>NC_139389.1:26235000-31235000 GCF_054392235.1 Sus scrofa | reverse complement strand
CCAGCTAGGGAGGGACCCACCTAGGGCCTAGCTGCGAAACGGCACAAAACGCGCTCCTAGGAGCTGCACTCTGCAAAGGGAAACTGTGCTCGGGGAACAAAGCTCAGCCCCAAGGCGGCTTGGCTCAGGATCGCAGCGCTTGCCTAGTTCTCACCTAGCCCTAGGCTCCCCATAGGGCCAAGGAGGGTCTGGGCTGCCTCTGGCTCCGTGGGCACTGCTGCTTGGTTGGTGGTCTCCGCACCTTGAAACCAACTCCAAACGTGTTCTCCTTCGTGGAGAAGGCTGATTTGGCAGGAAGAAGCCCTGTGTGCACTGGCCCTGGCAACCCACCCATAGCCAGCTAGTGAGGGACCCACCTAGGGCCTAGCTGCGAAACGGCACAAAACGCGCTCCTAGGAGCTGCACTCTGCAAAGGTAAACTGTGCTCGGGGAACAAAGCTCAGCCCCAAGGCGGCTTGGCTCAGGATCGCAGCACTTGCCTAGTTCTCACCTAGCCCTAGGCTCCCCATAGGGCCAAGGAGGGTCTGGGCTGCCTCTGGCTCCGTGGGCACTGCTGCTTGGCTGGTGGTCTCCGCACCTTGAAACCAACTCCAAACGTGTTCTACTTCGCGGAGAAGGCTGATTTGGCAGGAAGAAGCCCTGTGTGCACTGGCCCTGGTAACCCACCCATCGCCAGCTAGGGAGGGACCCACCTAGGGCCTAGCTGCGAAACGGCACAAAACGTGCACCTAGGAGCAGCACTCTGCAAAGGGAAACTGTGCTCGGGGAACAAACCTCAGCCCCAAGGCGGCTTGGCTCAGGATCGCAGCGCTTGCCTAGTTCTCACCTAGCCCTAGGCTCCCCATAGGGCCAAGGAGGGTCTGGGCTGCCTCTGGCTCCGTGGGCACTGCTGCTTGGTTGGTGGTCTCTGCACCTTGAAACCACCTCCAAACGTGTTCTCCTTCGTGGAGAAGGCTGATTTGGCAGGAACAAGCCCTGTGTGCACTGGCCCTGGCAAACCACCCATAGCCAGCTAAGGAGGGACCCACCTAGGGCCTAGCTGCGAAACGGCACAAAACACGCTCCTAGGAGCTGCACTCTGCAAAGGGAAACTGTGCTCGGGGAACAAAGCTCAGCCCCAAGGCGGCTTGGCTCAGGATCGCAGCGCTTGCCTAGTTCTCACCTAGCCCTAGGCTCCCCACAGGGCCAAGGAGGGTCTGGGCTGCCTCTGGCTCCGTGGGCACTGCTGCTTGGCTGGTGGTCTCCGCACCTTGAAACCAACTCCAAACGTGTTCTCCTTCGCGGAGAAGGCTGATTTGGCAGGAAGAAGCCCTGTGTGCACTGGCCCTGGCAACCCACCCATAGCCAGCTAGGGAGGGACCCACCTAGGGCCTAGCTGCGAAACGGCACTAAACGCGCTCCTAGGAGCTGCACTCTGCAAAGGGAAACTGTGCTCGGGGAACAAAGCTCAGCCCCAAGGCGGCTTGGCTCAGGATCGCAGCGCTTGCCTAGTTCTCACCTAGCCCTAGGCTCCCCATAGGGCCAAGGAGGGTCTGGGCTGCCTCTGGCTCCGTGGGCACTGCTGCTTGGCTGGTGGTCTCCGCACCTTGAAACCAACTCCAAACGTGTTCTCCTTCGTGGAGAAGGCTGATTTGGCAGGAAGAAGCCCTGTGTGCACTGGCCCTGGCAACCCACCCATAGCCAGCTAGGGAGGGACCCACCTAGGGCCTAGCTGCGAAACGGCACAAAACGCGCTCCTAGGAGCTGCACTCTGCAAAGGGAAACTGTGCTCGGGGAACAAAGCTCAGCCCCAAGGCGGCTTGGCTCAGGATCGCAGCGCTTGCCTAGTTCTCACCTAGCCCTAGGCTCCCCATAGGGCCAAGGAGGGTCTGGGCTGCCTCTGGCTCCGTGGGCACTGCTGCTTGGTTGGTGGTCTCCGCACCTTGAAACCAACTCCAAACGTGTTCTCCTTCGTGGAGAAGGCTGATTTGGCAGGAACAAGCCCTGTGTGCACTGGCCCTGGCAAACCACCCATAGCCAGCTAAGGAGGGACCCACCTAGAGCCTAGCTGCGAAACGGCACAAAACACGCTCCTAGGAGCTGCACTCTGCAAAGGGAAACTGTGCTCGGGGAACAAAGCTCAGCCCCAAGGCGGCTTGGCTCAGGATCGCAGCGCTTGCCTAGTTCTCACCTAGCCCTAGGCTCCCCACAGGGCCAAGGAGGGTCTGGGCTGCCTCTGGCTCCGTGGGCACTGCTGCTTGGCTGGTGGTCTCCGCACCTTGAAACCAACTCCAAACGTGTTCTCCTTCGCGGAGAAGGCTGATTTGGCAGGAAGAAGCCCTGTGTGCACTGGCCATGGCAACCCACCCATCGCCAGCTAGGGAGGGACCCACCTAGGGCCTAGCTGCGAAACGGCACAAAACGCGCTCCTAGGAGCTGCACTCTGCAAAGGGAAACTGTGCTCGGGGAACAAAGCTCAGCCCCAAGGCGGCTTGGCTCAGGATCGCAGCGCTTGCCTAGTTCTCACCTAGCCCTAGGCTCCCCATAGGGCCAAGGAGGGTCTGGGCTGCCTCTGGCTCCGTGGGCACTCCTGCTTGGCTGGTGGTCTCCGCACCGTGAAACCAACTCCAAACGTGTTCTCCTTCGCGGAGAAGGCTGATTTGGCAGGAAGAAGCCCTGTGTGCACTGGCCCTGGTAACCCACCCATCGCCAGCTAGGTAGGGACCCACCTAGGGCCTAGCTGCGAAACGGCACAAAACGCGCACCTAGGAGCAGCACTCTTCAAAGGGAAACTGTGCTCGGGGAACAAACCTCAGCCCCAAGGCGGCTTGGCTCAGGATCGCAGCGCTTGCCTAGTTCTCACCTAGCCCTAGGCTCCCCATAGGGCCAAGGAGGGTCTGGGCTGCCTCTGGCTCCGTGGGCACTGCTGCTTGGCTGGTGGTCTCCGCACCTTGAAACCAACTCCAAACGTGTTCTCCTTCGCGGAGAAGGCTGATTTGGCAGGAAGAAGCCCTGTGTGCACTGGCCCTGGTAACCCACCCATCGCCAGCTAAGGAGGGACCCACCTAGGGCCTAGCTGCGAAACGGCACAAAACGCGCTCCTAGGAGCTGCACTCTGCAAAGGGAAACTGTGCTCGGGGAACAAAGCTCAGCCCCAAGGCGGCTTGGCTCAGGATCGCAGCGCTTGCCTAGTTCTCACCTAGCCCTAGGCTCCCCATAGGGCCAAGGAGGGTCTGGGCTGCCTCTGGCTCCGTGGGCACTGCTGCTTGGTTGGTGGTCTCCGCAGCTTGAAACCAACTCCAAACGTGTTCTCCTTCGTGGAGAAGGCTGATTTGGCAGGAAGAAGCCCTGTGTGCACTGGCCCTGGTAACCCACCCATCGCCAGCTAAGGAGGGACCCACCTAGGGCCTAGCTGCGAAACGGCACAAAACGCGCTCCTAGGAGCTGCACTCTGCAAAGGGAAACTGTGCTCGGGGAACAAAGCTCAGCCCCAAGGCGGCTTGGCTCAGGATCGCAGCGCTTGCCTAGTTCTCACCTAGCCCTAGGCTCCCCATAGGGCCAAGGAGGGTCTGGGCTGCCTCTGGCTCCGTGGGCACTCCTGCTTGGCTGGTGGTCTCCGCACCTTGAAACCAACTCCAAACGTGTTCTCCTTCGCAGAGAAGGCTGATTTGGCAGGAAGAAGCCCTGTGTGCACTGGCCCTGGTAACCCACCCATCGCCAGCTAGGGAGGGACCCACCTAGGGCCTAGCTGCGAAACGGCACAAAACGTGCACCTAGGAGCAACACTCTGCAAAGGGAAACTGTGCTCGGGGAACAAACCTCAGCCCCAAGGCGGCTTGGCTCAGGATCGCAGCGCTTGCCTAGTTCTCACCTAGCCCTAGGCTCCCCATAGGGCCAAGGAGGGTCTGGGCTGCCTCTGGCTCCGTGGGCACTGCTGCTTGGTTGGTGGTCTCCGCAGCTTGAAACCAACTCCAAACGTGTTCTCCTTCGCGGAGAAGGCTGATTTGGCAGGAAGTAGCCCTGTGTGCACTGGCCCTGGCAACCCACCCATAGCCAGCTAGGGAGGGACCCACCTAGGGCCTAGCTGCGAAACGGCACAAAACGCGCACCTAGGAGCAGCAATCTGCAAAGGGAAACTGTGCTCGGGGAACAAACCTCAGCCCCAAGGCAGCTTGGCTCAGGATCGCAGCGCTTGCCTAGTTCTCACCTAGCCCTAGGCTCCCCATAGGGCCAAGGAGGGTCTGGGCTGCCTCTGGCTCCGTGGGCACTGCTGCTTGGCTGGTGGTCTCCGCACCGTGAAACCAACTCCAAACGTGTTCGCCTTCGCGGAGAAGGCTGATTTGGCAGGAAGAAGCCCTGTGTGCACTGGCCCTGGCAACCCACCCATCGCCAGCTAGGGAGGGACCCACCTAGGGCCTAGCTGCGAAACGGCACAGAACGCGCTCCTAGGAGCTGCACTCTGCAAAGGGAAACTGTGCTCGGGGAACAAACCTCAGCCCCAAGGCGGCTTGGCTCAGGATCGCAGCGCTTGCCTAGTTCTCACCTAGCCCTAGGCTCCCCATAGGGCCAAGGAGGGTCTGGGCTGCCTCTGGCTCCGTGGGCACTGCTGCTTGGCTGGTGGTCTCCGCACCTTGAAACCAACTCCAAACGTGTTCTCCTTCGCGGAGAAGGCTGATTTGGCAGGAAGAAGCCCTGTGTGCACTGGCCCTAGCAACCCACCCATCGCCAGCTAAGGAGGGACCCACCTAGGGCCTAGCTGCGAAACGGCACAAAACGCGCTCCTAGGAGCTGCACTCTGCAAAGGGAAACTGTGCTCGGGGAACAAAGCTCAGCCCCAAGGCGGCTTGGCTCAGGATCGCAGCGCTTGCCTAGTTCTCACCTAGCCCTAGGCTCCCCATAGGGCCAAGGAGGGTCTGGGCTGCCTCTGGCTCCGTGGGCACTGCTGCTTGGTTGGTGGTCTCCGCAGCTTGAAACCAACTCCAAACGTGTTCTCCTTCGCGGAGAAGGCTGATTTGGCAGGAAGTAGCCCTGTGTGCACTGGCCCTGGCAACCCACCCATCGCCAGCTAGGGAGGGACCCACCTAGGGCCTAGCTGCGAAACGGCACAAAACGCGCACCTAGGAGCAGCAATCTGCAAAGGGAAACTGTGCTCGGGGAACAAACCTCAGCCCCAAGGCAGCTTGGCTCAGGATCGCAGCGCTTGCCTAGTTCTCACCTAGCCCTAGGCTCCCCATAGGGCCAAGGAGGGTCTGGGCTGCCTCTGGCTCCGTGGGCACTGCTGCTTGGCTGGTGGTCTCCGCACCGTGAAACCAACTCCAAACGTGTTCGCCTTCGCGGAGAAGGCTGATTTGGCAGGAAGAAGCCCTGTGTGCACTGGCCCTGGCAACCCACCCATCGCCAGCTAGGGAGGGACCCACCTAGGGCCTAGCTGCGAAACGGCCCAAAACGCGCTCCTAGGAGCTGCACTCTGCAAAGGGAAACTGTGCTCGGGGAACAAAGCTCAGCCCCAAGGCGGCTTGGCTCAGGATCGCAGCGCTTGCCTAGTTCTCACCTAGCCCTAGGCTCCCCATAGGGCCAAGGAGGGGCTGGGCTGCCTCTGGCTCCGTGGGCACTGCTGCTTGGCTGGTGGTCTCCGCACCTTGAAACCAACTCCAAACGTGTTCTCCTTCACGGAGAAGGCTGATTTGGCAGGAAGAAGCCCTGTGTGCACTGGCCCTAGCAACCCACCCATCGCCAGCTAGGGAGGGACCCACCTAGGGCCTAGCTGCGAAACGGCACAAAACGCACACCTAGGAGCTGCACTCTGCAAAGGGAAACTGTGCTCGGGGAACAAAGCTCAGCCCCAAGGCGGCTTGGCTCAGGATCGCAGCGCTTGCCTAGTTCTCACCTAGCCCTAGGCTCCCCATAGGTCCAAGGAGGGTCTGGGCTGCCTCTGGCTCCGTGGGCACTCCTGCTTGGCTGGTGGTCTCCGCACCGTGAAACCAACTCCAAACGTGTTCTCCTTCGCGGAGAAGGCTGATTTGGCAGGAAGAAGCCCTGTGTGCACTGGCCCTGGTAACCCACCCATCGCCAGCTAGGTAGGGACCCACCTAGGGCCTAGCTGCGAAACGGCACAAAACGCGCACCTAGGAGCAGCACTCTTCAAAGGGAAACTGTGCTCGGGGAACAAACCTCAGCCCCAAGGCGGCTTGGCTCAGGATCGCAGCGCTTGCCTAGTTCTCACCTAGCCCTAGGCTCCCCATAGGGCCAAGGAGGGTCTGGGCTGCCTCTGGCTCCGTGGGCACTGCTGCTTGGCTGGTGGTCTCCGCACCTTGAAACCAACTCCAAACATGTTCTCCTTCGCGGAGAAGGCTGATTTGGCAGGAAGAAGCCCTGTGTGCACTGGCCCTAGCAACCCACCCATAGCCAGCTAGGGAGGGACCCACCTAGGGCCTAGCTGCGAAACGGCACAAAACGCGCTCCTAGGAGCTGCACTCTGCAAAGGGAAACTGTGCTCGGGGAACAAAGCTCAGCCCCAAGGCGGCTTGGCTCAGGATCGCAGCGCTTGCCTAGTTCTCACCTAGCCCTAGGCTCCCCATAGGGCCAAGGAGGGTCTGGGCTGCCTCTGGCTCCGTGGGCACTGCTGCTTGGCTGGTGGTCTCCGCACCTTGAAACCAACTTCAAACGTGTTCGCCTTCGTGGAGAAGGCTGATTTGGCAGGAAGAAGCCCTGTGTGCACTGGCCCTGGCAACCCACCCATAGCCAGCTAGGGAGGGACCCACCTAGGGCCTAGCTGCGAAACGGCACAAAACGCGCTCCTAGGAGCTGCACTCTGCAAAGGGAAACTGTGCTCGGGGAACAAAGCTCAGCCCCAAGGCGGCTTGGCTCAGGATCGCAGCGCTTGCCTAGTTCTCACCTAGCCCTAGGCTCCCCATAGGGCCAAGGAGGGTCTGGGCTGCCTCTGGCTCCGTGGGCACTGCTGCTTGGTTGGTGGTCTCCGCACCTTGAAACCAACTCCAAACGTGTTCTCCTTCGTGGAGAAGGCTGATTTGGCAGGAAGAAGCCCTGTGTGCACTGGCCCTGGCAACCCACCCATAGCCAGCTAGTGAGGGACCCACCTAGGGCCTAGCTGCGAAACGGCACAAAACGCGCTCCTAGGAGCTGCACTCTGCAAAGGTAAACTGTGCTCGGGGAACAAAGCTCAGCCCCAAGGCGGCTTGGCTCAGGATCGCAGCACTTGCCTAGTTCTCACCTAGCCCTAGGCTCCCCATAGGGCCAAGGAGGGTCTGGGCTGCCTCTGGCTCCGTGGGCACTGCTGCTTGGCTGGTGGTCTCCGCACCGTGAAACCAACTCCAAACGTGTTCTACTTCGCGGAGAAGGCTGATTTGGCAGGAAGAAGCCCTGTGTGCACTGGCCCTGGTAACCCACCCATCGCCAGCTAGGGAGGGACCCACCTAGGGCCTAGCTGCGAAACGGCACAAAACGTGCACCTAGGAGCAGCACTCTGCAAAGGGAAACTGTGCTCGGGGAACAAACCTCAGCCCCAAGGCGGCTTGGCTCAGGATCGCAGCGCTTGCCTAGTTCTCACCTAGCCCTAGGCTCCCCATAGGGCCAAGGAGGGTCTGGGCTGCCTCTGGCTCCGTGGGCACTGCTGCTTGGTTGGTGGTCTCCGCACCTTGAAACCACCTCCAAACGTGTTCTCCTTCGTGGAGAAGGCTGATTTGGCAGGAACAAGCCCTGTGTGCACTGGCCCTGGCAAACCACCCATAGCCAGCTAAGGAGGGACCCACCTAGGGCCTAGCTGCGAAACGGCACAAAACACGCTCCTAGGAGCTGCACTCTGCAAAGGGAAACTGTGCTCGGGGAACAAAGCTCAGCCCCAAGGCGGCTTGGCTCAGGATCGCAGCGCTTGCCTAGTTCTCACCTAGCCCTAGGCTCCCCACAGGGCCAAGGAGGGTCTGGGCTGCCTCTGGCTCCGTGGGCACTGCTGCTTGGCTGGTGGTCTCCGCACCTTGAAACCAACTCCAAACGTGTTCTCCTTCGCGGAGAAGGCTGATTTGGCAGGAAGAAGCCCTGTGTGCACTGGCCCTGGCAACCCACCCATAGCCAGCTAGGGAGGGACCCACCTAGGGCCTAGCTGTGAAACGGCACAAAACGCGCTCCTAGGAGCTGCACTCTGCAAAGGGAAACTGTGCTCGGGGAACAAAGCTCAGCCCCAAGGCGGCTTGGCTCAGGATCGCAGCGCTTGCCTAGTTCTCACCTAGCCCTAGGCTCCCCATAGGGCCAAGGAGGGTCTGGGCTGCCTCTGGCTCCGTGGGCACTGCTGCTTGGCTGGTGGTCTCCGCACCTTGAAACCAACTCCAAACGTGTTCTCCTTCGTGGAGAAGGCTGATTTGGCAGGAAGAAGCCCTGTGTGCACTGGCCCTGGCAACCCACCCATAGCCAGCTAGGGAGGGACCCACCTAGGGCCTAGCTGCGAAACGGCACAAAACGCGCTCCTAGGAGCTGCACTCTGCAAAGGGAAACTGTGCTCGGGGAACAAAGCTCAGCCCCAAGGCGGCTTGGCTCAGGATCGCAGCGCTTGCCTAGTTCTCACCTAGCCCTAGGCTCCCCATAGGGCCAAGGAGGGTCTGGGCTGCCTCTGGCTCCGTGGGCACTGCTGCTTGGTTGGTGGTCTCCGCACCTTGAAACCAACTCCAAACGTGTTCTCCTTCGTGGAGAAGGCTGATTTGGCAGGAACAAGCCCTGTGTGCACTGGCCCTGGCAAACCACCCATAGCCAGCTAAGGAGGGACCCACCTAGGGCCTAGCTGCGAAACGGCACAAAACACGCTCCTAGGAGCTGCACTCTGCAAAGGGAAACTGTGCTCGGGGAACAAAGCTCAGCCCCAAGGCGGCTTGGCTCAGGATCGCAGCGCTTGCCTAGTTCTCACCTAGCCCTAGGCTCCCCACAGGGCCAAGGAGGGTCTGGGCTGCCTCTGGCTCCGTGGGCACTGCTGCTTGGCTGGTGGTCTCCGCACCTTGAAACCAACTCCAAACGTGTTCTCCTTCGCGGAGAAGGCTGATTTGGCAGGAAGAAGCCCTGTGTGCACTGGCCATGGCAACCCACCCATCGCCAGCTAGGGAGGGACCCACCTAGGGCCTAGCTGCGAAACGGCACAAAACGCGCTCCTAGGAGCTGCACTCTGCAAAGGGAAACTGTGCTCGGGGAACAAAGCTCAGCCCCAAGGCGGCTTGGCTCAGGATCGCAGCGCTTGCCTAGTTCTCACCTAGCCCTAGGCTCCCCATAGGGCCAAGGAGGGTCTGGGCTGCCTCTGGCTCCGTGGGCACTCCTGCTTGGCTGGTGGTCTCCGCACCGTGAAACCAACTCCAAACGTGTTCTCCTTCGCGGAGAAGGCTGATTTGGCAGGAAGAAGCCCTGTGTGCACTGGCCCTGGTAACCCACCCATCGCCAGCTAGGTAGGGACCCACCTAGGGCCTAGCTGCGAAACGGCACAAAACGCGCACCTAGGAGCAGCACTCTTCAAAGGGAAACTGTGCTCGGGGAACAAACCTCAGCCCCAAGGCGGCTTGGCTCAGGATCGCAGCGCTTGCCTAGTTCTCACCTAGCCCTAGGCTCCCCATAGGGCCAAGGAGGGTCTGGGCTGCCTCTGGCTCCGTGGGCACTGCTGCTTGGTTGGTGGTCTCCGCAGCTTGAAACCAACTCCAAACGTGTTCTCCTTCGTGGAGAAGGCTGATTTGGCAGGAAGAAGCCCTGTGTGCACTGGCCCTGGCAACCCACCCATAGCCAGCTAGGGAGGGACCCACCTAGGGCCTAGCTGCGAAACGGCACTAAACGCGCTCCTAGGAGCTGCACTCTGCAAAGGGAAACTGTGCTCGGGGAACAAAGCTCAGCCCCAAGGCGGCTTGGCTCAGGATCGCAGCGCTTGCCTAGTTCTCACCTAGCCCTAGGCTCCCCATAGGGCCAAGGAGGGTCTGGGCTGCCTCTGGCTCCGTGGGCACTGCTGCTTGGCTGGTGGTCTCCGCACCGTGAAACCAACTCCAAACGTGTTCGCCTTCGTGGAGAAGGCTGATTTGGCAGGAAGAAGCCCTGTGTGCACTGGCCCTGGTAACCCACCCATCGCCAGCTAGGGAGGGACCCACCTAGGGCCTAGCTGCGAAACGGCACAAAACGTGCACCTAGGAGCAGCACTCTGCAAAGGGAAACTGTGCTAGGGGAACAAACCTCAGCCCCAAGGCGGCTTGGCTCAGGATCGCAGCGCTTGCCTAGTTCTCACCTAGCCCTAGGCTCCCCATAGGGCCAAGGAGGGTCTGGGCTGCCTCTGGCTCCGTGGGCACTGCTGCTTGGTTGGTGGTCTCCGCAGCTTCAAACCAACTCCAAACGTGTTCTCCTTCGCGGAGAAGGCTGATTTGGCAGGAAGAAGCCCTGTGTGCACTGGCCCTGGTAACCCACCCATCGCCAGCTAGGGAGGGACCCACCTAGGGCCTAGCTGCGAAACGGCAATAACGTGCACCTAGGAGCAGCACTCTGCAAAGGGAAACTGTGCTCGGGGAACAAAGCTCAGCCCCAAGGCGGCTTGGCTCAGGATCGCAGCGCTTGCCTAGTTCTCACCTAGCCCTAGGCTCCCCATAGGGCCAAGGAGGGTCTGGGCTGCCTCTGGCTCCGTGGGCACTGCTGCTTGGCTGGTGGTCTCCGCACCTTGAAACCAACTCCAAACGTGTTCTCCTTCGCGGAGAAGGCTGATTTGGCAGGAAGAAGCCCTGTGTGCACTGGCCCTGGCAAACCACCCATAGCCAGCTAGGGAGGGACCCACCTAGGGCCTAGCTGCGAAACGGCACAGAACGCGCTCCTAGGAGCTGCACTCTGCAAAGGGAAACTGTGCTCGGGGAACAAAGCTCAGCCCCAAGGCGGCTTGGCTCAGGATCGCAGCGCTTGCCTAGTTCTCACCTAGACCTAGGCTCCCCATAGGGCCAAGGAGGGTCTGGGCTGCCTCTGGCTCCGTGGGCACTGCTGCTTGGTTGGTGGTCTCCGCAGCTTGAAACCAACTCCAAACGTGTTCTCCTTCGTGGAGAAGGCTGATTTGGCAGGAAGAAGCCCTGTGTGCACTGGCCCTGGCAACCCACCCATAGCCAGCTAGGGAGGGACCCACCTAGGGCCTAGCTGCGAAACGGCACAAAACGCGCTCCTAGGAGCTGCACTCTGCAAAGGGAAACTGTGCTCGGGGAACAAAGCTCAGCCCCAAGGCGGCTTGGCTCAGGATCGCAGCGCTTGCCTAGTTCTCACCTAGCCCTAGGCTCCCCATAGGGCCAAGGAGGGTCTGGGCTGCCTCTGGCTCCGTGGGCACTGCTGCTTGGCTGGTGGTCTCCGCACCGTGAAACCAACTCCAAACGTGTTCGCCTTCGTGGAGAAGGCTGATTTGGCAGGAAGAAGCCCTGTGTGCACTGGCCCTGGTAACCCACCCATCGCCAGCTAGGGAGGGACCCACCTAGGGCCTAGCTGCGAAACGGCACAAAACGTGCACCTAGGAGCAGCACTCTGCAAAGGGAAACTGTGCTAGGGGAACAAACCTCAGCCCCAAGGCGGCTTGGCTCAGGATCGCAGCGCTTGCCTAGTTCTCACCTAGCCCTAGGCTCCCCATAGGGCCAAGGAGGGTCTGGGCTGCCTCTGGCTCCGTGGGCACTGCTGCTTGGTTGGTGGTCTCCGCAGCTTCAAACCAACTCCAAACGTGTTCTCCTTCGCGGAGAAGGCTGATTTGGCAGGAAGAAGCCCTGTGTGCACTGGCCCTGGTAACCCACCCATCGCCAGCTAGGGAGGGACCCACCTAGGGCCTAGCTGCGAAACGGCAATAACGTGCACCTAGGAGCAGCACTCTGCAAAGGGAAACTGTGCTCGGGGAACAAAGCTCAGCCCCAAGGCGGCTTGGCTCAGGATCGCAGCGCTTGCCTAGTTCTCACCTAGCCCTAGGCTCCCCATAGGGCCAAGGAGGGTCTGGGCTGCCTCTGGCTCCGTGGGCACTGCTGCTTGGCTGGTGGTCTCCGCACCTTGAAACCAACTCCAAACGTGTTCTCCTTCGCGGAGAAGGCTGATTTGGCAGGAAGAAGCCCTGTGTGCACTGGCCCTGGCAAACCACCCATAGCCAGCTAGGGAGGGACCCACCTAGGGCCTAGCTGCGAAACGGCACAGAACGCGCTCCTAGGAGCTGCACTCTGCAAAGGGAAACTGTGCTCGGGGAACAAAGCTCAGCCCCAAGGCGGCTTGGCTCAGGATCGCAGCGCTTGCCTAGTTCTCACCTAGACCTAGGCTCCCCATAGGGCCAAGGAGGGTCTGGGCTGCCTCTGGCTCCGTGGGCACTGCTGCTTGGTTGGTGGTCTCCGCACCTTGAAACCAACTCCAAACGTGTTCTCCTTCGTGGAGAAGGCTGATTTGGCAGGAAGAAGCCCTGTGTGCACTGGCCCTGGCAACCCACCCATAGCCAGCTAGGGAGGGACCCACCTAGGGCCTAGCTGCGAAACGGCACAAAACGCGCTCCTAGGAGCTGCACTCTGCAAAGGGAAACTGTGCTCGGGGAACAAAGCTCAGCCCCAAGGCGGCTTGGCTCAGGATCGCAGCGCTTGCCTAGTTCTCACCTAGCCCTAGGCTCCCCATAGGGCCAAGGAGGGTCTGGGCTGCCTCTGGCTCCGTGGGCACTGCTGCTTGGCTGGTGGTCTCCGCACCGTGAAACCAACTCCAAACGTGTTCTACTTCGCGGAGAAGGCTGATTTGGCAGGAAGAAGCCCTGTGTGCACTGGCCCTGGTAACCCACCCATCGCCAGCTAGGGAGGGACCCACCTAGGGCCTAGCTGCGAAACGGCACAAAACGTGCACCTAGGAACAGCACTCTGCAAAGGGAAACTGTGCTCGGGGAACAAACCTCAGCCCCAAGGCGGCTTGGCTCAGGATCGCAGCGCTTGCCTAGTTCTCACCTAGCCCTAGGCTCCCCATAGGGCCAAGGAGGGTCTGGGCTGCCTCTGGCTCCGTGGGCACTGCTGCTTGGTTGGTGGTCTCCGCAGCTTGAAACCAACTCCAAACGTGTTCTCCTTCGCGGAGAAGGCTGATTTGGCAGGAAGAAGCCCTGTGTGCACTGGCCCTGGCAACCCAGCCATCGCCAGCTAGGGAGGGACCCACCTAGGGCCTAGCTGCGAAACGGCAAAAAACGTGCACCTAGGAGCTGCACTCTGCAAAGGGAAACTGTGCTCGGGGAACAAACCTCAGCCCCAAGGCGGCTTGGCTCAGGATCGCAGCGCTTGCCTAGTTCTCACCTAGCCCTAGGCTCCCCATAGGGCCAAGGAGGGTCTGGGCTGCCTCTGGCTCCGTGGGCACTGCTGCTTGGCTGGTGGTCTCCGCACCGTGAAACCAACTCCAAACGTGTTCGCCTTCGCGGAGAAGGCTGATTTGGCAGGAAGAAGCCCTGTGTGCACTGGCCCTGGCAACCCACCCATAGCCAGCTAGGGAGGGACCCACCTAGGGCCTAGCTGCGAAACGGCACAAAACGCGCTCCTAGGAGCAGCATTCTGCAAAGGGAAACTGTGCTCAGGGAACAAAGCTCAGCCCCAAGGCGGCTTGGCTCAGGATCGCAGCGCTTGCCTAGTTCTCACCTAGCCCTAGGCTCCCCATAGGGCCAAGGAGGGTCTGGGCTGCCTCTGGCTCCGTGGACACTGCTGCTTGGTTGGTGGTCTCCGCAGCTTCAAACCAACTCCAAACGTGTTCTCCTTCGCGGAGAAGGCTGATTTGGCAGGAAGAAGCCCTGTGTGCACTGGCCCTAGCAACCCACCCATAGCCAGCTAGGGAGGGACCCACCTAGGGCCTAGCTGCGAAACGGCACAGAACGCGCTCCTAGGAGCTGCACTCTGCAAAGGGAAACTGTGCTCGGGGAACAAAGCTCAGCCCCAAGGCGGCTTGGCTCAGGATCGCAGCGCTTGCCTAGTTCTCACCTAGCCCTAGGCTCCCCACAGGGCCAAGGAGGGTCTGGGCTGCCTCTGGCTCCGTGGGCACTGCTGCTTGGCTGGTGGTCTCCGCACCTTGAAACCAACTCCAAACGTGTTCGCCTTCGCGGAGAAGGCTGATTTGGCAGGAAGAAGCCCTGTGTGCACTGGCCCTGGCAACCCACCCATAGCCAGCTAGGGAGGGACCCACCTAGGGCCTAGCTGCGAAACGGCACAAAACGCGCTCCTAGGAACTGCACTCTGCAAAGGGAAACTGTGCTCGGGGAACAAAGCTCAGCCCCAAGGCGGCTTGGCTCAGGATCGCAGCGCTTGCCTAGTTCTCACCTAGCCCTAGGCTCCCCATAGGGCCAAGGAGGGTCTGGGCTGCCTCTGGCTCCGTGGGCACTGCTGCTTGGCTGGTGGTCTCCGCAGCTTGAAACCAACTCCAAACGTGTTCTCCTTCGCGGAGAAGGCTGATTTGGCAGGAAGAAGCCCTGTGTGCACTGGCCCTGGCAACCCAGCCATAGCCAGCTAGGGAGGGACCCACCTAGGGCCTAGCTGAGAAACGGCACAGAACGCGCTCCTAGGAGCTGCACTCTGCAAAGGGAAACTGTGCTCGGGGAACAAAGCTCAGCCCCAAGGCGGCTTGGCTCAGGATCGCAGCGCTTGCCTAGTTCTCACCTAGCCCTAGGCTCCCCATAGGGCCAAGGAGGGTCTGGGCTGCCTCTGGCTCCGTGGGCACTGTTGCTTGGCTGGAGGTCTCCGCACCTTGAAACCAACTCCAAACGTGTTCTCCTTCGCGGAGAAGGCTGATTTGGCAGGAAGAAGCCCTGTGTGCACTGGCCCTGGCAACCCACCCATAGCCAGCTAGGGAGGGACCCACCTAGGGCCTAGCTGCGAAACGGCACAAAACGCGCTCCTAGGAGCTGCACTCTGCAAAGGGAAACTGTGCTCGGGGAACAAAGCTCAGCCCCAAGGCGGCTTGGCTCAGGATCGCAGCGCTTGCCTAGTTCTCACCTAGCCCTAGGCTCCACATAGGGCCAAGGAGGGGCTGGGCTGCCTCTGGCTCCGTGGGCACTGCTGCTTGGTTGGTGGTCTCCGCAGCTTGAAACCAACTCCAAACGTGTTCTCCTTCGTGGAGAAGGCTGATTTGGCAGGAAGAAGCCCTGTGTGCACTGGCCCTGGCAAACCACCCATAGCCAGCTAGGGAGGGACCCACCTAGGGCCTAGCTGCGAAACGGCACAGAACGCGCTCCTAGGAGCTGCACTCTGCAAAGGGAAACTGTGCTCGGGGAACAAACCTCAGCCCCAAGGCAGCTTGGCTCAGGATCGCAGCGCTTGCCTAGTTCTCACCTAGCCCTAGGCTCCCCATAGGGCCAAGGAGGGTCTGGGCTGCCTCTGGCTCCGTGGGCACTGCTGCTTAGCTGGTGGTCTCCGCACCGTGAAACCAACTCCAAACGTGTTCGCCTTCGCGGAGAAGGCTGATTTGGCAGGAAGAAGCCCTGTGTGCACTGGCCCTGGCAACCCACCCATCGCCAGCTAGGGAGGGACCCACCTAGGGCCTAGCTGCGAAACGGCACAGAACGCGCTCCTAGGAGCTGCACTCTGCAAAGGGAAATTGTGCTCGGGGAACAAACCTCAGCCCCAAGGCAGCTTGGCTCAGGATCGCAGCGCTTGCCTAGTTCTCACCTAGCACTAGGCTCACCATAGGGCCAAGGAGGGTCTGGGCTGCCTCTGGCTCCGTGGGCACTGCTGCTTGGTTGGTGGTCTCCGCACCTTGAAACCAACTCCAAACGTGTTCTCCTTCGCGGAGAAGGCTGATTTGGCAGGAAGAAGCCCTGTGTGCACTGGCCCTGGCAAACCGCCCATAGCCAGCTAGGGAGGGACCCACCTAGGGCCTAGCTGCGAAACGGCACAAAACGCGCTCCTAGGAGCTGCACTCTGCAAAGGGAAACTGTGCTCGGGGAACAAAGCTCAGCCCCAAGGCGGCTTGGCTCAGGATCGCAGCGCTGCCTAGTTCTCACCTAGCCCTAGGCTCCCCATAGGGCCAAGGAGGGTCTGGGCTGCCTCTGGCTCCGTGGGCACTGCTGCTTGGCTGGTGGTCTCCCCACCGTGAAACCAACTCCAAACGTGTTCTCCTTCGCGGAGAAGGCTGATTTGGCAGGAAGAAGCCCTGTGTGCACTGGCCCTGGTAACCCAGCCATAGCCAGCTAGGGAGGGACCCACCTAGGGCCTAGCTGCGAAACGGCACAAAACGCGCACCTAGGAGCAGCACTCTGCAAAGGGAAACTGTGCTCGGGGAACAAACCTCAGCCCCAAGGCGGCTTGGCTCAGGATCGCAGCGCTTGCCTAGTTCTCACCTAGCCCTAGGCTCCCCATAGGGCCAAGGAGGGTCTGGGCTGCCTCTGGCTCCGTGGGCACTGCTGCTTGGTTGGTGGTCTCCGCACCTTGAAACCAACTCCAAACGTGTTCTCCTTCGTGGAGAAGGCTGATTTGGCAGGAAGAAGCCCTGTGTGCACTGGCCCTAGCAACCCACCCATAGCCAGCTAAGGAGGGACCCACCTAGGGCCTAGCTGCGAAACGGCACAAAACGCGCTCCTAGGAGCTGCACTCTGCAAAGGGAAACTGTGCTCGGGGAACAAAGCTCAGCCCCAAGGCAGCTTGGCTCAGGATCGCAGCGCTTGCCTAGTTCTCACCTAGCACTAGGCTCCCCATAGGGCCAAGGAGGGTCTGGGCTGCCTCTGGCTCCGTGAGCACTGCTGCTTGGTTGGTGGTCTCCGCACCTTGAAACCAACTCCAAACGTGTTCTCCTTCGTGGAGAAGGCTGATTTGGCAGGAAGAAGCCCTGTGTGCACTGGCCCTGGCAAACCGCCCATAGCCAGCTAAGGAGGGACCCACCTAGGGCCTAGCTGCGAAACGGCACAAAACGCGCACCTAGGAGCAGCACTCTGCAAAGGGAAACTGTGCTCGGGGAACAAACTTCAGCCCCAAGGCGGCTTGGCTCAGGATCGCAGCGCTTGCCTAGTTCTCACCTAGCCCTAGGCTCCCCATAGGGCCAAGGAGGGTCTGGGCTGCCTCTGGCTCCGTGGGCACTGCTGCTTGGTTGGTGGTCTCCGCAGCTTGAAACCAACTCCAAACGTGTTCTCCTTCGCGGAGAAGGCTGATTTGGCAGGAAGAAGCCCTGTGTGCACTGGCCCTGGCAACACACCCATCGCCATCGAGGGAGGGACCCACCTAGGGCCTAGCTGCGAAACGGCACAGAACGCGCTCCTAGGAGCTGCACTCTGCAAAGGGAAACTGTGCTCGGGGAACAAAGCTCAGCCCCAAGGCGGCTTGGCTCAGGATCGCAGCGCTTGCCTAGTTCTCACCTAGCCCTAGGCTCCCCATAGGGCCAAGGAGGGTCTGGGCTGCCTCTGGCTCCGTGGGCACTGCTGCTTGGTTGGTGGTCTCCGCACCTTGAAACCAACTCCAAACGTGTTCTCCTTCGTGGAGAAGGCTGATTTGGCAGGAAGAAGCCCTGTGTGCACTGGCCCTGGCAAACCACCCATAGCCAGCTAAGGAGGGACCCACCTAGGGCCTAGCTGCGAAACGGCACAGAACGCGCTCCTAGGAGCTGCACTCTGCAAAGGGAAACTGTGCTCGGGGAACAAAGCTCAGCCCCAAGGCGGCTTGGCTCAGGATCGCAGCGCTTGCCTAGTTCTCACCTAGCCCTAGGCTCCCCATAGGGCCAAGGAGGGTCTGGGCTGCCTCTGGCTCCGTGGGCACTGCTGCTTGGTTGGTGGTCTCCGCACCTTGAAACCAACTCCAAACGTGTTCTCCTTCGCGGAGAAGGCTGATTTGGCAGGAAGAAGCCCTGTGTGCACTGGCCCTGGCAACCCACCCATAGCCAGCTAGGGAGGGACCCACCTAGGGCCTAGCTGCGAAACGGCACAAAACGCGCACCTAGGAGCTGCACTCTGCAAAGGGAAACTGTGCTCGGGGAACAAAGCTCAGCCCCAAGGCGGCTTGGCTCAGGATCGCAGCGCTTGCCTAGTTCTCACCTAGTCCTTGGCTCCCCATAGGGCCAAGGAGGGTCTGGGCTGCCTCTGGCTCCGTGGGCACTGCTGCTTGGCTGGTGGTCTCCGCACCTTGAAACCAACTCCAAACGTGTTCTCCTTCGCGGAGAAGGCTGATTTGGCAGGAAGAAGCCCTGTGTGCACTGGCCCTGGCAACCCACCCATAGCCAGCTAGGGAGGGACCCACCTAGGGCCTAGCTGCGAAACGGCACAAAACGCGCACCTAGGAGCTGCACTCTGCAAAGGGAAACTGTGCTCGGGGAACAAAGCTCAGCCCCAAGGCGGCTTGGCTCAGGATCGCAGCGCTTGCCTAGTTCTCACCTAGTCCTTGGCTCCCCATAGGGCCAAGGAGGGGCTGGGCTGCCTCTGGCTCCGTGGGCACTGCTGCTTGGCTGGTGGTCTCCGCACCGTGAAACCAACTCCAAACGTGTTCGCCTTCGCGGAGAAGGCTGATTTGGCAGGAAGAAGCCCTGTGTGCACTGGCCCTGGCAACCCACCCATAGCCAGCTAGGGAGGGACCCACCTAGGGCCTAGCTGCGAAACGGCACAGAACGCGCTCCTAGGAGCTGCACTCTGCAAAGGGAAACTGTGCTCGGGGAACAAAGCTCAGCCCCAAGGCAGCTTGGCTCAGGATCGCAGCGCTTGCCTAGTTCTCACCTAGCCCTAGGCTCCCCATAGGGCCAAGGAGGGTCTGGGCTGCCTCTGGCTCCGTGGGCACTGCTGCTTGGTTGGTGGTCTCCGCACCTTGAAACCAACTCCAAACGTGTTCTCCTTCGTGGAGAAGGCTGATTTGGCAGGAAGAAGCCCTGTGTGCACTGGCCCTGGCAAACCGCCCATAGCCAGCTAGGGAGGGACCCACCTAGGGCCTAGCTGCGAAACGGCACAAAACGCGCTCCTAGGAGCTGCACTCTGCAAAGGGAAACTGTGCTCGGGGAACAAACCTCAGCCCCAAGGCGGCTTGGCTCAGGATCGCAGCGCTTGCCTAGTTCTCACCTAGCCCTAGGCTCCCCATAGGGCCAAGGAGGGTCTGGGCTGCCTCTGGCTCCGTGGGCACTGCTGCTTGGCTGGTGGTCTCCCCACCTTGAAACCAACTCCAAACGTGTTCTCCTTCGCGGAGAAGGCTGATTTGGCAGGAAGAAGCCCTGTGTGCACTGGCCCTGGTAACCCACCCATCGCCAGCTAGGGAGGGACCCACCTAGGGCCTAGCTGCGAAACGGCACAAAACGCGCACCTAGGAGCAGCACTCTGCAAAGGGAAACTGTGCTCGGGGAACAAAGCTCAGCCCCAAGGCGGCTTGGCTCAGGATCGCAGCGCTTGCCTAGTTCTCACCTAGCCCTAGGCTCCCCATAGGGCCAAGGAGGGTCTGGGCTGCCTCTGGCTCCGTGGGCACTGCTGCTTGGTTGGTGGTCTCCGCAGCTTGAAACCAACTCCAAACGTGTTCTCCTTCGCGGAGAAGGCTGATTTGGCAGGAAGTAGCCCTGTGTGCACTGGCCCTGGCAACCCACCCATCGCCAGCTAGGGAGGGACCCACCTAGGGCCTAGCTGCGAAACGGCACAAAACGCGCACCTAGGAGCTGCACTCTGCAAAGGGAAACTGTGCTCGGGGAACAAAGCTCAGCCCCAAGGCAGCTTGGCTCAGGATCGTAGCGCTTGCCTAGTTCTCACCTAGCCCTAGGCTCCCCATAGGGCCAAGGAGGGTCTGGGCTGCCTCTGGCTCCGTGGGCACTGCTGCTTGGCTGGTGGTCTCCGCAGCTTGAAACCAACTCCAAACGTGTTCTCCTTCGCGGAGAAGGCTGATTTGGCAGGAAGAAGCCCTGTGTGCACTGGCCCTGGCAACCCAGCCATAGCCAGCTAGGGAGGGACCCACCTAGGGCCTAGCTGCGAAACGGCACAGAACGCGCTCCTAGGAGCTGCACTCTGCAAAGGGAAACTGTGCTCGGGGAACAAAGCTCAGCCCCAAGGCGGCTTGGCTCAGGATCGCAGCGCTTGCCTAGTTCTCACCTAGCCCTAGGCTCCCCATAGGGCCAAGGAGGGTCTGGGCTGCCTCTGGCTCCGTGGGCACTGTTGTTTGGCTGGAGGTCTCCGCACCTTGAAACCAACTCCAAACGTGTTCTCCTTCGCGGAGAAGGCTGATTTGGCAGGAAGAAGCCCTGTGTGCACTGGCCCTGGCAACCCACCCATAGCCAGCTAGGGAGGGACCCACCTAGGGCCTAGCTGCGAAACGGCACAGAACGCGCTCCTAGGAGCTGCACTCTGCAAAGGGAAACTGTGCTCGGGGAACAAAGCTCAGCCCCAAGGCGGCTTGGCTCAGGATCGCAGCGCTTGCCTAGTTCTCACCTAGCCCTAGGCTCCCCATAGGGCCAAGGAGGGGCTGGGCTGCCTCTGGCTCCGTGGGCACTGCTGCTTGGTTGGTGGTCTCCGCAGCTTGAAACCAACTCCAAACGTGTTCTCCTTCGCGGAGAAGGCTGATTTGGCAGGAAGAAGCCCTGTGTGCACTGGCCATGGTAACACACCCATCGCCAGCTAAGGAGGGACCCACCTAGGGCCTAGCTGCGAAACGGCACAAAACGCGCTCCTAGGAGCTGCACTCTGCAAAGGGAAACTGTGCTCGGGGAACAAAGCTCAGCCCCAAGGCGGCTTGGCTCAGGATCGCAGCGCTTGCCTAGTTCTCACCTAGCCATTGGCTCCCCACAGGGCCAAGGAGGGTCTGGGCTGCCTCTGGCTCCGTGGGCACTGCTGCTTGGCTGGTGGTCTCCGCACCTTGAAACCAACTCCAAACGTGTTCTCCTTCGCGGAGAAGGCTGATTTGGCAGGAAAAAGCCCTGTGTGCACTGGCCCTAGCTACCCACACATAGCCAGCTAGGGAGGGACCCACCTAGGGCCTAGCTGCGAAACGGCACTAAACGCGCTCCTAGGAGCTGCACTCTGCAAAGGGAAACTGTGCTCGGGGAACAAACCTCAGCCCCAAGGCGGCTTGGCTCAGGATCGCAGCGCTTGCCTAGTTCTCACCTAGCACTAGGCTCCCCATAGGGCCAAGGAGGGTCTGGGCTGCCTCTGGCTCCGTGGGCACTGCTGCTTGGTTGGTGGTCTCCGCACCTTGAAACCAACTCCAAACGTGTTCTCCTTCGTGGAGAAGGCTGATTTGGCAGGAAGAAGCCCTGTGTGCACTGGCCCTGGCAAACCGCCCATAGCCAGCTAGGGAGGGACCCACCTAGGGCCTAGCTGCGAAACGGCACAAAACGCGCTCCTAGGAGCTGCACTCTGCAAAGGGAAACTGTGCTCGGGGAACAAAGCTCAGCCCCAAGGCGGCTTGGCTCAGGATCGCAGCGCTTGCCTAGTTCTCACCTAGCCCTAGGCTCCCCATAGGGCCAAGGAGGGTCTGGGCTGCCTCTGGCTCCGTGGGCACTGCTGCTTGGCTGGTGGTCTCCCCACCTTGAAACCAACTCCAAACGTGTTCTCCTTCGCGGAGAAGGCTGATTTGGCAGGAAGAAGCCCTGTGTGCACTGGCCCTGGTAACCCACCCATCGCCAGCTAGGGAGGGACCCACCTAGGGCCTAGCTGCGAAACGGCACAAAACGTGCACCTAGGAGCAGCACTCTGCAAAGGGAAACTGTGCTCGGGGAACAAACCTCAGCCCCAAGGCGGCTTGGCTCAGGATCGCAGCGCTTGCCTAGTTCTCACCTAGCCCTAGGCTCCCCATAGGGCCAAGGAGGGTCTGGGCTGCCTCTGGCTCCGTGGGCACTGCTGCTTGGTTGGTGGTCTCCGCACCTTGAAACCACCTCCAAACGTGTTCTCCTTCGTGGAGAAGGCTGATTTGGCAGGAACAAGCCCTGTGTGCACTGGCCCTGGCAAACCACCCATAGCCAGCTAAGGAGGGACCCACCTAGGGCCTAGCTGCGAAACGGCACAAAACACGCTCCTAGGAGCTGCACTCTGCAAAGGGAAACTGTGCTCGGGGAACAAAGCTCAGCCCCAAGGCGGCTTGGCTCAGGATCGCAGCGCTTGCCTAGTTCTCACCTAGCCCTAGGCTCCCCACAGGGCCAAGGAGGGTCTGGGCTGCCTCTGGCTCCGTGGGCACTGCTGCTTGGCTGGTGGTCTCCGCACCTTGAAACCAACTCCAAACGTGTTCTCCTTCGCGGAGAAGGCTGATTTGGCAGGAAGAAGCCCTGTGTGCACTGGCCCTGGCAACCCACCCATAGCCAGCTAGGGAGGGACCCACCTAGGGCCTAGCTGTGAAACGGCACAAAACGCGCTCCTAGGAGCTGCACTCTGCAAAGGGAAACTGTGCTCGGGGAACAAAGCTCAGCCCCAAGGCGGCTTGGCTCAGGATCGCAGCGCTTGCCTAGTTCTCACCTAGCCCTAGGCTCCCCATAGGGCCAAGGAGGGTCTGGGCTGCCTCTGGCTCCGTGGGCACTGCTGCTTGGCTGGTGGTCTCCGCACCTTGAAACCAACTCCAAACGTGTTCTCCTTCGTGGAGAAGGCTGATTTGGCAGGAAGAAGCCCTGTGTGCACTGGCCCTGGCAACCCACCCATAGCCAGCTAGGGAGGGACCCACCTAGGGCCTAGCTGCGAAACGGCACAAAACGCGCTCCTAGGAGCTGCACTCTGCAAAGGGAAACTGTGCTCGGGGAACAAAGCTCAGCCCCAAGGCGGCTTGGCTCAGGATCGCAGCGCTTGCCTAGTTCTCACCTAGCCCTAGGCTCCCCATAGGGCCAAGGAGGGTCTGGGCTGCCTCTGGCTCCGTGGGCACTGCTGCTTGGTTGGTGGTCTCCGCACCTTGAAACCAACTCCAAACGTGTTCTCCTTCGTGGAGAAGGCTGATTTGGCAGGAACAAGCCCTGTGTGCACTGGCCCTGGCAAACCACCCATAGCCAGCTAAGGAGGGACCCACCTAGGGCCTAGCTGCGAAACGGCACAAAACACGCTCCTAGGAGCTGCACTCTGCAAAGGGAAACTGTGCTCGGGGAACAAAGCTCAGCCCCAAGGCGGCTTGGCTCAGGATCGCAGCGCTTGCCTAGTTCTCACCTAGCCCTAGGCTCCCCACAGGGCCAAGGAGGGTCTGGGCTGCCTCTGGCTCCGTGGGCACTGCTGCTTGGCTGGTGGTCTCCGCACCTTGAAACCAACTCCAAACGTGTTCTCCTTCGCGGAGAAGGCTGATTTGGCAGGAAGAAGCCCTGTGTGCACTGGCCATGGCAACCCACCCATCGCCAGCTAGGGAGGGACCCACCTAGGGCCTAGCTGCGAAACGGCACAAAACGCGCTCCTAGGAGCTGCACTCTGCAAAGGGAAACTGTGCTCGGGGAACAAAGCTCAGCCCCAAGGCGGCTTGGCTCAGGATCGCAGCGCTTGCCTAGTTCTCACCTAGCCCTAGGCTCCCCATAGGGCCAAGGAGGGTCTGGGCTGCCTCTGGCTCCGTGGGCACTCCTGCTTGGCTGGTGGTCTCCGCACCGTGAAACCAACTCCAAACGTGTTCTCCTTCGCGGAGAAGGCTGATTTGGCAGGAAGAAGCCCTGTGTGCACTGGCCCTGGTAACCCACCCATCGCCAGCTAGGTAGGGACCCACCTAGGGCCTAGCTGCGAAACGGCACAAAACGCGCACCTAGGAGCAGCACTCTTCAAAGGGAAACTGTGCTCGGGGAACAAACCTCAGCCCCAAGGCGGCTTGGCTCAGGATCGCAGCGCTTGCCTAGTTCTCACCTAGCCCTAGGCTCCCCATAGGGCCAAGGAGGGTCTGGGCTGCCTCTGGCTCCGTGGGCACTGCTGCTTGGTTGGTGGTCTCCGCAGCTTGAAACCAACTCCAAACGTGTTCTCCTTCGTGGAGAAGGCTGATTTGGCAGGAAGAAGCCCTGTGTGCACTGGCCCTGGCAACCCACCCATAGCCAGCTAGGGAGGGACCCACCTAGGGCCTAGCTGCGAAACGGCACTAAACGCGCTCCTAGGAGCTGCACTCTGCAAAGGGAAACTGTGCTCGGGGAACAAAGCTCAGCCCCAAGGCGGCTTGGCTCAGGATCGCAGCGCTTGCCTAGTTCTCACCTAGCCCTAGGCTCCCCATAGGGCCAAGGAGGGTCTGGGCTGCCTCTGGCTCCGTGGGCACTGCTGCTTGGCTGGTGGTCTCCGCACCGTGAAACCAACTCCAAACGTGTTCGCCTTCGTGGAGAAGGCTGATTTGGCAGGAAGAAGCCCTGTGTGCACTGGCCCTGGTAACCCACCCATCGCCAGCTAGGGAGGGACCCACCTAGGGCCTAGCTGCGAAACGGCACAAAACGTGCACCTAGGAGCAGCACTCTGCAAAGGGAAACTGTGCTAGGGGAACAAACCTCAGCCCCAAGGCGGCTTGGCTCAGGATCGCAGCGCTTGCCTAGTTCTCACCTAGCCCTAGGCTCCCCATAGGGCCAAGGAGGGTCTGGGCTGCCTCTGGCTCCGTGGGCACTGCTGCTTGGTTGGTGGTCTCCGCAGCTTCAAACCAACTCCAAACGTGTTCTCCTTCGCGGAGAAGGCTGATTTGGCAGGAAGAAGCCCTGTGTGCACTGGCCCTGGTAACCCACCCATCGCCAGCTAGGGAGGGACCCACCTAGGGCCTAGCTGCGAAACGGCAATAACGTGCACCTAGGAGCAGCACTCTGCAAAGGGAAACTGTGCTCGGGGAACAAAGCTCAGCCCCAAGGCGGCTTGGCTCAGGATCGCAGCGCTTGCCTAGTTCTCACCTAGCCCTAGGCTCCCCATAGGGCCAAGGAGGGTCTGGGCTGCCTCTGGCTCCGTGGGCACTGCTGCTTGGCTGGTGGTCTCCGCACCTTGAAACCAACTCCAAACGTGTTCTCCTTCGCGGAGAAGGCTGATTTGGCAGGAAGAAGCCCTGTGTGCACTGGCCCTGGCAAACCACCCATAGCCAGCTAGGGAGGGACCCACCTAGGGCCTAGCTGCGAAACGGCACAGAACGCGCTCCTAGGAGCTGCACTCTGCAAAGGGAAACTGTGCTCGGGGAACAAAGCTCAGCCCCAAGGCGGCTTGGCTCAGGATCGCAGCGCTTGCCTAGTTCTCACCTAGACCTAGGCTCCCCATAGGGCCAAGGAGGGTCTGGGCTGCCTCTGGCTCCGTGGGCACTGCTGCTTGGTTGGTGGTCTCCGCAGCTTGAAACCAACTCCAAACGTGTTCTCCTTCGTGGAGAAGGCTGATTTGGCAGGAAGAAGCCCTGTGTGCACTGGCCCTGGCAACCCACCCATAGCCAGCTAGGGAGGGACCCACCTAGGGCCTAGCTGCGAAACGGCACAAAACGCGCTCCTAGGAGCTGCACTCTGCAAAGGGAAACTGTGCTCGGGGAACAAAGCTCAGCCCCAAGGCGGCTTGGCTCAGGATCGCAGCGCTTGCCTAGTTCTCACCTAGCCCTAGGCTCCCCATAGGGCCAAGGAGGGTCTGGGCTGCCTCTGGCTCCGTGGGCACTGCTGCTTGGCTGGTGGTCTCCGCACCGTGAAACCAACTCCAAACGTGTTCGCCTTCGTGGAGAAGGCTGATTTGGCAGGAAGAAGCCCTGTGTGCACTGGCCCTGGTAACCCACCCATCGCCAGCTAGGGAGGGACCCACCTAGGGCCTAGCTGCGAAACGGCACAAAACGTGCACCTAGGAGCAGCACTCTGCAAAGGGAAACTGTGCTAGGGGAACAAACCTCAGCCCCAAGGCGGCTTGGCTCAGGATCGCAGCGCTTGCCTAGTTCTCACCTAGCCCTAGGCTCCCCATAGGGCCAAGGAGGGTCTGGGCTGCCTCTGGCTCCGTGGGCACTGCTGCTTGGTTGGTGGTCTCCGCAGCTTCAAACCAACTCCAAACGTGTTCTCCTTCGCGGAGAAGGCTGATTTGGCAGGAAGAAGCCCTGTGTGCACTGGCCCTGGTAACCCACCCATCGCCAGCTAGGGAGGGACCCACCTAGGGCCTAGCTGCGAAACGGCAATAACGTGCACCTAGGAGCAGCACTCTGCAAAGGGAAACTGTGCTCGGGGAACAAAGCTCAGCCCCAAGGCGGCTTGGCTCAGGATCGCAGCGCTTGCCTAGTTCTCACCTAGCCCTAGGCTCCCCATAGGGCCAAGGAGGGTCTGGGCTGCCTCTGGCTCCGTGGGCACTGCTGCTTGGCTGGTGGTCTCCGCACCTTGAAACCAACTCCAAACGTGTTCTCCTTCGCGGAGAAGGCTGATTTGGCAGGAAGAAGCCCTGTGTGCACTGGCCCTGGCAAACCACCCATAGCCAGCTAGGGAGGGACCCACCTAGGGCCTAGCTGCGAAACGGCACAGAACGCGCTCCTAGGAGCTGCACTCTGCAAAGGGAAACTGTGCTCGGGGAACAAAGCTCAGCCCCAAGGCGGCTTGGCTCAGGATCGCAGCGCTTGCCTAGTTCTCACCTAGACCTAGGCTCCCCATAGGGCCAAGGAGGGTCTGGGCTGCCTCTGGCTCCGTGGGCACTGCTGCTTGGTTGGTGGTCTCCGCACCTTGAAACCAACTCCAAACGTGTTCTCCTTCGTGGAGAAGGCTGATTTGGCAGGAAGAAGCCCTGTGTGCACTGGCCCTGGCAACCCACCCATAGCCAGCTAGGGAGGGACCCACCTAGGGCCTAGCTGCGAAACGGCACAAAACGCGCTCCTAGGAGCTGCACTCTGCAAAGGGAAACTGTGCTCGGGGAACAAAGCTCAGCCCCAAGGCGGCTTGGCTCAGGATCGCAGCGCTTGCCTAGTTCTCACCTAGCCCTAGGCTCCCCATAGGGCCAAGGAGGGTCTGGGCTGCCTCTGGCTCCGTGGGCACTGCTGCTTGGCTGGTGGTCTCCGCACCGTGAAACCAACTCCAAACGTGTTCTACTTCGCGGAGAAGGCTGATTTGGCAGGAAGAAGCCCTGTGTGCACTGGCCCTGGTAACCCACCCATCGCCAGCTAGGGAGGGACCCACCTAGGGCCTAGCTGCGAAACGGCACAAAACGTGCACCTAGGAACAGCACTCTGCAAAGGGAAACTGTGCTCGGGGAACAAACCTCAGCCCCAAGGCGGCTTGGCTCAGGATCGCAGCGCTTGCCTAGTTCTCACCTAGCCCTAGGCTCCCCATAGGGCCAAGGAGGGTCTGGGCTGCCTCTGGCTCCGTGGGCACTGCTGCTTGGTTGGTGGTCTCCGCAGCTTGAAACCAACTCCAAACGTGTTCTCCTTCGCGGAGAAGGCTGATTTGGCAGGAAGAAGCCCTGTGTGCACTGGCCCTGGCAACCCAGCCATCGCCAGCTAGGGAGGGACCCACCTAGGGCCTAGCTGCGAAACGGCAAAAAACGTGCACCTAGGAGCTGCACTCTGCAAAGGGAAACTGTGCTCGGGGAACAAACCTCAGCCCCAAGGCGGCTTGGCTCAGGATCGCAGCGCTTGCCTAGTTCTCACCTAGCCCTAGGCTCCCCATAGGGCCAAGGAGGGTCTGGGCTGCCTCTGGCTCCGTGGGCACTGCTGCTTGGCTGGTGGTCTCCGCACCGTGAAACCAACTCCAAACGTGTTCGCCTTCGCGGAGAAGGCTGATTTGGCAGGAAGAAGCCCTGTGTGCACTGGCCCTGGCAACCCACCCATAGCCAGCTAGGGAGGGACCCACCTAGGGCCTAGCTGCGAAACGGCACAAAACGCGCTCCTAGGAGCAGCATTCTGCAAAGGGAAACTGTGCTCAGGGAACAAAGCTCAGCCCCAAGGCGGCTTGGCTCAGGATCGCAGCGCTTGCCTAGTTCTCACCTAGCCCTAGGCTCCCCATAGGGCCAAGGAGGGTCTGGGCTGCCTCTGGCTCCGTGGACACTGCTGCTTGGTTGGTGGTCTCCGCAGCTTCAAACCAACTCCAAACGTGTTCTCCTTCGCGGAGAAGGCTGATTTGGCAGGA
The DNA here is from genome assembly GCF_054392235.1 of Sus scrofa. Classification (NCBI taxonomy): domain Eukaryota; kingdom Metazoa; phylum Chordata; class Mammalia; order Artiodactyla; family Suidae; genus Sus; species Sus scrofa. The sequence goes on along the minus strand of NC_139389.1, from coordinate 31,207,157 downwards.
AGAAGCCCTGTGTGCACTGGCCCTAGCAACCCACCCATAGCCAGCTAGGGAGGGACCCACCTAGGGCCTAGCTGCGAAACGGCACAGAACGCGCTCCTAGGAGCTGCACTCTGCAAAGGGAAACTGTGCTCGGGGAACAAAGCTCAGCCCCAAGGCGGCTTGGCTCAGGATCGCAGCGCTTGCCTAGTTCTCACCTAGCCCTAGGCTCCCCACAGGGCCAAGGAGGGTCTGGGCTGCCTCTGGCTCCGTGGGCACTGCTGCTTGGCTGGTGGTCTCCGCACCTTGAAACCAACTCCAAACGTGTTCGCCTTCGCGGAGAAGGCTGATTTGGCAGGAAGAAGCCCTGTGTGCACTGGCCCTGGCAACCCACCCATAGCCAGCTAGGGAGGGACCCACCTAGGGCCTAGCTGCGAAACGGCACAAAACGCGCTCCTAGGAACTGCACTCTGCAAAGGGAAACTGTGCTCGGGGAACAAAGCTCAGCCCCAAGGCGGCTTGGCTCAGGATCGCAGCGCTTGCCTAGTTCTCACCTAGCCCTAGGCTCCCCATAGGGCCAAGGAGGGTCTGGGCTGCCTCTGGCTCCGTGGGCACTGCTGCTTGGCTGGTGGTCTCCGCAGCTTGAAACCAACTCCAAACGTGTTCTCCTTCGCGGAGAAGGCTGATTTGGCAGGAAGAAGCCCTGTGTGCACTGGCCCTGGCAACCCAGCCATAGCCAGCTAGGGAGGGACCCACCTAGGGCCTAGCTGAGAAACGGCACAGAACGCGCTCCTAGGAGCTGCACTCTGCAAAGGGAAACTGTGCTCGGGGAACAAAGCTCAGCCCCAAGGCGGCTTGGCTCAGGATCGCAGCGCTTGCCTAGTTCTCACCTAGCCCTAGGCTCCCCATAGGGCCAAGGAGGGTCTGGGCTGCCTCTGGCTCCGTGGGCACTGTTGCTTGGCTGGAGGTCTCCGCACCTTGAAACCAACTCCAAACGTGTTCTCCTTCGCGGAGAAGGCTGATTTGGCAGGAAGAAGCCCTGTGTGCACTGGCCCTGGCAACCCACCCATAGCCAGCTAGGGAGGGACCCACCTAGGGCCTAGCTGCGAAACGGCACAAAACGCGCTCCTAGGAGCTGCACTCTGCAAAGGGAAACTGTGCTCGGGGAACAAAGCTCAGCCCCAAGGCGGCTTGGCTCAGGATCGCAGCGCTTGCCTAGTTCTCACCTAGCCCTAGGCTCCACATAGGGCCAAGGAGGGGCTGGGCTGCCTCTGGCTCCGTGGGCACTGCTGCTTGGTTGGTGGTCTCCGCAGCTTGAAACCAACTCCAAACGTGTTCTCCTTCGTGGAGAAGGCTGATTTGGCAGGAAGAAGCCCTGTGTGCACTGGCCCTGGCAAACCACCCATAGCCAGCTAGGGAGGGACCCACCTAGGGCCTAGCTGCGAAACGGCACAGAACGCGCTCCTAGGAGCTGCACTCTGCAAAGGGAAACTGTGCTCGGGGAACAAACCTCAGCCCCAAGGCAGCTTGGCTCAGGATCGCAGCGCTTGCCTAGTTCTCACCTAGCCCTAGGCTCCCCATAGGGCCAAGGAGGGTCTGGGCTGCCTCTGGCTCCGTGGGCACTGCTGCTTAGCTGGTGGTCTCCGCACCGTGAAACCAACTCCAAACGTGTTCGCCTTCGCGGAGAAGGCTGATTTGGCAGGAAGAAGCCCTGTGTGCACTGGCCCTGGCAACCCACCCATCGCCAGCTAGGGAGGGACCCACCTAGGGCCTAGCTGCGAAACGGCACAGAACGCGCTCCTAGGAGCTGCACTCTGCAAAGGGAAATTGTGCTCGGGGAACAAACCTCAGCCCCAAGGCAGCTTGGCTCAGGATCGCAGCGCTTGCCTAGTTCTCACCTAGCACTAGGCTCACCATAGGGCCAAGGAGGGTCTGGGCTGCCTCTGGCTCCGTGGGCACTGCTGCTTGGTTGGTGGTCTCCGCACCTTGAAACCAACTCCAAACGTGTTCTCCTTCGCGGAGAAGGCTGATTTGGCAGGAAGAAGCCCTGTGTGCACTGGCCCTGGCAAACCGCCCATAGCCAGCTAGGGAGGGACCCACCTAGGGCCTAGCTGCGAAACGGCACAAAACGCGCTCCTAGGAGCTGCACTCTGCAAAGGGAAACTGTGCTCGGGGAACAAAGCTCAGCCCCAAGGCGGCTTGGCTCAGGATCGCAGCGCTGCCTAGTTCTCACCTAGCCCTAGGCTCCCCATAGGGCCAAGGAGGGTCTGGGCTGCCTCTGGCTCCGTGGGCACTGCTGCTTGGCTGGTGGTCTCCCCACCGTGAAACCAACTCCAAACGTGTTCTCCTTCGCGGAGAAGGCTGATTTGGCAGGAAGAAGCCCTGTGTGCACTGGCCCTGGTAACCCAGCCATAGCCAGCTAGGGAGGGACCCACCTAGGGCCTAGCTGCGAAACGGCACAAAACGCGCACCTAGGAGCAGCACTCTGCAAAGGGAAACTGTGCTCGGGGAACAAACCTCAGCCCCAAGGCGGCTTGGCTCAGGATCGCAGCGCTTGCCTAGTTCTCACCTAGCCCTAGGCTCCCCATAGGGCCAAGGAGGGTCTGGGCTGCCTCTGGCTCCGTGGGCACTGCTGCTTGGTTGGTGGTCTCCGCACCTTGAAACCAACTCCAAACGTGTTCTCCTTCGTGGAGAAGGCTGATTTGGCAGGAAGAAGCCCTGTGTGCACTGGCCCTAGCAACCCACCCATAGCCAGCTAAGGAGGGACCCACCTAGGGCCTAGCTGCGAAACGGCACAAAACGCGCTCCTAGGAGCTGCACTCTGCAAAGGGAAACTGTGCTCGGGGAACAAAGCTCAGCCCCAAGGCAGCTTGGCTCAGGATCGCAGCGCTTGCCTAGTTCTCACCTAGCACTAGGCTCCCCATAGGGCCAAGGAGGGTCTGGGCTGCCTCTGGCTCCGTGAGCACTGCTGCTTGGTTGGTGGTCTCCGCACCTTGAAACCAACTCCAAACGTGTTCTCCTTCGTGGAGAAGGCTGATTTGGCAGGAAGAAGCCCTGTGTGCACTGGCCCTGGCAAACCGCCCATAGCCAGCTAAGGAGGGACCCACCTAGGGCCTAGCTGCGAAACGGCACAAAACGCGCACCTAGGAGCAGCACTCTGCAAAGGGAAACTGTGCTCGGGGAACAAACTTCAGCCCCAAGGCGGCTTGGCTCAGGATCGCAGCGCTTGCCTAGTTCTCACCTAGCCCTAGGCTCCCCATAGGGCCAAGGAGGGTCTGGGCTGCCTCTGGCTCCGTGGGCACTGCTGCTTGGTTGGTGGTCTCCGCAGCTTGAAACCAACTCCAAACGTGTTCTCCTTCGCGGAGAAGGCTGATTTGGCAGGAAGAAGCCCTGTGTGCACTGGCCCTGGCAACACACCCATCGCCATCGAGGGAGGGACCCACCTAGGGCCTAGCTGCGAAACGGCACAGAACGCGCTCCTAGGAGCTGCACTCTGCAAAGGGAAACTGTGCTCGGGGAACAAAGCTCAGCCCCAAGGCGGCTTGGCTCAGGATCGCAGCGCTTGCCTAGTTCTCACCTAGCCCTAGGCTCCCCATAGGGCCAAGGAGGGTCTGGGCTGCCTCTGGCTCCGTGGGCACTGCTGCTTGGTTGGTGGTCTCCGCACCTTGAAACCAACTCCAAACGTGTTCTCCTTCGTGGAGAAGGCTGATTTGGCAGGAAGAAGCCCTGTGTGCACTGGCCCTGGCAAACCACCCATAGCCAGCTAAGGAGGGACCCACCTAGGGCCTAGCTGCGAAACGGCACAGAACGCGCTCCTAGGAGCTGCACTCTGCAAAGGGAAACTGTGCTCGGGGAACAAAGCTCAGCCCCAAGGCGGCTTGGCTCAGGATCGCAGCGCTTGCCTAGTTCTCACCTAGCCCTAGGCTCCCCATAGGGCCAAGGAGGGTCTGGGCTGCCTCTGGCTCCGTGGGCACTGCTGCTTGGTTGGTGGTCTCCGCACCTTGAAACCAACTCCAAACGTGTTCTCCTTCGCGGAGAAGGCTGATTTGGCAGGAAGAAGCCCTGTGTGCACTGGCCCTGGCAACCCACCCATAGCCAGCTAGGGAGGGACCCACCTAGGGCCTAGCTGCGAAACGGCACAAAACGCGCACCTAGGAGCTGCACTCTGCAAAGGGAAACTGTGCTCGGGGAACAAAGCTCAGCCCCAAGGCGGCTTGGCTCAGGATCGCAGCGCTTGCCTAGTTCTCACCTAGTCCTTGGCTCCCCATAGGGCCAAGGAGGGTCTGGGCTGCCTCTGGCTCCGTGGGCACTGCTGCTTGGCTGGTGGTCTCCGCACCTTGAAACCAACTCCAAACGTGTTCTCCTTCGCGGAGAAGGCTGATTTGGCAGGAAGAAGCCCTGTGTGCACTGGCCCTGGCAACCCACCCATAGCCAGCTAGGGAGGGACCCACCTAGGGCCTAGCTGCGAAACGGCACAAAACGCGCACCTAGGAGCTGCACTCTGCAAAGGGAAACTGTGCTCGGGGAACAAAGCTCAGCCCCAAGGCGGCTTGGCTCAGGATCGCAGCGCTTGCCTAGTTCTCACCTAGTCCTTGGCTCCCCATAGGGCCAAGGAGGGGCTGGGCTGCCTCTGGCTCCGTGGGCACTGCTGCTTGGCTGGTGGTCTCCGCACCGTGAAACCAACTCCAAACGTGTTCGCCTTCGCGGAGAAGGCTGATTTGGCAGGAAGAAGCCCTGTGTGCACTGGCCCTGGCAACCCACCCATAGCCAGCTAGGGAGGGACCCACCTAGGGCCTAGCTGCGAAACGGCACAGAACGCGCTCCTAGGAGCTGCACTCTGCAAAGGGAAACTGTGCTCGGGGAACAAAGCTCAGCCCCAAGGCAGCTTGGCTCAGGATCGCAGCGCTTGCCTAGTTCTCACCTAGCCCTAGGCTCCCCATAGGGCCAAGGAGGGTCTGGGCTGCCTCTGGCTCCGTGGGCACTGCTGCTTGGTTGGTGGTCTCCGCACCTTGAAACCAACTCCAAACGTGTTCTCCTTCGTGGAGAAGGCTGATTTGGCAGGAAGAAGCCCTGTGTGCACTGGCCCTGGCAAACCGCCCATAGCCAGCTAGGGAGGGACCCACCTAGGGCCTAGCTGCGAAACGGCACAAAACGCGCTCCTAGGAGCTGCACTCTGCAAAGGGAAACTGTGCTCGGGGAACAAACCTCAGCCCCAAGGCGGCTTGGCTCAGGATCGCAGCGCTTGCCTAGTTCTCACCTAGCCCTAGGCTCCCCATAGGGCCAAGGAGGGTCTGGGCTGCCTCTGGCTCCGTGGGCACTGCTGCTTGGCTGGTGGTCTCCCCACCTTGAAACCAACTCCAAACGTGTTCTCCTTCGCGGAGAAGGCTGATTTGGCAGGAAGAAGCCCTGTGTGCACTGGCCCTGGTAACCCACCCATCGCCAGCTAGGGAGGGACCCACCTAGGGCCTAGCTGCGAAACGGCACAAAACGCGCACCTAGGAGCAGCACTCTGCAAAGGGAAACTGTGCTCGGGGAACAAAGCTCAGCCCCAAGGCGGCTTGGCTCAGGATCGCAGCGCTTGCCTAGTTCTCACCTAGCCCTAGGCTCCCCATAGGGCCAAGGAGGGTCTGGGCTGCCTCTGGCTCCGTGGGCACTGCTGCTTGGTTGGTGGTCTCCGCAGCTTGAAACCAACTCCAAACGTGTTCTCCTTCGCGGAGAAGGCTGATTTGGCAGGAAGTAGCCCTGTGTGCACTGGCCCTGGCAACCCACCCATCGCCAGCTAGGGAGGGACCCACCTAGGGCCTAGCTGCGAAACGGCACAAAACGCGCACCTAGGAGCTGCACTCTGCAAAGGGAAACTGTGCTCGGGGAACAAAGCTCAGCCCCAAGGCAGCTTGGCTCAGGATCGTAGCGCTTGCCTAGTTCTCACCTAGCCCTAGGCTCCCCATAGGGCCAAGGAGGGTCTGGGCTGCCTCTGGCTCCGTGGGCACTGCTGCTTGGCTGGTGGTCTCCGCAGCTTGAAACCAACTCCAAACGTGTTCTCCTTCGCGGAGAAGGCTGATTTGGCAGGAAGAAGCCCTGTGTGCACTGGCCCTGGCAACCCAGCCATAGCCAGCTAGGGAGGGACCCACCTAGGGCCTAGCTGCGAAACGGCACAGAACGCGCTCCTAGGAGCTGCACTCTGCAAAGGGAAACTGTGCTCGGGGAACAAAGCTCAGCCCCAAGGCGGCTTGGCTCAGGATCGCAGCGCTTGCCTAGTTCTCACCTAGCCCTAGGCTCCCCATAGGGCCAAGGAGGGTCTGGGCTGCCTCTGGCTCCGTGGGCACTGTTGTTTGGCTGGAGGTCTCCGCACCTTGAAACCAACTCCAAACGTGTTCTCCTTCGCGGAGAAGGCTGATTTGGCAGGAAGAAGCCCTGTGTGCACTGGCCCTGGCAACCCACCCATAGCCAGCTAGGGAGGGACCCACCTAGGGCCTAGCTGCGAAACGGCACAGAACGCGCTCCTAGGAGCTGCACTCTGCAAAGGGAAACTGTGCTCGGGGAACAAAGCTCAGCCCCAAGGCGGCTTGGCTCAGGATCGCAGCGCTTGCCTAGTTCTCACCTAGCCCTAGGCTCCCCATAGGGCCAAGGAGGGGCTGGGCTGCCTCTGGCTCCGTGGGCACTGCTGCTTGGTTGGTGGTCTCCGCAGCTTGAAACCAACTCCAAACGTGTTCTCCTTCGCGGAGAAGGCTGATTTGGCAGGAAGAAGCCCTGTGTGCACTGGCCATGGTAACACACCCATCGCCAGCTAAGGAGGGACCCACCTAGGGCCTAGCTGCGAAACGGCACAAAACGCGCTCCTAGGAGCTGCACTCTGCAAAGGGAAACTGTGCTCGGGGAACAAAGCTCAGCCCCAAGGCGGCTTGGCTCAGGATCGCAGCGCTTGCCTAGTTCTCACCTAGCCATTGGCTCCCCACAGGGCCAAGGAGGGTCTGGGCTGCCTCTGGCTCCGTGGGCACTGCTGCTTGGCTGGTGGTCTCCGCACCTTGAAACCAACTCCAAACGTGTTCTCCTTCGCGGAGAAGGCTGATTTGGCAGGAAAAAGCCCTGTGTGCACTGGCCCTAGCTACCCACACATAGCCAGCTAGGGAGGGACCCACCTAGGGCCTAGCTGCGAAACGGCACTAAACGCGCTCCTAGGAGCTGCACTCTGCAAAGGGAAACTGTGCTCGGGGAACAAACCTCAGCCCCAAGGCGGCTTGGCTCAGGATCGCAGCGCTTGCCTAGTTCTCACCTAGCACTAGGCTCCCCATAGGGCCAAGGAGGGTCTGGGCTGCCTCTGGCTCCGTGGGCACTGCTGCTTGGTTGGTGGTCTCCGCACCTTGAAACCAACTCCAAACGTGTTCTCCTTCGTGGAGAAGGCTGATTTGGCAGGAAGAAGCCCTGTGTGCACTGGCCCTGGCAAACCGCCCATAGCCAGCTAGGGAGGGACCCACCTAGGGCCTAGCTGCGAAACGGCACAAAACGCGCTCCTAGGAGCTGCACTCTGCAAAGGGAAACTGTGCTCGGGGAACAAAGCTCAGCCCCAAGGCGGCTTGGCTCAGGATCGCAGCGCTTGCCTAGTTCTCACCTAGCCCTAGGCTCCCCATAGGGCCAAGGAGGGTCTGGGCTGCCTCTGGCTCCGTGGGCACTGCTGCTTGGCTGGTGGTCTCCCCACCTTGAAACCAACTCCAAACGTGTTCTCCTTCGCGGAGAAGGCTGATTTGGCAGGAAGAAGCCCTGTGTGCACTGGCCCTGGTAACCCACCCATCGCCAGCTAGGGAGGGACCCACCTAGGGCCTAGCTGCGAAACGGCACAAAACGCGCACCTAGGAGCTGCACTCTGCAAAGGGAAACTGTGCTCGGGGAACAAAGCTCAGCCCCAAGGCAGCTTGGCTCAGGATCGTAGCGCTTGCCTAGTTCTCACCTAGCCCTAGGCTCCCCATAGGGCCAAGGAGGGTCTGGGCTGCCTCTGGCTCCGTGGGCACTGCTGCTTGGCTGGTGGTCTCCGCAGCTTGAAACCAACTCCAAACGTGTTCTCCTTCGCGGAGAAGGCTGATTTGGCAGGAAGAAGCCCTGTGTGCACTGGCCCTGGCAACCCACCCATCGCCAGCTAGGGAGGGACCCACCTAGGGCCTAGCTGCGAAACGGCACAAAACGCGCACCTAGGAGCTGCACTCTGCAAAGGGAAACTGTGCTCGGGGAACAAAGCTCAGCCCCAAGGCAGCTTGGCTCAGGATCGTAGCGCTTGCCTAGTTCTCACCTAGCCCTAGGCTCCCCATAGGGCCAAGGAGGGTCTGGGCTGCCTCTGGCTCCGTGGGCACTGCTGCTTGGCTGGTGGTCTCCGCAGCTTGAAACCAACTCCAAACGTGTTCGCCTTCGCGGAGAAGGCTGATTTGGCAGGAAGAAGCCCTGTGTGCACTGGCCCTGGCAACCCAGCCATAGCCAGCTAGGGAGGGACCCACCTAGGGCCTAGCTGCGAAACGGCACAGAACGCGCTCCTAGGAGCTGCACTCTGCAAAGGGAAACTGTGCTCGGGGAACAAAGCTCAGCCCCAAGGCGGCTTGGCTCAGGATCGCAGCGCTTGCCTAGTTCTCACCTAGCCCTAGGCTCCCCATAGGGCCAAGGAGGGTCTGGGCTGCCTCTGGCTCCGTGGGCACTGTTGCTTGGCTGGAGGTCTCCGCACCTTGAAACCAACTCCAAACGTGTTCTCCTTCGTGGAGAAGGCTGATTTGGCAGGAAGAAGCCCTGTGTGCACTGGCCCTGGCAACCCACCCATAGCCAGCTAGGGAGGGACCCACCTAGGGCCTAGCTGCGAAACGGCACAGAACGCGCTCCTAGGAGCTGCACTCTGCAAAGGGAAACTGTGCTCGGGGAACAAAGCTCAGCCCCAAGGCGGCTTGGCTCAGGATCGCAGCGCTTGCCTAGTTCTCACCTAGCCCTAGGCTCCACATAGGGCCAAGGAGGGGCTGGGCTGCCTCTGGCTCCGTGGGCACTGCTGCTTCGTTGGTGGTCTCCGCAGCTTGAAACCAACTCCAAACGTGTTCTCCTTCGTGGAGAAGGCTGATTTGGCAGGAAGAAGCCCTGTGTGCACTGGCCCTGGCAAACCACCCATAGCCAGCTAGGGAGGGACCCACCTAGGGCCTAGCTGCGAAACGGCACAGAACGCGCTCCTAGGAGCTGCACTCTGCAAAGGGAAACTGTGCTCGGGGAACAAACCTCAGCCCCAAGGCAGCTTGGCTCAGGATCGCAGCGCTTGCCTAGTTCTCACCTAGCCCTAGGCTCCCCATAGGGCCAAGGAGGGTCTGGGCTGCCTCTGGCTCCGTGGGCACTGCTGCTTAGCTGGTGGTCTCCGCACCGTGAAACCAACTCCAAACGTGTTCGCCTTCGCGGAGAAGGCTGATTTGGCAGGAAGAAGCCCTGTGTGCACTGGCCCTGGCAACCCAACCATCGCCAGCTAGGGAGGGACCCACCTAGGGCCTAGCTGCGAAACGGCACAGAACGCGCTCCTAGGAGCTGCACTCTGCAAAGGGAAACTGTGCTCGGGGAACAAAGCTCAGCCCCAAGGCGGCTTGGCTCAGGATCGCAGCGCTTGCCTAGTTCTCACCTAGCCCTAGGCTCCCCATAGGGCCAAGGAGGGGCTGGGCTGCCTCTGGCTCCGTGGGCACTGCTGCTTGGCTGGTGGTCTCCGCACCGTGAAACCAACTCCAAACGTGTTCGCCTTCGCGGAGAAGGCTGATTTGGCAGGAAGAAGCCCTGTGTGCACTGGCCCTGGCAACCCACCCATAGCCAGCTAGGGAGGGACCCACCTAGGGCCTAGCTGCGAAACGGCACAAAACGCGCTCCTAGGAGCTGCACTCTGCAAAGGGAAACTGTGCTCGGGGAACAAAGCTCAGCCCCAAGGCGGCTTGGCTCAGGATCGCAGCGCTTGCCTCGTTCTCACCTAGCCCTAGGCTCCCCATAGGGCCAAGGAGGGTCTGGGCTGCCTCTGGCTCCGTGGGCACTGCTGCTTGGTTGGTGGTCTCCGCACCTTGAAACCAACTCCAAACGTGTTCTCCTTCGCGGAGAAGGCTGATTTGGCAGGAAGAAGCCCTGTGTGCACTGGCCCTGGCAAACCACCCATAGCCAGCTAAGGAGGGACCCACCTAGGGCCTAGCTTTGAAACGGCACAAAACGCGCTCCTAGGAGCTGCACTCTGCAAAGGGAAACTGTGCTCGGGGAACAAAGCTCAGCCCCAAGGCGGCTTGGCTCAGGATCGCAGCGCTTGCCTAGTTCTCACCTAGCCCTAGGCTCCCCATAGGGCCAAGGAGGGTCTGGGCTGCCTCTGGCTCCGTGGGCACTGCTGCTTGGTTGGTGGTCTCCGCACCTTGAAACCAACTCCAAACGTGTTCTCCTTCGCGGAGAAGGCTGATTTGGCAGGAAGAAGCCCTGTGTGCACTGGCCCTGGCAACCCACCCATAGCCAGCTAGGGAGGGACCCACCTAGGGCCTAGCTGCGAAACGGCACAAAACGCGCACCTAGGAGCTGCACTCTGCAAAGGGAAACTGTGCTCGGGGAACAAACCTCAGCCCCAAGGCGGCTTGGCTCAGGATCGCAGCGCTTGCCTAGTTCTCACCTAGTCCTTGGCTCCCCATAGGGCCAAGGAGGGTCTGGGCTGCCTCTGGCTCCGTGGGCACTGCTGCTTGGCTGGTGGTCTCCGCAGCTTGAAACCAACTCCAAACGTGTTCTCCTTCGCGGAGAAGGCTGATTTGGCAGGAAGAAGCCCTGTGTGCACTGGCCCTGGTAACCCACCCATCGCCAGCTAGGGAGGGACCCACCTAGGGCCTAGCTGCGAAACGGCACAAAACGCGCACCTAGGAGCAGCACTCTGCAAAGGGAAACTGTGCTCGGGGAACAAAGCTCAGCCCCAAGGCGGCTTGGCTCAGGATCGCAGCGCTTGCCTAGTTCTCACCTAGCCCTAGGCTCCCCATAGGGCCAAGGAGGGTCTGGGCTGCCTCTGGCTCCGTGGGCACTGCTGCTTGGTTGGTGGTCTCCGCAGCTTGAAACCAACTCCAAACGTGTTCTCCTTCGCGGAGAAGGCTGATTTGGCAGGAAGTAGCCCTGTGTGCACTGGCCCTGGCAACCCACCCATCGCCAGCTAGGGAGGGACCCACCTAGGGCCTAGCTGCGAAACGGCACAAAACGCGCACCTAGGAGCTGCACTCTGCAAAGGGAAACTGTGCTCGGGGAACAAAGCTCAGCCCCAAGGCAGCTTGGCTCAGGATCGTAGCGCTTGCCTAGTTCTCACCTAGCCCTAGGCTCCCCATAGGGCCAAGGAGGGTCTGGGCTGCCTCTGGCTCCGTGGGCACTGCTGCTTGGCTGGTGGTCTCCGCAGCTTGAAACCAACTCCAAACGTGTTCTCCTTCGCGGAGAAGGCTGATTTGGCAGGAAGAAGCCCTGTGTGCACTGGCCCTGGCAACCCAGCCATAGCCAGCTAGGGAGGGACCCACCTAGGGCCTAGCTGCGAAACGGCACAGAACGCGCTCCTAGGAGCTGCACTCTGCAAAGGGAAACTGTGCTCGGGGAACAAAGCTCAGCCCCAAGGCGGCTTGGCTCAGGATCGCAGCGCTTGCCTAGTTCTCACCTAGCCCTAGGCTCCCCATAGGGCCAAGGAGGGTCTGGGCTGCCTCTGGCTCCGTGGGCACTGTTGTTTGGCTGGAGGTCTCCGCACCTTGAAACCAACTCCAAACGTGTTCTCCTTCGCGGAGAAGGCTGATTTGGCAGGAAGAAGCCCTGTGTGCACTGGCCCTGGCAACCCACCCATAGCCAGCTAGGGAGGGACCCACCTAGGGCCTAGCTGCGAAACGGCACAGAACGCGCTCCTAGGAGCTGCACTCTGCAAAGGGAAACTGTGCTCGGGGAACAAAGCTCAGCCCCAAGGCGGCTTGGCTCAGGATCGCAGCGCTTGCCTAGTTCTCACCTAGCCCTAGGCTCCCCATAGGGCCAAGGAGGGGCTGGGCTGCCTCTGGCTCCGTGGGCACTGCTGCTTGGTTGGTGGTCTCCGCAGCTTGAAACCAACTCCAAACGTGTTCTCCTTCGCGGAGAAGGCTGATTTGGCAGGAAGAAGCCCTGTGTGCACTGGCCATGGTAACACACCCATCGCCAGCTAAGGAGGGACCCACCTAGGGCCTAGCTGCGAAACGGCACAAAACGCGCTCCTAGGAGCTGCACTCTGCAAAGGGAAACTGTGCTCGGGGAACAAAGCTCAGCCCCAAGGCGGCTTGGCTCAGGATCGCAGCGCTTGCCTAGTTCTCACCTAGCCCTAGGCTCCCCATAGGGCCAAGGAGGGTCTGGGCTGCCTCTGGCTCCGTGGGCACTGCTGCTTGGTTGGTGGTCTCCGCACCTTGAAACCAACTCCAAACGTGTTCTCCTTCGTGGAGAAGGCTGATTTGGCAGGAAGAAGCCCTGTGTGCACTGGCCCTGGCAAACCGCCCATAGCCAGCTAGGGAGGGACCCACCTAGGGCCTAGCTGCGAAACGGCACAAAACGCGCTCCTAGGAGCTGCACTCTGCAAAGGGAAACTGTGCTCGGGGAACAAACCTCAGCCCCAAGGCGGCTTGGCTCAGGATCGCAGCGCTTGCCTAGTTCTCACCTAGCCCTAGGCTCCCCATAGGGCCAAGGAGGGTCTGGGCTGCCTCTGGCTCCGTGGGCACTGCTGCTTGGCTGGTGGTCTCCCCACCTTGAAACCAACTCCAAACGTGTTCTCCTTCGCGGAGAAGGCTGATTTGGCAGGAAGAAGCCCTGTGTGCACTGGCCCTGGTAACCCACCCATCGCCAGCTAGGGAGGGACCCACCTAGGGCCTAGCTGCGAAACGGCACAAAACGCGCACCTAGGAGCAGCACTCTGCAAAGGGAAACTGTGCTCGGGGAACAAAGCTCAGCCCCAAGGCGGCTTGGCTCAGGATCGCAGCGCTTGCCTAGTTCTCACCTAGCCCTAGGCTCCCCATAGGGCCAAGGAGGGTCTGGGCTGCCTCTGGCTCCGTGGGCACTGCTGCTTGGTTGGTGGTCTCCGCAGCTTGAAACCAACTCCAAACGTGTTCTCCTTCGCGGAGAAGGCTGATTTGGCAGGAAGTAGCCCTGTGTGCACTGGCCCTGGCAACCCACCCATCGCCAGCTAGGGAGGGACCCACCTAGGGCCTAGCTGCGAAACGGCACAAAACGCGCACCTAGGAGCTGCACTCTGCAAAGGGAAACTGTGCTCGGGGAACAAAGCTCAGCCCCAAGGCAGCTTGGCTCAGGATCGTAGCGCTTGCCTAGTTCTCACCTAGCCCTAGGCTCCCCATAGGGCCAAGGAGGGTCTGGGCTGCCTCTGGCTCCGTGGGCACTGCTGCTTGGCTGGTGGTCTCCGCAGCTTGAAACCAACTCCAAACGTGTTCTCCTTCGCGGAGAAGGCTGATTTGGCAGGAAGAAGCCCTGTGTGCACTGGCCCTGGCAACCCAGCCATAGCCAGCTAGGGAGGGACCCACCTAGGGCCTAGCTGCGAAACGGCACAGAACGCGCTCCTAGGAGCTGCACTCTGCAAAGGGAAACTGTGCTCGGGGAACAAAGCTCAGCCCCAAGGCGGCTTGGCTCAGGATCGCAGCGCTTGCCTAGTTCTCACCTAGCCCTAGGCTCCCCATAGGGCCAAGGAGGGTCTGGGCTGCCTCTGGCTCCGTGGGCACTGTTGTTTGGCTGGAGGTCTCCGCACCTTGAAACCAACTCCAAACGTGTTCTCCTTCGCGGAGAAGGCTGATTTGGCAGGAAGAAGCCCTGTGTGCACTGGCCCTGGCAACCCACCCATAGCCAGCTAGGGAGGGACCCACCTAGGGCCTAGCTGCGAAACGGCACAGAACGTGCTCCTAGGAGCTGCACTCTGCAAAGGGAAACTGTGCTCGGGGAACAAAGCTCAGCCCCAAGGCGGCTTGGCTCAGGATCGCAGCGCTTGCCTAGTTCTCACCTAGCCCTAGGCTCCCCATAGGGCCAAGGAGGGGCTGGGCTGCCTCTGGCTCCGTGGGCACTGCTGCTTGGTTGGTGGTCTCCGCAGCTTGAAACCAACTCCAAACGTGTTCTCCTTCGCGGAGAAGGCTGATTTGGCAGGAAGAAGCCCTGTGTGCACTGGCCATGGTAACACACCCATCGCCAGCTAAGGAGGGACCCACCTAGGGCCTAGCTGCGAAACGGCACAAAACGCGCTCCTAGGAGCTGCACTCTGCAAAGGGAAACTGTGCTCGGGGAACAAAGCTCAGCCCCAAGGCGGCTTGGCTCAGGATCGCAGCGCTTGCCTAGTTCTCACCTAGCCATTGGCTCCCCACAGGGCCAAGGAGGGTCTGGGCTGCCTCTGGCTCCGTGGGCACTGCTGCTTGGCTGGTGGTCTCCGCACCGTGAAACCAACTCCAAACGTGTTCTCCTTCGCGGAGAAGGCTGATTTGGCAGGAAAAAGCCCTGTGTGCACTGGCCCTAGCTACCCACACATAGCCAGCTAGGGAGGGACCCACCTAGGGCCTAGCTGCGAAACGGCACTAAACGCGCTCCTAGGAGCTGCACTCTGCAAAGGGAAACTGTGCTCGGGGAACAAACCTCAGCCCCAAGGCGGCTTGGCTCAGGATCGCAGCGCTTGCCTAGTTCTCACCTAGCACTAGGCTCCCCATAGGGCCAAGGAGGGTCTGGGCTGCCTCTGGCTCCGTGGGCACTGCTGCTTGGTTGGTGGTCTCCGCACCTTGAAACCAACTCCAAACGTGTTCTCCTTCGTGGAGAAGGCTGATTTGGCAGGAAGAAGCCCTGTGTGCACTGGCCCTGGCAAACCGCCCATAGCCAGCTAGGGAGGGACCCACCTAGGGCCTAGCTGCGAAACGGCACAAAACGCGCTCCTAGGAGCTGCACTCTGCAAAGGGAAACTGTGCTCGGGGAACAAAGCTCAGCCCCAAGGCGGCTTGGCTCAGGATCGCAGCGCTTGCCTAGTTCTCACCTAGCCCTAGGCTCCCCATAGGGCCAAGGAGGGTCTGGGCTGCCTCTGGCTCCGTGGGCACTGCTGCTTGGCTGGTGGTCTCCCCACCTTGAAACCAACTCCAAACGTGTTCTCCTTCGCGGAGAAGGCTGATTTGGCAGGAAGAAGCCCTGTGTGCACTGGCCCTGGTAACCCACCCATCGCCAGCTAGGGAGGGACCCACCTAGGGCCTAGCTGCGAAACGGCACAAAACGCGCACCTAGGAGCTGCACTCTGCAAAGGGAAACTGTGCTCGGGGAACAAAGCTCAGCCCCAAGGCAGCTTGGCTCAGGATCGTAGCGCTTGCCTAGTTCTCACCTAGCCCTAGGCTCCCCATAGGGCCAAGGAGGGTCTGGGCTGCCTCTGGCTCCGTGGGCACTGCTGCTTGGCTGGTGGTCTCCGCAGCTTGAAACCAACTCCAAACGTGTTCTCCTTCGCGGAGAAGGCTGATTTGGCAGGAAGAAGCCCTGTGTGCACTGGCCCTGGCAACCCACCCATCGCCAGCTAGGGAGGGACCCACCTAGGGCCTAGCTGCGAAACGGCACAAAACGCGCACCTAGGAGCTGCACTCTGCAAAGGGAAACTGTGCTCGGGGAACAAAGCTCAGCCCCAAGGCAGCTTGGCTCAGGATCGTAGCGCTTGCCTAGTTCTCACCTAGCCCTAGGCTCCCCATAGGGCCAAGGAGGGTCTGGGCTGCCTCTGGCTCCGTGGGCACTGCTGCTTGGCTGGTGGTCTCCGCAGCTTGAAACCAACTCCAAACGTGTTCGCCTTCGCGGAGAAGGCTGATTTGGCAGGAAGAAGCCCTGTGTGCACTGGCCCTGGCAACCCAGCCATAGCCAGCTAGGGAGGGACCCACCTAGGGCCTAGCTGCGAAACGGCACAGAACGCGCTCCTAGGAGCTGCACTCTGCAAAGGGAAACTGTGCTCGGGGAACAAAGCTCAGCCCCAAGGCGGCTTGGCTCAGGATCGCAGCGCTTGCCTAGTTCTCACCTAGCCCTAGGCTCCCCATAGGGCCAAGGAGGGTCTGGGCTGCCTCTGGCTCCGTGGGCACTGTTGCTTGGCTGGAGGTCTCCGCACCTTGAAACCAACTCCAAACGTGTTCTCCTTCGCGGAGAAGGCTGATTTGGCAGGAAGAAGCCCTGTGTGCACTGGCCCTGGCAACCCACCCATAGCCAGCTAGGGAGGGACCCACCTAGGGCCTAGCTGCGAAACGGCACAGAACGCGCTCCTAGGAGCTGCACTCTGCAAAGGGAAACTGTGCTCGGGGAACAAAGCTCAGCCCCAAGGCGGCTTGGCTCAGGATCGCAGCGCTTGCCTAGTTCTCACCTAGCCCTAGGCTCCACATAGGGCCAAGGAGGGGCTGGGCTGCCTCTGGCTCCGTGGGCACTGCTGCTTCGTTGGTGGTCTCCGCAGCTTGAAACCAACTCCAAACGTGTTCTCCTTCGTGGAGAAGGCTGATTTGGCAGGAAGAAGCCCTGTGTGCACTGGCCCTGGCAAACCACCCATAGCCAGCTAGGGAGGGACCCACCTAGGGCCTAGCTGCGAAACGGCACAGAACGCGCTCCTAGGAGCTGCACTCTGCAAAGGGAAACTGTGCTCGGGGAACAAACCTCAGCCCCAAGGCAGCTTGGCTCAGGATCGCAGCGCTTGCCTAGTTCTCACCTAGCCCTAGGCTCCCCATAGGGCCAAGGAGGGTCTGGGCTGCCTCTGGCTCCGTGGGCACTGCTGCTTAGCTGGTGGTCTCCGCACCGTGAAACCAACTCCAAACGTGTTCGCCTTCGCGGAGAAGGCTGATTTGGCAGGAAGAAGCCCTGTGTGCACTGGCCCTGGCAACCCAACCATCGCCAGCTAGGGAGGGACCCACCTAGGGCCTAGCTGCGAAACGGCACAGAACGCGCTCCTAGGAGCTGCACTCTGCAAAGGGAAACTGTGCTCGGGGAACAAAGCTCAGCCCCAAGGCGGCTTGGCTCAGGATCGCAGCGCTTGCCTAGTTCTCACCTAGCCCTAGGCTCCCCATAGGGCCAAGGAGGGGCTGGGCTGCCTCTGGCTCCGTGGGCACTGCTGCTTGGCTGGTGGTCTCCGCACCGTGAAACCAACTCCAAACGTGTTCGCCTTCGCGGAGAAGGCTGATTTGGCAGGAAGAAGCCCTGTGTGCACTGGCCCTGGCAACCCACCCATAGCCAGCTAGGGAGGGACCCACCTAGGGCCTAGCTGCGAAACGGCACAAAACGCGCTCCTAGGAGCTGCACTCTGCAAAGGGAAACTGTGCTCGGGGAACAAAGCTCAGCCCCAAGGCGGCTTGGCTCAGGATCGCAGCGCTTGCCTCGTTCTCACCTAGCCCTAGGCTCCCCATAGGGCCAAGGAGGGTCTGGGCTGCCTCTGGCTCCGTGGGCACTGCTGCTTGGTTGGTGGTCTCCGCACCTTGAAACCAACTCCAAACGTGTTCTCCTTCGCGGAGAAGGCTGATTTGGCAGGAAGAAGCCCTGTGTGCACTGGCCCTGGCAAACCACCCATAGCCAGCTAAGGAGGGACCCACCTAGGGCCTAGCTTTGAAACGGCACAAAACGCGCTCCTAGGAGCTGCACTCTGCAAAGGGAAACTGTGCTCGGGGAACAAAGCTCAGCCCCAAGGCGGCTTGGCTCAGGATCGCAGCGCTTGCCTAGTTCTCACCTAGCCCTAGGCTCCCCATAGGGCCAAGGAGGGTCTGGGCTGCCTCTGGCTCCGTGGGCACTGCTGCTTGGTTGGTGGTCTCCGCACCTTGAAACCAACTCCAAACGTGTTCTCCTTCGCGGAGAAGGCTGATTTGGCAGGAAGAAGCCCTGTGTGCACTGGCCCTGGCAACCCACCCATAGCCAGCTAGGGAGGGACCCACCTAGGGCCTAGCTGCGAAACGGCACAAAACGCGCACCTAGGAGCTGCACTCTGCAAAGGGAAACTGTGCTCGGGGAACAAACCTCAGCCCCAAGGCGGCTTGGCTCAGGATCGCAGCGCTTGCCTAGTTCTCACCTAGTCCTTGGCTCCCCATAGGGCCAAGGAGGGTCTGGGCTGCCTCTGGCTCCGTGGGCACTGCTGCTTGGCTGGTGGTCTCCGCAGCTTGAAACCAACTCCAAACGTGTTCTCCTTCGCGGAGAAGGCTGATTTGGCAGGAAGAAGCCCTGTGTGCACTGGCCCTGGTAACCCACCCATCGCCAGCTAGGGAGGGACCCACCTAGGGCCTAGCTGCGAAACGGCACAAAACGCGCACCTAGGAGCAGCACTCTGCAAAGGGAAACTGTGCTCGGGGAACAAAGCTCAGCCCCAAGGCGGCTTGGCTCAGGATCGCAGCGCTTGCCTAGTTCTCACCTAGCCCTAGGCTCCCCATAGGGCCAAGGAGGGTCTGGGCTGCCTCTGGCTCCGTGGGCACTGCTGCTTGGTTGGTGGTCTCCGCAGCTTGAAACCAACTCCAAACGTGTTCTCCTTCGCGGAGAAGGCTGATTTGGCAGGAAGTAGCCCTGTGTGCACTGGCCCTGGCAACCCACCCATCGCCAGCTAGGGAGGGACCCACCTAGGGCCTAGCTGCGAAACGGCACAAAACGCGCACCTAGGAGCTGCACTCTGCAAAGGGAAACTGTGCTCGGGGAACAAAGCTCAGCCCCAAGGCAGCTTGGCTCAGGATCGTAGCGCTTGCCTAGTTCTCACCTAGCCCTAGGCTCCCCATAGGGCCAAGGAGGGTCTGGGCTGCCTCTGGCTCCGTGGGCACTGCTGCTTGGCTGGTGGTCTCCGCAGCTTGAAACCAACTCCAAACGTGTTCTCCTTCGCGGAGAAGGCTGATTTGGCAGGAAGAAGCCCTGTGTGCACTGGCCCTGGCAACCCAGCCATAGCCAGCTAGGGAGGGACCCACCTAGGGCCTAGCTGCGAAACGGCACAGAACGCGCTCCTAGGAGCTGCACTCTGCAAAGGGAAACTGTGCTCGGGGAACAAAGCTCAGCCCCAAGGCGGCTTGGCTCAGGATCGCAGCGCTTGCCTAGTTCTCACCTAGCCCTAGGCTCCCCATAGGGCCAAGGAGGGTCTGGGCTGCCTCTGGCTCCGTGGGCACTGTTGTTTGGCTGGAGGTCTCCGCACCTTGAAACCAACTCCAAACGTGTTCTCCTTCGCGGAGAAGGCTGATTTGGCAGGAAGAAGCCCTGTGTGCACTGGCCCTGGCAACCCACCCATAGCCAGCTAGGGAGGGACCCACCTAGGGCCTAGCTGCGAAACGGCACAGAACGCGCTCCTAGGAGCTGCACTCTGCAAAGGGAAACTGTGCTCGGGGAACAAAGCTCAGCCCCAAGGCGGCTTGGCTCAGGATCGCAGCGCTTGCCTAGTTCTCACCTAGCCCTAGGCTCCCCATAGGGCCAAGGAGGGGCTGGGCTGCCTCTGGCTCCGTGGGCACTGCTGCTTGGTTGGTGGTCTCCGCAGCTTGAAACCAACTCCAAACGTGTTCTCCTTCGCGGAGAAGGCTGATTTGGCAGGAAGAAGCCCTGTGTGCACTGGCCATGGTAACACACCCATCGCCAGCTAAGGAGGGACCCACCTAGGGCCTAGCTGCGAAACGGCACAAAACGCGCTCCTAGGAGCTGCACTCTGCAAAGGGAAACTGTGCTCGGGGAACAAAGCTCAGCCCCAAGGCGGCTTGGCTCAGGATCGCAGCGCTTGCCTAGTTCTCACCTAGCCATTGGCTCCCCACAGGGCCAAGGAGGGTCTGGGCTGCCTCTGGCTCCGTGGGCACTGCTGCTTGGCTGGTGGTCTCCGCACCGTGAAACCAACTCCAAACGTGTTCTCCTTCGCGGAGAAGGCTGATTTGGCAGGAAAAAGCCCTGTGTGCACTGGCCCTAGCTACCCACACATAGCCAGCTAGGGAGGGACCCACCTAGGGCCTAGCTGCGAAACGGCACTAAACGCGCTCCTAGGAGCTGCACTCTGCAAAGGGAAACTGTGCTCGGGGAACAAACCTCAGCCCCAAGGCGGCTTGGCTCAGGATCGCAGCGCTTGCCTAGTTCTCACCTAGCACTAGGCTCCCCATAGGGCCAAGGAGGGTCTGGGCTGCCTCTGGCTCCGTGGGCACTGCTGCTTGGTTGGTGGTCTCCGCACCTTGAAACCAACTCCAAACGTGTTCTCCTTCGTGGAGAAGGCTGATTTGGCAGGAAGAAGCCCTGTGTGCACTGGCCCTGGCAAACCGCCCATAGCCAGCTAGGGAGGGACCCACCTAGGGCCTAGCTGCGAAACGGCACAAAACGCGCTCCTAGGAGCTGCACTCTGCAAAGGGAAACTGTGCTCGGGGAACAAAGCTCAGCCCCAAGGCGGCTTGGCTCAGGATCGCAGCGCTTGCCTAGTTCTCACCTAGCCCTAGGCTCCCCATAGGGCCAAGGAGGGTCTGGGCTGCCTCTGGCTCCGTGGGCACTGCTGCTTGGCTGGTGGTCTCCCCACCTTGAAACCAACTCCAAACGTGTTCTCCTTCGCGGAGAAGGCTGATTTGGCAGGAAGAAGCCCTGTGTGCACTGGCCCTGGTAACCCACCCATCGCCAGCTAGGGAGGGACCCACCTAGGGCCTAGCTGCGAAACGGCACAAAACGCGCACCTAGGAGCTGCACTCTGCAAAGGGAAACTGTGCTCGGGGAACAAAGCTCAGCCCCAAGGCAGCTTGGCTCAGGATCGTAGCGCTTGCCTAGTTCTCACCTAGCCCTAGGCTCCCCATAGGGCCAAGGAGGGTCTGGGCTGCCTCTGGCTCCGTGGGCACTGCTGCTTGGCTGGTGGTCTCCGCAGCTTGAAACCAACTCCAAACGTGTTCTCCTTCGCGGAGAAGGCTGATTTGGCAGGAAGAAGCCCTGTGTGCACTGGCCCTGGCAACCCACCCATCGCCAGCTAGGGAGGGACCCACCTAGGGCCTAGCTGCGAAACGGCACAAAACGCGCACCTAGGAGCTGCACTCTGCAAAGGGAAACTGTGCTCGGGGAACAAAGCTCAGCCCCAAGGCAGCTTGGCTCAGGATCGTAGCGCTTGCCTAGTTCTCACCTAGCCCTAGGCTCCCCATAGGGCCAAGGAGGGTCTGGGCTGCCTCTGGCTCCGTGGGCACTGCTGCTTGGCTGGTGGTCTCCGCAGCTTGAAACCAACTCCAAACGTGTTCGCCTTCGCGGAGAAGGCTGATTTGGCAGGAAGAAGCCCTGTGTGCACTGGCCCTGGCAACCCAGCCATAGCCAGCTAGGGAGGGACCCACCTAGGGCCTAGCTGCGAAACGGCACAGAACGCGCTCCTAGGAGCTGCACTCTGCAAAGGGAAACTGTGCTCGGGGAACAAAGCTCAGCCCCAAGGCGGCTTGGCTCAGGATCGCAGCGCTTGCCTAGTTCTCACCTAGCCCTAGGCTCCCCATAGGGCCAAGGAGGGTCTGGGCTGCCTCTGGCTCCGTGGGCACTGTTGCTTGGCTGGAGGTCTCCGCACCTTGAAACCAACTCCAAACGTGTTCTCCTTCGCGGAGAAGGCTGATTTGGCAGGAAGAAGCCCTGTGTGCACTGGCCCTGGCAACCCACCCATAGCCAGCTAGGGAGGGACCCACCTAGGGCCTAGCTGCGAAACGGCACAGAACGCGCTCCTAGGAGCTGCACTCTGCAAAGGGAAACTGTGCTCGGGGAACAAAGCTCAGCCCCAAGGCGGCTTGGCTCAGGATCGCAGCGCTTGCCTCGTTCTCACCTAGCCCTAGGCTCCCCATAGGGCCAAGGAGGGGCTGGGCTGCCTCTGGCTCCGTGGGCACTGCTGCTTCGTTGGTGGTCTCCGCACCTTGAAACCAACTCCAAACGTGTTCTCCTTCGCGGAGAAGGCTGATTTGGCAGGAAGAAGCCCTGTGTGCACTGGCCCTGGCAAACCACCCATAGCCAGCTAAGGAGGGACCCACCTAGGGCCTAGCTTTGAAACGGCACAAAACGCGCTCCTAGGAGCTGCACTCTGCAAAGGGAAACTGTGCTCGGGGAACAAAGCTCAGCCCCAAGGCGGCTTGGCTCAGGATCGCAGCGCTTGCCTAGTTCTCACCTAGCCCTAGGCTCCCCATAGGGCCAAGGAGGGTCTGGGCTGCCTCTGGCTCCGTGGGCACTGCTGCTTGGTTGGTGGTCTCCGCACCTTGAAACCAACTCCAAACGTGTTCTCCTTCGCGGAGAAGGCTGATTTGGCAGGAAGAAGCCCTGTGTGCACTGGCCCTGGCAACCCACCCATAGCCAGCTAGGGAGGGACCCACCTAGGGCCTAGCTGCGAAACGGCACAAAACGCGCACCTAGGAGCTGCACTCTGCAAAGGGAAACTGTGCTCGGGGAACAAACCTCAGCC
The DNA here is from genome assembly GCF_054392235.1 of Sus scrofa. Lineage (NCBI taxonomy): Eukaryota > Metazoa > Chordata > Mammalia > Artiodactyla > Suidae > Sus > Sus scrofa. Next base: position 31,184,833 of record NC_139389.1, on the reverse strand, counting down.
CCAAGGCGGCTTGGCTCAGGATCGCAGCGCTTGCCTAGTTCTCACCTAGTCCTTGGCTCCCCATAGGGCCAAGGAGGGTCTGGGCTGCCTCTGGCTCCGTGGGCACTGCTGCTTGGTTGGTGGTCTCCGCACCGTGAAACCAACTCCAAACGTGTTCTCCTTCGCGGAGAAGGCTGATTTGGCAGGAAGAAGCCCTGTGTGCACTGGCCCTGGCAACCCACCCATAGCCAGCTAGGGAGGGACCCACCTAGGGCCTAGCTGCGAAACGGCACAGAACGCGCTCCTAGGAGCTGCACTCTGCAAAGGGAAACTGTGCTCGGGGAACAAAGCTCAGCCCCAAGGCAGCTTGGCTCAGGATCGCAGCGCTTGCCTAGTTCTCACCTAGCACTAGGCTCACCATAGGGCCAAGGAGGGTCTGGGCTGCCTCTGGCTCCGTGGGCACTGCTGCTTGGTTGGTGGTCTCCGCAGCTTGAAACCAACTCCAAACGTGTTCGCCTTCGCGGAGAAGGCTGATTTGGCAGGAAGAAGCCCTGTGTGCACTGGCCCTGGCAAACCGCCCATAGCCAGCTAGGGAGGGACCCACCTAGGGCCTAGCTGCGAAACGGCACAAAACGCGCTCCTAGGAGCTGCACTCTGCAAAGGGAAACTGTGCTCGGGGAACAAAGCTCAGCCCCAAGGCGGCTTGGCTCAGGATCGCAGCGCTGCCTAGTTCTCACCTAGCCCTAGGCTCCCCATATGGCCAAGGAGGGTCTGGGCTGTCTCTGGCTCCGTGGGCACTCCTGCTTGGCTGGTGGTCTCCGCACCGTGAAACCAACTCCAAACGTGTTCTCCTTCGCGGAGAAGGCTGATTTGGCAGGAAGAAGCCCTGTGTGCACTGGCCCTGGTAACCCACCCATCGCCAGCTAGGGAGGGACCCACCTAGGGCCTAGCTGCGAAACGGCACAAAACGCGCACCTAGGAGCAGCACTCTGCAAAGGGAAACTGTGCTCGGGGAACAAAGCTCAGCCCCAAGGCGGCTTGGCTCAGGATCGCAGCGCTTGCCTAGTTCTCACCTAGCCCTAGGCTCCCCATAGGGCCAAGGAGGGTCTGGGCTGCCTCTGGCTCCGTGGGCACTGCTGCTTGGTTGGTGGTCTCCGCAGCTTGAAACCAACTCCAAACGTGTTCTCCTTCGTGGAGAAGGCTGATTTGGCAGGAAGAAGCCCTGTGTGCACTGGCCCTGGCAAACCACCCATAGCCAGCTAAGGAGGGACCCACCTAGGGCCTAGCTGCGAAACGGCACAAAACGCGCTCCTAGGAGCTGCACTCTGCAAAGGGAAACTGTGCTCGGGGAACAAAGCTCAGCCCCAAGGCGGCTTGGCTCAGGATCGCAGCGCTTGCCTAGTTCTCACCTAGCCCTAGGCTCCCCACAGGGCCAAGGAGGGTCTGGGCTGCCTCTGGCTCCGTGGGCACTGCTGCTTGGCTGGTGGTCTCCGCACCTTGAAACCAACTCCAAACGTGTTCTCCTTCGCGGAGAAGGCTGATTTGGCAGGAAGAAGCCCTGTGTGCACTGGCCCTGGCAACCCACCCATAGCCAGCTAGGGAGGGACCCACCTAGGGCCTAGCTGCGAAACGGCACAAAACGCGCACCTAGGAGCTGCACTCTGCAAAGGGAAACTGTGCTCGGGGAACAAAGCTCAGCCCCAAGGCGGCTTGGCTCAGGATCGCAGCGCTTGCCTAGTTCTCACCTAGCCCTAGGCTCCCCATAGGGCCAAGGAGGGGCTGGGCTGCCTCTGGCTCCGTGGGCACTGCTGCTTGGCTGGTGGTCTCCGCACCGTGAAACCAACTCCAAACGTGTTCGCCTTCGCGGAGAAGGCTGATTTGGCAGGAAGAAGCCCTGTGTGCACTGGCCCTGGCAACCCAGCCATAGCCAGCTAGGGAGGGACCCACCTAGGGCCTAGCTGCGAAACGGCACAGAACGCGCTCCTAGGAGCTGCACTCTGCAAAGGGAAACTGTGCTCGGGGAACAAAGCTCAGCCCCAAGGCGGCTTGGCTCAGGATCGCAGCGCTTGCCTAGTTCTCACCTAGCCCTAGGCTCCCCATAGGGCCAAGGAGGGTCTGGGCTGCCTCTGGCTCCGTGGGCACTGCTGCTTGGTTGGTGGTCTCCGCACCTTGAAACCAACTCCAAACGTGTTCTCCTTCGTGGAGAAGGCTGATTTGGCAGGAAGAAGCCCTGTGTGCACTGGCCCTGGCAAACCACCCATAGCCAGCTAAGGAGGGACCCATCTAGGGCCTAGCTGCGAAACGGCACAAAACGCGCTCCTAGGAGCTGCACTCTGCAAAGGGAAACTGTGCTCGGGGAACAAAGCTCAGCCCCAAGGCAGCTTGGCTCAGGATCGCAGCGCTTGCCTAGTTCTCACCTAGCACTAGGCTCACCATAGGGCCAAGGAGGGTCTGGGCTGCCTCTGGCTCCGTGGGCACTGCTGCTTGGTTGGTGGTCTCCGCAGCTTGAAACCAACTCCAAACGTGTTCGCCTTCGCGGAGAAGGCTGATTTGGCAGGAAGAAGCCCTGTGTGCACTGGCCCTGGCAAACCGCCCATAGCCAGCTAGGGAGGGACCCACCTAGGGCCTAGCTGCGAAACGGCACAAAACGCGCTCCTAGGAGCTGCACTCTGCAAAGGGAAACTGTGCTCGGGGAACAAAGCTCAGCCCCAAGGCGGCTTGGCTCAGGATCGCAGCGCTGCCTAGTTCTCACCTAGCCCTAGGCTCCCCATATGGCCAAGGAGGGTCTGGGCTGTCTCTGGCTCCGTGGGCACTCCTGCTTGGCTGGTGGTCTCCGCACCGTGAAACCAACTCCAAACGTGTTCTCCTTCGCGGAGAAGGCTGATTTGGCAGGAAGAAGCCCTGTGTGCACTGGCCCTGGTAACCCACCCATCGCCAGCTAGGGAGGGACCCACCTAGGGCCTAGCTGCGAAACGGCACAAAACGCGCACCTAGGAGCAGCACTCTGCAAAGGGAAACTGTGCTCGGGAACAAAGCTCAGCCCCAAGGCGGCTTGGCTCAGGATCGCAGCGCTTGCCTAGTTCTCACCTAGCCCTAGGCTCCCCATAGGGCCAAGGAGGGTCTGGGCTGCCTCTGGCTCCGTGGGCACTGCTGCTTGGCTGGTGGTCTCCGCACCTTGAAACCAACTCCAAACGTGTTCTCCTTCGTGGAGAAGGCTGATTTGGCAGGAAGAAGCCCTGTGTGCACTGGCCCTGGCAAACCACCCATAGCCAGCTAAGGAGGGACCCACCTAGGGCCTAGCTGCGAAACGGCACAAAACGCGCTCCTAGGAGCTGCACTCTGCAAAGGGAAACTGTGCTCGGGGAACAAAGCTCAGCCCCAAGGCGGCTTGGCTCAGGATCGCAGCGCTTGCCTAGTTCTCACCTAGCCCTAGGCTCCCCACAGGGCCAAGGAGGGTCTGGGCTGCCTCTGGCTCCGTGGGCACTGCTGCTTGGCTGGTGGTCTCCGCACCTTGAAACCAACTCCAAACGTGTTCTCCTTCGCGGAGAAGGCTGATTTGGCAGGAAGAAGCCCTGTGTGCACTGGCCCTGGCAACCCACCCATAGCCAGCTAGGGAGGGACCCACCTAGGGCCTAGCTGCGAAACGGCACAAAACGCGCACCTAGGAGCTGCACTCTGCAAAGGGAAACTGTGCTCGGGGAACAAAGCTCAGCCCCAAGGCGGCTTGGCTCAGGATCGCAGCGCTTGCCTAGTTCTCACCTAGCCCTAGGCTCCCCATAGGGCCAAGGAGGGGCTGGGCTGCCTCTGGCTCCGTGGGCACTGCTGCTTGGCTGGTGGTCTCCGCACCGTGAAACCAACTCCAAACGTGTTCGCCTTCGCGGAGAAGGCTGATTTGGCAGGAAGAAGCCCTGTGTGCACTGGCCCTGGCAACCCAGCCATAGCCAGCTAGGGAGGGACCCACCTAGGGCCTAGCTGCGAAACGGCACAGAACGCGCTCCTAGGAGCTGCACTCTGCAAAGGGAAACTGTGCTCGGGGAACAAAGCTCAGCCCCAAGGCGGCTTGGCTCAGGATCGCAGCGCTTGCCTAGTTCTCACCTAGCCCTAGGCTCCCCATAGGGCCAAGGAGGGTCTGGGCTGCCTCTGGCTCCGTGGGCACTGCTGCTTGGTTGGTGGTCTCCGCACCTTGAAACCAACTCCAAACGTGTTCTCCTTCGTGGAGAAGGCTGATTTGGCAGGAAGAAGCCCTGTGTGCACTGGCCCTGGCAAACCACCCATAGCCAGCTAAGGAGGGACCCATCTAGGGCCTAGCTGCGAAACGGCACAAAACGCGCTCCTAGGAGCTGCACTCTGCAAAGGGAAACTGTGCTCGGGGAACAAAGCTCAGCCCCAAGGCGGCTTGGCTCAGGATCGCAGCGCTTGCCTAGTTCTCACCTAGCCCTAGGCTCCCCATAGGGCCAAGGAGGGTCTGGGCTGCCTCTGGCTCCGTGGGCACTGCTGCTTGGCTGGTGGTCTCCGCACCTTGAAACCAACTCCAAACGTGTTCTCCTTCGCGGAGAAGGCTGATTTGGCAGGAAGAAGCCCTGTGTGCACTGGCCCTGGCAACCCACCCATAGCCAGCTAGGGAGGGACCCACCTAGGGCCTAGCTGCGAAACGGCACAAAACGCGCACCTAGGAGCTGCACTCTGCAAAGGGAAACTGTGCTCGGGGAACAAAGCTCAGCCCCAAGGCGGCTTGGCTCAGGATCGCAGCGCTTGCCTAGTTCTCACCTAGCCCTAGGCTCCCCATAGGGCCAAGGAGGGTCTGGGCTGCCTCTGGCTCCGTGGGCACTGCTGCTTGGTTGGTGGTCTCCGCACCTTGAAACCAACTCCAAACGTGTTCTCCTTCGCGGAGAAGGCTGATTTGGCAGGAAGAAGCCTTGTGTGCACTGGCCCTGGCAACCCACCCATCGCCAGCTAGGGAGGGACCCACCTAGGGCCTAGCTGCGAAACGGCACAAAACGCGCTCCTAGGAGCTGCACTCTGCAAGGGAAACTGTGCTCGGGGAACAAAGCTCAGCCCCAAGGCGGCTTGGCTCAGGATCGCAGCGCTTGCCTAGTTCTCACCTAGCCCTAGGCTCCCCATAGGGCCAAGGAGGGGCTGGGCTGCCTCTGGCTCCGTGGGCACTGCTGCTTGGCTGGTGGTCTCCGCACCCTGAAACGAACTCCAAACGTGTTCGCCTTCGCGGAGAAGGCTGATTTGGCAGGAAGAAGCCCTGTGTGCACTGGCCCTGGCAACACACCCATAGCCAGCTAGGGAAGTACCCACCTAGGGCCTAGCTGCGAAACGGCACAGAACGCGCTCCTAGGAGCTGCACTCTGCAAAGGGAAACTGTGCTCGGGGAACAAAGCTCAGCCCCAAGGCGGCTTGGCTCAGGATCGCAGCGCTTGCCTAGTTCTCACCTAGCCCTAGGCTCCCCATAGGGCCAAGGAGGGTCTGGGCTGCCTCTGGCTCCGTGGGCACTCCTGCTTGGCTGGTGGTCTCCGCACCGTGAAACCAACTCCAAACGTGTTCTCCTTCGCGGAGAAGGCTGATTTGGCAGGAAGAAGCCCTGTGTGCACTGGCCCTGGTAACCCACCCATCGCCAGCTAGGGAGGGACCCACCTAGGGCCTAGCTGCGAAACGGCACAGAACGCGCACCTAGGAGCTGCACTCTGCAAAGGGAAACTGTGCTCGTGGAACAAAGCTCAGCCCCAAGGCAGCTTGGCTCAGGATCGCAGCGCTTGCCTAGTTCTCACCTAGCCCTAGGCTCCCCATAGGGCCAAGGAGGGTCTGGGCTGCCTCTGGCTCCGTGGGCACTGCTGCTTGGTTGGTGGTCTCCGCAGCTTGAAACCAACTCCAAACGTGTTCTCCTTCGCGGAGAAGGCTGATTTGGCAGGAAGTAGCCCTGTGTGCACTGGCCCTGGCAACACACCCATCGCCAGCGAGGGAGGGACCCACCTAGGGCCTAGCTGCGAAACGGCACAGAACGCGCTCCTAGGAGCTGCACTCTGCAAAGGGAAACTGTGCTCGGGGAACAAAGCTCAGCCCCAAGGCGGCTTGGCTCAGGATCGCAGCGCTTGCCTAGTTCTCACCTAGCCCTAGGCTCCCCATAGGGCCAAGGAGGGGCTGGGCTGCCTCTGGCTCCGTGGGCACTGCTGCTTGGTTGGTGGTCTCCGCACCTTGAAACCAACTCCAAACGTGTTCTCCTTCGCGGAGAAGGCTGATTTGGCAGGAAGAAGCCCTGTGTGCACTGGCCTTGGCAAACCACCCATAGCCAGCTAAGGAGGGACCCACCTAGGGCCTAGCTGCGAAACGGCACAAAACGCGCTCGTAGGAGCTGCACTCTGCAAAGGGAAACTGTGCTCGGGGAACAAAGCTCAGTCCCAAGGCGGCTTGGCTCAGGATCGCAGCGCTTGCCTAGTTCTAACCTAGCCCTAGGCTCCCCATAGGGCCAAGGAGGGTCTGGGCTGCCTCTGGCTCCGTGGGCACTGCTGCTTGGCTGGTGGTCTCCGCACCTTGAAACCAACTCCAAACGTGTTCTCCTTCGCGGAGAAGGCTGATTTGGCAGGAAGAAGCCCTGTGTGCACTGGCCCTGGCAACCCACCCATAGCCAGCTAGGGAGGGACCCACCTAGGGCCTAGCTGCGAAACGGCACAAAACGCGCTCCTAGGAGCTGCACTCTGCAAAGGGAAACTGTGCTCGGGGAACAAAGCTCAGCCCCAAGGCGGCTTGGCTCAGGATCGCAGCGCTTGCCTAGTTCTCACCTAGCCCTAGGCTCCCCATAGGGCCAAGGAGGGGCTGGGCTGCCTCTGGCTCCGTGGGCACTGCTGCTTGGCTGGTGGTCTCCGCACCGTGAAACGAACTCCAAACGTGTTCGCCTTCGCGGAGAAGGCTGATTTGGCAGGAAGAAGCCCTGTGTGCACTGGCCCTGGCAACACACCCATAGCCAGCTAGGGAAGTACCCACCTAGGGCCTAGCTGCGAAACGGCACAGAATGCGCTCCTAGGAGCTGCACTCTGCAAAGGGAAACTGTGCTCGGGGAACAAAGCTCAGCCCCAAGGCGGCTTGGCTCAGGATCGCAGCGCTTGCCTAGTTCTCACCTAGCCCTAGGCTCCCCATAGGGCCAAGGAGGGGCTGGGCTGCCTCTGGCTCCGTGGGCACTGCTGCTTGGCTGGTGGTCTCCGCACCTTGAAACCAACTCCAAACGTGTTCTCCTTCGCGGAGAAGGCTGATTTGGCAGGAAGAAGCCCTGTGTGCACTGGCCCTGGCAACCCACCCATAGCCAGCTAGGGAGGGACCCACCTAGGGCCTAGCTGCGAAACGGCACAAAACGCGCTCCTAGGAGCTGCACTCTGCAAAGGGAAACTGTGCTCGGGGAACAAAGCTCAGCCCCAAGGCGGCTTGGCTCAGGATCGCAGCGCTTGCCTAGTTCTCACCTAGCCCTAGGCTCCCCATAGGGCCAAGGAGGGGCTGGGCTGCCTCTGGCTCCGTGGGCACTGCTGCTTGGCTGGTGGTCTCCGCACCTTGAAACCAACTCCAAACGTGTTCTCCTTCGCGGAGAAGGCTGATTTGGCAGGAAGAAGCCCTGTGTGCACTGGCCCTGGCAACCCACCCATAGCCAGCTAGGGAGGGACCCACCTAGGGCCTAGCTGCGAAACGGCACAAAACGCGCTCCTAGGAGCTGCACTCTGCAAAGGGAAACTGTGCTCGGGGAACAAAGCTCAGCCCCAAGGCGGCTTGGCTCAGGATCGCAGCGCTTGCCTAGTTCTCACCTAGCCCTAGGCTCCCCATAGGGCCAAGGAGGGGCTGGGCTGCCTCTGGCTCCGTGGGCACTGCTGCTTGGCTGGTGGTCTCCGCACCCTGAAACGAACTCCAAACGTGTTCGCCTTCGCGGAGAAGGCTGATTTGGCAGGAAGAAGCCCTGTGTGCACTGGCCCTGGCAAACCGCCCATAGCCAGCTAGGGAGGGACCCACCTAGGGCCTAGCTGCGAAACGGCCCAAAACGCGCTCCTAGGAGCTGCACTCTGCAAAGGGAAACTGTGCTCGGGGAACAAAGCTCAGCCCCAAGGCGGCTTGGCTCAGGATCGCAGCGCTTGCCTAGTTCTCACCTAGCCCTAGGCTCCCCATAGGGCCAAGGAGGGGCTGGGCTGCCTCTGGCTCCGTGGGCACTGCTGCTTGGCTCGTGGTCTCCGCACCTTGAAACCAACTCCAAACGTGTTCTCCTTCGTGGAGAAGGCTGATTTGGCAGGAAGAAGCCCTGTGTGCACTGGCCCTGGCAACCCACCCATAGCCAGCTAGGGAGGGACCCACCTAGGGCCTAGCTGCGAAACGGCACAGAACGCGCTCCTAGGAGCTGCACTCTGCAAAGGGAAACTGTGCTCGGGGAACAAAGCTCAGCCCCAAGGCGGCTTGGCTCAGGATCGCAGCGCTTGCCTAGTTCTCACCTAGCCCTAGGCTCCCCATAGGGCCAAGGAGGGTCTGGGCTGCCTCTGGCTCCGTGGGCACTGCTGCTTGGCTGGTGGTCTCCGCACCTTGAAACCAACTCCAAACGTATTCTCCTACGCGGAGAAGGCTGATTTGGCAGGAAGAAGCCCTGTGTGCACTGGCCCTAGCAACCCTCCCATAGCCAGCTAGGGACAGACCCACCTAGGACCTAGCTGCGAAACGGCACAGAACTCGCTCCTAGGAGCTGCACTCTGTAAAGGGAAACTGTGCTCGGGGAACAAAGCTCAGCCCCAAGGCGGCTTGGCTCAGGATCGCAGCGCTGCCTAGTTCTCACCTAGCCCTAGGCTCCCCATAGGGCCAAGGAGGGTCTGGGCTGCCTCTGGCTCCGTGGGCACTCCTGCTTGGCTGGTGGTCTCCGCACCGTGAAACCAACTCCAAACGTGTTCTCCTTCGCGGAGAAGGCTGATTTGGCAGGAAGAAGCCCTGTGTGCACTGGCCCTGGTAACCCACCCATCGCCAGCTAGGGAGGGACCCACCTAGGGCCTAGCTGCGAAACGGCACAAAACGCGCACCAAGAGCAGCACTCTGCAAAGGGAAACTGTGCTCGGGGAACAAAGCTCAGCCCCAAGGCGGCTTGGCTCAGGATCGCAGCGCTTGCCTAGTTCTCACCTAGCCCTAGGCTCCCCATAGGGCCAAGGAGGGTCTGGGCTGCCTCTGGCTCCGTGGGCACTGCTGCTTAGTTGGTGGTCTCCGCACCTTGAAACCAACTCCAAACATGTTCTCCTTCGCGGAGAAGGCTGATTTGGCAGGAAGAAGCCCTGTGTGCACTGGCCTTGGCAAACCACCCATAGCCAGCTAAGGAGGGACCCACCTAGGGCCTAGCTGCGAAACGGCACAAAACGCGCTCCTAGGAGCTGCACTCTGCAAAGGGAAACTGTGCTCGGGGAACAAAGCTCAGCCCCAAGGCGGCTTGGCTCAGGATCGCAGCGCTTGCCTAGTTCTAACCTAGCCCTAGGCTCCCCATAGGGCCAAGGAGGGTCTGGGCTGCCTCTGGCTCCGTGGGCACTGCTGCTTGGCTGGTGGTCTCCGCAGCTTGAAACCAACTCCAAACGTGTTCTCCTTCGCGGAGAAGGCTGATTTGGCAGGAAGAAGCCCTGTGTGCACTGGCCCTGGCAACCCACCCATCGCCAGCTAGGGAGGGACCCACCTAGGGCCTAGCTGCGAAACGGCACAAAACGCGCTCCTAGGAGCTGCACTCTGCAAAGGGAAACTGTGCTCGGGGAACAAAGCTCAGCCCCAAGGCGGCTTGGCTCAGGATCGCAGCGCTTGCCTAGTTCTCACCTAGCCCTAGGCTCCCCATAGGGCCAAGGAGGGGCTGGGCTGCCTCTGGCTCCGTGGGCACTGCTGCTTGGCTGGTGGTCTCCGCACCGTGAAACGAACTCCAAACGTGTTCGCCTTCGCGGAGAAGGCTGATTTGGCAGGAAGAAGCCCTGTGTGCACTGGCCCTGGCAACACACCCATAGCCAGCTAGGGAAGTACCCACCTAGGGCCTAGCTGCGAAACGGCACAGAACGCGCTCCTAGGAGCTGCACTCTGCAAAGGGAAACTGTGCTCGGGGAACAAAGCTCAGCCCCAAGGCGGCTTGGCTCAGGATCGCAGCGCTTGCCTAGTTCTCACCTAGCCCTAGGCTCCCCATAGGGCCAAGGAGGGTCTGGGCTGCCTCTGGCTCCGTGGGCACTCCTGCTTGGCTGGTGGTCTCCGCACCGTGAAACCAACTCCAAACGTGTTCTCCTTCGCGGAGAAGGCTGATTTGGCAGGAAGAAGCCCTGTGTGCACTGGCCCTGGTAACCCACCCATCGCCAGCTAGGGAGGGACCCACCTAGGGCCTAGCTGCGAAACGGCACAAAACGCGCACCTAGGAGCAGCACTCTGCAAAGGGAAACTGTGCTCGGGGAACAAACCTCAGCCCCAAGGCGGCTTGGCTCAGGATCGCAGCGCTTGCCTAGTTCTCACCTAGCCCTAGGCTCCCCATAGGGCCAAGGAGGGTCTGGGCTGCCTCTGGCTCCGTGGGCACTGCTGCTTGGTTGGTGGTCTCCGCAGCTTGAAACCAACTCCAAACGTGTTCTCCTTCGCGGAGAAGGCTGATTTGGCAGGAAGTAGCCCTGTGTGCACTGGCCCTGGCAACACACCCATCGCCAGCGAGGGAGGGACCCACCTAGGGCCTAGCTGCGAAACGGCACAGAACGCGCTCCTAGGAGCTGCACTCTGCAAAGGGAAACTGTGCTCGGGGAACAAAGCTCAGCCCCAAGGCGGCTTGGCTCAGGATCGCAGCGCTTGCCTAGTTCTCACCTAGCCCTAGGCTCCCCATAGGGCCAAGGAGGGTCTGGGCTGCCTCTGGCTCCGTGGGCACTGCTGCTTGGCTGGTGGTCTCCGCACCTTGAAACCAACTCCAAACGTGTTCTCCTTCACGGAGAAGGCTGATTTGGCAGGAAGAAGCCCTGTGTGCACTGGCCCTGGCAACCCACCCATAGCCAGCTAGGGAGGGACCCACCTAGGGCCTAGCTGCGAAACGGCACAAAACGCGCTCCTAGGAGCTGCACTCTGCAAAGGGAAACTGTGCTCGGGGAACAAAGCTCAGCCCCAAGGCGGCTTGGCTCAGGATCGCAGCGCTTGCCTAGTTCTCACCTAGCCCTAGGCTCCCCATAGGGCCAAGGAGGGGCTGGGCTGCCTCTGGCTCCGTGGGCACTGCTGCTTGGCTGGTGGTCTCCGCACCGTGAAACGAACTCCAAACGTGTTCGCCTTCGCGGAGAAGGCTGATTTGGCAGGAAGAAGCCCTGTGTGCACTGGCCCTGGCAACACACCCATAGCCAGCTAGGGAAGGACCCACCTAGGGCCTAGCTGCGAAACGGCACAGAACGCGCTCCTAGGAGCTGCACTCTGCAAAGGGAAACTGTGCTCGGGGAACAAAGCTCAGCCCCAAGGCGGCTTGGCTCAGGATCGCAGCGCTTGCCTAGTTCTCACCTAGCCCTAGGCTCCCCATAGGGCCAAGGAGGGTCTGGGCTGCCTCTGGCTCCGTGGGCACTGCTGCTTGGCTCGTGGTCTCCGCACCTTGAAACCAACTCCAAACGTGTTCTCCTTCGTGGAGAAGGCTGATTTGGCAGGAAGAAGCCCTGTGTGCACTGGCCCTGGCAAACCACCCATAGCCAGCTAAGGAGGGACCCACCTAGGGCCTAGCTGCGAAACGGCACAAAACGCACTCCTAGGAGCTGCACTCTGCAAAGGGAAACTGTGCTCGGGGAACAAAGCTCAGCCCCAAGGCGGCTTGGCTCAGGATCGCAGCGCTTGCCTAGTTCTCACCTAGCCCTAGGCTCCCCATAGGGCCAAGGAGGGTCTGGGCTGCCTCTGGCTCCGTGGGCACTGCTGCTTGGCTGGTGGTCTCCGCACCTTGAAACCAACTCCAAACGTGTTCTCCTTCGCGGAGAAGGCTGATTTGGCAGGAAGAAGCCCTGTGTGCACTGGCCCTGGCAACCCACCCATAGCCAGCTAGGGAGGGACCCAACTAGGGCCTAGCTGCGAAACGGCACAAAACGCGCTGCTAGGAGCTGCACTCTGCAAAGGGAAACTGTGCTCGGGGAACAAAGCTCAGCCCCAAGGCGGCTTGGCTCAGGATCGCTGCGCTTGCCTAGTTCTCACCTAGCCCTAGGCTCCCCATAGGGCCAAGGAGGGGCTGGGCTGCCTCTGGCTCCGTGGGCACTGCTGCTTGGCTGGTGGTCTCCGCACCGTGAAACCAACTCCAAACGTGTTCGCCTTCGCGGAGAAGGCTGATTTGGCAGGAAGAAGCCCTGTGTGCACTGGCCCTGGCAACCCAACCATAGCCAGCTAGGGAGGGACCCACCTAGGGCCTAGCTGCGAAACGGCACAGAACGCGCTCCTAGGAGCTGCACTCTGCAAAGGGAAACTGTGCTCGGGGAACAAAGCTCAGCCCCAAGGCGGCTTGGCTCAGGATCGCAGCGCTTGCCTAGTTCTCACCTAGCCCTAGGCTCCCCATAGGGCCATGGAGGGTCTGGGCTGCCTCTGGCTCCGTGGGCACTGCTGCTTGGCTGGTGGTCTCCGCACCTTGAAACCAACTCCAAACGTGTTCTCCTTCGCGGAGAAGGCTGATTTGGCAGGAAGAAGCCCTGTGTGCACTGGCCCTAGCAACCCTCCCATAGCCAGCTAGGGACAGACCCACCTAGGACCTAGCTGCGAAACGGCACAGAACGCGCTCCTAGGAGCTGCACTCTGTAAAGGGAAACTGTGCTCGGGGAACAAAGCTCAGCCCCAAGGCGGCTTGGCTCAGGATCGCAGCAATGCCTAGTTCTCACCTAGCCCTAGGCTCCCCATAGGGCCAAGGAGGGTCTGGGCTGCCTCTGGCTCCGTGGGCACTCCTGCTTGGCTGGTGGTCTCCGCACCGTGAAACCAACTCCAAACGTGTTCTCCTTCGCGGAGAAGGCTGATTTGGCAGGAAGAAGCCCTGTGTGCACTGGCCCTGGTAACCCACCCATCGCCAGCTAGGGAGGGACCCACCTAGGGCCTAGCTGCGAAACGGCACAAAACGCGCACCAAGAGCAGCACTCTGCAAAGGGAAACTGTGCTCGGGGAACAAACCTCAGCCCCAAGGCGGCTTGGCTCAGGATCGCAGCGCTTGCCTAGTTCTCACCTAGCCCTAGGCTCCCCATAGGGCCAAGGAGGGTCTGGGCTGCCTCTGGCTCCGTGGGCACTGCTGCTTGGTTGGTGGTCTCCGCACCTTGAAACCAACTCCAAACGTGTTCTCCTTCGCGGAGAAGGCTGATTTGGCAGGAAGTAGCCCTGTGTGCACTGGCCCTTGCAACACACCCATCGCCAGCGAGGGAGGGACCCACCTAGGGCCTAGCTGCGAAACGGCACAAAACGCGCACCTAGGAGCTGCACTCTGCAAAGGGAAACTGTGCTCGTGGAACAAAGCTCAGCCCCAAGGCAGCTTGGCTCAGGATCGCAGCGCTTGCCTAGTTCTCACCTAGCCCTAGGCTCCCCATAGGGCCAAGGAGGGTCTGGGCTGCCTCTGGCTCCGTGGGCACTGCTGCTTGGCTGGTGGTCTCCGCACCTTGAAACCAACTCCAAACGTGTTCTCCTTCGCGGAGAAGGCTGATTTGGCAGGAAGAAGCCCTGTGTGCACTGGCCCTAGCAACCCACCCATAGCCAGCTAAGGAGGGACCCACCTAGGGCCTAGCTGCGAAACGGCACAAAACGCGCTCCTAGGAGCTGCACTCTGCAAAGGGAAACTGTGCTCGGGGAACAAAGCTCAGCCCCAAGGCAGCTTGGCTCAGGATCTCAGCGCTTGCCTAGTTCTCACCTAGCACTAGGCTCCCCATAGGGCCAAGGAGGGTCTGGGCTGCCTCTGGCTCCGTGAGCACTGCTGCTTGGTTGGTGGTCTCCGCACCTTGAAACCAACTCCAAACGTGTTCTCCTTCGTGGAGAAGGCTGATTTGGCAGGAAGAAGCCCTGTGTGCACTGGCCCTGGCAAACCGCCCATAGCCAGCTAAGGAGGGACCCACCTAGGGCCTAGCTGCGAAACGGCACAAAACGCGCACCTAGGAGCAGCACTCTGCAAAGGGAAACTGTGCTCGGGGAACAAACTTCAGCCCCAAGGCGGCTTGGCTCAGGATCGCAGCGCTTGCCTAGTTCTCACCTAGCCCTAGGCTCCCCATAGGGCCAAGGAGGGTCTGGGCTGCCTCTGGCTCCGTGGGCACTGCTGCTTGGTTGGTGGTCTCCGCAGCTTGAAACCAACTCCAAACGTGTTCTCCTTCGCGGAGAAGGCTGATTTGGCAGGAAGAAGCCCTGTGTGCACTGGCCCTGGCAACACACCCATCGCCAGCGAGGGAGGGACCCACCTAGGGCCTAGCTGCGAAACGGCACAAAACGCGCTCCTAGGAGCTGCACTCTGCAAAGGGAAACTGTGCTCGGGGAACAAAGCTCAGCCCCAAGGCGGCTTGGCTCAGGATCGCAGCGCTTGCCTAGTTCTCACCTAGCCCTAGGCTCCCCATAGGGCCAAGGAGGGTCTGGGCTGCCTCTGGCTCCGTGGGCACTGCTGCTTGGTTGGTGGTCTCCGCACCGTGAAACCAACTCCAAACGTGTTCGCCTTCGCGGAGAAGGCTGATTTGGCAGGAAGAAGCTCTGTGTGCACTGGCCCTGGCAACCCACCCATAGCCAGCTAGGGAGGGACCCACCTAGGGCCTAGCTGCGAAACGGCACAGAACGCGCTCCTAGGAGCTGCACTCTGCAAAGGGAAACTGTGCTCGGGGAACAAAGCTCAGCCCCAAGGCGGCTTGGCTCAGGATCGCATAGCTTGCCTAGTTCTCACCTAGCCCTAGGCTCCCCATAGGGCCAAGGAGGGTCTGGGCTGCCTCTGGCTCCGTGGGCACTGCTGCTTGGCTGGTGGTCTCCGCAGCTTGAAACCAACTCCAAACGTGTTCTCCTTCGCGGAGAAGGCTGATTTGGCAGGAAGTAGCCCTGTGTGCACTGGCCCTGGCAACCCACCCATCGCCAGCTAGGGAGGGACCCACCTAGGGCCTAGGTGCGAAACGGCACAAAACGCGCACCTAGGAGCTGCACTCTGCAAAGGGAAACTGTGCTCGGGGAACAAAGCTCAGCCCCAAGGCAGCTTGGCTCAGGATCGTAGCGCTTGCCTAGTTCTCACCTAGCCCTAGGCTCCCCATAGGGCCAAGGAGGGTCTGGGCTGCCTCTGGCTCCGTGGGCACTGCTGCTTGGCTGGTGGTCTCCGCAGCTTGAAACCAACTCCAAACGTGTTCTCCTTCGCGGAGAAGGCTGATTTGGCAGGAAGAAGCCCTGTGTGCACTGGCCCTGGCAACCCAGCCATAGCCAGCTAGGGAGGGACCCACCTAGGGCCTAGCTGCGAAACGGCACAGAACGCGCTCCTAGGAGCTGCACTCTGCAAAGGGAAACTGTGCTCGGGGAACAAAGCTCAGCCCCAAGGCGGCTTGGCTCAGGATCGCAGCGCTTGCCTAGTTCTCACCTAGCCCTAGGCTCCCCATAGGGCCAAGGAGGGTCTGGGCTGCCTCTGGCTCCGTGGGCACTGTTGCTTGGCTGGAGGTCTCCGCACCTTGAAACCAACTCCAAACGTGTTCTCCTTCGCGGAGAAGGCTGATTTGGCAGGAAGAAGCCCTGTGTGCACTGGCCCTGGCAACCCACCCATAGCCAGCTAGGGAGGGACCCACCTAGGGCCTAGCTGCGAAACGGCACAGAACGCGCTCCTAGGAGCTGCACTCTGCAAAGGGAAACTGTGCTCGGGGAACAAAGCTCAGCCCCAAGGCGGCTTGGCTCAGGATCGCAGCGCTTGCCTAGTTCTCACCTAGCCCTAGGCTCCCCATAGGGCCAAGGAGGGTCTGGGCTGCCTCTGGCTCCGTGGGCACTGCTGCTTGGTTGGTGGTCTCCGCACCTTGAAACCAACTCCAAACGTGTTCTCCTTCGCGGAGAAGGCTGATTTGGCAGGAAGAAGCCCTGTGTGCACTGGCCATGGTAACACACCCATCGCCAGCTAAGGAGGGACCCACCTAGGGCCTAGCTGCGAAACGGCACAAAACGCGCTCCTAGGAGCTGCACTCTGCAAAGGGAAACTGTGCTCGGGGAACAAAGCTCAGCCCCAAGGCGGCTTGGCTCAGGATCGCAGCGCTTGCCTAGTTCTCACCTAGCCATTGGCTCCCCACAGGGCCAAGGAGGGTCTGGGCTGCCTCTGGCTCCGTGGGCACTGCTGCTTGGCTGGTGGTCTCCGCACCGTGAAACCAACTCCAAACGTGTTCTCCTTCGCGGAGAAGGCTGATTTGGCAGGAAAAAGCCCTGTGTGCACTGGCCCTAGCTACCCACACATAGCCAGCTAGGGAGGGACCCACCTAGGGCCTAGCTGCGAAACGGCACTAAACGCGCTCCTAGGAGCTGCACTCTGCAAAGGGAAACTGTGCTCGGGGAACAAACCTCAGCCCCAAGGCGGCTTGGCTCAGGATCGCAGCGCTTGCCTAGTTCTCACCTAGCACTAGGCTCCCCATAGGGCCAAGGAGGGTCTGGGCTGCCTCTGGCTCCGTGGGCACTGCTGCTTGGTTGGTGGTCTCCGCACCTTGAAACCAACTCCAAACGTGTTCTCCTTCGTGGAGAAGGCTGATTTGGCAGGAAGAAGCCCTGTGTGCACTGGCCCTGGCAAACCGCCCCTAGCCAGCTAGGGAGGGACCCACCTAGGGCCTAGCTGCGAAACGGCACAAAACGCGCTCCTAGGAGCTGCACTCTGCAAAGGGAAACTGTGCTCGGGGAACAAACCTCAGCCCCAAGGCGGCTTGGCTCAGGATCGCAGCGCTTGCCTAGTTCTCACCTAGCCCTAGGCTCCCCATAGGGCCAAGGAGGGTCTGGGCTGCCTCTGGCTCCGTGGGCACTGCTGCTTGGCTGGTGGTCTCCCCACCTTGAAACCAACTCCAAACGTGTTCTCCTTCGCGGAGAAGGCTGATTTGGCAGGAAGAAGCCCTGTGTGCACTGGCCCTGGCAACCCACCCATCGCCAGCTAGGGAGGGACCCACCTAGGGCCTAGCTGCGAAACGGCACAAAACGCGCACCTAGGAGCTGCACTCTGCAAAGGGAAACTGTGCTCGGGGAACAAAGCTCAGCCCCAAGGCAGCTTGGCTCAGGATCGTAGCGCTTGCCTAGTTCTCACCTAGCCCTAGGCTCCCCATAGGGCCAAGGAGGGTCTGGGCTGCCTCTGGCTCCGTGGGCACTGCTGCTTGGCTGGTGGTCTCCGCAGCTTGAAACCAACTCCAAACGTGTTCTCCTTCGCGGAGAAGGCTGATTTGGCAGGAAGTAGCCCTGTGTGCACTGGCCCTGGCAACCCACCCATCGCCAGCTAGGGAGGGACCCACCTAGGGCCTAGCTGCGAAACGGCACAAAACGCGCACCTAGGAGCTGCACTCTGCAAAGGGAAACTGTGCTCGGGGAACAAAGCTCAGCCCCAAGGCAGCTTGGCTCAGGATCGTAGCGCTTGCCTAGTTCTCACCTAGCCCTAGGCTCCCCATAGGGCCAAGGAGGGTCTGGGCTGCCTCTGGCTCCGTGGGCACTGCTGCTTGGCTGGTGGTCTCCGCAGCTTGAAACCAACTCCAAACGTGTTCTCCTTCGCGGAGAAGGCTGATTTGGCAGGAAGAAGCCCTGTGTGCACTGGCCCTGGCAACCCAGCCATAGCCAGCTAGGGAGGGACCCACCTAGGGCCTAGCTGCGAAACGGCACAGAACGCGCTCCTAGGAGCTGCACTCTGCAAAGGGAAACTGTGCTCGGGGAACAAAGCTCAGCCCCAAGGCGGCTTGGCTCAGGATCGCAGCGCTTGCCTAGTTCTCACCTAGCCCTAGGCTCCCCATAGGGCCAAGGAGGGTCTGGGCTGCCTCTGGCTCCGTGGGCACTGTTGCTTGGCTGGAGGTCTCCGCACCTTGAAACCAACTCCAAACGTGTTCTCCTTCGCGGAGAAGGCTGATTTGGCAGGAAGAAGCCCTGTGTGCACTGGCCCTGGCAACCCACCCATAGCCAGCTAGGGAGGGACCCACCCAGGGCCTAGCTGCGAAACGGCACAGAACGCGCTCCTAGGAGCTGCACTCTGCAAAGGGAAACTGTGCTCGGGGAACAAAGCTCAGCCCCAAGGCGGCTTGGCTCAGGATCGCAGCGCTTGCCTAGTTCTCACCTAGCCCTAGGCTCCACATAGGGCCAAGGAGGGGCTGGGCTGCCTCTGGCTCCGTGGGCACTGCTGCTTCGTTGGTGGTCTCCGCAGCTTGAAACCAACTCCAAACGTGTTCTCCTTCGTGGAGAAGGCTGATTTGGCAGGAAGAAGCCCTGTGTGCACTGGCCCTGGCAACCCACCCATCGCCAGCTAGGGAGGGACCCACCTAGGGCCTAGCTGCGAAACGGCACAGAACGCGCTCCTAGGAGCTGCACTCTGCAAAGGGAAACTGTGCTCGGGGAACAAACCTCAGCCCCAAGGCAGCTTGGCTCAGGATCGCAGCGCTTGCCTAGTTCTCACCTAGCCCTAGGCTCCCCATAGGGCCAAGGAGGGTCTGGGCTGCCTCTGGCTCCGTGGGCACTGCTGCTTAGCTGGTGGTCTCCGCACCGTGAAACCAACTCCAAACGTGTTCGCCTTCGCGGAGAAGGCTGATTTGGCAGGAAGAAGCCCTGTGTGCACTGGCCCTGGCAACCCAACCATCGCCAGCTAGGGAGGGACCCACCTAGGGCCTAGCTGCGAAACGGCACAGAACGCGCTCCTAGGAGCTGCACTCTGCAAAGGGAAACTGTGCTCGGGGAACAAAGCTCATCCCCAAGGCGGCTTGGCTCAGGATCGCAGCGCTTGCCTAGTTCTCACCTAGCCCTAGGCTCCCCATAGGGCCAAGGAGGGGCTGGGCTGCCTCTGGCTCCGTGGGCACTGCTGCTTGGTTGGTGGTCTCCGCACCGTGAAACCAACTCCAAACGTGTTCGCCTTCGCGGAGAAGGCTGATTTGGCAGGAAGAAGCCCTGTGTGCACTGGCCCTGGCAACCCACCCATAGCCAGCTAGGGAGGGACCCACCTAGGGCCTAGCTGCGAAACGGCACAAAACGCGCTCCTAGGAGCTGCACTCTGCAAAGGGAAACTGTGCTCGGGGAACAAAGCTCAGCCCCAAGGCGGCTTGGCTCAGGATCGCAGCGCTTGCCTCGTTCTCACCTAGCCCTAGGCTCCCCATAGGGCCAAGGAGGGTCTGGGCTGCCTCTGGCTCCGTGGGCACTGCTGCTTGGTTGGTGGTCTCCGCACCTTGAAACCAACTCCAAACGTGTTCTCCTTCGCGGAGAAGGCTGATTTGGCAGGAAGAAGCCCTGTGTGCCCTGGCCCTGGCAACCCACCCATAGCCAGCTAGGGAGGGACCCACCTAGGGCCTAGCTGCGAAACGGCACAAAACGCGCACCTAGGAGCTGCACTCTGCAAAGGGAAACTGTGCTCGGGGAACAAAGCTCAGCCCCAAGGCGGCTTGGCTCAGGATCGCAGCGCTTGCCTAGTTCTCACCTAGTCCTTGGCTCCCCATAGGGCCAAGGAGGGGCTGGGCTGCCTCTGGCTCCGTGGGCACTGCTGCTTGGCTGGTGGTCTCCGCACCGTGAAACCAACTCCAAACGTGTTCGCCTTCGCGGAGAAGGCTGATTTGGCAGGAAGAAGCCCTGTGTGCACTGGCCCTGGCAACCCACCCATAGCCAGCTAGGGAGGGACCCACCTAGGGCCTAGCTGCGAAACGGCACAGAACGCGCTCCTAGGAGCTGCACTCTGCAAAGGGAAACTGTGCTCGGGGAACAAAGCTCAGCCCCAAGGCAGCTTGGCTCAGGATCGCAGCGCTTGCCTAGTTCTCACCTAGCCCTAGGCTCCCCATAGGGCCAAGGAGGGTCTGGGCTGCCTCTGGCTCCGTGGGCACTGCTGCTTGGTTGGTGGTCTCCGCACCTTGAAACCAACTCCAAACGTGTTCTCCTTCGTGGAGAAGGCTGATTTGGCAGGAAGAAGCCCTGTGTGCACTGGCCCTGGCAACCCACCCATAGCCAGCTAGGGAGGGACCCACCTAGGGCCTAGCTGCGAAACGGCACAGAACGCGCTCCTAGGAGCTGCACTCTGCAAAGGGAAACTGTGCTCGGGGAACAAAGCTCAGCCCCAAGGCAGCTTGGCTCAGGATCGCAGCGCTTGCCTAGTTCTCACCTAGCCCTAGGCTCCCCATAGGGCCAAGGAGGGTCTGGGCTGCCTCTGGCTCCGTGGGCACTGCTGCTTGGTTGGTGGTCTCCGCACCTTGAAACCAACTCCAAACGTGTTCTCCTTCGTGGAGAAGGCTGATTTGGCAGGAAGAAGCCCTGTGTGCACTGGCCCTGGCAACCCACCCATAGCCAGCTAGGGAGGGACCCACCTAGGGCCTAGCTGCGAAACGGCACAGAACGCGCTCCTAGGAGCTGCACTCTGCAAAGGGAAACTGTGCTCGGGGAACAAAGCTCAGCCCCAAGGCAGCTTGGCTCAGGATCGCAGCGCTTGCCTAGTTCTCACCTAGCCCTAGGCTCCCCATAGGGCCAAGGAGGGTCTGGGCTGCCTCTGGCTCCGTGGGCACTGCTGCTTGGTTGGTGGTCTCCGCACCGTGAAACCAACTCCAAACGTGTTCGCCTTCGCGGAGAAGGCTGATTTGGCAGGAAGAAGCTCTGTGTGCACTGGCCCTGGCAACCCACCCATAGCCAGCTAGGGAGGGACCCACCTAGGGCCTAGCTGCGAAACGGCACAGAACGCGCTCCTAGGAGCTGCACTCTGCAAAGGGAAACTGTGCTCGGGGAACAAAGCTCAGCCCCAAGGCGGCTTGGCTCAGGATCGCAGCGCTTGCCTAGTTCTCACCTAGCCCTAGGCTCCCCATAGGGCCAAGGAGGGTCTGGGCTGCCTCTGGCTCCGTGGGCACTGCTGCTTGGCTGGTGGTCTCCGCAGCTTGAAACCAACTCCAAACGTGTTCTCCTTCGCGGAGAAGGCTGATTTGGCAGGAAGTAGCCCTGTGTGCACTGGCCCTGGCAACCCACCCATCGCCAGCTAGGGAGGGACCCACCTAGGGCCTAGGTGCGAAACGGCACAAAACGCGCACCTAGGAGCTGCACTCTGCAAAGGGAAACTGTGCTCGGGGAACAAAGCTCAGCCCCAAGGCAGCTTGGCTCAGGATCGTAGCGCTTGCCTAGTTCTCACCTAGCCCTAGGCTCCCCATAGGGCCAAGGAGGGTCTGGGCTGCCTCTGGCTCCGTGGGCACTGCTGCTTGGCTGGTGGTCTCCGCAGCTTGAAACCAACTCCAAACGTGTTCTCCTTCGCGGAGAAGGCTGATTTGGCAGGAAGAAGCCCTGTGTGCACTGGCCCTGGCAACCCACCCATAGCCAGCTAGGGAGGGACCCACCTAGGGCCTAGCTGCGAAACGGCACAGAACGCGCTCCTAGGAGCTGCACTCTGCAAAGGGAAACTGTGCTCGGGGAACAAAGCTCAGCCCCAAGGCGGCTTGGCTCAGGATCGCAGCGCTTGCCTAGTTCTCACCTAGCCCTAGGCTCCCCATAGGGCCAAGGAGGGTCTGGGCTGCCTCTGGCTCCGTGGGCACTGTTGCTTGGCTGGAGGTCTCCGCACCTTGAAACCAACTCCAAACGTGTTCTCCTTCGCGGAGAAGGCTGATTTGGCAGGAAGAAGCCCTGTGTGCACTGGCCCTGGCAACCCACCCATAGCCAGCTAGGGAGGGACCCACCTAGGGCCTAGCTGCGAAACGGCACAGAACGCGCTCCTAGGAGCTGCACTCTGCAAAGGGAAACTGTGCTCGGGGAACAAAGCTCAGCCCCAAGGCGGCTTGGCTCAGGATCGCAGCGCTTGCCTAGTTCTCACCTAGCCCTAGGCTCCCCATAGGGCCAAGGAGGGTCTGGGCTGCCTCTGGCTCCGTGGGCACTGCTGCTTGGTTGGTGGTCTCCGCACCTTGAAACCAACTCCAAACGTGTTCTCCTTCGCGGAGAAGGCTGATTTGGCAGGAAGAAGCCCTGTGTGCACTGGCCATGGTAACACACCCATCGCCAGCTAAGGAGGGACCCACCTAGGGCCTAGCTGCGAAACGGCACAAAACGCGCTCCTAGGAGCTGCACTCTGCAAAGGGAAACTGTGCTCGGGGAACAAAGCTCAGCCCCAAGGCGGCTTGGCTCAGGATCGCAGCGCTTGCCTAGTTCTCACCTAGCCCTTGGCTCCCCACAGGGCCAAGGAGGGTCTGGGCTGCCTCTGGCTCCGTGGGCACTGCTGCTTGGCTGGTGGTCTCCGCACCGTGAAACCAACTCCAAACGTGTTCTCCTTCGCGGAGAAGGCTGATTTGGCAGGAAAAAGCCCTGTGTGCACTGGCCCTAGCTACCCACACATAGCCAGCTAGGGAGGGACCCACCTAGGGCCTAGCTGCGAAACGGCACTAAACGCGCTCCTAGGAGCTGCACTCTGCAAAGGGAAACTGTGCTCGGGGAACAAACCTCAGCCCCAAGGCGGCTTGGCTCAGGATCGCAGCGCTTGCCTAGTTCTCACCTAGCACTAGGCTCCCCATAGGGCCAAGGAGGGTCTGGGCTGCCTCTGGCTCCGTGGGCACTGCTGCTTGGTTGGTGGTCTCCGCACCTTGAAACCAACTCCAAACGTGTTCTCCTTCGTGGAGAAGGCTGATTTGGCAGGAAGAAGCCCTGTGTGCACTGGCCCTGGCAAACCGCCCCTAGCCAGCTAGGGAGGGACCCACCTAGGGCCTAGCTGCGAAACGGCACAAAACGCGCTCCTAGGAGCTGCACTCTGCAAAGGGAAACTGTGCTCGGGGAACAAACCTCAGCCCCAAGGCGGCTTGGCTCAGGATCGCAGCGCTTGCCTAGTTCTCACCTAGCCCTAGGCTCCCCATAGGGCCAAGGAGGGTCTGGGCTGCCTCTGGCTCCGTGGGCACTGCTGCTTGGCTGGTGGTCTCCCCACCTTGAAACCAACTCCAAACGTGTTCTCCTTCGCGGAGAAGGCTGATTTGGCAGGAAGAAGCCCTGTGTGCACTGGCCCTGGCAACCCACCCATCGCCAGCTAGGGAGGGACCCACCTAGGGCCTAGCTGCGAAACGGCACAAAACGCGCACCTAGGAGCTGCACTCTGCAAAGGGAAACTGTGCTCGGGGAACAAAGCTCAGCCCCAAGGCAGCTTGGCTCAGGATCGTAGCGCTTGCCTAGTTCTCACCTAGCCCTAGGCTCCCCATAGGGCCAAGGAGGGTCTGGGCTGCCTCTGGCTCCGTGGGCACTGCTGCTTGGCTGGTGGTCTCCGCAGCTTGAAACCAACTCCAAACGTGTTCTCCTTCGCGGAGAAGGCTGATTTGGCAGGAAGTAGCCCTGTGTGCACTGGCCCTGGCAACCCACCCATCGCCAGCTAGGGAGGGACCCACCTAGGGCCTAGCTGCGAAACGGCACAAAACGCGCACCTAGGAGCTGCACTCTGCAAAGGGAAACTGTGCTCGGGGAACAAAGCTCAGCCCCAAGGCAGCTTGGCTCAGGATCGTAGCGCTTGCCTAGTTCTCACCTAGCCCTAGGCTCCCCATAGGGCCAAGGAGGGTCTGGGCTGCCTCTGGCTCCGTGGGCACTGCTGCTTGGCTGGTGGTCTCCGCAGCTTGAAACCAACTCCAAACGTGTTCTCCTTCGCGGAGAAGGCTGATTTGGCAGGAAGAAGCCCTGTGTGCACTGGCCCTGGCAACCCAGCCATAGCCAGCTAGGGAGGGACCCACCTAGGGCCTAGCTGCGAAACGGCACAGAACGCGCTCCTAGGAGCTGCACTCTGCAAAGGGAAACTGTGCTCGGGGAACAAAGCTCAGCCCCAAGGCGGCTTGGCTCAGGATCGCAGCGCTTGCCTCGTTCTCACCTAGCCCTAGGCTCCCCATAGGGCCAAGGAGGGTCTGGGCTGCCTCTGGCTCCGTGGGCACTGTTGCTTGGCTGGAGGTCTCCGCACCTTGAAACCAACTCCAAACGTGTTCTCCTTCGCGGAGAAGGCTGATTTGGCAGGAAGAAGCCCTGTGTGCACTGGCCCTGGCAACCCACCCATAGCCAGCTAGGGAGGGACCCACCCAGGGCCTAGCTGCGAAACGGCACAGAACGCGCTCCTAGGAGCTGCACTCTGCAAAGGGAAACTGTGCTCGGGGAACAAAGCTCAGCCCCAAGGCGGCTTGGCTCAGGATCGCAGCGCTTGCCTAGTTCTCACCTAGCCCTAGGCTCCACATAGGGCCAAGGAGGGGCTGGGCTGCCTCTGGCTCCGTGGGCACTGCTGCTTCGTTGGTGGTCTCCGCAGCTTGAAACCAACTCCAAACGTGTTCTCCTTCGTGGAGAAGGCTGATTTGGCAGGAAGAAGCCCTGTGTGCACTGGCCCTGGCAACCCACCCATCGCCAGCTAGGGAGGGACCCACCTAGGGCCTAGCTGCGAAACGGCACAGAACGCGCTCCTAGGAGCTGCACTCTGCAAAGGGAAACTGTGCTCGGGGAACAAACCTCAGCCCCAAGGCAGCTTGGCTCAGGATCGCAGCGCTTGCCTAGTTCTCACCTAGCCCTAGGCTCCCCATAGGGCCAAGGAGGGTCTGGGCTGCCTCTGGCTCCGTGGGCACTGCTGCTTAGCTGGTGGTCTCCGCACCGTGAAACCAACTCCAAACGTGTTCGCCTTCGCGGAGAAGGCTGATTTGGCAGGAAGAAGCCCTGTGTGCACTGGCCCTGGCAACCCAACCATCGCCAGCTAGGGAGGGACCCACCTAGGGCCTAGCTGCGAAACGGCACAGAACGCGCTCCTAGGAGCTGCACTCTGCAAAGGGAAACTGTGCTCGGGGAACAAAGCTCAGCCCCAAGGCGGCTTGGCTCAGGATCGCAGCGCTTGCCTAGTTCTCACCTAGCCCTAGGCTCCCCATAGGGCCAAGGAGGGGCTGGGCTGCCTCTGGCTCCGTGGGCACTGCTGCTTGGTTGGTGGTCTCCGCACCGTGAAACCAACTCCAAACGTGTTCGCCTTCGCGGAGAAGGCTGATTTGGCAGGAAGAAGCCCTGTGTGCACTGGCCCTGGCAACCCACCCATAGCCAGCTAGGGAGGGACCCACCTAGGGCCTAGCTGCGAAACGGCACAAAACGCGCTCCTAGGAGCTGCACTCTGCAAAGGGAAACTGTGCTCGGGGAACAAAGCTCAGCCCCAAGGCGGCTTGGCTCAGGATCGCAGCGCTTGCCTCGTTCTCACCTAGCCCTAGGCTCCCCATAGGGCCAAGGAGGGTCTG
Source organism: Sus scrofa (assembly GCF_054392235.1). NCBI lineage: Eukaryota > Metazoa > Chordata > Mammalia > Artiodactyla > Suidae > Sus > Sus scrofa. Next base: position 31,159,559 of record NC_139389.1, on the reverse strand, counting down.
GGCTGCCTCTGGCTCCGTGGGCACTGCTGCTTGGTTGGTGGTCTCCGCACCTTGAAACCAACTCCAAACGTGTTCTCCTTCGCGGAGAAGGCTGATTTGGCAGGAAGAAGCCCTGTGTGCCCTGGCCCTGGCAACCCACCCATAGCCAGCTAGGGAGGGACCCACCTAGGGCCTAGCTGCGAAACGGCACAAAACGCGCACCTAGGAGCTGCACTCTGCAAAGGGAAACTGTGCTCGGGGAACAAAGCTCAGCCCCAAGGCGGCTTGGCTCAGGATCGCAGCGCTTGCCTAGTTCTCACCTAGTCCTTGGCTCCCCATAGGGCCAAGGAGGGGCTGGGCTGCCTCTGGCTCCGTGGGCACTGCTGCTTGGCTGGTGGTCTCCGCACCGTGAAACCAACTCCAAACGTGTTCGCCTTCGCGGAGAAGGCTGATTTGGCAGGAAGAAGCCCTGTGTGCACTGGCCCTGGCAACCCACCCATAGCCAGCTAGGGAGGGACCCACCTAGGGCCTAGCTGCGAAACGGCACAGAACGCGCTCCTAGGAGCTGCACTCTGCAAAGGGAAACTGTGCTCGGGGAACAAAGCTCAGCCCCAAGGCAGCTTGGCTCAGGATCGCAGCGCTTGCCTAGTTCTCACCTAGCCCTAGGCTCCCCATAGGGCCAAGGAGGGTCTGGGCTGCCTCTGGCTCCGTGGGCACTGCTGCTTGGTTGGTGGTCTCCGCACCTTGAAACCAACTCCAAACGTGTTCTCCTTCGTGGAGAAGGCTGATTTGGCAGGAAGAAGCCCTGTGTGCACTGGCCCTGGCAAACCGCCCATAGCCAGCTAGGGAGGGACCCACCTAGGGCCTAGCTGCGAAACGGCACAAAACGCGCTCCTAGGAGCTGCACTCTGCAAAGGGAAACTGTGCTCGGGGAACAAACCTCAGCCCCAAGGCGGCTTGGCTCAGGATCGCAGCGCTTGCCTAGTTCTCACCTAGCCCTAGGCTCCCCATAGGGCCAAGGAGGGTCTGGGCTGCCTCTGGCTCCGTGGGCACTGCTGCTTGGTTGGTGGTCTCCGCAGCTTGAAACCAACTCCAAACGTGTTCTCCTTCGCGGAGAAGGCTGATTTGGCAGGAGGTAGCCCTGTGTGCACTGGCCCTGGCAACCCACCCATCGCCAGCTAGGGAGGGACCCACCTAGGGCCTAGCTGCGAAACGGCACAAAACGCGCACCTAGGAGCTGCACTCTGCAAAGGGAAACTGTGCTCGGGGAACAAACCTCAGCCCCAAGGCAGCTTGGCTCAGGATCGTAGCGCTTGCCTAGTTCTCACCTAGCCCTAGGCTCCCCATAGGGCCAAGGAGGGTCTGGGCTGCCTCTGGCTCCGTGGGCACTGCTGCTTGGCTGGTGGTCTCCGCAGCTTGAAACCAACTCCAAACGTGTTCTCCTTCGCGGAGAAGGCTGATTTGGCAGGAAGTAGCCCTGTGTGCACTGGCCCTGGCAACCCACCCATCGCCAGCTAGGGAGGGACCCACCTAGGGCCTAGCTGCGAAACGGCACAAAACGCGCACCTAGGAGCTGCACTCTGCAAAGGGAAACTGTGCTCGGGGAACAAAGCTCAGCCCCAAGGCAGCTTGGCTCAGGATCGTAGCGCTTGCCTAGTTCTCACCTAGCCCTAGGCTCCCCATAGGGCCAAGGAGGGTCTGGGCTGCCTCTGGCTCCGTGGGCACTGCTGCTTGGCTGGTGGTCTCCGCAGCTTGAAACCAACTCCAAACGTGTTCTCCTTCGCGGAGAAGGCTGATTTGGCAGGAAGAAGCCCTGTGTGCACTGGCCCTGGCAACCCAGCCATAGCCAGCTAGGGAGGGACCCACCTAGGGCCTAGCTGCGAAACGGCACAGAACGCGCTCCTAGGAGCTGCACTCTGCAAAGGGAAACTGTGCTCGGGGAACAAAGCTCAGCCCCAAGGCGGCTTGGCTCAGGATCGCAGCGCTTGCCTAGTTCTCACCTAGCCCTAGGCTCCCCATAGGGCCAAGGAGGGTCTGGGCTGCCTCTGGCTCCGTGGGCACTGTTGCTTGGCTGGAGGTCTCCGCACCTTGAAACCAACTCCAAACGTGTTCTCCTTCGCGGAGAAGGCTGATTTGGCAGGAAGAAGCCCTGTGTGCACTGGCCCTGGCAACCCACCCATAGCCAGCTAGGGAGGGACCCACCTAGGGCCTAGCTGCGAAACGGCACAGAACGCGCTCCTAGGAGCTGCACTCTGCAAAGGGAAACTGTGCTCGGGGAACAAAGCTCAGCCCCAAGGCGGCTTGGCTCAGGATCGCAGCGCTTGCCTAGTTCTCACCTAGCCCTAGGCTCCACATAGGGCCAAGGAGGGGCTGGGCTGCCTCTGGCTCCGTGGGCACTGCTGCTTGGTTGGTGGTCTCCGCAGCTTGAAACCAACTCCAAACGTGTTCTCCTTCGTGGAGAAGGCTGATTTGGCAGGAAGAAGCCCTGTGTGCACTGGCCCTGGCAAACCACCCATAGCCAGCTAGGGAGGGACCCACCTAGGGCCTAGCTGCGAAACGGCACAGAACGCGCTCCTAGGAGCTGCACTCTGCAAAGGGAAACTGTGCTCGGGGAACAAACCTCAGCCCCAAGGCAGCTTGGCTCAGGATCGCAGCGCTTGCCTAGTTCTCACCTAGCCCTAGGCTCCACATAGGGCCAAGGAGGGGCTGGGCTGCCTCTGGCTCCGTGGGCACTGCTGCTTAGCTGGTGGTCTCCGCACCGTGAAACCAACTCCAAACGTGTTCGCCTTCGCGGAGAAGGCTGATTTGGCAGGAAGAAGCCCTGTGTGCACTGGCCCTGGCAACCCAACCATCGCCAGCTAGGGAGGGACCCACCTAGGGCCTAGCTGCGAAACGGCACAGAACGCGCTCCTAGGAGCTGCACTCTGCAAAGGGAAACTGTGCTCGGGGAACAAAGCTCAGCCCCAAGGCAGCTTGGCTCAGGATCGTAGCGCTTGCCTAGTTCTCACCTAGCCCTAGGCTCCCCATAGGGCCAAGGAGGGTCTGGGCTGCCTCTGGCTCCGTGGGCACTGCTGCTTGGCTGGTGGTCTCCGCAGCTTGAAACCAACTCCAAACGTGTTCGCCTTCGCGGAGAAGGCTGATTTGGCAGGAAGAAGCCCTGTGTGCACTGGCCCTGGCAACCCAGCCATAGCCAGCTAGGGAGGGACCCACCTAGGGCCTAGCTGCGAAACGGCACAGAACGCGCTCCTAGGAGCTGCACTCTGCAAAGGGAAACTGTGCTCGGGGAACAAAGCTCAGCCCCAAGGCGGCTTGGCTCAGGATCGCAGCGCTTGCCTAGTTCTCACCTAGCCCTAGGCTCCACATAGGGCCAAGGAGGGTCTGGGCTGCCTCTGGCTCCGTGGGCACTGTTGCTTGGCTGGAGGTCTCCGCACCTTGAAACCAACTCCAAACGTGTTCTCCTTCGCGGAGAAGGCTGATTTGGCAGGAAGAAGCCCTGTGTGCACTGGCCCTGGTAACCCACCCATAGCCAGCTAGGGAGGGACCCACCTAGGGCCTAGCTGCGAAACGGCACAGAACGCGCTCCTAGGAGCTGCACTCTGCAAAGGGAAACTGTGCTCGGGGAACAAAGCTCAGCCCCAAGGCGGCTTGGCTCAGGATCGCAGCGCTTGCCTAGTTCTCACCTAGCCCTAGGCTCCACATAGGGCCAAGGAGGGGCTGGGCTGCCTCTGGCTCCGTGGGCACTGCTGCTTCGTTGGTGGTCTCCGCAGCTTGAAACCAACTCCAAACGTGTTCTCCTTCGTGGAGAAGGCTGATTTGGCAGGAAGAAGCCCTGTGTGCACTGGCCCTGGCAAACCACCCATAGCCAGCTAGGGAGGGACCCACCTAGGGCCTAGCTGCGAAACGGCACAGAACGCGCTCCTAGGAGCTGCACTCTGCAAAGGGAAACTGTGCTCGGGGAACAAACCTCAGCCCCAAGGCAGCTTGGCTCAGGATCGCAGCGCTTGCCTAGTTCTCACCTAGCCCTAGGCTCCCCATAGGGCCAAGGAGGGTCTGGGCTGCCTCTGGCTCCGTGGGCACTGCTGCTTAGCTGGTGGTCTCCGCACCGTGAAACCAACTCCAAACGTGTTCGCCTTCGCGGAGAAGGCTGATTTGGCAGGAAGAAGCCCTGTGTGCACTGGCCCTGGCAACCCAACCATCGCCAGCTAGGGAGGGACCCACCTAGGGCCTAGCTGCGAAACGGCACAGAACGCGCTCCTAGGAGCTGCACTCTGCAAAGGGAAACTGTGCTCGGGGAACAAAGCTCAGCCCCAAGGCGGCTTGGCTCAGGATCGCAGCGCTTGCCTAGTTCTCACCTAGCCCTAGGCTCCCCATAGGGCCAAGGAGGGGCTGGGCTGCCTCTGGCTCCGTGGGCACTGCTGCTTGGTTGGTGGTCTCCGCACCGTGAAACCAACTCCAAACGTGTTCGCCTTCGCGGAGAAGGCTGATTTGGCAGGAAGAAGCCCTGTGTGCACTGGCCCTGGCAACCCACCCATAGCCAGCTAGGGAGGGACCCACCTAGGGCCTAGCTGCGAAACGGCACAAAACGCGCTCCTAGGAGCTGCACTCTGCAAAGGGAAACTGTGCTCGGGGAACAAAGCTCAGCCCCAAGGCGGCTTGGCTCAGGATCGCAGCGCTTGCCTCGTTCTCACCTAGCCCTAGGCTCCCCATAGGGCCAAGGAGGGTCTGGGCTGCCTCTGGCTCCGTGGGCACTGCTGCTTGGTTGGTGGTCTCCGCACCTTGAAACCAACTCCAAACGTGTTCTCCTTCGCGGAGAAGGCTGATTTGGCAGGAAGAAGCCCTGTGTGCACTGGCCCTGGCAAACCACCCATAGCCAGCTAGGGAGGGACCCACCTAGGGCCTAGCTGCGAAACGGCACAAAACGCGCTCCTAGGAGCTGCACTCTGCAAAGGGAAACTGTGCTCGGGGAACAAAGCTCAGCCCCAAGGCGGCTTGGCTCAGGATCGCAGCGCTTGCCTAGTTCTCACCTAGCCCTAGGCTCCCCATAGGGCCAAGGAGGGTCTGGGCTGCCTCTGGCTCCGTGGGCACTGCTGCTTGGTTGGTGGTCTCCGCACCTTGAAACCAACTCCAAACGTGTTCTCCTTCGCGGAGAAGGCTGATTTGGCAGGAAGAAGCCCTGTGTGCACTGGCCCTGGCAACCCACCCATAGCCAGCTAGGGAGGGACCCACCTAGGGCCTAGCTGCGAAACGGCACAAAACGCGCACCTAGGAGCTGCACTCTGCAAAGGGAAACTGTGCTCGGGGAACAAACCTCAGCCCCAAGGCGGCTTGGCTCAGGATCGCAGCGCTTGCCTAGTTCTCACCTAGTCCTTGGCTCCCCATAGGGCCAAGGAGGGTCTGGGCTGCCTCTGGCTCCGTGGGCACTGCTGCTTGGTTGGTGGTCTCCGCACCGTGAAACCAACTCCAAACGTGTTCTCCTTCGCGGAGAAGGCTGATTTGGCAGGAAGAAGCCCTGTGTGCACTGGCCCTGGCAACCCACCCATAGCCAGCTAGGGAGGGACCCACCGAGGGCCTAGCTGCGAAACGGCACAGAACGCGCTCCTAGGAGCTGCACTCTGCAAAGGGAAACTGTGCTCGGGGAACAAAGCTCAGCCCCAAGGCAGCTTGGCTCAGGATCGCAGCGCTTGCCTAGTTCTCACCTAGCACTAGGCTCACCATAGGGCCAAGGAGGGTCTGGGCTGCCTCTGGCTCCGTGGGCACTGCTGCTTGGTTGGTGGTCTCCGCAGCTTGAAACCAACTCCAAACGTGTTCGCCTTCGCGGAGAAGGCTGATTTGGCAGGAAGAAGCCCTGTGTGCACTGGCCCTGGCAAACCGCCCATAGCCAGCTAGGGAGGGACCCACCTAGGGCCTAGCTGCGAAACGGCACAAAACGCGCTCCTAGGAGCTGCACTCTGCAAAGGGAAACTGTGCTCGGGGAACAAAGCTCAGCCCCAAGGCGGCTTGGCTCAGGATCGCAGCGCTGCCTAGTTCTCACCTAGCCCTAGGCTCCCCATAGGGCCAAGGAGGGTCTGGGCTGTCTCTGGCTCCGTGGGCACTGCTGCTTGGTTGGTGGTCTCCGCACCTTGAAACCAACTCCAAACGTGTTCTCCTTCGCGGAGAAGGCTGATTTGGCAGGAAGAAGCCCTGTGTGCACTGGCCCTGGCAACCCACCCATAGCCAGCTAGGGAGGGACCCACCTAGGGCCTAGCTGCGAAACGGCACAAAACGCGCACCTAGGAGCTGCACTCTGCAAAGGGAAACTGTGCTCGGGGAACAAACCTCAGCCCCAAGGCGGCTTGGCTCAGGATCGCAGCGCTTGCCTAGTTCTCACCTAGTCCTTGGCTCCCCATAGGGCCAAGGAGGGTCTGGGCTGCCTCTGGCTCCGTGGGCACTGCTGCTTGGTTGGTGGTCTCCGCACCGTGAAACCAACTCCAAACGTGTTCTCCTTCGCGGAGAAGGCTGATTTGGCAGGAAGAAGCCCTGTGTGCACTGGCCCTGGCAACCCACCCATAGCCAGCTAGGGAGGGACCCACCGAGGGCCTAGCTGCGAAACGGCACAGAACGCGCTCCTAGGAGCTGCACTCTGCAAAGGGAAACTGTGCTCGGGGAACAAAGCTCAGCCCCAAGGCAGCTTGGCTCAGGATCGCAGCGCTTGCCTAGTTCTCACCTAGCACTAGGCTCACCATAGGGCCAAGGAGGGTCTGGGCTGCCTCTGGCTCCGTGGGCACTGCTGCTTGGTTGGTGGTCTCCGCAGCTTGAAACCAACTCCAAACGTGTTCGCCTTCGCGGAGAAGGCTGATTTGGCAGGAAGAAGCCCTGTGTGCACTGGCCCTGGCAAACCGCCCATAGCCAGCTAGGGAGGGACCCACCTAGGGCCTAGCTGCGAAACGGCACAAAACGCGCTCCTAGGAGCTGCACTCTGCAAAGGGAAACTGTGCTCGGGGAACAAAGCTCAGCCCCAAGGCGGCTTGGCTCAGGATCGCAGCGCTGCCTAGTTCTCACCTAGCCCTAGGCTCCCCATAGGGCCAAGGAGGGTCTGGGCTGTCTCTGGCTCCGTGGGCACTCCTGCTTGGCTGGTGGTCTCCGCACCGTGAAACCAACTCCAAACGTGTTCTCCTTCGCGGAGAAGGCTGATTTGGCAGGAAGAAGCCCTGTGTGCACTGGCCCTGGCAACCCACCCATCGCCAGCTAGGGAGGGACCCACCTAGGGCCTAGCTGCGAAACGGCACAAAACGCGCTCCTAGGAGCTGCACTCTGCAAAGGGAAACTGTGCTCGGGGAACAAAGCTCAGCCCCAAGGCGGCTTGGCTCAGGATCGCAGCGCTTGCCTAGTTCTCACCTAGCCCTAGGCTCCCCATAGGGCCAAGGAGGGTCTGGGCTGCCTCTGGCTCCGTGGGCACTGCTGCTTGGCTGGTGGTATCCGCACCTTGAAACCAACTCCAAACGTGTTCTCCTTCGCGGAGAAGGCTGATTTGGCAGGAAGAAGCCCTGTGTGCACTGGCCCTAGCAACCCACCCATAGCCAGCTAGGGAGGGACCCACCTAGGGCCTAGCTGCGAAACGGCACAAAACGCGCTCCTAGGAGCTGCACTCTGCAAAGGGAAACTGTGCTCGGGGAACAAAGCTCAGCCCCAAGGCGGCTTGGCTCAGGATCGCAGCGCTTGCCTAGTTCTCACCTAGCCCTAGGCTCCCCATAGGGCCAAGGAGGGTCTGGGCTGCCTCTGGCTCCGTGGGCACTGCTGCTTGGTTGGTGGTCTCCGCAGCTTGAAACCAACTCCAAACGTGTTCTCCTTCGTGGAGAAGGCTGATTTGGCAGGAAGAAGCCCTGTGTGCACTGGCCCTGGCAAACCACCCATAGCCAGCTAAGGAGGGACCCACCTAGGGCCTAGCTGCGAAACGGCACAAAACGCGCTCCTAGGAGCTGCACTCTGCAAAGGGAAACTGTGCTCGGGGAACAAAGCTCAGCCCCAAGGCGGCTTGGCTCAGGATCGCAGCGCTTGCCTAGTTCTCACCTAGCCCTAGGCTCCCCACAGGGCCAAGGAGGGTCTGGGCTGCCTCTGGCTCCGTGGGCACTGCTGCTTGGCTGGTGGTCTCCGCACCTTGAAACCAACTCCAAACGTGTTCTCCTTCGCGGAGAAGGCTGATTTGGCAGGAAGAAGCCCTGTGTGCACTGGCCCTGGCAACCCACCCATAGCCAGCTAGGGAGGGACCCACCTAGGGCCTAGCTGCGAAACGGCACAAAACGCGCACCTAGGAGCTGCACTCTGCAAAGGGAAACTGTGCTCGGGGAACAAAGCTCAGCCCCAAGGCGGCTTGGCTCAGGATCGCAGCGCTTGCCTAGTTCTCACCTAGCCCTAGGCTCCCCATAGGGCCAAGGAGGGGCTGGGCTGCCTCTGGCTCCGTGGGCACTGCTGCTTGGCTGGTGGTCTCCGCACCGTGAAACCAACTCCAAACGTGTTCGCCTTCGCGGAGAAGGCTGATTTGGCAGGAAGAAGCCCTGTGTGCACTGGCCCTGGCAACCCACCCATAGCCAGCTAGGGAGGGACCCACCTAGGGCCTAGCTGCGAAACGGCACAGAACGCGCTCCTAGGAGCTGCACTCTGCAAAGGGAAACTGTGCTCGGGGAACAAAGCTCAGCCCCAAGGCGGCTTGGCTCAGGATCGCAGCGCTTGCCTAGTTCTCACCTAGCCCTAGGCTCCCCATAGGGCCAAGGAGGGTCTGGGCTGCCTCTGGCTCCGTGGGCACTGCTGCTTGGTTGGTGGTCTCCGCACCTTGAAACCAACTCCAAACGTGTTCTCCTTCGTGGAGAAGGCTGATTTGGCAGGAAGAAGCCCTGTGTGCACTGGCCCTGGCAAACCACCCATAGCCAGCTAAGGAGGGACCCATCTAGGGCCTAGCTGCGAAACGGCACAAAACGCGCTCCTAGGAGCTGCACTCTGCAAAGGGAAACTGTGCTCGGGGAACAAAGCTCAGCCCCAAGGCGGCTTGGCTCAGGATCGCAGCGCTTGCCTAGTTCTCACCTAGCCCTAGGCTCCCCATAGGGCCAAGGAGGGTCTGGGCTGCCTCTGGCTCCGTGGGCACTGCTGCTTGGCTGGTGGTCTCCGCACCTTGAAACCAACTCCAAACGTGTTCTCCTTCGCGGAGAAGGCTGATTTGGCAGGAAGAAGCCCTGTGTGCACTGGCCCTGGCAACCCACCCATAGCCAGCTAGGGAGGGACCCACCTAGGGCCTAGCTGCGAAACGGCACAAAACGCGCACCTAGGAGCTGCACTCTGCAAAGGGAAACTGTGCTCGGGGAACAAAGCTCAGCCCCAAGGCGGCTTGGCTCAGGATCGCAGCGCTTGCCTAGTTCTCACCTAGCCCTAGGCTCCCCATAGGGCCAAGGAGGGTCTGGGCTGCCTCTGGCTCCGTGGGCACTGCTGCTTGGTTGGTGGTCTCCGCACCTTGAAACCAACTCCAAACGTGTTCGCCTTCGCGGAGAAGGCTGATTTGGCAGGAAGAAGCCTTGTGTGCACTGGCCCTGGCAACCCACCCATCGCCAGCTAGGGAGGGACCCACCTAGGGCCTAGCTGCGAAACGGCACAAAACGCGCTCCTAGGAGCTGCACTCTGCAAGGGAAACTGTGCTCGGGGAACAAAGCTCAGCCCCAAGGCGGCTTGGCTCAGGATCGCAGCGCTTGCCTAGTTCTCACCTAGCCCTAGGCTCCCCATAGGGCCAAGGAGGGGCTGGGCTGCCTCTGGCTCCGTGGGCACTGCTGCTTGGCTGGTGGTCTCCGCACCCTGAAACGAACTCCAAACGTGTTCGCCTTCGCGGAGAAGGCTGATTTGGCAGGAAGAAGCCCTGTGTGCACTGGCCCTGGCAACACACCCATAGCCAGCTAGGGAAGTACCCACCTAGGGCCTAGTTGCGAAACGGCACAGAACGCGCTCCTAGGAGCTGCACTCTGCAAAGGGAAACTGTGCTCGGGGAACAAAGCTCAGCCCCAAGGCGGCTTGGCTCAGGATCGCAGCGCTTGCCTAGTTCTCACCTAGCCCTAGGCTCCCCATAGGGCCAAGGAGGGTCTGGGCTGCCTCTGGCTCCGTGGGCACTCCTGCTTGGCTGGTGGTCTCCGCACCGTGAAACCAACTCCAAACGTGTTCTCCTTCGCGGAGAAGGCTGATTTGGCAGGAAGAAGCCCTGTGTGCACTGGCCCTGGTAACCCACCCATCGCCAGCTAGGGAGGGACCCACCTAGGGCCTAGCTGCGAAACGGCACAAAACGCGCACCTAGGAGCTGCACTCTGCAAAGGGAAACTGTGCTCGTGGAACAAAGCTCAGCCCCAAGGCAGCTTGGCTCAGGATCGCAGCGCTTGCCTAGTTCTCACCTAGCCCTAGGCTCCCCATAGGGCCAAGGAGGGTCTGGGCTGCCTCTGGCTCCGTGGGCACTGCTGCTTGGTTGGTGGTCTCCGCAGCTTGAAACCAACTCCAAACGTGTTCTCCTTCGCGGAGAAGGCTGATTTGGCAGGAAGTAGCCCTGTGTGCACTGGCCCTGGCAACACACCCATCGCCAGCGAGGGAGGGACCCACCTAGGGCCTAGCTGCGAAACGGCACAGAACGCGCTCCTAGGAGCTGCACTCTGCAAAGGGAAACTGTGCTCGGGGAACAAAGCTCAGCCCCAAGGCGGCTTGGCTCAGGATCGCAGCGCTTGCCTAGTTCTCACCTAGCCCTAGGCTCCCCATAGGGCCAAGGAGGGTCTGGGCTGCCTCTGGCTCCGTGGGCACTGCTGCTTGGCTGGTGGTCTCCGCACCTTGAAACCAACTCCAAACGTGTTCTCCTTCGCGGAGAAGGCTGATTTGGCAGGAAGAAGCCCTGTGTGCACTGGCCTTGGCAAACCACCCATAGCCAGCTAAGGAGGGACCCACCTAGGGCCTAGCTGCGAAACGGCACAAAACGCGCTCCTAGGAGCTGCACTCTGCAAAGGGAAACTGTGCTCGGGGAACAAAGCTCAGCCCCAAGGCGGCTTGGCTCAGGATCGCAGCGCTTGCCTAGTTCTCACCTAGCCCTAGGCTCCCCATAGGGCCAAGGAGGGGCTGGGCTGCCTCTGGCTCCGTGGGCACTGCTGCTTGGCTGGTGGTCTCCGCACCGTGAAACGAACTCCAAACGTGTTCGCCTTCGCGGAGAAGGCTGATTTGGCAGGAAGAAGCCCTGTGTGCACTGGCCCTGGCAACACACCCATAGCCAGCTAGGGAAGTACCCACCTAGGGCCTAGCTGCGAAACGGCACAGAATGCGCTCCTAGGAGCTGCACTCTGCAAAGGGAAACTGTGCTCGGGGAACAAAGCTCAGCCCCAAGGCGGCTTGGCTCAGGATCGCAGCGCTTGCCTAGTTCTCACCTAGCCCTAGGCTCCCCATAGGGCCAAGGAGGGGCTGGGCTGCCTCTGGCTCCGTGGGCACTGCTGCTTGGCTGGTGGTCTCCGCACCTTGAAACCAACTCCAAACGTGTTCTCCTTCGCGGAGAAGGCTGATTTGGCAGGAAGAAGCCCTGTGTGCACTGGCCCTGGCAACCCACCCATAGCCAGCTAGGGAGGGACCCACCTAGGGCCTAGCTGCGAAACGGCACAAAACGCGCTCCTAGGAGCTGCACTCTGCAAAGGGAAACTGTGCTCGGGGAACAAAGCTCAGCCCCAAGGCGGCTTGGCTCAGGATCGCAGCGCTTGCCTAGTTCTCACCTAGCCCTAGGCTCCCCATAGGGCCAAGGAGGGGCTGGGCTGCCTCTGGCTCCGTGGGCACTGCTGCTTGGCTGGTGGTCTCCGCACCTTGAAACCAACTCCAAACGTGTTCTCCTTCGCGGAGAAGGCTGATTTGGCAGGAAGAAGCCCTGTGTGCACTGGCCCTGGTAACCCACCCATCGCCAGCTAGGGAGGGACCCACCTAGGGCCTAGCTGCGAAACGGCACAAAACGCGCACCTAGGAGCTGCACTCTGCAAAGGGAAACTGTGCTCGTGGAACAAAGCTCAGCCCCAAGGCGGCTTGGCTCAGGATCGCAGCGCTTGCCTAGTTCTCACCTAGCCCTAGGCTCCCCATAGGGCCAAGGAGGGTCTGGGCTGCCTCTGGCTCCGTGGGCACTGCTGCTTGGTTGGTGGTCTCCGCAGCTTGAAACCAACTCCAAACGTGTTCTCCTTCGCGGAGAAGGCTGATTTGGCAGGAAGTAGCCCTGTGTGCACTGGCCCTGGCAACACACCCATCGCCAGCGAGGGAGGGACCCACCTAGGGCCTAGCTGCGAAACGGCACAGAACGCGCTCCTAGGAGCTGCACTCTGCAAAGGGAAACTGTGCTCGGGGAACAAAGCTCAGCCCCAAGGCGGCTTGGCTCAGGATCGCAGCGCTTGCCTAGTTCTCACCTAGCCCTAGGCTCCCCAAAGGGCCAAGGAGGGTCTGGGCTGCCTCTGGCTCCGTGGGCACTGCTGCTTGGTTGGTGGTCTCCGCACCTTGAAACCAACTCCAAACGTGTTCTCCTTCGCGGAGAAGGCTGATTTGGCAGGAAGAAGCCCTGTGTGCACTGGCCTTGGCAAACCACCCATAGCCAGCTAAGGAGGGACCCACCTAGGGCCTAGCTGCGAAACGGCACAAAACGCGCTCCTAGGAGCTGCACTCTGCAAAGGGAAACTGTGCTCGGGGAACAAAGCTCAGTCCCAAGGCGGCTTGGCTCAGGATCGCAGCGCTTGCCTAGTTCTAACCTAGCCCTAGGCTCCCCATAGGGCCAAGGAGGGTCTGGGCTGCCTCTGGCTCCGTGGGCACTGCTGCTTGGCTGGTGGTCTCCGCACCTTGAAACCAACTCCAAACGTGTTCTCCTTCGCGGAGAAGGCTGATTTGGCAGGAAGAAGCCCTGTGTGCACTGGCCCTGGCAACCCACCCATAGCCAGCTAGGGAGGGACCCACCTAGGGCCTAGCTGCGAAACGGCACAAAACGCGCTCCTAGGAGCTGCACTCTGCAAAGGGAAACTGTGCTCGGGGAACAAAGCTCAGCCCCAAGGCGGCTTGGCTCAGGATCGCAGCGCTTGCCTAGTTCTCACCTAGCCCTAGGCTCCCCATAGGGCCAAGGAGGGTCTGGGCTGCCTCTGGCTCCGTGGGCACTGCTGCTTGGTTGGTGGTCTCCGCACCTTGAAACCAACTCCAAACGTGTTCGCCTTCGCGGAGAAGGCTGATTTGGCAGGAAGAAGCCTTGTGTGCACTGGCCCTGGCAACCCACCCATCGCCAGCTAGGGAGGGACCCACCTAGGGCCTAGCTGCGAAACGGCACAAAACGCGCTCCTAGGAGCTGCACTCTGCAAGGGAAACTGTGCTCGGGGAACAAAGCTCAGCCCCAAGGCGGCTTGGCTCAGGATCGCAGCGCTTGCCTAGTTCTCACCTAGCCCTAGGCTCCCCATAGGGCCAAGGAGGGGCTGGGCTGCCTCTGGCTCCGTGGGCACTGCTGCTTGGCTGGTGGTCTCCGCACCCTGAAACGAACTCCAAACGTGTTCGCCTTCGCGGAGAAGGCTGATTTGGCAGGAAGAAGCCCTGTGTGCACTGGCCCTGGCAACACACCCATAGCCAGCTAGGGAAGTACCCACCTAGGGCCTAGCTGCGAAACGGCACAGAACGCGCTCCTAGGAGCTGCACTCTGCAAAGGGAAACTGTGCTCGGGGAACAAAGCTCAGCCCCAAGGCGGCTTGGCTCAGGATCGCAGCGCTTGCCTAGTTCTCACCTAGCCCTAGGCTCCCCATAGGGCCAAGGAGGGTCTGGGCTGCCTCTGGCTCCGTGGGCACTCCTGCTTGGCTGGTGGTCTCCGCACCGTGAAACCAACTCCAAACGTGTTCTCCTTCGCGGAGAAGGCTGATTTGGCAGGAAGAAGCCCTGTGTGCACTGGCCCTGGTAACCCACCCATCGCCAGCTAGGGAGGGACCCACCTAGGGCCTAGCTGCGAAACGGCACAAAACGCGCACCTAGGAGCTGCACTCTGCAAAGGGAAACTGTGCTCGTGGAACAAAGCTCAGCCCCAAGGCAGCTTGGCTCAGGATCGCAGCGCTTGCCTAGTTCTCACCTAGCCCTAGGCTCCCCATAGGGCCAAGGAGGGTCTGGGCTGCCTCTGGCTCCGTGGGCACTGCTGCTTGGTTGGTGGTCTCCGCAGCTTGAAACCAACTCCAAACGTGTTCTCCTTCGTGGAGAAGGCTGATTTGGCAGGAAGTAGCCCTGTGTGCACTGGCCCTGGCAACACACCCATCGCCAGCGAGGGAGGGACCCACCTAGGGCCTAGCTGCGAAACGGCACAGAACGCGCTCCTAGGAGCTGCACTCTGCAAAGGGAAACTGTGCTCGGGGAACAAAGCTCAGCCCCAAGGCGGCTTGGCTCAGGATCGCAGCGCTTGCCTAGTTCTCACCTAGCCCTAGGCTCCCCATAGGGCCAAGGAGGGGCTGGGCTGCCTCTGGCTCCGTGGGCACTGCTGCTTGGCTGGTGGTCTCCGCACCTTGAAACCAACTCCAAACGTGTTCTCCTTCGCGGAGAAGGCTGATTTGGCAGGAAGAAGCCCTGTGTGCACTGGCCTTGGCAAACCACCCATAGCCAGCTAAGGAGGGACCCACCTAGGGCCTAGCTGCGAAACGGCACAAAACGCGCTCCTAGGAGCTGCACTCTGCAAAGGGAAACTGTGCTCGGGGAACAAAGCTCAGCCCCAAGGCGGCTTGGCTCAGGATCGCAGCGCTTGCCTAGTTCTCACCTAGCCCTAGGCTCCCCATAGGGCCAAGGAGGGGCTGGGCTGCCTCTGGCTCCGTGGGCACTGCTGCTTGGCTGGTGGTCTCCGCACCGTGAAACGAACTCCAAACGTGTTCGCCTTCGCGGAGAAGGCTGATTTGGCAGGAAGAAGCCCTGTGTGCACTGGCCCTGGCAACACACCCATAGCCAGCTAGGGAAGTACCCACCTAGGGCCTAGCTGCGAAACGGCACAGAATGCGCTCCTAGGAGCTGCACTCTGCAAAGGGAAACTGTGCTCGGGGAACAAAGCTCAGCCCCAAGGCGGCTTGGCTCAGGATCGCAGCGCTTGCCTAGTTCTCACCTAGCCCTAGGCTCCCCATAGGGCCAAGGAGGGGCTGGGCTGCCTCTGGCTCCGTGGGCACTGCTGCTTGGCTGGTGGTCTCCGCACCTTGAAACCAACTCCAAACGTGTTCTCCTTCGCGGAGAAGGCTGATTTGGCAGGAAGAAGCCCTGTGTGCACTGGCCCTGGCAACCCACCCATAGCCAGCTAGGGAGGGACCCACCTAGGGCCTAGCTGCGAAACGGCACAAAACGCGCTCCTAGGAGCTGCACTCTGCAAAGGGAAACTGTGCTCGGGGAACAAAGCTCAGCCCCAAGGCGGCTTGGCTCAGGATCGCAGCGCTTGCCTAGTTCTCACCTAGCCCTAGGCTCCCCATAGGGCCAAGGAGGGGCTGGGCTGCCTCTGGCTCCGTGGGCACTGCTGCTTGGCTGGTGGTCTCCGCACCTTGAAACCAACTCCAAACGTGTTCTCCTTCGCGGAGAAGGCTGATTTGGCAGGAAGAAGCCCTGTGTGCACTGGCCCTGGTAACCCACCCATCGCCAGCTAGGGAGGGACCCACCTAGGGCCTAGCTGCGAAACGGCACAAAACGCGCACCTAGGAGCTGCACTCTGCAAAGGGAAACTGTGCTCGTGGAACAAAGCTCAGCCCCAAGGCGGCTTGGCTCAGGATCGCAGCGCTTGCCTAGTTCTCACCTAGCCCTAGGCTCCCCATAGGGCCAAGGAGGGTCTGGGCTGCCTCTGGCTCCGTGGGCACTGCTGCTTGGTTGGTGGTCTCCGCAGCTTGAAACCAACTCCAAACGTGTTCTCCTTCGCGGAGAAGGCTGATTTGGCAGGAAGTAGCCCTGTGTGCACTGGCCCTGGCAACACACCCATCGCCAGCGAGGGAGGGACCCACCTAGGGCCTAGCTGCGAAACGGCACAGAACGCGCTCCTAGGAGCTGCACTCTGCAAAGGGAAACTGTGCTCGGGGAACAAAGCTCAGCCCCAAGGCGGCTTGGCTCAGGATCGCAGCGCTTGCCTAGTTCTCACCTAGCCCTAGGCTCCCCATAGGGCCAAGGAGGGTCTGGGCTGCCTCTGGCTCCGTGGGCACTGCTGCTTGGTTGGTGGTCTCCGCACCTTGAAACCAACTCCAAACGTGTTCTCCTTCGCGGAGAAGGCTGATTTGGCAGGAAGAAGCCCTGTGTGCACTGGCCTTGGCAAACCACCCATAGCCAGCTAAGGAGGGACCCACCTAGGGCCTAGCTGCGAAACGGCACAAAACGCGCTCCTAGGAGCTGCACTCTGCAAAGGGAAACTGTGCTCGGGGAACAAAGCTCAGTCCCAAGGCGGCTTGGCTCAGGATCGCAGCGCTTGCCTAGTTCTAACCTAGCCCTAGGCTCCCCATAGGGCCAAGGAGGGGCTGGGCTGCCTCTGGCTCCGTGGGCACTGCTGCTTGGCTGGTGGTCTCCGCACCTTGAAACCAACTCCAAACGTGTTCTCCTTCGCGGAGAAGGCTGATTTGGCAGGAAGAAGCCCTGTGTGCACTGGCCCTGGCAACCCACCCATAGCCAGCTAGGGAGGGACCCACCTAGGGCCTAGCTGCGAAACGGCACAAAACGCGCTCCTAGGAGCTGCACTCTGCAAAGGGAAACTGTGCTCGGGGAACAAAGCTCAGCCCCAAGGCGGCTTGGCTCAGGATCGCAGCGCTTGCCTAGTTCTCACCTAGCCCTAGGCTCCCCATAGGGCCAAGGAGGGGCTGGGCTGCCTCTGGCTCCGTGGGCACTGCTGCTTGGCTGGTGGTCTCCGCACCGTGAAACGAACTCCAAACGTGTTCGCCTTCGCGGAGAAGGCTGATTTGGCAGGAAGAAGCCCTGTGTGCACTGGCCCTGGCAACACACCCATAGCCAGCTAGGGAAGTACCCACCTAGGGCCTAGCTGCGAAACGGCACAGAATGCGCTCCTAGGAGCTGCACTCTGCAAAGGGAAACTGTGCTCGGGGAACAAAGCTCAGCCCCAAGGCGGCTTGGCTCAGGATCGCAGCGCTTGCCTAGTTCTCACCTAGCCCTAGGCTCCCCATAGGGCCAAGGAGGGGCTGGGCTGCCTCTGGCTCCGTGGGCACTGCTGCTTGGCTGGTGGTCTCCGCACCTTGAAACCAACTCCAAACGTGTTCTCCTTCGCGGAGAAGGCTGATTTGGCAGGAAGAAGCCCTGTGTGCACTGGCCCTGGCAACCCACCCATAGCCAGCTAGGGAGGGACCCACCTAGGGCCTAGCTGCGAAACGGCACAAAACGCGCTCCTAGGAGCTGCACTCTGCAAAGGGAAACTGTGCTCGGGGAACAAAGCTCAGCCCCAAGGCGGCTTGGCTCAGGATCGCAGCGCTTGCCTAGTTCTCACCTAGCCCTAGGCTCCCCATAGGGCCAAGGAGGGGCTGGGCTGCCTCTGGCTCCGTGGGCACTGCTGCTTGGCTGGTGGTCTCCGCACCTTGAAACCAACTCCAAACGTGTTCTCCTTCGCGGAGAAGGCTGATTTGGCAGGAAGAAGCCCTGTGTGCACTGGCCCTGGCAACCCACCCATAGCCAGCTAGGGAGGGACCCACCTAGGGCCTAGCTGCGAAACGGCACAAAACGCGCTCCTAGGAGCTGCACTCTGCAAAGGGAAACTGTGCTCGGGGAACAAAGCTCAGCCCCAAGGCGGCTTGGCTCAGGATCGCAGCGCTTGCCTAGTTCTCACCTAGCCCTAGGCTCCCCATAGGGCCAAGGAGGGTCTGGGCTGCCTCTGGCTCCGTGGGCACTGCTGCTTGGCTGGTGGTCTCCGCACCCTGAAACGAACTCCAAACGTGTTCGCCTTCGCGGAGAAGGCTGATTTGGCAGGAAGAAGCCCTGTGTGCACTGGCCCTGGCAACACACCCATAGCCAGCTAGGGAAGGACCCACCTAGGGCCTAGCTGCGAAACGGCACAGAACGCGCTCCTAGGAGCTGCACTCTGCAAAGGGAAACTGTGCTCGGGGAACAAAGCTCAGCCCCAAGGCGGCTTGGCTCAGGATCGCAGCGCTTGCCTAGTTCTCACCTAGCCCTAGGCTCCCCATAGGGCCAAGGAGGGGCTGGGCTGCCTCTGGCTCCGTGGGCACTGCTGCTTGGCTCGTGGTCTCCGCACCTTGAAACCAACTCCAAACGTGTTCTCCTTCGTGGAGAAGGCTGATTTGGCAGGAAGAAGCCCTGTGTGCACTGGCCCTGGCAACCCACCCATAGCCAGCTAGGGAGGGACCCACCTAGGGCCTAGCTGCGAAACGGCACAGAACGCGCTCCTAGGAGCTGCACTCTGCAAAGGGAAACTGTGCTCGGGGAACAAAGCTCAGCCCCAAGGCGGCTTGGCTCAGGATCGCAGCGCTTGCCTAGTTCTCACCTAGCCCTAGGCTCCCCATAGGGCCAAGGAGGGTCTGGGCTGCCTCTGGCTCCGTGGGCACTGCTGCTTGGCTGGTGGTCTCCGCACCTTGAAACCAACTCCAAACGTGTTCTCCTTCGCGGAGAAGGCTGATTTGGCAGGAAGAAGCCCTGTGTGCACTGGCCCTAGCAACCCTCCCATAGCCAGCTAGGGACAGACCCACCTAGGACCTAGCTGCGAAACGGCACAGAACTCGCTCCTAGGAGCTGCACTCTGTAAAGGGAAACTGTGCTCGGGGAACAAAGCTCAGCCCCAAGGCGGCTTGGCTCAGGATCGCAGCGCTGCCTAGTTCTCACCTAGCCCTAGGCTCCCCATAGGGCCAAGGAGGGTCTGGGCTGCCTCTGGCTCCGTGGGCACTCCTGCTTGGCTGGTGGTCTCCGCACCGTGAAACCAACTCCAAACGTGTTCTCCTTCGCGGAGAAGGCTGATTTGGCAGGAAGAAGCCCTGTGTGCACTGGCCCTGGTAACCCACCCATCGCCAGCTAGGGAGGGACCCACCTAGGGCCTAGCTGCGAAACGGCACAAAACGCGCACCAAGAGCAGCACTCTGCAAAGGGAAACTGTGCTCGGGGAACAAAGCTCAGCCCCAAGGCGGCTTGGCTCAGGATCGCAGCGCTTGCCTAGTTCTCACCTAGCCCTAGGCTCCCCATAGGGCCAAGGAGGGTCTGGGCTGCCTCTGGCTCCGTGGGCACTGCTGCTTGGTTGGTGGTCTCCGCACCTTGAAACCAACTCCAAACGTGTTCTCCTTCGCGGAGAAGGCTGATTTGGCAGGAAGAAGCCCTGTGTGCACTGGCCTTGGCAAACCACCCATAGCCAGCTAAGGAGGGACCCACCTAGGGCCTAGCTGCGAAACGGCACAAAACGCGCTCCTAGGAGCTGCACTCTGCAAAGGGAAACTGTGCTCGGGGAACAAAGCTCAGCCCCAAGGCGGCTTGGCTCAGGATCGCAGCGCTTGCCTAGTTCTAACCTAGCCCTAGGCTCCCCATAGGGCCAAGGAGGGTCTGGGCTGCCTCTGGCTCCGTGGGCACTGCTGCTTGGCTGGTGGTCTCCGCACCTTGAAACCAACTCCAAACGTGTTCTCCTTCGCGGAGAAGGCTGATTTGGCAGGAAGAAGCCCTGTGTGCACTGGCCCTGGCAACCCACCCATCGCCAGCTAGGGAGGGACCCACCTAGGGCCTAGCTGCGAAACGGCACAAAACGCGCTCCTAGGAGCTGCACTCTGCAAAGGGAAACTGTGCTCGGGGAACAAAGCTCAGCCCCAAGGCGGCTTGGCTCAGGATCGCAGCGCTTCACTAGTTCTCACCTAGCCCTAGGCTCCCCATAGGGCCAAGGAGGGGCTGGGCTGCCTCTGGCTCCGTGGGCACTGCTGCTTGGCTGGTGGTCTCCGCACCGTGAAACGAACTCCAAACGTGTTCGCCTTCGCGGAGAAGGCTGATTTGGCAGGAAGAAGCCCTGTGTGCACTGGCCCTGGCAACACACCCATAGCCAGCTAGGGAAGTACCCACCTAGGGCCTAGCTGCGAAACGGCACAGAACGCGCTCCTAGGAGCTGCACTCTGCAAAGGGAAACTGTGCTCGGGGAACAAAGCTCAGCCCCAAGGCGGCTTGGCTCAGGATCGCAGCGCTTGCCTAGTTCTCACCTAGCCCTAGGCTCCCCATAGGGCCAAGGAGGGGCTGGGCTGCCTCTGGCTCCGTGGGCACTGCTGCTTGGCTGGTGGTCTCCGCACCTTGAAACCAACTCCAAACGTGTTCTCCTTCGCGGAGAAGGCTGATTTGGCAGGAAGAAGCCCTGTGTGCACTGGCCCTGGCAACCCACCCATAGCCAGCTAGGGAGGGACCCACCTAGGGCCTAGCTGCGAAACGGCACAAAACGCGCTCCTAGGAGCTGCACTCTGCAAAGGGAAACTGTGCTCGGGGAACAAAGCTCAGCCCCAAGGCGGCTTGGCTCAGGATCGCAGCGCTTGCCTAGTTCTCACCTAGCCCTAGGCTCCCCATAGGGCCAAGGAGGGTCTGGGCTGCCTCTGGCTCCGTGGGCACTCCTGCTTGGCTGGTGGTCTCCGCACCGTGAAACCAACTCCAAACGTGTTCTCCTTCGCGGAGAAGGCTGATTTGGCAGGAAGAAGCCCTGTGTGCACTGGCCCTGGTAACCCACCCATCGCCAGCTAGGGAGGGACCCACCTAGGGCCTAGCTGCGAAACGGCACAAAACGCGCACCTAGGAGCAGCACTCTGCAAAGGGAAACTGTGCTCGGGGAACAAACCTCAGCCCCAAGGCGGCTTGGCTCAGGATCGCAGCGCTTGCCTAGTTCTCACCTAGCCCTAGGCTCCCCATAGGGCCAAGGAGGGTCTGGGCTGCCTCTGGCTCCGTGGGCACTGCTGCTTGGTTGGTGGTCTCCGCAGCTTGAAACCAACTCCAAACGTGTTCTCCTTCGCGGAGAAGGCTGATTTGGCAGGAAGTAGCCCTGTGTGCACTGGCCCTGGCAACACACCCATCGCCAGCGAGGGAGGGACCCACCTAGGGCCTAGCTGCGAAACGGCACAGAACGCGCTCCTAGGAGCTGCACTCTGCAAAGGGAAACTGTGCTCGGGGAACAAAGCTCAGCCCCAAGGCGGCTTGGCTCAGGATCGCAGCGCTTGCCTAGTTCTCACCTAGCCCTAGGCTCCCCATAGGGCCAAGGAGGGTCTGGGCTGCCTCTGGCTCCGTGGGCACTGCTGCTTGGCTGGTGGTCTCCGCACCTTGAAACCAACTCCAAACGTGTTCTCCTTCGCGGAGAAGGCTGATTTGGCAGGAAGAAGCCCTGTGTGCACTGGCCCTGGCAACCCACCCATAGCCAGCTAGGGAGGGACCCACCTAGGGCCTAGCTGCGAAACGGCACAAAACGCGCTCCTAGGAGCTGCACTCTGCAAAGGGAAACTGTGCTCGGGGAACAAAGCTCAGCCCCAAGGCGGCTTGGCTCAGGATCGCAGCGCTGCCTAGTTCTCACCTAGCCCTAGGCTCCCCATAGGGCCAAGGAGGGGCTGGGCTGCCTCTGGCTCCGTGGGCACTGCTGCTTGGCTGGTGGTCTCCGCACCGTGAAACGAACTCCAAACGTGTTCGCCTTCGCGGAGAAGGCTGATTTGGCAGGAAGAAGCCCTGTGTGCACTGGCCCTGGCAACACACCCATAGCCAGCTAGGGAAGGACCCACCTAGGGCCTAGCTGCGAAACGGCACAGAACGCGCTCCTAGGAGCTGCACTCTGCAAAGGGAAACTGTGCTCGGGGAACAAAGCTCAGCCCCAAGGCGGCTTGGCTCAGGATCGCAGCGCTTGCCTAGTTCTCACCTAGCCCTAGGCTCCCCATAGGGCCAAGGAGGGTCTGGGCTGCCTCTGGCTCCGTGGGCACTGCTGCTTGGCTGGTGGTCTCCGCACCTTGAAACCAACTCCAAACGTGTTCTCCTTCGCGGAGAAGGCTGATTTGGCAGGAAGAAGCCCTGTGTGCACTGGCCCTGGCAACCCACCCATCGCCAGCTATGGAGGGACCCACCTAGGGCCTAGCTGCGAAACGGCACAAAACGCGCTCCTAGGAGCTGCACTCTGCAAAGGGAAACTGTGCTCGGGGAACAAAGCTCAGCCCCAAGGCGGCTTGGCTCAGGATCGCAGCGCTGCCTAGTTCTCACCTAGCCCTAGGCTCCCCATAGGGCCAAGGAGGGGCTGGGCTGCCTCTGGCTCCGTGGGCACTGCTGCTTGGCTGGTGGTCTCCGCACCGTGAAACGAACTCCAAACGTGTTCGCCTTCGCGGAGAAGGCTGATTTGGCAGGAAGAAGCCCTGTGTGCACTGGCCCTGGCAACACACCCATAGCCAGCTAGGGAAGGACCCACCTAGGGCCTAGCTGCGAAACGGCACAGAACGCGCTCCTAGGAGCTGCACTCTGCAAAGGGAAACTGTGCTCGGGGAACAAAGCTCAGCCCCAAGGCGGCTTGGCTCAGGATCGCAGCGCTTGCCTAGTTCTCACCTAGCCCTAGGCTCCCCATAGGGCCAAGGAGGGTCTGGGCTGCCTCTGGCTCCGTGGGCACTGCTGCTTGGCTCGTGGTCTCCGCACCTTGAAACCAACTCCAAACGTGTTCTCCTTCGTGGAGAAGGCTGATTTGGCAGGAAGAAGCCCTGTGTGCACTGGCCCTGGCAAACCACCCATAGCCAGCTAAGGAGGGACCCACCTAGGGCCTAGCTGCGAAACGGCACAAAACGCACTCCTAGGAGCTGCACTCTGCAAAGGGAAACTGTGCTCGGGGAACAAAGCTCAGCCCCAAGGCGGCTTGGCTCAGGATCGCAGCGCTTGCCTAGTTCTCACCTAGCCCTAGGCTCCCCATAGGGCCAAGGAGGGTCTGGGCTGCCTCTGGCTCCGTGGGCACTGCTGCTTGGCTGGTGGTCTCCGCACCTTGAAACCAACTCCAAACGTGTTCTCCTTCGCGGAGAAGGCTGATTTGGCAGGAAGAAGCCCTGTGTGCACTGGCCCTGGCAACCCACCCATAGCCAGCTAGGGAGGGACCCAACTAGGGCCTAGCTGCGAAACGGCACAAAACGCGCTCCTAGGAGCTGCACTCTGCAAAGGGAAACTGTGCTCGGGGAACAAAGCTCAGCCCCAAGGCGGCTTGGCTCAGGATCGCTGCGCTTGCCTAGTTCTCAACTAGCCCTAGGCTCCCCATAGGGCCAAGGAGGGGCTGGGCTGCCTCTGGCTCCGTGGGCACTGCTGCTTGGCTGGTGGTCTCCGCACCGTGAAACCAACTCCAAACGTGTTCGCCGTCGCGGAGAAGGCTGATTTGGCAGGAAGAAGCCCTGTGTGCACTGGCCCTGGCAACACACCCATCGCCAGCTAGGGAGGGACCCACCTAGGGCCTAGCTGCGAAACGGCACAGAACGCGCTCCTAGGAGCTGCACTCTGCAAAGGGAAACTGTGCTGGGGGAACAAAGCTCAGCCCCAAGGCGGCTTGGCTCAGGATCGCAGCGCTTGCCTAGTTCTCACCTAGCCCTAGGCTCCCCATAGGGCCAAGGAGGGTCTGGGCTGCCTCTGGCTCCGTGGGCACTGCTGCTTGGCTGGTGGTCTCCGCACCTTGAAACCAACTCCAAACGTGTTCTCCTTCGCGGAGAAGGCTGATTTGGCAGGAAGAAGCCCTGTGTGCACTGGCCCTAGCAACCCTCCCATAGCCAGCTAGGGACAGACCCACCTAGGACCTAGCTGCGAAACGGCACAGAACGCGCTCCTAGGAGCTGCACTCTGTAAAGGGAAACTGTGCTCGGGGAACAAAGCTCAGCCCCAAGGCGGCTTGGCTCAGGATCGCAGCGCTGCCTAGTTACACCTAGCCCTAGGTTCCCCATAGGGCCAAGGAGGGTCTGGGCTGCCTCTGGCTCCGTGGGCACTCCTGCTTGGCTGGTGGTCTCCGCACCGTGAAACCAACTCCAAACGTGTTCTCCTTCGCGGAGAAGGCTGATTTGGCAGGAAGAAGCCCTGTGTGCACTGGCCCTGGTAACCCACCCATCGCCAGCTAGGGAGGGACCCACCTAGGGCCTAGCTGCGAAACGGCACAAAACGCGCACCAAGAGCAGCACTCTGCAAAGGGAAACTGTGCTCGGGGAACAAACCTCAGCCCCAAGGCGGCTTGGCTCAGGATCGCAGCGCTTGCCTAGTTCTCACCTAGCCCTAGGCTCCCCATAGGGCCAAGGAGGGTCTGGGCTGCCTCTGGCTCCGTGGGCACTGCTGCTTGGTTGGTGGTCTCCGCACCTTGAAACCAACTCCAAACGTGTTCTCCTTCGCGGAGAAGGCTGATTTGGCAGGAAGTAGCCCTGTGTGCACTGGCCCTTGCAACACACCCATCGCCAGCGAGGGAGGGACCCACCTAGGGCCTAGCTGCGAAACGGCACAAAACGCGCACCTAGGAGCTGCACTCTGCAAAGGGAAACTGTGCTCGTGGAACAAAGCTCAGCCCCAAGGCAGCTTGGCTCAGGATCGCAGCGCTTGCCTAGTTCTCACCTAGCCCTAGGCTCCCCATAGGGCCAAGGAGGGTCTGGGCTGCCTCTGGCTCCGTGGGCACTGCTGCTTGGCTGGTGGTCTCCGCACCGTGAAACCAACTCCAAACGTGTTCGCCGTCGCGGAGAAGGCTGATTTGGCAGGAAGAAGCCCTGTGTGCACTGGCCCTGGCAACACACCCATCGCCAGCTAGGGAGGGACCCACCTAGGGCCTAGCTGCGAAACGGCACAGAACGCGCTCCTAGGAGCTGCACTCTGCAAAGGGAAACTGTGCTGGGGGAACAAAGCTCAGCCCCAAGGCGGCTTGGCTCAGGATCGCAGCGCTTGCCTAGTTCTCACCTAGCCCTAGGCTCCCCATAGGGCCAAGGAGGGTCTGGGCTGCCTCTGGCTCCGTGGGCACTGCTGCTTGGCTGGTGGTCTCCGCACCTTGAAACCAACTCCAAACGTGTTCTCCTTCGCGGAGAAGGCTGATTTGGCAGGAAGAAGCCCTGTGTGCACTGGCCCTAGCAACCCTCCCATAGCCAGCTAGGGACAGACCCACCTAGGACCTAGCTGCGAAACGGCACAGAACGCGCTCCTAGGAGCTGCACTCTGTAAAGGGAAACTGTGCTCGGGGAACAAAGCTCAGCCCCAAGGCGGCTTGGCTCAGGATCGCAGCGCTGCCTAGTTACACCTAGCCCTAGGTTCCCCATAGGGCCAAGGAGGGTCTGGGCTGCCTCTGGCTCCGTGGGCACTCCTGCTTGGCTGGTGGTCTCCGCACCGTGAAACCAACTCCAAACGTGTTCTCCTTCGCGGAGAAGGCTGATTTGGCAGGAAGAAGCCCTGTGTGCACTGGCCCTGGTAACCCACCCATCGCCAGCTAGGGAGGGACCCACCTAGGGCCTAGCTGCGAAACGGCACAAAACGCGCACCAAGAGCAGCACTCTGCAAAGGGAAACTGTGCTCGGGGAACAAACCTCAGCCCCAAGGCGGCTTGGCTCAGGATCGCAGCGCTTGCCTAGTTCTCACCTAGCCCTAGGCTCCCCATAGGGCCAAGGAGGGTCTGGGCTGCCTCTGGCTCCGTGGGCACTGCTGCTTGGTTGGTGGTCTCCGCACCTTGAAACCAACTCCAAACGTGTTCTCCTTCGCGGAGAAGGCTGATTTGGCAGGAAGTAGCCCTGTGTGCACTGGCCCTTGCAACACACCCATCGCCAGCGAGGGAGGGACCCACCTAGGGCCTAGCTGCGAAACGGCACAAAACGCGCACCTAGGAGCTGCACTCTGCAAAGGGAAACTGTGCTCGTGGAACAAAGCTCAGCCCCAAGGCAGCTTGGCTCAGGATCGCAGCGCTTGCCTAGTTCTCACCTAGCCCTAGGCTCCCCATAGGGCCAAGGAGGGTCTGGGCTGCCTCTGGCTCCGTGGGCACTGCTGCTTGGCTGGTGGTCTCCGCACCTTGAAACCAACTCCAAACGTGTTCTCCTTCGCGGAGAAGGCTGATTTGGCAGGAAGAAGCCCTGTGTGCACTGGCCCTAGCAACCCACCCATAGCCAGCTAGGGAGGGACCCACCTAGGGCCTAGCTGCGAAACGGCACAGAACGCGCTCCTAGGAGCTGCACTCTGCAAAGGGAAACTGTGCTCGGGGAACAAAGCTCAGCCCCAAGGCGGCTTGGCTCAGGATCGCAGCGCTTGCCTAGTTCTCACCTAGCCCTAGGCTCCCCATAGGGCCAAGGAGGGTCTGGGCTGCCTCTGGCTCCGTGGGCACTGCTGCTTGGTTGGTGGTCTCCGCACCTTGAAACCAACTCCAAACGTGTTCTCCTTCGCGGAGAAGGCTGATTTGGCAGGAAGAAGCCCTGTGTGCACTGGCCCTGGCAACCCACCCATAGCCAGCTAGGGAGGGACCCACCTAGGGCCTAGCTGCGAAACGGCCCAAAACGCACTCCTAGGAGCTGCACTCTGCAAAGGGAAACTGTGCTCGGGGAACAAAGCTCAGCCCCAAGGCGGCTTGGCTCAGGATCGCAGCGCTTGCCTAGTTCTCACCTAGCCCTAGGCTCCCCATAGGGCCAAGGAGGGTCTGGGCTGCCTCTAGCTCCGTGGGCACTCCTGCTTGGCTGGTGATCTCCGCACCGTGAAACCAACTCCAAACGTGTTCTCCTTCGCGGAGAAGGCTGATTTGGCAGGAAGAAGCCCTGTGTGCACTGGTCCTGGCAAACCGCCCATAGCCAGCTAGGGAGGGACCCACCTAGGGCCTAGCTGCGAAACGGCCCAAAACGCACTCCTAGGAGCTGCACTCTGCAAAGGGAAACTGTGCTCGGGGAACAAAGCTCAGCCCCAAGGCGGCTTGGCTCAGGATCGCAGCGCTTGCCTAGTTCTCACCTAGCCCTAGGCTCCCCATAGGGCCAAGGAGGGGCTGGGCTGCCTCTGGCTCCGTGGGCACTGCTGCTTGGCTGGTGGTCTCCGCACCTTGAAACCAACTCCAAACGTGTTCTCCTTCGCGGAGAAGGCTGATTTGGCAGGAAGAAGCCCTGTGTGCACTGGCCCTGGCAACCCACCCATAGCCAGCTAGGGAGGGACCCACCTAGGGCCTAGCTGCGAAACGGCACAAAACGCGCTCCTAGGAGCTGCACTCTGCAAAGGGAAACTGTGCTCGGGGAACAAAGCTCAGCCCCAAGGCGGCTTGGCTCAGGATCGCAGCGCTTGCCTAGTTCTCACCTAGCCCTAGGCTCCCCATAGGGCCAAGGAGGGTCTGGGCTGCCTCTGGCTCCGTGGGCACTCCTGCTTGGCTGGTGGTCTCCGCACCGTGAAACCAACTCCAAACGTGTTCTCCTTCGCGGAGAAGGCTGATTTGGCAGGAAGAAGCCCTGTGTGCACTGGCCCTGGCAACCCACCCATAGCCAGCTAGGGAGGGACCCACCTAGGGCCTAGCTGCGAAACGGCACAGAACGCGCTCCTAGGAGCTGCACTCTGCAAAGGGAAACTGTGCTCGGGGAACAAAGCTCAGCCCCAAGGCGGCTTGGCTCAGGATCGCAGCGCTTGCCTAGTTCTCACCTAGCCCTAGGCTCCCCATAGGGCCAAGGAGGGTCTGGGCTGCCTCTGGCTCCGTGGGCACTGCTGCTTGGCTGGTGGTCTCCGCACCTTGAAACCAACTCCAAACGTGTTCTCCTTCGCGGAGAAGGCTGATTTGGCAGGAAGAAGCCCTGTGTGCACTGGCCCTGGCAACCCACCCATCGCCAGCTAGGGAGGGACCCACCTAGGGCCTAGCTGCGAAACGGCACAAAACGCGCTCCTAGGAGCTGCACTCTGCAAAGGGAAACTGTGCTCGGGGAACAAAGCTCAGCCCCAAGGCGGCTTGGCTCAGGATCGCAGCGCTGCCTAGTTCTCACCTAGCCCTAGGCTCCCCATAGGGCCAAGGAGGGGCTGGGCTGCCTCTGGCTCCGTGGGCACTGCTGCTTGGCTGGTGGTCTCCGCACCGTGAAACGAACTCCAAACGTGTTCGCCTTCGCGGAGAAGGCTGATTTGGCAGGAAGAAGCCCTGTGTGCACTGGCCCTGGCAACACACCCATAGCCAGCTAGGGAAGGACCCACCTAGGGCCTAGCTGCGAAACGGCACAGAACGCGCTCCTAGGAGCTGCACTCTGCAAAGGGAAACTGTGCTCGGGGAACAAAGCTCAGCCCCAAGGCGGCTTGGCTCAGGATCGCAGCGCTTGCCTAGTTCTCACCTAGCCCTAGGCTCCCCATAGGGCCAAGGAGGGTCTGGGCTGCCTCTGGCTCCGTGGGCACTGCTGCTTGGCTCGTGGTCTCCGCACCTTGAAACCAACTCCAAACGTGTTCTCCTTCGTGGAGAAGGCTGATTTGGCAGGAAGAAGCCCTGTGTGCACTGGCCCTGGCAAACCACCCATAGCCAGCTAAGGAGGGACCCACCTAGGGCCTAGCTGCGAAACGGCACAAAACGCACTCCTAGGAGCTGCACTCTGCAAAGGGAAACTGTGCTCGGGGAACAAAGCTCAGCCCCAAGGCGGCTTGGCTCAGGATCGCAGCGCTTGCCTAGTTCTCACCTAGCCCTAGGCTCCCCATAGGGCCAAGGAGGGTCTGGGCTGCCTCTGGCTCCGTGGGCACTGCTGCTTGGCTGGTGGTCTCCGCACCTTGAAACCAACTCCAAACGTGTTCTCCTTCGCGGAGAAGGCTGATTTGGCAGGAAGAAGCCCTGTGTGCACTGGCCCTGGCAACCCACCCATAGCCAGCTAGGGAGGGACCCAACTAGGGCCTAGCTGCGAAACGGCACAAAACGCGCTCCTAGGAGCTGCACTCTGCAAAGGGAAACTGTGCTCGGGGAACAAAGCTCAGCCCCAAGGCGGCTTGGCTCAGGATCGCTGCGCTTGCCTAGTTCTCAACTAGCCCTAGGCTCCCCATAGGGCCAAGGAGGGGCTGGGCTGCCTCTGGCTCCGTGGGCACTGCTGCTTGGCTGGTGGTCTCCGCACCTTGAAACCAACTCCAAACGTGTTCTCCTTCGCGGAGAAGGCTGATTTGGCAGGAAGAAGCCCTGTGTGCACTGGCCCTAGCAACCCTCCCATAGCCAGCTAGGGACAGACCCACCTAGGACCTAGCTGCGAAACGGCACAGAACGCGCTCCTAGGAGCTGCACTCTGTAAAGGGAAACTGTGCTCGGGGAACAAAGCTCAGCCCCAAGGCGGCTTGGCTCAGGATCGCAGCGCTGCCTAGTTCTCACCTAGCCCTAGGCTCCCCATAGGGCCAAGGAGGGTCTGGGCTGCCTCTGGCTCCGTGGGCACTCCTGCTTGGCTGGTGGTCTCCGCACCGTGAAACCAACTCCAAACGTGTTCTCCTTCGCGGAGAAGGCTGATTTGGCAGGAAGAAGCCCTGTGTGCACTGGCCCTGGTAACCCACCCATCGTCAGCTAGGGAGGGACCCACCTAGGGCCTAGCTGCGAAACGGCACAAAACGCGCACCAAGAGCAGCACTCTGCAAAGGGAAACTGTGCTCGGGGAACAAACCTCAGCCCCAAGGCGGCTTGGCTCAGGATCGCAGCGCTTGCCTAGTTCTCACCTAGCCCTAGGCTCCCCATAGGGCCAAGGAGGGTCTGGGCTGCCTCTGGCTCCGTGGGCACTGCTGCTTGGTTGGTGGTCTCCGCACCTTGAAACCAACTCCAAACGTGTTCTCCTTCGCGGAGAAGGCTGATTTGGCAGGAAGTAGCCCTGTGTGCACTGGCCCTTGCAACACACCCATCGCCAGCGAGGGAGGGACCCACCTAGGGCCTAGCTGCGAAACGGCACAAAACGCGCACCTAGGAGCTGCACTCTGCAAAGGGAAACTGTGCTCGTGGAACAAAGCTCAGCCCCAAGGCAGCTTGGCTCAGGATCGCAGCGCTTGCCTAGTTCTCACCTAGCCCTAGGCTCCCCATAGGGCCAAGGAGGGTCTGGGCTGCCTCTGGCTCCGTGGGCACTGCTGCTTGGCTGGTGGTCTCCGCACCTTGAAACCAACTCCAAACGTGTTCTCCTTCGCGGAGAAGGCTGATTTGGCAGGAAGAAGCCCTGTGTGCACTGGCCCTAGCAACCCACCCATAGCCAGCTAGGGAGGGACCCACCTAGGGCCTAGCTGCGAAACGGCACAGAACGCGCTCCTAGGAGCTGCACTCTGCAAAGGGAAACTGTGCTCGGGGAACAAAGCTCAGCCCCAAGGCGGCTTGGCTCAGGATCGCAGCGCTTGCCTAGTTCTCACCTAGCCCTAGGCTCCCCATAGGGCCAAGGAGGGTCTGGGCTGCCTCTGGCTCCGTGGGCACTGCTGCTTGGTTGGTGGTCTCCGCACCTTGAAACCAACTCCAAACGTGTTCTCCTTCGCGGAGAAGGCTGATTTGGCAGGAAGAAGCCCTGTGTGCACTGGCCCTGGCAACCCACCCATAGCCAGCTAGGGAGGGACCCACCTAGGGCCTAGCTGCGAAACGGCCCAAAACGCACTCCTAGGAGCTGCACTCTGCAAAGGGAAACTGTGCTCGGGGAACAAAGCTCAGCCCCAAGGCGGCTTGGCTCAGGATCGCAGCGCTTGCCTAGTTCTCACCTAGCCCTAGGCTCCCCATAGGGCCAAGGAGGGTCTGGGCTGCCTCTAGCTCCGTGGGCACTCCTGCTTGGCTGGTGATCTCCGCACCGTGAAACCAACTCCAAACGTGTTCTCCTTCGCGGAGAAGGCTGATTTGGCAGGAAGAAGCCCTGTGTGCACTGGTCCTGGCAAACCGCCCATAGCCAGCTAGGGAGGGACCCACCTAGGGCCTAGCTGCGAAACGGCCCAAAACGCACTCCTAGGAGCTGCACTCTGCAAAGGGAAACTGTGCTCGGGGAACAAAGCTCAGCCCCAAGGCGGCTTGGCTCAGGATCGCAGCGCTTGCCTAGTTCTCACCTAGTCCTAGGCTCCCCATAGGGCCAAGGAGGGTCTGGGCTGCCTCTGGCTCCGTGGGCACTCCTGCTTGGCTGGTGGTCTCCGCACCGTGAAACCAACTCCAAACGTGTTCTCCTTCGCGGAGAAGGCTGATTTGGCAGGAAGAAGCCCTGTGTGCACTGGCCCTGGTAACCCACCCATCGCCAGCTAGGGAGGGACCCACCTAGGGCCTAGCTGGGAAACGGCACAAAACGCGCACCTAGGAGCAGCACTCTGCAAAGGGAAACTGTGCTCGGGGAACAAACCTCAGCCCCAAGGCGGCTTGGCTCAGGATCGCAGCGCTTGCCTAGTTCTCACCTAGCCCTAGGCTCCCCATAGGGCCAAGGAGGGTCTGGGCTGCCTCTGGCTCCGTGGGCACTGCTGCTTGGCTGGTGGTCTCCGCACCTTGAAACCAACTCCAAACGTGTTCTCCTTCGCGGAGAAGGCTGATTTGGCAGGAAGAAGCCCTGTGTGCACTGGCCCTAGCAACCCTCCCATAGCCAGCTAGGGACAGACCCACCTAGGACCTAGCTGCGAAACGGCACAGAACGCGCTCCTAGGAGCTGCACTCTGTAAAGGGAAACTGTGCTCGGGGAACAAAGCTCAGCCCCAAGGCGGCTTGGCTCAGGATCGCAGCGCTGCCTAGTTCTCACCTAGCCCTAGGCTCCCCATAGGGCCAAGGAGGGTCTGGGCTGCCTCTGGCTCCGTGGGCACTCCTGCTTGGCTGGTGGTCTCCGCACCGTGAAACCAACTCCAAACGTGTTCTCCTTCGCGGAGAAGGCTGATTTGGCAGGAAGAAGCCCTGTGTGCACTGGCCCTGGTAACCCACCCATCGCCAGCTAGGGAGGGACCCACCTAGGGCCTAGCTGCGAAACGGCACAAAACGCGCACCAAGAGCAGCACTCTGCAAAGGGAAACTGTGCTCGGGGAACAAACCTCAGCCCCAAGGCGGCTTGGCTCAGGATCGCAGCGCTTGCCTAGTTCTCACCTAGCCCTAGGCTCCCCATAGGGCCAAGGAGGGTCTGGGCTGCCTCTGGCTCCGTGGGCACTGCTGCTTGGTTGGTGGTCTCCGCACCTTGAAACCAACTCCAAACGTGTTCTCCTTCGCGGAGAAGGCTGATTTGGCAGGAAGTAGCCCTGTGTGCACTGGCCCTTGCAACACACCCATCGCCAGCGAGGGAGGGACCCACCTAGGGCCTAGCTGCGAAACGGCACAAAACGCGCACCTAGGAGCTGCACTCTGCAAAGGGAAACTGTGCTCGTGGAACAAAGCTCAGCCCCAAGGCAGCTTGGCTCAGGATCGCAGCGCTTGCCTAGTTCTCACCTAGCCCTAGGCTCCCCATAGGGCCAAGGAGGGTCTGGGCTGCCTCTGGCTCCGTGGGCACTGCTGCTTGGCTGGTGGTCTCCGCACCTTGAAACCAACTCCAAACGTGTTCTCCTTCGCGGAGAAGGCTGATTTGGCAGGAAGAAGCCCTGTGTGCACTGGCCCTAGCAACCCACCCATAGCCAGCTAGGGAGGGACCCACCTAGGGCCTAGCTGCGAAACGGCACAGAACGCGCTCCTAGGAGCTGCACTCTGCAAAGGGAAACTGTGCTCGGGGAACAAAGCTCAGCCCCAAGGCGGCTTGGCTCAGGATCGCAGCGCTTGCCTAGTTCTCACCTAGCCCTAGGCTCCCCATAGGGCCAAGGAGGGTCTGGGCTGCCTCTGGCTCCGTGGGCACTGCTGCTTGGTTGGTGGTCTCCGCACCTTGAAACCAACTCCAAACGTGTTCTCCTTCGCGGAGAAGGCTGATTTAGCAGGAAGAAGCCCTGTGTGCACTGGCCCTGGCAACCCACCCATAGCCAGCTAGGGAGGGACCCACCTAGGGCCTAGCTGCGAAACGGCCCAAAACGCACTCCTAGGAGCTGCACTCTGCAAAGGGAAACTGTGCTCGGGGAACAAAGCTCAGCCCCAAGGCGGCTTGGCTCAGGATCGCAGCGCTTGCCTAGTTCTCACCTAGCCCTAGGCTCCCCATAGGGCCAAGGAGGGTCTGGGCTGCCTCTAGCTCCGTGGGCACTCCTGCTTGGCTGGTGATCTCCGCACCGTGAAACCAACTCCAAACGTGTTCTCCTTCGCGGAGAAGGCTGATTTGGCAGGAAGAAGCCCTGTGTGCACTGGTCCTGGCAAACCGCCCATAGCCAGCTAGGGAGGGACCCACCTAGGGCCTAGCTGCGAAACGGCCCAAAACGCACTCCTAGGAGCTGCACTCTGCAAAGGGAAACTGTGCTCGGGGAACAAAGCTCAGCCCCAAGGCGGCTTGGCTCAGGATCGCAGCGCTTGCCTAGTTCTCACCTAGTCCTAGGCTCCCCATAGGGCCAAGGAGGGTCTGGGCTGCCTCTGGCTCCGTGGGCACTCCTGCTTGGCTGGTGGTCTCCGCACCGTGAAACCAACTCCAAACGTGTTCTCCTTCGCGGAGAAGGCTGATTTGGCAGGAAGAAGCCCTGTGTGCACTGGCCCTGGTAACCCACCCATCGCCAGCTAGGGAGGGACCCACCTAGGGCCTAGCTGGGAAACGGCACAAAACGCGCACCTAGGAGCAGCACTCTGCAAAGGGAAACTGTGCTCGGGGAACAAACCTCAGCCCCAAGGCGGCTTGGCTCAGGATCGCAGCGCTTGCCTAGTTCTCACCTAGCCCTAGGCTCCCCATAGGGCCAAGGAGGGTCTGGGCTGCCTCTGGCTCCGTGGGCACTGCTGCTTGGCTGGTGGTCTCCGCAGCTTGAAACCAACTCCAAACGTGTTCTCCTTCGCGGAGAAGGCTGATTTGGCAGGAAGTAGCCCTGTGTGCACTGGCCCTGGCAACACACCCATCGCCAGCTAGGGAGGGACCCACCTAGGGCCTAGCTGCGAAACGGCACAGAACGCGCTCCTAGGAGCTGCACTCTGCAAAGGGAAACTGTGCTCGGGGAACAAAGCTCAGCCCCAAGGCGGCTTGGCTCAGGATCGCAGCGCTTGCCTAGTTCTCACCTAGCCCTAGGCTCCCCATAGGGCCAAGGAGGGTCTGGGCTGCCTCTGGCTCCGTGGGCACTGCTGCTTGGTTGGTGGTCTCCGCACCTTGAAACCAACTCCAAACGTGTTCGCCTTCGCGGAGAAGGCTGATTTGGCAGGAAGAAGCCCTGTGTGCACTGGCCCTGGCAACCCACCCATAGCCAGCTAGGGAGGGACCCACCTAGGGCCTAGCTGCGAAACGGCACAAAACGCGCTCCTAGGAGCTGCACTCTGCAAAGGGAAACTGTGCTCGGGGAACAAAGCTCAGCCCCAAGGCGGCTTGGCTCAGGATCGCAGCGCTTGCCTAGTTCTCACCTAGCCCTAGGCTCCCCATAGGGCCAAGGAGGGGCTGGGCTGCCTCTGGCTCCGTGGGCACTGCTGCTTGGCTGGTGGTCTCCGCACCGTGAAACGAACTCCAAACGTGTTCGCCTTCGCGGAGAAGGCTGATTTGGCAGGAAGAAGCCCTGTGTGCACTGGCCCTGGCAACACACCCATAGCCAGCTAGGGAAGTACCCACCTAGGGCCTAGCTGCGAAACGGCACAGAACGCGCTCCTAGGAGCTGCACTCTGCAAAGGGAAACTGTGCTCGGGGAACAAAGCTCAGCCCCAAGGCGGCTTGGCTCAGGATCGCAGCGCTTGCCTAGTTCTCACCTAGCCCTAGGCTCCCCATAGGGCCAAGGAGGGTCTGGGCTGCCTCTAGCTCCGTGGGCACTCCTGCTTGGCTGGTGGTCTCCGCACCGTGAAACCAACTCCAAACGTGTTCTCCTTCGCGGAGAAGGCTGATTTGGCAGGAAGAAGCCCTGTGTGCACTGGCCCTGGTAACCCACCCATCGCCAGCTAGGGAGGGACCCACCTAGGGCCTAGCTGCGAAACGGCACAAAACGCGCACCTAGGAGCAGCACTCTGCAAAGGGAAACTGTGCTCGGGGAACAAACCTCAGCCCCAAGGCGGCTTGGCTCAGGATCGCAGCGCTTGCCTAGTTCTCACCTAGCCCTAGGCTCCCCATAGGGCCAAGGAGGGTCTGGGCTGCCTCTGGCTCCGTGGGCACTGCTGCTTGGCTGGTGGTCTCCGCAGCTTGAAACCAACTCCAAACGTGTTCTCCTTCGCGGAGAAGGCTGATTTGGCAGGAAGTAGCCCTGTGTGCACTGGCCCTGGCAACACACCCATCGCCAGCTAGGGAGGGACCCACCTAGGGCCTAGCTGCGAAACGGCACAGAACGCGCTCCTAGGAGCTGCACTCTGCAAAGGGAAACTGTGCTCGGGGAACAAAGCTCAGCCCCAAGGCGGCTTGGCTCAGGATCGCAGCGCTTGCCTAGTTCTCACCTAGCCCTAGGCTCCCCATAGGGCCAAGGAGGGTCTGGGCTGCCTCTGGCTCCGTGGGCACTGCTGCTTGGTTGGTGGTCTCCGCACCTTGAAACCAACTCCAAACGTGTTCTCCTTCGAGGAGAAGGCTGATTTGGCAGGAAGAAGCCCTGTGTGCACTGGCCTTGGCAAACCACCCATAGCCAGCTAAGGAGGGACCCACCTAGGGCCTAGCTGCGAAACGGCACAAAACGCGCTCCTAGGAGCTGCACTCTGCAAAGGGAAACTGTGCTCGGGGAACAAAGCTCAGCCCCAAGGCGGCTTGGCTCAGGATCGCAGCGCTTGCCTAGTTCTCACCTAGCCCTAGGCTCCCCATAGGGCCAAGGAGGGTCTGGGCTGCCTCTGGCTCCGTGGGCACTGCTGCTTGGCTGGTGGTCTCCGCATCTTGAAACCAACTCCAAACGTGTTCTCCTTCGCGGAGAAGGCTGATTTGGCAGGAAGAAGCCCTGTGTGCACTGGCCCAAGCAACCCACCCATAGCCAGCTAGGGAGGGACCCACCTAGGGCCTAGCTGCGAAACGGCACAAAACGCGCTCCTAGGAGCTGCACTCTGCAAAGGGAAACTGTGCTCGGGGAACAAAGCTCAGCCCCAAGGCGGCTTGGCTCAGGATCGCAGCGCTTGCCTAGTTCTCACCTAGCCCTAGGCTCCCCATAGGGCCAAGGAGGGTCTGGGCTGCCTCTGGCTCCGTGGGCACTGCTGCTTGGCTGGTGGTCTCCGCACCGTGAAACCAACTCCAAACGTGTTCTCCTTCGCGGAGAAGGCTGATTTGGCAGGAAGAAGCCCTGTGTGCACTGGCCCTGGTAACCCACCCATCGCCAGCTAGGGAGGGACCCACCTAGGGCCTAGCTGCGAAACGGCACAAAACGCGCACCTAGGAGCAGCACTCTGCAAAGGGAAACTGTGCTCGGGAACAAACCTCAGCCCCAAGGCGGCTTGGCTCAGGATCGCAGCGCTTGCCTAGTTCTCACCTAGCCCTAGGCTCCCCATAGGGCCAAGGAGGGTCTGGGCTGCCTCTGGCTCCGTGGGCACTGCTGCTTGGTTGGTGGTCTCCGCACCTTGAAACCAACTCCAAACGTGTTCTCCTTCGCGGAGAAGGCTGATTTGGCAGGAAGAAGCCCTGTGTGCACTGGCCTTGGCAAACCACCCATAGCCAGCTAAGGAGGGACCCACCTAGGGCCTAGCTGCGAAACGGCACAAAACGCGCTCCTAGGAGCTGCACTCTGCAAAGGGAAACTGTGCTCGGGGAACAAAGCTCAGCCCCAAGGCGGCTTGGCTCAGGATCGCAGCGCTTGCCTAGTTCTCACCTAGCCCTAGGCTCCCCATAGGGCCAAGGAGGGGCTGGGCTGCCTCTGGCTCCGTGGGCACTGCTGCTTGGCTGGTGGTCTCCGCACCGTGAAACGAACTCCAAACGTGTTCGCCTTCGCGGAGAAGGCTGATTTGGCAGGAAGAAGCCCTGTGTGCACTGGCCCTGGCAACACACCCATAGCCAGCTAGGGAAGTACCCACCTAGGGCCTAGCTGCGAAACGGCACAGAACGCGCTCCTAGGAGCTGCACTCTGCAAAGGGAAACTGTGCTCGGGGAACAAAGCTCAGCCCCAAGGCGGCTTGGCTCAGGATCGCAGCGCTTGCCTAGTTCTCACCTAGCCCTAGGCTCCCCATAGGGCCAAGGAGGGTCTGGGCTGCCTCTGGCTCCGTGGGCACTCCTGCTTGGCTGGTGATCTCCGCACCGTGAAACCAACTCCAAACGTGTTCTCCTTCGCGGAGAAGGCTGATTTGGCAGGAAGAAGCCCTGTGTGCACTGGCCCTGGCAACCCAGCCATAGCCAGCTAGGGAGGGACCCACCTAGGGCCTAGCTGCGAAACGGCACAAAACGCGCTCCTAGGAGCTGCACTCTGCAAAGGGAAACTGTGCTCGGGGAACAAAGCTCAGCCCCAAGGCGGCTTGGCTCAGGATCGCAGCGCTTGCCTAGTTCTCACCTAGCCCTAGGCTCCCCATAGGGCCAAGGAGGGTCTGGGCTGCCTCTGGCTCCGTGGGCACTCCTGCTTGGCTGGTGGTCTCCGCACCGTGAAACCAACTCCAAACGTGTTCTCCTTCGCGGAGAAGGCTGATTTGGCAGGAAGAAGCCCTGTGTGCACTGGCCCTGGTAACCCACCCATCGCCAGCTAGGGAGGGACCCACCTAGGGCCTAGCTGCGAAACGGCACAAAACGCGCACCTAGGAGCAGCACTCTGCAAAGGGAAACTGTGCTCGGGGAACAAACCTCAGCCCCAAGGCGGCTTGGCTCAGGATCGCAGCGCTTGCCTAGTTCTCACCTAGCCCTAGGCTCCCCATAGGGCCAAGGAGGGTCTGGGCTGCCTCTGGCTCCGTGGGCACTGCTGCTTGGTTGGTGGTCTCCGCAGCTTGAAACCAACTCCAAACGTGTTCTCCTTCGCGGAGAAGGCTGATTTGGCAGGAAGTAGCCCTGTGTGCACTGGCCCTGGCAACACACCCATCGCCAGCGAGGGAGGGACCCACCTAGGGCCTAGCTGCGAAACGGCACAGAACGCGCTCCTAGGAGCTGCACTCTGCAAAGGGAAACTGTGCTCGGGGAACAAAGCTCAGCCCCAAGGCGGCTTGGCTCAGGATCGCAGCGCTTGCCTAGTTCTCACCTAGCCCTAGGCTCCCCATAGGGCCAAGGAGGGTCTGGGCTGCCTCTGGCTCCGTGGGCACTGCTGCTTGGTTGGTGGTCTCCGCACCTTGAAACCAACTCCAAACGTGTTCTCCTTCGCGGAGAAGGCTGATTTGGCAGGAAGAAGCCCTGTGTGCACTGGCCTTGGCAAACCACCCATAGCCAGCTAAGGAGGGACCCACCTAGGGCCTAGCTGCGAAACGGCACAAAACGCGCTCCTAGGAGCTGCACTCTGCAAAGGGAAACTGTGCTCGGGGAACAAAGCTCAGCCCCAAGGCGGCTTGGCTCAGGATCGCAGCGCTTGCCTAGTTCTCACCTAGCCCTAGGCTCCCCATAGGGCCAAGGAGGGTCTGGGCTGCCTCTGGCACCGTGGGCACTGCTGCTTGGCTGGTGGTCTCCGCACCTTGAAACCAACTCCAAACGTGTTCTCCTTCGCGGAGAAGGCTGATTTGGCAGGAAGAAGCCCTGTGTGCACTGGCCCTGGCAACCCACCCATCGCCAGCTAGGGAGGGACCCACCTAGGGCCTAGCTGCGAAACGGCACAAAACGCGCTCCTAGCAGCTGCACTCTGCAAAGGGAAACTGTGCTCGGGGAACAAACCTCAGCCCCAAGGCGGCTTGGCTCAGGATCGCAGCGCTTGCCTAGTTCTCACCTAGCCCTAGGCTCCCCATAGGGCCAAGGAGGGGCTGGGCTGCCTCTGGCTCCGTGGGCACTGCTGCTTGGCTGGTGGTCTCCGCACCGTGAAACCAACTCCAAACGTGTTCGCCTTCGCGGAGAAGGCTGATTTGGCAGGAAGAAGCCCTGTGTGCACTGGCCCTGGCAACACACCCATAGCCAGCTAGGGAAGTACCCACCTAGGGCCTAGCTGCGAAACGGCACAGAACGCGCTCCTAGGAGCTGCACTCTGCAAAGGGAAACTGTGCTCGGGGAACAAAGCTCAGCCCCAAGGCGGCTTGGCTCAGGATCGCAGCGCTTGCCTAGTTCTCACCTAGCCCTAGGCTCCCCATAGGGCCAAGGAGGGTCTGGGCTGCCTCTAGCTCCGTGGGCACTCCTGCTTGGCTGGTGATCTCCGCACCGTGAAACCAACTCCAAACGTGTTCTCCTTCGCGGAGAAGGCTGATTTGGCAGGAAGAAGCCCTGTGTGCCCTGGCCCTGGCAAACCGCCCATAGCCAGCTAGGGAGGGACCCACCTAGGGCCTAGCTGCGAAACGGCCCAAAACGCGCTCCTAGGAGCTGCACTCTGCAAAGGGAAACTGTGCTCGGGGAACAAAGCTCAGCCCCAAGGCGGCTTGGCTCAGGATCGCAGCGCTTGCCTAGTTCTCACCTAGCCCTAGGCTCCCCATAGGGCCAAGGAGGGTCTGGGCTGCCTCTGGCTCCGTGGGCACTCCTGCTTGGCTGGTGGTCTCCGCACCGTGAAACCAACTCCAAACGTGTTCTCCTTCGCGGAGAAGGCTGATTTGGCAGGAAGAAGCCCTGTGTGCACTGGCCCTGGTAACCCACCCATCGCCAGCTAGGGAGGGACCCACCTAGGGCCTAGCTGCGAAACGGCACAAAACGCGCACCTAGGAGCAGCACTCTGCAAAGGGAAACTGTGCTCGGGGAACAAACCTCAGCCCCAAGGCGGCTTGGCTCAGGATCGCAGCGCTTGCCTAGTTCTCACCTAGCCCTAGGCTCCCCATAGGGCCAAGGAGGGTCTGGGCTGCCTCTGGCTCCGTGGGCACTGCTGCTTGGTTGGTGGTCTCCGCACCTTGAAACCAACTCCAAACGTGTTCTCCTTCGCGGAGAAGGCTGATTTGGCAGGAAGTAGCCCTGTGTGCACTGGCCCTGGCAACACACCCATCGCCAGCGAGGGAGGGACCCACCTAGGGCCTAGCTGCGAAACGGCACAGAACGCGCTCCTAGGAGCTGCACTCTGCAAAGGGAAACTGTGCTCGGGGAACAAAGCTCAGCCCCAAGGCGGCTTGGCTCAGGATCGCAGCGCTTGCCTAGTTCTCACCTAGCCCTAGGCTCCCCATAGGGCCAAGGAGGGTCTGGGCTGCCTCTGGCTCCGTGGGCACTGCTGCTTGGTTGGTGGTCTCCGCACCTTGAAACCAACTCCAAACGTGTTCTCCTTCGCGGAGAAGGCTGATTTGGCAGGAAGAAGCCCTGTGTGCACTGGCCTTGGCAAACCACCCATAGCCAGCTAAGGAGGGACCCACCTAGGGCCTAGCTGCGAAACGGCACAAAACGCGCTCCTAGGAGCTGCACTCTGCAAAGGGAAACTGTGCTCGGGGAACAAAGCTCAGCCCCAAGGCGGCTTGGCTCAGGATCGCAGCGCTTGCCTAGTTCTCACCTAGCCCTAGGCTCCCCATAGGGCCAAGGAGGGTCTGGGCTGCCTCTGGCTCCGTGGGCACTGCTGCTTGGCTGGTGGTCTCCGCACCTTGAAACCAACTCCAAACGTGTTCTCCTTCGCGGAGAAGGCTGATTTGGCAGGAAGAAGCCCTGTGTGCACTGGCCCTGGCAACCCACCCATCGCCAGCTAGGGAGGGACCCACCTAGGGCCTAGCTGCGAAACGGCACAAAACGCGCTCCTAGGAGCTGCACTCTGCAAAGGGAAACTGTGCTCGGGGAACAAAGCTCAGCCCCAAGGCGGCTTGGCTCAGGATCGCAGCGCTTGCCTAGTTCTCACCTAGCCCTAGGCTCCCCATAGGGCCAAGGAGGGGCTGGGCTGCCTCTGGCTCCGTGGGCACTGCTGCTTGGCTGGTGGTCTCCGCACCGTGAAACCAACTCCAAACGTGTTCGCCTTCGCGGAGAACGCTGATTTGGCAGGAAGAAGCCCTGTGTGCACTGGCCCTGGCAAACCGCCCATAGCCAGCTAGGGAGGGACCCACCTAGGGCCTAGCTGCGAAACGGCCCAAAACGCGCTCCTAGGAGCTGCACTCTGCAAAGGGAAACTGTGCTCGGGGAACAAAGCTCAGCCCCAAGGCGGCTTGGCTCAGGATCGCAGCGCTTGCCTAGTTCTCACCTAGCCCTAGGCTCCCCATAGGGCCAAGGAGGGTCTGGGCTGCCTCTGGCTCCGTGGGCACTGCTGCTTGGTTGGTGGTCTCCGCACCTTGAAACCAACTCCAAACGTGTTCTCCTTCGCGGAGAAGGCTGATTTGGCAGGAAGTAGCCCTGTGTGCACTGGCCCTTGCAACACACCCATCGCCAGCGAGGGAGGGACCCACCTAGGGCCTAGCTGCGAAACGGCACAAAACGCGCACCTAGGAGCTGCACTCTGCAAAGGGAAACTGTGCTCGTGGAACAAAGCTCAGCCCCAAGGCAGCTTGGCTCAGGATCGCAGCGCTTGCCTAGTTCTCACCTAGCCCTAGGCTCCCCATAG
Source organism: Sus scrofa (assembly GCF_054392235.1). Classification (NCBI taxonomy): domain Eukaryota; kingdom Metazoa; phylum Chordata; class Mammalia; order Artiodactyla; family Suidae; genus Sus; species Sus scrofa. The sequence continues at coordinate 31,118,267 of NC_139389.1, read as the reverse complement.
GGCCAAGGAGGGTCTGGGCTGCCTCTGGCTCCGTGGGCACTGCTGCTTGGTTGGTGGTCTCCGCACCTTGAAACCAACTCCAAACGTGTTCTCCTTCGCGGAGAAGGCTGATTTGGCAGGAAGAAGCCCTGTGTGCACTGGCCCTGGCAACACACCCATCGCCAGCTAGGGAGGGACCCACCTAGGGCCTAGCTGCGAAACGGCACAGAACGCGCTCCTAGGAGCTGCACTCTGCAAAGGGAAACTGTGCTCGGGGAACAAACCTCAGCCCCAAGGCGGCTTGGCTCAGGATCGCAGCGCTTGCCTAGTTCTCACCTAGCCCTAGGCTCCCCATAGGGCCAAGGAGGGTCTGGGCTGCCTCTGGCTCCGTGGGCACTGCTGCTTGGTTGGTGGTCTCCGCACCTTGAAACCAACTCCAAACGTGTTCTCCTTCGTGGAGAAGGCTGATTTGGCAGGAAGAAGCCCTGTGTGCACTGGCCTTGGCAAACCACCCATAGCCAGCTAAGGAGGGACCCACCTAGGGCCTAGCTGAGAAACGGCACAAAACGCGCTCCTAGGAGCTGCACTCTGCAAAGGGAAACTGTGCTCGGGGAACAAAGCTCAGCCCCAAGGCGGCTTGGCTCAGGATCGCAGCGCTTGCCTAGTTCTCACCTAGCCCTAGGCTCCCCATAGGGCCAAGGAGGGTCTGGGCTGCCTCTGGCTCCGTGGGCACTGCTGCTTGGCTGGTGGTCTCCGCACCTTGAAACCAACTCCAAACGTGTTCTCCTTCGCGGAGAAGGCTGATTTGGCAGGAAGAAGCCCTGTGTGCACTGGCCCAAGCAACCCACCCATAGCCAGCTAGGGAGGGACCCACCTAGGGCCTAGCTGCGAAACGGCACAAAACGCGCTCCTAGGAGCTGCACTCTGCAAAGGGAAACTGTGCTCGGGGAACAAAGCTCAGCCCCAAGGCGGCTTGGCTCAGGATCGCAGCGCTGCCTAGTTCTCACCTAGCCCTAGGCTCCCCATAGGGCCAAGGAGGGGCTGGGCTGCCTCTGGCTCCGTGGGCACTGCTGCTTGGCTGGTGGTCTCCGCACCGTGAAACGAACTCCAAACGTGTTCGCCTTCGCGGAGAAGGCTGATTTGGCAGGAAGAAGCCCTGTGTGCACTGGCCCTGGCAACACACCCATAGCCAGCTAGGGAAGTACCCACCTAGGGCCTAGCTGCGAAACGGCACAGAACGCGCTCCTAGGAGCTGCACTCTGCAAAGGGAAACTGTGCTCGGGGAACAAAGCTCAGCCCCAAGGCGGCTTGGCTCAGGATCGCAGCGCTTGCCTAGTTCTCACCTAGCCCTAGGCTCCCCATAGGGCCAAGGAGGGTCTGGGCTGCCTCTAGCTCCGTGGGCACTCCTGCTTGGCTGGTGATCTCCGCACCGTGAAACCAACTCCAAACGTGTTCTCCTTCGCGGAGAAGGCTGATTTGGCAGGAAGAAGCCCTGTGTGCCCTGGCCCTGGCAAACCGCCCATAGCCAGCTAGGGAGGGACCCACCTAGGGCCTAGCTGCGAAACGGCCCAAAACGCGCTCCTAGGAGCTGCACTCTGCAAAGGGAAACTGTGCTCGGGGAACAAAGCTCAGCCCCAAGGCGGCTTGGCTCAGGATCGCAGCGCTTGCCTAGTTCTCACCTAGCCCTAGGCTCCCCATAGGGCCAAGGAGGGTCTGGGCTGCCTCTGGCTCCGTGGGCACTGCTGCTTGGTTGGTGGTCTCCGCACCTTGAAACCAACTCCAAACGTGTTCTCCTTCGCGGAGAAGGCTGATTTGGCAGGAAGAAGCCCTGTGTGCACTGGCCCTGGCAACCCACCCATCGCCAGCTAGGGAGGGACCCACCTAGGGCCTAGCTGCGAAACGGCACAAAACGCGCTCCTAGGAGCTGCACTCTGCAAAGGGAAACTGTGCTCGGGGAACAAAGCTCAGCCCCAAGGCGGCTTGGCTCAGGATCGCAGCGCTTGCCTAGTTCTCACCTAGCCCTAGGCTCCCCATAGGGCCAAGGAGGGGCTGGGCTGCCTCTGGCTCCGTGGGCACTGCTGCTTGGCTGGTGGTCTCCGCACCGTGAAACCAACTCCAAACGTGTTCGCCTTCGCGGAGAAGGCTGATTTGGCAGGAAGAAGCCCTGTGTGCACTGGCCCTGGCAAACCGCCCATAGCCAGCTAGGGAGGGACCCACCTAGGGCCTAGCTGCGAAACGGCCCAAAACGCGCTCCTAGGAGCTGCACTCTGCAAAGGGAAACTGTGCTCGGGGAACAAACCTCAGCCCCAAGGCGGCTTGGCTCAGGATCGCAGCGCTTGCCTAGTTCTCACCTAGCCCTAGGCTCCCCATAGGGCCAAGGAGGGTCTGGGCTGCCTCTGGCTCCGTGGGCACTGCTGCTTGGTTGGTGGTCTCCGCAGCTTGAAACCAACTCCAAACGTGTTCTCCTTCGCGGAGAAGGCTGATTTGGCAGGAAGTAGCCCTGTGTGCACTGGCCCTTGCAACACACCCATCGCCAGCGAGGGAGGGACCCACCTAGGGCCTAGCTGCGAAACGGCACAAAACGCACACCTAGGAGCTGCACTCTGCAAAGGGAAACTGTGCTCGTGGAACAAAGCTCAGCCCCAAGGCAGCTTGGCTCAGGATCGCAGCGCTTGCCTAGTTCTCACCTAGCCCTAGGCTCCCCATAGTGCCAAGGAGGGTCTGGGCTGCCTCTGGCTCCGTGGGCACTGCTGCTTGGCTGGTGGTCTCCGCACCTTGAAACCAACTCCAAACGTGTTCTCCTTCGCGGAGAAGGCTGATTTGGCAGGAAGAAGCCCTGTGTGCACTGGCCCTAGCAACCCACCCATAGCCAGCTAGGGAGGGACCCACCTAGGGCCTAGCTGCGAAACGGCACAGAACGCGCTCCTAGGAGCTGCACTCTGCAAAGGGAAACTGTGCTCGGGGAACAAAGCTCAGCCCCAAGGCGGCTTGGCTCAGGATCGCAGCGCTTGCCTAGTTCTCACCTAGCCCTAGGCTCCCCATAGGGCCAAGGAGGGTCTGGGCTGCCTCTGGCTCCGTGGGCACTGCTGCTTGGTTGGTGGTCTCCGCACCTTGAAACCAACTCCAAACGTGTTCTCCTTCGCGGAGAAGGCTGATTTAGCAGGAAGAAGCCCTGTGTGCACTGGCCCTGGCAACCCACCCATAGCCAGCTAGGGAGGGACCCACCTAGGGCCTAGCTGCGAAACGGCCCAAAACGCACTCCTAGGAGCTGCACTCTGCAAAGGGAAACTGTGCTCGGGGAACAAAGCTCAGCCCCAAGGCGGCTTGGCTCAGGATCGCAGCGCTTGCCTAGTTCTCACCTAGCCCTAGGCTCCCCATAGGGCCAAGGAGGGGCTGGGCTGCCTCTGGCTCCGTGGGCACTGCTGCTTGGCTGGTGGTCTCCGCACCGTGAAACGAACTCCAAACGTGTTCGCCTTCGCGGAGAAGGCTGATTTGGCAGGAAGAAGCCCTGTGTGCACTGGCCCTGGCAACACACCCATAGCCAGCTAGGGAAGTACCCACCTAGGGCCTAGCTGCGAAACGGCACAGAACGCGCTCCTAGGAGCTGCACTCTGCAAAGGGAAACTGTGCTCGGGGAACAAAGCTCAGCCCCAAGGCGGCTTGGCTCAGGATCGCAGCGCTTGCCTAGTTCTCACCTAGCCCTAGGCTCCCCATAGGGCCAAGGAGGGTCTGGGCTGCCTCTAGCTCCGTGGGCACTCCTGCTTGGCTGGTGATCTCCGCACCGTGAAACCAACTCCAAACGTGTTCTCCTTCGCGGAGAAGGCTGATTTGGCAGGAAGAAGCCCTGTGTGCACTGGTCCTGGCAAACCGCCCATAGCCAGCTAGGGAGGGACCCACCTAGGGCCTAGCTGCGAAACGGCCCAAAACGCACTCCTAGGAGCTGCACTCTGCAAAGGGAAACTGTGCTCGGGGAACAAAGCTCAGCCCCAAGGCGGCTTGGCTCAGGATCGCAGCGCTTGCCTAGTTCTCACCTAGTCCTAGGCTCCCCATAGGGCCAAGGAGGGTCTGGGCTGCCTCTGGCTCCGTGGGCACTCCTGCTTGGCTGGTGGTCTCCGAACCGTGAAACCAACTCCAAACGTGTTCTCCTTCGCGGAGAAGGCTGATTTGGCAGGAAGAAGCCCTGTGTGCACTGGCCCTGGTAACCCACCCATCGCCAGCTAGGGAGGGACCCACCTAGGGCCTAGCTGCGAAACGGCACAAAACGCGCACCTAGGAGCAGCACTCTGCAAAGGGAAACTGTGCTCGGGGAACAAACCTCAGCCCCAAGGCGGCTTGGCTCAGGATCGCAGCGCTTGCCTAGTTCTCACCTAGCCCTAGGCTCCCCATAGGGCCAAGGAGGGTCTGGGCTGCCTCTGGCTCCGTGGGCACTGCTGCTTGGTTGGTGGTCTCCGCAGCTTGAAACCAACTCCAAACGTGTTCTCCTTCGCGGAGAAGGCTGATTTGGCAGGAAGTAGCCCTGTGTGCAATGGCCCTGGCAACACACCCATCGCCAGCTAGGGAGGGACCCACCTAGGGCCTAGCTGCGAAACGGCACAGAACGCGCTCCTAGGAGCTGCACTCTGCAAAGGGAAACTGTGCTCGGGGAACAAAGCTCAGCCCCAAGGCGGCTTGGCTCAGGATCGCAGCGCTTGCCTAGTTCTCACCTAGCCCTAGGCTCCCCATAGGGCCAAGGAGGGTCTGGGCTGCCTCTGGCTCCGTGGGCACTGCTGCTTGGTTGGTGGTCTCCGCACCTTGAAACCAACTCCAAACGTGTTCTCCTTCGCGGAGAAGGCTGATTTGGCAGGAAGAAGCCCTGTGTGCACTGGCCTTGGCAAACCACCCATAGCCAGCTAAGGAGGGACCCACCTAGGGCCTAGCTGCGAAACGTCACAAAACGCGCTCCTAGGAGCTGCACTCTGCAAAGGGAAACTGTGCTCGGGGAACAAAGCTCAGCCCCAAGGCGGCTTGGCTCAGGATCGCAGCGCTTGCCTAGTTCTCACCTAGCCCTAGGCTCCCCATAGGGCCAAGGAGGGTCTGGGCTGCCTCTGGCTCCGTGGGCACTGCTGCTTGGCTGGTGGTCTCCGCACCTTGAAACCAACTCCAAACGTGTTCTCCTTCGCGGAGAAGGCTGATTTGGCAGGAAGAAGCCCTGTGTGCACTGGCCCTGGCAACCCACCCATCGCCAGCTAGGGAGGGACCCACCTAGGGCCTAGCTGCGAAACGGCACAAAACGCGCTCCTAGGAGCTGCACTCTGCAAAGGGAAACTGTGCTCGGGGAACAAAGCTCAGCCCCAAGGCGGCTTGGCTCAGGATCGCAGCGCTGCCTAGTTCTCACCTAGCCCTAGGCTCCCCATAGGGCCAAGGAGGGGCTGGGCTGCCTCTGGCTCCGTGGGCACTGCTGCTTGGCTGGTGGTCTCCGCACCGTGAAACGAACTCCAAACGTGTTCGCCTTCGCGGAGAAGGCTGATTTGGCAGGAAGAAGCCCTGTGTGCACTGGCCCTGGCAACACACCCATAGCCAGCTAGGGAAGTACCCACCTAGGGCCTAGCTGCGAAACGGCACAGAACGCGCTCCTAGGAGCTGCACTCTGCAAAGGGAAACTGTGCTCGGGGAACAAAGCTCAGCCCCAAGGCGGCTTGGCTCAGGATCGCAGCGCTTGCCTAGTTCTCACCTAGCCCTAGGCTCCCCATAGGGCCAAGGAGGGTCTGGGCTGCCTCTAGCTCCGTGGGCACTCCTGCTTGGCTGGTGATCTCCGCACCGTGAAACCAACTCCAAACGTGTTCTCCTTCGCGGAGAAGGCTGATTTGGCAGGAAGAAGCCCTGTGTGCCCTGGCCCTGGCAAACCGCCCATAGCCAGCTAGGGAGGGACCCACCTAGGGCCTAGCTGCGAAACGGCCCAAAACGCGCTCCTAGGAGCTGCACTCTGCAAAGGGAAACTGTGCTCGGGGAACAAAGCTCAGCCCCAAGGCGGCTTGGCTCAGGATCGCAGCGCTTGCCTAGTTCTCACCTAGCCCTAGGCTCCCCATAGGGCCAAGGAGGGGCTGGGCTGCCTCTGGCTCCGTGGGCACTCCTGCTTGGCTGGTGGTCTCCGCACCGTGAAACCAACTCCAAACGTGTTCTCCTTCGCGGAGAAGGCTGATTTGGCAGGAAGAAGCCCTGTGTGCACTGGCCCTGGTAACCCACCCATCGCCAGCTAGGGAGGGACCCACCTAGGGCCTAGCTGCGAAACGGCACAAAACGCGCTCCTAGGAGCTGCACTCTGCAAAGGGAAACTGTGCTCGGGGAACAAAGCTCAGCCCCAAGGCGGCTTGGCTCAGGATCGCAGCGCTGCCTAGTTCTCACCTAGCCCTAGGCTCCCCATAGGGCCAAGGAGGGGCTGGGCTGCCTCTGGCTCCGTGGGCACTGCTGCTTGGCTGGTGGTCTCCGCACCGTGAAACGAACTCCAAACGTGTTCGCCTTCGCGGAGAAGGCTGATTTGGCAGGAAGAAGCCCTGTGTGCACTGGCCCTGGCAACACACCCATAGCCAGCTAGGGAAGTACCCACCTAGGGCCTAGCTGCGAAACGGCACAGAACGCGCTCCTAGGAGCTGCACTCTGCAAAGGGAAACTGTGCTCGGGGAACAAAGCTCAGCCCCAAGGCGGCTTGGCTCAGGATGGCAGCGCTTGCCTAGTTCTCACCTAGCCCTAGGCTCCCCATAGGGCCAAGGAGGGTCTGGGCTGCCTCTAGCTCCGTGGGCACTCCTGCTTGGCTGGTGATCTCCGCACCGTGAAACCAACTCCAAACGTGTTCTCCTTCGCGGAGAAGGCTGATTTGGCAGGAAGAAGCCCTGTGTGCCCTGGCCCTGGCAAACCGCCCATAGCCAGCTAGGGAGGGACCCACCTAGGGCCTAGCTGCGAAACGGCCCAAAACGCGCTCCTAGGAGCTGCACTCTGCAAAGGGAAACTGTGCTCGGGGAACAAAGCTCAGCCCCAAGGCGGCTTGGCTCAGGATCGCAGCGCTTGCCTAGTTCTCACCTAGCCCTAGGCTCCCCATAGGGCCAAGGAGGGTCTGGGCTGCCTCTGGCTCCGTGGGCACTCCTGCTTGGCTGGTGGTCTCCGCACCGTGAAACCAACTCCAAACGTGTTCTCCTTCGCGGAGAAGGCTGATTTGGCAGGTAGAAGCCCTGTGTGCACTGGCCCTGGTAACCCACCCATCGCCAGCTAGGGAGGGACCCACCTAGGGCCTAGCTGCGAAACGGCACAAAACGCGCACCTAGGAGCAGCACTCTGCAAAGGGAAACTGTGCTCGGGGAACAAACCTCAGCCCCAAGGCGGCTTGGCTCAGGATCACAGCGCTTGCCTAGTTCTCACCTAGCCCTAGGCTCCCCATAGGGCCAAGGAGGGTCTGGGCTGCCTCTGGCTCCGTGGGCACTGCTGCTTGGTTGGTGGTCTCCGCAGCTTGAAACCAACTCCAAACGTGTTCTCCTTCGCGGAGAAGGCTGATTTGGCAGGAAGTAGCCCTGTGTGCACTGGCCCTGGCAACACACCCATCGCCAGCGAGGGAGGGACCCACCTAGGGCCTAGCTGCGAAACGGCACAGAACGCGCTCCTAGGAGCTGCACTCTGCAAAGGGAAACTGTGCTCGGGGAACAAAGCTCAGCCCCAAGGCGGCTTGGCTCAGGATCGCAGCGCTTGCCTAGTTCTCACCTAGCCCTAGGCTCCCCATAGGGCCAAGGAGGGTCTGGGCTGCCTCTGGCTCCGTGGGCACTGCTGCTTGGTTGGTGGTCTCCGCACCTTGAAACCAACTCCAAACGTGTTCTCCTTCGCGGAGAAGGCTGATTTGGCAGGAAGAAGCCCTGTGTGCACTGGCCTTGGCAAACCACCCATAGCCAGCTAAGGAGGGACCCACCTAGGGCCTAGCTGCGAAACGGCACAAAACGCGCTCCTAGGAGCTGCACTCTGCAAAGGGAAACTGTGCTCGGGGAACAAAGCTCAGCCCCAAGGCGGCTTGGCTCAGGATCGCAGCGCTTGCCTAGTTCTCACCTAGCCCTAGGCTCCCCATAGGGCCAAGGAGGGTCTGGGCTGCCTCTGGCTCCGTGGGCACTGCTGCTTGGCTGGTGGTCTCCGCACCTTGAAACCAACTCCAAACGTGTTCTCCTTCGCGGAGAAGGCTGATTTGGCAGGAAGAAGCCCTGTGTGCACTGGCCCTGGCAACCCACCCATCGCCAGCTAGGGAGGGACCCACCTAGGGCCTAGCTGCGAAACGGCACAAAACGCGCTCCTAGGAGCTGCACTCTGCAAAGGGAAACTGTGCTCAGGGAACAAAGCTCAGCCCCAAGGCGGCTTGGCTCAGGATCGCAGCGCTTGCCTAGTTCTCACCTAGCCCTAGGCTCCCCATAGGGCCAAGGAGGGGCTGGGCTGCCTCTGGCTCCGTGGGCACTGCTGCTTGGCTGGTGGTCTCCGCACCGTGAAACCAACTCCAAACATGTTCGCCTTCGCGGAGAAGGCTGATTTGGCAGGAAGAAGCCCTGTGTGCACTGGCCCTGGCAAACCGCCCATAGCCAGCTAGGGAGGGACCCACCTAGGGCCTAGCTGCGAAACGGCCCAAAACGCGCTCCTAGGAGCTGCACTCTGCAAAGGGAAACTGTGCTCGGGGAACAAAGCTCAGCCCCAAGGCGGCTTGGCTCAGGATCGCAGCGCTTGCCTAGTTCTCACCTAGCCCTAGGCTCCCCATAGGGCCAAGGAGGGTCTGGGCTGCCTCTGGCTCCGTGGGCACTGCTGCTTGGTTGGTGGTCTCCGCAGCTTGAAACCAACTCCAAACGTGTTCTCCTTCGCGGAGAAGGCTGATTTGGCAGGAAGTAGCCCTGTGTACACTGGCTCTGGCAACACACCCATCGCCAGCGAGGGAGGAACCCACCTAGGGCCTAGCTGCGAAACGGCACAGAACGCGCACCTAGGAGCTGCACTCTGCAAAGGGAAACTGTGCTCGGGGAACAAACCTCAGCCCCAAGGCAGCTTGGCTCAGGATGGCAGCGCTTGCCTAGTTCTCACCTAGCCCTAGGCTCCCCATAGGGCCAAGGAGGGTCTGGGCTGCCTCTGGCTCCGTGGGCACTGCTGCTTGGCTGGTGGTCTCCGCACCTTGAAACCAACTCCAAACGTGTTCTCCTTCGCGGAGAAGGCTGATTTGGCAGGAAGAAGCCCTGTGTGCACTGGCCCTGGCAACCCACCCATAGCCAGCTAGGGAGGGACCCACCTAGGGCCTAGCTGCGAAACGGCACAGAACGCGCTCCTAGGAGCTGCACTCTGCAAAGGGAAACTGTGCTCGGGGAACAAACCTCAGCCCCAAGGCGGCTTGGCTCAGGATCGCAGCGCTTGCCTAGTTCTCACCTAGCCCTAGGCTCCCCATAGGGCCAAGGAGGGTCTGGGCTGCCTCTGGCTCCGTGGGCACTGCTGCTTGGCTGGTGGTCTCCGCACCTTGAAACCAACTCCAAACGTGTTCTCCTTCGCGGAGAAGGCTGATTTAGCAGGAAGAAGCCCTGTGTGCACTGGCCCTGGCAACCCACCCATAGCCAGCTAGGGAGGGACCCACCTAGGGCCTAGCTGCGAAACGGCCCAAAACGCACTCCTAGGAGCTGCACTCTGCAAAGGGAAACTGTGCTCGGGGAACAAAGCTCAGCCCCAAGGCGGCTTGGCTCAGGATCGCAGCGCTTGCCTAGTTCTCACCTAGCCCTAGGCTCCCCATAGGGCCAAGGAGGGGCTGGGCTGCCTCTGGCTCCGTGGGCACTGCTGCTTGGCTGGTGGTCTCCGCACCGTGAAACGAACTCCAAACGTGTTCGCCTTCGCGGAGAAGGCTGATTTGGCAGGAAGAAGCCCTGTGTGCACTGGCCCTGGCAACACACCCATAGCCAGCTAGGGAAGTACCCACCTAGGGCCTAGCTGCGAAACGGCACAGAACGCGCTCCTAGGAGCTGCACTCTGCAAAGGGAAACTGTGCTCGGGGAACAAAGCTCAGCCCCAAGGCGGCTTGGCTCAGGATCGCAGCGCTTGCCTAGTTCTCACCTAGCCCTAGGCTCCCCATAGGGCCAAGGAGGGTCTGGGCTGCCTCTAGCTCCGTGGGCACTCCTGCTTGGCTGGTGATCTCCGCACCGTGAAACCAACTCCAAACGTGTTCTCCTTCGCGGAGAAGGCTGATTTGGCAGGAAGAAGCCCTGTGTGCACTGGTCCTGGCAAACCGCCCATAGCCAGCTAGGGAGGGACCCACCTAGGGCCTAGCTGCGAAACGGCCCAAAACGCACTCCTAGGAGCTGCACTCTGCAAAGGGAAACTGTGCTCGGGGAACAAAGCTCAGCCCCAAGGCGGCTTGGCTCAGGATCGCAGCGCTTGCCTAGTTCTCACCTAGTCCTAGGCTCCCCATAGGGCCAAGGAGGGTCTGGGCTGCCTCTGGCTCCGTGGGCACTCCTGCTTGGCTGGTGGTCTCCGAACCGTGAAACCAACTCCAAACGTGTTCTCCTTCGCGGAGAAGGCTGATTTGGCAGGAAGAAGCCCTGTGTGCACTGGCCCTGGTAACCCACCCATCGCCAGCTAGGGAGGGACCCACCTAGGGCCTAGCTGCGAAACGGCACAAAACGCGCACCTAGGAGCAGCACTCTGCAAAGGGAAACTGTGCTCGGGGAACAAACCTCAGCCCCAAGGCGGCTTGGCTCAGGATCGCAGCGCTTGCCTAGTTCTCACCTAGCCCTAGGCTCCCCATAGGGCCAAGGAGGGTCTGGGCTGCCTCTGGCTCCGTGGGCACTGCTGCTTGGTTGGTGGTCTCCGCAGCTTGAAACCAACTCCAAACGTGTTCTCCTTCGCGGAGAAGGCTGATTTGGCAGGAAGTAGCCCTGTGTGCAATGGCCCTGGCAACACACCCATCGCCAGCTAGGGAGGGACCCACCTAGGGCCTAGCTGCGAAACGGCACAGAACGCGCTCCTAGGAGCTGCACTCTGCAAAGGGAAACTGTGCTCGGGGAACAAAGCTCAGCCCCAAGGCGGCTTGGCTCAGGATCGCAGCGCTTGCCTAGTTCTCACCTAGCCCTAGGCTCCCCATAGGGCCAAGGAGGGGCTGGGCTGCCTCTGGCTCCGTGGGCACTGCTGCTTGGTTGGTGGTCTCCGCACCTTGAAACCAACTCCAAACGTGTTCTCCTTCGCAGAGAAGGCTGATTTGGCAGGAAGAAGCCCTGTGTGCACTGGCCTTGGCAAACCACCCATAGCCAGCTAAGGAGGGACCCACCTAGGGCCTAGCTGCGAAACGGCACAAAACGCGCTCCTAGGAGCTGCACTCTGCAAAGGGAAACTGTGCTCGGGGAACAAAGCTCAGCCCCAAGGCGGCTTGGCTCAGGATCGCAGCGCTTGCCTAGTTCTCACCTAGCCCTAGGCTCCCCATAGGGCCAAGGAGGGTCTGGGCTGCCTCTGGCTCCGTGGGCACTGCTGCTTGGCTGGTGGTCTCCGCACCTTGAAACCAACTCCAAACGTGTTCTCCTTCGCGGAGAAGGCTGATTTGGCAGGAAGAAGCCCTGTGTGCACTGGCCCAAGCAACCCACCCATAGCCAGCTAGGGAGGGACCCACCTAGGGCCTAGCTGCGAAACGGCACAAAACGCGCTCCTAGGAGCTGCACTCTGCAAAGGGAAACTGTGCTCGGGGAACAAAGCTCAGCCCCAAGGCGGCTTGGCTCAGGATCGCAGCGCTGCCTAGTTCTCACCTAGCCCTAGGCTCCCCATAGGGCCAAGGAGGGGCTGGGCTGCCTCTGGCTCCGTGGGCACTGCTGCTTGGCTGGTGGTCTCCGCACCGTGAAACGAACTCCAAACGTGTTCTCCTTCGCGGAGAAGGCTGATTTGGCAGGAAGAAGCCCTGTGTGCACTGGCCCTGGCAACACACCCATAGCCAGCTAGGGAAGTACCCACCTAGGGCCTAGCTGCGAAACGGCACAGAACGCGCTCCTAGGAGCTGCACTCTGCAAAGGGAAACTGTGCTCGGGGAACAAAGCTCAGCCCCAAGGCGGCTTGGCTCAGGATCGCAGCGCTTGCCTAGTTCTCACCTAGCCCTAGGCTCCCCATAGGGCCAAGGAGGGTCTGGGCTGCCTCTAGCTCCGTGGGCACTCCTGCTTGGCTGGTGATCTCCGCACCGTGAAACCAACTCCAAACGTGTTCTCCTTCGCGGAGAAGGCTGATTTGGCAGGAAGAAGCCCTGTGTGCCCTGGCCCTGGCAAACCGCCCATAGCCAGCTAGGGAGGGACCCACCTAGGGCCTAGCTGCGAAACGGCCCAAAACGCGCTCCTAGGAGCTGCACTCTGCAAAGGGAAACTGTGCTCGGGGAACAAAGCTCAGCCCCAAGGCGGCTTGGCTCAGGATCGCAGCGCTTGCCTAGTTCTCACCTAGCCCTAGGCTCCCCATAGGGCCAAGGAGGGTCTGGGCTGCCTCTGGCTCCGTGGGCACTCCTGCTTGGCTGGTGGTCTCCGCACCGTGAAACCAACTCCAAACGTGTTCTCCTTCGCGGAGAAGGCTGATTTGGCAGGAAGAAGCCCTGTGTGCACTGGCCCTGGTAACCCACCCATCGCCAGCTAGGGAGGGACCCACCTAGGGCCTAGCTGCGAAACGGCACAAAACGCGCACCTAGGAGCAGCACTCTGCAAAGGGAAACTGTGCTCGGGGAACAAACCTCAGCCCCAAGGCGGCTTGGCTCAGGATCACAGCGCTTGCCTAGTTCTCACCTAGCCCTAGGCTCCCCATAGGGCCAAGGAGGGTCTGGGCTGCCTCTGGCTCCGTGGGCACTGCTGCTTGGTTGGTGGTCTCCGCAGCTTGAAACCAACTCCAAACGTGTTCTCCTTCGCGGAGAAGGCTGATTTGGCAGGAAGTAGCCCTGTGTGCACTGGCCCTGGCAACACACCCATCGCCAGCGAGGGAGGGACCCACCTAGGGCCTAGCTGCGAAACGGCACAGAACGCGCTCCTAGGAGCTGCACTCTGCAAAGGGAAACTGTGCTCGGGGAACAAAGCTCAGCCCCAAGGCGGCTTGGCTCAGGATCGCAGCGCTTGCCTAGTTCTCACCTAGCCCTAGGCTCCCCATAGGGCCAAGGAGGGTCTGGGCTGCCTCTGGCTCCGTGGGCACTGCTGCTTGGTTGGTGGTCTCCGCACCTTGAAACCAACTCCAAACGTGTTCTCCTTCGCGGAGAAGGCTGATTTGGCAGGAAGAAGCCCTGTGTGCACTGGCCTTGGCAAACCACCCATAGCCAGCTAAGGAGGGACCCACCTAGGGCCTAGCTGCGAAACGGCACAAAACGCGCTCCTAGGAGCTGCACTCTGCAAAGGGAAACTGTGCTCGGGGAACAAAGCTCAGCCCCAAGGCGGCTTGGCTCAGGATCGCAGCGCTTGCCTAGTTCTCACCTAGCCCTAGGCTCCCCATAGGGCCAAGGAGGGTCTGGGCTGCCTCTGGCTCCGTGGGCACTGCTGCTTGGCTGGTGGTCTCCGCACCTTGAAACCAACTCCAAACGTGTTCGCCTTCGCGGAGAAGGCTGATTTGGCAGGAAGAAGCCCTGTGTGCACTGGCCCTGGCAACACACCCATAGCCAGCTAGGGAAGTACCCACCTAGGGCCTAGCTGCGAAACGGCACAGAACGCGCTCCTAGGAGCTGCACTCTGCAAAGGGAAACTGTGCTCGGGGAACAAAGCTCAGCCCCAAGGCGGCTTGGCTCAGGATCGCAGCGCTTGCCTAGTTCTCACCTAGCCCTAGGCTCCCCATAGGGCCAAGGAGGGTCTGGGCTGCCTCTAGCTCCGTGGGCACTCCTGTTTGGCTGGTGATCTCCGCACCGTGAAACCAACTCCAAACGTGTTCTCCTTCGCGGAGAAGGCTGATTTGGCAGGAAGAAGCCCTGTGTGCCCTGGCCCTGGCAAACCGCCCATAGCCAGCTAGGGAGGGACCCACCTAGGGCCTAGCTGCGAAACGGCCCAAAACGCGCTCCTAGGAGCTGCACTCTGCAAAGGGAAACTGTGCTCGGGGAACAAAGCTCAGCCCCAAGGCGGCTTGGCTCAGGATCGCAGCGCTTGCCTAGTTCTCACCTAGCCCTAGGCTCCCCATAGGGCCAAGGAGGGTCTGGGCTGCCTCTGGCTCCGTGGGCACTCCTGCTTGGCTGGTGGTCTCCGCACCGTGAAACCAACTCCAAACGTGTTCTCCTTCGCGGAGAAGGCTGATTTGGCAGGAAGAAGCCCTGTGTGCACTGGCCCTGGTAACCCACCCATCGCCAGCTAGGGAGGGACCCACCTAGGGCCTAGCTGCGAAACGGCACAAAACGCGCAACTAGGAGCAGCACTCTGCAAAGGGAAACTGTGCTCGGGGAACAAACCTCAGCCCCAAGGCGGCTTGGCTCAGGATCACAGCGCTTGCCTAGTTCTCACCTAGCCCTAGGCTCCCCATAGGGCCAAGGAGGGTCTGGGCTGCCTCTGGCTCCGTGGGCACTGCTGCTTGGTTGGTGGTCTCCGCAGCTTGAAACCAACTCCAAACGTGTTCTCCTTCGCGGAGAAGGCTGATTTGGCAGGAAGTAGCCCTGTGTGCACTGGCCCTGGCAACACACCCATCGCCAGCGAGGGAGGGACCCACCTAGGGCCTAGCTGCGAAACGGCACAGAACGCGCTCCTAGGAGCTGCACTCTGCAAAGGGAAACTGTGCTCGGGGAACAAAGCTCAGCCCCAAGGCGGCTTGGCTCAGGATCGCAGCGCTTGCCTAGTTCTCACCTAGCCCTAGGCTCCCCATAGGGCCAAGGAGGGTCTGGGCTGCCTCTGGCTCCGTGGGCACTGCTGCTTGGTTGGTGGTCTCCGCACCTTGAAACCAACTCCAAACGTGTTCTCCTTCGCGGAGAAGGCTGATTTGGCAGGAAGAAGCCCTGTGTGCACTGGCCTTGGCAAACCACCCATAGCCAGCTAAGGAGGGACCCACCTAGGGCCTAGCTGCGAAACGGCACAAAACGCGCTCCTAGGAGCTGCACTCTGCAAAGGGAAACTGTGCTCGGGGAACAAAGCTCAGCCCCAAGGCGGCTTGGCTCAGGATCGCAGCGCTTGCCTAGTTCTCACCTAGCCCTAGGCTCCCCATAGGGCCAAGGAGGGTCTGGGCTGCCTCTGGCTCCGTGGGCACTGCTGCTTGGCTGGTGGTCTCCGCACCTTGAAACCAACTCCAAACGTGTTCTCCTTCGCGGAGAAGGCTGATTTGGCAGGAAGAAGCCCTGTGTGCACTGGCCCTGGCAACCCACCCATCGCCAGCTAGGGAGGGACCCACCTAGGGCCTAGCTGCGAAACGGCACAAAACGTGCTCCTAGGAGCTGCACTCTGCAAAGGGAAACTGTGCTCGGGGAACAAAGCTCAGCCCCAAGGCGGCTTGGCTCAGGATCGCAGCGCTTGCCTAGTTCTCACCTAGCCCTAGGCTCCCCATAGGGCCAAGGAGGGGCTGGGCTGCCTCTGGCTCCGTGGGCACTGCTGCTTGGCTGGTGGTCTCCGCACCGTGAAACCAACTCCAAACATGTTCGCCTTCGCGGAGAAGGCTGATTTGGCAGGAAGAAGCCCTGTGTGCACTGGCCCTGGCAAACCGCCCATAGCCAGCTAGGGAGGGACCCACCTAGGGCCTAGCTGCGAAACGGCCCAAAACGCGCTCCTAGGAGCTGCACTCTGCAAAGGGAAACTGTGCTCGGGGAACAAAGCTCAGCCCCAAGGCGGCTTGGCTCAGGATCGCAGCGCTTGCCTAGTTCTCACCTAGCCCTAGGCTCCCCATAGGGCCAAGGAGGGTCTGGGCTGCCTCTGGCTCCGTGGGCACTGCTGCTTGGTTGGTGGTCTCCGCAGCTTGAAACCAACTCCAAACGTGTTCTCCTTCGCGGAGAAGGCTGATTTGGCAGGAAGTAGCCCTGTGTACACTGGCCCTGGCAACACACCCATCGCCAGCGAGGGAGGAACCCACCTAGGGCCTAGCTGCGAAACGGCACAAACCGCGCACCTAGGAGCTGCACTCTGCAAAGGGAAACTGTGCTCGGGGAACAAACCTCAGCCCCAAGGCAGCTTGGCTCAGGATCGCAGCGCTTGCCTAGTTCTCACCTAGCCCTAGGCTCCCCATAGGGCCAAGGAGGGTCTGGGCTGCCTCTGGCTCCGTGGGCACTGCTGCTTGGCTGGTGGTCTCCGCACCTTGAAACCAACTCCAAACGTGTTCTCCTTCGCGGAGAAGGCTGATTTGGCAGGAAGAAGCCCTGTGTGCACTGGCCCTGGCAACCCACCCATAGCCAGCTAGGGAGGGACCCACCTAGGGCCTAGCTGCGAAACGGCACAAAACGCGCTCCTAGGAGCTGCACTCTGCAAAGGGAAACTGTGCTCGGGGAACAAACCTCAGCCCCAAGGCGGCTTGGCTCAGGATCGCAGCGCTTGCCTAGTTCTCACCTAGCCCTAGGCTCCCCATAGGGCCAAGGAGGGTCTGGGCTGCCTCTGGCTCCGTGGGCACTGCTGCTTGGCTGGTGGTCTCCGCACCTTGAAACCAACTCCAAACGTGTTCTCCTTCGCGGAGAAGGCTGATTTGGCAGGAAGAAGCCCTGTGTGCACTGGCCCTGGTAACCCACCCATCGCCAGCTAGGGAGGGACCCACCTAGGGCCTAGCTGCGAAACGGCACAAAACGCGCACCTAGGAGCTGCACTCTGCAAAGGGAAACTGTGCTCGGGGAACAAACCTCAGCCCCAAGGCGGCTTGGCTCAGGATCGCAGCGCTTGCCTAGTTCTCACCTAGCCCTAGGCTCCCCATAGGGCCAAGGAGGGTCTGGGCTGCCTCTGGCTCCGTGGGCACTGCTGCTTGGCTGGTGGTCTCCGCACCTTGAAACCAACTCCAACCGTGTTCTCCTACGCGGAGAAGGCTGATTTGGCAGGAAGAAGCCCTGTGTGCACTGGCCCTGGTAACCCACCCATCGCCAGCTAGGGAGGGACCCACCTAGGGCCTAGCTGCGAAACGGCACAAAACGCGCACCTAGGAGCAGCACTCTGCAAAGGGAAACTGTGCTCGGGGAACAAACCTCAGCCCCAAGGCGGCTTGGCTCAGGATCGCAGCGCTTGCCTAGTTCTCACCTAGCCCTAGGCTCCCCATAGGGCCAAGGAGGGTCTGGGCTGCCTCTGGCTCCGTGGGCACTGCTGCTTGGCTGGTGGTCTCCGCACCTTGAAACCAACTCCAAACGTGTTCTCCTTCGCGGAGAAGGCTGATTTGGCAGGAAGAAGCCCTGTGTGCACTGGCCCTAGCAACCCACCCATAGCCAGCTATGGACAGACCCACCTAGGACCTAGCTGCGAAACGGCACAAAACGCGATCCTAGGAGCTGCACTCTGCAAAGGGAAACTGTGCTCGGGGAACAAACCTCAGCCCCAAGGCGGCTTGGCTCAGGATCACAGCGCTTGCCTAGTTCTCACCTAGCCCTAGGCTCCCCATAGGGCCAAGGAGGGTCTGGGCTGCCTCTGGCTCCGTGGGCACTGCTGCTTGGTTGGTGGTCTCCGCAGCTTGAAACCAACTCCAAACGTGTTCTCCTTCGCGGAGAAGGCTGATTTGGCAGGACGTAGCCCTGTGTGCACTGGCCCTGGCAACACACCCATCGCCAGCGAGGGAGGGACCCACCTAGGGCCTAGCTGCGAAACGGCACAGAACGCGCTCCTAGGAGCTGCACTCTGCAAAGGGAAACTGTGCTCGGGGAACAAAGCTCAGCCCCAAGGCGGCTTGGCTCAGGATCGCAGCGCTTGCCTAGTTCTCACCTAGCCCTAGGCTCCCCATAGGGCCAAGGAGGGGCTGGGCTGCCTCTGGCTCCGTGGGCACTGCTGCTTGGTTGGTGGTCTCCGCACCTTGAAACCAACTCCAAACGTGTTCTCCTTCGCGGAGAAGGCTGATTTGGCAGGAAGAAGCCCTGTGTGCACTGGCCTTGGCAAACCACCCATAGCCAGCTAAGGAGGGACCCACCTAGGGCCTAGCTGCGAAACGGCACAAAACGCGCTCCTAGGAGCTGCACTCTGCAAAGGGAAACTGTGCTCGGGGAACAAAGCTCAGCCCCAAGGCGGCTTGGCTCAGGATCGCAGCGCTTGCCTAGTTCTCACCTAGCCCTAGGCTCCCCATAGGGCCAAGGAGGGTCTGGGCTGCCTCTGGCTCCGTGGGCACTGCTGCTTGGCTGGTGGTCTCCGCACCTTGAAACCAACTCCAAACGTGTTCTCCTTCGCGGAGAAGGCTGATTTGGCAGGAAGAAGCCCTGTGTGCACTGGCCCAAGCAACCCACCCATAGCCAGCTAGGGAGGGACCCACCTAGGGCCTAGCTGCGAAACGGCACAAAACGCGCTCCTAGGAGCTGCACTCTGCAAAGGGAAACTGTGCTCGGGGAACAAAGCTCAGCCCCAAGGCGGCTTGGCTCAGGATCGCAGCGCTGCCTAGTTCTCACCTAGCCCTAGGCTCCCCATAGGGCCAAGGAGGGGCTGGGCTGCCTCTGGCTCCGTGGGCACTGCTGCTTGGCTGGTGGTCTCCGCACCGAGAAACGAACTCCAAACGTGTTCGCCTTCGCGGAGAAGGCTGATTTGGCAGGAAGAAGCCCTGTGTGCACTGGCCCTGGCAACACACCCATAGCCAGCTAGGGAAGTACCCACCTAGGGCCTAGCTGCGAAACGGCACAGAACGCGCTCCTAGGAGCTGCACTCTGCAAAGGGAAACTGTGCTCGGGGAACAAAGCTCAGCCCCAAGGCGGCTTGGCTCAGGATCGCAGCGCTTGCCTAGTTCTCACCTAGCCCTAGGCTCCCCATAGGGCCAAGGAGGGTCTGGGCTGCCTCTAGCTCCGTGGGCACTCCTGCTTGGCTGGTGATCTCCGCACCGTGAAACCAACTCCAAACGTGTTCTCCTTCGCGGAGAAGGCTGATTTGGCAGGAAGAAGCCCTGTGTGCCCTGGCCCTGGCAAACCGCCCATAGCCAGCTAGGGAGGGACCCACCTAGGGCCTAGCTGCGAAACGGCCCAAAACGCGCTCCTAGGAGCTGCACTCTGCAAAGGGAAACTGTGCTCGGGGAACAAAGCTCAGCCCCAAGGCGGCTTGGCTCAGGATCGCAGCGCTTGCCTAGTTCTCACCTAGCCCTAGGCTCCCCATAGGGCCAAGGAGGGTCTGGGCTGCCTCTGGCTCCGTGGGCACTCCTGCTTGGCTGGTGGTCTCCGCACCGTGAAACCAACTCCAAACGTGTTCTCCTTCGCGGAGAAGGCTGATTTGGCAGGAAGAAGCCCTGTGTGCACTGGCCCTGGTAACCCACCCATCGCCAGCTAGGGAGGGACCCACCTAGGGCCTAGCTGCGAAACGGCACAAAACGCGCACCTAGGAGCAGCACTCTGCAAAGGGAAACTGTGCTCGGGGAACAAACCTCAGCCCCAAGGCGGCTTGGCTCAGGATCACAGCGCTTGCCTAGTTCTCACCTAGCCCTAGGCTCCCCATAGGGCCAAGGAGGGTCTGGGCTGCCTCTGGCTCCGTGGGCACTGCTGCTTGGTTGGTGGTCTCCGCAGCTTGAAACCAACTCCAAACGTGTTCTCCTTCGCGGAGAAGGCTGATTTGGCAGGAAGTAGCCCTGTGTGCACTGGCCCTGGCAACACACCCATCGCCAGCGAGGGAGGGACCCACCTAGGGCCTAGCTGCGAAACGGCACAGAACGCGCTCCTAGGAGCTGCACTCTGCAAAGGGAAACTGTGCTGGGGGAACAAAGCTCAGCCCCAAGGCGGCTTGGCTCAGGATCGCAGCGCTTGCCTAGTTCTCACCTAGCCCTAGGCTCCCCATAGGGCCAAGGAGGGTCTGGGCTGCCTCTGGCTCCGTGGGCACTGCTGCTTGGTTGGTGGTCTCCGCACCTTGAAACCAACTCCAAACGTGTTCTCCTTCGCGGAGAAGGCTGATTTGGCAGGAAGAAGCCCTGTGTGCACTGGCCTTGGCAAACCACCCATAGCCAGCTAAGGAGGGACCCACCTAGGGCCTAGCTGCGAAACGGCACAAAACGCGCTCCTAGGAGCTGCACTCTGCAAAGGGAAACTGTGCTCGGGGAACAAAGCTCAGCCCCAAGGCGGCTTGGCTCAGGATCGCAGCGCTTGCCTAGTTCTCACCTAGCCCTAGGCTCCCCATAGGGCCAAGGAGGGTCTGGGCTGCCTCTGGCTCCGTGGGCACTGCTGCTTGGCTGGTGGTCTCCGCACCTTGAAACCAACTCCAAACGTGTTCTCCTTCGCGGAGAAGGCTGATTTGGCAGGAAGAAGCCCTGTGTGCACTGGCCCTGGCAACCCACCCATCGCCAGCTAGGGAGGGACCCACCTAGGGCCTAGCTGCGAAACGGCACAAAACGTGCTCCTAGGAGCTGCACTCTGCAAAGGGAAACTGTGCTCGGGGAACAAAGCTCAGCCCCAAGGCGGCTTGGCTCAGGATCGCAGCGCTTGCCTAGTTCTCACCTAGCCCTAGGCTCCCCATAGGGCCAAGGAGGGGCTGGGCTGCCTCTGGCTCCGTGGGCACTGCTGCTTGGCTGGTGGTCTCCGCACCGTGAAACCAACTCCAAACATGTTCGCCTTCGCGGAGAAGGCTGATTTGGCAGGAAGAAGCCCTGTGTGCACTGGCCCTGGCAAACCGCCCATAGCCAGCTAGGGAGGGACCCACCTAGGGCCTAGCTGCGAAACGGCCCAAAACGCGCTCCTAGGAGCTGCACTCTGCAAAGGGAAACTGTGCTCGGGGAACAAAGCTCAGCCCCAAGGCGGCTTGGCTCAGGATCGCAGCGCTTGCCTAGTTCTCACCTAGCCCTAGGCTCCCCATAGGGCCAAGGAGGGGCTGGGCTGCCTCTGGCTCCGTGGGCACTGCTGCTTGGTTGGTGGTCTCCGCAGCTTGAAACCAACTCCAAACGTGTTCTCCTTCGCGGAGAAGGCTGATTTGGCAGGAAGTAGCCCTGTGTACACTGGCCCTGGCAACACACCCATCGCCAGCGAGGGAGGAACCCACCTAGGGCCTAGCTGCGAAACGGCACAAACCGCGCACCTAGGAGCTGCACTCTGCAAAGGGAAACTGTGCTCGGGGAACAAACCTCAGCCCCAAGGCAGCTTGGCTCAGGATCGCAGCGCTTGCCTAGTTCTCACCTAGCCCTAGGCTCCCCATAGGGCCAAGGAGGGTCTGGGCTGCCTCTGGCTCCGTGGGCACTGCTGCTTGGCTGGTGGTCTCCGCACCTTGAAACCAACTCCAAACGTGTTCTCCTTCGCGGAGAAGGCTGATTTGGCAGGAAGAAGCCCTGTGTGCACTGGCCCAAGCAACCCACCCATAGCCAGCTAGGGAGGGACCCACCTAGGGCCTAGCTGCGAAACGGCACAAAACGCGCTCCTAGGAGCTGCACTCTGCAAAGGGAAACTGTGCTCGGGGAACAAAGCTCAGCCCCAAGGCGGCTTGGCTCAGGATCGCAGCGCTGCCTAGTTCTCACCTAGCCCTAGGCTCCCCATAGGGCCAAGGAGGGGCTGGGCTGCCTCTGGCTCCGTGGGCACTGCTGCTTGGCTGGTGGTCTCCGCACCGTGAAACGAACTCCAAACGTGTTCTCCTTCGCGGAGAAGGCTGATTTGGCAGGAAGAAGCCCTGTGTGCACTGGCCCTGGCAACACACCCATAGCCAGCTAGGGAAGTACCCACCTAGGGCCTAGCTGCGAAACGGCACAGAACGCGCTCCTAGGAGCTGCACTCTGCAAAGGGAAACTGTGCTCGGGGAACAAAGCTCAGCCCCAAGGCGGCTTGGCTCAGGATCGCAGCGCTTGCCTAGTTCTCACCTAGCCCTAGGCTCCCCATAGGGCCAAGGAGGGTCTGGGCTGCCTCTAGCTCCGTGGGCACTCCTGCTTGGCTGGTGATCTCCGCACCGTGAAACCAACTCCAAACGTGTTCTCCTTCGCGGAGAAGGCTGATTTGGCAGGAAGAAGCCCTGTGTGCCCTGGCCCTGGCAAACCGCCCATAGCCAGCTAGGGAGGGACCCACCTAGGGCCTAGCTGCGAAACGGCCCAAAACGCGCTCCTAGGAGCTGCACTCTGCAAAGGGAAACTGTGCTCGGGGAACAAAGCTCAGCCCCAAGGCGGCTTGGCTCAGGATCGCAGCGCTTGCCTAGTTCTCACCTAGCCCTAGGCTCCCCATAGGGCCAAGGAGGGTCTGGGCTGCCTCTGGCTCCGTGGGCACTCCTGCTTGGCTGGTGGTCTCCGCACCGTGAAACCAACTCCAAACGTGTTCTCCTTCGCGGAGAAGGCTGATTTGGCAGGAAGAAGCCCTGTGTGCACTGGCCCTGGTAACCCACCCATCGCCAGCTAGGGAGGGACCCACCTAGGGCCTAGCTGCGAAACGGCACAAAACGCGCACCTAGGAGCAGCACTCTGCAAAGGGAAACTGTGCTCGGGGAACAAACCTCAGCCCCAAGGCGGCTTGGCTCAGGATCACAGCGCTTGCCTAGTTCTCACCTAGCCCTAGGCTCCCCATAGGGCCAAGGAGGGTCTGGGCTGCCTCTGGCTCCGTGGGCACTGCTGCTTGGTTGGTGGTCTCCGCAGCTTGAAACCAACTCCAAACGTGTTCTCCTTCGCGGAGAAGGCTGATTTGGCAGGAAGTAGCCCTGTGTGCACTGGCCCTGGCAACACACCCATCGCCAGCGAGGGAGGGACCCACCTAGGGCCTAGCTGCGAAACGGCACAGAACGCGCTCCTAGGAGCTGCACTCTGCAAAGGGAAACTGTGCTCGGGGAACAAAGCTCAGCCCCAAGGCGGCTTGGCTCAGGATCGCAGCGCTTGCCTAGTTCTCACCTAGCCCTAGGCTCCCCATAGGGCCAAGGAGGGTCTGGGCTGCCTCTGGCTCCGTGGGCACTGCTGCTTGGTTGGTGGTCTCCGCACCTTGAAACCAACTCCAAACGTGTTCTCCTTCGCGGAGAAGGCTGATTTGGCAGGAAGAAGCCCTGTGTGCACTGGCCTTGGCAAACCACCCATAGCCAGCTAAGGAGGGACCCACCTAGGGCCTAGCTGCGAAACGGCACAAAACGCGCTCCTAGGAGCTGCACTCTGCAAAGGGAAACTGTGCTCGGGGAACAAAGCTCAGCCCCAAGGCGGCTTGGCTCAGGATCGCAGCGCTTGCCTAGTTCTCACCTAGCCCTAGGCTCCCCATAGGGCCAAGGAGGGTCTGGGCTGCCTCTGGCTCCGTGGGCACTGCTGCTTGGCTGGTGGTCTCCGCACCTTGAAACCAACTCCAAACGTGTTCTCCTTCGCGGAGAAGGCTGATTTGGCAGGAAGAAGCCCTGTGTGCACTGGCCCTGGCAACCCACCCATCGCCAGCTAGGGAGGGACCCACCTAGGGCCTAGCTGCGAAATGGCACAAAACGTGCTCCTAGGAGCTGCACTCTGCAAAGGGAAACTGTGCTCGGGGAACAAAGCTCAGCCCCAAGGCGGCTTGGCTCAGGATCGCAGCGCTTGCCTAGTTCTCACCTAGCCCTAGGCTCCCCATAGGGCCAAGGAGGGGCTGGGCTGCCTCTGGCTCCGTGGGCACTGCTGCTTGGCTGGTGGTCTCCGCACCGTGAAACCAACTCCAAACATGTTCGCCTTCGCGGAGAAGGCTGATTTGGCAGGAAGAAGCCCTGTGTGCACTGGCCCTGGCAAACCGCCCATAGCCAGCTAGGGAGGGACCCACCTAGGGCCTAGCTGCGAAACGGCCCAAAACGCGCTCCTAGGAGCTGCACTCTGCAAAGGGAAACTGTGCTCGGGGAACAAAGCTCAGCCCCAAGGCGGCTTGGCTCAGGATCGCAGCGCTTGCCTAGTTCTCACCTAGCCCTAGGCTCCCCATAGGGCCAAGGAGGGTCTGGGCTGCCTCTGGCTCCGTGGGCACTGCTGCTTGGTTGGTGGTCTCCGCAGCTTGAAACCAACTCCAAACGTGTTCTCCTTCGCGGAGAAGGCTGATTTGGCAGGAAGTAGCCCTGTGTACACTGGCCCTGGCAACACACCCATCGCCAGCGAGGGAGGAACCCACCTAGGGCCTAGCTGCGAAACGGCACAAACCGCGCACCTAGGAGCTGCACTCTGCAAAGGGAAACTGTGCTCGGGGAACAAACCTCAGCCCCAAGGCAGCTTGGCTCAGGATCGCAGCGCTTGCCTAGTTCTCACCTAGCCCTAGGCTCCCCATAGGGCCAAGGAGGGTCTGGGCTGCCTCTGGCTCCGTGGGCACTGCTGCTTGGCTGGTGGTCTCCGCACCTTGAAACCAACTCCAAACGTGTTCTCCTTCGCGGAGAAGGCTGATTTGGCAGGAAGAAGCCCTGTGTGCACTGGCCCTGGCAACCCACCCATAGCCAGCTAGGGAGGGACCCACCTAGGGCCTAGCTGCGAAACGGCACAAAACGCGCTCCTAGGAGCTGCACTCTGCAAAGGGAAACTGTGCTCGGGGAACAAACCTCAGCCCCAAGGCGGCTTGGCTCAGGATCGCAGCGCTTGCCTAGTTCTCACCTAGCCCTAGGCTCCCCATAGGGCCAAGGAGGGTCTGGGCTGCCTCTGGCTCCGTGGGCACTGCTGCTTGGCTGGTGGTCTCCGCACCTTGAAACCAACTCCAAACGTGTTCTCCTTCGCGGAGAAGGCTGATTTGGCAGGAAGAAGCCCTGTGTGCACTGGCCCTGGTAACCCACCCATCGCCAGCTAGGGAGGGACCCACCTAGGGCCTAGCTGCGAAACGGCACAAAACGCGCACCTAGGAGCTGCACTCTGCAAAGGGAAACTGTGCTCGGGGAACAAACCTCAGCCCCAAGGCGGCTTGGCTCAGGATCGCAGCGCTTGCCTAGTTCTCACCTAGCCCTAGGCTCCCCATAGGGCCAAGGAGGGTCTGGGCTGCCTCTGGCTCCGTGGGCACTGCTGCTTGGCTGGTGGTCTCCGCACCTTGAAACCAACTCCAACCGTGTTCTCCTACGCGGAGAAGGCTGATTTGGCAGGAAGAAGCCCTGTGTGCACTGGCCCTGGTAACCCACCCATCGCCAGCTAGGGAGGGACCCACCTAGGGCCTAGCTGCGAAACGGCACAAAACGCGCACCTAGGAGCAGCACTCTGCAAAGGGAAACTGTGCTCGGGGAACAAACCTCAGCCCCAAGGCGGCTTGGCTCAGGATCGCAGCGCTTGCCTAGTTCTCACCTAGCCCTAGGCTCCCCATAGGGCCAAGGAGGGTCTGGGCTGCCTCTGGCTCCGTGGGCACTGCTGCTTGGCTGGTGGTCTCCGCACCTTGAAACCAACTCCAAACGTGTTCTCCTTCGCGGAGAAGGCTGATTTGGCAGGAAGAAGCCCTGTGTGCACTGGCCCTAGCAACCCACCCATAGCCAGCTAGGGACAGACCCACCTAGGACCTAGCTGCGAAACGGCACAAAACGCGCTCCTAGGAGCTGCACTCTGCAAAGGGAAACTGTGCTCGGGGAACAAACCTCAGCCCCAAGGCGGCTTGGCTCAGGATCACAGCGCTTGCCTAGTTCTCACCTAGCCCTAGGCTCCCCATAGGGCCAAGGAGGGTCTGGGCTGCCTCTGGCTCCGTGGGCACTGCTGCTTGGTTGGTGGTCTCCGCAGCTTGAAACCAACTCCAAACGTGTTCTCCTTCGCGGAGAAGGCTGATTTGGCAGGAAGTAGCCCTGTGTGCACTGGCCCTGGCAACACACCCATCGCCAGCGAGGGAGGGACCCACCTAGGGCCTAGCTGCGAAACGGCACAGAACGCGCTCCTAGGAGCTGCACTCTGCAAAGGGAAACTGTGCTCGGGGAACAAAGCTCAGCCCCAAGGCGGCTTGGCTCAGGATCGCAGCGCTTGCCTAGTTCTCACCTAGCCCTAGGCTCCCCATAGGGCCAAGGAGGGTCTGGGCTGCCTCTGGCTCCGTGGGCACTGCTGCTTGGTTGGTGGTCTCCGCACCTTGAAACCAACTCCAAACGTGTTCTCCTTCGCGGAGAAGGCTGATTTGGCAGGAAGAAGCCCTGTGTGCACTGGCCTTGGCAAACCACCCATAGCCAGCTAAGGAGGGACCCACCTAGGGCCTAGCTGCGAAACGGCACAAAACGCGCTCCTAGGAGCTGCACTCTGCAAAGGGAAACTGTGCTCGGGGAACAAAGCTCAGCCCCAAGGCGGC
Organism: Sus scrofa; assembly: GCF_054392235.1. NCBI lineage: Eukaryota > Metazoa > Chordata > Mammalia > Artiodactyla > Suidae > Sus > Sus scrofa. Next base: position 31,092,121 of record NC_139389.1, on the reverse strand, counting down.
TTGGCTCAGGATCGCAGCGCTTGCCTAGTTCTCACCTAGCCCTAGGCTCCCCATAGGGCCAAGGAGGGTCTGGGCTGCCTCTGGCTCCGTGGGCACTGCTGCTTGGCTGGTGGTCTCCGCACCTTGAAACCAACTCCAAACGTGTTCTCCTTCGCGGAGAAGGCTGATTTGGCAGGAAGAAGCCCTGTGTGCACTGGCCCTGGCAACCCACCCATCGCCAGCTAGGGAGGGACCCACCTAGGGCCTAGCTGCGAAACGGCACAAAACGTGCTCCTAGGAGCTGCACTCTGCAAAGGGAAACTGTGCTCGGGGAACAAAGCTCAGCCCCAAGGCGGCTTGGCTCAGGATCGCAGCGCTTGCCTAGTTCTCACCTAGCCCTAGGCTCCCCATAGGGCCAAGGAGGGGCTGGGCTGCCTCTGGCTCCGTGGGCACTGCTGCTTGGCTGGTGGTCTCCGCACCGTGAAACCAACTCCAAACATGTTCGCCTTCGCGGAGAAGGCTGATTTGGCAGGAAGAAGCCCTGTGTGCACTGGCCCTGGCAAACCGCCCATAGCCAGCTAGGGAGGGACCCACCTAGGGCCTAGCTGCGAAACGGCCCAAAACGCGCTCCTAGGAGCTGCACTCTGCAAAGGGAAACTGTGCTCGGGGAACAAAGCTCAGCCCCAAGGCGGCTTGGCTCAGGATCGCAGCGCTTGCCTAGTTCTCACCTAGCCCTAGGCTCCCCATAGGGCCAAGGAGGGTCTGGGCTGCCTCTGGCTCCGTGGGCACTGCTGCTTGGCTGGTGGTCTCCGCAGCTTGAAACCAACTCCAAACGTGTTCTCCTTCGCGGAGAAGGCTGATTTGGCAGGAAGAAGCCCTGTGTGCACTGGCCCTAGCAACCCACCCATAGCCAGCTAGGGAGGGATCCACCTTGGGCCTAGCTGCGAAACGGCACAAAACGCGCTCCTAGGAGCTGCACTCTGCAAAGGGAAACTGTGCTCGGGGAACAAAGCTCAGCCCCAAGGCGGCTTGGCTCAGGATCGCAGCGCTTGCCTAGTTCTCACCTAGCCCTAGGCTCCCCATAGGGCCAAGGAGGGTCTGGGCTGCCTCTGGCTCCGTGGGCACTGCTGCTTGGTTGGTGGTCTCCGCACATTGAAACCAACTCCAAACGTGTTCTCCTTCGCGGAGAAGGCTGATTTGGCAGGAAGAAGCCCTGTGTGCACTGGCCCTGGCAACCCACCCATCGCCAGCTAGGGAGGGACCCACCTAGGGCCTAGCTGCGAAACGGCACAAAACGCGCTCCTAGGAGCTGCACTCTGCAAAGGGAAACTGTGCTCGGGGAACAAAGCTCAGCCCCAAGGCGGCTTGGCTCAGGATCGCAGCGCTTGCCTAGTTCTCACCTAGCCCTAGGCTCCCCGTAGGGCCAAGGAGGGTCTGGGCTGCCTCTGGCTCCGTGGGCACTGCTGCTTGGTTGGTGGTCTCCGCACCTTGAAACCAACTCCAAACGTGTTCTCCTTCGTGGAGAAGGCTGATTTGGCAGGAAGAAGCCCTGTGTGCACTGGCCCTGGCAATCCACCCATAGCCAGCTAAGGAGGGACCCACCTAGGGCCTAGCTGCGAAACGGCACAAAACGCGCTCCTAGGAGCTGCACTCTGCAAAGGGAAACTGTGCTCGGGGAACAAAGCTAAGCCCCAAGGCGGCTTGGCTCAGGATCGCAGCGCTTGCCTAGTTCTCACCTAGCCCTAGGCTCCCCATAGGGCCAAGGAGGGTCTGGGCTGCCTCTGGCTCCGTGGGCACTGCTGCTTGGCTGGTGGTCTCCGCACCTTGAAACCAACTCCAAGCGTGTTCTCTTTCGCGGAGAAGGCTGATTTGGCAGGAAGAAGCCCTGTGTGCACTGGCCCTAGCAACCCACCCATCGCCAGCTAGGGAGGGACCCACCTAGGGCCTAGCTGCGAAACGGCACAAAACGCGCTCCTAGGAGCTGCACTCTGCAAAGGGAAACTGTGCTCGGGGAACAAAGCTCAGCCCCAAGGCGGCTTGGCTCAGGATCGCAGCGCTTGCCTAGTTCTCACCTAGCCCTAGGCTCCCCATAGGGCCAAGGAGGGTCTGGGCTGCCTCTGGCTCCGTGGGCACTGCTGCTTGGCTGGTGGTCTCCGCACCGTGAAACCAACTCCAAACGTGTTCTCCTTCGCGGAGAAGGCTGATTTGGCAGGAAGAAGCCCTGTGTGCACTGGCCCTGGCAACCCACCCATCGCCAGCTAGGGAGGGACCCACCTAGGGCCTAGCTGCGAAACGGCACAAAACGCGCTCCTAGGAGCTGCACTCTGCAAAGGGAAACTGTGCTCGGGGAACAAAGCTCAGCCCCAAGGCGGCTTGGCTCAGGATCGCAGCGCTTGCCTAGTTCTCACCTAGCCCTAGGCTCCCCATAGGACCAAGGAGGGTCTGGGCTGCCTCTGGCTCCGTGGGCACTGCTGCTTGGCTGGTGGTCTCCGCAGCTTGAAACCAACTCCAAACGTGTTCGCCTTCGCGGAGAAGGCTGATTTGGCAGGAAGAAGCCCTGTGTGCACTGGCCCTGGCAACCCACCCATCGCCAGCTAGGGAGGGACCCACCTAGGGCCTAGCTGCGAAACGGCACAAAACGCGCTCCTAGGAGCTGCACTCTGCAAAGGGAAACTGTGCTCGGGGAACAAAGCTCAGCCCCAAGGCGGCTTGGCTCAGGATCGCAGCGCTTGCCTAGTTCTCACCTAGCCCTAGGCTCCCCATATGGCCAAGGAGGGTCTGGGCTGCCTCTGGCTCCGTGGGCACTGCTGCTTGGCTGGTGGTCTCCGCACCTTGAAACCAACTCCAAACGTGTTCTCCTTCGCGGAGAAGGCTGATTTGGCAGGAAGAAGCCCTGTGTGCACTGGCCCTGGCAACCCACCCATCGCCAGCTAGGGAGGGACCCACCTAGGGCCTAGCTGCGAAACGGCACAAAACGCGCTCCTAGGAGCTGCACTCTGCAAAGGGAAACTGTGCTCGGGGAACAAAGCTCAGCCCCAAGGCGGCTTGGCTCAGGATCGCAGCGCTTGCCTAGTTCTCACGTAGCCCTAGGCTCCCCATAGGGCCAAGGAGGGTCTGGGCTGCCTCTGGCTCCGTGGGCACTGCTGCTTGGTTGGTGGTCTCCGCACCTTGAAACCAACTCCAAACGTGTTCTCCTTCGCGGAGAAGGCTGATTTGGCAGGAACAAGCCCTGTGTGCACTGGCCCTGGCAAACCACCCATCGCCAGCTAGGGAGGGATCCACCTAGGGCCTAGCTGCGAAACGGCACAAAACGCGCTCCTAGGAGCTGCACTCTGCAAAGGGAAACTGTGCTCGGGGAACAAAGCTCAGCCCCAAGGCGGCTTGGCTCAGGATCGCAGCGCTTGCCTAGTTCTCACCTAGCCCTAGGCTCCCCATAGGGCCAAGGAGGGTCTGGGCTGCCTCTGGCTCCGTGGGCACTGCTGCTTGGCTGGTGGTCTCCGCACCGTGAAACCAACTCCAAACGTGTTCGCCTTCGCGGAGAAGGCTGATTTGGCAGGAAGAAGCCCTGTGTGCACTGGCCCTGGCAACCCACCCATCGCCAGCTAGGGAGGGACCCACCAAGGGCCTAGCTGCGAAACGGCACAAAACGCGCTCCTAGGAGCTGCACTCTGCAAAGGGAAACTGTGCTCGGGGAACAAAGCTCAGCCCCAAGGCGGCTTGGCTCAGGATCGCAGCGCTTGCCTAGTTCTCACCTAGCCCTAGGCTCCCCATAGGGCCAAGGAGGGTCTGGGCTGCCTCTGGCTCCGAGGGCACTGCTGCTTGGCTGGTGGTCTCCGCACCTTGAAACCAACTCCAAACGTGTTCTCCTTCGCGGAGAAGGCTGATTTGGCAGGAAGAAGCCCTGTGTGCACTGGCCCTGGCAACCCACCCATCGCCAGCTAAGGAGGGACCCACCTAGGGCCTAGCTGCGAAACGGCACAAAACGCGCTCCTAGGAGCTGCACTCTGCAAAGGGAAACTGTGCTCGGGGAACAAAGCTCAGCCCCAAGGCGGCTTGGCTCAGGATCGCAGCGCTTGCCTAGTTCTCACCTAGCCCTAGGCTCCCCATAGGGCCAAGGAGGGTCTGGGCTGCCTCTGGCTCCGTGGGCACTGCTGCTTGGCTGGTGGTCTCCGCACCTTGAAACCAACTCCAAACGTGTTCTCCTTCGCGGAGAAGGCTGATTTGGCAGGAAGAAGCCCTGTGTGCACTGGCCCTAGCAACCCACCCATCGCCAGCTAGGGAGGGACCCACCTAGGGCCTAGCTGCGAAACGGCACAAAACGCGCTCCTAGGAGCTGCACTCTGCAAAGGGAAACTGTGCTCGGGGAACAAAGCTCAGCCCCAAGGCGGCTTGGCTCAGGATCGCAGCGCTTGCCTAGTTCTCACCTAGCCCTAGGCTCCCCATAGGACCAAGGAGGGTCTGGGCTGCCTCTGGCTCCGTGGGCACTGCTGCTTGGCTGGTGGTCTCCGCAGCTTGAAACCAACTCCAAACGTGTTCGCCTTCGCGGAGAAGGCTGATTTGGCAGGAAGAAGCCCTGTGTGCACTGGCCCTGGCAACCCACCCATCGCCAGCTAGGGAGGGACCCACCTAGGGCCTAGCTGCGAAACGGCACAAAACGCGCTCCTAGGAGCTGCACTCTGCAAAGGGAAACTGTGCTCGGGGAACAAACCTCAGCCCCAAGGCGGCTTGGCTCAGGATCGCAGCGCTTGCCTAGTTCTCACCTAGCCCTAGGCTCCCCATAGGGCCAAGGAGGGTCTGGGCTGCCTCTGGCTCCGTGGGCACTGCTGCTTGGTTGGTGGTCTCCGCACCTTGAAACCAACTCCAAACGTGTTCTCCTTCGTGGAGAAGGCTGATTTGGCAGGAACAAGCCCTGTGTGCACTGGCCCTGGCAAACCACCCATCGCCAGCTAGGGAGGGATCCACCTAGGGCCTAGCTGCGAAACGGCACAAAACGCGCTCCTAGGAGCTGCACTCTGCAAAGGGAAACTGTGCTCGGGGAACAAAGCTCAGCCCCAAGGCGGCTTGGCTCAGGATCGCAGCGCTTGCCTAGTTCTCACCTAGCCCTAGGCTCCCCATAGGGCCAAGGAGGGTCTGGGCTGCCTCTGGCTCCGTGGGCACTGCTGCTTGGCTGGTGGTCTCCGCACCGTGAAACCAACTCCAAACGTGTTCGCCTTCGCGGAGAAGGCTGATTTGGCAGGAAGAAGCCCTGTGTGCACTGGCCCTGGCAACCCACCCATCGCCAGCTAGGGAGGGACCCACCAAGGGCCTAGCTGCGAAACGGCACAAAACGCGCTCCTAGGAGCTGCACTCTGCAAAGGGAAACTGTGCTCGGGGAACAAAGCTCAGCCCCAAGGCGGCTTGGCTCAGGATCGCAGCGCTTGCCTAGTTCTCACGTAGCCCTAGGCTCCCCGTAGGGCCAAGGAGGGTCTGGGCTGCCTCTGGCTCCGTGGGCACTGCTGCTTGGCTGGTGGTCTCCGCACCGTGAAACCAACTCCAAACGTGTTCGCCTTCGCGGAGAAGGCTGATTTGGCAGGAAGAAGCCCTGTGTGCACTGGCCCTGGCAACCCACCCATAGCCAGCTAGGGAGGGACCCACCTAGGGCCTAGCTGCCAAACGGCACAAAACGCGCTCCTAGGAGCTGCACTCTGCAAAGGGAAACTGTGCTCGGGGAACAAAGCTCAGCCCCAAGGCGGCTTGGCTCAGGATCGCAGCGCTTGCCTAGTTCTCACCTAGCCCTAGGCTCCCCATAGGGCCAAGGAGGGTCTGGGCTGCCTCTGGCTCCGAGGGCACTGCTGCTTGGCTGGTGGTCTCCGCAGCTTGAAACCAACTCCAAACGTGTTCGCCTTCGCGGAGAAGGCTGATTTGGCAGGAAGAAGCCCTGTGTGCACTGGCCCTGGCAACCCACCCATCGCCAGCTAGGGAGGGACCCACCTAGGGCCTAGCTGCGAAACGGCACAAAACGCGCTCCTAGGAGCTGCACTCTGCAAAGGGAAACTGTGCTCGGGGAACAAAGCTCAGCCCCAAGGCGGCTTGGCTCAGGATCGCAGCGCTTGCCTAGTTCTCACCTAGCCCTAGGCTCCCCATAGGGCCAAGGAGGGTCTGGGCTGCCTCTGGCTCCGTGGGCACTGCTGCTTGGCTGGTGGTCTCCGCACCGTGAAACCAACTCCAAACGTGTTCGCCTTCGCGGAGAAGGCTGATTTGGCAGGAAGAAGCCCTGTGTGCACTGGCCCTAGCAACCCACCCATAGCCAGCTAGGGAGGGATCCACCTAGGGCCTAGCTGCGAAACGGCACAAAACGCGCTCCTAGGAGCTGCACTCTGCAAAGGGAAACTGTGCTCGGGGAACAAAGCTCAGCCCCAAGGCGGCTTGGCTCAGGATCGCAGCGCTTGCCTAGTTCTCACCTAGCCCTAGGCTCCCCATAGGGCCAAGGAGGGTCTGGGCTGCCTCTGGCTCCGTGGGCACTGCTGCTTGGCTGGTGGTCTCCGCACCTTGAAACCAACTCCAAACGTGTTCTCCTTCGTGGAGAAGGCTGATTTGGCAGGAAGAAGCCCTGTGTGCACTGGCCCTGGCAAACCGCCCATCGCCAGCTAGGGAGGGACCCACCTAGGGCCTAGCTGCGAAACGGCACAAAACGCGCTCCTAGGAGCTGCACTCTGCAAAGGGAAACTGTGCTCGGGGAACAAAGCTCAGCCCCAAGGCGGCTTGGCTCAGGATCGCAGCGCTTGCCTAGTTCTCACCTAGCCCTAGGCTCCCCAAAGGGCCAAGGAGGGTCTGGGCTGCCTCTGGCTCCGTGGGCACTGCTGCTTGGCTGGTGGTCTCCGCAGCTTGAAACCAACTCCAAACGTGTTCGCCTTCGCGGAGAAGGCTGATTTGGCAGGAAGAAGCCCTGTGTGCACTGGCCCTGGCAACCCACCCATCGCCAGCTAGGGAGGGACCCACCTAGGGCCTAGCTGCGAAACGGCACAAAACGCGCTCCTAGGAGCTGCACTCTGCAAAGGGAAACTGTGCTCGGGGAACAAAGCTCAGCCCCAAGGCGGCTTGGCTCAGGATCGCAGCGCTTGCCTAGTTCTCACCTAGCCCTAGGCTCCCCATAGGGCCAAGGAGGGTCTGGGCTGCCTCTGGCTCCGTGGGCACTGCTGCTTGGCTGGTGGTCTCCGCACCGTGAAACCAACTCCAAACGTTTTTTCCTTCGCGGAGAAGGCTGATTTGGCAGGAAGAAGCCCTGTGTGCACTGGCCCTGGCAACCCACCCATCGCCAGCTAGGGAGGGACCCACCTAGGGCCTAGCTGCGAAACGGCACAAAACGCGCTCCTAGGAGCTGCACTCTGCAAAGGGAAACTGTGCTCGGGGAACAAAGCTCAGCCCCAAGGCGGCTTGGCTCAGGATCGCAGCGCTTGCCTAGTTCTCACCTAGCCCTAGGCTCCCCATAGGGCCAAGGAGGGTCTGGGCTGCCTCTGGCTCCGTGGGCACTGCTGCTTGGCTGGTGGTCTCCGCACCTTGAAACCAACTCCAAACGTGTTCTCCTTCGCGGAGAAGGCTGATTTGGCAGGAAGAAGCCCTGTGTGCACTGGCCCTGGCAACCCACCCATCGCCAGCTAGGGAGGGACCCACCAAGGGCCTAGCTGCGAAACGGCACAAAACGCGCTCCTAGGAGCTGCACTCTGCAAAGGGAAACTGTGCTCGGGGAACAAAGCTCAGCCCCAAGGCGGCTTGGCTCAGGATCGCAGCGCTTGCCTAGTTCTCACGTAGCCCTAGGCTCCCCGTAGGGCCAAGGAGGGTCTGGGCTGCCTCTGGCTCCGTGGGCACTGCTGCTTGGCTGGTGGTCTCCGCACCGTGAAACCAACTCCAAACGTGTTCGCCTTCGCGGAGAAGGCTGATTTGGCAGGAAGAAGCCCTGTGTGCACTGGCCCTGGCAACCCACCCATAGCCAGCTAGGGAGGGACCCACCTAGGGCCTAGCTGCGAAACGGCACAAAACGCGCTCCTAGGAGCTGCACTCTGCAAAGGGAAACTGTGCTCGGGGAACAAAGCTCAGCCCCAAGGCGGCTTGGCTCAGGATCGCAGCGCTTGCCTAGTTCTCACCTAGCCCTAGGCTCCCCATAGGGCCAAGGAGGGTCTGGGCTGCCTCTGGCTCCGTGGGCACTGCTGCTTGGCTGGTGGTCTCCGCACCTTGAAACCAACTCCAAACGTGTTCTCCTTCGTGGAGAAGGCTGATTTGGCAGGAAGAAGCCCTGTGTGCACTGGCCCTGGCAAACCGCCCATCGCCAGCTAGGGAGGGACCCACCTAGGGCCTAGCTGCGAAACGGCACAAAACGCGCTCCTAGGAGCTGCACTCTGCAAAGGGAAACTGTGCTCGGGGAACAAAGCTCAGCCCCAAGGCGGCTTGGCTCAGGATCGCAGCGCTTGCCTAGTTCTCACCTAGCCCTAGGCTCCCCAAAGGGCCAAGGAGGGTCTGGGCTGCCTCTGGCTCCGTGGGCACTGCTGCTTGGCTGGTGGTCTCCGCAGCTTGAAACCAACTCCAAACGTGTTCGCCTTCGCGGAGAAGGCTGATTTGGCAGGAAGAAGCCCTGTGTGCACTGGCCCTGGCAACCCACCCATCGCCAGCTAGGGAGGGACCCACCTAGGGCCTAGCTGCGAAACGGCACAAAACGCGCTCCTAGGAGCTGCACTCTGCAAAGGGAAACTGTGCTCGGGGAACAAAGCTCAGCCCCAAGGCGGCTTGGCTCAGGATCGCAGCGCTTGCCTAGTTCTCACCTAGCCCTAGGCTCCCCATAGGGCCAAGGAGGGTCTGGGCTGCCTCTGGCTCCGTGGGCACTGCTGCTTGGCTGGTGGTCTCCGCACCGTGAAACCAACTCCAAACGTGTTTTCCTTCGCGGAGAAGGCTGATTTGGCAGGAAGAAGCCCTGTGTGCACTGGCCCTGGCAACCCACCCATCGCCAGCTAGGGAGGGACCCACCTAGGGCCTAGCTGCGAAACGGCACAAAACGCGCTCCTAGGAGCTGCACTCTGCAAAGGGAAACTGTGCTCGGGGAACAAAGCTCAGCCCCAAGGCGGCTTGGCTCAGGATCGCAGCGCTTGCCTAGTTCTCACCTAGCCCTAGGCTCCCCATAGGGCCAAGGAGGGTCTGGGCTGCCTCTGGCTCCGTGGGCACTGCTGCTTGGCTGGTGGTCTCCGCACCTTGAAACCAACTCCAAACGTGTTCTCCTTCGTGGAGAAGGCTGATTTGGCAGGAAGAAGCCCTGTGTGCACTGGCCCTGGCAATCCACCCATAGCCAGCTAAGGAGGGACCACCTAGGGCCTAGCTGCGAAACGGCACAAAACGCGCTCCTAGGAGCTGCACTCTGCAAAGGGAAACTGTGCTCGGGGAACAAAGCTCAGCCCCAAGGCGGCTTGGCTCAGGATCGCAGCGCTTGCCTAGTTCTCACCTAGCCCTAGGCTCCCCAAAGGGCCAAGGAGGGTCTGGGCTGCCTCTGGCTCCGTGGGCACTGCTGCTTGGCTGGTGGTCTCCGCAGCTTGAAACCAACTCCAAACGTGTTCGCCTTCGCGGAGAAGGCTGATTTGGCAGGAAGAAGCCCTGTGTGCACTGGCCCTGGCAACCCACCCATCGCCAGCTAGGGAGGGACCCACCTAGGGCCTAGCTGCGAAACGGCACAAAACGCGCTCCTAGGAGCTGCACTCTGCAAAGGGAAACTGTGCTCGGGGAACAAAGCTCAGCCCCAAGGCGGCTTGGCTCAGGATCGCAGCGCTTGCCTAGTTCTCACCTAGCCCTAGGCTCCCCATAGGGCCAAGGAGGGTCTGGGCTGCCTCTGGCTCCGTGGGCACTGCTGCTTGGCTGGTGGTCTCCGCACCGTGAAACCAACTCCAAACGTGTTTTCCTTCGCGGAGAAGGCTGATTTGGCAGGAAGAAGCCCTGTGTGCACTGGCCCTGGCAACCCACCCATCGCCAGCTAGGGAGGGACCCACCTAGGGCCTAGCTGCGAAACGGCACAAAACGCGCTCCTAGGAGCTGCACTCTGCAAAGGGAAACTGTGCTCGGGGAACAAAGCTCAGCCCCAAGGCGGCTTGGCTCAGGATCGCAGCGCTTGCCTAGTTCTCACCTAGCCCTAGGCTCCCCATAGGGCCAAGGAGGGTCTGGGCTGCCTCTGGCTCCGTGGGCACTGCTGCTTGGCTGGTGGTCTCCGCACCTTGAAACCAACTCCAAACGTGTTCTCCTTCGCGGAGAAGGCTGATTTGGCAGGAAGAAGCCCTGTGTGCACTGGCCCTGGCAATCCACCCATAGCCAGCTAAGGAGGGACACACCTAGGGCCTAGCTGCGAAACGGCACAAAACGCGCTCCTAGGAGCTGCACTCTGCAAAGGGAAACTGTGCTCGGGGAACAAAGCTCAGCCCCAAGGCGGCTTGGCTCAGGATCGCAGCGCTTGCCTAGTTCTCACCTAGCCCTAGGCTCCCCATAGGGCCAAGGAGGGTCTGGGCTGCCTCTGGCTCCGTGGGCACTGCTGCTTGGCTGGTGGTCTCCGCACCGTGAAACCAACTCCAAACGTGTTCGCCTTCGCGGAGAAGGCTGATTTGGCAGGAAGAAGCCCTGTGTGCACTGGCCCTGGCAACCCACCCATCGCCAGCTAGGGAGGGAACCACCTAGGGCCTAGCTGCGAAACGGCACAAAACGCGCTCCTAGGAGCTGCACTCTGCAAAGGGAAACTGTGCTCGGGGAACAAAGCTCAGCCCCAAGGCGGCTTGGCTCAGGATCGCAGCGCTTGCCTAGTTCTCACCTAGCCCTAGGCTCCCCATAGGGCCAAGGAGGGTCTGGGCTGCCTCTGGCTCCGTGGGCACTGCTGCTTGGCTGGTGGTCTCCGCAGCTTGAAACCAACTCCAAACGTGTTCTCCTTCGCGGAGAAGGCTGATTTGGCAGGAAGAAGCCCTGTGTGCACTGGCCCTAGCAACCCACCCATCGCCAGCTAGGGAGGGACCCACCTAGGGCCTAGCTGCGAAACGGCACAAAACGCGCTCCTAGGAGCTGCACTCTGCAAAGGGAAACTGTGCTCGGGGAACAAAGCTCAGCCCCAAGGCGGCTTGGCTCAGGATCGCAGCGCTTGCCTAGTTCTCACCTAGCCCTAGGCTCCCCATAGGGCCAAGGAGGGTCTGGGCTGCCTCTGGCTCCGTGGGCACTGCTGCTTGGCTGGTGGTCTCCGCACCTTGAAACCAACTCCAAACGTGTTCTCCTTCGTGGAGAAGGCTGATTTGGCAGGAAGAAGCCCTGTGTGCACTGGCCCTGGCAAACCGCCCATCGCCAGCTAAGGAGGGACCGACCAAGGGCCTAGCTGCGAAACGGCACAAAACGCGCTCCTAGGAGCTGCACTCTGCAAAGGGAAACTGTGCTCGGGGAACAAAGCTCAGCCCCAAGGCGGCTTGGCTCAGGATCGCAGCGCTTGCCTAGTTCTCACCTAGCCCTAGGCTCCCCATAGGGCCAAGGAGGGTCTGGGCTGCCTCTGGCTCCGTGGGCACTGCTGCTTGGCTGGTGGTCTCCGCACCGTGAAACCAACTCCAAACGTGTTCTCCTTCGCGGAGAAGGCTGATTTGGCAGGAAGAAGCCCTGTGTGCACTGGCCCTGGCAACCCACCCATCGCCAGCTAGGGAGGGACCCACCTAGGGCCTAGCTGCGAAACGGCACAAAACGCGCTCCTAGGAGCTGCACTCTGCAAAGGGAAACTGTGCTCGGGGAACAAAGCTCAGCCCCAAGGCGGCTTGGCTCAGGATCGCAGCGCTTGCCTAGTTCTCACCTAGCCCTAGGCTCCCCATAGGGCCAAGGAGGGTCTGGGCTGCCTCTGGCTCCGTGGGCACTGCTGCTTGGCTGGTGGTCTCCGCACCTTGAAACCAACTCCAAACGTGTTCTCCTTCGCGGAGAAGGCTGATTTGGCAGGAAGAAGCCCTGTGTGCACTGGCCCTGGCAACCCACCCATCGCCAGCTAGGGAGGGACCCACCTAGGGCCTAGCTGCGAAACGGCACAAAACGCGCTCCTAGGAGCTGCACTCTGCAAAGGGAAACTGTGCTCGGGGAACAAAGCTCAGCCCCAAGGCGGCTTGGCTCAGGATCGCAGCGCTTGCCTAGTTCTCACCTAGCCCTAGGCTCCCCATAGGGCCAAGGAGGGTCTGGGCTGCCTCTGGCTCCGTGGGCACTGCTGCTTGGCTGGTGGTCTCCGCACCGTGAAACCAACTCCAAACGTGTTCTCCTTCGCGGAGAAGGCTGATTTGGCAGGAAGAAGCCCTGTGTGCACTGGCCCTGGCAATCCACCCATAGCCAGCTAAGGAGGGACCCACCTAGGGCCTAGCTGCGAAACGGCACAAAACGCGCTCCTAGGAGCTGCACTCTGCAAAGGGAAACTGTGCTCGGGGAACAAAGCTCAGCCCCAAGGCGGCTTGGCTCAGGATCGCAGCGCTTGCCTAGTTCTCACCTAGCCCTAGGCTCCCCATAGGGCCAAGGAGGGTCTGGGCTGCCTCTGGCTCCGTGGGCACTGCTGCTTGGTTGGTGGTCTCCGCAGCTTGAATCCAACTCCAAACGAGTTCTCCTTCGCGGAGAAGGCTGATTTGGCAGGAAGAAGCCCTGTGTGCACTGGCCCTGGCAACCCACCCATCGCCAGCTAGGGAGGGACCCACCTAGGGCCTAGCTGCGAAACGGCACAAAACGCGCTCCTAGGAGCTGCACTCTGCAAAGGGAAACTGTGCTCGGGGAACAAAGCTCAGCCCCAAGGCGGCTTGGCTCAGGATGGCAGCGCTTGCCTAGTTCTCACCTAGCCCTAGGCTCCCCATAGGGCCAAGGAGGGTCTGGGCTGCCTCTGGCTCCGTGGGCACTGCTGCTTGGTTGGTGGTCTCCGCACCTTGAAACCAACTCCAAACGTGTTCTCCTTCGTGGAGAAGGCTGATTTGGCAGGAAGAAGCCCTGTGTGCACTGGCCCTGGCAACCCACCCATCGCCAGCTAGGGAGGGACCCACCTAGGGCCTAGCTGCGAAACGGCACAAAACGCGCTCCTAGGAGCTGCACTCTGCAAAGGGAAACTGTGCTCGGGGAACAAAGCTCAGCCCCAAGGCGGCTTGGCTCAGGATCACAGCGCTTGCCTAGTTCTCACCTAGCCCTAGGCTCCCCAAAGGGCCAAGGAGGGTCTGGGCTGCCTCTGGCTCCGTGGGCACTGCTGCTTGGTTGGTGGTCTCCGCAGCTTGAAACCAACTCCAAACGTGTTCTCCTTCGTGGAGAAGGCTGATTTGGCAGGAAGAAGCCCTGTGTGCACTGGCCCTGGCAACCCACCCATCGCCAGCTAGGGAGGGACCCACCAAGGGCCTAGCTGCGAAACGGCACAAAACGCGCTCCTAGGAGCTGCACTCTGCAAGGGGAAACTGTGCTCGGGGAACAAAGCTCAGCCCCAAGGCGGCTTGGCTCAGGATCGCAGCGCTTGCCTAGTTCTCACCTAGCCCTAGGCTCCCCATAGGGCCAAGGAGGGTCTGGGCTGCCTCTGGCTCCGTGGGCACTGCTGCTTGGCTGGTGGTCTCCACACCGTGAAACCAACTCCAAACGTGTTCTCCTTCGTGGAGAAGGCTGATTTGGCAGGAAGAAGCCCTGTGTGCACTGGCCCTGGCAAACCGCCCATAGCCAGCTAAGGAGGGACCCACCAAGGGCCTAGCTGCGAAACGGCACAAAACGCGCTCCTAGGAGCTGCACTCTGCAAAGGGAAACTGTGCTCGGGGAACAAAGCTCAGCCCCAAGGCGGCTTGGCTCAGGATCGCAGCGCTTGCCTAGTTCTCACCTAGCCCTAGGCTCCCCATAGGGCCAAGGAGGGTCTGGGCTGCCTCTGGCTCCGTGGGCACTGCTGCTTGGCTGGTGGTCTCCGCACCTTGAAACCAACTCCAAACGTGTTCTCCTTCGCGGAGAAGGCTGATTTGGCAGGAAGAAGCCCTGTGTGCACTGGCCCTAGCAACCCACCCATAGGCAGCTAGGGAGGGACCCACCTAGGGCCTAGCTGCGAAACGGCACAAAACGCGCTCCTAGGAGCTGCGCTCTGCAAAGGGAAACTGTGCTCGGGGAACAAAGCTCAGCCCCAAGGCGGCTTGGCTCAGGATCGCAGCGCTTGCCTAGTTCTCACCTAGCCCTAGGCTCCCCATAGGGCCAAGGAGGGTCTGGGCTGCCTCTGGCTCCGTGGGCACTGCTGCTTGGCTGGTGGTCTCCGCAGCTTGAAACCAACTCCAAACGTGTTCTCCTTCGCGGAGAAGGCTGATTTGGCAGGAAGAAGCCCTGTGTGCACTGGCCCTGGCAACCCACCCATCGCCAGCTAGGGAGGGACCCACCTAGGGCCTAGCTGCGAAACGGCACAAAACGTGCTCCTAGGAGCTGCACTCTGCAAAGGGAAACTGTGCTCGGGGAACAAAGCTCAGCCCCAAGGCGGCTTGGCTCAGGATCGCAGCGCTTGCCTAGTTCTCACCTAGCCCTAGGCTCCCCATAGGGCCAAGGAGGGTCTGGGCTGCCTCTGGCTCCGTGGGCACTGCTGCTTGGCTGGTGGTCTCCGCACCGTGAAACCAACTCCAAACGTGTTCTCCTTCGCGGAGAAGGCTGATTTGGCAGGAAGAAGCCCTGTGTGCACTGGCCCTGGCAAACCGCCCATCGCCAGCTAAGGAGGGACCCACCAAGCGCCTAGCTGCGAAACGGCACAAAACGCGCTCCTAGGAGCTGCACTCTGCAAAGGGAAACTGTGCTCGGGGAACAAAGCTCAGCCCCAAGGCGGCTTGGCTCAGGATCGCAGCGCTTGCCTAGTTCTCACCTAGCCCTAGGCTCCCCATAGGGCCAAGGAGGGTCTGGGCTGCCTCTGGCTCCGTGGGCACTGCTGCTTGGCTGGTGGTCTCCGCACCTTGAAACCAACTCCAAACGTGTTCTCCTTCGCGGAGAAGGCTGATTTGGCAGGAAGAAGCCCTGTGTGCACTGGCCCTGGCAACCCACCCATCGCCAGCTAGGGAGGGACCCACCTAGGGCCTAGCTGCGAAACGGCACAAAACGCGCTCCTAGGAGCTGCACTCTGCAAAGGGAAACTGTGCTCGGGGAACAAAGCTCAGCCCCAAGGCGGCTTGGCTCAGGATCGCAGCGCTTGCCTAGTTCTCACCTAGCCCTAGGCTCCCCATAGGGCCAAGGAGGGTCTGGGCTGCCTCTGGCTCCGTGGGCACTGCTGCTTGGCTGGTGGTCTCCGCACCGTGAAACCAACTCCAAACGTGTTCTCCTTCGCGGAGAAGGCTGATTTGGCAGGAAGAAGCCCTGTGTGCACTGGCCCTGGCAATCCACCCATAGCCAGCTAAGGAGGGACCCACCTAGGGCCTAGCTGCGAAACGGCACAAAACGCGCTCCTAGGAGCTGCACTCTGCAAAGGGAAACTGTGCTCGGGGAACAAAGCTCAGCCCCAAGGCGGCTTGGCTCAGGATCGCAGCGCTTGCCTAGTTCTCACCTAGCCCTAGGCTCCCCATAGGGCCAAGGAGGGTCTGGGCTGCCTCTGGCTCCGTGGGCACTGCTGCTTGGTTGGTGGTCTCCGCAGCTTGAATCCAACTCCAAACGAGTTCTCCTTCGCGGAGAAGGCTGATTTGGCAGGAAGAAGCCCTGTGTGCACTGGCCCTGGCAACCCACCCATCGCCAGCTAGGGAGGGACCCACCTAGGGCCTAGCTGCGAAACGGCACAAAACGCGCTCCTAGGAGCTGCACTCTGCAAAGGGAAACTGTGCTCGGGGAACAAAGCTCAGCCCCAAGGCGGCTTGGCTCAGGATGGCAGCGCTTGCCTAGTTCTCACCTAGCCCTAGGCTCCCCATAGGGCCAAGGAGGGTCTGGGCTGCCTCTGGCTCCGTGGGCACTGCTGCTTGGTTGGTGGTCTCCGCACCTTGAAACCAACTCCAAACGTGTTCTCCTTCGTGGAGAAGGCTGATTTGGCAGGAAGAAGCCCTGTGTGCACTGGCCCTGGCAACCCACCCATCGCCAGCTAGGGAGGGACCCACCTAGGGCCTAGCTGCGAAACGGCACAAAACGCGCTCCTAGGAGCTGCACTCTGCAAAGGGAAACTGTGCTCGGGGAACAAAGCTCAGCCCCAAGGCGGCTTGGCTCAGGATCACAGCGCTTGCCTAGTTCTCACCTAGCCCTAGGCTCCCCAAAGGGCCAAGGAGGGTCTGGGCTGCCTCTGGCTCCGTGGGCACTGCTGCTTGGTTGGTGGTCTCCGCAGCTTGAAACCAACTCCAAACGTGTTCTCCTTCGTGGAGAAGGCTGATTTGGCAGGAAGAAGCCCTGTGTGCACTGGCCCTGGCAACCCACCCATCGCCAGCTAGGGAGGGACCCACCAAGGGCCTAGCTGCGAAACGGCACAAAACGCGCTCCTAGGAGCTGCACTCTGCAAGGGGAAACTGTGCTCGGGGAACAAAGCTCAGCCCCAAGGCGGCTTGGCTCAGGATCGCAGCGCTTGCCTAGTTCTCACCTAGCCCTAGGCTCCCCATAGGGCCAAGGAGGGTCTGGGCTGCCTCTGGCTCCGTGGGCACTGCTGCTTGGCTGGTGGTCTCCACACCGTGAAACCAACTCCAAACGTGTTCTCCTTCGTGGAGAAGGCTGATTTGGCAGGAAGAAGCCCTGTGTGCACTGGCCCTGGCAAACCGCCCATAGCCAGCTAAGGAGGGACCCACCAAGGGCCTAGCTGCGAAACGGCACAAAACGCGCTCCTAGGAGCTGCACTCTGCAAAGGGAAACTGTGCTCGGGGAACAAAGCTCAGCCCCAAGGCGGCTTGGCTCAGGATCGCAGCGCTTGCCTAGTTCTCACCTAGCCCTAGGCTCCCCATAGGGCCAAGGAGGGTCTGGGCTGCCTCTGGCTCCGTGGGCACTGCTGCTTGGCTGGTGGTCTCCGCACCTTGAAACCAACTCCAAACGTGTTCTCCTTCGCGGAGAAGGCTGATTTGGCAGGAAGAAGCCCTGTGTGCACTGGCCCTAGCAACCCACCCATAGGCAGCTAGGGAGGGACCCACCTAGGGCCTAGCTGCGAAACGGCACAAAACGCGCTCCTAGGAGCTGCGCTCTGCAAAGGGAAACTGTGCTCGGGGAACAAAGCTCAGCCCCAAGGCGGCTTGGCTCAGGATCGCAGCGCTTGCCTAGTTCTCACCTAGCCCTAGGCTCCCCATAGGGCCAAGGAGGGTCTGGGCTGCCTCTGGCTCCGTGGGCACTGCTGCTTGGCTGGTGGTCTCCGCAGCTTGAAACCAACTCCAAACGTGTTCTCCTTCGCGGAGAAGGCTGATTTGGCAGGAAGAAGCCCTGTGTGCACTGGCCCTGGCAACCCACCCATCGCCAGCTAGGGAGGGACCCACCTAGGGCCTAGCTGCGAAACGGCACAAAACGTGCTCCTAGGAGCTGCACTCTGCAAAGGGAAACTGTGCTCGGGGAACAAAGCTCAGCCCCAAGGCGGCTTGGCTCAGGATCGCAGCGCTTGCCTAGTTCTCACCTAGCCCTAGGCTCCCCATAGGGCCAAGGAGGGTCTGGGCTGCCTCTGGCTCCGTGGGCACTGCTGCTTGGCTGGTGGTCTCCGCACCGTGAAACCAACTCCAAACGTGTTCTCCTTCGCGGAGAAGGCTGATTTGGCAGGAAGAAGCCCTGTGTGCACTGGCCCTGGCAAACCGCCCATCGCCAGCTAAGGAGGGACCCACCAAGCGCCTAGCTGCGAAACGGCACAAAACGCGCTCCTAGGAGCTGCACTCTGCAAAGGGAAACTGTGCTCGGGGAACAAAGCTCAGCCCCAAGGCGGCTTGGCTCAGGATCGCAGCGCTTGCCTAGTTCTCACCTAGCCCTAGGCTCCCCATAGGGCCAAGGAGGGTCTGGGCTGCCTCTGGCTCCGTGGGCACTGCTGCTTGGCTGGTGGTCTCCGCACCGTGAAACCAACTCCAAACGTGTTCGCCTTCGCGGAGAAGGCTGATTTGGCAGGAAGAAGCCCTGTGTGCACTGGCCCTGGCAAACCACCCATAGCCAGCTAGGGAGGGACCCACCTAGGGCCTAGCTGCGAAACGGCACAAAACGCGCTCCTAGGAGCTGCACTCTGCAAAGGGAAACTGTGCTCGGGGAACAAAGCTCAGCCCCAAGGCGGCTTGGCTCAGGATCGCAGCGCTTGCCTAGTTCTCACCTAGCCCTAGGCTCCCCATAGGGCCAAGGAGGGTCTGGGCTGCCTCTGGCTCCGTGGGCACTGCTGCTTGGCTGGTGGTCTCCGCACCTTGAAACCAACTCCAAACGTGTTCTCCTTCGTGGAGAAGGCTGATTTGGCAGGAAGAAGCCCTGTGTGCACTGGCCCTGGCAAACCGCCCATCGCCAGCTAAGGAGGGACCCACCAAGGGCCTAGCTGCGAAACGGCACAAAACGCGCTCCTAGGAGCTGCACTCTGCAAAGGGAAACTGTGCTCGGGGAACAAAGCTCAGCCCCAAGGCGGCTTGGCTCAGGATCGCAGCGCTTGCCTAGTTCTCACGGAGCCCTAGGCTCCCCATAGGGCCAAGGAGGGTCTGGGCTGCCTCTGGCTCCGTGGGCACTGCTGCTTGGCTGGTGGTCTCCGCACCGTGAAACCAACTCCAAACGTGTTCGCCTTCGCGGAGAAGGCTGATTTGGCAGGAAGAAGCCCTGTGTGCACTGGCCCTGGCAACCCACCCATCGCCAGCTAGGGAGGGACCCACCTAGGGCCTAGCTGCGAAACGGCACAAAACGCGCTCCTAGGAGCTGCACTCTGCAAAGGGAAACTGTGCTCGGGGAACAAAGCTCAGCCCCAAGGCGGCTTGGCTCAGGATCGCAGCGCTTGCCTAGTTCTCACGTAGCCCTAGGCTCCCCATAGGGCCAAGGAGGGTCTGGGCTGCCTCTGGCTCCGTGGGCACTGCTGCTTGGCTGGTGGTCTCCGCAGCTTGAAACCAACTCCAAACGTGTTCGCCTTCGCGGAGAAGGCTGATTTGGCAGGAAGAAGCCCTGTGTGCACTGGCCCTGGCAAACCACCCATAGCCAGCTAGGGAGGGACCCACCTAGGGCCTAGCTGCGAAACGGCACAAAACGCGCTCCTAGGAGCTGCACTCTGCAAAGGGAAACTGTGCTCGGGGAACAAAGCTCAGCCCCAAGGCGGCTTGGCTCAGGATCGCAGCGCTTGCCTAGTTCTCACGTAGCCCTAGGCTCCCCATAGGGCCAAGGAGGGTCTGGGCTGCCTCTGGCTCCGTGGGCACTGCTGCTTGGTTGGTGGTCTCCGCACCTTGAAACCAACTCCAAACGTGTTCTCCTTCGTGGAGAAGGCTGATTTGGCAGGAAGAAGCCCTGTGTGCACTGGCCCTGGCAAACCACCCATCGCCAGCTAGGGAGGGATCCACCTAGGGCCTAGCTGCGAAACGGCACAAAACGCGCTCCTAGGAGCTGCACTCTGCAAAGGGAAACTGTGCTCGGGGAACAAAGCTCAGCCCCAAGGCGGCTTGGCTCAGGATCGCAGCGCTTGCCTAGTTCTCACCTAGCCCTAGGCTCCCCATAGGGCCAAGGAGGGTCTGGGCTGCCTCTGGCTCCGTGGGCACTGCTGCTTGGCTGGTGGTCTCCGCACCGTGAAACCAACTCCAAACGTGTTCGCCTTCGCGGAGAAGGCTGATTTGGCAGGAAGAAGCCCTGTGTGCACTGGCCCTGGCAACCCACCCATCGCCAGCTAGGGAGGGACCCACCAAGGGCCTAGCTGCGAAACGGCACAAAACGCGCTCCTAGGAGCTGCACTCTGCAAAGGGAAACTGTGCTCGGGGAACAAAGCTCAGCCCCAAGGCGGCTTGGCTCAGGATCGCAGCGCTTGCCTAGTTCTCACCTAGCCCTAGGCTCCCCATAGGGCCAAGGAGGGTCTGGGCTGCCTCTGGCTCCGAGGGCACTGCTGCTTGGCTGGTGGTCTCCGCAGCTTGAAACCAACTCCAAACGTGTTCTCCTTCGCGGAGAAGGCTGATTTGGCAGGAAGAAGCCCTGTGTGCACTGGCCCTGGCAACCCACCCAATCGCCAGCTAGGGAGGGACCCACCTAGGGCCTAGCTGCGAAACGGCACAAAACGCGCTCCTAGGAGCTGCACTCTGCAAAGGGAAACTGTGCTCGGGGAACAAAGCTCAGCCCCAAGGCGGCTTGGCTCAGGATCGCAGCGCTTGCCTAGTTCTCACCTAGCCCTAGGCTCCCCATAGGACCAAGGAGGGTCTGGGCTGCCTCTGGCTCCGTGGGCACTGCTGCTTGGCTGGTGGTCTCCGCAGCTTGAAACCAACTCCAAACGTGTTCGCCTTCGCGGAGAAGGCTGATTTGGCAGGAAGAAGCCCTGTGTGCACTGGCCCTGGCAACCCACCCATCGCCAGCTAGGGAGGGACCCACCTAGGGCCTAGCTGCGAAACGGCACAAAACGCGCTCCTAGGAGCTGCACTCTGCAAAGGGAAACTGTGCTCGGGGAACAAAGCTCAGCCCCAAGGCGGCTTGGCTCAGGATCGCAGCGCTTGCCTAGTTCTCACCTAGCCCTAGGCTCCCCATAGGGCCAAGGAGGGTCTGGGCTGCCTCTGGCTCCGTGGGCACTGCTGCTTGGCTGGTGGTCTCCGCACCTTGAAACCAACTCCAAACGTGTTCTCCTTCGCGGAGAAGGCTGATTTGGCAGGAAGAAGCCCTGTGTGCACTGGCCCTGGCAACCCACCCATCGCCAGCTAGGGAGGGACCCACCTAGGGCCTAGCTGCGAAACGGCACAAAACGCGCTCCTAGGAGCTGCACTCTGCAAAGGGAAACTGTGCTCGGGGAACAAAGCTCAGCCCCAAGGCGGCTTGGCTCAGGATCGCAGCGCTTGCCTAGTTCTCACCTAGCCCTAGGCTCCCCATAGGGCCAAGGAGGGTCTGGGCTGCCTCTGGCTCCGTGGGCACTGCTGCTTGGCTGGTGGTCTCCGCACCTTGAAACCAACTCCAAACGTGTTCTCCTTCGTGGAGAAGGCTGATTTGGCAGGAAGAAGCCCTGTGTGCACTGGCCCTGGCAAACCGCCCATCGCCAGCTAAGGAGGGACCCACCAAGCGCCTAGCTGCGAAACGGCACAAAACGCGCTCCTAGGAGCTGCACTCTGCAAAGGGAAACTGTGCTCGGGGAACAAAGCTCAGCCCCAAGGCGGCTTGGCTCAGGATCGCAGCGCTTGCCTAGTTCTCACCTAGCCCTAGGCTCCCCATAGGGCCAAGGAGGGTCTGGGCTGCCTCTGGCTCCGTGGGCACTGCTGCTTGGCTGGTGGTCTCCGCACCGTGAAACCAACTCCAAACGTGTTCGCCTTCGCGGAGAAGGCTGATTTGGCAGGAAGAAGCCCTGTGTGCACTGGCCCTGGCAACCCACCCATCGCCAGCTAGGGAGGGACCCACCTAGGGCCTAGCTGCGAAACGGCACAAAACGCGCTCCTAGGAGCTGCGCTCTGCAAAGGGAAACTGTGCTCGGGGAACAAAGCTCAGCCCCAAGGCGGCTTGGCTCAGGATCGCAGCGCTTGCCTAGTTCTCACGTAGCCCTAGGCTCCCCATAGGGCCAAGGAGGGTCTGGGCTGCCTCTGGCTCCGTGGGCACTGCTGCTTGGCTGGTGGTCTCCGCACCTTGAAACCAACTCCAAACGTGTTCGCCTTCGCGGAGAAGGCTGATTTGGCAGGAAGAAGCCCTGTGTGCACTGGCCCTGGCAACCCACCCATAGCCAGCTAGGGAGGGACCCACCTAGGGCCTAGCTGCGAAACGGCGCAAAACGCGCTCCTAGGAGCTGCACTCTGCAAAGGGAAACTGTGCTCGGGGAACAAAGCTCAGCCCCAAGGCGGCTTGGCTCAGGATCGCAGCGCTTGCCTAGTTCTCACCTAGCCCTAGGCTCCCCATAGGGCCAAGGAGGGTCTGGGCTGCCTCTGGCTCCGTGGGCACTGCTGCTTGGTTGGTGGTCTCCGCACCTTGAAACCAACTCCAAACGTGTTCTCCTTCGCGGAGAAGGCTGATTTGGCAGGAAGAAGCCCTGTGTGCACTGGCCCTGGCAAACCGCCCATAGCCAGCTAAGGAGGGACCCACCTAGGGCCTAGCTGCGAAACGGCACAAAACGCGCTCCTAGGAGCTGCACTCTGCAAAGGGAAACTGTGCTCGGGGAACAAACCTCAGCCCCAAGGCGGCTTGGCTCAGGATCGCAGCGCTTGCCTAGTTCTCACCTAGCCCTAGGCTCCCCATAGGGCCAAGGAGGGTCTGGGCTGCCTCTGGCTCCGTGGGCACTGCTGCTTGGCTGGTGGTCTCCGCACCGTGAAACCAACTCCAAAAGTGTTCGCCTTCGCGGAGAAGGCTGATTTGGCAGGAAGAAGCCCTGTGTGCACTGGCCCTGGCAACCCACCCATCGCCAGCTAGGGAGGGACCCACCTAGGGCCTAGCTGCGAAACGGCACAAAACGCGCTCCTAGGAGCTGCACTCTGCAAAGGGAAACTGTGCTCGGGGAACAAAGCTCAGCCCCAAGGCGGCTTGGCTCAGGATCGCAGCGCTTGCCTAGTTCTCACCTAGCCCTAGGCTCCCCATAGGGCCAAGGAGGGTCTGGGCTGCCTCTGGCTCCGTGGGCACTGCTGCTTGGCTGGTGGTCTCCGCACCTTGAAACCAACTCCAAACGTGTTCGCCTTCGCGGAGAAGGCTGATTTGGCAGGAAGAAGCCCTGTGTGCACTGGCCCTGGCAAACCACCCATAGCCAGCTAGGGAGGGACCCACCTAGGGCCTAGCTGCGAAACGGCACAAAACGCGCTCCTAGGAGCTGCACTCTGCAAAGGGAAACTGTGCTCGGGGAACAAAGCTCAGCCCCAAGGCGGCTTGGCTCAGGATCGCAGCGCTTGCCTAGTTCTCACCTAGCCCTAGGCTCCCCAAAGGGCCAAGGAGGGTCTGGGCTGCCTCTGGCTCCGTGGGCACTGCTGCTTGGCTGGTGGTCTCCGCACCGTGAAACCAACTCCAAACGTGTTCGCCTTCGCGGAGAAGGCTGATTTGGCAGGAAGAAGCCCTGTGTGCACTGGCCCTGGCAACCCACCCATCGCCAGCTAGGGAGGGACCCACCTAGGGCCTAGCTGCGAAACGGCACAAAACGCGCTCCTAGGAGCTGCACTCTGCAAAGGGAAACTGTGCTCGGGGAACAAAGCTCAGCCCCAAGGCGGCTTGGCTCAGGATCGCAGCGCTTGCCTAGTTCTCACCTAGCCCTAGGCTCCCCATAGGGCCAAGGAGGGTCTGGGCTGCCTCTGGCTCTGTGGGCACTGCTGCTTGGCTGGTGGTCTCCGCACCTTGAAACCAACTCCAAACGTGTTCTCCTTCGCGGAGAAGGCTGATTTGGCAGGAAGAAGCCCTGTGTGCACTGGCCCTGGCAACCCACCCATCGCCAGCTAGGGAGGGACCCACCTAGGGCCTAGCTGCGAAACGGCACAAAACGCGCTCCTAGGAGCTGCACTCTGCAAAGGGAAACTGTGCTCGGGGAACAAAGCTCAGCCCCAAGGCGGCTTGGCTCAGGATCGCAGCGCTTGCCTAGTTCTCACCTAGCCCTAGGCTCCCCATAGGGCCAAGGAGGGTCTGGGCTGCCTCTGGCTCCGTGGGCACTGCTGCTTGGCTGGTGGTCTCCGCACCTTGAAACCAACTCCAAACGTGTTCTCCTTCGCGGAGAAGGCTGATTTGGCAGGAAGAAGCCCTGTGTGCACTGGCCCTGGCAACCCACCCATCGCCAGCTAGGGAGGGACCCACCTAGGGCCTAGCTGCGAAACGGCACAAAACGCGCTCCTAGGAGCTGCACTCTGCAAAGGGAAACTGTGCTCGGGGAACAAAGCTCAGCCCCAAGGCGGCTTGGCTCAGGATCGCAGCGCTTGCCTAGTTCTCACCTAGCCCTAGGCTCCCCATAGGGCCAAGGAGGGTCTGGGCTGCCTCTGGCTCCGTGGGCACTGCTGCTTGGCTGGTGGTCTCCGCACCTTGAAACCAACTCCAAACGTGTTCTCCTTCGCGGAGAAGGCTGATTTGGCAGGAAGAAGCCCTGTGTGCACTGGCCCTGGCAACCCACCCATCGCCAGCTAGGGAGGGACCCACCTAGGGCCTAGCTGCGAAACGGCACAAAACGCGCTCCTAGGAGCTGCACTCTGCAAAGGGAAACTGTGCTCGGGGAACAAAGCTCAGCCCCAAGGCGGCTTGGCTCAGGATCGCAGCGCTTGCCTAGTTCTCACCTAGCCCTAGGCTCCCCATAGGGCCAAGGAGGGTCTGGGCTGCCTCTGGCTCCGTGGGCACTGCTGCTTGGCTGGTGGTCTCCGCAGCTTGAAACCAACTCCAAACGTGTTCGCCTTCGCGGAGAAGGCTGATTTGGCAGGAAGAAGCCCTGTGTGCACTGGCCCTGGCAAACCACCCATCACCAGCTAGTGAGGGACCCACCTAGGGCCTAGCTGCGAAACGGCACAAAACGCGCTCCTAGGAGCTGCACTCTGCAAAGGGAAACTGTGCTCGGGGAACAAAGCTCAGCCCCAAGGCGGCTTGGCTCAGGATCGCAGCGCTTGCCTAGTTCTCACCTAGCCCTAGGCTCCCCATAGGGCCAAGGAGGGTCTGGGCTGCCTCTGGCTCCGTGGGCACTGCTGCTTGGTTGGTGGTCTCCGCACATTGAAACCAACTCCAAACGTGTTCTCCTTCGCGGAGAAGGCTGATTTGGCAGGAAGAAGCCCTGTGTGCACTGGCCCTGGCAACCCACCCATCGCCAGCTAGGGAGGGACCCACCTAGGGCCTAGCTGCGAAACGGCACAAAACGCGCTCCTAGGAGCTGCACTCTGCAAAGGGAAACTGTGCTCGGGGAACAAAGCTCAGCCCCAAGGCGGCTTGGCTCAGGATCGCAGCGCTTGCCTAGTTCTCACCTAGCCCTAGGCTCCCCATAGGGCCAAGGAGGGTCTGGGCTGCCTCTGGCTCCGTGGGCACTGCTGCTTGGCTGGTGGTCTCCGCACCTTGAAACCAACTCCAAACGTGTTCTCCTTCGCGGAGAAGGCTGATTTGGCAGGAAGAAGCCCTGTGTGCACTGGCCCTGGCAACCCACCCATCGCCAGCTAGGGAGGGACCCACCTAGGGCCTAGCTGCGAAACGGCACAAAACGCGCTCCTAGGAGCTGCACTCTGCAAAGGGAAACTGTGCTCGGGGAACAAAGCTCAGCCCCAAGGCGGCTTGGCTCAGGATCGCAGCGCTTGCCTAGTTCTCACCTAGCCCTAGGCTCCCCATAGGGCCAAGGAGGGTCTGGGCTGCCTCTGGCTCCGTGGGCACTGCTGCTTGGCTGGTGGTCTCCGCACCTTGAAACCAACTCCAAACGTGTTCGCCTTCGCGGAGAAGGCTGATTTGGCAGGAAGAAGCCCTGTGTGCACTGGCCCTGGCAACCCACCCATCGCCAGCTAGGGAGGGACCCACCTAGGGCCTAGCTGCGAAACGGCACAAAACGCGCTCCTAGGAGCTGCACTCTGCAAAGGGAAACTGTGCTCGGGGAACAAAGCTCAGCCCCAAGGCGGCTTGGCTCAGGATCGCAGCGCTTGCCTAGTTCTCACCTAGCCCTAGGCTCCCCATAGGGCCAAGGAGGGTCTGGGCTGCCTCTGGCTCCGTGGGCACTGCTGCTTGGCTGGTGGTCTCCGCACCGTGAAACCAACTCCAAACGTGTTCTCCTTCGCGGAGAAGGCTGATTTGGCAGGAAGAAGCCCTGTGTGCACTGGCCCTAGCAACCCACCCATCGCCAGCTAGGGAGGGACCCACCTAGGGCCTAGCTGCGAAACGGCACAAAACGCGCTCCTAGGAGCTGCACTCTGCAAAGGGAAACTGTGCTCGGGGAACAAAGCTCAGCCCCAAGGCGGCTTGGCTCAGGATCGCAGCGCTTGCCTAGTTCTCACCTAGCCCTAGGCTCCCCATAGGGCCAAGGAGGGTCTGGGCTGCCTCTGGCTCCGTGGGCACTGCTGCTTGGCTGGTGGTCTCCGCACCTTGAAACCAACTCCAAACGTGGTCTCCTTCGTGGAGAAGGCTGATTTGGCAGGAAGAAGCCCTGTGTGCACTGGCCCTGGCAAACCGCCCATCGCCAGCTAGGGAGGGACCCACCTAGGGCCTAGCTGCGAAACGGCACAAAACGCGCTCCTAGGAGCTGCACTCTGCAAAGGGAAACTGTGCTCGGGGAACAAAGCTCAGCCCCAAGGCGGCTTGGCTCAGGATCGCAGCGCTTGCCTAGTTCTCACCTAGCCCTAGGCTCCCCATAGGGCCAAGGAGGGTCTGGGCTGCCTCTGGCTCCGTGGGCACTGCTGCTTGGCTGGTGGTCTCCGCACCGTGAAACCAACTCCAAACGTGTTCGCCTTCGCGGAGAAGGCTGATTTGGCAGGAAGAAGCCCTGTGTGCACTGGCCCTGGCAACCCACCCATCGCCAGCTAGGGAGGGACCCACCAAGGGCCTAGCTGCGAAACGGCACAAAACGCGCTCCTAGGAGCTGCACTCTGCAAAGGGAAACTGTGCTCGGGGAACAAAGCTCAGCCCCAAGGCGGCTTGGCTCAGGATCGCAGCGCTTGCCTAGTTCTCACCTAGCCCTAGGCTCCCCATAGGGCCAAGGAGGGTCTGGGCTGCCTCTGGCTCCGAGGGCACTGCTGCTTGGCTGGTGGTCTCCGCAGCTTGAAACCAACTCCAAACGTGTTCTCCTTCGCGGAGAAGGCTGATTTGGCAGGAAGAAGCCCTGTGTGCACTGGCCCTGGCAACCCACCCATCGCCAGCTAGGGAGGGACCCACCTAGGGCCTAGCTGCGAAACGGCACAAAACGCGCTCCTAGGAGCTGCACTCTGCAAAGGGAAACTGTGCTCGGGGAACAAAGCTCAGCCCCAAGGCGGCTTGGCTCAGGATCGCAGCGCTTGCCTAGTTCTCACCTAGCCCTAGGCTCCCCATAGGACCAAGGAGGGTCTGGGCTGCCTCTGGCTCCGTGGGCACTGCTGCTTGGCTGGTGGTCTCCGCAGCTTGAAACCAACTCCAAACGTGTTCGCCTTCGCGGAGAAGGCTGATTTGGCAGGAAGAAGCCCTGTGTGCACTGGCCCTGGCAACCCACCCATCGCCAGCTAGGGAGGGACCCACCTAGGGCCTAGCTGCGAAACGGCACAAAACGCGCTCCTAGGAGCTGCACTCTGCAAAGGGAAACTGTGCTCGGGGAACAAAGCTCAGCCCCAAGGCGGCTTGGCTCAGGATCGCAGCGCTTGCCTAGTTCTCACCTAGCCCTAGGCTCCCCATAGGGCCAAGGAGGGTCTGGGCTGCCTCTGGCTCCGTGGGCACTGCTGCTTGGCTGGTGGTCTCCGCACCTTGAAACCAACTCCAAACGTGTTCTCCTTCGCGGAGAAGGCTGATTTGGCAGGAAGAAGCCCTGTGTGCACTGGCCCTGGCAACCCACCCATCGCCAGCTAGGGAGGGACCCACCTAGGGCCTAGCTGCGAAACGGCACAAAACGCGCTCCTAGGAGCTGCACTCTGCAAAGGGAAACTGTGCTCGGGGAACAAAGCTCAGCCCCAAGGCGGCTTGGCTCAGGATCGCAGCGCTTGCCTAGTTCTCACCTAGCCCTAGGCTCCCCATAGGGCCAAGGAGGGTCTGGGCTGCCTCTGGCTCCGTGGGCACTGCTGCTTGGCTGGTGGTCTCCGCACCTTGAAACCAACTCCAAACGTGTTCTCCTTCGTGGAGAAGGCTGATTTGGCAGGAAGAAGCCCTGTGTGCACTGGCCCTGGCAAACCGCCCATCGCCAGCTAAGGAGGGACCCACCAAGGGCCTAGCTGCGAAACGGCACAAAACGCGCTCCTAGGAGCTGCACTCTGCAAAGGGAAACTGTGCTCGGGGAACAAAGCTCAGCCCCAAGGCGGCTTGGCTCAGGATCGCAGCGCTTGCCTAGTTCTCACCTAGCCCTAGGCTCCCCATAGGGCCAAGGAGGGTCTGGGCTGCCTCTGGCTCCGTGGGAACTGCTGCTTGGCTGGTGGTCTCCGCACCGTGAAACCAACTCCAAACGTGTTCGCCTTCGCGGAGAAGGCTGATTTGGCAGGAAGAAGCCCTGTGTGCACTGGCCCTGGCAACCCACCCATCGCCAGCTAGGGAGGGACCCACCTAGGGCCTAGCTGCGAAACGGCACAAAACGCGCTCCTAGGAGCTGCGCTCTGCAAAGGGAAACTGTGCTCGGGGAACAAAGCTCAGCCCCAAGGCGGCTTGGCTCAGGATCGCAGCGCTTGCCTAGTTCTCACGTAGCCCTAGGCTCCCCATAGGGCCAAGGAGGGTCTGGGCTGCCTCTGGCTCCGTGGGCACTGCTGCTTGGCTGGTGGTCTCCGCACCTTGAAACCAACTCCAAACGTGTTCGCCTTCGCGGAGAAGGCTGATTTGGCAGGAAGAAGCCCTGTGTGCACTGGCCCTGGCAACCCACCCATAGCCAGCTAGGGAGGGACCCACCTAGGGCCTAGCTGCGAAACGGCACAAAACGCGCTCCTAGGAGCTGCACTCTGCAAAGGGAAACTGTGCTCGGGGAACAAAGCTCAGCCCCAAGGCGGCTTGGCTCAGGATCGCAGCGCTTGCCTAGTTCTCACCTAGCCCTAGGCTCCCCATAGGGCCAAGGAGGGTCTGGGCTGCCTCTGGCTCCGTGGGCACTGCTGCTTGGTTGGTGGTCTCCGCACCTTGAAACCAACTCCAAACGTGTTCTCCTTCGCGGAGAAGGCTGATTTGGCAGGAAGAAGCCCTGTGTGCACTGGCCCTGGCAAACCGCCCATAGCCAGCTAAGGAGGGACCCACCTAGGGCCTAGCTGCGAAACGGCACAAAACGCGCTCCTAGGAGCTGCACTCTGCAAAGGGAAACTGTGCTCGGGGAACAAACCTCAGCCCCAAGGCGGCTTGGCTCAGGATCGCAGCGCTTGCCTAGTTCTCACCTAGCCCTAGGCTCCCCATAGGGCCAAGGAGGGTCTGGGCTGCCTCTGGCTCCGTGGGCACTGCTGCTTGGCTGGTGGTCTCCGCACCGTGAAACCAACTCCAAAAGTGTTCGCCTTCGCGGAGAAGGCTGATTTGGCAGGAAGAAGCCCTGTGTGCACTGGCCCTGGCAACCCACCCATCGCCAGCTAGGGAGGGACCCACCTAGGGCCTAGCTGCGAAACGGCACAAAACGCGCTCCTAGGAGCTGCACTCTGCAAAGGGAAACTGTGCTCGGGGAACAAAGCTCAGCCCCAAGGCGGCTTGGCTCAGGATCGCAGCGCTTGCCTAGTTCTCACCTAGCCCTAGGCTCCCCATAGGGCCAAGGAGGGTCTGGGCTGCCTCTGGCTCCGTGGGCACTGCTGCTTGGCTGGTGGTCTCCGCACCTTGAAACCAACTCCAAACGTGTTCGCCTTCGCGGAGAAGGCTGATTTGGCAGGAAGAAGCCCTGTGTGCACTGGCCCTGGCAAACCACCCATAGCCAGCTAGGGAGGGACCCACCTAGGGCCTAGCTGCGAAACGGCACAAAACGCGCTCCTAGGAGCTGCACTCTGCAAAGGGAAACTGTGCTCGGGGAACAAAGCTCAGCCCCAAGGCGGCTTGGCTCAGGATCGCAGCGCTTGCCTAGTTCTCACCTAGCCCTAGGCTCCCCAAAGGGCCAAGGAGGGTCTGGGCTGCCTCTGGCTCCGTGGGCACTGCTGCTTGGCTGGTGGTCTCCGCACCGTGAAACCAACTCCAAACGTGTTCGCCTTCGCGGAGAAGGCTGATTTGGCAGGAAGAAGCCCTGTGTGCACTGGCCCTGGCAACCCACCCATCGCCAGCTAGGGAGGGACCCAACTAGGGCCTAGCTGCGAAACGGCACAAAACGCGCTCCTAGGAGCTGCACTCTGCAAAGGGAAACTGTGCTCGGGGAACAAAGCTCAGCCCCAAGGCGGCTTGGCTCAGGATCGCAGCGCTTGCCTAGTTCTCACCTAGCCCTAGGCTCCCCATAGGGCCAAGGAGGGTCTGGGCTGCCTCTGGCTCTGTGGGCACTGCTGCTTGGCTGGTGGTCTCCGCACCTTGAAACCAACTCCAAACGTGTTCGCCTTCGCGGAGAAGGCTGATTTGGCAGGAAGAAGCCCTGTGTGCACTGGCCCTGGCAACCCACCCATAGCCAGCTAGGGAGGGACCCACCTAGGGCCTAGCTGCGAAACGGCACAAAACGCGCTCCTAGGAGCTGCACTCTGCAAAGGGAAACTGTGCTCGGGGAACAAAGCTCAGCCCCAAGGCGGCTTGGCTCAGGATCGCAGCGCTTGCCTAGTTCTCACGTAGCCCTAGGCTCCCCATAGGGCCAAGGAGGGTCTGGGCTGCCTCTGGCTCCGTGGGCACTGCTGCTTGGCTGGTGGTCTCCGCACCTTGAAACCAACTCAAAACGTGTTCTCCTTCGCGGAGAAGGCTGATTTGGCAGGAAGAAGCCCTGTGTGCACTGGCCCTGGCAACCCACCCATCGCCAGCTAGGGAGGGACCCACCTAGGGCCTAGCTGCGAAACGGCACAAAACGCGCTCCTAGGAGCTGCACTCTGCAAAGGGAAACTGTGCTCGGGGAACAAAGCTCAGCCCCAAGGCGGCTTGGCTCAGGATCGCAGCGCTTGCCTAGTTCTCACCTAGCCCTAGGCTCCCCATAGGGCCAAGGAGGGTCTGGGCTGCCTCTGGCTCCGTGGGCACTGCTGCTTGGCTGGTGGTCTCCGCACCTTGAAACCAACTCCAAACGTGTTCTCCTTCGCGGAGAAGGCTGATTTGGCAGGAAGAAGCCCTGTGTGCACTGGCCCTGGCAACCCACCCATCGCCAGCTAGGGAGGGACCCAACTAGGGCCTAGCTGCGAAACGGCACAAAACGCGCTCCTAGGAGCTGCACTCTGCAAAGGGAAACTGTGCTCGGGGAACAAAGCTCAGCCCCAAGGCGGCTTGGCTCAGGATCGCAGCGCTTGCCTAGTTCTCACCTAGCCCTAGGCTCCCCATAGGGCCAAGGAGGGTCTGGGCTGCCTCTGGCTCCGTGGGCACTGCTGCTTGGCTGGTGGTCTCCGCACCTTGAAACCAACTCCAAACGTGTTCTCCTTCGCGGAGAAGGCTGATTTGGCAGGAAGAAGCCCTGTGTGCACTGGCCCTGGCAACCCACCCATCGCCAGCTAGGGAGGGACCCACCTAGGGCCTAGCTGCGAAACGGCACAAAACGCGCTCCTAGGAGCTGCACTCTGCAAAGGGAAACTGTGCTCGGGGAACAAAGCTCAGCCCCAAGGCGGCTTGGCTCAGGATCGCAGCGCTTGCCTAGTTCTCACCTAGCCCTAGGCTCCCCATAGGGCCAAGGAGGGTCTGGGCTGCCTCTGGCTCCGTGGGCACTGCTGCTTGGCTGGTGGTCTCCGCAGCTTGAAACCAACTCCAAACGTGTTCGCCTTCGCGGAGAAGGCTGATTTGGCAGGAAGAAGCCCTGTGTGCACTGGCCCTGGCAAACCACCCATCACCAGCTAGGGAGGGACCCACCTAGGGCCTAGCTGCGAAACGGCACAAAACGCGCTCCTAGGAGCTGCACTCTGCAAAGGGAAACTGTGCTCGGGGAACAAAGCTCAGCCCCAAGGCGGCTTGGCTCAGGATCGCAGCGCTTGCCTAGTTCTCACCTAGCCCTAGGCTCCCCATAGGGCCAAGGAGGGTCTGGGCTGCCTCTGGCTCCGTGGGCACTGCTGCTTGGTTGGTGGTCTCCGCACATTGAAACCAACTCCAAACGTGTTCTCCTTCGCGGAGAAGGCTGATTTGGCAGGAAGAAGCCCTGTGTGCACTGGCCCTGGCAACCCACCCATCGCCAGCTAGGGAGGGACCCACCTAGGGCCTAGCTGCGAAACGGCACAAAACGCGCTCCTAGGAGCTGCACTCTGCAAAGGGAAACTGTGCTCGGGGAACAAAGCTCAGCCCCAAGGCGGCTTGGCTCAGGATCGCAGCGCTTGCCTAGTTCTCACCTAGCCCTAGGCTCCCCATAGGGCCAAGGAGGGTCTGGGCTGCCTCTGGCTCCGTGGGCACTGCTGCTTGGTTGGTGGTCTCCGCACCTTGAAACCAACTCCAAACGTGTTCTCCTTCGTGGAGAAGGCTGATTTGGCAGGAAGAAGCCCTGTGTGCACTGGCCCTGGCAATCCACCCATCGCCAGCTAGGGAGGGACCCACCTAGGGCCTAGCTGCGAAACGGCACAAAACGCGCTCCTAGGAGCTGCACTCTGCAAAGGGAAACTGTGCTCGGGGAACAAAGCTCAGCCCCAAGGCGGCTTGGCTCAGGATCGCAGCGCTTGCCTAGTTCTCACCTAGCCCTAGGCTCCCCATAGGACCAAGGAGGGTCTGGGCTGCCTCTGGCTCCGTGGGCACTGCTGCTTGGCTGGTGGTCTCCGCAGCTTGAAACCAACTCCAAACGTGTTCGCCTTCGCGGAGAAGGCTGATTTGGCAGGAAGAAGCCCTGTGTGCACTGGCCCTGGCAACCCACCCATCGCCAGCTAGGGAGGGACCCACCTAGGGCCTAGCTGCGAAACGGCACAAAACGCGCTCCTAGGAGCTGCACTCTGCAAAGGGAAACTGTGCTCGGGGAACAAAGCTCAGCCCCAAGGCGGCTTGGCTCAGGATCGCAGCGCTTGCCTAGTTCTCACCTAGCCCTAGGCTCCCCATAGGGCCAAGGAGGGTCTGGGCTGCCTCTGGCTCCGTGGGCACTGCTGCTTGGCTGGTGGTCTCCGCACCTTGAAACCAACTCCAAACGTGTTCTCCTTCGCGGAGAAGGCTGATTTGGCAGGAAGAAGCCCTGTGTGCACTGGCCCTGGCAACCCACCCATCGCCAGCTAGGGAGGGACCCACCTAGGGCCTAGCTGCGAAACGGCACAAAACGCGCTCCTAGGAGCTGCACTCTGCAAAGGGAAACTGTGCTCGGGGAACAAAGCTCAGCCCCAAGGCGGCTTGGCTCAGGATCGCAGCGCTTGCCTAGTTCTCACCTAGCCCTAGGCTCCCCATAGGGCCAAGGAGGGTCTGGGCTGCCTCTGGCTCCGTGGGCACTGCTGCTTGGCTGGTGGTCTCCGCACCTTGAAACCAACTCCAAACGTGTTCTCCTTCGTGGAGAAGGCTGATTTGGCAGGAAGAAGCCCTGTGTGCACTGGCCCTGGCAAACCGCCCATCGCCAGCTAAGGAGGGACCCACCAAGGGCCTAGCTGCGAAACGGCACAAAACGCGCTCCTAGGAGCTGCACTCTGCAAAGGGAAACTGTGCTCGGGGAACAAAGCTCAGCCCCAAGGCGGCTTGGCTCAGGATCGCAGCGCTTGCCTAGTTCTCACCTAGCCCTAGGCTCCCCATAGGGCCAAGGAGGGTCTGGGCTGCCTCTGGCTCCGTGGGCACTGCTGCTTGGCTGGTGGTCTCCGCACCGTGAAACCAACTCCAAACGTGTTCGCCTTCGCGGAGAAGGCTGATTTGGCAGGAAGAAGCCCTGTGTGCACTGGCCCTGGCAACCCACCCATCGCCAGCTAGGGAGGGACCCACCTAGGGCCTAGCTGCGAAACGGCACAAAACGCGCTCCTAGGAGCTGCGCTCTGCAAAGGGAAACTGTGCTCGGGGAACAAAGCTCAGCCCCAAGGCGGCTTGGCTCAGGATCGCAGCGCTTGCCTAGTTCTCACCTAGCCCTAGGCTCCCCATAGGGCCAAGGAGGGTCTGGGCTGCCTCTGGCTCCGTGGGCACTGCTGCTTGGCTGGTGGTCTCCGCACCTTGAAACCAACTCCAAACGTGTTCGCCTTCGCGGAGAAGGCTGATTTGGCAGGAAGAAGCCCTGTGTGCACTGGCCCTGGCAACCCACCCATCGCCAGCTAGGGAGGGACCCACCTAGGGCCTAGCTGCGAAACGGCGCAAAACGCGCTCCTAGGAGCTGCACTCTGCAAAGGGAAACTGTGCTCGGGGAACAAAGCTCAGCCCCAAGGCGGCTTGGCTCAGGATCGCAGCGCTTGCCTAGTTCTCACCTAGCCCTAGGCTCCCCATAGGGCCAAGGAGGGTCTGGGCTGCCTCTGGCTCCGTGGGCACTGCTGCTTGGTTGGTGGTCTCCGCACCTTGAAACCAACTCCAAACGTGTTCTCCTTCGCGGAGAAGGCTGATTTGGCAGGAAGAAGCCCTGTGTGCACTGGCCCTGGCAAACCGCCCATAGCCAGCTAAGGAGGGACCCACCTAGGGCCT
The DNA here is from genome assembly GCF_054392235.1 of Sus scrofa. NCBI lineage: Eukaryota > Metazoa > Chordata > Mammalia > Artiodactyla > Suidae > Sus > Sus scrofa. The sequence continues at coordinate 31,057,939 of NC_139389.1, read as the reverse complement.
AGCTGCGAAACGGCACAAAACGCGCTCCTAGGAGCTGCACTCTGCAAAGGGAAACTGTGCTCGGGGAACAAACCTCAGCCCCAAGGCGGCTTGGCTCAGGATCGCAGCGCTTGCCTAGTTCTCACCTAGCCCTAGGCTCCCCATAGGGCCAAGGAGGGTCTGGGCTGCCTCTGGCTCCGTGGGCACTGCTGCTTGGCTGGTGGTCTCCGCACCGTGAAACCAACTCCAAAAGTGTTCGCCTTCGCGGAGAAGGCTGATTTGGCAGGAAGAAGCCCTGTGTGCACTGGCCCTGGCAACCCACCCATCGCCAGCTAGGGAGGGACCCACCTAGGGCCTAGCTGCGAAACGGCACAAAACGCGCTCCTAGGAGCTGCACTCTGCAAAGGGAAACTGTGCTCGGGGAACAAAGCTCAGCCCCAAGGCGGCTTGGCTCAGGATCGCAGCGCTTGCCTAGTTCTCACCTAGCCCTAGGCTCCCCATAGGGCCAAGGAGGGTCTGGGCTGCCTCTGGCTCCGTGGGCACTGCTGCTTGGCTGGTGGTCTCCGCACCTTGAAACCAACTCCAAACGTGTTCTCCTTCGCGGAGAAGGCTGATTTGGCAGGAAGAAGCCCTGTGTGCACTGGCCCTGGCAAACCACCCATAGCCAGCTAGGGAGGGACCCACCTAGGGCCTAGCTGCGAAACGGCACAAAACGCGCTCCTAGGAGCTGCACTCTGCAAAGGGAAACTGTGCTCGGGGAACAAAGCTCAGCCCCAAGGCGGCTTGGCTCAGGATCGCAGCGCTTGCCTAGTTCTCACCTAGCCCTAGGCTCCCCAAAGGGCCAAGGAGGGTCTGGGCTGCCTCTGGCTCCGTGGGCACTGCTGCTTGGCTGGTGGTCTCCGCACCGTGAAACCAACTCCAAACGTGTTCGCCTTCGCGGAGAAGGCTGATTTGGCAGGAAGAAGCCCTGTGTGCACTGGCCCTGGCAACCCACCCATCGCCAGCTAGGGAGGGACCCAACTAGGGCCTAGCTGCGAAACGGCACAAAACGCGCTCCTAGGAGCTGCACTCTGCAAAGGGAAACTGTGCTCGGGGAACAAAGCTCAGCCCCAAGGCGGCTTGGCTCAGGATCGCAGCGCTTGCCTAGTTCTCACCTAGCCCTAGGCTCCCCATAGGGCCAAGGAGGGTCTGGGCTGCCTCTGGCTCTGTGGGCACTGCTGCTTGGCTGGTGGTCTCCGCACCTTGAAACCAACTCCAAACGTGTTCGCCTTCGCGGAGAAGGCTGATTTGGCAGGAAGAAGCCCTGTGTGCACTGGCCCTGGCAACCCACCCATAGCCAGCTAGGGAGGGACCCACCTAGGGCCTAGCTGCGAAACGGCACAAAACGCGCTCCTAGGAGCTGCACTCTGCAAAGGGAAACTGTGCTCGGGGAACAAAGCTCAGCCCCAAGGCGGCTTGGCTCAGGATCGCAGCGCTTGCCTAGTTCTCACGTAGCCCTAGGCTCCCCATAGGGCCAAGGAGGGTCTGGGCTGCCTCTGGCTCCGTGGGCACTGCTGCTTGGCTGGTGGTCTCCGCACCTTGAAACCAACTCAAAACGTGTTCTCCTTCGCGGAGAAGGCTGATTTGGCAGGAAGAAGCCCTGTGTGCACTGGCCCTGGCAACCCACCCATCGCCAGCTAGGGAGGGACCCACCTAGGGCCTAGCTGCGAAACGGCACAAAACGCGCTCCTAGGAGCTGCACTCTGCAAAGGGAAACTGTGCTCGGGGAACAAAGCTCAGCCCCAAGGCGGCTTGGCTCAGGATCGCAGCGCTTGCCTAGTTCTCACCTAGCCCTAGGCTCCCCATAGGGCCAAGGAGGGTCTGGGCTGCCTCTGGCTCCGTGGGCACTGCTGCTTGGCTGGTGGTCTCCGCACCTTGAAACCAACTCCAAACGTGTTCTCCTTCGCGGAGAAGGCTGATTTGGCAGGAAGAAGCCCTGTGTGCACTGGCCCTGGCAACCCACCCATCGCCAGCTAGGGAGGGACCCAACTAGGGCCTAGCTGCGAAACGGCACAAAACGCGCTCCTAGGAGCTGCACTCTGCAAAGGGAAACTGTGCTCGGGGAACAAAGCTCAGCCCCAAGGCGGCTTGGCTCAGGATCGCAGCGCTTGCCTAGTTCTCACCTAGCCCTAGGCTCCCCATAGGGCCAAGGAGGGTCTGGGCTGCCTCTGGCTCCGTGGGCACTGCTGCTTGGCTGGTGGTCTCCGCACCTTGAAACCAACTCCAAACGTGTTCTCCTTCGCGGAGAAGGCTGATTTGGCAGGAAGAAGCCCTGTGTGCACTGGCCCTGGCAACCCACCCATCGCCAGCTAGGGAGGGACCCACCTAGGGCCTAGCTGCGAAACGGCACAAAACGCGCTCCTAGGAGCTGCACTCTGCAAAGGGAAACTGTGCTCGGGGAACAAAGCTCAGCCCCAAGGCGGCTTGGCTCAGGATCGCAGCGCTTGCCTAGTTCTCACCTAGCCCTAGGCTCCCCATAGGGCCAAGGAGGGTCTGGGCTGCCTCTGGCTCCGTGGGCACTGCTGCTTGGTTGGTGGTCTCCGCACCTTGAAACCAACTCCAAACGTGTTCTCCTTCGTGGAGAAGGCTGATTTGGCAGGAAGAAGCCCTGTGTGCACTGGCCCTGGCAATCCACCCATAGCCAGCTAAGGAGGGACCCACCTAGGGCCTAGCTGCGAAACGGCACAAAACGCGCTCCTAGGAGCTGCACTCTGCAAAGGGAAACTGTGCTCGGGGAACAAAGCTAAGCCCCAAGGCGGCTTGGCTCAGGATCGCAGCGCTTGCCTAGTTCTCACGTAGCCCTAGGCTCCCCATAGGGCCAAGGAGGGTCTGGGCTGCCTCTGGCTCCGTGGGCACTGCTGCTTGGCTGGTGGTCTCCGCACCTTGAAACCAACTCCAAACGTGTTCTCTTTCGCGGAGAAGGCTGATTTGGCAGGAAGAAGCCCTGTGTGCACTGGCCCTAGCAACCCACCCATCGCCAGCTAGGGAGGGACCCACCTAGGGCCTAGCTGCGAAACGGCACAAAACGCGCTCCTAGGAGCTGCACTCTGCAAAGGGAAACTGTGCTCGGGGAACAAAGCTCAGCCCCAAGGCGGCTTGGCTCAGGATCGCAGCGCTTGCCTAGTTCTCACCTAGCCCTAGGCTCCCCATAGGGCCAAGGAGGGTCTGGGCTGCCTCTGGCTCCGTGGGCACTGCTGCTTGGCTGGTGGTCTCCGCACCGTGAAACCAACTCCAAACGTGTTTTCCTTCGCGGAGAAGGCTGATTTGGCAGGAAGAAGCCCTGTGTGCACTGGCCCTGGCAACCCACCCATCGCCAGCTAGGGAGGGACCCACCTAGGGCCTAGCTGCGAAACGGCACAAAACGCGCTCCTAGGAGCTGCACTCTGCAAAGGGAAACTGTGCTCGGGGAACAAAGCTCAGCCCCAAGGCGGCTTGGCTCAGGATCGCAGCGCTTGCCTAGTTCTCACCTAGCCCTAGGCTCCCCATAGGACCAAGGAGGGTCTGGGCTGCCTCTGGCTCCGTGGGCACTGCTGCTTGGCTGGTGGTCTCCGCAGCTTGAAACCAACTCCAAACGTGTTCGCCTTCGCGGAGAAGGCTGATTTGGCAGGAAGAAGCCCTGTGTGCACTGGCCCTGGCAACCCACCCATCGCCAGCTAGGGAGGGACCCACCTAGGGCCTAGCTGCGAAACGGCACAAAACGCGCTCCTAGGAGCTGCACTCTGCAAAGGGAAACTGTGCTCGGGGAACAAAGCTCAGCCCCAAGGCGGCTTGGCTCAGGATCGCAGCGCTTGCCTAGTTCTCACCTAGCCCTAGGCTCCCCATATGGCCAAGGAGGGTCTGGGCTGCCTCTGGCTCCGTGGGCACTGCTGCTTGGTTGGTGGTCTCCGCACCTTGAAACCAACTCCAAACGTGTTCTCCTTCGCGGAGAAGGCTGATTTGGCAGGAAGAAGCCCTGTGTGCACTGGCCCTGGCAACCCACCCATCGCCAGCTAGGGAGGGACCCACCTAGGGCCTAGCTGCGAAACGGCACAAAACGCGCTCCTAGGAGCTGCACTCTGCAAAGGGAAACTGTGCTCGGGGAACAAACCTCAGCCACAAGGCGGCTTGGCTCAGGATCGCAGCGCTTGCCTAGTTCTCACGTAGCCCTAGGCTCCCCATAGGGCCAAGGAGGGTCTGGGCTGCCTCTGGCTCCGTGGGCACTGCTGCTTGGTTGGTGGTCTCCGCACCTTGAAACCAACTCCAAACGTGTTCTCCTTCGTGGAGAAGGCTGATTTGGCAGGAACAAGCCCTGTGTGCACTGGCCCTGGCAAACCACCCATCGCCAGCTAGGGAGGGATCCACCTAGGGCCTAGCTGCGAAACGGCACAAAACGCGCTCCTAGGAGCTGCACTCTGCAAAGGGAAACTGTGCTCGGGGAACAAAGCTCAGCCCCAAGGCGGCTTGGCTCAGGATCGCAGCGCTTGCCTAGTTCTCACCTAGCCCTAGGCTCCCCATAGGGCCAAGGAGGGTCTGGGCTGCCTCTGGCTCCGTGGGCACTGCTGCTTGGCTGGTGGTCTCCGCACCGTGAAACCAACTCCAAACGTGTTCGCCTTCGCGGAGAAGGCTGATTTGGCAGGAAGAAGCCCTGTGTGCACTGGCCCTGGCAACCCACCCATCGCCAGCTAGGGAGGGACCCACCAAGGGCCTAGCTGCGAAACGGCACAAAACGCGCTCCTAGGAGCTGCACTCTGCAAAGGGAAACTGTGCTCGGGGAACAAAGCTCAGCCCCAAGGCGGCTTGGCTCAGGATCGCAGCGCTTGCCTAGTTCTCACCTAGCCCTAGGCTCCCCATAGGGCCAAGGAGGGTCTGGGCTGCCTCTGGCTCCGAGGGCACTGCTGCTTGGCTGGTGGTCTCCGCACCGTGAAACCAACTCCAAACGTGTTCTCCTTCGCGGAGAAGGCTGATTTGGCAGGAAGAAGCCCTGTGTGCACTGGCCCTGGCAACCCACCCATCGCCAGCTAGGGAGGGACCCACCTAGGGCCTAGCTGCGAAACGGCACAAAACGCGCTCCTAGGAGCTGCACTCTGCAAAGGGAAACTGTGCTCGGGGAACAAAGCTCAGCCCCAAGGCGGCTTGGCTCAGGATCGCAGCGCTTGCCTAGTTCTCACCTAGCCCTAGGCTCCCCATAGGGCCAAGGAGGGTCTGGGCTGCCTCTGGCTCCGTGGGCACTGCTGCTTGGCTGGTGGTCTCCGCAGCTTGAAACCAACTCCAAACGTGTTCTCCTTCGCGGAGAAGGCTGATTTGGCAGGAAGAAGCCCTGTGTGCACTGGCCCTAGCAACCCACCCATAGCCAGCTAGGGAGGGATCCACCTTGGGCCTAGCTGCGAAACGGCACAAAACGCGCTCCTAGGAGCTGCACTCTGCAAAGGGAAACAGTGCTCGGGGAACAAACCTCAGCCCCAAGGCGGCTTGGCTCAGGATCGCAGCGCTTGCCTAGTTCTCACCTAGCCCTAGGCTCCCCATAGGGCCAAGGAGGGTCTGGGCTGCCTCTGGCTCCGTGGGCACTGCTGCTTGGCTGGTGGTCTCCGCACCGTGAAACCAACTCCAAACGTGTTTTCCTTCGCGGAGAAGGCTGATTTGGCAGGAAGAAGCCCTGTGTGCACTGGCCCTGGCAACCCACCCATCGCCAGCTAGGGAGGGACCCACCTAGGGCCTAGCTGCGAAACGGCACAAAACGCGCTCCTAGGAGCTGCACTCTGCAAAGGGAAACTGTGCTCGGGGAACAAAGCTCAGCCCCAAGGCGGCTTGGCTCAGGATCGCAGCGCTTGCCTAGTTCTCACCTAGCCCTAGGCTCCCCATAGGGCCAAGGAGGGTCTGGGCTGCCTCTGGCTCCGTGGGCACTGCTGCTTGGCTGGTGGTCTCCGCACCTTGAAACCAACTCCAAACGTGTTCTCCTTCGTGGAGAAGGCTGATTTGGCAGGAAGAAGCCCTGTGTGCACTGGCCCTGGCAAACCGCCCATCGCCAGCTAGGGAGGGACCCACCTAGGGCCTAGCTGCGAAACGGCACAAAACGCGCTCCTAGGAGCTGCACTCTGCAAAGGGAAACTGTGCTCGGGGAACAAAGCTCAGCCCCAAGGCGGCTTGGCTCAGGATCGCAGCGCTTGCCTAGTTCTCACCTAGCCCTAGGCTCCCCAAAGGGCCAAGGAGGGTCTGGGCTGCCTCTGGCTCCGTGGGCACTGCTGCTTGGCTGGTGGTCTCCGCAGCTTGAAACCAACTCCAAACGTGTTCGCCTTCGCGGAGAAGGCTGATTTGGCAGGAAGAAGCCCTGTGTGCACTGGCCCTGGCAACCCACCCATCGCCAGCTAGGGAGGGACCCACCTAGGGCCTAGCTGCGAAACGGCACAAAACGCGCTCCTAGGAGCTGCACTCTGCAAAGGGAAACTGTGCTCGGGGAACAAAGCTCAGCCCCAAGGCGGCTTGGCTCAGGATCGCAGCGCTTGCCTAGTTCTCACCTAGCCCTAGGCTCCCCATAGGGCCAAGGAGGGTCTGGGCTGCCTCTGGCTCCGTGGGCACTGCTGCTTGGCTGGTGGTCTCCGCACCGTGAAACCAACTCCAAACGTGTTTTCCTTCGCGGAGAAGGCTGATTTGGCAGGAAGAAGCCCTGTGTGCACTGGCCCTGGCAACCCACCCATCGCCAGCTAGGGAGGGACCCACCTAGGGCCTAGCTGCGAAACGGCACAAAACGCGCTCCTAGGAGCTGCACTCTGCAAAGGGAAACTGTGCTCGGGGAACAAAGCTCAGCCCCAAGGCGGCTTGGCTCAGGATCGCAGCGCTTGCCTAGTTCTCACCTAGCCCTAGGCTCCCCATAGGGCCAAGGAGGGTCTGGGCTGCCTCTGGCTCCGTGGGCACTGCTGCTTGGCTGGTGGTCTCCGCACCTTGAAACCAACTCCAAACGTGTTCTCCTTCGTGGAGAAGGCTGATTTGGCAGGAAGAAGCCCTGTGTGCACTGGCCCTGGCAAACCGCCCATCGCCAGCTAGGGAGGGACCCACCTAGGGCCTAGCTGCGAAACGGCACAAAACGCGCTCCTAGGAGCTGCACTCTGCAAAGGGAAACTGTGCTCGGGGAACAAAGCTCAGCCCCAAGGCGGCTTGGCTCAGGATCGCAGCGCTTGCCTAGTTCTCACCTAGCCCTAGGCTCCCCAAAGGGCCAAGGAGGGTCTGGGCTGCCTCTGGCTCCGTGGGCACTGCTGCTTGGCTGGTGGTCTCCGCAGCTTGAAACCAACTCCAAACGTGTTCTCCTTCGCGGAGAAGGCTGATTTGGCAGGAAGAAGCCCTGTGTGCACTGGCCCTGGCAACCCACCCATCGCCAGCTAGGGAGGGACCCACCTAGGGCCTAGCTGCGAAACGGCACAAAACGCGCTCCTAGGAGCTGCACTCTGCAAAGGGAAACTGTGCTCGGGGAACAAAGCTCAGCCCCAAGGCGGCTTGGCTCAGGATCGCAGCGCTTGCCTAGTTCTCACCTAGCCCTAGGCTCCCCATAGGGCCAAGGAGGGTCTGGGCTGCCTCTGGCTCCGTGGGCACTGCTGCTTGGCTGGTGGTCTCCGCACCGTGAAACCAACTCCAAACGTGTTTTCCTTCGCGGAGAAGGCTGATTTGGCAGGAAGAAGCCCTGTGTGCACTGGCCCTGGCAACCCACCCATCGCCAGCTAGGGAGGGACCCACCTAGGGCCTAGCTGCGAAACGGCACAAAACGCGCTCCTAGGAGCTGCACTCTGCAAAGGGAAACTGTGCTCGGGGAACAAAGCTCAGCCCCAAGGCGGCTTGGCTCAGGATCGCAGCGCTTGCCTAGTTCTCACCTAGCCCTAGGCTCCCCATAGGGCCAAGGAGGGTCTGGGCTGCCTCTGGCTCCGTGGGCACTGCTGCTTGGCTGGTGGTCTCCGCACCTTGAAACCAACTCCAAACGTGTTCTCCTTCGTGGAGAAGGCTGATTTGGCAGGAAGAAGCCCTGTGTGCACTGGCCCTGGCAATCCACCCATAGCCAGCTAAGGAGGGACCACCTAGGGCCTAGCTGCGAAACGGCACAAAACGCGCTCCTAGGAGGTGCACTCTGCAAAGGGAAACTGTGCTCGGGGAACAAAGCTCAGCCCCAAGGCGGCTTGGCTCAGGATCGCAGCGCTTGCCTAGTTCTCACCTAGCCCTAGGCTCCCCATAGGGCCAAGGAGGGTCTGGGCTGCCTCTGGCTCCGTGGGCACTGCTGCTTGGCTGGTGGTCTCCGCAGCTTGAAACCAACTCCAAACGTGTTCGCCTTCGCGGAGAAGGCTGATTTGGCAGGAAGAAGCCCTGTGTGCACTGGCCCTGGCAACCCACCCATCGCCAGCTAGGGAGGGACCCACCTAGGGCCTAGCTGCGAAACGGCACAAAACGCGCTCCTAGGAGCTGCACTCTGCAAAGGGAAACTGTGCTCGGGGAACAAAGCTCAGCCCCAAGGCGGCTTGGCTCAGGATCGCAGCGCTTGCCTAGTTCTCACCTAGCCCTAGGCTCCCCATAGGGCCAAGGAGGGTCTGGGCTGCCTCTGGCTCCGTGGGCACTGCTGCTTGGCTGGTGGTCTCCGCACCGTGAAACCAACTCCAAACGTGTTTTCCTTCGCGGAGAAGGCTGATTTGGCAGGAAGAAGCCCTGTGTGCACTGGCCCTGGCAACCCACCCATCGCCAGCTAGGGAGGGACCCACCTAGGGCCTAGCTGCGAAACGGCACAAAACGCGCTCCTAGGAGCTGCACTCTGCAAAGGGAAACTGTGCTCGGGGAACAAAGCTCAGCCCCAAGGCGGCTTGGCTCAGGATCGCAGCGCTTGCCTAGTTCTCACCTAGCCCTAGGCTCCCCATAGGGCCAAGGAGGGTCTGGGCTGCCTCTGGCTCCGTGGGCACTGCTGCTTGGCTGGTGGTCTCCGCACCGTGAAACCAACTCCAAACGTGTTCGCCTTCGCGGAGAAGGCTGATTTGGCAGGAAGAAGCCCTGTGTGCACTGGCCCTGGCAACCCACCCATCGCCAGCTAGGGAGGGAACCACCTAGGGCCTAGCTGCGAAACGGCACAAAACGCGCTCCTAGGAGCTGCACTCTGCAAAGGGAAACTGTGCTCGGGGAACAAAGCTCAGCCCCAAGGCGGCTTGGCTCAGGATCGCAGCGCTTGCCTAGTTCTCACCTAGCCCTAGGCTCCCCATAGGGCCAAGGAGGGTCTGGGCTGCCTCTGGCTCCGTGGGCACTGCTGCTTGGCTGGTGGTCTCCGCAGCTTGAAACCAACTCCAAACGTGTTCTCCTTCGCGGAGAAGGCTGATTTGGCAGGAAGAAGCCCTGTGTGCACTGGCCCTAGCAACCCACCCATCGCCAGCTAGGGAGGGACCCACCTAGGGCCTAGCTGCGAAACGGCACAAAACGCGCTCCTAGGAGCTGCACTCTGCAAAGGGAAACTGTGCTCGGGGAACAAAGCTCAGCCCCAAGGCGGCTTGGCTCAGGATCGCAGCGCTTGCCTAGTTCTCACCTAGCCCTAGGCTCCCCATAGGGCCAAGGAGGGTCTGGGCTGCCTCTGGCTCCGTGGGCACTGCTGCTTGGCTGGTGGTCTCCGCACCTTGAAACCAACTCCAAACGTGTTCTCCTTCGTGGAGAAGGCTGCTTTGGCAGGAAGAAGCCCTGTGTGCACTGGCCCTGGCAAACCGCCCATCGCCAGCTAAGGAGGGACCGACCAAGGGCCTAGCTGCGAAACGGCACAAAACGCGCTCCTAGGAGCTGCACTCTGCAAAGGGAAACTGTGCTCGGGGAACAAAGCTCAGCCCCAAGGCGGCTTGGCTCAGGATCGCAGCGCTTGCCTAGTTCTCACCTAGCCCTAGGCTCCCCATAGGGCCAAGGAGGGTCTGGGCTGCCTCTGGCTCCGTGGGCACTGCTGCTTGGCTGGTGGTCTCCGCACCGTGAAACCAACTCCAAACGTGTTCTCCTTCGCGGAGAAGGCTGATTTGGCAGGAAGAAGCCCTGTGTGCACTGGCCCTGGCAACCCACCCATCGCCAGCTAGGGAGGGACCCACCTAGGGCCTAGCTGCGAAACGGCACAAAACGCGCTCCTAGGAGCTGCACTCTGCAAAGGGAAACTGTGCTCGGGGAACAAAGCTCAGCCCCAAGGCGGCTTGGCTCAGGATCGCAGCGCTTGCCTAGTTCTCACCTAGCCCTAGGCTCCCCATAGGGCCAAGGAGGGTCTGGGCTGCCTCTGGCTCCGTGGGCACTGCTGCTTGGCTGGTGGTCTCCGCACCTTGAAACCAACTCCAAACGTGTTCTCCTTCGCGGAGAAGGCTGATTTGGCAGGAAGAAGCCCTGTGTGCACTGGCCCTGGCAACCCACCCATCGCCAGCTAGGGAGGGACCCACCTAGGGCCTAGCTGCGAAACGGCACAAAACGCGCTCCTAGGAGCTGCACTCTGCAAAGGGAAACTGTGCTCGGGGAACAAAGCTCAGCCCCAAGGCGGCTTGGCTCAGGATCGCAGCGCTTGCCTAGTTCTCACCTAGCCCTAGGCTCCCCATAGGGCCAAGGAGGGTCTGGGCTGCCTCTGGCTCCGTGGGCACTGCTGCTTGGCTGGTGGTCTCCGCACCGTGAAACCAACTCCAAACGTGTTCTCCTTCGCGGAGAAGGCTGATTTGGCAGGAAGAAGCCCTGTGTGCACTGGCCCTGGCAATCCACCCATAGCCAGCTAAGGAGGGACCTACCTAGGGCCTAGCTGCGAAACGGCACAAAACGCGCTCCTAGGAGCTGCACTCTGCAAAGGGAAACTGTGCTCGGGGAACAAAGCTCAGCCCCAAGGCGGCTTGGCTCAGGATCGCAGCGCTTGCCTAGTTCTCACCTAGCCCTAGGCTCCCCATAGGGCCAAGGAGGGTCTGGGCTGCCTCTGGCTCCGTGGGCACTGCTGCTTGGTTGGTGGTCTCCGCAGCTTGAATCCAACTCCAAACGAGTTCTCCTTCGCGGAGAAGGCTGATTTGGCAGGAAGAAGCCCTGTGTGCACTGGCCCTGGCAACCCACCCATCGCCAGCTAGGGAGGGACCCACCTAGGGCCTAGCTGCGAAACGGCACAAAACGCGCTCCTAGGAGCTGCACTCTGCAAAGGGAAACTGTGCTCGGGGAACAAAGCTCAGCCCCAAGGCGGCTTGGCTCAGGATGGCAGCGCTTGCCTAGTTCTCACCTAGCCCTAGGCTCCCCATAGGGCCAAGGAGGGTCTGGGCTGCCTCTGGCTCCGTGGGCACTGCTGCTTGGTTGGTGGTCTCCGCACCTTGAAACCAACTCCAAACGTGTTCTCCTTCGTGGAGAAGGCTGATTTGGCAGGAAGAAGCCCTGTGTGCACTGGCCCTGGCAACCCACCCATCGCCAGCTAGGGAGGGACCCACCTAGGGCCTAGCTGCGAAACGGCACAAAACGCGCTCCTAGGAGCTGCACTCTGCAAAGGGAAACTGTGCTCGGGGAACAAAGCTCAGCCCCAAGGCGGCTTGGCTCAGGATCACAGCGCTTGCCTAGTTCTCACCTAGCCCTAGGCTCCCCAAAGGGCCAAGGAGGGTCTGGGCTGCCTCTGGCTCCGTGGGCACTGCTGCTTGGTTGGTGGTCTCCGCAGCTTGAAACCAACTCCAAACGTGTTCTCCTTCGTGGAGAAGGCTGATTTGGCAGGAAGAAGCCCTGTGTGCACTGGCCCTGGCAACCCACCCATCGCCAGCTAGGGAGGGACCCACCTAGGGCCTAGCTGCGAAACGGCACAAAACGCGCTCCTAGGAGGTGCACTCTGCAAAGGGAAACTGTGCTCGGGGAACAAAGCTCAGCCCCAAGGCGGCTTGGCTCAGGATCGCAGCGCTTGCCTAGTTCTCACCTAGCCCTAGGCTCCCCATAGGGCCAAGGAGGGTCTGGGCTGCCTCTGGCTCCGTGGGCACTGCTGCTTGGCTGGTGGTCTCCGCACCGTGAAACCAACTCCAAACGTGTTCTCCTTCGTGGAGAAGGCTGATTTGGCAGGAAGAAGCCCTGTGTGCACTGGCCCTGGCAAACCGCCCATAGCCAGCTAAGGAGGGACCCACCAAGGGCCTAGCTGCGAAACGGCACAAAACGCGCTCCTAGGAGCTGCACTCTGCAAAGGGAAACTGTGCTCGGGGAACAAAGCTCAGCCCCAAGGCGGCTTGGCTCAGGATCGCAGCGCTTGCCTAGTTCTCACCTAGCCCTAGGCTCCCCATAGGGCCAAGGAGGGTCTGGGCTGCCTCTGGCTCCGTGGGCACTGCTGCTTGGCTGGTGGTCTCCGCACCTTGAAACCAACTCCAAACGTGTTCTCCTTCGCGGAGAAGGCTGATTTGGCAGGAAGAAGCCCTGTGTGCACTGGCCCTGGCAATCCACCCATAGCCAGCTAAGGAGGGACACACCTAGGGCCTAGCTGCGAAACGGCACAAAACGCGCTCCTAGGAGCTGCACTCTGCAAAGGGAAACTGTGCTCGGGGAACAAAGCTCAGCCCCAAGGCGGCTTGGCTCAGGATCGCAGCGCTTGCCTAGTTCTCACCTAGCCCTAGGCTCCCCATAGGGCCAAGGAGGGTCTGGGCTGCCTCTGGCTCCGTGGGCACTGCTGCTTGGCTGGTGGTCTCCGCACCGTGAAACCAACTCCAAACGTGTTCTCCTTCGCGGAGAAGGCTGATTTGGCAGGAAGAAGCCCTGTGTGCACTGGCCCTAGCAACCCACCCATCGCCAGCTAGGGAGGGACCCACCTAGGGCCTAGCTGCGAAACGGCACAAAACGCGCTCCTAGGAGCTGCACTCTGCAAAGGGAAACTGTGCTCGGGGAACAAAGCTCAGCCCCAAGGCGGCTTGGCTCAGGATCGCAGCGCTTGCCTAGTTCTCACCTAGCCCTAGGCTCCCCATAGGGCCAAGGAGGGTCTGGGCTGCCTCTGGCTCCGTGGGCACTGCTGCTTGGCTGGTGGTCTCCGCACCGTGAAACCAACTCCAAACGTGTTCTCCTTCGCGGAGAAGGCTGATTTGGCAGGAAGAAGCCCTGTGTGCACTGGCCCTGGCAACCCACCCATCGCCAGCTAGGGAGGGAACCACCTAGGGCCTAGCTGCGAAACGGCACAAAACGCGCTCCTAGGAGCTGCACTCTGCAAAGGGAAACTGTGCTCGGGGAACAAAGCTCAGCCCCAAGGCGGCTTGGCTCAGGATCGCAGCGCTTGCCTAGTTCTCACCTAGCCCTAGGCTCCCCATAGGGCCAAGGAGGGTCTGGGCTGCCTCTGGCTCCGTGGGCACTGCTGCTTGGCTGGTGGTCTCCGCAGCTTGAAACCAACTCCAAACGTGTTCTCCTTCGCGGAGAAGGCTGATTTGGCAGGAAGAAGCCCTGTGTGCACTGGCCCTGGCAATCCACCCATAGCCAGCTAAGGAGGGACACACCTAGGGCCTAGCTGCGAAACGGCACAAAACGCGCTCCTAGGAGCTGCACTCTGCAAAGGGAAACTGTGCTCGGGGAACAAAGCTCAGCCCCAAGGCGGCTTGGCTCAGGATCGCAGCGCTTGCCTAGTTCTCACCTAGCCCTAGGCTCCCCATAGGGCCAAGGAGGGTCTGGGCTGCCTCTGGCTCCGTGGGCACTGCTGCTTGGCTGGTGGTCTCCGCAGCTTGAAACCAACTCCAAACGTGTTCTCCTTCGCGGAGAAGGCTGATTTGGCAGGAAGAAGCCCTGTGTGCACTGGCCCTGGCAATCCACCCATAGCCAGCTAAGGAGGGACACACCTAGGGCCTAGCTGCGAAACGGCACAAAACGCGCTCCTAGGAGCTGCACTCTGCAAAGGGAAACTGTGCTCGGGGAACAAAGCTCAGCCCCAAGGCGGCTTGGCTCAGGATCGCAGCGCTTGCCTAGTTCTCACCTAGCCCTAGGCTCCCCATAGGGCCAAGGAGGGTCTGGGCTGCCTCTGGCTCCGTGGGCACTGCTGCTTGGCTGGTGGTCTCCGCACCGTGAAACCAACTCCAAACGTGTTCTCCTTCGCGGAGAAGGCTGATTTGGCAGGAAGAAGCCCTGTGTGCACTGGCCCTGGCAAACCGCCCATAGCCAGCTAAGGAGGGACCCACCAAGGGCCTAGCTGCGAAACGGCACAAAACGCGCTCCTAGGAGCTGCACTCTGCAAAGGGAAACTGTGCTCGGGGAACAAAGCTCAGCCCCAAGGCGGCTTGGCTCAGGATCGCAGCGCTTGCCTAGTTCTCACCTAGCCCTAGGCTCCCCATAGGGCCAAGGAGGGTCTGGGCTGCCTCTGGCTCCGTGGGCACTGCTGCTTGGCTGGTGGTCTCCGCACCTTGAAACCAACTCCAAACGTGTTCTCCTTCGCGGAGAAGGCTGATTTGGCAGGAAGAAGCCCTGTGTGCACTGGCCCTGGCAATCCACCCATAGCCAGCTAAGGAGGGACACACCTAGGGCCTAGCTGCGAAACGGCACAAAACGCGCTCCTAGGAGCTGCACTCTGCAAAGGGAAACTGTGCTCGGGGAACAAAGCTCAGCCCCAAGGCGGCTTGGCTCAGGATCGCAGCGCTTGCCTAGTTCTCACCTAGCCCTAGGCTCCCCATAGGGCCAAGGAGGGTCTGGGCTGCCTCTGGCTCCGTGGGCACTGCTGCTTGGCTGGTGGTCTCCGCACCGTGAAACCAACTCCAAACGTGTTCTCCTTCGCGGAGAAGGCTGATTTGGCAGGAAGAAGCCCTGTGTGCACTGGCCCTAGCAACCCACCCATCGCCAGCTAGGGAGGGACCCACCTAGGGCCTAGCTGCGAAACGGCACAAAACGCGCTCCTAGGAGCTGCACTCTGCAAAGGGAAACTGTGCTCGGGGAACAAAGCTCAGCCCCAAGGCGGCTTGGCTCAGGATCGCAGCGCTTGCCTAGTTCTCACCTAGCCCTAGGCTCCCCATAGGGCCAAGGAGGGTCTGGGCTGCCTCTGGCTCCGTGGGCACTGCTGCTTGGCTGGTGGTCTCCGCACCGTGAAACCAACTCCAAACGTGTTCTCCTTCGCGGAGAAGGCTGATTTGGCAGGAAGAAGCCCTGTGTGCACTGGCCCTGGCAACCCACCCATCGCCAGCTAGGGAGGGAACCACCTAGGGCCTAGCTGCGAAACGGCACAAAACGCGCTCCTAGGAGCTGCACTCTGCAAAGGGAAACTGTGCTCGGGGAACAAAGCTCAGCCCCAAGGCGGCTTGGCTCAGGATCGCAGCGCTTGCCTAGTTCTCACCTAGCCCTAGGCTCCCCATAGGGCCAAGGAGGGTCTGGGCTGCCTCTGGCTCCGTGGGCACTGCTGCTTGGCTGGTGGTCTCCGCAGCTTGAAACCAACTCCAAACGTGTTCTCCTTCGCGGAGAAGGCTGATTTGGCAGGAAGAAGCCCTGTGTGCACTGGCCCTAGCAACCCACCCATCGCCAGCTAGGGAGGGACCCACCTAGGGCCTAGCTGCGAAACGGCACAAAACGCGCTCCTAGGAGCTGCACTCTGCAAAGGGAAACTGTGCTCGGGGAACAAAGCTCAGCCCCAAGGCGGCTTGGCTCAGGATCGCAGCGCTTGCCTAGTTCTCACCTAGCCCTAGGCTCCCCATAGGGCCAAGGAGGGTCTGGGCTGCCTCTGGCTCCGTGGGCACTGCTGCTTGGCTGGTGGTCTCCGCACCTTGAAACCAACTCCAAACGTGTTCTCCTTCGTGGAGAAGGCTGCTTTGGCAGGAAGAAGCCCTGTGTGCACTGGCCCTGGCAAACCGCCCATCGCCAGCTAAGGAGGGACCGACCAAGGGCCTAGCTGCGAAACGGCACAAAACGCGCTCCTAGGAGCTGCACTCTGCAAAGGGAAACTGTGCTCGGGGAACAAAGCTCAGCCCCAAGGCGGCTTGGCTCAGGATCGCAGCGCTTGCCTAGTTCTCACCTAGCCCTAGGCTCCCCATAGGGCCAAGGAGGGTCTGGGCTGCCTCTGGCTCCGTGGGCACTGCTGCTTGGCTGGTGGTCTCCGCACCGTGAAACCAACTCCAAACGTGTTCTCCTTCGCGGAGAAGGCTGATTTGGCAGGAAGAAGCCCTGTGTGCACTGGCCCTGGCAACCCACCCATCGCCAGCTAGGGAGGGACCCACCTAGGGCCTAGCTGCGAAACGGCACAAAACGCGCTCCTAGGAGCTGCACTCTGCAAAGGGAAACTGTGCTCGGGGAACAAAGCTCAGCCCCAAGGCGGCTTGGCTCAGGATCGCAGCGCTTGCCTAGTTCTCACCTAGCCCTAGGCTCCCCATAGGGCCAAGGAGGGTCTGGGCTGCCTCTGGCTCCGTGGGCACTGCTGCTTGGCTGGTGGTCTCCGCACCTTGAAACCAACTCCAAACGTGTTCTCCTTGGCGGAGAAGGCTGATTTGGCAGGAAGAAGCCCTGTGTGCACTGGCCCTGGCAACCCACCCATCGCCAGCTAGGGAGGGACCCACCTAGGGCCTAGCTGCGAAACGGCACAAAACGCGCTCCTAGGAGCTGCACTCTGCAAAGGGAAACTGTGCTCGGGGAACAAAGCTCAGCCCCAAGGCGGCTTGGCTCAGGATCGCAGCGCTTGCCTAGTTCTCACCTAGCCCTAGGCTCCCCATAGGGCCAAGGAGGGTCTGGGCTGCCTCTGGCTCCGTGGGCACTGCTGCTTGGCTGGTGGTCTCCGCACCGTGAAACCAACTCCAAACGTGTTCTCCTTCGCGGAGAAGGCTGATTTGGCAGGAAGAAGCCCTGTGTGCACTGGCCCTGGCAATCCACCCATAGCCAGCTAAGGAGGGACCCACCTAGGGCCTAGCTGCGAAACGGCACAAAACGCGCTCCTAGGAGCTGCACTCTGCAAAGGGAAACTGTGCTCGGGGAACAAAGCTCAGCCCCAAGGCGGCTTGGCTCAGGATCGCAGCGCTTGCCTAGTTCTCACCTAGCCCTAGGCTCCCCATAGGGCCAAGGAGGGTCTGGGCTGCCTCTGGCTCCGTGGGCACTGCTGCTTGGTTGGTGGTCTCCGCAGCTTGAATCCAACTCCAAACGAGTTCTCCTTCGCGGAGAAGGCTGATTTGGCAGGAAGAAGCCCTGTGTGCACTGGCCCTGGCAACCCACCCATCGCCAGCTAGGGAGGGACCCACCTAGGGCCTAGCTGCGAAACGGCACAAAACGCGCTCCTAGGAGCTGCACTCTGCAAAGGGAAACTGTGCTCGGGGAACAAAGCTCAGCCCCAAGGCGGCTTGGCTCAGGATGGCAGCGCTTGCCTAGTTCTCACCTAGCCCTAGGCTACCCATAGGGCCAAGGAGGGTCTGGGCTGCCTCTGGCTCCGTGGGCACTGCTGCTTGGTTGGTGGTCTCCGCACCTTGAAACCAACTCCAAACGTGTTCTCCTTCGTGGAGAAGGCTGATTTGGCAGGAAGAAGCCCTGTGTGCACTGGCCCTGGCAACCCACCCATCGCCAGCTAGGGAGGGACCCACCTAGGGCCTAGCTGCGAAACGGCACAAAACGCGCTCCTAGGAGCTGCACTCTGCAAAGGGAAACTGTGCTCGGGGAACAAAGCTCAGCCCCAAGGCGGCTTGGCTCAGGATCACAGCGCTTGCCTAGTTCTCACCTAGCCCTAGGCTCCCCAAAGGGCCAAGGAGGGTCTGGGCTGCCTCTGGCTCCGTGGGCACTGCTGCTTGGTTGGTGGTCTCCGCAGCTTGAAACCAACTCCAAACGTGTTCTCCTTCGTGGAGAAGGCTGATTTGGCAGGAAGAAGCCCTGTGTGCACTGGCCCTGGCAACCCACCCATCGCCAGCTAGGGAGGGACCCACCTAGGGCCTAGCTGCGAAACGGCACAAAACGCGCTCCTAGGAGGTGCACTCTGCAAAGGGAAACTGTGCTCGGGGAACAAAGCTCAGCCCCAAGGCGGCTTGGCTCAGGATCGCAGCGCTTGCCTAGTTCTCACCTAGCCCTAGGCTCCCCATAGGGCCAAGGAGGGTCTGGGCTGCCTCTGGCTCCGTGGGCACTGCTGCTTGGCTGGTGGTCTCCGCACCGTGAAACCAACTCCAAACGTGTTCTCCTTCGTGGAGAAGGCTGATTTGGCAGGAAGAAGCCCTGTGTGCACTGGCCCTGGCAAACCGCCCATAGCCAGCTAAGGAGGGACCCACCAAGGGCCTAGCTGCGAAACGGCACAAAACGCGCTCCTAGGAGCTGCACTCTGCAAAGGGAAACTGTGCTCGGGGAACAAAGCTCAGCCCCAAGGCGGCTTGGCTCAGGATCGCAGCGCTTGCCTAGTTCTCACCTAGCCCTAGGCTCCCCATAGGGCCAAGGAGGGTGTGGGCTGCCTCTGGCTCCGTGGGCACTGCTGCTTGGCTGGTGGTCTCCGCACCTTGAAACCAACTCCAAACGTGTTCTCCTTCGTGGAGAAGGCTGATTTGGCAGGAAGAAGCCCTGTGTGCACTGGCCCTGGCAAACCACCCATAGGCAGCTAGGGAGGGACCCACCTAGGGCCTAGCTGCGAAACGGCACAAAACGCGCTCCTAGGAGCTGCACTCTGCAAAGGGAAACTGTGCTCGGGGAACAAAGCTCAGCCCCAAGGCGGCTTGGCTCAGGATCGCAGCGCTTGCCTAGTTCTCACCTAGCCCTAGGCTCCCCATAGGGCCAAGGAGGGTCTGGGCTGCCTCTGGCTCCGAGGGCACTGCTGCTTGGCTGGTGGTCTCCGCAGCTTGAAACCAACTCCAAACGTGTTCTCCTTCGCGGAGAAGGCTGATTTGGCAGGAAGAAGCCCTGTGTGCACTGGCCCTGGCAACCCACCCATCGCCAGCTAGGGAGGGACCCACCTAGGGCCTAGCTGCGAAACGGCACAAAACGTGCTCCTAGGAGCTGCACTCTGCAAAGGGAAACTGTGCTCGGGGAACAAAGCTCAGCCCCAAGGCGGCTTGGCTCAGGATCGCAGCGCTTGCCTAGTTCTCACCTAGCCCTAGGCTCCCCATAGGGCCAAGGAGGGTCTGGGCTGCCTCTGGCTCCGTGGGCACTGCTGCTTGGCTGGTGGTCTCCGCACCGTGAAACCAACTCCAAACGTGTTCTCCTTCGCGGAGAAGGCTGATTTGGCAGGAAGAAGCCCTGTGTGCACTGGCCCTGGCAAACCGCCCATCGCCAGCTAAGGAGGGACCCACCAAGCGCCTAGCTGCGAAACGGCACAAAACGCGCTCCTAGGAGCTGCACTCTGCAAAGGGAAACTGTGCTCGGGGAACAAAGCTCAGCCCCAAGGCGGCTTGGCTCAGGATCGCAGCGCTTGCCTAGTTCTCACCTAGCCCTAGGCTCCCCATAGGGCCAAGGAGGGTCTGGGCTGCCTCTGGCTCCGTGGGCACTGCTGCTTGGCTGGTGGTCTCCGCACCGTGAAACCAACTCCAAACGTGTTCGCCTTCGCGGAGAAGGCTGATTTGGCAGGAAGAAGCCCTGTGTGCACTGGCCCTGGCAACCCACCCATCGCCAGCTAGGGAGGGACCCACCTAGGGCCTAGCTGCGAAACGGCACAAAACGCGCTCCTAGGAGCTGCACTCTGCAAAGGGAAACTGTGCTCGGGGAACAAAGCTCAGCCCCAAGGCGGCTTGGCTCAGGATCGCAGCGCTTGCCTAGTTCTCACGTAGCCCTAGGCTCCCCATAGGGCCAAGGAGGGTCTGGGCTGCCTCTGGCTCCGTGGGCACTGCTGCTTGGCTGGTGGTCTCCGCACCTTGAAACCAACTCCAAACGTGTTCGCCTTCGCGGAGAAGGCTGATTTGGCAGGAAGAAGCCCTGTGTGCACTGGCCCTGGCAAACCACCCATAGCCAGCTAGGGAGGGACCCACCTAGGGCCTAGCTGCGAAACGGCACAAAACGCGCTCCTAGGAGCTGCACTCTGCAAAGGGAAACTGTGCTCGGGGAACAAAGCTCAGCCCCAAGGCGGCTTGGCTCAGGATCGCAGCGCTTGCCTAGTTCTCACCTAGCCCTAGGCTCCCCAAAGGGCCAAGGAGGGTCTGGGCTGCCTCTGGCTCCGTGGGCACTGCTGCTTGGCTGGTGGTCTCCGCAGCTTGAAACCAACTCCAAACGTGTTCGCCTTCGCGGAGAAGGCTGATTTGGCAGGAAGAAGCCCTGTGTGCACTGGCCCTGGCAACCCACCCATCGCCAGCTAGGGAGGGACCCACCTAGGGCCTAGCTGCGAAACGGCACAAAACGCGCTCCTAGGAGCTGCACTCTGCAAAGGGAAACTGTGCTCGGGGAACAAAGCTCAGCCCCAAGGCGGCTTGGCTCAGGATCGCAGCGCTTGCCTAGTTCTCACCTAGCCCTAGGCTCCCCATAGGGCCAAGGAGGGTCTGGGCTGCCTCTGGCTCCGTGGGCACTGCTGCTTGGCTGGTGGTCTCCGCACCTTGAAACCAACTCCAAACGTGTTCTCCTTCGCGGAGAAGGCTGATTTGGCAGGAAGAAGCCCTGTGTGCACTGGCCCTGGCAACCCACCCATCGCCAGCTAGGGAGGGACCCACCTAGGGCCTAGCTGCGAAACGGCACAAAACGCGCTCCTAGGAGCTGCACTCTGCAAAGGGAAACTGTGCTCGGGGAACAAAGCTCAGCCCCAAGGCGGCTTGGCTCAGGATCGCAGCGCTTGCCTAGTTCTCACCTAGCCCTAGGCTCCCCATAGGGCCAAGGAGGGTCTGGGCTGCCTCTGGCTCCGTGGGCACTGCTGCTTGGCTGGTGGTCTCCGCACCTTGAAACCAACTCCAAACGTGTTCTCCTTCGCGGAGAAGGCTGATTTGGCAGGAAGAAGCCCTGTGTGCACTGGCCCTGGCAACCCACCCATCGCCAGCTAGGGAGGGACCCACCTAGGGCCTAGCTGCGAAACGGCACAAAACGCGCTCCTAGGAGCTGCACTCTGCAAAGGGAAACTGTGCTCGGGGAACAAAGCTCAGCCCCAAGGCGGCTTGGCTCAGGATCGCAGCGCTTGCCTAGTTCTCACCTAGCCCTAGGCTCCCCATAGGGCCAAGGAGGGTCTGGGCTGCCTCTGGCTCCGTGGGCACTGCTGCTTGGCTGGTGGTCTCCGCACCGTGAAACCAACTCCAAACGTGTTCTCCTTCGCGGAGAAGGCTGATTTGGCAGGAAGAAGCCCTGTGTGCACTGGCCCTAGCAACCCACCCATCGCCAGCTAGGGAGGGACCCACCTAGGGCCTAGCTGCGAAACGGCACAAAACGCGCTCCTAGGAGCTGCACTCTGCAAAGGGAAACTGTGCTCGGGGAACAAAGCTCAGCCCCAAGGCGGCTTGGCTCAGGATCGCAGCGCTTGCCTAGTTCTCACCTAGCCCTAGGCTCCCCATAGGGCCAAGGAGGGTCTGGGCTGCCTCTGGCTCCGTGGGCACTGCTGCTTGGCTGGTGGTCTCCGCACCTTGAAACCAACTCCAAACGTGTTCTCCTTCGTGGAGAAGGCTGATTTGGCAGGAAGAAGCCCTGTGTGCACTGGCCCTGGCAAACCGCCCATCGCCAGCTAAGGAGGGACCCACCAAGGGCCTAGCTGCGAAACGGCACAAAACGCGCTCCTAGGAGCTGCACTCTGCAAAGGGAAACTGTGCTCGGGGAACAAAGCTCAGCCCCAAGGCGGCTTGGCTCAGGATCGCAGCGCTTGCCTAGTTCTCACGTAGCCCTAGGCTCCCCATAGGGCCAAGGAGGGTCTGGGCTGCCTCTGGCTCCGTGGGCACTGCTGCTTGGCTGGTGGTCTCCGCACCGTGAAACCAACTCCAAACGTGTTCGCCTTCGCGGAGAAGGCTGATTTGGCAGGAAGAAGCCCTGTGTGCACTGGCCCTGGCAACCCACCCATCGCCAGCTAGGGAGGGACCCACCTAGGGCCTAGCTGCGAAACGGCACAAAACGCGCTCCTAGGAGCTGCACTCTGCAAAGGGAAACTGTGCTCGGGGAACAAAGCTCAGCCCCAAGGCGGCTTGGCTCAGGATCGCAGCGCTTGCCTAGTTCTCACGTAGCCCTAGGCTCCCCATAGGGCCAAGGAGGGTCTGGGCTGCCTCTGGCTCCGTGGGCACTGCTGCTTGGCTGGTGGTCTCCGCACCTTGAAACCAACTCCAAACGTGTTCGCCTTCGCGGAGAAGGCTGATTTGGCAGGAAGAAGCCCTGTGTGCACTGGCCCTGGCAAACCACCCATAGCCAGCTAGGGAGGGACCCACCTAGGGCCTAGCTGCGAAACGGCACAAAACGCGCTCCTAGGAGCTGCACTCTGCAAAGGGAAACTGTGCTCGGGGAACAAAGCTCAGCCCCAAGGCGGCTTGGCTCAGGATCGCAGCGCTTGCCTAGTTCTCACCTAGCCCTAGGCTCCCCAAAGGGCCAAGGAGGGTCTGGGCTGCCTCTGGCTCCGTGGGCACTGCTGCTTGGCTGGTGGTCTCCGCAGCTTGAAACCAACTCCAAACGTGTTCGCCTTCGCGGAGAAGGCTGATTTGGCAGGAAGAAGCCCTGTGTGCACTGGCCCTGGCAACCCACCCATCGCCAGCTAGGGAGGGACCCACCTAGGGCCTAGCTGCGAAACGGCACAAAACGCGCTCCTAGGAGCTGCACTCTGCAAAGGGAAACTGTGCTCGGGGAACAAACCTCAGCCCCAAGGCGGCTTGGCTCAGGATCGCAGCGCTTGCCTAGTTCTCACCTAGCCCTAGGCTCCCCATAGGGCCAAGGAGGGTCTGGGCTGCCTCTGGCTCCGTGGGCACTGCTGCTTGGTTGGTTGTCTCCGCACATTGAAACCAACTCCAAACGTGTTCTCCTTCGCGGAGAAGGCTGATTTGGCAGGAAGAAGCCCTGTGTGCACTGGCCCTGGCAACCCACCCATCGCCAGCTAGGGAGGGACCCACCTAGGGCCTAGCTGCGAAACGGCACAAAACGCGCTCCTAGGAGCTGCACTCTGCAAAGTGAAACTGTGCTCGGGGAACAAAGCTCAGCCCCAAGGCGGCTTGGCTCAGGATCGCAGCGCTTGCCTAGTTCTCACCTAGCCCTAGGCTCCCCAAAGGGCCAAGGAGGGTCTGGGCTGCCTCTGGCTCCGTGGGCACTGCTGCTTGGCTGGTGGTCTCCGCACCTTGAAACCAACTCCAAACGTGTTCTCCTTCGCGGAGAAGGCTGATTTGGCAGGAAGAAGCCCTGTGTGCACTGGCCCTGGCAACCCACCCATAGCCAGCTAAGGAGGGACCCACCTAGGGCCTAGCTGCGAAACGCACAAAACGCGCTCCTAGGAGCTGCACTCTGCAAAGGGAAACTGTGCTCGGGGAACAAAGCTCAGCCCCAAGGCGGCTTGGCTCAGGATCGCAGCGCTTGCCTAGTTCTCACCTAGCCCTAGGCTCCCCATAGGGCCAAGGAGGGTCTGGGCTGCCTCTGGCTCCGTGGGCACTGCTGCTTGGTTGGTGGTCTCCGCAGCTTGAATCCAACTCCAAACGAGTTCTCCTTCGCGGAGAAGGCTGATTTGGCAGGAAGAAGCCCTGTGTGCACTGGCCCTGGCAACCCACCCATAGCCAGCTAGGGAGGGACCCACCTAGGGCCTAGCTTTGAAACGGCACAAAACGCGCTCCTAGGAGCTGCACTCTGCAAAGGGAAACTGTGCTCGGGGAACAAAGCTCAGCCCCAAGGCGGCTTGGCTCAGGATCGCAGCGTTTGCCTAGTTCTCACCTAGCCCTAGGCTCCCCATAGGGCCAAGGAGGGTCTGGGCTGCCTCTGGCTCCGTGGGCACTGCTGCTTGGTTGGTGGTCTCCGCACCTTGAAACCAACTCCAAACGTGTTCTCCTTCGTGGAGAAGGCTGATTTGGCAGGAAGAAGCCCTGTGTGCACTGGCCCTGGCAACCCACCCATCGCCAGCTAGGGAGGGACCCACCTAGGGCCTAGCTGCGAAACGGCACAAAACGCGCTCCTAGGAGCTGCACTCTGCAAAGGGAAACTGTGCTCGGGGAACAAAGCTCAGCCCCAAGGCGGCTTGGCTCAGGATCACAGCGCTTGCCTAGTTCTCACCTAGCCCTAGGCTCCCCAAAGGGCCAAGGAGGGTCTGGGCTGCCTCTGGCTCCTTGGGCACTGCTGCTTGGTTGGTGGTCTCCGCAGCTTGAAACCAACTCCAAACGTGTTCTCCTTCGCGGAGAAGGCTGATTTGGCAGGAAGAAGCCCTGTGTGCACTGGCCCTGGCAACCCACCCATCGCCAGCTAGGGAGGGACCCACCTAGGGCCTAGCTGCGAAACGGCACAAAACGCGCTCCTAGGAGGTGCACTCTGCAAAGGGAAACTGTGCTCGGGGAACAAAGCTCAGCCCCAAGGCGGCTTGGCTCAGGATCGCAGCGCTTGCCTAGTTCTCACCTAGCCCTAGGCTCCCCATAGGGCCAAGGAGGGTCTGGGCTGCCTCTGGCTCCGTGGGCACTGCTGCTTGGTTGGTGGTCTCCGCAGCTTGAATCCAACTCCAAACGAGTTCTCCTTCGCGGAGAAGGCTGATTTGGCAGGAAGAAGCCCTGTGTGCACTGGCCCTGGCAACCCACCCATAGCCAGCTAGGGAGGGACCCACCTAGGGCCTAGCTTTGAAACGGCACAAAACGCGCTCCTAGGAGCTGCACTCTGCAAAGGGAAACTGTGCTCGGGGAACAAAGCTCAGCCCCAAGGCGGCTTGGCTCAGGATCGCAGCGCTTGCCTAGTTCTCACCTAGCCCTAGGCTCCCCATAGGGCCAAGGAGGGTCTGGGCTGCCTCTGGCTCCGTGGGCACTGCTGCTTGGCTGGTGGTCTCCGCACCGTGAAACCAACTCCAAACGTGTTCGCCTTCGCGGAGAAGGCTGATTTGGCAGGAAGAAGCCCTGTGTGCACTGGCCCTGGCAACCCACCCATCGCCAGCTAGGGAGGGACCCACCTAGGGCCTAGCTGCGAAACGGCACAAAACGCGCTCCTAGGAGCTGCACTCTGCAAAGGGAAACTGTGCTCGGGGAACAAAGCTCAGCCCCAAGGCGGCTTGGCTCAGGATCGCAGCGCTTGCCTAGTTCTCACGTAGCCCTAGGCTCCCCATAGGGCCAAGGAGGGTCTGGGCTGCCTCTGGCTCCGTGGGCACTGCTGCTTGGCTGGTGGTCTCCGCACCTTGAAACCAACTCCAAACGTGTTCGCCTTCGCGGAGAAGGCTGATTTGGCAGGAAGAAGCCCTGTGTGCACTGGCCCTGGCAAACCACCCATAGCCAGCTAGGGAGGGACCCACCTAGGGCCTAGCTGCGAAACGGCACAAAACGCGCTCCTAGGAGCTGCACTCTGCAAAGGGAAACTGTGCTCGGGGAACAAAGCTCAGCCCCAAGGCGGCTTGGCTCAGGATCGCAGCGCTTGCCTAGTTCTCACCTAGCCCTAGGCTCCCCAAAGGGCCAAGGAGGGTCTGGGCTGCCTCTGGCTCCGTGGGCACTGCTGCTTGGCTGGTGGTCTCCGCAGCTTGAAACCAACTCCAAACGTGTTCGCCTTCGCGGAGAAGGCTGATTTGGCAGGAAGAAGCCCTGTGTGCACTGGCCCTGGCAACCCACCCATCGCCAGCTAGGGAGGGACCCACCTAGGGCCTAGCTGCGAAACGGCACAAAACGCGCTCCTAGGAGCTGCACTCTGCAAAGGGAAACTGTGCTCGGGGAACAAAGCTCAGCCCCAAGGCGGCTTGGCTCAGGATCGCAGCGCTTGCCTAGTTCTCACCTAGCCCTAGGCTCCCCATAGGGCCAAGGAGGGTCTGGGCTGCCTCTGGCTCCGTGGGCACTGCTGCTTGGCTGGTGGTCTCCGCACCTTGAAACCAACTCCAAACGTGTTCTCCTTCGCGGAGAAGGCTGATTTGGCAGGAAGAAGCCCTGTGTGCACTGGCCCTGGCAACCCACCCATCGCCAGCTAGGGAGGGACCCACCTAGGGCCTAGCTGCGAAACGGCACAAAACGCGCTCCTAGGAGCTGCACTCTGCAAAGGGAAACTGTGCTCGGGGAACAAAGCTCAGCCCCAAGGCGGCTTGGC
Source organism: Sus scrofa (assembly GCF_054392235.1). Taxonomy (NCBI): domain Eukaryota; kingdom Metazoa; phylum Chordata; class Mammalia; order Artiodactyla; family Suidae; genus Sus; species Sus scrofa. The sequence continues at coordinate 31,031,974 of NC_139389.1, read as the reverse complement.
TCAGGATCGCAGCGCTTGCCTAGTTCTCACCTAGCCCTAGGCTCCCCATAGGGCCAAGGAGGGTCTGGGCTGCCTCTGGCTCCGTGGGCACTGCTGCTTGGCTGGTGGTCTCCGCACCTTGAAACCAACTCCAAACGTGTTCTCCTTCGCGGAGAAGGCTGATTTGGCAGGAAGAAGCCCTGTGTGCACTGGCCCTGGCAACCCACCCATCGCCAGCTAGGGAGGGACCCACCTAGGGCCTAGCTGCGAAACGGCACAAAACGCGCTCCTAGGAGCTGCACTCTGCAAAGGGAAACTGTGCTCGGGGAACAAAGCTCAGCCCCAAGGCGGCTTGGCTCAGGATCGCAGCGCTTGCCTAGTTCTCACCTAGCCCTAGGCTCCCCATAGGGCCAAGGAGGGTCTGGGCTGCCTCTGGCTCCGTGGGCACTGCTGCTTGGCTGGTGGTCTCCGCACCGTGAAACCAACTCCAAACGTGTTCTCCTTCGCGGAGAAGGCTGATTTGGCAGGAAGAAGCCCTGTGTGCACTGGCCCTAGCAACCCACCCATCGCCAGCTAGGGAGGGACCCACCTAGGGCCTAGCTGCGAAACGGCACAAAACGCGCTCCTAGGAGCTGCACTCTGCAAAGGGAAAATGTGCTCGGGGAACAAAGCTCAGCCCCAAGGCGGCTTGGCTCAGGATCGCAGCGCTTGCCTAGTTCTCACCTAGCCCTAGGCTCCCCATAGGGCCAAGGAGGGTCTGGGCTGCCTCTGGCTCCGTGGGCACTGCTGCTTGGCTGGTGGTCTCCGCACCTTGAAACCAACTCCAAACGTGTTCTCCTTCGTGGAGAAGGCTGATTTGGCAGGAAGAAGCCCTGTGTGCACTGGCCCTGGCAAACCGCCCATCGCCAGCTAAGGAGGGACCCACCAAGGGCCTAGCTGCGAAACGGCACAAAACGCGCTCCTAGGAGCTGCACTCTGCAAAGGGAAACTGTGCTCGGGGAACAAAGCTCAGCCCCAAGGCGGCTTGGCTCAGGATCGCAGCGCTTGCCTAGTTCTCACGTAGCCCTAGGCTCCCCATAGGGCCAAGGAGGGTCTGGGCTGCCTCTGGCTCCGTGGGCACTGCTGCTTGGCTGGTGGTCTCCGCACCGTGAAACCAACTCCAAACGTGTTCGCCTTCGCGGAGAAGGCTGATTTGGCAGGAAGAAGCCCTGTGTGCACTGGCCCTGGCAACCCACCCATCGCCAGCTAGGGAGGGACCCACCTAGGGCCTAGCTGCGAAACGGCACAAAACGCGCTCCTAGGAGCTGCACTCTGCAAAGGGAAACTGTGCTCGGGGAACAAAGCTCAGCCCCAAGGCGGCTTGGCTCAGGATCGCAGCGCTTGCCTAGTTCTCACGTAGCCCTAGGCTCCCCATAGGGCCAAGGAGGGTCTGGGCTGCCTCTGGCTCCGTGGGCACTGCTGCTTGGCTGGTGGTCTCCGCACCTTGAAACCAACTCCAAACGTGTTCGCCTTCGCGGAGAAGGCTGATTTGGCAGGAAGAAGCCCTGTGTGCACTGGCCCTGGCAAACCACCCATAGCCAGCTAGGGAGGGACCCACCTAGGGCCTAGCTGCGAAACGGCACAAAACGCGCTCCTAGGAGCTGCACTCTGCAAAGGGAAACTGTGCTCGGGGAACAAAGCTCAGCCCCAAGGCGGCTTGGCTCAGGATCGCAGCGCTTGCCTAGTTCTCACCTAGCCCTAGGCTCCCCAAAGGGCCAAGGAGGGTCTGGGCTGCCTCTGGCTCCGTGGGCACTGCTGCTTGGCTGGTGGTCTCCGCAGCTTGAAACCAACTCCAAACGTGTTCGCCTTCGCGGAGAAGGCTGATTTGGCAGGAAGAAGCCCTGTGTGCACTGGCCCTGGCAACCCACCCATCGCCAGCTAGGGAGGGACCCACCTAGGGCCTAGCTGCGAAACGGCACAAAACGCGCTCCTAGGAGCTGCACTCTGCAAAGGGAAACTGTGCTCGGGGAACAAAGCTCAGCCCCAAGGCGGCTTGGCTCAGGATCGCAGCGCTTGCCTAGTTCTCACCTAGCCCTAGGCTCCCCATAGGGCCAAGGAGGGTCTGGGCTGCCTCTGGCTCCGTGGGCACTGCTGCTTGGTTGGTTGTCTCCGCACATTGAAACCAACTCCAAACGTGTTCTCCTTCGCGGAGAAGGCTGATTTGGCAGGAAGAAGCCCTGTGTGCACTGGCCCTGGCAACCCACCCATCGCCAGCTAGGGAGGGACCCACCTAGGGCCTAGCTGCGAAACGGCACAAAACGCGCTCCTAGGAGCTGCACTCTGCAAAGTGAAACTGTGCTCGGGGAACAAAGCTCAGCCCCAAGGCGGCTTGGCTCAGGATCGCAGCGCTTGCCTAGTTCTCACCTAGCCCTAGGCTCCCCAAAGGGCCAAGGAGGGTCTGGGCTGCCTCTGGCTCCGTGGGCACTGCTGCTTGGCTGGTGGTCTCCGCACCTTGAAACCAACTCCAAACGTGTTCTCCTTCGCGGAGAAGGCTGATTTGGCAGGAAGAAGCCCTGTGTGCACTGGCCCTGGCAACCCACCCATAGCCAGCTAAGGAGGGACCCACCTAGGGCCTAGCTGCGAAACGCACAAAACGCGCTCCTAGGAGCTGCACTCTGCAAAGGGAAACTGTGCTCGGGGAACAAAGCTCAGCCCCAAGGCGGCTTGGCTCAGGATCGCAGCGCTTGCCTAGTTCTCACCTAGCCCTAGGCTCCCCATAGGGCCAAGGAGGGTCTGGGCTGCCTCTGGCTCCGTGGGCACTGCTGCTTGGTTGGTGGTCTCCGCAGCTTGAATCCAACTCCAAACGAGTTCTCCTTCGCGGAGAAGGCTGATTTGGCAGGAAGAAGCCCTGTGTGCACTGGCCCTGGCAACCCACCCATAGCCAGCTAGGGAGGGACCCACCTAGGGCCTAGCTTTGAAACGGCACAAAACGCGCTCCTAGGAGCTGCACTCTGCAAAGGGAAACTGTGCTCGGGGAACAAAGCTCAGCCCCAAGGCGGCTTGGCTCAGGATCGCAGCGCTTGCCTAGTTCTCACCTAGCCCTAGGCTCCCCATAGGGCCAAGGAGGGTCTGGGCTGCCTCTGGCTCCGTGGGCACTGCTGCTTGGTTGGTGGTCTCCGCACCTTGAAACCAACTCCAAACGTGTTCTCCTTCGTGGAGAAGGCTGATTTGGCAGGAAGAAGCCCTGTGTGCACTGGCCCTGGCAACCCACCCATCGCCAGCTAGGGAGGGACCCACCTAGGGCCTAGCTGCGAAATGGCACAAAACGCGCTCCTAGGAGCTGCACTCTGCAAAGGGAAACTGTGCTCGGGGAACAAAGCTCAGCCCCAAGGCGGCTTGGCTCAGGATCACAGCGCTTGCCTAGTTCTCACCTAGCCCTAGGCTCCCCAAAGGGCCAAGGAGGGTCTGGGCTGCCTCTGGCTCCTTGGGCACTGCTGCTTGGTTGGTGGTCTCCGCACCTTGAAACCAACTCCAAACGTGTTCTCCTTCGCGGAGAAGGCTGATTTGGCAGGAAGAAGCCCTGTGTGCACTGGCCCTGGCAACCCACCCATCGCCAGCTAGGGAGGGACCCACCTAGGGCCTAGCTGCGAAACGGCACAAAACGCGCTCCTAGGAGCTGCACTCTGCAAAGGGAAACTGTGCTCGGGGAACAAAGCTCAGCCCCAAGGCGGCTTGGCTCAGGATCGCAGCGCTTGCCTAGTTCTCACCTAGCCCTAGGCTCCCCATAGGGCCAAGGAGGGTCTGGGCTGCCTCTGGCTCCGTGGGCACTGCTGCTTGGTTGGTGGTCTCCGCAGCTTGAATCCAACTCCAAACGAGTTCTCCTTCGCGGAGAAGGCTGATTTGGCAGGAAGAAGCCCTGTGTGCACTGGCCCTGGCAACCCACCCATAGCCAGCTAGGGAGGGACCCACCTAGGGCCTAGCTTTGAAACGGCACAAAACGCGCTCCTAGGAGCTGCACTCTGCAAAGGGAAACTGTGCTCGGGGAACAAAGCTCAGCCCCAAGGCGGCTTGGCTCAGGATCGCAGCGCTTGCCTAGTTCTCACCTAGCCCTAGGCTCCCCATAGGGCCAAGGAGGGTCTGGGCTGCCTCTGGCTCCGTGGGCACTGCTGCTTGTTTGGTGGTCTCCGCACCTTGAAACCAACTCCAAACGTGTTCTCCTTCGTGGAGAAGGCTGATTTGGCAGGAAGAAGCCCTGTGTGCACTGGCCCTGGCAACCCACCCATCGCCAGCTAGGGAGGGACCCACCTAGGGCCTAGCTGCGAAACGGCACAAAACGCGCTCCTAGGAGCTGCACTCTGCAAAGGGAAACTGTGCTCGGGGAACAAAGCTCAGCCCCAAGGCGGCTTGGCTCAGGATCACAGCGCTTGCCTAGTTCTCACCTAGCCCTAGGCTCCCCAAAGGGCCAAGGAGGGTCTGGGCTGCCTCTGGCTCCTTGGGCACTGCTGCTTGGTTGGTGGTCTCCGCACCTTGAAACCAACTCCAAACGTGTTCTCCTTCGCGGAGAAGGCTGATTTGGCAGGAAGAAGCCCTGTGTGCACTGGCCCTGGCAACCCACCCATCGCCAGCTAGGGAGGGACCCACCTAGGGCCTAGCTGCGAAACGGCACAAAACGCGCTCCTAGGAGGTGCACTCTGCAAAGGGAAACTGTGCTCGGGGAACAAAGCTCAGCCCCAAGGCGGCTTGGCTCAGGATCGCAGCGCTTGCCTAGTTCTCACCTAGCCCTAGGCTCCCCATAGGGCCAAGGAGGGTCTGGGCTGCCTCTGGCTCCGTGGGCACTGCTGCTTGGTTGGTGGTCTCCGCAGCTTGAAACCAACTCCAAACGTGTTCTCCTTCGTGGAGAAGGCTGATTTGGCAGGAAGAAGCCCTGTGTGCACTGGCCCTGGCAAACCGCCCATAGCCAGCTAAGGAGGGACCCACCAAGGGCCTAGCTGCGAAACGGCACAAAACGCGCTCCTAGGAGCTGCACTCTGCAAAGGGAAACTGTGCTCGGGGAACAAAGCTCAGCCCCAAGGCGGCTTGGCTCAGGATCGCAGCGCTTGCCTAGTTCTCACGTAGCCCTAGGCTCCCCATAGGGCCAAGGAGGGTCTGGGCTGCCTCTGGCTCCGAGGGCACTGCTGCTTGGCTGGTGGTCTCCGCAGCTTGAAACCAACTCCAAACGTGTTCTCCTTCGCGGAGAAGGCTGATTTGGCAGGAAGAAGCCCTGTGTGCACTGGCCCTGGCAACCCACCCATCGCCAGCTAGGGAGGGACCCACCTAGGGCCTAGCTGCGAAACGGCACAAAACGTGCTCCTAGGAGCTGCACTCTGCAAAGGGAAACTGTGCTCGGGGAACAAAGCTCAGCCCCAAGGCGGCTTGGCTCAGGATCGCAGCGCTTGCCTAGTTCTCACCTAGCCCTAGGCTCCCCATAGGGCCAAGGAGGGTCTGGGCTGCCTCTGGCTCCGTGGGCACTGCTGCTTGGCTGGTGGTCTCCGCACCGTGAAACCAACTCCAAACGTGTTCTCCTTCGCGGAGAAGGCTGATTTGGCAGGAAGAAGCCCTGTGTGCACTGGCCCTAGCAACCCACCCATCGCCAGCTAGGGAGGGACCCACCTAGGGCCTAGCTGCGAAACGGCACAAAACGCGCTCCTAGGAGCTGCACTCTGCAAAGGGAAACTGTGCTCGGGGAACAAAGCTCAGCCCCAAGGCGGCTTGGCTCAGGATCGCAGCGCTTGCCTAGTTCTCACCTAGCCCTAGGCTCCCCATAGGGCCAAGGAGGGTCTGGGCTGCCTCTGGCTCCGTGGGCACTGCTGCTTGGCTGGTGGTCTCCGCACCTTGAAACCAACTCCAAACGTGTTCTCCTTCGTGGAGAAGGCTGATTTGGCAGGAAGAAGCCCTGTGTGCACTGGCCCTGGCAAACCGCCCATCGCCAGCTAAGGAGGGACCCACCAAGGGCCTAGCTGCGAAACGGCACAAAACGCGCTCCTAGGAGCTGCACTCTGCAAAGGGAAACTGTGCTCGGGGAACAAAGCTCAGCCCCAAGGCGGCTTGGCTCAGGATCGCAGCGCTTGCCTAGTTCTCACGTAGCCCTAGGCTCCCCATAGGGCCAAGGAGGGTCTGGGCTGCCTCTGGCTCCGTGGGCACTGCTGCTTGGCTGGTGGTCTCCGCACCGTGAAACCAACTCCAAACGTGTTCGCCTTCGCGGAGAAGGCTGATTTGGCAGGAAGAAGCCCTGTGTGCACTGGCCCTGGCAACCCACCCATCGCCAGCTAGGGAGGGACCCACCTAGGGCCTAGCTGCGAAACGGCACAAAACGCGCTCCTAGGAGCTGCACTCTGCAAAGGGAAACTGTGCTCGGGGAACAAAGCTCAGCCCCAAGGCGGCTTGGCTCAGGATCGCAGCGCTTGCCTAGTTCTCACGTAGCCCTAGGCTCCCCATAGGGCCAAGGAGGGTCTGGGCTGCCTCTGGCTCCGTGGGCACTGCTGCTTGGCTGGTGGTCTCCGCACCTTGAAACCAACTCCAAACGTGTTCGCCTTCGCGGAGAAGGCTGATTTGGCAGGAAGAAGCCCTGTGTGCACTGGCCCTGGCAAACCACCCATAGCCAGCTAGGGAGGGACCCACCTAGGGCCTAGCTGCGAAACGGCACAAAACGCGCTCCTAGGAGCTGCACTCTGCAAAGGGAAACTGTGCTCGGGGAACAAAGCTCAGCCCCAAGGCGGCTTGGCTCAGGATCGCAGCGCTTGCCTAGTTCTCACCTAGCCCTAGGCTCCCCAAAGGGCCAAGGAGGGTCTGGGCTGCCTCTGGCTCCGTGGGCACTGCTGCTTGGCTGGTGGTCTCCGCACCTTGAAACCAACTCCAAACGTGTTCTCCTTCGTGGAGAAGGCTGATTTGGCAGGAAGAAGCCCTGTGTGCACTGGCCCTGGCAAACCGCCCATCGCCAGCTAAGGAGGGACCCCCCAAGGGCCTAGCTGCGAAACGGCACAAAACGCGCTCCTAGGAGCTGCACTCTGCAAAGGGAAACTGTGCTCGGGGAACAAAGCTCAGCCCCAAGGCGGCTTGGCTCAGGATCGCAGCGCTTGCCTAGTTCTCACCTAGCCCTAGGCTCCCCATAGGGCCAAGGAGGGTCTGGGCTGCCTCTGGCTCCGTGGGCACTGCTGCTTGGCTGGTGGTCTCCGCACCGTGAAACCAACTCCAAACGTGTTCGCCTTCGCGGAGAAGGCTGATTTGGCAGGAAGAAGCCCTGTGTGCACTGGCCCTGGCAACCCACCCATCGCCAGCTAGGGAGGGACCCACCTAGGGCCTAGCTGCGAAACGGCACAAAACGCGCTCCTAGGAGCTGCACTCTGCAAAGGGAAACTGTGCTCGGGGAACAAAGCTCAGCCCCAAGGCGGCTTGGCTCAGGATCGCAGCGCTTGCCTAGTTCTCACGTAGCCCTAGGCTCCCCATAGGGCCAAGGAGGGTCTGGGCTGCCTCTGGCTCCGTGGGCACTGCTGCTTGGCTGGTGGTCTCCGCAGCTTGAAACCAACTCCAAACGTGTTCGCCTTCGCGGAGAAGGCTGATTTGGCAGGAAGAAGCCCTGTGTGCACTGGCCCTGGCAAACCACCCATAGCCAGCTAGGGAGGGACCCACCTAGGGCCTAGCTGCGAAACGGCACAAAACGCGCTCCTAGGAGCTGCACTCTGCAAAGGGAAACTGTGCTCGGGGAACAAAGCTCAGCCCCAAGGCGGCTTGGCTCAGGATCGCAGCGCTTGCCTAGTTCTCACCTAGCCCTAGGCTCCCCAAAGGGCCAAGGAGGGTCTGGGCTGCCTCTGGCTCCGTGGGCACTGCTGCTTGGCTGGTGGTCTCCGCAGCTTGAAACCAACTCCAAACGTGTTCGCCTTCGCGGAGAAGGCTGATTTGGCAGGAAGAAGCCCTGTGTGCACTGGCCCTGGCAACCCACCCATCGCCAGCTAGGGAGGGACCCACCTAGGGCCTAGCTGCGAAACGGCACAAAACGCGCTCCTAGGAGCTGCACTCTGCAAAGGGAAACTGTGCTCGGGGAACAAAGCTCAGCCCCAAGGCGGCTTGGCTCAGGATCGCAGCGCTTGCCTAGTTCTCACGTAGCCCTAGGCTCCCCATAGGGCCAAGGAGGGTCTGGGCTGCCTCTGGCTCCGTGGGCACTGCTGCTTGGCTGGTGGTCTCCGCACCTTGAAACCAACTCCAAACGTGTTCTCCTTCGCGGAGAAGGCTGATTTGGCAGGAAGAAGCCCTGTGTGCACTGGCCCTGGCAACCCACCCATCGCCAGCTAGGGAGGGACCCACCTAGGGCCTAGCTGCGAAACGGCACAAAACGCGCTCCTAGGAGCTGCACTCTGCAAAGGGAAACTGTGCTCGGGGAACAAAGCTCAGCCCCAAGGCGGCTTGGCTCAGGATCGCAGCGCTTGCCTAGTTCTCACCTAGCCCTAGGCTCCCCATAGGGCCAAGGAGGGTCTGGGCTGCCTCTGGCTCCGTGGGCACTGCTGCTTGGCTGGTGGTCTCCGCACCTTGAAACCAACTCCAAACGTGTTCTCCTTCGCGGAGAAGGCTGATTTGGCAGGAAGAAGCCCTGTGTGCACTGGCCCTGGCAACCCACCCATCGCCAGCTAGGGAGGGACCCACCTAGGGCCTAGCTGCGAAACGGCACAAAACGCGCTCCTAGGAGCTGCACTCTGCAAAGGGAAACTGTGCTCGGGGAACAAAGCTCAGCCCCAAGGCGGCTTGGCTCAGGATCGCAGCGCTTGCCTAGTTCTCACGTAGCCCTAGGCTCCCCATAGGGCCAAGGAGGGTCTGGGCTGCCTCTGGCTCCGTGGGCACTGCTGCTTGGCTGGTGGTCTCCGCACCTTGAAACCAACTCCAAACGTGTTCGCCTTCGCGGAGAAGGCTGATTTGGCAGGAAGAAGCCCTGTGTGCACTGGCCCTGGCAAACCACCCATAGCCAGCTAGGGAGGGACCCACCTAGGGCCTAGCTGCGAAACGGCACAAAACGCGCTCCTAGGAGCTGCACTCTGCAAAGGGAAACTGTGCTCGGGGAACAAAGCTCAGCCCCAAGGCGGCTTGGCTCAGGATCGCAGCGCTTGCCTAGTTCTCACCTAGCCCTAGGCTCCCCAAAGGGCCAAGGAGGGTCTGGGCTGCCTCTGGCTCCGTGGGCACTGCTGCTTGGCTGGTGGTCTCCGCACCTTGAAACCAACTCCAAACGTGTTCGCCTTCGCGGAGAAGGCTGATTTGGCAGGAAGAAGCCCTGTGTGCACTGGCCCTGGCAACCCACCCATCGCCAGCTAGGGAGGGACCCACCTAGGGCCTAGCTGCGAAACGGCACAAAACGCGCTCCTAGGAGCTGCACTCTGCAAAGGGAAACTGTGCTCGGGGAACAAAGCTCAGCCCCAAGGCGGCTTGGCTCAGGATCGCAGCGCTTGCCTAGTTCTCACCTAGCCCTAGGCTCCCCATAGGGCCAAGGAGGGTCTGGGCTGCCTCTGGCTCCGTGGGCACTGCTGCTTGGCTGGTGGTCTCCGCACCTTGAAACCAACTCCAAACGTGTTCTCCTTCGCGGAGAAGGCTGATTTGGCAGGAAGAAGCCCTGTGTGCACTGGCCCTGGCAACCCACCCATCGCCAGCTAGGGAGGGACCCACCTAGGGCCTAGCTGCGAAACGGCACAAAACGCGCTCCTAGGAGCTGCACTCTGCAAAGGGAAACTGTGCTCGGGGAACAAAGCTCAGCCCCAAGGCGGCTTGGCTCAGGATCGCAGCGCTTGCCTAGTTCTCACCTAGCCCTAGGCTCCCCATAGGGCCAAGGAGGGTCTGGGCTGCCTCTGGCTCCGTGGGCACTGCTGCTTGGCTGGTGGTCTCCGCACCTTGAAACCAACTCCAAACGTGTTCTCCTTCGCGGAGAAGGCTGATTTGGCAGGAAGAAGCCCTGTGTGCACTGGCCCTGGCAACCCACCCATCGCCAGCTAGGGAGGGACCCACCTAGGGCCTAGCTGCGAAACGGCACAAAACGCGCTCCTAGGAGCTGCACTCTGCAAAGGGAAACTGTGCTCGGGGAAAAAAGCTCAGCCCCAAGGCGGCTTGGCTCAGGATCGCAGCGCTTGCCTAGTTCTCACCTAGCCCTAGGCTCCCCATAGGGCCAAGGAGGGTCTGGGCTGCCTCTGGCTCCGTGGGCACTGCTGCTTGGCTGGTGGTCTCCGCACCGTGAAACCAACTCCAAACGTGTTCTCCTTCGCGGAGAAGGCTGATTTGGCAGGAAGAAGCCCTGTGTGCACTGGCCCTAGCAACCCACCCATCGCCAGCTAGGGAGGGACCCACCTAGGGCCTAGCTGCGAAACGGCACAAAACGCGCTCCTAGGAGGTGCACTCTGCAAAGGGAAACTGTGCTCGGGGAACAAAGCTCAGCCCCAAGGCGGCTTGGCTCAGGATCGCAGCGCTTGCCTAGTTCTCACCTAGCCCTAGGCTCCCCATAGGGCCAAGGAGGGTCTGGGCTGCCTCTGGCTCCGTGGGCACTGCTGCTTGGCTGGTGGTCTCCGCACCTTGAAACCAACTCCAAACGTGTTCTCCTTCGTGGAGAAGGCTGATTTGGCAGGAAGAAGCCCTGTGTGCACTGGCCCTGGCAAACCGCCCATCGCCAGCTAAGGAGGGACCCACCAAGGGCCTAGCTGCGAAACGGCACAAAACGCGCTCCTAGGAGCTGCACTCTGCAAAGGGAAACTGTGCTCGGGGAACAAAGCTCAGCCCCAAGGCGGCTTGGCTCAGGATCGCAGCGCTTGCCTAGTTCTCACGTAGCCCTAGGCTCCCCATAGGGCCAAGGAGGGTCTGGGCTGCCTCTGGCTCCGTGGGCACTGCTGCTTGGCTGGTGGTCTCCGCACCGTGAAACCAACTCCAAACGTGTTCGCCTTCGCGGAGAAGGCTGATTTGGCAGGAAGAAGCCCTGTGTGCACTGGCCCTGGCAACCCACCCATCGCCAGCTAGGGAGGGACCCACCTAGGGCCTAGCTGCGAAACGGCACAAAACGCGCTCCTAGGAGCTGCACTCTGCAAAGGGAAACTGTGCTCGGGGAACAAAGCTCAGCCCCAAGGCGGCTTGGCTCAGGATCGCAGCGCTTGCCTAGTTCTCACCTAGCCCTAGGCTCCCCATAGGGCCAAGGAGGGTCTGGGCTGCCTCTGGCTCCGTGGGCACTGCTGCTTGGCTGGTGGTCTCCGCACCTTGAAACCAACTCCAAACGTGTTCGCCTTCGCGGAGAAGGCTGATTTGGCAGGAAGAAGCCCTGTGTGCACTGGCCCTGGCAAACCACCCATAGCCAGCTACGGAGGGACCCACCTAGGGCCTAGCTGCGAAACGGCACAAAACGCGCTCCTAGGAGCTGCACTCTGCAAAGGGAAACTGTGCTCGGGGAACAAAGCTCAGCCCCAAGGCGGCTTGGCTCAGGATCGCAGCGCTTGCCTAGTTCTCACCTAGCCCTAGGCTCCCCAAAGGGCCAAGGAGGGTCTGGGCTGCCTCTGGCTCCGTGGGCACTGCTGCTTGGCTGGTGGTCTCCGCAGCTTGAAACCAACTCCAAACGTGTTCGCCTTCGCGGAGAAGGCTGATTTGGCAGGAAGAAGCCCTGTGTGCACTGGCCCTGGCAACCCACCCATCGCCAGCTAGGGAGGGACCCACCTAGGGCCTAGCTGCGAAACGGCACAAAACGCGCTCCTAGGAGCTGCACTCTGCAAAGGGAAACTGTGCTCGGGGAACAAAGCTCAGCCCCAAGGCAGCTTGGCTCAGGATCGCAGCGCTTGCCTAGTTCTCACGTAGCCATAGGCTCCCCATAGGGCCAAGGAGGGTCTGGGCTGCCTCTGGCTCCGTGGGCACTGCTGCTTGGCTGGTGGTCTCCGCACCGTGAAACCAACTCCAAACGTGTTCGCCTTCGCGGAGAAGGCTGATTTGGCAGGAAGAAGCCCTGTGTGCACTGGCCCTGGCAACCCACCCATCGCCAGCTAGGGAGGGACCCACCTAGGGCCTAGCTGCGAAACGGCACAAAACGCGCTCCTAGGAGCTGCACTCTGCAAAGGGAAACTGTGCTCGGGGAACAAAGCTCAGCCCCAAGGCGGCTTGGCTCAGGATCGCAGCGCTTGCCTAGTTCTCACCTAGCCCTAGGCTCCCCATAGGGCCAAGGAGGGTCTGGGCTGCCTCTGGCTCCGTGGGCACTGCTGCTTGGCTGGTGGTCTCCGCACCTTGAAACCAACTCCAAACGTGTTCGCCTTCGCGGAGAAGGCTGATTTGGCAGGAAGAAGCCCTGTGTGCACTGGCCCTGGCAAACCACCCATAGCCAGCTACGGAGGGACCCACCTAGGGCCTAGCTGCGAAACGGCACAAAACGCGCTCCTAGGAGCTGCACTCTGCAAAGGGAAACTGTGCTCGGGGAACAAAGCTCAGCCCCAAGGCGGCTTGGCTCAGGATCGCAGCGCTTGCCTAGTTCTCACCTAGCCCTAGGCTCCCCAAAGGGCCAAGGAGGGTCTGGGCTGCCTCTGGCTCCGTGGGCACTGCTGCTTGGCTGGTGGTCTCCGCAGCTTGAAACCAACTCCAAACGTGTTCGCCTTCGCGGAGAAGGCTGATTTGGCAGGAAGAAGCCCTGTGTGCACTGGCCCTGGCAACCCACCCATCGCCAGCTAGGGAGGGACCCACCTAGGGCCTAGCTGCGAAACGGCACAAAACGCGCTCCTAGGAGCTGCACTCTGCAAAGGGAAACTGTGCTCGGGGAACAAAGCTCAGCCCCAAGGCAGCTTGGCTCAGGATCGCAGCGCTTGCCTAGTTCTCACGTAGCCATAGGCTCCCCATAGGGCCAAGGAGGGTCTGGGCTGCCTCTGGCTCCGTGGGCACTGCTGCTTGGCTGGTGGTCTCCGCACCTTGAAACCAACTCCAAACGTGTTCGCCTTCGCGGAGAAGGCTGATTTGGCAGGAAGAAGCCCTGTGTGCACTGGCCCTGGCAAACCACCCATAGCCAGCTAGGGTGGGACCCACCTAGGGCCTAGCTGCGAAACGGCACAAAACGCGCTCCTAGGAGCTGCACTCTGCAAAGGGAAACTGTGCTCGGGGAACAAAGCTCAGCCCCAAGGCGGCTTGGCTCAGGATCGCAGCGCTTGCCTAGTTCTCACCTAGCCCTAGGCTCCCCATAGGGCCAAGGAGGGTCTGGGCTGCCTCTGGCTCCGTGGGCACTGCTGCTTGGCTGGTGGTCTCCGCACCGTGAAACCAACTCCAAACGTGTTCGCCTTCCCGGAGAAGGCTGATTTGGCAGGAAGAAGCCCTGTGTGCACTGGCCCTGGCAACCCACCCATCGCCAGCTAGGGAGGGACCCACCTAGGGCCTAGCTGCGAAACGGCACAAAACGCGCTCCTAGGAGCTGCACTCTGCAAAGGGAAACTGTGCTCGGGGAACAAAGCTCAGCCCCAAGGCGGCTTGGCTCAGGATCGCAGCGCTTGCCTAGTTCTCACCTAGCCCTAGGCTCCCCATAGGGCCAAGGAGGGTCTGGGCTGCCTCTGGCTCCGTGGGCACTGCTGCTTGGCTGGTGGTCTCCGCACCTTGAAACCAACTCCAAACGTGTTCGCCTTCGCGGAGAAGGCTGATTTGGCAGGAAGAAGCCCTGTGTGCACTGGCCCTGGCAAACCACCCATAGCCAGCTAGGGTGGGACCCACCTAGGGCCTAGCAGCGAAACGGCACAAAACGCGCTCCTAGGAGCTGCACTCTGCAAAGGGAAACTGTGCTCGGGGAACAAAGCTCAGCCCCAAGGCGGCTTGGCTCAGGATCGCAGCGCTTGCCTAGTTCTCACCTAGCCCTAGGCTCCCCATAGGGCCAAGGAGGGTCTGGGCTGCCTCTGGCTCCGTGGGCACTGCTGCTTGGCTGGTGGTCTCCGCACCGTGAAACCAACTCCAAACGTGTTCGCCTTCGCGGAGAAGGCTGATTTGGCAGGAAGAAGCCCTGTGTGCACTGGCCCTGGCAACCCACCCATCGCCAGCTAGGGAGGGACCCACCTAGGGCCTAGCTGCGAAACGGCACAAAACGCGCTCCTAGGAGCTGCACTCTGCAAAGGGAAACTGTGCTCGGGGAACAAAGCTCAGCCCCAAGGCGGCTTGGCTCAGGATCGCAGCGCTTGCCTAGTTCTCACCTAGCCCTAGGCTCCCCAAAGGGCCAAGGAGGGTCTGGGCTGCCTCTGGCTCCGTGGGCACTGCTGCTTGGCTGGTGGTCTCCGCAGCTTGAAACCAACTCCAAACGTGTTCGCCTTCGCGGAGAAGGCTGATTTGGCAGGAAGAAGCCCTGTGTGCACTGGCCCTGGCAACCCACCCATCGCCAGCTAGGGAGGGACCCACCTAGGGCCTAGCTGCGAAACGGCACAAAACGCGCTCCTAGGAGCTGCACTCTGCAAAGGGAAACTGTGCTCGGGGAACAAAGCTCAGCCCCAAGGCGGCTTGGCTCAGGATCGCAGCGCTTGCCTAGTTCTCACCTAGCCCTAGGCTCCCCATAGGGCCAAGGAGGGTCTGGGCTGCCTCTGGCTCCGAGGGCACTGCTGCTTGGCTGGTGGTCTCCGCAGCTTGAAACCAACTCCAAACGTGTTCTCCGTCGCGGAGAAGGCTGATTTGGCAGGAAGAAGCCCTGTGTGCACTGGCCCTGGCAACCCACCCATCGCCAGCTAGGGAGGGACCCACCTAGGGCCTAGCTGCGAAACGGCACAAAACGCGCTCCTAGGAGCTGCACTCTGCAAAGGGAAACTGTGCTCGGGGAACAAAGCTCAGCCCCAAGGCGGCTTGGCTCAGGATCGCAGCGCTTGCCTAGTTCTCACCTAGCCCTAGGCTCCCCATAGGGCCAAGGAGGGTCTGGGCTGCCTCTGGCTCCGTGGGCACTGCTGCTTGGCTGGTGGTCTCCGCACCGTGAAACCAACTCCAAACGTGTTCTCCTTCGCGGAGAAGGCTGATTTGGCAGGAAGAAGCCCTGTGTGCACTGGCCCTGGCAACCCACCCATCGCCAGCTAGGGAGGGACCCACCTAGGGCCTAGCTGCGAAACGGCACAAAACGCGCTCCTAGGAGCTGCACTCTGCAAAGGGAAACTGTGCTCGGGGAACAAAGCTCAGCCCCAAGGCGGCTTGGCTCAGGATCGCAGCGCTTGCCTAGTTCTCACCTAGCCCTAGGCTCCCCATAGGGCCAAGGAGGGTCTGGGCTGCCTCTGGCTCCGTGGGCACTGCTGCTTGGCTGGTGGTCTCCGCACCTTGAAACCAACTCCAAACGTGTTCTCCTTCGTGGAGAAGGCTGATTTGGCAGGAAGAAGCCCTGTGTGCACTGGCCCTGGCAAACCGCCCATCGCCAGCTAAGGAGGGACCCACCAAGGGCCTAGCTGCGAAACGGCACAAAACGCGCTCCTAGGAGCTGCACTCTGCAAAGGGAAACTGTGCTCGGGGAACAAAGCTCAGCCCCAAGGCGGCTTGGCTCAGGATCGCAGCGCTTGCCTAGTTCTCACGTAGCCCTAGGCTCCCCATAGGGCCAAGGAGGGTCTGGGCTGCCTCTGGCTCCGTGGGCACTGCTGCTTGGCTGGTGGTCTCCGCACCTTGAAACCAACTCCAAACGTGTTCGCCTTCGCGGAGAAGGCTGATTTGGCAGGAAGAAGCCCTGTGTGCACTGGCCCTGGCAACCCACCCATCGCCAGCTAGGGAGGGACCCACCTAGGGCCTAGCTGCGAAACGGCACAAAACGCGCTCCTAGGAGCTGCACTCTGCAAAGGGAAACTGTGCTCGGGGAACAAAGCTCAGCCCCAAGGCGGCTTGGCTCAGGATCGCAGCGCTTGCCTAGTTCTCACCTAGCCCTAGGCTCCCCATAGGGCCAAGGAGGGTCTGGGCTGCCTCTGGCTCCGTGGGCACTGCTGCTTGGCTGGTGGTCTCCGCACCTTGAAACCAACTCCAAACGTGTTCGCCTTCGCGGAGAAGGCTGATTTGGCAGGAAGAAGCCCTGTGTGCACTGGCCCTGGCAAACCACCCATAGCCAGCTACGGAGGGACCCACCTAGGGCCTAGCTGCGAAACGGCACAAAACGCGCTCCTAGGAGCTGCACTCTGCAAAGGGAAACTGTGCTCGGGGAACAAAGCTCAGCCCCAAGGCGGCTTGGCTCAGGATCGCAGCGCTTGCCTAGTTCTCACCTAGCCCTAGGCTCCCCAAAGGGCCAAGGAGGGTCTGGGCTGCCTCTGGCTCCGTGGGCACTGCTGCTTGGCTGGTGGTCTCCGCAGCTTGAAACCAACTCCAAACGTGTTCGCCTTCGCGGAGAAGGCTGATTTGGCAGGAAGAAGCCCTGTGTGCACTGGCCCTGGCAACCCACCCATCGCCAGCTAGGGAGGGACCCACCTAGGGCCTAGCTGCGAAACGGCACAAAACGCGCTCCTAGGAGCTGCACTCTGCAAAGGGAAACTGTGCTCGGGGAACAAAGCTCAGCCCCAAGGCAGCTTGGCTCAGGATCGCAGCGCTTGCCTAGTTCTCACGTAGCCATAGGCTCCCCATAGGGCCAAGGAGGGTCTGGGCTGCCTCTGGCTCCGTGGGCACTGCTGCTTGGCTGGTGGTCTCCGCACCTTGAAACCAACTCCAAACGTGTTCGCCTTCGCGGAGAAGGCTGATTTGGCAGGAAGAAGCCCTGTGTGCACTGGCCCTGGCAAACCACCCATAGCCAGCTAGGGTGGGACCCACCTAGGGCCTAGCTGCGAAACGGCACAAAACGCGCTCCTAGGAGCTGCACTCTGCAAAGGGAAACTGTGCTCGGGGAACAAAGCTCAGCCCCAAGGCGGCTTGGCTCAGGATCGCAGCGCTTGCCTAGTTCTCACCTAGCCCTAGGCTCCCCATAGGGCCAAGGAGGGTCTGGGCTGCCTCTGGCTCCGTGGGCACTGCTGCTTGGCTGGTGGTCTCCGCACCGTGAAACCAACTCCAAACGTGTTCGCCTTCCCGGAGAAGGCTGATTTGGCAGGAAGAAGCCCTGTGTGCACTGGCCCTGGCAACCCACCCATCGCCAGCTAGGGAGGGACCCACCTAGGGCCTAGCTGCGAAACGGCACAAAACGCGCTCCTAGGAGCTGCACTCTGCAAAGGGAAACTGTGCTCGGGGAACAAAGCTCAGCCCCAAGGCGGCTTGGCTCAGGATCGCAGCGCTTGCCTAGTTCTCACCTAGCCCTAGGCTCCCCATAGGGCCAAGGAGGGTCTGGGCTGCCTCTGGCTCCGTGGGCACTGCTGCTTGGCTGGTGGTCTCCGCACCGTGAAACCAACTCCAAACGTGTTCGCCTTCGCGGAGAAGGCTGATTTGGCAGGAAGAAGCCCTGTGTGCACTGGCCCTGGCAACCCACCCATCGCCAGCTAGGGAGGGACCCACCTAGGGCCTAGCTGCGAAACGGCACAAAACGCGCTCCTAGGAGCTGCACTCTGCAAAGGGAAACTGTGCTCGGGGAACAAAGCTCAGCCCCAAGGCGGCTTGGCTCAGGATCGCAGCGCTTGCCTAGTTCTCACGTAGCCCTAGGCTCCCCATAGGGCCAAGGAGGGTCTGGGCTGCCTCAGGCTCCGTGGGCACTGCTGCTTGGTTGGTGGTCTCCGCACCTTGAAACCAACTCCAAACGTGTTCGCCTTCGCGAAGAAGGCTGATTTGGCAGGAAGAAGCCCTGTGTGCACTGGCCCTGGCAACCCACCCATCGCCAGCTAGGGAGGGACCCACCTAGGGCCTAGCTGCGAAACGGCACAAAACGCGCTCCTAGGAGCTGCACTCTGCAAAGGGAAACTGTGCTCGGGGAACAAAGCTCAGCCCCAAGGCGGCTTGGCTCAGGATCGCAGCGCTTGCCTAGTTCTCACCTAGCCCTAGGCTCCCCAAAGGGCCAAGGAGGGTCTGGGCTGCCTCTGGCTCCGTGGGCACTGCTGCTTGGCTGGTGGTCTCCGCAGCTTGAAACCAACTCCAAACGTGTTCGCCTTCGCGGAGAAGGCTGATTTGGCAGGAAGAAGCCCTGTGTGCACTGGCCCTGGCAACCCACCCATCGCCAGCTAGGGAGGGACCCACCTAGGGCCTAGCTGCGAAACGGCACAAAACGCGCTCCTAGGAGCTGCACTCTGCAAAGGGAAACTGTGCTCGGGGAACAAAGCTCAGCCCCAAGGCGGCTTGGCTCAGGATCGCAGCGCTTGCCTAGTTCTCACCTAGCCCTAGGCTCCCCATAGGGCCAAGGAGGGTCTGGGCTGCCTCTGGCTCCGAGGGCACTGCTGCTTGGCTGGTGGTCTCCGCACCTTGAAACCAACTCCAAACGTGTTCGCCTTCGCGGAGAAGGCTGATTTGGCAGGAAGAAGCCCTGTGTGCACTGGCCCTGGCAACCCACCCATAGCCAGCTAGGGAGGGACCCACCTAGGGCCTAGCTGCGAAACGGCACAAAACGCGCTCCTAGGAGCTGCACTCTGCAAAGGGAAACTGTGCTCGGGGAACAAAGCTCAGCCCCAAGGCGGCTTGGCTCAGGATCGCAGCGCTTGCCTAGTTCTCACCTAGCCCTAGGCTCCCCAAAGGGCCAAGGAGGGTCTGGGCTGCCTCTGGCTCCGTGGGCACTGCTGCTTGGCTGGTGGTCTCCGCAGCTTGAAACCAACTCCAAACGTGTTCGCCTTCGCGGAGAAGGCTGATTTGGCAGGAAGAAGCCCTGTGTGCACTGGCCCTGGCAACCCACCCATCGCCAGCTAGGGAGGGACCCACCTAGGGCCTAGCTGCGAAACGGCACAAAACGCGCTCCTAGGAGCTGCACTCTGCAAAGGGAAACTGTGCTCGGGGAACAAAGCTCAGCCCCAAGGCGGCTTGGCTCAGGATCGCAGCGCTTGCCTAGTTCTCACCTAGCCCTAGGCTCCCCATAGGGCCAAGGAGGGTCTGGGCTGCCTCTGGCTCCGAGGGCACTGCTGCTTGGCTGGTGGTCTCCGCACCTTGAAACCAACTCCAAACGTGTTCTCCGTCGCGGAGAAGGCTGATTTGGCAGGAAGAAGCCCTGTGTGCACTGGCCCTGGCAACCCACCCATCGCCAGCTAGGGAGGGACCCACCTAGGGCCTAGCTGCGAAACGGCACAAAACGCGCTCCTAGGAGCTGCACTCTGCAAAGGGAAACTGTGCTCGGGGAACAAAGCTCAGCCCCAAGGCGGCTTGGCTCAGGATCGCAGCGCTTGCCTAGTTCTCACCTAGCCCTAGGCTCCCCATAGGGCCAAGGAGGGTCTGGGCTGCCTCTGGCTCCGTGGGCACTGCTGCTTGGCTGGTGGTCTCCGCACCGTGAAACCAACTCCAAACGTGTTCTCCTTCGCGGAGAAGGCTGATTTGGCAGGAAGAAGCCCTGTGTGCACTGGCCCTGGCAACCCACCCATCGCCAGCTAGGGAGGGACCCACCTAGGGCCTAGCTGCGAAACGGCACAAAACGCGCTCCTAGGAGCTGCACTCTGCAAAGGGAAACTGTGCTCGGGGAACAAAGCTCAGCCCCAAGGCGGCTTGGCTCAGGATCGCAGCGCTTGCCTAGTTCTCACCTAGCCCTAGGCTCCCCATAGGGCCAAGGAGGGTCTGGGCTGCCTCTGGCTCCGTGGGCACTGCTGCTTGGCTGGTGGTCTCCGCACCTTGAAACCAACTCCAAACGTGTTCTCCTTCGTGGAGAAGGCTGATTTGGCAGGAAGAAGCCCTGTGTGCACTGGCCCTGGCAAACCGCCCATCGCCAGCTAAGGAGGGACCCACCAAGGGCCTAGCTGCGAAACGGCACAAAACGCGCTCCTAGGAGCTGCACTCTGCAAAGGGAAACTGTGCTCGGGGAACAAAGCTCAGCCCCAAGGCGGCTTGGCTCAGGATCGCAGCGCTTGCCTAGTTCTCACGTAGCCCTAGGCTCCCCATAGGGCCAAGGAGGGTCTGGGCTGCCTCTGGCTCCGTGGGCACTGCTGCTTGGCTGGTGGTCTCCGCACCGTGAAACCAACTCCAAACGTGTTCGCCTTCGCGGAGAAGGCTGATTTGGCAGGAAGAAGCCCTGTGTGCACTGGCCCTGGCAACCCACCCATCGCCAGCTAGGGAGGGACCCACCTAGGGCCTAGCTGCGAAACGGCACAAAACGCGCTCCTAGGAGCTGCACTCTGCAAAGGGAAACTGTGCTCGGGGAACAAAGCTCAGCCCCAAGGCGGCTTGGCTCAGGATCGCAGCGCTTGCCTAGTTCTCACGTAGCCCTAGGCTCCCCATAGGGCCAAGGAGGGTCTGGGCTGCCTCTGGCTCCGTGGGCACTGCTGCTTGGCTGGTGGTCTCCGCACCTTGAAACCAACTCCAAACGTGTTCGCCTTCGCGGAGAAGGCTGATTTGGCAGGAAGAAGCCCTGTGTGCACTGGCCCTGGCAAACCACCCATAGCCAGCTAGGGTGGGACCCACCTAGGGCCTAGCTGCGAAACGGCACAAAACGCGCTCCTAGGAGCTGCACTCTGCAAAGGGAAACTGTGCTCGGGGAACAAAGCTCAGCCCCAAGGCGGCTTGGCTCAGGATCGCAGCGCTTGCCTAGTTCTCACCTAGCCCTAGGCTCCCCATAGGGCCAAGGAGGGTCTGGGCTGCCTCTGGCTCCGTGGGCACTGCTGCTTGGCTGGTGGTCTCCGCACCGTGAAACCAACTCCAAACGTGTTCTCCTTCGCGGAGAAGGCTGATTTGGCAGGAAGAAGCCCTGTGTGCACTGGCCCTGGCAACCCACCCATCGCCAGCTAGGGAGGGACCCACCTAGGGCCTAGCTGCGAAACGGCACAAAACGCGCTCCTAGGAGCTGCACTCTGCAAAGGGAAACTGTGCTCGGGGAACAAAGCTCAGCCCCAAGGCGGCTTGGCTCAGGATCGCAGCGCTTGCCTAGTTCTCACGTAGCCCTAGGCTCCCCATAGGGCCAAGGAGGGTCTGGGCTGCCTCAGGCTCCGTGGGCACTGCTGCTTGGTTGGTGGTCTCCGCAGCTTGAAACCAACTCCAAACGTGTTCGCCTTCGCGGAGAAGGCTGATTTGGCAGGAAGAAGCCCTGTGTGCACTGGCCCTGGCAACCCACCCATAGCCAGCTAGGGAGGGACCCACCTAGGGCCTAGCTGCGAAACGGCACAAAACGCGCTCCTAGGAGCTGCACTCTGCAAAGGGAAACTGTGCTCGGGGAACAAAGCTCAGCCCCAAGGCGGCTTGGCTCAGGATCGCAGCGCTTGCCTAGTTCTCACCTAGCCCTAGGCTCCCCAAAGGGCCAAGGAGGGTCTGGGCTGCCTCTGGCTCCGTGGGCACTGCTGCTTGGCTGGTGGTCTCCGCAGCTTGAAACCAACTCCAAACGTGTTCGCCTTCGCGGAGAAGGCTGATTTGGCAGGAAGAAGCCCTGTGTGCACTGGCCCTGGCAACCCACCCATCGCCAGCTAGGGAGGGACCCACCTAGGGCCTAGCTGCGAAACGGCACAAAACGCGCTCCTAGGAGCTGCACTCTGCAAAGGGAAACTGTGCTCGGGGAACAAAGCTCAGCCCCAAGGCGGCTTGGCTCAGGATCGCAGCGCTTGCCTAGTTCTCACCTAGCCCTTGGCTCCCCATAGGGCCAAGGAGGGTCTGGGCTGCCTCTGGCTCCGTGGGCACTGCTGCTTGGCTGGTGGTCTCCGCACCTTGAAACCAACTCCAAACGTGTTCTCCTTCGCGGAGAAGGCTGATTTGGCAGGAAGAAGCCCTGTGTGCACTGGCCCTGGCAATCCACCCATAGCCAGCTAAGGAGGGACCCACCTAGGGCCTAGCTGCGAAACGGCACAAAACGCGCTCCTAGGAGCTGCACTCTGCAAAGGGAAACTGTGCTCGGGGAACAAAGCTCAGCCCCAAGGCGGCTTGGCTCAGGATCGCAGCGCTTGCCTAGTTCTCACCTAGCCCTAGGCTCCCCATAGGGCCAAGGAGGGTCTGGGCTGCCTCTGGCTCCGTGGGCACTGCTGCTTGGCTGGTGGTCTCCGCACCTTGAAACCAACTCCAAACGTGTTCTCCTTCGCGGAGAAGGCTGATTTGGCAGGAAGAAGCCCTGTGTGCACTGGCCCTGGCAACCCACCCATCGCCAGCTAGGGAGGGACCCACCTAGGGCCTAGCTGCGAAACGGCACAAAACGCGCTCCTAGGAGCTGCACTCTGCAAAGGGAAACTGTGCTCGGGGAACAAAGCTCAGCCCCAAGGCGGCTTGGCTCAGGATCGCAGCGCTTGCCTAGTTCTCACCTAGCCCTAGGCTCCCCATAGGGCCAAGGAGGGTCTGGGCTGCCTCTGGCTCCGTGGGCACTGCTGCTTGGCTGGTGGTCTCCGCAGCTTGAAACCAACTCCAAACGTGTTCTCCTTCGCGGAGAAGGCTGATTTGGCAGGAAGAAGCCCTGTGTGCACTGGCCCTAGCAACCCACCCATCGCCAGCTAGGGAGGGACCCACCTAGGGCCTAGCTGCGAAACGGCACAAAACGCGCTCCTAGGAGCTGCACTCTGCAAAGGGAAACTGTGCTCGGGGAACAAACCTCAGCCCCAAGGCGGCTTGGCTCAGGATCGCAGCGCTTGCCTAGTTCTCACCTAGCCCTAGGCTCCCCATAGGGCCAAGGAGGGTCTGGGCTGCCTCTGGCTCCGTGGGCACTGCTGCTTGGCTGGTGGTCTCCGCACCTTGAAACCAACTCCAAACGTGTTCTCCTTCGTGGAGAAGGCTGATTTGGCAGGAAGAAGCCCTGTGTGCGCTGGCCCTGGCAAACCGCCCATCGCCAGCTAAGGAGGGACCCACCAAGGGCCTAGCTGCGAAACGGCACAAAACGCGCTCCTAGGAGCTGCACTCTGCAAAGGGAAACTGTGCTCGGGGAACAAAGCTCAGCCCCAAGGCGGCTTGGCTCAGGATCGCAGCGCTTGCCTAGTTCTCACGTAGCCCTAGGCTCCCCATAGGGCCAAGGAGGGTCTGGGCTGCCTCTGGCTCCGTGGGCACTGCTGCTTGGCTGGTGGTCTCCGCACCGTGAAACCAACTCCAAACGTGTTCGCCTTCGCGGAGAAGGCTGATTTGGCAGGAAGAAGCCCTGTGTGCACTGGCCCTGGCAACCCACCCATCGCCAGCTAGGGAGGGACCCACCTAGGGCCTAGCTGCGAAACGGCACAAAACGCGCTCCTAGGAGCTGCACTCTGCAAAGGGAAACTGTGCTCGGGGAACAAAGCTCAGCCCCAAGGCGGCTTGGCTCAGGATCGCAGCGCTTGCCTAGTTCTCACGTAGCCCTAGGCTCCCCATAGGGCCAAGGAGGGTCTGGGCTGCCTCTGGCTCCGTGGGCACTGCTGCTTGGCTGGTGGTCTCCGCACCTTGAAACCAACTCCAAACGTGTTCGCCTTCGCGGAGAAGGCTGATTTGGCAGGAAGAAGCCCTGTGTGCACTGGCCCTGGCAAACCACCCATAGCCAGCTAGGGAGGGACCCACCTAGGGCCTAGCTGCGAAACGGCACAAAACGCGCTCCTAGGAGCTGCACTCTGCAAAGGGAAACTGTGCTCGGGGAACAAAGCTCAGCCCCAAGGCGGCTTGGCTCAGGATCGCAGCGCTTGCCTAGTTCTCACCTAGCCCTAGGCTCCCCAAAGGGCCAAGGAGGGTCTGGGCTGCCTCTGGCTCCGTGGGCACTGCTGCTTGGCTGGTGGTCTCCGCAGCTTGAAACCAACTCCAAACGTGTTCGCCTTCGCGGAGAAGGCTGATTTGGCAGGAAGAAGCCCTGTGTGCACTGGCCCTGGCAACCCACCCATCGCCAGCTAGGGAGGGACCCACCTAGGGCCTAGCTGCGAAACGGCACAAAACGCGCTCCTAGGAGCTGCACTCTGCAAAGGGAAACTGTGCTCGGGGAACAAAGCTCAGCCCCAAGGCGGCTTGGCTCAGGATCGCAGCGCTTGCCTAGTTCTCACCTAGCCCTAGGCTCCCCATAGGGCCAAGGAGGGTCTGGGCTGCCTCTGGCTCCGTGGGCACTGCTGCTTGGCTGGTGGTCTCCGCACCTTGAAACCAACTCCAAACGTGTTCTCCTTCGCGGAGAAGGCTGATTTGGCAGGAAGAAGCCCTGTGTGCACTGGCCCTGGCAATCCACCCATAGCCAGCTAAGGAGGGACCCACCTAGGGCCTAGCTGCGAAACGGCACAAAACGCGCTCCTAGGAGCTGCACTCTGCAAAGGGAAACTGTGCTCGGGGAACAAAGCTCAGCCCCAAGGCGGCTTGGCTCAGGATCGCAGCGCTTGCCTAGTTCTCACCTAGCCCTAGGCTCCCCATAGGGCCAAGGAGGGTCTGGGCTGCCTCTGGCTCCGTGGGCACTGCTGCTTGGCTGGTGGTCTCCGCACCTTGAAACCAACTCCAAACGTGTTCTCCTTCGCGGAGAAGGCTGATTTGGCAGGAAGAAGCCCTGTGTGCACTGGCCCTGGCAACCCACCCATCGCCAGCTAGGGAGGGACCCACCTAGGGCCTAGCTGCGAAACGGCACAAAACGCGCTCCTAGGAGCTGCACTCTGCAAAGGGAAACTGTGCTCGGGGAACAAAGCTCAGCCCCAAGGCGGCTTGGCTCAGGATCGCAGCGCTTGCCTAGTTCTCACCTAGCCCTAGGCTCCCCATAGGGCCAAGGAGGGTCTGGGCTGCCTCTGGCTCCGTGGGCACTGCTGCTTGGCTGGTGGTCTCCGCACCTTGAAACCAACTCCAAACGTGTTCTCCTTCGCGGAGAAGGCTGATTTGGCAGGAAGAAGCCCTGTGTGCACTGGCCCTGGCAACCCACCCATCGCCAGCTAGGGAGGGACCCACCTAGGGCCTAGCTGCGAAACGGCACAAAACGCGCTCCTAGGAGCTGCACTCTGCAAAGGGAAACTGTGCTCGGGGAACAAAGCTCAGCCCCAAGGCGGCTTGGCTCAGGATCGCAGCGCTTGCCTAGTTCTCACCTAGCCCTAGGCTCCCCAAAGGGCCAAGGAGGGTCTGGGCTGCCTCTGGCTCCGTGGGCACTGCTGCTTGGCTGGTGGTCTCCGCAGCTTGAAACCAACTCCAAACGTGTTCGCCTTCGCGGAGAAGGCTGATTTGGCAGGAAGAAGCCCTGTGTGCACTGGCCCTGGCAACCCACCCATCGCCAGCTAGGGAGGGACCCACCTAGGGCCTAGCTGCGAAACGGCACAAAACGCGCTCCTAGGAGCTGCACTCTGCAAAGGGAAACTGTGCTCGGGGAACAAAGCTCAGCCCCAAGGCGGCTTGGCTCAGGATCGCAGCGCTTGCCTAGTTCTCACCTAGCCCTAGGCTCCCCATAGGGCCAAGGAGGGTCTGGGCTGCCTCTGGCTCCGAGGGCACTGCTGCTTGGCTGGTGGTCTCCGCAGCTTGAAACCAACTCCAAACGTGTTCTCCGTCGCGGAGAAGGCTGATTTGGCAGGAAGAAGCCCTGTGTGCACTGGCCCTGGCAACCCACCCATCGCCAGCTAGGGAGGGACCCACCTAGGGCCTAGCTGCGAAACGGCACAAAACGCGCTCCTAGGAGCTGCACTCTGCAAAGGGAAACTGTGCTCGGGGAACAAAGCTCAGCCCCAAGGCGGCTTGGCTCAGGATCGCAGCGCTTGCCTAGTTCTCACCTAGCCCTAGGCTCCCCATAGGGCCAAGGAGGGTCTGGGCTGCCTCTGGCTCCGTGGGCACTGCTGCTTGGCTGGTGGTCTCCGCACCGTGAAACCAACTCCAAACGTGTTCTCCTTCGCGGAGAAGGCTGATTTGGCAGGAAGAAGCCCTGTGTGCACTGGCCCTGGCAACCCACCCATCGCCAGCTAGGGAGGGACCCACCTAGGGCCTAGCTGCGAAACGGCACAAAACGCGCTCCTAGGAGCTGCACTCTGCAAAGGGAAACTGTGCTCGGGGAACAAAGCTCAGCCCCAAGGCGGCTTGGCTCAGGATCGCAGCGCTTGCCTAGTTCTCACCTAGCCCTAGGCTCCCCATAGGGCCAAGGAGGGTCTGGGCTGCCTCTGGCTCCGTGGGCACTGCTGCTTGGCTGGTGGTCTCCGCACCTTGAAACCAACTCCAAACGTGTTCTCCTTCGTGGAGAAGGCTGATTTGGCAGGAAGAAGCCCTGTGTGCACTGGCCCTGGCAAACCGCCCATCGCCAGCTAAGGAGGGACCCACCAAGGGCCTAGCTGCGAAACGGCACAAAACGCGCTCCTAGGAGCTGCACTCTGCAAAGGGAAACTGTGCTCGGGGAACAAAGCTCAGCCCCAA
Organism: Sus scrofa; assembly: GCF_054392235.1. NCBI lineage: Eukaryota > Metazoa > Chordata > Mammalia > Artiodactyla > Suidae > Sus > Sus scrofa. The sequence continues at coordinate 31,005,778 of NC_139389.1, read as the reverse complement.
GGCGGCTTGGCTCAGGATCGCAGCGCTTGCCTAGTTCTCACGTAGCCCTAGGCTCCCCATAGGGCCAAGGAGGGTCTGGGCTGCCTCTGGCTCCGTGGGCACTGCTGCTTGGCTGGTGGTCTCCGCACCTTGAAACCAACTCCAAACGTGTTCGCCTTCGCGGAGAAGGCTGATTTGGCAGGAAGAAGCCCTGTGTGCACTGGCCCTGGCAACCCACCCATCGCCAGCTAGGGAGGGACCCACCTAGGGCCTAGCTGCGAAACGGCACAAAACGCGCTCCTAGGAGCTGCACTCTGCAAAGGGAAACTGTGCTCGGGGAACAAAGCTCAGCCCCAAGGCGGCTTGGCTCAGGATCGCAGCGCTTGCCTAGTTCTCACCTAGCCCTAGGCTCCCCATAGGGCCAAGGAGGGTCTGGGCTGCCTCTGGCTCCGTGGGCACTGCTGCTTGGCTGGTGGTCTCCGCACCTTGAAACCAACTCCAAACGTGTTCGCCTTCGCGGAGAAGGCTGATTTGGCAGGAAGAAGCCCTGTGTGCACTGGCCCTGGCAAACCACCCATAGCCAGCTACGGAGGGACCCACCTAGGGCCTAGCTGCGAAACGGCACAAAACGCGCTCCTAGGAGCTGCACTCTGCAAAGGGAAACTGTGCTCGGGGAACAAAGCTCAGCCCCAAGGCGGCTTGGCTCAGGATCGCAGCGCTTGCCTAGTTCTCACCTAGCCCTAGGCTCCCCAAAGGGCCAAGGAGGGTCTGGGCTGCCTCTGGCTCCGTGGGCACTGCTGCTTGGCTGGTGGTCTCCGCAGCTTGAAACCAACTCCAAACGTGTTCGCCTTCGCGGAGAAGGCTGATTTGGCAGGAAGAAGCCCTGTGTGCACTGGCCCTGGCAACCCACCCATCGCCAGCTAGGGAGGGACCCACCTAGGGCCTAGCTGCGAAACGGCACAAAACGCGCTCCTAGGAGCTGCACTCTGCAAAGGGAAACTGTGCTCGGGGAACAAAGCTCAGCCCCAAGGCAGCTTGGCTCAGGATCGCAGCGCTTGCCTAGTTCTCACGTAGCCATAGGCTCCCCATAGGGCCAAGGAGGGTCTGGGCTGCCTCTGGCTCCGTGGGCACTGCTGCTTGGCTGGTGGTCTCCGCACCTTGAAACCAACTCCAAACGTGTTCGCCTTCGCGGAGAAGGCTGATTTGGCAGGAAGAAGCCCTGTGTGCACTGGCCCTGGCAAACCACCCATAGCCAGCTAGGGTGGGACCCACCTAGGGCCTAGCTGCGAAACGGCACAAAACGCGCTCCTAGGAGCTGCACTCTGCAAAGGGAAACTGTGCTCGGGGAACAAAGCTCAGCCCCAAGGCGGCTTGGCTCAGGATCGCAGCGCTTGCCTAGTTCTCACCTAGCCCTAGGCTCCCCATAGGGCCAAGGAGGGTCTGGGCTGCCTCTGGCTCCGTGGGCACTGCTGCTTGGCTGGTGGTCTCCGCACCGTGAAACCAACTCCAAACGTGTTCGCCTTCCCGGAGAAGGCTGATTTGGCAGGAAGAAGCCCTGTGTGCACTGGCCCTGGCAACCCACCCATCGCCAGCTAGGGAGGGACCCACCTAGGGCCTAGCTGCGAAACGGCACAAAACGCGCTCCTAGGAGCTGCACTCTGCAAAGGGAAACTGTGCTCGGGGAACAAAGCTCAGCCCCAAGGCGGCTTGGCTCAGGATCGCAGCGCTTGCCTAGTTCTCACCTAGCCCTAGGCTCCCCATAGGGCCAAGGAGGGTCTGGGCTGCCTCTGGCTCCGTGGGCACTGCTGCTTGGCTGGTGGTCTCCGCACCGTGAAACCAACTCCAAACGTGTTCGCCTTCGCGGAGAAGGCTGATTTGGCAGGAAGAAGCCCTGTGTGCACTGGCCCTGGCAACCCACCCATCGCCAGCTAGGGAGGGACCCACCTAGGGCCTAGCTGCGAAACGGCACAAAACGCGCTCCTAGGAGCTGCACTCTGCAAAGGGAAACTGTGCTCGGGGAACAAAGCTCAGCCCCAAGGCGGCTTGGCTCAGGATCGCAGCGCTTGCCTAGTTCTCACGTAGCCCTAGGCTCCCCATAGGGCCAAGGAGGGTCTGGGCTGCCTCAGGCTCCGTGGGCACTGCTGCTTGGTTGGTGGTCTCCGCACCTTGAAACCAACTCCAAACGTGTTCGCCTTCGCGAAGAAGGCTGATTTGGCAGGAAGAAGCCCTGTGTGCACTGGCCCTGGCAACCCACCCATCGCCAGCTAGGGAGGGACCCACCTAGGGCCTAGCTGCGAAACGGCACAAAACGCGCTCCTAGGAGCTGCACTCTGCAAAGGGAAACTGTGCTCGGGGAACAAAGCTCAGCCCCAAGGCGGCTTGGCTCAGGATCGCAGCGCTTGCCTAGTTCTCACCTAGCCCTAGGCTCCCCAAAGGGCCAAGGAGGGTCTGGGCTGCCTCTGGCTCCGTGGGCACTGCTGCTTGGCTGGTGGTCTCCGCAGCTTGAAACCAACTCCAAACGTGTTCGCCTTCGCGGAGAAGGCTGATTTGGCAGGAAGAAGCCCTGTGTGCACTGGCCCTGGCAACCCACCCATCGCCAGCTAGGGAGGGACCCACCTAGGGCCTAGCTGCGAAACGGCACAAAACGCGCTCCTAGGAGCTGCACTCTGCAAAGGGAAACTGTGCTCGGGGAACAAAGCTCAGCCCCAAGGCGGCTTGGCTCAGGATCGCAGCGCTTGCCTAGTTCTCACCTAGCCCTAGGCTCCCCATAGGGCCAAGGAGGGTCTGGGCTGCCTCTGGCTCCGAGGGCACTGCTGCTTGGCTGGTGGTCTCCGCACCTTGAAACCAACTCCAAACGTGTTCGCCTTCGCGGAGAAGGCTGATTTGGCAGGAAGAAGCCCTGTGTGCACTGGCCCTGGCAACCCACCCATAGCCAGCTAGGGAGGGACCCACCTAGGGCCTAGCTGCGAAACGGCACAAAACGCGCTCCTAGGAGCTGCACTCTGCAAAGGGAAACTGTGCTCGGGGAACAAAGCTCAGCCCCAAGGCGGCTTGGCTCAGGATCGCAGCGCTTGCCTAGTTCTCACCTAGCCCTAGGCTCCCCAAAGGGCCAAGGAGGGTCTGGGCTGCCTCTGGCTCCGTGGGCACTGCTGCTTGGCTGGTGGTCTCCGCAGCTTGAAACCAACTCCAAACGTGTTCGCCTTCGCGGAGAAGGCTGATTTGGCAGGAAGAAGCCCTGTGTGCACTGGCCCTGGCAACCCACCCATCGCCAGCTAGGGAGGGACCCACCTAGGGCCTAGCTGCGAAACGGCACAAAACGCGCTCCTAGGAGCTGCACTCTGCAAAGGGAAACTGTGCTCGGGGAACAAAGCTCAGCCCCAAGGCGGCTTGGCTCAGGATCGCAGCGCTTGCCTAGTTCTCACCTAGCCCTAGGCTCCCCATAGGGCCAAGGAGGGTCTGGGCTGCCTCTGGCTCCGAGGGCACTGCTGCTTGGCTGGTGGTCTCCGCACCTTGAAACCAACTCCAAACGTGTTCTCCGTCGCGGAGAAGGCTGATTTGGCAGGAAGAAGCCCTGTGTGCACTGGCCCTGGCAACCCACCCATCGCCAGCTAGGGAGGGACCCACCTAGGGCCTAGCTGCGAAACGGCACAAAACGCGCTCCTAGGAGCTGCACTCTGCAAAGGGAAACTGTGCTCGGGGAACAAAGCTCAGCCCCAAGGCGGCTTGGCTCAGGATCGCAGCGCTTGCCTAGTTCTCACCTAGCCCTAGGCTCCCCATAGGGCCAAGGAGGGTCTGGGCTGCCTCTGGCTCCGTGGGCACTGCTGCTTGGCTGGTGGTCTCCGCACCGTGAAACCAACTCCAAACGTGTTCTCCTTCGCGGAGAAGGCTGATTTGGCAGGAAGAAGCCCTGTGTGCACTGGCCCTGGCAACCCACCCATCGCCAGCTAGGGAGGGACCCACCTAGGGCCTAGCTGCGAAACGGCACAAAACGCGCTCCTAGGAGCTGCACTCTGCAAAGGGAAACTGTGCTCGGGGAACAAAGCTCAGCCCCAAGGCGGCTTGGCTCAGGATCGCAGCGCTTGCCTAGTTCTCACCTAGCCCTAGGCTCCCCATAGGGCCAAGGAGGGTCTGGGCTGCCTCTGGCTCCGTGGGCACTGCTGCTTGGCTGGTGGTCTCCGCACCTTGAAACCAACTCCAAACGTGTTCTCCTTCGTGGAGAAGGCTGATTTGGCAGGAAGAAGCCCTGTGTGCACTGGCCCTGGCAAACCGCCCATCGCCAGCTAAGGAGGGACCCACCAAGGGCCTAGCTGCGAAACGGCACAAAACGCGCTCCTAGGAGCTGCACTCTGCAAAGGGAAACTGTGCTCGGGGAACAAAGCTCAGCCCCAAGGCGGCTTGGCTCAGGATCGCAGCGCTTGCCTAGTTCTCACGTAGCCCTAGGCTCCCCATAGGGCCAAGGAGGGTCTGGGCTGCCTCTGGCTCCGTGGGCACTGCTGCTTGGCTGGTGGTCTCCGCACCGTGAAACCAACTCCAAACGTGTTCGCCTTCGCGGAGAAGGCTGATTTGGCAGGAAGAAGCCCTGTGTGCACTGGCCCTGGCAACCCACCCATCGCCAGCTAGGGAGGGACCCACCTAGGGCCTAGCTGCGAAACGGCACAAAACGCGCTCCTAGGAGCTGCACTCTGCAAAGGGAAACTGTGCTCGGGGAACAAAGCTCAGCCCCAAGGCGGCTTGGCTCAGGATCGCAGCGCTTGCCTAGTTCTCACGTAGCCCTAGGCTCCCCATAGGGCCAAGGAGGGTCTGGGCTGCCTCTGGCTCCGTGGGCACTGCTGCTTGGCTGGTGGTCTCCGCACCTTGAAACCAACTCCAAACGTGTTCGCCTTCGCGGAGAAGGCTGATTTGGCAGGAAGAAGCCCTGTGTGCACTGGCCCTGGCAAACCACCCATAGCCAGCTAGGGTGGGACCCACCTAGGGCCTAGCTGCGAAACGGCACAAAACGCGCTCCTAGGAGCTGCACTCTGCAAAGGGAAACTGTGCTCGGGGAACAAAGCTCAGCCCCAAGGCGGCTTGGCTCAGGATCGCAGCGCTTGCCTAGTTCTCACCTAGCCCTAGGCTCCCCATAGGGCCAAGGAGGGTCTGGGCTGCCTCTGGCTCCGTGGGCACTGCTGCTTGGCTGGTGGTCTCCGCACCGTGAAACCAACTCCAAACGTGTTCTCCTTCGCGGAGAAGGCTGATTTGGCAGGAAGAAGCCCTGTGTGCACTGGCCCTGGCAACCCACCCATCGCCAGCTAGGGAGGGACCCACCTAGGGCCTAGCTGCGAAACGGCACAAAACGCGCTCCTAGGAGCTGCACTCTGCAAAGGGAAACTGTGCTCGGGGAACAAAGCTCAGCCCCAAGGCGGCTTGGCTCAGGATCGCAGCGCTTGCCTAGTTCTCACGTAGCCCTAGGCTCCCCATAGGGCCAAGGAGGGTCTGGGCTGCCTCAGGCTCCGTGGGCACTGCTGCTTGGTTGGTGGTCTCCGCAGCTTGAAACCAACTCCAAACGTGTTCGCCTTCGCGGAGAAGGCTGATTTGGCAGGAAGAAGCCCTGTGTGCACTGGCCCTGGCAACCCACCCATAGCCAGCTAGGGAGGGACCCACCTAGGGCCTAGCTGCGAAACGGCACAAAACGCGCTCCTAGGAGCTGCACTCTGCAAAGGGAAACTGTGCTCGGGGAACAAAGCTCAGCCCCAAGGCGGCTTGGCTCAGGATCGCAGCGCTTGCCTAGTTCTCACCTAGCCCTAGGCTCCCCAAAGGGCCAAGGAGGGTCTGGGCTGCCTCTGGCTCCGTGGGCACTGCTGCTTGGCTGGTGGTCTCCGCAGCTTGAAACCAACTCCAAACGTGTTCGCCTTCGCGGAGAAGGCTGATTTGGCAGGAAGAAGCCCTGTGTGCACTGGCCCTGGCAACCCACCCATCGCCAGCTAGGGAGGGACCCACCTAGGGCCTAGCTGCGAAACGGCACAAAACGCGCTCCTAGGAGCTGCACTCTGCAAAGGGAAACTGTGCTCGGGGAACAAAGCTCAGCCCCAAGGCGGCTTGGCTCAGGATCGCAGCGCTTGCCTAGTTCTCACCTAGCCCTTGGCTCCCCATAGGGCCAAGGAGGGTCTGGGCTGCCTCTGGCTCCGTGGGCACTGCTGCTTGGCTGGTGGTCTCCGCACCTTGAAACCAACTCCAAACGTGTTCTCCTTCGCGGAGAAGGCTGATTTGGCAGGAAGAAGCCCTGTGTGCACTGGCCCTGGCAATCCACCCATAGCCAGCTAAGGAGGGACCCACCTAGGGCCTAGCTGCGAAACGGCACAAAACGCGCTCCTAGGAGCTGCACTCTGCAAAGGGAAACTGTGCTCGGGGAACAAAGCTCAGCCCCAAGGCGGCTTGGCTCAGGATCGCAGCGCTTGCCTAGTTCTCACCTAGCCCTAGGCTCCCCATAGGGCCAAGGAGGGTCTGGGCTGCCTCTGGCTCCGTGGGCACTGCTGCTTGGCTGGTGGTCTCCGCACCTTGAAACCAACTCCAAACGTGTTCTCCTTCGCGGAGAAGGCTGATTTGGCAGGAAGAAGCCCTGTGTGCACTGGCCCTGGCAACCCACCCATCGCCAGCTAGGGAGGGACCCACCTAGGGCCTAGCTGCGAAACGGCACAAAACGCGCTCCTAGGAGCTGCACTCTGCAAAGGGAAACTGTGCTCGGGGAACAAAGCTCAGCCCCAAGGCGGCTTGGCTCAGGATCGCAGCGCTTGCCTAGTTCTCACCTAGCCCTAGGCTCCCCATAGGGCCAAGGAGGGTCTGGGCTGCCTCTGGCTCCGTGGGCACTGCTGCTTGGCTGGTGGTCTCCGCAGCTTGAAACCAACTCCAAACGTGTTCTCCTTCGCGGAGAAGGCTGATTTGGCAGGAAGAAGCCCTGTGTGCACTGGCCCTAGCAACCCACCCATCGCCAGCTAGGGAGGGACCCACCTAGGGCCTAGCTGCGAAACGGCACAAAACGCGCTCCTAGGAGCTGCACTCTGCAAAGGGAAACTGTGCTCGGGGAACAAACCTCAGCCCCAAGGCGGCTTGGCTCAGGATCGCAGCGCTTGCCTAGTTCTCACCTAGCCCTAGGCTCCCCATAGGGCCAAGGAGGGTCTGGGCTGCCTCTGGCTCCGTGGGCACTGCTGCTTGGCTGGTGGTCTCCGCACCTTGAAACCAACTCCAAACGTGTTCTCCTTCGTGGAGAAGGCTGATTTGGCAGGAAGAAGCCCTGTGTGCGCTGGCCCTGGCAAACCGCCCATCGCCAGCTAAGGAGGGACCCACCAAGGGCCTAGCTGCGAAACGGCACAAAACGCGCTCCTAGGAGCTGCACTCTGCAAAGGGAAACTGTGCTCGGGGAACAAAGCTCAGCCCCAAGGCGGCTTGGCTCAGGATCGCAGCGCTTGCCTAGTTCTCACGTAGCCCTAGGCTCCCCATAGGGCCAAGGAGGGTCTGGGCTGCCTCTGGCTCCGTGGGCACTGCTGCTTGGCTGGTGGTCTCCGCACCGTGAAACCAACTCCAAACGTGTTCGCCTTCGCGGAGAAGGCTGATTTGGCAGGAAGAAGCCCTGTGTGCACTGGCCCTGGCAACCCACCCATCGCCAGCTAGGGAGGGACCCACCTAGGGCCTAGCTGCGAAACGGCACAAAACGCGCTCCTAGGAGCTGCACTCTGCAAAGGGAAACTGTGCTCGGGGAACAAAGCTCAGCCCCAAGGCGGCTTGGCTCAGGATCGCAGCGCTTGCCTAGTTCTCACGTAGCCCTAGGCTCCCCATAGGGCCAAGGAGGGTCTGGGCTGCCTCTGGCTCCGTGGGCACTGCTGCTTGGCTGGTGGTCTCCGCACCTTGAAACCAACTCCAAACGTGTTCGCCTTCGCGGAGAAGGCTGATTTGGCAGGAAGAAGCCCTGTGTGCACTGGCCCTGGCAAACCACCCATAGCCAGCTAGGGAGGGACCCACCTAGGGCCTAGCTGCGAAACGGCACAAAACGCGCTCCTAGGAGCTGCACTCTGCAAAGGGAAACTGTGCTCGGGGAACAAAGCTCAGCCCCAAGGCGGCTTGGCTCAGGATCGCAGCGCTTGCCTAGTTCTCACCTAGCCCTAGGCTCCCCAAAGGGCCAAGGAGGGTCTGGGCTGCCTCTGGCTCCGTGGGCACTGCTGCTTGGCTGGTGGTCTCCGCAGCTTGAAACCAACTCCAAACGTGTTCGCCTTCGCGGAGAAGGCTGATTTGGCAGGAAGAAGCCCTGTGTGCACTGGCCCTGGCAACCCACCCATCGCCAGCTAGGGAGGGACCCACCTAGGGCCTAGCTGCGAAACGGCACAAAACGCGCTCCTAGGAGCTGCACTCTGCAAAGGGAAACTGTGCTCGGGGAACAAAGCTCAGCCCCAAGGCGGCTTGGCTCAGGATCGCAGCGCTTGCCTAGTTCTCACCTAGCCCTAGGCTCCCCATAGGGCCAAGGAGGGTCTGGGCTGCCTCTGGCTCCGTGGGCACTGCTGCTTGGCTGGTGGTCTCCGCACCTTGAAACCAACTCCAAACGTGTTCTCCTTCGCGGAGAAGGCTGATTTGGCAGGAAGAAGCCCTGTGTGCACTGGCCCTGGCAATCCACCCATAGCCAGCTAAGGAGGGACCCACCTAGGGCCTAGCTGCGAAACGGCACAAAACGCGCTCCTAGGAGCTGCACTCTGCAAAGGGAAACTGTGCTCGGGGAACAAAGCTCAGCCCCAAGGCGGCTTGGCTCAGGATCGCAGCGCTTGCCTAGTTCTCACCTAGCCCTAGGCTCCCCATAGGGCCAAGGAGGGTCTGGGCTGCCTCTGGCTCCGTGGGCACTGCTGCTTGGCTGGTGGTCTCCGCACCTTGAAACCAACTCCAAACGTGTTCTCCTTCGCGGAGAAGGCTGATTTGGCAGGAAGAAGCCCTGTGTGCACTGGCCCTGGCAACCCACCCATCGCCAGCTAGGGAGGGACCCACCTAGGGCCTAGCTGCGAAACGGCACAAAACGCGCTCCTAGGAGCTGCACTCTGCAAAGGGAAACTGTGCTCGGGGAACAAAGCTCAGCCCCAAGGCGGCTTGGCTCAGGATCGCAGCGCTTGCCTAGTTCTCACCTAGCCCTAGGCTCCCCATAGGGCCAAGGAGGGTCTGGGCTGCCTCTGGCTCCGTGGGCACTGCTGCTTGGCTGGTGGTCTCCGCACCTTGAAACCAACTCCAAACGTGTTCTCCTTCGCGGAGAAGGCTGATTTGGCAGGAAGAAGCCCTGTGTGCACTGGCCCTGGCAACCCACCCATCGCCAGCTAGGGAGGGACCCACCTAGGGCCTAGCTGCGAAACGGCACAAAACGCGCTCCTAGGAGCTGCACTCTGCAAAGGGAAACTGTGCTCGGGGAACAAACCTCAGCCCCAAGGCGGCTTGGCTCAGGATCGCAGCGCTTGCCTAGTTCTCACCTAGCCCTAGGCTCCCCATAGGGCCAAGGAGGGTCTGGGCTGCCTCTGGCTCCGTGGGCACTGCTGCTTGGCTGGTGGTCTCCGCACCTTGAAACCAACTCCAAACGTGTTCTCCTTCGTGGAGAAGGCTGATTTGGCAGGAAGAAGCCCTGTGTGCACTGGCCCTGGCAAACCGCCCATCGCCAGCTAAGGAGGGACCCACCAAGGGCCTAGCTGCGAAACGGCACAAAACGCGCTCCTAGGAGCTGCACTCTGCAAAGGGAAACTGTGCTCGGGGAACAAAGCTCAGCCCCAAGGCGGCTTGGCTCAGGATCGCAGCGCTTGCCTAGTTCTCACGTAGCCCTAGGCTCCCCATAGGGCCAAGGAGGGTCTGGGCTGCCTCTGGCTCCGTGGGCACTGCTGCTTGGCTGGTGGTCTCCGCACCTTGAAACCAACTCCAAACGTGTTCGCCTTCGCGGAGAAGGCTGATTTGGCAGGAAGAAGCCCTGTGTGCACTGGCCCTGGCAAACCACCCATAGCCAGCTAGGGAGGGACCCACCTAGGGCCTAGCTGCGAAACGGCACAAAACGCGCTCCTAGGAGCTGCACTCTGCAAAGGGAAACTGTGCTCGGGGAACAAAGCTCAGCCCCAAGGCGGCTTGGCTCAGGATCGCAGCGCTTGCCTAGTTCTCACCTAGCCCTAGGCTCCCCATAGGGCCAAGGAGGGTCTGGGCTGCCTCTGGCTCCGTGGGCACTGCTGCTTGGCTGGTGGTCTCCGCACCTTGAAACCAACTCCAAACGTGTTCTCCTTCGCGGAGAAGGCTGATTTGGCAGGAAGAAGCCCTGTGTGCACTGGCCCTAGCAACCCACCCATCGCCAGCTAGGGAGGGACCCACCTAGGGCCTAGCTGCGAAACGGCACAAAACGCGCTCCTAGGAGCTGCACTCTGCAAAGGGAAACTGTGCTCGGGGAACAAACCTCAGCCCCAAGGCGGCTTGGCTCAGGATCGCAGCGCTTGCCTAGTTCTCACCTAGCCCTAGGCTCCCCATAGGGCCAAGGAGGGTCTGGGCTGCCTCTGGCTCCGTGGGCACTGCTGCTTGGCTGGTGGTCTCCGCACTGTGAAACCAACTCCAAACGTGTTTGCCTTCGCGGAGAAGGCTGATTTGGCAGGAAGAAGCCCTGTGTGCACTGGCCCTGGCAAACCACCCATCGCCAGCTAGGGAGGGACCCACCTAGGGCCTAGCTGCGAAACGGCACAAAACGCGCTCCTAGGAGCTGCACTCTGCAAAGGGAAACTGTGCTCGGGGAACAAAGCTCAGCCCCAAGGCGGCTTGGCTCAGGATCGCAGCGCTTGCCTAGTTCTCACCTAGCCCTAGGCTCCCCATAGGGCCAAGGAGGGTCTGGGCTGCCTCTGGCTCCATGGGCACTGCTGCTTGGCTGGTGGTCTCCGCACCGTGAAACCAACTCCAAACGTGTTCGCCTTCGCGGAGAAGGCTGATTTGGCAGGAAGAAGCCCTGTGTGCACTGGCCCTGGCAACCCACCCATCGCCAGCTAGGGAGGGACCCACCTAGGGCCTAGCTGCGAAACGGCACAAAACGCGCTCCTAGGAGCTGCACTCTGCAAAGGGAAACTGTGCTCGGGGAACAAAGCTCAGCCCCAAGGCGGCTTGGCTCAGGATCGCAGCGCTTGCCTAGTTCTCACCTAGCCCTAGGCTCCCCATAGGGCCAAGGAGGGTCTGGGCTGCCTCTGGCTCCGCGGGCACTGCTGCTTGGTTGGTGGTCTCCGCACCTTGAAACCAACTCCAAACGTGTTCTCCTTCGTGGAGAAGGCTGATTTGGCAGGAAGAAGCCCTGTGTGCACTGGCCCTGGCAACCCACCCATCGCCAGCTAGGGAGGGACCCACCTAGGGCCTAGCTGCGAAACGGCACAAAACGCGCTCCTAGGAGCTGCACTCTGCAAAGGGAAACTGTGCTCGGGGAACAAAGCTCAGCCCCAAGGCGGCTTGGCTCAGGATCGCAGCGCTTGCCTAGTTCTCACGTAGCCCTAGGCTCCCCATAGGGCCAAGGAGGGTCTGGGCTGCCTCTGGCTCCGTGGGCACTGCTGCTTGGCTGGTGGTCTCCGCACCTTGAAACCAACTCCAAACGTGTTCGCCTTCGTGGAGAAGGCTAATTTGGCAGGAACAAGCCCTGTGTGCACTGGCCTTCGCAATCCACCCATAGCCAGCTAAGGAGGGACCCACCTAGGGCCTAGCTGCGAAACGGCACAAAACGCGCTCCTAGGAGCTGCACTCTGCAAAGGGAAACTGTGCTCGGGGAACAAAGCTCAGCCCCAAGGCGGCTTGGCTCAGGATCGCAGCGCTTGCCTAGTTCTCACCTAGCCCTAGGCTCCCCATAGGGCCAAGGAGGGTCTGGGCTGCCTCTGGCTCCGTGGGCACTGCTGCTTGGCTGGTGGTCTCCGCACCGTGAAACCAACTCCAAACGTGTTCGCCTTCGCGGAGAAGGCTGATTTGGCAGGAAGAAGCCCTGTGTGCACTGGCCCTGGCAACCCACCCATCGCCAGCTAGGGAGGGACCCACCTAGGGCCTAGCTGCGAAACGGCACAAAACGCGCTCCTAGGAGCTGCACTCTGCAAAGGGAAACTGTGCTCGGGGAACAAAGCTCAGCCCCAAGGCGGCTTGGCTCAGGATCGCAGCGCTTGCCTAGTTCTCACGTAGCCCTAGGCTCCCCATAGGGCCAAGGAGGGTCTGGGCTGCCTCTGGCTCCGTGGGCACTGCTGCTTGGTTGGTGGTCTCCGCACATTGAAACCAACTCCAAACGTGTTCTCCTTCGCGGAGAAGGCTGATTTGGCAGGAAGAAGCCCTGTGTGCACTGGCCCTGGCAACCCACCCATCGCCAGCTAGGGAGGGACCCACCTAGGGCCTAGCTGCGAAACGGCACAAAACGCGCTCCTAGGAGCTGCACTCTGCAAAGGGAAACTGTGCTCGGGGAACAAAGCTCAGCCCCAAGGCGGCTTGGCTCAGGATCGCAGCGCTTGCCTAGTTCTCACCTAGCCCTAGGCTCCCCAAAGGGCCAAGGAGGGTCTGGGCTGCCTCTGGCTCCGTGGGCACTGCTGCTTGGCTGGTGGTCTCCGCAGCTTGAAACCAACTCCAAACGTGTTCGCCTTCGCGGAGAAGGCTGATTTGGCAGGAAGAAGCCCTGTGTGCACTGGCCCTGGCAACCCACCCATCGCCAGCTAGGGAGGGACCCACCTAGGGCCTAGCTGCGAAACGGCACAAAACGCGCTCCTAGGAGCTGCACTCTGCAAAGGGAAACTGTGCTCGGGGAACAAAGCTCAGCCCCAAGGCGGCTTGGCTCAGGATCGCAGCGCTTGCCTAGTTCTCACCTAGCCCTAGGCTCCCCATAGGGCCAAGGAGGGTCTGGGCTGCCTCTGGCTCCGTGGGCACTGCTGCTTGGCTGGTGGTCTCCGCACATTGAAACCAACTCCAAACGTGTTCTCCTTCGCGGAGAAGGCTGATTTGGCAGGAAGAAGCCCTGTGTGCACTGGCCCTGGCAACCCACCCATCGCCAGCTAGGGAGGGACCCACCTAGGGCCTAGCTGCGAAACGGCACAAAACGCGCTCCTAGGAGCTGCACTCTGCAAAGGGAAACTGTGCTCGGGGAACAAAGCTCAGCCCCAAGGCGGCTTGGCTCAGGATCGCAGCGCTTGCCTAGTTCTCACCTAGCCCTAGGCTCCCCATAGGGCCAAGGAGGGTCTGGGCTGCCTCTGGCTCCGTGGGCACTGCTGCTTGGCTGGTGGTCTCCGCACCTTGAAACCAACTCCAAACGTGTTCTCCTTCGCGGAGAAGGCTGATTTGGCAGGAAGAAGCCCTGTGTGCACTGGCCCTAGCAACCCACCCATCGCCAGCTAGGGAGGGAACCACCTAGGGCCTAGCTGCGAAACGGCACAAAACGCGCTCCTAGGAGCTGCACTCTGCAAAGGGAAACTGTGCTCGGGGAACAAAGCTCAGCCCCAAGGCGGCTTGGCTCAGGATCGCAGCGCTTGCCTAGTTCTCACCTAGCCCTAGGCTCCCCATAGGGCCAAGGAGGGTCTGGGCTGCCTCTGGCTCCGTGGGCACTGCTGCTTGGCTGGTGGTCTCCGCACCTTGAAACCAACTCCAAACGTGTTCTCCTTCGCGGAGAAGGCTGATTTGGCAGGAAGAAGCCCTGTGTGCACTGGCCCTGGCAATCCACCCATAGCCAGCTAAGGAGGGACCCACCTAGGGCCTAGCTGCGAAACGGCACAAAACGCGCTCCTAGGAGCTGCACTCTGCAAAGGGAAACTGTGCTCGGGGAACAAAGCTCAGCCCCAAGGCGGCTTGGCTCAGGATCGCAGCGCTTGCCTAGTTCTCACCTAGCCCTAGGCTCCCCATAGGGCCAAGGAGGGTCTGGGCTGCCTCTGGCTCCGTGGGCACTGCTGCTTGGCTGGTGGTCTCCGCACCTTGAAACCAACTCCAAACGTGTTCTCCTTCGTGGAGAAGGCTGATTTGGCAGGAAGAAGCCCTGTGTGCACTGGCCCTGGCAATCCACCCATAGCCAGCTAAGGAGGGACCCACCTAGGGCCTAGCTGCGAAACGGCACAAAACGCGCTCCTAGGAGCTGCACTCTGCAAAGGGAAACTGTGCTCGGGGAACAAAGCTCAGCCCCAAGGCGGCTTGGCTCAGGATCGCAGCGCTTGCCTAGTTCTCACCTAGCCCTAGGCTCCCCATAGGGCCAAGGAGGGTCTGGGCTGCCTCTGGCTCCGTGGGCACTGCTGCTTGGCTGGTGGTCTCCGCACATTGAAACCAACTCCAAACGTGTTCTCCTTCGCGGAGAAGGCTGATTTGGCAGGAAGAAGCCCTGTGTGCACTGGCCCTGGCAACCCACCCATCGCCAGCTAGGGAGGGACCCACCTAGGGCCTAGCTGCGAAACGGCACAAAACGCGCTCCTAGGAGCTGCACTCTGCAAAGGGAAACTGTGCTCGGGGAACAAAGCTCAGCCCCAAGGCGGCTTGGCTCAGGATCGCAGCGCTTGCCTAGTTCTCACCTAGCCCTAGGCTCCCCATAGGGCCAAGGAGGGTCTGGGCTGCCTCTGGCTCCGTGGGCACTGCTGCTTGGCTGGTGGTCTCCGCAGCTTGAAACCAACTCCAAACGTGTTCTCCTTCGCGGAGAAGGCTGATTTGGCAGGAAGAAGCCCTGTGTGCACTGGCCCTAGCAACCCACCCATCGCCAGCTAGGGAGGGACCCACCTAGGGCCTAGCTGCGAAACGGCACAAAACGCGCTCCTAGGAGCTGCACTCTGCAAAGGGAAACTGTGCTCGGGGAACAAACCTCAGCCCCAAGGCGGCTTGGCTCAGGATCGCAGCGCTTGCCTAGTTCTCACCTAGCCCTAGGCTCCCCATAGGGCCAAGGAGGGTCTGGGCTGCCTCTGGCTCCGTGGGCACTGCTGCTTGGCTGGTGGTCTCCGCACCTTGAAACCAACTCCAAACGTGTTCTCCTTCGTGGAGAAGGCTGATTTGGCAGGAAGAAGCCCTGTGTGCACTGGCCCTGGCAAACCGCCCATCGCCAGCTAAGGAGGGACCCACCAAGGGCCTAGCTGCGAAACGGCACAAAACGCGCTCCTAGGAGCTGCACTCTGCAAAGGGAAACTGTGCTCGGGGAACAAAGCTCAGCCCCAAGGCGGCTTGGCTCAGGATCGCAGCGCTTGCCTAGTTCTCACGTAGCCCTAGGCTCCCCATAGGGCCAAGGAGGGTCTGGGCTGCCTCTGGCTCCGTGGGCACTGCTGCTTGGCTGGTGGTCTCCGCACCGTGAAACCAACTCCAAACGTGTTCGCCTTCGCGGAGAAGGCTGATTTGGCAGGAAGAAGCCCTGTGTGCACTGGCCCTGGCAACCCACCCATCGCCAGCTAGGGAGGGACCCACCTAGGGCCTAGCTGCGAAACGGCACAAAACGCGCTCCTAGGAGCTGCACTCTGCAAAGGGAAACTGTGCTCGGGGAACAAAGCTCAGCCCCAAGGCGGCTTGGCTCAGGATCGCAGCGCTTGCCTAGTTCTCACCTAGCCCTAGGCTCCCCATAGGGCCAAGGAGGGTCTGGGCTGCCTCTGGCTCCGTGGGCACTGCTGCTTGGCTGGTGGTCTCCGCACCTTGAAACCAACTCCAAACGTGTTCTCCTTCGCGGAGAAGGCTGATTTGGCAGGAAGAAGCCCTGTGTGCACTGGCCCTGGCAACCCACCCATCGCCAGCTAGGGAGGGACCCACCTAGGGCCTAGCTGCGAAACGGCACAAAACGCGCTCCTAGGAGCTGCACTCTGCAAAGGGAAACTGTGCTCGGGGAACAAAGCTCAGCCCCAAGGCGGCTTGGCTCAGGATCGCAGCGCTTGCCTAGTTCTCACCTAGCCCTAGGCTCCCCATAGGGCCAAGGAGGGTCTGGGCTGCCTCTGGCTCCGTGGGCACTGCTGCTTGGCTGGTGGTCTCCGCACCTTGAAACCAACTCCAAACGTGTTCTCCTTCGCGGAGAAGGCTGATTTGGCAGGAAGAAGCCCTGTGTGCACTGGCCCTGGCAACCCACCCATCGCCAGCTAGGGAGGGACCCACCTAGGGCCTAGCTGCGAAACGGCACAAAACGCGCTCCTAGGAGCTGCACTCTGCAAAGGGAAACTGTGCTCGGGGAACAAACCTCAGCCCCAAGGCGGCTTGGCTCAGGATCGCAGCGCTTGCCTAGTTCTCACCTAGCCCTAGGCTCCCCATAGGGCCAAGGAGGGTCTGGGCTGCCTCTGGCTCCGTGGGCACTGCTGCTTGGCTGGTGGTCTCCGCACCTTGAAACCAACTCCAAACGTGTTCTCCTTCGTGGAGAAGGCTGATTTGGCAGGAAGAAGCCCTGTGTGCACTGGCCCTGGCAAACCGCCCATCGCCAGCTAAGGAGGGACCCACCAAGGGCCTAGCTGCGAAACGGCACAAAACGCGCTCCTAGGAGCTGCACTCTGCAAAGGGAAACTGTGCTCGGGGAACAAAGCTCAGCCCCAAGGCGGCTTGGCTCAGGATCGCAGCGCTTGCCTAGTTCTCACGTAGCCCTAGGCTCCCCATAGGGCCAAGGAGGGTCTGGGCTGCCTCTGGCTCCGTGGGCACTGCTGCTTGGCTGGTGGTCTCCGCACCTTGAAACCAACTCCAAACGTGTTCGCCTTCGCGGAGAAGGCTGATTTGGCAGGAAGAAGCCCTGTGTGCACTGGCCCTGGCAAACCACCCATAGCCAGCTAGGGAGGGACCCACCTAGGGCCTAGCTGCGAAACGGCACAAAACGCGCTCCTAGGAGCTGCACTCTGCAAAGGGAAACTGTGTTCGGGGAACAAAGCTCAGCCCCAAGGCGGCTTGGCTCAGGATCGCAGCGCTTGCCTAGTTCTCACCTAGCCCTAGGCTCCCCATAGGGCCAAGGAGGGTCTGGGCTGCCTCTGGCTCCGTGGGCACTGCTGCTTGGCTGGTGGTCTCCGCACCTTGAAACCAACTCCAAACGTGTTCTCCTTCGCGGAGAAGGCTGATTTGGCAGGAAGAAGCCCTGTGTGCACTGGCCCTAGCAACCCACCCATCGCCAGCTAGGGAGGGACCCACCTAGGGCCTAGCTGCGAAACGGCACAAAACGCGCTCCTAGGAGCTGCACTCTGCAAAGGGAAACTGTGCTCGGGGAACAAACCTCAGCCCCAAGGCGGCTTGGCTCAGGATCGCAGCGCTTGCCTAGTTCTCACCTAGCCCTAGGCTCCCCATAGGGCCAAGGAGGGTCTGGGCTGCCTCTGGCTCCGTGGGCACTGCTGCTTGGCTGGTGGTCTCCGCACTGTGAAACCAACTCCAAACGTGTTTGCCTTCGCGGAGAAGGCTGATTTGGCAGGAAGAAGCCCTGTGTGCACTGGCCCTGGCAAACCACCCATCGCCAGCTAGGGAGGGACCCACCTAGGGCCTAGCTGCGAAACGGCACAAAACGCGCTCCTAGGAGCTGCACTCTGCAAAGGGAATCTGTGCTCGGGGAACAAAGCTCAGCCCCAAGGCGGCTTGGCTCAGGATCGCAGCGCTTGCCTAGTTCTCACCTAGCCCTAGGCTCCCCATAGGGCCAAGGAGGGTCTGGGCTGCCTCTGGCTCCGTGGGCACTGCTGCTTGGCTGGTGGTCTCCGCACCTTGAAACCAACTCCAAACGTGTTCTCCTTCGCGGAGAAGGCTGATTTGGCAGGAAGAAGCCCTGTGTGCACTGGCCCTGGCAACCCACCCATCGCCAGCTAGGGAGGGACCCACCTAGGGCCTAGCTGCGAAACGGCACAAAACGCGCTCCTAGGAGCTGCACTCTGCAAAGGGAAACTGTGCTCGGGGAACAAAGCTCAGCCCCAAGGCGGCTTGGCTCAGGATCGCAGCGCTTGCCTAGTTCTCACCTAGCCCTAGGCTCCCCATAGGGCCAAGGAGGGTCTGGGCTGCCTCTGGCTCCGTGGGCACTGCTGCTTGGCTGGTGGTCTCCGCACCTTGAAACCAACTCCAAACGTGTTCTCCTTCGCGGAGAAGGCTGATTTGGCAGGAAGAAGCCCTGTGTGCACTGGCCCTGGCAACCCACCCATCGCCAGCTAGGGAGGGACCCACCTAGGGCCTAGCTGCGAAACGGCACAAAACGCGCTCCTAGGAGCTGCACTCTGCAAAGGGAAACTGTGCTCGGGGAACAAACCTCAGCCCCAAGGCGGCTTGGCTCAGGATCGCAGCGCTTGCCTAGTTCTCACCTAGCCCTAGGCTCCCCATAGGGCCAAGGAGGGTCTGGGCTGCCTCTGGCTCCGTGGGCACTGCTGCTTGGCTGGTGGTCTCCGCACCTTGAAACCAACTCCAAACGTGTTCTCCTTCGTGGAGAAGGCTGATTTGGCAGGAAGAAGCCCTGTGTGCACTGGCCCTGGCAAACCGCCCATCGCCAGCTAGGGAGGGACCCACCTAGGGCCTAGCTGCGAAACGGCACAAAACGCGCTCCTAGGAGCTGCACTCTGCAAAGGGAAACTGTGCTCGGGGAACAAAGCTCAGCCCCAAGGCGGCTTGGCTCAGGATCGCAGCGCTTGCCTAGTTCTCACCTAGCCCTAGGCTCCCCATAGGGCCAAGGAGGGTCTGGGCTGCCTCTGGCTCCGTGGGCACTGCTGCTTGGCTGGTGGTCTCCGCACCTTGAAACCAACTCCAAACGTGTTCTCCTTCGCGGAGAAGGCTGATTTGGCAGGAAGAAGCCCTGTGTGCACTGGCCCTGGCAACCCACCCATCGCCAGCTAGGGAGGGACCCACCTAGGGCCTAGCTGCGAAACGGCACAAAACGCGCTCCTAGGAGCTGCACTCTGCAAAGGGAAACTGTGCTCGGGGAACAAAGCTCAGCCCCAAGGCGGCTTGGCTCAGGATCGCAGCGCTTGCCTAGTTCTCACCTAGCCCTAGGCTCCCCATAGGGCCAAGGAGGGTCTGGGCTGCCTCTGGCTCCGTGGGCACTGCTGCTTGGCTGGTGGTCTCCGCACCTTGAAACCAACTCCAAACGTGTTCTCCTTCGCGGAGAAGGCTGATTTGGCAGGAAGAAGCCCTGTGTGCACTGGCCCTGGCAACCCACCCATCGCCAGCTAGGGAGGGACCCACCTAGGGCCTAGCTGCGAAACGGCACAAAACGCGCTCCTAGGAGCTGCACTCTGCAAAGGGAAACTGTGCTCGGGGAACAAACCTCAGCCCCAAGGCGGCTTGGCTCAGGATCGCAGCGCTTGCCTAGTTCTCACCTAGCCCTAGGCTCCCCATAGGGCCAAGGAGGGTCTGGGCTGCCTCTGGCTCCGTGGGCACTGCTGCTTGGCTGGTGGTCTCCGCACCTTGAAACCAACTCCAAACGTGTTCTCCTTCGTGGAGAAGGCTGATTTGGCAGGAAGAAGCCCTGTGTGCACTGGCCCTGGCAAACCGCCCATCGCCAGCTAAGGAGGGACCCACCAAGGGCCTAGCTGCGAAACGGCACAAAACGCGCTCCTAGGAGCTGCACTCTGCAAAGGGAAACTGTGCTCGGGGAACAAAGCTCAGCCCCAAGGCGGCTTGGCTCAGGATCGCAGCGCTTGCCTAGTTCTCACGTAGCCCTAGGCTCCCCATAGGGCCAAGGAGGGTCTGGGCTGCCTCTGGCTCCGTGGGCACTGCTGCTTGGCTGGTGGTCTCCGCACCTTGAAACCAACTCCAAACGTGTTCGCCTTCGCGGAGAAGGCTGATTTGGCAGGAAGAAGCCCTGTGTGCACTGGCCCTGGCAAACCACCCATAGCCAGCTAGGGAGGGACCCACCTAGGGCCTAGCTGCGAAACGGCACAAAACGCGCTCCTAGGAGCTGCACTCTGCAAAGGGAAACTGTGTTCGGGGAACAAAGCTCAGCCCCAAGGCGGCTTGGCTCAGGATCGCAGCGCTTGCCTAGTTCTCACCTAGCCCTAGGCTCCCCATAGGGCCAAGGAGGGTCTGGGCTGCCTCTGGCTCCGTGGGCACTGCTGCTTGGCTGGTGGTCTCCGCACCTTGAAACCAACTCCAAACGTGTTCTCCTTCGCGGAGAAGGCTGATTTGGCAGGAAGAAGCCCTGTGTGCACTGGCCCTAGCAACCCACCCATCGCCAGCTAGGGAGGGACCCACCTAGGGCCTAGCTGCGAAACGGCACAAAACGCGCTCCTAGGAGCTGCACTCTGCAAAGGGAAACTGTGCTCGGGGAACAAAGCTCAGCCCCAAGGCGGCTTGGCTCAGGATCGCAGCGCTTGCCTAGTTCTCACCTAGCCCTAGGCTCCCCATAGGGCCAAGGAGGGTCTGGGCTGCCTCTGGCTCCGTGGGCACTGCTGCTTGGCTGGTGGTCTCCGCACTGTGAAACCAACTCCAAACGTGTTTGCCTTCGCGGAGAAGGCTGATTTGGCAGGAAGAAGCCCTGTGTGCACTGGCCCTGGCAAACCACCCATCGCCAGCTAGGGAGGGACCCACCTAGGGCCTAGCTGCGAAACGGCACAAAACGCGCTCCTAGGAGCTGCACTCTGCAAAGGGAAACTGTGCTCGGGGAACAAAGCTCAGCCCCAAGGCGGCTTGGCTCAGGATCGCAGCGCTTGCCTAGTTCTCACCTAGCCCTAGGCTCCCCATAGGGCCAAGGAGGGTCTGGGCTGCCTCTGGCTCCATGGGCACTGCTGCTTGGCTGGTGGTCTCCGCACCGTGAAACCAACTCCAAACGTGTTCGCCTTCGCGGAGAAGGCTGATTTGGCAGGAAGAAGCCCTGTGTGCACTGGCCCTGGCAACCCACCCATCGCCAGCTAGGGAGGGACCCACCTAGGGCCTAGCTGCGAAACGGCACAAAACGCGCTCCTAGGAGCTGCACTCTGCAAAGGGAAACTGTGCTCGGGGAACAAAGCTCAGCCCCAAGGCGGCTTGGCTCAGGATCGCAGCGCTTGCCTAGTTCTCACCTAGCCCTAGGCTCCCCATAGGGCCAAGGAGGGTCTGGGCTGCCTCTGGCTCCGCGGGCACTGCTGCTTGGTTGGTGGTCTCCGCACCTTGAAACCAACTCCAAACGTGTTCTCCTTCGTGGAGAAGGCTGATTTGGCAGGAAGAAGCCCTGTGTGCACTGGCCCTGGCAACCCACCCATCGCCAGCTAGGGAGGGACCCACCTAGGGCCTAGCTGCGAAACGGCACAAAACGCGCTCCTAGGAGCTGCACTCTGCAAAGGGAAACTGTGCTCGGGGAACAAAGCTCAGCCCCAAGGCGGCTTGGCTCAGGATCGCAGCGCTTGCCTAGTTCTCACGTAGCCCTAGGCTCCCCATAGGGCCAAGGAGGGTCTGGGCTGCCTCTGGCTCCGTGGGCACTGCTGCTTGGCTGGTGGTCTCCGCACCTTGAAACCAACTCCAAACGTGTTCGCCTTCGTGGAGAAGGCTAATTTGGCAGGAACAAGCCCTGTGTGCACTGGCCTTCGCAATCCACCCATAGCCAGCTAAGGAGGGACCCACCTAGGGCCTAGCTGCGAAACGGCACAAAACGCGCTCCTAGGAGCTGCACTCTGCAAAGGGAAACTGTGCTCGGGGAACAAAGCTCAGCCCCAAGGCGGCTTGGCTCAGGATCGCAGCGCTTGCCTAGTTCTCACCTAGCCCTAGGCTCCCCATAGGGCCAAGGAGGGTCTGGGCTGCCTCTGGCTCCGTGGGCACTGCTGCTTGGCTGGTGGTCTCCGCACCGTGAAACCAACTCCAAACGTGTTCGCCTTCGCGGATAAGGCTGATTTGGCAGGAAGAAGCCCTGTGTGCACTGGCCCTGGCAACCCACCCATCGCCAGCTAGGGAGGGACCCACCTAGGGCCTAGCTGCGAAACGGCACAAAACGCGCTCCTAGGAGCTGCACTCTGCAAAGGGAAACTGTGCTCGGGGAACAAAGCTCAGCCCCAAGGCGGCTTGGCTCAGGATCGCAGCGCTTGCCTAGTTCTCACCTAGCCCTAGGCTCCCCATAGGGCCAAGGAGGGTCTGGGCTGCCTCTGGCTCCGTGGGCACTGCTGCTTGGTTGGTGGTCTCCGCACATTGAAACCAACTCCAAACGTGTTCTCCTTCGCGGAGAAGGCTGATTTGGCAGGAAGAAGCCCTGTGTGCACTGGCCCTGGCAACCCACCCATCGCCAGCTAGGGAGGGACCCACCTAGGGCCTAGCTGCGAAACGGCACAAAACGCGCTCCTAGGAGCTGCACTCTGCAAAGGGAAACTGTGCTCGGGGAACAAAGCTCAGCCCCAAGGCGGCTTGGCTCAGGATCGCAGCGCTTGCCTAGTTCTCACCTAGCCCTAGGCTCCCCAAAGGGCCAAGGAGGGTCTGGGCTGCCTCTGGCTCCGTGGGCACTGCTGCTTGGCTGGTGGTCTCCGCAGCTTGAAACCAACTCCAAACGTGTTCGCCTTCGCGGAGAAGGCTGATTTGGCAGGAAGAAGCCCTGTGTGCACTGGCCCTGGCAACCCACCCATCGCCAGCTAGGGAGGGACCCACCTAGGGCCTAGCTGCGAAACGGCACAAAACGCGCTCCTAGGAGCTGCACTCTGCAAAGGGAAACTGTGCTCGGGGAACAAAGCTCAGCCCCAAGGCGGCTTGGCTCAGGATCGCAGCGCTTGCCTAGTTCTCACCTAGCCCTAGGCTCCCCATAGGGCCAAGGAGGGTCTGGGCTGCCTCTGGCTCCGTGGGCACTGCTGCTTGGCTGGTGGTCTCCGCACATTGAAACCAACTCCAAACGTGTTCTCCTTCGCGGAGAAGGCTGATTTGGCAGGAAGAAGCCCTGTGTGCACTGGCCCTGGCAACCCACCCATCGCCAGCTAGGGAGGGACCCACCTAGGGCCTAGCTGCGAAACGGCACAAAACGCGCTCCTAGGAGCTGCACTCTGCAAAGGGAAACTGTGCTCGGGGAACAAAGCTCAGCCCCAAGGCGGCTTGGCTCAGGATCGCAGCGCTTGCCTAGTTCTCACCTAGCCCTAGGCTCCCCATAGGGCCAAGGAGGGTCTGGGCTGCCTCTGGCTCCGTGGGCACTGCTGCTTGGCTGGTGGTCTCCGCAGCTTGAAACCAACTCCAAACGTGTTCTCCTTCGCGGAGAAGGCTGATTTGGCAGGAAGAAGCCCTGTGTGCACTGGCCCTAGCAACCCACCCATCGCCAGCTAGGGAGGGAACCACCTAGGGCCTAGCTGCGAAACGGCACAAAACGCGCTCCTAGGAGCTGCACTCTGCAAAGGGAAACTGTGCTCGGGGAACAAAGCTCAGCCCCAAGGCGGCTTGGCTCAGGATCGCAGCGCTTGCCTAGTTCTCACCTAGCCCTAGGCTCCCCATAGGGCCAAGGAGGGTCTGGGCTGCCTCTGGCTCCGTGGGCACTGCTGCTTGGCTGGTGGTCTCCGCACCTTGAAACCAACTCCAAACGTGTTCTCCTTCGCGGAGAAGGCTGATTTGGCAGGAAGAAGCCCTGTGTGCACTGGCCCTGGCAATCCACCCATAGCCAGCTAAGGAGGGACCCACCTAGGGCCTAGCTGCGAAACGGCACAAAACGCGCTCCTAGGAGCTGCACTCTGCAAAGGGAAACTGTGCTCGGGGAACAAAGCTCAGCCCCAAGGCGGCTTGGCTCAGGATCGCAGCGCTTGCCTAGTTCTCACCTAGCCCTAGGCTCCCCATAGGGCCAAGGAGGGTCTGGGCTGCCTCTGGCTCCGTGGGCACTGCTGCTTGGCTGGTGGTCTCCGCACCTTGAAACCAACTCCAAACGTGTTCTCCTTCGTGGAGAAGGCTGATTTGGCAGGAAGAAGCCCTGTGTGCACTGGCCCTGGCAATCCACCCATAGCCAGCTAAGGAGGGACCCACCTAGGGCCTAGCTGCGAAACGGCACAAAACGCGCTCCTAGGAGCTGCACTCTGCAAAGGGAAACTGTGCTCGGGGAACAAAGCTCAGCCCCAAGGCGGCTTGGCTCAGGATCGCAGCGCTTGCCTAGTTCTCACCTAGCCCTAGGCTCCCCATAGGGCCAAGGAGGGTCTGGGCTGCCTCTGGCTCCGTGGGCACTGCTGCTTGGCTGGTGGTCTCCGCACATTGAAACCAACTCCAAACGTGTTCTCCTTCGCGGAGAAGGCTGATTTGGCAGGAAGAAGCCCTGTGTGCACTGGCCCTGGCAACCCACCCATCGCCAGCTAGGGAGGGACCCACCTAGGGCCTAGCTGCGAAACGGCACAAAACGCGCTCCTAGGAGCTGCACTCTGCAAAGGGAAACTGTGCTCGGGGAACAAAGCTCAGCCCCAAGGCGGCTTGGCTCAGGATCGCAGCGCTTGCCTAGTTCTCACCTAGCCCTAGGCTCCCCATAGGGCCAAGGAGGGTCTGGGCTGCCTCTGGCTCCGTGGGCACTGCTGCTTGGCTGGTGGTCTCCGCAGCTTGAAACCAACTCCAAACGTGTTCTCCTTCGCGGAGAAGGCTGATTTGGCAGGAAGAAGCCCTGTGTGCACTGGCCCTAGCAACCCACCCATCGCCAGCTAGGGAGGGACCCACCTAGGGCCTAGCTGCGAAACGGCACAAAACGCGCTCCTAGGAGCTGCACTCTGCAAAGGGAAACTGTGCTCGGGGAACAAACCTCAGCCCCAAGGCGGCTTGGCTCAGGATCGCAGCGCTTGCCTAGTTCTCACCTAGCCCTAGGCTCCCCATAGGGCCAAGGAGGGTCTGGGCTGCCTCTGGCTCCGTGGGCACTGCTGCTTGGCTGGTGGTCTCCGCACCTTGAAACCAACTCCAAACGTGTTCTCCTTCGCGGAGAAGGCTGATTTGGCAGGAAGAAGCCCTGTGTGCACTGGCCCTGGCAAACCGCCCATCGCCAGCTAAGGAGGGACCCACCAAGGGCCTAGCTGCGAAACGGCACAAAACGCGCTCCTAGGAGCTGCACTCTGCAAAGGGAAACTGTGCTCGGGGAAC
Organism: Sus scrofa; assembly: GCF_054392235.1. Lineage (NCBI taxonomy): Eukaryota > Metazoa > Chordata > Mammalia > Artiodactyla > Suidae > Sus > Sus scrofa. The sequence goes on along the minus strand of NC_139389.1, from coordinate 30,980,929 downwards.
AAAGCTCAGCCCCAAGGCGGCTTGGCTCAGGATCGCAGCGCTTGCCTAGTTCTCACGTAGCCCTAGGCTCCCCATAGGGCCAAGGAGGGTCTGGGCTGCCTCTGGCTCCGTGGGCACTGCTGCTTGGCTGGTGGTCTCCGCACAGTGAAACCAACTCCAAACGTGTTCGCCTTCGCGGAGAAGGCTGATTTGGCAGGAAGAAGCCCTGTGTGCACTGGCCCTGGCAACCCACCCATCGCCAGCTAGGGAGGGACCCACCTAGGGCCTAGCTGCGAAACGGCACAAAACGCGCTCCTAGGAGCTGCACTCTGCAAAGGGAAACTGTGCTCGGGGAACAAAGCTCAGCCCCAAGGCGGCTTGGCTCAGGATCGCAGCGCTTGCCTAGTTCTCACCTAGCCCTAGGCTCCCCATAGGGCCAAGGAGGGTCTGGGCTCCCTCTGGCTCCGTGGGCACTGCTGCTTGGCTGGTGGTCTCCGCACTGTGAAACCAACTCCAAACGTGTTTGCCTTCGCGGAGAAGGCTGATTTGGCAGGAAGAAGCCCTGTGTGCACTGGCCCTGGCAAACCACCCATCGCCAGCTAGGGAGGGACCCACCTAGGGCCTAGCTGCGAAACGGCACAAAACGCGCTCCTAGGAGCTGCACTCTGCAAAGGGAAACTGTGCTCGGGGAACAAAGCTCAGCCCCAAGGCGGCTTGGCTCAGGATCGCAGCGCTTGCCTAGTTCTCACCTAGCCCTAGGCTCCCCATAGGGCCAAGGAGGGTCTGGGCTGCCTCTGGCTCCATGGGCACTGCTGCTTGGCTGGTGGTCTCCGCACCGTGAAACCAACTCCAAACGTGTTCGCCTTCGCGGAGAAGGCTGATTTGGCAGGAAGAAGCCCTGTGTGCACTGGCCCTGGCAACCCACCCATCGCCAGCTAGGGAGGGACCCACCTAGGGCCTAGCTGCGAAACGGCACAAAACGCGCTCCTAGGAGCTGCACTCTGCAAAGGGAAACTGTGCTCGGGGAACAAAGCTCAGCCCCAAGGCGGCTTGGCTCAGGATCGCAGCGCTTGCCTAGTTCTCACCTAGCCCTAGGCTCCCCATAGGGCCAAGGAGGGTCTGGGCTGCCTCTGGCTCCGCGGGCACTGCTGCTTGGTTGGTGGTCTCCGCACCTTGAAACCAACTCCAAACGTGTTCTCCTTCGTGGAGAAGGCTGATTTGGCAGGAAGAAGCCCTGTGTGCACTGGCCCTGGCAACCCACCCATCGCCAGCTAGGGAGGGACCCACCTAGGGCCTAGCTGCGAAACGGCACAAAACGCGCTCCTAGGAGCTGCACTCTGCAAAGGGAAACTGTGCTCGGGGAACAAAGCTCAGCCCCAAGGCGGCTTGGCTCAGGATCGCAGCGCTTGCCTAGTTCTCACCTAGCCCTAGGCTCCCCATAGGGCCAAGGAGGGTCTGGGCTGCCTCTGGCTCCGTGGGCACTGCTGCTTGGCTGGTGGTCTCCGCACCTTGAAACCAACTCCAAACGTGTTCTCCTTCGCGGAGAAGGCTGATTTGGCAGGAACAAGCCCTGTGTGCACTGGCCCTGGCAATCCACCCATAGCCAGCTAAGGAGGGACCCACCTAGGGCCTAGCTGCGAAACGGCACAAAACGCGCTCCTAGGAGCTGCACTCTGCAAAGGGAAACTGTGCTCGGGGAACAAAGCTCAGCCCCAAGGCGGCTTGGCTCAGGATCGCAGCGCTTGCCTAGTTCTCACGTAGCCCTAGGCTCCCCATAGGGCCAAGGAGGGTCTGGGCTGCCTCTGGCTCCGTGGGCACTGCTGCTTGGCTGGTGGTCTCCGCACCTTGAAACCAACTCCAAACGTGTTCGCCTTCGTGGAGAAGGCTAATTTGGCAGGAACAAGCCCTGTGTGCACTGGCCTTCGCAATCCACCCATAGCCAGCTAAGGAGGGACCCACCTAGGGCCTAGCTGCGAAACGGCACAAAACGCGCTCCTAGGAGCTGCACTCTGCAAAGGGAAACTGTGCTCGGGGAACAAAGCTCAGCCCCAAGGCGGCTTGGCTCAGGATCGCAGCGCTTGCCTAGTTCTCACCTAGCCCTAGGCTCCCCATAGGGCCAAGGAGGGTCTGGGCTGCCTCTGGCTCCGTGGGCACTGCTGCTTGGCTGGTGGTCTCCGCACCGTGAAACCAACTCCAAACGTGTTCGCCTTCGCGGAGAAGGCTGATTTGGCAGGAAGAAGCCCTGTGTGCACTGGCCCTGGCAACCCACCCATCGCCAGCTAGGGAGGGACCCACCTAGGGCCTAGCTGCGAAACGGCACAAAACGCGCTCCTAGGAGCTGCACTCTGCAAAGGGAAACTGTGCTCGGGGAACAAAGCTCAGCCCCAAGGCGGCTTGGCTCAGGATCGCAGCGCTTGCCTAGTTCTCACCTAGCCCTAGGCTCCCCATAGGGCCAAGGAGGGTCTGGGCTGCCTCTGGCTCCGTGGGCACTGCTGCTTGGTTGGTGGTCTCCGCACATTGAAACCAACTCCAAACGTGTTCTCCTTCGCGGAGAAGGCTGATTTGGCAGGAAGAAGCCCTGTGTGCACTGGCCCTGGCAACCCACCCATCGCCAGCTAGGGAGGGACCCACCTAGGGCCTAGCTGCGAAACGGCACAAAACGCGCTCCTAGGAGCTGCACTCTGCAAAGGGAAACTGTGCTCGGGGAACAAAGCTCAGCCCCAAGGCGGCTTGGCTCAGGATCGCAGCGCTTGCCTAGTTCTCACCTAGCCCTAGGCTCCCCAAAGGGCCAAGGAGGGTCTGGGCTGCCTCTGGCTCCGTGGGCACTGCTGCTTGGCTGGTGGTCTCCGCAGCTTGAAACCAACTCCAAACGTGTTCGCCTTCGCGGAGAAGGCTGATTTGGCAGGAAGAAGCCCTGTGTGCACTGGCCCTGGCAACCCACCCATCGCCAGCTAGGGAGGGACCCACCTAGGGCCTAGCTGCGAAACGGCACAAAACGCGCTCCTAGGAGCTGCACTCTGCAAAGGGAAACTGTGCTCGGGGAACAAAGCTCAGCCCCAAGGCGGCTTGGCTCAGGATCGCAGCGCTTGCCTAGTTCTCACCTAGCCCTAGGCTCCCCATAGGGCCAAGGAGGGTCTGGGCTGCCTCTGGCTCCGTGGGCACTGCTGCTTGGCTGGTGGTCTCCGCACCTTGAAACCAACTCCAAACGTGTTCTCCTTCGCGGAGAAGGCTGATTTGGCAGGAAGAAGCCCTGTGTGCACTGGCCCTGGCAACCCACCCATCGCCAGCTAGGGAGGGACCCACCTAGGGCCTAGCTGCGAAACGGCACAAAACGCGCTCCTAGGAGCTGCACTCTGCAAAGGGAAACTGTGCTCGGGGAACAAAGCTCAGCCCCAAGGCGGCTTGGCTCAGGATCGCAGCGCTTGCCTAGTTCTCACCTAGCCCTAGGCTCCCCATAGGGCCAAGGAGGGTCTGGGCTGCCTCTGGCTCCGTGGGCACTGCTGCTTGGCTGGTGGTCTCCGCAGCTTGAAACCAACTCCAAACGTGTTCTCCTTCGCGGAGAAGGCTGATTTGGCAGGAAGAAGCCCTGTGTGCACTGGCCCTAGCAACCCACCCATCGCCAGCTAGGGAGGGAACCACCTAGGGCCTAGCTGCGAAACGGCACAAAACGCGCTCCTAGGAGCTGCACTCTGCAAAGGGAAACTGTGCTCGGGGAACAAAGCTCAGCCCCAAGGCGGCTTGGCTCAGGATCGCAGCGCTTGCCTAGTTCTCACCTAGCCCTAGGCTCCCCATAGGGCCAAGGAGGGTCTGGGCTGCCTCTGGCTCCGTGGGCACTGCTGCTTGGCTGGTGGTCTCCGCACCTTGAAACCAACTCCAAACGTGTTCTCCTTCGCGGAGAAGGCTGATTTGGCAGGAAGAAGCCCTGTGTGCACTGGCCCTGGCAATCCACCCATAGCCAGCTAAGGAGGGACCCACCTAGGGCCTAGCTGCGAAACGGCACAAAACGCGCTCCTAGGAGCTGCACTCTGCAAAGGGAAACTGTGCTCGGGGAACAAAGCTCAGCCCCAAGGCGGCTTGGCTCAGGATCGCAGCGCTTGCCTAGTTCTCACCTAGCCCTAGGCTCCCCATAGGGCCAAGGAGGGTCTGGGCTGCCTCTGGCTCCGTGGGCACTGCTGCTTGGCTGGTGGTCTCCGCACCTTGAAACCAACTCCAAACGTGTTCTCCTTCGTGGAGAAGGCTGATTTGGCAGGAAGAAGCCCTGTGTGCACTGGCCCTGGCAATCCACCCATAGCCAGCTAAGGAGGGACCCACCTAGGGCCTAGCTGCGAAACGGCACAAAACGCGCTCCTAGGAGCTGCACTCTGCAAAGGGAAACTGTGCTCGGGGAACAAAGCTCAGCCCCAAGGCGGCTTGGCTCAGGATCGCAGCGCTTGCCTAGTTCTCACCTAGCCCTAGGCTCCCCATAGGGCCAAGGAGGGTCTGGGCTGCCTCTGGCTCCGTGGGCACTGCTGCTTGGCTGGTGGTCTCCGCACATTGAAACCAACTCCAAACGTGTTCTCCTTCGCGGAGAAGGCTGATTTGGCAGGAAGAAGCCCTGTGTGCACTGGCCCTGGCAACCCACCCATCGCCAGCTAGGGAGGGACCCACCTAGGGCCTAGCTGCGAAACGGCACAAAACGCGCTCCTAGGAGCTGCACTCTGCAAAGGGAAACTGTGCTCGGGGAACAAAGCTCAGCCCCAAGGCGGCTTGGCTCAGGATCGCAGCGCTTGCCTAGTTCTCACCTAGCCCTAGGCTCCCCATAGGGCCAAGGAGGGTCTGGGCTGCCTCTGGCTCCGTGGGCACTGCTGCTTGGCTGGTGGTCTCCGCAGCTTGAAACCAACTCCAAACGTGTTCTCCTTCGCGGAGAAGGCTGATTTGGCAGGAAGAAGCCCTGTGTGCACTGGCCCTAGCAACCCACCCATCGCCAGCTAGGGAGGGACCCACCTAGGGCCTAGCTGCGAAACGGCACAAAACGCGCTCCTAGGAGCTGCACTCTGCAAAGGGAAACTGTGCTCGGGGAACAAACCTCAGCCCCAAGGCGGCTTGGCTCAGGATCGCAGCGCTTGCCTAGTTCTCACCTAGCCCTAGGCTCCCCATAGGGCCAAGGAGGGTCTGGGCTGCCTCTGGCTCCGTGGGCACTGCTGCTTGGCTGGTGGTCTCCGCACCTTGAAACCAACTCCAAACGTGTTCTCCTTCGCGGAGAAGGCTGATTTGGCAGGAAGAAGCCCTGTGTGCACTGGCCCTGGCAAACCGCCCATCGCCAGCTAAGGAGGGACCCACCAAGGGCCTAGCTGCGAAACGGCACAAAACGCGCTCCTAGGAGCTGCACTCTGCAAAGGGAAACTGTGCTCGGGGAACAAAGCTCAGCCCCAAGGCGGCTTGGCTCAGGATCGCAGCGCTTGCCTAGTTCTCACGTAGCCCTAGGCTCCCCATAGGGCCAAGGAGGGTCTGGGCTGCCTCTGGCTCCGTGGGCACTGCTGCTTGGCTGGTGGTCTCCGCACAGTGAAACCAACTCCAAACGTGTTCGCCTTCGCGGAGAAGGCTGATTTGGCAGGAAGAAGCCCTGTGTGCACTGGCCCTGGCAACCCACCCATCGCCAGCTAGGGAGGGACCCACCTAGGGCCTAGCTGCGAAACGGCACAAAACGCGCTCCTAGGAGCTGCACTCTGCAAAGGGAAACTGTGCTCGGGGAACAAAGCTCAGCCCCAAGGCGGCTTGGCTCAGGATCGCAGCGCTTGCCTAGTTCTCACCTAGCCCTAGGCTCCCCATAGGGCCAAGGAGGGTCTGGGCTCCCTCTGGCTCCGTGGGCACTGCTGCTTGGCTGGTGGTCTCCGCACTGTGAAACCAACTCCAAACGTGTTTGCCTTCGCGGAGAAGGCTGATTTGGCAGGAAGAAGCCCTGTGTGCACTGGCCCTGGCAAACCACCCATCGCCAGCTAGGGAGGGACCCACCTAGGGCCTAGCTGCGAAACGGCACAAAACGCGCTCCTAGGAGCTGCACTCTGCAAAGGGAAACTGTGCTCGGGGAACAAAGCTCAGCCCCAAGGCGGCTTGGCTCAGGATCGCAGCGCTTGCCTAGTTCTCACCTAGCCCTAGGCTCCCCATAGGGCCAAGGAGGGTCTGGGCTGCCTCTGGCTCCATGGGCACTGCTGCTTGGCTGGTGGTCTCCGCACCGTGAAACCAACTCCAAACGTGTTCGCCTTCGCGGAGAAGGCTGATTTGGCAGGAAGAAGCCCTGTGTGCACTGGCCCTGGCAACCCACCCATCGCCAGCTAGGGAGGGACCCACCTAGGGCCTAGCTGCGAAACGGCACAAAACGCGCTCCTAGGAGCTGCACTCTGCAAAGGGAAACTGTGCTCGGGGAACAAAGCTCAGCCCCAAGGCGGCTTGGCTCAGGATCGCAGCGCTTGCCTAGTTCTCACCTAGCCCTAGGCTCCCCATAGGGCCAAGGAGGGTCTGGGCTGCCTCTGGCTCCGCGGGCACTGCTGCTTGGTTGGTGGTCTCCGCACCTTGAAACCAACTCCAAACGTGTTCTCCTTCGTGGAGAAGGCTGATTTGGCAGGAAGAAGCCCTGTGTGCACTGGCCCTGGCAACCCACCCATCGCCAGCTAGGGAGGGACCCACCTAGGGCCTAGCTGCGAAACGGCACAAAACGCGCTCCTAGGAGCTGCACTCTGCAAAGGGAAACTGTGCTCGGGGAACAAAGCTCAGCCCCAAGGCGGCTTGGCTCAGGATCGCAGCGCTTGCCTAGTTCTCACCTAGCCCTAGGCTCCCCATAGGGCCAAGGAGGGTCTGGGCTGCCTCTGGCTCCGTGGGCACTGCTGCTTGGCTGGTGGTCTCCGCACCTTGAAACCAACTCCAAACGTGTTCTCCTTCGCGGAGAAGGCTGATTTGGCAGGAACAAGCCCTGTGTGCACTGGCCCTGGCAATCCACCCATAGCCAGCTAAGGAGGGACCCACCTAGGGCCTAGCTGCGAAACGGCACAAAACGCGCTCCTAGGAGCTGCACTCTGCAAAGGGAAACTGTGCTCGGGGAACAAAGCTCAGCCCCAAGGCGGCTTGGCTCAGGATCGCAGCGCTTGCCTAGTTCTCACCTAGCCCTAGGCTCCCCATAGGGCCAAGGAGGGTCTGGGCTGCCTCTGGCTCCGTGGGCACTGCTGCTTGGCTGGTGGTCTCCGCACATTGAAACCAACTCCAAACGTGTTCTCCTTCGCGGAGAAGGCTGATTTGGCAGGAAGAAGCCCTGTGTGCACTGGCCCTGGCAACCCACCCATCGCCAGCTAGGGAGGGACCCACCTAGGGCCTAGCTGCGAAACGGCACAAAACGCGCTCCTAGGAGCTGCACTCTGCAAAGGGAAACTGTGCTCGGGGAACAAAGCTCAGCCCCAAGGCGGCTTGGCTCAGGATCGCAGCGCTTGCCTAGTTCTCACCTAGCCCTAGGCTCCCCATAGGGCCAAGGAGGGTCTGGGCTGCCTCTGGCTCCGTGGGCACTGCTGCTTGGCTGGTGGTCTCCGCAGCTTGAAACCAACTCCAAACGTGTTCTCCTTCGCGGAGAAGGCTGATTTGGCAGGAAGAAGCCCTGTGTGCACTGGCCCTGGCAAACCACCCATCGCCAGCTAGGGAGGGACCCACCTAGGGCCTAGCTGCGAAACGGCACAAAACGCGCTCCTAGGAGCTGCACTCTGCAAAGGGAAACTGTGCTCGGGGAACAAACCTCAGCCCCAAGGCGGCTTGGCTCAGGATCGCAGCGCTTGCCTAGTTCTCACCTAGCCCTAGGCTCCCCATAGGGCCAAGGAGGGTCTGGGCTGCCTCTGGCTCCGTGGGCACTGCTGCTTGGCTGGTGGTCTCCGCACCTTGAAACCAACTCCAAACGTGTTCTCCTTCGTGGAGAAGGCTGATTTGGCAGGAAGAAGCCCTGTGTGCACTGGCCCTGGCAAACCGCCCATCGCCAGCTAAGGAGGGACCCACCAAGGGCCTAGCTGCGAAACGGCACAAAACGCGCTCCTAGGAGCTGCACTCTGCAAAGGGAAACTGTGCTCGGGGAACAAAGCTCAGCCCCAAGGCGGCTTGGCTCAGGATCGCAGCGCTTGCCTAGTTCTCACGTAGCCCTAGGCTCCCCATAGGGCCAAGGAGGGTCTGGGCTGCCTCTGGCTCCGTGGGCACTGCTGCTTGGCTGGTGGTCTCCGCACCGTGAAACCAACTCCAAACGTGTTCGCCTTCGCGGAGAAGGCTGATTTGGCAGGAAGAAGCCCTGTGTGCACTGGCCCTGGCAACCCACCCATCGCCAGCTAGGGAGGGACCCACCTAGGGCCTAGCTGCGAAACGGCACAAAACGCGCTCCTAGGAGCTGCACTCTGCAAAGGGAAACTGTGCTCGGGGAACAAAGCTCAGCCCCAAGGCGGCTTGGCTCAGGATCGCAGCGCTTGCCTAGTTCTCACCTAGCCCTAGGCTCCCCATAGGGCCAAGGAGGGTCTGGGCTGCCTCTGGCTCCGTGGGCACTGCTGCTTGGCTGGTGGTCTCCGCACCTTGAAACCAACTCCAAACGTGTTCGCCTTCGCGGAGAAGGCTGATTTGGCAGGAAGAAGCCCTGTGTGCACTGGCCCTGGCAAACCACCCATAGCCAGCTAGGGAGGGACCCACCTAGGGCCTAGCTGCGAAACGGCACAAAACGCGCTCCTAGGAGCTGCACTCTGCAAAGGGAAACTGTGCTCGGGGAACAAAGCTCAGCCCCAAGGCGGCTTGGCTCAGGATCGCAGCGCTTGCCTAGTTCTCACCTAGCCCTAGGCTCCCCAAAGGGCCAAGGAGGGTCTGGGCTGCCTCTGGCTCCGTGGGCACTGCTGCTTGGCTGGTGGTCTCCGCAGCTTGAAACCAACTCCAAACGTGTTCGCCTTCGCGGAGAAGGCTGATTTGGCAGGAAGAAGCCCTGTGTGCACTGGCCCTGGCAACCCACCCATCGCCAGCTAGGGAGGGACCCACCTAGGGCCTAGCTGCGAAACGGCACAAAACGCGCTCCTAGGAGCTGCACTCTGCAAAGGGAAACTGTGCTCGGGGAACAAAGCTCAGCCCCAAGGCGGCTTGGCTCAGGATCGCAGCGCTTGCCTAGTTCTCACCTAGCCCTAGGCTCCCCATAGGGCCAAGGAGGGTCTGGGCTGCCTCTGGCTCCGTGGGCACTGCTGCTTGGCTGGTGGTCTCCGCACCTTGAAACCAACTCCAAACGTGTTCTCCTTCGCGGAGAAGGCTGATTTGGCAGGAAGAAGCCCTGTGTGCACTGGCCCTGGCAATCCACCCATAGCCAGCTAAGGAGGGACCCACCTAGGGCCTAGCTGCGAAACGGCACAAAACGCGCTCCTAGGAGCTGCACTCTGCAAAGGGAAACTGTGCTCGGGGAACAAAGCTCAGCCCCAAGGCGGCTTGGCTCAGGATCGCAGCGCTTGCCTAGTTCTCACCTAGCCCTAGGCTCCCCATAGGGCCAAGGAGGGTCTGGGCTGCCTCTGGCTCCGTGGGCACTGCTGCTTGGCTGGTGGTCTCCGCACCTTGAAACCAACTCCAAACGTGTTCTCCTTCGCGGAGAAGGCTGATTTGGCAGGAAGAAGCCCTGTGTGCACTGGCCCTGGCAACCCACCCATCGCCAGCTAGGGAGGGACCCACCTAGGGCCTAGCTGCGAAACGGCACAAAACGCGCTCCTAGGAGCTGCACTCTGCAAAGGGAAACTGTGCTCGGGGAACAAAGCTCAGCCCCAAGGCGGCTTGGCTCAGGATCGCAGCGCTTGCCTAGTTCTCACCTAGCCCTAGGCTCCCCATAGGGCCAAGGAGGGTCTGGGCTGCCTCTGGCTCCGTGGGCACTGCTGCTTGGCTGGTGGTCTCCGCACCTTGAAACCAACTCCAAACGTGTTCTCCTTCGTGGAGAAGGCTGATTTGGCAGGAAGAAGCCCTGTGTGCACTGGCCCTGGCAAACCGCCCATCGCCAGCTAAGGAGGGACCCACCAAGGGCCTAGCTGCGAAACGGCACAAAACGCGCTCCTAGGAGCTGCACTCTGCAAAGGGAAACTGTGCTCGGGGAACAAAGCTCAGCCCCAAGGCGGCTTGGCTCAGGATCGCAGCGCTTGCCTAGTTCTCACCTAGCCCTAGGCTCCCCATAGGGCCAAGGAGGGTCTGGGCTGCCTCTGGCTCCGTGGGCACTGCTGCTTGGCTGGTGGTCTCCGCACCTTGAAACCAACTCCAAACGTGTTCGCCTTCGTGGAGAAGGCTGATTTGGCAGGAACAAGCCCTGTGTGCACTGGCCCTAGCAATCCACCCATAGCCAGCTAAGGAGGGACCCACCTAGGGCCTAGCTGCGAAACGGCACAAAACGCGCTCCTAGGAGCTGCACTCTGCAAAGGGAAACTGTGCTCGGGGAACAAAGCTCAGCCCCAAGGCGGCTTGGCTCAGGATCGCAGCGCTTGCCTAGTTCTCACGTAGCCCTAGGCTCCCCATAGGGCCAAGGAGGGTCTGGGCTGCCTCTGGCTCCGTGGGCACTGCTGCTTGGCTGGTGGTCTCCGCAGCTTGAAACCAACTCCAAACGTGTTCGCCTTCGCGGAGAAGGCTGATTTGGCAGGAAGAAGCCCTGTGTGCACTGGCCCTGGCAACCCACCCATCGCCAGCTAGGGAGGGACCCACCTAGGGCCTAGCTGCGAAACGGCACAAAACGCGCTCCTAGGAGCTGCACTCTGCAAAGGGAAACTGTGCTCGGGGAACAAAGCTCAGCCCCAAGGCGGCTTGGCTCAGGATCGCAGCGCTTGCCTAGTTCTCACCTAGCCCTAGGCTCCCCATAGGGCCAAGGAGGGTCTGGGCTGCCTCTGGCTCCGTGGGCACTGCTGCTTGGTTGGTGGTCTCCGCACATTGAAACCAACTCCAAACGTGTTCTCCTTCGCGGAGAAGGCTGATTTGGCAGGAAGAAGCCCTGTGTGCATTGGCCCTGGCAACCCACCCATCGCCAGCTAGGGAGGGACCCACCTAGGGCCTAGCTGCGAAACGGCACAAAACGCGCTCCTAGGAGCTGCACTCTGCAAAGGGAAACTGTGCTCGGGGAACAAAGCTCAGCCCCAAGGCGGCTTGGCTCAGGATCGCAGCGCTTGCCTAGTTCTCACCTAGCCCTAGGCTCCCCAAAGGGCCAAGGAGGGTCTGGGCTGCCTCTGGCTCCGTGGGCACTGCTGCTTGGCTGGTGGTCTCCGCAGCTTGAAACCAACTCCAAACGTGTTCGCCTTCGCGGAGAAGGCTGATTTGGCAGGAAGAAGCCCTGTGTGCACTGGCCCTGGCAACCCACCCATCGCCAGCTAGGGAGGGACCCACCTAGGGCCTAGCTGCGAAACGGCACAAAACGCGCTCCTAGGAGCTGCACTCTGCAAAGGGAAACTGTGCTCGGGGAACAAAGCTCAGCCCCAAGGCGGCTTGGCTCAGGATCGCAGCGCTTGCCTAGTTCTCACCTAGCCCTAGGCTCCCCATAGGGCCAAGGAGGGTCTGGGCTGCCTCTGGCTCCGTGGGCACTGCTGCTTGGCTGGTGGTCTCCGCACCTTGAAACCAACTCCAAACGTGTTCGCCTTCGCGGAGAAGGCTGATTTGGCAGGAAGAAGCCCTGTGTGCACTGGCCCTGGCAATCCACCCATAGCCAGCTAAGGAGGGACCCACCTAGGGCCTAGCTGCGAAACGGCACAAAACGCGCTCCTAGGAGCTGCACTCTGCAAAGGGAAACTGTGCTCGGGGAACAAAGCTCAGCCCCAAGGCGGCTTGGCTCAGGATCGCAGCGCTTGCCTAGTTCTCACCTTCCCTAGGCTCCCCATAGGGCCAAGGAGGGTCTGGGCTGCCTCTGGCTCCGTGGGCACTGCTGCTTGGCTGGTGGTCTCCGCACTGTGAAACCAACTCCAAACGTGTTCGCCTTCGCGGAGAAGGCTGATTTGGCAGGAAGAAGCCCTGTGTGCACTGGCCCTGGCAACCCACCCATCGCCAGCTAGGGAGGGCCCACCTAGGGCCTAGCTGCGAAACGGCACAAAACGCGATCCTAGGAGCTGCACTCTGCAAAGGGAAACTGTGCTCGGGGAACAAACCTCAGCCCCAAGGCGGCTTGGCTCAGGATCGCAGCGCTTGCCTAGTTCTCACCTAGCCCTAGGCTCCCCATAGGGCCAAGGAGGGTCTGGGCTGCCTCTGGCTCCGTGGGCACTGCTGCTTGGCTGGTGGTCTCCGCACCTTGAAACCAACTCCAAACGTGTTCGCCTTCGCGGAGAAGGCTGATTTGGCAGGAAGAAGCCCTGTGTGCACTGGCCCTGGCAAACCACCCATAGCCAGCTAGGGAGGGACCCACCTAGGGCCTAGCTGCGAAACGGCACAAAACGCGCTCCTAGGAGCTGCACTCTGCAAAGGGAAACTGTGCTCGGGGAACAAAGCTCAGCCCCAAGGCGGCTTGGCTCAGGATCGCAGCGCTTGCCTAGTTCTCACCTAGCCCTAGGCTCCCCATAGGGCCAAGGAGGGTCTGGGCTGCCTCTGGCTCCGTGGGCACTGCTGCTTGGCTGGTGGTCTCCGCACCTTGAAACCAACTCCAAACGTGTTCGCCTTCGCGGAGAAGGCTGATTTGGCAGGAAGAAGCCCTGTGTGCACTGGCCCTGGCAACCCACCCATCGCCAGCTAGGGAGGGACCCACCTAGGGCCTAGCTGCGAAACGGCACAAAACGCGCTCCTAGGAGCTGCACTCTGCAAAGGGAAACTGTGCTCGGGGAACAAAGCTCAGCCCCAAGGCGGCTTGGCTCAGGATCGCAGCGCTTGCCTAGTTCTCACCTAGCCCTAGGCTCCCCATAGGGCCAAGGAGGGTCTGGGCTGCCTCTGGCTCCGTGGGCACTGCTGCTTGGTTGGTGGTCTCCGCACATTGAAACCAACTCCAAACGTGTTCTCCTTCGCGGAGAAGGCTGATTTGGCAGGAAGAAGCCCTGTGTGCATTGGCCCTGGCAACCCACCCATCGCCAGCTAGGGAGGGACCCACCTAGGGCCTAGCTGCGAAACGGCACAAAACGCGCTCCTAGGAGCTGCACTCTGCAAAGGGAAACTGTGCTCGGGGAACAAAGCTCAGCCCCAAGGCGGCTTGGCTCAGGATCGCAGCGCTTGCCTAGTTCTCACCTAGCCCTAGGCTCCCCAAAGGGCCAAGGAGGGTCTGGGCTGCCTCTGGCTCCGTGGGCACTGCTGCTTGGCTGGTGGTCTCCGCAGCTTGAAACCAACTCCAAACGTGTTCGCCTTCGCGGAGAAGGCTGATTTGGCAGGAAGAAGCCCTGTGTGCACTGGCCCTGGCAACCCACCCATCGCCAGCTAGGGAGGGACCCACCTAGGGCCTAGCTGCGAAACGGCACAAAACGCGCTCCTAGGAGCTGCACTCTGCAAAGGGAAACTGTGCTCGGGGAACAAAGCTCAGCCCCAAGGCGGCTTGGCTCAGGATCGCAGCGCTTGCCTAGTTCTCACCTAGCCCTAGGCTCCCCATAGGGCCAAGGAGGGTCTGGGCTGCCTCTGGCTCCGTGGGCACTGCTGCTTGGCTGGTGGTCTCCGCACCTTGAAACCAACTCCAAACGTGTTCGCCTTCGCGGAGAAGGCTGATTTGGCAGGAAGAAGCCCTGTGTGCACTGGCCCTGGCAATCCACCCATAGCCAGCTAAGGAGGGACCCACCTAGGGCCTAGCTGCGAAACGGCACAAAACGCGCTCCTAGGAGCTGCACTCTGCAAAGGGAAACTGTGCTCGGGGAACAAAGCTCAGCCCCAAGGCGGCTTGGCTCAGGATCGCAGCGCTTGCCTAGTTCTCACCTAGCCCTAGGCTCCCCATAGGGCCAAGGAGGGTCTGGGCTGCCTCTGGCTCCGTGGGCACTGCTGCTTGGCTGGTGGTCTCCGCACCGTGAAACCAACTCCAAACGTGTTCTCCTTCGCGGAGAAGGCTGATTTGGCAGGAAGAAGCCCTGTGTGCACTGGCCCTGGCAACCCACCCATCGCCAGCTAGGGAGGGACCCACCTAGGGCCTAGCTGCGAAACGGCACAAAACGCGCTCCTAGGAGCTGCACTCTGCAAAGGGAAACTGTGCTCGGGGAACAAACCTCAGCCCCAAGGCGGCTTGGCTCAGGATCGCAGCGCTTGCCTAGTTCTCACCTAGCCCTAGGCTCCCCATAGGGCCAAGGAGGGTCTGGGCTGCCTCTGGCTCCGTGGGCACTGCTGCTTGGCTGGTGGTCTCCGCACCTTGAAACCAACTCCAAACGTGTTCTCCTTCGTGGAGAAGGCTGATTTGGCAGGAAGAAGCCCTGTGTGCACTGGCCCTGGCAAACCGCCCATCGCCAGCTAAGGAGGGACCCACCAAGGGCCTAGCTGCGAAACGGCACAAAACGCGCTCCTAGGAGCTGCACTCTGCAAAGGGAAACTGTGCTCGGGGAACAAAGCTCAGCCCCAAGGCGGCTTGGCTCAGGATCGCAGCGCTTGCCTAGTTCTCACGTAGCCCTAGGCTCCCCATAGGGCCAAGGAGGGTCTGGGCTGCCTCTGGCTCCGTGGGCACTGCTGCTTGGCTGGTGGTCTCCGCACCGTGAAACCAACTCCAAACGTGTTCGCCTTCGCGGAGAAGGCTGATTTGGCAGGAAGAAGCCCTGTGTGCACTGGCCCTGGCAACCCACCCATCGCCAGCTAGGGAGGGACCCACCTAGGGCCTAGCTGCGAAACGGCACAAAACGCGCTCCTAGGAGCTGCACTCTGCAAAGGGAAACTGTGCTCGGGGAACAAAGCTCAGCCCCAAGGCGGCTTGGCTCAGGATCGCAGCGCTTGCCTAGTTCTCACCTAGCCCTAGGCTCCCCATAGGGCCAAGGAGGGTCTGGGCTCCCTCTGGCTCCGTGGGCACTGCTGCTTGGCTGGTGGTCTCCGCACTGTGAAACCAACTCCAAACGTGTTTGCCTTCGCGGAGAAGGCTGATTTGGCAGGAAGAAGCCCTGTGTGCACTGGCCCTGGCAAACCACCCATCGCCAGCTAGGGAGGGACCCACCTAGGGCCTAGCTGCGAAACGGCACAAAACGCGCTCCTAGGAGCTGCACTCTGCAAAGGGAAACTGTGCTCGGGGAACAAAGCTCAGCCCCAAGGCGGCTTGGCTCAGGATCGCAGCGCTTGCCTAGTTCTCACCTAGCCCTAGGCTCCCCATAGGGCCAAGGAGGGTCTGGGCTGCCTCTGGCTCCATGGGCACTGCTGCTTGGCTGGTGGTCTCCGCACCGTGAAACCAACTCCAAACGTGTTCGCCTTCGCGGAGAAGGCTGATTTGGCAGGAAGAAGCCCTGTGTGCACTGGCCCTGGCAACCCACCCATCGCCAGCTAGGGAGGGACCCACCTAGGGCCTAGCTGCGAAACGGCACAAAACGCGCTCCTAGGAGCTGCACTCTGCAAAGGGAAACTGTGCTCGGGGAACAAAGCTCAGCCCCAAGGCGGCTTGGCTCAGGATCGCAGCGCTTGCCTAGTTCTCACCTAGCCCTAGGCTCCCCATAGGGCCAAGGAGGGTCTGGGCTGCCTCTGGCTCCGCGGGCACTGCTGCTTGGTTGGTGGTCTCCGCACCTTGAAACCAACTCCAAACGTGTTCTCCTTCGTGGAGAAGGCTGATTTGGCAGGAAGAAGCCCTGTGTGCACTGGCCCTGGCAACCCACCCATCGCCAGCTAGGGAGGGACCCACCTAGGGCCTAGCTGCGAAACGGCACAAAACGCGCTCCTAGGAGCTGCACTCTGCAAAGGGAAACTGTGCTCGGGGAACAAAGCTCAGCCCCAAGGCGGCTTGGCTCAGGATCGCAGCGCTTGCCTAGTTCTCACCTAGCCCTAGGCTCCCCATAGGGCCAAGGAGGGTCTGGGCTGCCTCTGGCTCCGTGGGCACTGCTGCTTGGCTGGTGGTCTCCGCACCTTGAAACCAACTCCAAACGTGTTCTCCTTCGCGGAGAAGGCTGATTTGGCAGGAACAAGCCCTGTGTGCACTGGCCCTGGCAATCCACCCATAGCCAGCTAAGGAGGGACCCACCTAGGGCCTAGCTGCGAAACGGCACAAAACGCGCTCCTAGGAGCTGCACTCTGCAAAGGGAAACTGTGCTCGGGGAACAAAGCTCAGCCCCAAGGCGGCTTGGCTCAGGATCGCAGCGCTTGCCTAGTTCTCACCTAGCCCTAGGCTCCCCATAGGGCCAAGGAGGGTCTGGGCTGCCTCTGGCTCCGTGGGCACTGCTGCTTGGCTGGTGGTCTCCGCACATTGAAACCAACTCCAAACGTGTTCTCCTTCGCGGAGAAGGCTGATTTGGCAGGAAGAAGCCCTGTGTGCACTGGCCCTGGCAACCCACCCATCGCCAGCTAGGGAGGGACCCACCTAGGGCCTAGCTGCGAAACGGCACAAAACGCGCTCCTAGGAGCTGCACTCTGCAAAGGGAAACTGTGCTCGGGGAACAAAGCTCAGCCCCAAGGCGGCTTGGCTCAGGATCGCAGCGCTTGCCTAGTTCTCACCTAGCCCTAGGCTCCCCATAGGGCCAAGGAGGGTCTGGGCTGCCTCTGGCTCCGTGGGCACTGCTGCTTGGCTGGTGGTCTCCGCAGCTTGAAACCAACTCCAAACGTGTTCTCCTTCGCGGAGAAGGCTGATTTGGCAGGAAGAAGCCCTGTGTGCACTGGCCCTAGCAACCCACCCATCGCCAGCTAGGGAGGGACCCACCTAGGGCCTAGCTGCGAAACGGCACAAAACGCGCTCCTAGGAGCTGCACTCTGCAAAGGGAAACTGTGCTCGGGGAACAAACCTCAGCCCCAAGGCGGCTTGGCTCAGGATCGCAGCGCTTGCCTAGTTCTCACCTAGCCCTAGGCTCCCCATAGGGCCAAGGAGGGTCTGGGCTGCCTCTGGCTCCGTGGGCACTGCTGCTTGGCTGGTGGTCTCCGCACCTTGAAACCAACTCCAAACGTGTTCTCCTTCGTGGAGAAGGCTGATTTGGCAGGAAGAAGCCCTGTGTGCACTGGCCCTGGCAAACCGCCCATCGCCAGCTAAGGAGGGACCCACCAAGGGCCTAGCTGCGAAACGGCACAAAACGCGCTCCTAGGAGCTGCACTCTGCAAAGGGAAACTGTGCTCGGGGAACAAAGCTCAGCCCCAAGGCGGCTTGGCTCAGGATCGCAGCGCTTGCCTAGTTCTCACGTAGCCCTAGGCTCCCCATAGGGCCAAGGAGGGTCTGGGCTGCCTCTGGCTCCGTGGGCACTGCTGCTTGGCTGGTGGTCTCCGCACCGTGAAACCAACTCCAAACGTGTTCGCCTTCGCGGAGAAGGCTGATTTGGCAGGAAGAAGCCCTGTGTGCACTGGCCCTGGCAACCCACCCATCGCCAGCTAGGGAGGGACCCACCTAGGGCCTAGCTGCGAAACGGCACAAAACGCGCTCCTAGGAGCTGCACTCTGCAAAGGGAAACTGTGCTCGGGGAACAAAGCTCAGCCCCAAGGCGGCTTGGCTCAGGATCGCAGCGCTTGCCTAGTTCTCACCTAGCCCTAGGCTCCCCATAGGGCCAAGGAGGGTCTGGGCTGCCTCTGGCTCCGTGGGCACTGCTGCTTGGCTGGTGGTCTCCGCACCTTGAAACCAACTCCAAACGTGTTCGCCTTCGCGGAGAAGGCTGATTTGGCAGGAAGAAGCCCTGTGTGCACTGGCCCTGGCAAACCACCCATAGCCAGCTAGGGAGGGACCCACCTAGGGCCTAGCTGCGAAACGGCACAAAACGCGCTCCTAGGAGCTGCACTCTGCAAAGGGAAACTGTGCTCGGGGAACAAAGCTCAGCCCCAAGGCGGCTTGGCTCAGGATCGCAGCGCTTGCCTAGTTCTCACCTAGCCCTAGGCTCCCCAAAGGGCCAAGGAGGGTCTGGGCTGCCTCTGGCTCCGTGGGCACTGCTGCTTGGCTGGTGGTCTCCGCAGCTTGAAACCAACTCCAAACGTGTTCGCCTTCGCGGAGAAGGCTGATTTGGCAGGAAGAAGCCCTGTGTGCACTGGCCCTGGCAACCCACCCATCGCCAGCTAGGGAGGGACCCACCTAGGGCCTAGCTGCGAAACGGCACAAAACGCGCTCCTAGGAGCTGCACTCTGCAAAGGGAAACTGTGCTCGGGGAACAAAGCTCAGCCCCAAGGCGGCTTGGCTCAGGATCGCAGCGCTTGCCTAGTTCTCACCTAGCCCTAGGCTCCCCATAGGGCCAAGGAGGGTCTGGGCTGCCTCTGGCTCCGTGGGCACTGCTGCTTGGCTGGTGGTCTCCGCACCTTGAAACCAACTCCAAACGTGTTCTCCTTCGCGGAGAAGGCTGATTTGGCAGGAAGAAGCCCTGTGTGCACTGGCCCTGGCAATCCACCCATAGCCAGCTAAGGAGGGACCCACCTAGGGCCTAGCTGCGAAACGGCACAAAACGCGCTCCTAGGAGCTGCACTCTGCAAAGGGAAACTGTGCTCGGGGAACAAAGCTCAGCCCCAAGGCGGCTTGGCTCAGGATCGCAGCGCTTGCCTAGTTCTCACCTAGCCCTAGGCTCCCCATAGGGCCAAGGAGGGTCTGGGCTGCCTCTGGCTCCGTGGGCACTGCTGCTTGGCTGGTGGTCTCCGCACCTTGAAACCAACTCCAAACGTGTTCTCCTTCGCGGAGAAGGCTGATTTGGCAGGAAGAAGCCCTGTGTGCACTGGCCCTGGCAACCCACCCATCGCCAGCTAGGGAGGGACCCACCAAGGGCCTAGCTGCGAAACGGCACAAAACGCGCTCCTAGGAGCTGCACTCTGCAAAGGGAAACTGTGCTCGGGGAACAAAGCTCAGCCCCAAGGCGGCTTGGCTCAGGATCGCAGCGCTTGCCTAGTTCTCACCTAGCCCTAGGCTCCCCATAGGGCCAAGGAGGGTCTGGGCTGCCTCTGGCTCCGTGGGCACTGCTGCTTGGTTGGTGGTCTCAGCACCTTGAAACCAACTCCAAACGTGTTCTCCTTCGTGGAGAAGGCTGATTTGGCAGGAAGAAGCCCTGTGTGCACTGGCCCTGGCAACCCACCCATCGCCAGCTAGGGAGGGACCCACCTAGGGCCTAGCTGCGAAACGGCACAAAACGCGCTCCTAGGAGCTGCACTCTGCAAAGGGAAACTGTGCTCGGGGAACAAAGCTCAGCCCCAAGGCGGCTTGGCTCAGGATCGCAGCGCTTGCCTAGTTCTCACCTAGCCCTAGGCTCCCCATAGGGCCAAGGAGGGTCTGGGCTGCCTCTGGCTCCGTGGGCACTGCTGCTTGGCTGGTGGTCTCCGCACCTTGAAACCAACTCCAAACGTGTTCGCCTTCGTGGAGAAGGCTGATTTGGCAGGAACAAGCCCTGTGTGCACTGGCCCTAGCAATCCACCCATAGCCAGCTAAGGAGGGACCCACCTAGGGCCTAGCTGCGAAACGGCACAAAACGCGCTCCTAGGAGCTGCACTCTGCAAAGGGAAACTGTGCTCGGGGAACAAAGCTCAGCCCCAAGGCGGCTTGGCTCAGGATCGCAGCGCTTGCCTAGTTCTCACCTAGCCCTAGGCTCCCCATAGGGCCAAGGAGGGTCTGGGCTGCCTCTGGCTCCGTGGGCACTGCTGCTTGGCTGGTGGTCTCCGCAGCTTGAAACCAACTCCAAACGTGTTCGCCTTCGCGGAGAAGGCTGATTTGGCAGGAAGAAGCCCTGTGTGCACTGGCCCTGGCAACCCACCCATCGCCAGCTAGGGAGGGACCCACCTAGGGCCTAGCTGCGAAACGGCACAAAACGCGCTCCTAGGAGCTGCACTCTGCAAAGGGAAACTGTGCTCGGGGAACAAAGCTCAGCCCCAAGGCGGCTTGGCTCAGGATCGCAGCGCTTGCCTAGTTCTCACCTAGCCCTAGGCTCCCCATAGGGCCAAGGAGGGTCTGGGCTGCCTCTGGCTCCGTGGGCACTGCTGCTTGGTTGGTGGTCTCCGCACATTGAAACCAACTCCAAACGTGTTCTCCTTCGCGGAGAAGGCTGATTTGGCAGGAAGAAGCCCTGTGTGCATTGGCCCTGGCAACCCACCCATCGCCAGCTAGGGAGGGACCCACCTAGGGCCTAGCTGCGAAACGGCACAAAACGCGCTCCTAGGAGCTGCACTCTGCAAAGGGAAACTGTGCTCGGGGAACAAAGCTCAGCCCCAAGGCGGCTTGGCTCAGGATCGCAGCGCTTGCCTAGTTCTCACGTAGCCCTAGGCTCCCCAAAGGGCCAAGGAGGGTCTGGGCTGCCTCTGGCTCCGTGGGCACTGCTGCTTGGCTGGTGGTCTCCGCAGCTTGAAACCAACTCCAAACGTGTTCGCCTTCGCGGAGAAGGCTGATTTGGCAGGAAGAAGCCCTGTGTGCACTGGCCCTGGCAACCCACCCATCGCCAGCTAGGGAGGGACCCACCTAGGGCCTAGCTGCGAAACGGCACAAAACGCGCTCCTAGGAGCTGCACTCTGCAAAGGGAAACTGTGCTCGGGGAACAAAGCTCAGCCCCAAGGCGGCTTGGCTCAGGATCGCAGCGCTTGCCTAGTTCTCACCTAGCCCTAGGCTCCCCATAGGGCCAAGGAGGGTCTGGGCTGCCTCTGGCTCCGTGGGCACTGCTGCTTGGCTGGTGGTCTCCGCACCTTGAAACCAACTCCAAACGTGTTCGCCTTCGCGGAGAAGGCTGATTTGGCAGGAAGAAGCCCTGTGTGCACTGGCCCTGGCAATCCACCCATAGCCAGCTAAGGAGGGACCCACCTAGGGCCTAGCTGCGAAACGGCACAAAACGCGCTCCTAGGAGCTGCACTCTGCAAAGGGAAACTGTGCTCGGGGAACAAAGCTCAGCCCCAAGGCGGCTTGGCTCAGGATCGCAGCGCTTGCCTAGTTCTCACCTAGCCCTAGGCTCCCCATAGGGCCAAGGAGGGTCTGGGCTGCCTCTGGCTCCGTGGGCACTGCTGCTTGGCTGGTGGTCTCCGCACTGTGAAACCAACTCCAAACGTGTTCGCCTTCGCGGAGAAGGCTGATTTGGCAGGAAGAAGCCCTGTGTGCACTGGCCCTGGCAACCCACCCATCGCCAGCTAGGGAGGGCCCACCTAGGGCCTAGCTGCGAAACGGCACAAAACGCGATCCTAGGAGCTGCACTCTGCAAAGGGAAACTGTGCTCGGGGAACAAACCTCAGCCCCAAGGCGGCTTGGCTCAGGATCGCAGCGCTTGCCTAGTTCTCACCTAGCCCTAGGCTCCCCATAGGGCCAAGGAGGGTCTGGGCTGCCTCTGGCTCCGTGGGCACTGCTGCTTGGCTGGTGGTCTCCGCACCGTGAAACCAACTCCAAACGTGTTCGCCTTCGCGGAGAAGGCTGATTTGGCAGGAAGAAGCCCTGTGTGCACTGGCCCTGGCAACCCACCCATCGCCAGCTAGGGAGGGACCCACCTAGGGCCTAGCTGCGAAACGGCACAAAACGCGCTCCTAGGAGCTGCACTCTGCAAAGGGAAACTGTGCTCGGGGAACAAAGCTCAGCCCCAAGGCGGCTTGGCTCAGGATCGCAGCGCTTGCCTAGTTCTCACCTAGCCCTAGGCTCCCCATAGGGCCAAGGAGGGTCTGGGCTGCCTCCCGCTCCGCGGGCACTGCTGCTTGGTTGGTGGTCTCCGCACATTGAAACCAACTCCAAACGTGTTCGCCTTCGTGGAGAAGGCTGATTTGGCAGGAACAAGCCCTGTGTGCACTGGCCCTCGCAATCCACCCATAGCCAGCTAAGGAGGGACCCACCTAGGGCCTAGCTGCGAAACGGCACAAAACGCGCTCCTAGGAGCTGCACTCTGCAAAGGGAAACTGTGCTCGGGGAACAAAGCTCAGCCCCAAGGCGGCTTGGCTCAGGATCGCAGCGCTTGCCTAGTTCTCACCTAGCCCTAGGCTCCCCATAGGGCCAAGGAGGGTCTGGGCTGCCTCTGGCTCCGTGGGCACTGCTGCTTGGCTGGTGGTCTCCGCAGCTTGAAACCAACTCCAAACGTGTTCGCCTTCGCGGAGAAGGCTGATTTGGCAGGAAGAAGCCCTGTGTGCACTGGCCCTGGCAACCCACCCATCGCCAGCTAGGGAGGGACCCACCTAGGGCCTAGCTGCGAAACGGCACAAAACGCGCTCCTAGGAGCTGCACTCTGCAAAGGGAAACTGTGCTCGGGGAACAAAGCTCAGCCCCAAGGCGGCTTGGCTCAGGATCGCAGCGCTTGCCTAGTTCTCACCTAGCCCTAGGCTCCCCATAGGGCCAAGGAGGGTCTGGGCTGCCTCTGGCTCCGTGGGCACTGCTGCTTGGTTGGTGGTCTCCGCACATTGAAACCAACTCCAAACGTGTTCTCCTTCGCGGAGAAGGCTGATTTGGCAGGAAGAAGCCCTGTGTGCACTGGCCCTGGCAACCCACCCATAGCCAGCTAAGGAGGGACCCACCGAGGGCCTAGCTGCGAAACGGCACAAAACGCGCTCCTAGGAGCTGCACTCTGCAAAGGGAAACTGTGCTCGGGGAACAAAGCTCAGCCCCAAGGCGGCTTGGCTCAGGATCGCAGCGCTTGCCTAGTTCTCACCTAGCCCTAGGCTCCCCATAGGGCCAAGGAGGGTCTGGGCTGCCTCTGGCTCCGTGGGCACTGCTGCTTGGCTGGTGGTCTCCGCACTGTGAAACCAACTCCAAACGTGTTCGCCTTCGCGGAGAAGGCTGATTTGGCAGGAAGAAGCCCTGTGTGCACTGGCCCTGGCAACCCACCCATCGCCAGCTAGGGAGGGCCCACCTAGGGCCTAGCTGCGAAACGGCACAAAACGCGATCCTAGGAGCTGCACTCTGCAAAGGGAAACTGTGCTCGGGGAACAAAGCTCAGCCCCAAGGCGGCTTGGCTCAGGATCGCAGCGCTTGCCTAGTTCTCACCTAGCCCTAGGCTCCCCATAGGGCCAAGGAGGGTCTGGGCTGCCTCTGGCTCCGTGGGCACTGCTGCTTGGCTGGTGGTCTCCGCACCGTGAAACCAACTCCAAACGTGTTCGCCTTCGCGGAGAAGGCTGATTTGGCAGGAAGAAGCCCTGTGTGCACTGGCCCTGGCAACCCACCCATCGCCAGCTAGGGAGGGACCCACCTAGGGCCTAGCTGCGAAACGGCACAAAACGCGCTCCTAGGAGCTGCACTCTGCAAAGGGAAACTGTGCTCGGGGAACAAAGCTCAGCCCCAAGGCGGCTTGGCTCAGGATCGCAGCGCTTGCCTAGTTCTCACCTAGCCCTAGGCTCCCCATAGGGCCAAGGAGGGTCTGGGCTGCCTCTGGCTCCGTGGGCACTGCTGCTTGGTTGGTGGTCTCCGCACATTGAAACCAACTCCAAACGTGTTCTCCTTCGCGGAGAAGGCTGATTTGGCAGGAAGAAGCCCTGTGTGCACTGGCCCTGGCAACCCACCCATAGCCAGCTAAGGAGGGACCCACCGAGGGCCTAGCTGCGAAACGGCACAAAACGCGCTCCTAGGAGCTGCACTCTGCAAAGGGAAACTGTGCTCGGGGAACAAAGCTCAGCCCCAAGGCGGCTTGGCTCAGGATCGCAGCGCTTGCCTAGTTCTCACCTAGCCCTAGGCTCCCCATAGGGCCAAGGAGGGTCTGGGCTGCCTCTGGCTCCGTGGGCACTGCTGCTTGGTTGGTGGTCTCCGCAGCTTGAATCCAACTCCAAACGAGTTCTCCTTCGCGGAGAAGGCTGATTTGGCAGGAAGAAGCCCTGTGTGCACTGGCCCTGGCAACCCACCCATAGCCAGCTAGGGAGGGACCCACCTAGGGCCTAGCTGCGAAACGGCACAAAACGCGCTCCTAGGAGCTGCACTCTGCAAAGGGAAACTGTGCTCGGGGAACAAAGCTCAGCCCCAAGGCGGCTTGGCTCAGGATGGCAGCGCTTGCCTAGTTCTCACCTAGCCCTAGGCTCCCCATAGGGCCAAGGAGGGTCTGGGCTGCCTCTGGCTCCGTGGGCACTGCTGCTTGGTTGGTGGTCTCCGCACCTTGAAACCAACTCCAAACGTGTTCTCCTTCGTGGAGAAGGCTGATTTGGCAGGAAGAAGCCCTGTGTGCACTGGCCCTGGCAACCCACCCATCGCCAGCTAGGGAGGGACCCACCTAGGGCCTAGCTGCGAAACGGCACAAAACGCGCTCCTAGGAGCTGCACTCTGCAAAGGGAAACTGTGCTCGGGGAACAAAGCTCAGCCCCAAGGCGGCTTGGCTCAGGATCGCAGCGCTTGCCTAGTTCTCACCTAGCCCTAGGCTCCCCATAGGGCCAAGGAGGGTCTGGGCTGCCTCTGGCTCCGTGGGCACTGCTGCTTGGCTGGTGGTCTCCGCACCTTGAAACCAACTCCAAACGTGTTCTCCTTCACGGAGAAGGCTGATTTGGCAGGAAGAAGCCCTGTGTGCACTGGCCCTGGCAACCCACCCATAGCCAGCTAGGGAGGGACCCACCTAGGGCCTAGCTGCGAAACGGCACAGAACGCGCTCCTAGGAGCTGCACTCTGCAAAGGGAAACTGTGCTCGGGGAACAAAGCTCAGCCCCAAGGCGGCTTGGCTCAGGATCGCAGCGCTTGCCTAGTTCTCACCTAGCCCTAGGCTCCCCATAGGGCCAAGGAGGGTCTGGGCTGCCTCTGGCTCCGTGGGCACTGCTGCTTGGTTGGTGGTCTCCACAGCTTGAAACCAACTCCAAACATGTTCTCCTTCGTGGAGAAGGCTGATTTGGCAGGAAGAAGCCCTGTGTGCACTGGCCCTGGAAAACCGCCCATAGCCAGCTAAGGAGGGACCCACCTAGGGCCTAGCTGCGAAACGGCACAAAACGCGCTCCTAGGAGCTGCACTCTGCAAAGGGAAACTGTGCTCGGGGAACAAAGCTCAGCCCCAAGGCGGCTTGGCTCAGGATCGCAGCGCTTGCCTAGTTCTCACCTTTCCCTAGGCTCCCCAAAGGGCCAAGGAGGGTCTGGGCTGCCTCTGGCTCCGTGGGCACTGCTGCTTGGCTGGTGGTCTCCGCACCGTGAAACCAACTCCAATCGTGTTCTCCTTCGCGGAGAAGGCTGATTTGGCAGGAAGAAGCCCTGTGTGCACTGGCCCTGGCAACCCACCCATCGCCAGCTAGGGAGGGACCCACCTAGGGCCTAGCTGCGAAACGGCACAAAACGCGCTCCTAGGAGCTGCACTCTGCAAAGGGAAACTGTGCTCGGGGAACAAAGCTCAGCCCCAAGGCGGCTTGGCTCAGGATCGCAGCGCTTGCCTAGTTCTCACCTAGCCCTAGGCTCCCCATAGGGCCAAGGAGGGTCTGGGCTGCCTCTGGCTCCGTGGGCACTGCTGCTTGGCTGGTGGTCTCCGCACCGTGAAACCAACTCCAAACGTGTTCGCCTTCGCGGAGAAGGCTGATTTGGCAGGAAGAAGCCCTGTGTGCACTGGCCCTGGCAAACCACCCATCGCCAGCTAGGGAGGGACCCACCTAGGGCCTAGCTGCGAAACGGCACAAAACGCGCTCCTAGGAGCTGCACTCTGCAAAGGGAAACTGTGCTCGGGGAACAAAGCTCAGCCCCAAGGCGGCTTGGCTCAGGATCGCAGCGCTTGCCTAGTTCTCACCTAGCCCTAGGCTCCCCAAAGGGCCAAGGAGGGTCTGGGCTGCCTCTGGCTCCGTGGGCACTGCTGCTTGGCTGGTGGTCTCCGCACCTTGAAACCAACTCCAAACGTGTTCTCCTTCGCGGAGAAGGCTGATTTGGCAGGAAGAAGCCCTGTGTGCACTGGCCCTGGCAACCCACCCATCGCCAGCTAGGGAGGGACCCACCTAGGGCCTAGCTGCGAAACGGCACAAAACGCGCTCCTAGGAGCTGCACTCTGCAAAGGGAAACTGTGCTCGGGGAACAAAGCTCAGCCCCAAGGCGGCTTGGCTCAGGATCGCAGCGCTTGCCTAGTTCTCACCTAGCCCTAGGCTCCCCATAGGGCCAAGGAGGGTCTGGGCTGCCTCTGGCTCCGTGGGCACTGCTGCTTGGCTGGTGGTCTCCGCACCTTGAAACCAACTCCAAACGTGTTCTCCTTCGCGGAGAAGGCTGATTTGGCAGGAAGAAGCCCTGTGTGCACTGGCCCTGGCAACCCACCCATCGCCAGCTAGGGAGGGACCCACCTAGGGCCTAGCTGCGAAACGGCACAAAACGCGCTCCTAGGAGCTGCACTCTGCAAAGGGAAACTGTGCTCGGGGAACAAAGCTCAGCCCCAAGGCGGCTTGGCTCAGGATCGCAGCGCTTGCCTAGTTCTCACCTTTCCCTAGGCTCCCCAAAGGGCCAAGGAGGGTCTGGGCTGCCTCTGGCTCCGTGGGCACTGCTGCTTGGCTGGTGGTCTCCGCACCGTGAAACCAACTCCAATCGTGTTCTCCTTCGCGGAGAAGGCTGATTTGGCAGGAAGAAGCCCTGTGTGCACTGGCCCTGGCAACCCACCCATCGCCAGCTAGGGAGGGACCCACCTAGGGCCTAGCTGCGAAACGGCACAAAACGCGCTCCTAGGAGCTGCACTCTGCAAAGGGAAACTGTGCTCGGGGAACAAAGCTCAGCCCCAAGGCGGCTTGGCTCAGGATCGCAGCGCTTGCCTAGTTCTCACCTAGCCCTAGGCTCCCCATAGGGCCAAGGAGGGTCTGGGCTGCCTCTGGCTCCGTGGGCACTGCTGCTTGGCTGGTGGTCTCCGCACCGTGAAACCAACTCCAAACGTGTTCGCCTTCGCGGAGAAGGCTGATTTGGCAGGAAGAAGCCCTGTGTGCACTGGCCCTGGCAAACCACCCATAGCCAGCTAGGGAGGGACCCACCTAGGGCCTAGCTGCGAAACGGCACAAAACGCGCTCCTAGGAGCTGCACTCTGCAAAGGGAAACTGTGCTCGGGGAACAAAGCTCAGCCCCAAGGCGGCTTGGCTCAGGATCGCAGCGCTTGCCTAGTTCTCACCTAGCCCTAGGCTCCCCAAAGGGCCAAGGAGGGTCTGGGCTGCCTCTGGCTCCGTGGGCACTGCTGCTTGGCTGGTGGTCTCCGCACCTTGAAACCAACTCCAAACGTGTTCTCCTTCGCGGAGAAGGCTGATTTGGCAGGAAGAAGCCCTGTGTGCACTGGCCCTGGCAACCCACCCATCGCCAGCTAGGGAGGGACCCACCTAGGGCCTAGCTGCGAAACGGCACAAAACGCGCTCCTAGGAGCTGCACTCTGCAAAGGGAAACTGTGCTCGGGGAACAAACCTCAGCCCCAAGGCGGCTTGGCTCAGGATCGCAGCGCTTGCCTAGTTCTCACCTAGCCCTAGGCTCCCCATAGGGCCAAGGAGGGTCTGGGCTGCCTCAGGCTCCGTGGGCACTGCTGCTTGGTTGGTGGTCTCCGCACCTTGAAACCAACTCCAAACGTGTTCTCCTTCGTGGAGAAGGCTGATTTGGCAGGAAGAAGCCCTGTGTGCACTGGCCCTGGCAAACCGCCCATAGCCAGCTAAGGAGGGACCCACCTAGGGCCTAGCTGCGAAACGGCACAAAACGCGCTCCTAGGAGCTGCACTCTGCAAAGGGAAACTGTGCTCGGGGAACAAACCTCAGCCCCAAGGCGGCTTGGCTCAGGATCGCAGCGCTTGCCTAGTTCTCACCTAGCCCTAGGCTCCCCATAGGGCCAAGGAGGGTCTGGGCTGCCTCTGGCTCCGTGGGCACTGCTGCTTGGCTGGTGGTCTCCGCACCGTGAAACCAACTCCAAACGTGTTCGCCTTCGCGGAGAAGGCTGATTTGGCAGGAAGAAGCCCTGTGTGCACTGGCCCTGGCAACCCACCCATCGCCAGCTAGGGAGGGACCCACCTAGGGCCTAGCTGCGAAACGGCACAAAACGCGCTCCTAGGAGCTGCACTCTGCAAAGGGAAACTGTGCTCGGGGAACAAAGCTCAGCCCCAAGGCGGCTTGGCTCAGGATCGCAGCGCTTGCCTAGTTCTCACCTAGCCCTAGGCTCCCCATAGGGCCAAGGAGGGTCTGGGCTGCCTCTGGCTCCGTGGGCACTGCTGCTTGGCTGGTGGTCTCCGCACCTTGAAACCAACTCCAAATGTGTTCGCCTTCGCGGAGAAGGCTGATTTGGCAGGAAGAAGCCCTGTGTGCACTGGCCCTGGCAAACCACCCATAGCCAGCTAGGGAGGGACCCACCTAGGGCCTAGCTGCGAAACGGCACAAAACGCGCTCCTAGGAGCTGCACTCTGCAAAGGGAAACTGTGCTCGGGGAACAAAGCTCAGCCCCAAGGCGGCTTGGCTCAGGATCGCAGCGCTTGCCTAGTTCTCACCTAGCCCTAGGCTCCCCAAAGGGCCAAGGAGGGTCTGGGCTGCCTCTGGCTCCGTGGGCACTGCTGCTTGGCTGGTGGTCTCCGCACCGTGAAACCAACTCCAAACGTGTTCGCCTTCGCGGAGAAGGCTGATTTGGCAGGAAGAAGCCCTGTGTGCACTGGCCCTGGCAATCCACCCATCGCCAGCTAGGGAGGGACCCACCTAGGGCCTAGCTGCGAAACGGCACAAAACGCGCTCCTAGGAGCTGCACTCTGCAAAGGGAAACTGTGCTCGGGGAACAAAGCTCAGCCCCAAGGCGGCTTGGCTCAGGATCGCAGCGCTTGCCTAGTTCTCACCTAGCCCTAGGCTCCCCATAGGGCCAAGGAGGGTCTGGGCTGCCTCTGGCTCCGTGGGCACTGCTGCTTGGCTGGTGGTCTCCGCACCGTGAAACCAACTCCAAACGTGTTCGCCTTCGCGGAGAAGGCTGATTTGGCAGGAAGAAGCCCTGTGTGCACTGGCCCTGGCAACCCACCCATAGCCAGCTAGGGAGGGACCCACCTAGGGCCTAGCTGCGAAACGGCGCAAAACGGGCTCCTAGGAGCTGCAATCTGCAAAGGGAAACTGTGCTCGGGGAACAAAGCTCAGCCCCAAGGCGGCTTGGCTCAGGATCGCAGCGCTTGCCTAGTTCTCACCTAGCCCTAGGCTCCCCATAGGGCCAAGGAGGGTCTGGGCTGCCTCTGGCTCCGTGGGCACTGCTGCTTGGTTGGTGGTCTCCGCACCTTGAAACCAACTCCAAACGTGTTCTCCTTCGCGGAGAAGGCTGATTTGGCAGGAAGAAGCCCTGTGTGCACTGGCCCTGGCAAACCGCCCATAGCCAGCTAAGGAGGGACCCACCAAGGGCCTAGCTGCGAAACGGCACAAAACGCGCTCCTAGGAGCTGCACTCTGCAAAGGGAAACTGTGCTCGGGGAACAAACCTCAGCCCCAAGGCGGCTTGGCTCAGGATCGCAGCGCTTGCCTAGTTCTCACCTAGCCCTAGGCTCCCCATAGGGCCAAGGAGGGTCTGGGCTGCCTCTGGCTCCGTGGGCACTGCTGCTTGGCTGGTGGTCTCCGCACCGTGAAACCAACTCCAAACGTGTTCGCCTTCGCGGAGAAGGCTGATTTGGCAGGAAGAAGCCCTGTGTGCACTGGCCCTGGCAACCCACCCATCGCCAGCTAGGGAGGGACCCACCAAGGGCCTAGCTGCGAAACGGCACAAAACGCGCTCCTAGGAGCTGCACTCTGCAAAGGGAAACTGTGCTCGGGGAACAAAGCTCAGCCCCAAGGCGGCTTGGCTCAGGATCGCAGCGCTTGCCTAGTTCTCACCTAGCCCTAGGCTCCCCATAGGGCCAAGGAGGGTCTGGGCTGCCTCTGGCTCCGTGGGCACTGCTGCTTGGCTGGTGGTCTCCGCAGCTTGAAACCAACTCCAAACGTGTTCGCCTTCGCGGAGAAGGCTGATTTGGCAGGAAGAAGCCCTGTGTGCACTGGCCCTGGCAACCCACCCATAGCCAGCTAGGGAGGGACCCACCTAGGGCCTAGCTGCGAAACGGCACAAAACGCGCTCCTAGGAGCTGCACTCTGCAAAGGGAAACTGTGCTCGGGGAACAAAGCTCAGCCCCAAGGCGGCTTGGCTCAGGATCGCAGCGCTTGCCTAGTTCTCACCTAGCCCTAGGCTCCCCATAGGGCCAAGGAGGGTCTGGGCTGCCTCTGGCTCCGAGGGCACTGCTGCTTGGCTGGTGGTCTCCGCAGCTTGAAACCAACTCCAAACGTGTTCTCCTTCGCGGAGAAGGCTGATTTGGCAGGAAGAAGCCCTGTGTGCACTGGCCCTGGCAACCCACCCATCGCCAGCTAGGGAGGGACCCACCTAGGGCCTAGCTGCGAAACGGCACAAAACGCGCTCCTAGGAGCTGCACTCTGCAAAGGGAAACTGTGCTCGGGGAACAAAGCTCAGCCCCAAGGCGGCTTGGCTCAGGATCGCAGCGCTTGCCTAGTTCTCACCTAGCCCTAGGCTCCCCATAGGGCCAAGGAGGGTCTGGGCTGCCTCTGGCTCCGTGGGCACTGCTGCTTGGCTGGTGGTCTCCGCACCGTGAAACCAACTCCAAACGTGTTCGCCTTCGCGGAGAAGGCTGATTTGGCAGGAAGAAGCCCTGTGTGCACTGGCCCTGGCAACCCACCCATCGCCAGCTAGGGAGGGACCCACCTAGGGCCTAGCTGCGAAACGGCACAAAACGCGCTCCTAGGAGCTGCACTCTGCAAAGGGAAACTGTGCTCGGGGAACAAAGCTCAGCCCCAAGGCGGCTTGGCTCAGGATCGCAGCGCTTGCCTAGTTCTCACCTAGCCCTAGGCTCCCCATAGGGCCAAGGAGGGTCTGGGCTGCCTCTGGCTCCGTGGGCACTGCTGCTTGGCTGGTGGTCTCCGCAGCTTGAAACCAACTCCAAACGTGTTCGCCTTCGCGGAGAAGGCTGATTTGGCAGGAAGAAGCCCTCTGTGCACTGGCCCTGGCAACCCACCCATCGCCAGCTAGGGAGGGACCCACCTAGGGCCTAGCTGCGAAACGGCACAAAACGCGCTCCTAGGAGCTGCACTCTGCAAAGGGAAACTGTGCTCGGGGAACAAAGCTCAGCCCCAAGGCGGCTTGGCTCAGGATCGCAGCGCTTGCCTAGTTCTCACCTAGCCCTAGGCTCCCCATAGGGCCAAGGAGGGTCTGGGCTGCCTCTGGCTCCGTGGGCACTGCTGCTTGGCTGGTGGTCTCCGCACCTTGAAACCAACTCCAAACGTGTTCGCCTTCGCGGAGAAGGCTGATTTGGCAGGAAGAAGCCCTGTGTGCACTGGCCCTGGCAACCCACCCATCGCCAGCTAGGGAGGGACCCACCTAGGGCCTAGCTGCGAAACGGCACAAAACGCGCTCCTAGGAGCTGCACTCTGCAAAGGGAAACTGTGCTCGGGGAACAAAGTTCAGCCCCAAGGCGGCTTGGCTCAGGATCGCAGCGCTTGCCTAGTTCTCACCTAGCCCTAGGCTCCCCATAGGGCCAAGGAGGGTCTGGGCTGCCTCTGCCTCCGTGGGCACTGCTGCTTGGCTGGTGGTCTCCGCAGCTTGAAACCAACTCCAAACGTGTTCTCCTTCGCGGAGAAGGCTGATTTGGCAGGAAGAAGCCCTGTGTGCACTGGCCCTGGCAATCCACCCATAGCCAGCTAAGGAGGGACCCACCTAGGGCCTAGCTGCGAAACGGCACAAAACGCGCTCCTAGGAGCTGCACTCTGCAAAGGGAAACTGTGCTCGGGGAACAAAGCTCAGCCCCAAGGCGGCTTGGCTCAGGATCGCAGCGCTTGCCTAGTTCTCACCTAGCCCTAGGCTCCCCATAGGGCCAAGGAGGGTCTGGGCTGCCTCTGGCTCCGTGGGCACTGCTGCTTGGCTGGTGGTCTCCGCACCTTGAAACCAACTCCAAACGTGTTCTCCTTCGCGGAGAAGGCTGATTTGGCAGGAAGAAGCCCTGTGTGCACTGGCCCTAGCAACCCACCCATAGGCAGCTAGGGAGGGACCCACCTAGGGCCTAGCTGCGAAACGGCACAAAACGCGCTCCTAGGAGCTGCACTCTGCAAAGGGAAACTGTGCTCGGGGAACAAAGCTCAGCCCCAAGGCGGCTTGGCTCAGGATCGCAGCGCTTGCCTAGTTCTCACCTAGCCCTAGGCTCCCCATAGGGCCAAGGAGGGTCTGGGCTGCCTCTGGCTCCGAGGGCACTGCTGCTTGGCTGGTGGTCTCCGCAGCTTGAAACCAAATCCAAACGTGTTCTCCTTCGCGGAGAAGGCTGATTTGGCAGGAAGAAGCCCTGTGTGCACTGGCCCTGGCAACCCACCCATCGCCAGCTAGGGAGGGACCCACCTAGGGCCTAGCTGCGAAACGGCACAAAACGCGCTCCTAGGAGCTGCACTCTGCAAAGGGAAACTGTGCTCGGGGAACAAAGCTCAGCCCCAAGGCGGCTTGGCTCAGGATCGCAGCGCTTGCCTAGTTCTCACCTAGCCCTAGGCTCCCCATAGGGCCAAGGAGGGTCTGGGCTGCCTCTGGCTCCGTGGGCACTGCTGCTTGGCTGGTGGTCTCCGCAGCTTGAAACCAACTCCAAACGTGTTCTCCTTCGCGGAGAAGGCTGATTTGGCAGGAAGAAGCCCTGTGTGCACTGGCCCTAGCAACCCACCCATCGCCAGCTAGGGAGGGACCCACCTAGGGCCTAGCTGCGAAACGGCACAAAACGCGCTCCTAGGAGCTGCACTCTGCAAAGGGAAACTGTGCTCGGGGAACAAAGCTCAGCCCCAAGGCGGCTTGGCTCAGGATCGCAGCGCTTGCCTAGTTCTCACCTAGCCCTAGGCTCCCCATAGGGCCAAGGAGGGTCTGGGCTGCCTCTGGCTCCGTGGGCACTGCTGCTTGGCTGGTGGTCTCCGCACCGTGAAACCAACTCCAAACGTGTTCGCCTTCGCGGAGAAGGCTGATTTGGCAGGAAGAAGCCCTGTGTGCACTGGCCCTGGCAACCCACCCATCGCCAGCTAGGGAGGGACCCACCTAGGGCCTAGCTGCGAAACGGCACAAAACGCGCTCCTAGGAGCTGCACTCTGCAAAGGGAAACTGTGCTCGGGGAACAAAGTTCAGCCCCAAGGCGGCTTGGCTCAGGATCGCAGCGCTTGCCTAGTTCTCACCTAGCCCTAGGCTCCCCATAGGGCCAAGGAGGGTCTGGGCTGCCTCTGGCTCCGTGGGCACTGCTGCTTGGCTGGTGGTCTCCGCACCTTGAAACCAACTCCAAACGTGTTCGCCTTCGCGGAGAAGGCTGATTTGGCAGGAAGAAGCCCTGTGTGCACTGGCCCTGGCAATCCACCCATAGCCAGCTAAGGAGGGACCCACCTAGGGCCTAGCTGCGAAACGGCACAAAACGCGCTCCTAGGAGCTGCACTCTGCAAAGGGAAACTGTGCTCGGGGAACAAAGCTCAGCCCCAAGGCGGCTTGGCTCAGGATCGCAGCGCTTGCCTAGTTCTCACCTAGCCCTAGGCTCCCCATAGGGCCAAGGAGGGTCTGGGCTGCCTCTGGCTCCGTGGGCACTGCTGCTTGGCTGGTGGTCTCCGCACCTTGAAACCAACTCCAAACGTGTTCTCCTTCGCGGAGAAGGCTGATTTGGCAGGAAGAAGCCCTGTGTGCACTGGCCCTAGCAACCCACCCATAGGCAGCTAGGGAGGGACCCACCTAGGGCCTAGCTGCGAAACGGCACAAAACGCGCTCCTAGGAGCTGCACTCTGCAAAGGGAAACTGTGCTCGGGGAACAAAGCTCAGCCCCAAGGCGGCTTGGCTCAGGATCGCAGCGCTTGCCTAGTTCTCACCTAGCCCTAGGCTCCCCATAGGGCCAAGGAGGGTCTGGGCTGCCTCTGGCTCCGAGGGCACTGCTGCTTGGCTGGTGGTCTCCGCAGCTTGAAACCAAATCCAAACGTGTTCTCCTTCGCGGAGAAGGCTGATTTGGCAGGAAGAAGCCCTGTGTGCACTGGCCCTGGCAACCCACCCATCGCCAGCTAGGGAGGGACCCACCTAGGGCCTAGCTGCGAAACGGCACAAAACGCGCTCCTAGGAGCTGCACTCTGCAAAGGGAAACTGTGCTCGGGGAACAAAGCTCAGCCCCAAGGCGGCTTGGCTCAGGATCGCAGCGCTTGCCTAGTTCTCACCTAGCCCTAGGCTCCCCATAGGGCCAAGGAGGGTCTGGGCTGCCTCTGGCTCCGTGGGCACTGCTGCTTGGCTGGTGGTCTCCGCAGCTTGAAACCAACTCCAAACGTGTTCTCCTTCGCGGAGAAGGCTGATTTGGCAGGAAGAAGCCCTGTGTGCACTGGCCCTAGCAACCCACCCATCGCCAGCTAGGGAGGGACCCACCTAGGGCCTAGCTGCGAAACGGCACAAAACGCGCTCCTAGGAGCTGCACTCTGCAAAGGGAAACTGTGCTCGGGGAACAAAGCTCAGCCCCAAGGCGGCTTGGCTCAGGATCGCAGCGCTTGCCTAGTTCTCACCTAGCCCTAGGCTCCCCATAGGGCCAAGGAGGGTCTGGGCTGCCTCTGGCTCCGTGGGCACTGCTGCTTGGCTGGTGGTCTCCGCACCTTGAAACCAACTCCAAACGTGTTCTCCTTCGTGGAGAAGGCTGATTTGGCAGGAAGAAGCCTTGTGTGCAATGGCCCTGGCAAACCGCCCATCGCCAGCTAAGGAGGGACCCACCAAGGGCCTAGCTGCGAAACGGCACAAAACGCGCTCCTAGGAGCTGCACTCTGCAAAGGGAAACTGTGCTCGGGGAACAAAGCTCAGCCCCAAGGCGGCTTGGCTCAGGATCGCAGCGCTTGCCTAGTTCTCACCTAGCCCTAGGCTCCCCATAGGGCCAAGGAGGGTCTGGGCTGCCTCTGGCTCCGTGGGCACTGCTGCTTGGCTGGTGGTCTCCGCACCGTGAAACCAACTCCAAACGTGTTCGCCTTCGCGGAGAAGGCTGATTTGGCAGGAAGAAGCCCTGTGTGCACTGGCCCTGGCAACCCACCCATCGCCAGCTAGGGAGGGACCCACCTAGGGCCTAGCTGCGAAACGGCACAAAACGCGCTCCTAGGAGCTGCACTCTGCAAAGGGAAACTGTGCTCGGGGAACAAAGCTCAGCCCCAAGGCGGCTTGGCTCAGGATCGCAGCGCTTGCCTAGTTCTCACGTAGCCCTAGGCTCCCCATAGGGCCAAGGAGGGTCTGGGCTGCCTCTGGCTCCGTGGGCACTGCTGCTTGGCTGGTGGTCTCCGCACCTTGAAACCAACTCCAAACGTGTTCTCCTTCGCGGAGAAGGCTGATTTGGCAGGAAGAAGCCCTGTGTGCACTGGCCCTGGCAATCCACCCATAGCCAGCTAAGGAGGGACCCACCTAGGGCCTAGCTGCGAAACGGCACAAAACGCGCTCCTAGGAGCTGCACTCTGCAAAGGGAAACTGTGCTCGGGGAACAAAGCTCAGCCCCAAGGCGGCTTGGCTCAGGATCGCAGCGCTTGCCTAGTTCTCACCTAGCCCTAGGCTCCCCATAGGGCCAAGGAGGGTCTGGGCTGCCTCTGGCTCCGTGGGCACTGCTGCTTGGCTGGTGGTCTCCGCACCTTGAAACCAACTCCAAACGTGTTCTCCTTCGCGGAGAAGGCTGATTTAGCAGGAAGAAGCCCTGTGTGCACTGGCCCTAGCAACCCACCCATAGGCAGCTAGGGAGGGACCCACCTAGGGCCTAGCTGCGAAACGGCACAAAACGCGCTCCTAGGAGCTGCACTCTGCAAAGGGAAACTGTGCTCGGGGAACAAAGCTCAGCCCCAAGGCGGCTTGGCTCAGGATCGCAGCGCTTGCCTAGTTCTCACCTAGCCCTAGGCTCCCCATAGGGCCAAGGAGGGTCTGGGCTGCCTCTGGCTCCGAGGGCACTGCTGCTTGGCTGGTGGTCTCCGCAGCTTGAAACCAAATCCAAACGTGTTCTCCTTCGCGGAGAAGGCTGATTTGGCAGGAAGAAGCCCTGTGTGCACTGGCCCTGGCAACCCACCCATCGCCAGCTAGGGAGGGACCCACCTAGGGCCTAGCTGCGAAACGGCACAAAACGCGCTCCTAGGAGCTGCACTCTGCAAAGGGAAACTGTGCTCGGGGAACAAAGCTCAGCCCCAAGGCGGCTTGGCTCAGGATCGCAGCGCTTGCCTAGTTCTCACCTAGCCCTAGGCTCCCCATAGGGCCAAGGAGGGTCTGGGCTGCCTCTGGCTCCGTGGGCACTGCTGCTTGGCTGGTGGTCTCCGCAGCTTGAAACCAACTCCAAACGTGTTCTCCTTCGCGGAGAAGGCTGATTTGGCAGGAAGAAGCCCTGTGTGCACTGGCCCTAGCAACCCACCCATCGCCAGCTAGGGAGGGACCCACCTAGGGCCTAGCTGCGAAACGGCACAAAACGCGCTCCTAGGAGCTGCACTCTGCAAAGGGAAACTGTGCTCGGGGAACAAAGCTCAGCCCCAAGGCGGCTTGGCTCAGGATCGCAGCGCTTGCCTAGTTCTCACCTAGCCCTAGGCTCCCCATAGGGCCAAGGAGGGTCTGGGCTGCCTCTGGCTCCGTGGGCACTGCTGCTTGGCTGGTGGTCTCCGCACCTTGAAACCAACTCCAAACGTGTTCTCCTTCGTGGAGAAGGCTGATTTGGCAGGAAGAAGCCTTGTGTGCAATGGCCCTGGCAAACCGCCCATCGCCAGCTAAGGAGGGACCCACCAAGGGCCTAGCTGCGAAACGGCACAAAACGCGCTCCTAGGAGCTGCACTCTGCAAAGGGAAACTGTGCTCGGGGAACAAAGCTCAGCCCCAAGGCGGCTTGGCTCAGGATCGCAGCGCTTGCCTAGTTCTCACCTAGCCCTAGGCTCCCCATAGGGCCAAGGAGGGTCTGGGCTGCCTCTGGCTCCGTGGGCACTGCTGCTTGACTGGTGGTCTCCGCACCGTGAAACCAACTCCAAACGTGTTCGCCTTCGCGGAGAAGGCTGATTTGGCAGGAAGAAGCCCTGTGTGCACTGGCCCTGGCAACCCACCCATCGCCAGCTAGGGAGGGACCCACCTAGGGCCTAGCTGCGAAACGGCACAAAACGCGCTCCTAGGAGCTGCACTCTGCAAAGGGAAACTGTGCTCGGGGAACAAAGCTCAGCCCCAAGGCGGCTTGGCTCAGGATCGCAGCGCTTGCCTAGTTCTCACGTAGCCCTAGGCTCCCCATAGGGCCAAGGAGGGTCTGGGCTGCCTCTGGCTCCGTGGGCACTGCTGCTTGGCTGGTGGTCTCCGCAGCTTGAAACCAACTCCAAACGTGTTCGCCTTCGCGGAGAAGGCTGATTTGGCAGGAAGAAGCCCTGTGTGCACTGGCCCTGGCAAACCACCCATAGCCAGCTAGGGAGGGACCCACCTAGGGCCTAGCTGCGAAACGGCACAAAACGCGCTCCTAGGAGCTGCACTCTGCAAAGGGAAACTGTGCTCGGGGAACAAAGCTCAGCCCCAAGGCGGCTTGGCTCAGGATCGCAGCGCTTGCCTAGTTCTCACCTAGCCCTAGGCTCCCCATAGGGCCAAGGAGGGTCTGGGGTGCCTCTGGCTCCGTGGGCACTGCTGCTTGGCTGGTGGTCTCCGCACCGTGAAACCAACTCCAAACGTGTTCGCCTTCGCGGAGAAGGCTGATTTGGCAGGAAGAAGCCCTGTGTGCACTGGCCCTGGCAACCCACCCATCGCCAGCTTGGGAGGGACCCACCTAGGGCCTAGCTGCGAAACGGCACAAAACGCGCTCCTAGGAGCTGCACTCTGCAAAGGGAAACTGTGCTCGGGGAACAAAGCTCAGCCCCAAGGCGGCTTGGCTCAGGATCGCAGCGCTTGCCTAGTTCTCACGTAGCCCTAGGCTCCCCATAGGGCCAAGGAAGGTCTGGGCTGCCTCTGGCTCCGTGGGCACTGCTGCTTGGCTGGTGTTCTCCGCACCTTGAAACCAACTCCAAACGTGTTCTCCTTCGTGGAGAAGGCTGATTTGGCAGGAAGAAGCCTTGTGTGCAATGGCCCTGGCAAACCGCCCATCGCCAGCTAAGGAGGGACCCACCAAGGGCCTAGCTGCGAAACGGCACAAAACGCGCTCCTAGGAGCTGCACTCTGCAAAGGGAAACTGTGCTCGGGGAACAAAGCTCAGCCCCAAGGCGGCTTGGCTCAGGATCGCAGCGCTTGCCTAGTTCTCACCTAGCCCTAGGCTCCCCATAGGGCCAAGGAGGGTCTGGGCTGCCTCTGGCTCCGTGGGCACTGCTGCTTGGCTGGTGGTCTCCGCACCTTGAAACCAACTCCAAACGTGTTCTCCTTCGTGGAGAAGGCTGATTTGGCAGGAAGAAGCCTTGTGTGCAATGGCCCTGGCAAACCGCCCATCGCCAGCTAGGGAGGGACCCACCAAGGGCCTAGCTGCGAAACGGCACAAAACGCGCTCCTAGGAGCTGCACTCTGCAAAGGGAAACTGTGCTCGGGGAACAAAGCTCAGCCCCAAGGCGGCTTGGCTCAGGATCGCAGCGCTTGCCTAGTTCTCACCTAGCCCTAGGCTCCCCATAGGGCCAAGGAGGGTCTGGGCTGCCTCTGGCTCCGTGGGCACTGCTGCTTGGCTGGTGGTCTCCGCACCGTGAAACCAACTCCAAACGTGTTCGCCTTCGCGGAGAAGGCTGATTTGGCAGGAAGAAGCCCTGTGTGCACTGGCCCTGGCAACCCACCCATCGCCAGCTAGGGAGGGACCCACCTAGGGCCTAGCTGCGAAACGGCACAAAACGCGCTCCTAGGAGCTGCACTCTGCAAAGGGAAACTGTGCTCGGGGAACAAAGCTCAGCCCCAAGGCGGCTTGGCTCAGGATCGCAGCGCTTGCCTAGTTCTCACCTAGCCCTAGGCTCCCCATAGGGCCAAGGAGGGTCTGGGCTGCCTCTGGCTCCGTGGGCACTGCTGCTTGGCTGGTGGTCTCCGCAGCTTGAAACCAACTCCAAACGTGTTCGCCTTCGCGGAGAAGGCTGATTTGGCAGGAAGAAGCCCTGTGTGCACTGGCCCTGGCAACCCACCCATCGCCAGCTAGGGAGGGACCCACCTAGGGCCTAGCTGCGAAACGGCGCAAAACGCGCTCCTAGGAGCTGCACTCTGCAAAGGGAAACTGTGCTCGGGGAACAAAGCTCAGCCCCAAGGCGGCTTGGCTCAGGATCGCAGCGCTTGCCTAGTTCTCACCTAGCCCTAGGCTCCCCATAGGGCCAAGGAGGGTCTGGGCTGCCTCTGGCTCCGTGGGCACTGCTGCTTGGTTGGTGGTCTCCGCACCTTGAAACCAACTCCAAACGTGTTCTCCTTCGCGGAGAAGGCTGATTTGGCAGGAAGAAGCCCTGTGTGCACTGGCCCTGGCAAACCGCCCATAGCCAGCTAAGGAGGGACCCACCTAGGGCCTAGCTGCGAAACGGCACAAAACGCGCTCCTAGGAGCTGCACTCTGCAAAGGGAAACTGTGCTCGGGGAACAAAGCTCAGCCCCAAGGCGGCTTGGCTCAGGATCGCAGCGCTTGCCTAGTTCTCACCTAGCCCTAGGCTCCCCATAGGGCCAAGGAGGGTCTGGGCTGCCTCTGGCTCCGTGGGCACTGCTGCTTGGCTGGTGGTCTCCGCACCGTGAAACCAACTCCAAACGTGTTCGCCTTCGCGGAGAAGGCTGATTTGGCAGGAAGAAGCCCTGTGTGCACTGGCCCTGGCAACCCACCCATCGCCAGCTAGGGAGGGACCCACCTAGGGCCTAGCTGCGAAACGGCACAAAACGCGCTCCTAGGAGCTGCACTCTGCAAAGGGAAACTGTGCTCGGGGAACAAAGCTCAGCCCCAAGGCGGCTTGGCTCAGGATCGCAGCGCTTGCCTAGTTCTCACCTAGCCCTAGGCTCCCCATAGGGCCAAGGAGGGTCTGGGCTGCCTCTGGCTCCGTGGGCACTGCTGCTTGGCTGGTGGTCTCCGCAGCTTGAAACCAACTCCAAACGTGTTCGCCTTCGCGGAGAAGGCTGATTTGGCAGGAAGAAGCCCTGTGTGCACTGGCCCTGGCAACCCACCCATAGCCAGCTAGGGAGGGACCCACCTAGGGCCTAGCTGCGAAACGGCACAAAACGCGCTCCTAGGAGCTGCACTCTGCAAAGGGAAACTGTGCTCGGGGAACAAAGCTCAGCCCCAAGGCGGCTTGGCTCAGGATCGCAGCGCTTGCCTAGTTCTCACCTAGCCCTAGGCTCCCCATAGGGCCAAGGAGGGTCTGGGCTGCCTCTGGCTCCGTGGGCACTGCTGCTTGGCTGGTGGTCTCCGCACCGTGAAACCAACTCCAAACGTGTTCGCCTTCGCGGAGAAGGCTGATTTGGCAGGAAGAAGCCCTGTGTGCACTGGCCCTGGCAACCCACCCATAGCCAGCTAGGGAGGGACCCACCTAGGGCCTAGCTGCGAAACGGCACAAAACGCGCTCCTAGGAGCTGCACTCTGCAAAGGGAAACTGTGCTCGGGGAACAAAGCTCAGCCCCAAGGCGGCTTGGCTCAGGATCGCAGCGCTTGCCTAGTTCTCACCTAGCCCTAGGCTCCCCATAGGGCCAAGGAGGGTCTGGGGTGCCTCTGGCTCCGTGGGCACTGCTGCTTGGCTGGTGGTCTCCGCACCGTGAAACCAACTCCAAACGTGTTCGCCTTCGCGGAGAAGGCTGATTTGGCAGGAAGAAGCCCTGTGTGCACTGGCCCTGGCAACCCACCCATCGCCAGCTTGGGAGGGACCCACCTAGGGCCTAGCTGCGAAACGGCACAAAACGCGCTCCTAGGAGCTGCACTCTGCAAAGGGAAACTGTGCTCGGGGAACAAAGCTCAGCCCCAAGGCGGCTTGGCTCAGGATCGCAGCGCTTGCCTAGTTCTCACGTAGCCCTAGGCTCCCCATAGGGCCAAGGA
The DNA here is from genome assembly GCF_054392235.1 of Sus scrofa. Taxonomy (NCBI): domain Eukaryota; kingdom Metazoa; phylum Chordata; class Mammalia; order Artiodactyla; family Suidae; genus Sus; species Sus scrofa. The sequence goes on along the minus strand of NC_139389.1, from coordinate 30,940,191 downwards.
GGGTCTGGGCTGCCTCTGGCTCCGTGGGCACTGCTGCTTGGCTGGTGTTCTCCGCACCTTGAAACCAACTCCAAACGTGTTCTCCTTCGTGGAGAAGGCTGATTTGGCAGGAAGAAGCCTTGTGTGCAATGGCCCTGGCAAACCGCCCATCGCCAGCTAAGGAGGGACCCACCAAGGGCCTAGCTGCGAAACGGCACAAAACGCGCTCCTAGGAGCTGCACTCTGCAAAGGGAAACTGTGCTCGGGGAACAAAGCTCAGCCCCAAGGCGGCTTGGCTCAGGATCGCAGCGCTTGCCTAGTTCTCACCTAGCCCTAGGCTCCCCATAGGGCCAAGGAGGGTCTGGGCTGCCTCTGGCTCCGTGGGCACTGCTGCTTGGCTGGTGGTCTCCGCACCTTGAAACCAACTCCAAACGTGTTCTCCTTCGTGGAGAAGGCTGATTTGGCAGGAAGAAGCCTTGTGTGCAATGGCCCTGGCAAACCGCCCATCGCCAGCTAGGGAGGGACCCACCAAGGGCCTAGCTGCGAAACGGCACAAAACGCGCTCCTAGGAGCTGCACTCTGCAAAGGGAAACTGTGCTCGGGGAACAAAGCTCAGCCCCAAGGCGGCTTGGCTCAGGATCGCAGCGCTTGCCTAGTTCTCACCTAGCCCTAGGCTCCCCATAGGGCCAAGGAGGGTCTGGGCTGCCTCTGGCTCCGTGGGCACTGCTGCTTGGCTGGTGGTCTCCGCACCGTGAAACCAACTCCAAACGTGTTCGCCTTCGCGGAGAAGGCTGATTTGGCAGGAAGAAGCCCTGTGTGCACTGGCCCTGGCAACCCACCCATCGCCAGCTAGGGAGGGACCCACCTAGGGCCTAGCTGCGAAACGGCACAAAACGCGCTCCTAGGAGCTGCACTCTGCAAAGGGAAACTGTGCTCGGGGAACAAAGCTCAGCCCCAAGGCGGCTTGGCTCAGGATCGCAGCGCTTGCCTAGTTCTCACCTAGCCCTAGGCTCCCCATAGGGCCAAGGAGGGTCTGGGCTGCCTCTGGCTCCGTGGGCACTGCTGCTTGGCTGGTGGTCTCCGCAGCTTGAAACCAACTCCAAACGTGTTCGCCTTCGCGGAGAAGGCTGATTTGGCAGGAAGAAGCCCTGTGTGCACTGGCCCTGGCAACCCACCCATAGCCAGCTAGGGAGGGACCCACCTAGGGCCTAGCTGCGAAACGGCGCAAAACGCGCTCCTAGGAGCTGCAATCTGCAAAGGGAAACTGTGCTCGGGGAACAAAGCTCAGCCCCAAGGCGGCTTGGCTCAGGATCGCAGCGCTTGCCTAGTTCTCACCTAGCCCTAGGCTCCCCATAGGGCCAAGGAGGGTCTGGGCTGCCTCTGGCTCCGTGGGCACTGCTGCTTGGTTGGTGGTCTCCGCACCTTGAAACCAACTCCAAACGTGTTCTCCTTCGCGGAGAAGGCTGATTTGGCAGGAAGAAGCCCTGTGTGCACTGGCCCTGGCAAACCGCCCATAGCCAGCTAAGGAGGGACCCACCTAGGGCCTAGCTGCGAAACGGCACAAAACGCGCTCCTAGGAGCTGCACTCTGCAAAGGGAAACTGTGCTCGGGGAACAAAGCTCAGCCCCAAGGCGGCTTGGCTCAGGATCGCAGCGCTTGCCTAGTTCTCACCTAGCCCTAGGCTCCCCATAGGGCCAAGGAGGGTCTGGGCTGCCTCTGGCTCCGTGGGCACTGCTGCTTGGCTGGTGGTCTCCGCACCGTGAAACCAACTCCAAACGTGTTCGCCTTCGCGGAGAAGGCTGATTTGGCAGGAAGAAGCCCTGTGTGCACTGGCCCTGGCAACCCACCCATCGCCAGCTAGGGAGGGACCCACCTAGGGCCTAGCTGCGAAACGGCACAAAACGCGCTCCTAGGAGCTGCACTCTGCAAAGGGAAACTGTGCTCGGGGAACAAAGCTCAGCCCCAAGGCGGCTTGGCTCAGGATCGCAGCGCTTGCCTAGTTCTCACCTAGCCCTAGGCTCCCCATAGGGCCAAGGAGGGTCTGGGCTGCCTCTGGCTCCGTGGGCACTGCTGCTTGGCTGGTGGTCTCCGCAGCTTGAAACCAACTCCAAACGTGTTCGCCTTCGCGGAGAAGGCTGATTTGGCAGGAAGAAGCCCTGTGTGCACTGGCCCTGGCAACCCACCCATAGCCAGCTAGGGAGGGACCCACCTAGGGCCTAGCTGCGAAACGGCACAAAACGCGCTCCTAGGAGCTGCACTCTGCAAAGGGAAACTGTGCTCGGGGAACAAAGCTCAGCCCCAAGGCGGCTTGGCTCAGGATCGCAGCGCTTGCCTAGTTCTCACCTAGCCCTAGGCTCCCCATAGGGCCAAGGAGGGTCTGGGCTGCCTCTGGCTCCGTGGGCACTGCTGCTTGGCTGGTGGTCTCCGCACCGTGAAACCAACTCCAAACGTGTTCGCCTTCGCGGAGAAGGCTGATTTGGCAGGAAGAAGCCCTGTGTGCACTGGCCCTGGCAACCCACCCATCGCCAGCTAGGGAGGGACCCACCTAGGGCCTAGCTGCGAAACGGCACAAAACGCGCTCCTAGGAGCTGCACTCTGCAAAGGGAAACTGTGCTCGGGGAACAAAGCTCAGCCCAAAGGCGGCTTGGCTCAGGATCGCAGCGCTTGCCTAGTTCTCACGTAGCCCTAGGCTCCCCATAGGGCCAAGGAGGGTCTGGGCTGCCTCTGGCTCCGTGGGCACTGCTGCTTGGCTGGTGGTCTCCGCAGCTTGAAACCAACTCCAAACGTGTTCGCCTTCGCGGAGAAGGCTGATTTGGCAGGAAGAAGCCCTCTGTGCACTGGCCCTGGCAACCCACCCATCGCCAGCTAGGGAGGGACCCACCTAGGGCCTAGCTGCGAAACGGCACAAAACGCGCTCCTAGGAGCTGCACTCTGCAAAGGGAAACTGTGCTCGGGGAACAAAGCTCAGCCCCAAGGCGGCTTGGCTCAGGATCGCAGCGCTTGCCTAGTTCTCACCTAGCCCTAGGCTCCCCAAAGGGCCAAGGAGGGTCTGGGCTGCCTCTGGCTCCGTGGGCACTGCTGCTTGGCTGGTGGTCTCCGCAGCTTGAAACCAACTCCAAACGTGTTCGCCTTCGCGGAGAAGGCTGATTTGGCAGGAAGAAGCCCTGTGTGCACTGGCCCTGGCAACCCACCCATCGCCAGCTAGGGAGGGACCCACCTAGGGCCTAGCTGCGAAACGGCACAAAACGCGCTCCTAGGAGCTGCACTCTGCAAAGGGAAACTGTGCTCGGGGAACAAAGTTCAGCCCCAAGGCGGCTTGGCTCAGGATCGCAGCGCTTGCCTAGTTCTCACCTAGCCCTAGGCTCCCCATAGGGCCAAGGAGGGTCTGGGCTGCCTCTGGCTCCGTGGGCACTGCTGCTTGGCTGGTGGTCTCCGCACCTTGAAACCAACTCCAAACGTGTTCTCCTTCGCGGAGAAGGCTGATTTGGCAGGAAGAAGCCCTGTGTGCACTGGCCCTGGCAATCCACCCATAGCCAGCTAAGGAGGGACCCACCTAGGGCCTAGCTGCGAAACGGCACAAAACGCGCTCCTAGGAGCTGCACTCTGCAAAGGGAAACTGTGCTCGGGGAACAAAGCTCAGCCCCAAGGCGGCTTGGCTCAGGATCGCAGCGCTTGCCTAGTTCTCACCTAGCCCTAGGCTCCCCATAGGGCCAAGGAGGGTCTGGGCTGCCTCTGGCTCCGTGGGCACTGCTGCTTGGCTGGTGGTCTCCGCACCTTGAAACCAACTCCAAACGTGTTCTCCTTCGCGGAGAAGGCTGATTTGGCAGGAAGAAGCCCTGTGTGCACTGGCCCTAGCAACCCACCCATAGGCAGCTAGGGAGGGACCCACCTAGGGCCTAGCTGCGAAACGGCACAAAACGCGCTCCTAGGAGCTGCACTCTGCAAAGGGAAACTGTGCTCGGGGAACAAAGCTCAGCCCCAAGGCGGCTTGGCTCAGGATCGCAGCGCTTGCCTAGTTCTCACCTAGCCCTAGGCTCCCCATAGGGCCAAGGAGGGTCTGGGCTGCCTCTGGCTCCGAGGGCACTGCTGCTTGGCTGGTGGTCTCCGCAGCTTGAAACCAACTCCAAACGTGTTCTCCTTCGCGGAGAAGGCTGATTTGGCAGGAAGAAGCCCTGTGTGCACTGGCCCTGGCAACCCACCCATCGCCAGCTAGGGAGGGACCCACCTAGGGCCTAGCTGCGAAACGGCACAAAACGCGCTCCTAGGAGCTGCACTCTGCAAAGGGAAACTGTGCTCGGGGAACAAAGCTCAGCCCCAAGGCGGCTTGGCTCAGGATCGCAGCGCTTGCCTAGTTCTCACGTAGCCCTAGGCTCCCCATAGGGCCAAGGAGGGTCTGGGCTGCCTCTGGCTCCGTGGGCACTGCTGCTTGGCTGGTGGTCTCCGCACCTTGAAACCAACTCCAAACGTGTTCGCCTTCGCGGAGAAGGCTGATTTGGCAGGAAGAAGCCCTGTGTGCACTGGCCCTGGCAACCCACCCATAGCCAGCTAGGGAGGGACCCACCTAGGGCCTAGCTGCGAAACGGCACAAAACGCGCTCCTAGGAGCTGCACTCTGCAAAGGGAAACTGTGCTCGGGGAACAAAGCTCAGCCCCAAGGCGGCTTGGCTCAGGATCGCAGCGCTTGCCTAGTTCTCACCTAGCCCTAGGCTCCCCATAGGGCCAAGGAGGGTCTGGGCTGCCTCTGGCTCCGTGGGCACTGCTGCTTGGCTGGTGGTCTCCGCAGCTTGAAACCAACTCCAAACGTGTTCGCCTTCGCGGAGAAGGCTGATTTGGCAGGAAGAAGCCCTGTGTGCACTGGCCCTGGCAACCCACCCATCGCCAGCTTGGGAGGGACCCACCTAGGGCCTAGCTGCGAAACGGCACAAAACGCGCTCCTAGGAGCTGCACTCTGCAAAGGGAAACTGTGCTCGGGGAACAAAGCTCAGCCCCAAGGCGGCTTGGCTCAGGATCGCAGCGCTTGCCTAGTTCTCACCTAGCCCTAGGCTCCCCATAGGGCCAAGGAGGGTCTGGGCTGCCTCTGGCTCCGAGGGCACTGCTGCTTGGCTGGTGGTCTCCGCAGCTTGAAACCAACTCCAAACGTGTTCTCCTTCGCGGAGAAGGCTGATTTGGCAGGAAGAAGCCCTGTGTGCACTGGCCCTGGCAACCCACCCATCGCCAGCTAGGGAGGGACCCACCTAGGGCCTAGCTGCGAAACGGCACAAAACGCGCTCCTAGGAGCTGCACTCTGCAAAGGGAAACTGTGCTCGGGGAACAAAGCTCAGCCCCAAGGCGGCTTGGCTCAGGATCGCAGCGCTTGCCTAGTTCTCACCTAGCCCTAGGCTCCCCATAGGGCCAAGGAGGGTCTGGGCTGCCTCTGGCTCCGTGGGCACTGCTGCTTGGCTGGTGGTCTCCGCACCGTGAAACCAACTCCAAACGTGTTCTCCTTCGCGGAGAAGGCTGATTTGGCAGGAAGAAGCCCTGTGTGCACTGGCCCTGGCAACCCACCCATCGCCAGCTAGGGAGGGACCCACCTAGGGCCTAGCTGCGAAACGGCACAAAACGCGCTCCTAGGAGCTGCACTCTGCAAAGGGAAACTGTGCTCGGGGAACAAAGCTCAGCCCCAAGGCGGCTTGGCTCAGGATCGCAGCGCTTGCCTAGTTCTCACGTAGCCCTAGGCTCCCCATAGGGCCAAGGAGGGTCTGGGCTGCCTCTGGCTCCGTGGGCACTGCTGCTTGGCTGGTGGTCTCCGCAGCTTGAAACCAACTCCAAACGTGTTCGCCTTCGCGGAGAAGGCTGATTTGGCAGGAAGAAGCCCTGTGTGCACTGGCCCTGGCAAACCACCCATAGCCAGCTAGGGAGGGACCCACCTAGGGCCTAGCTGCGAAACAGCACAAAACGCGCTCCTAGGAGCTGCACTCTGCAAAGGGAAACTGTGCTCGGGGAACAAAGCTCAGCCCCAAGGCGGCTTGGCTCAGGATCGCAGCGCTTGCCTAGTTCTCACCTAGCCCTAGGCTCCCCATAGGGCCAAGGAGGGTCTGGGCTGCCTCTGGCTCCGTGGGCACTGCTGCTTGGCTGGTGGTCTCCGCACCTTGAAACCAACTCCAAACGTGTTCGCCTTCGCGGAGAAGGCTGATTTGGCAGGAAGAAGCCCTGTGTGCACTGGCCCTGGCAAACCACCCATAGCCAGCTAGGGAGGGACCCACCTAGGGCCTAGCTGCGAAACGGCACAAAACGCGCTCCTAGGAGCTGCACTCTGCAAAGGGAAACTGTGCTCGGGGAACAAAGCTCAGCCCCAAGGCGGCTTGGCTCAGGATCGCAGCGCTTGCCTAGTTCTCACCTAGCCCTAGGCTCCCCATAGGGCCAAGGAGGGTCTGGGGTGCCTCTGGCTCCGTGGGCACTGCTGCTTGGCTGGTGGTCTCCGCACCGTGAAACCAACTCCAAACGTGTTCGCCTTCGCGGAGAAGGCTGATTTGGCAGGAAGAAGCCCTGTGTGCACTGGCCCTGGCAACCCACCCATCGCCAGCTAGGGAGGGACCCACCTAGGGCCTAGCTGCGAAACGGCACAAAACGCGCTCCTAGGAGCTGCACTCTGCAAAGGGAAACTGTGCTCGGGGAACAAAGCTCAGCCCCAAGGCGGCTTGGCTCAGGATCGCAGCGCTTGCCTAGTTCTCACCTAGCCCTAGGCTCCCCATAGGGCCAAGGAGGGTCTGGGCTGCCTCTGGCTCCGTGGGCACTGCTGCTTGGCTGGTGGTCTCCGCAGCTTGAAACCAACTCCAAACGTGTTCTCCTTCGTGGAGAAGGCTGATTTGGCAGGAATAAGCCTTGTGTGCAATGGCCCTGGCAAACCGCCCATCGCCAGCTAAGGAGGGACCCACCAAGGGCCTAGCTGCGAAACGGCACAAAACGCGCTCCTAGGAGCTGCACTCTGCAAAGGGAAACTGTGCTCGGGGAACAAAGCTCAGCCCCAAGGCGGCTTGGCTCAGGATCGCAGCGCTTGCCTAGTTCTCACCTAGCCCTAGGCTCCCCATAGGGCCAAGGAGGGTCTGGGCTGCCTCTGGCTCCGTGGGCACTGCTGCTTGGCTGGTAGTCTCCGCACCTTGAAACCAACTCCAAATGTGTTCGCCTTCGCGGAGAAGGCTGATTTGGCAGGAAGAAGCCCTGTGTGCACTGGCCCTGGCAAACCACCCATAGCCAGCTAGGGAGGGACCCACCTAGGGCCTAGCTGCGAAACGGCACAAAACGCGCTCCTAGGAGCTGCACTCTGCAAAGGGAAACTGTGCTCGGGGAACAAAGCTCAGCCCCAAGGCGGCTTGGCTCAGGATCGCAGCGCTTGCCTAGTTCTCACCTAGCCCTAGGCTCCCCAAAGGGCCAAGGAGGGTCTGGGCTGCCTCTGGCTCCGTGGGCACTGCTGCTTGGCTGGTGGTCTCCGCACCGTGAAACCAACTCCAAACGTGTTCGCCTTCGCGGAGAAGGCTGATTTGGCAGGAAGAAGCCCTGTGTGCACTGGCCCTGGCAACCCACCCATCGCCAGCTAGGGAGGGACCCACCTAGGGCCTAGCTGCGAAACGGCACAAAACGCGCTCCTAGGAGCTGCACTCTGCAAAGGGAAACTGTGCTCGGGGAACAAAGCTCAGCCCCAAGGCGGCTTGGCTCAGGATCGCAGCGCTTGCCTAGTTCTCACCTAGCCCTAGGCTCCCCATAGGGCCAAGGAGGGTCTGGGCTGCCTCTGGCTCCGTGGGCACTGCTGCTTGGCTGGTGGTCTCCGCAGCTTGAAACCAACTCCAAACGTGTTCTCCTTCGTGGAGAAGGCTGATTTGGCAGGAAGAAGCCCTGTGTGCACTGGCCCTGGCAACCCACCCATAGCCAGCTAGGGAGGGACCCACCTAGGGCCTAGCTGCGAAACGGCGCAAAACGCGCTCCTAGGAGCTGCACTCTGCAAAGGGAAACTGTGCTCGGGGAACAAAGCTCAGCCCCAAGGCGGCTTGGCTCAGGATCGCAGCGCTTGCCTAGTTCTCACCTAGCCCTAGGCTCCCCATAGGGCCAAGGAGGGTCTGGGCTGCCTCTGGCTCCGTGGGCACTGCTGCTTGGTTGGTGGTCTCCGCACCTTGAAACCAACTCCAAACGTGTTCTCCTTCGCGGAGAAGGCTGATTTGGCAGGAAGAAGCCCTGTGTGCACTGGCCCTGGCAAACCGCCCATAGCCAGCTAAGGAGGGACCCACCTAGGGCCTAGCTGCGAAACGGCACAAAACGCGCTCCTAGGAGCTGCACTCTGCAAAGGGAAACTGTGCTCGGGGAACAAACCTCAGCCCCAAGGCGGCTTGGCTCAGGATCGCAGCGCTTGCCTAGTTCTCACCTAGCCCTAGGCTCCCCATAGGGCCAAGGAGGGTCTGGGCTGCCTCTGGCTCCGTGGGCACTGCTGCTTGGCTGGTGGTCTCCGCACCGTGAAACCAACTCCAAACGTGTTCGCCTTCGCGGAGAAGGCTGATTTGGCAGGAAGAAGCCCTGTGTGCACTCGCCCTGGCAAACCACCCATCGACAGCTAGGGAGGGATCCACCTAGGGCCTAGCTGCGAAACGGCACAAAACGCGCTCCTAGGAGCTGCACTCTGCAAAGGGAAACTGTGCTCGGGGAACAAAGCTCAGCCCCAAGGCGGCTTGGCTCAGGATCGCAGCGCTTGCCTAGTTCTCACCTAGCCCTAGGCTCCCCATAGGGCCAAGGAGGGTCTGGGCTGCCTCTGGCTCCGTGGGCACTGCTGCTTGGCTGGTGGTCTCCGCAGCTTGAAACCAACTCCAAACGTGTTCGCCTTCGCGGAGAAGGCTGATTTGGCAGGAAGAAGCCCTGTGTGCACTGGCCCTGGCAACCCACCCATCGCCAGCTAGGGAGGGACCCACCTAGGGCCTAGCTGCGAAACGGCACAAAACGCGCTCCTAGGAGCTGCACTCTGCAAAGGGAAACTGTGCTCGGGGAACAAAGCTCAGCCCCAAGGCGGCTTGGCTCAGGATCGCAGCGCTTGCCTAGTTCTCACGTAGCCCTAGGCTCCCCATAGGGCCAAGGAGGGTCTGGGCTGCCTCTGGCTCCGTGGGCACTGCTGCTTGGCTGGTGGTCTCCGCAGCTTGAAACCAACTCCAAACGTGTTCGCCTTCGCGGAGAAGGCTGATTTGGCAGGAAGAAGCCCTGTGTGCACTGGCCCTGGCAACCCACCCATAGCCAGCTAGGGAGGGACCCACCTAGGGCCTAGCTGCGAAACGGCACAAAACGCGCTCCTAGGAGCTGCACTCTGCAAAGGGAAACTGTGCTCGGGGAACAAAGCTCAGCCCCAAGGCGGCTTGGCTCAGGATCGCAGCGCTTGCCTAGTTCTCACCTAGCCCTAGGCTCCCCATAGGGCCATGGAGGGTCTGGGCTGCCTCTGGCTCCGTGGGCACTGCTGCTTGGCTGGTGGTCTCCGCAGCTTGAAACCAACTCCAAACGTGTTCGCCTTCGCGGAGAAGGCTGATTTGGCAGGAAGAAGCCCTGTGTGCACTGGCCCTGGCAACCCACCCATCGCCAGCTAGGGAGGGACCCACCTAGGGCCTAGCTGCGAAACGGCACAAAACGCGCTCCTAGGAGCTGCACTCTGCAAAGGGAAACTGTGCTCGGGGAACAAAGCTCAGCCCCAAGGCGGCTTGGCTCAGGATCGCAGCGCTTGCCTAGTTCTCACGTAGCCCTAGGCTCCCCATAGGGCCCAGGAGGGTCTGGGCTGCCTCTGGCTCCGTGGGCACTGCTGCTTGGCTGGTGGTCTCCGCAGCTTGAAACCAACTCCAAACGTGTTCGCCTTCGTGGAGAAGGCTGATTTGGCAGGAAGAAGCCCTCTGTGCACTGGCCCTGGCAACCCACCCATCGCCAGCTAGGGAGGGACCCACCTAGGGCCTAGCTGCGAAACGGCACAAAACGCGCTCCTAGGAGCTGCACTCTGCAAAGGGAAACTGTGCTCGGGGAACAAAGCTCAGCCCCAAGGCGGCTTGGCTCAGGATCGCAGCGCTTGCCTAGTTCTCACCTAGCCCTAGGCTCCCCAAAGGGCCAAGGAGGGTCTGGGCTGCCTCTGGCTCCGTGGGCACTGCTGCTTGGCTGGTGGTCTCCGCAGCTTGAAACCAACTCCAAACGTGTTCGCCTTCGCGGAGAAGGCTGATTTGGCAGGAAGAAGCCCTGTGTGCACTGGCCCTGGCAACCCACCCATCGCCAGCTAGGGAGGGACCCACCTAGGGCCTAGCTGCGAAACGGCACAAAACGCGCTCCTAGGAGCTGCACTCTGCAAAGGGAAACTGTGCTCGGGGAACAAAGTTCAGCCCCAAGGCGGCTTGGCTCAGGATCGCAGCGCTTGCCTAGTTCTCACCTAGCCCTAGGCTCCCCATAGGGCCAAGGAGGGTCTGGGCTGCCTCTGGCTCCGTGGGCACTGCTGCTTGGCTGGTGGTCTCCGCACCTTGAAACCAACTCCAAACGTGTTCTCCTTCGCGGAGAAGGCTGATTTGGCAGGAAGAAGCCCTGTGTGCACTGGCCCTGGCAATCCACCCATAGCCAGCTAAGGAGGGACCCACCTAGGGCCTAGCTGCGAAACGGCACAAAACGCGCTCCTAGGAGCTGCACTCTGCAAAGGGAAACTGTGCTCGGGGAACAAAGCTCAGCCCCAAGGCGGCTTGGCTCAGGATCGCAGCGCTTGCCTAGTTCTCACCTAGCCCTAGGCTCCCCATAGGGCCAAGGAGGGTCTGGGCTGCCTCTGGCTCCGTGGGCACTGCTGCTTGGCTGGTGGTCTCCGCACCTTGAAACCAACTCCAAACGTGTTCTCCTTCGCGGAGAAGGCTGATTTGGCAGGAAGAAGCCCTGTGTGCACTGGCCCTAGCAACCCACCCATAGGCAGCTAGGGAGGGACCCACCTAGGGCCTAGCTGCGAAACGGCACAAAACGCGCTCCTAGGAGCTGCACTCTGCAAAGGGAAACTGTGCTCGGGGAACAAAGCTCAGCCCCAAGGCGGCTTGGCTCAGGATCGCAGCGCTTGCCTAGTTCTCACCTAGCCCTAGGCTCCCCATAGGGCCAAGGAGGGTCTGGGCTGCCTCTGGCTCCGAGGGCACTGCTGCTTGGCTGGTGGTCTCCGCAGCTTGAAACCAAATCCAAACGTGTTCTCCTTCGCGGAGAAGGCTGATTTGGCAGGAAGAAGCCCTGTGTGCACTGGCCCTGGCAACCCACCCATCGCCAGCTAGGGAGGGACCCACCTAGGGCCTAGCTGCGAAACGGCACAAAACGCGCTCCTAGGAGCTGCACTCTGCAAAGGGAAACTGTGCTCGGGGAACAAAGCTCAGCCCCAAGGCGGCTTGGCTCAGGATCGCAGCGCTTGCCTAGTTCTCACCTAGCCCTAGGCTCCCCATAGGGCCAAGGAGGGTCTGGGCTGCCTCTGGCTCCGTGGGCACTGCTGCTTGGCTGGTGGTCTCCGCACCTTGAAACCAACTCCAAACGTGTTCTCCTTCGCGGAGAAGGCTGATTTGGCAGGAAGAAGCCCTGTGTGCACTGGCCCTAGCAACCCACCCATCGCCAGCTAGGGAGGGACCCACCTAGGGCCTAGCTGCGAAACGGCACAAAACGCGCTCCTAGGAGCTGCACTCTGCAAAGGGAAACTGTGCTCGGGGAACAAAGCTCAGCCCCAAGGCGGCTTGGCTCAGGATCGCAGCGCTTGCCTAGTTCTCACCTAGCCCTAGGCTCCCCATAGGGCCAAGGAGGGTCTGGGCTGCCTCTGGCTCCGTGGGCACTGCTGCTTGGCTGGTGGTCTCCGCACCTTGAAACCAACTCCAAACGTGTTCTCCTTCGTGGAGAAGGCTGATTTGGCAGGAAGAAGCCTTGTGTGCAATGGCCCTGGCAAACCGCCCATCGCCAGCTAAGGAGGGACCCACCAAGGGCCTAGCTGCGAAACGGCACAAAACGCGCTCCTAGGAGCTGCACTCTGCAAAGGGAAACTGTGCTCGGGGAACAAAGCTCAGCCCCAAGGCGGCTTGGCTCAGGATCGCAGCGCTTGCCTAGTTCTCACCTAGCCCTAGGCTCCCCATAGGGCCAAGGAGGGTCTGGGCTGCCTCTGGCTCCGTGGGCACTGCTGCTTGGCTGGTGGTCTCCACACCGTGAAACCAACTCCAAACGTGTTCTCCTTCGCGGAGAAGGCTGATTTGGCAGGAAGAAGCCCTGTGTGCACTGGCCCTGGCAACCCACCCATCGCCAGCTAGGGAGGGACCCACCTAGGGCCTAGCTGCGAAACGGCACAAAACGCGCTCCTAGGAGCTGCACTCTGCAAAGGGAAACTGTGCTCGGGGAACAAAGCTCAGCCCCAAGGCGGCTTGGCTCAGGATCGCAGCGCTTGCCTAGTTCTCACGTAGCCCTAGGCTCCCCATAGGGCCAAGGAGGGTCTGGGCTGCCTCTGGCTCCGTGGGCACTGCTGCTTGGCTGGTGGTCTCCGCACCTTGAAACCAACTCCAAACGTGTTCGCCTTCGCGGAGAAGGCTGATTTGGCAGGAAGAAGCCCTGTGTGCACTGGCCCTGGCAACCCACCCTTAGCCAGCTAGGGAGGGACCCACCTAGGGCCTAGCTGCGAAACGGCACAAAACGCGCTCCTAGGAGCTGCACTCTGCAAAGGGAAACTGTGCTCGGGGAACAAAGCTCAGCCCCAAGGCGGCTTGGCTCAGGATCGCAGCGCTTGCCTAGTTCTCACCTAGCCCTAGGCTCCCCATAGGGCCAAGGAGGGTCTGGGCTGCCTCTGGCTCCGTGGGCACTGCTGCTTGGCTGGTGGTCTCCGCACCGTGAAACCAACTCCAAACGTGTTCGCCTTCGCGGAGAAGGCTGATTTGGCAGGAAGAAGCCCTGTGTGCACTGGCCCTGGCAACCCACCCATCGCCAGCTTGGGAGGGACCCACCTAGGGCCTAGCTGCGAAACGGCACAAAACGCGCTCCTAGGAGCTGCACTCTGCAAAGGGAAACTGTGCTCGGGGAACAAAGCTCAGCCCCAAGGCGGCTTGGCTCAGGATCGCAGCGCTTGCCTAGTTCTCACCTAGCCCTAGGCTCCCCATAGGGCCAAGGAGGGTCTGGGCTGCCTCTGGCTCCGAGGGCACTGCTGCTTGGCTGGTGGTCTCCGCAGCTTGAAACCAACTCCAAACGTGTTCTCCTTCGCGGAGAAGGCTGATTTGGCAGGAAGAAGCCCTGTGTGCACTGGCCCTGGCAATCCACCCATCGCCAGCTAGGGAGGGACCCACCTAGGGCCTAGCTGCGAAACGGCACAAAACGCGCTCCTAGGAGCTGCACTCTGCAAAGGGAAACTGTGCTCGGGGAACAAAGCTCAGCCCCAAGGCGGCTTGGCTCAGGATCGCAGCGCTTGCCTAGTTCTCACCTAGCCCTAGGCTCCCCATAGGGCCAAGGAGGGTCTGGGCTGCCTCTGGCTCCGAGGGCACTGCTGCTTGGCTGGTGGTCTCCGCAGCTTGAAACCAACTCCAAACGTGTTCTCCTTCGCGGAGAAGGCTGATTTGGCAGGAAGAAGCCCTGTGTGCACTGGCCCTGGCAACCCACCCATCGCCAGCTAGGGAGGGACCCACCTAGGGCCTAGCTGCGAAACGGCACAAAACGCGCTCCTAGGAGCTGCACTCTGCAAAGGGAAACTGTGCTCGGGGAACAAAGCTCAGCCCCAAGGCGGCTTGGCTCAGGATCGCAGCGCTTGCCTAGTTCTCACCTAGCCCTAGGCTCCCCATAGGGCCAAGGAGGGTCTGGGCTGCCTCTGGCTCCGTGGGCACTGCTGCTTGGCTGGTGGTCTCCGCAGCTTGAAACCAACTCCAAACGTGTTCTCCTTCGCGGAGAAGGCTGATTTGGCAGGAAGAAGCCCTGTGTGCACTGGCCCTAGCAACCCACCCATCGCCAGCTAGGGAGGGACCCACCTAGGGCCTAGCTGCGAAACGGCACAAAACGCGCTCCTAGGAGCTGCACTCTGCAAAGGGAAACTGTGCTCGGGGAACAAAGCTCAGCCCCAAGGCGGCTTGGCTCAGGATCGCAGCGCTTGCCTAGTTCTCACCTAGCCCTAGGCTCCCCATAGGGCCAAGGAGGGTCTGGGCTGCCTCTGGCTCCGTGGGCACTGCTGCTTGGCTGGTGGTCTCCGCACCTTGAAACCAACTCCAAACGTGTTCTCCTTCGTGGAGAAGGCTGATTTGGCAGGAAGAAGCCCTGTGTGCACTGGCCCTGGCAAACCGCCCATCGCCAGCTAAGGAGGGACCCACCAAGGGCCTAGCTGCGAAACGGCACAAAACGCGCTCCTAGGAGCTGCACTCTGCAAAGGGAAACTGTGCTCGGGGAACAAAGCTCAGCCCCAAGGCGGCTTGGCTCAGGATCGCAGCGCTTGCCTAGTTCTCACCTAGCCCTAGGCTCCCCATAGGGCCAAGGAGGGTCTGGGCTGCCTCTGGCTCCGTGGGCACTGCTGCTTGGTTGGTGGTCTCCGCACCTTGAAACCAACTCCAAACGTGTTCGCCTTCGCGGAGAAGGCTGATTTGGCAGGAAGAAGCCCTGTGTGCACTGGCCCTGGCAACCCACCCATCGCCAGCTAGGGAGGGACCCACCTAGGGCCTAGCTGCGAAATGGCACAAAACGCGCTCCTAGGAGCTGCACTCTGCAAAGGGAAACTGTGCTCGGGGAACAAAGCTCAGCCCCAAGGCGGCTTGGCTCAGGATCGCAGCGCTTGCCTAGTTCTCACGTAGCCCTAGGCTCCCCATAGGGCCAAGGAGGGTCTGGGCTGCCTCTGGCTCCGTGGGCACTGCTGCTTGGCTGGTGGTCTCCGCACCTTGAAACCAACTCCAAACGTGTTCGCCTTCGCGGAGAAGGCTGATTTGGCAGGAAGAAGCCCTGTGTGCACTGGCCCTGGCAACCCACCCATAGCCAGCTAGGGAGGGACCCACCTAGGGCCTAGCTGCGAAACGGCACAAAACGCGCTCCTAGGAGCTGCACTCTGCAAAGGGAAACTGTGCTCGGGGAACAAAGCTCAGCCCCAAGGCGGCTTGGCTCAGGATCGCAGCGCTTGCCTAGTTCTCACCTAGCCCTAGGCTCCCCATAGGGCCAAGGAGGGTCTGGGGTGCCTCTGGCTCCGTGGGCACTGCTGCTTGGCTGGTGGTCTCCGCACCGTGAAACCAACTCCAAACGTGTTCGCCTTCGCGGAGAAGGCTGATTTGGCAGGAAGAAGCCCTGTGTGCACTGGCCCTGGCAACCCACCCATCGCCAGCTTGGGAGGGACCCACCTAGGGCCTAGCTGCGAAACGGCACAGAACGCGCTCCTAGGAGCTGCACTCTGCAAAGGGAAACTGTGCTCGGGGAACAAAGCTCAGCCCCAAGGCGGCTTGGCTCAGGATCGCAGCGCTTGCCTAGTTCTCACCTAGCCCTAGGCTCCCCATAGGGCCAAGGAGGGTCTGGGCTGCCTCTGGCTCTGTGGGCACTGCTGCTTGGCTGGTGGTCTCCGCACCGTGAAACCAACTCCAAACGTGTTCGCCTTCGCGGAGAAGGCTGATTTGGCAGGAAGAAGCCCTGTGTGCACTGGCCCTGGCAACCCACCCATCGCCAGCTAGGGAGGGACCCACCTAGGGCCTAGCTGCGAAACGGCACAAAACGCGCTCCTAGGAGCTGCACTCTGCAAAGGGAAACTGTGCTCGGGGAACAAAGCTCAGCCCCAAGGCGGCTTGGCTCAGGATCGCAGCGCTTGCCTAGTTCTCACCTAGCCCTAGGCTCCCCATAGGGCCAAGGAGGGTCTGGGCTGCCTCTGGCTCCGTGGGCACTGCTGCTTGGCTGGTGGTCTCCGCACCTTGAAACCAACTCCAAACGTGTTCGCCTTCGCGGAGAAGGCTGATTTGGCAGGAAGAAGCCCTGTGTGCACTGGCCCTGGCAACCCACCCATCGCCAGCTAGGGAGGGACCCACCTAGGGCCTAGCTGCGAAACGGCACAAAACGCGCTCCTAGGAGCTGCACTCTGCAAAGGGAAACTGTGCTCGGGGAACAAAGCTCAGCCCCAAGGCGGCTTGGCTCAGGATCGCAGCGCTTGCCTAGTTCTCACCTAGCCCTAGGCTCCCCATAGGGCCAAGGAGGGTCTGGGCTGCCTCTGGCTCCGTGGGCACTGCTGCTTGGCTGGTGGTCTCCGCAGCTTGAAACCAACTCCAAACGTGTTCGCCTTCGCGGAGAAGGCTGATTTGGCAGGAAGAAGCCCTGTGTGCACTGGCCCTGGCAACCCACCCATCGCCAGGTAGGGAGGGACCCACCTAGGGCCTAGCTGCGAAACGGCACAAAACGCGCTCCTAGGAGCTGCACTCTGCAAAGGGAAACTGTGCTCGGGGAACAAAGCTCAGCCCCAAGGCGGCTTGGCTCAGGATCGCAGCGCTTGCCTAGTTCTCACCTAGCCCTAGGCTCCCCATAGGGCCAAGGAGGGTCTGGGCTGCCTCTGGCTCCGTGGACACTGCTGCTTGGCTGGTGGTCTCCGCACCTTGAAACCAACTCCAAACGTGTTCTCCTTCGCGGAGAAGGCTGATTTGGCAGGAAGAAGCCCTGTGTGCACTGGCCCTGGCAAACCGCCCATCGCCAGCTAAGGAGGGACCCACCTAGGGCCTAGCTGCGAAACGGCACAAAACGCGCTCCTAGGAGCTGCACTCTGCAAAGGGAAACTGTGCTCGGGGAACAAAGCTCAGCCCCAAGGCGGCTTGGCTCAGGATCGCAGCGCTTGCCTAGTTCTCACCTAGCCCTAGGCTCCCCAAAGGGCCAAGGAGGGTCTGGGCTGCCTCTGGCTCCGTGGGCACTGCTGCTTGGTTGGTGGTCTCCGCACATTGAAACCAACTCCAAACGTGTTCTCCTTCGCGGAGAAGGCTGATTTGGCAGGAAGAAGCCCTGTGTGCACTGGCCCTGGCAACCCACCCATAGCCAGCTAAGGAGGGACCCACCTAGGGCCTAGCTGCGAAACGGCACAAAACGCGCTCCTAGGAGCTGCACTCTGCAAAGGGAAACTGTGCTCGGGGAACAAAGCTCAGCCCCAAGGCGGCTTGGCTCAGGATCGCAGCGCTTGCCTAGTTCTCACGTAGCCCTAGGCTCCCCATAGGGCCAAGGAGGGTCTGGGCTGCCTCTGGCTCCGTGGGCACTGCTGCTTGGCTGGTGGTCTCCGCACCTTGAAACCAACTCCAAACGTGTTCGCCTTCGCGGAGAAGGCTGATTTGGCAGGAAGAAGCCCTGTGTGCACTGGCCCTGGCAACCCACCCATCGCCAGCTAGGGAGGGACCCACCTAGGGCCTAGCTGCGAAACGGCACAAAACGCGCTCCTAGGAGCTGCACTCTGCAAAGGGAAACTGTGCTCGGGGAACAAAGCTCAGCCCCAAGGCGGCTTGGCTCAGGATCGCAGCGCTTGCCTAGTTCTCACCTAGCCCTAGGCTCCCCATAGGGCCAAGGAGGGTCTGGGCTGCCTCTGGCTCCGTGGGCACTGCTGCTTGGTTGGTGGTCTCCGCACCTTGAAACCAACTCCAAACGTGTTCTCCTTCGCGGAGAAGGCTGATTTGGCAGGAAGAAGCCCTGTGTGCACTGGCCCTGGCAAACCACCCATAGCCAGCTAGGGAGGGACCCACCTAGGGCCTAGCTGCGAAACGGCACAAAACGCGCTCCTAGGAGCTGCACTCTGCAAAGGGAAACTGTGCTCGGGGAACAAAGCTCAGCCCCAAGGCGGCTTGGCTCAGGATCGCAGCGCTTGCCTAGTTCTCACGTAGCCCTAGGCTCCCCAAAGGGCCAAGGAGGGTCTGGGCTGCCTCTGGCTCCGTGGGCACTGCTGCTTGGTTGGTGGTCTCCGCACATTGAAACCAACTCCAAACGTGTTCTCCTTCGCGGAGAAGGCTGATTTGGCAGGAAGAAGCCCTGTGTGCACTGGCCCTGGCAAACCGCCCATCGCCAGCTAAGGAGGGACCCACCTAGGGCCTAGCTGCGAAACGGCACAAAACGCGCTCCTAGGAGCTGCACTCTGCAAAGGGAAACTGTGCTCGGGGAACAAAGCTCAGCCCCAAGGCGGCTTGGCTCAGGATCGCAGCGCTTGCCTAGTTCTCACCTAGCCCTAGGCTCCCCAAAGGGCCAAGGAGGGTCTGGGCTGCCTCTGGCTCCGTGGGCACTGCTGCTTGGTTGGTGGTCTCCGCACATTGAAACCAACTCCAAACGTGTTCTCCTTCGCGGAGAAGGCTGATTTGGCAGGAAGAAGCCCTGTGTGCACTGGCCCTGGCAACCCACCCATAGCCAGCTAAGGAGGGACCCACCTAGGGCCTAGCTGCGAAACGCACAAAACGCGCTCCTAGGAGCTGCACTCTGCAAAGGGAAACTGTGCTCGGGGAACAAAGCTCAGCCCCAAGGCGGCTTGGCTCAGGATCGCAGCGCTTGCCTAGTTCTCACCTAGCCCTAGGCTCCCCATAGGGCCAAGGAGGGTCTGGGCTGCCTCTGGCTCCGTGGGCACTGCTGCTTGGCTGGTGGTCTCCGCACCTTGAAACCAACTCCAAACGTGTTCGCCTTCGCGGAGAAGGCTGATTTGGCAGGAAGAAGCCCTGTGTGCACTGGCCCTGGCAAACCACCCATAGCCAGCTAGGGAGGGACCCACCTAGGGCCTAGCTGCGAAACGGCACAAAACGCGCTCCTAGGAGCTGCACTCTGCAAAGGGAAACTGTGCTCGGGGAACAAAGCTCAGCCCCAAGGCGGCTTGGCTCAGGATCGCAGCGCTTGCCTAGTTCTCACCTAGCCCTAGGCTCCCCAAAGGGCCAAGGAGGGTCTGGGCTGCCTCTGGCTCCGTAGGCACTGCTGCTTGGCTGGTGGTCTCCGCACCTTGAAACCAACTCCAAACGTGTTCTCCTTCGCGGAGAAGGCTGATTTGGCAGGAAGAAGCCCTGTGTGCACTGGCCCTGGCAACCCACCCATCGCCAGCTAGGGAGGGACCCACCTAGGGCCTAGCTGCGAAACGGCACAAAACGCGCTCCTAGGAGCTGCACTCTGCAAAGGGAAACTGTGCTCGGGGAACAAAGCTCAGCCCCAAGGCGGCTTGGCTCAGGATCGCAGCGCTTGCCTAGTTCTCACCTAGCCCTAGGCTCCCCATAGGGCCAAGGAGGGTCTGGGCTGCCTCTGGCTCCGTGGGCACTGCTGCTTGGTTGGTGGTCTCCGCACCTTGAAACCAACTCCAAACGTGTTCTCCTTCGCGGAGAAGGCTGATTTGGCAGGAAGAAGCCCTGTGTGCACTGGCCCTGGCAACCCACCCATCGCCAGCTAGGGAGGGACCCACCTAGGGCCTAGCTGCGAAACAGCACAAAACGCGCTCCTAGGAGCTGCACTCTGCAAAGGGAAACTGTGCTCGGGGAACAAAGCTCAGCCCCAAGGCGGCTTGGCTCAGGATCGCAGCGCTTGCCTAGTTCTCACCTAGCCCTAGGCTCCCCATAGGGCCAAGGAGGGTCTGGGCTGCCTCTGGCTCCGTGGGCACTGCTGCTTGGCTGGTGGTCTCCGCACCTTGAAACCAACTCCAAACGTGTTCTCCTTCGCGGAGAAGGCTGATTTGGCAGGAAGAAGCCCTGTGTGCACTGGCCCTGGCAAACCGCCCATCGCCAGCTAAGGAGGGACCCACCTAGGGCCTAGCTGCGAAACGGCACAAAACGCGCTCCTAGGAGCTGCACTCTGCAAAGGGAAACTGTGCTCGGGGAACAAAGCTCAGCCCCAAGGCGGCTTGGCTCAGGATCGCAGCGCTTGCCTAGTTCTCACCTAGCCCTAGGCTCCCCAAAGGGCCAAGGAGGGTCTGGGCTGCCTCTGGCTCCGTGGGCACTGCTGCTTGGTTGGTGGTCTCCGCACATTGAAACCAACTCCAAACGTGTTCTCCTTCGCGGAGAAGGCTGATTTGGCAGGAAGAAGCCCTGTGTGCACTGGCCCTGGCAACCCACCCATCGCCAGCTAGGGAGGGACCCACCTAGGGCCTAGCTGCGAAACGGCACAAAACGCGCTCCTAGGAGCTGCACTCTGCAAAGGGAAACTGTGCTCGGGGAACAAAGCTCAGCCCCAAGGCGGCTTGGCTCAGGATCGCAGCGCTTGCCTAGTTCTCACGTAGCCCTAGGCTCCCCATAGGGCCAAGGAGGGTCTGGGCTGCCTCTGGCTCCGTGGGCACTGCTGCTTGGCTGGTGGTCTCCGCACCTTGAAACCAACTCCAAACGTGTTCGCCTTCGCGGAGAAGGCTGATTTGGCAGGAAGAAGCCCTGTGTGCACTGGCCCTGGCAAACCACCCATAGCCAGCTAGGGAGGGACCCACCTAGGGCCTAGCTGCGAAACGGCACAAAACGCGCTCCTAGGAGCTGCACTCTGCAAAGGGAAACTGTGCTCGGGGAACAAAGCTCAGCCCCAAGGCGGCTTGGCTCAGGATCGCAGCGCTTGCCTAGTTCTCACCTAGCCCTAGGCTCCCCAAAGGGCCAAGGAGGGTCTGGGCTGCCTCTGGCTCCGTAGGCACTGCTGCTTGGCTGGTGGTCTCCGCACCTTGAAACCAACTCCAAACGTGTTCTCCTTCGCGGAGAAGGCTGATTTGGCAGGAAGAAGCCCTGTGTGCACTGGCCCTGGCAACCCACCCATCGCCAGCTAGGGAGGGACCCACCTAGGGCCTAGCTGCGAAACGGCACAAAACGCGCTCCTAGGAGCTGCACTCTGCAAAGGGAAACTGTGCTCGGGGAACAAAGCTCAGCCCCAAGGCGGCTTGGCTCAGGATCGCAGCGCTTGCCTAGTTCTCACCTAGCCCTAGGCTCCCCATAGGGCCAAGGAGGGTCTGGGCTGCCTCTGGCTCCGTGGGCACTGCTGCTTGGTTGGTGGTCTCCGCACCTTGAAACCAACTCCAAACGTGTTCTCCTTCGCGGAGAAGGCTGATTTGGCAGGAAGAAGCCCTGTGTGCACTGGCCCTGGCAACCCACCCATAGCCAGCTAGGGAGGGACCCACCTAGGGCCTAGCTGCGAAACGGCACAAAACGCGCTCCTAGGAGCTGCACTCTGCAAAGGGAAACTGTGCTCGGGGAACAAAGCTCAGCCCCAAGGCGGCTTGGCTCAGGATCGCAGCGCTTGCCTAGTTCTCACCTAGCCCTAGGCTCCCCAAAGGGCCAAGGAGGGTCTGGGCTGCCTCTGGCTCCGTGGGCACTGCTGCTTGGTTGGTGGTCTCCGCACATTGAAACCAACTCCAAACGTGTTCTCCTTCGCGGAGAAGGCTGATTTGGCAGGAAGAAGCCCTGTGTGCACTGGCCCTGGCAAACCGCCCATCTCCAGCTAAGGAGGGACCCACCTAGGGCCTAGCTGCGAAACGGCACAAAACGCGCTCCTAGGAGCTGCACTCTGCAAAGGGAAACTGTGCTCGGGGAACAAAGCTCAGCCCCAAGGCGGCTTGGCTCAGGATCGCAGCGCTTGCCTAGTTCTCACCTAGCCCTAGGCTCCCCAAAGGGCCAAGGAGGGTCTGGGCTGCCTCTGGCTCCGTGGGCACTGCTGCTTGGTTGGTGGTCTCCGCACATTGAAACCAACTCCAAACGTGTTCTCCTTCGCGGAGAAGGCTGATTTGGCAGGAAGAAGCCCTGTGTGCACTGGCCCTGGCAACCCACCCATAGCCAGCTAAGGAGGGACCCACCTAGGGCCTAGCTGCGAAACGCACAAAACGCGCTCCTAGGAGCTGCACTCTGCAAAGGGAAACTGTGCTCGGGGAACAAAGCTCAGCCCCAAGGCGGCTTGGCTCAGGATCGCAGCGCTTGCCTAGTTCTCACCTAGCCCTAGGCTCCCCATAGGGCCAAGGAGGGTCTGGGCTGCCTCTGGCTCCGTGGGCACTGCTGCTTGGCTGGTGGTCTCCGCACCTTGAAACCAACTCCAAACGTGTTCGCCTTCGCGGAGAAGGCTGATTTGGCAGGAAGAAGCCCTGTGTGCACTGGCCCTGGCAAACCACCCATAGCCAGCTAGGGAGGGACCCACCTAGGGCCTAGCTGCGAAACGGCACAAAACGCGCTCCTAGGAGCTGCACTCTGCAAAGGGAAACTGTGCTCGGGGAACAAAGCTCAGCCCCAAGGCGGCTTGGCTCAGGATCGCAGCGCTTGCCTAGTTCTCACCTAGCCCTAGGCTCCCCAAAGGGCCAAGGAGGGTCTGGGCTGCCTCTGGCTCCGTAGGCACTGCTGCTTGGCTGGTGGTCTCCGCACCTTGAAACCAACTCCAAACGTGTTCTCCTTCGCGGAGAAGGCTGATTTGGCAGGAAGAAGCCCTGTGTGCACTGGCCCTGGCAACCCACCCATCGCCAGCTAGGGAGGGACCCACCTAGGGCCTAGCTGCGAAACGGCACAAAACGCGCTCCTAGGAGCTGCACTCTGCAAAGGGAAACTGTGCTCGGGGAACAAAGCTCAGCCCCAAGGCGGCTTGGCTCAGGATCGCAGCGCTTGCCTAGTTCTCACCTAGCCCTAGGCTCCCCATAGGGCCAAGGAGGGTCTGGGCTGCCTCTGGCTCCGTGGGCACTGCTGCTTGGTTGGTGGTCTCCGCACCTTGAAACCAACTCCAAACGTGTTCTCCTTCGCGGAGAAGGCTGATTTGGCAGGAAGAAGCCCTGTGTGCACTGGCCCTGGCAACCCACCCATCGCCAGCTAGGGAGGGACCCACCTAGGGCCTAGCTGCGAAACGGCACAAAACGCGCTCCTAGGAGCTGCACTCTGCAAAGGGAAACTGTGCTCGGGGAACAAAGCTCAGCCCCAAGGCGGCTTGGCTCAGGATCGCAGCGCTTGCCTAGTTCTCACCTAGCCCTAGGCTCCCCATAGGGCCAAGGAGGGTCTGGGCTGCCTCTGGCTCCGTGGGCACTGCTGCTTGGCTGGTGGTCTCCGCACCTTGAAACCAACTCCAAACGTGTTCTCCTTCGCGGAGAAGGCTGATTTGGCAGGAAGAAGCCCTGTGTGCACTGGCCCTGGCAAACCGCCCATCGCCAGCTAAGGAGGGACCCACCTAGGGCCTAGCTGCGAAACGGCACAAAACGCGCTCCTAGGAGCTGCACTCTGCAAAGGGAAACTGTGCTCGGGGAACAAAGCTCAGCCCCAAGGCGGCTTGGCTCAGGATCGCAGCGCTTGCCTAGTTCTCACCTAGCCCTAGGCTCCCCAAAGGGCCAAGGAGGGTCTGGGCTGCCTCTGGCTCCGTGGGCACTGCTGCTTGGTTGGTGGTCTCCGCACATTGAAACCAACTCCAAACGTGTTCTCCTTCGCGGAGAAGGCTGATTTGGCAGGAAGAAGCCCTGTGTGCACTGGCCCTGGCAACCCACCCATAGCCAGCTAAGGAGGGACCCACCTAGGGCCTAGCTGCGAAACGCACAAAACGCGCTCCTAGGAGCTGCACTCTGCAAAGGGAAACTGTGCTCGGGGAACAAAGCTCAGCCCCAAGGCGGCTTGGCTCAGGATCGCAGCGCTTGCCTAGTTCTCACCTAGCCCTAGGCTCCCCATAGGGCCAAGGAGGGTCTGGGCTGCCTCTGGCTCCGTGGGCACTGCTGCTTGGCTGGTGGTCTCCGCACCTTGAAACCAACTCCAAACGTGTTCGCCTTCGCGGAGAAGGCTGATTTGGCAGGAAGAAGCCCTGTGTGCACTGGCCCTGGCAACCCACCCATAGCCAGCTAGGGAGGGACCCACCTAGGGCCTAGCTGCGAAACGGCACAAAACGCGCTCCTAGGAGCTGCACTCTGCAAAGGGAAACTGTGCTCGGGGAACAAAGCTCAGCCCCAAGGCGGCTTGGCTCAGGATCGCAGCGCTTGCCTAGTTCTCACCTAGCCCTAGGCTCCCCAAAGGGCCAAGGAGGGTCTGGGCTGCCTCTGGCTCCGTAGGCACTGCTGCTTGGCTGGTGGTCTCCGCACCTTGAAACCAACTCCAAACGTGTTCTCCTTCGCGGAGAAGGCTGATTTGGCAGGAAGAAGCCCTGTGTGCACTGGCCCTGGCAACCCACCCATCGCCAGCTAGGGAGGGACCCACCTAGGGCCTAGCTGCGAAACGGCACAAAACGCGCTCCTAGGAGCTGCACTCTGCAAAGGGAAACTGTGCTCGGGGAACAAAGCTCAGCCCCAAGGCGGCTTGGCTCAGGATCGCAGCGCTTGCCTAGTTCTCACCTAGCCCTAGGCTCCCCATAGGGCCAAGGAGGGTCTGGGCTGCCTCTGGCTCCGTGGGCACTGCTGCTTGGTTGGTGGTCTCCGCACCTTGAAACCAACTCCAAACGTGTTCTCCTTCGCGGAGAAGGCTGATTTGGCAGGAAGAAGCCCTGTGTGCACTGGCCCTGGCAACCCACCCATCGCCAGCTAGGGAGGGACCCACCTAGGGCCTAGCTGCGAAACGGCACAAAACGCGCTCCTAGGAGCTGCACTCTGCAAAGGGAAACTGTGCTCGGGGAACAAAGCTCAGCCCCAAGGCGGCTTGGCTCAGGATCGCAGCGCTTGCCTAGTTCTCACCTAGCCCTAGGCTCCCCATAGGGCCAAGGAGGGTCTGGGCTGCCTCTGGCTCCGTGGGCACTGCTGCTTGGCTGGTGGTCTCCGCACCTTGAAACCAACTCCAAATGTGTTCGCCTTCGCGGAGAAGGCTGATTTGGCAGGAAGAAGCCCTGTGTGCACTGGCCCTGGCAAACCACCCATAGCCAGCTAGGGAGGGACCCACCTAGGGCCTAGCTGCGAAACGGCACAAAACGCGCTCCTAGGAGCTGCACTCTGCAAAGGGAAACTGTGCTCGGGGAACAAAGCTCAGCCCCAAGGCGGCTTGGCTCAGGATCGCAGCGCTTGCCTAGTTCTCACCTAGCCCTAGGCTCCCCAAAGGGCCAAGGAGGGTCTGGGCTGCCTCTGGCTCCGTGGGCACTGCTGCTTGGCTGGTGGTCTCCGCACCGTGAAACCAACTCCAAACGTGTTCGCCTTCGCGGAGAAGGCTGATTTGGCAGGAAGAAGCCCTGTGTGCACTGGCCCTGGCAACCCACCCATCGCCAGCTAGGGAGGGACCCACCTAGGGCCTAGCTGCGAAACGGCACAAAACGCGCTCCTAGGAGCTGCACTCTGCAAAGGGAAACTGTGCTCGGGGAACAAAGCTCAGCCCCAAGGCGGCTTGGCTCAGGATCGCAGCGCTTGCCTAGTTCTCACCTAGCCCTAGGCTCCCCATAGGGCCAAGGAGGGTCTGGGCTGCCTCTGGCTCCGTGGGCACTGCTGCTTGGCTGGTGGTCTCCGCACCGTGAAACCAACTCCAAACGTGTTCTCCTTCGCGGAGAAGGCTGATTTGGCAGGAAGAAGCCCTGTGTGCACTGGCCCTGGCAACCCACCCATCGCCAGCTAGGGAGGGACCCACCTAGGGCCTAGCTGCGAAACGGCACAAAACGCGCTCCTAGGAGCTGCACTCTGCAAAGGGAAACTGTGCTCGGGGAACAAAGCTCAGCCCCAAGGCGGCTTGGCTCAGGATCACAGCGCTTGCCTAGTTCTCACCTAGCCCTAGGCTCCCCATAGGGCCAAGGAGGGTCTGGGCTGCCTCTGGCTCCGTGGGCACTGCTGCTTGGCTGGTGGTCTCCGCACCTTGAAACCAACTCCAAACGTGTTCTCCTTCACGGAGAAGGCTGATTTGGCAGGAAGAAGCCCTGTGTGCACTGGCCCTGGCAACCCACCCATAGCCAGCTAGGGAGGGACCCACCTAGGGCCTAGCTGCGAAACGGCACAGAACGCGCTCCTAGGAGCTGCACTCTGCAAAGGGAAACTGTGCTCGGGGAACAAAGCTCAGCCCCAAGGCGGCTTGGCTCAGGATCACAGCGCTTGCCTAGTTCTCACCTAGCCCTAGGCTCCCCATAGGGCCAAGGAGGGTCTGGGCTGCCTCTGGCTCCTTGGGCACTGCTGCTTGGTTGGTGGTCTCCGCACCTTGAAACCAACTCCAAACGTGTTCGCCTTCGTGGAGAAGGCTGATTTGGGAGGAAGAAGCCCTGTGTGCACTGGCCCTGGCAACCCACCCATCGCCAGCTAGGGAGGGACCCACCTAGGGCCTAGCTGCGAAACGGCACAAAACGCGCTCCTAGGAGCTGCACTCTGCAAAGGGAAACTGTGCTCGGGGAACAAAGCTCAGCCCCAAGGCGGCTTGGCTCAGAATCGCAGCGCTTGCCTAGTTCTCACCTAGCCCTAGGCTCCCCATAGGGCCAAGGAGGGTCTGGGCTGCCTCTGGCTCCGTGGGCACTGCTGCTTGGTTGGTGGTCTCCGCAGCTTGAAACCAACTCCAAACGTGTTCTCCTTCGTGGAGAAGGCTGATTTGGCAGGAAGAAGCCCTGTGTGCACTGGCCCTGGCAAACCGCCCATAGCCAGCTAAGGAGGGACCCACCTAGGGCCTAGCTGCGACACGGCACAAAACGCGCTCCTAGGAGCTGCACTCTGCAAAGGGAAACTGTGCTCGGGGAACAAAGCTCAGCCCCAAGGCGGCTTGGCTCAGGATCGAAGCGCTTGCCTAGTTCTCACCTAGCCCTAGGCTCCCCAAAGGGCCAAGGAGGGTCTGGGCTGCCTCTGGCTCCGTGGGCACTGCTGCTTGGCTGGTGGTCTCCGCACCTTGAAACCAACTCCAAACGTGTTCGCCTTCGCGGAGAAGGCTGATTTGGCAGGAAGAAGCCCTGTGTGCACTGGCCCTGGCAACCCACCCTTAGCCAGCTAGGGAGGGACCCACCTAGGGCCTAGCTGCGAAACGGCACAAAACGCGCTCCTAGGAGCTGCACTCTGCAAAGGGAAACTGTGCTCGGGGAACAAAGCTCAGCCCCAAGGCGGCTTGGCTCAGGATCGCAGCGCTTGCCTAGTTCTCACCTAGCCCTAGGCTCCCCATAGGGCCAAGGAGGGTCTGGGCTGCCTCTGGCTCCGTGGGCACTGCTGCTTGGCTGGTGGTCTCCGCACCTTGAAACCAACTCCAAACGTGTTCGCCTTCGCGGAGAAGGCTGATTTGGCAGGAAGAAGCCCTGTGTGCACTGGCCCTGGCAAACCACCCATAGCCAGCTAGGGAGGGACCCACCTAGGGCCTAGCTGCGAAACGGCACAAAACGCGCTCCTAGGAGCTGCACTCTGCAAAGGGAAACTGTGCTCGGGGAACAAAGCTCAGCCCCAAGGCGGCTTGGCTCAGGATCGCAGCGCTTGCCTAGTTCTCACCTAGCCCTAGGCTCCCCAAAGGCCCAAGGAGGGTCTGGGCTGCCTCTGGCTCCGTGGGCACTGCTGCTTGGCTGGTGGTCTCCGCACCTTGAAACCAACTCCAAACGTGTTCTCCTTCGCGGAGAAGGCTGATTTGGCAGGAAGAAGCCCTGTGTGCACTGGCCCTGGCAACCCACCCATCGCCAGCTAGGGAGGGACCCACCTAGGGCCTAGCTGCGAAACGGCACAAAACGCGCTCCTAGGAGCTGCACTCTGCAAAGGGAAACTGTGCTCGGGGAACAAAGCTCAGCCCCAAGGCGGCTTGGCTCAGGATCGCAGCGCTTGCCTAGTTCTCACCTAGCCCTAGGCTCCCCATAGGGCCAAGGAGGGTCTGGGCTGCCTCTGGCTCCGTGGGCACTGCTGCTTGGTTGGTGGTCTCCGCACCTTGAAACCAACTCCAAACGTGTTCTCCTTCGCGGAGAAGGCTGATTTGGCAGGAAGAAGCCCTGTGTGCACTGGCCCTGGCAACCCACCCATCGCCAGCTAGGGAGGGACCCACCTAGGGCCTAGCTGCGAAACGGCACAAAACGCGCTCCTAGGAGCTGCACTCTGCAAAGGGAAACTGTGCTCGGGGAACAAAGCTCAGCCCCAAGGCGGCTTGGCTCAGGATCGCAGCGCTTGCCTAGTTCTCACGTAGCCCTAGGCTCCCCATAGGGCCAAGGAGGGTCTGGGCTGCCTCTGGCTCCGTGGGCACTGCTGCTTGGCTGGTGGTCTCCGCACCTTGAAACCAACTCCAAACGTGTTCTCCTTCGCGGAGAAGGCTGATTTGGCAGGAAGAAGCCCTGTGTGCACTGGCCCTGGCAAACCGCCCATAGCCAGCTAAGGAGGGACCCACCTAGGGCCTAGCTGCGAAACGGCACAAAACGCGCTCCTAGGAGCTGCACTCTGCAAAGGGAAACTGTGCTCGGGGAACAAAGCTCAGCCCCAAGGCGGCTTGGCTCAGGATCGCAGCGCTTGCCTAGTTCTCACCTAGCCCTAGGCTCCCCATAGGGCCAAGGAGGGTCTGGGCTGCCTCTGGCTCCGTGGGCACTGCTACTTGGCTGGTGGTCTCCGCACCTTGAAACCAACTCCAAACGTGTTCGCCTTCGCGGAGAAGGCTGATTTGGCAGGAAGAAGCACTGTGTGCACTGGCCCTGGCAACCCACCCATCGCCAGCTAGGGAGGGACCCACCTAGGGCCTAGCTGCGAAACGGCACAAAACGCGCTCCTAGGAGCTGCACTCTGCAAAGGGAAACTGTGCTCGGGGAACAAAGCTCAGCCCCAAGGCGGCTTGGCTCAGGATCGCAGCGCTTGCCTAGTTCTCACCTAGCCCTAGGCTCCCCATAGGGCCAAGGAGGGTCTGGGCTGCCTCTGGCTCCGTGGGCACTGCTGCTTGGCTGGTGGTCTCCGCACCTTGAAACCAACTCCAAATGTGTTCGCCTTCGCGGAGAAGGCTGATTTGGCAGGAAGAAGCCCTGTGTGCACTGGCCCTGGCAAACCACCCATAGCCAGCTAGGGAGGGACCCACCTAGGGCCTAGCTGCGAAACGGCACAAAACGCGCTCCTAGGAGCTGCACTCTGCAAAGGGAAACTGTGCTCGGGGAACAAAGCTCAGCCCCAAGGCGGCTTGGCTCAGGATCGCAGCGCTTGCCTAGTTCTCACCTAGCCCTAGGCTCCCCAAAGGGCCAAGGAGGGTCTGGGCTGCCTCTGGCTCCGTGGGCACTGCTGCTTGGCTGGTGGTCTCCGCACCGTGAAACCAACTCCAAACGTGTTCGCCTTCGCGGAGAAGGCTGATTTGGCAGGAAGAAGCCCTGTGTGCACTGGCCCTGGCAACCCACCCATCGCCAGCTAGGGAGGGACCCACCTAGGGCCTAGCTGCGAAACGGCACAAAACGCGCTCCTAGGAGCTGCACTCTGCAAAGGGAAACTGTGCTCGGGGAACAAAGCTAAGCCCCAAGGCGGCTTGGCTCAGGATCGCAGCGCTTGCCTAGTTCTCACCTAGCCCTAGGCTCCCCATAGGGCCAAGGAGGGTCTGGGCTGCCTCTGGCTCCGTGGGCACTGCTGCTTGGCTGGTGGTCTCCGCACCGTGAAACCAACTCCAAACGTGTTCGCCTTCGCGGAGAAGGCTGATTTGGCAGGAAGAAGCCCTGTGTGCACTGGCCCTGGCAACCCACCCATCGCCAGCTAGGGAGGGACCCACCTAGGGCCTAGCTGCGAAACGGCGCAAAACGCGCTCCTAGGAGCTGCACTCTGCAAAGGGAAACTGTGCTCAGGGAACAAAGCTCAGCCCCAAGGCGGCTTGGCTCAGGATCGCAGCGCTTGCCTAGTTCTCACCTAGCCCTAGGCTCCCCATAGGGCCAAGGAGGGTCTGGGCTGCCTCTGGCTCCGTGGGCACTGCTGCTTGGCTGGTGGTCTCCGCACCGTGAAACCAACTCCAAACGTGTTCGCCTTCGCGGAGAAGGCTGATTTGGCAGGAAGAAGCCCTGTGTGCACTGGCCCTGGCAACCCACCCATCGCCAGCTAGGGAGGGACCCACCTAGGGCCTAGCTGCGAAACGGCGCAAAACGCGCTCCTAGGAGCTGCACTCTGCAAAGGGAAACTGTGCTCGGGGAACAAAGCTCAGCCCCAAGGCGGCTTGGCTCAGGATGGCAGCGCTTGCCTAGTTCTCACCTAGCCCTAGGCTCCCCATAGGGCCAAGGAGGGTCTGGGCTGCCTCTGGCTCCGTGGGCACTGCTGCTTGGCTGGTGGTCTCCGCACCGTGAAACCAACTCCAAACGTGTTCGCCTTCGCGGAGAAGGCTGATTTGGCAGGAAGAAGCCCTGTGTGCACTGGCCCTGGCAAACCACCCATCGACAGCTAGGGAGGGATCCACCTAGGGCCTAGCTGCGAAACGGCACAAAACGCGCTCCTAGGAGCTGCACTCTGCAAAGGGAAACTGTGCTCGGGGAACAAAGCTCAGCCCCAAGGCGGCTTGGCTCAGGATGGCAGCGCTTGCCTAGTTCTCACCTAGCCCTAGGCTCCCCATAGGGCCAAGGAGGGTCTGGGCTGCCTCTGGCTCCGTGGGCACTGCTGCTTGGCTGGTGGTCTCCGCACCGTGAAACCAACTCCAAACGTGTTCGCCTTCGCGGAGAAGGCTGATTTGGCAGGAAGAAGCCCTGTGTGCACTGGCCCTGGCAACCCACCCATCGCCAGCTAGGGAGGGACCCACCAAGGGCCTAGCTGCGAAACGGCACAAAACGCGCTCCTAGGAGCTGCACTCTGCAAAGGGAAACTGTGCTCGGGGAACAAAGCTCAGCCCCAAGGCGGCTTGGCTCAGGATCGCAGCGCTTGCCTAGTTCTCACGTAGCCCTAGGCTCCCCATAGGGCCAAGGAGGGTCTGGGCTGCCTCTGGCTCCGTGGGCACTGCTGCTTGGCTGGTGGTCTCCGCACCTTGAAACCAACTCCAAACGTGTTCGCCTTCGCGGAGAAGGCTGATTTGGCAGGAAGAAGCCCTGTGTGCACTGGCCCTGGCAACCCACCCATAGCCAGCTAGGGAGGGACCCACCTAGGGCCTAGCTGCGAAACGGCACAAAACGCGCTCCTAGGAGCTGCACTCTGCAAAGGGAAACTGTGCTCGGGAAACAAAGCTCAGCCCCAAGGCGGCTTGGCTCAGGATCGCAGCGCTTGCCTAGTTCTCACCTAGCCCTAGGCTCCCCAAAGGGCCAAGGAGGGTCTGGGCTGCCTCTGGCTCCGTGGGCACGGCTGCTTGGCTGGTGGTCTCCGCAGCTTGAAACCAACTCCAAACGTGTTCGCCTTCGCGGAGAAGGCTGATTTGGCAGGAAGAAGCCCTGTGTGCACTGGCCCTGGCAACCCACCCATCGCCAGCTAGGGAGGGACCCACCTAGGGCCTAGCTGCGAAACGGCACAAAACGCGCTCCTAGGAGCTGCACTCTGCAAAGGGAAACTGTGCTCGGGGAACAAAGCTCAGCCCCAAGGCGGCTTGGCTCAGGATCGCAGCGCTTGCCTAGTTCTCACCTAGCCCTAGGCTCCCCATAGGGCCAAGGAGGGTCTGGGCTGCCTCTGGCTCCGTGGGCACTGCTGCTTGGCTGGTGGTCTCCGCACCTTGAAACCAACTCCAAACGTGTTCTCCTTCGCGGAGAAGGCTGATTTGGCAGGAAGAAGCCCTGTGTGCACTGGCCCTGGCAATCCACCCATAGCCAGCTAGGGAGGGACCCACCTAGGGCCTAGCTGCGAAACGGCACAAAACGCGCTCCTAGGAGCTGCACTCTGCAAAGGGAAACTGTGCTCGGGGAACAAAGCTCAGCCCCAAGGCGGCTTGGCTCAGGATCGCAGCGCTTGCCTAGTTCTCACCTAGCCCTAGGCTCCCCATAGGGCCAAGGAGGGTCTGGGCTGCCTCTGGCTCCGAGGGCACTGCTGCTTGGCTGGTGGTCTCCGCAGCTTGAAACCAACTCCAAACGTGTTCTCCGCGGAGAAGGCTGATTTGGCAGGAAGAAGCCCTGTGTGCACTGGCCCTGGCAACCCACCCATCGCCAGCTAGGGAGGGACCCACCTAGGGCCTAGCTGCGAAACGGCACAAAACGCGCTCCTAGGAGCTGCACTCTGCAAAGGGAAACTGTGCTCGGGGAACAAAGCTCAGCCCCAAGGCGGCTTGGCTCAGGATCGCAGCGCTTGCCTAGTTCTCACCTAGCCCTAGGCTCCCCATAGGGCCAAGGAGGGTCTGGGCTGCCTCTGGCTCCGTGGGCACTGCTGCTTGGCTGGTGGTCTCCGCACCTTGAAACCAACTCCAAACGTGTTCTCCTTCGCGGAGAAGGCTGATTTGGCAGGAAGAAGCCCTGTGTGCACTGGCCCTGGCAACCCACCCATCGCCAGCTAGGGAGGGACCCACCTAGGGCCTAGCTGCGAAACGGCACAAAACGTGCTCCTAGGAGCTGCACTCTGCAAAGGGAAACTGTGCTCGGGGAACAAAGCTCAGCCCCAAGGCGGCTTGGCTCAGGATCGCAGCGCTTGCCTAGTTCTCACCTAGCCCTAGGCTCCCCATAGGGCCAAGGAGGGTCTGGGCTGCCTCTGGCTCCGTGGGCACTGCTGCTTGGCTGGTGGTCTCCGCACCTTGAAACCAACTCCAAACGTGTTCTCCTTCGTGGAGAAGGCTGATTTGGCAGGAAGAAGCCCTGTGTGCACTGGCCCTGGCAAACCGCCCATCGCCAGCTAAGGAGGGACCCACCAAGGGCCTAGCTGCGAAACGGCACAAAACGCGCTCCTAGGAGCTGCACTCTGCAAAGGGAAACTGTGCTCGGGGAACAAAGCTCAGCCCCAAGGCGGCTTGGCTCAGGATCGCAGCGCTTGCCTAGTTCTCACCTAGCCCTAGGCTCCCCATAGGGCCAAGGAGGGTCTGGGCTGCCTCTGGCTCCGTGGGCACTGCTGCTTGGCTGGTGGTCTCCGCACCGTGAAACCAACTCCAAACGTGTTCGCCTTCGCGGAGAAGGCTGATTTGGCAGGAAGAAGCCCTGTGTGCACTGGCCCTGGCAACCCACCCATCGCCAGCTAGGGAGGGACCCACCTAGGGCCTAGCTGCGAAACGGCACAAAACGCGCTCCTAGGAGCTGCACTCTGCAAAGGGAAACTGTGCTCGGGGAACAAAGCTCAGCCCCAAGGCGGCTTGGCTCAGGATCGCAGCGCTTGCCTAGTTCTCACCTAGCCCTAGGCTCCCCATAGGGCCAAGGAGGGTCTGGGCTGCCTCTGGCTCCGTGGGCACTGCTGCTTGGCTGGTGGTCTCCGCACCTTGAAACCAACTCCAAACGTGTTCTCCTTCGCGGAGAAGGCTGATTTGGCAGGAAGAAGCCCTGTGTGCACTGGCCCTGGCAAACCACCCATAGCCAGCTAGGGAGGGACCCACCTAGGGCCTAGCTGCGAAACGGCACAAAACGCACTCCTAGGAGCTGCACTCTGCAAAGGGAAACTGTGCTCGGGGAACAAAGCTCAGCCCCAAGGCGGCTTGGCTCAGGATCGCAGCGCTTGCCTAGTTCTCACCTAGCCCTAGGCTCCCCAAAGGGCCAAGGAGGGTCTGGGCTGCCTCTGGCTCCGTGGGCACTGCTGCTTGGCTGGTGGTCTCCGCAGCTTGAAACCAACTCCAAACGTGTTCGCCTTCGCGGAGAAGGCTGATTTGGCAGGAAGAAGCCCTGTGTGCACTGGCCCTGGCAACCCACCCATCGCCAGCTAGGGAGGGACCCACCTAGGGCCTAGCTGCGAAACGGCACAAAACGCGCTCCTAGGAGCTGCACTCTGCAAAGGGAAACTGTGCTCGGGGAACAAAGCTCAGCCCCAAGGCGGCTTGGCTCAGGATCGCAGCGCTTGCCTAGTTCTCACCTAGCCCTAGGCTCCCCAAAGGCCCAAGGAGGGTCTGGGCTGCCTCTGGCTCCGTGGGCACTGCTGCTTGGCTGGTGGTCTCCGCACCTTGAAACCAACTCCAAACGTGTTCTCCTTCGCGGAGAAGGCTGATTTGGCAGGAAGAAGCCCTGTGTGCACTGGCCCTGGCAATCCACCCATAGCCAGCTAAGGAGGGACCCACCTAGGGCCTAGCTGCGAAACGGCACAAAACGCGCTCCTAGGAGCTGCACTCTGCAAAGGGAAACTGTGCTCGGGGAACAAAGCTCAGCCCCAAGGCGGCTTGGCTCAGGATCGCAGCGCTTGCCTAGTTCTCACCTAGCCCTAGGCTCCCCATAGGGCCAAGGAGGGTCTGGGCTGCCTCTGGCTCCGTGGGCACTGCTGCTTGGCTGGTGGTCTCCGCACCTTGAAACCAACTCCAAACGTGTTCTCCTTCGCGGAGAAGGCTGATTTGGCAGGAAGAAGCCCTGTGTGCACTGGCCCTGGCAATCCACCCATAGCCAGCTAAGGAGGGACCCACCTAGCGCCTAGCTGCGAAACGGCACAAAACGCGCTCCTAGGAGCTGCACTCTGCAAAGGGAAACTGTGCTCGGGGAACAAAGCTCAGCCCCAAGGCGGCTTGGCTCAGGATCGCAGCGCTTGCCTAGTTCTCACCTAGCCCTAGGCTCCCCATAGGGCCAAGGAGGGTCTGGGCTGCCTCTGGCTCCGTGGGCACTGCTGCTTGGCTGGTGGTCTCCGCACCTTGAAACCAACTCCAAACGTGTTCTCCTTCGCGGAGAAGGCTGATTTGGCAGGAAGAAGCCCTGTGTGCACTGGCCCTAGCAACCCACCCATAGGCAGCTAGGGAGGGACCCACCTAGGGCCTAGCTGCGAAACGGCACAAAACGCGCTCCTAGGAGCTGCACTCTGCAAAGGGAAACTGTGCTCGGGGAACAAAGCTCAGCCCCAAGGCGGCTTGGCTCAGGATCGCAGCGCTTGCCTAGTTCTCACCTAGCCCTAGGCTCCCCATAGGGCCAAGGAGGGTCTGGGCTGCCTCTGGCTCCGAGGGCACTGCTGCTTGGCTGGTGGTCTCCGCAGCTTGAAACCAACTCCAAACGTGTTCTCCTTCGCGGAGAAGGCTGATTTGGCAGGAAGAAGCCCTGTGTGCACTGGCCCTGGCAACCCACCCATCGCCAGCTAGGGAGGGACCCACCTAGGGCCTAGCTGCGAAACGGCACAAAACGCGCTCCTAGGAGCTGCACTCTGCAAAGGGAAACTGTGCTCGGGGAACAAAGCTCAGCCCCAAGGCGGCTTGGCTCAGGATCGCAGCGCTTGCCTAGTTCTCACCTAGCCCTAGGCTCCCCATAGGGCCAAGGAGGGTCTGGGCTGCCTCTGGCTCCGTGGGCACTGCTGCTTGGCTGGTGGTCTCCGCAGCTTGAAACCAACTCCAAACGTGTTCTCCTTCGCGGAGAAGGCTGATTTGGCAGGAAGAAGCCCTGTGTGCACTGGCCCTAGCAACCCACCCATCGCCAGCTAGGGAGGGACCCACCTAGGGCCTAGCTGCGAAACGGCACAAAACGTGCTCCTAGGAGCTGCACTCTGCAAAGGGAAACTGTGCTCGGGGAACAAAGCTCAGCCCCAAGGCGGCTTGGCTCAGGATCGCAGCGCTTGCCTAGTTCTCACCTAGCCCTAGGCTCCCCATAGGGCCAAGGAGGGTCTGGGCTGCCTCTGGCTCCGTGGGCACTGCTGCTTGGCTGGTGGTCTCCGCACCTTGAAACCAACTCCAAACGTGTTCGCCTTCGCGGAGAAGGCTGATTTGGCAGGAAGAAGCCCTGTGTGCACTGGCCCTGGCAAACCGCCCATCGCCAGCTAAGGAGGGACCCACCAAGGGCCTAGCTGCGAAACGGCACAAAACGCGCTCCTAGGAGCTGCACTCTGCAAAGGGAAACTGTGCTCGGGGAACAAAGCTCAGCCCCAAGGCGGCTTGGCTCAGGATCGCAGCGCTTGCCTAGTTCTCACCTAGCCCTAGGCTCCCCATAGGGCCAAGGAGGGTCTGGGCTGCCTCTGGCTCCGTGGGCACTGCTGCTTGGCTGGTGGTCTCCGCACCGTGAAACCAACTCCAAACGTGTTCGCCTTCGCGGAGAAGGCTGATTTGGCAGGAAGAAGCCCTGTGTGCACTGGCCCTGGCAACCCACCCATCGCCAGCTAGGGAGGGACCCACCTAGGGCCTAGCTGCGAAACGGCACAAAACGCGCTCCTAGGAGCTGCACTCTGCAAAGGGAAACTGTGCTCGGGGAACAAAGCTCAGCCCCAAGGCGGCTTGGCTCAGGATCGCAGCGCTTGCCTAGTTCTCACCTAGCCCTAGGCTCCCCATAGGGCCAAGGAGGGTCTGGGCTGCCTCTGGCTCCGTGGGCACTGCTGCTTGGCTGGTGGTCTCCGCACCTTGAAACCAACTCCAAACGTGTTCGCCTTCGCGGAGAAGGCTGATTTGGCAGGAAGAAGCCCTGTGTGCACTGGCCCTGGCAAACCACCCATAGCCAGCTAGGGAGGGACCCACCTAGGGCCTAGCTGCGAAACGGCACAAAACGCGCTCCTAGGAGCTGCACTCTGCAAAGGGAAACTGTGCTCGGGGAACAAAGCTCAGCCCCAAGGCGGCTTGGCTCAGGATCGCAGCGCTTGCCTAGTTCTCACCTAGCCCTAGGCTCCCCATAGGGCCAAGGAGGGTCTGGGCTGCCTCTGGCTCCGTGGGCACTGCTGCTTGGCTGGTGGTCTCCGCACCGTGAAACCAACTCCAAACGTGTTCGCCTTCGCGGAGAAGGCTGATTTGGCAGGAAGAAGCCCTGTGTGCACTGGCCCTGGCAACCCACCCATCGCCAGCTAGGGAGGGACCCACCTAGGGCCTAGCTGCGAAACGGCACAAAACGCGCTCCTAGGAGCTGCACTCTGCAAAGGGAAACTGTGCTCGGGGAACAAAGCTCAGCCCCAAGGCGGCTTGGCTCAGGATCGCAGCGCTTGCCTAGTTCTCACCTAGCCCTAGGCTCCCCATAGGGCCAAGGAGGGTCTGGGCTGCCTCTGGCTCTGTGGGCACTGCTGCTTGGCTGGTGGTCTCCGCACCGTGAAACCAACTCCAAACGTGTTCGCCTTCGCGGAGAAGGCTGATTTGGCAGGAAGAAGCCCTGTGTGCACTGGCCCTGGCAACCCACCCATCGCCAGCTAGGGAGGGACCCACCTAGGGCCTAGCTGCGAAACGGCACAAAACGCGCTCCTAGGAGCTGCACTCTGCAAAGGGAAACTGTGCTCGGGGAACAAAGCTCAGCCCCAAGGCGGCTTGGCTCAGGATCGCAGCGCTTGCCTAGTTCTCACCTAGCCCTAGGCTCCCCATAGGGCCAAGGAGGGTCTGGGCTGCCTCTGGCTCCGTGGGCACTGCTGCTTGGCTGGTGGTCTCCGCACCTTGAAACCAACTCCAAACGTGTTCGCCTTCGCGGAGAAGGCTGATTTGGCAGGAAGAAGCCCTGTGTGCACTGGCCCTGGCAAACCACCCATAGCCAGCTAGGGAGGGACCCACCTAGGGCCTAGCTGCGAAACGGCACAAAACGCACTCCTAGGAGCTGCACTCTGCAAAGGGAAACTGTGCTCGGGGAACAAAGCTCAGCCCCAAGGCGGCTTGGCTCAGGATCGCAGCGCTTGCCTAGTTCTCACCTAGCCCTAGGCTCCCCAAAGGGCCAAGGAGGGTCTGGGCTGCCTCTGGCTCCGTGGGCACTGCTGCTTGGCTGGTGGTCTCCGCACCTTGAAACCAACTCCAAATGTGTTCGCCTTCGCGGAGAAGGCTGATTTGGCAGGAAGAAGCCCTGTGTGCACTGGCCCTGGCAAACCACCCATAGCCAGCTAGGGAGGGACCCACCTAGGGCCTAGCTGCGAAACGGCACAAAACGCGCTCCTAGGAGCTGCACTCTGCAAAGGGAAACTGTGCTCGGGGAACAAAGCTCAGCCCCAAGGCGGCTTGGCTCAGGATCGCAGCGCTTGCCTAGTTCTCACCTAGCCCTAGGCTCCCCAAAGGGCCAAGGAGGGTCTGGGCTGCCTCTGGCTCCGTGGGCACTGCTGCTTGGCTGGTGGTCTCCGCACCGTGAAACCAACTCCAAACGTGTTCGCCTTCGCGGAGAAGGCTGATTTGGCAGGAAGAAGCCCTGTGTGCACTGGCCCTGGCAACCCACCCATCGCCAGCTAGGGAGGGACCCACCTAGGGCCTAGCTGCGAAACGGCACAAAACGCGCTCCTAGGAGCTGCACTCTGCAAAGGGAAACTGTGCTCGGGGAACAAAGCTCAGCCCCAAGGCGGCTTGGCTCAGGATCGCAGCGCTTGCCTAGTTCTCACCTAGCCCTAGGCTCCCCATAGGGCCAAGGAGGGTCTGGGCTGCCTCTGGCTCCGTGGGCACTGCTGCTTGGCTGGTGGTCTCCGCACCGTGAAACCAACTCCAAACGTGTTCTCCTTCGCGGAGAAGGCTGATTTGGCAGGAAGAAGCCCTGTGTGCACTGGCCCTGGCAACCCACCCATCGCCAGCTAGGGAGGGACCCACCTAGGGCCTAGCTGCGAAACGGCACAAAACGCGCTCCTAGGAGCTGCACTCTGCAAAGGGAAACTGTGCTCGGGGAACAAAGCTCAGCCCCAAGGCGGCTTGGCTCAGGATCACAGCGCTTGCCTAGTTCTCACCTAGCCCTAGGCTCCCCATAGGGCCAAGGAGGGTCTGGGCTGCCTCTGGCTCCGTGGGCACTGCTGCTTGGCTGGTGGTCTCCGCACCTTGAAACCAACTCCAAACGTGTTCTCCTTCACGGAGAAGGCTGATTTGGCAGGAAGAAGCCCTGTGTGCACTGGCCCTGGCAACCCACCCATAGCCAGCTAGGGAGGGACCCACCTAGGGCCTAGCTGCGAAACGGCACAGAACGCGCTCCTAGGAGCTGCACTCTGCAAAGGGAAACTGTGCTCGGGGAACAAAGCTCAGCCCCAAGGCGGCTTGGCTCAGGATCACAGCGCTTGCCTAGTTCTCACCTAGCCCTAGGCTCCCCATAGGGCCAAGGAGGGTCTGGGCTGCCTCTGGCTCCTTGGGCACTGCTGCTTGGTTGGTGGTCTCCGCACCTTGAAACCAACTCCAAACGTGTTCGCCTTCGTGGAGAAGGCTGATTTGGGAGGAAGAAGCCCTGTGTGCACTGGCCCTGGCAACCCACCCATCGCCAGCTAGGGAGGGACCCACCTAGGGCCTAGCTGCGAAACGGCACAAAACGCGCTCCTAGGAGCTGCACTCTGCAAAGGGAAACTGTGCTCGGGGAACAAAGCTCAGCCCCAAGGCGGCTTGGCTCAGAATCGCAGCGCTTGCCTAGTTCTCACCTAGCCCTAGGCTCCCCATAGGGCCAAGGAGGGTCTGGGCTGCCTCTGGCTCCGTGGGCACTGCTGCTTGGTTGGTGGTCTCCGCAGCTTGAAACCAACTCCAAACGTGTTCTCCTTCGTGGAGAAGGCTGATTTGGCAGGAAGAAGCCCTGTGTGCACTGGCCCTGGCAAACCGCCCATAGCCAGCTAAGGAGGGACCCACCTAGGGCCTAGCTGCGACACGGCACAAAACGCGCTCCTAGGAGCTGCACTCTGCAAAGGGAAACTGTGCTCGGGGAACAAAGCTCAGCCCCAAGGCGGCTTGGCTCAGGATCGCAGCGCTTGCCTAGTTCTCACCTAGCCCTAGGCTCCCCAAAGGGCCAAGGAGGGTCTGGGCTGCCTCTGGCTCCGTGGGCACTGCTGCTTGGCTGGTGGTCTCCGCACCTTGAAACCAACTCCAAACGTGTTCGCCTTCGCGGAGAAGGCTGATTTGGCAGGAAGAAGCCCTGTGTGCACTGGCCCTGGCAACCCACCCTTAGCCAGCTAGGGAGGGACCCACCTAGGGCCTAGCTGCGAAACGGCACAAAACGCGCTCCTAGGAGCTGCACTCTGCAAAGGGAAACTGTGCTCGGGGAACAAAGCTCAGCCCCAAGGCGGCTTGGCTCAGGATCGCAGCGCTTGCCTAGTTCTCACCTAGCCCTAGGCTCCCCATAGGGCCAAGGAGGGTCTGGGCTGCCTCTGGCTCCGTGGGCACTGCTGCTTGGCTGGTGGTCTCCGCACCTTGAAACCAACTCCAAACGTGTTCGCCTTCGCGGAGAAGGCTGATTTGGCAGGAAGAAGCCCTGTGTGCACTGGCCCTGGCAAACCACCCATAGCCAGCTAGGGAGGGACCCACCTAGGGCCTAGCTGCGAAACGGCACAAAACGCGCTCCTAGGAGCTGCACTCTGCAAAGGGAAACTGTGCTCGGGGAACAAAGCTCAGCCCCAAGGCGGCTTGGCTCAGGATCGCAGCGCTTGCCTAGTTCTCACCTAGCCCTAGGCTCCCCATAGGGCCAAGGAGGGTCTGGGCTGCCTCTGGCTCCGTGGGCACTGCTGCTTGGCTGGTGGTCTCCGCACCTTGAAACCAACTCCAAATGTGTTCGCCTTCGCGGAGAAGGCTGATTTGGCAGGAAGAAGCCCTGTGTGCACTGGCCCTGGCAAACCACCCATCGCCAGCTAGGGAGGGACCCACCTAGGGCCTAGCTGCGAAACGGCACAAAACGCGCTCCTAGGAGCTGCACTCTGCAAAGGGAAACTGTGCTCGGGGAACAAAGCTCAGCCCCAAGGCGGCTTGGCTCAGGATCGCAGCGCTTGCCTAGTTCTCACCTAGCCCTAGGCTCCCCAAAGGGCCAAGGAGGGTCTGGGCTGCCTCTGGCTCCGTGGGCACTGCTGCTTGGCTGGTGGTCTCCGCACCGTGAAACCAACTCCAAACGTGTTCGCCTTCGCGGAGAAGGCTGATTTGGCAGGAAGAAGCCCTGTGTGCACTGGCCCTGGCAACCCACCCATCGCCAGCTAGGGAGGGACCCACCTAGGGCCTAGCTGCGAAACGGCACAAAACGCGCTCCTAGGAGCTGCACTCTGCAAAGGGAAACTGTGCTCGGGGAACAAAGCTCAGCCCCAAGGCGGCTTGGCTCAGGATCGCAGCGCTTGCCTAGTTCTCACCTAGCCCTAGGCTCCCCATAGGGCCAAGGAGGGTCTGGGCTGCCTCTGGCTCCGTGGGCACTGCTGCTTGGCTGGTGGTCTCCGCACCTTGAAACCAACTCCAAACGTGTTCGCCTTCGTGGAGAAGGCTGATTTGGGAGGAAGAAGCCCTGTGTGCACTGGCCCTGGCAACCCACCCATCGCCAGCTAGGGAGGGACCCACCTAGGGCCTAGCTGCGAAACGGCACAAAACGCGCTCCTAGGAGCTGCACTCTGCAAAGGGAAACTGTGCTCGGGGAACAAAGCTCAGCCCCAAGGCGGCTTGGCTCAGAATCGCAGCGCTTGCCTAGTTCTCACCTAGCCCTAGGCTCCCCATAGGGCCAAGGAGGGTCTGGGCTGCCTCTGGCTCCGTGGGCACTGCTGCTTGGTTGGTGGTCTCCGCAGCTTGAAACCAACTCCAAACGTGTTCTCCTTCGTGGAGAAGGCTGATTTGGCAGGAAGAAGCCCTGTGTGCACTGGCCCTGGCAAACCGCCCATAGCCAGCTAAGGAGGGACCCACCTAGGGCCTAGCTGCGACACGGCACAAAACGCGCTCCTAGGAGCTGCACTCTGCAAAGGGAAACTGTGCTCGGGGAACAAAGCTCAGCCCCAAGGCGGCTTGGCTCAGGATCGCAGCGCTTGCCTAGTTCTCACCTAGCCCTAGGCTCCCCAAAGGGCCAAGGAGGGTCTGGGCTGCCTCTGGCTCCGTGGGCACTGCTGCTTGGCTGGTGGTCTCCGCACCTTGAAACCAACTCCAAACGTGTTCGCCTTCGCGGAGAAGGCTGATTTGGCAGGAAGAAGCCCTGTGTGCACTGGCCCTGGCAACCCACCCTTAGCCAGCTAGGGAGGGACCCACCTAGGGCCTAGCTGCGAAACGGCACAAAACGCGCTCCTAGGAGCTGCACTCTGCAAAGGGAAACTGTGCTCGGGGAACAAAGCTCAGCCCCAAGGCGGCTTGGCTCAGGATCGCAGCGCTTGCCTAGTTCTCACCTAGCCCTAGGCTCCCCATAGGGCCAAGGAGGGTCTGGGCTGCCTCTGGCTCCGTGGGCACTGCTGCTTGGCTGGTGGTCTCCGCACCTTGAAACCAACTCCAAACGTGTTCGCCTTCGCGGAGAAGGCTGATTTGGCAGGAAGAAGCCCTGTGTGCACTGGCCCTGGCAAACCACCCATAGCCAGCTAGGGAGGGACCCACCTAGGGCCTAGCTGCGAAACGGCACAAAACGCGCTCCTAGGAGCTGCACTCTGCAAAGGGAAACTGTGCTCGGGGAACAAAGCTCAGCCCCAAGGCGGCTTGGCTCAGGATCGCAGCGCTTGCCTAGTTCTCACCTAGCCCTAGGCTCCCCAAAGGCCCAAGGAGGGTCTGGGCTGCCTCTGGCTCCGTGGGCACTGCTGCTTGGCTGGTGGTCTCCGCACCTTGAAACCAACTCCAAACGTGTTCTCCTTCGCGGAGAAGGCTGATTTGGCAGGAAGAAGCCCTGTGTGCACTGGCCCTGGCAACCCACCCATCGCCAGCTAGGGAGGGACCCACCTAGGGCCTAGCTGCGAAACGGCACAAAACGCGCTCCTAGGAGCTGCACTCTGCAAAGGGAAACTGTGCTCGGGGAACAAAGCTCAGCCCCAAGGCGGCTTGGCTCAGGATCGCAGCGCTTGCCTAGTTCTCACCTAGCCCTAGGCTCCCCATAGGGCCAAGGAGGGTCTGGGCTGCCTCTGGCTCCGTGGGCACTGCTGCTTGGTTGGTGGTCTCCGCACCTTGAAACCAACTCCAAACGTGTTCTCCTTCGCGGAGAAGGCTGATTTGGCAGGAAGAAGCCCTGTGTGCACTGGCCCTGGCAACCCACCCATCGCCAGCTAGGGAGGGACCCACCTAGGGCCTAGCTGCGAAACGGCACAAAACGCGCTCCTAGGAGCTGCACTCTGCAAAGGGAAACTGTGCTCGGGGAACAAAGCTCAGCCCCAAGGCGGCTTGGCTCAGGATCGCAGCGCTTGCCTAGTTCTCACGTAGCCCTAGGCTCCCCATAGGGCCAAGGAGGGTCTGGGCTGCCTCTGGCTCCGTGGGCACTGCTGCTTGGCTGGTGGTCTCCGCACCTTGAAACCAACTCCAAACGTGTTCTCCTTCGCGGAGAAGGCTGATTTGGCAGGAAGAAGCCCTGTGTGCACTGGCCCTGGCAAACCGCCCATAGCCAGCTAAGGAGGGACCCACCTAGGGCCTAGCTGCGAAACGGCACAAAACGCGCTCCTAGGAGCTGCACTCTGCAAAGGGAAACTGTGCTCGGGGAACAAAGCTCAGCCCCAAGGCGGCTTGGCTCAGGATCGCAGCGCTTGCCTAGTTCTCACCTAGCCCTAGGCTCCCCATAGGGCCAAGGAGGGTCTGGGCTGCCTCTGGCTCCGTGGGCACTGCTACTTGGCTGGTGGTCTCCGCACCTTGAAACCAACTCCAAACGTGTTCGCCTTCGCGGAGAAGGCTGATTTGGCAGGAAGAAGCACTGTGTGCACTGGCCCTGGCAACCCACCCATCGCCAGCTAGGGAGGGACCCACCTAGGGCCTAGCTGCGAAACGGCACAAAACGCGCTCCTAGGAGCTGCACTCTGCAAAGGGAAACTGTGCTCGGGGAACAAAGCTCAGCCCCAAGGCGGCTTGGCTCAGGATCGCAGCGCTTGCCTAGTTCTCACCTAGCCCTAGGCTCCCCATAGGGCCAAGGAGGGTCTGGGCTGCCTCTGGCTCCGTGGGCACTGCTGCTTGGCTGGTGGTCTCCGCACCTTGAAACCAACTCCAAATGTGTTCGCCTTCGCGGAGAAGGCTGATTTGGCAGGAAGAAGCCCTGTGTGCACTGGCCCTGGCAAACCACCCATAGCCAGCTAGGGAGGGACCCACCTAGGGCCTAGCTGCGAAACGGCACAAAACGCGCTCCTAGGAGCTGCACTCTGCAAAGGGAAACTGTGCTCGGGGAACAAAGCTCAGCCCCAAGGCGGCTTGGCTCAGGATCGCAGCGCTTGCCTAGTTCTCACCTAGCCCTAGGCTCCCCAAAGGGCCAAGGAGGGTCTGGGCTGCCTCTGGCTCCGTGGGCACTGCTGCTTGGCTGGTGGTCTCCGCACCGTGAAACCAACTCCAAACGTGTTCGCCTTCGCGGAGAAGGCTGATTTGGCAGGAAGAAGCCCTGTGTGCACTGGCCCTGGCAACCCACCCATCGCCAGCTAGGGAGGGACCCACCTAGGGCCTAGCTGCGAAACGGCACAAAACGCGCTCCTAGGAGCTGCACTCTGCAAAGGGAAACTGTGCTCGGGGAACAAAGCTCAGCCCCAAGGCGGCTTGGCTCAGGATCGCAGCGCTTGCCTAGTTCTCACCTAGCCCTAGGCTCCCCATAGGGCCAAGGAGGGTCTGGGCTGCCTCTGGCTCCGTGGGCACTGCTGCTTGGCTGGTGGTCTCCGCACCGTGAAACCAACTCCAAACGTGTTCGCCTTCGCGGAGAAGGCTGATTTGGCAGGAAGAAGCCCTGTGTGCACTGGCCCTGGCAACCCACCCATCGCCAGCTAGGGAGGGACCCACCTAGGGCCTAGCTGCGAAACGGCGCAAAACGCGCTCCTAGGAGCTGCACTCTGCAAAGGGAAACTGTGCTCGGGGAACAAAGCTCAGCCCCAAGGCGGCTTGGCTCAGGATCGCAGCGCTTGCCTAGTTCTCACCTAGCCCTAGGCTCCCCATAGGGCCAAGGAGGGTCTGGGCTGCCTCTGGCTCCGTGGGCACTGCTGCTTGGCTGGTGGTCTCCGCACCGTGAAACCAACTCCAAACGTGTTCGCCTTCGCGGAGAAGGCTGATTTGGCAGGAAGAAGCCCTGTGTGCACTGGCCCTGGCAACCCACCCATCGCCAGCTAGGGAGGGACCCACCTAGGGCCTAGCTGCGAAACGGCGCAAAACGCGCTCCTAGGAGCTGCACTCTGCAAAGGGAAACTGTGCTCGGGGAACAAAGCTCAGCCCCAAGGCGGCTTGGCTCAGGATGGCAGCGCTTGCCTAGTTCTCACCTAGCCCTAGGCTCCCCATAGGGCCAAGGAGGGTCTGGGCTGCCTCTGGCTCCGTGGGCACTGCTGCTTGGCTGGTGGTCTCCGCACCGTGAAACCAACTCCAAACGTGTTCGCCTTCGCGGAGAAGGCTGATTTGGCAGGAAGAAGCCCTGTGTGCACTGGCCCTGGCAAACCACCCATCGACAGCTAGGGAGGGATCCACCTAGGGCCTAGCTGCGAAACGGCACAAAACGCGCTCCTAGGAGCTGCACTCTGCAAAGGGAAACTGTGCTCGGGGAACAAAGCTCAGCCC
Source organism: Sus scrofa (assembly GCF_054392235.1). Lineage (NCBI taxonomy): Eukaryota > Metazoa > Chordata > Mammalia > Artiodactyla > Suidae > Sus > Sus scrofa. Next base: position 30,895,247 of record NC_139389.1, on the reverse strand, counting down.
CAAGGCGGCTTGGCTCAGGATGGCAGCGCTTGCCTAGTTCTCACCTAGCCCTAGGCTCCCCATAGGGCCAAGGAGGGTCTGGGCTGCCTCTGGCTCCGTGGGCACTGCTGCTTGGCTGGTGGTCTCCGCACCGTGAAACCAACTCCAAACGTGTTCGCCTTCGCGGAGAAGGCTGATTTGGCAGGAAGAAGCCCTGTGTGCACTGGCCCTGGCAACCCACCCATCGCCAGCTAGGGAGGGACCCACCAAGGGCCTAGCTGCGAAACGGCACAAAACGCGCTCCTAGGAGCTGCACTCTGCAAAGGGAAACTGTGCTCGGGGAACAAAGCTCAGCCCCAAGGCGGCTTGGCTCAGGATCGCAGCGCTTGCCTAGTTCTCACCTAGCCCTAGGCTCCCCATAGGGCCAAGGAGGGTCTGGGCTGCCTCTGGCTCCGTGGGCACTGCTGCTTGGCTGGTGGTCTCCGCACCTTGAAACCAACTCCAAACGTGTTCGCCTTCGCGGAGAAGGCTGATTTGGCAGGAAGAAGCCCTGTGTGCACTGGCCCTGGCAACCCACCCATAGCCAGCTAGGGAGGGACCCACCTAGGGCCTAGCTGCGAAACGGCACAAAACGCGCTCCTAGGAGCTGCACTCTGCAAAGGGAAACTGTGCTCGGGAAACAAAGCTCAGCCCCAAGGCGGCTTGGCTCAGGATCGCAGCGCTTGCCTAGTTCTCACCTAGCCCTAGGCTCCCCAAAGGGCCAAGGAGGGTCTGGGCTGCCTCTGGCTCCGTGGGCACGGCTGCTTGGCTGGTGGTCTCCGCAGCTTGAAACCAACTCCAAACGTGTTCGCCTTCGCGGAGAAGGCTGATTTGGCAGGAAGAAGCCCTGTGTGCACTGGCCCTGGCAACCCACCCATCGCCAGCTAGGGAGGGACCCACCTAGGGCCTAGCTGCGAAACGGCACAAAACGCGCTCCTAGGAGCTGCACTCTGCAAAGGGAAACTGTGCTCGGGGAACAAAGCTCAGCCCCAAGGCGGCTTGGCTCAGGATCGCAGCGCTTGCCTAGTTCTCACCTAGCCCTAGGCTCCCCATAGGGCCAAGGAGGGTCTGGGCTGCCTCTGGCTCCGTGGGCACTGCTGCTTGGCTGGTGGTCTCCGCACCTTGAAACCAACTCCAAACGTGTTCTCCTTCGCGGAGAAGGCTGATTTGGCAGGAAGAAGCCCTGTGTGCACTGGCCCTGGCAATCCACCCATAGCCAGCTAGGGAGGGACCCACCTAGGGCCTAGCTGCGAAACGGCACAAAACGCGCTCCTAGGAGCTGCACTCTGCAAAGGGAAACTGTGCTCGGGGAACAAAGCTCAGCCCCAAGGCGGCTTGGCTCAGGATCGCAGCGCTTGCCTAGTTCTCACCTAGCCCTAGGCTCCCCATAGGGCCAAGGAGGGTCTGGGCTGCCTCTGGCTCCGAGGGCACTGCTGCTTGGCTGGTGGTCTCCGCAGCTTGAAACCAACTCCAAACGTGTTCTCCGCGGAGAAGGCTGATTTGGCAGGAAGAAGCCCTGTGTGCACTGGCCCTGGCAACCCACCCATCGCCAGCTAGGGAGGGACCCACCTAGGGCCTAGCTGCGAAACGGCACAAAACGCGCTCCTAGGAGCTGCACTCTGCAAAGGGAAACTGTGCTCGGGGAACAAAGCTCAGCCCCAAGGCGGCTTGGCTCAGGATCGCAGCGCTTGCCTAGTTCTCACCTAGCCCTAGGCTCCCCATAGGGCCAAGGAGGGTCTGGGCTGCCTCTGGCTCCGTGGGCACTGCTGCTTGGCTGGTGGTCTCCGCACCTTGAAACCAACTCCAAACGTGTTCTCCTTCGCGGAGAAGGCTGATTTGGCAGGAAGAAGCCCTGTGTGCACTGGCCCTGGCAACCCACCCATCGCCAGCTAGGGAGGGACCCACCTAGGGCCTAGCTGCGAAACGGCACAAAACGTGCTCCTAGGAGCTGCACTCTGCAAAGGGAAACTGTGCTCGGGGAACAAAGCTCAGCCCCAAGGCGGCTTGGCTCAGGATCGCAGCGCTTGCCTAGTTCTCACCTAGCCCTAGGCTCCCCATAGGGCCAAGGAGGGTCTGGGCTGCCTCTGGCTCCGTGGGCACTGCTGCTTGGCTGGTGGTCTCCGCACCTTGAAACCAACTCCAAACGTGTTCTCCTTCGTGGAGAAGGCTGATTTGGCAGGAAGAAGCCCTGTGTACACTGGCCCTGGCAAACCGCCCATCGCCAGCTAAGGAGGGACCCACCAAGGGCCTAGCTGCGAAACGGCACAAAACGCGCTCCTAGGAGCTGCACTCTGCAAAGGGAAACTGTGCTCGGGGAACAAAGCTCAGCCCCAAGGCGGCTTGGCTCAGGATCGCAGCGCTTGCCTAGTTCTCACCTAGCCCTAGGCTCCCCATAGGGCCAAGGAGGGTCTGGGCTGCCTCTGGCTCCGTGGGCACTGCTGCTTGGCTGGTGGTCTCCGCACCGTGAAACCAACTCCAAACGTGTTCGCCTTCGCGGAGAAGGCTGATTTGGCAGGAAGAAGCCCTGTGTGCACTGGCCCTGGCAACCCACCCATCGCCAGCTAGGGAGGGACCCACCTAGGGCCTAGCTGCGAAACGGCACAAAACGCGCTCCTAGGAGCTGCACTCTGCAAAGGGAAACTGTGCTCGGGGAACAAAGCTCAGCCCCAAGGCGGCTTGGCTCAGGATCGCAGCGCTTGCCTAGTTCTCACCTAGCCCTAGGCTCCCCATAGGGCCAAGGAGGGTCTGGGCTGCCTCTGGCTCCGTGGGCACTGCTGCTTGGCTGGTGGTCTCCGCACCTTGAAACCAACTCCAAACGTGTTCTCCTTCGCGGAGAAGGCTGATTTGGCAGGAAGAAGCCCTGTGTGCACTGGCCCTGGCAAACCACCCATAGCCAGCTAGGGAGGGACCCACCTAGGGCCTAGCTGCGAAACGGCACAAAACGCACTCCTAGGAGCTGCACTCTGCAAAGGGAAACTGTGCTCGGGGAACAAAGCTCAGCCCCAAGGCGGCTTGGCTCAGGATCGCAGCGCTTGCCTAGTTCTCACCTAGCCCTAGGCTCCCCAAAGGGCCAAGGAGGGTCTGGGCTGCCTCTGGCTCCGTGGGCACTGCTGCTTGGCTGGTGGTCTCCGCAGCTTGAAACCAACTCCAAACGTGTTCGCCTTCGCGGAGAAGGCTGATTTGGCAGGAAGAAGCCCTGTGTGCACTGGCCCTGGCAACCCACCCATCGCCAGCTAGGGAGGGACCCACCTAGGGCCTAGCTGCGAAACGGCACAAAACGCGCTCCTAGGAGCTGCACTCTGCAAAGGGAAACTGTGCTCGGGGAACAAAGCTCAGCCCCAAGGCGGCTTGGCTCAGGATCGCAGCGCTTGCCTAGTTCTCACCTAGCCCTAGGCTCCCCAAAGGCCCAAGGAGGGTCTGGGCTGCCTCTGGCTCCGTGGGCACTGCTGCTTGGCTGGTGGTCTCCGCACCTTGAAACCAACTCCAAACGTGTTCTCCTTCGCGGAGAAGGCTGATTTGGCAGGAAGAAGCCCTGTGTGCACTGGCCCTGGCAATCCACCCATAGCCAGCTAAGGAGGGACCCACCTAGGGCCTAGCTGCGAAACGGCACAAAACGCGCTCCTAGGAGCTGCACTCTGCAAAGGGAAACTGTGCTCGGGGAACAAAGCTCAGCCCCAAGGCGGCTTGGCTCAGGATCGCAGCGCTTGCCTAGTTCTCACCTAGCCCTAGGCTCCCCATAGGGCCAAGGAGGGTCTGGGCTGCCTCTGGCTCCGTGGGCACTGCTGCTTGGCTGGTGGTCTCCGCACCTTGAAACCAACTCCAAACGTGTTCTCCTTCGCGGAGAAGGCTGATTTGGCAGGAAGAAGCCCTGTGTGCACTGGCCCTGGCAATCCACCCATAGCCAGCTAAGGAGGGACCCACCTAGCGCCTAGCTGCGAAACGGCACAAAACGCGCTCCTAGGAGCTGCACTCTGCAAAGGGAAACTGTGCTCGGGGAACAAAGCTCAGCCCCAAGGCGGCTTGGCTCAGGATCGCAGCGCTTGCCTAGTTCTCACCTAGCCCTAGGCTCCCCATAGGGCCAAGGAGGGTCTGGGCTGCCTCTGGCTCCGTGGGCACTGCTGCTTGGCTGGTGGTCTCCGCACCTTGAAACCAACTCCAAACGTGTTCTCCTTCGCGGAGAAGGCTGATTTGGCAGGAAGAAGCCCTGTGTGCACTGGCCCTAGCAACCCACCCATAGGCAGCTAGGGAGGGACCCACCTAGGGCCTAGCTGCGAAACGGCACAAAACGCGCTCCTAGGAGCTGCACTCTGCAAAGGGAAACTGTGCTCGGGGAACAAAGCTCAGCCCCAAGGCGGCTTGGCTCAGGATCGCAGCGCTTGCCTAGTTCTCACGTAGCCCTAGGCTCCCCATAGGGCCAAGGAGGGTCTGGGCTGCCTCTGGCTCCGAGGGCACTGCTGCTTGGCTGGTGGTCTCCGCAGCTTGAAACCAACTCCAAACGTGTTCTCCTTCGCGGAGAAGGCTGATTTGGCAGGAAGAAGCCCTGTGTGCACTGGCCCTGGCAACCCACCCATCGCCAGCTAGGGAGGGACCCACCTAGGGCCTAGCTGCGAAACGGCACAAAACGCGCTCCTAGGAGCTGCACTCTGCAAAGGGAAACTGTGCTCGGGGAACAAAGCTCAGCCCCAAGGCGGCTTGGCTCAGGATCGCAGCGCTTGCCTAGTTCTCACCTAGCCCTAGGCTCCCCATAGGGCCAAGGAGGGTCTGGGCTGCCTCTGGCTCCGTGGGCACTGCTGCTTGGCTGGTGGTCTCCGCAGCTTGAAACCAACTCCAAACGTGTTCTCCTTCGCGGAGAAGGCTGATTTGGCAGGAAGAAGCCCTGTGTGCACTGGCCCTAGCAACCCACCCATCGCCAGCTAGGGAGGGACCCACCTAGGGCCTAGCTGCGAAACGGCACAAAACGTGCTCCTAGGAGCTGCACTCTGCAAAGGGAAACTGTGCTCGGGGAACAAAGCTCAGCCCCAAGGCGGCTTGGCTCAGGATCGCAGCGCTTGCCTAGTTCTCACCTAGCCCTAGGCTCCCCATAGGGCCAAGGAGGGTCTGGGCTGCCTCTGGCTCCGTGGGCACTGCTGCTTGGCTGGTGGTCTCCGCACCTTGAAACCAACTCCAAACGTGTTCGCCTTCGCGGAGAAGGCTGATTTGGCAGGAAGAAGCCCTGTGTGCACTGGCCCTGGCAAACCGCCCATCGCCAGCTAAGGAGGGACCCACCAAGGGCCTAGCTGCGAAACGGCACAAAACGCGCTCCTAGGAGCTGCACTCTGCAAAGGGAAACTGTGCTCGGGGAACAAAGCTCAGCCCCAAGGCGGCTTGGCTCAGGATCGCAGCGCTTGCCTAGTTCTCACCTAGCCCTAGGCTCCCCATAGGGCCAAGGAGGGTCTGGGCTGCCTCTGGCTCCGTGGGCACTGCTGCTTGGCTGGTGGTCTCCGCACCGTGAAACCAACTCCAAACGTGTTCGCCTTCGCGGAGAAGGCTGATTTGGCAGGAAGAAGCCCTGTGTGCACTGGCCCTGGCAACCCACCCATCGCCAGCTAGGGAGGGAGCCACCTAGGGCCTAGCTGCGAAACGGCACAAAACGCGCTCCTAGGAGCTGCACTCTGCAAAGGGAAACTGTGCTCGGGGAACAAAGCTCAGCCCCAAGGCGGCTTGGCTCAGGATCGCAGCGCTTGCCTAGTTCTCACCTAGCCCTAGGCTCCCCATAGGGCCAAGGAGGGTCTGGGCTGCCTCTGGCTCCGTGGGCACTGCTGCTTGGCTGGTGGTCTCCGCACCTTGAAACCAACTCCAAACGTGTTCGCCTTCGCGGAGAAGGCTGATTTGGCAGGAAGAAGCCCTGTGTGCACTGGCCCTGGCAAACCACCCATAGCCAGCTAGGGAGGGACCCACCTAGGGCCTAGCTGCGAAACGGCACAAAACGCGCTCCTAGGAGCTGCACTCTGCAAAGGGAAACTGTGCTCGGGGAACAAAGCTCAGCCCCAAGGCGGCTTGGCTCAGGATCGCAGCGCTTGCCTAGTTCTCACCTAGCCCTAGGCTCCCCATAGGGCCAAGGAGGGTCTGGGCTGCCTCTGGCTCCGTGGGCACTGCTGCTTGGCTGGTGGTCTCCGCACCGTGAAACCAACTCCAAACGTGTTCGCCTTCGCGGAGAAGGCTGATTTGGCAGGAAGAAGCCCTGTGTGCACTGGCCCTGGCAACCCACCCATCGCCAGCTAGGGAGGGACCCACCTAGGGCCTAGCTGCGAAACGGCACAAAACGCGCTCCTAGGAGCTGCACTCTGCAAAGGGAAACTGTGCTCGGGGAACAAAGCTCAGCCCCAAGGCGGCTTGGCTCAGGATCGCAGCGCTTGCCTAGTTCTCACCTAGCCCTAGGCTCCCCATAGGGCCAAGGAGGGTCTGGGCTGCCTCTGGCTCTGTGGGCACTGCTGCTTGGCTGGTGGTCTCCGCACCGTGAAACCAACTCCAAACGTGTTCGCCTTCGCGGAGAAGGCTGATTTGGCAGGAAGAAGCCCTGTGTGCACTGGCCCTGGCAACCCACCCATCGCCAGCTAGGGAGGGACCCACCTAGGGCCTAGCTGCGAAACGGCACAAAACGCGCTCCTAGGAGCTGCACTCTGCAAAGGGAAACTGTGCTCGGGGAACAAAGCTCAGCCCCAAGGCGGCTTGGCTCAGGATCGCAGCGCTTGCCTAGTTCTCACCTAGCCCTAGGCTCCCCATAGGGCCAAGGAGGGTCTGGGCTGCCTCTGGCTCCGTGGGCACTGCTGCTTGGCTGGTGGTCTCCGCACCTTGAAACCAACTCCAAACGTGTTCGCCTTCGCGGAGAAGGCTGATTTGGCAGGAAGAAGCCCTGTGTGCACTGGCCCTGGCAAACCACCCATAGCCAGCTAGGGAGGGACCCACCTAGGGCCTAGCTGCGAAACGGCACAAAACGCACTCCTAGGAGCTGCACTCTGCAAAGGGAAACTGTGCTCGGGGAACAAAGCTCAGCCCCAAGGCGGCTTGGCTCAGGATCGCAGCGCTTGCCTAGTTCTCACCTAGCCCTAGGCTCCCCAAAGGGCCAAGGAGGGTCTGGGCTGCCTCTGGCTCCGTGGGCACTGCTGCTTGGCTGGTGGTCTCCGCAGCTTGAAACCAACTCCAAACGTGTTCGCCTTCGCGGAGAAGGCTGATTTGGCAGGAAGAAGCCCTGTGTGCACTGGCCCTGGCAACCCACCCATCGCCAGCTAGGGAGGGACCCACCTAGGGCCTAGCTGCGAAACGGCACAAAACGCGCTCCTAGGAGCTGCACTCTGCAAAGGGAAACTGTGCTCGGGGAACAAAGCTCAGCCCCAAGGCGGCTTGGCTCAGGATCGCAGCGCTTGCCTAGTTCTCACCTAGCCCTAGGCTCCCCAAAGGGCCAAGGAGGGTCTGGGCTGCCTCTGGCTCCGTGGGCACTGCTGCTTGGCTGGTGGTCTCCGCACCTTGAAACCAACTCCAAACGTGTTCTCCTTCGCGGAGAAGGCTGATTTGGCAGGAAGAAGCCCTGTGTGCACTGGCCCTGGCAATCCACCCATAGCCAGCTAAGGAGGGACCCACCTAGGGCCTAGCTGCGAAACGGCACAAAACGCGCTCCTAGGAGCTGCACTCTGCAAAGGGAAACTGTGCTCGGGGAACAAAGCTCAGCCCCAAGGCGGCTTGGCTCAGGATCGCAGCGCTTGCCTAGTTCTCACCTAGCCCTAGGCTCCCCATAGGGCCAAGGAGGGTCTGGGCTGCCTCTGGCTCCGTGGGCACTGCTGCTTGGCTGGTGGTCTCCGCACCTTGAAACCAACTCCAAACGTGTTCTCCTTCGCGGAGAAGGCTGATTTGGCAGGAAGAAGCCCTGTGTGCACTGGCCCTAGCAACCCACCCATAGGCAGCTAGGGAGGGACCCACCTAGGGCCTAGCTGCGAAACGGCACAAAACGCGCTCCTAGGAGCTGCACTCTGCAAAGGGAAACTGTGCTCGGGGAACAAAGCTCAGCCCCAAGGCGGCTTGGCTCAGGATCGCAGCGCTTGCCTAGTTCTCACCTAGCCCTAGGCTCCCCATAGGGCCAAGGAGGGTCTGGGCTGCCTCTGGCTCCGAGGGCACTGCTGCTTGGCTGGTGGTCTCCGCAGCTTGAAACCAACTCCAAACGTGTTCTCCTTCGCGGAGAAGGCTGATTTGGCAGGAAGAAGCCCTGTGTGCACTGGCCCTGGCAACCCACCCATCGCCAGCTAGGGAGGGACCCACCTAGGGCCTAGCTGCGAAACGGCACAAAACGCGCTCCTAGGAGCTGCACTCTGCAAAGGGAAACTGTGCTCGGGGAACAAAGCTCAGCCCCAAGGCGGCTTGGCTCAGGATCGCAGCGCTTGCCTAGTTCTCACCTAGCCCTAGGCTCCCCATAGGGCCAAGGAGGGTCTGGGCTGCCTCTGGCTCCGTGGGCACTGCTGCTTGGCTGGTGGTCTCCGCAGCTTGAAACCAACTCCAAACGTGTTCTCCTTCGCGGAGAAGGCTGATTTGGCAGGAAGAAGCCCTGTGTGCACTGGCCCTAGCAACCCACCCATCGCCAGCTAGGGAGGGACCCACCTAGGGCCTAGCTGCGAAACCGCACAAAACGTGCTCCTATAGCTGCACTCTGCAAAGGGAAACTGTGCTCGGGGAACAAAGCTCAGCCCCAAGGCGGCTTGGCTCAGGATCGCAGCGCTTGCCTAGTTCTCACCTAGCCCTAGGCTCCCCATAGGGCCAAGGAGGGTCTGGGCTGCCTCTGGCTCCGTGGGCACTGCTGCTTGGCTGGTGGTCTCCGCACCTTGAAACCAACTCCAAACGTGTTCTCCTTCGCGGAGAAGGCTGATTTGGCAGGAAGAAGCCCTGTGTGCACTGGCCATGGCAAACCGCCCATCGCCAGCTAAGGAGGGACCCACCAAGGGCCTAGCTGCGAAACGGCACAAAACGCGCTCCTAGGAGCTGCACTCTGCAAAGGGAAACTGTGCTCGGGGAACAAAGCTCAGCCCCAAGGCGGCTTGGCTCAGGATCGCAGCGCTTGCCTAGTTCTCACCTAGCCCTAGGCTCCCCATAGGGCCAAGGAGGGTCTGGGCTGCCTCTGGCTCCGTGGGCACTGCTGCTTGTCTGGTGGTCTCCGCACCGTGAAACCAACTCCAAACGTGTTCGCCTTCGCGGAGAAGGCTGATTTGGCAGGAAGAAGCCCTGTGTGCACTGGCCCTGGCAACCCACCCATCGCCAGCTAGGGAGGGACCCACCTAGGGCCTAGCTGCGAAACGGCACAAAACGCGCTCCTAGGAGCTGCACTCTGCAAAGGGAAACTGTGCTCGGGGAACAAAGCTCAGCCCCAAGGCGGCTTGGCTCAGGATCGCAGCGCTTGCCTAGTTCTCACCTAGCCCTAGGCTCCCCATAGGGCCAAGGAGGGTCTGGGCTGCCTCTGGCTCCGTGGGCACTGCTGCTTGGCTGGTGGTCTCCGCACCTTGAAACCAACTCCAAACGTGTTCGCCTTCGCGGAGAAGGCTGATTTGGCAGGAAGAAGCCCTGTGTGCACTGGCCCTGGCAAACCACCCATAGCCAGCTAGGGAGGGACCCACCTAGGGCCTAGCTGCGAAACGGCACAAAACGCGCTCCTAGGAGCTGCACTCTGCAAAGGGAAACTGTGCTCGGGGAACAAAGCTCAGCCCCAAGGCGGCTTGGCTCAGGATCGCAGCGCTTGCCTAGTTCTCACCTAGCCCTAGGCTCCCCATAGGGCCAAGGAGGGTCTGGGCTGCCTCTGGCTCCGTGGGCACTGCTGCTTGGCTGGTGGTCTCCGCACCGTGAAACCAACTCCAAACGTGTTCTCCTTCGCGGAGAAGGCTGATTTGGCAGGAAGAAGCCCTGTGTGCACTGGCCCTAGCAACCCACCCATAGGCAGCTAGGGAGGGACCCACCTAGGGCCTAGCTGCGAAACGGCACAAAACGCGCTCCTAGGAGCTGCACTCTGCAAAGGGAAACTGTGCTCGGGGAACAAAGCTCAGCCCCAAGGCGGCTTGGCTCAGGATCGCAGCGCTTGCCTAGTTCTCACCTAGCCCTAGGCTCCCCATAGGGCCAAGGAGGGTCTGGGCTGCCTCTGGCTCCGAGGGCACTGCTGCTTGGCTGGTGGTCTCCGCAGCTTGAAACCAACTCCAAACGTGTTCTCCTTCGCGGAGAAGGCTGATTTGGCAGGAAGAAGCCCTGTGTGCACTGGCCCTGGCAACCCACCCATCGCCAGCTAGGGAGGGACCCACCTAGGGCCTAGCTGCGAAACGGCACAAAACGCGCTCCTAGGAGCTGCACTCTGCAAAGGGAAACTGTGCTCGGGGAACAAAGCTCAGCCCCAAGGCGGCTTGGCTCAGGATCGCAGCGCTTGCCTAGTTCTCACCTAGCCCTAGGCTCCCCATAGGGCCAAGGAGGGTCTGGGCTGCCTCTGGCTCCGTGGGCACTGCTGCTTGGCTGGTGGTCTCCGCAGCTTGAAACCAACTCCAAACGTGTTCTCCTTCGCGGAGAAGGCTGATTTGGCAGGAAGAAGCCCTGTGTGCACTGGCCCTAGCAACCCACCCATCGCCAGCTAGGGAGGGACCCACCTAGGGCCTAGCTGCGAAACGGCACAAAACGTGCTCCTAGGAGCTGCACTCTGCAAAGGGAAACTGTGCTCGGGGAACAAAGCTCAGCCCCAAGGCGGCTTGGCTCAGGATCGCAGCGCTTGCCTAGTTCTCACCTAGCCCTAGGCTCCCCATAGGGCCAAGGAGGGTCTGGGCTGCCTCTGGCTCCGTGGGCACTGCTGCTTGGCTGGTGGTCTCCGCACCTTGAAACCAACTCCAAACGTGTTCTCCTTCGCGGAGAAGGCTGATTTGGCAGGAAGAAGCCCTGTGTGCACTGGCCCTGGCAAACCGCCCATCGCCAGCTAAGGAGGGACCCACCAAGGGCCTAGCTGCGAAACGGCACAAAACGCGCTCCTAGGAGCTGCACTCTGCAAAGGGAAACTGTGCTCGGGGAACAAAGCTCAGCCCCAAGGCGGCTTGGCTCAGGATCGCAGCGCTTGCCTAGTTCTCACCTAGCCCTAGGCTCCCCATAGGGCCAAGGAGGGTCTGGGCTGCCTCTGGCTCCGTGGGCACTGCTGCTTGTCTGGTGGTCTCCGCACCGTGAAACCAACTCCAAACGTGTTCGCCTTCGCGGAGAAGGCTGATTTGGCAGGAAGAAGCCCTGTGTGCACTGGCCCTGGCAACCCACCCATCGCCAGCTAGGGAGGGACCCACCTAGGGCCTAGCTGCGAAACGGCACAAAACGCGCTCCTAGGAGCTGCACTCTGCAAAGGGAAACTGTGCTCGGGGAACAAAGCTCAGCCCCAAGGCGGCTTGGCTCAGGATCGCAGCGCTTGCCTAGTTCTCACCTAGCCCTAGGCTCCCCATAGGGCCAAGGAGGGTCTGGGCTGCCTCTGGCTCCGTGGGCACTGCTGCTTGGCTGGTGGTCTCCGCACCTTGAAACCAACTCCAAACGTGTTCGCCTTCGCGGAGAAGGCTGATTTGGCAGGAAGAAGCCCTGTGTGCACTGGCCCTGGCAAACCACCCATAGCCAGCTAGGGAGGGACCCACCTAGGGCCTAGCTGCGAAACGGCACAAAACGCGCTCCTAGGAGCTGCACTCTGCAAAGGGAAACTGTGCTCGGGGAACAAAGCTCAGCCCCAAGGCGGCTTGGCTCAGGATCGCAGCGCTTGCCTAGTTCTCACCTAGCCCTAGGCTCCCCATAGGGCCAAGGAGGGTCTGGGCTGCCTCTGGCTCCGTGGGCACTGCTGCTTGGCTGGTGGTCTCCGCAGCTTGAAACCAACTCCAAACGTGTTCGCCTTCGCGGAGAAGGCTGATTTGGCAGGAAGAAGCCCTGTGTGCACTGGCCCTGGCAACCCACCCATCGCCAGCTAGGGAGGGACCCACCTAGGGCCTAGCTGCGAAACGGCACAAAACGCGCTCCTAGGAGCTGCACTCTGCAAAGGGAATCTGTGCTCGGGGAACAAAGCTCAGCCCCAAGGCGGCTTGGCTCAGGATCGCAGCGCTTGCCTAGTTCTCACCTAGCCCTAGGCTCCCCATAGGGCCAAGGAGGGTCTGGGCTGCCTCTGGCTCTGTGGGCACTGCTGCTTGGCTGGTGGTCTCCGCACCGTGAAACCAACTCCAAACGTGTTCGCCTTCGCGGAGAAGGCTGATTTGGCAGGAAGAAGCCCTGTGTGCACTGGCCCTGGCAACCCACCCATCGCCAGCTAGGGAGGGACCCACCTAGGGCCTAGCTGCGAAACGGCACAAAACGCGCTCCTAGGAGCTGCACTCTGCAAAGGGAAACTGTGCTCGGGGAACAAAGCTCAGCCCCAAGGCGGCTTGGCTCAGGATCGCAGCGCTTGCCTAGTTCTCACCTAGCCCTAGGCTCCCCATAGGGCCAAGGAGGGTCTGGGCTGCCTCTGGCTCCGTGGGCACTGCTGCTTGGCTGGTGGTCTCCGCACCGTGAAACCAACTCCAAACGTGTTCGCCTTCGCGGAGAAGGCTGATTTGGCAGGAAGAAGCCCTGTGTGCACTGGCCCTGGCAACCCACCCATCGCCAGCTAGGGAGGGACCCACCTAGGGCCTAGCTGCGAAACGGCACAAAACGCGCTCCTAGGAGCTGCACTCTGCAAAGGGAAACTGTGCTCGGGGAACAAAGCTCAGCCCCAAGGCGGCTTGGCTCAGGATCGCAGCGCTTGCCTAGTTCTCACCTAGCCCTAGGCTCCCCATAGGGCCAAGGAGGGTCTGGGCTGCCTCTGGCTCCGTGGGCACTGCTGCTTGGCTGGTGGTCTCCGCACCGTGAAACCAACTCCAAACATGTTCGCCTTCGCGGAGAAGGCTGATTTGGCAGGAAGAAGCCCTGTGTGCACTGGCCCTGGCAACCCACCCATAGCCAGCTAGGGAGGGACCCACCTAGGGCCTAGCTGCGAAACGGCGCAAAACGCGCTCCTAGGAGCTGCACTCTGCAAAGGGAAACTGTGCTCGGGGAACAAAGCTCAGCCCCAAGGCGGCTTGGCTCAGGATCGCAGCGCTTGCCTAGTTCTCACCTAGCCCTAGGCTCCCCATAGGGCCAAGGAGGGTCTGGGCTGCCTCTGGCTCCGTGGGCACTGCTGCTTGGTTGGTGGTCTCCGGACCTTGAAACCAACTCCAAACGTGTTCTCCTTCGCGGAGAAGGCTGGTTTGGCAGGAAGAAGCCCTGTGTGCACTGGCCCTGGCAAACCGCCCATAGCCAGCTAAGGAGGGACCCACCTAGGGCCTAGCTGCGAAACGGCACAAAACGCGCTCCTAGGAGCTGCACTCTGCAAAGGGAAACTGTGCTCGGGGAACAAAGCTCAGCCCCAAGGCGGCTTGGCTCAGGATCGCAGCGCTTGCCTAGTTCTCACCTAGCCCTAGGCTCCCCATAGGGCCAAGGAGGGTCTGGGCTGCCTCTGGCTCCGTGGGCACTGCTGCTTGGCTGGTGGTCTCCGCACCGTGAAACCAACTCCAAACGTGTTCTACTTCGCGGAGAAGGCTGATTTGGCAGGAAGAAGCCCTGTGTGCACTGGCCCTGGCAACCCACCCATCGACAGCTAGGGAGGGATCCACCTAGGGCCTAGCTGCGAAACGGCACAAAACGCGCTCCTAGGAGCTGCACTCTGCAAAGGGAAACTGTGCTCGGGGAACAAAGCTCAGCCCCAAGGCGGCTTGGCTCAGGATCGCAGCGCTTGCCTAGTTCTCACCTAGCCCTAGGCTCCCCATAGGGCCAAGGAGGGTCTGGGCTGCCTCTGGCTCCGTGGGCACTGCTGCTTGGCTGGTGGTCTCCGCACCGTGAAACCAACTCCAAACGTGTTCGCCTTCGCGGAGAAGGCTGATTTGGCAGGAAGAAGCCCTGTGTGCACTGGCCCTGGCAACCCACCCATCGCCAGCTAGGGAGGGACCCACCTAGGGCCTAGCTGCGAAACGGCACAAAACGCGCTCCTAGGAGCTGCACTCTGCAAAGGGAAACTGTGCTCGGGGAACAAAGCTCAGCCCCAAGGCGGCTTGGCTCAGGATCGCAGCGCTTGCCTAGTTCTCACCTAGCCCTAGGCTCCCCAAAGGGCCAAGGAGGGTCTGGGCTGCCTCTGGCTCCGTGGGCACTGCTGCTTGGCTGGTGGTCTCCGCAGCTTGAAACCAACTCCAAACGTGTTCGCCTTCGCGGAGAAGGCTGATTTGGCAGGAAGAAGCCCTGTGTGCACTGGCCCTGGCAACCCACCCATCGCCAGCTAGGGAGGGACCCACCTAGGGCCTAGCTGCGAAACGGCACAAAACGCGCTCCTAGGAGCTGCACTCTGCAAAGGGAAACTGTGCTCGGGGAACAAAGCTCAGCCCCAAGGCGGCTTGGCTCAGGATCGCAGCGCTTGCCTAGTTCTCACCTAGCCCTAGGCTCCCCATAGGGCCAAGGAGGGTCTGGGCTGCCTCTGGCTCCGTGGGCACTGCTGCTTGGCTGGTGGTCTCCGCACCTTGAAACCAACTCCAAACGTGTTCTCCTTCGCGGAGAAGGCTGATTTGGCAGGAAGAAGCCCTGTGTGCACTGGCCCTGGCAATCCACCCATAGCCAGCTAAGGAGGGACCCACCTAGGGCCTAGCTGCGAAACGGCACAAAACGCGCTCCTAGGAGCTGCACTCTGCAAAGGGAAACTGTGCTCGGGGAACAAAGCTCAGCCCCAAGGCGGCTTGGCTCAGGATCGCAGCGCTTGCCTAGTTCTCACCTAGCCCTAGGCTCCCCATAGGGCCAAGGAGGGTCTGGGCTGCCTCTGGCTCCGTGGGCACTGCTGCTTGGCTGGTGGTCTCCGCAGCTTGAAACCAACTCCAAACGTGTTCTCCTTCGCGGAGAAGGCTGATTTGGCAGGAAGAAGCCCTGTGTGCACTGGCCCTGGCAACCCACCCATCGCCAGCTAGGGAGGGACCCACCTAGGGCCTAGCTGCGAAACGGCACAAAACGTGCTCCTAGGAGCTGCACTCTGCAAAGGGAAACTGTGCTCGGGGAACAAAGCTCAGCCCCAAGGCGGCTTGGCTCAGGATCGCAGCGCTTGCCTAGTTCTCACCTAGCCCTAGGCTCCCCATAGGGCCAAGGAGGGTCTGGGCTGCCTCTGGCTCCGTGGGCACTGCTGCTTGGCTGGTGGTCTCCGCACCTTGAAACCAACTCCAAACGTGTTCTCCTTCGTGGAGAAGGCTGATTTGGCAGGAAGAAGCCCTGTGTGCACTGGCCCTGGCAAACCGCCCATCGCCAGCTAAGGAGGGACCCACCAAGGGCCTAGCTGCGAAACGGCACAAAACGCGCTCCTAGGAGCTGCACTCTGCAAAGGGAAACTGTGCTCGGGGAACAAAGCTCAGCCCCAAGGCGGCTTGGCTCAGGATCGCAGCGCTTGCCTAGTTCTCACCTAGCCCTAGGCTCCCCATAGGGCCAAGGAGGGTCTGGGCTGCCTCTGGCTCCGTGGGCACTGCTGCTTGGCTGGTGGTCTCCGCACCGTGAAACCAACTCCAAACGTGTTCGCCTTCGCGGAGAAGGCTGATTTGGCAGGAAGAAGCCCTGTGTGCACTGGCCCTGGCAACCCACCCATCGCCAGCTAGGGAGGGACCCACCTAGGGCCTAGCTGCGAAACGGCACAAAACGCGCTCCTAGGAGCTGCACTCTGCAAAGGGAAACTGTGCTCGGGGAACAAAGCTCAGCCCCAAGGCGGCTTGGCTCAGGATCGCAGCGCTTGCCTAGTTCTCACCTAGCCCTAGGCTCCCCATAGGGCCAAGGAGGGTCTGGGCTGCCTCTGGCTCCGTGGGCACTGCTGCTTGGCTGGTGGTCTCCGCACCTTGAAACCAACTCCAAACGTGTTCGCCTTCGCGGAGAAGGCTGATTTGGCAGGAAGAAGCCCTGTGTGCACTGGCCCTGGCAAACCACCCATAGCCAGCTAGGGAGGGACCCACCTAGGGCCTAGCTGCGAAACGGCACAAAACGCACTACTAGGAGCTGCACTCTGCAAAGGGAAACTGTGCTCGGGGAACAAAGCTCAGCCCCAAGGCGGCTTGGCTCAGGATCGCAGCGCTTGCCTAGTTCTCACCTAGCCCTAGGCTCCCCAAAGGGCCAAGGAGGGTCTGGGCTGCCTCTGGCTCCGTGGGCACTGCTGCTTGGCTGGTGGTCTCCGCAGCTTGAAACCAACTCCAAACGTGTTCGCCTTCGCGGAGAAGGCTGATTTGGCAGGAAGAAGCCCTGTGTGCACTGGCCCTGGCAACCCACCCATCGCCAGCTAGGGAGGGACCCACCTAGGGCCTAGCTGCGAAACGGCACAAAACGCGCTCCTAGGAGCTGCACTCTGCAAAGGGAAACTGTGCTCGGGGAACAAAGCTCAGCCCCAAGGCGGCTTGGCTCAGGATCGCAGCGCTTGCCTAGTTCTCACCTAGCCCTAGGCTCCCCAAAGGGCCAAGGAGGGTCTGGGCTGCCTCTGGCTCCGTGGGCACTGCTGCTTGGCTGGTGGTCTCCGCAGCTTGAAACCAACTCCAAACGTGTTCTCCTTCGCGGAGAAGGCTGATTTGGCAGGAAGAAGCCCTGTGTGCACTGGCCCTGGCAATCCACCCATAGCCAGCTAAGGAGGGACCCACCTAGGGCCTAGCTGCGAAACGGCACAAAACGCGCTCCTAGGAGCTGCACTCTGCAAAGGGAAACTGTGCTCGGGGAACAAAGCTCAGCCCCAAGGCGGCTTGGCTCAGGATCGCAGCGCTTGCCTAGTTCTCACCTAGCCCTAGGCTCCCCATAGGGCCAAGGAGGGTCTGGGCTGCCTCTGGCTCCGTGGGCACTGCTGCTTGGCTGGTGGTCTCCGCACCGTGAAACCAACTCCAAACGTGTTCTCCTTCGCGGAGAAGGCTGATTTGGCAGGAAGAAGCCCTGTGTGCACTGGCCCTGGCAACCCACCCATCGCCAGCTAGGGAGGGACCCACCTAGGGCCTAGCTGCGAAACGGCACAAAACGCGCTCCTAGGAGCTGCACTCTGCAAAGGGAAACTGTGCTCGGGGAACAAAGCTCAGCCCCAAGGCGGCTTGGCTCAGGATCGCAGCGCTTGCCTAGTTCTCACCTAGCCCTAGGCTCCCCATAGGGCCAAGGAGGGTCTGGGCTGCCTCTGGCTCCGTGGGCACTGCTGCTTGGCTGGTGGTCTCCGCACCTTGAAACCAACTCCAAACGTGTTCGCCTTCGCGGAGAAGGCTGATTTGGCAGGAAGAAGCCCTGTGTGCACTGGCCCTGGCAACCCACCCATCGCCAGCTAGGGAGGGACCCACCTAGGGCCTAGCTGCGAAACGGCACAAAACGCGCTCCTAGGAGCTGCACTCTGCAAAGGGAAACTGTGCTCGGGGAACAAAGCTCAGCCCCAAGGCGGCTTGGCTCAGGATCGCAGCGCTTGCCTAGTTCTCACCTAGCCCTAGGCTCCCCATAGGGCCAAGGAGGGTCTGGGCTGCCTCTGGCTCCGTGGGCACTGCTGCTTGGCTGGTGGTCTCCGCACCGTGAAACCAACTCCAAACGTGTTCGCCTTCGCGGAGAAGGCTGATTTGGCAGGAAGAAGCCCTGTGTGCACTGGCCCTGGCAAACCACCCATAGCCAGCTAGGGAGGGACCCACCTAGGGCCTAGCTGCGAAACGGCACAAAACGCACTACTAGGAGCTGCACTCTGCAAAGGGAAACTGTGCTCGGGGAACAAAGCTCAGCCCCAAGGCGGCTTGGCTCAGGATCGCAGCGCTTGCCTAGTTCTCACCTAGCCCTAGGCTCCCCAAAGGGCCAAGGAGGGTCTGGGCTGCCTCTGGCTCCGTGGGCACTGCTGCTTGGCTGGTGGTCTCCGCAGCTTGAAACCAACTCCAAACGTGTTCGCCTTCGCGGAGAAGGCTGATTTGGCAGGAAGAAGCCCTGTGTGCACTGGCCCTGGCAACCCACCCATCGCCAGCTAGGGAGGGACCCACCTAGGGCCTAGCTGCGAAACGGCACAAAACGCGCTCCTAGGAGCTGCACTCTGCAAAGGGAAACTGTGCTCGGGGAACAAAGCTCAGCCCCAAGGCGGCTTGGCTCAGGATCGCAGCGCTTGCCTAGTTCTCACCTAGCCCTAGGCTCCCCAAAGGGCCAAGGAGGGTCTGGGCTGCCTCTGGCTCCGTGGGCACTGCTGCTTGGCTGGTGGTCTCCGCAGCTTGAAACCAACTCCAAACGTGTTCTCCTTCGCGGAGAAGGCTGATTTGGCAGGAAGAAGCCCTGTGTGCACTGGCCCTGGCAATCCACCCATAGCCAGCTAAGGAGGGACCCACCTAGGGCCTAGCTGCGAAACGGCACAAAACGCGCTCCTAGGAGCTGCACTCTGCAAAGGGAAACTGTGCTCGGGGAACAAAGCTCAGCCCCAAGGCGGCTTGGCTCAGGATCGCAGCGCTTGCCTAGTTCTCACCTAGCCCTAGGCTCCCCATAGGGCCAAGGAGGGTCTGGGCTGCCTCTGGCTCCGTGGGCACTGCTGCTTGGCTGGTGGTCTCCGCACCGTGAAACCAACTCCAAACGTGTTCTCCTTCGCGGAGAAGGCTGATTTGGCAGGAAGAAGCCCTGTGTGCACTGGCCCTGGCAACCCACCCATCGCCAGCTAGGGAGGGACCCACCTAGGGCCTAGCTGCGAAACGGCACAAAACGCGCTCCTAGGAGCTGCACTCTGCAAAGGGAAACTGTGCTCGGGGAACAAAGCTCAGCCCCAAGGCGGCTTGGCTCAGGATCGCAGCGCTTGCCTAGTTCTCACCTAGCCCTAGGCTCCCCATAGGGCCAAGGAGGGTCTGGGCTGCCTCTGGCTCCGTGGGCACTGCTGCTTGGCTGGTGGTCTCCGCACCTTGAAACCAACTCCAAACGTGTTCGCCTTCGCGGAGAAGGCTGATTTGGCAGGAAGAAGCCCTGTGTGCACTGGCCCTGGCAACCCACCCATCGCCAGCTAGGGAGGGACCCACCTAGGGCCTAGCTGCGAAACGGCACAAAACGCGCTCCTAGGAGCTGCACTCTGCAAAGGGAAACTGTGCTCGGGGAACAAAGCTCAGCCCCAAGGCGGCTTGGCTCAGGATCGCAGCGCTTGCCTAGTTCTCACCTAGCCCTAGGCTCCCCATAGGGCCAAGGAGGGTCTGGGCTGCCTCTGGCTCCGTGGGCACTGCTGCTTGGCTGGTGGTCTCCGCACCGTGAAACCAACTCCAAACGTGTTCGCCTTCGCGGAGAAGGCTGATTTGGCAGGAAGAAGCCCTGTGTGCACTGGCCCTGGCAACCCACCCATCGCCAGCTAGGGAGGGACCCACCTAGGGCCTAGCTGCGAAACGGCACAAAACGCGCTCCTAGGAGCTGCACTCTGCAAAGGGAAACTGTGCTCGGGGAACAAAGCTCAGCCCCAAGGCGGCTTGGCTCAGGATCGCAGCGCTTGCCTAGTTCTCACCTAGCCCTAGGCTCCCCATAGGGCCAAGGAGGGTCTGGGCTGCCTCTGGCTCTGTGGGCACTGCTGCTTGGCTGGTGGTCTCCGCACCGTGAAACCAACTCCAAACGTGTTCGCCTTCGCGGAGAAGGCTGATTTGGCAGGAAGAAGCCCTGTGTGCACTGGCCCTGGCAACCCACCCATCGCCAGCTAGGGAGGGACCCACCTAGGGCCTAGCTGCGAAACGGCACAAAACGCGCTCCTAGGAGCTGCACTCTGCAAAGGGAAACTGTGCTCGGGGAACAAAGCTCAGCCCCAAGGCGGCTTGGCTCAGGATCGCAGCGCTTGCCTAGTTCTCACCTAGCCCTAGGCTCCCCATAGGGCCAAGGAGGGTCTGGGCTGCCTCTGGCTCCGTGGGCACTGCTGCTTGGCTGGTGGTCTCCGCACCGTGAAACCAACTCCAAACGTGTTCTCCTTCGCGGAGAAGGCTGATTTGGCAGGAAGAAGCCCTGTGTGCACTGGCCCTGGCAACCCACCCATCGCCAGCTAGGGAGGGACCCACCTAGGGCCTAGCTGCGAAACGGCACAAAACGCGCTCCTAGGAGCTGCACTCTGCAAAGGGAAACTGTGCTCGGGGAACAAAGCTCAGCCCCAAGGCGGCTTGGCTCAGGATCGCAGCGCTTGCCTAGTTCTCACCTAGCCCTAGGCTCCCCATAGGGCCAAGGAGGGTCTGGGCTGCCTCTGGCTCCGTGGGCACTGCTGCTTGGCTGGTGGTCTCCGCACCTTGAAACCAACTCCAAACGTGTTCGCCTTCGCGGAGAAGGCTGATTTGGCAGGAAGAAGCCCTGTGTGCACTGGCCCTGGCAACCCACCCATCGCCAGCTAGGGAGGGACCCACCTAGGGCCTAGCTGCGAAACGGCACAAAACGCGCTCCTAGGAGCTGCACTCTGCAAAGGGAAACTGTGCTCGGGGAACAAAGCTCAGCCCCAAGGCGGCTTGGCTCAGGATCGCAGCGCTTGCCTAGTTCTCACCTAGCCCTAGGCTCCCCATAGGGCCAAGGAGGGTCTGGGCTGCCTCTGGCTCCGTGGGCACTGCTGCTTGGCTGGTGGTCTCCGCACCGTGAAACCAACTCCAAACGTGTTCGCCTTCGCGGAGAAGGCTGATTTGGCAGGAAGAAGCCCTGTGTGCACTGGCCCTGGCAACCCACCCATCGCCAGCTAGGGAGGGACCCACCTAGGGCCTAGCTGCGAAACGGCACAAAACGCGCTCCTAGGAGCTGCACTCTGCAAAGGGAAACTGTGCTCGGGGAACAAAGCTCAGCCCCAAGGCGGCTTGGCTCAGGATCGCAGCGCTTGCCTAGTTCTCACCTAGCCCTAGGCTCCCCATAGGGCCAAGGAGGGTCTGGGCTGCCTCTGGCTCTGTGGGCACTGCTGCTTGGCTGGTGGTCTCCGCACCGTGAAACCAACTCCAAACGTGTTCGCCTTCGCGGAGAAGGCTGATTTGGCAGGAAGAAGCCCTGTGTGCACTGGCCCTGGCAACCCACCCATCGCCAGCTAGGGAGGGACCCACCTAGGGCCTAGCTGCGAAACGGCACAAAACGCGCTCCTAGGAGCTGCACTCTGCAAAGGGAAACTGTGCTCGGGGAACAAAGCTCAGCCCCAAGGCGGCTTGGCTCAGGATCGCAGCGCTTGCCTAGTTCTCACCTAGCCCTAGGCTCCCCATAGGGCCAAGGAGGGTCTGGGCTGCCTCTGGCTCCGTGGGCACTGCTGCTTGGCTGGTGGTCTCCGCACCGTGAAACGAACTCCAAACGTGTTCGCCTTCGCGGAGAAGGCTGATTTGGCAGGAAGAAGCCCTGTGTGCACTGGCCCTGGCAACCCACCCATCGCCAGCTAGGGAGGGACCCACCTAGGGCCTAGCTGCGAAACGGCACAAAACGCCCTCCTAGGAGCTGCACTCTGCAAAGGGAAACTGTGCTCGGGGAACAAAGCTCAGCCCCAAGGCGGCTTGGCTCAGGATCGCAGCGCTTGCCTAGTTCTCACGTAGCCCTAGGCTCCCCATAGGGCCAAGGAGGGTCTGGGCTGCCTCTGGCTCCGTGGGCACTGCTGCTTGGCTGGTGGTCTCCGCACCTTGAAACCAACTCCAAACGTGTTCGCCTTCGCGGAGAAGGCTGATTTGGCAGGAAGAAGCCCTGTGTGCACTGGCCCTGGCAACCCACCCATCGCCAGCTAGGGAGGGACCCACCTAGGGCCTAGCTGCGAAACGGCACAAAACGCGCTCCTAGGAGCTGCACTCTGCAAAGGGAAACTGTGCTCGGGGAACAAAGCTCAGCCCCAAGGCGGCTTGGCTCAGGATCGCAGCGCTTGCCTAGTTCTCACCTAGCCCTAGGCTCCCCATAGGGCCAAGGAGGGTCTGGGCTGCCTCTGGCTCCGTGGGCACTGCTGCTTGGCTGGTGGTCTCCGCACCGTGAAACCAACTCCAAACGTGTTCGCCTTCGCGGAGAAGGCTGATTTGGCAGGAAGAAGCCCTGTGTGCACTGGCCCTGGCAACCCACCCATCGCCAGCTAGGGAGGGACCCACCTAGGGCCTAGCTGCGAAACGGCACAAAACGCGCTCCTAGGAGCTGCACTCTGCAAAGGGAAACTGTGCTCGGGGAACAAAGCTCAGCCCCAAGGCGGCTTGGCTCAGGATCGCAGCGCTTGCCTAGTTCTCACGTAGCCCTAGGCTCCCCATAGGGCCAAGGAGGGTCTGGGCTGCCTCTGGCTCCGTGGGCACTGCTGCTTGGCTGGTGGTCTCCGCACCGTGAAACCAACTCCAAACGTGTTCGCCTTCGCGGAGAAGGCTGATTTGGCAGGAAGAAGCCCTGTGTGCACTGGCCCTGGCAACCCACCCATCGCCAGCTAGGGAGGGACCCACCTAGGGCCTAGCTGCGAAACGGCACAAAACGCGCTCCTAGGAGCTGCACTCTGCAAAGGGAAACTGTGCTCGGGGAACAAAGCTCAGCCCCAAGGCGGCTTGGCTCAGGATCGCAGCGCTTGCCTAGTTCTCACCTAGCCCTAGGCTCCCCATAGGGCCAAGGAGGGTCTGGGCTGCCTCTGGCTCCGTGGGCACTGCTGCTTGGCTGGTGGTCTCCGCACCGTGAAACCAACTCCAAACGTGTTCGCCTTCGCGGAGAAGGCTGATTTGGCAGGAAGAAGCCCTGTGTGCACTGGCCCTGGCAACCCACCCATCGCCAGCTAGGGAGGGACCCACCTAGGGCCTAGCTGCGAAACGGCACAAAACGCGCTCCTAGGAGCTGCACTCTGCAAAGGGAAACTGTGCTCGGGGAACAAAGCTCAGCCCCAAGGCGGCTTGGCTCAGGATCGCAGCGCTTGCCTAGTTCTCACCTAGCCCTAGGCTCCCCATAGGGCCAAGGAGGGTCTGGGCTGCCTCTGGCTCTGTGGGCACTGCTGCTTGGCTGGTGGTCTCCGCACCGTGAAACCAACTCCAAACGTGTTCGCCTTCGCGGAGAAGGCTGATTTGGCAGGAAGAAGCCCTGTGTGCACTGGCCCTGGCAACCCACCCATCGCCAGCTAGGGAGGGACCCACCTAGGGCCTAGCTGCGAAACGGCACAAAACGCGCTCCTAGGAGCTGCACTCTGCAAAGGGAAACTGTGCTCGGGGAACAAAGCTCAGCCCCAAGGCGGCTTGGCTCAGGATCGCAGCGCTTGCCTAGTTCTCACCTAGCCCTAGGCTCCCCATAGGGCCAAGGAGGGTCTGGGCTGCCTCTGGCTCCGTGGGCACTGCTGCTTGGCTGGTGGTCTCCGCACCGTGAAACGAACTCCAAACGTGTTCGCCTTCGCGGAGAAGGCTGATTTGGCAGGAAGAAGCCCTGTGTGCACTGGCCCTGGCAACCCACCCATCGCCAGCTAGGGAGGGACCCACCTAGGGCCTAGCTGCGAAACGGCACAAAACGCCCTCCTAGGAGCTGCACTCTGCAAAGGGAAACTGTGCTCGGGGAACAAAGCTCAGCCCCAAGGCGGCTTGGCTCAGGATCGCAGCGCTTGCCTAGTTCTCACCTAGCCCTAGGCTCCCCATAGGGCCAAGGAGGGTCTGGGCTGCCTCTGGCTCCGTGGGCACTGCTGCTTGGCTGGTGGTCTCCGCACCTTGAAACCAACTCCAAACGTGTTCGCCTTCGCGGAGAAGGCTGATTTGGCAGGAAGAAGCCCTGTGTGCACTGGCCCTGGCAACCCACCCATCGCCAGCTAGGGAGGGACCCACCTAGGGCCTAGCTGCGAAACGGCACAAAACGCGCTCCTAGGAGCTGCACTCTGCAAAGGGAAACTGTGCTCGGGGAACAAAGCTCAGCCCCAAGGCGGCTTGGCTCAGGATCGCAGCGCTTGCCTAGTTCTCACCTAGCCCTAGGCTCCCCATAGGGCCAAGGAGGGTCTGGGCTGCCTCTGGCTCCGTGGGCACTGCTGCTTGGCTGGTGGTCTCCGCACCTTGAAACCAACTCCAAACGTGTTCTCCTTCGTGGAGAAGGCTGATTTGGCAGGAAGAAGCCCTGTGTGCACTGGCCCTGGCAAACCGCCCATCGCCAGCTAAGGAGGGACCCACCAAGGGCCTAGCTGCGAAACGGCACAAAACGCGCTCCTAGGAGCTGCACTCTGCAAAGGGAAACTGTGCTCGGGGAACAAAGCTCAGCCCCAAGGCGGCTTGGCTCAGGATCGCAGCGCTTGCCTAGTTCTCACCTAGCCCTAGGCTCCCCATAGGGCCAAGGAGGGTCTGGGCTGCCTCTGGCTCCGTGGGCACTGCTGCTTGGCTGGTGGTCTCCGCACCGTGAAACCAACTCCAAACGTGTTCGCCTTCGCGGAGAAGGCTGATTTGGCAGGAAGAAGCCCTGTGTGCACTGGCCCTGGCAACCCACCCATCGCCAGCTAGGGAGGGACCCACCTAGGGCCTAGCTGTGAAACGGCACAAAACGCGCTCCTAGGAGCTGCACTCTGCAAAGGGAAACTGTGCTCGGGGAACAAAGCTCAGCCCCAAGGCGGCTTGGCTCAGGATCGCAGCGCTTGCCTAGTTCTCACCTAGCCCTAGGCTCCCCATAGGGCCAAGGAGGGTCTGGGCTGCCTCTGGCTCCGTGGGCACTGCTGCTTGGCTGGTGGTCTCCGCACCTTGAAACCAACTCCAAACGTGTTCGCCTTCGCGGAGAAGGCTGATTTGGCAGGAAGAAGCCCTGTGTGCACTGGCCCTGGCAACCCACCCATCGCCAGCTAGGGAGGGACCCACCTAGGGCCTAGCTGCGAAACGGCACAAAACGCGCTCCTAGGAGCTGCACTCTGCAAAGGGAAACTGTGCTCGGGGAACAAAGCTCAGCCCCAAGGCGGCTTGGCTCAGGATCGCAGCGCTTGCCTAGTTCTCACCTAGCCCTAGGCTCCCCATAGGGCCAAGGAGGGTCTGGGCTGCCTCTGGCTCCGTGGGCACTGCTGCTTGGCTGGTGGTCTCCGCACCTTGAAACCAACTCCAAACGTGTTCTCCTTCGTGGAGAAGGCTGATTTGGCAGGAAGAAGCCCTGTGTGCACTGGCCCTGGCAAACCGCCCATCGCCAGCTAAGGAGGGACCCACCAAGGGCCTAGCTGCGAAACGGCACAAAACGCGCTCCTAGGAGCTGCACTCTGCAAAGGGAAACTGTGCTCGGGGAACAAAGCTCAGCCCCAAGGCGGCTTGGCTCAGGATCGCAGCGCTTGCCTAGTTCTCACCTAGCCCTAGGCTCCCCATAGGGCCAAGGAGGGTCTGGGCTGCCTCTGGCTCCGTGGGCACTGCTGCTTGGCTGGTGGTCTCCGCACCGTGAAACCAACTCCAAACGTGTTCGCCTTCGCGGAGAAGGCTGATTTGGCAGGAAGAAGCCCTGTGTGCACTGGCCCTGGCAACCCACCCATCGCCAGCTAGGGAGGGACCCACCTAGGGCCTAGCTGCGAAACGGCACAAAACGCGCTCCTAGGAGCTGCACTCTGCAAAGGGAAACTGTGCTCGGGGAACAAAGCTCAGCCCCAAGGCGGCTTGGCTCAGGATCGCAGCGCTTGCCTAGTTCTCACCTAGCCCTAGGCTCCCCATAGGGCCAAGGAGGGTCTGGGCTGCCTCTGGCTCCGTGGGCACTGCTGCTTGGCTGGTGGTCTCCGCACCGTGAAACCAACTCCAAACGTGTTCGCCTTCGCGGAGAAGGCTGATTTGGCAGGAAGAAGCCCTGTGTGCACTGGCCCTGGCAACCCACCCATCGCCAGCTAGGGAGGGACCCACCTAGGGCCTAGCTGTGAAACGGCACAAAACGCGCTCCTAGGAGCTGCACTCTGCAAAGGGAAACTGTGCTCGGGGAACAAAGCTCAGCCCCAAGGCGGCTTGGCTCAGGATCGCAGCGCTTGCCTAGTTCTCACCTAGCCCTAGGCTCCCCATAGGGCCAAGGAGGGTCTGGGCTGCCTCTGGCTCCGTGGGCACTGCTGCTTGGCTGGTGGTCTCCGCACCTTGAAACCAACTCCAAACGTGTTCGCCTTCGCGGAGAAGGCTGATTTGGCAGGAAGAAGCCCTGTGTGCACTGGCCCTGGCAAACCACCCATAGCCAGCTAGGGAGGGACCCACCTAGGGCCTAGCTGCGAAACGGCACAAAACGCACTCCTAGGAGCTGCACTCTGCAAAGGGAAACTGTGCTCGGGGAACAAAGCTCAGCCCCAAGGCGGCTTGGCTCAGGATCGCAGCGCTTGCCTAGTTCTCACCTAGCCCTAGGCTCCCCAAAGGGCCAAGGAGGGTCTGGGCTGCCTCTGGCTCCGTGGGCACTGCTGCTTGGCTGGTGGTCTCCGCAGCTTGAAACCAACTCCAAACGTGTTCGCCTTCGCGGAGAAGGCTGATTTGGCAGGAAGAAGCCCTGTGTGCACTGGCCCTGGCAACCCACCCATCGCCAGCTAGGGAGGGACCCACCTAGGGCCTAGCTGCGAAACGGCACAAAACGCGCTCCTAGGAGCTGCACTCTGCAAAGGGAAACTGTGCTCGGGGAACAAAGCTCAGCCCCAAGGCGGCTTGGCTCAGGATCGCAGCGCTTGCCTAGTTCTCACCTAGCCCTAGGCTCCCCAAAGGGCCAAGGAGGGTCTGGGCTGCCTCTGGCTCCGTGGGCACTGCTGCTTGGCTGGTGGTCTCCGCACCTTGAAACCAACTCCAAACGTGTTCTCCTTCGCGGAGAAGGCTGATTTGGCAGGAAGAAGCCCTGTGTGCACTGGCCCTGGCAATCCACCCATAGCCAGCTAAGGAGGGACCCACCTAGGGCCTAGCTGCGAAACGGCACAAAACGCGCTCCTAGGAGCTGCACTCTGCAAAGGGAAACTGTGCTCGGGGAACAAAGCTCAGCCCCAAGGCGGCTTGGCTCAGGATCGCAGCGCTTGCCTAGTTCTCACCTAGCCCTAGGCTCCCCATAGGGCCAAGGAGGGTCTGGGCTGCCTCTGGCTCCGTGGGCACTGCTGCTTGGCTGGTGGTCTCCGCACCTTGAAACCAACTCCAAACGTGTTCTCCTTCGTGGAGAAGGCTGATTTGGCAGGAAGAAGCCCTGTGTGCACTGGCCCTGGCAAACCGCCCATCGCCAGCTAAGGAGGGACCCACCAAGGGCCTAGCTGCGAAACGGCACAAAACGCGCTCCTAGGAGCTGCACTCTGCAAAGGGAAACTGTGCTCGGGGAACAAAGCTCAGCCCCAAGGCGGCTTGGCTCAGGATCGCAGCGCTTGCCTAGTTCTCACCTAGCCCTAGGCTCCCCATAGGGCCAAGGAGGGTCTGGGCTGCCTCTGGCTCCGTGGGCACTGCTGCTTGGCTGGTGGTCTCCGCACCGTGAAACCAACTCCAAACGTGTTCGCCTTCGCGGAGAAGGCTGATTTGGCAGGAAGAAGCCCTGTGTGCACTGGCCCTGGCAACCCACCCATCGCCAGCTAGGGAGGGACCCACCTAGGGCCTAGCTGCGAAACGGCACAAAACGCGCTCCTAGGAGCTGCACTCTGCAAAGGGAAACTGTGCTCGGGGAACAAAGCTCAGCCCCAAGGCGGCTTGGCTCAGGATCGCAGCGCTTGCCTAGTTCTCACGTAGCCCTAGGCTCCCCATAGGGCCAAGGAGGGTCTGGGCTGCCTCTGGCTCCGTGGGCACTGCTGCTTGGCTGGTGGTCTCCGCACCTTGAAACCAACTCCAAACGTGTTCGCCTTCGCGGAGAAGGCTGATTTGGCAGGAAGAAGCCCTGTGTGCACTGGCCCTGGCAAACCACCCATAGCCAGCTAGGGAGGGACCCACCTAGGGCCTAGCTGCGAAACGGCACAAAACGCGCTCCTAGGAGCTGCACTCTGCAAAGGGAAACTGTGCTCGGGGAACAAAGCTCAGCCCCAAGGCGGCTTGGCTCAGGATCGCAGCGCTTGCCTAGTTCTCACGTAGCCCTAGGCTCCCCATAGGGCCAAGGAGGGTCTGGGCTGCCTCTGGCTCCGTGGGCACTGCTGCTTGGCTGGTGGTCTCCGCACCGTGAAACCAACTCCAAACGTGTTCGCCTTCGCGGAGAAGGCTGATTTGGCAGGAAGAAGCCCTGTGTGCACTGGCCCTGGCAACCCACCCATCGCCAGCTAGGGAGGGACCCACCTAGGGCCTAGCTGCGAAACGGCACAAAACGCGCTCCTAGGAGCTGCACTCTGCAAAGGGAAACTGTGCTCGGGGAACAAAGCTCAGCCCCAAGGCGGCTTGGCTCAGGATCGCAGCGCTTGCCTAGTTCTCACCTAGCCCTAGGCTCCCCATAGGGCCAAGGAGGGTCTGGGCTGCCTCTGGCTCTGTGGGCACTGCTGCTTGGCTGGTGGTCTCGGCACCTTGAAACCAACTCCAAACGTGTTCGCCTTCGCGGAGAAGGCTGATTTGGCAGGAAGAAGCCCTGTGTGCACTGGCCCTGGCAACCCACCCATCGCCAGCTAGGGAGGGACCCACCTAGGGCCTAGCTGCGAAACGGCACAAAACGCGCTCCTAGGAGCTGCACTCTGCAAAGGGAAACTGTGCTCGGGGAACAAAGCTCAGCCCCAAGGCGGCTTGGCTCAGGATCGCAGCGCTTGCCTAGTTCTCACCTAGCCCTAGGCTCCCCATAGGGCCAAGGAGGGTCTGGGCTGCCTCTGGCTCCGTGGGCACTGCTGCTTGGCTGGTGGTCTCCGCACCGTGAAACGAACTCCAAACGTGTTCGCCTTCGCGGAGAAGGCTGATTTGGCAGGAAGAAGCCCTGTGTGCACTGGCCCTGGCAACCCACCCATCGCCAGCTAGGGAGGGACCCACCTAGGGCCTAGCTGCGAAACGGCACAAAACGCCCTCCTAGGAGCTGCACTCTGCAAAGGGAAACTGTGCTCGGGGAACAAAGCTCAGCCCCAAGGCGGCTTGGCTCAGGATCGCAGCGCTTGCCTAGTTCTCACCTAGCCCTAGGCTCCCCATAGGGCCAAGGAGGGTCTGGGCTGCCTCTGGCTCCGTGGGCACTGCTGCTTGGCTGGTGGTCTCCGCACCTTGAAACCAACTCAAAACGTGTTCTCCTTCGCGGAGAAGGCTGATTTGGCAGGAAGAAGCCCTGTGTGCACTGGCCCTGGCAACCCACCCATCGCCAGCTAGGGAGGGACCCACCTAGGGCCTAGCTGCGAAACGGCACAAAACGCGCTCCTAGGAGCTGCACTCTGCAAAGGGAAACTGTGCTCGGGGAACAAAGCTCAGCCCCAAGGCGGCTTGGCTCAGGATCGCAGCGCTTGCCTAGTTCTCACCTAGCCCTAGGCTCCCCATAGGGCCAAGGAGGGTCTGGGCTGCCTCTGGCTCCGTGGGCACTGCTGCTTGGCTGGTGGTCTCCGCACCGGGAAACCAACTCCAAACGTGTTCGCCTTCGCGGAGAAGGCTGATTTGGCAGGAAGAAGCCCTGTGTGCACTGGCCCTGGCAACCCACCCATCGCCAGCTAGGGAGGGACCCACCTAGGGCCTAGCTGTGAAACGGCACAAAACGCGCTCCTAGGAGCTGCACTCTGCAAAGGGAAACTGTGCTCGGGGAACAAAGCTCAGCCCCAAGGCGGCTTGGCTCAGGATCGCAGCGCTTGCCTAGTTCTCACCTAGCCCTAGGCTCCCCATAGGGCCAAGGAGGGTCTGGGCTGCCTCTGGCTCCGTGGGCACTGCTGCTTGGCTGGTGGTCTCCGCACCTTGAAACCAACTCCAAACGTGTTCGCCTTCGCGGAGAAGGCTGATTTGGCAGGAAGAAGCTCTGTGTGCACTGGCCCTGGCAAACCACCCATAGCCAGCTAGGGAGGGACCCACCTAGGGCCTAGCTGCGAAACGGCACAAAACGCACTCCTAGGAGCTGCACTCTGCAAAGGGAAACTGTGCTCGGGGAACAAAGCTCAGCCCCAAGGCGGCTTGGCTCAGGATCGCAGCGCTTGCCTAGTTCTCACCTAGCCCTAGGCTCCCCAAAGGGCCAAGGAGGGTCTGGGCTGCCTCTGGCTCCGTGGGCACTGCTGCTTGGCTGGTGGTCTCCGCAGCTTGAAACCAACTCCAAACGTGTTCGCCTTCGCGGAGAAGGCTGATTTGGCAGGAAGAAGCCCTGTGTGCACTGGCCCTGGCAACCCACCCATCGCCAGCTAGGGAGGGACCCACCTAGGGCCTAGCTGCGAAACGGCACAAAACGCGCTCCTAGGAGCTGCACTCTGCAAAGGGAAACTGTGCTCGGGGAACAAAGCTCAGCCCCAAGGCGGCTTGGCTCAGGATCGCAGCGCTTGCCTAGTTCTCACCTAGCCCTAGGCTCCCCAAAGGGCCAAGGAGGGTCTGGGCTGCCTCTGGCTCCGTGGGCACTGCTGCTTGGCTGGTGGTCTCCGCACCTTGAAACCAACTCCAAACGTGTTCTCCTTCGCGGAGAAGGCTGATTTGGCAGGAAGAAGCCCTGTGTGCACTGGCCCTGGCAATCCACCCATAGCCAGCTAAGGAGGGACCCACCTAGGGCCTAGCTGCGAAACGGCACAAAACGCGCTCCTAGGAGCTGCACTCTGCAAAGGGAAACTGTGCTCGGGGAACAAAGCTCAGCCCCAAGGCGGCTTGGCTCAGGATCGCAGCGCTTGCCTAGTTCTCACCTAGCCCTAGGCTCCCCATAGGGCCAAGGAGGGTCTGGGCTGCCTCTGGCTCCGTGGGCACTGCTGCTTGGCTGGTGGTCTCCGCACCTTGAAACCAACTCCAAACGTGTTCTCCTTCGCGGAGAAGGCTGATTTGGCAGGAAGAAGCCCTGTGTGCACTGGCCCTAGCAACCCACCCATAGGCAGCTAGGGAGGGACCCACCTAGGGCCTAGCTGCGAAACGGCACAAAACGCGCTCCTAGGAGCTGCACTCTGCAAAGGGAAACTGTGCTCGGGGAACAAAGCTCAGCCCCAAGGCGGCTTGGCTCAGGATCGCAGCGCTTGCCTAGTTCTCACCTAGCCCTAGGCTCCCCATAGGGCCAAGGAGGGTCTGGGCTGCCTCTGGCTCCGAGGGCACTGCTGCTTGGCTGGTGGTCTCCGCAGCTTGAAACCAACTCCAAACGTGTTCGCCTTCGCGGAGAAGGCTGATTTGGCAGGAAGAAGCCCTGTGTGCACTGGCCCTGGCAACCCACCCATCGCCAGCTAGGGAGGGACCCACCTAGGGCCTAGCTGCGAAACGGCACAAAACGCGCTCCTAGGAGCTGCACTCTGCAAAGGGAAACTGTGCTCGGGGAACAAAGCTCAGCCCCAAGGCGGCTTGGCTCAGGATCGCAGCGCTTGCCTAGTTCTCACCTAGCCCTAGGCTCCCCATAGGGCCAAGGAGGGTCTGGGCTGCCTCTGGCTCCGTGGGCACTGCTGCTTGGCTGGTGGTCTCCGCAGCTTGAAACCAACTCCAAACGTGTTCTCCTTCGCGGAGAAGGCTGATTTGGCAGGAAGAAGCCCTGTGTGCACTGGCCCTAGCAACCCACCCATCGCCAGCTAGGGAGGGACCCACCTAGGGCCTAGCTGCGAAAAGGCACAAAACGTGCTCCTAGGAGCTGCACTCTGCAAAGGGAAACTGTGCTCGGGGAACAAAGCTCAGCCCCAAGGCGGCTTGGCTCAGGATCGCAGCGCTTGCCTAGTTCTCACCTAGCCCTAGGCTCCCCATAGGGCCAAGGAGGGTCTGGGCTGCCTCTGGCTCCGTGGGCACTGCTGCTTGGCTGGTGGTCTCCGCACCTTGAAACCAACTCCAAACGTGTTCTCCTTCGTGGAGAAGGCTGATTTGGCAGGAAGAAGCCCTGTGTGCACTGGCCCTGGCAAACCGCCCATCGCCAGCTAAGGAGGGACCCACCAAGGGCCTAGCTGCGAAACGGCACAAAACGCGCTCCTAGGAGCTGCACTCTGCAAAGGGAAACTGTGCTCGGGGAACAAAGCTCAGCCCCAAGGCGGCTTGGCTCAGGATCGCAGCGCTTGCCTAGTTCTCACCTAGCCCTAGGCTCCCCATAGGGCCAAGGAGGGTCTGGGCTGCCTCTGGCTCCGTGGGCACTGCTGCTTGGCTGGTGGTCTCCGCACCGTGAAACCAACTCCAAACGTGTTCGCCTTCGCGGAGAAGGCTGATTTGGCAGGAAGAAGCCCTGTGTGCACTGGCCCTGGCAACCCACCCATCGCCAGCTAGGGAGGGACCCACCTAGGGCCTAGCTGCGAAACGGCACAAAACGCGCTCCTAGGAGCTGCACTCTGCAAAGGGAAACTGTGCTCGGGGAACAAAGCTCAGCCCCAAGGCGGCTTGGCTCAGGATCGCAGCGCTTGCCTAGTTCTCACGTAGCCCTAGGCTCCCCATAGGGCCAAGGAGGGTCTGGGCTGCCTCTGGCTCCGTGGGCACTGCTGCTTGGCTGGTGGTCTCCGCACCTTGAAACCAACTCCAAACGTGTTCGCCTTCGCGGAGAAGGCTGATTTGGCAGGAAGAAGCCCTGTGTGCACTGGCCCTGGCAACCCACCCATCGCCAGCTAGGGAGGGACCCACCTAGGGCCTAGCTGCGAAACGGCACAAAACGCGCTCCTAGGAGCTGCACTCTGCAAAGGGAAACTGTGCTCGGGGAACAAAGCTCAGCCCCAAGGCGGCTTGGCTCAGGATCGCAGCGCTTGCCTAGTTCTCACCTAGCCCTAGGCTCCCCATAGGGCCAAGGAGGGTCTGGGCTGCCTCTGGCTCCGTGGGCACTGCTGCTTGGCTGGTGGTCTCCGCACCGTGAAACCAACTCCAAACGTGTTCGCCTTCGCGGAGAAGGCTGATTTGGCAGGAAGAAGCCCTGTGTGCACTGGCCCTGGCAACCCACCCATCGCCAGCTAGGGAGGGACCCACCTAGGGCCTAGCTGCGAAACGGCACAAAACGCGCTCCTAGGAGCTGCACTCTGCAAAGGGAAACTGTGCTCGGGGAACAAAGCTCAGCCCCAAGGCGGCTTGGCTCAGGATCGCAGCGCTTGCCTAGTTCTCACCTAGCCCTAGGCTCCCCATAGGGCCAAGGAGGGTCTGGGCTGCCTCTGGCTCTGTGGGCACTGCTGCTTGGCTGGTGGTCTCCGCACCGTGAAACCAACTCCAAACGTGTTCGCCTTCGCGGAGAAGGCTGATTTGGCATGAAGAAGCCCTGTGTGCACTGGCCCTGGCAACCCACCCATCGCCAGCTAGGGAGGGACCCACCTAGGGCCTAGCTGCGAAACGGCACAAAACGCGCTCCTAGGAGCTGCACTCTGCAAAGGGAAACTGTGCTCGGGGAACAAAGCTCAGCCCCAAGGCGGCTTGGCTCAGGATCGCAGCGCTTGCCTAGTTCTCACCTAGCCCTAGGCTCCCCATAGGGCCAAGGAGGGTCTGGGCTGCCTCTGGCTCCGTGGGCACTGCTGCTTGGCTGGTGGTCTCCGCACCGTGAAACGAACTCCAAACGTGTTCGCCTTCGCGGAGAAGGCTGATTTGGCAGGAAGAAGCCCTGTGTGCACTGGCCCTGGCAACCCACCCATCGCCAGCTAGGGAGGGACCCACCTAGGGCCTAGCTGCGAAACGGCACAAAACGCCCTCCTAGGAGCTGCACTCTGCAAAGGGAAACTGTGCTCGGGGAACAAAGCTCAGCCCCAAGGCGGCTTGGCTCAGGATCGCAGCGCTTGCCTAGTTCTCACCTAGCCCTAGGCTCCCCATAGGGCCAAGGAGGGTCTGGGCTGCCTCTGGCTCCGTGGGCACTGCTGCTTGGCTGGTGGTCTCCGCACCTTGAAACCAACTCCAAACGTGTTCGCCTTCGCGGAGAAGGCTGATTTGGCAGGAAGAAGCCCTGTGTGCACTGGCCCTGGCAACCCACCCATCGCCAGCTAGGGAGGGACCCACCTAGGGCCTAGCTGCGAAACGGCACAAAACGCGCTCCTAGGAGCTGCACTCTGCAAAGGGAAACTGTGCTCGGGGAACAAAGCTCAGCCCCAAGGCGGCTTGGCTCAGGATCGCAGCGCTTGCCTAGTTCTCACCTAGCCCTAGGCTCCCCATAGGGCCAAGGAGGGTCTGGGCTGCCTCTGGCTCCGTGGGCACTGCTGCTTGGCTGGTGGTCTCCGCACCTTGAAACCAACTCCAAACGTGTTCGCCTTCGCGGAGAAGGCTGATTTGGCAGGAAGAAGCCCTGTGTGCACTGGCCCTGGCAACCCACCCATCGCCAGCTAGGGAGGGACCCACCTAGGGCCTAGCTGTGAAACGGCACAAAACGCGCTCCTAGGAGCTGCACTCTGCAAAGGGAAACTGTGCTCGGGGAACAAAGCTCAGCCCCAAGGCGGCTTGGCTCAGGATCGCAGCGCTTGCCTAGTTCTCACCTAGCCCTAGGCTCCCCATAGGGCCAAGGAGGGTCTGGGCTGCCTCTGGCTCCGTGGGCACTGCTGCTTGGCTGGTGGTCTCCGCACCTTGAAACCAACTCCAAACGTGTTCGCCTTCGCGGAGAAGGCTGATTTGGCAGGAAGAAGCCCTGTGTGCACTGGCCCTGGCAACCCACCCATCGCCAGCTAGGGAGGGACCCACCTAGGGCCTAGCTGCGAAACGGCACAAAACGCGCTCCTAGGAGCTGCACTCTGCAAAGGGAAACTGTGCTCGGGGAACAAAGCTCAGCCCCAAGGCGGCTTGGCTCAGGATCGCAGCGCTTGCCTAGTTCTCACGTAGCCCTAGGCTCCCCATAGGGCCAAGGAGGGTCTGGGCTGCCTCTGGCTCCGTGGGCACTGCTGCTTGGCTGGTGGTCTCCGCACCGTGAAACGAACTCCAAACGTGTTCGCCTTCGCGGAGAAGGCTGATTTGGCAGGAAGAAGCCCTGTGTGCACTGGCCCTGGCAACCCACCCATCGCCAGCTAGGGAGGGACCCACCTAGGGCCTAGCTGCGAAACGGCACAAAACGCCCTCCTAGGAGCTGCACTCTGCAAAGGGAAACTGTGCTCGGGGAACAAAGCTCAGCCCCAAGGCGGCTTGGCTCAGGATCGCAGCGCTTGCCTAGTTCTCACCTAGCCCTAGGCTCCCCATAGGGCCAAGGAGGGTCTGGGCTGCCTCTGGCTCCGTGGGCACTGCTGCTTGGCTGGTGGTCTCCGCACCTTGAAACCAACTCAAAACGTGTTCTCCTTCGCGGAGAAGGCTGATTTGGCAGGAAGAAGCCCTGTGTGCACTGGCCCTGGCAACCCACCCATCGCCAGCTAGGGAGGGACCCACCTAGGGCCTAGCTGCGAAACGGCACAAAACGCGCTCCTAGGAGCTGCACTCTGCAAAGGGAAACTGTGCTCGGGGAACAAAGCTCAGCCCCAAGGCGGCTTGGCTCAGGATCGCAGCGCTTGCCTAGTTCTCACCTAGCCCTAGGCTCCCCATAGGGCCAAGGAGGGTCTGGGCTGCCTCTGGCTCCGTGGGCACTGCTGCTTGGCTGGTGGTCTCCGCACCGGGAAACCAACTCCAAACGTGTTCGCCTTCGCGGAGAAGGCTGATTTGGCAGGAAGAAGCCCTGTGTGCACTGGCCCTGGCAACCCACCCATCGACAGCTAGGGAGGGACCCACCTAGGGCCTAGCTGTGAAACGGCACAAAACGCGCTCCTAGGAGCTGCACTCTGCAAAGGGAAACTGTGCTCGGGGAACAAAGCTCAGCCCCAAGGCGGCTTGGCTCAGGATCGCAGCGCTTGCCTAGTTCTCACCTAGCCCTAGGCTCCCCATAGGGCCAAGGAGGGTCTGGGCTGCCTCTGGCTCCGTGGGCACTGCTGCTTGGCTGGTGGTCTCCGCACCTTGAAACCAACTCCAAACGTGTTCGCCTTCGCGGAGAAGGCTGATTTGGCAGGAAGAAGCTCTGTGTGCACTGGCCCTGGCAAACCACCCATAGCCAGCTAGGGAGGGACCCACCTAGGGCCTAGCTGCGAAACGGCACAAAACGCACTCCTAGGAGCTGCACTCTGCAAAGGGAAACTGTGCTCGGGGAACAAAGCTCAGCCCCAAGGCGGCTTGGCTCAGGATCGCAGCGCTTGCCTAGTTCTCACCTAGCCCTAGGCTCCCCAAAGGGCCAAGGAGGGTCTGGGCTGCCTCTGGCTCCGTGGGCACTGCTGCTTGGCTGGTGGTCTCCGCAGCTTGAAACCAACTCCAAACGTGTTCGCCTTCGCGGAGAAGGCTGATTTGGCAGGAAGAAGCCCTGTGTGCACTGGCCCTGGCAACCCACCCATCGCCAGCTAGGGAGGGACCCACCTAGGGCCTAGCTGCGAAACGGCACAAAACGCGCTCCTAGGAGCTGCACTCTGCAAAGGGAAACTGTGCTCGGGGAACAAAGCTCAGCCCCAAGGCGGCTTGGCTCAGGATCGCAGCGCTTGCCTAGTTCTCACCTAGCCCTAGGCTCCCCATAGGGCCAAGGAGGGTCTGGGCTGCCTCTGGCTCCGTGGGCACTGCTGCTTGGCTGGTGGTCTCCGCACCGTGAAACGAACTCCAAACGTGTTCGCCTTCGCGGAGAAGGCTGATTTGGCAGGAAGAAGCCCTGTGTGCACTGGCCCTGGCAACCCACCCATCGCCAGCTAGGGAGGGACCCACCTAGGGCCTAGCTGCGAAACGGCACAAAACGCCCTCCTAGGAGCTGCACTCTGCAAAGGGAAACTGTGCTCGGGGAACAAAGCTCAGCCCCAAGGCGGCTTGGCTCAGGATCGCAGCGCTTGCCTAGTTCTCACCTAGCCCTAGGCTCCCCATAGGGCCAAGGAGGGTCTGGGCTGCCTCTGGCTCCGTGGGCACTGCTGCTTGGCTGGTGGTCTCCGCACCGGGAAACCAACTCCAAACGTGTTCGCCTTCGCGGAGAAGGCTGATTTGGCAGGAAGAAGCCCTGTGTGCACTGGCCCTGGCAACCCACCCATCGCCAGCTAGGGAGGGACCCACCTAGGGCCTAGCTGTGAAACGGCACAAAACGCGCTCCTAGGAGCTGCACTCTGCAAAGGGAAACTGTGCTCGGGGAACAAAGCTCAGCCCCAAGGCGGCTTGGCTCAGGATCGCAGCGCTTGCCTAGTTCTCACCTAGCCCTAGGCTCCCCATAGGGCCAAGGAGGGTCTGGGCTGCCTCTGGCTCCGTGGGCACTGCTGCTTGGCTGGTGGTCTCCGCACCTTGAAACCAACTCCAAACGTGTTCGCCTTCGCGGAGAAGGCTGATTTGGCAGGAAGAAGCTCTGTGTGCACTGGCCCTGGCAAACCACCCATAGCCAGCTAGGGAGGGACCCACCTAGGGCCTAGCTGCGAAACGGCACAAAACGCACTCCTAGGAGCTGCACTCTGCAAAGGGAAACTGTGCTCGGGGAACAAAGCTCAGCCCCAAGGCGGCTTGGCTCAGGATCGCAGCGCTTGCCTAGTTCTCACCTAGCCCTAGGCTCCCCAAAGGGCCAAGGAGGGTCTGGGCTGCCTCTGGCTCCGTGGGCACTGCTGCTTGGCTGGTGGTCTCCGCAGCTTGAAACCAACTCCAAACGTGTTCGCCTTCGCGGAGAAGGCTGATTTGGCAGGAAGAAGCCCTGTGTGCACTGGCCCTGGCAACCCACCCATCGCCAGCTAGGGAGGGACCCACCTAGGGCCTAGCTGCGAAACGGCACAAAACGCGCTCCTAGGAGCTGCACTCTGCAAAGGGAAACTGTGCTCGGGGAACAAAGCTCAGCCCCAAGGCGGCTTGGCTCAGGATCGCAGCGCTTGCCTAGTTCTCACCTAGCCCTAGGCTCCCCATAGGGCCAAGGAGGGTCTGGGCTGCCTCTGGCTCCGTGGGCACTGCTGCTTGGCTGGTGGTCTCCGCACCGTGAAACGAACTCCAAACGTGTTCGCCTTCGCGGAGAAGGCTGATTTGGCAGGAAGAAGCCCTGTGTGCACTGGCCCTGGCAACCCACCCATCGCCAGCTAGGGAGGGACCCACCTAGGGCCTAGCTGCGAAACGGCACAAAACGCCCTCCTAGGAGCTGCACTCTGCAAAGGGAAACTGTGCTCGGGGAACAAAGCTCAGCCCCAAGGCGGCTTGGCTCAGGATCGCAGCGCTTGCCTAGTTCTCACCTAGCCCTAGGCTCCCCATAGGGCCAAGGAGGGTCTGGGCTGCCTCTGGCTCCGTGGGCACTGCTGCTTGGCTGGTGGTCTCCGCACCTTGAAACCAACTCAAAACGTGTTCTCCTTCGCGGAGAAGGCTGATTTGGCAGGAAGAAGCCCTGTGTGCACTGGCCCTGGCAACCCACCCATCGCCAGCTAGGGAGGGACCCACCTAGGGCCTAGCTGCGAAACGGCACAAAACGCGCTCCTAGGAGCTGCACTCTGCAAAGGGAAACTGTGCTCGGGGAACAAAGCTCAGCCCCAAGGCGGCTTGGCTCAGGATCGCAGCGCTTGCCTAGTTCTCACCTAGCCCTAGGCTCCCCATAGGGCCAAGGAGGGTCTGGGCTGCCTCTGGCTCCGTGGGCACTGCTGCTTGGCTGGTGGTCTCCGCACCGGGAAACCAACTCCAAACGTGTTCGCCTTCGCGGAGAAGGCTGATTTGGCAGGAAGAAGCCCTGTGTGCACTGGCCCTGGCAACCCACCCATCGCCAGCTAGGGAGGGACCCACCTAGGGCCTAGCTGTGAAACGGCACAAAACGCGCTCCTAGGAGCTGCACTCTGCAAAGGGAAACTGTGCTCGGGGAACAAAGCTCAGCCCCAAGGCGGCTTGGCTCAGGATCGCAGCGCTTGCCTAGTTCTCACCTAGCCCTAGGCTCCCCAAAGGGCCAAGGAGGGTCTGGGCTGCCTCTGGCTCCGTGGGCACTGCTGCTTGGCTGGTGGTCTCCGCAGCTTGAAACCAACTCCAAACGTGTTCGCCTTCGCGGAGAAGGCTGATTTGGCAGGAAGAAGCCCTGTGTGCACTGGCCCTGGCAACCCACCCATCGCCAGCTAGGGAGGGACCCACCTAGGGCCTAGCTGCGAAACGGCACAAAACGCGCTCCTAGGAGCTGCACTCTGCAAAGGGAAACTGTGCTCGGGGAACAAAGCTCAGCCCCAAGGCGGCTTGGCTCAGGATCGCAGCGCTTGCCTAGTTCTCACCTAGCCCTAGGCTCCCCAAAGGGCCAAGGAGGGTCTGGGCTGCCTCTGGCTCCGTGGGCACTGCTGCTTGGCTGGTGGTCTCCGCACCTTGAAACCAACTCCAAACGTGTTCTCCTTCGCGGAGAAGGCTGATTTGGCAGGAAGAAGCCCTGTGTGCACTGGCCCTGGCAATCCACCCATAGCCAGCTAAGGAGGGACCCACCTAGGGCCTAGCTGCGAAACGGCACAAAACGCGCTCCTAGGAGCTGCACTCTGCAAAGGGAAACTGTGCTCGGGGAACAAAGCTCAGCCCCAAGGCGGCTTGGCTCAGGATCGCAGCGCTTGCCTAGTTCTCACCTAGCCCTAGGCTCCCCATAGGGCCAAGGAGGGTCTGGGCTGCCTCTGGCTCCGTGGGCACTGCTGCTTGGCTGGTGGTCTCCGCACCTTGAAACCAACTCCAAACGTGTTCTCCTTCGCGGAGAAGGCTGATTTGGCAGGAAGAAGCCCTGTGTGCACTGGCCCTAGCAACCCACCCATAGGCAGCTAGGGAGGGACCCACCTAGGGCCTAGCTGCGAAACGGCACAAAACGCGCTCCTAGGAGCTGCACTCTGCAAAGGGAAACTGTGCTCGGGGAACAAAGCTCAGCCCCAAGGCGGCTTGGCTCAGGATCGCAGCGCTTGCCTAGTTCTCACCTAGCCCTAGGCTCCCCATAGGGCCAAGGAGGGTCTGGGCTGCCTCTGGCTCCGAGGGCACTGCTGCTTGGCTGGTGGTCTCCGCAGCTTGAAACCAACTCCAAACGTGTTCGCCTTCGCGGAGAAGGCTGATTTGGCAGGAAGAAGCCCTGTGTGCACTGGCCCTGGCAACCCACCCATCGCCAGCTAGGGAGGGACCCACCTAGGGCCTAGCTGTGAAACGGCACAAAACGCGCTCCTAGGAGCTGCACTCTGCAAAGGGAAACTGTGCTCGGGGAACAAAGCTCAGCCCCAAGGCGGCTTGGCTCAGGATCGCAGCGCTTGCCTAGTTCTCACCTAGCCCTAGGCTCCCCATAGGGCCAAGGAGGGTCTGGGCTGCCTCTGGCTCCGTGGGCACTGCTGCTTGGCTGGTGGTCTCCGCAGCTTGAAACCAACTCCAAACGTGTTCTCCTTCGCGGAGAAGGCTGATTTGGCAGGAAGAAGCCCTGTGTGCACTGGCCCTAGCAACCCACCCATCGCCAGCTAGGGAGGGACCCACCTAGGGCCTAGCTGCGAAAAGGCACAAAACGTGCTCCTAGGAGCTGCACTCTGCAAAGGGAAACTGTGCTCGGGGAACAAAGCTCAGCCCCAAGGCGGCTTGGCTCAGGATCGCAGCGCTTGCCTAGTTCTCACCTAGCCCTAGGCTCCCCATAGGGCCAAGGAGGGTCTGGGCTGCCTCTGGCTCCGTGGGCACTGCTGCTTGGCTGGTGGTCTCCGCACCTTGAAACCAACTCCAAACGTGTTCTCCTTCGTGGAGAAGGCTGATTTGGCAGGAAGAAGCCCTGTGTGCACTGGCCCTGGCAAACCGCCCATCGCCAGCTAAGGAGGGACCCACCAAGGGCCTAGCTGCGAAACGGCACAAAACGCGCTCCTAGGAGCTGCACTCTGCAAAGGGAAACTGTGCTCGGGGAACAAAGCTCAGCCCCAAGGCGGCTTGGCTCAGGATCGCAGCGCTTGCCTAGTTCTCACCTAGCCCTAGGCTCCCCATAGGGCCAAGGAGGGTCTGGGCTGCCTCTGGCTCCGTGGGCACTGCTGCTTGGCTGGTGGTCTCCGCACCGTGAAACCAACTCCAAACGTGTTCGCCTTCGCGGAGAAGGCTGATTTGGCAGGAAGAAGCCCTGTGTGCACTGGCCCTGGCAACCCACCCATCGCCAGCTAGGGAGGGACCCACCTAGGGCCTAGCTGCGAAACGGCACAAAACGCGCTCCTAGGAGCTGCACTCTGCAAAGGGAAACTGTGCTCGGGGAACAAAGCTCAGCCCCAAGGCGGCTTGGCTCAGGATCGCAGCGCTTGCCTAGTTCTCACGTAGCCCTAGGCTCCCCATAGGGCCAAGGAGGGTCTGGGCTGCCTCTGGCTCCGTGGGCACTGCTGCTTGGCTGGTGGTCTCCGCACCTTGAAACCAACTCCAAACGTGTTCGCCTTCGCGGAGAAGGCTGATTTGGCAGGAAGAAGCCCTGTGTGCACTGGCCCTGGCAACCCACCCATCGCCAGCTAGGGAGGGACCCACCTAGGGCCTAGCTGCGAAACGGCACAAAACGCGCTCCTAGGAGCTGCACTCTGCAAAGGGAAACTGTGCTCGGGGAACAAAGCTCAGCCCCAAGGCGGCTTGGCTCAGGATCGCAGCGCTTGCCTAGTTCTCACCTAGCCCTAGGCTCCCCATAGGGCCAAGGAGGGTCTGGGCTGCCTCTGGCTCCGTGGGCACTGCTGCTTGGCTGGTGGTCTCCGCACCGTGAAACCAACTCCAAACGTGTTCGCCTTCGCGGAGAAGGCTGATTTGGCAGGAAGAAGCCCTGTGTGCACTGGCCCTGGCAACCCACCCATCGCCAGCTAGGGAGGGACCCACCTAGGGCCTAGCTGCGAAACGGCACAAAACGCGCTCCTAGGAGCTGCACTCTGCAAAGGGAAACTGTGCTCGGGGAACAAAGCTCAGCCCCAAGGCGGCTTGGCTCAGGATCGCAGCGCTTGCCTAGTTCTCACCTAGCCCTAGGCTCCCCATAGGGCCAAGGAGGGTCTGGGCTGCCTCTGGCTCTGTGGGCACTGCTGCTTGGCTGGTGGTCTCCGCACCGTGAAACCAACTCCAAACGTGTTCGCCTTCGCGGAGAAGGCTGATTTGGCAGGAAGAAGCCCTGTGTGCACTGGCCCTGGCAACCCACCCATCGCCAGCTAGGGAGGGACCCACCTAGGGCCTAGCTGCGAAACGGCACAAAACGCGCTCCTAGGAGCTGCACTCTGCAAAGGGAAACTGTGCTCGGGGAACAAAGCTCAGCCCCAAGGCGGCTTGGCTCAGGATCGCAGCGCTTGCCTAGTTCTCACCTAGCCCTAGGCTCCCCATAGGGCCAAGGAGGGTCTGGGCTGCCTCTGGCTCCGTGGGCACTGCTGCTTGGCTGGTGGTCTCCGCACCGTGAAACGAACTCCAAACGTGTTCGCCTTCGCGGAGAAGGCTGATTTGGCAGGAAGAAGCCCTGTGTGCACTGGCCCTGGCAACCCACCCATCGCCAGCTAGGGAGGGACCCACCTAGGGCCTAGCTGCGAAACGGCACAAAACGCCCTCCTAGGAGCTGCACTCTGCAAAGGGAAACTGTGCTCGGGGAACAAAGCTCAGCCCCAAGGCGGCTTGGCTCAGGATCGCAGCGCTTGCCTAGTTCTCACCTAGCCCTAGGCTCCCCATAGGGCCAAGGAGGGTCTGGGCTGCCTCTGGCTCCGTGGGCACTGCTGCTTGGCTGGTGGTCTCCGCACCTTGAAACCAACTCCAAACGTGTTCGCCTTCGCGGAGAAGGCTGATTTGGCAGGAAGAAGCCCTGTGTGCACTGGCCCTGGCAACCCACCCATCGCCAGCTAGGGAGGGACCCACCTAGGGCCTAGCTGCGAAACGGCACAAAACGCGCTCCTAGGAGCTGCACTCTGCAAAGCGAAACTGTGCTCGGGGAACAAAGCTCAGCCCCAAGGCGGCTTGGCTCAGGATCGCAGCGCTTGCCTAGTTCTCACCTAGCCCTAGGCTCCCCATAGGGCCAAGGAGGGTCTGGGCTGCCTCTGGCTCCGTGGGCACTGCTGCTTGGCTGGTGGTCTCCGCACCGTGAAACCAACTCCAAACGTGTTCGCCTTCGCGGAGAAGGCTGATTTGGCAGGAAGAAGCCCTGTGTGCACTGGCCCTGGCAACCCACCCATCGCCAGCTAGGGAGGGACCCACCTAGGGCCTAGCTGTGAAACGGCACAAAACGCGCTCCTAGGAGCTGCACTCTGCAAAGGGAAACTGTGCTCGGGGAACAAAGCTCAGCCCCAAGGCGGCTTGGCTCAGGATCGCAGCGCTTGCCTAGTTCTCACGTAGCCCTAGGCTCCCCATAGGGCCAAGGAGGGTCTGGGCTGCCTCTGGCTCCGTGGGCACTGCTGCTTGGCTGGTGGTCTCCGCACCTTGAAACCAACTCCAAACGTGTTCGCCTTCGCGGAGAAGGCTGATTTGGCAGGAAGAAGCCCTGTGTGCACTGGCC
The DNA here is from genome assembly GCF_054392235.1 of Sus scrofa. Taxonomy (NCBI): domain Eukaryota; kingdom Metazoa; phylum Chordata; class Mammalia; order Artiodactyla; family Suidae; genus Sus; species Sus scrofa. The sequence goes on along the minus strand of NC_139389.1, from coordinate 30,852,035 downwards.
CTGGCAAACCACCCATAGCCAGCTAGGGAGGGACCCACCTAGGGCCTAGCTGCGAAACGGCACAAAACGCACTCCTAGGAGCTGCACTCTGCAAAGGGAAACTGTGCTCGGGGAACAAAGCTCAGCCCCAAGGCGGCTTGGCTCAGGATCGCAGCGCTTGCCTAGTTCTCACCTAGCCCTAGGCTCCCCAAAGGGCCAAGGAGGGTCTGGGCTGCCTCTGGCTCCGTGGGCACTGCTGCTTGGCTGGTGGTCTCCGCAGCTTGAAACCAACTCCAAACGTGTTCGCCTTCGCGGAGAAGGCTGATTTGGCAGGAAGAAGCCCTGTGTGCACTGGCCCTGGCAACCCACCCATCGCCAGCTAGGGAGGGACCCACCTAGGGCCTAGCTGCGAAACGGCACAAAACGCGCTCCTAGGAGCTGCACTCTGCAAAGGGAAACTGTGCTCGGGGAACAAAGCTCAGCCCCAAGGCGGCTTGGCTCAGGATCGCAGCGCTTGCCTAGTTCTCACCTAGCCCTAGGCTCCCCAAAGGGCCAAGGAGGGTCTGGGCTGCCTCTGGCTCCGTGGGCACTGCTGCTTGGCTGGTGGTCTCCGCACCTTGAAACCAACTCCAAACGTGTTCGCCTTCGCGGAGAAGGCTGATTTGGCAGGAAGAAGCCCTGTGTGCACTGGCCCTGGCAATCCACCCATAGCCAGCTAAGGAGGGACCCACCTAGGGCCTAGCTGCGAAACGGCACAAAACGCGCTCCTAGGAGCTGCACTCTGCAAAGGGAAACTGTGCTCGGGGAACAAAGCTCAGCCCCAAGGCGGCTTGGCTCAGGATCGCAGCGCTTGCCTAGTTCTCACGTAGCCCTAGGCTCCCCATAGGGCCAAGGAGGGTCTGGGCTGCCTCTGGCTCCGTGGGCACTGCTGCTTGGCTGGTGGTCTCCGCACCTTGAAACCAACTCCAAACGTGTTCTCCTTCGCGGAGAAGGCTGATTTGGCAGGAAGAAGCCCTGTGTGCACTGGCCCTGGCAATCCACCCATAGCCAGCTAGGGAGGGACCCACCTAGGGCCTAGCTGCGAAACGGCACAAAACGCGCTCCTAGGAGCTGCACTCTGCAAAGGGAAACTGTGCTCGGGGAACAAAGCTCAGCCCCAAGGCGGCTTGGCTCAGGATCGCAGCGCTTGCCTAGTTCTCACCTAGCCCTAGGCTCCCCATAGGGCCAAGGAGGGTCTGGGCTGCCTCTGGCTCCGTGGGCACTGCTGCTTGGCTGGTGGTCTCCGCACCGTGAAACCAACTCCAAACGTGTTCGCCTTCGCGGAGAAGGCTGATTTGGCAGGAAGAAGCCCTGTGTGCACTGGCCCTGGCAACCCACCCATCGCCAGCTAGGGAGGGACCCACCTAGGGCCTAGCTGCGAAACGGCACAAAACGCGCTCCTAGGAGCTGCACTCTGCAAAGGGAAACTGTGCTCGGGGAACAAAGCTCAGCCCCAAGGCGGCTTGGCTCAGGATCGCAGCGCTTGCCTAGTTCTCACGTAGCCCTAGGCTCCCCATAGGGCCAAGGAGGGTCTGGGCTGCCTCTGGCTCCGTGGGCACTGCTGCTTGGCTGGTGGTCTCCGCACCTTGAAACCAACTCCAAACGTGTTCGCCTTCGCGGAGAAGGCTGATTTGGCAGGAAGAAGCCCTGTGTGCACTGGCCCTGGCAAACCACTCATTGCCAGCTAGGGAGGGACCCACCTAGGGCCTAGCTGCGAAACGGCACAAAACGCGCTCCTAGGAGCTGCACTCTGCAAAGGGAAACTGTGCTCGGGGAACAAAGCTCAGCCCCAAGGCGGTTTGGCTCAGGATCGCAGCGCTTGCCTAGTTCTCACCTAGCCCTAGGCTCCCCAAAGGGCCAAGGAGGGTCTGGGCTGCCTCTGGCTCCGTGGGCACTGCTGCTTGGCTGGTGGTCTCCGCACCGTGAAACCAACTCCAAACGTGTTCGCCTTCGCGGAGAAGGCTGATTTGGCAGGAAGAAGCCCTGTGTGCACTGGCCCTGGCAACCCACCCATCGCCAGCTAGGGAGGGACCCACCTAGGGCCTAGCTGCGAAACGGCACAAAACGCGCTCCTAGGAGCTGCACTCTGCAAAGGGAAACTGTGCTCGGGGAACAAAGCTCAGCCCCAAGGCGGCTTGGCTCAGGATCGCAGCGCTTGCCTAGTTCTCACCTAGCCCTAGGCTCCCCATAGGGCCAAGGAGGGTCTGGGCTGCCTCTGGCTCCGTGGGCACTGCTGCTTGGCTGGTGGTCTCCGCACCTTGAAACCAACTCCAAACGTGTTCGCCTTCGCGGAGAAGGCTGATTTGGCAGGAAGAAGCCCTGTGTGCACTGGCCCTGGCAACCCACCCATCGCCAGCTAGGGAGGGACCCACCTAGGGCCTAGCTGCGAAACGGCACAAAACGCGCTCCTAGGAGCTGCACTCTGCAAAGGGAAACTGTGCTCGGGGAACAAAGCTCAGCCCCAAGGCGGCTTGGCTCAGGATCGCAGCGCTTGCCTAGTTCTCACCTAGCCCTAGGCTCCCCATAGGGCCAAGGAGGGTCTGGGCTGCCTCTGGCTCCGTGGGCACTGCTGCTTGGCTGGTGGTCTCCGCACCTTGAAACCAACTCCAAACGTGTTCTCCTTCGTGGAGAAGGCTGATTTGGCAGGAAGAAGCCCTGTGTGCACTGGCCCTGGCAAACCGCCCATCGCCAGCTAAGGAGGGACCCACCAAGGGCCTAGCTGCGAAACGGCACAAAACGCGCTCCTAGGAGCTGCACTCTGCAAAGGGAAACTGTGCTCGGGGAACAAAGCTCAGCCCCAAGGCGGCTTGGCTCAGGATCGCAGCGCTTGCCTAGTTCTCACCTAGCCCTAGGCTCCCCATAGGGCCAAGGAGGGTCTGGGCTGCCTCTGGCTCCGTGGGCACTGCTGCTTGGCTGGTGGTCTCCGCACCGTGAAACCAACTCCAAACGTGTTCGCCTTCGCGGAGAAGGCTGATTTGGCAGGAAGAAGCCCTGTGTGCACTGGCCCTGGCAACCCACCCATCGCCAGCTAGGGAGGGACCCACCTAGGGCCTAGCTGCGAAACGGCACAAAACGCGCTCCTAGGAGCTGCACTCTGCAAAGGGAAACTGTGCTCGGGGAACAAAGCTCAGCCCCAAGGCGGCTTGGCTCAGGATCGCAGCGCTTGCCTAGTTCTCACGTAGCCCTAGGCTCCCCATAGGGCCAAGGAGGGTCTGGGCTGCCTCTGGCTCCGTGGGCACTGCTGCTTGGCTGGTGGTCTCCGCACCTTGAAACCAACTCCAAACGTGTTCGCCTTCGCGGAGAAGGCTGATTTGGCAGGAAGAAGCCCTGTGTGCACTGGCCCTGGCAACCCACCCATCGCCAGCTAGGGAGGGACCCACCTAGGGCCTAGCTGCGAAACGGCACAAAACGCGCTCCTAGGAGCTGCACTCTGCAAAGGGAAACTGTGCTCGGGGAACAAAGCTCAGCCCCAAGGCGGCTTGGCTCAGGATCGCAGCGCTTGCCTAGTTCTCACCTAGCCCTAGGCTCCCCAAAGGGCCAAGGAGGGTCTGGGCTGCCTCTGGCTCCGTGGGCACTGCTGCTTGGCTGGTGGTCTCCGCACCGTGAAACCAACTCCAAACGTGTTCGCCTTCGCGGAGAAGGCTGATTTGGCAGGAAGAAGCCCTGTGTGCACTGGCCCTGGCAACCCACCCATCGCCAGCTAGGGAGGGACCCACCTAGGGCCTAGCTGCGAAACGGCACAAAACGCGCTCCTAGGAGCTGCACTCTGCAAAGGGAAACTGTGCTCGGGGAACAAAGCTCAGCCCCAAGGCGGCTTGGCTCAGGATCGCAGCGCTTGCCTAGTTCTCACCTAGCCCTAGGCTCCCCATAGGGCCAAGGAGGGTCTGGGCTGCCTCTGGCTCCGTGGGCACTGCTGCTTGGCTGGTGGTCTCCGCACCTTGAAACCAACTCCAAACGTGTTCGCCTTCGCGGAGAAGGCTGATTTGGCAGGAAGAAGCCCTGTGTGCACTGGCCCTGGCAACCCACCCATCGCCAGCTAGGGAGGGACCCACCTAGGGCCTAGCTGCGAAACGGCACAAAACGCGCTCCTAGGAGCTGCACTCTGCAAAGGGAAACTGTGCTCGGGGAACAAAGCTCAGCCCCAAGGCGGCTTGGCTCAGGATCGCAGCGCTTGCCTAGTTCTCACCTAGCCCTAGGCTCCCCATAGGGCCAAGGAGGGTCTGGGCTGCCTCTGGCTCCGTGGGCACTGCTGCTTGGCTGGTGGTCTCCGCACCTTGAAACCAACTCCAAACGTGTTCTCCTTCGTGGAGAAGGCTGATTTGGCAGGAAGAAGCCCTGTGTGCACTGGCCCTGGCAAACCGCCCATCGCCAGCTAAGGAGGGACCCACCAAGGGCCTAGCTGCGAAACGGCACAAAACGCGCTCCTAGGAGCTGCACTCTGCAAAGGGAAACTGTGCTCGGGGAACAAAGCTCAGCCCCAAGGCGGCTTGGCTCAGGATCGCAGCGCTTGCCTAGTTCTCACCTAGCCCTAGGCTCCCCATAGGGCCAAGGAGGGTCTGGGCTGCCTCTGGCTCCGTGGGCACTGCTGCTTGGCTGGTGGTCTCCGCACCGTGAAACCAACTCCAAACGTGTTCGCCTTCGCGGAGAAGGCTGATTTGGCAGGAAGAAGCCCTGTGTGCACTGGCCCTGGCAACCCACCCATCGCCAGCTAGGGAGGGACCCACCTAGGGCCTAGCTGCGAAACGGCACAAAACGCGCTCCTAGGAGCTGCACTCTGCAAAGGGAAACTGTGCTCGGGGAACAAAGCTCAGCCCCAAGGCGGCTTGGCTCAGGATCGCAGCGCTTGCCTAGTTCTCACGTAGCCCTAGGCTCCCCATAGGGCCAAGGAGGGTCTGGGCTGCCTCTGGCTCCGTGGGCACTGCTGCTTGGCTGGTGGTCTCCGCACCGTGAAACCAACTCCAAACGTGTTCGCCTTCGCGGAGAAGGCTGATTTGGCAGGAAGAAGCCCTGTGTGCACTGGCCCTGGCAACCCACCCATCGCCAGCTAGGGAGGGACCCACCTAGGGCCTAGCTGCGAAACGGCACAAAACGCGCTCCTAGGAGCTGCACTCTGCAAAGGGAAACTGTGCTCGGGGAACAAAGCTCAGCCCCAAGGCGGCTTGGCTCAGGATCGCAGCGCTTGCCTAGTTCTCACCTAGCCCTAGGCTCCCCATAGGGCCAAGGAGGGTCTGGGCTGCCTCTGGCTCCGTGGGCACTGCTGCTTGGCTGGTGGTCTCCGCACCGTGAAACCAACTCCAAACGTGTTCGCCTTCGCGGAGAAGGCTGATTTGGCAGGAAGAAGCCCTGTGTGCACTGGCCCTGGCAACCCACCCATCGCCAGCTAGGGAGGGACCCACCTAGGGCCTAGCTGCGAAACGGCACAAAACGCGCTCCTAGGAGCTGCACTCTGCAAAGGGAAACTGTGCTCGGGGAACAAAGCTCAGCCCCAAGGCGGCTTGGCTCAGGATCGCAGCGCTTGCCTAGTTCTCACCTAGCCCTAGGCTCCCCATAGGGCCAAGGAGGGTCTGGGCTGCCTCTGGCTCTGTGGGCACTGCTGCTTGGCTGGTGGTCTCCGCACCGTGAAACCAACTCCAAACGTGTTCGCCTTCGCGGAGAAGGCTGATTTGGCAGGAAGAAGCCCTGTGTGCACTGGCCCTGGCAACCCACCCATCGCCAGCTAGGGAGGGACCCACCTAGGGCCTAGCTGCGAAACGGCACAAAACGCGCTCCTAGGAGCTGCACTCTGCAAAGGGAAACTGTGCTCGGGGAACAAAGCTCAGCCCCAAGGCGGCTTGGCTCAGGATCGCAGCGCTTGCCTAGTTCTCACCTAGCCCTAGGCTCCCCATAGGGCCAAGGAGGGTCTGGGCTGCCTCTGGCTCCGTGGGCACTGCTGCTTGGCTGGTGGTCTCCGCCCCGTGAAACGAACTCCAAACGTGTTCGCCTTCGCGGAGAAGGCTGATTTGGCAGGAAGAAGCCCTGTGTGCACTGGCCCTGGCAACCCACCCATCGCCAGCTAGGGAGGGACCCACCTAGGGCCTAGCTGCGAAACGGCACAAAACGCGCTCCTAGGAGCTGCACTCTGCAAAGGGAAACTGTGCTCGGGGAACAAAGCTCAGCCCCAAGGCGGCTTGGCTCAGGATCGCAGCGCTTGCCTAGTTCTCACCTAGCCCTAGGCTCCCCAAAGGGCCAAGGAGGGTCTGGGCTGCCTCTGGCTCCGTGGGCACTGCTGCTTGGCTGGTGGTCTCCGCACCTTGAAACCAACTCCAAACGTGTTCTCCTTCGCGGAGAAGGCTGATTTGGCAGGAAGAAGCCCTGTGTGCACTGGCCCTGGCAATCCACCCATAGCCAGCTAAGGAGGGACCCACCTAGGGCCTAGCTGCGAAACGGCACAAAACGCGCTCCTAGGAGCTGCACTCTGCAAAGGGAAACTGTGCTCGGGGAACAAAGCTCAGCCCCAAGGCGGCTTGGCTCAGGATCGCAGCGCTTGCCTAGTTCTCACCTAGCCCTAGGCTCCCCATAGGGCCAAGGAGGGTCTGGGCTGCCTCTGGCTCCGTGGGCACTGCTGCTTGGCTGGTGGTCTCCGCACCTTGAAACCAACTCCAAACGTGTTCTCCTTCGTGGAGAAGGCTGATTTGGCAGGAAGAAGCCCTGTGTGCACTGGCCCTGGCAAACCGCCCATCGCCAGCTAAGGAGGGACCCACCAAGGGCCTAGCTGCGAAACGGCACAAAACGCGCTCCTAGGAGCTGCACTCTGCAAAGGGAAACTGTGCTCGGGGAACAAAGCTCAGCCCCAAGGCGGCTTGGCTCAGGATCGCAGCGCTTGCCTAGTTCTCACCTAGCCCTAGGCTCCCCATAGGGCCAAGGAGGGTCTGGGCTGCCTCTGGCTCCGTGGGCACTGCTGCTTGGCTGGTGGTCTCCGCACCGTGAAACCAACTCCAAACGTGTTCGCCTTCGCGGAGAAGGCTGATTTGGCAGGAAGAAGCCCTGTGTGCACTGGCCCTGGCAACCCACCCATCGCCAGCTAGGGAGGGACCCACCTAGGGCCTAGCTGCGAAACGGCACAAAACGCGCTCCTAGGAGCTGCACTCTGCAAAGGGAAACTGTGCTCGGGGAACAAAGCTCAGCCCCAAGGCGGCTTGGCTCAGGATCGCAGCGCTTGCCTAGTTCTCACGTAGCCCTAGGCTCCCCATAGGGCCAAGGAGGGTCTGGGCTGCCTCTGGCTCCGTGGGCACTGCTGCTTGGCTGGTGGTCTCCGCACCTTGAAACCAACTCCAAACGTGTTCGCCTTCGCGGAGAAGGCTGATTTGGCAGGAAGAAGCCCTGTGTGCACTGGCCCTGGCAAACCACCCATAGCCAGCTAGGGAGGGACCCACCTAGGGCCTAGCTGCGAAACGGCACAAAACGCGCTCCTAGGAGCTGCACTCTGCAAAGGGAAACTGTGCTCGGGGAACAAAGCTCAGCCCCAAGGCGGCTTGGCTCAGGATCGCAGCGCTTGCCTAGTTCTCACGTAGCCCTAGCCTCCCCATAGGGCCAAGGAGGGTCTGGGCTGCCTCTGGCTCCGTGGGCACTGCTGCTTGGCTGGTGGTCTCCGCACCGTGAAACCAACTCCAAACGTGTTCGCCTTCGCGGAGAAGGCTGATTTGGCAGGAAGAAGCCCTGTGTGCACTGGCCCTGGCAACCCACCCATCGCCAGCTAGGGAGGGACCCACCTAGGGCCTAGCTGCGAAACGGCACAAAACGCGCTCCTAGGAGCTGCACTCTGCAAAGGGAAACTGTGCTCGGGGAACAAAGCTCAGCCCCAAGGCGGCTTGGCTCAGGATCGCAGCGCTTGCCTAGTTCTCACCTAGCCCTAGGCTCCCCATAGGGCCAAGGAGGGTCTGGGCTGCCTCTGGCTCTGTGGGCACTGCTGCTTGGCTGGTGGTCTCGGCACCTTGAAACCAACTCCAAACGTGTTCGCCTTCGCGGAGAAGGCTGATTTGGCAGGAAGAAGCCCTGTGTGCACTGGCCCTGGCAACCCACCCATCGCCAGCTAGGGAGGGACCCACCTAGGGCCTAGCTGCGAAACGGCACAAAACGCGCTCCTAGGAGCTGCACTCTGCAAAGGGAAACTGTGCTCGGGGAACAAAGCTCAGCCCCAAGGCGGCTTGGCTCAGGATCGCAGCGCTTGCCTAGTTCTCACCTAGCCCTAGGCTCCCCATAGGGCCAAGGAGGGTCTGGGCTGCCTCTGGCTCCGTGGGCACTGCTGCTTGGCTGGTGGTCTCCGCACCGTGAAACGAACTCCAAACGTGTTCGCCTTCGCGGAGAAGGCTGATTTGGCAGGAAGAAGCCCTGTGTGCACTGGCCCTGGCAACCCACCCATCGCCAGCTAGGGAGGGACCCACCTAGGGCCTAGCTGCGAAACGGCACAAAACGCCCTCCTAGGAGCTGCACTCTGCAAAGGGAAACTGTGCTCGGGGAACAAAGCTCAGCCCCAAGGCGGCTTGGCTCAGGATCGCAGCGCTTGCCTAGTTCTCACCTAGCCCTAGGCTCCCCATAGGGCCAAGGAGGGTCTGGGCTGCCTCTGGCTCCGTGGGCACTGCTGCTTGGCTGGTGGTCTCCGCACCTTGAAACCAACTCAAAACGTGTTCTCCTTCGCGGAGAAGGCTGATTTGGCAGGAAGAAGCCCTGTGTGCACTGGCCCTGGCAACCCACCCATCGCCAGCTAGGGAGGGACCCACCTAGGGCCTAGCTGCGAAACGGCACAAAACGCGCTCCTAGGAGCTGCACTCTGCAAAGGGAAACTGTGCTCGGGGAACAAAGCTCAGCCCCAAGGCGGCTTGGCTCAGGATCGCAGCGCTTGCCTAGTTCTCACCTAGCCCTAGGCTCCCCATAGGGCCAAGGAGGGTCTGGGCTGCCTCTGGCTCCGTGGGCACTGCTGCTTGGCTGGTGGTCTCCGCACCGGGAAACCAACTCCAAACGTGTTCGCCTTCGCGGAGAAGGCTGATTTGGCAGGAAGAAGCCCTGTGTGCACTGGCCCTGGCAACCCACCCATCGCCAGCTAGGGAGGGACCCACCTAGGGCCTAGCTGTGAAACGGCACAAAACGCGCTCCTAGGAGCTGCACTCTGCAAAGGGAAACTGTGCTCGGGGAACAAAGCTCAGCCCCAAGGCGGCTTGGCTCAGGATCGCAGCGCTTGCCTAGTTCTCACCTAGCCCTAGGCTCCCCATAGGGCCAAGGAGGGTCTGGGCTGCCTCTGGCTCCGTGGGCACTGCTGCTTGGCTGGTGGTCTCCGCACCTTGAAACCAACTCCAAACGTGTTCGCCTTCGCGGAGAAGGCTGATTTGGCAGGAAGAAGCTCTGTGTGCACTGGCCCTGGCAAACCACCCATAGCCAGCTAGGGAGGGACCCACCTAGGGCCTAGCTGCGAAACGGCACAAAACGCACTCCTAGGAGCTGCACTCTGCAAAGGGAAACTGTGCTCGGGGAACAAAGCTCAGCCCCAAGGCGGCTTGGCTCAGGATCGCAGCGCTTGCCTAGTTCTCACCTAGCCCTAGGCTCCCCAAAGGGCCAAGGAGGGTCTGGGCTGCCTCTGGCTCCGTGGGCACTGCTGCTTGGCTGGTGGTCTCCGCAGCTTGAAACCAACTCCAAACGTGTTCGCCTTCGCGGAGAAGGCTGATTTGGCAGGAAGAAGCCCTGTGTGCACTGGCCCTGGCAACCCACCCATCGCCAGCTAGGGAGGGACCCACCTAGGGCCTAGCTGCGAAACGGCACAAAACGCGCTCCTAGGAGCTGCACTCTGCAAAGGGAAACTGTGCTCGGGGAACAAAGCTCAGCCCCAAGGCGGCTTGGCTCAGGATCGCAGCGCTTGCCTAGTTCTCACCTAGCCCTAGGCTCCCCAAAGGGCCAAGGAGGGTCTGGGCTGCCTCTGGCTCCGTGGGCACTGCTGCTTGGCTGGTGGTCTCCGCACCTTGAAACCAACTCCAAACGTGTTCTCCTTCGCGGAGAAGGCTGATTTGGCAGGAAGAAGCCCTGTGTGCACTGGCCCTGGCAATCCACCCATAGCCAGCTAAGGAGGGACCCACCTAGGGCCTAGCTGCGAAACGGCACAAAACGCGCTCCTAGGAGCTGCACTCTGCAAAGGGAAACTGTGCTCGGGGAACAAAGCTCAGCCCCAAGGCGGCTTGGCTCAGGATCGCAGCGCTTGCCTAGTTCTCACCTAGCCCTAGGCTCCCCATAGGGCCAAGGAGGGTCTGGGCTGCCTCTGGCTCCGTGGGCACTGCTGCTTGGCTGGTGGTCTCCGCACCTTGAAACCAACTCCAAACGTGTTCTCCTTCGCGGAGAAGGCTGATTTGGCAGGAAGAAGCCCTGTGTGCACTGGCCCTGGCAACCCACCCATCGCCAGCTAGGGAGGGACCCACCTAGGGCCTAGCTGCGAAACGGCACAAAACGCGCTCCTAGGAGCTGCACTCTGCAAAGGGAAACTGTGCTCGGGGAACAAAGCTCAGCCCCAAGGCGGCTTGGCTCAGGATCGCAGCGCTTGCCTAGTTCTCACCTAGCCCTAGGCTCCCCAAAGGGCCAAGGAGGGTCTGGGCTGCCTCTGGCTCCGTGGGCACTGCTGCTTGGCTGGTGGTCTCCGCACCTTGAAACCAACTCCAAACGTGTTCTCCTTCGCGGAGAAGGCTGATTTGGCAGGAAGAAGCCCTGTGTGCACTGGCCCTGGCAATCCACCCATAGCCAGCTAAGGAGGGACCCACCTAGGGCCTAGCTGCGAAACGGCACAAAACGCGCTCCTAGGAGCTGCACTCTGCAAAGGGAAACTGTGCTCGGGGAACAAAGCTCAGCCCCAAGGCGGCTTGGCTCAGGATCGCAGCGCTTGCCTAGTTCTCACCTAGCCCTAGGCTCCCCATAGGGCCAAGGAGGGTCTGGGCTGCCTCTGGCTCCGTGGGCACTGCTGCTTGGCTGGTGGTCTCCGCACCTTGAAACCAACTCCAAACGTGTTCTCCTTCGCGGAGAAGGCTGATTTGGCAGGAAGAAGCCCTGTGTGCACTGGCCCTGGCAAACCGCCCATCGCCAGCTAAGGAGGGACCCACCAAGGGCCTAGCTGCGAAACGGCACAAAACGCGCTCCTAGGAGCTGCACTCTGCAAAGGGAAACTGTGCTCGGGGAACAAAGCTCAGCCCCAAGGCGGCTTGGCTCAGGATCGCAGCGCTTGCCTAGTTCTCACCTAGCCCTAGGCTCCCCATAGGGCCAAGGAGGGTCTGGGCTGCCTCTGGCTCCGTGGGCACTGCTGCTTGGCTGGTGGTCTCCGCACCGTGAAACCAACTCCAAACGTGTTCGCCTTCGCGGAGAAGGCTGATTTGGCAGGAAGAAGCCCTGTGTGCACTGGCCCTGGCAACCCACCCATCGCCAGCTAGGGAGGGACCCACCTAGGGCCTAGCTGCGAAACGGCACAAAACGCGCTCCTAGGAGCTGCACTCTGCAAAGGGAAACTGTGCTCGGGGAACAAAGCTCAGCCCCAAGGCGGCTTGGCTCAGGATCGCAGCGCTTGCCTAGTTCTCACGTAGCCCTAGGCTCCCCATAGGGCCAAGGAGGGTCTGGGCTGCCTCTGGCTCCGTGGGCACTGCTGCTTGGCTGGTGGTCTCCGCACCTTGAAACCAACTCCAAACGTGTTCGCCTTCGCGGAGAAGGCTGATTTGGCAGGAAGAAGCCCTGTGTGCACTGGCCCTGGCAACCCACCCATCGCCAGCTAGGGAGGGACCCACCTAGGGCCTAGCTGCGAAACGGCACAAAACGCGCTCCTAGGAGCTGCACTCTGCAAAGGGAAACTGTGCTCGGGGAACAAAGCTCAGCCCCAAGGCGGCTTGGCTCAGGATCGCAGCGCTTGCCTAGTTCTCACCTAGCCCTAGGCTCCCCATAGGGCCAAGGAGGGTCTGGGCTGCCTCTGGCTCCGTGGGCACTGCTGCTTGGCTGGTGGTCTCCGCACCGTGAAACCAACTCCAAACGTGTTCGCCTTCGCGGAGAAGGCTGATTTGGCAGGAAGAAGCCCTGTGTGCACTGGCCCTGGCAACCCACCCATCGCCAGCTAGGGAGGGACCCACCTAGGGCCTAGCTGCGAAACGGCACAAAACGCGCTCCTAGGAGCTGCACTCTGCAAAGGGAAACTGTGCTCGGGGAACAAAGCTCAGCCCCAAGGCGGCTTGGCTCAGGATCGCAGCGCTTGCCTAGTTCTCACCTAGCCCTAGGCTCCCCATAGGGCCAAGGAGGGTCTGGGCTGCCTCTGGCTCTGTGGGCACTGCTGCTTGGCTGGTGGTCTCCGCACCGTGAAACCAACTCCAAACGTGTTCGCCTTCGCGGAGAAGGCTGATTTGGCAGGAAGAAGCCCTGTGTGCACTGGCCCTGGCAACCCACCCATCGCCAGCTAGGGAGGGACCCACCTAGGGCCTAGCTGCGAAACGGCACAAAACGCGCTCCTAGGAGCTGCACTCTGCAAAGGGAAACTGTGCTCGGGGAACAAAGCTCAGCCCCAAGGCGGCTTGGCTCAGGATCGCAGCGCTTGCCTAGTTCTCACCTAGCCCTAGGCTCCCCATAGGGCCAAGGAGGGTCTGGGCTGCCTCTGGCTCCGTGGGCACTGCTGCTTGGCTGGTGGTCTCCGCACCGTGAAACGAACTCCAAACGTGTTCGCCTTCGCGGAGAAGGCTGATTTGGCAGGAAGAAGCCCTGTGTGCACTGGCCCTGGCAACCCACCCATCGCCAGCTAGGGAGGGACCCACCTAGGGCCTAGCTGCGAAACGGCACAAAACGCCCTCCTAGGAGCTGCACTCTGCAAAGGGAAACTGTGCTCGGGGAACAAAGCTCAGCCCCAAGGCGGCTTGGCTCAGGATCGCAGCGCTTGCCTAGTTCTCACCTAGCCCTAGGCTCCCCATAGGGCCAAGGAGGGTCTGGGCTGCCTCTGGCTCCGTGGGCACTGCTGCTTGGCTGGTGGTCTCCGCACCTTGAAACCAACTCCAAACGTGTTCGCCTTCGCGGAGAAGGCTGATTTGGCAGGAAGAAGCCCTGTGTGCACTGGCCCTGGCAACCCACCCATCGCCAGCTAGGGAGGGACCCACCTAGGGCCTAGCTGCGAAACGGCACAAAACGCGCTCCTAGGAGCTGCACTCTGCAAAGGGAAACTGTGCTCGGGGAACAAAGCTCAGCCCCAAGGCGGCTTGGCTCAGGATCGCAGCGCTTGCCTAGTTCTCACCTAGCCCTAGGCTCCCCATAGGGCCAAGGAGGGTCTGGGCTGCCTCTGGCTCCGTGGGCACTGCTGCTTGGCTGGTGGTCTCCGCACCTTGAAACCAACTCCAAACGTGTTCGCCTTCGCGGAGAAGGCTGATTTGGCAGGAAGAAGCCCTGTGTGCACTGGCCCTGGCAACCCACCCATCGCCAGCTAGGGAGGGACCCACCTAGGGCCTAGCTGCGAAACGGCACAAAACGCGCTCCTAGGAGCTGCACTCTGCAAAGGGAAACTGTGCTCGGGGAACAAAGCTCAGCCCCAAGGCGGCTTGGCTCAGGATCGCAGCGCTTGCCTAGTTCTCACCTAGCCCTAGGCTCCCCATAGGGCCAAGGAGGGTCTGGGCTGCCTCTGGCTCCGTGGGCACTGCTGCTTGGCTGGTGGTCTCCGCACCTTGAAACCAACTCCAAACGTGTTCGCCTTCGCGGAGAAGGCTGATTTGGCAGGAAGAAGCCCTGTGTGCACTGGCCCTGGCAACCCACCCATCGCCAGCTAGGGAGGGACCCACCTAGGGCCTAGCTGCGAAACGGCACAAAACGCGCTCCTAGGAGCTGCACTCTGCAAAGGGAAACTGTGCTCGGGGAACAAAGCTCAGCCCCAAGGCGGCTTGGCTCAGGATCGCAGCGCTTGCCTAGTTCTCACCTAGCCCTAGGCTCCCCATAGGGCCAAGGAGGGTCTGGGCTGCCTCTGGCTCTGTGGGCACTGCTGCTTGGCTGGTGGTCTCCGCACCGTGAAACCAACTCCAAACGTGTTCGCCTTCGCGGAGAAGGCTGATTTGGCAGGAAGAAGCCCTGTGTGCACTGGCCCTGGCAACCCACCCATCGCCAGCTAGGGAGGGACCCACCTAGGGCCTAGCTGCGAAACGGCACAAAACGCGCTCCTAGGAGCTGCACTCTGCAAAGGGAAACTGTGCTCGGGGAACAAAGCTCAGCCCCAAGGCGGCTTGGCTCAGGATCGCAGCGCTTGCCTAGTTCTCACCTAGCCCTAGGCTCCCCATAGGGCCAAGGAGGGTCTGGGCTGCCTCTGGCTCCGTGGGCACTGCTGCTTGGCTGGTGGTCTCCGCACCGTGAAACGAACTCCAAACGTGTTCGCCTTCGCGGAGAAGGCTGATTTGGCAGGAAGAAGCCCTGTGTGCACTGGCCCTGGCAACCCACCCATCGCCAGCTAGGGAGGGACCCACCTAGGGCCTAGCTGCGAAACGGCACAAAACGCCCTCCTAGGAGCTGCACTCTGCAAAGGGAAACTGTGCTCGGGGAACAAAGCTCAGCCCCAAGGCGGCTTGGCTCAGGATCGCAGCGCTTGCCTAGTTCTCACCTAGCCCTAGGCTCCCCATAGGGCCAAGGAGGGTCTGGGCTGCCTCTGGCTCCGTGGGCACTGCTGCTTGGCTGGTGGTCTCCGCACCTTGAAACCAACTCCAAACGTGTTCGCCTTCGCGGAGAAGGCTGATTTGGCAGGAAGAAGCCCTGTGTGCACTGGCCCTGGCAACCCACCCATCGCCAGCTAGGGAGGGACCCACCTAGGGCCTAGCTGCGAAACGGCACAAAACGCGCTCCTAGGAGCTGCACTCTGCAAAGGGAAACTGTGCTCGGGGAACAAAGCTCAGCCCCAAGGCGGCTTGGCTCAGGATCGCAGCGCTTGCCTAGTTCTCACCTAGCCCTAGGCTCCCCATAGGGCCAAGGAGGGTCTGGGCTGCCTCTGGCTCCGTGGGCACTGCTGCTTGGCTGGTGGTCTCCGCACCGTGAAACCAACTCCAAACGTGTTCGCCTTCGCGGAGAAGGCTGATTTGGCAGGAAGAAGCCCTGTGTGCACTGGCCCTGGCAACCCACCCATCGCCAGCTAGGGAGGGACCCACCTAGGGCCTAGCTGTGAAACGGCACAAAACGCGCTCCTAGGAGCTGCACTCTGCAAAGGGAAACTGTGCTCGGGGAACAAAGCTCAGCCCCAAGGCGGCTTGGCTCAGGATCGCAGCGCTTGCCTAGTTCTCACCTAGCCCTAGGCTCCCCATAGGGCCAAGGAGGGTCTGGGCTGCCTCTGGCTCCGTGGGCACTGCTGCTTGGCTGGTGGTCTCCGCACCTTGAAACCAACTCCAAACGTGTTCGCCTTCGCGGAGAAGGCTGATTTGGCAGGAAGAAGCCCTGTGTGCACTGGCCCTGGCAACCCACCCATCGCCAGCTAGGGAGGGACCCACCTAGGGCCTAGCTGCGAAACGGCACAAAACGCGCTCCTAGGAGCTGCACTCTGCAAAGGGAAACTGTGCTCGGGGAACAAAGCTCAGCCCCAAGGCGGCTTGGCTCAGGATCGCAGCGCTTGCCTAGTTCTCACGTAGCCCTAGGCTCCCCATAGGGCCAAGGAGGGTCTGGGCTGCCTCTGGCTCCGTGGGCACTGCTGCTTGGCTGGTGGTCTCCGCACCGTGAAACGAACTCCAAACGTGTTCGCCTTCGCGGAGAAGGCTGATTTGGCAGGAAGAAGCCCTGTGTGCACTGGCCCTGGCAACCCACCCATCGCCAGCTAGGGAGGGACCCACCTAGGGCCTAGCTGCGAAACGGCACAAAACGCGCTCCTAGGAGCTGCACTCTGCAAAGGGAAACTGTGCTCGGGGAACAAAGCTCAGCCCCAAGGCGGCTTGGCTCAGGATCGCAGCGCTTGCCTAGTTCTCACCTAGCCCTAGGCTCCCCATAGGGCCAAGGAGGGTCTGGGCTGCCTCTGGCTCCGTGGGCACTGCTGCTTGGCTGGTGGTCTCCGCACCTTGAAACCAACTCAAAACGTGTTCTCCTTCGCGGAGAAGGCTGATTTGGCAGGAAGAAGCCCTGTGTGCACTGGCCCTGGCAACCCACCCATCGCCAGCTAGGGAGGGACCCACCTAGGGCCTAGCTGCGAAACGGCACAAAACGCGCTCCTAGGAGCTGCACTCTGCAAAGGGAAACTGTGCTCGGGGAACAAAGCTCAGCCCCAAGGCGGCTTGGCTCAGGATCGCAGCGCTTGCCTAGTTCTCACCTAGCCCTAGGCTCCCCATAGGGCCAAGGAGGGTCTGGGCTGCCTCTGGCTCCGTGGGCACTGCTGCTTGGCTGGTGGTCTCCGCACCGGGAAACCAACTCCAAACGTGTTCGCCTTCGCGGAGAAGGCTGATTTGGCAGGAAGAAGCCCTGTGTGCACTGGCCCTGGCAACCCACCCATCGCCAGCTAGGGAGGGACCCACCTAGGGCCTAGCTGTGAAACGGCACAAAACGCGCTCCTAGGAGCTGCACTCTGCAAAGGGAAACTGTGCTCGGGGAACAAAGCTCAGCCCCAAGGCGGCTTGGCTCAGGATCGCAGCGCTTGCCTAGTTCTCACCTAGCCCTAGGCTCCCCATAGGGCCAAGGAGGGTCTGGGCTGCCTCTGGCTCCGTGGGCACTGCTGCTTGGCTGGTGGTCTCCGCACCTTGAAACCAACTCCAAACGTGTTCGCCTTCGCGGAGAAGGCTGATTTGGCAGGAAGAAGCTCTGTGTGCACTGGCCCTGGCAAACCACCCATAGCCAGCTAGGGAGGGACCCACCTAGGGCCTAGCTGCGAAACGGCACAAAACGCACTCCTAGGAGCTGCACTCTGCAAAGGGAAACTGTGCTCGGGGAACAAAGCTCAGCCCCAAGGCGGCTTGGCTCAGGATCGCAGCGCTTGCCTAGTTCTCACCTAGCCCTAGGCTCCCCAAAGGGCCAAGGAGGGTCTGGGCTGCCTCTGGCTCCGTGGGCACTGCTGCTTGGCTGGTGGTCTCCGCAGCTTGAAACCAACTCCAAACGTGTTCGCCTTCGCGGAGAAGGCTGATTTGGCAGGAAGAAGCCCTGTGTGCACTGGCCCTGGCAACCCACCCATCGCCAGCTAGGGAGGGACCCACCTAGGGCCTAGCTGCGAAACGGCACAAAACGCGCTCCTAGGAGCTGCACTCTGCAAAGGGAAACTGTGCTCGGGGAACAAAGCTCAGCCCCAAGGCGGCTTGGCTCAGGATCGCAGCGCTTGCCTAGTTCTCACCTAGCCCTAGGCTCCCCATAGGGCCAAGGAGGGTCTGGGCTGCCTCTGGCTCCGTGGGCACTGCTGCTTGGCTGGTGGTCTCCGCACCGTGAAACGAACTCCAAACGTGTTCGCCTTCGCGGAGAAGGCTGATTTGGCAGGAAGAAGCCCTGTGTGCACTGGCCCTGGCAACCCACCCATCGCCAGCTAGGGAGGGACCCACCTAGGGCCTAGCTGCGAAACGGCACAAAACGCCCTCCTAGGAGCTGCACTCTGCAAAGGGAAACTGTGCTCGGGGAACAAAGCTCAGCCCCAAGGCGGCTTGGCTCAGGATCGCAGCGCTTGCCTAGTTCTCACCTAGCCCTAGGCTCCCCATAGGGCCAAGGAGGGTCTGGGCTGCCTCTGGCTCCGTGGGCACTGCTGCTTGGCTGGTGGTCTCCGCACCGGGAAACCAACTCCAAACGTGTTCGCCTTCGCGGAGAAGGCTGATTTGGCAGGAAGAAGCCCTGTGTGCACTGGCCCTGGCAACCCACCCATCGCCAGCTAGGGAGGGACCCACCTAGGGCCTAGCTGTGAAACGGCACAAAACGCGCTCCTAGGAGCTGCACTCTGCAAAGGGAAACTGTGCTCGGGGAACAAAGCTCAGCCCCAAGGCGGCTTGGCTCAGGATCGCAGCGCTTGCCTAGTTCTCACCTAGCCCTAGGCTCCCCATAGGGCCAAGGAGGGTCTGGGCTGCCTCTGGCTCCGTGGGCACTGCTGCTTGGCTGGTGGTCTCCGCACCTTGAAACCAACTCCAAACGTGTTCGCCTTCGCGGAGAAGGCTGATTTGGCAGGAAGAAGCTCTGTGTGCACTGGCCCTGGCAAACCACCCATAGCCAGCTAGGGAGGGACCCACCTAGGGCCTAGCTGCGAAACGGCACAAAACGCACTCCTAGGAGCTGCACTCTGCAAAGGGAAACTGTGCTCGGGGAACAAAGCTCAGCCCCAAGGCGGCTTGGCTCAGGATCGCAGCGCTTGCCTAGTTCTCACCTAGCCCTAGGCTCCCCAAAGGGCCAAGGAGGGTCTGGGCTGCCTCTGGCTCCGTGGGCACTGCTGCTTGGCTGGTGGTCTCCGCAGCTTGAAACCAACTCCAAACGTGTTCGCCTTCGCGGAGAAGGCTGATTTGGCAGGAAGAAGCCCTGTGTGCACTGGCCCTGGCAACCCACCCATCGCCAGCTAGGGAGGGACCCACCTAGGGCCTAGCTGCGAAACGGCACAAAACGCGCTCCTAGGAGCTGCACTCTGCAAAGGGAAACTGTGCTCGGGGAACAAAGCTCAGCCCCAAGGCGGCTTGGCTCAGGATCGCAGCGCTTGCCTAGTTCTCACCTAGCCCTAGGCTCCCCATAGGGCCAAGGAGGGTCTGGGCTGCCTCTGGCTCCGTGGGCACTGCTGCTTGGCTGGTGGTCTCCGCACCGTGAAACGAACTCCAAACGTGTTCGCCTTCGCGGAGAAGGCTGATTTGGCAGGAAGAAGCCCTGTGTGCACTGGCCCTGGCAACCCACCCATCGCCAGCTAGGGAGGGACCCACCTAGGGCCTAGCTGCGAAACGGCACAAAACGCCCTCCTAGGAGCTGCACTCTGCAAAGGGAAACTGTGCTCGGGGAACAAAGCTCAGCCCCAAGGCGGCTTGGCTCAGGATCGCAGCGCTTGCCTAGTTCTCACCTAGCCCTAGGCTCCCCATAGGGCCAAGGAGGGTCTGGGCTGCCTCTGGCTCCGTGGGCACTGCTGCTTGGCTGGTGGTCTCCGCACCTTGAAACCAACTCAAAACGTGTTCTCCTTCGCGGAGAAGGCTGATTTGGCAGGAAGAAGCCCTGTGTGCACTGGCCCTGGCAACCCACCCATCGCCAGCTAGGGAGGGACCCACCTAGGGCCTAGCTGCGAAACGGCACAAAACGCGCTCCTAGGAGCTGCACTCTGCAAAGGGAAACTGTGCTCGGGGAACAAAGCTCAGCCCCAAGGCGGCTTGGCTCAGGATCGCAGCGCTTGCCTAGTTCTCACCTAGCCCTAGGCTCCCCATAGGGCCAAGGAGGGTCTGGGCTGCCTCTGGCTCCGTGGGCACTGCTGCTTGGCTGGTGGTCTCCGCACCGGGAAACCAACTCCAAACGTGTTCGCCTTCGCGGAGAAGGCTGATTTGGCAGGAAGAAGCCCTGTGTGCACTGGCCCTGGCAACCCACCCATCGCCAGCTAGGGAGGGACCCACCTAGGGCCTAGCTGTGAAACGGCACAAAACGCGCTCCTAGGAGCTGCACTCTGCAAAGGGAAACTGTGCTCGGGGAACAAAGCTCAGCCCCAAGGCGGCTTGGCTCAGGATCGCAGCGCTTGCCTAGTTCTCACCTAGCCCTAGGCTCCCCAAAGGGCCAAGGAGGGTCTGGGCTGCCTCTGGCTCCGTGGGCACTGCTGCTTGGCTGGTGGTCTCCGCAGCTTGAAACCAACTCCAAACGTGTTCGCCTTCGCGGAGAAGGCTGATTTGGCAGGAAGAAGCCCTGTGTGCACTGGCCCTGGCAACCCACCCATCGCCAGCTAGGGAGGGACCCACCTAGGGCCTAGCTGCGAAACGGCACAAAACGCGCTCCTAGGAGCTGCACTCTGCAAAGGGAAACTGTGCTCGGGGAACAAAGCTCAGCCCCAAGGCGGCTTGGCTCAGGATCGCAGCGCTTGCCTAGTTCTCACCTAGCCCTAGGCTCCCCAAAGGGCCAAGGAGGGTCTGGGCTGCCTCTGGCTCCGTGGGCACTGCTGCTTGGCTGGTGGTCTCCGCAGCTTGAAACCAACTCCAAACGTGTTCTCCTTCGCGGAGAAGGCTGATTTGGCAGGAAGAAGCCCTGTGTGCACTGGCCCTGGCAATCCACCCATAGCCAGCTAAGGAGGGACCCACCTAGGGCCTAGCTGCGAAACGGCACAAAACGCGCTCCTAGGAGCTGCACTCTGCAAAGGGAAACTGTGCTCGGGGAACAAAGCTCAGCCCCAAGGCGGCTTGGCTCAGGATCGCAGCGCTTGCCTAGTTCTCACCTAGCCCTAGGCTCCCCATAGGGCCAAGGAGGGTCTGGGCTGCCTCTGGCTCCGTGGGCACTGCTGCTTGGCTGGTGGTCTCCGCACCTTGAAACCAACTCCAAACGTGTTCTCCTTCGCGGAGAAGGCTGATTTGGCAGGAAGAAGCCCTGTGTGCACTGGCCCTAGCAACCCACCCATAGGCAGCTAGGGAGGGACCCACCTAGGGCCTAGCTGCGAAACGGCACAAAACGCGCTCCTAGGAGCTGCACTCTGCAAAGGGAAACTGTGCTCGGGGAACAAAGCTCAGCCCCAAGGCGGCTTGGCTCAGGATCGCAGCGCTTGCCTAGTTCTCACCTAGCCCTAGGCTCCCCATAGGGCCAAGGAGGGTCTGGGCTGCCTCTGGCTCCGAGGGCACTGCTGCTTGGCTGGTGGTCTCCGCAGCTTGAAACCAACTCCAAACGTGTTCGCCTTCGCGGAGAAGGCTGATTTGGCAGGAAGAAGCCCTGTGTGCACTGGCCCTGGCAACCCACCCATCGCCAGCTAGGGAGGGACCCACCTAGGGCCTAGCTGCGAAACGGCACAAAACGCGCTCCTAGGAGCTGCACTCTGCAAAGGGAAACTGTGCTCGGGGAACAAAGCTCAGCCCCAAGGCGGCTTGGCTCAGGATCGCAGCGCTTGCCTAGTTCTCACCTAGCCCTAGGCTCCCCATAGGGCCAAGGAGGGTCTGGGCTGCCTCTGGCTCCGTGGGCACTGCTGCTTGGCTGGTGGTCTCCGCAGCTTGAAACCAACTCCAAACGTGTTCTCCTTCGCGGAGAAGGCTGATTTGGCAGGAAGAAGCCCTGTGTGCACTGGCCCTAGCAACCCACCCATCGCCAGCTAGGGAGGGACCCACCTAGGGCCTAGCTGCGAAAAGGCACACAACGTGCTCCTAGGAGCTGCACTCTGCAAAGGGAAACTGTGCTCGGGGAACAAAGCTCAGCCCCAAGGCGGCTTGGCTCAGGATCGCAGCGCTTGCCTAGTTCTCACCTAGCCCTAGGCTCCCCATAGGGCCAAGGAGGGTCTGGGCTGCCTCTGGCTCCGTGGGCACTGCTGCTTGGCTGGTGGTCTCCGCACCTTGAAACCAACTCCAAACGTGTTCTCCTTCGTGGAGAAGGCTGATTTGGCAGGAAGAAGCCCTGTGTGCACTGGCCCTGGCAAACCGCCCATCGCCAGCTAAGGAGGGACCCACCAAGGGCCTAGCTGCGAAACGGCACAAAACGCGCTCCTAGGAGCTGCACTCTGCAAAGGGAAACTGTGCTCGGGGAACAAAGCTCAGCCCCAAGGCGGCTTGGCTCAGGATCGCAGCGCTTGCCTAGTTCTCACCTAGCCCTAGGCTCCCCATAGGGCCAAGGAGGGTCTGGGCTGCCTCTGGCTCCGTGGGCACTGCTGCTTGGCTGGTGGTCTCCGCACCGTGAAACCAACTCCAAACGTGTTCGCCTTCGCGGAGAAGGCTGATTTGGCAGGAAGAAGCCCTGTGTGCACTGGCCCTGGCAACCCACCCATCGCCAGCTAGGGAGGGACCCACCTAGGGCCTAGCTGCGAAACGGCACAAAACGCGCTCCTAGGAGCTGCACTCTGCAAAGGGAAACTGTGCTCGGGGAACAAAGCTCAGCCCCAAGGCGGCTTGGCTCAGGATCGCAGCGCTTGCCTAGTTCTCACGTAGCCCTAGGCTCCCCATAGGGCCAAGGAGGGTCTGGGCTGCCTCTGGCTCCGTGGGCACTGCTGCTTGGCTGGTGGTCTCCGCACCTTGAAACCAACTCCAAACGTGTTCGCCTTCGCGGAGAAGGCTGATTTGGCAGGAAGAAGCCCTGTGTGCACTGGCCCTGGCAACCCACCCATCGCCAGCTAGGGAGGGACCCACCTAGGGCCTAGCTGCGAAACGGCACAAAACGCGCTCCTAGGAGCTGCACTCTGCAAAGGGAAACTGTGCTCGGGGAACAAAGCTCAGCCCCAAGGCGGCTTGGCTCAGGATCGCAGCGCTTGCCTAGTTCTCACCTAGCCCTAGGCTCCCCATAGGGCCAAGGAGGGTCTGGGCTGCCTCTGGCTCCGTGGGCACTGCTGCTTGGCTGGTGGTCTCCGCACCGTGAAACCAACTCCAAACGTGTTCGCCTTCGCGGAGAAGGCTGATTTGGCAGGAAGAAGCCCTGTGTGCACTGGCCCTGGCAACCCACCCATCGCCAGCTAGGGAGGGACCCACCTAGGGCCTAGCTGCGAAACGGCACAAAACGCGCTCCTAGGAGCTGCACTCTGCAAAGGGAAACTGTGCTCGGGGAACAAAGCTCAGCCCCAAGGCGGCTTGGCTCAGGATCGCAGCGCTTGCCTAGTTCTCACCTAGCCCTAGGCTCCCCATAGGGCCAAGGAGGGTCTGGGCTGCCTCTGGCTCTGTGGGCACTGCTGCTTGGCTGGTGGTCTCCGCACCGTGAAACCAACTCCAAACGTGTTCGCCTTCGCGGAGAAGGCTGATTTGGCAGGAAGAAGCCCTGTGTGCACTGGCCCTGGCAACCCACCCATCGCCAGCTAGGGAGGGACCCACCTAGGGCCTAGCTGCGAAACGGCACAAAACGCGCTCCTAGGAGCTGCACTCTGCAAAGGGAAACTGTGCTCGGGGAACAAAGCTCAGCCCCAAGGCGGCTTGGCTCAGGATCGCAGCGCTTGCCTAGTTCTCACCTAGCCCTAGGCTCCCCATAGGGCCAAGGAGGGTCTGGGCTGCCTCTGGCTCCGTGGGCACTGCTGCTTGGCTGGTGGTCTCCGCACCGTGAAACGAACTCCAAACGTGTTCGCCTTCGCGGAGAAGGCTGATTTGGCAGGAAGAAGCCCTGTGTGCACTGGCCCTGGCAACCCACCCATCGCCAGCTAGGGAGGGACCCACCTAGGGCCTAGCTGCGAAACGGCACAAAACGCCCTCCTAGGAGCTGCACTCTGCAAAGGGAAACTGTGCTCGGGGAACAAAGCTCAGCCCCAAGGCGGCTTGGCTCAGGATCGCAGCGCTTGCCTAGTTCTCACCTAGCCCTAGGCTCCCCATAGGGCCAAGGAGGGTCTGGGCTGCCTCTGGCTCCGTGGGCACTGCTGCTTGGCTGGTGGTCTCCGCACCTTGAAACCAACTCCAAACGTGTTCGCCTTCGCGGAGAAGGCTGATTTGGCAGGAAGAAGCCCTGTGTGCACTGGCCCTGGCAACCCACCCATCGCCAGCTAGGGAGGGACCCACCTAGGGCCTAGCTGCGAAACGGCACAAAACGCGCTCCTAGGAGCTGCACTCTGCAAAGGGAAACTGTGCTCGGGGAACAAAGCTCAGCCCCAAGGCGGCTTGGCTCAGGATCGCAGCGCTTGCCTAGTTCTCACCTAGCCCTAGGCTCCCCATAGGGCCAAGGAGGGTCTGGGCTGCCTCTGGCTCCGTGGGCACTGCTGCTTGGCTGGTGGTCTCCGCACCGTGAAACCAACTCCAAACGTGTTCGCCTTCGCGGAGAAGGCTGATTTGGCAGGAAGAAGCCCTGTGTGCACTGGCCCTGGCAACCCACCCATCGCCAGCTAGGGAGGGACCCACCTAGGGCCTAGCTGTGAAACGGCACAAAACGCGCTCCTAGGAGCTGCACTCTGCAAAGGGAAACTGTGCTCGGGGAACAAAGCTCAGCCCCAAGGCGGCTTGGCTCAGGATCGCAGCGCTTGCCTAGTTCTCACCTAGCCCTAGGCTCCCCATAGGGCCAAGGAGGGTCTGGGCTGCCTCTGGCTCCGTGGGCACTGCTGCTTGGCTGGTGGTCTCCGCACCTTGAAACCAACTCCAAACGTGTTCGCCTTCGCGGAGAAGGCTGATTTGGCAGGAAGAAGCCCTGTGTGCACTGGCCCTGGCAAACCACCCATAGCCAGCTAGGGAGGGACCCACCTAGGGCCTAGCTGCGAAACGGCACAAAACGCACTCCTAGGAGCTGCACTCTGCAAAGGGAAACTGTGCTCGGGGAACAAAGCTCAGCCCCAAGGCGGCTTGGCTCAGGATCGCAGCGCTTGCCTAGTTCTCACCTAGCCCTAGGCTCCCCAAAGGGCCAAGGAGGGTCTGGGCTGCCTCTGGCTCCGTGGGCACTGCTGCTTGGCTGGTGGTCTCCGCAGCTTGAAACCAACTCCAAACGTGTTCGCCTTCGCGGAGAAGGCTGATTTGGCAGGAAGAAGCCCTGTGTGCACTGGCCCTGGCAACCCACCCATCGCCAGCTAGGGAGGGACCCACCTAGGGCCTAGCTGCGAAACGGCACAAAACGCGCTCCTAGGAGCTGCACTCTGCAAAGGGAAACTGTGCTCGGGGAACAAAGCTCAGCCCCAAGGCGGCTTGGCTCAGGATCGCAGCGCTTGCCTAGTTCTCACCTAGCCCTAGGCTCCCCAAAGGGCCAAGGAGGGTCTGGGCTGCCTCTGGCTCCGTGGGCACTGCTGCTTGGCTGGTGGTCTCCGCACCTTGAAACCAACTCCAAACGTGTTCGCCTTCGCGGAGAAGGCTGATTTGGCAGGAAGAAGCCCTGTGTGCACTGGCCCTGGCAATCCACCCATAGCCAGCTAAGGAGGGACCCACCTAGGGCCTAGCTGCGAAACGGCACAAAACGCGCTCCTAGGAGCTGCACTCTGCAAAGGGAAACTGTGCTCGGGGAACAAAGCTCAGCCCCAAGGCGGCTTGGCTCAGGATCGCAGCGCTTGCCTAGTTCTCACGTAGCCCTAGGCTCCCCATAGGGCCAAGGAGGGTCTGGGCTGCCTCTGGCTCCGTGGGCACTGCTGCTTGGCTGGTGGTCTCCGCACCTTGAAACCAACTCCAAACGTGTTCTCCTTCGCGGAGAAGGCTGATTTGGCAGGAAGAAGCCCTGTGTGCACTGGCCCTGGCAATCCACCCATAGCCAGCTAGGGAGGGACCCACCTAGGGCCTAGCTGCGAAACGGCACAAAACGCGCTCCTAGGAGCTGCACTCTGCAAAGGGAAACTGTGCTCGGGGAACAAAGCTCAGCCCCAAGGCGGCTTGGCTCAGGATCGCAGCGCTTGCCTAGTTCTCACCTAGCCCTAGGCTCCCCATAGGGCCAAGGAGGGTCTGGGCTGCCTCTGGCTCCGTGGGCACTGCTGCTTGGCTGGTGGTCTCCGCACCGTGAAACCAACTCCAAACGTGTTCGCCTTCGCGGAGAAGGCTGATTTGGCAGGAAGAAGCCCTGTGTGCACTGGCCCTGGCAACCCACCCATCGCCAGCTAGGGAGGGACCCACCTAGGGCCTAGCTGCGAAACGGCACAAAACGCGCTCCTAGGAGCTGCACTCTGCAAAGGGAAACTGTGCTCGGGGAACAAAGCTCAGCCCCAAGGCGGCTTGGCTCAGGATCGCAGCGCTTGCCTAGTTCTCACGTAGCCCTAGGCTCCCCATAGGGCCAAGGAGGGTCTGGGCTGCCTCTGGCTCCGTGGGCACTGCTGCTTGGCTGGTGGTCTCCGCACCTTGAAACCAACTCCAAACGTGTTCGCCTTCGCGGAGAAGGCTGATTTGGCAGGAAGAAGCCCTGTGTGCACTGGCCCTGGCAAACCACTCATTGCCAGCTAGGGAGGGACCCACCTAGGGCCTAGCTGCGAAACGGCACAAAACGCGCTCCTAGGAGCTGCACTCTGCAAAGGGAAACTGTGCTCGGGGAACAAACCTCAGCCCCAAGGCGGTTTGGCTCAGGATCGCAGCGCTTGCCTAGTTCTCACCTAGCCCTAGGCTCCCCAAAGGGCCAAGGAGGGTCTGGGCTGCCTCTGGCTCCGTGGGCACTGCTGCTTGGCTGGTGGTCTCCGCACCGTGAAACCAACTCCAAACGTGTTCGCCTTCGCGGAGAAGGCTGATTTGGCAGGAAGAAGCCCTGTGTGCACTGGCCCTGGCAACCCACCCATCGCCAGCTAGGGAGGGACCCACCTAGGGCCTAGCTGCGAAACGGCACAAAACGCGCTCCTAGGAGCTGCACTCTGCAAAGGGAAACTGTGCTCGGGGAACAAAGCTCAGCCCCAAGGCGGCTTGGCTCAGGATCGCAGCGCTTGCCTAGTTCTCACCTAGCCCTAGGCTCCCCATAGGGCCAAGGAGGGTCTGGGCTGCCTCTGGCTCCGTGGGCACTGCTGCTTGGCTGGTGGTCTCCGCACCTTGAAACCAACTCCAAACGTGTTCGCCTTCGCGGAGAAGGCTGATTTGGCAGGAAGAAGCCCTGTGTGCACTGGCCCTGGCAACCCACCCATCGCCAGCTAGGGAGGGACCCACCTAGGGCCTAGCTGCGAAACGGCACAAAACGCGCTCCTAGGAGCTGCACTCTGCAAAGGGAAACTGTGCTCGGGGAACAAAGCTCAGCCCCAAGGCGGCTTGGCTCAGGATCGCAGCGCTTGCCTAGTTCTCACCTAGCCCTAGGCTCCCCATAGGGCCAAGGAGGGTCTGGGCTGCCTCTGGCTCCGTGGGCACTGCTGCTTGGCTGGTGGTCTCCGCACCTTGAAACCAACTCCAAACGTGTTCTCCTTCGTGGAGAAGGCTGATTTGGCAGGAAGAAGCCCTGTGTGCACTGGCCCTGGCAAACCGCCCATCGCCAGCTAAGGAGGGACCCACCAAGGGCCTAGCTGCGAAACGGCACAAAACGCGCTCCTAGGAGCTGCACTCTGCAAAGGGAAACTGTGCTCGGGGAACAAAGCTCAGCCCCAAGGCGGCTTGGCTCAGGATCGCAGCGCTTGCCTAGTTCTCACCTAGCCCTAGGCTCCCCATAGGGCCAAGGAGGGTCTGGGCTGCCTCTGGCTCCGTGGGCACTGCTGCTTGGCTGGTGGTCTCCGCAGCTTGAAACCAACTCCAAACGTGTTCGCCTTCGCGGAGAAGGCTGATTTGGCAGGAAGAAGCCCTGTGTGCACTGGCCCTGGCAACCCACCCATCGCCAGCTAGGGAGGGACCCACCTAGGGCCTAGCTGCGAAACGGCACAAAACGCGCTCCTAGGAGCTGCACTCTGCAAAGGGAAACTGTGCTCGGGGAACAAAGCTCAGCCCCAAGGCGGCTTGGCTCAGGATCGCAGCGCTTGCCTAGTTCTCACGTAGCCCTAGGCTCCCCATAGGGCCAAGGAGGGTCTGGGCTGCCTCTGGCTCCGTGGGCACTGCTGCTTGGCTGGTGGTCTCCGCACCTTGAAACCAACTCCAAACGTGTTCGCCTTCGCGGAGAAGGCTGATTTGGCAGGAAGAAGCCCTGTGTGCACTGGCCCTGGCAACCCACCCATCGCCAGCTAGGGAGGGACCCACCTAGGGCCTAGCTGCGAAACGGCACAAAACGCGCTCCTAGGAGCTGCACTCTGCAAAGGGAAACTGTGCTCGGGGAACAAAGCTCAGCCCCAAGGCGGCTTGGCTCAGGATCGCAGCGCTTGCCTAGTTCTCACCTAGCCCTAGGCTCCCCAAAGGGCCAAGGAGGGTCTGGGCTGCCTCTGGCTCCGTGGGCACTGCTGCTTGGCTGGTGGTCTCCGCACCGTGAAACCAACTCCAAACGTGTTCGCCTTCGCGGAGAAGGCTGATTTGGCAGGAAGAAGCCCTGTGTGCACTGGCCCTGGCAACCCACCCATCGCCAGCTAGGGAGGGACCCACCTAGGGCCTAGCTGCGAAACGGCACAAAACGCGCTCCTAGGAGCTGCACTCTGCAAAGGGAAACTGTGCTCGGGGAACAAAGCTCAGCCCCAAGGCGGCTTGGCTCAGGATCGCAGCGCTTGCCTAGTTCTCACCTAGCCCTAGGCTCCCCATAGGGCCAAGGAGGGTCTGGGCTGCCTCTGGCTCCGTGGGCACTGCTGCTTGGCTGGTGGTCTCCGCACCTTGAAACCAACTCCAAACGTGTTCGCCTTCGCGGAGAAGGCTGATTTGGCAGGAAGAAGCCCTGTGTGCACTGGCCCTGGCAACCCACCCATCGCCAGCTAGGGAGGGACCCACCTAGGGCCTAGCTGCGAAACGGCACAAAACGCGCTCCTAGGAGCTGCACTCTGCAAAGGGAAACTGTGCTCGGGGAACAAAGCTCAGCCCCAAGGCGGCTTGGCTCAGGATCGCAGCGCTTGCCTAGTTCTCACCTAGCCCTAGGCTCCCCATAGGGCCAAGGAGGGTCTGGGCTGCCTCTGGCTCCGTGGGCACTGCTGCTTGGCTGGTGGTCTCCGCACCTTGAAACCAACTCCAAACGTGTTCTCCTTCGTGGAGAAGGCTGATTTGGCAGGAAGAAGCCCTGTGTGCACTGGCCCTGGCAAACCGCCCATCGCCAGCTAAGGAGGGACCCACCAAGGGCCTAGCTGCGAAACGGCACAAAACGCGCTCCTAGGAGCTGCACTCTGCAAAGGGAAACTGTGCTCGGGGAACAAAGCTCAGCCCCAAGGCGGCTTGGCTCAGGATCGCAGCGCTTGCCTAGTTCTCACCTAGCCCTAGGCTCCCCATAGGGCCAAGGAGGGTCTGGGCTGCCTCTGGCTCCGTGGGCACTGCTGCTTGGCTGGTGGTCTCCGCACCGTGAAACCAACTCCAAACGTGTTCGCCTTCGCGGAGAAGGCTGATTTGGCAGGAAGAAGCCCTGTGTGCACTGGCCCTGGCAACCCACCCATCGCCAGCTAGGGAGGGACCCACCTAGGGCCTAGCTGCGAAACGGCACAAAACGCGCTCCTAGGAGCTGCACTCTGCAAAGGGAAACTGTGCTCGGGGAACAAAGCTCAGCCCCAAGGCGGCTTGGCTCAGGATCGCAGCGCTTGCCTAGTTCTCACGTAGCCCTAGGCTCCCCATAGGGCCAAGGAGGGTCTGGGCTGCCTCTGGCTCCGTGGGCACTGCTGCTTGGCTGGTGGTCTCCGCACCGTGAAACCAACTCCAAACGTGTTCGCCTTCGCGGAGAAGGCTGATTTGGCAGGAAGAAGCCCTGTGTGCACTGGCCCTGGCAACCCACCCATCGCCAGCTAGGGAGGGACCCACCTAGGGCCTAGCTGCGAAACGGCACAAAACGCGCTCCTAGGAGCTGCACTCTGCAAAGGGAAACTGTGCTCGGGGAACAAAGCTCAGCCCCAAGGCGGCTTGGCTCAGGATCGCAGCGCTTGCCTAGTTCTCACCTAGCCCTAGGCTCCCCATAGGGCCAAGGAGGGTCTGGGCTGCCTCTGGCTCCGTGGGCACTGCTGCTTGGCTGGTGGTCTCCGCACCGTGAAACCAACTCCAAACGTGTTCGCCTTCGCGGAGAAGGCTGATTTGGCAGGAAGAAGCCCTGTGTGCACTGGCCCTGGCAACCCACCCATCGCCAGCTAGGGAGGGACCCACCTAGGGCCTAGCTGCGAAACGGCACAAAACGCGCTCCTAGGAGCTGCACTCTGCAAAGGGAAACTGTGCTCGGGGAACAAAGCTCAGCCCCAAGGCGGCTTGGCTCAGGATCGCAGCGCTTGCCTAGTTCTCACCTAGCCCTAGGCTCCCCATAGGGCCAAGGAGGGTCTGGGCTGCCTCTGGCTCTGTGGGCACTGCTGCTTGGCTGGTGGTCTCCGCACCGTGAAACCAACTCCAAACGTGTTCGCCTTCGCGGAGAAGGCTGATTTGGCAGGAAGAAGCCCTGTGTGCACTGGCCCTGGCAACCCACCCATCGCCAGCTAGGGAGGGACCCACCTAGGGCCTAGCTGCGAAACGGCACAAAACGCGCTCCTAGGAGCTGCACTCTGCAAAGGGAAACTGTGCTCGGGGAACAAAGCTCAGCCCCAAGGCGGCTTGGCTCAGGATCGCAGCGCTTGCCTAGTTCTCACCTAGCCCTAGGCTCCCCATAGGGCCAAGGAGGGTCTGGGCTGCCTCTGGCTCCGTGGGCACTGCTGCTTGGCTGGTGGTCTCCGCCCCGTGAAACGAACTCCAAACGTGTTCGCCTTCGCGGAGAAGGCTGATTTGGCAGGAAGAAGCCCTGTGTGCACTGGCCCTGGCAACCCACCCATCGCCAGCTAGGGAGGGACCCACCTAGGGCCTAGCTGCGAAACGGCACAAAACGCCCTCCTAGGAGCTGCACTCTGCAAAGGGAAACTGTGCTCGGGGAACAAAGCTCAGCCCCAAGGCGGCTTGGCTCAGGATCGCAGCGCTTGCCTAGTTCTCACCTAGCCCTAGGCTCCCCATAGGGCCAAGGAGGGTCTGGGCTGCCTCTGGCTCCGTGGGCACTGCTGCTTGGCTGGTGGTCTCCGCACCTTGAAACCAACTCCAAACGTGTTCGCCTTCGCGGAGAAGGCTGATTTGGCAGGAAGAAGCCCTGTGTGCACTGGCCCTGGCAACCCACCCATCGCCAGCTAGGGAGGGACCCACCTAGGGCCTAGCTGCGAAACGGCACAAAACGCGCTCCTAGGAGCTGCACTCTGCAAAGGGAAACTGTGCTCGGGGAACAAAGCTCAGCCCCAAGGCGGCTTGGCTCAGGATCGCAGCGCTTGCCTAGTTCTCACCTAGCCCTAGGCTCCCCATAGGGCCAAGGAGGGTCTGGGCTGCCTCTGGCTCCGTGGGCACTGCTGCTTGGCTGGTGGTCTCCGCACCTTGAAACCAACTCCAAACGTGTTCTCCTTCGTGGAGAAGGCTGATTTGGCAGGAAGAAGCCCTGTGTGCACTGGCCCTGGCAAACCGCCCATCGCCAGCTAAGGAGGGACCCACCAAGGGCCTAGCTGCGAAACGGCACAAAACGCGCTCCTAGGAGCTGCACTCTGCAAAGGGAAACTGTGCTCGGGGAACAAAGCTCAGCCCCAAGGCGGCTTGGCTCAGGATCGCAGCGCTTGCCTAGTTCTCACCTAGCCCTAGGCTCCCCATAGGGCCAAGGAGGGTCTGGGCTGCCTCTGGCTCCGTGGGCACTGCTGCTTGGCTGGTGGTCTCCGCACCGTGAAACCAACTCCAAACGTGTTCGCCTTCGCGGAGAAGGCTGATTTGGCAGGAAGAAGCCCTGTGTGCACTGGCCCTGGCAACCCACCCATCGCCAGCTAGGGAGGGACCCACCTAGGGCCTAGCTGCGAAACGGCACAAAACGCGCTCCTAGGAGCTGCACTCTGCAAAGGGAAACTGTGCTCGGGGAACAAAGCTCAGCCCCAAGGCGGCTTGGCTCAGGATCGCAGCGCTTGCCTAGTTCTCACCTAGCCCTAGGCTCCCCATAGGGCCAAGGAGGGTCTGGGCTGCCTCTGGCTCCGTGGGCACTGCTGCTTGGCTGGTGGTCTCCGCACCGTGAAACCAACTCCAAACGTGTTCGCCTTCGCGGAGAAGGCTGATTTGGCAGGAAGAAGCCCTGTGTGCACTGGCCCTGGCAACCCACCCATCGCCAGCTAGGGAGGGACCCACCTAGGGCCTAGCTGTGAAACGGCACAAAACGCGCTCCTAGGAGCTGCACTCTGCAAAGGGAAACTGTGCTCGGGGAACAAAGCTCAGCCCCAAGGCGGCTTGGCTCAGGATCGCAGCGCTTGCCTAGTTCTCACCTAGCCCTAGGCTCCCCATAGGGCCAAGGAGGGTCTGGGCTGCCTCTGGCTCCGTGGGCACTGCTGCTTGGCTGGTGGTCTCCGCACCTTGAAACCAACTCCAAACGTGTTCGCCTTCGCGGAGAAGGCTGATTTGGCAGGAAGAAGCCCTGTGTGCACTGGCCCTGGCAAACCACCCATAGCCAGCTAGGGAGGGACCCACCTAGGGCCTAGCTGCGAAACGGCACAAAACGCACTCCTAGGAGCTGCACTCTGCAAAGGGAAACTGTGCTCGGGGAACAAAGCTCAGCCCCAAGGCGGCTTGGCTCAGGATCGCAGCGCTTGCCTAGTTCTCACCTAGCCCTAGGCTCCCCAAAGGGCCAAGGAGGGTCTGGGCTGCCTCTGGCTCCGTGGGCACTGCTGCTTGGCTGGTGGTCTCCGCACCTTGAAACCAACTCCAAACGTGTTCGCCTTCGCGGAGAAGGCTGATTTGGCAGGAAGAAGCCCTGTGTGCACTGGCCCTGGCAACCCACCCATCGCCAGCTAGGGAGGGACCCACCTAGGGCCTAGCTGCGAAACGGCACAAAACGCGCTCCTAGGAGCTGCACTCTGCAAAGGGAAACTGTGCTCGGGGAACAAAGCTCAGCCCCAAGGCGGCTTGGCTCAGGATCGCAGCGCTTGCCTAGTTCTCACCTAGCCCTAGGCTCCCCAAAGGGCCAAGGAGGGTCTGGGCTGCCTCTGGCTCCGTGGGCACTGCTGCTTGGCTGGTGGTCTCCGCACCTTGAAACCAACTCCAAACGTGTTCGCCTTCGCGGAGAAGGCTGATTTGGCAGGAAGAAGCCCTGTGTGCACTGGCCCTGGCAACCCACCCATCGCCAGCTAGGGAGGGACCCACCTAGGGCCTAGCTGCGAAACGGCACAAAACGCGCTCCTAGGAGCTGCACTCTGCAAAGGGAAACTGTGCTCGGGGAACAAAGCTCAGCCCCAAGGCGGCTTGGCTCAGGATCGCAGCGCTTGCCTAGTTCTCACCTAGCCCTAGGCTCCCCATAGGGCCAAGGAGGGTCTGGGCTGCCTCTGGCTCCGTGGGCACTGCTGCTTGGCTGGTGGTCTCCGCACCTTGAAACCAACTCCAAACGTGTTCGCCTTCGCGGAGAAGGCTGATTTGGCAGGAAGAAGCCCTGTGTGCACTGGCCCTGGCAACCCACCCATCGCCAGCTAGGGAGGGACCCACCTAGGGCCTAGCTGCGAAACGGCACAAAACGCGCTCCTAGGAGCTGCACTCTGCAAAGGGAAACTGTGCTCGGGGAACAAAGCTCAGCCCCAAGGCGGCTTGGCTCAGGATCGCAGCGCTTGCCTAGTTCTCACCTAGCCCTAGGCTCCCCATAGGGCCAAGGAGGGTCTGGGCTGCCTCTGGCTCCGTGGGCACTGCTGCTTGGCTGGTGGTCTCCGCAGCTTGAAACCAACTCCAAACGTGTTCTCCTTCGCGGAGAAGGCTGATTTGGCAGGAAGAAGCCCTGTGTGCACTGGCCCTGGCAACCCACCCATCGCCAGCTAGGGAGGGACCCACCTAGGGCCTAGCTGCGAAACGGCACAAAACGTGCTCCTAGGAGCTGCACTCTGCAAAGGGAAACTGTGCTCGGGGAACAAAGCTCAGCCCCAAGGCGGCTTGGCTCAGGATCGCAGCGCTTGCCTAGTTCTCACCTAGCCCTAGGCTCCCCATAGGGCCAAGGAGGGTCTGGGCTGCCTCTGGCTCCGTGGGCACTGCTGCTTGGCTGGTGGTCTCCGCACCTTGAAACCAACTCCAAACGTGTTCTCCTTCGTGGAGAAGGCTGATTTGGCAGGAAGAAGCCCTGTGTGCACTGGCCCTGGCAAACCGCCCATCGCCAGCTAAGGAGGGACCCACCAAGGGCCTAGCTGCGAAACGGCACAAAACGCGCTCCTAGGAGCTGCACTCTGCAAAGGGAAACTGTGCTCGGGGAACAAAGCTCAGCCCCAAGGCGGCTTGGCTCAGGATCGCAGCGCTTGCCTAGTTCTCACCTAGCCCTAGGCTCCCCATAGGGCCAAGGAGGGTCTGGGCTGCCTCTGGCTCCGTGGGCACTGCTGCTTGGCTGGTGGTCTCCGCACCGTGAAACCAACTCCAAACGTGTTCGCCTTCGCGGAGAAGGCTGATTTGGCAGGAAGAAGCCCTGTGTGCACTGGCCCTGGCAACCCACCCATCGCCAGCTAGGGAGGGACCCACCTAGGGCCTAGCTGCGAAACGGCACAAAACGCGCTCCTAGGAGCTGCACTCTGCAAAGGGAAACTGTGCTCGGGGAACAAAGCTCAGCCCCAAGGCGGCTTGGCTCAGGATCGCAGCGCTTGCCTAGTTCTCACGTAGCCCTAGGCTCCCCATAGGGCCAAGGAGGGTCTGGGCTGCCTCTGGCTCCGTGGGCACTGCTGCTTGGCTGGTGGTCTCCGCACCGTGAAACCAACTCCAAACGTGTTCGCCTTCGCGGAGAAGGCTGATTTGGCAGGAAGAAGCCCTGTGTGCACTGGCCCTGGCAACCCACCCATCGCCAGCTAGGGAGGGACCCACCTAGGGCCTAGCTGCGAAACGGCACAAAACGCGCTCCTAGGAGCTGCACTCTGCAAAGGGAAACTGTGCTCGGGGAACAAAGCTCAGCCCCAAGGCGGCTTGGCTCAGGATCGCAGCGCTTGCCTAGTTCTCACCTAGCCCTAGGCTCCCCATAGGGCCAAGGAGGGTCTGGGCTGCCTCTGGCTCTGTGGGCACTGCTGCTTGGCTGGTGGTCTCCGCACCTTGAAACCAACTCCAAACGTGTTCGCCTTCGCGGAGAAGGCTGATTTGGCAGGAAGAAGCCCTGTGTGCACTGGCCCTGGCAACCCACCCATCGCCAGCTAGGGAGGGACCCACCTAGGGCCTAGCTGCGAAACGGCACAAAACGCGCTCCTAGGAGCTGCACTCTGCAAAGGGAAACTGTGCTCGGGGAACAAAGCTCAGCCCCAAGGCGGCTTGGCTCAGGATCGCAGCGCTTGCCTAGTTCTCACCTAGCCCTAGGCTCCCCATAGGGCCAAGGAGGGTCTGGGCTGCCTCTGGCTCCGTGGGCACTGCTGCTTGGCTGGTGGTCTCCGCACCGTGAAACGAACTCCAAACGTGTTCGCCTTGGCGGAGAAGGCTGATTTGGCAGGAAGAAGCCCTGTGTGCACTGGCCCTGGCAACCCACCCATCGCCAGCTAGGGAGGGACCCACCTAGGGCCTAGCTGCGAAACGGCACAAAACGCCCTCCTAGGAGCTGCACTCTGCAAAGGGAAACTGTGCTCGGGGAACAAAGCTCAGCCCCAAGGCGGCTTGGCTCAGGATCGCAGCGCTTGCCTAGTTCTCACCTAGCCCTAGGCTCCCCATAGGGCCAAGGAGGGTCTGGGCTGCCTCTGGCTCCGTGGGCACTGCTGCTTGGCTGGTGGTCTCCACACCTTGAAACCAACTCCAAACGTGTTCGCCTTCGCGGAGAAGGCTGATTTGGCAGGAAGAAGCCCTGTGTGCACTGGCCCTGGCAACCCACCCATCGCCAGCTAGGGAGGGACCCACCTAGGGCCTAGCTGCGAAACGGCACAAAACGCGCTCCTAGGAGCTGCACTCTGCAAAGGGAAACTGTGCTCGGGGAACAAAGCTCAGCCCCAAGGCGGCTTGGCTCAGGATCGCAGCGCTTGCCTAGTTCTCACCTAGCCCTAGGCTCCCCATAGGGCCAAGGAGGGTCTGGGCTGCCTCTGGCTCCGTGGGCACTGCTGCTTGGCTGGTGGTCTCCGCACCGGGAAACCAACTCCAAACGTGTTCGCCTTCGCGGAGAAGGCTGATTTGGCAGGAAGAAGCCCTGTGTGCACTGGCCCTGGCAACCCACCCATCGCCAGCTAGGGAGGGACCCACCTAGGGCCTAGCTGTGAAACGGCACAAAACGCGCTCCTAGGAGCTGCACTCTGCAAAGGGAAACTGTGCTCGGGGAACAAAGCTCAGCCCCAAGGCGGCTTGGCTCAGGATCGCAGCGCTTGCCTAGTTCTCACCTAGCCCTAGGCTCCCCATAGGGCCAAGGAGGGTCTGGGCTGCCTCTGGCTCCGTGGGCACTGCTGCTTGGCTGGTGGTCTCCGCACCTTGAAACCAACTCCAAACGTGTTCGCCTTCGCGGAGAAGGCTGATTTGGCAGGAAGAAGCCCTGTGTGCACTGGCCCTGGCAAACCACCCATAGCCAGCTAGGGAGGGACCCACCTAGGGCCTAGCTGCGAAACGGCACAAAACGCACTCCTAGGAGCTGCACTCTGCAAAGGGAAACTGTGCTCGGGGAACAAAGCTCAGCCCCAAGGCGGCTTGGCTCAGGATCGCAGCGCTTGCCTAGTTCTCACCTAGCCCTAGGCTCCCCATAGGGCCAAGGAGGGTCTGGGCTGCCTCTGGCTCCGTGGGCACTGCTGCTTGGCTGGTGGTCTCCGCACCGTGAAACCAACTCCAAACGTGTTCGCCTTCGCGGAGAAGGCTGATTTGGCAGGAAGAAGCCCTGTGTGCACTGGCCCTGGCAACCCACCCATCGCCAGCTAGGGAGGGACCCACCTAGGGCCTAGCTGCGAAACGGCACAAAACGCGCTCCTAGGAGCTGCACTCTGCAAAGGGAAACTGTGCTCGGGGAACAAAGCTCAGCCCCAAGGCGGCTTGGCTCAGGATCGCAGCGCTTGCCTAGTTCTCACGTAGCCCTAGGCTCCCCATAGGGCCAAGGAGGGTCTGGGCTGCCTCTGGCTCCGTGGGCACTGCTGCTTGGCTGGTGGTCTCCGCACCGTGAAACCAACTCCAAACGTGTTCGCCTTCGCGGAGAAGGCTGATTTGGCAGGAAGAAGCCCTGTGTGCACTGGCCCTGGCAACCCACCCATCGCCAGCTAGGGAGGGACCCACCTAGGGCCTAGCTGCGAAACGGCACAAAACGCGCTCCTAGGAGCTGCACTCTGCAAAGGGAAACTGTGCTCGGGGAACAAAGCTCAGCCCCAAGGCGGCTTGGCTCAGGATCGCAGCGCTTGCCTAGTTCTCACCTAGCCCTAGGCTCCCCATAGGGCCAAGGAGGGTCTGGGCTGCCTCTGGCTCTGTGGGCACTGCTGCTTGGCTGGTGGTCTCCGCACCTTGAAACCAACTCCAAACGTGTTCGCCTTCGCGGAGAAGGCTGATTTGGCAGGAAGAAGCCCTGTGTGCACTGGCCCTGGCAACCCACCCATCGCCAGCTAGGGAGGGACCCACCTAGGGCCTAGCTGCGAAACGGCACAAAACGCGCTCCTAGGAGCTGCACTCTGCAAAGGGAAACTGTGCTCGGGGAACAAAGCTCAGCCCCAAGGCGGCTTGGCTCAGGATCGCAGCGCTTGCCTAGTTCTCACCTAGCCCTAGGCTCCCCATAGGGCCAAGGAGGGTCTGGGCTGCCTCTGGCTCCGTGGGCACTGCTGCTTGGCTGGTGGTCTCCGCACCGTGAAACGAACTCCAAACGTGTTCGCCTTGGCGGAGAAGGCTGATTTGGCAGGAAGAAGCCCTGTGTGCACTGGCCCTGGCAACCCACCCATCGCCAGCTAGGGAGGGACCCACCTAGGGCCTAGCTGCGAAACGGCACAAAACGCCCTCCTAGGAGCTGCACTCTGCAAAGGGAAACTGTGCTCGGGGAACAAAGCTCAGCCCCAAGGCGGCTTGGCTCAGGATCGCAGCGCTTGCCTAGTTCTCACCTAGCCCTAGGCTCCCCATAGGGCCAAGGAGGGTCTGGGCTGCCTCTGGCTCCGTGGGCACTGCTGCTTGGCTGGTGGTCTCCACACCTTGAAACCAACTCCAAACGTGTTCGCCTTCGCGGAGAAGGCTGATTTGGCAGGAAGAAGCCCTGTGTGCACTGGCCCTGGCAACCCACCCATCGCCAGCTAGGGAGGGACCCACCTAGGGCCTAGCTGCGAAACGGCACAAAACGCGCTCCTAGGAGCTGCACTCTGCAAAGGGAAACTGTGCTCGGGGAACAAAGCTCAGCCCCAAGGCGGCTTGGCTCAGGATCGCAGCGCTTGCCTAGTTCTCACCTAGCCCTAGGCTCCCCATAGGGCCAAGGAGGGTCTGGGCTGCCTCTGGCTCCGTGGGCACTGCTGCTTGGCTGGTGGTCTCCGCACCGGGAAACCAACTCCAAACGTGTTCGCCTTCGCGGAGAAGGCTGATTTGGCAGGAAGAAGCCCTGTGTGCACTGGCCCTGGCAACCCACCCATCGCCAGCTAGGGAGGGACCCACCTAGGGCCTAGCTGTGAAACGGCACAAAACGCGCTCCTAGGAGCTGCACTCTGCAAAGGGAAACTGTGCTCGGGGAACAAAGCTCAGCCCCAAGGCGGCTTGGCTCAGGATCGCAGCGCTTGCCTAGTTCTCACCTAGCCCTAGGCTCCCCATAGGGCCAAGGAGGGTCTGGGCTGCCTCTGGCTCCGTGGGCACTGCTGCTTGGCTGGTGGTCTCCGCACCTTGAAACCAACTCCAAACGTGTTCGCCTTCGCGGAGAAGGCTGATTTGGCAGGAAGAAGCCCTGTGTGCACTGGCCCTGGCAAACCACCCATAGCCAGCTAGGGAGGGACCCACCTAGGGCCTAGCTGCGAAACGGCACAAAACGCACTCCTAGGAGCTGCACTCTGCAAAGGGAAACTGTGCTCGGGGAACAAAGCTCAGCCCCAAGGCGGCTTGGCTCAGGATCGCAGCGCTTGCCTAGTTCTCACCTAGCCCTAGGCTCCCCAAAGGGCCAAGGAGGGTCTGGGCTGCCTCTGGCTCCGTGGGCACTGCTGCTTGGCTGGTGGTCTCCGCAGCTTGAAACCAACTCCAAACGTGTTCGCCTTCGCGGAGAAGGCTGATTTGGCAGGAAGAAGCCCTGTGTGCACTGGCCCTGGCAACCCACCCATCGCCAGCTAGGGAGGGACCCACCTAGGGCCTAGCTGCGAAACGGCACAAAACGCGCTCCTAGGAGCTGCACTCTGCAAAGGGAAACTGTGCTCGGGGAACAAAGCTCAGCCCCAAGGCGGCTTGGCTCAGGATCGCAGCGCTTGCCTAGTTCTCACCTAGCCCTAGGCTCCCCAAAGGGCCAAGGAGGGTGGGCTGCCTCTGGCTCCGTGGGCACTGCTGCTTGGCTGGTGGTCTCCGCACCTTGAAACCAACTCCAAACGTGTTCTCCTTCGCGGAGAAGGCTGATTTGGCAGGAAGAAGCCCTGTGTGCACTGGCCCTGGCAATCCACCCATAGCCAGCTAAGGAGGGACCCACCTAGGGCCTAGCTGCGAAACGGCACAAAACGCGCTCCTAGGAGCTGCACTCTGCAAAGGGAAACTGTGCTCGGGGAACAAAGCTCAGCCCCAAGGCGGCTTGGCTCAGGATCGCAGCGCTTGCCTAGTTCTCACCTAGCCCTAGGCTCCCCATAGGGCCAAGGAGGGTCTGGGCTGCCTCTGGCTCCGTGGGCACTGCTGCTTGGCTGGTGGTCTCCGCACCTTGAAACCAACTCCAAACGTGTTCTCCTTCGCGGAGAAGGCTGATTTGGCAGGAAGAAGCCCTGTGTGCACTGGCCCTAGCAACCCACCCATAGGCAGCTAGGGAGGGACCCACCTAGGGCCTAGCTGCGAAACGGCACAAAACGCGCTCCTAGGAGCTGCACTCTGCAAAGGGAAACTGTGCTCGGGGAACAAAGCTCAGCCCCAAGGCGGCTTGGCTCAGGATCGCAGCGCTTGCCTAGTTCTCACCTAGCCCTAGGCTCCCCATAGGGCCAAGGAGGGTCTGGGCTGCCTCTGGCTCCGAGGGCACTGCTGCTTGGCTGGTGGTCTCCGCAGCTTGAAACCAACTCCAAACGTGTTCGCCTTCGCGGAGAAGGCTGATTTGGCAGGAAGAAGCCCTGTGTGCACTGGCCCTGGCAACCCACCCATCGCCAGCTAGGGAGGGACCCACCTAGGGCCTAGCTGCGAAACGGCACAAAACGCGCTCCTAGGAGCTGCACTCTGCAAAGGGAAACTGTGCTCGGGGAACAAAGCTCAGCCCCAAGGCGGCTTGGCTCAGGATCGCAGCGCTTGCCTAGTTCTCACCTAGCCCTAGGCTCCCCATAGGGCCAAGGAGGGTCTGGGCTGCCTCTGGCTCCGTGGGCACTGCTGCTTGGCTGGTGGTCTCCGCAGCTTGAAACCAACTCCAAACGTGTTCTCCTTCGCGGAGAAGGCTGATTTGGCAGGAAGAAGCCCTGTGTGCACTGGCCCTAGCAACCCACCCATCGCCAGCTAGGGAGGGACCCACCTAGGGCCTAGCTGCGAAACGGCACAAAACGTGCTCCTAGGAGCTGCACTCTGCAAAGGGAAACTGTGCTCGGGGAACAAAGCTCAGCCCCAAGGCGGCTTGGCTCAGGATCGCAGCGCTTGCCTAGTTCTCACCTAGCCCTAGGCTCCCCATAGGGCCAAGGAGGGTCTGGGCTGCCTCTGGCTCCGTGGGCACTGCTGCTTGGCTGGTGGTCTCCGCACCTTGAAACCAACTCCAAACGTGTTCTCCTTCGTGGAGAAGGCTGATTTGGCAGGAAGAAGCCCTGTGTGCACTGGCCCTGGCAAACCGCCCATCGCCAGCTAAGGAGGGACCCACCAAGGGCCTAGCTGCGAAACGGCACAAAACGCGCTCCTAGGAGCTGCACTCTGCAAAGGGAAACTGTGCTCGGGGAACAAAGCTCAGCCCCAAGGCGGCTTGGCTCAGGATCGCAGCGCTTGCCTAGTTCTCACGTAGCCCTAGGCTCCCCATAGGGCCAAGGAGGGTCTGGGCTGCCTCTGGCTCCGTGGGCACTGCTGCTTGGCTGGTGGTCTCCGCAGCTTGAAACCAACTCCAAACGTGTTCGCCTTCGCGGAGAAGGCTGATTTGGCAGGAAGAAGCCCTGTGTGCACTGGCCCTGGCAACCCACCCATCGCCAGCTAGGGAGGGACCCACCTAGGGCCTAGCTGCGAAACGGCACAAAACGCGCTCCTAGGAGCTGCACTCTGCAAAGGGAAACTGTGCTCGGGGAACAAAGCTCAGCCCCAAGGCGGCTTGGCTCAGGATCGCAGCGCTTGCCTAGTTCTCACGTAGCCCTAGGCTCCCCATAGGGCCAAGGAGGGTCTGGGCTGCCTCTGGCTCCGTGGGCACTGCTGCTTGGCTGGTGGTCTCCGCACCTTGAAACCAACTCCAAACGTGTTCGCCTTCGCGGAGAAGGCTGATTTGGCAGGAAGAAGCCCTGTGTGCACTGGCCCTGGCAACCCACCCATCGCCAGCTAGGGAGGGACCCACCTAGGGCCTAGCTGCGAAACGGCACAAAACGCGCTCCTAGGAGCTGCACTCTGCAAAGGGAAACTGTGCTCGGGGAACAAAGCTCAGCCCCAAGGCGGCTTGGCTCAGGATCGCAGCGCTTGCCTAGTTCTCACCTAGCCCTAGGCTCCCCATAGGGCCAAGGAGGGTCTGGGCTGCCTCTGGCTCCGTGGGCACTGCTGCTTGGCTGGTGGTCTCCGCACCGTGAAACCAACTCCAAACGTGTTCGCCTTCGCGGAGAAGGCTGATTTGGCAGGAAGAAGCCCTGTGTGCACTGGCCCTGGCAACCCACCCATCGCCAGCTAGGGAGGGACCCACCTAGGGCCTAGCTGCGAAACGGCACAAAACGCGCTCCTAGGAGCTGCACTCTGCAAAGGGAAACTGTGCTCGGGGAACAAAGCTCAGCCCCAAGGCGGCTTGGCTCAGGATCGCAGCGCTTGCCTAGTTCTCACCTAGCCCTAGGCTCCCCATAGGGCCAAGGAGGGTCTGGGCTGCCTCTGGCTCTGTGGGCACTGCTGCTTGGCTGGTGGTCTCCGCACCTTGAAACCAACTCCAAACGTGTTCGCCTTCGCGGAGAAGGCTGATTTGGCAGGAAGAAGCCCTGTGTGCACTGGCCCTGGCAACCCACCCATCGCCAGCTAGGGAGGGACCCACCTAGGGCCTAGCTGCGAAACGGCACAAAACGCGCTCCTAGGAGCTGCACTCTGCAAAGGGAAACTGTGCTCGGGGAACAAAGCTCAGCCCCAAGGCGGCTTGGCTCAGGATCGCAGCGCTTGCCTAGTTCTCACCTAGCCCTAGGCTCCCCATAGGGCCAAGGAGGGTCTGGGCTGCCTCTGGCTCCGTGGGCACTGCTGCTTGGCTGGTGGTCTCCGCACCGTGAAACGAACTCCAAACGTGTTCGCCTTCGCGGAGAAGGCTGATTTGGCAGGAAGAAGCCCTGTGTGCACTGGCCCTGGCAACCCACCCATCGCCAGCTAGGGAGGGACCCACCTAGGGCCTAGCTGCGAAACGGCACAAAACGCGCTCCTAGGAGCTGCACTCTGCAAAGGGAAACTGTGCTCGGGGAACAAAGCTCAGCCCCAAGGCGGCTTGGCTCAGGATCGCAGCGCTTGCCTAGTTCTCACCTAGCCCTAGGCTCCCCATAGGGCCAAGGAGGGTCTGGGCTGCCTCTGGCTCCGTGGGCACTGCTGCTTGGCTGGTGGTCTCCGCACCTTGAAACCAACTCCAAACGTGTTCTCCTTCGCGGAGAAGGCTGATTTGGTAGGAAGAAGCCCTGTGTGCACTGGCCCTGGCAACCCACCCATCGCCAGCTAGGGAGGGACCCACCTAGGGCCTAGCTGCGAAACGGCACAAAACGCGCTCCTAGGAGCTGCACTCTGCAAAGGGAAACTGTGCTCGGGGAACAAAGCTCAGCCCCAAGGCGGCTTGGCTCAGGATCGCAGCGCTTGCCTAGTTCTCACCTAGCCCTAGGCTCCCCATAGGGCCAAGGAGGGTCTGGGCTGCCTCTGGCTCCGTGGGCACTGCTGCTTGGCTGGTGGTCTCCGCACCGTGAAACCAACTCCAAACGTGTTCGCCTTCGCGGAGAAGGCTGATTTGGCAGGAAGAAGCCCTGTGTGCACTGGCCCTGGCAACCCACCCATCGCCAGCTAGGGAGGGACCCACCTAGGGCCTAGCTGTGAAACGGCACAAAACGCGCTCCTAGGAGCTGCACTCTGCAAAGGGAAACTGTGCTCGGGGAACAAAGCTCAGCCCCAAGGCGGCTTGGCTCAGGATCGCAGCGCTTGCCTAGTTCTCACCTAGCCCTAGGCTCCCCATAGGGCCAAGGAGGGTCTGGGCTGCCTCTGGCTCCGTGGGCACTGCTGCTTGGC
This sequence comes from Sus scrofa, assembly GCF_054392235.1. Lineage (NCBI taxonomy): Eukaryota > Metazoa > Chordata > Mammalia > Artiodactyla > Suidae > Sus > Sus scrofa. Next base: position 30,809,121 of record NC_139389.1, on the reverse strand, counting down.
TGGTGGTCTCCGCACCTTGAAACCAACTCCAAACGTGTTCGCCTTCGCGGAGAAGGCTGATTTGGCAGGAAGAAGCCCTGTGTGCACTGGCCCTGGCAAACCACCCATAGCCAGCTAGGGAGGGACCCACCTAGGGCCTAGCTGCGAAACGGCACAAAACGCACTCCTAGGAGCTGCACTCTGCAAAGGGAAACTGTGCTCGGGGAACAAAGCTCAGCCCCAAGGCGGCTTGGCTCAGGATCGCAGCGCTTGCCTAGTTCTCACCTAGCCCTAGGCTCCCCAAAGGGCCAAGGAGGGTCTGGGCTGCCTCTGGCTCCGTGGGCACTGCTGCTTGGCTGGTGGTCTCCGCAGCTTGAAACCAACTCCAAACGTGTTCGCCTTCGCGGAGAAGGCTGATTTGGCAGGAAGAAGCCCTGTGTGCACTGGCCCTGGCAACCCACCCATCGCCAGCTAGGGAGGGACCCACCTAGGGCCTAGCTGCGAAACGGCACAAAACGCGCTCCTAGGAGCTGCACTCTGCAAAGGGAAACTGTGCTCGGGGAACAAAGCTCAGCCCCAAGGCGGCTTGGCTCAGGATCGCAGCGCTTGCCTAGTTCTCACCTAGCCCTAGGCTCCCCAAAGGGCCAAGGAGGGTCTGGGCTGCCTCTGGCTCCGTGGGCACTGCTGCTTGGCTGGTGGTCTCCGCACCTTGAAACCAACTCCAAACGTGTTCTCCTTCGCGGAGAAGGCTGATTTGGCAGGAAGAAGCCCTGTGTGCACTGGCCCTGGCAATCCACCAATAGCCAGCTAAGGAGGGACCCACCTAGGGCCTAGCTGCGAAACGGCACAAAACGCGCTCCTAGGAGCTGCACTCTGCAAAGGGAAACTGTGCTCGGGGAACAAAGCTCAGCCCCAAGGCGGCTTGGCTCAGGATCGCAGCGCTTGCCTAGTTCTCACCTAGCCCTAGGCTCCCCATAGGGCCAAGGAGGGTCTGGGCTGCCTCTGGCTCCGTGGGCACTGCTGCTTGGCTGGTGGTCTCCGCACCTTGAAACCAACTCCAAACGTGTTCTCCTTCGCGGAGAAGGCTGATTTGGCAGGAAGAAGCCCTGTGTGCACTGGCCCTGGCAATCCACCCATAGCCAGCTAAGGTAGGACCCACCTAGGGCCTAGCTGCGAAACGGCACAAAACGCGCTCCTAGGAGCTGCACTCTGCAAAGGGAAACTGTGCTCGGGGAACAAACCTCAGCCCCAAGGCGGCTTGGCTCAGGATCGCAGCGCTTGCCTAGTTCTCACCTAGCCCTAGGCTCCCCATAGGGCCAAGGAGGGTCTGGGCTGCCTCTGGCTCCGTGGGCACTGCTGCTTGGCTGGTGGTCTCCGCACCGTGAAACCAACTCCAAACGTGTTCGCCTTCGCGGAGAAGGCTGATTTGGCAGGAAGAAGCCCTGTGTGCACTGGCCCTGGCAACCCACCCATCGCCAGCTAGGGAGGGACCCACCTAGGGCCTAGCTGCGAAACGGCACAAAACGCGCTCCTAGGAGCTGCACTCTGCAAAGGGAAACTGTGCTCGGGGAACAAAGCTCAGCCCCAAGGCGGCTTGGCTCAGGATCGCAGCGCTTGCCTAGTTCTCACCTAGCCCTAGGCTCCCCATAGGGCCAAGGAGGGTCTGGGCTGCCTCTGGCTCCGTGGGCACTGCTGCTTGGCTGGTGGTCTCCGCACCTTGAAACCAACTCCAAACGTGTTCGCCTTCGCGGAGAAGGCTGATTTGGCAGGAAGAAGCCCTGTGTGCACTGGCCCTGGCAAACCACTCATTGCCAGCTAGGGAGGGACCCACCTAGGGCCTAGCTGCGAAACGGCACAAAACGCGCTCCTAGGAGCTGCACTCTGCAAAGGGAAACTGTGCTCGGGGAACAAAGCTCAGCCCCAAGGCGGCTTGGCTCAGGATCGCAGCGCTTGCCTAGTTCTCACCTAGCCCTAGGCTCCCCAAAGGGCCAAGGAGGGTCTGGGCTGCCTCTGGCTCCGTGGGCACTGCTGCTTGGCTGGTGGTCTCCGCACCGTGAAACCAACTCCAAACGTGTTCGCCTTCGCGGAGAAGGCTGATTTGGCAGGAAGAAGCCCTGTGTGCACTGGCCCTGGCAACCCACCCATCGCCAGCTAGGGAGGGACCCACCTAGGGCCTAGCTGCGAAACGGCACAAAACGCGCTCCTAGGAGCTGCACTCTGCAAAGGGAAACTGTGCTCGGGGAACAAAGCTCAGCCCCAAGGCGGCTTGGCTCAGGATCGCAGCGCTTGCCTAGTTCTCACCTAGCCCTAGGCTCCCCATAGGGCCAAGGAGGGTCTGGGCTGCCTCTGGCTCCGTGGGCACTGCTGCTTGGCTGGTGGTCTCCGCACCTTGAAACCAACTCCAAACGTGTTCGCCTTCGCGGAGAAGGCTGATTTGGCAGGAAGAAGCCCTGTGTGCACTGGCCCTGGCAACCCACCCATCGCCAGCTAGGGAGGGACCCACCTAGGGCCTAGCTGCGAAACGGCACAAAACGCGCTCCTAGGAGCTGCACTCTGCAAAGGGAAACTGTGCTCGGGGAACAAACCTCAGCCCCAAGGCGGCTTGGCTCAGGATCGCAGCGCTTGCCTAGTTCTCACCTAGCCCTAGGCTCCCCATAGGGCCAAGGAGGGTCTGGGCTGCCTCTGGCTCCGTGGGCACTGCTGCTTGGCTGGTGGTCTCCGCACCTTGAAACCAACTCCAAACGTGTTCTCCTTCGCGGAGAAGGCTGATTTGGCAGGAAGAAGCCCTGTGTGCACTGGCCCTGGCAACCCACCCATCGCCAGCTAGGGAGGGACCCACCTAGGGCCTAGCTGCGAAACGGCACAAAACGCGCTCCTAGGAGCTGCACTCTGCAAAGGGAAACTGTGCTCGGGGAACAAAGCTCAGCCCCAAGGCGGCTTGGCTCAGGATCGCAGCGCTTGCCTAGTTCTCACCTAGCCCTAGGCTCCCCATAGGGCCAAGGAGGGTCTGGGCTGCCTCTGGCTCCGTGGGCACTGCTGCTTGGCTGGTGGTCTCCGCATCTTGAAACCAACTCCAAACGTGTTCGCCTTCGCGGAGAAGGCTGATTTGGCAGGAAGAAGCCCTGTGTGCACTGGCCCTGGCAACCCACCCATCGCCAGCTAGGGAGGGACCCACCTAGGGCCTAGCTGCGAAACGGCACAAAACGCGCTCCTAGGAGCTGCACTCTGCAAAGGGAAACTGTGCTCGGGGAACAAAGCTCAGCCCCAAGGCGGCTTGGCTCAGGATCGCAGCGCTTGCCTAGTTCTCACCTAGCCCTAGGCTCCCCATAGGGCCAAGGAGGGTCTGGGCTGCCTCTGGCTCCGTGGGCACTGCTGCTTGGCTGGTGGTCTCCGCACCTTGAAACCAACTCCAAACGTGTTCTCCTTCGCGGAGAAGGCTGATTTGGCAGGAAGAAGCCCTGTGTGCACTGGCCCTGGCAAACCGCCCATCGCCAGCTAAGGAGGGACCCACCTAGGGCCTAGCTGCGAAACGGCACAAAACGCGCTCCTAGGAGCTGCACTCTGCAAAGGGAAACTGTGCTCGGGGAACAAAGCTCAGCCCCAAGGCGGCTTGGCTCAGGATCACAGCGCTTGCCTAGTTCTCACCTAGCCCTAGGCTCCCCATAGGGCCAAGGAGGGTCTGGGCTGCCTCTGGCTCCGTGGGCACTGCTGCTTGGCTGGTGGTCTCCGCACCTTGAAACCAACTCCAAACGTGTTCGCCTTCGCGGAGAAGGCTGATTTGGCAGGAAGAAGCCCTGTGTGCACTGGCCCTGGCAATCCACCCATAGCCAGCTAAGGAGGGACCCACCTAGGGCCTAGCTGCGAAACGGCACAAAACGCGCTCCTAGGAGCTGCACTCTGCAAAGGGAAACTGTGCTCGGGGAACAAAGCTCAGCCCCAAGGCGGCTTGGCTCAGGATCGCAGCGCTTGCCTAGTTCTCACCTAGCCCTAGGCTCCCCATAGGGCCAAGGAGGGTCTGGGCTGCCTCTGGCTCCGTGGGCACTGCTGCTTGGCTGGTGGTCTCCGCACCTTGAAACCAACTCCAAACGTGTTCTCCTTCGCGGAGAAGGCTGATTTGGCAGGAAGAAGCCCTGTGTGCACTGGCCCTGGCAACCCACCCATCGCCAGCTAGGGAGGGACCCACCTAGGGCCTAGCTGCGAAACGGCACAAAACGCGCTCCTAGGAGCTGCACTCTGCAAAGGGAAACTGTGCTCGGGGAACAAAGCTCAGCCCCAAGGCGGCTTGGCTCAGGATCGCAGCGCTTGCCTAGTTCTCACCTAGCCCTAGGCTCCCCATAGGGCCAAGGAGGGTCTGGGCTGCCTCTGGCTCCGTGGGCACTGCTGCTTGGCTGGTGGTCTCCGCACCTTGAAACCAACTCCAAACGTGTTCGCCTTCGCGGAGAAGGCTGATTTGGCAGGAAGAAGCCCTGTGTGCACTGGCCCTGGCAACCCACCCATCGCCAGCTAGGGAGGGACCCACCTAGGGCCTAGCTGCGAAACGGCACAAAACGCGCTCCTAGGAGCTGCACTCTGCAAAGGGAAACTGTGCTCGGGGAACAAAGCTCAGCCCCAAGGCGGCTTGGCTCAGGATCGCAGCGCTTGCCTAGTTCTCACCTAGCCCTAGGCTCCCCAAAGGGCCAAGGAGGGTCTGGGCTGCCTCTGGCTCCGTGGGCACTGCTGCTTGGCTGGTGGTCTCCGCACCGTGAAACCAACTCCAAACGTGTTCGCCTTCGCGGAGAAGGCTGATTTGGCAGGAAGAAGCCCTGTGTGCACTGGCCCTGGCAACCCACCCATCGCCAGCTAGGGAGGGACCCACCTAGGGCCTAGCTGCGAAACGGCACAAAACGCGCTCCTAGGAGCTGCACTCTGCAAAGGGAAACTGTGCTCGGGGAACAAAGCTCAGCCCCAAGGCGGCTTGGCTCAGGATCGCAGCGCTTGCCTAGTTCTCACCTAGCCCTAGGCTCCCCATAGGGCCAAGGAGGGTCTGGGCTGCCTCTGGCTCCGTGGGCACTGCTGCTTGGCTGGTGGTCTCCGCAGCTTGAAACCAACTCCAAACGTGTTCGCCTTCGCGGAAAAGGCTGATTTGGCAGGAAGAAGCCCTGTGTGCACTGGCCCTGGCAACCCACCCATCGCCAGCTAGGGAGGGACCCACCTAGGGCCTAGCTGCGAAACGGCACAAAACGCGCTCCTAGGAGCTGCACTCTGCAAAGGGAAACTGTGCTCGGGGAACAAAGCTCAGCCCCAAGGCGGCTTGGCTCAGGATCGCAGCGCTTGCCTAGTTCTCACCTAGCCCTAGGCTCCCCATAGGGCCAAGGAGGGTCTGGGCTGCCTCTGGCTCCGTGGGCACTGCTGCTTGGCTGGTGGTCTCCGCACCTTGAAACCAACTCCAAACGTGTTCGCCTTCGCGGAGAAGGCTGATTTGGCAGGAAGAAGCCCTGTGTGCACTGGCCCTGGCAACCCACCCATCGCCAGCTAGGGAGGGACCCACCTAGGGCCTAGCTGCGAAACGGCACAAAACGCGCTCCTAGGAGCTGCACTCTGCAAAGGGAAACTGTGCTCGGGGAACAAAGCTCAGCCCCAAGGCGGCTTGGCTCAGGATCGCAGCGCTTGCCTAGTTCTCACCTAGCCCTAGGCTCCCCATAGGGCCAAGGAGGGTCTGGGCTGCCTCTGGCTCCGTGGGCACTGCTGCTTGGCTGGTGGTCTCCGCAGCTTGAAACCAACTCCAAACGTGTTCGCCTTCGCGGAGAAGGCTGATTTGGCAGGAAGAAGCCCTGTGTGCACTGGCCCTGGCAACCCACCCATCGCCAGCTAGGGAGGGACCCACCTAGGGCCTAGCTGCGAAACGGCACAAAACGCGCTCCTAGGAGCTGCACTCTGCAAAGGGAAACTGTGCTCGGGGAACAAAGCTCAGCCCCAAGGCGGCTTGGCTCAGGATCGCAGCGCTTGCCTAGTTCTCACCTAGCCCTAGGCTCCCCATAGGGCCAAGGAGGGTCTGGGCTGCCTCTGGCTCCGTGGGCACTGCTGCTTGGCTGGTGGTCTCCGCACCTTGAAACCAACTCCAAACGTGTTCGCCTTCGCGGAGAAGGCTGATTTGGCAGGAAGAAGCCCTGTGTGCACTGGCCCTGGCAACCCACCCATCGCCAGCTAGGGAGGGACCCACCTAGGGCCTAGCTGCGAAACGGCACAAAACGCGCTCCTAGGAGCTGCACTCTGCAAAGGGAAACTGTGCTCGGGGAACAAAGCTCAGCCCCAAGGCGGCTTGGCTCAGGATCGCAGCGCTTGCCTAGTTCTCACCTAGCCCTAGGCTCCCCATAGGGCCAAGGAGGGTCTGGGCTGCCTCTGGCTCCGTGGGCACTGCTGCTTGGCTGGTGGTCTCCGCACCTTGAAACCAACTCCAAACGTGTTCGCCTTCGCGGAGAAGGCTGATTTGGCAGGAAGAAGCCCTGTGTGCACTGGCCCTGGCAATCCACCCATAGCCAGCTAAGGAGGGACCCACCTAGGGCCTAGCTGCGAAACGGCACAAAACGCGCTCCTAGGAGCTGCACTCTGCAAAGGGAAACTGTGCTCGGGGAACAAAGCTCAGCCCCAAGGCGGCTTGGCTCAGGATCGCAGCGCTTGCCTAGTTCTCACCTAGCCCTAGGCTCCCCATAGGGCCAAGGAGGGTCTGGGCTGCCTCTGGCTCCGTGGGCACTGCTGCTTGGCTGGTGGTCTCCGCACCTTGAAACCAACTCCAAACGTGTTCTCCTTCGCGGAGAAGGCTGATTTGGCAGGAAGAAGCCCTGTGTGCACTGGCCCTGGCAACCCACCCATCGCCAGCTAGGGAGGGACCCACCTAGGGCCTAGCTGCGAAACGGCACAAAACGCGCTCCTAGGAGCTGCACTCTGCAAAGGGAAACTGTGCTCGGGGAACAAAGCTCAGCCCCAAGGCGGCTTGGCTCAGGATCGCAGCGCTTGCCTAGTTCTCACCTAGCCCTAGGCTCCCCATAGGGCCAAGGAGGGTCTGGGCTGCCTCTGGCTCCGTGGGCACTGCTGCTTGGCTGGTGGTCTCCGCAGCTTGAAGCCAACTCCAAACGTGTTCGCCTTCGCGGAGAAGGCTGATTTGGCAGGAAGAAGCCCTGTGTGCACTGGCCCTGGCAACCCACCCATCGCCAGCTAGGGAGGGACCCACCTAGGGCCTAGCTGCGAAACGGCACAAAACGCGCTCCTAGGAGCTGCACTCTGCAAAGGGAAACTGTGCTCGGGGAACAAAGCTCAGCCCCAAGGCGGCTTGGCTCAGGATCGCAGCGCTTGCCTAGTTCTCACCTAGCCCTAGGCTCCCCATAGGGCCAAGGAGGGTCTGGGCTGCCTCTGGCTCCGTGGGCACTGCTGCTTGGCTGGTGGTCTCCGCACCTTGAAACCAACTCCAAACGTGTTCTCCTTCGCGGAGAAGGCTGATTTGGCAGGAAGAAGCCCTGTGTGCACTGGCCCTGGCAACCCACCCATCGCCAGCTAAGGAGGGACCCACCTAGGGCCTAGCTGCGAAACGGCACAAAACGCGCTCCTAGGAGCTGCACTCTGCAAAGGGAAACTGTGCTCGGGGAACAAACCTCAGCCCCAAGGCGGCTTGGCTCAGGATCGCAGCGCTTGCCTAGTTCTCACCTAGCCCTAGGCTCCCCATAGGGCCAAGGAGGGTCTGGGCTGCCTCTGGCTCCGTGGGCACTGCTGCTTGGCTGGTGGTCTCCGCACCGTGAAACCAACTCCAAACGTGTTCGCCTTCGCGGAGAAGGCTGATTTGGCAGGAAGAAGCCCTGTGTGCACTGGCCCTGGCAACCCACCCATCGCCAGCTAGGGAGGGACCCACCTAGGGCCTAGCTGCGAAACGGCACAAAACGCGCTCCTAGGAGCTGCACTCTGCAAAGGGAAACTGTGCTCGGGGAACAAAGCTCAGCCCCAAGGCGGCTTGGCTCAGGATCGCAGCGCTTGCCTAGTTCTCACCTAGCCCTAGGCTCCCCATAGGGCCAAGGAGGGTCTGGGCTGCCTCTGGCTCCGTGGGCAGTGCTGCTTGGCTGGTGGTCTCCGCACCTTGAAACCAACTCCAAACGTGTTCGCCTTCGCGGAGAAGGCTGATTTGGCAGGAAGAAGCCCTGTGTGCACTGGCCCTGGCAAACCACCCATAGCCAGCTAGGGAGGGACCCACCTAGGGCCTAGCTGCGAAACGGCACAAAACGCGCTCCTAGGAGCTGCACTCTGCAAAGGGAAACTGTGCTCGGGGAACAAAGCTCAGCCCCAAGGCGGCTTGGCTCAGGATCGCAGCGCTTGCCTAGTTCTCACCTAGCCCTAGGCTCCCCAAAGGGCCAAGGAGGGTCTGGGCTGCCTCTGGCTCCGTGGGCACTGCTGCTTGGCTGGTGGTCTCCGCACCGTGAAACCAACTCCAAACGTGTTCGCCTTCGCGGAGAAGGCTGATTTGGCAGGAAGAAGCCCTGTGTGCACTGGCCCTGGCAACCCACCCATCGCCAGCTAGGGAGGGACCCACCTAGGGCCTAGCTGCGAAACGGCACAAAACGCGCTCCTAGGAGCTGCACTCTGCAAAGGGAAACTGTGCTCGGGGAACAAAGCTCAGCCCCAAGGCGGCTTGGCTCAGGATCGCAGCGCTTGCCTAGTTCTCACCTAGCCCTAGGCTCCCCATAGGGCCAAGGAGGGTCTGGGCTGCCTCTGGCTCCGTGGGCACTGCTGCTTGGTTGGTGGTCTCCGCAGCTTGAAACCAACTCCAAACGTGTTCTCCTTCGCGGAGAAGGCTGATTTGGCAGGAAGAAGCCCTGTGTGCACTGGCCCTGGCAACCCACCCATCGCCAGCTAGGGAGGGACCCACCTAGGGCCTAGCTGCGAAACGGCACAAAACGCGCTCCTAGGAGCTGCACTCTGCAAAGGGAAACTGTGCTCGGGGAACAAAGCTCAGCCCCAAGGCGGCTTGGCTCAGGATCGCAGCGCTTGCCTAGTTCTCACCTAGCCCTAGGCTCCCCAAAGGGCCAAGGAGGGTCTGGGCTGCCTCTGGCTCCGTGGGCACTGCTGCTTGGCTGGTGGTCTCCGCACCTTGAAACCAACTCCAAACGTGTTCTCCTTCGTGGAGAAGGCTGATTTGGCAGGAAGAAGCCCTGTGTGCACTGGCCCTGGCAATCCACCCATAGCCAGCTAAGGAGGGACCCACCTAGGGCCTAGCTGCGAAACGGCACAAAACGCGCTCCTAGGAGCTGCACTCTGCAAAGGGAAACTGTGCTCGGGGAACAAAGCTCAGCCCCAAGGCGGCTTGGCTCAGGATCGCAGCGCTTGCCTAGTTCTCACCTAGCCCTAGGCTCCCCATAGGGCCAAGGAGGGTCTGGGCTGCCTCTGGCTCCGTGGGCACTGCTGCTTGGCTGGTGGTCTCCGCACCTTGAAACCAACTCCAAACGTGTTCTCCTTCGCGGAGAAGGCTGATTTGGCAGGAAGAAGCCCTGTGTGCACTGGCCCTAGCAACCCACCCATAGGCAGCTAGGGAGGGACCCACCTAGGGCCTAGCTGCGAAACGGCACAAAACGCGCTCCTAGGAGCTGCACTCTGCAAAGGGAAACTGTGCTCGGGGAACAAAGCTCAGCCCCAAGGCGGCTTGGCTCAGGATCGCAGCGCTTGCCTAGTTCTCACCTAGCCCTAGGCTCCCCATAGGGCCAAGGAGGGTCTGGGCTGCCTCTGGCTCCGAGGGCACTGCTGCTTGGCTGGTGGTCTCCGCAGCTTGAAACCAACTCCAAACGTGTTCTCCTTCGCGGAGAAGGCTGATTTGGCAGGAAGAAGCCCTGTGTGCACTGGCCCTGGCAACCCACCCATCGCCAGCTAGGGAGGGACCCACCTAGGGCCTAGCTGCGAAACGGCACAAAACGCGCTCCTAGGAGCTGCACTCTGCAAAGGGAAACTGTGCTCGGGGAACAAAGCTCAGCCCCAAGGCGGCTTGGCTCAGGATCGCAGCGCTTGCCTAGTTCTCACCTAGCCCTAGGCTCCCCATAGGGCCAAGGAGGGTCTGGGCTGCCTCTGGCTCCGTGGGCACTGCTGCTTGGCTGGTGGTCTCCGCACCTTGAAACCAACTCCAAACGTGTTCGCCTTCGCGGAGAAGGCTGATTTGGCAGGAAGAAGCCCTGTGTGCACTGGCCCTGGCAAACCACCCATAGCCAGCTAGGGAGGGACCCACCTAGGGCCTAGCTGCGAAACGGCACAAAACGCGCTCCTAGGAGCTGCACTCTGCAAAGGGAAACTGTGCTCGGGGAACAAAGCTCAGCCCCAAGGCGGCTTGGCTCAGGATCGCAGCGCTTGCCTAGTTCTCACCTAGCCCTAGGCTCCCCAAAGGGCCAAGGAGGGTCTGGGCTGCCTCTGGCTCCGTGGGCACTGCTGCTTGGCTGGTGGTCTCCGCACCGTGAAACCAACTCCAAACGTGTTCGCCTTCGCGGAGAAGGCTGATTTGGCAGGAAGAAGCCCTGTGTGCACTGGCCCTGGCAACCCACCCATCGCCAGCTAGGGAGGGACCCACCTAGGGCCTAGCTGCGAAACGGCACAAAACGCGCTCCTAGGAGCTGCACTCTGCAAAGGGAAACTGTGCTCGGGGAACAAAGCTCAGCCCCAAGGCGGCTTGGCTCAGGATCGCAGCGCTTGCCTAGTTCTCACCTAGCCCTAGGCTCCCCATAGGGCCAAGGAGGGTCTGGGCTGCCTCTGGCTCCGTGGGCACTGCTGCTTGGTTGGTGGTCTCCGCAGCTTGAAACCAACTCCAAACGTGTTCTCCTTCGCGGAGAAGGCTGATTTGGCAGGAAGAAGCCCTGTGTGCACTGGCCCTGGCAACCCACCCATCGCCAGCTAGGGAGGGACCCACCTAGGGCCTAGCTGCGAAACGGCACAAAACGCGCTCCTAGGAGCTGCACTCTGCAAAGGGAAACTGTGCTCGGGGAACAAAGCTCAGCCCCAAGGCGGCTTGGCTCAGGATCGCAGCGCTTGCCTAGTTCTCACCTAGCCCTAGGCTCCCCAAAGGGCCAAGGAGGGTCTGGGCTGCCTCTGGCTCCGTGGGCACTGCTGCTTGGCTGGTGGTCTCCGCACCTTGAAACCAACTCCAAACGTGTTCTCCTTCGCGGAGAAGGCTGATTTGGCAGGAAGAAGCCCTGTGTGCACTGGCCCTAGCAACCCACCCATAGGCAGCTAAGGAGGGACCCACCTAGGGCCTAGCTGCGAAACGGCACAAAACGCGCTCCTAGGAGCTGCACTCTGCAAAGGGAAACTGTGCTCGGGGAACAAAGCTCAGCCCCAAGGCGGCTTGGCTCAGGATCGCAGCGCTTGCCTAGTTCTCACCTAGCCCTAGGCTCCCCATAGGGCCAAGGAGGGTCTGGGCTGCCTCTGGCTCCGTGGGCACTGCTGCTTGGCTGGTGGTCTCCGCACCTTGAAACCAACTCCAAACGTGTTCTCCTTCGCGGAGAAGGCTGATTTGGCAGGAAGAAGCCCTGTGTGCACTGGCCCTGGCAACCCACCCATCGCCAGCTAGGGAGGGACCCACCTAGGGCCTAGCTGCGAAACGGCACAAAACGCGCTCCTAGGAGCTGCACTCTGCAAAGGGAAACTGTGCTCGGGGAACAAAGCTCAGCCCCAAGGCGGCTTGGCTCAGGATCGCAGCGCTTGCCTAGTTCTCACCTAGCCCTAGGCTCCCCATAGGGCCAAGGAGGGTCTGGGCTGCCTCTGGCTCCGTGGGCACTGCTGCTTGGCTGGTGGTCTCCGCACCTTGAAACCAACTCCAAACGTGTTCGCCTTCGCGGAGAAGGCTGATTTGGCAGGAAGAAGCCCTGTGTGCACTGGCCCTGGCAATCCACCCATAGCCAGCTAGGGAGGGACCCACCTAGGGCCTAGCTGCGAAACGGCACAAAACGCGCTCCTAGGAGCTGCACTCTGCAAAGGGAAACTGTGCTCGGGGAACAAAGCTCAGCCCCAAGGCGGCTTGGCTCAGGATCGCAGCGCTTGCCTAGTTCTCACCTAGCCCTAGGCTCCCCATAGGGCCAAGGAGGGTCTGGGCTGCCTCTGGCTCCGTGGGCACTGCTGCTTGGCTGGTGGTCTCCGCACCTTGAAACCAACTCCAAACGTGTTCTCCTTCGCGGAGAAGGCTGATTTGGCAGGAAGAAGCCCTGTGTGCACTGGCCCTGGCAACCCACCCATCGCCAGCTAGGGAGGGACCCACCTAGGGCCTAGCTGCGAAACGGCACAAAACGCGCTCCTAGGAGCTGCACTCTGCAAAGGGAAACTGTGCTCGGGGAACAAAGCTCAGCCCCAAGGCGGCTTGGCTCAGGATCGCAGCGCTTGCCTAGTTCTCACCTAGCCCTAGGCTCCCCATAGGGCCAAGGAGGGTCTGGGCTGCCTCTGGCTCCGTGGGCACTGCTGCTTGGCTGGTGGTCTCCGCACCTTGAAACCAACTCCAAACGTGTTCTCCTTCGCGGAGAAGGCTGATTTGGCAGGAAGAAGCCCTGTGTGCACTGGCCCTGGCAACCCACCCATCGCCAGCTAGGGAGGGACCCACCTAGGGCCTAGCTGCGAAACGGCACAAAACGCACTCCTAGGAGCTGCACTCTGCAAAGGGAAACTGTGCTCGGGGAACAAAGCTCAGCCCCAAGGCGGCTTGGCTCAGGATCGCAGCGCTTGCCTAGTTCTCACCTAGCCCTAGGCTCCCCATAGGGCCAAGGAGGGTCTGGGCTGCCTCTGGCTCCGTGGGCACTGCTGCTTGGCTGGTGGTCTCCGCAGCTTGAAACCAACTCCAAACGTGTTCGCCTTCGCGGAGAAGGCTGATTTGGCAGGAAGAAGCCCTGTGTGCACTGGCCCTGGCAACCCACCCATCGCCAGCTAGGGAGGGACCCACCTAGGGCCTAGCTGCGAAACGGCACAAAACGCGCTCCTAGGAGCTGCACTCTGCAAAGGGAAACTGTGCTCGGGGAACAAAGCTCAGCCCCAAGGCGGCTTGGCTCAGGATCGCAGCGCTTGCCTAGTTCTCACCTAGCCCTAGGCTCCCCATAGGGCCAAGGAGGGTCTGGGCTGCCTCTGGCTCCGTGGGCACTGCTGCTTGGCTGGTGGTCTCCGCACCTTGAAACCAACTCCAAACGTGTTCTCCTTCGTGGAGAAGGCTGATTTGGCAGGAAGAAGCCCTGTGTGCACTGGCCCTGGCAAACCGCCCATCGCCAGCTAAGGAGGGACCCACCAAGGGCCTAGCTGCGAAACGGCACAAAACGCGCTCCTAGGAGCTGCACTCTGCAAAGGGAAACTGTGCTCGGGGAACAAAGCTCAGCCCCAAGGCGGCTTGGCTCAGGATCGCAGCGCTTGCCTAGTTCTCACCTAGCCCTAGGCTCCCCATAGGGCCAAGGAGGGTCTGGGCTGCCTCTGGCTCCGTGGGCACTGCTGCTTGGCTGGTGGTCTCCGCACCGTGAAACCAACTCCAAACGTGTTCGCCTTCGCGGAGAAGGCTGATTTGGCAGGAAGAAGCCCTGTGTGCACTGGCCCTGGCAACCCACCCATCGCCAGCTAGGGAGGGACCCACCTAGGGCCTAGCTGCGAAACGGCACAAAACGCGCTCCTAGGAGCTGCACTCTGCAAAGGGAAACTGTGCTCGGGGAACAAAGCTCAGCCCCAAGGCGGCTTGGCTCAGGATCGCAGCGCTTGCCTAGTTCTCACGTAGCCCTAGGCTCCCCATAGGGCCAAGGAGGGTCTGGGCTGCCTCTGGCTCCGTGGGCACTGCTGCTTGGCTGGTGGTCTCCGCACCTTGAAACCAACTCCAAACGTGTTCGCCTTCGCGGAGAAGGCTGATTTGGCAGGAAGAAGCCCTGTGTGCACTGGCCCTGGCAACCCACCCATCGCCAGCTAGGGAGGGACCCACCTAGGGCCTAGCTGCGAAACGGCACAAAACGCGCTCCTAGGAGCTGCACTCTGCAAAGGGAAACTGTGCTCGGGGAACAAAGCTCAGCCCCAAGGCGGCTTGGCTCAGGATCGCAGCGCTTGCCTAGTTCTCACCTAGCCCTAGGCTCCCCATAGGGCCAAGGAGGGTCTGGGCTGCCTCTGGCTCCGTGGGCACTGCTGCTTGGCTGGTGGTCTCCGCACCGTGAAACCAACTCCAAACGTGTTCGCCTTCGCGGAGAAGGCTGATTTGGCAGGAAGAAGCCCTGTGTGCACTGGCCCTGGCAACCCACCCATCGCCAGCTAGGGAGGGACCCACCTAGGGCCTAGCTGCGAAACGGCACAAAACGCGCTCCTAGGAGCTGCACTCTGCAAAGGGAAACTGTGCTCGGGGAACAAAGCTCAGCCCCAAGGCGGCTTGGCTCAGGATCGCAGCGCTTGCCTAGTTCTCACCTAGCCCTAGGCTCCCCATAGGGCCAAGGAGGGTCTGGGCTGCCTCTGGCTCCGTGGGCACTGCTGCTTGGCTGGTGGTCTCCGCACCTTGAAACCAACTCCAAACGTGTTCTCCTTCGCGGAGAAGGCTGATTTGGCAGGAAGAAGCCCTGTGTGCACTGGCCCTAGCAACCCACCCATAGGCAGCTAGGGAGGGACCCACCTAGGGCCTAGCTGCGAAACGGCACAAAACGCGCTCCTAGGAGCTGCACTCTGCAAAGGGAAACTGTGCTCGGGGAACAAAGCTCAGCCCCAAGGCGGCTTGGCTCAGGATCGCAGCGCTTGCCTAGTTCTCACCTAGCCCTAGGCTCCCCATAGGGCCAAGGAGGGTCTGGGCTGCCTCTGGCTCCGTGGGCACTGCTGCTTGGCTGGTGGTCTCCGCAGCTTGAAACCAACTCCAAACGTGTTCTCCTTCGCGGAGAAGGCTGATTTGGCAGGAAGAAGCCCTGTGTGCACTGGCCCTGGCAACCCACCCATCGCCAGCTAGGGAGGGACCCACCTAGGGCCTAGCTGCGAAACGGCACAAAACGCGCTCCTAGGAGCTGCACTCTGCAAAGGGAAACTGTGCTCGGGGAACAAAGCTCAGCCCCAAGGCGGCTTGGCTCAGGATCGCAGCGCTTGCCTAGTTCTCACCTAGCCCTAGGCTCCCCATAGGGCCAAGGAGGGTCTGGGCTGCCTCTGGCTCCGTGGGCACTGCTGCTTGGCTGGTGGTCTCCGCACCTTGAAACCAACTCCAAACGTGTTCGCCTTCGCGGAGAAGGCTGATTTGGCAGGAAGAAGCCCTGTGTGCACTGGCCCTGGCAAACCACCCATAGCCAGCTAGGGAGGGACCCACCTAGGGCCTAGCTGCGAAACGGCACAAAACGCGCTCCTAGGAGCTGCACTCTGCAAAGGGAAACTGTGCTCGGGGAACAAAGCTCAGCCCCAAGGCGGCTTGGCTCAGGATCGCAGCGCTTGCCTAGTTCTCACCTAGCCCTAGGCTCCCCAAAGGGCCAAGGAGGGTCTGGGCTGCCTCTGGCTCCGTGGGCACTGCTGCTTGGCTGGTGGTCTCCGCACCGTGAAACCAACTCCAAACGTGTTCGCCTTCGCGGAGAAGGCTGATTTGGCAGGAAGAAGCCCTGTGTGCACTGGCCCTGGCAACCCACCCATCGCCAGCTAGGGAGGGACCCACCTAGGGCCTAGCTGCGAAACGGCACAAAACGCGCTCCTAGGAGCTGCACTCTGCAAAGGGAAACTGTGCTCGGGGAACAAAGCTCAGCCCCAAGGCGGCTTGGCTCAGGATCGCAGCGCTTGCCTAGTTCTCACCTAGCCCTAGGCTCCCCATAGGGCCAAGGAGGGTCTGGGCTGCCTCTGGCTCCGTGGGCACTGCTGCTTGGTTGGTGGTCTCCGCAGCTTGAAACCAACTCCAAACGTGTTCTCCTTCGCGGAGAAGGCTGATTTGGCAGGAAGAAGCCCTGTGTGCACTGGCCCTGGCAACCCACCCATCGCCAGCTAGGGAGGGACCCACCTAGGGCCTAGCTGCGAAACGGCACAAAACGCGCTCCTAGGAGCTGCACTCTGCAAAGGGAAACTGTGCTCGGGGAACAAAGCTCAGCCCCAAGGCGGCTTGGCTCAGGATCGCAGCGCTTGCCTAGTTCTCACCTAGCCCTAGGCTCCCCAAAGGGCCAAGGAGGGTCTGGGCTGCCTCTGGCTCCGTGGGCACTGCTGCTTGGCTGGTGGTCTCCGCACCTTGAAACCAACTCCAAACGTGTTCTCCTTCGCGGAGAAGGCTGATTTGGCAGGAAGAAGCCCTGTGTGCACTGGCCCTGGCAATCCACCCATAGCCAGCTAAGGAGGGACCCACCTAGGGCCTAGCTGCGAAACGGCACAAAACGCGCTCCTAGGAGCTGCACTCTGCAAAGGGAAACTGTGCTCGGGGAACAAACCTCAGCCCCAAGGCGGCTTGGCTCAGGATCGCAGCGCTTGCCTAGTTCTCACCTAGCCCTAGGCTCCCCATAGGGCCAAGGAGGGTCTGGGCTGCCTCTGGCTCCGTGGGCACTGCTGCTTGGCTGGTGGTCTCCGCACCTTGAAACCAACTCCAAACGTGTTCTCCTTCGCGGAGAAGGCTGATTTGGCAGGAAGAAGCCCTGTGTGCACTGGCCCTAGCAACCCACCCATAGGCAGCTAGGGAGGGACCCACCTAGGGCCTAGCTGCGAAACGGCACAAAACGCGCTCCTAGGAGCTGCACTCTGCAAAGGGAAACTGTGCTCGGGGAACAAAGCTCAGCCCCAAGGCGGCTTGGCTCAGGATCGCAGCGCTTGCCTAGTTCTCACCTAGCCCTAGGCTCCCCATAGGGCCAAGGAGGGTCTGGGCTGCCTCTGGCTCCGTGGGCACTGCTGCTTGGCTGGTGGTCTCCGCACCTTGAAACCAACTCCAAACGTGTTCTCCTTCGCGGAGAAGGCTGATTTGGCAGGAAGAAGCCCTGTGTGCACTGGCCCTGGCAACCCACCCATCGCCAGCTAGGGAGGGACCCACCTAGGGCCTAGCTGCGAAACGGCACAAAACGCGCTCCTAGGAGCTGCACTCTGCAAAGGGAAACTGTGCTCGGGGAACAAAGCTCAGCCCCAAGGCGGCTTGGCTCAGGATCGCAGCGCTTGCCTAGTTCTCACCTAGCCCTAGGCTCCCCATAGGGCCAAGGAGGGTCTGGGCTGCCTCTGGCTCCGTGGGCACTGCTGCTTGGCTGGTGGTCTCCGCACCTTGAAACCAACTCCAAACGTGTTCGCCTTCGCGGAGAAGGCTGATTTGGCAGGAAGAAGCCCTGTGTGCACTGGCCCTGGCAATCCACCCATAGCCAGCTAGGGAGGGACCCACCTAGGGCCTAGCTGCGAAACGGCACAAAACGCGCTCCTAGGAGCTGCACTCTGCAAAGGGAAACTGTGCTCGGGGAACAAAGCTCAGCCCCAAGGCGGCTTGGCTCAGGATCGCAGCGCTTGCCTAGTTCTCACCTAGCCCTAGGCTCCCCATAGGGCCAAGGAGGGTCTGGGCTGCCTCTGGCTCCGTGGGCACTGCTGCTTGGCTGGTGGTCTCCGCACCTTGAAACCAACTCCAAACGTGTTCTCCTTCGCGGAGAAGGCTGATTTGGCAGGAAGAAGCCCTGTGTGCACTGGCCCTGGCAACCCACCCATCGCCAGCTAGGGAGGGACCCACCTAGGGCCTAGCTGCGAAACGGCACAAAACGCGCTCCTAGGAGCTGCACTCTGCAAAGGGAAACTGTGCTCGGGGAACAAAGCTCAGCCCCAAGGCGGCTTGGCTCAGGATCGCAGCGCTTGCCTAGTTCTCACCTAGCCCTAGGCTCCCCATAGGGCCAAGGAGGGTCTGGGCTGCCTCTGGCTCCGTGGGCACTGCTGCTTGGCTGGTGGTCTCCGCACCTTGAAACCAACTCCAAACGTGTTCTCCTTCGCGGAGAAGGCTGATTTGGCAGGAAGAAGCCCTGTGTGCACTGGCCCTGGCAACCCACCCATCGCCAGCTAGGGAGGGACCCACCTAGGGCCTAGCTGCGAAACGGCACAAAACGCGCTCCTAGGAGCTGCACTCTGCAAAGGGAAACTGTGCTCGGGGAACAAAGCTCAGCCCCAAGGCGGCTTGGCTCAGGATCGCAGCGCTTGCCTAGTTCTCACCTAGCCCTAGGCTCCCCATAGGGCCAAGGAGGGTCTGGGCTGCCTCTGGCTCCGTGGGCACTGCTGCTTGGCTGGTGGTCTCCGCAGCTTGAAACCAACTCCAAACGTGTTCGCCTTCGCGGAGAAGGCTGATTTGGCAGGAAGAAGCCCTGTGTGCACTGGCCCTGGCAACCCACCCATCGCCAGCTAGGGAGGGACCCACCTAGGGCCTAGCTGCGAAACGGCACAAAACGCGCTCCTAGGAGCTGCACTCTGCAAAGGGAAACTGTGCTCGGGGAACAAAGCTCAGCCCCAAGGCGGCTTGGCTCAGGATCGCAGCGCTTGCCTAGTTCTCACGTAGCCCTAGGCTCCCCATAGGGCCAAGGAGGGTCTGGGCTGCCTCTGGCTCCGTGGGCACTGCTGCTTGGCTGGTGGTCTCCGCACCTTGAAACCAACTCCAAACGTGTTCGCCTTCGCGGAGAAGGCTGATTTGGCAGGAAGAAGCCCTGTGTGCACTGGCCCTGGCAACCCACCCATCGCCAGCTAGGGAGGGACCCACCTAGGGCCTAGCTGCGAAACGGCACAAAACGCGCTCCTAGGAGCTGCACTCTGCAAAGGGAAACTGTGCTCGGGGAACAAAGCTCAGCCCCAAGGCGGCTTGGCTCAGGATCGCAGCGCTTGCCTAGTTCTCACCTAGCCCTAGGCTCCCCATAGGGCCAAGGAGGGTCTGGGCTGCCTCTGGCTCCGTGGGCACTGCTGCTTGGCTGGTGGTCTCCGCACCGTGAAACCAACTCCAAACGTGTTCGCCTTCGCGGAGAAGGCTGATTTGGCAGGAAGAAGCCCTGTGTGCACTGGCCCTGGCAACCCACCCATAGCCAGCTAGGGAGGGACCCACCTAGGGCCTAGCTGCGAAACGGCACAAAACGCACTCCTAGGAGCTGCACTCTGCAAAGGGAAACTGTGCTCGGGGAACAAAGCTCAGCCCCAAGGCGGCTTGGCTCAGGATCGCAGCGCTTGCCTAGTTCTCACCTAGCCCTAGGCTCCCCAAAGGGCCAAGGAGGGTCTGGGCTGCCTCTGGCTCCGTGGGCACTGCTGCTTGGCTGGTGGTCTCCGCAGCTTGAAACCAACTCCAAACGTGTTCGCATTCGCGGAGAAGGCTGATTTGGCAGGAAGAAGCCCTGTGTGCACTGGCCCTGGCAACCCACCCATCGCCAGCTAGGGAGGGACCCACCTAGGGCCTAGCTGCGAAACGGCACAAAACGCGCTCCTAGGAGCTGCACTCTGCAAAGGGAAACTGTGCTCGGGGAACAAAGCTCAGCCCCAAGGCGGCTTGGCTCAGGATCGCAGCGCTTGCCTAGTTCTCACCTAGCCCTAGGCTCCCCAAAGGGCCAAGGAGGGTCTGGGCTGCCTCTGGCTCCGTGGGCACTGCTGCTTGGCTGGTGGTCTCCGCACCTTGAAACCAACTCCAAACGTGTTCTCCTTCGCGGAGAAGGCTGATTTGGCAGGAAGAAGCCCTGTGTGCACTGGCCCTGGCAATCCACCCATAGCCAGCTAAGGAGGGACCCACCTAGGGCCTAGCTGCGAAACGGCACAAAACGCGCTCCTAGGAGCTGCACTCTGCAAAGGGAAACTGTGCTCGGGGAACAAAGCTCAGCCCCAAGGCGGCTTGGCTCAGGATCGCAGCGCTTGCCTAGTTCTCACCTAGCCCTAGGCTCCCCATAGGGCCAAGGAGGGTCTGGGCTGCCTCTGGCTCCGTGGGCACTGCTGCTTGGTTGGTGGTCTCCGCACCTTGAAACCAACTCCAAACGTGTTCTCCTTCGCGGAGAAGGCTGATTTGGCAGGAAGAAGCCCTGTGTGCACTGGCCCTGGCAACCCACCCATCGCCAGCTAGGGAGGGACCCACCTAGGGCCTAGCTGCGAAACGGCACAAAACGCGCTCCTAGGAGCTGCACTCTGCAAAGGGAAACTGTGCTCGGGGAACAAAGCTCAGCCCCAAGGCGGCTTGGCTCAGGATCGCAGCGCTTGCCTAGTTCTCACCTAGCCCTAGGCTCCCCATAGGGCCAAGGAGGGTCTGGGCTGCCTCTGGCTCCGTGGGCACTGCTGCTTGGCTGGTGGTCTCCGCACCTTGAAACCAACTCCAAACGTGTTCTCCTTCGCGGAGAAGGCTGATTTGGCAGGAAGAAGCCCTGTGTGCACTGGCCCTGGCAACCCACCCATCGCCAGCTAGGGAGGGACCCACCTATGGCCTAGCTGCGAAACGGCACAAAACGCGCTCCTAGGAGCTGCACTCTGCAAAGGGAAACTGTGCTCGGGGAACAAAGCTCAGCCCCAAGGCGGCTTGGCTCAGGATCGCAGCGCTTGCCTAGTTCTCACCTAGCCCTAGGCTCCCCATAGGGCCAAGGAGGGTCTGGGCTGCCTCTGGCTCCGTGGGCACTGCTGCTTGGCTGGTGGTCTCCGCATCTTGAAACCAACTCCAAACGTGTTCGCCTTCGCGGAGAAGGCTGATTTGGCAGGAAGAAGCCCTGTGTGCACTGGCCCTGGCAACCCACCCATCGCCAGCTAGGGAGGGACCCACCTAGGGCCTAGCTGCGAAACGGCACAAAACGCGCTCCTAGGAGCTGCACTCTGCAAAGGGAAACTGTGCTCGGGGAACAAAGCTCAGCCCCAAGGCGGCTTGGCTCAGGATCGCAGCGCTTGCCTAGTTCTCACCTAGCCCTAGGCTCCCCATAGGGCCAAGGAGGGTCTGGGCTGCCTCTGGCTCCGTGGGCACTGCTGCTTGGCTGGTGGTCTCCGCACCTTGAAACCAACTCCAAACGTGTTCTCCTTCGCGGAGAAGGCTGATTTGGCAGGAAGAAGCCCTGTGTGCACTGGCCCTGGCAAACCGCCCATCGCCAGCTAAGGAGGGACCCACCTAGGGCCTAGCTGCGAAACGGCACAAAACGCGCTCCTAGGAGCTGCACTCTGCAAAGGGAAACTGTGCTCGGGGAACAAAGCTCAGCCCCAAGGCGGCTTGGCTCAGGATCACAGCGCTTGCCTAGTTCTCACCTAGCCCTAGGCTCCCCATAGGGCCAAGGAGGGTCTGGGCTGCCTCTGGCTCCGTGGGCACTGCTGCTTGGCTGGTGGTCTCCGCACCTTGAAACCAACTCCAAACGTGTTCGCCTTCGCGGAGAAGGCTGATTTGGCAGGAAGAAGCCCTGTGTGCACTGGCCCTGGCAATCCACCCATAGCCAGCTAAGGAGGGACCCACCTAGGGCCTAGCTGCGAAACGGCACAAAACGCGCTCCTAGGAGCTGCACTCTGCAAAGGGAAACTGTGCTCGGGGAACAAAGCTCAGCCCCAAGGCGGCTTGGCTCAGGATCGCAGCGCTTGCCTAGTTCTCACCTAGCCCTAGGCTCCCCATAGGGCCAAGGAGGGTCTGGGCTGCCTCTGGCTCCGTGGGCACTGCTGCTTGGCTGGTGGTCTCCGCACCTTGAAACCAACTCCAAACGTGTTCTCCTTCGCGGAGAAGGCTGATTTGGCAGGAAGAAGCCCTGTGTGCACTGGCCCTGGCAACCCACCCATCGCCAGCTAGGGAGGGACCCACCTAGGGCCTAGCTGCGAAACGGCACAAAACGCGCTCCTAGGAGCTGCACTCTGCAAAGGGAAACTGTGCTCGGGGAACAAAGCTCAGCCCCAAGGCGGCTTGGCTCAGGATCGCAGCGCTTGCCTAGTTCTCACCTAGCCCTAGGCTCCCCATAGGGCCAAGGAGGGTCTGGGCTGCCTCTGGCTCCGTGGGCACTGCTGCTTGGCTGGTGGTCTCCGCACCTTGAAACCAACTCCAAACGTGTTCGCCTTCGCGGAGAAGGCTGATTTGGCAGGAAGAAGCCCTGTGTGCACTGGCCCTGGCAACCCACCCATCGCCAGCTAGGGAGGGACCCACCTAGGGCCTAGCTGCGAAACGGCACAAAACGCGCTCCTAGGAGCTGCACTCTGCAAAGGGAAACTGTGCTCGGGGAACAAAGCTCAGCCCCAAGGCGGCTTGGCTCAGGATCGCAGCGCTTGCCTAGTTCTCACCTAGCCCTAGGCTCCCCAAAGGGCCAAGGAGGGTCTGGGCTGCCTCTGGCTCCGTGGGCACTGCTGCTTGGCTGGTGGTCTCCGCACCGTGAAACCAACTCCAAACGTGTTCGCCTTCGCGGAGAAGGCTGATTTGGCAGGAAGAAGCCCTGTGTGCACTGGCCCTGGCAACCCACCCATCGCCAGCTAGGGAGGGACCCACCTAGGGCCTAGCTGCGAAACGGCACAAAACGCGCTCCTAGGAGCTGCACTCTGCAAAGGGAAACTGTGCTCGGGGAACAAAGCTCAGCCCCAAGGCGGCTTGGCTCAGGATCGCAGCGCTTGCCTAGTTCTCACCTAGCCCTAGGCTCCCCATAGGGCCAAGGAGGGTCTGGGCTGCCTCTGGCTCCGTGGGCACTGCTGCTTGGCTGGTGGTCTCCGCAGCTTGAAACCAACTCCAAACGTGTTCGCCTTCGCGGAAAAGGCTGATTTGGCAGGAAGAAGCCCTGTGTGCACTGGCCCTGGCAACCCACCCATCGCCAGCTAGGGAGGGACCCACCTAGGGCCTAGCTGCGAAACGGCACAAAACGCGCTCCTAGGAGCTGCACTCTGCAAAGGGAAACTGTGCTCGGGGAACAAAGCTCAGCCCCAAGGCGGCTTGGCTCAGGATCGCAGCGCTTGCCTAGTTCTCACCTAGCCCTAGGCTCCCCATAGGGCCAAGGAGGGTCTGGGCTGCCTCTGGCTCCGTGGGCACTGCTGCTTGGCTGGTGGTCTCCGCACCTTGAAACCAACTCCAAACGTGTTCTCCTTCGCGGAGAAGGCTGATTTGGCAGGAAGAAGCCCTGTGTGCACTGGCCCTGGCAACCCACCCATCGCCAGCTAGGGAGGGACCCACCTAGGGCCTAGCTGCGAAACGGCACAAAACGCGCTCCTAGGAGCTGCACTCTGCAAAGGGAAACTGTGCTCGGGGAACAAAGCTCAGCCCCAAGGCGGCTTGGCTCAGGATCGCAGCGCTTGCCTAGTTCTCACCTAGCCCTAGGCTCCCCATAGGGCCAAGGAGGGTCTGGGCTGCCTCTGGCTCCGGGGGCACTGCTGCTTGGCTGGTGGTCTCCGCACCGTGAAACCAACTCCAAACGTGTTCGCCTTCGCGGAGAAGGCTGATTTGGCAGGAAGAAGCCCTGTGTGCACTGGCCCTGGCAACCCACCCATCGCCAGCTAGGGAGGGACCCACCTAGGGCCTAGCTGCGAAACGGCACAAAACGCGCTCCTAGGAGCTGCACTCTGCAAAGGGAAACTGTGCTCGGGGAACAAAGCTCAGCCCCAAGGCGGCTTGGCTCAGGATCGCAGCGCTTGCCTAGTTCTCACCTAGCCCTAGGCTCCCCATAGGGCCAAGGAGGGTCTGGGCTGCCTCTGGCTCCGTGGGCACTGCTGCTTGGCTGGTGGTCTCCGCACCTTGAAACCAACTCCAAACGTGTTCTCCTTCGCGGAGAAGGCTGATTTGGCAGGAAGAAGCCCTGTGTGCACTGGCCCTGGCAAACCGCCATAGCCAGCTAAGGAGGGACCCACCTAGGGCCTAGCTGCGAAACGGCACAAAACGCGCTCCTAGGAGCTGCACTCTGCAAAGGGAAACTGTGCTCGGGGAACAAAGCTCAGCCCCAAGGCGGCTTGGCTCAGGATCGCAGCGCTTGCCTAGTTCTCACCTAGCCCTAGGCTCCCCATAGGGCCAAGGAGGGTCTGGGCTGCCTCTGGCTCCGGGGGCACTGCTGCTTGGCTGGTGGTCTCCGCACCGTGAAACCAACTCCAAACGTGTTCGCCTTCGCGGAGAAGGCTGATTTGGCAGGAAGAAGCCCTGTGTGCACTGGCCCTGGCAACCCACCCATCGCCAGCTAGGGAGGGACCCACCTAGGGCCTAGCTGCGAAACGGCACAAAACGCGCTCCTAGGAGCTGCACTCTGCAAAGGGAAACTGTGCTCGGGGAACAAAGCTCAGCCCCAAGGCGGCTTGGCTCAGGATCGCAGCGCTTGCCTAGTTCTCACCTAGCCCTAGGCTCCCCATAGGGCCAAGGAGGGTCTGGGCTGCCTCTGGCTCCGTGGGCACTGCTGCTTGGCTGGTGGTCTCCGCACCTTGAAACCAACTCCAAACGTGTTCTCCTTCGCGGAGAAGGCTGATTTGGCAGGAAGAAGCCCTGTGTGCACTGGCCCTGGCAAACCGCCATAGCCAGCTAAGGAGGGACCCACCTAGGGCCTAGCTGCGAAACGGCACAAAACGCGCTCCTAGGAGCTGCACTCTGCAAAGGGAAACTGTGCTCGGGGAACAAAGCTCAGCCCCAAGGCGGCTTGGCTCAGGATCGCAGCGCTTGCCTAGTTCTCACCTAGCCCTAGGCTCCCCATAGGGCCAAGGAGGGTCTGGGCTGCCTCTGGCTCCGTGGGCACTGCTGCTTGGCTGGTGGTCTCCGCACCTTGAAACCAACTCCAAACGTGTTCGCCTTCGCGGAGAAGGCTGATTTGGCAGGAAGAAGCCCTGTGTGCACTGGCCCTGGCAATCCACCCATAGCCAGCTAAGGAGGGACCCACCTAGGGCCTAGCTGCGAAACGGCACAAAACGCGCTCCTAGGAGCTGCACTCTGCAAAGGGAAACTGTGCTCGGGGAACAAAGCTCAGCCCCAAGGCGGCTTGGCTCAGGATCGCAGCGCTTGCCTAGTTCTCACCTAGCCCTAGGCTCCCCATAGGGCCAAGGAGGGTCTGGGCTGCCTCTGGCTCCGTGGGCACTGCTGCTTGGCTGGTGGTCTCCGCACCTTGAAACCAACTCCAAACGTGTTCTCCTTCGCGGAGAAGGCTGATTTGGCAGGAAGAAGCCCTGTGTGCACTGGCCCTGGCAACCCACCCATCGCCAGCTAGGGAGGGACCCACCTAGGGCCTAGCTGCGAAACGGCACAAAACGCGCTCCTAGGAGCTGCACTCTGCAAAGGGAAACTGTGCTCGGGGAACAAAGCTCAGCCCCAAGGCGGCTTGGCTCAGGATCGCAGCGCTTGCCTAGTTCTCACCTAGCCCTAGGCTCCCCATAGGGCCAAGGAGGGTCTGGGCTGCCTCTGGCTCCGTGGGCACTGCTGCTTGGCTGGTGGTCTCCGCACCTTGAAACCAACTCCAAACGTGTTCGCCTTCGCGGAGAAGGCTGATTTGGCAGGAAGAAGCCCTGTGTGCACTGGCCCTGGCAATCCACCCATAGCCAGCTAAGGAGGGACCCACCTAGGGCCTAGCTGCGAAACGGCACAAAACGCGCTCCTAGGAGCTGCACTCTGCAAAGGGAAACTGTGCTCGGGGAACAAAGCTCAGCCCCAAGGCGGCTTGGCTCAGGATCGCAGCGCTTGCCTAGTTCTCACCTAGCCCTAGGCTCCCCATAGGGCCAAGGAGGGTCTGGGCTGCCTCTGGCTCCGTGGGCACTGCTGCTTGGTTGGTGGTCTCCGCACCTTGAAACCAACTCCAAACGTGTTCTCCTTCGCGGAGAAGGCTGATTTGGCAGGAAGAAGCCCTGTGTGCACTGGCCCTGGCAACCCACCCATCGCCAGCTAGGGAGGGACCCACCTAGGGCCTAGCTGCGAAACGGCACAAAACGCGCTCCTAGGAGCTGCACTCTGCAAAGGGAAACTGTGCTCGGGGAACAAAGCTCAGCCCCAAGGCGGCTTGGCTCAGGATCGCAGCGCTTGCCTAGTTCTCACCTAGCCCTAGGCTCCCCATAGGGCCAAGGAGGGTCTGGGCTGCCTCTGGCTCCGTGGGCACTGCTGCTTGGCTGGTGGTCTCCGCACCTTGAAACCAACTCCAAACGTGTTCTCCTTCGCGGAGAAGGCTGATTTGGCAGGAAGAAGCCCTGTGTGCACTGGCCCTGGCAACCCACCCATCGCCAGCTAGGGAGGGACCCACCTATGGCCTAGCTGCGAAACGGCACAAAACGCGCTCCTAGGAGCTGCACTCTGCAAAGGGAAACTGTGCTCGGGGAACAAAGCTCAGCCCCAAGGCGGCTTGGCTCAGGATCGCAGCGCTTGCCTAGTTCTCACCTAGCCCTAGGCTCCCCATAGGGCCAAGGAGGGTCTGGGCTGCCTCTGGCTCCGTGGGCACTGCTGCTTGGCTGGTGGTCTCCGCATCTTGAAACCAACTCCAAACGTGTTCGCCTTCGCGGAGAAGGCTGATTTGGCAGGAAGAAGCCCTGTGTGCACTGGCCCTGGCAACCCACCCATCGCCAGCTAGGGAGGGACCCACCTAGGGCCTAGCTGCGAAACGGCACAAAACGCGCTCCTAGGAGCTGCACTCTGCAAAGGGAAACTGTGCTCGGGGAACAAAGCTCAGCCCCAAGGCGGCTTGGCTCAGGATCGCAGCGCTTGCCTAGTTCTCACCTAGCCCTAGGCTCCCCATAGGGCCAAGGAGGGTCTGGGCTGCCTCTGGCTCCGTGGGCACTGCTGCTTGGCTGGTGGTCTCCGCACCTTGAAACCAACTCCAAACGTGTTCTCCTTCGCGGAGAAGGCTGATTTGGCAGGAAGAAGCCCTGTGTGCACTGGCCCTGGCAAACCGCCCATCGCCAGCTAAGGAGGGACCCACCTAGGGCCTAGCTGCGAAACGGCACAAAACGCGCTCCTAGGAGCTGCACTCTGCAAAGGGAAACTGTGCTCGGGGAACAAAGCTCAGCCCCAAGGCGGCTTGGCTCAGGATCACAGCGCTTGCCTAGTTCTCACCTAGCCCTAGGCTCCCCATAGGGCCAAGGAGGGTCTGGGCTGCCTCTGGCTCCGTGGGCACTGCTGCTTGGCTGGTGGTCTCCGCACCTTGAAACCAACTCCAAACGTGTTCGCCTTCGCGGAGAAGGCTGATTTGGCAGGAAGAAGCCCTGTGTGCACTGGCCCTGGCAATCCACCCATAGCCAGCTAAGGAGGGACCCACCTAGGGCCTAGCTGCGAAACGGCACAAAACGCGCTCCTAGGAGCTGCACTCTGCAAAGGGAAACTGTGCTCGGGGAACAAAGCTCAGCCCCAAGGCGGCTTGGCTCAGGATCGCAGCGCTTGCCTAGTTCTCACCTAGCCCTAGGCTCCCCATAGGGCCAAGGAGGGTCTGGGCTGCCTCTGGCTCCGTGGGCACTGCTGCTTGGCTGGTGGTCTCCGCACCTTGAAACCAACTCCAAACGTGTTCTCCTTCGCGGAGAAGGCTGATTTGGCAGGAAGAAGCCCTGTGTGCACTGGCCCTGGCAACCCACCCATCGCCAGCTAGGGAGGGACCCACCTAGGGCCTAGCTGCGAAACGGCACAAAACGCGCTCCTAGGAGCTGCACTCTGCAAAGGGAAACTGTGCTCGGGGAACAAAGCTCAGCCCCAAGGCGGCTTGGCTCAGGATCGCAGCGCTTGCCTAGTTCTCACCTAGCCCTAGGCTCCCCATAGGGCCAAGGAGGGTCTGGGCTGCCTCTGGCTCCGTGGGCACTGCTGCTTGGCTGGTGGTCTCCGCACCTTGAAACCAACTCCAAACGTGTTCGCCTTCGCGGAGAAGGCTGATTTGGCAGGAAGAAGCCCTGTGTGCACTGGCCCTGGCAACCCACCCATCGCCAGCTAGGGAGGGACCCACCTAGGGCCTAGCTGCGAAACGGCACAAAACGCGCTCCTAGGAGCTGCACTCTGCAAAGGGAAACTGTGCTCGGGGAACAAAGCTCAGCCCCAAGGCGGCTTGGCTCAGGATCGCAGCGCTTGCCTAGTTCTCACCTAGCCCTAGGCTCCCCATAGGGCCAAGGAGGGTCTGGGCTGCCTCTGGCTCCGTGGGCACTGCTGCTTGGCTGGTGGTCTCCGCACCGTGAAACCAACTCCAAACGTGTTCGCCTTCGCGGAGAAGGCTGATTTGGCAGGAAGAAGCCCTGTGTGCACTGGCCCTGGCAACCCACCCATCGCCAGCTAGGGAGGGACCCACCTAGGGCCTAGCTGCGAAACGGCACAAAACGCGCTCCTAGGAGCTGCACTCTGCAAAGGGAAACTGTGCTCGGGGAACAAAGCTCAGCCCCAAGGCGGCTTGGCTCAGGATCGCAGCGCTTGCCTAGTTCTCACCTAGCCCTAGGCTCCCCATAGGGCCAAGGAGGGTCTGGGCTGCCTCTGGCTCCGTGGGCACTGCTGCTTGGCTGGTGGTCTCCGCAGCTTGAAACCAACTCCAAACGTGTTCGCCTTCGCGGAAAAGGCTGATTTGGCAGGAAGAAGCCCTGTGTGCACTGGCCCTGGCAACCCACCCATCGCCAGCTAGGGAGGGACCCACCTAGGGCCTAGCTGCGAAACGGCACAAAACGAGCTCCTAGGAGCTGCACTCTGCAAAGGGAAACTGTGCTCGGGGAACAAAGCTCAGCCCCAAGGCGGCTTGGCTCAGGATCGCAGCGCTTGCCTAGTTCTCACCTAGCCCTAGGCTCCCCATAGGGCCAAGGAGGGTCTGGGCTGCCTCTGGCTCCGTGGGCACTGCTGCTTGGCTGGTGGTCTCCGCACCTTGAAACCAACTCCAAACGTGTTCTCCTTCGCGGAGAAGGCTGATTTGGCAGGAAGAAGCCCTGTGTGCACTGGCCCTGGCAAACCGCCATAGCCAGCTAAGGAGGGACCCACCTAGGGCCTAGCTGCGAAACGGCACAAAACGCGCTCCTAGGAGCTGCACTCTGCAAAGGGAAACTGTGCTCGGGGAACAAACCTCAGCCCCAAGGCGGCTTGGCTCAGGATCGCAGCGCTTGCCTAGTTCTCACCTAGCCCTAGGCTCCCCATAGGGCCAAGGAGGGTCTGGGCTGCCTCTGGCTCCGTGGGCACTGCTGCTTGGCTGGTGGTCTCCGCACCTTGAAACCAACTCCAAACGTGTTCGCCTTCGCGGAGAAGGCTGATTTGGCAGGAAGAAGCCCTGTGTGCACTGGCCCTGGCAATCCACCCATAGCCAGCTAAGGAGGGACCCACCTAGGGCCTAGCTGCGAAACGGCACAAAACGCGCTCCTAGGAGCTGCACTCTGCAAAGGGAAACTGTGCTCGGGGAACAAAGCTCAGCCCCAAGGCGGCTTGGCTCAGGATCGCAGCGCTTGCCTAGTTCTCACCTAGCCCTAGGCTCCCCATAGGGCCAAGGAGGGTCTGGGCTGCCTCTGGCTCCGTGGGCACTGCTGCTTGGCTGGTGGTCTCCGCACCTTGAAACCAACTCCAAACGTGTTCTCCTTCGCGGAGAAGGCTGATTTGGCAGGAAGAAGCCCTGTGTGCACTGGCCCTGGCAACCCACCCATCGCCAGCTAGGGAGGGACCCACCTAGGGCCTAGCTGCGAAACGGCACAAAACGCGCTCCTAGGAGCTGCACTCTGCAAAGGGAAACTGTGCTCGGGGAACAAAGCTCAGCCCCAAGGCGGCTTGGCTCAGGATCGCAGCGCTTGCCTAGTTCTCACCTAGCCCTAGGCTCCCCATAGGGCCAAGGAGGGTCTGGGCTGCCTCTGGCTCCGTGGGCACTGCTGCTTGGCTGGTGGTCTCCGCACCTTGAAACCAACTCCAAACGTGTTCGCCTTCGCGGAGAAGGCTGATTTGGCAGGAAGAAGCCCTGTGTGCACTGGCCCTGGCAACCCACCCATCGCCAGCTAGGGAGGGACCCACCTAGGGCCTAGCTGCGAAACGGCACAAAACGCGCTCCTAGGAGCTGCACTCTGCAAAGGGAAACTGTGCTCGGGGAACAAAGCTCAGCCCCAAGGCGGCTTGGCTCAGGATCGCAGCGCTTGCCTAGTTCTCACCTAGCCCTAGGTTCCCCATAGGGCCAAGGAGGGTCTGGGCTGCCTCTGGCTCCGTGGGCACTGCTGCTCGGCTGGTGGTCTCCGCACCTTGAAACCAACTCCAAACGTGTTCTCCTTCGCGGAGAAGGCTGATTTGGCAGGAAGAAGCCCTGTGTGCACTGGCCCTGGCAAACCGCCCATCGCCAGCTAAGGAGGGACCCACCTAGGGCCTAGCTGCGAAACGGCACAAAACGCGCTCCTAGGAGCTGCACTCTGCAAAGGGAAACTGTGCTCGGGGAACAAAGCTCAGCCCCAAGGCGGCTTGGCTCAGGATCGCAGCGCTTGCCTAGTTCTCACCTAGCCCTAGGCTCCCCATAGGGCCAAGGAGGGTCTGGGCTGCCTCTGGCTCCGTGGGCACTGCTGCTTGGCTGGTGGTCTCCGCATCTTGAAACCAACTCCAAATGTGTTCGCCTTCGCGGAGAAGGCTGATTTGGCAGGAAGAAGCCCTGTGTGCACTGGCCCTGGCAACCCACCCATCGCCAGCTAGGGAGGGACCCACCTAGGGCCTAGCTGCGAAACGGCACAAAACGCGCTCCTAGGAGCTGCACTCTGCAAAGGGAAACTGTGCTCGGGGAACAAAGCTCAGCCCCAAGGCGGCTTGGCTCAGGATCGCAGCGCTTGCCTAGTTCTCACCTAGCCCTAGGCTCCCCATAGGGCCAAGGAGGGTCTGGGCTGCCTCTGGCTCCGTGGGCACTGCTGCTTGGCTGGTGGTCTCCGCACCTTGAAACCAACTCCAAACGTGTTCTCCTTCGCGGAGAAGGCTGATTTGGCAGGAAGAAGCCCTGTGTGCACTGGCCCTGGCAAACCGCCCATCGCCAGCTAAGGAGGGACCCACCTAGGGCCTAGCTGCGAAACGGCACAAAACGCGCTCCTAGGAGCTGCACTCTGCAAAGGGAAACTGTGCTCGGGGAACAAAGCTCAGCCCCAAGGCGGCTTGGCTCAGGATCACAGCGCTTGCCTAGTTCTCACCTAGCCCTAGGCTCCCCATAGGGCCAAGGAGGGTCTGGGCTGCCTCTGGCTCCGTGGGCACTGCTGCTTGGCTGGTGGTCTCCGCACCTTGAAACCAACTCCAAACGTGTTCGCCTTCGCGGAGAAGGCTGATTTGGCAGGAAGAAGCCCTGTGTGCACTGGCCCTGGCAATCCACCCATAGCCAGCTAAGGAGGGACCCACCTAGGGCCTAGCTGCGAAACGGCACAAAACGCGCTCCTAGGAGCTGCACTCTGCAAAGGGAAACTGTGCTCGGGGAACAAAGCTCAGCCCCAAGGCGGCTTGGCTCAGGATCGCAGCGCTTGCCTAGTTCTCACCTAGCCCTAGGCTCCCCATAGGGCCAAGGAGGGTCTGGGCTGCCTCTGGCTCCGTGGGCACTGCTGCTTGGCTGGTGGTCTCCGCACCTTGAAACCAACTCCAAACGTGTTCTCCTTCGCGGAGAAGGCTGATTTGGCAGGAAGAAGCCCTGTGTGCACTGGCCCTGGCAACCCACCCATCGCCAGCTAGGGAGGGACCCACCTAGGGCCTAGCTGCGAAACGGCACAAAACGCGCTCCTAGGAGCTGCACTCTGCAAAGGGAAACTGTGCTCGGGGAACAAAGCTCAGCCCCAAGGCGGCTTGGCTCAGGATCGCAGCGCTTGCCTAGTTCTCACCTAGCCCTAGGCTCCCCATAGGGCCAAGGAGGGTCTGGGCTGCCTCTGGCTCCGTGGGCACTGCTGCTTGGCTGGTGGTCTCCGCACCTTGAAACCAACTCCAAACGTGTTCGCCTTCGCGGAGAAGGCTGATTTGGCAGGAAGAAGCCCTGTGTGCACTGGCCCTGGCAACCCACCCATCGCCAGCTAGGGAGGGACCCACCTAGGGCCTAGCTGCGAAACGGCACAAAACGCGCTCCTAGGAGCTGCACTCTGCAAAGGGAAACTGTGCTCGGGGAACAAAGCTCAGCCCCAAGGCGGCTTGGCTCAGGATCGCAGCGCTTGCCTAGTTCTCACCTAGCCCTAGGCTCCCCAAAGGGCCAAGGAGGGTCTGGGCTGCCTCTGGCTCCGTGGGCACTGCTGCTTGGCTGGTGGTCTCCGCACCGTGAAACCAACTCCAAACGTGTTCGCCTTCGCGGAGAAGGCTGATTTGGCAGGAAGAAGCCCTGTGTGCACTGGCCCTGGCAACCCACCCATCGCCAGCTAGGGAGGGACCCACCTAGGGCCTAGCTGCGAAACGGCACAAAACGCGCTCCTAGGAGCTGCACTCTGCAAAGGGAAACTGTGCTCGGGGAACAAAGCTCAGCCCCAAGGCGGCTTGGCTCAGGATCGCAGCGCTTGCCTAGTTCTCACCTAGCCCTAGGCTCCCCATAGGGCCAAGGAGGGTCTGGGCTGCCTCTGGCTCCGTGGGCACTGCTGCTTGGCTGGTGGTCTCCGCAGCTTGAAACCAACTCCAAACGTGTTCGCCTTCGCGGAAAAGGCTGATTTGGCAGGAAGAAGCCCTGTGTGCACTGGCCCTGGCAACCCACCCATCGCCAGCTAGGGAGGGACCCACCTAGGGCCTAGCTGCGAAACGGCACAAAACGCGCTCCTAGGAGCTGCACTCTGCAAAGGGAAACTGTGCTCGGGGAACAAAGCTCAGCCCCAAGGCGGCTTGGCTCAGGATCGCAGCGCTTGCCTAGTTCTCACCTAGCCCTAGGCTCCCCATAGGGCCAAGGAGGGTCTGGGCTGCCTCTGGCTCCGTGGGCACTGCTGCTTGGCTGGTGGTCTCCGCACCTTGAAACCAACTCCAAACGTGTTCTCCTTCGCGGAGAAGGCTGATTTGGCAGGAAGAAGCCCTGTGTGCACTGGCCCTGGCAACCCACCCATCGCCAGCTAGGGAGGGACCCACCTAGGGCCTAGCTGCGAAACGGCACAAAACGCGCTCCTAGGAGCTGCACTCTGCAAAGGGAAACTGTGCTCGGGGAACAAAGCTCAGCCCCAAGGCGGCTTGGCTCAGGATCGCAGCGCTTGCCTAGTTCTCACCTAGCCCTAGGCTCCCCATAGGGCCAAGGAGGGTCTGGGCTGCCTCTGGCTCCGTGGGCACTGCTGCTTGGCTGGTGGTCTCCGCAGCTTGAAACCAACTCCAAACGTGTTCGCCTTCGCGGAGAAGGCTGATTTGGCAGGAAGAAGCCCTGTGTGCACTGGCCCTGGCAACCCACCCATCGCCAGCTAGGGAGGGACCCACCTAGGGCCTAGCTGCGAAACGGCACAAAACGCGCTCCTAGGAGCTGCACTCTGCAAAGGGAAACTGTGCTCGGGGAACAAAGCTCAGCCCCAAGGCGGCTTGGCTCAGGATCGCAGCGCTTGCCTAGTTCTCACCTAGCCCTAGGCTCCCCATAGGGCCAAGGAGGGTCTGGGCTGCCTCTGGCTCCGTGGGCACTGCTGCTTGGCTGGTGGTCTCCGCACCTTGAAACCAACTCCAAACGTGTTCTCCTTCGCGGAGAAGGCTGATTTGGCAGGAAGAAGCCCTGTGTGCACTGGCCCTGGCAAACCGCCATAGCCAGCTAAGGAGGGACCCACCTAGGGCCTAGCTGCGAAACGGCACAAAACGCGCTCCTAGGAGCTGCACTCTGCAAAGGGAAACTGTGCTCGGGGAACAAAGCTCAGCCCCAAGGCGGCTTGGCTCAGGATCGCAGCGCTTGCCTAGTTCTCACCTAGCCCTAGGCTCCCCATAGGGCCAAGGAGGGTCTGGGCTGCCTCTGGCTCCGTGGGCACTGCTGCTTGGCTGGTGGTCTCCGCACCTTGAAACCAACTCCAAACGTGTTCGCCTTCGCGGAGAAGGCTGATTTGGCAGGAAGAAGCCCTGTGTGCACTGGCCCTGGCAATCCACCCATAGCCAGCTAAGGAGGGACCCACCTAGGGCCTAGCTGCGAAACGGCACAAAACGCGCTCCTAGGAGCTGCACTCTGCAAAGGGAAACTGTGCTCGGGGAACAAAGCTCAGCCCCAAGGCGGCTTGGCTCAGGATCGCAGCGCTTGCCTAGTTCTCACCTAGCCCTAGGCTCCCCATAGGGCCAAGGAGGGTCTGGGCTGCCTCTGGCTCCGTGGGCACTGCTGCTTGGCTGGTGGTCTCCGCACCTTGAAACCAACTCCAAACGTGTTCTCCTTCGCGGAGAAGGCTGATTTGGCAGGAAGAAGCCCTGTGTGCACTGGCCCTGGCAACCCACCCATCGCCAGCTAGGGAGGGACCCACCTAGGGCCTAGCTGCGAAACGGCACAAAACGCGCTCCTAGGAGCTGCACTCTGCAAAGGGAAACTGTGCTCGGGGAACAAAGCTCAGCCCCAAGGCGGCTTGGCTCAGGATCGCAGCGCTTGCCTAGTTCTCACCTAGCCCTAGGCTCCCCATAGGGCCAAGGAGGGTCTGGGCTGCCTCTGGCTCCGTGGGCACTGCTGCTTGGCTGGTGGTCTCCGCACCTTGAAACCAACTCCAAACGTGTTCGCCTTCGCGGAGAAGGCTGATTTGGCAGGAAGAAGCCCTGTGTGCACTGGCCCTGGCAACCCACCCATCGCCAGATAAGGAGGGACCCACCTAGGGCCTAGCTGCGAAACGGCACAAAACGCGCTCCTAGGAGCTGCACTCTGCAAAGGGAAACTGTGCTCGGGGAACAAAGCTCAGCCCCAAGGCGGCTTGGCTCAGGATCGCAGCGCTTGCCTAGTTCTCACCTAGCCCTAGGCTCCCCATAGGGCCAAGGAGGGTCTGGGCTGCCTCTGGCTCCGTGGGCACTGCTGCTTGGCTGGTGGTCTCCGCACCGTGAAACCAACTCCAAACGTGTTCGCCTTCGCGGAGAAGGCTGATTTGGCAGGAAGAAGCCCTGTGTGCACTGGCCCTGGCAACCCACCCATCGCCAGCTAGGGAGGGACCCACCTAGGGCCTAGCTGCGAAACGGCACAAAACGCGCTCCTAGGAGCTGCACTCTGCAAAGGGAAACTGTGCTCGGGGAACAAAGCTCAGCCCCAAGGCGGCTTGGCTCAGGATCGCAGCGCTTGCCTAGTTCTCACCTAGCCCTAGGCTCCCCATAGGGCCAAGGAGGGTCTGGGCTGCCTCTGGCTCCGTGGGCACTGCTGCTTGGCTGGTGGTCTCCGCACCTTGAAACCAACTCCAAACGTGTTCGCCTTCGCGGAGAAGGCTGATTTGGCAGGAAGAAGCCCTGTGTGCACTGGCCCTGGCAAACCACCCATAGCCAGCTAGGGAGGGACCCACCTAGGGCCTAGCTGCGAAACGGCACAAAACGCGCTCCTAGGAGCTGCACTCTGCAAAGGGAAACTGTGCTCGGGGAACAAAGCTCAGCCCCAAGGCGGCTTGGCTCAGGATCGCAGCGCTTGCCTAGTTCTCACCTAGCCCTAGGCTCCCCAAAGGGCCAAGGAGGGTCTGGGCTGCCTCTGGCTCCGTGGGCACTGCTGCTTGGCTGGTGGTCTCCGCACCGTGAAACCAACTCCAAACGTGTTCGCCTTCGCGGAGAAGGCTGATTTGGCAGGAAGAAGCCCTGTGTGCACTGGCCCTGGCAACCCACCCATCGCCAGCTAGGGAGGGACCCACCTAGGGCCTAGCTGCGAAACGGCACAAAACGCGCTCCTAGGAGCTGCACTCTGCAAAGGGAAACTGTGCTCGGGGAACAAAGCTCAGCCCCAAGGCGGCTTGGCTCAGGATCGCAGCGCTTGCCTAGTTCTCACCTAGCCCTAGGCTCCCCATAGGGCCAAGGAGGGTCTGGGCTGCCTCTGGCTCTGTGGGCACTGCTGCTTGGCTGGTGGTCTCCGCACCTTGAAACCAACTCCAAACGTGTTCGCCTTCGCGGAGAAGGCTGATTTGGCAGGAAGAAGCCCTGTGTGCACTGGCCCTGGCAACCCACCCATAGCCAGCTAGGGAGGGACCCACCTAGGGCCTAGCTGCGAAACGGCACAAAATGCGCTCCTAGGAGCTGCACTCTGCAAAGGGAAACTGTGCTCGGGGAACAAAGCTCAGCCCCAAGGCGGCTTGGCTCAGGATCGCAGCGCTTGCCTAGTTCTCACCTAGCCCTAGGCTCCCCATAGGGCCAAGGAGGGTCTGGGCTGCCTCTGGCTCCGTGGGCACTGCTGCTTGGCTGGTGGTCTCCGCACCGTGAAACCAACTCCAAACGTGTTCGCCTTCGCGGAGAAGGCTGATTTGGCAGGAAGAAGCCCTGTGTGCACTGGCCCTGGCAACCCACCCATCGCCAGCTAGGGAGGGACCCACCTAGGGCCTAGCTGCGAAACGGCACAAAACGCGCTCCTAGGAGCTGCACTCTGCAAAGGGAAACTGTGCTCGGGGAACAAAGCTCAGCCCCAAGGCGGCTTGGCTCAGGATCGCAGCGCTTGCCTAGTTCTCACGTAGCCCTAGGCTCCCCATAGGGCCAAGGAGGGTCTGGGCTGCCTCTGGCTCCGTGGGCACTGCTGCTTGGCTGGTGGTCTCCGCACCTTGAAACCAACTCCAAACGTGTTCGCCTTCGCGGAGAAGGCTGATTTGGCAGGAAGAAGCCCTGTGTGCACTGGCCCTGGCAACCCACCCATCGCCAGCTAGGGAGGGACCCACCTAGGGCCTAGCTGCGAAACGGCACAAAACGCGCTCCTAGGAGCTGCACTCTGCAAAGGGAAACTGTGCTCGGGGAACAAAGCTCAGCCCCAAGGCGGCTTGGCTCAGGATCGCAGCGCTTGCCTAGTTCTCACCTAGCCCTAGGCTCCCCATAGGGCCAAGGAGGGTCTGGGCTGCCTCTGGCTCCGTGGGCACTGCTGCTTGGCTGGTGGTCTCCGCACCGTGAAACCAACTCCAAACGTGTTCGCCTTCGCGGAGAAGGCTGATTTGGCAGGAAGAAGCCCTGTGTGCACTGGCCCTGGCAACCCACCCATCGCCAGCTAGGGAGGGACCCACCTAGGGCCTAGCTGCGAAACGGCACAAAACGCGCTCCTAGGAGCTGCACTCTGCAAAGGGAAACTGTGCTCGGGGAACAAAGCTCAGCCCCAAGGCGGCTTGGCTCAGGATCGCAGCGCTTGCCTAGTTCTCACCTAGCCCTAGGCTCCCCATAGGGCCAAGGAGGGTCTGGGCTGCCTCTGGCTCTGTGGGCACTGCTGCTTGGCTGGTGGTCTCCGCACCTTGAAACCAACTCCAAACGTGTTCGCCTTCGCGGAGAAGGCTGATTTGGCAGGAAGAAGCCCTGTGTGCACTGGCCCTGGCAAACCACCCATAGCCAGCTAGGGAGGGACCCACCTAGGGCCTAGCTGCGAAACGGCACAAAACGCGCTCCTAGGAGCTGCACTCTGCAAAGGGAAACTGTGCTCGGGGAACAAAGCTCAGCCCCAAGGCGGCTTGGCTCAGGATCGCAGCGCTTGCCTAGTTCTCACCTAGCCCTAGGCTCCCCAAAGGGCCAAGGAGGGTCTGGGCTGCCTCTGGCTCCGTGGGCACTGCTGCTTGGCTGGTGGTCTCCGCACCGTGAAACCAACTCCAAACGTGTTCGCCTTCGCGGAGAAGGCTGATTTGGCAGGAAGAAGCCCTGTGTGCACTGGCCCTGGCAACCCACCCATCGCCAGCTAGGGAGGGACCCACCTAGGGCCTAGCTGCGAAACGGCACAAAACGCGCTCCTAGGAGCTGCACTCTGCAAAGGGAAACTGTGCTCGGGGAACAAAGCTCAGCCCCAAGGCGGCTTGGCTCAGGATCGCAGCGCTTGCCTAGTTCTCACCTAGCCCTAGGCTCCCCATAGGGCCAAGGAGGGTCTGGGCTGCCTCTGGCTCCGTGGGCACTGCTGCTTGGCTGGTGGTCTCCGCACCTTGAAACCAACTCCAAACGTGTTCGCCTTCGCGGAGAAGGCTGATTTGGCAGGAAGAAGCCCTGTGTGCACTGGCCCTGGCAACCCACCCATAGCCAGCTAGGGAGGGACCCACCTAGGGCCTAGCTGCGAAACGGCACAAAACGTGCTCCTAGGAGCTGCACTCTGCAAAGGGAAACTGTGCTCGGGGAACAAAGCTCAGCCCCAAGGCGGCTTGGCTCAGGATCGCAGCGCTTGCCTAGTTCTCACCTAGCCCTAGGCTCCCCATAGGGCCAAGGAGGGTCTGGGCTGCCTCTGGCTCCGTGGGCACTGCTGCTTGGCTGGTGGTCTCCGCACCGTGAAACCAACTCCAAACGTGTTCTCCTTCGTGGAGAAGGCTGATTTGGCAGGAAGAAGCCCTGTGTGCACTGGCCCTGGCAAACCGCCCATCGCCAGCTAAGGAGGGACCCACCTAGGGCCTAGCTGCGAAACGGCACAAAACGCGCTCCTAGGAGCTGCACTCTGCAAAGGGAAACTGTGCTCGGGGAACAAAGCTCAGCCCCAAGGCGGCTTGGCTCAGGATCGCAGCGCTTGCCTAGTTCTCACCTAGCCCTAGGCTCCCCATAGGGCCAAGGAGGGTCTGGGCTGCCTCTGGCTCCGTGGGCACTGCTGCTTGGCTGGTGGTCTCCGCACCGTGAAACCAACTCCAAACGTGTTCGCCTTCGCGGAGAAGGCTGATTTGGCAGGAAGAAGCCCTGTGTGCACTGGCCCTGGCAACCCACCCATCGCCAGCTAGGGAGGGACCCACCTAGGGCCTAGCTGCGAAACGGCACAAAACGCGCTCCTAGGAGCTGCACTCTGCAAAGGGAAACTGTGCTCGGGGAACAAAGCTCAGCCCCAAGGCGGCTTGGCTCAGGATCGCAGCGCTTGCCTAGTTCTCACCTAGCCCTAGGCTCCCCATAGGGCCAAGGAGGGTCTGGGCTGCCTCTGGCTCTGTGGGCACTGCTGCTTGGCTGGTGGTCTCCGCACCTTGAAACCAACTCCAAACGTGTTCGCCTTCGCGGAGAAGGCTGATTTGGCAGGAAGAAGCCCTGTGTGCACTGGCCCTGGCAACCCACCCATCGCCAGCTAGGGAGGGACCCACCTAGGGCCTAGCTGCGAAACGGCACAAAACGCGCTCCTAGGAGCTGCACTCTGCAAAGGGAAACTGTGCTCGGGGAACAAAGCTCAGCCCCAAGGCGGCTTGGCTCAGGATCGCAGCGCTTGCCTAGTTCTCACCTAGCCCTAGGCTCCCCATAGGGCCAAGGAGGGTCTGGGCTGCCTCTGGCTCCGTGGGCACTGCTGCTTGGCTGGTGGTCTCCGCACCGTGAAACCAACTCCAAACGTGTTCGCCTTCGCGGAGAAGGCTGATTTGGCAGGAAGAAGCCCTGTGTGCACTGGCCCTGGCAACCCACCCATCGCCAGCTAGGGAGGGACCCACCTAGGGCCTAGCTGCGAAACGGCACAAAACGCCCTCCTAGGAGCTGCACTCTGCAAAGGGAAACTGTGCTCGGGGAACAAAGCTCAGCCCCAAGGCGGCTTGGCTCAGGATCGCAGCGCTTGCCTAGTTCTCACCTAGCCCTAGGCTCCCCAAAGGGCCAAGGAGGGTCTGGGCTGCCTCTGGCTCCGTGGGCACTGCTGCTTGGCTGGTGGTCTCCGCAGCTTGAAACCAACTCCAAACGTGTTCGCCTTCGCGGAGAAGGCTGATTTGGCAGGAAGAAGCCCTGTGTGCACTGGCCCTGGCAACCCACCCATCGCCAGCTAGGGAGGGACCCACCTAGGGCCTAGCTGCGAAACGGCACAAAACGCGCTCCTAGGAGCTGCACTCTGCAAAGGGAAACTGTGCTCGGGGAACAAAGCTCAGCCCCAAGGCGGCTTGGCTCAGGATCGCAGCGCTTGCCTAGTTCTCACCTAGCCCTAGGCTCCCCATAGGGCCAAGGAGGGTCTGGGCTGCCTCTGGCTCCGTGGGCACTGCTGCTTGGCTGGTGGTCTCCGCACCGTGAAACCAACTCCAAACGTGTTCGCCTTCGCGGAGAAGGCTGATTTGGCAGGAAGAAGCCCTGTGTGCACTGGCCCTGGCAACCCACCCATCGCCAGCTAGGGAGGGACCCACCTAGGGCCTAGCTGTGAAACGGCACAAAACGCGCTCCTAGGAGCTGCACTCTGCAAAGGGAAACTGTGCTCGGGGAACAAAGCTCAGCCCCAAGGCGGCTTGGCTCAGGATCGCAGCGCTTGCCTAGTTCTCACCTAGCCCTAGGCTCCCCATAGGGCCAAGGAGGGTCTGGGCTGCCTCTGGCTCCGTGGGCACTGCTGCTTGGCTGGTGGTCTCCGCACCTTGAAACCAACTCCAAACGTGTTCGCCTTCGCGGAGAAGGCTGATTTGGCAGGAAGAAGCCCTGTGTGCACTGGCCCTGGCAAACCACCCATAGCCAGCTAGGGAGGGACCCACCTAGGGCCTAGCTGCGAAACGGCACAAAACGCACTCCTAGGAGCTGCACTCTGCAAAGGGAAACTGTGCTCGGGGAACAAAGCTCAGCCCCAAGGCGGCTTGGCTCAGGATCGCAGCGCTTGCCTAGTTCTCACCTAGCCCTAGGCTCCCCAAAGGGCCAAGGAGGGTCTGGGCTGCCTCTGGCTCCGTGGGCACTGCTGCTTGGCTGGTGGTCTCCGCACCTTGAAACCAACTCCAAACGTGTTCGCCTTCGCGGAGAAGGCTGATTTGGCAGGAAGAAGCCCTGTGTGCACTGGCCCTGGCAACCCACCCATCGCCAGCTAGGGAGGGACCCACCTAGGGCCTAGCTGCGAAACGGCACAAAACGCGCTCCTAGGAGCTGCACTCTGCAAAGGGAAACTGTGCTCGGGGAACAAAGCTCAGCCCCAAGGCGGCTTGGCTCAGGATCGCAGCGCTTGCCTAGTTCTCACCTAGCCCTAGGCTCCCCATAGGGCCAAGGAGGGTCTGGGCTGCCTCTGGCTCCGTGGGCACTGCTGCTTGGCTGGTGGTCTCCGCACCGTGAAACCAACTCCAAACGTGTTCGCCTTCGCGGAGAAGGCTGATTTGGCAGGAAGAAGCCCTGTGTGCACTGGCCCTGGCAACCCACCCATCGCCAGCTAGGGAGGGACCCACCTAGGGCCTAGCTGCGAAACGGCACAAAACGCGCTCCTAGGAGCTGCACTCTGCAAAGGGAAACTGTGCTCGGGGAACAAAGCTCAGCCCCAAGGCGGCTTGGCTCAGGATCGCAGCGCTTGCCTAGTTCTCACCTAGCCCTAGGCTCCCCATAGGGCCAAGGAGGGTCTGGGCTGCCTCTGGCTCCGTGGGCACTGCTGCTTGGCTGGTGGTCTCCGCACCGTGAAACCAACTCCAAACGTGTTCGCCTTCGCGGAGAAGGCTGATTTGGCAGGAAGAAGCCCTGTGTGCACTGGCCCTGGCAACCCACCCATCGCCAGCTAGGGAGGGACCCACCTAGGGCCTAGCTGTGAAACGGCACAAAACGCGCTCCTAGGAGCTGCACTCTGCAAAGGGAAACTGTGCTCGGGGAACAAAGCTCAGCCCCAAGGCGGCTTGGCTCAGGATCGCAGCGCTTGCCTAGTTCTCACCTAGCCCTAGGCTCCCCATAGGGCCAAGGAGGGTCTGGGCTGCCTCTGGCTCCGTGGGCACTGCTGCTTGGCTGGTGGTCTCCGCACCTTGAAACCAACTCCAAACGTGTTCGCCTTCGCGGAGAAGGCTTATTTGGCAGGAAGAAGCCCTGTGTGCACTGGCCCTGGCAACCCACCCATCGCCAGCTAGGGAGGGACCCACCTAGGGCCTAGCTGCGAAACGGCACAAAACGCGCTCCTAGGAGCTGCACTCTGCAAAGGGAAACTGTGCTCGGGGAACAAAGCTCAGCCCCAAGGCGGCTTGGCTCAGGATCGCAGCGCTTGCCTAGTTCTCACCTAGCCCTAGGCTCCCCATAGGGCCAAGGAGGGTCTGGGCTGCCTCTGGCTCTGTGGGCACTGCTGCTTGGCTGGTGGTCTCCGCACCTTGAAACCAACTCCAAACGTGTTCGCCTTCGCGGAGAAGGCTGATTTGGCAGGAAGAAGCCCTGTGTGCACTGGCCCTGGCAACCCACCCATCGCCAGCTAGGGAGGGACCCACCTAGGGCCTAGCTGCGAAACGGCACAAAACGTGCTCCTAGGAGCTGCACTCTGCAAAGGGAAACTGTGCTCGGGGAACAAAGCTCAGCCCCAAGGCGGCTTGGCTCAGGATCGCAGCGCTTGCCTAGTTCTCACCTAGCCCTAGGCTCCCCATAGGGCCAAGGAGGGTCTGGGCTGCCTCTGGCTCCGTGGGCACTGCTGCTTGGCTGGTGGTCTCCGCACCTTGAAACCAACTCCAAACGTGTTCTCCTTCGTGGAGAAGGCTGATTTGGCAGGAAGAAGCCCTGTGTGCACTGGCCCTGGCAAACCGCCCATCGCCAGCTAAGGAGGGACCCACCAAGGGCCTAGCTGCGAAACGGCACAAAACGCGCTCCTAGGAGCTGCACTCTGCAAAGGGAAACTGTGCTCGGGGAACAAAGCTCAGCCCCAAGGCGGCTTGGCTCAGGATCGCAGCGCTTGCCTAGTTCTCACCTAGCCCTAGGCTCCCCATAGGGCCAAGGAGGGTCTGGGCTGCCTCTGGCTCCGTGGGCACTGCTGCTTGGCTGGTGGTCTCCGCACCGTGAAACCAACTCCAAACGTGTTCGCCTTCGCGGAGAAGGCTGATTTGGCAGGAAGAAGCCCTGTGTGCACTGGCCCTGGCAACCCACCCATCGCCAGCTAGGGAGGGACCCACCTAGGGCCTAGCTGCGAAACGGCACAAAACGCGCTCCTAGGAGCTGCACTCTGCAAAGGGAAACTGTGCTCGGGGAACAAAGCTCAGCCCCAAGGCGGCTTGGCTCAGGATCGCAGCGCTTGCCTAGTTCTCACGTAGCCCTAGGCTCCCCATAGGGCCAAGGAGGGTCTGGGCTGCCTCTGGCTCCGTGGGCACTGCTGCTTGGCTGGTGGTCTCCGCACCGTGAAACCAACTCCAAACGTGTTCGCCTTCGCGGAGAAGGCTGATTTGGCAGGAAGAAGCCCTGTGTGCACTGGCCCTGGCAACCCACCCATCGCCAGCTAGGGAGGGACCCACCTAGGGCCTAGCTGCGAAACGGCACAAAACGCGCTCCTAGGAGCTGCACTCTGCAAAGGGAAACTGTGCTCGGGGAACAAAGCTCAGCCCCAAGGCGGCTTGGCTCAGGATCGCAGCGCTTGCCTAGTTCTCACCTAGCCCTAGGCTCCCCATAGGGCCAAGGAGGGTCTGGGCTGCCTCTGGCTCCGTGGGCACTGCTGCTTGGCTGGTGGTCTCCGCACCGTGAAACCAACTCCAAACGTGTTCGCCTTCGCGGAGAAGGCTGATTTGGCAGGAAGAAGCCCTGTGTGCACTGGCCCTGGCAACCCACCCATCGCCAGCTAGGGAGGGACCCACCTAGGGCCTAGCTGCGAAACGGCACAAAACGCGCTCCTAGGAGCTGCACTCTGCAAAGGGAAACTGTGCTCGGGGAACAAAGCTCAGCCCCAAGGCGGCTTGGCTCAGGATCGCAGCGCTTGCCTAGTTCTCACCTAGCCCTAGGCTCCCCATAGGGCCAAGGAGGGTCTGGGCTGCCTCTGGCTCTGTGGGCACTGCTGCTTGGCTGGTGGTCTCCGCACCTTGAAACCAACTCCAAACGTGTTCTCCTTCGCGGAGAAGGCTGATTTGGCAGGAAGAAGCCCTGTGTGCACTGGCCCTGGCAACCCACCCATCGCCAGCTAGGGAGGGACCCACCTAGGGCCTAGCTGCGAAACGGCACAAAACGCGCTCCTAGGAGCTGCACTCTGCAAAGGGAAACTGTGCTCGGGGAACAAAGCTCAGCCCCAAGGCGGCTTGGCTCAGGATCGCAGCGCTTGCCTAGTTCTCACCTAGCCCTAGGCTCCCCATAGGGCCAAGGAGGGTCTGGGCTGCCTCTGGCTCCGTGGGCACTGCTGCTTGGCTGGTGGTCTCCGCACCGTGAAACGAACTCCAAACGTGTTCGCCTTCGCGGAGAAGGCTGATTTGGCAGGAAGAAGCCCTGTGTGCACTGGCCCTGGCAACCCACCCATCGCCAGCTAGGGAGGGACCCACCTAGGGCCTAGCTGCGAAACGGCACAAAACGCCCTCCTAGGAGCTGCACTCTGCAAAGGGAAACTGTGCTCGGGGAACAAAGCTCAGCCCCAAGGCGGCTTGGCTCAGGATCGCAGCGCTTGCCTAGTTCTCACCTAGCCCTAGGCTCCCCAAAGGGCCAAGGAGGGTCTGGGCTGCCTCTGGCTCCGTGGGCACTGCTGCTTGGCTGGTGGTCTCCGCACCTTGAAACCAACTCCAAACGTGTTCGCCTTCGCGGAGAAGGCTGATTTGGCAGGAAGAAGCCCTGTGTGCACTGGCCCTGGCAATCCACCCATAGCCAGCTAAGGAGGGACCCACCTAGGGCCTAGCTGCGAAACGGCACAAAACGCGCTCCTAGGAGCTGCACTCTGCAAAGGGAAACTGTGCTCGGGGAACAAAGCTCAGCCCCAAGGCGGCTTGGCTCAGGATCGCAGCGCTTGCCTAGTTCTCACCTAGCCCTAGGCTCCCCATAGGGCCAAGGAGGGTCTGGGCTGCCTCTGGCTCCGTGGGCACTGCTGCTTGGCTGGTGGTCTCCGCACCTTGAAACCAACTCCAAACGTGTTCTCCTTCGCGGAGAAGGCTGATTTGGCAGGAAGAAGCCCTGTGTGCACTGGCCCTGGCAACCCACCCATCGCCAGCTAGGGAGGGACCCACCTAGGGCCTAGCTGCGAAACGGCACAAAACGCGCTCCTAGGAGCTGCACTCTGCAAAGGGAAACTGTGCTCGGGGAACAAAGCTCAGCCCCAAGGCGGCTTGGCTCAGGATCGCAGCGCTTGCCTAGTTCTCACCTAGCCCTAGGCTCCCCATAGGGCCAAGGAGGGTCTGGGCTGCCTCTGGCTCCGTGGGCACTGCTGCTTGGCTGGTGGTCTCCGCACCTTGAAACCAACTCCAAACGTGTTCGCCTTCGCGGAGAAGGCTGA
Organism: Sus scrofa; assembly: GCF_054392235.1. Classification (NCBI taxonomy): domain Eukaryota; kingdom Metazoa; phylum Chordata; class Mammalia; order Artiodactyla; family Suidae; genus Sus; species Sus scrofa. Next base: position 30,764,377 of record NC_139389.1, on the reverse strand, counting down.
TTTGGCAGGAAGAAGCCCTGTGTGCACTGGCCCTGGCAATCCACCCATAGCCAGCTAAGGAGGGACCCACCTAGGGCCTAGCTGCGAAACGGCACAAAACGCGCTCCTAGGAGCTGCACTCTGCAAAGGGAAACTGTGCTCGGGGAACAAAGCTCAGCCCCAAGGCGGCTTGGCTCAGGATCGCAGCGCTTGCCTAGTTCTCACCTAGCCCTAGGCTCCCCATAGGGCCAAGGAGGGTCTGGGCTGCCTCTGGCTCCGTGGGCACTGCTGCTTGGTTGGTGGTCTCCGCACCTTGAAACCAACTCCAAACGTGTTCTCCTTCGCGGAGAAGGCTGATTTGGCAGGAAGAAGCCCTGTGTGCACTGGCCCTGGCAACCCACCCATCGCCAGCTAGGGAGGGACCCACCTAGGGCCTAGCTGCGAAACGGCACAAAACGCGCTCCTAGGAGCTGCACTCTGCAAAGGGAAACTGTGCTCGGGGAACAAAGCTCAGCCCCAAGGCGGCTTGGCTCAGGATCGCAGCGCTTGCCTAGTTCTCACCTAGCCCTAGGCTCCCCATAGGGCCAAGGAGGGTCTGGGCTGCCTCTGGCTCCGTGGGCACTGCTGCTTGGCTGGTGGTCTCCGCACCTTGAAACCAACTCCAAACGTGTTCTCCTTCGCGGAGAAGGCTGATTTGGCAGGAAGAAGCCCTGTGTGCACTGGCCCTGGCAACCCACCCATCGCCAGCTAGGGAGGGACCCACCTATGGCCTAGCTGCGAAACGGCACAAAACGCGCTCCTAGGAGCTGCACTCTGCAAAGGGAAACTGTGCTCGGGGAACAAAGCTCAGCCCCAAGGCGGCTTGGCTCAGGATCGCAGCGCTTGCCTAGTTCTCACCTAGCCCTAGGCTCCCCATAGGGCCAAGGAGGGTCTGGGCTGCCTCTGGCTCCGTGGGCACTGCTGCTTGGCTGGTGGTCTCCGCATCTTGAAACCAACTCCAAACGTGTTCGCCTTCGCGGAGAAGGCTGATTTGGCAGGAAGAAGCCCTGTGTGCACTGGCCCTGGCAACCCACCCATCGCCAGCTAGGGAGGGACCCACCTAGGGCCTAGCTGCGAAACGGCACAAAACGCGCTCCTAGGAGCTGCACTCTGCAAAGGGAAACTGTGCTCGGGGAACAAAGCTCAGCCCCAAGGCGGCTTGGCTCAGGATCGCAGCGCTTGCCTAGTTCTCACCTAGCCCTAGGCTCCCCATAGGGCCAAGGAGGGTCTGGGCTGCCTCTGGCTCCGTGGGCACTGCTGCTTGGCTGGTGGTCTCCGCACCTTGAAACCAACTCCAAACGTGTTCTCCTTCGCGGAGAAGGCTGATTTGGCAGGAAGAAGCCCTGTGTGCACTGGCCCTGGCAAACCGCCCATCGCCAGCTAAGGAGGGACCCACCTAGGGCCTAGCTGCGAAACGGCACAAAACGCGCTCCTAGGAGCTGCACTCTGCAAAGGGAAACTGTGCTCGGGGAACAAAGCTCAGCCCCAAGGCGGCTTGGCTCAGGATCACAGCGCTTGCCTAGTTCTCACCTAGCCCTAGGCTCCCCATAGGGCCAAGGAGGGTCTGGGCTGCCTCTGGCTCCGTGGGCACTGCTGCTTGGCTGGTGGTCTCCGCACCTTGAAACCAACTCCAAACGTGTTCGCCTTCGCGGAGAAGGCTGATTTGGCAGGAAGAAGCCCTGTGTGCACTGGCCCTGGCAATCCACCCATAGCCAGCTAAGGAGGGACCCACCTAGGGCCTAGCTGCGAAACGGCACAAAACGCGCTCCTAGGAGCTGCACTCTGCAAAGGGAAACTGTGCTCGGGGAACAAAGCTCAGCCCCAAGGCGGCTTGGCTCAGGATCGCAGCGCTTGCCTAGTTCTCACCTAGCCCTAGGCTCCCCATAGGGCCAAGGAGGGTCTGGGCTGCCTCTGGCTCCGTGGGCACTGCTGCTTGGCTGGTGGTCTCCGCACCTTGAAACCAACTCCAAACGTGTTCTCCTTCGCGGAGAAGGCTGATTTGGCAGGAAGAAGCCCTGTGTGCACTGGCCCTGGCAACCCACCCATCGCCAGCTAGGGAGGGACCCACCTAGGGCCTAGCTGCGAAACGGCACAAAACGCGCTCCTAGGAGCTGCACTCTGCAAAGGGAAACTGTGCTCGGGGAACAAAGCTCAGCCCCAAGGCGGCTTGGCTCAGGATCGCAGCGCTTGCCTAGTTCTCACCTAGCCCTAGGCTCCCCATAGGGCCAAGGAGGGTCTGGGCTGCCTCTGGCTCCGTGGGCACTGCTGCTTGGCTGGTGGTCTCCGCACCTTGAAACCAACTCCAAACGTGTTCGCCTTCGCGGAGAAGGCTGATTTGGCAGGAAGAAGCCCTGTGTGCACTGGCCCTGGCAACCCACCCATCGCCAGCTAGGGAGGGACCCACCTAGGGCCTAGCTGCGAAACGGCACAAAACGCGCTCCTAGGAGCTGCACTCTGCAAAGGGAAACTGTGCTCGGGGAACAAAGCTCAGCCCCAAGGCGGCTTGGCTCAGGATCGCAGCGCTTGCCTAGTTCTCACCTAGCCCTAGGCTCCCCATAGGGCCAAGGAGGGTCTGGGCTGCCTCTGGCTCCGTGGGCACTGCTGCTTGGCTGGTGGTCTCCGCACCGTGAAACCAACTCCAAACGTGTTCGCCTTCGCGGAGAAGGCTGATTTGGCAGGAAGAAGCCCTGTGTGCACTGGCCCTGGCAACCCACCCATCGCCAGCTAGGGAGGGACCCACCTAGGGCCTAGCTGCGAAACGGCACAAAACGCGCTCCTAGGAGCTGCACTCTGCAAAGGGAAACTGTGCTCGGGGAACAAAGCTCAGCCCCAAGGCGGCTTGGCTCAGGATCGCAGCGCTTGCCTAGTTCTCACCTAGCCCTAGGCTCCCCATAGGGCCAAGGAGGGTCTGGGCTGCCTCTGGCTCCGTGGGCACTGCTGCTTGGCTGGTGGTCTCCGCAGCTTGAAACCAACTCCAAACGTGTTCGCCTTCGCGGAAAAGGCTGATTTGGCAGGAAGAAGCCCTGTGTGCACTGGCCCTGGCAACCCACCCATCGCCAGCTAGGGAGGGACCCACCTAGGGCCTAGCTGCGAAACGGCACAAAACGCGCTCCTAGGAGCTGCACTCTGCAAAGGGAAACTGTGCTCGGGGAACAAAGCTCAGCCCCAAGGCGGCTTGGCTCAGGATCGCAGCGCTTGCCTAGTTCTCACCTAGCCCTAGGCTCCCCATAGGGCCAAGGAGGGTCTGGGCTGCCTCTGGCTCCGTGGGCACTGCTGCTTGGCTGGTGGTCTCCGCACCTTGAAACCAACTCCAAACGTGTTCTCCTTCGCGGAGAAGGCTGATTTGGCAGGAAGAAGCCCTGTGTGCACTGGCCCTGGCAAACCGCCATAGCCAGCTAAGGAGGGACCCACCTAGGGCCTAGCTGCGAAACGGCACAAAACGCGCTCCTAGGAGCTGCACTCTGCAAAGGGAAACTGTGCTCGGGGAACAAACCTCAGCCCCAAGGCGGCTTGGCTCAGGATCGCAGCGCTTGCCTAGTTCTCACCTAGCCCTAGGCTCCCCATAGGGCCAAGGAGGGTCTGGGCTGCCTCTGGCTCCGTGGGCACTGCTGCTTGGCTGGTGGTCTCCGCACCTTGAAACCAACTCCAAACGTGTTCGCCTTCGCGGAGAAGGCTGATTTGGCAGGAAGAAGCCCTGTGTGCACTGGCCCTGGCAATCCACCCATAGCCAGCTAAGGAGGGACCCACCTAGGGCCTAGCTGCGAAACGGCACAAAACGCGCTCCTAGGAGCTGCACTCTGCAAAGGGAAACTGTGCTCGGGGAACAAAGCTCAGCCCCAAGGCGGCTTGGCTCAGGATCGCAGCGCTTGCCTAGTTCTCACCTAGCCCTAGGCTCCCCATAGGGCCAAGGAGGGTCTGGGCTGCCTCTGGCTCCGTGGGCACTGCTGCTTGGCTGGTGGTCTCCGCACCTTGAAACCAACTCCAAACGTGTTCTCCTTCGCGGAGAAGGCTGATTTGGCAGGAAGAAGCCCTGTGTGCACTGGCCCTGGCAACCCACCCATCGCCAGCTAGGGAGGGACCCACCTAGGGCCTAGCTGCGAAACGGCACAAAACGCGCTCCTAGGAGCTGCACTCTGCAAAGGGAAACTGTGCTCGGGGAACAAAGCTCAGCCCCAAGGCGGCTTGGCTCAGGATCGCAGCGCTTGCCTAGTTCTCACCTAGCCCTAGGCTCCCCATAGGGCCAAGGAGGGTCTGGGCTGCCTCTGGCTCCGTGGGCACTGCTGCTTGGCTGGTGGTCTCCGCACCTTGAAACCAACTCCAAACGTGTTCGCCTTCGCGGAGAAGGCTGATTTGGCAGGAAGAAGCCCTGTGTGCACTGGCCCTGGCAACCCACCCATCGCCAGCTAGGGAGGGACCCACCTAGGGCCTAGCTGCGAAACGGCACAAAACGCGCTCCTAGGAGCTGCACTCTGCAAAGGGAAACTGTGCTCGGGGAACAAAGCTCAGCCCCAAGGCGGCTTGGCTCAGGATCGCAGCGCTTGCCTAGTTCTCACCTAGCCCTAGGTTCCCCATAGGGCCAAGGAGGGTCTGGGCTGCCTCTGGCTCCGTGGGCACTGCTGCTCGGCTGGTGGTCTCCGCACCTTGAAACCAACTCCAAACGTGTTCTCCTTCGCGGAGAAGGCTGATTTGGCAGGAAGAAGCCCTGTGTGCACTGGCCCTGGCAAACCGCCCATCGCCAGCTAAGGAGGGACCCACCTAGGGCCTAGCTGCGAAACGGCACAAAACGCGCTCCTAGGAGCTGCACTCTGCAAAGGGAAACTGTGCTCGGGGAACAAAGCTCAGCCCCAAGGCGGCTTGGCTCAGGATCGCAGCGCTTGCCTAGTTCTCACCTAGCCCTAGGCTCCCCATAGGGCCAAGGAGGGTCTGGGCTGCCTCTGGCTCCGTGGGCACTGCTGCTTGGCTGGTGGTCTCCGCATCTTGAAACCAACTCCAAATGTGTTCGCCTTCGCGGAGAAGGCTGATTTGGCAGGAAGAAGCCCTGTGTGCACTGGCCCTGGCAACCCACCCATCGCCAGCTAGGGAGGGACCCACCTAGGGCCTAGCTGCGAAACGGCACAAAACGCGCTCCTAGGAGCTGCACTCTGCAAAGGGAAACTGTGCTCGGGGAACAAAGCTCAGCCCCAAGGCGGCTTGGCTCAGGATCGCAGCGCTTGCCTAGTTCTCACCTAGCCCTAGGCTCCCCATAGGGCCAAGGAGGGTCTGGGCTGCCTCTGGCTCCGTGGGCACTGCTGCTTGGCTGGTGGTCTCCGCACCTTGAAACCAACTCCAAACGTGTTCTCCTTCGCGGAGAAGGCTGATTTGGCAGGAAGAAGCCCTGTGTGCACTGGCCCTGGCAAACCGCCCATCGCCAGCTAAGGAGGGACCCACCTAGGGCCTAGCTGCGAAACGGCACAAAACGCGCTCCTAGGAGCTGCACTCTGCAAAGGGAAACTGTGCTCGGGGAACAAAGCTCAGCCCCAAGGCGGCTTGGCTCAGGATCACAGCGCTTGCCTAGTTCTCACCTAGCCCTAGGCTCCCCATAGGGCCAAGGAGGGTCTGGGCTGCCTCTGGCTCCGTGGGCACTGCTGCTTGGCTGGTGGTCTCCGCACCTTGAAACCAACTCCAAACGTGTTCGCCTTCGCGGAGAAGGCTGATTTGGCAGGAAGAAGCCCTGTGTGCACTGGCCCTGGCAATCCACCCATAGCCAGCTAAGGAGGGACCCACCTAGGGCCTAGCTGCGAAACGGCACAAAACGCGCTCCTAGGAGCTGCACTCTGCAAAGGGAAACTGTGCTCGGGGAACAAAGCTCAGCCCCAAGGCGGCTTGGCTCAGGATCGCAGCGCTTGCCTAGTTCTCACCTAGCCCTAGGCTCCCCATAGGGCCAAGGAGGGTCTGGGCTGCCTCTGGCTCCGTGGGCACTGCTGCTTGGCTGGTGGTCTCCGCACCTTGAAACCAACTCCAAACGTGTTCTCCTTCGCGGAGAAGGCTGATTTGGCAGGAAGAAGCCCTGTGTGCACTGGCCCTGGCAACCCACCCATCGCCAGCTAGGGAGGGACCCACCTAGGGCCTAGCTGCGAAACGGCACAAAACGCGCTCCTAGGAGCTGCACTCTGCAAAGGGAAACTGTGCTCGGGGAACAAAGCTCAGCCCCAAGGCGGCTTGGCTCAGGATCGCAGCGCTTGCCTAGTTCTCACCTAGCCCTAGGCTCCCCATAGGGCCAAGGAGGGTCTGGGCTGCCTCTGGCTCCGTGGGCACTGCTGCTTGGCTGGTGGTCTCCGCACCTTGAAACCAACTCCAAACGTGTTCGCCTTCGCGGAGAAGGCTGATTTGGCAGGAAGAAGCCCTGTGTGCACTGGCCCTGGCAACCCACCCATCGCCAGCTAGGGAGGGACCCACCTAGGGCCTAGCTGCGAAACGGCACAAAACGCGCTCCTAGGAGCTGCACTCTGCAAAGGGAAACTGTGCTCGGGGAACAAAGCTCAGCCCCAAGGCGGCTTGGCTCAGGATCGCAGCGCTTGCCTAGTTCTCACCTAGCCCTAGGCTCCCCAAAGGGCCAAGGAGGGTCTGGGCTGCCTCTGGCTCCGTGGGCACTGCTGCTTGGCTGGTGGTCTCCGCACCGTGAAACCAACTCCAAACGTGTTCGCCTTCGCGGAGAAGGCTGATTTGGCAGGAAGAAGCCCTGTGTGCACTGGCCCTGGCAACCCACCCATCGCCAGCTAGGGAGGGACCCACCTAGGGCCTAGCTGCGAAACGGCACAAAACGCGCTCCTAGGAGCTGCACTCTGCAAAGGGAAACTGTGCTCGGGGAACAAAGCTCAGCCCCAAGGCGGCTTGGCTCAGGATCGCAGCGCTTGCCTAGTTCTCACCTAGCCCTAGGCTCCCCATAGGGCCAAGGAGGGTCTGGGCTGCCTCTGGCTCCGTGGGCACTGCTGCTTGGCTGGTGGTCTCCGCAGCTTGAAACCAACTCCAAACGTGTTCGCCTTCGCGGAAAAGGCTGATTTGGCAGGAAGAAGCCCTGTGTGCACTGGCCCTGGCAACCCACCCATCGCCAGCTAGGGAGGGACCCACCTAGGGCCTAGCTGCGAAACGGCACAAAACGCGCTCCTAGGAGCTGCACTCTGCAAAGGGAAACTGTGCTCGGGGAACAAAGCTCAGCCCCAAGGCGGCTTGGCTCAGGATCGCAGCGCTTGCCTAGTTCTCACCTAGCCCTAGGCTCCCCATAGGGCCAAGGAGGGTCTGGGCTGCCTCTGGCTCCGTGGGCACTGCTGCTTGGCTGGTGGTCTCCGCACCTTGAAACCAACTCCAAACGTGTTCTCCTTCGCGGAGAAGGCTGATTTGGCAGGAAGAAGCCCTGTGTGCACTGGCCCTGGCAACCCACCCATCGCCAGCTAGGGAGGGACCCACCTAGGGCCTAGCTGCGAAACGGCACAAAACGCGCTCCTAGGAGCTGCACTCTGCAAAGGGAAACTGTGCTCGGGGAACAAAGCTCAGCCCCAAGGCGGCTTGGCTCAGGATCGCAGCGCTTGCCTAGTTCTCACCTAGCCCTAGGCTCCCCATAGGGCCAAGGAGGGTCTGGGCTGCCTCTGGCTCCGTGGGCACTGCTGCTTGGCTGGTGGTCTCCGCAGCTTGAAACCAACTCCAAACGTGTTCGCCTTCGCGGAGAAGGCTGATTTGGCAGGAAGAAGCCCTGTGTGCACTGGCCCTGGCAACCCACCCATCGCCAGCTAGGGAGGGACCCACCTAGGGCCTAGCTGCGAAACGGCACAAAACGCGCTCCTAGGAGCTGCACTCTGCAAAGGGAAACTGTGCTCGGGGAACAAAGCTCAGCCCCAAGGCGGCTTGGCTCAGGATCGCAGCGCTTGCCTAGTTCTCACCTAGCCCTAGGCTCCCCATAGGGCCAAGGAGGGTCTGGGCTGCCTCTGGCTCCGTGGGCACTGCTGCTTGGCTGGTGGTCTCCGCACCTTGAAACCAACTCCAAACGTGTTCTCCTTCGCGGAGAAGGCTGATTTGGCAGGAAGAAGCCCTGTGTGCACTGGCCCTGGCAAACCGCCATAGCCAGCTAAGGAGGGACCCACCTAGGGCCTAGCTGCGAAACGGCACAAAACGCGCTCCTAGGAGCTGCACTCTGCAAAGGGAAACTGTGCTCGGGGAACAAAGCTCAGCCCCAAGGCGGCTTGGCTCAGGATCGCAGCGCTTGCCTAGTTCTCACCTAGCCCTAGGCTCCCCATAGGGCCAAGGAGGGTCTGGGCTGCCTCTGGCTCCGTGGGCACTGCTGCTTGGCTGGTGGTCTCCGCACCTTGAAACCAACTCCAAACGTGTTCGCCTTCGCGGAGAAGGCTGATTTGGCAGGAAGAAGCCCTGTGTGCACTGGCCCTGGCAATCCACCCATAGCCAGCTAAGGAGGGACCCACCTAGGGCCTAGCTGCGAAACGGCACAAAACGCGCTCCTAGGAGCTGCACTCTGCAAAGGGAAACTGTGCTCGGGGAACAAAGCTCAGCCCCAAGGCGGCTTGGCTCAGGATCGCAGCGCTTGCCTAGTTCTCACCTAGCCCTAGGCTCCCCATAGGGCCAAGGAGGGTCTGGGCTGCCTCTGGCTCCGTGGGCACTGCTGCTTGGCTGGTGGTCTCCGCACCTTGAAACCAACTCCAAACGTGTTCTCCTTCGCGGAGAAGGCTGATTTGGCAGGAAGAAGCCCTGTGTGCACTGGCCCTGGCAACCCACCCATCGCCAGCTAGGGAGGGACCCACCTAGGGCCTAGCTGCGAAACGGCACAAAACGCGCTCCTAGGAGCTGCACTCTGCAAAGGGAAACTGTGCTCGGGGAACAAAGCTCAGCCCCAAGGCGGCTTGGCTCAGGATCGCAGCGCTTGCCTAGTTCTCACCTAGCCCTAGGCTCCCCATAGGGCCAAGGAGGGTCTGGGCTGCCTCTGGCTCCGTGGGCACTGCTGCTTGGCTGGTGGTCTCCGCACCTTGAAACCAACTCCAAACGTGTTCGCCTTCGCGGAGAAGGCTGATTTGGCAGGAAGAAGCCCTGTGTGCACTGGCCCTGGCAACCCACCCATCGCCAGATAAGGAGGGACCCACCTAGGGCCTAGCTGCGAAACGGCACAAAACGCGCTCCTAGGAGCTGCACTCTGCAAAGGGAAACTGTGCTCGGGGAACAAAGCTCAGCCCCAAGGCGGCTTGGCTCAGGATCGCAGCGCTTGCCTAGTTCTCACCTAGCCCTAGGCTCCCCATAGGGCCAAGGAGGGTCTGGGCTGCCTCTGGCTCCGTGGGCACTGCTGCTTGGCTGGTGGTCTCCGCACCGTGAAACCAACTCCAAACGTGTTCGCCTTCGCGGAGAAGGCTGATTTGGCAGGAAGAAGCCCTGTGTGCACTGGCCCTGGCAACCCACCCATCGCCAGCTAGGGAGGGACCCACCTAGGGCCTAGCTGCGAAACGGCACAAAACGCGCTCCTAGGAGCTGCACTCTGCAAAGGGAAACTGTGCTCGGGGAACAAAGCTCAGCCCCAAGGCGGCTTGGCTCAGGATCGCAGCGCTTGCCTAGTTCTCACCTAGCCCTAGGCTCCCCATAGGGCCAAGGAGGGTCTGGGCTGCCTCTGGCTCCGTGGGCACTGCTGCTTGGCTGGTGGTCTCCGCACCTTGAAACCAACTCCAAACGTGTTCGCCTTCGCGGAGAAGGCTGATTTGGCAGGAAGAAGCCCTGTGTGCACTGGCCCTGGCAAACCACCCATAGCCAGCTAGGGAGGGACCCACCTAGGGCCTAGCTGCGAAACGGCACAAAACGCGCTCCTAGGAGCTGCACTCTGCAAAGGGAAACTGTGCTCGGGGAACAAAGCTCAGCCCCAAGGCGGCTTGGCTCAGGATCGCAGCGCTTGCCTAGTTCTCACCTAGCCCTAGGCTCCCCAAAGGGCCAAGGAGGGTCTGGGCTGCCTCTGGCTCCGTGGGCACTGCTGCTTGGCTGGTGGTCTCCGCACCGTGAAACCAACTCCAAACGTGTTCGCCTTCGCGGAGAAGGCTGATTTGGCAGGAAGAAGCCCTGTGTGCACTGGCCCTGGCAACCCACCCATCGCCAGCTAGGGAGGGACCCACCTAGGGCCTAGCTGCGAAACGGCACAAAACGCGCTCCTAGGAGCTGCACTCTGCAAAGGGAAACTGTGCTCGGGGAACAAAGCTCAGCCCCAAGGCGGCTTGGCTCAGGATCGCAGCGCTTGCCTAGTTCTCACCTAGCCCTAGGCTCCCCATAGGGCCAAGGAGGGTCTGGGCTGCCTCTGGCTCTGTGGGCACTGCTGCTTGGCTGGTGGTCTCCGCACCTTGAAACCAACTCCAAACGTGTTCGCCTTCGCGGAGAAGGCTGATTTGGCAGGAAGAAGCCCTGTGTGCACTGGCCCTGGCAACCCACCCATAGCCAGCTAGGGAGGGACCCACCTAGGGCCTAGCTGCGAAACGGCACAAAATGCGCTCCTAGGAGCTGCACTCTGCAAAGGGAAACTGTGCTCGGGGAACAAAGCTCAGCCCCAAGGCGGCTTGGCTCAGGATCGCAGCGCTTGCCTAGTTCTCACCTAGCCCTAGGCTCCCCATAGGGCCAAGGAGGGTCTGGGCTGCCTCTGGCTCCGTGGGCACTGCTGCTTGGCTGGTGGTCTCCGCACCGTGAAACCAACTCCAAACGTGTTCGCCTTCGCGGAGAAGGCTGATTTGGCAGGAAGAAGCCCTGTGTGCACTGGCCCTGGCAACCCACCCATCGCCAGCTAGGGAGGGACCCACCTAGGGCCTAGCTGCGAAACGGCACAAAACGCGCTCCTAGGAGCTGCACTCTGCAAAGGGAAACTGTGCTCGGGGAACAAAGCTCAGCCCCAAGGCGGCTTGGCTCAGGATCGCAGCGCTTGCCTAGTTCTCACCTAGCCCTAGGCTCCCCATAGGGCCAAGGAGGGTCTGGGCTGCCTCTGGCTCCGTGGGCACTGCTGCTTGGCTGGTGGTCTCCGCACCTTGAAACCAACTCCAAACGTGTTCGCCTTCGCGGAGAAGGCTGATTTGGCAGGAAGAAGCCCTGTGTGCACTGGCCCTGGCAACCCACCCATCGCCAGCTAGGGAGGGACCCACCTAGGGCCTAGCTGCGAAACGGCACAAAACGCGCTCCTAGGAGCTGCACTCTGCAAAGGGAAACTGTGCTCGGGGAACAAAGCTCAGCCCCAAGGCGGCTTGGCTCAGGATCGCAGCGCTTGCCTAGTTCTCACCTAGCCCTAGGCTCCCCATAGGGCCAAGGAGGGTCTGGGCTGCCTCTGGCTCCGTGGGCACTGCTGCTTGGCTGGTGGTCTCCGCACCTTGAAACCAACTCCAAACGTGTTCGCCTTCGCGGAGAAGGCTGATTTGGCAGGAAGAAGCCCTGTGTGCACTGGCCCTGGCAACCCACCCATCGCCAGCTAGGGAGGGACCCACCTAGGGCCTAGCTGCGAAACGGCACAAAACGCGCTCCTAGGAGCTGCACTCTGCAAAGGGAAACTGTGCTCGGGGAACAAAGCTCAGCCCCAAGGCGGCTTGGCTCAGGATCGCAGCGCTTGCCTAGTTCTCACCTAGCCCTAGGCTCCCCATAGGGCCAAGGAGGGTCTGGGCTGCCTCTGGCTCCGTGGGCACTGCTGCTTGGCTGGTGGTCTCCGCACCTTGAAACCAACTCCAAACGTGTTCGCCTTCGCGGAGAAGGCTGATTTGGCAGGAAGAAGCCCTGTGTGCACTGGCCCTGGCAAACCACCCATAGCCAGCTAGGGAGGGACCCACCTAGGGCCTAGCTGCGAAACGGCACAAAACGCGCTCCTAGGAGCTGCACTCTGCAAAGGGAAACTGTGCTCGGGGAACAAAGCTCAGCCCCAAGGCGGCTTGGCTCAGGATCGCAGCGCTTGCCTAGTTCTCACCTAGCCCTAGGCTCCCCATAGGGCCAAGGAGGGTCTGGGCTGCCTCTGGCTCCGTGGGCACTGCTGCTTGGCTGGTGGTCTCCGCACCGTGAAACCAACTCCAAACGTGTTCGCCTTCGCGGAGAAGGCTGATTTGGCAGGAAGAAGCCCTGTGTGCACTGGCCCTGGCAACCCACCCATCGCCAGCTAGGGAGGGACCCACCTAGGGCCTAGCTGCGAAACGGCACAAAACGCGCTCCTAGGAGCTGCACTCTGCAAAGGGAAACTGTGCTCGGGGAACAAAGCTCAGCCCCAAGGCGGCTTGGCTCAGGATCGCAGCGCTTGCCTAGTTCTCACCTAGCCCTAGGCTCCCCATAGGGCCAAGGAGGGTCTGGGCTGCCTCTGGCTCCGTGGGCACTGCTGCTTGGCTGGTGGTCTCCGCACCTTGAAACCAACTCCAAACGTGTTCGCCTTCGCGGAGAAGGCTGATTTGGCAGGAAGAAGCCCTGTGTGCACTGGCCCTGGCAACCCACCCATAGCCAGCTAGGGAGGGACCCACCTAGGGCCTAGCTGCGAAACGGCACAAAACGTGCTCCTAGGAGCTGCACTCTGCAAAGGGAAACTGTGCTCGGGGAACAAAGCTCAGCCCCAAGGCGGCTTGGCTCAGGATCGCAGCGCTTGCCTAGTTCTCACCTAGCCCTAGGCTCCCCATAGGGCCAAGGAGGGTCTGGGCTGCCTCTGGCTCCGTGGGCACTGCTGCTTGGCTGGTGGTCTCCGCACCGTGAAACCAACTCCAAACGTGTTCTCCTTCGTGGAGAAGGCTGATTTGGCAGGAAGAAGCCCTGTGTGCACTGGCCCTGGCAAACCGCCCATCGCCAGCTAAGGAGGGACCCACCTAGGGCCTAGCTGCGAAACGGCACAAAACGCGCTCCTAGGAGCTGCACTCTGCAAAGGGAAACTGTGCTCGGGGAACAAAGCTCAGCCCCAAGGCGGCTTGGCTCAGGATCGCAGCGCTTGCCTAGTTCTCACCTAGCCCTAGGCTCCCCATAGGGCCAAGGAGGGTCTGGGCTGCCTCTGGCTCCGTGGGCACTGCTGCTTGGCTGGTGGTCTCCGCACCTTGAAACCAACTCCAAACGTGTTCGCCTTCGCGGAGAAGGCTGATTTGGCAGGAAGAAGCCCTGTGTGCACTGGCCCTGGCAACCCACCCATCGCCAGCTAGGGAGGGACCCACCTAGGGCCTAGCTGCGAAACGGCACAAAACGCGCTCCTAGGAGCTGCACTCTGCAAAGGGAAACTGTGCTCGGGGAACAAAGCTCAGCCCCAAGGCGGCTTGGCTCAGGATCGCAGCGCTTGCCTAGTTCTCACCTAGCCCTAGGCTCCCCATAGGGCCAAGGAGGGTCTGGGCTGCCTCTGGCTCCGTGGGCACTGCTGCTTGGCTGGTGGTCTCCGCACCTTGAAACCAACTCCAAACGTGTTCGCCTTCGCGGAGAAGGCTGATTTGGCAGGAAGAAGCCCTGTGTGCACTGGCCCTGGCAACCCACCCATCGCCAGCTAGGGAGGGACCCACCTAGGGCCTAGCTGCGAAACGGCACAAAACGCGCTCCTAGGAGCTGCACTCTGCAAAGGGAAACTGTGCTCGGGGAACAAAGCTCAGCCCCAAGGCGGCTTGGCTCAGGATCGCAGCGCTTGCCTAGTTCTCACCTAGCCCTAGGCTCCCCATAGGGCCAAGGAGGGTCTGGGCTGCCTCTGGCTCCGTGGGCACTGCTGCTTGGCTGGTGGTCTCCGCACCGTGAAACCAACTCCAAACGTGTTCGCCTTCGCGGAGAAGGCTGATTTGGCAGGAAGAAGCCCTGTGTGCACTGGCCCTGGCAACCCACCCATCGCCAGCTAGGGAGGGACCCACCTAGGGCCTAGCTGCGAAACGGCACAAAACGCCCTCCTAGGAGCTGCACTCTGCAAAGGGAAACTGTGCTCGGGGAACAAAGCTCAGCCCCAAGGCGGCTTGGCTCAGGATCGCAGCGCTTGCCTAGTTCTCACCTAGCCCTAGGCTCCCCATAGGGCCAAGGAGGGTCTGGGCTGCCTCTGGCTCCGTGGGCACTGCTGCTTGGCTGGTGGTCTCCGCACCTTGAAACCAACTCCAAACGTGTTCGCCTTCGCGGAGAAGGCTGATTTGGCAGGAAGAAGCCCTGTGTGCACTGGCCCTGGCAACCCACCCATCGCCAGCTAGGGAGGGACCCACCTAGGGCCTAGCTGCGAAACGGCACAAAACGCGCTCCTAGGAGCTGCACTCTGCAAAGGGAAACTGTGCTCGGGGAACAAAGCTCAGCCCCAAGGCGGCTTGGCTCAGGATCGCAGCGCTTGCCTAGTTCTCACCTAGCCCTAGGCTCCCCATAGGGCCAAGGAGGGTCTGGGCTGCCTCTGGCTCCGTGGGCACTGCTGCTTGGCTGGTGGTCTCCGCACCGTGAAACCAACTCCAAACGTGTTCGCCTTCGCGGAGAAGGCTGATTTGGCAGGAAGAAGCCCTGTGTGCACTGGCCCTGGCAACCCACCCATCGCCAGCTAGGGAGGGACCCACCTAGGGCCTAGCTGCGAAACGGCACAAAACGCGCTCCTAGGAGCTGCACTCTGCAAAGGGAAACTGTGCTCGGGGAACAAAGCTCAGCCCCAAGGCGGCTTGGCTCAGGATCGCAGCGCTTGCCTAGTTCTCACCTAGCCCTAGGCTCCCCATAGGGCCAAGGAGGGTCTGGGCTGCCTCTGGCTCCGTGGGCACTGCTGCTTGGCTGGTGGTCTCCGCACCTTGAAACCAACTCCAAACGTGTTCGCCTTCGCGGAGAAGGCTGATTTGGCAGGAAGAAGCCCTGTGTGCACTGGCCCTGGCAAACCACCCATAGCCAGCTAGGGAGGGACCCACCTAGGGCCTAGCTGCGAAACGGCACAAAACGCACTCCTAGGAGCTGCACTCTGCAAAGGGAAACTGTGCTCGGGGAACAAAGCTCAGCCCCAAGGCGGCTTGGCTCAGGATCGCAGCGCTTGCCTAGTTCTCACCTAGCCCTAGGCTCCCCATAGGGCCAAGGAGGGTCTGGGCTGCCTCTGGCTCCGTGGGCACTGCTGCTTGGCTGGTGGTCTCCGCACCTTGAAACCAACTCCAAACGTGTTCGCCTTCGCGGAGAAGGCTGATTTGGCAGGAAGAAGCCCTGTGTGCACTGGCCCTGGCAACCCACCCATCGCCAGCTAGGGAGGGACCCACCTAGGGCCTAGCTGCGAAACGGCACAAAACGCGCTCCTAGGAGCTGCACTCTGCAAAGGGAAACTGTGCTCGGGGAACAAAGCTCAGCCCCAAGGCGGCTTGGCTCAGGATCGCAGCGCTTGCCTAGTTCTCACCTAGCCCTAGGCTCCCCATAGGGCCAAGGAGGGTCTGGGCTGCCTCTGGCTCCGTGGGCACTGCTGCTTGGCTGGTGGTCTCCGCACCTTGAAACCAACTCCAAACGTGTTCGCCTTCGCGGAGAAGGCTGATTTGGCAGGAAGAAGCCCTGTGTGCACTGGCCCTGGCAACCCACCCATCGCCAGCTAGGGAGGGACCCACCTAGGGCCTAGCTGCGAAACGGCACAAAACGCGCTCCTAGGAGCTGCACTCTGCAAAGGGAAACTGTGCTCGGGGAACAAAGCTCAGCCCCAAGGCGGCTTGGCTCAGGATCGCAGCGCTTGCCTAGTTCTCACCTAGCCCTAGGCTCCCCATAGGGCCAAGGAGGGTCTGGGCTGCCTCTGGCTCCGTGGGCACTGCTGCTTGGCTGGTGGTCTCCGCACCGTGAAACCAACTCCAAACGTGTTCGCCTTCGCGGAGAAGGCTTATTTGGCAGGAAGAAGCCCTGTGTGCACTGGCCCTGGCAACCCACCCATCGCCAGCTAGGGAGGGACCCACCTAGGGCCTAGCTGCGAAACGGCACAAAACGCGCTCCTAGGAGCTGCACTCTGCAAAGGGAAACTGTGCTCGGGGAACAAAGCTCAGCCCCAAGGCGGCTTGGCTCAGGATCGCAGCGCTTGCCTAGTTCTCACCTAGCCCTAGGCTCCCCATAGGGCCAAGGAGGGTCTGGGCTGCCTCTGGCTCCGTGGGCACTGCTGCTTGGCTGGTGGTCTCCGCACCTTGAAACCAACTCCAAACGTGTTCGCCTTCGCGGAGAAGGCTGATTTGGCAGGAAGAAGCCCTGTGTGCACTGGCCCTGGCAACCCACCCATCGCCAGCTAGGGAGGGACCCACCTAGGGCCTAGCTGCGAAACGGCACAAAACGCGCTCCTAGGAGCTGCACTCTGCAAAGGGAAACTGTGCTCGGGGAACAAAGCTCAGCCCCAAGGCGGCTTGGCTCAGGATCGCAGCGCTTGCCTAGTTCTCACCTAGCCCTAGGCTCCCCATAGGGCCAAGGAGGGTCTGGGCTGCCTCTGGCTCCGTGGGCACTGCTGCTTGGCTGGTGGTCTCCGCACCTTGAAACCAACTCCAAACGTGTTCGCCTTCGCGGAGAAGGCTGATTTGGCAGGAAGAAGCCCTGTGTGCACTGGCCCTGGCAACCCACCCATAGCCAGCTAGGGAGGGACCCACCTAGGGCCTAGCTGCGAAACGGCACAAAACGTGCTCCTAGGAGCTGCACTCTGCAAAGGGAAACTGTGCTCGGGGAACAAAGCTCAGCCCCAAGGCGGCTTGGCTCAGGATCGCAGCGCTTGCCTAGTTCTCACCTAGCCCTAGGCTCCCCATAGGGCCAAGGAGGGTCTGGGCTGCCTCTGGCTCCGTGGGCACTGCTGCTTGGCTGGTGGTCTCCGCACCTTGAAACCAACTCCAAACGTGTTCTCCTTCGTGGAGAAGGCTGATTTGGCAGGAAGAAGCCCTGTGTGCACTGGCCCTGGCAAACCGCCCATCGCCAGCTAAGGAGGGACCCACCAAGGGCCTAGCTGCGAAACGGCACAAAACGCGCTCCTAGGAGCTGCACTCTGCAAAGGGAAACTGTGCTCGGGGAACAAAGCTCAGCCCCAAGGCGGCTTGGCTCAGGATCGCAGCGCTTGCCTAGTTCTCACCTAGCCCTAGGCTCCCCATAGGGCCAAGGAGGGTCTGGGCTGCCTCTGGCTCCGTGGGCACTGCTGCTTGGCTGGTGGTCTCCGCACCTTGAAACCAACTCCAAACGTGTTCGCCTTCGCGGAGAAGGCTGATTTGGCAGGAAGAAGCCCTGTGTGCACTGGCCCTGGCAAACCACCCATAGCCAGCTAGGGAGGGACCCACCTAGGGCCTAGCTGCGAAACGGCACAAAACGCGCTCCTAGGAGCTGCACTCTGCAAAGGGAAACTGTGCTCGGGGAACAAAGCTCAGCCCCAAGGCGGCTTGGCTCAGGATCGCAGCGCTTGCCTAGTTCTCACCTAGCCCTAGGCTCCCCATAGGGCCAAGGAGGGTCTGGGCTGCCTCTGGCTCCGTGGGCACTGCTGCTTGGCTGGTGGTCTCCGCACCTTGAAACCAACTCCAAACGTGTTCGCCTTCGCGGAGAAGGCTGATTTGGCAGGAAGAAGCCCTGTGTGCACTGGCCCTGGCAACCCACCCATCGCCAGCTAGGGAGGGACCCACCTAGGGCCTAGCTGCGAAACGGCACAAAACGCGCTCCTAGGAGCTGCACTCTGCAAAGGGAAACTGTGCTCGGGGAACAAAGCTCAGCCCCAAGGCGGCTTGGCTCAGGATCGCAGCGCTTGCCTAGTTCTCACCTAGCCCTAGGCTCCCCATAGGGCCAAGGAGGGTCTGGGCTGCCTCTGGCTCCGTGGGCACTGCTGCTTGGCTGGTGGTCTCCGCACCTTGAAACCAACTCCAAACGTGTTCGCCTTCGCGGAGAAGGCTGATTTGGCAGGAAGAAGCCCTGTGTGCACTGGCCCTGGCAACCCACCCATAGCCAGCTAGGGAGGGACCCACCTAGGGCCTAGCTGCGAAACGGCACAAAATGCGCTCCTAGGAGCTGCACTCTGCAAAGGGAAACTGTGCTCGGGGAACAAAGCTCAGCCCCAAGGCGGCTTGGCTCAGGATCGCAGCGCTTGCCTAGTTCTCACCTAGCCCTAGGCTCCCCATAGGGCCAAGGAGGGTCTGGGCTGCCTCTGGCTCCGTGGGCACTGCTGCTTGGCTGGTGGTCTCCGCACCGTGAAACCAACTCCAAACGTGTTCGCCTTCGCGGAGAAGGCTGATTTGGCAGGAAGAAGCCCTGTGTGCACTGGCCCTGGCAACCCACCCATCGCCAGCTAGGGAGGGACCCACCTAGGGCCTAGCTGCGAAACGGCACAAAACGCGCTCCTAGGAGCTGCACTCTGCAAAGGGAAACTGTGCTCGGGGAACAAAGCTCAGCCCCAAGGCGGCTTGGCTCAGGATCGCAGCGCTTGCCTAGTTCTCACCTAGCCCTAGGCTCCCCATAGGGCCAAGGAGGGTCTGGGCTGCCTCTGGCTCCGTGGGCACTGCTGCTTGGCTGGTGGTCTCCGCACCTTGAAACCAACTCCAAACGTGTTCGCCTTCGCGGAGAAGGCTGATTTGGCAGGAAGAAGCCCTGTGTGCACTGGCCCTGGCAACCCACCCATCGCCAGCTAGGGAGGGACCCACCTAGGGCCTAGCTGCGAAACGGCACAAAACGCGCTCCTAGGAGCTGCACTCTGCAAAGGGAAACTGTGCTCGGGGAACAAAGCTCAGCCCCAAGGCGGCTTGGCTCAGGATCGCAGCGCTTGCCTAGTTCTCACCTAGCCCTAGGCTCCCCATAGGGCCAAGGAGGGTCTGGGCTGCCTCTGGCTCCGTGGGCACTGCTGCTTGGCTGGTGGTCTCCGCACCTTGAAACCAACTCCAAACGTGTTCGCCTTCGCGGAGAAGGCTGATTTGGCAGGAAGAAGCCCTGTGTGCACTGGCCCTGGCAACCCACCCATCGCCAGCTAGGGAGGGACCCACCTAGGGCCTAGCTGCGAAACGGCACAAAACGCGCTCCTAGGAGCTGCACTCTGCAAAGGGAAACTGTGCTCGGGGAACAAAGCTCAGCCCCAAGGCGGCTTGGCTCAGGATCGCAGCGCTTGCCTAGTTCTCACCTAGCCCTAGGCTCCCCATAGGGCCAAGGAGGGTCTGGGCTGCCTCTGGCTCCGTGGGCACTGCTGCTTGGCTGGTGGTCTCCGCACCTTGAAACCAACTCCAAACGTGTTCGCCTTCGCGGAGAAGGCTGATTTGGCAGGAAGAAGCCCTGTGTGCACTGGCCCTGGCAAACCACCCATAGCCAGCTAGGGAGGGACCCACCTAGGGCCTAGCTGCGAAACGGCACAAAACGCGCTCCTAGGAGCTGCACTCTGCAAAGGGAAACTGTGCTCGGGGAACAAAGCTCAGCCCCAAGGCGGCTTGGCTCAGGATCGCAGCGCTTGCCTAGTTCTCACCTAGCCCTAGGCTCCCCAAAGGGCCAAGGAGGGTCTGGGCTGCCTCTGGCTCCGTGGGCACTGCTGCTTGGCTGGTGGTCTCCGCACCTTGAAACCAACTCCAAACGTGTTCGCCTTCGCGGAGAAGGCTGATTTGGCAGGAAGAAGCCCTGTGTGCACTGGCCCTGGCAACCCACCCATCGCCAGCTAGGGAGGGACCCACCTAGGGCCTAGCTGCGAAACGGCACAAAACGCGCTCCTAGGAGCTGCACTCTGCAAAGGGAAACTGTGCTCGGGGAACAAAGCTCAGCCCCAAGGCGGCTTGGCTCAGGATCGCAGCGCTTGCCTAGTTCTCACCTAGCCCTAGGCTCCCCATAGGGCCAAGGAGGGTCTGGGCTGCCTCTGGCTCCGTGGGCACTGCTGCTTGGCTGGTGGTCTCCGCACCTTGAAACCAACTCCAAACGTGTTCGCCTTCGCGGAGAAGGCTGATTTGGCAGGAAGAAGCCCTGTGTGCACTGGCCCTGGCAACCCACCCATAGCCAGCTAGGGAGGGACCCACCTAGGGCCTAGCTGCGAAACGGCACAAAACGCGCTCCTAGGAGCTGCACTCTGCAAAGGGAAACTGTGCTCGGGGAACAAAGCTCAGCCCCAAGGCGGCTTGGCTCAGGATCGCAGCGCTTGCCTAGTTCTCACCTAGCCCTAGGCTCCCCATAGGGCCAAGGAGGGTCTGGGCTGCCTCTGGCTCCGTGGGCACTGCTGCTTGGCTGGTGGTCTCCGCACCGTGAAACCAACTCCAAACGTGTTCTCCTTCGTGGAGAAGGCTGATTTGGCAGGAAGAAGCCCTGTGTGCACTGGCCCTGGCAAACCGCCCATCGCCAGCTAAGGAGGGACCCACCTAGGGCCTAGCTGCGAAACGGCACAAAACGCGCTCCTAGGAGCTGCACTCTGCAAAGGGAAACTGTGCTCGGGGAACAAAGCTCAGCCCCAAGGCGGCTTGGCTCAGGATCGCAGCGCTTGCCTAGTTCTCACCTAGCCCTAGGCTCCCCATAGGGCCAAGGAGGGTCTGGGCTGCCTCTGGCTCCGTGGGCACTGCTGCTTGGCTGGTGGTCTCCGCACCTTGAAACCAACTCCAAACGTGTTCGCCTTCGCGGAGAAGGCTGATTTGGCAGGAAGAAGCCCTGTGTGCACTGGCCCTGGCAACCCACCCATCGCCAGCTAGGGAGGGACCCACCTAGGGCCTAGCTGCGAAACGGCACAAAACGCGCTCCTAGGAGCTGCACTCTGCAAAGGGAAACTGTGCTCGGGGAACAAAGCTCAGCCCCAAGGCGGCTTGGCTCAGGATCGCAGCGCTTGCCTAGTTCTCACCTAGCCCTAGGCTCCCCATAGGGCCAAGGAGGGTCTGGGCTGCCTCTGGCTCCGTGGGCACTGCTGCTTGGCTGGTGGTCTCCGCACCTTGAAACCAACTCCAAACGTGTTCGCCTTCGCGGAGAAGGCTGATTTGGCAGGAAGAAGCCCTGTGTGCACTGGCCCTGGCAACCCACCCATCGCCAGCTAGGGAGGGACCCACCTAGGGCCTAGCTGCGAAACGGCACAAAACGCGCTCCTAGGAGCTGCACTCTGCAAAGGGAAACTGTGCTCGGGGAACAAAGCTCAGCCCCAAGGCGGCTTGGCTCAGGATCGCAGCGCTTGCCTAGTTCTCACCTAGCCCTAGGCTCCCCATAGGGCCAAGGAGGGTCTGGGCTGCCTCTGGCTCCGTGGGCACTGCTGCTTGGCTGGTGGTCTCCGCACCTTGAAACCAACTCCAAACGTGTTCGCCTTCGCGGAGAAGGCTGATTTGGCAGGAAGAAGCCCTGTGTGCACTGGCCCTGGCAACCCACCCATCGCCAGCTAGGGAGGGACCCACCTAGGGCCTAGCTGCGAAACGGCACAAAACGCCCTCCTAGGAGCTGCACTCTGCAAAGGGAAACTGTGCTCGGGGAACAAAGCTCAGCCCCAAGGCGGCTTGGCTCAGGATCGCAGCGCTTGCCTAGTTCTCACCTAGCCCTAGGCTCCCCATAGGGCCAAGGAGGGTCTGGGCTGCCTCTGGCTCCGTGGGCACTGCTGCTTGGCTGGTGGTCTCCGCACCTTGAAACCAACTCCAAACGTGTTCGCCTTCGCGGAGAAGGCTGATTTGGCAGGAAGAAGCCCTGTGTGCACTGGCCCTGGCAACCCACCCATCGCCAGCTAGGGAGGGACCCACCTAGGGCCTAGCTGCGAAACGGCACAAAACGCGCTCCTAGGAGCTGCACTCTGCAAAGGGAAACTGTGCTCGGGGAACAAAGCTCAGCCCCAAGGCGGCTTGGCTCAGGATCGCAGCGCTTGCCTAGTTCTCACCTAGCCCTAGGCTCCCCATAGGGCCAAGGAGGGTCTGGGCTGCCTCTGGCTCCGTGGGCACTGCTGCTTGGCTGGTGGTCTCCGCACCTTGAAACCAACTCCAAACGTGTTCGCCTTCGCGGAGAAGGCTGATTTGGCAGGAAGAAGCCCTGTGTGCACTGGCCCTGGCAACCCACCCATCGCCAGCTAGGGAGGGACCCACCTAGGGCCTAGCTGCGAAACGGCACAAAACGCGCTCCTAGGAGCTGCACTCTGCAAAGGGAAACTGTGCTCGGGGAACAAAGCTCAGCCCCAAGGCGGCTTGGCTCAGGATCGCAGCGCTTGCCTAGTTCTCACCTAGCCCTAGGCTCCCCATAGGGCCAAGGAGGGTCTGGGCTGCCTCTGGCTCCGTGGGCACTGCTGCTTGGCTGGTGGTCTCCGCACCTTGAAACCAACTCCAAACGTGTTCGCCTTCGCGGAGAAGGCTGATTTGGCAGGAAGAAGCCCTGTGTGCACTGGCCCTGGCAAACCACCCATAGCCAGCTAGGGAGGGACCCACCTAGGGCCTAGCTGCGAAACGGCACAAAACGCACTCCTAGGAGCTGCACTCTGCAAAGGGAAACTGTGCTCGGGGAACAAAGCTCAGCCCCAAGGCGGCTTGGCTCAGGATCGCAGCGCTTGCCTAGTTCTCACCTAGCCCTAGGCTCCCCATAGGGCCAAGGAGGGTCTGGGCTGCCTCTGGCTCCGTGGGCACTGCTGCTTGGCTGGTGGTCTCCGCACCTTGAAACCAACTCCAAACGTGTTCGCCTTCGCGGAGAAGGCTGATTTGGCAGGAAGAAGCCCTGTGTGCACTGGCCCTGGCAACCCACCCATCGCCAGCTAGGGAGGGACCCACCTAGGGCCTAGCTGCGAAACGGCACAAAACGCGCTCCTAGGAGCTGCACTCTGCAAAGGGAAACTGTGCTCGGGGAACAAAGCTCAGCCCCAAGGCGGCTTGGCTCAGGATCGCAGCGCTTGCCTAGTTCTCACCTAGCCCTAGGCTCCCCATAGGGCCAAGGAGGGTCTGGGCTGCCTCTGGCTCCGTGGGCACTGCTGCTTGGCTGGTGGTCTCCGCACCGTGAAACCAACTCCAAACGTGTTCGCCTTCGCGGAGAAGGCTGATTTGGCAGGAAGAAGCCCTGTGTGCACTGGCCCTGGCAACCCACCCATCGCCAGCTAGGGAGGGACCCACCTAGGGCCTAGCTGCGAAACGGCACAAAACGCGCTCCTAGGAGCTGCACTCTGCAAAGGGAAACTGTGCTCGGGGAACAAAGCTCAGCCCCAAGGCGGCTTGGCTCAGGATCGCAGCGCTTGCCTAGTTCTCACCTAGCCCTAGGCTCCCCATAGGGCCAAGGAGGGTCTGGGCTGCCTCTGGCTCCGTGGGCACTGCTGCTTGGCTGGTGGTCTCCGCACCGTGAAACCAACTCCAAACGTGTTCGCCTTCGCGGAGAAGGCTGATTTGGCAGGAAGAAGCCCTGTGTGCACTGGCCCTGGCAACCCACCCATCGCCAGCTAGGGAGGGACCCACCTAGGGCCTAGCTGCGAAACGGCACAAAACGCGCTCCTAGGAGCTGCACTCTGCAAAGGGAAACTGTGCTCGGGGAACAAAGCTCAGCCCCAAGGCGGCTTGGCTCAGGATCGCAGCGCTTGCCTAGTTCTCACCTAGCCCTAGGCTCCCCATAGGGCCAAGGAGGGTCTGGGCTGCCTCTGGCTCCGTGGGCACTGCTGCTTGGCTGGTGGTCTCCGCACCTTGAAACCAACTCCAAACGTGTTCGCCTTCGCGGAGAAGGCTGATTTGGCAGGAAGAAGCCCTGTGTGCACTGGCCCTGGCAACCCACCCATCGCCAGCTAGGGAGGGACCCACCTAGGGCCTAGCTGCGAAACGGCACAAAACGCGCTCCTAGGAGCTGCACTCTGCAAAGGGAAACTGTGCTCGGGGAACAAAGCTCAGCCCCAAGGCGGCTTGGCTCAGGATCGCAGCGCTTGCCTAGTTCTCACCTAGCCCTAGGCTCCCCATAGGGCCAAGGAGGGTCTGGGCTGCCTCTGGCTCCGTGGGCACTGCTGCTTGGCTGGTGGTCTCCGCACCTTGAAACCAACTCCAAACGTGTTCGCCTTCGCGGAGAAGGCTGATTTGGCAGGAAGAAGCCCTGTGTGCACTGGCCCTGGCAACCCACCCATAGCCAGCTAGGGAGGGACCCACCTAGGGCCTAGCTGCGAAACGGCACAAAACGTGCTCCTAGGAGCTGCACTCTGCAAAGGGAAACTGTGCTCGGGGAACAAAGCTCAGCCCCAAGGCGGCTTGGCTCAGGATCGCAGCGCTTGCCTAGTTCTCACCTAGCCCTAGGCTCCCCATAGGGCCAAGGAGGGTCTGGGCTGCCTCTGGCTCCGTGGGCACTGCTGCTTGGCTGGTGGTCTCCGCACCTTGAAACCAACTCCAAACGTGTTCTCCTTCGTGGAGAAGGCTGATTTGGCAGGAAGAAGCCCTGTGTGCACTGGCCCTGGCAAACCGCCCATCGCCAGCTAAGGAGGGACCCACCAAGGGCCTAGCTGCGAAACGGCACAAAACGCGCTCCTAGGAGCTGCACTCTGCAAAGGGAAACTGTGCTCGGGGAACAAAGCTCAGCCCCAAGGCGGCTTGGCTCAGGATCGCAGCGCTTGCCTAGTTCTCACCTAGCCCTAGGCTCCCCATAGGGCCAAGGAGGGTCTGGGCTGCCTCTGGCTCCGTGGGCACTGCTGCTTGGCTGGTGGTCTCCGCACCTTGAAACCAACTCCAAACGTGTTCGCCTTCGCGGAGAAGGCTGATTTGGCAGGAAGAAGCCCTGTGTGCACTGGCCCTGGCAACCCACCCATCGCCAGCTAGGGAGGGACCCACCTAGGGCCTAGCTGCGAAACGGCACAAAACGCGCTCCTAGGAGCTGCACTCTGCAAAGGGAAACTGTGCTCGGGGAACAAAGCTCAGCCCCAAGGCGGCTTGGCTCAGGATCGCAGCGCTTGCCTAGTTCTCACCTAGCCCTAGGCTCCCCATAGGGCCAAGGAGGGTCTGGGCTGCCTCTGGCTCCGTGGGCACTGCTGCTTGGCTGGTGGTCTCCGCACCTTGAAACCAACTCCAAACGTGTTCGCCTTCGCGGAGAAGGCTGATTTGGCAGGAAGAAGCCCTGTGTGCACTGGCCCTGGCAACCCACCCATCGCCAGCTAGGGAGGGACCCACCTAGGGCCTAGCTGCGAAACGGCACAAAACGCGCTCCTAGGAGCTGCACTCTGCAAAGGGAAACTGTGCTCGGGGAACAAAGCTCAGCCCCAAGGCGGCTTGGCTCAGGATCGCAGCGCTTGCCTAGTTCTCACCTAGCCCTAGGCTCCCCATAGGGCCAAGGAGGGTCTGGGCTGCCTCTGGCTCCGTGGGCACTGCTGCTTGGCTGGTGGTCTCCGCACCTTGAAACCAACTCCAAACGTGTTCGCCTTCGCGGAGAAGGCTGATTTGGCAGGAAGAAGCCCTGTGTGCACTGGCCCTGGCAACCCACCCATCGCCAGCTAGGGAGGGACCCACCTAGGGCCTAGCTGCGAAACGGCACAAAACGCGCTCCTAGGAGCTGCACTCTGCAAAGGGAAACTGTGCTCGGGGAACAAAGCTCAGCCCCAAGGCGGCTTGGCTCAGGATCGCAGCGCTTGCCTAGTTCTCACCTAGCCCTAGGCTCCCCATAGGGCCAAGGAGGGTCTGGGCTGCCTCTGGCTCCGTGGGCACTGCTGCTTGGCTGGTGGTCTCCGCACCTTGAAACCAACTCCAAACGTGTTCGCCTTCGCGGAGAAGGCTGATTTGGCAGGAAGAAGCCCTGTGTGCACTGGCCCTGGCAACCCACCCATCGCCAGCTAGGGAGGGACCCACCTAGGGCCTAGCTGCGAAACGGCACAAAACGCGCTCCTAGGAGCTGCACTCTGCAAAGGGAAACTGTGCTCGGGGAACAAAGCTCAGCCCCAAGGCGGCTTGGCTCAGGATCGCAGCGCTTGCCTAGTTCTCACCTAGCCCTAGGCTCCCCATAGGGCCAAGGAGGGTCTGGGCTGCCTCTGGCTCCGTGGGCACTGCTGCTTGGCTGGTGGTCTCCGCACCTTGAAACCAACTCCAAACGTGTTCGCCTTCGCGGAGAAGGCTGATTTGGCAGGAAGAAGCCCTGTGTGCACTGGCCCTGGCAACCCACCCATCGCCAGCTAGGGAGGGACCCACCTAGGGCCTAGCTGCGAAACGGCACAAAACGCCCTCCTAGGAGCTGCACTCTGCAAAGGGAAACTGTGCTCGGGGAACAAAGCTCAGCCCCAAGGCGGCTTGGCTCAGGATCGCAGCGCTTGCCTAGTTCTCACCTAGCCCTAGGCTCCCCATAGGGCCAAGGAGGGTCTGGGCTGCATCTGGCTCCGTGGGCACTGCTGCTTGGCTGGTGGTCTCCGCACCTTGAAACCAACTCCAAACGTGTTCGCCTTCGCGGAGAAGGCTGATTTGGCAGGAAGAAGCCCTGTGTGCACTGGCCCTGGCAACCCACCCATCGCCAGCTAGGGAGGGACCCACCTAGGGCCTAGCTGCGAAACGGCACAAAACGCGCTCCTAGGAGCTGCACTCTGCAAAGGGAAACTGTGCTCGGGGAACAAAGCTCAGCCCCAAGGCGGCTTGGCTCAGGATCGCAGCGCTTGCCTAGTTCTCACCTAGCCCTAGGCTCCCCATAGGGCCAAGGAGGGTCTGGGCTGCCTCTGGCTCCGTGGGCACTGCTGCTTGGCTGGTGGTCTCCGCACCTTGAAACCAACTCCAAACGTGTTCGCCTTCGCGGAGAAGGCTGATTTGGCAGGAAGAAGCCCTGTGTGCACTGGCCCTGGCAACCCACCCATCGCCAGCTAGGGAGGGACCCACCTAGGGCCTAGCTGCGAAACGGCACAAAACGCGCTCCTAGGAGCTGCACTCTGCAAAGGGAAACTGTGCTCGGGGAACAAAGCTCAGCCCCAAGGCGGCTTGGCTCAGGATCGCAGCGCTTGCCTAGTTCTCACCTAGCCCTAGGCTCCCCATAGGGCCAAGGAGGGTCTGGGCTGCCTCTGGCTCCGTGGGCACTGCTGCTTGGCTGGTGGTCTCCGCACCTTGAAACCAACTCCAAACGTGTTCGCCTTCGCGGAGAAGGCTGATTTGGCAGGAAGAAGCCCTGTGTGCACTGGCCCTGGCAAACCACCCATAGCCAGCTAGGGAGGGACCCACCTAGGGCCTAGCTGCGAAACGGCACAAAACGCACTCCTAGGAGCTGCACTCTGCAAAGGGAAACTGTGCTCGGGGAACAAAGCTCAGCCCCAAGGCGGCTTGGCTCAGGATCGCAGCGCTTGCCTAGTTCTCACCTAGCCCTAGGCTCCCCATAGGGCCAAGGAGGGTCTGGGCTGCCTCTGGCTCCGTGGGCACTGCTGCTTGGCTGGTGGTCTCCGCAGCTTGAAACCAACTCCAAACGTGTTCGCCTTCGCGGAGAAGGCTTATTTGGCAGGAAGAAGCCCTGTGTGCACTGGCCCTGGCAACCCACCCATCGCCAGCTAGGGAGGGACCCACCTAGGGCCTAGCTGCGAAACGGCACAAAACGCGCTCCTAGGAGCTGCACTCTGCAAAGGGAAACTGTGCTCGGGGAACAAAGCTCAGCCCCAAGGCGGCTTGGCTCAGGATCGCAGCGCTTGCCTAGTTCTCACCTAGCCCTAGGCTCCCCATAGGGCCAAGGAGGGTCTGGGCTGCCTCTGGCTCCGTGGGCACTGCTGCTTGGCTGGTGGTCTCCGCACCTTGAAACCAACTCCAAACGTGTTCTCCTTCGCGGAGAAGGCTGATTTGGCAGGAAGAAGCCCTGTGTGCACTGGCCCTGGCAATCCACCCATAGCCAGCTAAGGAGGGACCCACCTAGGGCCTAGCTGCGAAACGGCACAAAACGCGCTCCTAGGAGCTGCACTCTGCAAAGGGAAACTGTGCTCGGGGAACAAAGCTCAGCCCCAAGGCGGCTTGGCTCAGGATCGCAGCGCTTGCCTAGTTCTCACCTAGCCCTAGGCTCCCCATAGGGCCAAGGAGGGTCTGGGCTGCCTCTGGCTCCGTGGGCACTGCTGCTTGGCTGGTGGTCTCCGCACCTTGAAACCAACTCCAAACGTGTTCGCCTTCGCGGAGAAGGCTGATTTGGCAGGAAGAAGCCCTGTGTGCACTGGCCCTGGCAACCCACCCATCGCCAGCTAGGGAGGGACCCACCTAGGGCCTAGCTGCGAAACGGCACAAAACGCGCTCCTAGGAGCTGCACTCTGCAAAGGGAAACTGTGCTCGGGGAACAAAGCTCAGCCCCAAGGCGGCTTGGCTCAGGATCGCAGCGCTTGCCTAGTTCTCACCTAGCCCTAGGCTCCCCATAGGGCCAAGGAGGGTCTGGGCTGCCTCTGGCTCCGTGGGCACTGCTGCTTGGCTGGTGGTCTCCGCACCTTGAAACCAACTCCAAACGTGTTCGCCTTCGCGGAGAAGGCTGATTTGGCAGGAAGAAGCCCTGTGTGCACTGGCCCTGGCAACCCACCCATCGCCAGCTAGGGAGGGACCCACCTAGGGCCTAGCTGCGAAACGGCACAAAACGCGCTCCTAGGAGCTGCACTCTGCAAAGGGAAACTGTGCTCGGGGAACAAAGCTCAGCCCCAAGGCGGCTTGGCTCAGGATCGCAGCGCTTGCCTAGTTCTCACCTAGCCCTAGGCTCCCCATAGGGCCAAGGAGGGTCTGGGCTGCCTCTGGCTCCGTGGGCACTGCTGCTTGGCTGGTGGTCTCCGCACCTTGAAACCAACTCCAAACGTGTTCGCCTTCGCGGAGAAGGCTGATTTGGCAGGAAGAAGCCCTGTGTGCACTGGCCCTGGCAAACCACCCATAGCCAGCTAGGGAGGGACCCACCTTGGGCCTAGCTGCGAAACGGCACAAAACGCACTCCTAGGAGCTGCACTCTGCAAAGGGAAACTGTGCTCGGGGAACAAAGCTCAGCCCCAAGGCGGCTTGGCTCAGGATCGCAGCGCTTGCCTAGTTCTCACCTAGCCCTAGGCTCCCCATAGGGCCAAGGAGGGTCTGGGCTGCCTCTGGCTCCGTGGGCACTGCTGCTTGGCTGGTGGTCTCCGCACCTTGAAACCAACTCCAAACGTGTTCGCCTTCGCGGAGAAGGCTGATTTGGCAGGAAGAAGCCCTGTGTGCACTGGCCCTGGCAACCCACCCATCGCCAGCTAGGGAGGGACCCACCTAGGGCCTAGCTGCGAAACGGCACAAAACGCGCTCCTAGGAGCTGCACTCTGCAAAGGGAAACTGTGCTCGGGGAACAAAGCTCAGCCCCAAGGCGGCTTGGCTCAGGATCGCAGCGCTTGCCTAGTTCTCACCTAGCCCTAGGCTCCCCATAGGGCCAAGGAGGGTCTGGGCTGCCTCTGGCTCCGTGGGCACTGCTGCTTGGCTGGTGGTCTCCGCACCTTGAAACCAACTCCAAACGTGTTCTCCTTCGCGGAGAAGGCTGATTTGGCAGGAAGAAGCCCTGTGTGCACTGGCCCTGGCAACCCACCCATAGCCAGCTAAGGAGGGACCCACCTAGGGCCTAGCTGCGAAACGGCACAAAACGCGCTCCTAGGAGCTGCACTCTGCAAAGGGAAACTGTGCTCGGGGAACAAAGCTCAGCCCCAAGGCGGCTTGGCTCAGGATCGCAGCGCTTGCCTAGTTCTCACCTAGCCCTAGGCTCCCCATAGGGCCAAGGAGGGTCTGGGCTGCCTCTGGCTCCGTGGGCACTGCTGCTTGGCTGGTGGTCTCCGCACCTTGAAACCAACTCCAAACGTGTTCGCCTTCGCGGAGAAGGCTGATTTGGCAGGAAGAAGCCCTGTGTGCACTGGCCCTGGCAACCCACCCATCGCCAGCTAGGGAGGGACCCACCTAGGGCCTAGCTGCGAAACGGCACAAAACGCGCTCCTAGGAGCTGCACTCTGCAAAGGGAAACTGTGCTCGGGGAACAAAGCTCAGCCCCAAGGCGGCTTGGCTCAGGATCGCAGCGCTTGCCTAGTTCTCACCTAGCCCTAGGCTCCCCATAGGGCCAAGGAGGGTCTGGGCTGCCTCTGGCTCCGTGGGCACTGCTGCTTGGCTGGTGGTCTCCGCACCTTGAAACCAACTCCAAACGTGTTCGCCTTCGCGGAGAAGGCTGATTTGGCAGGAAGAAGCCCTGTGTGCACTGGCCCTGGCAAACCACCCATTGCCAGCTAGGGAGGGACCCACCTAGGGCCTAGCTGCGAAACGGCACAAAACGCGCTCCTAGGAGCTGCACTCTGCAAAGGGAAACTGTGCTCGGGGAACAAAGCTCAGCCCCAAGGCGGCTTGGCTCAGGATCGCAGCGCTTGCCTAGTTCTCACCTAGCCCTAGGCTCCCCATAGGGCCAAGGAGGGTCTGGGCTGCCTCTGGCTCCGTGGGCACTGCTGCTTGGCTGGTGGTCTCCGCACCTTGAAACCAACTCCAAACGTGTTCGCCTTCGCGGAGAAGGCTGATTTGGCAGGAAGAAGCCCTGTGTGCACTGGCCCTGGCAACCCACCCATCGCCAGCTAGGGAGGGACCCACCTAGGGCCTAGCTGCGAAACGGCACAAAACGCGCTCCTAGGAGCTGCACTCTGCAAAGGGAAACTGTGCTCGGGGAACAAAGCTCAGCCCCAAGGCGGCTTGGCTCAGGATCGCAGCGCTTGCCTAGTTCTCACCTAGCCCTAGGCTCCCCATAGGGCCAAGGAGGGTCTGGGCTGCCTCTGGCTCCGTGGGCACTGCTGCTTGGCTGGTGGTCTCCGCACCTTGAAACCAACTCCAAACGTGTTCGCCTTCGCGGAGAAGGCTGATTTGGCAGGAAGAAGCCCTGTGTGCACTGGCCCTGGCAACCCACCCATCGCCAGCTAGGGAGGGACCCACCTAGGGCCTAGCTGCGAAACGGCACAAAACGCGCTCCTAGGAGCTGCACTCTGCAAAGGGAAACTGTGCTCGGGGAACAAAGCTCAGCCCCAAGGCGGCTTGGCTCAGGATCGCAGCGCTTGCCTAGTTCTCACCTAGCCCTAGGCTCCCCATAGGGCCAAGGAGGGTCTGGGCTGCCTCTGGCTCCGTGGGCACTGCTGCTTGGCTGGTGGTCTCCGCACCTTGAAACCAACTCCAAACGTGTTCTCCTTCGCGGAGAAGGCTGATTTGGCAGGAAGAAGCCCTGTGTGCACTGGCCCTGGCAACCCACCCATCGCCAGCTAGGGAGGGACCCACCTAGGGCCTAGCTGCGAAACGGCACAAAACGCGCTCCTAGGAGCTGCACTCTGCAAAGGGAAACTGTGCTCGGGGAACAAAGCTCAGCCCCAAGGCGGCTTGGCTCAGGATCGCAGCGCTTGCCTAGTTCTCACCTAGCCCTAGGCTCCCCATAGGGCCAAGGAGGGTCTGGGCTGCCTCTGGCTCCGTGGGCACTGCTGCTTGGCTGGTGGTCTCCGCACCTTGAAACCAACTCCAAACGTGTTCGCCTTCGCGGAGAAGGCTGATTTGGCAGGAAGAAGCCCTGTGTGCACTGGCCCTGGCAACCCACCCATCGCCAGCTAGGGAGGGACCCACCTAGGGCCTAGCTGCGAAACGGCACAAAACGCGCTCCTAGGAGCTGCACTCTGCAAAGGGAAACTGTGCTCGGGGAACAAAGCTCAGCCCCAAGGCGGCTTGGCTCAGGATCGCAGCGCTTGCCTAGTTCTCACCTAGCCCTAGGCTCCCCATAGGGCCAAGGAGGGTCTGGGCTGCCTCTGGCTCCGTGGGCACTGCTGCTTGGCTGGTGGTCTCCGCACCTTGAAACCAACTCCAAACGTGTTCGCCTTCGCGGAGAAGGCTGATTTGGCAGGAAGAAGCCCTGTGTGCACTGGCCCTGGCAAACCACCCATCGCCAGCTAGGGAGGGACCCACCTAGGGCCTAGCTGCGAAACGGCACAAAACGCGCTCCTAGGAGCTGCACTCTGCAAAGGGAAACTGTGCTCGGGGAACAAAGCTCAGCCCCAAGGCGGCTTGGCTCAGGATCGCAGCGCTTGCCTAGTTCTCACCTAGCCCTAGGCTCCCCATAGGGCCAAGGAGGGTCTGGGCTGCCTCTGGCTCCGTGGGCACTGCTGCTTGGCTGGTGGTCTCCGCACCTTGAAACCAACTCCAAACGTGTTCGCCTTCGCGGAGAAGGCTGATTTGGCAGGAAGAAGCCCTGTGTGCACTGGCCCTGGCAATCCACCCATAGCCAGCTAAGGAGGGACCCACCTAGGGCCTAGCTGCGAAACGGCACAAAACGCGCTCCTAGGAGCTGCACTCTGCAAAGGGAAACTGTGCTCGGGGAACAAAGCTCAGCCCCAAGGCGGCTTGGCTCAGGATCGCAGCGCTTGCCTAGTTCTCACCTAGCCCTAGGCTCCCCATAGGGCCAAGGAGGGTCTGGGCTGCCTCTGGCTCCGTGGGCACTGCTGCTTGGCTGGTGGTCTCCGCACCTTGAAACCAACTCCAAACATGTTCTCCTTCGCGGAGAAGGCTGATTTGGCAGGAAGAAGCCCTGTGTGCACTGGCCCTGGCAACCCACCCATCGCCAGCTAGGGAGGGACCCACCTAGGGCCTAGCTGCGAAACGGCACAAAACGCGCTCCTAGGAGCTGCACTCTGCAAAGGGAAACTGTGCTCGGGGAACAAAGCTCAGCCCCAAGGCGGCTTGGCTCAGGATCGCAGCGCTTGCCTAGTTCTCACCTAGCCCTAGGCTCCCCATAGGGCCAAGGAGGGTCTGGGCTGCCTCTGGCTCCGTGGGCACTGCTGCTTGGCTGGTGGTCTCCGCACCTTGAAACCAACTCCAAACGTGTTCGCCTTCGCGGAGAAGGCTGATTTGGCAGGAAGAAGCCCTGTGTGCACTGGCCCTGGCAACCCACCCATCGCCAGCTAGGGAGGGACCCACCTAGGGCCTAGCTGCGAAACGGCACAAAACGCGCTCCTAGGAGCTGCACTCTGCAAAGGGAAACTGTGCTCGGGGAACAAAGCTCAGCCCCAAGGCGGCTTGGCTCAGGATCGCAGCGCTTGCCTAGTTCTCACCTAGCCCTAGGCTCCCCATAGGGCCAAGGAGGGTCTGGGCTGCCTCTGGCTCCGTGGGCACTGCTGCTTGGCTGGTGGTCTCCGCACCTTGAAACCAACTCCAAACGTGTTCTCCTTCGCGGAGAAGGCTGATTTGGCAGGAAGAAGCCCTGTGTGCACTGGCCCTGGCAATCCACCCATAGCCAGCTAAGGAGGGACCCACCTAGGGCCTAGCTGCGAAACGGCACAAAACGCGCTCCTAGGAGCTGCACTCTGCAAAGGGAAACTGTGCTCGGGGAACAAAGCTCAGCCCCAAGGCGGCTTGGCTCAGGATCGCAGCGCTTGCCTAGTTCTCACCTAGCCCTAGGCTCCCCATAGGGCCAAGGAGGGTCTGGGCTGCCTCTGGCTCCGTGGGCACTGCTGCTTGGCTGGTGGTCTCCGCACCTTGAAACCAACTCCAAACGTGTTCGCCTTCGCGGAGAAGGCTGATTTGGCAGGAAGAAGCCCTGTGTGCACTGGCCCTGGCAACCCACCCATCGCCAGCTAGGGAGGGACCCACCTAGGGCCTAGCTGCGAAACGGCACAAAACGCGCTCCTAGGAGCTGCACTCTGCAAAGGGAAACTGTGCTCGGGGAACAAAGCTCAGCCCCAAGGCGGCTTGGCTCAGGATCGCAGCGCTTGCCTAGTTCTCACCTAGCCCTAGGCTCCCCATAGGGCCAAGGAGGGTCTGGGCTGCCTCTGGCTCCGTGGGCACTGCTGCTTGGCTGGTGGTCTCCGCACCTTGAAACCAACTCCAAACGTGTTCGCCTTCGCGGAGAAGGCTGATTTGGCAGGAAGAAGCCCTGTGTGCACTGGCCCTGGCAACCCACCCATCGCCAGCTAGGGAGGGACCCACCTAGGGCCTAGCTGCGAAACGGCACAAAACGCGCTCCTAGGAGCTGCACTCTGCAAAGGGAAACTGTGCTCGGGGAACAAAGCTCAGCCCCAAGGCGGCTTGGCTCAGGATCGCAGCGCTTGCCTAGTTCTCACCTAGCCCTAGGCTCCCCATAGGGCCAAGGAGGGTCTGGGCTGCCTCTGGCTCCGTGGGCACTGCTGCTTGGCTGGTGGTCTCCGCACCTTGAAACCAACTCCAAACGTGTTCGCCTTCGCGGAGAAGGCTGATTTGGCAGGAAGAAGCCCTGTGTGCACTGGCCCTGGCAACCCACCCATCGCCAGCTAGGGAGGGACCCACCTAGGGCCTAGCTGCGAAACGGCACAAAACGCGCTCCTAGGAGCTGCACTCTGCAAAGGGAAACTGTGCTCGGGGAACAAAGCTCAGCCCCAAGGCGGCTTGGCTCAGGATCGCAGCGCTTGCCTAGTTCTCACCTAGCCCTAGGCTCCCCATAGGGCCAAGGAGGGTCTGGGCTGCCTCTGGCTCCGTGGGCACTGCTGCTTGGCTGGTGGTCTCCGCAGCTTGAAACCAACTCCAAACGTGTTCGCCTTCGCGGAAAAGGCTGATTTGGCAGGAAGAAGCCCTGTGTGCACTGGCCCTGGCAACCCACCCATCGCCAGCTAGGGAGGGACCCACCTAGGGCCTAGCTGCGAAACGGCACAAAACGCGCTCCTAGGAGCTGCACTCTGCAAAGGGAAACTGTGCTCGGGGAACAAAGCTCAGCCCCAAGGCGGCTTGGCTCAGGATCGCAGCGCTTGCCTAGTTCTCACCTAGCCCTAGGCTCCCCATAGGGCCAAGGAGGGTCTGGGCTGCCTCTGGCTCCGTGGGCACTGCTGCTTGGCTGGTGGTCTCCGCACCTTGAAACCAACTCCAAACGTGTTCTCCTTCGCGGAGAAGGCTGATTTGGCAGGAAGAAGCCCTGTGTGCACTGGCCCTGGCAACCCACCCATCGCCAGCTAGGGAGGGACCCACCTAGGGCCTAGCTGCGAAACGGCACAAAACGCGCTCCTAGGAGCTGCACTCTGCAAAGGGAAACTGTGCTCGGGGAACAAAGCTCAGCCCCAAGGCGGCTTGGCTCAGGATCGCAGCGCTTGCCTAGTTCTCACCTAGCCCTAGGCTCCCCATAGGGCCAAGGAGGGTCTGGGCTGCCTCTGGCTCCGTGGGCACTGCTGCTTGGCTGGTGGTCTCCGCAGCTTGAAACCAACTCCAAACGTGTTCGCCTTCGCGGAGAAGGCTGATTTGGCAGGAAGAAGCCCTGTGTGCACTGGCCCTGGCAACCCACCCATCGCCAGCTAGGGAGGGACCCACCTAGGGCCTAGCTGCGAAACGGCACAAAACGCGCTCCTAGGAGCTGCACTCTGCAAAGGGAAACTGTGCTCGGGGAACAAAGCTCAGCCCCAAGGCGGCTTGGCTCAGGATCGCAGCGCTTGCCT
Organism: Sus scrofa; assembly: GCF_054392235.1. Lineage (NCBI taxonomy): Eukaryota > Metazoa > Chordata > Mammalia > Artiodactyla > Suidae > Sus > Sus scrofa. The sequence continues at coordinate 30,729,240 of NC_139389.1, read as the reverse complement.
AGTTCTCACCTAGCCCTAGGCTCCCCATAGGGCCAAGGAGGGTCTGGGCTGCCTCTGGCTCCGTGGGCACTGCTGCTTGGCTGGTGGTCTCCGCACCTTGAAACCAACTCCAAACGTGTTCTCCTTCGCGGAGAAGGCTGATTTGGCAGGAAGAAGCCCTGTGTGCACTGGCCCTGGCAAACCGCCATAGCCAGCTAAGGAGGGACCCACCTAGGGCCTAGCTGCGAAACGGCACAAAACGCGCTCCTAGGAGCTGCACTCTGCAAAGGGAAACTGTGCTCGGGGAACAAAGCTCAGCCCCAAGGCGGCTTGGCTCAGGATCGCAGCGCTTGCCTAGTTCTCACCTAGCCCTAGGCTCCCCATAGGGCCAAGGAGGGTCTGGGCTGCCTCTGGCTCCGTGGGCACTGCTGCTTGGCTGGTGGTCTCCGCACCTTGAAACCAACTCCAAACGTGTTCGCCTTCGCGGAGAAGGCTGATTTGGCAGGAAGAAGCCCTGTGTGCACTGGCCCTGGCAATCCACCCATAGCCAGCTAAGGAGGGACCCACCTAGGGCCTAGCTGCGAAACGGCACAAAACGCGCTCCTAGGAGCTGCACTCTGCAAAGGGAAACTGTGCTCGGGGAACAAAGCTCAGCCCCAAGGCGGCTTGGCTCAGGATCGCAGCGCTTGCCTAGTTCTCACCTAGCCCTAGGCTCCCCATAGGGCCAAGGAGGGTCTGGGCTGCCTCTGGCTCCGTGGGCACTGCTGCTTGGCTGGTGGTCTCCGCACCTTGAAACCAACTCCAAACGTGTTCTCCTTCGCGGAGAAGGCTGATTTGGCAGGAAGAAGCCCTGTGTGCACTGGCCCTGGCAACCCACCCATCGCCAGCTAGGGAGGGACCCACCTAGGGCCTAGCTGCGAAACGGCACAAAACGCGCTCCTAGGAGCTGCACTCTGCAAAGGGAAACTGTGCTCGGGGAACAAAGCTCAGCCCCAAGGCGGCTTGGCTCAGGATCGCAGCGCTTGCCTAGTTCTCACCTAGCCCTAGGCTCCCCATAGGGCCAAGGAGGGTCTGGGCTGCCTCTGGCTCCGTGGGCACTGCTGCTTGGCTGGTGGTCTCCGCACCTTGAAACCAACTCCAAACGTGTTCTCCTTCGCGGAGAAGGCTGATTTGGCAGGAAGAAGCCCTGTGTGCACTGGCCCTGGCAACCCACCCATCGCCAGCTAGGGAGGGACCCACCTAGGGCCTAGCTGCGAAACGGCACAAAACGCGCTCCTAGGAGCTGCACTCTGCAAAGGGAAACTGTGCTCGGGGAACAAAGCTCAGCCCCAAGGCGGCTTGGCTCAGGATCGCAGCGCTTGCCTAGTTCTCACCTAGCCCTAGGCTCCCCATAGGGCCAAGGAGGGTCTGGGCTGCCTCTGGCTCCGTGGGCACTGCTGCTTGGCTGGTGGTCTCCGCACCTTGAAACCAACTCCAAACGTGTTCGCCTTCGCGGAGAAGGCTGATTTGGCAGGAAGAAGCCCTGTGTGCACTGGCCCTGGCAACCCACCCATCGCCAGCTAGGGAGGGACCCACCTAGGGCCTAGCTGCGAAACGGCACAAAACGCGCTCCTAGGAGCTGCACTCTGCAAAGGGAAACTGTGCTCGGGGAACAAAGCTCAGCCCCAAGGCGGCTTGGCTCAGGATCGCAGCGCTTGCCTAGTTCTCACCTAGCCCTAGGCTCCCCATAGGGCCAAGGAGGGTCTGGGCTGCCTCTGGCTCCGTGGGCACTGCTGCTTGGCTGGTGGTCTCCGCACCTTGAAACCAACTCCAAACGTGTTCTCCTTCGCGGAGAAGGCTGATTTGGCAGGAAGAAGCCCTGTGTGCACTGGCCCTGGCAACCCACCCATCGCCAGCTAAGGAGGGACCCACCTAGGGCCTAGCTGCGAAACGGCACAAAACGCGCTCCTAGGAGCTGCACTCTGCAAAGGGAAACTGTGCTCGGGGAACAAAGCTCAGCCCCAAGGCGGCTTGGCTCAGGATCGCAGCGCTTGCCTAGTTCTCACCTAGCCCTAGGCTCCCCATAGGGCCAAGGAGGGTCTGGGCTGCCTCTGGCTCCGTGGGCACTGCTGCTTGGCTGGTGGTCTCCGCACCTTGAAACCAACTCCAAACGTGTTCTCCTTCGCGGAGAAGGCTGATTTGGCAGGAAGAAGCCCTGTGTGCACTGGCCCTGGCAACCCACCCATCGCCAGCTAGGGAGGGACCCACCTAGGGCCTAGCTGCGAAACGGCACAAAACGCGCTCCTAGGAGCTGCACTCTGCAAAGGGAAACTGTGCTCGGGGAACAAAGCTCAGCCCCAAGGCGGCTTGGCTCAGGATCGCAGCGCTTGCCTAGTTCTCACCTAGCCCTAGGCTCCCCATAGGGCCAAGGAGGGTCTGGGCTGCCTCTGGCTCCGTGGGCACTGCTGCTTGGCTGGTGGTCTCCGCACCTTGAAACCAACTCCAAACGTGTTCGCCTTCGCGGAGAAGGCTGATTTGGCAGGAAGAAGCCCTGTGTGCACTGGCCCTGGCAAACCACCCATAGCCAGCTAGGGAGGGACCCACCTAGGGCCTAGCTGCGAAACGGCACAAAACGCGCTCCTAGGAGCTGCACTCTGCAAAGGGAAACTGTGCTCGGGGAACAAAGCTCAGCCCCAAGGCGGCTTGGCTCAGGATCGCAGCGCTTGCCTAGTTCTCACCTAGCCCTAGGCTCCCCAAAGGGCCAAGGAGGGTCTGGGCTGCCTCTGGCTCCGTGGGCACTGCTGCTTGGCTGGTGGTCTCCGCACCTTGAAACCAACTCCAAACGTGTTCGCCTTCGCGGAGAAGGCTGATTTGGCAGGAAGAAGCCCTGTGTGCACTGGCCCTGGCAACCCACCCATCGCCAGCTAGGGAGGGACCCACCTAGGGCCTAGCTGCGAAACGGCACAAAACGCGCTCCTAGGAGCTGCACTCTGCAAAGGGAAACTGTGCTCGGGGAACAAAGCTCAGCCCCAAGGCGGCTTGGCTCAGGATCGCAGCGCTTGCCTAGTTCTCACCTAGCCCTAGGCTCCCCATAGGGCCAAGGAGGGTCTGGGCTGCCTCTGGCTCTGTGGGCACTGCTGCTTGGCTGGTGGTCTCCGCACCTTGAAACCAACTCCAAACGTGTTCGCCTTCGCGGAGAAGGCTGATTTGGCAGGAAGAAGCCCTGTGTGCACTGGCCCTGGCAACCCACCCATAGCCAGCTAGGGAGGGACCCACCTAGGGCCTAGCTGCGAAACGGCACAAAACGCGCTCCTAGGAGCTGCACTCTGCAAAGGGAAACTGTGCTCGGGGAACAAAGCTCAGCCCCAAGGCGGCTTGGCTCAGGATCGCAGCGCTTGCCTAGTTCTCACCTAGCCCTAGGCTCCCCATAGGGCCAAGGAGGGTCTGGGCTGCCTCTGGCTCCGTGGGCACTGCTGCTTGGCTGGTGGTCTCCGCACCTTGAAACCAACTCCAAACGTGTTCGCCTTCGCGGAGAAGGCTGATTTGGCAGGAAGAAGCCCTGTGTGCACTGGCCCTGGCAACCCACCCATCGCCAGCTAGGGAGGGACCCACCTAGGGCCTAGCTGCGAAACGGCACAAAACGCGCTCCTAGGAGCTGCACTCTGCAAAGGGAAACTGTGCTCGGGGAACAAAGCTCAGCCCCAAGGCGGCTTGGCTCAGGATCGCAGCGCTTGCCTAGTTCTCACCTAGCCCTAGGCTCCCCATAGGGCCAAGGAGGGTCTGGGCTGCCTCTGGCTCCGTGGGCACTGCTGCTTGGCTGGTGGTCTCCGCACCTTGAAACCAACTCCAAACGTGTTCGCCTTCGCGGAGAAGGCTGATTTGGCAGGAAGAAGCCCTGTGTGCACTGGCCCTGGCAACCCACCCATAGCCAGCTAGGGAGGGACCCACCTAGGGCCTAGCTGCGAAACGGCACAAAACGCGCTCCTAGGAGCTGCACTCTGCAAAGGGAAACTGTGCTCGGGGAACAAAGCTCAGCCCCAAGGCGGCTTGGCTCAGGATCGCAGCGCTTGCCTAGTTCTCACCTAGCCCTAGGCTCCCCAAAGGGCCAAGGAGGGTCTGGGCTGCCTCTGGCTCCGTGGGCACTGCTGCTTGGCTGGTGGTCTCCGCACCGTGAAACCAACTCCAAACGTGTTCGCCTTCGCGGAGAAGGCTGATTTGGCAGGAAGAAGCCCTGTGTGCACTGGCCCTGGCAACCCACCCATCGCCAGCTAGGGAGGGACCCACCTAGGGCCTAGCTGCGAAACGGCACAAAACGCGCTCCTAGGAGCTGCACTCTGCAAAGGGAAACTGTGCTCGGGGAACAAAGCTCAGCCCCAAGGCGGCTTGGCTCAGGATCGCAGCGCTTGCCTAGTTCTCACCTAGCCCTAGGCTCCCCATAGGGCCAAGGAGGGTCTGGGCTGCCTCTGGCTCCGTGGGCACTGCTGCTTGGCTGGTGGTCTCCGCACCTTGAAACCAACTCCAAACGTGTTCGCCTTCGCGGAGAAGGCTGATTTGGCAGGAAGAAGCCCTGTGTGCACTGGCCCTGGCAACCCACCCATAGCCAGCTAGGGAGGGACCCACCTAGGGCCTAGCTGCGAAACGGCACAAAACGCGCTCCTAGGAGCTGCACTCTGCAAAGGGAAACTGTGCTCGGGGAACAAAGCTCAGCCCCAAGGCGGCTTGGCTCAGGATCGCAGCGCTTGCCTAGTTCTCACCTAGCCCTAGGCTCCCCATAGGGCCAAGGAGGGTCTGGGCTGCCTCTGGCTCCGTGGGCACTGCTGCTTGGCTGGTGGTCTCCGCACCTTGAAACCAACTCCAAACGTGTTCGCCTTCGCGGAGAAGGCTGATTTGGCAGGAAGAAGCCCTGTGTGCACTGGCCCTGGCAACCCACCCATCGCCAGCTAGGGAGGGACCCACCTAGGGCCTAGCTGCGAAACGGCACAAAACGCGCTCCTAGGAGCTGCACTCTGCAAAGGGAAACTGTGCTCGGGGAACAAAGCTCAGCCCCAAGGCGGCTTGGCTCAGGATCGCAGCGCTTGCCTAGTTCTCACCTAGCCCTAGGCTCCCCATAGGGCCAAGGAGGGTCTGGGCTGCCTCTGGCTCCGTGGGCACTGCTGCTTGGCTGGTGGTCTCCGCACCTTGAAACCAACTCCAAACGTGTTCGCCTTCGCGGAGAAGGCTGATTTGGCAGGAAGAAGCCCTGTGTGCACTGGCCCTGGCAACCCACCCATAGCCAGCTAGGGAGGGACCCACCTAGGGCCTAGCTGCGAAACGGCACAAAACGCGCTCCTAGGAGCTGCACTCTGCAAAGGGAAACTGTGCTCGGGGAACAAAGCTCAGCCCCAAGGCGGCTTGGCTCAGGATCGCAGCGCTTGCCTAGTTCTCACCTAGCCCTAGGCTCCCCATAGGGCCAAGGAGGGTCTGGGCTGCCTCTGGCTCCGTGGGCACTGCTGCTTGGCTGGTGGTCTCCGCACCTTGAAACCAACTCCAAACGTGTTCGCCTTCGCGGAGAAGGCTGATTTGGCAGGAAGAAGCCCTGTGTGCACTGGCCCTGGCAAACCACCCATAGCCAGCTAGGGAGGGACCCACCTAGGGCCTAGCTGCGAAACGGCACAAAACGCGCTCCTAGGAGCTGCACTCTGCAAAGGGAAACTGTGCTCGGGGAACAAAGCTCAGCCCCAAGGCGGCTTGGCTCAGGATCGCAGCGCTTGCCTAGTTCTCACCTAGCCCTAGGCTCCCCAAAGGGCCAAGGAGGGTCTGGGCTGCCTCTGGCTCCGTGGGCACTGCTGCTTGGCTGGTGGTCTCCGCACCGTGAAACCAACTCCAAACGTGTTCGCCTTCGCGGAGAAGGCTGATTTGGCAGGAAGAAGCCCTGTGTGCACTGGCCCTGGCAACCCACCCATCGCCAGCTAGGGAGGGACCCACCTAGGGCCTAGCTGCGAAACGGCACAAAACGCGCTCCTAGGAGCTGCACTCTGCAAAGGGAAACTGTGCTCGGGGAACAAAGCTCAGCCCCAAGGCGGCTTGGCTCAGGATCGCAGCGCTTGCCTAGTTCTCACCTAGCCCTAGGCTCCCCATAGGGCCAAGGAGGGTCTGGGCTGCCTCTGGCTCCGTGGGCACTGCTGCTTGGCTGGTGGTCTCCGCACCTTGAAACCAACTCCAAACGTGTTCGCCTTCGCGGAGAAGGCTGATTTGGCAGGAAGAAGCCCTGTGTGCACTGGCCCTGGCAACCCACCCATAGCCAGCTAGGGAGGGACCCACCTAGGGCCTAGCTGCGAAACGGCACAAAACGCGCTCCTAGGAGCTGCACTCTGCAAAGGGAAACTGTGCTCGGGGAACAAAGCTCAGCCCCAAGGCGGCTTGGCTCAGGATCGCAGCGCTTGCCTAGTTCTCACCTAGCCCTAGGCTCCCCATAGGGCCAAGGAGGGTCTGGGCTGCCTCTGGCTCCGTGGGCACTGCTGCTTGGCTGGTGGTCTCCGCACCTTGAAACCAACTCCAAACGTGTTCGCCTTCGCGGAGAAGGCTGATTTGGCAGGAAGAAGCCCTGTGTGCACTGGCCCTGGCAACCCACCCATCGCCAGCTAGGGAGGGACCCACCTAGGGCCTAGCTGCGAAACGGCACAAAACGCGCTCCTAGGAGCTGCACTCTGCAAAGGGAAACTGTGCTCGGGGAACAAAGCTCAGCCCCAAGGCGGCTTGGCTCAGGATCGCAGCGCTTGCCTAGTTCTCACCTAGCCCTAGGCTCCCCATAGGGCCAAGGAGGGTCTGGGCTGCCTCTGGCTCTGTGGGCACTGCTGCTTGGCTGGTGGTCTCCGCACCTTGAAACCAACTCCAAACGTGTTCGCCTTCGCGGAGAAGGCTGATTTGGCAGGAAGAAGCCCTGTGTGCACTGGCCCTGGCAACCCACCCATAGCCAGCTAGGGAGGGACCCACCTAGGGCCTAGCTGCGAAACGGCACAAAACGCGCTCCTAGGAGCTGCACTCTGCAAAGGGAAACTGTGCTCGGGGAACAAAGCTCAGCCCCAAGGCGGCTTGGCTCAGGATCGCAGCGCTTGCCTAGTTCTCACCTAGCCCTAGGCTCCCCAAAGGGCCAAGGAGGGTCTGGGCTGCCTCTGGCTCCGTGGGCACTGCTGCTTGGCTGGTGGTCTCCGCACCGTGAAACCAACTCCAAACGTGTTCTCCTTCGCGGAGAAGGCTGATTTGGCAGGAAGAAGCCCTGTGTGCACTGGCCCTGGCAACCCACCCATCGCCAGCTAGGGAGGGACCCACCTAGGGCCTAGCTGCGAAACGGCACAAAACGCGCTCCTAGGAGCTGCACTCTGCAAAGGGAAACTGTGCTCGGGGAACAAAGCTCAGCCCCAAGGCGGCTTGGCTCAGGATCGCAGCGCTTGCCTAGTTCTCACCTAGCCCTAGGCTCCCCATAGGGCCAAGGAGGGTCTGGGCTGCCTCTGGCTCTGTGGGCACTGCTGCTTGGCTGGTGGTCTCCGCACCTTGAAACCAACTCCAAACGTGTTCGCCTTCGCGGAGAAGGCTGATTTGGCAGGAAGAAGCCCTGTGTGCACTGGCCCTGGCAACCCACCCATAGCCAGCTAGGGAGGGACCCACCTAGGGCCTAGCTGCGAAACGGCACAAAACGCGCTCCTAGGAGCTGCACTCTGCAAAGGGAAACTGTGCTCGGGGAACAAAGCTCAGCCCCAAGGCGGCTTGGCTCAGGATCGCAGCGCTTGCCTAGTTCTCACCTAGCCCTAGGCTCCCCATAGGGCCAAGGAGGGTCTGGGCTGCCTCTGGCTCCGTGGGCACTGCTGCTTGGCTGGTGGTCTCCGCACCTTGAAACCAACTCCAAACGTGTTCGCCTTCGCGGAGAAGGCTGATTTGGCAGGAAGAAGCCCTGTGTGCACTGGCCCTGGCAACCCACCCATCGCCAGCTAGGGAGGGACCCACCTAGGGCCTAGCTGCGAAACGGCACAAAACGCGCTCCTAGGAGCTGCACTCTGCAAAGGGAAACTGTGCTCGGGGAACAAAGCTCAGCCCCAAGGCGGCTTGGCTCAGGATCGCAGCGCTTGCCTAGTTCTCACCTAGCCCTAGGCTCCCCATAGGGCCAAGGAGGGTCTGGGCTGCCTCTGGCTCTGTGGGCACTGCTGCTTGGCTGGTGGTCTCCGCACCTTGAAACCAACTCCAAACGTGTTCGCCTTCGCGGAGAAGGCTGATTTGGCAGGAAGAAGCCCTGTGTGCACTGGCCCTGGCAACCCACCCATAGCCAGCTAGGGAGGGACCCACCTAGGGCCTAGCTGCGAAACGGCACAAAACGCGCTCCTAGGAGCTGCACTCTGCAAAGGGAAACTGTGCTCGGGGAACAAAGCTCAGCCCCAAGGCGGCTTGGCTCAGGATCGCAGCGCTTGCCTAGTTCTCACCTAGCCCTAGGCTCCCCATAGGGCCAAGGAGGGTCTGGGCTGCCTCTGGCTCCGTGGGCACTGCTGCTTGGCTGGTGGTCTCCGCACCTTGAAACCAACTCCAAACGTGTTCTCCTTCGCGGAGAAGGCTGATTTGGCAGGAAGAAGCCCTGTGTGCACTGGCCCTGGCAACCCACCCATCGCCAGCTAGGGAGGGACCCACCTAGGGCCTAGCTGCGAAACGGCACAAAACGCGCTCCTAGGAGCTGCACTCTGCAAAGGGAAACTGTGCTCGGGGAACAAAGCTCAGCCCCAAGGCGGCTTGGCTCAGGATCGCAGCGCTTGCCTAGTTCTCACCTAGCCCTAGGCTCCCCATAGGGCCAAGGAGGGTCTGGGCTGCCTCTGGCTCCGTGGGCACTGCTGCTTGGCTGGTGGTCTCCGCACCGTGAAACCAACTCCAAACGTGTTCGCCTTCGCGGAGAAGGCTGATTTGGCAGGAAGAAGCCCTGTGTGCACTGGCCCTGGCAACCCACCCATCGCCAGCTAGGGAGGGACCCACCTAGGGCCTAGCTGCGAAACGGCACAAAACGCGCTCCTAGGAGCTACACTCTGCAAAGGGAAACTGTGCTCGGGGAACAAAGCTCAGCCCCAAGGCGGCTTGGCTCAGGATCGCAGCGCTTGCCTAGTTCTCACCTAGCCCTAGGCTCCCCATAGGGCCAAGGAGGGTCTGGGCTGCCTCTGGCTCCGTGGGCACTGCTGCTTGGCTGGTGGTCTCCGCAGCTTGAAACCAACTCCAAACGTGTTCGCCTTCGCGGAGAAGGCTGATTTGGCAGGAAGAAGCCCTGTGTGCACTGGCCCTGGCAAACCGCCCATAGCCAGCTAAGGAGGGACCCACCAAGGGCCTAGCTGCGAAACGGCACAAAACGCGCTCCTAGGAGCTGCACTCTGCAAAGGGAAACTGTGCTCGGGGAACAAAGCTCAGCCCCAAGGCGGCTTGGCTCAGGATCGCAGCGCTTGCCTAGTTCTCACCTAGCCCTAGGCTCCCCAAAGGGCCAAGGAGGGTCTGGGCTGCCTCTGGCTCCGTGGGCACTGCTGCTTGGCTGGTGGTCTCCGCACCGTGAAACCAACTCCAAACGTGTTCGCCTTCGCGGAGAAGGCTGATTTGGCAGGAAGAAGCCCTGTGTGCACTGGCCCTGGCAACCCACCCATAGCCAGCTAGGGAGGGACCCACCTAGGGCCTAGCTGCGAAACGGCACAAAACGCGCTCCTAGGAGCTGCACTCTGCAAAGGGAAACTGTGCTCGGGGAACAAAGCTCAGCCCCAAGGCGGCTTGGCTCAGGATCGCAGCGCTTGCCTAGTTCTCACCTAGCCCTAGGCTCCCCATAGGGCCAAGGAGGGTCTGGGCTGCCTCTGGCTCCGTGGGCACTGCTGCTTGGCTGGTGGTCTCCGCACCGTGAAACCAACTCCAAACGTGTTCGCCTTCGCGGAGAAGGCTGATTTGGCAGGAAGAAGCCCTGTGTGCACTGGCCCTGGCAACCCACCCATCGCCAGCTAGGGAGGGACCCACCTAGGGCCTAGCTGCGAAACGGCACAAAACGCGCTCCTAGGAGCTGCACTCTGCAAAGGGAAACTGTGCTCGGGGAACAAAGCTCAGCCCCAAGGCGGCTTGGCTCAGGATCGCAGCGCTTGCCTAGTTCTCACCTAGCCCTAGGCTCCCCATAGGGCCAAGGAGGGTCTGGGCTGCCTCTGGCTCCGTGGGCACTGCTGCTTGGCTGGTGGTCTCCGCACCGTGAAACCAACTCCAAACGTGTTCGCCTTCGCGGAGAAGGCTGATTTGGCAGGAAGAAGCCCTGTGTGCACTGGCCCTGGCAACCCACCCATCGCCAGCTACGGAGGGACCCACCTAGGGCCTAGCTGCGAAACGGCACAAAACGCGCTCCTAGGAGCTGCACTCTGCAAAGGGAAACTGTGCTCGGGGAACAAAGCTCAGCCCCAAGGCGGCTTGGCTCAGGATCGCAGCGCTTGCCTAGTTCTCACCTAGCCCTAGGCTCCCCATAGGGCCAAGGAGGGTCTGGGCTGCCTCTGGCTCCGTGGGCACTGCTGCTTGGCTGGTGGTCTCCGCAGCTTGAAACCAACTCCAAACGTGTTCGCCTTCGCGGAGAAGGCTGATTTGGCAGGAAGAAGCCCTGTGTGCACTGGCCCTGGCAACCCACCCATCGCCAGCTAGGGAGGGACCCACCTAGGGCCTAGCTGCGAAACGGCACAAAACGCGCTCCTAGGAGCTGCACTCTGCAAAGGGAAACTGTGCTCGGGGAACAAAGCTCAGCCCCAAGGCGGCTTGGCTCAGGATCGCAGCGCTTGCCTAGTTCTCACCTAGCCCTAGGCTCCCCATAGGGCCAAGGAGGGTCTGGGCTGCCTCTGGCTCCGTGGGCACTGCTGCTTGGCTGGTGGTCTCCGCACCTTGAAACCAACTCCAAACGTGTTCTCCTTCGTGGAGAAGGCTGATTTGGCAGGAAGAAGCCCTGTGTGCACTGGCCCTGGCAAACCACCCATCGCCAGCTAGGGAGGGACCCACCTAGGGCCTAGCTGCGAAACGGCACAGAACGCGCTCCTAGGAGCTGCACTCTGCAAAGGGAAACTGTGCTCGGGGAACAAAGCTCAGCCCCAAGGCGGCTTGGCTCAGGATCGCAGCGCTTGCCTAGTTCTCACCTAGCCCTAGGCTCCCCAAAGGGCCAAGGAAGGTCTGGGCAGCCTCTGGCTCCGTGGGCACTACTGCTTGGCTGGTGGTCTCCGCACCTTGAAACCAACTCCAAACGTGTTCTCCTTCGCGGAGAAGGCTGATTTGGCAGGAAGAAGCCCTGTGTGCACTGGCCCTGGCAACCCACCCATCGCCAGCTAGGGAGGGACCCAGCTAGGGCCTAGCTGCGAAACGGCACAAAACGCGCTCCTAGGAGCTGCACTCTGCAAAGGGAAACTGTGCTCGGGGAACAAAGCTCAGCCCCAAGGCGGCTTGGCTCAGGATCGCAGCGCTTGCCTAGTTCTCACCTAGCCCTAGGCTCCCCATAGGGCCAAGGAGGGTCTGGGCTGCCTCTGGCTCCGTGGGCACTGCTGCTTGGTTGGTGGTCTCCGCAGCTTGAAACCAACTCCAAACGTGTTCTCCTTCGTGGAGAAGGCTGATTTGGCAGGAAGAAGCCCTGTGTGCACTGGCCCTGGCAAAGCGCCCGTAGCCAGCTAAGGAGGGACCCACCTAGGGCCTAGCTGCGAAACGGCACAAAACGCGCTCCTAGGAGCTGCACTCTGCAAAGGGAAACTGTGCTCGGGGAACAAAGCTCAGCCCCAAGGCGGCTTGGCTCAGGATCGCAGCGCTTGCCTAGTTCTCACCTAGCCCTAGGCTCCCCAAAGGGCCAAGGAGGGTCTGGGCTGCCTCTGGCTCCGTGGGCACTGCTGCTTGGCTGGTGGTCTCCGCAGCTTGAAACCAACTCCAATCGTGTTCTCCTTCGCGGAGAAGGCTGATTTGGCAGGAAGAAGCCCTGTGTGCACTGGCCCTGGCAACCCACCCTTAGCCAGCTAGGGAGGGACCCACCTAGGGCCTAGCTGCGAAACGGCACAAAACGCGCTCCTAGGAGCTGCACTCTGCAAAGGGAAACTGTGCTCGGGGAACAAAGCTCAGCCCCAAGGCGGCTTGGCTCAGGATCGCAGCGCTTGCCTAGTTCTCACCTAGCCCTAGGCTCCCCATAGGGCCAAGGAGGGTCTGGGCTGCCTCTGGCTCCGTGGGCACTGCTGCTTGGCTGGTGGTCTCCGCACCGTGAAACCAACTCCAAACGTGTTCGCCTTCGCGGAGAAGGCTGATTTGGCAGGAAGAAGCCCTGTGTGCACTGGCCCTGGCAACCCACCCATCGCCAGCTAGGGAGGGACCCACCTAGGGCCTAGCTGCGAAACGGCACAAAACGCGCTCCTAGGAGCTGCACTCTGCAAAGGGAAACTGTGCTCGGGGAACAAAGCTCAGCCCCAAGGCGGCTTGGCTCAGGATCGCAGCGCTTGCCTAGTTCTCACCTAGCCCTAGGCTCCCCATAGGGCCAAGGAGGGTCTGGGCTGCCTCTGGCTCCGTGGGCACTGCTGCTTGGCTGGTGGTCTCCGCACCGTGAAACCAACTCCAAACGTGTTCGCCTTCGCGGAGAAGGCTGATTTGGCAGGAAGAAGCCCTGTGTGCACTGGCCCTGGCAACCCACCCATCGCCAGCTACGGAGGGACCCACCTAGGGCCTAGCTGCGAAACGGCACAAAACGCGCTCCTAGGAGCTGCACTCTGCAAAGGGAAACTGTGCTCGGGGAACAAAGCTCAGCCCCAAGGCGGCTTGGCTCAGGATCGCAGCGCTTGCCTAGTTCTCACCTAGCCCTAGGCTCCCCATAGGGCCAAGGAGGGTCTGGGCTGCCTCTGGCTCCGTGGGCACTGCTGCTTGGCTGGTGGTCTCCGCAGCGTGAAACCAACTCCAAACGTGTTCGCCTTCGCGGAGAAGGCTGATTTGGCAGGAAGAAGCCCTGTGTGCACTGGCCCTGGCAACCCACCCATCGCCAGCTAGGGAGGGACCCACCTAGGGCCTAGCTGCGAAACGGCACAAAACGCGCTCCTAGGAGCTGCACTCTGCAAAGGGAAACTGTGCTCGGGGAACAAAGCTCAGCCCCAAGGCGGCTTGGCTCAGGATCGCAGCGCTTGCCTAGTTCTCACCTAGCCCTAGGCTCCCCATAGGGCCAAGGAGGGTCTGGGCTGCCTCTGGCTCCGTGGGCACTGCTGCTTGGCTGGTGGTCTCCGCAGCTTGAAACCAACTCCAAACGTGTTCGCCTTCGCGGAAAAGGCTGATTTGGCAGGAAGAAGCCCTGTGTGCACTGGCCCTGGCAAACCGCCCATCGCCAGCTAAGGAGGGACCCACCAAGGGCCTAGCTGTGAAACGGCAAAAAACGCGCTCCTAGGAGCTGCACTCTGCAAAGGGAAACTGTGCTCGGGGAACAAAGCTCAGCCCCAAGGCGGCTTGGCTCAGGATCACAGCGCTTGCCTAGTTCTCACCTAGCCCTAGGCTCCCCATAGGGCCAAGGAGGGTCTGGGCTGCCTCTGGCTCCGTGGGCACTGCTGCTTGGTTGGTGGTCTCCGCACCTTGAAACCAACTCCAAACGTGTTCTCCTTCGTGGAGAAGGCTGATTTGGCAGGAAGAAGCCCTGTGTGCACTGGCCCTGGCAAACCACCCATCGCCAGCTAGGGAGGGACCCACCTAGGGCCTAGCTGCGAAACGGCACAGAACGCGCTCCTAGGAGCTGCACTCTGCAAAGGGAAACTGTGCTCGGGGAACAAAGCTCAGCCCCAAGGCGGCTTGGCTCAGGATCGCAGCGCTTGCCTAGTTCTCACCTAGCCCTAGGCTCCCCAAAGGGCCAAGGAAGGTCTGGGCAGCCTCTGGCTCCGTGGGCACTACTGCTTGGCTGGTGGTCTCCGCACCTTGAAACCAACTCCAAACGTGTTCTCCTTCGCGGAGAAGGCTGATTTGGCAGGAAGAAGCCCTGTGTGCACTGGCCCTGGCAACCCACCCATCGCCAGCTAGGGAGGGACCCACCTAGGGCCTAGCTGCGAAACGGCACAAAACGCGCTCCTAGGAGCTGCACTCTGCAAAGGGAAACTGTGCTCGGGGAACAAAGCTCAGCCCCAAGGCGGCTTGGCTCAGGATCGCAGCGCTTGCCTAGTTCTCACCTAGCCCTAGGCTCCCCATAGGGCCAAGGAGGGTCTGGGCTGCCTCTGGCTCCGTGGGCACTGCTGCTTGGTTGGTGGTCTCCGCAGCTTGAAACCAACTCCAAACGTGTTCTCCTTCGTGGAGAAGGCTGATTTGGCAGGAAGAAGCCCTGTGTGCACTGGCCCTGGCAAAGCGCCCGTAGCCAGCTAAGGAGGGACCCACCTAGGGCCTAGCTGCGAAACGGCACAAAACGCGCTCCTAGGAGCTGCACTCTGCAAAGGGAAACTGTGCTCGGGGAACAAAGCTCAGCCCCAAGGCGGCTTGGCTCAGGATCGCAGCGCTTGCCTAGTTCTCACCTAGCCCTAGGCTCCCCAAAGGGCCAAGGAGGGTCTGGGCTGCCTCTGGCTCCGTGGGCACTGCTGCTTGGCTGGTGGTCTCCGCACCTTGAAACCAACTCCAAACGTGTTCTCCTTCGCGGAGAAGGCTGATTTGGCAGGAAGAAGCCCTGTGTGCACTGGCCCTGGCAACCCACCCATCGCCAGCTAGGGAGGGACCCACCTAGGGCCTAGCTGCGAAACGGCACAAAACGCGCTCCTAGGAGCTGCACTCTGCAAAGGGAAACTGTGCTCGGGGAACAAAGCTCAGCCCCAAGGCGGCTTGGCTCAGGATCGCAGCGCTTGCCTAGTTCTCACCTAGCCCTAGGCTCCCCATAGGGCCAAGGAGGGTCTGGGCTGCCTCTGGCTCCGTGGGCACTGCTGCTTGGTTGGTGGTCTCCGCACCTTGAAACCAACTCCAAACGTGTTCTCCTTCGCGGAGAAGGCTGATTTGGCAGGAAGAAGCCCTGTGTGCACTGGCCCTGGCAACCCACCCATCGCCAGCTAGGGAGGGACCCACCTAGGGCCTAGCTGCGAAACGGCACAAAACGCGCTCCTAGGAGCTGCACTCTGCAAAGGGAAACTGTGCTCGGGGAACAAAGCTCAGCCCCAAGGCGGCTTGGCTCAGGATCGCAGCGCTTGCCTAGTTCTCACCTAGCCCTAGGCTCCCCATAGGGCCAAGGAGGGTCTGGGCTGCCTCTGGCTCCGTGGGCACTGCTACTTGGCTGGTGGTCTCCGCACCGTGAAACCAACTCCAAACGTGTTCGCCTTCGCGGAGAAGGCTGATTTGGCAGGAAGAAGCCCTGTGTGCACTGGCCCTGGCAACCCACCCATCGCCAGCTAGGGAGGGACCCACCTAGGGCCTAGCTGCGAAACGGCACAAAACGCGCTCCTAGGAGCTGCACTCTGCAAAGGGAAACTGTGCTCGGGGAACAAAGCTCAGCCCCAAGGCGGCTTGGCTCAGGATCGCAGCGCTTGCCTAGTTCTCACCTAGCCCTAGGCTCCCCATAGGGCCAAGGAGGGTCTGGGCTGCCTCTGGCTCCGTGGGCACTGCTGCTTGGCTGGTGGTCTCCGCACCTTGAAACCAACTCCAAATGTGTTCGCCTTCGCGGAGAAGGCTGATTTGGCAGGAAGAAGCCCTGTGTGCACTGGCCCTGGCAAACCACCCATAGCCAGCTAGGGAGGGAACCACCTAGGGCCTAGCTGCGAAACGGCACAAAACGCGCTCCTAGGAGCTGCACTCTGCAAAGGGAAACTGTGCTCGGGGAACAAAGCTCAGCCCCAAGGCGGCTTGGCTCAGGATCGCAGCGCTTGCCTAGTTCTCACCTAGCCCTAGGCTCCCCAAAGGGCCAAGGAGGGTCTGGGCTGCCTCTGGCTCCGTGGGCACTGCTGCTTGGCTGGTGGTCTCCGCACCGTGAAACCAACTCCAAACGTGTTCGCCTTCGCGGAGAAGGCTGATTTGGCAGGAAGAAGCCCTGTGTGCACTGGCCCTGGCAACCCACCCATCGCCAGCTAGGGAGGGACCCACCTAGGGCCTAGCTGCGAAACGGCACAAAACGCGCTCCTAGGAGCTGCACTCTGCAAAGGGAAACTGTGCTCGGGGAACAAAGCTCAGCCCCAAGGCGGCTTGGCTCAGGATCGCAGCGCTTGCCTAGTTCTCACCTAGCCCTAGGCTCCCCATAGGGCCAAGGAGGGTCTGGGCTGCCTCTGGCTCCGTGGGCACTGCTGCTTGGCTGGTGGTCTCCGCACCTTGAAACCAACTCCAAACGTGTTCGCCTTCGCGGAGAAGGCTGATTTGGCAGGAAGAAGCCCTGTGTGCACTGGCCCTGGCAACCCACCCATAGCCAGCTAGGGAGGGACCCACCTAGGGCCTAGCTGCGAAACGGCGCAAAACGCGCTCCTAGGAGCTGCACTCTGCAAAGGGAAACTGTGCTCGGGGAACAAAGCTCAGCCCCAAGGCGGCTTGGCTCAGGATCGCAGCGCTTGCCTAGTTCTCACCTAGCCCTAGGCTCCCCATAGGGCCAAGGAGGGTCTGGGCTGCCTCTGGCTCCGTGGGCACTGCTGCTTGGCTGGTGGTCTCCGCACCGTGAAACCAACTCCAAACGTGTTCTCCTTCGCGGAGAAGGCTGATTTGGCAGGAAGAAGCCCTGTGTGCACTGGCCCTGGCAATCCACCCATAGCCAGCTAAGGAGGGACCCACCTAGGGCCTAGCTGCGAAACGGCACAAAACGCGCTCCTAGGAGCTGCACTCTGCAAAGGGAAACTGTGCTCGGGGAACAAAGCTCAGCCCCAAGGCGGCTTGGCTCAGGATCGCAGCGCTTGCCTAGTTCTCACCTAGCCCTAGGCTCCCCATAGGGCCAAGGAGGGTCTGGGCTGCCTCTGGCTCCGTGGGCACTGCTGCTTGGCTGGTGGTCTCCGCACCGTGAAACCAACTCCAAACGTGTTCGCCTTCGCGGAGAAGGCTGATTTGGCAGGAAGAAGCCCTGTGTGCACTGGCCCTGGCAAACCGCCCATCGCCAGCTAGGGAGGGACCCACCTAGGGCCTAGCTGCGAAACGGCACAAAACGCGCTCCTAGGAGCTGCACTCTGCAAAGGGAAACTGTGCTCGGGGAACAAAGCTCAGCCCCAAGGCGGCTTGGCTCAGGATCGCAGCGCTTGCCTAGTTCTCACCTAGCCCTAGGCTTCCCATAGGGCCAAGGAGGGTCTGGGCTGCCTCTGGCTCCGTGGGCACTGCTGCTTGGCTGGTGGTCTCCGCACCTTGAAACCAACTCCAAACGTGTTCGCCTTCGCGGAGAAGGCTGATTTGGCAGGAAGAAGCCCTGTGTGCACTGGCCCTGGCAACCCACCCATCGCCAGCTAGGGAGGGACCCACCTAGGGCCTAGCTGCGAAACGGCACAAAACGCGCTCCTAGGAGCTGCACTCTGCAAAGGGAAACTGTGCTCGGGGAACAAAGCTCAGCCCCAAGGCGGCTTGGCTCAGGATCGCAGCGCTTGCCTAGTTCTCACCTAGCCCTAGGCTCCCCATAGGGCCAAGGAGGGTCTGGGCTGCCTCTGGCTCCGTGGGCACTGCTGCTTGGCTGGTGGTCTCCGCAGCTTGAAGCCAACTCCAAACGTGTTCGCCTTCGCGGAGAAGGCTGATTTGGCAGGAAGAAGCCCTGTGTGCACTGGCCCTGGCAAACCGCCCATAGCCAGCTAAGGAGGGACCCACCTAGGGCCTAGCTGCGAAACGGCACAAAACGCGCTCCTAGGAGCTGCACTCTGCAAAGGGAAACTGTGCTCGGGGAACAAAGCTCAGCCCCAAGGCGGCTTGGCTCAGGATCGCAGCGCTTGCCTAGTTCTCACCTAGCCCTAGGCTCCCCATAGGGCCAAGGAGGGTCTGGGCTGCCTCTGGCTCCGTGGGCACTGCTGCTTGGCTGGTGGTCTCCGCACCGTGAAACGAACTCCAAACGTGTTCGCCTTCGCGGAGAAGGCTGATTTGGCAGGAAGAAGCCCTGTGTGCACTGGCCCTGGCAACCCACCCATCGCCAGCTAGGGAGGGACCCACCTAGGGCCTAGCTGCGAAACGGCACAAAACGCCCTCCTAGGAGCTGCACTCTGCAAAGGGAAACTGTGCTCGGGGAACAAAGCTCAGCCCCAAGGCGGCTTGGCTCAGGATCGCAGCGCTTGCCTAGTTCTCACCTAGCCCTAGGCTCCCCAAAGGGCCAAGGAGGGTCTGGGTTGCCTCTGGCTCCGTGGGCACTGCTGCTTGGCTGGTGGTCTCCGCACCTTGAAACCAACTCCAAACGTGTTCGCCTTCGCGGAGAAGGCTGATTTGGCAGGAAGAAGCCCTGTGTGCACTGGCCCTGGCAACCCACCCATCGCCAGCTAGGGAGGGACCCACCTAGGGCCTAGCTGCGAAACGGCACAAAACGCGCTCCTAGGAGCTGCACTCTGCAAAGGGAAACTGTGCTCGGGGAACAAAGCTCAGCCCCAAGGCGGCTTGGCTCAGGATCGCAGCGCTTGCCTAGTTCTCACCTAGCCCTAGGCTCCCCATAGGGCCAAGGAGGGTCTGGGCTGCCTCTGGCTCCGTGGGCACTGCTGCTTGGCTGGTGGTCTCCGCACCGTGAAACCAACTCCAAACGTGTTCGCCTTCGCGGAGAAGGCTGATTTGGCAGGAAGAAGCCCTGTGTGCACTGGCCCTGGCAACCCACCCATCGCCAGCTAGGGAGGGACCCACCTAGGGCCTAGCTGTGAAACGGCACAAAACGCGCTCCTAGGAGCTGCACTCTGCAAAGGGAAACTGTGCTCGGGGAACAAAGCTCAGCCCCAAGGCGGCTTGGCTCAGGATCGCAGCGCTTGCCTAGTTCTCACCTAGCCCTAGGCTCCCCATAGGGCCAAGGAGGGTCTGGGCTGCCTCTGGCTCCGTGGGCACTGCTGCTTGGCTGGTGGTCTCCGCACCTTGAAACCAACTCCAAACGTGTTCGCCTTCGCGGAGAAGGCTGATTTGGCAGGAAGAAGCCCTGTGTGCACTGGCCCTGGCAAACCACCCATAGCCAGCTAGGGAGGGACCCACCTAGGGCCTAGCTGCGAAACGGCACAAAACGCACTCCTAGGAGCTGCACTCTGCAAAGGGAAACTGTGCTCGGGGAACAAAGCTCAGCCCCAAGGCGGCTTGGCTCAGGATCGCAGCGCTTGCCTAGTTCTCACCTAGCCCTAGGCTCCCCAAAGGGCCAAGGAGGGTCTGGGCTGCCTCTGGCTCCGTGGGCACTGCTGCTTGGCTGGTGGTCTCCGCAGCTTGAAACCAACTCCAAACGTGTTCGCCTTCGCGGAGAAGGCTTATTTGGCAGGAAGAAGCCCTGTGTGCACTGGCCCTGGCAACCCACCCATCGCCAGCTAGGGAGGGACCCACCTAGGGCCTAGCTGCGAAACGGCACAAAACGCGCTCCTAGGAGCTGCACTCTGCAAAGGGAAACTGTGCTCGGGGAACAAAGCTCAGCCCCAAGGCGGCTTGGCTCAGGATCGCAGCGCTTGCCTAGTTCTCACCTAGCCCTAGGCTCCCCAAAGGGCCAAGGAGGGTCTGGGCTGCCTCTGGCTCCGTGGGCACTGCTGCTTGGCTGGTGGTCTCCGCACCTTGAAACCAACTCCAAACGTGTTCTCCTTCGCGGAGAAGGCTGATTTGGCAGGAAGAAGCCCTGTGTGCACTGGCCCTGGCAATCCACCCATAGCCAGCTAAGGAGGGACCCACCTAGGGCCTAGCTGCGAAACGGCACAAAACGCGCTCCTAGGAGCTGCACTCTGCAAAGGGAAACTGTGCTCGGGGAACAAAGCTCAGCCCCAAGGCGGCTTGGCTCAGGATCGCAGCGCTTGCCTAGTTCTCACCTAGCCCTAGGCTCCCCATAGGGCCAAGGAGGGTCTGGGCTGCCTCTGGCTCCGTGGGCACTGCTGCTTGGCTGGTGGTCTCCGCACCTTGAAACCAACTCCAAACGTGTTCGCCTTCGCGGAGAAGGCTGATTTGGCAGGAAGAAGCCCTGTGTGCACTGGCCCTGGCAACCCACCCATCGCCAGCTAGGGAGGGACCCACCTAGGGCCTAGCTGCGAAACGGCACAAAACGCGCTCCTAGGAGCTGCACTCTGCAAAGGGAAACTGTGCTCGGGGAACAAAGCTCAGCCCCAAGGCGGCTTGGCTCAGGATCGCAGCGCTTGCCTAGTTCTCACCTAGCCCTAGGCTCCCCATAGGGCCAAGGAGGGTCTGGGCTGCCTCTGGCTCCGTGGGCACTGCTGCTTGGCTGGTGGTCTCCGCACCGTGAAACCAACTCCAAACGTGTTCGCCTTCGCGGAGAAGGCTGATTTGGCAGGAAGAAGCCCTGTGTGCACTGGCCCTGGCAACCCACCCATCGCCAGCTAGGGAGGGACCCACCTAGGGCCTAGCTGCGAAACGGCACAAAACGCGCTCCTAGGAGCTGCACTCTGCAAAGGGAAACTGTGCTCGGGGAACAAAGCTCAGCCCCAAGGCGGCTTGGCTCAGGATCGCAGCGCTTGCCTAGTTCTCACCTAGCCCTAGGCTCCCCATAGGGCCAAGGAGGGTCTGGGCTGCCTCTGGCTCCGTGGGCACTGCTGCTTGGCTGGTGGTCTCCGCACCTTGAAACCAACTCCAAACGTGTTCGCCTTCGCGGAGAAGGCTGATTTGGCAGGAAGAAGCCCTGTGTGCACTGGCCCTGGCAAACCACCCATAGCCAGCTAGGGAGGGACCCACCTTGGGCCTAGCTGCGAAACGGCACAAAACGCACTCCTAGGAGCTGCACTCTGCAAAGGGAAACTGTGCTCGGGGAACAAAGCTCAGCCCCAAGGCGGCTTGGCTCAGGATCGCAGCGCTTGCCTAGTTCTCACCTAGCCCTAGGCTCCCCAAAGGGCCAAGGAGGGTCTGGGCTGCCTCTGGCTCCGTGGGCACTGCTGCTTGGCTGGTGGTCTCCGCAGCTTGAAACCAACTCCAAACGTGTTCGCCTTCGCGGAGAAGGCTGATTTGGCAGGAAGAAGCCCTGTGTGCACTGGCCCTGGCAACCCACCCATCGCCAGCTAGGGAGGGACCCACCTAGGGCCTAGCTGCGAAACGGCACAAAACGCGCTCCTAGGAGCTGCACTCTGCAAAGGGAAACTGTGCTCGGGGAACAAAGCTCAGCCCCAAGGCGGCTTGGCTCAGGATCGCAGCGCTTGCCTAGTTCTCACCTAGCCCTAGGCTCCCCAAAGGGCCAAGGAGGGTCTGGGCTGCCTCTGGCTCCGTGGGCACTGCTGCTTGGCTGGTGGTCTCCGCACCTTGAAACCAACTCCAAACGTGTTCTCCTTCGCGGAGAAGGCTGATTTGGCAGGAAGAAGCCCTGTGTGCACTGGCCCTGGCAATCCACCCATAGCCAGCTAAGGAGGGACCCACCTAGGGCCTAGCTGCGAAACGGCACAAAACGCGCTCCTAGGAGCTGCACTCTGCAAAGGGAAACTGTGCTCGGGGAACAAAGCTCAGCCCCAAGGCGGCTTGGCTCAGGATCGCAGCGCTTGCCTAGTTCTCACCTAGCCCTAGGCTCCCCATAGGGCCAAGGAGGGTCTGGGCTGCCTCTGGCTCCGTGGGCACTGCTGCTTGGTTGGTGGTCTCCGCACCTTGAAACCAACTCCAAACGTGTTCTCCTTCGCGGAGAAGGCTGATTTGGCAGGAAGAAGCCCTGTGTGCACTGGCCCTGGCAATCCACCCATAGCCAGCTAAGGAGGGACCCACCTAGGGCCTAGCTGCGAAACGGCACAAAACGCGCTCCTAGGAGCTGCACTCTGCAAAGGGAAACTGTGCTCGGGGAACAAACCTCAGCCCCAAGGCGGCTTGGCTCAGGATCGCAGCGCTTGCCTAGTTCTCACCTAGCCCTAGGCTCCCCATAGGGCCAAGGAGGGTCTGGGCTGCCTCTGGCTCCGTGGGCACTGCTGCTTGGCTGGTGGTCTCCGCACCGTGAAACCAACTCCAAACGTGTTCGCCTTCGCGGAGAAGGCTGATTTGGCAGGAAGAAGCCCTGTGTGCACTGGCCCTGGCAACCCACCCATCGCCAGCTAGGGAGGGACCCACCTAGGGCCTAGCTGCGAAACGGCACAAAACGCGCTCCTAGGAGCTGCACTCTGCAAAGGGAAACTGTGCTCGGGGAACAAAGCTCAGCCCCAAGGCGGCTTGGCTCAGGATCGCAGCGCTTGCCTAGTTCTCACGTAGCCCTAGGCTCCCCATAGGGCCAAGGAGGGTCTGGGCTGCCTCTGGCTCCGTGGGCACTGCTGCTTGGCTGGTGGTCTCCGCACCTTGAAACCAACTCCAAACGTGTTCGCCTTCGCGGAGAAGGCTGATTTGGCAGGAAGAAGCCCTGTGTGCACTGGCCCTGGCAAACCACCCATTGCCAGCTAGGGAGGGACCCACCTAGGGCCTAGCTGCGAAACGGCACAAAACGCGCTCCTAGGAGCTGCACTCTGCAAAGGGAAACTGTGCTCGGGGAACAAAGCTCAGCCCCAAGGCGGCTTGGCTCAGGATCGCAGCGCTTGCCTAGTTCTCACCTAGCCCTAGGCTCCCCAAAGGGCCAAGGAGGGTCTGGGCTGCCTCTGGCTCCGTGGGCACTGCTGCTTGGCTGGTGGTCTCCGCACCGTGAAACCAACTCCAAACGTGTTCGCCTTCGCGGAGAAGGCTGATTTGGCAGGAAGAAGCCCTGTGTGCACTGGCCCTGGCAACCCACCCATCGCCAGCTAGGGAGGGACCCACCTAGGGCCTAGCTGCGAAACGGCACAAAACGCGCTCCTAGGAGCTGCACTCTGCAAAGGGAAACTGTGCTCGGGGAACAAAGCTCAGCCCCAAGGCGGCTTGGCTCAGGATCGCAGCGCTTGCCTAGTTCTCACCTAGCCCTAGGCTCCCCATAGGGCCAAGGAGGGTCTGGGCTGCCTCTGGCTCCGTGGGCACTGCTGCTTGGCTGGTGGTCTCCGCACCTTGAAACCAACTCCAAACGTGTTCGCCTTCGCGGAGAAGGCTGATTTGGCAGGAAGAAGCCCTGTGTGCACTGGCCCTGGCAACCCACCCATCGCCAGCTAGGGAGGGACCCACCTAGGGCCTAGCTGCGAAACGGCACAAAACGCGCTCCTAGGAGCTGCACTCTGCAAAGGGAAACTGTGCTCGGGGAACAAAGCTCAGCCCCAAGGCGGCTTGGCTCAGGATCGCAGCGCTTGCCTAGTTCTCACCTAGCCCTAGGCTCCCCATAGGGCCAAGGAGGGTCTGGGCTGGCTCTGGCTCCGTGGGCACTGCTGCTTGGCTGGTGGTCTCCGCACCTTGAAACCAACTCCAAACGTGTTCTCCTTCGCGGAGAAGGCTGATTTGGCAGGAAGAAGCCCTGTGTGCACTGGCCCTGGCAACCCACCCATCGCCAGCTAGGGAGGGACCCACCTATGGCCTAGCTGCGAAACGGCACAAAACGCTCTCCTAGGAGCTGCACTCTGCAAAGGGAAACTGTGCTCGGGGAACAAAGCTCAGCCCCAAGGCGGCTTGGCTCAGGATCGCAGCGCTTGCCTAGTTCTCACCTAGCCCTAGGCTCCCCATAGGGCCAAGGAGGGTCTGGGCTGCCTCTGGCTCCGTGGGCACTGCTGCTTGGCTGGTGGTCTCCGCACCTTGAAACCAACTCCAAACGTGTTCGCCTTCGCGGAGAAGGCTGATTTGGCAGGAAGAAGCCCTGTGTGCACT
Source organism: Sus scrofa (assembly GCF_054392235.1). Lineage (NCBI taxonomy): Eukaryota > Metazoa > Chordata > Mammalia > Artiodactyla > Suidae > Sus > Sus scrofa. The sequence goes on along the minus strand of NC_139389.1, from coordinate 30,705,552 downwards.
GGCCCTGGCAACCCACCCATCGCCAGCTAGGGAGGGACCCACCTAGGGCCTAGCTGCGAAACGGCACAAAACGCGCTCCTAGGAGCTGCACTCTGCAAAGGGAAACTGTGCTCGGGGAACAAAGCTCAGCCCCAAGGCGGCTTGGCTCAGGATCGCAGCGCTTGCCTAGTTCTCACCTAGCCCTAGGCTCCCCATAGGGCCAAGGAGGGTCTGGGCTGCCTCTGGCTCCGTGGGCACTGCTGCTTGGCTGGTGGTCTCCGCACCTTGAAACCAACTCCAAACGTGTTCGCCTTCGCGGAGAAGGCTGATTTGGCAGGAAGAAGCCCTGTGTGCACTGGCCCTGGCAAACCGCCCATCGCCAGCTAGGGAGGGACCCACCTAGGGCCTAGCTGCGAAACGGCACAAAACGCGCTCCTAGGAGCTGCACTCTGCAAAGGGAAACTGTGCTCGGGGAACAAAGCTCAGCCCCAAGGCGGCTTGGCTCAGGATCACAGCGCTTGCCTAGTTCTCACCTAGCCCTAGGCTCCCCATAGGGCCAAGGAGGGTCTGGGCTGCCTCTGGCTCCGTGGGCACTGCTGCTTGGCTGGTGGTCTCCGCACCTTGAAACCAACTCCAAACGTGTTCGCCTTCGCGGAGAAGGCTGATTTGGCAGGAAGAAGCCCTGTGTGCACTGGCCCTGGCAATCCACCCATAGCCAGCTAAGGAGGGACCCACCTAGGGCCTAGCTGCGAAACGGCACAAAACGCGCTCCTAGGAGCTGCACTCTGCAAAGGGAAACTGTGCTCGGGGAACAAAGCTCAGCCCCAAGGCGGCTTGGCTCAGGATCGCAGCGCTTGCCTAGTTCTCACCTAGCCCTAGGCTCCCCATAGGGCCAAGGAGGGTCTGGGCTGCCTCTGGCTCCGTGGGCACTGCTGCTTGGCTGGTGGTCTCCGCACCTTGAAACCAACTCCAAACGTGTTCTCCTTCGCGGAGAAGGCTGATTTGGCAGGAAGAAGCCCTGTGTGCACTGGCCCTGGCAACCCACCCATCGCCAGCTAGGGAGGGACCCACCTAGGGCCTAGCTGCGAAACGGCACAAAACGCGCTCCTAGGAGCTGCACTCTGCAAAGGGAAACTGTGCTCGGGGAACAAAGCTCAGCCCCAAGGCGGCTTGGCTCAGGATCGCAGCGCTTGCCTAGTTCTCACCTAGCCCTAGGCTCCCCATAGGGCCAAGGAGGGTCTGGGCTGCCTCTGGCTCCGTGGGCACTGCTGCTTGGCTGGTGGTCTCCGCACCTTGAAACCAACTCCAAACGTGTTCGCCTTCGCGGAGAAGGCTGATTTGGCAGGAAGAAGCCCTGTGTGCACTGGCCCTGGCAACCCACCCATCGCCAGCTAGGGAGGGACCCACCTAGGGCCTAGCTGCGAAACGGCACAAAACGCGCTCCTAGGAGCTGCACTCTGCAAAGGGAAACTGTGCTCGGGGAACAAAGCTCAGCCCCAAGGCGGCTTGGCTCAGGATCGCAGCGCTTGCCTAGTTCTCACCTAGCCCTAGGCTCCCCATAGGGCCAAGGAGGGTCTGGGCTGCCTCTGGCTCCGTGGGCACTGCTGCTTGGCTGGTGGTCTCCGCACCTTGAAACCAACTCCAAACGTGTTCTCCTTCGCGGAGAAGGCTGATTTGGCAGGAAGAAGCCCTGTGTGCACTGGCCCTGGCAATCCACCCATAGCCAGCTAAGGAGGGACCCACCTAGGGCCTAGCTGCGAAACGGCACAAAACGCGCTCCTAGGAGCTGCACTCTGCAAAGGGAAACTGTGCTCGGGGAACAAAGCTCAGCCCCAAGGCGGCTTGGCTCAGGATCGCAGCGCTTGCCTAGTTCTCACCTAGCCCTAGGCTCCCCATAGGGCCAAGGAGGGTCTGGGCTGCCTCTGGCTCCGTGGGCACTGCTGCTTGGCTGGTGGTCTCCGCACCTTGAAACCAACTCCAAACGTGTTCGCCTTCGCGGAGAAGGCTGATTTGGCAGGAAGAAGCCCTGTGTGCACTGGCCCTGGCAATCCACCCATAGCCAGCTAAGGAGGGACCCACCTAGGGCCTAGCTGCGAAACGGCACAAAACGCGCTCCTAGGAGCTGCACTCTGCAAAGGGAAACTGTGCTCGGGGAACAAAGCTCAGCCCCAAGGCGGCTTGGCTCAGGATCGCAGCGCTTGCCTAGTTCTCACCTAGCCCTAGGCTCCCCATAGGGCCAAGGAGGGTCTGGGCTGCCTCTGGCTCCGTGGGCACTGCTGCTTGGCTGGTGGTCTCCGCACCTTGAAACCAACTCCAAACGTGTTCTCCTTCGCGGAGAAGGCTGATTTGGCAGGAAGAAGCCCTGTGTGCACTGGCCCTGGCAACCCACCCATCGCCAGCTAGGGAGGGACCCACCTAGGGCCTAGCTGCGAAACGGCACAAAACGCGCTCCTAGGAGCTGCACTCTGCAAAGGGAAACTGTGCTCGGGGAACAAAGCTCAGCCCCAAGGCGGCTTGGCTCAGGATCGCAGCGCTTGCCTAGTTCTCACCTAGCCCTAGGCTCCCCATAGGGCCAAGGAGGGTCTGGGCTGCCTCTGGCTCCGTGGGCACTGCTGCTTGGCTGGTGGTCTCCGCACCTTGAAACCAACTCCAAACGTGTTCGCCTTCGCGGAGAAGGCTGATTTGGCAGGAAGAAGCCCTGTGTGCACTGGCCCTGGCAACCCACCCATCGCCAGCTAGGGAGGGACCCACCTAGGGCCTAGCTGCGAAACGGCACAAAACGCGCTCCTAGGAGCTGCACTCTGCAAAGGGAAACTGTGCTCGGGGAACAAAGCTCAGCCCCAAGGCGGCTTGGCTCAGGATCGCAGCGCTTGCCTAGTTCTCACCTAGCCCTAGGCTCCCCATAGGGCCAAGGAGGGTCTGGGCTGCCTCTGGCTCCGTGGGCACTGCTGCTTGGCTGGTGGTCTCCGCACCTTGAAACCAACTCCAAACGTGTTCTCCTTCGCGGAGAAGGCTGATTTGGCAGGAAGAAGCCCTGTGTGCACTGGCCCTGGCAATCCACCCATAGCCAGCTAAGGAGGGACCCACCTAGGGCCTAGCTGCGAAACGGCACAAAACGCGCTCCTAGGAGCTGCACTCTGCAAAGGGAAACTGTGCTCGGGGAACAAAGCTCAGCCCCAAGGCGGCTTGGCTCAGGATCGCAGCGCTTGCCTAGTTCTCACCTAGCCCTAGGCTCCCCATAGGGCCAAGGAGGGTCTGGGCTGCCTCTGGCTCCGTGGGCACTGCTGCTTGGCTGGTGGTCTCCGCACCGTGAAACCAACTCCAAACGTGTTCGCCTTCGCGGAGAAGGCTGATTTGGCAGGAAGAAGCCCTGTGTGCACTGGCCCTGGCAACCCACCCATCGCCAGCTAGGGAGGGACCCACCTAGGGCCTAGCTGCGAAACGGCACAAAACGCGCTCCTAGGAGCTGCACTCTGCAAAGGGAAACTGTGCTCGGGGAACAAAGCTCAGCCCCAAGGCGGCTTGGCTCAGGATCGCAGCGCTTGCCTAGTTCTCACCTAGCCCTAGGCTCCCCATAGGGCCAAGGAGGGTCTGGGCTGCCTCTGGCTCCGTGGGCACTGCTGCTTGGCTGGTGGTCTCCGCACCTTGAAACCAACTCCAAACGTGTTCGCCTTCGCGGAGAAGGCTGATTTGGCAGGAAGAAGCCCTGTGTGCACTGGCCCTGGCAACCCACCCATCGCCAGCTAGGGAGGGACCCACCTAGGGCCTAGCTGCGAAACGGCACAAAACGCGCTCCTAGGAGCTGCACTCTGCAAAGGGAAACTGTGCTCGGGGAACAAAGCTCAGCCCCAAGGCGGCTTGGCTCAGGATCGCAGCGCTTGCCTAGTTCTCACCTAGCCCTAGGCTCCCCAAAGGGCCAAGGAGGGTCTGGGCTGCCTCTGGCTCCGTGGGCACTGCTGCTTGGCTGGTGGTCTCCGCACCGTGAAACCAACTCCAAACGTGTTCGCCTTCGCGGAGAAGGCTGATTTGGCAGGAAGAAGCCCTGTGTGCACTGGCCCTGGCAACCCACCCATCGCCAGCTAGGGAGGGACCCACCTAGGGCCTAGCTGCGAAACGGCACAAAACGCGCTCCTAGGAGCTGCACTCTGCAAAGGGAAACTGTGCTCGGGGAACAAAGCTCAGCCCCAAGGCGGCTTGGCTCAGGATCGCAGCGCTTGCCTAGTTCTCACCTAGCCCTAGGCTCCCCATAGGGCCAAGGAGGGTCTGGGCTGCCTCTGGCTCCGTGGGCACTGCTGCTTGGCTGGTGGTCTCCGCAGCTTGAAACCAACTCCAAACGTGTTCGCCTTCGCGGAAAAGGCTGATTTGGCAGGAAGAAGCCCTGTGTGCACTGGCCCTGGCAACCCACCCATCGCCAGCTAGGGAGGGACCCACCTAGGGCCTAGCTGCGAAACGGCACAAAACGCGCTCCTAGGAGCTGCACTCTGCAAAGGGAAACTGTGCTCGGGGAACAAAGCTCAGCCCCAAGGCGGCTTGGCTCAGGATCGCAGCGCTTGCCTAGTTCTCACCTAGCCCTAGGCTCCCCATAGGGCCAAGGAGGGTCTGGGCTGCCTCTGGCTCCGTGGGCACTGCTGCTTGGCTGGTGGTCTCCGCACCTTGAAACCAACTCCAAACGTGTTCTCCTTCGCGGAGAAGGCTGATTTGGCAGGAAGAAGCCCTGTGTGCACTGGCCCTGGCAACCCACCCATCGCCAGCTAGGGAGGGACCCACCTAGGGCCTAGCTGCGAAACGGCACAAAACGCGCTCCTAGGAGCTGCACTCTGCAAAGGGAAACTGTGCTCGGGGAACAAAGCTCAGCCCCAAGGCGGCTTGGCTCAGGATCGCAGCGCTTGCCTAGTTCTCACCTAGCCCTAGGCTCCCCATAGGGCCAAGGAGGGTCTGGGCTGCCTCTGGCTCCGTGGGCACTGCTGCTTGGCTGGTGGTCTCCGCAGCTTGAAACCAACTCCAAACGTGTTCGCCTTCGCGGAGAAGGCTGATTTGGCAGGAAGAAGCCCTGTGTGCACTGGCCCTGGCAACCCACCCATCGCCAGCTAGGGAGGGACCCACCTAGGGCCTAGCTGCGAAACGGCACAAAACGCGCTCCTAGGAGCTGCACTCTGCAAAGGGAAACTGTGCTCGGGGAACAAAGCTCAGCCCCAAGGCGGCTTGGCTCAGGATCGCAGCGCTTGCCTAGTTCTCACCTAGCCCTAGGCTCCCCATAGGGCCAAGGAGGGTCTGGGCTGCCTCTGGCTCCGTGGGCACTGCTGCTTGGCTGGTGGTCTCCGCACCTTGAAACCAACTCCAAACGTGTTCTCCTTCGCGGAGAAGGCTGATTTGGCAGGAAGAAGCCCTGTGTGCACTGGCCCTGGCAAACCGCCATAGCCAGCTAAGGAGGGACCCACCTAGGGCCTAGCTGCGAAACGGCACAAAACGCGCTCCTAGGAGCTGCACTCTGCAAAGGGAAACTGTGCTCGGGGAACAAAGCTCAGCCCCAAGGCGGCTTGGCTCAGGATCGCAGCGCTTGCCTAGTTCTCACCTAGCCCTAGGCTCCCCATAGGGCCAAGGAGGGTCTGGGCTGCCTCTGGCTCCGTGGGCACTGCTGCTTGGCTGGTGGTCTCCGCACCTTGAAACCAACTCCAAACGTGTTCGCCTTCGCGGAGAAGGCTGATTTGGCAGGAAGAAGCCCTGTGTGCACTGGCCCTGGCAATCCACCCATAGCCAGCTAAGGAGGGACCCACCTAGGGCCTAGCTGCGAAACGGCACAAAACGCGCTCCTAGGAGCTGCACTCTGCAAAGGGAAACTGTGCTCGGGGAACAAAGCTCAGCCCCAAGGCGGCTTGGCTCAGGATCGCAGCGCTTGCCTAGTTCTCACCTAGCCCTAGGCTCCCCATAGGGCCAAGGAGGGTCTGGGCTGCCTCTGGCTCCGTGGGCACTGCTGCTTGGCTGGTGGTCTCCGCACCTTGAAACCAACTCCAAACGTGTTCTCCTTCGCGGAGAAGGCTGATTTGGCAGGAAGAAGCCCTGTGTGCACTGGCCCTGGCAACCCACCCATCGCCAGCTAGGGAGGGACCCACCTAGGGCCTAGCTGCGAAACGGCACAAAACGCGCTCCTAGGAGCTGCACTCTGCAAAGGGAAACTGTGCTCGGGGAACAAAGCTCAGCCCCAAGGCGGCTTGGCTCAGGATCGCAGCGCTTGCCTAGTTCTCACCTAGCCCTAGGCTCCCCATAGGGCCAAGGAGGGTCTGGGCTGCCTCTGGCTCCGTGGGCACTGCTGCTTGGCTGGTGGTCTCCGCACCTTGAAACCAACTCCAAACGTGTTCGCCTTCGCGGAGAAGGCTGATTTGGCAGGAAGAAGCCCTGTGTGCACTGGCCCTGGCAACCCACCCATCGCCAGCTAGGGAGGGACCCACCTAGGGCCTAGCTGCGAAACGGCACAAAACGCGCTCCTAGGAGCTGCACTCTGCAAAGGGAAACTGTGCTCGGGGAACAAAGCTCAGCCCCAAGGCGGCTTGGCTCAGGATCGCAGCGCTTGCCTAGTTCTCACCTAGCCCTAGGCTCCCCATAGGGCCAAGGAGGGTCTGGGCTGCCTCTGGCTCCGTGGGCACTGCTGCTTGGCTGGTGGTCTCCGCACCTTGAAACCAACTCCAAACGTGTTCTCCTTCGCGGAGAAGGCTGATTTGGCAGGAAGAAGCCCTGTGTGCACTGGCCCTGGCAACCCACCCATCGCCAGCTAAGGAGGGACCCACCTAGGGCCTAGCTGCGAAACGGCACAAAACGCGCTCCTAGGAGCTGCACTCTGCAAAGGGAAACTGTGCTCGGGAACAAACCTCAGCCCCAAGGCGGCTTGGCTCAGGATCGCAGCGCTTGCCTAGTTCTCACCTAGCCCTAGGCTCCCCATAGGGCCAAGGAGGGTCTGGGCTGCCTCTGGCTCCGTGGGCACTGCTGCTTGGCTGGTGGTCTCCGCACCGTGAAACCAACTCCAAACGTGTTCGCCTTCGCGGAGAAGGCTGATTTGGCAGGAAGAAGCCCTGTGTGCACTGGCCCTGGCAACCCACCCATCGCCAGCTAGGGAGGGACCCACCTAGGGCCTAGCTGCGAAACGGCACAAAACGCGCTCCTAGGAGCTGCACTCTGCAAAGGGAAACTGTGCTCGGGGAACAAAGCTCAGCCCCAAGGCGGCTTGGCTCAGGATCGCAGCGCTTGCCTAGTTCTCACCTAGCCCTAGGCTCCCCATAGGGCCAAGGAGGGTCTGGGCTGCCTCTGGCTCCGTGGGCACTGCTGCTTGGCTGGTGGTCTCCGCACCTTGAAACCAACTCCAAACGTGTTCGCCTTCGCGGAGAAGGCTGATTTGGCAGGAAGAAGCCCTGTGTGCACTGGCCCTGGCAAACCACCCATAGCCAGCTAGGGAGGGACCCACCTAGGGCCTAGCTGCGAAACGGCACAAAACGCGCTCCTAGGAGCTGCACTCTGCAAAGGGAAACTGTGCTCGGGGAACAAAGCTCAGCCCCAAGGCGGCTTGGCTCAGGATCGCAGCGCTTGCCTAGTTCTCACCTAGCCCTAGGCTCCCCAAAGGGCCAAGGAGGGTCTGGGCTGCCTCTGGCTCCGTGGGCACTGCTGCTTGGCTGGTGGTCTCCGCACCGTGAAACCAACTCCAAACGTGTTCGCCTTCGCGGAGAAGGCTGATTTGGCAGGAAGAAGCCCTGTGTGCACTGGCCCTGGCAACCCACCCATCGCCAGCTACGGAGGGACCCACCTAGGGCCTAGCTGCGAAACGGCACAAAACGCGCTCCTAGGAGCTGCACTCTGCAAAGGGAAACTGTGCTCGGGGAACAAAGCTCAGCCCCAAGGCGGCTTGGCTCAGGATCGCAGCGCTTGCCTAGTTCTCACCTAGCCCTAGGCTCCCCATAGGGCCAAGGAGGGTCTGGGCTGCCTCTGGCTCTGTGGGCACTGCTGCTTGGCTGGTGGTCTCCGCACCTTGAAACCAACTCCAAACGTGTTCGCCTTCGCGGAGAAGGCTGATTTGGCAGGAAGAAGCCCTGTGTGCACTGGCCCTGGCAACCCACCCATAGCCAGCTAGGGAGGGACCCACCTAGGGCCTAGCTGCGAAACGGCACAAAACGCGCTCCTAGGAGCTGCACTCTGCAAAGGGAAACTGTGCTCGGGGAACAAAGCTCAGCCCCAAGGCGGCTTGGCTCAGGATCGCAGCGCTTGCCTAGTTCTCACCTAGCCCTAGGCTCCCCATAGGGCCAAGGAGGGTCTGGGCTGCCTCTGGCTCCGTGGGCACTGCTGCTTGGCTGGTGGTCTCCGCACCTTGAAACCAACTCCAAACGTGTTCTCCTTCGCGGAGAAGGCTGATTTGGCAGGAAGAAGCCCTGTGTGCACTGGCCCTGGCAACCCACCCATCGCCAGCTAGGGAGGGACCCACCTAGGGCCTAGCTGCGAAACGGCACAAAACGCGCTCCTAGGAGCTGCACTCTGCAAAGGGAAACTGTGCTCGGGGAACAAAGCTCAGCCCCAAGGCGGCTTGGCTCAGGATCGCAGCGCTTGCCTAGTTCTCACCTAGCCCTAGGCTCCCCATAGGGCCAAGGAGGGTCTGGGCTGCCTCTGGCTCCGTGGGCACTGCTGCTTGGCTGGTGGTCTCCGCACCGTGAAACCAACTCCAAACGTGTTCGCCTTCGCGGAGAAGGCTGATTTGGCAGGAAGAAGCCCTGTGTGCACTGGCCCTGGCAACCCACCCATCGCCAGCTAGGGAGGGACCCACCTAGGGCCTAGCTGCGAAACGGCACAAAACGCGCTCCTAGGAGCTGCACTCTGCAAAGGGAAACTGTGCTCGGGGAACAAAGCTCAGCCCCAAGGCGGCTTGGCTCAGGATCGCAGCGCTTGCCTAGTTCTCACCTAGCCCTAGGCTCCCCATAGGGCCAAGGAGGGTCTGGGCTGCCTCTGGCTCCGTGGGCACTGCTGCTTGGCTGGTGGTCTCCGCACCTTGAAACCAACTCCAAACGTGTTCGCCTTCGCGGAGAAGGCTGATTTGGCAGGAAGAAGCCCTGTGTGCACTGGCCCTGGCAACCCACCCATCGCCAGCTAGGGAGGGACCCACCTAGGGCCTAGCTGCGAAACGGCACAAAACGCGCTCCTAGGAGCTGCACTCTGCAAAGGGAAACTGTGCTCGGGGAACAAAGCTCAGCCCCAAGGCGGCTTGGCTCAGGATCGCAGCGCTTGCCTAGTTCTCACCTAGCCCTAGGCTCCCCATAGGGCCAAGGAGGGTCTGGGCTGCCTCTGGCTCCGTGGGCACTGCTGCTTGGCTGGTGGTCTCCGCACCGTGAAACCAACTCCAAACGTGTTCGCCTTCGCGGAGAAGGCTGATTTGGCAGGAAGAAGCCCTGTGTGCACTGGCCCTGGCAACCCACCCATCGCCAGCTAGGGAGGGACCCACCTAGGGCCTAGCTGCGAAACGGCACAAAACGCGCTCCTAGGAGCTGCACTCTGCAAAGGGAAACTGTGCTCGGGGAACAAAGCTCAGCCCCAAGGCGGCTTGGCTCAGGATCGCAGCGCTTGCCTAGTTCTCACCTAGCCCTAGGCTCCCCATAGGGCCAAGGAGGGTCTGGGCTGCCTCTGGCTCCGTGGGCACTGCTGCTTGGCTGGTGGTCTCCGCACCGTGAAACCAACTCCAAACGTGTTCGCCTTCGCGGAGAAGGCTGATTTGGCAGGAAGAAGCCCTGTGTGCACTGGCCCTGGCAACCCACCCATCGCCAGCTACGGAGGGACCCACCTAGGGCCTAGCTGCGAAACGGCACAAAACGCGCTCCTAGGAGCTGCACTCTGCAAAGGGAAACTGTGCTCGGGGAACAAAGCTCAGCCCCAAGGCGGCTTGGCTCAGGATCGCAGCGCTTGCCTAGTTCTCACCTAGCCCTAGGCTCCCCATAGGGCCAAGGAGGGTCTGGGCTGCCTCTGGCTCCGTGGGCACTGCTGCTTGGCTGGTGGTCTCCGCACCGTGAAACCAACTCCAAACGTGTTCGCCTTCGCGGAGAAGGCTGATTTGGCAGGAAGAAGCCCTGTGTGCACTGGCCCTGGCAACCCACCCATCGCCAGCTAGGGAGGGACCCACCTAGGGCCTAGCTGCGAAACGGCACAAAACGCGCTCCTAGGAGCTGCACTCTGCAAAGGGAAACTGTGCTCGGGGAACAAAGCTCAGCCCCAAGGCGGCTTGGCTCAGGATCGCAGCGCTTGCCTAGTTCTCACCTAGCCCTAGGCTCCCCATAGGGCCAAGGAGGGTCTGGGCTGCCTCTGGCTCCGTGGGCACTGCTGCTTGGCTGGTGGTCTCCGCACCGTGAAACCAACTCCAAACGTGTTCGCCTTCGCGGAGAAGGCTGATTTGGCAGGAAGAAGCCCTGTGTGCACTGGCCCTGGCAACCCACCCATCGCCAGCTACGGAGGGACCCACCTAGGGCCTAGCTGCGAAACGGCACAAAACGCGCTCCTAGGAGCTGCACTCTGCAAAGGGAAACTGTGCTCGGGGAACAAAGCTCAGCCCCAAGGCGGCTTGGCTCAGGATCGCAGCGCTTGCCTAGTTCTCACCTAGCCCTAGGCTCCCCATAGGGCCAAGGAGGGTCTGGGCTGCCTCTGGCTCCGTGGGCACTGCTGCTTGGCTGGTGGTCTCCGCAGCTTGAAACCAACTCCAAACGTGTTCGCCTTCGCGGAGAAGGCTGATTTGGCAGGAAGAAGCCCTGTGTGCACTGGCCCTGGCAACCCACCCATCGCCAGCTAGGGAGGGACCCACCTAGGGCCTAGCTGCGAAACGGCACAAAACGCGCTCCTAGGAGCTGCACTCTGCAAAGGGAAACTGTGCTCGGGGAACAAAGCTCAGCCCCAAGGCGGCTTGGCTCAGGATCGCAGCGCTTGCCTAGTTCTCACCTAGCCCTAGGCTCCCCATAGGGCCAAGGAGGGTCTGGGCTGCCTCTGGCTCCGTGGGCACTGCTGCTTGGCTGGTGGTCTCCGCACCTTGAAACCAACTCCAAACGTGTTCTCCTTCGTGGAGAAGGCTGATTTGGCAGGAAGAAGCCCTGTGTGCACTGGCCCTGGCAAACCACCCATCGCCAGCTAGGGAGGGACCCACCTAGGGCCTAGCTGCGAAACGGCACAGAACGCGCTCCTAGGAGCTGCACTCTGCAAAGGGAAACTGTGCTCGGGGAACAAAGCTCAGCCCCAAGGCGGCTTGGCTCAGGATCGCAGCGCTTGCCTAGTTCTCACCTAGCCCTAGGCTCCCCAAAGGGCCAAGGAAGGTCTGGGCAGCCTCTGGCTCCGTGGGCACTACTGCTTGGCTGGTGGTCTCCGCACCTTGAAACCAACTCCAAACGTGTTCTCCTTCGCGGAGAAGGCTGATTTGGCAGGAAGAAGCCCTGTGTGCACTGGCCCTGGCAACCCACCCATCGCCAGCTAGGGAGGGACCCAGCTAGGGCCTAGCTGCGAAACGGCACAAAACGCGCTCCTAGGAGCTGCACTCTGCAAAGGGAAACTGTGCTCGGGGAACAAAGCTCAGCCCCAAGGCGGCTTGGCTCAGGATCGCAGCGCTTGCCTAGTTCTCACCTAGCCCTAGGCTCCCCATAGGGCCAAGGAGGGTCTGGGCTGCCTCTGGCTCCGTGGGCACTGCTGCTTGGTTGGTGGTCTCCGCAGCTTGAAACCAACTCCAAACGTGTTCTCCTTCGTGGAGAAGGCTGATTTGGCAGGAAGAAGCCCAGTGTGCACTGGCCCTGGCAAAGCGCCCGTAGCCAGCTAAGGAGGGACCCACCTAGGGCCTAGCTGCGAAACGGCACAAAACGCGCTCCTAGGAGCTGCACTCTGCAAAGGGAAACTGTGCTCGGGGAACAAAGCTCAGCCCCAAGGCGGCTTGGCTCAGGATCGCAGCGCTTGCCTAGTTCTCACCTAGCCCTAGGCTCCCCAAAGGGCCAAGGAGGGTCTGGGCTGCCTCTGGCTCCGTGGGCACTGCTGCTTGGCTGGTGGTCTCCGCAGCTTGAAACCAACTCCAATCGTGTTCTCCTTCGCGGAGAAGGCTGATTTGGCAGGAAGAAGCCCTGTGTGCACTGGCCCTGGCAACCCACCCTTAGCCAGCTAGGGAGGGACCCACCTAGGGCCTAGCTGCGAAACGGCACAAAACGCGCTCCTAGGAGCTGCACTCTGCAAAGGGAAACTGTGCTCGGGGAACAAAGCTCAGCCCCAAGGCGGCTTGGCTCAGGATCGCAGCGCTTGCCTAGTTCTCACCTAGCCCTAGGCTCCCCATAGGGCCAAGGAGGGTCTGGGCTGCCTCTGGCTCCGTGGGCACTGCTGCTTGGCTGGTGGTCTCCGCACCGTGAAACCAACTCCAAACGTGTTCGCCTTCGCGGAGAAGGCTGATTTGGCAGGAAGAAGCCCTGTGTGCACTGGCCCTGGCAACCCACCCATCGCCAGCTAGGGAGGGACCCACCTAGGGCCTAGCTGCGAAACGGCACAAAACGCGCTCCTAGGAGCTGCACTCTGCAAAGGGAAACTGTGCTCGGGGAACAAAGCTCAGCCCCAAGGCGGCTTGGCTCAGGATCGCAGCGCTTGCCTAGTTCTCACCTAGCCCTAGGCTCCCCATAGGGCCAAGGAGGGTCTGGGCTGCCTCTGGCTCCGTGGGCACTGCTGCTTGGCTGGTGGTCTCCGCACCGTGAAACCAACTCCAAACGTGTTCGCCTTCGCGGAGAAGGCTGATTTGGCAGGAAGAAGCCCTGTGTGCACTGGCCCTGGCAACCCACCCATCGCCAGCTACGGAGGGACCCACCTAGGGCCTAGCTGCGAAACGGCACAAAACGCGCTCCTAGGAGCTGCACTCTGCAAAGGGAAACTGTGCTCGGGGAACAAAGCTCAGCCCCAAGGCGGCTTGGCTCAGGATCGCAGCGCTTGCCTAGTTCTCACCTAGCCCTAGGCTCCCCATAGGGCCAAGGAGGGTCTGGGCTGCCTCTGGCTCCGTGGGCACTGCTGCTTGGCTGGTGGTCTCCGCAGCGTGAAACCAACTCCAAACGTGTTCGCCTTCGCGGAGAAGGCTGATTTGGCAGGAAGAAGCCCTGTGTGCACTGGCCCTGGCAACCCACCCATCGCCAGCTAGGGAGGGACCCACCTAGGGCCTAGCTGCGAAACGGCACAAAACGCGCTCCTAGGAGCTGCACTCTGCAAAGGGAAACTGTGCTCGGGGAACAAAGCTCAGCCCCAAGGCGGCTTGGCTCAGGATCGCAGCGCTTGCCTAGTTCTCACCTAGCCCTAGGCTCCCCATAGGGCCAAGGAGGGTCTGGGCTGCCTCTGGCTCCGTGGGCACTGCTGCTTGGCTGGTGGTCTCCGCAGCTTGAAACCAACTCCAAACGTGTTCGCCTTCGCGGAAAAGGCTGATTTGGCAGGAAGAAGCCCTGTGTGCACTGGCCCTGGCAAACCGCCCATCGCCAGCTAAGGAGGGACCCACCAAGGGCCTAGCTGTGAAACGGCAAAAAACGCGCTCCTAGGAGCTGCACTCTGCAAAGGGAAACTGTGCTCGGGGAACAAAGCTCAGCCCCAAGGCGGCTTGGCTCAGGATCACAGCGCTTGCCTAGTTCTCACCTAGCCCTAGGCTCCCCATAGGGCCAAGGAGGGTCTGGGCTGCCTCTGGCTCCGTGGGCACTGCTGCTTGGTTGGTGGTCTCCGCACCTTGAAACCAACTCCAAACGTGTTCTCCTTCGTGGAGAAGGCTGATTTGGCAGGAAGAAGCCCTGTGTGCACTGGCCCTGGCAAACCACCCATCGCCAGCTAGGGAGGGACCCACCTAGGGCCTAGCTGCGAAACGGCACAGAACGCGCTCCTAGGAGCTGCACTCTGCAAAGGGAAACTGTGCTCGGGGAACAAAGCTCAGCCCCAAGGCGGCTTGGCTCAGGATCGCAGCGCTTGCCTAGTTCTCACCTAGCCCTAGGCTCCCCAAAGGGCCAAGGAAGGTCTGGGCAGCCTCTGGCTCCGTGGGCACTACTGCTTGGCTGGTGGTCTCCGCACCTTGAAACCAACTCCAAACGTGTTCTCCTTCGCGGAGAAGGCTGATTTGGCAGGAAGAAGCCCTGTGTGCACTGGCCCTGGCAACCCACCCATCGCCAGCTAGGGAGGGACCCACCTAGGGCCTAGCTGCGAAACGGCACAAAACGCGCTCCTAGGAGCTGCACTCTGCAAAGGGAAACTGTGCTCGGGGAACAAAGCTCAGCCCCAAGGCGGCTTGGCTCAGGATCGCAGCGCTTGCCTAGTTCTCACCTAGCCCTAGGCTCCCCATAGGGCCAAGGAGGGTCTGGGCTGCCTCTGGCTCCGTGGGCACTGCTGCTTGGTTGGTGGTCTCCGCAGCTTGAAACCAACTCCAAACGTGTTCTCCTTCGTGGAGAAGGCTGATTTGGCAGGAAGAAGCCCTGTGTGCACTGGCCCTGGCAAAGCGCCCGTAGCCAGCTAAGGAGGGACCCACCTAGGGCCTAGCTGCGAAACGGCACAAAACGCGCTCCTAGGAGCTGCACTCTGCAAAGGGAAACTGTGCTCGGGGAACAAAGCTCAGCCCCAAGGCGGCTTGGCTCAGGATCGCAGCGCTTGCCTAGTTCTCACCTAGCCCTAGGCTCCCCAAAGGGCCAAGGAGGGTCTGGGCTGCCTCTGGCTCCGTGGGCACTGCTGCTTGGCTGGTGGTCTCCGCACCTTGAAACCAACTCCAAACGTGTTCTCCTTCGCGGAGAAGGCTGATTTGGCAGGAAGAAGCCCTGTGTGCACTGGCCCTGGCAACCCACCCATCGCCAGCTAGGGAGGGACCCACCTAGGGCCTAGCTGCGAAACGGCACAAAACGCGCTCCTAGGAGCTGCACTCTGCAAAGGGAAACTGTGCTCGGGGAACAAAGCTCAGCCCCAAGGCGGCTTGGCTCAGGATCGCAGCGCTTGCCTAGTTCTCACCTAGCCCTAGGCTCCCCATAGGGCCAAGGAGGGTCTGGGCTGCCTCTGGCTCCGTGGGCACTGCTGCTTGGCTGGTGGTCTCCGCACCGTGAAACCAACTCCAAACGTGTTCGCCTTCGCGGAGAAGGCTGATTTGGCAGGAAGAAGCCCTGTGTGCACTGGCCCTGGCAACCCACCCATCGCCAGCTACGGAGGGACCCACCTAGGGCCTAGCTGCGAAACGGCACAAAACGCGCTCCTAGGAGCTGCACTCTGCAAAGGGAAACTGTGCTCGGGGAACAAAGCTCAGCCCCAAGGCGGCTTGGCTCAGGATCGCAGCGCTTGCCTAGTTCTCACCTAGCCCTAGGCTCCCCATAGGG
This sequence comes from Sus scrofa, assembly GCF_054392235.1. NCBI lineage: Eukaryota > Metazoa > Chordata > Mammalia > Artiodactyla > Suidae > Sus > Sus scrofa. Next base: position 30,690,235 of record NC_139389.1, on the reverse strand, counting down.
CCAAGGAGGGTCTGGGCTGCCTCTGGCTCCGTGGGCACTGCTACTTGGCTGGTGGTCTCCGCACCGTGAAACCAACTCCAAACGTGTTCGCCTTCGCGGAGAAGGCTGATTTGGCAGGAAGAAGCCCTGTGTGCACTGGCCCTGGCAACCCACCCATCGCCAGCTAGGGAGGGACCCACCTAGGGCCTAGCTGCGAAACGGCACAAAACGCGCTCCTAGGAGCTGCACTCTGCAAAGGGAAACTGTGCTCGGGGAACAAAGCTCAGCCCCAAGGCGGCTTGGCTCAGGATCGCAGCGCTTGCCTAGTTCTCACCTAGCCCTAGGCTCCCCATAGGGCCAAGGAGGGTCTGGGCTGCCTCTGGCTCCGTGGGCACTGCTGCTTGGCTGGTGGTCTCCGCACCTTGAAACCAACTCCAAATGTGTTCGCCTTCGCGGAGAAGGCTGATTTGGCAGGAAGAAGCCCTGTGTGCACTGGCCCTGGCAAACCACCCATAGCCAGCTAGGGAGGGAACCACCTAGGGCCTAGCTGCGAAACGGCACAAATCGCGCTCCTAGGAGCTGCACTCTGCAAAGGGAAACTGTGCTCGGGGAACAAAGCTCAGCCCCAAGGCGGCTTGGCTCAGGATCGCAGCGCTTGCCTAGTTCTCACCTAGCCCTAGGCTCCCCAAAGGGCCAAGGAGGGTCTGGGCTGCCTCTGGCTCCGTGGGCACTGCTGCTTGGCTGGTGGTCTCCGCACCGTGAAACCAACTCCAAACGTGTTCGCCTTCGCGGAGAAGGCTGATTTGGCAGGAAGAAGCCCTGTGTGCACTGGCCCTGGCAACCCACCCATCGCCAGCTAGGGAGGGACCCACCTAGGGCCTAGCTGCGAAACGGCACAAAACGCGCTCCTAGGAGCTGCACTCTGCAAAGGGAAACTGTGCTCGGGGAACAAAGCTCAGCCCCAAGGCGGCTTGGCTCAGGATCGCAGCGCTTGCCTAGTTCTCACCTAGCCCTAGGCTCCCCATAGGGCCAAGGAGGGTCTGGGCTGCCTCTGGCTCCGTGGGCACTGCTGCTTGGCTGGTGGTCTCCGCACCTTGAAACCAACTCCAAACGTGTTCGCCTTCGCGGAGAAGGCTGATTTGGCAGGAAGAAGCCCTGTGTGCACTGGCCCTGGCAACCCATCCATAGCCAGCTAGGGAGGGACCCACCTAGGGCCTAGCTGCGAAACGGCGCAAAACGCGCTCCTAGGAGCTGCACTCTGCAAAGGGAAACTGTGCTCGGGGAACAAAGCTCAGCCCCAAGGCGGCTTGGCTCAGGATCGCAGCGCTTGCCTAGTTCTCACCTAGCCCTAGGCTCCCCATAGGGCCAAGGAGGGTCTGGGCTGCCTCTGGCTCCGTGGGCACTGCTGCTTGGCTGGTGGTCTCCGCACCGTGAAACCAACTCCAAACGTGTTCTCCTTCGCGGAGAAGGCTGATTTGGCAGGAAGAAGCCCTGTGTGCACTGGCCCTGGCAATCCACCCATAGCCAGCTAAGGAGGGACCCACCTAGGGCCTAGCTGCGAAACGGCACAAAACGCGCTCCTAGGAGCTGCACTCTGCAAAGGGAAACTGTGCTCGGGGAACAAAGCTCAGCCCCAAGGCGGCTTGGCTCAGGATCGCAGCGCTTGCCTAGTTCTCACCTAGCCCTAGGCTCCCCATAGGGCCAAGGAGGGTCTGGGCTGCCTCTGGCTCCGTGGGCACTGCTGCTTGGCTGGTGGTCTCCGCACCGTGAAACCAACTCCAAACGTGTTCGCCTTCGCGGAGAAGGCTGATTTGGCAGGAAGAAGCCCTGTGTGCACTGGCCCTGGCAAACCGCCCATCGCCAGCTAGGGAGGGACCCACCTAGGGCCTAGCTGCGAAACGGCACAAAACGCGCTCCTAGGAGCTGCACTCTGCAAAGGGAAACTGTGCTCGGGGAACAAACCTCAGCCCCAAGGCGGCTTGGCTCAGGATCGCAGCGCTTGCCTAGTTCTCACCTAGCCCTAGGCTTCCCATAGGGCCAAGGAGGGTCTGGGCTGCCTCTGGCTCCGTGGGCACTGCTGCTTGGCTGGTGGTCTCCGCACCTTGAAACCAACTCCAAACGTGTTCGCCTTCGCGGAGAAGGCTGATTTGGCAGGAAGAAGCCCTGTGTGCACTGGCCCTGGCAACCCACCCATCGCCAGCTAGGGAGGGACCCACCTAGGGCCTAGCTGCGAAACGGCACAAAACGCGCTCCTAGGAGCTGCACTCTGCAAAGGGAAACTGTGCTCGGGGAACAAAGCTCAGCCCCAAGGCGGCTTGGCTCAGGATCGCAGCGCTTGCCTAGTTCTCACCTAGCCCTAGGCTCCCCATAGGGCCAAGGAGGGTCTGGGCTGCCTCTGGCTCCGTGGGCACTGCTGCTTGGCTGGTGGTCTCCGCAGCTTGAAGCCAACTCCAAACGTGTTCGCCTTCGCGGAGAAGGCTGATTTGGCAGGAAGAAGCCCTGTGTGCACTGGCCCTGGCAAACCGCCCATAGCCAGCTAAGGAGGGACCCACCTAGGGCCTAGCTGCGAAACGGCACAAAACGCGCTCCTAGGAGCTGCACTCTGCAAAGGGAAACTGTGCTCGGGGAACAAAGCTCAGCCCCAAGGCGGCTTGGCTCAGGATCGCAGCGCTTGCCTAGTTCTCACCTAGCCCTAGGCTCCCCATAGGGCCAAGGAGGGTCTGGGCTGCCTCTGGCTCCGTGGGCACTGCTGCTTGGCTGGTGGTCTCCGCAGCTTGAAGCCAACTCCAAACGTGTTCGCCTTCGCGGAGAAGGCTGATTTGGCAGGAAGAAGCCCTGTGTGCACTGGCCCTGGCAAACCGCCCATAGCCAGCTAAGGAGGGACCCACCTAGGGCCTAGCTGCGAAACGGCACAAAACGCGCTCCTAGGAGCTGCACTCTGCAAAGGGAAACTGTGCTCGGGGAACAAACCTCAGCCCCAAGGCGGCTTGGCTCAGGATCGCAGCGCTTGCCTAGTTCTCACCTAGCCCTAGGCTCCCCATAGGGCCAAGGAGGGTCTGGGCTGCCTCTGGCTCCGTGGGCACTGCTGCTTGCCTGGTGGTCTCCGCACCGTGAAACCAACTCCAAACGTGTTCGCCTTCGCGGAGAAGGCTGATTTGGCAGGAAGAAGCCCTGTGTGCACTGGCCCTGGCAACCCACCCATCGCCAGCTAGGGAGGGACCCACCTAGGGCCTAGCTGCGAAACAGCACAAAACGCGCTCCTAGGAGCTGCACTCTGCAAAGGGAAACTGTGCTCGGGGAACAAAGCTCAGCCCCAAGGCGGCTTGGCTCAGGATCGCAGCGCTTGCCTAGTTCTCACCTAGCCCTAGGCTCCCCATAGGGCCAAGGAGGGTCTGGGCTGCCTCTGGCTCCGTGGGCACTGCTGCTTGGCTGGTGGTCTCCGCACCTTGAAACCAACTCCAAATGTGTTCGCCTTCGCGGAGAAGGCTGATTTGGCAGGAAGAAGCCCTGTGTGCACTGGCCCTGGCAACCCACCCATAGCTAGCTAGGGAGGGACCCACCTAGGGCCTAGCTGCGAAACGGCACAAAACGCGCTCCTAGGAGCTGCACTCTGCAAAGGGAAACTGTGCTCGGGGAACAAAGCTCAGCCCCAAGGCGGCTTGGCTCAGGATCGCAGCGCTTGCCTAGTTCTCACCTAGCCCTAGGCTCCCCAAAGGGCCAAGGAGGGTCTGGGCTGCCTCTGGCTCCGTGGGCACTGCTGCTTGGCTGGTGGTCTCCGCACCGTGAAACCAACTCCAAACGTGTTCGCCTTCGCGGAGAAGGCTGATTTGGCAGGAAGAAGCCCTGTGTGCACTGGCCCTGGCAACCCACCCATCGCCAGCTAGGGAGGGACCCACCTAGGGCCTAGCTGCGAAACAGCACAAAACGCGCTCCTAGGAGCTGCACTCTGCAAAGGGAAACTGTGCTCGGGGAACAAAGCTCAGCCCCAAGGCGGCTTGGCTCAGGATCGCAGCGCTTGCCTAGTTCTCACCTAGCCCTAGGCTCCCCATAGGGCCAAGGAGGGTCTGGGCTGCCTCTGGCTCCGTGGGCACTGCTGCTTGGCTGGTGGTCTCCGCATCTTGAAACCAACTCCAAACGTGTTCGCCTTCGCGGAAAAGGCTGATTTGGCAGGAAGAAGCCCTGTGTGCACTGGCCCTGGCAAACCGCCCATCGCCAGCTAAGGAGGGACCCACCAAGGGCCTAGCTGTGAAACGGCAAAAAACGCGCTCCTAGGAGCTGCACTCTGCAAAGGGAAACTGTGCTCGGGGAACAAAGCTCAGCCCCAAGGCGGCTTGGCTCAGGATCACAGCGCTTGCCTAGTTCTCACCTAGCCCTAGGCTCCCCATAGGGCCAAGGAGGGTCTGGGCTGCCTCTGGCTCCGTGGGCACTGCTGCTTGGTTGGTGGTCTCCCCACCTTGAAACCAACTCCAAACGTGTTCTCCTTCGTGGAGAAGGCTGATTTGGCAGGAAGAAGCCCTGTGTGCACTGGCCCTGGCAAACCACCCATCGCCAGCTAGGGAGGGACCCACCTAGGGCCTAGCTGCGAAACGGCACAGAACGCGCTCCTAGGAGCTGCACTCTGCAAAGGGAAACTGTGCTCGGGGAACAAAGCTCAGCCCCAAGGCGGCTTGGCTCAGGATCGCAGCGCTTGCCTAGTTCTCACCTAGCCCTAGGCTCCCCAAAGGGCCAAGGAAGGTCTGGGCAGCCTCTGGCTCCGTGGGCACTACTGCTTGGCTGGTGGTCTCCGCACCTTGAAACCAACTCCAAACGTGTTCTCCTTCGCGGAGAAGGCTGATTTGGCAGGAAGAAGCCCTGTGTGCACTGGCCCTGGCAACCCACCCATCGCCAGCTAGGGAGGGACCCACCTAGGGCCTAGCTGCGAAACGGCACAAAACGCGCTCCTAGGAGCTGCACTCTGCAAAGGGAAACTGTGCTCGGGGAACAAAGCTCAGCCCCAAGGCGGCTTGGCTCAGGATCGCAGCGCTTGCCTAGTTCTCACCTAGCCCTAGGCTCCCCATAGGGCCAAGGAGGGTCTGGGCTGCCTCTGGCTCCGTGGGCACTGCTGCTTGGTTGGTGGTCTCCGCAGCTTGAAACCAACTCCAAACGTGTTCTCCTTCGTGGAGAAGGCTGATTTGGCAGGAAGAAGCCCTGTGTGCACTGGCCCTGGCAAAGCGCCCGTAGCCAGCTAAGGAGGGACCCACCTAGGGCCTAGCTGCGAAACGGCACAAAACGCGCTCCTAGGAGCTGCACTCTGCAAAGGGAAACTGTGCTCGGGGAACAAAGCTCAGCCCCAAGGCGGCTTGGCTCAGGATCGCAGCGCTTGCCTAGTTCTCACCTAGCCCTAGGCTCCCCAAAGGGCCAAGGAGGGTCTGGGCTGCCTCTGGCTCCGTGGGCACTGCTGCTTGGCTGGTGGTCTCCGCACCTTGAAACCAACTCCAAACGTGTTCTCCTTCGCGGAGAAGGCTGATTTGGCAGGAAGAAGCCCTGTGTGCACTGGCCCTGGCAACCCACCCATCGCCAGCTAGGGAGGGACCCACCTAGGGCCTAGCTGCGAAACGGCACAAAACGCGCTCCTAGGAGCTGCACTCTGCAAAGGGAAACTGTGCTCGGGGAACAAAGCTCAGCCCCAAGGCGGCTTGGCTCAGGATCGCAGCGCTTGCCTAGTTCTCACCTAGCCCTAGGCTCCCCATAGGGCCAAGGAGGGTCTGGGCTGCCTCTGGCTCCGTGGGCACTGCTGCTTGGTTGGTGGTCTCCGCACCTTGAAACCAACTCCAAACGTGTTCTCCTTCGCGGAGAAGGCTGATTTGGCAGGAAGAAGCCCTGTGTGCACTGGCCCTGGCAACCCACCCATCGCCAGCTAGGGAGGGACCCACCTAGGGCCTAGCTGCGAAACGGCACAAAACGCGCTCCTAGGAGCTGCACTCTGCAAAGGGAAACTGTGCTCGGGGAACAAAGCTCAGCCCCAAGGCGGCTTGGCTCAGGATCGCAGCGCTTGCCTAGTTCTCACCTAGCCCTAGGCTCCCCATAGGGCCAAGGAGGGTCTGGGCTGCCTCTGGCTCCGTGGGCACTGCTACTTGGCTGGTGGTCTCCGCACCGTGAAACCAACTCCAAACGTGTTCGCCTTCGCGGAGAAGGCTGATTTGGCAGGAAGAAGCCCTGTGTGCACTGGCCCTGGCAACCCACCCATCGCCAGCTAGGGAGGGACCCACCTAGGGCCTAGCTGCGAAACGGCACAAAACGCGCTCCTAGGAGCTGCACTCTGCAAAGGGAAACTGTGCTCGGGGAACAAAGCTCAGCCCCAAGGCGGCTTGGCTCAGGATCGCAGCGCTTGCCTAGTTCTCACCTAGCCCTAGGCTCCCCATAGGGCCAAGGAGGGTCTGGGCTGCCTCTGGCTCCGTGGGCACTGCTGCTTGGCTGGTGGTCTCCGCACCTTGAAACCAACTCCAAATGTGTTCGCCTTCGCGGAGAAGGCTGATTTGGCAGGAAGAAGCCCTGTGTGCACTGGCCCTGGCAAACCACCCATAGCCAGCTAGGGAGGGAACCACCTAGGGCCTAGCTGCGAAACGGCACAAAACGCGCTCCTAGGAGCTGCACTCTGCAAAGGGAAACTGTGCTCGGGGAACAAAGCTCAGCCCCAAGGCGGCTTGGCTCAGGATCGCAGCGCTTGCCTAGTTCTCACCTAGCCCTAGGCTCCCCAAAGGGCCAAGGAGGGTCTGGGCTGCCTCTGGCTCCGTGGGCACTGCTGCTTGGCTGGTGGTCTCCGCACCGTGAAACCAACTCCAAACGTGTTCGCCTTCGCGGAGAAGGCTGATTTGGCAGGAAGAAGCCCTGTGTGCACTGGCCCTGGCAACCCACCCATCGCCAGCTAGGGAGGGACCCACCTAGGGCCTAGCTGCGAAACGGCACAAAACGCGCTCCTAGGAGCTGCACTCTGCAAAGGGAAACTGTGCTCGGGGAACAAAGCTCAGCCCCAAGGCGGCTTGGCTCAGGATCGCAGCGCTTGCCTAGTTCTCACCTAGCCCTAGGCTCCCCATAGGGCCAAGGAGGGTCTGGGCTGCCTCTGGCTCCGTGGGCACTGCTGCTTGGCTGGTGGTCTCCGCACCTTGAAACCAACTCCAAACGTGTTCGCCTTCGCGGAGAAGGCTGATTTGGCAGGAAGAAGCCCTGTGTGCACTGGCCCTGGCAACCCACCCATAGCCAGCTAGGGAGGGACCCACCTAGGGCCTAGCTGCGAAACGGCGCAAAACGCGCTCCTAGGAGCTGCACTCTGCAAAGGGAAACTGTGCTCGGGGAACAAAGCTCAGCCCCAAGGCGGCTTGGCTCAGGATCGCAGCGCTTGCCTAGTTCTCACCTAGCCCTAGGCTCCCCATAGGGCCAAGGAGGGTCTGGGCTGCCTCTGGCTCCGTGGGCACTGCTGCTTGGCTGGTGGTCTCCGCACCGTGAAACCAACTCCAAACGTGTTCTCCTTCGCGGAGAAGGCTGATTTGGCAGGAAGAAGCCCTGTGTGCACTGGCCCTGGCAATCCACCCATAGCCAGCTAAGGAGGGACCCACCTAGGGCCTAGCTGCGAAACGGCACAAAACGCGCTCCTAGGAGCTGCACTCTGCAAAGGGAAACTGTGCTCGGGGAACAAAGCTCAGCCCCAAGGCGGCTTGGCTCAGGATCGCAGCGCTTGCCTAGTTCTCACCTAGCCCTAGGCTCCCCATAGGGCCAAGGAGGGTCTGGGCTGCCTCTGGCTCCGTGGGCACTGCTGCTTGGCTGGTGGTCTCCGCACCGTGAAACCAACTCCAAACGTGTTCGCCTTCGCGGAGAAGGCTGATTTGGCAGGAAGAAGCCCTGTGTGCACTGGCCCTGGCAAACCGCCCATCGCCAGCTAGGGAGGGACCCACCTAGGGCCTAGCTGCGAAACGGCACAAAACGCGCTCCTAGGAGCTGCACTCTGCAAAGGGAAACTGTGCTCGGGGAACAAACCTCAGCCCCAAGGCGGCTTGGCTCAGGATCGCAGCGCTTGCCTAGTTCTCACCTAGCCCTAGGCTTCCCATAGGGCCAAGGAGGGTCTGGGCTGCCTCTGGCTCCGTGGGCACTGCTGCTTGGCTGGTGGTCTCCGCACCTTGAAACCAACTCCAAACGTGTTCGCCTTCGCGGAGAAGGCTGATTTGGCAGGAAGAAGCCCTGTGTGCACTGGCCCTGGCAACCCACCCATCGCCAGCTAGGGAGGGACCCACCTAGGGCCTAGCTGCGAAACGGCACAAAACGCGCTCCTAGGAGCTGCACTCTGCAAAGGGAAACTGTGCTCGGGGAACAAAGCTCAGCCCCAAGGCGGCTTGGCTCAGGATCGCAGCGCTTGCCTAGTTCTCACCTAGCCCTAGGCTCCCCATAGGGCCAAGGAGGGTCTGGGCTGCCTCTGGCTCCGTGGGCACTGCTGCTTGGCTGGTGGTCTCCGCAGCTTGAAGCCAACTCCAAACGTGTTCGCCTTCGCGGAGAAGGCTGATTTGGCAGGAAGAAGCCCTGTGTGCACTGGCCCTGGCAAACCGCCCATAGCCAGCTAAGGAGGGACCCACCTAGGGCCTAGCTGCGAAACGGCACAAAACGCGCTCCTAGGAGCTGCACTCTGCAAAGGGAAACTGTGCTCGGGGAACAAAGCTCAGCCCCAAGGCGGCTTGGCTCAGGATCGCAGCGCTTGCCTAGTTCTCACCTAGCCCTAGGCTCCCCATAGGGCCAAGGAGGGTCTGGGCTGCCTCTGGCTCCGTGGGCACTGCTGCTTGGCTGGTGGTCTCCGCAGCTTGAAGCCAACTCCAAACGTGTTCGCCTTCGCGGAGAAGGCTGATTTGGCAGGAAGAAGCCCTGTGTGCACTGGCCCTGGCAAACCGCCCATAGCCAGCTAAGGAGGGACCCACCTAGGGCCTAGCTGCGAAACGGCACAAAACGCGCTCCTAGGAGCTGCACTCTGCAAAGGGAAACTGTGCTCGGGGAACAAACCTCAGCCCCAAGGCGGCTTGGCTCAGGATCGCAGCGCTTGCCTAGTTCTCACCTAGCCCTAGGCTCCCCATAGGGCCAAGGAGGGTCTGGGCTGCCTCTGGCTCCGTGGGCACTGCTGCTTGCCTGGTGGTCTCCGCACCGTGAAACCAACTCCAAACGTGTTCGCCTTCGCGGAGAAGGCTGATTTGGCAGGAAGAAGCCCTGTGTGCACTGGCCCTGGCAACCCACCCATCGCCAGCTAGGGAGGGACCCACCTAGGGCCTAGCTGCGAAACAGCACAAAACGCGCTCCTAGGAGCTGCACTCTGCAAAGGGAAACTGTGCTCGGGGAACAAAGCTCAGCCCCAAGGCGGCTTGGCTCAGGATCGCAGCGCTTGCCTAGTTCTCACCTAGCCCTAGGCTCCCCATAGGGCCAAGGAGGGTCTGGGCTGCCTCTGGCTCCGTGGGCACTGCTGCTTGGCTGGTGGTCTCCGCACCTTGAAACCAACTCCAAATGTGTTCGCCTTCGCGGAGAAGGCTGATTTGGCAGGAAGAAGCCCTGTGTGCACTGGCCCTGGCAAACCACCCATAGCTAGCTAGGGAGGGACCCACCTAGGGCCTAGCTGCGAAACGGCACAAAACGCGCTCCTAGGAGCTGCACTCTGCAAAGGGAAACTGTGCTCGGGGAACAAAGCTCAGCCCCAAGGCGGCTTGGCTCAGGATCGCAGCGCTTGCCTAGTTCTCACCTAGCCCTAGGCTCCCCAAAGGGCCAAGGAGGGTCTGGGCTGCCTCTGGCTCCGTGGGCACTGCTGCTTGGCTGGTGGTCTCCGCACCGTGAAACCAACTCCAAACGTGTTCGCCTTCGCGGAGAAGGCTGATTTGGCAGGAAGAAGCCCTGTGTGCACTGGCCCTGGCAACCCACCCATCGCCAGCTAGGGAGGGACCCACCTAGGGCCTAGCTGCGAAACAGCACAAAACGCGCTCCTAGGAGCTGCACTCTGCAAAGGGAAACTGTGCTCGGGGAACAAAGCTCAGCCCCAAGGCGGCTTGGCTCAGGATCGCAGCGCTTGCCTAGTTCTCACCTAGCCCTAGGCTCCCCATAGGGCCAAGGAGGGTCTGGGCTGCCTCTGGCTCCGTGGGCACTGCTGCTTGGCTGGTGGTCTCCGCATCTTGAAACCAACTCCAAACGTGTTCGCCTTCGCGGAGAAGGCTGATTTGGCAGGAAGAAGCCCTGTGTGCACTGGCCCTGGCAACCCACCCATAGCCAGCTAGGGAGGGACCCACCTAGGGCCTAGCTGCGAAACGGCGCAAAACGCGCTCCTAGGAGCTGCACTCTGCAAAGGGAAACTGTGCTCGGGGAACAAAGCTCAGCCCCAAGGCGGCTTGGCTCAGGATCGCAGCGCTTGCCTAGTTCTCACCTAGCCCTAGGCTCCCCATAGGGCCAAGGAGGGTCTGGGCTGCCTCTGGCTCCGTGGGCACTGCTGCTTGGTTGGTGGTCTCCGCACCTTGAAACCAACTCCAAACGTGTTCTCCTTCGCGGAGAAGGCTGATTTGGCAGGAAGAAGCCCTGTGTGCACTGGCCCTGGCAAACCGCCCATAGCCAGCTAAGGAGGGACCCACCTAGGGCCTAGCTGCGAAACGGCACAAAACGCGCTCCTAGGAGCTGCACTCTGCAAAGGGAAACTGTGCTCGGGGAACAAACCTCAGCCCCAAGGCGGCTTGGCTCAGGATCGCAGCGCTTGCCTAGTTCTCACCTAGCCCTAGGCTCCCCATAGGGCCAAGGAGGGTCTGGGCTGCCTCTGGCTCCGTGGGCACTGCTGCTTGGCTGGTGGTCTCCGCACCGTGAAACCAACTCCAAACGTGTTCGCCTTCGCGGAGAAGGCTGATTTGGCAGGAAGAAGCCCTGTGTGCACTGGCCCTGGCAACCCACCCATCGCCAGCTAGGGAGGGACCCACCTAGGGCCTAGCTGCGAAACGGCACAAAACGCGCTCCTAGGAGCTGCACTCTGCAAAGGGAAACTGTGCTCGGGGAACAAAGCTCAGCCCCAAGGCGGCTTGGCTCAGGATCGCAACGCTTGCCTAGTTCTCACCTAGCCCTAGGCTCCCCATAGGGCCAAGGAGGGTCTGGGCTGCCTCTGGCTCCGTGGGCACTGCTGCTTGGCTGGTGGTCTCCGCACCTTGAAACCAACTCCAAACGTGTTCGCCTTCGCGGAGAAGGCTGATTTGGCAGGAAGAAGCCCTGTGTGCACTGGCCCTGGCAAACCACCCATAGCCAGCTAGGGAGGGACCCACCTAGGGCCTAGCTGCGAAACGGCACAAAACGCGCTCCTAGGAGCTGCACTCTGCAAAGGGAAACTGTGCTCGGGGAACAAAGCTCAGCCCCAAGGCGGCTTGGCTCAGGATCGCAGCGCTTGCCTAGTTCTCACCTAGCCCTAGGCTCCCCAAAGGGCCAAGGAGGGTCTGGGCTGCCTCTGGCTCCGTGGGCACTGCTGCTTGGCTGGGGGTCTCCGCACCGTGAAACCAACTCCAAACGTGTTCGCCTTCGCGGAGAAGGCTGATTTGGCAGGAAGAAGCCCTGTGTGCACTGGCCCTGGCAACCCACCCATCGCCAGCTAGGGAGGGACCCACCTAGGGCCTAGCTGCGAAACGGCACAAAACGCGCTCCTAGGAGCTGCACTCTGCAAAGGGAAACTGTGCTCGGGGAACAAAGCTCAGCCCCAAGGCGGCTTGGCTCAGGATCGCAGCGCTTGCCTAGTTCTCACCTAGCCCTAGGCTCCCCATAGGGCCAAGGAGGGTCTGGGCTGCCTCTGGCTCTGTGGGCACTGCTGCTTGGCTGGTGGTCTCCGCACCTTGAAACCAACTCCAAACGTGTTCGCCTTCGCGGAGAAGGCTGATTTGGCAGGAAGAAGCCCTGTGTGCACTGGCCCTGGCAACCCACCCATCGCCAGCTAGGGAGGGACCCACCTAGGGCCTAGCTGCGAAACGGCACAAAACGCGCTCCTAGGAGCTGCACTCTGCAAAGGGAAACTGTGCTCGGGGAACAAAGCTCAGCCCCAAGGCGGCTTGGCTCAGGATCGCAGCGCTTGCCTAGTTCTCACCTAGCCCTAGGCTCCCCATAGGGCCAAGGAGGGTCTGGGCTGCCTCTGGCTCCGTGGGCACTGCTGCTTGGCTGGTGGTCTCCGCACCTTGAAACCAACTCCAAACGTGTTCTCCTTCGCGGAGAAGGCTGATTTGGCAGGAAGAAGCCCTGTGTGCACTGGCCCTGGCAACCCACCCATCGCCAGCTAGGGAGGGACCCACCTAGGGCCTAGCTGCGAAACGGCACAAAACGCGCTCCTAGGAGCTGCACTCTGCAAAGGGAAACTGTGCTCGGGGAACAAAGCTCAGCCCCAAGGCGGCTTGGCTCAGGATCGCAGCGCTTGCCTAGTTCTCACCTAGCCCTAGGCTCCCCATAGGGCCAAGGAGGGTCTGGGCTGCCTCTGGCTCCGTGGGCACTGCTGCTTGGCTGGTGGTCTCCGCACCTTGAAACCAACTCCAAACGTGTTCGCCTTCGCGGAGAAGGCTGATTTGGCAGGAAGAAGCCCTGTGTGCACTGGCCCTGGCAAACCACCCATAGCCAGCTAAGGAGGGACCCACCTAGGGCCTAGCTGCGAAACGGCACAAAACGCGCTCCTAGGAGCTGCACTCTGCAAAGGGAAACTGTGCTCGGGGAACAAAGCTCAGCCCCAAGGCGGCTTGGCTCAGGATCGCAGCGCTTGCCTAGTTCTCACCTAGCCCTAGGCTCCCCATAGGGCCAAGGAGGGTCTGGGCTGCCTCTGGCTCCGTGGGCACTGCTGCTTGGCTGGTGGTCTCCGCACCGTGAAACCAACTCCAAACGTGTTCGCCTTCGCGGAGAAGGCTGATTTGGCAGGAAGAAGCCCTGTGTGCACTGGCCCTGGCAACCCACCCATCGCCAGCTAGGGAGGGACCCACCTAGGGCCTAGCTGCGAAACGGCACAAAACGCGCTCCTAGGAGCTGCACTCTGCAAAGGGAAACTGTGCTCGGGGAACAAAGCTCAGCCCCAAGGCGGCTTGGCTCAGGATCGCAGCGCTTGCCTAGTTCTCACGTAGCCCTAGGCTCCCCATAGGGCCAAGGAGGGTCTGGGCTGCCTCTGGCTCCGTGGGCACTGCTGCTTGGCTGGTGGTCTCCGCACCTTGAAACCAACTCCAAACGTGTTCTCCTTCGCGGAGAAGGCTGATTTGGCAGGAAGAAGCCCTGTGTGCACTGGCCCTGGCAATCCACCCATAGCCAGCTAAGGAGGGACCCACCTAGGGCCTAGCTGCGAAACGGCACAAAACGCGCTCCTAGGAGCTGCACTCTGCAAAGGGAAACTGTGCTCGGGGAACAAAGCTCAGCCCCAAGGCGGCTTGGCTCAGGATCGCAGCGCTTGCCTAGTTCTCACCTAGCCCTAGGCTCCCCATAGGGCCAAGGAGGGTCTGGGCTGCCTCTGGCTCCGTGGGCACTGCTGCTTGGCTGGTGGTCTCCGCACCTTGAAACCAACTCCAAACGTGTTCTCCTTCGCGGAGAAGGCTGATTTGGCAGGAAGAAGCCCTGTGTGCACTGGCCCTAGCAACCCACCCATAGGCAGCTAGGGAGGGACCCACCTAGGGCCTAGCTGCGAAACGGCACAAAACGTGCTCCTAGGAGCTGCACTCTGCAAAGGGAAACTGTGCTCGGGGAACAAAGCTCAGCCCCAAGGCGGCTTGGCTCAGGATCGCAGCGCTTGCCTAGTTCTCACCTAGCCCTAGGCTCCCCATAGGGCCAAGGAGGGTCTGGGCTGCCTCTGGCTCCGAGGGCACTGCTGCTTGGCTGGTGGTCTCCGCAGCTTGAAACCAACTCCAAACGTGTTCTCCTTCGCGGAGAAGGCAGATTTGGCAGGAAGAAGCCCTGTGTGCACTGGCCCTGGCAACCCACCCATCGCCAGCTAGGGAGGGACCCACCTAGGGCCTAGCTGCGAAACGGCACAAAACGCGCTCCTAGGAGCTGCACTCTGCAAAGGGAAACTGTGCTCGGGGAACAAAGCTCAGCCCCAAGGCGGCTTGGCTCAGGATCGCAGCGCTTGCCTAGTTCTCACCTAGCCCTAGGCTCCCCATAGGGCCAAGGAGGGTCTGGGCTGCCTCTGGCTCCGTGGGCACTGCTGCTTGGCTGGTGGTCTCCGCACCGTGAAACCAACTCCAAACGTGTTTTCCTTCGCGGAGAAGGCTGATTTGGCAGGAAGAAGCCCTGTGTGCACTGGCCCTGGCAACCCACCCATCGCCAGCTAGGGAGGGACCCACCTAGGGCCTAGCTGCGAAACGGCACAAAACGCGCTCCTAGGAGCTGCACTCTGCAAAGGGAAACTGTGCTCGGGGAACAAAGCTCAGCCCCAAGGCGGCTTGGCTCAGGATCGCAGCGCTTGCCTAGTTCTCACCTAGCCCTAGGCTCCCCATAGGACCAAGGAGGGTCTGGGCTGCCTCTGGCTCCGTGGGCACTGCTGCTTGGCTGGTGGTCTCCGCAGCTTGAAACCAACTCCAAACGTGTTCGCCTTCGCGGAGAAGGCTGATTTGGCAGGAAGAAGCCCTGTGTGCACTGGCCCTGGCAACCCACCCATCGCCAGCTAGGGAGGGACCCACCTAGGGCCTAGCTGCGAAACGGCACAAAACGCGCTCCTAGGAGCTGCACTCTGCAAAGGGAAACTGTGCTCGGGGAACAAAGCTCAGCCCCAAGGCGGCTTGGCTCAGGATCGCAGCGCTTGCCTAGTTCTCACCTAGCCCTAGGCTCCCCATAGGGCCAAGGAGGGTCTGGGCTGCCTCTGGCTCCGTGGGCACTGCTGCTTGGTTGGTGGTCTCCGCACCTTGAAACCAACTCCAAACGTGTTCTCCTTCGCGGAGAAGGCTGATTTGGCAGGAAGAAGCCCTGTGTGCACTGGCCCTGGCAACCCACCCATCGCCAGCTAGGGAGGGACCCACCTAGGGCATAGCTGCGAAACGGCACAAAACGCGCTCCTAGGAGCTGCACTCTGCAAAGGGAAACTGTGCTCGGGGAACAAAGCTCAGCCCCAAGGCGGCTTGGCTCAGGATCGCAGCGCTTGCCTAGTTCTCACCTAGCCCTAGGCTCCCCATAGGGCCAAGGAGGGTCTGGGCTGCCTCTGGCTCCGTGGGCACTGCTGCTTGGCTGGTGGTCTCCGCAGCTTGAAACCAACTCCAAACGTGTTCTCCTTCGCGGAGAAGGCTGATTTGGCAGGAAGAAGCCCTGTGTGCACTGGCCCTAGCAACCCACCCATAGGCAGCTAGGGAGGGACCCACCTAGGGCCTAGCTGCGAAACGGCACAAAACGTGCTCCTAGGAGCTGCACTCTGCAAAGGGAAACTGTGCTCGGGGAACAAAGCTCAGCCCCAAGGCGGCTTGGCTCAGGATCGCAGCGCTTGCCTAGTTCTCACCTAGCCCTAGGCTCCCCATAGGGCCAAGGAGGGTCTGGGCTGCCTCTGGCTCCGTGGGCACTGCTGCTTGGCTGGTGGTCTCCGCACCGTGAAACCAACTCCAAACGTGTTTTCCTTCGCGGAGAAGGCTGATTTGGCAGGAAGAAGCCCTGTGTGCACTGGCCCTGGCAACCCACCCATCGCCAGCTAGGGAGGGATCCACCTAGGGCCTAGCTGCGAAACGGCACAAAACGCGCTCCTAGGAGCTGCACTCTGCAAAGGGAAACTGTGCTCGGGGAACAAACCTCAGCCCCAAGGCGGCTTGGCTCAGGATCGCAGCGCTTGCCTAGTTCTCACCTAGCCCTAGGCTCCCCATAGGGCCAAGGAGGGTCTGGGCTGCCTCTGGCTCCGTGGGCACTGCTGCTTGGTTGGTGGTCTCCGCACCTTGAAACCAACTCCAAACGTGTTCTCCTTCGTGGAGAAGGCTGATTTGGCAGGAACAAGCCCTGTGTGCACTGGCCCTGGCAAACCACCCATAGCCAGCTAAGGAGGGACCCACCTAGGGCCTAGCTGCGAAACGGCACAAAACGCGCTCCTAGGAGCTGCACTCTGCAAAGGGAAACTGTGCTCGGGGAACAAAGCTCAGCCCCAAGGCGGCTTGGCTCAGGATCGCAGCGCTTGCCTAGTTCTCACCTAGCCCTAGGCTCCCCATAGGGCCAAGGAGGGTCTGGGCTGCCTCTGGCTCCGAGGGCACTGCTGCTTGGCTGGTGGTCTCCGCAGCTTGAAACCAACTCCAAACGTGTTCTCCTTCGCGGAGAAGGCTGATTTGGCAGGAAGAAGCCCTGTGTGCACTGGCCCTGGCGATCCACCCATAGCCAGCTAAGGAGGGACCCACCTAGGGCCTAGCTGCGAAACGGCACAAAACGCGCTCCTAGGAGCTGCACTCTGCAAAGGGAAACTGTGCTCGGGGAACAAAGCTCAGCCCCAAGGCGGCTTGGCTCAGGATCGCAGCGCTTGCCTAGTTCTCACCTAGCCCTAGGCTCCCCATAGGGCCAAGGAGGGTCTGGGCTGCCTCTGGCTCCGTGGGCACTGCTGCTTGGCTGGTGGTCTCCGCACCGTGAAACCAACTCCAAACGTGTTCGCCTTCGCGGAGAAGGCTGATTTGGCAGGAAGAAGCCCTGTGTGCACTGGCCCTGGCAAACCACCCATCGACAGCTAGGGAGGGATCCACCTAGGGCCTAGCTGCGAAACGGCACAAAACGCGCTCCTAGGAGCTGCACTCTGCAAAGGGAAACTGTGCTCGGGGAACAAAGCTCAGCCCCAAGGCGGCTTGGCTCAGGATCGCAGCGCTTGCCTAGTTCTCACCTAGCCCTAGGCTCCCCAAAGGGCCAAGGAGGGTCTGGGCTGCCTCTGGCTCCGTGGGCACTGCTGCTTGGCTGGTGGTCTCCGCACCGTGAAACCAACTCCAAACGTGTTCTCCTTCGCGGAGAAGGCTGATTTGGCAGGAAGAAGCCCTGTGTGCACTGGCCCTGGCAACCCACCCATCGCCAGCTAGGGAGGGACCCACCAAGGGCCTAGCTGCGAAACGGCACAAAACGCGCTCCTAGGAGCTGCACTCTGCAAAGGGAAACTGTGCTCGGGGAACAAAGCTCAGCCCCAAGGCGGCTTGGCTCAGGATCGCAGCGCTTGCCTAGTTCTCACCTAGCCCTAGGCTCCCCATAGGGCCAAGGAGGGTCTGGGCTGCCTCTGGCTCCGTGGGCACTGCTGCTTGGCTGGTGGTCTCCGCAGCTTGAAACCAACTCCAAACGTGTTCGCCTTCGCGGAGAAGGCTGATTTGGCAGGAAGAAGCCCTGTGTGCACTGGCCCTGGCAACCCACCCATCGCCAGCTAGGGAGGGACCCACCTAGGGCCTAGCTGCGAAACGGCACAAAACGCGCTCCTAGGAGCTGCACTCTGCAAAGGGAAACTGTGCTCGGGGAACAAAGCTCAGCCCCAAGGCGGCTTGGCTCAGGATCGCAGCGCTTGCCTAGTTCTCACCTAGCCCTAGGCTCCCCATAGGGCCAAGGAGGGTCTGGGCTGCCTCTGGCTCCGTGGGCACTGCTGCTTGGCTGGTGGTCTCCGCACCGTGAAACCAACTCCAAACGTGTTCGCCTTCGCGGAGAAGGCTGATTTGGCAGGAAGAAGCCCTGTGTGCACTGGCCCTGGCAACCCACCCATCGCCAGCTAGGGAGGGACCCACCTAGGGCCTAGCTGCGAAACGGCACAAAACGCGCTCCTAGGAGCTGCACTCTGCAAAGGGAAACTGTGCTCGGGGAACAAAGCTCAGCCCCAAGGCGGCTTGGCTCAGGATCGCAGCGCTTGCCTAGTTCTCACCTAGCCCTAGGCTCCCCATAGGGCCAAGGAGGGTCTGGGCTGCCTCTGGCTCCGTGGGCACTGCTGCTTGGCTGGTGGTCTCCGCACCTTGAAACCAACTCCAAACGTGTTCGCCTTCGCGGAGAAGGCTGATTTGGCAGGAAGAAGCCCTGTGTGCACTGGCCCTGGCAACCCACCCATCGCCAGCTAGGGAGGGACCCACCTAGGGCCTAGCTGCGAAACGGCACAAAACGCGCTCCTAGGAGCTGCACTCTGCAAAGGGAAACTGTGCTCGGGGAACAAAGCTCAGCCCCAAGGCGGCTTGGCTCAGGATCGCAGCGCTTGCCTAGTTCTCACCTAGCCCTAGGCTCCCCATAGGGCCAAGGAGGGTCTGGGCTGCCTCTGGCTCCGTGGGCACTGCTGCTTGGCTGGTGGTCTCCGCACCGAGAAACCAACTCCAAACGTGTTCGCCTTCGCGGAGAAGGCTGATTTGGCAGGAAGAAGCCCTGTGTGCACTGGCCCTGGCAACCCACCCATCGCCAGCTAGGGAGGGACCCACCTAGGGCCTAGCTGCGAAACGGCACAAAACGCGCTCCTAGGAGCTGCACTCTGCAAAGGGAAACTGTGCTCGGGGAACAAAGCTCAGCCCCAAGGCGGCTTGGCTCAGGATCGCAGCGCTTGCCTAGTTCTCACCTAGCCCTAGGCTCCCCATAGGGCCAAGGAGGGTCTGGGCTGCCTCTGGCTCCGTGGGCACTGCTGCTTGGCTGGTGGTCTCCGCACCTTGAAACCAACTCCAAACGTGTTCTCCTTCGTGGAGAAGGCTGATTTGGCAGGAAGAAGCCCTGTGTGCACTGGCCCTGGCAAACCGCCCATCGCCAGCTAAGGAGGGACCCACCAAGGGCCTAGCTGCGAAACGGCACAAAACGCGCTCCTAGGAGCTGCACTCTGCAAAGGGAAACTGTGCTCGGGGAACAAAGCTCAGCCCCAAGGCGGCTTGGCTCAGGATCGCAGCGCTTGCCTAGTTCTCACCTAGCCCTAGGCTCCCCATAGGACCAAGGAGGGTCTGGGCTGCCTCTGGCTCCGTGGGCACTGCTGCTTGGCTGGTGGTCTCCGCACCTTGAAACCAACTCCAAACGTGTTCGCCTTCGCGGAGAAGGCTGATTTGGCAGGAAGAAGCCCTGTGTGCACTGGCCCTGGCAACCCACCCATCGCCAGCTAGGGAGGGACCCACCTAGGGCCTAGCTGCGAAACGGCACAAAACGCGATCCTAGGAGCTGCACTCTGCAAAGGGAAACTGTGCTCGGGGAACAAAGCTCAGCCCCAAGGCGGCTTGGCTCAGGATCGCAGCGCTTGCCTAGTTCTCACCTAGCCCTAGGCTCCCCATAGGGCCAAGGAGGGTCTGGGCTGCCTCTGGCTCCGTGGGCACTGCTGCTTGGTTGGTGGTCTCCGCACCTTGAAACCAACTCCAAACGTGTTCTCCTTCGCGGAGAAGGCTGATTTGGCAGGAAGAAGCCCTGTGTGCACTGGCCCTGGCAACCCACCCATCGCCAGCTAGGGAGGGACCCACCTAGGGCATAGCTGCGAAACGGCACAAAACGCGCTCCTAGGAGCTGCACTCTGCAAAGGGAAACTGTGCTCGGGGAACAAAGCTCAGCCCCAAGGCGGCTTGGCTCAGGATCGCAGCGCTTGCCTAGTTCTCACCTAGCCCTAGGCTCCCCATAGGGCCAAGGAGGGTCTGGGCTGCCTCTGGCTCCGTGGGCACTGCTGCTTGGTTGGTGGTCTCCGCACCTTGAAACCAACTCCAAACGTGTTCTCCTTCGTGGAGAAGGCTGATTTGGCAGGAACAAGCCCTGTGTGCACTGGCCCTGGCAAACCACCCATAGCCAGCTAAGGAGGGACCCACCTAGGGCCTAGCTGCGAAACGGCACAAAACGCGCTCCTAGGAGCTGCACTCTGCAAAGGGAAACTGTGCTCGGGGAACAAAGCTCAGCCCCAAGGCGGCTTGGCTCAGGATCGCAGCGCTTGCCTAGTTCTCACCTAGCCCTAGGCTCCCCATAGGGCCAAGGAGGGTCTGGGCTGCCTCTGGCTCCGAGGGCACTGCTGCTTGGCTGGTGGTCTCCGCAGCTTGAAACCAACTCCAAACGTGTTCTCCTTCGCGGAGAAGGCTGATTTGGCAGGAAGAAGCCCTGTGTGCACTGGCCCTGGCAATCCACCCATAGCCAGCTAAGGAGGGACCCACCTAGGGCCTAGCTGCGAAACGGCACAAAACGCGCTCCTAGGAGCTGCACTCTGCAAAGGGAAACTGTGCTCGGGGAACAAAGCTCAGCCCCAAGGCGGCTTGGCTCAGGATCGCAGCGCTTGCCTAGTTCTCACCTAGCCCTAGGCTCCCCATAGGGCCAAGGAGGGTCTGGGCTGCCTCTGGCTCCGTGGGCACTGCTGCTTGGCTGGTGGTCTCCGCACCGTGAAACCAACTCCAAACGTGTTCGCCTTCGCGGAGAAGGCTGATTTGGCAGGAAGAAGCCCTGTGTGCACTGGCCCTGGCAAACCACCCATCGACAGCTAGGGAGGGATCCACCTAGGGCCTAGCTGCGAAACGGCACAAAACGCGCTCCTAGGAGCTGCACTCTGCAAAGGGAAACTGTGCTCGGGGAACAAAGCTCAGCCCCAAGGCGGCTTGGCTCAGGATCGCAGCGCTTGCCTAGTTCTCACCTAGCCCTAGGCTCCCCATAGGACCAAGGAGGGTCTGGGCTGCCTCTGGCTCCGTGGGCACTGCTGCTTGGCTGGTGGTCTCCGCACCTTGAAACCAACTCCAAACGTGTTCGCCTTCGCGGAGAAGGCTGATTTGGCAGGAAGAAGCCCTGTGTGCACTGGCCCTGGCAACCCACCCATCGCCAGCTAGGGAGGGACCCACCTAGGGCCTAGCTGCGAAACGGCACAAAACGCGCTCCTAGGAGCTGCACTCTGCAAAGGGAAACTGTGCTCGGGGAACAAAGCTCAGCCCCAAGGCGGCTTGGCTCAGGATCGCAGCGCTTGCCTAGTTCTCACCTAGCCCTAGGCTCCCCATAGGGCCAAGGAGGGTCTGGGCTGCCTCTGGCTCCGTGGGCACTGCTGCTTGGTTGGTGGTCTCCGCACCTTGAAACCAACTCCAAACGTGTTCTCCTTCGCGGAGAAGGCTGATTTGGCAGGAAGAAGCCCTGTGTGCACTGGCCCTGGCAACCCACCCATCGCCAGCTAGGGAGGGACCCACCTAGGGCATAGCTGCGAAACGGCACAAAACGCGCTCCTAGGAGCTGCACTCTGCAAAGGGAAACTGTGCTCGGGGAACAAAGCTCAGCCCCAAGGCGGCTTGGCTCAGGATCGCAGCGCTTGCCTAGTTCTCACCTAGCCCTAGGCTCCCCATAGGGCCAAGGAGGGTCTGGGCTGCCTCTGGCTCCGTGGGCACTGCTGCTTGGCTGGTGGTCTCCGCAGCTTGAAACCAACTCCAAACGTGTTCTCCTTCGCGGAGAAGGCTGATTTGGCAGGAAGAAGCCCTGTGTGCACTGGCCCTAGCAACCCACCCATAGGCAGCTAGGGAGGGACCCACCTAGGGCCTAGCTGCGAAACGGCACAAAACGTGCTCCTAGGAGCTGCACTCTGCAAAGGGAAACTGTGCTCGGGGAACAAAGCTCAGCCCCAAGGCGGCTTGGCTCAGGATCGCAGCGCTTGCCTAGTTCTCACCTAGCCCTAGGCTCCCCATAGGGCCAAGGAGGGTCTGGGCTGCCTCTGGCTCCGTGGGCACTGCTGCTTGGCTGGTGGTCTCCGCACCGTGAAACCAACTCCAAACGTGTTTTCCTTCGCGGAGAAGGCTGATTTGGCAGGAAGAAGCCCTGTGTGCACTGGCCCTGGCAACCCACCCATCGCCAGCTAGGGAGGGACCCACCTAGGGCCTAGCTGCGAAACGGCACAAAACGCGCTCCTAGGAGCTGCACTCTGCAAAGGGAAACTGTGCTCGGGGAACAAACCTCAGCCCCAAGGCGGCTTGGCTCAGGATCGCAGCGCTTGCCTAGTTCTCACCTAGCCCTAGGCTCCCCATAGGGCCAAGGAGGGTCTGGGCTGCCTCTGGCTCCGTGGGCACTGCTGCTTGGTTGGTGGTCTCCGCACCTTGAAACCAACTCCAAACGTGTTCTCCTTCGTGGAGAAGGCTGATTTGGCAGGAACAAGCCCTGTGTGCACTGGCCCTGGCAAACCACCCATAGCCAGCTAAGGAGGGACCCACCTAGGGCCTAGCTGCGAAACGGCACAAAACGCGCTCCTAGGAGCTGCACTCTGCAAAGGGAAACTGTGCTCGGGGAACAAAGCTCAGCCCCAAGGCGGCTTGGCTCAGGATCGCAGCGCTTGCCTAGTTCTCACCTAGCCCTAGGCTCCCCATAGGGCCAAGGAGGGTCTGGGCTGCCTCTGGCTCCGAGGGCACTGCTGCTTGGCTGGTGGTCTCCGCAGCTTGAAACCAACTCCAAACGTGTTCTCCTTCGCGGAGAAGGCTGATTTGGCAGGAAGAAGCCCTGTGTGCACTGGCCCTGGCAATCCACCCATAGCCAGCTAAGGAGGGACCCACCTAGGGCCTAGCTGCGAAACGGCACAAAACGCGCTCCTAGGAGCTGCACTCTGCAAAGGGAAACTGTGCTCGGGGAACAAAGCTCAGCCCCAAGGCGGCTTGGCTCAGGATCGCAGCGCTTGCCTAGTTCTCACCTAGCCCTAGGCTCCCCATAGGGCCAAGGAGGGTCTGGGCTGCCTCTGGCTCCGTGGGCACTGCTGCTTGGCTGGTGGTCTCCGCACCGTGAAACCAACTCCAAACGTGTTCGCCTTCGCGGAGAAGGCTGATTTGGCAGGAAGAAGCCCTGTGTGCACTGGCCCTGGCAAACCACCCATCGACAGCTAGGGAGGGATCCACCTAGGGCCTAGCTGCGAAACGGCACAAAACGCGCTCCTAGGAGCTGCACTCTGCAAAGGGAAACTGTGCTCGGGGAACAAAGCTCAGCCCCAAGGCGGCTTGGCTCAGGATCGCAGCGCTTGCCTAGTTCTCACCTAGCCCTAGGCTCCCCATAGGGCCAAGGAGGGGCTGGGCTGCCTCTGGCTCCGTGGGCACTGCTGCTTGGCTGGTGGTCTCCGCACCGTGAAACCAACTCCAAACGTGTTCTCCTTCGCGGAGAAGGCTGATTTGGCAGGAAGAAGCCCTGTGTGCACTGGCCCTGGCAACCCACCCATCGCCAGCTAGGGAGGGACCCACCAAGGGCCTAGCTGCGAAACGGCACAAAACGCGCTCCTAGGAGCTGCACTCTGCAAAGGGAAACTGTGCTCGGGGAACAAAGCTCAGCCCCAAGGCGGCTTGGCTCAGGATCGCAGCGCTTGCCTAGTTCTCACCTAGCCCTAGGCTCCCCATAGGGCCAAGGAGGGTCTGGGCTGCCTCTGGCTCCGTGGGCACTGCTGCTTGGCTGGTGGTCTCCGCACCGTGAAACCAACTCCAAACGTGTTCGCCTTCGCGGAGAAGGCTGATTTGGCAGGAAGAAGCCCTGTGTGCACTGGCCCTGGCAACCCACCCATCGCCAGCTAGGGAGGGACCCACCTAGGGCCTAGCTGCGAAACGGCACAAAACGCGCTCCTAGGAGCTGCACTCTGCAAAGGGAAACTGTGCTCGGGGAACAAAGCTCAGCCCCAAGGCGGCTTGGCTCAGGATCGCAGCGCTTGCCTAGTTCTCACCTAGCCCTAGGCTCCCCATAGGGCCAAGGAGGGTCTGGGCTGCCTCTGGCTCCGAGGGCACTGCTGCTTGGCTGGTGGTCTCCGCAGCTTGAAACCAACTCCAAACGTGTTCTCCTTCGCGGAGAAGGCTGATTTGGCAGGAAGAAGCCCTGTGTGCACTGGCCCTGGCAACCCACCCATCGCCAGCTAGGGAGGGACCCACCTAGGGCCTAGCTGCGAAACGGCACAAAACGCGCTCCTAGGAGCTGCACTCTGCAAAGGGAAACTGTGCTCGGGGAACAAAGCTCAGCCCCAAGGCGGCTTGGCTCAGGATCGCAGCGCTTGCCTAGTTCTCACCTAGCCCTAGGCTCCCCATAGGGCCAAGGAGGGTCTGGGCTGCCTCTGGCTCCGTGGGCACTGCTGCTTTGCTGGTGGTCTCCGCACCGTGAAACCAACTCCAAACGTGTTCGCCTTCGCGGAGAAGGCTGATTTGGCAGGAAGAAGCCCTGTGTGCACTGGCCCTGGCAACCCACCCATCGCCAGCTAGGGAGGGACCCACCTAGGGCCTAGCTGCGAAACGGCACAAAACGCGCTCCTAGGAGCTGCACTCTGCAAAGGGAAACTCTGCTCGGGGAACAAAGCTCAGCCCCAAGGCGGCTTGGCTCAGGATCGCAGCGCTTGCCTAGTTCTCACCTAGCCCTAGGCTCCCCATAGGGCCAAGGAGGGTCTGGGCTGCCTCTGGCTCCGTGGGCACTGCTGCTTGGCTGGTGGTCTCCGCACCGTGAAACCAACTCCAAACGTGTTCTCCTTCGTGGAGAAGGCTGATTTGGCAGGAAGAAGCCCTGTGTGCACTGGCCCTGGCAAACCGCCCATCGCCAGCTAAGGAGGGACCCACCAAGGGCCTAGCTGCGAAACGGCACAAAACGCGCTCCTAGGAGCTGCACTCTGCAAAGGGAAACTGTGCTCGGGGAACAAAGCTCAGCCCCAAGGCGGCTTGGCTCAGGATCGCAGCGCTTGCCTAGTTCTCACCTAGCCCTAGGCTCCCCATAGGGCCAAGGAGGGTCTGGGCTGCCTCTGGCTCCGTGGGCACTGCTGCTTGGCTGGTGGTCTCCGCACCGTGAAACCAACTCCAAACGTGTTCGCCTTCGCGGAGAAGGCTGATTTGGCAGGAAGAAGCCCTGTGTGCACTGGCCCTGGCAACCCACCCATCGCCAGCTAGGGAGGGACCCACCTAGGGCCTAGCTGCGAAACGGCACAAAACGCGCTCCTAGGAGCTGCACTCTGCAAAGGGAAACTGTGCTCGGGGAACAAAGCTCAGCCCCAAGGCGGCTTGGCTCAGGATCGCAGCGCTTGCCTAGTTCTCACCTAGCCCTAGGCTCCCCATAGGGCCAAGGAGGGTCTGGGCTGCCTCTGGCTCCGTGGGCACTGCTGCTTGGCTGGTGGTCTCCGCACCTTGAAACCAACTCCAAACGTGTTCGCCTTCGCGGAGAAGGCTGATTTGGCAGGAAGAAGCCCTGTGTGCACTGGCCCTGGCAAACCACCCATCGCCAGCTAGGGAGGGACCCACCTAGGGCCTAGCTGCGAAACGGCACAAAACGCGCTCCTAGGAGCTGCACTCTGCAAAGGGAAACTGTGCTCGGGGAACAAAGCTCAGCCCCAAGGCGGCTTGGCTCAGGATCGCAGCGCTTGCCTAGTTCTCACCTAGCCCTAGGCTCCCCATAGGGCCAAGGAGGGTCTGGGCTGCCTCTGGCTCCGTGGGCACTGCTGCTTGGCTGGTGGTC
The DNA here is from genome assembly GCF_054392235.1 of Sus scrofa. NCBI lineage: Eukaryota > Metazoa > Chordata > Mammalia > Artiodactyla > Suidae > Sus > Sus scrofa. The sequence goes on along the minus strand of NC_139389.1, from coordinate 30,664,978 downwards.
TCCGCACCGTGAAACCAACTCCAAACGTGTTCGCCTTCGCGGAGAAGGCTGATTTGGCAGGAAGAAGCCCTGTGTGCACTGGCCCTGGCAACCCACCCATCGCCAGCTAGGGAGGGACCCACCTAGGGCCTAGCTGCGAAACGGCACAAAACGCGCTCCTAGGAGCTGCACTCTGCAAAGGGAAACTGTGCTCGGGGAACAAAGCTCAGCCCCAAGGCGGCTTGGCTCAGGATCGCAGCGCTTGCCTAGTTCTCACCTAGCCCTAGGCTCCCCATAGGGCCAAGGAGGGTCTGGGCTGCCTCTGGCTCCGTGGGCACTGCTGCTTGGCTGGTGGTCTCCGCACCGTGAAACCAACTCCAAACGTGTTCGCCTTCGCGGAGAAGGCTGATTTGGCAGGAAGAAGCCCTGTGTGCACTGGCCCTGGCAACCCACCCATCGCCAGCTAGGGAGGGACCCACCAAGGGCCTAGCTGCGAAACGGCACAAAACGCGCTCCTAGGAGCTGCACTCTGCAAAGGGAAACTGTGCTCGGGGAACAAAGCTCAGCCCCAAGGCGGCTTGGCTCAGGATCGCAGCGCTTGCCTAGTTCTCACCTAGCCCTAGGCTCCCCATAGGGCCAAGGAGGGTCTGGGCTGCCTCTGGCTCCGTGGGCACTGCTGCTTGGCTGGTGGTCTCCGCACCGTGAAACCAACTCCAAACGTGTTCGCCTTCGCGGAGAAGGCTGATTTGGCAGGAAGAAGCCCTGTGTGCACTGGCCCTGGCAACCCACCCATCGCCAGCTAGGGAGGGACCCACCTAGGGCCTAGCTGCGAAACGGCACAAAACGCGCTCCTAGGAGCTGCACTCTGCAAAGGGAAACTGTGCTCGGGGAACAAAGCTCAGCCCCAAGGCGGCTTGGCTCAGGATCGCAGCGCTTGCCTAGTTCTCACCTAGCCCTAGGCTCCCCATAGGGCCAAGGAGGGTCTGGGCTGCCTCTGGCTCCGTGGGCACTGCTGCTTGGCTGGTGGTCTCCGCACCGTGAAACCAACTCCAAACGTGTTTTCCTTCGCGGAGAAGGCTGATTTGGCAGGAAGAAGCCCTGTGTGCACTGGCCCTGGCAACCCACCCATCGCCAGCTAGGGAGGGACCCACCTAGGGCCTAGCTGCGAAACGGCACAAAACGCGCTCCTAGGAGCTGCACTCTGCAAAGGGAAACTGTGCTCGGGGAACAAAGCTCAGCCCCAAGGCGGCTTGGCTCAGGATCGCAGCGCTTGCCTAGTTCTCACCTAGCCCTAGGCTCCCCATAGGACCAAGGAGGGTCTGGGCTGCCTCTGGCTCCGTGGGCACTGCTGCTTGGCTGGTGGTCTCCGCAGCTTGAAACCAACTCCAAACGTGTTCGCCTTCGCGGAGAAGGCTGATTTGGCAGGAAGAAGCCCTGTGTGCACTGGCCCTGGCAACCCACCCATCGCCAGCTAGGGAGGGACCCACCTAGGGCCTAGCTGCGAAACGGCACAAAACGCGCTCCTAGGAGCTGCACTCTGCAAAGGGAAACTGTGCTCGGGGAACAAAGCTCAGCCCCAAGGCGGCTTGGCTCAGGATCGCAGCGCTTGCCTAGTTCTCACCTAGCCCTAGGCTCCCCATAGGGCCAAGGAGGGTCTGGGCTGCCTCTGGCTCCGTGGGCACTGCTGCTTGGTTGGTGGTCTCCGCACCTTGAAACCAACTCCAAACGTGTTCTCCTTCGCGGAGAAGGCTGATTTGGCAGGAAGAAGCCCTGTGTGCACTGGCCCTGGCAACCCACCCATCGCCAGCTAGGGAGGGACCCACCTAGGGCCTAGCTGCGAAACGGCACAAAACGCGCTCCTAGGAGCTGCACTCTGCAAAGGGAAACTGTGCTCGGGGAACAAAGCTCAGCCCCAAGGCGGCTTGGCTCAGGATCGCAGCGCTTGCCTAGTTCTCACCTAGCCCAAGGCTCCCCATAGGGCCAAGGAGGGTCTGGGCTGCCTCTGGCTCCGTGGGCACTGCTGCTTGGCTGGTGGTCTCCGCACCTTGAAACCAACTCCAAACGTGTTCTCCTTCGTGGAGAAGGCTGATTTGGCAGGAAGAAGCCCTGTGTGCACTGGCCCTGGCAAACCGCCCATCGCCAGCTAAGGAGGGACCCACCAAGGGCCTAGCTGCGAAACGGCACAAAACGCGCTCCTAGGAGCTGCACTCTGCAAAGGGAAACTGTGCTCGGGGAACAAAGCTCAGCCCCAAGGCGGCTTGGCTCAGGATCGCAGCGCTTGCCTAGTTCTCACCTAGCCCTAGGCTCCCCATAGGGCCAAGGAGGGTCTGGGCTGCCTCTGGCTCCGTGGGCACTGCTGCTTGGCTGGTGGTCTCCGCACCGTGAAACCAACTCCAAACGTGTTCGCCTTCGCGGAGAAGGCTGATTTGGCAGGAAGAAGCCCTGTGTGCACTGGCCCTGGCAACCCACCCATCGCCAGCTAGGGAGGGACCCACCTAGGGCCTAGCTGCGAAACGGCACAAAACGCGCTCCTAGGAGCTGCACTCTGCAAAGGGAAACTGTGCTCGGGGAACAAAGCTCAGCCCCAAGGCGGCTTGGCTCAGGATCGCAGCGCTTGCCTAGTTCTCACCTAGCCCTAGGCTCCCCATAGGGCCAAGGAGGGTCTGGGCTGCCTCTGGCTCCGTGGGCACTGCTGCTTGGCTGGTGGTCTCCGCACCTTGAAACCAACTCCAAACGTGTTCGCCTTCGCGGAGAAGGCTGATTTGGCAGGAAGAAGCCCTGTGTGCACTGGCCCTGGCAAACCACCCATAGCCAGCTAGGGAGGGACCCACCTAGGGCCTAGCTGCGAAACGGCACAAAACGCGCTCCTAGGAGCTGCACTCTGCAAAGGGAAACTGTGCTCGGGGAACAAAGCTCAGCCCCAAGGCGGCTTGGCTCAGGATCGCAGCGCTTGCCTAGTTCTCACCTAGCCCTAGGCTCCCCATAGGGCCAAGGAGGGTCTGGGCTGCCTCTGGCTCCGTGGGCACTGCTGCTTGGCTGGTGGTCTCCGCACCGAGAAACCAACTCCAAACGTGTTCGCCTTCGCGGAGAAGGCTGATTTGGCAGGAAGAAGCCCTGTGTGCACTGGCCCTGGCAACCCACCCATCGCCAGCTAGGGAGGGACCCACCTAGGGCCTAGCTGCGAAACGGCACAAAACGCGCTCCTAGGAGCTGCACTCTGCAAAGGGAAACTGTGCTCGGGGAACAAAGCTCAGCCCCAAGGCGGCTTGGCTCAGGATCGCAGCGCTTGCCTAGTTCTCACCTAGCCCTAGGCTCCCCATAGGGCCAAGGAGGGTCTGGGCTGCCTCTGGCTCCGTGGGCACTGCTGCTTGGCTGGTGGTCTCCGCACCTTGAAACCAACTCCAAACGTGTTCTCCTTCGTGGAGAAGGCTGATTTGGCAGGAAGAAGCCCTGTGTGCACTGGCCCTGGCAAACCGCCCATCGCCAGCTAAGGAGGGACCCACCAAGGGCCTAGCTGCGAAACGGCACAAAACGCGCTCCTAGGAGCTGCACTCTGCAAAGGGAAACTGTGCTCGGGGAACAAAGCTCAGCCCCAAGGCGGCTTGGCTCAGGATCGCAGCGCTTGCCTAGTTCTCACCTAGCCCTAGGCTCCCCATAGGGCCAAGGAGGGTCTGGGCTGCCTCTGGCTCCGTGGGCACTGCTGCTTGGCTGGTGGTCTCCGCACCGTGAAACCAACTCCAAACGTGTTCGCCTTCGCGGAGAAGGCTGATTTGGCAGGAAGAAGCCCTGTGTGCACTGGCCCTGGCAACCCACCCATCGCCAGCTAGGGAGGGACCCACCTAGGGCCTAGCTGCGAAACGGCAGAAAACGCGCTCCTAGGAGCTGCACTCTGCAAAGGGAAACTGTGCTCGGGGAACAAAGCTCAGCCCCAAGGCGGCTTGGCTCAGGATCGCAGCGCTTGCCTAGTTCTCACCTAGCCCTAGGCTCCCCATAGGGCCAAGGAGGGTCTGGGCTGCCTCTGGCTCCGTGGGCACTGCTGCTTGGCTGGTGGTCTCCGCACCGTGAAACCAACTCCAAACGTGTTCGCCTTCGCGGAGAAGGCTGATTTGGCAGGAAGAAGCCCTGTGTGCACTGGCCCTGGCAACCCACCCATCGCCAGCTAGGGAGGGACCCACCAAGGGCCTAGCTGCGAAACGGCACAAAACGCGCTCCTAGGAGCTGCACTCTGCAAAGGGAAACTGTGCTCGGGGAACAAAGCTCAGCCCCAAGGCGGCTTGGCTCAGGATCGCAGCGCTTGCCTAGTTCTCACCTAGCCCTAGGCTCCCCATAGGGCCAAGGAGGGTCTGGGCTGCCTCTGGCTCCGTGGGCACTGCTGCTTGGCTGGTGGTCTCCGCACCGTGAAACCAACTCCAAACGTGTTCGCCTTCGCGGAGAAGGCTGATTTGGCAGGAAGAAGCCCTGTGTGCACTGGCCCTGGCAACCCACCCATCGCCAGCTAGGGAGGGACCCACCTAGGGCCTAGCTGCGAAACGGCACAAAACGCGCTCCTAGGAGCTGCACTCTGCAAAGGGAAACTGTGCTCGGGGAACAAAGCTCAGCCCCAAGGCGGCTTGGCTCAGGATCGCAGCGCTTGCCTAGTTCTCACCTAGCCCTAGGCTCCCCATAGGGCCAAGGAGGGTCTGGGCTGCCTCTGGCTCCGTGGGCACTGCTGCTTGGCTGGTGGTCTCCGCACCGTGAAACCAACTCCAAACGTGTTTTCCTTCGCGGAGAAGGCTGATTTGGCAGGAAGAAGCCCTGTGTGCACTGGCCCTGGCAACCCACCCATCGCCAGCTAGGGAGGGACCCACCTAGGGCCTAGCTGCGAAACGGCACAAAACGCGCTCCTAGGAGCTGCACTCTGCAAAGGGAAACTGTGCTCGGGGAACAAAGCTCAGCCCCAAGGCGGCTTGGCTCAGGATCGCAGCGCTTGCCTAGTTCTCACCTAGCCCTAGGCTCCCCATAGGACCAAGGAGGGTCTGGGCTGCCTCTGGCTCCGTGGGCACTGCTGCTTGGCTGGTGGTCTCCGCAGCTTGAAACCAACTCCAAACGTGTTCGCCTTCGCGGAGAAGGCTGATTTGGCAGGAAGAAGCCCTGTGTGCACTGGCCCTGGCAACCCACCCATCGCCAGCTAGGGAGGGACCCACCTAGGGCCTAGCTGCGAAACGGCACAAAACGCGCTCCTAGGAGCTGCACTCTGCAAAGGGAAACTGTGCTCGGGGAACAAAGCTCAGCCCCAAGGCGGCTTGGCTCAGGATCGCAGCGCTTGCCTAGTTCTCACCTAGCCCTAGGCTCCCCATAGGGCCAAGGAGGGTCTGGGCTGCCTCTGGCTCCGTGGGCACTGCTGCTTGGTTGGTGGTCTCCGCACCTTGAAACCAACTCCAAACGTGTTCTCCTTCGCGGAGAAGGCTGATTTGGCAGGAAGAAGCCCTGTGTGCACTGGCCCTGGCAACCCACCCATCGCCAGCTAGGGAGGGACCCACCTAGGGCCTAGCTGCGAAACGGCACAAAACGCGCTCCTAGGAGCTGCACTCTGCAAAGGGAAACTGTGCTCGGGGAACAAAGCTCAGCCCCAAGGCGGCTTGGCTCAGGATCGCAGCGCTTGCCTAGTTCTCACCTAGCCCAAGGCTCCCCATAGGGCCAAGGAGGGTCTGGGCTGCCTCTGGCTCCGTGGGCACTGCTGCTTGGCTGGTGGTCTCCGCACCTTGAAACCAACTCCAAACGTGTTCTCCTTCGTGGAGAAGGCTGATTTGGCAGGAAGAAGCCCTGTGTGCACTGGCCCTGGCAAACCGCCCATCGCCAGCTAAGGAGGGACCCACCAAGGGCCTAGCTGCGAAACGGCACAAAACGCGCTCCTAGGAGCTGCACTCTGCAAAGGGAAACTGTGCTCGGGGAACAAAGCTCAGCCCCAAGGCGGCTTGGCTCAGGATCGCAGCGCTTGCCTAGTTCTCACCTAGCCCTAGGCTCCCCATAGGGCCAAGGAGGGTCTGGGCTGCCTCTGGCTCCGTGGGCACTGCTGCTTGGCTGGTGGTCTCCGCACCGTGAAACCAACTCCAAACGTGTTCGCCTTCGCGGAGAAGGCTGATTTGGCAGGAAGAAGCCCTGTGTGCACTGGCCCTGGCAACCCACCCATCGCCAGCTAGGGAGGGACCCACCTAGGGCCTAGCTGCGAAACGGCACAAAACGCGCTCCTAGGAGCTGCACTCTGCAAAGGGAAACTGTGCTCGGGGAACAAAGCTCAGCCCCAAGGCGGCTTGGCTCAGGATCGCAGCGCTTGCCTAGTTCTCACCTAGCCCTAGGCTCCCCATAGGGCCAAGGAGGGTCTGGGCTGCCTCTGGCTCCGTGGGCACTGCTGCTTGGCTGGTGGTCTCCGCACCTTGAAACCAACTCCAAACGTGTTCGCCTTCGCGGAGAAGGCTGATTTGGCAGGAAGAAGCCCTGTGTGCACTGGCCCTGGCAAACCACCCATAGCCAGCTAGGGAGGGACCCACCTAGGGCCTAGCTGCGAAACGGCACAAAACGCGCTCCTAGGAGCTGCACTCTGCAAAGGGAAACTGTGCTCGGGGAACAAAGCTCAGCCCCAAGGCGGCTTGGCTCAGGATCGCAGCGCTTGCCTAGTTCTCACCTAGCCCTAGGCTCCCCATAGGGCCAAGGAGGGTCTGGGCTGCCTCTGGCTCCGTGGGCACTGCTGCTTGGCTGGTGGTCTCCGCACCGAGAAACCAACTCCAAACGTGTTCGCCTTCGCGGAGAAGGCTGATTTGGCAGGAAGAAGCCCTGTGTGCACTGGCCCTGGCAACCCACCCATCGCCAGCTAGGGAGGGACCCACCTAGGGCCTAGCTGCGAAACGGCACAAAACGCGCTCCTAGGAGCTGCACTCTGCAAAGGGAAACTGTGCTCGGGGAACAAAGCTCAGCCCCAAGGCGGCTTGGCTCAGGATCGCAGCGCTTGCCTAGTTCTCACCTAGCCCTAGGCTCCCCATAGGGCCAAGGAGGGTCTGGGCTGCCTCTGGCTCCGTGGGCACTGCTGCTTGGCTGGTGGTCTCCGCACCTTGAAACCAACTCCAAACGTGTTCTCCTTCGTGGAGAAGGCTGATTTGGCAGGAAGAAGCCCTGTGTGCACTGGCCCTGGCAAACCGCCCATCGCCAGCTAAGGAGGGACCCACCAAGGGCCTAGCTGCGAAACGGCACAAAACGCGCTCCTAGGAGCTGCACTCTGCAAAGGGAAACTGTGCTCGGGGAACAAAGCTCAGCCCCAAGGCGGCTTGGCTCAGGATCGCAGCGCTTGCCTAGTTCTCACCTAGCCCTAGGCTCCCCATAGGGCCAAGGAGGGTCTGGGCTGCCTCTGGCTCCGTGGGCACTGCTGCTTGGCTGGTGGTCTCCGCACCGTGAAACCAACTCCAAACGTGTTCGCCTTCGCGGAGAAGGCTGATTTGGCAGGAAGAAGCCCTGTGTGCACTGGCCCTGGCAACCCACCCATCGCCAGCTAGGGAGGGACCCACCTAGGGCCTAGCTGCGAAACGGCAGAAAACGCGCTCCTAGGAGCTGCACTCTGCAAAGGGAAACTGTGCTCGGGGAACAAAGCTCAGCCCCAAGGCGGCTTGGCTCAGGATCGCAGCGCTTGCCTAGTTCTCACCTAGCCCTAGGCTCCCCATAGGGCCAAGGAGGGTCTGGGCTGCCTCTGGCTCCGTGGGCACTGCTGCTTGGCTGGTGGTCTCCGCACCGTGAAACCAACTCCAAACGTGTTCGCCTTCGCGGAGAAGGCTGATTTGGCAGGAAGAAGCCCTGTGTGCACTGGCCCTGGCAACCCACCCATCGCCAGCTAGGGAGGGACCCACCAAGGGCCTAGCTGCGAAACGGCACAAAACGCGCTCCTAGGAGCTGCACTCTGCAAAGGGAAACTGTGCTCGGGGAACAAAGCTCAGCCCCAAGGCGGCTTGGCTCAGGATCGCAGCGCTTGCCTAGTTCTCACCTAGCCCTAGGCTCCCCATAGGGCCAAGGAGGGTCTGGGCTGCCTCTGGCTCCGTGGGCACTGCTGCTTGGCTGGTGGTCTCCGCACCGTGAAACCAACTCCAAACGTGTTCGCCTTCGCGGAGAAGGCTGATTTGGCAGGAAGAAGCCCTGTGTGCACTGGCCCTGGCAACCCACCCATCGCCAGCTAGGGAGGGACCCACCTAGGGCCTAGCTGCGAAACGGCACAAAACGCGCTCCTAGGAGCTGCACTCTGCAAAGGGAAACTGTGCTCGGGGAACAAAGCTCAGCCCCAAGGCGGCTTGGCTCAGGATCGCAGCGCTTGCCTAGTTCTCACCTAGCCCTAGGCTCCCCATAGGGCCAAGGAGGGTCTGGGCTGCCTCTGGCTCCGTGGGCACTGCTGCTTGGCTGGTGGTCTCCGCACCGTGAAACCAACTCCAAACGTGTTTTCCTTCGCGGAGAAGGCTGATTTGGCAGGAAGAAGCCCTGTGTGCACTGGCCCTGGCAACCCACCCATCGCCAGCTAGGGAGGGACCCACCTAGGGCCTAGCTGCGAAACGGCACAAAACGCGCTCCTAGGAGCTGCACTCTGCAAAGGGAAACTGTGCTCGGGGAACAAAGCTCAGCCCCAAGGCGGCTTGGCTCAGGATCGCAGCGCTTGCCTAGTTCTCACCTAGCCCTAGGCTCCCCATAGGACCAAGGAGGGTCTGGGCTGCCTCTGGCTCCGTGGGCACTGCTGCTTGGCTGGTGGTCTCCGCAGCTTGAAACCAACTCCAAACGTGTTCGCCTTCGCGGAGAAGGCTGATTTGGCAGGAAGAAGCCCTGTGTGCACTGGCCCTGGCAACCCACCCATCGCCAGCTAGGGAGGGACCCACCTAGGGCCTAGCTGCGAAACGGCACAAAACGCGCTCCTAGGAGCTGCACTCTGCAAAGGGAAACTGTGCTCGGGGAACAAAGCTCAGCCCCAAGGCGGCTTGGCTCAGGATCGCAGCGCTTGCCTAGTTCTCACCTAGCCCTAGGCTCCCCATAGGGCCAAGGAGGGTCTGGGCTGCCTCTGGCTCCGTGGGCACTGCTGCTTGGTTGGTGGTCTCCGCACCTTGAAACCAACTCCAAACGTGTTCTCCTTCGCGGAGAAGGCTGATTTGGCAGGAAGAAGCCCTGTGTGCACTGGCCCTGGCAACCCACCCATCGCCAGCTAGGGAGGGACCCACCTAGGGCCTAGCTGCGAAACGGCACAAAACGCGCTCCTAGGAGCTGCACTCTGCAAAGGGAAACTGTGCTCGGGGAACAAACCTCAGCCCTAAGGCGGCTTGGCTCAGGATCGCAGCGCTTGCCTAGTTCTCACCTAGCCCTAGGCTCCCCATAGGGCCAAGGAGGGTCTGGGCTGCCTCTGGCTCCGTGGGCACTGCTGCTTGGTTGGTGGTCTCCGCACCTTGAAACCAACTCCAAACGTGTTCTCCTTCGTGGAGAAGGCTGATTTGGCAGGAACAAGCCCTGTGTGCACTGGCCCTGGCAAACCACCCATCGCCAGCTAAGGAGGGACCCACCTAGGGCCTAGCTGCGAAACGGCACAAAACGCGCTCCTAGGAGCTGCACTCTGCAAAGGGAAACTGTGCTCGGGGAACAAACCTCAGCCCCAAGGCGGCTTGGCTCAGGATCGCAGCGCTTGCCTAGTTCTCACCTAGCCCTAGGCTCCCCTTAGGGCCAAGGAGGGTCTGGGCTGCCTCTGGCTCCGTGGGCACTGCTGCTTGGCTGGTGGTCTCCGCACCTTGAAACCAACTCCAAACGTGTTCGCCTTCGCGGAGAAGGCTGATTTGGCAGGAAGAAGCCCTGTGTGCACTGGCCCTGGCAACCCACCCATCGCCAGCTAGGGAGGGACCCACCTAGGGCCTAGCTGCGAAACGGCACAAAACGCGCTCCTAGGAGCTGCACTCTGCAAAGGGAAACTGTGCTCGGGGAACAAAGCTCAGCCCCAAGGCGGCTTGGCTCAGGATCGCAGCGCTTGCCTAGTTCTCACCTAGCCCTAGGCTCCCCATAGGGCCAAGGAGGGTCTGGGCTGCCTCTGGCTCCGTGGGCACTGCTGCTTGGCTGGTGGTCTCCGCACCTTGAAACCAACTCCAAACGTGTTCGCCTTCGCGGAGAAGGCTGATTTGGCAGGAAGAAGCCCTGTGTGCACTGGCCCTGGCAACCCACCCATCGCCAGCTAGGGAGGGACCCACCTAGGGCCTAGCTGCGAAACGGCACAAAACGCGCTCCTAGGAGCTGCACTCTGCAAAGGGAAACTGTGCTCGGGGAACAAAGCTCAGCCCCAAGGCGGCTTGGCTCAGGATCGCAGCGCTTGCCTAGTTCTCACCTAGCCCTAGGCTCCCCATAGGGCCAAGGAGGGTCTGGGCTGCCTCTGGCTCCGTGGGCACTGCTGCTTGGCTGGTGGTCTCCGCACCTTGAAACCAACTCCAAACGTGTTCTCCTTCGTGGAGAAGGCTGATTTGGCAGGAAGAAGCCCTGTGTGCACTGGCCCTGGCAAACCGCCCATCGCCAGCTAAGGAGGGACCCACCAAGGGCCTAGCTGCGAAACGGCACAAAACGCGCTCCTAGGAGCTGCACTCTGCAAAGGGAAACTGTGCTCGGGGAACAAAGCTCAGCCCCAAGGCGGCTTGGCTCAGGATCGCAGCGCTTGCCTAGTTCTCACCTAGCCCTAGGCTCCCCATAGGGCCAAGGAGGGTCTGGGCTGCCTCTGGCTCCGTGGGCACTGCTGCTTGGCTGGTGGTCTCCGCACCGTGAAACCAACTCCAAACGTGTTCGCCTTCGCGGAGAAGGCTGATTTGGCAGGAAGAAGCCCTGTGTGCACTGGCCCTGGCAACCCACCCATCGCCAGCTAGGGAGGGACCCACCTAGGGCCTAGCTGCGAAACGGCACAAAACGCGCTCCTAGGAGCTGCACTCTGCAAAGGGAAACTGTGCTCGGGGAACAAAGCTCAGCCCCAAGGCGGCTTGGCTCAGGATCGCAGCGCTTGCCTAGTTCTCACCTAGCCCTAGGCTCCCCATAGGGCCAAGGAGGGTCTGGGCTGCCTCTGGCTCCGTGGGCACTGCTGCTTGGCTGGTGGTCTCCGCACCTTGAAACCAACTCCAAACGTGTTCTCCTTCGTGGAGAAGGCTGATTGGGCAGGAAGAAGCCCTGTGTGCACTGGCCCTGGCAAACCGCCCATCGCCAGCTAAGGAGGTACCCACCAAGGGCCTAGCTGCGAAACGGCACAAAACGCGCTCCTAGGAGCTGCACTCTGCAAAGGGAAACTGTGCTCGGGGAACAAAGCTCAGCCCCAAGGCGGCTTGGCTCAGGATCGCAGCGCTTGCCTAGTTCTCACCTAGCCCTAGGCTCCCCATAGGGCCAAGGAGGGTCTGGGCTGCCTCTGGCTCCGTGGGCACTGCTGCTTGGCTGGTGGTCTCCGCACCGTGAAACCAACTCCAAACGTGTTCGCCTTCGCGGAGAAGGCTGATTTGGCAGGAAGAAGCCCTGTGTGCACTGGCCCTGGCAACCCACCCATCGCCAGCTAGGGAGGGACCCACCTAGGGCCTAGCTGCGAAACGGCACAAAACGCGCTCCTAGGAGCTGCACTCTGCAAAGGGAAACTGTGCTCGGGGAACAAAGCTCAGCCCCAAGGCGGCTTGGCTCAGGATCGCAGCGCTTGCCTAGTTCTCACCTAGCCCTAGGCTCCCCATAGGGCCAAGGAGGGTCTGGGCTGCCTCTGGCTCCGTGGGCACTGCTGCTTGGCTGGTGGTCTCCGCACCGTGAAACCAACTCCAAACGTGTTCGCCTTCGCGGAGAAGGCTGATTTGGCAGGAAGAAGCCCTGTGTGCACTGGCCCTGGCAACCCACCCATCGCCAGCTAGGGAGGGACCCACCTAGGGCCTAGCTGCGAAACGGCACAAAACGCGCTCCTAGGAGCTGCACTCTGCAAAGGGAAACTGTGCTCGGGGAACAAAGCTCAGCCCCAAGGCGGCTTGGCTCAGGATCGCAGCGCTTGCCTAGTTCTCACCTAGCCCTAGGCTCCCCATAGGGCCAAGGAGGGTCTGGGCTGCCTCTGGCTCCGTGGGCACTGCTGCTTGGCTGGTGGTCTCCGCACCTTGAAACCAACTCCAAACGTGTTCGCCTTCGCGGAGAAGGCTGATTTGGCAGGAAGAAGCCCTGTGTGCACTGGCCCTGGCAACCCACCCATAGCCAGCTAGGGAGGGACCCACCTAGGGCCTAGCTGCGAAACGGCACAAAACGCGCTCCTAGGAGCTGCACTCTGCAAAGGGAAACTGTGCTCGGGGAACAAAGCTCAGCCCCAAGGCGGCTTGGCTCAGGATCGCAGCGCTTGCCTAGTTCTCACCTAGCCCTAGGCTCCCCATAGGGCCAAGGAGGGTCTGGGCTGCCTCTGGCTCCGTGGGCACTGCTGCTTGGCTGGTGGTCTCCGCACCGTGAAACCAACTCCAAACGTGTTCGCCTTCGCGGAGAAGGCTGATTTGGCAGGAAGAAGCCCTGTGTGCACTGGCCCTGGCAACCCACCCATCGCCAGCTAGGGAGGGACCCACCTAGGGCCTAGCTGCGAAACGGCACAAAACGCGCTCCTAGGAGCTGCACTCTGCAAAGGGAAACTGTGCTCGGGGAACAAAGCTCAGCCCCAAGGCGGCTTGGCTCAGGATCGCAGCGCTTGCCTAGTTCTCACCTAGCCCTAGGCTCCCCATAGGGCCAAGGAGGGTCTGGGCTGCCTCTGGCTCCGTGGGCACTGCTGCTTGGCTGGTGGTCTCCGCACCGTGAAACCAACTCCAAACGTGTTCGCCTTCGCGGAGAAGGCTGATTTGGCAGGAAGAAGCCCTGTGTGCACTGGCCCTGGCAACCCACCCATCGCCAGCTAGGGAGGGACCCACCTAGGGCCTAGCTGCGAAACGGCACAAAACGCGCTCCTAGGAGCTGCACTCTGCAAAGGGAAACTGTGCTCGGGGAACAAAGCTCAGCCCCAAGGCGGCTTGGCTCAGGATCGCAGCGCTTGCCTAGTTCTCACCTAGCCCTAGGCTCCCCATAGGGCCAAGGAGGGTCTGGGCTGCCTCTGGCTCCGTGGGCACTGCTGCTTGGCTGGTGGTCTCCGCACCTTGAAACCAACTCCAAACGTGTTCGCCTTCGCGGAGAAGGCTGATTTGGCAGGAAGAAGCCCTGTGTGCACTGGCCCTGGCAAACCACCCATAGCCAGCTAGGGAGGGACCCACCTAGGGCCTAGCTGCGAAACGGCACAAAACGCGCTCCTAGGAGCTGCACTCTGCAAAGGGAAACTGTGCTCGGGGAACAAAGCTCAGCCCCAAGGCGGCTTGGCTCAGGATCGCAGCGCTTGCCTAGTTCTCACCTAGCCCTAGGCTCCCCATAGGGCCAAGGAGGGTCTGGGCTGCCTCTGGCTCCGTGGGCACTGCTGCTTGGCTGGTGGTCTCCGCAGCTTGAAACCAACTCCAAACGTGTTCGCCTTCGCGGAGAAGGCTGATTTGGCAGGAAGAAGCCCTGTGTGCACTGGCCCTGGCAAACCACCCATAGCCAGCTAGGGAGGGACCCACCTAGGGCCTAGCTGCGAAACGGCACAAAACGCGCTCCTAGGAGCTGCACTCTGCAAAGGGAAACTGTGCTCGGGGAACAAAGCTCAGCCCCAAGGCGGCTTGGCTCAGGATCGCAGCGCTTGCCTAGTTCTCACCTAGCCCTAGGCTCCCCATAGGGCCAAGGAGGGTCTGGGCTGCCTCTGGCTCCGTGGGCACTGCTGCTTGGCTGGTGGTCTCCGCACCTTGAAACCAACTCCAAACGTGTTCGCCTTCGCGGAGAAGGCTGATTTGGCAGGAAGAAGCCCTGTGTGCACTGGCCCTGGCAACCCACCCATAGCCAGCTAGGGAGGGACCCACCTAGGGCCTAGCTGCGAAACGGCACAAAACGCGCTCCTAGGAGCTGCACTCTGCAAAGGGAAACTGTGCTCGGGGAACAAAGCTCAGCCCCAAGGCGGCTTGGCTCAGGATCGCAGCGCTTGCCTAGTTCTCACCTAGCCCTAGGCTCCCCATAGGGCCAAGGAGGGTCTGGGCTGCCTCTGGCTCCGTGGGCACTGCTGCTTGGCTGGTGGTCTCCGCACCTTGAAACCAACTCCAAACGTGTTCGCCTTCGCGGAGAAGGCTGATTTGGCAGGAAGAAGCCCTGTGTGCACTGGCCCTGGCAACCCACCCATCGCCAGCTAGGGAGGGACCCACCTAGGGCCTAGCTGCGAAACGGCACAAAACGCGCTCCTAGGAGCTGCACTCTGCAAAGGGAAACTGTGCTCGGGGAACAAAGCTCAGCCCCAAGGCGGCTTGGCTCAGGATCGCAGCGCTTGCCTAGTTCTCACCTAGCCCTAGGCTCCCCATAGGGCCAAGGAGGGTCTGGGCTGCCTCTGGCTCCGTGGGCACTGCTGCTTGGCTGGTGGTCTCCGCACCTTGAAACCAACTCCAAACGTGTTCTCCTTCGCGGAGAAGGCTGATTTGGCAGGAAGAAGCCCTGTGTGCACTGGCCCTGGCAACCCACCCATCGCCAGCTAGGGAGGGACCCACCTAGGGCCTAGCTGCGAAACGGCACAAAACGCGCTCCTAGGAGCTGCACTCTGCAAAGGGAAACTGTGCTCGGGGAACAAAGCTCAGCCCCAAGGCGGCTTGGCTCAGGATCGCAGCGCTTGCCTAGTTCTCACCTAGCCCTAGGCTCCCCATAGGGCCAAGGAGGGTCTGGGCTGCCTCTGGCTCCGTGGGCACTGCTGCTTGGCTGGTGGTCTCCGCAGCTTGAAACCAACTCCAAACGTGTTCGCCTTCGCGGAGAAGGCTGATTTGGCAGGAAGAAGCCCTGTGTGCACTGGCCCTGGCAACCCACCCATCGCCAGCTAGGGAGGGACCCACCTAGGGCCTAGCTGCGAAACGGCACAAAACGCGCTCCTAGGAGCTGCACTCTGCAAAGGGAAACTGTGCTCGGGGAACAAAGCTCAGCCCCAAGGCGGCTTGGCTCAGGATCGCAGCGCTTGCCTAGTTCTCACCTAGCCCTAGGCTCCCCATAGGGCCAAGGAGGGTCTGGGCTGCCTCTGGCTCCGTGGGCACTGCTGCTTGGCTGGTGGTCTCCGCACCTTGAAACCAACTCCAAACGTGTTCTCCTTCGCGGAGAAGGCTGATTTGGCAGGAAGAAGCCGTGTGCACTGGCCCTGGCAAACCGCCCATAGCCAGCTAAGGAGGGACCCACCTAGGGCCTAGCTGCGAAACGGCACAAAACGCGCTCCTAGGAGCTGCACTCTGCAAAGGGAAACTGTGCTCGGGGAACAAACCTCAGCCCCAAGGCGGCTTGGCTCAGGATCGCAGCGCTTGCCTAGTTCTCACCTAGCCCTAGGCTCCCCTTAGGGCCAAGGAGGGTCTGGGCTGCCTCTGGCTCCGTGGGCACTGCTGCTTGGCTGGTGGTCTCCGCACCTTGAAACCAACTCCAAACGTGTTCGCCTTCGCGGAGAAGGCTGATTTGGCAGGAAGAAGCCCTGTGTGCACTGGCCCTGGCAACCCACCCATCGCCAGCTAGGGAGGGACCCACCTAGGGCCTAGCTGCGAAACGGCACAAAACGCGCTCCTAGGAGCTGCACTCTGCAAAGGGAAACTGTGCTCGGGGAACAAAGCTCAGCCCCAAGGCGGCTTGGCTCAGGATCGCAGCGCTTGCCTAGTTCTCACCTAGCCCTAGGCTCCCCATAGGGCCAAGGAGGGTCTGGGCTGCCTCTGGCTCCGTGGGCACTGCTGCTTGGCTGGTGGTCTCCGCAGCTTGAAACCAACTCCAAACGTGTTCGCCTTCGCGGAGAAGGCTGATTTGGCAGGAAGAAGCCCTGTGTGCACTGGCCCTGGCAACCCACCCATCGCCAGCTAGGGAGGGACCCACCTAGGGCCTAGCTGCGAAACGGCACAAAACGCGCTCCTAGGAGCTGCACTCTGCAAAGGGAAACTGTGCTCGGGGAACAAAGCTCAGCCCCAAGGCGGCTTGGCTCAGGATCGCAGCGCTTGCCTAGTTCTCACCTAGCCCTAGGCTCCCCATAGGGCCAAGGAGGGTCTGGGCTGCCTCTGGCTCCGTGGGCACTGCTGCTTGGCTGGTGGTCTCCGCACCTTGAAACCAACTCCAAACGTGTTCTCCTTCGTGGAGAAGGCTGATTTGGCAGGAAGAAGCCCTGTGTGCACTGGCCCTGGCAAACCGCCCATCGCCAGCTAAGGAGGGACCCACCAAGGGCCTAGCTGCGAAACGGCACAAAACGCGCTCCTAGGAGCTGCACTCTGCAAAGGGAAACTGTGCTCGGGGAACAAAGCTCAGCCCCAAGGCGGCTTGGCTCAGGATCGCAGCGCTTGCCTAGTTCTCACCTAGCCCTAGGCTCCCCATAGGGCCAAGGAGGGTCTGGGCTGCCTCTGGCTCCGTGGGCACTGCTGCTTGGCTGGTGGTCTCCGCACCGTGAAACCAACTCCAAACGTGTTCGCCTTCGCGGAGAAGGCTGATTTGGCAGGAAGAAGCCCTGTGTGCACTGGCCCTGGCAACCCACCCATCGCCAGCTAGGGAGGGACCCACCTAGGGCCTAGCTGCGAAACGGCACAAAACGCGCTCCTAGGAGCTGCACTCTGCAAAGGGAAACTGTGCTCGGGGAACAAAGCTCAGCCCCAAGGCGGCTTGGCTCAGGATCGCAGCGCTTGCCTAGTTCTCACCTAGCCCTAGGCTCCCCATAGGGCCAAGGAGGGTCTGGGCTGCCTCTGGCTCCGTGGGCACTGCTGCTTGGCTGGTGGTCTCCGCACCTTGAAACCAACTCCAAACGTGTTCGCCTTCGCGGAGAAGGCTGATTTGGCAGGAAGAAGCCCTGTGTGCACTGGCCCTGGCAAACCACCCATAGCCAGCTAGGGAGGGACCCACCTAGGGCCTAGCTGCGAAACGGCACAAAACGCGCTCCTAGGAGCTGCACTCTGCAAAGGGAAACTGTGCTCGGGGAACAAAGCTCAGCCCCAAGGCGGCTTGGCTCAGGATCGCAGCGCTTGCCTAGTTCTCACCTAGCCCTAGGCTCCCCATAGGGCCAAGGAGGGTCTGGGCTGCCTCTGGCTCCGTGGGCACTGCTGCTTGGCTGGTGGTCTCCGCACCGAGAAACCAACTCCAAACGTGTTCGCCTTCGCGGAGAAGGCTGATTTGGCAGGAAGAAGCCCTGTGTGCACTGGCCCTGGCAACCCACCCATCGCCAGCTAGGGAGGGACCCACCTAGGGCCTAGCTGCGAAACGGCACAAAACGCGCTCCTAGGAGCTGCACTCTGCAAAGGGAAACTGTGCTCGGGGAACAAAGCTCAGCCCCAAGGCGGCTTGGCTCAGGATCGCAGCGCTTGCCTAGTTCTCACCTAGCCCTAGGCTCCCCATAGGGCCAAGGAGGGTCTGGGCTGCCTCTGGCTCCGTGGGCACTGCTGCTTGGCTGGTGGTCTCCGCACCTTGAAACCAACTCCAAACGTGTTCTCCTTCGCGGAGAAGGCTGATTTGGCAGGAAGAAGCCCTGTGTGCACTGGCCCTGGCAAACCGCCCATCGCCAGCTAAGGAGGGACCCACCAAGGGCCTAGCTGCGAAACGGCACAAAACGCGCTCCTAGGAGCTGCACTCTGCAAAGGGAAACTGTGCTCGGGGAACAAAGCTCAGCCCCAAGGCGGCTTGGCTCAGGATCGCAGCGCTTGCCTAGTTCTCACCTAGCCCTAGGCTCCCCATAGGGCCAAGGAGGGTCTGGGCTGCCTCTGGCTCCGTGGGCACTGCTGCTTGGCTGGTGGTCTCCGCACCGTGAAACCAACTCCAAACGTGTTCGCCTTCGCGGAGAAGGCTGATTTGGCAGGAAGAAGCCCTGTGTGCACTGGCCCTGGCAACCCACCCATCGCCAGCTAGGGAGGGACCCACCTAGGGCCTAGCTGCGAAACGGCACAAAACGCGCTCCTAGGAGCTGCACTCTGCAAAGGGAAACTGTGCTCGGGGAACAAAGCTCAGCCCCAAGGCGGCTTGGCTCAGGATCGCAGCGCTTGCCTAGTTCTCACCTAGCCCTAGGCTCCCCATAGGGCCAAGGAGGGTCTGGGCTGCCTCTGGCTCCGTGGGCACTGCTGCTTGGCTGGTGGTCTCCGCACCGTGAAACCAACTCCAAACGTGTTCGCCTTCGCGGAGAAGGCTGATTTGGCAGGAAGAAGCCCTGTGTGCACTGGCCCTGGCAACCCACCCATCGCCAGCTAGGGAGGGACCCACCAAGGGCCTAGCTGCGAAACGGCACAAAACGCGCTCCTAGGAGCTGCACTCTGCAAAGGGAAACTGTGCTCGGGGAACAAAGCTCAGCCCCAAGGCGGCTTGGCTCAGGATCGCAGCGCTTGCCTAGTTCTCACCTAGCCCTAGGCTCCCCATAGGGCCAAGGAGGGTCTGGGCTGCCTCTGGCTCCGTGGGCACTGCTGCTTGGCTGGTGGTCTCCGCACCGTGAAACCAACTCCAAACGTGTTCGCCTTCGCGGAGAAGGCTGATTTGGCAGGAAGAAGCCCTGTGTGCACTGGCCCTGGCAACCCACCCATCGCCAGCTAGGGAGGGACCCACCTAGGGCCTAGCTGCGAAACGGCACAAAACGCGCTCCTAGGAGCTGCACTCTGCAAAGGGAAACTGTGCTCGGGGAACAAAGCTCAGCCCCAAGGCGGCTTGGCTCAGGATCGCAGCGCTTGCCTAGTTCTCACCTAGCCCTAGGCTCCCCATAGGGCCAAGGAGGGTCTGGGCTGCCTCTGGCTCCGTGGGCACTGCTGCTTGGCTGGTGGTCTCCGCAGCTTGAAACCAACTCCAAACGTGTTCGCCTTCGCGGAGAAGGCTGATTTGGCAGGAAGAAGCCCTGTGTGCACTGGCCCTGGCAACCCACCCATCGCCAGCTAGGGAGGGACCCACCTAGGGCCTAGCTGCGAAACGGCACAAAACGCGCTCCTAGGAGCTGCACTCTGCAAAGGGAAACTGTGCTCGGGGAACAAAGCTCAGCCCCAAGGCGGCTTGGCTCAGGATCGCAGCGCTTGCCTAGTTCTCACCTAGCCCTAGGCTCCCCATAGGGCCAAGGAGGGTCTGGGCTGCCTCTGGCTCCGTGGGCACTGCTGCTTGGTTGGTGGTCTCCGCACCTTGAAACCAACTCCAAACGTGTTCTCCTTCGCGGAGAAGGCTGATTTGGCAGGAAGAAGCCCTGTGTGCACTGGCCCTGGCAACCCACCCATCGCCAGCTAGGGAGGGACCCACCTAGGGCCTAGCTGCGAAACGGCACAAAACGCGCTCCTAGGAGCTGCACTCTGCAAAGGGAAACTGTGCTCGGGGAACAAACCTCAGCCCTAAGGCGGCTTGGCTCAGGATCGCAGCGCTTGCCTAGTTCTCACCTAGCCCTAGGCTCCCCATAGGGCCAAGGAGGGTCTGGGCTGCCTCTGGCTCCGTGGGCACTGCTGCTTGGTTGGTGGTCTCCGCACCTTGAAACCAACTCCAAACGTGTTCTCCTTCGTGGAGAAGGCTGATTTGGCAGGAACAAGCCCTGTGTGCACTGGCCCTGGCAAACCACCCATAGCCAGCTAAGGAGGGACCCACCTAGGGCCTAGCTGCGAAACGGCACAAAACGCGCTCCTAGGAGCTGCACTCTGCAAAGGGAAACTGTGCTCGGGGAACAAAGCTCAGCCCCAAGGCGGCTTGGCTCAGGATCGCAGCGCTTGCCTAGTTCTCACCTAGCCCTAGGCTCCCCATAGGGCCAAGGAGGGTCTGGGCTGCCTCTGGCTCCGAGGGCACTGCTGCTTGGCTGGTGGTCTCCGCAGCTTGAAACCAACTCCAAACGTGTTCGCCTTCGCGGAGAAGGCTGATTTGGCAGGAAGAAGCCCTGTGTGCACTGGCCCTGGCAACCCACCCATCGCCAGCTAGGGAGGGACCCACCAAGGGCCTAGCTGCGAAACGGCACAAAACGCGCTCCTAGGAGCTGCACTCTGCAAAGGGAAACTGTGCTCGGGGAACAAAGCTCAGCCCCAAGGCGGCTTGGCTCAGGATCGCAGCGCTTGCCTAGTTCTCACCTAGCCCTAGGCTCCCCATAGGGCCAAGGAGGGTCTGGGCTGCCTCTGGCTCCGTGGGCACTGCTGCTTGGCTGGTGGTCTCCGCACCGTGAAACCAACTCCAAACGTGTTCGCCTTCGCGGAGAAGGCTGATTTGGCAGGAAGAAGCCCTGTGTGCACTGGCCCTGGCAACCCACCCATCGCCAGCTAGGGAGGGACCCACCTAGGGCCTAGCTGCGAAACGGCACAAAACGCGCTCCTAGGAGCTGCACTCTGCAAAGGGAAACTGTGCTCGGGGAACAAAGCTCAGCCCCAAGGCGGCTTGGCTCAGGATCGCAGCGCTTGCCTAGTTCTCACCTAGCCCTAGGCTCCCCATAGGGCCAAGGAGGGTCTGGGCTGCCTCTGGCTCCGTGGGCACTGCTGCTTGGCTGGTGGTCTCCGCACCGTGAAACCAACTCCAAACGTGTTTTCCTTCGCGGAGAAGGCTGATTTGGCAGGAAGAAGCCCTGTGTGCACTGGCCCTGGCAACCCACCCATCGCCAGCTAGGGAGGGACCCACCTAGGGCCTAGCTGCGAAACGGCACAAAACGCGCTCCTAGGAGCTGCACTCTGCAAAGGGAAACTGTGCTCGGGGAACAAAGCTCAGCCCCAAGGCGGCTTGGCTCAGGATCGCAGCGCTTGCCTAGTTCTCACCTAGCCCTAGGCTCCCCATAGGACCAAGGAGGGTCTGGGCTGCCTCTGGCTCCGTGGGCACTGCTGCTTGGCTGGTGGTCTCCGCAGCTTGAAACCAACTCCAAACGTGTTCGCCTTCGCGGAGAAGGCTGATTTGGCAGGAAGAAGCCCTGTGTGCACTGGCCCTGGCAACCCACCCATCGCCAGCTAGGGAGGGACCCACCTAGGGCCTAGCTGCGAAACGGCACAAAACGCGCTCCTAGGAGCTGCACTCTGCAAAGGGAAACTGTGCTCGGGGAACAAAGCTCAGCCCCAAGGCGGCTTGGCTCAGGATCGCAGCGCTTGCCTAGTTCTCACCTAGCCCTAGGCTCCCCATAGGGCCAAGGAGGGTCTGGGCTGCCTCTGGCTCCGTGGGCACTGCTGCTTGGTTGGTGGTCTCCGCACCTTGAAACCAACTCCAAACGTGTTCTCCTTCGCGGAGAAGGCTGATTTGGCAGGAAGAAGCCCTGTGTGCACTGGCCCTGGCAACCCACCCATCGCCAGCTAGGGAGGGACCCACCTAGGGCCTAGCTGCGAAACGGCACAAAACGCGCTCCTAGGAGCTGCACTCTGCAAAGGGAAACTGTGCTCGGGGAACAAACCTCAGCCCTAAGGCGGCTTGGCTCAGGATCGCAGCGCTTGCCTAGTTCTCACCTAGCCCTAGGCTCCCCATAGGGCCAAGGAGGGTCTGGGCTGCCTCTGGCTCCGTGGGCACTGCTGCTTGGTTGGTGGTCTCCGCACCTTGAAACCAACTCCAAACGTGTTCTCCTTCGTGGAGAAGGCTGATTTGGCAGGAACAAGCCCTGTGTGCACTGGCCCTGGCAACCCACCCATAGCCAGCTAAGGAGGGACCCACCTAGGGCCTAGCTGCGAAACGGCACAAAACGCGCTCCTAGGAGCTGCACTCTGCAAAGGGAAACTGTGCTCGGGGAACAAAGCTCAGCCCCAAGGCGGCTTGGCTCAGGATCGCAGCGCTTGCCTAGTTCTCACCTAGCCCTAGGCTCCCCATAGGGCCAAGGAGGGTCTGGGCTGCCTCTGGCTCCGAGGGCACTGCTGCTTGGCTGGTGGTCTCCGCAGCTTGAAACCAACTCCAAACGTGTTCGCCTTCGCGGAGAAGGCTGATTTGGCAGGAAGAAGCCCTGTGTGCACTGGCCCTGGCAACCCACCCATCGCCAGCTAGGGAGGGACCCACCTAGGGCCTAGCTGCGAAACGGCACAAAACGCGCTCCTAGGAGCTGCACTCTGCAAAGGGAAACTGTGCTCGGGGAACAAAGCTCAGCCCCAAGGCGGCTTGGCTCAGGATCGCAGCGCTTGCCTAGTTCTCACCTAGCCCTAGGCTCCCCATAGGGCCAAGGAGGGTCTGGGCTGCCTCTGGCTCCGTGGGCACTGCTGCTTGGCTGGTGGTCTCCGCAGCTTGAAACCAACTCCAAACGTGTTTTCCTTCGCGGAGAAGGCTGATTTGGCAGGAAGAAGCCCTGTGTGCACTGGCCCTGGCAACCCACCCATCGCCAGCTAGGGAGGGACCCACCTAGGGCCTAGCTGCGAAACGGCACAAAACGCGCTCCTAGGAGCTGCACTCTGCAAAGGGAAACTGTGCTCGGGGAACAAAGCTCAGCCCCAAGGCGGCTTGGCTCAGGATCGCAGCGCTTGCCTAGTTCTCACCTAGCCCTAGGCTCCCCATAGGACCAAGGAGGGTCTGGGCTGCCTCTGGCTCCGTGGGCACTGCTGCTTGGCTGGTGGTCTCCGCAGCTTGAAACCAACTCCAAACGTGTTCGCCTTCGCGGAGAAGGCTGATTTGGCAGGAAGAAGCCCTGTGTGCACTGGCCCTGGCAACCCACCCATCGCCAGCTAGGGAGGGACCCACCAAGGGCCTAGCTGCGAAACGGCACAAAACGCGCTCCTAGGAGCTGCACTCTGCAAAGGGAAACTGTGCTCGGGGAACAAAGCTCAGCCCCAAGGCGGCTTGGCTCAGGATCGCAGCGCTTGCCTAGTTCTCACCTAGCCCTAGGCTCCCCATAGGGCCAAGGAGGGTCTGGGCTGCCTCTGGCTCCGTGGGCACTGCTGCTTGGCTGGTGGTCTCCGCACCGTGAAACCAACTCCAAACGTGTTCGCCTTCGCGGAGAAGGCTGATTTGGCAGGAAGAAGCCCTGTGTGCACTGGCCCTGGCAACCCACCCATCGCCAGCTAGGGAGGGACCCACCTAGGGCCTAGCTGCGAAACGGCACAAAACGCGCTCCTAGGAGCTGCACTCTGCAAAGGGAAACTGTGCTCGGGGAACAAAGCTCAGCCCCAAGGCGGCTTGGCTCAGGATCGCAGCGCTTGCCTAGTTCTCACCTAGCCCTAGGCTCCCCATAGGGCCAAGGAGGGTCTGGGCTGCCTCTGGCTCCGTGGGCACTGCTGCTTGGCTGGTGGTCTCCGCACCGTGAAACCAACTCCAAACGTGTTTTCCTTCGCGGAGAAGGCTGATTTGGCAGGAAGAAGCCCTGTGTGCACTGGCCCTGGCAACCCACCCATCGCCAGCTAGGGAGGGACCCACCTAGGGCCTAGCTGCGAAACGGCACAAAACGCGCTCCTAGGAGCTGCACTCTGCAAAGGGAAACTGTGCTCGGGGAACAAAGCTCAGCCCCAAGGCGGCTTGGCTCAGGATCGCAGCGCTTGCCTAGTTCTCACCTAGCCCTAGGCTCCCCATAGGACCAAGGAGGGTCTGGGCTGCCTCTGGCTCCGTGGGCACTGCTGCTTGGCTGGTGGTCTCCGCAGCTTGAAACCAACTCCAAACGTGTTCGCCTTCGCGGAGAAGGCTGATTTGGCAGGAAGAAGCCCTGTGTGCACTGGCCCTGGCAACCCACCCATCGCCAGCTAGGGAGGGACCCACCTAGGGCCTAGCTGCGAAACGGCACAAAACGCGCTCCTAGGAGCTGCACTCTGCAAAGGGAAACTGTGCTCGGGGAACAAAGCTCAGCCCCAAGGCGGCTTGGCTCAGGATCGCAGCGCTTGCCTAGTTCTCACCTAGCCCTAGGCTCCCCATAGGGCCAAGGAGGGTCTGGGCTGCCTCTGGCTCCGTGGGCACTGCTGCTTGGTTGGTGGTCTCCGCACCTTGAAACCAACTCCAAACGTGTTCTCCTTCGCGGAGAAGGCTGATTTGGCAGGAAGAAGCCCTGTGTGCACTGGCCCTGGCAACCCACCCATCGCCAGCTAGGGAGGGACCCACCTAGGGCCTAGCTGCGAAACGGCACAAAACGCGCTCCTAGGAGCTGCACTCTGCAAAGGGAAACTGTGCTCGGGGAACAAACCTCAGCCCTAAGGCGGCTTGGCTCAGGATCGCAGCGCTTGCCTAGTTCTCACCTAGCCCTAGGCTCCCCATAGGGCCAAGGAGGGTCTGGGCTGCCTCTGGCTCCGTGGGCACTGCTGCTTGGTTGGTGGTCTCCGCACCTTGAAACCAACTCCAAACGTGTTCTCCTTCGTGGAGAAGGCTGATTTGGCAGGAACAAGCCCTGTGTGCACTGGCCCTGGCAAACCACCCATAGCCAGCTAAGGAGGGACCCACCTAGGGCCTAGCTGCGAAACGGCACAAAACGCGCTCCTAGGAGCTGCACTCTGCAAAGGGAAACTGTGCTCGGGGAACAAAGCTCAGCCCCAAGGCGGCTTGGCTCAGGATCGCAGCGCTTGCCTAGTTCTCACCTAGCCCTAGGCTCCCCATAGGGCCAAGGAGGGTCTGGGCTGCCTCTGGCTCCGAGGGCACTGCTGCTTGGCTGGTGGTCTCCGCAGCTTGAAACCAACTCCAAACGTGTTCGCCTTCGCGGAGAAGGCTGATTTGGCAGGAAGAAGCCCTGTGTGCACTGGCCCTGGCAACCCACCCATCGCCAGCTAGGGAGGGACCCACCAAGGGCCTAGCTGCGAAACGGCACAAAACGCGCTCCTAGGAGCTGCACTCTGCAAAGGGAAACTGTGCTCGGGGAACAAAGCTCAGCCCCAAGGCGGCTTGGCTCAGGATCGCAGCGCTTGCCTAGTTCTCACCTAGCCCTAGGCTCCCCATAGGGCCAAGGAGGGTCTGGGCTGCCTCTGGCTCCGTGGGCACTGCTGCTTGGCTGGTGGTCTCCGCACCGTGAAACCAACTCCAAACGTGTTCGCCTTCGCGGAGAAGGCTGATTTGGCAGGAAGAAGCCCTGTGTGCACTGGCCCTGGCAACCCACCCATCGCCAGCTAGGGAGGGACCCACCTAGGGCCTAGCTGCGAAACGGCACAAAACGCGCTCCTAGGAGCTGCACTCTGCAAAGGGAAACTGTGCTCGGGGAACAAAGCTCAGCCCCAAGGCGGCTTGGCTCAGGATCGCAGCGCTTGCCTAGTTCTCACCTAGCCCTAGGCTCCCCATAGGGCCAAGGAGGGTCTGGGCTGCCTCTGGCTCCGTGGGCACTGCTGCTTGGCTGGTGGTCTCCGCACCGTGAAACCAACTCCAAACGTGTTTTCCTTCGCGGAGAAGGCTGATTTGGCAGGAAGAAGCCCTGTGTGCACTGGCCCTGGCAACCCACCCATCGCCAGCTAGGGAGGGACCCACCTAGGGCCTAGCTGCGAAACGGCACAAAACGCGCTCCTAGGAGCTGCACTCTGCAAAGGGAAACTGTGCTCGGGGAACAAAGCTCAGCCCCAAGGCGGCTTGGCTCAGGATCGCAGCGCTTGCCTAGTTCTCACCTAGCCCTAGGCTCCCCATAGGACCAAGGAGGGTCTGGGCTGCCTCTGGCTCCGTGGGCACTGCTGCTTGGCTGGTGGTCTCCGCAGCTTGAAACCAACTCCAAACGTGTTCGCCTTCGCGGAGAAGGCTGATTTGGCAGGAAGAAGCCCTGTGTGCACTGGCCCTGGCAACCCACCCATCGCCAGCTAGGGAGGGACCCACCTAGGGCCTAGCTGCGAAACGGCACAAAACGCGCTCCTAGGAGCTGCACTCTGCAAAGGGAAACTGTGCTCGGGGAACAAAGCTCAGCCCCAAGGCGGCTTGGCTCAGGATCGCAGCGCTTGCCTAGTTCTCACCTAGCCCTAGGCTCCCCATAGGGCCAAGGAGGGTCTGGGCTGCCTCTGGCTCCGTGGGCACTGCTGCTTGGTTGGTGGTCTCCGCACCTTGAAACCAACTCCAAACGTGTTCTCCTTCGCGGAGAAGGCTGATTTGGCAGGAAGAAGCCCTGTGTGCACTGGCCCTGGCAACCCACCCATCGCCAGCTAGGGAGGGACCCACCTAGGGCCTAGCTGCGAAACGGCACAAAACGCGCTCCTAGGAGCTGCACTCTGCAAAGGGAAACTGTGCTCGGGGAACAAACCTCAGCCCTAAGGCGGCTTGGCTCAGGATCGCAGCGCTTGCCTAGTTCTCACCTAGCCCTAGGCTCCCCATAGGGCCAAGGAGGGTCTGGGCTGCCTCTGGCTCCGTGGGCACTGCTGCTTGGTTGGTGGTCTCCGCACCTTGAAACCAACTCCAAACGTGTTCTCCTTCGTGGAGAAGGCTGATTTGGCAGGAACAAGCCCTGTGTGCACTGGCCCTGGCAACCCACCCATAGCCAGCTAAGGAGGGACCCACCTAGGGCCTAGCTGCGAAACGGCACAAAACGCGCTCCTAGGAGCTGCACTCTGCAAAGGGAAACTGTGCTCGGGGAACAAAGCTCAGCCCCAAGGCGGCTTGGCTCAGGATCGCAGCGCTTGCCTAGTTCTCACCTAGCCCTAGGCTCCCCATAGGGCCAAGGAGGGTCTGGGCTGCCTCTGGCTCCGAGGGCACTGCTGCTTGGCTGGTGGTCTCCGCAGCTTGAAACCAACTCCAAACGTGTTCGCCTTCGCGGAGAAGGCTGATTTGGCAGGAAGAAGCCCTGTGTGCACTGGCCCTGGCAACCCACCCATCGCCAGCTAGGGAGGGACCCACCAAGGGCCTAGCTGCGAAACGGCACAAAACGCGCTCCTAGGAGCTGCACTCTGCAAAGGGAAACTGTGCTCGGGGAACAAAGCTCAGCCCCAAGGCGGCTTGGCTCAGGATCGCAGCGCTTGCCTAGTTCTCACCTAGCCCTAGGCTCCCCATAGGGCCAAGGAGGGTCTGGGCTGCCTCTGGCTCCGTGGGCACTGCTGCTTGGCTGGTGGTCTCCGCACCGTGAAACCAACTCCAAACGTGTTTTCCTTCGCGGAGAAGGCTGATTTGGCAGGAAGAAGCCCTGTGTGCACTGGCCCTGGCAACCCACCCATCGCCAGCTAGGGAGGGACCCACCTAGGGCCTAGCTGCGAAACGGCACAAAACGCGCTCCTAGGAGCTGCACTCTGCAAAGGGAAACTGTGCTCGGGGAACAAAGCTCAGCCCCAAGGCGGCTTGGCTCAGGATCGCAGCGCTTGCCTAGTTCTCACCTAGCCCTAGGCTCCCCATAGGACCAAGGAGGGTCTGGGCTGCCTCTGGCTCCGTGGGCACTGCTGCTTGGCTGGTGGTCTCCGCAGCTTGAAACCAACTCCAAACGTGTTCGCCTTCGCGGAGAAGGCTGATTTGGCAGGAAGAAGCCCTGTGTGCACTGGCCCTGGCAACCCACCCATCGCCAGCTAGGGAGGGACCCACCTAGGGCCTAGCTGCGAAACGGCACAAAACGCGCTCCTAGGAGCTGCACTCTGCAAAGGGAAACTGTGCTCGGGGAACAAAGCTCAGCCCCAAGGCGGCTTGGCTCAGGATCGCAGCGCTTGCCTAGTTCTCACCTAGCCCTAGGCTCCCCATAGGGCCAAGGAGGGTCTGGGCTGCCTCTGGCTCCGTGGGCACTGCTGCTTGGTTGGTGGTCTCCGCACCTTGAAACCAACTCCAAACGTGTTCTCCTTCGCGGAGAAGGCTGATTTGGCAGGAAGAAGCCCTGTGTGCACTGGCCCTGGCAACCCACCCATCGCCAGCTAGGGAGGGACCCACCTAGGGCCTAGCTGCGAAACGGCACAAAACGCGCTCCTAGGAGCTGCACTCTGCAAAGGGAAACTGTGCTCGGGGAACAAACCTCAGCCCTAAGGCGGCTTGGCTCAGGATCGCAGCGCTTGCCTAGTTCTCACCTAGCCCTAGGCTCCCCATAGGGCCAAGGAGGGTCTGGGCTGCCTCTGGCTCCGTGGGCACTGCTGCTTGGTTGGTGGTCTCCGCACCTTGAAACCAACTCCAAACGTGTTCTCCTTCGTGGAGAAGGCTGATTTGGCAGGAACAAGCCCTGTGTGCACTGGCCCTGGCAAACCACCCATAGCCAGCTAAGGAGGGACCCACCTAGGGCCTAGCTGCGAAACGGCACAAAACGCGCTCCTAGGAGCTGCACTCTGCAAAGGGAAACTGTGCTCGGGGAACAAAGCTCAGCCCCAAGGCGGCTTGGCTCAGGATCGCAGCGCTTGCCTAGTTCTCACCTAGCCCTAGGCTCCCCATAGGGCCAAGGAGGGTCTGGGCTGCCTCTGGCTCCGAGGGCACTGCTGCTTGGCTGGTGGTCTCCGCAGCTTGAAACCAACTCCAAACGTGTTCTCCTTCGCGGAGAAGGCTGATTTGGCAGGAAGAAGCCCTGTGTGCACTGGCCCTGGCAATCCACCCATAGCCAGCTAAGGAGGGACCCACCTAGGGCCTAGCTGCGAAACGGCACAAAACGCGCTCCTAGGAGCTGCACTCTGCAAAGGGAAACTGTGCTCGGGGAACAAAGCTCAGCCCCAAGGCGGCTTGGCTCAGGATCGCAGCGCTTGCCTAGTTCTCACCTAGCCCTAGGCTCCCCATAGGGCCAAGGAGGGTCTGGGCTGCCTCTGGCTCCGTGGGCACTGCTGCTTGGCTGGTGGTCTCCGCACCGTGAAACCAACTCCAAACGTGTTCGCCTTCGCGGAGAAGGCTGATTTGGCAGGAAGAAGCCCTGTGTGCACTGGCCCTGGCAAACCACCCATCGACAGCTAGGGAGGGATCCACCTAGGGCCTAGCTGCGAAACGGCACAAAACGCGCTCCTAGGAGCTGCACTCTGCAAAGGGAAACTGTGCTCGGGGAACAAAGCTCAGCCCCAAGGCGGCTTGGCTCAGGATCGCAGCGCTTGCCTAGTTCTCACCTAGCCCTAGGCTCCCCATAGGGCCAAGGAGGGTCTGGGCTGCCTCTGGCTCCGTGGGCACTGCTGCTTGGCTGGTGGTCTCCGCACCTTGAAACCAACTCCAAACGTGTTCGCCTTCGCGGAGAAGGCTGATTTGGCAGGAAGAAGCCCTGTGTGCACTGGCCCTGGCAACCCACCCATCGCCAGCTAGGGAGGGACCCACCTAGGGCCTAGCTGCGAAACGGCACAAAACGCGCTCCTAGGAGCTGCACTCTGCAAAGGGAAACTGTGCTCGGGGAACAAAGCTCAGCCCCAAGGCGGCTTGGCTCAGGATCGCAGCGCTTGCCTAGTTCTCACCTAGCCCTAGGCTCCCCATAGGGCCAAGGAGGGTCTGGGCTGCCTCTGGCTCCGAGGGCACTGCTGCTTGGCTGGTGGTCTCCGCAGCTTGAAACCAACTCCAAACGTGTTCTCCTTCGCGGAGAAGGCTGATTTGGCAGGAAGAAGCCCTGTGTGCACTGGCCCTGGCAACCCACCCATCGCCAGCTAGGGAGGGACCCACCTAGGGCCTAGCTGCGAAACGGCACAAAACGCGCTCCTAGGAGCTGCACTCTGCAAAGGGAAACTGTGCTCGGGGAACAAAGCTCAGCCCCAAGGCGGCTTGGCTCAGGATCGCAGCGCTTGCCTAGTTCTCACCTAGCCCTAGGCTCCCCATAGGGCCAAGGAGGGTCTGGGCTGCCTCTGGCTCCGTGGGCACTGCTGCTTGGCTGGTGGTCTCCGCACCTTGAAACCAACTCCAAACGTGTTCTCCTTCGTGGAGAAGGATGATTTGGCAGGAAGAAGCCCTGTGTGCACTGGCCCTGGCAACCCACCCATCGCCAGCTAGGGAGGGACCCACCTAGGGCCTAGCTGCGAAACGGCACAAAACGCGCTCCTAGGAGCTGCACTCTGCAAAGGGAAACTGTGCTCGGGGAACAAAGCTCAGCCCCAAGGCGGCTTGGCTCAGGATCGCAGCGCTTGCCTAGTTCTCACCTAGCCCTAGGCTCCCCATAGGGCCAAGGAGGGTCTGGGCTGCCTCTGGCTCCGAGGGCACTGCTGCTTGGCTGGTGGTCTCCGCAGCTTGAAACCAACTCCAAACGTGTTCTCCTTCGCGGAGAAGGCTGATTTGGCAGGAAGAAGCCCTGTGTGCACTGGCCCTGGCAACCCACCCATAGCCAGCTAAGGAGGGACCCACCTAGGGCCTAGCTGCGAAACGGCACAAAACGCGCTCCTAGGAGCTGCACTCTGCAAAGGGAAACTGTGCTCGGGGAACAAAGCTCAGCCCCAAGGCGGCTTGGCTCAGGATCGCAGCGCTTGCCTAGTTCTCACCTAGCCCTAGGCTCCCCATAGGGCCAAGGAGGGTCTGGGCTGCCTCTGGCTCCGTGGGCACTGCTGCTTGGCTGGTGGTCTCCGCACCGTGAAACCAACTCCAAACGTGTTCGCCTTCGCGGAGAAGGCTGATTTGGCAGGAAGAAGCCCTGTGTGCACTGGCCCTGGCAAACCACCCATCGACAGCTAGGGAGGGATCCACCTAGGGCCTAGCTGCGAAACGGCACAAAACGCGCTCCTAGGAGCTGCACTCTGCAAAGGGAAACTGTGCTCGGGGAACAAAGCTCAGCCCCAAGGCGGCTTGGCTCAGGATCGCAGCGCTTGCCTAGTTCTCACCTAGCCCTAGGCTCCCCATAGGGCCAAGGAGGGTCTGGGCTGCCTCTGGCTCCGTGGGCACTGCTGCTTGGCTGGTGGTCTCCGCACCGTGAAACCAACTCCAAACGTGTTCGCCTTCGCGGAGAAGGCTGATTTGGCAGGAAGAAGCCCTGTGTGCACTGGCCCTGGCAACCCACCCATCGCCAGCTAGGGAGGGACCCACCTAGGGCCTAGCTGCGAAACGGCACAAAACGCGCTCCTAGGAGCTGCACTCTGCAAAGGGAAACTGTGCTCGGGGAACAAAGCTCAGCCCCAAGGCGGCTTGGCTCAGGATCGCAGCGCTTGCCTAGTTCTCACCTAGCCCTAGGCTCCCCATAGGGCCAAGGAGGGTCTGGGCTGCCTCTGGCTCCGAGGGCACTGCTGCTTGGCTGGTGGTCTCCGCAGCTTGAAACCAACTCCAAACGTGTTCTCCTTCGCGGAGAAGGCTGATTTGGCAGGAAGAAGCCCTGTGTGCACTGGCCCTGGCAACCCACCCATCGCCAGCTAGGGAGGGACCCACCTAGGGCCTAGCTGCGAAACGGCACAAAACGCGCTCCTAGGAGCTGCACTCTGCAAAGGGAAACTGTGCTCGGGGAACAAAGCTCAGCCCCAAGGCGGCTTGGCTCAGGATCGCAGCGCTTGCCTAGTTCTCACCTAGCCCTAGGCTCCCCATAGGGCCAAGGAGGGTCTGGGCTGCCTCTGGCTCCGTGGGCACTGCTGCTTGGCTGGTGGTCTCCGCACCTTGAAACCAACTCCAAACGTGTTCTCCTTCGTGGAGAAGGATGATTTGGCAGGAAGAAGCCCTGTGTGCACTGGCCCTGGCAACCCACCCATCGCCAGCTAGGGAGGGACCCACCTAGGGCCTAGCTGCGAAACGGCACAAAACGCGCTCCTAGGAGCTGCACTCTGCAAAGGGAAACTGTGCTCGGGGAACAAAGCTCAGCCCCAAGGCGGCTTGGCTCAGGATCGCAGCGCTTGCCTAGTTCTCTCGTAGCCCTAGGCTCCCCATAGGGCCAAGGAGGGTCTGGGCTGCCTCTGGCTCCGTGGGCACTGCTGCTTGGCTGGTGGTCTCCGCAGCTTGAAACCAACTCCAAACGTGTTCGCCTTCGCGGAGAAGGCTGATTTGGCAGGAAGAAGCCCTGTGTGCACTGGCCCTGGCAAACCACCCATAGCCAGCTAGGGAGGGACCCACCTAGGGCCTAGCTGCGAAACGGCACAAAACGCGCTCCTAGGAGCTGCACTCTGCAAAGGGAAACTGTGCTCGGGGAACAAAGCTCAGCCCCAAGGCGGCTTGGCTCAGGATCGCAGCGCTTGCCTAGTTCTCACCTAGCCCTAGGCTCCCCAAAGGGCCAAGGAGGGTCTGGGCTGCCTCTGGCTCCGTGGGCACTGCTGCTTGGCTGGTGGTCTCCGCACCTTGAAACCAACTCCAAACGTGTTCTCCTTCGCGGAGAAGGCTGATTTGGCAGGAAGAAGCCCTGTGTGCACTGGCCCTAGCAACCCACCCATAGGCAACTAGGGAGGGACCCACCTAGGGCCTAGCTGCGAAACGGCACAAAACGCGCTCCTAGGAGCTGCACTCTGCAAAGGGAAACTGTGCTCGGGGAACAAAGCTCAGCCCCAAGGCGGCTTGGCTCAGGATCGCAGCGCTTGCCTAGTTCTCACCTAGCCCTAGGCTCCCCATAGGGCCAAGGAGGGTCTGGGCTGCCTCTGGCTCCGAGGGCACTGCTGCTTGGCTGGTGGTCTCCGCAGCTTGAAACCAACTCCAAACGTGTTCTCCTTCGCGGAGAAGGCTGATTTGGCAGGAAGAAGCCCTGTGTGCACTGGCCCTGGCAACCCACCCATCGCCAGCTAGGGAGGGACCCACCTAGGGCCTAGCTGCGAAACGGCACAAAACGCGCTCCTAGGAGCTGCACTCTGCAAAGGGAAACTGTGCTCGGGGAACAAAGCTCAGCCCCAAAGCGGCTTGGCTCAGGATCGCAGCGCTTGCCTAGTTCTCACCTAGCCCTAGGCTCCCCATAGGGCCAAGGAGGGTCTGGGCTGCCTCTGGCTCCGTGGGCACTGCTGCTTGGCTGGTGGTCTCCGCAGCTTGAAACCAACTCCAAACGTGTTCTCCTTCGCGGAGAAGGCTGATTTGGCAGGAAGAAGCCCTGTGTGCACTGGCCCTAGCAACCCACCCATCGCCAGCTAGGGAGGGACCCACCTAGGGCCTAGCTGCGAAACGGCACAAAACGCGCTCCTAGGAGCTGCACTCTGCAAAGGGAAACTGTGCTCGGGGAACAAAGCTCAGCCCCAAGGCGGCTTGGCTCAGGATCGCAGCGCTTGCCTAGTTCTCACCTAGCCCTAGGCTCCCCATAGGGCCAAGGAGGGTCTGGGCTGCCTCTGGCTCCGTGGGCACTGCTGCTTGGCTGGTGGTCTCCGCACCGTGAAACCAACTCCAAACGTGTTCGCCTTCGCGGAGAAGGCTGATTTGGCAGGAAGAAGCCCTGTGTGCACTGGCCCTGGCAACCCACCCATCGCCAGCTAGGGAGGGACCCACCTAGGGCCTAGCTGCGAAACGGCACAAAACGCGCTCCTAGGAGCTGCACTCTGCAAAGGGAAACTGTGCTCGGGGAACAAAGCTCAGCCCCAAGGCGGCTTGGCTCAGGATCGCAGCGCTTGCCTAGTTCTCACCTAGCCCTAGGCTCCCCATAGGGCCAAGGAGGGTCTGGGCTGCCTCTGGCTCCGTGGGCACTGCTGCTTGGCTGGTGGTCTCCGCACCTTGAAACCAACTCCAAACGTGTTCGCCTTCGCGGAGAAGGCTGATTTGGCAGGAAGAAGCCCTGTGTGCACTGGCCCTGGCAACCCACCCATCGCCAGCTAGGGAGGGACCCACCTAGGGCCTAGCTGCGAAACGGCACAAAACGCGCTCCTAGGAGCTGCACTCTGCAAAGGGAAACTGTGCTCGGGGAACAAAGCTCAGCCCCAAGGCGGCTTGGCTCAGGATCGCAGCGCTTGCCTAGTTCTCACCTAGCCCTAGGCTCCCCATAGGGCCAAGGAGGGTCTGGGCTGCCTCTGGCTCCGTGGGCACTGCTGCTTGGCTGGTGGTCTCCGCACCTTGAAACCAACTCCAAACGTGTTCTCCTTCGCGGAGAAGGCTGATTTGGCAGGAAGAAGCCCTGTGTGCACTGGCCCTGGCAACCCACCCATCGCCAGCTAGGGAGGGACCCACCTAGGGCCTAGCTGCGAAACGGCACAAAACGCGCTCCTAGGAGCTGCACTCTGCAAAGGGAAACTGTGCTCGGGGAACAAAGCTCAGCCCCAAGGCGGCTTGGCTCAGGATCGCAGCGCTTGCCTAGTTCTCACCTAGCCCTAGGCTCCCCATAGGGCCAAGGAGGGTCTGGGCTGCCTCTGGCTCCGTGGGCACTGCTGCTTGGCTGGTGATCTCCGCAGCTTGAAACCAACTCCAAACGTGTTCGCCTTCGCGGAGAAGGCTGATTTGGCAGGAAGAAGCCCTGTGTGCACTGGCCCTGGCAACCCACCCATCGCCAGCTAGGGAGGGACCCACCTAGGGCCTAGCTGCGAAACGGCACAAAACGCGCTCCTAGGAGCTGCACTCTGCAAAGGGAAACTGTGCTCGGGGAACAAAGCTCAGCCCCAAGGCGGCTTGGCTCAGGATCGCAGCGCTTGCCTAGTTCTCACCTAGCCCTAGGCTCCCCATAGGGCCAAGGAGGGTCTGGGCTGCCTCTGGCTCCGTGGGCACTGCTGCTTGGCTGGTGGTCTCCGCACCTTGAAACCAACTCCAAACGTGTTCTCCTTCGCGGAGAAGGCTGATTTGGCAGGAAGAAGCCGTGTGCACTGGCCCTGGCAAACCGCCCATAGCCAGCTAAGGAGGGACCCACCTAGGGCCTAGCTGCGAAACGGCACAAAACGCGCTCCTAGGAGCTGCACTCTGCAAAGGGAAACTGTGCTCGGGGAACAAACCTCAGCCCCAAGGCGGCTTGGCTCAGGATCGCAGCGCTTGCCTAGTTCTCACCTAGCCCTAGGCTCCCCTTAGGGCCAAGGAGGGTCTGGGCTGCCTCTGGCTCCGTGGGCACTGCTGCTTGGCTGGTGGTCTCCGCACCTTGAAACCAACTCCAAACGTGTTCGCCTTCGCGGAGAAGGCTGATTTGGCAGGAAGAAGCCCTGTGTGCACTGGCCCTGGCAACCCACCCATCGCCAGCTAGGGAGGGACCCACCTAGGGCCTAGCTGCGAAACGGCACAAAACGCGCTCCTAGGAGCTGCACTCTGCAAAGGGAAACTGTGCTCGGGGAACAAAGCTCAGCCCCAAGGCGGCTTGGCTCAGGATCGCAGCGCTTGCCTAGTTCTCACCTAGCCCTAGGCTCCCCATAGGGCCAAGGAGGGTCTGGGCTGCCTCTGGCTCCGTGGGCACTGCTGCTTGGCTGGTGGTCTCCGCACCTTGAAACCAACTCCAAACGTGTTCGCCTTCGCGGAGAAGGCTGATTTGGCAGGAAGAAGCCCTGTGTGCACTGGCCCTGGCAACCCACCCATCGCCAGCTAGGGAGGGACCCACCTAGGGCCTAGCTGCGAAACGGCACAAAACGCGCTCCTAGGAGCTGCACTCTGCAAAGGGAAACTGTGCTCGGGGAACAAAGCTCAGCCCCAAGGCGGCTTGGCTCAGGATCGCAGCGCTTGCCTAGTTCTCACCTAGCCCTAGGCTCCCCATAGGGCCAAGGAGGGTCTGGGCTGCCTCTGGCTCCGTGGGCACTGCTGCTTGGCTGGTGGTCTCCGCACCTTGAAACCAACTCCAAACGTGTTCGCCTTCGCGGAGAAGGCTGATTTGGCAGGAAGAAGCCCTGTGTGCACTGGCCCTGGCAATCCACCCATAGCCAGCTAAGGAGGGACCCACCTAGGGCCTAGCTGCGAAACGGCACAAAACGCGCTCCTAGGAGCTGCACTCTGCAAAGGGAAACTGTGCTCGGGGAACAAAGCTCAGCCCCAAGGCGGCTTGGCTCAGGATCGCAGCGCTTGCCTAGTTCTCACCTAGCCCTAGGCTCCCCATAGGGCCAAGGAGGGTCTGGGCTGCCTCTGGCTCCGTGGGCACTGCTGCTTGGCTGGTGGTCTCCGCACCTTGAAACCAACTCCAAACGTGTTCTCCTTCGCGGAGAAGGCTGATTTGGCAGGAAGAAGCCCTGTGTGCACTGGCCCTGGCAACCCACCCATCGCCAGCTAGGGAGGGACCCACCTAGGGCCTAGCTGCGAAACGGCACAAAACGCGCTCCTAGGAGCTGCACTCTGCAAAGGGAAACTGTGCTCGGGGAACAAAGCTCAGCCCCAAGGCGGCTTGGCTCAGGATCGCAGCGCTTGCCTAGTTCTCACCTAGCCCTAGGCTCCCCATAGGGCCAAGGAGGGTCTGGGCTGCCTCTGGCTCCGTGGGCACTGCTGCTTGGCTGGTGGTCTCCGCACCTTGAAACCAACTCCAAACGTGTTCGCCTTCGCGGAGAAGGCTGATTTGGCAGGAAGAAGCCCTGTGTGCACTGGCCCTGGCAAACCACCCATAGCCAGCTAGGGAGGGACCCACCTAGGGCCTAGCTGCGAAACGGCACAAAACGCGCTCCTAGGAGCTGCACTCTGCAAAGGGAAACTGTGCTCGGGGAACAAAGCTCAGCCCCAAGGCGGCTTGGCTCAGGATCGCAGCGCTTGCCTAGTTCTCACCTAGCCCTAGGCTCCCCAAAGGGCCAAGGAGGGTCTGGGCTGCCTCTGGCTCCGTGGGCACTGCTGCTTGGCTGGTGGTCTCCGCACCGTGAAACCAACTCCAAACGTGTTCGCCTTCGCGGAGAAGGCTGATTTGGCAGGAAGAAGCCCTGTGTGCACTGGCCCTGGCAACCCACCCATCGCCAGCTAGGGAGGGACCCACCTAGGGCCTAGCTGCGAAACGGCACAAAACGCGCTCCTAGGAGCTGCACTCTGCAAAGGGAAACTGTGCTCGGGGAACAAAGCTCAGCCCCAAGGCGGCTTGGCTCAGGATCGCAGCGCTTGCCTAGTTCTCACCTAGCCCTAGGCTCCCCATAGGGCCAAGGAGGGTCTGGGCTGCCTCTGGCTCCGTGGGCACTGCTGCTTGGCTGGTGGTCTCCGCACCTTGAAACCAACTCCAAACGTGTTCGCCTTCGCGGAGAAGGCTGATTTGGCAGGAAGAAGCCCTGTGTGCACTGGCCCTGGCAACCCACCCATCGCCAGCTAGGGAGGGACCCACCTAGGGCCTAGCTGCGAAACGGCACAAAACGCGCTCCTAGGAGCTGCACTCTGCAAAGGGAAACTGTGCTCGGGGAACAAAGCTCAGCCCCAAGGCGGCTTGGCTCAGGATCGCAGCGCTTGCCTAGTTCTCACCTAGCCCTAGGCTCCCCATAGGGCCAAGGAGGGTCTGGGCTGCCTCTGGCTCCGTGGGCACTGCTGCTTGGCTGGTGGTCTCCGCAGCTTGAAACCAACTCCAAACGTGTTCGCCTTCGCGGAGAAGGCTGATTTGGCAGGAAGAAGCCCTGTGTGCACTGGCCCTGGCAACCCACCCATCGCCAGCTAGGGAGGGACCCACCTAGGGCCTAGCTGCGAAACGGCACAAAACGCGCTCCTAGGAGCTGCACTCTGCAAAGGGAAACTGTGCTCGGGGAACAAAGCTCAGCCCCAAGGCGGCTTGGCTCAGGATCGCAGCGCTTGCCTAGTTCTCACCTAGCCCTAGGCTCCCCATAGGGCCAAGGAGGGTCTGGGCTGCCTCTGGCTCCGTGGGCACTGCTGCTTGGCTGGTGATCTCCGCAGCTTGAAACCAACTCCAAACGTGTTCGCCTTCGCGGAGAAGGCTGATTTGGCAGGAAGAAGCCCTGTGTGCACTGGCCCTGGCAACCCACCCATCGCCAGCTAGGGAGGGACCCACCTAGGGCCTAGCTGCGAAACGGCACAAAACGCGCTCCTAGGAGCTGCACTCTGCAAAGGGAAACTGTGCTCGGGGAACAAAGCTCAGCCCCAAGGCGGCTTGGCTCAGGATCGCAGCGCTTGCCTAGTTCTCACCTAGCCCTAGGCTCCCCATAGGGCCAAGGAGGGTCTGGGCTGCCTCTGGCTCCGTGGGCACTGCTGCTTGGCTGGTGGTCTCCGCAGCTTGAAACCAACTCCAAACGTGTTCGCCTTCGCGGAGAAGGCTGATTTGGCAGGAAGAAGCCGTGTGCACTGGCCCTGGCAAACCGCCCATAGCCAGCTAAGGAGGGACCCACCTAGGGCCTAGCTGCGAAACGGCACAAAACGCGCTCCTAGGAGCTGCACTCTGCAAAGGGAAACTGTGCTCGGGGAACAAACCTCAGCCCCAAGGCGGCTTGGCTCAGGATCGCAGCGCTTGCCTAGTTCTCACCTAGCCCTAGGCTCCCCTTAGGGCCAAGGAGGGTCTGGGCTGCCTCTGGCTCCGTGGGCACTGCTGCTTGGCTGGTGGTCTCCGCACCTTGAAACCAACTCCAAACGTGTTCGCCTTCGCGGAGAAGGCTGATTTGGCAGGAAGAAGCCCTGTGTGCACTGGCCCTGGCAACCCACCCATCGCCAGCTAGGGAGGGACCCACCTAGGGCCTAGCTGCGAAACGGCACAAAACGCGCTCCTAGGAGCTGCACTCTGCAAAGGGAAACTGTGCTCGGGGAACAAAGCTCAGCCCCAAGGCGGCTTGGCTCAGGATCGCAGCGCTTGCCTAGTTCTCACCTAGCCCTAGGCTCCCCATAGGGCCAAGGAGGGTCTGGGCTGCCTCTGGCTCCGTGGGCACTGCTGCTTGGCTGGTGGTCTCCGCACCTTGAAACCAACTCCAAACGTGTTCTCCTTCGCGGAGAAGGCTGATTTGGCAGGAAGAAGCCCTGTGTGCACTGGCCCTGGCAACCCACCCATCGCCAGCTAGGGAGGGACCCACCTAGGGCCTAGCTGCGAAACGGCACAAAACGCGCTCCTAGGAGCTGCACTCTGCAAAGGGAAACTGTGCTCGGGGAACAAAGCTCAGCCCCAAGGCGGCTTGGCTCAGGATCGCAGCGCTTGCCTAGTTCTCACCTAGCCCTAGGCTCCCCATAGGGCCAAGGAGGGTCTGGGCTGCCTCTGGCTCCGTGGGCACTGCTGCTTGGCTGGTGGTCTCCGCACCTTGAAACCAACTCCAAACGTGTTCGCCTTCGCGGAGAAGGCTGATTTGGCAGGAAGAAGCCCTGTGTGCACTGGCCCTGGCAACCCACCCATCGCCAGCTAGGGAGGGACCCACCTAGGGCCTAGCTGCGAAACGGCACAAAACGCGCTCCTAGGAGCTGCACTCTGCAAAGGGAAACTGTGCTCGGGGAACAAAGCTCAGCCCCAAGGCGGCTTGGCTCAGGATCGCAGCGCTTGCCTAGTTCTCACCTAGCCCTAGGCTCCCCATAGGGCCAAGGAGGGTCTGGGCTGCCTCTGGCTCCGTGGGCACTGCTGCTTGGCTGGTGGTCTCCGCACCTTGAAACCAACTCCAAACGTGTTCTCCTTCGCGGAGAAGGCTGATTTGGCAGGAAGAAGCCCTGTGTGCACTGGCCCTGGCAATCCACCCATAGCCAGCTAAGGAGGGACCCACCTAGGGCCTAGCTGCGAAACGGCACAAAACGCGCTCCTAGGAGCTGCACTCTGCAAAGGGAAACTGTGCTCGGGGAACAAAGCTCAGCCCCAAGGCGGCTTGGCTCAGGATCGCAGCGCTTGCCTAGTTCTCACCTAGCCCTAGGCTCCCCATAGGGCCAAGGAGGGTCTGGGCTGCCTCTGGCTCCGTGGGCACTGCTGCTTGGCTGGTGGTCTCCGCACCTTGAAAGCAACTCCAAACGTGTTCGCCTTCGCGGAGAAGGCTGATTTGGCAGGAAGAAGCCCTGTGTGCACTGGCCCTGGCAACCCACCCATCGCCAGCTAGGGAGGGACCCACCTAGGGCCTAGCTGCGAAACGGCACAAAACGCGCTCCTAGGAGCTGCACTCTGCAAAGGGAAACTGTGCTCGGGGAACAAAGCTCAGCCCCAAGGCGGCTTGGCTCAGGATCGCAGCGCTTGCCTAGTTCTCACCTAGCCCTAGGCTCCCCATAGGGCCAAGGAGGGTCTGGGCTGCCTCTGGCTCCGTGGGCACTGCTGCTTGGCTGGTGGTCTCCGCACCTTGAAACCAACTCCAAACGTGTTCGCCTTCGCGGAGAAGGCTGATTTGGCAGGAAGAAGCCCTGTGTGCACTGGCCCTGGCAAACCACCCATAGCCAGCTAGGGAGGGACCCACCTAGGGCCTAGCTGCGAAACGGCACAAAACGCGCTCCTAGGAGCTGCACTCTGCAAAGGGAAACTGTGCTCGGGGAACAAAGCTCAGCCCCAAGGCGGCTTGGCTCAGGATCGCAGCGCTTGCCTAGTTCTCACCTAGCCCTAGGCTCCCCAAAGGGCCAAGGAGGGTCTGGGCTGCCTCTGGCTCCGTGGGCACTGCTGCTTGGCTGGTGGTCTCCGCACCGTGAAACCAACTCCAAACGTGTTCGCCTTCGCGGAGAAGGCTGATTTGGCAGGAAGAAGCCCTGTGTGCACTGGCCCTGGCAACCCACCCATCGCCAGCTAGGGAGGGACCCACCTAGGGCCTAGCTGCGAAACGGCACAAAACGCGCTCCTAGGAGCTGCACTCTGCAAAGGGAAACTGTGCTCGGGGAACAAAGCTCAGCCCCAAGGCGGCTTGGCTCAGGATCGCAGCGCTTGCCTAGTTCTCACCTAGCCCTAGGCTCCCCATAGGGCCAAGGAGGGTCTGGGCTGCCTCTGGCTCTGTGGGCACTGCTGCTTGGCTGGTGGTCTCCGCACCTTGAAACCAACTCCAAACGTGTTCGCCTTCGCGGAGAAGGCTGATTTGGCAGGAAGAAGCCCTGTGTGCACTGGCCCTGGCAACCCACCCATCGCCAGCTAGGGAGGGACCCACCTAGGGCCTAGCTGCGAAACGGCACAAAACGCGCTCCTAGGAGCTGCACTCTGCAAAGGGAAACTGTGCTCGGGGAACAAAGCTCAGCCCCAAGGCGGCTTGGCTCAGGATCGCAGCGCTTGCCTAGTTCTCACCTAGCCCTAGGCTCCCCATAGGGCCAAGGAGGGTCTGGGCTGCCTCTGGCTCCGTGGGCACTGCTGCTTGGCTGGTGGTCTCCACACCTTGAAACCAACTCAAAACGTGTTCTCCTTCGCGGAGAAGGCTGATTTGGCAGGAAGAAGCCCTGTGTGCACTGGCCCTGGCAACCCACCCATCGCCAGCTAGGGAGGGACCCACCTAGGGCCTAGCTGCGAAACGGCACAAAACGCGCTCCTAGGAGCTGCACTCTGCAAAGGGAAACTGTGCTCGGGGAACAAAGCTCAGCCCCAAGGCGGCTTGGCTCAGGATCGCAGCGCTTGCCTAGTTCTCACCTAGCCCTAGGCTCCCCATAGGGCCAAGGAGGGTCTGGGCTGCCTCTGGCTCCGTGGGCACTGCTGCTTGGCTGGTGGTCTCCGCAGCTTGAAACCAACTCCAAACGTGTTCGCCTTCGCGGAGAAGGCTGATTTGGCAGGAAGAAGCCCTGTGTGCACTGGCCCTGGCAACCCACCCATCGCCAGCTAGGGAGGGACCCACCTAGGGCCTAGCTGCGAAACGGCACAAAACGCGCTCCTAGGAGCTGCACTCTGCAAAGGGAAACTGTGCTCGGGGAACAAAGCTCAGCCCCAAGGCGGCTTGGCTCAGGATCGCAGCGCTTGCCTAGTTCTCACCTAGCCCTAGGCTCCCCATAGGGCCAAGGAGGGTCTGGGCTGCCTCTGGCTCCGTGGGCACTGCTGCTTGGCTGGTGGTCTCCGCACCTTGAAACCAACTCCAAACGTGTTCGCCTTCGCGGAGAAGGCTGATTTGGCAGGAAGAAGCCCTGTGTGCACTGGCCCTGGCAACCCACCCATCGCCAGCTAGGGAGGGACCCACCTAGGGCCTAGCTGCGAAACGGCACAAAACGCGCTCCTAGGAGCTGCACTCTGCAAAGGGAAACTGTGCTCGGGGAACAAAGCTCAGCCCCAAGGCGGCTTGGCTCAGGATCGCAGCGCTTGCCTAGTTCTCACCTAGCCCTAGGCTCCCCATAGGGCCAAGGAGGGTCTGGGCTGCCTCTGGCTCCGTGGGCACTGCTGCTTGGCTGGTGGTCTCCGCACCTTGAAACCAACTCCAAACGTGTTCGCCTTCGCGGAGAAGGCTGATTTGGCAGGAAGAAGCCCTGTGTGCACTGGCCCTGGCAACCCACCCATCGCCAGCTAGGGAGGGACCCACCTAGGGCCTAGCTGCGAAACGGCACAAAACGCGCTCCTAGGAGCTGCACTCTGCAAAGGGAAACTGTGCTCGGGGAACAAAGCTCAGCCCCAAGGCGGCTTGGCTCAGGATCGCAGCGCTTGCCTAGTTCTCACCTAGCCCTAGGCTCCCCATAGGGCCAAGGAGGGTCTGGGCTGCCTCTGGCTCCGTGGGCACTGCTGCTTGGCTGGTGGTCTCCGCACCTTGAAACCAACTCCAAACGTGTTCGCCTTCGCGGAGAAGGCTGATTTGGCAGGAAGAAGCCCTGTGTGCACTGGCCCTGGCAACCCACCCATCGCCAGCTAGGGAGGGACCCACCTAGGGCCTAGCTGCGAAACGGCACAAAACGCGCTCCTAGGAGCTGCACTCTGCAAAGGGAAACTGTGCTCGGGGAACAAAGCTCAGCCCCAAGGCGGCTTGGCTCAGGATCGCAGCGCTTGCCTAGTTCTCACCTAGCCCTAGGCTCCCCATAGGGCCAAGGAGGGTCTGGGCTGCCTCTGGCTCCGTGGGCACTGCTGCTTGGCTGGTGGTCTCCGCACCTTGAAACCAACTCCAAACGTGTTCGCCTTCGCGGAGAAGGCTGATTTGGCAGGAAGAAGCCCTGTGTGCACTGGCCCTGGCAACCCACCCATCGCCAGCTAGGGAGGGACCCACCTAGGGCCTAGCTGCGAAACGGCACAAAACGCGCTCCTAGGAGCTGCACTCTGCAAAGGGAAACTGTGCTCGGGGAACAAAGCTCAGCCCCAAGGCGGCTTGGCTCAGGATCGCAGCGCTTGCCTAGTTCTCACCTAGCCCTAGGCTCCCCATAGGGCCAAGGAGGGTCTGGGCTGCCTCTGGCTCCGTGGGCACTGCTGCTTGGCTGGTGGTCTCCGCACCTTGAAACCAACTCCAAACGTGTTCGCCTTCGCGGAGAAGGCTGATTTGGCAGGAAGAAGCCCTGTGTGCACTGGCCCTGGCCACCCACCCATCGCCAGCTAGGGAGGGACCCACCTAGGGCCTAGCTGCGAAACGGCACAAAACGCGCTCCTAGGAGCTGCACTCTGCAAAGGGAAACTGTGCTCGGGGAACAAAGCTCAGCCCCAAGGCGGCTTGGCTCAGGATCGCAGCGCTTGCCTAGTTCTCACCTAGCCCTAGGCTCCCCATAGGGCCAAGGAGGGTCTGGGCTGCCTCTGGCTCCGTGGGCACTGCTGCTTGGCTGGTGGTCTCCGCACCTTGAAACCAACTCCAAACGTGTTCTCCTTCGCGGAGAAGGCTGATTTGGCAGGAAGAAGCCCTGTGTGCACTGGCCCTGGCAACCCACCCATCGCCAGCTAGGGAGGGACCCACCTAGGGCCTAGCTGCGAAACGGCACAAAACGCGCTCCTAGGAGCTGCACTCTGCAAAGGGAAACTGTGCTCGGGGAACAAAGCTCAGCCCCAAGGCGGCTTGGCTCAGGATCGCAGCGCTTGCCTAGTTCTCACCTAGCCCTAGGCTCCCCATAGGGCCAAGGAGGGTCTGGGCTGCCTCTGGCTCCGTGGGCACTGCTGCTTGGCTGGTGATCTCCGCAGCTTGAAACCAACTCCAAACGTGTTCGCCTTCGCGGAGAAGGCTGATTTGGCAGGAAGAAGCCCTGTGTGCACTGGCCCTGGCAACCCACCCATCGCCAGCTAGGGAGGGACCCACCTAGGGCCTAGCTGCGAAACGGCACAAAACGCGCTCCTAGGAGCTGCACTCTGCAAAGGGAAACTGTGCTCGGGGAACAAAGCTCAGCCCCAAGGCGGCTTGGCTCAGGATCGCAGCGCTTGCCTAGTTCTCACCTAGCCCTAGGCTCCCCATAGGGCCAAGGAGGGTCTGGGCTGCCTCTGGCTCCGTGGGCACTGCTGCTTGGCTGGTGGTCTCCGCACCTTGAAACCAACTCCAAACGTGTTCGCCTTCGCGGAGAAGGCTGATTTGGCAGGAAGAAGCCGTGTGCACTGGCCCTGGCAAACCGCCCATAGCCAGCTAAGGAGGGACCCACCTAGGGCCTAGCTGCGAAACGGCACAAAACGCGCTCCTAGGAGCTGCACTCTGCAAAGGGAAACTGTGCTCGGGGAACAAAGCTCAGCCCCAAGGCGGCTTGGCTCAGGATCGCAGCGCTTGCCTAGTTCTCACCTAGCCCTAGGCTCCCCAAAGGGCCAAGGAGGGTCTGGGCTGCCTCTGGCTCCGTGGGCACTGCTGCTTGGCTGGTGGTCTCCGCACCGTGAAACCAACTCCAAACGTGTTCGCCT
Organism: Sus scrofa; assembly: GCF_054392235.1. NCBI lineage: Eukaryota > Metazoa > Chordata > Mammalia > Artiodactyla > Suidae > Sus > Sus scrofa. The sequence continues at coordinate 30,620,934 of NC_139389.1, read as the reverse complement.
TCGCGGAGAAGGCTGATTTGGCAGGAAGAAGCCCTGTGTGCACTGGCCCTGGCAACCCACCCATCGCCAGCTAGGGAGGGACCCACCTAGGGCCTAGCTGCGAAACGGCACAAAACGCGCTCCTAGGAGCTGCACTCTGCAAAGGGAAACTGTGCTCGGGGAACAAAGCTCAGCCCCAAGGCGGCTTGGCTCAGGATCGCAGCGCTTGCCTAGTTCTCACCTAGCCCTAGGCTCCCCATAGGGCCAAGGAGGGTCTGGGCTGCCTCTGGCTCCGTGGGCACTGCTGCTTGGCTGGTGGTCTCCGCACCTTGAAACCAACTCCAAACGTGTTCTCCTTCGCGGAGAAGGCTGATTTGGCAGGAAGAAGCCCTGTGTGCACTGGCCCTGGCAACCCACCCATCGCCAGCTAGGGAGGGACCCACCTAGGGCCTAGCTGCGAAACGGCACAAAACGCGCTCCTAGGAGCTGCACTCTGCAAAGGGAAACTGTGCTCGGGGAACAAAGCTCAGCCCCAAGGCGGCTTGGCTCAGGATCGCAGCGCTTGCCTAGTTCTCACCTAGCCCTAGGCTCCCCATAGGGCCAAGGAGGGTCTGGGCTGCCTCTGGCTCCGTGGGCACTGCTGCTTGGCTGGTGGTCTCCGCACCTTGAAACCAACTCCAAACGTGTTCGCCTTCGCGGAGAAGGCTGATTTGGCAGGAAGAAGCCCTGTGTGCACTGGCCCTGGCAACCCACCCATCGCCAGCTAGGGAGGGACCCACCTAGGGCCTAGCTGCGAAACGGCACAAAACGCGCTCCTAGGAGCTGCACTCTGCAAAGGGAAACTGTGCTCGGGGAACAAAGCTCAGCCCCAAGGCGGCTTGGCTCAGGATCGCAGCGCTTGCCTAGTTCTCACCTAGCCCTAGGCTCCCCATAGGGCCAAGGAGGGTCTGGGCTGCCTCTGGCTCCGTGGGCACTGCTGCTTGGCTGGTGGTCTCCGCACCGTGAAACCAACTCCAAACGTGTTCGCCTTCGCGGAGAAGGCTGATTTGGCAGGAAGAAGCCCTGTGTGCACTGGCCCTGGCAACCCACCCATCGCCAGCTAGGGAGGGACCCACCTAGGGCCTAGCTGCGAAACGGCACAAAACGCGCTCCTAGGAGCTGCACTCTGCAAAGGGAAACTGTGCTCGGGGAACAAAGCTCAGCCCCAAGGCGGCTTGGCTCAGGATCGCAGCGCTTGCCTAGTTCTCACCTAGCCCTAGGCTCCCCATAGGGCCAAGGAGGGTCTGGGCTGCCTCTGGCTCCGTGGGCACTGCTGCTTGGCTGGTGGTCTCCGCACCTTGAAAGCAACTCCAAACGTGTTCGCCTTCGCGGAGAAGGCTGATTTGGCAGGAAGAAGCCCTGTGTGCACTGGCCCTGGCAACCCACCCATCGCCAGCTAGGGAGGGACCCAGCTAGGGCCTAGCTGCGAAACGGCACAAAACGCGCTCCTAGGAGCTGCACTCTGCAAAGGGAAACTGTGCTCGGGGAACAAAGCTCAGCCCCAAGGCGGCTTGGCTCAGGATCGCAGCGCTTGCCTAGTTCTCACCTAGCCCTAGGCTCCCCATAGGGCCAAGGAGGGTCTGGGCTGCCTCTGGCTCCGTGGGCACTGCTGCTTGGCTGGTGGTCTCCGCACCTTGAAACCAACTCCAAACGTGTTCGCCTTCGCGGAGAAGGCTGATTTGGCAGGAAGAAGCCCTGTGTGCACTGGCCCTGGCAAACCACCCATAGCCAGCTAGGGAGGGACCCACCTAGGGCCTAGCTGCGAAACGGCACAAAACGCGCTCCTAGGAGCTGCACTCTGCAAAGGGAAACTGTGCTCGGGGAACAAAGCTCAGCCCCAAGGCGGCTTGGCTCAGGATCGCAGCGCTTGCCTAGTTCTCACCTAGCCCTAGGCTCCCCAAAGGGCCAAGGAGGGTCTGGGCTGCCTCTGGCTCCGTGGGCACTGCTGCTTGGCTGGTGGTCTCCGCACCGTGAAACCAACTCCAAACGTGTTCGCCTTCGCGGAGAAGGCTGATTTGGCAGGAAGAAGCCGTGTGCACTGGCCCTGGCAACCCACCCATCGCCAGCTAGGGAGGGACCCACCTAGGGCCTAGCTGCGAAACGGCACAAAACGCGCTCCTAGGAGCTGCACTCTGCAAAGGGAAACTGTGCTCGGGGAACAAAGCTCAGCCCCAAGGCGGCTTGGCTCAGGATCGCAGCGCTTGCCTAGTTCTCACCTAGCCCTAGGCTCCCCATAGGGCCAAGGAGGGTCTGGGCTGCCTCTGGCTCTGTGGGCACTGCTGCTTGGCTGGTGGTCTCCGCACCTTGAAACCAACTCCAAACGTGTTCGCCTTCGCGGAGAAGGCTGATTTGGCAGGAAGAAGCCCTGTGTGCACTGGCCCTGGCAACCCACCCATCGCCAGCTAGGGAGGGACCCACCTAGGGCCTAGCTGCGAAACGGCACAAAACGCGCTCCTAGGAGCTGCACTCTGCAAAGGGAAACTGTGCTCGGGGAACAAAGCTCAGCCCCAAGGCGGCTTGGCTCAGGATCGCAGCGCTTGCCTAGTTCTCACCTAGCCCTAGGCTCCCCATAGGGCCAAGGAGGGTCTGGGCTGCCTCTGGCTCCGTGGGCACTGCTGCTTGGCTGGTGGTCTCCACACCTTGAAACCAACTCAAAACGTGTTCTCCTTCGCGGAGAAGGCTGATTTGGCAGGAAGAAGCCCTGTGTGCACTGGCCCTGGCAACCCACCCATCGCCAGCTAGGGAGGGACCCACCTAGGGCCTAGCTGCGAAACGGCACAAAACGCGCTCCTAGGAGCTGCACTCTGCAAAGGGAAACTGTGCTCGGGGAACAAAGCTCAGCCCCAAGGCGGCTTGGCTCAGGATCGCAGCGCTTGCCTAGTTCTCACCTAGCCCTAGGCTCCCCATAGGGCCAAGGAGGGTCTGGGCTGCCTCTGGCTCCGTGGGCACTGCTGCTTGGCTGGTGGTCTCCGCAGCTTGAAACCAACTCCAAACGTGTTCGCCTTCGCGGAGAAGGCTGATTTGGCAGGAAGAAGCCCTGTGTGCACTGGCCCTGGCAACCCACCCATCGCCAGCTAGGGAGGGACCCACCTAGGGCCTAGCTGCGAAACGGCACAAAACGCGCTCCTAGGAGCTGCACTCTGCAAAGGGAAACTGTGCTCGGGGAACAAAGCTCAGCCCCAAGGCGGCTTGGCTCAGGATCGCAGCGCTTGCCTAGTTCTCACCTAGCCCTAGGCTCCCCATAGGGCCAAGGAGGGTCTGGGCTGCCTCTGGCTCCGTGGGCACTGCTGCTTGGCTGGTGGTCTCCGCACCTTGAAACCAACTCCAAACGTGTTCGCCTTCGCGGAGAAGGCTGATTTGGCAGGAAGAAGCCCTGTGTGCACTGGCCCTGGCAACCCACCCATCGCCAGCTAGGGAGGGACCCACCTAGGGCCTAGCTGCGAAACGGCACAAAACGCGCTCCTAGGAGCTGCACTCTGCAAAGGGAAACTGTGCTCGGGGAACAAAGCTCAGCCCCAAGGCGGCTTGGCTCAGGATCGCAGCGCTTGCCTAGTTCTCACCTAGCCCTAGGCTCCCCATAGGGCCAAGGAGGGTCTGGGCTGCCTCTGGCTCCGTGGGCACTGCTGCTTGGCTGGTGGTCTCCGCACCTTGAAACCAACTCCAAACGTGTTCGCCTTCGCGGAGAAGGCTGATTTGGCAGGAAGAAGCCCTGTGTGCACTGGCCCTGGCAACCCACCCATCGCCAGCTAGGGAGGGACCCACCTAGGGCCTAGCTGCGAAACGGCACAAAACGCGCTCCTAGGAGCTGCACTCTGCAAAGGGAAACTGTGCTCGGGGAACAAAGCTCAGCCCCAAGGCGGCTTGGCTCAGGATCGCAGCGCTTGCCTAGTTCTCACCTAGCCCTAGGCTCCCCATAGGGCCAAGGAGGGTCTGGGCTGCCTCTGGCTCCGTGGGCACTGCTGCTTGGCTGGTGGTCTCCGCACCTTGAAACCAACTCCAAACGTGTTCGCCTTCGCGGAGAAGGCTGATTTGGCAGGAAGAAGCCCTGTGTGCACTGGCCCTGGCAACCCACCCATCGCCAGCTAGGGAGGGACCCACCTAGGGCCTAGCTGCGAAACGGCACAAAACGCGCTCCTAGGAGCTGCACTCTGCAAAGGGAAACTGTGCTCGGGGAACAAAGCTCAGCCCCAAGGCGGCTTGGCTCAGGATCGCAGCGCTTGCCTAGTTCTCACCTAGCCCTAGGCTCCCCATAGGGCCAAGGAGGGTCTGGGCTGCCTCTGGCTCCGTGGGCACTGCTGCTTGGCTGGTGGTCTCCGCACCTTGAAACCAACTCCAAACGTGTTCGCCTTCGCGGAGAAGGCTGATTTGGCAGGAAGAAGCCCTGTGTGCACTGGCCCTGGCAACCCACCCATCGCCAGCTAGGGAGGGACCCACCTAGGGCCTAGCTGCGAAACGGCACAAAACGCGCTCCTAGGAGCTGCACTCTGCAAAGGGAAACTGTGCTCGGGGAACAAAGCTCAGCCCCAAGGCGGCTTGGCTCAGGATCGCAGCGCTTGCCTAGTTCTCACCTAGCCCTAGGCTCCCCATAGGGCCAAGGAGGGTCTGGGCTGCCTCTGGCTCCGTGGGCACTGCTGCTTGGCTGGTGGTCTCCGCACCTTGAAACCAACTCCAAACGTGTTCGCCTTCGCGGAGAAGGCTGATTTGGCAGGAAGAAGCCCTGTGTGCACTGGCCCTGGCAACCCACCCATCGCCAGCTAGGGAGGGACCCACCTAGGGCCTAGCTGCGAAACGGCACAAAACGCGCTCCTAGGAGCTGCACTCTGCAAAGGGAAACTGTGCTCGGGGAACAAAGCTCAGCCCCAAGGCGGCTTGGCTCAGGATCGCAGCGCTTGCCTAGTTCTCACCTAGCCCTAGGCTCCCCATAGGGCCAAGGAGGGTCTGGGCTGCCTCTGGCTCCGTGGGCACTGCTGCTTGGCTGGTGGTCTCCGCACCTTGAAACCAACTCCAAACGTGTTCTCCTTCGCGGAGAAGGCTGATTTGGCAGGAAGAAGCCCTGTGTGCACTGGCCCTGGCAACCCACCCATCGCCAGCTAGGGAGGGACCCACCTAGGGCCTAGCTGCGAAACGGCACAAAACGCGCTCCTAGGAGCTGCACTCTGCAAAGGGAAACTGTGCTCGGGGAACAAAGCTCAGCCCCAAGGCGGCTTGGCTCAGGATCGCAGCGCTTGCCTAGTTCTCACCTAGCCCTAGGCTCCCCATAGGGCCAAGGAGGGTCTGGGCTGCCTCTGGCTCCGTGGGCACTGCTGCTTGGCTGGTGGTCTCCGCACCTTGAAACCAACTCCAAACGTGTTCGCCTTCGCGGAGAAGGCTGATTTGGCAGGAAGAAGCCCTGTGTGCACTGGCCCTGGCAACCCACCCATCGCCAGCTAGGGAGGGACCCACCTAGGGCCTAGCTGCGAAACGGCACAAAACGCGCTCCTAGGAGCTGCACTCTGCAAAGGGAAACTGTGCTCGGGGAACAAAGCTCAGCCCCAAGGCGGCTTGGCTCAGGATCGCAGCGCTTGCCTAGTTCTCACCTAGCCCTAGGCTCCCCATAGGGCCAAGGAGGGTCTGGGCTGCCTCTGGCTCCGTGGGCACTGCTGCTTGGCTGGTGGTCTCCGCACCGTGAAACCAACTCAAAACGTGTTCTCCTTCGCGGAGAAGGCTGATTTGGCAGGAAGAAGCCCTGTGTGCACTGGCCCTGGCAACCCACCCATCGCCAGCTAGGGAGGGACCCACCTAGGGCCTAGCTGCGAAACGGCACAAAACGCGCTCCTAGGAGCTGCACTCTGCAAAGGGAAACTGTGCTCGGGGAACAAAGCTCAGCCCCAAGGCGGCTTGGCTCAGGATCGCAGCGCTTGCCTAGTTCTCACCTAGCCCTAGGCTCCCCATAGGGCCAAGGAGGGTCTGGGCTGCCTCTGGCTCCGTGGGCACTGCTGCTTGGCTGGTGGTCTCCGCAGCTTGAAACCAACTCCAAACGTGTTCGCCTTCGCGGAGAAGGCTGATTTGGCAGGAAGAAGCCCTGTGTGCACTGGCCCTGGCAACCCACCCATCGCCAGCTAGGGAGGGACCCACCTAGGGCCTAGCTGCGAAACGGCACAAAACGCGCTCCTAGGAGCTGCACTCTGCAAAGGGAAACTGTGCTCGGGGAACAAAGCTCAGCCCCAAGGCGGCTTGGCTCAGGATCGCAGCGCTTGCCTAGTTCTCACCTAGCCCTAGGCTCCCCATAGGGCCAAGGAGGGTCTGGGCTGCCTCTGGCTCCGTGGGCACTGCTGCTTGGCTGGTGGTCTCCGCACCTTGAAACCAACTCCAAACGTGTTCGCCTTCGCGGAGAAGGCTGATTTGGCAGGAAGAAGCCCTGTGTGCACTGGCCCTGGCAACCCACCCATCGCCAGCTAGGGAGGGACCCACCTAGGGCCTAGCTGCGAAACGGCACAAAACGCGCTCCTAGGAGCTGCACTCTGCAAAGGGAAACTGTGCTCGGGGAACAAAGCTCAGCCCCAAGGCGGCTTGGCTCAGGATCGCAGCGCTTGCCTAGTTCTCACCTAGCCCTAGGCTCCCCATAGGGCCAAGGAGGGTCTGGGCTGCCTCTGGCTCCGTGGGCACTGCTGCTTGGCTGGTGGTCTCCGCACCTTGAAACCAACTCCAAACGTGTTCGCCTTCGCGGAGAAGGCTGATTTGGCAGGAAGAAGCCCTGTGTGCACTGGCCCTGGCAACCCACCCATCGCCAGCTAGGGAGGGACCCACCTAGGGCCTAGCTGCGAAACGGCACAAAACGCGCTCCTAGGAGCTGCACTCTGCAAAGGGAAACTGTGCTCGGGGAACAAAGCTCAGCCCCAAGGCGGCTTGGCTCAGGATCGCAGCGCTTGCCTAGTTCTCACCTAGCCCTAGGCTCCCCATAGGGCCAAGGAGGGTCTGGGCTGCCTCTGGCTCCGTGGGCACTGCTGCTTGGCTGGTGGTCTCCGCACCTTGAAACCAACTCCAAACGTGTTCGCCTTCGCGGAGAAGGCTGATTTGGCAGGAAGAAGCCCTGTGTGCACTGGCCCTGGCAACCCACCCATCGCCAGCTAGGAGGGACCCACCTAGGGCCTAGCTGCGAAACGGCACAAAACGCGCTCCTAGGAGCTGCACTCTGCAAAGGGAAACTGTGCTCGGGGAACAAAGCTCAGCCCCAAGGCGGCTTGGCTCAGGATCGCAGCGCTTGCCTAGTTCTCACCTAGCCCTAGGCTCCCCATAGGGCCAAGGAGGGTCTGGGCTGCCTCTGGCTCCGTGGGCACTGCTGCTTGGCTGGTGGTCTCCGCACCGTGAAACCAACTCCAAACGTGTTCGCCTTCGCGGAGAAGGCTGATTTGGCAGGAAGAAGCCCTGTGTGCACTGGCCCTGGCAACCCACCCATCGCCAGCTAGGGAGGGACCCACCTAGGGCCTAGCTGCGAAACGGCACAAAACGCGCTCCTAGGAGCTGCACTCTGCAAAGGGAAACTGTGCTCGGGGAACAAAGCTCAGCCCCAAGACGGCTTGGCTCAGGATCGCAGCGCTTGCCTAGTTCTCACCTAGCCCTAGGCTCCCCATAGGGCCAAGGAGGGTCTGGGCTGCCTCTGGCTCCGTGGGCACTGCTGCTTGGCTGGTGGTCTCCGCACCTTGAAACCAACTCCAAACGTGTTCTCCTTCGCGGAGAAGGCTGATTTGGCAGGAAGAAGCCCTGTGTGCACTGGCCCTGGCAACCCACCCATCGCCAGCTAGGGAGGGACCCACCTAGGGCCTAGCTGCGAAACGGCACAAAACGCGCTCCTAGGAGCTGCACTCTGCAAAGGGAAACTGTGCTCGGGGAACAAAGCTCAGCCCCAAGGCGGCTTGGCTCAGGATCGCAGCGCTTGCCTAGTTCTCACCTAGCCCTAGGCTCCCCATAGGGCCAAGGAGGGTCTGGGCTGCCTCTGGCTCCGTGGGCACTGCTGCTTGGCTGGTGGTCTCCGCACCTTGAAACCAACTCCAAACGTGTTCGCCTTCGCGGAGAAGGCTGATTTGGCAGGAAGAAGCCCTGTGTGCACTGGCCCTGGCAACCCACCCATCGCCAGCTAGGGAGGGACCCACCTAGGGCCTAGCTGCGAAACGGCACAAAACGCGCTCCTAGGAGCTGCACTCTGCAAAGGGAAACTGTGCTCGGGGAACAAAGCTCAGCCCCAAGGCGGCTTGGCTCAGGATCGCAGCGCTTGCCTAGTTCTCACCTAGCCCTAGGCTCCCCATAGGGCCAAGGAGGGTCTGGGCTGCCTCTGGCTCCGTGGGCACTGCTGCTTGGCTGGTGGTCTCCGCACCGTGAAACCAACTCCAAACGTGTTCGCCTTCGCGGAGAAGGCTGATTTGGCAGGAAGAAGCCCTGTGTGCACTGGCCCTGGCAACCCACCCATCGCCAGCTAGGGAGGGACCCACCTAGGGCCTAGCTGCGAAACGGCACAAAACGCGCTCCTAGGAGCTGCACTCTGCAAAGGGAAACTGTGCTCGGGGAACAAAGCTCAGCCCCAAGGCGGCTTGGCTCAGGATCGCAGCGCTTGCCTAGTTCTCACCTAGCCCTAGGCTCCCCATAGGGCCAAGGAGGGTCTGGGCTGCCTCTGGCTCCGTGGGCACTGCTGCTTGGCTGGTGGTCTCCGCACCTTGAAACCAACTCCAAACGTGTTCGCCTTCGCGGAGAAGGCTGATTTGGCAGGAAGAAGCCCTGTGTGCACTGGCCCTGGCAACCCACCCATCGCCAGCTAGGGAGGGACCCACCTAGGGCCTAGCTGCGAAACGGCACAAAACGCGCTCCTAGGAGCTGCACTCTGCAAAGGGAAACTGTGCTCGGGGAACAAAGCTCAGCCCCAAGGCGGCTTGGCTCAGGATCGCAGCGCTTGCCTAGTTCTCACCTAGCCCTAGGCTCCCCATAGGGCCAAGGAGGGTCTGGGCTGCCTCTGGCTCCGTGGGCACTGCTGCTTGGCTGGTGGTCTCCGCACCTTGAAACCAACTCCAAACGTGTTCGCCTTCGCGGAGAAGGCTGATTTGGCAGGAAGAAGCCCTGTGTGCACTGGCCCTGGCAACCCACCCATCGCCAGCTAGGGAGGGACCCACCTAGGGCCTAGCTGCGAAACGGCACAAAACGCGCTCCTAGGAGCTGCACTCTGCAAAGGGAAACTGTGCTCGGGGAACAAAGCTCAGCCCCAAGGCGGCTTGGCTCAGGATCGCAGCGCTTGCCTAGTTCTCACCTAGCCCTAGGCTCCCCATAGGGCCAAGGAGGGTCTGGGCTGCCTCTGGCTCCGTGGGCACTGCTGCTTGGCTGGTGGTCTCCGCACCTTGAAACCAACTCCAAACGTGTTCTCCTTCGCGGAGAAGGCTGATTTGGCAGGAAGAAGCCCTGTGTGCACTGGCCCTGGCAACCCACCCATCGCCAGCTAGGGAGGGACCCACCTAGGGCCTAGCTGCGAAACGGCACAAAACGCGCTCCTAGGAGCTGCACTCTGCAAAGGGAAACTGTGCTCGGGGAACAAAGCTCAGCCCCAAGGCGGCTTGGCTCAGGATCGCAGCGCTTGCCTAGTTCTCACCTAGCCCTAGGCTCCCCATAGGGCCAAGGAGGGTCTGGGCTGCCTCTGGCTCCGTGGGCACTGCTGCTTGGCTGGTGGTCTCCGCACCTTGAAACCAACTCCAAACGTGTTCGCCTTCGCGGAGAAGGCTGATTTGGCAGGAAGAAGCCCTGTGTGCACTGGCCCTGGCAACCCACCCATCGCCAGCTAGGGAGGGACCCACCTAGGGCCTAGCTGCGAAACGGCACAAAACGCGCTCCTAGGAGCTGCACTCTGCAAAGGGAAACTGTGCTCGGGGAACAAAGCTCAGCCCCAAGGCGGCTTGGCTCAGGATCGCAGCGCTTGCCTAGTTCTCACCTAGCCCTAGGCTCCCCATAGGGCCAAGGAGGGTCTGGGCTGCCTCTGGCTCCGTGGGCACTGCTGCTTGGCTGGTGGTCTCCGCACCGTGAAACCAACTCAAAACGTGTTCTCCTTCGCGGAGAAGGCTGATTTGGCAGGAAGAAGCCCTGTGTGCACTGGCCCTGGCAACCCACCCATCGCCAGCTAGGGAGGGACCCACCTAGGGCCTAGCTGCGAAACGGCACAAAACGCGCTCCTAGGAGCTGCACTCTGCAAAGGGAAACTGTGCTCGGGGAACAAAGCTCAGCCCCAAGGCGGCTTGGCTCAGGATCGCAGCGCTTGCCTAGTTCTCACCTAGCCCTAGGCTCCCCATAGGGCCAAGGAGGGTCTGGGCTGCCTCTGGCTCCGTGGGCACTGCTGCTTGGCTGGTGGTCTCCGCAGCTTGAAACCAACTCCAAACGTGTTCGCCTTCGCGGAGAAGGCTGATTTGGCAGGAAGAAGCCCTGTGTGCACTGGCCCTGGCAACCCACCCATCGCCAGCTAGGGAGGGACCCACCTAGGGCCTAGCTGCGAAACGGCACAAAACGCGCTCCTAGGAGCTGCACTCTGCAAAGGGAAACTGTGCTCGGGGAACAAAGCTCAGCCCCAAGGCGGCTTGGCTCAGGATCGCAGCGCTTGCCTAGTTCTCACCTAGCCCTAGGCTCCCCATAGGGCCAAGGAGGGTCTGGGCTGCCTCTGGCTCCGTGGGCACTGCTGCTTGGCTGGTGGTCTCCGCACCTTGAAACCAACTCCAAACGTGTTCGCCTTCGCGGAGAAGGCTGATTTGGCAGGAAGAAGCCCTGTGTGCACTGGCCCTGGCAACCCACCCATCGCCAGCTAGGGAGGGACCCACCTAGGGCCTAGCTGCGAAACGGCACAAAACGCGCTCCTAGGAGCTGCACTCTGCAAAGGGAAACTGTGCTCGGGGAACAAAGCTCAGCCCCAAGGCGGCTTGGCTCAGGATCGCAGCGCTTGCCTAGTTCTCACCTAGCCCTAGGCTCCCCATAGGGCCAAGGAGGGTCTGGGCTGCCTCTGGCTCCGTGGGCACTGCTGCTTGGCTGGTGGTCTCCGCACCTTGAAACCAACTCCAAACGTGTTCGCCTTCGCGGAGAAGGCTGATTTGGCAGGAAGAAGCCCTGTGTGCACTGGCCCTGGCAACCCACCCATCGCCAGCTAGGGAGGGACCCACCTAGGGCCTAGCTGCGAAACGGCACAAAACGCGCTCCTAGGAGCTGCACTCTGCAAAGGGAAACTGTGCTCGGGGAACAAAGCTCAGCCCCAAGGCGGCTTGGCTCAGGATCGCAGCGCTTGCCTAGTTCTCACCTAGCCCTAGGCTCCCCATAGGGCCAAGGAGGGTCTGGGCTGCCTCTGGCTCCGTGGGCACTGCTGCTTGGCTGGTGGTCTCCGCACCTTGAAACCAACTCCAAACGTGTTCGCCTTCGCGGAGAAGGCTGATTTGGCAGGAAGAAGCCCTGTGTGCACTGGCCCTGGCAACCCACCCATCGCCAGCTAGGAGGGACCCACCTAGGGCCTAGCTGCGAAACGGCACAAAACGCGCTCCTAGGAGCTGCACTCTGCAAAGGGAAACTGTGCTCGGGGAACAAAGCTCAGCCCCAAGGCGGCTTGGCTCAGGATCGCAGCGCTTGCCTAGTTCTCACCTAGCCCTAGGCTCCCCATAGGGCCAAGGAGGGTCTGGGCTGCCTCTGGCTCCGTGGGCACTGCTGCTTGGCTGGTGGTCTCCGCACCGTGAAACCAACTCCAAACGTGTTCGCCTTCGCGGAGAAGGCTGATTTGGCAGGAAGAAGCCCTGTGTGCACTGGCCCTGGCAACCCACCCATCGCCAGCTAGGGAGGGACCCACCTAGGGCCTAGCTGCGAAACGGCACAAAACGCGCTCCTAGGAGCTGCACTCTGCAAAGGGAAACTGTGCTCGGGGAACAAAGCTCAGCCCCAAGACGGCTTGGCTCAGGATCGCAGCGCTTGCCTAGTTCTCACCTAGCCCTAGGCTCCCCATAGGGCCAAGGAGGGTCTGGGCTGCCTCTGGCTCCGTGGGCACTGCTGCTTGGCTGGTGGTCTCCGCACCTTGAAACCAACTCCAAACGTGTTCTCCTTCGCGGAGAAGGCTGATTTGGCAGGAAGAAGCCCTGTGTGCACTGGCCCTGGCAACCCACCCATCGCCAGCTAGGGAGGGACCCACCTAGGGCCTAGCTGCGAAACGGCACAAAACGCGCTCCTAGGAGCTGCACTCTGCAAAGGGAAACTGTGCTCGGGGAACAAAGCTCAGCCCCAAGGCGGCTTGGCTCAGGATCGCAGCGCTTGCCTAGTTCTCACCTAGCCCTAGGCTCCCCATAGGGCCAAGGAGGGTCTGGGCTGCCTCTGGCTCCGTGGGCACTGCTGCTTGGCTGGTGGTCTCCGCACCTTGAAACCAACTCCAAACGTGTTCGCCTTCGCGGAGAAGGCTGATTTGGCAGGAAGAAGCCCTGTGTGCACTGGCCCTGGCAACCCACCCATCGCCAGCTAGGGAGGGACCCACCTAGGGCCTAGCTGCGAAACGGCACAAAACGCGCTCCTAGGAGCTGCACTCTGCAAAGGGAAACTGTGCTCGGGGAACAAAGCTCAGCCCCAAGGCGGCTTGGCTCAGGATCGCAGCGCTTGCCTAGTTCTCACCTAGCCCTAGGCTCCCCATAGGGCCAAGGAGGGTCTGGGCTGCCTCTGGCTCCGTGGGCACTGCTGCTTGGCTGGTGGTCTCCGCACCGTGAAACCAACTCCAAACGTGTTCGCCTTCGCGGAGAAGGCTGATTTGGCAGGAAGAAGCCCTGTGTGCACTGGCCCTGGCAACCCACCCATCGCCAGCTAGGGAGGGACCCACCTAGGGCCTAGCTGCGAAACGGCACAAAACGCGCTCCTAGGAGCTGCACTCTGCAAAGGGAAACTGTGCTCGGGGAACAAAGCTCAGCCCCAAGGCGGCTTGGCTCAGGATCGCAGCGCTTGCCTAGTTCTCACCTAGCCCTAGGCTCCCCATAGGGCCAAGGAGGGTCTGGGCTGCCTCTGGCTCCGTGGGCACTGCTGCTTGGCTGGTGGTCTCCGCACCTTGAAACCAACTCCAAACGTGTTCGCCTTCGCGGAGAAGGCTGATTTGGCAGGAAGAAGCCCTGTGTGCACTGGCCCTGGCAACCCACCCATCGCCAGCTAGGGAGGGACCCACCTAGGGCCTAGCTGCGAAACGGCACAAAACGCGCTCCTAGGAGCTGCACTCTGCAAAGGGAAACTGTGCTCGGGGAACAAAGCTCAGCCCCAAGGCGGCTTGGCTCAGGATCGCAGCGCTTGCCTAGTTCTCACCTAGCCCTAGGCTCCCCATAGGGCCAAGGAGGGTCTGGGCTGCCTCTGGCTCCGTGGGCACTGCTGCTTGGCTGGTGGTCTCCGCACCTTGAAACCAACTCCAAACGTGTTCGCCTTCGCGGAGAAGGCTGATTTGGCAGGAAGAAGCCCTGTGTGCACTGGCCCTGGCAACCCACCCATCGCCAGCTAGGGAGGGACCCACCTAGGGCCTAGCTGCGAAACGGCACAAAACGCGATCCTAGGAGCTGCACTCTGCAAAGGGAAACTGTGCTCGGGGAACAAAGCTCAGCCCCAAGGCGGCTTGGCTCAGGATCGCAGCGCTTGCCTAGTTCTCACCTAGCCCTAGGCTCCCCATAGGGCCAAGGAGGGTCTGGGCTGCCTCTGGCTCCGTGGGCACTGCTGCTTGGCTGGTGGTCTCCGCACCGTGAAACCAACTCCAAACGTGTTCTCCTTCGCGGAGAAGGCTGATTTGGCTGGAAGAAGCCCTGTGTGCACTGGCCCTGGCAACCCACCCATCGCCAGCTAGGGAGGGACCCACCTAGGGCCTAGCTGCGAAACGGCACAAAACGCGCTCCTAGGAGCTGCACTCTGCAAAGGGAAACTGTGCTCGGGGAACAAAGCTCAGCCCCAAGGCGGCTTGGCTCAGGATCGCAGCGCTTGCCTAGTTCTCACCTAGCCCTAGGCTCCCCATAGGGCCAAGGAGGGTCTGGGCTGCCTCTGGCTCCGTGGGCACTGCTGCTTGGTTGGTGGTCTCCGCACCTTGAAACCAACTCCAAACGTGTTCTCCTTCGTGGAGAAGGCTGATTTGGCAGGAACAAGCCCTGTGTGCACTGGCCCTGGCAATCCACCCTTAGCCAGCTAAGGAGGGACCCACCTAGGGCCTAGCTGCGAAACGGCACAAAACGCGCTCCTAGGAGCTGCACTCTGCAAAGGGAAACTGTGCTCGGGGAACAAAGCTCAGCCCCAAGGCGGCTTGGCTCAGGATCGCAGCGCTTGCCTAGTTCTCACCTAGCCCTAGGCTCCCCATAGGGCCAAGGAGGGTCTGGGCTGCCTCTGGCTCCGTGGGCACTGCTGCTTGGCTGGTGGTCTCCGCACCTTGAAACCAACTCCAAACGTGTTCGCCTTCGCGGAGAAGGCTGATTTGGCAGGAACAAGCCCTGTGTGCACTGGCCCTGGCAATCCACCCATCGCCAGCTAAGGAGGGACCCACCTAGGGCCTAGCTGCGAAACGGCACAAAACGCGCTCCTAGGAGCTGCACTCTGCAAAGGGAAACTGTGCTCGGGGAACAAAGCTCAGCCCCAAGGCGGCTTGGCTCAGGATCGCAGCGCTTGCCTAGTTCTCACCTAGCCCTAGGCTCCCCATAGGGCCAAGGAGGGTCTGGGCTGCCTCTGGCTCCGTGGGCACTGCTGCTTGGCTGGTGGTCTCCGCACCTTGAAACCAACTCCAAACGTGTTCTCCTTCGCGGAGAAGGCTGATTTGGCAGGAAGAAGCCCTGTGTGCACTGGCCCTGGCAACCCACCCATCGCCAGCTAGGGAGGGACCCACCTAGGGCCTAGCTGCGAAACGGCACAAAACGCGCTCCTAGGAGCTGCACTCTGCAAAGGGAAACTGTGCTCGGGGAACAAAGCTCAGCCCCAAGGCGGCTTGGCTCAGGATCGCAGCGCTTGCCTAGTTCTCACCTAGCCCTAGGCTCCCCATAGGGCCAAGGAGGGTCTGGGCTGCCTCTGGCTCCGTGGGCACTGCTGCTTGGCTGGTGGTCTCCGCACCTTGAAACCAACTCCAAACGTGTTCGCCTTCGCGGAGAAGGCTGATTTGGCAGGAAGAAGCCCTGTGTGCACTGGCCCTGGCAACCCACCCATCGCCAGCTAGGGAGGGACCCACCTAGGGCCTAGCTGCGAAACGGCACAAAACGCGCTCCTAGGAGCTGCACTCTGCAAAGGGAAACTGTGCTCGGGGAACAAAGCTCAGCCCCAAGGCGGCTTGGCTCAGGATCGCAGCGCTTGCCTAGTTCTCACCTAGCCCTAGGCTCCCCATAGGGCCAAGGAGGGTCTGGGCTGCCTCTGGCTCCGTGGGCACTGCTGCTTGGCTGGTGGTCTCCGCACCTTGAAACCAACTCCAAACGTGTTCTCCTTCGCGGAGAAGGCTGATTTGGCAGGAAGAAGCCCTGTGTGCACTGGCCCTGGCAATCCACCCATCGCCAGCTAAGGAGGGACCCACCTAGGGCCTAGCTGCGAAACGGCACAAAACGCGCTCCTAGGAGCTGCACTCTGCAAAGGGAAACTGTGCTCGGGGAACAAAGCTCAGCCCCAAGGCGGCTTGGCTCAGGATCGCAGCGCTTGCCTAGTTCTCACCTAGCCCTAGGCTCCCCATAGGGCCAAGGAGGGTCTGGGCTGCCTCTGGCTCCGTGGGCACTGCTGCTTGGCTGGTGGTCTCCGCACCGTGAAACCAACTCCAAACGTGTTCGCCTTCGCGGAGAAGGCTGATTTGGCAGGAAGAAGCCCTGTGTGCACTGGCCCTGGCAACCCACCCATCGCCAGCTAGGGAGGGACCCACCTAGGGCCTAGCTGCGAAACGGCACAAAACGCGCTCCTAGGAGCTGCACTCTGCAAAGGGAAACTGTGCTCGGGGAACAAAGCTCAGCCCCAAGGCGGCTTGGCTCAGGATCGCAGCGCTTGCCTAGTTCTCACCTAGCCCTAGGCTCCCCATAGGGCCAAGGAGGGTCTGGGCTGCCTCTGGCTCCGTGGGCACTGCTGCTTGGCTGGTGGTCTCCGCACCTTGAAACCAACTCCAAACGTGTTCGCCTTCGCGGAGAAGGCTGATTTGGCAGGAAGAAGCCCTGTGTGCACTGGCCCTGGCAACCCACCCATCGCCAGCTAGGGAGGGACCCACCTAGGGCCTAGCTGCGAAACGGCACAAAACGCGCTCCTAGGAGCTGCACTCTGCAAAGGGAAACTGTGCTCGGGGAACAAAGCTCAGCCCCAAGGCGGCTTGGCTCAGGATCGCAGCGCTTGCCTAGTTCTCACCTAGCCCTAGGCTCCCCATAGGGCCAAGGAGGGTCTGGGCTGCCTCTGGCTCCGTGGGCACTGCTGCTTGGCTGGTGGTCTCCGCACCTTGAAACCAACTCCAAACGTGTTCGCCTTCGCGGAGAAGGCTGATTTGGCAGGAAGAAGCCCTGTGTGCACTGGCCCTGGCAACCCACCCATCGCCAGCTAGGGAGGGACCCACCTAGGGCCTAGCTGCGAAACGGCACAAAACGCGATCCTAGGAGCTGCACTCTGCAAAGGGAAACTGTGCTCGGGGAACAAAGCTCAGCCCCAAGGCGGCTTGGCTCAGGATCGCAGCGCTTGCCTAGTTCTCACCTAGCCCTAGGCTCCCCATAGGGCCAAGGAGGGTCTGGGCTGCCTCTGGCTCCGTGGGCACTGCTGCTTGGCTGGTGGTCTCCGCACCGTGAAACCAACTCCAAACGTGTTCTCCTTCGCGGAGAAGGCTGATTTGGCTGGAAGAAGCCCTGTGTGCACTGGCCCTGGCAACCCACCCATCGCCAGCTAGGGAGGGACCCACCTAGGGCCTAGCTGCGAAACGGCACAAAACGCACTCCTAGGAGCTGCACTCTGCAAAGGGAAACTGTGCTCGGGGAACAAAGCTCAGCCCCAAGGCGGCTTGGCTCAGGATCGCAGCGCTTGCCTAGTTCTCACGTAGCCCTAGGCTCCCCATAGGGCCAAGGAGGGTCTGGGCTGCCTCTGGCTCCGTGGGCACTGCTGCTTGTCTGGTGGTCTCCGCACCTTGAAACCAACTCCAAACGTGTTCGCCTTCGCGGAGAAGGCTGATTTGGCAGGAAGAAGCCCTGTGTGCACTGGCCCTGGCAAACCACCCATAGCCAGCTAGGGAGGGACCCACCTAGGGCCTAGCTGCGAAACGGCACAAAACGCGCTCCTAGGAGCTGCACTCTGCAAAGGGAAACTGTGCTCGGGGAACAAAGCTCAGCCCCAAGGCGGCTTGGCTCAGGATCGCAGCGCTTGCCTAGTTCTCACCTAGCCCTAGGCTCCCCATAGGGCCAAGGAGGGTCTGGGCTGCCTCTGGCTCCGTGGGCACTGCTGCTTGGCTGGTGATCTCCGCACCGTGAAACCAACTCCAAACGTGTTCTCCTTCGCAGAGAAGGCTGATTTGGCAGGAAGAAGCCCTGTGTGCACTGGCCCTGGCAATCCACCCATCGCCAGCTAGGGAGGGACCCACCTAGGGCCTAGCTGCGAAACGGCACAAAACGCGCTCCTAGAAGCTGCACTCTGCAAAGGGAAACTGTGCTCGGGGAACAAAGCTCAGCCCCAAGGCGGCTTGGCTCAGGATCGCAGCGCTTGCCTAGTTCTCACCTAGCCCTAGGCTCCCCATAGGGCCAAGGAGGGTCTGGGCTGCCTCTGGCTCTGTGGGCACTGCTGCTTGGCTGGTGGTCTCCGCACCTTGAAACCAACTCCAAACGTGTTCGCCTTCGCGGAGAAGGCTGATTTGGCAGGAAGAAGCCCTGTGTGCACTGGCCCTGGCAACCCACCCATCGCCAGCTAGGGAGGGACCCACCTAGGGCCTAGCTGCGAAACGGCACAAAACGCGCTCCTAGGAGCTGCACTCTGCAAAGGGAAACTGTGCTCGGGGAACAAAGCTCAGCCCCAAGGCGGCTTGGCTCAGGATCGCAGCGCTTGCCTAGTTCTCACCTAGCCCTAGGCTCCCCATAGGGCCAAGGAGGGTCTGGGCTGCCTCTGGCTCCGTGGGCACTGCTGCTTGGCTGGTGGTCTCCGCACCTTGAAACCAACTCCAAACGTGTTCGCCTTCGCGGAGAAGGCTGATTTGGCAGGAAGAAGCCCTGTGTGCACTGGCCCTGGCAACCCACCCATCGCCAGCTAGGAGGGACCCACCTAGGGCCTAGCTGCGAAACGGCACAAAACGCGCTCCTAGGAGCTGCACTCTGCAAAGGGAAACTGTGCTCGGGGAACAAAGCTCAGCCCCAAGGCGGCTTGGCTCAGGATCGCAGCGCTTGCCTAGTTCTCACCTAGCCCTAGGCTCCCCATAGGGCCAAGGAGGGTCTGGGCTGCCTCTGGCTCCGTGGGCACTGCTGCTTGGCTGGTGGTCTCCGCACCGTGAAACCAACTCCAAACGTGTTCGCCTTCGCGGAGAAGGCTGATTTGGCAGGAAGAAGCCCTGTGTGCACTGGCCCTGGCAACCCACCCATCGCCAGCTAGGGAGGGACCCACCTAGGGCCTAGCTGCGAAACGGCACAAAACGCGCTCCTAGGAGCTGCACTCTGCAAAGGGAAACTGTGCTCGGGGAACAAAGCTCAGCCCCAAGGCGGCTTGGCTCAGGATCGCAGCGCTTGCCTAGTTCTCACCTAGCCCTAGGCTCCCCATAGGGCCAAGGAGGGTCTGGGCTGCCTCTGGCTCCGTGGGCACTGCTGCTTGGCTGGTGGTCTCCGCAGCTTGAAACCAACTCCAAACGTGTTCGCCTTCGCGGAGAAGGCTGATTTGGCAGGAAGAAGCCCTGTGTGCACTGGCCCTGGCAACCCACCCATCGCCAGCTAGGGAGGGACCCACCTAGGGCCTAGCTGCGAAACGGCACAAAACGCGCTCCTAGGAGCTGCACTCTGCAAAGGGAAACTGTGCTCGGGGAACAAAGCTCAGCCCCAAGGCGGCTTGGCTCAGGATCGCAGCGCTTGCCTAGTTCTCACCTAGCCCTAGGCTCCCCATAGGGCCAAGGAGGGTCTGGGCTGCCTCTGGCTCCGTGGGCACTGCTGCTTGGTTGGTGGTCTCCGCACATTGAAACCAACTCCAAACGTGTTCTCCTTCGCGGAGAAGGCTGATTTGGCAGGAAGAAGCCCTGTGTGCACTGGCCCTGGCAACCCACCCATCGCCAGCTAGGGAGGGACCCACCTAGGGCCTAGCTGCGAAACGGCACAAAACGCGCTCCTAGGAGCTGCACTCTGCAAAGGGAAACTGTGCTCGGGGAACAAAGCTCAGCCCCAAGGCGGCTTGGCTCAGGATCGCAGCGCTTGCCTAGTTCTCACCTAGCCCTAGGCTCCCCATAGGGCCAAGGAGGGTCTGGGCTGCCTCTGGCTCCGTGGGCACTGCTGCTTGGTTGGTGGTCTCCGCACCTTGAAACCAACTCCAAACGTGTTCTCCTTCGTGGAGAAGGCTGATTTGGCAGGAACAAGCCCTGTGTGCACTGGCCCTGGCAACCCACCCATCGCCAGCTAGGGAGGGACCCACCTAGGGCCTAGCTGCGAAACGGCACAAAACGCGCTCCTAGGAGCTGCACTCTGCAAAGGGAAACTGTGCTCGGGGAACAAAGCTCAGCCCCAAGGCGGCTTGGCTCAGGATCGCAGCGCTTGCCTAGTTCTCACCTAGCCCTAGGCTCCCCATAGGGCCAAGGAGGGTCTGGGCTGCCTCTGGCTCCGTGGGCACTGCTGCTTGGCTGGTGGTCTCCGCACCTTGAAACCAACTCCAAACGTGTTCGCCTTCGCGGAGAAGGCTGATTTGGCAGGAAGAAGCCCTGTGTGCACTGGCCCTGGCAACCCACCCATCGCCAGCTAGGGAGGGACCCACCTAGGGCCTAGCTGCGAAACGGCACAAAACGCGCTCCTAGGAGCTGCACTCTGCAAAGGGAAACTGTGCTCGGGGAACAAAGCTCAGCCCCAAGGCGGCTTGGCTCAGGATCGCAGCGCTTGCCTAGTTCTCACCTAGCCCTAGGCTCCCCATAGGGCCAAGGAGGGTCTGGGCTGCCTCTGGCTCCGTGGGCACTGCTGCTTGGCTGGTGGTCTCCGCACCTTGAAACCAACTCCAAACGTGTTCGCCTTCGCGGAGAAGGCTGATTTGGCAGGAAGAAGCCCTGTGTGCACTGGCCCTGGCAACCCACCCATCGCCAGCTAGGGAGGGACCCACCTAGGGCCTAGCTGCGAAACGGCACAAAACGCGATCCTAGGAGCTGCACTCTGCAAAGGGAAACTGTGCTCGGGGAACAAAGCTCAGCCCCAAGGCGGCTTGGCTCAGGATCGCAGCGCTTGCCTAGTTCTCACCTAGCCCTAGGCTCCCCATAGGGCCAAGGAGGGTCTGGGCTGCCTCTGGCTCCGTGGGCACTGCTGCTTGGCTGGTGGTCTCCGCACCGTGAAACCAACTCCAAACGTGTTCTCCTTCGCGGAGAAGGCTGATTTGGCTGGAAGAAGCCCTGTGTGCACTGGCCCTGGCAACCCACCCATCGCCAGCTAGGGAGGGACCCACCTAGGGCCTAGCTGCGAAACGGCACAAAACGCACTCCTAGGAGCTGCACTCTGCAAAGGGAAACTGTGCTCGGGGAACAAAGCTCAGCCCCAAGGCGGCTTGGCTCAGGATCGCAGCGCTTGCCTAGTTCTCACGTAGCCCTAGGCTCCCCATAGGGCCAAGGAGGGTCTGGGCTGCCTCTGGCTCCGTGGGCACTGCTGCTTGTCTGGTGGTCTCCGCACCTTGAAACCAACTCCAAACGTGTTCGCCTTCGCGGAGAAGGCTGATTTGGCAGGAAGAAGCCCTGTGTGCACTGGCCCTGGCAAACCACCCATAGCCAGCTAGGGAGGGACCCACCTAGGGCCTAGCTGCGAAACGGCACAAAACGCGCTCCTAGGAGCTGCACTCTGCAAAGGGAAACTGTGCTCGGGGAACAAAGCTCAGCCCCAAGGCGGCTTGGCTCAGGATCGCAGCGCTTGCCTAGTTCTCACCTAGCCCTAGGCTCCCCATAGGGCCAAGGAGGGTCTGGGCTGCCTCTGGCTCCGTGGGCACTGCTGCTTGGCTGGTGATCTCCGCACCGTGAAACCAACTCCAAACGTGTTCTCCTTCGCAGAGAAGGCTGATTTGGCAGGAAGAAGCCCTGTGTGCACTGGCCCTGGCAATCCACCCATCGCCAGCTAGGGAGGGACCCACCTAGGGCCTAGCTGCGAAACGGCACAAAACGCGCTCCTAGAAGCTGCACTCTGCAAAGGGAAACTGTGCTCGGGGAACAAAGCTCAGCCCCAAGGCGGCTTGGCTCAGGATCGCAGCGCTTGCCTAGTTCTCACCTAGCCCTAGGCTCCCCATAGGGCCAAGGAGGGTCTGGGCTGCCTCTGGCTCTGTGGGCACTGCTGCTTGGCTGGTGGTCTCCGCACCTTGAAACCAACTCCAAACGTGTTCGCCTTCGCGGAGAAGGCTGATTTGGCAGGAAGAAGCCCTGTGTGCACTGGCCCTGGCAACCCACCCATCGCCAGCTAGGGAGGGACCCACCTAGGGCCTAGCTGCGAAACGGCACAAAACGCGCTCCTAGGAGCTGCACTCTGCAAAGGGAAACTGTGCTCGGGGAACAAAGCTCAGCCCCAAGGCGGCTTGGCTCAGGATCGCAGCGCTTGCCTAGTTCTCACCTAGCCCTAGGCTCCCCATAGGGCCAAGGAGGGTCTGGGCTGCCTCTGGCTCCGTGGGCACTGCTGCTTGGCTGGTGGTCTCCGCACCTTGAAACCAACTCCAAACGTGTTCGCCTTCGCGGAGAAGGCTGATTTGGCAGGAAGAAGCCCTGTGTGCACTGGCCCTGGCAACCCACCCATCGCCAGCTAGGAGGGACCCACCTAGGGCCTAGCTGCGAAACGGCACAAAACGCGCTCCTAGGAGCTGCACTCTGCAAAGGGAAACTGTGCTCGGGGAACAAAGCTCAGCCCCAAGGCGGCTTGGCTCAGGATCGCAGCGCTTGCCTAGTTCTCACCTAGCCCTAGGCTCCCCATAGGGCCAAGGAGGGTCTGGGCTGCCTCTGGCTCCGTGGGCACTGCTGCTTGGCTGGTGGTCTCCGCACCGTGAAACCAACTCCAAACGTGTTCGCCTTCGCGGAGAAGGCTGATTTGGCAGGAAGAAGCCCTGTGTGCACTGGCCCTGGCAACCCACCCATCGCCAGCTAGGGAGGGACCCACCTAGGGCCTAGCTGCGAAACGGCACAAAACGCGCTCCTAGGAGCTGCACTCTGCAAAGGGAAACTGTGCTCGGGGAACAAAGCTCAGCCCCAAGGCGGCTTGGCTCAGGATCGCAGCGCTTGCCTAGTTCTCACCTAGCCCTAGGCTCCCCATAGGGCCAAGGAGGGTCTGGGCTGCCTCTGGCTCCGTGGGCACTGCTGCTTGGCTGGTGGTCTCCGCAGCTTGAAACCAACTCCAAACGTGTTCGCCTTCGCGGAGAAGGCTGATTTGGCAGGAAGAAGCCCTGTGTGCACTGGCCCTGGCAACCCACCCATCGCCAGCTAGGGAGGGACCCACCTAGGGCCTAGCTGCGAAACGGCACAAAACGCGCTCCTAGGAGCTGCACTCTGCAAAGGGAAACTGTGCTCGGGGAACAAAGCTCAGCCCCAAGGCGGCTTGGCTCAGGATCGCAGCGCTTGCCTAGTTCTCACCTAGCCCTAGGCTCCCCATAGGGCCAAGGAGGGTCTGGGCTGCCTCTGGCTCCGTGGGCACTGCTGCTTGGTTGGTGGTCTCCGCACATTGAAACCAACTCCAAACGTGTTCTCCTTCGCGGAGAAGGCTGATTTGGCAGGAAGAAGCCCTGTGTGCACTGGCCCTGGCAACCCACCCATCGCCAGCTAGGGAGGGACCCACCTAGGGCCTAGCTGCGAAACGGCACAAAACGCGCTCCTAGGAGCTGCACTCTGCAAAGGGAAACTGTGCTCGGGGAACAAAGCTCAGCCCCAAGGCGGCTTGGCTCAGGATCGCAGCGCTTGCCTAGTTCTCACCTAGCCCTAGGCTCCCCATAGGGCCAAGGAGGGTCTGGGCTGCCTCTGGCTCCGTGGGCACTGCTGCTTGGTTGGTGGTCTCCGCACCTTGAAACCAACTCCAAACGTGTTCTCCTTCGTGGAGAAGGCTGATTTGGCAGGAACAAGCCCTGTGTGCACTGGCCCTGGCAATCCACCCTTAGCCAGCTAAGGAGGGACCCACCTAGGGCCTAGCTGCGAAACGGCACAAAACGCGCTCCTAGGAGCTGCACTCTGCAAAGGGAAACTGTGCTCGGGGAACAAAGCTCAGCCCCAAGGCGGCTTGGCTCAGGATCGCAGCGCTTGCCTAGTTCTCACCTAGCCCTAGGCTCCCCATAGGGCCAAGGAGGGTCTGGGCTGCCTCTGGCTCCGTGGGCACTGCTGCTTGGCTGGTGGTCTCCGCACCTTGAAACCAACTCCAAACGTGTTCTCCTTCGCGGAGAAGGCTGATTTGGCAGGAAGAAGCCCTGTGTGCACTGGCCCTGGCAACCCACCCATCGCCAGCTAGGGAGGGACCCACCTAGGGCCTAGCTGCGAAACGGCACAAAACGCGCTCCTGGAGCTGCACTCTGCAAAGGGAAACTGTGCTCGGGGAACAAAGCTCAGCCCCAAGGCGGCTTGGCTCAGGATCGCAGCGCTTGCCTAGTTCTCACCTAGCCCTAGGCTCCCCATAGGGCCAAGGAGGGTCTGGGCTGCCTCTGGCTCCGTGGGCACTGCTGCTTGGCTGGTGGTCTCCGCACCTTGAAACCAACTCCAAACGTGTTCTCCTTCGCGGAGAAGGCTGATTTGGCAGGAAGAAGCCCTGTGTGCACTGGCCCTGGCAACCCACCCATCGCCAGCTAGGGAGGGACCCACCTAGGGCCTAGCTGCGAAACGGCACAAAACGCGCTCCTAGGAGCTGCACTCTGCAAAGGGAAACTGTGCTCGGGGAACAAAGCTCAGCCCCAAGGCGGCTTGGCTCAGGATCGCAGTGCTTGCCTAGTTCTCACCTAGCCCTAGGCTCCCCATAGGGCCAAGGAGGGTCTGGGCTGCCTCTGGCTCCGTGGGCACTGCTGCTTGGCTGGTGGTCTCCGCACCTTGAAACCAACTCCAAACGTGTTCTCCTTCGCGGAGAAGGCTGATTTGGCAGGAAGAAGCCCTGTGTGCACTGGCCCTGGCAATCCACCCATCGCCAGCTAAGGAGGGACCCACCTAGGGCCTAGCTGCGAAACGGCACAAAACGCGCTCCTAGGAGCTGCACTCTGCAAAGGGAAACTGTGCTCGGGGAACAAAGCTCAGCCCCAAGGCGGCTTGGCTCAGGATCGCAGCGCTTGCCTAGTTCTCACCTAGCCCTAGGCTCCCCATAGGGCCAAGGAGGGTCTGGGCTGCCTCTGGCTCCGTGGGCACTGCTGCTTGGCTGGTGGTCTCCGCACCGTGAAACCAACTCCAAACGTGTTCGCCTTCGCGGAGAAGGCTGATTTGGCAGGAAGAAGCCCTGTGTGCACTGGCCCTGGCAACCCACCCATCGCCAGCTAGGGAGGGACCCACCTAGGGCCTAGCTGCGAAACGGCACAAAACGCGCTCCTAGGAGCTGCACTCTGCAAAGGGAAACTGTGCTCGGGGAACAAAGCTCAGCCCCAAGGCGGCTTGGCTCAGGATCGCAGCGCTTGCCTAGTTCTCACCTAGCCCTAGGCTCCCCATAGGGCCAAGGAGGGTCTGGGCTGCCTCTGGCTCCGTGGGCACTGCTGCTTGGCTGGTGGTCTCCGCACCTTGAAACCAACTCCAAACGTGTTCGCCTTCGCGGAGAAGGCTGATTTGGCAGGAAGAAGCCCTGTGTGCACTGGCCCTGGCAACCCACCCATCGCCAGCTAGGGAGGGACCCACCTAGGGCCTAGCTGCGAAACGGCACAAAACGCGCTCCTAGGAGCTGCACTCTGCAAAGGGAAACTGTGCTCGGGGAACAAAGCTCAGCCCCAAGGCGGCTTGGCTCAGGATCGCAGCGCTTGCCTAGTTCTCACCTAGCCCTAGGCTCCCCATAGGGCCAAGGAGGGTCTGGGCTGCCTCTGGCTCCGTGGGCACTGCTGCTTGGCTGGTGGTCTCCGCACCTTGAAACCAACTCCAAACGTGTTCGCCTTCGCGGAGAAGGCTGATTTGGCAGGAAGAAGCCCTGTGTGCACTGGCCCTGGCAACCCACCCATCGCCAGCTAGGGAGGGACCCACCTAGGGCCTAGCTGCGAAACGGCACAAAACGCGATCCTAGGAGCTGCACTCTGCAAAGGGAAACTGTGCTCGGGGAACAAAGCTCAGCCCCAAGGCGGCTTGGCTCAGGATCGCAGCGCTTGCCTAGTTCTCACCTAGCCCTAGGCTCCCCATAGGGCCAAGGAGGGTCTGGGCTGCCTCTGGCTCCGTGGGCACTGCTGCTTGGCTGGTGGTCTCCGCACCGTGAAACCAACTCCAAACGTGTTCTCCTTCGCGGAGAAGGCTGATTTGGCTGGAAGAAGCCCTGTGTGCACTGGCCCTGGCAACCCACCCATCGCCAGCTAGGGAGGGACCCACCTAGGGCCTAGCTGCGAAACGGCACAAAACGCACTCCTAGGAGCTGCACTCTGCAAAGGGAAACTGTGCTCGGGGAACAAAGCTCAGCCCCAAGGCGGCTTGGCTCAGGATCGCAGCGCTTGCCTAGTTCTCACGTAGCCCTAGGCTCCCCATAGGGCCAAGGAGGGTCTGGGCTGCCTCTGGCTCCGTGGGCACTGCTGCTTGTCTGGTGGTCTCCGCACCTTGAAACCAACTCCAAACGTGTTCGCCTTCGCGGAGAAGGCTGATTTGGCAGGAAGAAGCCCTGTGTGCACTGGCCCTGGCAAACCACCCATAGCCAGCTAGGGAGGGACCCACCTAGGGCCTAGCTGCGAAACGGCACAAAACGCGCTCCTAGGAGCTGCACTCTGCAAAGGGAAACTGTGCTCGGGGAACAAAGCTCAGCCCCAAGGCGGCTTGGCTCAGGATCGCAGCGCTTGCCTAGTTCTCACCTAGCCCTAGGCTCCCCATAGGGCCAAGGAGGGTCTGGGCTGCCTCTGGCTCCGTGGGCACTGCTGCTTGGCTGGTGATCTCCGCACCGTGAAACCAACTCCAAACGTGTTCTCCTTCGCAGAGAAGGCTGATTTGGCAGGAAGAAGCCCTGTGTGCACTGGCCCTGGCAATCCACCCATCGCCAGCTAGGGAGGGACCCACCTAGGGCCTAGCTGCGAAACGGCACAAAACGCGCTCCTAGAAGCTGCACTCTGCAAAGGGAAACTGTGCTCGGGGAACAAAGCTCAGCCCCAAGGCGGCTTGGCTCAGGATCGCAGCGCTTGCCTAGTTCTCACCTAGCCCTAGGCTCCCCATAGGGCCAAGGAGGGTCTGGGCTGCCTCTGGCTCTGTGGGCACTGCTGCTTGGCTGGTGGTCTCCGCACCTTGAAACCAACTCCAAACGTGTTCGCCTTCGCGGAGAAGGCTGATTTGGCAGGAAGAAGCCCTGTGTGCACTGGCCCTGGCAACCCACCCATCGCCAGCTAGGGAGGGACCCACCTAGGGCCTAGCTGCGAAACGGCACAAAACGCGCTCCTAGGAGCTGCACTCTGCAAAGGGAAACTGTGCTCGGGGAACAAAGCTCAGCCCCAAGGCGGCTTGGCTCAGGATCGCAGCGCTTGCCTAGTTCTCACCTAGCCCTAGGCTCCCCATAGGGCCAAGGAGGGTCTGGGCTGCCTCTGGCTCCGTGGGCACTGCTGCTTGGCTGGTGGTCTCCGCACCTTGAAACCAACTCCAAACGTGTTCGCCTTCGCGGAGAAGGCTGATTTGGCAGGAAGAAGCCCTGTGTGCACTGGCCCTGGCAACCCACCCATCGCCAGCTAGGAGGGACCCACCTAGGGCCTAGCTGCGAAACGGCACAAAACGCGCTCCTAGGAGCTGCACTCTGCAAAGGGAAACTGTGCTCGGGGAACAAAGCTCAGCCCCAAGGCGGCTTGGCTCAGGATCGCAGCGCTTGCCTAGTTCTCACCTAGCCCTAGGCTCCCCATAGGGCCAAGGAGGGTCTGGGCTGCCTCTGGCTCCGTGGGCACTGCTGCTTGGCTGGTGGTCTCCGCAGCTTGAAACCAACTCCAAACGTGTTCTCCTTCGCGGAGAAGGCTGATTTGGCAGGAAGAAGCCCTGTGTGCACTGGCCCTGGCAACCCACCCATCGCCAGCTAGGGAGGGACCCACCTAGGGCCTAGCTGCGAAACGGCACAAAACGCGCTCCTAGGAGCTGCACTCTGCAAAGGGAAACTGTGCTCGGGGAACAAAGCTCAGCCCCAAGGCGGCTTGGCTCAGGATCGCAGCGCTTGCCTAGTTCTCACCTAGCCCTAGGCTCCCCATAGGGCCAAGGAGGGTCTGGGCTGCCTCTGGCTCCGTGGGCACTGCTGCTTGGCTGGTGGTCTCCGCAGCTTGAAACCAACTCCAAACGTGTTCGCCTTCGCGGAGAAGGCTGATTTGGCAGGAAGAAGCCCTGTGTGCACTGGCCCTGGCAACCCACCCATCGCCAGCTAGGGAGGGACCCACCTAGGGCCTAGCTGCGAAACGGCACAAAACGCGCTCCTAGGAGCTGCACTCTGCAAAGGGAAACTGTGCTCGGGGAACAAAGCTCAGCCCCAAGGCGGCTTGGCTCAGGATCGCAGCGCTTGCCTAGTTCTCACCTAGCCCTAGGCTCCCCATAGGGCCAAGGAGGGTCTGGGCTGCCTCTGGCTCCGTGGGCACTGCTGCTTGGTTGGTGGTCTCCGCACATTGAAACCAACTCCAAACGTGTTCTCCTTCGCGGAGAAGGCTGATTTGGCAGGAAGAAGCCCTGTGTGCACTGGCCCTGGCAACCCACCCATCGCCAGCTAGGGAGGGACCCACCTAGGGCCTAGCTGCGAAACGGCACAAAACGCGCTCCTAGGAGCTGCACTCTGCAAAGGGAAACTGTGCTCGGGGAACAAAGCTCAGCCCCAAGGCGGCTTGGCTCAGGATCGCAGCGCTTGCCTAGTTCTCACCTAGCCCTAGGCTCCCCATAGGGCCAAGGAGGGTCTGGGCTGCCTCTGGCTCCGTGGGCACTGCTGCTTGGTTGGTGGTCTCCGCACCTTGAAACCAACTCCAAACGTGTTCTCCTTCGTGGAGAAGGCTGATTTGGCAGGAACAAGCCCTGTGTGCACTGGCCCTGGCAATCCACCCTTAGCCAGCTAAGGAGGGACCCACCTAGGGCCTAGCTGCGAAACGGCACAAAACGCGCTCCTAGGAGCTGCACTCTGCAAAGGGAAACTGTGCTCGGGGAACAAAGCTCAGCCCCAAGGCGGCTTGGCTCAGGATCGCAGCGCTTGCCTAGTTCTCACCTAGCCCTAGGCTCCCCATAGGGCCAAGGAGGGTCTGGGCTGCCTCTGGCTCCGTGGGCACTGCTGCTTGGCTGGTGGTCTCCGCACCTTGAAACCAACTCCAAACGTGTTCTCCTTCGCGGAGAAGGCTGATTTGGCAGGAAGAAGCCCTGTGTGCACTGGCCCTGGCAACCCACCCATCGCCAGCTAGGGAGGGACCCACCTAGGGCCTAGCTGCGAAACGGCACAAAACGCGCTCCTGGAGCTGCACTCTGCAAAGGGAAACTGTGCTCGGGGAACAAAGCTCAGCCCCAAGGCGGCTTGGCTCAGGATCGCAGCGCTTGCCTAGTTCTCACCTAGCCCTAGGCTCCCCATAGGGCCAAGGAGGGTCTGGGCTGCCTCTGGCTCCGTGGGCACTGCTGCTTGGCTGGTGGTCTCCGCACCTTGAAACCAACTCCAAACGTGTTCTCCTTCGCGGAGAAGGCTGATTTGGCAGGAAGAAGCCCTGTGTGCACTGGCCCTGGCAACCCACCCATCGCCAGCTAGGGAGGGACCCACCTAGGGCCTAGCTGCGAAACGGCACAAAACGCGCTCCTAGGAGCTGCACTCTGCAAAGGGAAACTGTGCTCGGGGAACAAAGCTCAGCCCCAAGGCGGCTTGGCTCAGGATCGCAGTGCTTGCCTAGTTCTCACCTAGCCCTAGGCTCCCCATAGGGCCAAGGAGGGTCTGGGCTGCCTCTGGCTCCGTGGGCACTGCTGCTTGGCTGGTGGTCTCCGCACCTTGAAACCAACTCCAAACGTGTTCTCCTTCGCGGAGAAGGCTGATTTGGCAGGAAGAAGCCCTGTGTGCACTGGCCCTGGCAATCCACCCATCGCCAGCTAAGGAGGGACCCACCTAGGGCCTAGCTGCGAAACGGCACAAAACGCGCTCCTAGGAGCTGCACTCTGCAAAGGGAAACTGTGCTCGGGGAACAAAGCTCAGCCCCAAGGCGGCTTGGCTCAGGATCGCAGCGCTTGCCTAGTTCTCACCTAGCCCTAGGCTCCCCATAGGGCCAAGGAGGGTCTGGGCTGCCTCTGGCTCCGTGGGCACTGCTGCTTGGCTGGTGGTCTCCGCACCGTGAAACCAACTCCAAACGTGTTCGCCTTCGCGGAGAAGGCTGATTTGGCAGGAAGAAGCCCTGTGTGCACTGGCCCTGGCAACCCACCCATCGCCAGCTAGGGAGGGACCCACCTAGGGCCTAGCTGCGAAACGGCACAAAACGCGCTCCTAGGAGCTGCACTCTGCAAAGGGAAACTGTGCTCGGGGAACAAAGCTCAGCCCCAAGGCGGCTTGGCTCAGGATCGCAGCGCTTGCCTAGTTCTCACCTAGCCCTAGGCTCCCCATAGGGCCAAGGAGGGTCTGGGCTGCCTCTGGCTCCGTGGGCACTGCTGCTTGGCTGGTGGTCTCCGCACCTTGAAACCAACTCCAAACGTGTTCGCCTTCGCGGAGAAGGCTGATTTGGCAGGAAGAAGCCCTGTGTGCACTGGCCCTGGCAACCCACCCATCGCCAGCTAGGGAGGGACCCACCTAGGGCCTAGCTGCGAAACGGCACAAAACGCGCTCCTAGGAGCTGCACTCTGCAAAGGGAAACTGTGCTCGGGGAACAAAGCTCAGCCCCAAGGCGGCTTGGCTCAGGATCGCAGCGCTTGCCTAGTTCTCACCTAGCCCTAGGCTCCCCATAGGGCCAAGGAGGGTCTGGGCTGCCTCTGGCTCCGTGGGCACTGCTGCTTGGCTGGTGGTCTCCGCACCTTGAAACCAACTCCAAACGTGTTCGCCTTCGCGGAGAAGGCTGATTTGGCAGGAAGAAGCCCTGTGTGCACTGGCCCTGGCAACCCACCCATCGCCAGCTAAGGAGGGACCCACCTAGGGCCTAGCTGCGAAACGGCACAAAACGCGCTCCTAGGAGCTGCACTCTGCAAAGGGAAACTGTGCTCGGGGAACAAAGCTCAGCCCCAAGGCGGCTTGGCTCAGGATCGCAGCGCTTGCCTAGTTCTCACCTAGCCCTAGGCTCCCCATAGGGCCAAGGAGGGTCTGGGCTGCCTCTGGCTCCGTGGGCACTGCTGCTTGGCTGGTGGTCTCCGCACCTTGAAACCAACTCCAAACGTGTTCGCCTTCGCGGAGAAGGCTGATTTGGCAGGAAGAAGCCCTGTGTGCACTGGCCCTGGCAACCCACCCATCGCCAGCTAGGGAGGGACCCACCTAGGGCCTAGCTGCGAAACGGCACAAAACGCGCTCCTAGGAGCTGCACTCTGCAAAGGGAAACTGTGCTCGGGGAACAAAGCTCAGCCCCAAGGCGGCTTGGCTCAGGATCGCAGCGCTTGCCTAGTTCTCACCTAGCCCTAGGCTCCCCATAGGGCCAAGGAGGGTCTGGGCTGCCTCTGGCTCCGTGGGCACTGCTGCTTGGCTGGTGGTCTCCGCACCGTGAAACCAACTCCAAACGTGTTCGCCTTCGCGGAGAAGGCTGATTTGGCAGGAAGAAGCCCTGTGTGCACTGGCCCTGGCAACCCACCCATCGCCAGCTAGGGAGGGACCCACCTAGGGCCTAGCTGCGAAACGGCACAAAACGCACTCCTAGGAGCTGCACTCTGCAAAGGGAAACTGTGCTCGGGGAACAAAGCTCAGCCCCAAGGCGGCTTGGCTCAGGATCGCAGCGCTTGCCTAGTTCTCACGTAGCCCTAGGCTCCCCATAGGGCCAAGGAGGGTCTGGGCTGCCTCTGGCTCCGTGGGCACTGCTGCTTGGCTGGTGGTCTCCGCACCGTGAAACCAACTCCAAACGTGTTCGCCTTCGCGGAGAAGGCTGATTTGGCAGGAAGAAGCCCTGTGTGCACTGGCCCTGGCAAACCACCCATAGCCAGCTAGGGAGGGACCCACCTAGGGCCTAGCTGCGAAACGGCACAAAACGCGCTCCTAGGAGCTGCACTCTGCAAAGGGAAACTGTGCTCGGGGAACAAAGCTCAGCCCCAAGGCGGCTTGGCTCAGGATCGCAGCGCTTGCCTAGTTCTCACCTAGCCCTAGGCTCCCCATAGGGCCAAGGAGGGTCTGGGCTGCCTCTGGCTCCGTGGGCACTGCTGCTTGGCTGGTGGTCTCCGCACCTTGAAACCAACTCCAAACGTGTTCGCCTTCGCGGAGAAGGCTGATTTGGCAGGAAGAAGCCCTGTGTGCACTGGCCCTGGCAACCCACCCATCGCCAGCTAAGGAGGGACCCACCTAGGGCCTAGCTGCGAAACGGCACAAAACGCGCTCCTAGGAGCTGCACTCTGCAAAGGGAAACTGTGCTCGGGGAACAAAGCTCAGCCCCAAGGCGGCTTGGCTCAGGATCGCA
Organism: Sus scrofa; assembly: GCF_054392235.1. NCBI lineage: Eukaryota > Metazoa > Chordata > Mammalia > Artiodactyla > Suidae > Sus > Sus scrofa. Next base: position 30,589,158 of record NC_139389.1, on the reverse strand, counting down.
GCGCTTGCCTAGTTCTCACCTAGCCCTAGGCTCCCCATAGGGCCAAGGAGGGTCTGGGCTGCCTCTGGCTCCGTGGGCACTGCTGCTTGGCTGGTGGTCTCCGCACCTTGAAACCAACTCCAAACGTGTTCGCCTTCGCGGAGAAGGCTGATTTGGCAGGAAGAAGCCCTGTGTGCACTGGCCCTGGCAACCCACCCATCGCCAGCTAGGGAGGGACCCACCTAGGGCCTAGCTGCGAAACGGCACAAAACGCGCTCCTAGGAGCTGCACTCTGCAAAGGGAAACTGTGCTCGGGGAACAAAGCTCAGCCCCAAGGCGGCTTGGCTCAGGATCGCAGCGCTTGCCTAGTTCTCACCTAGCCCTAGGCTCCCCATAGGGCCAAGGAGGGTCTGGGCTGCCTCTGGCTCCGTGGGCACTGCTGCTTGGCTGGTGGTCTCCGCACCGTGAAACCAACTCCAAACGTGTTCGCCTTCGCGGAGAAGGCTGATTTGGCAGGAAGAAGCCCTGTGTGCACTGGCCCTGGCAACCCACCCATCGCCAGCTAGGGAGGGACCCACCTAGGGCCTAGCTGCGAAACGGCACAAAACGCACTCCTAGGAGCTGCACTCTGCAAAGGGAAACTGTGCTCGGGGAACAAAGCTCAGCCCCAAGGCGGCTTGGCTCAGGATCGCAGCGCTTGCCTAGTTCTCACGTAGCCCTAGGCTCCCCATAGGGCCAAGGAGGGTCTGGGCTGCCTCTGGCTCCGTGGGCACTGCTGCTTGGCTGGTGGTCTCCGCACCGTGAAACCAACTCCAAACGTGTTCGCCTTCGCGGAGAAGGCTGATTTGGCAGGAAGAAGCCCTGTGTGCACTGGCCCTGGCAAACCACCCATAGCCAGCTAGGGAGGGACCCACCTAGGGCCTAGCTGCGAAACGGCACAAAACGCGCTCCTAGGAGCTGCACTCTGCAAAGGGAAACTGTGCTCGGGGAACAAAGCTCAGCCCCAAGGCGGCTTGGCTCAGGATCGCAGCGCTTGCCTAGTTCTCACCTAGCCCTAGGCTCCCCATAGGGCCAAGGAGGGTCTGGGCTGCCTCTGGCTCCGTGGGCACTGCTGCTTGGCTGGTGATCTCCGCACCGTGAAACCAACTCCAAACGTGTTCTCCTTCGCAGAGAAGGCTGATTTGGCAGGAAGAAGCCCTGTGTGCACTGGCCCTGGCAATCCACCCATCGCCAGCTAGGGAGGGACCCACCTAGGGCCTAGCTGCGAAACGGCACAAAACGCGCTCCTAGAAGCTGCACTCTGCAAAGGGAAACTGTGCTCGGGGAACAAAGCTCAGCCCCAAGGCGGCTTGGCTCAGGATCGCAGCGCTTGCCTAGTTCTCACCTAGCCCTAGGCTCCCCATAGGGCCAAGGAGGGTCTGGGCTGCCTCTGGCTCTGTGGGCACTGCTGCTTGGCTGGTGGTCTCCGCACCTTGAAACCAACTCCAAACGTGTTCGCCTTCGCGGAGAAGGCTGATTTGGCAGGAAGAAGCCCTGTGTGCACTGGCCCTGGCAACCCACCCATAGCCAGCTAGGGAGGGACCCACCTAGGGCCTAGCTGCGAAACGGCACAAAACGCGCTCCTAGGAGCTGCACTCTGCAAAGGGAAACTGTGCTCGGGGAACAAAGCTCAGCCCCAAGGCGGCTTGGCTCAGGATCGCAGCGCTTGCCTAGTTCTCACCTAGCCCTAGGCTCCCCATAGGGCCAAGGAGGGTCTGGGCTGCCTCTGGCTCCGTGGGCACTGCTGCTTGGCTGGTGGTCTCCGCAGCTTGAAACCAACTCCAAACGTGTTCGCCTTCGCGGAGAAGGCTGATTTGGCAGGAAGAAGCCCTGTGTGCACTGGCCCTGGCAACCCACCCATCGCCAGCTAGGGAGGGACCCACCTAGGGCCTAGCTGCGAAACGGCACAAAACGCGCTCCTAGGAGCTGCACTCTGCAAAGGGAAACTGTGCTCGGGGAACAAAGCTCAGCCCCAAGGCGGCTTGGCTCAGGATCACAGCGCTTGCCTAGTTCTCACCTAGCCCTAGGCTCCCCATAGGGCCAAGGAGGGTCTGGGCTGCCTCTGGCTCCGTGGGCACTGCTGCTTGGCTGGTGGTCTCCGCACCTTGAAACCAACTCCAAACGTGTTCTCCTTCGCGGAGAAGGCTGATTTGGCAGGAAGAAGCCCTGTGTGCACTGGCCCTGGCAACCCACCCATCGCCAGCTAGGGAGGGACCCACCTAGGGCCTAGCTGCGAAACGGCACAAAACGCGCTCCTAGGAGCTGCACTCTGCAAAGGGAAACTGTGCTCGGGGAACAAAGCTCAGCCCCAAGGCGGCTTGGCTCAGGATCGCAGCGCTTGCCTAGTTCTCACCTAGCCCTAGGCTCCCCATAGGGCCAAGGAGGGTCTGGGCTGCCTCTGGCTCCGTGGGCACTGCTGCTTGGCTGGTGGTCTCCGCAGCTTGAAACCAACTCCAAACGTGTTCGCCTTCGCGGAGAAGGCTGATTTGGCAGGAAGAAGCCCTGTGTGCACTGGCCCTGGCAACCCACCCATCGCCAGCTAGGGAGGGACCCACCTAGGGCCTAGCTGCGAAACGGCACAAAACGCGCTCCTAGGAGCTGCACTCTGCAAAGGGAAACTGTGCTCGGGGAACAAAGCTCAGCCCCAAGGCGGCTTGGCTCAGGATCGCAGCGCTTGCCTAGTTCTCACCTAGCCCTAGGCTCCCCATAGGGCCAAGGAGGGTCTGGGCTGCCTCTGGCTCCGTGGGCACTGCTGCTTGGCTGGTGGTCTCCGCACCTTGAAACCAACTCCAAACGTGTTCTCCTTCGCGGAGAAGGCTGATTTGGCAGGAAGAAGCCCTGTGTGCACTGGCCCTGGCAAACCGCCCATAGCCAGCTAAGGAGGGACCCACCTAGGGCCTAGCTGCGAAACGGCACAAAACGCGCTCCTAGGAGCTGCACTCTGCAAAGGGAAACTCGGGGAACAAAGCTCAGCCCCAAGGCGGCTTGGCTCAGGATCGCAGCGCTTGCCTAGTTCTCACCTAGCCCTAGGCTCCCCATAGGGCCAAGGAGGGTCTGGGCTGCCTCTGGCTCCGTGGGCACTGCTGCTTGGCTGGTGGTCTCCGCACCTTGAAACCAACTCCAAACGTGTTCGCCTTCGCGGAGAAGGCTGATTTGGCAGGAAGAAGCCCTGTGTGCACTGGCCCTGGCAACCCACCCATCGCCAGCTAAGGAGGGACCCACCTAGGGCCTAGCTGCGAAACGGCACAAAACGCGCTCCTAGGAGCTGCACTCTGCAAAGGGAAACTGTGCTCGGGGAACAAAGCTCAGCCCCAAGGCGGCTTGGCTCAGGATCGCAGCGCTTGCCTAGTTCTCACCTAGCCCTAGGCTCCCCATAGGGCCAAGGAGGGTCTGGGCTGCCTCTGGCTCCGTGGGCACTGCTGCTTGGCTGGTGGTCTCCGCACCTTGAAACCAACTCCAAACGTGTTCGCCTTCGCGGAGAAGGCTGATTTGGCAGGAAGAAGCCCTGTGTGCACTGGCCCTGGCAACCCACCCATCGCCAGCTAGGGAGGGACCCACCTAGGGCCTAGCTGCGAAACGGCACAAAACGCGCTCCTAGGAGCTGCACTCTGCAAAGGGAAACTGTGCTCGGGGAACAAAGCTCAGCCCCAAGGCGGCTTGGCTCAGGATCGCAGCGCTTGCCTAGTTCTCACCTAGCCCTAGGCTCCCCATAGGGCCAAGGAGGGTCTGGGCTGCCTCTGGCTCCGTGGGCACTGCTGCTTGGCTGGTGGTCTCCGCAGCTTGAAACCAACTCCAAACGTGTTCGCCTTCGCGGAGAAGGCTGATTTGGCAGGAAGAAGCCCTGTGTGCACTGGCCCTGGCAACCCACCCATCGCCAGCTAGGGAGGGACCCACCTAGGGCCTAGCTGCGAAACGGCACAAAACGCGCTCCTAGGAGCTGCACTCTGCAAAGGGAAACTGTGCTCGGGGAACAAAGCTCAGCCCCAAGGCGGCTTGGCTCAGGATCGCAGCGCTTGCCTAGTTCTCACCTAGCCCTAGGCTCCCCATAGGGCCAAGGAGGGTCTGGGCTGCCTCTGGCTCCGTGGGCACTGCTGCTTGGCTGGTGGTCTCCGCACCGTGAAACCAACTCCAAACGTGTTCTCCTTCGTGGAGAAGGCTGATTTGGCAGGAACAAGCCCTGTGTGCACTGGCCCTGGCAATCCACCCTTAGCCAGCTAAGGAGGGACCCACCTAGGGCCTAGCTGCGAAACGGCACAAAACGCGCTCCTAGGAGCTGCACTCTGCAAAGGGAAACTGTGCTCGGGGAACAAACCTCAGCCCCAAGGCGGCTTGGCTCAGGATCGCAGCGCTTGCCTAGTTCTCACCTAGCCCTAGGCTCCCCATAGGGCCAAGGAGGGTCTGGGCTGCCTCTGGCTCTGTGGGCACTGCTGCTTGGCTGGTGGTCTCCGCACCGTGAAACCAACTCCAAACGTGTTCGCCTTCGCGGAGAAGGCTGATTTGGCAGGAAGAAGCCCTGTGTGCACTGGCCCTGGCAATCCACCCATAGCCAGCTAAGGAGGGACCCACCTAGGGCCTAGCTGCGAAACGGCACAAAACGCGCTCCTAGGAGCTGCACTCTGCAAAGGGAAACTGTGCTCGGGGAACAAAGCTCAGCCCCAAGGCGGCTTGGCTCAGGATCGCAGCGCTTGCCTAGTTCTCACCTAGCCCTAGGCTCCCCATAGGGCCAAGGAGGGTCTGGGCTGCCTCTGGCTCCGTGGGCACTGCTGCTTGGCTGGTGGTCTCCGCACCTTGAAACCAACTCCAAACGTGTTCTCCTTCGCGGAGAAGGCTGATTTGGCAGGAAGAAGCCCTGTGTGCACTGGCCCTGGCAACCCACCCATCGCCAGCTAGGGAGGGACCCACCTAGGGCCTAGCTGCGAAACGGCACAAAACGCGCTCCTAGGAGCTGCACTCTGCAAAGGGAAACTGTGCTCGGGGAACAAAGCTCAGCCCCAAGGCGGCTTGGCTCAGGATCGCAGCGCTTGCCTAGTTCTCACCTAGCCCTAGGCTCCCCATAGGGCCAAGGAGGGTCTGGGCTGCCTCTGGCTCCGTGGGCACTGCTGCTTGGCTGGTGGTCTCCGCAGCTTGAAACCAACTCCAAACGTGTTCGCCTTCGCGGAGAAGGCTGATTTGGCAGGAAGAAGCCCTGTGTGCACTGGCCCTGGCAACCCACCCATCGCCAGCTAGGGAGGGACCCACCTAGGGCCTAGCTGCGAAACGGCACAAAACGCGCTCCTAGGAGCTGCACTCTGCAAAGGGAAACTGTGCTCGGGGAACAAAGCTCAGCCCCAAGGCGGCTTGGCTCAGGATCACAGCGCTTGCCTAGTTCTCACCTAGCCCTAGGCTCCCCATAGGGCCAAGGAGGGTCTGGGCTGCCTCTGGCTCCGTGGGCACTGCTGCTTGGCTGGTGGTCTCCGCACCTTGAAACCAACTCCAAACGTGTTCTCCTTCGCGGAGAAGGCTGATTTGGCAGGAAGAAGCCCTGTGTGCACTGGCCCTGGCAACCCACCCATCGCCAGCTAGGGAGGGACCCACCTAGGGCCTAGCTGCGAAACGGCACAAAACGCGCTCCTAGGAGCTGCACTCTGCAAAGGGAAACTGTGCTCGGGGAACAAAGCTCAGCCCCAAGGCGGCTTGGCTCAGGATCGCAGCGCTTGCCTAGTTCTCACCTAGCCCTAGGCTCCCCATAGGGCCAAGGAGGGTCTGGGCTGCCTCTGGCTCCGTGGGCACTGCTGCTTGGCTGGTGGTCTCCGCAGCTTGAAACCAACTCCAAACGTGTTCGCCTTCGCGGAGAAGGCTGATTTGGCAGGAAGAAGCCCTGTGTGCACTGGCCCTGGCAACCCACCCATCGCCAGCTAGGGAGGGACCCACCTAGGGCCTAGCTGCGAAACGGCACAAAACGCGCTCCTAGGAGCTGCACTCTGCAAAGGGAAACTGTGCTCGGGGAACAAAGCTCAGCCCCAAGGCGGCTTGGCTCAGGATCGCAGCGCTTGCCTAGTTCTCACCTAGCCCTAGGCTCCCCATAGGGCCAAGGAGGGTCTGGGCTGCCTCTGGCTCCGTGGGCACTGCTGCTTGGCTGGTGGTCTCCGCACCTTGAAACCAACTCCAAACGTGTTCTCCTTCGCGGAGAAGGCTGATTTGGCAGGAAGAAGCCCTGTGTGCACTGGCCCTGGCAAACCGCCCATAGCCAGCTAAGGAGGGACCCACCTAGGGCCTAGCTGCGAAACGGCACAAAACGCGCTCCTAGGAGCTGCACTCTGCAAAGGGAAACTCGGGGAACAAAGCTCAGCCCCAAGGCGGCTTGGCTCAGGATCGCAGCGCTTGCCTAGTTCTCACCTAGCCCTAGGCTCCCCATAGGGCCAAGGAGGGTCTGGGCTGCCTCTGGCTCCGTGGGCACTGCTGCTTGGCTGGTGGTCTCCGCACCTTGAAACCAACTCCAAACGTGTTCGCCTTCGCGGAGAAGGCTGATTTGGCAGGAAGAAGCCCTGTGTGCACTGGCCCTGGCAACCCACCCATCGCCAGCTAAGGAGGGACCCACCTAGGGCCTAGCTGCGAAACGGCACAAAACGCGCTCCTAGGAGCTGCACTCTGCAAAGGGAAACTGTGCTCGGGGAACAAAGCTCAGCCCCAAGGCGGCTTGGCTCAGGATCGCAGCGCTTGCCTAGTTCTCACCTAGCCCTAGGCTCCCCATAGGGCCAAGGAGGGTCTGGGCTGCCTCTGGCTCCGTGGGCACTGCTGCTTGGCTGGTGGTCTCCGCACCTTGAAACCAACTCCAAACGTGTTCGCCTTCGCGGAGAAGGCTGATTTGGCAGGAAGAAGCCCTGTGTGCACTGGCCCTGGCAACCCACCCATCGCCAGCTAGGGAGGGACCCACCTAGGGCCTAGCTGCGAAACGGCACAAAACGCGCTCCTAGGAGCTGCACTCTGCAAAGGGAAACTGTGCTCGGGGAACAAAGCTCAGCCCCAAGGCGGCTTGGCTCAGGATCGCAGCGCTTGCCTAGTTCTCACCTAGCCCTAGGCTCCCCATAGGGCCAAGGAGGGTCTGGGCTGCCTCTGGCTCCGTGGGCACTGCTGCTTGGCTGGTGGTCTCCGCAGCTTGAAACCAACTCCAAACGTGTTCGCCTTCGCGGAGAAGGCTGATTTGGCAGGAAGAAGCCCTGTGTGCACTGGCCCTGGCAACCCACCCATCGCCAGCTAGGGAGGGACCCACCTAGGGCCTAGCTGCGAAACGGCACAAAACGCGCTCCTAGGAGCTGCACTCTGCAAAGGGAAACTGTGCTCGGGGAACAAAGCTCAGCCCCAAGGCGGCTTGGCTCAGGATCGCAGCGCTTGCCTAGTTCTCACCTAGCCCTAGGCTCCCCATAGGGCCAAGGAGGGTCTGGGCTGCCTCTGGCTCCGTGGGCACTGCTGCTTGGCTGGTGGTCTCCGCACCGTGAAACCAACTCCAAACGTGTTCTCCTTCGTGGAGAAGGCTGATTTGGCAGGAACAAGCCCTGTGTGCACTGGCCCTGGCAATCCACCCTTAGCCAGCTAAGGAGGGACCCACCTAGGGCCTAGCTGCGAAACGGCACAAAACGCGCTCCTAGGAGCTGCACTCTGCAAAGGGAAACTGTGCTCGGGGAACAAACCTCAGCCCCAAGGCGGCTTGGCTCAGGATCGCAGCGCTTGCCTAGTTCTCACCTAGCCCTAGGCTCCCCATAGGGCCAAGGAGGGTCTGGGCTGCCTCTGGCTCTGTGGGCACTGCTGCTTGGCTGGTGGTCTCCGCACCGTGAAACCAACTCCAAACGTGTTCGCCTTCGCGGAGAAGGCTGATTTGGCAGGAAGAAGCCCTGTGTGCACTGGCCCTGGCAATCCACCCATAGCCAGCTAAGGAGGGACCCACCTAGGGCCTAGCTGCGAAACGGCACAAAACGCGCTCCTAGGAGCTGCACTCTGCAAAGGGAAACTGTGCTCGGGGAACAAAGCTCAGCCCCAAGGCGGCTTGGCTCAGGATCGCAGCGCTTGCCTAGTTCTCACCTAGCCCTAGGCTCCCCATAGGGCCAAGGAGGGTCTGGGCTGCCTCTGGCTCCGTGGGCACTGCTGCTTGGCTGGTGGTCTCCGCACCTTGAAACCAACTCCAAACGTGTTCTCCTTCGCGGAGAAGGCTGATTTGGCAGGAAGAAGCCCTGTGTGCACTGGCCCTGGCAACCCACCCATCGCCAGCTAGGGAGGGACCCACCTAGGGCCTAGCTGCGAAACGGCACAAAACGCGCTCCTAGGAGCTGCACTCTGCAAAGGGAAACTGTGCTCGGGGAACAAAGCTCAGCCCCAAGGCGGCTTGGCTCAGGATCGCAGCGCTTGCCTAGTTCTCACCTAGCCCTAGGCTCCCCATAGGGCCAAGGAGGGTCTGGGCTGCCTCTGGCTCCGTGGGCACTGCTGCTTGGCTGGTGGTCTCCGCACCTTGAAACCAACTCCAAACGTGTTCGCCTTCGCGGAGAAGGCTGATTTGGCAGGAAGAAGCCCTGTGTGCACTGGCCCTGGCAACCCACCCATCGCCAGCTAGGGAGGGACCCACCTAGGGCCTAGCTGCGAAACGGCACAAAACGCGCTCCTAGGAGCTGCACTCTGCAAAGGGAAACTGTGCTCGGGGAACAAAGCTCAGCCCCAAGGCGGCTTGGCTCAGGATCGCAGCGCTTGCCTAGTTCTCACCTAGCCCTAGGCTCCCCATAGGGCCAAGGAGGGTCTGGGCTGCCTCTGGCTCCGTGGGCACTGCTGCTTGGCTGGTGGTCTCCGCACCTTGAAACCAACTCCAAACGTGTTCTCCTTCGCGGAGAAGGCTGATTTGGCAGGAAGAAGCCCTGTGTGCACTGGCCCTGGCAATCCACCCATAGCCAGCTAAGGAGGGACCCACCTAGGGCCTAGCTGCGAAACGGCACAAAACGCGCTCCTAGGAGCTGCACTCTGCAAAGGGAAACTGTGCTCGGGGAACAAAGCTCAGCCCCAAGGCGGCTTGGCTCAGGATCGCAGCGCTTGCCTAGTTCTCACCTAGCCCTAGGCTCCCCATAGGGCCAAGGAGGGTCTGGGCTGCCTCTGGCTCCGTGGGCACTGCTGCTTGGCTGGTGGTCTCCGCAGCTTGAAACCAACTCCAAACGTGTTCGCCTTCGCGGAGAAGGCTGATTTGGCAGGAAGAAGCCCTGTGTGCACTGGCCCTGGCAACCCACCCATCGCCAGCTAGGGAGGGACCCACCTAGGGCCTAGCTGCGAAACGGCACAAAACGCGCTCCTAGGAGCTGCACTCTGCAAAGGGAAACTGTGCTCGGGGAACAAAGCTCAGCCCCAAGGCGGCTTGGCTCAGGATCGCAGCGCTTGCCTAGTTCTCACCTAGCCCTAGGCTCCCCATAGGGCCAAGGAGGGTCTGGGCTGCCTCTGGCTCCGTGGGCACTGCTGCTTGGCTGGTGGTCTCCGCACCTTGAAACCAACTCCAAACGTGTTCGCCTTCGCGGAGAAGGCTGATTTGGCACGAAGAAGCCCTGTGTGCACTGGCCCTGGCAACCCACCCATCGCCAGCTAGGGAGGGACCCACCTAGGGCCTAGCTGCGAAACGGCACAAAACGCGATCCTAGGAGCTGCACTCTGCAAAGGGAAACTGTGCTCGGGGAACAAAGCTCAGCCCCAAGGCGGCTTGGCTCAGGATCGCAGCGCTTGCCTAGTTCTCACCTAGCCCTAGGCTCCCCATAGGGCCAAGGAGGGTCTGGGCTGCCTCTGGCTCCGTGGGCACTGCTGCTTGGCTGGTGGTCTCCGCACCGTGAAACCAACTCCAAACGTGTTCGCCTTCGCGGAGAAGGCTGATTTGGCAGGAAGAAGCCCTGTGTGCACTGGCCCTGGCAACCCACCCATCGCCAGCTAGGGAGGGACCCACCTAGGGCCTAGCTGCGAAACGGCACAAAACGCGCTCCTAGGAGCTGCACTCTGCAAAGGGAAACTGTGCTCGGGGAACAAAGCTCAGCCCCAAGGCGGCTTGGCTCAGGATCGCAGCGCTTGCCTAGTTCTCACGTAGCCCTAGGCTCCCCATAGGGCCAAGGAGGGTCTGGGCTGCCTCTGGCTCCGTGGGCACTGCTGCTTGTCTGGTGGTCTCCGCACCTTGAAACCAACTCCAAACGTGTTCGCCTTCGCGGAGAAGGCTGATTTGGCAGGAAGAAGCCCTGTGTGCACTGGCCCTGGCAAACCACCCATAGCCAGCTAGGGAGGGACCCACCTAGGGCCTAGCTGCGAAACGGCACAAAACGCGCTCCTAGGAGCTGCACTCTGCAAAGGGAAACTGTGCTCGGGGAACAAAGCTCAGCCCCAAGGCGGCTTGGCTCAGGATCGCAGCGCTTGCCTAGTTCTCACCTAGCCCTAGGCTCCCCATAGGGCCAAGGAGGGTCTGGGCTGCCTCTGGCTCCGTGGGCACTGCTGCTTGGCTGGTGGTCTCCGCACCGTGAAACCAACTCCAAACGTGTTCTCCTTCGCAGAGAAGGCTGATTTGGCAGGAAGAAGCCCTGTGTGCACTGGCCCTGGCAATCCACCCATCGCCAGCTAGGGAGGGACCCACCTAGGGCCTAGCTGCGAAACGGCACAAAACGCGCTCCTAGAAGCTGCACTCTGCAAAGGGAAACTGTGCTCGGGGAACAAAGCTCAGCCCCAAGGCGGCTTGGCTCAGGATCGCAGCGCTTGCCTAGTTCTCACCTAGCCCTAGGCTCCCCATAGGGCCAAGGAGGGTCTGGGCTGCCTCTGGCTCTGTGGGCACTGCTGCTTGGCTGGTGGTCTCCGCACCTTGAAACCAACTCCAAACGTGTTCGCCTTCGCGGAGAAGGCTGATTTGGCAGGAAGAAGCCCTGTGTGCACTGGCCCTGGCAACCCACCCATAGCCAGCTAGGGAGGGACCCACCTAGGGCCTAGCTGCGAAACGGCACAAAACGCGCTCCTAGGAGCTGCACTCTGCAAAGGGAAACTGTGCTCGGGGAACAAAGCTCAGCCCCAAGGCGGCTTGGCTCAGGATCGCAGCGCTTGCCTAGTTCTCACCTAGCCCTAGGCTCCCCATAGGGCCAAGGAGGGTCTGGGCTGCCTCTGGCTCCGTGGGCACTGCTGCTTGGCTGGTGGTCTCCGCACCTTGAAACCAACTCCAAACGTGTTCGCCTTCGCGGAGAAGGCTGATTTGGCAGGAAGAAGCCCTGTGTGCACTGGCCCTGGCAACCCACCCATCGCCAGCTAGGGAGGGACCCACCTAGGGCCTAGCTGCGAAACGGCACAAAACGCGCTCCTAGGAGCTGCACTCTGCAAAGGGAAACTGTGCTCGGGGAACAAAGCTCAGCCCCAAGGCGGCTTGGCTCAGGATCGCAGCGCTTGCCTAGTTCTCACCTAGCCCTAGGCTCCCCATAGGGCCAAGGAGGGTCTGGGCTGCCTCTGGCTCCGTGGGCACTGCTGCTTGGCTGGTGGTCTCCGCACCTTGAAACCAACTCCAAACGTGTTCTCCTTCGCGGAGAAGGCTGATTTGGCAGGAAGAAGCCCTGTGTGCACTGGCCCTGGCAACCCACCCATCGCCAGCTAGGGAGGGACCCACCTAGGGCCTAGCTGCGAAACGGCACAAAACGCGCTCCTAGGAGCTGCACTCTGCAAAGGGAAACTGTGCTCGGGGAACAAAGCTCAGCCCCAAGGCGGCTTGGCTCAGGATCGCAGCGCTTGCCTAGTTCTCACCTAGCCCTAGGCTCCCCATAGGGCCAAGGAGGGTCTGGGCTGCCTCTGGCTCCGTGGGCACTGCTGCTTGGCTGGTGGTCTCCGCACCTTGAAACCAACTCCAAACGTGTTCTCCTTCGCGGAGAAGGCTGATTTGGCAGGAAGAAGCCCTGTGTGCACTGGCCCTGGCAACCCACCCATCGCCAGCTAGGGAGGGACCCACCTAGGGCCTAGCTGCGAAACGGCACAAAACGCGCTCCTAGGAGCTGCACTCTGCAAAGGGAAACTGTGCTCGGGGAACAAAGCTCAGCCCCAAGGCGGCTTGGCTCAGGATCGCAGCGCTTGCCTAGTTCTCACCTAGCCCTAGGCTCCCCATAGGGCCAAGGAGGGTCTGGGCTGCCTCTGGCTCCGTGGGCACTGCTGCTTGGCTGGTGGTCTCCGCACCTTGAAACCAACTCCAAACGTGTTCGCCTTCGCGGAGAAGGCTGATTTGGCAGGAAGAAGCCCTGTGTGCACTGGCCCTGGCAACCCACCCATCGCCAGCTAAGGAGGGACCCACCTAGGGCCTAGCTGCGAAACGGCACAAAACGCGCTCCTAGGAGCTGCACTCTGCAAAGGGAAACTGTGCTCGGGGAACAAAGCTCAGCCCCAAGGCGGCTTGGCTCAGGATCGCAGCGCTTGCCTAGTTCTCACCTAGCCCTAGGCTCCCCATAGGGCCAAGGAGGGTCTGGGCTGCCTCTGGCTCCGTGGGCACTGCTGCTTGGCTGGTGGTCTCCGCAGCTTGAAACCAACTCCAAACGTGTTCGCCTTCGCGGAGAAGGCTGATTTGGCAGGAAGAAGCCCTGTGTGCACTGGCCCTGGCAACCCACCCATCGCCAGCTAGGGAGGGACCCACCTAGGGCCTAGCTGCGAAACGGCACAAAACGCGCTCCTAGGAGCTGCACTCTGCAAAGGGAAACTGTGCTCGGGGAACAAAGCTCAGCCCCAAGGCGGCTTGGCTCAGGATCGCAGCGCTTGCCTAGTTCTCACCTAGCCCTAGGCTCCCCATAGGGCCAAGGAGGGTCTGGGCTGCCTCTGGCTCCGTGGGCACTGCTGCTTGGCTGGTGGTCTCCGCACCTTGAAACCAACTCCAAACGTGTTCTCCTTCGCGGAGAAGGCTGATTTGGCACGAAGAAGCCCTGTGTGCACTGGCCCTGGCAAACCGCCCATAGCCAGCTAAGGAGGGACCCACCTAGGGCCTAGCTGCGAAACGGCACAAAACGCGCTCCTAGGAGCTGCACTCTGCAAAGGGAAACTCGGGGAACAAAGCTCAGCCCCAAGGCGGCTTGGCTCAGGATCGCAGCGCTTGCCTAGTTCTCACCTAGCCCTAGGCTCCCCATAGGGCCAAGGAGGGTCTGGGCTGCCTCTGGCTCCGTGGGCACTGCTGCTTGGCTGGTGGTCTCCGCACCTTGAAACCAACTCCAAACGTGTTCTCCTTCGCGGAGAAGGCTGATTTGGCAGGAAGAAGCCCTGTGTGCACTGGCCCTGGCAACCCACCCATCGCCAGCTAGGGAGGGACCCACCTAGGGCCTAGCTGCGAAACGGCACAAAACGCGCTCCTAGGAGCTGCACTCTGCAAAGGGAAACTGTGCTCGGGGAACAAAGCTCAGCCCCAAGGCGGCTTGGCTCAGGATCGCAGCGCTTGCCTAGTTCTCACCTAGCCCTAGGCTCCCCATAGGGCCAAGGAGGGTCTGGGCTGCCTCTGGCTCCGTGGGCACTGCTGCTTGGCTGGTGGTCTCCGCACCTTGAAACCAACTCCAAACGTGTTCGCCTTCGCGGAGAAGGCTGATTTGGCAGGAAGAAGCCCTGTGTGCACTGGCCCTGGCAACCCACCCATCGCCAGCTAGGGAGGGACCCACCTAGGGCCTAGCTGCGAAACGGCACAAAACGCGCTCCTAGGAGCTGCACTCTGCAAAGGGAAACTGTGCTCGGGGAACAAAGCTCAGCCCCAAGGCGGCTTGGCTCAGGATCGCAGCGCTTGCCTAGTTCTCACCTAGCCCTAGGCTCCCCATAGGGCCAAGGAGGGTCTGGGCTGCCTCTGGCTCCGTGGGCACTGCTGCTTGGCTGGTGGTCTCCGCACCTTGAAACCAACTCCAAACGTGTTCTCCTTCGCGGAGAAGGCTGATTTGGCAGGAAGAAGCCCTGTGTGCACTGGCCCTGGCAATCCACCCATAGCCAGCTAAGGAGGGACCCACCTAGGGCCTAGCTGCGAAACGGCACAAAACGCGCTCCTAGGAGCTGCACTCTGCAAAGGGAAACTGTGCTCGGGGAACAAAGCTCAGCCCCAAGGCGGCTTGGCTCAGGATCGCAGCGCTTGCCTAGTTCTCACCTAGCCCTAGGCTCCCCATAGGGCCAAGGAGGGTCTGGGCTGCCTCTGGCTCCGTGGGCACTGCTGCTTGGCTGGTGGTCTCCGCAGCTTGAAACCAACTCCAAACGTGTTCGCCTTCGCGGAGAAGGCTGATTTGGCAGGAAGAAGCCCTGTGTGCACTGGCCCTGGCAACCCACCCATCGCCAGCTAGGGAGGGACCCACCTAGGGCCTAGCTGCGAAACGGCACAAAACGCGCTCCTAGGAGCTGCACTCTGCAAAGGGAAACTGTGCTCGGGGAACAAAGCTCAGCCCCAAGGCGGCTTGGCTCAGGATCGCAGCGCTTGCCTAGTTCTCACCTAGCCCTAGGCTCCCCATAGGGCCAAGGAGGGTCTGGGCTGCCTCTGGCTCCGTGGGCACTGCTGCTTGGCTGGTGGTCTCCGCACCTTGAAACCAACTCCAAACGTGTTCGCCTTCGCGGAGAAGGCTGATTTGGCACGAAGAAGCCCTGTGTGCACTGGCCCTGGCAACCCACCCATCGCCAGCTAGGGAGGGACCCACCTAGGGCCTAGCTGCGAAACGGCACAAAACGCGATCCTAGGAGCTGCACTCTGCAAAGGGAAACTGTGCTCGGGGAACAAAGCTCAGCCCCAAGGCGGCTTGGCTCAGGATCGCAGCGCTTGCCTAGTTCTCACCTAGCCCTAGGCTCCCCATAGGGCCAAGGAGGGTCTGGGCTGCCTCTGGCTCCGTGGGCACTGCTGCTTGGCTGGTGGTCTCCGCACCGTGAAACCAACTCCAAACGTGTTCGCCTTCGCGGAGAAGGCTGATTTGGCAGGAAGAAGCCCTGTGTGCACTGGCCCTGGCAACCCACCCATCGCCAGCTAGGGAGGGACCCACCTAGGGCCTAGCTGCGAAACGGCACAAAACGCGCTCCTAGGAGCTGCACTCTGCAAAGGGAAACTGTGCTCGGGGAACAAAGCTCAGCCCCAAGGCGGCTTGGCTCAGGATCGCAGCGCTTGCCTAGTTCTCACGTAGCCCTAGGCTCCCCATAGGGCCAAGGAGGGTCTGGGCTGCCTCTGGCTCCGTGGGCACTGCTGCTTGTCTGGTGGTCTCCGCACCTTGAAACCAACTCCAAACGTGTTCGCCTTCGCGGAGAAGGCTGATTTGGCAGGAAGAAGCCCTGTGTGCACTGGCCCTGGCAAACCACCCATAGCCAGCTAGGGAGGGACCCACCTAGGGCCTAGCTGCGAAACGGCACAAAACGCGCTCCTAGGAGCTGCACTCTGCAAAGGGAAACTGTGCTCGGGGAACAAAGCTCAGCCCCAAGGCGGCTTGGCTCAGGATCGCAGCGCTTGCCTAGTTCTCACCTAGCCCTAGGCTCCCCATAGGGCCAAGGAGGGTCTGGGCTGCCTCTGGCTCCGTGGGCACTGCTGCTTGGCTGGTGGTCTCCGCACCGTGAAACCAACTCCAAACGTGTTCTCCTTCGCAGAGAAGGCTGATTTGGCAGGAAGAAGCCCTGTGTGCACTGGCCCTGGCAATCCACCCATCGCCAGCTAGGGAGGGACCCACCTAGGGCCTAGCTGCGAAACGGCACAAAACGCGCTCCTAGAAGCTGCACTCTGCAAAGGGAAACTGTGCTCGGGGAACAAAGCTCAGCCCCAAGGCGGCTTGGCTCAGGATCGCAGCGCTTGCCTAGTTCTCACCTAGCCCTAGGCTCCCCATAGGGCCAAGGAGGGTCTGGGCTGCCTCTGGCTCTGTGGGCACTGCTGCTTGGCTGGTGGTCTCCGCACCTTGAAACCAACTCCAAACGTGTTCGCCTTCGCGGAGAAGGCTGATTTGGCAGGAAGAAGCCCTGTGTGCACTGGCCCTGGCAACCCACCCATAGCCAGCTAGGGAGGGACCCACCTAGGGCCTAGCTGCGAAACGGCACAAAACGCGCTCCTAGGAGCTGCACTCTGCAAAGGGAAACTGTGCTCGGGGAACAAAGCTCAGCCCCAAGGCGGCTTGGCTCAGGATCGCAGCGCTTGCCTAGTTCTCACCTAGCCCTAGGCTCCCCATAGGGCCAAGGAGGGTCTGGGCTGCCTCTGGCTCCGTGGGCACTGCTGCTTGGCTGGTGGTCTCCGCACCTTGAAACCAACTCCAAACGTGTTCGCCTTCGCGGAGAAGGCTGATTTGGCAGGAAGAAGCCCTGTGTGCACTGGCCCTGGCAACCCACCCATCGCCAGCTAGGGAGGGACCCACCTAGGGCCTAGCTGCGAAACGGCACAAAACGCGCTCCTAGGAGCTGCACTCTGCAAAGGGAAACTGTGCTCGGGGAACAAAGCTCAGCCCCAAGGCGGCTTGGCTCAGGATCGCAGCGCTTGCCTAGTTCTCACCTAGCCCTAGGCTCCCCATAGGGCCAAGGAGGGTCTGGGCTGCCTCTGGCTCCGTGGGCACTGCTGCTTGGCTGGTGGTCTCCGCACCTTGAAACCAACTCCAAACGTGTTCTCCTTCGCGGAGAAGGCTGATTTGGCAGGAAGAAGCCCTGTGTGCACTGGCCCTGGCAACCCACCCATCGCCAGCTAGGGAGGGACCCACCTAGGGCCTAGCTGCGAAACGGCACAAAACGCGCTCCTAGGAGCTGCACTCTGCAAAGGGAAACTGTGCTCGGGGAACAAAGCTCAGCCCCAAGGCGGCTTGGCTCAGGATCGCAGCGCTTGCCTAGTTCTCACCTAGCCCTAGGCTCCCCATAGGGCCAAGGAGGGTCTGGGCTGCCTCTGGCTCCGTGGGCACTGCTGCTTGGCTGGTGGTCTCCGCACCTTGAAACCAACTCCAAACGTGTTCTCCTTCGCGGAGAAGGCTGATTTGGCAGGAAGAAGCCCTGTGTGCACTGGCCCTGGCAACCCACCCATCGCCAGCTAGGGAGGGACCCACCTAGGGCCTAGCTGCGAAACGGCACAAAACGCGCTCCTAGGAGCTGCACTCTGCAAAGGGAAACTGTGCTCGGGGAACAAAGCTCAGCCCCAAGGCGGCTTGGCTCAGGATCGCAGCGCTTGCCTAGTTCTCACCTAGCCCTAGGCTCCCCATAGGGCCAAGGAGGGTCTGGGCTGCCTCTGGCTCCGTGGGCACTGCTGCTTGGCTGGTGGTCTCCGCACCTTGAAACCAACTCCAAACGTGTTCTCCTTCGCGGAGAAGGCTGATTTGGCAGGAAGAAGCCCTGTGTGCACTGGCCCTGGCAAACCGCCCATAGCCAGCTAAGGAGGGACCCACCTAGGGCCTAGCTGCGAAACGGCACAAAACGCGCTCCTAGGAGCTGCACTCTGCAAAGGGAAACTCGGGGAACAAAGCTCAGCCCCAAGGCGGCTTGGCTCAGGATCGCAGCGCTTGCCTAGTTCTCACCTAGCCCTAGGCTCCCCATAGGGCCAAGGAGGGTCTGGGCTGCCTCTGGCTCCGTGGGCACTGCTGCTTGGCTGGTGGTCTCCGCACCTTGAAACCAACTCCAAACGTGTTCGCCTTCGCGGAGAAGGCTGATTTGGCAGGAAGAAGCCCTGTGTGCACTGGCCCTGGCAACCCACCCATCGCCAGCTAAGGAGGGACCCACCTAGGGCCTAGCTGCGAAACGGCACAAAACGCGCTCCTAGGAGCTGCACTCTGCAAAGGGAAACTGTGCTCGGGGAACAAAGCTCAGCCCCAAGGCGGCTTGGCTCAGGATCGCAGCGCTTGCCTAGTTCTCACCTAGCCCTAGGCTCCCCATAGGGCCAAGGAGGGTCTGGGCTGCCTCTGGCTCCGTGGGCACTGCTGCTTGGCTGGTGGTCTCCGCAGCTTGAAACCAACTCCAAACGTGTTCGCCTTCGCGGAGAAGGCTGATTTGGCAGGAAGAAGCCCTGTGTGCACTGGCCCTGGCAACCCACCCATCGCCAGCTAGGGAGGGACCCACCTAGGGCCTAGCTGCGAAACGGCACAAAACGCGCTCCTAGGAGCTGCACTCTGCAAAGGGAAACTGTGCTCGGGGAACAAAGCTCAGCCCCAAGGCGGCTTGGCTCAGGATCGCAGCGCTTGCCTAGTTCTCACCTAGCCCTAGGCTCCCCATAGGGCCAAGGAGGGTCTGGGCTGCCTCTGGCTCCGTGGGCACTGCTGCTTGGCTGGTGGTCTCCGCACCTTGAAACCAACTCCAAACGTGTTCTCCTTCGCGGAGAAGGCTGATTTGGCACGAAGAAGCCCTGTGTGCACTGGCCCTGGCAAACCGCCCATAGCCAGCTAAGGAGGGACCCACCTAGGGCCTAGCTGCGAAACGGCACAAAACGCGCTCCTAGGAGCTGCACTCTGCAAAGGGAAACTCGGGGAACAAAGCTCAGCCCCAAGGCGGCTTGGCTCAGGATCGCAGCGCTTGCCTAGTTCTCACCTAGCCCTAGGCTCCCCATAGGGCCAAGGAGGGTCTGGGCTGCCTCTGGCTCCGTGGGCACTGCTGCTTGGCTGGTGGTCTCCGCACCTTGAAACCAACTCCAAACGTGTTCGCCTTCGCGGAGAAGGCTGATTTGGCAGGAAGAAGCCCTGTGTGCACTGGCCCTGGCAACCCACCCATCGCCAGCTAAGGAGGGACCCACCTAGGGCCTAGCTGCGAAACGGCACAAAACGCGCTCCTAGGAGCTGCACTCTGCAAAGGGAAACTGTGCTCGGGGAACAAAGCTCAGCCCCAAGGCGGCTTGGCTCAGGATCGCAGCGCTTGCCTAGTTCTCACCTAGCCCTAGGCTCCCCATAGGGCCAAGGAGGGTCTGGGCTGCCTCTGGCTCCGTGGGCACTGCTGCTTGGCTGGTGGTCTCCGCAGCTTGAAACCAACTCCAAACGTGTTCGCCTTCGCGGAGAAGGCTGATTTGGCAGGAAGAAGCCCTGTGTGCACTGGCCCTGGCAACCCACCCATCGCCAGCTAGGGAGGGACCCACCTAGGGCCTAGCTGCGAAACGGCACAAAACGCGCTCCTAGGAGCTGCACTCTGCAAAGGGAAACTGTGCTCGGGGAACAAAGCTCAGCCCCAAGGCGGCTTGGCTCAGGATCGCAGCGCTTGCCTAGTTCTCACCTAGCCCTAGGCTCCCCATAGGGCCAAGGAGGGTCTGGGCTGCCTCTGGCTCCGTGGGCACTGCTGCTTGGCTGGTGGTCTCCGCAGCTTGAAACCAACTCCAAACGTGTTCGCCTTCGCGGAGAAGGCTGATTTGGCAGGAAGAAGCCCTGTGTGCACTGGCCCTGGCAACCCACCCATCGCCAGCTAGGGAGGGACCCACCTAGGGCCTAGCTGCGAAACGGCACAAAACGCGCTCCTAGGAGCTGCACTCTGCAAAGGGAAACTGTGCTCGGGGAACAAAGCTCAGCCCCAAGGCGGCTTGGCTCAGGATCGCAGCGCTTGCCTAGTTCTCACCTAGCCCTAGGCTCCCCATAGGGCCAAGGAGGGTCTGGGCTGCCTCTGGCTCCGTGGGCACTGCTGCTTGGCTGGTGGTCTCCGCACCGTGAAACCAACTCCAAACGTGTTCGCCTTCGCGGAGAAGGCTGATTTGGCAGGAAGAAGCCCTGTGTGCACTGGCCCTGGCAACCCACCCATCGCCAGCTAGGGAGGGACCCACCAAGGGCCTAGCTGCGAAACGGCACAAAACGCGCTCCTAGGAGCTGCACTCTGCAAAGGGAAACTGTGCTCGGGGAACAAAGCTCAGCCCCAAGGCGGCTTGGCTCAGGATCGCAGCGCTTGCCTAGTTCTCACCTAGCCCTAGGCTCCCCATAGGGCCAAGGAGGGTCTGGGCTGCCTCTGGCTCCGTGGGCACTGCTGCTTGGCTGGTGGTCTCCGCAGCTTGAAACCAACTCCAAACGTGTTCGCCTTCGCGGAGAAGGCTGATTTGGCAGGAAGAAGCCCTGTGTGCACTGGCCCTGGCAACCCACCCATCGCCAGCTAGGAGGGACCCACCTAGGGCCTAGCTGCGAAACGGCACAAAACGCGATCCTAGGAGCTGCACTCTGCAAAGGGAAACTGTGCTCGGGGAACAAAGCTCAGCCCCAAGGCGGCTTGGCTCAGGATCGCAGCGCTTGCCTAGTTCTCACCTAGCCCTAGGCTCCCCATAGGGCCAAGGAGGGTCTGGGCTGCCTCTGGCTCCGTGGGCACTGCTGCTTGGTTGGTGGTCTCCGCACATTGAAACCAACTCCAAACGTGTTCTCCTTCGCGAGAAGGCTGATTTGGCAGGAAGAAGCCCTGTGTGCACTGGCCCTGGCAACCCACCCATCGCCAGCTAGGGAGGGACCCACCTAGGGCCTAGCTGCGAAACGGCACAAAACGCGCTCCTAGGAGCTGCACTCTGCAAAGGGAAACTGTGCTCGGGGAACAAAGCTCAGCCCCAAGGCGGCTTGGCTCAGGATCGCAGCGCTTGCCTAGTTCTCACCTAGCCCTAGGCTCCCCATAGGGCCAAGGAGGGTCTGGGCTGCCTCTGGCTCCGTGGGCACTGCTGCTTGGTTGGTGGTCTCCGCACCTTGAAACCAACTCCAAACGTGTTCGCCTTCGTGGAGAAGGCTGATTTGGCAGGAACAAGCCCTGTGTGCACTGGCCCTGGCAATCCACCCTTAGCCAGCTAAGGAGGGACCCACCTAGGGCCTAGCTGCGAAACGGCACAAAACGCGCTCCTAGGAGCTGCACTCTGCAAAGGGAAACTGTGCTCGGGGAACAAACCTCAGCCCCAAGGCGGCTTGGCTCAGGATCGCAGCGCTTGCCTAGTTCTCACCTAGCCCTAGGCTCCCCATAGGGCCAAGGAGGGTCTGGGCTGCCTCTGGCTCCGTGGGCACTGCTGCTTGGCTGGTGGTCTCCGCACCTTGAAACCAACTCCAAACGTGTTCTCCTTCGCGGAGAAGGCTGATTTGGCAGGAAGAAGCCCTGTGTGCACTGGCCCTGGCAATCCACCCATAGCCAGCTAAGGAGGGACCCACCTAGGGCCTAGCTGCGAAACGGCACAAAACGCGCTCCTAGGAGCTGCACTCTGCAAAGGGAAACTGTGCTCGGGGAACAAAGCTCAGCCCCAAGGCGGCTTGGCTCAGGATCGCAGCGCTTGCCTAGTTCTCACCTAGCCCTAGGCTCCCCATAGGGCCAAGGAGGGTCTGGGCTGCCTCTGGCTCCGTGGGCACTGCTGCTTGGCTGGTGGTTTCCGCAGCTTGAAACCAACTCCAAACGTGTTCTCCTTCGCGGAGAAGGCTGATTTGGCAGGAAGAAGCCCTGTGTGCACTGGCCCTAGCAACCCACCCATCGCCAGCTAGGGAGGGACCCACCTAGGGCCTAGCTGCGAAACGGCACAAAACGCGCTCCTAGGAGCTGCACTCTGCAAAGGGAAACTGTGCTCGGGGAACAAAGCTCAGCCCCAAGGCGGCTTGGCTCAGGATCGCAGCGCTTGCCTAGTTCTCACCTAGCCCTAGGCTCCCCATATGGCCAAGGAGGGTCTGGGCTGCCTCTGGCTCCGTGGGCACTGCTGCTTGGTTGGTGGTCTCCGCACCTTGAAACCAACTCCAAACGTGTTCTCCTTCGCGGAGAAGGCTGATTTGGCAGGAAGAAGCCCTGTGTGCACTGGCCCTGGCAACCCACCCATCGCCAGCTAGGGAGGGACCCACCTAGGGCCTAGCTGCGAAACGGCACAAAACGCGCTCCTAGGAGCTGCACTCTGCAAAGGGAAACTGTGCTCGGGGAACAAACCTCAGCCCCAAGGCGGCTTGGCTCAGGATCGCAGCGCTTGCCTAGTTCTCACCTAGCCCTAGGCTCCCCATAGGGCCAAGGAGGGTCTGGGCTGCCTCTGGCTCCGTGGGCACTGCTGCTTGGTTGGTGGTCTCCGCACCTTGAAACCAACTCCAAACGTGTTCTCCTTCGTGGAGAAGGCTGATTTGGCAGGAACAAGCCCTGTGTGCACTGGCCCTGGCAAACCACCCATCGCCAGCTAGGGAGGGACCCACCTAGGGCCTAGCTGCGAAACGGCACAAAACGCGCTCCTAGGAGCTGCACTCTGCAAAGGGAAACTGTGCTCGGGGAACAAAGCTCAGCCCCAAGGCGGCTTGGCTCAGGATCGCAGCGCTTGCCTAGTTCTCACGTAGCCCTAGGCTCCCCATAGGGCCAAGGAGGGTCTGGGCTGCCTCTGGCTCCGTGGGCACTGCTGCTTGGCTGGTGGTCTCCGCACCGTGAAACCAACTCCAAACGTGTTCGCCTTCGCGGAGAAGGCTGATTTGGCAGGAAGAAGCCCTGTGTGCACTGGCCCTGGCAACCCACCCATCGCCAGCTAGGGAGGGACCCACCAAGGGCCTAGCTGCGAAACGGCACAAAACGCGCTCCTAGGAGCTGCACTCTGCAAAGGGAAACTGTGCTCGGGGAACAAAGCTCAGCCCCAAGGCGGCTTGGCTCAGGATCGCAGCGCTTGCCTAGTTCTCACCTAGCCCTAGGCTCCCCATAGGGCCAAGGAGGGTCTGGGCTGCCTCTGGCTCCGTGGGCACTGCTGCTTGGCTGGTGGTCTCCGCAGCTTGAAACCAACTCCAAACGTGTTCGCCTTCGCGGAGAAGGCTGATTTGGCAGGAAGAAGCCCTGTGTGCACTGGCCCTGGCAACCCACCCATCGCCAGCTAGGAGGGACCCACCTAGGGCCTAGCTGCGAAACGGCACAAAACGCGCTCCTAGGAGCTGCACTCTGCAAAGGGAAACTGTGCTCGGGGAACAAAGCTCAGCCCCAAGGCGGCTTGGCTCAGGATCGCAGCGCTTGCCTAGTTCTCACCTAGCCCTAGGCTCCCCATAGGGCCAAGGAGGGTCTGGGCTGCCTCTGGCTCCGTGGGCACTGCTGCTTGGCTGGTGGTCTCCGCACCGTGAAACCAACTCCAAACGTGTTCGCCTTCGCGGAGAAGGCTGATTTGGCAGGAAGAAGCCCTGTGTGCACTGGCCCTGGCAACCCACCCATCGCCAGCTAGGGAGGGACCCACCTAGGGCCTAGCTGCGAAACGGCACAAAACGCGCTCCTAGGAGCTGCACTCTGCAAAGGGAAACTGTGCTCGGGGAACAAAGCTCAGCCCCAAGGCGGCTTGGCTCAGGATCGCAGCGCTTGCCTAGTTCTCACCTAGCCCTAGGCTCCCCATAGGGCCAAGGAGGGTCTGGGCTGCCTCTGGCTCCGTGGGCACTGCTGCTTGGTTGGTGGTCTCCGCACCTTGAAACCAACTCCAAACGTGTTCTCCTTCGTGGAGAAGGCTGATTTGGCAGGAACAAGCCCTGTGTGCACTGGCCCTGGCAATCCACCCTTAGCCAGCTAAGGAGGGACCCACCTAGGGCCTAGCTGCGAAACGGCACAAAACGCGCTCCTAGGAGCTGCACTCTGCAAAGGGAAACTGTGCTCGGGGAACAAAGCTCAGCCCCAAGGCGGCTTGGCTCAGGATCGCAGCGCTTGCCTAGTTCTCACCTAGCCCTAGGCTCCCCATAGGGCCAAGGAGGGTCTGGGCTGCCTCTGGCTCCGTGGGCACTGCTGCTTGGCTGGTGGTCTCCGCACCTTGAAACCAACTCCAAACGTGTTCTCCTTCGCGGAGAAGGCTGATTTGGCAGGAAGAAGCCCTGTGTGCACTGGCCCTGGCAATCCACCCATAGCCAGCTAAGGAGGGACCCACCTAGGGCCTAGCTGCGAAACGGCACAAAACGTGCTCCTAGGAGCTGCACTCTGCAAAGGGAAACTGTGCTCGGGGAACAAAGCTCAGCCCCAAGGCGGCTTGGCTCAGGATCGCAGCGCTTGCCTAGTTCTCACCTAGCCCTAGGCTCCCCATAGGGCCAAGGAGGGTCTGGGCTGCCTCTGGCTCCGTGGGCACTGCTGCTTGGCTGGTGGTCTCCGCACCGTGAAACCAACTCCAAACGTGTTCGCCTTCGCGGAGAAGGCTGATTTGGCAGGAAGAAGCCCTGTGTGCACTGGCCCTAGCAACCCACCCATCGCCAGCTAGGGAGGGACCCACCTAGGGCCTAGCTGCGAAACGGCACAAAACGCGCTCCTAGGAGCTGCACTCTGCAAAGGGAAACTGTGCTCGGGGAACAAAGCTCAGCCCCAAGGCGGCTTGGCTCAGGATCGCAGCGCTTGCCTAGTTCTCACCTAGCCCTAGGCTCCCCATAGGGCCAAGGAGGGTCTGGGCTGCCTCTGGCTCCGTGGGCACTGCTGCTTGGTTGGTGGTCTCCGCACCTTGAAACCAACTCCAAACGTGTTCTCCTTCGTGGAGAAGGCTGATTTGGCAGGAACAAGCCCTGTGTGCACTGGCCCTGGCAATCCACCCTTAGCCAGCTAAGGAGGGACCCACCTAGGGCCTAGCTGCGAAACGGCACAAAACGCGCTCCTAGGAGCTGCACTCTGCAAAGGGAAACTGTGCTCGGGGAACAAACCTCAGCCCCAAGGCGGCTTGGCTCAGGATCGCAGCGCTTGCCTAGTTCTCACCTAGCCCTAGGCTCCCCATAGGGCCAAGGAGGGTCTGGGCTGCCTCTGGCTCCGTGGGCACTGCTGCTTGGCTGGTGGTCTCCGCACCTTGAAACCAACTCCAAACGTGTTCTCCTTCGCGGAGAAGGCTGATTTGGCAGGAAGAAGCCCTGTGTGCACTGGCCCTGGCAATCCACCCATAGCCAGCTAAGGAGGGACCCACCTAGGGCCTAGCTGCGAAACGGCACAAAACGCGCTCCTAGGAGCTGCACTCTGCAAAGGGAAACTGTGCTCGGGGAACAAAGCTCAGCCCCAAGGCGGCTTGGCTCAGGATCGCAGCGCTTGCCTAGTTCTCACCTAGCCCTAGGCTCCCCATAGGGCCAAGGAGGGTCTGGGCTGCCTCTGGCTCCGTGGGCACTGCTGCTTGGTTGGTGGTCTCCGCACCTTGAAACCAACTCCAAACGTGTTCTCCTTCGCGGAGAAGGCTGATTTGGCAGGAAGAAGCCCTGTGTGCACTGGCCCTGGCAACCCACCCATCGCCAGCTAGGGAGGGACCCACCTAGGGCCTAGCTGCGAAACGGCACAAAACGCGCTCCTAGGAGCTGCACTCTGCAAAGGGAAACTGTGCTCGGGGAACAAACCTCAGCCCCAAGGCGGCTTGGCTCAGGATCGCAGCGCTTGCCTAGTTCTCACCTAGCCCTAGGCTCCCCATAGGGCCAAGGAGGGTCTGGGCTGCCTCTGGCTCCGTGGGCACTGCTGCTTGGCTGGTGGTCTCCGCACCTTGAAACCAACTCCAAACGTGTTCTCCTTCGTGGAGAAGGCTGATTTGGCAGGAACAAGCCCTGTGTGCACTGGCCCTGGCAAACCACCCATCGCCAGCTAGGGAGGGATCCACCTAGGGCCTAGCTGCGAAACGGCACAAAACGCGCTCCTAGGAGCTGCACTCTGCAAAGGGAAACTGTGCTCGGGGAACAAAGCTCAGCCCCAAGGCGGCTTGGCTCAGGATCGCAGCGCTTGCCTAGTTCTCACCTAGCCCTAGGCTCCCCATAGGGCCAAGGAGGGTCTGGGCTGCCTCTGGCTCCGTGGGCACTGCTGCTTGGCTGGTGGTCTCCGCACCGTGAAACCAACTCCAAACGTGTTCTCCTTCGCGGAGAAGGCTGATTTGGCAGGAAGAAGCCCTGTGTGCACTGGCCCTGGCAATCCACCCATAGCCAGCTAAGGAGGGACCCACCTAGGGCCTAGCTGCGAAACGGCACAAAACGCGCTCCTAGGAGCTGCACTCTGCAAAGGGAAACTGTGCTCGGGGAACAAACCTCAGCCCCAAGGCGGCTTGGCTCAGGATCGCAGCGCTTGCCTAGTTCTCACCTAGCCCTAGGCTCCCCATAGGGCCAAGGAGGGTCTGGGCTGCCTCTGGCTCCGTGGGCACTGCTGCTTGGCTGGTGGTCTCCGCACCTTGAAACCAACTCCAAACGTGTTCTCCTTCGCGGAGAAGGCTGATTTGGCAGGAAGAAGCCCTGTGTGCACTGGCCCTGGCAACCCACCCATCGCCAGCTAGGGAGGGACCCACCTAGGGCCTAGCTGCGAAACGGCACAAAACGCGCTCCTAGGAGCTGCACTCTGCAAAGGGAAACTGTGCTCGGGGAACAAAGCTCAGCCCCAAGGCGGCTTGGCTCAGGATCGCAGCGCTTGCCTAGTTCTCACCTAGCCCTAGGCTCCCCATAGGGCCAAGGAGGGTCTGGGCTGCCTCTGGCTCCGTGGGCACTGCTGCTTGGTTGGTGGTCTCCGCACCTTGAAACCAACTCCAAACGTGTTCTCCTTCGTGGAGAAGGCTGATTTGGCAGGAACAAGCCCTGTGTGCACTGGCCCTGGCAATCCACCCTTAGCCAGCTAAGGAGGGACCCACCTAGGGCCTAGCTGCGAAACGGCACAAAACGCGCTCCTAGGAGCTGCACTCTGCAAAGGGAAACTGTGCTCGGGGAACAAAGCTCAGCCCCAAGGCGGCTTGGCTCAGGATCGCAGCGCTTGCCTAGTTCTCACCTAGCCCTAGGCTCCCCATAGGGCCAAGGAGGGTCTGGGCTGCCTCTGGCTCCGTGGGCACTGCTGCTTGGCTGGTGGTCTCCGCACCTTGAAACCAACTCCAAACGTGTTCTCCTTCGCGGAGAAGGCTGATTTGGCAGGAAGAAGCCCTGTGTGCACTGGCCCTGGCAATCCACCCATAGCCAGCTAAGGAGGGACCCACCTAGGGCCTAGCTGCGAAACGGCACAAAACGTGCTCCTAGGAGCTGCACTCTGCAAAGGGAAACTGTGCTCGGGGAACAAAGCTCAGCCCCAAGGCGGCTTGGCTCAGGATCGCAGCGCTTGCCTAGTTCTCACCTAGCCCTAGGCTCCCCATAGGGCCAAGGAGGGTCTGGGCTGCCTCTGGCTCCGTGGGCACTGCTGCTTGGCTGGTGGTCTCCGCACCGTGAAACCAACTCCAAACGTGTTCGCCTTCGCGGAGAAGGCTGATTTGGCAGGAAGAAGCCCTGTGTGCACTGGCCCTAGCAACCCACCCATCGCCAGCTAGGGAGGGACCCACCTAGGGCCTAGCTGCGAAACGGCACAAAACGCGCTCCTAGGAGCTGCACTCTGCAAAGGGAAACTGTGCTCGGGGAACAAAGCTCAGCCCCAAGGCGGCTTGGCTCAGGATCGCAGCGCTTGCCTAGTTCTCACCTAGCCCTAGGCTCCCCATATGGCCAAGGAGGGTCTGGGCTGCCTCTGGCTCCGTGGGCACTGCTGCTTGGTTGGTGGTCTCCGCACCTTGAAACCAACTCCAAACGTGTTCTCCTTCGCGGAGAAGGCTGATTTGGCAGGAAGAAGCCCTGTGTGCACTGGCCCTGGCAACCCACCCATCGCCAGCTAGGGAGGGACCCACCTAGGGCCTAGCTGCGAAACGGCACAAAACGCGCTCCTAGGAGCTGCACTCTGCAAAGGGAAACTGTGCTCGGGGAACAAAGCTCAGCCCCAAGGCGGCTTGGCTCAGGATCGCAGCGCTTGCCTAGTTCTCACCTAGCCCTAGGCTCCCCATAGGGCCAAGGAGGGTCTGGGCTGCCTCTGGCTCCGTGGGCACTGCTGATTGGTTGGTGGTCTCCGCACCTTGAAACCAACTCCAAACGTGTTCGCCTTCGCGGAGAAGGCTGATTTGGCAGGAAGAAGCCCTGTGTGCACTGGCCATGGCAACCCACCCATCGCCAGCTAGGAGGGACCCACCTAGGGCCTAGCTGCGAAACGGCACAAAACGCGCTCCTAGGAGCTGCACTCTGCAAAGGGAAACTGTGCTCGGGGAACAAAGCTCAGCCCCAAGGCGGCTTGGCTCAGGATCGCAGCGCTTGCCTAGTTCTCACCTAGCCCTAGGCTCCCCATAGGGCCAAGGAGGGTCTGGGCTGCCTCTGGCTCCGTGGGCACTGCTGCTTGGCTGGTGGTCTCCGCACCGTGAAACCAACTCCAAACGTGTTCGCCTTCGCGGAGAAGGCTGATTTGGCAGGAAGAAGCCCTGTGTGCACTGGCCCTGGCAACCCACCCATCGCCAGCTAGGGAGGGACCCACCTAGGGCCTAGCTGCGAAACGGCACAAAACGCGCTCCTAGGAGCTGCACTCTGCAAAGGGAAACTGTGCTCGGGGAACAAAGCTCAGCCCCAAGGCGGCTTGGCTCAGGATCGCAGCGCTTGCCTAGTTCTCACCTAGCCCTAGGCTCCCCATAGGGCCAAGGAGGGTCTGGGCTGCCTCTGGCTCCGTGGGCACTGCTGCTTGGTTGGTGGTCTCCGCACCTTGAAACCAACTCCAAACGTGTTCTCCTTCGTGGAGAAGGCTGATTTGGCAGGAACAAGCCCTGTGTGCACTGGCCCTGGCAATCCACCCTTAGCCAGCTAAGGAGGGACCCACCTAGGGCCTAGCTGCGAAACGGCACAAAACGCGCTCCTAGGAGCTGCACTCTGCAAAGGGAAACTGTGCTCGGGGAACAAACCTCAGCCCCAAGGCGGCTTGGCTCAGGATCGCAGCGCTTGCCTAGTTCTCACCTAGCCCTAGGCTCCCCATAGGGCCAAGGAGGGTCTGGGCTGCCTCTGGCTCCGTGGGCACTGCTGCTTGGCTGGTGGTCTCCGCACCGTGAAACCAACTCCAAACGTGTTCGCCTTCGCGGAGAAGGCTGATTTGGCAGGAAGAAGCCCTGTGTGCACTGGCCCTGGCAACCCACCCATCGCCAGCTAGGGAGGGACCCACCTAGGGCCTAGCTGCGAAACGGCACAAAACGCGCTCCTAGGAGCTGCACTCTGCAAAGGGAAACTGTGCTCGGGGAACAAAGCTCAGCCCCAAGGCGGCTTGGCTCAGGATCGCAGCGCTTGCCTAGTTCTCACCTAGCCCTAGGCTCCCCATAGGGCCAAGGAGGGTCTGGGCTGCCTCTGGCTCCGTGGGCACTGCTGCTTGGTTGGTGGTCTCCGCACATTGAAACCAACTCCAAACGTGTTCTCCTTCGCGAGAAGGCTGATTTGGCAGGAAGAAGCCCTGTGTGCACTGGCCCTGGCAACCCACCCATCGCCAGCTAGGGAGGGACCCACCTAGGGCCTAGCTGCGAAACGGCACAAAACGCGCTCCTAGGAGCTGCACTCTGCAAAGGGAAACTGTGCTCGGGGAACAAAGCTCAGCCCCAAGGCGGCTTGGCTCAGGATCGCAGCGCTTGCCTAGTTCTCACCTAGCCCTAGGCTCCCCATAGGGCCAAGGAGGGTCTGGGCTGCCTCTGGCTCCGTGGGCACTGCTGCTTGGCTGGTGGTCTCCGCAGCTTGAAACCAACTCCAAACGTGTTCGCCTTCGCGGAGAAGGCTGATTTGGCAGGAAGAAGCCCTGTGTGCACTGGCCCTGGCAACCCACCCATCGCCAGCTAGGAGGGACCCACCTAGGGCCTAGCTGCGAAACGGCACAAAACGCGCTCCTAGGAGCTGCACTCTGCAAAGGGAAACTGTGCTCGGGGAACAAAGCTCAGCCCCAAGGCGGCTTGGCTCAGGATCGCAGCGCTTGCCTAGTTCTCACCTAGCCCTAGGCTCCCCATAGGGCCAAGGAGGGTCTGGGCTGCCTCTGGCTCCGTGGGCACTGCTGCTTGGCTGGTGGTCTCCGCACCGTGAAACCAACTCCAAACGTGTTCGCCTTCGCGGAGAAGGCTGATTTGGCAGGAAGAAGCCCTGTGTGCACTGGCCCTGGCAACCCACCCATCGCCAGCTAGGGAGGGACCCACCTAGGGCCTAGCTGCGAAACGGCACAAAACGCGCTCCTAGGAGCTGCACTCTGCAAAGGGAAACTGTGCTCGGGGAACAAAGCTCAGCCCCAAGGCGGCTTGGCTCAGGATCGCAGCGCTTGCCTAGTTCTCACCTAGCCCTAGGCTCCCCATAGGGCCAAGGAGGGTCTGGGCTGCCTCTGGCTCCGTGGGCACTGCTGCTTGGTTGGTGGTCTCCGCACCTTGAAACCAACTCCAAACGTGTTCTCCTTCGTGGAGAAGGCTGATTTGGCAGGAACAAGCCCTGTGTGCACTGGCCCTGGCAATCCACCCTTAGCCAGCTAAGGAGGGACCCACCTAGGGCCTAGCTGCGAAACGGCACAAAACGCGCTCCTAGGAGCTGCACTCTGCAAAGGGAAACTGTGCTCGGGGAACAAACCTCAGCCCCAAGGCGGCTTGGCTCAGGATCGCAGCGCTTGCCTAGTTCTCACCTAGCCCTAGGCTCCCCATAGGGCCAAGGAGGGTCTGGGCTGCCTCTGGCTCCGTGGGCACTGCTGCTTGGCTGGTGGTCTCCGCACCGTGAAACCAACTCCAAACGTGTTCGCCTTCGCGGAGAAGGCTGATTTGGCAGGAAGAAGCCCTGTGTGCACTGGCCCTGGCAACCCACCCATCGCCAGCTAGGGAGGGACCCACCTAGGGCCTAGCTGCGAAACGGCACAAAACGCGCTCCTAGGAGCTGCACTCTGCAAAGGGAAACTGTGCTCGGGGAACAAAGCTCAGCCCCAAGGCGGCTTGGCTCAGGATCGCAGCGCTTGCCTAGTTCTCACCTAGCCCTAGGCTCCCCATAGGGCCAAGGAGGGTCTGGGCTGCCTCTGGCTCCGTGGGCACTGCTGCTTGGTTGGTGGTCTCCGCACATTGAAACCAACTCCAAACGTGTTCTCCTTCGCGAGAAGGCTGATTTGGCAGGAAGAAGCCCTGTGTGCACTGGCCCTGGCAACCCACCCATCGCCAGCTAGGGAGGGACCCACCTAGGGCCTAGCTGCGAAACGGCACAAAACGCGCTCCTAGGAGCTGCACTCTGCAAAGGGAAACTGTGCTCGGGGAACAAAGCTCAGCCCCAAGGCGGCTTGGCTCAGGATCGCAGCGCTTGCCTAGTTCTCACCTAGCCCTAGGCTCCCCATAGGGCCAAGGAGGGTCTGGGCTGCCTCTGGCTCCGTGGGCACTGCTGCTTGGCTGGTGGTCTCCGCAGCTTGAAACCAACTCCAAACGTGTTCGCCTTCGCGGAGAAGGCTGATTTGGCAGGAAGAAGCCCTGTGTGCACTGGCCCTGGCAACCCACCCATCGCCAGCTAGGAGGGACCCACCTAGGGCCTAGCTGCGAAACGGCACAAAACGCGCTCCTAGGAGCTGCACTCTGCAAAGGGAAACTGTGCTCGGGGAACAAAGCTCAGCCCCAAGGCGGCTTGGCTCAGGATCGCAGCGCTTGCCTAGTTCTCACCTAGCCCTAGGCTCCCCATAGGGCCAAGGAGGGTCTGGGCTGCCTCTGGCTCCGTGGGCACTGCTGCTTGGCTGGTGGTCTCCGCACCGTGAAACCAACTCCAAACGTGTTCGCCTTCGCGGAGAAGGCTGATTTGGCAGGAAGAAGCCCTGTGTGCACTGGCCCTGGCAACCCACCCATCGCCAGCTAGGGAGGGACCCACCTAGGGCCTAGCTGCGAAACGGCACAAAACGCGCTCCTAGGAGCTGCACTCTGCAAAGGGAAACTGTGCTCGGGGAACAAAGCTCAGCCCCAAGGCGGCTTGGCTCAGGATCGCAGCGCTTGCCTAGTTCTCACCTAGCCCTAGGCTCCCCATAGGGCCAAGGAGGGTCTGGGCTGCCTCTGGCTCCGTGGGCACTGCTGCTTGGTTGGTGGTCTCCGCACATTGAAACCAACTCCAAACGTGTTCTCCTTCGCGAGAAGGCTGATTTGGCAGGAAGAAGCCCTGTGTGCACTGGCCCTGGCAACCCACCCATCGCCAGCTAGGGAGGGACCCACCTAGGGCCTAGCTGCGAAACGGCACAAAACGCGCTCCTAGGAGCTGCACTCTGCAAAGGGAAACTGTGCTCGGGGAACAAAGCTCAGCCCCAAGGCGGCTTGGCTCAGGATCGCAGCGCTTGCCTAGTTCTCACCTAGCCCTAGGCTCCCCATAGGGCCAAGGAGGGTCTGGGCTGCCTCTGGCTCCGTGGGCACTGCTGCTTGGTTGGTGGTCTCCGCACCTTGAAACCAACTCCAAACGTGTTCTCCTTCGTGGAGAAGGCTGATTTGGCAGGAACAAGCCCTGTGTGCACTGGCCCTGGCAATCCACCCTTAGCCAGCTAAGGAGGGACCCACCTAGGGCCTAGCTGCGAAACGGCACAAAACGCGCTCCTAGGAGCTGCACTCTGCAAAGGGAAACTGTGCTCGGGGAACAAAGCTCAGCCCCAAGGCGGCTTGGCTCAGGATCGCAGCGCTTGCCTAGTTCTCACCTAGCCCTAGGCTCCCCATAGGGCCAAGGAGGGTCTGGGCTGCCTCTGGCTCCGTGGGCACTGCTGCTTGGCTGGTGGTCTCCGCACCTTGAAACCAACTCCAAACGTGTTCTCCTTCGCGGAGAAGGCTGATTTGGCAGGAAGAAGCCCTGTGTGCACTGGCCCTGGCAATCCACCCATAGCCAGCTAAGGAGGGACCCACCTAGGGCCTAGCTGCGAAACGGCACAAAACGCGCTCCTAGGAGCTGCACTCTGCAAAGGGAAACTGTGCTCGGGGAACAAAGCTCAGCCCCAAGGCGGCTTGGCTCAGGATCGCAGCGCTTGCCTAGTTCTCACCTAGCCCTAGGCTCCCCATAGGGCCAAGGAGGGTCTGGGCTGCCTCTGGCTCCGTGGGCACTGCTGCTTGGTTGGTGGTCTCCGCACCTTGAAACCAACTCCAAACGTGTTCTCCTTCGCGGAGAAGGCTGATTTGGCAGGAAGAAGCCCTGTGTGCACTGGCCCTGGCAACCCACCCATCGCCAGCTAGGGAGGGACCCACCTAGGGCCTAGCTGCGAAACGGCACAAAACACGCTCCTAGGAGCTGCACTCTGCAAAGGGAAACTGTGCTCGGGGAACAAACCTCAGCCCCAAGGCGGCTTGGCTCAGGATCGCAGCGCTTGCCTAGTTCTCACCTAGCCCTAGGCTCCCCATAGGGCCAAGGAGGGTCTGGGCTGCCTCTGGCTCCGTGGGCACTGCTGCTTGGTTGGTGGTCTCCGCACCTTGAAACCAACTCCAAACGTGTTCTCCTTCGTGGAGAAGGCTGATTTGGCAGGAACAAGCCCTGTGTGCACTGACCCTGGCAAACCACCCATCGCCAGCTAGGGAGGGATCCACCTAGGGCCTAGCTGCGAAACGGCACAAAACGCGCTCCTAGGAGCTGCACTCTGCAAAGGGAAACTGTGCTCGGGGAACAAAGCTCAGCCCCAAGGCGGCTTGGCTCAGGATCGCAGCGCTTGCCTAGTTCTCACCTAGCCCTAGGCTCCCCATAGGGCCAAGGAGGGTCTGGGCTGCCTCTGGCTCCGTGGGCACTGCTGCTTGGCTGGTGGTCTCCGGAGCTTGAAACCAACTCCAAACGTGTTCGCCTTCGCGGAGAAGGCTGATTTGGCAGGAAGAAGCCCTGTGTGCACTGGCCCTGGCAACCCACCCATCGCCAGCTAGGGAGGGACCCACCTAGGGCCTAGCTGCGAAACGGCACAAAACGCGCTCCTAGGAGCTGCACTCTGCAAAGGGAAACTGTGCTCGGGGAACAAAGCTCAGCCCCAAGGCGGCTTGGCTCAGGATCGCAGCGCTTGCCTAGTTCTCACCTAGCCCTAGGCTCCCCATAGGGCCAAGGAGGGTCTGGGCTGCCTCTGGCTCCGTGGGCACTGCTGCTTGGCTGGTGGTCTCCGCACCGTGAAACCAACTCCAAACGTGTTCGCCTTCGCGGAGAAGGCTGATTTGGCAGGAAGAAGCCCTGTGTGCACTGGCCCTGGCAACCCACCCATCGCCAGCTAGGGAGGGACCCACCTAGGGCCTAGCTGCGAAACGGCACAAAACGCGCTCCTAGGAGCTGCACTCTGCAAAGGGAAACTGTGCTCGGGGAACAAAGCTCAGCCCCAAGGCGGCTTGGCTCAGGATCGCAGCGCTTGCCTAGTTCTCACCTAGCCCTAGGCTCCCCATAGGGCCAAGGAGGGTCTGGGCTGCCTCTGGCTCCGTGGGCACTGCTGCTTGGCTGGTGGTCTCCGCAGCTTGAAACCAACTCCAAACGTGTTCGCCTTCGCGGAGAAGGCTGATTTGGCAGGAAGAAGCCCTGTGTGCACTGGCCCTGGCAACCCACCCATCGCCAGCTAGGGAGGGACCCACCTAGGGCCTAGCTGCGAAACGGCACAAAACGCGATCCTAGGAGCTGCACTCTGCAAAGGGAAACTGTGCTCGGGGAACAAACCTCAGCCCCAAGGCGGCTTGGCTCAGGATCGCAGCGCTTGCCTAGTTCTCACCTAGCCCTAGGCTCCCCATAGGGCCAAGGAGGGTCTGGGCTGCCTCTGGCTCCGTGGGCACTGCTGCTTGGTTGGTGGTCTCCGCACATTGAAACCAACTCCAAACGTGTTCTCCTTCGCGGAGAAGGCTGATTTGGCAGGAAGAAGCCCTGTGTGCACTGGCCCTGGCAACCCACCCATCGCCAGCTAGGGAGGGACCCACCTAGGGCCTAGCTGCGAAACGGCACAAAACGCGCTCCTAGGAGCTGCACTCTGCAAAGGGAAACTGTGCTCGGGGAACAAAGCTCAGCCCCAAGGCGGCTTGGCTCAGGATCGCAGCGCTTGCCTAGTTCTCACCTAGCCCTAGGCTCCCCATAGGGCCAAGGAGGGTCTGGGCTGCCTCTGGCTCCGTGGGCACTGCTGCTTGGTTGGTGGTCTCCGCACCTTGAAACCAACTCCAAACGTGTTCTCCTTCGTGGAGAAGGCTGATTTGGCAGGAACAAGCCCTGTGTGCACTGGCCCTGGCAATCCACCCTTAGCCAGCTAAGGAGGGACCCACCTAGGGCCTAGCTGCGAAACGGCACAAAACGCGCTCCTAGGAGCTGCACTCTGCAAAGGGAAACTGTGCTCGGGGAACAAACCTCAGCCCCAAGTCGGCTTGGCTCAGGATCGCAGCGCTTGCCTAGTTCTCACCTAGCCCTAGGCTCCCCATAGGGCCAAGGAGGGTCTGGGCTGCCTCTGGCTCCGTGGGCACTGCTGCTTGGCTGGTGGTCTCCGGAGCTTGAAACCAACTCCAAACGTGTTCGCCTTCGCGGAGAAGGCTGATTTGGCAGGAAGAAGCCCTGTGTGCACTGGCCCTGGCAACCCACCCATCGCCAGCTAGGGAGGGACCCACCTAGGGCCTAGCTGCGAAACGGCACAAAACGCGCTCCTAGGAGCTGCACTCTGCAAAGGGAAACTGTGCTCGGGGAACAAAGCTCAGCCCCAAGGCGGCTTGGCTCAGGATCGCAGCGCTTGCCTAGTTCTCACCTAGCCCTAGGCTCCCCATAGGGCCAAGGAGGGTCTGGGCTGCCTCTGGCTCCGTGGGCACTGCTGCTTGGCTGGTGGTCTCCGCACCGTGAAACCAACTCCAAACGTGTTCTCCTTCGCGAGAAGGCTGATTTGGCAGGAAGAAGCCCTGTGTGCACTGGCCCTGGCAACCCACCCATCGCCAGCTAGGGAGGGACCCACCTAGGGCCTAGCTGCGAAACGGCACAAAACGCGCTCCTAGGAGCTGCACTCTGCAAAGGGAAACTGTGCTCGGGGAACAAAGCTCAGCCCCAAGGCGGCTTGGCTCAGGATCGCAGCGCTTGCCTAGTTCTCACCTAGCCCTAGGCTCCCCATA
Source organism: Sus scrofa (assembly GCF_054392235.1). Taxonomy (NCBI): domain Eukaryota; kingdom Metazoa; phylum Chordata; class Mammalia; order Artiodactyla; family Suidae; genus Sus; species Sus scrofa. Next base: position 30,553,538 of record NC_139389.1, on the reverse strand, counting down.
GGGCCAAGGAGGGTCTGGGCTGCCTCTGGCTCCGTGGGCACTGCTGCTTGGCTGGTGGTCTCCGGAGCTTGAAACCAACTCCAAACGTGTTCGCCTTCGCGGAGAAGGCTGATTTGGCAGGAAGAAGCCCTGTGTGCACTGGCCCTGGCAACCCACCCATCGCCAGCTAGGGAGGGACCCACCTAGGGCCTAGCTGCGAAACGGCACAAAACGCGCTCCTAGGAGCTGCACTCTGCAAAGGGAAACTGTGCTCGGGGAACAAAGCTCAGCCCCAAGGCGGCTTGGCTCAGGATCGCAGCGCTTGCCTAGTTCTCACCTAGCCCTAGGCTCCCCATAGGGCCAAGGAGGGTCTGGGCTGCCTCTGGCTCCGTGGGCACTGCTGCTTGGCTGGTGGTCTCCGCACCGTGAAACCAACTCCAAACGTGTTCGCCTTCGCGGAGAAGGCTGATTTGGCAGGAAGAAGCCCTGTGTGCACTGGCCCTGGCAACCCACCCATCGCCAGCTAGGGAGGGACCCACCTAGGGCCTAGCTGCGAAACGGCACAAAACGCGCTCCTAGGAGCTGCACTCTGCAAAGGGAAACTGTGCTCGGGGAACAAAGCTCAGCCCCAAGGCGGCTTGGCTCAGGATCGCAGCGCTTGCCTAGTTCTCACCTAGCCCTAGGCTCCCCATAGGGCCAAGGAGGGTCTGGGCTGCCTCTGGCTCCGTGGGCACTGCTGCTTGGCTGGTGGTCTCCGCAGCTTGAAACCAACTCCAAACGTGTTCGCCTTCGCGGAGAAGGCTGATTTGGCAGGAAGAAGCCCTGTGTGCACTGGCCCTGGCAACCCACCCATCGCCAGCTAGGGAGGGACCCACCTAGGGCCTAGCTGCGAAACGGCACAAAACGCGATCCTAGGAGCTGCACTCTGCAAAGGGAAACTGTGCTCGGGGAACAAACCTCAGCCCCAAGGCGGCTTGGCTCAGGATCGCAGCGCTTGCCTAGTTCTCACCTAGCCCTAGGCTCCCCATAGGGCCAAGGAGGGTCTGGGCTGCCTCTGGCTCCGTGGGCACTGCTGCTTGGTTGGTGGTCTCCGCACATTGAAACCAACTCCAAACGTGTTCTCCTTCGCGGAGAAGGCTGATTTGGCAGGAAGAAGCCCTGTGTGCACTGGCCCTGGCAACCCACCCATCGCCAGCTAGGGAGGGACCCACCTAGGGCCTAGCTGCGAAACGGCACAAAACGCGCTCCTAGGAGCTGCACTCTGCAAAGGGAAACTGTGCTCGGGGAACAAAGCTCAGCCCCAAGGCGGCTTGGCTCAGGATCGCAGCGCTTGCCTAGTTCTCACCTAGCCCTAGGCTCCCCATAGGGCCAAGGAGGGTCTGGGCTGCCTCTGGCTCCGTGGGCACTGCTGCTTGGTTGGTGGTCTCCGCACCTTGAAACCAACTCCAAACGTGTTCTCCTTCGTGGAGAAGGCTGATTTGGCAGGAACAAGCCCTGTGTGCACTGGCCCTGGCAATCCACCCTTAGCCAGCTAAGGAGGGACCCACCTAGGGCCTAGCTGCGAAACGGCACAAAACGCGCTCCTAGGAGCTGCACTCTGCAAAGGGAAACTGTGCTCGGGGAACAAACCTCAGCCCCAAGTCGGCTTGGCTCAGGATCGCAGCGCTTGCCTAGTTCTCACCTAGCCCTAGGCTCCCCATAGGGCCAAGGAGGGTCTGGGCTGCCTCTGGCTCCGTGGGCACTGCTGCTTGGCTGGTGGTCTCCGGAGCTTGAAACCAACTCCAAACGTGTTCGCCTTCGCGGAGAAGGCTGATTTGGCAGGAAGAAGCCCTGTGTGCACTGGCCCTGGCAACCCACCCATCGCCAGCTAGGGAGGGACCCACCTAGGGCCTAGCTGCGAAACGGCACAAAACGCGCTCCTAGGAGCTGCACTCTGCAAAGGGAAACTGTGCTCGGGGAACAAAGCTCAGCCCCAAGGCGGCTTGGCTCAGGATCGCAGCGCTTGCCTAGTTCTCACCTAGCCCTAGGCTCCCCATAGGGCCAAGGAGGGTCTGGGCTGCCTCTGGCTCCGTGGGCACTGCTGCTTGGCTGGTGGTCTCCGCACCGTGAAACCAACTCCAAACGTGTTCTCCTTCGCGAGAAGGCTGATTTGGCAGGAAGAAGCCCTGTGTGCACTGGCCCTGGCAACCCACCCATCGCCAGCTAGGGAGGGACCCACCTAGGGCCTAGCTGCGAAACGGCACAAAACGCGCTCCTAGGAGCTGCACTCTGCAAAGGGAAACTGTGCTCGGGGAACAAAGCTCAGCCCCAAGGCGGCTTGGCTCAGGATCGCAGCGCTTGCCTAGTTCTCACCTAGCCCTAGGCTCCCCATAGGGCCAAGGAGGGTCTGGGCTGCCTCTGGCTCCGTGGGCACTGCTGCTTGGTTGGTGGTCTCCGCACCTTGAAACCAACTCCAAACGTGTTCTCCTTCGTGGAGAAGGCTGATTTGGCAGGAACAAGCCCTGTGTGCACTGGCCCTGGCAATCCACCCTTAGCCAGCTAAGGAGGGACCCACCTAGGGCCTAGCTGCGAAACGGCACAAAACGCGCTCCTAGGAGCTGCACTCTGCAAAGGGAAACTGTGCTCGGGGAACAAACCTCAGCCCCAAGGCGGCTTGGCTCAGGATCGCAGCGCTTGCCTAGTTCTCACCTAGCCCTAGGCTCCCCATAGGGCCAAGGAGGGTCTGGGCTGCCTCTGGCTCCGTGGGCACTGCTGCTTGGCTGGTGGTCTCCGCACCTTGAAACCAACTCCAAACGTGTTCTCCTTCGCGGAGAAGGCTGATTTGGCAGGAAGAAGCCCTGTGTGCACTGGCCCTGGCAATCCACCCATAGCCAGCTAAGGAGGGACCCACCTAGGGCCTAGCTGCGAAACGGCACAAAACGCGCTCCTAGGAGCTGCACTCTGCAAAGGGAAACTGTGCTCGGGGAACAAAGCTCAGCCCCAAGGCGGCTTGGCTCAGGATCGCAGCGCTTGCCTAGTTCTCACCTAGCCCTAGGCTCCCCATAGGGCCAAGGAGGGTCTGGGCTGCCTCTGGCTCCGTGGGCACTGCTGCTTGGTTGGTGGTCTCCGCACCTTGAAACCAACTCCAAACGTGTTCTCCTTCGCGGAGAAGGCTGATTTGGCAGGAAGAAGCCCTGTGTGCACTGGCCCTGGCAACCCACCCATCGCCAGCTAGGGAGGGACCCACCTAGGGCCTAGCTGCGAAACGGCACAAAACACGCTCCTAGGAGCTGCACTCTGCAAAGGGAAACTGTGCTCGGGGAACAAACCTCAGCCCCAAGGCGGCTTGGCTCAGGATCGCAGCGCTTGCCTAGTTCTCACCTAGCCCTAGGCTCCCCATAGGGCCAAGGAGGGTCTGGGCTGCCTCTGGCTCCGTGGGCACTGCTGCTTGGTTGGTGGTCTCCGCACCTTGAAACCAACTCCAAACGTGTTCTCCTTCGTGGAGAAGGCTGATTTGGCAGGAACAAGCCCTGTGTGCACTGACCCTGGCAAACCACCCATCGCCAGCTAGGGAGGGATCCACCTAGGGCCTAGCTGCGAAACGGCACAAAACGCGCTCCTAGGAGCTGCACTCTGCAAAGGGAAACTGTGCTCGGGGAACAAAGCTCAGCCCCAAGGCGGCTTGGCTCAGGATCGCAGCGCTTGCCTAGTTCTCACCTAGCCCTAGGCTCCCCATAGGGCCAAGGAGGGTCTGGGCTGCCTCTGGCTCCGTGGGCACTGCTGCTTGGCTGGTGGTCTCCGGAGCTTGAAACCAACTCCAAACGTGTTCGCCTTCGCGGAGAAGGCTGATTTGGCAGGAAGAAGCCCTGTGTGCACTGGCCCTGGCAACCCACCCATAGCCAGCTAGGGAGGGACCCACCTAGGGCCTAGCTTTGAAACGGCACAAAACGCGCTCCTAGGAGCTGCACTCTGCAAAGGGAAACTGTGCTCGGGGAACAAAGCTCAGCCCCAAGGCGGCTTGGCTCAGGATCGCAGCGCTTGCCTAGTTCTCACCTAGCCCTAGGCTCCCCATAGGGCCAAGGAGGGTCTGGGCTGCCTCTGGCTCCGTGGGCACTGCTGCTTGGCTGGTGGTCTCCGCAGCTTGAAACCAACTCCAAACGTGTTCGCCTTCGCGGAGAAGGCTGATTTGGCAGGAAGAAGCCCTGTGTGCACTGGCCCTGGCAACCCACCCATCGCCAGCTAGGGAGGGACCCACCTAGGGCCTAGCTGCGAAACGGCACAAAACGCGATCCTAGGAGCTGCACTCTGCAAAGGGAAACTGTGCTCGGGGAACAAACCTCAGCCCCAAGGCGGCTTGGCTCAGGATCGCAGCGCTTGCCTAGTTCTCACCTAGCCCTAGGCTCCCCATAGGGCCAAGGAGGGTCTGGGCTGCCTCTGGCTCCGTGGGCACTGCTGCTTGGTTGGTGGTCTCCGCACATTGAAACCAACTCCAAACGTGTTCTCCTTCGCGGAGAAGGCTGATTTGGCAGGAAGAAGCCCTGTGTGCACTGGCCCTGGCAACCCACCCATCGCCAGCTAGGGAGGGACCCACCTAGGGCCTAGCTGCGAAACGGCACAAAACGCGCTCCTAGGAGCTGCACTCTGCAAAGGGAAACTGTGCTCGGGGAACAAAGCTCAGCCCCAAGGCGGCTTGGCTCAGGATCGCAGCGCTTGCCTAGTTCTCACCTAGCCCTAGGCTCCCCATAGGGCCAAGGAGGGTCTGGGCTGCCTCTGGCTCCGTGGGCACTGCTGCTTGGTTGGTGGTCTCCGCACCTTGAAACCAACTCCAAACGTGTTCTCCTTCGTGGAGAAGGCTGATTTGGCAGGAACAAGCCCTGTGTGCACTGGCCCTGGCAATCCACCCTTAGCCAGCTAAGGAGGGACCCACCTAGGGCCTAGCTGCGAAACGGCACAAAACGCGCTCCTAGGAGCTGCACTCTGCAAAGGGAAACTGTGCTCGGGGAACAAACCTCAGCCCCAAGTCGGCTTGGCTCAGGATCGCAGCGCTTGCCTAGTTCTCACCTAGCCCTAGGCTCCCCATAGGGCCAAGGAGGGTCTGGGCTGCCTCTGGCTCCGTGGGCACTGCTGCTTGGCTGGTGGTCTCCGGAGCTTGAAACCAACTCCAAACGTGTTCGCCTTCGCGGAGAAGGCTGATTTGGCAGGAAGAAGCCCTGTGTGCACTGGCCCTGGCAACCCACCCATCGCCAGCTAGGGAGGGACCCACCTAGGGCCTAGCTGCGAAACGGCACAAAACGCGCTCCTAGGAGCTGCACTCTGCAAAGGGAAACTGTGCTCGGGGAACAAAGCTCAGCCCCAAGGCGGCTTGGCTCAGGATCGCAGCGCTTGCCTAGTTCTCACCTAGCCCTAGGCTCCCCATAGGGCCAAGGAGGGTCTGGGCTGCCTCTGGCTCCGTGGGCACTGCTGCTTGGCTGGTGGTCTCCGCACCGTGAAACCAACTCCAAACGTGTTCGCCTTCGCGGAGAAGGCTGATTTGGCAGGAAGAAGCCCTGTGTGCACTGGCCCTGGCAACCCACCCATCGCCAGCTAGGGAGGGACCCACCTAGGGCCTAGCTGCGAAACGGCACAAAACGCGCTCCTAGGAGCTGCACTCTGCAAAGGGAAACTGTGCTCGGGGAACAAAGCTCAGCCCCAAGGCGGCTTGGCTCAGGATCGCAGCGCTTGCCTAGTTCTCACCTAGCCCTAGGCTCCCCATAGGGCCAAGGAGGGTCTGGGCTGCCTCTGGCTCCGTGGGCACTGCTGCTTGGCTGGTGGTCTCCGCAGCTTGAAACCAACTCCAAACGTGTTCGCCTTCGCGGAGAAGGCTGATTTGGCAGGAAGAAGCCCTGTGTGCACTGGCCCTGGCAACCCACCCATCGCCAGCTAGGGAGGGACCCACCTAGGGCCTAGCTGCGAAACGGCACAAAACGCGATCCTAGGAGCTGCACTCTGCAAAGGGAAACTGTGCTCGGGGAACAAACCTCAGCCCCAAGGCGGCTTGGCTCAGGATCGCAGCGCTTGCCTAGTTCTCACCTAGCCCTAGGCTCCCCATAGGGCCAAGGAGGGTCTGGGCTGCCTCTGGCTCCGTGGGCACTGCTGCTTGGTTGGTGGTCTCCGCACATTGAAACCAACTCCAAACGTGTTCTCCTTCGCGGAGAAGGCTGATTTGGCAGGAAGAAGCCCTGTGTGCACTGGCCCTGGCAACCCACCCATCGCCAGCTAGGGAGGGACCCACCTAGGGCCTAGCTGCGAAACGGCACAAAACGCGCTCCTAGGAGCTGCACTCTGCAAAGGGAAACTGTGCTCGGGGAACAAAGCTCAGCCCCAAGGCGGCTTGGCTCAGGATCGCAGCGCTTGCCTAGTTCTCACCTAGCCCTAGGCTCCCCATAGGGCCAAGGAGGGTCTGGGCTGCCTCTGGCTCCGTGGGCACTGCTGCTTGGTTGGTGGTCTCCGCACCTTGAAACCAACTCCAAACGTGTTCTCCTTCGTGGAGAAGGCTGATTTGGCAGGAACAAGCCCTGTGTGCACTGGCCCTGGCAATCCACCCTTAGCCAGCTAAGGAGGGACCCACCTAGGGCCTAGCTGCGAAACGGCACAAAACGCGCTCCTAGGAGCTGCACTCTGCAAAGGGAAACTGTGCTCGGGGAACAAACCTCAGCCCCAAGGCGGCTTGGCTCAGGATCGCAGCGCTTGCCTAGTTCTCACCTAGCCCTAGGCTCCCCATAGGGCCAAGGAGGGTCTGGGCTGCCTCTGGCTCCGTGGGCACTGCTGCTTGGCTGGTGGTCTCCGCACCTTGAAACCAACTCCAAACGTGTTCTCCTTCGCGGAGAAGGCTGATTTGGCAGGAAGAAGCCCTGTGTGCACTGGCCCTGGCAATCCACCCATAGCCAGCTAAGGAGGGACCCACCTAGGGCCTAGCTGCGAAACGGCACAAAACGCGCTCCTAGGAGCTGCACTCTGCAAAGGGAAACTGTGCTCGGGGAACAAAGCTCAGCCCCAAGGCGGCTTGGCTCAGGATCGCAGCGCTTGCCTAGTTCTCACCTAGCCCTAGGCTCCCCATAGGGCCAAGGAGGGTCTGGGCTGCCTCTGGCTCCGTGGGCACTGCTGCTTGGCTGGTGGTCTCCGCAGCTTGAAACCAACTCCAAACGTGTTCTCCTTCGCGGAGAAGGCTGATTTGGCAGGAAGAAGCCCTGTGTGCACTGGCCCTAGCAACCCACCCATCGCCAGCTAGGGAGGGACCCACCTAGGGCCTAGCTGCGAAACGGCACAAAACGCGCTCCTAGGAGCTGCACTCTGCAAAGGGAAACTGTGCTCGGGGAACAAAGCTCAGCCCCAAGGCGGCTTGGCTCAGGATCGCAGCGCTTGCCTAGTTCTCACCTAGCCCTAGGCTCCCCATAGGGCCAAGGAGGGTCTGGGCTGCCTCTGGCTCCGTGGGCACTGCTGCTTGGCTGGTGGTCTCCGCAGCTTGAAACCAACTCCAAACGTGTTCTCCTTCGCGGAGAAGGCTGATTTGGCAGGAAGAAGCCCTGTGTGCACTGGCCCTAGCAACCCACCCATCGCCAGCTAGGGAGGGACCCACCTAGGGCCTAGCTGCGAAACGGCACAAAACGCGCTCCTAGGAGCTGCACTCTGCAAAGGGAAACTGTGCTCGGGGAACAAAGCTCAGCCCCAAGGCGGCTTGGCTCAGGATCGCAGCGCTTGCCTAGTTCTCACCTAGCCCTAGGCTCCCCATAGGACCAAGGAGGGTCTGGGCTGCCTCTGGCTCCGTGGGCACTGCTGCTTGGCTGGTGGTCTCCGCAGCTTGAAACCAACTCCAAACGTGTTCGCCTTCGCGGAGAAGGCTGATTTGGCAGGAAGAAGCCCTGTGTGCACTGGCCCTGGCAACCCACCCATCGCCAGCTAGGAGGGACCCACCTAGGGCCTAGCTGCGAAACGGCACAAAACGCGCTCCTAGGAGCTGCACTCTGCAAAGGGAAACTGTGCTCGGGGAACAAAGCTCAGCCCCAAGGCGGCTTGGCTCAGGATCGCAGCGCTTGCCTAGTTCTCACCTAGCCCTAGGCTCCCCATAGGGCCAAGGAGGGTCTGGGCTGCCTCTGGCTCCGTGGGCACTGCTGCTTGGCTGGTGGTCTCCGCACCGTGAAACCAACTCCAAACGTGTTCGCCTTCGCGGAGAAGGCTGATTTGGCAGGAAGAAGCCCTGTGTGCACTGGCCCTGGCAACCCACCCATCGCCAGCTAGGGAGGGACCCACCTAGGGCCTAGCTGCGAAACGGCACAAAACGCGCTCCTAGGAGCTGCACTCTGCAAAGGGAAACTGTGCTCGGGGAACAAAGCTCAGCCCCAAGGCGGCTTGGCTCAGGATCGCAGCGCTTGCCTAGTTCTCACCTAGCCCTAGGCTCCCCATAGGGCCAAGGAGGGTCTGGGCTGCCTCTGGCTCCGTGGGCACTGCTGCTTGGCTGGTGGTCTCCGCACCTTGAAACCAACTCCAAACGTGTTCTCCTTCGCGGAGAAGGCTGATTTGGCAGGAAGAAGCCCTGTGTGCACTGGCCCTGGCAACCCACCCATCGCCAGCTAGGGAGGGACCCACCTAGGGCCTAGCTGCGAAACGGCACAAAACGCGCTCCTAGGAGCTGCACTCTGCAAAGGGAAACTGTGCTCGGGGAACAAAGCTCAGCCCCAAGGCGGCTTGGCTCAGGATCGCAGCGCTTGCCTAGTTCTCACCTAGCCCTAGGCTCCCCATAGGGCCAAGGAGGGTCTGGGCTGCCTCTGGCTCCGTGGGCACTGCTGCTTGGTTGGTGGTCTCCGCACCTTGAAACCAACTCCAAACGTGTTCTCCTTCGCGGAGAAGGCTGATTTGGCAGGAAGAAGCCCTGTGTGCACTGGCCCTGGCAACCCACCCATCGCCAGCTAGGGAGGGACCCACCTAGGGCCTAGCTGCGAAACGGCACAAAACGCGCTCCTAGGAGCTGCACTCTGCAAAGGGAAACTGTGCTCGGGGAACAAAGCTCAGCCCCAAGGCGGCTTGGCTCAGGATCGCAGCGCTTGCCTAGTTCTCACCTAGCCCTAGGCTCCCCATAGGGCCAAGGAGGGTCTGGGCTGCGTCTGGCTCCGTGGGCACTGCTGCTTGGTTGGTGGTCTCCGCACCTTGAAACCAACTCCAAACGTGTTCTCCTTCGTGGAGAAGGCTGATTTGGCAGGAACAAGCCCTGTGTGCACTGGCCCTGGCAATCCACCCTTAGCCAGCTAAGGAGGGACCCACCTAGGGCCTAGCTGCGAAACGGCACAAAACGCGCTCCTAGGAGCTGCACTCTGCAAAGGGAAACTGTGCTCGGGGAACAAAGCTCAGCCCCAAGGCGGCTTGGCTCAGGATCGCAGCGCTTGCCTAGTTCTCACGTAGCCCTAGGCTCCCCATAGGGCCAAGGAGGGTCTGGGCTGCCTCTGGCTCCGTGGGCACTGCTGCTTGGCTGGTGGTCTCCGCAGCTTGAAACCAACTCCAAACGTGTTCGCCTTCGCGGAGAAGGCTGATTTGGCAGGAAGAAGCCCTGTGTGCACTGGCCCTGGCAACCCACCCATCGCCAGCTAGGAGGGACCCACCTAGGGCCTAGCTGCGAAACGGCACAAAACGCGCTCCTAGGAGCTGCACTCTGCAAAGGGAAACTGTGCTCGGGGAACAAAGCTCAGCCCCAAGGCGGCTTGGCTCAGGATCGCAGCGCTTGCCTAGTTCTCACCTAGCCCTAGGCTCCCCATAGGGCCAAGGAGGGTCTGGGCTGCCTCTGGCTCCGTGGGCACTGCTGCTTGGCCGGTGGTCTCCGCACCGTGAAACCAACTCCAAACGTGTTCGCCTTCTCGGAGAAGGCTGATTTGGCAGGAAGAAGCCCTGTGTGCACTGGCCCTGGCAACCCACCCATCGCCAGCTAGGGAGGGACCCACCTAGGGCCTAGCTGCGAAACGGCACAAAACGCGCTCCTAGGAGCTGCACTCTGCAAAGGGAAACTGTGCTCGGGGAACAAACCTCAGCCCCAAGGCGGCTTGGCTCAGGATCGCAGCGCTTGCCTAGTTCTCACCTAGCCCTAGGCTCCCCATAGGGCCAAGGAGGGTCTGGGCTGCCTCTGGCTCCGTGGGCACTGCTGCTTGGTTGGTGGTCTCCGCACATTGAAACCAACTCCAAACGTGTTCTCCTTCGCGAGAAGGCTGATTTGGCAGGAAGAAGCCCTGTGTGCACTGGCCCTGGCAACCCACCCATCGCCAGCTAGGGAGGGACCCACCTAGGGCCTAGCTGCGAAACGGCACAAAACGCGCTCCTAGGAGCTGCACTCTGCAAAGGGAAACTGTGCTCGGGGAACAAAGCTCAGCCCCAAGGCGGCTTGGCTCAGGATCGCAGCGCTTGCCTAGTTCTCACCTAGCCCTAGGCTCCCCATAGGGCCAAGGAGGGTCTGGGCTGCCTCTGGCTCCGTGGGCACTGCTGCTTGGTTGGTGGTCTCCGCAGCTTGAAACCAACTCCAAACGTGTTCTCCTTCGCGGAGAAGGCTGATTTGGCAGGAAGAAGCCCTGTGTGCACTGGCCCTGGCAACCCACCCATCGCCAGCTAGGGAGGGACCCACCTAGGGCCTAGCTGCGAAACGGCACAAAACACGCTCCTAGGAGCTGCACTCTGCAAAGGGAAACTGTGCTCGGGGAACAAACCTCAGCCCCAAGGCGGCTTGGCTCAGGATCGCAGCGCTTGCCTAGTTCTCACCTAGCCCTAGGCTCCCCATAGGGCCAAGGAGGGTCTGGGCTGCCTCTGGCTCCGTGGGCACTGCTGCTTGGTTGGTGGTCTCCGGACCTTGAAACCAACTCCAAACGTGTTCTCCTTCGTGGAGAAGGCTGATTTGGCAGGAACAAGCCCTGTGTGCACTGACCCTGGCAAACCACCCATCGCCAGCTAGGGAGGGATCCACCTAGGGCCTAGCTGCGAAACGGCACAAAACGCGCTCCTAGGAGCTGCACTCTGCAAAGGGAAACTGTGCTCGGGGAACAAAGCTCAGCCCCAAGGCGGCTTGGCTCAGGATCGCAGCGCTTGCCTAGTTCTCACCTAGCCCTAGGCTCCCCATAGGGCCAAGGAGGGTCTGGGCTGCCTCTGGCTCCGTGGGCACTGCTGCTTGGCTGGTGGTCTCCGGAGCTTGAAGCCAACTCCAAACGTGTTCGCCTTCGCGGAGAAGGCTGATTTGGCAGGAAGAAGCCCTGTGTGCACTGGCCCTGGCAACCCACCCATCGCCAGCTAGGAGGGACCCACCTAGGGCCTAGCTGCGAAACGGCACAAAACGCGCTCCTAGGAGCTGCACTCTGCAAAGGGAAACTGTGCTCGGGGAACAAAGCTCAGCCCCAAGGCGGCTTGGCTCAGGATCGCAGCGCTTGCCTAGTTCTCACCTAGCCCTAGGCTCCCCATAGGGCCAAGGAGGGTCTGGGCTGCCTCTGGCTCCGTGGGCACTGCTGCTTGGCTGGTGGTCTCCGCACCGTGAAACCAACTCCAAACGTGTTCGCCTTCGCGGAGAAGGCTGATTTGGCAGGAAGAAGCCCTGTGTGCACTGGCCCTGGCAACCCACCCATCGCCAGCTAGGGAGGGACCCACCTAGGGCCTAGCTGCGAAACGGCACAAAACGCGCTCCTAGGAGCTGCACTCTGCAAAGGGAAACTGTGCTCGGGGAACAAAGCTCAGCCCCAAGGCGGCTTGGCTCAGGATCGCAGCGCTTGCCTAGTTCTCACCTAGCCCTAGGCTCCCCATAGGGCCAAGGAGGGTCTGGGCTGCCTCTGGCTCCGTGGGCACTGCTGCTTGGCTGGTGGTCTCCGCAGCTTGAAACCAACTCCAAACGTGTTCGCCTTCGCGGAGAAGGCTGATTTGGCAGGAAGAAGCCCTGTGTGCACTGGCCCTGGCAACCCACCCATCGCCAGCTAGGGAGGGACCCACCTAGGGCCTAGCTGCGAAACGGCACAAAACGCGCTCCTAGGAGCTGCACTCTGCAAAGGGAAACTGTGCTCGGGGAACAAACCTCAGCCCCAAGGCGGCTTGGCTCAGGATCGCAGCGCTTGCCTAGTTCTCACCTAGCCCTAGGCTCCCCATAGGGCCAAGGAGGGTCTGGGCTGCCTCTGGCTCCGTGGGCACTGCTGCTTGGTTGGTGGTCTCCGCACATTGAAACCAACTCCAAACGTGTTCTCCTTCGTGGAGAAGGCTGATTTGGCAGGAAGAAGCCCTGTGTGCACTGGCCCTGGCAACCCACCCATCGCCAGCTAGGGAGGGACCCACCTAGGGCCTAGCTGCGAAACGGCACAAAACGCGCTCCTAGGAGCTGCACTCTGCAAAGGGAAACTGTGCTCGGGGAACAAAGCTCAGCCCCAAGGCGGCTTGGCTCAGGATCGCAGCGCTTGCCTAGTTCTCACCTAGCCCTAGGCTCCCCATAGGGCCAAGGAGGGTCTGGGCTGCCTCTGGCTCCGTGGGCACTGCTGCTTGGTTGGTGGTCTCCGCAGCTTGAAACCAACTCCAAACGTGTTCTCCTTCGCGGAGAAGGCTGATTTGGCAGGAAGAAGCCCTGTGTGCACTGGCCCTGGCAACCCACCCATCGCCAGCTAGGGAGGGACCCACCTAGGGCCTAGCTGCGAAACGGCACAAAACACGCTCCTAGGAGCTGCACTCTGCAAAGGGAAACTGTGCTCGGGGAACAAACCTCAGCCCCAAGGCGGCTTGGCTCAGGATCGCAGCGCTTGCCTAGTTCTCACCTAGCCCTAGGCTCCCCATAGGGCCAAGGAGGGTCTGGGCTGCCTCTGGCTCCGTGGGCACTGCTGCTTGGTTGGTGGTCTCCGGACCTTGAAACCAACTCCAAACGTGTTCTCCTTCGTGGAGAAGGCTGATTTGGCAGGAACAAGCCCTGTGTGCACTGACCCTGGCAAACCACCCATCGCCAGCTAGGGAGGGATCCACCTAGGGCCTAGCTGCGAAACGGCACAAAACGCGCTCCTAGGAGCTGCACTCTGCACAGGGAAACTGTGCTCGGGGAACAAAGCTCAGCCCCAAGGCGGCTTGGCTCAGGATCGCAGCGCTTGCCTAGTTCTCACCTAGCCCTAGGCTCCCCATAGGGCCAAGGAGGGTCTGGGCTGCCTCTGGCTCCGTGGGCACTGCTGCTTGGCTGGTGGTCTCCGCAGCTTGAAGCCAACTCCAAACGTGTTCGCCTTCGCGGAGAAGGCTGATTTGGCAGGAAGAAGCCCTGTGTGCACTGGCCCTGGCAACCCACCCATCGCCAGCTAGGAGGGACCCACCTAGGGCCTAGCTGCGAAACGGCACAAAACGCGCTCCTAGGAGCTGCACTCTGCAAAGGGAAACTGTGCTCGGGGAACAAAGCTCAGCCCCAAGGCGGCTTGGCTCAGGATCGCAGCGCTTGCCTAGTTCTCACCTAGCCCTAGGCTCCCCATAGGGCCAAGGAGGGTCTGGGCTGCCTCTGGCTCCGTGGGCACTGCTGCTTGGCTGGTGGTCTCCGCACCGTGAAACCAACTCCAAACGTGTTCGCCTTCGCGGAGAAGGCTGATTTGGCAGGAAGAAGCCCTGTGTGCACTGGCCCTGGCAACCCACCCATCGCCAGCTAGGGAGGGACCCACCTAGGGCCTAGCTGCGAAACGGCACAAAACGCGCTCCTAGGAGCTGCACTCTGCAAAGGGAAACTGTGCTCGGGGAACAAAGCTCAGCCCCAAGGCTGCTTGGCTCAGGATCGCAGCGCTTGCCTAGTTCTCACCTAGCCCTAGGCTCCCCATAGGACCAAGAAGGGTCTGGGCTGCCTCTGGCTCCGTGGGCACTGCTGCTTGGCTGGTGGTCTCCGCAGCTTGAAACCAACTCCAAACGTGTTCGCCTTCGCGGAGAAGGCTGATTTGGCAGGAAGAAGCCCTGTGTGCACTGGCCCTGGCAACCCACCCATCGCCAGCTAGGAGGGACCCACCTAGGGCCTAGCTGCGAAACGGCACAAAACGCGCTCCTAGGAGCTGCACTCTGCAAAGGGAAACTGTGCTCGGGGAACAAAGCTCAGCCCCAAGGCGGCTTGGCTCAGGATCGCAGCGCTTGCCTAGTTCTCACCTAGCCCTAGGCTCCCCATAGGGCCAAGGAGGGTCTGGGCTGCCTCTGGCTCCGTGGGCACTGCTGCTTGGCTGGTGGTCTCCGCACCGTGAAACCAACTCCAAACGTGTTCGCCTTCGCGGAGAAGGCTGATTTGGCAGGAAGAAGCCCTGTGTGCACTGGCCCTGGCAACCCACCCATCGCCAGCTAGGGAGGGACCCACCTAGGGCCTAGCTGCGAAACGGCACAAAACGCGCTCCTAGGAGCTGCACTCTGCAAAGGGAAACTGTGCTCGGGGAACAAAGCTCAGCCCCAAGGCGGCTTGGCTCAGGATCGCAGCGCTTGCCTAGTTCTCACCTAGCCCTAGGCTCCCCATAGGGCCAAGGAGGGTCTGGGCTGCCTCTGGCTCCGTGGGCACTGCTGCTTGGCTGGTGGTCTCCGCACCTTGAAACCAACTCCAAACGTGTTCTCCTTCGCGGAGAAGGCTGATTTGGCAGGAAGAAGCCCTGTGTGCACTGGCCCTGGCAACCCACCCATCGCCAGCTAGGGAGGGACCCACCTAGGGCCTAGCTGCGAAACGGCACAAAACGCGCTCCTAGGAGCTGCACTCTGCAAAGGGAAACTGTGCTCGGGGAACAAAGCTCAGCCCCAAGGCGGCTTGGCTCAGGATCGCAGCGCTTGCCTAGTTCTCACCTAGCCCTAGGCTCCCCATAGGGCCAAGGAGGGTCTGGGCTGCCTCTGGCTCCGTGGGCACTGCTGCTTGGTTGGTGGTCTCCGCACCTTGAAACCAACTCCAAACGTGTTCTCCTTCGCGGAGAAGGCTGATTTGGCAGGAAGAAGCCCTGTGTGCACTGGCCCTGGCAACCCACCCATCGCCAGCTAGGGAGGGACCCACCTAGGGCCTAGCTGCGAAACGGCACAAAACGCGCTCCTAGGAGCTGCACTCTGCAAAGGGAAACTGTGCTCGGGGAACAAAGCTCAGCCCCAAGGCGGCTTGGCTCAGGATCGCAGCGCTTGCCTAGTTCTCACCTAGCCCTAGGCTCCCCATAGGGCCAAGGAGGGTCTGGGCTGCGTCTGGCTCCGTGGGCACTGCTGCTTGGTTGGTGGTCTCCGCACCTTGAAACCAACTCCAAACGTGTTCTCCTTCGTGGAGAAGGCTGATTTGGCAGGAACAAGCCCTGTGTGCACTGGCCCTGGCAATCCACCCTTAGCCAGCTAAGGAGGGACCCACCTAGGGCCTAGCTGCGAAACGGCACAAAACGCGCTCCTAGGAGCTGCACTCTGCAAAGGGAAACTGTGCTCGGGGAACAAAGCTCAGCCCCAAGGCGGCTTGGCTCAGGATCGCAGCGCTTGCCTAGTTCTCACGTAGCCCTAGGCTCCCCATAGGGCCAAGGAGGGTCTGGGCTGCCTCTGGCTCCGTGGGCACTGCTGCTTGGCTGGTGGTCTCCGCAGCTTGAAACCAACTCCAAACGTGTTCGCCTTCGCGGAGAAGGCTGATTTGGCAGGAAGAAGCCCTGTGTGCACTGGCCCTGGCAACCCACCCATCGCCAGCTAGGAGGGACCCACCTAGGGCCTAGCTGCGAAACGGCACAAAACGCGCTCCTAGGAGCTGCACTCTGCAAAGGGAAACTGTGCTCGGGGAACAAAGCTCAGCCCCAAGGCGGCTTGGCTCAGGATCGCAGCGCTTGCCTAGTTCTCACCTAGCCCTAGGCTCCCCATAGGGCCAAGGAGGGTCTGGGCTGCCTCTGGCTCCGTGGGCACTGCTGCTTGGCTGGTGGTCTCCGCACCGTGAAACCAACTCCAAACGTGTTCGCCTTCGCGGAGAATGCTGATTTGGCAGGAAGAAGCCCTGTGTGCACTGGCCCTGGCAACCCACCCATCGCCAGCTAGGGAGGGACCCACCTAGGGCCTAGCTGCGAAACGGCACAAAACGCGCTCCTAGGAGCTGCACTCTGCAAAGGGAAACTGTGCTCGGGGAACAAAGCTCAGCCCCAAGGCGGCTTGGCTCAGGATCGCAGCGCTTGCCTAGTTCTCACGTAGCCCTAGGCTCCCCATAGGGCCAAGGAGGGTCTGGGCTGCCTCTGGCTCCGTGGGCACTGCTGCTTGGCTGGTGGTCTCCGCACCTTGAAACCAACTCCAAACGTGTTCTCCTTCGCGGAGAAGGCTGATTTGGCAGGAAGAAGCCCTGTGTGCACTGGCCCTGGCAACCCACCCATCGCCAGCTAGGGAGGGACCCACCTAGGGCCTAGCTGCGAAACGGCACAAAACGCGCTCCTAGGAGCTGCACTCTGCAAAGGGAAACTGTGCTCGGGGAACAAACCTCAGCCCCAAGGCGGCTTGGCTCAGGATCGCAGCGCTTGCCTAGTTCTCACCTAGCCCTAGGCTCCCCATAGGGCCAAGGAGGGTCTGGGCTGCCTCTGGCTCCGTGGGCACTGCTGCTTGGTTGGTGGTCTCCGCACCTTGAAACCAACTCCAAACGTGTTCTCCTTCGCGGAGAAGGCTGATTTGGCAGGAAGAAGCCCTGTGTGCACTGGCCCTGGCAACCCACCCATCGCCAGCTAGGGAGGGACCCACCTAGGGCCTAGCTGCGAAACGGCACAAAACGCGCTCCTAGGAGCTGCACTCTGCAAAGGGAAACTGTGCTCGGGGAACAAAGCTCAGCCCCAAGGCGGCTTGGCTCAGGATCGCAGCGCTTGCCTAGTTCTCACCTAGCCCTAGGCTCCCCATAGGGCCAAGGAGGGTCTGGGCTGCGTCTGGCTCCGTGGGCACTGCTGCTTGGTTGGTGGTCTCCGCACCTTGAAACCAACTCCAAACGTGTTCTCCTTCGTGGAGAAGGCTGATTTGGCAGGAACAAGCCCTGTGTGCACTGGCCCTGGCAATCCACCCTTAGCCAGCTAAGGAGGGACCCACCTAGGGCCTAGCTGCGAAACGGCACAAAACGCGCTCCTAGGAGCTGCACTCTGCAAAGGGAAACTGTGCTCGGGGAACAAAGCTCAGCCCCAAGGCGGCTTGGCTCAGGATCGCAGCGCTTGCCTAGTTCTCACGTAGCCCTAGGCTCCCCATAGGGCCAAGGAGGGTCTGGGCTGCCTCTGGCTCCGTGGGCACTGCTGCTTGGCTGGTGGTCTCCGCAGCTTGAAACCAACTCCAAACGTGTTCGCCTTCGCGGAGAAGGCTGATTTGGCAGGAAGAAGCCCTGTGTGCACTGGCCCTGGCAACCCACCCATCGCCAGCTAGGAGGGACCCACCTAGGGCCTAGCTTTGAAACGGCACAAAACGCGCTCCTAGGAGCTGCACTCTGCAAAGGGAAACTGTGCTCGGGGAACAAAGCTCAGCCCCAAGGCGGCTTGGCTCAGGATCGCAGCGCTTGCCTAGTTCTCACCTAGCCCTAGGCTCCCCATAGGGCCAAGGAGGGTCTGGGCTGCCTCTGGCTCCGTGGGCACTGCTGCTTGGCTGGTGGTCTCCGCACCGTGAAACCAACTCCAAACGTGTTCGCCTTCGCGGAGAAGGCTGATTTGGCAGGAAGAAGCCCTGTGTGCACTGGCCCTGGCAACCCACCCATCGCCAGCTAGGGAGGGACCCACCTAGGGCCTAGCTGCGAAACGGCACAAAACGCGCTCCTAGGAGCTGCACTCTGCAAAGGGAAACTGTGCTCGGGGAACAAACCTCAGCCCCAAGGCGGCTTGGCTCAGGATCGCAGCGCTTGCCTAGTTCTCACCTAGCCCTAGGCTCCCCATAGGGCCAAGGAGGGTCTGGGCTGCCTCTGGCTCCGTGGGCACTGCTGCTTGGTTGGTGGTCTCCGCACATTGAAACCAACTCCAAACGTGTTCTCCTTCGCGAGAAGGCTGATTTGGCAGGAAGAAGCCCTGTGTGCACTGGCCCTGGCAACCCACCCATCGCCAGCTAGGGAGGGACCCACCTAGGGCCTAGCTGCGAAACGGCACAAAACGCGCTCCTAGGAGCTGCACTCTGCAAAGGGAAACTGTGCTCGGGGAACAAAGCTCAGCCCCAAGGCGGCTTGGCTCAGGATCGCAGCGCTTGCCTAGTTCTCACCTAGCCCTAGGCTCCCCATAGGGCCAAGGAGGGTCTGGGCTGCCTCTGGCTCCGTGGGCACTGCTGCTTGGTTGGTGGTCTCCGCACCTTGAAACCAACTCCAAACGTGTTCTCCTTCGCGGAGAAGGCTGATTTGGCAGGAAGAAGCCCTGTGTGCACTGGCCCTGGCAACCCACCCATCGCCAGCTAGGGAGGGACCCACCTAGGGCCTAGCTGCGAAACGGCACAAAACACGCTCCTAGGAGCTGCACTCTGCAAAGGGAAACTGTGCTCGGGGAACAAACCTCAGCCCCAAGGCGGCTTGGCTCAGGATCGCAGCGCTTGCCTAGTTCTCACCTAGCCCTAGGCTCCCCATAGGGCCAAGGAGGGTCTGGGCTGCCTCTGGCTCCGTGGGCACTGCTGCTTGGTTGGTGGTCTCCGGACCTTGAAACCAACTCCAAACGTGTTCTCCTTCGTGGAGAAGGCTGATTTGGCAGGAACAAGCCCTGTGTGCACTGGCCCTGGCAAACCACCCATCGCCAGCTAGGGAGGGATCCACCTAGGGCCTAGCTGCGAAACGGCACAAAACGCGCTCCTAGGAGCTGCACTCTGCACAGGGAAACTGTGCTCGGGGAACAAAGCTCAGCCCCAAGGCGGCTTGGCTCAGGATCGCAGCGCTTGCCTAGTTCTCACCTAGCCCTAGGCTCCCCATAGGGCCAAGGAGGGTCTGGGCTGCCTCTGGCTCCGTGGGCACTGCTGCTTGGCTGGTGGTCTCCGCAGCTTGAAGCCAACTCCAAACGTGTTCGCCTTCGCGGAGAAGGCTGATTTGGCAGGAAGAAGCCCTGTGTGCACTGGCCCTGGCAACCCACCCATCGCCAGCTAGGAGGGACCCACCTAGGGCCTAGCTGCGAAACGGCACAAAACGCGCTCCTAGGAGCTGCACTCTGCAAAGGGAAACTGTGCTCGGGGAACAAAGCTCAGCCCCAAGGCGGCTTGGCTCAGGATCGCAGCGCTTGCCTAGTTCTCACCTAGCCCTAGGCTCCCCATAGGGCCAAGGAGGGTCTGGGCTGCCTCTGGCTCCGTGGGCACTGCTGCTTGGCTGGTGGTCTCCGCACCGTGAAACCAACTCCAAACGTGTTCGCCTTCGCGGAGAAGGCTGATTTGGCAGGAAGAAGCCCTGTGTGCACTGGCCCTGGCAACCCACCCATCGCCAGCTAGGGAGGGACCCACCTAGGGCCTAGCTGCGAAACGGCACAAAACGCGCTCCTAGGAGCTGCACTCTGCAAAGGGAAACTGTGCTCGGGGAACAAAGCTCAGCCCCAAGGCGGCTTGGCTCAGGATCGCAGCGCTTGCCTAGTTCTCACCTAGCCCTAGGCTCCCCATAGGGCCAAGGAGGGTCTGGGCTGCCTCTGGCTCCGTGGGCACTGCTGCTTGGCTGGTGGTCTCCGCAGCTTGAAACCAACTCCAAACGTGTTCGCCTTCGCGGAGAAGGCTGATTTGGCAGGAAGAAGCCCTGTGTGCACTGGCCCTGGCAACCCACCCATCGCCAGCTAGGGAGGGACCCACCTAGGGCCTAGCTGCGAAACGGCACAAAACGCGATCCTAGGAGCTGCACTCTGCAAAGGGAAACTGTGCTCGGGGAACAAACCTCAGCCCCAAGGCGGCTTGGCTCAGGATCGCAGCGCTTGCCTAGTTCTCACCTAGCCCTAGGCTCCCCATAGGGCCAAGGAGGGTCTGGGCTGCCTCTGGCTCCGTGGGCACTGCTGCTTGGTTGGTGGTCTCCGCACATTGAAACCAACTCCAAACGTGTTCTCCTTCGCGGAGAAGGCTGATTTGGCAGGAAGAAGCCCTGTGTGCACTGGCCCTGGCAACCCACCCATCGCCAGCTAGGGAGGGACCCACCTAGGGCCTAGCTGCGAAACGGCACAAAACGCGCTCCTAGGAGCTGCACTCTGCAAAGGGAAACTGTGCTCGGGGAACAAAGCTCAGCCCCAAGGCGGCTTGGCTCAGGATCGCAGCGCTTGCCTAGTTCTCACCTAGCCCTAGGCTCCCCATAGGGCCAAGGAGGGTCTGGGCTGCCTCTGGCTCCGTGGGCACTGCTGCTTGGTTGGTGGTCTCCGCACCTTGAAACCAACTCCAAACGTGTTCTCCTTCGTGGAGAAGGCTGATTTGGCAGGAACAAGCCCTGTGTGCACTGGCCCTGGCAATCCACCCTTAGCCAGCTAAGGAGGGACCCACCTAGGGCCTAGCTGCGAAACGGCACAAAACGCGCTCCTAGGAGCTGCACTCTGCAAAGGGAAACTGTGCTCGGGGAACAAACCTCAGCCCCAAGGCGGCTTGGCTCAGGATCGCAGCGCTTGCCTAGTTCTCACCTAGCCCTAGGCTCCCCATAGGGCCAAGGAGGGTCTGGGCTGCCTCTGGCTCCGTGGGCACTGCTGCTTGGCTGGTGGTCTCCGCACCTTGAAACCAACTCCAAACGTGTTCTCCTTCGCGGAGAAGGCTGATTTGGCAGGAAGAAGCCCTGTGTGCACTGGCCCTGGCAATCCACCCATAGCCAGCTAAGGAGGGACCCACCTAGGGCCTAGCTGCGAAACGGCACAAAACGCGCTCCTAGGAGCTGCACTCTGCAAAGGGAAACTGTGCTCGGGGAACAAAGCTCAGCCCCAAGGCGGCTTGGCTCAGGATCGCAGCGCTTGCCTAGTTCTCACCTAGCCCTAGGCTCCCCATAGGGCCAAGGAGGGTCTGGGCTGCCTCTGGCTCCGTGGGCACTGCTGCTTGGCTGGTGGTCTCCGCAGCTTGAAACCAACTCCAAACGTGTTCGCCTTCGCGGAGAAGGCTGATTTGGCAGGAAGAAGCCCTGTGTGCACTGGCCCTGGCAACCCACCCATCGCCAGCTAGGGAGGGACCCACCTAGGGCCTAGCTGCGAAACGGCACAAAACGCGATCCTAGGAGCTGCACTCTGCAAAGGGAAACTGTGCTCGGGGAACAAACCTCAGCCCCAAGGCGGCTTGGCTCAGGATCGCAGCGCTTGCCTAGTTCTCACCTAGCCCTAGGCTCCCCATAGGGCCAAGGAGGGTCTGGGCTGCCTCTGGCTCCGTGGGCACTGCTGCTTGGTTGGTGGTCTCCGCACATTGAAACCAACTCCAAACGTGTTCTCCTTCGCGGAGAAGGCTGATTTGGCAGGAAGAAGCCCTGTGTGCACTGGCCCTGGCAACCCACCCATCGCCAGCTAGGGAGGGACCCACCTAGGGCCTAGCTGCGAAACGGCACAAAACGCGCTCCTAGGAGCTGCACTCTGCAAAGGGAAACTGTGCTCGGGGAACAAAGCTCAGCCCCAAGGCGGCTTGGCTCAGGATCGCAGCGCTTGCCTAGTTCTCACCTAGCCCTAGGCTCCCCATAGGGCCAAGGAGGGTCTGGGCTGCCTCTGGCTCCGTGGGCACTGCTGCTTGGTTGGTGGTCTCCGCACCTTGAAACCAACTCCAAACGTGTTCTCCTTCGTGGAGAAGGCTGATTTGGCAGGAACAAGCCCTGTGTGCACTGGCCCTGGCAATCCACCCTTAGCCAGCTAAGGAGGGACCCACCTAGGGCCTAGCTGCGAAACGGCACAAAACGCGCTCCTAGGAGCTGCACTCTGCAAAGGGAAACTGTGCTCGGGGAACAAACCTCAGCCCCAAGGCGGCTTGGCTCAGGATCGCAGCGCTTGCCTAGTTCTCACCTAGCCCTAGGCTCCCCATAGGGCCAAGGAGGGTCTGGGCTGCCTCTGGCTCCGTGGGCACTGCTGCTTGGCTGGTGGTCTCCGCACCTTGAAACCAACTCCAAACGTGTTCTCCTTCGCGGAGAAGGCTGATTTGGCAGGAAGAAGCCCTGTGTGCACTGGCCCTGGCAATCCACCCATAGCCAGCTAAGGAGGGACCCACCTAGGGCCTAGCTGCGAAACGGCACAAAACGCGCTCCTAGGAGCTGCACTCTGCAAAGGGAAACTGTGCTCGGGGAACAAAGCTCAGCCCCAAGGCGGCTTGGCTCAGGATCGCAGCGCTTGCCTAGTTCTCACCTAGCCCTAGGCTCCCCATAGGGCCAAGGAAGGTCTGGGCTGCCTCTGGCTCCGTGGGCACTGCTGCTTGGCTGGTGGTCTCCGCAGCTTGAAACCAACTCCAAACGTGTTCTCCTTCGCGGAGAAGGCTGATTTGGCAGGAAGAAGCCCTGTGTGCACTGGCCCTGGCAACCCACCCATCGCCAGCTAGGGAGGGACCCACCTAGGGCCTAGCTGCGAAACGGCACAAAACGCGCTCCTAGGAGCTGCACTCTGCAAAGGGAAACTGTGCTCGGGGAACAAACCTCAGCCCCAAGGCGGCTTGGCTCAGGATCGCAGCGCTTGCCTAGTTCTCACCTAGCCCTAGGCTCCCCATAGGGCCAAGGAGGGTCTGGGCTGCCTCTGGCTCCGTGGGCACTGCTGCTTGGCTGGTGGTCTCCGCAGCTTGAAACCAACTCCAAACGTGTTCTCCTTCGCGGAGAAGGCTGATTTGGCAGGAAGAAGCCCTGTGTGCACTGGCCCTAGCAACCCACCCATCGCCAGCTAGGGAGGGACCCACCTAGGGCCTAGCTGCGAAACGGCACAAAACGCGCTCCTAGGAGCTGCACTCTGCAAAGGGAAACTGTGCTCGGGGAACAAAGCTCAGCCCCAAGGCGGCTTGGCTCAGGATCGCAGCGCTTGCCTAGTTCTCACCTAGCCCTAGGCTCCCCATAGGACCAAGGAGGGTCTGGGCTGCCTCTGGCTCCGTGGGCACTGCTGCTTGGCTGGTGGTCTCCGCAGCTTGAAACCAACTCCAAACGTGTTCGCCTTCGCGGAGAAGGCTGATTTGGCAGGAAGAAGCCCTGTGTGCACTGGCCCTGGCAACCCACCCATCGCCAGCTAGGAGGGACCCACCTAGGGCCTAGCTGCGAAACGGCACAAAACGCGCTCCTAGGAGCTGCACTCTGCAAAGGGAAACTGTGCTCGGGGAACAAAGCTCAGCCCCAAGGCGGCTTGGCTCAGGATCGCAGCGCTTGCCTAGTTCTCACCTAGCCCTAGGCTCCCCATAGGGCCAAGGAGGGTCTGGGCTGCCTCTGGCTCCGTGGGCACTGCTGCTTGGCTGGTGGTCTCCGCACCGTGAAACCAACTCCAAACGTGTTCGCCTTCGCGGAGAAGGCTGATTTGGCAGGAAGAAGCCCTGTGTGCACTGGCCCTGGCAACCCACCCATCGCCAGCTAGGGAGGGACCCACCTAGGGCCTAGCTGCGAAACGGCACAAAACGCGCTCCTAGGAGCTGCACTCTGCAAAGGGAAACTGTGCTCGGGGAACAAAGCTCAGCCCCAAGGCGGCTTGGCTCAGGATCGCAGCGCTTGCCTAGTTCTCACCTAGCCCTAGGCTCCCCATAGGGCCAAGGAGGGTCTGGGCTGCCTCTGGCTCCGTGGGCACTGCTGCTTGGCTGGTGGTCTCCGCACCTTGAAACCAACTCCAAACGTGTTCTCCTTCGCGGAGAAGGCTGATTTGGCAGGAAGAAGCCCTGTGTGCACTGGCCCTGGCAACCCACCCATCGCCAGCTAGGGAGGGACCCACCTAGGGCCTAGCTGCGAAACGGCACAAAACGCGCTCCTAGGAGCTGCACTCTGCAAAGGGAAACTGTGCTCGGGGAACAAAGCTCAGCCCCAAGGCGGCTTGGCTCAGGATCGCAGCGCTTGCCTAGTTCTCACCTAGCCCTAGGCTCCCCATAGGGCCAAGGAGGGTCTGGGCTGCCTCTGGCTCCGTGGGCACTGCTGCTTGGTTGGTGGTCTCCGCACCTTGAAACCAACTCCAAACGTGTTCTCCTTCGCGGAGAAGGCTGATTTGGCAGGAAGAAGCCCTGTGTGCACTGGCCCTGGCAACCCACCCATCGCCAGCTAGGGAGGGACCCACCTAGGGCCTAGCTGCGAAACGGCACAAAACGCGATCCTAGGAGCTGCACTCTGCAAAGGGAAACTGTGCTCGGGGAACAAACCTCAGCCCCAAGGCGGCTTGGCTCAGGATCGCAGCGCTTGCCTAGTTCTCACCTAGCCCTAGGCTCCCCATAGGGCCAAGGAGGGTCTGGGCTGCCTCTGGCTCCGTGGGCACTGCTGCTTGGTTGGTGGTCTCCGCACCTTGAAACCAACTCCAAACGTGTTCTCCTTCGTGGAGAAGGCTGATTTGGCAGGAACAAGCCCTGTGTGCACTGGCCCTGGCAATCCACCCTTAGCCAGCTAAGGAGGGACCCACCTAGGGCCTAGCTGCGAAACGGCACAAAACGCGCTCCTAGGAGCTGCACTCTGCAAAGGGAAACTGTGCTCGGGGAACAAAGCTCAGCCCCAAGGCGGCTTGGCTCAGGATCGCAGCGCTTGCCTAGTTCTCACCTAGCCCTAGGCTCCCCATAGGGCCAAGGAGGGTCTGGGCTGCCTCTGGCTCCGTGGGCACTGCTGCTTGGCTGGTGGTCTCCGCAGCTTGAAACCAACTCCAAACGTGTTCGCCTTCGCGGAGAAGGCTGATTTGGCAGGAAGAAGCCCTGTGTGCACTGGCCCTGTCAACCCACCCATCGCCAGCTAGGAGGGACCCACCTAGGGCCTAGCTGCGAAACGGCACAAAACGCGCTCCTAGGAGCTGCACTCTGCAAAGGGAAACTGTGCTCGGGGAACAAAGCTCAGCCCCAAGGCGGCTTGGCTCAGGATCGCAGCGCTTGCCTAGTTCTCACCTAGCCCTAGGCTCCCCATAGGGCCAAGGAGGGTCTGGGCTGCCTCTGGCTCCGTGGGCACTGCTGCTTGGCTGGTGGTCTCCGCACCGTGAAACCAACTCCAAACGTGTTCGCCTTCGCGGAGAAGGCTGATTTGGCAGGAAGAAGCCCTGTGTGCACTGGCCCTGGCAACCCACCCATCGCCAGCTAGGGAGGGACCCACCTAGGGCCTAGCTGCGAAACGGCACAAAACGCGCTCCTAGGAGCTGCACTCTGCAAAGGGAAACTGTGCTCGGGGAACAACCTCAGCCCCAAGGCGGCTTGGCTCAGGATCGCAGCGCTTGCCTAGTTCTCACCTAGCCCTAGGCTCCCCATAGGGCCAAGGAGGGTCTGGGCTGCCTCTGGCTCCGTGGGCACTGCTGCTTGGTTGGTGGTCTCCGCACCTTGAAACCAACTCCAAACGTGTTCTCCTTCGCGAGAAGGCTGATTTGGCAGGAAGAAGCCCTGTGTGCACTGGCCCTGGCAACCCACCCATCGCCAGCTAGGGAGGGACCCACCTAGGGCCTAGCTGCGAAACGGCACAAAACGCGCTCCTAGGAGCTGCACTCTGCAAAGGGAAACTGTGCTCGGGGAACAAAGCTCAGCCCCAAGGCGGCTTGGCTCAGGATCGCAGCGCTTGCCTAGTTCTCACCTAGCCCTAGGCTCCCCATAGGGCCAAGGAGGGTCTGGGCTGCCTCTGGCTCCGTGGGCACTGCTGCTTGGTTGGTGGTCTCCGCACCTTGAAACCAACTCCAAACGTGTTCTCCTTCGTGGAGAAGGCTGATTTGGCAGGAACAAGCCCTGTGTGCACTGGCCCTGGCAATCCACCCTTAGCCAGCTAAGGAGGGACCCACCTAGGGCCTAGCTGCGAAACGGCACAAAACGCGCTCCTAGGAGCTGCACTCTGCAAAGGGAAACTGTGCTCGGGGAACAAACCTCAGCCCCAAGGCGGCTTGGCTCAGGATCGCAGCGCTTGCCTAGTTCTCACCTAGCCCTAGGCTCCCCATAGGGCCAAGGAGGGTCTGGGCTGCCTCTGGCTCCGTGGGCACTGCTGCTTGGCTGGTGGTCTCCGCACCTTGAAACCAACTCCAAACGTGTTCTCCTTCGCGGAGAAGGCTGATTTGGCAGGAAGAAGCCCTGTGTGCACTGGCCCTGGCAATCCACCCATAGCCAGCTAAGGAGGGACCCACCTAGGGCCTAGCTGCGAAACGGCACAAAACGCGCTCCTAGGAGCTGCACTCTGCAAAGGGAAACTGTGCTCGGGGAACAAAGCTCAGCCCCAAGGCGGCTTGGCTCAGGATCGCAGCGCTTGCCTAGTTCTCACCTAGCCCTAGGCTCCCCATAGGGCCAAGGAGGGTCTGGGCTGCCTCTGGCTCCGTGGGCACTGCTGCTTGGTTGGTGGTCTCCGCACCTTGAAACCAACTCCAAACGTGTTCTCCTTCGCGGAGAAGGCTGATTTGGCAGGAAGAAGCCCTGTGTGCACTGGCCCTGGCAACCCACCCATCGCCAGCTAGGGAGGGACCCACCTAGGGCCTAGCTGCGAAACGGCACAAAACACGCTCCTAGGAGCTGCACTCTGCAAAGGGAAACTGTGCTCGGGGAACAAACCTCAGCCCCAAGGCGGCTTGGCTCAGGATCGCAGCGCTTGCCTAGTTCTCACCTAGCCCTAGGCTCCCCATAGGGCCAAGGAGGGTCTGGGCTGCCTCTGGCTCCGTGGGCACTGCTGCTTGGTTGGTGGTCTCCGGACCTTGAAACCAACTCCAAACGTGTTCTCCTTCGTGGAGAAGGCTGATTTGGCAGGAACAAGCCCTGTGTGCACTGACCCTGGCAAACCACCCATCGCCAGCTAGGGAGGGATCCACCTAGGGCCTAGCTGCGAAACGGCACAAAACGCGCTCCTAGGAGCTGCACTCTGCAAAGGGAAACTGTGCTCGGGGAACAAAGCTCAGCCCCAAGGCGGCTTGGCTCAGGATCGCAGCGCTTGCCTAGTTCTCACCTAGCCCTAGGCTCCCCATAGGGCCAAGGAGGGTCTGGGCTGCCTCTGGCTCCGTGGGCACTGCTGCTTGGCTGGTGGTCTCCGGAGCTTGAAACCAACTCCAAACGTGTTCGCCTTCGCGGAGAAGGCTGATTTGGCAGGAAGAAGCCCTGTGTGCACTGGCCCTGGCAACCCACCCATCGCCAGCTAGGAGGGACCCACCTAGGGCCTAGCTGCGAAACGGCACAAAACGCGCTCCTAGGAGCTGCACTCTGCAAAGGGAAACTGTGCTCGGGGAACAAAGCTCAGCCCCAAGGCGGCTTGGCTCAGGATCGCAGCGCTTGCCTAGTTCTCACCTAGCCCTAGGCTCCCCATAGGGCCAAGGAGGGTCTGGGCTGCCTCTGGCTCCGTGGGCACTGCTGCTTGGCTGGTGGTCTCCGCAGCTTGAAACCAACTCCAAACGTGTTCGCCTTCGCGGAGAAGGCTGATTTGGCAGGAAGAAGCCCTGTGTGCACTGGCCCTGGCAACCCACCCATCGCCAGCTAGGGAGGGACCCACCTAGGGCCTAGCTGCGAAACGGCACAAAACGCGATCCTAGGAGCTGCACTCTGCAAAGGGAAACTGTGCTCGGGGAACAAACCTCAGCCCCAAGGCGGCTTGGCTCAGGATCGCAGCGCTTGCCTAGTTCTCACCTAGCCCTAGGCTCCCCATAGGGCCAAGGAGGGTCTGGGCTGCCTCTGGCTCCGTGGGCACTGCTGCTTGGCTGGTGGTCTCCGCACCTTGAAACCAACTCCAAACGTGTTCTCCTTCGCGGAGAAGGCTGATTTGGCAGGAAGAAGCCTTGTGTGCACTGGCCCTGGCAATCCACCCATAGCCAGCTAAGGAGGGACCCACCTAGGGCCTAGCTGCGAAACGGCACAAAACGCGCTCCTAGGAGCTGCACTCTGCAAAGGGAAACTGTGCTCGGGGAACAAAGCTCAGCCCCAAGGCGGCTTGGCTCAGGATCGCAGCGCTTGCCTAGTTCTCACCTAGCCCTAGGCTCCCCATAGGGCCAAGGAGGGTCTGGGCTGCCTCTGGCTCCGTGGGCACTGCTGCTTGGCTGGTGGTCTCCGCAGCTTGAAACCAACTCCAAACGTGTTCTCCTTCGCGGAGAAGGCTGATTTGGCAGGAAGAAGCCCTGTGTGCACTGGCCCTGGCAACCCACCCATCGCCAGCTAGGGAGGGACCCACCTAGGGCCTAGCTGCGAAACGGCACAAAACGCGCTCCTAGGAGCTGCACTCTGCAAAGGGAAACTGTGCTCGGGGAACAAACCTCAGCCCCAAGGCGGCTTGGCTCAGGATCGCAGCGCTTGCCTAGTTCTCACCTAGCCCTAGGCTCCCCATAGGGCCAAGGAGGGTCTGGGCTGCCTCTGGCTCCGTGGGCACTGCTGCTTGGCTGGTGGTCTCCGCAGCTTGAAACCAACTCCAAACGTGTTCTCCTTCGCGGAGAAGGCTGATTTGGCAGGAAGAAGCCCTGTGTGCACTGGCCCTAGCAACCCACCCATCGCCAGCTAGGGAGGGACCCACCTAGGGCCTAGCTGCGAAACGGCACAAAACGCGCTCCTAGGAGCTGCACTCTGCAAAGGGAAACTGTGCTCGGGGAACAAAGCTCAGCCCCAAGGCGGCTTGGCTCAGGATCGCAGCGCTTGCCTAGTTCTCACCTAGCCCTAGGCTCCCCATAGGACCAAGGAGGGTCTGGGCTGCCTCTGGCTCCGTGGGCACTGCTGCTTGGCTGGTGGTCTCCGCAGCTTGAAACCAACTCCAAACGTGTTCGCCTTCGCGGAGAAGGCTGATTTGGCAGGAAGAAGCCCTGTGTGCACTGGCCCTGGCAACCCACCCATCGCCAGCTAGGAGGGACCCACCTAGGGCCTAGCTGCGAAACGGCACAAAACGCGCTCCTAGGAGCTGCACTCTGCAAAGGGAAACTGTGCTCGGGGAACAAAGCTCAGCCCCAAGGCGGCTTGGCTCAGGATCGCAGCGCTTGCCTAGTTCTCACCTAGCCCTAGGCTCCCCATAGGGCCAAGGAGGGTCTGGGCTGCCTCTGGCTCCGTGGGCACTGCTGCTTGGCTGGTGGTCTCCGCAGCTTGAAACCAACTCCAAACGTGTTCGCCTTCGCGGAGAAGGCTGATTTGGCAGGAAGAAGCCCTCTGTGCACTGGCCCTGGCAACCCACCCATCGCCAGCTAGGGAGGGACCCACCTAGGGCCTAGCTGCGAAACGGCACAAAACGCGCTCCTAGGAGCTGCACTCTGCAAAGGGAAACTGTGCTCGGGGAACAAAGCTCAGCCCCAAGGCGGCTTGGCTCAGGATCGCAGCGCTTGCCTAGTTCTCACCTAGCCCTAGGCTCCCCATAGGGCCAAGGAGGGTCTGGGCTGCCTCTGGCTCCGTGGGCACTGCTGCTTGGCTGGTGGTCTCCGCACCTTGAAACCAACTCCAAACGTGTTCTCCTTCGCGGAGAAGGCTGATTTGGCAGGAAGAAGCCCTGTGTGCACTGGCCCTGGCAACCCACCCATCGCCAGCTAGGGAGGGACCCACCTAGGGCCTAGCTGCGAAACGGCACAAAACGCGCTCCTAGGAGCTGCACTCTGCAAAGGGAAACTGTGCTCGGGGAACAAAGCTCAGCCCCAAGGCGGCTTGGCTCAGGATCGCAGCGCTTGCCTAGTTCTCACCTAGCCCTAGGCTCCCCATAGGGCCAAGGAGGGTCTGGGCTGCCTCTGGCTCCGTGGGCACTGCTGCTTGGTTGGTGGTCTCCGCACCTTGAAACCAACTCCAAACGTGTTCTCCTTCGCGGAGAAGGCTGATTTGGCAGGAAGAAGCCCTGTGTGCACTGGCCCTGGCAACCCACCCATCGCCAGCTAGGGAGGGACCCACCTAGGGCCTAGCTGCGAAACGGCACAAAACGCGATCCTAGGAGCTGCACTCTGCAAAGGGAAACTGTGCTCGGGGAACAAACCTCAGCCCCAAGGCGGCTTGGCTCAGGATCGCAGCGCTTGCCTAGTTCTCACCTAGCCCTAGGCTCCCCATAGGGCCAAGGAGGGTCTGGGCTGCCTCTGGCTCCGTGGGCACTGCTGCTTGGTTGGTGGTCTCCGCACCTTGAAACCAACTCCAAACGTGTTCTCCTTCGTGGAGAAGGCTGATTTGGCAGGAACAAGCCCTGTGTGCACTGGCCCTGGCAATCCACCCTTAGCCAGCTAAGGAGGGACCCACCTAGGGCCTAGCTGCGAAACGGCACAAAACGCGCTCCTAGGAGCTGCACTCTGCAAAGGGAAACTGTGCTCGGGGAACAAAGCTCAGCCCCAAGGCGGCTTGGCTCAGGATCGCAGCGCTTGCCTAGTTCTCACCTAGCCCTAGGCTCCCCATAGGGCCAAGGAGGGTCTGGGCTGCCTCTGGCTCCGTGGGCACTGCTGCTTGGCTGGTGGTCTCCGCAGCTTGAAACCAACTCCAAACGTGTTCGCCTTCGCGGAGAAGGCTGATTTGGCAGGAAGAAGCCCTGTGTGCACTGGCCCTGTCAACCCACCCATCGCCAGCTAGGAGGGACCCACCTAGGGCCTAGCTGCGAAACGGCACAAAACGCGCTCCTAGGAGCTGCACTCTGCAAAGGGAAACTGTGCTCGGGGAACAAAGCTCAGCCCCAAGGCGGCTTGGCTCAGGATCGCAGCGCTTGCCTAGTTCTCACCTAGCCCTAGGCTCCCCATAGGGCCAAGGAGGGTCTGGGCTGCCTCTGGCTCCGTGGGCACTGCTGCTTGGCTGGTGGTCTCCGCACCGTGAAACCAACTCCAAACGTGTTCGC
This sequence comes from Sus scrofa, assembly GCF_054392235.1. Classification (NCBI taxonomy): domain Eukaryota; kingdom Metazoa; phylum Chordata; class Mammalia; order Artiodactyla; family Suidae; genus Sus; species Sus scrofa. The sequence continues at coordinate 30,522,886 of NC_139389.1, read as the reverse complement.
CTTCGCGGAGAAGGCTGATTTGGCAGGAAGAAGCCCTGTGTGCACTGGCCCTGGCAACCCACCCATCGCCAGCTAGGGAGGGACCCACCTAGGGCCTAGCTGCGAAACGGCACAAAACGCGCTCCTAGGAGCTGCACTCTGCAAAGGGAAACTGTGCTCGGGGAACAAACCTCAGCCCCAAGGCGGCTTGGCTCAGGATCGCAGCGCTTGCCTAGTTCTCACCTAGCCCTAGGCTCCCCATAGGGCCAAGGAGGGTCTGGGCTGCCTCTGGCTCCGTGGGCACTGCTGCTTGGTTGGTGGTCTCCGCACCTTGAAACCAACTCCAAACGTGTTCTCCTTCGCGAGAAGGCTGATTTGGCAGGAAGAAGCCCTGTGTGCACTGGCCCTGGCAACCCACCCATCGCCAGCTAGGGAGGGACCCACCTAGGGCCTAGCTGCGAAACGGCACAAAACGCGCTCCTAGGAGCTGCACTCTGCAAAGGGAAACTGTGCTCGGGGAACAAAGCTCAGCCCCAAGGCGGCTTGGCTCAGGATCGCAGCGCTTGCCTAGTTCTCACCTAGCCCTAGGCTCCCCATAGGGCCAAGGAGGGTCTGGGCTGCCTCTGGCTCCGTGGGCACTGCTGCTTGGTTGGTGGTCTCCGCACCTTGAAACCAACTCCAAACGTGTTCTCCTTCGTGGAGAAGGCTGATTTGGCAGGAACAAGCCCTGTGTGCACTGGCCCTGGCAATCCACCCTTAGCCAGCTAAGGAGGGACCCACCTAGGGCCTAGCTGCGAAACGGCACAAAACGCGCTCCTAGGAGCTGCACTCTGCAAAGGGAAACTGTGCTCGGGGAACAAACCTCAGCCCCAAGGCGGCTTGGCTCAGGATCGCAGCGCTTGCCTAGTTCTCACCTAGCCCTAGGCTCCCCATAGGGCCAAGGAGGGTCTGGGCTGCCTCTGGCTCCGTGGGCACTGCTGCTTGGCTGGTGGTCTCCGCACCTTGAAACCAACTCCAAACGTGTTCTCCTTCGCGGAGAAGGCTGATTTGGCAGGAAGAAGCCCTGTGTGCACTGGCCCTGGCAATCCACCCATAGCCAGCTAAGGAGGGACCCACCTAGGGCCTAGCTGCGAAACGGCACAAAACGCGCTCCTAGGAGCTGCACTCTGCAAAGGGAAACTGTGCTCGGGGAACAAAGCTCAGCCCCAAGGCGGCTTGGCTCAGGATCGCAGCGCTTGCCTAGTTCTCACCTAGCCCTAGGCTCCCCATAGGGCCAAGGAGGGTCTGGGCTGCCTCTGGCTCCGTGGGCACTGCTGCTTGGTTGGTGGTCTCCGCACCTTGAAACCAACTCCAAACGTGTTCTCCTTCGCGGAGAAGGCTGATTTGGCAGGAAGAAGCCCTGTGTGCACTGGCCCTGGCAACCCACCCATCGCCAGCTAGGGAGGGACCCACCTAGGGCCTAGCTGCGAAACGGCACAAAACACGCTCCTAGGAGCTGCACTCTGCAAAGGGAAACTGTGCTCGGGGAACAAACCTCAGCCCCAAGGCGGCTTGGCTCAGGATCGCAGCGCTTGCCTAGTTCTCACCTAGCCCTAGGCTCCCCATAGGGCCAAGGAGGGTCTGGGCTGCCTCTGGCTCCGTGGGCACTGCTGCTTGGTTGGTGGTCTCCGGACCTTGAAACCAACTCCAAACGTGTTCTCCTTCGTGGAGAAGGCTGATTTGGCAGGAACAAGCCCTGTGTGCACTGACCCTGGCAAACCACCCATCGCCAGCTAGGGAGGGATCCACCAAGGGCCTAGCTGCGAAACGGCACAAAACGCGCTCCTAGGAGCTGCACTCTGCAAAGGGAAACTGTGCTCGGGGAACAAAGCTCAGCCCCAAGGCGGCTTGGCTCAGGATCGCAGCGCTTGCCTAGTTCTCACCTAGCCCTAGGCTCCCCATAGGGCCAAGGAGGGTCTGGGCTGCCTCTGGCTCCGTGGGCACTGCTGCTTGGCTGGTGGTCTCCGGAGCTTGAAACCAACTCCAAACGTGTTCGCCTTCGCGGAGAAGGCTGATTTGGCAGGAAGAAGCCCTGTGTGCACTGGCCCTGGCAACCCACCCATCGCCAGCTAGGAGGGACCCACCTAGGGCCTAGCTGCGAAACGGCACAAAACGCGCTCCTAGGAGCTGCACTCTGCAAAGGGAAACTGTGCTCGGGGAACAAAGCTCAGCCCCAAGGCGGCTTGGCTCAGGATCGCAGCGCTTGCCTAGTTCTCACCTAGCCCTAGGCTCCCCATAGGGCCAAGGAGGGTCTGGGCTGCCTCTGGCTCCGTGGGCACTGCTGCTTGGCTGGTGGTCTCCGCAGCTTGAAACCAACTCCAAACGTGTTCGCCTTCGCGGAGAAGGCTGATTTGGCAGGAAGAAGCCCTGTGTGCACTGGCCCTGGCAACCCACCCATCGCCAGCTAGGGAGGGACCCACCTAGGGCCTAGCTGCGAAACGGCACAAAACGCGATCCTAGGAGCTGCACTCTGCAAAGGGAAACTGTGCTCGGGGAACAAACCTCAGCCCCAAGGCGGCTTGGCTCAGGATCGCAGCGCTTGCCTAGTTCTCACCTAGCCCTAGGCTCCCCATAGGGCCAAGGAGGGTCTGGGCTGCCTCTGGCTCCGTGGGCACTGCTGCTTGGTTGGTGGTCTCCGCACCTTGAAACCAACTCCAAACGTGTTCTCCTTCGCGGAGAAGGCTGATTTGGCAGGAAGAAGCCCTGTGTGCACTGGCCCTGGCAACCCACCCATCGCCAGCTAGGGAGGGACCCACCTAGGGCCTAGCTGCGAAACGGCACAAAACGCGCTCCTAGGAGCTGCACTCTGCAAAGGGAAACTGTGCTCGGGGAACAAAGCTCAGCCCCAAGGCGGCTTGGCTCAGGATCGCAGCGCTTGCCTAGTTCTCACCTAGCCCTAGGCTCCCCATAGGGCCAAGGAGGGTCTGGGCTGCCTCTGGCTCCGTGGGCACTGCTGCTTGGTTGGTGGTCTCCGCACCTTGAAACCAACTCCAAACGTGTTCTCCTTCGTGGAGAAGGCTGATTTGGCAGGAACAAGCCCTGTGTGCACTGGCCCTGGCAATCCACCCTTAGCCAGCTAAGGAGGGACCCACCTAGGGCCTAGCTGCGAAACGGCACAAAACGCGCTCCTAGGAGCTGCACTCTGCAAAGGGAAACTGTGCTCGGGGAACAAACCTCAGCCCCAAGGCGGCTTGGCTCAGGATCGCAGCGCTTGCCTAGTTCTCACCTAGCCCTAGGCTCCCCATAGGGCCAAGGAGGGTCTGGGCTGCCTCTGGCTCCGTGGGCACTGCTGCTTGGCTGGTGGTCTCCGCACCTTGAAACCAACTCCAAACGTGTTCGCCTTCGCGGAGAAGGCTGATTTGGCAGGAAGAAGCCCTGTGTGCACTGGCCCTGGCAATCCACCCATAGCCAGCTAAGGAGGGACCCACCTAGGGCCTAGCTGCGAAACGGCACAAAACGCGCTCCTAGGAGCTGCACTCTGCAAAGGGAAACTGTGCTCGGGGAACAAAGCTCAGCCCCAAGGCGGCTTGGCTCAGGATCGCAGCGCTTGCCTAGTTCTCACCTAGCCCTAGGCTCCCCATAGGGCCAAGGAGGGTCTGGGCTGCCTCTGGCTCCGTGGGCACTGCTGCTTGGCTGGTGGTCTCCGCACCTTGAAACCAACTCCAAACGTGTTCTCCTTCGCGGAGAAGGCTGATTTGGCAGGAAGAAGCCCTGTTTGCACTGGCCCTAGCAACCCACCCATCGCCAGCTAGGGAGGGACCCACCTAGGGCCTAGCTGCGAAACGGCACAAAACGCGCTCCTAGGAGCTGCACTCTGCAAAGGGAAACTGTGCTCGGGGAACAAAGCTCAGCCCCAAGGCGGCTTGGCTCAGGATCGCAGCGCTTGCCTAGTTCTCACCTAGCCCTAGGCTCCCCATAGGGCCAAGGAGGGTCTGGGCTGCCTCTGGCTCCGTGGGCACTGCTGCTTGGCTGGTGGTCTCCGCAGCTTGAAACCAACTCCAAACGTGTTCTCCTTCGCGGAGAAGGCTGATTTGGCAGGAAGAAGCCCTGTGTGCACTGGCCCTAGCAACCCACCCATCGCCAGCTAGGGAGGGACCCACCTAGGGCCTAGCTGCGAAACGGCACAAAACGCGCTCCTAGGAGCTGCACTCTGCAAAGGGAAACTGTGCTCGGGGAACAAAGCTCAGCCCCAAGGCGGCTTGGCTCAGGATCGCAGCGCTTGCCTAGTTCTCACCTAGCCCTAGGCTCCCCATAGGGCCAAGGAGGGTCTGGGCTGCCTCTGGCTCCGTGGGCACTGCTGCTTGGTTGGTGGTCTCCGCACCTTGAAACCAACTCCAAACGTGTTCTCCTTCGTGGAGAAGGCTGATTTGGCAGGAACAAGCCCTGTGTGCACTGGCCCTGGCAATCCACCCTTAGCCAGCTAAGGAGGGACCCACCTAGGGCCTAGCTGCGAAACGGCACAAAACGCGCTCCTAGGAGCTGCACTCTGCAAAGGGAAACTGTGCTCGGGGAACAAACCTCAGCCCCAAGGCGGCTTGGCTCAGGATCGCAGCGCTTGCCTAGTTCTCACCTAGCCCTAGGCTCCCCATAGGGCCAAGGAGGGTCTGGGCTGCCTCTGGCTCCGTGGGCACTGCTGCTTGGCTGGTGGTCTCCGCACCTTGAAACCAACTCCAAACGTGTTCTCCTTCGCGGAGAAGGCTGATTTGGCAGGAAGAAGCCCTGTGTGCACTGGCCCTGGCAATCCACCCATAGCCAGCTAAGGAGGGACCCACCTAGGGCCTAGCTGCGAAACGGCACAAAACGCGCTCCTAGGAGCTGCACTCTGCAAAGGGAAACTGTGCTCGGGGAACAAAGCTCAGCCCCAAGGCGGCTTGGCTCAGGATCGCAGCGCTTGCCTAGTTCTCACCTAGCCCTAGGCTCCCCATAGGGCCAAGGAGGGTCTGGGCTGCCTCTGGCTCCGTGGGCACTGCTGCTTGGCTGGTGGTCTCCGCAGCTTGAAACCAACTCCAAACGTGTTCTCCTTCGCGGAGAAGGCTGATTTGGCAGGAAGAAGCCCTGTGTGCACTGGCCCTAGCAACCCACCCATCGCCAGCTAGGGAGGGACCCACCTAGGGCCTAGCTGCGAAACGGCACAAAACGCGCTCCTAGGAGCTGCACTCTGCAAAGGGAAACTGTGCTCGGGGAACAAAGCTCAGCCCCAAGGCGGCTTGGCTCAGGATCGCAGCGCTTGCCTAGTTCTCACCTAGCCCTAGGCTCCCCATAGGGCCAAGGAGGGTCTGGGCTGCCTCTGGCTCCGTGGGCACTGCTGCTTGGCTGGTGGTCTCCGCAGCTTGAAACCAACTCCAAACGTGTTCTCCTTCGCGGAGAAGGCTGATTTGGCAGGAAGAAGCCCTGTGTGCACTGGCCCTAGCAACCCACCCATCGCCAGCTAGGGAGGGACCCACCTAGGGCCTAGCTGCGAAACGGCACAAAACGCGCTCCTAGGAGCTGCACTCTGCAAAGGGAAACTGTGCTCGGGGAACAAAGCTCAGCCCCAAGGCGGCTTGGCTCAGGATCGCAGCGCTTGCCTAGTTCTCACCTAGCCCTAGGCTCCCCATAGGACCAAGGAGGGTCTGGGCTGCCTCTGGCTCCGTGGGCACTGCTGCTTGGCTGGTGGTCTCCGCAGCTTGAAACCAACTCCAAACGTGTTCGCCTTCGCGGAGAAGGCTGATTTGGCAGGAAGAAGCCCTGTGTGCACTGGCCCTGGCAACCCACCCATCGCCAGCTAGGAGGGACCCACCTAGGGCCTAGCTGCGAAACGGCACAAAACGCGCTCCTAGGAGCTGCACTCTGCAAAGGGAAACTGTGCTCGGGGAACAAAGCTCAGCCCCAAGGCGGCTTGGCTCAGGATCGCAGCGCTTGCCTAGTTCTAACCTAGCCCTAGGCTCCCCATAGGGCCAAGGAGGGTCTGGGCTGCCTCTGGCTCCGTGGGCACTGCTGCTTGGCTGGTGGTCTCCGCGCCGTGAAACCAACTCCAAACGTGTTCGCCTTCGCGGAGAAGGCTGATTTGGCAGGAAGAAGCCCTGTGTGCACTGGCCCTGGCAACCCACCCATCGCCAGCTAGGGAGGGACCCACCTAGGGCCTAGCTGCGAAACGGCACAAAACGCGCTCCTAGGAGCTGCACTCTGCAAAGGGAAACTGTGCTCGGGGAACAAAGCTCAGCCCCAAGGCGGCTTGGCTCAGGATCGCAGCGCTTGCCTAGTTCTCACCTAGCCCTAGGCTCCCCATAGGGCCAAGGAGGGTCTGGGCTGCCTCTGGCTCCGTGGGCACTGCTGCTTGGCTGGTGGTCTCCGGAGCTTGAAACCAACTCCAAACGTGTTCGCCTTCGCGGAGAAGGCTGATTTGGCAGGAAGAAGCCCTGTGTGCACTGGCCCTGGCAACCCACCCATCGCCAGCTAGGAGGGACCCACCTAGGGCCTAGCTGCGAAACGGCACAAAACGCGCTCCTAGGAGCTGCACTCTGCAAAGGGAAACTGTGCTCGGGGAACAAAGCTCAGCCCCAAGGCGGCTTGGCTCAGGATCGCAGCGCTTGCCTAGTTCTCACCTAGCCCTAGGCTCCCCATAGGGCCAAGGAGGGTCTGGGCTGCCTCTGGCTCCGTGGGCACTGCTGCTTGGCTGGTGGTCTCCGCACCGTGAAACCAACTCCAAACGTGTTCGCCTTCGCGGAGAAGGCTGATTTGGCAGGAAGAAGCCCTGTGTGCACTGGCCCTGGCAACCCACCCATCGCCAGCTAGGGAGGGACCCACCTAGGGCCTAGCTGCGAAACGGCACAAAACGCGCTCCTAGGAGCTGCACTCTGCAAAGGGAAACTGTGCTCGGGGAACAAAGCTCAGCCCCAAGGCGGCTTGGCTCAGGATCGCAGCGCTTGCCTAGTTCTCACCTAGCCCTAGGCTCCCCATAGGGCCAAGGAGGGTCTGGGCTGCCTCTGGCTCCGTGGGCACTGCTGCTTGGCTGGTGGTCTCCGCAGCTTGAAACCAACTCCAAACGTGTTCGCCTTCGCGGAGAAGGCTGATTTGGCAGGAAGAAGCCCTGTGTGCACTGGCCCTGGCAACCCACCCATCGCCAGCTAGGGAGGGACCCACCTAGGGCCTAGCTGCGAAACGGCACAAAACGCGATCCTAGGAGCTGCACTCTGCAAAGGGAAACTGTGCTCGGGGAACAAACCTCAGCCCCAAGGCGGCTTGGCTCAGGATCGCAGCGCTTGCCTAGTTCTCACCTAGCCCTAGGCTCCCCATAGGGCCAAGGAGGGTCTGGGCTGCCTCTGGCTCCGTGGGCACTGCTGCTTGGTTGGTGGTCTCCGCACATTGAAACCAACTCCAAACGTGTTCTCCTTCGCGGAGAAGGCTGATTTGGCAGGAAGAAGCCCTGTGTGCACTGGCCCTGGCAACCCACCCATCGCCAGCTAGGGAGGGACCCACCTAGGGCCTAGCTGCGAAACGGCACAAAACGCGCTCCTAGGAGCTGCACTCTGCAAAGGGAAACTGTGCTCGGGGAACAAAGCTCAGCCCCAAGGCGGCTTGGCTCAGGATCGCAGCGCTTGCCTAGTTCTCACCTAGCCCTAGGCTCCCCATAGGGCCAAGGAGGGTCTGGGCTGCCTCTGGCTCCGTGGGCACTGCTGCTTGGTTGGTGGTCTCCGCACCTTGAAACCAACTCCAAACGTGTTCTCCTTCGTGGAGAAGGCTGATTTGGCAGGAAGAAGCCCTGTGTGCACTGGCCCTGGCAATCCACCCTTAGCCAGCTAAGGAGGGACCCACCTAGGGCCTAGCTGCGAAACGGCACAAAACGCGCTCCTAGGAGCTGCACTCTGCAAAGGGAAACTGTGCTCGGGGAACAAACCTCAGCCCCAAGGCGGCTTGGCTCAGGATCGCAGCGCTTGCCTAGTTCTCACCTAGCCCTAGGCTCCCCATAGGGCCAAGGAGGGTCTGGGCTGCCTCTGGCTCCGTGGGCACTGCTGCTTGGCTGGTGGTCTCCGCAGCTTGAAACCAACTCCAAACGTGTTCTCCTTCGCGGAGAAGGCTGATTTGGCAGGAAGAAGCCCTGTGTGCACTGGCCCTGGCAATCCACCCTTAGCCAGCTAAGGAGGGACCCACCTAGGGCCTAGCTGCGAAACGGCACAAAACGCGCTCCTAGGAGCTGCACTCTGCAAAGGGAAACTGTGCTCGGGGAACAAAGCTCAGCCCCAAGGCGGCTTGGCTCAGGATCGCAGCGCTTGCCTAGTTCTCACCTAGCCCTAGGCTCCCCATAGGGCCAAGGAGGGTCTGGGCTGCCTCTGGCTCCGTGGGCACTGCTGCTTGGCTGGTGGTCTCCGCAGCTTGAAACCAACTCCAAACGTGTTCTCCTTCGCGGAGAAGGCTGATTTGGCAGGAAGAAGCCCTGTGTGCACTGGCCCTAGCAACCCACCCATCGCCAGCTAGGGAGGGACCCACCTAGGGCCTAGCTGCGAAACGGCACAAAACGCGCTCCTAGGAGCTGCACTCTGCAAAGGGAAACTGTGCTCGGGGAACAAAGCTCAGCCCCAAGGCGGCTTGGCTCAGGATCGCAGCGCTTGCCTAGTTCTCACCTAGCCCTAGGCTCCCCATAGGGCCAAGGAGGGTCTGGGCTGCCTCTGGCTCCGTGGGCACTGCTGCTTGGCTGGTGGTCTCCGCAGCTTGAAACCAACTCCAAACGTGTTCTCCTTCGCGGAGAAGGCTGATTTGGCAGGAAGAAGCCCTGTGTGCACTGGCCCTAGCAACCCACCCATCGCCAGCTAGGGAGGGACCCACCTAGGGCCTAGCTGCGAAACGGCACAAAACGCGCTCCTAGGAGCTGCACTCTGCAAAGGGAAACTGTGCTCGGGGAACAAAGCTCAGCCCCAAGGCGGCTTGGCTCAGGATCGCAGCGCTTGCCTAGTTCTCACCTAGCCCTAGGCTCCCCATAGGGCCAAGGAGGGTCTGGGCTGCCTCTGGCTCCGTGGGCACTGCTGCTTGGTTGGTGGTCTCCGCACCTTGAAACCAACTCCAAACGTGTTCTCCTTCGTGGAGAAGGCTGATTTGGCAGGAACAAGCCCTGTGTGCACTGGCCCTGGCAATCCACCCTTAGCCAGCTAAGGAGGGACCCACCTAGGGCCTAGCTGCGAAACGGCACAAAACGCGCTCCTAGGAGCTGCACTCTGCAAAGGGAAACTGTGCTCGGGGAACAAACCTCAGCCCCAAGGCGGCTTGGCTCAGGATCGCAGCGCTTGCCTAGTTCTCACCTAGCCCTAGGCTCCCCATAGGGCCAAGGAGGGTCTGGGCTGCCTCTGGCTCCGTGGGCACTGCTGCTTGGCTGGTGGTCTCCGCACCTTGAAACCAACTCCAAACGTGTTCTCCTTCGCGGAGAAGGCTGATTTGGCAGGAAGAAGCCCTGTGTGCACTGGCCCTGGCAATCCACCCATAGCCAGCTAAGGAGGGACCCACCTAGGGCCTAGCTGCGAAACGGCACAAAACGCGCTCCTAGGAGCTGCACTCTGCAAAGGGAAACTGTGCTCGGGGAACAAAGCTCAGCCCCAAGGCGGCTTGGCTCAGGATCGCAGCGCTTGCCTAGTTCTCACCTAGCCCTAGGCTCCCCATAGGGCCAAGGAGGGTCTGGGCTGCCTCTGGCTCCGTGGGCACTGCTGCTTGGCTGGTGGTCTCCGCAGCTTGAAACCAACTCCAAACGTGTTCTCCTTCGCGGAGAAGGCTGATTTGGCAGGAAGAAGCCCTGTGTGCACTGGCCCTAGCAACCCACCCATCGCCAGCTAGGGAGGGACCCACCTAGGGCCTAGCTGCGAAACGGCACAAAACGCGCTCCTAGGAGCTGCACTCTGCAAAGGGAAACTGTGCTCGGGGAACAAAGCTCAGCCCCAAGGCGGCTTGGCTCAGGATCGCAGCGCTTGCCTAGTTCTCACCTAGCCCTAGGCTCCCCATAGGGCCAAGGAGGGTCTGGGCTGCCTCTGGCTCCGTGGGCACTGCTGCTTGGCTGGTGGTCTCCGCAGCTTGAAACCAACTCCAAACGTGTTCTCCTTCGCGGAGAAGGCTGATTTGGCAGGAAGAAGCCCTGTGTGCACTGGCCCTAGCAACCCACCCATCGCCAGCTAGGGAGGGACCCACCTAGGGCCTAGCTGCGAAACGGCACAAAACGCGCTCCTAGGAGCTGCACTCTGCAAAGGGAAACTGTGCTCGGGGAACAAAGCTCAGCCCCAAGGCGGCTTGGCTCAGGATCGCAGCGCTTGCCTAGTTCTCACCTAGCCCTAGGCTCCCCATAGGACCAAGGAGGGTCTGGGCTGCCTCTGGCTCCGTGGGCACTGCTGCTTGGCTGGTGGTCTCCGCAGCTTGAAACCAACTCCAAACGTGTTCGCCTTCGCGGAGAAGGCTGATTTGGCAGGAAGAAGCCCTGTGTGCACTGGCCCTGGCAACCCACCCATCGCCAGCTAGGAGGGACCCACCTAGGGCCTAGCTGCGAAACGGCACAAAACGCGCTCCTAGGAGCTGCACTCTGCAAAGGGAAACTGTGCTCGGGGAACAAAGCTCAGCCCCAAGGCGGCTTGGCTCAGGATCCCAGCGCTTGCCTAGTTCTCACCTAGCCCTAGGCTCCCCATAGGGCCAAGGAGGGTCTGGGCTGCCTCTGGCTCCGTGGGCACTGCTGCTTGGCTGGTGGTCTCCGCAGCTTGAAACCAACTCCAAACGTGTTCGCCTTCGCGGAGAAGGCTGATTTGGCAGGAAGAAGCCCTGTGTGCACTGGCCCTGGCAACCCACCCATCGCCAGCTAGGGAGGGACCCACCTAGGGCCTAGCTGCGAAACGGCACAAAACGCGCTCCTAGGAGCTGCACTCTGCAAAGGGAAACTGTGCTCGGGGAACAAAGCTCAGCCCCAAGGCGGCTTGGCTCAGGATCGCAGCGCTTGCCTAGTTCTCACCTAGCCCTAGGCTCCCCATAGGGCCAAGGAGGGTCTGGGCTGCCTCTGGCTCCGTGGGCACTGCTGCTTGGTTGGTGGTCTCCGCACCTTGAAACCAACTCCAAACGTGTTCTCCTTCGTGGAGAAGGCTGATTTGGCAGGAACAAGCCCTGTGTGCACTGGCCCTGGCAACCCACCCTTAGCCAGCTAAGGAGGGACCCACCTAGGGCCTAGCTGCGAAACGGCACAAAACGCGCTCCTAGGAGCTGCACTCTGCAAAGGGAAACTGTGCTCGGGGAACAAACCTCAGCCCCAAGGCGGCTTGGCTCAGGATCGCAGCGCTTGCCTAGTTCTCACCTAGCCCTAGGCTCCCCATAGGGCCAAGGAGGGTCTGGGCTGCCTCTGGCTCCGTGGGCACTGCTGCTTGGCTGGTGGTCTCCGCACCTTGAAACCAACTCCAAACGTGTTCTCCTTCGCGGAGAAGGCTGATTTGGCAGGAAGAAGCCCTGTGTGCACTGGCCCTGGCAATCCACCCATAGCCAGCTAAGGAGGGACCCACCTAGGGCCTAGCTGCGAAACGGCACAAAACGCGCTCCTAGGAGCTGCACTCTGCAAAGGGAAACTGTGCTCGGGGAACAAAGCTCAGCCCCAAGGCGGCTTGGCTCAGGATCGCAGCGCTTGCCTAGTTCTCACCTAGCCCTAGGCTCCCCATAGGGCCAAGGAGGGTCTGGGCTGCCTCTGGCTCCGTGGGCACTGCTGCTTGGCTGGTGGTCTCCGCAGCTTGAAACCAACTCCAAACGTGTTCTCCTTCGCGGAGAAGGCTGATTTGGCAGGAAGAAGCCCTGTGTGCACTGGCCCTAGCAACCCACCCATCGCCAGCTAGGGAGGGACCCACCTAGGGCCTAGCTGCGAAACGGCACAAAACGCGCTCCTAGGAGCTGCACTCTGCAAAGGGAAACTGTGCTCGGGGAACAAAGCTCAGCCCCAAGGCGGCTTGGCTCAGGATCGCAGCGCTTGCCTAGTTCTCACCTAGCCCTAGGCTCCCCATAGGGCCAAGGAGGGTCTGGGCTGCCTCTGGCTCCGTGGGCACTGCTGCTTGGCTGGTGGTCTCCGCAGCTTGAAACCAACTCCAAACGTGTTCTCCTTCGCGGAGAAGGCTGATTTGGCAGGAAGAAGCCCTGTGTGCACTGGCCCTAGCAACCCACCCATCGCCAGCTAGGGAGGGACCCACCTAGGGCCTAGCTGCGAAACGGCACAAAACGCGCTCCTAGGAGCTGCACTCTGCAAAGGGAAACTGTGCTCGGGGAACAAAGCTCAGCCCCAAGGCGGCTTGGCTCAGGATCGCAGCGCTTGCCTAGTTCTCACCTAGCCCTAGGCTCCCCATAGGACCAAGGAGGGTCTGGGCTGCCTCTGGCTCCGTGGGCACTGCTGCTTGGCTGGTGGTCTCCGCAGCTTGAAACCAACTCCAAACGTGTTCGCCTTCGCGGAGAAGGCTGATTTGGCAGGAAGAAGCCCTGTGTGCACTGGCCCTGGCAACCCACCCATCGCCAGCTAGGAGGGACCCACCTAGGGCCTAGCTGCGAAACGGCACAAAACGCGCTCCTAGGAGCTGCACTCTGCAAAGGGAAACTGTGCTCGGGGAACAAAGCTCAGCCCCAAGGCGGCTTGGCTCAGGATCCCAGCGCTTGCCTAGTTCTCACCTAGCCCTAGGCTCCCCATAGGGCCAAGGAGGGTCTGGGCTGCCTCTGGCTCCGTGGGCACTGCTGCTTGGCTGGTGGTCTCCGCAGCTTGAAACCAACTCCAAACGTGTTCGCCTTCGCGGAGAAGGCTGATTTGGCAGGAAGAAGCCCTGTGTGCACTGGCCCTGGCAACCCACCCATCGCCAGCTAGGGAGGGACCCACCTAGGGCCTAGCTGCGAAACGGCACAAAACGCGCTCCTAGGAGCTGCACTCTGCAAAGGGAAACTGTGCTCGGGGAACAAAGCTCAGCCCCAAGGCGGCTTGGCTCAGGATCGCAGCGCTTGCCTAGTTCTCACCTAGCCCTAGGCTCCCCATAGGGCCAAGGAGGGTCTGGGCTGCCTCTGGCTCCGTGGGCACTGCTGCTTGGTTGGTGGTCTCCGCAGCTTGAAACCAACTCCAAACGTGTTCTCCTTCGCGGAGAAGGCTGATTTGGCAGGAAGAAGCCCTGTGTGCACTGGCCCTGGCAACCCACCCATCGCCAGCTAGGGAGGGACCCACCTAGGGCCTAGCTGCGAAACGGCACAAAACGCGCTCCTAGGAGCTGCACTCTGCAAAGGGAAACTGTGCTCGGGGAACAAAGCTCAGCCCCAAGGCGGCTTGGCTCAGGATCGCAGCGCTTGCCTAGTTCTCACCTAGCCCTAGGCTCCCCATAGGGCCAAGGAGGGTCTGGGCTGCCTCTGGCTCCGTGGGCACTGCTGCTTGGTTGGTGGTCTCCGCACCTTGAAACCAACTCCAAACGTGTTCTCCTTCGTGGAGAAGGCTGATTTGGCAGGAACAAGCCCTGTGTGCACTGGCCCTGGCAATCCACCCTTAGCCAGCTAAGGAGGGACCCACCTAGGGCCTAGCTGCGAAACGGCACAAAACGCGCTCCTAGGAGCTGCACTCTGCAAAGGGAAACTGTGCTCGGGGAACAAAGCTCAGCCCCAAGGCGGCTTGGCTCAGGATCGCAGCGCTTGCCTAGTTCTCACCTAGCCCTAGGCTCCCCATAGGGCCAAGGAGGGTCTGGGCTGCCTCTGGCTCCGTGGGCACTGCTGCTTGGCTGGTGGTCTCCGCAGCTTGAAACCAACTCCAAACGTGTTCGCCTTCGCGGAGAAGGCTGATTTGGCAGGAAGAAGCCCTGTGTGCACTGGCCCTGGCAACCCACCCATCGCCAGCTAGGAGGGACCCACCTAGGGCCTAGCTGCGAAACGGCACAAAACGCGCTCCTAGGAGCTGCACTCTGCAAAGGGAAACTGTGCTCGGGGAACAAAGCTCAGCCCCAAGGCGGCTTGGCTCAGGATCGCAGCGCTTGCCTAGTTCTCACCTAGCCCTAGGCTCCCCATAGGGCCAAGGAGGGTCTGGGCTGCCTCTGGCTCCGTGGGCACTGCTGCTTGGCTGGTGGTCTCCGCACCGTGAAACCAACTCCAAACGTGTTCGCCTTCGCGGAGAAGGCTGATTTGGCAGGAAGAAGCCCTGTGTGCACTGGCCCTGGCAACCCACCCATCGCCAGCTAGGGAGGGACCCACCTAGGGCCTAGCTGCGAAACGGCACAAAACGCGCTCCTAGGAGCTGCACTCTGCAAAGGGAAACTGTGCTCGGGGAACAAAGCTCAGCCCCAAGGCGGCTTGGCTCAGGATCGCAGCGCTTGCCTAGTTCTCACCTAGCCCTAGGCTCCCCATAGGGCCAAGGAGGGTCTGGGCTGCCTCTGGCTCCGTGGGCACTGCTGCTTGGCTGGTGGTCTCCGCAGCTTGAAACCAACTCCAAACGTGTTCGCCTTCGCGGAGAAGGCTGATTTGGCAGGAAGAAGCCCTGTGTGCACTGGCCCTGGCAACCCACCCATCGCCAGCTAGGGAGGGACCCACCTAGGGCCTAGCTGCGAAACGGCACAAAACGCGATCCTAGGAGCTGCACTCTGCAAAGGGAAACTGTGCTCGGGGAACAAACCTCAGCCCCAAGGCGGCTTGGCTCAGGATCGCAGCGCTTGCCTAGTTCTCACCTAGCCCTAGGCTCCCCATAGGGCCAAGGAGGGTCTGGGCTGCCTCTGGCTCCGTGGGCACTGCTGCTTGGTTGGTGGTCTCCGCACATTGAAACCAACTCCAAACGTGTTCTCCTTCGCGGAGAAGGCTGATTTGGCAGGAAGAAGCCCTGTGTGCACTGGCCCTGGCAACCCACCCATCGCCAGCTAGGGAGGGACCCACCTAGGGCCTAGCTGCGAAACGGCACAAAACGCGCTCCTAGGAGCTGCACTCTGCAAAGGGAAACTGTGCTCGGGGAACAAAGCTCAGCCCCAAGGCGGCTTGGCTCAGGATCGCAGCGCTTGCCTAGTTCTCACCTAGCCCTAGGCTCCCCATAGGGCCAAGGAGGGTCTGGGCTGCCTCTGGCTCCGTGGGCACTGCTGCTTGGTTGGTGGTCTCCGCACCTTGAAACCAACTCCAAACGTGTTCTCCTTCGTGGAGAAGGCTGATTTGGCAGGAACAAGCCCTGTGTGCACTGGCCCTGGCAATCCACCCTTAGCCAGCTAAGGAGGGACCCACCTAGGGCCTAGCTGCGAAACGGCACAAAACGCGCTCCTAGGAGCTGCACTCTGCAAAGGGAAACTGTGCTCGGGGAACAAACCTCAGCCCCAAGGCGGCTTGGCTCAGGATCGCAGCGCTTGCCTAGTTCTCACCTAGCCCTAGGCTCCCCATAGGGCCAAGGAGGGTCTGGGCTGCCTCTGGCTCCGTGGGCACTGCTGCTTGGCTGGTGGTCTCCGCACCTTGAAACCAACTCCAAACGTGTTCTCCTTCGCGGAGAAGGCTGATTTGGCAGGAAGAAGCCCTGTGTGCACTGGCCCTGGCAATCCACCCTTAGCCAGCTAAGGAGGGACCCACCTAGGGCCTAGCTGCGAAACGGCACAAAACGCGCTCCTAGGAGCTGCACTCTGCAAAGGGAAACTGTGCTCGGGGAACAAAGCTCAGCCCCAAGGCGGCTTGGCTCAGGATCGCAGCGCTTGCCTAGTTCTCACCTAGCCCTAGGCTCCCCATAGGGCCAAGGAGGGTCTGGGCTGCCTCTGGCTCCGTGGGCACTGCTGCTTGGCTGGTGGTCTCCGCAGCTTGAAACCAACTCCAAACGTGTTCTCCTTCGCGGAGAAGGCTGATTTGGCAGGAAGAAGCCCTGTGTGCACTGGCCCTAGCAACCCACCCATCGCCAGCTAGGGAGGGACCCACCTAGGGCCTAGCTGCGAAACGGCACAAAACGCGCTCCTAGGAGCTGCACTCTGCAAAGGGAAACTGTGCTCGGGGAACAAAGCTCAGCCCCAAGGCGGCTTGGCTCAGGATCGCAGCGCTTGCCTAGTTCTCACCTAGCCCTAGGCTCCCCATAGGGCCAAGGAGGGTCTGGGCTGCCTCTGGCTCCGTGGGCACTGCTGCTTGGCTGGTGGTCTCCGCAGCTTGAAACCAACTCCAAACGTGTTCTCCTTCGCGGAGAAGGCTGATTTGGCAGGAAGAAGCCCTGTGTGCACTGGCCCTAGCAACCCACCCATCGCCAGCTAGGGAGGGACCCACCTAGGGCCTAGCTGCGAAACGGCACAAAACGCGCTCCTAGGAGCTGCACTCTGCAAAGGGAAACTGTGCTCGGGGAACAAAGCTCAGCCCCAAGGCGGCTTGGCTCAGGATCGCAGCGCTTGCCTAGTTCTCACCTAGCCCTAGGCTCCCCATAGGGCCAAGGAGGGTCTGGGCTGCCTCTGGCTCCGTGGGCACTGCTGCTTGGTTGGTGGTCTCCGCACCTTGAAACCAACTCCAAACGTGTTCTCCTTCGTGGAGAAGGCTGATTTGGCAGGAACAAGCCCTGTGTGCACTGGCCCTGGCAATCCACCCATAGCCAGCTAGGGAGGGACCCACCTAGGGCCTAGCTGCGAAACGGCACAAAACGCGCTCCTAGGAGCTGCACTCTGCAAAGGGAAACTGTGCTCGGGGAACAAAGCTCAGCCCCAAGGCGGCTTGGCTCAGGATCGCAGCGCTTGCCTAGTTCTCACCTAGCCCTAGGCTCCCCATAGGGCCAAGGAGGGTCTGGGCTGCCTCTGGCTCCGTGGGCACTGCTGCTTGGCTGGTGGTCTCCGCACCTTGAAACCAACTCCAAACGTGTTCTCCTTCGCGGAGAAGGCTGATTTGGCAGGAAGAAGCCCTGTGTGCACTGGCCCTGGCAATCCACCCATAGCCAGCTAAGGAGGGACCCACCTAGGGCCTAGCTGCGAAACGGCACAAAACGCGCTCCTAGGAGCTGCACTCTGCAAAGGGAAACTGTGCTCGGGGAACAAAGCTCAGCCCCAAGGCGGCTTGGCTCAGGATCGCAGCGCTTGCCTAGTTCTCACCTAGCCCTAGGCTCCCCATAGGGCCAAGGAGGGTCTGGGCTGCCTCTGGCTCCGTGGGCACTGCTGCTTGGCTGGTGGTCTCCGCAGCTTGAAACCAACTCCAAACGTGTTCTCCTTCGCGGAGAAGGCTGATTTGGCAGGAAGAAGCCCTGTGTGCACTGGCCCTAGCAACCCACCCATCGCCAGCTAGGGAGGGACCCACCTAGGGCCTAGCTGCGAAACGGCACAAAACGCGCTCCTAGGAGCTGCACTCTGCAAAGGGAAACTGTGCTCGGGGAACAAAGCTCAGCCCCAAGGCGGCTTGGCTCAGGATCGCAGCGCTTGCCTAGTTCTCACCTAGCCCTAGGCTCCCCATAGGGCCAAGGAGGGTCTGGGCTGCCTCTGGCTCCGTGGGCACTGCTGCTTGGCTGGTGGTCTCCGCAGCTTGAAACCAACTCCAAACGTGTTCTCCTTCGCGGAGAAGGCTGATTTGGCAGGAAGAAGCCCTGTGTGCACTGGCCCTAGCAACCCACCCATCGCCAGCTAGGGAGGGACCCACCTAGGGCCTAGCTGCGAAACGGCACAAAACGCGCTCCTAGGAGCTGCACTCTGCAAAGGGAAACTGTGCTCGGGGAACAAAGCTCAGCCCCAAGGCGGCTTGGCTCAGGATCGCAGCGCTTGCCTAGTTCTCACCTAGCCCTAGGCTCCCCATAGGACCAAGGAGGGTCTGGGCTGCCTCTGGCTCCGTGGGCACTGCTGCTTGGCTGGTGGTCTCCGCAGCTTGAAACCAACTCCAAACGTGTTCGCCTTCGCGGAGAAGGCTGATTTGGCAGGAAGAAGCCCTGTGTGCACTGGCCCTGGCAACCCACCCATCGCCAGCTAGGAGGGACCCACCTAGGGCCTAGCTGCGAAACGGCACAAAACGCGCTCCTAGGAGCTGCACTCTGCAAAGGGAAACTGTGCTCGGGGAACAAAGCTCAGCCCCAAGGCGGCTTGGCTCAGGATCGCAGCGCTTGCCTAGTTCTCACCTAGCCCTAGGCTCCCCATAGGGCCAAGGAGGGTCTGGGCTGCCTCTGGCTCCGTGGGCACTGCTGCTTGGCTGGTGGTCTCCGCAGCTTGAAACCAACTCCAAACGTGTTCGCCTTCGCGGAGAAGGCTGATTTGGCAGGAAGAAGCCCTGTGTGCACTGGCCCTGGCAACCCACCCATCGCCAGCTAGGGAGGGACCCACCTAGGGCCTAGCTGCGAAACGGCACAAAACGCGCTCCTAGGAGCTGCACTCTGCAAAGGGAAACTGTGCTCGGGGAACAAAGCTCAGCCCCAAGGCGGCTTGGCTCAGGATCGCAGCGCTTGCCTAGTTCTCACCTAGCCCTAGGCTCCCCATAGGGCCAAGGAGGGTCTGGGCTGCCTCTGGCTCCGTGGGCACTGCTGCTTGGTTGGTGGTCTCCGCAGCTTGAAACCAACTCCAAACGTGTTCTCCTTCGCGGAGAAGGCTGATTTGGCAGGAAGAAGCCCTGTGTGCACTGGCCCTGGCAACCCACCCATCGCCAGCTAGGGAGGGACCCACCTAGGGCCTAGCTGCGAAACGGCACAAAACGCGCTCCTAGGAGCTGCACTCTGCAAAGGGAAACTGTGCTCGGGGAACAAAGCTCAGCCCCAAGGCGGCTTGGCTCAGGATCGCAGCGCTTGCCTAGTTCTCACCTAGCCCTAGGCTCCCCATAGGGCCAAGGAGGGTCTGGGCTGCCTCTGGCTCCGTGGGCACTGCTGCTTGGTTGGTGGTCTCCGCACCTTGAAACCAACTCCAAACGTGTTCTCCTTCGTGGAGAAGGCTGATTTGGCAGGAACAAGCCCTGTGTGCACTGGCCCTGGCAATCCACCCTTAGCCAGCTAAGGAGGGACCCACCTAGGGCCTAGCTGCGAAACGGCACAAAACGCGCTCCTAGGAGCTGCACTCTGCAAAGGGAAACTGTGCTCGGGGAACAAAGCTCAGCCCCAAGGCGGCTTGGCTCAGGATCGCAGCGCTTGCCTAGTTCTCACCTAGCCCTAGGCTCCCCATAGGGCCAAGGAGGGTCTGGGCTGCCTCTGGCTCCGTGGGCACTGCTGCTTGGCTGGTGGTCTCCGCAGCTTGAAACCAACTCCAAACGTGTTCGCCTTCGCGGAGAAGGCTGATTTGGCAGGAAGAAGCCCTGTGTGCACTGGCCCTGGCAACCCACCCATCGCCAGCTAGGAGGGACCCACCTAGGGCCTAGCTGCGAAACGGCACAAAACGCGCTCCTAGGAGCTGCACTCTGCAAAGGGAAACTGTGCTCGGGGAACAAAGCTCAGCCCCAAGGCGGCTTGGCTCAGGATCGCAGCGCTTGCCTAGTTCTCACCTAGCCCTAGGCTCCCCATAGGGCCAAGGAGGGTCTGGGCTGCCTCTGGCTCCGTGGGCACTGCTGCTTGGCTGGTGGTCTCCGCACCGTGAAACCAACTCCAAACGTGTTCGCCTTCGCGGAGAAGGCTGATTTGGCAGGAAGAAGCCCTGTGTGCACTGGCCCTGGCAACCCACCCATCGCCAGCTAGGGAGGGACCCACCTAGGGCCTAGCTGCGAAACGGCACAAAACGCGCTCCTAGGAGCTGCACTCTGCAAAGGGAAACTGTGCTCGGGGAACAAACCTCAGCCCCAAGGCGGCTTGGCTCAGGATCGCAGCGCTTGCCTAGTTCTCACCTAGCCCTAGGCTCCCCATAGGGCCAAGGAGGGTCTGGGCTGCCTCTGGCTCCGTGGGCACTGCTGCTTGGTTGGTGGTCTCCGCACATTGAAACCAACTCCAAACGTGTTCTCCTTCGCGAGAAGGCTGATTTGGCAGGAAGAAGCCCTGTGTGCACTGGCCCTGGCAACCCACCCATCGCCAGCTAGGGAGGGACCCACCTAGGGCCTAGCTGCGAAACGGCACAAAACGCGCTCCTAGGAGCTGCACTCTGCAAAGGGAAACTGTGCTCGGGGAACAAAGCTCAGCCCCAAGGCGGCTTGGCTCAGGATCGCAGCGCTTGCCTAGTTCTCACCTAGCCCTAGGCTCCCCATAGGGCCAAGGAGGGTCTGGGCTGCCTCTGGCTCCGTGGGCACTGCTGCTTGGTTGGTGGTCTCCGCACCGTGAAACCAACTCCAAACGTGTTCTCCTTCGTGGAGAAGGCTGATTTGGCAGGAACAAGCCCTGTGTGCACTGGCCCTGGCAATCCACCCTTAGCCAGCTAAGGAGGGACCCACCTAGGGCCTAGCTGCGAAACGGCACAAAACGCGCTCCTAGGAGCTGCACTCTGCAAAGGGAAACTGTGCTCGGGGAACAAACCTCAGCCCCAAGGCGGCTTGGCTCAGGATCGCAGCGCTTGCCTAGTTCTCACCTAGCCCTAGGCTCCCCATAGGGCCAAGGAGGGTCTGGGCTGCCTCTGGCTCCGTGGGCACTGCTGCTTGGTTGGTGGTCTCCGCACATTGAAACCAACTCCAAACGTGTTCTCCTTCGCGAGAAGGCTGATTTGGCAGGAAGAAGCCCTGTGTGCACTGGCCCTGGCAACCCACCCATCGCCAGCTAGGGAGGGACCCACCTAGGGCCTAGCTGCGAAACGGCACAAAACGCGCTCCTAGGAGCTGCACTCTGCAAAGGGAAACTGTGCTCGGGGAACAAAGCTCAGCCCCAAGGCGGCTTGGCTCAGGATCGCAGCGCTTGCCTAGTTCTCACCTAGCCCTAGGCTCCCCATAGGGCCAAGGAGGGTCTGGGCTGCCTCTGGCTCCGTGGGCACTGCTGCTTGGTTGGTGGTCTCCGCACCGTGAAACCAACTCCAAACGTGTTCTCCTTCGTGGAGAAGGCTGATTTGGCAGGAACAAGCCCTGTGTGCACTGGCCCTGGCAATCCACCCTTAGCCAGCTAAGGAGGGACCCACCTAGGGCCTAGCTGCGAAACGGCACAAAACGCGCTCCTAGGAGCTGCACTCTGCAAAGGGAAACTGTGCTCGGGGAACAAACCTCAGCCCCAAGGCGGCTTGGCTCAGGATCGCAGCGCTTGCCTAGTTCTCACCTAGCCCTAGGCTCCCCATAGGGCCAAGGAGGGTCTGGGCTGCCTCTGGCTCCGTGGGCACTCCTGCTTGGCTGGTGGTCTCCGCACCGTGAAACCAACTCCAAACGTGTTCTCCTTCGCGGAGAAGGCTGATTTGGCAGGAAGAAGCCCTGTGTGCACTGGCCCTGGCAATCCACCCATAGCCAGCTAGGGAGGGACCCACCTAGGGCCTAGCTGCGAAACGGCACAAAACGCGCTCCTAGGAGCTGCACTCTGCAAAGGGAAACTGTGCTCGGGGAACAAAGCTCAGCCCCAAGGCGGCTTGGCTCAGGATCGCAGCGCTTGCCTAGTTCTCACCTAGCCCTAGGCTCCCCATAGGGCCAAGGAGGGTCTGGGCTGCCTCTGGCTCCGTGGGCACTGCTGCTTGGTTGGTGGTCTCCGCACCTTGAAACCAACTCCAAACGTGTTCTCCTTCGCGGAGAAGGCTGATTTGGCAGGAAGAAGCCCTGTGTGCACTGGCCCTGGCAACCCACCCATCGCCAGCTAGGGAGGGACCCACCTAGGGCCTAGCTGCGAAACGGCACAAAACACGCTCCTAGGAGCTGCACTCTGCAAAGGGAAACTGTGCTCGGGGAACAAAGCTCAGCCCCAAGGCGGCTTGGCTCAGGATCGCAGCGCTTGCCTAGTTCTCACCTAGCCCTAGGCTCCCCATAGGACCAAGGAGGGTCTGGGCTGCCTCTGGCTCCGTGGGCACTGCTGCTTGGTTGGTGGTCTCCGCACCTTGAAACCAACTCCAAACGTGTTCTCCTTCGCGGAGAAGGCTGATTTGGCAGGAACAAGCCCTGTGTGCACTGACCCTGGCAAACCACCCATCGCCAGCTAGGGAGGGATCCACCTAGGGCCTAGCTGCGAAACGGCACAAAACGCGCTCCTAGGAGCTGCACTCTGCAAAGGGAAACTGTGCTCGGGGAACAAAGCTCAGCCCCAAGGCGGCTTGGCTCAGGATCGCAGCGCTTGCCTAGTTCTCACCTAGCCCTAGGCTCCCCATAGGGCCAAGGAGGGTCTGGGCTGCCTCTGGCTCCGTGGGCACTGCTGCTTGGCTGGTGGTCTCCGCAGCTTGAAACCAACTCCAAACGTGTTCGCCTTCGCGGAGAAGGCTGATTTGGCAGGAAGAAGCCCTGTGTGCACTGGCCCTGGCAACCCACCCATCGCCAGCTAGGAGGGACCCACCTAGGGCCTAGCTGCGAAACGGCACAAAACGCGCTCCTAGGAGCTGCACTCTGCAAAGGGAAACTGTGCTCGGGGAACAAAGCTCAGCCCCAAGGCGGCTTGGCTCAGGATCGCAGCGCTTGCCTAGTTCTCACCTAGCCCTAGGCTCCCCATAGGGCCAAGGAGGGTCTGGGCTGCCTCTGGCTCCGTGGGCACTGCTGCTTGGCTGGTGGTCTCCGCACCGTGAAACCAACTCCAAACGTGTTCGCCTTCGCGGAGAAGGCTGATTTGGCAGGAAGAAGCCCTGTGTGCACTGGCCCTGGCAACCCACCCATCGCCAGCTAGGGAGGGACCCACCTAGGGCCTAGCTGCGAAACGGCACAAAACGCGCTCCTAGGAGCTGCACTCTGCAAAGGGAAACTGTGCTCGGGGAACAAACCTCAGCCCCAAGGCGGCTTGGCTCAGGATCGCAGCGCTTGCCTAGTTCTCACCTAGCCCTAGGCTCCCCATAGGGCCAAGGAGGGTCTGGGCTGCCTCTGGCTCCGTGGGCACTCCTGCTTGGCTGGTGGTCTCCGCACCGTGAAACCAACTCCAAACGTGTTCTCCTTCGCGGAGAAGGCTGATTTGGCAGGAAGAAGCCCTGTGTGCACTGGCCCTGGCAATCCACCCATAGCCAGCTAGGGAGGGACCCACCTAGGGCCTAGCTGCGAAACGGCACAAAACGCGCTCCTAGGAGCTGCACTCTGCAAAGGGAAACTGTGCTCGGGGAACAAAGCTCAGCCCCAAGGCGGCTTGGCTCAGGATCGCAGCGCTTGCCTAGTTCTCACCTAGCCCTAGGCTCCCCATAGGGCCAAGGAGGGTCTGGGCTGCCTCTGGCTCCGTGGGCACTGCTGCTTGGTTGGTGGTCTCCGCACCTTGAAACCAACTCCAAACGTGTTCTCCTTCGCGGAGAAGGCTGATTTGGCAGGAAGAAGCCCTGTGTGCACTGGCCCTGGCAACCCACCCATCGCCAGCTAGGGAGGGACCCACCTAGGGCCTAGCTGCGAAACGGCACAAAACACGCTCCTAGGAGCTGCACTCTGCAAAGGGAAACTGTGCTCGGGGAACAAACCTCAGCCCCAAGGCGGCTTGGCTCAGGATCGCAGCGCTTGCCTAGTTCTCACCTAGCCCTAGGCTCCCCATAGGGCCAAGGAGGGTCTGGGCTGCCTCTGGCTCCGTGGGCACTGCTGCTTGGTTGGTGGTCTCCGCACCTTGAAACCAACTCCAAACGTGTTCTCCTTCGCGGAGAAGGCTGATTTGGCAGGAACAAGCCCTGTGTGCACTGACCCTGGCAAACCACCCATCGCCAGCTAGGGAGGGATCCACCTAGGGCCTAGCTGCGAAACGGCACAAAACGCGCTCCTAGGAGCTGCACTCTGCAAAGGGAAACTGTGCTCGGGGAACAAAGCTCAGCCCCAAGGCGGCTTGGCTCAGGATCGCAGCGCTTGCCTAGTTCTCACCTAGCCCTAGGCTCCCCATAGGGCCAAGGAGGGTCTGGGCTGCCTCTGGCTCCGTGGGCACTGCTGCTTGGCTGGTGGTCTCCGCAGCTTGAAACCAACTCCAAACGTGTTCGCCTTCGCGGAGAAGGCTGATTTGGCAGGAAGAAGCCCTGTGTGCACTGGCCCTGGCAACCCACCCATCGCCAGCTAGGAGGGACCCACCTAGGGCCTAGCTGCGAAACGGCACAAAACGCGCTCCTAGGAGCTGCACTCTGCAAAGGGAAACTGTGCTCGGGGAACAAAGCTCAGCCCCAAGGCGGCTTGGCTCAGGATCGCAGCGCTTGCCTAGTTCTCACCTAGCCCTAGGCTCCCCATAGGGCCAAGGAGGGTCTGGGCTGCCTCTGGCTCCGTGGGCACTGCTGCTTGGCTGGTGGTCTCCGCACCGTGAAACCAACTCCAAACGTGTTCGCCTTCGCGGAGAAGGCTGATTTGGCAGGAAGAAGCCCTGTGTGCACTGGCCCTGGCAACCCACCCATCGCCAGCTAGGGAGGGACCCACCTAGGGCCTAGCTGCGAAACGGCACAAAACGCGCTCCTAGGAGCTGCACTCTGCAAAGGGAAACTGTGCTCGGGGAACAAACCTCAGCCCCAAGGCGGCTTGGCTCAGGATCGCAGCGCTTGCCTAGTTCTCACCTAGCCCTAGGCTCCCCATAGGGCCAAGGAGGGTCTGGGCTGCCTCTGGCTCCGTGGGCACTGCTGCTTGGCTGGTGGTCTCCGCACCTTGAAACCAACTCCAAACGTGTTCTCCTTCGCGGAGAAGGCTGATTTGGCAGGAAGAAGCCCTGTGTGCACTGGCCCTGGCAACCCACCCATCGCCAGCTAGGGAGGGACCCACCTAGGGCCTAGCTGCGAAACGGCACAAAACGCGCTCCTAGGAGCTGCACTCTGCAAAGGGAAACTGTGCTCGGGGAACAAAGCTCAGCCCCAAGGCGGCTTGGCTCAGGATCGCAGCGCTTGCCTAGTTCTCACCTAGCCCTAGGCTCCCCATAGGGCCAAGGAGGGTCTGGGCTGCCTCTGGCTCCGTGGGCACTGCTGCTTGGTTGGTGGTCTCCGCACCGTGAAACCAACTCCAAACGTGTTCTCCTTCGTGGAGAAGGCTGATTTGGCAGGAACAAGCCCTGTGTGCACTGGCCCTGGCAATCCACCCTTAGCCAGCTAAGGAGGGACCCACCTAGGGCCTAGCTGCGAAACGGCACAAAACGCGCTCCTAGGAGCTGCACTCTGCAAAGGGAAACTGTGCTCGGGGAACAAAGCTCAGCCCCAAGGCGGCTTGGCTCAGGATCGCAGCGCTTGCCTAGTTCTCACCTAGCCCTAGGCTCCCCATAGGGCCAAGGAGGGTCTGGGCTGCCTCTGGCTCCGTGGGCACTGCTGCTTGGTTGGTGGTCTCCGCACATTGAAACCAACTCCAAACGTGTTCTCCTTCGCGAGAAGGCTGATTTGGCAGGAAGAAGCCCTGTGTGCACTGGCCCTGGCAACCCACCCATCGCCAGCTAGGGAGGGACCCACCTAGGGCCTAGCTGCGAAACGGCACAAAACGCGCTCCTAGGAGCTGCACTCTGCAAAGGGAAACTGTGCTCGGGGAACAAAGCTCAGCCCCAAGGCGGCTTGGCTCAGGATCGCAGCGCTTGCCTAGTTCTCACCTAGCCCTAGGCTCCCCATAGGGCCAAGGAGGGTCTGGGCTGCCTCTGGCTCCGTGGGCACTGCTGCTTGGTTGGTGGTCTCCGCACCGTGAAACCAACTCCAAACGTGTTCTCCTTCGTGGAGAAGGCTGATTTGGCAGGAACAAGCCCTGTGTGCACTGGCCCTGGCAATCCACCCTTAGCCAGCTAAGGAGGGACCCACCTAGGGCCTAGCTGCGAAACGGCACAAAACGCGCTCCTAGGAGCTGCACTCTGCAAAGGGAAACTGTGCTCGGGGAACAAACCTCAGCCCCAAGGCGGCTTGGCTCAGGATCGCAGCGCTTGCCTAGTTCTCACCTAGCCCTAGGCTCCCCATAGGGCCAAGGAGGGTCTGGGCTGCCTCTGGCTCCGTGGGCACTGCTGCTTGGCTGGTGGTCTCCGCACCTTGAAACCAACTCCAAACGTGTTCTCCTTCGCGGAGAAGGCTGATTTGGCAGGAAGAAGCCCTGTGTGCACTGGCCCTGGCAATCCACCCATAGCCAGCTAAGGAGGGACCCACCTAGGGCCTAGCTGCGAAACGGCACAAAACGCGCTCCTAGGAGCTGCACTCTGCAAAGGGAAACTGTGCTCGGGGAACAAAGCTCAGCCCCAAGGCGGCTTGGCTCAGGATCGCAGCGCTTGCCTATTTCTCACCTAGCCCTAGGCTCCCCATAGGGCCAAGGAGGGTCTGGGCTGCCTCTGGCTCCGTGGGCACTGCTGCTTGGTTGGTGGTCTCCGCACCTTGAAACCAACTCCAAACGTGTTCTCCTTCGCGGAGAAGGCTGATTTGGCAGGAAGAAGCCCTGTGTGCACTGGCCCTGGCAACCCACCCATCGCCAGCTAGGGAGGGACCCACCTAGGGCCTAGCTGCGAAACGGCACAAAACACGCTCCTAGGAGCTGCACTCTGCAAAGGGAAACTGTGCTCGGGGAACAAACCTCAGCCCCAAGGCGGCTTGGCTCAGGATCGCAGCGCTTGCCTAGTTCTCACCTAGCCCTAGGCTCCCCATAGGGCCAAGGAGGGTCTGGGCTGCCTCTGGCTCCGTGGGCACTGCTGCTTGGCTGGTGGTCTCCGCAGCTTGAAACCAACTCCAAACGTGTTCTCCTTCGCGGAGAAGGCTGATTTGGCAGGAAGAAGCCCTGTGTGCACTGGCCCTAGCAACCCACCCATCGCCAGCTAGGGAGGGACCCACCTAGGGCCTAGCTGCGAAACGGCACAAAACGCGCTCCTAGGAGCTGCACTCTGCAAAGGGAAACTGTGCTCGGGGAACAAAGCTCAGCCCCAAGGCGGCTTGGCTCAGGATCGCAGCGCTTGCCTAGTTCTCACCTAGCCCTAGGCTCCCCATAGGACCAAGGAGGGTCTGGGCTGCCTCTGGCTCCGTGGGCACTGCTGCTTGGCTGGTGGTCTCCGCAGCTTGAAACCAACTCCAAACGTGTTCGCCTTCGCGGAGAAGGCTGATTTGGCAGGAAGAAGCCCTGTGTGCACTGGCCCTGGCAACCCACCCATCGCCAGCTAGGAGGGACCCACCTAGGGCCTAGCTGCGAAACGGCACAGAACGCGCTCCTAGGAGCTGCACTCTGCAAAGGGAAACTGTGCTCGGGGAACAAAGCTCAGCCCCAAGGCGGCTTGGCTCAGGATCGCAGCGCTTGCCTAGTTCTCACCTAGCCCTAGGCTCCCCATAGGGCCAAGGAGGGTCTGGGCTGCCTCTGGCTCCATGGGCACTGCTGCTTGGTTGGTGGTCTCCGCACATTGAAACCAACTCCAAACGTGTTCTCCTTCGCGAGAAGGCTGATTTGGCAGGAAGAAGCCCTGTGTGCACTGGCCCTGGCAACCCACCCATCGCCAGCTAGGGAGGGACCCACCTAGGGCCTAGCTGCGAAACGGCACAAAACGCGCTCCTAGGAGCTGCACTCTGCAAAGGGAAACTGTGCTCGGGGAACAAAGCTCAGCCCCAAGGCGGCTTGGCTCAGGATCGCAGCGCTTGCCTAGTTCTCACCTAGCCCTAGGCTCCCCATAGGGCCAAGGAGGGTCTGGGCTGCCTCTGGCTCCGTGGGCACTGCTGCTTGGTTGGTGGTCTCCGCACCGTGAAACCAACTCCAAACGTGTTCTCCTTCGTGGAGAAGGCTGATTTGGCAGGAACAAGCCCTGTGTGCACTGGCCCTGGCAATCCACCCTTAGCCAGCTAAGGAGGGACCCACCTAGGGCCTAGCTGCGAAACGGCACAAAACGCGCTCCTAGGAGCTGCACTCTGCAAAGGGAAACTGTGCTCGGGGAACAAACCTCAGCCCCAAGGCGGCTTGGCTCAGGATCGCAGCGCTTGCCTAGTTCTCACCTAGCCCTAGGCTCCCCATAGGGCCAAGGAGGGTCTGGGCTGCCTCTGGCTCCGTGGGCACTGCTGCTTGGCTGGTGGTCTCCGCACCTTGAAACCAACTCCAAACGTGTTCTCCTTCGCGGAGAAGGCTGATTTGGCAGGAAGAAGCCCTGTGTGCACTGGCCCTGGCAATCCACCCATAGCCAGCTAAGGAGGGACCCACCTAGGGCCTAGCTGCGAAACGGCACAAAACGCGCTCCTAGGAGCTGCACTCTGCAAAGGGAAACTGTGCTCGGGGAACAAAGCTCAGCCCCAAGGCGGCTTGGCTCAGGATCGCAGCGCTTGCCTAGTTCTCACCTAGCCCTAGGCTCCCCATAGGGCCAAGGAGGGTCTGGGCTGCCTCTGGCTCCGTGGGCACTGCTGCTTGGTTGGTGGTCTCCGCACCTTGAAACCAACTCCAAACGTGTTCTCCTTCGCGGAGAAGGCTGATTTGGCAGGAAGAAGCCCTGTGTGCACTGGCCCTGGCAACCCACCCATCGCCAGCTAGGGAGGGACCCACCTAGGGCCTAGCTGCGAAACGGCACAAAACGCGCTCCTAGGAGCTGCACTCTGCAAAGGGAAACTGTGCTCGGGGAACAAACCTCAGCCCCAAGGCGGCTTGGCTCAGGATCGCAGCGCTTGCCTAGTTCTCACCTAGCCCTAGGCTCCCCATAGGGCCAAGGAGGGTCTGGGCTGCCTCTGGCTCCGTGGGCACTGCTGCTTGGTTGGTGGTCTCCGCACCTTGAAACCAACTCCAAACGTGTTCTCCTTCGCGGAGAAGGCTGATTTGGCAGGAACAAGCCCTGTGTGCACTGACCCTGGCAAACCACCCATCGCCAGCTAGGGAGGGATCCACCTAGGGCCTAGCTGCGAAACGGCACAAAACGCGCTCCTAGGAGCTGCACTCTGCAAAGGGAAACTGTGCTCGGGGAACAAAGCTCAGCCCCAAGGCGGCTTGGCTCAGGATCGCAGCGCTTGCCTAGTTCTCACCTAGCCCTAGGCTCCCCATAGGGCCAAGGAGGGTCTGGGCTGCCTCTGGCTCCGTGGGCACTGCTGCTTGGCTGGTGGTCTCCGGAGCTTGAAACCAACTCCAAACGTGTTCGCCTTCGCGGAGAAGGCTGATTTGGCAGGAAGAAGCCCTGTGTGCACTGGCCCTGGCAACCCACCCATCGCCAGCTAGGGAGGGACCCACCTAGGGCCTAGCTGCGAAACGGCACAGAACGCGCTCCTAGGAGCTGCACTCTGCAAAGGGAAACTGTGCTCGGGGAACAAAGCTCAGCCCCAAGGCGGCTTGGCTCAGGATCGCAGCGCTTGCCTAGTTCTCACCTAGCCCTAGGCTCCCCATAGGGCCAAGGAGGGTCTGGGCTGCCTCTGGCTCCGTGGGCACTGCTGCTTGGCTGGTGGTCTCCGCACCGTGAAACCAACTCCAAACGTGTTCGCCTTCGCGGAGAAGGCTGATTTGGCAGGAAGAAGCCCTGTGTGCACTGGCCCTGGCAACCCACCCATCGCCAGCTAGGGAGGGACCCACCTAGGGCCTAGCTGCGAAACGGCACAAAACGCGCTCCTAGGAGCTGCACTCTGCAAAGGGAAACTGTGCTCGGGGAACAAAGCTCAGCCCCAAGGCGGCTTGGCTCAGGATCGCAGCGCTTGCCTAGTTCTCACCTAGCCCTAGGCTCCCCATAGGGCCAAGGAGGGTCTGGGCTGCCTCTGGCTCCGTGGGCACTGCTGCTTGGCTGGTGGTCTCCGCACCTTGAAACCAACTCCAAACGTGTTCGCCTTCGCGGAGAAGGCTGATTTGGCAGGAAGAAGCCCTGTGTGCACTGGCCCTGGCAACCCACCCATCGCCAGCTAGGGAGGGACCCACCTAGGGCCTAGCTGCGAAACGGCACAAAACGCGCTCCTAGGAGCTGCACTCTGCAAAGGGAAACTGTGCTCGGGGAACAAACCTCAGCCCCAAGGCGGCTTGGCTCAGGATCGCAGCGCTTGCCTAGTTCTCACCTAGCCCTAGGCTCCCCATAGGGCCAAGGAGGGTCTGGGCTGCCTCTGGCTCCGTGGGCACTGCTGCTTGGTTGGTGGTCTCCGCACATTGAAACCAACTCCAAACGTGTTCTCCTTCGCGGAGAAGGCTGATTTGGCAGGAAGAAGCCCTGTGTGCACTGGCCCTGGCAACCCACCCATCGCCAGCTAGGGAGGGACCCACCTAGGGCCTAGCTGCGAAACGGCACAAAACGCGCTCCTAGGAGCTGCACTCTGCAAAGGGAAACTGTGCTCGGGGAACAAAGCTCAGCCCCAAGGCGGCTTGGCTCAGGATCGCAGCGCTTGCCTAGTTCTCACCTAGCCCTAGGCTCCCCATAGGGCCAAGGAGGGTCTGGGCTGCCTCTGGCTCCGTGGGCACTGCTGCTTGGTTGGTGGTCTCCGCACCTTGAAACCAACTCCAAACGTGTTCTCCTTCGTGGAGAAGGCTGATTTGGCAGGAACAAGCCCTGTGTGCACTGGCCCTGGCAATCCACCCTTAGCCAGCTAAGGAGGGACCCACCTAGGGCCTAGCTGCGAAACGGCACAAAACGCGCTCCTAGGAGCTGCACTCTGCAAAGGGAAACTGTGCTCGGGGAACAAACCTCAGCCCCAAGGCGGCTTGGCTCAGGATCGCAGCGCTTGCCTAGTTCTCACCTAGCCCTAGGCTCCCCATAGGGCCAAGGAGGGTCTGGGCTGCCTCTGGCTCCGTGGGCACTGCTGCTTGGCTGGTGGTCTCCGCACCTTGAAACCAACTCCAAACGTGTTCTCCTTCGCGGAGAAGGCTGATTTGGCAGGAAGAAGCCCTGTGTGCACTGGCCCTGGCAATCCACCCATAGCCAGCTAAGGAGGGACCCACCTAGGGCCTAGCTGCGAAACGGCACAAAACGCGCTCCTAGGAGCTGCACTCTGCAAAGGGAAACTGTGCTCGGGGAACAAAGCTCAGCCCCAAGGCGGCTTGGCTCAGGATGGCAGCGCTTGCCTAGTTCTCACCTAGCCCTAGGCTCCCCATAGGGCCAAGGAGGGTCTGGGCTGCCTCTGGCTCCGTGGGCACTGCTGCTTGGCTGGTGGTCTCCGCAGCTTGAAACCAACTCCAAACGTGTTCGCCTTCGCGGAGAAGGCTGATTTGGCAGGAAGAAGCCCTGTGTGCACTGGCCCTAGCAACCCACCCATCGCCAGCTAGGGAGGGACCCACCTAGGGCCTAGCTGCGAAACGGCACAAAACGCGCTCCTAGGAGCTGCACTCTGCAAAGGGAAACTGTGCTCGGGGAACAAAGCTCAGCCCCAAGGCGGCTTGGCTCAGGATCGCAGCGCTTGCCTAGTTCTCACCTAGCCCTAGGCTCCCCATAGGGCCAAGGAGGGTCTGGGCTGCCTCTGGCTCCGTGGGCACTGCTGCTTGGCTGGTGGTCTCCGCAGCTTGAAACCAACTCCAAACGTGTTCTCCTTCGCGGAGAAGGCTGATTTGGCAGGAAGAAGCCCTGTGTGCACTGGCCCTAGCAACCCACCCATCGCCAGCTAGGGAGGGACCCACCTAGGGCCTAGCTGCGAAACGGCACAAAACGCGCTCCTAGGAGCTGCACTCTGCAAAGGGAAACTGTGCTCGGGGAACAAAGCTCAGCCCCAAGGCGGCTTGGCTCAGGATCGCAGCGCTTGCCTAGTTTTCACCTAGCCCTAGGCTCCCCATAGGGCCAAGGAGGGTCTGGGCTGCCTCTGGCTCCGTGGGCACTGCTGCTTGGTTGGTGGTCTCCGCACCTTGAAACCAACTCCAAACGTGTTCTCCTTCGTGGAGAAGGCTGATTTGGCAGGAACAAGCCCTGTGTGCACTGGCCCTGGCAATCCACCCTTAGCCAGCTAAGGAGGGACCCACCTAGGGCCTAGCTGCGAAACGGCACAAAACGCGCTCCTAGGAGCTGCACTCTGCAAAGGGAAACTGTGCTCGGGGAACAAACCTCAGCCCCAAGGCGGCTTGGCTCAGGATCGCAGCGCTTGCCTAGTTCTCACCTAGCCCTAGGCTCCCCATAGGGCCAAGGAGGGTCTGGGCTGCCTCTGGCTCCGTGGGCACTGCTGCTTGGCTGGTGGTCTCCGCACCTTGAAACCAACTCCAAACGTGTTCTCCTTCGCGGAGAAGGCTGATTTGGCAGGAAGAAGCCCTGTGTGCACTGGCCCTGGCAATCCACCCATAGCCAGCTAAGGAGGGACCCACCTAGGGCCTAGCTGCGAAACGGCACAAAACGCGCTCCTAGGAGCTGCACTCTGCAAAGGGAAACTGTGCTCGGGGAACAAAGCTCAGCCCCAAGGCGGCTTGGCTCAGGATCGCAGCGCTTGCCTAGTTCTCACCTAGCCCTAGGCTCCCCATAGGGCCAAGGAGGGTCTGGGCTGCCTCTGGCTCCGTGGGCACTGCTGCTTGGCTGGTGGTCTCCGCAGCTTGAAACCAACTCCAAACGTGTTCTCCTTCGTGGAGAAGGCTGATTTGGCAGGAACAAGCCCTGTGTGCACTGGCCCTGGCAATCCACCCTTAGCCAGCTAAGGAGGGACCCACCTAGGGCCTAGCTGCGAAACGGCACAAAACGCGCTCCTAGGAGCTGCACTCTGCAAAGGGAAACTGTGCTCGGGGAACAAAGCTCAGCCCCAAGGCGGCTTGGCTCAGGATCGCAGCGCTTGCCTAGTTCTCACCTAGCCCTAGGCTCCCCATAGGGCCAAGGAGGGTCTGGGCTGCCTCTGGCTCCGTGGGCACTGCTGCTTGGCTGGTGGTCTCCGCAGCTTGAAACCAACTCCAAACGTGTTCTCCTTCGCGGAGAAGGCTGATTTGGCAGGAAGAAGCCCTGTGTGCACTGGCCCTAGCAACCCACCCATCGCCAGCTAGGGAGGGACCCACCTAGGGCCTAGCTGCGAAACGGCACAAAACGCGCTCCTAGGAGCTGCACTCTGCAAAGGGAAACTGTGCTCGGGGAACAAAGCTCAGCCCCAAGGCGGCTTGGCTCAGGATCGCAGCGCTTGCCTAGTTCTCACCTAGCCCTAGGCTCCCCATAGGACCAAGGAGGGTCTGGGCTGCCTCTGGCTCCGTGGGCACTGCTGCTTGGCTGGTGGTCTCCGCAGCTTGAAACCAACTCCAAACGTGTTCGCCTTCGCGGAGAAGGCTGATTTGGCAGGAAGAAGCCCTGTGTGCACTGGCCCTGGCAACCCACCCATCGCCAGCTAGGAGGGACCCACCTAGGGCCTAGCTGCGAAACGGCACAAAACGCGCTCCTAGGAGCTGCACTCTGCAAAGGGAAACTGTGCTCGGGGAACAAAGCTCAGCCCCAAGGCGGCTTGGCTCAGGATCGCAGCGCTTGCCTAGTTCTCACCTAGCCCTAGGCTCCCCATAGGGCCAAGGAGGGTCTGGGCTGCCTCTGGCTCCGTGGGCACTGCTGCTTGGCTGGTGGTCTCCGCAGCTTGAAACCAACTCCAAACGTGTTCTCCTTCGCGGAGAAGGCTGATTTGGCAGGAAGAAGCCCTGTGTGCACTGGCCCTAGCAACCCACCCATCGCCAGCTAGGGAGGGACCCACCTAGGGCCTAGCTGCGAAACGGCACAAAACGCGCTCCTAGGAGCTGCACTCTGCAAAGGGAAACTGTGCTCGGGGAACAAAGCTCAGCCCCAAGGCGGCTTGGCTCAGGATCGCAGCGCTTGCCTAGTTCTCACCTAGCCCTAGGCTCCCCATAGGACCAAGGAGGGTCTGGGCTGCCTCTGGCTCCGTGGGCACTGCTGCTTGGCTGGTGGTCTCCGCAGCTTGAAACCAACTCCAAACGTGTTCGCCTTCGCGGAGAAGGCTGATTTGGCAGGAAGAAGCCCTGTGTGCACTGGCCCTGGCAACCCACCCATCGCCAGCTAGGAGGGACCCACCTAGGGCCTAGCTGCGAAACGGCACAAAACGCGCTCCTAGGAGCTGCACTCTGCAAAGGGAAACTGTGCTCGGGGAACAAAGCTCAGCCCCAAGGCGGCTTGGCTCAGGATCGCAGCGCTTGCCTAGTTCTCACCTAGCCCTAGGCTCCCCATAGGGCCAAGGAGGGTCTGGGCTGCCTCTGGCTCCGTGGGCACTGCTGCTTGGCTGGTGGTCTCCGCACCTTGAAACCAACTCCAAACGTGTTCTCCTTCGCGGAGAAGGCTGATTTGGCAGGAAGAAGCCCTGTGTGCACTGGCCCTGGCAACCCACCCATCGCCAGCTAGGGAGGGACCCACCTAGGGCCTAGCTGCGAAACGGCACAAAACGCGCTCCTAGGAGCTGCACTCTGCAAAGGGAAACTGTGCTCGGGGAACAAAGCTCAGCCCCAAGGCGGCTTGGCTCAGGATCGCAGCGCTTGCCTAGTTCTCACCTAGCCCTAGGCTCCCCATAGGGCCAAGGAGGGTCTGGGCTGCCTCTGGCTCCGTGGGCACTGCTGCTTGGTTGGTGGTCTCCGCACCTTGAAACCAACTCCAAACGTGTTCTCCTTCGCGGAGAAGGCTGATTTGGCAGGAAGAAGCCCTGTGTGCACTGGCCCTGGCAACCCACCCATCGCCAGCTAGGGAGGGACCCACCTAGGGCCTAGCTGCGAAACGGCACAAAACGCGCTCCTAGGAGCTGCACTCTGCAAAGGGAAACTGTGCTCGGGGAACAAAGCTCAGCCCCAAGGCGGCTTGGCTCAGGATCGCAGCGCTTGCCTAGTTCTCACCTAGCCCTAGGCTCCCCATAGGGCCAAGGAGGGTCTGGGCTGCCTCTGGCTCCGTGGGCACTGCTGCTTGGTTGGTGGTCTCCGCACCTTGAAACCAACTCCAAACGTGTTCTCCTTCGTGGAGAAGGCTGATTTGGCAGGAACAAGCCCTGTGTGCACTGGCCCTGGCAATCCACCCTTAGCCAGCTAAGGAGGGACCCACCTAGGGCCTAGCTGCGAAACGGCACAAAACGCGCTCCTAGGAGCTGCACTCTGCAAAGGGAAACTGTGCTCGGGGAACAAAGCTCAGCCCCAAGGCGGCTTGGCTCAGGATCGCAGCGCTTGCCTAGTTCTCACCTAGCCCTAGGCTCCCCATAGGGCCAAGGAGGGTCTGGGCTGCCTCTGGCTCCGTGGGCACTGCTGCTTGGCTGGTGGTCTCCGCACCTTGAAACCAACTCCAAACGTGTTCTCCTTCGCGGAGAAGGCTGATTTGGCAGGAAGAAGCCCTGTGTGCACTGGCCCTGGCAACCCACCCATCGCCAGCTAGGGAGGGACCCACCTAGGGCCTAGCTGCGAAACGGCACAAAACGCGCTCCTAGGAGCTGCACTCTGCAAAGGGAAACTGTGCTCGGGGAACAAAGCTCAGCCCCAAGGCGGCTTGGCTCAGGATCGCAGCGCTTGCCTAGTTCTCACCTAGCCCTAGGCTCCCCATAGGGCCAAGGAGGGTCTGGGCTGCCTCTGGCTCCGTGGGCACTGCTGCTTGGCTGGTGGTCTCCGCACCTTGAAACCAACTCCAAACGTGTTCGCCTTCGCGGAGAAGGCTGATTTGGCAGGAAGAAGCCCTGTGTGCACTGGCCCTGGCAATCCACCCATCGCCAGCTAGGGAGGGACCCACCTAGGGCCTAGCTGCGAAACGGCACAAAACGCGCTCCTAGGAGCTGCACTCTGCAAAGGGAAACTGTGCTCGGGGAACAAAGCTCAGCCCCAAGGCGGCTTGGCTCAGGATCGCAGCGCTTGCCTAGTTCTCACCTAGCCCTAGGCTCCCCATAGGACCAAGGAGGGTCTGGGCTGCCTCTGGCTCCGTGGGCACTGCTGCTTGGCTGGTGGTCTCCGCAGCTTGAAACCAACTCCAAACGTGTTCGCCTTCGCGGAGAAGGCTGATTTGGCAGGAAGAAGCCCTGTGTGCACTGGCCCTGGCAACCCACCCATCGCCAGCTAGGAGGGACCCACCTAGGGCCTAGCTGCGAAACGGCACAAAACGCGCTCCTAGGAGCTGCACTCTGCAAAGGGAAACTGTGCTCGGGGAACAAAGCTCAGCCCCAAGGCGGCTTGGCTCAGGATCGCAGCGCTTGCCTAGTTCTCACCTAGCCCTAGGCTCCCCATAGGGCCAAGGATGGTCTGGGCTGCCTCTGGCTCCGTGGGCACTGCTGCTTGGCTGGTGGTCTCCGCACCGTGAAACCAACTCCAAACGTGTTCGCCTTCGCGGAGAAGGCTGATTTGGCAGGAAGAAGCCCTGTGTGCACTGGCCCTGGCAACCCACCCATCGCCAGCTAGGGAGGGACCCACCTAGGGCCTAGCTGCGAAACGGCACAAAACGCGCTCCTAGGAGCTGCACTCTGCAAAGGGAAACTGTGCTCGGGGAACAAAGCTCAGCCCCAAGGCGGCTTGGCTCAGGATCGCAGCGCTTGCCTAGTTCTCACCTAGCCCTAGGCTCCCCATAGGGCCAAGGAGGGTCTGGGCTGCCTCTGGCTCCGTGGGCACTGCTGCTTGGCTGGTGGTCTCCGCACCTTGAAACCAACTCCAAACGTGTTCTCCTTCGCGGAGAAGGCTGATTTGGCAGGAAGAAGCCCTGTGTGCACTGGCCCTGGCAACCCACCCATCGCCAGCTAGGGAGGGACCCACCTAGGGCCTAGCTGCGAAACGGCACAAAACGCGCTCCTAGGAGCTGCACTCTGCAAAGGGAAACTGTGCTCGGGGAACAAAGCTCAGCCCCAAGGCGGCTTGGCTCAGGATCGCAGCGCTTGCCTAGTTCTCACCTAGCCCTAGGCTCCCCATAGGGCCAAGGAGGGTCTGGGCTGCCTCTGGCTCCGTGGGCACTGCTGCTTGGTTGGTGGTCTCCGCACCTTGAAACCAACTCCAAACGTGTTCTCCTTCGCGGAGAAGGCAGATTTGGCAGGAAGAAGCCCTGTGTGCACTGGCCCTGGCAACCCACCCATCGCAGCTAGGGAGGGACCCACCTAGGGCCTAGCTGCGAAACGGCACAAAACGCGCTCCTAGGAGCTGCACTCTGCAAAGGGAAACTGTGCTCGGGGAACAAAGCTCAGCCCCAAGGCGGCTTGGCTCAGGATCGCAGCGCTTGCCTAGTTCTCACCTAGCCCTAGGCTCCCCATAGGGCCAAGGAGGGTCTGGGCTGCCTCTGGCTCCGTGGGCACTGCTGCTTGGTTGGTGGTCTCCGCACCTTGAAACCAACTCCAAACGTGTTCTCCTTCGTGGAGAAGGCTGATTTGGCAGGAACAAGCCCTGTGTGCACTGGCCCTGGCAATCCACCCTTAGCCAGCTAAGGAGGGACCCACCTAGGGCCTAGCTGCGAAATGGCACAAAACGCGCACCTAGGAGCTGCACTCTGCCAAGGGAAACTGTGCTCGGGGAACAAACCTCAGCCCCAAGGCGGCTTGGCTCAGGATCGCAGCGCTTGCCTAGTTCTCACCTAGCCCTAGGCTCCCCATAGGGCCAAGGAGGGTCTGGGCTGCCTCTGGCTCCGTGGGCACTGCTGCTTGGCTGGTGGTCTCCGCACCTTGAAACCAACTCCAAACGTGTTCTCCTTCGCGGAGAAGGCTGATTTGGCAGGAAGAAGCCCTGTGTGCACTGGCCCTGGCAACCCACCCATCGCCAGCTAGGGAGGGACCCACCTAGGGCCTAGCTGCCAAACGGCACAAAACGCGCTCCTAGGAGCTGCACTCTGCAAAGGGAAACTGTGCTCGGGGAACAAAGCTCAGCCCCAAGGCGGCTTGGCTCAGGATCGCAGCGCTTGCCTAGTTCTCACCTAGCCCTAGGCTCCCCATAGGGCCAAGGAGGGTCTGGGCTGCCTCTGGCTCCGTGGGCACTGCTGCTTGGCTGGTGGTCTCCGCACCTTGAAACCAACTCCAAACGTGTTCGCCTTCGCGGAGAAGGCTGATTTGGCAGGAAGAAGCCCTGTGTGCACTGGCCCTGGCAATCCACCCATCGCCAGCTAGGGAGGGACCCACCTAGGGCCTAGTTGCGAAACGGCACAAAACGCGCTCCTAGGAGCTGCACTCTGCAAAGGGAAACTGTGCTCGGGGAACAAAGCTCAGTCCCAAGGCGGCTTGGCTCAGGATCGCAGCGCTTGCCTAGTTCTCACCTAGCCCTAGGCTCCCCATAGGACCAAGGAGGGTCTGGGCTGCCTCTGGCTCCGTGGGCACTGCTGCTTGGCTGGTGGTCTCCGCAGCTTGAAACCAACTCCAAACGTGTTCGCCTTCGCGGAGAAGGCTGATTTGGCAGGAAGAAGCCCTGTGTGCACTGGCCCTGGCAACCCACCCATCGCCAGCTAGGGAGGGACCCACCTAGGGCCTAGCTGCGAAACGGCACAAAACGCGCTCCTAGGAGCTGCACTCTGCAAAGGGAAACTGTGCTCGGGGAACAAAGCTCAGCCCCAAGGCGGCTTGGCTCAGGATCGCAGCGCTTGCCTAGTTCTCACCTAGCCCTAGGCTCCCCATAGGGCCAAGGAGGGTCTGGGCTGCCTCTGGCTCCGTGGGCACTGCTGCTTGGCTGGTGGTCTCCGCACCGTGAAACCAACTCCAAACGTGTTCTCCTTCGCGGAGAAGGCTGATTTGGCAGGAAGAAGCCCTGTGTGCACTGGCCCTGGCAACCCACCCATCGCCAGCTGGGGAGGGACCCACCTAGGGCCTAGCTGCGAAACGGCACAAAACGCGCTCCTAGGAGCTGCACTCTGCAAAGGGAAACTGTGCTCGGGGAACAAAGCTCAGCCCCAAGGCGGCTTGGCTCAGGATCGCAGCGCTTGCCTAGTTCTCACCTAGCCCTAGGCTCCCCATAGGACCAAGGAGGGTCTGGGCTGCCTCTGGCTCCGTGGGCACTGCTGCTTGGCTGGTGGTCTCCGCAGCTTGAAACCAACTCCAAACGTGTTCGCCTTCGCGGAGAAGGCTGATTTGGCAGGAAGAAGCCCTGTGTGCACTGGCCCTGGCAACCCACCCATCGCCAGCTAGGGAGGGACCCACCTAGGGCCTAGCTGCGAAACGGCACAAAACGCGCTCCTAGGAGCTGCACTCTGCAAAGGGAAACTGTGCTCGGGGAACAAAGCTCAGCCCCAAGGCGGCTTGGCTCAGGATCGCAGCGCTTGCCTAGTTCTCACCTAGCCCTAGGCTCCCCATATGGCCAAGGAGGGTCTGGGCTGCCTCTGGCTCCGTGGGCACTGCTGCTTGGTTGGTGGTCTCCGCACCTTGAAACCAACTCCAAACGTGTTCTCCTTCGCGGAGAAGGCTGATTTGGCAGGAAGAAGCCCTGTGTGCACTGGCCCTGGCAACCCACCCATCGCCAGCAAGGGAGGGATCCACCTAGGGCCTAGCTGCGAAACGGCACAAAACGCGCTCCTAGGAGCTGCACTCTGCAAAGGGAAACTGTGCTCGGGGAACAAAGCTCAGCCCCAAGGCGGCTTGGCTCAGGATCGCAGCGCTTGCCTAGTTCTCACCTAGCCCTAGGCTCCCCATAGGGCCAAGGAGGGTCTGGGCTGCCTCTGGCTCCGTGGGCACTGCTGCTTGGTTGGTGGTCTCCGCACCTTGAAACCAACTCCAAACGTGTTCTCCTTCGTGGAGAAGGCTGATTTGGCAGGAACAAGCCCTGTGTGCACTGGCCCTGGCAAACCACCCATAGCCAGCTAAGGAGGGACCCACCTAGGGCCTAGCTGCGAAACGGCACAAAACGCGCTCCTAGGAGCTGCACTCTGCAAAGGGAAACTGTGCTCGGGGAACAAAGCTCAGCCCCAAGGCGGCTTGGCTCAGGATCGCAGCGCTTGCCTAGTTCTCACCTAGCCCTAGGCTCCCCATAGGGCCAAGGAGGGTCTGGGCTGCCTCTGGCTCCGAGGGCACTGCTGCTTGGCTGGTGGTCTCCGCACCTTGAAACCAACTCCAAACGTGTTCGCCTTCGCGGAGAAGGCTGATTTGGCAGGAAGAAGCCCTGTGTGCACTGGCCCTGGCAACCCACCCATAGCCAGCTAGGGAGGGACCCACCTAGGGCCTAGCTTTGAAACGGCACAAAACGCGCTCCTAGGAGCTGCACTCTGCAAAGGGAAACTGTGCTCGGGGAACAAAGCTCAGCCCCAAGGCGGCTTGGCTCAGGATCGCAGCGCTTGCCTAGTTCTCACCTAGCCCTAGGCTCCCCATAGGGCCAAGGAGGGTCTGGGCTGCCTCTGGCTCCGTGGGCACTGCTGCTTGGTTGGTGGTCTCCGCACCTTGAAACCAACTCCAAACGTGTTCTCCTTCGCGGAGAAGGCTGATTTGGCAGGAAGAAGCCCTGTGTGCACTGGCCCTGGCAACCCACCCATCGCCAGCTAGGGAGGGACCCACCTAGGGCCTAGCTGCGAAACGGCACAAAACGCGCTCCTAGGAGCTGCACTCTGCAAATGGAAATTGTGCTCGGGGAACAAAGCTCAGCCCCAAGGCGGCTTGGCTCAGGATCGCAGCGCTTGCCTAGTTCTCACCTAGCCCTAGGCTCCCCATAGGGCCAAGGAGGGTCTGGGCTGCCTCTGGCTCCGTGGGCACTGCTGCTTGGTTGGTGATCTCCGCACCTTGAAACCAACTCCAAACGTGTTCTCCTTCGTGGAGAAGGCTGATTTGGCAGGAACAAGCCCTGTGTGCACTGGCCCTGGCAAACCACCCATAGCCAGCTAAGGAGGGACCCACCTAGGGCCTAGCTGCGAAACGGCACAAAACGCGCTCCTAGGAGCTGCACTCTGCAAAGGGAAACTGTGCTCGGGGAACAAACCTCAGCCCCAAGGCGGCTTGGCTCAGGATCGCAGCGCTTGCCTAGTTCTCACCTAGCCCTAGGCTCCCCATAGGGCCAAGGAGGGTCTGGGCTGCCTCTGGCTCCGTGGGCACTGCTGCTTGGCTGGTGGTCTCCGCACCTTGAAACCAACTCCAAACGTGTTCGCCTTCGTGGAGAAGGCTGATTTGGCAGGAAGAAGCCCTGTGTGCACTGGCCCTGGCAAACCACCCATAGCCAGCTAGGGAGGGACCCACCTAGGGCCTAGCTGCGAAACGGCACAAAACGCGCTCCTAGGAGCTGCACTCTGCAAAGGGAAACTGTGCTCGGGGAACAAAGCTCAGCCCCAAGGCGGCTTGGCTCAGGATCGCAGCGCTTGCCTAGTTCTCACCTAGCCCTAGGCTCCCCATAGGGCCAAGGAGGGTCTGGGCTGCCTCTGGCTCCGTGGGCACTGCTGCTTGGCTGGTGGTCTCCGCACCGTGAAACCAACTCCAAACGTGTTCGCCTCGCGGAGAAGGCTGATTTGGCAGGAAGAAGCCCTGTGTGCACTGGCCCTGGCAACCCACCCATCGCCAGCTAGGGAGGGACCCACCTAGGGCCTAGCTGCGAAACGGCACAAAACGCGCTCCTAGGAGCTGCACTCTGCAAAGGGAAACTGTGCTCGGGGAACAAAGCTCAGCCCCAAGGCGGCTTGGCTCAGGATCGCAGCGCTTGCCTAGTTCTCACCTAGCCCTAGGCTCCCCATAGGGCCAAGGAGGGTCTGGGCTGCCTCTGGCTCTGTGGGCACTGCTGCTTGGCTGGTGGTCTCCGCACCTTGAAACAAACTCCAAACGTGTTCGCCTTCGCGGAGAAGGCTGATTTGGCAGGAAGAAGCCCTGTGTGCACTGGCCCTGGCAACCCACCCATAGCCAGCTAGGGAGGGACCCACCTAGGGCCTAGCTTTGAAACGGCACAAAACGCGCTCCTAGGAGCTGCACTCTGCAAAGGGAAACTGTGCTCGGGGAACAAAGCTCAGCCCCAAGGCGGCTTGGCTCAGGATCGCAGCGCTTGCCTAGTTCTCACCTAGCCCTAGGCTCCCCATAGGGCCAAGGAGGGTCTGGGCTGCCTCTGGCTCCGTGGGCACTGCTGCTTGGTTGGTGGTCTCCGCACCTTGAAACCAACTCCAAACGTGTTCTCCTTCGCGGAGAAGGCTGATTTGGCAGGAAGAGGCCCTGTGTGCACTGGCCCTGGCAACCCACCCATCGCCAGCTAGGGAGGGACCCACCTAGGGCCTAGCTGCGAAACGGCACAAAACGCGCTCCTAGGAGCTGCACTCTGCAAAGGGAAATTGTGCTCGGGGAACAAAGCTCAGCCCCAAGGCGGCTTGGCTCAGGATCGCAGCGCTTGCCTAGTTCTCACCTAGCCCTAGGCTCCCCATAGGGCCAAGGAGGGTCTGGGCTGCCTCTGGCTCCGTGGGCACTGCTGCTTGGTTGGTGGTCTCCGCACCTTGAAACCAACTCCAAACGTGTTCTCCTTCGTGGAGAAGGCTGATTTGGCAGGAACAAGCCCTGTGTGCACTGGCCCTGGCAAACCACCCATAGCCAGCTAAGGAGGGACCCACCTAGGGCCTAGCTGCGAAACGGCACAAAACGCGCTCCTAGGAGCTGCACTCTGCAAAGGGAAACTGTGCTCGGGGAACAAAGCTCAGCCCCAAGGCGGCTTGGCTCAGGATCGCAGCGCTTGCCTAGTTCTCACCTAGCCCTAGGCTCCCCATAGGGCCAAGGAGGGTCTGGGCTGCCTCTGGCTCCGTGGGCACTGCTGCTTGGCTGGTGGTCTCCGCACCGTGAAACCAACTCCAAACGTGTTCGCCTTCGCGGAGAAGGCTGATTTGGCAGGAAGAAGCCCTGTGTGCACTGGCCCT
Organism: Sus scrofa; assembly: GCF_054392235.1. Classification (NCBI taxonomy): domain Eukaryota; kingdom Metazoa; phylum Chordata; class Mammalia; order Artiodactyla; family Suidae; genus Sus; species Sus scrofa. The sequence goes on along the minus strand of NC_139389.1, from coordinate 30,480,519 downwards.
GGCAACCCACCCATCGCCAGCTAGGGAGGGACCCACCTAGGGCCTAGCTGCGAAACGGCACAAAACGCGCTCCTAGGAGCTGCACTCTGCAAAGGGAAACTGTGCTCGGGGAACAAAGCTCAGCCCCAAGGCGGCTTGGCTCAGGATCGCAGCGCTTGCCTAGTTCTCACCTAGCCCTAGGCTCCCCATAGGGCCAAGGAGGGTCTGGGCTGCCTCTGGCTCTGTGGGCACTGCTGCTTGGCTGGTGGTCTCCGCACCTTGAAACCAACTCCAAACGTGTTCGCCTTCGCGGAGAAGGCTGATTTGGCAGGAAGAAGCCCTGTGTGCACTGGCCCTGGCAACCCACCCATAGCCAGCTAGGGAGGGACCCACCTAGGGCCTAGCTTTGAAACGGCACAAAACGCGCTCCTAGGAGCTGCACTCTGCAAAGGGAAACTGTGCTCGGGGAACAAAGCTCAGCCCCAAGGCGGCTTGGCTCAGGATCGCAGCGCTTGCCTAGTTCTCACCTAGCCCTAGGCTCCCCATAGGGCCAAGGAGGGTCTGGGCTGCCTCTGGCTCCGTGGGCACTGCTGCTTGGTTGGTGGTCTCCGCACCTTGAAACCAACTCCAAACGTGTTCTCCTTCGTGGAGAAGGCTGATTTGGCAGGAACAAGCCCTGTGTGCACTGGCCCTGGCAAACCACCCATAGCCAGCTAAGGAGGGACCCACCTAGGGCCTAGCTGCGAAACGGCACAAAACGCGCTCCTAGGAGCTGCACTCTGCAAAGGGAAACTGTGCTCGGGGAACAAAGCTCAGCCCCAAGGCGGCTTGGCTCAGGATCGCAGCGCTTGCCTAGTTCTCACCTAGCCCTAGGCTCCCCATAGGGCCAAGGAGGGTCTGGGCTGCCTCTGGCTCCGTGGGCACTGCTGCTTGGCTGGTGGTCTCCGCAGCTTGAAACCAACTCCAAACGTGTTCTCCTTCGCGGAGAAGGCTGATTTGGCAGGAAGAAGCCCTGTGTGCACTGGCCCTGGCAACCCACCCATCGCCAGCTAGGGAGGGACCCACCTAGGGCCTAGCTGCGAAACGGCACAAAACGCGCTCCTAGGAGCTGCACTCTGCAAAGGGAAACTGTGCTCGGGGAACAAAGCTCAGCCCCAAGGCGGCTTGGCTCAGGATCGCAGCGCTTGCCTAGTTCTCACCTAGCCCTAGGCTCCCCATAGGGCCAAGGAGGGTCTGGGCTGCCTCTGGCTCTGTGGGCACTGCTGCTTGGCTGGTGGTCTCCGCACCTTGAAACCAACTCCAAACGTGTTCGCCTTCGCGGAGAAGGCTGATTTGGCAGGAAGAAGCCCTGTGTGCACTGGCCCTGGCAACCCACCCATAGCCAGCTAGGGAGGGACCCACCTAGGGCCTAGCTTTGAAACGGCACAAAACGCGCTCCTAGGAGCTGCACTCTGCAAAGGGAAACTGTGCTCGGGGAACAAAGCTCAGCCCCAAGGCGGCTTGGCTCAGGATCGCAGCGCTTGCCTAGTTCTCACCTAGCCCTAGGCTCCCCATAGGGCCAAGGAGGGTCTGGGCTGCCTCTGGCTCCGTGGGCACTGCTGCTTGGTTGGTGGTCTCCGCACCTTGAAACCAACTCCAAACGTGTTCTCCTTCGTGGAGAAGGCTGATTTGGCAGGAAGAAGCCCTGTGTGTACTGGCCCTGGCAACCCACCCATCGCCAGCTAGGGAGGGACCCACCTAGGGCCTAGCTGCGAAACGGCACAAAACGCGCTCCTAGGAGCTGCACTCTGCAAAGGGAAACTGTGCTCGGGGAACAAAGCTCAGCCCCAAGGCGGCTTGGCTCAGGATCACAGCGCTTGCCTAGTTCTCACCTAGCCCTAGGCTCCCCATAGGGCCAAGGAGGGTCTGGGCTGCCTCTGGCTCCGTGGGCACTGCTGCTTGGCTGGTGGTCTCCGCACCTTGAAACCAACTCCAAACGTGTTCTCCTTCACGGAGAAGGCTGATTTGGCAGGAAGAAGCCCTGTGTGAACTGGCCCTGGCAACCCACCCATAGCCAGCTAGGGAGGGACCCACCTAGGGCCTAGCTGCGAAACGGCACAGAACGCGCTCCTAGGAGCTGCACTCTGCAAAGGGAAACTGTGCTCGGGGAACAAAGCTCAGCCCCAAGGCGGCTTGGCTCAGGATCACAGCGCTTGCCTAGTTCTCACCTAGCCCTAGGCTCCCCAAAGGGCCAAGGAGGGTGTGGGCTGCCTCTGGCTCCGTGGGCACTGCTGCTTGGCTGGTGGTCTCCGCACCGTGAAACCAACTCCAAACGTGTTCGCCTTCGCGGAGAAGGCTGATTTGGCAGGAAGAAGCCCTGTGTGCACTGGCCCTGGCAACCCACCCATCGCCAGCTAGGGAGGGACCCACCTAGGGCCTAGCTGCGAAACGGCACAAAACGCGCTCCTAGGAGCTGCACTCTGCAAAGGGAAACTGTGCTCGGGGAACAAAGCTCAGCCCCAAGGCGGCTTGGCTCAGGATCGCAGCGCTTGCCTAGTTCTCACCTAGCCCTAGGCTCCCCATAGGGCCAAGGAGGGTCTGGGCTGCCTCTGGCTCTGTGGGCACTGCTGCTTGGTTGGTGGTCTCCGCACCTTGAAACCAACTCCAAACGTGTTCGCCTTCGCGGAGAAGGCTGATTTGGCAGGAAGAAGCCCTGTGTGCACTGGCCCTGGCAACCCACCCATAGCCAGCTAGGGAGGGACCCACCTAGGGCCTAGCTTTGAAACGGCACAAAACGCGCTCCTAGGAGCTGCACTCTGCAAAGGGAAACTGTGCTCGGGGAACAAAGCTCAGCCCCAAGGCGGCTTGGCTCAGGATCGCAGCGCTTGCCTAGTTCTCACCTAGCCCTAGGCTCCCCATAGGGCCAAGGAGGGTCTGGGCTGCCTCTGGCTCCGTGGGCACTGCTGCTTGGTTGGTGGTCTCCGCACCTTGAAACCAACTCCAAACGTGTTCGCCTTCGCGGAGAAGGCTGATTTGGCAGGAAGAAGCCCTGTGTGCACTGGCCCTGGCAACCCACCCATAGCCAGCTAGGGAGGGACCCACCTAGGGCCTAGCTTTGAAACGGCACAAAACGCGCTCCTAGGAGCTGCACTCTGCAAAGGGAAACTGTGCTCGGGGAACAAAGCTCAGCCCCAAGGCGGCTTGGCTCAGGATCGCAGCGCTTGCCTAGTTCTCACCTAGCCCTAGGCTCCCCATAGGGCCAAGGAGGGTCTGGGCTGCCTCTGGCTCTGTGGGCACTGCTGCTTGGCTGGTGGTCTCCGCACCTTGAAACAAACTCCAAACGTGTTCGCCTTCGCGGAGAAGGCTGATTTGGCAGGAAGAAGCCCTGTGTGCACTGGCCCTGGCAACCCACCCATAGCCAGCTAGGGAGGGACCCACCTAGGGCCTAGCTGCGAAACGGCACAAAACGCGCTCCTAGGAGCTGCACTCTGCAAAGGGAAACTGTGCTCGGGGAACAAAGCTCAGCCCCAAGGCGGCTTGGCTCAGGATCGCAGCGCTTGCCTAGTTCTCACCTAGCCCTAGGCTCCCCATAGGGCCAAGGAGGGTCTGGGCTGCCTCTGGCTCCGTGGGCACTGCTGCTTGGTTGGTGGTCTCCGCACCTTGAAACCAACTCCAAACGTGTTCTCCTTCGCGGAGAAGGCTGATTTGGCAGGAAGAAGCCCTGTGTGCACTGGCCCTGGCAACCCACCCATCGCCAGCTAGGGAGGGACCCACCTAGGGCCTAGCTGCGAAACGGCACAAAACGCGCTCCTAGGAGCTGCACTCTGCAAAGGGAAATTGTGCTCGGGGAACAAAGCTCAGCCCCAAGGCGGCTTGGCTCAGGATCGCAGCGCTTGCCTAGTTCTCACCTAGCCCTAGGCTCCCCATAGGGCCAAGGAGGGTCTGGGCTGCCTCTGGCTCCGTGGGCACTGCTGCTTGGTTGGTGGTCTCCGCACCTTGAAACCAACTCCAAACGTGTTCTCCTTCGTGGAGAAGGCTGATTTGGCAGGAACAAGCCCTGTGTGCACTGGCCCTGGCAAACCACCCATAGCCAGCTAAGGAGGGACCCACCTAGGGCCTAGCTGCGAAACGGCACAAAACGCGCTCCTAGGAGCTGCACTCTGCAAAGGGAAACTGTGCTCGGGGAACAAACCTCAGCCCCAAGGCGGCTTGGCTCAGGATCGCAGCGCTTGCCTAGTTCTCACCTAGCCCTAGGCTCCCCATAGGGCCAAGGAGGGTCTGGGCTGCCTCTGGCTCCGAGGGCACTGCTGCTTGGCTGGTGGTCTCCGCACCTTGAAACCAACTCCAAACGTGTTCGCCTTCGCGGAGAAGGCTGATTTGGCAGGAACAAGCCCTGTGTGCACTGGCCCTGGCAAACCACCCATAGCCAGCTAGGGAGGGACCCACCTAGGGCCTAGCTGCGAAACGGCACAAAACGCGCTCCTAGGAGCTGCACTCTGCAAAGGGAAACTGTGCTCGGGGAACAAAGCTCAGCCCCAAGGCGGCTTGGCTCAGGATCGCAGCGCTTGCCTAGTTCTCACCTAGCCCTAGGCTCCCCAAAGGGCCAAGGAGGGTGTGGGCTGCCTCTGGCTCCGTGGGCACTGCTGCTTGGCTGGTGGTCTCCGCACCGTGAAACCAACCCTAAACGTGTTCGCCTTCGCGGAGAAGGCTGATTTGGCAGGAAGAAGCCCTGTGTGCACTGGCCCTGGCAACCCACCCATCGCCAGCTAGGGAGGGACCCACCTAGGGCCTAGCTGCGAAACGGCACAAAACGTGCTCCTAGGAGCTGCACTCTGCAAAGGGAAACTGTGCTCGGGGAACAAAGCTCAGCCCCAAGGCGGCTTGGCTCAGGATCGCAGCGCTTGCCTAGTTCTCACCTAGCCCTAGGCTCCCCATAGGGCCAAGGAGGGTCTGGGCTGCCTCTGGCTCTGTGGGCACTGGTGCTTGGCTGGTGGTCTCCGCACCTTGAAACCAACTCCAAACGTGTTCGCCTTCGCGGAGAAGGCTGATTTGGCAGGAAGAAGCCCTGTGTGCACTGGCCCTGGCAACCCACCCATAGCCAGCTAGGGAGGGACCCACCTAGGGCCTAGCTGCGAAACGGCACAAAACGCGCTCCTAGGAGCTGCACTCTGCAAAGGGAAACTGTGCTCGGGGAACAAAGCTCAGCCCCAAGGCGGCTTGGCTCAGGATCGCAGCGCTTGCCTAGTTCTCACCTAGCCCTAGGCTCCCCATAGGGCCAAGGAGGGTCTGGGCTGCCTCTGGCTCCGTGGGCACTGCTGCTTGGTTGGTGGTCTCCGCACCTTGAAACCAACTCCAAACGTGTTCTCCTTCGTGGAGAAGGCTGATTTGGCAGGAAGAAGCCCTGTGTGTACTGGCCCTGGCAACCCACCCATCGCCAGCTAGGGAGGGACCCACCTAGGGCCTAGCTGCGAAACGGCACAAAACGCGCTCCTAGGAGCTGCACTCTGCAAAGGGAAACTGTGCTCGGGGAACAAAGCTCAGCCCCAAGGCGGCTTGGCTCAGGATCACAGCGCTTGCCTAGTTCTCACCTAGCCCTAGGCTCCCCATAGGGCCAAGGAGGGTCTCGGCTGCCTCTGGCTCCTTGGGCACTGCTGCTTGGTTGGTGGTCTCCGCACCTTGAAACCAACTCCAAACGTGTTCTCCTTCGTGGAGAAGGCTGATTTGGCAGGAAGAAGCCCTGTGTGCACTGGCCCTGGCAAACCACCCATCGCCAGCTAGGGAGGGACCCACCTAGGGCCTAGCTGCGAAACGGCACAGAACGCGCTCCTAGGAGCTGCACTCTGCAAAGGGAAACTGTGCTCGGGGAACAAAGCTCAGCCCCAAGGCGGCTTGGCTCAGGATCGCAGCGCTTGCCTAGTTCTCACCTAGCCCTAGGCTCCCCAAAGGGCCAAGGAGGGTGTGGTCTGCCTCTGGCTCCGTGGGCACTGCTGCTTGGCTGGTGGTCTCCGCACCGTGAAACCAACTCCAAACGTGTTCGCCTTCGCGGAGAAGGCTGATTTGGCAGGAAGAAGCCCTGTGTGCACTGGCCCTGGCAACCCACCCATCGCCAGCTAGGGAGGGACCCACCTAGGGCCTAGCTGCGAAACGGCACAAAACGCGCTCCTAGGAGCTGCACTCTGCAAAGGGAAACTGTGCTCGGGGAACAAAGCTCAGCCCCAAGGCGGCTTGGCTCAGGATCGCAGCGCTTGCCTAGTTCTCACCTAGCCCTAGGCTCCCCATAGGGCCAAGGAGGGTCTGGGCTGCCTCTGGCTCTGTGGGCACTGCTGCTTGGCTGGTGGTCTCCGCACCTTGAAACCAACTCCAAACGTGTTCGCCTTCGCGGAGAAGGCTGATTTGGCAGGAAGAAGCCCTGTGTGCACTGGCCCTGGCAACCCACCCATAGCCAGCTAGGGAGGGACCCACCTAGGGCCTAGCTTTGAAACGGCACAAAACGCGCTCCTAGGAGCTGCACTCTGCAAAGGGAAACTGTGCTCGGGGAACAAAGCTCAGCCCCAAGGCGGCTTGGCTCAGGATCGCAGCGCTTGCCTAGTTCTCACCTAGCCCTAGGCTCCCCATAGGGCCAAGGAGGGTCTGGGCTGCCTCTGGCTCCGTGGGCACTGCTGCTTGGTTGGTGGTCTCCGCACCTTGAAACCAACTCCAAACGTGTTCTCCTTCGCGGAGAAGGCTGATTTGGCAGGAACAAGCCCTGTGTGCACTGGCCCTGGCAACCCACCCATCGCCAGCTAAGGAGGGACCCACCTAGGGCCTAGCTGCGAAACGGCACAAAACGCGCTCCTAGGAGCTGCACTCTGCAAAGGGAAACTGTGCTCGGGGAACAAACCTCAGCCCCAAGGCGGCTTGGCTCAGGATCGCAGCGCTTGCCTAGTTCTCACCTAGCCCTAGGCTCCCCATAGGGCCAAGGAGGGTCTGGGCTGCCTCTGGCTCCGAGGGCACTGCTGCTTGGCTGGTGGTCTCCGCACCTTGAAACCAACTCCAAACGTGTTCGCCTTCGCGGAGAAGGCTGATTTGGCAGGAAGAAGCCCTGTGTGCACTGGCCCTGGCAAACCACCCATAGCCAGCTAGGGAGGGACCCACCTAGGGCCTAGCTGCGAAACGGCACAAAACGCGCTCCTAGGAGCTGCACTCTGCAAAGGGAAACTGTGCTCGGGGAACAAAGCTCAGCCCCAAGGCGGCTTGGCTCAGGATCGCAGCGCTTGCCTAGTTCTCACCTAGCCCTAGGCTCCCCAAAGGGACAAGGAGGGTCTGGGCTGCCTCTTGCTCCGTGGGCACTGCTGCTTGGCTGGTGGTCTCCGCACCGTGAAACCAACTCCAAACGTGTTCGCCTTCGCGGAGAAGGCTGATTTGGCAGGAAGAAGCCCTGTGTGCACTGGCCCTGGCAACCCACCCATCGCCAGCTAGGGAGGGACCCACCTAGGGCCTAGCTGCGAAACGGCACAAAACGCGCTCCTAGGAGCTGCACTCTGCAAAGGGAAACTGTGCTCGGGGAACAAAGCTCAGCCCCAAGGCGGCTTGGCTCAGGATCGCAGCGCTTGCCTAGTTCTCACCTAGCCCTAGGCTCCCCATAGGGCCAAGGAGGGTCTGGGCTGCCTCTGGCTCCGACGGCACTGCTGCTTGGCTGGTGGTCTCCGCACCTTGAAACCAACTCCAAACGTGTTCGCCTTCGCGGAGAAGGCTGATTTGGCAGGAAGAAGCCCTGTGTGCACTGGCCCTGGCAACCCACCCATAGCCAGCTAGGGAGGGACCCACCTAGGGCCTAGCTTTGAAACGGCACAAAACGCGCTCCTAGGAGCTGCACTCTGCAAAGGGAAACTGTGCTCGGGGAACAAAGCTCAGCCCCAAGGCGGCTTGGCTCAGGATCGCAGCGCTTGCCTAGTTCTCACCTAGCCCTAGGCTCCCCATAGGGCCAAGGAGGGTCTGGGCTGCCTCTGGCTCCGTGGGCACTGCTGCTTGGTTGGTGGTCTCCGCACCTTGAAACCAACTCCAAACGTGTTCTCCTTCGCGGAGAAGGCTGATTTGGCAGGAAGAAGCCCTGTGTGTACTGGCCCTGGCAACCCACCCATCGCCAGCTAGGGAGGGACCCACCTAGGGCCTAGCTGCGAAACGGCACAAAACGCGCTCCTAAGAGCTGCACTCTGCAAAGGGAAACTGTGCTCGGGGAACAAAGCTCAGCCCCAAGGCGGCTTGGCTCAGGATCACAGCGCTTGCCTAGTTCTCACCTAGCCCTAGGCTCCCCATAGGGCCAAGGAGGGTCTGGGCTGCCTCTGGCTCCGTGGGCACTGCTGCTTGGCTGGTGGTCTCCGCACCTTGAAACCAACTCCAAACGTGTTCTCCTTCACGGAGAAGGCTGATTTGGCAGGAAGAAGCCCTGTGTGAACTGGCCCTGGCAACCCACCCATAGCCAGCTAGGGAGGGACCCACCTAGGGCCTAGCTGCGAAACGGCACAGAACGCGCTCCTAGGAGCTGCACTCTGCAAAGGGAAACTGTGCTCGGGGAACAAAGCTCAGCCCCAAGGCGGCTTGGCTCAGGATCACAGCGCTTGCCTAGTTCTCACCTAGCCCTAGGCTCCCCATAGGGCCAAGGAGGGTCTGGGCTGCCTCTGGCTCCTTGGGCACTGCTGCTTGGTTGGTGGTCTCCGCACCTTGAAACCAACTCCAAACGTGTTCTCCTTCGTGGAGAAGGCTGATTTGGCAGGAAGAAGCCCTGTGTGCACTGGCCCTGGCAAACCACCCATCGCCAGCTAGGGAGGGACCCACCTAGGGCCTAGCTGCGAAACGGCACAGAACGCGCTCCTAGGAGCTGCACTCTGCAAAGGGAAACTGTGCTCGGGGAACAAAGCTCAGCCCCAAGGCGGCTTGGCTCAGGATCGCAGCGCTTGCCTAGTTCTCACCTAGCCCTAGGCTCCCCAAAGGGCCAAGGAGGGTGTGGGCTGCCTCTGGCTCCGTGGGCACTGCTGCTTGGCTGGTGGTCTCCGCACCGTGAAACCAACTCCAAACGTGTTCGCCTTCGCGGAGAAGGCTGATTTGGCAGGAAGAAGCCCTGTGTGCACTGGCCCTGGCAACCCACCCATCGCCAGCTAGGGAGGGACCCACCTAGGGCCTAGCTGCGAAACGGCACAAAACGCGCTCCTAGGAGCTGCACTCTGCAAAGGGAAACTGTGCTCGGGGAACAAAGCTCAGCCCCAAGGCGGCTTGGCTCAGGATCGCAGCGCTTGCCTAGTTCTCACCTAGCCCTAGGCTCCCCATAGGGCCAAGGAGGGTCTGGGCTGCCTCTGGCTCTGTGGGCACTGCTGCTTGGCTGGTGGTCTCCGCACCTTGAAACCAACTCCAAACGTGTTCTCCTTCGCGGAGAAGGCTGATTTGGCAGGAAGAAGCCCTGTGTGCACTGGCCCTGGCAACCCACCCATCGCCAGCTAGGAAGGGACCCACCTAGGGCCTAGCTTTGAAACGGCACAAAACGCGCTCCTAGGAGCTGCACTCTGCAAAGGGAAACTGTGCTCGGGGAACAAAGCTCAGCCCCAAGGCGGCTTGGCTCAGGATCGCAGCGCTTGCCTAGTTCTCACCTAGCCCTAGGCTCCCCATAGGGCCAAGGAGGGTCTGGGCTGCCTCTGGCTCCGTGGGCACTGCTGCTTGGTTGGTGGTCTCCGCACCTTGAAACCAACTCCAAACGTGTTCTCCTTCGCGGAGAAGGCTGATTTGGCAGGAAGAAGCCCTGTGTGCACTGGCCCTGGCAAACCACCCATAGCCAGCTAAGGAGGGACCCACCTAGGGCCTAGCTGCGAAACGGCACAAAACGCGCTCCTAGGAGCTGCACTCTGCAAAGGGAAACTGTGCTCGGGGAACAAAGCTCAGCCCCAAGGCGGCTTGGCTCAGGATCGCAGCGCTTGCCTAGTTCTCACCTAGCCCTAGGCTCCCCATAGGGCCAAGGAGGGTCTGGGCTGCCTCTGGCTCTGTGGGCACTGCTGCTTGGCTGGTGGTCTCCGCACCTTGAAACAAACTCCAAACGTGTTCGCCTTCGCGGAGAAGGCTGATTTGGCAGGAAGAAGCCCTGTGTGCACTGGCCCTGGCAACCCACCCATAGCCAGCTAGGGAGGGACCCACCTAGGGCCTAGCTGCGAAACGGCACAAAACGCGCTCCTAGGAGCTGCACTCTGCAAAGGGAAACTGTGCTCGGGGAACAAAGCTCAGCCCCAAGGCGGCTTGGCTCAGGATCGCAGCGCTTGCCTAGTTCTCACCTAGCCCTAGGCTCCCCATAGGGCCAAGGAGGGTCTGGGCTGCCTCTGGCTCCGTGGGCACTGCTGCTTGGTTGGTGGTCTCCGCACCTTGAAACCAACTCCAAACGTGTTCTCCTTCGCGGAGAAGGCTGATTTGGCAGGAAGAAGCCCTGTGTGCACTGGCCCTGGCAACCCACCCATCGCCAGCTAGGGAGGGACCCACCTAGGGCCTAGCTGCGAAACGGCACAAAACGCGCTCCTAGGAGCTGCACTCTGCAAAGGGAAATTGTGCTCGGGGAACAAAGCTCAGCCCCAAGGCGGCTTGGCTCAGGATCGCAGCGCTTGCCTAGTTCTCACCTAGCCCTAGGCTCCCCATAGGGCCAAGGAGGGTCTGGGCTGCCTCTGGCTCCGTGGGCACTGCTGCTTGGTTGGTGGTCTCCGCACCTTGAAACCAACTCCAAACGTGTTCTCCTTCGTGGAGAAGGCTGATTTGGCAGGAACAAGCCCTGTGTGCACTGGCCCTGGCAAACCACCCATAGCCAGCTAAGGAGGGACCCACCTAGGGCCTAGCTGCGAAACGGCACAAAACGCGCTCCTAGGAGCTGCACTCTGCAAAGGGAAACTGTGCTCGGGGAACAAACCTCAGCCCCAAGGCGGCTTGGCTCAGGATCGCAGCGCTTGCCTAGTTCTCACCTAGCCCTAGGCTCCCCATAGGGCCAAGGAGGGTCTGGGCTGCCTCTGGCTCCGAGGGCACTGCTGCTTGGCTGGTGGTCTCCGCACCTTGAAACCAACTCCAAACGTGTTCGCCTTCGCGGAGAAGGCTGATTTGGCAGGAAGAAGCCCTGTGTGCACTGGCCCTGGCAACCCACCCATCGCCAGCTAGGGAGGGACCCACCTAGGGCCTAGCTGCGAAACGGCACAAAACGCGCTCCTAGGAGCTGCACTCTGCAAAGGGAAACTGTGCTCGGGGAACAAAGCTCAGCCCCAAGGCGGCTTGGCTCAGGATCGCAGCGCTTGCCTAGTTCTCACCTAGCCCTAGGCTCCCCAAAGGGCCAAGGAGGGTGTGGGCTGCCTCTGGCTCCGTGGGCACTGCTGCTTGGCTGGTGGTCTCCGCACCGTGAAACCAACTCCAAACGTGTTCGCCTTCGCGGAGAAGGCTGATTTGGCAGGAAGAAGCCCTGTGTGCACTGGCCCTGGCAACCCACCCATCGCCAGCTAGGGAGGGACCCACCTAGGGCCTAGCTGCGAAACGGCACAAAACGCGCTCCTAGGAGCTGCACTCTGCAAAGGGAAACTGTGCTCGGGGAACAAAGCTCAGCCCCAAGGCGGCTTGGCTCAGGATCGCAGCGCTTGCCTAGTTCTCACCTAGCCCTAGGCTCCCCATAGGGCCAAGGAGGGTCTGGGCTGCCTCTGGCTCTGTGGGCACTGGTGCTTGGCTGGTGGTCTCCGCACCGTGAAACCAACTCCAAACGTGTTCGCCTTCGCGGAGAAGGCTGATTTGGCAGGAAGAAGCCCTGTGTGCACTGGCCCTGGCAACCCACCCATAGCCAGCTAGGGAGGGACCCACCTAGGGCCTAGCTTTGAAACGGCACAAAACGCGCTCCTAGGAGCTGCACTCTGCAAAGGGAAACTGTGCTCGGGGAACAAAGCTCAGCCCCAAGGCGGCTTGGCTCAGGATCGCAGCGCTTGCCTAGTTCTCACCTAGCCCTAGGCTCCCCATAGGGCCAAGGAGGGTCTGGGCTGCCTCTGGCTCCTTGGGCACTGCTGCTTGGTTGGTGGTCTCCGCACCTTGAAACCAACTCCAAACGTGTTCTCCTTCGTGGAGAAGGCTGATTTGGCAGGAAGAAGCCCTGTGTGTACTGGCCCTGGCAACCCACCCATCGCCAGCTAGGGAGGGACCCACCTAGGGCCTAGCTGCGAAACGGCACAAAACGCGCTCCTAGGAGCTGCACTCTGCAAAGGGAAACTGTGCTCGGGGAACAAAGCTCAGCCCCAAGGCGGCTTGGCTCAGGATCACAGCGCTTGCCTAGTTCTCACCTAGCCCTAGGCTCCCCATAGGGCCAAGGAGGGTCTGGGCTGCCTCTGGCTCCGTGGGCACTGCTGCTTGGCTGGTGGTCTCCGCACCTTGAAGCCAACTCCAAACGTGTTCTCCTTCACGGAGAAGGCTGATTTGGCAGGAAGAAGCCCTGTGTGAACTGGCCCTGGCAACCCACCCATAGCCAGCTAGGGAGGGACCCACCTAGGGCCTAGCTGCGAAACGGCACAGAACGCGCTCCTAGGAGCTGCACTCTGCAAAGGGAAACTGTGCTCGGGGAACAAAGCTCAGCCCCAAGGCGGCTTGGCTCAGGATCACAGCGCTTGCCTAGTTCTCACCTAGCCCTAGGCTCCCCATAGGGCCAAGGAGGGTCTGGGCTGCCTCTGGCTCCTTGGGCACTGCTGCTTGGTTGGTGGTCTCCGCACCTTGAAACCAACTCCAAACGTGTTCTCCTTCGTGGAGAAGGCTGATTTGGCAGGAAGAAGCCCTGTGTGCACTGGCCCTGGCAAACCACCCATAGCCAGCTAGGGAGGGACCCACCTAGGGCCTAGCTGCGAAACGGCACAGAACGCGCTCCTAGGAGCTGCACTCTGCAAAGGGAAACTGTGCTCGGGGAACAAAGCTCAGCCCCAAGGCGGCTTGGCTCAGGATCGCAGCGCTTGCCTAGTTCTCACCTAGCCCTAGGCTCCCCAAAGGGCCAAGGAGGGTGTGGTCTGCCTCTGGCTCCGTGGGCACTGCTGCTTGGCTGGTGGTCTCCACACCGTGAAACCAACTCCAAACGTGTTCGCCTTCGCGGAGAAGGCTGATTTGGCAGGAAGAAGCCCTGTGTGCACTGGCCCTGGCAACCCACCCATCGCCAGCTAGGGAGGGACCCACCTAGGGCCTAGCTGCGAAACGGCACAAAACGCGCTCCTAGGAGCTGCACTCTGCAAAGGGAAACTGTGCTCGGGGAACAAAGCTCAGCCCCAAGGCGGCTTGGCTCAGGATCGCAGCGCTTGCCTAGTTCTCACCTAGCCCTAGGCTCCCCATAGGGCCAAGGAGGGTCTGGGCTGCCTCTGGCTCTGTGGGCACTGCTGCTTGGCTGGTGGTCTCCGCACCTTGAAACCAACTCCAAACGTGTTCGCCTTCGCGGAGAAGGCTGATTTGGCAGGAAGAAGCCCTGTGTGCACTGGCCCTGGCAACCCACCCATAGCCAGCTAGGGAGGGACCCACCTAGGGCCTAGCTTTGAAACGGCACAAAACGCGCTCCTAGGAGCTGCACTCTGCAAAGGGAAACTGTGCTCGGGGAACAAAGCTCAGCCCCAAGGCGGCTTGGCTCAGGATCGCAGCGCTTGCCTAGTTCTCACCTAGCCCTAGGCTCCCCATAGGGCCAAGGAGGGTCTGGGCTGCCTCTGGCTCCGTGGGCACTGCTGCTTGGTTGGTGGTCTCCGCACCTTGAAACCAACTCCAAACGTGTTCTCCTTCGCGGAGAAGGCTGATTTGGCAGGAACAAGCCCTGTGTGCACTGGCCCTGGCAAACCACCCATAGCCAGCTAGGGAGGGACCCACCTAGGGCCTAGCTGCGAAACGGCACAAAACGCGCTCCTAGGAGCTGCACTCTGCAAAGGGAAACTGTGCTCGGGGAACAAAGCTCAGCCCCAAGGCGGCTTGGCTCAGGATCACAGCGCTTGCCTAGTTCTCACCTAGCCCTAGGCTCCCCATAGGGCCAAGGAGGGTCTGGGCTGCCTCTGGCTCCGTGGGCACTGCTGCTTGGCTGGTGGTCTCCGCACCTTGAAACCAACTCCAAACGTGTTCTCCTTCACGGAGAAGGCTGATTTGGCAGGAAGAAGCCCTGTGTGAACTGGCCCTGGCAACCCACCCATAGCCAGCTAGGGAGGGACCCACCTAGGGCCTAGCTGCGAAACGGCACAGAACGCGCTCCTAGGAGCTGCACTCTGCAAAGGGAAACTGTGCTCGGGGAACAAAGCTCAGCCCCAAGGCGGCTTGGCTCAGGATCACAGCGCTTGCCTAGTTCTCACCTAGCCCTAGGCTCCCCATAGGGCCAAGGAGGGTCTGGGCTGCCTCTGGCTCCTTGGGCACTGCTGCTTGGTTGGTGGTCTCCGCACCTTGAAACCAACTCCAAACGTGTTCTCCTTCGTGGAGAAGGCTGATTTGGCAGGAAGAAGCCCTGTGTGCACTGGCCCTGGCAACCCACCCATCGCCAGCTAGGGAGGGACCCACCTAGGGCCTAGCTGCGAAACGGCACAGAACGCGCTCCTAGGAGCTGCACTCTGCAAAGGGAAACTGTGCTCGGGGAACAAAGCTCAGCCCCAAGGCGGCTTGGCTCAGGATCGCAGCGCTTGCCTAGTTCTCACCTAGCCCTAGGCTCCCCAAAGGGCCAAGGAGGGTGTGGTCTGCCTCTGGCTCCGTGGGCACTGCTGCTTGGCTGGTGGTCTCCGCACCGTGAAACCAACTCCAAACGTGTTCGCCTTCGCGGAGAAGGCTGATTTGGCAGGAAGAAGCCCTGTGTGCACTGGCCCTGGCAACCCACCCATCGCCAGCTAGGGAGGGACCCACCTAGGGCCTAGCTGCGAAACGGCACAAAACGCGCTCCTAGGAGCTGCACTCTGCAAAGGGAAACTGTGCTCGGGGAACAAAGCTCAGCCCCAAGGCGGCTTGGCTCAGGATCGCAGCGCTTGCCTAGTTCTCACCTAGCCCTAGGCTCCCCATAGGGCCAAGGAGGGTCTGGGCTGCCTCTGGCTCTGTGGGCACTGCTGCTTGGCTGGTGGTCTCCGCACCTTGAAACCAACTCCAAACGTGTTCGCCTTCGCGGAGAAGGCTGATTTGGCAGGAAGAAGCCCTGTGTGCACTGGCCCTGGCAACCCACCCATAGCCAGCTAGGGAGGGACCCACCTAGGGCCTAGCTTTGAAACGGCACAAAACGCGCTCCTAGGAGCTGCACTCTGCAAAGGGAAACTGTGCTCGGGGAACAAAGCTCAGCCCCAAGGCGGCTTGGCTCAGGATCGCAGCGCTTGCCTAGTTCTCACCTAGCCCTAGGCTCCCCATAGGGCCAAGGAGGGTCTGGGCTGCCTCTGGCTCCGTGGGCACTGCTGCTTGGTTGGTGGTCTCCGCACCTTGAAACCAACTCCAAACGTGTTCTCCTTCGCGGAGAAGGCTGATTTGGCAGGAACAAGCCCTGTGTGCACTGGCCCTGGCAAACCACCCATAGCCAGCTAAGGAGGGACCCACCTAGGGCCTAGCTGCGAAACGGCACAAAACGCGCTCCTAGGAGCTGCACTCTGCAAAGGGAAACTGTGCTCGGGGAACAAACCTCAGCCCCAAGGCGGCTTGGCTCAGGATCGCAGCGCTTGCCTAGTTCTCACCTAGCCCTAGGCTCCCCATAGGGCCAAGGAGGGTCTGGGCTGCCTCTGGCTCCGAGGGCACTGCTGCTTGGCTGGTGGTCTCCGCACCTTGAAACCAACTCCAAACGTGTTCGCCTTCGCGGAGAAGGCTGATTTGGCAGGAAGAAGCCCTGTGTGCACTGGCCCTGGCAAACCACCCATAGCCAGCTAGGGAGGGACCCACCTAGGGCCTAGCTGCGAAACGGCACAAAACGCGCTCCTAGGAGCTGCACTCTGCAAAGGGAAACTGTGCTCGGGGAACAAAGCTCAGCCCCAAGGCGGCTTGGCTCAGGATCGCAGCGCTTGCCTAGTTCTCACCTAGCCCTAGGCTCCCCAAAGGGCCAAGGAGGGTCTGGGCTGCCTCTTGCTCCGTGGGCACTGCTGCTTGGCTGGTGGTCTCCGCACCGTGAAACCAACTCCAAACGTGTTCGCCTTCGCGGAGAAGGCTGATTTGGCAGGAAGAAGCCCTGTGTGCACTGGCCCTGGCAACCCACCCATCGCCAGCTAGGGAGGGACCCACCTAGGGCCTAGCTGCGAAACGGCACAAAACGCGCTCCTAGGAGCTGCACTCTGCAAAGGGAAACTGTGCTCGGGGAACAAAGCTCAGCCCCAAGGCGGCTTGGCTCAGGATCGCAGCGCTTGCCTAGTTCTCACCTAGCCCTAGGCTCCCCATAGGGCCAAGGAGGGTCTGGGCTGCCTCTGGCTCCGACGGCACTGCTGCTTGGCTGGTGGTCTCCGCACCTTGAAACCAACTCCAAACGTGTTCGCCTTCGCGGAGAAGGCTGATTTGGCAGGAAGAAGCCCTGTGTGCACTGGCCCTGGCAACCCACCCATAGCCAGCTAGGGAGGGACCCACCTAGGGCCTAGCTTTGAAACGGCACAAAACGCGCTCCTAGGAGCTGCACTCTGCAAAGGGAAACTGTGCTCGGGGAACAAAGCTCAGCCCCAAGGCGGCTTGGCTCAGGATCGCAGCGCTTGCCTAGTTCTCACCTAGCCCTAGGCTCCCCATAGGGCCAAGGAGGGTCTGGGCTGCCTCTGGCTCCGTGGGCACTGCTGCTTGGTTGGTGGTCTCCGCACCTTGAAACCAACTCCAAACGTGTTCTCCTTCGTGGAGAAGGCTGATTTGGCAGGAAGAAGCCCTGTGTGTACTGGCCCTGGCAACCCACCCATCGCCAGCTAGGGAGGGACCCACCTAGGGCCTAGCTGCGAAACGGCACAAAACGCGCTCCTAGGAGCTGCACTCTGCAAAGGGAAACTGTGCTCGGGGAACAAAGCTCAGCCCCAAGGCGGCTTGGCTCAGGATCACAGCGCTTGCCTAGTTCTCACCTAGCCCTAGGCTCCCCATAGGGCCAAGGAGGGTCTGGGCTGCCTCTGGCTCCGTGGGCACTGCTGCTTGGCTGGTGGTCTCCGCACCTTGAAACCAACTCCAAACGTGTTCTCCATCACGGAGAAGGCTGATTTGGCAGGAAGAAGCCCTGTGTGAACTGGCCCTGGCAACCCACCCATCGCCAGCTAGGGAGGGACCCACCTAGGGCCTAGCTGCGAAACGGCACAGAACGCGCTCCTAGGAGCTGCACTCTGCAAAGGGAAACTGTGCTCGGGGAACAAAGCTCAGCCCCAAGGCGGCTTGGCTCAGGATCACAGCGCTTGCCTAGTTCTCACCTAGCCCTAGGCTCCCCATAGGGCCAAGGAGGGTCTGGGCTGCCTCTGGCTCTGTGGGCACTGCTGCTTGGCTGGTGGTCTCCGCACCTTGAAACCAACTCCAAACGTGTTCTCCTTCGCGGAGAAGGCTGATTTGGCAGGAAGAAGCCCTGTGTGCACTGGCCCTGGCAACCCACCCATCGCCAGCTAGGAAGGGACCCACCTAGGGCCTAGCTTTGAAACGGCACAAAACGCGCTCCTAGGAGCTGCACTCTGCAAAGGGAAACTGTGCTCGGGGAACAAAGCTCAGCCCCAAGGCGGCTTGGCTCAGGATCGCAGCGCTTGCCTAGTTCTCACCTAGCCCTAGGCTCCCCATAGGGCCAAGGAGGGTCTGGGCTGCCTCTGGCTCCGTGGGCACTGCTGCTTGGTTGGTGGTCTCCGCACCTTGAAACCAACTCCAAACGTGTTCTCCTTCGCGGAGAAGGCTGATTTGGCAGGAAGAAGCCCTGTGTGCACTGGCCCTGGCAAACCACCCATAGCCAGCTAAGGAGGGACCCACCTAGGGCCTAGCTGCGAAACGGCACAAAACGCGCTCCTAGGAGCTGCACTCTGCAAAGGGAAACTGTGCTCGGGGAACAAAGCTCAGCCCCAAGGCGGCTTGGCTCAGGATCGCAGCGCTTGCCTAGTTCTCACCTAGCCCTAGGCTCCCCATAGGGCCAAGGAGGGTCTGGGCTGCCTCTGGCTCTGTGGGCACTGCTGCTTGGCTGGTGGTCTCCGCACCTTGAAACAAACTCCAAACGTGTTCGCCTTCGCGGAGAAGGCTGATTTGGCAGGAAGAAGCCCTGTGTGCACTGGCCCTGGCAACCCACCCATAGCCAGCTAGGGAGGGACCCACCTAGGGCCTAGCTGCGAAACGGCACAAAACGCGCTCCTAGGAGCTGCACTCTGCAAAGGGAAACTGTGCTCGGGGAACAAAGCTCAGCCCCAAGGCGGCTTGGCTCAGGATCGCAGCGCTTGCCTAGTTCTCACCTAGCCCTAGGCTCCCCATAGGGCCAAGGAGGGTCTGGGCTGCCTCTGGCTCCGTGGGCACTGCTGCTTGGTTGGTGGTCTCCGCACCTTGAAACCAACTCCAAACGTGTTCTCCTTCGCGGAGAAGGCTGATTTGGCAGGAAGAAGCCCTGTGTGCACTGACCCTGGCAAACCACCCATCGCCAGCTAGGGAGGGACCCACCTAGGGCCTAGCTGCGAAACGGCACAAAACGCGCTCCTAGGAGCTGCACTCTGCAAAGGGAAATTGTGCTCGGGGAACAAAGCTCAGCCCCAAGGCGGCTTGGCTCAGGATCGCAGCGCTTGCCTAGTTCTCACCTAGCCCTAGGCTCCCCATAGGGCCAAGGAGGGTCTGGGCTGCCTCTGGCTCCGTGGGCACTGCTGCTTGGTTGGTGGTCTCCGCACCTTGAAACCAACTCCAAACGTGTTCTCCTTCGTGGAGAAGGCTGATTTGGCAGGAACAAGCCCTGTGTGCAATGGCCCTGGCAAACCACCCGTAGCCAGCTAAGGAGGGACCCACCTAGGGCCTAGCTGCGAAACGGCACAAAACGCGCTCCTAGGAGCTGCACTCTGCAAAGGGAAACTGTGCTCGGGGAACAAACCTCAGCCCCAAGGCGGCTTGGCTCAGGATCGCAGCGCTTGCCTAGTTCTCACCTAGCCCTAGGCTCCCCATAGGGCCAAGGAGGGTCTGGGCTGCCTCTGGCTCCGAGGGCACTGCTGCTTGGCTGGTGGTCTCCGCACCTTGAAACCAACTCCAAACGTGTTCGCCTTCGCGGAGAAGGCTGATTTGGCAGGAAGAAGCCCTGTGTGCACTGGCCCTGGCAACCCACCCATCGCCAGCTAGGGAGGGACCCACCTAGGGCCTAGCTGCGAAACGGCACAAAACGCGCTCCTAGGAGCTGCACTCTGCAAAGGGAAACTGTGCTCGGGGAACAAAGCTCAGCCCCAAGGCGGCTTGGCTCAGGATCGCAGCGCTTGCCTAGTTCTCACCTAGCCCTAGGCTCCCCAAAGGGCCAAGGAGGGTGTGGGCTGCCTCTGGCTCCGTGGGCACTGCTGCTTGGCTGGTGGTCTCCGCACCGTGAAACCAACTCCAAACGTGTTCGCCTTCGCGGAGAAGGCTGATTTGGCAGGAAGAAGCCCTGTGTGCACTGGCCCTGGCAACCCACCCATCGCCAGCTAGGGAGGGACCCACCTAGGGCCTAGCTGCGAAACGGCACAAAACGCGCTCCTAGGAGCTGCACTCTGCAAAGGGAAACTGTGCTCGGGGAACAAAGCTCAGCCCCAAGGCGGCTTGGCTCAGGATCGCAGCGCTTGCCTAGTTCTCACCTAGCCCTAGGCTCCCCATAGGGCCAAGGAGGGTCTGGGCTGCCTCTGGCTCTGTGGGCACTGGTGCTTGGCTGGTGGTCTCCGCACCTTGAAACCAACTCCAAACGTGTTCGCCTTCGCGGAGAAGGCTGATTTGGCAGGAAGAAGCCCTGTGTGCACTGGCCCTGGCAACCCACCCATAGCCAGCTAGGGAGGGACCCACCTAGGGCCTAGCTTTGAAACGGCACAAAACGCGCTCCTAGGAGCTGCACTCTGCAAAGGGAAACTGTGCTCGGGGAACAAAGCTCAGCCCCAAGGCGGCTTGGCTCAGGATCGCAGCGCTTGCCTAGTTCTCACCTAGCCCTAGGCTCCCCATAGGGCCAAGGAGGGTCTGGGCTGCCTCTGGCTCCTTGGGCACTGCTGCTTGGTTGGTGGTCTCCGCACCTTGAAACCAACTCCAAACGTGTTCTCCTTCGTGGAGAAGGCTGATTTGGCAGGAAGAAGCCCTGTGTGTACTGGCCCTGGCAACCCACCCATCGCCAGCTAGGGAGGGACCCACCTAGGGCCTAGCTGCGAAACGGCACAAAACGCGCTCCTAGGAGCTGCACTCTGCAAAGGGAAACTGTGCTCGGGGAACAAAGCTCAGCCCCAAGGCGGCTTGGCTCAGGATCACAGCGCTTGCCTAGTTCTCACCTAGCCCTAGGCTCCCCATAGGGCCAAGGAGGGTCTGGGCTGCCTCTGGCTCCGTGGGCACTGCTGCTTGGCTGGTGGTCTCCGCACCTTGAAGCCAACTCCAAACGTGTTCTCCTTCACGGAGAAGGCTGATTTGGCAGGAAGAAGCCCTGTGTGAACTGGCCCTGGCAACCCACCCATAGCCAGCTAGGGAGGGACCCACCTAGGGCCTAGCTGCGAAACGGCACAGAACGCGCTCCTAGGAGCTGCACTCTGCAAAGGGAAACTGTGCTCGGGGAACAAAGCTCAGCCCCAAGGCGGCTTGGCTCAGGATCACAGCGCTTGCCTAGTTCTCACCTAGCCCTAGGCTCCCCATAGGGCCAAGGAGGGTCTGGGCTGCCTCTGGCTCCTTGGGCACTGCTGCTTGGTTGGTGGTCTCCGCACCTTGAAACCAACTCCAAACGTGTTCTCCTTCGTGGAGAAGGCTGATTTGGCAGGAAGAAGCCCTGTGTGCACTGGCCCTGGCAAACCACCCATAGCCAGCTAGGGAGGGACCCACCTAGGGCCTAGCTGCGAAACGGCACAGAACGCGCTCCTAGGAGCTGCACTCTGCAAAGGGAAACTGTGCTCGGGGAACAAAGCTCAGCCCCAAGGCGGCTTGGCTCAGGATCGCAGCGCTTGCCTAGTTCTCACCTAGCCCTAGGCTCCCCAAAGGGCCAAGGAGGGTGTGGTCTGCCTCTGGCTCCGTGGGCACTGCTGCTTGGCTGGTGGTCTCCACACCGTGAAACCAACTCCAAACGTGTTCGCCTTCGCGGAGAAGGCTGATTTGGCAGGAAGAAGCCCTGTGTGCACTGGCCCTGGCAACCCACCCATCGCCAGCTAGGGAGGGACCCACCTAGGGCCTAGCTGCGAAACGGCACAAAACGCGCTCCTAGGAGCTGCACTCTGCAAAGGGAAACTGTGCTCGGGGAACAAAGCTCAGCCCCAAGGCGGCTTGGCTCAGGATCGCAGCGCTTGCCTAGTTCTCACCTAGCCCTAGGCTCCCCATAGGGCCAAGGAGGGTCTGGGCTGCCTCTGGCTCTGTGGGCACTGCTGCTTGGCTGGTGGTCTCCGCACCTTGAAACCAACTCCAAACGTGTTCGCCTTCGCGGAGAAGGCTGATTTGGCAGGAAGAAGCCCTGTGTGCACTGGCCCTGGCAACCCACCCATAGCCAGCTAGGGAGGGACCCACCTAGTGCCTAGCTTTGAAACGGCACAAAACGCGCTCCTAGGAGCTGCACTCTGCAAAGGGAAACTGTGCTCGGGGAACAAAGCTCAGCCCCAAGGCGGCTTGGCTCAGGATCGCAGCGCTTGCCTAGTTCTCACCTAGCCCTAGGCTCCCCATAGGGCCAAGGAGGGTCTGGGCTGCCTCTGGCTCCGTGGGCACTGCTGCTTGGTTGGTGGTCTCCGCACCTTGAAACCAACTCCAAACGTGTTCTCCTTCGCGGAGAAGGCTGATTTGGCAGGAACAAGCCCTGTGTGCACTGGCCCTGGCAAACCACCCATAGCCAGCTAGGGAGGGACCCACCTAGGGCCTAGCTGCGAAACGGCACAAAACGCGCTCCTAGGAGCTGCACTCTGCAAAGGGAAACTGTGCTCGGGGAACAAAGCTCAGCCCCAAGGCGGCTTGGCTCAGGATCACAGCGCTTGCCTAGTTCTCACCTAGCCCTAGGCTCCCCATAGGGCCAAGGAGGGTCTGGGCTGCCTCTGGCTCCGTGGGCACTGCTGCTTGGCTGGTGGTCTCCGCACCTTGAAACCAACTCCAAACGTGTTCTCCTTCACGGAGAAGGCTGATTTGGCAGGAAGAAGCCCTGTGTGAACTGGCCCTGGCAACCCACCCATAGCCAGCTAGGGAGGGACCCACCTAGGGCCTAGCTGCGAAACGGCACAGAACGCGCTCCTAGGAGCTGCACTCTGCAAAGGGAAACTGTGCTCGGGGAACAAAGCTCAGCCCCAAGGCGGCTTGGCTCAGGATCACAGCGCTTGCCTAGTTCTCACCTAGCCCTAGGCTCCCCATAGGGCCAAGGAGGGTCTGGGCTGCCTCTGGCTCCTTGGGCACTGCTGCTTGGTTGGTGGTCTCCGCACCTTGAAACCAACTCCAAACGTGTTCTCCTTCGTGGAGAAGGCTGATTTGGCAGGAAGAAGCCCTGTGTGCACTGGCCCTGGCAACCCACCCATCGCCAGCTAGGGAGGGACCCACCTAGGGCCTAGCTGCGAAACGGCACAGAACGCGCTCCTAGGAGCTGCACTCTGCAAAGGGAAACTGTGCTCGGGGAACAAAGCTCAGCCCCAAGGCGGCTTGGCTCAGGATCGCAGCGCTTGCCTAGTTCTCACCTAGCCCTAGGCTCCCCAAAGGGCCAAGGAGGGTGTGGTCTGCCTCTGGCTCCGTGGGCACTGCTGCTTGGCTGGTGGTCTCCGCACCGTGAAACCAACTCCAAACGTGTTCGCCTTCGCGGAGAAGGCTGATTTGGCAGGAAGAAGCCCTGTGTGCACTGGCCCTGGCAACCCACCCATCGCCAGCTAGGGAGGGACCCACCTAGGGCCTAGCTGCGAAACGGCACAAAACGCGCTCCTAGGAGCTGCACTCTGCAAAGGGAAACTGTGCTCGGGGAACAAAGCTCAGCCCCAAGGCGGCTTGGCTCAGGATCGCAGCGCTTGCCTAGTTCTCACCTAGCCCTAGGCTCCCCATAGGGCCAAGGAGGGTCTGGGCTGCCTCTGGCTCTGTGGGCACTGCTGCTTGGCTGGTGGTCTCCGCACCTTGAAACCAACTCCAAACGTGTTCGCCTTCGCGGAGAAGGCTGATTTGGCAGGAAGAAGCCCTGTGTGCACTGGCCCTGGCAACCCACCCATAGCCAGCTAGGGAGGGACCCACCTAGGGCCTAGCTTTGAAACGGCACAAAACGCGCTCCTAGGAGCTGCACTCTGCAAAGGGAAACTGTGCTCGGGGAACAAAGCTCAGCCCCAAGGCGGCTTGGCTCAGGATCGCAGCGCTTGCCTAGTTCTCACCTAGCCCTAGGCTCCCCATAGGGCCAAGGAGGGTCTGGGCTGCCTCTGGCTCCGTGGGCACTGCTGCTTGGTTGGTGGTCTCCGCACCTTGAAACCAACTCCAAACGTGTTCTCCTTCGCGGAGAAGGCTGATTTGGCAGGAACAAGCCCTGTGTGCACTGGCCCTGGCAAACCACCCATAGCCAGCTAAGGAGGGACCCACCTAGGGCCTAGCTGCGAAACGGCACAAAACGCGCTCCTAGGAGCTGCACTCTGCAAAGGGAAACTGTGCTCGGGGAACAAACCTCAGCCCCAAGGCGGCTTGGCTCAGGATCGCAGCGCTTGCCTAGTTCTCACCTAGCCCTAGGCTCCCCATAGGGCCAAGGAGGGTCTGGGCTGCCTCTGGCTCCGAGGGCACTGCTGCTTGGCTGGTGGTCTCCGCACCTTGAAACCAACTCCAAACGTGTTCGCCTTCGCGGAGAAGGCTGATTTGGCAGGAAGAAGCCCTGTGTGCACTGGCCCTGGCAAACCACCCATAGCCAGCTAGGGAGGGACCCACCTAGGGCCTAGCTGCGAAACGGCACAAAACGCGCTCCTAGGAGCTGCACTCTGCAAAGGGAAACTGTGCTCGGGGAACAAAGCTCAGCCCCAAGGCGGCTTGGCTCAGGATCGCAGCGCTTGCCTAGTTCTCACCTAGCCCTAGGCTCCCCAAAGGGCCAAGGAGGGTCTGGGCTGCCTCTTGCTCCGTGGGCACTGCTGCTTGGCTGGTGGTCTCCGCACCGTGAAACCAACTCCAAACGTGTTCGCCTTCGCGGAGAAGGCTGATTTGGCAGGAAGAAGCCCTGTGTGCACTGGCCCTGGCAACCCACCCATCGCCAGCTAGGGAGGGACCCACCTAGGGCCTAGCTGCGAAACGGCACAAAACGCGCTCCTAGGAGCTGCACTCTGCAAAGGGAAACTGTGCTCGGGGAACAAAGCTCAGCCCCAAGGCGGCTTGGCTCAGGATCGCAGCGCTTGCCTAGTTCTCACCTAGCCCTAGGCTCCCCATAGGGCCAAGGAGGGTCTGGGCTGCCTCTGGCTCCGACGGCACTGCTGCTTGGCTGGTGGTCTCCGCACCTTGAAACCAACTCCAAACGTGTTCGCCTTCGCGGAGAAGGCTGATTTGGCAGGAAGAAGCCCTGTGTGCACTGGCCCTGGCAACCCACCCATAGCCAGCTAGGGAGGGACCCACCTAGGGCCTAGCTTTGAAACGGCACAAAACGCGCTCCTAGGAGCTGCACTCTGCAAAGGGAAACTGTGCTCGGGGAACAAAGCTCAGCCCCAAGGCGGCTTGGCTCAGGATCGCAGCGCTTGCCTAGTTCTCACCTAGCCCTAGGCTCCCCATAGGGCCAAGGAGGGTCTGGGCTGCCTCTGGCTCCGTGGGCACTGCTGCTTGGTTGGTGGTCTCCGCACCTTGAAACCAACTCCAAACGTGTTCTCCTTCGTGGAGAAGGCTGATTTGGCAGGAAGAAGCCCTGTGTGTACTGGCCCTGGCAACCCACCCATCGCCAGCTAGGGAGGGACCCACCTAGGGCCTAGCTGCGAAACGGCACAAAACGCGCTCCTAGGAGCTGCACTCTGCAAAGGGAAACTGTGCTCGGGGAACAAAGCTCAGCCCCAAGGCGGCTTGGCTCAGGATCACAGCGCTTGCCTAGTTCTCACCTAGCCCTAGGCTCCCCATAGGGCCAAGGAGGGTCTGGGCTGCCTCTGGCTCCGTGGGCACTGCTGCTTGGCTGGTGGTCTCCGCACCTTGAAACCAACTCCAAACGTGTTCTCCATCACGGAGAAGGCTGATTTGGCAGGAAGAAGCCCTGTGTGAACTGGCCCTGGCAACCCACCCATCGCCAGCTAGGGAGGGACCCACCTAGGGCCTAGCTGCGAAACGGCACAGAACGCGCTCCTAGGAGCTGCACTCTGCAAAGGGAAACTGTGCTCGGGGAACAAAGCTCAGCCCCAAGGCGGCTTGGCTCAGGATCACAGCGCTTGCCTAGTTCTCACCTAGCCCTAGGCTCCCCATAGGGCCAAGGAGGGTCTGGGCTGCCTCTGGCTCTGTGGGCACTGCTGCTTGGCTGGTGGTCTCCGCACCTTGAAACCAACTCCAAACGTGTTCTCCTTCGCGGAGAAGGCTGATTTGGCAGGAAGAAGCCCTGTGTGCACTGGCCCTGGCAACCCACCCATCGCCAGCTAGGAAGGGACCCACCTAGGGCCTAGCTTTGAAACGGCACAAAACGCGCTCCTAGGAGCTGCACTCTGCAAAGGGAAACTGTGCTCGGGGAACAAAGCTCAGCCCCAAGGCGGCTTGGCTCAGGATCGCAGCGCTTGCCTAGTTCTCACCTAGCCCTAGGCTCCCCATAGGGCCAAGGAGGGTCTGGGCTGCCTCTGGCTCCGTGGGCACTGCTGCTTGGTTGGTGGTCTCCGCACCTTGAAACCAACTCCAAACGTGTTCTCCTTCGCGGAGAAGGCTGATTTGGCAGGAAGAAGCCCTGTGTGCACTGGCCCTGGCAAACCACCCATAGCCAGCTAAGGAGGGACCCACCTAGGGCCTAGCTGCGAAACGGCACAAAACGCGCTCCTAGGAGCTGCACTCTGCAAAGGGAAACTGTGCTCGGGGAACAAAGCTCAGCCCCAAGGCGGCTTGGCTCAGGATCGCAGCGCTTGCCTAGTTCTCACCTAGCCCTAGGCTCCCCATAGGGCCAAGGAGGGTCTGGGCTGCCTCTGGCTCTGTGGGCACTGCTGCTTGGCTGGTGGTCTCCGCACCTTGAAACAAACTCCAAACGTGTTCGCCTTCGCGGAGAAGGCTGATTTGGCAGGAAGAAGCCCTGTGTGCACTGGCCCTGGCAACCCACCCATAGCCAGCTAGGGAGGGACCCACCTAGGGCCTAGCTGCGAAACGGCACAAAACGCGCTCCTAGGAGCTGCACTCTGCAAAGGGAAACTGTGCTCGGGGAACAAAGCTCAGCCCCAAGGCGGCTTGGCTCAGGATCGCAGCGCTTGCCTAGTTCTCACCTAGCCCTAGGCTCCCCATAGGGCCAAGGAGGGTCTGGGCTGCCTCTGGCTCCGTGGGCACTGCTGCTTGGTTGGTGGTCTCCGCACCTTGAAACCAACTCCAAACGTGTTCTCCTTCGCGGAGAAGGCTGATTTGGCAGGAAGAAGCCCTGTGTGCACTGACCCTGGCAAACCACCCATCGCCAGCTAGGGAGGGACCCACCTAGGGCCTAGCTGCGAAACGGCACAAAACGCGCTCCTAGGAGCTGCACTCTGCAAAGGGAAATTGTGCTCGGGGAACAAAGCTCAGCCCCAAGGCGGCTTGGCTCAGGATCGCAGCGCTTGCCTAGTTCTCACCTAGCCCTAGGCTCCCCATAGGGCCAAGGAGGGTCTGGGCTGCCTCTGGCTCCGTGGGCACTGCTGCTTGGTTGGTGGTCTCCGCACCTTGAAACCAACTCCAAACGTGTTCTCCTTCGTGGAGAAGGCTGATTTGGCAGGAACAAGCCCTGTGTGCAATGGCCCTGGCAAACCACCCGTAGCCAGCTAAGGAGGGACCCACCTAGGGCCTAGCTGCGAAACGGCACAAAACGCGCTCCTAGGAGCTGCACTCTGCAAAGGGAAACTGTGCTCGGGGAACAAACCTCAGCCCCAAGGCGGCTTGGCTCAGGATCGCAGCGCTTGCCTAGTTCTCACCTAGCCCTAGGCTCCCCATAGGGCCAAGGAGGGTCTGGGCTGCCTCTGGCTCCGAGGGCACTGCTGCTTGGCTGGTGGTCTCCGCACCTTGAAACCAACTCCAAACGTGTTCGCCTTCGCGGAGAAGGCTGATTTGGCAGGAAGAAGCCCTGTGTGCACTGGCCCTGGCAACCCACCCATCGCCAGCTAGGGAGGGACCCACCTAGGGCCTAGCTGCGAAACGGCACAAAACGCGCTCCTAGGAGCTGCACTCTGCAAAGGGAAACTGTGCTCGGGGAACAAAGCTCAGCCCCAAGGCGGCTTGGCTCAGGATCGCAGCGCTTGCCTAGTTCTCACCTAGCCCTAGGCTCCCCAAAGGGCCAAGGAGGGTGTGGGCTGCCTCTGGCTCCGTGGGCACTGCTGCTTGGCTGGTGGTCTCCGCACCGTGAAACCAACTCCAAACGTGTTCGCCTTCGCGGAGAAGGCTGATTTGGCAGGAAGAAGCCCTGTGTGCACTGGCCCTGGCAACCCACCCATCGCCAGCTAGGGAGGGACCCACCTAGGGCCTAGCTGCGAAACGGCACAAAACGCGCTCCTAGGAGCTGCACTCTGCAAAGGGAAACTGTGCTCGGGGAACAAAGCTCAGCCCCAAGGCGGCTTGGCTCAGGATCGCAGCGCTTGCCTAGTTCTCACCTAGCCCTAGGCTCCCCATAGGGCCAAGGAGGGTCTGGGCTGCCTCTGGCTCTGTGGGCACTGGTGCTTGGCTGGTGGTCTCCGCACCTTGAAACCAACTCCAAACGTGTTCGCCTTCGCGGAGAAGGCTGATTTGGCAGGAAGAAGCCCTGTGTGCACTGGCCCTGGCAACCCACCCATAGCCAGCTAGGGAGGGACCCACCTAGGGCCTAGCTTTGAAACGGCACAAAACGCGCTCCTAGGAGCTGCACTCTGCAAAGGGAAACTGTGCTCGGGGAACAAAGCTCAGCCCCAAGGCGGCTTGGCTCAGGATCGCAGCGCTTGCCTAGTTCTCACCTAGCCCTAGGCTCCCCATAGGGCCAAGGAGGGTCTGGGCTGCCTCTGGCTCCTTGGGCACTGCTGCTTGGTTGGTGGTCTCCGCACCTTGAAACCAACTCCAAACGTGTTCTCCTTCGTGGAGAAGGCTGATTTGGCAGGAAGAAGCCCTGTGTGTACTGGCCCTGGCAACCCACCCATCGCCAGCTAGGGAGGGACCCACCTAGGGCCTAGCTGCGAAACGGCACAAAACGCGCTCCTAGGAGCTGCACTCTGCAAAGGGAAACTGTGCTCGGGGAACAAAGCTCAGCCCCAAGGCGGCTTGGCTCAGGATCACAGCGCTTGCCTAGTTCTCACCTAGCCCTAGGCTCCCCATAGGGCCAAGGAGGGTCTGGGCTGCCTCTGGCTCCGTGGGCACTGCTGCTTGGCTGGTGGTCTCCGCACCTTGAAACCAACTCCAAACGTGTTCTCCTTCACGGAGAAGGCTGATTTGGCAGGAAGAAGCCCTGTGTGAACTGGCCCTGGCAACCCACCCATAGCCAGCTAGGGAGGGACCCACCTAGGGCCTAGCTGCGAAACGGCACAGAACGCGCTCCTAGGAGCTGCACTCTGCAAAGGGAAACTGTGCTCGGGGAACAAAGCTCAGCCCCAAGGCGGCTTGGCTCAGGATCACAGCGCTTGCCTAGTTCTCACCTAGCCCTAGGCTCCCCATAGGGCCAAGGAGGGTCTGGGCTGCCTCTGGCTCCTTGGGCACTGCTGCTTGGTTGGTGGTCTCCGCACCTTGAAACCAACTCCAAACGTGTTCTCCTTCGTGGAGAAGGCTGATTTGGCAGGAAGAAGCCCTGTGTGCACTGGCCCTGGCAAACCACCCATCGCCAGCTAGGGAGGGACCCACCTAGGGCCTAGCTGCGAAACGGCACAGAACGCGCTCCTAGGAGCTGCACTCTGCAAAGGGAAACTGTGCTCGGGGAACAAAGCTCAGCCCCAAGGCGGCTTGGCTCAGGATCGCAGCGCTTGCCTAGTTCTCACCTAGCCCTAGGCTCCCCAAAGGGCCAAGGAGGGTGTGGTCTGCCTCTGGCTCCGTGGGCACTGCTGCTTGGCTGGTGGTCTCCGCACCGTGAAACCAACTCCAAACGTGTTCGCCTTCGCGGAGAAGGCTGATTTGGCAGGAAGAAGCCCTGTGTGCACTGGCCCTGGCAACCCACCCATCGCCAGCTAGGGAGGGACCCACCTAGGGCCTAGCTGCGAAACGGCACAAAACGCGCTCCTAGGAGCTGCACTCTGCAAAGGGAAACTGTGCTCGGGGAACAAAGCTCAGCCCCAAGGCGGCTTGGCTCAGGATCGCAGCGCTTGCCTAGTTCTCACCTAGCCCTAGGCTCCCCATAGGGCCAAGGAGGGTCTGGGCTGCCTCTGGCTCTGTGGGCACTGCTGCTTGGCTGGTGGTCTCCGCACCTTGAAACCAACTCCAAACGTGTTCGCCTTCGCGGAGAAGGCTGATTTGGCAGGAAGAAGCCCTGTGTGCACTGGCCCTGGCAACCCACCCATAGCCAGCTAGGGAGGGACCCACCTAGGGCCTAGCTTTGAAACGGCACAAAACGCGCTCCTAGGAGCTGCACTCTGCAAAGGGAAACTGTGCTCGGGGAACAAAGCTCAGCCCCAAGGCGGCTTGGCTCAGGATCGCAGCGCTTGCCTAGTTCTCACCTAGCCCTAGGCTCCCCATAGGGCCAAGGAGGGTCTGGGCTGCCTCTGGCTCCGTGGGCACTGCTGCTTGGTTGGTGGTCTCCGCACCTTGAAACCAACTCCAAACGTGTTCTCCTTCGCGGAGAAGGCTGATTTGGCAGGAACAAGCCCTGTGTGCACTGGCCCTGGCAAACCACCCATAGCCAGCTAAGGAGGGACCCACCTAGGGCCTAGCTGCGAAACGGCACAAAACGCGCTCCTAGGAGCTGCACTCTGCAAAGGGAAACTGTGCTCGGGGAACAAACCTCAGCCCCAAGGCGGCTTGGCTCAGGATCGCAGCGCTTGCCTAGTTCTCACCTAGCCCTAGGCTCCCCATAGGGCCAAGGAGGGTCTGGGCTGCCTCTGGCTCCGAGGGCACTGCTGCTTGGCTGGTGGTCTCCGCACCTTGAAACCAACTCCAAACGTGTTCGCCTTCGCGGAGAAGGCTGATTTGGCAGGAAGAAGCCCTGTGTGCACTGGCCCTGGCAAACCACCCATAGCCAGCTAGGGAGGGACCCACCTAGGGCCTAGCTGCGAAACGGCACAAAACGCGCTCCTAGGAGCTGCACTCTGCAAAGGGAAACTGTGCTCGGGGAACAAAGCTCAGCCCCAAGGCGGCTTGGCTCAGGATCGCAGCGCTTGCCTAGTTCTCACCTAGCCCTAGGCTCCCCAAAGGGCCAAGGAGGGTCTGGGCTGCCTCTTGCTCCGTGGGCACTGCTGCTTGGCTGGTGGTCTCCGCACCGTGAAACCAACTCCAAACGTGTTCGCCTTCGCGGAGAAGGCTGATTTGGCAGGAAGAAGCCCTGTGTGCACTGGCCCTGGCAACCCACCCATCGCCAGCTAGGGAGGGACCCACCTAGGGCCTAGCTGCGAAACGGCACAAAACGCGCTCCTAGGAGCTGCACTCTGCAAAGGGAAACTGTGCTCGGGGAACAAAGCTCAGCCCCAAGGCGGCTTGGCTCAGGATCGCAGCGCTTGCCTAGTTCTCACCTAGCCCTAGGCTCCCCATAGGGCCAAGGAGGGTCTGGGCTGCCTCTGGCTCCGACGGCACTGCTGCTTGGCTGGTGGTCTCCGCACCTTGAAACCAACTCCAAACGTGTTCGCCTTCGCGGAGAAGGCTGATTTGGCAGGAAGAAGCCCTGTGTGCACTGGCCCTGGCAACCCACCCATAGCCAGCTAGGGAGGGACCCACCTAGGGCCTAGCTTTGAAACGGCACAAAACGCGCTCCTAGGAGCTGCACTCTGCAAAGGGAAACTGTGCTCGGGGAACAAAGCTCAGCCCCAAGGCGGCTTGGCTCAGGATCGCAGCGCTTGCCTAGTTCTCACCTAGCCCTAGGCTCCCCATAGGGCCAAGGAGGGTCTGGGCTGCCTCTGGCTCCGTGGGCACTGCTGCTTGGTTGGTGGTCTCCGCACCTTGAAACCAACTCCAAACGTGTTCTCCTTCGTGGAGAAGGCTGATTTGGCAGGAAGAAGCCCTGTGTGTACTGGCCCTGGCAACCCACCCATCGCCAGCTAGGGAGGGACCCACCTAGGGCCTAGCTGCGAAACGGCACAAAACGCGCTCCTAGGAGCTGCACTCTGCAAAGGGAAACTGTGCTCGGGGAACAAAGCTCAGCCCCAAGGCGGCTTGGCTCAGGATCACAGCGCTTGCCTAGTTCTCACCTAGCCCTAGGCTCCCCATAGGGCCAAGGAGGGTCTGGGCTGCCTCTGGCTCCGTGGGCACTGCTGCTTGGCTGGTGGTCTCCGCACCTTGAAACCAACTCCAAACGTGTTCTCCATCACGGAGAAGGCTGATTTGGCAGGAAGAAGCCCTGTGTGAACTGGCCCTGGCAACCCACCCATCGCCAGCTAGGGAGGGACCCACCTAGGGCCTAGCTGCGAAACGGCACAGAACGCGCTCCTAGGAGCTGCACTCTGCAAAGGGAAACTGTGCTCGGGGAACAAAGCTCAGCCCCAAGGCGGCTTGGCTCAGGATCACAGCGCTTGCCTAGTTCTCACCTAGCCCTAGGCTCCCCATAGGGCCAAGGAGGGTCTGGGCTGCCTCTGGCTCCTTGGGCACTGCTGCTTGGTTGGTGGTCTCCGCACCTTGAAACCAACTCCAAACGTGTTCTCCTTCGCGGAGAAGGCTGATTTGGCAGGAAGAAGCCCTGTGTGCACTGGCCCTGGCAAACCACCCATCGCCAGCTAGGGAGGGACCCACCTAGGGCCTAGCTGCGAAACGGCACAGAACGCGCTCCTAGGAGCTGCACTCTGCAAAGGGAAACTGTGCTCGGGGAACAAAGCTCAGCCCCAAGGCGGCTTGGCTCAGGATCGCAGCGCTTGCCTAGTTCTCACCTAGCCCTAGGCTCCCCAAAGGGCCAAGGAAGGTCTGGGCTGCCTCTGGCTCCGTGGGCACTGCTGCTTGGCTGGTGGTCTCCGCACCTTGAAACCAACTCCAAACGTGTTCTCCTTCGCGGAGAAGGCTGATTTGGCAGGAAGAAGCCCTGTGTGCACTGGCCCTGGCAACCCACCCATCGCCAGCTAGGGAGGGACCCACCTAGGGCCTAGCTTTGAAACGGCACAAAACGCGCTCCTAGGAGCTGCACTCTGCAAAGGGAAACTGTGCTCGGGGAACAAAGCTCAGCCCCAAGGCGGCTTGGCTCAGGATCGCAGCGCTTGCCTAGTTCTCACCTAGCCCTAGGCTCCCCATAGGGCCAAGGAGGGTCTGGGCTGCCTCTGGCTCCGTGGGCACTGCTGCTTGGTTGGTGGTCTCCGCACCTTGAAACCAACTCCAAACGTGTTCTCCTTCGTGGAGAAGGCTGATTTGGCAGGAAGAAGCCCTGTGTGCACTGGCCCTGGCAAACCGCCCATAGCCAGCTAAGGAGGGACCCACCTAGGGCCTAGCTGCGAAACGGCACAAAACGCGCTCCTAGGAGCTGCACTCTGCAAAGGGAAACTGTGCTCGGGGAACAAAGCTCAGCCCCAACGCGGCTTGGCTCAGGATCACAGCGCTTGCCTAGTTCTCACCTAGCCCTAGGCTCCCCATAGGGCCAAGGAGGGTCTGGGCTGCCTCTGGCTCCTTGGGCACTGCTGCTTGGTTGGTGGTCTCCGCACCTTGAAACCAACTCCAAACGTGTTCTCCTTCGTGGAGAAGGCTGATTTGGCAGGAAGAAGCCCTGTGTGCACTGGCCCTGGCAAACCACCCATCGCCAGCTAGGGAGGGACCCACCTAGGGCCTAGCTGCGAAACGGCACAGAACGCGCTCCTAGGAGCTGCACTCTGCAAAGGGAAACTGTGCTCGGGGAACAAAGCTCAGCCCCAAGGCGGCTTGGCTCAGGATCGCAGCGCTTGCCTAGTTCTCACCTAGCCCTAGGCTCCCCAAAGGGCCAAGGAGGGTGTGGGCTGCCTCTGGCTCCGTGGGCACTGCTGCTTGGCTGGTGGTCTCCGCACCGTGAAACCAACTCCAAACGTGTTCGCCTTCGCGGAGAAGGCTGATTTGGCAGGAAGAAGCCCTGTGTGCACTGGCCCTGGCAACCCACCCATCGCCAGCTAGGGAGGGACCCACCTAGGGCCTAGCTGCGAAACGGCACAAAACGCGCTCCTAGGAGCTGCACTCTGCAAAGGGAAACTGTGCTCGGGGAACAAAGCTCAGCCCCAAGGCGGCTTGGCTCAGGATCGCAGCGCTTGCCTAGTTCTCACCTAGCCCTAGGCTCCCCATAGGGCCAAGGAGGGTCTGGGCTGCCTCTGGCTCCGTGGGCACTGCTGCTTGGCTGGTGGTCTCCGCACCTTGAAACCAACTCCAAACGTGTTCGCCTTCGCGGAGAAGGCTGATTTGGCAGGAAGAAGCCCTGTGTGCACTGGCCCTGGCAACCCACCCATAGCCAGCTAGGGAGGGACCCACCTAGGGCCTAGCTTTGAAACGGCACAAAACGCGCTCCTAGGAGCTGCACTCTGCAAAGGGAAACTGTGCTCGGGGAACAAAGCTCAGCCCCAAGGCGGCTTGGCTCAGGATCGCAGCGCTTGCCTAGTTCTCACCTAGCCCTAGGCTCCCCATAGGGCCAAGGAGGGTCTGGGCTGCCTCTGGCTCCTTGGGCACTGCTGCTTGGTTGGTGGTCTCCGCACCTTGAAACCAACTCCAAACGTGTTCTCCTTCGTGGAGAAGGCTGATTTGGCAGGAAGAAGCCCTGTGTGTACTGGCCCTGGCAACCCACCCATCGCCAGCTAGGGAGGGACCCACCTAGGGCCTAGCTGCGAAACGGCACAAAACGCGCTCCTAGGAGCTGCACTCTGCAAAGGGAAACTGTGCTCGGGGAACAAAGCTCAGCCCCAAGGCGGCTTGGCTCAGGATCACAGCGCTTGCCTAGTTCTCACCTAGCCCTAGGCTCCCCATAGGGCCAAGGAGGGTCTGGGCTGCCTCTGGCTCCGTGGGCACTGCTGCTTGGCTGGTGGTCTCCGCACCTTGAAACCAACTCCAAACGTGTTCTCCATCACGGAGAAGGCTGATTTGGCAGGAAGAAGCCCTGTGTGCACTGGCCCTGGCAAACCGCCCATAGCCAGCTAAGGAGGGACCCACCTAGGGCCTAGCTGCGAAACGGCACAAAACGCGCTCCTAGGAGCTGCACTCTGCAAAGGGAAACTGTGCTCGGGGAACAAAGCTCAGCCCCAAGGCGGCTTGGCTCAGGATCACAGCGCTTGCCTAGTTCTCACCTAGCCCTAGGCTCCCCATAGGGCCAAGGAGGGTCTGGGCTGCCTCTGGCTCCTTGGGCACTGCTGCTTGGTTGGTGGTCTCCGCACCTTGAAACCAACTCCAAACGTGTTCTCCTTCGTGGAGAAGGCTGATTTGGCAGGAAGAAGCCCTGTGTGCACTGGCCCTGGCAAACCACCCATCGCCAGCTAGGGAGGGACCCACCTAGGGCCTAGCTGCGAAACGGCACAGAACGCGCTCCTAGGAGCTGCACTCTGCAAAGGGAAACTGTGCTCGGGGAACAAAGCTCAGCCCCAAGGCGGCTTGGCTCAGGATCGCAGCGCTTGCCTAGTTCTCACCTAGCCCTAGGCTCCCCAAAGGGCCAAGGAGGGTGTGGGCTGCCTCTGGCTCCGTGGGCACTGCTGCTTGGCTGGTGGTCTCCGCACCGTGAAACCAACTCCAAACGTGTTCGCCTTCGCGGAGAAGGCTGATTTGGCAGGAAGAAGCCCTGTGTGCACTGGCCCTGGCAACCCACCCATCGCCAGCTAGGGAGGGACCCACCTAGGGCCTAGCTGCGAAACGGCACAAAACGCGCTCCTAGGAGCTGCACTCTGCAAAGGGAAACTGTGCTCGGGGAACAAAGCTCAGCCCCAAGGCGGCTTGGCTCAGGATCGCAGCGCTTGCCTAGTTCTCACCTAGCCCTAGGCTCCCCATAGGGCCAAGGAGGGTCTGGGCTGCCTCTGGCTCTGTGGGCACTGCTGCTTGGCTGGTGGTCTCCGCACCTTGAAACCAACTCCAAACGTGTTCGCCTTCGCGGAGAAGGCTGATTTGGCAGGAAGAAGCCCTGTGTGCACTGGCCCTGGCAACCCACCCATCGCCAGCTAGGGAGGGACCCACCTAGGGCCTAGCTTTGAAACGGCACAAAACGCGCTCCTAGGAGCTGCACTCTGCAAAGGGAAACTGTGCTCGGGGAACAAAGCTCAGCCCCAAGGCGGCTTGGCTCAGGATCGCAGCGCTTGCCTAGTTCTCACCTAGCCCTAGGCTCCCCATAGGGCCAAGGAGGGTCTGGGCTGCCTCTGGCTCCGTGGGCACTGCTGCTTGGTTGGTGGTCTCCGCACCTTGAAACCAACTCCAAACGTGTTCTCCTTCGCGGAGAAGGCTGATTTGGCAGGAACAAGCCCTGTGTGCACTGGCCCTGGCAAACCACCCATAGCCAGCTAAGGAGGGACCCACCTAGGGCCTAGCTGCGAAACGGCACAAAACGCGCTCCTAGGAGCTGCACTCTGCAAAGGGAAACTGTGCTCGGGGAACAAACCTCAGCCCCAAGGCGGCTTGGCTCAGGATCGCAGCGCTTGCCTAGTTCTCACCTAGCCCTAGGCTCCCCATAGGGCCAAGGAGGGTCTGGGCTGCCTCTGGCTCCGAGGGCACTGCTGCTTGGCTGGTGGTCTCCGCACCTTGAAACCAACTCCAAACGTGTTCGCCTTCGCGGAGAAGGCTGATTTGGCAGGAAGAAGCCCTGTGTGCACTGGCCCTGGCAAACCACCCATAGCCAGCTAGGGAGGGACCCACCTAGGGCCTAGCTGCGAAACGGCACAAAACGCGCTCCTAGGAGCTGCACTCTGCAAAGGGAAACTGTGCTCGGGGAACAAAGCTCAGCCCCAAGGCGGCTTGGCTCAGGATCGCAGCGCTTGCCTAGTTCTCACCTAGCCCTAGGCTCCCCAAAGGGCCAAGGAGGGTCTGGGCTGCCTCTTGCTCCGTGGGCACTGCTGCTTGGCTGGTGGTCTCCGCACCGTGAAACCAACTCCAAACGTGTTCGCCTTCGCGGAGAAGGCTGATTTGGCAGGAAGAAGCCCTGTGTGCACTGGCCCTGGCAACCCACCCATCGCCAGCTAGGGAGGGACCCACCTAGGGCCTAGCTGCGAAACGGCACAAAACGCGCTCCTAGGAGCTGCACTCTGCAAAGGGAAACTGTGCTCGGGGAACAAAGCTCAGCCCCAAGGCGGCTTGGCTCAGGATCGCAGCGCTTGCCTAGTTCTCACCTAGCCCTAGGCTCCCCATAGGGCCAAGGAGGGTCTGGGCTGCCTCTGGCTCCGACGGCACTGCTGCTTGGCTGGTGGTCTCCGCACCTTGAAACCAACTCCAAACGTGTTCGCCTTCGCGGAGAAGGCTGATTTGGCAGGAAGAAGCCCTGTGTGCACTGGCCCTGGCAACCCACCCATCGCCAGCTAGGGAGGGACCCACCTAGGGCCTAGCTGCGAAACGGCACAGAACGCGCTCCTAGGAGCTGCACTCTGCAAAGGGAAACTGTGCTCGGGGAACAAAGCTCAGCCCCAAGGCGGCTTGGCTCAGGATCACAGCGCTTGCCTAGTTCTCACCTAGCCCTAGGCTCCCCATAGGGCCAAGGAGGGTCTGGGCTGCCTCTGGCTCCTTGGGCACTGCTGCTTGGTTGGTGGTCTCCGCACCTTGAAACCAACTCCAAACGTGTTCTCCTTCGCGGAGAAGGCTGATTTGGCAGGAAGAAGCCCTGTGTGCACTGGCCCTGGCAAACCACCCATCGCCAGCTAGGGAGGGACCCACCTAGGGCCTAGCTGCGAAACGGCACAGAACGCGCTCCTAGGAGCTGCACTCTGCAAAGGGAAACTGTGCTCGGGGAACAAAGCTCAGCCCCAAGGCGGCTTGGCTCAGGATCGCAGCGCTTGCCTAGTTCTCACCTAGCCCTAGGCTCCCCAAAGGGCCAAGGAAGGTCTGGGCTGCCTCTGGCTCCGTGGGCACTGCTGCTTGGCTGGTGGTCTCCGCACCTTGAAACCAACTCCAAACGTGTTCTCCTTCGCGGAGAAGGCTGATTTGGCAGGAAGAAGCCCTGTGTGCACTGGCCCTGGCAACCCACCCATCGCCAGCTAGGGAGGGACCCACCTAGGGCCTAGCTTTGAAACGGCACAAAACGCGCTCCTAGGAGCTGCACTCTGCAAAGGGAAACTGTGCTCGGGGAACAAAGCTCAGCCCCAAGGCGGCTTGGCTCAGGATCGCAGCGCTTGCCTAGTTCTCACCTAGCCCTAGGCTCCCCATAGGGCCAAGGAGGGTCTGGGCTGCCTCTGGCTCCGTGGGCACTGCTGCTTGGCTGGTGGTCTCCGCACCTTGAAACCAACTCCAAACGTGTTCTCCTTCGTGGAGAAGGCTGATTTGGCAGGAAGAAGCCCTGTGTGCACTGGCCCTGGCAAACCGCCCATAGCCAGCTAAGGAGGGACCCACCTAGGGCCTAGCTGCGAAACGGCACAAAACGCGCTCCTAGGAGCTGCACTCTGCAAAGGGAAACTGTGCTCGGGGAACAAAGCTCAGCCCCAAGGCGGCTTGGCTCAGGATCGCAGCGCTTGCCTAGTTCTCACCTAGCCCTAGGCTCCCCATAGGGCCAAGGAGGGTCTGGGCTGCCTCTGGCTCCTTGGGCACTGCTGCTTGGTTGGTGGTCTCCGCACCTTGAAACCAACTCCAAACGTGTTCTCCTTCGTGGAGAAGGCTGATTTGGCAGGAAGAAGCCCTGTGTGCACTGGCCCTGGCAAACCACCCATCGCCAGCTAGGGAGGGACCCACCTAGGGCCTAGCTGCGAAACGGCACAGAACGCGCTCCTAGGAGCTGCACTCTGCAAAGGGAAACTGTGCTCGGGGAACAAAGCTCAGCCCCAAGGCGGCTTGGCTCAGGATCGCAGCGCTTGCCTAGTTCTCACCTAGCCCTAGGCTCCCCAAAGGGCCAAGGAGGGTGTGGGCTGCCTCTGGCTCCGTGGGCACTGCTGCTTGGCTGGTGGTCTCCGCACCGTGAAACCAACTCCAAACGTGTTCGCCTTCGCGGAGAAGGCTGATTTGGCAGGAAGAAGCCCTGTGTGCACTGGCCCTGGCAACCCACCCATCGCCAGCTAGGGAGGGACCCACCTAGGGCCTAGCTGCGAAACGGCACAAAACGCGCTCCTAGGAGCTGCACTCTGCAAAGGGAAACTGTGCTCGGGGAACAAAGCTCAGCCCCAAGGCGGCTTGGCTCAGGATCGCAGCGCTTGCCTAGTTCTCACCTAGCCCTAGGCTCCCCATAGGGCCAAGGAGGGTCTGGGCTGCCTCTGGCTCCGTGGGCACTGCTGCTTGGCTGGTGGTCTCCGCACCTTGAAACCAACTCCAAACGTGTTCGCCTTCGCGGAGAAGGCTGATTTGGCAGGAAGAAGCCCTGTGTGCACTGGCCCTGGCAACCCACCCATAGCCAGCTAGGGAGGGACCCACCTAGGGCCTAGCTTTGAAACGGCACAAAACGCGCTCCTAGGAGCTGCACTCTGCAAAGGGAAACTGTGCTCGGGGAACAAAGCTCAGCCCCAAGGCGGCTTGGCTCAGGATCGCAGCGCTTGCCTAGTTCTCACCTAGCCCTAGGCTCCCCATAGGGCCAAGGAGGGTCTGGGCTGCCTCTGGCTCCTTGGGCACTGCTGCTTGGTTGGTGGTCTCCGCACCTTGAAACCAACTCCAAACGTGTTCTCCTTCGTGGAGAAGGCTGATTTGGCAGGAAGAAGCCCTGTGTGTACTGGCCCTGGCAACCCACCCATCGCCAGCTAGGGAGGGACCCACCTAGGGCCTAGCTGCGAAACGGCACAAAACGCGCTCCTAGGAGCTGCACTCTGCAAAGGGAAACTGTGCTCGGGGAACAAAGCTCAGCCCCAAGGCGGCTTGGCTCAGGATCACAGCGCTTGCCTAGTTCTCACCTAGCCCTAGGCTCCCCATAGGGCCAAGGAGGGTCTGGGCTGCCTCTGGCTCCGTGGGCACTGCTGCTTGGCTGGTGGTCTCCGCACCTTGAAACCAACTCCAAACGTGTTCTCCATCACGGAGAAGGCTGATTTGGCAGGAAGAAGCCCTGTGTGAACTGGCCCTGGCAACCCACCCATCGCCAGCTAGGGAGGGACCCACCTAGGGCCTAGCTGCGAAACGGCACAGAACGCGCTCCTAGGAGCTGCACTCTGCAAAGGGAAACTGTGCTCGGGGAACAAAGCTCAGCCCCAAGGCGGCTTGGCTCAGGATCACAGCGCTTGCCTAGTTCTCACCTAGCCCTAGGCTCCCCATAGGGCCAAGGAGGGTCTGGGCTGCCTCTGGCTCCTTGGGCACTGCTGCTTGGTTGGTGGTCTCCGCACCTTGAAACCAACTCCAAACGTGTTCTCCTTCGTGGAGAAGGCTGATTTGGCAGGAAGAAGCCCTGTGTGCACTGGCCCTGGCAAACCACCCATCGCCAGCTAGGGAGGGACCCACCTAGGGCCTAGCTGCGAAACGGCACAGAACGCGCTCCTAGGAGCTGCACTCTGCAAAGGGAAACTGTGCTCGGGGAACAAAGCTCAGCCCCAAGGCGGCTTGGCTCAGGATCGCAGCGCTTGCCTAGTTCTCACCTAGCCCTAGGCTCCCCAAAGGGCCAAGGAGGGTCTGGGCTGCCTCTGGCTCCGTGGGCACTGCTGCTTGGCTGGTGGTCTCCGCACCTTGAAACCAACTCCAAACGTGTTCTCCTTCGCGGAGAAGGCTGATTTGGCAGGAAGAAGCCCTGTGTGCACTGGCCCTGGCAACCCACCCATCGCCAGCTAGGGAGGGACCCACCTAGGGCCTAGCTGCGAAACGGCACAAAACGCGCTCCTAGGAGCTGCACTCTGCAAAGGGAAACTGTGCTCGGGGAACAAAGCTCAGCCCCAAGGCGGCTTGGCTCAGGATCGCAGCGCTTGCCTAGTTCTCACCTAGCCCTAGGCTCCCCATAGGGCCAAGGAGGGTCTGGGCTGCCTCTGGCTCCGTGGGCACTGCTGCTTGGTTGGTGGTCTCCGCACCTTGAAACCAACTCCAAACGTGTTCTCCTTCGTGGAGAAGGCTGATTTGGCAGGAAGAAGCCCTGTGTGCACTGGCCCTGGCAAACCGCCCATAGCCAGCTAAGGAGGGACCCACCTAGGGCCTAGCTGCGAAACGGCACAAAACGCGCTCCTAGGAGCTGCACTCTGCAAAGGGAAACTGTGCTCGGGGAACAAAGCTCAGCCCCAAGGCGGCTTGGCTCAGGATCACAGCGCTTGCCTAGTTCTCACCTAGCCCTAGGCTCCCCATAGGGCCAAGGAGGGTCTGGGCTGCCTCTGGCTCCGTGGGCACTGCTGCTTGGTTGGTGGTCTCCGCACCTTGAAACCAACTCCAAACGTGTTCTCCTTCGTGGAGAAGGCTGATTTGGCAGGAAGAAGCCCTGTGTGCACTGGCCCTGGCAAACCACCCATCGCCAGCTAGGGAGGGACCCACCTAGGGCCTAGCTGCGAAACGGCACAGAACGCGCTCCTAGGAGCTGCACTCTGCAAAGGGAAACTGTGCTCGGGGAACAAAGCTCAGCCCCAAGGCGGCTTGGCTCAGGATCGCAGCGCTTGCCTAGTTCTCACCTAGCCCTAGGCTCCCCAAAGGGCCAAGGAGGGTGTGGGCTGCCTCTGGCTCCGTGGGCACTGCTGCTTGGCTGGTGGTCTCCGCACCGTGAAACCAACTCCAAACGTGTTCGCCTTCGCGGAGAAGGCTGATTTGGCAGGAAGAAGCCCTGTGTGCACTGGCCCTGGCAACCCACCCATCGCCAGCTAGGGAGGGACCCACCTAGGGCCTAGCTGCGAAACGGCACAAAACGCGCTCCTAGGAGCTGCACTCTGCAAAGGGAAACTGTGCTCGGGGAACAAAGCTCAGCCCCAAGGCGGCTTGGCTCAGGATCGCAGCGCTTGCCTAGTTCTCACCTAGCCCTAGGCTCCCCATAGGGCCAAGGAGGGTCTGGGCTGCCTCTGGCTCTGTGGGCACTGCTGCTTGGCTGGTGGTCTCCGCACCGTGAAACCAACTCCAAACGTGTTCGCCTTCGCGGAGAAGGCTGATTTGGCAGGAAGAAGCCCTGTGTGCACTGGCCCTGGCAACCCACCCATCGCCAGCTAGGGAGGGACCCACCTAGGGCCTAGCTTTGAAACGGCACAAAACGCGCTCCTAGGAGCTGCACTCTGCAAAGGGAAACTGTGCTCGGGGAACAAAGCTCAGCCCCAAGGCGGCTTGGCTCAGGATCGCAGCGCTTGCCTAGTTCTCACCTAGCCCTAGGCTCCCCATAGGGCCAAGGAGGGTCTGGGCTGCCTCTGGCTCCGTGGGCACTGCTGCTTGGTTGGTGGTCTCCGCACCTTGAAACCAACTCCAAACGTGTTCTCCTTCGCGGAGAAGGCTGATTTGGCAGGAACAAGCCCTGTGTGCACTGGCCCTGGCAAACCACCCATAGCCAGCTAAGGAGGGACCCACCTAGGGCCTAGCTGCGAAACGGCACAAAACGCGCTCCTAGGAGCTGCACTCTGCAAAGGGAAACTGTGCTCGGGGAACAAACCTCAGCCCCAAGGCGGCTTGGCTCAGGATCGCAGCGCTTGCCTAGTTCTCACCTAGCCCTAGGCTCCCCATAGGGCCAAGGAGGGTCTGGGCTGCCTCTGGCTCCGAGGGCACTGCTGCTTGGCTGGTGGTCTCCGCACCTTGAAACCAACTCCAAACGTGTTCTCCTTCGCGGAGAAGGCTGATTTGGCAGGAAGAAGCCCTGTGTGCACTGGCCCTGGCAAACCACCCATAGCCAGCTAGGGAGGGACCCACCTAGGGCCTAGCTGCGAAACGGCACAAAACGCGCTCCTAGGAGCTGCACTCTGCAAAGGGAAACTGTGCTCGGGGAACAAAGCTCAGCCCCAAGGCGGCTTGGCTCAGGATCGCAGCGCTTGCCTAGTTCTCACCTAGCCCTAGGCTCCCCAAAGGGCCAAGGAGGGTCTGGGCTGCCTCTTGCTCCGTGGGCACTGCTGCTTGGCTGGTGGTCTCCGCACCGTGAAACCAACTCCAAACGTGTTCGCCTTCGCGGAGAAGGCTGATTTGGCAGGAAGAAGCCCTGTGTGCACTGGCCCTGGCAACCCACCCATCGCCAGCTAGGGAGGGACCCACCTAGGGCCTAGCTGCGAAACGGCACAAAACGCGCTCCTAGGAGCTGCACTCTGCAAAGGGAAACTGTGCTCGGGGAACAAAGCTCAGCCCCAAGGCGGCTTGGCTCAGGATCGCAGCGCTTGCCTAGTTCTCACCTAGCCCTAGGCTCCCCATAGGGCCAAGGAGGGTCTGGGCTGCCTCTGGCTCCGACGGCACTGCTGCTTGGCTGGTGGTCTCCGCACCTTGAAACCAACTCCAAACGTGTTCGCCTTCGCGGAGAAGGCTGATTTGGCAGGAAGAAGCCCTGTGTGCACTGGCCCTGGCAACCCACCCATAGCCAGCTAGGGAGGGACCCACCTAGGGCCTAGCTTTGAAACGGCACAAAACGCGCTCCTAGGAGCTGCACTCTGCAAAGGGAAACTGTGCTCGGGGAACAAAGCTCAGCCCCAAGGCGGCTTGGCTCAGGATCGCAGCGCTTGCCTAGTTCTCACCTAGCCCTAGGCTCCCCATAGGGCCAAGGAGGGTCTGGGCTGCCTCTGGCTCCGTGGGCACTGCTGCTTGGTTGGTGGTCTCCGCACCTTGAAACCAACTCCAAACGTGTTCTCCTTCGTGGAGAAGGCTGATTTGGCAGGAAGAAGCCCTGTGTGTACTGGCCCTGGCAACCCACCCATCGCCAGCTAGGGAGGGACCCACCTAGGGCCTAGCTGCGAAACGGCACAGAACGCGCTCCTAGGAGCTGCACTCTGCAAAGGGAAACTGTGCTCGGGGAACAAAGCTCAGCCCCAAGGCGGCTTGGCTCAGGATCACAGCGCTTGCCTAGTTCTCACCTAGCCCTAGGCTCCCCATAGGGCCAAGGAGGGTCTGGGCTGCCTCTGGCTCCGTGGGCACTGCTGCTTGGCTGGTGGTCTCCGCACCTTGAAACCAACTCCAAACGTGTTCTCCATCACGGAGAAGGCTGATTTGGCAGGAAGAAGCCCTGTGTGAACTGGCCCTGGCAACCCACCCATCGCCAGCTAGGGAGGGACCCACCTAGGGCCTAGCTGCGAAACGGCACAGAACGCGCTCCTAGGAGCTGCACTCTGCAAAGGGAAACTGTGCTCGGGGAACAAAGCTCAGCCCCAAGGCGGCTTGGCTCAGGATCACAGCGCTTGCCTAGTTCTCACCTAGCCCTAGGCTCCCCATAGGGCCAAGGAGGGTCTGGGCTGCCTCTGGCTCCTTGGGCACTGCTGCTTGGTTGGTGGTCTCCGCACCTTGAAACCAACTCCAAACGTGTTCTCCTTCGTGGAGAAGGCTGATTTGGCAGGAAGAAGCCCTGTGTGCACTGGCCCTGGCAAACCACCCATCGCCAGCTAGGGAGGGACCCACCTAGGGCCTAGCTGCGAAACGGCACAGAACGCGCTCCTAGGAGCTGCACTCTGCAAAGGGAAACTGTGCTCGGGGAACAAAGCTCAGCCCCAAGGCGGCTTGGCTCAGGATCGCAGCACTTGCCTAGTTCTCACCTAGCCCTAGGCTCCCCAAAGGGCCAAGGAAGGTCTGGGCTGCCTCTGGCTCCGTGGGCACTGCTGCTTGGCTGGTGGTCTCCGCACCTTGAAACCAACTCCAAACGTGTTCTCCTTCGCGGAGAAGGCTGATTTGGCAGGAAGAAGCCCTGTGTGCACTGGCCCTGGCAACCCACCCATCGCCAGCTAGGGAGGGACCCACCTAGGGCCTAGCTTTGAAACGGCACAAAACGCGCTCCTAGGAGCTGCACTCTGCAAAGGGAAACTGTGCTCGGGGAACAAAGCTCAGCCCCAAGGCGGCTTGGCTCAGGATCGCAGCGCTTGCCTAGTTCTCACCTAGCCCTAGGCTCCCCATAGGGCCAAGGAGGGTCTGGGCTGCCTCTGGCTCCGTGGGCACTGCTGCTTGGTTGGTGGTCTCCGCACCTTGAAACCAACTCCAAACGTGTTCTCCTTCGTGGAGAAGGCTGATTTGGCAGGAAGAAGCCCTGTGTGCACTGGCCCTGGCAAACCGCCCCTAGCCAGCTAAGGAGGGACCCACCTAGGGCCTAGCTTTGAAACGGCACAAAACGCGCTCCTAGGAGCTGCACTCTGCAAAGGGAAACTGTGCTCGGGGAACAAAGCTCAGCCCCAAGGCGGCTT
The DNA here is from genome assembly GCF_054392235.1 of Sus scrofa. Lineage (NCBI taxonomy): Eukaryota > Metazoa > Chordata > Mammalia > Artiodactyla > Suidae > Sus > Sus scrofa. Next base: position 30,436,030 of record NC_139389.1, on the reverse strand, counting down.
GGCTCAGGATCGCAGCGCTTGCCTAGTTCTCACCTAGCCCTAGGCTCCCCATAGGGCCAAGGAGGGTCTGGGCTGCCTCTGGCTCCGTGGGCACTGCTGCTTGGCTGGTGGTCTCCGCACCGTGAAACCAACTCCAATCGTGTTCTCCTTCGCGGAGAAGGCTGATTTGGCAGGAAGAAGCCCTGTGTGCACTGGCCCTGGCAACCCACCCATCGCCAGCTAGGGAGGGACCCACCTAGGGCCTAGCTGCGAAACGGCACAAAACGCGCTCCTAGGAGCTGCACTCTGCAAAGGGAAACTGTGCTCGGGGAACAAAGCTCAGCCCCAAGGCGGCTTGGCTCAGGATCGCAGCGCTTGCCTAGTTCTCACCTAGCCCTAGGCTCCCCATAGGGCCAAGGAGGGTCTGGGCTGCCTCTGGCTCCGTGGGCACTGCTGCTTGGCTGGTGGTCTCCGCACCTTGAAACCAACTCCAAACGTGTTCTCCTTCGCGGAGAAGGCTGATTTGGCAGGAAGAAGCCCTGTGTGCACTGGCCCTGGCAACCCACCCTTAGCCAGCTAAGGAGGGACCCACCTAGGGCCTAGCTGCGAAACGGCACAAAACGCGCTCCTAGGAGCTGCACTCTGCAAAGGGAAACTGTGCTCGGGGAACAAAGCTCAGCCCCAAGGCGGCTTGGCTCAGGATCGCAGCGCTTGCCTAGTTCTCACCTAGCCCTAGGCTCCCCATAGGGCCAAGGAGGGTCTGGGCTGCCTCTGGCTCCGTGGGCACTGCTGCTTGGCTGGTGGTCTCCGCAGCTTGAAACCAACTCCAAACGTGTTCTCCTTCACGGAGAAGGCTGATTTGGCAGGAAGAAGCCCTGTGTGAACTGGCCCTGGCAACCCACCCATAGCCAGCTAGGGAGGGACCCACCTAGGGCCTAGCTGCGAAACGGCACAGAACGCGCTCCTAGGAGCTGCACTCTGCAAAGGGAAACTGTGCTCGGGGAACAAAGCTCAGCCCCAAGGCGGCTTGGCTCAGGATCACAGCGCTTGCCTAGTTCTCACCTAGCCCTAGGCTCCCCATAGGGCCAAGGAGGGTCTGGGCTGCCTCTTGCTCCTTGGGCACTGCTGCTTGGTTGGTGGTCTCCGCACCTTGAAACCAACTCCAAACGTGTTCTCCTTCGTGGAGAAGGCTGATTTGGCAGGAAGAAGCCCTGTGTGCACTGGCCCTGGCAAACCACCCATCGCCAGCTAGGGAGGGACCCACCTAGGGCCTAGCTGCGAAACGGCACAGAACGCGCTCCTAGGAGCTGCACTCTGCAAAGGGAAACTGTGCTCGGGGAACAAAGCTCAGCCCCAAGGCGGCTTGGCTCAGGATCGCAGCGCTTGCCTAGTTCTCACCTAGCCCTAGGCTCCCCAAAGGGCCAAGGAGGGTGTGGGCTGCCTCTGGCTCCGTGGGCACTGCTGCTTGGCTGGTGGTCTCCGCACCGTGAAACCAACTCCAAACGTGTTCGCCTTCGCGGAGAAGGCTGATTTGGCAGGAAGAAGCCCTGTGTGCACTGGCCCTGGCAACCCACCCATCGCCAGCTAGGGAGGGACCCACCTAGGGCCTAGCTGCGAAACGGCACAAAACGCGCTCCTAGGAGCTGCACTCTGCAAAGGGAAACTGTGCTCGGGGAACAAAGCTCAGCCCCAAGGCGGCTTGGCTCAGGATCGCAGCGCTTGCCTAGTTCTCACCTAGCCCTAGGCTCCCCATAGGGCCAAGGAGGGTCTGGGCTGCCTCTGGCTCCGAGGGCACTGCTGCTTGGCTGGTGGTCTCCGCACCTTGAAACCAACTCCAAACGTGTTCTCCTTCGCGGAGAAGGCTGATTTGGCAGGAAGAAGCCCTGTGTGCACTGGCCCTGGCAAACCACCCATAGCCAGCTAGGGAGGGACCCACCTAGGGCCTAGCTGCGAAACGGCACAAAACGCGCTCCTAGGAGCTGCACTCTGCAAAGGGAAACTGTGCTCGGGGAACAAAGCTCAGCCCCAAGGCGGCTTGGCTCAGGATCGCAGCGCTTGCCTAGTTCTCACCTAGCCCTAGGCTCCCCAAAGGGCCAAGGAGGGTGTGGGCTGCCTCTGGCTCCGTGGGCACTGCTGCTTGGCTGGTGGTCTCCGCACCGTGAAACCAACTCCAAACGTGTTCGCCTTCGCGGAGAAGGCTGATTTGGCAGGAAGAAGCCCTGTGTGCACTGGCCCTGGCAACCCACCCATCGCCAGCTAGGGAGGGACCCACCTAGGGCCTAGCTGCGAAACGGCACAAAACGCGCTCCTAGGAGCTGCACTCTGCAAAGGGAAACTGTGCTCGGGGAACAAAGCTCAGCCCCAAGGCGGCTTGGCTAAGGATCGCAGCGCTTGCCTAGTTCTCACCTAGCCCTAGGCTCCCCATAGGGCCAAGGAGGGTCTGGGCTGCCTCTGGCTCCGACGGCACTGCTGCTTGGCTGGTGGTCTCCGCACCTTGAAACCAACTCCAAACGTGTTCGCCTTCGCGGAGAAGGCTGATTTGGCAGGAAGAAGCCCTGTGTGCACTGGCCCTGGCAACCCACCCATAGCCAGCTAGGGAGGGACCCACCTAGGGCCTAGCTTTGAAACGGCACAAAACGCGCTCCTAGGAGCTGCACTCTGCAAAGGGAAACTGTGCTCGGGGAACAAAGCTCAGCCCCAAGGCGGCTTGGCTCAGGATCGCAGCGCTTGCCTAGTTCTCACCTAGCCCTAGGCTCCCCATAGGGCCAAGGAGGGTCTGGGCTGCCTCTGGCTCCGTGGGCACTGCTGCTTGGTTGGTGGTCTCCGCACCTTGAAACCAACTCCAAACGTGTTCTCCTTCGTGGAGAAGGCTGATTTGGCAGGAAGAAGCCCTGTGTGTACTGGCCCTGGCAACCCACCCATCGCCAGCTAGGGAGGGACCCACCTAGGGCCTAGCTGCGAAACGGCACAGAACGCGCTCCTAGGAGCTGCACTCTGCAAAGGGAAACTGTGCTCGGGGAACAAAGCTCAGCCCCAAGGCGGCTTGGCTCAGGATCACAGCGCTTGCCTAGTTCTCACCTAGCCCTAGGCTCCCCATAGGGCCAAGGAGGGTCTGGGCTGCCTCTGGCTCCGTGGGCACTGCTGCTTGGCTGGTGGTCTCCGCAGCTTGAAACCAACTCCAAACGTGTTCGCCTTCGCGGAGAAGGCTGATTTGGCAGGAAGAAGCCCTGTGTGCACTGGCCCTGGCAATCCACCCATCGCCAGCTAGGGAGGGACCCACCTAGGGCCTAGCTTTGAAACGGCACAAAACGCGCTCCTAGGAGCTGCACTCTGCAAAGGGAAACTGTGCTCGGGGAACAAAGCTCAGCCCCAAGGCGGCTTGGCTCAGGATCGCAGCGCTTGCCTAGTTCTCACCTAGCCCTAGGCTCCCCATAGGGCCAAGGAGGGTCTGGGCTGCCTCTGGCTCCGTGGGCACTGCTGCTTGGCTGGTGGTCTCCGCAGCTTGAAACCAACTCCAAACGTGTTCGCCTTCGCGGAGAAGGCTGATTTGGCAGGAAGAAGCCCTGTGTGCACTGGCCCTGGCAACCCACCCATCGCCAGCTAGGGAGGGACCCACCTAGGGCCTAGCTGCGAAACGGCACAGAACGCGCTCTAGGAGCTGCACTCTGCAAAGGGAAACTGTGCTCGGGGAACAAAGCTCAGCCCCAAGGCGGCTTGGCTCAGGATCGCAGCGCTTGCCTAGTTCTCACCTAGCCCTAGGCTCCCCAAAGGGCCAAGGAGGGTCTGGGCTGCCTCTGGCTCCGTGGGCACTGCTGCTTGGCTGGTGGTCTCCGCAGCTTGAAACCAACTCCAAACGTGTTCGCCTTCGCGGAGAAGGCTGATTTGGCAGGAAGAAGCCCTGTGTGCACTGGCCCTGGCAAACCACCCATAGCCAGCTAGGGAGGGACCCACCTAGGGCCTAGCTGCGAAACGGCACAAAACGCGCTCCTAGGAGCTGCACTCTGCAAAGGGAAACTGTGCTCGGGGAACAAAGCTCAGCCCCAAGGCGGCTTGGCTCAGGATCGCAGCGCTTGCCTAGTTCTCACCTAGCCCTAGGCTCCCCATAGGGCCAAGGAGGGTCTGGGCTGCCTCTGGCTCCGTGGGCACTGCTGCTTGGTTGGTGGTCTCCGCACCTTGAAACCAACTCCAAACGTGTTCTCCTTCGTGGAGAAGGCTGATTTGGCAGGAAGAAGCCCTGTGTGCACTGGCCCTGGCAAACCGCCCATAGCCAGCTAAGGAGGGACCCACCTAGGGCCTAGCTGCGAAACGGCACAAAACGCGCTCCTAGGAGCTGCACTCTGCAAAGGGAAACTGTGCTCGGGGAACAAAGCTCAGCCCCAAGGCGGCTTGGCTCAGGATCGCAGCGCTTGCCTAGTTCTCACCTAGCCCTAGGCTCCCCAAAGGGCCAAGGAGGGTCTGGGCTGCCTCTGGCTCCGTGGGCACTGCTGCTTGGCTGGTGGTCTCCGCACCGTGAAACCAACTCCAATCGTGTTCTCCTTCGCGGAGAAGGCTGATTTGGCAGGAAGAAGCCCTGTGTGCACTGGCCCTGGCAACCCACCCTTAGCCAGCTAGGGAGGGACCCACCTAGGGCCTAGCTGCGAAACGGCACAAAACGCGCTCCTAGGAGCTGCACTCTGCAAAGGGAAACTGTGCTCGGGGAACAAACCTCAGCCCCAAGGCGGCTTGGCTCAGGATCGCAGCGCTTGCCTAGTTCTCACCTAGCCCTAGGCTCCCCATAGGGCCAAGGAGGGTCTGGGCTGCCTCTGGCTCCGTGGGCACTGCTGCTTGGCTGGTGGTCTCCGCACCTTGAAACCAACTCCAAACGTGTTCTCCTTCGCGGAGAAGGCTGATTTGGCAGGAAGAAGCCCTGTGTGCACTGGCCCTGGCAATCCACCCATAGCCAGCTAAGGAGGGACCCACCTAGGGCCTAGCTGCGAAACGGCACAAAACGCGCTCCTAGGAGCTGCACTCTGCAAAGGGAAACTGTGCTCGGGGAACAAAGCTCAGCCCCAAGGCGGCTTGGCTCAGGATCGCAGCGCTTGCCTAGTTCTCACCTAGCCCTAGGCTCCCCATAGGGCCAAGGAGGGTCTGGGCTGCCTCTGGCTCCGTGGGCACTGCTGCTTGGCTGGTGGTCTCCGCAGCTTGAAACCAACTCCAAACGTGTTCTCCTTCGCGGAGAAGGCTGATTTGGCAGGAAGAAGCCCTGTGTGCACTGGCCCTAGCAACCCACCCATCGCCAGCTAGGGAGGGACCCACCTAGGGCCTAGCTGCGAAACGGCACAAAACGCGCTCCTAGGAGCTGCACTCTGCAAAGGGAAACTGTGCTCGGGGAACAAAGCTCAGCCCCAAGGCGGCTTGGCTCAGGATCGCAGCGCTTGCCTAGTTCTCACCTAGCCCTAGGCTCCCCATAGGGCCAAGGAGGGTCTGGGCTGCCTCTGGCTCCGTGGGCACTGCTGCTTGGCTGGTGGTCTCCGCAGCTTGAAACCAACTCCAAACGTGTTCGCCTTCGCGGAGAAGGCTGATTTGGCAGGAAGAAGCCCTGTGTGCACTGGCCCTGGCAATCCACCCATCGCCAGCTAGGGAGGGACCCACCTAGGGCCTAGCTTTGAAACGGCACAAAACGCGCTCCTAGGAGCTGCACTCTGCAAAGGGAAACTGTGCTCGGGGAACAAAGCTCAGCCCCAAGGCGGCTTGGCTCAGGATCGCAGCGCTTGCCTAGTTCTCACCTAGCCCTAGGCTCCCCATAGGGCCAAGGAGGGTCTGGGCTGCCTCTGGCTCCGTGGGCACTGCTGCTTGGCTGGTGGTCTCCGCAGCTTGAAACCAACTCCAAACGTGTTCGCCTTCGCGGAGAAGGCTGATTTGGCAGGAAGAAGCCCTGTGTGCACTGGCCCTGGCAACCCACCCATCGCCAGCTAGGGAGGGACCCACCTAGGGCCTAGCTGCGAAACGGCACAGAACGCGCTCCTAGGAGCTGCACTCTGCAAAGGGAAACTGTGCTCGGGGAACAAAGCTCAGCCCCAAGGCGGCTTGGCTCAGGATCGCAGCGCTTGCCTAGTTCTCACCTAGCCCTAGGCTCCCCAAAGGGCCAAGGAGGGTCTGGGCTGCCTCTGGCTCCGTGGGCACTGCTGCTTGGCTGGTGGTCTCCGCAGCTTGAAACCAACTCCAAACGTGTTCGCCTTCGCGGAGAAGGCTGATTTGGCAGGAAGAAGCCCTGTGTGCACTGGCCCTGGCAAACCACCCATAGCCAGCTAGGGAGGGACCCACCTAGGGCCTAGCTTTGAAACGGCACAAAACGCGCTCCTAGGAGCTGCACTCTGCAAAGGGAAACTGTGCTCGGGGAACAAAGCTCAGCCCCAAGGCGGCTTGGCTCAGGATCGCAGCGCTTGCCTAGTTCTCACCTAGCCCTAGGCTCCCCATAGGGCCAAGGAGGGTCTGGGCTGCCTCTGGCTCCGTGGGCACTGCTGCTTGGTTGGTGGTCTCCGCACCTTGAAACCAACTCCAAACGTGTTCTCCTTCGTGGAGAAGGCTGATTTGGCAGGAAGAAGCCCTGTGTGCACTGGCCCTGGCAAACCGCCCATAGCCAGCTAAGGAGGGACCCACCTAGGGCCTAGCTGCGAAACGGCACAAAACGCGCTCCTAGGAGCTGCACTCTGCAAAGGGAAACTGTGCTCGGGGAACAAAGCTCAGCCCCAAGGCGGCTTGGCTCAGGATCGCAGCGCTTGCCTAGTTCTCACCTAGCCCTAGGCTCCCCAAAGGGCCAAGGAGGGTCTGGGCTGCCTCTGGCTCCGTGGGCACTGCTGCTTGGCTGGTGGTCTCCGCACCGTGAAACCAACTCCAATCGTGTTCTCCTTCGCGGAGAAGGCTGATTTGGCAGGAAGAAGCCCTGTGTGCACTGGCCCTGGCAACCCACCCTTAGCCAGCTAGGGAGGGACCCACCTAGGGCCTAGCTGCGAAACGGCACAAAACGCGCTCCTAGGAGCTGCACTCTGCAAAGGGAAACTGTGCTCGGGGAACAAACCTCAGCCCCAAGGCGGCTTGGCTCAGGATCGCAGCGCTTGCCTAGTTCTCACCTAGCCCTAGGCTCCCCATAGGGCCAAGGAGGGTCTGGGCTGCCTCTGGCTCCGTGGGCACTGCTGCTTGGCTGGTGGTCTCCGCACCTTGAAACCAACTCCAAACGTGTTCTCCTTCGCGGAGAAGGCTGATTTGGCAGGAAGAAGCCCTGTGTGCACTGGCCCTGGCAATCCACCCATAGCCAGCTAAGGAGGGACCCACCTAGGGCCTAGCTGCGAAACGGCACAAAACGCGCTCCTAGGAGCTGCACTCTGCAAAGGGAAACTGTGCTCGGGGAACAAAGCTCAGCCCCAAGGCGGCTTGGCTCAGGATCGCAGCGCTTGCCTAGTTCTCACCTAGCCCTAGGCTCCCCATAGGGCCAAGGAGGGTCTGGGCTGCCTCTGGCTCCGTGGGCACTGCTGCTTGGCTGGTGGTCTCCGCAGCTTGAAACCAACTCCAAACGTGTTCTCCTTCGCGGAGAAGGCTGATTTGGCAGGAAGAAGCCCTGTGTGCACTGGCCCTAGCAACCCACCCATCGCCAGCTAGGGAGGGACCCACCTAGGGCCTAGCTGCGAAACGGCACAAAACGCGCTCCTAGGAGCTGCACTCTGCAAAGGGAAACTGTGCTCGGGGAACAAAGCTCAGCCCCAAGGCGGCTTGGCTCAGGATCGCAGCGCTTGCCTAGTTCTCACCTAGCCCTAGGCTCCCCATAGGGCCAAGGAGGGTCTGGGCTGCCTCTGGCTCCGTGGGCACTGCTGCTTGGCTGGTGGTCTCCGCAGCTTGAAACCAACTCCAAACGTGTTCGCCTTCGCGGAGAAGGCTGATTTGGCAGGAAGAAGCCCTGTGTGCACTGGCCCTGGCAATCCACCCATCGCCAGCTAGGGAGGGACCCACCTAGGGCCTAGCTTTGAAACGGCACAAAACGCGCTCCTAGGAGCTGCACTCTGCAAAGGGAAACTGTGCTCGGGGAACAAAGCTCAGCCCCAAGGCGGCTTGGCTCAGGATCGCAGCGCTTGCCTAGTTCTCACCTAGCCCTAGGCTCCCCATAGGGCCAAGGAGGGTCTGGGCTGCCTCTGGCTCCGTGGGCACTGCTGCTTGGCTGGTGGTCTCCGCAGCTTGAAACCAACTCCAAACGTGTTCGCCTTCGCGGAGAAGGCTGATTTGGCAGGAAGAAGCCCTGTGTGCACTGGCCCTGGCAACCCACCCATCGCCAGCTAGGGAGGGACCCACCTAGGGCCTAGCTGCGAAACGGCACAGAACGCGCTCCTAGGAGCTGCACTCTGCAAAGGGAAACTGTGCTCGGGGAACAAAGCTCAGCCCCAAGGCGGCTTGGCTCAGGATCGCAGCGCTTGCCTAGTTCTCACCTAGCCCTAGGCTCCCCAAAGGGCCAAGGAGGGTCTGGGCTGCCTCTGGCTCCGTGGGCACTGCTGCTTGGCTGGTGGTCTCCGCAGCTTGAAACCAACTCCAAACGTGTTCGCCTTCGCGGAGAAGGCTGATTTGGCAGGAAGAAGCCCTGTGTGCACTGGCCCTGGCAAACCACCCATAGCCAGCTAGGGAGGGACCCACCTAGGGCCTAGCTGCGAAACGGCACAAAACGCGCTCCTAGGAGCTGCACTCTGCAAAGGGAAACTGTGCTCGGGGAACAAAGCTCAGCCCCAAGGCGGCTTGGCTCAGGATCGCAGCGCTTGCCTAGTTCTCACCTAGCCCTAGGCTCCCCAAAGGGCCAAGGAGGGTGTGGGCTGCCTCTGGCTCCGTGGGCACTGCTGCTTGGCTGGTGGTCTCCGCACCGTGAAACCAACTCCAAACGTGTTCGCCTTCGCGGAGAAGGCTGATTTGGCAGGAAGAAGCCCTGTGTGCACTGGCCCTGGCAACCCACCCATCGCCAGCTAGGGAGGGACCCACCTAGGGCCTAGCTGCGAAACGGCACAAAACGCGCTCCTAGGAGCTGCACTCTGCAAAGGGAAACTGTGCTCGGGGAACAAAGCTCAGCCCCAAGGCGGCTTGGCTCAGGATCGCAGCGCTTGCCTAGTTCTCACCTAGCCCTAGGCTCCCCATAGGGCCAAGGAGGGTCTGGGCTGCCTCTGGCTCCGACGGCACTGCTGCTTGGCTGGTGGTCTCCGCACCTTGAAACCAACTCCAAACGTGTTCGCCTTCGCGGAGAAGGCTGATTTGGCAGGAAGAAGCCCTGTGTGCACTGGCCCTGGCAACCCACCCATAGCCAGCTAGGGAGGGACCCACCTAGGGCCTAGCTTTGAAACGGCACAAAACGCGCTCCTAGGAGCTGCACTCTGCAAAGGGAAACTGTGCTCGGGGAACAAAGCTCAGCCCCAAGGCGGCTTGGCTCAGGATCGCAGCGCTTGCCTAGTTCTCACCTAGCCCTAGGCTCCCCATAGGGCCAAGGAGGGTCTGGGCTGCCTCTGGCTCCGTGGGCACTGCTGCTTGGTTGGTGGTCTCCGCACCTTGAAACCAACTCCAAACGTGTTCTCCTTCGTGGAGAAGGCTGATTTGGCAGGAAGAAGCCCTGTGTGTACTGGCCCTGGCAACCCACCCATCGCCAGCTAGGGAGGGACCCACCTAGGGCCTAGCTGCGAAACGGCACAAAACGCGCTCCTAGGAGCTGCACTCTGCAAAGGGAAACTGTGCTCGGGGAACAAAGCTCAGCCCCAAGGCGGCTTGGCTCAGGATCACAGCGCTTGCCTAGTTCTCACCTAGCCCTAGGCTCCCCATAGGGCCAAGGAGGGTCTGGGCTGCCTCTGGCTCCGTGGGCACTGCTGCTTGGCTGGTGGTCTCCGCACCTTGAAACCAACTCCAAACGTGTTCTCCATCACGGAGAAGGCTGATTTGGCAGGAAGAAGCCCTGTGTGAACTGGCCCTGGCAACCCACCCATCGCCAGCTAGGGAGGGACCCACCTAGGGCCTAGCTGCGAAACGGCACAGAACGCGCTCCTAGGAGCTGCACTCTGCAAAGGGAAACTGTGCTCGGGGAACAAAGCTCAGCCCCAAGGCGGCTTGGCTCAGGATCACAGCGCTTGCCTAGTTCTCACCTAGCCCTAGGCTCCCCATAGGGCCAAGGAGGGTCTGGGCTGCCTCTGGCTCCTTGGGCACTGCTGCTTGGTTGGTGGTCTCCGCACCTTGAAACCAACTCCAAACGTGTTCTCCTTCGTGGAGAAGGCTGATTTGGCAGGAAGAAGCCCTGTGTGCACTGGCCCTGGCAACCCACCCATCGCCAGCTAGGGAGGGACCCACCTAGGGCCTAGCTGCGAAACGGCACAGAACGCGCTCATAGGAGCTGCACTCTGCAAAGGGAAACTGTGCTCGGGGAACAAAGCTCAGCCCCAAGGCGGCTTGGCTCAGGATCGCAGCGCTTGCCTAGTTCTCACCTAGCCCTAGGCTCCCCAAAGGGCCAAGGAAGGTCTGGGCTGCCTCTGGCTCCGTGGGCACTGCTGCTTGGCTGGTGGTCTCCGCACCTTGAAACCAACTCCAAACGTGTTCTCCTTCGCGGAGAAGGCTGATTTGGCAGGAAGAAGCCCTGTGTGCACTGGCCCTGGCAACCCACCCATCGCCAGCTAGGGAGGGACCCACCTAGGGCCTAGCTTTGAAACGGCACAAAACGCGCTCCTAGGAGCTGCACTCTGCAAAGGGAAACTGTGCTCGGGGAACAAAGCTCAGCCCCAAGGCGGCTTGGCTCAGGATCGCAGCGCTTGCCTAGTTCTCACCTAGCCCTAGGCTCCCCATAGGGCCAAGGAGGGTCTGGGCTGCCTCTGGCTCCGTGGGCACTGCTGCTTGGTTGGTGGTCTCCGCACCTTGAAACCAACTCCAAACGTGTTCTCCTTCGTGGAGAAGGCTGATTTGGCAGGAAGAAGCCCTGTGTGCACTGGCCCTGGCAAACCGCCCATAGCCAGCTAAGGAGGGACCCACCTAGGGCCTAGCTGCGAAACGGCACAAAACGCGCTCCTAGGAGCTGCACTCTGCAAAGGGAAACTGTGCTCGGGGAACAAAGCTCAGCCCCAAGGCGGCTTGGCTCAGGATCGCAGCGCTTGCCTAGTTCTCACCTAGCCCTAGGCTCCCCATAGGGCCAAGGAGGGTCTGGGCTGCCTCTGGCTCCGTGGGCACTGCTGCTTGGCTGGTGGTCTCCGCACCGTGAAACCAACTCCAATCGTGTTCTCCTTCGCGGAGAAGGCTGATTTGGCAGGAAGAAGCCCTGTGTGCACTGGCCCTGGCAACCCACCCTTAGCCAGCTAGGGAGGGACCCACCTAGGGCCTAGCTGCGAAACGGCACAAAACGCGCTCCTAGGAGCTGCACTCTGCAAAGGGAAACTGTGCTCGGGGAACAAAGCTCAGCCCCAAGGCGGCTTGGCTCAGGATCGCAGCGCTTGCCTAGTTCTCACCTAGCCCTAGGCTCCCCATAGGGCCAAGGAGGGTCTGGGCTGCCTCTGGCTCCGTGGGCACTGCTGCTTGGCTGGTGGTCTCCGCACCTTGAAACCAACTCCAAACGTGTTCTCCTTCGCGGAGAAGGCTGATTTGGCAGGAAGAAGCCCTGTGTGCACTGGCCCTGGCAACCCACCCTTAGCCAGCTAAGGAGGGACCCACCTAGGGCCTAGCTGCGAAACGGCACAAAACGCGCTCCTAGGAGCTGCACTCTGCAAAGGGAAACTGTGCTCGGGGAACAAAGCTCAGCCCCAAGGCGGCTTGGCTCAGGATCGCAGCGCTTGCCTAGTTCTCACCTAGCCCTAGGCTCCCCATAGGGCCAAGGAGGGTCTGGGCTGCCTCTGGCTCCGTGGGCACTGCTGCTTGGCTGGTGGTCTCCGCACCTTGAAACCAACTCCAAACGTGTTCGCCTTCGCGGAGAAGGCTGATTTGGCAGGAAGAAGCCCTGTGTGCACTGGCCCTGGCAATCCACCCATAGCCAGCTAAGGAGGGACCCACCTAGGGCCTAGCTGCGAAACGGCACAAAACGCGCTCCTAGGAGCTGCACTCTGCAAAGGGAAACTGTGCTCGGGGAACAAAGCTCAGCCCCAAGGCGGCTTGGCTCAGGATCGCAGCGCTTGCCTAGTTCTCACCTAGCCCTAGGCTCCCCATAGGGCCAAGGAGGGTCTGGGCTGCCTCTGGCTCCGTGGGCACTGCTGCTTGGCTGGTGGTCTCCGCAGCTTGAAACCAACTCCAAACGTGTTCTCCTTCGCGGAGAAGGCTGATTTGGCAGGAAGAAGCCCTGTGTGCACTGGCCCTAGCAACCCACCCATCGCCAGCTAGGGAGGGACCCACCTAGGGCCTAGCTGCGAAACGGCACAAAACGCGCTCCTAGGAGCTGCACTCTGCAAAGGGAAACTGTGCTCGGGGAACAAAGCTCAGCCCCAAGGCGGCTTGGCTCAGGATCGCAGCGCTTGCCTAGTTCTCACCTAGCCCTAGGCTCCCCATAGGGCCAAGGAGGGTCTGGGCTGCCTCTGGCTCCGTGGGCGCTGCTGCTTGGTTGGTGGTCTCCGCAGCTTGAAACCAACTCCAAACGTGTTCGCCTTCGCGGAGAAGGCTGATTTGGCAGGAAGAAGCCCTGTGTGCACTGGCCCTGGCAATCCACCCATCGCCAGCTAGGGAGGGACCCACCTAGGGCCTAGCTTTGAAACGGCACAGAACGCGCTCCTAGGAGCTGCACTCTGCAAAGGGAAACTGTGCTCGGGGAACAAAGCTCAGCCCCAAGGCGGCTTGGCTCAGGATCGCAGCGCTTGCCTAGTTCTCACCTAGCCCTAGGCTCCCCATAGGGCCAAGGAGGGTCTGGGCTGCCTCTGGCTCCGTGGGCACTGCTGCTTGGCTGGTGGTCTCCGCAGCTTGAAACCAACTCCAAACGTGTTCGCCTTCGCGGAGAAGGCTGATTTGGCAGGAAGAAGCCCTGTGTGCACTGGCCCTGGCAACCCACCCATCGCCAGCTAGGGAGGGACCCACCTAGGGCCTAGCTGCGAAACGGCACAAAACGCGCTCCTAGGAGCTGCACTCTGCAAAGGGAAACTGTGCTCGGGGAACAAAGCTCAGCCCCAAGGCGGCTTGGCTCAGGATCGCAGCGCTTGCCTAGTTCTCACCTAGCCCTAGGCTCCCCATAGGGCCAAGGAGGGTCTGGGCTGCCTCTGGCTCCGTGGGCACTGCTGCTTGGCTGGTGGTCTCCGCAGCTTGAAACCAACTCCAAACGTGTTCGCCTTCGCGGAGAAGGCTGATTTGGCAGGAAGAAGCCCTGTGTGCACTGGCCCTGGCAACCCACCCATCGCCAGCTAGGGAGGGACCCACCTAGGGCCTAGCTGCGAAACGGCACAAAACGCGCTCCTAGGAGCTGCACTCTGCAAAGGGAAACTGTGCTCGGGGAACAAAGCTCAGCCCCAAGGCGGCTTGGCTCAGGATCGCAGCGCTTGCCTAGTTCTCACCTAGCCCTAGGCTCCCCATAGGGCCAAGGAGGGTCTGGGCTGCCTCTGGCTCCGTGGGCACTGCTGCTTGGTTGGTGGTCTCGGCACCTTGAAACCAACTCCAAACGTGTTCTCCTTCGCGGAGAAGGCTGATTTGGCAGGAAGAAGCCCTGTGTGCACTGGCCCTGGCAACCCACCCATCGCCAGCTAGGGAGGGACCCACCTAGGGCCTAGCTGCGAAACGGCACAGAACGCGCTCCTAGGAGCTGCACTCTGCAAAGGGAAACTGTGCTCGGGGAACAAAGCTCAGCCCCAAGGCGGCTTGGCTCAGGATCGCAGCGCTTGCCTAGTTCTCACCTAGCCCTAGGCTCCCCATAGGGCCAAGGAGGGTCTGGGCTGCCTCTGGCTCCGTGGGCACTGCTGCTTGGTTGGTGGTCTCCGCACCTTGAAACCAACTCCAAACGTGTTCTCCTTCGTGGAGAAGGCTGATTTGGCAGGAAGAAGCCCTGTGTGTACTGGCCCTGGCAACCCACCCATCGCCAGCTAGGGAGGGACCCACCTAGGGCCTAGCTGCGAAACGGCACAAAACGCGCTCCTAGGAGCTGCACTCTGCAAAGGGAAACTGTGCTCGGGGAACAAAGCTCAGCCCCAAGGCGGCTTGGCTCAGGATCACAGCGCTTGCCTAGTTCTCACCTAGCCCTAGGCTCCCCATAGGGCCAAGGAGGGTCTGGGCTGCCTCTGGCTCCGTGGGCACTGCTGCTTGGCTGGTGGTCTCCGCACCTTGAAACCAACTCCAAACGTGTTCTCCATCACGGAGAAGGCTGATTTGGCAGGAAGAAGCCCTGTGTGAACTGGCCCTGGCAACCCACCCATCGCCAGCTAGGGAGGGACCCACCTAGGGCCTAGCTGCGAAACGGCACAGAACGCGCTCCTAGGAGCTGCACTCTGCAAAGGGAAACTGTGCTCGGGGAACAAAGCTCAGCCCCAAGGCGGCTTGGCTCAGGATCACAGCGCTTGCCTAGTTCTCACCTAGCCCTAGGCTCCCCATAGGGCCAAGGAGGGTCTGGGCTGCCTCTGGCTCCTTGGGCACTGCTGCTTGGTTGGTGGTCTCCGCACCTTGAAACCAACTCCAAACGTGTTCTCCTTCGTGGAGAAGGCTGATTTGGCAGGAAGAAGCCCTGTGTGCACTGGCCCTGGCAACCCACCCATCGCCAGCTAGGGAGGGACCCACCTAGGGCCTAGCTGCGAAACGGCACAGAACGCGCTCCTAGGAGCTGCACTCTGCAAAGGGAAACTGTGCTCGGGGAACAAAGCTCAGCCCCAAGGCGGCTTGGCTCAGGATCGCAGCGCTTGCCTAGTTCTCACCTAGCCCTAGGCTCCCCAAAGGGCCAAGGAAGGTCTGGGCTGCCTCTGGCTCCGTGGGCACTGCTGCTTGGCTGGTGGTCTCCGCACCTTGAAACCAACTCCAAACGTGTTCTCCTTCGCGGAGAAGGCTGATTTGGCAGGAAGAAGCCCTGTGTGCACTGGCCCTGGCAACCCACCCATCGCCAGCTAGGGAGGGACCCACCTAGGGCCTAGCTTTGAAACGGCACAAAACGCGCTCCTAGGAGCTGCACTCTGCAAAGGGAAACTGTGCTCGGGGAACAAAGCTCAGCCCCAAGGCGGCTTGGCTCAGGATCGCAGCGCTTGCCTAGTTCTCACCTAGCCCTAGGCTCCCCATAGGGCCAAGGAGGGTCTGGGCTGCCTCTGGCTCCGTGGGCACTGCTGCTTGGTTGGTGGTCTCCGCACCTTGAAACCAACTCCAAACGTGTTCTCCTTCGTGGAGAAGGCTGATTTGGCAGGAAGAAGCCCTGTGTGCACTGGCCCTGGCAAACCGCCCATAGCCAGCTAAGGAGGGACCCACCTAGGGCCTAGCTGCGAAACGGCACAAAACGCGCTCCTAGGAGCTGCACTCTGCAAAGGGAAACTGTGCTCGGGGAACAAAGCTCAGCCCCAAGGCGGCTTGGCTCAGGATCGCAGCGCTTGCCTAGTTCTCACCTAGCCCTAGGCTCCCCAAAGGGCCAAGGAGGGTCTGGGCTGCCTCTGGCTCCGTGGGCACTGCTGCTTGGCTGGTGGTCTCCGCACCGTGAAACCAACTCCAATCGTGTTCTCCTTCGCGGAGAAGGCTGATTTGGCAGGAAGAAGCCCTGTGTGCACTGGCCCTGGCAACCCACCCATCGCCAGCTAGGGAGGGACCCACCTAGGGCCTAGCTGCGAAACGGCACAAAACGCGCTCCTAGGAGCTGCACTCTGCAAAGGGAAACTGTGCTCGGGGAACAAAGCTCAGCCCCAAGGCGGCTTGGCTCAGGATCGCAGCGCTTGCCTAGTTCTCACCTAGCCCTAGGCTCCCCATAGGGCCAAGGAGGGTCTGGGCTGCCTCTGGCTCCGTGGGCACTGCTGCTTGGCTGGTGGTCTCCGCACCTTGAAACCAACTCCAAACGTGTTCTCCTTCGCGGAGAAGGCTGATTTGGCAGGAAGAAGCCCTGTGTGCACTGGCCCTGGCAACCCACCCATAGCCAGCTAGGGAGGGACCCACCTAGGGCCTAGCTGCGAAACGGCACAAAACGCGCTCCTAGGAGCTGCACTCTGCAAAGGGAAACTGTGCTCGGGGAACAAAGCTCAGCCCCAAGGCGGCTTGGCTCAGGATCGCAGCGCTTGCCTAGTTCTCACCTAGCCCTAGGCTCCCCATAGGGCCAAGGAGGGTCTGGGCTGCCTCTGGCTCCGTGGGCACTGCTGCTTGGCTGGTGGTCTCCGCACCTTGAAACCAACTCCAAACGTGTTCTCCTTCGCGGAGAAGGCTGATTTGGCAGGAAGAAGCCCTGTGTGCACTGGCCCTGGCAATCCACCCATAGCCAGCTAAGGAGGGACCCACCTAGGGCCTAGCTGCGAAACGGCACAAAACGCGCTCCTAGGAGCTGCACTCTGCAAAGGGAAACTGTGCTCGGGGAACAAAGCTCAGCCCCAAGGCGGCTTGGCTCAGGATCGCAGCGCTTGCCTAGTTCTCACCTAGCCCTAGGCTCCCCATAGGGCCAAGGAGGGTCTGGGCTGCCTCTGGCTCCGTGGGCACTGCTGCTTGGCTGGTGGTCTCCGCACCTTGAAACCAACTCCAAACGTGTTCTCCTTCGCGGAGAAGGCTGATTTGGCAGGAAGAAGCCCTGTGTGCACTGGCCCTAGCAACCCACCCATCGCCAGCTAGGGAGGGACCCACCTAGGGCCTAGCTGCGAAACGGCACAAAACGCGCTCCTAGGAGCTGCACTCTGCAAAGGGAAACTGTGCTCGGGGAACAAAGCTCAGCCCCAAGGCGGCTTGGCTCAGGATCGCAGCGCTTGCCTAGTTCTCACCTAGCCCTAGGCTCCCCATAGGGCCAAGGAGGGTCTGGGCTGCCTCTGGCTCCGTGGGCACTGCTGCTTGGCTGGTGGTCTCCGCAGCTTGAAACCAACTCCAAACGTGTTCGCCTTCGCGGAGAAGGCTGATTTGGCAGGAAGAAGCCCTGTGTGCACTGGCCCTGGCAATCCACCCATCGCCAGCTAGGGAGGGACCCACCTAGGGCCTAGCTTTGAAACGGCACAAAACGCGCTCCTAGGAGCTGCACTCTGCAAAGGGAAACTGTGCTCGGGGAACAAAGCTCAGCCCCAAGGCGGCTTGGCTCAGGATCGCAGCGCTTGCCTAGTTCTCACCTAGCCCTAGGCTCCCCATAGGGCCAAGGAGGGTCTGGGCTGCCTCTGGCTCCGTGGGCACTGCTGCTTGGCTGGTGGTCTCCGCAGCTTGAAACCAACTCCAAACGTGTTCGCCTTCGCGGAGAAGGCTGATTTGGCAGGAAGAAGCCCTGTGTGCACTGGCCCTGGCAACCCACCCATCGTCAGCTAGGGATGGACCCACCTAGGGCCTAGCTGCGAAACGGCACAAAACGCGCTCCTAGGAGCTGCACTCTGCAAAGGGAAACTGTGCTCGGGGAACAAAGCTCAGCCCCAAGGCGGCTTGGCTCAGGATCGCAGCGCTTGCCTAGTTCTCACCTAGCCCTAGGCTCCCCATAGGGCCAAGGAGGGTCTGGGCTGCCTCTGGCTCCGTGGGCACTGCTGCTTGGTTGGTGGTCTCGGCACCTTGAAACCAACTCCAAACGTGTTCTCCTTCGCGGAGAAGGCTGATTTGGCAGGAAGAAGCCCTGTGTGCACTGGCCCTTGCAACCCACCCATCGCCAGCTAGGGAGGGACCCACCTAGGGCCTAGCTGCGAAACGGCACAGAACGCGCTCCTAGGAGCTGCACTCTGCAAAGGGAAACTGTGCTCGGGGAACAAAGCTCAGCCCCAAGGCGGCTTGGCTCAGGATCGCAGCGCTTGCCTAGTTCTCACCTAGCCCTAGGCTCCCCATAGGGCCAAGGAGGGTCTGGGCTGCCTCTGGCTCCGTGGGCACTGCTGCTTGGCTGGTGGTCTCCGCACCGTGAAACCAACTCCAAACGTGTTCGCCTTCGCGGAGAAGGCTGATTTGGCAGGAAGAAGCCCTGTGTGCACTGGCCCTGGCAACCCACCCATCGCCAGCTAGGGAGGGACCCACCTAGGGCCTAGCTGCGAAACGGCACAAAACGCGCTCCTAGGAGCTGCACTCTGCAAAGGGAAACTGTGCTCGGGGAACAAAGCTCAGCCCCAAGGCGGCTTGGCTCAGGATCGCAGCGCTTGCCTAGTTCTCACCTAGCCCTAGGCTCCCCATAGGGCCAAGGAGGGTCTGGGCTGCCTCTGGCTCCGTGGGCACTGCTGCTTGGCTGGTGGTCTCCGCACCTTGAAACCAACTCCAAACGTGTTCTCCTTCGCGGAGAAGGCTGATTTGGCAGGAAGAAGCCCTGTGTGCACTGGCCCTGGCAAACCGCCCATAGCCAGCTAAGGAGGGACCCACCTAGGGCCTAGCTGCGAAACGGCACAAAACGCGCTCCTAGGAGCTGCACTCTGCAAAGGGAAACTGTGCTCGGGGAACAAACCTCAGCCCCAAGGCGGCTTGGCTCAGGATCGCAGCGCTTGCCTAGTTCTCACCTAGCCCTAGGCTCCCCATAGGGCCAAGGAGGGTCTGGGCTGCCTCTGGCTCCGTGGGCACTGCTGCTTGGCTGGTGGTCTCCGCACCTTGAAACCAACTCCAAACGTGTTCGCCTTCGCGGAGAAGGCTGATTTGGCAGGAAGAAGCCCTGTGTGCACTGGCCCTGGCAATCCACCCATAGCCAGCTAAGGAGGGACCCACCTAGGGCCTAGCTGCGAAACGGCACAAAACGCGCTCCTAGGAGCTGCACTCTGCAAAGGGAAACTGTGCTCAGGGAACAAAGCTCAGCCCCAAGGCGGCTTGGCTCAGGATCGCAGCGCTTGCCTAGTTCTCACCTAGCCCTAGGCTCCCCATAGGGCCAAGGAGGGTCTGGGCTGCCTCTGGCTCCGTGGGCACTGCTGCTTGGCTGGTGGTCTCCGCACCGTGAAACCAACTCCAAACGTGTTCTCCTTCGCGGAGAAGGCTGATTTGGCAGGAAGAAGCCCTGTGTGCACTGGCCCTGGCAACCCACCCATCGCCAGCTAGGGAGGGACCCACCTAGGGCCTAGCTGCGAAACGGCACAAAACGCGCTCCTAGGAGCTGCACTCTGCAAAGGGAAACTGTGCTCGGGGAACAAAGCTCAGCCCCAAGGCGGCTTGGCTCAGGATCGCAGCGCTTGCCTAGTTCTCACCTAGCCCTAGGCTCCCCATAGGGCCAAGGAGGGTCTGGGCTGCCTCTGGCTCCGTGGGCACTGCTGCTTGGCTGGTGGTCTCCGCAGCTTGAAACCAACTCCAAACGTGTTCGCCTTCGCGGAGAAGGCTGATTTGGCAGGAAGAAGCCCTGTGTGCACTGGCCCTGGCAACCCACCCATCGCCAGCTAGGGAGGGACCCACCTAGGGCCTAGCTGCGAAACGGCACAGAACGCGCTCCTAGGAGCTGCACTCTGCAAAGGGAAACTGTGCTCGGGGAACAAAGCTCAGCCCCAAGGCGGCTTGGCTCAGGATCGCAGCGCTTGCCTAGTTCTCACCTAGCCCTAGGCTCCCCATAGGGCCAAGGAGGGTCTGGGCTGCCTCTGGCTCCGTGGGCACTGCTGCTTGGCTGGTGGTCTCCGCAGCTTGAAACCAACTCCAAACGTGTTCGCCTTCGCGGAGAAGGCTGATTTGGCAGGAAGAAGCCCTGTGTGCACTGGCCCTGGCAAACCACCCATAGCCAGCTAGGGAGGGACCCACCTAGGGCCTAGCTGCGAAACGGCACAGAACGCGCTCCTAGGAGCTGCACTCTGCAAAGGGAAACTGTGCTCGGGGAACAAAGCTCAGCCCCAAGGCGGCTTGGCTCAGGATCGCAGCGCTTGCCTAGTTCTCACCTAGCCCTAGGCTCCCCAAAGGGCCAAGGAGGGTGTGGGCTGCCTCTGGCTCCGTGGGCACTGCTGCTTGGCTGGTGGTCTCCGCACCGTGAAACCAACTCCAAACGTGTTCGCCTTCGCGGAGAAGGCTGATTTGGCAGGAAGAAGCCCTGTGTGCACTGGCCCTGGCAACCCACCCATCGCCAGCTAGGGAGGGACCCACCTAGGGCCTAGCTGCGAAACGGCACAAAACGCGCTCCTAGGAGCTGCACTCTGCAAAGGGAAACTGTGCTCGGGGAACAAAGCTCAGCCCCAAGGCGGCTTGGCTAAGGATCGCAGCGCTTGCCTAGTTCTCACCTAGCCCTAGGCTCCCCATAGGGCCAAGGAGGGTCTGGGCTGCCTCTGGCTCCGACGGCACTGCTGCTTGGCTGGTGGTCTCCGCACCTTGAAACCAACTCCAAACGTGTTCGCCTTCGCGGAGAAGGCTGATTTGGCAGGAAGAAGCCCTGTGTGCACTGGCCCTGGCAACCCACCCATAGCCAGCTAGGGAGGGACCCACCTAGGGCCTAGCTTTGAAACGGCACAAAACGCGCTCCTAGGAGCTGCACTCTGCAAAGGGAAACTGTGCTCGGGGAACAAAGCTCAGCCCCAAGGCGGCTTGGCTCAGGATCGCAGCGCTTGCCTAGTTCTCACCTAGCCCTAGGCTCCCCATAGGGCCAAGGAGGGTCTGGGCTGCCTCTGGCTCCGTGGGCACTGCTGCTTGGTTGGTGGTCTCCGCACCTTGAAACCAACTCCAAACGTGTTCTCCTTCGTGGAGAAGGCTGATTTGGCAGGAAGAAGCCCTGTGTGTACTGGCCCTGGCAACCCACCCATCGCCAGCTAGGGAGGGACCCACCTAGGGCCTAGCTGCGAAACGGCACAAAACGCGCTCCTAGGAGCTGCACTCTGCAAAGGGAAACTGTGCTCGGGGAACAAAGCTCAGCCCCAAGGCGGCTTGGCTCAGGATCACAGCGCTTGCCTAGTTCTCACCTAGCCCTAGGCTCCCCATAGGGCCAAGGAGGGTCTGGGCTGCCTCTGGCTCCGTGGGCACTGCTGCTTGGCTGGTGGTCTCCGCACCTTGAAACCAACTCCAAACGTGTTCTCCATCACGGAGAAGGCTGATTTGGCAGGAAGAAGCCCTGTGTGAACTGGCCCTGGCAACCCACCCATCGCCAGCTAGGGAGGGACCCACCTAGGGCCTAGCTGCGAAACGGCACAGAACGCGCTCCTAGGAGCTGCACTCTGCAAAGGGAAACTGTGCTCGGGGAACAAAGCTCAGCCCCAAGGCGGCTTGGCTCAGGATCACAGCGCTTGCCTAGTTCTCACCTAGCCCTAGGCTCCCCATAGGGCCAAGGAGGGTCTGGGCTGCCTCTGGCTCCTTGGGCACTGCTGCTTGGTTGGTGGTCTCCGCACCTTGAAACCAACTCCAAACGTGTTCTCCTTCGTGGAGAAGGCTGATTTGGCAGGAAGAAGCCCTGTGTGCACTGGCCCTGGCAACCCACCCATCGCCAGCTAGGGAGGGACCCACCTAGGGCCTAGCTGCGAAACGGCACAGAACGCGCTCCTAGGAGCTGCACTCTGCAAAGGGAAACTGTGCTCGGGGAACAAAGCTCAGCCCCAAGGCGGCTTGGCTCAGGATCGCAGCGCTTGCCTAGTTCTCACCTAGCCCTAGGCTCCCCAAAGGGCCAAGGAAGGTCTGGGCTGCCTCTGGCTCCGTGGGCACTGCTGCTTGGCTGGTGGTCTCCGCACCTTGAAACCAACTCCAAACGTGTTCTCCTTCGCGGAGAAGGCTGATTTGGCAGGAAGAAGCCCTGTGTGCACTGGCCCTGGCAACCCACCCATCGCCAGCTAGGGAGGGACCCACCTAGGGCCTAGCTTTGAAACGGCACAAAACGCGCTCCTAGGAGCTGCACTCTGCAAAGGGAAACTGTGCTCGGGGAACAAAGCTCAGCCCCAAGGCGGCTTGGCTCAGGATCGCAGCGCTTGCCTAGTTCTCACCTAGCCCTAGGCTCCCCATAGGGCCAAGGAGGGTCTGGGCTGCCTCTGGCTCCGTGGGCACTGCTGCTTGGCTGGTGGTCTCCGCACCTTGAAACCAACTCCAAACGTGTTCTCCTTCGTGGAGAAGGCTGATTTGGCAGGAAGAAGCCCTGTGTGCACTGGCCCTGGCAAACCGCCCATAGCCAGCTAAGGAGGGACCCACCTAGGGCCTAGCTGCGAAACGGCACAAAACGCGCTCCTAGGAGCTGCACTCTGCAAAGGGAAACTGTGCTCGGGGAACAAAGCTCAGCCCCAAGGCGGCTTGGCTCAGGATCGCAGCGCTTGCCTAGTTCTCACCTAGCCCTAGGCTCCCCAAAGGGCCAAGGAGGGTCTGGGCTGCCTCTGGCTCCGTGGGCACTGCTGCTTGGCTGGTGGTCTCCGCACCGTGAAACCAACTCCAATCGTGTTCTCCTTCGCGGAGAAGGCTGATTTGGCAGGAAGAAGCCCTGTGTGCACTGGCCCTGGCAACCCACCCTTAGCCAGCTAGGGAGGGACCCACCTAGGGCCTAGCTGCGAAACGGCACAAAACGCGCTCCTAGGAGCTGCACTCTGCAAAGGGAAACTGTGCTCGGGGAACAAAGCTCAGCCCCAAGGCGGCTTGGCTCAGGATCGCAGCGCTTGCCTAGTTCTCACCTAGCCCTAGGCTCCCCATAGGGCCAAGGAGGGTCTGGGCTGCCTCTGGCTCCGTGGGCACTGCTGCTTGGCTGGTGGTCTCCGCACCTTGAAACCAACTCCAAACGTGTTCTCCTTCGCGGAGAAGGCTGATTTGGCAGGAAGAAGCCCTGTGTGCACTGGCCCTGGCAACCCACCCTTAGCCAGCTAAGGAGGGACCCACCTAGGGCCTAGCTGCGAAACGGCACAAAACGCGCTCCTAGGAGCTGCACTCTGCAAAGGGAAACTGTGCTCGGGGAACAAAGCTCAGCCCCAAGGCGGCTTGGCTCAGGATCGCAGCGCTTGCCTAGTTCTCACCTAGCCCTAGGCTCCCCATAGGGCCAAGGAGGGTCTGGGCTGCCTCTGGCTCCGTGGGCACTGCTGCTTGGCTGGTGGTCTCCGCACCTTGAAACCAACTCCAAACGTGTTCTCCTTCGCGGAGAAGGCTGATTTGGCAGGAAGAAGCCCTGTGTGCACTGGCCCTGGCAATCCACCCATAGCCAGCTAAGGAGGGACCCACCTAGGGCCTAGCTGCGAAACGGCACAAAACGCGCTCCTAGGAGCTGCACTCTGCAAAGGGAAACTGTGCTCGGGGAACAAAGCTCAGCCCCAAGGCGGCTTGGCTCAGGATCGCAGCGCTTGCCTAGTTCTCACCTAGCCCTAGGCTCCCCATAGGGCCAAGGAGGGTCTGGGCTGCCTCTGGCTCCGTGGGCACTGCTGCTTGGCTGGTGGTCTCCGCAGCTTGAAACCAACTCCAAACGTGTTCTCCTTCGCGGAGAAGGCTGATTTGGCAGGAAGAAGCCCTGTGTGCACTGGCCCTAGCAACCCACCCATCGCCAGCTAGGGAGGGACCCACCTAGGGCCTAGCTGCGAAACGGCACAAAACGCGCTCCTAGGAGCTGCACTCTGCAAAGGGAAACTGTGCTCGGGGAACAAAGCTCAGCCCCAAGGCGGCTTGGCTCAGGATCGCAGCGCTTGCCTAGTTCTCACCTAGCCCTAGGCTCCCCATAGGGCCAAGGAGGGTCTGGGCTGCCTCTGGCTCCGTGGGCACTGCTGCTTGGCTGGTGGTCTCCGCAGCTTGAAACCAACTCCAAACGTGTTCGCCTTCAAGGAGAAGGCTGATTTGGCAGGAAGAAGCCCTGTGTGCACTGGCCCTGGCAATCCACCCATCGCCAGCTAGGGAGGGACCCACCTAGGGCCTAGCTTTGAAACGGCACAAAACGCGCTCCTAGGAGCTGCACTCTGCAAAGGGAAACTGTGCTCGGGGAACAAAGCTCAGCCCCAAGGCGGCTTGGCTCAGGATCGCAGCGCTTGCCTAGTTCTCACCTAGCCCTAGGCTCCCCATAGGGCCAAGGAGGGTCTGGGCTGCCTCTGGCTCCGTGGGCACTGCTGCTTGGCTGGTGGTCTCCGCAGCTTGAAACCAACTCCAAACGTGTTCGCCTTCGCGGAGAAGGCTGATTTGGCAGGAAGAAGCCCTGTGTGCACTGGCCCTGGCAACCCACCCATCGCCAGCTAGGGAGGGACCCACCTAGGGCCTAGCTGCGAAACGGCACAAAACGCGCTCCTAGGAGCTGCACTCTGCAAAGGGAAACTGTGCTCGGGGAACAAAGCTCAGCCCCAAGGCGGCTTGGCTCAGGATCGCAGCGCTTGCCTAGTTCTCACCTAGCCCTAGGCTCCCCATAGGGCCAAGGAGGGTCTGGGCTGCCTCTGGCTCCGTGGGCACTGCTGCTTGGCTGGTGGTCTCCGCAGCTTGAAACCAACTCCAAACGTGTTCGCCTTCGCGGAGAAGGCTGATTTGGCAGGAAGAAGCCCTGTGTGCACTGGCCCTGGCAACCCACCCATCGCCAGCTAGGGAGGGACCCACCTAGGGCCTAGCTGCGAAACGGCACAAAACGCGCTCCTAGGAGCTGCACTCTGCAAAGGGAAACTGTGCTCGGGGAACAAAGCTCAGCCCCAAGGCGGCTTGGCTCAGGATCGCAGCGCTTGCCTAGTTCTCACCTAGCCCTAGGCTCCCCATAGGGCCAAGGAGGGTCTGGGCTGCCTCTGGCTCCGTGGGCACTGCTGCTTGGTTGGTGGTCTCGGCACCTTGAAACCAACTCCAAACGTGTTCTCCTTCGCGGAGAAGGCTGATTTGGCAGGAAGAAGCCCTGTGTGCACTGGCCCTGGCAACCCACCCATCGCCAGCTAGGGAGGGACCCACCTAGGGCCTAGCTGCGAAACGGCACAGAACGCGCTCCTAGGAGCTGCACTCTGCAAAGGGAAACTGTGCTCGGGGAACAAAGCTCAGCCCCAAGGCGGCTTGGCTCAGGATCGCAGCGCTTGCCTAGTTCTCACCTAGCCCTAGGCTCCCCATAGGGCCAAGGAGGGTCTGGGCTGCCTCTGGCTCCGTGGGCACTGCTGCTTGGCTGGTGGTCTCCGCAGCTTGAAACCAACTCCAAACGTGTTCGCCTTCGCGGAGAAGGCTGATTTGGCAGGAAGAAGCCCTGTGTGCACTGGCCCTGGCAAACCACCCATAGCCAGCTAGGGAGGGACCCACCTAGGGCCTAGCTGCGAAACGGCACAAAACGCGCTCCTAGGAGCTGCACTCTGCAAAGGGAAACTGTGCTCGGGGAACAAAGCTCAGCCCCAAGGCGGCTTGGCTCAGGATCGCAGCGCTTGCCTAGTTCTCACCTAGCCCTAGGCTCCCCAAAGGGCCAAGGAGGGTGTGGGCTGCCTCTGGCTCCGTGGGCACTGCTGCTTGGCTGGTGGTCTCCGCACCGTGAAACCAACTCCAAACGTGTTCGCCTTCGCGGAGAAGGCTGATTTGGCAGGAAGAAGCCCTGTGTGCACTGGCCCTGGCAACCCACCCATCGCCAGCTAGGGAGGGACCCACCTAGGGCCTAGCTGCGAAACGGCACAAAACGCGCTCCTAGGAGCTGCACTCTGCAAAGGGAAACTGTGCTCGGGGAACAAAGCTCAGCCCCAAGGCGGCTTGGCTAAGGATCGCAGCGCTTGCCTAGTTCTCACCTAGCCCTAGGCTCCCCATAGGGCCAAGGAGGGTCTGGGCTGCCTCTGGCTCCGACGGCACTGCTGCTTGGCTGGTGGTCTCCGCACCTTGAAACCAACTCCAAACGTGTTCGCCTTCGCGGAGAAGGCTGATTTGGCAGGAAGAAGCCCTGTGTGCACTGGCCCTGGCAACCCACCCATAGCCAGCTAGGGAGGGACCCACCTAGGGCCTAGCTTTGAAACGGCACAAAACGCGCTCCTAGGAGCTGCACTCTGCAAAGGGAAACTGTGCTCGGGGAACAAAGCTCAGCCCCAAGGCGGCTTGGCTCAGGATCGCAGCGCTTGCCTAGTTCTCACCTAGCCCTAGGCTCCCCATAGGGCCAAGGAGGGTCTGGGCTGCCTCTGGCTCCGTGGGCACTGCTGCTTGGTTGGTGGTCTCCGCACCTTGAAACCAACTCCAAACGTGTTCTCCTTCGTGGAGAAGGCTGATTTGGCAGGAAGAAGCCCTGTGTGTACTGGCCCTGGCAACCCACCCATCGCCAGCTAGGGAGGGACCCACCTAGGGCCTAGCTGCGAAACGGCACAAAACGCGCTCCTAGGAGCTGCACTCTGCAAAGGGAAACTGTGCTCGGGGAACAAAGCTCAGCCCCAAGGCGGCTTGGCTCAGGATCGCAGCGCTTGCCTAGTTCTCACCTAGCCCTAGGCTCCCCATAGGGCCAAGGAGGGTCTGGGCTGCCTCTGGCTCCGTGGGCACTGCTGCTTGGCTGGTGGTCTCCGCACCTTGAAACCAACTCCAAACGTGTTCTCCATCACGGAGAAGGCTGATTTGGCAGGAAGAAGCCCTGTGTGAACTGGCCCTGGCAACCCACCCATCGCCAGCTAGGGAGGGACCCACCTAGGGCCTAGCTGCGAAACGGCACAGAACGCGCTCCTAGGAGCTGCACTCTGCAAAGGGAAACTGTGCTCGGGGAACAAAGCTCAGCCCCAAGGCGGCTTGGCTCAGGATCACAGCGCTTGCCTAGTTCTCACCTAGCCCTAGGCTCCCCATAGGGCCAAGGAGGGTCTGGGCTGCCTCTGGCTCCTTGGGCACTGCTGCTTGGTTGGTGGTCTCCGCACCTTGAAACCAACTCCAAACGTGTTCTCCTTCGTGGAGAAGGCTGATTTGGCAGGAAGAAGCCCTGTGTGCACTGGCCCTGGCAACCCACCCATCGCCAGCTAGGGAGGGACCCACCTAGGGCCTAGCTGCGAAACGGCACAGAACGCGCTCCTAGGAGCTGCACTCTGCAAAGGGAAACTGTGCTCGGGGAACAAAGCTCAGCCCCAAGGCGGCTTGGCTCAGGATCGCAGCGCTTGCCTAGTTCTCACCTAGCCCTAGGCTCCCCAAAGGGCCAAGGAAGGTCTGGGCTGCCTCTGGCTCCGTGGGCACTGCTGCTTGGCTGGTGGTCTCCGCACCTTGAAACCAACTCCAAACGTGTTCTCCTTCGCGGAGAAGGCTGATTTGGCAGGAAGAAGCCCTGTGTGCACTGGCCCTGGCAACCCACCCATCGCCAGCTAGGGAGGGACCCACCTAGGGCCTAGCTTTGAAACGGCACAAAACGCGCTCCTAGGAGCTGCACTCTGCAAAGGGAAACTGTGCTCGGGGAACAAAGCTCAGCCCCAAGGCGGCTTGGCTCAGGATCGCAGCGCTTGCCTAGTTCTCACCTAGCCCTAGGCTCCCCATAGGGCCAAGGAGGGTCTGGGCTGCCTCTGGCTCCGTGGGCACTGCTGCTTGGTTGGTGGTCTCCGCACCTTGAAACCAACTCCAAACGTGTTCTCCTTCGTGGAGAAGGCTGATTTGGCAGGAAGAAGCCCTGTGTGCACTGGCCCTGGCAAACCGCCCATAGCCAGCTAAGGAGGGACCCACCTAGGGCCTAGCTGCGAAACGGCACAAAACGCGCTCCTAGGAGCTGCACTCTGCAAAGGGAAACTGTGCTCGGGGAACAAAGCTCAGCCCCAAGGCGGCTTGGCTCAGGATCGCAGCGCTTGCCTAGTTCTCACCTAGCCCTAGGCTCCCCATAGGGCCAAGGAGGGTCTGGGCTGCCTCTGGCTCCGTGGGCACTGCTGCTTGGCTGGTGGTCTCCGCACCTTGAAACCAACTCCAAACGTGTTCTCCTTCGCGGAGAAGGCTGATTTGGCAGGAAGAAGCCCTGTGTGCACTGGCCCTGGCAACCCACCCTTAGCCAGCTAAGGAGGGACCCACCTAGGGCCTAGCTGCGAAACGGCACAAAACGCGCTCCTAGGAGCTGCACTCTGCAAAGGGAAACTGTGCTCGGGGAACAAAGCTCAGCCCCAAGGCGGCTTGGCTCAGGATCGTAGCGCTTGCCTAGTTCTCACCTAGCCCTAGGCTCCCCATAGGGCCAAGGAGGGTCTGGGCTGCCTCTGGCTCCGTGGGCACTGCTGCTTGGCTGGTGGTCTCCGCACCTTGAAACCAACTCCAAACGTGTTCTCCTTCGCGGAGAAGGCTGATTTGGCAGGAAGAAGCCCTGTGTGCACTGGCCCTGGCAATCCACCCATAGCCAGCTAAGGAGGGACCCACCTAGGGCCTAGCTGCGAAACGGCACAAAACGCGCTCCTAGGAGCTGCACTCTGCAAAGGGAAACTGTGCTCGGGGAACAAAGCTCAGCCCCAAGGCGGCTTGGCTCAGGATCGCAGCGCTTGCCTAGTTCTCACCTAGCCCTAGGCTCCCCATAGGGCCAAGGAGGGTCTGGGCTGCCTCTGGCTCCGTGGGCACTGCTGCTTGGCTGGTGGTCTCCGCAGCTTGAAACCAACTCCAAACGTGTTCTCCTTCGCGGAGAAGGCTGATTTGGCAGGAAGAAGCCCTGTGTGCACTGGCCCTAGCAACCCACCCATCGCCAGCTAGGGAGGGACCCACCTAGGGCCTAGCTGCGAAACGGCACAAAACGCGCTCCTAGGAGCTGCACTCTGCAAAGGGAAACTGTGCTCGGGGAACAAAGCTCAGCCCCAAGGCGGCTTGGCTCAGGATCGCAGCGCTTGCCTAGTTCTCACCTAGCCCTAGGCTCCCCATAGGGCCAAGGAGGGTCTGGGCTGCCTCTGGCTCCGTGGGCACTGCTGCTTGGCTGGTGGTCTCCGCAGCTTGAAACCAACTCCAAACGTGTTCGCCTTCGCGGAGAAGGCTGATTTGGCAGGAAGAAGCCCTGTGTGCACTGGCCCTGGCAATCCACCCATCGCCAGCTAGGGAGGGACCCACCTAGGGCCTAGCTTTGAAACGGCACAAAACGCGCTCCTAGGAGCTGCACTCTGCAAAGGGAAACTGTGCTCGGGGAACAAAGCTCAGCCCCAAGGCGGCTTGGCTCAGGATCGCAGCGCTTGCCTAGTTCTCACCTAGCCCTAGGCTCCCCATAGGGCCAAGGAGGGTCTGGGCTGCCTCTGGCTCCGTGGGCACTGCTGCTTGGCTGGTGGTCTCCGCAGCTTGAAACCAACTCCAAACGTGTTCGCCTTCGCGGAGAAGGCTGATTTGGCAGGAAGAAGCCCTGTGTGCACTGGCCCTGGCAACCCACCCATCGTCAGCTAGGGAGGGACCCACCTAGGGCCTAGCTGCGAAACGGCACAAAACGCGCTCCTAGGAGCTGCACTCTGCAAAGGGAAACTGTGCTCGGGGAACAAAGCTCAGCCCCAAGGCGGCTTGGCTCAGGATCGCAGCGCTTGCCTAGTTCTCACCTAGCCCTAGGCTCCCCATAGGGCCAAGGAGGGTCTGGGCTGCCTCTGGCTCCGTGGGCACTGCTGCTTGGTTGGTGGTCTCGGCACCTTGAAACCAACTCCAAACGTGTTCTCCTTCGCGGAGAAGGCTGATTTGGCAGGAAGAAGCCCTGTGTGCACTGGCCCTTGCAACCCACCCATCGCCAGCTAGGGAGGGACCCACCTAGGGCCTAGCTGCGAAACGGCACAGACCGCGCTCCTAGGAGCTGCACTCTGCAAAGGGAAACTGTGCTCGGGGAACAAAGCTCAGCCCCAAGGCGGCTTGGCTCAGGATCGCAGCGCTTGCCTAGTTCTCACCTAGCCCTAGGCTCCCCATAGGGCCAAGGAGGGTCTGGGCTGCCTCTGGCTCCGTGGGCACTGCTGCTTGGCTGGTGGTCTCCGCAGCTTGAAACCAACTCCAAACGTGTTCGCCTTCGCGGAGAAGGCTGATTTGGCAGGAAGAAGCCCTGTGTGCACTGGCCCTGGCAACCCACCCATCGCCAGCTAGGGAGGGACCCACCTAGGGCCTAGCTGCGAAACGGCACAAAACGCGCTCCTAGGAGCTGCACTCTGCAAAGGGAAACTGTGCTCGGGGAACAAAGCTCAGCCCCAAGGCGGCTTGGCTCAGGATCGCAGCGCTTGCCTAGTTCTCACCTAGCCCTAGGCTCCCCATAGGGCCAAGGAGGGTGTGGGCTGCCTCTGGCTCCGTGGGCACTGCTGCTTGGCTGGTGGTCTCCGCACCTTGAAACCAACTCCAAACGTGTTCTCCTTCGCGGAGAAGGCTGATTTGGCAGGAAGAAGCCCTGTGTGCACTGGCCCTGGCAAACCGCCCATAGCCAGCTAAGGAGGGACCCACCTAGGGCCTAGCTGCGAAACGGCACAAAACGCGCTCCTAGGAGCTGCACTCTGCAAAGGGAAACTGTGCTCGGGGAACAAACCTCAGCCCCAAGGCGGCTTGGCTCAGGATCGCAGCGCTTGCCTAGTTCTCACCTAGCCCTAGGCTCCCCATAGGGCCAAGGAGGGTCTGGGCTGCCTCTGGCTCCGTGGGCACTGCTGCTTGGCTGGTGGTCTCCGCACCTTGAAACCAACTCCAAACGTGTTCGCCTTCGCGGAGAAGGCTGATTTGGCAGGAAGAAGCCCTGTGTGCACTGGCCCTGGCAATCCACCCATAGCCAGCTAAGGAGGGACCCACCTAGGGCCTAGCTGCGAAACGGCACAAAACGCGCTCCTAGGAGCTGCACTCTGCAAAGGGAAACTGTGCTCAGGGAACAAAGCTCAGCCCCAAGGCGGCTTGGCTCAGGATCGCAGCGCTTGCCTAGTTCTCACCTAGCCCTAGGCTCCCCATAGGGCCAAGGAGGGTCTGGGCTGCCTCTGGCTCCGTGGGCACTGCTGCTTGGCTGGTGGTCTCCGCACCGTGAAACCAACTCCAAACGTGTTCTCCTTCGCGGAGAAGGCTGATTTGGCAGGAAGAAGCCCTGTGTGCACTGGCCCTGGCAACCCACCCATCGCCAGCTAGGGAGGGACCCACCTAGGGCCTAGCTGCGAAACGGCACAAAACGCGCTCCTAGGAGCTGCACTCTGCAAAGGGAAACTGTGCTCGGGGAACAAAGCTCAGCCCCAAGGCGGCTTGGCTCAGGATCGCAGCGCTTGCCTAGTTCTCACCTAGCCCTAGGCTCCCCATAGGGCCAAGGAGGGTCTGGGCTGCCTCTGGCTCCGTGGGCACTGCTGCTTGGCTGGTGGTCTCCGCAGCTTGAAACCAACTCCAAACGTGTTCGCCTTCGCGGAGAAGGCTGATTTGGCAGGAAGAAGCCCTGTGTGCACTGGCCCTGGCAACCCACCCATCGCCAGCTAGGGAGGGACCCACCTAGGGCCTAGCTGCGAAACGGCACAAAACGCGCTCCTAGGAGCTGCACTCTGCAAAGGGAAACTGTGCTCGGGGAACAAAGCTCAGCCCCAAGGCGGCTTGGCTCAGGATCGCAGCGCTTGCCTAGTTCTCACCTAGCCCTAGGCTCCCCAAAGGGCCAAGGAGGGTGTGGGCTGCCTCTGGCTCCGTGGGCACTGCTGCTTGGTTGGTGGTCTCCGCACCTTGAAACCAACTCCAAACGTGTTCTCCTTCGCGGAGAAGGCTGATTTGGCAGGAAGAAGCCCTGTGTGCACTGGCCCTGGCAACCCACCCATCGCCAGCTAGGGAGGGACCCACCTAGGGCCTAGCTGCGAAACGGCACAAAACGCGCTCCTAGGAGCTGCACTCTGCAAAGGGAAACTGTGCTCGGGGAACAAAGCTCAGCCCCAAGGCGGCTTGGCTCAGGATCGCAGCGCTTGCCTAGTTCTCACCTAGCCCTAGGCTCCCCATAGGGCCAAGGAGGGTCTGGGCTGCCTCTGGCTCCGTGGGCACTGCTGCTTGGTTGGTGGTCTCCGCACCTTGAAACCAACTCCAAACGTGTTCTCCTTCGTGGAGAAGGCTGATTTGGCAGGAACAAGCCCTGTGTGCACTGGCCCTGGCAAACCACCCATAGCCAGCTAAGGAGGGACCCACCTAGGGCCTAGCTGCGAAACGGCACAAAACGCGCTCCTAGGAGCTGCACTCTGCAAAGGGAAACTGTGCTCGGGGAACAAACCTCAGCCCCAAGGCGGCTTGGCTCAGGATCGCAGCGCTTGCCTAGTTCTCACCTAGCCCTAGGCTCCCCATAGGGCCAAGGAGGGTCTGGGCTGCCTCTGGCTCCGAGGGCACTGCTGCTTGGCTGGTGGTCTCCGCACCTTGAAACCAACTCCAAACGTGTTCGCCTTCGCGGAGAAGGCTGATTTGGCAGGAAGAAGCCCTGTGTGCACTGGCCCTGGCAAACCACCCATAGCCAGCTAGGGAGGGACCCACCTAGGGCCTAGCTGCGAAACGGCACAAAACGCGCTCCTAGGAGCTGCACTCTGCAAAGGGAAACTGTGCTCGGGGAACAAAGCTCAGCCCCAAGGCGGCTTGGCTCAGGATCGCAGCGCTTGCCTAGTTCTCACCTAGCCCTAGGCTCCCCAAAGGGCCAAGGAGGGTGTGGGCTGCCTCTGGCTCCGTGGGCACTGCTGCTTGGCTGGTGGTCTCCGCACCGTGAAACCAACTCCAAACGTGTTCGCCTTCGCGGAGAAGGCTGATTTGGCAGGAAGAAGCCCTGTGTGCACTGGCCCTGGCAACCCACCCATCGCCAGCTAGGGAGGGACCCACCTAGGGCCTAGCTGCGAAACGGCACAAAACGCGCTCCTAGGAGCTGCACTCTGCAAAGGGAAACTGTGCTCGGGGAACAAAGCTCAGCCCCAAGGCGGCTTGGCTCAGGATCGCAGCGCTTGCCTAGTTCTCACCTAGCCCTAGGCTCCCCATAGGGCCAAGGAGGGTCTGGGCTGCCTCTGGCTCTGTGGGCACTGCTGCTTGGCTGGTGGTCTCCGCACCTTGAAACCAACTCCAAACGTGTTCGCCTTCGCGGAGAAGGCTGATTTGGCAGGAAGAAGCCCTGTGTGCACTGGCCCTGGCAAACCACCCATAGCCAGCTAGGGAGGGACCCACCTAGGGCCTAGCTGCGAAACGGCACAAAACGCGCTCCTAGGAGCTGCACTCTGCAAAGGGAAACTGTGCTCGGGGAACAAAGCTCAGCCCCAAGGCGGCTTGGCTCAGGATCGCAGCGCTTGCCTAGTTCTCACCTAGCCCTAGGCTCCCCATAGGGCCAAGGAGGGTCTGGGCTGCCTCTGGCTCCGTGGGCACTGCTGCTTGGTTGGTGGTCTCCGCACCTTGAAACCAACTCCAAACGTGTTCTCCTTCGTGGAGAAGGCTGATTTGGCAGGAACAAGCCCTGTGTGCACTGGCCCTGGCAAACCACCCATAGCCAGCTAAGGAGGGACCCACCTAGGGCCTAGCTGCGAAACGGCACAAAACGCGCTCCTAGGAGCTGCACTCTGCAAAGGGAAACTGTGCTCGGGGAACAAACCTCAGCCCCAAGGCGGCTTGGCTCAGGATCGCAGCGCTTGCCTAGTTCTCACCTAGCCCTAGGCTCCCCATAGGGCCAAGGAGGGTCTGGGCTGCCTCTGGCTCCGAGGGCACTGCTGCTTGGCTGGTGGTCTCCGCACCTTGAAACCAACTCCAAACGTGTTCGCCTTCGCGGAGAAGGCTGATTTGGCAGGAAGAAGCCCTGTGTGCACTGGCCCTGGCAAACCACCCATAGCCAGCTAGGGAGGGACCCACCTAGGGCCTAGCTGCGAAACGGCACAAAACGCGCTCCTAGGAGCTGCACTCTGCAAAGGGAAACTGTGCTCGGGGAACAAACCTCAGCCCCAAGGCGGCTTGGCTCAGGATCGCAGCGCTTGCCTAGTTCTCACCTAGCCCTAGGCTCCCCAAAGGGCCAAGGAGCGTGTGGGCTGCCTCTGGCTCCGTGGGCACTGCTGCTTGGCTGGTGGTCTCCGCACCGTGAAACCAACTCCAAACGTGTTCGCCTTCGCGGAGAAGGCTGATTTGGCAGGAAGAAGCCCTGTGTGCACTGGCCCTGGCAACCCACCCATCGCCAGCTAGGGAGGGACCCACCTAGGGCCTAGCTGCGAAACGGCACAAAACGCGCTCCTAGGAGCTGCACTCTGCAAAGGGAAACTGTGCTCGGGGAACAAACCTCAGCCCCAAGGCGGCTTGGCTCAGGATCGCAGCACTTGCCTAGTTCTCACCTAGCCCTAGGCTCCCCATAGGGCCAAGGAGGGTCTGGGCTGCCTCTGGCTCTGTGGGCACTGCTGCTTGGCTGGTGGTCTCCGCACCTTGAAACCAACTCCAAACGTGTTCGCCTTCGCGGAGAAGGCTGATTTGGCAGGAAGAAGCCCTGTGTGCACTGGCCCTGGCAACCCACCCATAGCCAGCTAGGGAGGGACCCACCTAGGGCCTAGCTTTGAAACGGCACAAAACGCGCTCCTAGGAGCTGCACTCTGCAAAGGGAAACTGTGCTCGGGGAACAAAGCTCAGCCCCAAGGCGGCTTGGCTCAGGATCGCAGCGCTTGCCTAGTTCTCACCTAGCCCTAGGCTCCCCATAGGGCCAAGGAGGGTCTGGGCTGCCTCTGGCTCCGTGGGCACTGCTGCTTGGTTGGTGGTCTCCGCACCTTGAAACCAACTCCAAACGTGTTCTCCTTCGCGGAGAAGGCTGATTTGGCAGGAAGAAGCCCTGTGTGCACTGGCCCTGGCAACCCACCCATCGCCAGCTAGGGAGGGACCCACATAGGGCCTAGCTGCGAAAGGGCACAAAACGCGCTCCTAGGAGCTGCACTCTGCAAATGGAAATTGTGCTCGGGGAACAAAGCTCAGCCCCAAGGCGGCTTGGCTCAGGATCGCAGCGCTTGCCTCGTTCTCACCTAGCCCTAGGCTCCCCATAGGGCCAAGGAGGGTCTGGGCTGCCTCTGGCTCCGTGGGCACTGCTGCTTGGTTGGTGGTCTCCGCACCTTGAAACCAACTCCAAACGTGTTCTCCTTCGTGGAGAAGGCTGATTTGGCAGGAACAAGCCCTGTGTGCACTGGCCCTGGCAACCCACCCATAGCCAGCTAAGGAGGGACCCACCTAGGGCCTAGCTGCGAAACGGCACAAAACGCGCTCCTAGGAGCTGCACTCTGCAAAGGGAAACTGTGCTCGGGGAACAAACCTCAGCCCCAAGGCGGCTTGGCTCAGGATCGCAGCGCTTGCCTAGTTCTCACCTAGCCCTAGGCTCCCCATAGGACCAAGGAGGGTCTGGGCTGCCTCTGGCTCTGTGGGCACTGCTGCTTGGCTGGTGGTCTCCGCACCTTGAAACCAACTCCAAACGTGTTCGCCTTCGCGGAGAAGGCTGATTTGGCAGGAAGAAGCCCTGTGTGCACTGGCCCTGGCAACCCACCCATAGCCAGCTAGGGAGGGACCCACCTAGGGCCTAGCTTTGAAACGGCACAAAACGCGCTCCTAGGAGCTGCACTCTGCAAAGGGAAACTGTGCTCGGGGAACAAAGCTCAGCCCCAAGGCGGCTTGGCTCAGGATCGCAGCGCTTGCCTAGTTCTCACCTAGCCCTAGGCTCCCCATAGGGCCAAGGAGGGTCTGGGCTGCCTCTGGCTCCGTGGGCACTGCTGCTTGGTTCGTGGTCTCCGCACCTTGAAACCAACTCCAAACGTGTTCTCCTTCGCGGAGAAGGCTGATTTGGCAGGAAGAAGCCCTGTGTGCACTGGCCCTGGCAACCCACCCATCGCCAGCTAGGGAGGGACCCACCTAGGGCCTAGCTGCGAAAGGGCACAAAACGCGCTCCTAGGAGCTGCACTCTGCAAATGGAAATTGTGCTCGGGGAACAAAGCTCAGCCCCAAGGCGGCTTGGCTCAGGATCGCAGCGCTTGCCTAGTTCTCACCTAGCCCTAGGCTCCCCATAGGGCCAAGGAGGGTCTGGGCTGCCTCTGGCTCCGTGGGCACTGCTGCTTGGTTGGTGGTCTCCGCACCTTGAAACCAACTCCAAACGTGTTCTCCTTCGTGGAGAAGGCTGATTTGGCAGGAACAAGCCCTGTGTGCACTGGCCCTGGCAAACCACCCATAGCCAGCTAAGGAGGGACCCACCTAGGGCCTAGCTGCGAAACGGCACAAAACGCGCTCCTAGGAGCTGCACTCTGCAAAGGGAAACTGTGCTCGGGGAACAAACCTCAGCCCCAAGGCGGCTTGGCTCAGGATCGCAGCGCTTGCCTAGTTCTCACCTAGCCCTAGGCTCCCCATAGGGCCAAGGAGGGTCTGGGCTGCCTCTGGCTCCGAGGGCACTGCTGCTTGGCTGGTGGTCTCCGCACCTTGAAACCAACTCCAAACGTGTTCGCCTTCGCGGAGAAGGCTGATTTGGCAGGAAGAAGCCCTGTGTGCACTGGCCCTGGCAAACCACCCATAGCCAGCTAGGGAGGGACCCACCTAGGGCCTAGCTGCGAAACGGCACAAAACGCGCTCCTAGGAGCTGCACTCTGCAAAGGGAAACTGTGCTCGGGGAACAAACCTCAGCCCCAAGGCGGCTTGGCTCAGGATCGCAGCGCTTGCCTAGTTCTCACCTAGCCCTAGGCTCCCCAAAGGGCCAAGGAGGGTGTGGGCTGCCTCTGGCTCCGTGGGCACTGCTGCTTGGCTGGTGGTCTCCGCACCGTGAAACCAACTCCAAACGTGTTCGCCTTCGCGGAGAAGGCTGATTTGGCAGGAAGAAGCCCTGTGTGCACTGGCCCTGGCAACCCACCCATCGCCAGCTAGGGAGGGACCCACCTAGGGCCTAGCTGCGAAACGGCACAAAACGCGCTCCTAGGAGCTGCACTCTGCAAAGGGAAACTGTGCTCGGGGAACAAAGCTCAGCCCCAAGGCGGCTTGGCTCAGGATCGCAGCGCTTGCCTAGTTCTCACCTAGCCCTAGGCTCCCCATATGGCCAAGGAGGGTCTGGGCTGCCTCTGGCTCCGTGGGCACTGCTGCTTGGCTGGTGGTCTCCGCACCTTGAAACCAACTCCAAACGTGTTCGCCTTCGCGGAGAAGGCTGATTTGGCAGGAAGAAGCCCTGTGTGCACTGGCCCTGGCAACCCACCCATCGCCAGCTAGGGAGGGACCCACCTAGGGCCTAGCTGCGAAACGGCACAAAACGCGCTCCTAGGAGCTGCACTCTGCAAAGGGAAACTGTGCTCGGGGAACAAAGCTCAGCCCCAAGGCGGCTTGGCTCAGGATCGCAGCGCTTGCCTAGTTCTCACCTAGCCCTAGGCTCCCCATAGGGCCAAGGAGGGTCTGGGCTGCCTCTGGCTCCGTGGGCACTGCTGCTTGGTTGGTGGTCTCCGCACCTTGAAACCAACTCCAAACGTGTTCTCCTTCGTGGAGAAGGCTGATTTGGCAGGAACAAGCCCTGTGTGCACTGGCCCTGGCAAACCACCCATAGCCAGCTAAGGAGGGACCCACCTAGGGCCTAGCTGCGAAACGGCACAAAACGCGCTCCTAGGAGCTGCACTCTGCAAAGGGAAACTGTGCTCGGGGAACAAACCTCAGCCCCAAGGCGGCTTGGCTCAGGATCGCAGCGCTTGCCTAGTTCTCACCTAGCCCTAGGCTCCCCATAGGGCCAAGGAGGGTCTGGGCTGCCTCTGGCTCCGAGGGCACTGCTGCTTGGCTGGTGGTCTCCGCACCTTGAAACCAACTCCAAACGTGTTCGCCTTCGCGGAGAAGGCTGATTTGGCAGGAAGAAGCCCTGTGTGCACTGGCCCTGGCAAACCACCCATAGCCAGCTAGGGAGGGACCCACCTAGGGCCTAGCTGCGAAACGGCACAAAACGCGCTCCTAGGAGCTGCACTCTGCAAAGGGAAACTGTGCTCGGGGAACAAAGCTCAGCCCCAAGGCGGCTTGGCTCAGGATCGCAGCGCTTGCCTAGTTCTCACCTAGCCCTAGGCTCCCCAAAGGGCCAAGGAGGGTGTGGGCTGCCTCTGGCTCCGAGGGCACTGCTGCTTGGCTGGTGGTCTCCGCACCGTGAAACCAACTCCAAACGTGTTCGCCTTCGCGGAGAAGGCTGATTTGGCAGGAAGAAGCCCTGTGTGCACTGGCCCTGGCAACCCACCCATCGCCAGCTAGGGAGGGACCCACCTAGGGCCTAGCTGCGAAACGGCACAAAACGCGCTCCTAGGAGCTGCACTCTGCAAAGGGAAACTGTGCTCGGGGAACAAAGCTCAGCCCCAAGGCGGCTTGGCTCAGGATCGCAGCGCTTGCCTAGTTCTCACCTAGCCCTAGGCTCCCCATAGGGCCAAGGAGGGTCTGGGCTGCCTCTGGCTCTGTGGGCACTGCTGCTTGGCTGGTGGTCTCCGCACCTTGAAACCAACTCCAAACGTGTTCGCCTTCGCGGAGAAGGCTGATTTGGCAGGAAGAAGCCCTGTGTGCACTGGCCCTGGCAACCCACCCATCGCCAGCTAGGGAGGGACCCACCTAGGGCCTAGCTGCGAAACGGCACAAAACGCGCTCCTAGGAGCTGCACTCTGCAAAGGGAAACTGTGCTCGGGGAACAAACCTCAGCCCCAAGGCGGCTTGGCTCAGGATCGCAGCGCTTGCCTAGTTCTCACCTAGCCCTAGGCTCCCCATAGGGCCAAGGAGGGTGTGGGCTGCCTCTGGCTCCGTGGGCACTGCTGCTTGGCTGGTGGTCTCCGCACCGTGAAACCAACTCCAAACGTGTTCGCCTTCGCGGAGAAGGCTGATTTGGCAGGAAGAAGCACTGTGTGCACTGGCCCTGGCAACCCACCCATCGCCAGCTAGGGAGGGACCCACCTAGGGCCTAGCTGCGAAACGGCACAAAACGCGCTCCTAGGAGCTGCACTCTGCAAAGGGAAACTGTGCTCGGGGAACAAACCTCAGCCCCAAGGCGGCTTGGCTCAGGATCGCAGCGCTTGCCTAGTTCTCACCTAGCCCTAGGCTCCCCATAGGGCCAAGGAGGGTCTGGGCTGCCTCTGGCTCTGTGGGCACTGCTGCTTGGCTGGTGGTCTCCGCAGCTTGAAACCAACTCCAAACGTGTTCGCCTTCGCGGAGAAGGCTGATTTGGCAGGAAGAAGCCCTGTGTGCACTGGCCCTGGCAACCCACCCATAGCCAGCTAGGGAGGGACCCACCTAGGGCCTAGCTGCGAAACGGCACAAAACGCGCTCCTAGGAGCTGCACTCTGCAAAGGGAAACTGTGCTCGGGGAACAAAGCTCAGCCCCAAGGCGGCTTGGCTCAGGATCGCAGCGCTTGCCTAGTTCTCACCTAGCCCTAGGCTCCCCATAGGGCCAAGGAGGGTCTGGGCTGCCTCTGGCTCCGTGGGCACTGCTGCTTGGTTGGTGGTCTCCGCACCTTGAAACCAACTCCAAACGTGTTCGCCTTCGCGGAGAAGGCTGATTTGGCAGGAAGAAGCCCTGTGTGCACTGGCCCTGGCAACCCACCCATAGCCAGCTAGGGAGGGACCCACCTAGGGCCTAGCTGCGAAACGGCACAAAACGCGCTCCTAGGAGCTGCACTCTGCAAAGGGAAACTGTGCTCGGGGAACAAAGCTCAGCCCCAAGGCGGCTTGGCTCAGGATCGCAGCGCTTGCCTAGTTCTCACCTAGCCCTAGGCTCCCCATAGGGCCAAGGAGGGTCTGGGCTGCCTCTGGCTCCGTGGGCACTGCTGCTTGGTTGGTGGTCTCCGCACCTTGAAACCAAC
Organism: Sus scrofa; assembly: GCF_054392235.1. Taxonomy (NCBI): domain Eukaryota; kingdom Metazoa; phylum Chordata; class Mammalia; order Artiodactyla; family Suidae; genus Sus; species Sus scrofa. The sequence continues at coordinate 30,396,587 of NC_139389.1, read as the reverse complement.
TCCAAACGTGTTCTCCTTCGCGGAGAAGGCTGATTTGGCAGGAAGAAGCCCTGTGTGCACTGGCCCTGGCAACCCACCCATCGCCAGCTAGGGAGGGACCCACCTAGGGCCTAGCTGCGAAACGGCACAAAACGCGCTCCTAGGAGCTGCACTCTGCAAATGGAAATTGTGCTCGGGGAACAAAGCTCAGCCCCAAGGCGGCTTGGCTCAGGATCGCAGCGCTTGCCTAGTTCTCACCTAGCCCTAGGCTCCCCATAGGGCCAAGGAGGGTCTGGGCTGCCTCTGGCTCCGTGGGCACTGCTGCTTGGTTGGTGGTCTCCGCACCTTGAAACCAACTCCAAACGTGTTCTCCTTCGTGGAGAAGGCTGATTTGGCAGGAACAAGCCCTGTGTGCACTGGCCCTGGCAAACCACCCATCGCCAGCTAAGGAGGGACCCACCTAGGGCCTAGCTGCGAAACGGCACAAAACGCGCTCCTAGGAGCTGCACTCTGCAAAGGGAAACTGTGCTCGGGGAACAAAGCTCAGCCCCAAGGCGGCTTGGCTCAGGATCGCAGCGCTTGCCTAGTTCTCACCTAGCCCTAGGCTCCCCATAGGGCCAAGGAGGGTCTGGGCTGCCTCTGGCTCCGAGGGCACTGCTGCTTGGCTGGTGGTCTCCGCACCTTGAAACCAACTCCAAACGTGTTCGCCTTCGCGGAGAAGGCTGATTTGGCAGGAAGAAGCCCTGTGTGCACTGGCCCTGGCAACCCACCCATCGCCAGCTAGGGAGGGACCCACCTAGGGCCTAGCTGCGAAACGGCACAAAACGCGCTCCTAGGAGCTGCACTCTGCAAAGGGAAACTGTGCTCGGGGAACAAAGCTCAGCCCCAAGGCGGCTTGGCTCAGGATCGCAGCGCTTGCCTAGTTCTCACGTAGCCCTAGGCTCCCCATAGGGCCAAGGAGGTTCTGGGCTGCCTCTGGCTCTGTGGGCACTGCTGCTTGGCTGGTGGTCTCCGCACCTTGAAACCAACTCCAAACGTGTTCGCCTTCGCGGAGAAGGCTGATTTGGCAGGAAGAAGCCCTGTGTGCACTGGCCCTGGCAACCCACCCATAGCCAGCTAGGGAGGGACCCACCTAGGGCCTAGCTTTGAAACGGCACAAAACGCGCTCCTAGGAGCTGCACTCTGCAAAGGGAAACTGTGCTCGGGGAACAAAGCTCAGCCCCAAGGCGGCTTGGCTCAGGATCGCAGCGCTTGCCTAGTTCTCACCTAGCCCTAGGCTCCCCATAGGGCCAAGGAGGGTCTGGGCTGCCTCTGGCTCCTTGGGCACTGCTGCTTGGTTGGTGGTCTCCGCACCTTGAAACCAACTCCAAACGTGTTCTCCTTCGTGGAGAAGGCTGATTTGGCAGGAAGAAGCCCTGTGTGCACTGGCCGTGGCTAACCACCCATCGCCAGCTAGGGAGGGACCCACCTAGGGCCTAGCTGCGAAACGGCACAGAACGCGCTCCTAGGAGCTGCACTCTGCAAAGGGAAACTGTGCTCGGGGAACAAAGCTCAGCCCCAAGGCGGCTTGGCTCAGGATCGCAGCGCTTGCCTAGTTCTCACCTAGCCCTAGGCTCCCCATAGGGCCAAGGAGGGTCTGGGCTGCCTCTGGCTCCGTGGGCACTGCTGCTTGGTTGGTGGTCTCCGCACCTTGAAACCAACTCCAAACGTGTTCTCCTTCGTGGAGAAGGCTGATTTGGCAGGAACAAGCCCTGTGTGCACTGGCCCTGGCAAACCGCCCATAGCCAGCTAAGGAGGGACCCACCTAGGGCCTAGCTGCGAAACGGCACAAAACGCGCTCCTAGGAGCTGCACTCTGCAAAGGGAAACTGTGCTCGGGGAACAAACCTCAGCCCCAAGGCGGCTTGGCTCAGGATCGCAGCGCTTGCCTAGTTCTCACCTAGCCCTAGGCTCCCCATAGGGCCAAGGAGGGTCTGGGCTGCCTCTGGCTCCGACGGCACTGCTGCTTGGCTGGTGGTCTCCGCACCTTGAAACCAACTCCAAACGTGTTCGCCTTCGCGGAGAAGGCTGATTTGGCAGGAAGAAGCCCTGTGTGCACTGGCCCTGGCAAACCACCCATAGCCAGCTAGGGAGGGACCCACCTAGGGCCTAGCTGCGAAACGGCACAAAACGCGCTCCTAGGAGCTGCACTCTGCAAAGGGAAACTGTGCTCGGGGAACAAAGCTCAGCCCCAAGGCGGCTTGGCTCAGGATCGCAGCGCTTGCCTAGTTCTCACCTAGCCCTAGGCTCCCCAAAGGGCCAAGGAGGGTGTGGGCTGCCTCTGGCTCCGTGGGCACTGCTGCTTGGCTGGTCTTCTCCGCACCGTGAAACCAACTCCAAACGTGTTCTCCTTCACGGAGAAGGCTGATTTGGCAGGAAGAAGCCCTGTGTGCACTGGCCCTGGCAACCCACCCATCGCCAGCTAGGGAGGGACCCACCTAGGGCCTAGCTGCGAAACGGCACAAAACGCGCTCCTAGGAGCTGCACTCTGCAAAGGGAAACTGTGCTCGGGGAACAAAGCTCAGCCCCAAGGCGGCTTGGCTCAGGATCGCAGCGCTTGCCTAGTTCTCACCTAGCCCTAGGCTCCCCATAGGGCCAAGGAGGGTCTGGGCTGCCTCTGGCTCTGTGGGCACTGCTGCTTGGCTGGTGGTCTCCGCACCTTGAAACCAACTCCAAACGTGTTCGCCTTCGCGGAGAAGGCTGATTTGGCAGGAAGAAGCCCTGTGTGCACTGGCCCTGGCAACCCACCCATCGCCAGCTAGGGAGGGACCCACCTAGGGCCTAGCTGCGAAACGGCACAAAACGCGCTCCTAGGAGCTGCACTCTGCAAAGGGAAACTGTGCTCGGGGAACAAAGCTCAGCCCCAAGGCGGCTTGGCTCAGGATCGCAGCGCTTGCCTAGTTCTCACCTAGCCCTAGGCTCCCCATAGGGCCAAGGAGGGTCTGGGCTGCCTCTGGCTCCGTGGGCACTGCTGCTTGGTTGGTGGTCTCCGCACCTTGAAACCAACTCCAAACGTGTTCTCCTTCGCGGAGAAGGCTGATTTGGCAGGAAGAAGCCCTGTGTGCACTGGCCCTGGCAACCCACCCATCGCCAGCTAGGGAGGGACCCACCTAGGGCCTAGCTGCGAAACGGCACAAAACGCGCTCCTAGGAGCTGCACTCTGCAAATGGAAATTGTGCTCGGGGAACAAAGCTCAGCCCCAAGGCGGCTTGGCTCAGGATCGCAGCGCTTGCCTAGTTCTCACCTAGCCCTAGGCTCCCCATAGGGCCAAGGAGGGTCTGGGCTGCCTCTGGCTCCGTGGGCACTGCTGCTTGGTTGGTGGTCTCCGCACCTTGAAACCAACTCCAAACGTGTTCGCCTTCGCGGAGAAGGCTGATTTGGCAGGAACAAGCCCTGTGTGCACTGGCCCTGGCAAACCACCCATAGCCAGCTAAGGAGGGACCCACCTAGGGCCTAGCTGCGAAACGGCACAAAACGCGCTCCTAGGAGCTGCACTCTGCAAAGGGAAACTGTGCTCGGGGAACAAAGCTCAGCCCCAAGGCGGCTTGGCTCAGGATCGCAGCGCTTGCCTAGTTCTCACCTAGCCCTAGGCTCCCCATAGGGCCAAGGAGGGTCTGGGCTGCCTCTGGCTCCGAGGGCACTGCTGCTTGGCTGGTGGTCTCCGCACCTTGAAACCAACTCCAAACGTGTTCGCCTTCGCGGAGAAGGCTGATTTGGCAGGAAGAAGCCCTGTGTGCACTGGCCCTGGCAACCCACCCATAGCCAGCTAGGGAGGGACCCACCTAGGGCCTAGCTGCGAAACGGCACAAAACGCGCTCCTAGGAGCTGCACTCTGCAAAGGGAAACTGTGCTCGGGGAACAAAGCTCAGCCCCAAGGCGGCTTGGCTCAGGATCGCAGCGCTTGCCTAGTTCTCACCTAGCCCTAGGCTCCCCATAGGGCCAAGGAGGTTCTGGGCTGCCTCTGGCTCTGTGGGCACTGCTGCTTGGCTGGTGGTCTCCGCACCTTGAAACCAACTCCAAACGTGTTCGCCTTCGCGGAGAAGGCTGATTTGGCAGGAAGAAGCCCTGTGTGCACTGGCCCTGGCAACCCACCCATAGCCAGCTAGGGAGGGACCCACCTAGGGCCTAGCTTTGAAACGGCACAAAACGCGCTCCTAGGAGCTGCACTCTGCAAAGGGAAACTGTGCTCGGGGAACAAAGCTCAGCCCCAAGGCGGCTTGGCTCAGGATCGCAGCGCTTGCCTAGTTCTCACCTAGCCCTAGGCTCCCCATAGGGCCAAGGAGGGTCTGGGCTGCCTCTGGCTCCGTGGGCACTGCTGCTTGGTTGGTGGTCTCCGCACCTTGAAACCAACTCCAAACGTGTTCGCCTTCGCGGAGAAGGCTGATTTGGCAGGAAGAAGCCCTGTGTGTACTGGCCCTGGCAACCCACCCATCGCCAGCTAGGGAGGGACCCACCTAGGGCCTAGCTGCGAAACGGCACAAAACGCGCTCCTAGGAGCTGCACTCTGCAAAGGGAAACTGTGCTCGGGGAACAAAGCTCAGCCCCAAGGCGGCTTGGCTCAGGATCGCAGCGCTTGCCTAGTTCTCACCTAGCCCTAGGCTCCCCATAGGGCCAAGGAGGGTCTGGGCTGCCTCTGGCTCCGTGGGCACTGCTGCTTGGCTGGTGGTCTCCGCACCTTGAAACCAACTCCAAACGTGTTCTCCTTCACGGAGAAGGCTGATTTGGCAGGAAGAAGCCCTGTGTGAACTGGCCCTGGCAACCCACCCATAGCCAGCTAGGGAGGGACCCACCTAGGGCCTAGCTGCGAAACGGCACAAAACGCGCTCCTAGGAGCTGCACTCTGCAAAGGGAAACTGTGCTCGGGGAACAAAGCTCAGCCCCAAGGCGGCTTGGCTCAGGATCACAGCGCTTGCCTAGTTCTCACCTAGCCCTAGGCTCCCCATAGGGCCAAGGAGGGTCTGGGCTGCCTCTGGCTCCTTGGGCACTGCTGCTTGGTTGGTGGTCTCCGCACCTTGAAACCAACTCCAAACGTGTTCTCCTTCGTGGAGAAGGCTGATTTGGCAGGAAGAAGCCCTGTGTGCACTGGCCCTGGCAAACCACCCATCGCCAGCTAGGGAGGGACCCACCTAGGGCCTAGCTGCGAAACGGCACAGAACGCGCTCCTAGGAGCTGCACTCTGCAAAGGGAAACTGTGCTCGGGGAACAAAGCTCAGCCCCAAGGCGGCTTGGCTCAGGATCGCAGCGCTTGCCTAGTTCTCACCTAGCCCTAGGCTCCCCATAGGGCCAAGGAGGGTCTGGGCTGCCTCTGGCTCCGTGGGCACTGCTGCTTGGTTGGTGGTCTCCGCACCTTGAAACCAACTCCAAACGTGTTCTCCTTCGTGGAGAAGGCTGATTTGGCAGGAACAAGCCGTGTGTGCACTGGCCCTGGCAAACCGCCCATAGCCAGCTAAGGAGGGACCCACCTAGGGCCTAGCTGCGAAACGGCACAAAACGCGCTCCTAGGAGCTGCACTCTGCAAAGGGAAACTGTGCTCGGGGAACAAACCTCAGCCCCAAGGCGGCTTGGCTCAGGATCGCAGCGCTTGCCTAGTTCTCACCTAGCCCTAGGCTCCCCATAGGGCCAAGGAGGGTCTGGGCTGCCTCTGGCTCCGACGGCACTGCTGCTTGGCTGGTGGTCTCCGCACCTTGAAACCAACTCCAAACGTGTTCGCCTTCGCGGAGAAGGCTGATTTGGCAGGAAGAAGCCCTGTGTGCACTGGCCCTGGCAAACCACCCATAGCCAGCTAGGGAGGGACCCACCTAGGGCCTAGCTGCGAAACGGCACAAAACGCGCTCCTAGGAGCTGCACTCTGCAAAGGGAAACTGTGCTCGGGGAACAAAGCTCAGCCCCAAGGCGGCTTGGCTCAGGATCGCAGCGCTTGCCTAGTTCTCACCTAGCCCTAGGCTCCCCAAAGGGCCAAGTAGGGTGTGGGCTGCCTCTGGCTCCGTGGGCACTGCTGCTTGGCTGGTGGTCTCCGCACCGTGAAACCAACTCCAAACGTGTTCTCCTTCACGGAGAAGGCTGATTTGGCAGGAACAAGCCCTGTGTGCACTGGCCCTGGCAACCCACCCATCGCCAGCTAGGGAGGGACCCACCTAGGGCCTAGCTGCGAAACGGCACAAAACGCGCTCCTAGGAGCTGCACTCTGCAAAGGGAAACTGTGCTCGGGGAACAAAGCTCAGCCCCAAGGCGGCTTGGCTCAGGATCGCAGCGCTTGCCTAGTTCTCACCTAGCCCTAGGCTCCCCATAGGGCCAAGGAGGGTCTGGGCTGCCTCTGGCTCTGTGGGCACTGCTGCTTGGCTGGTGGTCTCCGCACCTTGAAACCAACTCCAAACGTGTTCGCCTTCGCGGAGAAGGCTGATTTGGCAGGAAGAAGCCCTGTGTGCACTGGCCCTGGCAACCCACCCATAGCCAGCTAGGGAGGGACCCACCTAGGGCCTAGCTTTGAAACGGCACAAAACGCGCTCCTAGGAGCTGCACTCTGCAAAGGGAAACTGTGCTCGGGGAACAAAGCTCAGCCCCAAGGCGGCTTGGCTCAGGATCGCAGCGCTTGCCTAGTTCTCACCTAGCCCTAGGCTCCCCATAGGGCCAAGGAGGGTCTGGGCTGCCTCTGGCTCCGTGGGCACTGCTGCTTGGTTGGTGGTCTCCGCACCTTGAAACCAACTCCAAACGTGTTCTCCTTCGTGGAGAAGGCTGATTTGGCAGGAAGAAGCCCTGTGTGTACTGGCCCTGGCAACCCACCCATCGCCAGCTAGGGAGGGACCCACCTAGGGCCTAGCTGCGAAACGGCACAAAACGCGCTCCTAGGAGCTGCACTCTGCAAAGGGAAACTGTGCTCGGGGAACAAAGCTCAGCCCCAAGGCGGCTTGGCTCAGGATCACAGCGCTTGCCTAGTTCTCACCTAGCCCTAGGCTCCCCATAGGGCCAAGGAGGGTCTGGGCTGCCTCTGGCTCCGTGGGCACTGCTGCTTGGCTGGTGGTCTCCGCACCTTGAAACCAACTCCAAACGTGTTCTCCTTCACGGAGAAGGCTGATTTGGCAGGAAGAAGCCCTGTGTGAACTGGCCCTGGCAACCCACCCATCGCCAGCTAGGGAGGGACCCACCTAGGGCCTAGCTGCGAAACGGCACAAAACGCGATCCTAGGAGCTGCACTCTGCAAAGGGAAACTGTGCTCGGGGAACAAAGCTCAGCCCCAAGGCGGCTTGGCTCAGGATCGCAGCGCTTGCCTAGTTCTCACCTAGCCCTAGGCTCCCCATAGGGCCAAGGAGGGTCTGGGCTGCCTCTGGCTCCTTGGGCACTGCTGCTTGGTTGGTGGTCTCCGCACCTTGAAACCAACTCCAAACGTGTTCTCCTTCGTGGAGAAGGCTGATTTGGCAGGAAGAAGCCCTGTGTGCACTGGCCCTGGCAAACCACCCATCGCCAGCTAGGGAGGGACCCACCTAGGGCCTAGCTGCGAAACGGCACAGAACGCGCTCCTAGGAGCTGCACTCTGCAAAGGGAAACTGTGCTCGGGGAACAAAGCTCAGCCCCAAGGCGGCTTGGCTCAGGATCGCAGCGCTTGCCTAGTTCTCACCTAGCCCTAGGCTCCCCATAGGGCCAAGGAGGGTCTGGGCTGCCTCTGGCTCCGTGGGCACTGCTGCTTTGTTGGTGGTCTCCGCACCTTGAAACCAACTCCAAACGTGTTCTCCTTCGTGGAGAAGGCTGATTTGGCAGGAACAAGCCCTGTGTGCACTGGCCCTGGCAAACCACCCATAGCCAGCTAAGGAGGGACCCACCTAGGGCCTAGCTGCGAAACGGCACAAAACGCGCTCCTAGGAGCTGCACTCTGCAAAGGGAAACTGTGCTCGGGGAACAAACCTCAGCCCCAAGGCGGCTTGGCTCAGGATCGCAGCGCTTGCCTAGTTCTCACCTAGCCCTAGGCTCCCCATAGGGCCAAGGAGGGTCTGGGCTGCCTCTGGCTCCGACGGCACTGCTGCTTGGCTGGTGGTCTCCGCACCTTGAAACCAACTCCAAACGTGTTCGCCTTCGCGGAGAAGGCTGATTTGGCAGGAAGAAGCCCTGTGTGCACTGGCCCTGGCAAACCACCCATAGCCAGCTAGGGAGGGACCCACCTAGGGCCTAGCTGCGAAACGGCACAAAACGCGCTCCTAGGAGCTGCACTCTGCAAAGGGAAACTGTGCTCGGGGAACAAAGCTCAGCCCCAAGGCGGCTTGGCTCAGGATCGCAGCGCTTGCCTAGTTCTCACCTAGCCCTAGGCTCCCCATAGGGCCAAGGAGGGTCTGGGCTGCCTCTGGCTCCGTGGGCACTGCTGCTTGGTTGGTGGTCTCCGCACCTTGAAACCAACTCCAAACGTGTTCTCCTTCGTGGAGAAGGCTGATTTGGCAGGAACAAGCCCTGTGTGCACTGGCCCTGGCAAACCACCCATAGCCAGCTAAGGAGGGACCCACCTAGGGCCTAGCTGCGAAACGGCACAAAACGCGCTCCTAGGAGCTGCACTCTGCAAAGGGAAACTGTGCTCGGGGAACAAAGCTCAGCCCCAAGGCGGCTTGGCTCAGGATCGCAGCGCTTGCCTAGTTCTCACCTAGCCCTAGGCTCCCCATAGGGCCAAGGAGGGTCTGGGCTGCCTCTGGCTCCGAGGGCACTGCTGCTTGGCTGGTGGTCTCCGCACCTTGAAACCAACTCCAAACGTGTTCGCCTTCGCGGAGAAGGCTGATTTGGCAGGAAGAAGCCCTGTGTGCACTGGCCCTGGCAACCCACCCATCGCCAGCTAGGGAGGGACCCACCTAGGGCCTAGCTGCGAAACGGCACAAAACGCGCTCCTAGGAGCTGCACTCTGCAAAGGGAAACTGTGCTCGGGGAACAAAGCTCAGCCCCAAGGCGGCTTGGCTCAGGATCGCAGCGCTTGCCTAGTTCTCACCTAGCCCTAGGCTCCCCAAAGGGCCAAGGAGGGTGTGGGCTGCCTCTGGCTCAGTGGGCACTGCTGCTTGGCTAGTGGTCTCCGCACCGTGAAACCAACTCCAAACGTGTTCGCCTTCGCGGAGAAGGCTGATTTGGCAGGAAGAAGCCCTGTGTGCACTGGCCCTGGCAACCCACCCATCGCCAGCTAGGGAGGGACCCACCTAGGGCCTAGCTGCGAAACGGCACAAAACGCGCTCCTAGGAGCTGCACTCTGCAAAGGGAAACTGTGCTCGGGGAACAAAGCTCAGCCCCAAGGCGGCTTGGCTCAGGATCGCAGCGCTTGCCTAGTTCTCACCTAGCCCTAGGCTCCCCATAGGGCCAAGGAGGGTCTGGGCTGCCTCTGGCTCTGTGGGCACTGCTGCTTGGCTGGTGGTCTCCGCACCTTGAAACCAACTCCAAACGTGTTCGCCTTCGCGGAGAAGGCTGATTTGGCAGGAACAAGCCCTGTGTGCACTGGCCCTGGCAACCCACCCATAGCCAGCTAGGGAGGGACCCACCTAGGGCCTAGCTTTGAAACGGCACAGAACGCGCTCCTAGGAGCTGCACTCTGCAAAGGGAAACTGTGCTCGGGGAACAAAGCTCAGCCCCAAGGCGGCTTGGCTCAGGATCGCAGCGCTTGCCTAGTTCTCACCTAGCCCTAGGCTCCCCATAGGGCCAAGGAGGGTCTGGGCTGCCTCTGGCTCCGTGGGCACTGCTGCTTGGTTGGTGGTCTCCGCACCTTGAAACCAACTCCAAACGTGTTCTCCTTTGTGGAGAAGGCTGATTTGGCAGGAAGAAGCCCTGTGTGTACTGGCCCTGGCAACCCACCCATCGCCAGCTAGGGAGGGACCCACCTAGGGCCTAGCTGCGAAACGGCACAAAACGCGCTCCTAGGAGCTGCACTCTGCAAAGGGAAACTGTGCTCGGGGAACAAAGCTCAGCCCCAAGGCGGCTTGGCTCAGGATCACAGCGCTTGCCTAGTTCTCACCTAGCCCTAGGCTCCCCATAGGGCCAAGGAGGGTCTGGGCTGCCTCTGGCTCCGTGGGCACTGCTGCTTGGCTGGTGGTCTCCGCACCTTGAAACCAACTCCAAACGTGTTCTCCTTCACGGAGAAGGCTGATTTGGCAGGAAGAAGCCCTGTGTGAACTGGCCCTGGCAACCCACCCATCGCCAGCTAGGGAGGGACCCACCTAGGGCCTAGCTGCGAAACGGCACAGAACGCGCTCCTAGGAGCTGCACTCTGCAAAGGGAAACTGTGCTCGGGGAACAAAGCTCAGCCCCAAGGCGGCTTGGCTCAGGATCACAGCGCTTGCCTAGTTCTCACCTAGCCCTAGGCTCCCCATAGGGCCAAGGAGGGTCTGGGCTGCCTCTGGCTCCTTGGGCACTGCTGCTTGGTTGGTGGTCTCCGCACCTTGAAACCAACTCCAAACGTGTTCTCCTTCGTGGAGAAGGCTGATTTGGCAGGAAGAAGCCCTGTGTGCACTGGCCCTGGCAAACCACCCATCGCCAGCTAGGGAGGGACCCACCTAGGGCCTAGCTGCGAAACGGCACAGAACGCGCTCCTAGGAGCTGCACTCTGCAAAGGGAAACTGTGCTCGGGGAACAAAGCTCAGCCCCAAGGCGGCTTGGCTCAGGATCGCAGCGCTTGCCTAGTTCTCACCTAGCCCTAGGCTCCCCATAGGGCCAAGGAGGGTCTGGGCTGCCTCTGGCTCCGTGGGCACTGCTGCTTGGCTGGTGGTCTCCGCACCTTGAAACCAACTCCAAACGTGTTCTCCTTCGCGGAGAAGGCTGATTTGGCAGGAAGAAGCCCTGTGTGCACTGGCCCTGGCAACCCACCCATCGCCAGCTAGGGAGGGACCCACCTAGGGCCTAGCTGCGAAACGGCACAAAACGCGCTCCTAGGAGCTGCACTCTGCAAAGGGAAACTGTGCTCGGGGAACAAAGCTCAGCCCCAAGGCGGCTTGGCTCAGGATCGCAGCGCTTGCCTAGTTCTCACCTAGCCCTAGGCTCCCCATAGGGCCAAGGAGGGTCTGGGCTGCCTCTGGCTCCGTGGGCACTGCTGCTTGGTTGGTGGTCTCCGCACCTTGAAACCAACTCCAAACGTGTTCTCCTTCGTGGAGAAGGCTGATTTGGCAGGAAGAAGCCCTGTGTGCACTGGCCCTGGCAAACCGCCCATAGCCAGCTAAGGAGGGACCCACCTAGGGCCTAGCTGCGAAACGGCACAAAACGCGCTCCTAGGAGCTGCACTCTGCAAAGGGAAACTGTGCTCGGGGAACAAAGCTCAGCCCCAAGGCGGCTTGGCTCAGGATCGCAGCGCTTGCCTAGTTCTCACCTAGCCCTAGGCTCCCCATAGGGCCAAGGAGGGTCTGGGCTGCCTCTGGCTCCGAGGGCACTGCTGCTTGGCTGGTGGTCTCCGCACCTTGAAACCAACTCCAAACGTGTTCGCCTTCGCGGAGAAGGCTGATTTGGCAGGAAGAACCCCTGTGTGCACTGGCCCTGGCAACCCACCCATAGCCAGCTAGGGAGGGACCCACCTAGGGCCTAGCTGCGAAACGGCACAAAACGCGCTCCTAGGAGCTGCACTCTGCAAAGGGAAACTGTGCTCGGGGAACAAAGCTCAGCCCCAAGGCGGCTTGGCTCAGGATCGCAGCGCTTGCCTAGTTCTCACCTAGCCCTAGGCTCCCCAAAGGGCCAAGGAGGGTGTGGGCTGCCTCTGGCTCCGTGGGCACTGCTGCTTGGCTGGTGGTCTCCGCACCGTGAAACCAACTCCAAACGTGTTCGCCTTCGCGGAGAAGGCTGATTTGGCAGGAAGAAGCCCTGTGTGCACTGGCCCTGGCAACCCACCCATCGCCAGCTAGGGAGGGACCCACCTAGGGCCTAGCTGCGAAACGGCACAAAACGCGCTCCTAGGAGCTGCACTCTGCAAAGGGAAACTGTGCTCGGGGAACAAAGCTCAGCCCCAAGGCAGCTTGGCTCAGGATCGCAGCGCTTGCCTAGTTCTCACCTAGCCCTAGGCTCCCCATAGGGCCAAGGAGGTTCTGGGCTGCCTCTGGCTCTGTGGGCACTGCTGCTTGGCTGGTGGTCTCCGCACCTTGAAACCAACTCCAAACGTGTTCGCCTTCGCGGAGAAGGCTGATTTGGCAGGAAGAAGCCCTGTGTGCACTGGCCCTGGCAACCCACCCATAGCCAGCTAGGGAGGGACCCACCTAGGGCCTAGCTTTGAAACGGCACAAAACGCGCTCCTAGGAGCTGCACTCTGCAAAGGGAAACTGTGCTCGGGGAACAAAGCTCAGCCCCAAGGCGGCTTGGCTCAGGATCGCAGCGCTTGCCTAGTTCTCACCTAGCCCTAGGCTCCCCATAGGGCCAAGGAGGGTCTGGGCTGCCTCTGGCTCCGTGGGCACTGCTGCTTGGTTGGTGGTCTCCGCACCTTGAAACCAACTCCAAACGTGTTCTCCTTCGTGGAGAAGGCTGATTTGGCAGGAAGAAGCCCTGTGTGTACTGGCCCTGGCAACCCACCCATCGCCAGCTAGGGAGGGACCCACCTAGGGCCTAGCTGCGAAACGGCACAAAACGCGCTCCTAGGAGCTGCACTCTGCAAAGGGAAACTGTGCTCGGGGAACAAAGCTCAGCCCCAAGGCGGCTTGGCTCAGGATCACAGCGCTTGCCTAGTTCTCACCTAGCCCTAGGCTCCCCATAGGGCCAAGGAGGGTCTGGGCTGCCTCTGGCTCCGTGGGCACTGCTGCTTGGCTGGTGGTCTCCGCACCTTGAAACCAACTCCAAACGTGTTCTCCTTCACGGAGAAGGCTGATTTGGCAGGAAGAAGCCCTGTGTGAACTGGCCCTGGCAACCCACCCATAGCCAGCTAGGGAGGGACCCACCTAGGGCCTAGCTGCGAAACGGCACAAAACGCGCTCCTAGGAGCTGCACTCTGCAAAGGGAAACTGTGCTCGGGGAACAAAGCTCAGCTCCAAGGCGGCTTGGCTCAGGATCACAGCGCTTGCCTAGTTCTCACCTAGCCCTAGGCTCCCCATAGGGCCAAGGAGGGTCTGGGCTGCCTCTGGCTCCTTGGGCACTGCTGCTTGGTTGGTGGTCTCCGCACCTTGAAACCAACTCCAAACGTGTTCTCCTTCGTGGAGAAGGCTGATTTGGCAGGAAGAAGCCCTGTGTGCACTGGCCCTGGCAAACCACCCATCGCCAGCTAGGGAGGGACCCACCTAGGGCCTAGCTGCGAAACGGCACAGAACGCGCTCCTAGGAGCTGCACTCTGCAAAGGGAAACTGTGCTCGGGGAACAAAGCTCAGCCCCAAGGCGGCTTGGCTCAGGATCGCAGCGCTTGCCTAGTTCTCACCTAGCCCTAGGCTCCCCATAGGGCCAAGGAGGGTCTGGGCTGCCTCTGGCTCCGTGGGCACTGCTGCTTGGTTGGTGGTCTCCGCACCTTGAAACCAACTCCAAACGTGTTCTCCTTCGTGGAGAAGGCTGATTTGGCAGGAAGAAGCCCTGTGTGCACTGGCCCTGGCAAACCGCCCATAGCCAGCTAAGGAGGGACCCACCTAGGGCCTAGCTGCGAAACGGCACAAAACGCGCTCCTAGGAGCTGCACTCTGCAAAGGGAAACTGTGCTCGGGGAACAAACCTCAGCCCCAAGGCGGCTTGGCTCAGGATCGCAGCGCTTGCCTAGTTCTCACCTAGCCCTAGGCTCCCCATAGGGCCAAGGAGGGTCTGGGCTGCCTCTGGCTCCGACGGCACTGCTGCTTGGCTGGTGGTCTCCGCACCTTGAAACCAACTCCAAACGTGTTCGCCTTCGCGGAGAAGGCTGATTTGGCAGGAAGAAGCCCTGTGTGCACTGGCCCTGGCAAACCACCCATAGCCAGCTAGGGAGGGACCCACCTAGGGCCTAGCTGCGAAACGGCACAAAACGCGCTCCTAGGAGCTGCACTCTGCAAAGGGAAACTGTGCTCGGGGAACAAAGCTCAGCCCCAAGGCGGCTTGGCTCAGGATCGCAGCGCTTGCCTAGTTCTCACCTAGCCCTAGGCTCCCCAAAGGGCCAAGGAGGGTCTGGGCTGCCTCTGGCTCCGTGGGCACTGCTGCTTGGCTGGTGGTCTCCGCACCGTGAAACCAACTCCAAACGTGTTCGCCTTCGCGGAGAAGGCTGATTTGGCAGGAAGAAGCCCTGTGTGCACTGGCCCTGGCAACCCACCCATCGCCAGCTAGGGAGGGACCCACCTAGGGCCTAGCTGCGAAACGGCACAAAACGCGCTCCTAGGAGCTGCACTCTGCAAAGGGAAACTGTGCTCGGGGAACAAAGCTCAGCCCCAAGGCGGCTTGGCTCAGGATCGCAGCGCTTGCCTAGTTCTCACCTAGCCCTAGGCTCCCCATAGGGCCAAGGAGGGTCTGGGCTGCCTCTGGCTCTGTGGGCACTGCTGCTTGGCTGGTGGTCTCCGCACCTTGAAACCAACTCCAAACGTGTTCGCCTTCGCGGAGAAGGCTGATTTGGCAGGAAGAAGCCCTGTGTGCACTGGCCCTGGCAACCCACCCATCGCCAGCTAGGGAGGGACCCACCTAGGGCCTAGCTTTGAAACGGCACAAAACGCGCTCCTAGGAGCTGCACTCTGCAAAGGGAAACTGTGCTCGGGGAACAAAGCTCAGCCCCAAGGCGGCTTGGCTCAGGATCACAGCGCTTGCCTAGTTCTCACCTAGCCCTAGGCTCCCCATAGGGCCAAGGAGGGTCTGGGCTGCCTCTGGCTCCGTGGGCACTGCTGCTTGGCTGGTGGTCTCCGCACCTTGAAACCAACTCCAAACGTGTTCTCCTTCACGGAGAAGGCTGATTTGGCAGGAAGAAGCCCTGTGTGAACTGGCCCTGGCAACCCACCCATAGCCAGCTAGGGAGGGACCCACCTAGGGCCTAGCTGCGAAACGGCACAAAACGCGATCCTAGGAGCTGCACTCTGCAAAGGGAAACTGTGCTCGGGGAACAAAGCTCAGCCCCAAGGCGGCTTGGCTCAGGATCGCAGCGCTTGCCTAGTTCTCACCTAGCCCTAGGCTCCCCATAGGGCCAAGGAGGGTCTGGGCTGCCTCTGGCTCCGTGGGCACTGCTGCTTGGTTGGTGGTCTCCGCACCTTGAAACCAACTCCAAACGTGTTCTCCTTCGTGGAGAAGGCTGATTTGGCAGGAAGAAGCCCTGTGTGCACTGGCCCTGGCAAACCACCCATCGCCAGCTAGGGAGGGACCCACCTAGGGCCTAGCTTTGAAACGGCCAAGAACGCGCTCCTAGGAGCTGCACTCTGCAAAGGGAAACTGTGCTCGGGGAACAAAGCTCAGCCCCAAGGCGGCTTGGCTCAGGATCGCAGCGCTTGCCTAGTTCTCACCTAGCCCTAGGCTCCCCATAGGGCCAAGGAGGGTCTGGGCTGCCTCTGGCTCCGTGGGCACTGCTGCTTGGTTGGTGGTCTCCGCACCTTGAAACCAACTCCAAACGTGTTCTCCTTCGTGGAGAAGGCTGATTTGGCAGGAACAAGCCCTGTGTGCACTGGCCCTGGCAAACCACCCATAGCCAGCTAAGGAGGGACCCACCTAGGGCCTAGCTGCGAAACGGCACAAAACGCGCTCCTAGGAGCTGCACTCTGCAAAGGGAAACTGTGCTCGGGGAACAAAGCTCAGCCCCAAGGCGGCTTGGCTCAGGATCGCAGCGCTTGCCTAGTTCTCACCTAGCCCTAGGCTCCCCATAGGGCCAAGGAGGGTCTGGGCTGCCTCTGGCTCTGTGGGCACTGCTGCTTGGCTGGTGGTCTCCGCACCTTGAAACCAACTCCAAACGTGTTCGCCTTCGCGGAGAAGGCTGATTTGGCAGGAAGAAGCCCTGTGTGCACTGGCCCTGGCAACCCACCCATCGCCAGCTAGGGAGGGACCCACCTAGGGCCTAGCTTTGAAACGGCACAAAACGCGCTCCTAGGAGCTGCACTCTGCAAAGGGAAACTGTGCTCGGGGAACAAAGCTCAGCCCCAAGGCGGCTTGGCTCAGGATCGCAGCGCTTGCCTAGTTCTCACCTAGCCCTAGGCTCCCCATAGGGCCAAGGAGGGTCTGGGCTGCCTCTGGCTCCTTGGGCACTGCTGCTTGGTTGGTGGTCTCCGCACCTTGAAACCAACTCCAAACGTGTTCTCCTTCGTGGAGAAGGCTGATTTGGCAGGAAGAAGCCCTGTGTGCACTGGCCCTGGCAAACCACCCATCGCCAGCTAGGGAGGGACCCACCTAGGGCCTAGCTGCGAAACGGCACAGAACGCGCTCCTAGGAGCTGCACTCTGCAAAGGGAAACTGTGCTCGGGGAACAAAGCTCAGCCCCAAGGCGGCTTGGCTCAGGATCGCAGCGCTTGCCTAGTTCTCACCTAGCCCTAGGCTCCCCATAGGGCCAAGGAGGGTCTGGGCTGCCTCTGGCTCCGTGGGCACTGCTGCTTGGCTGGTGGTCTCCGCACCTTGAAACCAACTCCAAACGTGTTCTCCTTCGCGGAGAAGGCTGATTTGGCAGGAAGAAGCCCTGTGTGCACTGGCCCTGGCAACCCACCCATCGCCAGCTAGGGAGGGACCCACCTAGGGCCTAGCTGCGAAACGGCACAAAACGCGCTCCTAGGAGCTGCACTCTGCAAAGGGAAACTGTGCTCGGGGAACAAAGCTCAGCCCCAAGGCGGCTTGGCTCAGGATCGCAGCGCTTGCCTAGTTCTCACCTAGCCCTAGGCTCCCCATAGGGCCAAGGAGGGTCTGGGCTGCCTCTGGCTCCGTGGGCACTGCTGCTTGGTTGGTGGTCTCCGCACCTTGAAACCAACTCCAAACGTGTTCTCCTTCGTGGAGAAGGCTGATTTGGCAGGAAGAAGCCCTGTGTGCACTGGCCCTGGCAAACCGCCCATCGCCAGCTAGGGAGGGACCCACCTAGGGCCTAGCTGCGAAACCGCACAAAACGCGCTCCTAGGAGCTGCACTCTGCAAAGGGAAACTGTGCTCGGGGAACAAAGCTCAGCCCCAAGGCGGCTTGGCTCAGGATCGCAGCGCTTGCCTAGTTCTCACCTAGCCCTAGGCTCCCCAAAGGGCCAAGGAGGGTCTGGGCTGCCTCTGGCTCCGGGGGCACTGCTGCTTGGCTGGTGGTCTCCGCACCGTGAAACCAACTCCAATCGTGTTCTCCTTCGCGGAGAAGGCTGATTTGGCAGGAAGAAGCCCTGTGTGCACTGGCCCTGGCAACCCACCCTTAGCCAGCTAGGGAGGGACCCACCTAGGGCCTAGCTGCGAAACGGCACAAAACGCGCTCCTAGGAGCTGCACTCTGCAAAGGGAAACTGTGCTCGGGGAACAAAGCTCAGCCCCAAGGCGGCTTGGCTCAGGATCGCAGCGCTTGCCTAGTTCTCACCTAGCCCTAGGCTCCCCATAGGGCCAAGGAGGGTCTGGGCTGCCTCTGGCTCCGTGGGCACTGCTGCTTGGCTGGTGGTCTCCGCACCTTGAAACCAACTCCAAACGTGTTCGCCTTCGCGGAGAAGGCTGATTTGGCAGGAAGAAGCCCTGTGTGCACTGGCCCTGGCAACCCACCCATAGCCAGCTAGGGAGGGACCCACCTAGGGCCTAGCTGCGAAACGGCACAAAACGCGCTCCTAGGAGCTGCACTCTGCAAAGGGAAACTGTGCTCGGGGAACAAAGCTCAGCCCCAAGGCGGCTTGGCTCAGGATCGCAGCGCTTGCCTAGTTCTCACCTAGCCCTAGGCTCCCCATAGGGCCAAGGAGGGTCTGGGCTGCCTCTGGCTCCGTGGGCACTGCTGCTTGGCTGGTGGTCTCCGCACCTTGAAACCAACTCCAAACGTGTTCTCCTTCGCGGAGAAGGCTGATTTGGCAGGAAGAAGCCCTGTGTGCACTGGCTCTGGCAACCCACCCATCGCCAGCTAGGGAGGGACCCACCTAGGGCCTAGCTGCGAAACGGCACAAAACGCGCTCCTAGGAGCTGCACTCTGCAAAGGGAAACTGTGCTCGGGGAACAAAGCTCAGCCCCAAGGCGGCTTGGCTCAGGATCGCAGCGCTTGCCTAGTTCTCACCTAGCCCTAGGCTCCCCATAGGGCCAAGGAGGGTCTGGGCTGCCTCTGGCTCTGTGGGCACTGCTGCTTGGTTTGTGGTCTCCGCACCTTGAAACCAACTCCAAACGTGTTCTCCTTCGCGGAGAAGGCTGATTTGGCAGGAAGAAGCCCTGTGTGCACTGGCCCTGGCAACCCACCCATCGCCAGCTAGGGAGGGACCCACCTAGGGCCTAGCTGCGAAACGGCACAAAACGCGCTCCTAGGAGCTGCACTCTGCAAAGGGAAACTGTGCTCGGGGAACAAAGCTCAGCCCCAAGGCGGCTTGGCTCAGGATCGCAGCGCTTGCCTAGTTCTCACCTAGCCCTAGGCTCCCCATAGGGCCAAGGAGGGTCTGGGCTGCCTCTGGCTCCGTGGGCACTGCTGCTTGGTTGGTGGTCTCCGCACCTTGAAACCAACTCCAAACGTGTTCTCCTTCGTGGAGAAGGCTGATTTGGCAGGAAGAAGCCCTGTGTGCACTGGCCCTGGCAAACCGCCCATAGCCAGCTAAGGAGGGACCCACCTAGGGCCTAGCTGCGAAACGGCACAAAACGCGCTCCTAGGAGCTGCACTCTGCAAAGGGAAACTGTGCTCGGGGAACAAAGCTCAGCCCCAAGGCGGCTTGGCTCAGGATCGCAGCGCTTGCCTAGTTCTCACCTAGCCCTAGGCTCCCCATAGGGCCAAGGAGGGTCTGGGCTGCCTCTGGCTCCGTGGGCACTGCTGCTTGGCTGGTGGTCTCCGCAGCTTGAAACCAACTCCAAACGTGTTCGCCTTCGCGGAGAAGGCTGATTTGGCAGGAAGAAGCCCTGTGTGCACTGGCCCTGGCAACCCACCCATCGCCAGCTAGGGAGGGACCCACCTAGGGCCTAGCTGCGAAACGGCACAAAACGCGCTCCTAGGAGCTGCACTCTGCAAAGGGAAACTGTGCTCGGGGAACAAAGCTCAGCCCCAAGGCGGCTTGGCTCAGGATCGCAGCGCTTGCCTAGTTCTCACCTAGCCCTAGGCTCCCCATAGGGCCAAGGAGGGTCTGGGCTGCCTCTGGCTCCGTGGGCACTGCTGCTTGGCTGGTGGTCTCCGCACCTTGAAACCAACTCCAAATGTGTTCGCCTTCGCGGAGAAGGCTGATTTGGCAGGAAGAAGCCCTGTGTGCACTGGCCCGGGCAAACCACCCATAGCCAGCTAGGGAGGGACCCACCTAGGGCCTAGCTGCGAAACGACACAAAACGCGCTCCTAGGAGCTGCACTCTGCAAAGGGAAACTGTGCTCGGGGAACAAAGCTCAGCCCCAAGGCGGCTTGGCTCAGGATCGCAGTGCTTGCCTAGTTCTCACCTAGCCCTAGGCTCCCCAAAGGGCCAAGGAGGGTCTGGGCTGCCTCTGGCTCCGTGGGCACTGCTGCTTGGCTGGTGGTCTCCGCACCGTGAAACCAACTCCAAACGTGTTCGCCTTCGCGGAGAAGGCTGATTTGGCAGGAAGAAGCCCTGTGTGCACTGGCCCTGGCAACCCACCCATCGCCAGCTAGGGAGGGACCCACCTAGGGCCTAGCTGCGAAACGGCACAAAACGCGCTCCTAGGAGCTGCACTCTGCAAAGGGAAACTGTGCTCGGGGAACAAAGCTCAGCCCCAAGGCGGCTTGGCTCAGGATCGCAGCGCTTGCCTAGTTCTCACCTAGCCCTAGGCTCCCCATAGGGCCAAGGAGGGTCTGGGCTGCCTCTGGCTCCGTGGGCACTGCTGCTTGGCTGGTGGTCTCCGCATCTTGAAACCAACTCCAAACGTGTTCGCCTTCGCGGAGAAGGCTGATTTGGCAGGAAGAAGCCCTGTGTGCACTGGCCCTGGCAACCTACCCATAGCCAGCTAGGGAGGGACCCACCTAGGGCCTAGCTGCGAAACGGCACAAAACGCGCTCCTAGGAGCTGCACTCTGCAAAGGGAAACTGTGCTCGGGGAACAAAGCTCAGCCCCAAGGCGGCTTGGCTCAGGATCGCAGCGCTTGCCTAGTTCTCACCTAGCCCTAGGCTCCCCATAGGGCCAAGGAGGGTCTGGGCTGCCTCTGGCTCCGTGGGCACTGCTGCTTGGTTGGTGGTCTCCGCACCTTGAAACCAACTCCAAACGTGTTCTCCTTCGTGGAGAAGGCTGATTTGGCAGGAAGAAGCCCTGTGTGCACTGGCCCTGGCAAACCGCCCATAGCCAGCTAAGGAGGGACCCACCTAGGGCCTAGCTGCGAAACGGCACAAAACGCGCTCCTAGGAGCTGCACTCTGCAAAGGGAAACTGTGCTCGGGGAACAAAGCTCAGCCCCAAGGCGGCTTGGCTCAGGATCGCAGCGCTTGCCTAGTTCTCACCTAGCCCTAGGCTCCCCATAGGGCCAAGGAGGGTCTGGGCTGCCTCTGGCTCCGTGGGCACTGCTGCTTGGCTGGTGGTCTCCGCACCGTGAAACCAACTCCAAACGTGTTCGCCTTCGCGGAGAAGGCTGATTTGGCAGGAAGAAGCCCTGTGTGCACTGGCCCTGGCAACCCACCCATCGCCAGCTAGAGAGGGACCCACCTAGGGCCTAGCTGCGAAACGGCACAAAACGCGCTCCTAGGAGCTGCACTCTGCAAAGGGAAACTGTGCTCGGGGAACAAAGCTCAGCCCCAAGGCGGCTTGGCTCAGGATCGCAGCGCTTGCCTAGTTCTCACCTAGCCCTAGGCTCCCCATAGGGCCAAGGAGGGTCTGGGCTGCCTCTGGCTCCGTGGGCACTGCTGCTTGGCTGGTGGTCTCCGCACCTTGAAACCAACTCCAAATGTGTTCGCCTTCGCGGAGAAGGCTGATTTGGCAGGAAGAAGCCCTGTGTGCACTGGCCCTGGCAAACCACCCATAGCCAGCTAGGGAGGGACCCACCTAGGGCCTAGCTGCGAAACGGCACAAAACGCGCTCCTAGGAGCTGCACTCTGCAAAGGGAAACTGTGCTCGGGGAACAAAGCTCAGCCCCAAGGCGGCTTGGCTCAGGATCGCAGCGCTTGCCTAGTTCTCACCTAGCCCTAGGCTCCCCAAAGGGCCAAGGAGGGTCTGGGCTGCCTCTGGCTCCGTGGGCACTGCTGCTTGGCTGGTGGTCTCCGCACCGTGAAACCAACTCCAAACGTGTTCTCCTTCGCGGAGAAGGCTGATTTGGCAGGAAGAAGCCCTGTGTGCACTGGCCCTGGCAACCCACCCATCGCCAGCTAGGGAGGGACCCACCTAGGGCCTAGCTGCGAAACGGCACAAAACGCGCTCCTAGGAGCTGCACTCTGCAAAGGGAAACTGTGCTCGGGGAACAAAGCTCAGCCCCAAGGCGGCGTGGCTCAGGATCGCAGCGCTTGCCTAGTTCTCACCTAGCCCTAGGCTCCCCATAGGGCCAAGGAGGGTCTGGGCTGCCTCTGGCTCCGTGGGCACTGCTGCTTGGCTGGTGGTCTCCGCATCTTGAAACCAACTCCAAACGTGTTCGCCTTCGCGGAGAAGGCTGATTTGGCAGGAAGAAGCCCTGTGTGCACTGGCCCTGGCAACCCACCCATAGCCAGCTAGGGAGGGACCCACCTAGGGCCTAGCTGCGAAACGGCACAAAACGCGCTCCTAGGAGCTGCACTCTGCAAAGGGAAACTGTGCTCGGGGAACAAAGCTCAGCCCCAAGGCGGCTTGGCTCAGGATCGCAGCGCTTGCCTAGTTCTCACCTAGCCCTAGGCTCCCCATAGGGCCAAGGAGGGTCTGGGCTGCCTCTGGCTCCGTGGGCACTGCTGCTTGGTTGGTGGTCTCCGCACCTTGAAACCAACTCCAAACGTGTTCTCCTTCGTGGAGAAGGCTGATTTGGCAGGAAGAAGCCCTGTGTGCACTGGCCCTGGCAAACCGCCCATAGCCAGCTAAGGAGGGACCCACCTAGGGCCTAGCTGCGAAACGGCACAAAACGCGCTCCTAGGAGCTGCACTCTGCAAAGGGAAACTGTGCTCGGGGAACAAACCTCAGCCCCAAGGCGGCTTGGCTCAGGATCGCAGCGCTTGCCTAGTTCTCACCTAGCCCTAGGCTCCCCATAGGGCCAAGGAGGGTCTGGGCTGCCTCTGGCTCCGTGGGCACTGCTGCTTGGCTGGTGGTCTCCGCACCGTGAAACCAACTCCAAACGTGTTCGCCTTCGCGGAGAAGGCTGATTTGGCAGGAAGAAGCCCTGTGTGCACTGGCCCTGGCAACCCACCCATCGCCAGCTAGGGAGGGACCCACCTAGGGCCTAGCTGCGAAACGGCACAAAACGCGCTCCTAGGAGCTGCACTCTGCAAAGGGAAACTGTGCTCGGGGAACAAAGCTCAGCCCCAAGGCGGCTTGGCTCAGGATCGCAGCGCTTGCCTAGTTCTCACCTAGCCCTAGGCTCCCCAAAGGGCCAAGGAGGGTCTGGGCTGCCTCTGGCTCCGTGGGCACTGCTGCTTGGTTGGTGGTCTCCGCACCTTGAAACCAACTCCAAACGTGTTCTCCTTCGCGGAGAAGGCTGATTTGGCAGGAAGAAGCCCTGTGTGCACTGGCCCTGGCAAACCGCCCATCGCCAGCTAGGGAGGGACCCACCTAGGGCCTAGCTGCGAAACGGCACAAAACGCGCTCCTAGGAGCTGCACTCTGCAAAGGGAAACTGTGCTCGGGGAACAAACCTCAGCCCCAAGGCGGCTTGGCTCAGGATCGCAGCGCTTGCCTAGTTCTCACCTAGCCCTAGGCTCCCCATAGGGCCAAGGAGGGTCTGGGCTGCCTCTGGCTCCGTGGGCACTGCTGCTTGGTTGGTGGTCTCCGCACCTTGAAACCAACTCCAAACGTGTTCTCCTTCGTGGAGAAGGCTGATTTGGCAGGAAGAAGCCCTGTGTGCACTGGCCCTGGCAAACCGCCCATAGCCAGCTAAGGAGGGACCCACCTAGGGCCTAGCTGCGAAACGGCACAAAACGCGCTCCTAGGAGCTGCACTCTGCAAAGGGAAACTGTGCTCGGGGAACAAAGCTCAGCCCCAAGGCGGCTTGGCTCAGGATCGCAGCGCTTGCCTAGTTCTCACCTAGCCCTAGGCTCCCCAAAGGGCCAAGGAGGGTCTGGGCTGCCTCTGGCTCCGGGGGCACTGCTGCTTGGCTGGTGGTCTCCGCACCTTGAAACCAACTCCAATCGTGTTCTCCTTCGCGGAGAAGGCTGATTTGGCAGGAAGAAGCCCTGTGTGCACTGGCCCTGGCAACCCACCCTTAGCCAGCTAGGGAGGGACCCACCTAGGGCCTAGCTGCGAAACGGCACAAAACGCGCTCCTAGGAGCTGCACTCTGCAAAGGGAAACTGTGCTCGGGGAACAAAGCTCAGCCCCAAGGCGGCTTGGCTCAGGATCGCAGCGCTTGCCTAGTTCTCACCTAGCCCTAGGCTCCCCATAGGGCCAAGGAGGGTCTGGGCTGCCTCTGGCTCCGTGGGCACTGCTGCTTGGCTGGTGGTCTCCGCACCTTGAAACCAACTCCAAACGTGTTCGCCTTCGCGGAGAAGGCTGATTTGGCAGGAAGAAGCCCTGTGTGCACTGGCCCTGGCAACCCACCCATAGCCAGCTAGGGAGGGACCCACCTAGGGCCTAGCTGCGAAACGGCACAAAACGCGCTCCTAGGAGCTGCACTCTGCAAAGGGAAACTGTGCTCGGGGAACAAAGCTCAGCCCCAAGGCGGCTTGGCTCAGGATCGCAGCGCTTGCCTAGTTCTCACCTAGCCCTAGGCTCCCCATAGGGCCAAGGAGGGTCTGGGCTGCCTCTGGCTCCGTGGGCACTGCTGCTTGGCTGGTGGTCTCCGCACCTTGAAACCAACTCCAAACGTGTTCTCCTTCGCGGAAAAGGCTGATTTGGCAGGAAGAAGCCCTGTGTGCACGGGCTCTGGCAACCCACCCATCGCCAGCTAGGGAGGGACCCACCTAGGGCCTAGCTGCGAAACGGCACAAAACGCGCTCCTAGGAGCTGCACTCTGCAAAGGGAAACTGTGCTCGGGGAACAAAGCTCAGCCCCAAGGCGGCTTGGCTCAGGATCGCAGCGCTTGCCTAGTTCTCACCTAGCCCTAGGCTCCCCATAGGGCCAAGGAGGGTCTGGGCTGCCTCTGGCTCCGTGGGCACTGCTGCTTGGTTTGTGGTCTCCGCACCTTGAAACCAACTCCAAACGTGTTCTCCTTCGCGGAGAAGGCTGATTTGGCAGGAAGAAGCCCTGTGTGCACTGGCCCTGGCAACCCACCCATCGCCAGCTAGGGAGGGACCCACCTAGGGCCTAGCTGCGAAACGGCACAAAACGCGCTCCTAGGAGCTGCACTCTGCAAAGGGAAACTGTGCTCGGGGAACAAAGCTCAGCCCCAAGGCGGCTTGGCTCAGGATCGCAGCGCTTGCCTAGTTCTCACCTAGCCCTAGGCTCCCCATAGGGCCAAGGAGGGTCTGGGCTGCCTCTGGCTCCGTGGGCACTGCTGCTTGGTTGGTGGTCTCCGCACCTTGAAACCAACTCCAAACGTGTTCTCCTTCGTGGAGAAGGCTGATTTGGCAGGAAGAAGCCCTGTGTGCACTGGCCCTGGCAAACCGCCCATAGCCAGCTAAGGAGGGACCCACCTAGGGCCTAGCTGCGAAACGGCACAAAACGCGCTCCTAGGAGCTGCACTCTGCAAAGGGAAACTGTGCTCGGGGAACAAAGCTCAGCCCCAAGGCGGCTTGGCTCAGGATCGCAGCGCTTGCCTAGTTCTCACCTAGCCCTAGGCTCCCCATAGGGCCAAGGAGGGTCTGGGCTGCCTCTGGCTCCGTGGGCACTGCTGCTTGGCTGGTGGTCTCCGCACCGTGAAACCAACTCCAAACGTGTTCGCCTTCGCGGAGAAGGCTGATTTGGCAGGAAGAAGCCCTGTGTGCACTGGCCCTGGCAACCCACCCATCGCCAGCTAGAGAGGGACCCACCTAGGGCCTAGCTGCGAAACGGCACAAAACGCGCTCCTAGGAGCTGCACTCTGCAAAGGGAAACTGTGCTCGGGGAACAAAGCTCAGCCCCAAGGCGGCTTGGCTCAGGATCGCAGCGCTTGCCTAGTTCTCACCTAGCCCTAGGCTCCCCATAGGGCCAAGGAGGGTCTGGGCTGCCTCTGGCTCCGTGGGCACTGCTGCTTGGCTGGTGGTCTCCGCACCTTGAAACCAACTCCAAATGTGTTCGCCTTCGCGGAGAAGGCTGATTTGGCAGGAAGAAGCCCTGTGTGCACTGGCCCTGGCAAACCACCCATAGCCAGCTAGGGAGGGACCCACCTAGGGCCTAGCTGCGAAACGGCACAAAACGCGCTCCTAGGAGCTGCACTCTGCAAAGGGAAACTGTGCTCGGGGAACAAAGCTCAGCCCCAAGGCGGCTTGGCTCAGGATCGCAGCGCTTGCCTAGTTCTCACCGAGCCCTAGGCTCCCCAAAGGGCCAAGGAGGGTCTGGGCTGCCTCTGGCTCCGTGGGCACTGCTGCTTGGCTGGTGGTCTCCGCACCGTGAAACCAACTCCAAACGTGTTCGCCTTCGCGGAGAAGGCTGATTTGGCAGGAAGAAGCCCTGTGTGCACTGGCCCTGGCAACCCACCCATCGCCAGCTAGGGAGGGACCCACCTAGGGCCTAGCTGCGAAACGGCACAAAACGCGCTCCTAGGAGCTGCACTCTGCAAAGGAAAACTGTGCTCGGGGAACAAAGCTCAGCCCCAAGGCGGCTTGGCTCAGGATCGCAGCGCTTGCCTAGTTCTCACCTAGCCCTAGGCTCCCCATAGGGCCAAGGAGGGTCTGGGCTGCCTCTGGCTCCGTGGGCACTGCTGCTTGGCTGGTGGTCTCCGCATCTTGAAACCAACTCCAAACGTGTTCGCCTTCGCGGAGAAGGCTGATTTGGCAGGAAGAAGCCCTGTGTGCACGGGCTCTGGCAACCCACCCATCGCCAGCTAGGGAGGGACCCACCTAGGGCCTAGCTGCGAAACGGCACAAAACGCGCTCCTAGGAGCTGCACTCTGCAAAGGGAAACTGTGCTCGGGGAACAAAGCTCAGCCCCAAGGCGGCTTGGCTCAGGATCGCAGCGCTTGCCTAGTTCTCACCTAGCCCTAGGCTCCCCATAGGGCCAAGGAGGGTCTGGGCTGCCTCTGGCTCCGTGGGCACTGCTGCTTGGTTTGTGGTCTCCGCACCTTGAAACCAACTCCAAACGTGTTCGCCTTCGCGGAGAAGGCTGATTTGGCAGGAAGAAGCCCTGTGTGCACTGGCCCTGGCAACCCACCCATCGCCAGCTAGGGAGGGACCCACCTAGGGCCTAGCTGCGAAACGGCACAAAACGCGCTCCTAGGAGCTGCACTCTGCAAAGGGAAACTGTGCTCGGGGAACAAAGCTCAGCCCCAAGGCGGCTTGGCTCAGGATCGCAGCGCTTGCCTAGTTCTCACCTAGCCCTAGGCTCCCCATAGGGCCAAGGAGGGTCTGGGCTGCCTCTGGCTCCGTGGGCACTGCTGCTTGGTTGGTGGTCTCCGCACCTTGAAACCAACTCCAAACGTGTTCTCCTTCGTGGAGAAGGCTGATTTGGCAGGAAGAAGCCCTGTGTGCACTGGCCCTGGCAAACCGCCCATAGCCAGCTAAGGAGGGACCCACCTAGGGCCTAGCTGCGAAACGGCACAAAACGCGCTCCTAGGAGCTGCACTCTGCAAAGGGAAACTGTGCTCGGGGAACAAAGCTCAGCCCCAAGGCGGCTTGGCTCAGGATCGCAGCGCTTGCCTAGTTCTCACCTAGCCCTAGGCTCCCCATAGGGCCAAGGAGGGTCTGGGCTGCCTCTGGCTCCGTGGGCACTGCTGCTTGGCTGGTGGTCTCCGCACCGTGAAACCAACTCCAAACGTGTTCGCCTTCGCGGAGAAGGCTGATTTGGCAGGAAGAAGCCCTGTGTGCACTGGCCCTGGCAACCCACCCATCGCCAGCTAGAGAGGGACCCACCTAGGGCCTAGCTGCGAAACGGCACAAAACGCGCTCCTAGGAGCTGCACTCTGCAAAGGGAAACTGTGCTCGGGGAACAAAGCTCAGCCCCAAGGCGGCTTGGCTCAGGATCGCAGCGCTTGCCTAGTTCTCACCTAGCCCTAGGCTCCCCATAGGGCCAAGGAGGGTCTGGGCTGCCTCTGGCTCCGTGGGCACTGCTGCTTGGCTGGTGGTCTCCGCACCTTGAAACCAACTCCAAATGTGTTCGCCTTCGCGGAGAAGGCTGATTTGGCAGGAAGAAGCCCTGTGTGCACTGGCCCTGGCAAACCACCCATAGCCAGCTAGGGAGGGACCCACCTAGGGCCTAGCTGCGAAACGGCACAAAACGCGCTCCTAGGAGCTGCACTCTGCAAAGGGAAACTGTGCTCGGGGAACAAAGCTCAGCCCCAAGGCGGCTTGGCTCAGGATCGCAGCGCTTGCCTAGTTCTCACCGAGCCCTAGGCTCCCCATAGGGCCAAGGAGGGTCTGGGCTGCCTCTGGCTCCGTGGGCACTGCTGCTTGGCTGGTGGTCTCCGCACCGTGAAACCAACTCCAAACGTGTTCGCCTTCGCGGAGAAGGCTGATTTGGCAGGAAGAAGCCCTGTGTGCACTGGCCCTGGCAACCCACCCATCGCCAGCTAGGGAGGGACCCACCTAGGGCCTAGCTGCGAAACGGCACAAAACGCGCTCCTAGGAGCTGCACTCTGCAAAGGAAAACTGTGCTCGGGGAACAAAGCTCAGCCCCAAGGCGGCTTGGCTCAGGATCGCAGCGCTTGCCTAGTTCTCACCTAGCCCTAGGCTCCCCATAGGGCCAAGGAGGGTCTGGGCTGCCTCTGGCTCCGTGGGCACTGCTGCTTGGCTGGTGGTCTCCGCATCTTGAAACCAACTCCAAACGTGTTCGCCTTCGCGGAGAAGGCTGATTTGGCAGGAAGAAGCCCTGTGTGCACTGGCCCTAGCAACCCACCCATAGCCAGCTAGGGAGGGACCCACCTAGGGCCTAGCTGCGAAATGGCACAAAACGCGCTCCTAGGAGCTGCACTCTGCAAAGGGAAACTGTGCTCGGGGAACAAAGCTCAGCCCCAAGGCGGCTTGGCTCAGGATCGCAGCGCTTGCCTAGTTCTCACCTAGCCCTAGGCTCCCCATAGGGCCAAGGAGGGTCTGGGCTGCCTCTGGCTCCGTGGGCACTGCTGCTTGGTTGGTGGTCTCCGCACCTTGAAACCAACTCCAAACGTGTTCTCCTTCGTGGAGAAGGCTGATTTGGCAGGAAGAAGCCCTGTGTGCACTGGCCCTGGCAAACCGCCCATAGCCAGCTAAGGAGGGACCCACCTAGGGCCTAGCTGCGAAACGGCACAAAACGCGCTCCTAGGAGCTGCACTCTGCAAAGGGAAACTGTGCTCGGGGAACAAACCTCAGCCCCAAGGCGGCTTGGCTCAGGATCGCAGCGCTTGCCTAGTTCTCACCTAGCCCTAGGCTCCCCATAGGGCCAAGGAGGGTCTGGGCTGCCTCTGGCTCCGTGGGCACTGCTGCTTGGCTGGTGGTCTCCGCACCGTGAAACCAACTCCAAACGTGTTCTCCTTCGCGGAGAAGGCTGATTTGGCAGGAAGAAGCCCTGTGTGCACTGGCCCTGGCAACCCACCCATCGCCAGCTAGGGAGGGACCCACCTAGGGCCTAGCTGCGAAACGGCACAAAACGCGCTCCTAGGAGCTGCACTCTGCAAAGGGAAACTGTGCTCGGGGAACAAAGCTCAGCCCCAAGGCGGCTTGGCTCAGGATCGCAGCGCTTGCCTAGTTCTCACCTAGCCCTAGGCTCCCCAAAGGGCCAAGGAGGGTCTGGGCTGCCTCTGGCTCCGTGGGCACTGCTGCTTGGTTGGTGGTCTCCGCACCTTGAAACCAACTCCAAACGTGTTCTCCTTCGTGGAGAAGGCTGATTTGGCAGGAAGAAGCCCTGTGTGCACTGGCCCTGGCAAACCGCCCATCGCCAGCTAGGGAGGGACCCACCTAGGGCCTAGCTGCGAAACCGCACAAAACGCGCTCCTAGGAGCTGCACTCTGCAAAGGGAAACTGTGCTCGGGGAACAAACCTCAGCCCCAAGGCGGCTTGGCTCAGGATCGCAGCGCTTGCCTAGTTCTCACCTAGCCCTAGGCTCCCCATTGGGCCAAGGAGGGTCTGGGCTGCCTCTGGCTCCGTGGGCACTGCTGCTTGGCTGGTGGTCTCCGCACCGTGAAACCAACTCCAAACGTGTTCGCCTTCGCGGAGAAGGCTGATTTGGCAGGAAGAAGCCCTGTGTGCACTGGCCCTGGCAACCCACCCATCGCCAGCTAGGGAGGGACCCACCTAGGGCCTAGCTGCGAAACGGCACAAAACGCGCTCCTAGGAGCTGCACTCTGCAAAGGGAAACTGTGCTCGGGGAACAAAGCTCAGCCCCAAGGCGGCTTGGCTCAGGATCGCAGCGCTTGCCTAGTTCTCACCTAGCCCTAGGCTCCCCATAGGGCCAAGGAGGGTCTGGGCTGCCTCTGGCTCCGTGGGCACTGCTGCTTGGCTGGTGGTCTCCGCATCTTGAAACCAACTCCAAACGTGTTCGCCTTCGCGGAGAAGGCTGATTTGGCAGGAAGAAGCCCTGTGTGCACTGGCCCTAGCAACCCACCCATAGCCAGCTAGGGAGGGACCCACCTAGGGCCTAGCTGCGAAACGGCACAAAACGCGCTCCTAGGAGCTGCACTCTGCAAAGGGAAACTGTGCTCGGGGAACAAAGCTCAGCCCCAAGGCGGCTTGGCTCAGGATCGCAGCGCTTGCCTAGTTCTCACCTAGCCCTAGGCTCCCCATAGGGCCAAGGAGGGTCTGGGCTGCCTCTGGCTCCGTGGGCACTGCTGCTTGGTTGGTGGTCTCCGCACCTTGAAACCAACTCCAAACGTGTTCTCCTTCGCGGAGAAGGCTGATTTGGCAGGAAGAAGCCCTGTGTGCACTGGCCCTGGCAAACCACCCATAGCCAGCTAGGGAGGGACCCACCTAGGGCCTAGCTGCGAAACGGCACAAAACGCGCTCCTAGGAGCTGCACTCTGCAAAGGGAAACTGTGCTCGGGGAACAAAGCTCAGCCCCAAGGCGGCTTGGCTCAGGATCGCAGCGCTTGCCTAGTTCTCACCTAGCCCTAGGCTCCCCAAAGGGCCAAGGAGGGTCTGGGCTGCCTCTGGCTCCGTGGGCACTGCTGCTTGGCTGGTGGTCTCCGCACCGTGAAACCAACTCCAAACGTGTTCGCCTTCGCGGAGAAGGCTGATTTGGCAGGAAGAAGCCCTGTGTGCACTGGCCCTGGCAACCCACCCATCGCCAGCTAGGGAGGGACCCACCTAGGGCCTAGCTGCGAAACGGCACAAAACGCGCTCCTAGGAGCTGCACTCTGCAAAGGGAAACTGTGCTCGGGGAACAAAGCTCAGCCCCAAGGCGGCTTGGCTCAGGATCGCAGCGCTTGCCTAGTTCTCACCTAGCCCTAGGCTCCCCATAGGGCCAAGGAGGGTCTGGGCTGCCTCTGGCTCCGTGGGCACTGCTGCTTGGCTGGTGGTCTCCGCATCTTGAAACCAACTCCAAACGTGTTCGCCTTCGCGGAGAAGGCTGATTTGGCAGGAAGAAGCCCTGTGTGCACTGGCCCTAGCAACCCACCCATAGCCAGCTAGGGAGGGACCCACCTAGGGCCTAGCTGCGAAATGGCACAAAACGCGCTCCTAGGAGCTGCACTCTGCAAAGGGAAACTGTGCTCGGGGAACAAAGCTCAGCCCCAAGGCGGCTTGGCTCAGGATCGCAGCGCTTGCCTAGTTCTCACCTAGCCCTAGGCTCCCCATAGGGCCAAGGAGGGTCTGGGCTGCCTCTGGCTCCGTGGGCACTGCTGCTTGGTTGGTGGTCTCCGCACCTTGAAACCAACTCCAAACGTGTTCTCCTTCGTGGAGAAGGCTGATTTGGCAGGAAGAAGCCCTGTGTGCACTGGCCCTGGCAAACCGCCCATAGCCAGCTAAGGAGGGACCCACCTAGGGCCTAGCTGCGAAACGGCACAAAACGCGCTCCTAGGAGCTGCACTCTGCAAAGGGAAACTGTGCTCGGGGAACAAACCTCAGCCCCAAGGCGGCTTGGCTCAGGATCGCAGCGCTTGCCTAGTTCTCACCTAGCCCTAGGCTCCCCATAGGGCCAAGGAGGGTCTGGGCTGCCTCTGGCTCCGTGGGCACTGCTGCTTGGCTGGTGGTCTCCGCACCGTGAAACCAACTCCAAACGTGTTCTCCTTCGCGGAGAAGGCTGATTTGGCAGGAAGAAGCCCTGTGTGCACTGGCCCTGGCAACCCACCCATCGCCAGCTAGGGAGGGACCCACCTAGGGCCTAGCTGCGAAACGGCACAAAACGCGCTCCTAGGAGCTGCACTCTGCAAAGGGAAACTGTGCTCGGGGAACAAAGCTCAGCCCCAAGGCGGCTTGGCTCAGGATCGCAGCGCTTGCCTAGTTCTCACCTAGCCCTAGGCTCCCCAAAGGGCCAAGGAGGGTCTGGGCTGCCTCTGGCTCCGTGGGCACTGCTGCTTGGTTGGTGGTCTCCGCACCTTGAAACCAACTCCAAACGTGTTCTCCTTCGTGGAGAAGGCTGATTTGGCAGGAAGAAGCCCTGTGTGCACTGGCCCTGGCAAACCGCCCATCGCCAGCTAGGGAGGGACCCACCTAGGGCCTAGCTGCGAAACCGCACAAAACGCGCTCCTAGGAGCTGCACTCTGCAAAGGGAAACTGTGCTCGGGGAACAAACCTCAGCCCCAAGGCGGCTTGGCTCAGGATCGCAGCGCTTGCCTAGTTCTCACCTAGCCCTAGGCTCCCCATTGGGCCAAGGAGGGTCTGGGCTGCCTCTGGCTCCGTGGGCACTGCTGCTTGGCTGGTGGTCTCCGCACCGTGAAACCAACTCCAAACGTGTTCGCCTTCGCGGAGAAGGCTGATTTGGCAGGAAGAAGCCCTGTGTGCACTGGCCCTGGCAACCCACCCATCGCCAGCTAGGGAGGGACCCACCTAGGGCCTAGCTGCGAAACGGCACAAAACGCGCTCCTAGGAGCTGCACTCTGCAAAGGGAAACTGTGCTCGGGGAACAAAGCTCAGCCCCAAGGCGGCTTGGCTCAGGATCGCAGCGCTTGCCTAGTTCTCACCTAGCCCTAGGCTCCCCATAGGGCCAAGGAGGGTCTGGGCTGCCTCTGGCTCCGTGGGCACTGCTGCTTGGCTGGTGGTCTCCGCATCTTGAAACCAACTCCAAACGTGTTCGCCTTCGCGGAGAAGGCTGATTTGGCAGGAAGAAGCCCTGTGTGCACTGGCCCTAGCAACCCACCCATAGCCAGCTAGGGAGGGACCCACCTAGGGCCTAGCTGCGAAACGGCACAAAACGCGCTCCTAGGAGCTGCACTCTGCAAAGGGAAACTGTGCTCGGGGAACAAAGCTCAGCCCCAAGGCGGCTTGGCTCAGGATCGCAGCGCTTGCCTAGTTCTCACCTAGCCCTAGGCTCCCCATAGGGCCAAGGAGGGTCTGGGCTGCCTCTGGCTCCGTGGGCACTGCTGCTTGGTTGGTGGTCTCCGCACCTTGAAACCAACTCCAAACGTGTTCTCCTTCGCGGAGAAGGCTGATTTGGCAGGAAGAAGCCCTGTGTGCACTGGCCCTGGCAAACCACCCATAGCCAGCTAGGGAGGGACCCACCTAGGGCCTAGCTGCGAAACGGCACAAAACGCGCTCCTAGGAGCTGCACTCTGCAAAGGGAAACTGTGCTCGGGGAACAAAGCTCAGCCCCAAGGCGGCTTGGCTCAGGATCGCAGCGCTTGCCTAGTTCTCACCTAGCCCTAGGCTCCCCAAAGGGCCAAGGAGGGTCTGGGCTGCCTCTGGCTCCGTGGGCACTGCTGCTTGGCTGGTGGTCTCCGCACCGTGAAACCAACTCCAAACGTGTTCGCCTTCGCGGAGAAGGCTGATTTGGCAGGAAGAAGCCCTGTGTGCACTGGCCCTGGCAACCCACCCATCGCCAGCTAGGGAGGGACCCACCTAGGGCCTAGCTGCGAAACGGCACAAAACGCGCTCCTAGGAGCTGCACTCTGCAAAGGGAAACTGTGCTCGGGGAACAAAGCTCAGCCCCAAGGCGGCTTGGCTCAGGATCGCAGCGCTTGCCTAGTTCTCACCTAGCCCTAGGCTCCCCATAGGGCCAAGGAGGGTCTGGGCTGCCTCTGGCTCCGTGGGCACTGCTGCTTGGCTGGTGGTCTCCGCATCTTGAAACCAACTCCAAACGTGTTCGCCTTCGCGGAGAAGGCTGATTTGGCAGGAAGAAGCCCTGTGTGCACTGGCCCTGGCAACCCACCCATAGCCAGCTAGGGAGGGACCCACCTAGGGCCTAGCTGCGAAACGGCACAAAACGCGCTCCTAGGAGCTGCACTCTGCAAAGGGAAACTGTGCTCGGGGAACAAAGCTCAGCCCCAAGGCGGCTTGGCTCAGGATCGCAGCGCTTGCCTAGTTCTCACCTAGCCCTAGGCTCCCCATAGGGCCAAGGAGGGTCTGGGCTGCCTCTGGCTCCGTGGGCACTGCTGCTTGGTTGGTGGTCTCCGCACCTTGAAACCAACTCCAAACGTGTTCTCCTTCGTGGAGAAGGCTGATTTGGCAGGAAGAAGCCCTGTGTGCACTGGCCCTGGCAAACCGCCCATAACCAGCTAAGGAGGGACCCACCTAGGGCCTAGCTGCGAAACGGCACAAAACGCGCTCCTAGGAGCTGCACTCTGCAAAGGGAAACTGTGCTCGGGGAACAAAGCTCAGCCCCAAGGCGGCTTGGCTCAGGATCGCAGCGCTTGCCTAGTTCTCACCTAGCCCTAGGCTCCCCATAGGGCCAAGGAGGGTCTGGGCTGCCTCTGGCTCCGTGGGCACTGCTGCTTGGCTGGTGGTCTCCGCACCGTGAAACCAACTCCAAACGTGTTCGCCTTCGCGGAGAAGGCTGATTTGGCAGGAAGAAGCCCTGTGTGCACTGGCCCTGGCAACCCACCCATCGCCAGCTAGGGAGGGACCCACCTAGGGCCTAGCTGCGAAACGGCACAAAACGCGCTCCTAGGAGCTGCACTCTGCAAAGGGAAACTGTGCTCGGGGAACAAAGCTCAGCCCCAAGGCGGCTTGGCTCAGGATCGCAGCGCTTGCCTAGTTCTCACCGAGCCCTAGGCTCCCCAAAGGGCCAAGGAGGGTCTGGGCTGCCTCTGGCTCCGTGGGCACTGCTGCTTGGTTGGTGGTCTCCGCACCTTGAAACCAACTCCAAACGTGTTCTCCTTCGTGGAGAAGGCTGATTTGGCAGGAAGAAGCCCTGTGTGCACTGGCCCTGGCAAACCGCCCATCGCCAGCTAGGGAGGGACCCACCTAGGGCCTAGCTGCGAAACGGCACAAAACGCGCTCCTAGGAGCTGCACTCTGCAAAGGGAAACTGTGCTCGGGGAACAAACCTCAGCCCCAAGGCGGCTTGGCTCAGGATCGCAGCGCTTGCCTAGTTCTCACCTAGCCCTAGGCTCCCCATAGGGCCAAGGAGGGTCTGGGCTGCCTCTGGCTCCGTGGGCACTGCTGCTTGGCTGGTGGTCTCCGCACCGTGAAACCAACTCCAAACGTGTTCGCCTTCGCGGAGAAGGCTGATTTGGCAGGAAGAAGCCCTGTGTGCACTGGCCCTGGCAACCCACCCATCGCCAGCTAGGGAGGGACCCACCTAGGGCCTAGCTGCGAAACGGCACAAAACGCGCTCCTAGGAGCTGCACTCTGCAAAGGGAAACTGTGCTCGGGGAACAAAGCTCAGCCCCAAGGCGGCTTGGCTCAGGATCGCAGCGCTTGCCTAGTTCTCACCTAGCCCTAGGCTCCCCATAGGGCCAAGGAGGGTCTGGGCTGCCTCTGGCTCCGTGGGCACTGCTGCTTGGCTGGTGGTCTCCGCAGCTTGAAACCAACTCCAAACGTGTTCGCCTTCGCGGAGAAGGCTGATTTGGCAGGAAGAAGCCCTGTGTGCACTGGCCCTGGCAACCCACCCATCGCCAGCTAGGGAGGGACCCACCTAGGGCCTAGCTGCGAAACGGCACAAAACGCGCTCCTAGGAGCTGCACTCTGCAAAGGGAAACTGTGCTCGGGGAACAAAGCTCAGCCCCAAGGCGGCTTGGCTCAGGATCGCAGCGCTTGCCTAGTTCTCACCTAGCCCTAGGCTCCCCAAAGGGCCAAGGAGGGTCTGGGCTGCCTCTGGCTCCGTGGGCACTGCTGCTTGGCTGGTGGTCTCCGCACCGTGAAACCAACTCCAAACGTGTTCGCCTTCGCGGAGAAGGCTGATTTGGCAGGAAGAAGCCCTGTGTGCACTGGCCCTGGCAACCCACCCATCGCCAGCTAGGGAGGGACCCACCTAGGGCCTAGCTGCGAAACGGCACAAAACGCGCTCCTAGGAGCTGCACTCTGCAAAGGGAAACTGTGCTCGGGGAACAAAGCTCAGCCCCAAGGCGGCTTGGCTCAGGATCGCAGCGCTTGCCTAGTTCTCACCTAGCCCTAGGCTCCCCATAGGGCCAAGGAGGGTCTGGGCTGCCTCTGGCTCCGTGGGCACTGCTGCTTGGTTGGTGGTCTCCGCACCTTGAAACCAACTCCAAACGTGTTCTCCTTCGCGGAGAAGGCTGATTTGGCAGGAAGAAGCCCTGTGTGCACTGGCCCTGGCAACCCACCCATCGCCAGCTAGGGAGGGACCCACCTAGGGCCTAGCTGCGAAACGGCACAAAACGCGCTCCTAGGAGCTGCACTCTGCAAAGGGAAACTGTGCTCGGGGAACAAAGCTCAGCCCCAAGGCGGCTTGGCTCAGGATCGCAGCGCTTGCCTAGTTCTCACCTAGCCCTAGGCTCCCCATAGGGCCAAGGAGGGTCTGGGCTGCCTCTGGCTCCGTGGGCACTGCTGCTTGGCTGGTGGTCTCCGCACCTTGAAACCAACTCCAAACGTGTTCTCCTTCGCGGAGAAGGCTGATTTGGCAGGAAGAAGCCCTGTGTGCACTGGCCCTGGCAACCCACCCATCGCCAGCTAGGGAGGGACCCACCTAGGGCCTAGCTGCGAAACGGCACAAAACGCGCTCCTAGGAGCTGCACTCTGCAAAGGGAAACTGTGCTCGGGGAACAAAGCTCAGCCCCAAGGCGGCTTGGCTCAGGATCGCAGCGCTTGCCTAGTTCTCACCTAGCCCTAGGCTCCCCATAGGGCCAAGGAGGGTCTGGGCTGCCTCTGGCTCCGTGGGCACTGCTGCTTGGCTGGTGGTCTCCGCACCGTGAAACCAACTCCAAACGTGTTCGCCTTCGCGGAGAAGGCTGATTTGGCAGGAAGAAGCCCTGTGTGCACTGGCCCTGGCAAACCGCCCATAGCCAGCTAAGGAGGGACCCACCTAGGGCCTAGCTGCGAAACGGCACAAAACGCGCTCCTAGGAGCTGCACTCTGCAAAGGGAAACTGTGCTCGGGGAACAAACCTCAGCCCCAAGGCGGCTTGGCTCAGGATCGCAGCGCTTGCCTAGTTCTCACCTAGCCCTAGGCTCCCCATAGGGCCAAGGAGGGTCTGGGCTGCCTCTGGCTCCGTGGGCACTGCTGCTTGGCTGGTGGTCTCCGCACCGTGAAACCAACTCCAAACGTGTTCTCCTTCGCGGAGAAGGTTGATTTGGCAGGAAGAAGCCCTGTGTGCACTGGCCCTGGCAACCCACCCATCGCCAGCTAGGGAGGGACCCACCTAGGGCCTAGCTGCGAAACGGCACAAAACGCGCTCCTAGGAGCTGCACTCTGCAAAGGGAAACTGTGCTCGGGGAACAAAGCTCAGCCCCAAGGCGGCTTGGCTCAGGATCGCAGCGCTTGCCTAGTTCTCACCTAGCCCTAGGCTCCCCATAGGGCCAAGGAGGGTCTGGGCTGCCTCTGGCTCCGTGGGCACTGCTGCTTGGCTGGTGGTCTCCGCATCTTGAAACCAACTCCAAACGTGTTCGCCTTCGCGGAGAAGGCTGATTTGGCAGGAAGAAGCCCTGTGTGCACTGGCCCTGGCAACCCACCCATAGCCAGCTAGGGAGGGACCCACCTAGGGCCTAGCTGCGAAACGGCACAAAACGCGCTCCTAGGAGCTGCACTCTGCAAAGGGAAACTGTGCTCGGGGAACAAAGCTCAGCCCCAAGGCGGCTTGGCTCAGGATCGCAGTGCTTGCCTAGTTCTCACCTAGCCCTAGGCTCCCCATAGGGCCAAGGAGGGTCTGGGCTGCCTCTGGCTCCGTGGGCACTGCTGCTTGGTTGGTGGTCTCCGCACCTTGAAACCAACTCCAAACGTGTTCTCCTTCGTGGAGAAGGCTGATTTGGCAGGAAGAAGCCCTGTGTGCACTGGCCCTGTCAAACCGCCCATAGCCAGCTAAGGAGGGACCCACCTAGGGCCTAGCTGCGAAACGGCACAAAACGCGCTCCTAGGAGCTGCACTCTGCAAAGGGAAACTGTGCTCGGGGAACAAAGCTCAGCCCCAAGGCGGCTTGGCTCAGGATCGCAGCGCTTGCCTAGTTCTTACCTAGCCCTAGGCTCCCCATAGGGCCAAGGAGGGTCTGGGCTGCCTCTGGCTCCGTGGGCACTGCTGCTTGGCTGGTGGTCTCCGCACCGTGAAACCAACTCCAAACGTGTTCGCCTTCGCGGAGAAGGCTGATTTGGCAGGAAGAAGCCCTGTGTGCACTGGCCCTGGCAACCCACCCATCGCCAGCTAGGGAGGGACCCACCTAGGGCCTAGCTGCGAAACGGCACAAAACGCGCTCCTAGGAGCTGCACTCTGCAAAGGGAAACTGTGCTCGGGGAACAAAGCTCAGCCCCAAGGCGGCTTGGCTCAGGATCGCAGCGCTTGCCTAGTTCTCACCTAGCCCTAGGCTCCCCATAGGGCCAAGGAGGGTCTGGGCTGCCTCTGGCTCCGTGGGCACTGCTGCTTGGCTGGTGGTCTCCGCACCTTGAAACCAACTCCAAACGTGTTCTCCTTCGCGGAGAAGGCTGATTTGGCAGGAAGAAGCCCTGTGTGCACTGGCCCTGGCAACCCACCCATCGCCAGCTAGGGAGGAACCCACCTAGGGCCTAGCTGCGAAACGGCACAAAACGCGCTCCTAGGAGCTGCACTCTGCAAAGGGAAACTGTGCTCGGGGAACAAAGCTCAGCCCCAAGGCGGCTTGGCTCAGGATCGCAGCGCTTGCCTAGTTCTCACCTAGACCTAGGCTCCCCAAAGGGCCAAGGTTGGTCTGGGCTGCCTCTGGCTCCGTGGGCACTGCTGCTTGGCTGGTGGTCTCCGCACCGTGAAACCAACTCCAAACGTGTTCGCCTTCGCGGAGAAGGCTGATTTGGCAGGAAGAAGCCCTGTGTGCACTGGCCCTGGCAACCCACCCATCGCCAGCTAGGGAGGGACCCACCTAGGGCCTAGCTGCGAAACGGCACAAAACGCGCTCCTAGGAGCTGCACTCTGCAAAGGGAAACTGTGCTCGGGGAACAAAGCTCAGCCCCAAGGCGGCTTGGCTCAGGATCGCAGCGCTTGCCTAGTTCTCACCTAGCCCTAGGCTCCCCATAGGGCCAAGGAGGGTCTGGGCTGCCTCTGGCTCCGTGGGCACTGCTGCTTGGCTGGTGGTCTCCGCATCTTGAAACCAACTCCAAACGTGTTCGCCTTCGCGGAGAAGGCTGATTTGGCAGGAAGAAGCCCTGTGTGCACTGGCCCTGGCAACCCACCCATAGCCAGCTAGGGAGGGACCCACCTAGGGCCTAGCTGCGAAACGGCACAAAACGCGCTCCTAGGAGCTGCACTCTGCAAAGGGAAACTGTGCTCGGGGAACAAAGCTCAGCCCCAAGGCGGCTTGGCTCAGGATCGCAGCGATTGCCTAGTTCTCACCTAGCCCTAGGCTCCCCATAGGGCCAAGGAGGGTCTGGGCTGCCTCTGGCTCCGTGGGCACTGCTGCTTGGTTGGTGGTCTCCGCACCTTGAAACCAACTCCAAACGTGTTATCCTTCGTGGAGAAGGCTGATTTGGCAGGAAGAAGCCCTGTGTGCACTGGCCCTGTCAAACCGCCCATAGCCAGCTAAGGAGGGACCCACCTAGGGCCTAGCTGCGAAACGGCACAAAACGCGCTCCTAGGAGCTGCACTCTGCAAAGGGAAACTGTGCTCGGGGAACAAAGCTCAGCCCCAAGGCGGCTTGGCTCAGGATCGCAGCGCTTGCCTAGTTCTCACCTAGCCCTAGGCTCCCCATAGGGCCAAGGAGGGTCTGGGCTGCCTCTGGCTCCGTGGGCACTGCTGCTTGGCTGGTGGTCTCCGCACCGTGAAACCAACTCCAAACGTGTTCGCCTTCGCGGAGAAGGCTGATTTGGCAGGAAGAAGCCCTGTGTGCACTGGCCCTGGCAACCCACCCATCGCCAGCTAGGGAGGGACCCACCTAGGGCCTAGCTGCGAAACGGCACAAAACGCGCTCCTAGGAGCTGCACTCTGCAAAGGGAAACTGTGCTCGGGGAACAAAGCTCAGCCCCAAGGCGGCTTGGCTCAGGATCGCAGCGCTTGCCTAGTTCTCACCTAGCCCTAGGCTCCCCATAGGGCCAAGGAGGGTCTGGGCTGCCTCTGGCTCCGTGGGCACTGCTGCTTGGCTGGTGGTCTCCGCACCTTGAAACCAACTCCAAACGTGTTCGCCTTCGCGGAGAAGGCTGATTTGGCAGGAAGAAGCCCTGTGTGCACTGGCCCTGGCAAACCACCCATAGCCAGCTAGGGAGGGACCCACCTAGGGCCTAGCTGCGAAACGGCACAAAACGCGCTCCTAGGAGCTGCACTCTGCAAAGGGAAACTGTGCTCGGGGAACAAAGCTCAGCCCCAAGGCGGCTTGGCTCAGGATCGCAGCGCTTGCCTAGTTCTCACCTAGCCCTAGGCTCCCCAAAGGGCCAAGGTTGGTCTGGGCTGCCTCTGGCTCCGTGGGCACTGCTGCTTGGCTGGTGGTCTCCGCACCTTGAAACCAACTCCAAACGTGTTCGCCTTCGCGGAGAAGGCTGATTTGGCAGGAAGAAGCCCTGTGTGCACTGGCCCTGGCAACCCACCCATCGCCAGCTAGGGAGGGACCCACCTAGGGCCTAGCTGCGAAACGGCACAAAACGCGCTCCTAGGAGCTGCACTCTGCAAAGGGAAACTGTGCTCGGGGAACAAAGCTCAGCCCCAAGGCGGCTTGGCTCAGGATCGCAGCGCTTGCCTAGTTCTCACCTAGCCCTAGGCTCCCCATAGGGCCAAGGAGGGTCTGGGCTGCCTCTGGCTCTGTGGGCACTGCTGCTTGGCTGGTGGTCTCCGCACCTTGAAACCAACTCCAAACGTGTTCGCCTTCGCGGAGAAGGCTGATTTGGCAGGAAGAAGCCCTGTGTGCACTGGCCCTGGCAACCCACCCATAGCCAGCTAGGGAGGGACCCACCTAGGGCCTAGCTGCGAAACGGCACAAAACGCGCTCCTAGGAGCTGCACTCTGCAAAGGGAAACTGTGCTCGGGGAACAAAGCTCAGCCCCAAGGCGGCTTGGCTCAGGATCGCAGCGCTTGCCTAGTTCTCACCTAGCCCTAGGCTCCCCATAGGGCCAAGGAGGGGCTGGGCTGCCTCTGGCTCCGTGGGCACTGCTGCTTGGCTGGTGGTCTCCGCAGCTTGAAGCCAACTCCAAACGTGTTCGCCTTCGTGGAGAAGGCTGATTTGGCAGGAAGAAGCCCTGTGTGCACTGGCCCTGGCAACCCACCCATCGCCAGCTAGGGAGGGACCCACCTAGGGCCTAGCTGCGAAACGGCACAAAACGCGCTCCTAGGAGCTGCACTCTGCAAAGGGAAACTGTGCTCGGGGAACAAAGCTCAGCCCCAAGGCGGCTTGGCTCAGGATCGCAGCGCTTGCCTAGTTCTCACCTAGCCCTAGGCTCCCCATAGGGCCAAGGAGGGTCTGGGCTGCCTCTGGCTCCGTGGGCACTGCTGCTTGGTTGGTGGTCTCCGCACCTTGAAACCAACTCCAAACGTGTTCTCCTTCGTGGAGAAGGCTGATTTGGCAGGAAGAAGCCCTGTGTGCACTGGCCCTGGTAAAACCGCCCATAGCCAGCTAAGGAGGGACCCACCTAGGGCCTAGCTGCGAAACGGCACAAAACGCGCTCCTAGGAGCTGCACTCTGCAAAGGGAAACTGTGCTCGGGGAACAAAGCTCAGCCCCAAGGCGGCTTGGCTCAGGATCGCAGCGCTTGCCTAGTTCTCACCTAGCCCTAGGCTCCCCATAGGGCCAAGGAGGGTCTGGGCTGCCTCTGGCTCCGTGGGCACTGCTGCTTGGCTGGTGGTCTCCGCAGCTTGAAACCAACTCCAAACGTGTTCGCCTTCGCGGAGAAGGCTGATTTGGCAGGAAGAAGCCCTGTGTGCACTGGCCCTGGCAACCCACCCATCGCCAGCTAGGGAGGGACCCACCTAGGGCCTAGCTGCGAAACGGCACAAAACGCGATCCTAGGAGCTGCACTCTGCAAAAGGAAACTGTGCTCGGGGAACAAACGTCAGCCCCAAGGCGGCTTGGCTCAGGATCGCAGCGCTTGCCTAGTTCTCACCTAGCCCTAGGCTCCCCATAGGGCCAAGGAGGGTCTGGGCTGCCTCTGGCTCCGTGGGCACTGCTGCTTGGTTGGTGGTCTCCGCAGCTTGAAACCAACTCCAAACGTGTTCTGCTTCGCGGAGAAGCCTAATTTGGCAGGAAGAAGCCCTGTGTGCACTGGCCCTGGCAACCCACCCATCGCCAGCTAGGGAGGGACCCACCTAGGGCCTAGCTGCGAAACGGCACAAAACGCGCTCCTAGGAGCTGCACTCTGCAAAGGGAAACTGTGCTCGGGGAACAAAGCTCACCCCCAAGGCGGCTTGGCTCAGAATCTCAGCGCTTGCCTAGTTCTCACCTAGCACTAGGCTCCCCATAGGGCCAAGGAGGGTCTGGGCTGCCTCTGGCTCCGTGGGCACTGCTGCTTGGCTGGTGGTCTCCGCACCTTGAAACCAACTCCAAACGTGTTCTCCTTCGTGGAGAAGGCTGATTTGGCAGGAACAAGCCCTGTGTGCACTGGCCCTGGCAATCCACCCATAGCCAGCTAAGGAGGGACCCACCTAGGGCCTAGCTGCGAAACGGCACAAAACGCGCTCCTAGGAGCTGCACTCTGCAAAGGGAAACTGTGCTCGGGGAACAAACCTCAGCCCCAAGGCGGCTTGGCTCAGGATCGCAGCGCTTGCCTAGTTCTCACCTAGCCCTAGGCTCCCCATAGGGCCAAGGAGGGTCTGGGCTGCCTCTGGCTCCGTGGGCACTGCTGCTTGGCTGGTGGTCTACGCACCTTGAAACCAACTCCAAACGTGTTCAC
The DNA here is from genome assembly GCF_054392235.1 of Sus scrofa. Classification (NCBI taxonomy): domain Eukaryota; kingdom Metazoa; phylum Chordata; class Mammalia; order Artiodactyla; family Suidae; genus Sus; species Sus scrofa. The sequence goes on along the minus strand of NC_139389.1, from coordinate 30,354,235 downwards.
CTTCGCGGAGAAGGCTGATTTGGCAGGAAGAAGCCCTGTGTGCACTGGCCCTGGCAATCCACCCATAGCCAGCTAAGGAGGGACCCACCTAGGGCCTAGCTGCGAAACGGCACAAAACGCGCTCCTAGGAGCTGCACTCTGCAAAGGGAAACTGTGCTCGGGGAACAAAGCTCAGCCCCAAGGCGGCTTGGCTCAGGATCGCAGCGCTTGCCTAGTTCTCACCTAGCCCTAGGCTCCCCATAGGGCCAAGGAGGGTCTGGGCTGCCTCTGGCTCCGTGGGCACTGCTGCTTGGCTGGTGGTCTCCGCACCTTGAAACCAACTCCAAACGTGTTCTCCTTCGTGGAGAAGGCTGATTTGGCAGGAACAAGCCCTGTGTGCACTGGCCCTGGCAATCCACCCATAGCCAGCTAAGGAGGGACCCACCTAGGGCCTAGCTGCGAAACGGCACAAAACGCGCTCCTAGGAGCTGCACTCTGCAAAGGGAAACTGTGCTCGGGGAACAAAGCTCAGCCCCAAGGCGGCTTGGCTCAGGATCGCAGCGCTTGCCTAGTTCTCACCTAGCCCTAGGCTCCCCATAGGGCCAAGGAGGGTCTGGGCTGCCTCTGGCTCCGTGGGCACTGCTGCTTGGCTGGTGGTCTACGCACCTTGAAACCAACTCCAAACGTGTTCACCTTCGAGGAGAAGGCTGATTTGGCAGGAAGAAGCCCTGTGTGCACTGGCCCTGGCAATCCACCCATAGCCAGCTAAGGAGGGACCCACCTAGGGCCTAGCTGCGAAACGGCACAAAACGCGCTCCTAGGAGCTGCACTCTGCAAAGGGAAACTGTGCTCGGGGAACAAAGCTCAGCCCCAAGGCGGCTTGGCTCAGGATCGCAGCCCTTGCCTAGTTCTCACCTAGCCCTAGGCTCCCCATAGGGCCAAGGAGGGTCTGGGCTGCCTCTGGCTCCGTGGGCACTGCTGCTTGGCTGGTGGTCTCCGCATCGTGAAACCAACTCCAAACGTGTTTTCCTTCGCGGAGAAGGCTGATTTGGCAGGAAGAAGCCCTGTGTGCACTGGCCCTGGCAACCCACCCATCGCCAGCTAGGGAGGGACCCACCTAGGGCCTAGCTGCGAAACGGCACAAAACGCGCTCCTAGGAGCTGCACTCTGCAAAGGGAAACTGTGCTCGGGGAACAAAGCTCAGCCCCAAGGCGGCTTGGCTCAGGATCGCAGCGCTTGCCTAGTTCTCACCTAGCCCTAGGCTCCCCATAGGACCAAGGAGGGTCTGGGCTGCCTCTGGCTCCGTGGGCACTGCTGCTTGGCTGGTGGTCTCCGCAGCTTGAAACCAACTCCAAACGTGTTCGCCTTCGCGGAGAAGGCTGATTTGGCAGGAAGAAGCCCTGTGTGCACTGGCCCTGGCAACCCACCCATCGCCAGCTAGGGAGGGACCCACCTAGGGCCTAGCTGCGAAACGGCACAAAACGCGCTCCTAGGAGCTGCACTCTGCAAAGGGAAACTGTGCTCGGGGAACAAAGCTCAGCCCCAAGGCGGCTTGGCTCAGGATCGCAGCGCTTGCCTAGTTCTCACCTAGCCCTAGGCTCCCCATAGGGCCAAGGAGGGTCTGGGCTGCCTCTGGCTCCGTGGGCACTGCTGCTTGGCTGGTGGTCTCCGCACCGTGAAACCAACTCCAAACGTGTTCGCCTTCGCGGAGAAGGCTGATTTGGCAGGAACAAGCCCTGTGTGCACTGGCCCTGGCAAACCACCCATAGCCAGCTAAGGAGGGACCCACCTAGGGCCTAGCTGCGAAACGGCACAAAACGCGCTCCTAGGAGCTGCACTCTGCAAAGGGAAACTGTGCTCGGGGAACAAAGCTCAGCCCCAAGGCGGCTTGGCTCAGGATCGCAGCGCTTGCCTAGTTCTCACCTAGCCCTAGGCTCCCCATAGGGCCAAGGAGGGTCTGGGCTGCCTCTGGCTCCGAGGGCACTGCTGCTTGGCTGGTGGTCTCCGCAGCTTGAAACCAACTCCAAACGTGTTCTCCTTCGCGGAGAAGGCTGATTTGGCAGGAAGAAGCCCTGTGTGCACTGGCCCTGGCAATCCACCCATAGCCAGCTAAGGAGGGACCCACCTAGGGCCTAGCTGCGAAACGGCACAAAACGCGCTCCTAGGAGCTGCACTCTGCAAAGGGAAACTGTGCTCGGGGAACAAAGCTCAGCCCCAAGGCGGCTTGGCTCAGGATCGCAGCGCTTGCCTAGTTCTCACCTAGCCCTAGGCTCCCCATAGGGCCAAGGAGGGTCTGGGCTGCCTCTGGCTCCGTGGGCACTGCTGCTTGGCTGGTGGTCTCCGCAGCTTGAAACCAACTCCAAACGTGTTCGCCTTCGCGGAGAAGGCTGATGTGGCAGGAACAAGCCCTGTGTGCACTGGCCCTGGCAATCCACCCATAGCCAGCTAAGGAGGGACCCACCTAGGGCCTAGCTGCGAAACGGCACAAAACGCGCTCCTAGGAGCTGCACTCTGCAAAGGGAAACTGTGCTCGGGGAACAAAGCTCAGCCCCAAGGCGGCTTGGCTCAGGATCGCAGCGCTTGCCTAGTTCTCACCTAGCCCTAGGCTCCCCATAGGGCCAAGGAGGGTCTGGGCTGCCTCTGGCTCCGTGGGCACTGCTGCTTGGCTGGTGGTCTCCGCACCTTGAAACCAACTCCAAACGTGTTCACCTTCGCGGAGAAGGCTGATTTGGCAGGAAGAAGCCCTGTGTGCACTGGCCCTGGCAATCCACCCATAGCCAGCTAAGGAGGGACCCACCTAGGGCCTAGCTGCGAAACGGCACAAAACGCGCTCCTAGGAGCTGCACTCTGCAAAGGGAAACTGTGCTCGGGGAACAAAGCTCAGCCCCAAGGCGGCTTGGCTCAGGATCGCAGCGCTTGCCTAGTTCTCACCTAGCCCTAGGCTCCCCATAGGGCCAAGGAGGGTCTGGGCTGCCTCTGGCTCCGTGGGCACTGCTGCTTGGCTGGTGGTCTCCGCAGCTTGAAACCAACTCCAAACGTGTTCTCCTTCGCGGAGTAGGCTGATTTGGCAGGAAGAAGCCCTGTGTGCACTGGCCCTAGCAACCCACCCATCGCCAGCTAGGGAGGGACCCACCTAGGGCCTAGCTGCGAAACGGCACAAAACGCGCTCCTAGGAGCTGCACTCTGCAAAGGGAAACTGTGCTCGGGGAACAAAGCTCAGCCCCAAGGCAGCTTGGCTCAGGATCGCAGCGCTTGCCTAGTTCTCACCTAGCCCTAGGCTCCCCATAGGGCCAAGGAGGGTCTGGGCTGCCTCTGGCTCCGTGGGCACTGCTGCTTGGCTGGTGGTCTCCGCACCTTGAAACCAACTCCAAACGTGTTCGCCTTCGCGGAGAAGGCTGATTTGGCAGGAAGAAGCCCTGTGTGCACTGGCCCTGGCAACCCACCCATCGCCAGCTAGGGAGGGACCCACCTAGGGCCTAGCTGCGAAACGGCACAAAACGCGCTCCTAGGAGCTGCACTCTGCAAAGGGAAACTGTGCTCGGGGAACAAAGCTCAGCCCCAAGGCGGCTTGGCTCAGGATCGCAGCGCTTGCCTAGTTCTCACCTAGCCCTAGGCTCCCCATAGGGCCAAGGAGGGTCTGGGCTGCCTCTGGCTCCGTGGGCACTGCTGCTTGGCTGGTGGTCTCCGCAGCTTGAAACCAACTCCAAACGTGTTCGCCTTCGCGGAGAAGGCTGATTTGGCAGGAAGAAGCCCTGTGTGCACTGGCCCTGGCAACCCACCCATCGCCAGCTAGGGAGGGACCCACCTAGGGCCTAGCTGCGAAACGGCACAAAACGCGCTCCTAGGAGCTGCACTCTGCAAAGGGAAACTGTGCTCGGGGAACAAAGCTCAGCCCCAAGGCGGCTTGGCTCAGGATCGCAGCGCTTGCCTAGTTCTCACCTAGCCCTAGGCTCCCCATAGGGCCAAGGAGGGTCTGGGCTGCCTCTGGCTCCGTGGGCACTGCTGCTTGGTTGGTGGTCTCCGCACCTTGAAACCAACTCCAAACGTGTTCTCCTTCGTGGAGAAGGCTGATTTGGCAGGAACAAGCCCTGTGTGCACTGGCCCTGGCAAACCACCCATAGCCAGCTAAGGAGGGACCCACCTAGGGCCCAGCTGCGAAACGGCACAAAACGCGCTCCTAGGAGCTGCACTCTGCAAAGGGAAACTGTGCTCGGGGAACAAAGCTCAGCCCCAAGGCGGCTTGGCTCAGGATCGCAGCGCTTGCCTAGTTCTCACCTAGCCCTAGGCTCCCCATAGGGCCAAGGAGGGTCTGGGCTGCCTCTGGCTCCGAGGGCACTGCTGCTTGGCTGGTGGTCTCCGCAGCTTGAAACCAACTCCAAACGTGTTCTCCTTCGCGGAGAAGGCTGATTTGGCAGGAAGAAGCCCTGTGTGCACTGGCCCTGGCAATCCACCCATAGCCAGCTAAGGAGGGACCCACCTAGGGCCTAGCTGCGAAACGGCACAAAACGCGCTCCTAGGAGCTGCACTCTGCAAAGGGAAACTGTGCTCGGGGAACAAAGCTCAGCCCCAAGGCGGCTTGGCTCAGGATCGCAGCGCTTGCCTAGTTCTCACCTAGCCCTAGGCTCCCCATAGGGCCAAGGAGGGTCTGGGCTGCCTCTGGCTCCGTGGGCACTGCTGCTTGGCTGGTGGTCTCCGCACCTTGAAACCAACTCCAAACGTGTTCGCCTTCGCGGAGAAGGCTGATTTGGCAGGAAGAAGCCCTGTGTGCACTGGCCCTGGCAACCCACCCATAGCCAGCTAGGGAGGGACCCACCTAGGGCCTAGCTGCGAAACGGCACAAAACGCGCTCCTAGGAGCTGCACTCTGCAAAGGGAAACTGTGCTCGGGGAACAAAGCTCAGCCCCAAGGCGGCTTGGCTCAGGATCGCAGCGCTTGCCTAGTTCTCACCTAGCCCTAGGCTCCCCATAGGGCCAAGGAGGGTCTGGGCTGCCTCTGGCTCCGAGGGCACTGCTGCTTGGCTGGTGGTCTCCGCAGCTTGAAACCAACTCCAAACGTGTTCGCCTTCGCGGAGAAGGCTGATTTGGCAGGAAGAAGCCCTGTGTGCACTGGCCCTGGCAACCCACCCATCGCCAGCTAGGGAGGGACCCACCTAGGGCCTAGCTGCGAAACGGCACAAAACGCGCTCCTAGGAGCTGCACTCTGCAAAGGGAAACTGTGCTCGGGGAACAAAGCTCAGCCCCAAGGCGGCTTGGCTCAGGATCGCAGCGCTTGCCTAGTTCTCACCTAGCCCTAGGCTCCCCATAGGGCCAAGGAGGGTCTGGGCTGCCTCTGGCTCCGTGGGCACTGCTGCTTGGTTGGTGGTCTCCGCACCTTGAAACCAACTCCAAACGTGTTCTCCTTCGTGGAGAAGGCTGATTTGGCAGGAAGAAGCCCTGTGTGCACTGGCCCTGGCAAACCGCCCATCGCCAGCTAAGGAGGGACCCACCAAGGGCCTAGCTGCGAAACGGCACAAAACGCGCTCCTAGGAGCTGCACTCTGCAAAGGGAAACTGTGCTCGGGGAACAAAGCTCAGCCCCAAGGCGGCTTGGCTCAGGATCGCAGCGCTTGCCTAGTTCTCACCTAGCCCTAGGCTCCCCATAGGGCCAAGGAGGGTCTGGGCTGCCTCTGGCTCCGAGGGCACTGCTGCTTGGCTGGTGGTCTCCGCAGCTTGAAACCAACTCCAAACGTGTTCGCCTTCGCGGAGAAGGCTGATTTGGCAGGAAGAAGCCCTGTGTGCACTGGCCCTGGCAACCCACCCATCGCCAGCTAGGGAGGGACCCACCTAGGGCCTAGCTGCGAAACGGCACAAAACGCGCTCCTAGGAGCTGCACTCTGCAAAGGGAAACTGTGCTCGGGGAACAAAGCTCAGCCCCAAGGCGGCTTGGCTCAGGATCGCAGCGCTTGCCTAGTTCTCACCTAGCCCTAGGCTCCCCATAGGGCCAAGGAGGGTCTGGGCTGCCTCTGGCTCCGTGGGCACTGCTGCTTGGCTGGTGGTCTCCGCAGCTTGAAACCAACTCCAAACGTGTTCGCCTTCGCGGAGAAGGCTGATTTGGCAGGAAGAAGCCCTGTGTGCACTGGCCCTAGCAACCCACCCATCGCAAGCTAGGGAGGGACCCACCTAGGGCCTAGCTGCGAAACGGCACAAAACGCGCTCCTAGGAGCTGCACTCTGCAAAGGGAAACTGTGCTCGGGGAACAAAGCTCAGCCCCAAGGCGGCTTGGCTCAGGATCGCAGCGCTTGCCTAGTTCTCACCTAGCCCTAGGCTCCCCATAGGGCCAAGGAGGGTCTGGGCTGCCTCTGGCTCCGTGGGCACTGCTGCTTGGTTGGTGGTCTCCGCACCTTGAAACCAACTCCAAACGTGTTCTCCTTCGTGGAGAAGGCTGATTTGGCAGGAAGAAGCCCTGTGTGCACTGGCCCTGGCAAACCGCCCATCGCCAGCTAAGGAGGGACCCACCAAGGGCCTAGCTGCGAAACGGCACAAAACGCGCTCCTAGGAGCTGCACTCTGCAAAGGGAAACTGTGCTCGGGGAACAAAGCTCAGCCCCAAGGCGGCTTGGCTCAGGATCGCAGCGCTTGCCTAGTTCTCACCTAGCCCTAGGCTCCCCATAGGGCCAAGGAGGGTCTGGGCTGCCTCTGGCTCCGTGGGCACTGCTGCTTGGCTGGTGGTCTCCGCACCGTGAAACCAACTCCAAACGTGTTCGCCTTCGCGGAGAAGGCTGATTTGGCAGGAAGAAGCCCTGTGTGCACTGGCCCTGGCAACCCACCCATCGCCAGCTAGGGAGGGACCCACCTAGGGCCTAGCTGCGAAACGGCACAAAACGCGCTCCTAGGAGCTGCACTCTGCAAAGGGAAACTGTGCTCGGGGAACAAAGCTCAGCCCCAAGGCGGCTTGGCTCAGGATCGCAGCGCTTGCCTAGTTCTCACCTAGCCCTAGGCTCCCCATAGGGCCAAGGAGGGTCTGGGCTGCCTCTGGCTCCGTGGGCACTGCTGCTTGGTTGGTGGTCTCCGCACCTTGAAACCAACTCCAAACGTGTTCGCCTTCGTGGAGAAGGCTGATTTGGCAGGAACAAGCCCTGTGTGCACTGGCCCTCGCAATCCACCCATAGCCAGCTAAGGAGGGACCCACCTAGGGCCTAGCTGCGAAACGGCACAAAACGCGCTCCTAGGAGCTGCACTCTGCAAAGGGAAACTGTGCTCGGGGAGCAAAGCTCAGCCCCAAGGCGGCTTGGCTCAGGATCGCAGCGCTTGCCTAGTTCTCACCTAGCCCTAGGCTCCCCATAGGGCCAAGGAGGGTCTGGGCTGCCTCTGGCTCCGTGGGCACTGCTGCTTGGCTGGTGGTCTCCGCACCGTGAAACCAACTCCAAACGTGTTCGCCTTCGCGGAGAAGGCTGATTTGGCAGGAAGAAGCCCTGTGTGCACTGGCCCTGGCAACCCACCCATCGCCAGCTAGGGAGGGACCCACCTAGGGCCTAGCTGCGAAACGGCACAAAACGCGCTCCTAGGAGCTGCACTCTGCAAAGGGAAACTGTGCTCGGGGAACAAAGCTCAGCCCCAAGGCGGCTTGGCTCAGGATCGCAGCGCTTGCCTAGTTCTCACCTAGCCCTAGGCTCCCCATAGGGCCAAGGAGGGTCTGGGCTGCCTCTGGCTCCGTGGGCACTGCTGCTTGGTTGGTGGTCTCCGCACATTGAAACCAACTCCAAACGTGTTCTCCTTCGCGGAGAAGGCTGATTTGGCAGGAAGAAGCCCTGTGTGCACTGGCCCTGGCAACCCACCCATCGCCAGCTAGGGAGGGACCCACCTAGGGCCTAGCTGCGAAACGGCACAAAACGCGCTCCTAGGAGCTGCACTCTGCAAAGGGAAACTGTGCTCGGGGAACAAAGCTCAGCCCCAAGGCGGCTTGGCTCAGGATCGCAGCGCTTGCCTAGTTCTCACCTAGCCCTAGGCTCCCCATAGGGCCAAGGAGGGTCTGGGCTGCCTCTGGCTCCGTGGGCACTGCTGCTTGGCTGGTGGTCTCCGCACTGTGAAACCAACTCCAAACGTGTTCGCCTTCGCGGAGAAGGCTGATTTGGCAGGAAGAAGCCCTGTGTGCACTGGCCCTGGCAACCCACCCATCGCCAGCTAGGGAGGGACCCACCTAGGGCCTAGCTGCGAAACGGCACAAAACGCGATCCTAGGAGCTGCACTCTGCAAAGGGAAACTGTGCTCGGGGAACAAACCTCAGCCCCAAGGCGACTTGGCTCAGGATCGCAGCGCTTGCCTAGTTCTCACCTAGCCCTAGGCTCCCCATAGGGCCAAGGAGGGTCTGGGCTGCCTCTGGCTCCGTGGGCACTGCTGCTTGGCTGGTGGTCTCCGCACCGTGAAACCAACTCCAAACGTGTTCGCCTTCGCGGAGAAGGCTGATTTGGCAGGAAGAAGCCCTGTGTGCACTGGCCCTGGCAACCCACCCATCGCCAGCTAGGGAGGGACCCACCTAGGGCCTAGCTGCGAAACGGCACAAAACGCGCTCCTAGGAGCTGCACTCTGCAAAGGGAAACTGTGCTCGGGGAACAAAGCTCAGCCCCAAGGCGGCTTGGCTCAGGATCGCAGCGCTTGCCTAGTTCTCACCTAGCCCTAGGCTCCCCATAGGGCCAAGGAGGGTCTGGGCTGCCTCTGGCTCCGTGGGCACTGCTGCTTGGTTGGTGGTCTCCGCACCTTGAAACCAACTCCAAACGTGTTCGCCTTCGTGGAGAAGGCTGATTTGGCAGGAACAAGCCCTGTGTGCACTGGCCCTCGCAATCCACCCATAGCCAGCTAAGGAGGGACCCACCTAGGGCCTAGCTGCGAAACGGCACAAAACGCGCTCCTAGGAGCTGCACTCTGCAAAGGGAAACTGTGCTCGGGGAGCAAAGCTCAGCCCCAAGGCGGCTTGGCTCAGGATCGCAGCGCTTGCCTAGTTCTCACCTAGCCCTAGGCTCCCCATAGGGCCAAGGAGGGTCTGGGCTGCCTCTGGCTCCGTGGGCACTGCTGCTTGGCTGGTGGTCTCCGCACCTTGAAACCAACTCCAAACGTGTTCGCCTTCGCGGAGAAGGCTGATTTGGCAGGAAGAAGCCCTGTGTGCACTGGCCCTGGCAACCCACCCATCGCCAGCTAGGGAGGGACCCACCTAGGGCCTAGCTGCGAAACGGCACAAAACGCGCTCCTAGGAGCTGCACTCTGCAAAGGGAAACTGTGCTCGGGGAACAAAGCTCAGCCCCAAGGCGGCTTGGCTCAGGATCGCAGCGCTTGCCTAGTTCTCACCTAGCCCTAGGCTCCCCATAGGGCCAAGGAGGGTCTGGGCTGCCTCTGGCTCCGTGGGCACTGCTGCTTGGTTGGTGGTCTCCGCACATTGAAACCAACTCCAAACGTGTTCTCCTTCGCGGAGAAGGCTGATTTGGCAGGAAGAAGCCCTGTGTGCACTGGCCCTGGCAACCCACCCATCGCCAGCTAGGGAGGGACCCACCTAGGGCCTAGCTGCGAAACGGCACAAAACGCGATCCTAGGAGCTGCACTCTGCAAAGGGAAACTGTGCTCGGGGAACAAAGCTCAGCCCCAAGGCGGCTTGGCTCAGGATCGCAGCGCTTGCCTAGTTCTCACCTAGCCCTAGGCTCCCCATAGGGCCAAGGTTGGTCTGGGCTGCCTCTGGCTCCGTGGGCACTGCTGCTTGGCTGGTGGTCTCCGCACTTTGAAACCAACTCCAAACATGTTCGCCTTCTTGGAGAAGGCTGATTTGGCAGGAAGAAGCCCTGTGTGCACTGGCCCTGGCAAACCGCCCATCGCCAGCTAAGGAGGGACCCACCAAGGGCCTAGCTGCGAAACGGCACAAAACGCGCTCCTAGGAGCTGCACTCTGCAAAGGGAAACTGTGCTCGGGGAACAAAGCTCAGCCCCAAGGCGGCTTGGCTCAGGATCGCAGCGCTTGCCTAGTTCTCACCTAGCCCTAGGCTCCCCATAGGGCCAAGGAGGGTCTGGGCTGCCTCTGGCTCCGTGGGCACTGCTGCTTGGCTGGTGGTCTCCGCACCGTGAAACCAACTCCAAACGTGTTCGCCTTCGCGGAGAAGGCTGATTTGGCAGGAAGAAGCCCTGTGTGCACTGGCCCTGGCAACCCACCCATCGCCAGCTAGGGAGGGACCCACCTAGGGCCTAGCTTTGAAACGGCACAAAACGCGCTCCTAGGAGCTGCACTCTGCAAAGGGAAACTGTGCTCGGGGAACAAAGCTCAGCCCCAAGGCGGCTTGGCTCAGGATCGCAGCGCTTGCCTAGTTCTCACCTAGCCCTAGGCTCCCCATAGGGCCAAGGAGGGGCTGGGCTGCCTCTGGCTCCGTGGGCACTGCTGCTTGGCTGGTGGTCTCCGCACCTTGAAACCAACTCCAAACGTGTTCTCCTTCGCGGAGAAGGCTGATTTGGCAGGAACAAGCCCTGTGTGCACTGGCCCTGGCAATCCACCCATAGCCAGCTAAGGAGGGACCCACCTAGGGCCTAGCTGCGAAACGGCACAAAACGCGCTCCTAGGAGCTGCACTCTGCAAAGGGAAACTGTGCTCGGGGAACAAAGCTCAGCCCCAAGGCGGCTTGGCTCAGGATCGCAGCGCTTGCCTAGTTCTCACCTAGCCCTAGGCTCCCCATAGGGCCAAGGAGGGTCTGGGCTGCCTCTGGCTCCGTGGGCACTGCTGCTTGGCTGGTGGTCTCCGCACCGTGAAACCAACTCCAAACGTGTTCGCCTTCGCGGAGAAGGCTGATTTGGCAGGAAGAAGCCCTGTGTGCACTGGCCCTGGCAACCCACCCATCGCCAGCTAGGGAGGGACCCACCTAGGGCCTAGCTGCGAAACGGCACAAAACGCGCTCCTAGGAGCTGCACTCTGCAAAGGGAAACTGTGCTCGGGGAACAAAGCTCAGCCCCAAGGCGGCTTGGCTCAGGATCGCAGCGCTTGCCTAGTTCTCACCTAGCCCTAGGCTCCCCATATGGCCAAGGAGGGTCTGGGCTGCCTCTGGCTCCGTGGGCACTGCTGCTTGGCTGGTGGTCTCCGCACTGTGAAACCAACTCCAAACGTGGTCGCCTTCGCGGAGAAGGCTGATTTGGCAGGAAGAAGCCCTGTGTGCACTGGCCCTGGCAACCCACCCATCGCCAGCTAGGGAGGGACCCACCTAGGGCCTAGCTGCGAAACGGCACAAAACGCGCTCCTAGGAGCTGCACTCTGCAAAGGGAAACTGTGCTCGGGGAACAAAGCTCAGCCCCAAGGCGGCTTGGCTCAGGATCGCAGCGCTTGCCTAGTTCTCACCTAGCCCTAGGCTCCCCATAGGGCCAAGGAGGGTCTGGGCTGCCTCTGGCTCCGAGGGCACTGCTGCTTGGCTGGTGGTCTCCGCACCGTGAAACCAACTCCAAACGTGTTCTCCTTCGCGGAGAAGGCTGATTTGGCAGGAAGAAGCCCTGTGTGCACTGGCCCTGGCAACCCACCCATCGCCAGCTAGGGAGGGACCCACCTAGGGCCTAGCTGCGAAACGGCACAAAACGCGCTCCTAGGAGCTGCACTCTGCAAAGGGAAACTGTGCTCGGGGAACAAAGCTCAGCCCCAAGGCGGCGTGGCTCAGGATCGCAGCGCTTGCCTAGTTCTCACCTAGCCCTAGGCTCCCCATAGGGCCAAGGAGGGTCTGGGCTGCCTCTGGCTCCGCGGGCATTGCTGCTTGTTTGGTGGTCTCCCCACATTGAATCCAACTCCAAACGTGTTCTCCTTCGTGGAGAAGGCTGATTTGGCAGGAAGAAGCCCTGTGTGCACTGGCCCTGGCAACCCACCCATCGCCAGCTAGGGAGGGACCCACCTAGGGCCTAGCTGCGAAACGGCACAAAACGCGCTCCTAGGAGCTGCACTCTGCAAAGGGAAACTGTGCTCGGGGAACAAAGCTCAGCCCCAAGGCGGCTTGGCTCAGGATCGCAGCGCTTGCCTAGTTCTCACCTAGCCCTAGGCTCCCCATAGGGCCAAGGAGGGTCTGGGCTGCCTCTGGCTCCGTGGGCACTGCTGCTTGGCTGGTGGTCTCCGCACCTTGAAACCAACTCCAAACGTGTTCGCCTTCGCGGAGAAGGCTGATTTGGCAGGAAGAAGCCCTGTGTGCACTGGCCCTGGCAATCCACCCATAGCCAGCTAAGGAGGGACCCACCTAGGGCCTAGCTGCGAAACGGCACAAAACGCGCTCCTAGGAGCTGCACTCTGCAAAGGGAAACTGTGCTCGGGGAACAAAGCTCAGCCCCAAGGCGGCTTGGCTCAGGATCGCAGCGCTTGCCTAGTTCTCACCTAGCCCTAGGCTCCCCATAGGGCCAAGGAGGGTCTGGGCTGCCTCTGGCTCCGTGGGCACTGCTGCTTGTCTGGTGGTCTCCGCACCTTGAAACCAACTCCAAACGTGTTCGCCTTCGTGGAGAAGGCTGATTTGGCAGGAACAAGCCCTGTGTGCACTGGCCCTCGCAATCCACCCATAGCCAGCTAAGGAGGGACCCACCTAGGGCCTAGCTGCGAAACGGCACAAAACGCGCTCCTAGGAGCTGCACTCTGCAAAGGGAAACTGTGCTCGGGGAGCAAAGCTCAGCCCCAAGGCGGCTTGGCTCAGGATCGCAGCGCTTGCCTAGTTCTCACCTAGCCCTAGGCTCCCCATAGGGCCAAGGAGGGTCTGGGCTGCCTCTGGCTCCGTGGGCACTGCTGCTTGGCTGGTGGTCTCCGCACCGTGAAACCAACTCCAAACGTGTTCGCCTTCGCGGAGAAGGCTGATTTGGCAGGAAGAAGCCCTGTGTGCACTGGCCCTGGCAACCCACCCATCGCCAGCTAGGGAGGGACCCACCTAGGGCCTAGCTGCGAAACGGCACAAAACGCGCTCCTAGGAGCTGCACTCTGCAAAGGGAAACTGTGCTCGGGGAACAAAGCTCAGCCCCAAGGCGGCTTGGCTCAGGATCGCAGCGCTTGCCTAGTTCTCACCTAGCCCTAGGCTCCCCATAGGGCCAAGGAGGGTCTGGGCTGCCTCTGGCTCCGTGGGCACTGCTGCTTGGTTGGTGGTCTCCGCACATTGAAACCAACTCCAAACGTGTTCGCCTTCGCGGAGAAGGCTGATTTGGCAGGAAGAAGCCCTGTGTGCACTGGCCCTGGCAACCCACCCATCGCCAGCTAGGGAGGGACCCACCTAGGGCCTAGCTGCGAAACGGCACAAAACGCGCTCCTAGGAGCTGCACTCTGCAAAGGGAAACTGTGCTCGGGGAACAAAGCTCAGCCCCAAGGCGGCTTGGCTCAGGATCGCAGCGCTTGCCTAGTTCTCACCTAGCCCTAGGCTCCCCATAGGGCCAAGGAGGGTCTGGGCTGCCTCTGGCTCCGTGGGCACTGCTGCTTGGCTGGTGGTCTCCGCACTTTGAAACCAACTCCAAACATGTTCGCCTTCTTGGAGAAGGCTGATTTGGCAGGAAGAAGCCCTGTGTGCACTGGCCCTGGCAAACCGCCCATCGCCAGCTAAGGAGGGACCCACCAAGGGCCTAGCTGCGAAACGGCACAAAACGCGCTCCTAGGAGCTGCACTCTGCAAAGGGAAACTGTGCTCGGGGAACAAAGCTCAGCCCCAAGGCGGCTTGGCTCAGGATCGCAGCGCTTGCCTAGTTCTCACCTAGCCCTAGGCTCCCCATAGGGCCAAGGAGGGTCTGGGCTGCCTCTGGCTCCGTGGGCACTGCTGCTTGGCTGGTGGTCTCCGCACCGTGAAACCAACTCCAAACGTGTTCGCCTTCGCGGAGAAGGCTGATTTGGCAGGAAGAAGCCCTGTGTGCACTGGCCCTGGCAACCCACCCATCGCCAGCTAGGGAGGGACCCACCTAGGGCCTAGCTGCGAAACGGCACAAAACGCGCTCCTAGGAGCTGCACTCTGCAAAGGGAAACTGTGCTCGGGGAACAAAGCTCAGCCCCAAGGCGGCTTGGCTCAGGATCGCAGCGCTTGCCTAGTTCTCACCTAGCCCTAGGCTCCCCATAGGGCCAAGGAGGGGCTGGGCTGCCTCTGGCTCCGTGGGCACTGCTGCTTGGCTGGTGGTCTCCGCACCTTGAAACCAACTCCAAACGTGTTCTCCTTCGCGGAGAAGGCTGATTTGGCAGGAAGAAGCCCTGTGTGCACTGGCCCTGGCAATCCACCCATCGCCAGCTAAGGAGGGACCCACCTAGGGCCTAGCTGCGAAACGGCACAAAACGCGCTCCTAGGAGCTGCACTCTGCAAAGGGAAACTGTGCTCGGGGAACAAAGCTCAGCCCCAAGGCGGCTTGGCTCAGGATCGCAGCGCTTGCCTAGTTCTCACCTAGCCCTAGGCTCCCCATAGGGCCAAGGAGGGTCTGGGCTGCCTCTGGCTCCGTGGGCACTGCTGCTTGGCTGGTGGTCTCCGCACCGTGAAACCAACTCCAAACGTGTTCGCCTTCGCGGAGAAGGCTGATTTGGCAGGAAGAAGCCCTGTGTGCACTGGCCCTGGCAACCCACCCATCGCCAGCTAGGGAGGGACCCACCTAGGGCCAAGCTGCGAAACGGCACAAAACGCGCTCCTAGGAGCTGCACTCTGCAAAGGGAAACTGTGCTCGGGGAACAAAGCTCAGCCCCAAGGCGGCTTGGCTCAGGATCGCAGCGCTTGCCTAGTTCTCACCTAGCCCTAGGCTCCCCATAGGGCCAAGGAGGGTCTGGGCTGCCTCTGGCTCCGTGGGCACTGCTGCTTGGCTGGTGGTCTCCGCACTGTGAAACCAACTCCAAACGTGTTCGCCTTCGCGGAGAAGGCTGATTTGGCAGGAAGAAGCCCTGTGTGCACTGGCCCTGGCAACCCACCCATCGCCAGCTAGGGAGGGACCCACCTAGGGCCTAGCTGCGAAACGGCACAAAACGCGCTCCTAGGAGCTGCACTCTGCAAAGGGAAACTGTGCTCGGGGAACAAAGCTCAGCCCCAAGGCGGCTTGGCTCAGGATCGCAGCGCTTGCCTAGTTCTCACCTAGCCCTAGGCTCCCCATAGGGCCAAGGAGGGTCTGGGCTGCCTCTGGCTCCGTGGGCACTGCTGCTTGGCTGGTGGTCTCCGCACCGTGAAACCAACTCCAAACGTGTTCTCCTTCGCGGAGAAGGCTGATTTGGCAGGAAGAAGCCCTGTGTGCACTGGCCCTGGCAACCCACCCATCGCCAGCTAGGGAGGGACCCACCTAGGGCCTAGCTGCGAAACGGCACAAAACGCGCTCCTAGGAGCTGCACTCTGCAAAGGGAAACTGTGCTCGGGGAACAAAGCTCAGCCCCAAGGCGGCGTGGCTCAGGATCGCAGCGCTTGCCTAGTTCTCACCTAGCCCTAGGCTCCCCATAGGGCCAAGGAGGGTCTGGGCTGCCTCTGGCTCCGCGGGCATTGCTGCTTGTTTGGTGGTCTCCCCACATTGAATCCAACTCCAAACGTGTTCTCCTTCGTGGAGAAGGCTGATTTGGCAGGAAGAAGCCCTGTGTGCACTGGCCCTGGCAACCCACCCATCGCCAGCTAGGGAGGGACCCACCTAGGGCCTAGCTGCGAAACGGCACAAAACGCGCTCCTAGGAGCTGCACTCTGCAAAGGGAAACTGTGCTCGGGGAACAAAGCTCAGCCCCAAGGCGGCTTGGCTCAGGATCGCAGCGCTTGCCTAGTTCTCACCTAGCCCTAGGCTCCCCATAGGGCCAAGGAGGGTCTGGGCTGCCTCTGGCTCCGTGGGCACTGCTGCTTGGCTGGTGGTCTCCGCACCTTGAAACCAACTCCAAACGTGTTCGCCTTCGTGGAGAAGGCTGATTTGGCAGGAACAAGCCCTGTGTGCACTGGCCCTGGCAATCCACCCATAGCCAGCTAAGGAGGGACCCACCTAGGGCCTAGCTGCGAAACGGCACAAAACGCGCTCCTAGGAGCTGCACTCTGCAAAGGGAAACTGTGCTCGGGGAACAAAGCTCAGCCCCAAGGCGGCTTGGCTCAGGATCGCAGCGCTTGCCTAGTTCTCACCTAGCCCTAGGCTCCCCATAGGGCCAAGGAGGGTCTGGGCTGCCTCTGGCTCCGTGGGCACTGCTGCTTGGCTGGTGGTCTCCGCACCTTGAAACCAACTCCAAACGTGTTCGCCTTCGCGGAGAAGGCTGATTTGGCAGGAAGAAGCCCTGTGTGCACTGGCCCTGGCAATCCACCCATAGCCAGCTAAGGAGGGACCCACCTAGGGCCTAGCTGCGAAACGGCACAAAACGCGCTCCTAGGAGCTGCACTCTGCAAAGGGAAACTGTGCTCGGGGAACAAAGCTCAGCCCCAAGGCGGCTTGGCTCAGGATCGCAGCGCTTGCCTAGTTCTCACCTAGCCCTAGGCTCCCCATAGGGCCAAGGAGGGTCTGGGCTGCCTCTGGCTCCGTGGGCACTGCTGCTTGGCTGGTGGTCTCCGCAGCTTGAAACCAACTCCAAACGTGTTCTCCTTCGCGGAGAAGGCTGATTTGGCAGGAAGAAGCCCTGTGTGCACTGGCCCTAGCAATCCACCCATCGCCAGCTAGGGAGGGACCCACCTAGGGCCTAGCTGCGAAACGGCACAAAACGCGCTCCTAGGAGCTGCACTCTGCAAAGGGAAACTGTGCTCGGGGAACAAAGCTCAGCCCCAAGGCGGCTTGGCTCAGGATCGCAGCGCTTGCCTAGTTCTCACCTAGCCCTAGGCTCCCCATAGGGTCAAGGAGGGTCTGGGCTGCCTCTGGCTCCGTGGGCACTGCTGCTTGGCTGGTGGTCTCCGCACCTTGAAACCAACTCCAAACGTGTTCTCCTTCGCGGAGAAGGCTGATTTGGCAGGAAGAAGCCCTGTGTGCACTGGCCCTGGCAATCCACCCATCGCCAGCTAGGGAGGGACCCACCTAGGGCCTAGCTGCGAAACGGCACAAAACGCGCTCCTAGGAGCTGCACTCTGCAAAGGGAAACTGTGCTCGGGGAACAAAGCTCAGCCCCAAGGCGGCTTGGCTCAGGATCGCAGCGCTTGCCTAGTTCTCACCTAGCCCTAGGCTCCCCATAGGACCAAGGAGGGTCTGGGCTGCCTCTGGCTACGTGGGCACTGCTGCTTGGCTGGTGGTCTCCGCAGCTTGAAACCAACTCCAAACGTGTTCGCCTTCGCGGAGAAGGCTGATTTGGCAGGAAGAAGCCCTGTGTGCACTGGCCCTGGCAACCCACCCATCGCCAGCTAGGGAGGGACCCACCTAGGGCCTAGCTGCGAAACGGCACAAAACGCGCTCCTAGGAGCTGCACTCTGCAAAGGGAAACTGTGCTCGGGGAACAAAGCTCAGCCCCAAGGCGGCTTGGCTCAGGATCGCAGCGTTTGCCTAGTTCTCACCTAGCCCTAGGCTCCCCATATGTCCAAGGAGGGTCTGGGCTGCCTCTGGCTCCGTGGGCACTGCTGCTTGGTTGGTGGTCTCCGCACCTTGAAACCAACTCCAAACGTGTTCTCCTTCGCGGAGAAGGCTGATTTGGCAGGAACAAGCCCTGTGTGCACTGGCCCTGGCAAACCACCCATCGCCAGCTATGGAGGGACCCACCTAGGGCCTAGCTGCGAAACGGCACAAAACGCGCTCCTAGGAGCTGCACTCTGCAAAGGGAAACTGTGCTCGGGGAACAAAGCTCAGCCCCAAGGCGGCTTGGCTCAGGATCGCAGCGCTTGCCTAGTTCTCACCTAGCCCTAGGCTCCCCATAGGGCCAAGGAGGTTCTGGGCTGCCTCTGGCTCCGTGGGCACTGCTGCTTGGCTGGTGGTCTCCGCAGCTTGAAACCAACTCCAAACGTGTTCGCCTTCGCGGAGAAGGCTGATTTGGCAGGAAGAAGCCCTGTGTGCACTGGCCCTGGCAATCCACCCATCGCCAGCTAGGGAGGGACCCACCTAGGGCCTAGCTGCGAAACGGCACAAAACGCGCTCCTAGGAGCTGCACTCTGCAAAGGGAAACTGTGCTCGGGGAACAAAGCTCAGCCCCAAGGCGGCTTGGCTCAGGATCGCAGCGCTTGCCTAGTTCTCACCTAGCCCTAGGCTCCCCTAGGGCCAAGGAGGGTCTGGGCTGCCTCTGGCTCCGTGGGCACTGCTGCTTGGCTGGTGGTCTCCGCACCTTGAAACCAACTCCAAACGTGTTCGCCTTCGTGGAGAAGGCTGATTTGGCAGGAACAAGCCATGTGTGCACTGGCCCTCGCAATCCACCCATAGCCAGCTAAGGAGGGACCCACCTAGGGCCTAGCTGCGAAACGGCACAAAACGCGCTCCTAGGAGCTGCACTCTGCAAAGGGAAACTGTGCTCGGGGAACAAAGCTCAGCCCCAAGGCGGCGTGGCTCAGGATCGCAGCGCTTGCCTAGTTCTCACCTAGCCCTAGGCTCCCCATAGGGCCAAGGAGGGTCTGGGCTGCCTCTGGCTCCGTGGGCACTGCTGCTTGGCTGGTGGTCTCCGCACCTTGAAACCAACTCCAAACGTGTTCTCCTTCGCGGAGAAGGCTGATTTGGCAGGAAGAAGCCCTGTGTGCACTGGCCCTGACAATCCACCCATAGCCAGCTAAGGAGGGACCCACCTAGGGCCTAGCTGCGAAACGGCACAAAACGCGCTCCTAGGAGCTGCACTCTGCAAAGGGAAACTGTGCTCGGGGAACAAAGCTCAGCCCCAAGGCGGCTTGGCTCAGGATCGCAGCGCTTGCCTAGTTCTCACCTAGCCCTAGGCTCCCCATAGGGCCAAGGAGGGTCTGGGCTGCCTCTGGCTCCGTGGGCACTGCTGCTTGGCTGGTGGTCTCCGCACCTTGAAACCAACTCCAAACGTGTTCGCCTTCGCGGAGAAGGCTGATTTGGCAGGAAGAAGCCCTGTGTGCACTGGCCCTGGCAACCCACCCATCGCCAGCTAGGGAGGGACCCACCTAGGGCCTAGCTGCGAAACGGCACAAAACGCGCTCCTAGGAGCTGCACTCTGCAAAGGGAAACTGTGCTCGGGGAACAAAGCTCAGCCCCAAGGCGGCTTGGCTCAGGATCGCAGCGTTTGCCTAGTTCTCACCTAGCCCTAGGCTCCCCATATGTCCAAGGAGGGTCTGGGCTGCCTCTGGCTCCGTGGGCACTGCTGCTTGGTTGGTGGTCTCCGCACCTTGAAACCAACTCCAAACGTGTTCTCCTTCGCGGAGAAGGCTGATTTGGCAGGAACAAGCCCTGTGTGCACTGGCCCTGGCAAACCACCCATCGCCAGCTATGGAGGGACCCACCTAGGGCCTAGCTGCGAAACGGCACAAAACGCGCTCCTAGGAGCTGCACTCTGCAAAGGGAAACTGTGCTCGGGGAACAAAGCTCAGCCCCAAGGCGGCTTGGCTCAGGATCGCAGCGCTTGCCTAGTTCTCACCTAGCCCTAGGCTCCCCATAGGGCCAAGGAGGTTCTGGGCTGCCTCTGGCTCCGTGGGCACTGCTGCTTGGCTGGTGGTCTCCGCAGCTTGAAACCAACTCCAAACGTGTTCGCCTTCGCGGAGAAGGCTGATTTGGCAGGAAGAAGCCCTGTGTGCACTGGCCCTGGCAATCCACCCATCGCCAGCTAGGGAGGGACCCACCTAGGGCCTAGCTGCGAAACGGCACAAAACGCGCTCCTAGGAGCTGCACTCTGCAAAGGGAAACTGTGCTCGGGGAACAAAGCTCAGCCCCAAGGCGGCTTGGCTCAGGATCGCAGCGCTTGCCTAGTTCTCACCTAGCCCTAGGCTCCCCTAGGGCCAAGGAGGGTCTGGGCTGCCTCTGGCTCCGTGGGCACTGCTGCTTGGCTGGTGGTCTCCGCACCTTGAAACCAACTCCAAACGTGTTCGCCTTCGTGGAGAAGGCTGATTTGGCAGGAACAAGCCATGTGTGCACTGGCCCTCGCAATCCACCCATAGCCAGCTAAGGAGGGACCCACCTAGGGCCTAGCTGCGAAACGGCACAAAACGCGCTCCTAGGAGCTGCACTCTGCAAAGGGAAACTGTGCTCGGGGAACAAAGCTCAGCCCCAAGGCGGCTTGGCTCAGGATCGCAGCGCTTGCCTAGTTCTCACCTAGCCCTAGGCTCCCCATAGGGCCAAGGAGGGTCTGGGCTGCCTCTGGCTCCGTGGGCACTGCTGCTTGGCTGGTGGTCTCCGCACCTTGAAACCAACTCCAAACGTGTTCTCCTTCGCGGAGAAGGCTGATTTGGCAGGAAGAAGCCCTGTGTGCACTGGCCCTGACAATCCACCCATAGCCAGCTAAGGAGGGACCCACCTAGGGCCTAGCTGCGAAACGGCACAAAACGCGCTCCTAGGAGCTGCACTCTGCAAAGGGAAACTGTGCTCGGGGAACAAAGCTCAGCCCCAAGGCGGCTTGGCTCAGGATCGCAGCGCTTGCCTAGTTCTCACCTAGCCCTAGGCTCCCCATAGGGCCAAGGAGGGTCTGGGCTGCCTCTGGCTCCGTGGGCACTGCTGCTTGGCTGGTGGTCTCCGCAGCTTGAAACCAACTCCAAACGTGTTCGCCTTCGCGGAGAAGGCTGATTTGGCAGGAAGAAGCCCTGTGTGCACTGGCCCTGGCAACCCACCCATCGCCAGCTAGGGAGGGACCCACCTAGGGCCTAGCTGCGAAACGGCACAAAACGCGCTCCTAGGAGCTGCACTCTGCAAAGGGAAACTGTGCTCGGGGAACAAAGCTCAGCCCCAAGGCGGCTTGGCTCAGGATCGCAGCGTTTGCCTAGTTCTCACCTAGCCCTAGGCTCCCCATATGTCCAAGGAGGGTCTGGGCTGCCTCTGGCTCCGTGGGCACTGCTGCTTGGTTGGTGGTCTCCGCACCTTGAAACCAACTCCAAACGTGTTCTCCTTCGCGGAGAAGGCTGATTTGGCAGGAACAAGCCCTGTGTGCACTGGCCCTGGCAAACCACCCATCGCCAGCTATGGAGGGACCCACCTAGGGCCTAGCTGCGAAACGGCACAAAACGCGCTCCTAGGAGCTGCACTCTGCAAAGGGAAACTGTGCTCGGGGAACAAAGCTCAGCCCCAAGGCGGCTTGGCTCAGGATCGCAGCGCTTGCCTAGTTCTCACCTAGCCCTAGGCTCCCCATAGGGCCAAGGAGGTTCTGGGCTGCCTCTGGCTCCGTGGGCACTGCTGCTTGGCTGGTGGTCTCCGCAGCTTGAAACCAACTCCAAACGTGTTCGCCTTCGCGGAGAAGGCTGATTTGGCAGGAAGAAGCCCTGTGTGCACTGGCCCTGGCAATCCACCCATCGCCAGCTAGGGAGGGACCCACCTAGGGCCTAGCTGCGAAACGGCACAAAACGCGCTCCTAGGAGCTGCACTCTGCAAAGGGAAACTGTGCTCGGGGAACAAAGCTCAGCCCCAAGGCGGCTTGGCTCAGGATCGCAGCGCTTGCCTAGTTCTCACCTAGCCCTAGGCTCCCCTAGGGCCAAGGAGGGTCTGGGCTGCCTCTGGCTCCGTGGGCACTGCTGCTTGGCTGGTGGTCTCCGCACCTTGAAACCAACTCCAAACGTGTTCGCCTTCGTGGAGAAGGCTGATTTGGCAGGAACAAGCCATGTGTGCACTGGCCCTCGCAATCCACCCATAGCCAGCTAAGGAGGGACCCACCTAGGGCCTAGCTGCGAAACGGCACAAAACGCGCTCCTAGGAGCTGCACTCTGCAAAGGGAAACTGTGCTCGGGGAACAAAGCTCAGCCCCAAGGCGGCTTGGCTCAGGATCGCAGCGCTTGCCTAGTTCTCACCTAGCCCTAGGCTCCCCATAGGGCCAAGGAGGGTCTGGGCTGCCTCTGGCTCCGTGGGCACTGCTGCTTGGCTGGTGGTCTCCGCACCTTGAAACCAACTCCAAACGTGTTCTCCTTCGCGGAGAAGGCTGATTTGGCAGGAAGAAGCCCTGTGTGCACTGGCCCTGACAATCCACCCATAGCCAGCTAAGGAGGGACCCACCTAGGGCCTAGCTGCGAAACGGCACAAAACGCGCTCCTAGGAGCTGCACTCTGCAAAGGGAAACTGTGCTCGGGGAACAAAGCTCAGCCCCAAGGCGGCTTGGCTCAGGATCGCAGCGCTTGCCTAGTTCTCACCTAGCCCTAGGCTCCCCATAGGGCCAAGGAGGGTCTGGGCTGCCTCTGGCTCCGTGGGCACTGCTGCTTGGCTGGTGGTCTCCGCAGCTTGAAACCAACTCCAAACGTGTTCGCCTTCGCGGA
This sequence comes from Sus scrofa, assembly GCF_054392235.1. Lineage (NCBI taxonomy): Eukaryota > Metazoa > Chordata > Mammalia > Artiodactyla > Suidae > Sus > Sus scrofa. Next base: position 30,332,053 of record NC_139389.1, on the reverse strand, counting down.
GAAGGCTGATTTGGCAGGAAGAAGCCCTGTGTGCACTGGCCCTGGCAACCCACCCATCGCCAGCTAGGGAGGGACCCACCTAGGGCCTAGCTGCGAAACGGCACAAAACGCGCTCCTAGGAGCTGCACTCTGCAAAGGGAAACTGTGCTCGGGGAACAAAGCTCAGCCCCCAAGCGGCTTGGCTCAGGATCGCAGCGCTTGCCTAGTTCTCACCTAGCCCTAGGCTCCCCATAGGGCCAAGGAGGGTCTGGGCTGCCTCTGGCTCCGTGGGCACTGCTGCTTGGCTGGTGGTCTCCGCACCGTGAAACCAACTCCAAACGTGTTCTCCTTCGCGGAGAAGGCTGATTTGGCAGGAAGAAGCCCTGTGTGCACTGGCCCTGGCAATCCACCCATCGCCAGCTAGGGAGGGACCCACCTAGGGCCTAGCTGCGAAACGGCACAGAACGCGCTCCTAGGAGCTGCACTCTGCAAAGGGAAACTGTGCTCGGGGAACAAAGCTCAGCCCCAAGGCGGCTTGGCTCAGGATCGCAGCGTTTGCCTAGTTCTCACCTAGCCCTAGGCTCCCCATATGGCCAAGGAGGGTCTGGGCTGCCTCTGGCTCCGTGGGCACTGCTGCTTGGTTGGTGGTCTCCGCACATTGAAACCAACCCCAAACGTGTTCTCCTTCGCGGAGAAGGCTGATTTGGCAGGAACAAGCCCTGTGTGCACTGGCCCTGGCAAACCACCCATCGCCAGCTAGGGAGGGACCCACCTAGGGCCTAGCTGCGAAACGGCACAAAACGCGCTCCTAGGAGCTGCACTCTGCAAAGGGAAACTGTGCTCGGGGAACAAAGCTCAGCCCCAAGGCGGCTTGGCTCAGGATCGCAGCGCTTGCCTAGTTCTCACCTAGCCCTAGGCTCCCCATAGGGCCAAGGAGGGTCTGGGCTGCCTCTGGCTCCGTGGGCACTGCTGCTTGTCTGGTGGTCTCCGCACCTTGAAACCAACTCCAAACGTGTTCGCCTTCGTGAAGAAGGCTGATTTGGCAGGAACAAGCCCTGTGTGCACTGGCCCTCGCAATCCACCCATAGCCAGCTAAGGAGGGACCCACCTAGGGCCTAGCTGCGAAACGGCACAAAACGCGCTCCTAGGAGCTGCACTCTGCAAAGGGAAACTGTGCTCGGGGAACAAAGCTCAGCCCCAAGGCGGCTTGGCTCAGGATCGCAGCGCTTGCCTAGTTCTCACCTAGCCCTAGGCTCCCCATAGGGCCAAGGAGGTTCTGGGCTGCCTCTGGCTCCGTGGGCACTGCTGCTTGGCTGGTGGTCTCCGCAGCTTGAAACCAACTCCAAACGTGTTCGCCTTCGCGGAGAAGGCTGATTTGGCAGGAAGAAGCCCTGTGTGCACTGGCCCTGGCAACCCACCCATCGCCAGCTAGGGAGGGACCCACCTAGGGCCTAGCTTTGAAACGGCACAAAACGCGCTCCTAGGAGCTGCACTCTGCAAAGGGAAACTGTGCTCGGGGAACAAAGCTCAGCCCCAAGGCGGCTTGGCTCAGGATCGCAGCGCTTGCCTAGTTCTCACCTAGCCCTAGGCTCCCCTAGGGCCAAGGAGGGTCTGGGCTGCCTCTGGCTCCGTGGGCACTGCTGCTTGGTTGGTGGTCTCCGCACCTTGAAACCAACTCCAAACGTGTTTTCCTTCGTGGAGAAGGCTGATTTGCAGGAACAAGCCCTGTGTGCACTGGCCCTCGCAATCCACCCATAGCCAGCTAAGGAGGTACCCACCTAGGGCCTAGCTGCGAAACGGCACAAAACGCGCTCCTAGGAGCTGCACTCTGCAAAGGGAAACTGTGCTCGGGGAACAAAGCTCAGCCCCAAGGCGGCTTGGCTCAGGATCGCAGCGCTTGCCTAGTTCTCACCTAGCCCTAGGCTCCCCATAGGGCCAAGGAGGGTCTGGGCTGCCTCTGGCTCCGTGGGCACTGCTGCTTGGCTGGTGGTCTCCGCAGCTTGAAACCAACTCCAAACGTGTTCGCCTTCGCGGAGAAGGCTGATTTGGCAGGAAGAAGCCCTGTGTGCACTGGCCCTGGCAACCCACCCATCGCCAGCTAGGGAGGGACCCACCTAGGGCCTAGCTTTGAAACGGCACAAAACGCGCTCCTAGGAGCTGCACTCTGCAAAGGGAAACTGTGCTCGGGGAACAAAGCTCAGCCCCAAGGCGGCTTGGCTCAGGATCGCAGCGCTTGCCTAGTTCTCACCTAGCCCTAGGCTCCCCATAGGGCCAAGGAGGGTCTGGGCTGCCTCTGGCTCCGTGGGCACTGATGCTTGGCTGGTGGTCTCCGCACCTTGAAACCAACTCCAAACGTGTTCGCCTTCGCGGAGAAGGCTGATTTGGCAGGAAGAAGCCCTGTGTGCACTGGCCCTAGCAACCCACCCATCGCCAGCTAGGGAGGGACCCACCCAGGGCATAGCTGCGAAACGGCACAAAACGCGCTCCTAGGAGCTGCACTCTGCAAAGGGAAACTGTGCTCGGGGAACAAAGCTCAGCCCCAAGGCGGCTTGGCTCAGGATCGCAGCGCTTGCCTAGTTCTCACCTAGCCCTAGGCTCCCCATAGGGCCAAGGAGGGTCTGGGCTGCCTCTGGCTCCGTGGGCACTGCTGCTTGGCTGGTGGTCTCCGCACCGTGAAACCAACTCCAAACGTGTTCGCCTTCGCGGAGAAGGCTGATTTGGCAGGAAGAAGCCCTGTGTGCACTGGCCCTAGCAACCCACCCATCGCCAGCGAGGGAGGGACCCACCTAGGGCCTAGCTGCGAAACGGCACAAAACGCGCTCCTAGGAGCTGCACTCTGCAAAGGGAAACTGTGCTCGGGGAACAAAGCTCAGCCCCAAGGCGGCTTGGCTCAGGATCGCAGCGCTTGCCTAGTTCTCACCTAGCCCTAGGCTCCCCATAGGGCCAAGGAGGGTCTGGGCTGCCTCTGGCTCCGTGGGCACTGCTGCTTGGCTGGTGGTCTCCGCACCGTGAAACCAACTCCAAACGTGTTCGCCTTCGCGGAGAAGGCTGATTTGGCAGGAAGAAGCCCTGTGTGCACTGGCCCTGGCAACCCACCCATCGCCAGCTAGGGAGGGACCCACCTAGGGCCTAGCTGCGAAACGGCACAAAACGCGCTCCTAGGAGCTGCACTCTGCAAAGGGAAACTGTGCTCGGGGAACAAAGCTCAGCCCCAAGGCGGCTTGGCTCAGGATCGCAGCGCTTGCCTAGTTCTCACCTAGCCCTAGGCTCCCCATAGGACCAAGGAGGGTCTGGGCTGCCTCTGGCTCCGTGGGCACTGCTGCTTGGCTGGTGGTCTCCGCAGCTTGAAACCAACTCCAAACGTGTTCTCCTTCGCGGAGAAGGCTGATTTGGCAGGAAGAAGCCCTGTGTGCACTGGCCCTGGCAAACCACCCATCGCCAGCTAGGGAGGGACCCACCTAGGGCCTAGCTGCGAAACGGCACAAAACGCGCTCCTAGGAGCTGCACTCTGCAAAGGGAAACTGTGCTCGGGGAACAAAGCTCAGCCCCAAGGCGGCTTGGCTCAGGATCGCAGCGCTTGCCTAGTTCTCACCTAGCCCTAGGCTCCCCATATGGCCAAGGAGGGTCTGGGCTGCCTCTGGCTCCGTGGGCACTGCTGCTTGGTTGGTGGTCTCCGCACCTTGAAACCAACTCCAAACGTGTTCTCCTTCGCGGAGAAGGCTGATTTGGCAGGAAGAAGCCCTGTGTGCACTGGCCCTGGCAACCCACCCATCGCCAGCTAGGGAGGGACCCACCTAGGGCCTAGCTGCGAAACGGCACAAAACGCGCTCCTAGGAGCTGCACTCTGCAAAGGGAAACTGTGCTCGGGGAACAAAGCTCAGCCCCAAGGCGGCTTGGCTCAGGATCGCAGCGCTTGCGTAGTTCTCACCTAGCCCTAGGCTCCCCATAGGGCCAAGGAGGGTCTGGGCTGCCTCTGGCTCCGTGGGCACTGCTGCTTGGCTGGTGGTCTCCGCAGCTTGAAACCAACTCCAAACGTGTTCTCCTTCGTGGAGAAGGCTGATTTGGCAGGAAGAAGCCCTGTGTGCACTGGCCCTGGCAAACCACCCATAGCCAGCTAAGGAGGGACCCACCTAGGGCCTAGCTGCGAAACGGCACAAAACGCGCTCCTAGGAGCTGCACTCTGCAAAGGGAAACTGTGCTCGGGGAACAAACCTCAGCCCCAAGGCGGCTTGGCTCAGGATCGCAGCGCTTGCCTAGTTCTCACCTAGCCCTAGGCTCCCCATAGGGCCAAGGAGGGTCTGGGCTGCCTCTGGCTCCGAGGGCACTGCTGCTTGGCTGGTGGTCTCCGCACCTTGAAACCAACTCCAAACGTGTTCTCCTTCGCGGAGAAGGCTGATTTGGCAGGAACAAGCCCTGTGTGCACTGGCCCTGGCAATCCACCCATAGCCAGCTAAGGAGGGACCCACCTAGGGCCTAGCTGCGAAACGGCACAAAACGCGCTCCTAGGAGCTGCACTCTGCAAAGGGAAACTGTGCTCGGGGAACAAAGCTCAGCCCCAAGGCGGCTTGGCTCAGGATCGCAGCGCTTGCCTAGTTCTCACCTAGCCCTAGGCTCCCCATAGGGCCAAGGAGGGTCTGGGCTGCCTCTGGCTCCGTGGGCACTGCTGCTTGGCTGGTGGTCTCCGCACCGTGAAACCAACTCCAAACGTGTTCGCCTTCGCGGAGAAGGCTGATTTGGCAGGAAGAAGCCCTGTGTGCACTGGCCCTAGCAACCCACCCATCGCCAGCTAGGGAGGGACCCACCTAGGGCCTAGCTGCGAAACGGCACAAAACGCGCTCCTAGGAGCTGCACTCTGCAAAGGGAAACTGTGCTCGGGGAACAAAGCTCAGCCCCAAGGCGGCTTGGCTCAGGATCGCAGCGCTTGCCTAGTTCTCACCTAGCCCTAGGCTCCCCATAGGGCCAAGGAGGGTCTGGGCTGCCTCTGGCTCCGTGGGCACTGCTGCTTGGCTGGTGGTCTCCGCACCGTGAAACCAACTCCAAACGTGTTCGCCTTCGCGGAGAAGGCTGATTTGGCAGGAAGAAGCCCTGTGTGCACTGGGCCTGGCAACCCACCCATCGCCAGCTAGGGAGGGACCCACCTAGGGCCTAGCTGCGAAACGGCACAAAACGCGCTCCTAGGAGCTGCACTCTGCAAAGGGAAACTGTGCTCGGGGAACAAAGCTCAGCCCCAAGGCGGCTTGGCTCAGGATCGCAGCGCTTGCCTAGTTCTCACCTAGCCCTAGGCTCCCCATATGGCCAAGGAGGGTCTGGGCTGCCTCTGGCTCCGTGGGCACTGCTGCTTGGCTGGTGGTCTCCGCACCTTGAAACCAACTCCAAACGTGTTCGCCTTCGCGGAGAAGGCTGATTTGGCAGGAAGAAGCCCTGTGTGCACTGGCCCTAGCAACCCACCCATCGCCAGCTAGGGAGGGACCCACCTAGGGCCTAGCTGCGAAACGGCACAAAACGCGCTCCTAGGAGCTGCACTCTGCAAAGGGAAACTGTGCTCGGGGAACAAAGCTCAGCCCCAAGGCGGCTTGGCTCAGGATCGCAGCGCTTGCCTAGTTCTCACCTAGCCCTAGGCTCCCCATAGGGCCAAGGAGGGTCTGGGCTGCCTCTGGCTCCGTGGGCACTGCTGCTTGGCTGGTGGTCTCCGCAGCTTGAAACCAACTCCAAACGTGTTCGCCTTCGCGGAGAAGGCTGATTTGGCAGGAAGAAGCCCTGTGTGCACTGGCCCTGGCAACCCACCCATCGCCAGCTAGGGAGGGACCCACCTAGGGCCTAGCTTTGAAACGGCACAAAACGCGCTCCTAGGAGCTGCACTCTGCAAAGGGAAACTGTGCTCGGGGAACAAAGCTCAGCCCCAAGGCGGCTTGGCTCAGGATCGCAGCGCTTGCCTAGTTCTCACCTAGCCCTAGGCTCCCCATAGGGCCAAGGAGGGTCTGGGCTGCCTCTGGCTCCGTGGGCACTGATGCTTGTCTGGTGGTCTCCGCACCTTGAAACCAACTCCAAACGTGTTCGCCTTCGCGGAGAAGGCTGATTTGGCAGGAAGAAGCCCTGTGTGCACTGGCCCTAGCAACCCACCCATCGCCAGCTAGGGAGGGACCCACCCAGGGCATAGCTGCGAAACGGCACAAAACGCGCTCCTAGGAGCTGCACTCTGCAAAGGGAAACTGTGCTCGGGGAACAAAGCTCAGCCCCAAGGCGGCTTGGCTCAGGATCGCAGCGCTTGCCTAGTTCTCACCTAGCCCTAGGCTCCCCATATGGCCAAGGAGGGTCTGGGCTGCCTCTGGCTCCGTGGGCACTGCTGCTTGGTTGGTGGTCTCCGCACCTTGAAACCAACTCCAAACGTGTTCTCCTTCGCGGAGAAGGCTGATTTGGCAGGAAGAAGCCCTGTGTGCACTGGCCCTGGCAACCCACCCATCGCCAGCTAGGGAGGGACCCACCTAGGGCCTAGCTGCGAAACGGCACAAAACGCGCTCCTAGGAGCTGCACTCTGCAAAGGGAAACTGTGCTCGGGGAACAAAGCTCAGCCCCAAGGCGGCTTGGCTCAGGATCGCAGCGCTTGCGTAGTTCTCACCTAGCCCTAGGCTCCCCATAGGGCCAAGGAGGGTCTGGGCTGCCTCTGGCTCCGTGGGCACTGCTGCTTGGCTGGTGGTCTCCGCAGCTTGAAACCAACTCCAAACGTGTTCTCCTTCGTGGAGAAGGCTGATTTGGCAGGAAGAAGCCCTGTGTGCACTGGCCCTGGCAAACCACCCATAGCCAGCTAAGGAGGGACCCACCTAGGGCCTAGCTGCGAAACGGCACAAAACGCGCTCCTAGGAGCTGCACTCTGCAAAGGGAAACTGTGCTCGGGGAACAAACCTCAGCCCCAAGGCGGCTTGGCTCAGGATCGCAGCGCTTGCCTAGTTCTCACCTAGCCCTAGGCTCCCCATAGGGCCAAGGAGGGTCTGGGCTGCCTCTGGCTCCGAGGGCACTGCTGCTTGGCTGGTGGTCTCCGCACCTTGAAACCAACTCCAAACGTGTTCTCCTTCGCGGAGAAGGCTGATTTGGCAGGAACAAGCCCTGTGTGCACTGGCCCTGGCAATCCACCCATAGCCAGCTAAGGAGGGACCCACCTAGGGCCTAGCTGCGAAACGGCACAAAACGCGCTCCTAGGAGCTGCACTCTGCAAAGGGAAACTGTGCTCGGGGAACAAAGCTCAGCCCCAAGGCGGCTTGGCTCAGGATCGCAGCGCTTGCCTAGTTCTCACCTAGCCCTAGGCTCCCCATAGGGCCAAGGAGGGTCTGGGCTGCCTCTGGCTCCGTGGGCACTGCTGCTTGGCTGGTGGTCTCCGCACCGTGAAACCAACTCCAAACGTGTTCGCCTTCGCGGAGAAGGCTGATTTGGCAGGAAGAAGCCCTGTGTGCACTGGCCCTAGCAACCCACCCATCGCCAGCTAGGGAGGGACCCACCTAGGGCCTAGCTGCGAAACGGCACAAAACGCGCTCCTAGGAGCTGCACTCTGCAAAGGGAAACTGTGCTCGGGGAACAAAGCTCAGCCCCAAGGCGGCTTGGCTCAGGATCGCAGCGCTTGCCTAGTTCTCACCTAGCCCTAGGCTCCCCATAGGGCCAAGGAGGGTCTGGGCTGCCTCTGGCTCCGTGGGCACTGCTGCTTGGCTGGTGGTCTCCGCACCGTGAAACCAACTCCAAACGTGTTCGCCTTCGCGGAGAAGGCTGATTTGGCAGGAAGAAGCCCTGTGTGCACTGGGCCTGGCAACCCACCCATCGCCAGCTAGGGAGGGACCCACCTAGGGCCTAGCTGCGAAACGGCACAAAACGCGCTCCTAGGAGCTGCACTCTGCAAAGGGAAACTGTGCTCGGGGAACAAAGCTCAGCCCCAAGGCGGCTTGGCTCAGGATCGCAGCGCTTGCCTAGTTCTCACCTAGCCCTAGGCTCCCCATATGGCCAAGGAGGGTCTGGGCTGCCTCTGGCTCCGTGGGCACTGCTGCTTGGCTGGTGGTCTCCGCACCTTGAAACCAACTCCAAACGTGTTCGCCTTCGCGGAGAAGGCTGATTTGGCAGGAAGAAGCCCTGTGTGCACTGGCCCTAGCAACCCACCCATCGCCAGCTAGGGAGGGACCCACCTAGGGCCTAGCTGCGAAACGGCACAAAACGCGCTCCTAGGAGCTGCACTCTGCAAAGGGAAACTGTGCTCGGGGAACAAAGCTCAGCCCCAAGGCGGCTTGGCTCAGGATCGCAGCGCTTGCCTAGTTCTCACCTAGCCCTAGGCTCCCCATATGGCCAAGGAGGGTCTGGGCTGCCTCTGGCTCCGTGGGCACTGCTGCTTGGTTGGTGGTCTCCGCACCTTGAAACCAACTCCAAACGTGTTCGCCTTCGCGGAGAAGGCTGATTTGGCAGGAAGAAGCCCTGTGTGCACTGGCCCTGGCAACCCACCCATCGCCAGCTAGGGAGGGACCCACCTAGGGCCTAGCTGCGAAACGGCACAAAACGCGCTCCTAGGAGCTGCACTCTGCAAAGGGAAACTGTGCTCGGGGAACAAAGCTCAGCCCCAAGGCGGCTTGGCTCAGGATCGCAGCGCTTGCGTAGTTCTCACCTAGCCCTAGGCTCCCCATAGGGCCAAGGAGGGTCTGGGCTGCCTCTGGCTCCGTGGGCACTGCTGCTTGGCTGGTGGTCTCCGCAGCTTGAAACCAACTCCAAACGTGTTCTCCTTCGTGGAGAAGGCTGATTTGGCAGGAAGAAGCCCTGTGTGCACTGGCCCTGGCAAACCACCCATAGCCAGCTAAGGAGGGACCCACCTAGGGCCTAGCTGCGAAACGGCACAAAACGCGCTCCTAGGAGCTGCACTCTGCAAAGGGAAACTGTGCTCGGGGAACAAACCTCAGCCCCAAGGCGGCTTGGCTCAGGATCGCAGCGCTTGCCTAGTTCTCACCTAGCCCTAGGCTCCCCATAGGGCCAAGGAGGGTCTGGGCTGCCTCTGGCTCCGAGGGCACTGCTGCTTGGCTGGTGGTCTCCGCACCTTGAAACCAACTCCAAACGTGTTCTCCTTCGCGGAGAAGGCTGATTTGGCAGGAACAAGCCCTGTGTGCACTGGCCCTGGCAATCCACCCATAGCCAGCTAAGGAGGGACCCACCTAGGGCCTAGCTGCGAAACGGCACAAAACGCGCTCCTAGGAGCTGCACTCTGCAAAGGGAAACTGTGCTCGGGGAACAAAGCTCAGCCCCAAGGCGGCTTGGCTCAGGATCGCAGCGCTTGCCTAGTTCTCACCTAGCCCTAGGCTCCCCATAGGGCCAAGGAGGGTCTGGGCTGCCTCTGGCTCCGTGGGCACTGCTGCTTGGCTGGTGGTCTCCGCACCGTGAAACCAACTCCAAACGTGTTCGCCTTCGCGGAGAAGGCTGATTTGGCAGGAAGAAGCCCTGTGTGCACTGGCCCTAGCAACCCACCCATCGCCAGCTAGGGAGGGACCCACCTAGGGCCTAGCTGCGAAACGGCACAAAACGCGCTCCTAGGAGCTGCACTCTGCAAAGGGAAACTGTGCTCGGGGAACAAAGCTCAGCCCCAAGGCGGCTTGGCTCAGGATCGCAGCGCTTGCCTAGTTCTCACCTAGCCCTAGGCTCCCCATAGGGCCAAGGAGGGTCTGGGCTGCCTCTGGCTCCGTGGGCACTGCTGCTTGGCTGGTGGTCTCCGCACCGTGAAACCAACTCCAAACGTGTTCGCCTTCGCGGAGAAGGCTGATTTGGCAGGAAGAAGCCCTGTGTGCACTGGGCCTGGCAACCCACCCATCGCCAGCTAGGGAGGGACCCACCTAGGGCCTAGCTGCGAAACGGCACAAAACGCGCTCCTAGGAGCTGCACTCTGCAAAGGGAAACTGTGCTCGGGGAACAAAGCTCAGCCCCAAGGCGGCTTGGCTCAGGATCGCAGCGCTTGCCTAGTTCTCACCTAGCCCTAGGCTCCCCATATGGCCAAGGAGGGTCTGGGCTGCCTCTGGCTCCGTGGGCACTGCTGCTTGGCTGGTGGTCTCCGCACCTTGAAACCAACTCCAAACGTGTTCGCCTTCGCGGAGAAGGCTGATTTGGCAGGAAGAAGCCCTGTGTGCACTGGCCCTAGCAACCCACCCATCGCCAGCTAGGGAGGGACCCACCTAGGGCCTAGCTGCGAAACGGCACAAAACGCGCTCCTAGGAGCTGCACTCTGCAAAGGGAAACTGTGCTCGGGGAACAAAGCTCAGCCCCAAGGCGGCTTGGCTCAGGATCGCAGCGCTTGCCTAGTTCTCACCTAGCCCTAGGCTCCCCATAGGGCCAAGGAGGGTCTGGGCTGCCTCTGGCTCCGTGGGCACTGCTGCTTGGCTGGTGGTCTCCGCAGCTTGAAACCAACTCCAAACGTGTTCGCCTTCGCGGAGAAGGCTGATTTGGCAGGAAGAAGCCCTGTGTGCACTGGCCCTGGCAACCCACCCATCGCCAGCTAGGGAGGGACCCACCTAGGGCCTAGCTTTGAAACGGCACAAAACGCGCTCCTAGGAGCTGCACTCTGCAAAGGGAAACTGTGCTCGGGGAACAAAGCTCAGCCCCAAGGCGGCTTGGCTCAGGATCGCAGCGCTTGCCTAGTTCTCACCTAGCCCTAGGCTCCCCATAGGGCCAAGGAGGGTCTGGGCTGCCTCTGGCTCCGTGGGCACTGATGCTTGTCTGGTGGTCTCCGCACCTTGAAACCAACTCCAAACGTGTTCGCCTTCGCGGAGAAGGCTGATTTGGCAGGAAGAAGCCCTGTGTGCACTGGCCCTAGCAACCCACCCATCGCCAGCTAGGGAGGGACCCACCCAGGGCATAGCTGCGAAACGGCACAAAACGCGCTCCTAGGAGCTGCACTCTGCAAAGGGAAACTGTGCTCGGGGAACAAAGCTCAGCCCCAAGGCGGCTTGGCTCAGGATCGCAGCGCTTGCCTAGTTCTCACCTAGCCCTAGGCTCCCCATATGGCCAAGGAGGGTCTGGGCTGCCTCTGGCTCCGTGGGCACTGCTGCTTGGTTGGTGGTCTCCGCACCTTGAAACCAACTCCAAACGTGTTCTCCTTCGCGGAGAAGGCTGATTTGGCAGGAAGAAGCCCTGTGTGCACTGGCCCTGGCAACCCACCCATCGCCAGCTAGGGAGGGACCCACCTAGGGCCTAGCTGCGAAACGGCACAAAACGCGCTCCTAGGAGCTGCACTCTGCAAAGGGAAACTGTGCTCGGGGAACAAAGCTCAGCCCCAAGGCGGCTTGGCTCAGGATCGCAGCGCTTGCGTAGTTCTCACCTAGCCCTAGGCTCCCCATAGGGCCAAGGAGGGTCTGGGCTGCCTCTGGCTCCGTGGGCACTGCTGCTTGGCTGGTGGTCTCCGCAGCTTGAAACCAACTCCAAACGTGTTCTCCTTCGTGGAGAAGGCTGATTTGGCAGGAAGAAGCCCTGTGTGCACTGGCCCTGGCAAACCACCCATAGCCAGCTAAGGAGGGACCCACCTAGGGCCTAGCTGCGAAACGGCACAAAACGCGCTCCTAGGAGCTGCACTCTGCAAAGGGAAACTGTGCTCGGGGAACAAACCTCAGCCCCAAGGCGGCTTGGCTCAGGATCGCAGCGCTTGCCTAGTTCTCACCTAGCCCTAGGCTCCCCATAGGGCCAAGGAGGGTCTGGGCTGCCTCTGGCTCCGAGGGCACTGCTGCTTGGCTGGTGGTCTCCGCACCTTGAAACCAACTCCAAACGTGTTCTCCTTCGCGGAGAAGGCTGATTTGGCAGGAACAAGCCCTGTGTGCACTGGCCCTGGCAATCCACCCATAGCCAGCTAAGGAGGGACCCACCTAGGGCCTAGCTGCGAAACGGCACAAAACGCGCTCCTAGGAGCTGCACTCTGCAAAGGGAAACTGTGCTCGGGGAACAAAGCTCAGCCCCAAGGCGGCTTGGCTCAGGATCGCAGCGCTTGCCTAGTTCTCACCTAGCCCTAGGCTCCCCATAGGGCCAAGGAGGGTCTGGGCTGCCTCTGGCTCCGTGGGCACTGCTGCTTGGCTGGTGGTCTCCGCACCGTGAAACCAACTCCAAACGTGTTCGCCTTCGCGGAGAAGGCTGATTTGGCAGGAAGAAGCCCTGTGTGCACTGGCCCTAGCAACCCACCCATCGCCAGCTAGGGAGGGACCCACCTAGGGCCTAGCTGCGAAACGGCACAAAACGCGCTCCTAGGAGCTGCACTCTGCAAAGGGAAACTGTGCTCGGGGAACAAAGCTCAGCCCCAAGGCGGCTTGGCTCAGGATCGCAGCGCTTGCCTAGTTCTCACCTAGCCCTAGGCTCCCCATAGGGCCAAGGAGGGTCTGGGCTGCCTCTGGCTCCGTGGGCACTGCTGCTTGGCTGGTGGTCTCCGCACCGTGAAACCAACTCCAAACGTGTTCGCCTTCGCGGAGAAGGCTGATTTGGCAGGAAGAAGCCCTGTGTGCACTGGGCCTGGCAACCCACCCATCGCCAGCTAGGGAGGGACCCACCTAGGGCCTAGCTGCGAAACGGCACAAAACGCGCTCCTAGGAGCTGCACTCTGCAAAGGGAAACTGTGCTCGGGGAACAAAGCTCAGCCCCAAGGCGGCTTGGCTCAGGATCGCAGCGCTTGCCTAGTTCTCACCTAGCCCTAGGCTCCCCATATGGCCAAGGAGGGTCTGGGCTGCCTCTGGCTCCGTGGGCACTGCTGCTTGGCTGGTGGTCTCCGCACCTTGAAACCAACTCCAAACGTGTTCGCCTTCGCGGAGAAGGCTGATTTGGCAGGAAGAAGCCCTGTGTGCACTGGCCCTAGCAACCCACCCATCGCCAGCTAGGGAGGGACCCACCTAGGGCCTAGCTGCGAAACGGCACAAAACGCGCTCCTAGGAGCTGCACTCTGCAAAGGGAAACTGTGCTCGGGGAACAAAGCTCAGCCCCAAGGCGGCTTGGCTCAGGATCGCAGCGCTTGCCTAGTTCTCACCTAGCCCTAGGCTCCCCATAGGGCCAAGGAGGGTCTGGGCTGCCTCTGGCTCCGTGGGCACTGCTGCTTGGCTGGTGGTCTCCGCAGCTTGAAACCAACTCCAAACGTGTTCGCCTTCGCGGAGAAGGCTGATTTGGCAGGAAGAAGCCCTGTGTGCACTGGCCCTGGCAACCCACCCATCGCCAGCTAGGGAGGGACCCACCTAGGGCCTAGCTTTGAAACGGCACAAAACGCGCTCCTAGGAGCTGCACTCTGCAAAGGGAAACTGTGCTCGGGGAACAAAGCTCAGCCCCAAGGCGGCTTGGCTCAGGATCGCAGCGCTTGCCTAGTTCTCACCTAGCCCTAGGCTCCCCATAGGGCCAAGGAGGGTCTGGGCTGCCTCTGGCTCCGTGGGCACTGATGCTTGTCTGGTGGTCTCCGCACCTTGAAACCAACTCCAAACGTGTTCGCCTTCGCGGAGAAGGCTGATTTGGCAGGAAGAAGCCCTGTGTGCACTGGCCCTAGCAACCCACCCATCGCCAGCTAGGGAGGGACCCACCCAGGGCATAGCTGCGAAACGGCACAAAACGCGCTCCTAGGAGCTGCACTCTGCAAAGGGAAACTGTGCTCGGGGAACAAAGCTCAGCCCCAAGGCGGCTTGGCTCAGGATCGCAGCGCTTGCCTAGTTCTCACCTAGCCCTAGGCTCCCCATAGGGCCAAGGAGGGTCTGGGCTGCCTCTGGCTCCGTGGGCACTGCTGCTTGGCTGGTGGTCTCCGCACCGTGAAACCAACTCCAAACGTGTTCGCCTTCGCGGAGAAGGCTGATTTGGCAGGAAGAAGCCCTGTGTGCACTGGCCCTGGCAACCCACCCATCGCCAGCGAGGGAGGGACCCACCTAGGGCCTAGCTGCGAAACGGCACAAAACGCGCTCCTAGGAGCTGCACTCTGCAAAGGGAAACTGTGCTCGGGGAACAAAGCTCAGCCCCAAGGCGGCTTGGCTCAGGATCGCAGCGCTTGCCTAGTTCTCACCTAGCCCTAGGCTCCCCATAGGGCCAAGGAGGGTCTGGGCTGCCTCTGGCTCCGTGGGCACTGCTGCTTGGCTGGTGGTCTCCGCACCGTGAAACCAACTCCAAACGTGTTCGCCTTCGCGGAGAAGGCTGATTTGGCAGGAAGAAGCCCTGTGTGCACTGGCCCTGGCAACCCACCCATCGCCAGCTAGGGAGGGACCCACCTAGGGCCTAGCTGGGAAACGGCACAAAACGCGCTCCTAGGAGCTGCACTCTGCAAAGGGAAACTGTGCTCGGGGAACAAAGCTCAGCCCCAAGGCGGCTTGGCTCAGGATCGCAGCGCTTGCCTAGTTCTCACCTAGCCCTAGGCTCCCCATAGGACCAAGGAGGGTCTGGGCTGCCTCTGGCTCCGTGGGCACTGCTGCTTGGCTGGTGGTCTCCGCAGCTTGAAACCAACTCCAAACGTGTTCTCCTTCGCGGAGAAGGCTGATTTGGCAGGAAGAAGCCCTGTGTGCACTGGCCCTGGCAACCCACCCATCGCCAGCTAGGGAGGGACCCACCTAGGGCCTAGCTGCGAAACGGCACAAAACGCGCTCCTAGGAGCTGCACTCTGCAAAGGGAAACTGTGCTCGGGGAACAAAGCTCAGCCCCAAGGCGGCTTGGCTCAGGATCGCAGCGCTTGCCTAGTTCTCACCTAGCCCTAGGCTCCCCATAGGGCCAAGGAGGGTCTGGGCTGCCTCTGGCTCCGTGGGCACTGCTGCTTGGCTGGTGGTCTCCGCACCGTGAAACCAACTCCAAACGTGTTCTCCTTCGCGGAGAAGGCTGATTTGGCAGGAAGAAGCCCTGTGTGCACTGGCCCTAGCAACCCACCCATCGCCAGCTAGGGAGGGACCCACCTAGGGCCTAGCTGCGAAACGGCACAAAACGCGCTCCTAGGAGCTGCACTCTGCAAAGGGAAACTGTGCTCGGGGAACAAAGCTCAGCCCCAAGGCGGCTTGGCTCAGGATCGCAGCGCTTGCCTAGTTCTCACCTAGCCCTAGGCTCCCCATAGGACCAAGGAGGGTCTGGGCTGCCTCTGGCTCCGTGGGCACTGCTGCTTGGCTGGTGGTCTCCGCAGCTTGAAACAAACTCCAAACGTGTTCGCCTTCGCGGAGAAGGCTGATTTGGCAGGAAGAAGCCCTGTGTGCACTGGCCCTGGCAAACCACCCATCGCCAGCTAGGGAGGGACCCACCTAGGGCCTAGCTGCGAAACGGCACAAAACGCGCTCCTAGGAGCTGCACTCTGCAAAGGGAAACTGTGCTCGGGGAACAAAGCTCAGCCCCAAGGCGGCTTGGCTCAGGATCGCAGCGCTTGCCTAGTTCTCACCTAGCCCTAGGCTCCCCATAGGGCCAAGGAGGGTCTGGGCTGCCTCTGGCTCCGTGGGCACTGATGCTTGTCTGGTGGTCTCCGCACCTTGAAACCAACTCCAAACGTGTTCGCCTTCGCGGAGAAGGCTGATTTGGCAGGAAGAAGCCCTGTGTGCACTGGCCCTAGCAACCCACCCATCGCCAGCTAGGGAGGGACCCACCCAGGGCATAGCTGCGAAACGGCACAAAACGCGCTCCTAGGAGCTGCACTCTGCAAAGGGAAACTGTGCTCGGGGAACAAAGCTCAGCCCCAAGGCGGCTTGGCTCAGGATCGCAGCGCTTGCCTAGTTCTCACCTAGCCCTAGGCTCCCCATAGGGCCAAGGAGGGTCTGGGCTGCCTCTGGCTCCGTGGGCACTGCTGCTTGGCTGGTGGTCTCCGCACCGTGAAACCAACTCCAAACGTGTTCGCCTTCGCGGAGAAGGCTGATTTGGCAGGAAGAAGCCCTGTGTGCACTGGCCCTGGCAACCCACCCATCGCCAGCGAGGGAGGGACCCACCTAGGGCCTAGCTGCGAAACGGCACAAAACGCGCTCCTAGGAGCTGCACTCTGCAAAGGGAAACTGTGCTCGGGGAACAAAGCTCAGCCCCAAGGCGGCTTGGCTCAGGATCGCAGCGCTTGCCTAGTTCTCACCTAGCCCTAGGCTCCCCATAGGGCCAAGGAGGGTCTGGGCTGCCTCTGGCTCCGTGGGCACTGCTGCTTGGCTGGTGGTCTCCGCACCGTGAAACCAACTCCAAACGTGTTCGCCTTCGCGGAGAAGGCTGATTTGGCAGGAAGAAGCCCTGTGTGCACTGGCCCTGGCAACCCACCCATCGCCAGCTAGGGAGGGACCCACCTAGGGCCTAGCTTTGAAACGGCACAAAACGCGCTCCTAGGAGCTGCACTCTGCAAAGGGAAACTGTGCTCGGGGAACAAAGCTCAGCCCCAAGGCGGCTTGGCTCAGGATCGCAGCGCTTGCCTAGTTCTCACCTAGCCCTAGGCTCCCCATAGGGCCAAGGAGGGTCTGGGCTGCCTCTGGCTCCGTGGGCACTGATGCTTGTCTGGTGGTCTCCGCACCTTGAAACCAACTCCAAACGTGTTCGCCTTCGCGGAGAAGGCTGATTTGGCAGGAAGAAGCCCTGTGTGCACTGGCCCTAGCAACCCACCCATCGCCAGCTAGGGAGGGACCCACCCAGGGCATAGCTGCGAAACGGCACAAAACGCGCTCCTAGGAGCTGCACTCTGCAAAGGGAAACTGTGCTCGGGGAACAAAGCTCAGCCCCAAGGCGGCTTGGCTCAGGATCGCAGCGCTTGCCTAGTTCTCACCTAGCCCTAGGCTCCCCATAGGGCCAAGGAGGGTCTGGGCTGCCTCTGGCTCCGTGGGCACTGCTGCTTGGCTGGTGGTCTCCGCACCGTGAAACCAACTCCAAACGTGTTCGCCTTCGCGGAGAAGGCTGATTTGGCAGGAAGAAGCCCTGTGTGCACTGGCCCTGGCAACCCACCCATCGCCAGCGAGGGAGGGACCCACCTAGGGCCTAGCTGCGAAACGGCACAAAACGCGCTCCTAGGAGCTGCACTCTGCAAAGGGAAACTGTGCTCGGGGAACAAAGCTCAGCCCCAAGGCGGCTTGGCTCAGGATCGCAGCGCTTGCCTAGTTCTCACCTAGCCCTAGGCTCCCCATAGGGCCAAGGAGGGTCTGGGCTGCCTCTGGCTCCGTGGGCACTGCTGCTTGGCTGGTGGTCTCCGCACCGTGAAACCAACTCCAAACGTGTTCGCCTTCGCGGAGAAGGCTGATTTGGCAGGAAGAAGCCCTGTGTGCACTGGCCCTGGCAACCCACCCATCGCCAGCTAGGGAGGGACCCACCTAGGGCCTAGCTGCGAAACGGCACAAAACGCGCTCCTAGGAGCTGCACTCTGCAAAGGGAAACTGTGCTCGGGGAACAAAGCTCAGCCCCAAGGCGGCTTGGCTCAGGATCGCAGCGCTTGCCTAGTTCTCACCTAGCCCTAGGCTCCCCATAGGACCAAGGAGGGTCTGGGCTGCCTCTGGCTCCGTGGGCACTGCTGCTTGGCTGGTGGTCTCCGCAGCTTGAAACCAACTCCAAACGTGTTCTCCTTCGCGGAGAAGGCTGATTTGGCAGGAAGAAGCCCTGTGTGCACTGGCCCTGGCAACCCACCCATCGCCAGCTAGGGAGGGACCCACCTAGGGCCTAGCTGCGAAACGGCACAAAACGCGCTCCTAGGAGCTGCACTCTGCAAAGGGAAACTGTGCTCGGGGAACAAAGCTCAGCCCCAAGGCGGCTTGGCTCAGGATCGCAGCGCTTGCCTAGTTCTCACCTAGCCCTAGGCTCCCCATAGGGCCAAGGAGGGTCTGGGCTGCCTCTGGCTCCGTGGGCACTGCTGCTTGGCTGGTGGTCTCCGCACCGTGAAACCAACTCCAAACGTGTTCGCCTTCGCGGAGAAGGCTGATTTGGCAGGAAGAAGCCCTGTGTGCACTGGGCCTGGCAACCCACCCATCGCCAGCTAGGGAGGGACCCACCTAGGGCCTAGCTGCGAAACGGCACAAAACGCGCTCCTAGGAGCTGCACTCTGCAAAGGGAAACTGTGCTCGGGGAACAAAGCTCAGCCCCAAGGCGGCTTGGCTCAGGATCGCAGCGCTTGCCTAGTTCTCACCTAGCCCTAGGCTCCCCATAGGGCCAAGGAGGGTCTGGGCTGCCTCTGGCTCCGTGGGCACTGCTGCTTGGCTGGTGGTCTCCGCACCGTGAAACCAACTCCAAACGTGTTCGCCTTCGCGGAGAAGGCTGATTTGGCAGGAAGAAGCCCTGTGTGCACTGGCCCTAGCAACCCACCCATCGCCAGCTAGGGAGGGACCCACCTAGGGCCTAGCTGCGAAACGGCACAAAACGCGCTCCTAGGAGCTGCACTCTGCAAAGGGAAACTGTGCTCGGGGAACAAAGCTCAGCCCCAAGGCGGCTTGGCTCAGGATCGCAGCGCTTGCCTAGTTCTCACCTAGCCCTAGGCTCCCCATAGGACCAAGGAGGGTCTGGGCTGCCTCTGGCTCCGTGGGCACTGCTGCTTGGCTGGTGGTCTCCGCAGCTTGAAACCAACTCCAAACGTGTTCTCCTTCGCGGAGAAGGCTGATTTGGCAGGAAGAAGCCCTGTGTGCACTGGCCCTGGCAAACCACCCATCGCCAGCTAGGGAGGGACCCACCTAGGGCCTAGCTGCGAAACGGCACAAAACGCGCTCCTAGGAGCTGCACTCTGCAAAGGGAAACTGTGCTCGGGGAACAAAGCTCAGCCCCAAGGCGGCTTGGCTCAGGATCGCAGCGCTTGCCTAGTTCTCACCTAGCCCTAGGCTCCCCATATGGCCAAGGAGGGTCTGGGCTGCCTCTGGCTCCGTGGGCACTGCTGCTTGGTTGGTGGTCTCCGCACCTTGAAACCAACTCCAAACGTGTTCTCCTTCGCGGAGAAGGCTGATTTGGCAGGAAGAAGCCCTGTGTGCACTGGCCCTGGCAACCCACCCATCGCCAGCTAGGGAGGGACCCACCTAGGGCCTAGCTGCGAAACGGCACAAAACGCGCTCCTAGGAGCTGCACTCTGCAAAGGGAAACTGTGCTCGGGGAACAAAGCTCAGCCCCAAGGCGGCTTGGCTCAGGATCGCAGCGCTTGCCTAGTTCTCACCTAGCCCTAGGCTCCCCATAGGGCCAAGGAGGGTCTGGGCTGCCTCTGGCTCCGTGGGCACTGCTGCTTGGCTGGTGGTCTCCGCAGCTTGAAACCAACTCCAAACGTGTTCTCCTTCGTGGAGAAGGCTGATTTGGCAGGAAGAAGCCCTGTGTGCACTGGACCTGGCAAACCACCCATAGCCAGCTAAGGAGGGACCCACCTAGGGCCTAGCTGCGAAACGGCACAAAACGCGCTCCTAGGAGCTGCACTCTGCAAAGGGAAACTGTGCTCGGGGAACAAAGCTCAGCCCCAAGGCGGCTTGGCTCAGGATCGCAGCGCTTGCCTAGTTCTCACCTAGCCCTAGGCTCCCCATAGGGCCAAGGAGGGTCTGGGCTGCCTCTGGCTCCGTGGGCACTGTTGCTTGGCTGGTGGTCTCCGCACCGTGAAACCAACTCCAAACGTGTTCGCCTTCGCGGAGAAGGCTGATTTGGCAGGAAGAAGCCCTGTGTGCACTGGCCCTAGCAACCCACCCATCGCCAGCTAGGGAGGGACCCACCTAGGGCCTAGCTGCGAAACGGCACAAAACGCGCTCCTAGGAGCTGCACTCTGCAAAGGGAAACTGTGCTCGGGGAACAAAGCTCAGCCCCAAGGCGGCTTGGCTCAGGATCGCAGCGCTTGCCTAGTTCTCACCTAGCCCTAGGCTCCCCATAGGGCCAAGGAGGGTCTGGGCTGCCTCTGGCTCCGTGGGCACTGCTGCTTGGCTGGTGGTCTCCGCACCGTGAAACCAACTCCAAACGTGTTCGCCTTCGCGGAGAAGGCTGATTTGGCAGGAAGAAGCCCTGTGTGCACTGGCCCTGGCAACCCACCCATCGCCAGCTAGGGAGGGACCCACCTAGGGCCTAGCTGCGAAACGGCACAAAACGCGCTCCTAGGAGCTGCACTCTGCAAAGGGAAACTGTGCTCGGGGAACAAAGCTAAGCCCCAAGGCGGCTTGGCTCAGGATCGCAGCGCTTGCCTAGTTCTCACCTAGCCCTAGGCTCCCCATAGGGCCAAGGAGGGTCTGGGCTGCCTCTGGCTCCGTGGGCACTGCTGCTTGGCTGGTGGTCTCCGCACCGTGAAACCAACTCCAAACGTGTTCGCCTTCGCGGAGAAGGCTGATTTGGCAGGAAGAAGCCCTGTGTGCACTGGCCCTGGCAACCCACCCATCGCCAGCTAGGGAGGGACCCACCTAGGGCCTAGCTGCGAAACGGCACAAAACGCGCTCCTAGGAGCTGCACTCTGCAAAGGGAAACTGTGCTCGGGGAACAAAGCTCAGCCCCAAGGCGGCTTGGCTCAGGATCGCAGCGCTTGCCTAGTTCTCACCTAGCCCTAGGCTCCCCATAGGGCCAAGGAGGGTCTGGGCTGCCTCTGGCTCCGTGGGCACTGCTGCTTGGTTGGTGGTCTCCGCACCTTGAAACCAACTCCAAACGTGTTCTCCTTCGTGGAGAAGGCTGATTTGGCAGGAACAAGCCCTGTGTGCACTGGCCCTGGCAAACCACCCATAGCCAGCTAAGGAGGGACCCACCTAGGGCCTAGCTGCGAAACGGCACAAAACGCGCTCCTAGGAGCTGCACTCTGCAAAGGGAAACTGTGCTCGGGGAACAAAGCTCAGCCCCAAGGCGGCTTGGCTCAGGATCGCAGCGCTTGCCTAGTTCTCACCTAGCCCTAGGCTCCCCATAGGGCCAAGGAGGGTCTGGGCTGCCTCTGGCTCCGTGGGCACTGCTGCTTGGCTGGTGGTCTCCGCACCGTGAAACCAACTCCAAACGTGTTCGCCTTCGCGGAGAAGGCTGATTTGGCAGGAAGAAGCCCTGTGTGCACTGGCCCTAGCAACCCACCCATCGCCAGCTAGGGAGGGACCCACCTAGGGCCTAGCTGCGAAACGGCACAAAACGCGCTCCTAGGAGCTGCACTCTGCAAAGGGAAACTGTGCTCGGGGAACAAAGCTCAGCCCCAAGGCGGCTTGGCTCAGGATCGCAGCGCTTGCCTAGTTCTCACCTAGCCCTAGGCTCCCCATAGGGCCAAGGAGGGTCTGGGCTGCCTCTGGCTCCGTGGGCACTGCTGCTTGGCTGGTGGTCTCCGCACCTTGAAACCAACTCCAAACGTGTTCGCCTTCGCGGAGAAGGCTGATTTGGCAGGAAGAAGCCCTGTGTGCACTGGCCCTGGCAACCCACCCATCGCCAGCTAGGGAGGGACCCACCTAGGGCCTAGCTGCGAAACGGCACAAAACGCGCTCCTAGGAGCTGCACTCTGCAAAGGGAAACTGTGCTCGGGGAACAAAGCTCAGCCCCAAGGCGGCTTGGCTCAGGATCGCAGCGCTTGCCTAGTTCTCACCTAGCCCTAGGCTCCCCATAGGGCCAAGGAGGGTCTGGGCTGCCTCTGGCTCCGTGGGCACTGCTGCTTGGCTGGTGGTCTCCGCACCGTGAAACCAACTCCAAACGTGTTCGCCTTCGCGGAGAAGGCTGATTTGGCAGGAAGAAGCCCTGTGTGCACTGGCCCTGGCAACCCACCCATCGCCAGCTAGGGAGGGACCCACCTAGGGCCTAGCTGCGAAACGGCACAAAACGCGCTCCTAGGAGCTGCACTCTGCAAAGGGAAACTGTGCTCGGGGAACAAAGCTCAGCCCCAAGGCGGCTTGGCTCAGGATCGCAGCGCTTGCCTAGTTCTCACCTAGCCCTAGGCTCCCCATAGGGCCAAGGAGGGTCTGGGCTGCCTCTGGCTCCGTGGGCACTGCTGCTTGGTTGGTGGTCTCCGCACCTTGAAACCAACTCCAAACGTGTTCTCCTTCGCGGAGAAGGCTGATTTGGCAGGAAGAAGCCCTGTGTGCACTGGCCCTGGCAAACCACCCTTAGCCAGCTAAGGTGGGACCCACCTAGGGCCTAGCTGCGAAACGGCACAAAACGCGCTCCTAGGATCTGCACTCTGCAAAGGGAAACTGTGCTCGGGGAACAAAGCTCAGCCCCAAGGCGGCTTGGCTCAGGATCGCAGCGCTTGCCTAGTTCTCACCTAGCCCTAGGCTCCCCATAGGGCCAAGGAGGGTCTGGGCTGCCTCTGGCTCCGTGGGCACTGCTGCTTGGCTGGTGGTCTCCGCACCGTGAAACCAACTCCAAACGTGTTCGCCTTCGCGGAGAAGGCTGATTTGGCAGGAAGAAGCCCTGTGTGCACTGGCCCTGGCAAACCACCCATAGCCAGCTAAGGAGGGACCCACCTAGGGCCTAGCTGCGAAACGGCACAAAACGCGCTCCTAGGAGCTGCACTCTGCAAAGGGAAACTGTGCTCGGGGAACAAACCTCAGCCCCAAGGCGGCTTGGCTCAGGATCGCAGCGCTTGCCTAGTTCTCACCTAGCCCTAGGCTCCCCATAGGGCCAAGGAGGGTCTGGGCTGCCTCTGGCTCCGAGGGCACTGCTGCTTGGCTGGTGGTCTCCGAACCTTGAAACCAACTCCAAACGTGTTCTCCTTCGCGGAGAAGGCTGATTTGGCAGGAACAAGCCCTGTGTGCACTGGCCCTGGCAATCCACCCATAGCCAGCTAAGGAGGGACCCACCTAGGGCCTAGCTGCGAAACGGCACAAAACGCGCTCCTAGGAGCTGCACTCTGCAAAGGGAAACTGTGCTCGGGGAACAAAGCTCAGCCCCAAGGCGGCTTGGCTCAGGATCGCAGCGCTTGCCTAGTTCTCACCTAGCCCTAGGCTCCCCATAGGGCCAAGGAGGGTCTGGGCTGCCTCTGGCTCCGTGGGCACTGCTGCTTGGCTGGTGGTCTCCGCACCGTGAAACCAACTCCAAACGTGTTCGCCTTCGCGGAGAAGGCTGATTTGGCAGGAAGAAGCCCTGTGTGCACTGGCCCTAGCAACCCACCCATCGCCAGCTAGGGAGGGACCCACCTAGGGCCTAGCTGCGAAACGGCACAAAACGCGCTCCTAGGAGCTGCACTCTGCAAAGGGAAACTGTGCTCGGGGAACAAAGCTCAGCCCCAAGGCGGCTTGGCTCAGGATCGCAGCGCTTGCCTAGTTCTCACCTAGCCCTAGGCTCCCCATAGGGCCAAGGAGGGTCTGGGCTGCCTCTGGCACCGTGGGCACTGCTGCTTGGCTGGTGGTCTCCGCACCGTGAAACCAACTCCAAACGTGTTCGCCTTCGCGGAGAAGGCTGATTTGGCAGGAAGAAGCCCTGTGTGCACTGGCCCTGGCAACCCACCCATCGCCAGCTAGGGAGGGACCCACCTAGGGCCTAGCTGCGAAACGGCACAAAACGCGCTCCTAGGAGCTGCACTCTGCAAAGGGAAACTGTGCTCGGGGAACAAAGCTCAGCCCCAAGGCGGCTTGGCTCAGGATCGCAGCGCTTGCCTAGTTCTCACCTAGCCCTAGGCTCCCCATAGGGCCAAGGAGGGTCTGGGCTGCCTCTGGCTCCGTGGGCACTGCTGCTTGGCTGGTGGTCTCCGCAGCTTGAAACCAACTCCAAACGTGTTCTCCTTCGCGGAGAAGGCTGATTTGGCAGGAAGAAGCCCTGTGTGCACTGGCCCTGGCAACCCACCCATCGCCAGCTAGGGAGGGACCCACCTAGGGCCTAGCTGCGAAACGGCACAAAACGCGCTCCTAGGAGCTGCACTCTGCAAAGGGAAACTGTGCTCGGGGAACAAAGCTCAGCCCCAAGGCGGCTTGGCTCAGGATCGCAGCGCTTGCCTAGTTCTCACCTAGCCCTAGGCTCCCCATAGGGCCAAGGAGGGTCTGGGCTGCCTCTGGCTCCGTGGGCACTGCTGCTTGGTTGGTGGTCTCCGCACCTTGAAACCAACTCCAAACGTGTTCTCCTTCGCGGAGAAGGCTGATTTGGCAGGAAGAAGCCCTGTGTGCACTGGCCCTGGCAAACCACCCTTAGCCAGCTAAGGTGGGACCCACCTAGGGCCTAGCTGCGAAACGGCACAAAACGCGCTCCTAGGATCTGCACTCTGCAAAGGGAAACTGTGCTCGGGGAACAAAGCTCAGCCCCAAGGCGGCTTGGCTCAGGATCGCAGCGCTTGCCTAGTTCTCACCTAGCCCTAGGCTCCCCATAGGGCCAAGGAGGGTCTGGGCTGCCTCTGGCTCCGTGGGCACTGCTGCTTGGCTGGTGGTCTCCGCACCGTGAAACCAACTCCAAACGTGTTCGCCTTCGCGGAGAAGGCTGATTTGGCAGGAAGAAGCCCTGTGTGCACTGGCCCTGGCAAACCACCCATAGCCAGCTAAGGAGGGACCCACCTAGGGCCTAGCTGCGAAACGGCACAAAACGCGCTCCTAGGAGCTGCACTCTGCAAAGGGAAACTGTGCTCGGGGAACAAACCTCAGCCCCAAGGCGGCTTGGCTCAGGATCGCAGCGCTTGCCTAGTTCTCACCTAGCCCTAGGCTCCCCATAGGGCCAAGGAGGGTCTGGGCTGCCTCTGGCTCCGAGGGCACTGCTGCTTGGCTGGTGGTCTCCGAACCTTGAAACCAACTCCAAACGTGTTCTCCTTCGCGGAGAAGGCTGATTTGGCAGGAACAAGCCCTGTGTGCACTGGCCCTGGCAATCCACCCATAGCCAGCTAAGGAGGGACCCACCTAGGGCCTAGCTGCGAAACGGCACAAAACGCGCTCCTAGGAGCTGCACTCTGCAAAGGGAAACTGTGCTCGGGGAACAAAGCTCAGCCCCAAGGCGGCTTGGCTCAGGATCGCAGCGCTTGCCTAGTTCTCACCTAGCCCTAGGCTCCCCATAGGGCCAAGGAGGGTCTGGGCTGCCTCTGGCTCCGTGGGCACTGCTGCTTGGCTGGTGGTCTCCGCACCGTGAAACCAACTCCAAACGTGTTCGCCTTCGCGGAGAAGGCTGATTTGGCAGGAAGAAGCCCTGTGTGCACTGGCCCTAGCAACCCACCCATCGCCAGCTAGGGAGGGACCCACCTAGGGCCTAGCTGCGAAACGGCACAAAACGCGCTCCTAGGAGCTGCACTCTGCAAAGGGAAACTGTGCTCGGGGAACAAAGCTCAGCCCCAAGGCGGCTTGGCTCAGGATCGCAGCGCTTGCCTAGTTCTCACCTAGCCCTAGGCTCCCCATAGGGCCAAGGAGGGTCTGGGCTGCCTCTGGCACCGTGGGCACTGCTGCTTGGCTGGTGGTCTCCGCACCGTGAAACCAACTCCAAACGTGTTCGCCTTCGCGGAGAAGGCTGATTTGGCAGGAAGAAGCCCTGTGTGCACTGGCCCTGGCAACCCACCCATCGCCAGCTAGGGAGGGACCCACCTAGGGCCTAGCTGCGAAACGGCACAAAACGCGCTCCTAGGAGCTGCACTCTGCAAAGGGAAACTGTGCTCGGGGAACAAAGCTCAGCCCCAAGGCGGCTTGGCTCAGGATCGCAGCGCTTGCCTAGTTCTCACCTAGCCCTAGGCTCCCCATAGGGCCAAGGAGGGTCTGGGCTGCCTCTGGCTCCGTGGGCACTGCTGCTTGGCTGGTGGTCTCCGAACCTTGAAACCAACTCCAAACGTGTTCTCCTTCGCGGAGAAGGCTGATTTGGCAGGAAGAAGCCCTGTGTGCACTGGCCCTGGCAACCCACCCATCGCCAGCTAGGGAGGGACCCACCTAGGGCCTAGCTGCGAAACGGCACAAAACGCGCTCCTAGGAGCTGCACTCTGCAAAGGGAAACTGTGCTCGGGGAACAAAGCTCAGCCCCAAGGCGGCTTGGCTCAGGATCGCAGCGCTTGCCTAGTTCTCACCTAGCCCTAGGCTCCCCATAGGGCCAAGGAGGGTCTGGGCTGCCTCTGGCTCCGTGGGCACTGCTGCTTGGTTGGTGGTCTCCGCACCTTGAAACCAACTCCAAACGTGTTCTCCTTCGTGGAGAAGGCTGATTTGGCAGGAACAAGCCCTGTGTGCACTGGCCCTGGCAAACCACCCATAGCCAGCTAAGGAGGGACCCACCTAGGGCCTAGCTGCGAAACGGCACAAAACGCGCTCCTAGGAGCTGCACTCTGCAAAGGGAAACTGTGCTCGGGGAACAAACCTCAGCCCCAAGGCGGCTTGGCTCAGGATCACAGCGCTTGCCTAGTTCTCACCTAGCCCTAGGCTCCCCATAGGGCCAAGGAGGGTCTGGGCTGCCTCTGGCTCCGAGGGCACTGCTGCTTGGCTGGTGGTCTCCGCACCTTGAAACCAACTCCAAACGTGTTCTCCTTCGCGGAGAAGGCTGATTTGGCAGGAAGAAGCCCTGTGTGCACTGGCCCTAGCAACCCACCCATCGCCAGCTAGGGAGGGACCCACCTAGGGCCTAGCTGCGAAACGGCACAAAACGCGCTCCTAGGAGCTGCACTCTGCAAAGGGAAACTGTGCTCGGGGAACAAAGCTCAGCCCCAAGGCGGCTTGGCTCAGGATCGCAGCGCTTGCCTAGTTCTCACCTAGCCCTAGGCTCCCCATAGGGCCAAGGAGGGTCTGGGCTGCCTCTGGCTCCGTGGGCACTGCTGCTTGGCTGGTGGTCTCCGCACCTTGAAACCAACTCCAAACGTGTTCGCCTTCGCGGAGAAGGCTGATTTGGCAGGAAGAAGCCCTGTGTGCACTGGCCCTGGCAACCCACCCATCGCCAGCTAGGGAGGGACCCACCTAGGGCCTAGCTGCGAAACGGCACAAAACGCGCTCCTAGGAGCTGCACTCTGCAAAGGGAAACTGTGCTCGGGGAACAAAGCTCAGCCCCAAGGCGGCTTGGCTCAGGATCGCAGCGCTTGCCTAGTTCTCACCTAGCCCTAGGCTCCCCATAGGGCCAAGGAGGGTCTGGGCTGCCTCTGGCTCCGTGGGCACTGCTGCTTGGCTGGTGGTCTCCGCAGCTTGAAACCAACTCCAAACGTGTTCTCCTTCGCGGAGAAGGCTGATTTGGCAGGAAGAAGCCCTGTGTGCACTGGCCCTGGCAACCCACCCATCGCCAGCTAGGGAGGGACCCACCTAGGGCCTAGCTGCGAAACGGCACAAAACGCGCTCCTAGGAGCTGCACTCTGCAAAGGGAAACTGTGCTCGGGGAACAAAGCTCAGCCCCAAGGCGGCTTGGCTCAGGATCGCAGCGCTTGCCTAGTTCTCACCTAGCCCTAGGCTCCCCATAGGGCCAAGGAGGGTCTGGGCTGCCTCTGGCTCCGTGGGCACTGCTGCTTGGTTGGTGGTCTCCGCACCTTGAAACCAACTCCAAACGTGTTCTCCTTCGTGGAGAAGGCTGATTTGGCAGGAAGAAGCCCTGTGTGCACTGGCCCTGGTAACCCACCCATCGCCAGCTAAGGAGGGACCCACCTAGGGCCTAGCTGCGAAACGGCACAAAACGCGCTCCTAGGAGCTGCACTCTGCAAAGGGAAACTGTGCTCGGGGAACAAAGCTCAGCCCCAAGGCGGCTTGGCTCAGGATCGCAGCGCTTGCCTAGTTCTCACCTAGCCCTAGGCTCCCCATAGGGCCAAGGAGGGGCTGGGCTGCCTCTGGCTCCGTGGGCACTGCTGCTTGGCTGGTGGTCTCCGCACCGTGAAACCAACTCCAAACGTGTTCTCCTTCGCAGAGAAGGCTGATTTGGCAGGAAGAAGCCCTGTGTGCACTGGCCCTGGTAACCCACCCATCGCCAGCTAGGGAGGGACCCACCTAGGGCCTAGCTGCGAAACGGCACAAAACGTGCACCTAGGAGCAGCACTCTGCAAAGGGAAACTGTGCTCGGGGAACAAACCTCAGCCCCAAGGCGGCTTGGCTCAGGATCGCAGCGCTTGCCTAGTTCTCACCTAGCCCTAGGCTCCCCATAGGGCCAAGGAGGGTCTGGGCTGCCTCTGGCTCCGTGGGCACTGCTGCTTGGTTGGTGGTCTCCGCAGCTTGAAACCAACTCCAAACGTGTTCTCCTTCGCGGAGAAGGCTGATTTGGCAGGAAGTAGCCCTGTGTGCACTGGCCCTGGCAACCCACCCATCGCCAGCTAGGGAGGGACCCACCTAGGGCATAGCTGCGAAACGGCACAAAACGCGCACCTAGGAGCAGCAATCTGCAAAGGGAAACTGTGCTCGGGGAACAAACCTCAGCCCCAAGGCAGCTTGGCTCAGGATCGCAGCGCTTGCCTAGTTCTCACCTAGCCCTAGGCTCCCCATAGGGCCAAGGAGGGTCTGGGCTGCCTCTGGCTCCGTGGGCACTGCTGCTTGGCTGGTGGTCTCCGCACCTTGAAACCAACTCCAAACGTGTTCTCCTTCGCGGAGAAGGCTGATTTGGCAGGAAGAAGCCCTGTGTGCACTGGCCCTAGCAACCCACCCATCGCCAGCTAGGGAGGGACCCACCTAGGGCCTAGCTGCGAAACGGCACAAAACGCGCTCCTAGGAGCTGCACTCTGCAAAGGGAAACTGTGCTCGGGGAACAAACCTCAGCCCCAAGGCGGCTTGGCTCAGGATCGCAGCGCTTGCCTAGTTCTCACCTAGCCCTAGGCTCCCCATAGGGCCAAGGAGGGTCTGGGCTGCCTCTGGCTCCGTGGGCACTGCTGCTTGGCTGGTGGTCTCCGCACCTTGAAACCAACTCCAAACGTGTTCTCCTTCGCGGAGAAGGCTGATTTGGCAGGAAGAAGCCCTGTGTGCACTGGCCCTGGCAACCCACCCATCGCCAGCTAGGGAGGGACCCACCTAGGGCCTAGCTGCGAAACGGCACAAAACGCGCTCCTAGGAGCTGCACTCTGCAAAGGGAAACTGTGCTCGGGGAACAAAGCTCAGCCCCAAGGCGGCTTGGCTCAGGATCGCAGCGCTTGCCTAGTTCTCACCTAGCCCTAGGCTCCCCATAGGGCCAAGGAGGGTCTGGGCTGCCTCTGGCTCCGTGGGCACTGCTGCTTGGCTGGTGGTCTCCGCACCGTGAAACCAACTCCAAACGTGTTCGCCTTCGCGGAGAAGGCTGATTTGGCAGGAAGAAGCCCTGTGTGCACTGGCCCTGGCAACCCACCCATCGCCAGCTAGGGAGGGACCCACCTAGGGCCTAGCTGCGAAACGGCACAAAACGCGCTCCTAGGAGCTGCACTCTGCAAAGGGAAACTGTGCTCGGGGAACAAAGCTCAGCCCCAAGGCGGCTTGGCTCAGGATCGCAGCGCTTGCCTAGTTCTCACCTAGCCCTAGGCTCCCCATAGGGCCAAGGAGGGTCTGGGCTGCCTCTGGCTCCGTGGGCACTGCTGCTTGGCTGGTGGTCTCCGCACCTTGAAACCAACTCCAAACGTGTTCGCCTTCGCGGAGAAGGCTGATTTGGCAGGAAGAAGCCCTGTGTGCACTGGCCCTGGCAATCCACCCATCGCCAGCTAAGGAGGGACCCACCTAGGGCCTAGCTGCGAAACGGCACAAAACGCGCTCCTAGGAGCTGCACTCTGCAAAGGGAAACTGTGCTCGGGGAACAAAGCTCAGCCCCAAGGCGGCTTGGCTCAGGATCGCAGCGCTTGCCTAGTTCTCACCTAGCCCTAGGCTCCCCATAGGGCCAAGGAGGGTCTGGGCTGCCTCTGGCTCCGTGGGCACTGCTGCTTGGCTGGTGGTCTCCGCACCGTGAAACCAACTCCAAACGTGTTCTCCTTCGCAGAGAAGGCTGATTTGGCAGGAAGAAGCCCTGTGTGCACTGGCCCTGGTAACCCACCCATCGCCAGCTAGGGAGGGACCCACCTAGGGCCTAGCTGCGAAACGGCACAAAACGTGCACCTAGGAGCAGAACTCTGCAAAGGGAAACTGTGCTCGGGGAACAAACCTCAGCCCCAAGGCGGCTTGGCTCAGGATCGCAGCGCTTGCCTAGTTCTCACCTAGCCCTAGGCTCCCCATAGGGCCAAGGAGGGTCTGGGCTGCCTCTGGCTCCGTGGGCACTGCTGCTTGGTTGGTGGTCTCCGCAGCTTGAAACCAACTCCAAACGTGTTCTCCTTCGCGGAGAAGGCTGATTTGGCAGGAAGTAGCCCTGTGTGCACTGGCCCTGGCAACCCACCCATCGCCAGCTAGGGAGGGACCCACCTAGGGCATAGCTGCGAAACGGCACAAAACGCGCACCTAGGAGCAGCAATCTGCAAAGGGAAACTGTGCTCGGGGAACAAACCTCAGCCCCAAGGCAGCTTGGCTCAGGATCGCAGCGCTTGCCTAGTTCTCACCTAGCCCTAGGCTCCCCATAGGGCCAAGGAGGGTCTGGGCTGCCTCTGGCTCCGTGGGCACTGCTGCTTGGCTGGTGGTCTCCGCACCTTGAAACCAACTCCAAACGTGTTCTCCTTCGCGGAGAAGGCTGATTTGGCAGGAAGAAGCCCTGTGTGCACTGGCCCTAGCAACCCACCCATCGCCAGCTAGGGAGGGACCCACCTAGGGCCTAGCTGCGAAACGGCACAAAACGCGCTCCTAGGAGCTGCACTCTGCAAAGGGAAACTGTGCTCGGGGAACAAAGCTCAGCCCCAAGGCGGCTTGGCTCAGGATCGCAGCGCTTGCCTAGTTCTCACCTAGCCCTAGGCTCCCCATAGGGCCAAGGAGGGTCTGGGCTGCCTCTGGCTCCGTGGGCACTGCTGCTTGGCTGGTGGTCTCCGCAGCTTGAAACCAACTCCAAACGTGTTCGCCTTCGCGGAGAAGGCTGATTTGGCAGGAAGAAGCCCTGTGTGCACTGGCCCTGGCAACCCACCCATCGCCAGCTAGGGAGGGACCCACCTAGGGCCTAGCTGCGAAACGGCACAAAACGCGCTCCTAGGAGCTGCACTCTGCAAAGGGAAACTGTGCTCGGGGAACAAAGCTCAGCCCCAAGGCGGCTTGGCTCAGGATCGCAGCGCTTGCCTAGTTCTCACCTAGCCCTAGGCTCCCCATAGGGCCAAGGAGGGTCTGGGCTGCCTCTGGCTCCGTGGGCACTGCTGCTTGGCTGGTGGTCTCCGCACCGTGAAACCAACTCCAAACGTGTTCGCCTTCGCGGAGAAGGCTGATTTGGCAGGAAGAAGCCCTGTGTGCACTGGCCCTGGCAACCCACCCATCACCAGCTAGGGAGGGACCCACCTAGGGCCTAGCTGCGAAACGGCACAAAACGCGCTCCTAGGAGCTGCACTCTGCAAAGGGAAACTGTGCTCGGGGAACAAAGCTCAGCCCCAAGGCGGCTTGGCTCAGGATCGCAGCGCTTGCCTAGTTCTCACCTAGCCCTAGGCTCCCCATAGGGCCAAGGAGGGTCTGGGCTGCCTCTGGCTCCGCGGGCACTGCTGCTTGGTTGGTGGTCTCCGCACATTGAAACCAACTCCAAACGTGTTCTCCTTCGTGGAGAAGGCTGATTTGGCAGGAAGAAGCCCTGTGTGCACTGGCCCTGGCAACCCACCCATAGCCAGCTAGGGAGGGACCCACCTAGGGCCTAGCTGCGAAACGGCACAAAACGCGATCCTAGGAGCTGCACTCTGCAAAGGGAAACTGTGCTCGGGGAACAAAGCTCAGCCCCAAGGCGGCTTGGCTCAGGATCGCAGCGCTTGCCTCGTTCTCACCTAGCCCTATGCTCCCCATAGGGCCAAGGAGGGTCTGGGCTGCCTCTGGCTCCGTGGGCACTGCTGCTTGGCTGGTGGTCTCCGCACCTTGAAACCAACTCCAAACGTGTTCGCCTTCGTGGAGAAGGCTGATTTGGCAGGAACAAGCCCTGTGTGCACTGGCCCTGGCAATCCACCCATAGCCAGCTAAGGAGGGACCCACCTAGGGCCTAGCTGCGAAACGGCACAAAACGCGCTCCTAGGAGCTGCACTCTGCAAAGGGAAACTGTGCTCGGGGAACAAAGCTCAGCCCCAAGGCGGCTTGGCTCAGGATCGCAGCGCTTGCCTAGTTCTCACCTAGCCCTAGGCTCCCCATAGGGCCAAGGAGGGTCTGGGCTGCCTCTGGCTCCGTGGGCACTGCTGCTTGGCTGGTGGTCTCCGCAGCTTGAAACCAACTCCAAACGTGTTCTACTTCGCGGAGAAGGCTGATTTGGCAGGAAGAAGCCCTGTGTGCACTGGCCCTGGCAACCCACCCATCGCCAGCTAGGGAGGGACCCACCTAGGGCCTAGCTGCGAAACGGCACAAAACGCGCTCCTAGGAGCTGCACTCTGCAAAGGGAAACTGTGCTCGGGGAACAAACCTCAGCCCCAAGGCGGCTTGGCTCAGGATCGCAGCGCTTGCCTAGTTCTCACCTAGCCCTAGGCTCCCCATAGGGCCAAGGAGGGTCTGGGCTGCCTCTGGCTCCGTGGGCACTGCTGCTTGGTTGGTCGTCTCCGCATATTGAAACCAACTCCAAACTTGTTCTCCTTCGCGGAGAAGGCTGATTTGGCAGGAAGAAGCCCTGTGTGCACTGGCCCTGGCAACCCACCCATCGCCAGCTAGGGAGGGACCCACCTAGGGCCTAGCTGCGAAACGGCACAAAACGCGCTCCTAGGAGCTGCACTCTGCAAAGGGAAACTGTGCTCGGGGAACAAAGCTCAGCCCCAAGGCGGCTTGGCTCAGGATCGCAGCGCTTGCCTAGTTCTCACCTAGCCCTAGGCTCCCCATAGGGCCAAGGAGGGTCTGGGCTGCCTCTGGCTCCGTGGGCACTGCTGCTTGGCTGGTGGTCTCCGCACCTTGAAACCAACTCCAAACGTGTTCTCCTTCGTGGAGAAGGCTGATTTGGCAGGAAGAAGCCCTGTGTGCACTGGCCCTGGCAAACCGCCCATCGCCAGCTAAGGAGGGACCCACCAAGGGCCTAGCTGCGAAACGGCACAAAACGCGCTCCTAGGAGCTGCACTCTGCAAAGGGAAACTGTGCTCGGGGAACAAAGCTCAGCCCCAAGGCGGCTTGGCTCAGGATCGCAGCGCTTGCCTAGTTCTCACCTAGCCCTAGGCTCCCCATAGGGCCAAGGAGGGTCTGGGCTGCCTCTGGCTCCGTGGGCACTGCTGCTTGGCTGGTGGTCTCCGCACCGTGAAACCAACTCCAAACGTGTTCGCCTTCGCGGAGAAGGCTGATTTGGCAGGAAGAAGCCCTGTGTGCACTGGCCCTGGCAACCCACCCATCGCCAGCTAGGGAGGGACCCACCTAGGGCCTAGCTGCGAAACGGCACAAAACGCGCTCCTAGGAGCTGCACTCTGCAAAGGGAAACTGTGCTCGGGGAACAAAGCTCAGCCCCAAGGCGGCTTGGCTCAGGATCGCAGCGCTTGCCTAGTTCTCACCTAGCCCTAGGCTCCCCATAGGGCCAAGGAGGGTCTGGGCTGCCTCTGGCTCCGTGGGCACTGCTGCTTGGCTGGTGGTCTCCGCACCTTGAAACCAACTCCAAACGTGTTCGCCTTCGCGGAGAAGGCTGATTTGGCAGGAAGAAGCCCTCTGTGCACTGGCCCTGGCAATCCACCCATAGCCAGCTAAGGAGGGACCCACCTAGGGCCTAGCTGCGAAACGGCACAAAACGCGCTCCTAGGAGCTGCACTCTGCAAAGGGAAACTGTGCTCGGGGAACAAAGCTCAGCCCCAAGGCGGCTTGGCTCAGGATCGCAGCGCTTGCCTAGTTCTCACCTAGCCCTAGGCTCCCCATAGGGCCAAGGAGGGTCTGGGCTGCCTCTGGCTCCGTGGGCACTGCTGCTTGGTTGGTGGTCTCCGCAGCTTGAAACCAACTCCAAACGTGTTCTCCTTCGTGGAGAAGGCTGATTTGGCAGGAAGAAGCCCTGTGTGCACTGGCCCTGGTAACCC
The DNA here is from genome assembly GCF_054392235.1 of Sus scrofa. Taxonomy (NCBI): domain Eukaryota; kingdom Metazoa; phylum Chordata; class Mammalia; order Artiodactyla; family Suidae; genus Sus; species Sus scrofa. Next base: position 30,298,404 of record NC_139389.1, on the reverse strand, counting down.
ACCCATCGCCAGCTAAGGAGGGACCCACCTAGGGCCTAGCTGCGAAACGGCACAAAACGCGCTCCTAGGAGCTGCACTCTGCAAAGGGAAACTGTGCTCGGGGAACAAAGCTCAGCCCCAAGGCGGCTTGGCTCAGGATCGCAGCGCTTGCCTAGTTCTCACCTAGCCCTAGGCTCCCCATAGGGCCAAGGAGGGTCTGGGCTGCCTCTGGCTCCGTGGGCACTCCTGCTTGGCTGGTGGTCTCCGCACCGTGAAACCAACTCCAAACGTGTTCTCCTTCGCAGAGAAGGCTGATTTGGCAGGAAGAAGCCCTGTGTGCACTGGCCCTGGTAACCCACCCATCGCCAGCTAGGGAGGGACCCACCTAGGGCCTAGCTGCGAAACGGCACAAAACGTGCACCTAGGAGCAGCACTCTGCAAAGGGAAACTGTGCTCGGGGAACAAACCTCAGCCCCAAGGCGGCTTGGCTCAGGATCGCAGCGCTTGCCTAGTTCTCACCTAGCCCTAGGCTCCCCATAGGGCCAAGGAGGGTCTGGGCTGCCTCTGGCTCCGTGGGCACTGCTGCTTGGTTGGTGGTCTCCGCAGCTTGAAACCAACTCCAAACGTGTTCTCCTTCGTGGAGAAGGCTGATTTGGCAGGAAGTAGCCCTGTGTGCACTGGCCCTGGCAACCCACCCATCGCCAGCTAGGGAGGGACCCACCTAGGGCATAGCTGCGAAACGGCACAAAACGCGCACCTAGGAGCAGCAATCTGCAAAGGGAAACTGTGCTCGGGGAACAAACCTCAGCCCCAAGGCAGCTTGGCTCAGGATCGCAGCGCTTGCCTAGTTCTCACCTAGCCCTAGGCTCCCCATAGGGCCAAGGAGGGTCTGGGCTGCCTCTGGCTCCGTGGGCACTGCTGCTTGGCTGGTGGTCTCCGCACCGTGAAACCAACTCCAAACGTGTTCGCCTTCGCGGAGAAGGCTGATTTGGCAGGAAGAAGCCCTGTGTGCACTGGCCCTGGCAACCCACCCATCGCCAGCTAGGGAGGGACCCACCTAGGGCCTAGCTGCGAAACGGCACAGAACGCGCTCCTAGGAGCTGCACTCTGCAAAGGGAAACTGTGCTCGGGGAACAAAGCTCAGCCCCAAGGCGGCTTGGCTCAGGATCGCAGCGCTTGCCTAGTTCTCACCTAGCCCTAGGCTCCCCATAGGGCCAAGGAGGGTCTGGGCTGCCTCTGGCTCCGTGGGCACTGCTGCTTGGCTGGTGGTCTCCGCACCTTGAAACCAACTCCAAACGTGTTCTCCTTCGCGGAGAAGGCTGATTTGGCAGGAAGAAGCCCTGTGTGCACTGGCCCTAGCAACCCACCCATCGCCAGCTAAGGAGGGACCCACCTAGGGCCTAGCTGCGAAACGGCACAAAACGCGCTCCTAGGAGCTGCACTCTGCAAAGGGAAACTGTGCTCGGGGAACAAAGCTCAGCCCCAAGGCGGCTTGGCTCAGGATCGCAGCGCTTGCCTAGTTCTCACCTAGCCCTAGGCTCCCCATAGGGCCAAGGAGGGTCTGGGCTGCCTCTGGCTCCGTGGGCACTGCTGCTTGGTTGGTGGTCTCCGCAGCTTGAAACCAACTCCAAACGTGTTCTCCTTCGTGGAGAAGGCTGATTTGGCAGGAAGAAGCCCTGTGTGCACTGGCCCTGGTAACCCACCCATCGCCAGCTAAGGAGGGACCCACCTAGGGCCTAGCTGCGAAACGGCACAAAACGCGCTCCTAGGAGCTGCACTCTGCAAAGGGAAACTGTGCTCGGGGAACAAAGCTCAGCCCCAAGGCGGCTTGGCTCAGGATCGCAGCGCTTGCCTAGTTCTCACCTAGCCCTAGGCTCCCCATAGGGCCAAGGAGGGTCTGGGCTGCCTCTGGCTCCGTGGGCACTCCTGCTTGGCTGGTGGTCTCCGCACCGTGAAACCAACTCCAAACGTGTTCTCCTTCGCAGAGAAGGCTGATTTGGCAGGAAGAAGCCCTGTGTGCACTGGCCCTGGTAACCCACCCATCGCCAGCTAGGGAGGGACCCACCTAGGGCCTAGCTGCGAAACGGCACAAAACGTGCATCTAGGAGCAGCACTCTGCAAAGGGAAACTGTGCTCGGGGAACAAACCTCAGCCCCAAGGCGGCTTGGCTCAGGATCGCAGCGCTTGCCTAGTTCTCACCTAGCCCTAGGCTCCCCATAGGGCCAAGGAGGGTCTGGGCTGCCTCTGGCTCCGTGGGCACTGCTGCTTGGTTGGTGGTCTCCGCAGCTTGAAACCAACTCCAAACGTGTTCTCCTTCGCGGAGAAGGCTGATTTGGCAGGAAGTAGCCCTGTGTGCACTGGCCCTGGCAACCCACCCATCGCCAGCTAGGGAGGGACCCACCTAGGGCATAGCTGCGAAACGGCACAAAACGCGCACCTAGGAGCAGCAATCTGCAAAGGGAAACTGTGCTCGGGGAACAAACCTCAGCCCCAAGGCAGCTTGGCTCAGGATCGCAGCGCTTGCCTAGTTCTCACCTAGCCCTAGGCTCCCCATAGGGCCAAGGAGGGTCTGGGCTGCCTCTGGCTCCGTGGGCACTGCTGCTTGGCTGGTGGTCTCCGCACCGTGAAACCAACTCCAAACGTGTTCGCCTTCGCGGAGAAGGCTGATTTGGCAGGAAGAAGCCCTGTGTGCACTGGCCCTGGCAACCCACCCATCGCCAGCTAGGGAGGGACCCACCTAGGGCCTAGCTGCGAAACGGCACAGAACGCGCTCCTAGGAGCTGCACTCTGCAAAGGGAAACTGTGCTCGGGGAACAAAGCTCAGCCCCAAGGCGGCTTGGCTCAGGATCGCAGCGCTTGCCTAGTTCTCACCTAGCCCTAGGCTCCCCATAGGGCCAAGGAGGGTCTGGGCTGCCTCTGGCTCCGTGGGCACTGCTGCTTGGCTGGTGGTCTCCGCACCTTGAAACCAACTCCAAACGTGTTCTCCTTCGCGGAGAAGGCTGATTTGGCAGGAAGAAGCCCTGTGTGCACTGGCCCTAGCAACCCACCCATCGCCAGCTAAGGAGGGACCCACCTAGGGCCTAGCTGCGAAACGGCACAAAACGCGCTCCTAGGAGCTGCACTCTGCAAAGGGAAACTGTGCTCGGGGAACAAAGCTCAGCCCCAAGGCGGCTTGGCTCAGGATCGCAGCGCTTGCCTAGTTCTCACCTAGCCCTAGGCTCCCCATAGGGCCAAGGAGGGTCTGGGCTGCCTCTGGCTCCGTGGGCACTGCTGCTTGGCTGGTGGTCTCCGCACCGTGAAACCAACTCCAAACGTGTTCGCCTTCGCGGAGAAGGCTGATTTGGCAGGAAGAAGCCCTGTGTGCACTGGCCCTGGCAACCCACCCATCGCCAGCTAGGGAGGGACCCACCTAGGGCCTAGCTGCGAAACGGCACAAAACGCGCTCCTAGGAGCTGCACTCTGCAAAGGGAAACTGTGCTCGGGGAACAAAGCTCAGCCCCAAGGCGGCTTGGCTCAGGATCGCAGCGCTTGCCTAGTTCTCACCTAGCCCTTGGCTCCCCATAGGGCCAAGGAGGGGCTGGGCTGCCTCTGGCTCCGTGGGCACTGCTGCTTGGCTGGTGGTCTCCGCACCTTGAAACCAACTCCAAACGTGTTCGCCTTCGCGGAGAAGGCTGATTTGGCAGGAAGAAGCCCTGTGTGCACTGGCCCTGGCAATCCACCCATAGCCAGCTAAGGAGGGACCCACCTAGGGCCTAGCTGCGAAACGGCACAAAACGCGCTCCTAGGAGCTGCACTCTGCAAAGGGAAACTGTGCTCGGGGAACAAACGTCAGCCCCAAGGCAGCTTGGCTCAGGATCGCAGCGCTTGCCTAGTTCTCACCTAGCCCTAGGCTCCCCATAGGGCCAAGGAGGGTCTGGGCTGCCTCTGGCTCCGTGGGCACTGCTGCTTGGCTGGTGGTCTCCGCACCTTGAAACCAAGTCCAAACGTGTTCGCCTTCGCGGAGAAGGCTGATTTGGCAGGAAGAAGCCCTGTGTGCACTGGCCCTGGCAAACCACCCATCGCCAGCTAGGGAGGGACCCACCTAGGGCCTAGCTGCGAAACGGCACAAAACGCGCACCTAGGAGCAGCACTCTGCAAAGGGAAACTGTGCTCAGGGAACAAAGCTCAGCCCCAAGGCGGCTTGGCTCAGGATCGCAGCGCTTGCCTAGTTCTCACCTAGCCCTAGGCTCCCCATAGGGCCAAGGAGGGTCTGGGCTGCCTCTGGCTCCGTGGGCACTGCTGCTTGGCTGGTGGTCTCCGCACCTTGAAACCAACTCCAAACGTGTTCTCCTTCGCGGAGAAGGCTGATTTGGCAGGAAGAAGCCCTGTGTGCACTGGCCCTGGCAACCCACCCATCGCCAGCTAGGGAGGGACCCACCTAGGGCCTAGCTGCGAAACGGCACAAAACGCGCTCCTAGGAGCTGCACTCTGCAAAGGGAAACTGTGCTCGGGGAACAAAGCTCAGCCCCAAGGCGGCTTGGCTCAGGATCGCAGCGCTTGCCTAGTTCTCACCTAGCCCTAGGCTCCCCATAGGGCCAAGGAGGGGCTGGGCTGCCTCTGGCTCCGTGGGCACTGCTGCTTGGCTGGTGGTCTCCGCACCGTGAAACCAACTCCAAACGTGTTCTCCTTCGCGGAGAAGGCTGATTTGGCAGGAAGAAGCCCTGTGTGCACTGGCCCTGGCAACCCACCCATAGCCAGCTAGGGAGGGACCCACCTAGGGCCTAGCTGCGAAACGGCACAGAACGCGCTCCTAGGAGCTGCACTCTGCAAAGGGAAACTGTGCTCGGGGAACAAACCTCAGCCCCAAGGCGGCTTGGCTCAGGATCGCAGCGCTTGCCTAGTTCTCACCTAGCCCTAGGCTCCCCATAGGGCCAAGGAGGGTCTGGGCTGCCTCTGGCTCCGTGGGCACTGCTGCTTGGTTGGTGGTCTCCGCAGCTTGAAACCAACTCCAAACGTGTTCTCCTTCGCGGAGAAGGCTGATTTGGCAGGAAGTAGCCCTGTGTGCACTGGCCCTGGCAACACACCCATCGCCAGCGAGGGAGGGACCCACCTAGGGCCTAGCTGCGAAACGGCACAAAACGCGCACCTAGGAGCAGCACTCTTCAAAGGGAAACTGTGCTCGGGGAACAAACGTCAGCCCCAAGGCAGCTTGGCTCAGGATCGCAGCGCTTGCCTAGTTCTCACCTAGCCCTAGGCTCCCCATAGGGCCAAGGAGGGTCTGGGCTGCCTCTGGCTCCGTGGGCACTGCTGCTTGGCTGGTGGTCTCCGCACCTTGAAACCAACTCCAAACGTGTTCTCCTTCGCGGAGAAGGCTGATTTGGCAGGAAGAAGCCCTGTGTGCACTGGCCCTGGCAACCCACCCATAGCCAGCTAGGGAGGGACCCACCTAGGGCCTAGCTTTGAAACGGCACAAAACGCGCTCCTAGGAGCTGCACTCTGCAAAGGGAAACTGTGCTCGGGGAACAAAGCTCAGCCCCAAGGCGGCTTGGCTCAGGATCGCAGCGCTTGCCTAGTTCTCACCTAGCCCTAGGCTCCCCATAGGGCCAAGGAGGGGCTGGGCTGCCTCTGGCTCCGTGGGCACTGCTGCTTGGCTGGTGGTCTCCGCACCGTGAAACCAACTCCAAACGTGTTCGCCTTCGCGGAGAAGGCTGATTTGGCAGGAAGAAGCCCTGTGTGCACTGGCCCTGGCAAACCACCCATAGCCAGCTAGGGAGGGACCCACCTAGGGCCTAGCTGCGAAAGGGCACAAAACGCGCTCCTAGGAGCTGCACTCTGCAAAGGGAAACTGTGCTCGGGGAACAAAGCTCAGCCCCAAGGCGGCTTGGCTCAGGATCGCAGCGCTGCCTAGTTCTCACCTAGCCCTAGGCTCCCCATAGGGCCAAGGAGGGTCTGGGCTGCCTCTGGCTCCGTGGCACTGCTGCTTGGCTGGTGGTCTCCGCACCTTGAAACCAACTCCAAACGTGTTCTCCTTCGTGGAGAAGGCTGATTTGGCAGGAAGAAGCCCTGTGTGCACTGGCCCTGGCAACCCACCCATCGCCAGCTAGGGACGGACCCACCTAGGGCCTAGCTGCGAAACGGCACAAAACGCGCTCCTAGGAGCTGCACTCTGCAAAGGGAAACTGTGCTCGGGGAACAAAGCTCAGCCCCAAGGCGGCTTGGCTCAGGATCGCAGCGCTTGCCTAGTTCTCACCTAGCCCTAGGCTCCCCATAGGGCCAAGGAGGGTCTGGGCTGCCTCTGGCTCCGTGGGCACTGCTGCTTGGTTGGTGGTCTCCGCAGCTTGAAACCAACTCCAAACGTGTTCTCCTTCGTGGAGAAGGCTGATTTGGCAGGAAGAAGCCCTGTGTGCACTGGCTCTGGCAAACCGCCCATAGCCAGCTAGGGAGGGACCCACCTAGGGCCTAGCTGCGAAACGGCACAAAACGCGCTCCTAGGAGCTGCACTCTGCAAAGGGAAACTGTGCTCGGGGAACAAAGCTCAGCCCCAAGGCGGCTTGGCTCAGGATCGCAGCGCTGCCTAGTTCTCACCTAGCCCTAGGCTCCCCATAGGGCCAAGGAGGGTCTGGGCTGCCTCTGGCTCCGTGGGCACTGCTGCTTGGCTGGTGGTCTCCGCACCGTGAAACCAACTCCAAACGTGTTCTCCTTCGCGGAGAAGGCTGATTTGGCAGGAAGAAGCCCTGTGTGTACTGGCCCTGGTAACCCACCCATCGCCAGCTAGGGAGGGACCCACCTAGGGCCTAGCTGCGAAACGGCACAAAACGCGCACCTAGGAGCAGCACTCTGCAAAGGGAAACTGTGCTCGGGAACAAACCTCAGCCCCAAGGCGGCTTGGCTCAGGATCGCAGCGCTTGCCTAGTTCTCACCTAGCCCTAGGCTCCCCATAGGGCCAAGGAGGGTCTGGGCTGCCTCTGGCTCCGTGGGCACTGCTGCTTGGTTGGTGGTCTCCGCACCTTGAAACCAACTCCAAACGTGTTCTCCTTCGCGGAGAAGGCTGATTTGGCAGGAAGTAGCCCTGTGTGCACTGGCCCTGGGAACACACCCATCGCCAGCTAGGGAGGGACCCACCTAGGGCCTAGCTGCGAAACGGCACAAAACGCGCTCCTAGGAGCTGCACTCTGCAAAGGGAAACTGTGCTCGGGGAACAAACCTCAGCCCCAAGGCGGCTTGGCTCAGGATCGCAGCGCTTGCCTAGTTCTCACCTAGCCCTAGGCTCCCCATAGGGCCAAGGAGGGTCTGGGCTGCCTCTGGCTCCGTGGGCACTGCTGCTTGGCTGGTGGTCTCCGCACCGTGAAACCAACTCCAAACGTGTTCTCCTTCGCGGAGAAGGCTGATTTGGCAGGAAGAAGCCCTGTGTGCACTGGCCCTGGCAACACACCCATCGCCAGCGAGGGAGGGACCCACCTAGGGCCTAGCTGCGAAACGGCACAAAACGCGCACCTAGGAGCAGCACTCTTCAAAGGGAAACTGTGCTCGGGGAACAAACGTCAGCCCCAAGGCAGCTTGGCTCAGGATCGCAGCGCTTGCCTAGTTCTCACCTAGCCCTAGGCTCCCCATAGGGCCAAGGAGGGTCTGGGCTGCCTCTGGCTCCGTGGGCACTGCTGCTTGGCTGGTGGTCTCCGCACCTTGAAACCAACTCCAAACGTGTTCTCCTTCGCGGAGAAGGCTGATTTGGCAGGAAGAAGCCCTGTGTGCACTGGCCCTGGCAACCCACCCATAGCCAGCTAGGGAGGGACCCACCTAGGGCCTAGCTGCCAAACGGCACAAAACGCGCTCCTAGGAGCTGCACTCTGCAAAGGGAAACTGTGCTCGGGGAACAAACCTCAGCCCCAAGGCGGCTTGGCTCAGGATCGCAGCGCTTGCCTAGTTCTCACCTAGCCCTAGGCTCCCCATAGGGCCAAGGAGGGGCTGGGCTGCCTCTGGCTCCGTGGGCACTGCTGCTTGGCTGGTGGTCTCCGCACCTTGAAACCAACTCCAAACGTGTTCTCCTTCGCGGAGAAGGCTGATTTGGCAGGAAGAAGCCCTGTGTGCACTGGCCCTGGCAAACCACCCATAGCCAGCTAGGGAGGGACCCACCTAGGGCCTAGCTGCGAAACGGCACAAAACGCGCTCCTAGGAGCTGCACTCTGCAATGGGAAACTGTGCTCGGGGAACAAAGCTCAGCCCCAAGGCGGCTTGGCTCAGGATCGCAGCGCTTGCCTAGTTCTCACCTAGCCCTAGGCTCCCCATAGGGCCAAGGAGGGGCTGGGCTGCCTCTGGCTCCGTGGGCACTGCTGCTTGGCTGGTGGTCTCCGCACCTTGAAACCAACTCCAAACGTGTTCTCCTTCGCGGAGAAGGCTGATTTGGCAGGAAGAAGCCCTGTGTGCACTGGCCCTGGCAACCCAACCATAGCCAGCTAGGGAGGGACCCACCTAGGGCCTAGCTGCGAAACGGCACAGAACGCGCTCCTAGGAGCTGCACTCTGCAAAGGGAAACTGTGCTCGGGGAACAAACCTCAGCCCCAAGGCAGCTTGGCTCAGGATCGCAGCGCTTGCCTAGTTCTCACCTAGCACTAGGCTCACCATAGTGCCAAGGAGGGTCTGGGCTGCCTCTGGCTCCGTGGGCACTGCTGCTTGGTTGGTGGTCTCCGCAGCTTGAAACCAACTCCAACCGTGTTCTCCTTCGTGGAGAAGGCTGATTTGGCAGGAAGAAGCCCTGTGTGCACTGGCTCTGGCAAACCGCCCATAGCCAGCTAGGGAGGGACCCACCTAGGGCCTAGCTGCGAAACGGCACAAAACGCGCTCCTAGGAGCTGCACTCTGCAAAGGGAAACTGTGCTCGGGGAACAAAGCTCAGCCCCAAGGCGGCTTGGCTCAGGATCGCAGCGCTGCCTAGTTCTCACCTAGCCCTAGGCTCCCCATAGGGCCAAGGAGGGTCTGGGCTGCCTCTGGCTCCGTGGGCACTGCTGCTTGGCTGGTGGTCTCCGCACCGTGAAACCAACTCCAAACGTGTTCTCCTTCGCGGAGAAGGCTGATTTGGCAGGAAGAAGCCCTGTGTGCACTGGCCCTGGTAACCCACCCATCGCCAGCTAGGGAGGGACCCACCTAGGGCCTAGCTGCGAAACGGCACATAACGCGCACCTAGGAGCAGCACTCTGCAAAGGGAAACTGTGCTCGGGAACAAACCTCAGCCCCAAGGCGGCTTGGCTCAGGATCGCAGCGCTTGCCTAGTTCTCACCTAGCCCTAGGCTCCCCATAGGGCCAAGGAGGGTCTGGGCTGCCTCTGGCTCCGTGGGCACTGCTGCTTGGTTGGTGGTCTCCGCACCTTGAAACCAACTCCAAACGTGTTCTCCTTCGCGGAGAAGGCTGATTTGGCAGGAAGAAGCCCTGTGTGCACTGGCCCTAGCAACCCACCCATAGCCAGCTAGGGAGGGACCCACCCAGGGCCTAGCTGCGAAACGGCACAGAACGCGCTCCTAGGAGCTGCACTCTGCAAAGGGAAACTGTGCTCGGGGAACAAAGCTCAGCCCCAAGGCGGCTTGGCTCAGGATCGCAGCGCTTGCCTAGTTCTCACCTAGCCCTAGGCTCCCCATAGGGCCAAGGAGGGTCTGGGCTGCCTCTGGCTCCGTGGCACTGCTGCTTGGCTGGTGGTCTCCGCACCTTGAAACCAACTCCAAACGTGTTCTCCTTCGTGGAGAAGGCTGATTTGGCAGGAAGAAGCCCTGTGTGCACTGGCCCTGGCAACCCACCCATAGCCAGCTAGGGAGGGACCCACCTAGGGCCTAGCTGCGAAACGGCACAAAACGCGCTCCTAGGAGCTGCACTCTGCAAAGGGAAACTGTGCTCGGGGAACAAAGCTCAGCCCCAAGGCGGCTTGGCTCAGGATCGCAGCGCTTGCCTAGTTCTCACCTAGCCCTAGGCTCCCCATAGGGCCAAGGAGGGTCTGGGCTGCCTCTGGCTCCGTGGGCACTGCTGCTTGGCTGGTGGTCTCCGCACCTTGAAACCAACTCCAAACGTGTTCTCCTTCGCGGAGAAGGCTGATTTGGCAGGAAGAAGCCCTGTGTGCACTGGCCCTGGCAACCCACCCATAGCCAGCTAGGGAGGGACCCACCTAGGGCCTAGCTGCGAAACGGCACAAAACGCGCTCCTAGGAGCTGCACTCTGCAAAGGGAAACTGTGCTCGGGGAACAAAGCTCAGCCCCAAGGCGGCTTGGCTCAGGATCGCAGCGCTTGCCTAGTTCTCACCTAGCCCTAGGCTCCCCATAGGGCCAAGGAGGGTCTGGGCTGCCTCTGGCTCCGTGGGCACTGCTGCTTGGTTGGTGGTCTCCGCACCGTGAAACCAACTCCAAACGTGTTCTACTTCGCGGAGAAGGCTGATTTGGCAGGAAGAAGCCCTGTGTGCACTGGCCCTGGTAACCCACCCATCGCCAGCTAGGGAGGGACCCACCTAGGGCCTAGCTGCGAAACGGCACAAAACGTGCACCTAGGAGCAGCACTCTGCAAAGGGAAACTGTGCTCGGGGAACAAACCTCAGCCCCAAGGCGGCTTGGCTCAGGATCGCAGCGCTTGCCTAGTTCTCACCTAGCCCTAGGCTCCCCATAGGGCCAAGGAGGGTCTGGGCTGCCTCTGGCTCCGTGGGCACTGCTGCTTGGCTGGTGGTCTCCGCAGCTTGAAACCAACTCCAAACGTGTTCTCCTTCGCGGAGAAGGCTGATTTGGCAGGAAGAAGCCCTGTGTGCACTGGCCCTGGCAACCCACCCATCGCCAGCTAGGGAGGGACCCACCTAGGGCCTAGCTGCGAAACGGCACAAAACGTGCACCTAGGAGCAGCACTCTGCAAAGGGAAACTGTGCTCGGGGAACAAACCTCAGCCCCAAGGCGGCTTGGCTCAGGATCGCAGCGCTTGCCTAGTTCTCACCTAGCCCTAGGCTCCCCATAGGGCCAAGGAGGGTCTGGGCTGCCTCTGGCTCCGTGGGCACTGCTGCTTGGTTGGTGGTCTCCGCAGCTTGAAACCAACTCCAAACGTGTTCTCCTTCGCGGAGAAGGCTGATTTGGCAGGAAGAAGCCCTGTGTGCACTGGCCCTGGTAACCCACCCATCGCCAGCTAGGGAGGGACCCACCTAGGGCCTAGCTGCGAAACGGCAAAAAACGTGCACCTAGGAGCAGCACTCTGCAAAGGGAAACTGTGCTCGGGAACAAACCTCAGCCCCAAGGCGGCTTGGCTCAGGATCGCAGCGCTTGCCTAGTTCTCACCTAGCCCTAGGCTCCCCATAGGGCCAAGGAGGGTCTGGGCTGCCTCTGGCTCCGTGGGCACTGCTGCTTGGTTGGTGGTCTCCGCACCTTGAAACCAACTCCAAACGTGTTCTCCTTCGCGGAGAAGGCTGATTTGGCAGGAAGAAGCCCTGTGTGCACTGGCCCTAGCAACCCACCCATAGCCAGCTAGGGAGGGACCCACCCAGGGCCTAGCTGCGAAACGGCACAGAACGCGCTCCTAGGAGCTGCACTCTGCAAAGGGAAACTGTGCTCGGGGAACAAACCTCAGCCCCGAGGCGGCTTGGCTCAGGATCGCAGCGCTTGCCTAGTTCTCACCTAGCCCTAGGCTCCCCATAGGGCCAAGGAGGGTCTGGGCTGCCTCTGGCTCCGTGGGCACTGCTGCTTGGCTGGTGGTCTCCGCACCTTGAAACCAACTCCAAACGTGTTCTCCTTCGTGGAGAAGGCTGATTTGGCAGGAAGAAGCCCTGTGTGCACTGGCCCTGGCAACCCACCCATAGCCAGCTAGGGAGGGACCCACCTAGGGCCTAGCTGCGAAACGGCACAAAACGCGCTCCTAGGAGCTGCACTCTGCAAAGGGAAACTGTGCTCGGGGAACAAAGCTCAGCCCCAAGGCGGCTTGGCTCAGGATCGCAGCGCTTGCCTAGTTCTCACCTAGCCCTAGGCTCCCCATAGGGCCAAGGAGGGTCTGGGCTGCCTCTGGCTCCGTGGGCACTGCTGCTTGGCTGGTGGTCTCCGCACCGTGAAACCAACTCCAAACGTGTTCTCCTTCGTGGAGAAGGCTGATTTGGCAGGAAGAAGCCCTGTGTGCACTGGCCCTGGCAACCCACCCATAGCCAGCTAGGGAGGGACCCACCTAGGGCCTAGCTGCGAAACGGCACAAAACGCGCTCCTAGGAGCTGCACTCTGCAAAGGGAAACTGTGCTCGGGGAACAAAGCTCAGCCCCAAGGCGGCTTGGCTCAGGATCGCAGCGCTTGCCTAGTTCTCACCTAGCCCTAGGCTCCCCATAGGGCCAAGGAGGGTCTGGGCTGCCTCTGGCTCCGTGGGCACTGCTGCTTGGTTGGTGGTCTCCGCAGCTTGAAACCAACTCCAAACGTGTTCTCCTTCGTGGAGAAGGCTGATTTGGCAGGAAGAAGCCCTGTGTGCACTGGCTCTGGCAAACCGCCCATAGCCAGCTAGGGAGGGACCCACCTAGGGCCTAGCTGCGAAACGGCACAAAACGCGCTCCTAGGAGCTGCACTCTGCAAAGGGAAACTGTGCTCGGGGAACAAAGCTCAGCCCCAAGGCGGCTTGGCTCAGGATCGCAGCGCTGCCTAGTTCTCACCTAGCCCTAGGCTCCCCATAGGGCCAAGGAGGGTCTGGGCTGCCTCTGGCTCCGTGGGCACTGCTGCTTGGCTGGTGGTCTCCGCACCGTGAAACCAACTCCAAACGTGTTCTCCTTCGCGGAGAAGGCTGATTTGGCAGGAAGAAGCCCTGTGTGCACTGGCCCTGGTAACCCACCCATCGCCAGCTAGGGAGGGACCCACCTAGGGCCTAGCTGCGAAACGGCACAAAACGCGCACCTAGGAGCAGCACTCTGCAAAGGGAAACTGTGCTCGGGAACAAACCTCAGCCCCAAGGCGGCTTGGCTCAGGATCGCAGCGCTTGCCTAGTTCTCACCTAGCCCTAGGCTCCCCATAGGGCCAAGGAGGGTCTGGGCTGCCTCTGGCTCCGTGGGCACTGCTGCTTGGTTGGTGGTCTCCGCACCTTGAAACCAACTCCAAACGTGTTCTCCTTCGCGGAGAAGGCTGATTTGGCAGGAAGAAGCCCTGTGTGCACTGGCCCTAGCAACCCACCCATAGCCAGCTAGGGAGGGACCCACCTAGGGCCTAGCTGCGAAACGGCACAAAACGCGCTCCTAGGAGCTGCACTCTGCAAAGGGAAACTGTGCTCGGGGAACAAAGCTCAGCCCCAAGGCAGCTTGGCTCAGGATCGCAGCGCTTGCCTAGTTCTCACCTAGCCCTAGGCTCCCCATAGGGCCAAGGAGGGTCTGGGCTGCCTCTGGCTCCGTGGGCACTGCTGCTTGGTTGGTGGTCTCCGCAGCTTGAAACCAACTCCAAACGTGTTCTCCTTCGCGGAGAAGGCTGATTTGGCAGGAAGAAGCCCTGTGTGCACTGGCCCTAGCAACCCACCCATAGCCAGCTAGGGAGGGACCCACCCAGGGCCTAGCTGCGAAACGGCACAGAACGCGCTCCTAGGAGCTGCACTCTGCAAAGGGAAACTGTGCTCGGGGAACAAAGCTCAGCCCCAAGGCGGCTTGGCTCAGGATCGCAGCGCTTGCCTAGTTCTCACCTAGCCCTAGGCTCCCCATAGGGCCAAGGAGGGTCTGGGCTGCCTCTGGCTCCGTGGCACTGCTGCTTGGCTGGTGGTCTCCGCACCTTGAAACCAACTCCAAACGTGTTCTCCTTCGCGGAGAAGGCTGATTTGGCAGGAAGTAGCCCTGTGTGCACTGGCCCTGGCAACACACCCATCGCCAGCGAGGGAGGGACCCACCTAGGGCCTAGCTGCGAAACGGCACAAAACGCGCTCCTAGGAGCTGCACTCTGCAAAGGGAAACTGTGCTCGGGGAACAAACCTCAGCCCCAAGGCGGCTTGGCTCAGGATCGCAGCGCTTGCCTAGTTCTCACCTAGCCCTAGGCTCCCCATAGGGCCAAGGAGGGTCTGGGCTGCCTCTGGCTCCGTGGGCACTGCTGCTTGGCTGGTGGTCTCCGCACCGTGAAACCAACTCCAAACGTGTTCTCCTTCGCGGAGAAGGCTGATTTGGCAGGAAGAAGCCCTGTGTGCACTGGCCCTGGCAACACACCCATCGCCAGCGAGGGAGGGACCCACCTAGGGCCTAGCTGCGAAACGGCACAAAACGCGCACCTAGGAGCAGCACTCTTCAAAGGGAAACTGTGCTCGGGGAACAAACGTCAGCCCCAAGGCAGCTTGGCTCAGGATCGCAGCGCTTGCCTAGTTCTCACCTAGCCCTAGGCTCCCCATAGGGCCAAGGAGGGTCTGGGCTGCCTCTGGCTCCGTGGGCACTGCTGCTTGGCTGGTGGTCTCCGCACCTTGAAACCAACTCCAAACGTGTTCTCCTTCGCGGAGAAGGCTGATTTGGCAGGAAGAAGCCCTGTGTGCACTGGCCCTGGCAACCCACCCATAGCCAGCTAGGGAGGGACCCACCTAGGGCCTAGCTGCCAAACGGCACAAAACGCGCTCCTAGGAGCTGCACTCTGCAAAGGGAAACTGTGCTCGGGGAACAAACCTCAGCCCCAAGGCGGCTTGGCTCAGGATCGCAGCGCTTGCCTAGTTCTCACCTAGCCCTAGGCTCCCCATAGGGCCAAGGAGGGGCTGGGCTGCCTCTGGCTCCGTGGGCACTGCTGCTTGGCTGGTGGTCTCCGCACCTTGAAACCAACTCCAAACGTGTTCTCCTTCGCGGAGAAGGCTGATTTGGCAGGAAGAAGCCCTGTGTGCACTGGCCCTGGCAAACCACCCATAGCCAGCTAGGGAGGGACCCACCTAGGGCCTAGCTGCGAAACGGCACAAAACGCGCTCCTAGGAGCTGCACTCTGCAATGGGAAACTGTGCTCGGGGAACAAAGCTCAGCCCCAAGGCGGCTTGGCTCAGGATCGCAGCGCTTGCCTAGTTCTCACATAGCCCTAGGCTCCCCATAGGGCCAAGGAGGGGCTGGGCTGCCTCTGGCTCCGTGGGCACTGCTGCTTGGCTGGTGGTCTCCGCACCGTGAAACCAACTCCAAACGTGTTCTCCTTCGCGGAGAAGGCTGATTTGGCAGGAAGAAGCCCTGTGTGCACTGGCCCTGGCAACCCAACCATAGCCAGCTAGGGAGGGACCCACCTAGGGCCTAGCTGCGAAACGGCACAGAACGCGCTCCTAGGAGCTGCACTCTGCAAAGGGAAACTGTGCTCGGGGAACAAACCTCAGCCCCAAGGCAGCTTGGCTCAGGATCGCAGCGCTTGCCTAGTTCTCACCTAGCACTAGGCTCACCATAGTGCCAAGGAGGGTCTGGGCTGCCTCTGGCTCCGTGGGCACTGCTGCTTGGTTGGTGGTCTCCGCAGCTTGAAACCAACTCCAAACGTGTTCTCCTTCGTGGAGAAGGCTGATTTGGCAGGAAGAAGCCCTGTGTGCACTGGCTCTGGCAAACCGCCCATAGCCAGCTAGGGAGGGACCCACCTAGGGCCTAGCTGCGAAACGGCACAAAACGCGCTCCTAGGAGCTGCACTCTGCAAAGGGAAACTGTGCTCGGGGAACAAAGCTCAGCCCCAAGGCGGCTTGGCTCAGGATCGCAGCGCTGCCTAGTTCTCACCTAGCCCTAGGCTCCCCATAGGGCCAAGGAGGGTCTGGGCTGCCTCTGGCTCCGTGGGCACTGCTGCTTGGCTGGTGGTCTCCGCACCGTGAAACCAACTCCAAACGTGTTCTCCTTCGCGGAGAAGGCTGATTTGGCAGGAAGAAGCCCTGTGTGCACTGGCCCTGGTAACCCACCCATCGCCAGCTAGGGAGGGACCCACCTAGGGCCTAGCTGCGAAACGGCACATAACGCGCACCTAGGAGCAGCACTCTGCAAAGGGAAACTGTGCTCGGGAACAAACCTCAGCCCCAAGGCGGCTTGGCTCAGGATCGCAGCGCTTGCCTAGTTCTCACCTAGCCCTAGGCTCCCCATAGGGCCAAGGAGGGTCTGGGCTGCCTCTGGCTCCGTGGGCACTGCTGCTTGGTTGGTGGTCTCCGCACCTTGAAACCAACTCCAAACGTGTTCTCCTTCGCGGAGAAGGCTGATTTGGCAGGAAGAAGCCCTGTGTGCACTGGCCCTAGCAACCCACCCATAGACAGCTAGGGAGGGACCCACCTAGGGCCTAGCTGCGAAACGGCACAAAACGCGCTCCTAGGAGCTGCACTCTGCAAAGGGAAACTGTGCTCGGGGAACAAAGCTCAGCCCCAAGGCAGCTTGGCTCAGGATCGCAGCGCTTGCCTAGTTCTCACCTAGCCCTAGGCTCCCCATAGGGCCAAGGAGGGTCTGGGCTGCCTCTGGCTCCGTGGGCACTGCTGCTTGGTTGGTGGTCTCCGCACCTTGAAACCAACTCCAAACGTGTTCTCCTTCGCGGAGAAGGCTGATTTGGCAGGAAGAAGCCCTGTGTGCACTGGCCCTAGCAACCCACCCATAGCCAGCTAGGGAGGGACCCACCCAGGGCCTAGCTGCGAAACGGCACAGAACGCGCTCCTAGGAGCTGCACTCTGCAAAGGGAAACTGTGCTCGGGGAACAAAGCTCAGCCCCAAGGCGGCTTGGCTCAGGATCGCAGCGCTTGCCTAGTTCTCACCTAGCCCTAGGCTCCCCATAGGGCCAAGGAGGGTCTGGGCTGCCTCTGGCTCCGTGGCACTGCTGCTTGGCTGGTGGTCTCCGCACCTTGAAACCAACTCCAAACGTGTTCTCCTTCGTGGAGAAGGCTGATTTGGCAGGAAGAAGCCCTGTGTGCACTGGCCCTGGCAACCCACCCATAGCCAGCTAGGGAGGGACCCACCTAGGGCCTAGCTGCGAAACGGCACAAAACGCGCTCCTAGGAGCTGCACTCTGCAAAGGGAAACTGTGCTCGGGGAACAAAGCTCAGCCCCAAGGCGGCTTGGCTCAGGATCGCAGCGCTTGCCTAGTTCTCACCTAGCCCTAGGCTCCCCATAGGGCCAAGGAGGGTCTGGGCTGCCTCTGGCTCCGTGGCACTGCTGCTTGGCTGGTGGTCTCCGCACCTTGAAACCAACTCCAAACGTGTTCTCCTTCGCGGAGAAGGCTGATTTGGCAGGAAGTAGCCCTGTGTGCACTGGCCCTGGCAACACACCCATCGCCAGCGAGGGAGGGACCCACCTAGGGCCTAGCTGCGAAACGGCACAAAACGCGCTCCTAGGAGCTGCACTCTGCAAAGGGAAACTGTGCTCGGGGAACAAACCTCAGCCCCAAGGCGGCTTGGCTCAGGATCGCAGCGCTTGCCTAGTTCTCACCTAGCCCTAGGCTCCCCATAGGGCCAAGGAGGGTCTGGGCTGCCTCTGGCTCCGTGGGCACTGCTGCTTGGCTGGTGGTCTCCGCACCGTGAAACCAACTCCAAACGTGTTCTCCTTCGCGGAGAAGGCTGATTTGGCAGGAAGAAGCCCTGTGTGCACTGGCCCTGGCAACACACCCATCGCCAGCGAGGGAGGGACCCACCTAGGGCCTAGCTGCGAAACGGCACAAAACGCGCACCTAGGAGCAGCACTCTTCAAAGGGAAACTGTGCTCGGGGAACAAAGCTCAGCCCCAAGGCGGCTTGGCTCAGGATCGCAGCGCTTGCCTAGTTCTCACCTAGCCCTAGGCTCCCCATAGGGCCAAGGAGGGTCTGGGCTGCCTCTGGCTCCGTGGGCACTGCTGCTTGGCTGGTGGTCTCCGCACCTTGAAACCAACTCCAAACGTGTTCTCCTTCGCGGAGAAGGCTGATTTGGCAGGAAGAAGCCCTGTGTGCACTGGCCCTGGCAACCCACCCATAGCCAGCTAGGGAGGGACCCACCTAGGGCCTAGCTGCCAAACGGCACAAAACGCGCTCCTAGGAGCTGCACTCTGCAAAGGGAAACTGTGCTCGGGGAACAAACCTCAGCCCCAAGGCGGCTTGGCTCAGGATCGCAGCGCTTGCCTAGTTCTCACCTAGCCCTAGGCTCCCCATAGGGCCAAGGAGGGGCTGGGCTGCCTCTGGCTCCGTGGGCACTGCTGCTTGGCTGGTGGTCTCCGCACCTTGAAACCAACTCCAAACGTGTTCTCCTTCGCGGAGAAGGCTGATTTGGCAGGAAGAAGCCCTGTGTGCACTGGCCCTGGCAAACCACCCATAGCCAGCTAGGGAGGGACCCACCTAGGGCCTAGCTGCGAAACGGCACAAAACGCGCTCCTAGGAGCTGCACTCTGCAATGGGAAACTGTGCTCGGGGAACAAAGCTCAGCCCCAAGGCGGCTTGGCTCAGGATCGCAGCGCTTGCCTAGTTCTCACATAGCCCTAGGCTCCCCATAGGGCCAAGGAGGGGCTGGGCTGCCTCTGGCTCCGTGGGCACTGCTGCTTGGCTGGTGGTCTCCGCACCGTGAAACCAACTCCAAACGTGTTCTCCTTCGCGGAGAAGGCTGATTTGGCAGGAAGAAGCCCTGTGTGCACTGGCCCTGGCAACCCAACCATAGCCAGCTAGGGAGGGACCCACCTAGGGCCTAGCTGCGAAACGGCACAGAACGCGCTCCTAGGAGCTGCACTCTGCAAAGGGAAACTGTGCTCGGGGAACAAACCTCAGCCCCAAGGCAGCTTGGCTCAGGATCGCAGCGCTTGCCTAGTTCTCACCTAGCACTAGGCTCACCATAGTGCCAAGGAGGGTCTGGGCTGCCTCTGGCTCCGTGGGCACTGCTGCTTGGTTGGTGGTCTCCGCAGCTTGAAACCAACTCCAAACGTGTTCTCCTTCGTGGAGAAGGCTGATTTGGCAGGAAGAAGCCCTGTGTGCACTGGCTCTGGCAAACCGCCCATAGCCAGCTAGGGAGGGACCCACCTAGGGCCTAGCTGCGAAACGGCACAAAACGCGCTCCTAGGAGCTGCACTCTGCAAAGGGAAACTGTGCTCGGGGAACAAAGCTCAGCCCCAAGGCGGCTTGGCTCAGGATCGCAGCGCTGCCTAGTTCTCACCTAGCCCTAGGCTCCCCATAGGGCCAAGGAGGGTCTGGGCTGCCTCTGGCTCCGTGGGCACTGCTGCTTGGCTGGTGGTCTCCGCACCGTGAAACCAACTCCAAACGTGTTCTCCTTCGCGGAGAAGGCTGATTTGGCAGGAAGAAGCCCTGTGTGCACTGGCCCTGGTAACCCACCCATCGCCAGCTAGGGAGGGACCCACCTAGGGCCTAGCTGCGAAACGGCACATAACGCGCACCTAGGAGCAGCACTCTGCAAAGGGAAACTGTGCTCGGGAACAAACCTCAGCCCCAAGGCGGCTTGGCTCAGGATCGCAGCGCTTGCCTAGTTCTCACCTAGCCCTAGGCTCCCCATAGGGCCAAGGAGGGTCTGGGCTGCCTCTGGCTCCGTGGGCACTGCTGCTTGGTTGGTGGTCTCCGCACCTTGAAACCAACTCCAAACGTGTTCTCCTTCGCGGAGAAGGCTGATTTGGCAGGAAGAAGCCCTGTGTGCACTGGCCCTAGCAACCCACCCATAGACAGCTAGGGAGGGACCCACCTAGGGCCTAGCTGCGAAACGGCACAAAACGCGCTCCTAGGAGCTGCACTCTGCAAAGGGAAACTGTGCTCGGGGAACAAAGCTCAGCCCCAAGGCAGCTTGGCTCAGGATCGCAGCGCTTGCCTAGTTCTCACCTAGCCCTAGGCTCCCCATAGGGCCAAGGAGGGTCTGGGCTGCCTCTGGCTCCGTGGGCACTGCTGCTTGGTTGGTGGTCTCCGCACCTTGAAACCAACTCCAAACGTGTTCTCCTTCGCGGAGAAGGCTGATTTGGCAGGAAGAAGCCCTGTGTGCACTGGCCCTAGCAACCCACCCATAGCCAGCTAGGGAGGGACCCACCCAGGGCCTAGCTGCGAAACGGCACAGAACGCGCTCCTAGGAGCTGCACTCTGCAAAGGGAAACTGTGCTCGGGGAACAAAGCTCAGCCCCAAGGCGGCTTGGCTCAGGATCGCAGCGCTTGCCTAGTTCTCACCTAGCCCTAGGCTCCCCATAGGGCCAAGGAGGGTCTGGGCTGCCTCTGGCTCCGTGGCACTGCTGCTTGGCTGGTGGTCTCCGCACCTTGAAACCAACTCCAAACGTGTTCTCCTTCGTGGAGAAGGCTGATTTGGCAGGAAGAAGCCCTGTGTGCACTGGCCCTGGCAACCCACCCATAGCCAGCTAGGGAGGGACCCACCTAGGGCCTAGCTGCGAAACGGCACAAAACGCGCTCCTAGGAGCTGCACTCTGCAAAGGGAAACTGTGCTCGGGGAACAAAGCTCAGCCCCAAGGCGGCTTGGCTCAGGATCGCAGCGCTTGCCTAGTTCTCACCTAGCCCTAGGCTCCCCATAGGGCCAAGGAGGGTCTGGGCTGCCTCTGGCTCCGTGGGCACTGCTGCTTGGCTGGTGGTCTCCGCACCGTGAAACCAACTCCAAACGTGTTCTCCTTCGCGGAGAAGGCTGATTTGGCAGGAAGAAGCCCTGTGTGCACTGGCCCTGGCAACCCACCCATAGCCAGCTAGGGAGGGACCCACCTAGGGCCTAGCTGCGAAACGGCACAAAACGCGCTCCTAGGAGCTGCACTCTGCAAAGGGAAACTGTGCTCGGGGAACAAAGCTCAGCCCCAAGGCGGCTTGGCTCAGGATCGCAGCGCTTGCCTAGTTCTCACCTAGCCCTAGGCTCCCCATAGGGCCAAGGAGGGTCTGGGCTGCCTCTGGCTCCGTGGGCACTGCTGCTTGGTTGGTGGTCTCCGCACCGTGAAACCAACTCCAAACGTGTTCTACTTCGCGGAGAAGGCTGATTTGGCAGGAAGAAGCCCTGTGTGCACTGGCCCTGGTAACCCACCCATCGCCAGCTAGGGAGGGACCCACCTAGGGCCTAGCTGCGAAACGGCACAAAACGTGCACCTAGGAGCAGCACTCTGCAAAGGGAAACTGTGCTCGGGGAACAAAGCTCAGCCCCAAGGCGGCTTGGCTCAGGATCGCAGCGCTTGCCTAGTTCTCACCTAGCCCTAGGCTCCCCATAGGGCCAAGGAGGGTCTGGGCTGCCTCTGGCTCCGTGGGCACTGCTGCTTGGCTGGTGGTCTCCGCACCTTGAAACCAACTCCAAACGTGTTCTCCTTCGCGGAGAAGGCTGATTTGGCAGGAAGAAGCCCTGTGTGCACTGGCCCTGGCAACCCACCCATAGCCAGCTAGGGAGGGACCCACCTAGGGCCTAGCTGCCAAACGGCACAAAACGCGCTCCTAGGAGCTGCACTCTGCAAAGGGAAACTGTGCTCGGGGAACAAACCTCAGCCCCAAGGCGGCTTGGCTCAGGATCGCAGCGCTTGCCTAGTTCTCACCTAGCCCTAGGCTCCCCATAGGGCCAAGGAGGGGCTGGGCTGCCTCTGGCTCCGTGGGCACTGCTGCTTGGCTGGTGGTCTCCGCACCTTGAAACCAACTCCAAACGTGTTCTCCTTCGCGGAGAAGGCTGATTTGGCAGGAAGAAGCCCTGTGTGCACTGGCCCTGGCAAACCACCCATAGCCAGCTAGGGAGGGACCCACCTAGGGCCTAGCTGCGAAACGGCACAAAACGCGCTCCTAGGAGCTGCACTCTGCAATGGGAAACTGTGCTCGGGGAACAAAGCTCAGCCCCAAGGCGGCTTGGCTCAGGATCGCAGCGCTTGCCTAGTTCTCACATAGCCCTAGGCTCCCCATAGGGCCAAGGAGGGGCTGGGCTGCCTCTGGCTCCGTGGGCACTGCTGCTTGGCTGGTGGTCTCCGCACCGTGAAACCAACTCCAAACGTGTTCTCCTTCGCGGAGAAGGCTGATTTGGCAGGAAGAAGCCCTGTGTGCACTGGCCCTGGCAACCCAACCATAGCCAGCTAGGGAGGGACCCACCTAGGGCCTAGCTGCGAAACGGCACAGAACGCGCTCCTAGGAGCTGCACTCTGCAAAGGGAAACTGTGCTCGGGGAACAAACCTCAGCCCCAAGGCAGCTTGGCTCAGGATCGCAGCGCTTGCCTAGTTCTCACCTAGCACTAGGCTCACCATAGTGCCAAGGAGGGTCTGGGCTGCCTCTGGCTCCGTGGGCACTGCTGCTTGGTTGGTGGTCTCCGCAGCTTGAAACCAACTCCAAACGTGTTCTCCTTCGTGGAGAAGGCTGATTTGGCAGGAAGAAGCCCTGTGTGCACTGGCTCTGGCAAACCGCCCATAGCCAGCTAGGGAGGGACCCACCTAGGGCCTAGCTGCGAAACGGCACAAAACGCGCTCCTAGGAGCTGCACTCTGCAAAGGGAAACTGTGCTCGGGGAACAAAGCTCAGCCCCAAGGCGGCTTGGCTCAGGATCGCAGCGCTGCCTAGTTCTCACCTAGCCCTAGGCTCCCCATAGGGCCAAGGAGGGTCTGGGCTGCCTCTGGCTCCGTGGGCACTGCTGCTTGGCTGGTGGTCTCCGCACCGTGAAACCAACTCCAAACGTGTTCTCCTTCGCGGAGAAGGCTGATTTGGCAGGAAGAAGCCCTGTGTGCACTGGCCCTGGTAACCCACCCATCGCCAGCTAGGGAGGGACCCACCTAGGGCCTAGCTGCGAAACGGCACATAACGCGCACCTAGGAGCAGCACTCTGCAAAGGGAAACTGTGCTCGGGAACAAACCTCAGCCCCAAGGCGGCTTGGCTCAGGATCGCAGCGCTTGCCTAGTTCTCACCTAGCCCTAGGCTCCCCATAGGGCCAAGGAGGGTCTGGGCTGCCTCTGGCTCCGTGGGCACTGCTGCTTGGTTGGTGGTCTCCGCACCTTGAAACCAACTCCAAACGTGTTCTCCTTCGCGGAGAAGGCTGATTTGGCAGGAAGAAGCCCTGTGTGCACTGGCCCTAGCAACCCACCCATAGACAGCTAGGGAGGGACCCACCTAGGGCCTAGCTGCGAAACGGCACAAAACGCGCTCCTAGGAGCTGCACTCTGCAAAGGGAAACTGTGCTCGGGGAACAAAGCTCAGCCCCAAGGCAGCTTGGCTCAGGATCGCAGCGCTTGCCTAGTTCTCACCTAGCCCTAGGCTCCCCATAGGGCCAAGGAGGGTCTGGGCTGCCTCTGGCTCCGTGGGCACTGCTGCTTGGTTGGTGGTCTCCGCACCTTGAAACCAACTCCAAACGTGTTCTCCTTCGCGGAGAAGGCTGATTTGGCAGGAAGAAGCCCTGTGTGCACTGGCCCTAGCAACCCACCCATAGCCAGCTAGGGAGGGACCCACCCAGGGCCTAGCTGCGAAACGGCACAGAACGCGCTCCTAGGAGCTGCACTCTGCAAAGGGAAACTGTGCTCGGGGAACAAAGCTCAGCCCCAAGGCGGCTTGGCTCAGGATCGCAGCGCTTGCCTAGTTCTCACCTAGCCCTAGGCTCCCCATAGGGCCAAGGAGGGTCTGGGCTGCCTCTGGCTCCGTGGCACTGCTGCTTGGCTGGTGGTCTCCGCACCTTGAAACCAACTCCAAACGTGTTCTCCTTCGTGGAGAAGGCTGATTTGGCAGGAAGAAGCCCTGTGTGCACTGGCCCTGGCAACCCACCCATAGCCAGCTAGGGAGGGACCCACCTAGGGCCTAGCTGCGAAACGGCACAAAACGCGCTCCTAGGAGCTGCACTCTGCAAAGGGAAACTGTGCTCGGGGAACAAAGCTCAGCCCCAAGGCGGCTTGGCTCAGGATCGCAGCGCTTGCCTAGTTCTCACCTAGCCCTAGGCTCCCCATAGGGCCAAGGAGGGTCTGGGCTGCCTCTGGCTCCGTGGGCACTGCTGCTTGGCTGGTGGTCTCCGCACCGTGAAACCAACTCCAAACGTGTTCTCCTTCGCGGAGAAGGCTGATTTGGCAGGAAGAAGCCCTGTGTGCACTGGCCCTGGCAACCCACCCATAGCCAGCTAGGGAGGGACCCACCTAGGGCCTAGCTGCGAAACGGCACAAAACGCGCTCCTAGGAGCTGCACTCTGCAAAGGGAAACTGTGCTCGGGGAACAAAGCTCAGCCCCAAGGCGGCTTGGCTCAGGATCGCAGCGCTTGCCTAGTTCTCACCTAGCCCTAGGCTCCCCATAGGGCCAAGGAGGGTCTGGGCTGCCTCTGGCTCCGTGGGCACTGCTGCTTGGTTGGTGGTCTCCGCACCGTGAAACCAACTCCAAACGTGTTCTACTTCGCGGAGAAGGCTGATTTGGCAGGAAGAAGCCCTGTGTGCACTGGCCCTGGTAACCCACCCATCGCCAGCTAGGGAGGGACCCACCTAGGGCCTAGCTGCGAAACGGCACAAAACGTGCACCTAGGAGCAGCACTCTGCAAAGGGAAACTGTGCTCGGGGAACAAACCTCAGCCCCAAGGCGGCTTGGCTCAGGATCGCAGCGCTTGCCTAGTTCTCACCTAGCCCTAGGCTCCCCATAGGGCCAAGGAGGGTCTGGGCTGCCTCTGGCTCCGTGGGCACTGCTGCTTGGCTGGTGGTCTCCGCAGCTTGAAACCAACTCCAAACGTGTTCTCCTTCGCGGAGAAGGCTGATTTGGCAGGAAGAAGCCCTGTGTGCACTGGCCCTGGTAACCCACCCATAGCCAGCTAGGGAGGGACCCACCTAGGGCCTAGCTGCGAAACGGCACAAAACGTGCACCTAGGAGCAGCACTCTGCAAAGGGAAACTGTGCTCGGGGAACAAACCTCAGCCCCAAGGCGGCTTGGCTCAGGATCGCAGCGCTTGCCTAGTTCTCACCTAGCCCTAGGCTCCCCATAGGGCCAAGGAGGGTCTGGGCTGCCTCTGGCTCCGTGGGCACTGCTGCTTGGTTGGTGGTCTCCGCAGCTTGAAACCAACTCCAAACGTGTTCTCCTTCGCGGAGAAGGCTGATTTGGCAGGAAGAAGCCCTGTGTGCACTGGCCCTGGTAACCCACCCATCGCCAGCTAGGGAGGGACCCACCTAGGGCCTAGCTGCGAAACGGCAAAAAACGTGCACCTAGGAGCAGCACTCTGCAAAGGGAAACTGTGCTCGGGAACAAACCTCAGCCCCAAGGCGGCTTGGCTCAGGATCGCAGCGCTTGCCTAGTTCTCACCTAGCCCTAGGCTCCCCATAGGGCCAAGGAGGGTCTGGGCTGCCTCTGGCTCCGTGGGCACTGCTGCTTGGTTGGTGGTCTCCGCACCTTGAAACCAACTCCAAACGTGTTCTCCTTCGCGGAGAAGGCTGATTTGGCAGGAAGAAGCCCTGTGTGCACTGGCCCTAGCAACCCACCCATAGCCAGCTAGGGAGGGACCCACCCAGGGCCTAGCTGCGAAACGGCACAGAACGCGCTCCTAGGAGCTGCACTCTGCAAAGGGAAACTGTGCTCGGGGAACAAACCTCAGCCCCGAGGCGGCTTGGCTCAGGATCGCAGCGCTTGCCTAGTTCTCACCTAGCCCTAGGCTCCCCATAGGGCCAAGGAGGGTCTGGGCTGCCTCTGGCTCCGTGGCACTGCTGCTTGGCTGGTGGTCTCCGCACCTTGAAACCAGCTCCAAACGTGTTCTCCTTCGTGGAGAAGGCTGATTTGGCAGGAAGAAGCCCTGTGTGCACTGGCCCTGGCAACCCACCCATAGCCAGCTAGGGAGGGACCCACCTAGGGCCTAGCTGCGAAACGGCACAAAACGCGCTCCTAGGAGCTGCACTCTGCAAAGGGAAACTGTGCTCGGGGAACAAACCTCAGCCCCAAGGCAGCTTGGCTCAGGATCGCAGCGCTTGCCTAGTTCTCACCTAGCACTAGGCTCACCATAGTGCCAAGGAGGGTCTGGGCTGCCTCTGGCTCCGTGGGCACTGCTGCTTGGTTGGTGGTCTCCGCAGCTTGAAACCAACTCCAAACGTGTTCTCCTTCGTGGAGAAGGCTGATTTGGCAGGAAGAAGCCCTGTGTGCACTGGCTCTGGCAAACCGCCCATAGCCAGCTAGGGAGGGACCCACCTAGGGCCTAGCTGCGAAACGGCACAAAACGCGCTCCTAGGAGCTGCACTCTGCAAAGGGAAACTGTGCTCGGGGAACAAAGCTCAGCCCCAAGGCGGCTTGGCTCAGGATCGCAGCGCTGCCTAGTTCTCACCTAGCCCTAGGCTCCCCATAGGGCCAAGGAGGGTCTGGGCTGCCTCTGGCTCCGTGGGCACTGCTGCTTGGCTGGTGGTCTCCGCACCGTGAAACCAACTCCAAACGTGTTCTCCTTCGCGGAGAAGGCTGATTTGGCAGGAAGAAGCCCTGTGTGCACTGGCCCTGGTAACCCACCCATCGCCAGCTAGGGAGGGACCCACCTAGGGCCTAGCTGCGAAACGGCACATAACGCGCACCTAGGAGCAGCACTCTGCAAAGGGAAACTGTGCTCGGGAACAAACCTCAGCCCCAAGGCGGCTTGGCTCAGGATCGCAGCGCTTGCCTAGTTCTCACCTAGCCCTAGGCTCCCCATAGGGCCAAGGAGGGTCTGGGCTGCCTCTGGCTCCGTGGGCACTGCTGCTTGGTTGGTGGTCTCCGCACCTTGAAACCAACTCCAAACGTGTTCTCCTTCGCGGAGAAGGCTGATTTGGCAGGAAGAAGCCCTGTGTGCACTGGCCCTAGCAACCCACCCATAGACAGCTAGGGAGGGACCCACCTAGGGCCTAGCTGCGAAACGGCACAAAACGCGCTCCTAGGAGCTGCACTCTGCAAAGGGAAACTGTGCTCGGGGAACAAAGCTCAGCCCCAAGGCAGCTTGGCTCAGGATCGCAGCGCTTGCCTAGTTCTCACCTAGCCCTAGGCTCCCCATAGGGCCAAGGAGGGTCTGGGCTGCCTCTGGCTCCGTGGGCACTGCTGCTTGGTTGGTGGTCTCCGCACCTTGAAACCAACTCCAAACGTGTTCTCCTTCGCGGAGAAGGCTGATTTGGCAGGAAGAAGCCCTGTGT
Organism: Sus scrofa; assembly: GCF_054392235.1. Classification (NCBI taxonomy): domain Eukaryota; kingdom Metazoa; phylum Chordata; class Mammalia; order Artiodactyla; family Suidae; genus Sus; species Sus scrofa. The sequence goes on along the minus strand of NC_139389.1, from coordinate 30,271,568 downwards.
GCACTGGCCCTAGCAACCCACCCATAGCCAGCTAGGGAGGGACCCACCCAGGGCCTAGCTGCGAAACGGCACAGAACGCGCTCCTAGGAGCTGCACTCTGCAAAGGGAAACTGTGCTCGGGGAACAAAGCTCAGCCCCAAGGCGGCTTGGCTCAGGATCGCAGCGCTTGCCTAGTTCTCACCTAGCCCTAGGCTCCCCATAGGGCCAAGGAGGGTCTGGGCTGCCTCTGGCTCCGTGGCACTGCTGCTTGGCTGGTGGTCTCCGCACCTTGAAACCAACTCCAAACGTGTTCTCCTTCGTGGAGAAGGCTGATTTGGCAGGAAGAAGCCCTGTGTGCACTGGCCCTGGCAACCCACCCATAGCCAGCTAGGGAGGGACCCACCTAGGGCCTAGCTGCGAAACGGCACAAAACGCGCTCCTAGGAGCTGCACTCTGCAAAGGGAAACTGTGCTCGGGGAACAAAGCTCAGCCCCAAGGCGGCTTGGCTCAGGATCGCAGCGCTTGCCTAGTTCTCACCTAGCCCTAGGCTCCCCATAGGGCCAAGGAGGGTCTGGGCTGCCTCTGGCTCCGTGGGCACTGCTGCTTGGCTGGTGGTCTCCGCACCGTGAAACCAACTCCAAACGTGTTCTCCTTCGCGGAGAAGGCTGATTTGGCAGGAAGAAGCCCTGTGTGCACTGGCCCTGGCAACCCACCCATAGCCAGCTAGGGAGGGACCCACCTAGGGCCTAGCTGCGAAACGGCACAAAACGCGCTCCTAGGAGCTGCACTCTGCAAAGGGAAACTGTGCTCGGGGAACAAAGCTCAGCCCCAAGGCGGCTTGGCTCAGGATCGCAGCGCTTGCCTAGTTCTCACCTAGCCCTAGGCTCCCCATAGGGCCAAGGAGGGTCTGGGCTGCCTCTGGCTCCGTGGGCACTGCTGCTTGGTTGGTGGTCTCCGCACCGTGAAACCAACTCCAAACGTGTTCTACTTCGCGGAGAAGGCTGATTTGGCAGGAAGAAGCCCTGTGTGCACTGGCCCTGGTAACCCACCCATCGCCAGCTAGGGAGGGACCCACCTAGGGCCTAGCTGCGAAACGGCACAAAACGTGCACCTAGGAGCAGCACTCTGCAAAGGGAAACTGTGCTCGGGGAACAAACCTCAGCCCCAAGGCGGCTTGGCTCAGGATCGCAGCGCTTGCCTAGTTCTCACCTAGCCCTAGGCTCCCCATAGGGCCAAGGAGGGTCTGGGCTGCCTCTGGCTCCGTGGGCACTGCTGCTTGGCTGGTGGTCTCCGCAGCTTGAAACCAACTCCAAACGTGTTCTCCTTCGCGGAGAAGGCTGATTTGGCAGGAAGAAGCCCTGTGTGCACTGGCCCTGGTAACCCACCCATAGCCAGCTAGGGAGGGACCCACCTAGGGCCTAGCTGCGAAACGGCACAAAACGTGCACCTAGGAGCAGCACTCTGCAAAGGGAAACTGTGCTCGGGGAACAAACCTCAGCCCCAAGGCGGCTTGGCTCAGGATCGCAGCGCTTGCCTAGTTCTCACCTAGCCCTAGGCTCCCCATAGGGCCAAGGAGGGTCTGGGCTGCCTCTGGCTCCGTGGGCACTGCTGCTTGGTTGGTGGTCTCCGCAGCTTGAAACCAACTCCAAACGTGTTCTCCTTCGCGGAGAAGGCTGATTTGGCAGGAAGAAGCCCTGTGTGCACTGGCCCTGGTAACCCACCCATCGCCAGCTAGGGAGGGACCCACCTAGGGCCTAGCTGCGAAACGGCAAAAAACGTGCACCTAGGAGCAGCACTCTGCAAAGGGAAACTGTGCTCGGGAACAAACCTCAGCCCCAAGGCGGCTTGGCTCAGGATCGCAGCGCTTGCCTAGTTCTCACCTAGCCCTAGGCTCCCCATAGGGCCAAGGAGGGTCTGGGCTGCCTCTGGCTCCGTGGGCACTGCTGCTTGGTTGGTGGTCTCCGCACCTTGAAACCAACTCCAAACGTGTTCTCCTTCGCGGAGAAGGCTGATTTGGCAGGAAGAAGCCCTGTGTGCACTGGCCCTAGCAACCCACCCATAGCCAGCTAGGGAGGGACCCACCCAGGGCCTAGCTGCGAAACGGCACAGAACGCGCTCCTAGGAGCTGCACTCTGCAAAGGGAAACTGTGCTCGGGGAACAAACCTCAGCCCCGAGGCGGCTTGGCTCAGGATCGCAGCGCTTGCCTAGTTCTCACCTAGCCCTAGGCTCCCCATAGGGCCAAGGAGGGTCTGGGCTGCCTCTGGCTCCGTGGCACTGCTGCTTGGCTGGTGGTCTCCGCACCTTGAAACCAGCTCCAAACGTGTTCTCCTTCGTGGAGAAGGCTGATTTGGCAGGAAGAAGCCCTGTGTGCACTGGCCCTGGCAACCCACCCATAGCCAGCTAGGGAGGGACCCACCTAGGGCCTAGCTGCGAAACGGCACAAAACGCGCTCCTAGGAGCTGCACTCTGCAAAGGGAAACTGTGCTCGGGGAACAAAGCTCAGCCCCAAGGCGGCTTGGCTCAGGATCGCAGCGCTTGCCTAGTTCTCACCTAGCCCTAGGCTCCCCATAGGGCCAAGGAGGGTCTGGGCTGCCTCTGGCTCCGTGGGCACTGCTGCTTGGCTGGTGGTCTCCGCACCGTGAAACCAACTCCAAACGTGTTCTCCTTCGTGGAGAAGGCTGATTTGGCAGGAAGAAGCCCTGTGTGCACTGGCCCTGGCAACCCACCCATAGCCAGCTAGGGAGGGACCCACCTAGGGCCTAGCTGCGAAACGGCACAAAACGCGCTCCTAGGAGCTGCACTCTGCAAAGGGAAACTGTGCTCGGGGAACAAAGCTCAGCCCCAAGGCGGCTTGGCTCAGGATCGCAGCGCTTGCCTAGTTCTCACCTAGCCCTAGGCTCCCCATAGGGCCAAGGAGGGTCTGGGCTGCCTCTGGCTCCGTGGGCACTGCTGCTTGGTTGGTGGTCTCCGCAGCTTGAAACCAACTCCAAACGTGTTCTCCTTCGTGGAGAAGGCTGATTTGGCAGGAAGAAGACCTGTGTGCACTGGCCCTGGCAACCCACCCATAGCCAGCTAGGGAGGGACCCACCTAGGGCCTAGCTGCGAAACGGCACAAAACGCGCTCCTAGGAGCTGCACTCTGCAAAGGGAAACTGTGCTCGGGGAACAAAGCTCAGCCCCAAGGCGGCTTGGCTCAGGATCGCAGCGCTTGCCTAGTTCTCACCTAGCCCTAGGCTCCCCATAGGGCCAAGGAGGGTCTGGGCTGCCTCTGGCTCCGTGGGCACTGCTGCTTGGTTGGTGGTCTCCGCACCGTGAAACCAACTCCAAACGTGTTCTACTTCGCGGAGAAGGCTGATTTGGCAGGAAGAAGCCCTGTGTGCACTGGCCCTGGTAACCCACCCATCGCCAGCTAGGGAGGGACCCACCTAGGGCCTAGCTGCGAAACGGCACAAAACGTGCACCTAGGAGCAGCACTCTGCAAAGGGAAACTGTGCTCGGGGAACAAACCTCAGCCCCAAGGCGGCTTGGCTCAGGATCGCAGCGCTTGCCTAGTTCTCACCTAGCCCTAGGCTCCCCATAGGGCCAAGGAGGGTCTGGGCTGCCTCTGGCTCCGTGGGCACTGCTGCTTGGCTGGTGGTCTCCGCAGCTTGAAACCAACTCCAAACGTGTTCTCCTTCGCGGAGAAGGCTGATTTGGCAGGAAGAAGCCCTGTGTGCACTGGCCCTGGTAACCCACCCATCGCCAGCTAGGGAGGGACCCACCTAGGGCCTAGCTGCGAAACGGCACAAAACGTGCACCTAGGAGCAGCACTCTGCAAAGGGAAACTGTGCTCGGGGAACAAACCTCAGCCCCAAGGCGGCTTGGCTCAGGATCGCAGCGCTTGCCTAGTTCTCACCTAGCCCTAGGCTCCCCATAGGGCCAAGGAGGGTCTGGGCTGCCTCTGGCTCCGTGGGCACTGCTGCTTGGTTGGTGGTCTCCGCAGCTTGAAACCAACTCCAAACGTGTTCTCCTTCGCGGAGAAGGCTGATTTGGCAGGAAGAAGCCCTGTGTGCACTGGCCCTGGTAACCCACCCATCGCCAGCTAGGGAGGGACCCACCTAGGGCCTAGCTGCGAAACGGCAAAAAACGTGCACCTAGGAGCAGCACTCTGCAAAGGGAAACTGTGCTCGGGAACAAACCTCAGCCCCAAGGCGGCTTGGCTCAGGATCGCAGCGCTTGCCTAGTTCTCACCTAGCCCTAGGCTCCCCATAGGGCCAAGGAGGGTCTGGGCTGCCTCTGGCTCCGTGGGCACTGCTGCTTGGTTGGTGGTCTCCGCACCTTGAAACCAACTCCAAACGTGTTCTCCTTCGCGGAGAAGGCTGATTTGGCAGGAAGAAGCCCTGTGTGCACTGGCCCTAGCAACCCACCCATAGCCAGCTAGGGAGGGACCCACCCAGGGCCTAGCTGCGAAACGGCACAGAACTCGCTCCTAGGAGCTGCACTCTGCAAAGGGAAACTGTGCTCGGGGAACAAACCTCAGCCCCGAGGCGGCTTGGCTCAGGATCGCAGCGCTTGCCTAGTTCTCACCTAGCCCTAGGCTCCCCATAGGGCCAAGGAGGGTCTGGGCTGCCTCTGGCTCCGTGGCACTGCTGCTTGGCTGGTGGTCTCCGCACCTTGAAACCAACTCCAAACGTGTTCTCCTTCGTGGAGAAGGCTGATTTGGCAGGAAGAAGCCCTGTGTGCACTGGCCCTGGCAACCCACCCATAGCCAGCTAGGGAGGGACCCACCTAGGGCCTAGCTGCGAAACGGCACAAAACGCGCTCCTAGGAGCTGCACTCTGCAAAGGGAAACTGTGCTCGGGGAACAAAGCTCAGCCCCAAGGCGGCTTGGCTCAGGATCGCAGCGCTTGCCTAGTTCTCACCTAGCCCTAGGCTCCCCATAGGGCCAAGGAGGGTCTGGGCTGCCTCTGGCTCCGTGGGCACTGCTGCTTGGCTGGTGGTCTCCGCACCGTGAAACCAACTCCAAACGTGTTCTCCTTCGTGGAGAAGGCTGATTTGGCAGGAAGAAGCCCTGTGTGCACTGGCCCTGGCAACCCACCCATAGCCAGCTAGGGAGGGACCCACCTAGGGCCTAGCTGCGAAACGGCACAAAACGCGCTCCTAGGAGCTGCACTCTGCAAAGGGAAACTGTGCTCGGGGAACAAAGCTCAGCCCCAAGGCGGCTTGGCTCAGGATCGCAGCGCTTGCCTAGTTCTCACCTAGCCCTAGGCTCCCCATAGGGCCAAGGAGGGTCTGGGCTGCCTCTGGCTCCGTGGGCACTGCTGCTTGGTTGGTGGTCTCCGCAGCTTGAAACCAACTCCAAACGTGTTCTCCTTCGTGGAGAAGGCTGATTTGGCAGGAAGAAGACCTGTGTGCACTGGCCCTGGCAACCCACCCATAGCCAGCTAGGGAGGGACCCACCTAGGGCCTAGCTGCGAAACGGCACAAAACGCGCTCCTAGGAGCTGCACTCTGCAAAGGGAAACTGTGCTCGGGGAACAAAGCTCAGCCCCAAGGCGGCTTGGCTCAGGATCGCAGCGCTTGCCTAGTTCTCACCTAGCCCTAGGCTCCCCATAGGGCCAAGGAGGGTCTGGGCTGCCTCTGGCTCCGTGGGCACTGCTGCTTGGCTGGTGGTCTCCGCACCGTGAAACCAACTCCAAACGTGTTCTACTTCGCGGAGAAGGCTGATTTGGCAGGAAGAAGCCCTGTGTGCACTGGCCCTGGTAACCCACCCATCGCCAGCTAGGGAGGGACCCACCTAGGGCCTAGCTGCGAAACGGCACAAAACGTGCACCTAGGAGCAGCACTCTGCAAAGGGAAACTGTGCTCGGGGAACAAAGCTCAGCCCCAAGGCGGCTTGGCTCAGGATCGCAGCGCTTGCCTAGTTCTCACCTAGCCCTAGGCTCCCCATAGGGCCAAGGAGGGTCTGGGCTGCCTCTGGCTCCGTGGGCACTGCTGCTTGGTTGGTGGTCTCCGCAGCTTGAAACCAACTCCAAACGTGTTCTCCTTCGCGGAGAAGGCTGATTTGGCAGGAAGAAGCCCTGTGTGCACTGGCCCTGGCAACCCACCCATAGCCAGCTAGGGAGGGACCCACCTAGGGCCTAGCTGCGAAACGGCAAAAAACGTGCACCTAGGAGCAGCACTCTGCAAAGGGAAACTGTGCTCGGGGAACAAACCTCAGCCCCAAGGCGGCTTGGCTCAGGATCGCAGCGCTTGCCTAGTTCTCACCTAGCCCTAGGCTCCCCATAGGGCCAAGGAGGGTCTGGGCTGCCTCTGGCTCCGTGGGCACTGCTGCTTGGCTGGTGGTCTCCGCACCTTGAAACCAACTCCAAACGTGTTCTCCTTCGCGGAGAAGGCTGATTTGGCAGGAAGAAGCCCTGTGTGCACTGGCCCTGGCAACCCACCCATCGCCAGCTAGGGAGGGACCCACCTAGGGCCTAGCTGCGAAACGGCACAGAACGCGCTCCTAGGAGCTGCACTCTGCAAAGGGAAACTGTGCTCGGGGAACAAAGCTCAGCCCCAAGGCGGCTTGGCTCAGGATCGCAGCGCTTGCCTAGTTCTCACCTAGCCCTAGGCTCCCCATAGGGCCAAGGAGGGTCTGGGCTGCCTCTGGCTCCGTGGGCACTGCTGCTTGGTTGGTGGTCTCCGCAGCTTGAAACCAACTCCAAACGTGTTCTCCTTCGCGGAGAAGGCTGATTTGGCAGGAAGAAGCCCTGTGTGCACTGGCCCTAGCAACCCACCCATAGCCAGCTAGGGAGGGACCCACCTAGGGCCTAGCTGCGAAACGGCACAGAACGCGCTCCTAGGAGCTGCACTCTGCAAAGGGAAACTGTGCTCGGGGAACAAAGCTCAGCCCCAAGGCGGCTTGGCTCAGGATCGCAGCGCTTGCCTAGTTCTCACCTAGCCCTAGGCTCCCCATAGGGCCAAGGAGGGTCTGGGCTGCCTCTGGCTCCGTGGGCACTGCTGCTTGGCTGGTGGTCTCCGCACCTTGAAACCAACTCCAAACGTGTTCTCTTTCGCGGAGAAGGCTGATTTTGCAGGAAGAAGCCCTGTGTGCACTGGCCCTAGCAACCCACCCATAGCCAGCTAGGGAGGGACCCACCCAGGGCCTAGCTGCGAAACGGCACAGAACGCGCTCCTAGGAGCTGCACTCTGCAAAGGGAAACTGTGCTCGGGGAACAAAGCTCAGCCCCAAGGCGGCTTGGCTCAGGATCGCAGCGCTTGCCTAGTTCTCACCTAGCCCTACGCTCCCCATAGGGCCAAGGAGGGTCTGGGCTGCCTCTGGCTCCGTGGGCACTGCTGCTTGGCTGGTGGTCTCCGCACCGTGAAACCAACTCCAAACGTGTTCTACTTCGCGGAGAAGGCTGATTTGGCAGGAAGAAGCCCTGTGTGCACTGGCCCTGGTAACCCACCCATCGCCAGCTAGGGAGGGACCCACCTAGGGCCTAGCTGAGAAACGGCACAAAACGTGCACCTAGGAGCAGCACTCTGCAAAGGGAAACTGTGCTCGGGGAACAAACCTCAGCCCCAAGGCGGCTTGGCTCAGGATCGCAGCGCTTGCCTAGTTCTCACCTAGCCCTAGGCTCCCCATAGGGCCAAGGAGGGTCTGGGCTGCCTCTGGCTCCGTGGGCACTGCTGCTTGGTTGGTGGTCTCCGCAGCTTGAAACCAACTCCAAACGTGTTCTCCTTCGCGGAGAAGGCTGATTTGGCAGGAAGAAGCCCTGTGTGCACTGGCCCTGGTAACCCACCCATCGCCAGCTAGGGAGGGACCCACCTAGGGCCTAGCTGCGAAACGGCAAAAAACGTGCACCTAGGAGCAGCACTCTGCAAAGGGAAACTGTGCTCGGGGAACAAACCTCAGCCCCAAGGCGGCTTGGCTCAGGATCGCAGCGCTTGCCTAGTTCTCACCTAGCCCTAGGCTCCCCATAGGGCCAAGGAGGGTCTGGGCTGCCTCTGGCTCCGTGGGCACTGCTGCTTGGCTGGTGGTCTCCGCACCGTGAAACCAACTCCAAACGTGTTCTCCTTCGCGGAGAAGGCTGATTTGGCAGGAAGAAGCCCTGTGTGCACTGGCCCTGGCAACCCACCCATAGCCAGCTAGGGAGGGACCCACCTAGGGCCTAGCTGCGAAACGGCAAAAAACGTGCACCTAGGAGCAGCACTCTGCAAAGGGAAACTGTGCTCGGGGAACAAACCTCAGCCCCAAGGCGGCTTGGCTCAGGATCGCAGCGCTTGCCTAGTTCTCACCTAGCCCTAGGCTCCCCATAGGGCCAAGGAGGGTCTGGGCTGCCTCTGGCTCCGTGGGCACTGCTGCTTGGCTGGTGGTCTCCGCACCTTGAAACCAACTCCAAACGTGTTCTCCTTCGCGGAGAAGGCTGATTTGGCAGGAAGAAGCCCTGTGTGCACTGGCCCTGGCAACCCACCCATCGCCAGCTAGGGAGGGACCCACCTAGGGCCTAGCTGCGAAACGGCACAGAACGCGCTCCTAGGAGCTGCACTCTGCAAAGGGAAACTGTGCTCGGGGAACAAAGCTCAGCCCCAAGGCGGCTTGGCTCAGGATCGCAGCGCTTGCCTAGTTCTCACCTAGCCCTAGGCTCCCCATAGGGCCAAGGAGGGTCTGGGCTGCCTCTGGCTCCGTGGGCACTGCTGCTTGGTTGGTGGTCTCCGCAGCTTGAAACCAACTCCAAACGTGTTCTCCTTCGCGGAGAAGGCTGATTTGGCAGGAAGAAGCCCTGTGTGCACTGGCCCTAGCAACCCACCCATAGCCAGCTAGGGAGGGACCCACCTAGGGCCTAGCTGCGAAACGGCACAGAACGCGCTCCTAGGAGCTGCACTCTGCAAAGGGAAACTGTGCTCGGGGAACAAAGCTCAGCCCCAAGGCGGCTTGGCTCAGGATCGCAGCGCTTGCCTAGTTCTCACCTAGCCCTAGGCTCCCCATAGGGCCAAGGAGGGTCTGGGCTGCCTCTGGCTCCGTGGGCACTGCTGCTTGGCTGGTGGTCTCCGCACCTTGAAACCAACTCCAAACGTGTTCTCTTTCGCGGAGAAGGCTGATTTTGCAGGAAGAAGCCCTGTGTGCACTGGCCCTAGCAACCCACCCATAGCCAGCTAGGGAGGGACCCACCCAGGGCCTAGCTGCGAAACGGCACAGAACGCGCTCCTAGGAGCTGCACTCTGCAAAGGGAAACTGTGCTCGGGGAACAAAGCTCAGCCCCAAGGCGGCTTGGCTCAGGATCGCAGCGCTTGCCTAGTTCTCACCTAGCCCTACGCTCCCCATAGGGCCAAGGAGGGTCTGGGCTGCCTCTGGCTCCGTGGGCACTGCTGCTTGGCTGGTGGTCTCCGCACCGTGAAACCAACTCCAAACGTGTTCTACTTCGCGGAGAAGGCTGATTTGGCAGGAAGAAGCCCTGTGTGCACTGGCCCTGGTAACCCACCCATCGCCAGCTAGGGAGGGACCCACCTAGGGCCTAGCTGAGAAACGGCACAAAACGTGCACCTAGGAGCAGCACTCTGCAAAGGGAAACTGTGCTCGGGGAACAAACCTCAGCCCCAAGGCGGCTTGGCTCAGGATCGCAGCGCTTGCCTAGTTCTCACCTAGCCCTAGGCTCCCCATAGGGCCAAGGAGGGTCTGGGCTGCCTCTGGCTCCGTGGGCACTGCTGCTTGGTTGGTGGTCTCCGCAGCTTGAAACCAACTCCAAACGTGTTCTCCTTCGCGGAGAAGGCTGATTTGGCAGGAAGAAGCCCTGTGTGCACTGGCCCTGGTAACCCACCCATCGCCAGCTAGGGAGGGACCCACCTAGGGCCTAGCTGCGAAACGGCAAAAAACGTGCACCTAGGAGCAGCACTCTGCAAAGGGAAACTGTGCTCGGGGAACAAACCTCAGCCCCAAGGCGGCTTGGCTCAGGATCGCAGCGCTTGCCTAGTTCTCACCTAGCCCTAGGCTCCCCATAGGGCCAAGGAGGGTCTGGGCTGCCTCTGGCTCCGTGGGCACTGCTGCTTGGCTGGTGGTCTCCGCACCGTGAAACCAACTCCAAACGTGTTCGCCTTCGCGGAGAAGGCTGATTTGGCAGGAAGAAGCCCTGTGTGCACTGGCCCTGGCAACCCACCCATAGCCAGCTAGGGAGGGACCCACCTAGGGCCTAGCTGCGAAACGGCACAGAACGCGCTCCTAGGAGCTGCACTCTGCAAAGGGAAACTGTGCTCGGGGAACAAAGCTCAGCCCCAAGGCGGCTTGGCTCAGGATCGCAGCGCTTGCCTAGTTCTCACCTAGCCCTAGGCTCCCCATAGGGCCAAGGAGGGTCTGGGCTGCCTCTGGCTCCGTGGGCACTGCTGCTTGGTTGGTGGTCTCCGCAGCTTGAAACCAACTCCAAACGTGTTCTCCTTCGCGGAGAAGGCTGATTTGGCAGGAAGAAGCCCTGTGTGCACTGGCCCTAGCAACCCACCCATAGCCAGCTAGGGAGGGACCCACCTAGGGCCTAGCTGCGAAACGGCACAGAACACGCTCCTAGGAGCTGCACTCTGCAAAGGGAAACTGTGCTCGGGGAACAAACCTCAGCCCCAAGGCGGCTTGGCTCAGGATCGCAGCGCTTGCCTAGTTCTCACCTAGCCCTAGGCTCCCCATAGGGCCAAGGAGGGTCTGGGCTGCCTCTGGCTCCGTGGGCACTGCTGCTTGGCTGGTGGTCTCCGCACCTTGAAACCAACTCCAAACGTGTTCTCCTTCGCGGAGAAGGCTGATTTGGCAGGAAGAAGCCCTGTGTGCACTGGCCCTGGCAACCCACCCATCGCCAGCTAGGGAGGGACCCACCTAGGGCCTAGCTGCGAAACGGCACAAAACGCGCTCCTAGGAGCTGCACTCTGCAAAGGGAAACTGTGCTCGGGGAACAAAGCTCAGCCCCAAGGCGGCTTGGCTCAGGATCGCAGCGCTTGCCTAGTTCTCACCTAGCCCTAGGCTCCCCATAGGGCCAAGGAGGGTCTGGGCTGCCTCTGGCTCCGTGGGCACTGCTGCTTGGTTGGTGGTCTCCGCACCTTGAAACCAACTCCAAACGTGTTCTCCTTCGCGGAGAAGGCTGATTTGGCAGGAAGAAGCCCTGTGTGCACTGGCCCTGGCAAACCACCCTTAGCCAGCTAAGGTGGGACCCACCTAGGGCCTAGCTGCGAAACGGCACAAAACGCGCTCCTAGGAGCTGCACTCTGCAAAGGGAAACTGTGCTCGGGGAACAAAGCTCAGCCCCAAGGCGGCTTGGCTCAGGATCGCAGCGCTTGCCTAGTTCTCACCTAGCCCTAGGCTCCCCATAGGGCCAAGGAGGGTCTGGGCTGCCTCTGGCTCCGTGGGCACTGCTGCTTGGCTGGTGGTCTCCGCACCGTGAAACCAACTCCAAACGTGTTCGCCTTCGCGGAGAAGGCTGATTTGGCAGGAAGAAGCCCTGTGTGCACTGGCCCTAGCAACCCTCCCATCGCCAGCTAGGGAGGGACCCACCTAGGGCCTAGCTGCGAAACGGCACAAAACGCGCTCCTAGGAGCTGCACTCTGCAAAGGGAAACTGTGCTCGGGGAACAAAGCTCAGCCCCAAGGCGGCTTGGCTCAGGATCGCAGCGCTTGCCTAGTTCTCACCTAGCCCTAGGCTCCCCATAGGGCCAAGGAGGGTCTGGGCTGCCTCTGGCTCCGTGGGCACTGCTGCTTGGCTGGTGGTCTCCGCACCGTGAAACCAACTCCAAACGTGTTCGCCTTCGCGGAGAAGGCTGATTTGGCAGGAAGAAGCCCTGTGTGCACTGGCCCTGGCAACCCACCCATCGCCAGCTAGGGAGGGACCCACCTAGGGCCTAGCTGCGAAACGGCACAAAACGCGCTCCTAGGAGCTGCACTCTGCAAAGGGAAACTGTGCTCGGGGAACAAAGCTCAGCCCCAAGGCGGCTTGGCTCAGGATCGCAGCGCTTGCCTAGTTCTCACCTAGCCCTAGGCTCCCCATAGGGCCAAGGAGGGTCTGGGCTGCCTCTGGCTCCGTGGGCACTGCTGCTTGGCTGGTGGTCTCCGCACCGTGAAACCAACTCCAAACGTGTTCGCCTTCGCGGAGAAGGCTGATTTGGCAGGAAGAAGCCCTGTGTGCACTGGCCCTGGCAACCCACCCATCGCCAGCTAGGGAGGGACCCACCTAGGGCCTAGCTGCGAAACGGCACAAAACGCGCTCCTAGGAGCTGCACTCTGCAAAGGGAAACTGTGCTCGGGGAACAAAGCTCAGCCCCAAGGCGGCTTGGCTCAGGATCGCAGCGCTTGCCTAGTTCTCACCTAGCCCTAGGCTCCCCATAGGGCCAAGGAGGGTCTGGGCTGCCTCTGGCTCCGTGGGCACTGCTGCTTGGCTGGTGGTCTCCGCACCGTGAAACCAACTCCAAACGTGTTCGCCTTCGCGGAGAAGGCTGATTTGGCAGGAAGAAGCCCTGTGTGCACTGGCCCTAGCAACCCACCCATCGCCAGCTAGGGAGGGACCCACCTAGGGCCTAGCTGCGAAACGGCACAAAACGCGCTCCTAGGAGCTGCACTCTGCAAAGGGAAACTGTGCTCGGGGAACAAAGCTCAGCCCCAAGGCGGCTTGGCTCAGGATCGCAGCGCTTGCCTAGTTCTCACCTAGCCCTAGGCTCCCCATAGGGCCAAGGAGGGTCTGGGCTGCCTCTGGCTCCGTGGGCACTGCTGCTTGGCTGGTGGTCTCCGCATCTTGAAACCAACTCCAAACGTGTTCGCCTTCGCGGAGAAGGCTGATTTGGCAGGAAGAAGCCCTGTGTGCACTGGCCCTGGCAACCCACCCATCGCCAGCTAGGGAGGGACCCACCTAGGGCCTAGCTGCGAAACGGCACAAAACGCGCTCCTAGGAGCTGCACTCTGCAAAGGGAAACTGTGCTCGGGGAACAAACCTCAGCCCCAAGGCGGCTTGGCTCAGGATCGCAGCGCTTGCCTAGTTCTCACCTAGCCCTAGGCTCCCCATAGGGCCAAGGAGGGTCTGGGCTGCCTCTGGCTCCGTGGGCACTGCTGCTTGGCTGGTGGTCTCCGCACCGTGAAACCAACTCCAAACGTGTTCGCCTTCGCGGAGAAGGCTGATTTGGCAGGAAGAAGCCCTGTGTGCACTGGCCCTGGCAACCCACCCATCGCCAGCTAGGGAGGGACCCACCTAGGGCCTAGCTGCGAAACGGCACAAAACGCGCTCCTAGGAGCTGCACTCTGCAAAGGGAAACTGTGCTCGGGGAACAAAGCTCAGCCCCAAGGCGGCTTGGCTCAGGATCGCAGCGCTTGCCTAGTTCTCACGTAGCCCTAGGCTCCCCATAGGGCCAAGGAGGGTCTGGGCTGCCTCTGGCTCCGTGGGCACTGCTGCTTGGCTGGTGGTCTCAGCAGCTTGAAACCAACTCCAAACGTGTTCGCCTTCGCGGAGAAGGCTGATTTGGCAGGAAGAAGCCCTGTGTGCACTGGCCCTGGCAACCCACCCATAGCCAGCTAGGGAGGGACCCACCTAGGGCCTAGCTGCGAAACGGCACAAAACGTGCTCCTAGGAGCTGCACTCTGCAAAGGGAAACTGTGCTCGGGGAACAAAGCTCAGCCCCAAGGCGGCTTGGCTCAGGATCGCAGCGCTTGCCTAGTTCTCACCTAGCCCTAGGCTCCCCATAGGGCCAAGGAGGGTCTGGGCTGCCTCTGGCTCCGAGGGCACTGCTGCTTGGCTGGTGGTCTCCGCACCTTGAAATCAACTCCAAACGTGTTCTCCTTCGCGGAGAAGGCTGATTTGGCAGGAAGAAGCCCTGTGTGCACTGGCCCTGGCAACCCACCCATCGCCAGCTAGGGAGGGACCCACCTAGGGCCTAGCTGCGAAACGGCACAAAACGCGCTCCTAGGAGCTGCACTCTGCAAAGGGAAACTGTGCTCGGGGAACAAAGCTCAGCCCCAAGGCGGCTTGGCTCAGGATCGCAGCGCTTGCCTAGTTCTCACCTAGCCCTAGGCTGGCTCCCCATAGGGCCAAGGAGGGTCTGGGCTGCCTCTGGCTCCGTGGGCACTGCTGCTTGGCTCGTGGTCTCCGCACCTTGAAACCAACTCCAAACGTGTTCGCCTTCGCGGAGAAGGCTGATTTGGCAGGAAGAAGCCCTGTGTGCACTGGCCCTGGCAACCCACCCATCGCCAGCTAGGGAGGGACCCACCTAGGGCCTAGCTGCGAAACGGCACAAAACGCGCTCCTAGGAGCTGCACTCTGCAAAGGGAAACTGTGCTCGGGGAACAAAGCTCAGCCCCAAGGCGGCTTGGCTCAGGATCGCAGCGCTTGCCTAGTTCTCACCTAGCCCTAGGCTCCCCATAGGGCCAAGGAGGGTCTGGGCTGCCTCTGGCTCCGTGGGCACTGCTGCTTGGCTGGTGGTCTCCGCACCTTGAAACCAACTCCAAACGTGTTCTCCTTCGTGGAGAAGGCTGATTTGGCAGGAAGAAGCCCTGTGTGCACTGGCCATGGCAAACCGCCCATCGCCAGCTAAGGAGGGACCCACCAAGGGCCTAGCTGCGAAACGGCACAAAACGCGCTCCTAGGAGCTGCACTCTGCAAAGGGAAACTGTGCTCGGGGAACAAAGCTCAGCCCCAAGGCGGCTTGGCTCAGGATCGCAGCGCTTGCCTAGTTCTCACCTAGCCCTAGGCTCCCCATAGGGCCAAGGAGGGTCTGGGCTGCCTCTGGCTCCGTGGGCACTGCTGCTTGGCTGGTGGTCTCCGCACCTTGAAACCAACTCCAAACGTGTTCGCCTTCGCGGAGAAGGCTGATTTGGCAGGAAGAAGCCCTGTGTGCACTGGCCCTGGCAACCCACCCATCGCCAGCTAGGGAGGGACCCACCTAGGGCCTAGCTGCGAAACGGCACAAAACGCGCTCCTAGGAGCTGCACTCTGCAAAGGGAAACTGTGCTCGGGGAACAAAGCTCAGCCCCAAGGCGGCTTGGCTCAGGATCGCAGCGCTTGCCTAGTTCTCACCTAGCCCTAGGCTCCCCAAAGGGCCAAGGAGGGTCTGGGCTGCCTCTGGCTCCGTTGGCATTGCTGCTTGGCTGGTGGTCTCCGCAGCTTGAAACCAACTCCAAACGTGTTCGCCTTCGCGGAGAAGGCTGATTTGGCAGGAAGAAGCCCTGTGTGCACTGGCCCTGGCAACCCACCCATCGCCAGCTAGGGAGGGACCCACCTAGGGCCTAGCTGCGAAACGGCACAAAACGCGCTCCTAGGAGCTGCACTCTGCAAAGGGAAACTGTGCTCGGGGAACAAAGCTCAGCCCCAAGGCGGCTTGGCTCAGGATCGCAGCGCTTGCCTAGTTCTCACCTAGCCCTAGGCTCCCCATAGGGCCAAGGAGGGTCTGGGCTGCCTCTGGCTCCGTGGGCACTGCTGCTTGGCTGGTGGTCTCCGCACCTTGAAACCAACTCCAAACGTGTTCTCCTTCGCGGAGAAGGCTGATTTGGCAGGAAGAAGCCCTGTGTGCACTGGCCCTGGCAATCCACCCATAGCCAGCTAAGGAGGGACCCACATAGGGCCTAGCTGCGAAACGGCACAAAACGCGCTCCTAGGAGCTGCACTCTGCAAAGGGAAACTGTGCTCGGGGAACAAAGCTCAGCCCCAAGGCGGCTTGGCTCAGGATCGCAGCGCTTGCCTAGTTCTCACCTAGCCCTAGGCTCCCCATAGGGCCAAGGAGGGTCTGGGCTGCCTCTGGCTCCGTGGGCACTGCTGCTTGGCTGGTGGTCTCCGCAGCTTGAAACCAACTCCAAACGTGTTCGCCTTCGCGGAGAAGGCTGATTTGGCAGGAAGAAGCCCTGTGTGCACTGGCCCTGGCAACCCACCCATCGCCAGCTAGGGAGGGACCCACCTAGGGCCTAGCTGCGAAACGGCACAAAACGCGCTCCTAGGAGCTGCACTCTGCAAAGGGAAACTGTGCTCGGGGAACAAAGCTCAGCCCCAAGGCGGCTTGGCTCAGGATCGCAGCGCTTGCCTAGTTCTCACCTAGCCCTAGGCTCCCCATAGGGCCAAGGAGGGTCTGGGCTGCCTCTGGCTCCGTGGGCACTGCTGCTTGGTTGGTGGTCTCCGCACCTTGAAACCAACTCCAAACGTGTTCGCCTTCGCGGAGAAGGCTGATTTGGCAGGAAGAAGCCCTGTGTGCACTGGCCCTGGCAAACCACCCATAGCCAGCTAGGGAGGGACCCACCTAGGGCCCAGCTGCGAAACGGCACAGAACGCGCTCCTAGGAGCTGCACTCTGCAAAGGGAAACTGTGCTCGGGGAACAAAGCTCAGCCCCAAGGCGGCTTGGCTCAGGATCGCAGCGCTTGCCTAGTTCTCACCTAGCCCTAGGCTCCCCAAAGGGCCAAGGAGGGTCTGGGCTGCCTCTGGCTCCGTGGGCACTGCTGCTTGGCTGGTGGTCTCCGCAGCTTGAAACCAACTCCAAACGTGTTCGCCTTCGCGGAGAAGGCTGATTTGGCAGGAAGAAGCCCTGTGTGCACTGGCCCTGGCAACCCACCCATCGCCAGCTAGGGAGGGACCCACCTAGGGCCTAGCTGCGAAACGGCACAAAACGCGCTCCTAGGAGCTGCACTCTGCAAAGGGAAACTGTGCTCGGGGAACAAAGCTCAGCCCCAAGGCGGCTTGGCTCAGGATCGCAGCGCTTGCCTAGTTCTCACCTAGCCCTAGGCTCCCCATAGGGCCAAGGAGGGGCTGGGCTGCCTCTGGCTCCGTGGGCACTGCTGCTTGGCTGGTGGTCTCCGCACCTTGAAACCAACTCCAAACGTGTTCTCCTTCGCGGAGAAGGCTGATTTGGCAGGAAGAAGCCCTGTGTGCACTGGCCCTGGCAATCCACCCATAGCCAGCTAAGGAGGGACCCACCTAGGGCCTAGCTGCGAAACGGCACAAAACGCGCTCCTAGGAGCTGCACTCTGCAAAGGGAAACTGTGCTCGGGGAACAAAGCTCAGCCCCAAGGCGGCTTGGCTCAGGATCGCAGCGCTTGCCTAGTTCTCACCTAGCCCTAGGCTCCCCATAGGGCCAAGGAGGGTCTGGGCTGCCTCTGGCTCCGTGGGCACTGCTGCTTGGCTGGTGGTCTCCGCACCTTGAAACCAACTCCAAACGTGTTCTCCTTCGCGGAGAAGGCTGATTTGGCAGGAAGAAGCCCTGTGTGCACTGGCCCTAGCAACCCACCCATCGCCAGCTAGGGAGGGACCCACCTAGGGCCTAGCTGCGAAACGGCACAAAACGCGCTCCTAGGAGCTGCACTCTGCAAAGGGAAACTGTGCTCGGGGAACAAAGCTCAGCCCCAAGGCGGCTTGGCTCAGGATCGCAGCGCTTGCCTAGTTCTCACCTAGCCCTAGGCTCCCCATAGGGCCAAGGAGGGTCTGGGCTGCCTCTGGCTCCGTGGGCACTGCTGCTTGGCTGGTGGTCTCCGCACCTTGAAACCAACTCCAAACGTGTTCGCCTTCGCGGAGAAGGCTGATTTGGCAGGAAGAAGCCCTGTGTGCACTGGCCCTGGCAACCCACCCATCGCCAGCTAGGGAGGGACCCACCTAGGGCCTAGCTGCGAAACGGCACAAAACGCGCTCCTAGGAGCTGCACTCTGCAAAGGGAAACTGTGCTCGGGGAACAAAGCTCAGCCCCAAGGCGGCTTGGCTCAGGATCGCAGCGCTTGCCTAGTTCTCACCTAGCCCTAGGCTCCCCATAGGGCCAAGGAGGGTCTGGGCTGCCTCTGGCTCCGTGGGCACTGCTGCTTGGCTGGTGGTCTCCGCACCGTGAAACCAACTCCAAACGTGTTCTCCTTCGCGGAGAAGGCTGATTTGGCAGGAAGAAGCCCTGTGTGCACTGGCCCTGGCAACCCACCCATCGCCAGCTAGGGAGGGACCCACCTAGGGCCTAGCTGCGAAACGGCACAAAACGCGCTCCTAGGAGCTGCACTCTGCAAAGGGAAACTGTGCTCGGGGAACAAAGCTCAGCCCCAAGGCGGCTTGGCTCAGGATCGCAGCGCTTGCCTAGTTCTCACCTAGCCCTAGGCTCCCCATAGGGCCAAGGAGGGTCTGGGCTGCCTCTGGCTCCGCGGGCACTGCTGCTTGGTTGGTGGTCTCCGCACATTGAAACCAACTCCAAACGTGTTCTCCTTCGTGGAGAAGGCTGATTTGGCAGGAAGAAGCCCTGTGTGCACTGGCCCTGGCAACCCACCCATAGCCAGCTAGGGAGGGACCCACCTAGGGCCTAGCTGCGAAACGGCACAAAACGCGATCCTAGGAGCTGCACTCTGCAAAGGGAAACTGTGCTCGGGGAACAAAGCTCAGCCCCAAGGCGGCTTGGCTCAGGATCGCAGCGCTTGCCTAGTTCTCACCTAGCCCTAGGCTCCCCATAGGGCCAAGGAGGGTCTGGGCTGCCTCTGGCTCCGTGGGCACTGCTGCTTGGCTGGTGGTCTCCGCACCTTGAAACCAACTCCAAACGTGTTCGCCTTCGTGGAGAAGGCTGATTTGGCAGGAACAAGCCCTGTGTGCACTGGCCCTGGCAATCCACCCATAGCCAGCTAAGGAGGGACCCACCTAGGGCCTAGCTGCGAAACGGCACAAAACGCGCTCCTAGGAGCTGCACTCTGCAAAGGGAAACTGTGCTCGGGGAACAAAGCTCAGCCCCAAGGCGGCTTGGCTCAGGATCGCAGCGCTTGCCTAGTTCTCACCTAGCCCTAGGCTCCCCATAGGGCCAAGGAGGGTCTGGGCTGCCTCTGGCTCCGTGGGCACTGCTGCTTGGCTGGTGGTCTCCGCACCGTGAAACCAACTCCAAACGTGTTCGCCTTCGCGGAGAAGGCTGATTTGGCAGGAAGAAGCCCTGTGTGCACTGGCCCTAGCAACCCACCCATCGCCAGCTAGGGAGGGACCCACCTAGGGCCTAGCTGCGAAACGGCACAAAACGCGCTCCTAGGAGCTGCACTCTGCAAAGGGAAACTGTGCTCGGGGAACAAAGCTCAGCCCCAAGGCGGCTTGGCTCAGGATCGCAGCGCTTGCCTAGTTCTCACCTAGCCCTAGGCTCCCCATAGGGCCAAGGAGGGTCTGGGCTGCCTCTGGCTCCGTGGGCACTGCTGCTTGGCTGGTGGTCTCCGCATCTTGAAACCAACTCCAAACGTGTTCGCCTTCGCGGAGAAGGCTGATTTGGCAGGAAGAAGCCCTGTGTGCACTGGCCCTGGCAACCCACCCATCGCCAGCTAGGGAGGGACCCACCTAGGGCCTAGCTGCGAAACGGCACAAAACGCGCTCCTAGGAGCTGCACTCTGCAAAGGGAAACTGTGCTCGGGGAACAAAGCTCAGCCCCAAGGCGGCTTGGCTCAGGATCGCAGCGCTTGCCTAGTTCTCACCTAGCCCTAGGCTCCCCATAGGGCCAAGGAGGGTCTGGGCTGCCTCTGGCTCCGTGGGCACTGCTGCTTGGCTGGTGGTCTCCGCACCGTGAAACCAACTCCAAACGTGTTCGCCTTCGCGGAGAAGGCTGATTTGGCAGGAAGAAGCCCTGTGTGCACTGGCCCTGGCAACCCACCCATCGCCAGCTAGGGAGGGACCCACCTAGGGCCTAGCTGCGAAACGGCACAAAACGCGCTCCTAGGAGCTGCACTCTGCAAAGGGAAACTGTGCTCGGGGAACAAAGCTCAGCCCCAAGGCGGCTTGGCTCAGGATCGCAGCGCTTGCCTAGTTCTCACGTAGCCCTAGGCTCCCCATAGGGCCAAGGAGGGTCTGGGCTGCCTCTGGCTCCGTGGGCACTGCTGCTTGGCTGGTGGTCTCCGCAGCTTGAAACCAACTCCAAACGTGTTCGCCTTCGCGGAGAAGGCTGATTTGGCAGGAAGAAGCCCTGTGTGCACTGGCCCTGGCAACCCACCCATAGCCAGCTAGGGAGGGACCCACCTAGGGCCTAGCTGCGAAACGGCACAAAACGTGCTCCTAGGAGCTGCACTCTGCAAAGGGAAACTGTGCTCGGGGAACAAAGCTCAGCCCCAAGGCGGCTTGGCTCAGGATCGCAGCGCTTGCCTAGTTCTCACCTAGCCCTAGGCTCCCCATAGGGCCAAGGAGGGTCTGGGCTGCCTCTGGCTCCGAGGGCACTGCTGCTTGGCTGGTGGTCTCCGCACCTTGAAATCAACTCCAAACGTGTTCTCCTTCGCGGAGAAGGCTGATTTGGCAGGAAGAAGCCCTGTGTGCACTGGCCCTGGCAACCCACCCATCGCCAGCTAGGGAGGGACCCACCTAGGGCCTAGCTGCGAAACGGCACAAAACGCGCTCCTAGGAGCTGCACTCTGCAAAGGGAAACTGTGCTCGGGGAACAAAGCTCAGCCCCAAGGCGGCTTGGCTCAGGATCGCAGCGCTTGCCTAGTTCTCACCTAGCCCTAGGCTGGCTCCCCATAGGGCCAAGGAGGGTCTGGGCTGCCTCTGGCTCCGTGGGCACTGCTGCTTGGCTGGTGGTCTCCGCAGCTTGAAACCAACTCCAAACGTGTTCGCCTTCGCGGAGAAGGCTGATTTGGCAGGAAGAAGCCCTGTGTGCACTGGCCCTGGCAACCCACCCATCGCCAGCTAGGGAGGGACCCACCTAGGGCCTAGCTGCGAAACGGCACAAAACGCGCTCCTAGGAGCTGCACTCTGCAAAGGGAAACTGTGCTCGGGGAACAAAGCTCAGCCCCAAGGCGGCTTGGCTCAGGATCGCAGCGCTTGCCTAGTTCTCACCTAGCCCTAGGCTCCCCATAGGGCCAAGGAGGGGCTGGGCTGCCTCTGGCTCCGTGGGCACTGCTGCTTGGCTGGTGGTCTCCGCACCTTGAAACCAACTCCAAACGTGTTCTCCTTCGTGGAGAAGGCTGATTTGGCAGGAAGAAGCCCTGTGTGCACTGGCCCTGGCAAACCGCCCATCGCCAGCTAAGGAGGGACCCACCAAGGGCCTAGCTGCGAAACGGCACAAAACGCGCTCCTAGGAGCTGCACTCTGCAAAGGGAAACTGTGCTCGGGGAACAAAGCTCAGCCCCAAGGCGGCTTGGCTCAGGATCGCAGCGCTTGCCTAGTTCTCACCTAGCCCTAGGCTCCCCATAGGGCCAAGGAGGGTCTGGGCTGCCTCTGGCTCCGTGGGCACTGCTGCTTGGCTGGTGGTCTCCGCACCTTGAAACCAACTCCAAACGTGTTCGCCTTCGCGGAGAAGGCTGATTTGGCAGGAAGAAGCCCTGTGTGCACTGGCCCTGGCAACCCACCCATCGCCAGCTAGGGAGGGACCCACCTAGGGCCTAGCTGCGAAACGGCACAAAACGCGCTCCTAGGAGCTGCACTCTGCAAAGGGAAACTGTGCTCGGGGAACAAAGCTCAGCCCCAAGGCCGCTTGGCTCAGGATCGCAGCGCTTGCCTAGTTCTCACCTAGCCCTAGGCTCCCCAAAGGGCCAAGGAGGGTCTGGGCTGCCTCTGGCTCCGTTGGCATTGCTGCTTGGCTGGTGGTCTCCGCAGCTTGAAACCAACTCCAAACGTGTTCGCCTTCGCGGAGAAGGCTGATTTGGCAGGAAGAAGCCCTGTGTGCACTGGCCCTGGCAACCCACCCATCGCCAGCTAGGGAGGGACCCACCTAGGGCCTAGCTGCGAAACGGCACAAAACGCGCTCCTAGGAGCTGCACTCTGCAAAGGGAAACTGTGCTCGGGGAACAAAGCTCAGCCCCAAGGCGGCTTGGCTCAGGATCGCAGCGCTTGCCTAGTTCTCACCTAGCCCTAGGCTCCCCATAGGGCCAAGGAGGGTCTGGGCTGCCTCTGGCTCCGTGGGCACTGCTGCTTGGCTGGTGGTCTCCGCACCTTGAAACCAACTCCAAACGTGTTCTCCTTCGCGGAGAAGGCTGATTTGGCAGGAAGAAGCCCTGTGTGCACTGGCCCTGGCAATCCACCCATAGCCAGCTAAGGAGGGACCCACCTAGGGCCTAGCTGCGAAACGGCACAAAACGCGCTCCTAGGAGCTGCACTCTGCAAAGGGAAACTGTGCTCGGGGAACAAAGCTCAGCCCCAAGGCGGCTTGGCTCAGGATCGCAGCGCTTGCCTAGTTCTCACCTAGCCCTAGGCTCCCCATAGGGCCAAGGAGGGTCTGGGCTGCCTCTGGCTCCGTGGGCACTGCTGCTTGGCTGGTGGTCTCCGCAGCTTGAAACCAACTCCAAACGTGTTCGCCTTCGCGGAGAAGGCTGATTTGGCAGGAAGAAGCCCTGTGTGCACTGGCCCTGGCAACCCACCCATCGCCAGCTAGGGAGGGACCCACCTAGGGCCTAGCTGCGAAACGGCACAAAACGCGCTCCTAGGAGCTGCACTCTGCAAAGGGAAACTGTGCTCGGGGAACAAAGCTCAGCCCCAAGGCGGCTTGGCTCAGGATCGCAGCGCTTGCCTAGTTCTCACCTAGCCCTAGGCTCCCCATAGGGCCAAGGAGGGTCTGGGCTGCCTCTGGCTCCGTGGGCACTGCTGCTTGGCTGGTGGTCTCCGCACCTTGAAACCAACTCCAAACGTGTTCTCCTTCGCGGAGAAGGCTGATTTGGCAGGAAGAAGCCCTGTGTGCACTGGCCCTGGCAATCCACCCATAGCCAGCTAAGGAGGGACCCACATAGGGCCTAGCTGCGAAACGGCACAAAACGCGCTCCTAGGAGCTGCACTCTGCAAAGGGAAACTGTGCTCGGGGAACAAAGCTCAGCCCCAAGGCGGCTTGGCTCAGGATCGCAGCGCTTGCCTAGTTCTCACCTAGCCCTAGGCTCCCCATAGGGCCAAGGAGGGTCTGGGCTGCCTCTGGCTCCGTGGGCACTGCTGCTTGGCTGGTGGTCTCCGCAGCTTGAAACCAACTCCAAACGTGTTCGCCTTCGCGGAGAAGGCTGATTTGGCAGGAAGAAGCCCTGTGTGCACTGGCCCTGGCAACCCACCCATCGCCAGCTAGGGAGGGACCCACCTAGGGCCTAGCTGCGAAACGGCACAAAACGCGCTCCTAGGAGCTGCACTCTGCAAAGGGAAACTGTGCTCGGGGAACAAAGCTCAGCCCCAAGGCGGCTTGGCTCAGGATCGCAGCGCTTGCCTAGTTCTCACCTAGCCCTAGGCTCCCCATAGGGCCAAGGAGGGTCTGGGCTGCCTCTGGCTCCGTGGGCACTGCTGCTTGGTTGGTGGTCTCCGCACCGTGAAACCAACTCCAAACGTGTTCTCCTTCGCGGAGAAGGCTGATTTGGCAGGAAGAAGCCCTGTGTGCACTGGCCCTGGCAAACCACCCATCGCCAGCTAGGGAGGGACCCACCTAGGGCCTAGCTGCGAAACGGCACAAAACGCGCTCCTAGGAGCTGCACTCTGCAAAGGGAAACTGTGCTCGGGGAACAAAGCTCAGCCCCAAGGCGGCTTGGCTCAGGATCGCAGCGCTTGCCTAGTTCTCACCTAGCCCTAGGCTCCCCAAAGGGCCAAGGAGGGTCTGGGCTGCCTCTGGCTCCGTGGGCACTGCTGCTTGGCTGGTGGTCTCCGCAGCTTGAAACCAACTCCAAACGTGTTCGCCTTCGCGGAGAAGGCTGATTTGGCAGGAAGAAGCCCTGTGTGCACTGGCCCTGGCAACCCACCCATCGCCAGCTAGGGAGGGACCCACCTAGGGCCTAGCTGCGAAACGGCACAAAACGCGCTCCTAGGAGCTGCACTCTGCAAAGGGAAACTGTGCTCGGGGAACAAAGCTCAGCCCCAAGGCGGCTTGGCTCAGGATCGCAGCGCTTGCCTAGTTCTCACCTAGCCCTAGGCTCCCCATAGGGCCAAGGAGGGGCTGGGCTGCCTCTGGCTCCGTGGGCACTGCTGCTTGGCTGGTGGTCTCCGCACCTTGAAACCAACTCCAAACGTGTTCTCCTTCGCGGAGAAGGCTGATTTGGCAGGAAGAAGCCCTGTGTGCACTGGCCCTGGCAATCCACCCATAGCCAGCTAAGGAGGGACCCACCTAGGGCCTAGCTGCGAAACGGCACAAAACGCGCTCCTAGGAGCTGCACTCTGCAAAGGGAAACTGTGCTCGGGGAACAAAGCTCAGCCCCAAGGCGGCTTGGCTCAGGATCGCAGCGCTTGCCTAGTTCTCACCTAGCCCTAGGCTCCCCATAGGGCCAAGGAGGGTCTGGGCTGCCTCTGGCTCCGTGGGCACTGCTGCTTGGCTGGTGGTCTCCGCACCTTGAAACCAACTCCAAACGTGTTCTCCTTCGCGGAGAAGGCTGATTTGGCAGGAAGAAGCCCTGTGTGCACTGGCCCTAGCAACCCACCCATCGCCAGCTAGGGAGGGACCCACCTAGGGCCTAGCTGCGAAACGGCACAAAACGCGCTCCTAGGAGCTGCACTCTGCAAAGGGAAACTGTGCTCGGGGAACAAAGCTCAGCCCCAAGGCGGCTTGGCTCAGGATCGCAGCGCTTGCCTAGTTCTCACCTAGCCCTAGGCTCCCCATAGGGCCAAGGAGGGTCTGGGCTGCCTCTGGCTCCGTGGGCACTGCTGCTTGGCTGGTGGTCTCCGCAGCTTGAAACCAACTCCAAACGTGTTCGCCTTCGCGGAGAAGGCTGATTTGGCAGGAAGAAGCCCTGTGTGCACTGGCCCTGGCAACCCACCCATCGCCAGCTAGGGAGGGACCCACCTAGGGCCTAGCTGCGAAACGGCACAAAACGCGCTCCTAGGAGCTGCACTCTGCAAAGGGAAACTGTGCTCGGGGAACAAAGCTCAGCCCCAAGGCGGCTTGGCTCAGGATCGCAGCGCTTGCCTAGTTCTCACCTAGCCCTAGGCTCCCCATAGGGCCAAGGAGGGTCTGGGCTGCCTCTGGCTCCGTGGGCACTGCTGCTTGGCTGGTGGTCTCCGCACCGTGAAACCAACTCCAAACGTGTTCGCCTTCGCGGAGAAGGCTGATTTGGCAGGAAGAAGCCCTGTGTGCACTGGCCCTGGCAACCCACCCATCGCCAGCTAGGGAGGGACCCACCTAGGGCCTAGCTGCGAAACGGCACAAAACGCGCTCCTAGGAGCTGCACTCTGCAAAGGGAAACTGTGCTCGGGGAACAAAGCTCAGCCCCAAGGCGGCTTGGCTCAGGATCGCAGCGCTTGCCTAGTTCTCACGTAGCCCTAGGCTCCCCATAGGGCCAAGGAGGGTCTGGGCTGCCTCTGGCTCCGTGGGCACTGCTGCTTGGCTGGTGGTCTCCGCAGCTTGAAACCAACTCCAAACGTGTTCGCCTTCGCGGAGAAGGCTGATTTGGCAGGAAGAAGCCCTGTGTGCACTGGCCCTGGCAACCCACCCATAGCCAGCTAGGGAGGGACCCACCTAGGGCCTAGCTGCGAAACGGCACAAAACGTGCTCCTAGGAGCTGCACTCTGCAAAGGGAAACTGTGCTCGGGGAACAAAGCTCAGCCCCAAGGCGGCTTGGCTCAGGATCGCAGCGCTTGCCTAGTTCTCACCTAGCCCTAGGCTCCCCATAGGGCCAAGGAGGGTCTGGGCTGCCTCTGGCTCCGAGGGCACTGCTGCTTGGCTGGTGGTCTCCGCACCTTGAAATCAACTCCAAACGTGTTCTCCTTCGCGGAGAAGGCTGATTTGGCAGGAAGAAGCCCTGTGTGCACTGGCCCTGGCAACCCACCCATCGCCAGCTAGGGAGGGACCCACCTAGGGCCTAGCTGCGAAACGGCACAAAACGCGCTCCTAGGAGCTGCACTCTGCAAAGGGAAACTGTGCTCGGGGAACAAAGCTCAGCCCCAAGGCGGCTTGGCTCAGGATCGCAGCGCTTGCCTAGTTCTCACCTAGCCCTAGGCTGGCTCCCCATAGGGCCAAGGAGGGTCTGGGCTGCCTCTGGCTCCGTGGGCACTGCTGCTTGGCTGGTGGTCTCCGCAGCTTGAAACCAACTCCAAACGTGTTCGCCTTCGCGGAGAAGGCTGATTTGGCAGGAAGAAGCCCTGTGTGCACTGGCCCTGGCAACCCACCCATCGCCAGCTAGGGAGGGACCCACCTAGGGCCTAGCTGCGAAACGGCACAAAACGCGCTCCTAGGAGCTGCACTCTGCAAAGGGAAACTGTGCTCGGGGAACAAAGCTCAGCCCCAAGGCGGCTTGGCTCAGGATCGCAGCGCTTGCCTAGTTCTCACCTAGCCCTAGGCTCCCCATAGGGCCAAGGAGGGGCTGGGCTGCCTCTGGCTCCGTGGGCACTGCTGCTTGGCTGGTGGTCTCCGCACCTTGAAACCAACTCCAAACGTGTTCTCCTTCGTGGAGAAGGCTGATTTGGCAGGAAGAAGCCCTGTGTGCACTGGCCCTGGCAAACCGCCCATCGCCAGCTAAGGAGGGACCCACCAAGGGCCTAGCTGCGAAACGGCACAAAACGCGCTCCTAGGAGCTGCACTCTGCAAAGGGAAACTGTGCTCGGGGAACAAAGCTCAGCCCCAAGGCGGCTTGGCTCAGGATCGCAGCGCTTGCCTAGTTCTCACCTAGCCCTAGGCTCCCCATAGGGCCAAGGAGGGTCTGGGCTGCCTCTGGCTCCGTGGGCACTGCTGCTTGGCTGGTGGTCTCCGCACCTTGAAACCAACTCCAAACGTGTTCGCCTTCGCGGAGAAGGCTGATTTGGCAGGAAGAAGCCCTGTGTGCACTGGCCCTGGCAACCCACCCATCGCCAGCTAGGGAGGGACCCACCTAGGGCCTAGCTGCGAAACGGCACAAAACGCGCTCCTAGGAGCTGCACTCTGCAAAGGGAAACTGTGCTCGGGGAACAAAGCTCAGCCCCAAGGCCGCTTGGCTCAGGATCGCAGCGCTTGCCTAGTTCTCACCTAGCCCTAGGCTCCCCAAAGGGCCAAGGAGGGTCTGGGCTGCCTCTGGCTCCGTTGGCATTGCTGCTTGGCTGGTGGTCTCCGCAGCTTGAAACCAACTCCAAACGTGTTCGCCTTCGCGGAGAAGGCTGATTTGGCAGGAAGAAGCCCTGTGTGCACTGGCCCTGGCAACCCACCCATCGCCAGCTAGGGAGGGACCCACCTAGGGCCTAGCTGCGAAACGGCACAAAACGCGCTCCTAGGAGCTGCACTCTGCAAAGGGAAACTGTGCTCGGGGAACAAAGCTCAGCCCCAAGGCGGCTTGGCTCAGGATCGCAGCGCTTGCCTAGTTCTCACCTAGCCCTAGGCTCCCCATAGGGCCAAGGAGGGTCTGGGCTGCCTCTGGCTCCGTGGGCACTGCTGCTTGGCTGGTGGTCTCCGCACCTTGAAACCAACTCCAAACGTGTTCTCCTTCGCGGAGAAGGCTGATTTGGCAGGAAGAAGCCCTGTGTGCACTGGCCCTGGCAATCCACCCATAGCCAGCTAAGGAGGGACCCACCTAGGGCCTAGCTGCGAAACGGCACAAAACGCGCTCCTAGGAGCTGCACTCTGCAAAGGGAAACTGTGCTCGGGGAACAAAGCTCAGCCCCAAGGCGGCTTGGCTCAGGATCGCAGCGCTTGCCTAGTTCTCACCTAGCCCTAGGCTCCCCATAGGGCCAAGGAGGGTCTGGGCTGCCTCTGGCTCCGTGGGCACTGCTGCTTGGCTGGTGGTCTCCGCAGCTTGAAACCAACTCCAAACGTGTTCGCCTTCGCGGAGAAGGCTGATTTGGCAGGAAGAAGCCCTGTGTGCACTGGCCCTGGCAACCCACCCATCGCCAGCTAGGGAGGGACCCACCTAGGGCCTAGCTGCGAAACGGCACAAAACGCGCTCCTAGGAGCTGCACTCTGCAAAGGGAAACTGTGCTCGGGGAACAAAGCTCAGCCCCAAGGCGGCTTGGCTCAGGATCGCAGCGCTTGCCTAGTTCTCACCTAGCCCTAGGCTCCCCATAGGGCCAAGGAGGGTCTGGGCTGCCTCTGGCTCCGTGGGCACTGCTGCTTGGCTGGTGGTCTCCGCACCTTGAAACCAACTCCAAACGTGTTCTCCTTCGCGGAGAAGGCTGATTTGGCAGGAAGAAGCCCTGTGTGCACTGGCCCTGGCAATCCACCCATAGCCAGCTAAGGAGGGACCCACATAGGGCCTAGCTGCGAAACGGCACAAAACGCGCTCCTAGGAGCTGCACTCTGCAAAGGGAAACTGTGCTCGGGGAACAAAGCTCAGCCCCAAGGCGGCTTGGCTCAGGATCGCAGCGCTTGCCTAGTTCTCACCTAGCCCTAGGCTCCCCATAGGGCCAAGGAGGGTCTGGGCTGCCTCTGGCTCCGTGGGCACTGCTGCTTGGCTGGTGGTCTCCGCAGCTTGAAACCAACTCCAAACGTGTTCGCCTTCGCGGAGAAGGCTGATTTGGCAGGAAGAAGCCCTGTGTGCACTGGCCCTGGCAACCCACCCATCGCCAGCTAGGGAGGGACCCACCTAGGGCCTAGCTGCGAAACGGCACAAAACGCGCTCCTAGGAGCTGCACTCTGCAAAGGGAAACTGTGCTCGGGGAACAAAGCTCAGCCCCAAGGCGGCTTGGCTCAGGATCGCAGCGCTTGCCTAGTTCTCACCTAGCCCTAGGCTCCCCATAGGGCCAAGGAGGGTCTGGGCTGCCTCTGGCTCCGTGGGCACTGCTGCTTGGTTGGTGGTCTCCGCACCGTGAAACCAACTCCAAACGTGTTCTCCTTCGCGGAGAAGGCTGATTTGGCAGGAAGAAGCCCTGTGTGCACTGGCCCTGGCAAACCACCCATCGCCAGCTAGGGAGGGACCCACCTAGGGCCTAGCTGCGAAACGGCACAAAACGCGCTCCTAGGAGCTGCACTCTGCAAAGGGAAACTGTGCTCGGGGAACAAAGCTCAGCCCCAAGGCGGCTTGGCTCAGGATCGCAGCGCTTGCCTAGTTCTCACCTAGCCCTAGGCTCCCCAAAGGGCCAAGGAGGGTCTGGGCTGCCTCTGGCTCCGTGGGCACTGCTGCTTGGCTGGTGGTCTCCGCAGCTTGAAACCAACTCCAAACGTGTTCGCCTTCGCGGAGAAGGCTGATTTGGCAGGAAGAAGCCCTGTGTGCACTGGCCCTGGCAACCCACCCATCGCCAGCTAGGGAGGGACCCACCTAGGGCCTAGCTGCGAAACGGCACAAAACGCGCTCCTAGGAGCTGCACTCTGCAAAGGGAAACTGTGCTCGGGGAACAAAGCTCAGCCCCAAGGCGGCTTGGCTCAGGATCGCAGCGCTTGCCTAGTTCTCACCTAGCCCTAGGCTCCCCATAGGGCCAAGGAGGGGCTGGGCTGCCTCTGGCTCCGTGGGCACTGCTGCTTGGCTGGTGGTCTCCGCACCTTGAAACCAACTCCAAACGTGTTCTCCTTCGCGGAGAAGGCTGATTTGGCAGGAAGAAGCCCTGTGTGCACTGGCCCTGGCAATCCACCCATAGCCAGCTAAGGAGGGACCCACCTAGGGCCTAGCTGCGAAACGGCACAAAACGCGCTCCTAGGAGCTGCACTCTGCAAAGGGAAACTGTGCTCGGGGAACAAAGCTCAGCCCCAAGGCGGCTTGGCTCAGGATCGCAGCGCTTGCCTAGTTCTCACCTAGCCCTAGGCTCCCCATAGGGCCAAGGAGGGTCTGGGCTGCCTCTGGCTCCGTGGGCACTGCTGCTTGGCTGGTGGTCTCCGCACCTTGAAACCAACTCCAAACGTGTTCTCCTTCGCGGAGAAGGCTGATTTGGCAGGAAGAAGCCCTGTGTGCACTGGCCCTAGCAACCCACCCATCGCCAGCTAGGGAGGGACCCACCTAGGGCCTAGCTGCGAAACGGCACAAAACGCGCTCCTAGGAGCTGCACTCTGCAAAGGGAAACTGTGCTCGGGGAACAAAGCTCAGCCCCAAGGCGGCTTGGCTCAGGATCGCAGCGCTTGCCTAGTTCTCACCTAGCCCTAGGCTCCCCATAGGGCCAAGGAGGGTCTGGGCTGCCTCTGGCTCCGTGGGCACTGCTGCTTGGCTGGTGGTCTCCGCAGCTTGAAACCAACTCCAAACGTGTTCGCCTTCGCGGAGAAGGCTGATTTGGCAGGAAGAAGCCCTGTGTGCACTGGCCCTGGCAACCCACCCATCGCCAGCTAGGGAGGGACCCACCTAGGGCCTAGCTGCGAAACGGCACAAAACGCGCTCCTAGGAGCTGCACTCTGCAAAGGGAAACTGTGCTCGGGGAACAAAGCTCAGCCCCAAGGCGGCTTGGCTCAGGATCGCAGCGCTTGCCTAGTTCTCACCTAGCCCTAGGCTCCCCATAGGGCCAAGGAGGGTCTGGGCTGCCTCTGGCTCCGTGGGCACTGCTGCTTGGCTGGTGGTCTCCGCACCGTGAAACCAACTCCAAACGTGTTCGCCTTCGCGGAGAAGGCTGATTTGGCAGGAAGAAGCCCTGTGTGCACTGGCCCTGGCAACCCACCCATCGCCAGCTAGGGAGGGACCCACCTAGGGCCTAGCTGCGAAACGGCACAAAACGCGCTCCTAGGAGCTGCACTCTGCAAAGGGAAACTGTGCTCGGGGAACAAAGCTCAGCCCCAAGGCGGCTTGGCTCAGGATCGCAGCGCTTGCCTAGTTCTCACCTAGCCCTAGGCTCCCCATAGGGCCAAGGAGGGTCTGGGCTGCCTCTGGCTCCGCGGGCACTGCTGCTTGGTTGGTGGTCTCCGCACATTGAAACCAACTCCAAACGTGTTCTCCTTCGTGGAGAAGGCTGATTTGGCAGGAAGAAGCCCTGTGTGCACTGGCCCTGGCAACCCACCCATAGCCAGCTAGGGAGGGACCCACCTAGGGCCTAGCTGCGAAACGGCACAAAACGCGATCCTAGGAGCTGCACTCTGCAAAGGGAAACTGTGCTCGGGGAACAAAGCTCAGCCCCAAGGCGGCTTGGCTCAGGATCGCAGCGCTTGCCTAGTTCTCACCTAGCCCTAGGCTCCCCATAGGGCCAAGGAGGGTCTGGGCTGCCTCTGGCTCCGTGGGCACTGCTGCTTGGCTGGTGGTCTCCGCACCTTGAAACCAACTCCAAACGTGTTCGCCTTCGTGGAGAAGGCTGATTTGGCAGGAACAAGCCCTGTGTGCACTGGCCCTGGCAATCCACCCATAGCCAGCTAAGGAGGGACCCACCTAGGGCCTAGCTGCGAAACGGCACAAAACGCGCTCCTAGGAGCTGCACTCTGCAAAGGGAAACTGTGCTCGGGGAACAAAGCTCAGCCCCAAGGCGGCTTGGCTCAGGATCGCAGCGCTTGCCTAGTTCTCACCTAGCCCTAGGCTCCCCATAGGGCCAAGGAGGGTCTGGGCTGCCTCTGGCTCCGTGGGCACTGCTGCTTGGCTGGTGGTCTCCGCAGCTTGAAACCAACTCCAAACGTGTTCTACTTCGCGGAGAAGGCTGATTTGGCAGGAAGAAGCCCTGTGTGCACTGGCCCTGGCAACCCACCCATCGCCAGCTAGGGAGGGACCCACCTAGGGCCTAGCTGCGAAACGGCACAAAACGCGCTCCTAGGAGCTGCACTCTGCAAAGGGAAACTGTGCTCGGGGAACAAAGCTCAGCCCCAAGGCGGCTTGGCTCAGGATCGCAGCGCTTGCCTAGTTCTCACCTAGCCCTAGGCTCCCCATAGGGCCAAGGAGGGTCTGGGCTGCCTCTGGCTCCGTGGGCACTGCTGCTTGGTTGGTGGTCTCCGCATATTGAAACCAACTCCAAACTTGTTCTCCTTCGCGGAGAAGGCTGATTTGGCAGGAAGAAGCCCTGTGTGCACTGGCCCTGGCAACCCACCCATCGCCAGCTAGGGAGGGACCCACCTAGGGCCTAGCTGCGAAACGGCACAAAACGCGCTCCTAGGAGCTGCACTCTGCAAAGGGAAACTGTGCTCGGGGAACAAAGCTCAGCCCCAAGGCGGCTTGGCTCAGGATCGCAGCGCTTGCCTAGTTCTCACCTAGCCCTAGGCTCCCCATAGGGCCAAGGAGGGTCTGGGCTGCCTCTGGCTCCGTGGGCACTGCTGCTTGGCTGGTGGTCTCCGCACCTTGAAACCAACTCCAAACGTGTTCTCCTTCGTGGAGAAGGCTGATTTGGCAGGAAGAAGCCCTGTGTGCACTGGCCCTGGCAAACCGCCCATCGCCAGCTAAGGAGGGACCCACCAAGGGCCTAGCTGCGAAACGGCACAAAACGCGCTCCTAGGAGCTGCACTCTGCAAAGGGAAACTGTGCTCGGGGAACAAAGCTCAGCCCCAAGGCGGCTTGGCTCAGGATCGCAGCGCTTGCCTAGTTCTCACCTAGCCCTAGGCTCCCCATAGGGCCAAGGAGGGTCTGGGCTGCCTCTGGCTCCGTGGGCACTGCTGCTTGGCTGGTGGTCTCCGCACCTTGAAACCAACTCCAAACGTGTTCGCCTTCGCGGAGAAGGCTGATTTGGCAGGAAGAAGCCCTGTGTGCACTGGCCCTGGCAACCCACCCATCGCCAGCTAGGGAGGGACCCACCTAGGGCCTAGCTGCGAAACGGCACAAAACGCGCTCCTAGGAGCTGCACTCTGCAAAGGGAAACTGTGCTCGGGGAACAAAGCTCAGCCCCAAGGCGGCTTGGCTCAGGATCGCAGCGCTTGCCTAGTTCTCACCTAGCCCTAGGCTCCCCATAGGGCCAAGGAGGGTCTGGGCTGCCTCTGGCTCCGTGGGCACTGCTGCTTGGCTGGTGGTCTCCGCACCTTGAAACCAACTCCAAACGTGTTCGCCTTCGCGGAGAAGGCTGATTTGGCAGGAAGAAGCCCTGTGTGCACTGGCCCTGGCAATCCACCCATAGCCAGCTAAGGAGGGACCCACCTAGGGCCTAGCTGCGAAACGGCACAAAACGCGCTCCTAGGAGCTGCACTCTGCAAAGGGAAACTGTGCTCGGGGAACAAAGCTCAGCCCCAAGGCGGCTTGGCTCAGGATCGCAGCGCTTGCCTAGTTCTCACCTAGCCCTAGGCTCCCCATAGGGCCAAGGAGGGTCTGGGCTGCCTCTGGCTCCGTGGGCACTGCTGCTTGGTTGGTGGTCTCCGCAGCTTGAAACCAACTCCAAACGTGTTCTCCTTCGTGGAGAAGGCTGATTTGGCAGGAAGAAGCCCTGTGTGCACTGGCCCTGTTAACCCACCCATCGCCAGCTAAGGAGGGACCCACCTAGGGCCTAGCTGCGAAACGGCACAAAACGCGCTCCTAGGAGCTGCACTCTGCAAAGGGAAACTGTGCTCGGGGAACAAAGCTCAGCCCCAAGGCGGCTTGGCTCAGGATCGCAGCGCTTGCCTAGTTCTCACCTAGCCCTAGGCTCCCCATAGGGCCAAGGAGGGTCTGGGCTGCCTCTGGCTCCGTGGGCACTCCTGCTTGGCTGGTGGTCTCCCCACCGTGAAACCAACTCCAAACGTGTTCTCCTTCGCAGAGAAGGCTGATTTGGCAGGAAGAAGCCCTGTGTGCACTGGCCCTGGTAACCCACCCATCGCCAGCTAGGGAGGGACCCACCTAGGGCCTAGCTGCGAAACGGCACAAAACGTGCACCTAGGAGCAGCACTCTGCAAAGGGAAACTGTGCTCGGGGAACAAACCTCAGCCCCAAGGCGGCTTGGCTCAGGATCGCAGCGCTTGCCTAGTTCTCACCTAGCCCTAGGCTCCCCATAGGGCCAAGGAGGGTCTGGGCTGCCTCTGGCTCCGTGGGCACTGCTGCTTGGTTGGTGGTCTCCGCAGCTTGAAACCAACTCCAAACGTGTTCTCCTTCGCGGAGAAGGCTGATTTGGCAGGAGGTAGCCCTGTGTGCACTGGCCCTGGCAACCCACCCATCGCCAGCTAGGGAGGGACCCACCTAGGGCATAGCTGCGAAACGGCACAAAACGCGCACCTAGGAGCAGCAATCTGCAAAGGGAAACTGTGCTCGGGGAACAAACCTCAGCCCCAAGGCAGCTTGGCTCAGGATCGCAGCGCTTGCCTAGTTCTCACCTAGCCCTAGGCTCCCCATAGGGCCAAGGAGGGTCTGGGCTGCCTCTGGCTCCGTGGGCACTGCTGCTTGGCTGGTGGTCTCCGCACCGTGAAACCAACTCCAAACGTGTTCGCCTTCGCGGAGAAGGCTGATTTGGCAGGAAGAAGCCCTGTGTGCACTGGCCCTGGCAACCCACCCATCGCCAGCTAGGGAGGGACCCACCTAGGGCCTAGCTGCGAAACGGCACAGAACGCGCTCCTAGGAGCTGCACTCTGCAAAGGGAAACTGTGCTCGGGGAACAAAGCTCAGCCCCAAGGCGGCTTGGCTCAGGATCGCAGCGCTTGCCTAGTTCTCACCTAGCCCTAGGCTCCCCATAGGGCCAAGGAGGGTCTGGGCTGCCTCTGGCTCCGTGGGCACTGCTGCTTGGCTGGTGGTCTCCGCACCTTGAAACCAACTCCAAACGTGTTCTCCTTCGCGGAGAAGGCTGATTTGGCAGGAAGAAGCCCTGTGTGCACTGGCCCTAGCAACCCACCCATCGCCAGCTAAGGAGGGACCCACCTAGGGCCTAGCTGCGAAACGGCACAAAACGCGCTCCTAGGAGCTGCACTCTGCAAAGGGAAACTGTGCTCGGGGAACAAAGCTCAGCCCCAAGGCGGCTTGGCTCAGGATCGCAGCGCTTGCCTAGTTCTCACCTAGCCCTAGGCTCCCCATAGGGCCAAGGAGGGTCTGGGCTGCCTCTGGCTCCGTGGGCACTGCTGCTTGGCTGGTGGTCTCCGCACCGTGAAACCAACTCCAAACGTGTTCGCCTTCGCGGAGAAGGCTGATTTGGCAGGAAGAAGCCCTGTGTGCACTGGCCCTGGCAACCCACCCATCGCCAGCTAGGGAGGGACCCACCTAGGGCCTAGCTGCGAAACGGCACAAAACGCGCTCCTAGGAGCTGCACTCTGCAAAGGGAAACTGTGCTCGGGGAACAAAGCTCAGCCCCAAGGCGGCTTGGCTCAGGATCGCAGCGCTTGCCTAGTTCTCACCTAGCCCTAGGCTCCCCATAGGGCCAAGGAGGGGCTGGGCTGCCTCTGGCTCCGTGGGCACTGCTGCTTGGCTGGTGGTCTCCGCACCTTGAAACCAACTCCAAACGTGTTCGCCTTCGCGGAGAAGGCTGATTTGGCAGGAAGAAGCCCTGTGTGCACTGGCCCTGGCAATCCACCCATAGCCAGCTAGGGAGGGACCCACCTAGGGCCTAGCTGCGAAACGGCACAAAACGCGCTCCTAGGAGCTGCACTCTGCAAAGGGAAACTGTGCTCGGGGAACAAAGCTCAGCCCCAAGGCGGCTTGGCTCAGGATCGCAGCGCTTGCCTAGTTCTCACCTAGCCCTAGGCTCCCCATAGGGCCAAGGAGGGGCTGGGCTGCCTCTGGCTCCGTGGGCACTGCTGCTTGGTTGGTGGTCTCCGCAGCTTGAAACCAACTCCAAACGTGTTCTCCTTCGTGGAGAAGGCTGATTTGGCAGGAAGAAGCCCTGTGTGCACTGGCCCTGGTAACCCACCCATCGCCAGCTAAGGAGGGACCCACCTAGGGCCTAGCTGCGAAACGGCACAAAACGCGCTCCTAGGAGCTGCACTCTGCAAAGGGAAACTGTGCTCGGGGAACAAAGCTCAGCCCCAAGGCGGCTTGGCTCAGGATCGCAGCGCTTGCCTAGTTCTCACCTAGCCCTAGGCTCCCCATAGGGCCAAGGAGGGTCTGGGCTGCCTCTGGCTCCGTGGGCACTGCTGCTTGGCTGGTGGACTCCGCACCGTGAAACCAACTCCAAACGTGTTCTCCTTCGCAGAGAAGGCTGATTTGGCAGGAAGAAGCCCTGTGTGCACTGGCCCTGGTAACCCACCCATCGCCAGCTAGGGAGGGACCCACCTAGGGCCTAGCTGCGAAACGGCACAAAACGTGCACCTAGGAGCAGCACTCTGCAAAGGGAAACTGTGCTCGGGGAACAAACCTCAGCCCCAAGGCGGCTTGGCTCAGGATCGCAGCGCTTGCCTAGTTCTCACCTAGCCCTAGGCTCCCCATAGGGCCAAGGAGGGTCTGGGCTGCCTCTGGCTCCGTGGGCACTGCTGCTTGGCTGGTGGTCTCCGCAGCTTGAAACCAACTCCAAACGTGTTCTCCTTCGCGGAGAAGGCTGATTTGGCAGGAAGTAGCCCTGTGTGCACTGGCCCTGGCAACCCACCCATCGCCAGCTAGGGAGGGACCCACCTAGGGCATAGCTGCGAAACGGCACAAAACGCGCACCTAGGAGCAGCAATCTGCAAAGGGAAACTGTGCTCGGGGAACAAACCTCAGCCCCAAGGCGGCTTGGCTCAGGATCGCAGCGCTTGCCTAGTTCTCACCTAGCCCTAGGCTCCCCATAGGGCCAAGGAGGGTCTGGGCTGCCTCTGGCTCCGTGGGCACTGCTGCTTGGCTGGTGGTCTCCGCACCGTGAAACCAACTCCAAACGTGTTCGCCTTCGCGGAGAAGGCTGATTTGGCAGGAAGAAGCCCTGTGTGCACTGGCCCTGGCAACCCACCCATCGCCAGCTAGGGAGGGACCCACCTAGGGCCTAGCTGCGAAACGGCACAGAACGCGCTCCTAGGAGCTGCACTCTGCAAAGGGAAACTGTGCTCGGGGAACAAACCTCAGCCCCAAGGCGGCTTGGCTCAGGATCGCAGCGCTTGCCTAGTTCTCACCTAGCCCTAGGCTCCCCATAGGGCCAAGGAGGGTCTGGGCTGCCTCTGGCTCCGTGGGCACTGCTGCTTGGCTGGTGGTCTCCGCACCTTGAAACCAACTCCAAACGTGTTCTCCTTCGCGGAGAAGGCTGATTTGGCAGGAAGAAGCCCTGTGTGCACTGGCCCTGGCAACCCACCCATCGCCAGCTAAGGAGGGACCCACCTAGGGCCTAGCTGCGAAACGGCACAAAACGCGCTCCTAGGAGCTGCACTCTGCAAAGGGAAACTGTGCTCGGGGAACAAAGCTCAGCCCCAAGGCGGCTTGGCTCAGGATCGCAGCGCTTGCCTAGTTCTCACCTAGCCCTAGGCTCCCCATAGGGCCAAGGAGGGTCTGGGCTGCCTCTGGCTCCGTGGGCACTGCTGCTTGGCTGGTGGTCTCCGCACCGTGAAACCAACTCCAAACGTGTTCGCCTTCGCGGAGAAGGCTGATTTGGCAGGAAGAAGCCCTGTGTGCACTGGCCCTGGCAACCCACCCATCGCCAGCTAGGGAGGGACCCACCTAGGGCCTAGCTGCGAAACGGCACAAAACGCGCTCCTAGGAGCTGCACTCTGCAAAGGGAAACTGTGCTCGGGGAACAAAGCTCAGCCCCAAGGCGGCTTGGCTCAGGATCGCAGCGCTTGCCTAGTTCTCACCTAGCCCTAGGCTCCCCATAGGGCCAAGGAGGGTCTGGGCTGCCTCTGGCTCCGTGGGCACTGCTGCTTGGCTGGTGGTCTCCGCACCGTGAAACCAACTCCAAACGTGTTCGCCTTCGCGGAGAAGGCTGATTTGGCAGGAAGAAGCCCTGTGTGCACTGGCCCTGGCAATCCACCCATAGCCAGCTAAGGAGGGACCCACCTAGGGCCTAGCTGCGAAACGGCACAAAACGCGCTCCTAGGAGCTGCACTCTGCAAAGGGAAACTGTGCTCGGGGAACAAAGCTCAGCCCCAAGGCGGCTTGGCTCAGGATCGCAGCGCTTGCCTAGTTCTCACCTAGCCCTAGGCTCCCCATAGGGCCAAGGAGGGTCTGGGCTGCCTCTGGCTCCGTGGGCACTGCTGCTTGGCTGGTGGTCTCCGCAGCTTGAAACCAACTCCAAACGTGTTCGCCTTCGCGGAGAAGGCTGATTTGGCAGGAAGAAGCCCTGTGTGCACTGGCCCTGGCAATCCACCCATAGCCAGCTAAGGAGGGACCCACCTAGGGCCTAGCTGCGAAACGGCACAAAACGCGCTCCTAGGAGCTGCACTCTGCAAAGGGAAACTGTGCTCGGGGAACAAACCTCAGCCCCAAGGCGGCTTGGCTCAGGATCGCAGCGCTTGCCTAGTTCTCACCTAGCCCTAGGCTCCCCATAGGGCCAAGGAGGGTCTGGGCTGCCTCTGGCTCCGTGGGCACTCCTGCTTGGCTGGTGGTCTCCGCACCGTGAAACCAACTCCAAACGTGTTCGCCTTCGCGGAGAAGGCTGATTTGGCAGGAAGAAGCCCTGTGTGCACTGGCCCTGGCAATCCACCCATAGCCAGCTAAGGAGGGACCCACCTAGGGCCTAGCTGCGAAACGGCACAAAACGCGCTCCTAGGAGCTGCACTCTGCAAAGGGAAACTGTGCTCGGGGAACAAACCTCAGCCCCAAGGCGGCTTGGCTCAGGATCGCAGCGCTTGCCTAGTTCTCACCTAGCCCTAGGCTCCCCATAGGGCCAAGGAGGGTCTGGGCTGCCTCTGGCTCCGTGGGCACTCCTGCTTGGCTGGTGGTCTCCGCAGCTTGAAACCAACTCCAAACGTGTTCGCCTTCGCGGAGAAGGCTGATTTGGCAGGAAGAAGCCCTGTGTGCACTGGCCCTGGCAATCCACCCATAGCCAGCTAA
This sequence comes from Sus scrofa, assembly GCF_054392235.1. Classification (NCBI taxonomy): domain Eukaryota; kingdom Metazoa; phylum Chordata; class Mammalia; order Artiodactyla; family Suidae; genus Sus; species Sus scrofa. Next base: position 30,233,222 of record NC_139389.1, on the reverse strand, counting down.
GGAGGGACCCACCTAGGGCCTAGCTGCGAAACGGCACAAAACGCGCTCCTAGGAGCTGCACTCTGCAAAGGGAAACTGTGCTCGGGGAACAAAGCTCAGCCCCAAGGCGGCTTGGCTCAGGATCGCAGCGCTTGCCTAGTTCTCACCTAGCCCTAGGCTCCCCATAGGGCCAAGGAGGGTCTGGGCTGCCTCTGGCTCCGTGGGCACTCCTGCTTGGCTGGTGGTCTCCGCACCGTGAAACCAACTCCAAACGTGTTCTCCTTCGCAGAGAAGGCTGATTTGGCAGGAAGAAGCCCTGTGTGCACTGGCCCTGGTAACCCACCCATCGCCAGCTAGGGAGGGACCCACCTAGGGCCTAGCTGCGAAACGGCACAAAACGTGCACCTAGGAGCAGCACTCTGCAAAGGGAAACTGTGCTCGGGGAACAAAGCTCAGCCCCAAGGCGGCTTGGCTCAGGATCGCAGCGCTTGCCTAGTTCTCACCTAGCCCTAGGCTCCCCATAGGGCCAAGGAGGGTCTGGGCTGCCTCTGGCTCCGTGGGCACTGCTGCTTGGTTGGTGGTCTCCGCAGCTTGAAACCAACTCCAAACGTGTTCTCCTTCGCGGAGAAGGCTGATTTGGCAGGAAGTAGCCCTGTGTGCACTGGCCCTGGCAACCCACCCATCGCCAGCTAGGGAGGGACCCACCTAGGGCATAGCTGCGAAACGGCACAAAACGCGCACCTAGGAGCAGCAATCTGCAAAGGGAAACTGTGCTCGGGGAACAAACCTCAGCCCCAAGGCAGCTTGGCTCAGGATCGCAGCGCTTGCCTAGTTCTCACCTAGCCCTAGGCTCCCCATAGGGCCAAGGAGGGTCTGGGCTGCCTCTGGCTCCGTGGGCACTGCTGCTTGGCTGGTGGTCTCCGCACCGTGAAACCAACTCCAAACGTGTTCGCCTTTGCGGAGAAGGCTGATTTGGCAGGAAGAAGCCCTGTGTGCACTGGCCCTGGCAACCCACCCATCGCCAGCTAGGGAGGGACCCACCTAGGGCCTAGCTGCGAAACGGCACAGAACGCGCTCCTAGGAGCTGCACTCTGCAAAGGGAAACTGTGCTCGGGGAACAAACCTCAGCCCCAAGGCGGCTTGGCTCAGGATCGCAGCGCTTGCCTAGTTCTCACCTAGCCCTAGGCTCCCCATAGGGCCAAGGAGGGTCTGGGCTGCCTCTGGCTCCGTGGGCACTGCTGCTTGGCTGGTGGTCTCCGCACCTTGAAACCAACTCCAAACGTGTTCTCCTTCGCGGAGAAGGCTGATTTGGCAGGAAGAAGCCCTGTGTGCACTGGCCCTGGTAACCCACCCATCGCCAGCTAAGGAGGGACCCACCTAGGGCCTAGCTGCGAAACGGCACAAAACGCGCTCCTAGGAGCTGCACTCTGCAAAGGGAAACTGTGCTCGGGGAACAAAGCTCAGCCCCAAGGCGGCTTGGCTCAGGATCGCAGCGCTTGCCTAGTTCTCACCTAGCCCTAGGCTCCCCATAGGGCCAAGGAGGGTCTGGGCTGCCTCTGGCTCCGTGGGCACTGCTGCTTGGTTGGTGGTCTCCGCAGCTTGAAACCAACTCCAAACGTGTTCTCCTTCGTGGAGAAGGCTGATTTGGCAGGAAGAAGCCCTGTGTGCACTGGCCCTGGTAACCCACCCATCGCCAGCTAAGGAGGGACCCACCTAGGGCCTAGCTGCGAAACGGCACAAAACGCGCTCCTAGGAGCTGCACTCTGCAAAGGGAAACTGTGCTCGGGGAACAAAGCTCAGCCCCAAGGCGGCTTGGCTCAGGATCGCAGCGCTTGCCTAGTTCTCACCTAGCCCTAGGCTCCCCATAGGGCCAAGGAGGGTCTGGGCTGCCTCTGGCTCCGTGGGCACTCCTGCTTGGCTGGTGGTCTCCGCACCGTGAAACCAACTCCAAACGTGTTCTCCTTCGCAGAGAAGGCTGATTTGGCAGGAAGAAGCCCTGTGTGCACTGGCCCTGGTAACCCACCCATCGCCAGCTAGGGAGGGACCCACCTAGGGCCTAGCTGCGAAACGGCACAAAACGTGCACCTAGGAGCAACACTCTGCAAAGGGAAACTGTGCTCGGGGAACAAACCTCAGCCCCAAGGCGGCTTGGCTCAGGATCGCAGCGCTTGCCTAGTTCTCACCTAGCCCTAGGCTCCCCATAGGGCCAAGGAGGGTCTGGGCTGCCTCTGGCTCCGTGGGCACTGCTGCTTGGTTGGTGGTCTCCGCAGCTTGAAACCAACTCCAAACGTGTTCTCCTTCGCGGAGAAGGCTGATTTGGCAGGAAGTAGCCCTGTGTGCACTGGCCCTGGCAACCCACCCATCGCCAGCTAGGGAGGGACCAACCTAGGGCATAGCTGCGAAACGGCACAAAACGCGCACCTAGGAGCAGCAATCTGCAAAGGGAAACTGTGCTCGGGGAACAAACCTCAGCCCCAAGGCAGCTTGGCTCAGGATCGCAGCGCTTGCCTAGTTCTCACCTAGCCCTAGGCTCCCCATAGGGCCAAGGAGGGTCTGGGCTGCCTCTGGCTCCGTGGGCACTGCTGCTTGGCTGGTGGTCTCCGCACCGTGAAACCAACTCCAAACGTGTTCGCCTTCGCGGAGAAGGCTGATTTGGCAGGAAGAAGCCCTGTGTGCACTGGCCCTGGCAACCCACCCATCGCCAGCTAGGGAGGGACCCACCTAGGGCCTAGCTGCGAAACGGCACAGAACGCGCTCCTAGGAGCTGCACTCTGCAAAGGGAAACTGTGCTCGGGGAACAAACCTCAGCCCCAAGGCGGCTTGGCTCAGGATCGCAGCGCTTGCCTAGTTCTCACCTAGCCCTAGGCTCCCCATAGGGCCAAGGAGGGTCTGGGCTGCCTCTGGCTCCGTGGGCACTGCTGCTTGGCTGGTGGTCTCCGCACCTTGAAACCAACTCCAAACGTGTTCTCCTTCGCGGAGAAGGCTGATTTGGCAGGAAGAAGCCCTGTGTGCACTGGCCCTAGCAACCCACCCATCGCCAGCTAAGGAGGGACCCACCTAGGGCCTAGCTGCGAAACGGCACAAAACGCGCTCCTAGGAGCTGCACTCTGCAAAGGGAAACTGTGCTCGGGGAACAAAGCTCAGCCCCAAGGCGGCTTGGCTCAGGATCGCAGCGCTTGCCTAGTTCTCACCTAGCCCTAGGCTCCCCATAGGGCCAAGGAGGGTCTGGGCTGCCTCTGGCTCCGTGGGCACTGCTGCTTGGTTGGTGGTCTCCGCAGCTTGAAACCAACTCCAAACGTGTTCTCCTTCGCGGAGAAGGCTGATTTGGCAGGAAGTAGCCCTGTGTGCACTGGCCCTGGCAACCCACCCATCGCCAGCTAGGGAGGGACCCACCTAGGGCCTAGCTGCGAAACGGCACAAAACGCGCACCTAGGAGCAGCAATCTGCAAAGGGAAACTGTGCTCGGGGAACAAACCTCAGCCCCAAGGCAGCTTGGCTCAGGATCGCAGCGCTTGCCTAGTTCTCACCTAGCCCTAGGCTCCCCATAGGGCCAAGGAGGGTCTGGGCTGCCTCTGGCTCCGTGGGCACTGCTGCTTGGCTGGTGGTCTCCGCACCGTGAAACCAACTCCAAACGTGTTCGCCTTCGCGGAGAAGGCTGATTTGGCAGGAAGAAGCCCTGTGTGCACTGGCCCTGGCAACCCACCCATCGCCAGCTAGGGAGGGACCCACCTAGGGCCTAGCTGCGAAACGGCACAAAACGCGCTCCTAGGAGCTGCACTCTGCAAAGGGAAACTGTGCTCGGGGAACAAAGCTCAGCCCCAAGGCGGCTTGGCTCAGGATCGCAGCGCTTGCCTAGTTCTCACCTAGCCCTAGGCTCCCCATAGGGCCAAGGATGGGCTGGGCTGCCTCTGGCTCCGTGGGCACTGCTGCTTGGCTGGTGGTCTCCGCACCTTGAAACCAACTCCAAACGTGTTCTCCTTCACGGAGAAGGCTGATTTGGCAGGAAGAAGCCCTGTGTGCACTGGCCGTAGCAACCCACCCATCGCCAGCTAGGGAGGGACCCACCTAGGGCCTAGCTGCGAAAGGGCACAAAACGCACACCTAGGAGCTGCACTCTGCAAAGGGAAACTGTGCTCGGGGAACAAAGCTCAGCCCCAAGGCGGCTTGGCTCAGGATCGCAGCGCTTGCCTAGTTCTCACCTAGCCCTAGGCTCCCCATAGGGCCAAGGAGGGTCTGGGCTGCCTCTGGCTCCGTGGGCACTCCTGCTTGGCTGGTGGTCTCCGCACCGTGAAACCAACTCCAAACGTGTTCTCCTTCGCGGAGAAGGCTGATTTGGCAGGAAGAAGCCCTGTGTGCACTGGCCCTGGTAACCCACCCATCGCCAGCTAGGTAGGGACCCACCTAGGGCCTAGCTGCGAAACGGCACAAAACGCGCACCTAGGAGCAGCACTCTTCAAAGGGAAACTGTGCTCGGGGAACAAACCTCAGCCCCAAGGCGGCTTGGCTCAGGATCGCAGCGCTTGCCTAGTTCTCACCTAGCCCTAGGCTCCCCATAGGGCCAAGGAGGGTCTGGGCTGCCTCTGGCTCCGTGGGCACTGCTGCTTGGCTGGTGGTCTCCGCACCTTGAAACCAACTCCAAACATGTTCTCCTTCGCGGAGAAGGCTGATTTGGCAGGAAGAAGCCCTGTGTGCACTGGCCCTAGCAACCCACCCATAGCCAGCTAGGGAGGGACCCACCTAGGGCCTAGCTGCGAAACGGCACAAAACGCGCTCCTAGGAGCTGCACTCTGCAAAGGGAAACTGTGCTCGGGGAACAAAGCTCAGCCCCAAGGCGGCTTGGCTCAGGATCGCAGCGCTTGCCTAGTTCTCACCTAGCCCTAGGCTCCCCATAGGGCCAAGGAGGGTCTGGGCTGCCTCTGGCTCCGTGGGCACTGCTGCTTGGCTGGTGGTCTCCGCACCTTGAAACCAACTTCAAACGTGTTCGCCTTCGTGGAGAAGGCTGATTTGGCAGGAAGAAGCCCTGTGTGCACTGGCCCTGGCAACCCACCCATAGCCAGCTAGGGAGGGACCCACCTAGGGCCTAGCTGCGAAACGGCACAAAACGCGCTCCTAGGAGCTGCACTCTGCAAAGGGAAACTGTGCTCGGGGAACAAAGCTCAGCCCCAAGGCGGCTTGGCTCAGGATCGCAGCGCTTGCCTAGTTCTCACCTAGCCCTAGGCTCCCCATAGGGCCAAGGAGGGTCTGGGCTGCCTCTGGCTCCGTGGGCACTGCTGCTTGGTTGGTGGTCTCCGCACCTTGAAACCAACTCCAAACGTGTTCTCCTTCGTGGAGAAGGCTGATTTGGCAGGAAGAAGCCCTGTGTGCACTGGCCCTGGCAACCCACCCATAGCCAGCTAGTGAGGGACCCACCTAGGGCCTAGCTGCGAAACGGCACAAAACGCGCTCCTAGGAGCTGCACTCTGCAAAGGTAAACTGTGCTCGGGGAACAAAGCTCAGCCCCAAGGCGGCTTGGCTCAGGATCGCAGCACTTGCCTAGTTCTCACCTAGCCCTAGGCTCCCCATAGGGCCAAGGAGGGTCTGGGCTGCCTCTGGCTCCGTGGGCACTGCTGCTTGGCTGGTGGTCTCCGCACCTTGAAACCAACTCCAAACGTGTTCTACTTCGCGGAGAAGGCTGATTTGGCAGGAAGAAGCCCTGTGTGCACTGGCCCTGGTAACCCACCCATCGCCAGCTAGGGAGGGACCCACCTAGGGCCTAGCTGCGAAACGGCACAAAACGTGCACCTAGGAGCAGCACTCTGCAAAGGGAAACTGTGCTCGGGGAACAAACCTCAGCCCCAAGGCGGCTTGGCTCAGGATCGCAGCGCTTGCCTAGTTCTCACCTAGCCCTAGGCTCCCCATAGGGCCAAGGAGGGTCTGGGCTGCCTCTGGCTCCGTGGGCACTGCTGCTTGGTTGGTGGTCTCTGCACCTTGAAACCACCTCCAAACGTGTTCTCCTTCGTGGAGAAGGCTGATTTGGCAGGAACAAGCCCTGTGTGCACTGGCCCTGGCAAACCACCCATAGCCAGCTAAGGAGGGACCCACCTAGGGCCTAGCTGCGAAACGGCACAAAACACGCTCCTAGGAGCTGCACTCTGCAAAGGGAAACTGTGCTCGGGGAACAAAGCTCAGCCCCAAGGCGGCTTGGCTCAGGATCGCAGCGCTTGCCTAGTTCTCACCTAGCCCTAGGCTCCCCACAGGGCCAAGGAGGGTCTGGGCTGCCTCTGGCTCCGTGGGCACTGCTGCTTGGCTGGTGGTCTCCGCACCTTGAAACCAACTCCAAACGTGTTCTCCTTCGCGGAGAAGGCTGATTTGGCAGGAAGAAGCCCTGTGTGCACTGGCCCTGGCAACCCACCCATAGCCAGCTAGGGAGGGACCCACCTAGGGCCTAGCTGCGAAACGGCACTAAACGCGCTCCTAGGAGCTGCACTCTGCAAAGGGAAACTGTGCTCGGGGAACAAAGCTCAGCCCCAAGGCGGCTTGGCTCAGGATCGCAGCGCTTGCCTAGTTCTCACCTAGCCCTAGGCTCCCCATAGGGCCAAGGAGGGTCTGGGCTGCCTCTGGCTCCGTGGGCACTGCTGCTTGGCTGGTGGTCTCCGCACCTTGAAACCAACTCCAAACGTGTTCTCCTTCGTGGAGAAGGCTGATTTGGCAGGAAGAAGCCCTGTGTGCACTGGCCCTGGCAACCCACCCATAGCCAGCTAGGGAGGGACCCACCTAGGGCCTAGCTGCGAAACGGCACAAAACGCGCTCCTAGGAGCTGCACTCTGCAAAGGGAAACTGTGCTCGGGGAACAAAGCTCAGCCCCAAGGCGGCTTGGCTCAGGATCGCAGCGCTTGCCTAGTTCTCACCTAGCCCTAGGCTCCCCATAGGGCCAAGGAGGGTCTGGGCTGCCTCTGGCTCCGTGGGCACTGCTGCTTGGTTGGTGGTCTCCGCACCTTGAAACCAACTCCAAACGTGTTCTCCTTCGTGGAGAAGGCTGATTTGGCAGGAACAAGCCCTGTGTGCACTGGCCCTGGCAAACCACCCATAGCCAGCTAAGGAGGGACCCACCTAGAGCCTAGCTGCGAAACGGCACAAAACACGCTCCTAGGAGCTGCACTCTGCAAAGGGAAACTGTGCTCGGGGAACAAAGCTCAGCCCCAAGGCGGCTTGGCTCAGGATCGCAGCGCTTGCCTAGTTCTCACCTAGCCCTAGGCTCCCCACAGGGCCAAGGAGGGTCTGGGCTGCCTCTGGCTCCGTGGGCACTGCTGCTTGGCTGGTGGTCTCCGCACCTTGAAACCAACTCCAAACGTGTTCTCCTTCGCGGAGAAGGCTGATTTGGCAGGAAGAAGCCCTGTGTGCACTGGCCATGGCAACCCACCCATCGCCAGCTAGGGAGGGACCCACCTAGGGCCTAGCTGCGAAACGGCACAAAACGCGCTCCTAGGAGCTGCACTCTGCAAAGGGAAACTGTGCTCGGGGAACAAAGCTCAGCCCCAAGGCGGCTTGGCTCAGGATCGCAGCGCTTGCCTAGTTCTCACCTAGCCCTAGGCTCCCCATAGGGCCAAGGAGGGTCTGGGCTGCCTCTGGCTCCGTGGGCACTCCTGCTTGGCTGGTGGTCTCCGCACCGTGAAACCAACTCCAAACGTGTTCTCCTTCGCGGAGAAGGCTGATTTGGCAGGAAGAAGCCCTGTGTGCACTGGCCCTGGTAACCCACCCATCGCCAGCTAGGTAGGGACCCACCTAGGGCCTAGCTGCGAAACGGCACAAAACGCGCACCTAGGAGCAGCACTCTTCAAAGGGAAACTGTGCTCGGGGAACAAACCTCAGCCCCAAGGCGGCTTGGCTCAGGATCGCAGCGCTTGCCTAGTTCTCACCTAGCCCTAGGCTCCCCATAGGGCCAAGGAGGGTCTGGGCTGCCTCTGGCTCCGTGGGCACTGCTGCTTGGCTGGTGGTCTCCGCACCTTGAAACCAACTCCAAACGTGTTCTCCTTCGCGGAGAAGGCTGATTTGGCAGGAAGAAGCCCTGTGTGCACTGGCCCTGGTAACCCACCCATCGCCAGCTAAGGAGGGACCCACCTAGGGCCTAGCTGCGAAACGGCACAAAACGCGCTCCTAGGAGCTGCACTCTGCAAAGGGAAACTGTGCTCGGGGAACAAAGCTCAGCCCCAAGGCGGCTTGGCTCAGGATCGCAGCGCTTGCCTAGTTCTCACCTAGCCCTAGGCTCCCCATAGGGCCAAGGAGGGTCTGGGCTGCCTCTGGCTCCGTGGGCACTGCTGCTTGGTTGGTGGTCTCCGCAGCTTGAAACCAACTCCAAACGTGTTCTCCTTCGTGGAGAAGGCTGATTTGGCAGGAAGAAGCCCTGTGTGCACTGGCCCTGGTAACCCACCCATCGCCAGCTAAGGAGGGACCCACCTAGGGCCTAGCTGCGAAACGGCACAAAACGCGCTCCTAGGAGCTGCACTCTGCAAAGGGAAACTGTGCTCGGGGAACAAAGCTCAGCCCCAAGGCGGCTTGGCTCAGGATCGCAGCGCTTGCCTAGTTCTCACCTAGCCCTAGGCTCCCCATAGGGCCAAGGAGGGTCTGGGCTGCCTCTGGCTCCGTGGGCACTCCTGCTTGGCTGGTGGTCTCCGCACCTTGAAACCAACTCCAAACGTGTTCTCCTTCGCAGAGAAGGCTGATTTGGCAGGAAGAAGCCCTGTGTGCACTGGCCCTGGTAACCCACCCATCGCCAGCTAGGGAGGGACCCACCTAGGGCCTAGCTGCGAAACGGCACAAAACGTGCACCTAGGAGCAACACTCTGCAAAGGGAAACTGTGCTCGGGGAACAAACCTCAGCCCCAAGGCGGCTTGGCTCAGGATCGCAGCGCTTGCCTAGTTCTCACCTAGCCCTAGGCTCCCCATAGGGCCAAGGAGGGTCTGGGCTGCCTCTGGCTCCGTGGGCACTGCTGCTTGGTTGGTGGTCTCCGCAGCTTGAAACCAACTCCAAACGTGTTCTCCTTCGCGGAGAAGGCTGATTTGGCAGGAAGTAGCCCTGTGTGCACTGGCCCTGGCAACCCACCCATAGCCAGCTAGGGAGGGACCCACCTAGGGCCTAGCTGCGAAACGGCACAAAACGCGCACCTAGGAGCAGCAATCTGCAAAGGGAAACTGTGCTCGGGGAACAAACCTCAGCCCCAAGGCAGCTTGGCTCAGGATCGCAGCGCTTGCCTAGTTCTCACCTAGCCCTAGGCTCCCCATAGGGCCAAGGAGGGTCTGGGCTGCCTCTGGCTCCGTGGGCACTGCTGCTTGGCTGGTGGTCTCCGCACCGTGAAACCAACTCCAAACGTGTTCGCCTTCGCGGAGAAGGCTGATTTGGCAGGAAGAAGCCCTGTGTGCACTGGCCCTGGCAACCCACCCATCGCCAGCTAGGGAGGGACCCACCTAGGGCCTAGCTGCGAAACGGCACAGAACGCGCTCCTAGGAGCTGCACTCTGCAAAGGGAAACTGTGCTCGGGGAACAAACCTCAGCCCCAAGGCGGCTTGGCTCAGGATCGCAGCGCTTGCCTAGTTCTCACCTAGCCCTAGGCTCCCCATAGGGCCAAGGAGGGTCTGGGCTGCCTCTGGCTCCGTGGGCACTGCTGCTTGGCTGGTGGTCTCCGCACCTTGAAACCAACTCCAAACGTGTTCTCCTTCGCGGAGAAGGCTGATTTGGCAGGAAGAAGCCCTGTGTGCACTGGCCCTAGCAACCCACCCATCGCCAGCTAAGGAGGGACCCACCTAGGGCCTAGCTGCGAAACGGCACAAAACGCGCTCCTAGGAGCTGCACTCTGCAAAGGGAAACTGTGCTCGGGGAACAAAGCTCAGCCCCAAGGCGGCTTGGCTCAGGATCGCAGCGCTTGCCTAGTTCTCACCTAGCCCTAGGCTCCCCATAGGGCCAAGGAGGGTCTGGGCTGCCTCTGGCTCCGTGGGCACTGCTGCTTGGTTGGTGGTCTCCGCAGCTTGAAACCAACTCCAAACGTGTTCTCCTTCGCGGAGAAGGCTGATTTGGCAGGAAGTAGCCCTGTGTGCACTGGCCCTGGCAACCCACCCATCGCCAGCTAGGGAGGGACCCACCTAGGGCCTAGCTGCGAAACGGCACAAAACGCGCACCTAGGAGCAGCAATCTGCAAAGGGAAACTGTGCTCGGGGAACAAACCTCAGCCCCAAGGCAGCTTGGCTCAGGATCGCAGCGCTTGCCTAGTTCTCACCTAGCCCTAGGCTCCCCATAGGGCCAAGGAGGGTCTGGGCTGCCTCTGGCTCCGTGGGCACTGCTGCTTGGCTGGTGGTCTCCGCACCGTGAAACCAACTCCAAACGTGTTCGCCTTCGCGGAGAAGGCTGATTTGGCAGGAAGAAGCCCTGTGTGCACTGGCCCTGGCAACCCACCCATCGCCAGCTAGGGAGGGACCCACCTAGGGCCTAGCTGCGAAACGGCCCAAAACGCGCTCCTAGGAGCTGCACTCTGCAAAGGGAAACTGTGCTCGGGGAACAAAGCTCAGCCCCAAGGCGGCTTGGCTCAGGATCGCAGCGCTTGCCTAGTTCTCACCTAGCCCTAGGCTCCCCATAGGGCCAAGGAGGGGCTGGGCTGCCTCTGGCTCCGTGGGCACTGCTGCTTGGCTGGTGGTCTCCGCACCTTGAAACCAACTCCAAACGTGTTCTCCTTCACGGAGAAGGCTGATTTGGCAGGAAGAAGCCCTGTGTGCACTGGCCCTAGCAACCCACCCATCGCCAGCTAGGGAGGGACCCACCTAGGGCCTAGCTGCGAAACGGCACAAAACGCACACCTAGGAGCTGCACTCTGCAAAGGGAAACTGTGCTCGGGGAACAAAGCTCAGCCCCAAGGCGGCTTGGCTCAGGATCGCAGCGCTTGCCTAGTTCTCACCTAGCCCTAGGCTCCCCATAGGTCCAAGGAGGGTCTGGGCTGCCTCTGGCTCCGTGGGCACTCCTGCTTGGCTGGTGGTCTCCGCACCGTGAAACCAACTCCAAACGTGTTCTCCTTCGCGGAGAAGGCTGATTTGGCAGGAAGAAGCCCTGTGTGCACTGGCCCTGGTAACCCACCCATCGCCAGCTAGGTAGGGACCCACCTAGGGCCTAGCTGCGAAACGGCACAAAACGCGCACCTAGGAGCAGCACTCTTCAAAGGGAAACTGTGCTCGGGGAACAAACCTCAGCCCCAAGGCGGCTTGGCTCAGGATCGCAGCGCTTGCCTAGTTCTCACCTAGCCCTAGGCTCCCCATAGGGCCAAGGAGGGTCTGGGCTGCCTCTGGCTCCGTGGGCACTGCTGCTTGGCTGGTGGTCTCCGCACCTTGAAACCAACTCCAAACATGTTCTCCTTCGCGGAGAAGGCTGATTTGGCAGGAAGAAGCCCTGTGTGCACTGGCCCTAGCAACCCACCCATAGCCAGCTAGGGAGGGACCCACCTAGGGCCTAGCTGCGAAACGGCACAAAACGCGCTCCTAGGAGCTGCACTCTGCAAAGGGAAACTGTGCTCGGGGAACAAAGCTCAGCCCCAAGGCGGCTTGGCTCAGGATCGCAGCGCTTGCCTAGTTCTCACCTAGCCCTAGGCTCCCCATAGGGCCAAGGAGGGTCTGGGCTGCCTCTGGCTCCGTGGGCACTGCTGCTTGGCTGGTGGTCTCCGCACCTTGAAACCAACTTCAAACGTGTTCGCCTTCGTGGAGAAGGCTGATTTGGCAGGAAGAAGCCCTGTGTGCACTGGCCCTGGCAACCCACCCATAGCCAGCTAGGGAGGGACCCACCTAGGGCCTAGCTGCGAAACGGCACAAAACGCGCTCCTAGGAGCTGCACTCTGCAAAGGGAAACTGTGCTCGGGGAACAAAGCTCAGCCCCAAGGCGGCTTGGCTCAGGATCGCAGCGCTTGCCTAGTTCTCACCTAGCCCTAGGCTCCCCATAGGGCCAAGGAGGGTCTGGGCTGCCTCTGGCTCCGTGGGCACTGCTGCTTGGTTGGTGGTCTCCGCACCTTGAAACCAACTCCAAACGTGTTCTCCTTCGTGGAGAAGGCTGATTTGGCAGGAAGAAGCCCTGTGTGCACTGGCCCTGGCAACCCACCCATAGCCAGCTAGTGAGGGACCCACCTAGGGCCTAGCTGCGAAACGGCACAAAACGCGCTCCTAGGAGCTGCACTCTGCAAAGGTAAACTGTGCTCGGGGAACAAAGCTCAGCCCCAAGGCGGCTTGGCTCAGGATCGCAGCACTTGCCTAGTTCTCACCTAGCCCTAGGCTCCCCATAGGGCCAAGGAGGGTCTGGGCTGCCTCTGGCTCCGTGGGCACTGCTGCTTGGCTGGTGGTCTCCGCACCGTGAAACCAACTCCAAACGTGTTCTACTTCGCGGAGAAGGCTGATTTGGCAGGAAGAAGCCCTGTGTGCACTGGCCCTGGTAACCCACCCATCGCCAGCTAGGGAGGGACCCACCTAGGGCCTAGCTGCGAAACGGCACAAAACGTGCACCTAGGAGCAGCACTCTGCAAAGGGAAACTGTGCTCGGGGAACAAACCTCAGCCCCAAGGCGGCTTGGCTCAGGATCGCAGCGCTTGCCTAGTTCTCACCTAGCCCTAGGCTCCCCATAGGGCCAAGGAGGGTCTGGGCTGCCTCTGGCTCCGTGGGCACTGCTGCTTGGTTGGTGGTCTCCGCACCTTGAAACCACCTCCAAACGTGTTCTCCTTCGTGGAGAAGGCTGATTTGGCAGGAACAAGCCCTGTGTGCACTGGCCCTGGCAAACCACCCATAGCCAGCTAAGGAGGGACCCACCTAGGGCCTAGCTGCGAAACGGCACAAAACACGCTCCTAGGAGCTGCACTCTGCAAAGGGAAACTGTGCTCGGGGAACAAAGCTCAGCCCCAAGGCGGCTTGGCTCAGGATCGCAGCGCTTGCCTAGTTCTCACCTAGCCCTAGGCTCCCCACAGGGCCAAGGAGGGTCTGGGCTGCCTCTGGCTCCGTGGGCACTGCTGCTTGGCTGGTGGTCTCCGCACCTTGAAACCAACTCCAAACGTGTTCTCCTTCGCGGAGAAGGCTGATTTGGCAGGAAGAAGCCCTGTGTGCACTGGCCCTGGCAACCCACCCATAGCCAGCTAGGGAGGGACCCACCTAGGGCCTAGCTGTGAAACGGCACAAAACGCGCTCCTAGGAGCTGCACTCTGCAAAGGGAAACTGTGCTCGGGGAACAAAGCTCAGCCCCAAGGCGGCTTGGCTCAGGATCGCAGCGCTTGCCTAGTTCTCACCTAGCCCTAGGCTCCCCATAGGGCCAAGGAGGGTCTGGGCTGCCTCTGGCTCCGTGGGCACTGCTGCTTGGCTGGTGGTCTCCGCACCTTGAAACCAACTCCAAACGTGTTCTCCTTCGTGGAGAAGGCTGATTTGGCAGGAAGAAGCCCTGTGTGCACTGGCCCTGGCAACCCACCCATAGCCAGCTAGGGAGGGACCCACCTAGGGCCTAGCTGCGAAACGGCACAAAACGCGCTCCTAGGAGCTGCACTCTGCAAAGGGAAACTGTGCTCGGGGAACAAAGCTCAGCCCCAAGGCGGCTTGGCTCAGGATCGCAGCGCTTGCCTAGTTCTCACCTAGCCCTAGGCTCCCCATAGGGCCAAGGAGGGTCTGGGCTGCCTCTGGCTCCGTGGGCACTGCTGCTTGGTTGGTGGTCTCCGCACCTTGAAACCAACTCCAAACGTGTTCTCCTTCGTGGAGAAGGCTGATTTGGCAGGAACAAGCCCTGTGTGCACTGGCCCTGGCAAACCACCCATAGCCAGCTAAGGAGGGACCCACCTAGGGCCTAGCTGCGAAACGGCACAAAACACGCTCCTAGGAGCTGCACTCTGCAAAGGGAAACTGTGCTCGGGGAACAAAGCTCAGCCCCAAGGCGGCTTGGCTCAGGATCGCAGCGCTTGCCTAGTTCTCACCTAGCCCTAGGCTCCCCACAGGGCCAAGGAGGGTCTGGGCTGCCTCTGGCTCCGTGGGCACTGCTGCTTGGCTGGTGGTCTCCGCACCTTGAAACCAACTCCAAACGTGTTCTCCTTCGCGGAGAAGGCTGATTTGGCAGGAAGAAGCCCTGTGTGCACTGGCCATGGCAACCCACCCATCGCCAGCTAGGGAGGGACCCACCTAGGGCCTAGCTGCGAAACGGCACAAAACGCGCTCCTAGGAGCTGCACTCTGCAAAGGGAAACTGTGCTCGGGGAACAAAGCTCAGCCCCAAGGCGGCTTGGCTCAGGATCGCAGCGCTTGCCTAGTTCTCACCTAGCCCTAGGCTCCCCATAGGGCCAAGGAGGGTCTGGGCTGCCTCTGGCTCCGTGGGCACTCCTGCTTGGCTGGTGGTCTCCGCACCGTGAAACCAACTCCAAACGTGTTCTCCTTCGCGGAGAAGGCTGATTTGGCAGGAAGAAGCCCTGTGTGCACTGGCCCTGGTAACCCACCCATCGCCAGCTAGGTAGGGACCCACCTAGGGCCTAGCTGCGAAACGGCACAAAACGCGCACCTAGGAGCAGCACTCTTCAAAGGGAAACTGTGCTCGGGGAACAAACCTCAGCCCCAAGGCGGCTTGGCTCAGGATCGCAGCGCTTGCCTAGTTCTCACCTAGCCCTAGGCTCCCCATAGGGCCAAGGAGGGTCTGGGCTGCCTCTGGCTCCGTGGGCACTGCTGCTTGGTTGGTGGTCTCCGCAGCTTGAAACCAACTCCAAACGTGTTCTCCTTCGTGGAGAAGGCTGATTTGGCAGGAAGAAGCCCTGTGTGCACTGGCCCTGGCAACCCACCCATAGCCAGCTAGGGAGGGACCCACCTAGGGCCTAGCTGCGAAACGGCACTAAACGCGCTCCTAGGAGCTGCACTCTGCAAAGGGAAACTGTGCTCGGGGAACAAAGCTCAGCCCCAAGGCGGCTTGGCTCAGGATCGCAGCGCTTGCCTAGTTCTCACCTAGCCCTAGGCTCCCCATAGGGCCAAGGAGGGTCTGGGCTGCCTCTGGCTCCGTGGGCACTGCTGCTTGGCTGGTGGTCTCCGCACCGTGAAACCAACTCCAAACGTGTTCGCCTTCGTGGAGAAGGCTGATTTGGCAGGAAGAAGCCCTGTGTGCACTGGCCCTGGTAACCCACCCATCGCCAGCTAGGGAGGGACCCACCTAGGGCCTAGCTGCGAAACGGCACAAAACGTGCACCTAGGAGCAGCACTCTGCAAAGGGAAACTGTGCTAGGGGAACAAACCTCAGCCCCAAGGCGGCTTGGCTCAGGATCGCAGCGCTTGCCTAGTTCTCACCTAGCCCTAGGCTCCCCATAGGGCCAAGGAGGGTCTGGGCTGCCTCTGGCTCCGTGGGCACTGCTGCTTGGTTGGTGGTCTCCGCAGCTTCAAACCAACTCCAAACGTGTTCTCCTTCGCGGAGAAGGCTGATTTGGCAGGAAGAAGCCCTGTGTGCACTGGCCCTGGTAACCCACCCATCGCCAGCTAGGGAGGGACCCACCTAGGGCCTAGCTGCGAAACGGCAATAACGTGCACCTAGGAGCAGCACTCTGCAAAGGGAAACTGTGCTCGGGGAACAAAGCTCAGCCCCAAGGCGGCTTGGCTCAGGATCGCAGCGCTTGCCTAGTTCTCACCTAGCCCTAGGCTCCCCATAGGGCCAAGGAGGGTCTGGGCTGCCTCTGGCTCCGTGGGCACTGCTGCTTGGCTGGTGGTCTCCGCACCTTGAAACCAACTCCAAACGTGTTCTCCTTCGCGGAGAAGGCTGATTTGGCAGGAAGAAGCCCTGTGTGCACTGGCCCTGGCAAACCACCCATAGCCAGCTAGGGAGGGACCCACCTAGGGCCTAGCTGCGAAACGGCACAGAACGCGCTCCTAGGAGCTGCACTCTGCAAAGGGAAACTGTGCTCGGGGAACAAAGCTCAGCCCCAAGGCGGCTTGGCTCAGGATCGCAGCGCTTGCCTAGTTCTCACCTAGACCTAGGCTCCCCATAGGGCCAAGGAGGGTCTGGGCTGCCTCTGGCTCCGTGGGCACTGCTGCTTGGTTGGTGGTCTCCGCAGCTTGAAACCAACTCCAAACGTGTTCTCCTTCGTGGAGAAGGCTGATTTGGCAGGAAGAAGCCCTGTGTGCACTGGCCCTGGCAACCCACCCATAGCCAGCTAGGGAGGGACCCACCTAGGGCCTAGCTGCGAAACGGCACAAAACGCGCTCCTAGGAGCTGCACTCTGCAAAGGGAAACTGTGCTCGGGGAACAAAGCTCAGCCCCAAGGCGGCTTGGCTCAGGATCGCAGCGCTTGCCTAGTTCTCACCTAGCCCTAGGCTCCCCATAGGGCCAAGGAGGGTCTGGGCTGCCTCTGGCTCCGTGGGCACTGCTGCTTGGCTGGTGGTCTCCGCACCGTGAAACCAACTCCAAACGTGTTCGCCTTCGTGGAGAAGGCTGATTTGGCAGGAAGAAGCCCTGTGTGCACTGGCCCTGGTAACCCACCCATCGCCAGCTAGGGAGGGACCCACCTAGGGCCTAGCTGCGAAACGGCACAAAACGTGCACCTAGGAGCAGCACTCTGCAAAGGGAAACTGTGCTAGGGGAACAAACCTCAGCCCCAAGGCGGCTTGGCTCAGGATCGCAGCGCTTGCCTAGTTCTCACCTAGCCCTAGGCTCCCCATAGGGCCAAGGAGGGTCTGGGCTGCCTCTGGCTCCGTGGGCACTGCTGCTTGGTTGGTGGTCTCCGCAGCTTCAAACCAACTCCAAACGTGTTCTCCTTCGCGGAGAAGGCTGATTTGGCAGGAAGAAGCCCTGTGTGCACTGGCCCTGGTAACCCACCCATCGCCAGCTAGGGAGGGACCCACCTAGGGCCTAGCTGCGAAACGGCAATAACGTGCACCTAGGAGCAGCACTCTGCAAAGGGAAACTGTGCTCGGGGAACAAAGCTCAGCCCCAAGGCGGCTTGGCTCAGGATCGCAGCGCTTGCCTAGTTCTCACCTAGCCCTAGGCTCCCCATAGGGCCAAGGAGGGTCTGGGCTGCCTCTGGCTCCGTGGGCACTGCTGCTTGGCTGGTGGTCTCCGCACCTTGAAACCAACTCCAAACGTGTTCTCCTTCGCGGAGAAGGCTGATTTGGCAGGAAGAAGCCCTGTGTGCACTGGCCCTGGCAAACCACCCATAGCCAGCTAGGGAGGGACCCACCTAGGGCCTAGCTGCGAAACGGCACAGAACGCGCTCCTAGGAGCTGCACTCTGCAAAGGGAAACTGTGCTCGGGGAACAAAGCTCAGCCCCAAGGCGGCTTGGCTCAGGATCGCAGCGCTTGCCTAGTTCTCACCTAGACCTAGGCTCCCCATAGGGCCAAGGAGGGTCTGGGCTGCCTCTGGCTCCGTGGGCACTGCTGCTTGGTTGGTGGTCTCCGCACCTTGAAACCAACTCCAAACGTGTTCTCCTTCGTGGAGAAGGCTGATTTGGCAGGAAGAAGCCCTGTGTGCACTGGCCCTGGCAACCCACCCATAGCCAGCTAGGGAGGGACCCACCTAGGGCCTAGCTGCGAAACGGCACAAAACGCGCTCCTAGGAGCTGCACTCTGCAAAGGGAAACTGTGCTCGGGGAACAAAGCTCAGCCCCAAGGCGGCTTGGCTCAGGATCGCAGCGCTTGCCTAGTTCTCACCTAGCCCTAGGCTCCCCATAGGGCCAAGGAGGGTCTGGGCTGCCTCTGGCTCCGTGGGCACTGCTGCTTGGCTGGTGGTCTCCGCACCGTGAAACCAACTCCAAACGTGTTCTACTTCGCGGAGAAGGCTGATTTGGCAGGAAGAAGCCCTGTGTGCACTGGCCCTGGTAACCCACCCATCGCCAGCTAGGGAGGGACCCACCTAGGGCCTAGCTGCGAAACGGCACAAAACGTGCACCTAGGAACAGCACTCTGCAAAGGGAAACTGTGCTCGGGGAACAAACCTCAGCCCCAAGGCGGCTTGGCTCAGGATCGCAGCGCTTGCCTAGTTCTCACCTAGCCCTAGGCTCCCCATAGGGCCAAGGAGGGTCTGGGCTGCCTCTGGCTCCGTGGGCACTGCTGCTTGGTTGGTGGTCTCCGCAGCTTGAAACCAACTCCAAACGTGTTCTCCTTCGCGGAGAAGGCTGATTTGGCAGGAAGAAGCCCTGTGTGCACTGGCCCTGGCAACCCAGCCATCGCCAGCTAGGGAGGGACCCACCTAGGGCCTAGCTGCGAAACGGCAAAAAACGTGCACCTAGGAGCTGCACTCTGCAAAGGGAAACTGTGCTCGGGGAACAAACCTCAGCCCCAAGGCGGCTTGGCTCAGGATCGCAGCGCTTGCCTAGTTCTCACCTAGCCCTAGGCTCCCCATAGGGCCAAGGAGGGTCTGGGCTGCCTCTGGCTCCGTGGGCACTGCTGCTTGGCTGGTGGTCTCCGCACCGTGAAACCAACTCCAAACGTGTTCGCCTTCGCGGAGAAGGCTGATTTGGCAGGAAGAAGCCCTGTGTGCACTGGCCCTGGCAACCCACCCATAGCCAGCTAGGGAGGGACCCACCTAGGGCCTAGCTGCGAAACGGCACAAAACGCGCTCCTAGGAGCAGCATTCTGCAAAGGGAAACTGTGCTCAGGGAACAAAGCTCAGCCCCAAGGCGGCTTGGCTCAGGATCGCAGCGCTTGCCTAGTTCTCACCTAGCCCTAGGCTCCCCATAGGGCCAAGGAGGGTCTGGGCTGCCTCTGGCTCCGTGGACACTGCTGCTTGGTTGGTGGTCTCCGCAGCTTCAAACCAACTCCAAACGTGTTCTCCTTCGCGGAGAAGGCTGATTTGGCAGGAAGAAGCCCTGTGTGCACTGGCCCTAGCAACCCACCCATAGCCAGCTAGGGAGGGACCCACCTAGGGCCTAGCTGCGAAACGGCACAGAACGCGCTCCTAGGAGCTGCACTCTGCAAAGGGAAACTGTGCTCGGGGAACAAAGCTCAGCCCCAAGGCGGCTTGGCTCAGGATCGCAGCGCTTGCCTAGTTCTCACCTAGCCCTAGGCTCCCCACAGGGCCAAGGAGGGTCTGGGCTGCCTCTGGCTCCGTGGGCACTGCTGCTTGGCTGGTGGTCTCCGCACCTTGAAACCAACTCCAAACGTGTTCGCCTTCGCGGAGAAGGCTGATTTGGCAGGAAGAAGCCCTGTGTGCACTGGCCCTGGCAACCCACCCATAGCCAGCTAGGGAGGGACCCACCTAGGGCCTAGCTGCGAAACGGCACAAAACGCGCTCCTAGGAACTGCACTCTGCAAAGGGAAACTGTGCTCGGGGAACAAAGCTCAGCCCCAAGGCGGCTTGGCTCAGGATCGCAGCGCTTGCCTAGTTCTCACCTAGCCCTAGGCTCCCCATAGGGCCAAGGAGGGTCTGGGCTGCCTCTGGCTCCGTGGGCACTGCTGCTTGGCTGGTGGTCTCCGCAGCTTGAAACCAACTCCAAACGTGTTCTCCTTCGCGGAGAAGGCTGATTTGGCAGGAAGAAGCCCTGTGTGCACTGGCCCTGGCAACCCAGCCATAGCCAGCTAGGGAGGGACCCACCTAGGGCCTAGCTGAGAAACGGCACAGAACGCGCTCCTAGGAGCTGCACTCTGCAAAGGGAAACTGTGCTCGGGGAACAAAGCTCAGCCCCAAGGCGGCTTGGCTCAGGATCGCAGCGCTTGCCTAGTTCTCACCTAGCCCTAGGCTCCCCATAGGGCCAAGGAGGGTCTGGGCTGCCTCTGGCTCCGTGGGCACTGTTGCTTGGCTGGAGGTCTCCGCACCTTGAAACCAACTCCAAACGTGTTCTCCTTCGCGGAGAAGGCTGATTTGGCAGGAAGAAGCCCTGTGTGCACTGGCCCTGGCAACCCACCCATAGCCAGCTAGGGAGGGACCCACCTAGGGCCTAGCTGCGAAACGGCACAAAACGCGCTCCTAGGAGCTGCACTCTGCAAAGGGAAACTGTGCTCGGGGAACAAAGCTCAGCCCCAAGGCGGCTTGGCTCAGGATCGCAGCGCTTGCCTAGTTCTCACCTAGCCCTAGGCTCCACATAGGGCCAAGGAGGGGCTGGGCTGCCTCTGGCTCCGTGGGCACTGCTGCTTGGTTGGTGGTCTCCGCAGCTTGAAACCAACTCCAAACGTGTTCTCCTTCGTGGAGAAGGCTGATTTGGCAGGAAGAAGCCCTGTGTGCACTGGCCCTGGCAAACCACCCATAGCCAGCTAGGGAGGGACCCACCTAGGGCCTAGCTGCGAAACGGCACAGAACGCGCTCCTAGGAGCTGCACTCTGCAAAGGGAAACTGTGCTCGGGGAACAAACCTCAGCCCCAAGGCAGCTTGGCTCAGGATCGCAGCGCTTGCCTAGTTCTCACCTAGCCCTAGGCTCCCCATAGGGCCAAGGAGGGTCTGGGCTGCCTCTGGCTCCGTGGGCACTGCTGCTTAGCTGGTGGTCTCCGCACCGTGAAACCAACTCCAAACGTGTTCGCCTTCGCGGAGAAGGCTGATTTGGCAGGAAGAAGCCCTGTGTGCACTGGCCCTGGCAACCCACCCATCGCCAGCTAGGGAGGGACCCACCTAGGGCCTAGCTGCGAAACGGCACAGAACGCGCTCCTAGGAGCTGCACTCTGCAAAGGGAAATTGTGCTCGGGGAACAAACCTCAGCCCCAAGGCAGCTTGGCTCAGGATCGCAGCGCTTGCCTAGTTCTCACCTAGCACTAGGCTCACCATAGGGCCAAGGAGGGTCTGGGCTGCCTCTGGCTCCGTGGGCACTGCTGCTTGGTTGGTGGTCTCCGCACCTTGAAACCAACTCCAAACGTGTTCTCCTTCGCGGAGAAGGCTGATTTGGCAGGAAGAAGCCCTGTGTGCACTGGCCCTGGCAAACCGCCCATAGCCAGCTAGGGAGGGACCCACCTAGGGCCTAGCTGCGAAACGGCACAAAACGCGCTCCTAGGAGCTGCACTCTGCAAAGGGAAACTGTGCTCGGGGAACAAAGCTCAGCCCCAAGGCGGCTTGGCTCAGGATCGCAGCGCTGCCTAGTTCTCACCTAGCCCTAGGCTCCCCATAGGGCCAAGGAGGGTCTGGGCTGCCTCTGGCTCCGTGGGCACTGCTGCTTGGCTGGTGGTCTCCCCACCGTGAAACCAACTCCAAACGTGTTCTCCTTCGCGGAGAAGGCTGATTTGGCAGGAAGAAGCCCTGTGTGCACTGGCCCTGGTAACCCAGCCATAGCCAGCTAGGGAGGGACCCACCTAGGGCCTAGCTGCGAAACGGCACAAAACGCGCACCTAGGAGCAGCACTCTGCAAAGGGAAACTGTGCTCGGGGAACAAACCTCAGCCCCAAGGCGGCTTGGCTCAGGATCGCAGCGCTTGCCTAGTTCTCACCTAGCCCTAGGCTCCCCATAGGGCCAAGGAGGGTCTGGGCTGCCTCTGGCTCCGTGGGCACTGCTGCTTGGTTGGTGGTCTCCGCACCTTGAAACCAACTCCAAACGTGTTCTCCTTCGTGGAGAAGGCTGATTTGGCAGGAAGAAGCCCTGTGTGCACTGGCCCTAGCAACCCACCCATAGCCAGCTAAGGAGGGACCCACCTAGGGCCTAGCTGCGAAACGGCACAAAACGCGCTCCTAGGAGCTGCACTCTGCAAAGGGAAACTGTGCTCGGGGAACAAAGCTCAGCCCCAAGGCAGCTTGGCTCAGGATCGCAGCGCTTGCCTAGTTCTCACCTAGCACTAGGCTCCCCATAGGGCCAAGGAGGGTCTGGGCTGCCTCTGGCTCCGTGAGCACTGCTGCTTGGTTGGTGGTCTCCGCACCTTGAAACCAACTCCAAACGTGTTCTCCTTCGTGGAGAAGGCTGATTTGGCAGGAAGAAGCCCTGTGTGCACTGGCCCTGGCAAACCGCCCATAGCCAGCTAAGGAGGGACCCACCTAGGGCCTAGCTGCGAAACGGCACAAAACGCGCACCTAGGAGCAGCACTCTGCAAAGGGAAACTGTGCTCGGGGAACAAACTTCAGCCCCAAGGCGGCTTGGCTCAGGATCGCAGCGCTTGCCTAGTTCTCACCTAGCCCTAGGCTCCCCATAGGGCCAAGGAGGGTCTGGGCTGCCTCTGGCTCCGTGGGCACTGCTGCTTGGTTGGTGGTCTCCGCAGCTTGAAACCAACTCCAAACGTGTTCTCCTTCGCGGAGAAGGCTGATTTGGCAGGAAGAAGCCCTGTGTGCACTGGCCCTGGCAACACACCCATCGCCATCGAGGGAGGGACCCACCTAGGGCCTAGCTGCGAAACGGCACAGAACGCGCTCCTAGGAGCTGCACTCTGCAAAGGGAAACTGTGCTCGGGGAACAAAGCTCAGCCCCAAGGCGGCTTGGCTCAGGATCGCAGCGCTTGCCTAGTTCTCACCTAGCCCTAGGCTCCCCATAGGGCCAAGGAGGGTCTGGGCTGCCTCTGGCTCCGTGGGCACTGCTGCTTGGTTGGTGGTCTCCGCACCTTGAAACCAACTCCAAACGTGTTCTCCTTCGTGGAGAAGGCTGATTTGGCAGGAAGAAGCCCTGTGTGCACTGGCCCTGGCAAACCACCCATAGCCAGCTAAGGAGGGACCCACCTAGGGCCTAGCTGCGAAACGGCACAGAACGCGCTCCTAGGAGCTGCACTCTGCAAAGGGAAACTGTGCTCGGGGAACAAAGCTCAGCCCCAAGGCGGCTTGGCTCAGGATCGCAGCGCTTGCCTAGTTCTCACCTAGCCCTAGGCTCCCCATAGGGCCAAGGAGGGTCTGGGCTGCCTCTGGCTCCGTGGGCACTGCTGCTTGGTTGGTGGTCTCCGCACCTTGAAACCAACTCCAAACGTGTTCTCCTTCGCGGAGAAGGCTGATTTGGCAGGAAGAAGCCCTGTGTGCACTGGCCCTGGCAACCCACCCATAGCCAGCTAGGGAGGGACCCACCTAGGGCCTAGCTGCGAAACGGCACAAAACGCGCACCTAGGAGCTGCACTCTGCAAAGGGAAACTGTGCTCGGGGAACAAAGCTCAGCCCCAAGGCGGCTTGGCTCAGGATCGCAGCGCTTGCCTAGTTCTCACCTAGTCCTTGGCTCCCCATAGGGCCAAGGAGGGTCTGGGCTGCCTCTGGCTCCGTGGGCACTGCTGCTTGGCTGGTGGTCTCCGCACCTTGAAACCAACTCCAAACGTGTTCTCCTTCGCGGAGAAGGCTGATTTGGCAGGAAGAAGCCCTGTGTGCACTGGCCCTGGCAACCCACCCATAGCCAGCTAGGGAGGGACCCACCTAGGGCCTAGCTGCGAAACGGCACAAAACGCGCACCTAGGAGCTGCACTCTGCAAAGGGAAACTGTGCTCGGGGAACAAAGCTCAGCCCCAAGGCGGCTTGGCTCAGGATCGCAGCGCTTGCCTAGTTCTCACCTAGTCCTTGGCTCCCCATAGGGCCAAGGAGGGGCTGGGCTGCCTCTGGCTCCGTGGGCACTGCTGCTTGGCTGGTGGTCTCCGCACCGTGAAACCAACTCCAAACGTGTTCGCCTTCGCGGAGAAGGCTGATTTGGCAGGAAGAAGCCCTGTGTGCACTGGCCCTGGCAACCCACCCATAGCCAGCTAGGGAGGGACCCACCTAGGGCCTAGCTGCGAAACGGCACAGAACGCGCTCCTAGGAGCTGCACTCTGCAAAGGGAAACTGTGCTCGGGGAACAAAGCTCAGCCCCAAGGCAGCTTGGCTCAGGATCGCAGCGCTTGCCTAGTTCTCACCTAGCCCTAGGCTCCCCATAGGGCCAAGGAGGGTCTGGGCTGCCTCTGGCTCCGTGGGCACTGCTGCTTGGTTGGTGGTCTCCGCACCTTGAAACCAACTCCAAACGTGTTCTCCTTCGTGGAGAAGGCTGATTTGGCAGGAAGAAGCCCTGTGTGCACTGGCCCTGGCAAACCGCCCATAGCCAGCTAGGGAGGGACCCACCTAGGGCCTAGCTGCGAAACGGCACAAAACGCGCTCCTAGGAGCTGCACTCTGCAAAGGGAAACTGTGCTCGGGGAACAAACCTCAGCCCCAAGGCGGCTTGGCTCAGGATCGCAGCGCTTGCCTAGTTCTCACCTAGCCCTAGGCTCCCCATAGGGCCAAGGAGGGTCTGGGCTGCCTCTGGCTCCGTGGGCACTGCTGCTTGGCTGGTGGTCTCCCCACCTTGAAACCAACTCCAAACGTGTTCTCCTTCGCGGAGAAGGCTGATTTGGCAGGAAGAAGCCCTGTGTGCACTGGCCCTGGTAACCCACCCATCGCCAGCTAGGGAGGGACCCACCTAGGGCCTAGCTGCGAAACGGCACAAAACGCGCACCTAGGAGCAGCACTCTGCAAAGGGAAACTGTGCTCGGGGAACAAAGCTCAGCCCCAAGGCGGCTTGGCTCAGGATCGCAGCGCTTGCCTAGTTCTCACCTAGCCCTAGGCTCCCCATAGGGCCAAGGAGGGTCTGGGCTGCCTCTGGCTCCGTGGGCACTGCTGCTTGGTTGGTGGTCTCCGCAGCTTGAAACCAACTCCAAACGTGTTCTCCTTCGCGGAGAAGGCTGATTTGGCAGGAAGTAGCCCTGTGTGCACTGGCCCTGGCAACCCACCCATCGCCAGCTAGGGAGGGACCCACCTAGGGCCTAGCTGCGAAACGGCACAAAACGCGCACCTAGGAGCTGCACTCTGCAAAGGGAAACTGTGCTCGGGGAACAAAGCTCAGCCCCAAGGCAGCTTGGCTCAGGATCGTAGCGCTTGCCTAGTTCTCACCTAGCCCTAGGCTCCCCATAGGGCCAAGGAGGGTCTGGGCTGCCTCTGGCTCCGTGGGCACTGCTGCTTGGCTGGTGGTCTCCGCAGCTTGAAACCAACTCCAAACGTGTTCTCCTTCGCGGAGAAGGCTGATTTGGCAGGAAGAAGCCCTGTGTGCACTGGCCCTGGCAACCCAGCCATAGCCAGCTAGGGAGGGACCCACCTAGGGCCTAGCTGCGAAACGGCACAGAACGCGCTCCTAGGAGCTGCACTCTGCAAAGGGAAACTGTGCTCGGGGAACAAAGCTCAGCCCCAAGGCGGCTTGGCTCAGGATCGCAGCGCTTGCCTAGTTCTCACCTAGCCCTAGGCTCCCCATAGGGCCAAGGAGGGTCTGGGCTGCCTCTGGCTCCGTGGGCACTGTTGTTTGGCTGGAGGTCTCCGCACCTTGAAACCAACTCCAAACGTGTTCTCCTTCGCGGAGAAGGCTGATTTGGCAGGAAGAAGCCCTGTGTGCACTGGCCCTGGCAACCCACCCATAGCCAGCTAGGGAGGGACCCACCTAGGGCCTAGCTGCGAAACGGCACAGAACGCGCTCCTAGGAGCTGCACTCTGCAAAGGGAAACTGTGCTCGGGGAACAAAGCTCAGCCCCAAGGCGGCTTGGCTCAGGATCGCAGCGCTTGCCTAGTTCTCACCTAGCCCTAGGCTCCCCATAGGGCCAAGGAGGGGCTGGGCTGCCTCTGGCTCCGTGGGCACTGCTGCTTGGTTGGTGGTCTCCGCAGCTTGAAACCAACTCCAAACGTGTTCTCCTTCGCGGAGAAGGCTGATTTGGCAGGAAGAAGCCCTGTGTGCACTGGCCATGGTAACACACCCATCGCCAGCTAAGGAGGGACCCACCTAGGGCCTAGCTGCGAAACGGCACAAAACGCGCTCCTAGGAGCTGCACTCTGCAAAGGGAAACTGTGCTCGGGGAACAAAGCTCAGCCCCAAGGCGGCTTGGCTCAGGATCGCAGCGCTTGCCTAGTTCTCACCTAGCCATTGGCTCCCCACAGGGCCAAGGAGGGTCTGGGCTGCCTCTGGCTCCGTGGGCACTGCTGCTTGGCTGGTGGTCTCCGCACCTTGAAACCAACTCCAAACGTGTTCTCCTTCGCGGAGAAGGCTGATTTGGCAGGAAAAAGCCCTGTGTGCACTGGCCCTAGCTACCCACACATAGCCAGCTAGGGAGGGACCCACCTAGGGCCTAGCTGCGAAACGGCACTAAACGCGCTCCTAGGAGCTGCACTCTGCAAAGGGAAACTGTGCTCGGGGAACAAACCTCAGCCCCAAGGCGGCTTGGCTCAGGATCGCAGCGCTTGCCTAGTTCTCACCTAGCACTAGGCTCCCCATAGGGCCAAGGAGGGTCTGGGCTGCCTCTGGCTCCGTGGGCACTGCTGCTTGGTTGGTGGTCTCCGCACCTTGAAACCAACTCCAAACGTGTTCTCCTTCGTGGAGAAGGCTGATTTGGCAGGAAGAAGCCCTGTGTGCACTGGCCCTGGCAAACCGCCCATAGCCAGCTAGGGAGGGACCCACCTAGGGCCTAGCTGCGAAACGGCACAAAACGCGCTCCTAGGAGCTGCACTCTGCAAAGGGAAACTGTGCTCGGGGAACAAAGCTCAGCCCCAAGGCGGCTTGGCTCAGGATCGCAGCGCTTGCCTAGTTCTCACCTAGCCCTAGGCTCCCCATAGGGCCAAGGAGGGTCTGGGCTGCCTCTGGCTCCGTGGGCACTGCTGCTTGGCTGGTGGTCTCCCCACCTTGAAACCAACTCCAAACGTGTTCTCCTTCGCGGAGAAGGCTGATTTGGCAGGAAGAAGCCCTGTGTGCACTGGCCCTGGTAACCCACCCATCGCCAGCTAGGGAGGGACCCACCTAGGGCCTAGCTGCGAAACGGCACAAAACGTGCACCTAGGAGCAGCACTCTGCAAAGGGAAACTGTGCTCGGGGAACAAACCTCAGCCCCAAGGCGGCTTGGCTCAGGATCGCAGCGCTTGCCTAGTTCTCACCTAGCCCTAGGCTCCCCATAGGGCCAAGGAGGGTCTGGGCTGCCTCTGGCTCCGTGGGCACTGCTGCTTGGTTGGTGGTCTCCGCACCTTGAAACCACCTCCAAACGTGTTCTCCTTCGTGGAGAAGGCTGATTTGGCAGGAACAAGCCCTGTGTGCACTGGCCCTGGCAAACCACCCATAGCCAGCTAAGGAGGGACCCACCTAGGGCCTAGCTGCGAAACGGCACAAAACACGCTCCTAGGAGCTGCACTCTGCAAAGGGAAACTGTGCTCGGGGAACAAAGCTCAGCCCCAAGGCGGCTTGGCTCAGGATCGCAGCGCTTGCCTAGTTCTCACCTAGCCCTAGGCTCCCCACAGGGCCAAGGAGGGTCTGGGCTGCCTCTGGCTCCGTGGGCACTGCTGCTTGGCTGGTGGTCTCCGCACCTTGAAACCAACTCCAAACGTGTTCTCCTTCGCGGAGAAGGCTGATTTGGCAGGAAGAAGCCCTGTGTGCACTGGCCCTGGCAACCCACCCATAGCCAGCTAGGGAGGGACCCACCTAGGGCCTAGCTGTGAAACGGCACAAAACGCGCTCCTAGGAGCTGCACTCTGCAAAGGGAAACTGTGCTCGGGGAACAAAGCTCAGCCCCAAGGCGGCTTGGCTCAGGATCGCAGCGCTTGCCTAGTTCTCACCTAGCCCTAGGCTCCCCATAGGGCCAAGGAGGGTCTGGGCTGCCTCTGGCTCCGTGGGCACTGCTGCTTGGCTGGTGGTCTCCGCACCTTGAAACCAACTCCAAACGTGTTCTCCTTCGTGGAGAAGGCTGATTTGGCAGGAAGAAGCCCTGTGTGCACTGGCCCTGGCAACCCACCCATAGCCAGCTAGGGAGGGACCCACCTAGGGCCTAGCTGCGAAACGGCACAAAACGCGCTCCTAGGAGCTGCACTCTGCAAAGGGAAACTGTGCTCGGGGAACAAAGCTCAGCCCCAAGGCGGCTTGGCTCAGGATCGCAGCGCTTGCCTAGTTCTCACCTAGCCCTAGGCTCCCCATAGGGCCAAGGAGGGTCTGGGCTGCCTCTGGCTCCGTGGGCACTGCTGCTTGGTTGGTGGTCTCCGCACCTTGAAACCAACTCCAAACGTGTTCTCCTTCGTGGAGAAGGCTGATTTGGCAGGAACAAGCCCTGTGTGCACTGGCCCTGGCAAACCACCCATAGCCAGCTAAGGAGGGACCCACCTAGGGCCTAGCTGCGAAACGGCACAAAACACGCTCCTAGGAGCTGCACTCTGCAAAGGGAAACTGTGCTCGGGGAACAAAGCTCAGCCCCAAGGCGGCTTGGCTCAGGATCGCAGCGCTTGCCTAGTTCTCACCTAGCCCTAGGCTCCCCACAGGGCCAAGGAGGGTCTGGGCTGCCTCTGGCTCCGTGGGCACTGCTGCTTGGCTGGTGGTCTCCGCACCTTGAAACCAACTCCAAACGTGTTCTCCTTCGCGGAGAAGGCTGATTTGGCAGGAAGAAGCCCTGTGTGCACTGGCCATGGCAACCCACCCATCGCCAGCTAGGGAGGGACCCACCTAGGGCCTAGCTGCGAAACGGCACAAAACGCGCTCCTAGGAGCTGCACTCTGCAAAGGGAAACTGTGCTCGGGGAACAAAGCTCAGCCCCAAGGCGGCTTGGCTCAGGATCGCAGCGCTTGCCTAGTTCTCACCTAGCCCTAGGCTCCCCATAGGGCCAAGGAGGGTCTGGGCTGCCTCTGGCTCCGTGGGCACTCCTGCTTGGCTGGTGGTCTCCGCACCGTGAAACCAACTCCAAACGTGTTCTCCTTCGCGGAGAAGGCTGATTTGGCAGGAAGAAGCCCTGTGTGCACTGGCCCTGGTAACCCACCCATCGCCAGCTAGGTAGGGACCCACCTAGGGCCTAGCTGCGAAACGGCACAAAACGCGCACCTAGGAGCAGCACTCTTCAAAGGGAAACTGTGCTCGGGGAACAAACCTCAGCCCCAAGGCGGCTTGGCTCAGGATCGCAGCGCTTGCCTAGTTCTCACCTAGCCCTAGGCTCCCCATAGGGCCAAGGAGGGTCTGGGCTGCCTCTGGCTCCGTGGGCACTGCTGCTTGGTTGGTGGTCTCCGCAGCTTGAAACCAACTCCAAACGTGTTCTCCTTCGTGGAGAAGGCTGATTTGGCAGGAAGAAGCCCTGTGTGCACTGGCCCTGGCAACCCACCCATAGCCAGCTAGGGAGGGACCCACCTAGGGCCTAGCTGCGAAACGGCACTAAACGCGCTCCTAGGAGCTGCACTCTGCAAAGGGAAACTGTGCTCGGGGAACAAAGCTCAGCCCCAAGGCGGCTTGGCTCAGGATCGCAGCGCTTGCCTAGTTCTCACCTAGCCCTAGGCTCCCCATAGGGCCAAGGAGGGTCTGGGCTGCCTCTGGCTCCGTGGGCACTGCTGCTTGGCTGGTGGTCTCCGCACCGTGAAACCAACTCCAAACGTGTTCGCCTTCGTGGAGAAGGCTGATTTGGCAGGAAGAAGCCCTGTGTGCACTGGCCCTGGTAACCCACCCATCGCCAGCTAGGGAGGGACCCACCTAGGGCCTAGCTGCGAAACGGCACAAAACGTGCACCTAGGAGCAGCACTCTGCAAAGGGAAACTGTGCTAGGGGAACAAACCTCAGCCCCAAGGCGGCTTGGCTCAGGATCGCAGCGCTTGCCTAGTTCTCACCTAGCCCTAGGCTCCCCATAGGGCCAAGGAGGGTCTGGGCTGCCTCTGGCTCCGTGGGCACTGCTGCTTGGTTGGTGGTCTCCGCAGCTTCAAACCAACTCCAAACGTGTTCTCCTTCGCGGAGAAGGCTGATTTGGCAGGAAGAAGCCCTGTGTGCACTGGCCCTGGTAACCCACCCATCGCCAGCTAGGGAGGGACCCACCTAGGGCCTAGCTGCGAAACGGCAATAACGTGCACCTAGGAGCAGCACTCTGCAAAGGGAAACTGTGCTCGGGGAACAAAGCTCAGCCCCAAGGCGGCTTGGCTCAGGATCGCAGCGCTTGCCTAGTTCTCACCTAGCCCTAGGCTCCCCATAGGGCCAAGGAGGGTCTGGGCTGCCTCTGGCTCCGTGGGCACTGCTGCTTGGCTGGTGGTCTCCGCACCTTGAAACCAACTCCAAACGTGTTCTCCTTCGCGGAGAAGGCTGATTTGGCAGGAAGAAGCCCTGTGTGCACTGGCCCTGGCAAACCACCCATAGCCAGCTAGGGAGGGACCCACCTAGGGCCTAGCTGCGAAACGGCACAGAACGCGCTCCTAGGAGCTGCACTCTGCAAAGGGAAACTGTGCTCGGGGAACAAAGCTCAGCCCCAAGGCGGCTTGGCTCAGGATCGCAGCGCTTGCCTAGTTCTCACCTAGACCTAGGCTCCCCATAGGGCCAAGGAGGGTCTGGGCTGCCTCTGGCTCCGTGGGCACTGCTGCTTGGTTGGTGGTCTCCGCAGCTTGAAACCAACTCCAAACGTGTTCTCCTTCGTGGAGAAGGCTGATTTGGCAGGAAGAAGCCCTGTGTGCACTGGCCCTGGCAACCCACCCATAGCCAGCTAGGGAGGGACCCACCTAGGGCCTAGCTGCGAAACGGCACAAAACGCGCTCCTAGGAGCTGCACTCTGCAAAGGGAAACTGTGCTCGGGGAACAAAGCTCAGCCCCAAGGCGGCTTGGCTCAGGATCGCAGCGCTTGCCTAGTTCTCACCTAGCCCTAGGCTCCCCATAGGGCCAAGGAGGGTCTGGGCTGCCTCTGGCTCCGTGGGCACTGCTGCTTGGCTGGTGGTCTCCGCACCGTGAAACCAACTCCAAACGTGTTCGCCTTCGTGGAGAAGGCTGATTTGGCAGGAAGAAGCCCTGTGTGCACTGGCCCTGGTAACCCACCCATCGCCAGCTAGGGAGGGACCCACCTAGGGCCTAGCTGCGAAACGGCACAAAACGTGCACCTAGGAGCAGCACTCTGCAAAGGGAAACTGTGCTAGGGGAACAAACCTCAGCCCCAAGGCGGCTTGGCTCAGGATCGCAGCGCTTGCCTAGTTCTCACCTAGCCCTAGGCTCCCCATAGGGCCAAGGAGGGTCTGGGCTGCCTCTGGCTCCGTGGGCACTGCTGCTTGGTTGGTGGTCTCCGCAGCTTCAAACCAACTCCAAACGTGTTCTCCTTCGCGGAGAAGGCTGATTTGGCAGGAAGAAGCCCTGTGTGCACTGGCCCTGGTAACCCACCCATCGCCAGCTAGGGAGGGACCCACCTAGGGCCTAGCTGCGAAACGGCAATAACGTGCACCTAGGAGCAGCACTCTGCAAAGGGAAACTGTGCTCGGGGAACAAAGCTCAGCCCCAAGGCGGCTTGGCTCAGGATCGCAGCGCTTGCCTAGTTCTCACCTAGCCCTAGGCTCCCCATAGGGCCAAGGAGGGTCTGGGCTGCCTCTGGCTCCGTGGGCACTGCTGCTTGGCTGGTGGTCTCCGCACCTTGAAACCAACTCCAAACGTGTTCTCCTTCGCGGAGAAGGCTGATTTGGCAGGAAGAAGCCCTGTGTGCACTGGCCCTGGCAAACCACCCATAGCCAGCTAGGGAGGGACCCACCTAGGGCCTAGCTGCGAAACGGCACAGAACGCGCTCCTAGGAGCTGCACTCTGCAAAGGGAAACTGTGCTCGGGGAACAAAGCTCAGCCCCAAGGCGGCTTGGCTCAGGATCGCAGCGCTTGCCTAGTTCTCACCTAGACCTAGGCTCCCCATAGGGCCAAGGAGGGTCTGGGCTGCCTCTGGCTCCGTGGGCACTGCTGCTTGGTTGGTGGTCTCCGCACCTTGAAACCAACTCCAAACGTGTTCTCCTTCGTGGAGAAGGCTGATTTGGCAGGAAGAAGCCCTGTGTGCACTGGCCCTGGCAACCCACCCATAGCCAGCTAGGGAGGGACCCACCTAGGGCCTAGCTGCGAAACGGCACAAAACGCGCTCCTAGGAGCTGCACTCTGCAAAGGGAAACTGTGCTCGGGGAACAAAGCTCAGCCCCAAGGCGGCTTGGCTCAGGATCGCAGCGCTTGCCTAGTTCTCACCTAGCCCTAGGCTCCCCATAGGGCCAAGGAGGGTCTGGGCTGCCTCTGGCTCCGTGGGCACTGCTGCTTGGCTGGTGGTCTCCGCACCGTGAAACCAACTCCAAACGTGTTCTACTTCGCGGAGAAGGCTGATTTGGCAGGAAGAAGCCCTGTGTGCACTGGCCCTGGTAACCCACCCATCGCCAGCTAGGGAGGGACCCACCTAGGGCCTAGCTGCGAAACGGCACAAAACGTGCACCTAGGAACAGCACTCTGCAAAGGGAAACTGTGCTCGGGGAACAAACCTCAGCCCCAAGGCGGCTTGGCTCAGGATCGCAGCGCTTGCCTAGTTCTCACCTAGCCCTAGGCTCCCCATAGGGCCAAGGAGGGTCTGGGCTGCCTCTGGCTCCGTGGGCACTGCTGCTTGGTTGGTGGTCTCCGCAGCTTGAAACCAACTCCAAACGTGTTCTCCTTCGCGGAGAAGGCTGATTTGGCAGGAAGAAGCCCTGTGTGCACTGGCCCTGGCAACCCAGCCATCGCCAGCTAGGGAGGGACCCACCTAGGGCCTAGCTGCGAAACGGCAAAAAACGTGCACCTAGGAGCTGCACTCTGCAAAGGGAAACTGTGCTCGGGGAACAAACCTCAGCCCCAAGGCGGCTTGGCTCAGGATCGCAGCGCTTGCCTAGTTCTCACCTAGCCCTAGGCTCCCCATAGGGCCAAGGAGGGTCTGGGCTGCCTCTGGCTCCGTGGGCACTGCTGCTTGGCTGGTGGTCTCCGCACCGTGAAACCAACTCCAAACGTGTTCGCCTTCGCGGAGAAGGCTGATTTGGCAGGAAGAAGCCCTGTGTGCACTGGCCCTGGCAACCCACCCATAGCCAGCTAGGGAGGGACCCACCTAGGGCCTAGCTGCGAAACGGCACAAAACGCGCTCCTAGGAGCAGCATTCTGCAAAGGGAAACTGTGCTCAGGGAACAAAGCTCAGCCCCAAGGCGGCTTGGCTCAGGATCGCAGCGCTTGCCTAGTTCTCACCTAGCCCTAGGCTCCCCATAGGGCCAAGGAGGGTCTGGGCTGCCTCTGGCTCCGTGGACACTGCTGCTTGGTTGGTGGTCTCCGCAGCTTCAAACCAACTCCAAACGTGTTCTCCTTCGCGGAGAAGGCTGATTTGGCAGGAAGAAGCCCTGTGTGCACTGGCCCTAGCAACCCACCCATAGCCAGCTAGGGAGGGACCCACCTAGGGCCTAGCTGCGAAACGGCACAGAACGCGCTCCTAGGAGCTGCACTCTGCAAAGGGAAACTGTGCTCGGGGAACAAAGCTCAGCCCCAAGGCGGCTTGGCTCAGGATCGCAGCGCTTGCCTAGTTCTCACCTAGCCCTAGGCTCCCCACAGGGCCAAGGAGGGTCTGGGCTGCCTCTGGCTCCGTGGGCACTGCTGCTTGGCTGGTGGTCTCCGCACCTTGAAACCAACTCCAAACGTGTTCGCCTTCGCGGAGAAGGCTGATTTGGCAGGAAGAAGCCCTGTGTGCACTGGCCCTGGCAACCCACCCATAGCCAGCTAGGGAGGGACCCACCTAGGGCCTAGCTGCGAAACGGCACAAAACGCGCTCCTAGGAACTGCACTCTGCAAAGGGAAACTGTGCTCGGGGAACAAAGCTCAGCCCCAAGGCGGCTTGGCTCAGGATCGCAGCGCTTGCCTAGTTCTCACCTAGCCCTAGGCTCCCCATAGGGCCAAGGAGGGTCTGGGCTGCCTCTGGC
The DNA here is from genome assembly GCF_054392235.1 of Sus scrofa. Taxonomy (NCBI): domain Eukaryota; kingdom Metazoa; phylum Chordata; class Mammalia; order Artiodactyla; family Suidae; genus Sus; species Sus scrofa. Next base: position 30,199,767 of record NC_139389.1, on the reverse strand, counting down.
TCCGTGGGCACTGCTGCTTGGCTGGTGGTCTCCGCAGCTTGAAACCAACTCCAAACGTGTTCTCCTTCGCGGAGAAGGCTGATTTGGCAGGAAGAAGCCCTGTGTGCACTGGCCCTGGCAACCCAGCCATAGCCAGCTAGGGAGGGACCCACCTAGGGCCTAGCTGAGAAACGGCACAGAACGCGCTCCTAGGAGCTGCACTCTGCAAAGGGAAACTGTGCTCGGGGAACAAAGCTCAGCCCCAAGGCGGCTTGGCTCAGGATCGCAGCGCTTGCCTAGTTCTCACCTAGCCCTAGGCTCCCCATAGGGCCAAGGAGGGTCTGGGCTGCCTCTGGCTCCGTGGGCACTGTTGCTTGGCTGGAGGTCTCCGCACCTTGAAACCAACTCCAAACGTGTTCTCCTTCGCGGAGAAGGCTGATTTGGCAGGAAGAAGCCCTGTGTGCACTGGCCCTGGCAACCCACCCATAGCCAGCTAGGGAGGGACCCACCTAGGGCCTAGCTGCGAAACGGCACAAAACGCGCTCCTAGGAGCTGCACTCTGCAAAGGGAAACTGTGCTCGGGGAACAAAGCTCAGCCCCAAGGCGGCTTGGCTCAGGATCGCAGCGCTTGCCTAGTTCTCACCTAGCCCTAGGCTCCACATAGGGCCAAGGAGGGGCTGGGCTGCCTCTGGCTCCGTGGGCACTGCTGCTTGGTTGGTGGTCTCCGCAGCTTGAAACCAACTCCAAACGTGTTCTCCTTCGTGGAGAAGGCTGATTTGGCAGGAAGAAGCCCTGTGTGCACTGGCCCTGGCAAACCACCCATAGCCAGCTAGGGAGGGACCCACCTAGGGCCTAGCTGCGAAACGGCACAGAACGCGCTCCTAGGAGCTGCACTCTGCAAAGGGAAACTGTGCTCGGGGAACAAACCTCAGCCCCAAGGCAGCTTGGCTCAGGATCGCAGCGCTTGCCTAGTTCTCACCTAGCCCTAGGCTCCCCATAGGGCCAAGGAGGGTCTGGGCTGCCTCTGGCTCCGTGGGCACTGCTGCTTAGCTGGTGGTCTCCGCACCGTGAAACCAACTCCAAACGTGTTCGCCTTCGCGGAGAAGGCTGATTTGGCAGGAAGAAGCCCTGTGTGCACTGGCCCTGGCAACCCACCCATCGCCAGCTAGGGAGGGACCCACCTAGGGCCTAGCTGCGAAACGGCACAGAACGCGCTCCTAGGAGCTGCACTCTGCAAAGGGAAATTGTGCTCGGGGAACAAACCTCAGCCCCAAGGCAGCTTGGCTCAGGATCGCAGCGCTTGCCTAGTTCTCACCTAGCACTAGGCTCACCATAGGGCCAAGGAGGGTCTGGGCTGCCTCTGGCTCCGTGGGCACTGCTGCTTGGTTGGTGGTCTCCGCACCTTGAAACCAACTCCAAACGTGTTCTCCTTCGCGGAGAAGGCTGATTTGGCAGGAAGAAGCCCTGTGTGCACTGGCCCTGGCAAACCGCCCATAGCCAGCTAGGGAGGGACCCACCTAGGGCCTAGCTGCGAAACGGCACAAAACGCGCTCCTAGGAGCTGCACTCTGCAAAGGGAAACTGTGCTCGGGGAACAAAGCTCAGCCCCAAGGCGGCTTGGCTCAGGATCGCAGCGCTGCCTAGTTCTCACCTAGCCCTAGGCTCCCCATAGGGCCAAGGAGGGTCTGGGCTGCCTCTGGCTCCGTGGGCACTGCTGCTTGGCTGGTGGTCTCCCCACCGTGAAACCAACTCCAAACGTGTTCTCCTTCGCGGAGAAGGCTGATTTGGCAGGAAGAAGCCCTGTGTGCACTGGCCCTGGTAACCCAGCCATAGCCAGCTAGGGAGGGACCCACCTAGGGCCTAGCTGCGAAACGGCACAAAACGCGCACCTAGGAGCAGCACTCTGCAAAGGGAAACTGTGCTCGGGGAACAAACCTCAGCCCCAAGGCGGCTTGGCTCAGGATCGCAGCGCTTGCCTAGTTCTCACCTAGCCCTAGGCTCCCCATAGGGCCAAGGAGGGTCTGGGCTGCCTCTGGCTCCGTGGGCACTGCTGCTTGGTTGGTGGTCTCCGCACCTTGAAACCAACTCCAAACGTGTTCTCCTTCGTGGAGAAGGCTGATTTGGCAGGAAGAAGCCCTGTGTGCACTGGCCCTAGCAACCCACCCATAGCCAGCTAAGGAGGGACCCACCTAGGGCCTAGCTGCGAAACGGCACAAAACGCGCTCCTAGGAGCTGCACTCTGCAAAGGGAAACTGTGCTCGGGGAACAAAGCTCAGCCCCAAGGCAGCTTGGCTCAGGATCGCAGCGCTTGCCTAGTTCTCACCTAGCACTAGGCTCCCCATAGGGCCAAGGAGGGTCTGGGCTGCCTCTGGCTCCGTGAGCACTGCTGCTTGGTTGGTGGTCTCCGCACCTTGAAACCAACTCCAAACGTGTTCTCCTTCGTGGAGAAGGCTGATTTGGCAGGAAGAAGCCCTGTGTGCACTGGCCCTGGCAAACCGCCCATAGCCAGCTAAGGAGGGACCCACCTAGGGCCTAGCTGCGAAACGGCACAAAACGCGCACCTAGGAGCAGCACTCTGCAAAGGGAAACTGTGCTCGGGGAACAAACTTCAGCCCCAAGGCGGCTTGGCTCAGGATCGCAGCGCTTGCCTAGTTCTCACCTAGCCCTAGGCTCCCCATAGGGCCAAGGAGGGTCTGGGCTGCCTCTGGCTCCGTGGGCACTGCTGCTTGGTTGGTGGTCTCCGCAGCTTGAAACCAACTCCAAACGTGTTCTCCTTCGCGGAGAAGGCTGATTTGGCAGGAAGAAGCCCTGTGTGCACTGGCCCTGGCAACACACCCATCGCCATCGAGGGAGGGACCCACCTAGGGCCTAGCTGCGAAACGGCACAGAACGCGCTCCTAGGAGCTGCACTCTGCAAAGGGAAACTGTGCTCGGGGAACAAAGCTCAGCCCCAAGGCGGCTTGGCTCAGGATCGCAGCGCTTGCCTAGTTCTCACCTAGCCCTAGGCTCCCCATAGGGCCAAGGAGGGTCTGGGCTGCCTCTGGCTCCGTGGGCACTGCTGCTTGGTTGGTGGTCTCCGCACCTTGAAACCAACTCCAAACGTGTTCTCCTTCGTGGAGAAGGCTGATTTGGCAGGAAGAAGCCCTGTGTGCACTGGCCCTGGCAAACCACCCATAGCCAGCTAAGGAGGGACCCACCTAGGGCCTAGCTGCGAAACGGCACAGAACGCGCTCCTAGGAGCTGCACTCTGCAAAGGGAAACTGTGCTCGGGGAACAAAGCTCAGCCCCAAGGCGGCTTGGCTCAGGATCGCAGCGCTTGCCTAGTTCTCACCTAGCCCTAGGCTCCCCATAGGGCCAAGGAGGGTCTGGGCTGCCTCTGGCTCCGTGGGCACTGCTGCTTGGTTGGTGGTCTCCGCACCTTGAAACCAACTCCAAACGTGTTCTCCTTCGCGGAGAAGGCTGATTTGGCAGGAAGAAGCCCTGTGTGCACTGGCCCTGGCAACCCACCCATAGCCAGCTAGGGAGGGACCCACCTAGGGCCTAGCTGCGAAACGGCACAAAACGCGCACCTAGGAGCTGCACTCTGCAAAGGGAAACTGTGCTCGGGGAACAAAGCTCAGCCCCAAGGCGGCTTGGCTCAGGATCGCAGCGCTTGCCTAGTTCTCACCTAGTCCTTGGCTCCCCATAGGGCCAAGGAGGGTCTGGGCTGCCTCTGGCTCCGTGGGCACTGCTGCTTGGCTGGTGGTCTCCGCACCTTGAAACCAACTCCAAACGTGTTCTCCTTCGCGGAGAAGGCTGATTTGGCAGGAAGAAGCCCTGTGTGCACTGGCCCTGGCAACCCACCCATAGCCAGCTAGGGAGGGACCCACCTAGGGCCTAGCTGCGAAACGGCACAAAACGCGCACCTAGGAGCTGCACTCTGCAAAGGGAAACTGTGCTCGGGGAACAAAGCTCAGCCCCAAGGCGGCTTGGCTCAGGATCGCAGCGCTTGCCTAGTTCTCACCTAGTCCTTGGCTCCCCATAGGGCCAAGGAGGGGCTGGGCTGCCTCTGGCTCCGTGGGCACTGCTGCTTGGCTGGTGGTCTCCGCACCGTGAAACCAACTCCAAACGTGTTCGCCTTCGCGGAGAAGGCTGATTTGGCAGGAAGAAGCCCTGTGTGCACTGGCCCTGGCAACCCACCCATAGCCAGCTAGGGAGGGACCCACCTAGGGCCTAGCTGCGAAACGGCACAGAACGCGCTCCTAGGAGCTGCACTCTGCAAAGGGAAACTGTGCTCGGGGAACAAAGCTCAGCCCCAAGGCAGCTTGGCTCAGGATCGCAGCGCTTGCCTAGTTCTCACCTAGCCCTAGGCTCCCCATAGGGCCAAGGAGGGTCTGGGCTGCCTCTGGCTCCGTGGGCACTGCTGCTTGGTTGGTGGTCTCCGCACCTTGAAACCAACTCCAAACGTGTTCTCCTTCGTGGAGAAGGCTGATTTGGCAGGAAGAAGCCCTGTGTGCACTGGCCCTGGCAAACCGCCCATAGCCAGCTAGGGAGGGACCCACCTAGGGCCTAGCTGCGAAACGGCACAAAACGCGCTCCTAGGAGCTGCACTCTGCAAAGGGAAACTGTGCTCGGGGAACAAACCTCAGCCCCAAGGCGGCTTGGCTCAGGATCGCAGCGCTTGCCTAGTTCTCACCTAGCCCTAGGCTCCCCATAGGGCCAAGGAGGGTCTGGGCTGCCTCTGGCTCCGTGGGCACTGCTGCTTGGCTGGTGGTCTCCCCACCTTGAAACCAACTCCAAACGTGTTCTCCTTCGCGGAGAAGGCTGATTTGGCAGGAAGAAGCCCTGTGTGCACTGGCCCTGGTAACCCACCCATCGCCAGCTAGGGAGGGACCCACCTAGGGCCTAGCTGCGAAACGGCACAAAACGCGCACCTAGGAGCAGCACTCTGCAAAGGGAAACTGTGCTCGGGGAACAAAGCTCAGCCCCAAGGCGGCTTGGCTCAGGATCGCAGCGCTTGCCTAGTTCTCACCTAGCCCTAGGCTCCCCATAGGGCCAAGGAGGGTCTGGGCTGCCTCTGGCTCCGTGGGCACTGCTGCTTGGTTGGTGGTCTCCGCAGCTTGAAACCAACTCCAAACGTGTTCTCCTTCGCGGAGAAGGCTGATTTGGCAGGAAGTAGCCCTGTGTGCACTGGCCCTGGCAACCCACCCATCGCCAGCTAGGGAGGGACCCACCTAGGGCCTAGCTGCGAAACGGCACAAAACGCGCACCTAGGAGCTGCACTCTGCAAAGGGAAACTGTGCTCGGGGAACAAAGCTCAGCCCCAAGGCAGCTTGGCTCAGGATCGTAGCGCTTGCCTAGTTCTCACCTAGCCCTAGGCTCCCCATAGGGCCAAGGAGGGTCTGGGCTGCCTCTGGCTCCGTGGGCACTGCTGCTTGGCTGGTGGTCTCCGCAGCTTGAAACCAACTCCAAACGTGTTCTCCTTCGCGGAGAAGGCTGATTTGGCAGGAAGAAGCCCTGTGTGCACTGGCCCTGGCAACCCAGCCATAGCCAGCTAGGGAGGGACCCACCTAGGGCCTAGCTGCGAAACGGCACAGAACGCGCTCCTAGGAGCTGCACTCTGCAAAGGGAAACTGTGCTCGGGGAACAAAGCTCAGCCCCAAGGCGGCTTGGCTCAGGATCGCAGCGCTTGCCTAGTTCTCACCTAGCCCTAGGCTCCCCATAGGGCCAAGGAGGGTCTGGGCTGCCTCTGGCTCCGTGGGCACTGTTGTTTGGCTGGAGGTCTCCGCACCTTGAAACCAACTCCAAACGTGTTCTCCTTCGCGGAGAAGGCTGATTTGGCAGGAAGAAGCCCTGTGTGCACTGGCCCTGGCAACCCACCCATAGCCAGCTAGGGAGGGACCCACCTAGGGCCTAGCTGCGAAACGGCACAGAACGCGCTCCTAGGAGCTGCACTCTGCAAAGGGAAACTGTGCTCGGGGAACAAAGCTCAGCCCCAAGGCGGCTTGGCTCAGGATCGCAGCGCTTGCCTAGTTCTCACCTAGCCCTAGGCTCCCCATAGGGCCAAGGAGGGGCTGGGCTGCCTCTGGCTCCGTGGGCACTGCTGCTTGGTTGGTGGTCTCCGCAGCTTGAAACCAACTCCAAACGTGTTCTCCTTCGCGGAGAAGGCTGATTTGGCAGGAAGAAGCCCTGTGTGCACTGGCCATGGTAACACACCCATCGCCAGCTAAGGAGGGACCCACCTAGGGCCTAGCTGCGAAACGGCACAAAACGCGCTCCTAGGAGCTGCACTCTGCAAAGGGAAACTGTGCTCGGGGAACAAAGCTCAGCCCCAAGGCGGCTTGGCTCAGGATCGCAGCGCTTGCCTAGTTCTCACCTAGCCATTGGCTCCCCACAGGGCCAAGGAGGGTCTGGGCTGCCTCTGGCTCCGTGGGCACTGCTGCTTGGCTGGTGGTCTCCGCACCTTGAAACCAACTCCAAACGTGTTCTCCTTCGCGGAGAAGGCTGATTTGGCAGGAAAAAGCCCTGTGTGCACTGGCCCTAGCTACCCACACATAGCCAGCTAGGGAGGGACCCACCTAGGGCCTAGCTGCGAAACGGCACTAAACGCGCTCCTAGGAGCTGCACTCTGCAAAGGGAAACTGTGCTCGGGGAACAAACCTCAGCCCCAAGGCGGCTTGGCTCAGGATCGCAGCGCTTGCCTAGTTCTCACCTAGCACTAGGCTCCCCATAGGGCCAAGGAGGGTCTGGGCTGCCTCTGGCTCCGTGGGCACTGCTGCTTGGTTGGTGGTCTCCGCACCTTGAAACCAACTCCAAACGTGTTCTCCTTCGTGGAGAAGGCTGATTTGGCAGGAAGAAGCCCTGTGTGCACTGGCCCTGGCAAACCGCCCATAGCCAGCTAGGGAGGGACCCACCTAGGGCCTAGCTGCGAAACGGCACAAAACGCGCTCCTAGGAGCTGCACTCTGCAAAGGGAAACTGTGCTCGGGGAACAAAGCTCAGCCCCAAGGCGGCTTGGCTCAGGATCGCAGCGCTTGCCTAGTTCTCACCTAGCCCTAGGCTCCCCATAGGGCCAAGGAGGGTCTGGGCTGCCTCTGGCTCCGTGGGCACTGCTGCTTGGCTGGTGGTCTCCCCACCTTGAAACCAACTCCAAACGTGTTCTCCTTCGCGGAGAAGGCTGATTTGGCAGGAAGAAGCCCTGTGTGCACTGGCCCTGGTAACCCACCCATCGCCAGCTAGGGAGGGACCCACCTAGGGCCTAGCTGCGAAACGGCACAAAACGCGCACCTAGGAGCTGCACTCTGCAAAGGGAAACTGTGCTCGGGGAACAAAGCTCAGCCCCAAGGCAGCTTGGCTCAGGATCGTAGCGCTTGCCTAGTTCTCACCTAGCCCTAGGCTCCCCATAGGGCCAAGGAGGGTCTGGGCTGCCTCTGGCTCCGTGGGCACTGCTGCTTGGCTGGTGGTCTCCGCAGCTTGAAACCAACTCCAAACGTGTTCTCCTTCGCGGAGAAGGCTGATTTGGCAGGAAGAAGCCCTGTGTGCACTGGCCCTGGCAACCCACCCATCGCCAGCTAGGGAGGGACCCACCTAGGGCCTAGCTGCGAAACGGCACAAAACGCGCACCTAGGAGCTGCACTCTGCAAAGGGAAACTGTGCTCGGGGAACAAAGCTCAGCCCCAAGGCAGCTTGGCTCAGGATCGTAGCGCTTGCCTAGTTCTCACCTAGCCCTAGGCTCCCCATAGGGCCAAGGAGGGTCTGGGCTGCCTCTGGCTCCGTGGGCACTGCTGCTTGGCTGGTGGTCTCCGCAGCTTGAAACCAACTCCAAACGTGTTCGCCTTCGCGGAGAAGGCTGATTTGGCAGGAAGAAGCCCTGTGTGCACTGGCCCTGGCAACCCAGCCATAGCCAGCTAGGGAGGGACCCACCTAGGGCCTAGCTGCGAAACGGCACAGAACGCGCTCCTAGGAGCTGCACTCTGCAAAGGGAAACTGTGCTCGGGGAACAAAGCTCAGCCCCAAGGCGGCTTGGCTCAGGATCGCAGCGCTTGCCTAGTTCTCACCTAGCCCTAGGCTCCCCATAGGGCCAAGGAGGGTCTGGGCTGCCTCTGGCTCCGTGGGCACTGTTGCTTGGCTGGAGGTCTCCGCACCTTGAAACCAACTCCAAACGTGTTCTCCTTCGTGGAGAAGGCTGATTTGGCAGGAAGAAGCCCTGTGTGCACTGGCCCTGGCAACCCACCCATAGCCAGCTAGGGAGGGACCCACCTAGGGCCTAGCTGCGAAACGGCACAGAACGCGCTCCTAGGAGCTGCACTCTGCAAAGGGAAACTGTGCTCGGGGAACAAAGCTCAGCCCCAAGGCGGCTTGGCTCAGGATCGCAGCGCTTGCCTAGTTCTCACCTAGCCCTAGGCTCCACATAGGGCCAAGGAGGGGCTGGGCTGCCTCTGGCTCCGTGGGCACTGCTGCTTCGTTGGTGGTCTCCGCAGCTTGAAACCAACTCCAAACGTGTTCTCCTTCGTGGAGAAGGCTGATTTGGCAGGAAGAAGCCCTGTGTGCACTGGCCCTGGCAAACCACCCATAGCCAGCTAGGGAGGGACCCACCTAGGGCCTAGCTGCGAAACGGCACAGAACGCGCTCCTAGGAGCTGCACTCTGCAAAGGGAAACTGTGCTCGGGGAACAAACCTCAGCCCCAAGGCAGCTTGGCTCAGGATCGCAGCGCTTGCCTAGTTCTCACCTAGCCCTAGGCTCCCCATAGGGCCAAGGAGGGTCTGGGCTGCCTCTGGCTCCGTGGGCACTGCTGCTTAGCTGGTGGTCTCCGCACCGTGAAACCAACTCCAAACGTGTTCGCCTTCGCGGAGAAGGCTGATTTGGCAGGAAGAAGCCCTGTGTGCACTGGCCCTGGCAACCCAACCATCGCCAGCTAGGGAGGGACCCACCTAGGGCCTAGCTGCGAAACGGCACAGAACGCGCTCCTAGGAGCTGCACTCTGCAAAGGGAAACTGTGCTCGGGGAACAAAGCTCAGCCCCAAGGCGGCTTGGCTCAGGATCGCAGCGCTTGCCTAGTTCTCACCTAGCCCTAGGCTCCCCATAGGGCCAAGGAGGGGCTGGGCTGCCTCTGGCTCCGTGGGCACTGCTGCTTGGCTGGTGGTCTCCGCACCGTGAAACCAACTCCAAACGTGTTCGCCTTCGCGGAGAAGGCTGATTTGGCAGGAAGAAGCCCTGTGTGCACTGGCCCTGGCAACCCACCCATAGCCAGCTAGGGAGGGACCCACCTAGGGCCTAGCTGCGAAACGGCACAAAACGCGCTCCTAGGAGCTGCACTCTGCAAAGGGAAACTGTGCTCGGGGAACAAAGCTCAGCCCCAAGGCGGCTTGGCTCAGGATCGCAGCGCTTGCCTCGTTCTCACCTAGCCCTAGGCTCCCCATAGGGCCAAGGAGGGTCTGGGCTGCCTCTGGCTCCGTGGGCACTGCTGCTTGGTTGGTGGTCTCCGCACCTTGAAACCAACTCCAAACGTGTTCTCCTTCGCGGAGAAGGCTGATTTGGCAGGAAGAAGCCCTGTGTGCACTGGCCCTGGCAAACCACCCATAGCCAGCTAAGGAGGGACCCACCTAGGGCCTAGCTTTGAAACGGCACAAAACGCGCTCCTAGGAGCTGCACTCTGCAAAGGGAAACTGTGCTCGGGGAACAAAGCTCAGCCCCAAGGCGGCTTGGCTCAGGATCGCAGCGCTTGCCTAGTTCTCACCTAGCCCTAGGCTCCCCATAGGGCCAAGGAGGGTCTGGGCTGCCTCTGGCTCCGTGGGCACTGCTGCTTGGTTGGTGGTCTCCGCACCTTGAAACCAACTCCAAACGTGTTCTCCTTCGCGGAGAAGGCTGATTTGGCAGGAAGAAGCCCTGTGTGCACTGGCCCTGGCAACCCACCCATAGCCAGCTAGGGAGGGACCCACCTAGGGCCTAGCTGCGAAACGGCACAAAACGCGCACCTAGGAGCTGCACTCTGCAAAGGGAAACTGTGCTCGGGGAACAAACCTCAGCCCCAAGGCGGCTTGGCTCAGGATCGCAGCGCTTGCCTAGTTCTCACCTAGTCCTTGGCTCCCCATAGGGCCAAGGAGGGTCTGGGCTGCCTCTGGCTCCGTGGGCACTGCTGCTTGGCTGGTGGTCTCCGCAGCTTGAAACCAACTCCAAACGTGTTCTCCTTCGCGGAGAAGGCTGATTTGGCAGGAAGAAGCCCTGTGTGCACTGGCCCTGGTAACCCACCCATCGCCAGCTAGGGAGGGACCCACCTAGGGCCTAGCTGCGAAACGGCACAAAACGCGCACCTAGGAGCAGCACTCTGCAAAGGGAAACTGTGCTCGGGGAACAAAGCTCAGCCCCAAGGCGGCTTGGCTCAGGATCGCAGCGCTTGCCTAGTTCTCACCTAGCCCTAGGCTCCCCATAGGGCCAAGGAGGGTCTGGGCTGCCTCTGGCTCCGTGGGCACTGCTGCTTGGTTGGTGGTCTCCGCAGCTTGAAACCAACTCCAAACGTGTTCTCCTTCGCGGAGAAGGCTGATTTGGCAGGAAGTAGCCCTGTGTGCACTGGCCCTGGCAACCCACCCATCGCCAGCTAGGGAGGGACCCACCTAGGGCCTAGCTGCGAAACGGCACAAAACGCGCACCTAGGAGCTGCACTCTGCAAAGGGAAACTGTGCTCGGGGAACAAAGCTCAGCCCCAAGGCAGCTTGGCTCAGGATCGTAGCGCTTGCCTAGTTCTCACCTAGCCCTAGGCTCCCCATAGGGCCAAGGAGGGTCTGGGCTGCCTCTGGCTCCGTGGGCACTGCTGCTTGGCTGGTGGTCTCCGCAGCTTGAAACCAACTCCAAACGTGTTCTCCTTCGCGGAGAAGGCTGATTTGGCAGGAAGAAGCCCTGTGTGCACTGGCCCTGGCAACCCAGCCATAGCCAGCTAGGGAGGGACCCACCTAGGGCCTAGCTGCGAAACGGCACAGAACGCGCTCCTAGGAGCTGCACTCTGCAAAGGGAAACTGTGCTCGGGGAACAAAGCTCAGCCCCAAGGCGGCTTGGCTCAGGATCGCAGCGCTTGCCTAGTTCTCACCTAGCCCTAGGCTCCCCATAGGGCCAAGGAGGGTCTGGGCTGCCTCTGGCTCCGTGGGCACTGTTGTTTGGCTGGAGGTCTCCGCACCTTGAAACCAACTCCAAACGTGTTCTCCTTCGCGGAGAAGGCTGATTTGGCAGGAAGAAGCCCTGTGTGCACTGGCCCTGGCAACCCACCCATAGCCAGCTAGGGAGGGACCCACCTAGGGCCTAGCTGCGAAACGGCACAGAACGCGCTCCTAGGAGCTGCACTCTGCAAAGGGAAACTGTGCTCGGGGAACAAAGCTCAGCCCCAAGGCGGCTTGGCTCAGGATCGCAGCGCTTGCCTAGTTCTCACCTAGCCCTAGGCTCCCCATAGGGCCAAGGAGGGGCTGGGCTGCCTCTGGCTCCGTGGGCACTGCTGCTTGGTTGGTGGTCTCCGCAGCTTGAAACCAACTCCAAACGTGTTCTCCTTCGCGGAGAAGGCTGATTTGGCAGGAAGAAGCCCTGTGTGCACTGGCCATGGTAACACACCCATCGCCAGCTAAGGAGGGACCCACCTAGGGCCTAGCTGCGAAACGGCACAAAACGCGCTCCTAGGAGCTGCACTCTGCAAAGGGAAACTGTGCTCGGGGAACAAAGCTCAGCCCCAAGGCGGCTTGGCTCAGGATCGCAGCGCTTGCCTAGTTCTCACCTAGCCCTAGGCTCCCCATAGGGCCAAGGAGGGTCTGGGCTGCCTCTGGCTCCGTGGGCACTGCTGCTTGGTTGGTGGTCTCCGCACCTTGAAACCAACTCCAAACGTGTTCTCCTTCGTGGAGAAGGCTGATTTGGCAGGAAGAAGCCCTGTGTGCACTGGCCCTGGCAAACCGCCCATAGCCAGCTAGGGAGGGACCCACCTAGGGCCTAGCTGCGAAACGGCACAAAACGCGCTCCTAGGAGCTGCACTCTGCAAAGGGAAACTGTGCTCGGGGAACAAACCTCAGCCCCAAGGCGGCTTGGCTCAGGATCGCAGCGCTTGCCTAGTTCTCACCTAGCCCTAGGCTCCCCATAGGGCCAAGGAGGGTCTGGGCTGCCTCTGGCTCCGTGGGCACTGCTGCTTGGCTGGTGGTCTCCCCACCTTGAAACCAACTCCAAACGTGTTCTCCTTCGCGGAGAAGGCTGATTTGGCAGGAAGAAGCCCTGTGTGCACTGGCCCTGGTAACCCACCCATCGCCAGCTAGGGAGGGACCCACCTAGGGCCTAGCTGCGAAACGGCACAAAACGCGCACCTAGGAGCAGCACTCTGCAAAGGGAAACTGTGCTCGGGGAACAAAGCTCAGCCCCAAGGCGGCTTGGCTCAGGATCGCAGCGCTTGCCTAGTTCTCACCTAGCCCTAGGCTCCCCATAGGGCCAAGGAGGGTCTGGGCTGCCTCTGGCTCCGTGGGCACTGCTGCTTGGTTGGTGGTCTCCGCAGCTTGAAACCAACTCCAAACGTGTTCTCCTTCGCGGAGAAGGCTGATTTGGCAGGAAGTAGCCCTGTGTGCACTGGCCCTGGCAACCCACCCATCGCCAGCTAGGGAGGGACCCACCTAGGGCCTAGCTGCGAAACGGCACAAAACGCGCACCTAGGAGCTGCACTCTGCAAAGGGAAACTGTGCTCGGGGAACAAAGCTCAGCCCCAAGGCAGCTTGGCTCAGGATCGTAGCGCTTGCCTAGTTCTCACCTAGCCCTAGGCTCCCCATAGGGCCAAGGAGGGTCTGGGCTGCCTCTGGCTCCGTGGGCACTGCTGCTTGGCTGGTGGTCTCCGCAGCTTGAAACCAACTCCAAACGTGTTCTCCTTCGCGGAGAAGGCTGATTTGGCAGGAAGAAGCCCTGTGTGCACTGGCCCTGGCAACCCAGCCATAGCCAGCTAGGGAGGGACCCACCTAGGGCCTAGCTGCGAAACGGCACAGAACGCGCTCCTAGGAGCTGCACTCTGCAAAGGGAAACTGTGCTCGGGGAACAAAGCTCAGCCCCAAGGCGGCTTGGCTCAGGATCGCAGCGCTTGCCTAGTTCTCACCTAGCCCTAGGCTCCCCATAGGGCCAAGGAGGGTCTGGGCTGCCTCTGGCTCCGTGGGCACTGTTGTTTGGCTGGAGGTCTCCGCACCTTGAAACCAACTCCAAACGTGTTCTCCTTCGCGGAGAAGGCTGATTTGGCAGGAAGAAGCCCTGTGTGCACTGGCCCTGGCAACCCACCCATAGCCAGCTAGGGAGGGACCCACCTAGGGCCTAGCTGCGAAACGGCACAGAACGTGCTCCTAGGAGCTGCACTCTGCAAAGGGAAACTGTGCTCGGGGAACAAAGCTCAGCCCCAAGGCGGCTTGGCTCAGGATCGCAGCGCTTGCCTAGTTCTCACCTAGCCCTAGGCTCCCCATAGGGCCAAGGAGGGGCTGGGCTGCCTCTGGCTCCGTGGGCACTGCTGCTTGGTTGGTGGTCTCCGCAGCTTGAAACCAACTCCAAACGTGTTCTCCTTCGCGGAGAAGGCTGATTTGGCAGGAAGAAGCCCTGTGTGCACTGGCCATGGTAACACACCCATCGCCAGCTAAGGAGGGACCCACCTAGGGCCTAGCTGCGAAACGGCACAAAACGCGCTCCTAGGAGCTGCACTCTGCAAAGGGAAACTGTGCTCGGGGAACAAAGCTCAGCCCCAAGGCGGCTTGGCTCAGGATCGCAGCGCTTGCCTAGTTCTCACCTAGCCATTGGCTCCCCACAGGGCCAAGGAGGGTCTGGGCTGCCTCTGGCTCCGTGGGCACTGCTGCTTGGCTGGTGGTCTCCGCACCGTGAAACCAACTCCAAACGTGTTCTCCTTCGCGGAGAAGGCTGATTTGGCAGGAAAAAGCCCTGTGTGCACTGGCCCTAGCTACCCACACATAGCCAGCTAGGGAGGGACCCACCTAGGGCCTAGCTGCGAAACGGCACTAAACGCGCTCCTAGGAGCTGCACTCTGCAAAGGGAAACTGTGCTCGGGGAACAAACCTCAGCCCCAAGGCGGCTTGGCTCAGGATCGCAGCGCTTGCCTAGTTCTCACCTAGCACTAGGCTCCCCATAGGGCCAAGGAGGGTCTGGGCTGCCTCTGGCTCCGTGGGCACTGCTGCTTGGTTGGTGGTCTCCGCACCTTGAAACCAACTCCAAACGTGTTCTCCTTCGTGGAGAAGGCTGATTTGGCAGGAAGAAGCCCTGTGTGCACTGGCCCTGGCAAACCGCCCATAGCCAGCTAGGGAGGGACCCACCTAGGGCCTAGCTGCGAAACGGCACAAAACGCGCTCCTAGGAGCTGCACTCTGCAAAGGGAAACTGTGCTCGGGGAACAAAGCTCAGCCCCAAGGCGGCTTGGCTCAGGATCGCAGCGCTTGCCTAGTTCTCACCTAGCCCTAGGCTCCCCATAGGGCCAAGGAGGGTCTGGGCTGCCTCTGGCTCCGTGGGCACTGCTGCTTGGCTGGTGGTCTCCCCACCTTGAAACCAACTCCAAACGTGTTCTCCTTCGCGGAGAAGGCTGATTTGGCAGGAAGAAGCCCTGTGTGCACTGGCCCTGGTAACCCACCCATCGCCAGCTAGGGAGGGACCCACCTAGGGCCTAGCTGCGAAACGGCACAAAACGCGCACCTAGGAGCTGCACTCTGCAAAGGGAAACTGTGCTCGGGGAACAAAGCTCAGCCCCAAGGCAGCTTGGCTCAGGATCGTAGCGCTTGCCTAGTTCTCACCTAGCCCTAGGCTCCCCATAGGGCCAAGGAGGGTCTGGGCTGCCTCTGGCTCCGTGGGCACTGCTGCTTGGCTGGTGGTCTCCGCAGCTTGAAACCAACTCCAAACGTGTTCTCCTTCGCGGAGAAGGCTGATTTGGCAGGAAGAAGCCCTGTGTGCACTGGCCCTGGCAACCCACCCATCGCCAGCTAGGGAGGGACCCACCTAGGGCCTAGCTGCGAAACGGCACAAAACGCGCACCTAGGAGCTGCACTCTGCAAAGGGAAACTGTGCTCGGGGAACAAAGCTCAGCCCCAAGGCAGCTTGGCTCAGGATCGTAGCGCTTGCCTAGTTCTCACCTAGCCCTAGGCTCCCCATAGGGCCAAGGAGGGTCTGGGCTGCCTCTGGCTCCGTGGGCACTGCTGCTTGGCTGGTGGTCTCCGCAGCTTGAAACCAACTCCAAACGTGTTCGCCTTCGCGGAGAAGGCTGATTTGGCAGGAAGAAGCCCTGTGTGCACTGGCCCTGGCAACCCAGCCATAGCCAGCTAGGGAGGGACCCACCTAGGGCCTAGCTGCGAAACGGCACAGAACGCGCTCCTAGGAGCTGCACTCTGCAAAGGGAAACTGTGCTCGGGGAACAAAGCTCAGCCCCAAGGCGGCTTGGCTCAGGATCGCAGCGCTTGCCTAGTTCTCACCTAGCCCTAGGCTCCCCATAGGGCCAAGGAGGGTCTGGGCTGCCTCTGGCTCCGTGGGCACTGTTGCTTGGCTGGAGGTCTCCGCACCTTGAAACCAACTCCAAACGTGTTCTCCTTCGCGGAGAAGGCTGATTTGGCAGGAAGAAGCCCTGTGTGCACTGGCCCTGGCAACCCACCCATAGCCAGCTAGGGAGGGACCCACCTAGGGCCTAGCTGCGAAACGGCACAGAACGCGCTCCTAGGAGCTGCACTCTGCAAAGGGAAACTGTGCTCGGGGAACAAAGCTCAGCCCCAAGGCGGCTTGGCTCAGGATCGCAGCGCTTGCCTAGTTCTCACCTAGCCCTAGGCTCCACATAGGGCCAAGGAGGGGCTGGGCTGCCTCTGGCTCCGTGGGCACTGCTGCTTCGTTGGTGGTCTCCGCAGCTTGAAACCAACTCCAAACGTGTTCTCCTTCGTGGAGAAGGCTGATTTGGCAGGAAGAAGCCCTGTGTGCACTGGCCCTGGCAAACCACCCATAGCCAGCTAGGGAGGGACCCACCTAGGGCCTAGCTGCGAAACGGCACAGAACGCGCTCCTAGGAGCTGCACTCTGCAAAGGGAAACTGTGCTCGGGGAACAAACCTCAGCCCCAAGGCAGCTTGGCTCAGGATCGCAGCGCTTGCCTAGTTCTCACCTAGCCCTAGGCTCCCCATAGGGCCAAGGAGGGTCTGGGCTGCCTCTGGCTCCGTGGGCACTGCTGCTTAGCTGGTGGTCTCCGCACCGTGAAACCAACTCCAAACGTGTTCGCCTTCGCGGAGAAGGCTGATTTGGCAGGAAGAAGCCCTGTGTGCACTGGCCCTGGCAACCCAACCATCGCCAGCTAGGGAGGGACCCACCTAGGGCCTAGCTGCGAAACGGCACAGAACGCGCTCCTAGGAGCTGCACTCTGCAAAGGGAAACTGTGCTCGGGGAACAAAGCTCAGCCCCAAGGCGGCTTGGCTCAGGATCGCAGCGCTTGCCTAGTTCTCACCTAGCCCTAGGCTCCCCATAGGGCCAAGGAGGGGCTGGGCTGCCTCTGGCTCCGTGGGCACTGCTGCTTGGCTGGTGGTCTCCGCACCGTGAAACCAACTCCAAACGTGTTCGCCTTCGCGGAGAAGGCTGATTTGGCAGGAAGAAGCCCTGTGTGCACTGGCCCTGGCAACCCACCCATAGCCAGCTAGGGAGGGACCCACCTAGGGCCTAGCTGCGAAACGGCACAAAACGCGCTCCTAGGAGCTGCACTCTGCAAAGGGAAACTGTGCTCGGGGAACAAAGCTCAGCCCCAAGGCGGCTTGGCTCAGGATCGCAGCGCTTGCCTCGTTCTCACCTAGCCCTAGGCTCCCCATAGGGCCAAGGAGGGTCTGGGCTGCCTCTGGCTCCGTGGGCACTGCTGCTTGGTTGGTGGTCTCCGCACCTTGAAACCAACTCCAAACGTGTTCTCCTTCGCGGAGAAGGCTGATTTGGCAGGAAGAAGCCCTGTGTGCACTGGCCCTGGCAAACCACCCATAGCCAGCTAAGGAGGGACCCACCTAGGGCCTAGCTTTGAAACGGCACAAAACGCGCTCCTAGGAGCTGCACTCTGCAAAGGGAAACTGTGCTCGGGGAACAAAGCTCAGCCCCAAGGCGGCTTGGCTCAGGATCGCAGCGCTTGCCTAGTTCTCACCTAGCCCTAGGCTCCCCATAGGGCCAAGGAGGGTCTGGGCTGCCTCTGGCTCCGTGGGCACTGCTGCTTGGTTGGTGGTCTCCGCACCTTGAAACCAACTCCAAACGTGTTCTCCTTCGCGGAGAAGGCTGATTTGGCAGGAAGAAGCCCTGTGTGCACTGGCCCTGGCAACCCACCCATAGCCAGCTAGGGAGGGACCCACCTAGGGCCTAGCTGCGAAACGGCACAAAACGCGCACCTAGGAGCTGCACTCTGCAAAGGGAAACTGTGCTCGGGGAACAAACCTCAGCCCCAAGGCGGCTTGGCTCAGGATCGCAGCGCTTGCCTAGTTCTCACCTAGTCCTTGGCTCCCCATAGGGCCAAGGAGGGTCTGGGCTGCCTCTGGCTCCGTGGGCACTGCTGCTTGGCTGGTGGTCTCCGCAGCTTGAAACCAACTCCAAACGTGTTCTCCTTCGCGGAGAAGGCTGATTTGGCAGGAAGAAGCCCTGTGTGCACTGGCCCTGGTAACCCACCCATCGCCAGCTAGGGAGGGACCCACCTAGGGCCTAGCTGCGAAACGGCACAAAACGCGCACCTAGGAGCAGCACTCTGCAAAGGGAAACTGTGCTCGGGGAACAAAGCTCAGCCCCAAGGCGGCTTGGCTCAGGATCGCAGCGCTTGCCTAGTTCTCACCTAGCCCTAGGCTCCCCATAGGGCCAAGGAGGGTCTGGGCTGCCTCTGGCTCCGTGGGCACTGCTGCTTGGTTGGTGGTCTCCGCAGCTTGAAACCAACTCCAAACGTGTTCTCCTTCGCGGAGAAGGCTGATTTGGCAGGAAGTAGCCCTGTGTGCACTGGCCCTGGCAACCCACCCATCGCCAGCTAGGGAGGGACCCACCTAGGGCCTAGCTGCGAAACGGCACAAAACGCGCACCTAGGAGCTGCACTCTGCAAAGGGAAACTGTGCTCGGGGAACAAAGCTCAGCCCCAAGGCAGCTTGGCTCAGGATCGTAGCGCTTGCCTAGTTCTCACCTAGCCCTAGGCTCCCCATAGGGCCAAGGAGGGTCTGGGCTGCCTCTGGCTCCGTGGGCACTGCTGCTTGGCTGGTGGTCTCCGCAGCTTGAAACCAACTCCAAACGTGTTCTCCTTCGCGGAGAAGGCTGATTTGGCAGGAAGAAGCCCTGTGTGCACTGGCCCTGGCAACCCAGCCATAGCCAGCTAGGGAGGGACCCACCTAGGGCCTAGCTGCGAAACGGCACAGAACGCGCTCCTAGGAGCTGCACTCTGCAAAGGGAAACTGTGCTCGGGGAACAAAGCTCAGCCCCAAGGCGGCTTGGCTCAGGATCGCAGCGCTTGCCTAGTTCTCACCTAGCCCTAGGCTCCCCATAGGGCCAAGGAGGGTCTGGGCTGCCTCTGGCTCCGTGGGCACTGTTGTTTGGCTGGAGGTCTCCGCACCTTGAAACCAACTCCAAACGTGTTCTCCTTCGCGGAGAAGGCTGATTTGGCAGGAAGAAGCCCTGTGTGCACTGGCCCTGGCAACCCACCCATAGCCAGCTAGGGAGGGACCCACCTAGGGCCTAGCTGCGAAACGGCACAGAACGCGCTCCTAGGAGCTGCACTCTGCAAAGGGAAACTGTGCTCGGGGAACAAAGCTCAGCCCCAAGGCGGCTTGGCTCAGGATCGCAGCGCTTGCCTAGTTCTCACCTAGCCCTAGGCTCCCCATAGGGCCAAGGAGGGGCTGGGCTGCCTCTGGCTCCGTGGGCACTGCTGCTTGGTTGGTGGTCTCCGCAGCTTGAAACCAACTCCAAACGTGTTCTCCTTCGCGGAGAAGGCTGATTTGGCAGGAAGAAGCCCTGTGTGCACTGGCCATGGTAACACACCCATCGCCAGCTAAGGAGGGACCCACCTAGGGCCTAGCTGCGAAACGGCACAAAACGCGCTCCTAGGAGCTGCACTCTGCAAAGGGAAACTGTGCTCGGGGAACAAAGCTCAGCCCCAAGGCGGCTTGGCTCAGGATCGCAGCGCTTGCCTAGTTCTCACCTAGCCATTGGCTCCCCACAGGGCCAAGGAGGGTCTGGGCTGCCTCTGGCTCCGTGGGCACTGCTGCTTGGCTGGTGGTCTCCGCACCGTGAAACCAACTCCAAACGTGTTCTCCTTCGCGGAGAAGGCTGATTTGGCAGGAAAAAGCCCTGTGTGCACTGGCCCTAGCTACCCACACATAGCCAGCTAGGGAGGGACCCACCTAGGGCCTAGCTGCGAAACGGCACTAAACGCGCTCCTAGGAGCTGCACTCTGCAAAGGGAAACTGTGCTCGGGGAACAAACCTCAGCCCCAAGGCGGCTTGGCTCAGGATCGCAGCGCTTGCCTAGTTCTCACCTAGCACTAGGCTCCCCATAGGGCCAAGGAGGGTCTGGGCTGCCTCTGGCTCCGTGGGCACTGCTGCTTGGTTGGTGGTCTCCGCACCTTGAAACCAACTCCAAACGTGTTCTCCTTCGTGGAGAAGGCTGATTTGGCAGGAAGAAGCCCTGTGTGCACTGGCCCTGGCAAACCGCCCATAGCCAGCTAGGGAGGGACCCACCTAGGGCCTAGCTGCGAAACGGCACAAAACGCGCTCCTAGGAGCTGCACTCTGCAAAGGGAAACTGTGCTCGGGGAACAAAGCTCAGCCCCAAGGCGGCTTGGCTCAGGATCGCAGCGCTTGCCTAGTTCTCACCTAGCCCTAGGCTCCCCATAGGGCCAAGGAGGGTCTGGGCTGCCTCTGGCTCCGTGGGCACTGCTGCTTGGCTGGTGGTCTCCCCACCTTGAAACCAACTCCAAACGTGTTCTCCTTCGCGGAGAAGGCTGATTTGGCAGGAAGAAGCCCTGTGTGCACTGGCCCTGGTAACCCACCCATCGCCAGCTAGGGAGGGACCCACCTAGGGCCTAGCTGCGAAACGGCACAAAACGCGCACCTAGGAGCTGCACTCTGCAAAGGGAAACTGTGCTCGGGGAACAAAGCTCAGCCCCAAGGCAGCTTGGCTCAGGATCGTAGCGCTTGCCTAGTTCTCACCTAGCCCTAGGCTCCCCATAGGGCCAAGGAGGGTCTGGGCTGCCTCTGGCTCCGTGGGCACTGCTGCTTGGCTGGTGGTCTCCGCAGCTTGAAACCAACTCCAAACGTGTTCTCCTTCGCGGAGAAGGCTGATTTGGCAGGAAGAAGCCCTGTGTGCACTGGCCCTGGCAACCCACCCATCGCCAGCTAGGGAGGGACCCACCTAGGGCCTAGCTGCGAAACGGCACAAAACGCGCACCTAGGAGCTGCACTCTGCAAAGGGAAACTGTGCTCGGGGAACAAAGCTCAGCCCCAAGGCAGCTTGGCTCAGGATCGTAGCGCTTGCCTAGTTCTCACCTAGCCCTAGGCTCCCCATAGGGCCAAGGAGGGTCTGGGCTGCCTCTGGCTCCGTGGGCACTGCTGCTTGGCTGGTGGTCTCCGCAGCTTGAAACCAACTCCAAACGTGTTCGCCTTCGCGGAGAAGGCTGATTTGGCAGGAAGAAGCCCTGTGTGCACTGGCCCTGGCAACCCAGCCATAGCCAGCTAGGGAGGGACCCACCTAGGGCCTAGCTGCGAAACGGCACAGAACGCGCTCCTAGGAGCTGCACTCTGCAAAGGGAAACTGTGCTCGGGGAACAAAGCTCAGCCCCAAGGCGGCTTGGCTCAGGATCGCAGCGCTTGCCTAGTTCTCACCTAGCCCTAGGCTCCCCATAGGGCCAAGGAGGGTCTGGGCTGCCTCTGGCTCCGTGGGCACTGTTGCTTGGCTGGAGGTCTCCGCACCTTGAAACCAACTCCAAACGTGTTCTCCTTCGCGGAGAAGGCTGATTTGGCAGGAAGAAGCCCTGTGTGCACTGGCCCTGGCAACCCACCCATAGCCAGCTAGGGAGGGACCCACCTAGGGCCTAGCTGCGAAACGGCACAGAACGCGCTCCTAGGAGCTGCACTCTGCAAAGGGAAACTGTGCTCGGGGAACAAAGCTCAGCCCCAAGGCGGCTTGGCTCAGGATCGCAGCGCTTGCCTCGTTCTCACCTAGCCCTAGGCTCCCCATAGGGCCAAGGAGGGGCTGGGCTGCCTCTGGCTCCGTGGGCACTGCTGCTTCGTTGGTGGTCTCCGCACCTTGAAACCAACTCCAAACGTGTTCTCCTTCGCGGAGAAGGCTGATTTGGCAGGAAGAAGCCCTGTGTGCACTGGCCCTGGCAAACCACCCATAGCCAGCTAAGGAGGGACCCACCTAGGGCCTAGCTTTGAAACGGCACAAAACGCGCTCCTAGGAGCTGCACTCTGCAAAGGGAAACTGTGCTCGGGGAACAAAGCTCAGCCCCAAGGCGGCTTGGCTCAGGATCGCAGCGCTTGCCTAGTTCTCACCTAGCCCTAGGCTCCCCATAGGGCCAAGGAGGGTCTGGGCTGCCTCTGGCTCCGTGGGCACTGCTGCTTGGTTGGTGGTCTCCGCACCTTGAAACCAACTCCAAACGTGTTCTCCTTCGCGGAGAAGGCTGATTTGGCAGGAAGAAGCCCTGTGTGCACTGGCCCTGGCAACCCACCCATAGCCAGCTAGGGAGGGACCCACCTAGGGCCTAGCTGCGAAACGGCACAAAACGCGCACCTAGGAGCTGCACTCTGCAAAGGGAAACTGTGCTCGGGGAACAAACCTCAGCCCCAAGGCGGCTTGGCTCAGGATCGCAGCGCTTGCCTAGTTCTCACCTAGTCCTTGGCTCCCCATAGGGCCAAGGAGGGTCTGGGCTGCCTCTGGCTCCGTGGGCACTGCTGCTTGGTTGGTGGTCTCCGCACCGTGAAACCAACTCCAAACGTGTTCTCCTTCGCGGAGAAGGCTGATTTGGCAGGAAGAAGCCCTGTGTGCACTGGCCCTGGCAACCCACCCATAGCCAGCTAGGGAGGGACCCACCTAGGGCCTAGCTGCGAAACGGCACAGAACGCGCTCCTAGGAGCTGCACTCTGCAAAGGGAAACTGTGCTCGGGGAACAAAGCTCAGCCCCAAGGCAGCTTGGCTCAGGATCGCAGCGCTTGCCTAGTTCTCACCTAGCACTAGGCTCACCATAGGGCCAAGGAGGGTCTGGGCTGCCTCTGGCTCCGTGGGCACTGCTGCTTGGTTGGTGGTCTCCGCAGCTTGAAACCAACTCCAAACGTGTTCGCCTTCGCGGAGAAGGCTGATTTGGCAGGAAGAAGCCCTGTGTGCACTGGCCCTGGCAAACCGCCCATAGCCAGCTAGGGAGGGACCCACCTAGGGCCTAGCTGCGAAACGGCACAAAACGCGCTCCTAGGAGCTGCACTCTGCAAAGGGAAACTGTGCTCGGGGAACAAAGCTCAGCCCCAAGGCGGCTTGGCTCAGGATCGCAGCGCTGCCTAGTTCTCACCTAGCCCTAGGCTCCCCATATGGCCAAGGAGGGTCTGGGCTGTCTCTGGCTCCGTGGGCACTCCTGCTTGGCTGGTGGTCTCCGCACCGTGAAACCAACTCCAAACGTGTTCTCCTTCGCGGAGAAGGCTGATTTGGCAGGAAGAAGCCCTGTGTGCACTGGCCCTGGTAACCCACCCATCGCCAGCTAGGGAGGGACCCACCTAGGGCCTAGCTGCGAAACGGCACAAAACGCGCACCTAGGAGCAGCACTCTGCAAAGGGAAACTGTGCTCGGGGAACAAAGCTCAGCCCCAAGGCGGCTTGGCTCAGGATCGCAGCGCTTGCCTAGTTCTCACCTAGCCCTAGGCTCCCCATAGGGCCAAGGAGGGTCTGGGCTGCCTCTGGCTCCGTGGGCACTGCTGCTTGGTTGGTGGTCTCCGCAGCTTGAAACCAACTCCAAACGTGTTCTCCTTCGTGGAGAAGGCTGATTTGGCAGGAAGAAGCCCTGTGTGCACTGGCCCTGGCAAACCACCCATAGCCAGCTAAGGAGGGACCCACCTAGGGCCTAGCTGCGAAACGGCACAAAACGCGCTCCTAGGAGCTGCACTCTGCAAAGGGAAACTGTGCTCGGGGAACAAAGCTCAGCCCCAAGGCGGCTTGGCTCAGGATCGCAGCGCTTGCCTAGTTCTCACCTAGCCCTAGGCTCCCCACAGGGCCAAGGAGGGTCTGGGCTGCCTCTGGCTCCGTGGGCACTGCTGCTTGGCTGGTGGTCTCCGCACCTTGAAACCAACTCCAAACGTGTTCTCCTTCGCGGAGAAGGCTGATTTGGCAGGAAGAAGCCCTGTGTGCACTGGCCCTGGCAACCCACCCATAGCCAGCTAGGGAGGGACCCACCTAGGGCCTAGCTGCGAAACGGCACAAAACGCGCACCTAGGAGCTGCACTCTGCAAAGGGAAACTGTGCTCGGGGAACAAAGCTCAGCCCCAAGGCGGCTTGGCTCAGGATCGCAGCGCTTGCCTAGTTCTCACCTAGCCCTAGGCTCCCCATAGGGCCAAGGAGGGGCTGGGCTGCCTCTGGCTCCGTGGGCACTGCTGCTTGGCTGGTGGTCTCCGCACCGTGAAACCAACTCCAAACGTGTTCGCCTTCGCGGAGAAGGCTGATTTGGCAGGAAGAAGCCCTGTGTGCACTGGCCCTGGCAACCCAGCCATAGCCAGCTAGGGAGGGACCCACCTAGGGCCTAGCTGCGAAACGGCACAGAACGCGCTCCTAGGAGCTGCACTCTGCAAAGGGAAACTGTGCTCGGGGAACAAAGCTCAGCCCCAAGGCGGCTTGGCTCAGGATCGCAGCGCTTGCCTAGTTCTCACCTAGCCCTAGGCTCCCCATAGGGCCAAGGAGGGTCTGGGCTGCCTCTGGCTCCGTGGGCACTGCTGCTTGGTTGGTGGTCTCCGCACCTTGAAACCAACTCCAAACGTGTTCTCCTTCGTGGAGAAGGCTGATTTGGCAGGAAGAAGCCCTGTGTGCACTGGCCCTGGCAAACCACCCATAGCCAGCTAAGGAGGGACCCATCTAGGGCCTAGCTGCGAAACGGCACAAAACGCGCTCCTAGGAGCTGCACTCTGCAAAGGGAAACTGTGCTCGGGGAACAAAGCTCAGCCCCAAGGCAGCTTGGCTCAGGATCGCAGCGCTTGCCTAGTTCTCACCTAGCACTAGGCTCACCATAGGGCCAAGGAGGGTCTGGGCTGCCTCTGGCTCCGTGGGCACTGCTGCTTGGTTGGTGGTCTCCGCAGCTTGAAACCAACTCCAAACGTGTTCGCCTTCGCGGAGAAGGCTGATTTGGCAGGAAGAAGCCCTGTGTGCACTGGCCCTGGCAAACCGCCCATAGCCAGCTAGGGAGGGACCCACCTAGGGCCTAGCTGCGAAACGGCACAAAACGCGCTCCTAGGAGCTGCACTCTGCAAAGGGAAACTGTGCTCGGGGAACAAAGCTCAGCCCCAAGGCGGCTTGGCTCAGGATCGCAGCGCTGCCTAGTTCTCACCTAGCCCTAGGCTCCCCATATGGCCAAGGAGGGTCTGGGCTGTCTCTGGCTCCGTGGGCACTCCTGCTTGGCTGGTGGTCTCCGCACCGTGAAACCAACTCCAAACGTGTTCTCCTTCGCGGAGAAGGCTGATTTGGCAGGAAGAAGCCCTGTGTGCACTGGCCCTGGTAACCCACCCATCGCCAGCTAGGGAGGGACCCACCTAGGGCCTAGCTGCGAAACGGCACAAAACGCGCACCTAGGAGCAGCACTCTGCAAAGGGAAACTGTGCTCGGGAACAAAGCTCAGCCCCAAGGCGGCTTGGCTCAGGATCGCAGCGCTTGCCTAGTTCTCACCTAGCCCTAGGCTCCCCATAGGGCCAAGGAGGGTCTGGGCTGCCTCTGGCTCCGTGGGCACTGCTGCTTGGCTGGTGGTCTCCGCACCTTGAAACCAACTCCAAACGTGTTCTCCTTCGTGGAGAAGGCTGATTTGGCAGGAAGAAGCCCTGTGTGCACTGGCCCTGGCAAACCACCCATAGCCAGCTAAGGAGGGACCCACCTAGGGCCTAGCTGCGAAACGGCACAAAACGCGCTCCTAGGAGCTGCACTCTGCAAAGGGAAACTGTGCTCGGGGAACAAAGCTCAGCCCCAAGGCGGCTTGGCTCAGGATCGCAGCGCTTGCCTAGTTCTCACCTAGCCCTAGGCTCCCCACAGGGCCAAGGAGGGTCTGGGCTGCCTCTGGCTCCGTGGGCACTGCTGCTTGGCTGGTGGTCTCCGCACCTTGAAACCAACTCCAAACGTGTTCTCCTTCGCGGAGAAGGCTGATTTGGCAGGAAGAAGCCCTGTGTGCACTGGCCCTGGCAACCCACCCATAGCCAGCTAGGGAGGGACCCACCTAGGGCCTAGCTGCGAAACGGCACAAAACGCGCACCTAGGAGCTGCACTCTGCAAAGGGAAACTGTGCTCGGGGAACAAAGCTCAGCCCCAAGGCGGCTTGGCTCAGGATCGCAGCGCTTGCCTAGTTCTCACCTAGCCCTAGGCTCCCCATAGGGCCAAGGAGGGGCTGGGCTGCCTCTGGCTCCGTGGGCACTGCTGCTTGGCTGGTGGTCTCCGCACCGTGAAACCAACTCCAAACGTGTTCGCCTTCGCGGAGAAGGCTGATTTGGCAGGAAGAAGCCCTGTGTGCACTGGCCCTGGCAACCCAGCCATAGCCAGCTAGGGAGGGACCCACCTAGGGCCTAGCTGCGAAACGGCACAGAACGCGCTCCTAGGAGCTGCACTCTGCAAAGGGAAACTGTGCTCGGGGAACAAAGCTCAGCCCCAAGGCGGCTTGGCTCAGGATCGCAGCGCTTGCCTAGTTCTCACCTAGCCCTAGGCTCCCCATAGGGCCAAGGAGGGTCTGGGCTGCCTCTGGCTCCGTGGGCACTGCTGCTTGGTTGGTGGTCTCCGCACCTTGAAACCAACTCCAAACGTGTTCTCCTTCGTGGAGAAGGCTGATTTGGCAGGAAGAAGCCCTGTGTGCACTGGCCCTGGCAAACCACCCATAGCCAGCTAAGGAGGGACCCATCTAGGGCCTAGCTGCGAAACGGCACAAAACGCGCTCCTAGGAGCTGCACTCTGCAAAGGGAAACTGTGCTCGGGGAACAAAGCTCAGCCCCAAGGCGGCTTGGCTCAGGATCGCAGCGCTTGCCTAGTTCTCACCTAGCCCTAGGCTCCCCATAGGGCCAAGGAGGGTCTGGGCTGCCTCTGGCTCCGTGGGCACTGCTGCTTGGCTGGTGGTCTCCGCACCTTGAAACCAACTCCAAACGTGTTCTCCTTCGCGGAGAAGGCTGATTTGGCAGGAAGAAGCCCTGTGTGCACTGGCCCTGGCAACCCACCCATAGCCAGCTAGGGAGGGACCCACCTAGGGCCTAGCTGCGAAACGGCACAAAACGCGCACCTAGGAGCTGCACTCTGCAAAGGGAAACTGTGCTCGGGGAACAAAGCTCAGCCCCAAGGCGGCTTGGCTCAGGATCGCAGCGCTTGCCTAGTTCTCACCTAGCCCTAGGCTCCCCATAGGGCCAAGGAGGGTCTGGGCTGCCTCTGGCTCCGTGGGCACTGCTGCTTGGTTGGTGGTCTCCGCACCTTGAAACCAACTCCAAACGTGTTCTCCTTCGCGGAGAAGGCTGATTTGGCAGGAAGAAGCCTTGTGTGCACTGGCCCTGGCAACCCACCCATCGCCAGCTAGGGAGGGACCCACCTAGGGCCTAGCTGCGAAACGGCACAAAACGCGCTCCTAGGAGCTGCACTCTGCAAGGGAAACTGTGCTCGGGGAACAAAGCTCAGCCCCAAGGCGGCTTGGCTCAGGATCGCAGCGCTTGCCTAGTTCTCACCTAGCCCTAGGCTCCCCATAGGGCCAAGGAGGGGCTGGGCTGCCTCTGGCTCCGTGGGCACTGCTGCTTGGCTGGTGGTCTCCGCACCCTGAAACGAACTCCAAACGTGTTCGCCTTCGCGGAGAAGGCTGATTTGGCAGGAAGAAGCCCTGTGTGCACTGGCCCTGGCAACACACCCATAGCCAGCTAGGGAAGTACCCACCTAGGGCCTAGCTGCGAAACGGCACAGAACGCGCTCCTAGGAGCTGCACTCTGCAAAGGGAAACTGTGCTCGGGGAACAAAGCTCAGCCCCAAGGCGGCTTGGCTCAGGATCGCAGCGCTTGCCTAGTTCTCACCTAGCCCTAGGCTCCCCATAGGGCCAAGGAGGGTCTGGGCTGCCTCTGGCTCCGTGGGCACTCCTGCTTGGCTGGTGGTCTCCGCACCGTGAAACCAACTCCAAACGTGTTCTCCTTCGCGGAGAAGGCTGATTTGGCAGGAAGAAGCCCTGTGTGCACTGGCCCTGGTAACCCACCCATCGCCAGCTAGGGAGGGACCCACCTAGGGCCTAGCTGCGAAACGGCACAGAACGCGCACCTAGGAGCTGCACTCTGCAAAGGGAAACTGTGCTCGTGGAACAAAGCTCAGCCCCAAGGCAGCTTGGCTCAGGATCGCAGCGCTTGCCTAGTTCTCACCTAGCCCTAGGCTCCCCATAGGGCCAAGGAGGGTCTGGGCTGCCTCTGGCTCCGTGGGCACTGCTGCTTGGTTGGTGGTCTCCGCAGCTTGAAACCAACTCCAAACGTGTTCTCCTTCGCGGAGAAGGCTGATTTGGCAGGAAGTAGCCCTGTGTGCACTGGCCCTGGCAACACACCCATCGCCAGCGAGGGAGGGACCCACCTAGGGCCTAGCTGCGAAACGGCACAGAACGCGCTCCTAGGAGCTGCACTCTGCAAAGGGAAACTGTGCTCGGGGAACAAAGCTCAGCCCCAAGGCGGCTTGGCTCAGGATCGCAGCGCTTGCCTAGTTCTCACCTAGCCCTAGGCTCCCCATAGGGCCAAGGAGGGGCTGGGCTGCCTCTGGCTCCGTGGGCACTGCTGCTTGGTTGGTGGTCTCCGCACCTTGAAACCAACTCCAAACGTGTTCTCCTTCGCGGAGAAGGCTGATTTGGCAGGAAGAAGCCCTGTGTGCACTGGCCTTGGCAAACCACCCATAGCCAGCTAAGGAGGGACCCACCTAGGGCCTAGCTGCGAAACGGCACAAAACGCGCTCGTAGGAGCTGCACTCTGCAAAGGGAAACTGTGCTCGGGGAACAAAGCTCAGTCCCAAGGCGGCTTGGCTCAGGATCGCAGCGCTTGCCTAGTTCTAACCTAGCCCTAGGCTCCCCATAGGGCCAAGGAGGGTCTGGGCTGCCTCTGGCTCCGTGGGCACTGCTGCTTGGCTGGTGGTCTCCGCACCTTGAAACCAACTCCAAACGTGTTCTCCTTCGCGGAGAAGGCTGATTTGGCAGGAAGAAGCCCTGTGTGCACTGGCCCTGGCAACCCACCCATAGCCAGCTAGGGAGGGACCCACCTAGGGCCTAGCTGCGAAACGGCACAAAACGCGCTCCTAGGAGCTGCACTCTGCAAAGGGAAACTGTGCTCGGGGAACAAAGCTCAGCCCCAAGGCGGCTTGGCTCAGGATCGCAGCGCTTGCCTAGTTCTCACCTAGCCCTAGGCTCCCCATAGGGCCAAGGAGGGGCTGGGCTGCCTCTGGCTCCGTGGGCACTGCTGCTTGGCTGGTGGTCTCCGCACCGTGAAACGAACTCCAAACGTGTTCGCCTTCGCGGAGAAGGCTGATTTGGCAGGAAGAAGCCCTGTGTGCACTGGCCCTGGCAACACACCCATAGCCAGCTAGGGAAGTACCCACCTAGGGCCTAGCTGCGAAACGGCACAGAATGCGCTCCTAGGAGCTGCACTCTGCAAAGGGAAACTGTGCTCGGGGAACAAAGCTCAGCCCCAAGGCGGCTTGGCTCAGGATCGCAGCGCTTGCCTAGTTCTCACCTAGCCCTAGGCTCCCCATAGGGCCAAGGAGGGGCTGGGCTGCCTCTGGCTCCGTGGGCACTGCTGCTTGGCTGGTGGTCTCCGCACCTTGAAACCAACTCCAAACGTGTTCTCCTTCGCGGAGAAGGCTGATTTGGCAGGAAGAAGCCCTGTGTGCACTGGCCCTGGCAACCCACCCATAGCCAGCTAGGGAGGGACCCACCTAGGGCCTAGCTGCGAAACGGCACAAAACGCGCTCCTAGGAGCTGCACTCTGCAAAGGGAAACTGTGCTCGGGGAACAAAGCTCAGCCCCAAGGCGGCTTGGCTCAGGATCGCAGCGCTTGCCTAGTTCTCACCTAGCCCTAGGCTCCCCATAGGGCCAAGGAGGGGCTGGGCTGCCTCTGGCTCCGTGGGCACTGCTGCTTGGCTGGTGGTCTCCGCACCTTGAAACCAACTCCAAACGTGTTCTCCTTCGCGGAGAAGGCTGATTTGGCAGGAAGAAGCCCTGTGTGCACTGGCCCTGGCAACCCACCCATAGCCAGCTAGGGAGGGACCCACCTAGGGCCTAGCTGCGAAACGGCACAAAACGCGCTCCTAGGAGCTGCACTCTGCAAAGGGAAACTGTGCTCGGGGAACAAAGCTCAGCCCCAAGGCGGCTTGGCTCAGGATCGCAGCGCTTGCCTAGTTCTCACCTAGCCCTAGGCTCCCCATAGGGCCAAGGAGGGGCTGGGCTGCCTCTGGCTCCGTGGGCACTGCTGCTTGGCTGGTGGTCTCCGCACCCTGAAACGAACTCCAAACGTGTTCGCCTTCGCGGAGAAGGCTGATTTGGCAGGAAGAAGCCCTGTGTGCACTGGCCCTGGCAAACCGCCCATAGCCAGCTAGGGAGGGACCCACCTAGGGCCTAGCTGCGAAACGGCCCAAAACGCGCTCCTAGGAGCTGCACTCTGCAAAGGGAAACTGTGCTCGGGGAACAAAGCTCAGCCCCAAGGCGGCTTGGCTCAGGATCGCAGCGCTTGCCTAGTTCTCACCTAGCCCTAGGCTCCCCATAGGGCCAAGGAGGGGCTGGGCTGCCTCTGGCTCCGTGGGCACTGCTGCTTGGCTCGTGGTCTCCGCACCTTGAAACCAACTCCAAACGTGTTCTCCTTCGTGGAGAAGGCTGATTTGGCAGGAAGAAGCCCTGTGTGCACTGGCCCTGGCAACCCACCCATAGCCAGCTAGGGAGGGACCCACCTAGGGCCTAGCTGCGAAACGGCACAGAACGCGCTCCTAGGAGCTGCACTCTGCAAAGGGAAACTGTGCTCGGGGAACAAAGCTCAGCCCCAAGGCGGCTTGGCTCAGGATCGCAGCGCTTGCCTAGTTCTCACCTAGCCCTAGGCTCCCCATAGGGCCAAGGAGGGTCTGGGCTGCCTCTGGCTCCGTGGGCACTGCTGCTTGGCTGGTGGTCTCCGCACCTTGAAACCAACTCCAAACGTATTCTCCTACGCGGAGAAGGCTGATTTGGCAGGAAGAAGCCCTGTGTGCACTGGCCCTAGCAACCCTCCCATAGCCAGCTAGGGACAGACCCACCTAGGACCTAGCTGCGAAACGGCACAGAACTCGCTCCTAGGAGCTGCACTCTGTAAAGGGAAACTGTGCTCGGGGAACAAAGCTCAGCCCCAAGGCGGCTTGGCTCAGGATCGCAGCGCTGCCTAGTTCTCACCTAGCCCTAGGCTCCCCATAGGGCCAAGGAGGGTCTGGGCTGCCTCTGGCTCCGTGGGCACTCCTGCTTGGCTGGTGGTCTCCGCACCGTGAAACCAACTCCAAACGTGTTCTCCTTCGCGGAGAAGGCTGATTTGGCAGGAAGAAGCCCTGTGTGCACTGGCCCTGGTAACCCACCCATCGCCAGCTAGGGAGGGACCCACCTAGGGCCTAGCTGCGAAACGGCACAAAACGCGCACCAAGAGCAGCACTCTGCAAAGGGAAACTGTGCTCGGGGAACAAAGCTCAGCCCCAAGGCGGCTTGGCTCAGGATCGCAGCGCTTGCCTAGTTCTCACCTAGCCCTAGGCTCCCCATAGGGCCAAGGAGGGTCTGGGCTGCCTCTGGCTCCGTGGGCACTGCTGCTTAGTTGGTGGTCTCCGCACCTTGAAACCAACTCCAAACATGTTCTCCTTCGCGGAGAAGGCTGATTTGGCAGGAAGAAGCCCTGTGTGCACTGGCCTTGGCAAACCACCCATAGCCAGCTAAGGAGGGACCCACCTAGGGCCTAGCTGCGAAACGGCACAAAACGCGCTCCTAGGAGCTGCACTCTGCAAAGGGAAACTGTGCTCGGGGAACAAAGCTCAGCCCCAAGGCGGCTTGGCTCAGGATCGCAGCGCTTGCCTAGTTCTAACCTAGCCCTAGGCTCCCCATAGGGCCAAGGAGGGTCTGGGCTGCCTCTGGCTCCGTGGGCACTGCTGCTTGGCTGGTGGTCTCCGCAGCTTGAAACCAACTCCAAACGTGTTCTCCTTCGCGGAGAAGGCTGATTTGGCAGGAAGAAGCCCTGTGTGCACTGGCCCTGGCAACCCACCCATCGCCAGCTAGGGAGGGACCCACCTAGGGCCTAGCTGCGAAACGGCACAAAACGCGCTCCTAGGAGCTGCACTCTGCAAAGGGAAACTGTGCTCGGGGAACAAAGCTCAGCCCCAAGGCGGCTTGGCTCAGGATCGCAGCGCTTGCCTAGTTCTCACCTAGCCCTAGGCTCCCCATAGGGCCAAGGAGGGGCTGGGCTGCCTCTGGCTCCGTGGGCACTGCTGCTTGGCTGGTGGTCTCCGCACCGTGAAACGAACTCCAAACGTGTTCGCCTTCGCGGAGAAGGCTGATTTGGCAGGAAGAAGCCCTGTGTGCACTGGCCCTGGCAACACACCCATAGCCAGCTAGGGAAGTACCCACCTAGGGCCTAGCTGCGAAACGGCACAGAACGCGCTCCTAGGAGCTGCACTCTGCAAAGGGAAACTGTGCTCGGGGAACAAAGCTCAGCCCCAAGGCGGCTTGGCTCAGGATCGCAGCGCTTGCCTAGTTCTCACCTAGCCCTAGGCTCCCCATAGGGCCAAGGAGGGTCTGGGCTGCCTCTGGCTCCGTGGGCACTCCTGCTTGGCTGGTGGTCTCCGCACCGTGAAACCAACTCCAAACGTGTTCTCCTTCGCGGAGAAGGCTGATTTGGCAGGAAGAAGCCCTGTGTGCACTGGCCCTGGTAACCCACCCATCGCCAGCTAGGGAGGGACCCACCTAGGGCCTAGCTGCGAAACGGCACAAAACGCGCACCTAGGAGCAGCACTCTGCAAAGGGAAACTGTGCTCGGGGAACAAACCTCAGCCCCAAGGCGGCTTGGCTCAGGATCGCAGCGCTTGCCTAGTTCTCACCTAGCCCTAGGCTCCCCATAGGGCCAAGGAGGGTCTGGGCTGCCTCTGGCTCCGTGGGCACTGCTGCTTGGTTGGTGGTCTCCGCAGCTTGAAACCAACTCCAAACGTGTTCTCCTTCGCGGAGAAGGCTGATTTGGCAGGAAGTAGCCCTGTGTGCACTGGCCCTGGCAACACACCCATCGCCAGCGAGGGAGGGACCCACCTAGGGCCTAGCTGCGAAACGGCACAGAACGCGCTCCTAGGAGCTGCACTCTGCAAAGGGAAACTGTGCTCGGGGAACAAAGCTCAGCCCCAAGGCGGCTTGGCTCAGGATCGCAGCGCTTGCCTAGTTCTCACCTAGCCCTAGGCTCCCCATAGGGCCAAGGAGGGTCTGGGCTGCCTCTGGCTCCGTGGGCACTGCTGCTTGGCTGGTGGTCTCCGCACCTTGAAACCAACTCCAAACGTGTTCTCCTTCACGGAGAAGGCTGATTTGGCAGGAAGAAGCCCTGTGTGCACTGGCCCTGGCAACCCACCCATAGCCAGCTAGGGAGGGACCCACCTAGGGCCTAGCTGCGAAACGGCACAAAACGCGCTCCTAGGAGCTGCACTCTGCAAAGGGAAACTGTGCTCGGGGAACAAAGCTCAGCCCCAAGGCGGCTTGGCTCAGGATCGCAGCGCTTGCCTAGTTCTCACCTAGCCCTAGGCTCCCCATAGGGCCAAGGAGGGGCTGGGCTGCCTCTGGCTCCGTGGGCACTGCTGCTTGGCTGGTGGTCTCCGCACCGTGAAACGAACTCCAAACGTGTTCGCCTTCGCGGAGAAGGCTGATTTGGCAGGAAGAAGCCCTGTGTGCACTGGCCCTGGCAACACACCCATAGCCAGCTAGGGAAGGACCCACCTAGGGCCTAGCTGCGAAACGGCACAGAACGCGCTCCTAGGAGCTGCACTCTGCAAAGGGAAACTGTGCTCGGGGAACAAAGCTCAGCCCCAAGGCGGCTTGGCTCAGGATCGCAGCGCTTGCCTAGTTCTCACCTAGCCCTAGGCTCCCCATAGGGCCAAGGAGGGTCTGGGCTGCCTCTGGCTCCGTGGGCACTGCTGCTTGGCTCGTGGTCTCCGCACCTTGAAACCAACTCCAAACGTGTTCTCCTTCGTGGAGAAGGCTGATTTGGCAGGAAGAAGCCCTGTGTGCACTGGCCCTGGCAAACCACCCATAGCCAGCTAAGGAGGGACCCACCTAGGGCCTAGCTGCGAAACGGCACAAAACGCACTCCTAGGAGCTGCACTCTGCAAAGGGAAACTGTGCTCGGGGAACAAAGCTCAGCCCCAAGGCGGCTTGGCTCAGGATCGCAGCGCTTGCCTAGTTCTCACCTAGCCCTAGGCTCCCCATAGGGCCAAGGAGGGTCTGGGCTGCCTCTGGCTCCGTGGGCACTGCTGCTTGGCTGGTGGTCTCCGCACCTTGAAACCAACTCCAAACGTGTTCTCCTTCGCGGAGAAGGCTGATTTGGCAGGAAGAAGCCCTGTGTGCACTGGCCCTGGCAACCCACCCATAGCCAGCTAGGGAGGGACCCAACTAGGGCCTAGCTGCGAAACGGCACAAAACGCGCTGCTAGGAGCTGCACTCTGCAAAGGGAAACTGTGCTCGGGGAACAAAGCTCAGCCCCAAGGCGGCTTGGCTCAGGATCGCTGCGCTTGCCTAGTTCTCACCTAGCCCTAGGCTCCCCATAGGGCCAAGGAGGGGCTGGGCTGCCTCTGGCTCCGTGGGCACTGCTGCTTGGCTGGTGGTCTCCGCACCGTGAAACCAACTCCAAACGTGTTCGCCTTCGCGGAGAAGGCTGATTTGGCAGGAAGAAGCCCTGTGTGCACTGGCCCTGGCAACCCAACCATAGCCAGCTAGGGAGGGACCCACCTAGGGCCTAGCTGCGAAACGGCACAGAACGCGCTCCTAGGAGCTGCACTCTGCAAAGGGAAACTGTGCTCGGGGAACAAAGCTCAGCCCCAAGGCGGCTTGGCTCAGGATCGCAGCGCTTGCCTAGTTCTCACCTAGCCCTAGGCTCCCCATAGGGCCATGGAGGGTCTGGGCTGCCTCTGGCTCCGTGGGCACTGCTGCTTGGCTGGTGGTCTCCGCACCTTGAAACCAACTCCAAACGTGTTCTCCTTCGCGGAGAAGGCTGATTTGGCAGGAAGAAGCCCTGTGTGCACTGGCCCTAGCAACCCTCCCATAGCCAGCTAGGGACAGACCCACCTAGGACCTAGCTGCGAAACGGCACAGAACGCGCTCCTAGGAGCTGCACTCTGTAAAGGGAAACTGTGCTCGGGGAACAAAGCTCAGCCCCAAGGCGGCTTGGCTCAGGATCGCAGCAATGCCTAGTTCTCACCTAGCCCTAGGCTCCCCATAGGGCCAAGGAGGGTCTGGGCTGCCTCTGGCTCCGTGGGCACTCCTGCTTGGCTGGTGGTCTCCGCACCGTGAAACCAACTCCAAACGTGTTCTCCTTCGCGGAGAAGGCTGATTTGGCAGGAAGAAGCCCTGTGTGCACTGGCCCTGGTAACCCACCCATCGCCAGCTAGGGAGGGACCCACCTAGGGCCTAGCTGCGAAACGGCACAAAACGCGCACCAAGAGCAGCACTCTGCAAAGGGAAACTGTGCTCGGGGAACAAACCTCAGCCCCAAGGCGGCTTGGCTCAGGATCGCAGCGCTTGCCTAGTTCTCACCTAGCCCTAGGCTCCCCATAGGGCCAAGGAGGGTCTGGGCTGCCTCTGGCTCCGTGGGCACTGCTGCTTGGTTGGTGGTCTCCGCACCTTGAAACCAACTCCAAACGTGTTCTCCTTCGCGGAGAAG
The DNA here is from genome assembly GCF_054392235.1 of Sus scrofa. Classification (NCBI taxonomy): domain Eukaryota; kingdom Metazoa; phylum Chordata; class Mammalia; order Artiodactyla; family Suidae; genus Sus; species Sus scrofa. The sequence continues at coordinate 30,164,755 of NC_139389.1, read as the reverse complement.
GCTGATTTGGCAGGAAGTAGCCCTGTGTGCACTGGCCCTTGCAACACACCCATCGCCAGCGAGGGAGGGACCCACCTAGGGCCTAGCTGCGAAACGGCACAAAACGCGCACCTAGGAGCTGCACTCTGCAAAGGGAAACTGTGCTCGTGGAACAAAGCTCAGCCCCAAGGCAGCTTGGCTCAGGATCGCAGCGCTTGCCTAGTTCTCACCTAGCCCTAGGCTCCCCATAGGGCCAAGGAGGGTCTGGGCTGCCTCTGGCTCCGTGGGCACTGCTGCTTGGCTGGTGGTCTCCGCACCTTGAAACCAACTCCAAACGTGTTCTCCTTCGCGGAGAAGGCTGATTTGGCAGGAAGAAGCCCTGTGTGCACTGGCCCTAGCAACCCACCCATAGCCAGCTAAGGAGGGACCCACCTAGGGCCTAGCTGCGAAACGGCACAAAACGCGCTCCTAGGAGCTGCACTCTGCAAAGGGAAACTGTGCTCGGGGAACAAAGCTCAGCCCCAAGGCAGCTTGGCTCAGGATCTCAGCGCTTGCCTAGTTCTCACCTAGCACTAGGCTCCCCATAGGGCCAAGGAGGGTCTGGGCTGCCTCTGGCTCCGTGAGCACTGCTGCTTGGTTGGTGGTCTCCGCACCTTGAAACCAACTCCAAACGTGTTCTCCTTCGTGGAGAAGGCTGATTTGGCAGGAAGAAGCCCTGTGTGCACTGGCCCTGGCAAACCGCCCATAGCCAGCTAAGGAGGGACCCACCTAGGGCCTAGCTGCGAAACGGCACAAAACGCGCACCTAGGAGCAGCACTCTGCAAAGGGAAACTGTGCTCGGGGAACAAACTTCAGCCCCAAGGCGGCTTGGCTCAGGATCGCAGCGCTTGCCTAGTTCTCACCTAGCCCTAGGCTCCCCATAGGGCCAAGGAGGGTCTGGGCTGCCTCTGGCTCCGTGGGCACTGCTGCTTGGTTGGTGGTCTCCGCAGCTTGAAACCAACTCCAAACGTGTTCTCCTTCGCGGAGAAGGCTGATTTGGCAGGAAGAAGCCCTGTGTGCACTGGCCCTGGCAACACACCCATCGCCAGCGAGGGAGGGACCCACCTAGGGCCTAGCTGCGAAACGGCACAAAACGCGCTCCTAGGAGCTGCACTCTGCAAAGGGAAACTGTGCTCGGGGAACAAAGCTCAGCCCCAAGGCGGCTTGGCTCAGGATCGCAGCGCTTGCCTAGTTCTCACCTAGCCCTAGGCTCCCCATAGGGCCAAGGAGGGTCTGGGCTGCCTCTGGCTCCGTGGGCACTGCTGCTTGGTTGGTGGTCTCCGCACCGTGAAACCAACTCCAAACGTGTTCGCCTTCGCGGAGAAGGCTGATTTGGCAGGAAGAAGCTCTGTGTGCACTGGCCCTGGCAACCCACCCATAGCCAGCTAGGGAGGGACCCACCTAGGGCCTAGCTGCGAAACGGCACAGAACGCGCTCCTAGGAGCTGCACTCTGCAAAGGGAAACTGTGCTCGGGGAACAAAGCTCAGCCCCAAGGCGGCTTGGCTCAGGATCGCATAGCTTGCCTAGTTCTCACCTAGCCCTAGGCTCCCCATAGGGCCAAGGAGGGTCTGGGCTGCCTCTGGCTCCGTGGGCACTGCTGCTTGGCTGGTGGTCTCCGCAGCTTGAAACCAACTCCAAACGTGTTCTCCTTCGCGGAGAAGGCTGATTTGGCAGGAAGTAGCCCTGTGTGCACTGGCCCTGGCAACCCACCCATCGCCAGCTAGGGAGGGACCCACCTAGGGCCTAGGTGCGAAACGGCACAAAACGCGCACCTAGGAGCTGCACTCTGCAAAGGGAAACTGTGCTCGGGGAACAAAGCTCAGCCCCAAGGCAGCTTGGCTCAGGATCGTAGCGCTTGCCTAGTTCTCACCTAGCCCTAGGCTCCCCATAGGGCCAAGGAGGGTCTGGGCTGCCTCTGGCTCCGTGGGCACTGCTGCTTGGCTGGTGGTCTCCGCAGCTTGAAACCAACTCCAAACGTGTTCTCCTTCGCGGAGAAGGCTGATTTGGCAGGAAGAAGCCCTGTGTGCACTGGCCCTGGCAACCCAGCCATAGCCAGCTAGGGAGGGACCCACCTAGGGCCTAGCTGCGAAACGGCACAGAACGCGCTCCTAGGAGCTGCACTCTGCAAAGGGAAACTGTGCTCGGGGAACAAAGCTCAGCCCCAAGGCGGCTTGGCTCAGGATCGCAGCGCTTGCCTAGTTCTCACCTAGCCCTAGGCTCCCCATAGGGCCAAGGAGGGTCTGGGCTGCCTCTGGCTCCGTGGGCACTGTTGCTTGGCTGGAGGTCTCCGCACCTTGAAACCAACTCCAAACGTGTTCTCCTTCGCGGAGAAGGCTGATTTGGCAGGAAGAAGCCCTGTGTGCACTGGCCCTGGCAACCCACCCATAGCCAGCTAGGGAGGGACCCACCTAGGGCCTAGCTGCGAAACGGCACAGAACGCGCTCCTAGGAGCTGCACTCTGCAAAGGGAAACTGTGCTCGGGGAACAAAGCTCAGCCCCAAGGCGGCTTGGCTCAGGATCGCAGCGCTTGCCTAGTTCTCACCTAGCCCTAGGCTCCCCATAGGGCCAAGGAGGGTCTGGGCTGCCTCTGGCTCCGTGGGCACTGCTGCTTGGTTGGTGGTCTCCGCACCTTGAAACCAACTCCAAACGTGTTCTCCTTCGCGGAGAAGGCTGATTTGGCAGGAAGAAGCCCTGTGTGCACTGGCCATGGTAACACACCCATCGCCAGCTAAGGAGGGACCCACCTAGGGCCTAGCTGCGAAACGGCACAAAACGCGCTCCTAGGAGCTGCACTCTGCAAAGGGAAACTGTGCTCGGGGAACAAAGCTCAGCCCCAAGGCGGCTTGGCTCAGGATCGCAGCGCTTGCCTAGTTCTCACCTAGCCCTTGGCTCCCCACAGGGCCAAGGAGGGTCTGGGCTGCCTCTGGCTCCGTGGGCACTGCTGCTTGGCTGGTGGTCTCCGCACCGTGAAACCAACTCCAAACGTGTTCTCCTTCGCGGAGAAGGCTGATTTGGCAGGAAAAAGCCCTGTGTGCACTGGCCCTAGCTACCCACACATAGCCAGCTAGGGAGGGACCCACCTAGGGCCTAGCTGCGAAACGGCACTAAACGCGCTCCTAGGAGCTGCACTCTGCAAAGGGAAACTGTGCTCGGGGAACAAACCTCAGCCCCAAGGCGGCTTGGCTCAGGATCGCAGCGCTTGCCTAGTTCTCACCTAGCACTAGGCTCCCCATAGGGCCAAGGAGGGTCTGGGCTGCCTCTGGCTCCGTGGGCACTGCTGCTTGGTTGGTGGTCTCCGCACCTTGAAACCAACTCCAAACGTGTTCTCCTTCGTGGAGAAGGCTGATTTGGCAGGAAGAAGCCCTGTGTGCACTGGCCCTGGCAAACCGCCCCTAGCCAGCTAGGGAGGGACCCACCTAGGGCCTAGCTGCGAAACGGCACAAAACGCGCTCCTAGGAGCTGCACTCTGCAAAGGGAAACTGTGCTCGGGGAACAAACCTCAGCCCCAAGGCGGCTTGGCTCAGGATCGCAGCGCTTGCCTAGTTCTCACCTAGCCCTAGGCTCCCCATAGGGCCAAGGAGGGTCTGGGCTGCCTCTGGCTCCGTGGGCACTGCTGCTTGGCTGGTGGTCTCCCCACCTTGAAACCAACTCCAAACGTGTTCTCCTTCGCGGAGAAGGCTGATTTGGCAGGAAGAAGCCCTGTGTGCACTGGCCCTGGCAACCCACCCATCGCCAGCTAGGGAGGGACCCACCTAGGGCCTAGCTGCGAAACGGCACAAAACGCGCACCTAGGAGCTGCACTCTGCAAAGGGAAACTGTGCTCGGGGAACAAAGCTCAGCCCCAAGGCAGCTTGGCTCAGGATCGTAGCGCTTGCCTAGTTCTCACCTAGCCCTAGGCTCCCCATAGGGCCAAGGAGGGTCTGGGCTGCCTCTGGCTCCGTGGGCACTGCTGCTTGGCTGGTGGTCTCCGCAGCTTGAAACCAACTCCAAACGTGTTCTCCTTCGCGGAGAAGGCTGATTTGGCAGGAAGTAGCCCTGTGTGCACTGGCCCTGGCAACCCACCCATCGCCAGCTAGGGAGGGACCCACCTAGGGCCTAGCTGCGAAACGGCACAAAACGCGCACCTAGGAGCTGCACTCTGCAAAGGGAAACTGTGCTCGGGGAACAAAGCTCAGCCCCAAGGCAGCTTGGCTCAGGATCGTAGCGCTTGCCTAGTTCTCACCTAGCCCTAGGCTCCCCATAGGGCCAAGGAGGGTCTGGGCTGCCTCTGGCTCCGTGGGCACTGCTGCTTGGCTGGTGGTCTCCGCAGCTTGAAACCAACTCCAAACGTGTTCTCCTTCGCGGAGAAGGCTGATTTGGCAGGAAGAAGCCCTGTGTGCACTGGCCCTGGCAACCCAGCCATAGCCAGCTAGGGAGGGACCCACCTAGGGCCTAGCTGCGAAACGGCACAGAACGCGCTCCTAGGAGCTGCACTCTGCAAAGGGAAACTGTGCTCGGGGAACAAAGCTCAGCCCCAAGGCGGCTTGGCTCAGGATCGCAGCGCTTGCCTAGTTCTCACCTAGCCCTAGGCTCCCCATAGGGCCAAGGAGGGTCTGGGCTGCCTCTGGCTCCGTGGGCACTGTTGCTTGGCTGGAGGTCTCCGCACCTTGAAACCAACTCCAAACGTGTTCTCCTTCGCGGAGAAGGCTGATTTGGCAGGAAGAAGCCCTGTGTGCACTGGCCCTGGCAACCCACCCATAGCCAGCTAGGGAGGGACCCACCCAGGGCCTAGCTGCGAAACGGCACAGAACGCGCTCCTAGGAGCTGCACTCTGCAAAGGGAAACTGTGCTCGGGGAACAAAGCTCAGCCCCAAGGCGGCTTGGCTCAGGATCGCAGCGCTTGCCTAGTTCTCACCTAGCCCTAGGCTCCACATAGGGCCAAGGAGGGGCTGGGCTGCCTCTGGCTCCGTGGGCACTGCTGCTTCGTTGGTGGTCTCCGCAGCTTGAAACCAACTCCAAACGTGTTCTCCTTCGTGGAGAAGGCTGATTTGGCAGGAAGAAGCCCTGTGTGCACTGGCCCTGGCAACCCACCCATCGCCAGCTAGGGAGGGACCCACCTAGGGCCTAGCTGCGAAACGGCACAGAACGCGCTCCTAGGAGCTGCACTCTGCAAAGGGAAACTGTGCTCGGGGAACAAACCTCAGCCCCAAGGCAGCTTGGCTCAGGATCGCAGCGCTTGCCTAGTTCTCACCTAGCCCTAGGCTCCCCATAGGGCCAAGGAGGGTCTGGGCTGCCTCTGGCTCCGTGGGCACTGCTGCTTAGCTGGTGGTCTCCGCACCGTGAAACCAACTCCAAACGTGTTCGCCTTCGCGGAGAAGGCTGATTTGGCAGGAAGAAGCCCTGTGTGCACTGGCCCTGGCAACCCAACCATCGCCAGCTAGGGAGGGACCCACCTAGGGCCTAGCTGCGAAACGGCACAGAACGCGCTCCTAGGAGCTGCACTCTGCAAAGGGAAACTGTGCTCGGGGAACAAAGCTCATCCCCAAGGCGGCTTGGCTCAGGATCGCAGCGCTTGCCTAGTTCTCACCTAGCCCTAGGCTCCCCATAGGGCCAAGGAGGGGCTGGGCTGCCTCTGGCTCCGTGGGCACTGCTGCTTGGTTGGTGGTCTCCGCACCGTGAAACCAACTCCAAACGTGTTCGCCTTCGCGGAGAAGGCTGATTTGGCAGGAAGAAGCCCTGTGTGCACTGGCCCTGGCAACCCACCCATAGCCAGCTAGGGAGGGACCCACCTAGGGCCTAGCTGCGAAACGGCACAAAACGCGCTCCTAGGAGCTGCACTCTGCAAAGGGAAACTGTGCTCGGGGAACAAAGCTCAGCCCCAAGGCGGCTTGGCTCAGGATCGCAGCGCTTGCCTCGTTCTCACCTAGCCCTAGGCTCCCCATAGGGCCAAGGAGGGTCTGGGCTGCCTCTGGCTCCGTGGGCACTGCTGCTTGGTTGGTGGTCTCCGCACCTTGAAACCAACTCCAAACGTGTTCTCCTTCGCGGAGAAGGCTGATTTGGCAGGAAGAAGCCCTGTGTGCCCTGGCCCTGGCAACCCACCCATAGCCAGCTAGGGAGGGACCCACCTAGGGCCTAGCTGCGAAACGGCACAAAACGCGCACCTAGGAGCTGCACTCTGCAAAGGGAAACTGTGCTCGGGGAACAAAGCTCAGCCCCAAGGCGGCTTGGCTCAGGATCGCAGCGCTTGCCTAGTTCTCACCTAGTCCTTGGCTCCCCATAGGGCCAAGGAGGGGCTGGGCTGCCTCTGGCTCCGTGGGCACTGCTGCTTGGCTGGTGGTCTCCGCACCGTGAAACCAACTCCAAACGTGTTCGCCTTCGCGGAGAAGGCTGATTTGGCAGGAAGAAGCCCTGTGTGCACTGGCCCTGGCAACCCACCCATAGCCAGCTAGGGAGGGACCCACCTAGGGCCTAGCTGCGAAACGGCACAGAACGCGCTCCTAGGAGCTGCACTCTGCAAAGGGAAACTGTGCTCGGGGAACAAAGCTCAGCCCCAAGGCAGCTTGGCTCAGGATCGCAGCGCTTGCCTAGTTCTCACCTAGCCCTAGGCTCCCCATAGGGCCAAGGAGGGTCTGGGCTGCCTCTGGCTCCGTGGGCACTGCTGCTTGGTTGGTGGTCTCCGCACCTTGAAACCAACTCCAAACGTGTTCTCCTTCGTGGAGAAGGCTGATTTGGCAGGAAGAAGCCCTGTGTGCACTGGCCCTGGCAACCCACCCATAGCCAGCTAGGGAGGGACCCACCTAGGGCCTAGCTGCGAAACGGCACAGAACGCGCTCCTAGGAGCTGCACTCTGCAAAGGGAAACTGTGCTCGGGGAACAAAGCTCAGCCCCAAGGCAGCTTGGCTCAGGATCGCAGCGCTTGCCTAGTTCTCACCTAGCCCTAGGCTCCCCATAGGGCCAAGGAGGGTCTGGGCTGCCTCTGGCTCCGTGGGCACTGCTGCTTGGTTGGTGGTCTCCGCACCTTGAAACCAACTCCAAACGTGTTCTCCTTCGTGGAGAAGGCTGATTTGGCAGGAAGAAGCCCTGTGTGCACTGGCCCTGGCAACCCACCCATAGCCAGCTAGGGAGGGACCCACCTAGGGCCTAGCTGCGAAACGGCACAGAACGCGCTCCTAGGAGCTGCACTCTGCAAAGGGAAACTGTGCTCGGGGAACAAAGCTCAGCCCCAAGGCAGCTTGGCTCAGGATCGCAGCGCTTGCCTAGTTCTCACCTAGCCCTAGGCTCCCCATAGGGCCAAGGAGGGTCTGGGCTGCCTCTGGCTCCGTGGGCACTGCTGCTTGGTTGGTGGTCTCCGCACCGTGAAACCAACTCCAAACGTGTTCGCCTTCGCGGAGAAGGCTGATTTGGCAGGAAGAAGCTCTGTGTGCACTGGCCCTGGCAACCCACCCATAGCCAGCTAGGGAGGGACCCACCTAGGGCCTAGCTGCGAAACGGCACAGAACGCGCTCCTAGGAGCTGCACTCTGCAAAGGGAAACTGTGCTCGGGGAACAAAGCTCAGCCCCAAGGCGGCTTGGCTCAGGATCGCAGCGCTTGCCTAGTTCTCACCTAGCCCTAGGCTCCCCATAGGGCCAAGGAGGGTCTGGGCTGCCTCTGGCTCCGTGGGCACTGCTGCTTGGCTGGTGGTCTCCGCAGCTTGAAACCAACTCCAAACGTGTTCTCCTTCGCGGAGAAGGCTGATTTGGCAGGAAGTAGCCCTGTGTGCACTGGCCCTGGCAACCCACCCATCGCCAGCTAGGGAGGGACCCACCTAGGGCCTAGGTGCGAAACGGCACAAAACGCGCACCTAGGAGCTGCACTCTGCAAAGGGAAACTGTGCTCGGGGAACAAAGCTCAGCCCCAAGGCAGCTTGGCTCAGGATCGTAGCGCTTGCCTAGTTCTCACCTAGCCCTAGGCTCCCCATAGGGCCAAGGAGGGTCTGGGCTGCCTCTGGCTCCGTGGGCACTGCTGCTTGGCTGGTGGTCTCCGCAGCTTGAAACCAACTCCAAACGTGTTCTCCTTCGCGGAGAAGGCTGATTTGGCAGGAAGAAGCCCTGTGTGCACTGGCCCTGGCAACCCACCCATAGCCAGCTAGGGAGGGACCCACCTAGGGCCTAGCTGCGAAACGGCACAGAACGCGCTCCTAGGAGCTGCACTCTGCAAAGGGAAACTGTGCTCGGGGAACAAAGCTCAGCCCCAAGGCGGCTTGGCTCAGGATCGCAGCGCTTGCCTAGTTCTCACCTAGCCCTAGGCTCCCCATAGGGCCAAGGAGGGTCTGGGCTGCCTCTGGCTCCGTGGGCACTGTTGCTTGGCTGGAGGTCTCCGCACCTTGAAACCAACTCCAAACGTGTTCTCCTTCGCGGAGAAGGCTGATTTGGCAGGAAGAAGCCCTGTGTGCACTGGCCCTGGCAACCCACCCATAGCCAGCTAGGGAGGGACCCACCTAGGGCCTAGCTGCGAAACGGCACAGAACGCGCTCCTAGGAGCTGCACTCTGCAAAGGGAAACTGTGCTCGGGGAACAAAGCTCAGCCCCAAGGCGGCTTGGCTCAGGATCGCAGCGCTTGCCTAGTTCTCACCTAGCCCTAGGCTCCCCATAGGGCCAAGGAGGGTCTGGGCTGCCTCTGGCTCCGTGGGCACTGCTGCTTGGTTGGTGGTCTCCGCACCTTGAAACCAACTCCAAACGTGTTCTCCTTCGCGGAGAAGGCTGATTTGGCAGGAAGAAGCCCTGTGTGCACTGGCCATGGTAACACACCCATCGCCAGCTAAGGAGGGACCCACCTAGGGCCTAGCTGCGAAACGGCACAAAACGCGCTCCTAGGAGCTGCACTCTGCAAAGGGAAACTGTGCTCGGGGAACAAAGCTCAGCCCCAAGGCGGCTTGGCTCAGGATCGCAGCGCTTGCCTAGTTCTCACCTAGCCCTTGGCTCCCCACAGGGCCAAGGAGGGTCTGGGCTGCCTCTGGCTCCGTGGGCACTGCTGCTTGGCTGGTGGTCTCCGCACCGTGAAACCAACTCCAAACGTGTTCTCCTTCGCGGAGAAGGCTGATTTGGCAGGAAAAAGCCCTGTGTGCACTGGCCCTAGCTACCCACACATAGCCAGCTAGGGAGGGACCCACCTAGGGCCTAGCTGCGAAACGGCACTAAACGCGCTCCTAGGAGCTGCACTCTGCAAAGGGAAACTGTGCTCGGGGAACAAACCTCAGCCCCAAGGCGGCTTGGCTCAGGATCGCAGCGCTTGCCTAGTTCTCACCTAGCACTAGGCTCCCCATAGGGCCAAGGAGGGTCTGGGCTGCCTCTGGCTCCGTGGGCACTGCTGCTTGGTTGGTGGTCTCCGCACCTTGAAACCAACTCCAAACGTGTTCTCCTTCGTGGAGAAGGCTGATTTGGCAGGAAGAAGCCCTGTGTGCACTGGCCCTGGCAAACCGCCCCTAGCCAGCTAGGGAGGGACCCACCTAGGGCCTAGCTGCGAAACGGCACAAAACGCGCTCCTAGGAGCTGCACTCTGCAAAGGGAAACTGTGCTCGGGGAACAAACCTCAGCCCCAAGGCGGCTTGGCTCAGGATCGCAGCGCTTGCCTAGTTCTCACCTAGCCCTAGGCTCCCCATAGGGCCAAGGAGGGTCTGGGCTGCCTCTGGCTCCGTGGGCACTGCTGCTTGGCTGGTGGTCTCCCCACCTTGAAACCAACTCCAAACGTGTTCTCCTTCGCGGAGAAGGCTGATTTGGCAGGAAGAAGCCCTGTGTGCACTGGCCCTGGCAACCCACCCATCGCCAGCTAGGGAGGGACCCACCTAGGGCCTAGCTGCGAAACGGCACAAAACGCGCACCTAGGAGCTGCACTCTGCAAAGGGAAACTGTGCTCGGGGAACAAAGCTCAGCCCCAAGGCAGCTTGGCTCAGGATCGTAGCGCTTGCCTAGTTCTCACCTAGCCCTAGGCTCCCCATAGGGCCAAGGAGGGTCTGGGCTGCCTCTGGCTCCGTGGGCACTGCTGCTTGGCTGGTGGTCTCCGCAGCTTGAAACCAACTCCAAACGTGTTCTCCTTCGCGGAGAAGGCTGATTTGGCAGGAAGTAGCCCTGTGTGCACTGGCCCTGGCAACCCACCCATCGCCAGCTAGGGAGGGACCCACCTAGGGCCTAGCTGCGAAACGGCACAAAACGCGCACCTAGGAGCTGCACTCTGCAAAGGGAAACTGTGCTCGGGGAACAAAGCTCAGCCCCAAGGCAGCTTGGCTCAGGATCGTAGCGCTTGCCTAGTTCTCACCTAGCCCTAGGCTCCCCATAGGGCCAAGGAGGGTCTGGGCTGCCTCTGGCTCCGTGGGCACTGCTGCTTGGCTGGTGGTCTCCGCAGCTTGAAACCAACTCCAAACGTGTTCTCCTTCGCGGAGAAGGCTGATTTGGCAGGAAGAAGCCCTGTGTGCACTGGCCCTGGCAACCCAGCCATAGCCAGCTAGGGAGGGACCCACCTAGGGCCTAGCTGCGAAACGGCACAGAACGCGCTCCTAGGAGCTGCACTCTGCAAAGGGAAACTGTGCTCGGGGAACAAAGCTCAGCCCCAAGGCGGCTTGGCTCAGGATCGCAGCGCTTGCCTCGTTCTCACCTAGCCCTAGGCTCCCCATAGGGCCAAGGAGGGTCTGGGCTGCCTCTGGCTCCGTGGGCACTGTTGCTTGGCTGGAGGTCTCCGCACCTTGAAACCAACTCCAAACGTGTTCTCCTTCGCGGAGAAGGCTGATTTGGCAGGAAGAAGCCCTGTGTGCACTGGCCCTGGCAACCCACCCATAGCCAGCTAGGGAGGGACCCACCCAGGGCCTAGCTGCGAAACGGCACAGAACGCGCTCCTAGGAGCTGCACTCTGCAAAGGGAAACTGTGCTCGGGGAACAAAGCTCAGCCCCAAGGCGGCTTGGCTCAGGATCGCAGCGCTTGCCTAGTTCTCACCTAGCCCTAGGCTCCACATAGGGCCAAGGAGGGGCTGGGCTGCCTCTGGCTCCGTGGGCACTGCTGCTTCGTTGGTGGTCTCCGCAGCTTGAAACCAACTCCAAACGTGTTCTCCTTCGTGGAGAAGGCTGATTTGGCAGGAAGAAGCCCTGTGTGCACTGGCCCTGGCAACCCACCCATCGCCAGCTAGGGAGGGACCCACCTAGGGCCTAGCTGCGAAACGGCACAGAACGCGCTCCTAGGAGCTGCACTCTGCAAAGGGAAACTGTGCTCGGGGAACAAACCTCAGCCCCAAGGCAGCTTGGCTCAGGATCGCAGCGCTTGCCTAGTTCTCACCTAGCCCTAGGCTCCCCATAGGGCCAAGGAGGGTCTGGGCTGCCTCTGGCTCCGTGGGCACTGCTGCTTAGCTGGTGGTCTCCGCACCGTGAAACCAACTCCAAACGTGTTCGCCTTCGCGGAGAAGGCTGATTTGGCAGGAAGAAGCCCTGTGTGCACTGGCCCTGGCAACCCAACCATCGCCAGCTAGGGAGGGACCCACCTAGGGCCTAGCTGCGAAACGGCACAGAACGCGCTCCTAGGAGCTGCACTCTGCAAAGGGAAACTGTGCTCGGGGAACAAAGCTCAGCCCCAAGGCGGCTTGGCTCAGGATCGCAGCGCTTGCCTAGTTCTCACCTAGCCCTAGGCTCCCCATAGGGCCAAGGAGGGGCTGGGCTGCCTCTGGCTCCGTGGGCACTGCTGCTTGGTTGGTGGTCTCCGCACCGTGAAACCAACTCCAAACGTGTTCGCCTTCGCGGAGAAGGCTGATTTGGCAGGAAGAAGCCCTGTGTGCACTGGCCCTGGCAACCCACCCATAGCCAGCTAGGGAGGGACCCACCTAGGGCCTAGCTGCGAAACGGCACAAAACGCGCTCCTAGGAGCTGCACTCTGCAAAGGGAAACTGTGCTCGGGGAACAAAGCTCAGCCCCAAGGCGGCTTGGCTCAGGATCGCAGCGCTTGCCTCGTTCTCACCTAGCCCTAGGCTCCCCATAGGGCCAAGGAGGGTCTGGGCTGCCTCTGGCTCCGTGGGCACTGCTGCTTGGTTGGTGGTCTCCGCACCTTGAAACCAACTCCAAACGTGTTCTCCTTCGCGGAGAAGGCTGATTTGGCAGGAAGAAGCCCTGTGTGCCCTGGCCCTGGCAACCCACCCATAGCCAGCTAGGGAGGGACCCACCTAGGGCCTAGCTGCGAAACGGCACAAAACGCGCACCTAGGAGCTGCACTCTGCAAAGGGAAACTGTGCTCGGGGAACAAAGCTCAGCCCCAAGGCGGCTTGGCTCAGGATCGCAGCGCTTGCCTAGTTCTCACCTAGTCCTTGGCTCCCCATAGGGCCAAGGAGGGGCTGGGCTGCCTCTGGCTCCGTGGGCACTGCTGCTTGGCTGGTGGTCTCCGCACCGTGAAACCAACTCCAAACGTGTTCGCCTTCGCGGAGAAGGCTGATTTGGCAGGAAGAAGCCCTGTGTGCACTGGCCCTGGCAACCCACCCATAGCCAGCTAGGGAGGGACCCACCTAGGGCCTAGCTGCGAAACGGCACAGAACGCGCTCCTAGGAGCTGCACTCTGCAAAGGGAAACTGTGCTCGGGGAACAAAGCTCAGCCCCAAGGCAGCTTGGCTCAGGATCGCAGCGCTTGCCTAGTTCTCACCTAGCCCTAGGCTCCCCATAGGGCCAAGGAGGGTCTGGGCTGCCTCTGGCTCCGTGGGCACTGCTGCTTGGTTGGTGGTCTCCGCACCTTGAAACCAACTCCAAACGTGTTCTCCTTCGTGGAGAAGGCTGATTTGGCAGGAAGAAGCCCTGTGTGCACTGGCCCTGGCAAACCGCCCATAGCCAGCTAGGGAGGGACCCACCTAGGGCCTAGCTGCGAAACGGCACAAAACGCGCTCCTAGGAGCTGCACTCTGCAAAGGGAAACTGTGCTCGGGGAACAAACCTCAGCCCCAAGGCGGCTTGGCTCAGGATCGCAGCGCTTGCCTAGTTCTCACCTAGCCCTAGGCTCCCCATAGGGCCAAGGAGGGTCTGGGCTGCCTCTGGCTCCGTGGGCACTGCTGCTTGGTTGGTGGTCTCCGCAGCTTGAAACCAACTCCAAACGTGTTCTCCTTCGCGGAGAAGGCTGATTTGGCAGGAGGTAGCCCTGTGTGCACTGGCCCTGGCAACCCACCCATCGCCAGCTAGGGAGGGACCCACCTAGGGCCTAGCTGCGAAACGGCACAAAACGCGCACCTAGGAGCTGCACTCTGCAAAGGGAAACTGTGCTCGGGGAACAAACCTCAGCCCCAAGGCAGCTTGGCTCAGGATCGTAGCGCTTGCCTAGTTCTCACCTAGCCCTAGGCTCCCCATAGGGCCAAGGAGGGTCTGGGCTGCCTCTGGCTCCGTGGGCACTGCTGCTTGGCTGGTGGTCTCCGCAGCTTGAAACCAACTCCAAACGTGTTCTCCTTCGCGGAGAAGGCTGATTTGGCAGGAAGTAGCCCTGTGTGCACTGGCCCTGGCAACCCACCCATCGCCAGCTAGGGAGGGACCCACCTAGGGCCTAGCTGCGAAACGGCACAAAACGCGCACCTAGGAGCTGCACTCTGCAAAGGGAAACTGTGCTCGGGGAACAAAGCTCAGCCCCAAGGCAGCTTGGCTCAGGATCGTAGCGCTTGCCTAGTTCTCACCTAGCCCTAGGCTCCCCATAGGGCCAAGGAGGGTCTGGGCTGCCTCTGGCTCCGTGGGCACTGCTGCTTGGCTGGTGGTCTCCGCAGCTTGAAACCAACTCCAAACGTGTTCTCCTTCGCGGAGAAGGCTGATTTGGCAGGAAGAAGCCCTGTGTGCACTGGCCCTGGCAACCCAGCCATAGCCAGCTAGGGAGGGACCCACCTAGGGCCTAGCTGCGAAACGGCACAGAACGCGCTCCTAGGAGCTGCACTCTGCAAAGGGAAACTGTGCTCGGGGAACAAAGCTCAGCCCCAAGGCGGCTTGGCTCAGGATCGCAGCGCTTGCCTAGTTCTCACCTAGCCCTAGGCTCCCCATAGGGCCAAGGAGGGTCTGGGCTGCCTCTGGCTCCGTGGGCACTGTTGCTTGGCTGGAGGTCTCCGCACCTTGAAACCAACTCCAAACGTGTTCTCCTTCGCGGAGAAGGCTGATTTGGCAGGAAGAAGCCCTGTGTGCACTGGCCCTGGCAACCCACCCATAGCCAGCTAGGGAGGGACCCACCTAGGGCCTAGCTGCGAAACGGCACAGAACGCGCTCCTAGGAGCTGCACTCTGCAAAGGGAAACTGTGCTCGGGGAACAAAGCTCAGCCCCAAGGCGGCTTGGCTCAGGATCGCAGCGCTTGCCTAGTTCTCACCTAGCCCTAGGCTCCACATAGGGCCAAGGAGGGGCTGGGCTGCCTCTGGCTCCGTGGGCACTGCTGCTTGGTTGGTGGTCTCCGCAGCTTGAAACCAACTCCAAACGTGTTCTCCTTCGTGGAGAAGGCTGATTTGGCAGGAAGAAGCCCTGTGTGCACTGGCCCTGGCAAACCACCCATAGCCAGCTAGGGAGGGACCCACCTAGGGCCTAGCTGCGAAACGGCACAGAACGCGCTCCTAGGAGCTGCACTCTGCAAAGGGAAACTGTGCTCGGGGAACAAACCTCAGCCCCAAGGCAGCTTGGCTCAGGATCGCAGCGCTTGCCTAGTTCTCACCTAGCCCTAGGCTCCCCATAGGGCCAAGGAGGGGCTGGGCTGCCTCTGGCTCCGTGGGCACTGCTGCTTAGCTGGTGGTCTCCGCACCGTGAAACCAACTCCAAACGTGTTCGCCTTCGCGGAGAAGGCTGATTTGGCAGGAAGAAGCCCTGTGTGCACTGGCCCTGGCAACCCAACCATCGCCAGCTAGGGAGGGACCCACCTAGGGCCTAGCTGCGAAACGGCACAGAACGCGCTCCTAGGAGCTGCACTCTGCAAAGGGAAACTGTGCTCGGGGAACAAAGCTCAGCCCCAAGGCAGCTTGGCTCAGGATCGTAGCGCTTGCCTAGTTCTCACCTAGCCCTAGGCTCCCCATAGGGCCAAGGAGGGTCTGGGCTGCCTCTGGCTCCGTGGGCACTGCTGCTTGGCTGGTGGTCTCCGCAGCTTGAAACCAACTCCAAACGTGTTCGCCTTCGCGGAGAAGGCTGATTTGGCAGGAAGAAGCCCTGTGTGCACTGGCCCTGGCAACCCAGCCATAGCCAGCTAGGGAGGGACCCACCTAGGGCCTAGCTGCGAAACGGCACAGAACGCGCTCCTAGGAGCTGCACTCTGCAAAGGGAAACTGTGCTCGGGGAACAAAGCTCAGCCCCAAGGCGGCTTGGCTCAGGATCGCAGCGCTTGCCTAGTTCTCACCTAGCCCTAGGCTCCACATAGGGCCAAGGAGGGTCTGGGCTGCCTCTGGCTCCGTGGGCACTGTTGCTTGGCTGGAGGTCTCCGCACCTTGAAACCAACTCCAAACGTGTTCTCCTTCGCGGAGAAGGCTGATTTGGCAGGAAGAAGCCCTGTGTGCACTGGCCCTGGTAACCCACCCATAGCCAGCTAGGGAGGGACCCACCTAGGGCCTAGCTGCGAAACGGCACAGAACGCGCTCCTAGGAGCTGCACTCTGCAAAGGGAAACTGTGCTCGGGGAACAAAGCTCAGCCCCAAGGCGGCTTGGCTCAGGATCGCAGCGCTTGCCTAGTTCTCACCTAGCCCTAGGCTCCACATAGGGCCAAGGAGGGGCTGGGCTGCCTCTGGCTCCGTGGGCACTGCTGCTTCGTTGGTGGTCTCCGCAGCTTGAAACCAACTCCAAACGTGTTCTCCTTCGTGGAGAAGGCTGATTTGGCAGGAAGAAGCCCTGTGTGCACTGGCCCTGGCAAACCACCCATAGCCAGCTAGGGAGGGACCCACCTAGGGCCTAGCTGCGAAACGGCACAGAACGCGCTCCTAGGAGCTGCACTCTGCAAAGGGAAACTGTGCTCGGGGAACAAACCTCAGCCCCAAGGCAGCTTGGCTCAGGATCGCAGCGCTTGCCTAGTTCTCACCTAGCCCTAGGCTCCCCATAGGGCCAAGGAGGGTCTGGGCTGCCTCTGGCTCCGTGGGCACTGCTGCTTAGCTGGTGGTCTCCGCACCGTGAAACCAACTCCAAACGTGTTCGCCTTCGCGGAGAAGGCTGATTTGGCAGGAAGAAGCCCTGTGTGCACTGGCCCTGGCAACCCAACCATCGCCAGCTAGGGAGGGACCCACCTAGGGCCTAGCTGCGAAACGGCACAGAACGCGCTCCTAGGAGCTGCACTCTGCAAAGGGAAACTGTGCTCGGGGAACAAAGCTCAGCCCCAAGGCGGCTTGGCTCAGGATCGCAGCGCTTGCCTAGTTCTCACCTAGCCCTAGGCTCCCCATAGGGCCAAGGAGGGGCTGGGCTGCCTCTGGCTCCGTGGGCACTGCTGCTTGGTTGGTGGTCTCCGCACCGTGAAACCAACTCCAAACGTGTTCGCCTTCGCGGAGAAGGCTGATTTG
The DNA here is from genome assembly GCF_054392235.1 of Sus scrofa. Taxonomy (NCBI): domain Eukaryota; kingdom Metazoa; phylum Chordata; class Mammalia; order Artiodactyla; family Suidae; genus Sus; species Sus scrofa. The sequence continues at coordinate 30,148,282 of NC_139389.1, read as the reverse complement.
GCAGGAAGAAGCCCTGTGTGCACTGGCCCTGGCAACCCACCCATAGCCAGCTAGGGAGGGACCCACCTAGGGCCTAGCTGCGAAACGGCACAAAACGCGCTCCTAGGAGCTGCACTCTGCAAAGGGAAACTGTGCTCGGGGAACAAAGCTCAGCCCCAAGGCGGCTTGGCTCAGGATCGCAGCGCTTGCCTCGTTCTCACCTAGCCCTAGGCTCCCCATAGGGCCAAGGAGGGTCTGGGCTGCCTCTGGCTCCGTGGGCACTGCTGCTTGGTTGGTGGTCTCCGCACCTTGAAACCAACTCCAAACGTGTTCTCCTTCGCGGAGAAGGCTGATTTGGCAGGAAGAAGCCCTGTGTGCACTGGCCCTGGCAAACCACCCATAGCCAGCTAGGGAGGGACCCACCTAGGGCCTAGCTGCGAAACGGCACAAAACGCGCTCCTAGGAGCTGCACTCTGCAAAGGGAAACTGTGCTCGGGGAACAAAGCTCAGCCCCAAGGCGGCTTGGCTCAGGATCGCAGCGCTTGCCTAGTTCTCACCTAGCCCTAGGCTCCCCATAGGGCCAAGGAGGGTCTGGGCTGCCTCTGGCTCCGTGGGCACTGCTGCTTGGTTGGTGGTCTCCGCACCTTGAAACCAACTCCAAACGTGTTCTCCTTCGCGGAGAAGGCTGATTTGGCAGGAAGAAGCCCTGTGTGCACTGGCCCTGGCAACCCACCCATAGCCAGCTAGGGAGGGACCCACCTAGGGCCTAGCTGCGAAACGGCACAAAACGCGCACCTAGGAGCTGCACTCTGCAAAGGGAAACTGTGCTCGGGGAACAAACCTCAGCCCCAAGGCGGCTTGGCTCAGGATCGCAGCGCTTGCCTAGTTCTCACCTAGTCCTTGGCTCCCCATAGGGCCAAGGAGGGTCTGGGCTGCCTCTGGCTCCGTGGGCACTGCTGCTTGGTTGGTGGTCTCCGCACCGTGAAACCAACTCCAAACGTGTTCTCCTTCGCGGAGAAGGCTGATTTGGCAGGAAGAAGCCCTGTGTGCACTGGCCCTGGCAACCCACCCATAGCCAGCTAGGGAGGGACCCACCGAGGGCCTAGCTGCGAAACGGCACAGAACGCGCTCCTAGGAGCTGCACTCTGCAAAGGGAAACTGTGCTCGGGGAACAAAGCTCAGCCCCAAGGCAGCTTGGCTCAGGATCGCAGCGCTTGCCTAGTTCTCACCTAGCACTAGGCTCACCATAGGGCCAAGGAGGGTCTGGGCTGCCTCTGGCTCCGTGGGCACTGCTGCTTGGTTGGTGGTCTCCGCAGCTTGAAACCAACTCCAAACGTGTTCGCCTTCGCGGAGAAGGCTGATTTGGCAGGAAGAAGCCCTGTGTGCACTGGCCCTGGCAAACCGCCCATAGCCAGCTAGGGAGGGACCCACCTAGGGCCTAGCTGCGAAACGGCACAAAACGCGCTCCTAGGAGCTGCACTCTGCAAAGGGAAACTGTGCTCGGGGAACAAAGCTCAGCCCCAAGGCGGCTTGGCTCAGGATCGCAGCGCTGCCTAGTTCTCACCTAGCCCTAGGCTCCCCATAGGGCCAAGGAGGGTCTGGGCTGTCTCTGGCTCCGTGGGCACTGCTGCTTGGTTGGTGGTCTCCGCACCTTGAAACCAACTCCAAACGTGTTCTCCTTCGCGGAGAAGGCTGATTTGGCAGGAAGAAGCCCTGTGTGCACTGGCCCTGGCAACCCACCCATAGCCAGCTAGGGAGGGACCCACCTAGGGCCTAGCTGCGAAACGGCACAAAACGCGCACCTAGGAGCTGCACTCTGCAAAGGGAAACTGTGCTCGGGGAACAAACCTCAGCCCCAAGGCGGCTTGGCTCAGGATCGCAGCGCTTGCCTAGTTCTCACCTAGTCCTTGGCTCCCCATAGGGCCAAGGAGGGTCTGGGCTGCCTCTGGCTCCGTGGGCACTGCTGCTTGGTTGGTGGTCTCCGCACCGTGAAACCAACTCCAAACGTGTTCTCCTTCGCGGAGAAGGCTGATTTGGCAGGAAGAAGCCCTGTGTGCACTGGCCCTGGCAACCCACCCATAGCCAGCTAGGGAGGGACCCACCGAGGGCCTAGCTGCGAAACGGCACAGAACGCGCTCCTAGGAGCTGCACTCTGCAAAGGGAAACTGTGCTCGGGGAACAAAGCTCAGCCCCAAGGCAGCTTGGCTCAGGATCGCAGCGCTTGCCTAGTTCTCACCTAGCACTAGGCTCACCATAGGGCCAAGGAGGGTCTGGGCTGCCTCTGGCTCCGTGGGCACTGCTGCTTGGTTGGTGGTCTCCGCAGCTTGAAACCAACTCCAAACGTGTTCGCCTTCGCGGAGAAGGCTGATTTGGCAGGAAGAAGCCCTGTGTGCACTGGCCCTGGCAAACCGCCCATAGCCAGCTAGGGAGGGACCCACCTAGGGCCTAGCTGCGAAACGGCACAAAACGCGCTCCTAGGAGCTGCACTCTGCAAAGGGAAACTGTGCTCGGGGAACAAAGCTCAGCCCCAAGGCGGCTTGGCTCAGGATCGCAGCGCTGCCTAGTTCTCACCTAGCCCTAGGCTCCCCATAGGGCCAAGGAGGGTCTGGGCTGTCTCTGGCTCCGTGGGCACTCCTGCTTGGCTGGTGGTCTCCGCACCGTGAAACCAACTCCAAACGTGTTCTCCTTCGCGGAGAAGGCTGATTTGGCAGGAAGAAGCCCTGTGTGCACTGGCCCTGGCAACCCACCCATCGCCAGCTAGGGAGGGACCCACCTAGGGCCTAGCTGCGAAACGGCACAAAACGCGCTCCTAGGAGCTGCACTCTGCAAAGGGAAACTGTGCTCGGGGAACAAAGCTCAGCCCCAAGGCGGCTTGGCTCAGGATCGCAGCGCTTGCCTAGTTCTCACCTAGCCCTAGGCTCCCCATAGGGCCAAGGAGGGTCTGGGCTGCCTCTGGCTCCGTGGGCACTGCTGCTTGGCTGGTGGTATCCGCACCTTGAAACCAACTCCAAACGTGTTCTCCTTCGCGGAGAAGGCTGATTTGGCAGGAAGAAGCCCTGTGTGCACTGGCCCTAGCAACCCACCCATAGCCAGCTAGGGAGGGACCCACCTAGGGCCTAGCTGCGAAACGGCACAAAACGCGCTCCTAGGAGCTGCACTCTGCAAAGGGAAACTGTGCTCGGGGAACAAAGCTCAGCCCCAAGGCGGCTTGGCTCAGGATCGCAGCGCTTGCCTAGTTCTCACCTAGCCCTAGGCTCCCCATAGGGCCAAGGAGGGTCTGGGCTGCCTCTGGCTCCGTGGGCACTGCTGCTTGGTTGGTGGTCTCCGCAGCTTGAAACCAACTCCAAACGTGTTCTCCTTCGTGGAGAAGGCTGATTTGGCAGGAAGAAGCCCTGTGTGCACTGGCCCTGGCAAACCACCCATAGCCAGCTAAGGAGGGACCCACCTAGGGCCTAGCTGCGAAACGGCACAAAACGCGCTCCTAGGAGCTGCACTCTGCAAAGGGAAACTGTGCTCGGGGAACAAAGCTCAGCCCCAAGGCGGCTTGGCTCAGGATCGCAGCGCTTGCCTAGTTCTCACCTAGCCCTAGGCTCCCCACAGGGCCAAGGAGGGTCTGGGCTGCCTCTGGCTCCGTGGGCACTGCTGCTTGGCTGGTGGTCTCCGCACCTTGAAACCAACTCCAAACGTGTTCTCCTTCGCGGAGAAGGCTGATTTGGCAGGAAGAAGCCCTGTGTGCACTGGCCCTGGCAACCCACCCATAGCCAGCTAGGGAGGGACCCACCTAGGGCCTAGCTGCGAAACGGCACAAAACGCGCACCTAGGAGCTGCACTCTGCAAAGGGAAACTGTGCTCGGGGAACAAAGCTCAGCCCCAAGGCGGCTTGGCTCAGGATCGCAGCGCTTGCCTAGTTCTCACCTAGCCCTAGGCTCCCCATAGGGCCAAGGAGGGGCTGGGCTGCCTCTGGCTCCGTGGGCACTGCTGCTTGGCTGGTGGTCTCCGCACCGTGAAACCAACTCCAAACGTGTTCGCCTTCGCGGAGAAGGCTGATTTGGCAGGAAGAAGCCCTGTGTGCACTGGCCCTGGCAACCCACCCATAGCCAGCTAGGGAGGGACCCACCTAGGGCCTAGCTGCGAAACGGCACAGAACGCGCTCCTAGGAGCTGCACTCTGCAAAGGGAAACTGTGCTCGGGGAACAAAGCTCAGCCCCAAGGCGGCTTGGCTCAGGATCGCAGCGCTTGCCTAGTTCTCACCTAGCCCTAGGCTCCCCATAGGGCCAAGGAGGGTCTGGGCTGCCTCTGGCTCCGTGGGCACTGCTGCTTGGTTGGTGGTCTCCGCACCTTGAAACCAACTCCAAACGTGTTCTCCTTCGTGGAGAAGGCTGATTTGGCAGGAAGAAGCCCTGTGTGCACTGGCCCTGGCAAACCACCCATAGCCAGCTAAGGAGGGACCCATCTAGGGCCTAGCTGCGAAACGGCACAAAACGCGCTCCTAGGAGCTGCACTCTGCAAAGGGAAACTGTGCTCGGGGAACAAAGCTCAGCCCCAAGGCGGCTTGGCTCAGGATCGCAGCGCTTGCCTAGTTCTCACCTAGCCCTAGGCTCCCCATAGGGCCAAGGAGGGTCTGGGCTGCCTCTGGCTCCGTGGGCACTGCTGCTTGGCTGGTGGTCTCCGCACCTTGAAACCAACTCCAAACGTGTTCTCCTTCGCGGAGAAGGCTGATTTGGCAGGAAGAAGCCCTGTGTGCACTGGCCCTGGCAACCCACCCATAGCCAGCTAGGGAGGGACCCACCTAGGGCCTAGCTGCGAAACGGCACAAAACGCGCACCTAGGAGCTGCACTCTGCAAAGGGAAACTGTGCTCGGGGAACAAAGCTCAGCCCCAAGGCGGCTTGGCTCAGGATCGCAGCGCTTGCCTAGTTCTCACCTAGCCCTAGGCTCCCCATAGGGCCAAGGAGGGTCTGGGCTGCCTCTGGCTCCGTGGGCACTGCTGCTTGGTTGGTGGTCTCCGCACCTTGAAACCAACTCCAAACGTGTTCGCCTTCGCGGAGAAGGCTGATTTGGCAGGAAGAAGCCTTGTGTGCACTGGCCCTGGCAACCCACCCATCGCCAGCTAGGGAGGGACCCACCTAGGGCCTAGCTGCGAAACGGCACAAAACGCGCTCCTAGGAGCTGCACTCTGCAAGGGAAACTGTGCTCGGGGAACAAAGCTCAGCCCCAAGGCGGCTTGGCTCAGGATCGCAGCGCTTGCCTAGTTCTCACCTAGCCCTAGGCTCCCCATAGGGCCAAGGAGGGGCTGGGCTGCCTCTGGCTCCGTGGGCACTGCTGCTTGGCTGGTGGTCTCCGCACCCTGAAACGAACTCCAAACGTGTTCGCCTTCGCGGAGAAGGCTGATTTGGCAGGAAGAAGCCCTGTGTGCACTGGCCCTGGCAACACACCCATAGCCAGCTAGGGAAGTACCCACCTAGGGCCTAGTTGCGAAACGGCACAGAACGCGCTCCTAGGAGCTGCACTCTGCAAAGGGAAACTGTGCTCGGGGAACAAAGCTCAGCCCCAAGGCGGCTTGGCTCAGGATCGCAGCGCTTGCCTAGTTCTCACCTAGCCCTAGGCTCCCCATAGGGCCAAGGAGGGTCTGGGCTGCCTCTGGCTCCGTGGGCACTCCTGCTTGGCTGGTGGTCTCCGCACCGTGAAACCAACTCCAAACGTGTTCTCCTTCGCGGAGAAGGCTGATTTGGCAGGAAGAAGCCCTGTGTGCACTGGCCCTGGTAACCCACCCATCGCCAGCTAGGGAGGGACCCACCTAGGGCCTAGCTGCGAAACGGCACAAAACGCGCACCTAGGAGCTGCACTCTGCAAAGGGAAACTGTGCTCGTGGAACAAAGCTCAGCCCCAAGGCAGCTTGGCTCAGGATCGCAGCGCTTGCCTAGTTCTCACCTAGCCCTAGGCTCCCCATAGGGCCAAGGAGGGTCTGGGCTGCCTCTGGCTCCGTGGGCACTGCTGCTTGGTTGGTGGTCTCCGCAGCTTGAAACCAACTCCAAACGTGTTCTCCTTCGCGGAGAAGGCTGATTTGGCAGGAAGTAGCCCTGTGTGCACTGGCCCTGGCAACACACCCATCGCCAGCGAGGGAGGGACCCACCTAGGGCCTAGCTGCGAAACGGCACAGAACGCGCTCCTAGGAGCTGCACTCTGCAAAGGGAAACTGTGCTCGGGGAACAAAGCTCAGCCCCAAGGCGGCTTGGCTCAGGATCGCAGCGCTTGCCTAGTTCTCACCTAGCCCTAGGCTCCCCATAGGGCCAAGGAGGGTCTGGGCTGCCTCTGGCTCCGTGGGCACTGCTGCTTGGCTGGTGGTCTCCGCACCTTGAAACCAACTCCAAACGTGTTCTCCTTCGCGGAGAAGGCTGATTTGGCAGGAAGAAGCCCTGTGTGCACTGGCCTTGGCAAACCACCCATAGCCAGCTAAGGAGGGACCCACCTAGGGCCTAGCTGCGAAACGGCACAAAACGCGCTCCTAGGAGCTGCACTCTGCAAAGGGAAACTGTGCTCGGGGAACAAAGCTCAGCCCCAAGGCGGCTTGGCTCAGGATCGCAGCGCTTGCCTAGTTCTCACCTAGCCCTAGGCTCCCCATAGGGCCAAGGAGGGGCTGGGCTGCCTCTGGCTCCGTGGGCACTGCTGCTTGGCTGGTGGTCTCCGCACCGTGAAACGAACTCCAAACGTGTTCGCCTTCGCGGAGAAGGCTGATTTGGCAGGAAGAAGCCCTGTGTGCACTGGCCCTGGCAACACACCCATAGCCAGCTAGGGAAGTACCCACCTAGGGCCTAGCTGCGAAACGGCACAGAATGCGCTCCTAGGAGCTGCACTCTGCAAAGGGAAACTGTGCTCGGGGAACAAAGCTCAGCCCCAAGGCGGCTTGGCTCAGGATCGCAGCGCTTGCCTAGTTCTCACCTAGCCCTAGGCTCCCCATAGGGCCAAGGAGGGGCTGGGCTGCCTCTGGCTCCGTGGGCACTGCTGCTTGGCTGGTGGTCTCCGCACCTTGAAACCAACTCCAAACGTGTTCTCCTTCGCGGAGAAGGCTGATTTGGCAGGAAGAAGCCCTGTGTGCACTGGCCCTGGCAACCCACCCATAGCCAGCTAGGGAGGGACCCACCTAGGGCCTAGCTGCGAAACGGCACAAAACGCGCTCCTAGGAGCTGCACTCTGCAAAGGGAAACTGTGCTCGGGGAACAAAGCTCAGCCCCAAGGCGGCTTGGCTCAGGATCGCAGCGCTTGCCTAGTTCTCACCTAGCCCTAGGCTCCCCATAGGGCCAAGGAGGGGCTGGGCTGCCTCTGGCTCCGTGGGCACTGCTGCTTGGCTGGTGGTCTCCGCACCTTGAAACCAACTCCAAACGTGTTCTCCTTCGCGGAGAAGGCTGATTTGGCAGGAAGAAGCCCTGTGTGCACTGGCCCTGGTAACCCACCCATCGCCAGCTAGGGAGGGACCCACCTAGGGCCTAGCTGCGAAACGGCACAAAACGCGCACCTAGGAGCTGCACTCTGCAAAGGGAAACTGTGCTCGTGGAACAAAGCTCAGCCCCAAGGCGGCTTGGCTCAGGATCGCAGCGCTTGCCTAGTTCTCACCTAGCCCTAGGCTCCCCATAGGGCCAAGGAGGGTCTGGGCTGCCTCTGGCTCCGTGGGCACTGCTGCTTGGTTGGTGGTCTCCGCAGCTTGAAACCAACTCCAAACGTGTTCTCCTTCGCGGAGAAGGCTGATTTGGCAGGAAGTAGCCCTGTGTGCACTGGCCCTGGCAACACACCCATCGCCAGCGAGGGAGGGACCCACCTAGGGCCTAGCTGCGAAACGGCACAGAACGCGCTCCTAGGAGCTGCACTCTGCAAAGGGAAACTGTGCTCGGGGAACAAAGCTCAGCCCCAAGGCGGCTTGGCTCAGGATCGCAGCGCTTGCCTAGTTCTCACCTAGCCCTAGGCTCCCCAAAGGGCCAAGGAGGGTCTGGGCTGCCTCTGGCTCCGTGGGCACTGCTGCTTGGTTGGTGGTCTCCGCACCTTGAAACCAACTCCAAACGTGTTCTCCTTCGCGGAGAAGGCTGATTTGGCAGGAAGAAGCCCTGTGTGCACTGGCCTTGGCAAACCACCCATAGCCAGCTAAGGAGGGACCCACCTAGGGCCTAGCTGCGAAACGGCACAAAACGCGCTCCTAGGAGCTGCACTCTGCAAAGGGAAACTGTGCTCGGGGAACAAAGCTCAGTCCCAAGGCGGCTTGGCTCAGGATCGCAGCGCTTGCCTAGTTCTAACCTAGCCCTAGGCTCCCCATAGGGCCAAGGAGGGTCTGGGCTGCCTCTGGCTCCGTGGGCACTGCTGCTTGGCTGGTGGTCTCCGCACCTTGAAACCAACTCCAAACGTGTTCTCCTTCGCGGAGAAGGCTGATTTGGCAGGAAGAAGCCCTGTGTGCACTGGCCCTGGCAACCCACCCATAGCCAGCTAGGGAGGGACCCACCTAGGGCCTAGCTGCGAAACGGCACAAAACGCGCTCCTAGGAGCTGCACTCTGCAAAGGGAAACTGTGCTCGGGGAACAAAGCTCAGCCCCAAGGCGGCTTGGCTCAGGATCGCAGCGCTTGCCTAGTTCTCACCTAGCCCTAGGCTCCCCATAGGGCCAAGGAGGGTCTGGGCTGCCTCTGGCTCCGTGGGCACTGCTGCTTGGTTGGTGGTCTCCGCACCTTGAAACCAACTCCAAACGTGTTCGCCTTCGCGGAGAAGGCTGATTTGGCAGGAAGAAGCCTTGTGTGCACTGGCCCTGGCAACCCACCCATCGCCAGCTAGGGAGGGACCCACCTAGGGCCTAGCTGCGAAACGGCACAAAACGCGCTCCTAGGAGCTGCACTCTGCAAGGGAAACTGTGCTCGGGGAACAAAGCTCAGCCCCAAGGCGGCTTGGCTCAGGATCGCAGCGCTTGCCTAGTTCTCACCTAGCCCTAGGCTCCCCATAGGGCCAAGGAGGGGCTGGGCTGCCTCTGGCTCCGTGGGCACTGCTGCTTGGCTGGTGGTCTCCGCACCCTGAAACGAACTCCAAACGTGTTCGCCTTCGCGGAGAAGGCTGATTTGGCAGGAAGAAGCCCTGTGTGCACTGGCCCTGGCAACACACCCATAGCCAGCTAGGGAAGTACCCACCTAGGGCCTAGCTGCGAAACGGCACAGAACGCGCTCCTAGGAGCTGCACTCTGCAAAGGGAAACTGTGCTCGGGGAACAAAGCTCAGCCCCAAGGCGGCTTGGCTCAGGATCGCAGCGCTTGCCTAGTTCTCACCTAGCCCTAGGCTCCCCATAGGGCCAAGGAGGGTCTGGGCTGCCTCTGGCTCCGTGGGCACTCCTGCTTGGCTGGTGGTCTCCGCACCGTGAAACCAACTCCAAACGTGTTCTCCTTCGCGGAGAAGGCTGATTTGGCAGGAAGAAGCCCTGTGTGCACTGGCCCTGGTAACCCACCCATCGCCAGCTAGGGAGGGACCCACCTAGGGCCTAGCTGCGAAACGGCACAAAACGCGCACCTAGGAGCTGCACTCTGCAAAGGGAAACTGTGCTCGTGGAACAAAGCTCAGCCCCAAGGCAGCTTGGCTCAGGATCGCAGCGCTTGCCTAGTTCTCACCTAGCCCTAGGCTCCCCATAGGGCCAAGGAGGGTCTGGGCTGCCTCTGGCTCCGTGGGCACTGCTGCTTGGTTGGTGGTCTCCGCAGCTTGAAACCAACTCCAAACGTGTTCTCCTTCGTGGAGAAGGCTGATTTGGCAGGAAGTAGCCCTGTGTGCACTGGCCCTGGCAACACACCCATCGCCAGCGAGGGAGGGACCCACCTAGGGCCTAGCTGCGAAACGGCACAGAACGCGCTCCTAGGAGCTGCACTCTGCAAAGGGAAACTGTGCTCGGGGAACAAAGCTCAGCCCCAAGGCGGCTTGGCTCAGGATCGCAGCGCTTGCCTAGTTCTCACCTAGCCCTAGGCTCCCCATAGGGCCAAGGAGGGGCTGGGCTGCCTCTGGCTCCGTGGGCACTGCTGCTTGGCTGGTGGTCTCCGCACCTTGAAACCAACTCCAAACGTGTTCTCCTTCGCGGAGAAGGCTGATTTGGCAGGAAGAAGCCCTGTGTGCACTGGCCTTGGCAAACCACCCATAGCCAGCTAAGGAGGGACCCACCTAGGGCCTAGCTGCGAAACGGCACAAAACGCGCTCCTAGGAGCTGCACTCTGCAAAGGGAAACTGTGCTCGGGGAACAAAGCTCAGCCCCAAGGCGGCTTGGCTCAGGATCGCAGCGCTTGCCTAGTTCTCACCTAGCCCTAGGCTCCCCATAGGGCCAAGGAGGGGCTGGGCTGCCTCTGGCTCCGTGGGCACTGCTGCTTGGCTGGTGGTCTCCGCACCGTGAAACGAACTCCAAACGTGTTCGCCTTCGCGGAGAAGGCTGATTTGGCAGGAAGAAGCCCTGTGTGCACTGGCCCTGGCAACACACCCATAGCCAGCTAGGGAAGTACCCACCTAGGGCCTAGCTGCGAAACGGCACAGAATGCGCTCCTAGGAGCTGCACTCTGCAAAGGGAAACTGTGCTCGGGGAACAAAGCTCAGCCCCAAGGCGGCTTGGCTCAGGATCGCAGCGCTTGCCTAGTTCTCACCTAGCCCTAGGCTCCCCATAGGGCCAAGGAGGGGCTGGGCTGCCTCTGGCTCCGTGGGCACTGCTGCTTGGCTGGTGGTCTCCGCACCTTGAAACCAACTCCAAACGTGTTCTCCTTCGCGGAGAAGGCTGATTTGGCAGGAAGAAGCCCTGTGTGCACTGGCCCTGGCAACCCACCCATAGCCAGCTAGGGAGGGACCCACCTAGGGCCTAGCTGCGAAACGGCACAAAACGCGCTCCTAGGAGCTGCACTCTGCAAAGGGAAACTGTGCTCGGGGAACAAAGCTCAGCCCCAAGGCGGCTTGGCTCAGGATCGCAGCGCTTGCCTAGTTCTCACCTAGCCCTAGGCTCCCCATAGGGCCAAGGAGGGGCTGGGCTGCCTCTGGCTCCGTGGGCACTGCTGCTTGGCTGGTGGTCTCCGCACCTTGAAACCAACTCCAAACGTGTTCTCCTTCGCGGAGAAGGCTGATTTGGCAGGAAGAAGCCCTGTGTGCACTGGCCCTGGTAACCCACCCATCGCCAGCTAGGGAGGGACCCACCTAGGGCCTAGCTGCGAAACGGCACAAAACGCGCACCTAGGAGCTGCACTCTGCAAAGGGAAACTGTGCTCGTGGAACAAAGCTCAGCCCCAAGGCGGCTTGGCTCAGGATCGCAGCGCTTGCCTAGTTCTCACCTAGCCCTAGGCTCCCCATAGGGCCAAGGAGGGTCTGGGCTGCCTCTGGCTCCGTGGGCACTGCTGCTTGGTTGGTGGTCTCCGCAGCTTGAAACCAACTCCAAACGTGTTCTCCTTCGCGGAGAAGGCTGATTTGGCAGGAAGTAGCCCTGTGTGCACTGGCCCTGGCAACACACCCATCGCCAGCGAGGGAGGGACCCACCTAGGGCCTAGCTGCGAAACGGCACAGAACGCGCTCCTAGGAGCTGCACTCTGCAAAGGGAAACTGTGCTCGGGGAACAAAGCTCAGCCCCAAGGCGGCTTGGCTCAGGATCGCAGCGCTTGCCTAGTTCTCACCTAGCCCTAGGCTCCCCATAGGGCCAAGGAGGGTCTGGGCTGCCTCTGGCTCCGTGGGCACTGCTGCTTGGTTGGTGGTCTCCGCACCTTGAAACCAACTCCAAACGTGTTCTCCTTCGCGGAGAAGGCTGATTTGGCAGGAAGAAGCCCTGTGTGCACTGGCCTTGGCAAACCACCCATAGCCAGCTAAGGAGGGACCCACCTAGGGCCTAGCTGCGAAACGGCACAAAACGCGCTCCTAGGAGCTGCACTCTGCAAAGGGAAACTGTGCTCGGGGAACAAAGCTCAGTCCCAAGGCGGCTTGGCTCAGGATCGCAGCGCTTGCCTAGTTCTAACCTAGCCCTAGGCTCCCCATAGGGCCAAGGAGGGGCTGGGCTGCCTCTGGCTCCGTGGGCACTGCTGCTTGGCTGGTGGTCTCCGCACCTTGAAACCAACTCCAAACGTGTTCTCCTTCGCGGAGAAGGCTGATTTGGCAGGAAGAAGCCCTGTGTGCACTGGCCCTGGCAACCCACCCATAGCCAGCTAGGGAGGGACCCACCTAGGGCCTAGCTGCGAAACGGCACAAAACGCGCTCCTAGGAGCTGCACTCTGCAAAGGGAAACTGTGCTCGGGGAACAAAGCTCAGCCCCAAGGCGGCTTGGCTCAGGATCGCAGCGCTTGCCTAGTTCTCACCTAGCCCTAGGCTCCCCATAGGGCCAAGGAGGGGCTGGGCTGCCTCTGGCTCCGTGGGCACTGCTGCTTGGCTGGTGGTCTCCGCACCGTGAAACGAACTCCAAACGTGTTCGCCTTCGCGGAGAAGGCTGATTTGGCAGGAAGAAGCCCTGTGTGCACTGGCCCTGGCAACACACCCATAGCCAGCTAGGGAAGTACCCACCTAGGGCCTAGCTGCGAAACGGCACAGAATGCGCTCCTAGGAGCTGCACTCTGCAAAGGGAAACTGTGCTCGGGGAACAAAGCTCAGCCCCAAGGCGGCTTGGCTCAGGATCGCAGCGCTTGCCTAGTTCTCACCTAGCCCTAGGCTCCCCATAGGGCCAAGGAGGGGCTGGGCTGCCTCTGGCTCCGTGGGCACTGCTGCTTGGCTGGTGGTCTCCGCACCTTGAAACCAACTCCAAACGTGTTCTCCTTCGCGGAGAAGGCTGATTTGGCAGGAAGAAGCCCTGTGTGCACTGGCCCTGGCAACCCACCCATAGCCAGCTAGGGAGGGACCCACCTAGGGCCTAGCTGCGAAACGGCACAAAACGCGCTCCTAGGAGCTGCACTCTGCAAAGGGAAACTGTGCTCGGGGAACAAAGCTCAGCCCCAAGGCGGCTTGGCTCAGGATCGCAGCGCTTGCCTAGTTCTCACCTAGCCCTAGGCTCCCCATAGGGCCAAGGAGGGGCTGGGCTGCCTCTGGCTCCGTGGGCACTGCTGCTTGGCTGGTGGTCTCCGCACCTTGAAACCAACTCCAAACGTGTTCTCCTTCGCGGAGAAGGCTGATTTGGCAGGAAGAAGCCCTGTGTGCACTGGCCCTGGCAACCCACCCATAGCCAGCTAGGGAGGGACCCACCTAGGGCCTAGCTGCGAAACGGCACAAAACGCGCTCCTAGGAGCTGCACTCTGCAAAGGGAAACTGTGCTCGGGGAACAAAGCTCAGCCCCAAGGCGGCTTGGCTCAGGATCGCAGCGCTTGCCTAGTTCTCACCTAGCCCTAGGCTCCCCATAGGGCCAAGGAGGGTCTGGGCTGCCTCTGGCTCCGTGGGCACTGCTGCTTGGCTGGTGGTCTCCGCACCCTGAAACGAACTCCAAACGTGTTCGCCTTCGCGGAGAAGGCTGATTTGGCAGGAAGAAGCCCTGTGTGCACTGGCCCTGGCAACACACCCATAGCCAGCTAGGGAAGGACCCACCTAGGGCCTAGCTGCGAAACGGCACAGAACGCGCTCCTAGGAGCTGCACTCTGCAAAGGGAAACTGTGCTCGGGGAACAAAGCTCAGCCCCAAGGCGGCTTGGCTCAGGATCGCAGCGCTTGCCTAGTTCTCACCTAGCCCTAGGCTCCCCATAGGGCCAAGGAGGGGCTGGGCTGCCTCTGGCTCCGTGGGCACTGCTGCTTGGCTCGTGGTCTCCGCACCTTGAAACCAACTCCAAACGTGTTCTCCTTCGTGGAGAAGGCTGATTTGGCAGGAAGAAGCCCTGTGTGCACTGGCCCTGGCAACCCACCCATAGCCAGCTAGGGAGGGACCCACCTAGGGCCTAGCTGCGAAACGGCACAGAACGCGCTCCTAGGAGCTGCACTCTGCAAAGGGAAACTGTGCTCGGGGAACAAAGCTCAGCCCCAAGGCGGCTTGGCTCAGGATCGCAGCGCTTGCCTAGTTCTCACCTAGCCCTAGGCTCCCCATAGGGCCAAGGAGGGTCTGGGCTGCCTCTGGCTCCGTGGGCACTGCTGCTTGGCTGGTGGTCTCCGCACCTTGAAACCAACTCCAAACGTGTTCTCCTTCGCGGAGAAGGCTGATTTGGCAGGAAGAAGCCCTGTGTGCACTGGCCCTAGCAACCCTCCCATAGCCAGCTAGGGACAGACCCACCTAGGACCTAGCTGCGAAACGGCACAGAACTCGCTCCTAGGAGCTGCACTCTGTAAAGGGAAACTGTGCTCGGGGAACAAAGCTCAGCCCCAAGGCGGCTTGGCTCAGGATCGCAGCGCTGCCTAGTTCTCACCTAGCCCTAGGCTCCCCATAGGGCCAAGGAGGGTCTGGGCTGCCTCTGGCTCCGTGGGCACTCCTGCTTGGCTGGTGGTCTCCGCACCGTGAAACCAACTCCAAACGTGTTCTCCTTCGCGGAGAAGGCTGATTTGGCAGGAAGAAGCCCTGTGTGCACTGGCCCTGGTAACCCACCCATCGCCAGCTAGGGAGGGACCCACCTAGGGCCTAGCTGCGAAACGGCACAAAACGCGCACCAAGAGCAGCACTCTGCAAAGGGAAACTGTGCTCGGGGAACAAAGCTCAGCCCCAAGGCGGCTTGGCTCAGGATCGCAGCGCTTGCCTAGTTCTCACCTAGCCCTAGGCTCCCCATAGGGCCAAGGAGGGTCTGGGCTGCCTCTGGCTCCGTGGGCACTGCTGCTTGGTTGGTGGTCTCCGCACCTTGAAACCAACTCCAAACGTGTTCTCCTTCGCGGAGAAGGCTGATTTGGCAGGAAGAAGCCCTGTGTGCACTGGCCTTGGCAAACCACCCATAGCCAGCTAAGGAGGGACCCACCTAGGGCCTAGCTGCGAAACGGCACAAAACGCGCTCCTAGGAGCTGCACTCTGCAAAGGGAAACTGTGCTCGGGGAACAAAGCTCAGCCCCAAGGCGGCTTGGCTCAGGATCGCAGCGCTTGCCTAGTTCTAACCTAGCCCTAGGCTCCCCATAGGGCCAAGGAGGGTCTGGGCTGCCTCTGGCTCCGTGGGCACTGCTGCTTGGCTGGTGGTCTCCGCACCTTGAAACCAACTCCAAACGTGTTCTCCTTCGCGGAGAAGGCTGATTTGGCAGGAAGAAGCCCTGTGTGCACTGGCCCTGGCAACCCACCCATCGCCAGCTAGGGAGGGACCCACCTAGGGCCTAGCTGCGAAACGGCACAAAACGCGCTCCTAGGAGCTGCACTCTGCAAAGGGAAACTGTGCTCGGGGAACAAAGCTCAGCCCCAAGGCGGCTTGGCTCAGGATCGCAGCGCTTCACTAGTTCTCACCTAGCCCTAGGCTCCCCATAGGGCCAAGGAGGGGCTGGGCTGCCTCTGGCTCCGTGGGCACTGCTGCTTGGCTGGTGGTCTCCGCACCGTGAAACGAACTCCAAACGTGTTCGCCTTCGCGGAGAAGGCTGATTTGGCAGGAAGAAGCCCTGTGTGCACTGGCCCTGGCAACACACCCATAGCCAGCTAGGGAAGTACCCACCTAGGGCCTAGCTGCGAAACGGCACAGAACGCGCTCCTAGGAGCTGCACTCTGCAAAGGGAAACTGTGCTCGGGGAACAAAGCTCAGCCCCAAGGCGGCTTGGCTCAGGATCGCAGCGCTTGCCTAGTTCTCACCTAGCCCTAGGCTCCCCATAGGGCCAAGGAGGGGCTGGGCTGCCTCTGGCTCCGTGGGCACTGCTGCTTGGCTGGTGGTCTCCGCACCTTGAAACCAACTCCAAACGTGTTCTCCTTCGCGGAGAAGGCTGATTTGGCAGGAAGAAGCCCTGTGTGCACTGGCCCTGGCAACCCACCCATAGCCAGCTAGGGAGGGACCCACCTAGGGCCTAGCTGCGAAACGGCACAAAACGCGCTCCTAGGAGCTGCACTCTGCAAAGGGAAACTGTGCTCGGGGAACAAAGCTCAGCCCCAAGGCGGCTTGGCTCAGGATCGCAGCGCTTGCCTAGTTCTCACCTAGCCCTAGGCTCCCCATAGGGCCAAGGAGGGTCTGGGCTGCCTCTGGCTCCGTGGGCACTCCTGCTTGGCTGGTGGTCTCCGCACCGTGAAACCAACTCCAAACGTGTTCTCCTTCGCGGAGAAGGCTGATTTGGCAGGAAGAAGCCCTGTGTGCACTGGCCCTGGTAACCCACCCATCGCCAGCTAGGGAGGGACCCACCTAGGGCCTAGCTGCGAAACGGCACAAAACGCGCACCTAGGAGCAGCACTCTGCAAAGGGAAACTGTGCTCGGGGAACAAACCTCAGCCCCAAGGCGGCTTGGCTCAGGATCGCAGCGCTTGCCTAGTTCTCACCTAGCCCTAGGCTCCCCATAGGGCCAAGGAGGGTCTGGGCTGCCTCTGGCTCCGTGGGCACTGCTGCTTGGTTGGTGGTCTCCGCAGCTTGAAACCAACTCCAAACGTGTTCTCCTTCGCGGAGAAGGCTGATTTGGCAGGAAGTAGCCCTGTGTGCACTGGCCCTGGCAACACACCCATCGCCAGCGAGGGAGGGACCCACCTAGGGCCTAGCTGCGAAACGGCACAGAACGCGCTCCTAGGAGCTGCACTCTGCAAAGGGAAACTGTGCTCGGGGAACAAAGCTCAGCCCCAAGGCGGCTTGGCTCAGGATCGCAGCGCTTGCCTAGTTCTCACCTAGCCCTAGGCTCCCCATAGGGCCAAGGAGGGTCTGGGCTGCCTCTGGCTCCGTGGGCACTGCTGCTTGGCTGGTGGTCTCCGCACCTTGAAACCAACTCCAAACGTGTTCTCCTTCGCGGAGAAGGCTGATTTGGCAGGAAGAAGCCCTGTGTGCACTGGCCCTGGCAACCCACCCATAGCCAGCTAGGGAGGGACCCACCTAGGGCCTAGCTGCGAAACGGCACAAAACGCGCTCCTAGGAGCTGCACTCTGCAAAGGGAAACTGTGCTCGGGGAACAAAGCTCAGCCCCAAGGCGGCTTGGCTCAGGATCGCAGCGCTGCCTAGTTCTCACCTAGCCCTAGGCTCCCCATAGGGCCAAGGAGGGGCTGGGCTGCCTCTGGCTCCGTGGGCACTGCTGCTTGGCTGGTGGTCTCCGCACCGTGAAACGAACTCCAAACGTGTTCGCCTTCGCGGAGAAGGCTGATTTGGCAGGAAGAAGCCCTGTGTGCACTGGCCCTGGCAACACACCCATAGCCAGCTAGGGAAGGACCCACCTAGGGCCTAGCTGCGAAACGGCACAGAACGCGCTCCTAGGAGCTGCACTCTGCAAAGGGAAACTGTGCTCGGGGAACAAAGCTCAGCCCCAAGGCGGCTTGGCTCAGGATCGCAGCGCTTGCCTAGTTCTCACCTAGCCCTAGGCTCCCCATAGGGCCAAGGAGGGTCTGGGCTGCCTCTGGCTCCGTGGGCACTGCTGCTTGGCTGGTGGTCTCCGCACCTTGAAACCAACTCCAAACGTGTTCTCCTTCGCGGAGAAGGCTGATTTGGCAGGAAGAAGCCCTGTGTGCACTGGCCCTGGCAACCCACCCATCGCCAGCTATGGAGGGACCCACCTAGGGCCTAGCTGCGAAACGGCACAAAACGCGCTCCTAGGAGCTGCACTCTGCAAAGGGAAACTGTGCTCGGGGAACAAAGCTCAGCCCCAAGGCGGCTTGGCTCAGGATCGCAGCGCTGCCTAGTTCTCACCTAGCCCTAGGCTCCCCATAGGGCCAAGGAGGGGCTGGGCTGCCTCTGGCTCCGTGGGCACTGCTGCTTGGCTGGTGGTCTCCGCACCGTGAAACGAACTCCAAACGTGTTCGCCTTCGCGGAGAAGGCTGATTTGGCAGGAAGAAGCCCTGTGTGCACTGGCCCTGGCAACACACCCATAGCCAGCTAGGGAAGGACCCACCTAGGGCCTAGCTGCGAAACGGCACAGAACGCGCTCCTAGGAGCTGCACTCTGCAAAGGGAAACTGTGCTCGGGGAACAAAGCTCAGCCCCAAGGCGGCTTGGCTCAGGATCGCAGCGCTTGCCTAGTTCTCACCTAGCCCTAGGCTCCCCATAGGGCCAAGGAGGGTCTGGGCTGCCTCTGGCTCCGTGGGCACTGCTGCTTGGCTCGTGGTCTCCGCACCTTGAAACCAACTCCAAACGTGTTCTCCTTCGTGGAGAAGGCTGATTTGGCAGGAAGAAGCCCTGTGTGCACTGGCCCTGGCAAACCACCCATAGCCAGCTAAGGAGGGACCCACCTAGGGCCTAGCTGCGAAACGGCACAAAACGCACTCCTAGGAGCTGCACTCTGCAAAGGGAAACTGTGCTCGGGGAACAAAGCTCAGCCCCAAGGCGGCTTGGCTCAGGATCGCAGCGCTTGCCTAGTTCTCACCTAGCCCTAGGCTCCCCATAGGGCCAAGGAGGGTCTGGGCTGCCTCTGGCTCCGTGGGCACTGCTGCTTGGCTGGTGGTCTCCGCACCTTGAAACCAACTCCAAACGTGTTCTCCTTCGCGGAGAAGGCTGATTTGGCAGGAAGAAGCCCTGTGTGCACTGGCCCTGGCAACCCACCCATAGCCAGCTAGGGAGGGACCCAACTAGGGCCTAGCTGCGAAACGGCACAAAACGCGCTCCTAGGAGCTGCACTCTGCAAAGGGAAACTGTGCTCGGGGAACAAAGCTCAGCCCCAAGGCGGCTTGGCTCAGGATCGCTGCGCTTGCCTAGTTCTCAACTAGCCCTAGGCTCCCCATAGGGCCAAGGAGGGGCTGGGCTGCCTCTGGCTCCGTGGGCACTGCTGCTTGGCTGGTGGTCTCCGCACCGTGAAACCAACTCCAAACGTGTTCGCCGTCGCGGAGAAGGCTGATTTGGCAGGAAGAAGCCCTGTGTGCACTGGCCCTGGCAACACACCCATCGCCAGCTAGGGAGGGACCCACCTAGGGCCTAGCTGCGAAACGGCACAGAACGCGCTCCTAGGAGCTGCACTCTGCAAAGGGAAACTGTGCTGGGGGAACAAAGCTCAGCCCCAAGGCGGCTTGGCTCAGGATCGCAGCGCTTGCCTAGTTCTCACCTAGCCCTAGGCTCCCCATAGGGCCAAGGAGGGTCTGGGCTGCCTCTGGCTCCGTGGGCACTGCTGCTTGGCTGGTGGTCTCCGCACCTTGAAACCAACTCCAAACGTGTTCTCCTTCGCGGAGAAGGCTGATTTGGCAGGAAGAAGCCCTGTGTGCACTGGCCCTAGCAACCCTCCCATAGCCAGCTAGGGACAGACCCACCTAGGACCTAGCTGCGAAACGGCACAGAACGCGCTCCTAGGAGCTGCACTCTGTAAAGGGAAACTGTGCTCGGGGAACAAAGCTCAGCCCCAAGGCGGCTTGGCTCAGGATCGCAGCGCTGCCTAGTTACACCTAGCCCTAGGTTCCCCATAGGGCCAAGGAGGGTCTGGGCTGCCTCTGGCTCCGTGGGCACTCCTGCTTGGCTGGTGGTCTCCGCACCGTGAAACCAACTCCAAACGTGTTCTCCTTCGCGGAGAAGGCTGATTTGGCAGGAAGAAGCCCTGTGTGCACTGGCCCTGGTAACCCACCCATCGCCAGCTAGGGAGGGACCCACCTAGGGCCTAGCTGCGAAACGGCACAAAACGCGCACCAAGAGCAGCACTCTGCAAAGGGAAACTGTGCTCGGGGAACAAACCTCAGCCCCAAGGCGGCTTGGCTCAGGATCGCAGCGCTTGCCTAGTTCTCACCTAGCCCTAGGCTCCCCATAGGGCCAAGGAGGGTCTGGGCTGCCTCTGGCTCCGTGGGCACTGCTGCTTGGTTGGTGGTCTCCGCACCTTGAAACCAACTCCAAACGTGTTCTCCTTCGCGGAGAAGGCTGATTTGGCAGGAAGTAGCCCTGTGTGCACTGGCCCTTGCAACACACCCATCGCCAGCGAGGGAGGGACCCACCTAGGGCCTAGCTGCGAAACGGCACAAAACGCGCACCTAGGAGCTGCACTCTGCAAAGGGAAACTGTGCTCGTGGAACAAAGCTCAGCCCCAAGGCAGCTTGGCTCAGGATCGCAGCGCTTGCCTAGTTCTCACCTAGCCCTAGGCTCCCCATAGGGCCAAGGAGGGTCTGGGCTGCCTCTGGCTCCGTGGGCACTGCTGCTTGGCTGGTGGTCTCCGCACCGTGAAACCAACTCCAAACGTGTTCGCCGTCGCGGAGAAGGCTGATTTGGCAGGAAGAAGCCCTGTGTGCACTGGCCCTGGCAACACACCCATCGCCAGCTAGGGAGGGACCCACCTAGGGCCTAGCTGCGAAACGGCACAGAACGCGCTCCTAGGAGCTGCACTCTGCAAAGGGAAACTGTGCTGGGGGAACAAAGCTCAGCCCCAAGGCGGCTTGGCTCAGGATCGCAGCGCTTGCCTAGTTCTCACCTAGCCCTAGGCTCCCCATAGGGCCAAGGAGGGTCTGGGCTGCCTCTGGCTCCGTGGGCACTGCTGCTTGGCTGGTGGTCTCCGCACCTTGAAACCAACTCCAAACGTGTTCTCCTTCGCGGAGAAGGCTGATTTGGCAGGAAGAAGCCCTGTGTGCACTGGCCCTAGCAACCCTCCCATAGCCAGCTAGGGACAGACCCACCTAGGACCTAGCTGCGAAACGGCACAGAACGCGCTCCTAGGAGCTGCACTCTGTAAAGGGAAACTGTGCTCGGGGAACAAAGCTCAGCCCCAAGGCGGCTTGGCTCAGGATCGCAGCGCTGCCTAGTTACACCTAGCCCTAGGTTCCCCATAGGGCCAAGGAGGGTCTGGGCTGCCTCTGGCTCCGTGGGCACTCCTGCTTGGCTGGTGGTCTCCGCACCGTGAAACCAACTCCAAACGTGTTCTCCTTCGCGGAGAAGGCTGATTTGGCAGGAAGAAGCCCTGTGTGCACTGGCCCTGGTAACCCACCCATCGCCAGCTAGGGAGGGACCCACCTAGGGCCTAGCTGCGAAACGGCACAAAACGCGCACCAAGAGCAGCACTCTGCAAAGGGAAACTGTGCTCGGGGAACAAACCTCAGCCCCAAGGCGGCTTGGCTCAGGATCGCAGCGCTTGCCTAGTTCTCACCTAGCCCTAGGCTCCCCATAGGGCCAAGGAGGGTCTGGGCTGCCTCTGGCTCCGTGGGCACTGCTGCTTGGTTGGTGGTCTCCGCACCTTGAAACCAACTCCAAACGTGTTCTCCTTCGCGGAGAAGGCTGATTTGGCAGGAAGTAGCCCTGTGTGCACTGGCCCTTGCAACACACCCATCGCCAGCGAGGGAGGGACCCACCTAGGGCCTAGCTGCGAAACGGCACAAAACGCGCACCTAGGAGCTGCACTCTGCAAAGGGAAACTGTGCTCGTGGAACAAAGCTCAGCCCCAAGGCAGCTTGGCTCAGGATCGCAGCGCTTGCCTAGTTCTCACCTAGCCCTAGGCTCCCCATAGGGCCAAGGAGGGTCTGGGCTGCCTCTGGCTCCGTGGGCACTGCTGCTTGGCTGGTGGTCTCCGCACCTTGAAACCAACTCCAAACGTGTTCTCCTTCGCGGAGAAGGCTGATTTGGCAGGAAGAAGCCCTGTGTGCACTGGCCCTAGCAACCCACCCATAGCCAGCTAGGGAGGGACCCACCTAGGGCCTAGCTGCGAAACGGCACAGAACGCGCTCCTAGGAGCTGCACTCTGCAAAGGGAAACTGTGCTCGGGGAACAAAGCTCAGCCCCAAGGCGGCTTGGCTCAGGATCGCAGCGCTTGCCTAGTTCTCACCTAGCCCTAGGCTCCCCATAGGGCCAAGGAGGGTCTGGGCTGCCTCTGGCTCCGTGGGCACTGCTGCTTGGTTGGTGGTCTCCGCACCTTGAAACCAACTCCAAACGTGTTCTCCTTCGCGGAGAAGGCTGATTTGGCAGGAAGAAGCCCTGTGTGCACTGGCCCTGGCAACCCACCCATAGCCAGCTAGGGAGGGACCCACCTAGGGCCTAGCTGCGAAACGGCCCAAAACGCACTCCTAGGAGCTGCACTCTGCAAAGGGAAACTGTGCTCGGGGAACAAAGCTCAGCCCCAAGGCGGCTTGGCTCAGGATCGCAGCGCTTGCCTAGTTCTCACCTAGCCCTAGGCTCCCCATAGGGCCAAGGAGGGTCTGGGCTGCCTCTAGCTCCGTGGGCACTCCTGCTTGGCTGGTGATCTCCGCACCGTGAAACCAACTCCAAACGTGTTCTCCTTCGCGGAGAAGGCTGATTTGGCAGGAAGAAGCCCTGTGTGCACTGGTCCTGGCAAACCGCCCATAGCCAGCTAGGGAGGGACCCACCTAGGGCCTAGCTGCGAAACGGCCCAAAACGCACTCCTAGGAGCTGCACTCTGCAAAGGGAAACTGTGCTCGGGGAACAAAGCTCAGCCCCAAGGCGGCTTGGCTCAGGATCGCAGCGCTTGCCTAGTTCTCACCTAGCCCTAGGCTCCCCATAGGGCCAAGGAGGGGCTGGGCTGCCTCTGGCTCCGTGGGCACTGCTGCTTGGCTGGTGGTCTCCGCACCTTGAAACCAACTCCAAACGTGTTCTCCTTCGCGGAGAAGGCTGATTTGGCAGGAAGAAGCCCTGTGTGCACTGGCCCTGGCAACCCACCCATAGCCAGCTAGGGAGGGACCCACCTAGGGCCTAGCTGCGAAACGGCACAAAACGCGCTCCTAGGAGCTGCACTCTGCAAAGGGAAACTGTGCTCGGGGAACAAAGCTCAGCCCCAAGGCGGCTTGGCTCAGGATCGCAGCGCTTGCCTAGTTCTCACCTAGCCCTAGGCTCCCCATAGGGCCAAGGAGGGTCTGGGCTGCCTCTGGCTCCGTGGGCACTCCTGCTTGGCTGGTGGTCTCCGCACCGTGAAACCAACTCCAAACGTGTTCTCCTTCGCGGAGAAGGCTGATTTGGCAGGAAGAAGCCCTGTGTGCACTGGCCCTGGCAACCCACCCATAGCCAGCTAGGGAGGGACCCACCTAGGGCCTAGCTGCGAAACGGCACAGAACGCGCTCCTAGGAGCTGCACTCTGCAAAGGGAAACTGTGCTCGGGGAACAAAGCTCAGCCCCAAGGCGGCTTGGCTCAGGATCGCAGCGCTTGCCTAGTTCTCACCTAGCCCTAGGCTCCCCATAGGGCCAAGGAGGGTCTGGGCTGCCTCTGGCTCCGTGGGCACTGCTGCTTGGCTGGTGGTCTCCGCACCTTGAAACCAACTCCAAACGTGTTCTCCTTCGCGGAGAAGGCTGATTTGGCAGGAAGAAGCCCTGTGTGCACTGGCCCTGGCAACCCACCCATCGCCAGCTAGGGAGGGACCCACCTAGGGCCTAGCTGCGAAACGGCACAAAACGCGCTCCTAGGAGCTGCACTCTGCAAAGGGAAACTGTGCTCGGGGAACAAAGCTCAGCCCCAAGGCGGCTTGGCTCAGGATCGCAGCGCTGCCTAGTTCTCACCTAGCCCTAGGCTCCCCATAGGGCCAAGGAGGGGCTGGGCTGCCTCTGGCTCCGTGGGCACTGCTGCTTGGCTGGTGGTCTCCGCACCGTGAAACGAACTCCAAACGTGTTCGCCTTCGCGGAGAAGGCTGATTTGGCAGGAAGAAGCCCTGTGTGCACTGGCCCTGGCAACACACCCATAGCCAGCTAGGGAAGGACCCACCTAGGGCCTAGCTGCGAAACGGCACAGAACGCGCTCCTAGGAGCTGCACTCTGCAAAGGGAAACTGTGCTCGGGGAACAAAGCTCAGCCCCAAGGCGGCTTGGCTCAGGATCGCAGCGCTTGCCTAGTTCTCACCTAGCCCTAGGCTCCCCATAGGGCCAAGGAGGGTCTGGGCTGCCTCTGGCTCCGTGGGCACTGCTGCTTGGCTCGTGGTCTCCGCACCTTGAAACCAACTCCAAACGTGTTCTCCTTCGTGGAGAAGGCTGATTTGGCAGGAAGAAGCCCTGTGTGCACTGGCCCTGGCAAACCACCCATAGCCAGCTAAGGAGGGACCCACCTAGGGCCTAGCTGCGAAACGGCACAAAACGCACTCCTAGGAGCTGCACTCTGCAAAGGGAAACTGTGCTCGGGGAACAAAGCTCAGCCCCAAGGCGGCTTGGCTCAGGATCGCAGCGCTTGCCTAGTTCTCACCTAGCCCTAGGCTCCCCATAGGGCCAAGGAGGGTCTGGGCTGCCTCTGGCTCCGTGGGCACTGCTGCTTGGCTGGTGGTCTCCGCACCTTGAAACCAACTCCAAACGTGTTCTCCTTCGCGGAGAAGGCTGATTTGGCAGGAAGAAGCCCTGTGTGCACTGGCCCTGGCAACCCACCCATAGCCAGCTAGGGAGGGACCCAACTAGGGCCTAGCTGCGAAACGGCACAAAACGCGCTCCTAGGAGCTGCACTCTGCAAAGGGAAACTGTGCTCGGGGAACAAAGCTCAGCCCCAAGGCGGCTTGGCTCAGGATCGCTGCGCTTGCCTAGTTCTCAACTAGCCCTAGGCTCCCCATAGGGCCAAGGAGGGGCTGGGCTGCCTCTGGCTCCGTGGGCACTGCTGCTTGGCTGGTGGTCTCCGCACCTTGAAACCAACTCCAAACGTGTTCTCCTTCGCGGAGAAGGCTGATTTGGCAGGAAGAAGCCCTGTGTGCACTGGCCCTAGCAACCCTCCCATAGCCAGCTAGGGACAGACCCACCTAGGACCTAGCTGCGAAACGGCACAGAACGCGCTCCTAGGAGCTGCACTCTGTAAAGGGAAACTGTGCTCGGGGAACAAAGCTCAGCCCCAAGGCGGCTTGGCTCAGGATCGCAGCGCTGCCTAGTTCTCACCTAGCCCTAGGCTCCCCATAGGGCCAAGGAGGGTCTGGGCTGCCTCTGGCTCCGTGGGCACTCCTGCTTGGCTGGTGGTCTCCGCACCGTGAAACCAACTCCAAACGTGTTCTCCTTCGCGGAGAAGGCTGATTTGGCAGGAAGAAGCCCTGTGTGCACTGGCCCTGGTAACCCACCCATCGTCAGCTAGGGAGGGACCCACCTAGGGCCTAGCTGCGAAACGGCACAAAACGCGCACCAAGAGCAGCACTCTGCAAAGGGAAACTGTGCTCGGGGAACAAACCTCAGCCCCAAGGCGGCTTGGCTCAGGATCGCAGCGCTTGCCTAGTTCTCACCTAGCCCTAGGCTCCCCATAGGGCCAAGGAGGGTCTGGGCTGCCTCTGGCTCCGTGGGCACTGCTGCTTGGTTGGTGGTCTCCGCACCTTGAAACCAACTCCAAACGTGTTCTCCTTCGCGGAGAAGGCTGATTTGGCAGGAAGTAGCCCTGTGTGCACTGGCCCTTGCAACACACCCATCGCCAGCGAGGGAGGGACCCACCTAGGGCCTAGCTGCGAAACGGCACAAAACGCGCACCTAGGAGCTGCACTCTGCAAAGGGAAACTGTGCTCGTGGAACAAAGCTCAGCCCCAAGGCAGCTTGGCTCAGGATCGCAGCGCTTGCCTAGTTCTCACCTAGCCCTAGGCTCCCCATAGGGCCAAGGAGGGTCTGGGCTGCCTCTGGCTCCGTGGGCACTGCTGCTTGGCTGGTGGTCTCCGCACCTTGAAACCAACTCCAAACGTGTTCTCCTTCGCGGAGAAGGCTGATTTGGCAGGAAGAAGCCCTGTGTGCACTGGCCCTAGCAACCCACCCATAGCCAGCTAGGGAGGGACCCACCTAGGGCCTAGCTGCGAAACGGCACAGAACGCGCTCCTAGGAGCTGCACTCTGCAAAGGGAAACTGTGCTCGGGGAACAAAGCTCAGCCCCAAGGCGGCTTGGCTCAGGATCGCAGCGCTTGCCTAGTTCTCACCTAGCCCTAGGCTCCCCATAGGGCCAAGGAGGGTCTGGGCTGCCTCTGGCTCCGTGGGCACTGCTGCTTGGTTGGTGGTCTCCGCACCTTGAAACCAACTCCAAACGTGTTCTCCTTCGCGGAGAAGGCTGATTTGGCAGGAAGAAGCCCTGTGTGCACTGGCCCTGGCAACCCACCCATAGCCAGCTAGGGAGGGACCCACCTAGGGCCTAGCTGCGAAACGGCCCAAAACGCACTCCTAGGAGCTGCACTCTGCAAAGGGAAACTGTGCTCGGGGAACAAAGCTCAGCCCCAAGGCGGCTTGGCTCAGGATCGCAGCGCTTGCCTAGTTCTCACCTAGCCCTAGGCTCCCCATAGGGCCAAGGAGGGTCTGGGCTGCCTCTAGCTCCGTGGGCACTCCTGCTTGGCTGGTGATCTCCGCACCGTGAAACCAACTCCAAACGTGTTCTCCTTCGCGGAGAAGGCTGATTTGGCAGGAAGAAGCCCTGTGTGCACTGGTCCTGGCAAACCGCCCATAGCCAGCTAGGGAGGGACCCACCTAGGGCCTAGCTGCGAAACGGCCCAAAACGCACTCCTAGGAGCTGCACTCTGCAAAGGGAAACTGTGCTCGGGGAACAAAGCTCAGCCCCAAGGCGGCTTGGCTCAGGATCGCAGCGCTTGCCTAGTTCTCACCTAGTCCTAGGCTCCCCATAGGGCCAAGGAGGGTCTGGGCTGCCTCTGGCTCCGTGGGCACTCCTGCTTGGCTGGTGGTCTCCGCACCGTGAAACCAACTCCAAACGTGTTCTCCTTCGCGGAGAAGGCTGATTTGGCAGGAAGAAGCCCTGTGTGCACTGGCCCTGGTAACCCACCCATCGCCAGCTAGGGAGGGACCCACCTAGGGCCTAGCTGGGAAACGGCACAAAACGCGCACCTAGGAGCAGCACTCTGCAAAGGGAAACTGTGCTCGGGGAACAAACCTCAGCCCCAAGGCGGCTTGGCTCAGGATCGCAGCGCTTGCCTAGTTCTCACCTAGCCCTAGGCTCCCCATAGGGCCAAGGAGGGTCTGGGCTGCCTCTGGCTCCGTGGGCACTGCTGCTTGGCTGGTGGTCTCCGCACCTTGAAACCAACTCCAAACGTGTTCTCCTTCGCGGAGAAGGCTGATTTGGCAGGAAGAAGCCCTGTGTGCACTGGCCCTAGCAACCCTCCCATAGCCAGCTAGGGACAGACCCACCTAGGACCTAGCTGCGAAACGGCACAGAACGCGCTCCTAGGAGCTGCACTCTGTAAAGGGAAACTGTGCTCGGGGAACAAAGCTCAGCCCCAAGGCGGCTTGGCTCAGGATCGCAGCGCTGCCTAGTTCTCACCTAGCCCTAGGCTCCCCATAGGGCCAAGGAGGGTCTGGGCTGCCTCTGGCTCCGTGGGCACTCCTGCTTGGCTGGTGGTCTCCGCACCGTGAAACCAACTCCAAACGTGTTCTCCTTCGCGGAGAAGGCTGATTTGGCAGGAAGAAGCCCTGTGTGCACTGGCCCTGGTAACCCACCCATCGCCAGCTAGGGAGGGACCCACCTAGGGCCTAGCTGCGAAACGGCACAAAACGCGCACCAAGAGCAGCACTCTGCAAAGGGAAACTGTGCTCGGGGAACAAACCTCAGCCCCAAGGCGGCTTGGCTCAGGATCGCAGCGCTTGCCTAGTTCTCACCTAGCCCTAGGCTCCCCATAGGGCCAAGGAGGGTCTGGGCTGCCTCTGGCTCCGTGGGCACTGCTGCTTGGTTGGTGGTCTCCGCACCTTGAAACCAACTCCAAACGTGTTCTCCTTCGCGGAGAAGGCTGATTTGGCAGGAAGTAGCCCTGTGTGCACTGGCCCTTGCAACACACCCATCGCCAGCGAGGGAGGGACCCACCTAGGGCCTAGCTGCGAAACGGCACAAAACGCGCACCTAGGAGCTGCACTCTGCAAAGGGAAACTGTGCTCGTGGAACAAAGCTCAGCCCCAAGGCAGCTTGGCTCAGGATCGCAGCGCTTGCCTAGTTCTCACCTAGCCCTAGGCTCCCCATAGGGCCAAGGAGGGTCTGGGCTGCCTCTGGCTCCGTGGGCACTGCTGCTTGGCTGGTGGTCTCCGCACCTTGAAACCAACTCCAAACGTGTTCTCCTTCGCGGAGAAGGCTGATTTGGCAGGAAGAAGCCCTGTGTGCACTGGCCCTAGCAACCCACCCATAGCCAGCTAGGGAGGGACCCACCTAGGGCCTAGCTGCGAAACGGCACAGAACGCGCTCCTAGGAGCTGCACTCTGCAAAGGGAAACTGTGCTCGGGGAACAAAGCTCAGCCCCAAGGCGGCTTGGCTCAGGATCGCAGCGCTTGCCTAGTTCTCACCTAGCCCTAGGCTCCCCATAGGGCCAAGGAGGGTCTGGGCTGCCTCTGGCTCCGTGGGCACTGCTGCTTGGTTGGTGGTCTCCGCACCTTGAAACCAACTCCAAACGTGTTCTCCTTCGCGGAGAAGGCTGATTTAGCAGGAAGAAGCCCTGTGTGCACTGGCCCTGGCAACCCACCCATAGCCAGCTAGGGAGGGACCCACCTAGGGCCTAGCTGCGAAACGGCCCAAAACGCACTCCTAGGAGCTGCACTCTGCAAAGGGAAACTGTGCTCGGGGAACAAAGCTCAGCCCCAAGGCGGCTTGGCTCAGGATCGCAGCGCTTGCCTAGTTCTCACCTAGCCCTAGGCTCCCCATAGGGCCAAGGAGGGTCTGGGCTGCCTCTAGCTCCGTGGGCACTCCTGCTTGGCTGGTGATCTC
Source organism: Sus scrofa (assembly GCF_054392235.1). Classification (NCBI taxonomy): domain Eukaryota; kingdom Metazoa; phylum Chordata; class Mammalia; order Artiodactyla; family Suidae; genus Sus; species Sus scrofa. The sequence goes on along the minus strand of NC_139389.1, from coordinate 30,119,795 downwards.
CGCACCGTGAAACCAACTCCAAACGTGTTCTCCTTCGCGGAGAAGGCTGATTTGGCAGGAAGAAGCCCTGTGTGCACTGGTCCTGGCAAACCGCCCATAGCCAGCTAGGGAGGGACCCACCTAGGGCCTAGCTGCGAAACGGCCCAAAACGCACTCCTAGGAGCTGCACTCTGCAAAGGGAAACTGTGCTCGGGGAACAAAGCTCAGCCCCAAGGCGGCTTGGCTCAGGATCGCAGCGCTTGCCTAGTTCTCACCTAGTCCTAGGCTCCCCATAGGGCCAAGGAGGGTCTGGGCTGCCTCTGGCTCCGTGGGCACTCCTGCTTGGCTGGTGGTCTCCGCACCGTGAAACCAACTCCAAACGTGTTCTCCTTCGCGGAGAAGGCTGATTTGGCAGGAAGAAGCCCTGTGTGCACTGGCCCTGGTAACCCACCCATCGCCAGCTAGGGAGGGACCCACCTAGGGCCTAGCTGGGAAACGGCACAAAACGCGCACCTAGGAGCAGCACTCTGCAAAGGGAAACTGTGCTCGGGGAACAAACCTCAGCCCCAAGGCGGCTTGGCTCAGGATCGCAGCGCTTGCCTAGTTCTCACCTAGCCCTAGGCTCCCCATAGGGCCAAGGAGGGTCTGGGCTGCCTCTGGCTCCGTGGGCACTGCTGCTTGGCTGGTGGTCTCCGCAGCTTGAAACCAACTCCAAACGTGTTCTCCTTCGCGGAGAAGGCTGATTTGGCAGGAAGTAGCCCTGTGTGCACTGGCCCTGGCAACACACCCATCGCCAGCTAGGGAGGGACCCACCTAGGGCCTAGCTGCGAAACGGCACAGAACGCGCTCCTAGGAGCTGCACTCTGCAAAGGGAAACTGTGCTCGGGGAACAAAGCTCAGCCCCAAGGCGGCTTGGCTCAGGATCGCAGCGCTTGCCTAGTTCTCACCTAGCCCTAGGCTCCCCATAGGGCCAAGGAGGGTCTGGGCTGCCTCTGGCTCCGTGGGCACTGCTGCTTGGTTGGTGGTCTCCGCACCTTGAAACCAACTCCAAACGTGTTCGCCTTCGCGGAGAAGGCTGATTTGGCAGGAAGAAGCCCTGTGTGCACTGGCCCTGGCAACCCACCCATAGCCAGCTAGGGAGGGACCCACCTAGGGCCTAGCTGCGAAACGGCACAAAACGCGCTCCTAGGAGCTGCACTCTGCAAAGGGAAACTGTGCTCGGGGAACAAAGCTCAGCCCCAAGGCGGCTTGGCTCAGGATCGCAGCGCTTGCCTAGTTCTCACCTAGCCCTAGGCTCCCCATAGGGCCAAGGAGGGGCTGGGCTGCCTCTGGCTCCGTGGGCACTGCTGCTTGGCTGGTGGTCTCCGCACCGTGAAACGAACTCCAAACGTGTTCGCCTTCGCGGAGAAGGCTGATTTGGCAGGAAGAAGCCCTGTGTGCACTGGCCCTGGCAACACACCCATAGCCAGCTAGGGAAGTACCCACCTAGGGCCTAGCTGCGAAACGGCACAGAACGCGCTCCTAGGAGCTGCACTCTGCAAAGGGAAACTGTGCTCGGGGAACAAAGCTCAGCCCCAAGGCGGCTTGGCTCAGGATCGCAGCGCTTGCCTAGTTCTCACCTAGCCCTAGGCTCCCCATAGGGCCAAGGAGGGTCTGGGCTGCCTCTAGCTCCGTGGGCACTCCTGCTTGGCTGGTGGTCTCCGCACCGTGAAACCAACTCCAAACGTGTTCTCCTTCGCGGAGAAGGCTGATTTGGCAGGAAGAAGCCCTGTGTGCACTGGCCCTGGTAACCCACCCATCGCCAGCTAGGGAGGGACCCACCTAGGGCCTAGCTGCGAAACGGCACAAAACGCGCACCTAGGAGCAGCACTCTGCAAAGGGAAACTGTGCTCGGGGAACAAACCTCAGCCCCAAGGCGGCTTGGCTCAGGATCGCAGCGCTTGCCTAGTTCTCACCTAGCCCTAGGCTCCCCATAGGGCCAAGGAGGGTCTGGGCTGCCTCTGGCTCCGTGGGCACTGCTGCTTGGCTGGTGGTCTCCGCAGCTTGAAACCAACTCCAAACGTGTTCTCCTTCGCGGAGAAGGCTGATTTGGCAGGAAGTAGCCCTGTGTGCACTGGCCCTGGCAACACACCCATCGCCAGCTAGGGAGGGACCCACCTAGGGCCTAGCTGCGAAACGGCACAGAACGCGCTCCTAGGAGCTGCACTCTGCAAAGGGAAACTGTGCTCGGGGAACAAAGCTCAGCCCCAAGGCGGCTTGGCTCAGGATCGCAGCGCTTGCCTAGTTCTCACCTAGCCCTAGGCTCCCCATAGGGCCAAGGAGGGTCTGGGCTGCCTCTGGCTCCGTGGGCACTGCTGCTTGGTTGGTGGTCTCCGCACCTTGAAACCAACTCCAAACGTGTTCTCCTTCGAGGAGAAGGCTGATTTGGCAGGAAGAAGCCCTGTGTGCACTGGCCTTGGCAAACCACCCATAGCCAGCTAAGGAGGGACCCACCTAGGGCCTAGCTGCGAAACGGCACAAAACGCGCTCCTAGGAGCTGCACTCTGCAAAGGGAAACTGTGCTCGGGGAACAAAGCTCAGCCCCAAGGCGGCTTGGCTCAGGATCGCAGCGCTTGCCTAGTTCTCACCTAGCCCTAGGCTCCCCATAGGGCCAAGGAGGGTCTGGGCTGCCTCTGGCTCCGTGGGCACTGCTGCTTGGCTGGTGGTCTCCGCATCTTGAAACCAACTCCAAACGTGTTCTCCTTCGCGGAGAAGGCTGATTTGGCAGGAAGAAGCCCTGTGTGCACTGGCCCAAGCAACCCACCCATAGCCAGCTAGGGAGGGACCCACCTAGGGCCTAGCTGCGAAACGGCACAAAACGCGCTCCTAGGAGCTGCACTCTGCAAAGGGAAACTGTGCTCGGGGAACAAAGCTCAGCCCCAAGGCGGCTTGGCTCAGGATCGCAGCGCTTGCCTAGTTCTCACCTAGCCCTAGGCTCCCCATAGGGCCAAGGAGGGTCTGGGCTGCCTCTGGCTCCGTGGGCACTGCTGCTTGGCTGGTGGTCTCCGCACCGTGAAACCAACTCCAAACGTGTTCTCCTTCGCGGAGAAGGCTGATTTGGCAGGAAGAAGCCCTGTGTGCACTGGCCCTGGTAACCCACCCATCGCCAGCTAGGGAGGGACCCACCTAGGGCCTAGCTGCGAAACGGCACAAAACGCGCACCTAGGAGCAGCACTCTGCAAAGGGAAACTGTGCTCGGGAACAAACCTCAGCCCCAAGGCGGCTTGGCTCAGGATCGCAGCGCTTGCCTAGTTCTCACCTAGCCCTAGGCTCCCCATAGGGCCAAGGAGGGTCTGGGCTGCCTCTGGCTCCGTGGGCACTGCTGCTTGGTTGGTGGTCTCCGCACCTTGAAACCAACTCCAAACGTGTTCTCCTTCGCGGAGAAGGCTGATTTGGCAGGAAGAAGCCCTGTGTGCACTGGCCTTGGCAAACCACCCATAGCCAGCTAAGGAGGGACCCACCTAGGGCCTAGCTGCGAAACGGCACAAAACGCGCTCCTAGGAGCTGCACTCTGCAAAGGGAAACTGTGCTCGGGGAACAAAGCTCAGCCCCAAGGCGGCTTGGCTCAGGATCGCAGCGCTTGCCTAGTTCTCACCTAGCCCTAGGCTCCCCATAGGGCCAAGGAGGGGCTGGGCTGCCTCTGGCTCCGTGGGCACTGCTGCTTGGCTGGTGGTCTCCGCACCGTGAAACGAACTCCAAACGTGTTCGCCTTCGCGGAGAAGGCTGATTTGGCAGGAAGAAGCCCTGTGTGCACTGGCCCTGGCAACACACCCATAGCCAGCTAGGGAAGTACCCACCTAGGGCCTAGCTGCGAAACGGCACAGAACGCGCTCCTAGGAGCTGCACTCTGCAAAGGGAAACTGTGCTCGGGGAACAAAGCTCAGCCCCAAGGCGGCTTGGCTCAGGATCGCAGCGCTTGCCTAGTTCTCACCTAGCCCTAGGCTCCCCATAGGGCCAAGGAGGGTCTGGGCTGCCTCTGGCTCCGTGGGCACTCCTGCTTGGCTGGTGATCTCCGCACCGTGAAACCAACTCCAAACGTGTTCTCCTTCGCGGAGAAGGCTGATTTGGCAGGAAGAAGCCCTGTGTGCACTGGCCCTGGCAACCCAGCCATAGCCAGCTAGGGAGGGACCCACCTAGGGCCTAGCTGCGAAACGGCACAAAACGCGCTCCTAGGAGCTGCACTCTGCAAAGGGAAACTGTGCTCGGGGAACAAAGCTCAGCCCCAAGGCGGCTTGGCTCAGGATCGCAGCGCTTGCCTAGTTCTCACCTAGCCCTAGGCTCCCCATAGGGCCAAGGAGGGTCTGGGCTGCCTCTGGCTCCGTGGGCACTCCTGCTTGGCTGGTGGTCTCCGCACCGTGAAACCAACTCCAAACGTGTTCTCCTTCGCGGAGAAGGCTGATTTGGCAGGAAGAAGCCCTGTGTGCACTGGCCCTGGTAACCCACCCATCGCCAGCTAGGGAGGGACCCACCTAGGGCCTAGCTGCGAAACGGCACAAAACGCGCACCTAGGAGCAGCACTCTGCAAAGGGAAACTGTGCTCGGGGAACAAACCTCAGCCCCAAGGCGGCTTGGCTCAGGATCGCAGCGCTTGCCTAGTTCTCACCTAGCCCTAGGCTCCCCATAGGGCCAAGGAGGGTCTGGGCTGCCTCTGGCTCCGTGGGCACTGCTGCTTGGTTGGTGGTCTCCGCAGCTTGAAACCAACTCCAAACGTGTTCTCCTTCGCGGAGAAGGCTGATTTGGCAGGAAGTAGCCCTGTGTGCACTGGCCCTGGCAACACACCCATCGCCAGCGAGGGAGGGACCCACCTAGGGCCTAGCTGCGAAACGGCACAGAACGCGCTCCTAGGAGCTGCACTCTGCAAAGGGAAACTGTGCTCGGGGAACAAAGCTCAGCCCCAAGGCGGCTTGGCTCAGGATCGCAGCGCTTGCCTAGTTCTCACCTAGCCCTAGGCTCCCCATAGGGCCAAGGAGGGTCTGGGCTGCCTCTGGCTCCGTGGGCACTGCTGCTTGGTTGGTGGTCTCCGCACCTTGAAACCAACTCCAAACGTGTTCTCCTTCGCGGAGAAGGCTGATTTGGCAGGAAGAAGCCCTGTGTGCACTGGCCTTGGCAAACCACCCATAGCCAGCTAAGGAGGGACCCACCTAGGGCCTAGCTGCGAAACGGCACAAAACGCGCTCCTAGGAGCTGCACTCTGCAAAGGGAAACTGTGCTCGGGGAACAAAGCTCAGCCCCAAGGCGGCTTGGCTCAGGATCGCAGCGCTTGCCTAGTTCTCACCTAGCCCTAGGCTCCCCATAGGGCCAAGGAGGGTCTGGGCTGCCTCTGGCACCGTGGGCACTGCTGCTTGGCTGGTGGTCTCCGCACCTTGAAACCAACTCCAAACGTGTTCTCCTTCGCGGAGAAGGCTGATTTGGCAGGAAGAAGCCCTGTGTGCACTGGCCCTGGCAACCCACCCATCGCCAGCTAGGGAGGGACCCACCTAGGGCCTAGCTGCGAAACGGCACAAAACGCGCTCCTAGCAGCTGCACTCTGCAAAGGGAAACTGTGCTCGGGGAACAAACCTCAGCCCCAAGGCGGCTTGGCTCAGGATCGCAGCGCTTGCCTAGTTCTCACCTAGCCCTAGGCTCCCCATAGGGCCAAGGAGGGGCTGGGCTGCCTCTGGCTCCGTGGGCACTGCTGCTTGGCTGGTGGTCTCCGCACCGTGAAACCAACTCCAAACGTGTTCGCCTTCGCGGAGAAGGCTGATTTGGCAGGAAGAAGCCCTGTGTGCACTGGCCCTGGCAACACACCCATAGCCAGCTAGGGAAGTACCCACCTAGGGCCTAGCTGCGAAACGGCACAGAACGCGCTCCTAGGAGCTGCACTCTGCAAAGGGAAACTGTGCTCGGGGAACAAAGCTCAGCCCCAAGGCGGCTTGGCTCAGGATCGCAGCGCTTGCCTAGTTCTCACCTAGCCCTAGGCTCCCCATAGGGCCAAGGAGGGTCTGGGCTGCCTCTAGCTCCGTGGGCACTCCTGCTTGGCTGGTGATCTCCGCACCGTGAAACCAACTCCAAACGTGTTCTCCTTCGCGGAGAAGGCTGATTTGGCAGGAAGAAGCCCTGTGTGCCCTGGCCCTGGCAAACCGCCCATAGCCAGCTAGGGAGGGACCCACCTAGGGCCTAGCTGCGAAACGGCCCAAAACGCGCTCCTAGGAGCTGCACTCTGCAAAGGGAAACTGTGCTCGGGGAACAAAGCTCAGCCCCAAGGCGGCTTGGCTCAGGATCGCAGCGCTTGCCTAGTTCTCACCTAGCCCTAGGCTCCCCATAGGGCCAAGGAGGGTCTGGGCTGCCTCTGGCTCCGTGGGCACTCCTGCTTGGCTGGTGGTCTCCGCACCGTGAAACCAACTCCAAACGTGTTCTCCTTCGCGGAGAAGGCTGATTTGGCAGGAAGAAGCCCTGTGTGCACTGGCCCTGGTAACCCACCCATCGCCAGCTAGGGAGGGACCCACCTAGGGCCTAGCTGCGAAACGGCACAAAACGCGCACCTAGGAGCAGCACTCTGCAAAGGGAAACTGTGCTCGGGGAACAAACCTCAGCCCCAAGGCGGCTTGGCTCAGGATCGCAGCGCTTGCCTAGTTCTCACCTAGCCCTAGGCTCCCCATAGGGCCAAGGAGGGTCTGGGCTGCCTCTGGCTCCGTGGGCACTGCTGCTTGGTTGGTGGTCTCCGCACCTTGAAACCAACTCCAAACGTGTTCTCCTTCGCGGAGAAGGCTGATTTGGCAGGAAGTAGCCCTGTGTGCACTGGCCCTGGCAACACACCCATCGCCAGCGAGGGAGGGACCCACCTAGGGCCTAGCTGCGAAACGGCACAGAACGCGCTCCTAGGAGCTGCACTCTGCAAAGGGAAACTGTGCTCGGGGAACAAAGCTCAGCCCCAAGGCGGCTTGGCTCAGGATCGCAGCGCTTGCCTAGTTCTCACCTAGCCCTAGGCTCCCCATAGGGCCAAGGAGGGTCTGGGCTGCCTCTGGCTCCGTGGGCACTGCTGCTTGGTTGGTGGTCTCCGCACCTTGAAACCAACTCCAAACGTGTTCTCCTTCGCGGAGAAGGCTGATTTGGCAGGAAGAAGCCCTGTGTGCACTGGCCTTGGCAAACCACCCATAGCCAGCTAAGGAGGGACCCACCTAGGGCCTAGCTGCGAAACGGCACAAAACGCGCTCCTAGGAGCTGCACTCTGCAAAGGGAAACTGTGCTCGGGGAACAAAGCTCAGCCCCAAGGCGGCTTGGCTCAGGATCGCAGCGCTTGCCTAGTTCTCACCTAGCCCTAGGCTCCCCATAGGGCCAAGGAGGGTCTGGGCTGCCTCTGGCTCCGTGGGCACTGCTGCTTGGCTGGTGGTCTCCGCACCTTGAAACCAACTCCAAACGTGTTCTCCTTCGCGGAGAAGGCTGATTTGGCAGGAAGAAGCCCTGTGTGCACTGGCCCTGGCAACCCACCCATCGCCAGCTAGGGAGGGACCCACCTAGGGCCTAGCTGCGAAACGGCACAAAACGCGCTCCTAGGAGCTGCACTCTGCAAAGGGAAACTGTGCTCGGGGAACAAAGCTCAGCCCCAAGGCGGCTTGGCTCAGGATCGCAGCGCTTGCCTAGTTCTCACCTAGCCCTAGGCTCCCCATAGGGCCAAGGAGGGGCTGGGCTGCCTCTGGCTCCGTGGGCACTGCTGCTTGGCTGGTGGTCTCCGCACCGTGAAACCAACTCCAAACGTGTTCGCCTTCGCGGAGAACGCTGATTTGGCAGGAAGAAGCCCTGTGTGCACTGGCCCTGGCAAACCGCCCATAGCCAGCTAGGGAGGGACCCACCTAGGGCCTAGCTGCGAAACGGCCCAAAACGCGCTCCTAGGAGCTGCACTCTGCAAAGGGAAACTGTGCTCGGGGAACAAAGCTCAGCCCCAAGGCGGCTTGGCTCAGGATCGCAGCGCTTGCCTAGTTCTCACCTAGCCCTAGGCTCCCCATAGGGCCAAGGAGGGTCTGGGCTGCCTCTGGCTCCGTGGGCACTGCTGCTTGGTTGGTGGTCTCCGCACCTTGAAACCAACTCCAAACGTGTTCTCCTTCGCGGAGAAGGCTGATTTGGCAGGAAGTAGCCCTGTGTGCACTGGCCCTTGCAACACACCCATCGCCAGCGAGGGAGGGACCCACCTAGGGCCTAGCTGCGAAACGGCACAAAACGCGCACCTAGGAGCTGCACTCTGCAAAGGGAAACTGTGCTCGTGGAACAAAGCTCAGCCCCAAGGCAGCTTGGCTCAGGATCGCAGCGCTTGCCTAGTTCTCACCTAGCCCTAGGCTCCCCATAGGGCCAAGGAGGGTCTGGGCTGCCTCTGGCTCCGTGGGCACTGCTGCTTGGTTGGTGGTCTCCGCACCTTGAAACCAACTCCAAACGTGTTCTCCTTCGCGGAGAAGGCTGATTTGGCAGGAAGAAGCCCTGTGTGCACTGGCCCTGGCAACACACCCATCGCCAGCTAGGGAGGGACCCACCTAGGGCCTAGCTGCGAAACGGCACAGAACGCGCTCCTAGGAGCTGCACTCTGCAAAGGGAAACTGTGCTCGGGGAACAAACCTCAGCCCCAAGGCGGCTTGGCTCAGGATCGCAGCGCTTGCCTAGTTCTCACCTAGCCCTAGGCTCCCCATAGGGCCAAGGAGGGTCTGGGCTGCCTCTGGCTCCGTGGGCACTGCTGCTTGGTTGGTGGTCTCCGCACCTTGAAACCAACTCCAAACGTGTTCTCCTTCGTGGAGAAGGCTGATTTGGCAGGAAGAAGCCCTGTGTGCACTGGCCTTGGCAAACCACCCATAGCCAGCTAAGGAGGGACCCACCTAGGGCCTAGCTGAGAAACGGCACAAAACGCGCTCCTAGGAGCTGCACTCTGCAAAGGGAAACTGTGCTCGGGGAACAAAGCTCAGCCCCAAGGCGGCTTGGCTCAGGATCGCAGCGCTTGCCTAGTTCTCACCTAGCCCTAGGCTCCCCATAGGGCCAAGGAGGGTCTGGGCTGCCTCTGGCTCCGTGGGCACTGCTGCTTGGCTGGTGGTCTCCGCACCTTGAAACCAACTCCAAACGTGTTCTCCTTCGCGGAGAAGGCTGATTTGGCAGGAAGAAGCCCTGTGTGCACTGGCCCAAGCAACCCACCCATAGCCAGCTAGGGAGGGACCCACCTAGGGCCTAGCTGCGAAACGGCACAAAACGCGCTCCTAGGAGCTGCACTCTGCAAAGGGAAACTGTGCTCGGGGAACAAAGCTCAGCCCCAAGGCGGCTTGGCTCAGGATCGCAGCGCTGCCTAGTTCTCACCTAGCCCTAGGCTCCCCATAGGGCCAAGGAGGGGCTGGGCTGCCTCTGGCTCCGTGGGCACTGCTGCTTGGCTGGTGGTCTCCGCACCGTGAAACGAACTCCAAACGTGTTCGCCTTCGCGGAGAAGGCTGATTTGGCAGGAAGAAGCCCTGTGTGCACTGGCCCTGGCAACACACCCATAGCCAGCTAGGGAAGTACCCACCTAGGGCCTAGCTGCGAAACGGCACAGAACGCGCTCCTAGGAGCTGCACTCTGCAAAGGGAAACTGTGCTCGGGGAACAAAGCTCAGCCCCAAGGCGGCTTGGCTCAGGATCGCAGCGCTTGCCTAGTTCTCACCTAGCCCTAGGCTCCCCATAGGGCCAAGGAGGGTCTGGGCTGCCTCTAGCTCCGTGGGCACTCCTGCTTGGCTGGTGATCTCCGCACCGTGAAACCAACTCCAAACGTGTTCTCCTTCGCGGAGAAGGCTGATTTGGCAGGAAGAAGCCCTGTGTGCCCTGGCCCTGGCAAACCGCCCATAGCCAGCTAGGGAGGGACCCACCTAGGGCCTAGCTGCGAAACGGCCCAAAACGCGCTCCTAGGAGCTGCACTCTGCAAAGGGAAACTGTGCTCGGGGAACAAAGCTCAGCCCCAAGGCGGCTTGGCTCAGGATCGCAGCGCTTGCCTAGTTCTCACCTAGCCCTAGGCTCCCCATAGGGCCAAGGAGGGTCTGGGCTGCCTCTGGCTCCGTGGGCACTGCTGCTTGGTTGGTGGTCTCCGCACCTTGAAACCAACTCCAAACGTGTTCTCCTTCGCGGAGAAGGCTGATTTGGCAGGAAGAAGCCCTGTGTGCACTGGCCCTGGCAACCCACCCATCGCCAGCTAGGGAGGGACCCACCTAGGGCCTAGCTGCGAAACGGCACAAAACGCGCTCCTAGGAGCTGCACTCTGCAAAGGGAAACTGTGCTCGGGGAACAAAGCTCAGCCCCAAGGCGGCTTGGCTCAGGATCGCAGCGCTTGCCTAGTTCTCACCTAGCCCTAGGCTCCCCATAGGGCCAAGGAGGGGCTGGGCTGCCTCTGGCTCCGTGGGCACTGCTGCTTGGCTGGTGGTCTCCGCACCGTGAAACCAACTCCAAACGTGTTCGCCTTCGCGGAGAAGGCTGATTTGGCAGGAAGAAGCCCTGTGTGCACTGGCCCTGGCAAACCGCCCATAGCCAGCTAGGGAGGGACCCACCTAGGGCCTAGCTGCGAAACGGCCCAAAACGCGCTCCTAGGAGCTGCACTCTGCAAAGGGAAACTGTGCTCGGGGAACAAACCTCAGCCCCAAGGCGGCTTGGCTCAGGATCGCAGCGCTTGCCTAGTTCTCACCTAGCCCTAGGCTCCCCATAGGGCCAAGGAGGGTCTGGGCTGCCTCTGGCTCCGTGGGCACTGCTGCTTGGTTGGTGGTCTCCGCAGCTTGAAACCAACTCCAAACGTGTTCTCCTTCGCGGAGAAGGCTGATTTGGCAGGAAGTAGCCCTGTGTGCACTGGCCCTTGCAACACACCCATCGCCAGCGAGGGAGGGACCCACCTAGGGCCTAGCTGCGAAACGGCACAAAACGCACACCTAGGAGCTGCACTCTGCAAAGGGAAACTGTGCTCGTGGAACAAAGCTCAGCCCCAAGGCAGCTTGGCTCAGGATCGCAGCGCTTGCCTAGTTCTCACCTAGCCCTAGGCTCCCCATAGTGCCAAGGAGGGTCTGGGCTGCCTCTGGCTCCGTGGGCACTGCTGCTTGGCTGGTGGTCTCCGCACCTTGAAACCAACTCCAAACGTGTTCTCCTTCGCGGAGAAGGCTGATTTGGCAGGAAGAAGCCCTGTGTGCACTGGCCCTAGCAACCCACCCATAGCCAGCTAGGGAGGGACCCACCTAGGGCCTAGCTGCGAAACGGCACAGAACGCGCTCCTAGGAGCTGCACTCTGCAAAGGGAAACTGTGCTCGGGGAACAAAGCTCAGCCCCAAGGCGGCTTGGCTCAGGATCGCAGCGCTTGCCTAGTTCTCACCTAGCCCTAGGCTCCCCATAGGGCCAAGGAGGGTCTGGGCTGCCTCTGGCTCCGTGGGCACTGCTGCTTGGTTGGTGGTCTCCGCACCTTGAAACCAACTCCAAACGTGTTCTCCTTCGCGGAGAAGGCTGATTTAGCAGGAAGAAGCCCTGTGTGCACTGGCCCTGGCAACCCACCCATAGCCAGCTAGGGAGGGACCCACCTAGGGCCTAGCTGCGAAACGGCCCAAAACGCACTCCTAGGAGCTGCACTCTGCAAAGGGAAACTGTGCTCGGGGAACAAAGCTCAGCCCCAAGGCGGCTTGGCTCAGGATCGCAGCGCTTGCCTAGTTCTCACCTAGCCCTAGGCTCCCCATAGGGCCAAGGAGGGGCTGGGCTGCCTCTGGCTCCGTGGGCACTGCTGCTTGGCTGGTGGTCTCCGCACCGTGAAACGAACTCCAAACGTGTTCGCCTTCGCGGAGAAGGCTGATTTGGCAGGAAGAAGCCCTGTGTGCACTGGCCCTGGCAACACACCCATAGCCAGCTAGGGAAGTACCCACCTAGGGCCTAGCTGCGAAACGGCACAGAACGCGCTCCTAGGAGCTGCACTCTGCAAAGGGAAACTGTGCTCGGGGAACAAAGCTCAGCCCCAAGGCGGCTTGGCTCAGGATCGCAGCGCTTGCCTAGTTCTCACCTAGCCCTAGGCTCCCCATAGGGCCAAGGAGGGTCTGGGCTGCCTCTAGCTCCGTGGGCACTCCTGCTTGGCTGGTGATCTCCGCACCGTGAAACCAACTCCAAACGTGTTCTCCTTCGCGGAGAAGGCTGATTTGGCAGGAAGAAGCCCTGTGTGCACTGGTCCTGGCAAACCGCCCATAGCCAGCTAGGGAGGGACCCACCTAGGGCCTAGCTGCGAAACGGCCCAAAACGCACTCCTAGGAGCTGCACTCTGCAAAGGGAAACTGTGCTCGGGGAACAAAGCTCAGCCCCAAGGCGGCTTGGCTCAGGATCGCAGCGCTTGCCTAGTTCTCACCTAGTCCTAGGCTCCCCATAGGGCCAAGGAGGGTCTGGGCTGCCTCTGGCTCCGTGGGCACTCCTGCTTGGCTGGTGGTCTCCGAACCGTGAAACCAACTCCAAACGTGTTCTCCTTCGCGGAGAAGGCTGATTTGGCAGGAAGAAGCCCTGTGTGCACTGGCCCTGGTAACCCACCCATCGCCAGCTAGGGAGGGACCCACCTAGGGCCTAGCTGCGAAACGGCACAAAACGCGCACCTAGGAGCAGCACTCTGCAAAGGGAAACTGTGCTCGGGGAACAAACCTCAGCCCCAAGGCGGCTTGGCTCAGGATCGCAGCGCTTGCCTAGTTCTCACCTAGCCCTAGGCTCCCCATAGGGCCAAGGAGGGTCTGGGCTGCCTCTGGCTCCGTGGGCACTGCTGCTTGGTTGGTGGTCTCCGCAGCTTGAAACCAACTCCAAACGTGTTCTCCTTCGCGGAGAAGGCTGATTTGGCAGGAAGTAGCCCTGTGTGCAATGGCCCTGGCAACACACCCATCGCCAGCTAGGGAGGGACCCACCTAGGGCCTAGCTGCGAAACGGCACAGAACGCGCTCCTAGGAGCTGCACTCTGCAAAGGGAAACTGTGCTCGGGGAACAAAGCTCAGCCCCAAGGCGGCTTGGCTCAGGATCGCAGCGCTTGCCTAGTTCTCACCTAGCCCTAGGCTCCCCATAGGGCCAAGGAGGGTCTGGGCTGCCTCTGGCTCCGTGGGCACTGCTGCTTGGTTGGTGGTCTCCGCACCTTGAAACCAACTCCAAACGTGTTCTCCTTCGCGGAGAAGGCTGATTTGGCAGGAAGAAGCCCTGTGTGCACTGGCCTTGGCAAACCACCCATAGCCAGCTAAGGAGGGACCCACCTAGGGCCTAGCTGCGAAACGTCACAAAACGCGCTCCTAGGAGCTGCACTCTGCAAAGGGAAACTGTGCTCGGGGAACAAAGCTCAGCCCCAAGGCGGCTTGGCTCAGGATCGCAGCGCTTGCCTAGTTCTCACCTAGCCCTAGGCTCCCCATAGGGCCAAGGAGGGTCTGGGCTGCCTCTGGCTCCGTGGGCACTGCTGCTTGGCTGGTGGTCTCCGCACCTTGAAACCAACTCCAAACGTGTTCTCCTTCGCGGAGAAGGCTGATTTGGCAGGAAGAAGCCCTGTGTGCACTGGCCCTGGCAACCCACCCATCGCCAGCTAGGGAGGGACCCACCTAGGGCCTAGCTGCGAAACGGCACAAAACGCGCTCCTAGGAGCTGCACTCTGCAAAGGGAAACTGTGCTCGGGGAACAAAGCTCAGCCCCAAGGCGGCTTGGCTCAGGATCGCAGCGCTGCCTAGTTCTCACCTAGCCCTAGGCTCCCCATAGGGCCAAGGAGGGGCTGGGCTGCCTCTGGCTCCGTGGGCACTGCTGCTTGGCTGGTGGTCTCCGCACCGTGAAACGAACTCCAAACGTGTTCGCCTTCGCGGAGAAGGCTGATTTGGCAGGAAGAAGCCCTGTGTGCACTGGCCCTGGCAACACACCCATAGCCAGCTAGGGAAGTACCCACCTAGGGCCTAGCTGCGAAACGGCACAGAACGCGCTCCTAGGAGCTGCACTCTGCAAAGGGAAACTGTGCTCGGGGAACAAAGCTCAGCCCCAAGGCGGCTTGGCTCAGGATCGCAGCGCTTGCCTAGTTCTCACCTAGCCCTAGGCTCCCCATAGGGCCAAGGAGGGTCTGGGCTGCCTCTAGCTCCGTGGGCACTCCTGCTTGGCTGGTGATCTCCGCACCGTGAAACCAACTCCAAACGTGTTCTCCTTCGCGGAGAAGGCTGATTTGGCAGGAAGAAGCCCTGTGTGCCCTGGCCCTGGCAAACCGCCCATAGCCAGCTAGGGAGGGACCCACCTAGGGCCTAGCTGCGAAACGGCCCAAAACGCGCTCCTAGGAGCTGCACTCTGCAAAGGGAAACTGTGCTCGGGGAACAAAGCTCAGCCCCAAGGCGGCTTGGCTCAGGATCGCAGCGCTTGCCTAGTTCTCACCTAGCCCTAGGCTCCCCATAGGGCCAAGGAGGGGCTGGGCTGCCTCTGGCTCCGTGGGCACTCCTGCTTGGCTGGTGGTCTCCGCACCGTGAAACCAACTCCAAACGTGTTCTCCTTCGCGGAGAAGGCTGATTTGGCAGGAAGAAGCCCTGTGTGCACTGGCCCTGGTAACCCACCCATCGCCAGCTAGGTAGGGACCCACCTAGGGCCTAGCTGCGAAACGGCACAAAACGCGCTCCTAGGAGCTGCACTCTGCAAAGGGAAACTGTGCTCGGGGAACAAAGCTCAGCCCCAAGGCGGCTTGGCTCAGGATCGCAGCGCTGCCTAGTTCTCACCTAGCCCTAGGCTCCCCATAGGGCCAAGGAGGGGCTGGGCTGCCTCTGGCTCCGTGGGCACTGCTGCTTGGCTGGTGGTCTCCGCACCGTGAAACGAACTCCAAACGTGTTCGCCTTCGCGGAGAAGGCTGATTTGGCAGGAAGAAGCCCTGTGTGCACTGGCCCTGGCAACACACCCATAGCCAGCTAGGGAAGTACCCACCTAGGGCCTAGCTGCGAAACGGCACAGAACGCGCTCCTAGGAGCTGCACTCTGCAAAGGGAAACTGTGCTCGGGGAACAAAGCTCAGCCCCAAGGCGGCTTGGCTCAGGATGGCAGCGCTTGCCTAGTTCTCACCTAGCCCTAGGCTCCCCATAGGGCCAAGGAGGGTCTGGGCTGCCTCTAGCTCCGTGGGCACTCCTGCTTGGCTGGTGATCTCCGCACCGTGAAACCAACTCCAAACGTGTTCTCCTTCGCGGAGAAGGCTGATTTGGCAGGAAGAAGCCCTGTGTGCCCTGGCCCTGGCAAACCGCCCATAGCCAGCTAGGGAGGGACCCACCTAGGGCCTAGCTGCGAAACGGCCCAAAACGCGCTCCTAGGAGCTGCACTCTGCAAAGGGAAACTGTGCTCGGGGAACAAAGCTCAGCCCCAAGGCGGCTTGGCTCAGGATCGCAGCGCTTGCCTAGTTCTCACCTAGCCCTAGGCTCCCCATAGGGCCAAGGAGGGTCTGGGCTGCCTCTGGCTCCGTGGGCACTCCTGCTTGGCTGGTGGTCTCCGCACCGTGAAACCAACTCCAAACGTGTTCTCCTTCGCGGAGAAGGCTGATTTGGCAGGTAGAAGCCCTGTGTGCACTGGCCCTGGTAACCCACCCATCGCCAGCTAGGGAGGGACCCACCTAGGGCCTAGCTGCGAAACGGCACAAAACGCGCACCTAGGAGCAGCACTCTGCAAAGGGAAACTGTGCTCGGGGAACAAACCTCAGCCCCAAGGCGGCTTGGCTCAGGATCACAGCGCTTGCCTAGTTCTCACCTAGCCCTAGGCTCCCCATAGGGCCAAGGAGGGTCTGGGCTGCCTCTGGCTCCGTGGGCACTGCTGCTTGGTTGGTGGTCTCCGCAGCTTGAAACCAACTCCAAACGTGTTCTCCTTCGCGGAGAAGGCTGATTTGGCAGGAAGTAGCCCTGTGTGCACTGGCCCTGGCAACACACCCATCGCCAGCGAGGGAGGGACCCACCTAGGGCCTAGCTGCGAAACGGCACAGAACGCGCTCCTAGGAGCTGCACTCTGCAAAGGGAAACTGTGCTCGGGGAACAAAGCTCAGCCCCAAGGCGGCTTGGCTCAGGATCGCAGCGCTTGCCTAGTTCTCACCTAGCCCTAGGCTCCCCATAGGGCCAAGGAGGGTCTGGGCTGCCTCTGGCTCCGTGGGCACTGCTGCTTGGTTGGTGGTCTCCGCACCTTGAAACCAACTCCAAACGTGTTCTCCTTCGCGGAGAAGGCTGATTTGGCAGGAAGAAGCCCTGTGTGCACTGGCCTTGGCAAACCACCCATAGCCAGCTAAGGAGGGACCCACCTAGGGCCTAGCTGCGAAACGGCACAAAACGCGCTCCTAGGAGCTGCACTCTGCAAAGGGAAACTGTGCTCGGGGAACAAAGCTCAGCCCCAAGGCGGCTTGGCTCAGGATCGCAGCGCTTGCCTAGTTCTCACCTAGCCCTAGGCTCCCCATAGGGCCAAGGAGGGTCTGGGCTGCCTCTGGCTCCGTGGGCACTGCTGCTTGGCTGGTGGTCTCCGCACCTTGAAACCAACTCCAAACGTGTTCTCCTTCGCGGAGAAGGCTGATTTGGCAGGAAGAAGCCCTGTGTGCACTGGCCCTGGCAACCCACCCATCGCCAGCTAGGGAGGGACCCACCTAGGGCCTAGCTGCGAAACGGCACAAAACGCGCTCCTAGGAGCTGCACTCTGCAAAGGGAAACTGTGCTCAGGGAACAAAGCTCAGCCCCAAGGCGGCTTGGCTCAGGATCGCAGCGCTTGCCTAGTTCTCACCTAGCCCTAGGCTCCCCATAGGGCCAAGGAGGGGCTGGGCTGCCTCTGGCTCCGTGGGCACTGCTGCTTGGCTGGTGGTCTCCGCACCGTGAAACCAACTCCAAACATGTTCGCCTTCGCGGAGAAGGCTGATTTGGCAGGAAGAAGCCCTGTGTGCACTGGCCCTGGCAAACCGCCCATAGCCAGCTAGGGAGGGACCCACCTAGGGCCTAGCTGCGAAACGGCCCAAAACGCGCTCCTAGGAGCTGCACTCTGCAAAGGGAAACTGTGCTCGGGGAACAAAGCTCAGCCCCAAGGCGGCTTGGCTCAGGATCGCAGCGCTTGCCTAGTTCTCACCTAGCCCTAGGCTCCCCATAGGGCCAAGGAGGGTCTGGGCTGCCTCTGGCTCCGTGGGCACTGCTGCTTGGTTGGTGGTCTCCGCAGCTTGAAACCAACTCCAAACGTGTTCTCCTTCGCGGAGAAGGCTGATTTGGCAGGAAGTAGCCCTGTGTACACTGGCTCTGGCAACACACCCATCGCCAGCGAGGGAGGAACCCACCTAGGGCCTAGCTGCGAAACGGCACAGAACGCGCACCTAGGAGCTGCACTCTGCAAAGGGAAACTGTGCTCGGGGAACAAACCTCAGCCCCAAGGCAGCTTGGCTCAGGATGGCAGCGCTTGCCTAGTTCTCACCTAGCCCTAGGCTCCCCATAGGGCCAAGGAGGGTCTGGGCTGCCTCTGGCTCCGTGGGCACTGCTGCTTGGCTGGTGGTCTCCGCACCTTGAAACCAACTCCAAACGTGTTCTCCTTCGCGGAGAAGGCTGATTTGGCAGGAAGAAGCCCTGTGTGCACTGGCCCTGGCAACCCACCCATAGCCAGCTAGGGAGGGACCCACCTAGGGCCTAGCTGCGAAACGGCACAGAACGCGCTCCTAGGAGCTGCACTCTGCAAAGGGAAACTGTGCTCGGGGAACAAACCTCAGCCCCAAGGCGGCTTGGCTCAGGATCGCAGCGCTTGCCTAGTTCTCACCTAGCCCTAGGCTCCCCATAGGGCCAAGGAGGGTCTGGGCTGCCTCTGGCTCCGTGGGCACTGCTGCTTGGCTGGTGGTCTCCGCACCTTGAAACCAACTCCAAACGTGTTCTCCTTCGCGGAGAAGGCTGATTTAGCAGGAAGAAGCCCTGTGTGCACTGGCCCTGGCAACCCACCCATAGCCAGCTAGGGAGGGACCCACCTAGGGCCTAGCTGCGAAACGGCCCAAAACGCACTCCTAGGAGCTGCACTCTGCAAAGGGAAACTGTGCTCGGGGAACAAAGCTCAGCCCCAAGGCGGCTTGGCTCAGGATCGCAGCGCTTGCCTAGTTCTCACCTAGCCCTAGGCTCCCCATAGGGCCAAGGAGGGGCTGGGCTGCCTCTGGCTCCGTGGGCACTGCTGCTTGGCTGGTGGTCTCCGCACCGTGAAACGAACTCCAAACGTGTTCGCCTTCGCGGAGAAGGCTGATTTGGCAGGAAGAAGCCCTGTGTGCACTGGCCCTGGCAACACACCCATAGCCAGCTAGGGAAGTACCCACCTAGGGCCTAGCTGCGAAACGGCACAGAACGCGCTCCTAGGAGCTGCACTCTGCAAAGGGAAACTGTGCTCGGGGAACAAAGCTCAGCCCCAAGGCGGCTTGGCTCAGGATCGCAGCGCTTGCCTAGTTCTCACCTAGCCCTAGGCTCCCCATAGGGCCAAGGAGGGTCTGGGCTGCCTCTAGCTCCGTGGGCACTCCTGCTTGGCTGGTGATCTCCGCACCGTGAAACCAACTCCAAACGTGTTCTCCTTCGCGGAGAAGGCTGATTTGGCAGGAAGAAGCCCTGTGTGCACTGGTCCTGGCAAACCGCCCATAGCCAGCTAGGGAGGGACCCACCTAGGGCCTAGCTGCGAAACGGCCCAAAACGCACTCCTAGGAGCTGCACTCTGCAAAGGGAAACTGTGCTCGGGGAACAAAGCTCAGCCCCAAGGCGGCTTGGCTCAGGATCGCAGCGCTTGCCTAGTTCTCACCTAGTCCTAGGCTCCCCATAGGGCCAAGGAGGGTCTGGGCTGCCTCTGGCTCCGTGGGCACTCCTGCTTGGCTGGTGGTCTCCGAACCGTGAAACCAACTCCAAACGTGTTCTCCTTCGCGGAGAAGGCTGATTTGGCAGGAAGAAGCCCTGTGTGCACTGGCCCTGGTAACCCACCCATCGCCAGCTAGGGAGGGACCCACCTAGGGCCTAGCTGCGAAACGGCACAAAACGCGCACCTAGGAGCAGCACTCTGCAAAGGGAAACTGTGCTCGGGGAACAAACCTCAGCCCCAAGGCGGCTTGGCTCAGGATCGCAGCGCTTGCCTAGTTCTCACCTAGCCCTAGGCTCCCCATAGGGCCAAGGAGGGTCTGGGCTGCCTCTGGCTCCGTGGGCACTGCTGCTTGGTTGGTGGTCTCCGCAGCTTGAAACCAACTCCAAACGTGTTCTCCTTCGCGGAGAAGGCTGATTTGGCAGGAAGTAGCCCTGTGTGCAATGGCCCTGGCAACACACCCATCGCCAGCTAGGGAGGGACCCACCTAGGGCCTAGCTGCGAAACGGCACAGAACGCGCTCCTAGGAGCTGCACTCTGCAAAGGGAAACTGTGCTCGGGGAACAAAGCTCAGCCCCAAGGCGGCTTGGCTCAGGATCGCAGCGCTTGCCTAGTTCTCACCTAGCCCTAGGCTCCCCATAGGGCCAAGGAGGGGCTGGGCTGCCTCTGGCTCCGTGGGCACTGCTGCTTGGTTGGTGGTCTCCGCACCTTGAAACCAACTCCAAACGTGTTCTCCTTCGCAGAGAAGGCTGATTTGGCAGGAAGAAGCCCTGTGTGCACTGGCCTTGGCAAACCACCCATAGCCAGCTAAGGAGGGACCCACCTAGGGCCTAGCTGCGAAACGGCACAAAACGCGCTCCTAGGAGCTGCACTCTGCAAAGGGAAACTGTGCTCGGGGAACAAAGCTCAGCCCCAAGGCGGCTTGGCTCAGGATCGCAGCGCTTGCCTAGTTCTCACCTAGCCCTAGGCTCCCCATAGGGCCAAGGAGGGTCTGGGCTGCCTCTGGCTCCGTGGGCACTGCTGCTTGGCTGGTGGTCTCCGCACCTTGAAACCAACTCCAAACGTGTTCTCCTTCGCGGAGAAGGCTGATTTGGCAGGAAGAAGCCCTGTGTGCACTGGCCCAAGCAACCCACCCATAGCCAGCTAGGGAGGGACCCACCTAGGGCCTAGCTGCGAAACGGCACAAAACGCGCTCCTAGGAGCTGCACTCTGCAAAGGGAAACTGTGCTCGGGGAACAAAGCTCAGCCCCAAGGCGGCTTGGCTCAGGATCGCAGCGCTGCCTAGTTCTCACCTAGCCCTAGGCTCCCCATAGGGCCAAGGAGGGGCTGGGCTGCCTCTGGCTCCGTGGGCACTGCTGCTTGGCTGGTGGTCTCCGCACCGTGAAACGAACTCCAAACGTGTTCTCCTTCGCGGAGAAGGCTGATTTGGCAGGAAGAAGCCCTGTGTGCACTGGCCCTGGCAACACACCCATAGCCAGCTAGGGAAGTACCCACCTAGGGCCTAGCTGCGAAACGGCACAGAACGCGCTCCTAGGAGCTGCACTCTGCAAAGGGAAACTGTGCTCGGGGAACAAAGCTCAGCCCCAAGGCGGCTTGGCTCAGGATCGCAGCGCTTGCCTAGTTCTCACCTAGCCCTAGGCTCCCCATAGGGCCAAGGAGGGTCTGGGCTGCCTCTAGCTCCGTGGGCACTCCTGCTTGGCTGGTGATCTCCGCACCGTGAAACCAACTCCAAACGTGTTCTCCTTCGCGGAGAAGGCTGATTTGGCAGGAAGAAGCCCTGTGTGCCCTGGCCCTGGCAAACCGCCCATAGCCAGCTAGGGAGGGACCCACCTAGGGCCTAGCTGCGAAACGGCCCAAAACGCGCTCCTAGGAGCTGCACTCTGCAAAGGGAAACTGTGCTCGGGGAACAAAGCTCAGCCCCAAGGCGGCTTGGCTCAGGATCGCAGCGCTTGCCTAGTTCTCACCTAGCCCTAGGCTCCCCATAGGGCCAAGGAGGGTCTGGGCTGCCTCTGGCTCCGTGGGCACTCCTGCTTGGCTGGTGGTCTCCGCACCGTGAAACCAACTCCAAACGTGTTCTCCTTCGCGGAGAAGGCTGATTTGGCAGGAAGAAGCCCTGTGTGCACTGGCCCTGGTAACCCACCCATCGCCAGCTAGGGAGGGACCCACCTAGGGCCTAGCTGCGAAACGGCACAAAACGCGCACCTAGGAGCAGCACTCTGCAAAGGGAAACTGTGCTCGGGGAACAAACCTCAGCCCCAAGGCGGCTTGGCTCAGGATCACAGCGCTTGCCTAGTTCTCACCTAGCCCTAGGCTCCCCATAGGGCCAAGGAGGGTCTGGGCTGCCTCTGGCTCCGTGGGCACTGCTGCTTGGTTGGTGGTCTCCGCAGCTTGAAACCAACTCCAAACGTGTTCTCCTTCGCGGAGAAGGCTGATTTGGCAGGAAGTAGCCCTGTGTGCACTGGCCCTGGCAACACACCCATCGCCAGCGAGGGAGGGACCCACCTAGGGCCTAGCTGCGAAACGGCACAGAACGCGCTCCTAGGAGCTGCACTCTGCAAAGGGAAACTGTGCTCGGGGAACAAAGCTCAGCCCCAAGGCGGCTTGGCTCAGGATCGCAGCGCTTGCCTAGTTCTCACCTAGCCCTAGGCTCCCCATAGGGCCAAGGAGGGTCTGGGCTGCCTCTGGCTCCGTGGGCACTGCTGCTTGGTTGGTGGTCTCCGCACCTTGAAACCAACTCCAAACGTGTTCTCCTTCGCGGAGAAGGCTGATTTGGCAGGAAGAAGCCCTGTGTGCACTGGCCTTGGCAAACCACCCATAGCCAGCTAAGGAGGGACCCACCTAGGGCCTAGCTGCGAAACGGCACAAAACGCGCTCCTAGGAGCTGCACTCTGCAAAGGGAAACTGTGCTCGGGGAACAAAGCTCAGCCCCAAGGCGGCTTGGCTCAGGATCGCAGCGCTTGCCTAGTTCTCACCTAGCCCTAGGCTCCCCATAGGGCCAAGGAGGGTCTGGGCTGCCTCTGGCTCCGTGGGCACTGCTGCTTGGCTGGTGGTCTCCGCACCTTGAAACCAACTCCAAACGTGTTCGCCTTCGCGGAGAAGGCTGATTTGGCAGGAAGAAGCCCTGTGTGCACTGGCCCTGGCAACACACCCATAGCCAGCTAGGGAAGTACCCACCTAGGGCCTAGCTGCGAAACGGCACAGAACGCGCTCCTAGGAGCTGCACTCTGCAAAGGGAAACTGTGCTCGGGGAACAAAGCTCAGCCCCAAGGCGGCTTGGCTCAGGATCGCAGCGCTTGCCTAGTTCTCACCTAGCCCTAGGCTCCCCATAGGGCCAAGGAGGGTCTGGGCTGCCTCTAGCTCCGTGGGCACTCCTGTTTGGCTGGTGATCTCCGCACCGTGAAACCAACTCCAAACGTGTTCTCCTTCGCGGAGAAGGCTGATTTGGCAGGAAGAAGCCCTGTGTGCCCTGGCCCTGGCAAACCGCCCATAGCCAGCTAGGGAGGGACCCACCTAGGGCCTAGCTGCGAAACGGCCCAAAACGCGCTCCTAGGAGCTGCACTCTGCAAAGGGAAACTGTGCTCGGGGAACAAAGCTCAGCCCCAAGGCGGCTTGGCTCAGGATCGCAGCGCTTGCCTAGTTCTCACCTAGCCCTAGGCTCCCCATAGGGCCAAGGAGGGTCTGGGCTGCCTCTGGCTCCGTGGGCACTCCTGCTTGGCTGGTGGTCTCCGCACCGTGAAACCAACTCCAAACGTGTTCTCCTTCGCGGAGAAGGCTGATTTGGCAGGAAGAAGCCCTGTGTGCACTGGCCCTGGTAACCCACCCATCGCCAGCTAGGGAGGGACCCACCTAGGGCCTAGCTGCGAAACGGCACAAAACGCGCAACTAGGAGCAGCACTCTGCAAAGGGAAACTGTGCTCGGGGAACAAACCTCAGCCCCAAGGCGGCTTGGCTCAGGATCACAGCGCTTGCCTAGTTCTCACCTAGCCCTAGGCTCCCCATAGGGCCAAGGAGGGTCTGGGCTGCCTCTGGCTCCGTGGGCACTGCTGCTTGGTTGGTGGTCTCCGCAGCTTGAAACCAACTCCAAACGTGTTCTCCTTCGCGGAGAAGGCTGATTTGGCAGGAAGTAGCCCTGTGTGCACTGGCCCTGGCAACACACCCATCGCCAGCGAGGGAGGGACCCACCTAGGGCCTAGCTGCGAAACGGCACAGAACGCGCTCCTAGGAGCTGCACTCTGCAAAGGGAAACTGTGCTCGGGGAACAAAGCTCAGCCCCAAGGCGGCTTGGCTCAGGATCGCAGCGCTTGCCTAGTTCTCACCTAGCCCTAGGCTCCCCATAGGGCCAAGGAGGGTCTGGGCTGCCTCTGGCTCCGTGGGCACTGCTGCTTGGTTGGTGGTCTCCGCACCTTGAAACCAACTCCAAACGTGTTCTCCTTCGCGGAGAAGGCTGATTTGGCAGGAAGAAGCCCTGTGTGCACTGGCCTTGGCAAACCACCCATAGCCAGCTAAGGAGGGACCCACCTAGGGCCTAGCTGCGAAACGGCACAAAACGCGCTCCTAGGAGCTGCACTCTGCAAAGGGAAACTGTGCTCGGGGAACAAAGCTCAGCCCCAAGGCGGCTTGGCTCAGGATCGCAGCGCTTGCCTAGTTCTCACCTAGCCCTAGGCTCCCCATAGGGCCAAGGAGGGTCTGGGCTGCCTCTGGCTCCGTGGGCACTGCTGCTTGGCTGGTGGTCTCCGCACCTTGAAACCAACTCCAAACGTGTTCTCCTTCGCGGAGAAGGCTGATTTGGCAGGAAGAAGCCCTGTGTGCACTGGCCCTGGCAACCCACCCATCGCCAGCTAGGGAGGGACCCACCTAGGGCCTAGCTGCGAAACGGCACAAAACGTGCTCCTAGGAGCTGCACTCTGCAAAGGGAAACTGTGCTCGGGGAACAAAGCTCAGCCCCAAGGCGGCTTGGCTCAGGATCGCAGCGCTTGCCTAGTTCTCACCTAGCCCTAGGCTCCCCATAGGGCCAAGGAGGGGCTGGGCTGCCTCTGGCTCCGTGGGCACTGCTGCTTGGCTGGTGGTCTCCGCACCGTGAAACCAACTCCAAACATGTTCGCCTTCGCGGAGAAGGCTGATTTGGCAGGAAGAAGCCCTGTGTGCACTGGCCCTGGCAAACCGCCCATAGCCAGCTAGGGAGGGACCCACCTAGGGCCTAGCTGCGAAACGGCCCAAAACGCGCTCCTAGGAGCTGCACTCTGCAAAGGGAAACTGTGCTCGGGGAACAAAGCTCAGCCCCAAGGCGGCTTGGCTCAGGATCGCAGCGCTTGCCTAGTTCTCACCTAGCCCTAGGCTCCCCATAGGGCCAAGGAGGGTCTGGGCTGCCTCTGGCTCCGTGGGCACTGCTGCTTGGTTGGTGGTCTCCGCAGCTTGAAACCAACTCCAAACGTGTTCTCCTTCGCGGAGAAGGCTGATTTGGCAGGAAGTAGCCCTGTGTACACTGGCCCTGGCAACACACCCATCGCCAGCGAGGGAGGAACCCACCTAGGGCCTAGCTGCGAAACGGCACAAACCGCGCACCTAGGAGCTGCACTCTGCAAAGGGAAACTGTGCTCGGGGAACAAACCTCAGCCCCAAGGCAGCTTGGCTCAGGATCGCAGCGCTTGCCTAGTTCTCACCTAGCCCTAGGCTCCCCATAGGGCCAAGGAGGGTCTGGGCTGCCTCTGGCTCCGTGGGCACTGCTGCTTGGCTGGTGGTCTCCGCACCTTGAAACCAACTCCAAACGTGTTCTCCTTCGCGGAGAAGGCTGATTTGGCAGGAAGAAGCCCTGTGTGCACTGGCCCTGGCAACCCACCCATAGCCAGCTAGGGAGGGACCCACCTAGGGCCTAGCTGCGAAACGGCACAAAACGCGCTCCTAGGAGCTGCACTCTGCAAAGGGAAACTGTGCTCGGGGAACAAACCTCAGCCCCAAGGCGGCTTGGCTCAGGATCGCAGCGCTTGCCTAGTTCTCACCTAGCCCTAGGCTCCCCATAGGGCCAAGGAGGGTCTGGGCTGCCTCTGGCTCCGTGGGCACTGCTGCTTGGCTGGTGGTCTCCGCACCTTGAAACCAACTCCAAACGTGTTCTCCTTCGCGGAGAAGGCTGATTTGGCAGGAAGAAGCCCTGTGTGCACTGGCCCTGGTAACCCACCCATCGCCAGCTAGGGAGGGACCCACCTAGGGCCTAGCTGCGAAACGGCACAAAACGCGCACCTAGGAGCTGCACTCTGCAAAGGGAAACTGTGCTCGGGGAACAAACCTCAGCCCCAAGGCGGCTTGGCTCAGGATCGCAGCGCTTGCCTAGTTCTCACCTAGCCCTAGGCTCCCCATAGGGCCAAGGAGGGTCTGGGCTGCCTCTGGCTCCGTGGGCACTGCTGCTTGGCTGGTGGTCTCCGCACCTTGAAACCAACTCCAACCGTGTTCTCCTACGCGGAGAAGGCTGATTTGGCAGGAAGAAGCCCTGTGTGCACTGGCCCTGGTAACCCACCCATCGCCAGCTAGGGAGGGACCCACCTAGGGCCTAGCTGCGAAACGGCACAAAACGCGCACCTAGGAGCAGCACTCTGCAAAGGGAAACTGTGCTCGGGGAACAAACCTCAGCCCCAAGGCGGCTTGGCTCAGGATCGCAGCGCTTGCCTAGTTCTCACCTAGCCCTAGGCTCCCCATAGGGCCAAGGAGGGTCTGGGCTGCCTCTGGCTCCGTGGGCACTGCTGCTTGGCTGGTGGTCTCCGCACCTTGAAACCAACTCCAAACGTGTTCTCCTTCGCGGAGAAGGCTGATTTGGCAGGAAGAAGCCCTGTGTGCACTGGCCCTAGCAACCCACCCATAGCCAGCTATGGACAGACCCACCTAGGACCTAGCTGCGAAACGGCACAAAACGCGATCCTAGGAGCTGCACTCTGCAAAGGGAAACTGTGCTCGGGGAACAAACCTCAGCCCCAAGGCGGCTTGGCTCAGGATCACAGCGCTTGCCTAGTTCTCACCTAGCCCTAGGCTCCCCATAGGGCCAAGGAGGGTCTGGGCTGCCTCTGGCTCCGTGGGCACTGCTGCTTGGTTGGTGGTCTCCGCAGCTTGAAACCAACTCCAAACGTGTTCTCCTTCGCGGAGAAGGCTGATTTGGCAGGACGTAGCCCTGTGTGCACTGGCCCTGGCAACACACCCATCGCCAGCGAGGGAGGGACCCACCTAGGGCCTAGCTGCGAAACGGCACAGAACGCGCTCCTAGGAGCTGCACTCTGCAAAGGGAAACTGTGCTCGGGGAACAAAGCTCAGCCCCAAGGCGGCTTGGCTCAGGATCGCAGCGCTTGCCTAGTTCTCACCTAGCCCTAGGCTCCCCATAGGGCCAAGGAGGGGCTGGGCTGCCTCTGGCTCCGTGGGCACTGCTGCTTGGTTGGTGGTCTCCGCACCTTGAAACCAACTCCAAACGTGTTCTCCTTCGCGGAGAAGGCTGATTTGGCAGGAAGAAGCCCTGTGTGCACTGGCCTTGGCAAACCACCCATAGCCAGCTAAGGAGGGACCCACCTAGGGCCTAGCTGCGAAACGGCACAAAACGCGCTCCTAGGAGCTGCACTCTGCAAAGGGAAACTGTGCTCGGGGAACAAAGCTCAGCCCCAAGGCGGCTTGGCTCAGGATCGCAGCGCTTGCCTAGTTCTCACCTAGCCCTAGGCTCCCCATAGGGCCAAGGAGGGTCTGGGCTGCCTCTGGCTCCGTGGGCACTGCTGCTTGGCTGGTGGTCTCCGCACCTTGAAACCAACTCCAAACGTGTTCTCCTTCGCGGAGAAGGCTGATTTGGCAGGAAGAAGCCCTGTGTGCACTGGCCCAAGCAACCCACCCATAGCCAGCTAGGGAGGGACCCACCTAGGGCCTAGCTGCGAAACGGCACAAAACGCGCTCCTAGGAGCTGCACTCTGCAAAGGGAAACTGTGCTCGGGGAACAAAGCTCAGCCCCAAGGCGGCTTGGCTCAGGATCGCAGCGCTGCCTAGTTCTCACCTAGCCCTAGGCTCCCCATAGGGCCAAGGAGGGGCTGGGCTGCCTCTGGCTCCGTGGGCACTGCTGCTTGGCTGGTGGTCTCCGCACCGAGAAACGAACTCCAAACGTGTTCGCCTTCGCGGAGAAGGCTGATTTGGCAGGAAGAAGCCCTGTGTGCACTGGCCCTGGCAACACACCCATAGCCAGCTAGGGAAGTACCCACCTAGGGCCTAGCTGCGAAACGGCACAGAACGCGCTCCTAGGAGCTGCACTCTGCAAAGGGAAACTGTGCTCGGGGAACAAAGCTCAGCCCCAAGGCGGCTTGGCTCAGGATCGCAGCGCTTGCCTAGTTCTCACCTAGCCCTAGGCTCCCCATAGGGCCAAGGAGGGTCTGGGCTGCCTCTAGCTCCGTGGGCACTCCTGCTTGGCTGGTGATCTCCGCACCGTGAAACCAACTCCAAACGTGTTCTCCTTCGCGGAGAAGGCTGATTTGGCAGGAAGAAGCCCTGTGTGCCCTGGCCCTGGCAAACCGCCCATAGCCAGCTAGGGAGGGACCCACCTAGGGCCTAGCTGCGAAACGGCCCAAAACG
Organism: Sus scrofa; assembly: GCF_054392235.1. Classification (NCBI taxonomy): domain Eukaryota; kingdom Metazoa; phylum Chordata; class Mammalia; order Artiodactyla; family Suidae; genus Sus; species Sus scrofa. The sequence continues at coordinate 30,092,434 of NC_139389.1, read as the reverse complement.
CGCTCCTAGGAGCTGCACTCTGCAAAGGGAAACTGTGCTCGGGGAACAAAGCTCAGCCCCAAGGCGGCTTGGCTCAGGATCGCAGCGCTTGCCTAGTTCTCACCTAGCCCTAGGCTCCCCATAGGGCCAAGGAGGGTCTGGGCTGCCTCTGGCTCCGTGGGCACTCCTGCTTGGCTGGTGGTCTCCGCACCGTGAAACCAACTCCAAACGTGTTCTCCTTCGCGGAGAAGGCTGATTTGGCAGGAAGAAGCCCTGTGTGCACTGGCCCTGGTAACCCACCCATCGCCAGCTAGGGAGGGACCCACCTAGGGCCTAGCTGCGAAACGGCACAAAACGCGCACCTAGGAGCAGCACTCTGCAAAGGGAAACTGTGCTCGGGGAACAAACCTCAGCCCCAAGGCGGCTTGGCTCAGGATCACAGCGCTTGCCTAGTTCTCACCTAGCCCTAGGCTCCCCATAGGGCCAAGGAGGGTCTGGGCTGCCTCTGGCTCCGTGGGCACTGCTGCTTGGTTGGTGGTCTCCGCAGCTTGAAACCAACTCCAAACGTGTTCTCCTTCGCGGAGAAGGCTGATTTGGCAGGAAGTAGCCCTGTGTGCACTGGCCCTGGCAACACACCCATCGCCAGCGAGGGAGGGACCCACCTAGGGCCTAGCTGCGAAACGGCACAGAACGCGCTCCTAGGAGCTGCACTCTGCAAAGGGAAACTGTGCTGGGGGAACAAAGCTCAGCCCCAAGGCGGCTTGGCTCAGGATCGCAGCGCTTGCCTAGTTCTCACCTAGCCCTAGGCTCCCCATAGGGCCAAGGAGGGTCTGGGCTGCCTCTGGCTCCGTGGGCACTGCTGCTTGGTTGGTGGTCTCCGCACCTTGAAACCAACTCCAAACGTGTTCTCCTTCGCGGAGAAGGCTGATTTGGCAGGAAGAAGCCCTGTGTGCACTGGCCTTGGCAAACCACCCATAGCCAGCTAAGGAGGGACCCACCTAGGGCCTAGCTGCGAAACGGCACAAAACGCGCTCCTAGGAGCTGCACTCTGCAAAGGGAAACTGTGCTCGGGGAACAAAGCTCAGCCCCAAGGCGGCTTGGCTCAGGATCGCAGCGCTTGCCTAGTTCTCACCTAGCCCTAGGCTCCCCATAGGGCCAAGGAGGGTCTGGGCTGCCTCTGGCTCCGTGGGCACTGCTGCTTGGCTGGTGGTCTCCGCACCTTGAAACCAACTCCAAACGTGTTCTCCTTCGCGGAGAAGGCTGATTTGGCAGGAAGAAGCCCTGTGTGCACTGGCCCTGGCAACCCACCCATCGCCAGCTAGGGAGGGACCCACCTAGGGCCTAGCTGCGAAACGGCACAAAACGTGCTCCTAGGAGCTGCACTCTGCAAAGGGAAACTGTGCTCGGGGAACAAAGCTCAGCCCCAAGGCGGCTTGGCTCAGGATCGCAGCGCTTGCCTAGTTCTCACCTAGCCCTAGGCTCCCCATAGGGCCAAGGAGGGGCTGGGCTGCCTCTGGCTCCGTGGGCACTGCTGCTTGGCTGGTGGTCTCCGCACCGTGAAACCAACTCCAAACATGTTCGCCTTCGCGGAGAAGGCTGATTTGGCAGGAAGAAGCCCTGTGTGCACTGGCCCTGGCAAACCGCCCATAGCCAGCTAGGGAGGGACCCACCTAGGGCCTAGCTGCGAAACGGCCCAAAACGCGCTCCTAGGAGCTGCACTCTGCAAAGGGAAACTGTGCTCGGGGAACAAAGCTCAGCCCCAAGGCGGCTTGGCTCAGGATCGCAGCGCTTGCCTAGTTCTCACCTAGCCCTAGGCTCCCCATAGGGCCAAGGAGGGGCTGGGCTGCCTCTGGCTCCGTGGGCACTGCTGCTTGGTTGGTGGTCTCCGCAGCTTGAAACCAACTCCAAACGTGTTCTCCTTCGCGGAGAAGGCTGATTTGGCAGGAAGTAGCCCTGTGTACACTGGCCCTGGCAACACACCCATCGCCAGCGAGGGAGGAACCCACCTAGGGCCTAGCTGCGAAACGGCACAAACCGCGCACCTAGGAGCTGCACTCTGCAAAGGGAAACTGTGCTCGGGGAACAAACCTCAGCCCCAAGGCAGCTTGGCTCAGGATCGCAGCGCTTGCCTAGTTCTCACCTAGCCCTAGGCTCCCCATAGGGCCAAGGAGGGTCTGGGCTGCCTCTGGCTCCGTGGGCACTGCTGCTTGGCTGGTGGTCTCCGCACCTTGAAACCAACTCCAAACGTGTTCTCCTTCGCGGAGAAGGCTGATTTGGCAGGAAGAAGCCCTGTGTGCACTGGCCCAAGCAACCCACCCATAGCCAGCTAGGGAGGGACCCACCTAGGGCCTAGCTGCGAAACGGCACAAAACGCGCTCCTAGGAGCTGCACTCTGCAAAGGGAAACTGTGCTCGGGGAACAAAGCTCAGCCCCAAGGCGGCTTGGCTCAGGATCGCAGCGCTGCCTAGTTCTCACCTAGCCCTAGGCTCCCCATAGGGCCAAGGAGGGGCTGGGCTGCCTCTGGCTCCGTGGGCACTGCTGCTTGGCTGGTGGTCTCCGCACCGTGAAACGAACTCCAAACGTGTTCTCCTTCGCGGAGAAGGCTGATTTGGCAGGAAGAAGCCCTGTGTGCACTGGCCCTGGCAACACACCCATAGCCAGCTAGGGAAGTACCCACCTAGGGCCTAGCTGCGAAACGGCACAGAACGCGCTCCTAGGAGCTGCACTCTGCAAAGGGAAACTGTGCTCGGGGAACAAAGCTCAGCCCCAAGGCGGCTTGGCTCAGGATCGCAGCGCTTGCCTAGTTCTCACCTAGCCCTAGGCTCCCCATAGGGCCAAGGAGGGTCTGGGCTGCCTCTAGCTCCGTGGGCACTCCTGCTTGGCTGGTGATCTCCGCACCGTGAAACCAACTCCAAACGTGTTCTCCTTCGCGGAGAAGGCTGATTTGGCAGGAAGAAGCCCTGTGTGCCCTGGCCCTGGCAAACCGCCCATAGCCAGCTAGGGAGGGACCCACCTAGGGCCTAGCTGCGAAACGGCCCAAAACGCGCTCCTAGGAGCTGCACTCTGCAAAGGGAAACTGTGCTCGGGGAACAAAGCTCAGCCCCAAGGCGGCTTGGCTCAGGATCGCAGCGCTTGCCTAGTTCTCACCTAGCCCTAGGCTCCCCATAGGGCCAAGGAGGGTCTGGGCTGCCTCTGGCTCCGTGGGCACTCCTGCTTGGCTGGTGGTCTCCGCACCGTGAAACCAACTCCAAACGTGTTCTCCTTCGCGGAGAAGGCTGATTTGGCAGGAAGAAGCCCTGTGTGCACTGGCCCTGGTAACCCACCCATCGCCAGCTAGGGAGGGACCCACCTAGGGCCTAGCTGCGAAACGGCACAAAACGCGCACCTAGGAGCAGCACTCTGCAAAGGGAAACTGTGCTCGGGGAACAAACCTCAGCCCCAAGGCGGCTTGGCTCAGGATCACAGCGCTTGCCTAGTTCTCACCTAGCCCTAGGCTCCCCATAGGGCCAAGGAGGGTCTGGGCTGCCTCTGGCTCCGTGGGCACTGCTGCTTGGTTGGTGGTCTCCGCAGCTTGAAACCAACTCCAAACGTGTTCTCCTTCGCGGAGAAGGCTGATTTGGCAGGAAGTAGCCCTGTGTGCACTGGCCCTGGCAACACACCCATCGCCAGCGAGGGAGGGACCCACCTAGGGCCTAGCTGCGAAACGGCACAGAACGCGCTCCTAGGAGCTGCACTCTGCAAAGGGAAACTGTGCTCGGGGAACAAAGCTCAGCCCCAAGGCGGCTTGGCTCAGGATCGCAGCGCTTGCCTAGTTCTCACCTAGCCCTAGGCTCCCCATAGGGCCAAGGAGGGTCTGGGCTGCCTCTGGCTCCGTGGGCACTGCTGCTTGGTTGGTGGTCTCCGCACCTTGAAACCAACTCCAAACGTGTTCTCCTTCGCGGAGAAGGCTGATTTGGCAGGAAGAAGCCCTGTGTGCACTGGCCTTGGCAAACCACCCATAGCCAGCTAAGGAGGGACCCACCTAGGGCCTAGCTGCGAAACGGCACAAAACGCGCTCCTAGGAGCTGCACTCTGCAAAGGGAAACTGTGCTCGGGGAACAAAGCTCAGCCCCAAGGCGGCTTGGCTCAGGATCGCAGCGCTTGCCTAGTTCTCACCTAGCCCTAGGCTCCCCATAGGGCCAAGGAGGGTCTGGGCTGCCTCTGGCTCCGTGGGCACTGCTGCTTGGCTGGTGGTCTCCGCACCTTGAAACCAACTCCAAACGTGTTCTCCTTCGCGGAGAAGGCTGATTTGGCAGGAAGAAGCCCTGTGTGCACTGGCCCTGGCAACCCACCCATCGCCAGCTAGGGAGGGACCCACCTAGGGCCTAGCTGCGAAATGGCACAAAACGTGCTCCTAGGAGCTGCACTCTGCAAAGGGAAACTGTGCTCGGGGAACAAAGCTCAGCCCCAAGGCGGCTTGGCTCAGGATCGCAGCGCTTGCCTAGTTCTCACCTAGCCCTAGGCTCCCCATAGGGCCAAGGAGGGGCTGGGCTGCCTCTGGCTCCGTGGGCACTGCTGCTTGGCTGGTGGTCTCCGCACCGTGAAACCAACTCCAAACATGTTCGCCTTCGCGGAGAAGGCTGATTTGGCAGGAAGAAGCCCTGTGTGCACTGGCCCTGGCAAACCGCCCATAGCCAGCTAGGGAGGGACCCACCTAGGGCCTAGCTGCGAAACGGCCCAAAACGCGCTCCTAGGAGCTGCACTCTGCAAAGGGAAACTGTGCTCGGGGAACAAAGCTCAGCCCCAAGGCGGCTTGGCTCAGGATCGCAGCGCTTGCCTAGTTCTCACCTAGCCCTAGGCTCCCCATAGGGCCAAGGAGGGTCTGGGCTGCCTCTGGCTCCGTGGGCACTGCTGCTTGGTTGGTGGTCTCCGCAGCTTGAAACCAACTCCAAACGTGTTCTCCTTCGCGGAGAAGGCTGATTTGGCAGGAAGTAGCCCTGTGTACACTGGCCCTGGCAACACACCCATCGCCAGCGAGGGAGGAACCCACCTAGGGCCTAGCTGCGAAACGGCACAAACCGCGCACCTAGGAGCTGCACTCTGCAAAGGGAAACTGTGCTCGGGGAACAAACCTCAGCCCCAAGGCAGCTTGGCTCAGGATCGCAGCGCTTGCCTAGTTCTCACCTAGCCCTAGGCTCCCCATAGGGCCAAGGAGGGTCTGGGCTGCCTCTGGCTCCGTGGGCACTGCTGCTTGGCTGGTGGTCTCCGCACCTTGAAACCAACTCCAAACGTGTTCTCCTTCGCGGAGAAGGCTGATTTGGCAGGAAGAAGCCCTGTGTGCACTGGCCCTGGCAACCCACCCATAGCCAGCTAGGGAGGGACCCACCTAGGGCCTAGCTGCGAAACGGCACAAAACGCGCTCCTAGGAGCTGCACTCTGCAAAGGGAAACTGTGCTCGGGGAACAAACCTCAGCCCCAAGGCGGCTTGGCTCAGGATCGCAGCGCTTGCCTAGTTCTCACCTAGCCCTAGGCTCCCCATAGGGCCAAGGAGGGTCTGGGCTGCCTCTGGCTCCGTGGGCACTGCTGCTTGGCTGGTGGTCTCCGCACCTTGAAACCAACTCCAAACGTGTTCTCCTTCGCGGAGAAGGCTGATTTGGCAGGAAGAAGCCCTGTGTGCACTGGCCCTGGTAACCCACCCATCGCCAGCTAGGGAGGGACCCACCTAGGGCCTAGCTGCGAAACGGCACAAAACGCGCACCTAGGAGCTGCACTCTGCAAAGGGAAACTGTGCTCGGGGAACAAACCTCAGCCCCAAGGCGGCTTGGCTCAGGATCGCAGCGCTTGCCTAGTTCTCACCTAGCCCTAGGCTCCCCATAGGGCCAAGGAGGGTCTGGGCTGCCTCTGGCTCCGTGGGCACTGCTGCTTGGCTGGTGGTCTCCGCACCTTGAAACCAACTCCAACCGTGTTCTCCTACGCGGAGAAGGCTGATTTGGCAGGAAGAAGCCCTGTGTGCACTGGCCCTGGTAACCCACCCATCGCCAGCTAGGGAGGGACCCACCTAGGGCCTAGCTGCGAAACGGCACAAAACGCGCACCTAGGAGCAGCACTCTGCAAAGGGAAACTGTGCTCGGGGAACAAACCTCAGCCCCAAGGCGGCTTGGCTCAGGATCGCAGCGCTTGCCTAGTTCTCACCTAGCCCTAGGCTCCCCATAGGGCCAAGGAGGGTCTGGGCTGCCTCTGGCTCCGTGGGCACTGCTGCTTGGCTGGTGGTCTCCGCACCTTGAAACCAACTCCAAACGTGTTCTCCTTCGCGGAGAAGGCTGATTTGGCAGGAAGAAGCCCTGTGTGCACTGGCCCTAGCAACCCACCCATAGCCAGCTAGGGACAGACCCACCTAGGACCTAGCTGCGAAACGGCACAAAACGCGCTCCTAGGAGCTGCACTCTGCAAAGGGAAACTGTGCTCGGGGAACAAACCTCAGCCCCAAGGCGGCTTGGCTCAGGATCACAGCGCTTGCCTAGTTCTCACCTAGCCCTAGGCTCCCCATAGGGCCAAGGAGGGTCTGGGCTGCCTCTGGCTCCGTGGGCACTGCTGCTTGGTTGGTGGTCTCCGCAGCTTGAAACCAACTCCAAACGTGTTCTCCTTCGCGGAGAAGGCTGATTTGGCAGGAAGTAGCCCTGTGTGCACTGGCCCTGGCAACACACCCATCGCCAGCGAGGGAGGGACCCACCTAGGGCCTAGCTGCGAAACGGCACAGAACGCGCTCCTAGGAGCTGCACTCTGCAAAGGGAAACTGTGCTCGGGGAACAAAGCTCAGCCCCAAGGCGGCTTGGCTCAGGATCGCAGCGCTTGCCTAGTTCTCACCTAGCCCTAGGCTCCCCATAGGGCCAAGGAGGGTCTGGGCTGCCTCTGGCTCCGTGGGCACTGCTGCTTGGTTGGTGGTCTCCGCACCTTGAAACCAACTCCAAACGTGTTCTCCTTCGCGGAGAAGGCTGATTTGGCAGGAAGAAGCCCTGTGTGCACTGGCCTTGGCAAACCACCCATAGCCAGCTAAGGAGGGACCCACCTAGGGCCTAGCTGCGAAACGGCACAAAACGCGCTCCTAGGAGCTGCACTCTGCAAAGGGAAACTGTGCTCGGGGAACAAAGCTCAGCCCCAAGGCGGCTTGGCTCAGGATCGCAGCGCTTGCCTAGTTCTCACCTAGCCCTAGGCTCCCCATAGGGCCAAGGAGGGTCTGGGCTGCCTCTGGCTCCGTGGGCACTGCTGCTTGGCTGGTGGTCTCCGCACCTTGAAACCAACTCCAAACGTGTTCTCCTTCGCGGAGAAGGCTGATTTGGCAGGAAGAAGCCCTGTGTGCACTGGCCCTGGCAACCCACCCATCGCCAGCTAGGGAGGGACCCACCTAGGGCCTAGCTGCGAAACGGCACAAAACGTGCTCCTAGGAGCTGCACTCTGCAAAGGGAAACTGTGCTCGGGGAACAAAGCTCAGCCCCAAGGCGGCTTGGCTCAGGATCGCAGCGCTTGCCTAGTTCTCACCTAGCCCTAGGCTCCCCATAGGGCCAAGGAGGGGCTGGGCTGCCTCTGGCTCCGTGGGCACTGCTGCTTGGCTGGTGGTCTCCGCACCGTGAAACCAACTCCAAACATGTTCGCCTTCGCGGAGAAGGCTGATTTGGCAGGAAGAAGCCCTGTGTGCACTGGCCCTGGCAAACCGCCCATAGCCAGCTAGGGAGGGACCCACCTAGGGCCTAGCTGCGAAACGGCCCAAAACGCGCTCCTAGGAGCTGCACTCTGCAAAGGGAAACTGTGCTCGGGGAACAAAGCTCAGCCCCAAGGCGGCTTGGCTCAGGATCGCAGCGCTTGCCTAGTTCTCACCTAGCCCTAGGCTCCCCATAGGGCCAAGGAGGGTCTGGGCTGCCTCTGGCTCCGTGGGCACTGCTGCTTCGTTGGTGGTCTCCGCAGCTTGAAACCAACTCCAAACGTGTTCTCCTTCGCGGAGAAGGCTGATTTGGCAGGAAGTAGCCCTGTGTACACTGGCCCTGGCAACACACCCATCGCCAGCGAGGGAGGAACCCACCTAGGGCCTAGCTGCGAAACGGCACAAACCGCGCACCTAGGAGCTGCACTCTGCAAAGGGAAACTGTGCTCGGGGAACAAACCTCAGCCCCAAGGCAGCTTGGCTCAGGATCGCAGCGCTTGCCTAGTTCTCACCTAGCCCTAGGCTCCCCATAGGGCCAAGGAGGGTCTGGGCTGCCTCTGGCTCCGTGGGCACTGCTGCTTGGCTGGTGGTCTCCGCACCGTGAAACCAACTCCAAACGTGTTCTCCTTCGCGGAGAAGGCTGATTTGGCAGGAAGAAGCCCTGTGTGCACTGGCCCTGGCAACCCACCCATAGCCAGCTAGGGAGGGACCCACCTAGGGCCTAGCTGCGAAACGGCACAAAACGCGCTCCTAGGAGCTGCACTCTGCAAAGGGAAACTGTGCTCGGGGAACAAACCTCAGCCCCAAGGCGGCTTGGCTCAGGATCGCAGCGCTTGCCTAGTTCTCACCTAGCCCTAGGCTCCCCATAGGGCCAAGGAGGGTCTGGGCTGCCTCTGGCTCCGTGGGCACTGCTGCTTGGCTGGTGGTCTCCGCACCTTGAAACCAACTCCAAACGTGTTCTCCTTCGCGGAGAAGGCTGATTTGGCAGGAAGAAGCCCTGTGTGCACTGGCCCTGGTAACCCACCCATCGCCAGCTAGGGAGGGACCCACCTAGGGCCTAGCTGCGAAACGGCACAAAACGCGCACCTAGGAGCTGCACTCTGCAAAGGGAAACTGTGCTCGGGGAACAAACCTCAGCCCCAAGGCGGCTTGGCTCAGGATCGCAGCGCTTGCCTAGTTCTCACCTAGCCCTAGGCTCCCCATAGGGCCAAGGAGGGTCTGGGCTGCCTCTGGCTCCGTGGGCACTGCTGCTTGGCTGGTGGTCTCCGCACCTTGAAACCAACTCCAACCGTGTTCTCCTACGCGGAGAAGGCTGATTTGGCAGGAAGAAGCCCTGTGTGCACTGGCCCTGGTAACCCACCCATCGCCAGCTAGGGAGGGACCCACCTAGGGCCTAGCTGCGAAACGGCACAAAACGCGCACCTAGGAGCAGCACTCTGCAAAGGGAAACTGTGCTCGGGGAACAAACCTCAGCCCCAAGGCGGCTTGGCTCAGGATCGCAGCGCTTGCCTAGTTCTCACCTAGCCCTAGGCTCCCCATAGGGCCAAGGAGGGTCTGGGCTGCCTCTGGCTCCGTGGGCACTGCTGCTTGGCTGGTGGTCTCCGCACCTTGAAACCAACTCCAAACGTGTTCTCCTTCGCGGAGAAGGCTGATTTGGCAGGAAGAAGCCCTGTGTGCACTGGCCCTGGCAACCCTCCCATAGCCAGCTAGGGAGGGACCCACCTAGGGCCTAGCTGCGAAACGGCACAAAACGCGCTCCTAGGAGCTGCACTCTGCAAAGGGAAACTGTGCTCGGGGAACAAAGCTCAGCCCCAAGGCGGCTTGGCTCAGGATCGCAGCGCTTGCCTAGTTCTCACCTAGCCCTAGGCTCCCCATAGGGCCAAGGAGGGTCTGGGCTGCCTCTGGCTCCGTGGGCACTGCTGCTTGGTTGGTGGTCTCCGCACCTTGAAACCAACTCCAAACGTGTTCTCCTTCGCGGAGAAGGCTGATTTGGCAGGAAGAAGCCCTGTGTGCACTGGCCTTGGCAAACCACCCATAGCCAGCTAAGGAGGGACCCACCTAGGGCCTAGCTGCGAAACGGCACAAAACGCGCTCCTAGGAGCTGCACTCTGCAAAGGGAAACTGTGCTCGGGGAACAAAGCTCAGCCCCAAGGCGGCTTGGCTCAGGATCGCAGCGCTTGCCTAGTTCTCACCTAGCCCTAGGCTCCCCATAGGGCCAAGGAGGGTCTGGGCTGCCTCTGGCTCCGTGGGCACTGCTGCTTGGCTGGTGGTCTCCGCACCTTGAAACCAACTCCAAACGTGTTCTCCTTCGCGGAGAAGGCTGATTTGGCAGGAAGAAGCCCTGTGTGCACTGGCCCTGGCAACCCACCCATAGCCAGCTAGGGAGGGACCCACCTAGGGCCTAGCTGCGAAACGGCACAAAACGCGCTCCTAGGAGCTGCACTCTGCAAAGGGAAACTGTGCTCGGGGAACAAAGCTCAGCCCCAAGGCGGCTTGGCTCAGGATCGCAGCGCTTGCCTAGTTCTCACCTAGCCCTAGGCTCCCCATAGGGCCAAGGAGGGGCTGGGCTGCCTCTGGCTCCGTGGGCACTGCTGCTTGGCTGGTGGTCTCCGCACCGTGAAACCAACTCCAAACGTGTTCGCCTTCGCGGAGAAGGCTGATTTGGCAGGAAGAAGCCCTGTGTGCACTGGCCCTGGCAACCCACCCATAGCCAGCTAGGGAGGGACCCACCTAGGGCCTAGCTGCGAAACGGCACAGAACGCGCTCCTAGGAGCTGCACTCTGCAAAGGGAAACTGTGCTCGGGGAACAAACCTCAGCCCCAAGGCGGCTTGGCTCAGGATCGCAGCGCTTGCCTAGTTCTCACCTAGCCCTAGGCTCCCCATAGGGCCAAGGAGGTTCTGGGCTGCCTCTGGCTCCGTGGGCACTGCTGCTTGGCTGGTGGTCTCCGCACCTTGAAACCAACTCCAAACGTGTTCTCCTTCGCGGAGAAGGCTGATTTGGCAGGAAGAAGCCCTGTGTGCACTGGCCCTGGCAACCCACCCATAGCCAGCTAGGGAGGGACCCACCTAGGGCCTAGCTGCGAAACGGCACAAAACGCGCTCCTAGGAGCTGCACTCTGCAAAGGGAAACTGTGCTCGGGGAACAAACCTCAGCCCCAAGGCGGCTTGGCTCAGGATCGCAGCGCTTGCCTAGTTCTCACCTAGCCCTAGGCTCCCCATAGGGCCAAGGAGGGTCTGGGCTGCCTCTGGCTCCGTGGGCACTGCTGCTTGGCTGGTGGTCTCCGCACCTTGAAACCAACTCCAAACGTGTTCTCCTTCGCGGAGAAGGCTGATTTGGCAGGAAGAAGCCCTGTGTGCACTGGCCCTGGTAACCCACCCATCGCCAGCTAGGGAGGGACCCACCTAGGGCCTAGCTGCCAAACGGCACAAAACGCGCACCTAGGAGCAGCACTCTGCAAAGGGAAACTGTGCTCGGGGAACAAACCTCAGCCCCAAGGCGGCTTGGCTCAGGATCGCAGCGCTTGCCTAGTTCTCACCTAGCCCTAGGCTCCCCATAGGGCCAAGGAGGGTCTGGGCTGCCTCTGGCTCCGTGGGCACTGCTGCTTGGCTGGTGGTCTCCGCACCTTGAAACCAACTCCAAACGTGTTCTCCTTCGCGGAGAAGGCTGATTTGGCAGGAAGAAGCCCTGTGTGCACTGGCCCTAGCAACCCACCCATAGCCAGCTAGGGACAGACCCACCTAGGACCTAGCTGCGAAACGGCACAAAACGCGCTCCTAGGAGCTGCACTCTGCAAAGGGAAACTGTGCTCGGGGAACAAAGCTCAGCCCCAAGGCGGCTTGGCTCAGGATCGCAGCGCTTGCCTAGTTCTCACCTAGCCCTAGGCTCCCCATAGGGCCAAGGAGGGTCTGGGCTGCCTCTGGCTCCGTGGGCACTGCTGCTTGGTTGGTGGTCTCCGCACCTTGAAACCAACTCCAAACGTGTTCTCCTTCGCGGAGATGGCGGATTTGGCAGGAAGAAGCCCTGTGTGCACTGGCCCTGGCAAACCGCCCATAGCCAGCTAAGGAGGGACCCACCTAGGGCCTAGCTGCGAAACGGCACAAAACGCGCACCTAGGAGCTGCACTCTGCAAAGGGAAACTGTGCTCAGGGAACAAAGCTCAGCCCCAAGGCGGCTTGGCTCAGGATCGCAGCGCTTGCCTAGTTCTCACCTAGCCCTAGGCTCCCCATAGGGCCAAGGAGGGTCTGGGCTGCCTCTGGCTCCGTGGGCACTGCTGCTTCGTTGGTGGTCTCCGCAGCTTGAAACCAACTCCAAACGTGTTCTCCTTCGCGGAGAAGGCTGATTTGGCAGTAAGTAGCCCTGTGTACACTGGCCCTGGCAACACACCCATCGCCAGCGAGGGAGGGACCCACCTAGGGCCTAGCTGCGAAACGGCACAAAACGCGCTCCTAGGAGCTGCACTCTGCAAAGGGAAACTGTGCTCGGGGAACAAACCTCAGCCCCAAGGCAGCTTGGCTCAGGATCGCAGCGCTTGCCTAGTTCTCACCTAGCCCTAGGCTCCCCATAGGGCCAAGGAGGGTCTGGGCTGCCTCTGGCTCCGTGGGCACTGCTGCTTGGCTGGTGGTCTCCGCACCTTGAAACCAACTCCAAACGTGTTCTCCTTCGCGGAGAAGGCTGATTTGGCAGGAAGAAGCCCTGTGTGCACTGGCCCTGGCAACCCACCCATAGCCAGCTAGGGAGGGACCCACCTAGGGCCTAGCTGCGAAACGGCACAAAACGCGCTCCTAGGAGCTGCACTCTGCAAAGGGAAACTGTGCTCGGGGAACAAACCTCAGCCCCAAGGCGGCTTGGCTCAGGATCGCAGCGCTTGCCTAGTTCTCACCTAGCCCTAGGCTCCCCATAGGGCCAAGGAGGGTCTGGGCTGCCTCTGGCTCCGTGGGCACTGCTGCTTGGCTGGTGGTCTCCGCACCTTGAAACCAACTCCAAACGTGTTCTCCTTCGCGGAGAAGGCTGATTTGGCAGGAAGAAGCCCTGTGTGCACTGGCCCTGGTAACCCACCCATCGCCAGCTAGGGAGGGACCCACCTAGGGCCTAGCTGCCAAACGGCACAAAACGCGCACCTAGGAGCAGCACTCTGCAAAGGGAAACTGTGCTCCGGGAACAAACCTCAGCCCCAAGGCGGCTTGGCTCAGGATCGCAGCGCTTGCCTAGTTCTCACCTAGCCCTAGGCTCCCCATAGGGCCAAGGAGGGTCTGGGCTGCCTCTGGCTCCGTGGGCACTGCTGCTTGGCTGGTGGTCTCCGCACCTTGAAACCAACTCCAAACGTGTTCTCCTTCGCGGAGAAGGCTGATTTGGCAGGAAGAAGCCCTGTGTGCACTGGCCCTAGCAACCCACCCATAGCCAGCTAGGGACAGACCCACCTAGGACCTAGCTGCGAAACGGCACAGAACGTGCTCCTAGGAGCTGCACTCTGCAAAGGGAAACTGTGCTCGGGGAACAAACCTCAGCCCCAAGGCAGCTTGGCTCAGGATCGCAGCGCTTGCCTAGTTCTCACCTAGCCCTAGGCTCCCCATAGGGCCAAGGAGGGTCTGGGCTGCCTCTGGCTCCGTGGGCACTGCTGCTTGGTTGGTGGTCTCCGCACCTTGAAACCAACTCCAAACGTGTTCTCCTTCGCGGAGAAGGCGGATTTGGCAGGAAGAAGCCCTGTGTGCACTGGCCCTGGCAAACCGCCCATAGCCAGCTAAGGAGGGACCCACCTAGGGCCTAGCTGCGAAACGGCACAAAACGCGCACCTAGGAGCTGCACTCTGCAAAGGGAAACTGTGCTCAGGGAACAAAGCTCAGCCCCAAGGCTGCTTGGCTCAGGATCGCAGCGCTTGCCTAGTTCTCACCTAGCCCTAGGCTCCCCATAGGGCCAAGGAGGGTCTGGGCTGCCTCTGGCTCCGTGGGCACTGCTGCTTGGCTGGTGGTCTCCGCACCTTGAAACCAACTCCAAACGTGTTCTCCTTCGCGGAGAAGGCTGATTTGGCAGGAAGAAGCCCTGTGTGCACTGGCCCTGGTAACCCACCCATCGCCAGCTAGGGAGGGACCCACCTAGGGCCTAGCTGCGAAACGGCACAAAACGCGCACCTAGGAGCAGTACTCTGCAAAGGGAAACTGTGCTCGGGGAACAAACCTCAGCCCCAAGGCGGCTTGGCTCAGGATCGCAGCGCTTGCCTAGTTCTCACCTAGCCCTAGGCTCCCCATAGGGCCAAGGAGGGGCTGGGCTGCCTCTGGCTCCGTGGGCACTGCTGCTTGGCTGGTGGTCTCCGCACCTTGAAACCAACTCCAAACGTGTTCTCCTTCGCGGAGAAGGCGGATTTGGCAGGAAGAAGCCCTGTGTGCACTGGCCCTGGCAAACCGCCCATAGCCAGCTAAGGAGGGACCCACCTAGGGCCTAGCTGCGAAACGGCACAAAACGCGCACCTAGGAGCTGCACTCTGCAAAGGGAAACTGTGCTCAGGGAACAAAGCTCAGCCCCAAGGCTGCTTGGCTCAGGATCGCAGCGCTTGCCTAGTTCTCACCTAGCCCTAGGCTCCCCATAGGGCCAAGGAGGGTCTGGGCTGCCTCTGGCTCCGTGGGCACTGCTGCTTGGCTGGTGGTCTCCGCACCGTGAAACCAACTCCAAACGTGTTCTCCTTCGCGGAGAAGGCTGATTTGGCAGGAAGAAGCCCTGTGTGCACTGGCCCTGGCAACCCACCCATAGCCAGCTAGGGAGGGACCCACCTAGGGCCTAGCTGCGAAACGGCACAAAACGCGCTCCTAGGAGCTGCACTCTGCAAAGGGAAACTGTGCTCGGGGAACAAAGCTCAGCCCCAAGGCGGCTTGGCTCAGGATCGCAGCGCTTGCCTAGTTCTCACCTAGCCCTAGGCTCCCCATAGGGCCAAGGAGGGGCTGGGCTGCCTCTGGCTCCGTGGGCACTGCTGCTTGGCTGGTGGTCTCCGCACCGTGAAACGAACTCCAAACGCGTTCGCCTTCGCGGAGAAGGCTGATTTGGCAGGAAGAAGCCCTGTGTGCACTGGCCCTGGCAACACACCCATAGCCAGCTAGGGAAGTACCCACCTAGGGCCTAGCTGCGAAACGGCACAGAACGCGCTCCTAGGAGCTGCACTCTGCAAAGGGAAACTGTGCTCGGGGAACAAAGCTCAGCCCCAAGGCGGCTTGGCTCAGGATCGCAGCGCTTGCCTAGTTCTCACCTAGCCCTAGGCTCCCCATAGGGCCAAGGAGGGTCTGGGCTGCCTCTAGCTCCGTGGGCTCTCCTGCTTGGCTGGTGATCTCCGCACCGTGAAACCAACTCCAAACGTGTTCTCCTTCGCGGAGAAGGCTGATTTGGCAGGAAGAAGCCCTGTGTGCCCTGGCCCTGGCAAACCGCCCATAGCCAGCTAGGGAGGGACCCACCTAGGGCCTAGCTGCGAAACGGCCCAAAACGCGCTCCTAGGAGCTGCACTCTGCAAAGGGAAACTGTGCTCGGGGAACAAAGCTCAGCCCCAAGGCGGCTTGGCTCAGGATCGCAGCGCTTGCCTAGTTCTCACCTAGCCCTAGGCTCCCCATAGGGCCAAGGAGGGTCTGGGCTGCCTCTGGCTCCGTGGGCACTCCTGCTTGGCTGGTGGTCTCCGCACCTTGAAACCAACTCCAAACGTGTTCTCCTTCGCGGAGAAGGCTGATTTGGCAGGAAGAAGCCCTGTGTGCACTGGCCCTGGTAACCCACCCATCGCCAGCTAGGGAGGGACCCACCTAGGGCCTAGCTGCGAAACGGCACAGAACTCGCACCTAGGAGCAGCACTCTGCAAAGGGAAACTGTGCTCGGGGAACAAACCTCAGCCCCAAGGCGGCTTGGCTCAGGATCGCAGCGCTTGCCTAGTTCTCACCTAGCCCTAGGCTCCCCATAGGGCCAAGGAGGGTCTGGGCTGCCTCTGGCTCCGTGGGCACTGCTGCTTGGTTGGTGGTCTCCGCAGCTTGAAACCAACTCCAAACGTGTTCTCCTTCGCGGAGAAGGCTGATTTGGCAGGAAGTAGCCCTGTGTGCACTGGCCCTGGCAACACACCCATCGCCAGCGAGGGAGGGACCCACCTAGGGCCTAGCTGCGAAACGGCACAGAACGCGCTCCTAGGAGCTGCACTCTGCAAAGGGAAACTGTGCTCGGGGAACAAAGCTCAGCCCCAAGGCGGCTTGGCTCAGGATCGCAGCGCTTGCCTAGTTCTCACCTAGCCCTAGGCTCCCCATAGGGCCAAGGAGGGTCTGGGCTGCCTCTGGCTCCGTGGGCACTGCTGCTTGGTTGGTGGTCTCCGCACCTTGAAACCAACTCCAAACGTGTTCTCCTTCGCGGAGAAGGCTGATTTGGCAGGAAGAAGCCCTGTGTGCACTGGCCCTGGCAAACCACCCATAGCCAGCTAAGGAGGGACCCACCTAGGGCCTAGCTGCGAAACGGCACAAAACGCGCTCCTAGGAGCTGCACTCTGCAAAGGGAAACTGTGCTCGGGGAACAAAGCTCAGCCCCAAGGCGGCTTGGCTCAGGATCGCAGCGCTTGCCTAGTTCTCACCTAGCCCTAGGCTCCCCATAGGGCCAAGGAGGGGCTGGGCTGCCTCTGGCTCCGTGGGCACTGCTGCTTGGCTGGTGGTCTCCGCACCGTGAAACCAACTCCAAACGTGTTCGCCTTCGCGGAGAAGGCTGATTTGGCAGGAAGAAGCCCTGTGTGCACTGGCCCTGGCAAACCGCCCATAGCCAGCTAGGGAGGGACCCACCTAGGGCCTAGCTGCGAAACGGCACAAAACGCGCTCCTAGGAGCTGCACTCTGCAAAGGGAAACTGTGCTCGGGGAACAAAGCTCAGCCCCAAGGCGGCTTGGCTCAGGATCGCAGCGCTTGCCTAGTTCTCACCTAGCCCTAGGCTCCCCATAGGGCCAAGGAGGGTCTGGGCTGCCTCTGGCTCCGTGGGCACTGCTGCTTCGTTGGTGGTCTCCGCAGCTTGAAACCAACTCCAAACGTGTTCTCCTTCGCGGAGAAGGCTGATTTGGCAGGAAGTAGCCCTGTGTACACTGGCCCTGGCAACACACCCATCGCCAGCGAGGGAGGGACCCACCTAGGGCCTAGCTGCGAAACGGCACAAACCGCGCACCTAGGAGCTGCACTCTGCAAAGGGAAACTGTGCTCGGGGAACAAACCTCAGCCCCAAGGCAGCTTGGCTCAGGATCGCAGCGCTTGCCTAGTTCTCACCTAGCCCTAGGCTCCCCATAGGGCCAAGGAGGGTCTGGGCTGCCTCTGGCTCCGTGGGCACTGCTGCTTGGCTGGTGGTCTCCGCACCTTGAAACCAACTCCAAACGTGTTCTCCTTCGCGGAGAAGGCTGATTTGGCAGGAAGAAGCCCTGTGTGCACTGGCCCTGGCAAACCACCCATAGCCAGCTAAGGAGGGACCCACCTAGGGCCTAGCTGCGAAACGGCACAAAACGCGCTCCTAGGAGCTGCACTCTGCAAAGGGAAACTGTGCTCGGGGAACAAAGCTCAGCCCCAAGGCGGCTTGGCTCAGGATCGCAGCGCTTGCCTAGTTCTCACCTAGCCCTAGGCTCCCCATAGGGCCAAGGAGGGGCTGGGCTGCCTCTGGCTCCGTGGGCACTGCTGCTTGGCTGGTGGTCTCCGCACCGTGAAACCAACTCCAAACGTGTTCGCCTTCGCGGAGAAGGCTGATTTGGCAGGAAGAAGCCCTGTGTGCACTGGCCCTGGCAAACCGCCCATAGCCAGCTAGGGAGGGACCCACCTAGGGCCTAGCTGCGAAACGGCACAAAACGCGCTCCTAGGAGCTGCACTCTGCAAAGGGAAACTGTGCTCGGGGAACAAAGCTCAGCCCCAAGGCGGCTTGGCTCAGGATCGCAGCGCTTGCCTAGTTCTCACCTAGCCCTAGGCTCCCCATAGGGCCAAGGAGGGTCTGGGCTGCCTCTGGCTCCGTGGGCACTGCTGCTTCGTTGGTGGTCTCCGCAGCTTGAAACCAACTCCAAACGTGTTCTCCTTCGCGGAGAAGGCTGATTTGGCAGGAAGTAGCCCTGTGTACACTGGCCCTGGCAACACACCCATCGCCAGCGAGGGAGGGACCCACCTAGGGCCTAGCTGCGAAACGGCACAAACCGCGCACCTAGGAGCTGCACTCTGCAAAGGGAAACTGTGCTCGGGGAACAAACCTCAGCCCCAAGGCAGCTTGGCTCAGGATCGCAGCGCTTGCCTAGTTCTCACCTAGCCCTAGGCTCCCCATAGGGCCAAGGAGGGTCTGGGCTGCCTCTGGCTCCGTGGGCACTGCTGCTTGGCTGGTGGTCTCCGCACCTTGAAACCAACTCCAAACGTGTTCTCCTTCGCGGAGAAGGCTGATTTGGCAGGAAGAAGCCCTGTGTGCACTGGCCCTGGCAACCCACCCATAGCCAGCTAGGGAGGGACCCACCTAGGGCCTAGCTGCGAAACGGCACAAAACGCGCTCCTAGGAGCTGCACTCTGCAAAGGGAAACTGTGCTCGGGGAACAAACCTCAGCCCCAAGGCGGCTTGGCTCAGGATCGCAGCGCTTGCCTAGTTCTCACCTAGCCCTAGGCTCCCCATAGGGCCAAGGAGGGTCTGGGCTGCCTCTGGCTCCGTGGGCACTGCTGCTTGGCTGGTGGTCTCCGCACCTTGAAACCAACTCCAAACGTGTTCTCCTTCGCGGAGAAGGCTGATTTGGCAGGAAGAAGCCCTGTGTGCACTGGCCCTGGCAACCCACCCATCGCCAGCTAGGGAGGGACCCACCTAGGGCCTAGCTGCGAAACGGCACAAAACGCGCACCTAGGAGCAGCACTCTGCAAAGGGAAACTGTGCTCGGGGAACAAACCTCAGCCCCAAGGCGGCTTGGCTCAGGATCGCAGCGCTTGCCTAGTTCTCACCTAGCCCTAGGCTCCCCATAGGGCCAAGGAGGGTCTGGGCTGCCTCTGGCTCCGTGGGCACTGCTGCTTGGCTGGTGGTCTCCGCACCTTGAAACCAACTCCAAACGTGTTCTCCTTCGCGGAGAAGGCTGATTTGGCAGGAAGAAGCCCTGTGTGCACTGGCCCTGGTAACCCGCCCATCGCCAGCTAGGGAGGGACCCACCTAGGGCCTAGCTGCGAAACGGCACAAAACGCGCACCTAGGAGCAGCACTCTGCAAAGGGAAACTGTGCTCGGGGAACAAACCTCAGCCCCAAGGCGGCTTGGCTCAGGATCGCAGCGCTTGCCTAGTTCTCACCTAGCCCTAGGCTCCCCATAGGGCCAAGGAGGGTCTGGGCTGCCTCTGGCTCCGTGGGCACTGCTGCTTGGCTGGTGGTCTCCGCACCTTGAAACCAACTCCAAACGTGTTCTCCTTCGCGGAGAAGGCTGATTTGGCAGGAAGAAGCCCTGTGTGCACTGGCCCTAGCAAGCCACCCATAGCCAGCTAGGGACAGACCCACCTAGGACCTAGCTGCGAAACGGCACAAAACGCGCTCCTAGGAGCTGCACTCTGCAAAGGGAAACTGTGCTCGGGGAACAAAGCTCAGCCCCAAGGCGGCTTGGCTCAGGATCGCAGCGCTTGCCTAGTTCTCACCTAGCCCTAGGCTCCCCATAGGGCCAAGGAGGGTCTGGGCTGCCTCTGGCTCCGTGGGCACTGCTGCTTGGTTGGTGGTCTCCGCACCTTGAAACCAACTCCAAACGTGTTCTCCTTCGCGGAGAAGGCTGATTTGGCAGGAAGAAGCCCTGTGTGCACTGGCCTTGGCAAACCGCCCATAGCCAGCTACGGAGGGACCCACCTAGGGCCTAGCTGCGAAACGGCACAAAACGCGCTCCTAGGAGCTGCACTCTGCAAAGGGAAACTGTGCTCGGGGAACAAAGCTCAGCCCCAAGGCGGCTTGGCTCAGGATCGCAGCGCTTGCCTAGTTCTCACCTAGCCCTAGGCTCCCCATAGGGCCAAGGAGGGGCTGGGCTGCCTCTGGCTCCGTGGGCACTGCTGCTTGGCTGGTGGTCTCCGCACCGTGAAACCAACTCCAAACGTGTTCGCCTTCGCGGAGAAGGCTGATTTGGCAGGAAGAAGCCCTGTGTGCACTGGCCCTGGCAAACCGCCCATAGCCAGCTAGGGAGGGACCCACCTAGGGCCTAGCTGCGAAACGGCCCAAAACGCGCTCCTAGGAGCTGCACTCTGCAAAGGGAAACTGTGCTCGGGGAACAAAGCTCAGCCCCAAGGCGGCTTGGCTCAGGATCGCAGCGCTTGCCTAGTTCTCACCTAGCCCTAGGCTCCCCATAGGGCCAAGGAGGGTCTGGGCTGCCTCTGGCTCCGTGGGCACTGCTGCTTGGTTGGTGGTCTCCGCACCTTGAAACCAACTCCAAACGTGTTCTCCTTCGCGGAGAAGGCTGATTTGGCAGGAAGAAGCCCTGTGTGCACTGGCCTTGGCAAACCACCCATAGCCAGCTAAGGAGGGACCCACCTAGGGCCTAGCTGCGAAACGGCACAAAACGCGCTCCTAGGAGCTGCACTCTGCAAAGGGAAACTGTGCTCGGGGAACAAAGCTCAGCCCCAAGGCGGCTTGGCTCAGGATCGCAGCGCTTGCCTAGTTCTCACCTAGCCCTAGGCTCCCCATAGGGCCAAGGAGGGTCTGGGCTGCCTCTGGCTCCGTGGGCACTGCTGCTTGGCTGGTGGTCTCCGCACCTTGAAACCAACTCCAAACGTGTTCTCCTTCGCGGAGAAGGCTGATTTGGCAGGAAGAAGCCCTGTGTGCACTGGCCCTGGCAACCCACCCATAGCCAGCTAGGGAGGGACCCACCTAGGGCCTAGCTGCGAAACGGCACAAAACGCGCTCCTAGGAGCTGCACTCTGCAAAGGGAAACTGTGCTCGGGGAACAAAGCTCAGCCCCAAGGCGGCTTGGCTCAGGATCGCAGCGCTTGCCTAGTTCTCACCTAGCCCTAGGCTCCCCATAGGGCCAAGGAGGGGCTGGGCTGCCTCTGGCTCCGTGGGCACTGCTGCTTGGCTGGTGGTCTCCGCACCGTGAAACCAACTCCAAACGTGTTCTCCTTCGCGGAGAAGGCTGATTTGGCAGGAAGAAGCCCTGTGTGCACTGGCCCTGGCAACCCACCCATAGCCAGCTAGGGAGGGACCCACCTAGGGCCTAGCTGCGAAACGGCACAAAACGCGCTCCTAGGAGCTGCACTCTGCAAAGGGAAACTGTGCTCGGGGAACAAACCTCAGCCCCAAGGCGGCTTGGCTCAGGATCGCAGCGCTTGCCTAGTTCTCACCTAGCCCTAGGCTCCCCATAGGGCCAAGGAGGTTCTGGGCTGCCTCTGGCTCCGTGGGCACTGCTGCTTGGCTGGTGGTCTCCGCACCTTGAAACCAACTCCAAACGTGTTCTCCTTCGCGGAGAAGGCTGATTTGGCAGGAAGAAGCCCTGTGTGCACTGGCCCTGGCAACCCACCCATAGCCAGCTAGGGAGGGACCCACCTAGGGCCTAGCTGCGAAACGGCACAAAACGCGCTCCTAGGAGCTGCACTCTGCAAAGGGAAACTGTGCTCGGGGAACAAACCTCAGCCCCAAGGCGGCTTGGCTCAGGATCGCAGCGCTTGCCTAGTTCTCACCTAGCCCTAGGCTCCCCATAGGGCCAAGGAGGGTCTGGGCTGCCTCTGGCTCCGTGGGCACTGCTGCTTGGCTGGTGGTCTCCGCACCTTGAAACCAACTCCAAACGTGTTCTCCTTCGCGGAGAAGGCTGATTTGGCAGGAAGAAGCCCTGTGTGCACTGGCCCTGGTAACCCACCCATCGCCAGCTAGGGAGGGACCCACCTAGGGCCTAGCTGCCAAACGGCACAAAACGCGCTCCTAGGAGCTGCACTCTGCAAAGGGAAACTGTGCTCGGGGAACAAAGCTCAGCCCCAAGGCGGCTTGGCTCAGGATCGCAGCGCTTGCCTAGTTCTCACCTAGCCCTAGGCTCCCCATAGGGCCAAGGAGGGTCTGGGCTGCCTCTGGCTCCGTGGGCACTGCTGCTTGGCTGGTGGTCTCCGCACCTTGAAACCAACTCCAAACGTGTTCTCCTTCGCGGAGAAGGCTGATTTGGCAGGAAGAAGCCCTGTGTGCACTGGCCCTAGCAACCCACCCATAGCCAGCTAGGGACAGACCCACCTAGGACCTAGCTGCGAAACGGCACAAAACGCGCTCCTAGGAGCTGCACTCTGCAAAGGGAAACTGTGCTCGGGGAACAAAGCTCAGCCCCAAGGCGGCTTGGCTCAGGATCGCAGCGCTTGCCTAGTTCTCACCTAGCCCTAGGCTCCCCATAGGGCCAAGGAGGGTCTGGGCTGCCTCTGGCTCCGTGGGCACTGCTGCTTGGTTGGTGGTCTCCGCACCTTGAAACCAACTCCAAACGTGTTCTCCTTCGCGGAGATGGCGGATTTGGCAGGAAGAAGCCCTGTGTGCACTGGCCCTGGCAAACCGCCCATAGCCAGCTAAGGAGGGACCCACCTAGGGCCTAGCTGCGAAACGGCACAAAACGCGCACCTAGGAGCTGCACTCTGCAAAGGGAAACTGTGCTCAGGGAACAAAGCTCAGCCCCAAGGCGGCTTGGCTCAGGATCGCAGCGCTTGCCTAGTTCTCACCTAGCCCTAGGCTCCCCATAGGGCCAAGGAGGGTCTGGGCTGCCTCTGGCTCCGTGGGCACTGCTGCTTCGTTGGTGGTCTCCGCAGCTTGAAACCAACTCCAAACGTGTTCTCCTTCGCGGAGAAGGCTGATTTGGCAGTAAGTAGCCCTGTGTACACTGGCCCTGGCAACACACCCATCGCCAGCGAGGGAGGGACCCACCTAGGGCCTAGCTGCGAAACGGCACAAAACGCGCTCCTAGGAGCTGCACTCTGCAAAGGGAAACTGTGCTCGGGGAACAAACCTCAGCCCCAAGGCAGCTTGGCTCAGGATCGCAGCGCTTGCCTAGTTCTCACCTAGCCCTAGGCTCCCCATAGGGCCAAGGAGGGTCTGGGCTGCCTCTGGCTCCGTGGGCACTGCTGCTTGGCTGGTGGTCTCCGCACCTTGAAACCAACTCCAAACGTGTTCTCCTTCGCGGAGAAGGCTGATTTGGCAGGAAGAAGCCCTGTGTGCACTGGCCCTGGCAACCCACCCATAGCCAGCTAGGGAGGGACCCACCTAGGGCCTAGCTGCGAAACGGCACAAAACGCGCTCCTAGGAGCTGCACTCTGCAAAGGGAAACTGTGCTCGGGGAACAAACCTCAGCCCCAAGGCGGCTTGGCTCAGGATCGCAGCGCTTGCCTAGTTCTCACCTAGCCCTAGGCTCCCCATAGGGCCAAGGAGGGTCTGGGCTGCCTCTGGCTCCGTGGGCACTGCTGCTTGGCTGGTGGTCTCCGCACCTTGAAACCAACTCCAAACGTGTTCTCCTTCGCGGAGAAGGCTGATTTGGCAGGAAGAAGCCCTGTGTGCACTGGCCCTGGTAACCCACCCATCGCCAGCTAGGGAGGGACCCACCTAGGGCCTAGCTGCCAAACGGCACAAAACGCGCACCTAGGAGCAGCACTCTGCAAAGGGAAACTGTGCTCCGGGAACAAACCTCAGCCCCAAGGCGGCTTGGCTCAGGATCGCAGCGCTTGCCTAGTTCTCACCTAGCCCTAGGCTCCCCATAGGGCCAAGGAGGGTCTGGGCTGCCTCTGGCTCCGTGGGCACTGCTGCTTGGCTGGTGGTCTCCGCACCTTGAAACCAACTCCAAACGTGTTCTCCTTCGCGGAGAAGGCTGATTTGGCAGGAAGAAGCCCTGTGTGCACTGGCCCTAGCAACCCACCCATAGCCAGCTAGGGACAGACCCACCTAGGACCTAGCTGCGAAACGGCACAGAACGTGCTCCTAGGAGCTGCACTCTGCAAAGGGAAACTGTGCTCGGGGAACAAACCTCAGCCCCAAGGCAGCTTGGCTCAGGATCGCAGCGCTTGCCTAGTTCTCACCTAGCCCTAGGCTCCCCATAGGGCCAAGGAGGGTCTGGGCTGCCTCTGGCTCCGTGGGCACTGCTGCTTGGTTGGTGGTCTCCGCACCTTGAAACCAACTCCAAACGTGTTCTCCTTCGCGGAGAAGGCGGATTTGGCAGGAAGAAGCCCTGTGTGCACTGGCCCTGGCAAACCGCCCATAGCCAGCTAAGGAGGGACCCACCTAGGGCCTAGCTGCGAAACGGCACAAAACGCGCACCTAGGAGCTGCACTCTGCAAAGGGAAACTGTGCTCAGGGAACAAAGCTCAGCCCCAAGGCTGCTTGGCTCAGGATCGCAGCGCTTGCCTAGTTCTCACCTAGCCCTAGGCTCCCCATAGGGCCAAGGAGGGTCTGGGCTGCCTCTGGCTCCGTGGGCACTGCTGCTTGGCTGGTGGTCTCCGCACCTTGAAACCAACTCCAAACGTGTTCTCCTTCGCGGAGAAGGCTGATTTGGCAGGAAGAAGCCCTGTGTGCACTGGCCCTGGTAACCCACCCATCGCCAGCTAGGGAGGGACCCACCTAGGGCCTAGCTGCGAAACGGCACAAAACGCGCACCTAGGAGCAGCACTCTGCAAAGGGAAACTGTGCTCGGGGAACAAACCTCAGCCCCAAGGCGGCTTGGCTCAGGATCGCAGCGCTTGCCTAGTTCTCACCTAGCCCTAGGCTCCCCATAGGGCCAAGGAGGGGCTGGGCTGCCTCTGGCTCCGTGGGCACTGCTGCTTGGCTGGTGGTCTCCGCACCTTGAAACCAACTCCAAACGTGTTCTCCTTCGCGGAGAAGGCGGATTTGGCAGGAAGAAGCCCTGTGTGCACTGGCCCTGGCAAACCGCCCATAGCCAGCTAAGGAGGGACCCACCTAGGGCCTAGCTGCGAAACGGCACAAAACGCGCACCTAGGAGCTGCACTCTGCAAAGGGAAACTGTGCTCAGGGAACAAAGCTCAGCCCCAAGGCTGCTTGGCTCAGGATCGCAGCGCTTGCCTAGTTCTCACCTAGCCCTAGGCTCCCCATAGGGCCAAGGAGGGTCTGGGCTGCCTCTGGCTCCGTGGGCACTGCTGCTTGGCTGGTGGTCTCCGCACCGTGAAACCAACTCCAAACGTGTTCTCCTTCGCGGAGAAGGCTGATTTGGCAGGAAGAAGCCCTGTGTGCACTGGCCCTGGCAACCCACCCATAGCCAGCTAGGGAGGGACCCACCTAGGGCCTAGCTGCGAAACGGCACAAAACGCGCTCCTAGGAGCTGCACTCTGCAAAGGGAAACTGTGCTCGGGGAACAAAGCTCAGCCCCAAGGCGGCTTGGCTCAGGATCGCAGCGCTTGCCTAGTTCTCACCTAGCCCTAGGCTCCCCATAGGGCCAAGGAGGGGCTGGGCTGCCTCTGGCTCCGTGGGCACTGCTGCTTGGCTGGTGGTCTCCGCACCGTGAAACGAACTCCAAACGCGTTCGCCTTCGCGGAGAAGGCTGATTTGGCAGGAAGAAGCCCTGTGTGCACTGGCCCTGGCAACACACCCATAGCCAGCTAGGGAAGTACCCACCTAGGGCCTAGCTGCGAAACGGCACAGAACGCGCTCCTAGGAGCTGCACTCTGCAAAGGGAAACTGTGCTCGGGGAACAAAGCTCAGCCCCAAGGCGGCTTGGCTCAGGATCGCAGCGCTTGCCTAGTTCTCACCTAGCCCTAGGCTCCCCATAGGGCCAAGGAGGGTCTGGGCTGCCTCTAGCTCCGTGGGCTCTCCTGCTTGGCTGGTGATCTCCGCACCGTGAAACCAACTCCAAACGTGTTCTCCTTCGCGGAGAAGGCTGATTTGGCAGGAAGAAGCCCTGTGTGCCCTGGCCCTGGCAAACCGCCCATAGCCAGCTAGGGAGGGACCCACCTAGGGCCTAGCTGCGAAACGGCCCAAAACGCGCTCCTAGGAGCTGCACTCTGCAAAGGGAAACTGTGCTCGGGGAACAAAGCTCAGCCCCAAGGCGGCTTGGCTCAGGATCGCAGCGCTTGCCTAGTTCTCACCTAGCCCTAGGCTCCCCATAGGGCCAAGGAGGGTCTGGGCTGCCTCTGGCTCCGTGGGCACTCCTGCTTGGCTGGTGGTCTCCGCACCTTGAAACCAACTCCAAACGTGTTCTCCTTCGCGGAGAAGGCTGATTTGGCAGGAAGAAGCCCTGTGTGCACTGGCCCTGGTAACCCACCCATCGCCAGCTAGGGAGGGACCCACCTAGGGCCTAGCTGCGAAACGGCACAGAACTCGCACCTAGGAGCAGCACTCTGCAAAGGGAAACTGTGCTCGGGGAACAAACCTCAGCCCCAAGGCGGCTTGGCTCAGGATCGCAGCGCTTGCCTAGTTCTCACCTAGCCCTAGGCTCCCCATAGGGCCAAGGAGGGTCTGGGCTGCCTCTGGCTCCGTGGGCACTGCTGCTTGGTTGGTGGTCTCCGCAGCTTGAAACCAACTCCAAACGTGTTCTCCTTCGCGGAGAAGGCTGATTTGGCAGGAAGTAGCCCTGTGTGCACTGGCCCTGGCAACACACCCATCGCCAGCGAGGGAGGGACCCACCTAGGGCCTAGCTGCGAAACGGCACAGAACGCGCTCCTAGGAGCTGCACTCTGCAAAGGGAAACTGTGCTCGGGGAACAAAGCTCAGCCCCAAGGCGGCTTGGCTCAGGATCGCAGCGCTTGCCTAGTTCTCACCTAGCCCTAGGCTCCCCATAGGGCCAAGGAGGGTCTGGGCTGCCTCTGGCTCCGTGGGCACTGCTGCTTGGTTGGTGGTCTCCGCACCTTGAAACCAACTCCAAACGTGTTCTCCTTCGCGGAGAAGGCTGATTTGGCAGGAAGAAGCCCTGTGTGCACTGGCCCTGGCAAACCACCCATAGCCAGCTAAGGAGGGACCCACCTAGGGCCTAGCTGCGAAACGGCACAAAACGCGCTCCTAGGAGCTGCACTCTGCAAAGGGAAACTGTGCTCGGGGAACAAAGCTCAGCCCCAAGGCGGCTTGGCTCAGGATCGCAGCGCTTGCCTAGTTCTCACCTAGCCCTAGGCTCCCCATAGGGCCAAGGAGGGGCTGGGCTGCCTCTGGCTCCGTGGGCACTGCTGCTTGGCTGGTGGTCTCCGCACCGTGAAACCAACTCCAAACGTGTTCGCCTTCGCGGAGAAGGCTGATTTGGCAGGAAGAAGCCCTGTGTGCACTGGCCCTGGCAAACCGCCCATAGCCAGCTAGGGAGGGACCCACCTAGGGCCTAGCTGCGAAACGGCACAAAACGCGCTCCTAGGAGCTGCACTCTGCAAAGGGAAACTGTGCTCGGGGAACAAAGCTCAGCCCCAAGGCGGCTTGGCTCAGGATCGCAGCGCTTGCCTAGTTCTCACCTAGCCCTAGGCTCCCCATAGGGCCAAGGAGGGTCTGGGCTGCCTCTGGCTCCGTGGGCACTGCTGCTTCGTTGGTGGTCTCCGCAGCTTGAAACCAACTCCAAACGTGTTCTCCTTCGCGGAGAAGGCTGATTTGGCAGGAAGTAGCCCTGTGTACACTGGCCCTGGCAACACACCCATCGCCAGCGAGGGAGGGACCCACCTAGGGCCTAGCTGCGAAACGGCACAAACCGCGCACCTAGGAGCTGCACTCTGCAAAGGGAAACTGTGCTCGGGGAACAAACCTCAGCCCCAAGGCAGCTTGGCTCAGGATCGCAGCGCTTGCCTAGTTCTCACCTAGCCCTAGGCTCCCCATAGGGCCAAGGAGGGTCTGGGCTGCCTCTGGCTCCGTGGGCACTGCTGCTTGGCTGGTGGTCTCCGCACCTTGAAACCAACTCCAAACGTGTTCTCCTTCGCGGAGAAGGCTGATTTGGCAGGAAGAAGCCCTGTGTGCACTGGCCCTGGCAACCCACCCATAGCCAGCTAGGGAGGGACCCACCTAGGGCCTAGCTGCGAAACGGCACAAAACGCGCTCCTAGGAGCTGCACTCTGCAAAGGGAAACTGTGCTCGGGGAACAAACCTCAGCCCCAAGGCGGCTTGGCTCAGGATCGCAGCGCTTGCCTAGTTCTCACCTAGCCCTAGGCTCCCCATAGGGCCAAGGAGGGTCTGGGCTGCCTCTGGCTCCGTGGGCACTGCTGCTTGGCTGGTGGTCTCCGCACCTTGAAACCAACTCCAAACGTGTTCTCCTTCGCGGAGAAGGCTGATTTGGCAGGAAGAAGCCCTGTGTGCACTGGCCCTGGCAACCCACCCATCGCCAGCTAGGGAGGGACCCACCTAGGGCCTAGCTGCGAAACGGCACAAAACGCGCACCTAGGAGCAGCACTCTGCAAAGGGAAACTGTGCTCGGGGAACAAACCTCAGCCCCAAGGCGGCTTGGCTCAGGATCGCAGCGCTTGCCTAGTTCTCACCTAGCCCTAGGCTCCCCATAGGGCCAAGGAGGGTCTGGGCTGCCTCTGGCTCCGTGGGCACTGCTGCTTGGCTGGTGGTCTCCGCACCTTGAAACCAACTCCAAACGTGTTCTCCTTCGCGGAGAAGGCTGATTTGGCAGGAAGAAGCCCTGTGTGCACTGGCCCTGGTAACCCGCCCATCGCCAGCTAGGGAGGGACCCACCTAGGGCCTAGCTGCGAAACGGCACAAAACGCGCACCTAGGAGCAGCACTCTGCAAAGGGAAACTGTGCTCGGGGAACAAACCTCAGCCCCAAGGCGGCTTGGCTCAGGATCGCAGCGCTTGCCTAGTTCTCACCTAGCCCTAGGCTCCCCATAGGGCCAAGGAGGGTCTGGGCTGCCTCTGGCTCCGTGGGCACTGCTGCTTGGCTGGTGGTCTCCGCACCTTGAAACCAACTCCAAACGTGTTCTCCTTCGCGGAGAAGGCTGATTTGGCAGGAAGAAGCCCTGTGTGCACTGGCCCTAGCAAGCCACCCATAGCCAGCTAGGGACAGACCCACCTAGGACCTAGCTGCGAAACGGCACAAAACGCGCTCCTAGGAGCTGCACTCTGCAAAGGGAAACTGTGCTCGGGGAACAAAGCTCAGCCCCAAGGCGGCTTGGCTCAGGATCGCAGCGCTTGCCTAGTTCTCACCTAGCCCTAGGCTCCCCATAGGGCCAAGGAGGGTCTGGGCTGCCTCTGGCTCCGTGGGCACTGCTGCTTGGTTGGTGGTCTCCGCACCTTGAAACCAACTCCAAACGTGTTCTCCTTCGCGGAGAAGGCTGATTTGGCAGGAAGAAGCCCTGTGTGCACTGGCCTTGGCAAACCGCCCATAGCCAGCTACGGAGGGACCCACCTAGGGCCTAGCTGCGAAACGGCACAAAACGCGCTCCTAGGAGCTGCACTCTGCAAAGGGAAACTGTGCTCGGGGAACAAAGCTCAGCCCCAAGGCGGCTTGGCTCAGGATCGCAGCGCTTGCCTAGTTCTCACCTAGCCCTAGGCTCCCCATAGGGCCAAGGAGGGGCTGGGCTGCCTCTGGCTCCGTGGGCACTGCTGCTTGGCTGGTGGTCTCCGCACCGTGAAACCAACTCCAAACGTGTTCGCCTTCGCGGAGAAGGCTGATTTGGCAGGAAGAAGCCCTGTGTGCACTGGCCCTGGCAAACCGCCCATAGCCAGCTAGGGAGGGACCCACCTAGGGCCTAGCTGCGAAACGGCCCAAAACGCGCTCCTAGGAGCTGCACTCTGCAAAGGGAAACTGTGCTCGGGGAACAAAGCTCAGCCCCAAGGCGGCTTGGCTCAGGATCGCAGCGCTTGCCTAGTTCTCACCTAGCCCTAGGCTCCCCATAGGGCCAAGGAGGGTCTGGGCTGCCTCTGGCTCCGTGGGCACTGCTGCTTGGCTGGTGGTCTCCGCACCTTGAAACCAACTCCAAACGTGTTCTCCTTCGCGGAGAAGGCTGATTTGGCAGGAAGAAGCCCTGTGTGCACTGGCCCTAGCAAGCCACCCATAGCCAGCTAGGGACAGACCCACCTAGGACCTAGCTGCGAAACGGCACAAAACGCGCTCCTAGGAGCTGCACTCTGCAAAGGGAAACTGTGCTCGGGGAACAAAGCTCAGCCCCAAGGCGGCTTGGCTCAGGATCGCAGCGCTTGCCTAGTTCTCACCTAGCCCTAGGCTCCCCATAGGGCCAAGGAGGGTCTGGGCTGCCTCTGGCTCCGTGGGCACTGCTGCTTGGTTGGTGGTCTCCGCACCTTGAAACCAACTCCAAACGTGTTCTCCTTCGCGGAGAAGGCTGATTTGGCAGGAAGAAGCCCTGTGTGCACTGGCCTTGGCAAACCGCCCATAGCCAGCTACGGAGGGACCCACCTAGGGCCTAGCTGCGAAACGGCACAAAACGCGCTCCTAGGAGCTGCACTCTGCAAAGGGAAACTGTGCTCGGGGAACAAAGCTCAGCCCCAAGGCGGCTTGGCTCAGGATCGCAGCGCTTGCCTAGTTCTCACCTAGCCCTAGGCTCCCCATAGGGCCAAGGAGGGGCTGGGCTGCCTCTGGCTCCGTGGGCACTGCTGCTTGGCTGGTGGTCTCCGCACCGTGAAACCAACTCCAAACGTGTTCGCCTTCGCGGAGAAGGCTGATTTGGCAGGAAGAAGCCCTGTGTGCACTGGCCCTGGCAAACCGCCCATAGCCAGCTAGGGAGGGACCCACCTAGGGCCTAGCTGCGAAACGGCCCAAAACGCGCTCCTAGGAGCTGCACTCTGCAAAGGGAAACTGTGCTCGGGGAACAAAGCTCAGCCCCAAGGCGGCTTGGCTCAGGATCGCAGCGCTTGCCTAGTTCTCACCTAGCCCTAGGCTCCCCATAGGGCCAAGGAGGGTCTGGGCTGCCTCTGGCTCCGTGGGCACTGCTGCTTCGTTGGTGGTCTCCGCAGCTTGAAACCAACTCCAAACGTGTTCTCCTTCGCGGAGAAGGCTGATTTGGCAGGAAGTAGCCCTGTGTACACTGGCCCTGGCAACACACCCATCGCCAGCGAGGGAGGGACCCACCTAGGGCCTAGCTGCGAAACGGCACAAACCGCGCACCTAGGAGCTGCACTCTGCAAAGGGAAACTGTGCTCGGGGAACAAACCTCAGCCCCAAGGCAGCTTGGCTCAGGATCGCAGCGCTTGCCTAGTTCTCACCTAGCCCTAGGCTCCCCATAGGGCCAAGGAGGGTCTGGGCTGCCTCTGGCTCCGTGGGCACTGCTGCTTGGCTGGTGGTCTCCGCACCTTGAAACCAACTCCAAACGTGTTCTCCTTCGCGGAGAAGGCTGATTTGGCAGGAAGAAGCCCTGTGTGCACTGGCCCTGGCAACCCACCCATAGCCAGCTAGGGAGGGACCCACCTAGGGCCTAGCTGCGAAACGGCACAGAACGCGCTCCTAGGAGCTGCACTCTGCAAAGGGAAACTGTGCTCGGGGAACAAACCTCAGCCCCAAGGCGGCTTGGCTCAGGATCGCAGCGCTTGCCTAGTTCTCACCTAGCCCTAGGCTCCCCATAGGGCCAAGGAGGGTCTGGGCTGCCTCTGGCTCCGTGGGCACTGCTGCTTGGCTGGTGGTCTCCGCACCTTGAAACCAACTCCAAACGTGTTCTCCTTCGCGGAGAAGGCTGATTTGGCAGGAAGAAGCCCTGTGTGCACTGGCCCTGGCAACCCACCCATCGCCAGCTAGGGAGGGACCCACCTAGGGCCTAGCTGCGAAACGGCACAAAACGCGCACCTAGGAGCAGCACTCTGCAAAGGGAAACTGTGCTCGGGGAACAAACCTCAGCCCCAAGGCGGCTTGGCTCAGGATCGCAGCGCTTGCCTAGTTCTCACCTAGCCCTAGGCTCCCCAT
This sequence comes from Sus scrofa, assembly GCF_054392235.1. NCBI lineage: Eukaryota > Metazoa > Chordata > Mammalia > Artiodactyla > Suidae > Sus > Sus scrofa. Next base: position 30,061,065 of record NC_139389.1, on the reverse strand, counting down.
AGGGCCAAGGAGGGTCTGGGCTGCCTCTGGCTCCGTGGGCACTGCTGCTTGGCTGGTGGTCTCCGCACCTTGAAACCAACTCCAAACGTGTTCTCCTTCGCGGAGAAGGCTGATTTGGCAGGAAGAAGCCCTGTGTGCACTGGCCCTGGTAACCCACCCATCGCCAGCTAGGGAGGGACCCACCTAGGGCCTAGCTGCGAAACGGCCCAAAACGCGCACCTAGGAGCTGCACTCTGCAAAGGGAAACTGTGCTCAGGGAACAAAGCTCAGCCCCAAGGCTGCTTGGCTCAGGATCGCAGCGCTTGCCTAGTTCTCACCTAGCCCTAGGCTCCCCATAGGGCCAAGGAGGGTCTGGGCTGCCTCTGGCTCCGTGGGCACTGCTGCTTCGTTGGTGGTCTCCGCAGCTTGAAACCAACTCCAAACGTGTTCTCCTTCGCGGAGAAGGCTGATTTGGCAGGAAGTAGCCCTGTGTACACTGGCCCTGGCAACACACCCATCGCCAGCGAGGGAGGGACCCACCTAGGGCCTAGCTGCGAAACGGCACAAACCGCGCACCTAGGAGCTGCACTCTGCAAAGGGAAACTGTGCTCGGGGAACAAACCTCAGCCCCAAGGCAGCTTGGCTCAGGATCGCAGCGCTTGCCTAGTTCTCACCTAGCCCTAGGCTCCCCATAGGGCCAAGGAGGGTCTGGGCTGCCTCTGGCTCCGTGGGCACTGCTGCTTGGCTGGTGGTCTCCGCACCTTGAAACCAACTCCAAACGTGTTCTCCTTCGCGGAGAAGGCTGATTTGGCAGGAAGAAGCCCTGTGTGCACTGGCCCTGGCAACCCACCCATAGCCAGCTAGGGAGGGACCCACCTAGGGCCTAGCTGCGAAACGGCACAAAACGCGCTCCTAGGAGCTGCACTCTGCAAAGGGAAACTGTGCTCGGGGAACAAACCTCAGCCCCAAGGCGGCTTGGCTCAGGATCGCAGCGCTTGCCTAGTTCTCACCTAGCCCTAGGCTCCCCATAGGGCCAAGGAGGGTCTGGGCTGCCTCTGGCTCCGTGGGCACTGCTGCTTGGCTGGTGGTCTCCGCACCTTGAAACCAACTCCAAACGTGTTCTCCTTCGCGGAGAAGGCTGATTTGGCAGGAAGAAGCCCTGTGTGCACTGGCCCTGGCAACCCACCCATCGCCAGCTAGGGAGGGACCCACCTAGGGCCTAGCTGCGAAACGGCACAAAACGCGCACCTAGGAGCAGCACTCTGCAAAGGGAAACTGTGCTCGGGGAACAAACCTCAGCCCCAAGGCGGCTTGGCTCAGGATCGCAGCGCTTGCCTAGTTCTCACCTAGCCCTAGGCTCCCCATAGGGCCAAGGAGGGTCTGGGCTGCCTCTGGCTCCGTGGGCACTGCTGCTTGGCTGGTGGTCTCCGCACCTTGAAACCAACTCCAAACGTGTTCTCCTTCGCGGAGAAGGCTGATTTGGCAGGAAGAAGCCCTGTGTGCACTGGCCCTGGTAACCCACCCATCGCCAGCTAGGGAGGGACCCACCTAGGGCCTAGCTGCGAAACGGCACAAAACGCGCACCTAGGAGCAGCACTCTGCAAAGGGAAACTGTGCTCGGGGAACAAACCTCAGCCCCAAGGCGGCTTGGCTCAGGATCGCAGCGCTTGCCTAGTTCTCACCTAGCCCTAGGCTCCCCATAGGGCCAAGGAGGGTCTGGGCTGCCTCTGGCTCCGTGGGCACTGCTGCTTGGCTGGTGGTCTCCGCACCTTGAAACCAACTCCAAACGTGTTCTCCTTCGCGGAGAAGGCTGATTTGGCAGGAAGAAGCCCTGTGTGCACTGGCCCTAGCAACCCACCCATAGCCAGCTAGGGACAGACCCACCTAGGACCTAGCTGCGAAACGGCACAAAACGCGCTCCTAGGAGCTGCACTCTGCAAAGGGAAACTGTGCTCGGGGAACAAAGCTCAGCCCCAAGGCGGCTTGGCTCAGGATCGCAGCGCTTGCCTAGTTCTCACCTAGCCCTAGGCTCCCCATAGGGCCAAGGAGGGGCTGGGCTGCCTCTGGCTCCGTGGGCACTGCTGCTTGGTTGGTGGTCTCCGCACCTTGAAACCAACTCCAAACGTGTTCTCCTTCGCGGAGAAGGCTGATTTGGCAGGAAGAAGCCCTGTGTGCACTGGCCTTGGCAAACCGCCCATAGCCAGCTACGGAGGGACCCACCTAGGGCCTAGCTGCGAAACGGCACAAAACGCGCTCCTAGGAGCTGCACTCTGCAAAGGGAAACTGTGCTCGGGGAACAAAGCTCAGCCCCAAGGCGGCTTGGCTCAGGATCGCAGCGCTTGCCTAGTTCTCACCTAGCCCTAGGCTCCCCATAGGGCCAAGGAGGGTCTGGGCTGCCTCTGGCTCCGTGGGCACTGCTGCTTGGCTGGTGGTCTCCGCACCTTGAAACCATCTCCAAACGTGTTCTCCTTCGCGGAGAAGGCTGATTTGGCAGGAAGAAGCCCTGTGTGCACTGGCCCTGGCAACCCAGCCATAGCCAGCTAGGGAGGGACCCACCTAGGGCCTAGCTGCGAAACGGCACAAAACGCGCTCCTAGGAGCTGCACTCTGCAAAGGGAAACTGTGCTCGGGGAACAAACCTCAGCCCCAAGGCGGCTTGGCTCAGGATCGCAGCGCTTGCCTAGTTCTCACCTAGCCCTAGGCTCCCCATAGGGCCAAGGAGGGGCTGGGCTGCCTCTGGCTCCGTGGGCACTGCTGCTTGGCTGGTGGTCTCCGCACCTTGAAACCAACTCCAAACGTGTTCTCCTTCGCGGAGAAGGCTGATTTGGCAGGAAGAAGCCCTGTGTGCACTGGCCCTGGTAACCCACCCATCGCCAGCTAGGGAGGGACCCACCTAGGGCCTAGCTGCGAAACGGCACAAAACGCGCTCCTAGGAGCTGCACTCTGCAAAGGGAAACTGTGCTCGGGGAACAAACCTCAGCCCCAAGGCGGCTTGGCTCAGGATCGCAGCGCTTGCCTAGTTCTCACCTAGCCCTAGGCTCCCCATAGGGCCAAGGAGGGTCTGGGCTGCCTCTGGCTCCGTGGGCACTGCTGCTTGGCTGGTGGTCTCCGCACCTTGAAACCAACTCCAAACGTGTTCGCCTTCGCGGAGAAGGCTGATTTGGCAGGAAGAAGCCCTGTGTGCACTGGCCCTGGCAAACCACCCATAGCCAGCTAGGGAGGGACCCACCTAGGGCCTAGCTGCGAAACGGCACAAAACGCGCTCCTAGGAGCTGCACTCTGCAAAGGGAAACTGTGCTCGGGGAACAAAGCTCAGCCCCAAGGCGGCTTGGCTCAGGATCGCAGCGCTTGCCTAGTTCTCACCTAGCCCTAGGCTCCCCATAGGGCCAAGGAGGGTCTGGGCTGCCTCTGGCTCCGTGGGCACTGCTGCTTGGCTGGTGGTCTCCGCACCTTGAAACCAACTCCAAACGTGTTCTCCTTCGCGGAGAAGGCTGATTTGGCAGGAAGAAGCCCTGTGTGCACTGGCCCTGGCAACCCACCCATAGCCAGCTAGGGAGGGACCCACCTAGGGCCTAGCTGCGAAACGGCACAAAACGCGCTCCTAGGAGCTGCACTCTGCAAAGGGAAACTGTGCTCGGGGAACAAACCTCAGCCCCAAGGCGGCTTGGCTCAGGATCGCAGCGCTTGCCTAGTTCTCACCTAGCCCTAGGCTCCCCATAGGGCCAAGGAGGGTCTGGGCTGCCTCTGGCTCCGTGGGCACTGCTGCTTGGCTGGTGGTCTCCGCACCTTGAAACCAACTCCAAACGTGTTCTCCTTCGCGGAGAAGGCTGATTTGGCAGGAAGAAGCCCTGTGTGCACTGGCCCTGGCAACCCACCCATCGCCAGCTAGGGAGGGACCCACCTAGGGCCTAGCTGCGAAACGGCACAAAACGCGCACCTAGGAGCAGCACTCTGCAAAGGGAAACTGTGCTCGGGGAACAAACCTCAGCCCCAAGGCGGCTTGGCTCAGGATCGCAGCGCTTGCCTAGTTCTCACCTAGCCCTAGGCTCCCCATAGGGCCAAGGAGGGTCTGGGCTGCCTCTGGCTCCGTGGGCACTGCTGCTTGGCTGGTGGTCTCCGCACCTTGAAACCAACTCCAAACGTGTTCTCCTTCGCGGAGAAGGCTGATTTGGCAGGAAGAAGCCCTGTGTGCACTGGCCCTGGTAACCCACCCATCGCCAGCTAGGGAGGGACCCACCTAGGGCCTAGCTGCCAAACGGCCCAAAACGCGCTCCTAGGAGCTGCACTCTGCAAAGGGAAACTGTGCTCGGGGAACAAAGCTCAGCCCCAAGGCGGCTTGGCTCAGGATCGCAGCGCTTGCCTAGTTCTCACCTAGCCCTAGGCTCCCCATAGGGCCAAGGAGGGTCTGGGCTGCCTCTGGCTCCGTGGGCACTGCTGCTTCGTTGGTGGTCTCCGCAGCTTGAAACCAACTCCAAACGTGTTCTCCTTCGCGGAGAAGGCTGATTTGGCAGGAAGTAGCCCTGTGTACACTGGCCCTGGCAACACACCCATCGCCAGCGAGGGAGGGACCCACCTAGGGCCTAGCTGCGAAACGGCACAAAACGCGCTCCTAGGAGCTGCACTCTGCAAAGGGAAACTGTGCTCGGGGAACAAACCTCAGCCCCAAGGCAGCTTGGCTCAGGATCGCAGCGCTTGCCTAGTTCTCACCTAGCCCTAGGCTCCCCATAGGGCCAAGGAGGGTCTGGGCTGCCTCTGGCTCCGTGGGCACTGCTGCTTGGCTGGTAGTCTCCGCACCTTGAAACCAACTCCAAAGGTGTTCTCCTTCGCGGAGAAGGCTGATTTGGCAGGAAGAAGCCCTGTGTGCACTGGCCCTGGCAACCCACCCATAGCCAGCTAGGGAGGGACCCACCTAGGGCCTAGCTGCGAAACGGCACAAAACGCGCTCCTAGGAGCTGCACTCTGCAAAGGGAAACTGTGCTCGGGGAACAAACCTCAGCCCCAAGGCGGCTTGGCTCAGGATCGCAGCGCTTGCCTAGTTCTCACCTAGCCCTAGGCTCCCCATAGGGCCAAGGAGGGTCTGGGCTGCCTCTGGCTCCGTGGGCACTGCTGCTTGGCTGGTGGTCTCCGCACCTTGAAACCAACTCCAAACGTGTTCTCCTTCGCGGAGAAGGCTGATTTGGCAGGAAGAAGCCCTGTGTGCACTGGCCCTGGCAACCCACCCATCGCCAGCTAGGGAGGGACCCACCTAGGGCCTAGCTGCGAAACGGCACAAAACGCGCACCTAGGAGCAGCACTCTGCAAAGGGAAACTGTGCTCGGGGAACAAACCTCAGCCCCAAGGCGGCTTGGCTCAGGATCGCAGCGCTTGCCTAGTTCTCACCTAGCCCTAGGCTCCCCATAGGGCCAAGGAGGGTCTGGGCTGCCTCTGGCTCCGTGGGCACTGCTGCTTGGCTGGTGGTCTCCGCACCTTGAAACCAACTCCAAACGTGTTCTCCTTCGCGGAGAAGGCTGATTTGGCAGGAAGAAGCCCTGTGTGCACTGGCCCTGGTAACCCACCCATCGCCAGCTAGGGAGGGACCCACCTAGGGCCTAGCTGCGAAACGGCACAAAACGCGCACCTAGGAGCAGCACTCTGCAAAGGGAAACTGTGCTCGGGGAACAAAGCTCAGCCCCAAGGCGGCTTGGCTCAGGATCGCAGCGCTTGCCTAGTTCTCACCTAGCCCTAGGCTCCCCATAGGGCCAAGGAGGGTCTGGGCTGCCTCTGGCTCCGTGGGCACTGCTGCTTGGCTGGTGGTCTCGCACCTTGAAACCAACTCCAAACGTGTTCTCCTTCGCGGAGAAGGCTGATTTGGCAGGAAGAAGCCCTGTGTGCACTGGCCCTAGCAACCCACCCATAGCCAGCTAGGGACAGACCCACCTAGGACCTAGCTGCGAAACGGCACAAAACGCGCTCCTAGGAGCTGCACTCTGCAAAGGGAAACTGTGCTCGGGGAACAAAGCTCAGCCCCAAGGCGGCTTGGCTCAGGATCGCAGCGCTTGCCTAGTTCTCACCTAGCCCTAGGCTCCCCATAGGGCCAAGGAGGGTCTGGGCTGCCTCTGGCTCCGTGGGCACTGCTGCTTGGTTGGTGGTCTCCGCACCTTGAAACCAACTCCAAACGTGTTCTCCTTCGCGGAGAAGGCTGATTTGGCAGGAAGAAGCCCTGTGTGCACTGGCCTTGGCAAACCGCCCATAGCCAGCTACGGAGGGACCCACCTAGGGCCTAGCTGCGAAACGGCACAAAACGCGCTCCTAGGAGCTGCACTCTGCAAAGGGAAACTGTGCTCGGGGAACAAAGCTCAGCCCCAAGGCGGCTTGGCTCAGGATCGCAGCGCTTGCCTAGTTCTCACCTAGCCCTAGGCTCCCCATAGGGCCAAGGAGGGTCTGGGCTGCCTCTGGCTCCGTGGGCACTGCTGCTTGGCTGGTGGTCTCCGCACCTTGAAACCAACTCCAAACGTGTTCTCCTTCGCGGAGAAGGCTGATTTGGCAGGAAGAAGCCCTGTGTGCACTGGCCCTGGCAACCCACCCATAGCCAGCTAGGGAGGGACCCACCTAGGGCCTAGCTGCGAAACGGCACAAAACGCGCTCCTAGGAGCTGCACTCTGCAAAGGGAAACTGTGCTCGGGGAACAAACCTCAGCCCCAAGGCGGCTTGGCTCAGGATCGCAGCGCTTGCCTAGTTCTCACCTAGCCCTAGGCTCCCCATAGGGCCAAGGAGGGTCTGGGCTGCCTCTGGCTCCGTGGGCACTGCTGCTTGGCTGGTGGTCTCCGCACCTTGAAACCAACTCCAAACGTGTTCTCCTTCGCGGAGAAGGCTGATTTGGCAGGAAGAAGCCCTGTGTGCACTGGCCCTGGTAACCCACCCATCGCCAGCTAGGGAGGGACCCACCTAGGGCCTAGCTGCCAAACGGCACAAAACGCGCTCCTAGGAGCTGCACTCTGCAAAGGGAAACTGTGCTCGGGGAACAAACCTCAGCCCCAAGGCGGCTTGGCTCAGGATCGCAGCGCTTGCCTAGTTCTCACCTAGCCCTAGGCTCCCCATAGGGCCAAGGAGGGTCTGGGCTGCCTCTGGCTCCGTGGGCACTGCTGCTTGGCTGGTGGTCTCCGCACCTTGAAACCAACTCCAAACGTGTTCTCCTTCGCGGAGAAGGCTGATTTGGCAGGAAGAAGCCCTGTGTGCACTGGCCCTAGCAACCCACCCATAGCCAGCTAGGGACAGACCCACCTAGGACCTAGCTGCGAAACGGCACAAAACGCGCTCCTAGGAGCTGCACTCTGCAAAGGGAAACTGTGCTCGGGGAACAAAGCTCAGCCCCAAGGCGGCTTGGCTCAGGATCGCAGCGCTTGCCTAGTTCTCACCTAGCCCTAGGCTCCCCATAGGGCCAAGGAGGGTCTGGGCTGCCTCTGGCTCCGTGGGCACTGCTGCTTGGTTGGTGGTCTCCGCACCTTGAAACCAACTCCAAACGTGTTCTCCTTCGCGGAGAAGGCTGATTTGGCAGGAAGAAGCCCTGTGTGCACTGGCCCTGGCAAACCGCCCATAGCCAGCTAAGGAGGGACCCACCTAGGGCCTAGCTGCGAAACGGCACAAAACACGCACCTAGGAGCTGCACTCTGAAAAGGGAAACTGTGCTCAGGGAACAAAGCTCAGCCCCAAGGCTGCTTGGCTCAGGATCGCAGCGCTTGCCTAGTTCTCACCTAGCCCTAGGCTCCCCATAGGGCCAAGGAGGGTCTGGGCTGCCTCTGGCTCCGTGGGCACTGCTGCTTCGTTGGTGGTCTCCGCAGCTTGAAACCAACTCCAAACGTGTTCTCCTTCGCGGAGAAGGCTGATTTGGCAGTAAGTAGCCCTGTGTACACTGGCCCTGGCAACACACCCATCGCCAGCGAGGGAGGGACCCACCTAGGGCCTAGCTGCGAAACGGCACAAAACGCGCACCTAGGAGCTGCACTCTGCAAAGGGAAACTGTGCTCGGGGAACAAACCTCAGCCCCAAGGCAGCTTGGCTCAGGATCGCAGCGCTTGCCTAGTTCTCACCTAGCCCTAGGCTCCCCATAGGGCCAAGGAGGGTCTGGGCTGCCTCTGGCTCCGTGGGCACTGCTGCTTGGCTGGTGGTCTCCGCACCTTGAAACCAACTCCAAACGTGTTCGCCTTCGCGGAGAAGGCTGATTTGGCAGGAAGAAGCCCTGTGTGCACTGGCCCTGGCAAACAACCCATAGCCAGCTAGGGAGGGACCCACCTAGGGCCTAGCTGCGAAACGGCACAAAACGCGCTCCTAGGAGCTGCACTCTGCAAAGGGAAACTGTGCTCGGGGAACAAAGCTCAGCCCCAAGGCGGCTTGGCTCAGGATCGCAGCGCTTGCCTAGTTCTCACCTAGCCCTAGGCTCCCCATAGGGCCAAGGAGGGTCTGGGCTGCCTCTGGCTCCGTGGGCACTGCTGCTTGGCTGGTGGTCTCCGCACCTTGAAACCAACTCCAAACGTGTTCTCCTTCGCGGAGAAGGCTGATTTGGCAGGAAGAAGCCCTGTGTGCACTGGCCCTGGTAACCCACCCATCGCCAGCTAGGGAGGGACCCACCTAGGGCCTAGCTGCCAAACGGCACAAAACCCGCACCTAGGAGCAGCACTCTGCAAAGGGAAACTGTGCTCCGGGAACAAACCTCAGCCCCAAGGCGGCTTGGCTCAGGATCGCAGCGCTTGCCTAGTTCTCACCTAGCCCTAGGCTCCCCATAGGGCCAAGGAGGGTCTGGGCTGCCTCTGGCTCCGTGGGCACTCCTGCTTGGCTGGTGGTCTCCGCACCTTGAAACCAACTCCAAACGTGTTCTCCTTCGCGGAGAAGGCTGATTTGGCAGGAAGAAGCCCTGTGTGCACTGGCCCTAGCAACCCACCCATAGCCAGCTAGGGACAGACCCACCTAGGACCTAGCTGCGAAACGGCACAGAACGCGCTCCTAGGAGCTGCACTCTGCAAAGGGAAACTGTGCTCGGGGAACAAACCTCAGCCCCAAGGCAGCTTGGCTCAGGATCGCAGCGCTTGCCTAGTTCTCACCTAGCCCTAGGCTCCCCATAGGGCCAAGGAGGGTCTGGGCTGCCTCTGGCTCCGTGGGCACTGCTGCTTGGTTGGTGGTCTCCGCACCTTGAAACCAACTCCAAACGTGTTCTCCTTCGCGGAGAAGGCTGATTTGGCAGGAAGAAGCCCTGTGTGCACTGGCCCTGGCAAACAACCCATAGCCAGCTAGGGAGGGACCCACCTAGGGCCTAGCTGCGAAACGGCACAAAACGCGCACCTAGGAGCTGCACTCTGCAAAGGGAAACTGTGCTCAGGGAACAAAGCTCAGCCCCAAGGCTGCTTGGCTCAGGATCGCAGCGCTTGCCTAGTTCTCACCTAGCCCTAGGCTCCCCATAGGGCCAAGGAGGGTCTGGGCTGCCTCTGGCTCCGTGGGCACTGCTGCTTGGCTGGTGGTCTCCGCACCGTGAAACCAACTCCAAACGTGTTCTCCTTCGCGGAGAAGGATGATTTGGCAGGAAGAAGCCCTGTGTGCACTGGCCCTGGTAACCCACCCATCACCAGCTAGGGAGGGACCCACCTAGGGCCTAGCTGCGAAACGGCACAAAACGCGCACCTAGGAGCAGCACTCTGCAAAGGGAAACTGTGCTCGGGGAACAAAGCTCAGCCCCAAGGCGGCTTGGCTCAGGATCGCAGCGCTTGCCTAGTTCTCACCTAGCCCTAGGCTCCCCATAGGGCCAAGGAGGGGCTGGGCTGCCTCTGGCTCCGTGGGCACTGCTGCTTCGTTGGTGGTCTCCGCAGCTTGAAACCAACTCCAAACGTGTTCTCCTTCGCGGAGAAGGATGATTTGGCAGGAAGTAGCCCTGTGTGCACTGGCCCTGGCAACACACCCATCGCCAGCTAGGGAGGGACCCACCTAGGGCCTAGCTGCGAAACGGCACAAAACGCGCACCTAGGAGCTGCACTCTGCAAAGGGAAACTGTGCTCGGGGAACAAAGCTCAGCCCCAAGGCGGCTTGGCTCAGGATCGCAGCGCTTGCCTAGTTCTCACCTAGCCCTAGGCTCCCCATAGGGCCAAGGAGGGTCTGGGCTGCCTCTGGCTCCGTGGGCACTGCTGCTTGGCTGGTGGTCTCCGCACCTTGAAACCAACTCCAAACGTGTTCTCCTTCGCGGAGAAGGCTGATTTGGCAGGAAGAAGCCCTGTGTGCACTGGCCCTAGCAACCCACCCATAGCCAGCTAGGGAGGGACCCACCTAGGGCCTAGCTGCGAAACGGCACAAAACGCGCTCCTAGGAGCTGCACTCTGCAAAGGGAAACTGTGCTCGGGGAACAAAGCTCAGCCCCAAGGCGGCTTGGCTCAGGATCGCAGCGCTTGCCTAGTTCTCACCTAGCCCTAGGCTCCCCATAGGGCCAAGGAGGGTCTGGGCTGCCTCTGGCTCCGTGGGCACTGCTGCTTCGTTGGTGGTCTCCGCAGCTTGAAACCAACTCCAAACGTGTTCTCCTTCGCGGAGAAGGCTGATTTGGCAGTAAGTAGCCCTTGTACACTGGCCCTGGCAACACACCCATCGCCAGCGAGGGAGGGACCCACCTAGGGCCTAGCTGCGAAACGGCACAAAACGCGCACCTAGGAGCTGCACTCTGCAAAGGGAAACTGTGCTCGGGGAACAAACCTCAGCCCCAAGGCAGCTTGGCTCAGGATCGCAGCGCTTGCCTAGTTCTCACCTAGCCCTAGGCTCCCCATAGGGCCAAGGAGGGTCTGGGCTGCCTCTGGCTCCGTGGGCACTGCTGCTTGGCTGGTGGTCTCCGCACCTTGAAACCAACTCCAAACGTGTTCGCCTTCGCGGAGAAGGCTGATTTGGCAGGACGAAGCCCTGTGTGCACTGGCCCTGGCAAACAACCCATAGCCAGCTAGGGAGGGACCCACCTAGGGCCTAGCTGCGAAACGGCACAAAACGCGCTCCTAGGAGCTGCACTCTGCAAAGGGAAACTGTGCTCGGGGAACAAAGCTCAGCCCCAAGGCGGCTTGGCTCAGGATCGCAGCGCTTGCCTAGTTCTCACCTAGCCCTAGGCTCCCCATAGGGCCAAGGAGGGTCTGGGCTGCCTCTGGCTCCGTGGGCACTGCTGCTTGGCTGGTGGTCTCCGCACCTTGAAACCAACTCCAAACGTGTTCTCCTTCGCGGAGAAGGCTGATTTGGCAGGAAGAAGCCCTGTGTGCACTGGCCCTGGTAACCCACCCATCGCCAGCTAGGGAGGGACCCACCTAGGGCCTAGCTGCCAAACGGCACAAAACGCGCACCTAGGAGCAGCACTCTGCAAAGGGAAACTGTGCTCCGGGAACAAACCTCAGCCCCAAGGCGGCTTGGCTCAGGATCGCAGCGCTTGCCTAGTTCTCACCTAGCCCTACGCTCCCCATAGGGCCAAGGAGGGTCTGGGCTGCCTCTGGCTCCGTGGGCACTCCTGCTTGGCTGGTGGTCTCCGCACCTTGAAACCAACTCCAAACGTGTTCTCCTTCGCGGAGAAGGCTGATTTGGCAGGAAGAAGCCCTGTGTGCACTGGCCCTAGCAACCCACCCATAGCCAGCTAGGGACAGACCCACCTAGGACCTAGCTGCGAAACGGCACAGAACGCGCTCCTAGGAGCTGCACTCTGCAAAGGGAAACTGTGCTCGGGGAACAAACCTCAGCCCCAAGGCAGCTTGGCTCAGGATCGCAGCGCTTGCCTAGTTCTCACCTAGCCCTAGGCTCCCCATAGGGCCAAGGAGGGTCTGGGCTGCCTCTGGCTCCGTGGGCACTGCTGCTTGGCTGGTGGTCTCCGCACCTTGAAACCAACTCCAAACGTGTTCTCCTTCGCGGAGAAGGCTGATTTGGCAGGAAGAAGCCCTGTGTGCACTGGCCTTGGTAACCCACCCATCACCAGCTAGGGAGGGACCCACCTAGGGCCTAGCTGCGAAACGGCACAAAACGCGCACCTAGGAGCAGCACTCTGCAAAGGGAAACTGTGCTCGGGGAACAAAGCTCAGCCCCAAGGCGGCTTGGCTCAGGATCGCAGCGCTTGCCTAGTTCTCACCTAGCCCTAGGCTCCCCATAGGGCCAAGGAGGGGCTGGGCTGCCTCTGGCTCCGTGGGCACTGCTGCTTGGCTGGTGGTCTCCGCACCGTGAAACCAACTCCAAACGTGTTCTCCTTCGCGGAGAAGGCTGATTTGGCAGGAAGAAGCCCTGTGTGCACTGGCCCTGGTAACCCACCCATCACCAGCTAGGGAGGGACCCACCTAGGGCCTAGCTGCGAAACGGCACAAAACGCGCACCTAGGAGCAGCACTCTGCAAAGGGAAACTGTGCTCGGGGAACAAAGCTCAGCCCCAAGGCGGCTTGGCTCAGGATCGCAGCGCTTGCCTAGTTCTCACCTAGCCCTAGGCTCCCCATAGGGCCAAGGAGGGGCTGGGCTGCCTCTGGCTCCGTGGGCACTGCTGCTTCGTTGGTGGTCTCCGCAGCTTGAAACCAACTCCAAACGTGTTCTCCTTCGCGGAGAAGGCTGATTTGGCAGGAAGTAGCCCTGTGTGCACTGGCCCTGGCAACACACCCATCGCCAGCTAGGGAGGGACCCACCTAGGGCCTAGCTGCGAAACGGCACAAAACGCGCACCTAGGAGCTGCACTCTGCAAAGGGAAACTGTGCTCGGGGAACAAAGCTCAGCCCCAAGGCGGCTTGGCTCAGGATCGCAGCGCTTGCCTAGTTCTCACCTAGCCCTAGGCTCCCCATAGGGCCAAGGAGGGTCTGGGCTGCCTCTGGCTCCGTGGGCACTGCTGCTTGGCTGGTGGTCTCCGCACCTTGAAACCAACTCCAAACGTGTTCTCCTTCGCGGAGAAGGCTGATTTGGCAGGAAGAAGCCCTGTGTGCACTGGCCCTAGCAACCCACCCATAGCCAGCTAGGGAGGGACCCACCTAGGGCCTAGCTGCGAAACGGCACAAAACGCGCTCCTAGGAGCTGCACTCTGCAAAGGGAAACTGTGCTCGGGGAACAAAGCTCAGCCCCAAGGCGGCTTGGCTCAGGATCGCAGCGCTTGCCTAGTTCTCACCTAGCCCTAGGCTCCCCATAGGGCCAAGGAGGGTCTGGGCTGCCTCTGGCTCCGTGGGCACTGCTGCTTGGCTGGTGGTCTCCGCACCTTGAAACCAACTCCAAACGTGTTCTCCTTCGCGGAGAAGGCTGATTTGGCAGGAAGAAGCCCTGTGTGCACTGGCCCTGGCAACCCAGCCATAGCCAGCTAGGGAGGGACCCACCTAGGGCCTAGCTGCGAAACGGCACAAAACGCGCTCCTAGGAGCTGCACTCTGCAAAGGGAAACTGTGCTCGGGGAACAAACCTCAGCCCCAAGGCGGCTTGGCTCAGGATCGCAGCGCTTGCCTAGTTCTCACCTAGCCCTAGGCTCCCCATAGGGCCAAGGAGGGGCTGGGCTGCCTCTGGCTCCGTGGGCACTGCTGCTTGGCTGGTGGTCTCCGCACCTTGAAACCAACTCCAAACGTGTTCTCCTTCGCGGAGAAGGCTGATTTGGCAGGAAGTAGCCCTGTGTGCACTGGCCCTGGCAACCCACCCATCGCCAGCTAGGGAGGGACCCACCTAGGGCCTAGCTGCGAAACGGCACAAAACGCGCACCTAGGAGCAGCACTCTTCAAAGGGAAACTGTGCTCGGGGAACAAACCTTAGCCCCAAGGCAGCTTGGCTCAGGATCGCAGCGCTTGCCTAGTTCTCACCTAGCCCTAGGCTCCCCATAGGGCCAAGGAGGGTCTGGGCTGCCTCTGGCTCCGTGGGCACTGCTGCTTGGCTGGTGGTCTCCGCACCTTGAAACCAACTCCAAACGTGTTCTCCTTCGCGGAGAAGGCTGATTTGGCAGGAAGAAGCCCTGTGTGCACTGGCCCTGGCAACCCACCCATAGCCAGCTAGGGAGGGACCCACCTAGGGCCTAGCTGCGAAACGGCACAAAACGCGCTCCTAGGAGCTGCACTCTGCAAAGGGAAACTGTGCTCGGGGAACAAACCTCAGCCCCAAGGCAGCTTGGCTCAGGATCGCAGCGCTTGCCTAGTTCTCACCTAGCCCTAGGCTCCCCATAGGGCCAAGGAGGGTCTGGGCTGCCTCTGGCTCCGTGGGCACTGCTGCTTGGCTGGTGGTCTCCGCACCGTGAAACCAACTCCAAACGTGTTCTCCTTCGCGGAGAAGGCTGATTTGGCAGGAAGAAGCCCTGTGTGCACTGGCCCTGGCAACCCACCCATCGCCAGCTAGGGAGGGACCCACCTAGGGCCTAGCTGCGAAACGGCACAAAACGCGCACCTAGGAGCAGCACTCTGCAAAGGGAAACTGTGCTCGGGGAACAAACCTCAGCCCCAAGGCGGCTTGGCTCAGGATCGCAGCGCTTGCCTAGTTCTCACCTAGCCCTAGGCTCCCCATAGGGCCAAGGAGGGTCTGGGCTGCCTCTGGCTCCGTGGGCACTGCTGCTTGGCTGGTGGTCTCCGCACCTTGAAACCAACTCCAAACGTGTTCTCCTTCGCGGAGAAGGCTGATTTGGCAGGAAGAAGCCCTGTGTGCACTGGCCCTGGTAACCCACCCATCGCCAGCTAGGGAGGGACCCACCTAGGGCCTAGCTGCGAAACGGCACAAAACGCGCACCTAGGAGCAGCACTCTGCAAAGGGAAACTGTGCTCGGGGAACAAACCTCAGCCCCAAGGCGGCTTGGCTCAGGATCGCAGCGCTTGCCTAGTTCTCACCTAGCCCTAGGCTCCCCATAGGGCCAAGGAGGGTCTGGGCTGCCTCTGGCTCCGTGGGCACTGCTGCTTGGCTGGTGGTCTCCGCACCTTGAAACCAACTCCAAACGTGTTCTCCTTCGCGGAGAAGGCTGATTTGGCAGGAAGAAGCCCTGTGTGCACTGGCCCTAGCAACCCACCCATAGCCAGCTAGGGACAGACCCACCTAGGACCTAGCTGCGAAACGGCACAAAACGCGCTCCTAGGAGCTGCACTCTGCAAAGGGAAACTGTGCTCGGGGAACAAAGCTCAGCCCCAAGGCGGCTTGGCTCAGGATCGCAGCGCTTGCCTAGTTCTCACCTAGCCCTAGGCTCCCCATAGGGCCAAGGAGGGTCTGGGCTGCCTCTGGCTCCGTGGGCACTGCTGCTTGGTTGGTGGTCTCCGCACCTTGAAACCAACTCCAAACGTGTTCTCCTTCGCGGAGAAGGCTGATTTGGCAGGAAGAAGCCCTGTGTGCACTGGCCTTGGCAAACCGCCCATAGACAGCTACGGAGGGACCCACCTAGGGCCTAGCTGCGAAACGGCACAAAACGCGCTCCTAGGAGCTGCACTCTGCAAAGGGAAACTGTGCTCGGGGAACAAAGCTCAGCCCCAAGGCGGCTTGGCTCAGGATCGCAGCGCTTGCCTAGTTCTCACCTAGCCCTAGGCTCCCCATAGGGCCAAGGAGGGTCTGGGCTGCCTCTGGCTCCGTGGGCACTGCTGCTTGGCTGGTGGTCTCCGCACCTTGAAACCAACTCCAAACGTGTTCTCCTTCGCGGAGAAGGCTGATTTGGCAGGAAGAAGCCCTGTGTGCACTGGCCCTGGCAACCCACCCATAGCCAGCTAGGGAGGGACCCACCTAGGGCCTAGCTGCGAAACGGCACAGAACTCGCTCCTAGGAGCTGCACTCTGCAAAGGGAAACTGTGCTCGGGGAACAAACCTCAGCCCCAAGGCGGCTTGGCTCAGGATCGCAGCGCTTGCCTAGTTCTCACCTAGCCCTAGGCTCCCCATAGGGCCAAGGAGGGGCTGGGCTGCCTCTGGCTCCGTGGGCACTGCTGCTTGGCTGGTGGTCTCCGCACCTTGAAACCAACTCCAAACGTGTTCTCCTTCGCGGAGAAGGCTGATTTGGCAGGAAGAAGCCCTGTGTGCACTGGCCCTGGCAACCCAGCCATAGCCAGCTAGGGAGGGACCCACCTAGGGCCTAGCTGCGAAACGGCACAAAACGCGCTCCTAGGAGCTGCACTCTGCAAAGGGAAACTGTGCTCGGGGAACAAACCTCAGCCCCAAGGCGGCTTGGCTCAGGATCGCAGCGCTTGCCTAGTTCTCACCTAGCCCTAGGCTCCCCATAGGGCCAAGGAGGGTCTGGGCTGCCTCTGGCTCCGTGGGCACTGCTGCTTGGCTGGTGGTCTCCGCACCTTGAAACCAACTCCAAACGTGTTCTCCTTCGCGGAGAAGGCTGATTTGGCAGGAAGAAGCCCTGTGTGCACTGGCCCTAGCAACCCACCCATAGCCAGCTAGGGACAGACCCACCTAGGACCTAGCTGCGAAACGGCACAAAACGCGCTCCTAGGAGCTGCACTCTGCAAAGGGAAACTGTGCTCGGGGAACAAAGCTCAGCCCCAAGGCGGCTTGGCTCAGGATCGCAGCGCTTGCCTAGTTCTCACCTAGCCCTAGGCTCCCCATAGGGCCAAGGAGGGTCTGGGCTGCCTCTGGCTCCGTGGGCACTGCTGCTTGGTTGGTGGTCTCCGCACCTTGAAACCAACTCCAAACGTGTTCTCCTTCGCGGAGAAGGCTGATTTGGCAGGAAGAAGCCCTGTGTGCACTGGCCCTGGCAAACCGCCCATAGCCAGCTAAGGAGGGACCCACCTAGGGCCTAGCTGCGAAACGGCACAAAACGCGCACCTAGGAGCTGCACTCTGCAAAGGGAAACTGTGCTCAGGGAACAAACCTCAGCCCCAAGGCGGCTTGGCTCAGGATCGCAGCGCTTGCCTAGTTCTCACCTAGCCCTAGGCTCCCCATAGGGCCAAGGAGGGTCTGGGCTGCCTCTGGCTCCGTGGGCACTGCTGCTTCGTTGGTGGTCTCCGCAGCTTGAAACCAACTCCAAACGTGTTCTCCTTCGCGGAGAAGGCTGATTTGGCAGGAAGAAGCCCTGTGTGCACTGGCCCTGGCAAACCACCCATAGCCAGCTAGGGAGGGACCCACCTAGGGCCTAGCTGCGAAACGGCACAAAACTTGCTCCTAGGAGCTGCACTCTGCAAAGGGAAACTGTGCTCGGGGAACAAACCTCAGCCCCAAGGCGGCTTGGCTCAGGATCGCAGCGCTTGCCTAGTTCTCACCTAGCCCTAGGCTCCCCATAGGGCCAAGGAGGGTCTGGGCTGCCTCTGGCTCCGTGGGCACTGCTGCTTGGCTGGTGGTCTCCGCACCTTGAAACCAACTCCAAACGTGTTCTCCTTCGCGGAGAAGGCTGATTTGGCAGGAAGAAGCCCTGTGTGCACTGGCCCTGGTAACCCACCCATCGCCAGCTAGGGAGGGACCCACCTAGGGCCTAGCTGCCAAACGGCACAAAACGCGCACCTAGGAGCAGCACTCTGCAAAGGGAAACTGTGCTCCGGGAACAAACCTCAGCCCCAAGGCGGCTTGGCTCAGGATCGCAGCGCTTGCCTAGTTCTCACCTAGCCCTACGCTCCCCATAGGGCCAAGGAGGGTCTGGGCTGCCTCTGGCTCCGTGTGCACTGCTGCTTGGCTGGTGGTCTCCGCACCTTGAAACCAACTCCAAACGTGTTCTCCTTCGCGGAGAAGGCTGATTTGGCAGGAAGAAGCCCTGTGTGCACTGGCCCTAGCAACCCACCCATAGCCAGCTAGGGACAGACCCACCTAGGACCTAGCTGCGAAACGGCACAGAACGCGCTCCTAGGAGCTGCACTCTGCAAAGGGAAACTGTGCTCGGGGAACAAACCTCAGCCCCAAGGCAGCTTGGCTCAGGATCGCAGCGCTTGCCTAGTTCTCACCTAGCCCTAGGCTCCCCATAGGGCCAAGGAGGGTCTGGGCTGCCTCTGGCTCCGTGGGCACTGCTGCTTGGTTGGTGGTCTCCGCACCTTGAAACCAACTCCAAACGTGTTCTCCTTCGCGGAGAAGGCGGATTTGGCAGGAAGAAGCCCTGTGTGCACTGGCCCTGGCAAACCGCCCATAGCCAGCTAAGGAGGGACCCACCTAGGGCCTAGCTGCGAAACGGCACAAAACGCGCACCTAGGAGCTGCACTCTGCAAAGGGAAACTGTGCTCAGGGAACAAAGCTCAGCCCCAAGGCTGCTTGGCTCAGGATCGCAGCGCTTGCCTAGTTCTCACCTAGCCCTAGGCTCCCCATAGGGCCAAGGAGGGGCTGGGCTGCCTCTGGCTCCGTGGGCACTGCTGCTTGGCTGGTGGTCTCCGCACCGTGAAACCAACTCCAAACGTGTTCTCCTTCGCGGAGAAGGCTGATTTGGCAGGAAGAAGCCCTGTGTGCACTGGCCCTGGTAACCCACCCATCACCAGCTAGGGAGGGACCCACCTAGGGCCTAGCTGCGAAACGGCACAAAACGCGCACCTAGGAGCAGCACTCTGCAAAGGGAAACTGTGCTCGGGGAACAAACCTCAGCCCCAAGGCGGCTTGGCTCAGGATCGCAGCGCTTGCCTAGTTCTCACCTAGCCCTAGGCTCCCCATAGGGCCAAGGAGGGTCTGGGCTGCCTCTGGCTCCGTGGGCACTGCTGCTTCGTTGGTGGTCTCCGCAGCTTGAAACCAACTCCAAACGTGTTCTCCTTCGCGGAGAAGGCTGATTTGGCAGGAAGTAGCCCTGTGTGCACTGGCCCTGGCAACACACCCATCGCCAGCTAGGGAGGGACCCACCTAGGGCCTAGCTGCGAAACGGCACAAAACGCGCACCTAGGAGCTGCACTCTGCAAAGGGAAACTGTGCTCGGGGAACAAAGCTCAGCCCCAAGGCGGCTTGGCTCAGGATCGCAGCGCTTGCCTAGTTCTCACCTAGCCCTAGGCTCCCCATAGGGCCAAGGAGGGTCTGGGCTGCCTCTGGCTCCGTGGGCACTGCTGCTTGGCTGGTGGTCTCCGCACCTTGAAACCAACTCCAAACGTGTTCTCCTTCGCGGAGAAGGCTGATTTGGCAGGAAGAAGCCCTGTGTGCACTGGCCCTGGCAACCCACCCATAGCCAGCTAGGGAGGGACCCACCTAGGGCCTAGCTGCGAAACGGCACAGAACGCGCTCCTAGGAGCTGCACTCTGCAAAGGGAAACTGTGCTCGGGGAACAAAGCTCAGCCCCAAGGCGGCTTGGCTCAGGATCGCAGCGCTTGCCTAGTTCTCACCTAGCCCTAGGCTCCCCATAGGGCCAAGGAGGGTCTGGGCTGCCTCTGGCTCCGTGGGCACTGCTGCTTCGGTGGTGGTCTCCGCACCTTGAAACCAACTCCAAACGTGTTCTCCTTCGCGGAGAAGGCTGATTTGGCAGGAAGAAGCCCTGTGTGCACTGGCCCTGGCAACCCACCCATAGCCAGCTAGGGAGGGACCCACCTAGGGCCTAGCTGCGAAACGGCACAAAACGCGCTCCTAGGAGCTGCACTCTGCAAAGGGAAACTGTGCTCGGGGAACAAACCTCAGCCCCAAGGCAGCTTGGCTCAGGATCGCAGCGCTTGCCTAGTTCTCACCTAGCCCTAGGCTCCCCATAGGGCCAAGGAGGGTCTGGGCTGCCTCTGGCTCCGTGGGCACTGCTGCTTGGCTGGTGGTCTCCGCACCTTGAAACCAACTCCAAACGTGTTCTCCTTCGCGGAGAAGGCTGATTTGGCAGGAAGAAGCCCTGTGTGCACTGGCCCTGGCAACCCACCCATAGCCAGCTAGGGAGGGACCCACCTAGGGCCTAGCTGCGAAACGGCACAAAACGCGCTCCTAGGAGCTGCACTCTGCAAAGGGAAACTGTGCTCGGGGAACAAACCTCAGCCCCAAGGCAGCTTGGCTCAGGATCGCAGCGCTTGCCTAGTTCTCACCTAGCCCTAGGCTCCCCATAGGGCCAAGGAGGGTCTGGGCTGCCTCTGGCTCCGTGGGCACTGCTGCTTGGTTGGTGGTCTCCGCACCTTGAAACCAACTCCAAACGTGTTCTCCTTCGTGGAGAAGGCTGATTTGGCAGGAAGAAGCCCTGTGTGCACTGGCCCTGGCAAACCACCCATAGCCAGCTAGGGAGGGACCCACCTAGGGCCTAGCTGCGAAACGGCACAAAACGCGCTCCTAGGAGCTGCACTCTGCAAAGGGAAACTGTGCTCGGGGAACAAAGCTCAGCCCCAAGGCGGCTTGGCTCAGGATCGCAGCGCTTGCCTAGTTCTCACCTAGCCCTAGGCTCCCCATAGGGCCAAGGAGGGTCTGGGCTGCCTCTGGCTCCGTGGGCACTGCTGCTTGGCTGGTGGTCTCCGCACCTTGAAACCAACTCCAAACGTGTTCTCCTTCGCGGAGAAGGCTGATTTGGCAGGAAGAAGCCCTGTGTGCACTGGCCCAAGCAACCCACCCATAGCCAGCTAGGGAGGGACCCACCTAGGGCCTAGCTGCGAAACGGCACAAAACGCGCTCCTAGGAGCTGCACTCTGCAAAGGGAAACTGTGCTCGGGGAACAAAGCTCAGCCCCAAGGCGGCTTGGCTCAGGATCGCAGCGCTGCCTAGTTCTCACCTAGCCCTAGGCTCCCCATAGGGCCAAGGAGGGTCTGGGCTGCCTCTGGCTCCGTGGGCACTGCTGCTTGGCTGGTGGTCTCCGCACCGTGAAACCAACTCCAAACGTGTTCTCCTTCGCGGAGAAGGCTGATTTGGCAGGAAGAAGCCCTGTGTGCACTGGCCCTGGTAACCCACCCATCGCCAGCTAGGGAGGGACCCACCTAGGGCCTAGCTGCGAAACGGCACAAAACGCGCACCTAGGAGCAGCACTCTGCAAAGGGAAACTGTGCTCGGGAACAAACCTCAGCCCCAAGGCGGCTTGGCTCAGGATCGCAGCGCTTGCCTAGTTCTCACCTAGCCCTAGGCTCCCCATAGGGCCAAGGAGGGTCTGGGCTGCCTCTGGCTCCGTGGGCACTGCTGCTTGGTTGGTGGTCTCCGCACCTTGAAACCAACTCCAAACGTGTTCTCCTTCGCGGAGAAGGCTGATTTGGCAGGAAGAAGCCCTGTGTGCACTGGCCCTGGCAACCCACCCATAGCCAGCTAGGGAGGGACCCACCTAGGGCCTAGCTGCGAAACGGCACAAAACGCGCTCCTAGGAGCTGCACTCTGCAAAGGGAAACTGTGCTCGGGGAACAAACCTCAGCCCCAAGGCGGCTTGGCTCAGGATCGCAGCGCTTGCCTAGTTCTCACCTAGCCCTAGGCTCCCCATAGGGCCAAGGAGGGGCTGGGCTGCCTCTGGCTCCGTGGGCACTGCTGCTTGGCTGGTGGTCTCCGCACCGTGAAACGAACTCCAAACGTGTTCGCCTTCGCGGAGAAGGCTGATTTGGCAGGAAGAAGCCCTGTGTGCACTGGCCCTGGCAACACACCCATAGCCAGCTAGTGAAGTACCCACCTAGGGCCTAGCTGCGAAACGGCACAGAACGCGCTCCTAGGAGCTGCACTCTGCAAAGGGAAACTGTGCTCGGGGAACAAAGCTCAGCCCCAAGGCGGCTTGGCTCAGGATCGCAGCGCTTGCCTAGTTCTCACCTAGCCCTAGGCTCCCCATAGGGCCAAGGAGGGTCTGGGCTGCCTCTAGCTCCGTGGGCACTCCTGCTTGGCTGGTGATCTCCGCACCGTGAAACCAACTCCAAACGTGTTCTCCTTCGCGGAGAAGGCTGATTTGGCAGGAAGAAGCCCTGTGTGCCCTGGCCCTGGCAAACCGCCCATAGCCAGCTAGGGAGGGACCCACCTAGGGCCTAGCTGCGAAACGGCCCAAAACGCGTTCCTAGGAGCTGCACTCTGCAAAGGGAAACTGTGCTCGGGGAACAAAGCTCAGCCCCAAGGCGGCTTGGCTCAGGATCGCAGCGCTTGCCTAGTTCTCACCTAGCCCTAGGCTCCCCATAGGGCCAAGGAGGGTCTGGGCTGCCTCTGGCTCCGTGGGCACTCCTGCTTGGCTGGTGGTCTCCGCACCGTGAAACCAACTCCAAACGTGTTCTCCTTCGCGGAGAAGGCTGATTTGGCAGGAAGAAGCCCTGTGTGCACTGGCCCTGGTAACCCACCCATCGCCAGCTAGGGAGGGACCCACCTAGGGCCTAGCTGCGAAACCGCACAAAACGCGCACCTAGGAGCAGCACTCTGCAAAGGGAAACTGTGCTCGGGGAACAAACCTCAGCCCCAAGGCGGCTTGGCTCAGGATCGCAGCGCTTGCCTAGTTCTCACCTAGCCCTAGGCTCCCCATAGGGCCAAGGAGGGTCTGGGCTGCCTCTGGCTCCGTGGGCACTGCTGCTTGGTTGGTGGTCTCCGCAGCTTGAAACCAACTCCAAACGTGTTCTCCTTCGCGGAGAAGGCTGATTTGGCAGGAAGTAGCCCTGTGTGCACTGGCCCTGGCAACACACCCATCGCCAGCGAGGGAGGGACCCACCTAGGGCCTAGCTGCGAAACGGCACAGAACGCGCTCCTAGGAGCTGCACTCTGCAAAGGGAAACTGTGCTCGGGGAACAAAGCTCAGCCCCAAGGCGGCTTGGCTCAGGATCGCAGCGCTTGCCTAGTTCTCACCTAGCCCTAGGCTCCCCATAGGGCCAAGGAGGGTCTGGGCTGCCTCTGGCTCCGTGGGCACTGCTGCTTGGCTGGTGGTCTCCGCACCTTGAAACCAACTCCAAACGTGTTCTCCTTCGCGGAGAAGGCTGATTTGGCAGGAAGAAGCCCTGTGTGCACTGGCCTTGGCAAACCACCCATAGCCAGCTAAGGAGGGACCCACCTAGGGCCTAGCTGCGAAACGGCACAGAACGCGCTCCTAGGAGCTGCACTCTGCAAAGGGAAACTGTGCTCGGGGAACAAAGCTCAGCCCCAAGGCGGCTTGGCTCAGGATCGCAGCGCTTGCCTAGTTCTCACCTAGCCCTAGGCTCCCCATAGGGCCAAGGAGGGTCTGGGCTGCCTCTGGCTCCGTGGGCACTGCTGCTTGGCTGGTGGTCTCCGCAGCTTGAAACCAACTCCAAACGTGTTCTCCTTCGCGGAGAAGGCTGATTTGGCAGGAAGAAGCCCTGTGTGCACTGGCCCTGGCAACCCACCCATCGCCAGCTAGGGAGGGACCCACCTAGGGCCTAGCTGCGAAACGGCACAGAACGCGCTCCTAGGAGCTGCACTCTGCAAAGGGAAACTGTGCTCGGGGAACAAAGCTCAGCCCCAAGGCGGCTTGGCTCAGGATCGCAGCGCTTGCCTAGTTCTCACCTAGCCCTAGGCTCCCCATAGGGCCAAGGAGGGGCTGGGCTGCCTCTGGCTCCGTGGGCACTGCTGCTTGGCTGGTGGTCTCCGCACCGTGAAACCAACTCCAAACGTGTTCGCCTTCGCGGAGAAGGCTGATTTGGCAGGAAGAAGCCCTGTGTGCACTGGCCCTGGCAAACCGCCCATAGCCAGCTAGGGAGGGACCCACCTAGGGCCTAGCTGCGAAACGGCCCAAAACGCGCTCCTAGGAGCTGCACTCTGCAAAGGGAAACTGTGCTCGGGGAACAAAGCTCAGCCCCAAGGCGGCTTGGCTCAGGATCGCAGCGCTTGCCTAGTTCTCACCTAGCCCTAGGCTCCCCATAGGGCCAAGGAGGGTCTGGGCTGCCTCTGGCTCCGTGGGCACTGCTGCTTCGTTGGTGGTCTCCGCAGCTTGAAACCAACTCCAAACGTGTTCTCCTTCGCGGAGAAGGCTGATTTGGCAGGAAGTAGCCCTGTGTACACTGGCCCTGGCAACACACCCATCGCCAGCGAGGGAGGGACCCACCTAGGGCCTAGCTGCGAAACGGCACAAACCGCGCACCTAGGAGCTGCACTCTGCAAAGGGAAACTGTGCTCGGGGAACAAACCTCAGCCCCAAGGCAGCTTGGCTCAGGATCGCAGCGCTTGCCTAGTTCTCACCTAGCCCTAGGCTCCCCATAGGGCCAAGGAGGGTCTGGGCTGCCTCTGGCTCCGTGGGCACTGCTGCTTGGCTGGTGGTCTCCGCACCTTGAAACCAACTCCAAACGTGTTCTCCTTCGCGGAGAAGGCTGATTTGGCAGGAAGAAGCCCTGTGTGCACTGGCCCTGGCAACCCACCCATAGCCAGCTAGGGAGGGACCCACCTAGGGCCTAGCTGCGAAACGGCACAAAACGCGCACCTAGGAGCTGCACTCTGCAAAGGGAAACTGTGCTCGGGGAACAAACCTCAGCCCCAAGGCGGCTTGGCTCAGGATCACAGCGCTTGCCTAGTTCTCACCTAGCCCTAGGCTCCCCATAGGGCCAAGGAGGGTCTGGGCTGCCTCTGGCTCCGTGGGCACTGCTGCTTGGCTGGTGGTCTCCGCACCTTGAAACCAACTCCAAAAGTGTTCTCCTTCGCGGAGAAGGCTGATTTGGCAGGAAGAAGCCCTGTGTGCACTGGCCCTGGCAACCCACCCATCGCCAGCTAGGGAGGGACCCACCTAGGGCCTAGCTGCGAAACGGCACAAACCGCGCACCTAGGAGCTGCACTCTGCAAAGGGAAACTGTGCTCGGGGAACAAACCTCAGCCCCAAGGCGGCTTGGCTCAGGATCGCAGCGCTTGCCTAGTTCTCACCTAGCCCTAGGCTCCCCATAGGGCCAAGGAGGGTCTGGGCTGCCTCTGGCTCCGTGGGCACTGCTGCTTGGCTGGTGGTCTCCGCACCTTGAAACCAACTCCAAACGTGTTCTCCTTCGCGGAGAAGGCTGATTTGGCAGGAAGAAGCCCTGTGTGCACTGGCCCTGGTAACCCACCCATCGCCAGCTAGGGAGGGACCCACCTAGGGCCTAGCTGCGAAACGGCACAAAACGCGCACCTAGGAGCAGCACTCTGCAAAGGGAAACTGTGCTCGGGGAACAAACCTCAGCCCCAAGGCGGCTTGGCTCAGGATCGCAGCGCTTGCCTAGTTCTCACCTAGCCCTAGGCTCCCCATAGGGCCAAGGAGGGTCTGGGCTGCCTCTGGCTCCGTGGGCACTGCTGCTTGGCTGGTGGTCTCCGCAGCTTGAAACCAACTCCAAACGTGTTCTCCTTCGCGGAAAAGGCTGATTTGGCAGGAAGAAGCCCTGTGTGCACTGGCCCTGGCAACCCACCCATCGCCAGGTAGGGAGGGACCCACCTAGGGCCTAGCTGCGAAACGGCACAAAACGCGCTCCTAGGAGCTGCACTCTGCAAAGGGAAACTGTGCTCGGGGAACAAAGCTCAGCCCCAAGGCGGCTTGGCTCAGGATCGCAGCGCTTGCCTAGTTCTCACCTAGCCCTAGGCTCCCCATAGGGCCAAGGAGGGGCTGGGCTGCCTCTGGCTCCGTGGGCACTGCTGCTTGGCTGGTGGTCTCCGCACCGTGAAACCAACTCCAAACGTGTTCGCCTTCGCGGAGAAGGCTGATTTGGCAGGAAGAAGCCCTGTGTGCACTGGCCCTGGCAAACCGCCCATAGCCAGCTAGGGAGGGACCCACCTAGGGCCTAGCTGCGAAACGGCCCAAAACGCGCTCCTAGGAGCTGCACTCTGCAAAGGGAAACTGTGCTCGGGGAACAAAGCTCAGCCCCAAGGCGGCTTGGCTCAGGATCGCAGCGCTTGCCTAGTTCTCACCTAGCCCTAGGCTCCCCATAGGGCCAAGGAGGGTCTGGGCTGCCTCTGGCTCCGTGGGCACTGCTGCTTCGTTGGTGGTCTCCGCAGCTTGAAACCAACTCCAAACGTGTTCTCCTTCGCGGAGAAGGCTGATTTGGCAGGAAGTAGCCCTGTGTACACTGGCCCTGGCAACACACCCATCGCCAGCGAGGGAGGGACCCACCTAGGGCCTAGCTGCGAAACGGCACAAACCGCCCACCTAGGAGCTGCACTCTGCAAAGGGAAACTGTGCTCGGGGAACAAACCTCAGCCCCAAGGCAGCTTGGCTCAGGATCGCAGCGCTTGCCTAGTTCTCACCTAGCCCTAGGCTCCCCATAGGGCCAAGGAGGGTCTGGGCTGCCTCTGGCTCCGTGGGCACTGCTGCTTGGTTGGTGGTCTCCGCACCTTGAAACCAACTCCAAACGTGTTCTCCTTCGCGGAGAAGGCTGATTTGGCAGGAAGAAGCCCTGTGTGCACTGGCCCTGGCAACCCACCCATAGCCAGCTAGGGAGGGACCCACCTAGGGCCTAGCTGCGAAACGGCACAAAACGCGCTCCTAGGAGCTGCACTCTGCAAAGGGAAACTGTGCTCGGGGAACAAACCTCAGCCCCAAGGCGGCTTGGC
Organism: Sus scrofa; assembly: GCF_054392235.1. Classification (NCBI taxonomy): domain Eukaryota; kingdom Metazoa; phylum Chordata; class Mammalia; order Artiodactyla; family Suidae; genus Sus; species Sus scrofa. Next base: position 30,034,910 of record NC_139389.1, on the reverse strand, counting down.
TCAGGATCACAGCGCTTGCCTAGTTCTCACCTAGCCCTAGGCTCCCCATAGGGCCAAGGAGGGTCTGGGCTGCCTCTGGCTCCGTGGGCACTGCTGCTTGGCTGGTGGTCTCCGCACCTTGAAACCAACTCCAAACGTGTTCTCCTTCGCGGAGAAGGCTGATTTGGCAGGAAGAAGCCCTGTGTGCACTGGCCCTAGCAACCCACCCATAGCCAGCTAGGGACAGACCCACCTAGGACCTAGCTGCGAAACGGCACAGAACGCGCTCCTAGGAGCTGCACTCTGCAAAGGGAAACTGTGCTCGGGGAACAAAGCTCAGCCCCAAGGCGGCTTGGCTCAGGATCGCAGCGCTTGCCTAGTTCTCACCTAGCCCTAGGCTCCCCATAGGGCCAAGGAGGGTCTGGGCTGCCTCTGGCTCCGTGGGCACTGCTGCTTCGTTGGTGGTCTCCGCAGCTTGAAACCAACTCCAAACGTGTTCTCCTTCGCGGAGAAGGCTGATTTGGCAGGAAGTAGCCCTGTGTGCACTGGCCCTGGCAACACACCTATCGCCAGCTAGGGAGGGACCCACCTAGGGCCTAGCTGCGAAACGGCACAAAACGCGCACCTAGGAGCTGCACTCTGCAAAGGGAAACTGTGCTCGGGGAACAAAGCTCAGCCCCAAGGCGGCTTGGCTCAGGATCGCAGCGCTTGCCTAGTTCTCACCTAGCCCTAGGCTCCCCATAGGGCCAAGGAGGGTCTGGGCTGCCTCTGGCTCCGTGGGCACTGCTGCTTGGCTGGTGGTCTCCGCACCTTGAAACCAACTCCAAACGTGTTCTCCTTCGCGGAGAAGGCTGATTTGGCAGGAAGAAGCCCTGTGTGCACTGGCCCTAGCAACCCACCCATCGCCAGCTAGGGAGGGACCCACCTAGGGCCTAGCTGCGAAACGGCACAGAACGCGCTCCTAGGAGCTGCACTCTGCAAAGGGAAACTGTGCTCGGGGAACAAACCTCAGCCCCAAGGCGGCTTGGCTCAGGATCGCAGCGCTTGCCTAGTTCTCACCTAGCCCTAGGCTCCCCATAGGGCCAAGGAGGGTCTGGGCTGCCTCTGGCTCCGTGGGCACTGCTGCTTCGGTGGTGGTCTCCGCAGCTTGAAACCAACTCCAAACGTGTTCTCCTTCGCGGAGAAGGCTGATTTGGCAGGAAGTAGCCCTGTGTGCACTGGCCCTGGCAACCCACCCATCGCCAGCGAGGGAGGGACCCACCTAGGGCCTAGCTGCGAAACGGCACAAAACGCGCACCTAGGAGCAGCACTCTTCAAAGGGAAACTGTGCTCGGGGAACAAACCTTAGCCCCAAGGCAGCTTGGCTCAGGATCGCAGCGCTTGCCTAGTTCTCACCTAGCCCTAGGCTCCCCATAGGGCCAAGGAGGGTCTGGGCTGCCTCTGGCTCCGTGGGCACTGCTGCTTGGCTGGTGGTCTCCGCACCTTGAAACCAACTCCAAACGTGTTCTCCTTCGCGGAGAAGGCTGATTTGGCAGGAAGAAGCCCTGTGTGCACTGGCCCTGGCAACCCACCCTTAGCCAGCTAGGGAGGGACCCACCTAGGGCCTAGCTGCGAAACGGCACAAAACGCGCTCCTAGGAGCTGCACTCTGCAAAGGGAAACTGTGCTCGGGGAACAAACCTCAGCCCCAAGGCAGCTTGGCTCAGGATCGCAGCGCTTGCCTAGTTCTCACCTAGCCCTAGGCTCCCCATAGGGCCAAGGAGGGTCTGGGCTGCCTCTGGCTCCGTGGGCACTGCTGCTTGGCTGGTGGTCTCCGCACCTTGAAACCAACTCCAAACGTGTTCGCCTTCGCGGAGAAGGCTGATTTGGCAGGAAGAAGCCCTGTGTGCACTGGCCCTGGCAACCCACCCATCGCCAGCTAGGGAGGGACCCACCTAGGGCCTAGCTGCGAAACGGCACAAAACGCGCTCCTAGGAGCTGCACTCTGCAAAGGGAAACTGTGCTCGGGGAACAAAGCTCAGCCCCAAGGCGGCTTGGCTCAGGATCGCAGCGCTTGCCTAGTTCTCACCTAGCCCTAGGCTCCCCATAGGGCCAAGGAGGGTCTGGGCTGCCTCTGGCTCCGTGGGCACTGCTGCTTGGCTGGTGGTCTCCGCACCTTGAAACCAACTCCAAACGTGTTCTCCTTCGCGGAGAAGGCTGATTTGGCAGGAAGAAGCCCTGTGTGCACTGGCCCAAGCAACCCACCCATAGCCAGCTAGGGAGGGACCCACCTAGGGCCTAGCTGCGAAACGGCCCAAAACGCGCTCCTAGGAGCTGCACTCTGCAAAGGGAAACTGTGCTCGGGGAACAAAGCTCAGCCCCAAGGCGGCTTGGCTCAGGATCGCAGCGCTTGCCTAGTTCTCACCTAGCCCTAGGCTCCCCATAGGGCCAAGGAGGGTCTGGGCTGCCTCTGGCTCCGTGGGCACTCCTGCTTGGCTGGTGGTCTCCGCACCGTGAAACCAACTCCAAACGTGTTCTCCTTCGCGGAGAAGGCTGATTTGGCAGGAAGAAGCCCTGTGTGCACTGGCCCTGGTAACCCACCCATCGCCAGCTAGGGAGGGACCCACCTAGGGCCTAGCTGCGAAACCGCACAAAACGCGCACCTAGGAGCAGCACTCTGCAAAGGGAAACTGTGCTCGGGGAACAAACCTCAGCCCCAAGGCGGCTTGGCTCAGGATCGCAGCGCTTGCCTAGTTCTCACCTAGCCCTAGGCTCCCCATAGGGCCAAGGAGGGTCTGGGCTGCCTCTGGCTCCGTGGGCACTGCTGCTTGGTTGGTGGTCTCCGCAGCTTGAAACCAACTCCAAACGTGTTCTCCTTCGCGGAGAAGGCTGATTTGGCAGGAAGTAGCCCTGTGTGCACTGGCCCTGGCAACACACCCATCGCCAGCGAGGGAGGGACCCACCTAGGGCCTAGCTGCGAAACGGCACAGAACGCGCTCCTAGGAGCTGCACTCTGCAAAGGGAAACTGTGCTCGGGGAACAAAGCTCAGCCCCAAGGCGGCTTGGCTCAGGATCGCAGCGCTTGCCTAGTTCTCACCTAGCCCTAGGCTCCCCATAGGGCCAAGGAGGGTCTGGGCTGCCTCTGGCTCCGTGGGCACTGCTGCTTGGCTGGTGGTCTCCGCACCTTGAAACCAACTCCAAACGTGTTCTCCTTCGCGGAGAAGGCTGATTTGGCAGGAAGAAGCCCTGTGTGCACTGGCCTTGGCAAACCACCCATAGCCAGCTAAGGAGGGACCCACCTAGGGCCTAGCTGCGAAACGGCACAGAACGCGCTCCTAGGAGCTGCACTCTGCAAAGGGAAACTGTGCTCGGGGAACAAAGCTCAGCCCCAAGGCGGCTTGGCTCAGGATCGCAGCGCTTGCCTAGTTCTCACCTAGCCCTAGGCTCCCCATAGGGCCAAGGAGGGTCTGGGCTGCCTCTGGCTCCGTGGGCACTGCTGCTTGGCTGGTGGTCTCCGCAGCTTGAAACCAACTCCAAACGTGTTCTCCTTCGCGGAGAAGGCTGATTTGGCAGGAAGAAGCCCTGTGTGCACTGGCCCTGGCAACCCACCCATCGCCAGCTAGGGAGGGACCCACCTAGGGCCTAGCTGCGAAACGGCACAAAACGCGCTCCTAGGAGCTGCACTCTGCAAAGGGAAACTGTGCTCGGGGAACAAAGCTCAGCCCCAAGGCGGCTTGGCTCAGGATCGCAGCGCTTGCCTAGTTCTCACCTAGCCCTAGGCTCCCCATAGGGCCAAGGAGGGGCTGGGCTGCCTCTGGCTCCGTGGGCACTGCTGCTTGGCTGGTGGTCTCCGCACCGTGAAACCAACTCCAAACGTGTTCTCCTTCGCGGAGAAGGCTGATTTGGCAGGAAGAAGCCCTGTGTGCACTGGCCCTGGCAAACCGCCCATAGCCAGCTAGGGAGGGACCCACCTAGGGCCTAGCTGCGAAACGGCCCAAAACGCGCTCCTAGGAGCTGCACTCTGCAAAGGGAAACTGTGCTCGGGGAACAAAGCTCAGCCCCAAGGCGGCTTGGCTCAGGATCGCAGCGCTTGCCTAGTTCTCACCTAGCCCTAGGCTCCCCATAGGGCCAAGGAGGGTCTGGGCTGCCTCTGGCTCCGTGGGCACTGCTGCTTCGTTGGTGGTCTCCGCAGCTTGAAACCAACTCCAAACGTGTTCTCCTTCGCGGAGAAGGCTGATTTGGCAGGAAGTAGCCCTGTGTACACTGGCCCTGGCAACACACCCATCGCCAGCGAGGGAGGGACCCACCTAGGGCCTAGCTGCGAAACGGCACAAACCGCGCACCTAGGAGCTGCACTCTGCAAAGGGAAACTGTGCTCGGGGAACAAACCTCAGCCCCAAGGCAGCTTGGCTCAGGATCGCAGCGCTTGCCTAGTTCTCACCTAGCCCTAGGCTCCCCATAGGGCCAAGGAGGGTCTGGGCTGCCTCTGGCTCCGTGGGCACTGCTGCTTGGCTGGTGGTCTCCGCACCTTGAAACCAACTCCAAACGTGTTCTCCTTCGCGGAGAAGGCTGATTTGGCAGGAAGAAGCCCTGTGTGCACTGGCCCTGGCAACCCACCCATAGCCAGCTAGGGAGGGACCCACCTAGGGCCTAGCTGCGAAACGGCACAAAACGCGATCCTAGGAGCTGCACTCTGCAAAGGGAAACTGTGCTCGGGGAACAAACCTCAGCCCCAAGGCGGCTTGGCTCAGGATCACAGCGCTTGCCTAGTTCTCACCTAGCCCTAGGCTCCCCATAGGGCCAAGGAGGGTCTGGGCTGCCTCTGGCTCCGTGGGCACTGCTGCTTGGCTGGTGGTCTCCGCACCTTGAAACCAACTCCAAAAGTGTTCTCCTTCGCGGAGAAGGCTGATTTGGCAGGAAGAAGCCCTGTGTGCACTGGCCCTGGCAACCCACCCATCGCCAGCTAGGGAGGGACCCACCTAGGGCCTAGCTGCGAAACGGCACAAAACGCGCACCTAGGAGCAGCACTCTGCAAAGGGAAACTGTGCTCGGGGAACAAACCTCAGCCCCAAGGCGGCTTGGCTCAGGATCGCAGCGCTTGCCTAGTTCTCACCTAGCCCTAGGCTCCCCATAGGGCCAAGGAGGGTCTGGGCTGCCTCTGGCTCCGTGGGCACTGCTGCTTGGCTGGTGGTCTCCGCACCTTGAAACCAACTCCAAACGTGTTCTCCTTCGCGGAGAAGGCTGATTTGGCAGGAAGAAGCCCTGTGTGCACTGGCCCTGGTAACCCACCCATCGCCAGCTAGGGAGGGACCCACCTAGGGCCTAGCTGCGAAACGGCACAAAACGCGCACCTAGGAGCAGCACTCTGCAAAGGGAAACTGTGCTCGGGGAACAAAGCTCAGCCCCAAGGCGGCTTGGCTCAGGATCGCAGCGCTTGCCTAGTTCTCACCTAGCCCTAGGCTCCCCATAGGGCCAAGGAGGGTCTGGGCTGCCTCTGGCTCCGTGGGCACTGCTGCTTGGCTGGTGGTCTCCGCAGCTTGAAACCAACTCCAAACGTGTTCTCCTTCGCGGAAAAGGCTGATTTGGCAGGAAGAAGCCCTGTGTGCACTGGCCCTGGCAACCCACCCATCGCCAGGTAGGGAGGGACCCACCTAGGGCCTAGCTGCGAAACGGCACAAAACGCGCTCCTAGGAGCTGCACTCTGCAAAGGGAAACTGTGCTCGGGGAACAAAGCTCAGCCCCAAGGCGGCTTGGCTCAGGATCGCAGCGCTTGCCTAGTTCTCACCTAGCCCTAGGCTCCCCATAGGGCCAAGGAGGGGCTGGGCTGCCTCTGGCTCCGTGGGCACTGCTGCTTGGCTGGTGGTCTCCGCACCGTGAAACCAACTCCAAACGTGTTCGCCTTCGCGGAGAAGGCTGATTTGGCAGGAAGAAGCCCTGTGTGCACTGGCCCTGGCAAACCGCCCATAGCCAGCTAGGGAGGGACCCACCTAGGGCCTAGCTGCGAAACGGCCCAAAACGCGCTCCTAGGAGCTGCACTCTGCAAAGGGAAACTGTGCTCGGGGAACAAAGCTCAGCCCCAAGGCGGCTTGGCTCAGGATCGCAGCGCTTGCCTAGTTCTCACCTAGCCCTAGGCTCCCCATAGGGCCAAGGAGGGTCTGGGCTGCCTCTGGCTCCGTGGGCACTGCTGCTTGGTTGGTGGTCTCCGCACCTTGAAACCAACTCCAAACGTGTTCTCCTTCGCGGAGAAGGCTGATTTGGCAGGAAGAAGCCCTGTGTGCACTGGCCCTGGCAACCCACCCATAGCCAGCTAGGGAGGGACCCACCTAGGGCCTAGCTGCGAAACGGCACAAAACGCGCTCCTAGGAGCTGCACTCTGCAAAGGGAAACTGTGCTCGGGGAACAAACCTCAGCCCCAAGGCGGCTTGGCTCAGGATCGCAGCGCTTGCCTAGTTCTCACCTAGCCCTAGGCTCCCCATAGGGCCAAGGAGGGGCTGGGCTGCCTCTGGCTCCGTGGGCACTGCTGCTTGGCTGGTGGTCTCCGCACCGTGAAACGAACTCCAAACGTGTTCGCCTTCGCGGAGAAGGCTGATTTGGCAGGAAGAAGCCCTGTGTGCACTGGCCCTGGCAACACACCCATAGCCAGCTAGTGAAGTACCCACCTAGGGCCTAGCTGCGAAACGGCACAGAACGCGCTCCTAGGAGCTGCACTCTGCAAAGGGAAACTGTGCTCGGGGAACAAAGCTCAGCCCCAAGGCGGCTTGGCTCAGGATCGCAGCGCTTGCCTAGTTCTCACCTAGCCCTAGGCTCCCCATAGGGCCAAGGAGGGTCTGGGCTGCCTCTAGCTCCGTGGGCACTCCTGCTTGGCTGGTGATCTCCGCACCGTGAAACCAACTCCAAACGTGTTCTCCTTCGCGGAGAAGGCTGATTTGGCAGGAAGAAGCCCTGTGTGCCCTGGCCCTGGCAAACCGCCCATAGCCAGCTAGGGAGGGACCCACCTAGGGCCTAGCTGCGAAACGGCCCAAAACGCGTTCCTAGGAGCTGCACTCTGCAAAGGGAAACTGTGCTCGGGGAACAAAGCTCAGCCCCAAGGCGGCTTGGCTCAGGATCGCAGCGCTTGCCTAGTTCTCACCTAGCCCTAGGCTCCCCATAGGGCCAAGGAGGGTCTGGGCTGCCTCTGGCTCCGTGGGCACTCCTGCTTGGCTGGTGGTCTCCGCACCGTGAAACCAACTCCAAACGTGTTCTCCTTCGCGGAGAAGGCTGATTTGGCAGGAAGAAGCCCTGTGTGCACTGGCCCTGGTAACCCACCCATCGCCAGCTAGGGAGGGACCCACCTAGGGCCTAGCTGCGAAACCGCACAAAACGCGCACCTAGGAGCAGCACTCTGCAAAGGGAAACTGTGCTCGGGGAACAAACCTCAGCCCCAAGGCGGCTTGGCTCAGGATCGCAGCGCTTGCCTAGTTCTCACCTAGCCCTAGGCTCCCCATAGGGCCAAGGAGGGTCTGGGCTGCCTCTGGCTCCGTGGGCACTGCTGCTTGGTTGGTGGTCTCCGCAGCTTGAAACCAACTCCAAACGTGTTCTCCTTCGCGGAGAAGGCTGATTTGGCAGGAAGTAGCCCTGTGTGCACTGGCCCTGGCAACACACCCATCGCCAGCGAGGGAGGGACCCACCTAGGGCCTAGCTGCGAAACGGCACAGAACGCGCTCCTAGGAGCTGCACTCTGCAAAGGGAAACTGTGCTCGGGGAACAAAGCTCAGCCCCAAGGCGGCTTGGCTCAGGATCGCAGCGCTTGCCTAGTTCTCACCTAGCCCTAGGCTCCCCATAGGGCCAAGGAGGGTCTGGGCTGCCTCTGGCTCCGTGGGCACTGCTGCTTGGCTGGTGGTCTCCGCACCTTGAAACCAACTCCAAACGTGTTCTCCTTCGCGGAGAAGGCTGATTTGGCAGGAAGAAGCCCTGTGTGCACTGGCCTTGGCAAACCACCCATAGCCAGCTAAGGAGGGACCCACCTAGGGCCTAGCTGCGAAACGGCACAGAACGCGCTCCTAGGAGCTGCACTCTGCAAAGGGAAACTGTGCTCGGGGAACAAAGCTCAGCCCCAAGGCGGCTTGGCTCAGGATCGCAGCGCTTGCCTAGTTCTCACCTAGCCCTAGGCTCCCCATAGGGCCAAGGAGGGTCTGGGCTGCCTCTGGCTCCGTGGGCACTGCTGCTTGGCTGGTGGTCTCCGCAGCTTGAAACCAACTCCAAACGTGTTCTCCTTCGCGGAGAAGGCTGATTTGGCAGGAAGAAGCCCTGTGTGCACTGGCCCTGGCAACCCACCCATCGCCAGCTAGGGAGGGACCCACCTAGGGCCTAGCTGCGAAACGGCACAGAACGCGCTCCTAGGAGCTGCACTCTGCAAAGGGAAACTGTGCTCGGGGAACAAAGCTCAGCCCCAAGGCGGCTTGGCTCAGGATCGCAGCGCTTGCCTAGTTCTCACCTAGCCCTAGGCTCCCCATAGGGCCAAGGAGGGGCTGGGCTGCCTCTGGCTCCGTGGGCACTGCTGCTTGGCTGGTGGTCTCCGCACCGTGAAACCAACTCCAAACGTGTTCGCCTTCGCGGAGAAGGCTGATTTGGCAGGAAGAAGCCCTGTGTGCACTGGCCCTGGCAAACCGCCCATAGCCAGCTAGGGAGGGACCCACCTAGGGCCTAGCTGCGAAACGGCCCAAAACGCGCTCCTAGGAGCTGCACTCTGCAAAGGGAAACTGTGCTCGGGGAACAAAGCTCAGCCCCAAGGCGGCTTGGCTCAGGATCGCAGCGCTTGCCTAGTTCTCACCTAGCCCTAGGCTCCCCATAGGGCCAAGGAGGGTCTGGGCTGCCTCTGGCTCCGTGGGCACTGCTGCTTCGTTGGTGGTCTCCGCAGCTTGAAACCAACTCCAAACGTGTTCTCCTTCGCGGAGAAGGCTGATTTGGCAGGAAGTAGCCCTGTGTACACTGGCCCTGGCAACACACCCATCGCCAGCGAGGGAGGGACCCACCTAGGGCCTAGCTGCGAAACGGCACAAACCGCGCACCTAGGAGCTGCACTCTGCAAAGGGAAACTGTGCTCGGGGAACAAACCTCAGCCCCAAGGCAGCTTGGCTCAGGATCGCAGCGCTTGCCTAGTTCTCACCTAGCCCTAGGCTCCCCATAGGGCCAAGGAGGGTCTGGGCTGCCTCTGGCTCCGTGGGCACTGCTGCTTGGCTGGTGGTCTCCGCACCTTGAAACCAACTCCAAACGTGTTCTCCTTCGCGGAGAAGGCTGATTTGGCAGGAAGAAGCCCTGTGTGCACTGGCCCTGGCAACCCACCCATAGCCAGCTAGGGAGGGACCCACCTAGGGCCTAGCTGCGAAACGGCACAAAACGCGCACCTAGGAGCTGCACTCTGCAAAGGGAAACTGTGCTCGGGGAACAAACCTCAGCCCCAAGGCGGCTTGGCTCAGGATCACAGCGCTTGCCTAGTTCTCACCTAGCCCTAGGCTCCCCATAGGGCCAAGGAGGGTCTGGGCTGCCTCTGGCTCCGTGGGCACTGCTGCTTGGCTGGTGGTCTCCGCACCTTGAAACCAACTCCAAAAGTGTTCTCCTTCGCGGAGAAGGCTGATTTGGCAGGAAGAAGCCCTGTGTGCACTGGCCCTGGCAACCCACCCATCGCCAGCTAGGGAGGGACCCACCTAGGGCCTAGCTGCGAAACGGCACAAACCGCGCACCTAGGAGCTGCACTCTGCAAAGGGAAACTGTGCTCGGGGAACAAACCTCAGCCCCAAGGCGGCTTGGCTCAGGATCGCAGCGCTTGCCTAGTTCTCACCTAGCCCTAGGCTCCCCATAGGGCCAAGGAGGGTCTGGGCTGCCTCTGGCTCCGTGGGCACTGCTGCTTGGCTGGTGGTCTCCGCACCTTGAAACCAACTCCAAACGTGTTCTCCTTCGCGGAGAAGGCTGATTTGGCAGGAAGAAGCCCTGTGTGCACTGGCCCTGGTAACCCACCCATCGCCAGCTAGGGAGGGACCCACCTAGGGCCTAGCTGCGAAACGGCACAAAACGCGCACCTAGGAGCAGCACTCTGCAAAGGGAAACTGTGCTCGGGGAACAAACCTCAGCCCCAAGGCGGCTTGGCTCAGGATCGCAGCGCTTGCCTAGTTCTCACCTAGCCCTAGGCTCCCCATAGGGCCAAGGAGGGTCTGGGCTGCCTCTGGCTCCGTGGGCACTGCTGCTTGGCTGGTGGTCTCCGCAGCTTGAAACCAACTCCAAACGTGTTCTCCTTCGCGGAAAAGGCTGATTTGGCAGGAAGAAGCCCTGTGTGCACTGGCCCTGGCAACCCACCCATCGCCAGGTAGGGAGGGACCCACCTAGGGCCTAGCTGCGAAACGGCACAAAACGCGCTCCTAGGAGCTGCACTCTGCAAAGGGAAACTGTGCTCGGGGAACAAAGCTCAGCCCCAAGGCGGCTTGGCTCAGGATCGCAGCGCTTGCCTAGTTCTCACCTAGCCCTAGGCTCCCCATAGGGCCAAGGAGGGGCTGGGCTGCCTCTGGCTCCGTGGGCACTGCTGCTTGGCTGGTGGTCTCCGCACCGTGAAACCAACTCCAAACGTGTTCGCCTTCGCGGAGAAGGCTGATTTGGCAGGAAGAAGCCCTGTGTGCACTGGCCCTGGCAAACCGCCCATAGCCAGCTAGGGAGGGACCCACCTAGGGCCTAGCTGCGAAACGGCCCAAAACGCGCTCCTAGGAGCTGCACTCTGCAAAGGGAAACTGTGCTCGGGGAACAAAGCTCAGCCCCAAGGCGGCTTGGCTCAGGATCGCAGCGCTTGCCTAGTTCTCACCTAGCCCTAGGCTCCCCATAGGGCCAAGGAGGGTCTGGGCTGCCTCTGGCTCCGTGGGCACTGCTGCTTCGTTGGTGGTCTCCGCAGCTTGAAACCAACTCCAAACGTGTTCTCCTTCGCGGAGAAGGCTGATTTGGCAGGAAGTAGCCCTGTGTACACTGGCCCTGGCAACACACCCATCGCCAGCGAGGGAGGGACCCACCTAGGGCCTAGCTGCGAAACGGCACAAACCGCCCACCTAGGAGCTGCACTCTGCAAAGGGAAACTGTGCTCGGGGAACAAACCTCAGCCCCAAGGCAGCTTGGCTCAGGATCGCAGCGCTTGCCTAGTTCTCACCTAGCCCTAGGCTCCCCATAGGGCCAAGGAGGGTCTGGGCTGCCTCTGGCTCCGTGGGCACTGCTGCTTGGTTGGTGGTCTCCGCACCTTGAAACCAACTCCAAACGTGTTCTCCTTCGCGGAGAAGGCTGATTTGGCAGGAAGAAGCCCTGTGTGCACTGGCCCTGGCAACCCACCCATAGCCAGCTAGGGAGGGACCCACCTAGGGCCTAGCTGCGAAACGGCACAAAACGCGCTCCTAGGAGCTGCACTCTGCAAAGGGAAACTGTGCTCGGGGAACAAACCTCAGCCCCAAGGCGGCTTGGCTCAGGATCACAGCGCTTGCCTAGTTCTCACCTAGCCCTAGGCTCCCCATAGGGCCAAGGAGGGTCTGGGCTGCCTCTGGCTCCGTGGGCACTGCTGCTTGGCTGGTGGTCTCCGCACCTTGAAACCAACTCCAAACGTGTTCTCCTTCGCGGAGAAGGCTGATTTGGCAGGAAGAAGCCCTGTGTGCACTGGCCCTAGCAACCCACCCATAGCCAGCTAGGGACAGACCCACCTAGGACCTAGCTGCGAAACGGCACAGAACGCGCTCCTAGGAGCTGCACTCTGCAAAGGGAAACTGTGCTCGGGGAACAAAGCTCAGCCCCAAGGCGGCTTGGCTCAGGATCGCAGCGCTTGCCTAGTTCTCACCTAGCCCTAGGCTCCCCATAGGGCCAAGGAGGGTCTGGGCTGCCTCTGGCTCCGTGGGCACTGCTGCTTCGTTGGTGGTCTCCGCAGCTTGAAACCAACTCCAAACGTGTTCTCCTTCGCGGAGAAGGCTGATTTGGCAGGAAGTAGCCCTGTGTGCACTGGCCCTGGCAACACACCTATCGCCAGCTAGGGAGGGACCCACCTAGGGCCTAGCTGCGAAACGGCACAAAACGCGCACCTAGGAGCTGCACTCTGCAAAGGGAAACTGTGCTCGGGGAACAAAGCTCAGCCCCAAGGCGGCTTGGCTCAGGATCGCAGCGCTTGCCTAGTTCTCACCTAGCCCTAGGCTCCCCATAGGGCCAAGGAGGGTCTGGGCTGCCTCTGGCTCCGTGGGCACTGCTGCTTGGCTGGTGGTCTCCGCACCTTGAAACCAACTCCAAACGTGTTCTCCTTCGCGGAGAAGGCTGATTTGGCAGGAAGAAGCCCTGTGTGCACTGGCCCTAGCAACCCACCCATCGCCAGCTAGGGAGGGACCCACCTAGGGCCTAGCTGCGAAACGGCACAGAACGCGCTCCTAGGAGCTGCACTCTGCAAAGGGAAACTGTGCTCGGGGAACAAACCTCAGCCCCAAGGCGGCTTGGCTCAGGATCGCAGCGCTTGCCTAGTTCTCACCTAGCCCTAGGCTCCCCATAGGGCCAAGGAGGGTCTGGGCTGCCTCTGGCTCCGTGGGCACTGCTGCTTCGGTGGTGGTCTCCGCAGCTTGAAACCAACTCCAAACGTGTTCTCCTTCGCGGAGAAGGCTGATTTGGCAGGAAGTAGCCCTGTGTGCACTGGCCCTGGCAACCCACCCATCGCCAGCGAGGGAGGGACCCACCTAGGGCCTAGCTGCGAAACGGCACAAAACGCGCACCTAGGAGCAGCACTCTTCAAAGGGAAACTGTGCTCGGGGAACAAACCTTAGCCCCAAGGCAGCTTGGCTCAGGATCGCAGCGCTTGCCTAGTTCTCACCTAGCCCTAGGCTCCCCATAGGGCCAAGGAGGGTCTGGGCTGCCTCTGGCTCCGTGGGCACTGCTGCTTGGCTGGTGGTCTCCGCACCTTGAAACCAACTCCAAACGTGTTCTCCTTCGCGGAGAAGGCTGATTTGGCAGGAAGAAGCCCTGTGTGCACTGGCCCTGGCAACCCACCCTTAGCCAGCTAGGGAGGGACCCACCTAGGGCCTAGCTGCGAAACGGCACAAAACGCGCTCCTAGGAGCTGCACTCTGCAAAGGGAAACTGTGCTCGGGGAACAAACCTCAGCCCCAAGGCAGCTTGGCTCAGGATCGCAGCGCTTGCCTAGTTCTCACCTAGCCCTAGGCTCCCCATAGGGCCAAGGAGGGTCTGGGCTGCCTCTGGCTCCGTGGGCACTGCTGCTTGGCTGGTGGTCTCCGCACCTTGAAACCAACTCCAAACGTGTTCGCCTTCGCGGAGAAGGCTGATTTGGCAGGAAGAAGCCCTGTGTGCACTGGCCCTGGCAACCCACCCATCGCCAGCTAGGGAGGGACCCACCTAGGGCCTAGCTGCGAAACGGCACAAAACGCGCTCCTAGGAGCTGCACTCTGCAAAGGGAAACTGTGCTCGGGGAACAAAGCTCAGCCCCAAGGCGGCTTGGCTCAGGATCGCAGCGCTTGCCTAGTTCTCACCTAGCCCTAGGCTCCCCATAGGGCCAAGGAGGGTCTGGGCTGCCTCTGGCTCCGTGGGCACTGCTGCTTGGCTGGTGGTCTCCGCACCTTGAAACCAACTCCAAACGTGTTCTCCTTCGCGGAGAAGGCTGATTTGGCAGGAAGAAGCCCTGTGTGCACTGGCCCAAGCAACCCACCCATAGCCAGCTAGGGAGGGACCCACCTAGGGCCTAGCTGCGAAACGGCCCAAAACGCGCTCCTAGGAGCTGCACTCTGCAAAGGGAAACTGTGCTCGGGGAACAAAGCTCAGCCCCAAGGCGGCTTGGCTCAGGATCGCAGCGCTTGCCTAGTTCTCACCTAGCCCTAGGCTCCCCATAGGGCCAAGGAGGGTCTGGGCTGCCTCTGGCTCCGTGGGCACTCCTGCTTGGCTGGTGGTCTCCGCACCGTGAAACCAACTCCAAACGTGTTCTCCTTCGCGGAGAAGGCTGATTTGGCAGGAAGAAGCCCTGTGTGCACTGGCCCTGGTAACCCACCCATCGCCAGCTAGGGAGGGACCCACCTAGGGCCTAGCTGCGAAACCGCACAAAACGCGCACCTAGGAGCAGCACTCTGCAAAGGGAAACTGTGCTCGGGGAACAAACCTCAGCCCCAAGGCGGCTTGGCTCAGGATCGCAGCGCTTGCCTAGTTCTCACCTAGCCCTAGGCTCCCCATAGGGCCAAGGAGGGTCTGGGCTGCCTCTGGCTCCGTGGGCACTGCTGCTTGGTTGGTGGTCTCCGCAGCTTGAAACCAACTCCAAACGTGTTCTCCTTCGCGGAGAAGGCTGATTTGGCAGGAAGTAGCCCTGTGTGCACTGGCCCTGGCAACACACCCATCGCCAGCGAGGGAGGGACCCACCTAGGGCCTAGCTGCGAAACGGCACAGAACGCGCTCCTAGGAGCTGCACTCTGCAAAGGGAAACTGTGCTCGGGGAACAAAGCTCAGCCCCAAGGCGGCTTGGCTCAGGATCGCAGCGCTTGCCTAGTTCTCACCTAGCCCTAGGCTCCCCATAGGGCCAAGGAGGGTCTGGGCTGCCTCTGGCTCCGTGGGCACTGCTGCTTGGCTGGTGGTCTCCGCACCTTGAAACCAACTCCAAACGTGTTCTCCTTCGCGGAGAAGGCTGATTTGGCAGGAAGAAGCCCTGTGTGCACTGGCCTTGGCAAACCACCCATAGCCAGCTAAGGAGGGACCCACCTAGGGCCTAGCTGCGAAACGGCACAGAACGCGCTCCTAGGAGCTGCACTCTGCAAAGGGAAACTGTGCTCGGGGAACAAAGCTCAGCCCCAAGGCGGCTTGGCTCAGGATCGCAGCGCTTGCCTAGTTCTCACCTAGCCCTAGGCTCCCCATAGGGCCAAGGAGGGTCTGGGCTGCCTCTGGCTCCGTGGGCACTGCTGCTTGGCTGGTGGTCTCCGCAGCTTGAAACCAACTCCAAACGTGTTCTCCTTCGCGGAGAAGGCTGATTTGGCAGGAAGAAGCCCTGTGTGCACTGGCCCTGGCAACCCACCCATCGCCAGCTAGGGAGGGACCCACCTAGGGCCTAGCTGCGAAACGGCACAAAACGCGCTCCTAGGAGCTGCACTCTGCAAAGGGAAACTGTGCTCGGGGAACAAAGCTCAGCCCCAAGGCGGCTTGGCTCAGGATCGCAGCGCTTGCCTAGTTCTCACCTAGCCCTAGGCTCCCCATAGGGCCAAGGAGGGGCTGGGCTGCCTCTGGCTCCGTGGGCACTGCTGCTTGGCTGGTGGTCTCCGCACCGTGAAACCAACTCCAAACGTGTTCTCCTTCGCGGAGAAGGCTGATTTGGCAGGAAGAAGCCCTGTGTGCACTGGCCCTGGCAAACCGCCCATAGCCAGCTAGGGAGGGACCCACCTAGGGCCTAGCTGCGAAACGGCCCAAAACGCGCTCCTAGGAGCTGCACTCTGCAAAGGGAAACTGTGCTCGGGGAACAAAGCTCAGCCCCAAGGCGGCTTGGCTCAGGATCGCAGCGCTTGCCTAGTTCTCACCTAGCCCTAGGCTCCCCATAGGGCCAAGGAGGGTCTGGGCTGCCTCTGGCTCCGTGGGCACTGCTGCTTCGTTGGTGGTCTCCGCAGCTTGAAACCAACTCCAAACGTGTTCTCCTTCGCGGAGAAGGCTGATTTGGCAGGAAGTAGCCCTGTGTACACTGGCCCTGGCAACACACCCATCGCCAGCTAGGGAGGGACCCACCTAGGGCCTAGCTGCGAAACGGCACAAAACGCGCACCTAGGAGCTGCACTCTTCAAAGGGAAACTGTGCTCGGGGAACAAACCTCAGCCCCAAGGCGGCTTGGCTCAGGATCACAGCGCTTGCCTAGTTCTCACCTAGCCCTAGGCTCCCCATAGGGCCAAGGAGGGTCTGGGCTGCCTCTGGCTCCGTGGGCACTGCTGCTTGGCTGGTGGTCTCCGCACCTTGAAACCAACTCCAAAAGTGTTCTCCTTCGCGGAGAAGGCTGATTTGGCAGGAAGAAGCCCTGTGTGCACTGGCCCTGGCAACCCACCCATCGCCAGCTAGGGAGGGACCCACCTAGGGCCTAGCTGCGAAACGGCACAAAACGCGCACCTAGGAGCAGCACTCTGCAAAGGGAAACTGTGCTCGGGGAACAAACCTCAGCCCCAAGGCGGCTTGGCTCAGGATCGCAGCGCTTGCCTAGTTCTCACCTAGCCCTAGGCTCCCCATAGGGCCAAGGAGGGTCTGGGCTGCCTCTGGCTCCGTGGGCACTGCTGCTTGGCTGGTGGTCTCCGCACCTTGAAACCAACTCCAAACGTGTTCTCCTTCGCGGAGAAGGCTGATTTGGCAGGAAGAAGCCCTGTGTGCACTGGCCCTGGTAACCCACCCATCGCCAGCTAGGGAGGGACCCACCTAGGGCCTAGCTGCGAAACGGCACAAAACGCGCACCTAGGAGCAGCACTCTGCAAAGGGAAACTGTGCTCGGGGAACAAAGCTCAGCCCCAAGGCGGCTTGGCTCAGGATCGCAGCGCTTGCCTAGTTCTCACCTAGCCCTAGGCTCCCCATAGGGCCAAGGAGGGTCTGGGCTGCCTCTGGCTCCGTGGGCACTGCTGCTTGGCTGGTGGTCTCCGCAGCTTGAAACCAACTCCAAACGTGTTCTCCTTCGCGGAAAAGGCTGATTTGGCAGGAAGAAGCCCTGTGTGCACTGGCCCTGGCAACCCACCCATCGCCAGGTAGGGAGGGACCCACCTAGGGCCTAGCTGCGAAACGGCACAAAACGCGCTCCTAGGAGCTGCACTCTGCAAAGGGAAACTGTGCTCGGGGAACAAAGCTCAGCCCCAAGGCGGCTTGGCTCAGGATCGCAGCGCTTGCCTAGTTCTCACCTAGCCCTAGGCTCCCCATAGGGCCAAGGAGGGGCTGGGCTGCCTCTGGCTCCGTGGGCACTGCTGCTTGGCTGGTGGTCTCCGCACCGTGAAACCAACTCCAAACGTGTTCGCCTTCGCGGAGAAGGCTGATTTGGCAGGAAGAAGCCCTGTGTGCACTGGCCCTGGCAAACCGCCCATAGCCAGCTAGGGAGGGACCCACCTAGGGCCTAGCTGCGAAACGGCCCAAAACGCGCTCCTAGGAGCTGCACTCTGCAAAGGGAAACTGTGCTCGGGGAACAAAGCTCAGCCCCAAGGCGGCTTGGCTCAGGATCGCAGCGCTTGCCTAGTTCTCACCTAGCCCTAGGCTCCCCATAGGGCCAAGGAGGGTCTGGGCTGCCTCTGGCTCCGTGGGCACTGCTGCTTCGTTGGTGGTCTCCGCAGCTTGAAACCAACTCCAAACGTGTTCTCCTTCGCGGAGAAGGCTGATTTGGCAGGAAGTAGCCCTGTGTGCACTGGCCCTGGCAACACACCCATCGCCAGCGAGGGAGGGACCCACCTAGGGCCTAGCTGCGAAACGGCACAAACCGCGCACCTAGGAGCTGCACTCTGCAAAGGGAAACTGTGCTCGGGGAACAAACCTCAGCCCCAAGGCAGCTTGGCTCAGGATCGCAGCGCTTGCCTAGTTCTCACCTAGCCCTAGGCTCCCCATAGGGCCAAGGAGGGTCTGGGCTGCCTCTGGCTCCGTGGGCACTGCTGCTTGGCTGGTGGTCTCCGCACCTTGAAACCAACTCCAAACGTGTTCTCCTTCGCGGAGAAGGCTGATTTGGCAGGAAGAAGCCCTGTGTGCACTGGCCCTGGCAACCCACCCATAGCCAGCTAGGGAGGGACCCACCTAGGGCCTAGCTGCGAAACGGCACAAAACGCGCTCCTAGGAGCTGCACTCTGCAAAGGGAAACTGTGCTCGGGGAACAAACCTCAGCCCCAAGGCGGCTTGGCTCAGGATCACAGCGCTTGCCTAGTTCTCACCTAGCCCTAGGCTCCCCATAGGGCCAAGGAGGGTCTGGGCTGCCTCTGGCTCCGTGGGCACTGCTGCTTGGCTGGTGGTCTCCGCACCTTGAAACCAACTCCAAACGTGTTCTCCTTCGCGGAGAAGGCTGATTTGGCAGGAAGAAGCCCTGTGTGCACTGGCCCTGGCAACCCACCCATCGCCAGCTAGGGAGGGACCCACCTAGGGCCTAGCTGCGAAACGGCACAAAACGCGCTCCTAGGAGCTGCACTCTGCAAAGGGAAACTGTGCTCGGGGAACAAACCTCAGCCCCAAGGCGGCTTGGCTCAGGATCGCAGCGCTTGCCTAGTTCTCACCTAGCCCTAGGCTCCCCATAGGGCCAAGGAGGGGCTGGGCTGCCTCTGGCTCCGTGGGCACTGCTGCTTGGCTGGTGGTCTCCGCACCGTGAAACCAACTCCAAACGTGTTCGCCTTCGCGGAGAAGGCTGATTTGGCAGGAAGAAGCCCTGTGTGCACTGGCCCTGGCAAACCGCCCATAGCCAGCTAGGGAGGGACCCACCTAGGGCCTAGCTGCGAAACGGCCCAAAACGCGCTCCTAGGAGCTGCACTCTGCAAAGGGAAACTGTGCTCGGGGAACAAAGCTCAGCCCCAAGGCGGCTTGGCTCAGGATCGCAGCGCTTGCCTAGTTCTCACCTAGCCCTAGGCTCCCCATAGGGCCAAGGAGGGTCTGGGCTGCCTCTGGCTCCGTGGGCACTGCTGCTTCGTTGGTGGTCTCCGCAGCTTGAAACCAACTCCAAACGTGTTCTCCTTCGCGGAGAAGGCTGATTTGGCAGGAAGTAGCCCTGTGTACACTGGCCCTGGCAACACACCCATCGCCAGGGAGGGAGGGACCCACCTAGGGCCTAGCTGCGAAACGGCACAAACCGCGCACCTAGGAGCTGCACTCTGCAAAGGGAAACTGTGCTCGGGGAACAAACCTCAGCCCCAAGGCAGCTTGGCTCAGGATCGCAGCGCTTGCCTAGTTCTCACCTAGCCCTAGGCTCCCCATAGGGCCAAGGAGGGTCTGGGCTGCCTCTGGCTCCGTGGGCACTGCTGCTTGGCTGGTGGTCTCCGCACCTTGAAACCAACTCCAAACGTGTTCTCCTTCGCGGAGAAGGCTGATTTGGCAGGAAGAAGCCCTGTGTGCACTGGCCCTGGCAACCCACCCATAGCCAGCTAGGGAGGGACCCACCTAGGGCCTAGCTGCGAAACGGCACAAAACGCGCTCCTAGGAGCTGCACTCTGCAAAGGGAAACTGTGCTCGGGGAACAAACCTCAGCCCCAAGGCGGCTTGGCTCAGGATCACAGCGCTTGCCTAGTTCTCACCTAGCCCTAGGCTCCCCATAGGGCCAAGGAGGGTCTGGGCTGCCTCTGGCTCCGTGGGCACTGCTGCTTGGCTGGTGGTCTCCGCACCTTGAAACCAACTCCAAACGTGTTCTCCTTCGCGGAGAAGGCTGATTTGGCAGGAAGAAGCCCTGTGTGCACTGGCCCTGGCAACCCACCCATAGCCAGCTAGGGAGGGACCCACCTAGGGCCTAGCTGCGAAACGGCACAAAACGCGCTCCTAGGAGCTGCACTCTGCAAAGGGAAACTGTGCTCGGGGAACAAACCTCAGCCCCAAGGCGGCTTGGCTCAGGATCGCAGCGCTTGCCTAGTTCTCACCTAGCCCTAGGCTCCCCATAGGGCCAAGGAGGGTCTGGGCTGCCTCTGGCTCCGTGGGCACTGCTGCTTGGCTGGTGGTCTCCGCACCTTGAAACCAACTCCAAACGTGTTCTCCTTCGCGGAGAAGGCTGATTTGGCAGGAAGAAGCCCTGTGTGCACTGGCCCTAGCAACCCACCCATAGCCAGCTAGGGACAGACCCACCTAGGACCTAGCTGCGAAACGGCACAAAACGCGCTCCTAGGAGCTGCACTCTGCAAAGGGAAACTGTGCTCGGGGAACAAAGCTCAGCCCCAAGGCGGCTTGGCTCAGGATCGCAGCGCTTGCCTAGTTCTCACCTAGCCCTAGGCTCCCCATAGGGCCAAGGAGGGTCTGGGCTGCCTCTGGCTCCGTGGGCACTGCTGCTTGGTTGGTGGTCTCCGCACCTTGAAACCAACTCCAAACGTGTTCTCCTTCGCGGAGAAGGCTGATTTGGCAGGAAGAAGCCCTGTGTGCACTGGCCTTGGCAAACCGCCCATAGCCAGCTACGGAGGGACCCACCTAGGGCCTAGCTGCGAAACGGCACAAAACGCGCTCCTAGGAGCTGCACTCTGCAAAGGGAAACTGTGCTCGGGGAACAAAGCTCAGCCCCAAGGCGGCTTGGCTCAGGATCGCAGCGCTTGCCTAGTTCTCACCTAGCCCTAGGCTCCCCATAGGGCCAAGGAGGGTCTGGGCTGCCTCTGGCTCCGTGGGCACTGCTGCTTGGCTGGTGGTCTCCGCACCTTGAAACCAACTCCAAACGTGTTCTCCTTCGTGGAGAAGGCTGATTTGGCAGGAAGAAGCCCTGTGTGCACTGGCCCTGGCAACCCACCCATAGCCAGCTAGGGAGGGACCCACCTAGGGCCTAGCTGCGAAACGGCACAAAACGCGCTCCTAGGAGCTGCACTCTGCAAAGGGAAACTGTGCTCGGGGAACAAAGCTCAGCCCCAAGGCGGCTTGGCTCAGGATCGCAGCGCTTGCCTAGTTCTCACCTAGCCCTAGGCTCCCCATAGGGCCAAGGAGGGGCTGGGCTGCCTCTGGCTCCGTGGGCACTGCTGCTTGGCTGGTGGTCTCCGCACCGTGAAACCAACTCCAAACGTGTTCGCCTTCGTGGAGAAGGCTGATTTGGCAGGAAGAAGCCCTGTGTGCACTGGCCCTGGCAACCCACCCATAGCCAGCTAGGGAGGGACCCACCTAGGGCCTAGCTGCGAAACGGCACAGAACGCGCTCCTAGGAGCTGCACTCTGCAAAGGGAAACTGTGCTCGGGGAACAAACCTCAGCCCCAAGGCGGCTTGGCTCAGGATCGCAGCGCTTGCCTAGTTCTCACCTAGCCCTAGGCCCCCCATAGGGCCAAGGATGTTCTGGGCTGCCTCTGGCTCCGTGGGCACTGCTGCTTGGCTGGTGGTCTCCGCACCTTGAAACCAACTCCAAACGTGTTCTCCTTCGCGGAGAAGGCTGATTTGGCAGGAAGAAGCCCTGTGTGCACTGGCCCTGGCAACCCACCCATAGCCAGCTAGGGAGGGACCCACCTAGGGCCTAGCTGCGAAACGGCACAAAACGCGCTCCTAGGAGCTGCACTCTGCAAAGGGAAACTGTGCTCGGGGAACAAACCTCAGCCCCAAGGCGGCTTGGCTCAGGATCGCAGCGCTTGCCTAGTTCTCACCTAGCCCTAGGCTCCCCATAGGGCCAAGGAGGGTCTGGGCTGCCTCTGGCTCCGTGGGCACTGCTGCTTGGCTGGTGGTCTCCGCACCTTGAAACCAACTCCAAACGTGTTCTCCTTCGCGGAGAAGGCTGATTTGGCAGGAAGAAGCCCTGTGTGCACTGGCCCTAGCAACCCACCCATAGCCAGCTAGGGACAGACCCACCTAGGACCTAGCTGCGAAACGGCACAAAACGCGCTCCTAGGAGCTGCACTCTGCAAAGGGAAACTGTGCTCGGGGAACAAAGCTCAGCCCCAAGGCGGCTTGGCTCAGGATCGAAGCGCTTGCCTAGTTCTCACCTAGCCCTAGGCTCCCCATAGGGCCAAGGAGGGTCTGGGCTGCCTCTGGCTCCGTGGGCACTGCTGCTTGGTTGGTGGTCTCCGCACCTTGAAACCAACTCCAAACGTGTTCTCCTTCGCGGAGAAGGCTGATTTGGCAGGAAGAAGCCCTGTGTGCACTGGCCCTGGCAAACCGCCCATAGCCAGCTAAGGAGGGACCCACCTAGGGCCTAGCTGCGAAACGGCACAAAACGCGCACCTAGGAGCTGCACTCTGCAAAGGGAAACTGTGCTCAGGGAACAAACCTCAGCCCCAAGGCGGCTTGGCTCAGGATCGCAGCGCTTGCCTAGTTCTCACCTAGCCCTAGGCTCCCCATAGGGCCAAGGAGGGTCTGGGCTGCCTCTGGCTCCGTGGGCACTGCTGCTTCGTTGGTGGTCTCCGCAGCTTGAAACCAACTCCAAACGTGTTCTCCTTCGCGGAGAAGGCTTATTTGGCAGTAAGTAGCCCTGTGTACACTGGCCCTGGCAACACACCCATCGCCAGCGAGGGAGGGACCCACCTAGGGCCTAGCTGCGAAACGGCACAAAACGCGCACCTAGGAGCTGCACTCTGCAAAGGGAAACTGTGCTCGGGGAACAAACCTCAGCCCCAAGGCAGCTTGGCTCAGGATCGCAGCGCTTGCCTAGTTCTCACCTAGCCCTAGGCTCCCCATAGGGCCAAGGAGGGTCTGGGCTGCCTCTGGCTCCGTGGGCACTGCTGCTTGGTTGGTGGTCTCCGCACCTTGAAACCAACTCCAAACGTGTTCTCCTTCGCGGAGAAGGCGGATTTGGCAGGAAGAAGCCCTGTGTGCACTGGCCCTGGCAAACCGCCCATAGCCAGCTAGGGAGGGACCCACCTAGGGCCTAGCTGCGAAACGGCACAAAACGCGCACCTAGGAGCTGCACTCTGCAAAGGGAAACTGTGCTCAGGGAACAAAGCTCAGCCCCAAGGCTGCTTGGCTCAGGATCGCAGCGCTTGCCTAGTTCTCACCTAGCCCTAGGCTCCCCATAGGGCCAAGGAGGGGCTGGGCTGCCTCTGGCTCCGTGGGCACTGCTGCTTGGCTGGTGGTCTCCGCACCGTGAAACCAACTCCAAACGTGTTCTCCTTCGCGGAGAAGGCTGATTTGGCAGGAAGAAGCCCTGTGTGCACTGGCCCTGGTAACCCACCCATCGCCAGCTAGGGAGGGACCCACCTAGGGCCTAGCTGCGAAACGGCACAAAACGCGCACCTAGGAGCAGCACTCTGCAAAGGGAAACTGTGCTCGGGGAACAAAGCTCAGCCCCCAGGCGGCTTGGCTCAGGATCGCAGCGCTTGCCTAGTTCTCACCTAGCCCTAGGCTCCCCATAGGGCCAAGGAGGGTCTGGGCTGCCTCTGGCTCCGTGGGCACTGCTGCTTCGTTGGTGGTCTCCGCAGCTTGAAACCAACTCCAAACGTGTTCTCCTTCGCGGAGAAGGCTGATTTGGCAGGAAGTAGCCCTGTGTGCACTGGCCCTGGCAACACACCCATCGCCAGCTAGGGAGGGACCCACCTAGGGCCTAGCTGCGAAACGGCACAAAACGCGCACCTAGGAGCTGCACTCTGCAAAGGGAAACTGTGCTCGGGGAACAAAGCTCAGCCCCAAGGCGGCTTGGCTCAGGATCGCAGCGCTTGCCTAGTTCTCACCTAGCCCTAGGCTCCCCATAGGGCCAAGGAGGGTCTGGGCTGCCTCTGGCTCCGTGGGCACTGCTGCTTGGCTGGTGGTCTCCGCACCTTGAAACCAACTCCAAACGTGTTCTCCTTCGCGGAGAAGGCTGATTTGGCAGGAAGAAGCCCTGTGTGCACTGGCCCTAGCAACCCACCCATAGCCAGCTAGGGAGGGACCCACCTAGGGCCTAGCTGCGAAACGGCACAAAACGCGCTCCTAGGAGCTGCACTCTGCAAAGGGAAACTGTGCTCGGGGAACAAAGCTCAGCCCCAAGGCGGCTTGGCTCAGGATCGCAGCGCTTGCCTAGTTCTCACCTAGCCCTAGGCTCCCCATAGGGCCAAGGAGGGTCTGGGCTGCCTCTGGCTCCGTGGGCACTGCTGCTTCGGTGGTGGTCTCCGCAGCTTGAAACCAACTCCAAACGTGTTCTCCTTCGCGGAGAAGGCTGATTTGGCAGGAAGTAGCCCTGTGTGCACTGGCCCTGGCAACCCACCCATCGCCAGCTAGGGAGGGACCCACCTAGGGCCTAGCTGCGAAACGGCACAAAACGCGCACCTAGGAGCAGCACTCTTCAAAGGGAAACTGTGCTCGGGGAACAAACCTTAGCCCCAAGGCAGCTTGGCTCAGGATCGCAGCGCTTGCCTAGTTCTCACCTAGCCCTAGGCTCCCCATAGGGCCAAGGAGGGTCTGGGCTGCCTCTGGCTCCGTGGGCACTGCTGCTTGGCTGGTGGTCTCCGCACCTTGAAACCAACTCCAAACGTGTTCTCCTTCGCGGAGAAGGCTGATTTGGCAGGAAGAAGCCCTGTGTGCACTGGCCCTGGCAACCCACCCATAGCCAGCTAGGGAGGGACCCACCTAGGGCCTAGCTGCGAAACGGCACAAAACGCGCTCCTAGGAGCTGCACTCTGCAAAGGGAAACTGTGCTCGGGGAACAAACCTCAGCCCCAAGGCAGCTTGGCTCAGGATCGCAGCGCTTGCCTAGTTCTCACCTAGCCCTAGGCTCCCCATAGGGCCAAGGAGGGTCTGGGCTGCCTCTGGCTCCGTGGGCACTGCTGCTTGGTTGGTGGTCTCCGCACCTTGAAACCAACTCCAAACGTGTTCTCCTTCGTGGAGAAGGCTGATTTGGCAGGAAGAAGCCCTGTGTGCACTGGCCCTGGCAACCCACCCATAGCCAGCTAGGGAGGGACCCACCTAGGGCCTAGCTGCGAAACGGCACAAAACGCGCTCCTAGGAGCTGCACTCTGCAAAGGGAAACTGTGCTCGGGGAACAAAGCTCAGCCCCAAGGCGGCTTGGCTCAGGATCGCAGCGCTTGCCTAGTTCTCACCTAGCCCTAGGCTCCCCATAGGGCCAAGGAGGGTCTGGGCTGCCTCTGGCTCCGTGGGCACTCCTGCTTGGCTGGTGGTCTCCGCACCGTGAAACCAACTGCAAACGTGTTCTCCTTCGCGGAGAAGGCTGATTTGGCAGGAAGAAGCCGTGTGTGCACTGGCCCTGGTAACCCACCCATAGCCAGCTAGGGAGGGACCCACCTAGGGCCTAGCTGCGAAACGGCACAAAACGCGCACCTAGGAGCTGCACTCTGCAAAGGGAAACTGTGCTCGGGGAACAAAGCTCAGCCCCAAGACGGCTTAGCTCAGGATCGCAGCGCTTGCCTAGTTCTCACCTAGCCCTAGGATCCCCATAGGGCCAAGGAGGGTCTGGGCTGCCTCTGGCTCCGTGGGCACTGCTGCTTGGCTGGTGGTCTCCGCACCTTGAAACCAACTCCAAACGTGTTCTCCTTCGCGGAGAAGGCTGATTTGGCAGGAAGTAGCCCTGTGTGCACTGGCCCTGGCAACACACCCATCGCCAGCGAGGGAGGGACCCACCTAGGGCCTAGCTGCGAAATGGCACAAAACGCGCACCTAGGAGCAGCACTCTTCAAAGGGAAACTGTGAACGGGAAACAAACCTCAGCCCCAAGGCAGCTTGGCTCAGGATCGCAGCGCTTGCCTAGTTCTCACCTAGCCCTAGGCTCCCCATAGGGCCAAGGAGGGTCTGGGCTGCCTCTGGCTCCGTGGGCACTGCTGCTTGGCTGGTGGTCTCCGCACCTTGAAACCAACTCCAAACGTGTTCGCCTTCGCGGGGAAGGCTGATTTGGCAGGAAGAAGCCCTGTGTGCACTGGCCCTGGCAACCCACCCATAGCCAGCTAGGGAGGGACCCACCTAGGGCCTAGCTGCGAAACGGCACAAAACGCGCTCCTAGGAGCTGCACTCTGCAAAGGGAAACTGTGCTCGGGGAACAAAGCTCAGCCCCAAGGCGGCTTGGCTCAGGATCGCAGCGCTTGCCTAGTTCTCACCTAGCCCTAGGCTCCCCATAGGGCCAAGGAGGGTCTGGGCTGCCTCTGGCTCCTTGGGCACTGCTGCTTGGCTGGTGGTCTCCGCACCGTGAAACCAACTCCAAACGTGTTCGCCTTCGCGGAGAAGGCTGATTTGGCAGGAAGAAGCCCTGTGTGCACTGGCCCTGGCAACCCACCCATCGCCAGCTAGGGAGGGACCCACCTAGGGCCTAGCTGCGAAACGGCACAAAACGCGCTCCTAGGAGCTGCACTCTGCAAAGGGAAACTGTGCTCGGGGAACAAAGCTCAGCCCCAAGGCGGCTTGGCTCAGGATCGCAGCGCTTGCCTAGTTCTCACCTAGCCCTAGGCTCCCCATAGGGCCAAGGAGGGTCTGGGCTGCCTCTGGCTCCGTGGGCACTGCTGCTTGGCTGGTGGTCTCCGCACCGTGAAACCAACTCCAAACGTGTTCGCCTTCGCGGAGAAGGCTGATTTGGCAGGAAGAAGCCCTGTGTGCACTGGCCCTGGCAACCCACCCATCGCCAGCTAGGGAGGGACCCACCTAGGGCCTAGCTGCGAAACGGCACAAAACGCGCTCCTAGGAGCTGCACTCTGCAAAGGGAAACTGTGCTCGGGGAACAAAGCTCAGCCCCAAGGCGGCTTGGCTCAGGATCGCAGCGCTTGCCTAGTTCTCACCTAGCCCTAGGCTCCCCATAGGGCCAAGGAGGGTCTGGGCTGCCTCTGGCTCCGTGGGCACTGCTGCTTGGCTGGTGGTCTCCGCACCGTGAAACCAACTCCAAACGTGTTCGCCTTCGCGGAGAAGGCTGATTTGGCAGGAAGAAGCCCTGTGTGCACTGGCCCTGGCAACCCACCCATCGCCAGCTAGGGAGGGACCCACCAAGGGCCTAGCTGCGAAACGGCACAAAACGCGCTCCTAGGAGCTGCACTCTGCAAAGGGAAACTGTGCTCGGGGAACAAAGCTCAGCCCCAAGGCGGCTTGGCTCAGGATCGCAGCGCTTGCCTAGTTCTCACCTAGCCCTAGGCTCCCCATAGGGCCAAGGAGGGTCTGGGCTGCCTCTGGCTCCGTGGGCACTGCTGCTTGGCTGGTGGTCTCCGCACCGTGAAACCAACTCCAAACGTGTTCGCCTTCGCGGAGAAGGCTGATTTGGCAGGAAGAAGCCCTGTGTGCACTGGCCCTGGCAACCCACCCATCGCCAGCTAGGGAGGGACCCACCTAGGGCCTAGCTGCGAAACGGCACAAAACGCGCTCCTAGGAGCTGCACTCTGCAAAGGGAAACTGTGCTCGGGGAACAAAGCTCAGCCCCAAGGCGGCTTGGCTCAGGATCGCAGCGCTTGCCTAGTTCTCACCTAGCCCTAGGCTCCCCATAGGGCCAAGGAGGGTCTGGGCTGCCTCTGGCTCCGTGGGCACTGCTGCTTGGCTGGTGGTCTCCGCACCGTGAAACCAACTCCAAACGTGTTCGCCTTCGCGGAGAAGGCTGATTTGGCAGGAAGAAGCCCTGTGTGCACTGGCCCTGGCAACCCACCCATCGCCAGCTAGGGAGGGACCCACCAAGGGCCTAGCTGCGAAACGGCACAAAACGCGCTCCTAGGAGCTGCACTCTGCAAAGGGAAACTGTGCTCGGGGAACAAAGCTCAGCCCCAAGGCGGCTTGGCTCAGGATCGCAGCGCTTGCCTAGTTCTCACCTAGCCCTAGGCTCCCCATAGGGCCAAGGAGGGTCTGGGCTGCCTCTGGCTCCGTGGGCACTGCTGCTTGGCTGGTGGTCTCCGCACCGTGAAACCAACTCCAAACGTGTTCGCCTTCGCGGAGAAGGCTGATTTGGCAGGAAGAAGCCCTGTGTGCACTGGCCCTGGCAACCCACCCATCGCCAGCTAGGGAGGGACCCACCTAGGGCCTAGCTGCGAAACGGCACAAAACGCGCTCCTAGGAGCTGCACTCTGCAAAGGGAAACTGTGCTCGGGGAACAAAGCTCAGCCCCAAGGCGGCTTGGCTCAGGATCGCAGCGCTTGCCTAGTTCTCACCTAGCCCTAGGCTCCCCATAGGGCCAAGGAGGGTCTGGGCTGCCTCTGGCTCCGTGGGCACTCCTGCTTGGCTGGTGGTCTCCGCACCGTGAAACCAACTCCAAACGTGTTCGCCTTCGCGGAGAAGGCTGATTTGGCAGGAAGAAGCCCTGTGTGCACTGGCCCTGGCAACCCACCCATCGCCAGCTAGGGAGGGACCCACCAAGGGCCTAGCTGCGAAACGGCACAAAACGCGCTCCTAGGAGCTGCACTCTGCAAAGGGAAACTGTGCTCGGGGAACAAAGCTCAGCCCCAAGGCGGCTTGGCTCAGGATCGCAGCGCTTGCCTAGTTCTCACCTAGCCCTAGGCTCCCCATAGGGCCAAGGAGGGTCTGGGCTGCCTCTGGCTCCGTGGGCACTGCTGCTTGGCTGGTGGTCTCCGCACCTTGAAACCAACTCCAAACGTGTTCTCCTTCGTGGAGAAGGCTGATTTGGCAGGAAGAAGCCCTGTGTGCACTGGCCCTGGCAAACCGCCCATCGCCAGCTAAGGAGGGACCCACCAAGGGCCTAGCTGCGAAACGGCACAAAACGCGCTCCTAGGAGCTGCACTCTGCAAAGGGAAACTGTGCTCGGGGAACAAAGCTCAGCCCCAAGGCGGCTTGGCTCAGGATCGCAGCGCTTGCCTAGTTCTCACCTAGCCCTAGGCTCCCCATAGGGCCAAGGAGGGTCTGGGCTGCCTCTGGCTCCGTGGGCACTGCTGCTTGGCTGGTGGTCTCCGCACCTTGAAACCAACTCCAAACGTGTTCGCCTTCGCGGAGAAGGCTGATTTGGCAGGAAGAAGCCCTGTGTGCACTGGCCCTGGCAACCCACCCATCGCCAGCTAGGGAGGGACCCACCTAGGGCCTAGCTGCGAAACGGCACAAAACGCGCTCCTAGGAGCTGCACTCTGCAAAGGGAAACTGTGCTCGGGGAACAAAGCTCAGCCCCAAGGCGGCTTGGCTCAGGATCGCAGCGCTTGCCTAGTTCTCACCTAGCCCTAGGCTCCCCATAGGGCCAAGGAGGGTCTGGGCTGCCTCTGGCTCCGTGGGCACTCCTGCTTGGCTGGTGGTCTCCGCACCGTGAAACCAACTCCAAACGTGTTCGCCTTCGCGGAGAAGGCTGATTTGGCAGGAAGAAGCCCTGTGTGCACTGGCCCTGGCAACCCACCCATCGCCAGCTAGGGAGGGACCCACCTAGGGCCTAGCTGCGAAACGGCACAAAACGCGCTCCTAGGAGCTGCACTCTGCAAAGGGAAACTGTGCTCGGGGAACAAAGCTCAGCCCCAAGGCGGCTTGGCTCAGGATCGCAGCGCTTGCCTAGTTCTCACCTAGCCCTAGGCTCCCCATAGGGCCAAGGAGGGTCTGGGCTGCCTCTGGCTCCGTGGGCACTGCTGCTTGGCTGGTGGTCTCCGCACCGTGAAACCAACTCCAAACGTGTTCGCCTTCGCGGAGAAGGCTGATTTGGCAGGAAGAAGCCCTGTGTGCACTGGCCCTGGCAACCCACCCATCGCCAGCTAGGGAGGGACCCACCTAGGGCCTAGCTGCGAAACGGCACAAAACGCGCTCCTAGGAGCTGCACTCTGCAAAGGGAAACTGTGCTCGGGGAACAAAGCTCAGCCCCAAGGCGGCTTGGCTCAGGATCGCAGCGCTTGCCTAGTTCTCACCTAGCCCTAGGCTCCCCATAGGGCCAAGGAGGGTCTGGGCTGCCTCTGGCTCCGTGGGCACTGCTGCTTGGCTGGTGGTCTCCGCACCGTGAAACCAACTCCAAACGTGTTCGCCTTCGCGGAGAAGGCTGATTTGGCAGGAAGAAGCCCTGTGTGCACTGGCCCTGGCAACCCACCCATCGCCAGCTAGGGAGGGACCCACCTAGGGCCTAGCTGCGAAACGGCACAAAACGCGCTCCTAGGAGCTGCACTCTGCAAAGGGAAACTGTGCTCGGGGAACAAAGCTCAGCCCCAAGGCGGCTTGGCTCAGGATCGCAGCGCTTGCCTAGTTCTCACCTAGCCCTAGGCTCCCCATAGGGCCAAGGAGGGTCTGGGCTGCCTCTGGCTCCGTGGGCACTGCTGCTTGGCTGGTGGTCTCCGCACCGTGAAACCAACTCCAAACGTGTTCGCCTTCGCGGAGAAGGCTGATTTGGCAGGAAGAAGCCCTGTGTGCACTGGCCCTGGCAACCCACCCATCGCCAGCTAGGGAGGGACCCACCAAGGGCCTAGCTGCGAAACGGCACAAAACGCGCTCCTAGGAGCTGCACTCTGCAAAGGGAAACTGTGCTCGGGGAACAAAGCTCAGCCCCAAGGCGGCTTGGCTCAGGATCGCAGCGCTTGCCTAGTTCTCACCTAACCCTAGGCTCCCCATAGGGCCAAGGAGGGTCTGGGCTGCCTCTGGCTCCGTGGGCACTGCTGCTTGGCTGGTGGTCTCCGCACCTTGAAACCAACTCCAAACGTGTTCTCCTTCGTGGAGAAGGCTGATTTGGCAGGAAGAAGCCCTGTGTGCACTGGCCCTGGCAAACCGCCCATCGCCAGCTAGGGAGGGACCCACCAAGGGCCTAGCTGCGAAACGGCACAAAACGCGCTCCTAGGAGCTGCACTCTGCAAAGGGAAACTGTGCTCGGGGAACAAAGCTCAGCCCCAAGGCGGCTTGGCTCAGGATCGCAGCGCTTGCCTAGTTCTCACCTAGCCCTAGGCTCCCCATAGGGCCAAGGAGGGTCTGGGCTGCCTCTGGCTCCGTGGGCACTGCTGCTTGGCTGGTGGTCTCCGCACCGTGAAACCAACTCCAAACGTGTTCGCCTTCGCGGAGAAGGCTGATTTGGCAGGAAGAAGCCCTGTGTGCACTGGCCCTGGCAACCCACCCATCGCCAGCTAGGGAGGGACCCACCAAGGGCCTAGCTGCGAAACGGCACAAAACGCGCTCCTAGGAGCTGCACTCTGCAAAGGGAAACTGTGCTCGGGGAACAAAGCTCAGCCCCAAGGCGGCTTGGCTCAGGATCGCAGCGCTTGCCTAGTTCTCACCTAGCCCTAGGCTCCCCATAGGGCCAAGGAGGGTCTGGGCTGCCTCTGGCTCCGTGGGCACTGCTGCTTGGCTGGTGGTCTCCGCACCGTGAAACCAACTCCAAACGTGTTCGCCTTCGCGGAGAAGGCTGATTTGGCAGGAAGAAGCCCTGTGTGCACTGGCCCTGGCAACCCACCCATCGCCAGCTAGGGAGGGACCCACCTAGGGCCTAGCTGCGAAACGGCACAAAACGCGCTCCTAGGAGCTGCACTCTGCAAAGGGAAACTGTGCTCGGGGAACAAAGCTCAGCCCCAAGGCGGCTTGGCTCAGGATCGCAGCGCTTGCCTAGTTCTCACCTAGCCCTAGGCTCCCCATAGGGCCAAGGAGGGTCTGGGCTGCCTCTGGCTCCGTGGGCACTCCTGCTTGGCTGGTGGTCTCCGCACCGTGAAACCAACTCCAAACGTGTTCGCCTTCGCGGAGAAGGCTGATTTGGCAGGAAGAAGCCCTGTGTGCACTGGCCCTGGCAACCCACCCATCGCCAGCTAGGGAGGGACCCACCAAGGGCCTAGCTGCGAAACGGCACAAAACGCGCTCCTAGGAGCTGCACTCTGCAAAGGGAAACTGTGCTCGGGGAACAAAGCTCAGCCCCAAGGCGGCTTGGCTCAGGATCGCAGCGCTTGCCTAGTTCTCACCTAGCCCTAGGCTCCCCATAGGGCCAAGGAGGGTCTGGGCTGCCTCTGGCTCCGTGGGCACTGCTGCTTGGCTGGTGGTCTCCGCACCTTGAAACCAACTCCAAACGTGTTCTCCTTCGTGGAGAAGGCTGATTTGGCAGGAAGAAGCCCTGTGTGCACTGGCCCTGGCAAACCGCCCATCGCCAGCTAAGGAGGGACCCACCAAGGGCCTAGCTGCGAAACGGCACAAAACGCGCTCCTAGGAGCTGCACTCTGCAAAGGGAAACTGTGCTCGGGGAACAAAGCTCAGCCCCAAGGCGGCTTGGCTCAGGATCGCAGCGCTTGCCTAGTTCTCACCTAGCCCTAGGCTCCCCATAGGGCCAAGGAGGGTCTGGGCTGCCTCTGGCTCCGTGGGCACTGCTGCTTGGCTGGTGGTCTCCGCACCTTGAAACCAACTCCAAACGTGTTCGCCTTCGCGGAGAAGGCTGATTTGGCAGGAAGAAGCCCTGTGTGCACTGGCCCTGGCAACCCACCCATCGCCAGCTAGGGAGGGACCCACCTAGGGCCTAGCTGCGAAACGGCACAAAACGCGCTCCTAGGAGCTGCACTCTGCAAAGGGAAACTGTGCTCGGGGAACAAAGCTCAGCCCCAAGGCGGCTTGGCTCAGGATCGCAGCGCTTGCCTAGTTCTCACCTAGCCCTAGGCTCCCCATAGGGCCAAGGAGGGTCTGGGCTGCCTCTGGCTCCGTGGGCACTCCTGCTTGGCTGGTGGTCTCCGCACCGTGAAACCAACTCCAAACGTGTTCGCCTTCGCGGAGAAGGCTGATTTGGCAGGAAGAAGCCCTGTGTGCACTGGCCCTGGCAACCCACCCATCGCCAGCTAGGGAGGGACCCACCTAGGGCCTAGCTGCGAAACGGCACAAAACGCGCTCCTAGGAGCTGCACTCTGCAAAGGGAAACTGTGCTCGGGGAACAAAGCTCAGCCCCAAGGCGGCTTGGCTCAGGATCGCAGCGCTTGCCTAGTTCTCACCTAGCCCTAGGCTCCCCATAGGGCCAAGGAGGGTCTGGGCTGCCTCTGGCTCCGTGGGCACTGCTGCTTGGCTGGTGGTCTCCGCACCGTGAAACCAACTCCAAACGTGTTCGCCTTCGCGGAGAAGGCTGATTTGGCAGGAAGAAGCCCTGTGTGCACTGGCCCTGGCAACCCACCCATCGCCAGCTAGGGAGGGACCCACCTAGGGCCTAGCTGCGAAACGGCACAAAACGCGCTCCTAGGAGCTGCACTCTGCAAAGGGAAACTGTGCTCGGGGAACAAAGCTCAGCCCCAAGGCGGCTTGGCTCAGGATCGCAGCGCTTGCCTAGTTCTCACCTAGCCCTAGGCTCCCCATAGGGCCAAGGAGGGTCTGGGCTGCCTCTGGCTCCGTGGGCACTGCTGCTTGGCTGGTGGTCTCCGCACCGTGAAACCAACTCCAAACGTGTTCGCCTTCGCGGAGAAGGCTGATTTGGCAGGAAGAAGCCCTGTGTGCACTGGCCCTGGCAACCCACCCATCGCCAGCTAGGGAGGGACCCACCTAGGGCCTAGCTGCGAAACGGCACAAAACGCGCTCCTAGGAGCTGCACTCTGCAAAGGGAAACTGTGCTCGGGGAACAAAGCTCAGCCCCAAGGCGGCTTGGCTCAGGATCGCAGCGCTTGCCTAGTTCTCACCTAGCCCTAGGCTCCCCATAGGGCCAAGGAGGGTCTGGGCTGCCTCTGGCTCCGTGGGCACTGCTGCTTGGCTGGTGGTCTCCGCACCGTGAAACCAACTCCAAACGTGTTCGCCTTCGCGGAGAAGGCTGATTTGGCAGGAAGAAGCCCTGTGTGCACTGGCCCTGGCAACCCACCCATCGCCAGCTAGGGAGGGACCCACCAAGGGCCTAGCTGCGAAACGGCACAAAACGCGCTCCTAGGAGCTGCACTCTGCAAAGGGAAACTGTGCTCGGGGAACAAAGCTCAGCCCCAAGGCGGCTTGGCTCAGGATCGCAGCGCTTGCCTAGTTCTCACCTAACCCTAGGCTCCCCATAGGGCCAAGGAGGGTCTGGGCTGCCTCTGGCTCCGTGGGCACTGCTGCTTGGCTGGTGGTCTCCGCACCTTGAAACCAACTCCAAACGTGTTCTCCTTCGTGGAGAAGGCTGATTTGGCAGGAAGAAGCCCTGTGTGCACTGGCCCTGGCAAACCGCCCATCGCCAGCTAAGGAGGGACCCACCAAGGGCCTAGCTGCGAAACGGCACAAAACGCGCTCCTAGGAGCTGCACTCTGCAAAGGGAAACTGTGCTCGGGGAACAAAGCTCAGCCCCAAGGCGGCTTGGCTCAGGATCGCAGCGCTTGCCTAGTTCTCACCTAGCCCTAGGCTCCCCATAGGGCCAAGGAGGGTCTGGGCTGCCTCTGGCTCCGTGGGCACTGCTGCTTGGCTGGTGGTCTCCGCACCTTGAAACCAACTCCAAACGTGTTCGCCTTCGCGGAGAAGGCTGATTTGGCAGGAAGAAGCCCTGTGTGCACTGGCCCTGGCAACCCACCCATCGCCAGCTAGGGAGGGACCCACCTAGGGCCTAGCTGCGAAACGGCACAAAACGCGCTCCTAGGAGCTGCACTCTGCAAAGGGAAACTGTGCTCGGGGAACAAAGCTCAGCCCCAAGGCGGCTTGGCTCAGGATCGCAGCGCTTGCCTAGTTCTCACCTAGCCCTAGGCTCCCCATAGGGCCAAGGAGGGTCTGGGCTGCCTCTGGCTCCGTGGGCACTGCTGCTTGGCTGGTGGTCTCCGCACCGTGAAACCAACTCCAAACGTGTTCGCCTTCGCGGAGAAGGCTGATTTGGCAGGAAGAAGCCCTGTGTGCACTGGCCCTGGCAACCCACCCATCGCCAGCTAGGGAGGGACCCACCTAGGGCCTAGCTGCGAAACGGCACAAAACGCGCTCCTAGGAGCTGCACTCTGCAAAGGGAAACTGTGCTCGGGGAACAAAGCTCAGCCCCAAGGCGGCTTGGCTCAGGATCGCAGCGCTTGCCTAGTTCTCACCTAGCCCTAGGCTCCCCATAGGGCCAAGGAGGGTCTGGGCTGCCTCTGGCTCCGTGGGCACTGCTGCTTGGCTGGTGGTCTCCGCACCGTGAAACCAACTCCAAACGTGTTCGCCTTCGCGGAGAAGGCTGATTTGGCAGGAAGAAGCCCTGTGTGCACTGGCCCTGGCAACCCACCCATCGCCAGCTAGGGAGGGACCCACCAAGGGCCTAGCTGCGAAACGGCACAAAACGCGCTCCTAGGAGCTGCACTCTGCAAAGGGAAACTGTGCTCGGGGAACAAAGCTCAGCCCCAAGGCGGCTTGGCTCAGGATCGCAGCGCTTGCCTAGTTCTCACCTAGCCCTAGGCTCCCCATAGGGCCAAGGAGGGTCTGGGCTGCCTCTGGCTCCGTGGGCACTGCTGCTTGGCTGGTGGTCTCCGCACCTTGAAACCAACTCCAAACGTGTTCTCCTTCGTGGAGAAGGCTGATTTGGCAGGAAGAAGCCCTGTGTGCACTGGCCCTGGCAAACCGCCCATCGCCAGCTAAGGAGGGACCCACCAAGGGCCTAGCTGCAAAACGGCACAAAACGCGCTCCTAGGAGCTGCACTCTGCAAAGGGAAACTGTGCTCGGGGAACAAAGCTCAGCCCCAAGGCGGCTTGGCTCAGGATCGCAGCGCTTGCCTAGTTCTCACCTAGCCCTAGGCTCCCCATAGGGCCAAGGAGGGTCTGGGCTGCCTCTGGCTCCGTGGGCACTGCTGCTTGGCTGGTGGTCTCCGCACCGTGAAACCAACTCCAAACGTGTTCGCCTTCGCGGAGAAGGCTGATTTGGCAGGAAGAAGCCCTGTGTGCACTGGCCCTGGCAACCCACCCATCGCCAGCTAGGGAGGGACCCACCAAGGGCCTAGCTGCGAAACGGCACAAAACGCGCTCCTAGGAGCTGCACTCTGCAAAGGGAAACTGTGCTCGGGGAACAAAGCTCAGCCCCAAGGCGGCTTGGCTCAGGATCGCAGCGCTTGCCTAGTTCTCACCTAGCCCTAGGCTCCCCATAGGGCCAAGGAGGGTCTGGGCTGCCTCTGGCTCCGTGGGCACTGCTGCTTGGCTGGTGGTCTCCGCACCTTGAAACCAACTCCAAACGTGTTCTCCTTCGTGGAGAAGGCTGATTTGGCAGGAAGAAGCCCTGTGTGCACTGGCCCTGGCAAACCGCCCATCGCCAGCTAAGGAGGGACCCACCAAGGGCCTAGCTGCGAAACGGCACAAAACGCGCTCCTAGGAGCTGCACTCTGCAAAGGGAAACTGTGCTCGGGGAACAAAGCTCAGCCCCAAGGCGGCTTGGCTCAGGATCGCAGCGCTTGCCTAGTTCTCACCTAGCCCTAGGCTCCCCATAGGGCCAAGGAGGGTCTGGGCTGCCTCTGGCTCCGTGGGCACTGCTGCTTGGCTGGTGGTCTCCGCACCTTGAAACCAACTCCAAACGTGTTCGCCTTCGCGGAGAAGGCTGATTTGGCAGGAAGAAGCCCTGTGTGCACTGGCCCTGGCAACCCACCCATCGCCAGCTAGGGAGGGACCCACCTAGGGCCTAGCTGCGAAACGGCACAGAACGCGCTCCTAGGAGCTGCACTCTGCAAAGGGAAACTGTGCTCGGGGAACAAAGCTCAGCCCCAAGGCGGCTTGGCTCAGGATCGCAGCGCTTGCCTAGTTCTCACCTAGCCCTAGGCTCCCCATAGGGCCAAGGAGGGTCTGGGCTGCCTCTGGCTCCGTGGGCACTGCTGCTTGGCTGGTGGTCTCCGCACCGTGAAACCAACTCCAAACGTGTTCGCCTTCGCGGAGAAGGCTGATTTGGCAGGAAGAAGCCCTG
Organism: Sus scrofa; assembly: GCF_054392235.1. NCBI lineage: Eukaryota > Metazoa > Chordata > Mammalia > Artiodactyla > Suidae > Sus > Sus scrofa. Next base: position 29,998,776 of record NC_139389.1, on the reverse strand, counting down.
TGTGCACTGGCCCTGGCAACCCACCCATCGCCAGCTAGGGAGGGACCCACCTAGGGCCTAGCTGCGAAACGGCACAAAACGCGCTCCTAGGAGCTGCACTCTGCAAAGGGAAACTGTGCTCGGGGAACAAAGCTCAGCCCCAAGGCGGCTTGGCTCAGGATCGCAGCGCTTGCCTAGTTCTCACCTAGCCCTAGGCTCCCCATAGGGCCAAGGAGGGTCTGGGCTGCCTCTGGCTCCGTGGGCACTGCTGCTTGGCTGGTGGTCTCCGCACCGTGAAACCAACTCCAAACGTGTTCGCCTTCGCGGAGAAGGCTGATTTGGCAGGAAGAAGCCCTGTGTGCACTGGCCCTGGCAACCCACCCATCGCCAGCTAGGGAAGGACCCACCTAGGGCCTAGCTGCGAAACGGCACAAAACGCGCTCCTAGGAGCTGCACTCTGCAAAGGGAAACTGTGCTCGGGGAACAAAGCTCAGCCCCAAGGCGGCTTGGCTCAGGATCGCAGCGCTTGCCTAGTTCTCACCTAGCCCTACGCTCCCCATAGGGCCAAGGAGGGTCTGGGCTGCCTCTGGCTCCGTGGGCACTGCTGCTTGGCTGGTGGTCTCCGCACCGTGAAACCAACTCCAAACGTGTTCGCCTTCGCGGAGAAGGCTGATTTGGCAGGAAGAAGCCCTGTGTGCACTGGCCCTGGCAACCCACCCATCGCCAGCTAGGGAGGGACCCACCAAGGGCCTAGCTGCGAAACGGCACAAAACGCGCTCCTAGGAGCTGCACTCTGCAAAGGGAAACTGTGCTCGGGGAACAAACCTCAGCCCCAAGGCGGCTTGGCTCAGGATCGCAGCGCTTGCCTAGTTCTCACCTAGCCCTAGGCTCCCCATAGGGCCAAGGAGGGTCTGGGCTGCCTCTGGCTCCGTGGGCACTGCTGCTTGGCTGGTGGTCTCCGCACCGTGAAACCAACTCCAAACGTGTTCGCCTTCGCGGAGAAGGCTGATTTGGCAGGAAGAAGCCCTGTGTGCACTGGCCCTGGCAACCCACCCATCGCCAGCTAGGGAGGGACCCACCAAGGGCCTAGCTGCGAAACGGCACAAAACGCGCTCCTAGGAGCTGCACTCTGCAAAGGGAAACTGTGCTCGGGGAACAAAGCTCAGCCCCAAGGCGGCTTGGCTCAGGATCGCAGCGCTTGCCTAGTTCTCACCTAGCCCTAGGCTCCCCATAGGGCCAAGGAGGGTCTGGGCTGCCTCTGGCTCCGTGGGCACTGCTGCTTGGCTGGTGGTCTCCGCACCTTGAAACCAACTCCAAACGTGTTCTCCTTCGTGGAGAAGGCTGATTTGGCAGGAAGAAGCCCTGTGTGCACTGGCCTTGGCAAACCGCCCATCGCCAGCTAAGGAGGGACCCACCAAGGGCCTAGCTGCGAAACGGCACAAAACGTGCTCCTAGGAGCTGCACTCTGCAAAGGGAAACTGTGCTCGGGGAACAAAGCTCAGCCCCAAGGCGGCTTGGCTCAGGATCGCAGCGCTTGCCTAGTTCTCACCTAGCCCTAGGCTCCCCATAGGGCCAAGGAGGGTCTGGGCTGCCTCTGGCTCCGTGGGCACTGCTGCTTGGCTGGTGGTCTCCGCACCGTGAAACCAACTCCAAACGTGTTCGCCTTCGCGGAGAAGGCTGATTTGGCAGGAAGAAGCCCTGTGTGCACTGGCCCTGGCAACCCACCCATCGCCAGCTAGGGAGGGACCCACCTAGGGCCTAGCTGCGAAACGGCACAAAACGCGCTCCTAGGAGCTGCACTCTGCAAAGGGAAACTGTGCTCGGGGAACAAAGCTCAGCCCCAAGGCGGCTTGGCTCAGGATCGCAGCGCTTGCCTAGTTCTCACCTAGCCCTAGGCTCCCCATAGGGCCAAGGAGGGTCTGGGCTGCCTCTGGCTCCGTGGGCACTGCTGCTTGGCTGGTGGTCTCCGCACCGTGAAACCAACTCCAAACGTGTTCGCCTTCGCGGAGAAGGCTGATTTGGCAGGAAGAAGCCCTGTGTGCACTGGCCCTGGCAACCCACCCATCGCCAGCTAGGGAGGGACCCACCAAGGGCCTAGCTACGAAACGGCACAAAACGCGCTCCTAGGAGCTGCACTCTGCAAAGGGAAACTGTGCTCGGGGAACAAAGCTCAGCCCCAAGGCGGCTTGGCTCAGGATCGCAGCGCTTGCCTAGTTCTCACCTAGCCCTAGGCTCCCCATAGGGCCAAGGAGGGTCTGGGCTGCCTCTGGCTCCGTGGGCACTGCTGCTTGGCTGGTGGTCTCCGCACCTTGAAACCAACTCCAAACGTGTTCTCCTTCGTGGAGAAGGCTGATTTGGCAGGAAGAAGCCCTGTGTGCACTGGCCCTGGCAAACCGCCCATCGCCAGCTAAGGAGGGACCCACCAAGGGCCTAGCTGCAAAACGGCACAAAACGCGCTCCTAGGAGCTGCACTCTGCAAAGGGAAACTGTGCTCGGGGAACAAAGCTCAGCCCCAAGGCGGCTTGGCTCAGGATCGCAGCGCTTGCCTAGTTCTCACCTAGCCCTAGGCTCCCCATAGGGCCAAGGAGGGTCTGGGCTGCCTCTGGCTCCGTGGGCACTGCTGCTTGGCTGGTGGTCTCCGCACCGTGAAACCAACTCCAAACGTGTTCGCCTTCGCGGAGAAGGCTGATTTGGCAGGAAGAAGCCCTGTGTGCACTGGCCCTGGCAACCCACCCATCGCCAGCTAGGGAGGGACCCACCAAGGGCCTAGCTGCGAAACGGCACAAAACGCGCTCCTAGGAGCTGCACTCTGCAAAGGGAAACTGTGCTCGGGGAACAAAGCTCAGCCCCAAGGCGGCTTGGCTCAGGATCGCAGCGCTTGCCTAGTTCTCACCTAGCCCTAGGCTCCCCATAGGGCCAAGGAGGGTCTGGGCTGCCTCTGGCTCCGTGGGCACTGCTGCTTGGCTGGTGGTCTCCGCACCTTGAAACCAACTCCAAACGTGTTCTCCTTCGTGGAGAAGGCTGATTTGGCAGGAAGAAGCCCTGTGTGCACTGGCCCTGGCAAACCGCCCATCGCCAGCTAAGGAGGGACCCACCAAGGGCCTAGCTGCGAAACGGCACAAAACGCGCTCCTAGGAGCTGCACTCTGCAAAGGGAAACTGTGCTCGGGGAACAAAGCTCAGCCCCAAGGCGGCTTGGCTCAGGATCGCAGCGCTTGCCTAGTTCTCACCTAGCCCTAGGCTCCCCATAGGGCCAAGGAGGGTCTGGGCTGCCTCTGGCTCCGTGGGCACTGCTGCTTGGCTGGTGGTCTCCGCACCTTGAAACCAACTCCAAACGTGTTCGCCTTCGCGGAGAAGGCTGATTTGGCAGGAAGAAGCCCTGTGTGCACTGGCCCTGGCAACCCACCCATCGCCAGCTAGGGAGGGACCCACCTAGGGCCTAGCTGCGAAACGGCACAAAACGCGCTCCTAGGAGCTGCACTCTGCAAAGGGAAACTGTGCTCGGGGAACAAAGCTCAGCCCCAAGGCGGCTTGGCTCAGGATCGCAGCGCTTGCCTAGTTCTCACCTAGCCCTAGGCTCCCCATAGGGCCAAGGAGGGTCTGGGCTGCCTCTGGCTCCGTGGGCACTGCTGCTTGGCTGGTGGTCTCCGCACCGTGAAACCAACTCCAAACGTGTTCGCCTTCGCGGAGAAGGCTGATTTGGCAGGAAGAAGCCCTGTGTGCACTGGCCCTGGCAACCCACCCATCGCCAGCTAGGGAGGGACCCACCTAGGGCCTAGCTGCGAAACGGCACAAAACGCGCTCCTAGGAGCTGCACTCTGCAAAGGGAAACTGTGCTCGGGGAACAAAGCTCAGCCCCAAGGCGGCTTGGCTCAGGATCGCAGCGCTTGCCTAGTTCTCACCTAGCCCTAGGCTCCCCATAGGGCCAAGGAGGGTCTGGGCTGCCTCTGGCTCCGTGGGCACTGCTGCTTGGCTGGTGGTCTCCGCACCGTGAAACCAACTCCAAACGTGTTCGCCTTCGCGGAGAAGGCTGATTTGGCAGGAAGAAGCCCTGTGTGCACTGGCCCTGGCAACCCACCCATCGCCAGCTAGGGAGGGACCCACCTAGGGCCTAGCTGCGAAACGGCACAAAACGCGCTCCTAGGAGCTGCACTCTGCAAAGGGAAACTGTGCTCGGGGAACAAAGCTCAGCCCCAAGGCGGCTTGGCTCAGGATCGCAGCGCTTGCCTAGTTCTCACCTAGCCCTAGGCTCCCCATAGGGCCAAGGAGGGTCTGGGCTGCCTCTGGCTCCGTGGGCACTGCTGCTTGGCTGGTGGTCTCCGCACCGTGAAACCAACTCCAAACGTGTTCGCCTTCGCGGAGAAGGCTGATTTGGCAGGAAGAAGCCCTGTGTGCACTGGCCCTGGCAACCCACCCATCGCCAGCTAGGGAGGGACCCACCAAGGGCCTAGCTGCGAAACGGCACAAAACGCGCTCCTAGGAGCTGCACTCTGCAAAGGGAAACTGTGCTCGGGGAACAAAGCTCAGCCCCAAGGCGGCTTGGCTCAGGATCGCAGCGCTTGCCTAGTTCTCACCTAGCCCTAGGCTCCCCATAGGGCCAAGGAGGGTCTGGGCTGCCTCTGGCTCCGTGGGCACTGCTGCTTGGCTGGTGGTCTCCGCACCTTGAAACCAACTCCAAACGTGTTCTCCTTCGTGGAGAAGGCTGATTTGGCAGGAAGAAGCCCTGTGTGCACTGGCCCTGGCAAACCGCCCATCGCCAGCTAAGGAGGGACCCACCAAGGGCCTAGCTGCGAAACGGCACAAAACGCGCTCCTAGGAGCTGCACTCTGCAAAGGGAAACTGTGCTCGGGGAACAAAGCTCAGCCCCAAGGCGGCTTGGCTCAGGATCGCAGCGCTTGCCTAGTTCTCACCTAGCCCTAGGCTCCCCATAGGGCCAAGGAGGGTCTGGGCTGCCTCTGGCTCCGTGGGCACTGCTGCTTGGCTGGTGGTCTCCGCACCTTGAAACCAACTCCAAACGTGTTCGCCTTCGCGGAGAAGGCTGATTTGGCAGGAAGAAGCCCTGTGTGCACTGGCCCTGGCAACCCACCCATCGCCAGCTAGGGAGGGACCCACCTAGGGCCTAGCTGCGAAACGGCACAAAACGCGCTCCTAGGAGCTGCACTCTGCAAAGGGAAACTGTGCTCGGGGAACAAAGCTCAGCCCCAAGGCGGCTTGGCTCAGGATCGCAGCGCTTGCCTAGTTCTCACCTAGCCCTAGGCTCCCCATAGGGCCAAGGAGGGTCTGGGCTGCCTCTGGCTCCGTGGGCACTGCTGCTTGGCTGGTGGTCTCCGCAGCTTGAAACCAACTCCAAACGTGTTCTCCTTCGCGGAGAAGGCTGATTTGGCAGGAAGTAGCCCTGTGTGCACTGGCCCTGGCAACCCACCCATCGCCAGCTAGGGAGGGACCCACCTAGGGCCTAGCTGCGAAACGGCACAAAACGCGCTCCTAGGAGCTGCACTCTGCAAAGGGAAACTGTGCTCGGGGAACAAAGCTCAGCCCCAAGGCGGCTTGGCTCAGGATCGCAGCGCTTGCCTAGTTCTCACCTAGCCCTAGGCTCCCCATAGGGCCAAGGAGGGTCTGGGCTGCCTCTGGCTCCGTGGGCACTGCTGCTTGGCTGGTGGTCTCCGCACCGTGAAACCAACTCCAAACGTGTTCGCCTTCGCGGAGAAGGCTGATTTGGCAGGAAGAAGCCCTGTGTGCACTGGCCCTGGCAACCCACCCATCGCCAGCTAGGGAGGGACCCACCAAGGGCCTAGCTGCGAAACGGCACAAAACGCGCTCCTAGGAGCTGCACTCTGCAAAGGGAAACTGTGCTCGGGGAACAAAGCTCAGCCCCAAGGCGGCTTGGCTCAGGATCGCAGCGCTTGCCTAGTTCTCACCTAGCCCTAGGCTCCCCATAGGGCCAAGGAGGGTCTGGGCTGCCTCTGGCTCCGTGGGCACTGCTGCTTGGCTGGTGGTCTCCGCACCTTGAAACCAACTCCAAACGTGTTCTCCTTCGTGGAGAAGGCTGATTTGGCAGGAAGAAGCCCTGTGTGCACTGGCCCTGGCAAACCGCCCATCGCCAGCTAAGGAGGGACCCACCAAGGGCCTAGCTGCGAAACGGCACAAAACGCGCTCCTAGGAGCTGCACTCTGCAAAGGGAAACTGTGCTCGGGGAACAAAGCTCAGCCCCAAGGCGGCTTGGCTCAGGATCGCAGCGCTTGCCTAGTTCTCACCTAGCCCTAGGCTCCCCATAGGGCCAAGGAGGGTCTGGGCTGCCTCTGGCTCCGTGGGCACTGCTGCTTGGCTGGTGGTCTCCGCACCTTGAAACCAACTCCAAACGTGTTCGCCTTCGCGGAGAAGGCTGATTTGGCAGGAAGAAGCCCTGTGTGCACTGGCCCTGGCAACCCACCCATCGCCAGCTAGGGAGGGACCCACCTAGGGCCTAGCTGCGAAACGGCACAAAACGCGCTCCTAGGAGCTGCACTCTGCAAAGGGAAACTGTGCTCGGGGAACAAAGCTCAGCCCCAAGGCGGCTTGGCTCAGGATCGCAGCGCTTGCCTAGTTCTCACCTAGCCCTAGGCTCCCCATAGGGCCAAGGAGGGTCTGGGCTGCCTCTGGCTCCGTGGGCACTGCTGCTTGGCTGGTGGTCTCCGCACCTTGAAACCAACTCCAAACGTGTTCGCCTTCGCGGAGAAGGCTGATTTGGCAGGAAGAAGCCCTGTGTGCACTGGCCCTGGCAAACCACCCATAGCCAGCTAGGGAGGGACCCACCTAGGGCCTAGCTGCGAAACGGCACAAAACGCGCTCCTAGGAGCTGCACTCTGCAAAGGGAAACTGTGCTCGGGGAACAAAGCTCAGCCCCAAGGCGGCTTGGCTCAGGATCGCAGCGCTTGCCTAGTTCTCACCTAGCCCTAGGCTCCCCAAAGGGCCAAGGAGGGTCTGGGCTGCCTCTGGCTCCGTGGGCACTGCTGCTTGGCTGGTGGTCTCCGCACCTTGAAACCAACTCCAAACGTGTTCTCCTTCGTGGAGAAGGCTGATTTGGCAGGAAGAAGCCCTGTGTGCACTGGCCCTGGCAACCCACCCATCGCCAGCTAGGGAGGGACCCACCTAGGGCCTAGCTGCGAAACGGCACAAAACGCGCTCCTAGGAGCTGCACTCTGCAAAGGGAAACTGTGCTCGGGGAACAAAGCTCAGCCCTAAGGCGGCTTGGCTCAGGATCGCAGCGCTTGCCTAGTTCTCACCTAGCCCTAGGCTCCCCATAGGGCCAAGGAGGGTCTGGGCTGCCTCTGGCTCCGTGGGCACTGCTGCTTGGCTGGTGGTCTCCGCACCTTGAAACCAACTCCAAACATGTTCTCCTTCGTGGAGAAGGCTGATTTGGCAGGAAGAAGCCCTGTGTGCACTGGCCCTGGCAACCCACCCATCGCCAGCTAGGGAGGGACCCACCTAGGGCCTAGCTGCGAAACGGCACAAAACGCGCTCCTAGGAGCTGCACTCTGCAAAGGGAAACTGTGCTCGGGGAACAAAGCTCAGCCCCAAGGCGGCTTGGCTCAGGATCGCAGCGCTTGCCTAGTTCTCACCTAGCCCTTGGCTCCCCATAGGGCCAAGGAGGGTCTGGGCTGCCTCTGGCTCCGTGGGCACTGCTGCTTGGCTGGTGGTCTCCGCACCTTGAAACCAACTCCAAACGTGTTCTCCTTCGCGGAGAAGGCTGATTTGGCAGGAAGAAGCCCTGTGTGCACTGGCCCTAGCAACCCACCCATAGCCAGCTAGGGAGGGACCCACCTAGGGCCTAGCTGCGAAACGGCACAAAACGCGCTCCTAAGAGCTGCACTCCGCAAAGGGAAACTGTGCTCGGGGAACAAACCTCAGCCCCAAGGCAGCTTGGCTCAGGATCGCAGCGCTTGCCTAGTTCTCACCTAGCACTAGGCTCCCCATAGGGCCAAGGAGGGTCTGGGCTGCCTCTGGCTCCGTGGGCACTGCTGCTTGGTTGGTGGTCTCCGCACCTTGAAACCAACTCCAAACGTGTTCTCCTTCGTGGAGAAGGCTGATTTGGCAGGAGGAAGCCCTGTGTGCACTGGCCCTGGCAAACCGCCCATAGCCAGCTAGGGAGGGACCCACCTAGGGCCTAGCTGCGAAACGGCACAAAACGCGCTCCTAGGAGCTGCACTCTGCAAAGGGAAACTGTGCTCGGGGAACAAAGCTCAGCCCCAAGGCGGCTTGGCTCAGGATCGCAGCGCTTGCCTAGTTCTCACCTAGCCCTAGGCTCCCCATAGGGCCAAGGAGGGTCTGGGCTGCCTCTGGCTCCGTGGGCACTGCTGCTTGGCTGGTGGTCTCCGCAGCTTGAAACCAACTCCAAACGTGTTCTCCTTCGCGGAGAAGGCTGATTTGGCAGGAAGTAGCCCTGTGTGCACTGGCCCTGGCAACACACCCATCGCCAGCGAGGGAGGGACCCACCTAGGGCCTAGCTGCGAAACGGCACAAAACGCGCACCTAGGAGCAGCACTCTTCAAAGGGAAACTGTGCTCGGGGAACAAACCTCAGCCCCAATGCAGCTTGGCTCAGGATCGCAGCGCTTGCCTAGTTCTCACCTAGCCCTAGGCTCCCCATAGGGCCAAGGAGGGTCTGGGCTGCCTCTGGCTCCGTGGGCACTGCTGCTTGGCTGGTGGTCTCCGCACCTTGAAACCAACTCCAAACGTGTTCTCCTTCGCGGAGAAGGCTGATTTGGCAGTAAGAAGCCCTGTGTGCACTGGCCCTGGCAACACACCCATAGCCAGCTAGGGAAGGAACCACCCAGGGCCTAGCTGCGAAACGGCACAGAACGCGCTCCTAGGAGTTGCACTCTGCAAAGGGAAACTGTGCTCGGGGAACAAAGCTCAGCCCCAAGGCGGCTTGGCTCAGGATCGCAGCGCTTGCCTAGTTCTCACCTAGCCCTAGGCACCCCATAGGGCCAAGGAGGGTCTGTGCTGCCTCTGGCTCCGTGGGCACTGCTGCTTGGCTGGTGGTCTCCGCACCTTGAAACCAACTCCAAACGTGTTCTCCTTCGCGGAGAAGGCTGATTTGGCAGGAAGAAGCCCTGTGTGCACTGGCCCTAGCAACCCACCCATAGCCAGCTAAGGAGGGACCCACCTAGGGCCTAGCTGCGAAACGGCACAAAACGCGCACCTAGGAGCAGCACTCTGCAAAGGGAAACTGTGCTCGGGGAACAAACCTCAGCCCCAAGGCAGCTTGGCTCAGGATCGCAGCGCTTGCCTAGTTCTCACCTAGCCCTAGGCTCCCCATAGGGCCAAGGAGGGTCTGGGCTGCCTCTGGCTCCAAGGGCACTGCTGCTTGGCTGGTGGTCTCCGCACCTTGAAACCAACTCCAAACGTGTTCTCCTTCGCGGAGAAGGCTGATTTGGCAGTAAGAAGCCCTGTGTGCACTGGCCCTGGCAACACACCCATAGCCAGCTAGGGAAGGAACCACCCAGGGCCTAGCTGCGAAACGGCACAGAACGCGCTCCTAGGAGTTGCACTCTGCAAAGGGAAACTGTGCTCGGGGAACAAAGCTCAGCCCCAAGGCGGCTTGGCTCAGGATCGCAGCGCTTGCCTAGTTCTCACCTAGCCCTAGGCACCCCATAGGGCCAATGAGGGTCTGTGCTGCCTCTGGCTCCGTGGGCACTGCTGCTTGGCTGGTGGTCTCCGCACCTTGAAACCAACTCCAAACGTGTTCTCCTTCGCGGAGAAGGCTGATTTGGCAGGAAGAAGCCCTGTGTGCACTGGCCCTAGCAACCCACCCATAGCCAGCTAAGGAGGGACCCACCTAGGGCCTAGCGGCGAAACGGCACAAAACGCGCTCCTAGGAGCTGCACTCTGCAAAGGGAAACTGTGCTCGGGGAACAAAGCTCAGCCCCAAGGCGGCTTGGCTCAGGATCGCAGCGCTTGCCTAGTTCTCACCTAGCCCTAGGCTCCCCATAGGGCCAAGGAGGGTCTGGGCTGCCTCTGGCTCCGTGGGCACTCCTGCTTGGCTGGTGGTCTCCGCACCGTGAAACCAACTCCAAACGTGTTCTCCTTCGCGGAGAAGGCTGATTTGGCAGGAAGAAGCCCTGTGTGCACTGGCCCTGGTAACACACCCATCGCCAGCTAGGGAGGGACCCACCTAGGGCCTAGCTGCGAAACGGCACAAAACGCGCACCTAGGAGCAGCACTCTGCAAAGGGAAACTGTGCTCGGGGAACAAAGCTCAGCCCCAAGGCGGCTTGGCTCAGGATCGCAGCGCTTGCCTAGTTCTCACCTAGCCCTAGGCTCCCCATAGGGCCAAGGAGGGTCTGGGCTGCCTCTGGCTCCGTGGGCACTGCTGCTTGGTTGGTGGTCTCCGCAGCTTGAAACCAACTCCAAACGTGTTCTCCTTCGCGGAGAAGGCTGATTTGGCAGGAAGAAGCCCTGTGTGCACTGGCCTTGGCAACCCAACCATAGCCAGCTAGGGAGGGACCCACCTAGGGCCTAGCTGCGAAACGGCACAGAACGCGCTCCTAGGAGCTGCACTCTGCAAAGGGAAACTGTGCTCGGGGAACAAAGCTCAGCCCCAAGGCGGCTTGGCTCAGGATCGCAGCGCTTGCCTAGTTCTCACCTAGCCCTAGGCTCCCCATAGGGCCACGGAGGGTCTGGGCTGCCTCTGGCTCCGTGGGCACTCCTGCTTGGCTGGTGGTCTCCGCACCGTGAAACCAACTCCAAACGTTTTCTCCTTCGCGGAGAAGGCTGATTTGGCAGGAAGAAGCCCTGTGTGCACTGGCCCTGGTAGCCCACCCATCGCCAGCTAGGGAGGGACCCACCTAGGGCCTAGCTGCGAAACGGCACAAAACGCGCACCTAGGAGCAGCACTCTGCAAAGGGAAACTGTGCTCGGGGAACAAACCTCAGCCCCAAGGCGGCTTGGCTCAGGATCGCAGCGCTTGCCTAGTTCTCACCTAGCCCTAGGCTCCCCATAGGGCCAAGGAGGGTCTGGGCTGCCTCTGGCTCCGTGGGCAGTGCAGCTTGGTTGGTGGTCTCCGCACCTTGAAACCAACTCCAAACGTGTTCTCCTTCGCGGTGAAGGCTGATTTGGCAGGAAGAAGCCCTGTGTGCACTGGCCCTGGCAACCCACCCATAGCCAGCTAGGGAGGGACCCACCTAGGGCCTAGCTGCGAAACGGCACAAAACGCGCTCCTAGGAGCTGCACTCTGCAAAGGGAAACTGTGCTCGGGGAACAAAGCTCAGCTCCAAGGCGGCTTGGCTCAGGATCGCAGCGCTTGCCTAGTTCTCACCTAGCCCTAGGCTCCCCATAGGGCCAAGGAGGGGCTGGGCTGCCTCTGGCTCCGTGGGCACTGCTGCTTGGCTGGTGGTCTCCGCACCGTGAAACCAACTGCAAACGTGTTCGCCTTCGCGGAGAAGGCTGATTTGGCAGGAAGAAGCCCTGTGTGCACTGGCCCTGGCAAACCACCCATAGCCAGCTAGGGAAGGAACCACCTAGGGCCTAGCTGCGAAACGGAACAGAACGCGCTCCTAGGAGCTGCACTCTGCAAAGGGAAACTGTGCTCGGGGAACAAAGCTCAGCCCTAAGGCGGCTTGGCTCAGGATCGCAGCGCTTGCCTAGTTCTCACCTAGCCCTAGGCTCCCCATAGGGCCAAGGAGGGTCTGGGCTGCCTCTGGCTCCGTGGGCACTGCTGCTTGGCTGGTGGTCTCCGCACCTTGAAACCAACTCCAAACGTGTTCTCCTTCGTGGAGAAGGCTGATTTGGCAGGAAGAAGCCCTGTGTGCACTGGCCCTGGCAACCCACCCATCGCCAGCTAGGGAGGGACCCACCTAGGGCCTAGCTGTGAAACGGCACAAAACGCGCTCCTAGGAGCTGCACTCTGCAAAGGGAAACTGTGCTCGGGGAACAAAGCTCAGCCCCAAGGCGGCTTGGCTCAGGATCGCAGCGCTTGCCTAGTTCTCACCTAGCCCTTGGCTCCCCATAGGGCCAAGGAGGGTCTGGGCTGCCTCTGGCTCCGTGGGCACTGCTGCTTGGCTGGTGGTCTCCGCACCTTGAAACCAACTCCAAACGTGTTCTCCTTCGCGGAGAAGGCTGATTTGGCAGGAAGAAGCCCTGTGTGCACTGGCCCTAGCAACCCACCCATAGCCAGCTAGGGAGGGACCCACCTAGGGCCTAGCTGCGAAACGGCACAAAACGCGCTCCTAAGAGCTGCACTCCGCAAAGGGAAACTGTGCTCGGGGAACAAACCTCAGCCCCAAGGCAGCTTGGCTCAGGATCGCAGCGCTTGCCTAGTTCTCACCTAGCACTAGGCTCCCCATAGGGCCAAGGAGGGTCTGGGCTGCCTCTGGCTCCGTGGGCACTGCTGCTTGGTTGGTGGTCTCCGCACCTTGAAACCAACTCCAAACGTGTTCTCCTTCGTGGAGAAGGCTGATTTGGCAGGAAGAAGCCCTGTGTGCACTGGCCCTGGCAAACCGCCCATAGCCAGCTAGGGAGGGACCCACCTAGGGCCTAGCTGCGAAACGGCACAAAACGCGCTCCTAGGAGCTGCACTCTGCAAAGGGAAACTGTGCTCGGGGAACAAAGCTCAGCCCCAAGGCGGCTTGGCTCAGGATCGCAGCGCTTGCCTAGTTCTCACCTAGCCCTAGGCTCCCCATAGGGCCAAGGAGGGTCTGGGCTGCCTCTGGCTCCGTGGGCACTGCTGCTTGGCTGGTGGTCTCCGCAGCTTGAAACCAACTCCAAACGTGTTCTCCTTCGCGGAGAAGGCTGATTTGGCAGGAAGTAGCCCTGTGTGCACTGGCCCTGGCAACACACCCATCGCCAGCGAGGGAGGGACCCACCTAGGGCCTAGCTGCGAAACGGCACAAAACGCGCACCTAGGAGCAGCACTCTTCAAAGGGAAACTGTGCTCGGGGAACAAACCTCAGCCCCAATGCAGCTTGGCTCAGGATCGCAGCGCTTGCCTAGTTCTCACCTAGCCCTAGGCTCCCCATAGGGCCAAGGAGGGTCTGGGCTGCCTCTGGCTCCGTGGGCACTGCTGCTTGGCTGGTGGTCTCCGCACCTTGAAACCAACTCCAAACGTGTTCTCCTTCGCGGAGAAGGCTGATTTGGCAGTAAGAAGCCCTGTGTGCACTGGCCCTGGCAACACACCCATAGCCAGCTAGGGAAGGAACCACCCAGGGCCTAGCTGCGAAACGGCACAGAACGCGCTCCTAGGAGTTGCACTCTGCAAAGGGAAACTGTGCTCGGGGAACAAAGCTCAGCCCCAAGGCGGCTTGGCTCAGGATCGCAGCGCTTGCCTAGTTCTCACCTAGCCCTAGGCACCACATAGGGCCAAGGAGGGTCTGTGCTGCCTCTGGCTCCGTGGGCACTGCTGCTTGGCTGGTGGTCTCCGCACCTTGAAACCAACTCCAAACGTGTTCTCCTTCGCGGAGAAGGCTGATTTGGCAGGAAGAAGCCCTGTGTGCACTGGCCCTAGCAACCCACCCATAGCCAGCTAAGGAGGGACCCACCTAGGGCCTAGCTGCGAAACGGCACAAAACGCGCACCTAGGAGCAGCACTCTTCAAAGGGAAACTGTGCTCGGGGAACAAACCTCAGCCCCAATGCAGCTTGGCTCAGGATCGCAGCGCTTGCCTAGTTCTCACCTAGCCCTAGGCTCCCCATAGGGCCAAGGAGGGTCTGGGCTGCCTCTGGCTCCGTGGGCACTGCTGCTTGGCTGGTGGTCTCCGCACCTTGAAACCAACTCCAAACGTGTTCTCCTTCGCGGAGAAGGCTGATTTGGCAGTAAGAAGCCCTGTGTGCACTGGCCCTGGCAACACACCCATAGCCAGCTAGGGAAGGAACCACCCAGGGCCTAGCTGCGAAACGGCACAGAACGCGCTCCTAGGAGTTGCACTCTGCAAAGGGAAACTGTGCTCGGGGAACAAAGCTCAGCCCCAAGGCGGCTTGGCTCAGGATCGCAGCGCTTGCCTAGTTCTCACCTAGCCCTAGGCACCCCATAGGGCCAATGAGGGTCTGTGCTGCCTCTGGCTCCGTGGGCACTGCTGCTTGGCTGGTGGTCTCCGCACCTTGAAACCAACTCCAAACGTGTTCTCCTTCGTGGAGAAGGCTGATTTGGCAGGAAGAAGCCCTGTGTGCACTGGCCCTGGCAAACCACCCATAGCCAGCTAAGGAGGGACCCACCTAGGGCCTAGCTGCGAAACGGCACAAAACGCGCTCCTAGGAGCTGCACTCTGCAAAGGGAAACTGTGCTCGGGGAACAAACCTCAGCCCCAAGGCAGCTTGGCTCAGGATCGCAGCGCTTGCCTAGTTCTCACCTAGCACTAGGCTCCCCATAGGGCCAAGGAGGGTCTGGGCTGCCTCTGGCTCCGTGGGCACTGCTGCTTGGTTGGTGGTCTCCGCACCTTGAAACCAACTCCAAACGTGTTCTCCTTCGTGGAGAAGGCTGATTTGGCAGGAAGAAGCCCTGTGTGCACTGGCCCTGGCAAACCGCCCATAGCCAGCTAGGGAGGGACCCACCTAGGGCCTAGCTGCGAAACGGCACAAAACGCGCTCCTAGGAGCTGCACTCTGCAAAGGGAAACTGTGCTCGGGGAACAAAGCTCAGCCCCAAGGCGGCTTGGCTCAGGATCGCAGCGCTTGCCTAGTTCTCACCTAGCCCTAGGCTCCCCATAGGGCCAAGGAGGGTCTGGGCTGCCTCTGGCTCCGTGGGCACTCCTGCTTGGCTGGTGGTCTCCGCACCGTGAAACCAACTCCAAACGTGTTCTCCTTCGCGGAGAAGGCTGATTTGGCAGGAAGAAGCCCTGTGTGCACTGGCCCTGGTAACCCACCCATCGCCAGCTAGGGAGGGACCCACCTAGGGCCTAGCTGCGAAACGGCACAAAACGCGCTCCTAGGAGCTGCACTCTGCAAAGGGAAACTGTGCTCGGGGAACAAAGCTCAGCCCCAAGGCGGCTTGGCTCAGGATCGCAGCGCTTGCCTAGTTCTCACCTAGCCCTAGGCTCCCCATAGGGCCAAGGAGGGTCTGGGCTGCCTCTGGCTTCGTGGGCACTGCTGCTTGGTTGGTGGTCTCCGCAGCTTGAAACCAACTCCAAACGTGTTCTCCTTCGCGGAGAAGGCTGATTTGGCAGGAAGTAGCCCTGTGTGCACTGGCCCTGGCAACACACCCATCGCCAGCGAGGGAGGGACCCACCTAGGGCCTAGCTGCGAAACGGCACAAAACGCGCACCTAGGAGCAGCACTCTTCAAAGGGAAACTGTGCTCGGGGAACAAACCTCAGCCCCAAGGCAGCTTGGCTCAGGATCGCAGCGCTTGCCTAGTTCTCACCTAGCCCTAGGCTCCCCATAGGGCCAAGGAGGGTCTGGGCTGCCTCTGGCTCCGTGGGCACTGCTGCTTGGTTGGTGGTCTCCGCACCTTGAAACCAACTCCAAACGTGTTCTCCTTCGTGGAGAAGGCTGATTTGGCAGGAAGAAGCCCTGTGTGCACTGGCCCTGGCTAACCACCCATAGCCAGCTAAGGAGGGACCCACCTAGGGCCTAGCTGCGAAACGGCACAAAACGCACTCCTAGGAGCTGCACTCTGCAAAGGGAAACTGTGCTCGGGGAACAAAGCTCAGCCCCAAGGCAGCTTGGCTCAGGATCGCAGCGCTTGCCTAGTTCTCACCTAGCCCTAGGCTCCCCATAGGGCCAAGGAGGGTCTGGGCTGCCTCTGGCTCCGTGGGCACTCCTGCTTGGCTGGTGGTCTCCGCACCTTGAAACCAACTCCAAACGTGTTCTCCTTCGCGGAGAAGGCTGATTTGGCAGGAAGAAGCCCTGTGTGCACTGGCCTTGGCAACCCAACCATAGCCAGCTAGGGAGGGACCCACCTAGGGCCTAGCTGCGAAACGGCACAAAACGCGCTCCTAGGAGCTGCACTCTGCAAAGGGAAACTGTGCTCGGGGAACAAAGCTCAGCCCCAAGGCGGCTTGGCTCAGGATCGCAGCGCTTGCCTAGTTCTCACCTAGCCCTAGGCTCCCCATAGGGCCAAGGAAGGGCTGGGCTGCCTCTGGCTCCGAGGGCACTGCTGCTTGGCTGGTGGTCTCCGCACCGTGAAACCAACTCCAAACGTGTTCGCCTTCGCGGAGAAGGCTGATTTGGCAGGAAGAAGCCCTGTGTGCACTGGCCCTGGCAACCCACCCATAGCCAGCTAGGGAGGGACCCACCTAGGGCCTAGCTGCGAAACGGCACAGAACGCGCTCCTAGGAGCTGCACTCTGCAAAGGGAAACTGTGCTCGGGGAACAAACCTCAGCCCCAAGGCGGCTTGGCTCAGGATCGCAGCGCTTGCCTAGTTCTCACCTAGCACTAGGCTCCCCATAGGGCCAAGGAGGGTCTGGGCTGCCTCTGGCTCCGTGGGCACTGCTGCTTGGCTGGTGGTCTCCGCACCTTGAAACCAACTCCAAACGTGTTCTCCTTCGCGGAGAAGGCTGATTTGGCAGGAAGAAGCCCTGTGTGCACTGGCCCTGGCAAACCACCCATAGCCAGCTAAGGAGGGACCCACCTAGGGCCCAGCTGCGAAACGGCACAAAACGCGCTCCTAGGAGCTGCACTCTGCAAAGGGAAACTGTGCTCGGGGAACAAAGCTCAGCCCCAAGGCGGCTTGGCTCAGGATCGCAGCGCTTGCCTAGTTCTCACCTAGCCCTAGGCTCCCCATAGGGCCAAGGAGGGTCTGGGCTGCCTCTGGCTCCGTGGGCACTGCTGCTTGGTTGGTGGTCTCCGCACCTTGAAACCAACTCCAAACGTGTTCTCCTTCGCGGAGAAGGCTGATTTGGCAGGAAGAAGCCCTGTGTGCACTGGCCCTGGCAAACCGCCCATAGCCAGCTAGGGAGGGACCCACCTAGGGCCTAGCTGCGAAACGGCACAAAACGCGCTCCTAGGAGCTGCACTCTGCAAAGGGAAACTGTGCTCGGGGAACAAACCTCAGCCCCAAGGCGGCTTGGCTCAGGATCGCAGCGCTTGCCTAGTTCTCACCTAGCCCTAGGCTCCCCATAGGGCCAAGGAGGGTCTGGGCTGCCTCTGGCTCCGTGGGCACTCCTGCTTGGCTGGTGGTCTCCGCACCGTGAAACCAACTCCAAACGTTTTCTCCTTCGCGGAGAAGGCTGATTTGGCAGGAAGAAGCCCTGTGTGCACTGGCCCTGGTAGCCCACCCATCGCCAGCTAGGGAGGGACCCACCTAGGGCCTAGCTGCGAAACGGCACAAAACGCGCACCTAGGAGCAGCACTCTGCAAAGGGAAACTGTGCTCGGGGAACAAACCTCAGCCCCAAGGCGGCTTGGCTCAGGATCGCAGCGCTTGCCTAGTTCTCACCTAGCCCTAGGCTCCCCATAGGGCCAAGGAGGGTCTGGGCTGCCTCTGGCTCCGTGGGCACTGCTGCTTGGCTGGTGGTCTCCGCACCGTGAAACCAAATCCAAACGTGTTCGCCTTCGCGGAGAAGGCTGATTTGGCAGGAAGAAGCCCTGTGTGCACTGGCCCTGGTAACCCACCCATCGCCAGCTAGGGAGGGACCCACCTAGGGCCTAGCTGCGAAACGGCACAGAACGCGCTCCTAGGAGCTGCACTCTGCAAAGGGAAACTGTGCTCGGGGAACAAACCTCAGCCCCAAGGCGGCTTGGCTCAGGATCGCAGCGCTTGCCTAGTTCTCACCTAGCACTAGGCTCCCCATAGGGCCAAGGAGGGTCTGGGCTGCCTCTGGCTCCGTGGGCACTGCTGCTTGGTTGGTGGTCTCCGCACCTTGAAACCAACTCCAAACGTGTTCTCCTTCGTGGAGAAGGCTGATTTGGCAGGAAGAAGCCCTGTGTGCACTGGCCCTGGCAAACCACCCATAGCCAGCTAAGGAGGGACCCACCTAGGGCCCAGCTGCGAAACGGCACAGAACGCGCTCCTAGGAGCTGCACTCTGCAAAGGGAAACTGTGCTCGGGGAACAAAGCTCAGCCCCAAGGCGGCTTGGCTCAGGATCGCAGCGCTTGCCTAGTTCTCACCTAGCCCTAGGCTCCCCATAGGGCCAAGGAGGGTCTGGGCTGCCTCTGGCTCCGTGGGCACTGCTGCTTGGTTGGTGGTCTCCGCACCTTGAAACCAACTCCAAACGAGTTCTCCTTCGCGGAGAAGGCTGATTTGGCAGGAAGAAGCCCTGTGTGCACTGGCCCTGGCAAACCGCCCATAGCCAGCTAGGGAGGGACCCACCTAGGGCCTAGCTGCGAAACGGCACAAAACGCGCTCCTAGGAGCTGCACTCTGCAAAGGGAAACTGTGCTCGGGGAACAAACCTCAGCCCCAAGGCGGCTTGGCTCAGGATCGCAGCGCTTGCCTAGTTCTCACCTAGCCCTAGGCTCCCCATAGGGCCAAGGAGGGTCTGGGCTGCCTCTGGCTCCGTGGGCACTGCTGCTTGGCTGGTGGTCTCCGCACCGTGAAACCAACTCCAAACGTGTTCGCCTTCGCGGAGAAGGCTGATTTGGCAGGAAGAAGCCCTGTGTGCACTGGCCCTGGTAACCCACCCATCGCCAGCTAGGGAGGGACCCACCTAGGGCCTAGCTGCGAAACGGCACAAAACGCGCTCCTAGGAGCTGCACTCTGCAAAGGGAAACTGTGCTCGGGGAACAAACCTCAGCCCCAAGGCGGCTTGGCTCAGGATCGCAGCGCTTGCCTAGTTCTCACCTAGCCCTAGGCTCCCCATAGGGCCAAGGAGGGTCTGGGCTGCCTCTGGCTCCGTGGGCACTGCTGCTTGGCTGGTGGTCTCCGCACCTTGAAACCAACTCCAAACGTGTTCTCCTTCGCGGAGAAGGCTGATTTGGCAGGAAGAAGCCCTGTGTGCACTGGCCCTGGCAACCCACCCATAGCCAGCTAGGGAGGGACCCACCTAGGGCCTAGCTGCGAAACGGCACAAAACGCGCTCCTAGGAGCTGCACTCTGCAAAGGGAAACTGTGCTCGGGGAACAAACCTCAGCCCCAAGGCGGCTTGGCTCAGGATCGCAGCGCTTGCCTAGTTCTCACCTAGCCCTAGGCTCCCCATAGGGCCAAGGAGGGTCTGGGCTGCCTCTGGCTCCGTGGGCACTGCTGCTTGGCTGGTGGTCTCCGCACCTTGAAACCAACTCCAAACGTGTTCTCCTTCGCGGAGAAGGCTGATTTGGCAGGAAGAAGCCCTGTGTGCACTGGCCCTGGCAACCCACCCATAGCCAGCTAGGGAGGGACCCACCTAGGGCCTAGCTGCGAAACGGCACAGAACGCGCTCCTAGGAGCTGCACTCTGTAAAGGGAAACTGTGCTCGGGGAACAAAGCTCAGCCCCAAGGCGGCTTGGCTCAGGATCGCAGCGCTTGCCTAGTTCTCACCTAGCCCTAGGCTCCCCATAGGGCCAAGGAGGGGCTGGGCTGCCTCTGGCTCCGTGGGCACTGCTGCTTGGCTGGTGGTCTCCGCACCTTGAAACCAACTCCAAACGTGTTCCCCTTCGCGGAGAAGGCTGATTTGGCAGGAAGAAGCCCTGTGTGCACTGGCCCTGGCAAACCACCCATAGCCAGCTAGGGAGGGACCCACCTAGGGCCTAGCTGCGAAACGGCACAAAACGCGCTCCTAGGAGCTGCACTCTGCAAAGGGAAACTGTGCTCGGGGAACAAAGCTCAGCCCCAAGGCGGCTTGGCTCAGGATCGCAGCGCTTGCCTAGTTCTCACCTAGCCCTAGGCTCCCCATAGGGCCAAGGAGGGGCTGGGCTGCCTCTGGCTCCGAGGGCACTGCTGCTTGGCTGGTGGTCTCCGCACCGTGAAACCAACTCCAAACGTGTTCGCCTTCGCGGAGAAGGCTGATTTGGCAGGAAGAAGCCCTGTGTGCACTGGCCCTGGCAACCCACCCATAGCCAGCTAGGGAGGGACCCACCTAGGGCCTAGCTGCGAAACGGCACAGAACGCGCTCCTAGGAGCTGCACTCTGCAAAGGGAAACTGTGCTCGGGGAACAAACCTCAGCCCCAAGGCGGCTTGGCTCAGGATCGCAGCGCTTGCCTAGTTCTCACCTAGCACTAGGCTCCCCATAGGGCCAAGGAGGGTCTGGGCTGCCTCTGGCTCCGTGGGCACTGCTGCTTGGTTGGTGGTCTCCGCACCTTGAAACCAACTCCAAACGTGTTCTCCTTCGTGGAGAAGGCTGATTTGGCAGGAAGAAGCCCTGTGTGCACTGGCCCTGGCAAACCACCCATAGCCAGCTAAGGAGGGACCCACCTAGGGCCCAGCTGCGAAACGGCACAGAACGCGCTCCTAGGAGCTGCACTCTGCAAAGGGAAACTGTGCTCGGGGAACAAAGCTCAGCCCCAAGGCGGCTTGGCTCAGGATCGCAGCGCTTGCCTAGTTCTCACCTAGCCCTAGGCTCCCCATAGGGCCAAGGAGGGTCTGGGCTGCCTCTGGCTCCGTGGGCACTGCTGCTTGGTTGGTGGTCTCCGCACCTTGAAACCAACTCCAAACGAGTTCTCCTTCGCGGAGAAGGCTGATTTGGCAGGAAGAAGCCCTGTGTGCACTGGCCCTGGCAAACCGCCCATAGCCAGCTAGGGAGGGACCCACCTAGGGCCTAGCTGCGAAACGGCACAAAACGCGCTCCTAGGAGCTGCACTCTGCAAAGGGAAACTGTGCTCGGGGAACAAACCTCAGCCCCAAGGCGGCTTGGCTCAGGATCGCAGCGCTTGCCTAGTTCTCACCTAGCCCTAGGCTCCCCATAGGGCCAAGGAGGGTCTGGGCTGCCTCTGGCTCCGTGGGCACTCCTGCTTGGCTGGTGGTCTCCGCACCGTGAAACCAACTGCAAACGTGTTCTCCTTCGCGGAGAAGGCTGATTTGGCAGGAAGAAGCCCTGTGTGCACTGGCCCTGGTAACCCACCCATCGCCAGCTAGGGAGGGACCCACCTAGGGCCTAGCTGCGAAACGGCACAAAACGCGCACCTAGGAGCAGCACTCTGCAAAGGGAAACTGTGCTCGGGGAACAAACCTCAGCCCCAAGGCGGCTTGGCTCAGGATCGCAGCGCTTGCCTAGTTCTCACCTAGCCCTAGGCTCCCCATAGGGCCAAGGAGGGTCTGGGCTGCCTCTGGCTCCGTGGGCACTGCTGCTTGGCTGGTGGTCTCCGCACCGTGAAACCAACTCCAAACGTGTTCGCCTTCGCGGAGAAGGCTGATTTGGCAGGAAGAAGCCCTGTGTGCACTGGCCCTGGTAACCCACCCATCGCCAGCTAGGGAGGGACCCACCTAGGGCCTAGCTGCGAAACGGCACAAAACGCGCACCTAGGAGCTGCACTCTGCAAAGGGAAACTGTGCTCGGGGAACAAACCTCAGCCCCAAGGCGGCTTGGCTCAGGATCGCAGCGCTTGCCTAGTTCTCACCTAGCCCTAGGCTCCCCATAGGGCCAAGGAGGGTCTGGGCTGCCTCTGGCTCCGTGGGCACTGCTGCTTCGTTGGTGGTCTCCGCAGCTTGAAACCAACTCCAAACGTGTTCTCCTTCGCGGAGAAGGCTGATTTGGCAGGAAGTAGCCCTGTGTGCACTGGCCCTGGCAACCCACCCATAGCCAGCTAGGGAGGGACCCACCTAGGGCCTAGCTGCGAAACGGCACAAAACGCGCTCCTAGGAGCTGCACTCTGCAAAGGGAAACTGTGCTCGGGGAACAAACCTCAGCCCCAAGGCGGCTTGGCTCAGGATCGCAGCGCTTGCCTAGTTCTCACCTAGCCCTAGGCTCCCCATAGGGCCAAGGAGGGTCTGGGCTGCCTCTGGCTCCGTGGGCACTGCTGCTTGGCTGGTGGTCTCCGCACCTTGAAACCAACTCCAAACGTGTTCTCCTTCGTGGAGAAGGCTGATTTGGCAGGAAGAAGCCCTGTGTGCACTGGCCCTGGCTAACCACCCATAGCCAGCTAAGGAGGGACCCACCTAGGGCCTAGCTGCGAAACGGCACAAAACGCACTCCTAGGAGCTGCACTCTGCAAAGGGAAACTGTGCTCGGGGAACAAAGCTCAGCCCCAAGGCAGCTTGGCTCAGGATCGCAGCGCTTGCCTAGTTCTCACCTAGCCCTAGGCTCCCCATAGGGCCAAGGAGGGTCTGGGCTGCCTCTGGCTCCGTGGGCACTCCTGCTTGGCTGGTGGTCTCCGCACCTTGAAACCAACTCCAAACGTGTTCTCCTTCGCGGAGAAGGCTGATTTGGCAGGAAGAAGCCCTGTGTGCACTGGCCTTGGCAACCCAACCATAGCCAGCTAGGGAGGGACCCACCTAGGGCCTAGCTGCGAAACGGCACAAAACGCGCTCCTAGGAGCTGCACTCTGCAAAGGGAAACTGTGCTCGGGGAACAAAGCTCAGCCCCAAGGCGGCTTGGCTCAGGATCGCAGCGCTTGCCTAGTTCTCACCTAGCCCTAGGCTCCCCATAGGGCCAAGGAAGGGCTGGGCTGCCTCTGGCTCCGAGGGCACTGCTGCTTGGCTGGTGGTCTCCGCACCGTGAAACCAACTCCAAACGTGTTCGCCTTCGCGGAGAAGGCTGATTTGGCAGGAAGAAGCCCTGTGTGCACTGGCCCTGGCAACCCACCCATAGCCAGCTAGGGAGGGACCCACCTAGGGCCTAGCTGCGAAACGGCACAGAACGCGCTCCTAGGAGCTGCACTCTGCAAAGGGAAACTGTGCTCGGGGAACAAACCTCAGCCCCAAGGCGGCTTGGCTCAGGATCGCAGCGCTTGCCTAGTTCTCACCTAGCACTAGGCTCCCCATAGGGCCAAGGAGGGTCTGGGCTGCCTCTGGCTCCGTGGGCACTGCTGCTTGGCTGGTGGTCTCCGCACCTTGAAACCAACTCCAAACGTGTTCTCCTTCGCGGAGAAGGCTGATTTGGCAGGAAGAAGCCCTGTGTGCACTGGCCCTGGCAAACCACCCATAGCCAGCTAAGGAGGGACCCACCTAGGGCCCAGCTGCGAAACGGCACAAAACGCGCTCCTAGGAGCTGCACTCTGCAAAGGGAAACTGTGCTCGGGGAACAAAGCTCAGCCCCAAGGCGGCTTGGCTCAGGATCGCAGCGCTTGCCTAGTTCTCACCTAGCCCTAGGCTCCCCATAGGGCCAAGGAGGGTCTGGGCTGCCTCTGGCTCCGTGGGCACTGCTGCTTGGTTGGTGGTCTCCGCACCTTGAAACCAACTCCAAACGTGTTCTCCTTCGCGGAGAAGGCTGATTTGGCAGGAAGAAGCCCTGTGTGCACTGGCCCTGGCAAACCGCCCATAGCCAGCTAGGGAGGGACCCACCTAGGGCCTAGCTGCGAAACGGCACAAAACGCGCTCCTAGGAGCTGCACTCTGCAAAGGGAAACTGTGCTCGGGGAACAAACCTCAGCCCCAAGGCGGCTTGGCTCAGGATCGCAGCGCTTGCCTAGTTCTCACCTAGCCCTAGGCTCCCCATAGGGCCAAGGAGGGTCTGGGCTGCCTCTGGCTCCGTGGGCACTCCTGCTTGGCTGGTGGTCTCCGCACCGTGAAACCAACTCCAAACGTTTTCTCCTTCGCGGAGAAGGCTGATTTGGCAGGAAGAAGCCCTGTGTGCACTGGCCCTGGTAGCCCACCCATCGCCAGCTAGGGAGGGACCCACCTAGGGCCTAGCTGCGAAACGGCACAAAACGCGCACCTAGGAGCAGCACTCTGCAAAGGGAAACTGTGCTCGGGGAACAAACCTCAGCCCCAAGGCGGCTTGGCTCAGGATCGCAGCGCTTGCCTAGTTCTCACCTAGCCCTAGGCTCCCCATAGGGCCAAGGAGGGTCTGGGCTGCCTCTGGCTCCGTGGGCACTGCTGCTTGGCTGGTGGTCTCCGCACCGTGAAACCAAATCCAAACGTGTTCGCCTTCGCGGAGAAGGCTGATTTGGCAGGAAGAAGCCCTGTGTGCACTGGCCCTGGTAACCCACCCATCGCCAGCTAGGGAGGGACCCACCTAGGGCCTAGCTGCGAAACGGCACAGAACGCGCTCCTAGGAGCTGCACTCTGCAAAGGGAAACTGTGCTCGGGGAACAAACCTCAGCCCCAAGGCGGCTTGGCTCAGGATCGCAGCGCTTGCCTAGTTCTCACCTAGCACTAGGCTCCCCATAGGGCCAAGGAGGGTCTGGGCTGCCTCTGGCTCCGTGGGCACTGCTGCTTGGTTGGTGGTCTCCGCACCTTGAAACCAACTCCAAACGTGTTCTCCTTCGTGGAGAAGGCTGATTTGGCAGGAAGAAGCCCTGTGTGCACTGGCCCTGGCAAACCACCCATAGCCAGCTAAGGAGGGACCCACCTAGGGCCCAGCTGCGAAACGGCACAGAACGCGCTCCTAGGAGCTGCACTCTGCAAAGGGAAACTGTGCTCGGGGAACAAAGCTCAGCCCCAAGGCGGCTTGGCTCAGGATCGCAGCGCTTGCCTAGTTCTCACCTAGCCCTAGGCTCCCCATAGGGCCAAGGAGGGTCTGGGCTGCCTCTGGCTCCGTGGGCACTGCTGCTTGGTTGGTGGTCTCCGCACCTTGAAACCAACTCCAAACGAGTTCTCCTTCGCGGAGAAGGCTGATTTGGCAGGAAGAAGCCCTGTGTGCACTGGCCCTGGCAAACCGCCCATAGCCAGCTAGGGAGGGACCCACCTAGGGCCTAGCTGCGAAACGGCACAAAACGCGCTCCTAGGAGCTGCACTCTGCAAAGGGAAACTGTGCTCGGGGAACAAACCTCAGCCCCAAGGCGGCTTGGCTCAGGATCGCAGCGCTTGCCTAGTTCTCACCTAGCCCTAGGCTCCCCATAGGGCCAAGGAGGGTCTGGGCTGCCTCTGGCTCCGTGGGCACTGCTGCTTGGCTGGTGGTCTCCGCACCGTGAAACCAACTCCAAACGTGTTCGCCTTCGCGGAGAAGGCTGATTTGGCAGGAAGAAGCCCTGTGTGCACTGGCCCTGGTAACCCACCCATCGCCAGCTAGGGAGGGACCCACCTAGGGCCTAGCTGCGAAACGGCACAAAACGCGCTCCTAGGAGCTGCACTCTGCAAAGGGAAACTGTGCTCGGGGAACAAACCTCAGCCCCAAGGCGGCTTGGCTCAGGATCGCAGCGCTTGCCTAGTTCTCACCTAGCCCTAGGCTCCCCATAGGGCCAAGGAGGGTCTGGGCTGCCTCTGGCTCCGTGGGCACTGCTGCTTGGCTGGTGGTCTCCGCACCTTGAAACCAACTCCAAACGTGTTCTCCTTCGCGGAGAAGGCTGATTTGGCAGGAAGAAGCCCTGTGTGCACTGGCCCTGGCAACCCACCCATAGCCAGCTAGGGAGGGACCCACCTAGGGCCTAGCTGCGAAACGGCACAAAACGCGCTCCTAGGAGCTGCACTCTGCAAAGGGAAACTGTGCTCGGGGAACAAACCTCAGCCCCAAGGCGGCTTGGCTCAGGATCGCAGCGCTTGCCTAGTTCTCACCTAGCCCTAGGCTCCCCATAGGGCCAAGGAGGGTCTGGGCTGCCTCTGGCTCCGTGGGCACTGCTGCTTGGCTGGTGGTCTCCGCACCTTGAAACCAACTCCAAACGTGTTCTCCTTCGCGGAGAAGGCTGATTTGGCAGGAAGAAGCCCTGTGTGCACTGGCCCTGGCAACCCACCCATAGCCAGCTAGGGAGGGACCCACCTAGGGCCTAGCTGCGAAACGGCACAGAACGCGCTCCTAGGAGCTGCACTCTGTAAAGGGAAACTGTGCTCGGGGAACAAAGCTCAGCCCCAAGGCGGCTTGGCTCAGGATCGCAGCGCTTGCCTAGTTCTCACCTAGCCCTAGGCTCCCCATAGGGCCAAGGAGGGGCTGGGCTGCCTCTGGCTCCGTGGGCACTGCTGCTTGGCTGGTGGTCTCCGCACCTTGAAACCAACTCCAAACGTGTTCCCCTTCGCGGAGAAGGCTGATTTGGCAGGAAGAAGCCCTGTGTGCACTGGCCCTGGCAAACCACCCATAGCCAGCTAGGGAGGGACCCACCTAGGGCCTAGCTGCGAAACGGCACAAAACGCGCTCCTAGGAGCTGCACTCTGCAAAGGGAAACTGTGCTCGGGGAACAAAGCTCAGCCCCAAGGCGGCTTGGCTCAGGATCGCAGCGCTTGCCTAGTTCTCACCTAGCCCTAGGCTCCCCATAGGGCCAAGGAGGGGCTGGGCTGCCTCTGGCTCCGAGGGCACTGCTGCTTGGCTGGTGGTCTCCGCACCGTGAAACCAACTCCAAACGTGTTCGCCTTCGCGGAGAAGGCTGATTTGGCAGGAAGAAGCCCTGTGTGCACTGGCCCTGGCAACCCACCCATAGCCAGCTAGGGAGGGACCCACCTAGGGCCTAGCTGCGAAACGGCACAGAACGCGCTCCTAGGAGCTGCACTCTGCAAAGGGAAACTGTGCTCGGGGAACAAACCTCAGCCCCAAGGCGGCTTGGCTCAGGATCGCAGCGCTTGCCTAGTTCTCACCTAGCACTAGGCTCCCCATAGGGCCAAGGAGGGTCTGGGCTGCCTCTGGCTCCGTGGGCACTGCTGCTTGGTTGGTGGTCTCCGCACCTTGAAACCAACTCCAAACGTGTTCTCCTTCGTGGAGAAGGCTGATTTGGCAGGAAGAAGCCCTGTGTGCACTGGCCCTGGCAAACCACCCATAGCCAGCTAAGGAGGGACCCACCTAGGGCCCAGCTGCGAAACGGCACAGAACGCGCTCCTAGGAGCTGCACTCTGCAAAGGGAAACTGTGCTCGGGGAACAAAGCTCAGCCCCAAGGCGGCTTGGCTCAGGATCGCAGCGCTTGCCTAGTTCTCACCTAGCCCTAGGCTCCCCATAGGGCCAAGGAGGGTCTGGGCTGCCTCTGGCTCCGTGGGCACTGCTGCTTGGTTGGTGGTCTCCGCACCTTGAAACCAACTCCAAACGAGTTCTCCTTCGCGGAGAAGGCTGATTTGGCAGGAAGAAGCCCTGTGTGCACTGGCCCTGGCAAACCGCCCATAGCCAGCTAGGGAGGGACCCACCTAGGGCCTAGCTGCGAAACGGCACAAAACGCGCTCCTAGGAGCTGCACTCTGCAAAGGGAAACTGTGCTCGGGGAACAAACCTCAGCCCCAAGGCGGCTTGGCTCAGGATCGCAGCGCTTGCCTAGTTCTCACCTAGCCCTAGGCTCCCCATAGGGCCAAGGAGGGTCTGGGCTGCCTCTGGCTCCGTGGGCACTCCTGCTTGGCTGGTGGTCTCCGCACCGTGAAACCAACTGCAAACGTGTTCTCCTTCGCGGAGAAGGCTGATTTGGCAGGAAGAAGCCCTGTGTGCACTGGCCCTGGTAACCCACCCATCGCCAGCTAGGGAGGGACCCACCTAGGGCCTAGCTGCGAAACGGCACAAAACGCGCACCTAGGAGCAGCACTCTGCAAAGGGAAACTGTGCTCGGGGAACAAACCTCAGCCCCAAGGCGGCTTGGCTCAGGATCGCAGCGCTTGCCTAGTTCTCACCTAGCCCTAGGCTCCCCATAGGGCCAAGGAGGGTCTGGGCTGCCTCTGGCTCCGTGGGCACTGCTGCTTGGCTGGTGGTCTCCGCACCGTGAAACCAACTCCAAACGTGTTCGCCTTCGCGGAGAAGGCTGATTTGGCAGGAAGAAGCCCTGTGTGCACTGGCCCTGGTAACCCACCCATCGCCAGCTAGGGAGGGACCCACCTAGGGCCTAGCTGCGAAACGGCACAAAACGCGCACCTAGGAGCTGCACTCTGCAAAGGGAAACTGTGCTCGGGGAACAAAGCTCAGCCCCAAGGCGGCTTGGCTCAGGATCGCAGCGCTTGCCTAGTTCTCACCTAGCCCTAGGCTCCCCATAGGGCCAAGGAGGGTCTGGGCTGCCTCTGGCTCCGTGGGCACTGCTGCTTCGTTGGTGGTCTCCGCAGCTTGAAACCAACTCCAAACGTGTTCTCCTTCGCGGAGAAGGCTGATTTGGCAGGAAGTAGCCCTGTGTGCACTGGCCCTGGCAACCCACCCATAGCCAGCTAGGGAGGGACCCACCTAGGGCCTAGCTGCGAAACGGCACAAAACGCGCTCCTAGGAGCTGCACTCTGCAAAGGGAAACTGTGCTCGGGGAACAAACCTCAGCCCCAAGGCGGCTTGGCTCAGGATCGCAGCGCTTGCCTAGTTCTCACCTAGCCCTAGGCTCCCCATAGGGCCAAGGAGGGTCTGGGCTGCCTCTGGCTCCGTGGGCACTGCTGCTTGGCTGGTGGTCTCCGCACCTTGAAACCAACTCCAAACGTGTTCTCCTTCGCGGAGAAGGCTGATTTGGCAGGAAGAAGCCCTGTGTGCACTGGCCCTAGCAACCCACCCATAGCCAGCTAGGGACGGACCCACCTAGGGCCTAGCTGCGAACCGGCACAAAACGCGCTCCTAGGAGCTGCACTCTGCAAAGGGAAACTGTGCTCGGGGAACAAACCTCAGCCCCAAGGCAGCTTGGCTCAGGATCGAAGCGCTTGCCTAGTTCTCACCTAACCCTAGGCTCCCCATAGGGCCAAGGAGGGTCTGGGCTGCCTCTGGCTCCGTGGGCACTGCTGCTTGGTTGGTGGTCTCCGCAGCTTGAAACCAACTGCAAACGTGTTCTCCTTCGCGGAGAAGGCTGATTTGGCAGGAAGAAGCCCTGTGTGCACTGGCCCTGGCAAACCGCCCATAGCCAGCTAAGGAGGGACCCACCTAGGGCCTAGCTGCGAAACGGCACAAAACGCGCTCCTAGGAGCTGCACTCTGCAAAGGGAAACTGTGCTCGGGGAACAAAGCTCAGCCCCAAGGCTGCTTGGCTCAGGATCGCAGCGCTTGCCTAGTTCTCACCTAGCCCTAGGCTCCCCATAGGGCCAAGGAGGGTCTGGGCTGCCTCTGGCTCCGTGGGCACTGCTGCTTGGCTGGTGGTCTCCGCACCGTGAAACCAACTCCAAACGTGTTCTCCTTCGCGGAGAAGGCTGATTTGGCAGGAAGAAGCCCTGTGTGCACTGGCCCTGGTAACCCACCCAAGGCAGCTAGGGAGGGACCCACCTAGGGCCTAGCTGCGAAACGGCACAAAACGCGCTCCTAGGAGCAGCACTCTGCAAAGGGAAACTGTGCTCGGGGAACAAAGCTCAGCCCCAAGGCGGCTTGGCTCAGGATCGCAGCGCTTGCCTAGTTCTCACCTAGCCCTAGGCTCCCCATAGGGCCAAGGAGGGTCTGGGCTGCCTCTGGCTCCGTGGGCACTGCTGCTTGGCTGGTGGTCTCCGCACCTTGAAACCAACTCCAAACGTGTTCTCCTTCCCGGAGAAGCCTGATTTGGCAGGAAGTAGCCCTGTGTGAACTGGCCCTGGCAACACACCCATCGCCAGCTAGGGAGGGACCCACCTAGGGCCTAG
This sequence comes from Sus scrofa, assembly GCF_054392235.1. Classification (NCBI taxonomy): domain Eukaryota; kingdom Metazoa; phylum Chordata; class Mammalia; order Artiodactyla; family Suidae; genus Sus; species Sus scrofa. The sequence continues at coordinate 29,969,484 of NC_139389.1, read as the reverse complement.
CTGCGAAACGGCACAAAACGCGCACCTAGGAGCTGCACTCTTCAAAGGGAAACTGTGCTCGGGGAACAAAGCTCAGCCACAAGGCGGCTTGGCTCAGGATCGCAGCGCATGCCTAGTTCTCACCTAGCCCTAGGCTCCCCATAGGGCCAAGGAGGGTCTGGGCTGCCTCTGGCTCCGTGGGCACTGCTGCTTGGCTGGTGGTCTCCGCACCTTGAAACCAACTCCAAACGTGTTCTCCTTCGCGGAGAATGCTGATTTGGCAGGAAGAAGCCCTGTGTGCACTGGCCCTAGCAACCCACCCATAGCCAGCTAGGGAGGGACCCACCTAGGGCCTAGCTGCGAAACGGCACAGAACGCGCTCCTAGGAGCTGCACTCTGCAAAGGGAAACTGTGCTCGGGGAACAAAGCTCAGCCCCAAGGCGGCTTGGCTCAGGATCGCAGCGCTTGCCTAGTTCTCACCTAGCCCTAGGCTCCCCATAGGGCCAAGGAGGGTCTGGGCTGCCTCTGGCTCCGAGGGCACTGCTGCTTGGCTGGTGGTCTCCGCACCTTGAAACCAACTCCAAACGTGTTCTCCTTCGCGGAGAAGGCTGATTTGGCAGGAAGAAGCCCTGTGTGCACTGGCCCTGGCAACCCACCCATAGCCAGCTAGGGAGGGACCCACCTAGGGCCTAGCTGCGAAACGGCACAAAACGCGCTCCTAGGAGCTGCACTCTGCAAAGGGAAACTGTGCTCGGGGAACAAACCTCAGCCCCAAGGCGGCTTGGCTCAGGATCGCAGCGCTTGCCTAGTTCTCACCTAGCCCTAGGCTCCCCATAGGGCCAAGGAGGGTCTGGGCTGCCTCTGGCTCCGTGGGCACTGCTGCTTGGCTGGTGGTCTCCGCACCTTGAAACCAACTCCAAACGTGTTCTCCTTCGCGGAGAAGGCTGATTTGGCAGGAAGAAGCCCTGTGTGCACTGGCCCTGGCAACCCACCCATAGCCAGCTAGGGAGGGACCCACCTAGGGCCTAGCTGCGAAACGGCACAAAACGCGCTCCTAGGAGCTGCACTCTGCAAAGGGAAACTGTGCTCGGGGAACAAAGCTCAGCCCCAAGGCGGCTTGGCTCAGGATCGCAGCGCTTGCCTAGTTCTCACCTAGCCCTAGGCTCCCCATAGGGCCAAGGTGGGTCTGGGCTGCCTCTGGCTCCGTGGGCACTGCTGCTTGGCTGGTGGTCTCCGCACCTTGAAACCAACTCCAAACGTGTTCTCCTTCGCGGAGAAGGCTGATTTGGCAGGAAGAAGCCCTGTGTGCACTGGCCGTAGCAACCCACCCATAGCCAGCTAGGGACGGACCCACCTAGGGCCTAGCTGCGAAACGGCACAAAACGCGCTCCTAGGAGCTGCACTCTGCAAAGGGAAACTGTGCTCGGGGAACAAAGCTCAGCCCCAAGGCGGCTTGGCTCAGGATCGCAGCGCTTGCCTAGTTCTCACCTAGCCCTAGGCTCCCCATAGGGCCAAGGAGGGTCTGGGCTGCCTCTGGCTCCGTGGGCACTCCTGCTTGGCTGGTGGTCTCCGCACCGTGAAACCAACTCCAAACATGTTCTCCTTCGCGGAGAAGGCTGATTTGGCAGGAAGAAGCCCTGTGTGCACTGGCCCTGGTAACCCACCCATCGCCAGCTAGGGAGGGACCCACCTAGGGCCTAGCTGCGAAACGGCACAAAACGCGCACCTAGGAGCAGCACTCTGCAAAGGGAAACTGTGCTCGGGGAACAAAGCTCAGCCCCAAGGCGGCTTGGCTCAGGATCGCAGCGCTTGCCTAGTTCTCACCTAGCCCTAGGCTCCCCATAGGGCCAAGGAGGGGCTGGGCTGCCTCTGGCTCCGAGGGCACTGCTGCTTGGCTGGTGGTCTCCGCACCGTGAAACCAACTCCAAACGTGTTCGCCTTCGCGGAGAAGGCTGATTTGGCAGGAAGAAGCCCTGTGTGCACTGGCCCTGGCAACCCACCCATAGCCAGCTAGGGAGGGACCCACCTAGGGCCTAGCTGCGAAACGGCACAGAACGCGCTCCTAGGAGCTGCACTCTGCAAAGGGAAACTGTGCTCGGGGAACAAACCTCAGCCCCAAGGCGGCTTGGCTCAGGATCGCAGCGCTTGCCTAGTTCTCACCTAGCACTAGGCTCCCCATAGGGCCAAGGAGGGTCTGGGCTGCCTCTGGCTCCGTGGGCACTGCTGCTTGGCTGGTGGTCTCCGCAGCTTGAAACCAACTCCAAACGTGTTCTCCTTCGTGGAGAAGGCTGATTTGGCAGGAAGAAGCCCTGTGTGCACTGGCCCTGGCAAACCACCCATAGCCAGCTAAGGAGGGACCCACCTAGGGCCCAGCTGCGAAACGGCACAGAACGCGCTCCTAGGAGCTGCACTCTGCAAAGGGAAACTGTGCTCGGGGAACAAAGCTCAGCCCCAAGGCGGCTTGGCTCAGGATCGCAGCGCTTGCCTAGTTCTCACCTAGCCCTAGGCTCCCCATAGGGCCAAGGAGGGTCTGGGCTGCCTCTGGCTCCGTGGGCACTGCTGCTTGGTTGGTGGTCTCCGCACCTTGAAACCAACTCCAAACGTGTTCTCCTTCGCGGAGAAGGCTGATTTGGCAGGAAGAAGCCCTGTGTGCACTGGCCCTGGCAAACCGCCCATAGCCAGCTAGGGAGGGACCCACCTAGGGCCTAGCTGCGAAACGGCACAAAACGCGCTCCTAGGAGCTGCACTCTGCAAAGGGAAACTGTGCTCGGGGAACAAAGCTCAGCCCCAAGGCGGCTTGGCTCAGGATCGCAGCGCTTGCCTAGTTCTCACCTAGCCCTAGGCTCCCCATAGGGCCAAGGAGGGGCTGGGCTGCCTCTGGCTCCGAGGGCACTGCTGCTTGGCTGGTGGTCTCCGCACCGTGAAACCAACTCCAAACGTGTTCGCCTTCACGGAGAAGGCTGATTTGGCAGGAAGAAGCCCTGTGTGCACTGGCCCTGGCAACCCACCCATAGCCAGCTAGGGAGGGACCCACCTAGGGCCTAGCTGCGAAACGGCACAGAACGCGCTCCTAGGAGCTGCACTCTGCAAAGGGAAACTGTGCTCGGGGAACAAACCTCAGCCCCAAGGCGGCTTGGCTCAGGATCGCAGCGCTTGCCTAGTTCTCACCTAGCACTAGGCTCCCCATAGGGCCAAGGAGGGTCTGGGCTGCCTCTGGCTCCGTGGGCACTGCTGCTTGGTTGGTGGTCTCCGCACCTTGAAACCAACTCCAAACGTGTTCTCCTTCGTGGAGAAGGCTGATTTGGCAGGAAGAAGCCCTGTGTGCACTGGCCCTGGCAAACCACCCATAGCCAGCTAAGGAGGGACCCACCTAGGGCCCAGCTGCGAAACGGCACAGAACGCTCTCCTAGGAGCTGCACTCTGCAAAGGGAAACTGTGCTCGGGGAACAAAGCTCAGCCCCAAGGCGGCTTGGCTCAGGATCGCAGCGCTTGCCTAGTTCTCACCTAGCCCTAGGCTCCCCATAGGGCCAAGGAGGGTCTGGGTTGCCTCTGGCTCCGTGGGCACTGCTGCTTGGTTGGTGGTCTCCGCACCTTGAAACCAACTCCAAACGTGTTCTCCTTCGCGGAGAAGGCTGATTTGGCAGGAAGAAGCCCTGTGTGCACTGGCCCTGGCAAACCGCCCATAGCCAGCTAGGGAGGGACCCACCTAGGGCCTAGCTGCGAAACGGCACAGAACGCGCTCCTAGGAGCTGCACTCTGCAAAGGGAAACTGTGCTCGGGGAACAAACCTCAGCCCCAAGGCGGCTTGGCTCAGGATCGCAGCGCTTGCCTAGTTCTCACCTAGCCCTAGGCTCCCCATAGGGCCAAGGAGGGTCTGGGCTGCCTCTGGCTCCGTGGGCACTCCTGCTTGGTTGGTGGTCTCCGCACCGTGAAACCAACTCCAAACGTGTTCTCCTTCGCGGAGAAGGCTGATTTGGCAGGAAGAAGCCCTGTGTGCACTGGCCCTGGTAACCCACCCATCGCCAGCTAGGGAGGGACCCACCTAGGGCCTAGCTGCGAAACGGCACAAAACGCGCACCTAGGAGCAGCACTCTGCAAAGGGAAACTGTGCTCGGGGAACAAAGCTCAGCCCCAAGGCGGCTTGGCTCAGGATCGCAGCGCTTGCCTAGTTCTCACCTAGCCCTAGGCTCCCCATAGGGCCAAGGAGGGTCTGGGCTGCCTCTGGCTCCGTGGGCACTGCTGCTTGGCTGGTGGTCTCCGCACCGTGAAACCAACTCCAAACGTGTTCGCCTTCGCGGAGAAGGCTGATTTGGCAGGAAGAAGCCCTGTGTGCACTGGCCCTGGCAAACCGCCCATAGCCAGCTAGGGAGGGACCCACCTAGGGCCTAGCTGCGAAACGGCACAAAACGCGCTCCTAGGAGCTGCACTCTGCAAAGGGAAACTGTGCTCGGGGAACAAAGCTCAGCCCCAAGGCGGCTTGGCTCAGGATCGCAGCGCTTGCCTAGTTCTCACCTAGCCCTAGGCTCCCCATAGGGCCAAGGTGGGTCTGGGCTGCCTCTGGCTCCGTGGGCACTGCTGCTTGGCTGGTGGTCTCCGCACCTTGAAACCAACTCCAAACGTGTTCTCCTTCGCGGAGAAGGCTGATTTGGCAGGAAGAAGCCCTGTGTGCACTGGCCCTGGCAAACCGCCCATAGCCAGCTAGGGAGGGACCCACCTAGGGCCTAGCTGCGAAACGGCACAAAACGCGCTCCTAGGAGCTGCACTCTGCAAAGGGAAACTGTGCTCGGGGAACAAACCTCAGCCCCAAGGCAGCTTGGCTCAGGATCGCAGCGCTTGCCTAGTTCTCACCTAGCACTAGGCTCCCCATAGGGCCAAGGAGGGTCTGGGCTGCCTCTGGCTCCGTGGGCACTGCTGCTTGGTTGGTGGTCTCCGCACCTTGAAACCAACTCCAAACGTGTTCTCCTTCGTGGAGAAGGCTGATTTGGCAGGAAGAAGCCCTGTGTGCACTGGCCCTGGCAAACCGCCCATAGCCAGCTAGGGAGGGACCCACCTAGGGCCTAGCTGCGAAACGGCACAAAACGCGCTCCTAGGAGCTGCACTCTGCAAAGGGAAACTGTGCTCGGGGAACAAAGCTCAGCCCCAAGGCGGCTTGGCTCAGGATCGCAGCGCTTGCCTAGTTCTCACCTAGCCCTAGGCTCCCCATAGGGCCAAGGAGGGTCTGGGCTGCCTCTGGCTCCGTGGGCACTCCTGCTTGGCTGGTGGTCTCCGCACCGTGAAACCAACTCCAAACGTGTTCTCCTTCGCGGAGAAGGCTGATTTGGCAGGAAGAAGCCCTGTGTGCACTGGCCCTGGTAACCCACCCAAGGCAGCTAGGGAGGGACCCACCTAGGGCCTAGCTGCGAAACGGCACAAAACGCGCACCTAGGAGCAGCACTCTGCAAAGGGAAACTGTGCTCGGGGAACAAAGCTCAGCCCCAAGGCGGCTTGGCTCAGGATCGCAGCGCTTGCCTAGTTCTCACCTAGCCCTAGGCTCCCCATAGGGCCAAGGAGGGGCTGGGCTGCCTCTGGCTCCGTGGGCACTGCTGCTTGGCTGGTGGTCTCCGCACCTTGAAACCAACTCCAAACGTGTTCTCCTTCGCGGAGAAGGCTGATTTGGCAGGAAGAAGCCCTGTGTGCACTGGCCCTGGCAACCCAGCCATAGCCAGCTAGGGAGGGACCCACCTAGGGCCTAGCTGCGAAACGGCACAAAACGCGCTCCTAGGAGCTGCACTCTGCAAAGGGAAACTGTGCTCGGGGAACAAAGCTCAGCCCCAAGGCGGCTTGGCTCAGGATCGCAGCGCTTGCCTAGTTCTCACCTAGCCCTAGGCTCCCCATAGGGCCAAGGAGGGGCTGGGCTGCCTCTGGCTCCGAGGGCACTGCTGCTTGGCTGGTGGTCTCCGCACCGTGAAACCAACTCCAAACGTGTTCGCCTTCGCGGAGAAGGCTGATTTGGCAGGAAGAAGCCCTGTGTGCACTGGCCCTGGCAACCCACCCATAGCCAGCTAGGGAGGGACCCACCTAGGGCCTAGCTGCGAAACGGCACAGAACGCGCTCCTAGGAGCTGCACTCTGCAAAGGGAAACTGTGCTCGGGGAACAAACCTCAGCCCCAAGGCGGCTTGGCTCAGGATCGCAGCGCTTGCCTAGTTCTCACCTAGCACTAGGCTCCCCATAGGGCCAAGGAGGGTCTGGGCTGCCTCTGGCTCCGTGGGCACTGCTGCTTGGCTGGTGGTCTCCGCAGCTTGAAACCAACTCCAAACGTGTTCTCCTTCGTGGAGAAGGCTGATTTGGCAGGAAGAAGCCCTGTGTGCACTGGCCCTGGCAAACCACCCATAGCCAGCTAAGGAGGGACCCACCTAGGGCCCAGCTGCGAAACGGCACAGAACGCGCTACTAGGAGCTGCACTCTGCAAAGGGAAACTGTGCTCGGGGAACAAAGCTCAGCCCCAAGGCGGCTTGGCTCAGGATCGCAGCGCTTGCCTAGTTCTCACCTAGCCCTAGGCTCCCCATAGGGCCAAGGAGGGTCTGGGCTGCCTCTGGCTCCGTGGGCACTGCTGCTTGGTTGGTGGTCTCCGCACCTTGAAACCAACTCCAAACGTGTTCTCCTTCGCGGAGAAGGCTGATTTGGCAGGAAGAAGCCCTGTGTGCACTGGCCCTGGCAAACCGCCCATAGCCAGCTAGGGAGGGACCCACCTAGGGCCTAGCTGCGAAACGGCACAAAACGCGCTCCTAGGAGCTGCACTCTGCAAAGGGAAACTGTGCTCGGGGAACAAACCTCAGCCCCAAGGCGGCTTGGCTCAGGATCGCAGCGCTTGCCTAGTTCTCACCTAGCCCTAGGCTCCCCATAGGGCCAAGGAGGGTCTGGGCTGCCTCTGGCTCCGTGGGCACTCCTGCTTGGCTGGTGGTCTCCGCACCGTGAAACCAACTCCAAACGTGTTCTCCTTCGCGGAGAAGGCTGATTTGGCAGGAAGAAGCCCTGTGTGCACTGGCCCTGGTAGCCCACCCATCGCCAGCTAGGGAGGGACCCACCTAGGGCCTAGCTGCGAAACGGCACAAAACGCGCACCTAGGAGCAGCACTCTGCAAAGGGAAACTGTGCTCGGGGAACAAACCTCAGCCCCAAGGCGGCTTGGCTCAGGATCGCAGCGCTTGCCTAGTTCTCACCTAGCCCTAGGCTCCCCATAGGGCCAAGGAGGGTCTGGGCTGCCTCTGGCTCCGTGGGCACTGCTGCTTGGCTGGTGGTCTCCGCACCTTGAAACCAACTCCAAACGTGTTCTCCTTCGCGGAGAAGGCTGATTTGGCAGGAAGAAGCCCTGTGTGCACTGGCCCTGGCAACCCACCCATAGCCAGCTAGGGAGGGACCCACCTAGGGCCTAGCTGCGAAACGGCACAGAACGCGCTCCTAGGAGCTGCACTCTGCAAAGGGAAACTGTGCTCGGGGAACAAAGCTCAGCCCCAAGGCGGCTTGGCTCAGGATCGCAGCGCTTGCCTAGTTCTCACCTAGCCCTAGGCTCCCCATAGGGCCAAGGAGGGGCTGGGCTGCCTCTGGCTCCGTGGGCACTGCTGCTTGGCTGGTGGTCTCCGCACCTTGAAACCAACTCCAAACGTGTTCTCCTTCGTGGAGAAGGCTGATTTGGCAGGAAGAAGCCCTGTGTGCACTGGCCCTGGCAAACCACCCATAGCCAGCTAGGGAGGGACCCACCTAGGGCCTAGCTGCGAAACGGCACAAAACGCGCTCCTAGGAGCTGCACTCTGCAAAGGGAAACTGTGCTCGGGGAACAAAGCTCAGCCCCAAGGCGGCTTGGCTCAGGATCGCAGCGCTTGCCTAGTTCTCACCTAGCCCTAGGCTCCCCATAGGGCCAAGGAGGGTCTGGGCTGCCTCTGGCTCCGTGGGCACTCCTGCTTGGCTGGTGGTCTCCGCACCGTGAAACCAACTCCAAACGTGTTCTCCTTCGCGGAGAAGGCTGATTTGGCAGGAAGAAGCCCTGTGTGCACTGGCCCTGGCAACCCACCCATAGCCAGCTAGGGAGGGACCCACCTAGGGCCTAGCTGCGAAACGGCACAAAACGCGCTCCTAGGAGCTGCACTCTGCAAAGGGAAACTGTGCTCGGGGAACAAAGCTCAGCCCCAAGGCGGCTTCGCTCAGGATCGCAGCGCTTGCCTAGTTCTCACCTAGCCCTAGGCTCCCCATAGGGCCAAGGAGGGGCTGGGCTGCCTCTGGCTCCGAGGGCACTGCTGCTTGGCTGGTGGTCTCCGCACCGTGAAACCAACTCCAAACGTGTTCGCCTTCACGGAGAAGGCTGATTTGGCAGGAAGAAGCCCTGTGTGCACTGGCCCTGGCAACCCACCCATAGCCAGCTAGGGAGGGACCCACCTAGGGCCTAGCTGCGAAACGGCACAGAACGCGCTCCTAGGAGCTGCACTCTGCAAAGGGAAACTGTGCTCGGGGAACAAACCTCAGCCCCAAGGCGGCTTGGCTCAGGATCGCAGCGCTTGCCTAGTTCTCACCTAGCACTAGGCTCCCCATAGGGCCAAGGAGGGTCTGGGCTGCCTCTGGCTCCGTGGGCACTGCTGCTTGGTTGGTGGTCTCCGCACCTTGAAACCAACTCCAAACGTGTTCTCCTTCGTGGAGAAGGCTGATTTGGCAGGAAGAAGCCCTGTGTGCACTGGCCCTGGCAAACCACCCATAGCCAGCTAAGGAGGGACCCACCTAGGGCCCAGCTGCGAAACGGCACAGAACGCTCTCCTAGGAGCTGCACTCTGCAAAGGGAAACTGTGCTCGGGGAACAAAGCTCAGCCCCAAGGCGGCTTGGCTCAGGATCGCAGCGCTTGCCTAGTTCTCACCTAGCCCTAGGCTCCCCATAGGGCCAAGGAGGGTCTGGGCTGCCTCTGGCTCCGTGGGCACTGCTGCTTGGTTGGTGGTCTCCGCACCTTGAAACCAACTCCAAACGTGTTCTCCTTCGCGGAGAAGGCTGATTTGGCAGGAAGAAGCCCTGTGTGCACTGGCCCTGGCAAACCGCCCATAGCCAGCTAGGGAGGGACCCACCTAGGGCCTAGCTGCGAAACGGCACAGAACGCGCTCCTAGGAGCTGCACTCTGCAAAGGGAAACTGTGCTCGGGGAACAAACCTCAGCCCCAAGGCGGCTTGGCTCAGGATCGCAGCGCTTGCCTAGTTCTCACCTAGCCCTAGGCTCCCCATAGGGCCAAGGAGGGTCTGGGCTGCCTCTGGCTCCGTGGGCACTGCTGCTTGGCTGGTGGTCTCCGCACCGTGAAACCAACTCCAAACGTGTTCGCCTTCGCGGAGAAGGCTGATTTGGCAGGAAGAAGCCCTGTGTGCACTGGCCCTGGTAACCCACCCATCGCCAGCTAGGGAGGGACCCACCTAGGGCCTAGCTGCGAAACGGCACAAAACGCGCACCTAGGAGCTGCACTCTGCAAAGGGAAACTGTGCTCGGGGAACAAACCTCAGCCCCAAGGCGGCTTGGCTCAGGATCGCAGCGCTTGCCTAGTTCTCACCTAGCCCTAGGCTCCCCATAGGGCCAAGGAGGGTCTGGGCTGCCTCTGGCTCCGTGGGCACTGCTGCTTGGCTGGTGGTCTCCGCACCTTGAAACCAACTCCAAACGTGTTCTCCTTCGCGGAGAAGGCTGATTTGGCAGGAAGAAGCCCTGTGTGCACTGGCCCTAGCAACCCACCCATAGCCAGCTAGGGACGGACCCACCTAGGGCCTAGCTGCGAAACGGCACAAAACGCGCTCCTAGGAGCTGCACTCTGCAAAGGGAAACTGTGCTCGGGGAACAAACCTCAGCCCCAAGGCAGCTTGGCTCAGGATCGAAGCGCTTGCCTAGTTCTCACCTAACCCTAGGCTCCCCATAGGGCCAAGGAGGGTCTGGGCTGCCTCTGGCTCCGTGGGCACTGCTGCTTGGTTGGTGGTCTCCGCAGCTTGAAACCAACTCCAAACGTGTTCTCCTTCGCGGAGAAGGCTGATTTGGCAGGAAGAAGCCCTGTGTGCACTGGCCCTGGCAAACCGCCCATAGCCAGCTAAGGAGGGACCCACCTAGGGCCTAGCTGCGAAACGGCACAAAACGCGCACCTAGGAGCTGCACTCTGCAAAGGGAAACTGTGCTCGGGGAACAAAGCTCAGCCCCAAGGCTGCTTGGCTCAGGATCGCAGCGCTTGCCTAGTTCTCACCTAGCCCTAGGCTCCCCATAGGGCCAAGGAGGGTCTGGGCTGCCTCTGGCTCCGTGGGCACTGCTGCTTGGCTGGTGGTCTCCGCACCGTGAAACCAACTCCAAACGTGTTCTCCTTCGCGGAGAAGGCTGATTTGGCAGGAAGAAGCCCTGTGTGCACTGGCCCTGGTAACCCACCCAAGGCAGCTAGGGAGGGACCCACCTAGGGCCTAGCTGCGAAACGGCACAAAACGCGCTCCTAGGAGCAGCACTCTGCAAAGGGAAACTGTGCTCGGGGAACAAAGCTCAGCCCCAAGGCGGCTTGGCTCAGGATCGCAGCGCTTGCCTAGTTCTCACCTAGCCCTAGGCTCCCCATAGGGCCAAGGAGGGTCTGGGCTGCCTCTGGCTCCGTGGGCACTGCTGCTTGGCTGGTGGTCTCCGCACCTTGAAACCAACTCCAAACGTGTTCTCCTTCGCGGAGAAGGCTGATTTGGCAGGAAGTAGCCCTGTGTGAACTGGCCCTGGCAACACACCCATCGCCAGCTAGGGAGGGACCCACCTAGGGCCTAGCTGCGAAACGGCACAAAACGCGCACCTAGGAGCTGCACTCTTCAAAGGGAAACTGTGCTCGGGGAACAAAGCTCAGCCCCAAGGCGGCTTGGCTCAGGATCGCAGCGCTTGCCTAGTTCTCACCTAGCCCTAGGCTCCCCATAGGGCCAAGGAGGGTCTGGGCTGCCTCTGGCTCCGTGGGCACTGCTGCTTGGCTGGTGGTCTCCGCACCTTGAAACCAACTCCAAACGTGTTCTCCTTCGCGGAGAATGCTGATTTGGCAGGAAGAAGCCCTGTGTGCACTGGCCCTAGCAACCCACCCATAGCCAGCTAGGGAGGGACCCACCTAGGGCCTAGCTGCGAAACGGCACAGAACGCGCTCCTAGGAGCTGCACTCTGCAAAGGGAAACTGTGCTCGGGGAACAAAGCTCAGCCCCAAGGCGGCTTGGCTCAGGATCGCAGCGCTTGCCTAGTTCTCACCTAGCCCTAGGCTCCCCATAGGGCCAAGGAGGGGCTGGGCTGCCTCTGGCTCCGTGGGCACTGCTGCTTGGCTGGTGGTCTCCGCACCTTGAAACCAACTCCAAACGTGTTCTCCTTCGCGGAGAAGGCTGATTTGGCAGGAAGAAGCCCTGTGTGCACTGGCCCTGGCAACCCACCCATAGCCAGCTAGGGAGGGACCCCCCTAGGGCCTAGCTGCGAAACGGCACAAAACGCGCTCCTAGGAGCTGCACTCTGCAAAGGGAAACTGTGCTCGGGGAACAAAGCTCAGCCCCAAGGCGGCTTGGCTCAGGATCGCAGCGCTTGCCTAGTTCTCACCTAGCCCTAGGCTCCCCATAGGGCCAAGGAGGGGCTGGGCTGCCTCTGGCTCCGAGGGCACTGCTGCTTGGCTGGTGGTCTCCGCACCGTGAAACCAACTCCAAACGTGTTCGCCTTCGCGGAGAAGGCTGATTTGGCAGGAAGAAGCCCTGTGTGCACTGGCCCTGGCAACCCACCCATAGCCAGCTAGGGAGGGACCCACCTAGGGCCTAGCTGCGAAACGGCACAGAACGCGCTCCTAGGAGCTGCACTCTGCAAAGGGAAACTGTGCTCGGGGAACAAAGCTCAGCCCCAAGGCGGCTTGGCTCAGGATCGCAGCGCTTGCCTAGTTCTCACCTAGCACTAGGCTCCCCATAGGGCCAAGGAGGGTCTGGGCTGCCTCTGGCTCCGTGGGCACTGCTGCTTGGCTGGTGGTCTCCGCACCTTGAAACCAACTCCAAACGTGTTCTCCTTCGTGGAGAAGGCTGATTTGGCAGGAAGAAGCCCTGTGTGCACTGGCCCTGGCAAACCACCCATAGCCAGCTAAGGAGGGACCCACCTAGGGCCCAGCTGCGAAACGGCACAGAACGCGCTCCTAGGAGCTGCACTCTGCAAAGGGAAACTGTGCTCGGGGAACAAAGCTCAGCCCCAAGGCGGCTTGGCTCAGGATCGCAGCGCTTGCCTAGTTCTCACCTAGCCCTAGGCTCCCCATAGGGCCAAGGAGGGTCTGGGCTGCCTCTGGCTCCGTGGGCACTGCTGCTTGGTTGGTGGTCTCCGCACCTTGAAACCAACTCCAAACGTGTTCTCCTTCGCGGAGAAGGCTGATTTGGCAGGAAGAAGCCCTGTGTGCACTGGCCCTGGCAAACCGCCCATAGCCAGCTAGGGAGGGACCCACCTAGGGCCTAGCTGCGAAACGGCACAAAACGCGCTCCTAGGAGCTGCACTCTGCAAAGGGAAACTGTGCTCGGGGAACAAACCTCAGCCCCAAGGCGGCTTGGCTCAGGATCGCAGCGCTTGCCTAGTTCTCACCTAGCCCTAGGCTCCCCATAGGGCCAAGGAGGGTCTGGGCTGCCTCTGGCTCCGTGGGCACTCCTGCTTGGCTGGTGGTCTCCGCACCGTGAAACCAACTCCAAACGTGTTCTCCTTCGCGGAGAAGGCTGATTTGGCAGGAAGAAGCCCTGTGTGCACTGGCCCTGGTAGCCCACCCATCGCCAGCTAGGGAGGGACCCACCTAGGGCCTAGCTGCGAAACGGCACAAAACGCGCACCTAGGAGCAGCACTCTGCAAAGGGAAACTGTGCTCGGGGAACAAACCTCAGCCCCAAGGCGGCTTGGCTCAGGATCGCAGCGCTTGCCTAGTTCTCACCTAGCCCTAGGCTCCCCATAGGGCCAAGGAGGGTCTGGGCTGCCTCTGGCTCCGTGGGCACTGCTGCTTGGCTGGTGGTCTCCGCACCGTGAAACCAACTCCAAACGTGTTCGCCTTCGCGGAGAAGGCTGATTTGGCAGGAAGAAGCCCTGTGTGCACTGGCCCTGGTAACCCACCCATCGCCAGCTAGGGAGGGACCCACCTAGGGCCTAGCTGCGAAACGGCACAAAACGCGCACCTAGGAGCTGCACTCTGCAAAGGGAAACTGTGCTCGGGGAACAAACCTCAGCCCCAAGGCGGCTTGGCTCAGGATCGCAGCGCTTGCCTAGTTCTCACCTAGCCCTAGGCTCCCCATAGGGCCAAGGAGGGTCTGGGCTGCCTCTGGCTCCGTGGGCACTGCTGCTTCGTTGGTGGTCTCCGCAGCTTGAAACCAACTCCAAACGTGTTCTCCTTCGCGGAGAAGGCTGATTTGGCATGAAGTAGCCCTGTGTGCACTGGCCCTGGCAACCCACCCATAGCCAGCTAGGGAGGGACCCACCTAGGGCCTAGCTGCGAAACGGCACAAAACGCGCTCCTAGGAGCTGCACTCTGCAAAGGGAAACTGTGCTCGGGGAACAAACCTCAGCCCCAAGGCGGCTTGGCTCAGGATCGCAGCGCTTGCCTAGTTCTCACCTAGCCCTAGGCTCCCCATAGGGCCAAGGAGGGGCTGGGCTGCCTCTGGCTCCGTGGGCACTGCTGCTTGGCTGGTGGTCTCCGCACCTTGAAACCAACTCCAAACGTGTTCTCCTTCGTGGAGAAGGCTGATTTGGCAGGAAGAAGCCCTGTGTGCACTGGCCCTGGCAACCCACCCATAGCCAGCTAGGGAGGGACCCACCTAGGGCCTAGCTGCGAAACGGCACAAAACGCGCTCCTAGGAGCTGCACTCTGCAAAGGGAAACTGTGCTCGGGGAACAAAGCTCAGCCCCAAGGCGGCTTGGCTCAGGATCGCAGCGCTTGCCTAGTTCTCACCTAGCCCTAGGCTCCCCATAGGGCCAAGGAGGGGCTGGGCTGCCTCTGGCTCCGTGGGCACTGCTGCTTGGCTGGTGGTCTCCGCACCTTGAAACCAACTCCAAACGTGTTCTCCTTCGTGGAGAAGGCTGATTTGGCAGGAAGAAGCCCTGTGTGCACTGGCCCTGGCAAACCACCCATAGCCAGCTAAGGAGGGACCCACCTAGGGCCTAGCTGCGAAACGGCACAAAACGCGCACCTAGGAGCAGCACTCTGCAAAGGGAAACTGTGCTCGGGGAACAAAGCTCAGCCCCAAGGCGGCTTGGCTCAGGATCGCAGCGCTTGCCTAGTTCTCACCTAGCACTAGGCTCCCCATAGGGCCAAGGAGGGTCTGGGCTGCCTCTGGCTCCGTGGGCACTGCTGCTTGGCTGGTGGTCTCCGCACCTTGAAACCAACTCCAAACGTGTTCTCCTTCGCGGAGAAGGCTGATTTGGCAGGAAGAAGCCCTGTGTGCACTGGCCCTGGCAACCCACCCATAGCCAGCTAGGGAGGGACCCACCTAGGGCCTAGCTGCGAAACGGCACAAAACGCGCTCCTAGGAGCTGCACTCTGCAAAGGGAAACTGTGCTCGGGGAACAAAGCTCAGCCCCAAGGCGGCTTGGCTCAGGATCGCAGCGCTTGCCTAGTTCTCACCTAGCCCTAGGCTCCCCATAGGGCCAAGGAGGGGCTGGGCTGCCTCTGGCTCCGAGGGCACTGCTGCTTGGCTGGTGGTCTCCGCACCGTGAAACCAACTCCAAACGTGTTCGCCTTCGCGGAGAAGGCTGATTTGGCAGGAAGAAGCCCTGTGTGCACTGGCCCTGGCAACCCACCCATAGCCAGCTAGGGAGGGACCCACCTAGGGCCTAGCTGCGAAACGGCACAGAACGCGCTCCTAGGAGCTGCACTCTGCAAAGGGAAACTGTGCTCGGGGAACAAACCTCAGCCCCAAGGCGGCTTGGCTCAGGATCGCAGCGCTTGCCTAGTTCTCACCTAGCACTAGGCTCCCCATAGGGCCAAGGAGGGTCTGGGCTGCCTCTGGCTCCGTGGGCACTGCTGCTTGGTTGGTGGTCTCCGCACCTTGAAACCAACTCCAAACGTGTTCTCCTTCGTGGAGAAGGCTGATTTGGCAGGAAGAAGCCCTGTGTGCACTGGCCCTGGCAAACCACCCATAGCCAGCTAAGGAGGGACCCACCTAGGGCCCAGCTGCGAAACGGCACAGAACGCTCTCCTAGGAGCTGCACTCTGCAAAGGGAAACTGTGCTCGGGGAACAAAGCTCAGCCCCAAGGCGGCTTGGCTCAGGATCGCAGCGCTTGCCTAGTTCTCACCTAGCCCTAGGCTCCCCATAGGGCCAAGGAGGGTCTGGGCTGCCTCTGGCTCCGTGGGCACTGCTGCTTGGCTGGTGGTCTCCGCACCGTGAAACCAACTCCAAACGTGTTCGCCTTCGCGGAGAAGGCTGATTTGGCAGGAAGAAGCCCTGTGTGCACTGGCCCTGGTAACCCACCCATCGCCAGCTAGGGAGGGACCCACCTAGGGCCTAGCTGCGAAACGGCACAAAACGCGCACCTAGGAGCTGCACTCTGCAAAGGGAAACTGTGCTCGGGGAACAAACCTCAGCCCCAAGGCGGCTTGGCTCAGGATCGCAGCGCTTGCCTAGTTCTCACCTAGCCCTAGGCTCCCCATAGGGCCAAGGAGGGGCTGGGCTGCCTCTGGCTCCGTGGGCACTGCTGCTTCGTTGGTGGTCTCCGCAGCTTGAAACCAACTCCAAACGTGTTCTCCTTCGCGGAGAAGGCTGATTTGGCAGGAAGTAGCCCTGTGTGCACTGGCCCTGGCAACCCACCCATAGCCAGCTAGGGAGGGACCCACCTAGGGCCTAGCTGCGAAACGGCACAAAACGCGCTCCTAGGAGCTGCACTCTGCAAAGGGAAACTGTGCTCGGGGAACAAAACTCAGCCCCAAGGCGGCTTGGCTCAGGATCGCAGCGCTTGCCTAGTTCTCACCTAGCCCTAGGCTCCCCATAGGGCCAAGGAGGGTCTGGGCTGCCTCTGGCTCCGTGGGCACTGCTGCTTGGCTGGTGGTCTCCGCACCTTGAAACCAACTCCAAACGTGTTCTCCTTCGCGGAGAAGGCTGATTTGGCAGGAAGAAGCCCTGTGTGCACTGGCCCTAGCAACCCACCCATAGCCAGCTAGGGAGGGACCCACCTAGGGCCTAGCTGCGAAACGGCACAAAACGCGCTCCTAGGAGCTGCACTCTGCAAAGGGAAACTGTGCTCGGGGAACAAACCTCAGCCCCAAGGCAGCTTGGCTCAGGATCGAAGCGCTTGCCTAGTTCTCACCTAACCCTAGGCTCCCCATAGGGCCAAGGAGGGTCTGGGCTGCCTCTGGCTCCGTGGGCACTGCTGCTTGGTTGGTGGTCTCCGCAGCTTGAAACCAACTCCAAACGTGTTCTCCTTCGCGGAGAAGGCTGATTTGGCAGGAAGAAGCCCTGTGTGCACTGGCCCTAGCAACCCACCCATCGCCAGCTAGGGACGGACCCACCTAGGGCCTAGCTGCGAAACGGCACAAAACGCGCTCCTAGGAGCTGCACTCTGCAAAGGGAAACTGTGCTCGGGGAACAAAGCTCAGCCCCAATTCTGCTTGGCTCAGGATCGCAGCGCTTGCCTAGTTCTCACCTAGCCCTAGGCTCCCCATAGGGCCAAGGAGGGTCTGGGCTGCCTCTTGCTCCGTGGGCACTGCTGCTTGGCTGGTGGTCTCCGCACCGTGAAACCAACTCCAAACGTGTTCTCCTTCGCGGAGAAGGCTGATTTGGCAGGAAGAAGCCCTGTGTGCACTGGCCCTGGCAACACACCCATAGCCAGCTAGGGAGGGACCCACCTAGGGCCTAGCTGCGAAACGGCACAAAACGCGCTCCTAGGAGCTGCACTCTGCAAAGGGAAACTGTGCTCGGGGAACAAAGCTCAGCCCCAAGGCGGCTTGGCTCAGGATCGCAGCGCTTGCCTAGTTCGCACCTAGCCCTTGGCTCCCCATAGGGCCAAGGAGGGTCTGGGCTGCCTCTGGCTCCGTGGGCACTGCTGCTTGGTTGGTGGTCTCCGCACCGTGAAACCAACTCCAAACGTGTTCTCCTTCGTGGAGAAGGCTGATTTGGCAGGAAGAAGCCCTGTGTGCACTGGCCCTGGCAAACCGCCCATAGCCAGCTAGGGAGGGACCCACCTAGGGCCTAGCTGCGAAACGGCACAAAACGCGCTCCTAGGAGCTGCACTCTGCAAAGGGAAACTGTGCTCGGGGAACAAAACTCAGCCCCAAGGCGGCTTGGCTCAGGATCGCAGCGCTTGCCTAGTTCTCACCTAGCCCTAGGCTCCCCATAGGGCCAAGGAGGGTCTGGGCTGCCTCTGGCTCCGTGGGCACTCCTGCTTGGCTGGTGGTCTCCGCACCGTTAAACCAACTCCAAACGTGTTCTCCTTCGCGGAGAAGGCTGATTTGGCAGGAAGAAGCCCTGTGTGCACTGGCCCTGGTAACCCACCCATCGCCAGCTAGGGAGGGACCCACCTAGGGCCTAGCTGCGAAACGGCACAAAACGCGCACCTAGGAGCAGCACTCTGCAAAGGGAAACTGTGCTCGGGGAACAAAGCTCAGCCCCAAGGCGGCTTGGCTCAGGATCGCAGCGCTTGCCTAGTTCTCACCTAGCCCTAGGCTCCCCATAGGGCCAAGGAGGGTCTGGGCTGCCTCTGGCTCCGTGGGCACTGCTGCTTGGTTGGTGGTCTGCGCAGCTTGAAACCAACTCCAAACGTGTTCTCCTTCGCGGAGAAGGCTGATTTGGCAGGAAGTAGCCCTGTGTTCACTGGCCCTGGCAACACATCCATCGCCAGCGAGGGAGGGACCCACCTAGGGCCTAGCTGCGAAACGGCACAGAACGCGCTCCTAGGAGCTGCACTCTGCAAAGGGAAACTGTGCTCGGGGAACAAAGCTCAGCCCCAAGGCGGCTTGGCTCAGGATCGCAGCGCTTGCCTAGTTCTCACCTAGCCCTAGGCTCCCCATAGGGCCAAGGAGGGTCTGGGCTGCCTCTGGCTCCGTGGGCACTGCTGCTTGGCTGGTGGTCTCCGCACCTTGAAACCAACTCCAAACGTGTTCTCCTTCGCGGAGAAGGCTGATTTGGCAGGAAGTAGCCCTGTGTGCACTGGCCCTGGCAACCCACCCATCGCCAGCGAGGGAGGGACCCAACTAGGGCCTAGCTGCGAAACGGCACAAAACGTGCACCTAGGAGCAGCACTCTTCAAAGGGAAACTGTGCTCGGGGAACAAAGCTCAGCCCCAAGGCGGCTTGGCTCAGGATCGCAGCGCTTGCCTAGTTCTCACCTAGCCCTAGGCTCCCCATAGGGCCAAGGAGGGTCTGGGCTGCCTCTGGCTCCGTGGGCACTGCTGCTTGGCTGGTGGTCTCCGCACCTTGAAACCAACTCCAAACGTGTTCTCCTTCGCGGAGAAGGCTGATTTGGCAGGAAGAAGCCCTGTGTGCACTGGCCCTGGCAAACCACCCATAGCCAGCTAGGGAGGGACCCACCTAGGGCCTAGCTGCGAAACGGCACAAAACGCGCTCCTAGGAGCTGCACTCTGCAAAGGGAAACTGTGCTCGGGGAACAAAGCTCAGCCCCAAGGCGGCTTGGCTCAGGATCGCAGCGCTTGCCTAGTTCTCACCTAGCCCTAGGCTCCCCATAGGGCCAAGGAGGGTCTGGGCTGCCTCTGGCTCCGTGGGCACTGCTGCTTGGCTGGTGGTCTCCGCACCTTGAAACCAACTCCAAACGTGTTCTCCTTCGTGGAGAAGGCTGATTTGGCAGGAAGAAGCCCTGTGTGCACTGGCCCTGGCAACCCACCCATAGCCAGCTAGGGAGGGACCCACCTAGGGCCTAGCTGCGAAACGGCACAAAACGCGCTCCTAGGAGCTGCACTCTGCAAAGGGAAACTGTGCTCGGGGAACAAAGCTCAGCCCCAAGGCGGCTTGGCTCAGGATCGCAGCGCTTGCCTAGTTCTCACCTAGCCCTAGGCTCCCCTTAGGGCCAAGGAGGGGCTGGGCTGCCTCTGGCTCCGTGGGCACTGCTGCTTGGCTGGTGGTCTCCGCACCGTGAAACCAACTCCAAACGTGTTCGCCTTCGCGGAGAAGGCTGATTTGGCAGGAAGAAGCCCTGTGTGCACTGGCCCTGGCAACACACCCATAGCCAGCTAGGGAAGTACCCACCTAGGGCCTAGCTGCGAAACGGCACAGAACGCGCTCCTAGGAGCTGCACTCTGCAAAGGGAAACTGTGCTCGGGGAACAAAGCTCAGCCCCAAGGCGGCTTGGCTCAGGATCGCAGCGCTTGCCTAGTTCTCACCTAGCACTAGGCTCCCCATAGGGCCAAGGAGGGTCTGGGCTGCCTCTGGCTCCGTGGGCACTGCTGCTTGGCTGGTGGTCTCCGCACCTTGAAACCAACTCCAAACGTGTTCTCCTTCGCGGAGAAGGCTGATTTGGCAGGAAGAAGCCCTGTGTGCACTGGCCCTGGCAACCCACCCATAGCCAGCTAGGGAGGGACCCACCTAGGGCCTAGCTGCGAAACGGCACAGAACGCGCTCCTAGGAGCTGCACTCTGCAAAGGGAAACTGTGCTCGGGGAACAAACCTCAGCCCCAAGGCAGCTTGGCTCAGGATCGCAGCGCTTGCCTAGTTCTCACCTAGCCCTAGGCTCCCCATAGGGCCAAGGAGGGTCTGGGCTGCCTCTGGCTCCGTGGGCACTCCTGCTTGGCTGGTGGTCTCCGCACCGTGAAACCAACTCCAAACGTGTTCTCCTTCGCGGAGAAGGCTGATTTGGCAGGAAGTAGCCCTGTGTGCACTGGCCCTGGCAACACACCCATCGCCAGCGAGGGAGGGACCCACCTAGGGCCTAGCTGCGAAACGGCACAAAACGCGCACCTAGGAGCAGCACTCTGCAAAGGGAAACTGTGCTCGGGGAACAAAGCTAAGCCCCAAGGCGGCTTGGCTCAGGATCGCAGCGCTTGCCTAGTTCTCACCTAGCCCTAGGCTCCCCATAGGGCCAAGGAGGGTCTGGGCTGCCTCTGGCTCCGTGGGCACTGCTGCTTGGCTGGTGGTCTCCGCAGCTTGAAACCAACTCCAAACGTGTTCTCCTTCGCGGAGAAGGCTGATTTGGCAGGAAGTAGCCCTGTGTGCACTGGCCCTGGCAACACACCCATCGCCAGCGAGGGAGGGACCCACCTAGGGCCTAGCTGCGAAACGGCACAAAACGCGCACCTAGGAGCAGCACTCTTCAAAGGGAAACTGTGCTCGGGGAACAAACCTCAGCCCCAAGGCAGCTTGGCTCAGGATCGCAGCGCTTGCCAAGTTCTCACCTAGCCCTAGGCTCCCCTTAGGGCCAAGGAGGGTCTGGGCTGCCTCTGGCTCCATGGGCACTGCTGCTTGGCTGGTGGTCTCCGCACCTTGAAACCAACTCCAAACGTGTTCTCCTTCGCGGAGAAGGCTGATTTGGCAGGAAGAAGCCCTGTGTGCACTGGCCCTAGCAACCCACCCATAGCCAGCTAGGGAGGGACCCACCTAGGGCCTAGCTGCGAAACGGCACAAAACGCGCTCCTAGGAGCTGCACTCTGCAAAGGGAAACTGTGCTCGGGGAACAAAGCTCAGCCCCAAGGCGGCTTGGCTCAGGATCGCAGCGCTTGCCTAGTTCTCACCTAGCCCTAGGCTCCCCATAGGGCCAAGGAGGGGCTGGGCTGCCTCTGGCTCCGTGGGCACTGCTGCTTGGCTGGTGGTCTCCGCACCGTGAAACCAACTCCAAACGTGTTCGCCTTCGCGGAGAAGGCTGATTTGGCAGGAAGAAGCCCTGTGTGCACTGGCCCTGGCAACACACCCATAGCCAGCTAGGGAAGGACCCACCTAGGGCCTAGCAGCGAAACGGCACAGAACGCGCTCCTAGGAGCTGCACTCTGCAAAGGGAAACTGTGCTCGGGGAACAAAGCTCAGCCCCAAGGCGGCTTGGCTCAGGATCGCAGCGCTTGCCTAGTTCTCACCTAGCCCTAGGCTCCCCATAGGGCCAAGGAGGGTCTGGGCTGCCTCTGGCTCCGTGGGCACTGCTGCTTGGCTGGTGGTCTCCGCACCTTGAAACCAACTCCAAACGTGTTCTCCTTCGTGGAGAAGGCTGATTTGGCAGGAAGAAGCCCTGAGTGCACTGGCCCTGGCAAACCACCCATAGCCAGCTAAGGAGGGACCCACCTAGGGCCTAGCTGCGAAACGGCACAAAACGCGCTCCTAGGAGCTGCACTCTGCAAAGGGAAACTGTGCTCGGGGAACAAAACTCAGCCCCAAGGCGGCTTGGCTCAGGATCGCAGCGCTTGCCTAGTTCTCACCTAGCCCTAGGCTCCCCATAGGGCCAAGGAGGGTCTGGGCTGCCTCTGGCTCCGTGGGCACTGCTGCTTGGCTGGTGGTCTCCGCACCTTGAAACCAACTCCAAACGTGTTCTCCTTCGCGGAGAAGGCTGATTTGGCAGGAAGAAGCCCTGTGTGCACTGGCCCTGGCAACCCAGCCATAGCCAGCTAGGGAGGGACCCACCTAGGGCCTAGCTGCGAAACGGCACAGAACGCGCTCCTAGGAGCTGCACTCTGCAAAGGGAAACTGTGCTCGGGGAACAAAGCTCAGCCCCAAGGCGGCTTGGCTCAGGATCGCAGCGCTTGCCTAGTTCTCACCTAGGCCTAGGCTCCCCATAGGGCCAAGGAGGGTCTGGGCTGCCTCTGGCTCCGTGGGCACTGCTGCTTGGCTGGTGGTCTCCGCACCTTGAAACCAACTCCAAACGTGTTCGCCTTCGCGGAGAAGGCTGATTTGGCAGGAAGAAGCCCTGTGTGCACTGGCCCTGGCAACCCACCCATAGCCAGCTAGGGAGGGACCCACCTAGGGCCTAGCTGCGAAACGGCACAAAACGCGCTCCTAGGAGCTGCACTCTGCAAAGGGAAACTGTGCTCGGGGAACAAACCTCAGCCCCAAGGCAGCTTGGCTCAGGATCGCAGCGCTTGCCTAGTTCTCACCTAGCACTAGGCTCCCCATAGGGCCAAGGAGGGTCTGGGCTGCCTCTGGCTCCGTGGGCACTGCTGCTTGGTTGGTGGTCTCCGCACCTTGAAACCAACTCCAAACGTGTTCTCCTTCGTGGAGAAGGCTGATTTGGCAGGAAGAAGCCCTGTGTGCACTGGCCCTGGCAAACCGCCCATAGCCAGCTAGGGAGGGACCCACCTAGGGCCTAGCTGCGAAACGACACAAAACGCGCTCCTAGGAGCTGCACTCTGCAAAGGGAAACTGTGCTCGGGGAACAAAGCTCAGCCCCAAGGCGGCTTGGATCAGGATCGCAGCGCTTGCCTAGTTCTCACCTAGCCCTAGGCTCCCCATAGGGCCAAGGAGGGTCTGGGCTGCCTCTGGCTCCGTGGGCACTGCTGCTTGGCTGGTGGTCTCCGCACCTTGAAACCAACTCCAAACGTGTTCTCCTTCGCGGAGAAGGCTGATTTGGCAGGAAGAAGCCCTGTGTGCACTGGCCCTGGCAAACCACCCATAGCCAGCTAAGGAGGGACCCACCTAGGGCCTAGCTTTGAAACGGCACAAAACGCGCTCCTAGGAGCTGCACTCTGCAAAGGGAAACTGTGCTCGGGGAACAAAGCTCAGCCCCAAGGCGGCTTGGCTCAGGATCGCAGCGCTTGCCTAGTTCTCACCTAGCCCTAGGCTCCCCATAGGGCCAAGGAGGGTCTGGGCTGCCTCTGGCTCCGTGGGCACTGCTGCTTGGCTGGTGGTCTCCGCACCTTGAAACAAACTCCAAACGTGTTCTCCTTCGTGGAGAAGGCTGATTTGGCAGGAAGAAGCCCTGAGTGCACTGGCCCTGGCAAACCACCCATAGCCAGCTAAGGAGGGACCCACCTAGGGCCTAGCTGCGAAACGGCACAAAACGCGCTCCTAGGAGCTGCACTCTGCAAAGGGAAACTGTGCTCGGGGAACAAAACTCAGCCCCAAGGCGGCTTGGCTCAGGATCGCAGCGCTTGCCTAGTTCTCACCTAGCCCTAGGCTCCCCATAGGGCCAAGGAGGGTCTGGGCTGCCTCTGGCTCCGTGGGCACTGCTGCTTGGCTGGTGGTCTCCGCACCTTGAAACCAACTCCAAACGTGTTCTCCTTCGCGGAGAAGGCTGATTTGGCAGGAAGAAGCCCTGTGTGCACTGGCCCTGGCAACCCACCCATAGCCAGCTAGGGAGGGACCCACCTAGGGCCTAGCTGCGAAACGGCACAGAACGCGCTCCTAGGAGCTGCACTCTGCAAAGGGAAACTGTGCTCGGGGAACAAAGCTCAGCCCCAAGGCGGCTTGGCTCAGGATCGCAGCGCTTGCCTAGTTCTCACCTAGGCCTAGGCTCCCCATAGGGCCAAGGAGGGTCTGGGCTGCCTCTGGCTCCGTGGGCACTGCTGCTTGGCTGGTGGTCTCCGCACCTTGAAACCAACTCCAAACGTGTTCGCCTTCGCGGAGAAGGCTGATTTGGCAGGAAGAAGCCCTGTGTGCACTGGCCCTGGCAACCCACCCATAGCCAGCTAGGGAGGGACCCACCTAGGGCCTAGCTGCGAAACGGCACAAAACGCGCTCCTAGGAGCTGCACTCTGCAAAGGGAAACTGTGCTCGGGGAACAAACCTCAGCCCCAAGGCAGCTTGGCTCAGGATCGCAGCGCTTGCCTAGTTCTCACCTAGCACTAGGCTCCCCATAGGGCCAAGGAGGGTCTGGGCTGCCTCTGGCTCCGTGGGCACTGCTGCTTGGTTGGTGGTCTCCGCACCTTGAAACCAACTCCAAACGTGTTCTCCTTCGTGGAGAAGGCTGATTTGGCAGGAAGAAGCCCTGTGTGCACTGGCCCTGGCAAACCGCCCATAGCCAGCTAGGGAGGGACCCACCTAGGGCCTAGCTGCGAAACGACACAAAACGCGCTCCTAGGAGCTGCACTCTGCAAAGGGAAACTGTGCTCGGGGAACAAAGCTCAGCCCCAAGGCGGCTTGGATCAGGATCGCAGCGCTTGCCTAGTTCTCACCTAGCCCTAGGCTCCCCATAGGGCCAAGGAGGGTCTGGGCTGCCTCTGGCTCCGTGGGCACTGCTGCTTGGCTGGTGGTCTCCGCACCTTGAAACCAACTCCAAACGTGTTCTCCTTCGCGGAGAAGGCTGATTTGGCAGGAAGAAGCCCTGTGTGCACTGGCCCTGGCAACCCACCCATAGCCAGCTAGGGAGGGACCCACCTAGGGCCTAGCTGCGAAACGGCACAGAACGCGCTCCTAGGAGCTGCACTCTGCAAAGGGAAACTGTGCTCAGGGAACAAAGCTCAGCCCCAAGGCGGCTTGGCTCAGGATCGCAGCGCTTGCCTAGTTCTCACCTAGCCCTAGGCTCCCCATAGGGCCAAGGAGGGTCTGGGCTGCCTCTGGCTCCGTGGGCACTGCTGCTTGGCTGGTGGTCTCCGCACCTTGAAACCAACTCCAAACGTGTTCGCCTTCGCGGAGAAGGCTGATTTGGCAGGAAGAAGCCCTGTGTGCACTGGCCCTGGCAACCCACACATAGCCAGCTAGGGAGGGACCCACCTAGGGCCTAGCTGCGAAACGGCACAAAACGCGCTCCTAGGAGCTGCACTCTGCAAAGGGAAACTGTGCTCGGGGAACAAACCTCAGCCCCAAGGCAGCTTGGCTCAGGATCGCAGCGCTTGCCTAGTTCTCACCTAGCACTAGGCTCCCCATAGGGCCAAGGAGGGTCTGGGCTGCCTCTGGCTCCGTGGGCACTGCTGCTTGGTTGGTGGTCTCCGCACCTTGAAACCAACTCCAAACGTGTTCTCCTTCGTGGAGAAGGCTGATTTGGCAGGAAGAAGCCCTGTGTGCACTGGCCCTGGCAAACCGCCCATAGCCAGCTAGGGAGGGACCCACCTAGGGCCTAGCTGCGAAACGGCACAAAACGCGCTCCTAGGAGCTGCACTCTGCAAAGGGAAACTGTGCTCGGGGAACAAAGCTCAGCCCCAAGGCGGCTTGGCTCAGGATCGCAGCGCTTGCCTAGTTCTCACCTAGCCCTAGGCTCCCCATAGGGCCAAGGAGGGTCTGGGCTGCCTCTGGCTCCGTGGGCACTGCTGCTTGGCTGGTGGTCTCCGCACCTTGAAACCAACTCCAAATGTGTTTTCCTTCGCGGAGAAGGCTGATTTGGCAGGAAGAAGCCCTGTGTGCACTGGCCCTGGCAACCCACCCATAGCCAGCTAGGGAGGGACCCACCTAGGGCCTAGCTGCGAAACGGCACAGAACGCGCTCCTAGGAGCTGCACTCTGCAAAGGGAAACTGTGCTCGGGGAACAAAGCTCAGCCCCAAGGCGGCTTGGCTCAGGATCGCAGCGCTTGCCTAGTTCTCACCTAGCCCTAGGCTCCCCATAGGGCCAAGGAGGGGCTGGGCTGCCTCTGGCTCCGTGGGCACTGCTGCTTGGCTGGTGGTCTCCGCACCTTGAAACCAACTCCAAACGTGTTCTCCTTCGCGGAGAAGGCTGATTTGGCAGGAAGAAGCCCTGTGTGCACTGGCCCTGGCAAACCACCCATAGCCAGCTAGGGAGGGACCCACCTAGGGCCTAGCTGCGAAACGGCACAGAACGCGCTCCTAGGAGCTGCACTCTGCAAAGGGAAACTGTGCTCGGGGAACAAACCTCAGCCCCAAGGCAGCTTGGCTCAGGATCGCAGCGCTTGCCTAGTTCTCACCTAGCCCTAGGCTCCCCATAGGGCCAAGGAGGGTCTGGGCTGCCTCTGGCTCCGTGGGCACTGCTGCTTGGTTGGTGGTCTCCGCACCTTGAAACCAACTCCAAACGTGTTCTCCTTCGCGGAGAAGGCTGATTTGGCAGGAAGAAGCCCTGTGTGCACTGGCCCTGGCAAACCACCCATAGCCAGCTAAGGAGGGACCCACCTAGGGCCCAGCTGCGAAACGGCACAGAACGCGCTCCTAGGAGCTGCACTCTGCAAAGGGAAACTGTGCTCGGGGAACAAAGCTCAGCCCCAAGGCAGCTTGGCTCAGGATCGCAGCGCTTGCCTAGTTCTCACCTAGCCCTAGGCTCCCCATAGGGCCAAGGAGGGTCTGGGCTGCCTCTGGCTCCGTGGGCACTCCTGCTTGGCTGGTGGTCTCCGCACCTTGAAACCAACTCCAAACGTGTTCGCCTTCGCGGAGAAGGCTGATTTGGCAGGAAGAAGCCCTGTGTGCACTGGCCCTGGTAACCCACCCATCGCCAGCTAGGGAGGGACCCACCTAGGGCCTAGCTGCGAAACGGCACAAAACGCGCACCTAGGAGCAGCACTCTGCAAAGGGAGACTGTGCTCGGGGAACAAACCTCAGCCCCAAGGCGGCTTGGCTCAGGATCGCAGCGCTTGCCTAGTTCTCACCTAGCCCTAGGCTCCCCATAGGGCCAAGGAGGGTCTGGGCTGCCTCTGGCTCCGTGGGCACTGCTGCTTGGCTGGTGGTCTCCGCACCGTGAAACCAACTCCAAACGTGTTCTCCTTCGCGGAGAAGGCTGATTTGGCAGGAAGTAGCCCTGTGTGCACTGGCCCTGGCAACACACCCATCGCCAGCGAGGGAGGGACCCACCTAGGGCCTAGCTGCGAAACGGCACAAAACGCGCACCTAGGAGCAGCACTCTTCAAAGGGAAACTGTGCTCGGGGAACAAACCTCAGCCCCAAGGCAGCTTGGCTCAGGATCGCAGCGCTTGCCTAGTTCTCACCTAGCCCTAGGCTCCCCATAGGGCCAAGGAGGGTCTGGGCTGCCTCTGGCTCCGTGGGCACTGCTGCTTGGCTGGTGGTCTCCGCACCTTGAAACCAACTCCAAACGTGTTCTCCTTCGCGGAGAAGGCTGATTTGGCAGGAAGAAGCCCTGTGTGCACTGGCCCTGGCAAACCACCCATAGCCAGCTAAGGAGGGACCCACCTAGGGCCTAGCTGCGAAACGGCACAAAACGCGCTCCTAGGAGCTGCACTCTGCAAAGGGAAACTGTGCTCGGGGAACAAAGCTCAGCCCCAAGGCGGCTTGGCTCAGGATCGCAGCGCTTGCCTAGTTCTCACCTAGCCCTAGGCTCCCCATAGGGCCAAGGAGGGTCTGGGCTGCCTCTGGCTCCGTGGGCACTGCTGCTTGGCTGGTGGTCTCCGCACCTTGAAACCAACTCCAAACGTGTTCTCCTTCGTGGAGAAGGCTGATTTGGCAGGAAGAAGCCCTGTGTGCACTGGCCCTGGCAACCCACCCATAGCCAGCTAGGGAGGGACCCACCTAGGGCCTAGCTGCGAAACGGCACAGAACGCGCTCCTAGGAGCTGCACTCTGCAAAGGGAAACTGTGCTCGGGGAACAAACCTCAGCCCCAAGGCAGCTTGGCTCAGGATCGCAGCGCTTGCCTAGTTCTCACCTAGCCCTAGGCTCCCCATAGGGCCAAGGAGGGTCTGGGCTGCCTCTGGCTCCGTGGGCACTCCTGCTTGGCTGGTGGTCTCCGCACCGTGAAACCAACTCCAAACGTGTTCGCCTTCGCGGAGAAGGCTGATTTGGCAGGAAGAGGCCCTGTGTGCACTGGCCCTGGTAACCCACCCATCGCCAGCTAGGGAGGGACCCACCTAGGGCCTAGCTGCGAAACGGCACAAAACGCGCACCTAGGAGCAGCACTCTGCAAAGGGAAACTGTGCTCGGGGAACAAACCTCAGCCCCAAGGCGGCTTGGCTCAGGATCGCAGCGCTTGCCTAGTTCTCACCTAGCCCTAGGCTCCCCATAGGGCCAAGGAGGGTCTGGGCTGCCTCTGGCTCCGTGGGCACTGCTGCTTGGCTGGTGGTCTCCGCACCTTGAAACCAACTCCAAACGTGTTCTCCTTCGCGGAGAAGGCTGATTTGGCAGGAAGAAGCCCTGTGTGCACTGGCCCTGGCAACCCACCCATAGCCAGCTAGGGAGGGACCCACCTAGGGCCCAGCTGCGAAACGGCACAGAACGCGCTCCTAGGAGCTGCACTCTGCAAAGGGAAACTGTGCTCGGGGAACAAAGCTCAGCCCCAAGGCGGCTTGGCTCAGGATCGCAGCGCTTGCCTAGTTCTCACCTAGCCCTAGGCTCCCCATAGGGCCAAGGAGGGTCTGGGCTGCCTCTGGCTCCGTGGGCACTGCTGCTTGGCTGGTGGTCTCCGCACCTTGAAACCAACTCCAAACGTGTTCGCCTTCGCGGAGAAGGCTGATTTGGCAGGAAGAAGCCCTGTGTGCACTGGCCCTGGCAACCCACCCATAGCCAGCTAGGGAGGGACCCACCTAGGGCCTAGCTGCGAAACGGCACAAAACGCGCTCCTAGGAGCTGCACTCTGCAAAGGGAAACTGTGCTCGGGGAACAAACCTCAGCCCCAAGGCAGCTTGGCTCAGGATCGCAGCGCTTGCCTAGTTCTCACCTAGCCCTAGGCTCCCCATAGGGCCAAGGAGGGTCTGGGCTGCCTCTGGCTCCGTGGGCACTGCTGCTTGGTTGGTGGTCTCCGCACCTTGAAACCAACTCCAAACGTGTTCTCCTTCGTGGAGAAGGCTGATTTGGCAGGAAGAAGCCCTGTGTGCACTGGCCCTGGCAAACCACCCATAGCCAGCTAGGGAGGGACCCACCTAGGGCCTAGCTGCGAAACGGCACAAAACGCGCACCTAGGAGCAGCACTCTGCAAAGGGAAACTGTGCTCGGGGAACAAACCTCAGCCCCAAGGCGGCTTGGCTCAGGATCGCAGCGCTTGCCTAGTTCTCACCTAGCCCTAGGCTCCCCATAGGGCCAAGGAGGGTCTGGGCTGCCTCTGGCTCCGTGGGCACTGCTGCTTGGCTGGTGGTCTCCGCAGCTTGAAACCAACTCCAAACGTGTTCTCCTTCGCGGAGAAGGCTGATTTGGCAGGAAGTAGCCCTGTGTGCACTGGCCCTGGCAACACACCCATCGCCAGCGAGGGAGGGACCCACCTAGGGCCTAGCTGCGAAACGGCACAAAACGCGCACCTAGGAGCAGCACTCTTCAAAGGGAAACTGTGCTCGGGGAACAAACCTCAGCCCCAAGGCAGCTTGGCTCAGGATCGCAGCGCTTGCCTAGTTCTCACTTAGCCCTAGGCTCCCCTTAGGGCCAAGGAGGGTCTGGGCTGCCTCTGGCTCCATGGGCACTGCTGCTTGGCTGGTGGTCTCCGCACCTTGAAACCAACTCCAAACGTGTTCTCCTTCGCGGAGAAGGCTGATTTGGCAGGAAGAAGCCCTGTGTGCACTGGCCCTGGCAAACCACCCATAGCCAGCTAGGGAGGGACTCACCTAGGGCCTAGCTGCGAAACGGCACAAAACGCGCTCCTAGGAGCTGCACTCTGCAAAGGGAAACTGTGCTCGGGGAACAAAGCTCAGCCCCAAGGCGGCTTGGCTCAGGATCGCAGCGCTTGCCTAGTTCTCACCTAGCCCTAGGCTCCCCATAGGGCCAAGGAGGGTCTGGGCTGCCTCTGGCTCCGTGGGCACTGCTGCTTGGCTGGTGGTCTCCGCACCTTGAAACCAACTCCAAACGTGTTCTCCTTCGTGGAGAAGGCTGATTTGGCAGGAAGAAGCCCTGTGTGCACTGGCCCTGGCAACCCACCCATAGCCAGCTAGGGAGGGACCCACCTAGGGCCTAGCTGCGAAACGGCACAAAACGCGCTCCTAGGAGCTGCACTCTGCAAAGGGAAACTGTGCTCGGGGAACAAAGCTCAGCCCCAAGGCGGCTTGGCTCAGGATCGCAGCGCTTGCCTAGTTCTCACCTAGCCCTAGGCTCCCCATAGGGCCAAGGAGGGTCTGGGCTGCCTCTGGCTCCGTGGGCACTGCTGCTTGGCTGGTGGTCTCCGCACCTTGAAACCAACTCCAAACGTGTTCTCCTTCGTGGAGAAGGCTGATTTGGCAGGAAGAAGCCCTGTGTGCACTGGCCCTGGCAACCCACCCATAGCCAGCTAGGGAGGGACCCACCTAGGGCCTAGCTGCGAAACGGCACAGAACGCGCTCCTAGGAGCTGCACTCTGCAAAGGGAAACTGTGCTCGGGGAACAAACCTCAGCCCCAAGGCAGCTTGGCTCAGGATCGCAGCGCTTGCCTAGTTCTCACCTAGCCCTAGGCTCCCCATAGGGCCAAGGAGGGTCTGGGCTGCCTCTGGCTCCGTGGGCACTCCTGCTTGGCTGGTGGTCTCCGCACCGTGAAACCAACTCCAAACGTGTTCGCCTTCGCGGAGAAGGCTGATTTGGCAGGAAGAGGCCCTGTGTGCACTGGCCCTGGTAACCCACCCATCGCCAGCTAGGGAGGGACCCACCTAGGGCCTAGCTGCGAAACGGCACAAAACGCGCACCTAGGAGCAGCACTCTTCAAAGGGAAACTGTGCTCGGGGAACAAACCTCAGCCCCAAGGCGGCTTGGCTCAGGATCGCAGCGCTTGCCTAGTTCTCACCTAGCCCTAGGCTCCCCATAGGGCCAAGGAGGGTCTGGGCTGCCTCTGGCTCCGTGGGCACTGCTGCTTGGCTGGTGGTCTCCGCACCTTGAAACCAACTCCAAACGTGTTCTCCTTCGCGGAGAAGGCTGATTTGGCAGGAAGAAGCCCTGTGTGCACTGGCCCTGGCAACCCACCCATAGCCAGCTAGGGAGGGACCCACCTAGGGCCCAGCTGCGAAACGGCACAGAACGCGCTCCTAGGAGCTGCACTCTGCAAAGGGAAACTGTGCTCGGGGAACAAAGCTCAGCCCCAAGGCGGCTTGGCTCAGGATCGCAGCGCTTGCCTAGTTCTCACCTAGCCCTAGGCTCCCCATAGGGCCAAGGAGGGTCTGGGCTGCCTCTGGCTCCGTGGGCACTGCTGCTTGGCTGGTGGTCTCCGCACCTTGAAACCAACTCCAAACGTGTTCGCCTTCGCGGAGAAGGCTGATTTGGCAGGAAGAAGCCCTGTGTGCACTGGCCCTGGCAACCCACCCATAGCCAGCTAGGGAGGGACCCACCTAGGGCCTAGCTGCGAAACGGCACAAAACGCGCTCCTAGGAGCTGCACTCTGCAAAGGGAAACTGTGCTCGGGGAACAAACCTCAGCCCCAAGGCAGCTTGGCTCAGGATCGCAGCGCTTGCCTAGTTCTCACCTAGCCCTAGGCTCCCCATAGGGCCAAGGAGGGTCTGGGCTGCCTCTGGCTCCGTGGGCACTGCTGCTTGGTTGGTGGTCTCCGCACCTTGAAACCAACTCCAAACGTGTTCTCCTTCGTGGAGAAGGCTGATTTGGCAGGAAGAAGCCCTGTGTGCACTGGCCCTGGCAAACCACCCATAGCCAGCTAGGGAGGGACCCACCTAGGGCCTAGCTGCGAAACGGCACAAAACGCGCACCTAGGAGCAGCACTCTGCAAAGGGAAACTGTGCTCGGGGAACAAACCTCAGCCCCAAGGCGGCTTGGCTCAGGATCGCAGCGCTTGCCTAGTTCTCACCTAGCCCTAGGCTCCCCATAGGGCCAAGGAGGGTCTGGGCTGCCTCTGGCTCCGTGGGCACTGCTGCTTGGCTGGTGGTCTCCGCAGCTTGAAACCAACTCCAAACGTGTTCTCCTTCGCGGAGAAGGCTGATTTGGCAGGAAGTAGCCCTGTGTGCACTGGCCCTGGCAACACACCCATCGCCAGCGAGGGAGGGACCCACCTAGGGCCTAGCTGCGAAACGGCACAAAACGCGCACCTAGGAGCAGCACTCTTCAAAGGGAAACTGTGCTCGGGGAACAAACCTCAGCCCCAAGGCAGCTTGGCTCAGGATCGCAGCGCTTGCCTAGTTCTCACTTAGCCCTAGGCTCCCCTTAGGGCCAAGGAGGGTCTGGGCTGCCTCTGGCTCCATGGGCACTGCTGCTTGGCTGGTGGTCTCCGCACCTTGAAACCAACTCCAAACGTGTTCTCCTTCGCGGAGAAGGCTGATTTGGCAGGAAGAAGCCCTGTGTGCACTGGCCCTGGCAAACCACCCATAGCCAGCTAGGGAGGGACTCACCTAGGGCCTAGCTGCGAAACGGCACAAAACGCGCTCCTAGGAGCTGCACTCTGCAAAGGGAAACTGTGCTCGGGGAACAAAGCTCAGCCCCAAGGCGGCTTGGCTCAGGATCGCAGCGCTTGCCTAGTTCTCACCTAGCCCTAGGCTCCCCATAGGGCCAAGGAGGGTCTGGGCTGCCTCTGGCTCCGTGGGCACTGCTGCTTGGCTGGTGGTCTCCGCACCTTGAAACCAACTCCAAACGTGTTCTCCTTCGTGGAGAAGGCTGATTTGGCAGGAAGAAGCCCTGTGTGCACTGGCCCTGGCAACCCACCCATAGCCAGCTAGGGAGGGACCCACCTAGGGCCTAGCTGCGAAACGGCACAAAACGCGCTCCTAGGAGCTGCACTCTGCAAAGGGAAACTGTGCTCGGGGAAAAAAGCTCAGCCCCAAGGCGGCTTGGCTCAGGATCGCAGCGCTTGCCTAGTTCTCACCTAGCCCTAGGCTCCCCATAGGGCCAAGGAGGGTCTGGGCTGCCTCTGGCTCCGTGGGCACTGCTGCTTGGTTGGTGGTCTCCGCACCTTGAAACCAACTCCAAACGTGTTCTCCTTCGTGGAGAAGGCTGATTTGGCAGGAAGAAGCCCTGTGTGCACTGGCCCTGGCAAACCACCCATAGCCAGCTAAGGAGGGACCCACCTAGGGCCTAGCTGCGAAACGGCACAAAACGCGCTCCTAGGAGCTGCACTCTGCAAAGGGAAACTGTGCTCGGGGAACAAACCTCAGCCCCAAGGCAGCTTGGCTCAGGATCGCAGCGCTTGCCTAGTTCTCACCTAGCCCTAGGCTCCCCATAGGGCCAAGGAGGGTCTGGGCTGCCTCTGGCTCCGTGGGCACTGCTGCTTGGCTGGTGGTCTCCGCACCTTGAAACCAACTCCAAACGTGTTCTCCTTCGCGGAGAAGGCTGATTTGGCAGGAAGAAGCCCTGTGTGCACTGGCCCTGGCAACCCACCCATAGCCAGCTAGGGAGGGACCCACCTAGGGCCCAGCTGCGAAACGGCACAGAACGCGCTCCTAGGAGCTGCACTCTGCAAAGGGAAACTGTGCTCGGGGAACAAAGCTCAGCCCCAAGGCGGCTTGGCTCAGGATCGCAGCGCTTGCCTAGTTCTCACCTAGCCCTAGGCTCCCCATAGGGCCAAGGAGGGTCTGGGCTGCCTCTGGCTCCGTGGGCACTGCTGCTTGGCTGGTGGTCTCCGCACCTTGAAACCAACTCCAAACGTGTTCGCCTTCGCGGAGAAGGCTGATTTGGCAGGAAGAAGCCCTGTGTGCACTGGCCCTGGCAACCCACCCATAGCCAGCTAGGGAGGGACCCACCTAGGGCCTAGCTGCGAAACGGCACAAAACGCGCTCCTAGCAGCTGCACTCTGCAAAGGGAAACTGTGCTCGGGGAACAAACCTCAGCCCCAAGGCAGCTTGGCTCAGGATCGCAGCGCTTGCCTAGTTCTCACCTAGCCCTAGGCTCCCCATAGGGCCAAGGAGGGTCTGGGCTGCCTCTGGCTCCGTGGGCACTGCTGCTTGGTTGGTGGTCTCCGCACCTTGAAACCAACTCCAAACGTGTTCTCCTTCGTGGAGAAGGCTGATTTGGCAGGAAGAAGCCCTGTGTGCACTGGCCCTGGCAAACCACCCATAGCCAGCTAAGGAGGGACCCACCTAGGGCCCAGCTGCGAAACGGCAC
Source organism: Sus scrofa (assembly GCF_054392235.1). Classification (NCBI taxonomy): domain Eukaryota; kingdom Metazoa; phylum Chordata; class Mammalia; order Artiodactyla; family Suidae; genus Sus; species Sus scrofa. Next base: position 29,935,872 of record NC_139389.1, on the reverse strand, counting down.
AGAACGCGCTCCTAGGAGCTGCACTCTGCAAAGGGAAACTGTGCTCGGGGAACAAAGCTCAGCCCCAAGGCAGCTTGGCTCAGGATCGCAGCGCTTGCCTAGTTCTCACCTAGCCCTAGGCTCCCCATAGGGCCAAGGAGGGTCTGGGCTGCCTCTGGCTCCGTGGGCACTGCTGCTTGGCTGGTGGTCTCCGCACCTTGAAACCAACTCCAAACGTGTTCGCCTTCGCGGAGAAGGCTGATTTGGCAGGAAGAAGCCCTGTGTGCACTGGCCCTGGTAACCCACCCATCGCCAGCTAGGGAGGGACCCACCTAGGGCCTAGCTGCGAAACGGCACAAAACGCGCACCTAGGAGCAGCACTCTGCAAAGGGAGACTGTGCTCGGGGAACAAAGCTCAGCCCCAAGGCGGCTTGGCTCAGGATCGCAGCGCTTGCCTAGTTCTCACCTAGCCCTAGGCTCCCCATAGGGCCAAGGAGGGTCTGGGCTGCCTCTGGCTCCGTGGGCACTGCTGCTTGGCTGGTGGTCTCCGCACCGTGAAACCAACTCCAAACGTGTTCTCCTTCGCGGAGAAGGCTGATTTGGCAGGAAGTAGCCCTGTGTGCACTGGCCCTGGCAACACACCCATCGCCAGCGAGGGAGGGACCCACCTAGGGCCTAGCTGCGAAACGGCACAAAACGCGCACCTAGGAGCAGCACTCTTCAAAGGGAAACTGTGCTCGGGGAACAAACCTCAGCCCCAAGGCAGCTTGGCTCAGGATCGCAGCGCTTGCCTAGTTCTCACCTAGCCCTAGGCTCCCCATAGGGCCAAGGAGGGTCTGGGCTGCCTCTGGCTCCGTGGGCACTGCTGCTTGGCTGGTGGTCTCCGCACCTTGAAACCAACTCCAAACGTGTTCTCCTTCGCGGAGAAGGCTGATTTGGCAGGAAGAAGCCCTGTGTGCACTGGCCCTGGCAAACCACCCATAGCCAGCTAAGGAGGGACCCACCTAGGGCCTAGCTGCGAAACGGCACAAAACGCGCTCCTAGGAGCTGCACTCTGCAAAGGGAAACTGTGCTCGGGGAACAAAGCTCAGCCCCAAGGCGGCTTGGCTCAGGATCGCAGCGCTTGCCTAGTTCTCACCTAGCCCTAGGCTCCCCATAGGGCCAAGGAGGGTCTGGGCTGCCTCTGGCTCCGTGGGCACTGCTGCTTGGCTGGTGGTCTCCGCACCTTGAAACCAACTCCAAACGTGTTCTCCTTCGTGGAGAAGGCTGATTTGGCAGGAAGAAGCCCTGTGTGCACTGGCCCTGGCAACCCACCCATAGCCAGCTAGGGAGGGACCCACCTAGGGCCTAGCTGCGAAACGGCACAGAACGCGCTCCTAGGAGCTGCACTCTGCAAAGGGAAACTGTGCTCGGGGAACAAACCTCAGCCCCAAGGCGGCTTGGCTCAGGATCGCAGCGCTTGCCTAGTTCTCACCTAGCCCTAGGCTCCCCATAGGGCCAAGGAGGGTCTGGGCTGCCTCTGGCTCCGTGGGCACTGCTGCTTGGCTGGTGGTCTCCGCAGCTTGAAACCAACTCCAAACGTGTTCTCCTTCGCGGAGAAGGCTGATTTGGCAGGAAGTAGCCCTGTGTGCACTGGCCCTGGCAACACACCCATCGCCAGCGAGGGAGGGACCCACCTAGGGCCTAGCTGCGAAACGGCACAAAACGCGCACCTAGGAGCTGCACTCTGCAAAGGGAAACTGTGCTCGGGGAACAAAGCTCAGCCCCAAGGCGGCTTGGCTCAGGATCGCAGCGCTTGCCTAGTTCTCACCTAGCCCTAGGCTCCCCATAGGGCCAAGGAGGGTCTGGGCTGCCTCTGGCTCCGTGGGCACTGCTGCTTGGCTGGTGGTCTCCGCACCTTGAAACCAACTCCAAACGTGTTCTCCTTCGTGGAGAAGGCTGATTTGGCAGGAAGAAGCCCTGTGTGCACTGGCCCTGGCAACCCACCCATAGCCAGCTAGGGAGGGACCCACCTAGGGCCTAGCTGGGAAACGGCACAAAACGCACTCCTAGGAGCTGCACTCTGCAAAGGGAAACTGTGCTCGGGGAACAAAGCTCAGCCCCAAGGCGGCTTGGCTCAGGATCGCAGCGCTTGCCTAGTTCTCACCTAGCCCTAGGCTCCCCATAGGGCCAAGGAGGGGCTGGGCTGCCTCTGGCTCCGTGGGCACTGCTGCTTGGCTGGTGGTCTCCGCACCGTGAAACCAACTCCAAACGTGTTCGCCTTCGCGGAGAAGGCTGATTTGGCAGGAAGAAGCCCTGTGTGCACTGGCCCTGGCAACACACCCATAGCCAGCTAGGGAAGTACCCACCTAGGGCCTAGCAGCGAAACGGCACAGAACGCGCTCCTAGGAGCTGCACTCTGCAAAGGGAAACTGTGCTCGGGGAACAAAGCTCAGCCCCAAGGCGGCTTGGCTCAGGATCGCAGCGCTTGCCTAGTTCTCACCTAGCCCTAGGCTCCCCATAGGGCCAAGGAGGGTCTGGGCTGCCTCTGGCTCCGTGGGCACTGCTGCTTGGTTGGTGGTCTCCGCACCTTGAAACCAACTCCAAACGTGTTCTCCTTCGTGGAGAAGGCTGATTTGGCAGGAAGAAGCCCTGTGTGCACTGGCCCTGGCAAACCACCCATAGCCAGCTAAGGAGGGACCCACCTAGGGCCTAGCTGCGAAACGGCACAAAACGCGCTCCTAGGAGCTGCACTCTGCAAAGGGAAACTGTGCTCGGGGAACAAAACTCAGCCCCAAGGCGGCTTGGCTCAGGATCGCAGCGCTTGCCTAGTTCTCACCTAGCCCTAGGCTCCCCATAGGGCCAAGGAGGGTCTGGGCTGCCTCTGGCTCCGTGGGCACTGCTGCTTGGCTGGTGGTCTCCGCACCTTGAAACCAACTCCAAACGTGTTCTCCTTCGCGGAGAAGGCTGATTTGGCAGGAAGAAGCCCTGTGTGCACTGGCCCTGGCAACCCACCCATAGCCAGCTAGGGAGGGACCCACCTAGGGCCCAGCTGCGAAACGGCACAGAACGCGCTCCTAGGAGCTGCACTCTGCAAAGGGAAACTGTGCTCGGGGAACAAAGCTCAGCCCCAAGGCGGCTTGGCTCAGGATCGCAGGGCTTGCCTAGTTCTCACCTAGCCCTAGGCTCCCCATAGGGCCAAGGAGGGTCTGGGCTGCCTCTGGCTCCGTGGGCACTGCTGCTTGGCTGGTGGTCTCCGCACCTTGAAACCAACTCCAAACGTGTTCGCCTTCGCCGAGAAGGCTGATTTGGCAGGAAGAAGCCCTGTGTGCACTGGCCCTGGCAACCCACCCATAGCCAGCTAGGGAGGGACCCACCTAGGGCCTAGCTGCGAAACGGCACAAAACGCGCTCCTAGGAGCTGCACTCTGCAAAGGGAAACTGTGCTCGGGGAACAAACCTCAGCCCCAAGGCAGCTTGGCTCAGGATCGCAGCGCTTGCCTAGTTCTCACCTAGCACTAGGCTCCCCATAGGGCCAAGGAGGGTCTGGGCTGCCTCTGGCTCCGTGGGCACTGCTGCTTGGTTGGTGGTCTCCGCACCTTGAAACCAACTCCAAACGTGTTCTCCTTCGTGGAGAAGGCTGATTTGGCAGGAAGAAGCCCTGTGTGCACTGGCCCTGGCAAACCACCCATAGCCAGCTAGGGAGGGACCCACCTAGGGCCTAGCTGCGAAACGGCACAAAACGCGCTCCTAGGAGCTGCACTCTGCAAAGGGAAACTGTGCTCGGGGAACAAAACTCAGCCCCAAGGCGGCTTGGCTCAGGATCGCAGCGCTTGCCTAGTTCTCACCTAGCCCTAGGCTCCCCATAGGGCCAAGGAGGGTCTGGGCTGCCTCTGGCTCCGTGGGCACTGCTGCTTGGCTGGTGGTCTCCGCACCTTGAAACCAACTCCAAACGTGTTCTCCTTCGCGGAGAAGGCTGATTTGGCTGGAGGAAGCCCTGTGTGCACTGGCCCTGGCAACCCACCCATAGCCAGCTAGGGAGGGACCCACCTAGGGCCCAGCTGCGAAACGGCACAGAACGCGCTCCTAGGAGCTGCACTCTGCAAAGGGAAACTGTGCTCGGGGAACAAAGCTCAGCCCCAAGGCGGCTTGGCTCAGGATCGCAGCGCTTGCCTAGTTCTCACCTAGCCCTAGGCTCCCCATAGGGCCAAGGAGGGTCTGGGCTGCCTCTGGCTCCGTGGGCACTGCTGCTTGGCTGGTGGTCTCCGCACCTTGAAACCAACTCCAAACGTGTTCTCCTTCGTGGAGAAGGCTGATTTGGCAGGAAGAAGCCCTGTGTGCACTGGCCCTGGCAAACCACCCATAGCCAGCTAAGGAGGGACCCACCTCGGGCCCAGCTGCGAAACGGCACAGAACGCGCTCCTAGGAGCTGCACTCTGCAAAGGGAAACTGTGCTCGGGGAACAAAGCTCAGCCCCAAGGCGGCTTGGCTCAGGATCGCAGCGCTTGCCTAGTTCTCACCTAGCCCTAGGCTCCCCATAGGGCCAAGGAGGGTCTGGGCTGCCTCTGGCTCCGTGGGCACTGCTGCTTGGTTGGTGGTCTCCGCACCTTGAAACCAACTCCAAACGTGTTCTCCTTCGCGGAGAAGGCTGATTTGGCAGGAAGTAGCCCTGGGTGCACTGGCCCTAGCAACACACCCATGGCCAGCGAGGGAGGGACCCACCTAGGGACTAGCTGCGAAACGGCACAAAACGCGCACCTAGGAGCAGCACTCTTCAAAGGGAAACTGTGCTCGGGGAACAAACCTCAGCCCCAAGGCAGCTTGGCTCAGGATCGCAGCGCTTGCCTAGTTCTCACCTAGCCCTAGGCTCCCCATAGGGCCAAGGAGGGTCTGGGCTGCCTCTGGCTCCGTGGGCACTGCTGCTTGGCTGGTGGTCTCCGCACCTTGAAACCAACTCCAAACGTGTTCTCCTTCGCGGAGAAGGCTGATTTGGCAGGAAGAAGCCCTGTGTGCACTGGCCCTGGCAAACCACCCATAGCCAGCTAAGGAGGGACCCACCTAGGGCCTAGCTGCGAAACGGCACAAAACGCGCTCCTAGGAGCTGCACTCTGCAAAGGGAAACTGTGCTCGGGGAACAAAGCTCAGCCCCAAGGCGGCTTGGCTCAGGATCGCAGCGCTTGCCTAGTTCTCACCTAGCCCTAGGCTCCCCATAGGGCCAAGGAGGGGCTGGGCTGCCTCTGGCTCCGTGGGCACTGCTGCTTGGCTGGTGGTCTCCGCACCTTGAAACCAACTCCAAACGTGTTCGCCTTCGCGGAGAAGGCTGATTTGGCAGGAAGAAGCCCTGTGTGCACTGGCCCTAGCAACCCACCCATAGCCAGCTAGGGAAGTACCCACCTAGGGCCCAGCAGCGAAACGGCACAGAACGCGCTCCTAGGAGCTGCACTCTGCAAAGGGAAACTGTGCTCGGGGAACAAAGCTCAGCCCCAAGGCGGCTTGGCTCAGGATCGCAGCGCTTGCCTAGTTCTCACCTAGCCCTAGGCTCCCCATAGGGCCAAGGAGGGTCTGGGCTGCCTCTGGCTCCGTGGGCACTGCTGCTTGGTTGGTGGTCTCCGCACCTTGAAACCAACTCCAAACGTGTTCTCCTTCGTGGAGAAGGCTGATTTGGCAGGAAGAAGCCCTGTGTGCACTGGCCCTGGCAAACCACCCATAGCCAGCTAAGGAGGGACCCACCTAGGGCCTAGCTGCGAAACGGCACAAAACGCGCTCCTAGGAGCTGCACTCTGCAAAGGGAAACTGTGCTCGGGGAACAAAGCTCAGCCCCAAGGCGGCTTGGCTCAGGATCGCAGCGCTTGCCTAGTTCTCACCTAGCCCTAGGCTCCCCATAGGGCCAAGGAGGGTCTGGGCTGCCTCTGGCTCCGTGGGCACTGCTGCTTGGCTGGTGGTCTCCGCACCTTGAAACCAACTCCAAACGTGTTCTCCTTCGCGGAGAAGGCTGATTTGGCAGGAAGAAGCCCTGTGTGCACTGGCCCTGGCAACCCACCCATAGCCAGCTAGGGAGGGACCCACCTAGGGCCTAGCTGCGAAACGGCACAAAACGCGCTCCTAGGAGCTGCACTCTGCAAAGGGAAACTGTGCTCGGGGAACAAACCTCAGCCCCAAGGCGGCTTGGCTCAGGATCGCAGCGCTTGCCTAGTTCTCACCTAGCCCTAGGCTCCCCATAGGGCCAAGGAGGGTCTGGGCTGCCTCTGGCTTGGTGGGCACTGCTGCTTGGCTGGTGGTCTCCGCACCTTGAAACCAACTCCAAACGTGTTCTCCTTCGCGGAGAAGGCTGATTTGGCAGGAAGAAGCCCTGTGTGCACTGGCCCTGGCAACCCACCCATAGCCAGCTAGGGAGGGACCCACCTAGGGCCTAGCTGCGAAACGGCACAAAACGCGCTCCTAGGAGCTGCACTCTGCAAAGGGAAACTGTGCTCGGGGAACAAACCTCAGCCCCAAGGCAGCTTGGCTCAGGATCGCAGCGCTTGCCTAGTTCTCACCTAGCACTAGGCTCCCCATAGGGCCAAGGAGGGTCTGGGCTGCCTCTGGCTCCGTGGGCACTGCTGCTTGGTTGGTGGTCTCCGCACCTTGAAACCAACTCCAAACGTGTTCTCCTTCGTGGAGAAGGCTGATTTGGCAGGAAGAAGCCCTGTGTGCACTGTCCCTGGCAAACCGCCCATAGCCAGCTAGGGAGGGACCCACCTAGGGCCTAGCTGCGAAACGGCACAAAACGCGCTCCTAGGAGCTGCACTCTGCAAAGGGAAACTGTGCTCGGGGAACAAAGCTCAGCCCCAAGGCGGCTTGGCTCAGGATCGCAGCGCTTGCCTAGTTCTCACCTAGCCCTAGGCTCCCCATAGGGCCAAGGAGGGTCTGGGCTGCCTCTGGCTCCGTGGGCACTGCTGCTTGGCTGGTGGTCTCCGCACCTTGAAACCAACTCCAAACGTGTTCTCCTTCACGGAGAAGGCTGATTTGGCAGGAAGAAGCCCTGTGTGCACTGGCCCTGGCAACCCACCCATAGCCAGCTAGGGAGGGACCCACCTAGGGCCTAGCTGCGAAACGGCACAGAACACGCTCCTAGGAGCTGCACTCTGCAAAGGGAAACTGTGCTCGGGGAACAAACCTCAGCCCCAAGGCAGCTTGGCTCAGGATCGCAGCGCTTGCCTAGTTCTCACCTAGCCCTAGGCTCCCCATAGGGCCAAGGAGGGTCTGGGCTGCCTCTGGCTCCGTGGGCACTGCTGCTTGGCTGGTGGTCTCCGCACCTTGAAACCAACTCCAAACGTGTTCTCCTTCGTGGAGAAGGCTGATTTGGCAGGAAGAAGCCCTGTGTGCACTGGCCCTGGCAAACCACCCATAGCCAGCTAAGGAGGGAACCACCTAGGGCCCAGCTGCGAAACGGCACAGAACGCGCTCCTAGGAGCTGCACTCTGCAAAGGGAAACTGTGCTCGGGGAACAAAGCTCAGCCCCAAGGCGGCTTGGCTCAGGATCGCAGCGCTTGCCTAGTTCTCACCTAGCCCTAGGCTCCCCATAGGGCCAAGGAGGGTCTGGGCTGCCTCTGGCTCCGTGGGCACTCCTGCTTGGCTGGTGGTCTCCGCACCTTGAAACCAACTCCAAACGTGTTCTCCTTCGCGGAGAAGGCTGATTTGGCAGGAAGTAGCCCTGTGTGCACTGGCCCTGGCAACACACCCATGGCCAGCGAGGGAGGGACCCACCTAGGGCCTAGCTGCGAAACGGCACAAAACGCGCTCCCAGGAGGTGCACTCTGCAAAGGGAAACTGTGCTCGGGGAACAAAGCTCAGCCCCAAGGCGGCTTGGCTCAGGATCGCAGCGCTTGCCTAGTTCTCACCTAGCCCTAGGCTCCCCATAGGGCCAAGGAGGGGCTGGGCTGCCTCTGGCTCCGTGGGCACTGCTGCTTGGCTGGTGGTCTCCGCACCGTGAAACGAACTCCAAACGTGTTCGCCTTCACGGAGAAGGCTGATTTGGCAGGAAGAAGCCCTGTGTGCACTGGCCCTGGCAACACACCCATAGCCACCTAGGGAAGTACCCACCTAGGGCCTAGCTGCGAAACGGCACAGAACGCGCTCCTAGGAGCTGCACTCTGCAAAGGGAAACTGTGCTCGGGGAACAAAGCTCAGCCCCAAGGCGGCTTGGCTCAGGATCGCAGCGCTTGCCTAGTTCTCACCTAGCCCTAGGCTCCCCATAGGGCCAAGGAGGGTCTGGGCTGCCTCTGGCTCCTTGGGCCCTGCTGCTTGGCTGGTGGTCTCTGCAGCTGGAATAGAACTGCAAATGTGTTCTCCTTGGCAGTGAACGCTGATTTGGCATGGAAAGGCCTTGTTTCACTGGCCTTAGCAACCCCCCCATAGCCAGCTAGGGAAGGACCCACCTGGGGCCTAGCTCCGAAACGGCACAAAACGTGCTTCTAGGAGCTGCGTTCTGCAAAGGGAAACTGTGCTCGGGGAACAAACCTCAGCCCCAATGCGGCTTGGCTCAGGATCGCAGCGCTTGCCTAGTTCTCACCTAGCCCTAGGCTCCCCATAGGGCCAAGGAGGGGCTGGGCTGCCTCTGGCTCCGTGGGCACTGCTGCTTGGCTGGTGGTCTCCGCACCGTGAAACCAACTCCAAACGTGTTCGCCTTCGCGGAGAAGGCTGATTTGGCAGGAAGAAGCCCTGTGTGCACTGGCCCTGGCAACACACCCATAGCCAGCTAGGGAAGTACCCACCTAGGGCCTAGCTGCGAAACAGCACAGAACGCGCTCCTAGGAGCTGCACTCTGCAAAGGGAAACTGTGCTCGGGGAACAAAGCTCAGCCCCAAGGCGGCTTGGCTCAGGATCGCAGCGCTTGCCTAGTTCTCACCTAGCCCTAGGCTCCCCATAGGGCCAAGGAGGGTCTGGGCTGCCTCTGGCTCCGTGGGCACTGCTGCTTGGCTGGTGGTCTCCGCACCTTGAAACCAACTCCAAACGTGTTCTCCTTCGTGGAGAAGGCTGATTTGGCAGGAAGAAGCCCTGTGTGCACTGGCCCTGGCAAACCACCCATAGCCAGCTAAGGAGGGACCCACCTAGGGCCTAGCTGCGAAACGGCACAAAACGCGCTCCTAGGAGCTGCACTCTGCAAAGGGAAACTGTGCTCGGGGAACAAGGCTCAACCCCAAGGCGGCTTGGCTCAGGATCGCAGCGCTTGCCTAGTTCTCACCTAGCCCTAGGCTCCCCATAGGGCCAAGGAGGGTCTGGGCTGCCTCTGGCTCCGTGGGCACTGCTGCTTGGCTGGTGGTCTCCGCACCTTGAAACCAACTCCAAACGTGTTCTCCTTCGCGGAGAAGGCTGATTTGGCAGGAAGAAGCCCTGTGTGCACTGGCCCTGGCAAACCACCCATAGCCAGCTAGGGAGGGACCCACCTAGGGCCTAGCTGCGAAACGGCACAGAACGCGCTCCTAGGAGCTGCACTCTGCAAAGGGAAACTGTGCTCGGGGAACAAACCTCAGCCCCAAGGCAGCTTGGCTCAGGATCGCAGCGCTTGCCTAGTTCTCACCTAGCCCTAGGCTCCCCATAGGGCCAAGGAGGGTCTGGGCTGCCTCTGGCTCCGTGGGCACTGCTGCTTGGCTGGTGGTCTCCGCACCTTGAAACCAACTCCAAACGTGTTCTCCTTCGTGGAAAAGGCTGATTTGGCAGGAAGAAGCCCTGTGTGCACTGGCCCTGGCAAACCACCCATAGCCAGCTAAGGAGGGACCCACCTAGGGCCCAGCTGCGAAACGGCACAGAACGCGCTCCTAGGAGCTGCACTCTGCAAAGGGAAATTGTGCTTGGGGAACAAAGCTCAGCCCCAAGGCGGCTTGGCTCAGGATCGCAGCGCTTGCCTAGTTCTCACCTAGCCCTAGGCTCCCCATAGGGCCAAGGAGGGTCTGGGCTGCCTCTGGCTCCGTGGGCACTCCTGCTTGGCTGGTGGTCTCCGCACCGTGAAACCAACTCCAAACGTGTTCTCCTTCGCGGAGAAGGCTGATTTGGCAGGAAGAAGCCCTGTGTGCACTGGCCCTGGTAACCCACCCATCGCCAGCTAGGGAGGGACCCACCTAGGGCCTAGCTGCGAAACGGCACAAAACGCGCACCTAGGAGCAGCACTCTGCAAAGGGAAACTGTGCTCGGGGAACAAACCTCGGCCCCAAGGCGGCTTGGCTCAGGATCGCAGCGCTTGCCTAGTTCTCACCTAGCCCTAGGCTCCCCATAGGGCCAAGGAGGGGCTGGGCTGCCTCTGGCTCCGTGGGCACTGCTGCTTGGTTGGTGGTCTCCGCACCTTGAAACCAACTCCAAACGTGTTCTCCTTCGCGGAGAAGGCTGATTTGGCAGGAAGAAGCCCTGTGTGCACTGGCCCTGGAAACACACCCATAGCCAGCTAAGGAGGGACCCACCTAGGGCCTAGCTGCGAAACGGCACAAAACGCGCTCCTAGGAGCTGCACTCTGCAAAGGGAAACTGTGCTCGGGGAACAAAGCTCAGCCCCAAGGCGGCTTGGCTCAGGATCGCAGCGCTTGCCTAGTTCTCACCTAGCCCTTGGCTCCCCATAGGGCCAAGGAGGGTCTGGGCTGCCTCTGGCTCCGTGGGCACTGCTGCTTGGCTGGTGGTCTCCGCACCTTGAAACCAACTCCAAACGTGTTCTCCTTCGCGGAGAAGGCTGATTTGGCAGGAAGAAGCCCTGTGTGCACTGGCCCTAGCAACCCACCCATAGCCAGCTAGGGAGGGACCCACCTAGGGCCTAGCTGCGAAACGGCACAGAACGCGCTCCTAGGAGCTGCACTCTGCAAAGGGAAACTGTGCTCGGGGAACAAAGCTCAGCCCCAAGGCGGCTTGGCTCAGGATCGCAGCGCTTGCCTAGTTCTCACCTAGCCCTAGGCTCCCCATAGGGCCAAGGAGGGTCTGGGCTGCCTCTGGCTCCGTGGGCACTGCTGCTTGGCTGGTGGTCTCCGCACCTTGAAACCAACTCCATACGTGTTCGCCTTCGCGGAGAAGGCTGATTTGGCAGGAAGTAGCCCTGTGTGCACTGGCCCTGGCAACACACCCATCGCCAGGGAGGGAGGGACCCACCTAGGGCCTAGCTGCGAAACGGCACAAAACGCGCACCTAGGAGCAGCACTCTTCAAAGGGAAACTGTGCTCGGGGAACAAACCTCAGCCCCAAGGCAGCTTGGCTCAGGATCGCAGCGCTTGCCTAGTTCTCACCTAGCCCTAGGCTCCCCATAGGGCCAAGGAGGGTCTGGGCTGCCTCTGGCTCCGTGGGCACTGCTGCTTGGCTGGTGGTCTCCGCACCTTGAAACCAACTCCAAACGTGTTCTCCTTCGCGGAGAAGGCTGATTTGGCAGGAAGAAGCCCTGTGTGCACTGGCCCTGGCAAACCACCCATAGCCAGCTAAGGAGGGACCCACCTAGGGCCTAGCTGCGAAACGGCACAAAACGCGCTCCTAGGAGCTGCACTCTGCAAAGGGAAACTGTGCTCGGGGAACAAAGCTCAGCCCCAAGGCGGCTTGGCTCAGGATCGCAGCGCTTGCCTAGTTCTCACCTAGCCCTAGGCTCCCCATAGGGCCAAGGAGGGTCTGGGCTGCCTCTGGCTCCGTGGGCACTGCTGCTTGGCTGGTGTCTCCGCACCTTGAAACCAACTCCAAACGTGTTCTCCTTCGTGGAGAAGGCTGATTTGGCAGGAAGAAGCCCTGTGTGCACTGGCCCTGGCAACCCACCCATAGCCAGCTAGGGAGGGACCCACCTAGGGCCTAGCTGCGAAACGGCACAGAACGCGCTCCTAGGAGCTGCACTCTGCAAAGGGAAACTGTGCTCGGGGAACAAAGCTCAGCCCCAAGGCGGCTTGGCTCAGGATCGCAGCGCTTGCCTAGTTCTCACCTAGCCCTAGGCTCCCCATAGGGCCAAGGAGGGGCTGGGCTGCCTCTGGCTCCGTGGGCACTCCTGCTTGGCTGGTGGTCTCCGCACCGTGAAACCAACTCCAAACGTGTTCTCCTTCGCGGAGAAGGCTGATTTGGCAGGAAGAGGCCCTGTGTGCACTGGCCCTGGTAACCCACCCATCGCCAGCTAGGGAGGGACCCACCTAGGGCCTAGCTGCGAAACGGCACAAAACGCGCACCTAGGAGCAGCACTCTGCAAAGGGAGACTGTGCTCGGGGAACAAACCTCAGCCCCAAGGCGGCTTGGCTCAGGATCGCAGCGCTTGCCTAGTTCTCACCTAGCCCTAGGCTCCCCATAGGGCCAAGGAGGGTCTGGGCTGCCTCTGGCTCCGTGGGCACTGCTGCTTGGCTGGTGGTCTCCGCACCTTGAAACCAACTCCAAACGTGTTCTCCTTCGCGGAGAAGGCTGATTTGGCAGGAAGTAGCCCTGTGTGCACTGGCCCTGGCAACACACCCATCGCCAGGGAGGGAGGGACCCACCTAGGGCCTAGCTGCGAAACGGCACAAAACGCGCACCTAGGAGCAGCACTCTTCAAAGGGAAACTGTGCTCGGGGAACAAACCTCAGCCCCAAGGCAGCTTGGCTCAGGATCGCAGCGCTTGCCTAGTTCTCACCTAGCCCTAGGCTCCCCATAGGGCCAAGGAGGGTCTGGGCTGCCTCTGGCTCCGTGGGCACTGCTGCTTGGCTGGTGGTCTCCGCACCTTGAAACCAACTCCAAACGTGTTCTCCTTCGCGGAGAAGGCTGATTTGGCAGGAAGAAGCCCTGTGTGCACTGGCCCTGGCAACCCACCCATAGCCAGCTAAGGAGGGACCCACCTAGGGCCTAGCTGCGAAACGGCACAAAACGCGCTCCTAGGAGCTGCACTCTGCAAAGGGAAACTGTGCTCGGGGAACAAAGCTCAGCCCCAAGGCGGCTTGGCTCAGGATCGCAGCGCTTGCCTAGTTCTCACCTAGCCCTAGGCTCCCCATAGGGCCAAGGAGGGTCTGGGCTGCCTCTGGCTCCGTGGGCACTGCTGCTTGGCTGGTGGTCTCCGCACCTTGAAACCAACTCCAAACGTGTTCTCCTTCGTGGAGAAGGCTGATTTGGCAGGAAGAAGCCCTGTGTGCACTGGCCCTGGCAACCCACCCATAGCCAGCTAGGGAGGGACTCACCTAGGGCCTAGCTGCGAAACGGCACAAAACGCGCTCCTAGGAGCTGCACTCTGCAAAGGGAAACTGTGCTCGGGGAACAAAGCTCAGCCCCAAGGCGGCTTGGCTCAGGATCGCAGCGCTTGCCTAGTTCTCACCTAGCCCTAGGCTCCCCATAGGGCCAAGGAGGGTCTGGGCTGCCTCTGGCTCCGTGGGCACTGCTGCTTGGTTGGTGGTCTCCGCACCTTGAAACCAACTCCAAACGTGTTCTCCTTCGTGGAGAAGGCTGATTTGGCAGGAAGAAGCCCTGTGTGCACTGGCCCTGGCAACACACCCATCGCCAGCTAAGGAGGGACCCACCTAGGGCCTAGCTGCGAAACGGCACAAAACGCGCTCCTAGGAGCTGCACTCTGCAAAGGGAAACTGTGCTCGGGGAACAAAACTCAGCCCCAAGGCGGCTTGGCTCAGGATCGCAGCGCTTGCCTAGTTCTCACCTAGCCCTAGGCTCCCCATAGGGCCAAGGAGGGTCTGGGCTGCCTCTGGCTCCGTGGGCACTGCTGCTTGGCTGGTGGTCTCCGCACCTTGAAACCAACTCCAAACGTGTTCGCCTTCGCGGAGAAGGCTGATTTGGCAGGAAGAAGCCCTGTGTGCACTGGCCCTGGCAACACACCCATCGCCAGCGAGGGAGGGACCCACCTAGGGCCTAGCTGCGAAACGGCACAAAACGCGCACCTAGGAGCAGCACTCTGCAAAGGGAAACTGTGCTCGGGGAACAAACCTCAGCCCCAAGGCGGCTTGGCTCAGGATCGCAGCGCTTGCCTAGTTCTCACCTAGCCCTAGGCTCCCCATAGGGCCAAGGAGGGTCTGGGCTGCCTCTGGCTCCGTGGGCAATCTGCTTGGCTGGTGGTCTCCGCACCGTGAAACCAACTCCAAACGTGTTCTCCTTCGCGGAGAAGGCTGATTTGGCAGGAAGAAGCCCTGTGTGCACTGGCCCTGGTAACCCACCCATCGCCATCTAGGGAGGGACCCACCTAGGGCCTAGCTGCGAAACGGCACAAAACGCGCACCTAGGAGCAGCACTCTTCAAAGGGAAACTGTGCTCGGGGAACAAACCTCAGCCCCAAGGCGGCTTGGCTCAGGATCGCAGCGCTTGCCTAGTTCTCACCTAGCCCTAGGCTCCCCATAGGGCCAAGGAGGGTCTGGGCTGCCTCTGGCTCCGTGGGCACTGCTGCTTGGTTGGTGGTCTCCGCAGCTTGAAACCAACTCCAAACGTGTTCTCCTTCGCGGAGAAGGCTGATTTGGCAGGAAGAAGCCCTGTGTGCACTGGCCCTGGCAAACCACCCATCGCCAGCTAAGGAGGGACCCACCTAGGGCCTAGCTGCGAAACGGCACAGAACGCGCTCCTAGGAGCTGCACTCTGCAAAGGGAAACTGTGCTCGGGGAACAAAGCTCAGCCCCAAGGCGGCTTGGCTCAGGATCGCAGCGCTTGCCTAGTTCTCACCTAGCCCTAGGCTCCCCATAGGGCCAAGGAGGGGCTGGGCTGCCTCTGGCTCCTTGGGCCCTGCTGCTTGGCTGGTGGTCTCCGCACCGTGAAACCAACTCCAAACGTGTTCTCCTTCGCGGAGAAGGCTGATTTGGCAGGAAGAGGCCCTGTGTGCACTGGCCCTGGTAACCCACCCATCGCCAGCTAGGGAGGGACCCACCTAGGGCCTAGCTGCGAAACGGCACAAAACGCGCACCTAGGAGCAGCACTCTGCAAAGGGAGACTGTGCTCGGGGAACAAACCTCAGCCCCAAGGCGGCTTGGCTCAGGATCGCAGCGCTTGCCTAGTTCTCACCTAGCCCTAGGCTCCCCATAGGGCCAAGGAGGGTCTGGGCTACCTCTGGCTCCGTGGGCACTGCTGCTTGGCTGGTGGTCTCCGCACCTTGAAACCAACTCCAAACGTGTTCTCCTTCGCGGAGAAGGCTGATTTGGCAGGAAGAAGCCCTGTGTGCACTGGCCCTGGCAACACACCCATCGCCAGCGAGGGAGGGACCCACCTAGGGCCTAGCTGCGAAACGGCACAAAACGCGCACCTAGGAGCAGCACTCTGCAAAGGGAAACTGTGCTCGGGGAACAAAGCTCAGCCCCAAGGCGGCTTGGCTCAGGATCGCAGCGCTTGCCTAGTTCTCACCTAGCCCTAGGCTCCCCATAGGGCCAAGGAGGGTCTGGGCTGCCTCTGGCTCCGTGGGCAATCTGCTTGGCTGGTGGTCTCCGCACCGTGAAACCAACTCCAAACGTGTTCTCCTTCGCGGAGAAGGCTGATTTGGCAGGAAGAAGCCCTGTGTGCACTGGCCCTGGTAACCCACCCATCGCCATCTAGGGAGGGACCCACCTAGGGCCTAGCTGCGAAACGGCACAAAACGCGCACCTAGGAGCAGCACTCTTCAAAGGGAAACTGTGCTCGGGGAACAAACCTCAGCCCCAAGGCGGCTTGGCTCAGGATCGCAGCGCTTGCCTAGTTCTCACCTAGCCCTAGGCTCCCCATAGGGCCAAGGAGGGGCTGGGCTGCCTCTAGCTCCGTGGGCACTGCTGCTTGGTTGGTGGTCTCCGCAGCTTGAAACCAACTCCAAACGTGTTCTCCTTCGCGGAGAAGGCTGATTTGGCAGGAAGAAGCCCTGTGTGCACTGGCCCTGGCAAACCACCCATAGCCAGCTAAGGAGGGACCCACCTAGGGCCTAGCTGCGAAACGGCACAGAACGCGCTCCTAGGAGCTGCACTCTGCAAAGGGAAACTGTGCTCGGGGAACAAAGCTCAGCCCCAAGGCGGCTTGGCTCAGGATCGCAGCGCTTGCCTAGTTCTCACCTAGCCCTAGGCTCCCCATAGGGCCAAGGAGGGGCTGGGCTGCCTCTGGCTCCTTGGGCCCTGCTGCTTGGCTGGTGGTCTCCGCACCGTGAAACCAACTCCAAACGTGTTCTCCTTCGCGGAGAAGGCTGATTTGGCAGGAAGAGGCCCTGTGTGCACTGGCCCTGGTAACCCACCCATCGCCAGCTAGGGAGGGACCCACCTAGGGCCTAGCTGCGAAACGGCACAAAACGCGCACCTAGGAGCAGCACTCTGCAAAGGGAGACTGTGCTCGGGGAACAAACCTCAGCCCCAAGGCGGCTTGGCTCAGGATCGCAGCGCTTGCCTAGTTCTCACCTAGCCCTAGGCTCCCCATAGGGCCAAGGAGGGTCTGGGCTGCCTCTGGCTCCGTGGGCACTGCTGCTTGGCTGGTGGTCTCCGCACCTTGAAACCAACTCCAAACGTGTTCTCCTTCGCGGAGAAGGCTGATTTGGCAGGAAGTAGCCCTGTGTGCACTGGCCCTGGCAACACACCCATCGCCAGGGAGGGAGGGACCCACCTAGGGCCTAGCTGCGAAACGGCACAAAACGCGCACCTAGGAGCAGCACTCTTCAAAGGGAAACTGTGCTCGGGGAACAAACCTCAGCCCCAAGGCAGCTTGGCTCAGGATCGCAGCGCTTGCCTAGTTCTCACCTAGCCCTAGGCTCCCCATAGGGCCAAGGAGGGTCTGGGCTGCCTCTGGCTCCGTGGGCACTGCTGCTTGGCTGGTGGTCTCCGCACCTTGAAACCAACTCCAAACGTGTTCTCCTTCGCGGAGAAGGCTGATTTGGCAGGAAGAAGCCCTGTGTGCACTGGCCCTGGCAACCCACCCATAGCCAGCTAAGGAGGGACCCACCTAGGGCCTAGCTGCGAAACGGCACAAAACGCGCTCCTAGGAGCTGCACTCTGCAAAGGGAAACTGTGCTCGGGGAACAAAGCTCAGCCCCAAGGCGGCTTGGCTCAGGATCGCAGCGCTTGCCTAGTTCTCACCTAGCCCTAGGCTCCCCATAGGGCCAAGGAGGGTCTGGGCTGCCTCTGGCTCCGTGGGCACTGCTGCTTGGCTGGTGGTCTCCGCACCTTGAAACCAACTCCAAACGTGTTCTCCTTCGCGGAGAAGGCTGATTTGGCAGGAAGTAGCCCTGTGTGCACTGGCCCTGGCAACACACCCATCGCCAGGGAGGGAGGGACCCACCTAGGGCCTAGCTGCGAAACGGCACAAAACGCGCACCTAGGAGCAGCACTCTTCAAAGGGAAACTGTGCTCGGGGAACAAACCTCAGCCCCAAGGCAGCTTGGCTCAGGATCGCAGCGCTTGCCTAGTTCTCACCTAGCCCTAGGCTCCCCATAGGGCCAAGGAGGGTCTGGGCTGCCTCTGGCTCCGTGGGCACTGCTGCTTGGCTGGTGGTCTCCGCACCTTGAAACCAACTCCAAACGTGTTCTCCTTCGCGGAGAAGGCTGATTTGGCAGGAAGAAGCCCTGTGTGCACTGGCCCTGGCAAACCACCCATAGCCAGCTAAGGAGGGACCCACCTAGGGCCTAGCTGCGAAACGGCACAAAACGCGCTCCTAGGAGCTGCACTCTGCAAAGGGAAACTGTGCTCGGGGAACAAAGCTCAGCCCCAAGGCGGCTTGGCTCAGGATCGCAGCGCTTGCCTAGTTCTCACCTAGCCCTAGGCTCCCCATAGGGCCAAGGAGGGGCTGGGCTGCCTCTGGCTCCGTGGGCACTCCTGCTTGGCTGGTGGTCTCCGCACCGTGAAACCAACTCCAAACGTGTTCTCCTTCGCGGAGAAGGCTGATTTGGCAGGAAGAGGCCCTGTGTGCACTGGCCCTGGTAACCCACCCATCGCCAGCTAGGGAGGGACCCACCTAGGGCCTAGCTGCGAAACCGCACAAAACGCGCACCTAGGAGCAGCACTCTGCAAAGGGAGACTGTGCTCGGGGAACAAACCTCAGCCCCAAGGCGGCTTGGCTCAGGATCGCAGCGCTTGCCTAGTTCTCACCTAGCCCTAGGCTCCCCATAGGGCCAAGGAGGGTCTGGGCTGCCTCTGGCTCCGTGGGCACTGCTGCTTGGCTGGTGGTCTCCGCACCTTGAAACCAACTCCAAACGTGTTCTCCTTCGCGGAGAAGGCTGATTTGGCAGGAAGTAGCCCTGTGTGCACTGGCCCTGGCAACACACCCATCGCCAGGGAGGGAGGGACCCACCTAGGGCCTAGCTGCGAAACGGCACAAAACGCGCACCTAGGAGCAGCACTCTTCAAAGGGAAACTGTGCTCGGGGAACAAACCTCAGCCCCAAGGCAGCTTGGCTCAGGATCGCAGCGCTTGCCTAGTTCTCACCTAGCCCTAGGCTCCCCATAGGGCCAAGGAGGGTCTGGGCTGCCTCTGGCTCCGTGGGCACTGCTGCTTGGCTGGTGGTCTCCGCACCTTGAAACCAACTCCAAACGTGTTCTCCTTCGCGGAGAAGGCTGATTTGGCAGGAAGAAGCCCTGTGTGCACTGGCCCTGGCAACCCACCCATAGCCAGCTAAGGAGGGACCCACCTAGGGCCTAGCTGCGAAACGGCACAAAACGCGCTCCTAGGAGCTGCACTCTGCAAAGGGAAACTGTGCTCGGGGAACAAAGCTCAGCCCCAAGGCGGCTTGGCTCAGGATCGCAGCGCTTGCCTAGTTCTCACCTAGCCCTATGCTCCCCATAGGGCCAAGGAGGGTCTGGGCTGCCTCTGGCTCCGTGGGCACTGCTGCTTGGCTGGTGGTCTCCGCACCTGGAAACCAACTCCAAACGTGTTCTCCTTCGTGGAGAAGGCTGATTTGGCAGGAAGAAGCCCTGTGTGCACTGGCCCTGGCAACCCACCCATAGCCAGCTAGGGAGGGACTCACCTAGGGCCTAGCTGCGAAACGGCACAAAACGCGCTCCTAGGAGCTGCACTCTGCAAAGGGAAACTGTGCTCGGGGAACAAAGCTCAGCCCCAAGGCGGCTTGGCTCAGGATCGCAGCGCTTGCCTAGTTCTCACCTAGCCCTAGGCTCCCCATAGGGCCAAGGAGGGTCTGGGCTGCCTCTGGCTCCGTGGGCACTGCTGCTTGGCTGGTGGTCTCCGCACCTTGAAACCAACTCCAAACGTGTTCTCCTTCGCGGAGAAGGCTGATTTGGCAGGAAGAAGCCCTGTGTGCACTGGCCCTGGCAAACCACCCATAGCCAGCTAAGGAGGGACCCACCTAGGGCCTAGCTGCGAAACGGCACAAAACGCGCTCCTAGGAGCTGCACTCTGCAAAGGGAAACTGTGCTCGGGGAACAAAGCTCAGCCCCAAGGCGGCTTGGCTCAGGATCGCAGCGCTTGCCTAGTTCTCACCTAGCCCTAGGCTCCCCATAGGGCCAAGGAGGGTCTGGGCTGCCTCTGGCTCCGTGGGCACTGCTGCTTGGCTGGTGGTCTCCGCACCTTGAAACCAACTCCAAACGTGTTCTCCTTCGTGGAGAAGGCTGATTTGGCAGGAAGAAGCCCTGTGTGCACTGGCCCTGGCAACCCACCCATAGCCAGCTAGGGAGGGACCCACCTAGGGCCTAGCTGCGAAACGGCACAGAACGCGCTCCTAGGAGCTGCACTCTGCAAAGGGAAACTGTGCTCGGGGAACAAAGCTCAGCCCCAAGGCGGCTTGGCTCAGGATCGCAGCGCTTGCCTAGTTCTCACCTAGCCCTAGGCTCCCCATAGGGCCAAGGAGGGTCTGGGCTGCCTCTGGCTCCGTGGGCACTGCTGCTTGGCTGGTGGTCTCCGCACCTTGAAACCAACTCCAAACGTGTTCTCCTTCGCGGAGAAGGCTGATTTGGCAGGAAGTAGCCCTGTGTGCACTGGCCCTGGCAACACACCCATCGCCAGGGAGGGAGGGACCCACCTAGGGCCTAGCTGCGAAACGGCACAAAACGCGCACCTAGGAGCAGCACTCTTCAAAGGGAAACTGTGCTCGGGGAACAAACCTCAGCCCCAAGGCAGCTTGGCTCAGGATCGCAGCGCTTGCCTAGTTCTCACCTAGCCCTAGGCTCCCCATAGGGCCAAGGAGGGTCTGGGCTGCCTCTGGCTCCGTGGGCACTGCTGCTTGGCTGGTGGTCTCCGCACCTTGAAACCAACTCCAAACGTGTTCTCCTTCGCGGAGAAGGCTGATTTGGCAGGAAGAAGCCCTGTGTGCACTGGCCCTGGCAAACCACCCATAGCCAGCTAAGGAGGGACCCACCTAGGGCCTAGCTGCGAAACGGCACAAAACGCGCTCCTAGGAGCTGCACTCTGCAAAGGGAAACTGTGCTCGGGGAACAAAGCTCAGCCCCAAGGCGGCTTGGCTCAGGATCGCAGCGCTTGCCTAGTTCTCACCTAGCCCTAGGCTCCCCATAGGGCCAAGGAGGGTCTGGGCTGCCTCTGGCTCCGTGGGCACTGCTGCTTGGCTGGTGGTCTCCGCACCTTGAAACCAACTCCAAACGTGTTCTCCTTCGTGGAGAAGGCTGATTTGGCAGGAAGAAGCCCTGTGTGCACTGGCCCTGGCAACCCACCCATAGCCAGCTAGGGAGGGACCCACCTAGGGCCTAGCTGCGAAACGGCACAGAACGCGCTCCTAGGAGCTGCACTCTGCAAAGGGAAACTGTGCTCGGGGAACAAAGCTCAGCCCCAAGGCGGCTTGGCTCAGGATCGCAGCGCTTGCCTAGTTCTCACCTAGCCCTAGGCTCCCCATAGGGCCAAGGAGGGGCTGGGCTGCCTCTGGCTCCGTGGGCACTCCTGCTTGGCTGGTGGTCTCCGCACCGTGAAACCAACTCCAAACGTGTTCTCCTTCGCGGAGAAGGCTGATTTGGCAGGAAGAGGCCCTGTGTGCACTGGCCCTGGTAACCCACCCATCGCCAGCTAGGGAGGGACCCACCTAGGGCCTAGCTGCGAAACGGCACAAAACGCGCACCTAGGAGCAGCACTCTGCAAAGGGAGACTGTGCTCGGGGAACAAACCTCAGCCCCAAGGCGGCTTGGCTCAGGATCGCAGCGCTTGCCTAGTTCTCACCTAGCCCTAGGCTCCCCATAGGGCCAAGGAGGGTCTGGGCTGCCTCTGGCTCCGTGGGCACTGCTGCTTGGCTGGTGGTCTCCGCACCTTGAAACCAACTCCAAACGTGTTCTCCTTCGCGGAGAAGGCTGATTTGGCAGGAAGAAGCCCTGTGTGCACTGGCCCTGGCAACCCACCCATAGCCAGCTAAGGAGGGACCCACCTAGGGCCTAGCTGCGAAACGGCACAGAACGCGCTCCTAGGAGCTGCACTCTGCAAAGGGAAACTGTGCTCGGGGAACAAAGCTCAGCCCCAAGGCGGCTTGGCTCAGGATCGCAGCGCTTGCCTAGTTCTCACCTAGCCCTAGGCTCCCCATAGGGCCAAGGAGGGGCTGGGCTGCCTCTGGCTCCGTGGGCACTGCTGCTTGGCTGGTGGTCTCCGCACCTTGAAACCAACTCCAAACGTGTTCTCCTTCGTGGAGAAGGCTGATTTGGCAGGAAGAAGCCCTGTGTGCACTGGCCCTGGCAACCCACCCATAGCCAGCTAGGGAGGGACTCACCTAGGGCCTAGCTGCGAAACGGCACAAAACGCGCTCCTAGGAGCTGCACTCTGCAAAGGGAAACTGTGCTCGGGGAACAAAGCTCAGCCCCAAGGCGGCTTGGCTCAGGATCGCAGCGCTTGCCTAGTTCTCACCTAGCCCTAGGCTCCCCATAGGGCCAAGGAGGGTCTGGGCTGCCTCTGGCTCCGTGGGCACTGCTGCTTGGTTGGTGGTCTCCGCACCTTGAAACCACCTCCAAACGTGTTCTCCTTCGTGGAGAAGGCTGATTTGGCAGGAAGAAGCCCTGTGTGCACTGGCCCTGGCAACACACCCATCGCCAGCTAAGGAGGGACCCACCTAGGGCCTAGCTGCGAAACGGCACAAAACGCGCTCCTAGGAGCTGCACTCTGCAAAGGGAAACTGTGCTCGGGGAACAAAACTCAGCCCCAAGGCGGCTTGGCTCAGGATCGCAGCGCTTGCCTAGTTCTCACCTAGCCCTAGGCTCCCCATAGGGCCAAGGAGGGTCTGGGCTGCCTCTGGCTCCGTGGGCACTGCTGCTTGGCTGGTGGTCTCCGCACCTTGAAACCAACTCCAAACGTGTTCGCCTTCGCGGAGAAGGCTGATTTGGCAGGAAGAAGCCCTGTGTGCACTGGCCCTGGCAACACACCCATCGCCAGCGAGGGAGGGACCCACCTAGGGCCTAGCTGCGAAACGGCACAAAACGCGCACCTAGGAGCAGCACTCTGCAAAGGGAAACTGTGCTCGGGGAACAAAGCTCAGCCCCAAGGCGGCTTGGCTCAGGATCGCAGCGCTTGCCTAGTTCTCACCTAGCCCTAGGCTCCCCATAGGGCCAAGGAGGGTCTGGGCTGCCTCTGGCTCCGTGGGCAATCTGCTTGGCTGGTGGTCTCCGCACCGTGAAACCAACTCCAAACGTGTTCTCCTTCGCGGAGAAGGCTGATTTGGCAGGAAGAAGCCCTGTGTGCACTGGCCCTGGTAACCCACCCATCGCCATCTAGGGAGGGACCCACCTAGGGCCTAGCTGCGAAACGGCACAAAACGCGCACCTAGGAGCTGCACTCTTCAAAGGGAAACTGTGCTCGGGGAACAAACCTCAGCCCCAAGGCGGCTTGGCTCAGGATCGCAGCGCTTGCCTAGTTCTCACCTAGCCCTAGGCTCCCCATAGGGCCAAGGAGGGTCTGGGCTGCCTCTGGCTCCGTGGGCACTGCTGCTTGGTTGGTGGTCTCCGCAGCTTGAAACCAACTCCAAACGTGTTCTCCTTCGCGGAGAAGGCTGATTTGGCAGGAAGAAGCCCTGTGTGCACTGGCCCTGGCAAACCACCCATAGCCAGCTAAGGAGGGACCCACCTAGGGCCTAGCTGCGAAACGGCACAGAACGCGCTCCTAGGAGCTGCACTCTGCAAAGGGAAACTGTGCTCGGGGAACAAAGCTCAGCCCCAAGGCGGCTTGGCTCAGGATCGCAGCGCTTGCCTAGTTCTCACCTAGCCCTAGGCTCCCCATAGGGCCAAGGAGGGGCTGGGCTGCCTCTGGCTCCTTGGGCCCTGCTGCTTGGCTGGTGGTCTCCGCACCGTGAAACCAACTCCAAACGTGTTCTCCTTCGCGGAGAAGGCTGATTTGGCAGGAAGAGGCCCTGTGTGCACTGGCCCTGGCAACCCACCCATCGCCAGGGAGGGAGGGACCCACCTAGGGCCTAGCTGCGAAACGGCACAAAACGCGCACCTAGGAGCAGCACTCTGCAAAGGGAGACTGTGCTCGGGGAACAAACCTCAGCCCCAAGGCGGCTTGGCTCAGGATCGCAGCGCTTGCCTAGTTCTCACCTAGCCCTAGGCTCCCCATAGGGCCAAGGAGGGTCTGGGCTGCCTCTGGCTCCGTGGGCACTGCTGCTTGGCTGGTGGTCTCCGCACCTTGAAACCAACTCCAAACGTGTTCTCCTTCGCGGAGAAGGCTGATTTGGCAGGAAGTAGCCCTGTGTGCACTGGCCCTGGCAACACACCCATCGCCAGGGAGGGAGGGACCCACCTAGGGCCTAGCTGCGAAACGGCACAAAACGCGCACCTAGGAGCAGCACTCTTCAAAGGGAAACTGTGCTCGGGGAACAAACCTCAGCCCCAAGGCAGCTTGGCTCAGGATCGCAGCGCTTGCCTAGTTCTCACCTAGCCCTAGGCTCCCCATAGGGCCAAGGAGGGTCTGGGCTGCCTCTGGCTCCGTGGGCACTGCTGCTTGGCTGGTGGTCTCCGCACCTTGAAACCAACTCCAAATGTGTTCTCCTTCGCGGAGAAGGCTGATTTGGCAGGAAGAAGCCCTGTGTGCACTGGCCCTGGCAAACCACCCATAGCCAGCTAAGGAGGGACCCACCTAGGGCCTAGCTGCGAAACGGCACAAAACGCGCTCCTAGGAGCTGCACTCTGCAAAGGGAAACTGTGCTCGGGGAACAAAGCTCAGCCCCAAGGCGGCTTGGCTCAGGATCGCAGCGCTTGCCTAGTTCTCACCTAGCCCTAGGCTCCCCATAGGGCCAAGGAGGGTCTGGGCTGCCTCTGGCTCCGTGGGCACTGCTGCTTGGCTGGTGGTCTCCGCACCTTGAAACCAACTCCAAACGTGTTCTCCTTCGTGGAGAAGGCTGATTTGGCAGGAAGAAGCCCTGTGTGCACTGGCCCTGGCAACCCACCCATAGCCAGCTAGGGAGGGACCCACCTAGGGCCTAGCTGCGAAACGGCACAGAACGCGCTCCTAGGAGCTGCACTCTGCAAAGGGAAACTGTGCTCGGGGAACAAAGCTCAGCCCCAAGGCGGCTTGGCTCAGGATCGCAGCGCTTGCCTAGTTCTCACCTAGCCCTAGGCTCCCCATAGGGCCAAGGAGGGTCTGGGCTGCCTCTGGCTCCGTGGGCACTGCTGCTTGGCTGGTGGTCTCCGCACCGTGAAACCAACTCCAAACGTGTTCGCCTTCGCGGAGAAGGCTGATTTGGCAGGAAGAAGCCCTGTGTGCACTGGCCCTGGCAACACACCCATAGCCAGCTAGGGAAGTACCAACCTAGGGCCTAGCAGCGAAACGGCACAGAACGCGCTCCTAGGAGCTGCACTCTGCAAAGGGAAACTGTGCTCGGGGAACAAAGCTCAGCCCCAAGGCGGCTTGGCTCAGGATCGCAGCGCTTGCCTAGTTCTCACCTAGCCCTAGGCTCCCCATAGGGCCAAGGAGGGTCTGGGCTGCCTCTGGCTCCGTGGGCACTGCTGCTTGGTTGGTGGTCTCCCCACCTTGAAACCAACTCCAAACGTGTTCTCCTTCGTGGAGAAGGCTGATTTGGCAGGAAGAAGCCCTGTGTGCACTGGCCCTGGCAACACACCCATCGCCAGCTAAGGAGGGACCCACCTAGGGCCTAGCTGCGAAACGGCACAAAACGCGCTCCTAGGAGCTGCACTCTGCAAAGGGAAACTGTGCTCGGGGAACAAAACTCAGCCCCAAGGCGGCTTGGCTCAGGATCGCAGCGCTTGCCTAGTTCTCACCTAGCCCTAGGCTCCCCATAGGGCCAAGGAGGGTCTGGGCTGCCTCTGGATCCGTGGGCACTGCTGCTTGGCTGGTGGTCTCCGCACCTTGAAACCAACTCCAAACGTGTTCGCCTTCGCGGAGAAGGCTGATTTGGCAGGAAGAAGCCCTGTGTGCACTGGCCCTGGCAACACACCCATCGCCAGCGAGGGAGGGACCCACCTAGGGCCTAGCTGCGAAACGGCACAAATCGCGCACCTAGGAGCAGCACTCTGCAAAGGGAAACTGTGCTCGGGGAACAAACCTCAGCCCCAAGGCAGCTTGGCTCAGGATCGCAGCGCTTGCCTAGTTCTCACCTAGCACTAGGCTCCCCATAGGGCCAAGGAGGGTCTGGGCTGCCTCTGGCTCCGTGGGCACTGCTGCTTGGTTGGTTGTCTCCGCACCTTGAAACCAACTCCAAACGTGTTCTCCTTCGTGGAGAAGGCTGATTTGGCAGGAAGAAGCCCTGTGTGCACTGGCCCTGGCAAACCGCCCATAGCCAGCTAGGGAGGGACCCACCTAGGGCCTAGCTGCGAAACGGCACAAAACGCGCTCCTAGGAGCTGCACTCTGCAAAGGGAAACTGTGCTCGGGGAACAAAGCTCAGCCCCAAGGCGGCTTGGCTCAGGATCGCAGCGCTTGCCTAGTTCTCACCTAGCCCTAGGCTCCCCATAGGGCCAAGGAGGGTCTGGGCTGCCTCTGGCTCCGTGGGCAATCCTGCTTGGCTGGTGGTCTCCGCACCGTGAAACCAACTCCAAACGTGTTCTCCTTCGCGGAGAAGGCTGATTTGGCAGGAAGAGGCCCTGTTTGCACTGGCCCTGGTAACCCACCCATCGCCAGCTAGGGAGGGACCCACCTAGGGCCTAGCTGCGAAACGGCACAAAACGCGCACCTAGGAGCAGCACTCTGCAAAGGGAGACTGTGCTCAGGGAACAAACCTCAGCCCCAAGGCGGCTTGGCTCAGGATCGCAGCGCTTGCCTAGTTCTCACCTAGCCCTAGGCTCCCCATAGGGCCAAGGAGGGTCTGGGCTGCCTCTGGCTCCGTGGGCACTGCTGCTTGGCTGGTGGTCTCCGCACCGTGAAACGAACTCCAAACGCGTTCGCCTTCGCGGAGAAGGCTGATTTGGCAGGAAGAAGCCCTGTGTGCACTGGCCCTGGCAACACACCCATAGCCAGCTAGGGAAGTACCAACCTAGGGCCTAGCAGCGAAACGGCACAGAACGCGCTCCTAGGAGCTGCACTCTGCAAAGGGAAACTGTGCTCGGGGAACAAAGCTCAGCCCCAAGGCGGCTTGGCTCAGGATCGCAGCGCTTGCCTAGTTCTCACCTAGCCCTAGGCTCCCCATAGGGCCAAGGAGGGTCTGGGCTGCCTCTGGCTCCGTGGGCACTGCTGCTTGGCTGGTGGTCTCCGCACCGTGAAACGAACTCCAAACGCGTTCGCCTTCGCGGAGAAGGCTGATTTGGCAGGAAGAAGCCCTGTGTGCACTGGCCCTGGCAACACACCCATAGCCAGCTAGGGAAGTACCAACCTAGGGCCTAGCAGCGAAACGGCACAGAACGCGCTCCTAGGAGCTGCACTCTGCAAAGGGAAACTGTGCTCGGGGAACAAAGCTCAGCCCCAAGGCGGCTTGGCTCAGGATCGCAGCGCTTGCCTAGTTCTCACCTAGCCCTAGGCTCCCCATAGGGCCAAGGAGGGTCTGGGCTGCCTCTGGCTCCGTGGGCACTGCTGCTTGGTTGGTGGTCTCCCCACCTTGAAACCAACTCCAAACGTGTTCTCCTTCGTGGAGAAGGCTGATTTGGCAGGAAGAAGCCCTGTGTGCACTGGCCCTGGCAACACACCCATCGCCAGCTAAGGAGGGACCCACCTAGGGCCTAGCTGCGAAACGGCACAAAACGCGCTCCTAGGAGCTGCACTCTGCAAAGGGAAACTGTGCTCGGGGAACAAAACTCAGCCCCAAGGCGGCTTGGCTCAG
Source organism: Sus scrofa (assembly GCF_054392235.1). Lineage (NCBI taxonomy): Eukaryota > Metazoa > Chordata > Mammalia > Artiodactyla > Suidae > Sus > Sus scrofa. The sequence continues at coordinate 29,908,914 of NC_139389.1, read as the reverse complement.
GATCGCAGCGCTTGCCTAGTTCTCACCTAGCCCTAGGCTCCCCATAGGGCCAAGGAGGGTCTGGGCTGCCTCTGGCTCCGTGGGCACTGCTGCTTGGCTGGTGGTCTCCGCACCTTGAAACCAACTCCAAACGTGTTCGCCTTCGCGGAGAAGGCTGATTTGGCAGGAAGAAGCCCTGTGTGCACTGGCCCTGGCAACACCCCCATCGCCAGCGAGGGAGGGACCCACCTAGGGCCTAGCTGCGAAACGGCACAAATCGCGCACCTAGGAGCAGCACTCTGCAAAGGGAAACTGTGCTCGGGGAACAAACCTCAGCCCCAAGGCAGCTTGGCTCAGGATCGCAGCGCTTGCCTAGTTCTCACCTAGCACTAGGCTCCCCATAGGGCCAAGGAGGGTCTGGGCTGCCTCTGGCTCCGTGGGCACTGCTGCTTGGTTGGTTGTCTCCGCACCTTGAAACCAACTCCAAACGTGTTCTCCTTCGTGGAGAAGGCTGATTTGGCAGGAAGAAGCCCTGTGTGCACTGGCCCTGGCAAACCGCCCATAGCCAGCTAGGGAGGGACCCACCTAGGGCCTAGCTGCGAAACGGCACAAAACGCGCTCCTAGGAGCTGCACTCTGCAAAGGGAAACTGTGCTCGGGGAACAAAGCTCAGCCCCAAGGCGGCTTGGCTCAGGATCGCAGCGCTTGCCTAGTTCTCACCTAGCCCTAGGCTCCCCATAGGGCCAAGGAGGGTCTGGGCTGCCTCTGGCTCCGTGGGCAATCCTGCTTGGCTGGTGGTCTCCGCACCGTGAAACCAACTCCAAACGTGTTCTCCTTCGCGGAGAAGGCTGATTTGGCAGGAAGAGGCCCTGTTTGCACTGGCCCTGGTAACCCACCCATCGCCAGCTAGGGAGGGACCCACCTAGGGCCTAGCTGCGAAACGGCACAAAACGCGCACCTAGGAGCAGCACTCTGCAAAGGGAGACTGTGCTCAGGGAACAAACCTCAGCCCCAAGGCGGCTTGGCTCAGGATCGCAGCGCTTGCCTAGTTCTCACCTAGCCCTAGGCTCCCCATAGGGCCAAGGAGGGTCTGGGCTGCCTCTGGCTCCGTGGGCACTGCTGCTTGGCTGGTGGTCTCCGCACCTTGAAACCAACTCCAAACGTGTTCTCCTTCGCGGAGAAGGCTGATTTGGCAGGAAGAAGCCCTGTGTGCACTGGCCCTGGCAACCCACCCATAGCCAGCTAAGGAGGGACCCACCTAGGGCCTAGCTGCGAAACGGCACAAAACGCGCTCCTAGGAGCTGCACTCTGCAAAGGGAAACTGTGCTCGGGGAACAAAGCTCAGCCCCAAGGCGGCTTGGCTCAGGATCGCAGCGCTTGCCTAGTTCTCACCTAGCCCTAGGCTCCCCATAGGGCCAAGGATGGTCTGGGCTGCCTCTGGCTCCGTGGGCACTGCTGCTTGGCTGGTGGTCTCCGCACCTTGAAACCAACTCCAAACGTGTTCTCCTTCGTGGAGAAGGCTGATTTGGCAGGAAGAAGCCCTGTGTGCACTGGCCCTGGCAACCCACCCATAGCCAGCTAGGGAGGGACTCACCTAGGGCCTAGCTGCGAAACGGCACAAAACGCGCTCCTAGGAGCTGCACTCTGCAAAGGGAAACTGTGCTCGGGGAACAAAGCTCAGCCCCAAGGCGGCTTGGCTCAGGATCGCAGCGCTTGCCTAGTTCTCACCTAGCCCTAGGCTCCCCATAGGGCCAAGGAGGGTCTGGGCTGCCTCTGGCTCCGTGGGCACTGCTGCTTGGTTGGTGGTCTCCGCACCTTGAAACCACCTCCAAACGTGTTCTCCTTCGTGGAGAAGGCTGATTTGGCAGGAAGAAGCCCTGTGTGCACTGGCCCTGGCAACACACCCATCGCCAGCTAAGGAGGGACCCACCTAGGGCCTAGCTGCGAAACGGCACAAAACGCGCTCCTAGGAGCTGCACTCTGCAAAGGGAAACTGTGCTCGGGGAACAAAGCTCAGCCCCAAGGCGGCTTGGCTCAGGATCGCAGCGCTTGCCAAGTTCTCACCTAGCCCTAGGCTCCCCATAGGGCCAAGGAGGGGCTGGGCTGCCTCTGGCTCCTTGGGCCCTGCTGCTTGGCTGGTGGTCTCCGCACCGTGAAACCAACTCCAAACGTGTTCGCCTTCGCGGAGAAGGCTGATTTGGCAGGAAGAGGCCCTGTGTGCACTGGCCCTGGTAACCCACCCATCGCCAGCTAGGGAGGGACCCACCTAGGGCCTAGCTGCGAAACGGCACAAAACGCGCACCTAGGAGCAGCACTCTGCAAAGGGAGACTGTGCTCGGGGAACAAACCTCAGCCCCAAGGCGGCTTGGCTCAGGATCGCAGCGCTTGCCTAGTTCTCACCTAGCCCTAGGCTCCCCATAGGGCCAAGGAGGGTCTGGGCTGCCTCTGGCTCCGTGGGCACTGCTGCTTGGCTGGTGGTCTCCGCACCTTGAAACCAACTCCAAACGTGTTCTCCTTCGCGGAGAAGGCTGATTTGGCAGGAAGTAGCCCTGTGTGCACTGGCCCTGGCAACACACCCATCGCCAGGGAGGGAGGGACCCACCTAGGGCCTAGCTGCGAAACGGCACAAAACGCGCACCTAGGAGCAGCACTCTTCAAAGGGAAACTGTGCTCGGGGAACAAACCTCAGCCCCAAGGCAGCTTGGCTCAGGATCGCAGCGCTTGCCTAGTTCTCACCTAGCCCTAGGCTCCCCATAGGGCCAAGGAGGGTCTGGGCTGCCTCTGGCTCCGTGGGCACTGCTGCTTGGCTGGTGGTCTCCGCACCTTGAAACCAACTCCAAACGTGTTCTCCTTCGCGGAGAAGGCTGATTTGGCAGGAAGAAGCCCTGTGTGCACTGGCCCTGGCAAACCACCCATAGCCAGCTAAGGAGGGACCCACCTAGGGCCTAGCTGCGAAACGGCACAAAACGCGCTCCTAGGAGCTGCACTCTGCAAAGGGAAACTGTGCTCAGGGAACAAACCTCAGCCCCAAGGCGGCTTGGCTCAGGATCGCAGCGCTTGCCTAGTTCTCACCTAGCCCTAGGCTCCCCATAGGGCCAAGGAGGGTCTGGGCTGCCTCTGGCTCCGTGGGCACTGCTGCTTGGCTGGTGGTCTCCGCACCTTGAAACCAACTCCAAACGTGTTCTCCTTCGTGGAGAAGGCTGATTTGGCAGGAAGAAGCCCTGTGTGCACTGGCCCTGGCAACCCACCCATAGCCAGCTAGGGAGGGACCCACCTAGGGCCTAGCTGCGAAACGGCACAGAACGCGCTCCTAGGAGCTGCACTCTGCAAAGGGAAACTGTGCTCGGGGAACAAAGCTCAGCCCCAAGGCGGCTTGGCTCAGGATCGCAGCGCTTGCCTAGTTCTCACGTAGCCCTAGGCTCCCCATAGGGCCAAGGAGGGTCTGGGCTGCCTCTGGCTCCGTGGGCACTGCTGCTTGGCTGGTGGTCTCCGCACCGTGAAACCAACTCCAAACGTGTTCGCCTTCGCGGAGAAGGCTGATTTGGCAGGAAGAAGCCCTGTGTGCACTGGCCCTGGCAACACACCCATAGCCAGCTAGGGAAGTACCCACCTAGGGCCTAGCAGCGAAACGGCACAGAACGCGCTCCTAGGAGCTGCACTCTGCAAAGGGAAACTGTGCTCGGGGAACAAAGCTCAGCCCCAAGGCGGCTTGGCTCAGGATCGCAGCGCTTGCCTAGTTCTCACCTAGCCCTAGGCTCCCCATAGGGCCAAGGAGGGTCTGGGCTGCCTCTGGCTCCGTGGGCACTGCTGCTTGGTTGGTGGTCTCCCCACCTTGAAACCAACTCCAAACGTGTTCTCCTTCGTGGAGAAGGCTGATTTGGCAGGAAGAAGCCCTGTGTGCACTGGCCCTGGCAACACACCCATCGCCAGCTAAGGAGGGACCCACCTAGGGCCTAGCTGCGAAACGGCACAAAACGCGCTCCTAGGAGCTGCACTCTGCAAAGGGAAACTGTGCTCGGGGAACAAAACTCAGCCCCAAGGCGGCTTGGCTCAGGATCGCAGCGCTTGCCTAGTTCTCACCTAGCCCTAGGCTCCCCATAGGGCCAAGCAGGGTCTGGGCTGCCTCTGGCTCCGTGGGCACTGCTGCTTGGCTGGTGGTCTCCGCACCTTGAAACCAACTCCAAACGTGTTCGCCTTCGCGGAGAAGGCTGATTTGGCAGGAAGAAGCCCTGTGTGCACTGGCCCTGGCAACACACCCATCGCCAGCGAGGGAGGGACCCACCTAGGGCCTAGCTGCGAAACGGCACAAAACGCGCACCTAGGAGCAGCACTCTGCAAAGGGAAACTGTGCTCGGGGAACAAACCTCAGCCCCAAGGCAGCTTGGCTCAGGATCGCAGCGCTTGCCTAGTTCTCACCTAGCACTAGGCTCCCCATAGGGCCAAGGAGGGTCTGGGCTGCCTCTGGCTCCGTGGGCACTGCTGCTTGGTTGGTTGTCTCCGCACCTTGAAACCAACTCCAAACGTGTTCTCCTTCGTGGAGAAGGCTGATTTGGCAGGAAGAAGCCCTGTGTGCACTGGCCCTGGCAAACCGCCCATAGCCAGCTAGGGAGGGACCCACCTAGGGCCTAGCTGCGAAACGGCACAAAACGCGCTCCTAGGAGCTGCACTCTGCAAAGGGAAACTGTGCTCGGGGAACAAAGCTCAGCCCCAAGGCGGCTTGGCTCAGGATCGCAGCGCTTGCCTAGTTCTCACCTAGCCCTAGGCTCCCCATAGGGCCAAGGAGGGTCTGGGCTGCCTCTGGCTCCGTGGGCAATCCTGCTTGGCTGGTGGTCTCCGCACCGTGAAACCAACTCCAAACGTGTTCGCCTTCGCGGAGAAGGCTGATTTGGCAGGAAGAAGCCCTGTGTGCACTGGCCCTGGTAACCCACCCATCGCCATCTAGGGAGGGACCCACTTAGGGCCTAGCTGCGAAACCGCACAAAACGCGCACCTAGGAGCAGCACTCTGCAAAGGGAAACTGTGCTCGGGGAACAAACCTCAGCCCCAAGGCGGCTTGGCTCAGGATCGCAGCGCTTGCCTAGTTCTCACCTAGCCCTAGGCTCCCCATAGGGCCAAGGAGGGTCTGGGCTGCCTCTGGCTCCGTGGGCACTGCTGCTTGGTTGGTGGTCTCCGCAGCTTGAAACCAACTCCAAACGTGTTCTCCTTCGCGGAGAAGGCTGATTTGGCAGGAAGAAGCCCTGTGTGCACTGGCCCTGGCAAACCACCCATAGCCAGCTAAGGAGGGACCCACCTAGGGCCTAGCTGCGAAACGGCACAGAACGCGCTCCTAGGAGCTGCACTCTGCAAAGGGAAACTGTGCTCGGGGAACAAAGCTCAGCCCCAAGGCGGCTTGGCTCAGGATCGCAGCGCTTGCCTAGTTCTCACCTAGCCCTAGGCTCCCCATAGGGCCAAGGAGGGGCTGGGCTGCCTCTGGCTCCGTGGGCACTGCTGCTTGGCTGGTGGTCTCCGCACCGTGAAACCAACTCCAAACGTGTTCGCCTTCGCGGAGAAGGCTGATTTGGCAGGAAGAAGCCCTGTGTGCACTGGCCCTGGCAACACACCCATAGCCAGCTAAGGAGGGACCCACCTAGGGCCTAGCTGCGAAACGGCACAAAACGCGCTCCTAGGAGCTGCACTCTGCAAAGGGAAACTGTGCTCGGGGAACAAAGCTCAGCCCCAAGGCGGCTTGGCTCAGGATCGCAGCGCTTGCCTAGTTCTCACCTAGCCCTAGGCTCCCCATAGGGCCAAGGAGGGTCTGGGCTGCCTCTGGCTCCGTGGGCACTGCTGCTTGGTTGGTGGTCTCCGCACCTTGAAACCAACTCCAAACGTGTTCTCCTTCGTGGAGAAGGCTGATTTGGCAGGAAGAAGCCCTGTGTGCACTGGCCCTGGCAAACCACCCATAGCCAGCTAAGGAGGGACCCACCTAGGGCCTAGCTGCGAAACGGCACAAAACGCGCTCCTAGGAGCTGCACTCTGCAAAGGGAAACTGTGCTCGGGGAACAAAGCTCAGCCCCAAGGCGGCTTGGCTCAGGATCGCAGCGCTTGCCTAGTTCTCACCTAGCCCTAGGCTCCCCATAGGGCCAAGGAGGGTCTGGGCTGCCTCTGGCTCCGTGGGCAATCCTGCTTGGCTGGTGGTCTCCGCACCGTGAAACCAACTCCAAACGTGTTCTCCTTCGCGGAGAAGGCTGATTTGGCAGGAAGAAGCCCTGTGTGCACTGGCCCTGGTAACCCACCCATCGCCATCTAGGGAGGGACCCACCTAGGGCCTAGCTGCGAAACGGCACAAAACGCGCACCTAGGAGCAGCACTCTTCAAAGGGAAACTGTGCTCGGGGAACAAACCTCAGCCCCAAGGCGGCTTGGCTCAGGATCGCAGCGCTTGCCTAGTTCTCACCTAGCCCTAGGCTCACCATAGGGCCAAGGAGGGTCTGGGCTGCCTCTGGCTCCGTGGGCACTGCTGCTTGGTTGGTGGTCTCCGCAGCTTGAAACCAACTCCAAACGTGTTCTCCTTCGCGGAGAAGGCTGATTTGGCAGGAAGAAGCCCTGTGTGCACTGGCCCTGGCAAACCACCCATAGCCAGCTAAGGAGGGACCCACCTATGGCCTAGCTGCGAAACGGCACAGAACGCGCTCCTAGGAGCTGCACTCTGCAAAGGGAAACTGTGCTCGGGGAACAAAGCTCAGCCCCAAGGCGGCTTGGCTCAGGATCGCAGCGCTTGCCTAGTTCTCACCTAGCCCTAGGCTCCCCATAGGGCCAAGGAGGGGCTGGGCTGCCTCTGGCTCCGTGGGCAGTGCTGCTTGGCTGGTGGTCTCCGCACCGTGAAACCAACTCCAAACGTGTTCGCCTTCGCGGAGAAGGCTGATTTGGCAGGAAGAAGCCCTGTGTGCACTGGCCCTGGCCAACCACCCATAGCCAGCTAAGGAGGGACCCACCTAGGGCCTAGCTGCGAAACGGCACAAAACGCGCTCCTAGGAGCTGCACTCTGCAAAGGGAAACTGTGCTCGGGGAACAAAGCTCAGCCCCAAGGCGGCTTGGCTCAGGATCGCAGCGCTTGCCTAGTTCTCACCTAGCCCTAGGCTCCCCATAGGGCCAAGGAGGGTCTGGGCTGCCTCTGGCTCCGTGGGCACTGCTGCTTGGCTGGTGGTCTCCGCACCTTGAAACCAACTCCAAACATGTTCTCCTTCGTGGAGAAGGCTGATTTGGCAGGAAGAAGCCCTGTGTGCACTGGCCCTGGCAACCCACCCATAGCCAGCTATGGAGGGACTCACCTAGGGCCTAGCTGCGAAACGGCACAAAACGCGCTCCTAGGAGCTGCACTCTGCAAAGGGAAACTGTGCTCGGGGAACAAAGCTCAGCCCCAAGGCGGCTTGGCTCAGGATCGCAGCGCTTGCCTAGTTCTCACCTAGCCCTAGGCTCCCCATAGGGCCAAGGAGGGGCTGGGCTGCCTCTGGCTCCGTGGGCACTGCTGCTTGGCTGGTGGTCTCCGCACCGTGAAACCAACTCCAAACGTGTTCGCCTTCGCGGAGAAGGCTGATTTGGCAGGAAGAAGCCCTGTGTGCACTGGCCCTGGCAACACACCCATAGCCAGCTAGGGAAGTACCCACCTAGGGCCTAGCAGCGAAACGGCACAGAACGCGCTCCTAGGAGCTGCACTCTGCAAAGGGAAACTGTGCTCGGGGAACAAAGCTCAGCCCCAAGGCGGCTTGGCTCAGGATCGCAGCGCTTGCCTAGTTCTCACCTAGCCCTAGGCTCCCCATAGGGCCAAGGAGGGTCTGGGCTGCCTCTGGCTCCGTGGGCACTGCTGCTTGGTTGGTGGTCTCCCCACCTTGAAACCAACTCCAAACGTGTTCTCCTTCGTGGAGAAGGCTGATTTGGCAGGAAGAAGCCCTGTGTGCACTGGCCCTGGCAACACACCCATCGCCATCTAAGGAGGGACCCACCTAGGGCCTAGCTGTGAAACGGCACAAAACGCGCTCCTAGGAGCTGCACTCTGCAAAGGGAAACTGTGCTCGGGGAACAAAACTCAGCCCCAAGGCGGCTTGGCTCAGGATCGCAGCGCTTGCCTAGTTCTCACCTAGCCCTAGGCTCCCCATAGGGCCAAGGAGGGTCTGGGCTGCCTCTGGCTCCGTGGGCACTGCTGCTTGGCTGGTGGTCTCCGCACCTTGAAACCAACTCCAAACGTGTTCGCCTTCGCGGAGAAGGCTGATTTGGCAGGAAGAAGCCCTGTGTGCACTGGCCCTGGCAACACACCCATCGCCAGCGAGGGAGGGACCCACCTAGGGCCTAGCTGCGAAACGGCACAAAACGCGCATCTAGGAGCAGCACTCTGCAAAGGGAAACTGTGCTCGGGGAACAAACCTCAGCCCCAAGGCAGCTTGGCTCAGGATCGCAGCGCTTGCCTAGTTCTCACCTAGCACTAGGCTCCCCATAGGGCCAAGGAGGGTCTGGGCTGCCTCTGGCTCCGTGGGCACTGCTGCTTGGTTGGTTGTCTCCGCACCTTGAAACCAACTCCAAACGTGTTCTCCTTCGTGGAGAAGGCTGATTTGGCAGGAAGAAGCCCTGTGTGCACTGGCCCTGGCAAACCGCCCATAGCCAGCTAGGGAGGGACCCACCTAGGGCCTAGCTGCGAAACGGCACAAAACGCGCTCCTAGGAGCTGCACTCTGCAAAGGGAAACTGTGCTCGGGGAACAAAGCTCAGCCCCAAGGCGGCTTGGCTCAGGATCGCAGCGCTTGCCTAGTTCTCACGTAGCCCTAGGCTCCGCATAGGGCCAAGGAGGGTCTGGGCTGCCTCTGGCTCCGTGGGCAATCCTGCTTGGCTGGTGGTCTCCGCACCATGAAACCAACTCCAAACGTGTTCGCCTTCGCGGAGAAGGCTGATTTGGCAGGAAGAAGCCCTGTGTGCACTGGCCCTGGTAACCCACCCATCGCCATCTAGGGAGGGACCCACCTAGGGCCTAGCTGCGAAACCGCACAAAACGCGCACCTAGGAGCAGCACTCTGCAAAGGGAAACTGTGCTCGGGGAACAAACCTCAGCCCCAAGGCGGCTTGGCTCAGGATCGCAGCGCTTGCCTAGTTCTCACCTAGCCCTAGGCTCCCCATAGGGCCAAGGAGGGTCTGGGCTGCCTCTGGCTCCGTGGGCACTGCTGCTTGGTTGGTGGTCTCCGCACCGTGAAACCAACTCCAAACGTGTTCGCCTTCGCGGAGAAGGCTGATTTGGCAGGAAGAAGCCCTGTGTGCACTGGCCCTGGCAAACCACCCATAGCCAGCTAAGGAGGGACCCACCTAGGGCCTAGCTGCGAAACGGCACAGAACGCGCTCCTAGGAGCTGCACTCTGCAAAGGGAAACTGTGCTCGGGGAACAAAGCTCAGCCCCAAGGCGGCTTGGCTCAGGATCGCAGCGCTTGCCTAGTTCTCACCTAGCCCTAGGCTCCCCATAGGGCCAAGGAGGGGCTGGGCTGCCTCTGGCTCCGTGGGCACTGCTGCTTGGCTGGTGGTCTCCGCACCGTGAAACCAACTCCAAACGTGTTCTCCTTCGCGGAGAAGGCTGATTTGGCAGGAAGAAGCCCTGTGTGCACTGGCCCTGGCAAACCACCCATAGCCAGCTAAGGAGGGACCCACCTAGGGCCTAGCTGCGAAACGGCACAAAACGCGCTCCTAGGAGCTGCACTCTGCAAAGGGAAACTGTGCTCGGGGAACAAAGCTCAGCCCCAAGGCGGCTTGGCTCAGGATCGCAGCGCTTGCCTAGTTCTCACCTAGCCCTAGGCTCCCCATAGGGCCAAGGAGGGGCTGGGCTGCCTCTGGCTCCGTGGGCACTGCTGCTTGGCTGGTGGTCTCCGCACCGTGAAACCAACTCCAAACGTGTTCGCCTTCGCGGAGAAGGCTGATTTGGCAGGAAGAAGCCCTGTGTGCACTGGCCCTGGCAACACACCCATCGCCAGCTAAGGAGGGACCCACCTAGGGCCTAGCTGCGAAACGGCACAAAACGCGCTCCTAGGAGCTGCACTCTGCAAAGGGAAACTGTGCTCGGGGAACAAAGCTCAGCCCCAAGGCGGCTTGGCTCAGGATCGCAGCGCTTGCCTAGTTCTCACCTAGCCCTAGGCTCCCCATAGGGCCAAGGAGGGTCTGGGCTGCCTCTGGCTCCGTGGGCACTGCTGCTTGGTTGGTGGTCTCCGCACCTTGAAACCAACTCCAAACGTGTTCTCCTTCGTGGAGAAGGCTGATTTGGCAGGAAGAAGCCCTGTGTGCACTGGCCCTGGCAAACCACCCATAGCCAGCTAAGGAGGGACCCACCTAGGGCCTAGCTGCGAAACGGCACAAAACGCGCTCCTAGGAGCTGCACTCTGCAAAGGGAAACTGTGCTCGGGGAACAAAGCTCAGCCCCAAGGCGGCTTGGCTCAGGATCGCAGCGCTTGCCTAGTTCTCACCTAGCCCTAGGCTCCCCATAGGGCCAAGGAGGGGCTGGGCTGCCTCTGGCTCCGTGGGCAATCCTGCTTGGCTGGTGGTCTCCGCACCGTGAAACCAACTCCAAACGTGTTCTCCTTCGCGGAGAAGGCTGATTTGGCAGGAAGAAGCCCTGTGTGCACTGGCCCTGGTAACCCACCCATCGCCATCTAGGGAGGGACCCACCTAGGGCCTAGCTGCGAAACGGCACAAAACGCGCACCTAGGAGCAGCACTCTGCAAAGGGAAACTGTGCTCGGGGAACATACCTCAGCCCCAATGTTGCTTGGCTCAGGATCGCAGCGCTTGCCTAGTTCTCACCTAGCCCTAGGCTCCCCATAGGGCCAAGGAGGGTCTGGGCTGCCTCTGGCTCCGTGGGCACTGCTGCTTGGTTGGTGGTCTCCGCAGCTTGAAACCAACTCCAAACGTGTTCTCCTTCGCGGAGAAGGCTGATTTGGCAGGAAGAAGCCCTGTGTGCACTGGCCCTGGCAAACCACCCATAGCCAGCTAAGGAGGGACCCACCTAGGGCCTAGCTGCGAAACGGCACAGAACGCGCTCCTAGGAGCTGCACTCTGCAAAGGGAAACTGTGCTCGGGGAACAAAGCTCAGCCCCAAGGCGGCTTGGCTCAGGATCGCAGCGCTTGCCTAGTTCTCACCTAGCCCTAGGCTCCCCATAGGGCCAAGGAGGGTCTGGGCTGCCTCTGGCTCCGTGGGCACTGCTGCTTGGCTGGTGGTCTCCGCACCTTGAAACCAACTCCAAACGTGTTCTCCTTCGTGGAGAAGGCTGATTTGGCAGGAAGAAGCCCTGTGTGCACTGGCCCTGGCAACCCACCCATAGCCAGCTAGGGAGGGACTCACCTAGGGCCTAGCTGCGAAACGGCACAAAACGCGCTCCTAGGAGCTGCACTCTGCAAAGGGAAACTGTGCTCGGGGAACAAAGCTCAGCCCCAAGGCGGCTTGGCTCAGGATCGCAGCGCTTGCCTAGTTCTCACCTAGCCCTAGGCTCCCCATAGGGCCAAGGAGGGGCTGGGCTGCCTCTGGCTCCGTGGGCACTGCTGCTTGGCTGGTGGTCTCCGCACCGTGAAACCAACTCCAAACGTGTTCGCCTTCGCGGAGAAGGCTGATTTGGCAGGAAGAAGCCCTGTGTGCACTGGCCCTGGCAACACACCCATAGCCAGCTAGGGAAGTACCCACCTAGGGCCTAGCTACGAAACGGCACAGAACGCGCTCCTAGGAGCTGCACTCTGCAAAGGGAAACTGTGCTCGGGGAACAAAGCTCAGCCCCAAGGCGGCTTGGCTCAGGATCGCAGCGCTTGCCTAGTTCTCACCTAGCCCTAGGCTCCCCATAGGGCCAAGGAGGGTCTGGGCTGCCTCTGGCTCCGTGGGCACTGCTGCTTGGTTGGTGGTCTCCGCACCTTGAAACCAACTCCAAACGTGTTCTCCTTCGTGGAGAAGGCTGATTTGGCAGGAAGAAGCCCTGTGTGCACTGGCCCTGGCAACACACCCATCGCCAGCTAAGGAGGGACCCACCTAGGGCCTAGCTGCGAAACGGCACAGAACGCGCTCCTAGGAGCTGCACTCTGCAAAGGGAAACTGTGCTCGGGGAACAAAGCTCAGCCCCAAGGCGGCTTGGCTCAGGATCGCAGCGCTTGCCTAGTTCTCACCTAGCCCTAGGCTCCCCATAGGGCCAAGGAGGGTCTGGGCTGCCTCTGGCTCCGTGGGCACTGCTGCTTGGCTGGTGGTCTCCGCACCTTGAAACCAACTCCAAACGTGTTCTCCTTCGCGGAGAAGGCTGATTTGGCAGGAAGAAGCCCTGTGTGCACTGGCCCTGGCAACCCACCCATAGCCAGCTAGGGAAGGACCCACCTAGGGCCTAGCTGCGAAACGGCACAGAACGCACTACTAGGAGCTGCACTCTGCAAAGGGAAACTGTGCTCGGGGAACAAAGCTCAGCCCCAAGGCGGCTTGGCTCAGGATCGCAGCGCTTGCCTAGTTCTCACCTAGCCCTAGGCTCCCCATAGGGCCAAGGAGGGTCTGGGCTGCCTCTGGCTCCGTGGGCACTGCTGCTTGGTTGGTGGTCTCCGCACCTTTAAACCAACTCCAAACGTGTTCTCCTTCGTGGAGAAGGCTGATTTGGCAGGAAGAAGCCCTGTGTGCACTGGCCCTGGCAAACCACCCATAGCCAGCTAAGGAGGGACCCACCTAGGGCCTAGCTGCGAAACGGCACAAAACGCGCTCCTAGGAGCTGCACTCTGCAAAGGGAAACTGTGCTCGGGGAACAAAGCTCAGCCCCAAGGCGGCTTGGCTCAGGATCGCAGCGCTTGCCTAGTTCTCACCTAGCCCTAGGCTCCCCATAGGGCCAAGGAGGGTCTGGGCTGCCTCTGGCTCCGTGGGCAATCCTGCTTGGCTGGTGGTCTCCGCACCGTGAAACCAACTCCAAACGTGTTCTCCTTCGCGGAGAAGGCTGATTTGGCAGGAAGAAGCCCTGTGTGCACTGGCCCTGGTAACCCACCCATCGCCATCTAGGGAGGGACCCACCTAGGGCCTAGCTGCGAAACGGCACAAAACGCGCACCTAGGAGCAGCACTCTGCAAAGGGAAACTGTGCTCGGGGAACAAACCTCAGCCCCAAGGCGGCTTGGCTCAGGATCGCAGCGCTTGCCTAGTTCTCACCTAGCCCTAGGCTCCCCATAGGGCCAAGGAGGGTCTGGGCTGCCTCTGGCTCCGTGGGCACTGCTGCTTCGTTGGTGGTCTCCGCAGCTTGAAACCAACTCCAAACGTGTTCGCCTTCGCGGAGAAGGCTGATTTGGCAGGAAGAAGCCCTGTGTGCACTGGCCCTGGCAAACCACCCATAGCCAGCTAAGGAGGGACCCACCTAGGGCCTAGCTGCGAAACGGCACAGAACGCGCTCCTAGGAGCTGCACTCTGCAAAGGGAAACTGTGCTCGGGGAACAAAGCTCAGCCCCAAGGCGGCTTGGCTCAGGATCGCAGCGCTTGCCTAGTTCTCACCTAGCCCTAGGCTCCCCATAGGGCCAAGGAGGGGCTGGGCTGCCTCTGGCTCCATGGGCACTGCTGCTTGGCTGGTGGTCTCCGCACCGTGAAACCAACTCCAAACGTGTTCGCCTTCGCGGAGAAGGCTGATTTGGCAGGAAGAAGCCCTGTGTGCACTGGCCCTGGGAAACCACCCATAGCCAGCTAAGGAGGGACCCACCTAGGGCCTAGCTGCGAAACGGCACAAAACGCGCTCCTAGGAGCTGCACTCTGCAAAGGGAAACTGTGCTCGGGGAACAAAGCTCAGCCCCAAGGCGGCTTGGCTCAGGATCGCAGCGCTTGCCTAGTTCTCACCTAGCCCTAGGCTCCCCATAGGGCCAAGGAGGGTCTGGGCTGCCTCTGGCTCCGTGGGCACTGCTGCTTGGCTGGTGGTCTCCGCACCTTGAAACCAACTCCAAACGTGTTCGCCTTCGCGGAGAAGGCTGATTTGGCAGGAAGAAGCCCTGTGTGCACTGGCCCTGGCAACACACCCATCGCCAGCGAGGGAGGGACCCACCTAGGGCCTAGCTGCGAAACGGCACAAAACGCGCACCTAGGAGCAGCACTCTGCAAAGGGAAACTGTGCTCGGGGAACAAACCTCAGCCCCAAGGCAGCTTGGCTCAGGATCGCAGCGCTTGCCTAGTTCTCACCTAGCACTAGGCTCCCCATAGGGCCAAGGAGGGTCTGGGCTGCCTCTGGCTCCGTGGGCACTGCTGCTTGGTTGGTTGTCTCCGCACCTTGAAACCAACTCCAAACGTGTTCTCCTTCGTGGAGAAGGCTGATTTGGCAGGAAGAAGCCCTGTGTGCACTGGCCCTGGCAAACCGCCCATAGCCAGCTAGGGAGGGACCCACCTAGGGCCTAGCTGCGAAACGGCACAAAACGCGCTCCTAGGAGCTGCACTCTGCAAAGGGAAACTGTGCTCGGGGAACAAAGCTCAGCCCCAAGGCGGCTTGGCTCAGGATCGCAGCGCTTGCCTAGTTCTCACCTAGCCCTAGGCTCCCCATAGGGCCAAGGAGGGTCTGGGCTGCCTCTGGCTCCGTGGGCAATCCTGCTTGGCTGGTGGTCTCCGCACCGTGAAACCAACTCCAAACGTGTTCGCCTTCGCGGAGAAGGCTGATTTGGCAGGAAGAAGCCCTGTGTGCACTGGCCCTGGTAACCCACCCATCGCCATCTAGGGAGGGACCCACCTAGGGCCTAGCTGCGAAACCGCACAAAACGCGCACCTAGGAGCAGCACTCTGCAAAGGGAAACTGTGCTCGGGGAACAAACCTCAGCCCCAAGGCGGCTTGGCTCAGGATCGCAGCGCTTGCCTAGTTCTCACCTAGCCCTAGGCTCCCCATAGGGCCAAGGAGGGTCTGGGCTGCCTCTGGCTCCGTGGGCACTGCTGCTTGGTTGGTGGTCTCCGCACCGTGAAACCAACTCCAAACGTGTTCGCCTTCGCGGAGAAGGCTGATTTGGCAGGAAGAAGCCCTGTGTGCACTGGCCCTGGCAAACCACCCATAGCCAGCTAAGGAGGGACCCACCTAGGGCCTAGCTGCGAAACGGCACAGAACGCGCTCCTAGGAGCTGCACTCTGCAAAGGGAAACTGTGCTCGGGGAACAAAGCTCAGCCCCAAGGCGGCTTGGCTCAGGATCGCAGCGCTTGCCTAGTTCTCACCTAGCCCTAGGCTCCCCATAGGGCCAAGGAGGGGCTGGGCTGCCTCTGGCTCCGTGGGCACTGCTGCTTGGCTGGTGGTCTCCGCACCGTGAAACCAACTCCAAACGTGTTCTCCTTCGCGGAGAAGGCTGATTTGGCAGGAAGAAGCCCTGTGTGCACTGGCCCTGGCAACCCACCCATCGCCAGCTAGGGAGGGACCCACCTAGGGCCTAGCTGCGAAACGGCACAAAACGCGCTCCTAGGAGCTGCACTCTGCAAAGGGAAACTGTGCTCGGGGAACAAAGCTCAGCCCCAAGGCGGCTTGGCTCAGGATCGCAGCGCTTGCCTAGTTCTCACCTAGCCCTAGGCTCCCCATAGGGCCAAGGAGGGGCTGGGCTGCCTCTGGCTCCGTGGGCACTGCTGCTTGGCTGGTGGTCTCCGCACCGTGAAACCAACTCCAAACGTGTTCGCCTTCGCGGAGAAGGCTGATTTGGCAGGAAGAAGCCCTGTGTGCACTGGCCCTGGCAACACACCCATAGCCAGCTAAGGAGGGACCCACCTAGGGCCTAGCTGCGAAACGGCACAAAACGCGCTCCTAGGAGCTGCACTCTGCAAAGGGAAACTGTGCTCGGGGAACAAAGCTCAGCCCCAAGGCGGCTTGGCTCAGGATCGCAGCGCTTGCCTAGTTCTCACCTAGCCCTAGGCTCCCCATAGGGCCAAGGAGGGTCTGGGCTGCCTCTGGCTCCGTGGGCACTGCTGCTTGGTTGGTGGTCTCCGCACCTTGAAACCAACTCCAAACGTGTTCTCCTTCGTGGAGAAGGCTGATTTGGCAGGAAGAAGCCCTGTGTGCACTGGCCCTGGCAAACCACCCATAGCCAGCTAAGGAGGGACCCACCTAGGGCCTAGCTGCGAAACGGCACAAAACGCGCTCCTAGGAGCTGCACTCTGCAAAGGGAAACTGTGCTCGGGGAACAAAGCTCAGCCCCAAGGCGGCTTGGCTCAGGATCGCAGCGCTTGCCTAGTTCTCACCTAGCCCTAGGCTCCCCATAGGGCCAAGGAGGGGCTGGGCTGCCTCTGGCTCCGTGGGCACTGCTGCTTGGCTGGTGGTCTCCGCACCTTGAAACCAACTCCAAACGTGTTCTCCTTCGTGGAGAAGGCTGATTTGGCAGGAAGAAGCCCTGTGTGCGCTGGCCCTGGCAACCCACCCATAGCCAGCTAGGGAGGGACTCACCTAGGGCCTAGCTGCGAAACGGCACAAAACGCGCTCCTAGGAGCTGCACTCTGCAAAGGGAAACTGTGCTCGGGGAACAAAGCTCAGCCCCAAGGCGGCTTGGCTCAGGATCGCAGCGCTTGCCTAGTTCTCACCTAGCCCTAGGCTCCCCATAGGGCCAAGGAGGGGCTGGGCTGCCTCTGGCTCCGTGGGCACTGCTGCTTGGCTGGTGGTCTCCGCACCGTGAAACCAACTCCAAACGTGTTCGCCTTCGCGGAGAAGGCTGATTTGGCAGGAAGAAGCCCTGTGTGCACTGGCCCTGGCAACACACCCATAGCCAGCTAGGGAAGTACCCACCTAGGGCCTAGCAGCGAAACGGCACAGAACGCGCTCCTAGGAGCTGCACTCTGCAAAGGGAAACTGTGCTCGGGGAACAAAGCTCAGCCCCAAGGCGGCTTGGCTCAGGATCGCAGCGCTTGCCTAGTTCTCACCTAGCCCTAGGCTCCCCATAGGGCCAAGGAGGGTCTGGGCTGCCTCTGGCTCCGTGGGCACTGCTGCTTGGCTGGTGGTCTCCGCACCTTGAAACCAACTCCAAACGTGTTCGCCTTCGCGGAGAAGGCTGATTTGGCAGGAAGAAGCCCTGTGTGCACTGGCCCTGGCAACACACCCATCGCCAGCGAGGGAGGGACCCACCTAGGGCCTAGCTGCGAAACGGCACAAAACGCGCACCTAGGAGCAGCACTCTGCAAAGGGAAACTGTGCTCGGGGAACAAACCTCAGCCCCAAGGCAGCTTGGCTCAGGATCGCAGCGCTTGCCTAGTTCTCACCTAGCACTAGGCTCCCCATAGGGCCAAGGAGGGTCTGGGCTGCCTCTGGCTCCGTGGGCACTGCTGCTTGGTTGGTTGTCTCCGCACCTTGAAACCAACTCCAAACGTGTTCTCCTTCGTGGAGAAGGCTGATTTGGCAGGAAGAAGCCCTGTGTGCACTGGCCCTGGCAAACCGCCCATAGCCAGCTAGGGAGGGACCCACCTAGGGCCTAGCTGCGAAACGGCACAAAACGCGCTCCTAGGAGCTGCACTCTGCAAAGGGAAACTGTGCTCGGGGAACAAAGCTCAGCCCCAAGGCGGCTTGGCTCAGGATCGCAGCGCTTGCCTAGTTCTCACCTAGCCCTAGGCTCCCCATAGGGCCAAGGAGGGTCTGGGCTGCCTCTGGCTCCGTGGGCAATCCTGCTTGGCTGGTGGTCTCCGCACCGTGAAACCAACTCCAAACGTGTTCGCCTTCGCGGAGAAGGCTGATTTGGCAGGAAGAAGCCCTGTGTGCACTGGCCCTGGTAACCCACCCATCGCCATCTAGGGAGGGACCCACCTAGGGCCTAGCTGCGAAACCGCACAAAACGCGCACCTAGGAGCAGCACTCTGCAAAGGGAAACTGTGCTCGGGGAACAAACCTCAGCCCCAAGGCGGCTTGGCTCAGGATCGCAGCGCTTGCCTAGTTCTCACCTAGCCCTAGGCTCCCCATAGGGCCAAGGAGGGTCTGGGCTGCCTCTGGCTCCGTGGGCACTGCTGCTTGGTTGGTGGTCTCCGCACCGTGAAACCAACTCCAAACGTGTTCGCCTTCGCGGAGAAGGCTGATTTGGCAGGAAGAAGCCCTGTGTGCACTGGCCCTGGCAAACCACCCATAGCCAGCTAAGGAGGGACCCACCTAGGGCCTAGCTGCGAAACGGCACAGAACGCGCTCCTAGGAGCTGCACTCTGCAAAGGGAAACTGTGCTCGGGGAACAAAGCTCAGCCCCAAGGCGGCTTGGCTCAGGATCGCAGCGCTTGCCTAGTTCTCACCTAGCCCTAGGCTCCCCATAGGGCCAAGGAGGGGCTGGGCTGCCTCTGGCTCCGTGGGCACTGCTGCTTGGCTGGTGGTCTCCGCACCGTGAAACCAACTCCAAACGTGTTCTCCTTCGCGGAGAAGGCTGATTTGGCAGGAAGAAGCCCTGTGTGCACTGGCCCTGGCAACCCACCCATCGCCAGCTAGGGAGGGACCCACCTAGGGCCTAGCTGCGAAACGGCACAAAACGCGCTCCTAGGAGCTGCACTCTGCAAAGGGAAACTGTGCTCGGGGAACAAAGCTCAGCCCCAAGGCGGCTTGGCTCAGGATCGCAGCGCTTGCCTAGTTCTCACCTAGCCCTAGGCTCCCCATAGGGCCAAGGAGGGGCTGGGCTGCCTCTGGCTCCGTGGGCACTGCTGCTTGGCTGGTGGTCTCCGCACCGTGAAACCAACTCCAAACGTGTTCGCCTTCGCGGAGAAGGCTGATTTGGCAGGAAGAAGCCCTGTGTGCACTGGCCCTGGCAACACACCCATAGCCAGCTAAGGAGGGACCCACCTAGGGCCTAGCTGCGAAACGGCACAAAACGCGCTCCTAGGAGCTGCACTCTGCAAAGGGAAACTGTGCTCGGGGAACAAAGCTCAGCCCCAAGGCGGCTTGGCTCAGGATCGCAGCGCTTGCCTAGTTCTCACCTAGCCCTAGGCTCCCCATAGGGCCAAGGAGGGTCTGGGCTGCCTCTGGCTCCGTGGGCACTGCTGCTTGGTTGGTGGTCTCCGCACCTTGAAACCAACTCCAAACGTGTTCTCCTTCGTGGAGAAGGCTGATTTGGCAGGAAGAAGCCCTGTGTGCACTGGCCCTGGCAAACCACCCATAGCCAGCTAAGGAGGGACCCACCTAGGGCCTAGCTGCGAAACGGCACAAAACGCGCTCCTAGGAGCTGCACTCTGCAAAGGGAAACTGTGCTCGGGGAACAAAGCTCAGCCCCAAGGCGGCTTGGCTCAGGATCGCAGCGCTTGCCTAGTTCTCACCTAGCCCTAGGCTCCCCATAGGGCCAAGGAGGGGCTGGGCTGCCTCTGGCTCCGTGGGCACTGCTGCTTGGCTGGTGGTCTCCGCACCTTGAAACCAACTCCAAACGTGTTCTCCTTCGTGGAGAAGGCTGATTTGGCAGGAAGAAGCCCTGTGTGCGCTGGCCCTGGCAACCCACCCATAGCCAGCTAGGGAGGGACTCACCTAGGGCCTAGCTGCGAAACGGCACAAAACGCGCTCCTAGGAGCTGCACTCTGCAAAGGGAAACTGTGCTCGGGGAACAAAGCTCAGCCCCAAGGCGGCTTGGCTCAGGATCGCAGCGCTTGCCTAGTTCTCACCTAGCCCTAGGCTCCCCATAGGGCCAAGGAGGGGCTGGGCTGCCTCTGGCTCCGTGGGCACTGCTGCTTGGCTGGTGGTCTCCGCACCGTGAAACCAACTCCAAACGTGTTCGCCTTCGCGGAGAAGGCTGATTTGGCAGGAAGAAGCCCTGTGTGCACTGGCCCTGGCAACACACCCATAGCCAGCTAGGGAAGTACCCACCTAGGGCCTAGCAGCGAAACGGCACAGAACGCGCTCCTAGGAGCTGCACTCTGCAAAGGGAAACTGTGCTCGGGGAACAAAGCTCAGCCCCAAGGCGGCTTGGCTCAGGATCGCAGCGCTTGCCTAGTTCTCACCTAGCCCTAGGCTCCCCATAGGGCCAAGGAGGGTCTGGGCTGCCTCTGGCTCCGTGGGCACTGCTGCTTGGTTGGTGGTCTCCGCACCTTGAAACCAACTCCAAACGTGTTCTCCTTCGTGGAGAAGGCTGATTTGGCAGGAAGAAGCCCTGTGTGCACTGGCCCTGGCAACACACCCATCGCCAGCTAAGGAGGGACCCACCTAGGGCCTAGCTGCGAAACGGCACAGAACGCGCTCCTAGGAGCTGCACTCTGCAAAGGGAAACTGTGCTCGGGGAACAAAGCTCAGCCCCAAGGCGGCTTGGCTCAGGATCGCAGCGCTTGCCTAGTTCTCACCTAGCCCTAGGCTCCCCATAGGGCCAAGGAGGGTCTGGGCTGCCTCTGGCTCCGTGGGCACTGCTGCTTGGCTGGTGGTCTCCGCACCTTGAAACCAACTCCAAACGTGTTCTCCTTCGCGGAGAAGGCTGATTTGGCAGGAAGAAGCCCTGTGTGCACTGGCCCTGGCAACA
The DNA here is from genome assembly GCF_054392235.1 of Sus scrofa. Taxonomy (NCBI): domain Eukaryota; kingdom Metazoa; phylum Chordata; class Mammalia; order Artiodactyla; family Suidae; genus Sus; species Sus scrofa. Next base: position 29,888,555 of record NC_139389.1, on the reverse strand, counting down.
CACCCATAGCCAGCTAGGGAAGGACCCACCTAGGGCCTAGCTGCGAAACGGCACAGAACGCACTACTAGGAGCTGCACTCTGCAAAGGGAAACTGTGCTCGGGGAACAAAGCTCAGCCCCAAGGCGGCTTGGCTCAGGATCGCAGCGCTTGCCTAGTTCTCACCTAGCCCTAGGCTCCCCATAGGGCCAAGGAGGGTCTGGGCTGCCTCTGGCTCCGTGGGCACTGCTGCTTGGTTGGTGGTCTCCGCACCTTTAAACCAACTCCAAACGTGTTCTCCTTCGTGGAGAAGGCTGATTTGGCAGGAAGAAGCCCTGTGTGCACTGGCCCTGGCAAACCACCCATAGCCAGCTAAGGAGGGACCCACCTAGGGCCTAGCTGCGAAACGGCACAAAACGCGCTCCTAGGAGCTGCACTCTGCAAAGGGAAACTGTGCTCGGGGAACAAACCTCAGCCCCAAGGCGGCTTGGCTCAGGATCGCAGCGCTTGCCTAGTTCTCACCTAGCCCTAGGCTCCCCATAGGGCCAAGGAGGGTCTGGGCTGCCTCTGGCTCCGTGGGCAATCCTGCTTGGCTGGTGGTCTCCGCACCGTGAAACCAACTCCAAACGTGTTCTCCTTCGCGGAGAAGGCTGATTTGGCAGGAAGAAGCCCTGTGTGCACTGGCCCTGGTAACCCACCCATCGCCATCTAGGGAGGGACCCACCTAGGGCCTAGCTGCGAAACGGCACAAAACGCGCACCTAGGAGCAGCACTCTGCAAAGGGAAACTGTGCTCGGGGAACAAACCTCAGCCCCAAGGCGGCTTGGCTCAGGATCGCAGCGCTTGCCTAGTTCTCACCTAGCCCTAGGCTCCCCATAGGGCCAAGGAGGGTCTGGGCTGCCTCTGGCTCCGTGGGCACTGCTGCTTGGTTGGTGGTCTCCGCAGCTTGAAACCAACTCCAAACGTGTTCGCCTTCGCGGAGAATGCTGATTTGGCAGGAAGAAGCCCTGTGTGCACTGGCCCTGGCAAACCACCCATAGCCAGCTAAGGAGGGACCCACCTAGGGCCTAGCTGCGAAACGGCACAGAACGCGCTCCTAGAAGCTGCACTCTGCAAAGGGAAACTGTGCTCGGGGAACAAAGCTCAGCCCCAAGGCGGCTTGGCTCAGGATCGCAGCGCTTGCCTAGTTCTCACCTAGCCCTAGGCTCCCCATAGGGCCAAGGAGGGGCTGGGCTGCCTCTGGCTCCATGGGCACTGCTGCTTGGCTGGTGGTCTCCGCACCGTGAAACCAACTCCAAACGTGTTCGCCTTCGCGGAGAAGGCTGATTTGGCAGGAAGAAGCCCTGTGTGCACTGGCCCTGGGAAACCACCCATAGCCAGCTAAGGAGGGACCCACCTAGGGCCTAGCTGCGAAACGGCACAAAACGCGCTCCTAGGAGCTGCACTCTGCAAAGGGAAACTGTGCTCGGGGAACAAAGCTCAGCCCCAAGGCGGCTTGGCTCAGGATCGCAGCGCTTGCCTAGTTCTCACCTAGCCCTAGGCTCCCCATAGGGCCAAGGAGGGTCTGGGCTGCCTCTGGCTCCGTGGGCACTGCTGCTTGGCTGGTGGTCTCCGCACCTTGAAACCAACTCCAAACGTGTTCTCCTTCGCGGAGAAGGCTGATTTGGCAGGAAGAAGCCCTGTGTGCACTGGCCCTGGCAAACCACCCTTAGCCAGCTAAGGAGGGACCCACCTAGGGCCTAGCTGCGAAACGGCACAAAACGCGCTCCTAGGAGCTGCACTCTGCAAAGGGAAACTGTGCTCGGGGAACAAAGCTCAGCCCCAAGGCGGCTTGGCTCAGGATCGCAGCGCTTGCCTAGTTCTCACCTAGCCCTAGGCTCCCCATAGGGCCAAGGAGGGTCTGGGCTGCCTCTGGCTCCGTGGGCACTGCTGCTTGGCTGGTGGTCTCCGCACCTTGAAACCAACTCCAAACGTGTTCTCCTTCGTGGAGAAGGCTGATTTGGCAGGAAGAAGCCCTGTGTGCACTGGCCCTGGCAACACACCCATAGCCAGCTAGGGAAGTACCAACCTAGGGCCTCGCTGCGAAACGGCACAAAACGCGCTCCTAGGAGCTGCACTCTGCAAAGGGAAACTGTGCTCGGGGAACAAAGCTCAGCCCCAAGGCGGCTTGGCTCAGGATCGCAGCGCTTGCCTAGTTCTCACCTAGCCCTAGGCTCCCCATAGGGCCAAGGAGGGGCTGGGCTGCCTCTGGCTCCGTGGGCACTGCTGCTTGGCTGGTGGTCTCCGCACCGTGAAACCAACTCCAAACGTGTTCGCCTTCGCGGAGAAGGCTGATTTGGCAGGAAGAAGCCCTGTGTGCACTGGCCCTGGCAACACAGCCATAGCCAGCTAGGGAAGTACCCACCTAGGGCCTAGCAGCGAAACGGCACAGAACGCGCTCCTAGGAGCTGCACTCTGCAAAGGGAAACTGTGCTCGGGGAACAAAGCTCAGCCCCAAGGCGGCTTGGCTCAGGATCGCAGCGCTTGCCTAGTTCTCACCTAGCCCTAGGCTCCCCATAGGGCCAAGGAGGGGCTGGGCTGCCTCTGGCTCCGTGGGCACTGCTGCTTGGCTGGTGGTCTCCGCACCGTGAAACCAACTCCAAACGTGTTCGCCTTCGCGGAGAAGGCTGATTTGGCAGGAAGAAGCCCTGTGTGCACTGGCCCTGGCAACCCACCCATAGCCAGCTAGGGAGGGACCCACCTAGGGCCTAGCTCCGAAACGGCACAGAACGCGCTCCTAGGAGCTGCACTCTGCAAAGGGAAACTGTGCTCGGGAACATACCTCAGCCCCAAGGCAGCTTGGCTCAGGATCGCAGCGCTTGCCTAGTTCTCACCTAGCCCTAGGCTCCCCATAGGGCCAAGGAGGGTCTGGGCTGCCTCTGGCTCCGTGGGCACTGCTGCTTGGTTGGTGGTCTCCGCACCTTGAAACCAACTCCAAACGTGTTCTCCTTCGTGGAGAAGGCTGATTTGGCAGGAAGAAGCCCTGTGTGCACTGGCCCTGGCAAACCGCCCATAGCCAGCTAGGGAGGGACCCACCTAGGGCCTAGCTGCCAAACGGCACAAAACGCGCTCCTAGGAGCTGCACTCTGCAAAGGGAAACTGTGCTCGGGGAACAAAGCTCAGCCCCAAGGCGGCTTGGCTCAGGATCGCAGCGCTTGCCTAGTTCTCACCTAGCCCTAGGCTCCCCATAGGGCCAAGGAGGGTCTGGGCTGCCTCTGGCTCCGTGGGCACTGCTGCTTGGTTGGTGGTCTCCGCACCGTGAAACCAACTCCAAACGTGTTCTCCTTCGCGGAGAAGGCTGATTTGGCAGGAAGAAGCCCTGTGTGCACTGGCCCTGGTAACCCACCCATCGCCAGCTAGGGAGGGACTCACCTAGGGCCTAGCTGCGAAACGGCACAAAACGCGCACCTAGGAGCAGCACTCTGCAAAGGGAAACTGTGCTCGGGGAACAAAGCTCAGCCCCAAGGCGGCTTGGCTCAGGATCGCAGCGCTTGCCTAGTTCTCACCTAGCCCTAGGCTCCCCATAGGGCCAAGGAGGGGCTGGGCTGCCTCTGGCTCCGTGGGCACTGCTGCTTGGTTGGTGGTCTCCGCAGCTTGATAACAACTCCAAACATGTTCTCCTTCGCGGAGAAGGTTGATTTGGCAGGAAGTAGCCCTGTGTGCACTGGCCCTGGCAACACACCCATAGCCAGCTAGGGAGGGACCCACCTACGGCCTAGCTGCGAAACGGCACAAAACGCGCACCTAGGAGCAGCACTCTGCAAAGGGAAACTGTGCTCGGGGAACAAACCTCAGCCCCAAGGCGGCTTGGCTCAGGATCGCAGCGCTTGCCTAGTTCTCACCTAGCCCTAGGCTCCCCATAGGGCCAAGGAGGGTCTGGGCTGCCTCTGGCTCCGTGGGCACTGCTGCTTGGCTGGTGGTCTCCGCACCTTGAAACCAACTCCAAACGTGTTCTCCTTCGCGGAGAAGGCTGATTTGGCAGGAAGAAGCCCTGTGTGCACTGGCCCTGGCAAACCACCCATAGCCAGCTAGGGAGGGACCCACCTAGGGCCTAGCTGCGAAACGGCACAGAACGCGCTCCTAGGAGCTGCACTCTGCAAAGGGAAACTGTGCTCGGGGAACAAAGCTCAGCCCCAAGGCGGCTTGGCTCAGGATCGCAGCGCTTGCCTAGTTCTCACCTAGCCCTAGGCTCCCCATAGGGCCAAGGAGGGTCTGGGCTGCCTCTGGCTCCGTGGGCACTGCTGCTTGGTTGGTGGTCTCCGCACCGTGAAACCAACTCCAAACGTGTTCTCCTTCGCGGAGAAGGCTGATTTGGCAGGAAGAAGCCCTGTGTGCACTGGCCCTGGTAACCCACCCATCGCCAGCTAGGGAGGGACTCACCTAGGGCCTAGCTGCGAAACGGCACAAAACGCGCACCTAGGAGCAGCACTCTGCAAAGGGAAACTGTGCTCGGGGAACAAAGCTCAGCCCCAAGGCGGCTTGGCTCAGGATCGCAGCGCTTGCCTAGTTCTCACCTAGCCCTAGGCTCCCCATAGGGCCAAGGAGGGGCTGGGCTGCCTCTGGCTCCGTGGGCACTGCTGCTTGGTTGGTGGTCTCCGCAGCTTGATAACAACTCCAAACATGTTCTCCTTCGCGGAGAAGGTTGATTTGGCAGGAAGTAGCCCTGTGTGCACTGGCCCTGGCAACACACCCATAGCCAGCTAGGGAGGGACCCACCTACGGCCTAGCTGCGAAACGGCACAAAACGCGCACCTAGGAGCAGCACTCTGCAAAGGGAAACTGTGCTCGGGGAACAAACCTCAGCCCCAAGGCGGCTTGGCTCAGGATCGCAGCGCTTGCCTAGTTCTCACCTAGCCCTAGGCTCCCCATAGGGCCAAGGAGGGTCTGGGCTGCCTCTGGCTCCGTGGGCACTGCTGCTTGGCTGGTGGTCTCCGCACCTTGAAACCAACTCCAAACGTGTTCTCCTTCGCGGAGAAGGCTGATTTGGCAGGAAGAAGCCCTGTGTGCACTGGCCCTGGCAAACCACCCATAGCCAGCTAGGGAGGGACCCACCTAGGGCCTAGCTGCGAATCGGCACAAAACGCGCTCCTAGGAGCTGCACTCTGCAAAGGGAAACTGTGCTCGGGGAACAAAGCTCAGCCCCAAGGCGGCTTGGCTCAGGATCGCAGCGCTTGCCTAGTTCTCACCTAGCCCTAGGCTCCCCATAGGGCCAAGGAGGGGCTGGGCTGCCTCTGGCTCCGTGGGCACTGCTGCTTGGCTGGTGGTCTCCGCACCGTGAAACCAACTCCAAACGTGTTCGCCTTCGCGGAGAAGGCTGATTTGGCAGGAAGAAGCCCTGTGTGCACTGGCCCTGGCAACACACCCATAGCCAGCTAGGGAAGGACCCACCTAGGGCCTAGCTACGAAACGGCACAGAACGCGCTCCTAGGAGCTGCACTCTGCAAAGGGAAACTGTGCTCGGGGAACAAAGCTCAGCCCCAAGGCGGCTTGGCTCAGGATCGCAGCGCTTGCCTAGTTCTCACCTAGCCCTAGGCTCCCCATAGGGCCAAGGAGGGTCTGGGCTGCCTCTGGCTCCGTGGGCACTGCTGCTTGGCTGGTGGTCTCCGCACCTTGAAACCAACTCCAAACGTGTTCTCCTTCGCGGAGAAGGCTGATTTGGCAGGAAGAAGCCCTGTGTGCACTGGCCCTAGCAACCCACCCATAGCCAGCTAGGGAGGGACCCACCTAGGGCCTAGCTGCGAAACGGCACAGAACGCCCTCCTAGGAGCTGCACTCTGCAAAGGGAAACTGTGCTCGGGGAACAAACCTCAGCCCCAAGGCAGCTTGGCTCAGGATCGCAGCGCTTGCCTAGTTCTCACCTAGCCCTAGGCTCCCCATAGGGCCAAGGAGGGTCTGGGCTGCCTCTGGCTCCGTGGGCACTGCTGCTTGGTTGGTGGTCTCCGCACCTTGAAACCAACTCCAAACGTGTTCTGCTTCGTGGAGAAGGCTGATTTGGCAGGAAGAAGCCCTGTGTGCACTGGCCCTGGCAAACCGCCCATAGCCAGCTAGGGAGGGACCCACCTAGGGCCTAGCTGCGAAACGGCACAAAACGCGCTCCTAGGAGCTGCACTCTGCAAAGGGAAACTGTGCTCGGGGAACAAAGCTCAGCCCCAAGGCGGCTTGGCTCAGGATCGCAGCGCTTGCCTAGTTCTCACCTAGCCCTAGGCTCCCCATAGGGCCAAGGAGGGTCTGGGCTGCCTCTGGCTCCGTGGGCACTCCTGCTTGGCTGGTGGTCTCCGCACCGTGAAACCAACTCCAAACGTGTTCTCCTTCGTGGAGAAGGCTGATTTGGCAGGAAGAAGCCCTGTGTGCACTGGCCCTGGCAAACCGCCCATAGCCAGCTAGGGAGGGACCCACCTAGGGCCTAGCTGCCAAACGGCACAAAACGCGCTCCTAGGAGCTGCACTCTGCAAAGGGAAACTGTGCTCGGGGAACAAAGCTCAGCCCCAAGGCGGCTTGGCTCAGGATCGCAGCGCTTGCCTAGTTCTCACCTAGCCCTAGGCTCCCCATAGGGCCAAGGAGGGTCTGGGCTGCCTCTGGCTCCGTGGGCACTGCTGCTTGGTTGGTGGTCTCCGCACCGTGAAACCAACTCCAAACGTGTTCTCCTTCGCGGAGAAGGCTGATTTGGCAGGAAGAAGCCCTGTGTGCACTAGCCCTGGTAACCCACCCATCGCCAGCTAGGGAGGGACTCACCTAGGGCCTAGCTGCGAAACGGCACAAAACGCGCACCTAGGAGCAGCACTCTGCAAAGGGAAACTGTGCTCGGGGAACAAAGCTCAGCCCCAAGGCGGCTTGGCTCAGGATCGCAGCGCTTGCCTAGTTCTCACCTAGCCCTAGGCTCCCCATAGGGCCAAGGAGGGGCTGGGCTGCCTCTGGCTCCGTGGGCACTGCTGCTTGGTTGGTGGTCTCCGCAGCTTGATAACAACTCCAAACATGTTCTCCTTCGCGGAGAAGGTTGATTTGGCAGGAAGTAGCCCTGTGTGCACTGGCCCTGGCAACACACCCATAGCCAGCTAGGGAGGGACCCACCTACGGCCTAGCTGCGAAACGGCACAAAACGCGCACCTAGGAGCAGCACTCTGCAAAGGGAAACTGTGCTCGGGGAACAAACCTCAGCCCCAAGGCGGCTTGGCTCAGGATCGCAGCGCTTGCCTAGTTCTCACCTAGCCCTAGGCTCCCCATAGGGCCAAGGAGGGTCTGGGCTGCCTCTGGCTCCGTGGGCACTGCTGCTTGGCTGGTGGTCTCCGCACCTTGAAACCAACTCCAAACGTGTTCTCCTTCGCGGAGAAGGCTGATTTGGCAGGAAGAAGCCCTGTGTGCACTGGCCCTGGCAACCCACCCATAGCCAGCTAGGGAGGGACCCACCTAGGGCCTAGCTGCGAATCGGCACAAAACGCGCTCCTAGGAGCTGCACTCTGCAAAGGGAAACTGTGCTCGGGGAACAAAGCTCAGCCCCAAGGCGGCTTGGCTCAGGATCGCAGCGCTTGCCTAGTTCTCACCTAGCCCTAGGCTCCCCATAGGGCCAAGGAGGGGCTGGGCTGCCTCTGGCTCCGTGGGCACTGCTGCTTGGCTGGTGGTCTCCGCACCGTGAAACCAACTCCAAACGTGTTCGCCTTCGCGGAGAAGGCTGATTTGGCAGGAAGAAGCCCTGTGTGCACTGGCCCTGGCAACACACCCATAGCCAGCTAGGGAAGGACCCACCTAGGGCCTAGCTACGAAACGGCACAGAACGCGCTCCTAGGAGCTGCACTCTGCAAAGGGAAACTGTGCTCGGGGACAAAGCTCAGCCCCAAGGCGGCTTGGCTCAGGATCGCAGCGCTTGCCTAGTTCTCACCTAGCCCTAGGCTCCCCATAGGGCCAAGGAGGGTCTGGGCTGCCTCTGGCTCCGTGGGCACTGCTGCTTGGCTGGTGGTCTCCGCACCTTGAAACCAACTCCAAACGTGTTCTCCTTCGTGGAGAAGGCTGATTTGGCAGGAAGAAGCCCTGTGTGCACTGGCCCTGGCAAACCACCCATAGCCAGCTAGGGAGGGACCCACCTAGGGCCTAGCTGCGAAACGGCACAAACCGCGCTCCTAGGAGCTGCACTCTGCAAAGGGAAACTGTGCTCGGGGAACAAAGCTCAGCCCCAAGGCGGCTTGGCTCAGGATCGCAGCGCTTGCCTAGTTCTCACCTAGCCCTAGGCTCCCCATAGGGCCAAGGAGGGTCTGGGCTGCCTCTGGCTCCGTGGGCACTGCTGCTTGGCTGGTGGTCTCCGCACCTTGAAACCAACTCCAAACGTGTTCTCCTTCGCGGAGAAGGCTGATTTGGCAGGAAGAAGCCCTGTGTGCACTGGCCCTAGCAACCCACCCATAGCCAGCTAGGGAGGGACCCACCTAGGGCCTAGCTGCGAAACGGCACAGAACGCCCTCCTAGGAGCTGCACTCTGCAAAGGGAAACTGTGCTCGGGGAACAAACCTCAGCCCCAAGGCAGCTTGGCTCAGGATCGCAGCGCTTGCCTAGTTCTCACCTAGCCCTAGGCTCCCCATAGGGCCAAGGAGGGTCTGGGCTGCCTCTGGCTCCGTGGGCACTGCTGCTCGGTTGGTGGTCTCCGCACCTTGAAACCAACTCCAAACGTGTTCTGCTTCGTGGAGAAGGCTGATTTGGCAGGAAGAAGCCCTGTGTGCACTGGCCCTGGCAAACCGCCCATAGCCAGCTAGGGAGGGACCCACCTAGGGCCTAGCTGCGAAACGGCACAAAACGCGCTCCTAGGAGCTGCACTCTGCAAAGGGAAACTGTGCTCGGGGAACAAAGCTCAGCCCCAAGGCGGCTTGGCTCAGGATCGCAGCGCTTGCCTAGTTCTCACCTAGCCCTAGGCTCCCCATAGGGCCAAGGAGGGTCTGGGCTGCCTCTGGCTCCGGGGGCACTCCTGCTTGGCTGGTGGTCTCCGCACCGTGAAACCAACTCCAAACGTGTCTCCTTCGCGGAGAAGGCTGATTTGGCAGGAAGAAGCCCTGTGTGCACTGGCCCTGGTAACCCACCCATCGCCAGCTAGGGAGGGACCCACCTAGGGCCTAGCTGCGAAAGGGCACAAAACCCGCACCTAGGAGCTGCACTCTGCAAAGGGAAACTGTGCTCGGGGAACAAAGCTCAGCCCCAAGGCGGCTTGGCTCAGGATCGCAGCGCTTGCCTAGTTCTCACCTAGCCCTAGGCTCCCCATAGGGCCAAGGAGGGTCTGGGCTGCCTCTGGCTCCGTGGGCACTGCTGCTTGGTTGGTGGTCTCCGCACCTTGAAACCAACTCCAAACGTGTTCTCCTTCGTGGAGAAGGCTGATTTGGCAGGAAGAAGCCCTGTGTGCACTGGCCCTGGCAAACCACCCATAGCCAGCTAAAGGAGGGACCCACCTAGGGCCTAGCTGCGAAACGGCACAAAACGCGCTCCTAGGAGCTGCACTCTGCAAAGGGAAACTGTGCTCGGGGAACAAAGCTCAGCCCCAAGGCGGCTTGGCTCAGGATCGCAGCGCTTGCCTAGTTCTCACCTAGCCCTAGGCTCCCCATAGGGCCAAGGAGGGGCTGGGCTGCCTCTGGCTCCGTGGGCACTGCTGCTTGGCTGGTGGTCTCCGCACCGTGAAACCAACTCCAAACGTGTTCGCCTTCGCGGAGAAGGCTGATTTGGCAGGAAGAAGCCCTGTGTGCACTGGCCCTGGCAACACACCCATAGCCAGCTAGGGAAGTACCCACCTAGGGCCTAGCAGCGAAACGGCACAGAACGCGCTCCTAGGAGCTGCACTCTGCAAAGGGAAACTGTGCTCGGGGAACAAACCTCAGCCCCAAGGCGGCTTGGCTCAGGATCGCAGCGCTTGCCTAGTTCTCACCTAGCCCTAGGCTCCCCATAGGGCCAAGGAGGGTCTGGGCTGCCTCTGGCTCCGTGGGCACTGCTGCTTGGCTGGTGGTCTCCGCACCTTGAAACCAACTCCAAACGTGTTCTCCTTCGCGGAGAAGGCTGATTTGGCAGGAAGAGGCCCTGTGTGCACTGGCCCTGGCAACCCACCCATAGCCAGCTAGGGAGGGACCCACCTAGGGCCTAGCTGCCAAACGGCACAAAACGCGCTCCTAGGAGCTGCACTCTGCAAAGGGAAACTGTGCTCGGGGAACAAAGCTCAGCCCCAAGGCGGCTTGGCTCAGGATCGCAGCGCTTGCCTAGTTCTCACCTAGCCCTAGGCTCCCCATAGGGCCAAGGAGGGTCTGGGCTGCCTCTGGCTCCGTGGGCACTGCTGCTTGGTTGGTGGTCTCCGTACCGTGAAACCAACTCCAAACGTGTTCTCCTTCGCGGAGAAGGCTGATTTGGCAGGAAGAAGCCCTGTGTGCACTGGCCCTGGTAACCCACCCATCGCCAGCTAGGGAGGGACCCACCTAGGGCCTAGCTGCGAAACGGCACAAAACGCGCACCTAGGAGCAGCACTCTGCAAAGGGAAACTGTGCTCGGGGAACAAACCTCAGCCCCAAGGCGGCTTGGCTCAGGATCGCAGCGCTTGCCTAGTTCTCACCTAGCCCTAGGCTCCCCATAGGGCCAAGGAGGGTCTGGGCTGCCTCTGGCTCCGTGGGCACTGCTGCTTGGTTGGTGGTCTCCGCAGCTTGATACCAACTCCAAACATGTTCTCCTTCGCGGAGAAGGTTGATTTGGCAGGAAGTAGCCCTGTGTGCACTGGCCCTGGCAACACACCCATAGCCAGCTAGGGAGGGACCCACCTAGGGCCTAGCTGCGAAACGGCACAAAACGCGCACCTAGGAGCAGCACTCTTCAAAGGGAAACTGTGCTCGGGGAACAAACCTCAGCCCCATGGCGGCTTGGCTCAGGATCGCAGCGCTTGCCTAGTTCTCACCTAGCCCTAGGCTCCCCATAGGGCCAAGGAGGGTCTGGGCTGCCTCTGGCTCCGTGGGCACTGCTGCTTGGCTGGTGGTCTCCGCACCTTGAAACCAACTCCAAACGTGTTCTCCTTCGCGGAGAAGGCTGATTTGGCAGGAAGAAGCCCTGTGTGCACTGGTCCTGGCAACCCACCCATAGCCAGCTAGGGAGGGACCCACCTAGGGCCTAGCTGCGAATCGGCACAAAACGCGCTCCTAGGAGCTGCACTCTGCAAAGGGAAACTGTGCTCGGGGAACAAAGCTCAGCCCCAAGGCGGCTTGGCTCAGGATCGCAGCGCTTGCCTAGTTCTCACCTAGCCCTAGGCTCCCCATAGGGCCAAGGAGGGGCTGGGCTGCCTCTGGCTCCGTGGGCACTGCTGCTTGGCTGGTGGTCTCCGCACCGTGAAACCAACTCCAAACGTGTTCGCCTTCGCGGAGAAGGCTGATTTGGCAGGAAGAAGCCCTGTGTGCACTGGCCCTGGCAACACACCCATAGCCAGCTAGGGAAGGACCCACCTAGGGCCTAGCTACGAAACGGCACAGAACGCGCTCCTAGGAGCTGCACTCTGCAAAGGGAAACTGTGCTCGGGGACAAAGCTCAGCCCCAAGGCGGCTTGGCTCAGGATCGCAGCGCTTGCCTAGTTCTCACCTAGCCCTAGGCTCCCCATAGGGCCAAGGAGGGTCTGGGCTGCCTCTGGCTCCGTGGGCACTGCTGCTTGGTTGGTGGTCACCGCACCTTGAAACCAACTCCAAACGTGTTCTCCTTCGTGGAGAAGGCTGATTTGGCAGGAAGAAGCCCTGTGTGCACTGGCCCTGGCAAACCACCCATAGCCAGCTAGGGAGGGACCCACCTAGGGCCTAGCTGCGAAACGGCACAAACCGCGCTCCTAGGAGCTGCACTCTGCAAAGGGAAACTGTGCTCGGGGAACAAAGCTCAGCCCCAAGGCGGCTTGGCTCAGGATCGCAGCGCTTGCCTAGTTCTCACCTAGCCCTAGGCTCCCCATAGGGCCAAGGAGGGTCTGGGCTGCCTCTGGCTCCGTGGGCACTGCTGCTTGGCTGGTGGTCTCCGCACCTTGAAACCAACTCCAAACGTGTTCTCCTTCGCGGAGAAGGCTGATTTGGCAGGAAGAGGCCCTGTGTGCACTGGCCCTGGCAACCCACCCATAGCCAGCTAGGGAGGGACCCACCTAGGGCCTAGCTCCGAAACGGCACAGAACGCGCTCCTAGGAGCTGCACTCTGCAAAGGGAAACTGTGCTCGGGAACATACCTCAGCCCCAAGGCAGCTTGGCTCAGGATCGCAGCGCTTGCCTAGTTCTCACCTAGCCCTAGGCTCCCCATAGGGCCAAGGAGGGTCTGGGCTGCCTCTGGCTCCGTGGGCACTGCTGCTTGGTTGGTGGTCTCCGCACCTTGAAACCAACTCCAAACGTGTTCTCCTTCGTGGAGAAGGCTGATTTGGCAGGAAGAAGCCCTGTGTGCACTGGCCCTGGCAAACCGCCCATAGCCAGCTAGGGAGGGACCCACCTAGGGCCTAGCTGCCAAAGGGCACAAAACGCGCTCCTAGGAGCTGCACTCTGCAAAGGGAAACTGTGCTCGGGGAACAAAGCTCAGCCCCAAGGCGGCTTGGCTCAGGATCGCAGCGCTTGCCTAGTTCTCACCTAGCCCTAGGCTCCCCATAGGGCCAAGGAGGGTCTGGGCTGCCTCTGGCTGCGTGGGCACTGCTGCTTGGTTGGTGGTCTCCGCACCGTGAAACCAACTCCAAACGTGTTCTCCTTCGCGGAGAAGGCTGATTTGGCAGGAAGAAGCCCTGTGTGCACTGGCCCTGGTAACCCACCCATCGCCAGCTAGGGAGGGACCCACCTAGGGCCTAGCTGCGAAACGGCACAAAACGCGCACCTAGGAGCAGCACTCTGCAAAGGGAAACTGTGCTCGGGGAACAAAGCTCAGCCCCAAGGCGGCTTGGCTCAGGATCGCAGCGCTTGCCTAGTTCTCACCTAGCCCTAGGCTCCCCATAGGGCCAAGGAGGGTCTGGGCTGCCTCTGGCTCCGTGGGCACTGCTGCTTGGTTGGTGGTCTCCGCAGCTTGATACCAACTCCAAACATGTTCTCCTTCGCGGAGAAGGTTGATTTGGCAGGAAGTAGCCCTGTGTGCACTGGCCCTGGCAACACACCCATAGCCAGCTAGGGAGGGACCCACCTAGGGCCTAGCTGCGAAACGGCACAAAACGCGCACCTAGGAGCAGCACTCTGCAAAGGGAAACTGTGCTCGGGGAACAAACCTCAGCCCCAAGGCGGCTTGGCTCAGGATCGCAGCGCTTGCCTAGTTCTCACCTAGCCCTAGGCTCCCCATAGGGCCAAGGAGGGTCTGGGCTGCCTCTGGCTCCGTGGGCACTGCTGCTTGGCTGGTGGTCTCCGCACCTTGAAACCAACTCCAAACGTGTTCTCCTTCGCGGAGAAGGCTGATTTGGCAGGAAGAAGCCCTGTGTGCACTGGTCCTGGCAACCCACCCATAGCCAGCTAGGGAGGGACCCACCTAGGGCCTAGCTGCGAATCGGCACAAAACGCGCTCCTAGGAGCTGCACTCTGCAAAGGGAAACTGTGCTCGGGGAACAAAGCTCAGCCCCAAGGCGGCTTGGCTCAGGATCGCAGCGCTTGCCTAGTTCTCACCTAGCCCTAGGCTCCCCATAGGGCCAAGGAGGGGCTGGGCTGCCTCTGGCTCCGTGGGCACTGCTGCTTGGCTGGTGGTCTCCGCACCGTGAAACCAACTCCAAACGTGTTCGCCTTCGCGGAGAAGGCTGATTTGGCAGGAAGAAGCCCTGTGTGCACCGGCCCTGGCAACACACCCATAGCCAGCTAGGGAAGGACCCACCTAGGGCCTAGCTACGAAACGGCACAGAACGCGCTCCTAGGAGCTGCACTCTGCAAAGGGAAACTGTGCTCGGGGACAAAGCTCAGCCCCAAGGCGGCTTGGCTCAGGATCGCAGCGCTTGCCTAGTTCTCACCTAGCCCTAGGCTCCCCATAGGGCCAAGGAGGGTCTGGGCTGCCTCTGGCTCCGTGGGCACTGCTGCTTGGTTGGTGGTCTCCGCACCTTGAAACCAACTCCAAACGTGTTCTCCTTCGTGGAGAAGGCTGATTTGGCAGGAAGAAGCCCTGTGTGCACTGGCCCTGGCAAACCACCCATAGCCAGCTAGGGAGGGACCCACCTAGGGCCTAGCTGCGAAACGGCACAAACCGCGCTCCTAGGAGCTGCACTCTGCAAAGGGAAACTGTGCTCGGGGAACAAAGCTCAGCCCCAAGGCGGCTTGGCTCAGGATCGCAGCGCTTGCCTAGTTCTCACCTAGCCCTAGGCTCCCCATAGGGCCAAGGAGGGTCTGGGCTGCCTCTGGCTCCGTGGGCACTGCTGCTTGGCTGGTGGTCTCCGCAGCTTGAAACCAACTCCAAACGTGTTCTCCTTCGCGGAGAAGGCTGATTTGGCAGGAAGAAGCCCTGTGTGCACTGGCCCTAGCAACCCACCCATAGCCAGCTAGGGAGGGACCCACCTAGGGCCTAGCTGCGAAACGGCACAGAACGCGCTCCTAGGAGCTGCACTCTTCAAAGGGAAACTGTGCTCGGGGAACAAACCTCAGCACCAAGGCAGCTTGGCTCAGGATCGCAGCGCTTGCCTAGTTCTCACCTAGCCCTAGGCTCCCCATAGGGCCAAGGAGGGTCTGGGCTGCCTCTGGCTCCGTGGGCACTGCTGCTTGGTTGGTGGTCTCCGCACCTTGAAACCAACTCCAAACGTGTTCTGCTTCGTGGAGAAGGCTGATTTGGCAGGAAGAAGCCCTGTGTGCACTGGCCCTGGCAAACCGCCCATAGCCAGCTAGGGAGGGACCCACCTAGGGCCTAGCTGCGAAACGGCACAAAACGCGCTCCTAGGAGCTGCACTCTGCAAAGGGAAACTGTGCTCGGGGAACAAAGCTCAGCCCCAAGGCGGCTTGGCTCAGGATCGCAGCGCTTGCCTAGTTCTCACCTAGCCCTAGGCTCCCCATAGGGCCAAGGAGGGGCTGGGCTGCCTCTGGCTCCGTGGGCACTGCTGCTTGGCTGGTGGTCTCCGCACCGTGAAACCAACTCCAAACGTGTTCGCCTTCGCGGAGAAGGCTGATTTGGCAGGAAGAAGCCCTGTGTGCACTGGCCCTGGCAACACACCCATAGCCAGCTAGGGAAGTACCCACCTAGGGCCTAGCAGCGAAACGGCACAGAACGCGCTCCTAGGAGCTGCACTCTGCAAAGGGAAACTGTGCTCGGGGAACAAAGCTCAGCCCCAAGGCGGCTTGGCTCAGGATCGCAGCGCTTGCCTAGTTCTCACCTAGCCCTAGGCTCCCCATAGGGCCAAGGAGGGTCTGGGCTGCCTCTGGCTCCGTGGGCACTGCTGCTTGGCTGGTGGTCTCCGCACCTTGAAACCAACTCCAAACGTGTTCTCCTTCGCGGAGAAGGCTGATTTGGCAGGAAGAGGCCCTGTGTGCACTGGCCCTGGCAACCCACCCATAGCCAGCTAGGGAGGGACCCACCTAGGGCCTAGCTCCGAAACGGCACAGAACGCGCTCCTAGGAGCTGCACTCTGCAAAGGGAAACTGTGCTCGGGAACATACCTCAGCCCCAAGGCAGCTTGGCTCAGGATCGCAGCGCTTGCCTAGTTCTCACCTAGCCCTAGGCTCCCCATAGGGCCAAGGAGGGTCTGGGCTGCCTCTGGCTCCGTGGGCACTGCTGCTTGGTTGGTGGTCTCCGCACCGTGAAACCAACTCCAAACGTGTTCTCCTTCGCGGAGAAGGCTGATTTGGCAGGAAGAAGCCCTGTGTGCACTGGCCCTGGTAACCCACCCATCGCCAGCTAGGGAGGGACCCACCTAGGGCCTAGCTGCGAAACGGCACAAAACGCGCACCTAGGAGCAGCACTCTGCAAAGGGAAACTGTGCTCGGGGAACAAAGCTCAGCCCCAAGGCGGCTTGGCTCAGGATCGCAGCGCTTGCCTAGTTCTCACCTAGCCCTAGGCTCCCCATAGGGCCAAGGAGGGTCTGGGCTGCCTCTGGCTCCGTGGGCACTGCTGCTTGGTTGGTGGTCTCCGCAGCTTGATACCAACTCCAAACATGTTCTCCTTCGCGGAGAAGGTTGATTTGGCAGGAAGTAGCCCTGTGTGCACTGGCCCTGGCAACACACCCATAGCCAGCTAGGGAGGGACCCACCTAGGGCCTAGCTGCGAAACGGCACAAAACGCGCACCTAGGAGCAGCACTCTTCAAAGGGAAACTGTGCTCGGGGAACAAACCTCAGCCCCAAGGCGGCTTGGCTCAGGATCGCAGCGCTTGCCTAGTTCTCACCTAGCCCTAGGCTCCCCATAGGGCCAAGGAGGGTCTGGGCTGCCTCTGGCTCCGTGGGCACTGCTGCTTGGCTGGTGGTCTCCGCACCTTGAAACCAACTCCAAACGTGTTCTCCTTCGCGGAGAAGGCTGATTTGGCAGGAAGAAGCCCTGTGTGCACTGGTCCTGGCAACCCACCCATAGCCAGCTAGGGAGGGACCCACCTAGGGCCTAGCTGCGAATCGGCACAAAACGCGCTCCTAGGAGCTGCACTCTGCAAAGGGAAACTGTGCTCGGGGAACAAACCTCAGCCCCAAGGCGGCTTGGCTCAGGATCGCAGCGCTTGCCTAGTTCTCACCTAGCCCTAGGCTCCCCATAGGGCCAAGGAGGGGCTGGGCTGCCTCTGGCTCCGTGGGCACTGCTGCTTGGCTGGTGGTCTCCGCACCATGAAACCAACTCCAAACGTGTTCGCCTTCGCGGAGAAGGCTGATTTGGCAGGAAGAAGCCCTGTGTGCACTGGCCCTGGCAACACACCCATAGCCAGCTAGGGAAGGACCCACCTAGGGCCTAGCTACGAAACGGCACAGAACGCGCTCCTAGGAGCTGCACTCTGCAAAGGGAAACTGTGCTCGGGGACAAAGCTCAGCCCCAAGGCGGCTTGGCTCAGGATCGCAGCGCTTGCCTAGTTCTCACCTAGCCCTAGGCTCCCCATAGGGCCAAGGAGGGTCTGGGCTGCCTCTGGCTCCGTGGGCACTGCTGCTTGGTTGGTGGTCTCCGCACCTTGAAACCAACTCCAAACGTGTTCTCCTTCGTGGAGAAGGCTGATTTGGCAGGAAGAAGCCCTGTGTGCACTGGCCCTGGCAAACCACCCATAGCCAGCTAGGGAGGGACCCACCTAGGGCCTAGCTGCGAAACGGCACAAACCGCGCTCCTAGGAGCTGCACTCTGCAAAGGGAAACTGTGCTCGGGGAACAAAGCTCAGCCCCAAGGCGGCTTGGCTCAGGATCGCAGCGCTTGCCTAGTTCTCACCTAGCCCTAGGCTCCCCATAGGGCCAAGGAGGGTCTGGGCTGCCTCTGGCTCCGTGGGCACTGCTGCTTGGCTGGTGGTCTCCGCACCTTGAAACCAACTCCAAACGTGTTCTCCTTCGCGGAGAAGGCTGATTTGGCAGGAAGAGGCCCTGTGTGCACTGGCCCTAGCAACCCACACATAGCCAGCTAGGGAGGGACCCACCTAGGGCCTAGCTGCGAAACGGCACAGAACGCCCTCCTAGGAGCTGCACTCTGCAAAGGGAAACTGTGCTCGGGGAACAAACCTCAGCCCCAAGGCAGCTTGGCTCAGGATCGCAGCGCTTGCCTAGTTCTCACCTAGCCCTAGGCTCCCCATAGGGCCAAGGAGGGTCTGGGCTGCCTCTGGCTCCGTGGGCACTGCTGCTTGGTTGGTGGTCTCCGCACCTTGAAACCAACTCCAAACGTGTTCTGCTTCGTGGAGAAGGCTGATTTGGCAGGAAGAAGCCCTGTGTGCACTGGCCCTGGCAAACCGCCCATAGCCAGCTAGGGAGGGACCCACCTAGGGCCTAGCTGCGAAACGGCACAAAACGCGCTCCTAGGAGCTGCACTCTGCAAAGGGAAACTGTGCTCGGGGAACAAAGCTCAGCCCCAAGGCGGCTTGGCTCAGGATCGCAGCGCTTGCCTAGTTCTCACCTAGCCCTAGGCTCCCCATAGGGCCAAGGAGGGTCTGGGCTGCCTCTGGCTCCGTGGGCACTCCTGCTTGGCTGGTGGTCTCCGCACCGTGAAACCAACTCCAAACGTGTTCTCCTTCGCGGAGAAGGCTGATTTGGCAGGAAGAAGCCCTGTGTGCACTGGCCCTGGTAACCCACCCATCGCCAGCGAGGGAGGGACCCACCTAGGGCCTAGCTGCGAAAGGGCACAAAACCCGCACCTAGGAGCAGCACTCTGCAAAGGGAAACTGTGCTCGGGGAACAAAGCTCAGCCCCAAGGCGGCTTGGCTCAGGATCGCAGCGCTTGCCTAGTTCTCACCTAGCCCTAGGCTCCCCATAGGGCCAAGGAGGGTCTGGGCTGCCTCTGGCTCCGTGGGCACTGCTGCTTGGTTGGTGGTCTCCGCACCTTGAAACCAACTCCAAACGTGTTCTCCTTCGTGGAGAAGGCTGATTTGGCAGGAAGAAGCCCTGTGTGCACTGGCCCTGGCAAACCACCCATAGCCAGCTAAAGGAGGGACCCACCTAGGGCCTAGCTGCGAAACGGCACAAAACGCGCTCCTAGGAGCTGCACTCTGCAAAGGGAAACTGTGCTCGGGGAACAAAGCTCAGCCCCAAGGCGGCTTGGCTCAGGATCGCAGCGCTTGCCTAGTTCTCACCTAGCCCTAGGCTCCCCATAGGGCCAAGGAGGGGCTGGGCTGCCTCTGGCTCCGTGGGCACTGCTGCTTGGCTGGTGGTCTCCGCACCGTGAAACCAACTCCAAACGTGTTCGCCTTCGCGGAGAAGGCTGATTTGGCAGGAAGAAGCCCTGTGTGCACTGGCCCTGGCAACACACGCATAGCCAGCTAGGGAAGTACCCACCTAGGGCCTAGCAGCGAATCGGCACAGAACGCGCTCCTAGGAGCTGCACTCTGCAAAGGGAAACTGTGCTCGGGGAACAAAGCTCAGCCCCAAGGCGGCTTGGCTCAGGATCGCAGCGCTTGCCTAGTTCTCACCTAGCCCTAGGCTCCCCATAGGGCCAAGGAGGGTCTGGGCTGCCTCTGGCTCCGTGGGCACTGCTGCTTGGTTGGTGGTCTCCGCACCTTGAAACCAACTCCAAACGTGTTCTCCTTCGTGGAGAAGGCTGATTTGGCAGGAAGAAGCCCTGTGTGCACTGGCCGTGGCAACACACCCATCGCCAGCTAAGGAGGGACCCACCTAGGGCCTAGCTGCGAAACGGCACAGAACGCGCTCCTAGGAGCTGCACTCTGCAAAGGGAAACTGTGCTCGGGGAACAAAACTCAGCCCCAAGGCGGCTTGGCTCAGGATCGCAGCGCTTGCCTAGTTCTCACCTAGCCCTAGGCTCCCCATAGGGCCAAGGAGGGTCTGGGCTGCCTCTGGCTCCGTGGGCACTGCTGCTTGGCTGGTGGTCTCCGCACCTTGAAACCAACTCCAAACGTGTTCTCCTTCGCGGAGAAGGCTGATTTGGCAGGAAGAGGCCCTGTGTGCACTGGCCCTGGCAACCCACCCATAGCCAGCTAGGGAGGGACCCACCTAGGGCCTAGCTCCGAAACGGCACAGAACGCGCTCCTAGGAGCTGCACTCTGCAAAGGGAAACTGTGCTCGGGAACATACCTCAGCCCCAAGGCAGCTTGGCTCAGGATCGCAGCGCTTGCCTAGTTCTCACCTAGCCCTAGGCTCCCCATAGGGCCAAGGAGGGTCTGGGCTGCCTCTGGCTCCGTGGGCACTGCTGCTTGGTTGGTGGTCTCCGCACCTTGAAACCAACTCCAAACGTGTTCTCCTTCGTGGAGAAGGCTGATTTGGCAGGAAGAAGCCCTGTGTGCACTGGCCCTGGCAAACCGCCCATAGCCAGCTAGGGAGGGACCACCTAGGGCCTAGCTGCCAAACGGCACAAAACGCGCTCCTAGGAGCTGCACTCTGCAAAGGGAAACTGTGCTCGGGGAACAAAGCTCAGCCCCAAGGCGGCTTGGCTCAGGATCGCAGCGCTTGCCTAGTTCTCACCTAGCCCTAGGCTCCCCATAGGGCCAAGGAGGGTCTGGGCTGCCTCTGGCTCCGTGGGCACTGCTGCTTGGTTGGTGGTCTCCGCACCGTGAAACCAACTCCAAACGTGTTCTCCTTCGCGGAGAAGGCTGATTTGGCAGGAAGAAGCCCTGTGTGCACTGGCCCTGGTAACCCACCCATCGCCAGCTAGGGAGGGACCCACCTAGGGCCTAGCTGCGAAACGGCACAAAACGCGCACCTAGGAGCAGCACTCTGCAAAGGGAAACTGTGCTCGGGGAACAAAGCTCAGCCCCAAGGCGGCTTGGCTCAGGATCGCAGCGCTTGCCTAGTTCTCACCTAGCCCTAGGCTCCCCATAGGGCCAAGGAGGGTCTGGGCTGCCTCTGGCTCCGTGGGCACTGCTGCTTGGTTGGTGGTCTCCGCAGCTTGATACCAACTCCAAACATGTTCTCCTTCGCGGAGAAGGTTGATTTGGCAGGAAGTAGCCCTGTGTGCACTGGCCCTGGCAACACACCCATAGCCAGCTAGGGAGGGACCCACCTAGGGCCTAGCTGCGAAACGGCACAAAACGCGCACCTAGGAGCAGCACTCTTCAAAGGGAAACTGTGCTCGGGGAACAAACCTCAGCCCCAAGGCGGCTTGGCTCAGGATCGCAGCGCTTGCCTAGTTCTCACCTAGCCCTAGGCTCCCCATAGGGCCAAGGAGGGTCTGGGCTGCCTCTGGCTCCGTGGGCACTGCTGCTTGGCTGGTGGTCTCCGCACCTTGAAACCAACTCCAAACGTGTTCTCCTTCGCGGAGAAGGCTGATTTGGCAGGAAGAAGCCCTGTGTGCACTGGTCCTGGCAACCCACCCATAGCCAGCTAGGGAGGGACCCACCTAGGGCCTAGCTGCGAATCGGCACAAAACGCGCTCCTAGGAGCTGCACTCTGCAAAGGGAAACTGTGCTCGGGGAACAAAGCTCAGCCCCAAGGCGGCTTGGCTCAGGATCGCAGCGCTTGCCTAGTTCTCACCTAGCCCTAGGCTCCCCATAGGGCCAAGGAGGGTCTGGGCTGCCTCGGGCTCCGTGGGCACTGCTGCTTGGCTGGTGGTCTCCGCACCGTGAAACCAACTCCAAACGTGTCTCCTTCGCGGAGAAGGCTGATTTGGCAGGAAGAAGCCCTGTGTGCACTGGCCCTGGTAACCCACCCATCGCCAGCTAGGGAGGGACCCACCTAGGGCCTAGCTGCGAAAGGGCACAAAACCCGCACCTAGGAGCAGCACTCTGCAAAGGGAAACTGTGCTCGGGGAACAAAGCTCAGCCCCAAGGCGGCTTGGCTCAGGATCGCAGCGCTTGCCTAGTTCTCACCTAGCCCTAGGCTCCCCATAGGGCCAAGGAGGGTCTGGGCTGCCTCTGGCTCCGTGGGCACTGCTGCTTGGTTGGTGGTCTCCGCACCTTGAAACCAACTCCAAACGTGTTCTCCTTCGTGGAGAAGGCTGATTTGGCAGGAAGAAGCCCTGTGTGCACTGGCCCTGGCAAACCACCCATAGCCAGCTAAAGGAGGGACCCACCTAGGGCCTAGCTGCGAAACGGCACAAAACGCGCTCCTAGGAGCTGCACTCTGCAAAGGGAAACTGTGCTCGGGGAACAAAGCTCAGCCCCAAGGCGGCTTGGCTCAGGATCGCAGCGCTTGCCTAGTTCTCACCTAGCCCTAGGCTCCCCATAGGGCCAAGGAGGGTCTGGGCTGCCTCTGGCTCCGTGGGCACTGCTGCTTGGCTGGTGGTCTCCGCACCTTGAAACCAACTCCAAACGTGTTCTCCTTCGCGGAGAAGGCTGATTTGGCAGGAAGAAGCCCTGTGTGCACTGGCCCTGGCATCCCACCCATAGCCAGCTAGGGAGGGACCCACCTAGGGCCTAGCTCCGAAACGGCACAGAACGCGCTCCTAGGAGCTGCACTCTGCAAAGGGAAACTGTGCTCGGGAACATACCTCAGCCCCAAGGCAGCTTGGCTCAGGATCGCAGCGCTTGCCTAGTTCTCACCTAGCCCTAGGCTCCCCATAGGGCCAAGGAGGGTCTGGGCTGCCTCTGGCTCCGTGGGCACTGCTGCTTGGTTGGTGGTCTCCGCACCTTGAAACCAACTCCAAACGTGTTCTCCTTCGTGGAGAAGGCTGATTTGGCAGGAAGAAGCCCTGTGTGCACTGGCCCTTGCAAACCGCCCATAGCCAGCTAGGGAGGGACCCACCTAGGGCCTAGCTGCGAAACGGCACAAAACGCGCACCTAGGAGCTGCACTCTGCAAAGGGAAACTGTGCTCGGGGAACAAACCTCAGCCCCAAGGCGGCTTGGCTCAGGATCGCAGCGCTTGCCTAGTTCTCACCTAGCCCTAGGCTCCCCATAGGGCCAAGGAGGGTCTGGGCTGCCTCTGGCTCCGTGGGCACTGCTGCTTGGCTGGTGGTCTCCGCAGCTTGAAACCAACTCCAAACGTGTTCTCCTTCGCGGAGAAGGCTGATTTGGCAGGAAGAAGCCCTGTGTGCACTGGTCCTGGCAACCCACCCATAGCCAGCTAGGGAGGGACCCACCTAGGGCCTAGCTGCCAAAGGGCACAAAACGCGCTCCTAGGAGCTGCACTCTGCAAAGGGAAACTGTGCTCGGGGAACAAAGCTCAGCCCCAAGGCGGCTTGGCTCAGGATCGCAGCGCTTGCCTAGTTCTCACCTAGCCCTAGGCTCCCCATAGGGCCAAGGAGGGGCTGGGCTGCCTCTGGCTCCGTGGGCACTGCTGCTTGGCTGGTGGTCTCCGCACCGTGAAACCAACTCCAAACGTGTTCGCCTTCGCGGAGAAGGCTGATTTGGCAGGAAGAAGCCCTGTGTGCATTGGCCCTGGCAACACACCCATAGCCAGCTAGGGAAGGACCCACCTAGGGCCTAGCTACGAAACGGCACAGAACGCGCTCCTAGGAGCTGCACTCTGCAAAGGGAAACTGTGCTCGGGGACAAAGCTCAGCCCCAAGGCGGCTTGGCTCAGGATCGCAGCGCTTGCCTAGTTCTCACCTAGCCCTAGGCTCCCCATAGGGCCAAGGAGGGGCTGGGCTGCCTCTGGCTCCATGGGCACTGCTGCTTGGTTGGTGGTCTCCGCACCTTGAAACCAACTCCAAACGTGTTCTGCTTCGTGGAGAAGGCTGATTTGGCAGGAAGAAGCCCTGTGTGCACTGGCCCTGGCAAACCGCCCATAGCCAGCTAGGGAGGGACCCACCTAGGGCCTAGCTGCGAAACGGCACAAAACGCGCTCCTAGGAGCTGCACTCTGCAAAGGGAAACTGTGCTCGGGGAACAAAGCTCAGCCCCAAGGCGGCTTGGCTCAGGATCGCAGCGCTTGCCTAGTTCTCACCTAGCCCTAGGCTCCCCATAGGGCCAAGGAGGGTCTGGGCTGCCTCTGGCTCCTTGGGCACTCCTGCTTGGCTGGTGGTCTCCGCACCGTGAAACCAACTCCAAACGTGTCTCCTTCGCGGAGAAGGCTGATTTGGCAGGAAGAAGCCCTGTGTGCACTGGCCCTGGTAACCCACCCATCGCCAGCTAGGGAGGGACCCACCTAGGGCCTAGCTGCGAAAGGGCACAAAACGCGCACCTAGGAGCAGCACTCTGCAAAGGGAAACTGTGCTCGGGGAACAAACCTCAGCCCCAAGGCGGCTTGGCTCAGGATCGCAGCGCTTGCCTAGTTCTCACCTAGCCCTAGGCTCCCCATAGGGCCAAGGAGGGTCTGGGCTGCCTCTGGCTCCGTGGGCACTGCTGCTTGGTTGGTGGTCTCCGCAGCTTGAAACCAACTCCAAACGTGTTCTCCTTCGCGGAGAAGGTTGATTTGGCAGGAAGTAGCCCTGTGTGCACTGGCCCTGGCAACACACCCATCGCCAGCGAGGGAGGGACCCACCTAGGGCCTAGCTGCGAAACGGCACAAAACGCGCACCTAGGAGCTGCACTCTGCAAAGGGAAACTGTGCTCGGGGAACAAACCTCAGCCCCAAGGCAGCTTGGCTCAGGATCGCAGCGCTTGCCTAGTTCTCACCTAGCCCTAGGCTCCCCATAGGGCCAAGGAGGGTCTGGGCTGCCTCTGGCTCCGTGGGCACTGCTGCTTGGCTGGTGGTCTCCGCACCTTGAAACCAACTCCAAACGTGTTCGCCTTCGCGGAGAAGGCTGATTTGGCAGGAAGAAGCCCTGTGTGCACTGGCCCTGGCAACCCACCCATCGCCAGCTAGGGAGGGACCCACCTAGGGCCTAGCTGCGAAACGGCACAAAACGCGCTCCTAGGAGCAGCACTCTGCAAAGGGAAACTGTGCTCGGGGAACAAAGCTCAGCCCCAAGGCGGCTTGGCTCAGGATCGCAGCGCTTGCCTAGTTCTCACCTAGCCCTAGGCTCCCCATAGGGCCAAGGAGGGTCTGGGCTGCCTCTGGCTCCGTGGGCACTGCTGCTTGGTTGGTGGTCTCCGCACCTTGAAACCAACTCCAAACGTGTTCTCCTTCGTGGAGAAGGCTGATTTGGCAGGAAGAAGCCCTGTGTGCACTGGCCCTGGCAAACCACCCATAGCCAGCTAAAGGAGGGACCCACCTAGGGCCTAGCTGCGAAACGGCACAAAACGCGCTCCTAGGAGCTGCACTCTGCAAAGGGAAACTGTGCTCGGGGAACAAAGCTCAGCCCCAAGGCGGCTTGGCTCAGGATCGCAGCGCTTGCCTAGTTCTCACCTAGCCCTAGGCTCCCCATAGGGCCAAGGAGGGTCTGGGCTGCCTCTGGCTCCGTGGGCACTGCTGCTTGGCTGGTGGTCTCCGCACCTTGAAACCAACTCCAAACGTGTTCTCCTTCGCGGAGAAGGCTGATTTGGCAGGAAGAAGCCCTGTGTGCACTGGCCCTGGCATCCCACCCATAGCCAGCTAGGGAGGGACCCACCTAGGGCCTAGCTCCGAAACGGCACAGAACGAGCTCCTAGGAGCTGCACTCTGCAAAGGGAAACTGTGCTCGGGAACATACCTCAGCCCCAAGGCAGCTTGGCTCAGGATCGCAGCGCTTGCCTAGTTCTCACCTAGCCCTAGGCTCCCCATAGGGCCAAGGAGGGTCTGGGCTGCCTCTGGCTCCGTGGGCACTGCTGCTTGGTTGGTGGTCTCCGCACCTTGAAACCAACTCCAAACGTGTTCTCCTTCGTGGAGAAGGCTGATTTGGCAGGAAGAAGCCCTGTGTGCACTGGCCCTTGCAAACCGCCCATAGCCAGCTAGGGAGGGACCCACCTAGGGCCTAGCTGCGAAACGGCACAAAACGCGCACCTAGGAGCTGCACTCTGCAAAGGGAAACTGTGCTCGGGGAACAAACCTCAGCCCCAAGGCGGCTTGGCTCAGGATCGCAGCGCTTGCCTAGTTCTCACCTAGCCCTAGGCTCCCCATAGGGCCAAGGAGGGTCTGGGCTGCCTCTGGCTCCGTGGGCACTGCTGCTTGGCTGGTGGTCTCCGCAGCTTGAAACCAACTCCAAACGTGTTCTCCTTCGCGGAGAAGGCTGATTTGGCAGGAAGAAGCCCTGTGTGCACTGGTCCTGGCAACCCACCCATAGCCAGCTAGGGAGGGACCCACCTAGGGCCTAGCTGCCAAAGGGCACAAAACGCGCTCCTAGGAGCTGCACTCTGCAAAGGGAAACTGTGCTCGGGGAACAAAGCTCAGCCCCAAGGCGGCTTGGCTCAGGATCGCAGCGCTTGCCTAGTTCTCACCTAGCCCTAGGCTCCCCATAGGGCCAAGGAGGGGCTGGGCTGCCTCTGGCTCCGTGGGCACTGCTGCTTGGCTGGTGGTCTCCGCACCGTGAAACCAACTCCAAACGTGTTCGCCTTCGCGGAGAAGGCTGATTTGGCAGGAAGAAGCCCTGTGTGCATTGGCCCTGGCAACACACCCATAGCCAGCTAGGGAAGGACCCACCTAGGGCCTAGCTACGAAACGGCACAGAACGCGCTCCTAGGAGCTGCACTCTGCAAAGGGAAACTGTGCTCGGGGACAAAGCTCAGCCCCAAGGCGGCTTGGCTCAGGATCGCAGCGCTTGCCTAGTTCTCACCTAGCCCTAGGCTCCCCATAGGGCCAAGGAGGGGCTGGGCTGCCTCTGGCTCCATGGGCACTGCTGCTTGGTTGGTGGTCTCCGCACCTTGAAACCAACTCCAAACGTGTTCTGCTTCGTGGAGAAGGCTGATTTGGCAGGAAGAAGCCCTGTGTGCACTGGCCCTGGCAAACCGCCCATAGCCAGCTAGGGAGGGACCCACCTAGGGCCTAGCTGCGAAACGGCACAAAACGCGCTCCTAGGAGCTGCACTCTGCAAAGGGAAACTGTGCTCGGGGAACAAAGCTCAGCCCCAAGGCGGCTTGGCTCAGGATCGCAGCGCTTGCCTAGTTCTCACCTAGCCCTAGGCTCCCCATAGGGCCAAGGAGGGTCTGGGCTGCCTCTGGCTCCTTGGGCACTCCTGCTTGGCTGGTGGTCTCCGCACCGTGAAACCAACTCCAAACGTGTCTCCTTCGCGGAGAAGGCTGATTTGGCAGGAAGAAGCCCTGTGTGCACTGGCCCTGGTAACCCACCCATCGCCAGCTAGGGAGGGACCCACCTAGGGCCTAGCTGCGAAAGGGCACAAAACGCGCACCTAGGAGCAGCACTCTGCAAAGGGAAACTGTGCTCGGGGAACAAACCTCAGCCCCAAGGCGGCTTGGCTCAGGATCGCAGCGCTTGCCTAGTTCTCACCTAGCCCTAGGCTCCCCATAGGGCCAAGGAGGGTCTGGGCTGCCTCTGGCTCCGTGGGCACTGCTGCTTGGTTGGTGGTCTCCGCAGCTTGAAACCAACTCCAAACGTGTTCTCCTTCGCGGAGAAGGTTGATTTGGCAGGAAGTAGCCCTGTGTGCACTGGCCCTGGCAACACACCCATCGCCAGCGAGGGAGGGACCCACCTAGGGCCTAGCTGCGAAACGGCACAAAACGCGCACCTAGGAGCTGCACTCTGCAAAGGGAAACTGTGCTCGGGGAACAAACCTCAGCCCCAAGGCAGCTTGGCTCAGGATCGCAGCGCTTGCCTAGTTCTCACCTAGCCCTAGGCTCCCCATAGGGCCAAGGAGGGTCTGGGCTGCCTCTGGCTCCGTGGGCACTGCTGCTTGGCTGGTGGTCTCCGCACCTTGAAACCAACTCCAAACGTGTTCGCCTTCGCGGAGAAGGCTGATTTGGCAGGAAGAAGCCCTGTGTGCACTGGCCCTGGCAACCCACCCATCGCCAGCTAGGGAGGGACCCACCTAGGGCCTAGCTGCGAAACGGCACAAAACGCGCTCCTAGGAGCAGCACTCTGCAAAGGGAAACTGTGCTCGGGGAACAAAGCTCAGCCCCAAGGCGGCTTGGCTCAGGATCGCAGCGCTTGCCTAGTTCTCACCTAGCCCTAGGCTCCCCATAGGGCCAAGGAGGGGCTGGGCTGCCTCTGGCTCCGTGGGCACTGCTGCTTGGCTGGTGGTCTCCGCACCGTGAAACCAACTCCAAACGTGTTCGCCTTCGCGGAGAAGGCTGATTTGGCAGGAAGAAGCCCTGTGTGCACTGGCCCTGGCAACACACCCATAGCCAGCTAGGGAAGTACCCACCTAGGGCCTAGCTGCGAAACGGCACAGAACGCGCTCCTAGGAGCTGCACTCTGCAAAGGGAAACTGTGCTCGGGGAACAAAGCTCAGCCCCAAGGCGGCTTGGCTCAGGATCGCAGCGCTTGCCTAGTTCTCACCTAGCCCTAGGCTCCCCATAGGGCCAAGGAGGGTCTGGGCTGCCTCTGGCTCCGTGGGCACTGCTGCTTGGTTGGTGGTCTCCGCACCTTGAAACCAACTCCAAACGTGTTCTCCTTCGTGGAGAAGGCTGATTTGGCAGGAAGAAGCCCTGTGTGCACTGGCCCTGGCAAACCACCCATAGCCAGCTAAGGAGGGACCCACCTAGGGCCTAGCTGCGAAACGGCACAAAACGCGCTCCTAGGAGCTGCACTCTGCAAAGGGAAACTGTGCTCGGGGAACAAAGCTCAGCCCCAAGGCGGCTTGGCTCAGGATCGCAGCGCTTGCCTAGTTCTCACCTAGCCCTAGGCTCCCCATAGGGCCAAGGAGGGTCTGGGCTGCCTCTGGCTCCGTGGGCACTGCTGCTTGGCTGGTGGTCTCCGCACCTTGAAACCAACTCCAAACGTGTTCTCCTTCGCGGAGAAGGCTGATTTGGCAGGAAGAAGCCCTGTGTGCACTGGCCCTGGCAACCCACCCATAGCCAGCTAGGGAGGGACCCACCTAGGGCCTAGCTGCGAATCGGCACAAAACGCGCTCCTAGGAGCTGCACTCTGCAAAGGGAAACTGTGCTCGGGGAACAAAGCTCAGCCCCAAGGCGGCTTGGCTCAGGATCGCAGCGCTTGCCTAGTTCTCACCTAGCCCTAGGCTCCCCATAGGGCCAAGGAGGGGCTGGGCTGCCTCTGGCTCCGTGGGCACTGCTGCTTGGCTGGTGGTCTCCGCAGCTTGAAACCAACTCCAAACGTGTTCGCCTTCGCGGAGAAGGCTGATTTGGCAGGAAGAAGCCCTGTGTGCACTGGCCCTGGCAACCCACCCATAGCCAGCTAGGGAGGGACCCACCTAGGGCCTAGCTGCGAAACGGCACAAAACGCGCTCCTAGGAGCAGCACTCTGCAAAGGGAAACTGTGCTCGGGGAACAAAGCTCAGCCCCAAGGCGGCTTGGCTCAGGATCGCAGCGCTTGCCTAGTTCTCACCTAGCCCTAGGCTCCCCATAGGGCCAAGGAGGGTCTGGGCTGCCTCTGGCTCCGTGGGCACTCCTGCTTGGCTGGTGGTCTCCGCACCTTGAAACCAACTCCAAACGTGTCTCCTTCGCGGAGAAGGCTGATTTGGCAGGAAGAAGCCCTGTGTGCACTGGCCCTGGTAACCCACCCATCGCCAGCTAGGGAGGGACCCACCTAGGGCCTAGCTGCGAAACGGCACAAAACGCGCACCTAGGAGCAGCACTCTGCAAAGGGAAACTGTGCTCGGGGAACAAAGCTCAGCCCCAAGGCGGCTTGGCTCAGGATCGCAGCGCTTGCCTAGTTCTCACCTAGCCCTAGGCTCCCCATAGGGCCAAGGAGGGTCTGGGCTGCCTCTGGCTCCGTGGGCACTCCTGCTTGGTTGGTGGTCTCCGCAGCTTGAAACCAACTCCAAACGTGTTCTCCTTCGCGGAGAAGGTTGATTTGGCAGGAAGTAGCCCTGTGTGCACTGGCCCTGGCAACACACCCATCGCCAGCGAGGGAGGGACCCACCTAGGGCCTAGCTGCGAAACGGCACAAAACGCGCACCTAGGAGCTGCACTCTTCAAAGGGAAACTGTACTCGGGGAACAAACCTCAGCCCCAAGGCAGCTTGGCTCAGGATCGCAGCGCTTGCCTAGTTCTCACCTAGCCCTAGGCTCCCCATAGGGCCAAGGAGGGTCTGGGCTGCCTCTGGCTCCGTGGGCACTGCTGCTTGGCTGGTGGTCTCCGCACCTTGAAACCAACTCCAAACGTGTTCGCCTTCGCGGAGAAGGCTGATTTGGCAGGAAGAAGCCCTGTGTGCACTGGCCCTGGCAACCCACCCATCGCCAGCTAGGGAGGGACCCACCTAGGGCCTAGCTGCGAAACGGCACAAAACGCGCTCCTAGGAGCAGCACTCTGCAAAGGGAAACTGTGCTCGGGGAACAAAGCTCAGCCCCAAGGCGGCTTGGCTCAGGATCGCAGCGCTTGCCTAGTTCTCACCTAGCCCTAGGCTCCCCATAGGGCCAAGGAGGGGCTGGGCTGCCTCTGGCTCCGTGGGCACTGCTGCTTGGTTGGTGGTCTCCGCACCTTGAAACCAACTCCAAACGTGTTCTCCTTCGTGGAGAAGGCTGATTTGGCAGGAAGAAGACCTGTGTGCACTGGCCCTGGCAACACACCCATAGCCAGCTAAGGAGGGACCCACCTAGGGCCTAGCTGCGAAACGGCACAAAACGCGCTCCTAGGAGCTGCACTCTGCAAAGGGAAACTGTGCTCGGGGAACAAAGCTCAGCCCCAAGGCGGCTTGGCTCAGGATCGCAGCGCTTGCCTAGTTCTCACCTAGCCCTAGGCTCCCCATAGGGCCAAGGAGGGGCTGGGCTGCCTCTGGCTCCGTGGGCACTGCTGCTTGGCTGGTGGTCTCCGCAGCTTGAAACCAACTCCAAACGTGTTCGCCTTCGCGGAGAAGGCTGATTTGGCAGGAAGAAGCCCTGTGTGCACTGGCCCTGGCAACCCACCCATAGCCAGCTAGGGAGGGACCCACCTAGGGCCTAGCTGCGAAACGGCACAAAACGCGCTCCTAGGAGCAGCACTCTGCAAAGGGAAACTGTGCTCGGGGAACAAAGCTCAGCCCCAAGGCGGCTTGGCTCAGGATCGCAGCGCTTGCCTAGTTCTCACCTAGCCCTAGGCTCCCCATAGGGCCAAGGAGGGTCTGGGCTGCCTCTGGCTCCGTGGGCAGTGCTGCTTGGCTGGTGGTCTCCGCACCTTGAAACCAACTCCAAACGTGTTCTCCTTCGCGGAGAAGGCTGATTTGGCAGGAAGAAGCCCTGTGTGCACTGGCCCTGGCAACCCACCCATAGCCAGCTAGGGAGGGACCCACCTAGGGCCTAGCTGCGAAACGGCACAAAACGCGCTCCTAGGAGCTGCACTCTGCAAAGGGAAACTGTGCTCGGGGAACAAAGCTCAGCCCCAAGGCGGCTTGGCTCAGGATCGCAGCGCTTGCCTAGTTCTCACCTAGCCCTAGGCTCCCCATAGGGCCAAGGAGGGTCTGGGCTGCCTCTGGCTCCGTGGGCACTGCTGCTTGGCTGGTGGTCTCCGCACCGTGAAACCAACTCCAAACGTGTTCTCCTTCGCGGAGAAGGCTGATTTGGCAGGAAGAAGCCCTGTGTGCACTGGCCCTGGCAACACACCCATCGCCAGCGAGGGAGGGACCCACCTAGGGCCTAGCTGCGAAACGGCACAAAACGCGCACCTAGGAGCAGCACTCTTCAAAGGGAAACTGTGCTCGGGGAACAAACCTCAGCCCCAAGGCAGCTTGGCTCAGGATCGCAGCGCTTGCCTAGTTCTCACCAACCCTAGGCTCCCCATAGGGCCAAGGAGGGTCTGGGCTGCCTCTGGCTCCGTGGGCACTGCTGCTTGGCTGGTGGTCTCCGCACCTTGAAACCAACTCCAAACGTGTTCTCCTTCGCGGAGAAGGCTGATTTGGCAGGAAGAAGCCCTGTGTGCACTGGCCCTGGCAAACCACCCATAGCCAGCTAAGGAGGGACCCACCTAGGGCCTAGCTGCGAAACGGCACAAAACGCGCTCCTAGGAGCTGCACTCTGCAAAGGGAAACTGTGCTCGGGGAACAAAGCTCAGCCCCAAGGCGGCTTGGCTCAGGATCGCATCGCTTGCCTAGTTCTCACCTAGCCCTAGGCTCCCCATAGGGCCAAGGAGGGTCTGGGCTGCCTCTGGCTCCGTGGGCACTGCTGCTTGGCTGGTGGTCTCCGCACCTTGAAACCAACTCCAAACGTGTTCTCCTTCGTGGAGAAGGCTGATTTGGCAGGAAGAAGCCCTGTGTGCACTGGCCCTGGCAACCCACCCATAGCCAGCTAGGGAGGGACCCACCTAGGGCCTAGCTGCGAAACGGCACAAAACGCGCTCCTAGGAGCTGCACTCTGCAAAGGGAAACTGTGCTCGGGGAACAAAGCTCAGCCCCAAGGCGGCTTGGCTCAGGATCGCAGCGCTTGCCTAGTTCTCACCTAGCCCTAGGCTCCCCATAGGGCCAAGGAGGGGCTGGGCTGCCTCTGGCTCCGTGGGCACTGCTGCTTGGCTGGTGGTCTCCGCACCGTGAAACCAACTCCAAACGTGTTCTCCTTCGTGGAGAAGGCTGATTTGGCAGGAAGAAGCCCTGTGTGCACTGGCCCTGGCAACCCACCCATAGCCAGCTAGGGAGGGACCCACCTAGGGCCTAGCTGCGAAACGGCACAGAACGCGCTCCTAGGAGCTGCACTCTGCAAAGGGAAACTGTGCTCGGGGAACAAAGCTCAGCCCCAAGGCTGCTTGGCTCAGGATCGCAGCGCTTGCCTAGTTCTCACCTAGCCCTAGGCTCCCCATAGGGCCAAGGAGGGGCTGGGCTGCCTCTGGCTCCGTGGGCACTGCTGCTTGGCTGGTGGTCTCCGCACCTTGAAACCAACTCCAAACGTGTTCGCCTTCTCGGAGAAGGCTGATTTGGCAGGAAGAAGCCCTGTGTGCACTGGCCCTGGCAACCCACCCATAGCCAGCTAGGGAGGGACCCACCTAGGGCCTAGCTGCGAAACGGCACAAAACGCGCTCCTAGGAGCTGCACTCTGCAAAGGGAAACTGTGCTCGGGGAACAAACCTCAGCCCCAAGGCAGCTTGGCTCAGGATCGCAGCGCTTGCCTAGTTCTCACCTAGCACTAGGCTCCCCATAGGGCCAAGGACGGTCTGGGCTGCCTCTGGCTCCGTGGGCACTGCTGCTTGGTTGGTGGTCTCCGCACCTTGAAACCAACTCCAAACGTGTTCTCCTTCGTGGAGAAGGCTGATTTGGCAGGAAGAAGCCCTGTGTGCACTGGCCCTGGCAAACCGCCCATAGCCAGCTAGGGAGGGACCCACCTAGGGCCTAGCTGCGAAACGGCACAAAACGCGCTCCTAGGAGCTGCACTCTGCAAAGGGAAACTGTGCTCGGGGAACAAAGCTCAGCCCCAAGGCGGCTTGGCTCAGGATCGCAGCGCTTGCCTAGTTCTCACCTAGCCCTAGGCTCCCCATAGGGCCAAGGAGGGTCTGGGCTGCCTCTGGCTCCGTGGGCACTGCTGCTTGGCTGGTGGTCTCCGCACCTTGAAACCAACTCCAAACGTGTTCTCCTTCGCGGAGAAGGCTGATTTGGCAGGAAGAAGCCCTGTGTGCACTGGCCCTGGCAAACCACCCATAGCCAGCTAAGGAGGGACCCACCTAGGGCCTAGCTGCGAAACGGCACAAAACGCGCTCCTAGGAGCTGCACTCTGCAAAGGGAAACTGTGCTCGGGGAACAAAGCTCAGCCCCAAGGCGGCTTGGCTCAGGATCGCATCGCTTGCCTAGTTCTCACCTAGCCCTAGGCTCCCCATAGGGCCAAGGAGGGTCTGGGCTGCCTCTGGCTCCGTGGGCACTGCTGCTTGGCTGGTGGTCTCCGCACCTTGA
The DNA here is from genome assembly GCF_054392235.1 of Sus scrofa. Lineage (NCBI taxonomy): Eukaryota > Metazoa > Chordata > Mammalia > Artiodactyla > Suidae > Sus > Sus scrofa. Next base: position 29,855,387 of record NC_139389.1, on the reverse strand, counting down.
AACCAACTCCAAACGTGTTCTCCTTCGTGGAGAAGGCTGATTTGGCAGGAAGAAGCCCTGTGTGCACTGGCCCTGGCAACCCACCCATAGCCAGCTAGGGAGGGACCCACCTAGGGCCTAGCTGCGAAACGGCACAAAACGCGCTCCTAGGAGCTGCACTCTGCAAAGGGAAACTGTGCTCGGGGAACAAAGCTCAGCCCCAAGGCGGCTTGGCTCAGGATCGCAGCGCTTGCCTAGTTCTCACCTAGCCCTAGGCTCCCCATAGGGCCAAGGAGGGGCTGGGCTGCCTCTGGCTCCGTGGGCACTGCTGCTTGGCTGGTGGTCTCCGCACCGTGAAACCAACTCCAAACGTGTTCTCCTTCGTGGAGAAGGCTGATTTGGCAGGAAGAAGCCCTGTGTGCACTGGCCCTGGCAACCCACCCATAGCCAGCTAGGGAGGGACCCACCTAGGGCCTAGCTGCGAAACGGCACAGAACGCGCTCCTAGGAGCTGCACTCTGCAAAGGGAAACTGTGCTCGGGGAACAAAGCTCAGCCCCAAGGCTGCTTGGCTCAGGATCGCAGCGCTTGCCTAGTTCTCACCTAGCCCTAGGCTCCCCATAGGGCCAAGGAGGGGCTGGGCTGCCTCTGGCTCCGTGGGCACTGCTGCTTGGCTGGTGGTCTCCGCACCTTGAAACCAACTCCAAACGTGTTCTCCTTCGTGGAGAAGGCTGATTTGGCAGGAAGAAGCCCTGTGTGCACTGGCCCTGGCAACCCACCCATAGCCAGCTAGGGAGGGACCCACCTAGGGCCTAGCTGCGAAACGGCACAAAACGCGCTCCTAGGAGCTGCACTCTGCAAAGGGAAACTGTGCTCGGGGAACAAACCTCAGCCCCAAGGCAGCTTGGCTCAGGATCGCAGCGCTTGCCTAGTTCTCACCTAGCACTAGGCTCCCCATAGGGCCAAGGACGGTCTGGGCTGCCTCTGGCTCCGTGGGCACTGCTGCTTGGTTGGTGGTCTCCGCACCTTGAAACCAACTCCAAACGTGTTCTCCTTCGTGGAGAAGGCTGATTTGGCAGGAAGAAGCCCTGTGTGCACTGGCCCTGGCAAACCGCCCATAGCCAGCTAGGGAGGGACCCACCTAGGGCCTAGCTGCGAAACGGCACAAAACGCGCTCCTAGGAGCTGCACTCTGCAAAGGGAAACTGTTCTGGGGGAACAAAGCTCAGCCCCAAGGCGGCTTGGCTCAGGATCGCAGCGCTTGCCTAGTTCTCACCTAGCCCTAGGCTCCCCATAGGGCCAAGGAGGGTCTGGGCTGCCTCGGGCTCCGTGGGCACTGCTGCTTGGTTGGTGGTCTCCGCACCTTGAAACCAACTCCAAACGTGTTCTCCTTCGCGGAGAAGGCTGATTTGGCAGGAAGAAGCCCTGTGTGCACTGGCCCTGGCCAACCACCCATAGCCAGCTAAGGAGGGACCCACCTAGGGCCTAGCTGCGAAACGGCACAAAACGCGCTCCTAGGAGCTGCACTCTGCAAAGGGAAACTGTGCTCGGGGAACAAAGCTCAGCCCCAAGGCGGCTTGGCTCAGGATCGCAGCGCTTGCCTAGTTCTCACCTAGCCCTAGGCTCCCCATAGGGCCAAGGAGGGTCTGGGCTGCCTCTGGCTCCGTGGGCACTGCTGCTTGGCTGGTGGTCTCCGCACCTTGAAACCAACTCCAAACGTGTTCGCCTTCTCGGAGAAGGCTGATTTGGCAGGAAGAAGCCCTGTGTGCACTGGCCCTGGCAACACACCCATAGCCAGCTAGGGAAGGACCCACCTAGGGCCTAGCTACGAAACGGCACAGAACGCGCTCCTAGGAGCTGCACTCTGCAAAGGGAAACTGTGCTCGGGGAACAAAGCTCAGCCCCAAGGCGGCTTGGCTCAGGATCGCAGCGCTTGCCTAGTTCTCACCTAGCCCTAGGCTCCCCATAGGGCCAAGGAGGGTCTGGGCTGCCTCGGGCTCCGTGGGCACTGCTGCTTGGTTGGTGGTCTCCGCACCTTGAAACCAACTCCAAACGTGTTCTCCTTCGCGGAGAAGGCTGATTTGGCAGGAAGAAGCCCTGTGTGCACTGGCCCTGGCCAACCACCCATAGCCAGCTAAGGAGGGACCCACCTAGGGCCTAGCTGCGAAACGGCACAAAACGCGCTCCTAGGAGCTGCACTCTGCAAAGGGAAACTGTGCTCGGGGAACAAAGCTCAGCCCCAAGGCGGCTTGGCTCAGGATCGCAGCGCTTGCCTAGTTCTCACCTAGCCCTAGGCTCCCCATAGGGCCAAGGAGGGTCTGGGCTGCCTCTGGCTCCGTGGGCACTGCTGCTTGGCTGGTGGTCTCCGCACCTTGAAACCAACTCCAAACGTGTTCTCCTTCGCGGAGAAGGCTGATTTGGCAGGAAGAAGCCCTGTGTGCACTGGCCCTGGCAACCCACCCATAGCCAGCTAGGGAGGGACCCACCTAGGGCCTAGCTGCGAATCGGCACAAAACGCGCTCCTAGGAGCTGCCCTCTGCAAAGGGAAACTGTGCTCGGGGAACAAAGCTCAGCCCCAAGGCGGCTTGGCTCAGGATCGCAGCGCTTGCCTAGTTCTCACCTAGCCCTAGGCTCCCCATAGGGCCAAGGAGGGGCTGGGCTGCCTCTGGCTCCGTGGGCACTGCTGCTTGGCTGGTGGTCTCCGCACCGTGAAACCAACTCCAAACGTGTTCGCCTTCGCGGAGAAGGCTGATTTGGCAGGAAGAAGCCCTGTGTGCACTGGCCCTGGCAACACACCCATAGCCAGCTAGGGAAGGACCCACCTAGGGCCTAGCTGCGAAACGGCACAGAACGCGCTCCTAGGAGCTGCACTCTGCAAAGGGAAACTGTGCTCGGGGAACAAAGCTCAGCCCCAAGGCGGCTTGGCTCAGGATCGCAGCGCTTGCCTAGTTCTCACCTAGCCCTAGGCTCCCCATAGGGCCAAGGAGGGTCTGGGCTGCCTCTGGCTCCGTGGGCACTGCTGCTTGGTTGGTGGTCTCCGCACCTTGAAACCAACTCCAAACGTGTTCTCCTTCGTGGAGAAGGCTGATTTGGCAGGAAGAAGCCCTGTGTGCACTGGCCCTGGCAAACCACCCATAGCCAGCTAAGGAGGGACCCACCTAGGGCCTAGCTGCGAAACGGCACAAAACGCGCTCCTAGGAGCTGCACTCTGCAAAGGGAAACTGTGCTCGGGGAACAAAGCTCAGCCCCAAGGCGGCTTGGCTCAGGATCGCAGCGCTTGCCTAGTTCTCACCTAGCCCTAGGCTCCCCATAGGGCCAAGGAGGGTCTGGGCTGCCTCTGGCTCCGTGGGCACTGCTGCTTGGCTGGTGGTCTCCGCACCGTGAAACCAACTCCAAACGTGTTCGCCTTCGCGGAGAAGGCTGATTTGGCAGGAAGAAGCCCTGTGTGCACTGGCCCTGGCAACCCACCCATAGCCAGCTAGGGAGGGACCCACCTAGGGCCTAGCTGCGAAACGGCACAAAACGCGCTCCTAGGAGCTGCACTCTGCAAAGGGAAACTGTGCTCGGGGAACAAACCTCAGCCCCAAGGCGGCTTGGCTCAGGATCGCAGCGCTTGCCTAGTTCTCACCTAGCTCTAGGCTCCCCATAGGGCCAAGGAGGGGCTGGGCTGCCTCTGGCTCCGTGGGCACTGCTGCTTGGCTGGTGGTCTCCGCACCGTGAAACCAACTCCAAAAGTGTTCGCCTTCGCGGGGAAGGCTGATTTGGCAGGAAGAAGCCCTGTGTGCACTGGCCCTGGCAACACACCCATAGCCAGCTAGGGAAGGACCCACCTAGGGCCTAGCTGCGAAACGGCACAGAACGCGCTCCTAGGAGCTGCACTCTGCAAAGGGAAACTGTGCTCGGGGAACAAAGCTCAGCCCCAAGGCGGCTTGGCTCAGGATCGCAGCGCTTGCCTAGTTCTCACCTAGCCCTAGGCTCCCCATAGGGCCAAGGAGGGTCTGGGCTGCCTCTGGCTCCGTGGGCACTGCTGCTTGGTTGGTGGTCTCCGCACCTTGAAACCAACTCCAAACGTGTTCTCCTTCGTGGAGAAGGCTGATTTGGCAGGAAGAAGCCCTGTGTGCACTGGCCCTGGCAACCCACCCATAGCCAGCTAAGGAGGGACCCACCTAGGGCCTAGCTGCGAAACGGCACAAAACGCGCTCCTAGGAGCTGCACTCTGCAAAGGGAAACTGTGCTCGGGGAACAAAGCTCAGCCCCTAGGCGGCTTGGCTCAGGATCGCAGCGCTTGCCTAGTTCTCACCTAGCCCTAGGCTCCCCATAGGGCCAAGGAGGGGCTGGGCTGCCTCTGGCTCCGTGGGCACTGCTGCTTGGCTGGTGGTCTCCGCACCGTGAAACCAACTCCAAACGTGTTCGCCTTCGCGGAGAAGGCTGATTTGGCAGGAAGAAGCCCTGTGTGCACTGGCCCTGGCAACCCACCCATAGCCAGCTAGGGAGGGACCCACCTAGGGCCTAGCTGCGAATCGGCACAAAACGCGCTCCTAGGAGCTGCACTCTGCAAAGGGAAACTGTGCTCGGGGAACAAAGCTCAGCCCCAAGGCGGCTTGGCTCAGGATCGCAGCGCTTGCCTAGTTCTCACCTAGCCCTAGGCTCCCCATAGGGCCAAGGAGGGGCTGGGCTGCCTCTGGCTCCGTGGGCACTGCTGCTTGGCTGGTGGTCTCCGCACCGTGAAACCAACTCCAAACGTGTTCGCCTTCGCGGGGAAGGCTGATTTGGCAGGAAGAAGCCCTGTGTGCACTGGCCCTGGCAACCCACCCATAGCCAGCTAGGGAGGGACCCACCTAGGGCCTAGCTGCGAAACGGCACAGAACGCGCTCCTAGGAGCTGCACTCTGCAAAGGGAAACTGTGCTCGGGGAACAAAGCTCAGCCCCAAGGCGGCTTGGCTCAGGATCGCAGCGCTTGCCTAGTTCTCACCTAGCCCTAGGCTCCCCATAGGGCCAAGGAGGGTCTGGGCTGCCTCTGGCTCCGTGGGCACTGCTGCTTGGTTGGTGGTCTCCGCACCTTGAAACCAACTCCAAACGTGTTCTCCTTCGTGGAGAAGGCTGATTTGGCAGGAAGAAGCCCTGTGTGCACTGGCCCTGGCAAACCACCCATAGCCAGCTAAGGAGGGACCCACCTAGGGCCTAGCTGCGAAACGGCACAAAACGCGCTCCTAGGAGCTGCACTCTGCAAAGGGAAACTGTGCTCGGGGAACAAAGCTCAGCCCCTAGGCGGCTTGGCTCAGGATCACAGCGCTTGCCTAGTTCTCACCTAGCCCTAGGCTCCCCATAGGGCCAAGGAGGGGCTGGGCTGCCTCTGGCTCCGTGGGCACTGCTGCTTGGCTGGTGGTCTCCGCACCGTGAAACCAACTCCAAACGTGTTCGCCTTCGCGGAGAAGGCTGATTTGGCAGGAAGAAGCCCTGTGTGCACTGGCCCTGGCAACCCACCCATAGCCAGCTAGGGAGGGACCCACCTAGGGCCTAGCTGCGAAACGGCACAGAACGCGCTCCTAGGAGCTGCACTCTGCAAAGGGAAACTGTGCTCGGGGAACAAACCTCAGCCCCAAGGCAGCTTGGCTCAGGATCGCAGCGCTTGCCTAGTTCTCACCTAGCACTAGGCTCCCCATAGGGCCAAGGAGGGTCTGGGCTGCCTCTGGCTCCGTGGGCACTGCTGCTTGGTTGGTGGTCTCCGCACCTTGAAACCAACTCCAAACGTGTTCTCCTTCGTGGAGAAGGCTGATTTGGCAGGAAGAAGCCCTGTGTGCACTGGCCCTGGCAAACCGCCCATAGCCAGCTAGGGAGGGACCCACCTAGGGCCTAGCTGCGAAACGGCACAAAACGCGCTCCTAGGAGCTGCACTCTGCAAAGGGAAACTGTGCTCGGGGAACAAAGCTCAGCCCCAAGGCGGCTTGGCTCAGGATCGCAGCGCTTGCCTAGTTCTCACCTAGCCCTAGGCTCCCCATAGGGCCAAGGAGGGGCTGGGCTGCCTCTGGCTCCGTGGGCACTGCTGCTTGGCTGGTGGTCTCCGCACCGTGAAACCAACTCCAAACGTGTTCGCCTTCGCGGAGAAGGCTGATTTGGCAGGAAGAAGCCCTGTGTGCACTGGCCCTGGCAACACACCCATAGCCAGCTAGGGAGGGACCCACCTAGGGCCTAGCTGCGAATCGGCACAAAACGCGCTCCTAGGAGCTGCACTCTGCAAAGGGAAACTGTGCTCGGGGAACAAAGCTCAGCCCCAAGGCGGCTTGGCTCAGGATCGCAGCGCTTGCCTAGTTCTCACCTAGCCCTAGGCTCCCCATAGGGCCAAGGAGGGGCTGGGCTGCCTCTGGCTCCGTGGGCACTGCTGCTTGGCTGGTGGTCTCCGCACCGTGAAACCAACTCCAAACGTGTTCGCCTTCGCGGAGAAGGCGGATTTGGCAGGAACAAGCCCTGTGTGCACTGGCCCTGGCAACACACCCATCGCCAGCTAGGGAAGGACCCACCTAGGTCCTAGCTGCGAAACGGCACAGAACGCGCTCCTAGGAGCTGCACTCTGCAAAGGGAAACTGTGCTCGGGGAACAAAGCTCAGCCCCAAGGCGGCTTGGCTCAGGATCGCAGCGCTTGCCTAGTTCTCACGTAGCCCTAGGCTCCCCATAGGGCCAAGGAGGGTCTGGGCTGCCTCTGGCTCCGTGGGCACTGCTGCTTGGTTGGTGGTCTCCGCACCTTGAAACCAACTCCAAACGTGTTCTCCTTCGTGGAGAAGGCTGATTTGGCAGGAAGAAGCCCTGTGTGCACTGGCCCTGGCAAACCACCCATAGCCAGCTAGGGAGGGACCCACCTAGGGCCTAGCTGCGAAACGGCACAGAACGCGCTCCTAGGAGCTGCACTCTGCAAAGGGAAACTGTGCTCGGGGAACAAAGCTCAGCCCCAAGGCAGCTTGGCTCAGGATCGCAGCGCTTGCCTAGTTCTCACCTAGCCCTAGGCTCCCCATAGGGCCAAGGAGGGGCTGGGCTGCCTCTGGCTCCGTGGGCCCTGCTGCATGGCTGGTGGTGTCCGCAGCTGGAAAAGAACTGCAAAAGTTTTCTCCTTGCAGTGAACGCTGAATTGGCATGGAAAGGCCTTGTTTCACTGGCCCTAGCAACCCCCCCATAGCCAGCCAGGGAGGGACCCACCTGGGGCCTAGCTTCGAAACGGCACAAAACGTGCTTCTAGGAGCTGCATTCTGCAAAGGGAAACTGTGCTCGGGGAACAAACCTCAGCCCCAATGCGGCTTGGCTCAGGATCACAGCGCTTGCCTAGTTCTCACCTAGCCCTAGGCTCCCCATAGGGCCAAGCAGAGTCTGGGCTGCCTCTGGCTCCGTGGGCACTGCTGCTAGGCTGGTGGGGTCCACAGATGGAAATCAAATCCAAACGTGTTCTCCTTTGCGGAGAAGGCTGATTTGGCATGAAAAGGCTTTGTCTGCACTGGCCCAACTTCCCAACCGTAGCCAGCTAGGGGGGGACCCACATAGGGCCTAGCTCCGAAACGGCACCCAACTCGCTTCAGGGAGCTTCATTCTGCAAAGGAAAACTGTGCTCGGGAAACAAACCTCAGCCCCAAAGCGTCTTGGCTCAGGATCGCAGCGCTTGCCTAGTTCTCACCTAGCCCTAGGCTCCCCATAGGGCCAAGGAGGGTCTGGGCTGCCTCTGGCTCCGTGGGCACTGCTGCTTGGCTGGTGGTCTCCGCAGCTTTAATCCAACTCCAAACGTCTTCTCCTTCGCGGAGATGGCTGATTTGGACTGAAGAAGCCCTGTTTGCACTGGCCCTAGCAACACCCCCATAGCCAGCTGGGGAGGGACCCACCTAGGGCCTATCTCTGTTACGGCACAGAACGCGCTTCTAAGAGCTGCGTTCTGCAAAGGGAAAATGTGCTCGGGGAACAAAACTCAGCCCCAATGTGGCTTGGCTCAGGATCCCAGCGCCTGCCTAGTTCTCACCTAGCCCTCGGCTCCCCATTGGGCCAAGGAGGGGCTGGGCTGCCTCTGGCTCCGTGGGCACTGCTGCTTGGCTGGTGGTGACCGCAGCTGGAAACCTACTCCAAACGTGTTCTCCTTCAAGGAAAAGGCTGATTTTCATGGAAAGGCATCGTTTGAACTTGCCCTAGCAACCGCCCCATAGCCAGCTAGGGAGGGACCCACCTAGGGCCTAGCTCCGAAATGGCACAGAACGCGCTTCTAAGAGCTGCGTTCTGCAAAGGGAAACTCTGCTCGGGGAACAAACCTCAGCCCCCATGCGGCTTAGCTCAGAATCGCAGCGCTTGCCTAGTTCTCACCTAGCCCTCTGTTCCCCATAGGGCCAAGGAGGGCCTGGGCTGCCTCTGGCTCCGTGGGCCCTGCTGCTTGGCTGGTGGTGTCCGCAGCTGGAAACCAACTCCAAACGTCTTCTCCTTTGCGGAGAAGGCAGATTTAGCATTGCAAGGCCTTGCTTCTACTGGCCCTAGCAACCCACCCTTAGCCAGCCAGGGAGGGACCTACCTGGGGCCTAGCTCCGAAAAGGTACAAAACGTGCTCTAGGAGCTGCATTCTACAAAAGGAACCTGTGCTCGGGGAATAAACCTCAGCCCCCATGCGGCTTGGCTCAGGATCACAGCGCTTGCCTAGTTCTCACCTAGCACTAGGCTCCCCATAGGGCCAAGCAGGGTCTGGGCTGCCTCTGGCTCCGTGGGCACTGCTGCTTGGCTGGTGGTCTCTGGAGCTTGAAACGAACACCAAATGTCTTCTCCTTCGCGGAGAAGGCTGATTTGGCCTGAGAAAGCCGTGTGTGCACTGGCCCTAGCAACCCACCGTTAGGCAGCTAGGGAGGGACCCACCTAGGGCCTAGCTCTGAAACGGCACCAAACGTGCTTCTAGGAGCTGCATTCTGCAAAGGGAAACTGTGCTCGGGGAACATACCTCAGCCCCAAAGTTGCTTGGCTCAGGGTCCCCGCGCTCGCCTAGTTCTCACCTAGCCTTATGCTCCCCATAGGGCCAAGGAGGGTCTGGGCTGCCTCTGGCTCCGTGGGCACTGCTGCTTGACTGGTGGTGTCCGCAGCTGGAAACCAACTCCAAACGCCTTCTCCTTCGCGACCAAGGCTGATTTTTCATGAAGAAGCCCTGTGTGTACTGGCCCTAGCAACCCACTCATAGCCTGCTAGGGGAAAGTCCCACCTAGGGCCTAACTCCCAAACGGCAAAAAACTCGCTTCTAGGAGCTGCATTTAGCACAGGGAAACTGTGCGCAGGGAACAAACCTCAGCCCCAATGTATCTTGGCTCAGGATCGCAGCGTTCGCCTCGTTCTCACCTAGCACTAGGCTCCCCATAGGGCCAAGCAGGGTCTGGGCTGCCTCTGGCTCCGTGGGCACTGCTGCTTGGGTGGTCGTGTCCTCAGCTGGAAATCAACTCCAAACGTGTTCTCCATCGTGGAGAAGGCTGATTTGGCATGAAAAGGACTTGTTTGCACTGGCCCTATCAACCCACGCCGAGCCATCTAGGCAGGGACCCACCTAGGTCCTATGTTAAACAGCGCACCAAACGCGCTTCTAGGAGCTGAATTCTGCAAAGGGAAACTCTGCTCGGGGAACAAACCTCAGCCCCAATGGGTCTTGGCTCAGGATCCCAGCGCTTGCCTAGTTCTCACCTAGCCCTCTGCTCCCCATAGGGCCAAGGAGGGTCTGGGCTGCCTCTGGCTCCGTGGGCCCTGCTGCTTGGCTGGTGGTGTCCGCAGCTGGAAACCAACTCCAAATGTCTTCTCCTTCGTGGAGAAGGCTGATTTGGCATGACGAAGCCCTGTGTGCTATGGCCCTGCAACCCACCCATAGGCAGCTAGGGAGGGACCCACCTAGGGCCTAGCTACGAAACGGCACCCATCTCGCTTCTAGGAGCTGCATTCTGCAAAGGGAATCTGATCGGGGAACAAACCTCAGCCCCAGTGCGGCTTGGCTCAGGATCGCAGTGCCTGCCTTGTTCTCACCTAGCCCTAGGCTCCCCATAGGGCCAAGGAGGGTGTGGGCTGCCTCTGGCTCCGTGGGCACTGCTGCTTGGCTTGTGGTCTCCGCAGCTGGAAACCAACTCCACACGTGTTCTCCTTTGCGGAGAAGTCTGATTTGACATGGAAAGGCCGTGTTTCCACTGGCCCTAGCACCCCACCCATAGCCATCTAGGGAGGGACCCACCTTGGTCCTATATCCGAAACAGCACCCATCTTGCTTCTAGGGGCTGCATTCTGCAAAGGGAAACTGTGCTCGGGGAACAAACCTCAGCCCCCATGCGTCTTGGCTCAGGATCGCAGTGCCTGCCTAGTTCTCACCTAGCCCTATGATCCCCATAGGGCCAAGGAGGGTCTGGGCTGCCTCTGGCTCTGTGGGCACAGCTGCTTGGCTGGTGGGCTCTGCAGCTTGAAACCAACTCCAAACGTGTTCTCCTTCGTGGAGAAGGCTGATTTTTCATGAAGAAGCCGTGTTTGCACTGGCCCTGGCAACCCACCCATGGCCAGCTAGGAAAGGAACCACCTAGGGCCTATGGCCTAAACGGCAGACAACTCGGTTCTAGGAGCTTCATTCTGCAAAGGTAAACTGTGCTCGGGGAACAAATCTCAGCCCCAAAGCGTCTTGGCTCAGGATCGCAGCGATTGCCTAGTTCTCACCTAGCCCTAGGCTCCCCATAGGGCCAAGGAGGGTCTGGGCTGCCTCTGGCTCCGTGGGCCCTGCTGCTTGGCTGGTGGTGTCCGCAGCTGGAAAAGAACTGCAAAAGTATTCTCCTTGGCAGTGAACGCTGATTTGGCATGGAAAGGCCTTGTTTCACTGGCCCTAGCAACCCCCCCATAGCCAGCCAGGGAGGGACCCACCTGGGGCCTAGCTTCGAAACGGCACAAAACGTGCTTCTAGGAGCTGCATTCTGCAAAGGGAAACTGTGCTCGGGGAACAAACCTCAGCCCCAATGCGGCTTGGCTCAGGATCGCAGCGCTTGCCTAGTTCTCACCTAGCCCTAGGCTCCACATAGGGCCAAGCAGAGTCTGGGCTGCCTCTGGCTCCGTGGGCACTGCTGCTAGGCTGGTGGGGTCCACAGTTGGAAATCAAATCCAAACGTGTTCTCCTTTGCAGAGAAGGCTGATTTTGCATGAAAAGGCTTTGTCTGCACTGGCCCAACTTCCCAACCGTAGCCAGCTAGTGCGGAACCCACATAGGGCCTAGCTCCGAAACGGCACCCAACTCGCTTCAGGGAGCTTCATTCTGCAAAGGAAAAGTGTGCTCGGGAAACAAACCTCAGCCCCAAAGCGTCTTGGCTCAGGATCGCAGCGCTTGCCTAGTTCTCACCTAGCCCTAGGCTCCCCATAGGGCCAAGGAGGGTCTGGGCTGCCTCTGGCTCCGTGGGCACTGCTGCTTGGCTGGTGGTGTCCGCAGCTGGAAACCAACTCCAAACGCCTTCTCCTTCGCGACCAAGGCTGATTTTTCATGAAGAAGCCCTGTGTGTACTGGCCCTAGCAACCCACTCATAGCCTGCTAGGGGAAAGTCCCACCTAGGGCCTAGCTCTGAAACGGCACCAAACGTGCTTCTAGGAGCTGCATTCTGCAAAGGGAAACTGTGCTCGGGGAACATACCTCAGCCCCAAAGTTGCTTGGCTCAGGGTCCCCGCGCTCGCCTAGTTCTCACCTAGCCTTATGCTCCCCATAGGGCCAAGGAGGGTCTGGGCTGCCTCTGGCTCCGTGGGCACTGCTGCTTGACTGGTGGTGTCCGCAGCTGGAAACCAACTCCAAACGCCTTCTCCTTCGCGACCAAGGCTGATTTTTCATGAAGAAGCCCTGTGTGTACTGGCCCTAGCAACCCACTCATAGCCTGCTAGGGGAAAGTCCCACCTAGGGCCTAACTCCCAAACGGCAAAAAACTCGCTTCTAGGAGCTGCATTTAGCACAGGGAAACTGTGCGCAGGGAACAAACCTCAGCCCCAATGTATCTTGGCTCAGGATCGCAGCGTTCGCCTCGTTCTCACCTAGCACTAGGCTCCCCATAGGGCCAAGCAGGGTCTGGGCTGCCTCTGGCTCCGTGGGCACTGCTGCTTGGGTGGTCGTGTCCTCAGCTGGAAATCAACTCCAAACGTGTTCTCCATCGTGGAGAAGGCTGATTTGGCATGAAAAGGACTTGTTTGCACTGGCCCTATCAACCCACGCCGAGCCATCTAGGCAGGGACCCACCTAGGTCCTATGTTAAACAGCGCACCAAACGCGCTTCTAGGAGCTGAATTCTGCAAAGGGAAACTCTGCTCGGGGAACAAACCTCAGCCCCAATGGGTCTTGGCTCAGGATCCCAGCGCTTGCCTAGTTCTCACCTAGCCCTCTGCTCCCCATAGGGCCAAGGAGGGTCTGGGCTGCCTCTGGCTCCGTGGGCCCTGCTGCTTGGCTGGTGGTGTCCGCAGCTGGAAACCAACTCCAAATGTCTTCTCCTTCGTGGAGAAGGCTGATTTGGCATGACGAAGCCCTGTGTGCTATGGCCCTGCAACCCACCCATAGGCAGCTAGGGAGGGACCCACCTAGGGCCTAGCTACGAAACGGCACCCATCTCGCTTCTAGGAGCTGCATTCTGCAAAGGGAATCTGATCGGGGAACAAACCTCAGCCCCAGTGCGGCTTGGCTCAGGATCGCAGTGCCTGCCTTGTTCTCACCTAGCCCTAGGCTCCCCATAGGGCCAAGGAGGGTGTGGGCTGCCTCTGGCTCCGTGGGCACTGCTGCTTGGCTTGTGGTCTCCGCAGCTGGAAACCAACTCCACACGTGTTCTCCTTTGCGGAGAAGTCTGATTTGACATGGAAAGGCCGTGTTTCCACTGGCCCTAGCACCCCACCCATAGCCATCTAGGGAGGGACCCACCTTGGTCCTATATCCGAAACAGCACCCATCTTGCTTCTAGGGGCTGCATTCTGCAAAGGGAAACTGTGCTCGGGGAACAAACCTCAGCCCCCATGCGTCTTGGCTCAGGATCGCAGTGCCTGCCTAGTTCTCACCTAGCCCTATGATCCCCATAGGGCCAAGGAGGGTCTGGGCTGCCTCTGGCTCTGTGGGCACAGCTGCTTGGCTGGTGGGCTCTGCAGCTTGAAACCAACTCCAAACGTGTTCTCCTTCGTGGAGAAGGCTGATTTTTCATGAAGAAGCCGTGTTTGCACTGGCCCTGGCAACCCACCCATGGCCAGCTAGGAAAGGAACCACCTAGGGCCTATGGCCTAAACGGCAGACAACTCGGTTCTAGGAGCTTCATTCTGCAAAGGTAAACTGTGCTCGGGGAACAAATCTCAGCCCCAAAGCGTCTTGGCTCAGGATCGCAGCGATTGCCTAGTTCTCACCTAGCCCTAGGCTCCCCATAGGGCCAAGGAGGGTCTGGGCTGCCTCTGGCTCCGTGGGCCCTGCTGCATGGCTGGTGGTGTCCGCAGCTGGAAAAGAACTGCAAAAGTTTTCTCCTTGGCAGTGAACGCTGAATTGGCATGGAAAGGCCTTGTTTCACTGGCCCTAGCAACCCCCCCATAGCCAGCCAGGGAGGGACCCACCTGGGGCCTAGCTTCGAAACGGCACAAAACGTGCTTCTAGGAGCTGCATTCTGCAAAGGGAAACTGTGCTCGGGGAACAAACCTCAGCCCCAATGCGGCTTGGCTCAGGATCGCAGCGCTTGCCTAGTTCTCACCTAGCCCTAGGCTCCACATAGGGCCAAGCAGAGTCTGGGCTGCCTCTGGCTCCGTGGGCACTGCTGCTAGGCTGGTGGGGTCCACAGTTGGAAATCAAATCCAAACGTGTTCTCCTTTGCAGAGAAGGCTGATTTTGCATGAAAAGGCTTTGTCTGCACTGGCCCAACTTCCCAACCGTAGCCAGCTAGTGCGGAACCCACATAGGGCCTAGCTCCGAAACGGCACCCAACTCGCTTCAGGGAGCTTCATTCTGCAAAGGAAAAGTGTGCTCGGGAAACAAACCTCAGCCCCAAAGCGTCTTGGCTCAGGATCGCAGCGCTTGCCTAGTTCTCACCTAGCCCTAGGCTCCCCATAGGGCCAAGGAGGGTCTGGGCTGCCTCTGGCTCCGTGGGCACTGCTGCTTGGCTGGTGGTGTCCGCAGCTGGAAACCAACTCCAAACGTCTTCTCCTTTGCGGAGATGGCTGATTTGGACTGAAGAAGCCCTGTTTGCACTGGCCCTAGCAACAACCCCATAGCCAGCTAGGGAGAGACCCACCTAGGGCCTATCTCTGTTACGGCACAGAACGCGCTTCTAAGAGCTGCATTCTGCAAAGGGAAACTGTGCTCGGGGAACAAAACTCAGCCCCAATGCGGCTTGGCTCAGGATCCCAGCGCCTGCCTAGTTCTCACCTAGCCCTCGGCTCCCCATAGGGCCAAGGAGGGGCTGGGCTGCCTCTGGCTCCGTGGGCACTGCTGCTTGGCTGGTGGTGACCGCAGCTGGAAACCTACTCCAAACGTGTTCTCCTTCAAGGAAAAGGCTGATTTTCATGGAAAGGCATCGTTTGAACTTGCCCTAGCAACCGCCCCATAGCCAGCTAGGGAGGGACCCACCTAGGGCCTAGCTCCGAAACGGCACAGAACGCGCTTCTAAGAGCTGCTTTCTGCAAAGGGAAACTCTGCTCGGGGAACAAACCTCAGCCCCCATGCGGCTTAGCTCAGAATCGCAGCGCTTGCCTAGTTCTCACCTAGCCCTCTGCTCCCCATAGGGCCAAGGAGGGTCTGGGCTGCCTCTGGCTCCGTGGGCCCTGCTGCTTGGCTGGTGGTGTCCGCAGCTGGAAACCAACTCCAAACGTCTTCTCCTTTGCGGAGAAGGCAGATTTAGCATTGCAAGGCCTTGCTTCTACTGGCCCTAGCAACCCACCCTTAGCCAGCCAGGGAGGGACCTACCTGGGGCCTAGCTCCGAAAAGGTACAAAACGTGCTCTAGGAGCTGCATTCTACAAAAGGAACCTGTGCTCGGGGAATAAACCTCAGCCCCCATGCGGCTTGGCTCAGGATCACAGCGCTTGCCTAGTTCTCACCTAGCACTAGGCTCCCCATAGGGCCAAGCAGGGTCTGGGCTGCCTCTGGCTCCGTGGGCACTGCTGCTTGGCTAGTGGTCTCCGGAGCTTGAAACGAACACCAAATGTCTTCTCCTTCGCGGAGAAGGCTGATTTGGCCTGAGAAAGCCGTGTGTGCACTGGCCCTAGCAACCCACCGTTAGGCAGCTAGGGAGGGACCCACCTAGGGCCTAGCTCTGAAACGGCACCAAACGTGCTTCTAGGAGCTGCATTCTGCAAAGGGAAACTGTGCTCGGGGAACATACCTCAGCCCCAAAGTTGCTTGGCTCAGGGTCCCTGCGCTCGCCTAGTTCTCACCTAGCCCTATGCTCCCCATAGGGCCAAGGAGGGTCTGGGCTGCCTCTGGCTCCGTGGGCACTGCTGCTTGACTGGTGGTGTCCGCAGCTGGAAACCAACTCCAAACGCCTTCTCCTTCGCGACCAAGGCTGATTTTTCATGAAGAAGCCCTGTGTGTACTGGCCCTAGCAACCCACTCATAGCCTGCTAGGGGAAAGTCCCACCTAGGGCCTAACTCCCAAACGGCAAAAAACTCGCTTCTAGGAGCTGCATTTAGCACAGGGAAACTGTGCGCAGGGAACAAACCTCAGCCCCAATGTATCTTGGCTCAGGATCGCAGCGCTCGCCTCGTTCTCACCTAGCACTAGGCTCCCCATAGGGCCAAGCAGGGTCTGGGCTGCCTCTGGCTCCGTGGGCACTGCTGCTTGGCTGGTGGTCTCCGGAGCTTGAAATGAACACCAAATGTCTTCTCCTTCGCGGAGAAGGCTGATTTGGCCTGAGAAAGCCGTGTGTGCACTGGCCATAGCAACCCACCGTTAGGCAGCTAGGGAGGGACCCACCTAGGGCCTAGCTCTGAAACGGCACCAAACGTGCTTCTAGGAGCTGCATTCTGCAAAGGGAAACTGTGCTCGGGGAACAAACCTCAGCCCCAATGCGGCTTGGCTCAGGATCGCAGCGCTTGCCTAGTTCTCACCTAGCCCTAGGCTCCACATAGGGCCAAGCAGAGTCTGGGCTGCCTCTGGCTCCGTGGGCACTGCTGCTAGGCTGGTGGTGTCCACAGATGGAAATCAAATCCAAACGTGTTCTCCTTTGCGGAGAAGGCTGATTTGGCATGAAAAGGCTTTGTCTGCACTGGCCCAACTTCCCAACCGTAGCCAGCTGGGGGGGACCCACATAGGGCCTAGCTCCGAAACGGTACCCAACTCGCTTCAGGGAGCTTCATTCTGCAAAGGAAAACTGTGCTCGGGAAACAAACCTCAGCCCCAAAGCGTCTTGGCTCAGGATCGCAGCGCTTGCCTAGTTCTCACCTAGCCCTAGGCTCCCCATAGGGCCAAGGAGGGTCTGGGCTGCCTCTGGCTCCGTGGGCACTGCTGCTTGGGTGGTGGTCTCCGCAGCTTTAATCCAACTCCAAACGTCTTCTCCTTCGCGGAGATGGCTGATTTGGACTGAAGAAGCCCTGTTTGCACTGGCCCTAGCAACACCCCCATAGCCAGCTGGGGAGGGACCCACCTAGGGCCTATCTCTATTAAGGCACAGAACGCGCTTCTAAGAGCTGCGTTCTGCAAAGGGAAACTGTGCTCGGGGAACAAAACTCAGGCCCAATGCGGCTTGGCTCAGGATCCCAGCGCCTGCCTAGTTCTCACCTAGCCCTCGGCTCCCCATAGGGCCAAGGAGGGGCTGGGCTGCCTCTGGCTCCGTGGGCACTGCTGCTTGGCTGGTGGTGACCGCAGCTGGAAACCTACTCCAAACGTGTTCTCCTTCAAGGAAAAGGCTGATTTTCATGGAAAGGCATCGTTTGAACTTGCCCTAGCAACCGCCCCATAGCCAGCTAGGGAGGGACCCACCTAGGGCCTAGCTCCGAAACGGCACAGAACGCGCTTCTAAGAGCTGCGTTCTGCAAAGGGAAACTCTGCTCGGGGAACAAACCTCAGCCCCCATGCGGCTTAGCTCAGAATCGCAGCGCTTGCCTAGTTCTCACCTAGCCCTCTGCTCCCCATAGGGCCAAGGAGGGTCTGGGCTGCCTCTGGCTCCGTGGGCACTGCTGCTTGGCTGGTGGTGTCCGCAGCTGGAAACCAACTCCAAACGTCTTCTCCTTTGCGGAGAAGGCAGATTTAGCATTGCAAGGCCTTGCTTCTACTGGCCCTAGCAACCCACCCTTAGCCAGCCAGGGAGGGACCCACCTTGGTCCTATATCCGAAACAGCACCCATCTTGCTTCTAGGGGCTGCATTCTGCAAAGGGAAACTGTGCTCGGGGAACAAACCTCAGCCCCCATGCGTCTTGGCTCAGGATCGCAGTGCCTGCCTAGTTCTCACCTAGCCCTATGCTCCCCATAGGGCCAAGGAGGGTCTGGGCTGCCTCTGGCTCTGTGGGCACAGCTGCTTGGCTGGTGGGCTCTGCAGCTTGAAACCAACTCCAAACGTGTTCTCCTTCGTGGAGAAGGCTGATTTTTCATGAAGAAGCCGTGTTTGCACTGGCCCTGGCAACCCACCCATGGCCAGCTAGGAAAGGAACCACCTAGGGCCTATGGCCTAAACGGCAGACAACTCGGTTCTAGGAGCTTCATTCTGCAAAGGGAAACTGTGCTCGGGGAACAAACCTCAGCCCCAAAGCGTCTTGGCTCAGGATCGCAGCGCTTGCCTAGTTCTCACCTAGCCCTAGGCTCCCCATAGGGCCAAGGAGGGTCTGGGCTGCCTCTGGCTCCGTGGGCCCTGCTGCTTGGCTGGTGGTGTCCGCAGCTGGAAAAGAACTGCAAAAGTGTTTTCCTTGGCAGTGAACGCTGATTTGGCATGGAAAGGCCTTGTTTCACTGGCCCTAGCAACCCCCCCGTAGCCAGCCAGGTAGGGACCCACCTGGGGCCTAGCTCCGAAACGGCACAAAACGTGCTTCTAGGAGCTGCATTCTGCAAAGGGAAACTGTGCTCGGGGAACAAACCTCAGCCCCAATGCGGCTTGGCTCAGGATCGCAGCGCTTGCCTAGTTCTCACCTAGCCCTAGGCTCCCCATAGGGCCAAGGAGGGTCTGGGCTGCCTCTGGCTCCGTGGGCACTGCTGCTTGGCTGGTGGTCTCCGCAGCTTTAATCCAACTCCAAACGTCTTCTCCTTCGCGGAGATGGCTGATTTGGACTGAAGAAGCCCTGTTTGCACTGGCCCTAGCAACACCCCCATAGCCAGCTAGGGAGAGACCCACCTAGGGCCTATCTCTGTTACGGCACAGAACGCGCTTCTAAGAGCTGCGTTCTGCAAAGGGAAACTGTGCTCGGGGAACAAAACTCAGCCCCAATGCGGCTTGGCTCAGGATCCCAGCGCCTGCCTAGTTCTCACCTAGCCCTCTGCTCCCCATAGGGCCAAGGAGGGGCTGGGCTGCCTCTGGCTCCGTGGGCACTGCTGCTTGGCTGGTGGTGACCGCAGCTGGAAACCTACTCCAAACGTGTTCTCCTTCACGGAAAAGGCTGATTTTCATGGAAAGGCATCCTTTGAACTTGCCCTAGCAACCGCCCCATAGCCAGCTAGGGAGGGACCCACCTAGGGCCTAGCTCCGAAATGGCACAGAACGCGCTTCTAAGAGCTGCATTCTGCAAAGGGAAACTCTGCTCGGGGAACAAACCTCAGCCCCCATGCGGCTTAGCTCAGAATCGCAGCGCTTGCCTAGTTCTCACCTAGCCCTCTGCTCCCCATAGGGCCAAGGAGGGCCTGGGCTGCCTCTGGCTCCGTGGGCCCTGCTGCTTGGCTGGTGGTGTCCGCAGCTGGAAACCAACTCCAAACGTCTTCTCCTTTGCGGAGAAGGCAGATTTGGCATTGCAAGGCCTTGCTTCTACTGGCCCTAGCAACCCACCCTTAGCCAGCCAGGAAGGGACCTACCTGGGGCCTAGCTCCGAAAAGGTACAAAACGTGCTCTAGGAGCTGCATTCTTCAAAAGGAACCTGTGCTCGGGGAATAAACCTCAGCCCCCATGCGGCTTGGCTCAGGATCACAGCGCTTGCCTAGTTCTCACCTAGCACTAGGCTCCCCATAGCGCCAAGCAGGGTCTGGGCTGCCTCTGGCTCCGTGGGCACTGCTGCTTGGCTGGTGGTCTCCGGAGCTTGAAACGAACACCAAATGTCTTCTCCTTCGCGGAGAAGGCTGATTTGGCCTGAGAAAGCCGTGTGTGCACTGGCCCTAGCAACCCACCGTTAGGCAGCTAGGGAGGGACCCACCTAGGGCCTAGCTCTGAAACGGCACCAAACGTGCTTCTAGGAGCTGCATTCTGCAAAGGGAAACTGTGCTCGGGGAACATACCTCAGCCCCAATGTTGCTTGGCTCAGGGTCCCCGCGCTCGCGTAGTTCTCACCTAGCCCTATGCTCCCCATAGGGCCAAGGAGGTTCTGGGCTGCCTCTGGCTCCGTGGGCACTGCTGCTTGACTGGTGGTGTCCGCAGCTGGAAACCAACTCCAAACGCCTTCTCCTTCGCGACCAAGGCTGATTTTTCATGAAGAAGCCCTGTGTGTACTGGCCCTAGCAACCCACTCATAGCCTGCTAGGGGAAAGTCCCACCTAGGGCCTAACTCCCAAACGGCAAAAAACTCGCTTCTAGGAGCTGCATTTAGCACAGGGAAACTGTGCGCAGGGAACAAACCTCAGCCCCAATGTATCTTGGCTCAGGATCGCAGCGCTCGCCTCGTTCTCACCTAGCACTCTGCTCCCCATAGGGCCAAGGAGGGTCTGGGCTGCCCCTGGCTCCGTGGGCACTGCTGCTTGGGTGGTCGTGTCCTCAGCTGGAAATCAACTCCAAACGTGTTCTCCATCGTGGAGAAGGCTGATTTGGCATGAAAAGGACTTGTTTGCACTGGCCCTATCAACCCACGCCGAGCCATCTAGGCAGGGACCCACCTAGGTCCTATGTTAAACAGCGCACCAAACGCGCTTCTAGGAGCTGAATTCTGCAAAGGGAAACTCTGCTCGGGGAACAAACCTCAGCCCCAATGGGTCTTGGCTCAGGATCCCAGCGCTTGCCTAGTTCTCACCTAGCCCTCTGCTCCCCATAGGACCAAGGAGGGTCTGGGCTGCCTCTGGCTCCGTGGGCCCTGCTGCTTGGCTGGTGGTGTCCGCAGCTGGAAACCAACTCCACACGTGTTCTCCTTCACGGAGAAGTCTGATTTGGCATGGAAAGGCCGTGTTTCCACTGGCCCTAGCACCCCACCCATAGCCATCTAGGGAGGGACCCACCTTGGTCCTATATCCGAAACAGCACCCATCTTGCTTCTAGGGGCTGCATTCTGCAAAGGGAAACTGTGCTCGGGGAACAAACCTCAGCCCCCATGCGTCTTGGCTCAGGATCGCAGTGCCTGCCTAGTTCTCACCTAGCCCTATGCTCCCCATAGGGCCAAGGAGGGTCTGGGCTGCCTCTGGCTCTGTGGGCACTGCTGCTTGGATGGTGGGCTCTGCAGCTTGAAACCAACTCCAAACGTGTTCTCCTTCGTGGAGAAGGCTGATTTTTCATGAAGAAGCCGTGTTTGCACTGGCCCTGGCAACCCACCCATGGCAAGCTAGGAAAGGCACCACCTAGGGCCTATGGCCTAAACGGCAGACAACTCGGTTCTAGGAGCTGCATTCTGCAAAGGGAAACTGTGCTCGGGGTACATACCTCAGCCCCAAAGCGTCTTGGCTCAGGATCGCAGCGCTTGCCTAGTTCTCACCTAGCCCTAGGCTCCCCATAGGGCCAAGGAGGGTCTGGGCTGCCTCTGGCTCCGTGGGCCCTGCTGCTTGGCTGGTGGTGTCCGCAGCTGGAAAAGAACAGCAAAAGTGTTCTCCGTGGCAGTGAACGCTGATTTGGCATGGAAAGGCCTTGTTTCACTGGCCCTAGCAACCACCCATAGCCAGCCAGGTAGGGACCCACCTGGGGCCTAGCTCCGAAACGGCACAAAACGTGCTTCTAGGAGCTGCATTCTGCAAAGGGAAACTGTGCTCGGGGAACAAACCTCAGCCCCAATGCGGCTTGGCTCAGGATCGCAGCGCTTGCCTAGTTCTCACCTAGCCCTAGGCTCCCCATAGGGCCAAGGAGGGTCTGGGCTGCCTCTGGCTCCGTGGGCACTGCTGCTTGGCTGGTGGTCTCCGGAGCTTGAAACGAACACCAAATGTCTTCTCCTTCGCGGAGAAGGCTAATTTGGCCTGAGAAAGCCGTGTGTGCACTGGCCCTAGCAACACGCCCATAGCCAGCTAGGGAGGGACCCACCTAGGGCCTATCTCTGTTACGGCACACAACGTGCTTCTAAGAGCTGCGTTCTGCAAAGGGAAACTGTGCTCGGGGAACAAAACTCAGCCCCAATGCGGCTTGGCTCAGGATCCCAGCGCCTGCCTAGTTCTCACCTAGCACTCGGCTCCCCATAGGACCAAGCAGGGTCTGGGCTGCCTCTGGCTCCGTGGGCAC
The DNA here is from genome assembly GCF_054392235.1 of Sus scrofa. Classification (NCBI taxonomy): domain Eukaryota; kingdom Metazoa; phylum Chordata; class Mammalia; order Artiodactyla; family Suidae; genus Sus; species Sus scrofa. Next base: position 29,833,934 of record NC_139389.1, on the reverse strand, counting down.
TGCTGCTTGGCTGGTGGTCTCCGGAGCTTGAAACGAACACCAAATGTCTTCTCCTTCGCGGAGAAGGCTAATTTGGCCTGAGAAAGCCGTGTGTGCACTGGCCCTAGCAACCGCCCCATAGCCAGCTAGGGAGGGACCCACCTAGGGCCTAGCTCTGAAACGGCACCAAACGTGCTTCTAGGAGCTGCATTCTGCAAAGGGAAACTGTGCTCGGGAAACATACCTCAGCCCCAATGTTGCTTGGCTCAGGGTCCCCGCGCTCGCCTAGTTCTCACCTAGCCCTATGCTCCCCATAGGGCCAAGGAGGGTCTGGGCTGCCTCTGGCTCCGTGGGCACTGCTGCTTGGCTGGTGATCTCTGCATCTGGAAACCAACTCTAAACGTCTTCTCCTATGTGGAGAAGGCTGACTTTGCCTGAGGAAGCCCTGCGTGCCCTGGCCCTAGCCACACCCCCATAGCCAGCTAGGGAGGGACCCACCTAGGGCCTATCTCTGTTACGGCACAGAACGCGCTTCTAAGAGCTGCGTTCTGCAAAGGGAAATTGTGCTCGGGGAACAAACCTCAGCCCCCATGCGGCTTGGCTCAGAATCGCAGCGCTTGCCTAGTTCTCACCTAGCCCTCGGCTCCCCATAGGGCCAAGGAGGGTCTGGGCTGCCTCTGGCTCCGTGGGCACTGCTGCTTGGCTGGTGGTGTCCGCAGCTGGAAACCAACTCCAAATGTCTTCTCCTTCGCGGAGAAGGCTGATTTGGCATGGCGAAGCCCTGTGTGCAATGGCCCTGCGACCCACCCATAGGCAGCTAGGGAGGGACCCACCTAGGGCCTAGCTCCGAAACGGCACCCATCTCGCTTCTAGGAGCTGCATTCTGCAAAGGGAAACTGTGCTCGGGGAACAAACCTCAGCCCCAATGTTGCTTGGATCAGGGTCACAGCGCTTCCCTAGTACTCACCTAGCACTCTGCTCCCCATAGGGCCAAGGACGGGCTGGGCTGTCTCTGGCTCCGTGGGCACTGCTGCTTGGCTGGTTGTGACCGCAGCGGAAAAAAAACTCCACACGTGTTCTCCTTCACGGAGCAAGCTGATGTGGCATGAAAAAGACTTGTTTGCACTGGCCCTATCAACCACGCCGAACCATCTAGGCAGGGACCCACCTAGGTCCTATGTAAAACAGCGCACCAAACGCGCTTCTAGGAGCTGAATTCTGCAAAGGGAAACTCTGCTCGGGGAACAAACCCCAGCCCCAGTGCGGCTTGGCTCAGGATCGCAGTGCCTGCCTAGTTCTCACCTAGCCCTAGGCTCCCCATAGGGCCAAGGAGGGTGTGGGCTGCCTCTGGCTCTGTGGGCACTGTTGCTTGGCTTGTGGTCTCCGCAGCTGGAAACCAACTCCACACGTGTTCTCCTTCGCGGAGAAGTCTGATTTGGCATGGAAAGGCCGTGTTTCCACTGGCCATATCAAACCACGCCGAACCATCTAGGCAGGGACCCACCTAGGTCCTATGTTAAACAGCGCACCAAACGCGCTTCTAGGAGCTGCATTCTGCAAAGGGAAACTCTGCTCGGGGAACAAACCTCAGCCCCAATGGGTCTTGGCTCAGAATCCCAGCGCTTGCCTAGTTCTCACCTAGCCCTCTGCTCCCCATAGGGCCAAGGAGGGTCTGGGCTGCCTCTGGCTCCGTGGGCCCTGCTGCTTGGCTGGTGGTGTCCGCAGCTTGAAACCAACTCCAAATGTCTTCTCCTTCGCGGAGAAGGCTGATTTGGCATGACGAAGCCCTGTGTGCTATGGCCCTGCAACCCACCCATAGGCAGCTAGGGAGGGACCCACCTGGGGCCTAACTCCGAAACGGCACCCATCTCGCTTCTAGGAGCTGCATTCTGCAAAGGGAAAGTGCTCGGGGAACAAACCTCAGCCCCAGTGCGGCTTGGCTCAGGATCGCAGTGCCTGCCTAGTTCTCACCTAGCCCTAGGCTCCCCATAGGGCCAAGGAGGGTCTGGGCTGCCTCTGGCTCCTTGGGCACTGCTGCTTGGCTGGTGGTCTCCGCAGCTTTAATCCAACTCCAAACGTCTTCTCCTTCGCGGAGATGGCTGATTTGGACTGAAGAAGCCCTGTTTGCACTGGTCCTAGCAACACACCCATAGCCAGCTAGGGAGGGACCCACCTAGGGCCTATCTCTGTTACGGCACAGAACGTGCTTCTAAGAGCTGCGTTCTGCAAAGGGAAACTGTGCTCGGGGAACAAAACTCAGCCCCAATGCGGCTTGGCTCAGGATCCCAGCGCCTGCCTAGTTCTCACCTAGCCCTCGGCTCCCCATAGGGCCAAGGAGGGTCTGGGCTGCCTCTGGCTCCGTGGGCCCTGCTGCTTGGCTGGTGGTGTCCGCAGCTGGAAACCAACTCCAAACCTCTTCTCCTTTGCGGAGAAGGCAGATTTGGCATTGCAAGGCCTTGCTTCTACTGGCCCTAGCAACCCAACCTTAGCCAGCCAGGGAGGAACCTACCAGGGGCCTAGCTCCAAAAAGGTACAAAACGTGTTCTAGGAGCTGCATTCTACAAAAGGAACCTGTGCTCGGGGAATAAACCTCAGCCCCCATGCGGCTTGGCTCAGGATCACAGCGCTTGCCTAGTTCTCACCTAGTACTAGGCTCCCCATAGGGCCAAGCAGGGTCTGGGCTGCCTCTGGCTCCGTGGGCACTGCTGCATGGCTGGTGGTCTCCGGAGCTTGAAACGAACACCAAATGTCTTCTCCTTCGCGGAGAAGGCTGATTTGGCCTGAGAAAGCCGTGTGTGCACTGGCCCTAGCAACCCACCGTTAGGCAGCTAGAGAGGGACCCACCTAGGGCCTAGCTCTGAAACGGCACCAAACGTGCTTCTAGGAGCTGCATTCTGCAAAGGGAAACTGTGCTCGGGGAACATACCTCAGCCCCAATGTTGCTTGGCTCAGGGTCCCCGCGCTCGCGTAGTTCTCACCTAGCCCTATGCTCCCCATAGGGCCAAGGAGGTTCTGGGCTGCCTCTGGCTCCGTGGGCACTGCTGCTTGACTGGTGGTGTCCGCAGCTGGAAACCAACTCCAAACGCCTTCTCCTTCGCGACCAAGGCTGATTTTTCATGAAGAAGCCCTGTGTGTACTGGCCCTAGCAACCCACTCATAGCCTGCTAGGGGAAAGTCCCACCTAGGGCCTAACTCCCAAACGGCAAAAAACTCGCTTCTAGGAGCTGCATTTAGCACAGGGAAACTGTGCGCAGGGAACAAACCTCAGCCCCAATGTATCTTGGCTCAGGATCGCAGCGCTCGCCTCGATCTCACCTAGCACTCTGCTCCCCATAGGGCCAAGGAGGGTCTGGGCTGCCCCTGGCTCCGTGGGCACTGCTGCTTGGGTGGTCGTGTCCTCAGCTGGAAATCAACTCCAAACGTGTTCTCCATCGTGGAGAAGGCTGATTTGGCATGAAAAGGACTTGTTTGCACTGGCCCTATCAACCCACGCCGAGCCATCTAGGCAGGGACCCACCTAGGTCCTATGTTAAACAGCGCACCAAACGCGCTTCTAGGAGCTGAATTCTGCAAAGGGAAACTCTGCTCGGGGAACAAACCTCAGCCCCAATGGGTCTTGGCTCAGGATCCCAGCGCTTGCCTAGTTCTCACCTAGCCCTCTGCTCCCCATAGGACCAAGGAGGGTCTGGGCTGCCTCTGGCTCCGTGGGCCCTGCTGCTTGGCTGGTGGTGTCCGCAGCTGGAAACCAACTCCACACGTGTTCTCCTTCACGGAGAAGTCTGATTTGGCATGGAAAGGCCGTGTTTCCACTGGCCCTAGCACCCCACCCATAGCCATCTAGGGAGGGACCCACCTTGGTCCTATATCCGAAACAGCACCCATCTTGCTTCTAGGGGCTGCATTCTGCAAAGGGAAACTGTGCTCGGGGAACAAACCTCAGCCCCCATGCGTCTTGGCTCAGGATCGCAGTGCCTGCCTAGTTCTCACCTAGCCCTATGCTCCCCATAGGGCCAAGGAGGGTCTGGGCTGCCTCTGGCTCTGTGGGCACTGCTGCTTGGATGGTGGGCTCTGCAGCTTGAAACCAACTCCAAACGTGTTCTCCTTCGTGGAGAAGGCTGATTTTTCATGAAGAAGCCGTGTTTGCACTGGCCCTGGCAACCCACCCATGGCAAGCTAGGAAAGGCACCACCTAGGGCCTATGGCCTAAACGGCAGACAACTCGGTTCTAGGAGCTGCATTCTGCAAAGGGAAACTGTGCTCGGGGTACATACCTCAGCCCCAAAGCGTCTTGGCTCAGGATCGCAGCGCTTGCCTAGTTCTCACCTAGCCCTAGGCTCCCCATAGGGCCAAGGAGGGTCTGGGCTGCCTCTGGCTCCGTGGGCCCTGCTGCTTGGCTGGTGGTGTCCGCAGCTGGAAAAGAACAGCAAAAGTGTTCTCCGTGGCAGTGAACGCTGATTTGGCATGGAAAGGCCTTGTTTCACTGGCCCTAGCAACCCCCCCATAGCCAGCCAGGTAGGGACCCACCTGGGGCCTAGCTCCGAAACGGCACAAAACGTGCTTCTAGGAGCTGCATTCTGCAAAGGGAAACTGTGCTCGGGGAACAAACCTCAGCCCCAATGCGGCTTGGCTCAGGATCGCAGCGCTTGCCTAGTTCTCACCTAGCCCTAGGCTCCCCATAGGGCCAAGCAGGGTCTGGGCTGCCTCTGGCTCCGTGGGCACTGCTGCTTGGCTGGTGGTCTCCGGAGCTTGAAACGAACACCAAATGTCTTCTCCTTCGCGGAGAAGGCTAATTTGGCCTGAGAAAGCCGTGTGTGCACTGGCCCTAGCAACACGCCCATAGCCAGCTAGGGAGGGACCCACCTAGGGCCTATCTCTGTTACGGCACAGAACGTGCTTCTAAGAGCTGCGTTCTGCAAAGGGAAACTGTGCTCGGGGAACAAAACTCAGCCCCAATGCGGCTTGGCTCAGGATCCCAGCGCCTGCCTAGTTCTCACCTAGCACTCGGCTCCCCATAGGACCAAGCAGGGTCTGGGCTGCCTCTGGCTCCGTGGGCACTGCTGCTTGGCTGGTGGTCTCCGGAGCTTGAAACGAACACCAAATGTCTTCTCCTTCGCGGAGAAGGCTAATTTGGCCTGAGAAAGCCGTGTGTGCACTGGCCCTAGCAACCGCCCCATAGCCAGCTAGGGAGGGACCCACCTAGGGCCGAGCTCTGAAACGGCACCAAACGTGCTTCTAGGAGCTGCATTCTGCAAAGGGAAACTGTGCTCGGGAAACATACCTCAGCCCCAATGTTGCTTGGCTCAGGGTCCCCGCGCTCGCCTAGTTCTCACCTAGCCCTATGCTCCCCATAGGGCCAAGGAGGGTCTGGGCTGCCTCTGGCTCCGTGGGCACTGCTGCTTGGCTGGTGGTCTCTGCAGCTGGAAACCAACTCTAAACGTCTTCTCCTATGTGGAGAAGGCTGACTTTGCCTGAGGAAGCCCTGCGTGCCCTGGCCCTAGCCACACCCCCATAGCCAGCTAGGGAGGGACCCACCTAGGGCCTATCTCTGTTACGGCACAGAACGCGCTTCTAAGAGCTGCGTTCTGCAAAGGGAAATTGTGCTCGGGGAACAAACCTCAGCCCCCATGCGGCTTGGCTCAGAATCGCAGCGCTTGCCTAGTTCTCACCTAGCCCTCGGCTCCCCATAGGGCCAAGGAGGGTCTGGGCTGCCTCTGGCTCCGTGGGCACTGCTGCTTGGCTGGTGGTGTCCGCAGCTGGAAACCAACTCCAAATGTCTTCTCCTTCGCGGAGAAGGCTGATTTGGCATGGCGAAGCCCTGTGTGCAATGGCCCTGCGACCCACCCATAGGCAGCTAGGGAGGGACCCACCTAGGGCCTAGCTCCGAAACGGCACCCATCTCGCTTCTAGGAGCTGCATTCTGCAAAGGGAAACTGTGCTCGGGGAACAAACCTCAGCCCCAATGTTGCTTGGATCAGGGTCACAGCGCTTCCCTAGTACTCACCTAGCACTCTGCTCCCCATAGGGCCAAGGACGGGCTGGGCTGTCTCTGGCTCCGTGGGCACTGCTGCTTGGCTGGTTGTGACCGCAGCGGAAAAAAAACTCCACACGTGTTCTCCTTCACGGAGCAAGCTGATGTGGCATGAAAAAGACTTGTTTGCACTGGCCCTATCAACCACGCCGAACCATCTAGGCAGGGACCCACCTAGGTCCTATGTAAAACAGCGCACCAAACGCGCTTCTAGGAGCTGAATTCTGCAAAGGGAAACTCTGCTCGGGGAACAAACCCCAGCCCCAGTGCGGCTTGGCTCAGGATCGCAGTGCCTGCCTAGTTCTCACCTAGCCCTAGGCTCCCCATAGGGCCAAGGAGGGTGTGGGCTGCCTCTGGCTCTGTGGGCACTGTTGCTTGGCTTGTGGTCTCCGCAGCTGGAAACCAACTCCACACGTGTTCTCCTTCGCGGAGAAGTCTGATTTGGCATGGAAAGGCCGTGTTTCCACTGGCCATATCAAACCACGCCGAACCATCTAGGCAGGGACCCACCTAGGTCCTATGTTAAACAGCGCACCAAACGCGCTTCTAGGAGCTGCATTCTGCAAAGGGAAACTCTGCTCGGGGAACAAACCTCAGCCCCAATGGGTCTTGGCTCAGAATCCCAGCGCTTGCCTAGTTCTCACCTAGCCCTCTGCTCCCCATAGGGCCAAGGAGGGTCTGGGCTGCCTCTGGCTCCGTGGGCCCTGCTGCTTGGCTGGTGGTGTCCGCAGCTTGAAACCAACTCCAAATGTCTTCTCCTTCGCGGAGAAGGCTGATTTGGCATGACGAAGCCCTGTGTGCTATGGCCCTGCAACCCACCCATAGGCAGCTAGGGAGGGACCCACCTGGGGCCTAACTCCGAAACGGCACCCATCTCGCTTCTAGGAGCTGCATTCTGCAAAGGGAAAGTGCTCGGGGAACAAACCTCAGCCCCAGTGCGGCTTGGCTCAGGATCGCAGTGCCTGCCTAGTTCTCACCTAGCCCTAGGCTCCCCATAGGGCCAAGGAGGGTCTGGGCTGCCTCTGGCTCCTTGGGCACTGCTGCTTGGCTGGTGGTCTCCGCAGCTTTAATCCAACTCCAAACGTCTTCTCCTTCGCGGAGATGGCTGATTTGGACTGAAGAAGCCCTGTTTGCACTGGTCCTAGCAACACACCCATAGCCAGCTAGGGAGGGACCCACCTAGGGCCTATCTCTGTTACGGCACAGAACGTGCTTCTAAGAGCTGCGTTCTGCAAAGGGAAACTGTGCTCGGGGAACAAAACTCAGCCCCAATGCGGCTTGGCTCAGGATCCCAGCGCCTGCCTAGTTCTCACCTAGCCCTCGGCTCCCCATAGGGCCAAGGAGGGTCTGGGCTGCCTCTGGCTCCGTGGGCACTGCTGCTTGGCTGGTGGTGTCCGCAGCTGGAAACCAACTCCAAACGTCTTCTCCTTTGCGGAGAAGGCAGATTTGGCATTGCAAGGCCTTGCTTCTACTGGCCCTAGCAACCCAACCTTAGCCAGCCAGGGAGGAACTACCTGGGGCCTAGCTCCAAAAAGGTACAAAACGTGTTCTAGGAGCTGCATTCTACAAAAGGAACCTGTGCTCGGGGAACAAACCTCAGCCCCCATGCGGCTTGGCTCAGGATCACAGCGCTTGCCTAGTTCTCACCTAGCACTAGGCTCCCCATAGGGCCAAGCAGGGTCTGGGCTGCCTCTGGCTCCGTGGGCACTGCTGCTTGGCTGGTGGTCCCCGGAGCTTGAAACGAACACCAAATGTCTTCTCCTTCGCGGAGAAGGCTGATTTGGCCTGAGAAAGCCGTGTGTCCACTGGCCCTAGCAACCGCCCCATAGCCAGCTAGGGAGGGACCCACCTAGGGCCTAGCTCTGAAACGGCACCAAACGTGCTTCTAGGAGCTGCATTCTGCAAAGGGAAACTGTGCTCGGGGAACATACCTCAGCCCCAATGTTGCTTGGCTCAGGGTCCCCGCGCTCGCCTAGTTCTCACCTAGCCCTATGCTCCCCATAGGGCCAAGGAGGTTCTGGGCTGCCTCTGGCTCCGTGGGCACTGCTGCTTGGCTGGTGGTCTCCGCAGCTTTAATCCATCTCCAAACGTCTTCTCCTTCGCGGAGATGGCTGATTTGGACTGAAGAAGCCCTGGGTGCCCTGGCCCTAGCCACACCCCCATAGCCAGCTAGGGAGGGACCCACCTAGGGCCTATCTCTGTTACGGCACAGAACGCGCTTCTAAGAGCTGCGTTCTGCAAAGGGAAATTGTGCTCGGGGAACAAACCTCAGCCCCCATGCGGCTTGGCTCAGAATCGCAGCGCTTGCCTAGTTCTCACCTAGCCCTCGGCTCCCCATAGGGCCAAGGAGGGTCTGGGCTGCCTCTGGCTCCGTGGGCACTGCTGCTTGGCTGGTGGTGTCCGCAGCTGGAAACCAACTCCAAATGTCTTCTCCTTCGTAGAGAAGGCTGATTTGGCATGGCGAAGCCCTGTGTGCAATGGCCCTGCGACCCACCCATTGGCAGCTAGGGAGGGACCCACCTAGGGCCTAGCTCCGAAACGGCACCCATCTCGCTTCTAGGAGCTGCATTCTGCAAAGGGAAACTGTGCTCGGGGAACAAACCTCAGCCCCAATGTTGCTTGCATCAGGGTCACAGCGCTTCCCTAGTACTCACCTAGCACTCTGCTCCCCATAGGGCCAAGGAGGGGCTGGGCTGCCTCTGGCTCCGTGGGCACTGCTGCTTGGCTGGTTGTGACCGCAGCGGAAAAAAAACTCCACACGTGTTCTCCTTCACGGAGCAAGCTGATGTGGCATGAAAAAGACTTGTTTGCACTGGCCCTATCAACCACGCCGAACCATCTAGGCAGGGACCCACCTAGGTCCTATGTAAAACAGCGCACCAAACGCGCTTCTAGGAGCTGAATTCTGCAAAGGGAAACTCTGCTCGGGGAACAAACCCCAGCCCCAGTGCGGCTTGGCTCAGGATCGCAGTGCCTGCCTAGTTCTCACCTAGCCCTAGGCTCCCCATAGGGCCAAGGAGGGTGTGGGCTGCCTCTGGCTCTGTGGGCACTGTTGCTTGGCTTGTGGTCTCCGCAGCTGGAAACCAACTCCACACGTGTTCTCCTTCGCGGAGAAGTCTGATTTGCCATGGAAAGGCCGTGTTTCCACTGGCCCTATCGAACCACGCCGAACCATCTAGGCAGGGACCCACCTAGGTCCTATGTTAAACAGCGCACCAAACTCGCTTCTAGGAGCTGCATTCTGCAAAGGGAAACTCTGCTCGGGGAACAAACCTCAGCCCCAATGGGTCTTGGCTCAGAATCCCAGCGCTTGCCTAGTTCTCACCTAGCCTTCTGCTCCCCATAGGGCCAAGGAGGGTCTGGGCTGCCTCTGGCTCCGTGGGCCCTGCTGCTTGGCTGGTGGTGTCCGCAGCTTGAAACCAACTCCAAATGTCTTCTCCTTCGCGGAGAAGGCTGATTTGGCATGAAGAAGCCCTGTGTGCTATGGCCCTGCAACCCACCCATAGGCAGCTAGGGAGGGACCCACCTGGGGCCTAACTCCGAAACGGCACCCATCTCGCTTCTAGGAGCTGCATTCTGCAAAGGGAAAGTGCTCGGGGAACAAACCTCAGCCCCAGTGCGGCTTGGCTCAGGATCGCAGTGCCTGCCTAGTTCTCACCTAGCCCTAGGCTCCCCATAGGGCCAAGGAGGTCTGGGCTGCCTCTGGCTCCTTGGGCACTGCTGCTTGGCTGGTGGTCTCCGCAGCTTTAATCCAACTCCAAACGTTTTCTCCTTCGCGGAGATGGCTGATTTGGACTGAAGAAGCCCTGTTTGCACGGGTCCTAGCAACACGCCCATAGCCAGCTAGGGAGGGACCCACCTAGGGCCTATCTCTGTTACGGCACAGAACGCGCTTCTAAGAGCTGCGTTCTGCAAAGGGAAACTGTGCTCGGGGAACAAAACTCAGCCCCAATGCGGCTTGGCTCAGGATCCAGGCGCCTGCCTAGTTCTCACCTAGCCCTCGGCTCCCCATAGGGCCAAGGAGGGGCTGGGCTGCCTCTGGCTCCGTGGGCACTGCTGCTTGGCTGGTGGTGACCGCAGCTGGAAACCTACTCCAAACGTGTTCTCCTTCACGGAAAAGGCTGATTTTCATGGAAAGGCATCGTTTGAACTTGCCCTAGCAACCGCCCCATAGCCAGCTAGGGAGGGACCCACCTAGGGCCTATCTCTGTTACGGCACAGAACGCGCTTCTAAGAGCTGCGTTCTGCAAAGGGAAACTGTGTTCGGGGAACAAAACTCAGCCCCAATGCGGCTTGGCTCAGGATCCCAGCGCCTGCCTAGTTCTCACCTAGCCCTCTGCTCCCCATAGGGCCAAGGAGGGTCTGGGCTGCCTCTGGCTCCGTGGGCACTGCTGCTTGGCTCTTGGTGTCCGCAGCTGGAAACCAACTCCAAACGTCTTCTCCTTTGCGGAGAAGGCAGATTTGGCATTGCAAGGCCTTGCTTCTACTGGCCCTAGCAACCCACCCTTAGCCAGCCAGGGAGGGACCTACCTGGGGCCTAGCTCCGAAAAGGTACAAAACGTGTTCTAGGAGCTGCATTCTACAAAAGGAACCTGTGCTCGGGGAACAAACCTCAGCCCCCATGCGGCTTGGCTCAGGATCCCAGCGCTTGCCTAGTTCTCACCTAGCACTAGGCTCCCCATAGGGCCAAGGAGGGTCTGGGCTGCCTCTGGCTCCGTGGGCACTGCTGCTTGGCTGGTGGTCTCCGGAGCTTGAAACGAACACCAAATGTCTTCTCCTTCGCGGAGAAGGCTGATTTGGCCTGAGAAAGCCGTGTGTGCACTGGCCCTAGCAACCCACCGTTAGGCAGCTAGGGAGGGACCCACCTAGGGCCTAGCTCTGAAACGGCACCAAACGTGCTTCTAGGAGCTGCATTCTGCAAAGGGAAACTGTGCTCGGGGAACATACCTCAGCCCCAATGTTGCTTGGCTCAGGGTCCCCGCGCTCGCCTAGTTCTCACCTAGCCCTATGCTCCCCATAGGGCCAAGGAGGTTCTGGGCTGCCTCTGGCTCCGTGGGCACTGCTGCTTGGCTGGTGGTCTCCGCAGCTGGAAACCAACTCCAAACGTCTTCTCCTATTCGGAGAAGGCTGACTTTGCCTGAGGAAGCCCTGCGTGCCCTGGCCCTAGCCACACCCCATAGCCAGCTAGGGAGGGACCCACCTAGGGCCTATCTCTGTTACGGCACAGAACGCGCTTCTAAGAGCTGCGTTCTGCAAAGGGAAATTGTGCTCGGGGAACAAACCTCAGCCCCCATGCGGCTTGGCTCAGAATCGCAGCGCTTGCCTAGTTCTCACCTAGCCCTCGGCTCCCCATAGGGCCAAGGAGGGTCTGGGCTGCCTCTGGCTCCGTGGGCACTGCTGCTTGGCTGGTGGTGTCCGCAGCTGGAAACCAACTCCAAATGTCTTCTCCTTCGCGGAGAAGGCTGATTTGGCATGGCGAAGCCCTGTGTGCAATGGCCCTGCGACCCACCCATAGGCAGCTAGGGAGGGACCCACCTAGGGCCTAGCTCCGAAACGGCACCCATCTCGCTTCTAGGAGCTGCATTCTGCAAAGGGAAACTGTGCTCGGGGAACAAACCTCAGCCCCAATGTTGCTTGCATCAGGGTCACAGCGCTTCCCTAGTACTCACCTAGCACTCTGCTCCCCATAGGGCCAAGGAGGGGCTGGGCTGCCTCTGGCTCCGTGGGCACTGCTGCTTGGCTGGTTGTGACCGCAGCGGAAAAAAAACTCCACACGTGTTCTCCTTCACGGAGCAAGCTGATGTGGCATGAAAAAGACTTGTTTGCACTGGCCCTATCAACCACGCCGAACCATCTAGGCAGGGACCCACCTAGGTCCTATGTAAAACAGCGCACCAAACGCGCTTCTAGGAGCTGAATTCTGCAAAGGGAAACTCTGCTCGGGGAACAAACCCCAGCCCCAGTGCGGCTTGGCTCAGGATCGCAGTGCCTGCCTAGTTCTCACCTAGCCCTAGGCTCCCCATAGGGCCAAGGAGGGTGTGGGCTGCCTCTGGCTCTGTGGGCACTGTTGCTTGGCTTGTGGTCTCCGCAGCTGGAAACCAACTCCACACGTGTTCTCCTTCGCGGAGAAGTCTGATTTGGCATGGAAAGGCCGTGTTTCCACTGGCCCTATCAAACCACGCCGAACCATCTAGGCAGGGACCCACCTAGGTCCTATGTTAAACAGCGCACCAAACGCGCTTCTAGGAGCTGCATTCTGCAAAGGGAAACTCTGCTCGGGGAACAAACCTCAGCCCCCAAGCGGCTTGGCTCAGAATCCCAGCGCTTGCCTAGTTCTCACCTAGCCCTCTGCTCCCCATAGGGCCAAGGAGGGTCTGGGCTGCCTCTGGCTCCGTGGGCCCTGCTGCTTGGCTGGTGGTGTCCGCAGCTTGAAACCAACTCCAAATGTCTTCTCCTTCGCGGAGAAGGCTGATTTGGCATGACGAAGCCCTGTGTGCTATGGCCCTGCAACCCACCCATAGGCAGCTAGGGAGGGACCCACCTGGGGCCTAACTCCGAAACGGCACCCATCTCGCTTCTAGGAGCTGCATTCTGCAAAGGGAAACTGCTCGGGGAACAAACCTCAGCCCCAGTGCGGCTTGGCTCAGGATCGCAGTGCCTGCCTAGTTCTCACCTAGCCCTAGGCTCCCCATAGGGCCAAGGAGGGTCTGGGCTGCCTCTGGCTCCTTGGGCACTGCTGCTTGGCTGGTGGTCTCCGCAGCTTTAATCCAACTCCAAACGTCTTCTCCTTCGCGGAGATGGCTGATTTGGACTGAAGAAGCCCTGTTTGCACTGGTCCTAGCAACACGCCCATAGCCAGCTAGGGAGGGACCCGCCTAGGGCCTAGCTCCGAAACGGCACAGAACGCGCTTCTAAGAGCTGCGTTCTGCAAAGGGAAACTGTGCTCGGGGAACAAAACTCAGCCCCAATGCGGCTTGGCTCAGGATCCCAGCGCCTGCCTAGTTCTCACCTAGCCCTCGGCTCCCCATAGGGCCAAAAGGGTCTGGGCTGCCTCTGGCTCCGTGGGCACTGCTGCTTGGCTGGTGGTGACCGCAGCTGGAAACCAACTCCAAACGTCTTCTCCTTTGCGGAGAAGGCAGATTTGGCATTGCAAGGCCTTGCTTCTACTGGCCCTAGCAACCCACCCTTAGCCAGCCAGGGAGGGACCTACCTGGGGCCTAGTTCCGAAGAGGTACAAAACGTGTTCTAGGAGCTGCATTCTACAAAAGGAACCTGTGCTCGGGGAACAAACCTCAGCCCCCATGCGGCTTGGCTCAGGATCACAGCGCTTGCCTAGTTCTCACCTAGCACTAGGCTCCCCATAGGGCCAAGCAGGGTCTGGGCTGCCTCTGGCTCCGTGGGCACTGCTGCTTGGCTGGTGGTCTCCGGAGCTTGAAACGAACACCAAATGTCTTCTCCTTCGCGGAGAAGGCTGATTTGGCCTGAGAAAGCCGTGTGTGCACTGGCCCTAGCAACCCACCATTAGGCAGCTAGGGAGGGACCCACCTAGGGCCTAGCTCTGAAACGGCACCAAACGTGCTTCTAGGAGCTGCATTCTGCAGAGGGAAACTGTGCTCGGGGAACATACCTCAGCCCCAATGTTGCTTGGCTCAGGGTCCCCGCGCTCGCCTAGTTCTCACCTAGCCCTATGCTCCCCATAGGGCCAAGGAGGTTCTGGGCTGCCTCTGGCTCCCTGGGCACTGCTGCTTGGCTGGTGGTCTCCGCAGCTGGAAACCAACTCCAAACGTCTTCTCCTATGTGGAGAAGGCTGACTATGCCTGAGGAAGCCCTGCGTGCCCTGGCCCTAGCCACACCCCCATAGCCAGCTAGGGAGGGACCCACCTAGGGCCTATCTCTGTTATGGCACAGAATGCGCTTCTAAGAGCTGCGTTCTGCAAAGGGATATTGTGCTCGGGGAACAAACCTCAGCCCCCATGCGGCTTGGCTCAGAATCGCAGCGCTTGCCTAGTTCTCACCTAGCCCTCTGCTTCCCATAGGGCCAAGGAGGGGCTGGGCTGCCTCTGGCTCCTTGGGCACTGCTGCTTGGCTGGTGGTCTCCGCAGCTTTAATCCAACTCCAAACGTCTTCTCCTTCGCGGAGATGGCTGATTTGGACTGAAGAAGCCCTGTTTGCACTGGTCCTAGCAACACGCCCATAGCCAGCTAGGGAGGGACCCGCCTAGGGCCTAGCTCCGAAACGGCACAGAACGCGCTTCTAAGAGCTGCGTTCTGCAAAGGGAAACTGTGCTCGGGGAACAAAACTCAGCCCCAATGCGGCTTGGCTCAGGATCCCAGCGCCTGCCTAGTTCTCACCTAGCCCTCGGCTCCCCATAGGGCCAAAAGGGTCTGGGCTGCCTCTGGCTCCGTGGGCACTGCTGCTTGGCTGGTGGTGACCGCAGCTGGAAACCAACTCCAAACGTCTTCTCCTTTGCGGAGAAGGCAGATTTGGCATTGCAAGGCCTTGCTTCTACTGGCCCTAGCAACCCACCCTTAGCCAGCCAGGGAGGGACCTACCTGGGGCCTAGTTCCGAAGAGGTACAAAACGTGTTCTAGGAGCTGCATTCTACAAAAGGAACCTGTGCTCGGGGAACAAACCTCAGCCCCCATGCGGCTTGGCTCAGGATCACAGCGCTTGCCTAGTTCTCACCTAGCACTAGGCTCCCCATAGGGCCAAGCAGGGTCTGGGCTGCCTCTGGCTCCGTGGGCACTGCTGCTTGGCTGGTGGTCTCCGGAGCTTGAAACGAACACCAAATGTCTTCTCCTTCGCGGAGAAGGCTGATTTGGCCTGAGAAAGCCGTGTGTGCACTGGCCCTAGCAACCCACCATTAGGCAGCTAGGGAGGGACCCACCTAGGGCCTAGCTCTGAAACGGCACCAAACGTGCTTCTAGGAGCTGCATTCTGCAGAGGGAAACTGTGCTCGGGGAACATACCTCAGCCCCAATGTTGCTTGGCTCAGGGTCCCCGCGCTCGCCTAGTTCTCACCTAGCCCTATGCTCCCCATAGGGCCAAGGAGGTTCTGGGCTGCCTCTGGCTCCCTGGGCACTGCTGCTTGGCTGGTGGTCTCCGCAGCTGGAAACCAACTCCAAACGTCTTCTCCTATGTGGAGAAGGCTGACTATGCCTGAGGAAGCCCTGCGTGCCCTGGCCCTAGCCACACCCCCATAGCCAGCTAGGGAGGGACCCACCTAGGGCCTATCTCTGTTATGGCACAGAATGCGCTTCTAAGAGCTGCGTTCTGCAAAGGGATATTGTGCTCGGGGAACAAACCTCAGCCCCCATGCGGCTTGGCTCAGAATCGCAGCGCTTGCCTAGTTCTCACCTAGCCCTCTGCTTCCCATAGGGCCAAGGAGGGGCTGGGCTGCCTCTGGCTCCGTGGGCACTGCTGCTTGGCTGGTGGTCTCCGCAGCTTTAATCCATCTCCAAACGTCTTCTCCTTCGCGGAGATGGCTGATTTGGACTGAAGAAGCCCTGGGTGCCCTGGCCCTAGCCAAACCCCCATAGCCAGCTAGGGAGGGACCCACCTAGGGCCTATCTCTGTTACGGCACAGAACGCGCTTCTAAGAGCTGCGTTCTGCAAAGGGAAATTGTGCTCGGGGAACAAACCTCAGCCCCCAAGCGGCTTGGCTCAGAATCGCAGCGCTTGCCTAGTTCTCACCTAGCCCTCTGCTCCCCATAGGGCCAAGGAGGGTCTGGGCTGCCTCTGGCTCCGTGGGCACTGCTGCTTGGCTGGTGGTGTCCGCAGCTGGAAACCAACTCCACATGTGTTCTCCTTCGCGGAGAAGTCTGATTTGGCATGGAAAGGCCGTGTTTCCACTGGCCCTATCAAACCACGCCGAATCATCTAGGCAGGGACCCACCTAGGTCCTATGTTAAACAGCGCACCAAACGCGCTTCTAGGAGCTGAATTCTGCAAAGGGAAACTCTGCTCGGGGAACAAACCCCAGCCCCAGTGCGGCTTGGCTCAGGATCGCAGTGCCTGCCTAGTTCTCACCTAGCCCTAGGCTCCCCATAGGGCCAAGGAGGGTGTGGGCTGCCTCTGGCTCTGTGGGCACTGTTGCTTGGCTTGTGGTCTCCGCAGCTGGAAACCAACTCCACACGTGTTCTCCTTCGCGGAGAAGTCTGATTTGCCATGGAAAGGCCGTGTTTCCACTGGCCCTATCAAACCACGCCGAACCATCTAGGCAGGGACCCACCTAGGTCCTATGTTAAACAGCGCACCAAACGCGCTTCTAGGAGCTGCATTCTGCAAAGGGAAACTCTGCTCGGGGAACAAACCTCAGCCCCAATGGGTCTTGGCTCAGAATCCCAGCGCTTGCCTAGTTCTCACCTAGCCCTCTGCTCCCCATAGGGCCAAGGAGGGTCTGGGCTGCCTCTGGCTCCGTGGGCCCTGCTGCTTGGCTGGTGGTGTCCGCAGCTTGAAACCAACTCCAAATGTCTTCTCCTTCGCGGAGAAGGCTGATTTGGCATGAAGAAGCCCTGTGTGCTATGGCCCTGCAACCCACCCATAGGCAGCTAGGGAGGGACCCACCTGGGGCCTAACTCCGAAACGGCACCCATCTCGCTTCTAGGAGCTGCATTCTGCAAAGGGAAAGTGCTCGGGGAACAAACCTCAGCCCCAGTGCGGCTTGGCTCAGGATCGCAGTGCCTGCCTAGTTCTCACCTAGCCCTAGGCTCCCCATAGGGCCAAGGAGGTCTGGGCTGCCTCTGGCTCCTTGGGCACTGCTGCTTGGCTGGTGGTCTCCGCAGCTTTAATCCAACTCCAAACGTCTTCTCCTTCGCGGAGATGGCTGATTTGGACTGAAGAAGCCCTGTTTGCACGGGTCCTAGCAACACGCCCATAGCCAGCTAGGGAGGGACCCACCTAGGGCCTATCTCTGTTACGGCACAGAACGCGCTTCTAAGAGCTGCGTTCTGCAAAGGGAAACTGTGCTCGGGGAACAAAACTCAGCCCCAATGCGGCTTGGCTCAGGATCCAGGCGCCTGCCTAGTTCTCACCTAGCCCTCGGCTCCCCATAGGGCCAAGGAGGGGCTGGGCTGCCTCTGGCTCCGTGGGCACTGCTGCTTGGCTGGTGGTGACCGCAGCTGGAAACCTACTCCAAACGTGTTCTCCTTCACGGAAAAGGCTGATTTTCATGGAAAGGCATCGTTTGAACTTGCCCTAGCAACCGCCCCATAGCCAGCTAGGGAGGGACCCACCTAGGGCCTATCTCTGTTACGGCACAGAACGCGCTTCTAAGAGCTGCGTTCTGCAAAGGGAAACTGTGTTCGGGGAACAAAACTCAGCCCCAATGCGGCTTGGCTCAGGATCCCAGCGCCTGCCTAGTTCTCACCTAGCCCTCTGCTCCCCATAGGGCCAAGGAGGGTCTGGGCTGCCTCTGGCTCCGTGGGCACTGCTGCTTGGCTGGTGGTGTCCGCAGCTGGAAACCAACTCCAAACGTCTTCTCCTTTGCGGAGAAGGCAGATTTGGCATTGCAAGGCCTTGCTTCTACTGGCCCTAGCAACCCACCCTTAGCCAGCCAGGGAGGGACCTACCTGGGGCCTAGCTCCGAAAAGGTACAAAACGTGTTCTAGGAGCTGCATTCTACAAAAGGAACCTGTGCTCGGGGAACAAACCTCAGCCCCCATGCGGCTTGGCTCAGGATCACAGCGCTTGCCTAGTTCTCACCTAGCACTAGGCTCCCCATAGGGCCAAGCAGGGTCTGGGCTGCCTCTGGCTCCGTGGGCACTGCTGCTTGGCTGGTGGTCTCCGGAGCTTGAAACGAACACCAAATGTCTTCTCCTTCGCGGAGAAGGCTGATTTGGCCTGAGAAAGCCGTGTGTGCACTGGCCCTAGCAACCCACCGTTAGGCAGCTAGGGAGGGACCCACCTAGGGCCTAGCTCTGAAACGGCACCAAACGTGCTTCTAGGAGCTGCATTCTGCAAAGGGAAACTGTGCTCGGGGAACATACCTCAGCCCCAATGTTGCTTGGCTCAGGGTCCCCGCGCTCGCCTAGTTCTCACCTAGCCCTATGCTCCCCATAGGGCCAAGGAGGTTCTGGGCTGCCTCTGGCTCCCTGGGCACTGCTGCTTGGCTGGTGGTCTCCGCAGCTGGAAACCAACTCCAAACGTCTTCTCCTATTCGGAGAAGGCTGACTTTGCCTGAGGAAGCCCTGCGTGCCCTGGCCCTAGCCACACCCCATAGCCAGCTAGGGAGGGACCCACCTAGGGCCTATCTCTGTTACGGCACAGAACGCCCTTCTAAGAGCTGCGTTCTGCAAAGGGATATTGTGCTCGGGGAACAAACCTCAGCCCCCATGCGGCTTGGCTCAGAATCGCAGCGCTTGCCTAGTTCTCACCTAGCCCTCGGCTCCCCATAGGGCCAAGGAGGGTCTGGGCTGCCTCTGGCTCCGTGGGCACTGCTGCTTGGCTGGTGGTGTCCGCAGCTGGAAACCAACTCCAAATGTCTTCTCCTTCGCGGAGAAGGCTGATTTGGCATGGCGAAGCCCTGTGTGCAATGGCCCTGCGACCCACCCATAGGCAGCTAGGGAGGGACCCACCTAGGGCCTAGCTCCGAAACGGCACCCATCTCGCTTCTAGGAGCTGCATTCTGCAAAGGGAAACTGTGCTCGGGGAACAAACCTCAGCCCCAATGTTGCTTGGATCAGGGTCACAGCGCTTCCCTAGTACTCACCTAGCACTCTGCTCCCCATAGGGCCAAGGAGGGGCTGGGCTGCCTCTGGCTCCGTGGGCACTGCTGCTTGGCTGGTTGTGACCGCAGCGGAAAAAAAACTCCACACGTGTTCTCCTTCACGGAGCAAGCTGATGTGGCATGAAAAAGACTTGTTTGCACTGGCCCTATCAACCACGCCGAACCATCTAGGCAGGGACCCACCTAGGTCCTATGTAAAACAGCGCACCAAACGCGCTTCTAGGAGCTGAATTCTGCAAAGGGAAACTCTGCTCGGGGAACAAACCCCAGCCCCAGTGCGGCTTGGCTCAGGATCGCAGTGCCTGCCTAGTTCTCACCTAGCCCTAGGCTCCCCATAGGGCCAAGGAGGGTGTGGGCTGCCTCTGGCTCTGTGGGCACTGTTGCTTGGCTTGTGGTCTCCGCAGCTGGAAACCAACTCCACACGTGTTCTCCTTCGCGGAGAAGTCTGATTTGGCATGGAAAGGCCGTGTTTCCACTGGCCCTATCAAACCACGCCGAACCATCTAGGCAGGTACCCACCTAGGTCCTATGTTAAACAGCGCACCAAACGCGCTTCTAGGAGCTGCATTCTGCAAAGGGAAACTCTGCTCGGGGAACAAACCTCAGCCCCAATGGGTCTTGGCTCAGAATCCCAGCGCTTGCCTAGTTCTCACCTAGCCCTCTGCTCCCCATAGGGCCAAGGAGGGTCTGGGCTGCCTCTGGCTCCGTGGGCCCTGCTGCTTGGCTGGTGGTGTCCGCAGCTTGAAACCAACTCCAAATGTCTTCTCCTTCGCGGAGAAGGCTGATTTGGCATGACGAAGCCCTGTGTGCTATGGCCCTGCAACCCACCCATAGGCAGCTAGGGAGGGACCCACCTGGGGCCTAACTCCGAAACGGCACCCATCTCGCTTCTAGGAGCTGCATTCTGCAAAGGGAAAGTGCTCGGGGAACAAACCTCAGCCCCAGTGCGGCTTGGCTCAGGATCGCAGTGCCTGCCTAGTTCTCACCTAGCCCTAGGCTCCCCATAGGGCCAAGGAGGGTCTGGGCTGCCTCTGGCTCCTTGGGCACTGCTGCTTGGCTGGTGGTCTCCGCAGCTTTAATCCAACTCCAAACGTCTTCTCCTTCGCGGAGATGGCTGATTTGGACTGAAGAAGCCCTGTTTGCACTGGTCCTAGCAACACGCCCATAGCCAGCTAGGGAGGGACCCGCCTAGGGCCTAGCTCCGAAACGGCACAGAACGCGCTTCTAAGAGCTGCGTTCTGCAAAGGGAAACTGTGCTCGGGGAACAAAACTCAGCCCCAATGCGGCTTGGCTCAGGATCCCAGCGCCTGCCTAGTTCTCACCTAGCCCTCGGCTCCCCATAGGGCCAAAAGGGTCTGGGCTGCCTCTGGCTCCGTGGGCACTGCTGCTTGGCTGGTGGTGACCGCAGCTGGAAACCAACTCCAAACGTCTTCTCCTTTGCGGAGAAGGCAGATTTGGCATTGCAAGGCCTTGCTTCTACTGGCCCTAGCAACCCACCCTTAGCCAGCCAGGGAGGGACCTACCTGGGGCCTAGTTCCGAAGAGGTACAAAACGTGTTCTAGGAGCTGCATTCTACAAAAGGAACCTGTGCTCGGGGAACAAACCTCAGCCCCCATGCGGCTTGGCTCAGGATCCCAGCGCTTGCCTAGTTCTCACCTAGCACTAGGCTCCCCATAGGGCCAAGCAGGGTCTGGGCTGCCTCTGGCTCCGTGGGCACTGCTGCTTGGCTGGTGGTCTCCGGAGCTTGAAACGAACACCAAATGTCTTCTCCTTCGCGGAGAAGGCTGATTTGGCCTGAGAAAGCCGTGTGTGCACTGGCCCTAGCAACCCACCATTAGGCAGCTAGGGAGGGACCCACCTAGGGCCTAGCTCTGAAACGGCACCAAACGTGCTTCTAGGAGCTGCATTCTGCAGAGGGAAACTGTGCTCGGGGAACATACCTCAGCCCCAATGTTGCTTGGCTCAGGGTCCCCGCGCTCGCCTAGTTCTCACCTAGCCCTATGCTCCCCATAGGGCCAAGGAGGTTCTGGGCTGCCTCTGGCTCCCTGGGCACTGCTGCTTGGCTGGTGGTCTCCGCAGCTGGAAACCAACTCCAAACGTCTTCTCCTATGTGGAGAAGGCTGACTATGCCTGAGGAAGCCCTGCGTGCCCTGGCCCTAGCCACACCCCCATAGCCAGCTAGGGAGGGACCCACCTAGGGCCTATCTCTGTTACGGCACAGAATGCGCTTCTAAGAGCTGCGTTCTGCAAAGGGATATTGTGCTCGGGGAACAAACCTCAGCCCCCATGCGGCTTGGCTCAGAATCGCAGCGCTTGCCTAGTTCTCACCTAGCCCTCTGCTTCCCATAGGGCCAAGGAGGGTCTGGGCTGCCTCTGGCTCCGTGGGCACTGCTGCTTGGCTGGTGGTCTCCGCAGCTTTAATCCATCTCCAAACGTCTTCTCCTTCGCGGAGATGGCTGATTTGGACTGAAGAAGCCCTGGGTGCCCTGGCCCTAGCCAAACCCCCATAGCCAGCTAGGGAGGGACCCACCTAGGGCCTATCTCTGTTACGGCACAGAACGCGCTTCTAAGAGCTGCGTTCTGCAAAGGGAAATTGTGCTCGGGGAACAAACCTCAGCCCCCAAGCGGCTTGGCTCAGAATCGCAGCGCTTGCCTAGTTCTCACCTAGCCCTCTGCTCCCCATAGGGCCAAGGAGGGTGTGGGCTGCCTCTGGCTCCGTGGGCACTGATGCTTGGCTGGTGGTGTCCGCAGCTGGAAACCAACTCCACATGTGTTCTCCTTCGCGGAGAAGTCTGATTTGGCATGGAAAGGCCGTGTTTCCACTGGCCCTATCAAACCACGCCGAATCATCTAGGCAGGGACCCACCTAGGTCCTATGTTAAACAGCGCACCAAACGCGCTTCTAGGAGCTGCATTCTGCAAAGGGAAACTCTGCTCGGGGAACAAACCTCAGCCCCAATGGGTCTTGGCTCAGAATCGCAGCGCTTGCCTAGTTCTCACCTAGCCCTCGGCTCCCCATAGGGCCAAGGAGGGTCTGGGCTGCCTCTGGCTCCGTGGGCACTGCTGCTTGGCTGGTGGTGTCCGCAGCTTGAAACCAACTCCAAATGTCCTCTCCTTCGCAGAGAAGGCTGATTTGGCATGACGAAGCCCTGTGTGCTATGGCCCTGCAACCCACCCATAGGCAGCTAGGGAGGGACCCACCTGGGGCCTAACTCCGAAACGGCACCCATCTCGCTTCTAGGAGCTGCATTCTGCAAAGGGAAAGTGCTCGGGGAACAAACCTCAGCCCCAGTGCGGCTTGGCTCAGGATCGCAGTGCCTGCCTAGTTCTCACCTAGCCCTAGGCTCCCCATAGGGCCAAGGAGGGCCTGGGCTGCCTCTGGCTCCTTGGGCACTGCTGCTTGGCTGGTGGTCTCCGCAGCTTTAATCCAACTCCAAACGTCTTCTCCTTCGCGGAGATGGCTGATTTGGACTGAAGAAGCCCTGTTTGCACGGGTCCTAGCAACACGCCCATAGCCAGCTAGGGAGGGACCCACCTAGGGCCTATCTCTGTTACGGCACAGAACGCGCTTCTAAGAGCTGCGTTCTGCAAAGGGAAACTGTGCTCGGGGAACAAAACTCAGCCCCAATGCGGCTTGGCTCAGGATCCAGGCGCCTGCCTAGTACTCACCTAGCCCTCGGCTCCCCATAGGGCCAAGGAGGGGCTGGGCTGCCTCTGGCTCCGTGGGCACTGCTGCTTGGCTGGTGGTGACCGCAGCTGGAAACCTACTCCAAACGTGTTCTCCTTCACGGAAAAGGCTGATTTTCATGGAAAGGCATCGTTTGAACTTGCCCTAGCAACCGCCCCATAGCCAGCTAGGGAGGGACCCACCTAGGGCCTATCTCTGTTACGGCACAGAACGCGCTTCTAAGAGCTGCGTTCTGCAAAGGGAAACTGTGTTCGGGGAACAAAACTCAGCCCCAATGCGGCTTGGCTCAGGATCCCAGCGCCTGCCTAGTTCTCACCTAGCCCTCTGCTCCCCATAGGGCCAAGGAGGGTCTGGGCTGCCTCTGGCTCCGTGGGCACTGCTGCTTGGCTGGTGGTGTCCGCAGCTGGAAACCAACTCCAAACGTCTTCTCCTTTGCGGAGAAGGCAGATTTGGCATTGCAAGGCCTTGCTTCTACTGGCCCTAGCAACCCACCCTTAGCCAGCCAGGGAGGGACCTACCTGGGGCCTAGCTCCGAAAAGGTACAAAACGTGTTCTAGGAGCTGCATTCTACAAAAGGAACCTGTGCTCGGGGAACAAACCTCAGCCCCCATGCGGCTTGGCTCAGGATCACAGCGCTTGCCTAGTTCTCACCTAGCACTAGGCTCCCCATAGGGCCAAGCAGGGTCTGGGCTGCCTCTGGCTCCGTGGGCACTGCTGCTTGGCTGGTGGTCTCCGGAGCTTGAAACGAACACCAAATGTCTTCTCCTTCGCGGAGAAGGCTGATTTGGCCTGAGAAAGCCGTGTGTGCACTGGCCCTAGCAACCCACCGTTAGGCAGCTAGGGAGGGACCCACCTAGGGCCTAGCTCTGAAACGGCACCAAACGTGCTTCTAGGAGCTGCATTCTGCAAAGGGAAACTGTGCTCGGGGAACATACCTCAGCCCCAATGTTGCTTGGCTCAGGGTCCCCGCGCTCGCCTAGTTCTCACCTAGCCCTATGCTCCCCATAGGGCCAAGGAGGTTCTGGGCTGCCTCTGGCTCCGTGGGCACTGCTGCTTGGCTGGTGGTCTCCGCAGCTGGAAACCAACTCCAAACGTCTTCTCCTATTCGGAGAAGGCTGACTTTGCCTGAGGAAGCCCTGCGTGCCCTGGCCCTAGCCACACCCCATAGCCAGCTAGGGAGGGACCCACCTAGGGCCTATCTCTGTTACGGCACAGAACGCGCTTCTAAGAGCTGCGTTCTGCAAAGGGATATTGTGCTCGGGGAACAAACCTCAGCCCCCATGCGGCTTGGCTCAGAATCGCAGCGCTTGCCTAGTTCTCACCTAGCCCTCGGCTCCCCATAGGGCCAAGGAGGGTCTGGGCTGCCTCTGGCTCCGTGGGCACTGCTGCTTGGCTGGTGGTGTCCGCAGCTGGAAACCAACTCCAAATGTCTTCTCCTTCGCGGAGAAGGCTGATTTGGCATGGCGAAGCCCTGTGTGCAATGGCCCTGCGACCCACCCATAGGCAGCTAGGGAGGGACCCACCTAGGGCCTAGCTCCGAAACGGCACCCATCTCGCTTCTAGGAGCTGCATTCTGCAAAGGGAAACTGTGCTCGGGGAACAAACCTCAGCCCCAATGTTGCTTGGATCAGGGTCACAGCGCTTCCCTAGTACTCACCTAGCACTCTGCTCCCCATAGGGCCAAGGAGGGGCTGGGCTGCCTCTGGCTCCGTGGGCACTGCTGCTTGGCTGGTTGTGACCGCAGCGGAAAAAAAACTCCACACGTGTTCTCCTTCACGGAGCAAGCTGATGTGGCATGAAAAAGACTTGTTTGCACTGGCCCTATCAACCACGCCGAACCATCTAGGCAGGGACCCACCTAGGTCCTATGTAAAACAGCGCACCAAACGCGCTTCTAGGAGCTGAATTCTGCAAAGGGAAACTCTGCTCGGGGAACAAACCCCAGCCCCAGTGCGGCTTGGCTCAGGATCGCAGTGCCTGCCTAGTTCTCACCTAGCCCTAGGCTCCCCATAGGGCCAAGGAGGGTGTGGGCTGCCTCTGGCTCTGTGGGCACTGTTGCTTGGCTTGTGGTCTCCGCAGCTGGAAACCAACTCCACACGTGTTCTCCTTCGCGGAGAAGTCTGATTTGGCATGGAAAGGCCGTGTTTCCACTGGCCCTATCAAACCACGCCGAACCATCTAGGCAGGGACCCACCTAGGTCCTATGTTAAACAGCGCACCAAACGCGCTTCTAGGAGCTGCATTCTGCAAAGGGAAACTCTGCTCGGGGAACAAACCTCAGCCCCAATGGGTCTTGGCTCAGAATCCCAGCGCTTGCCTAGTTCTCACCTAGCCCTCTGCTCCCCATAGGGCCAAGGAGGGTCTGGGCTGCCTCTGGCTCCGTGGGCCCTGCTGCTTGGCTGGTGGTGTCCGCAGCTTGAAACCAACTCCAAATGTCTTCTCCTTCGCGGAGAAGGCTGATTTGGCATGACGAAGCCCTGTGTGCTATGGCCCTGCAACCCACCCATAGGCAGCTAGGGAGGGACCCACCTGGGGCCTAACTCCGAAACGGCACCCATCTCGCTTCTAGGAGCTGCATTCTGCAAAGGGAAAGTGCTCGGGGAACAAACCTCAGCCCCAGTGCGGCTTGGCTCAGGATCGCAGTGCCTGCCTAGTTCTCACCTAGCCCTAGGCTCCCCATAGGGCCAAGGAGGGTCTGGGCTGCCTCTGGCTCCTTGGGCACTGCTGCTTGGCTGGTGGTCTCCGCAGCTTTAATCCAACTCCAAACGTCTTCTCCTTCGCGGAGATGGCTGATTTGGACTGAAGAAGCCCTGTTTGCACTGGTCCTAGCAACACGCCCATAGCCAGCTAGGGAGGGACCCGCCTAGGGCCTAGCTCCGAAACGGCACAGAACGCGCTTCTAAGAGCTGCGTTCTGCAAAGGGAAACTGTGCTCGGGGAACAAAACTCAGCCCCAATGCGGCTTGGCTCAGGATCCCAGCGCCTGCCTAGTTCTCACCTAGCCCTCGGCTCCCCATAGGGCCAAAAGGGTCTGGGCTGCCTCTGGCTCCGTGGGCACTGCTGCTTGGCTGGTGGTGACCGCAGCTGGAAACCAACTCCAAACGTCTTCTCCTTTGCGGAGAAGGCAGATTTGGCATTGCAAGGCCTTGCTTCTACTGGCCCTAGCAACCCACCCTTAGCCAGCCAGGGAGGGACCTACCTGGGGCCTAGTTCCGAAGAGGTACAAAACGTGTTCTAGGAGCTGCATTCTACAAAAGGAACCTGTGCTCGGGGAACAAACCTCAGCCCCCATGCGGCTTGGCTCAGGATCCCAGCGCTTGCCTAGTTCTCACCTAGCACTAGGCTCCCCATAGGGCCAAGCAGGGTCTGGGCTGCCTCTGGCTCCGTGGGCACTGCTGCTTGGCTGGTGGTCTCCGGAGCTTGAAACGAACACCAAATGTCTTCTCCTTCGCGGAGAAGGCTGATTTGGCCTGAGAAAGCCGTGTGTGCACTGGCCCTAGCAACCCACCATTAGGCAGCTAGGGAGGGACCCACCTAGGGCCTAGCTCTGAAACGGCACCAAACGTGCTTCTAGGAGCTGCATTCTGCAGAGGGAAACTGTGCTCGGGGAACATACCTCAGCCCCAATGTTGCTTGGCTCAGGGTCCCCGCGCTCGCCTAGTTCTCACCTAGCCCTATGCTCCCCATAGGGCCAAGGAGGTTCTGGGCTGCCTCTGGCTCCCTGGGCACTGCTGCTTGGCTGGTGGTCTCCGCAGCTGGAAACCAACTCCAAACGTCTTCTCCTATGTGGAGAAGGCTGACTATGCCTGAGGAAGCCCTGGGTGCCCTGGCCCTAGCCACACCCCCATAGCCAGCTAGGGAGGGACCCACCTAGGGCCTATCTCTGTTACGGCACAGAATGCGCTTCTAAGAGCTGCGTTCTGCAAAGGGATATTGTGCTCGGGGAACAAACCTCAGCCCCCATGCGGCTTGGCTCAGAATCGCAGCGCTTGCCTAGTTCTCACCTAGCCCTCTGCTTCCCATAGGGCCAAGGAGGGTCTGGGCTGCCTCTGGCTCCGTGGGCACTGCTGCTTGGCTGGTGGTCTCCGCAGCTTTAATCCATCTCCAAACGTCTTCTCCTTCGCGGAGATGGCTGATTTGGACTGAAGAAGCCCTGGGTGCCCTGGCCCTAGCCAAACCCCCATAGCCAGCTAGGGAGGGACCCACCTAGGGCCTATCTCTGTTACGGCACAGAACGCGCTTCTAAGAGCTGCGTTCTGCAAAGGGAAATTGTGCTCGGGGAACAAACCTCAGCCCCCAAGCGGCTTGGCTCAGAATCGCAGCGCTTGCCTAGTTCTCACCTAGCCCTCTGCTCCCCATAGGGCCAAGGAGGGTGTGGGCTGCCTCTGGCTCCGTGGGCACTGATGCTTGGCTGGTGGTGTCCGCAGCTGGAAACCAACTCCACATGTGTTCTCCTTCGCGGAGAAGTCTGATTTGGCATGGAAAGGCCGTGTTTCCACTGGCCCTATCAAACCACGCCGAATCATCTAGGCAGGGACCCACCTAGGTCCTATGTTAAACAGCGCACCAAACGCGCTTCTAGGAGCTGCATTCTGCAAAGGGAAACTCTGCTCGGGGAACAAACCTCAGCCCCAATGGGTCTTGGCTCAGAATCGCAGCGCTTGCCTAGTTCTCACCTAGCCCTCGGCTCCCCATAGGGCCAAGGAGGGTCTGGGCTGCCTCTGGCTCCGTGGGCACTGCTGCTTGGCTGGTGGTGTCCGCAGCTTGAAACCAACTCCAAATGTCCTCTCCTTCGCAGAGAAGGCTGATTTGGCATGACGAAGCCCTGTGTGCTATGGCCCTGCAACCCACCCATAGGCAGCTAGGGAGGGACCCACCTGGGGCCTAACTCCGAAACGGCACCCATCTCGCTTCTAGGAGCTGCATTCTGCAAAGGGAAAGTGCTCGGGGAACAAACCTCAGCCCCAGTGCGGCTTGGCTCAGGATCGCAGTGCCTGCCTAGTTCTCACCTAGCCCTAGGCTCCCCATAGGGCCAAGGAGGGGCTGGGCTGCCTCTGGCTCCTTGGGCACTGCTGCTTGGCTGGTGGTCTCCGCAGCTTTAATCCAACTCCAAACGTCTTCTCCTTCGCGGAGATGGCTGATTTGGACTGAAGAAGCCCTGTTTGCACGGGTCCTAGCAACACGCCCATAGCCAGCTAGGGAGGGACCCACCTAGGGCCTATCTCTGTTACGGCACAGAACGCGCTTCTAAGAGCTGCGTTCTGCAAAGGGAAACTGTGCTCGGGGAACAAAACTCAGCCCCAATGCGGCTTGGCTCAGGATCCAGGCGCCTGCCTAGTACTCACCTAGCCCTCGGCTCCCCATAGGGCCAAGGAGGGGCTGGGCTGCCTCTGGCTCCGTGGGCACTGCTGCTTGGCTGGTGGTGACCGCAGCTGGAAACCTACTCCAAACGTGTTCTCCTTCACGGAAAAGGCTGATTTTCATGGAAAGGCATCGTTTGAACTTGCCCTAGCAACCGCCCCATAGCCAGCTAGGGAGGGACCCACCTAGGGCCTATCTCTGTTACGGCACAGAACGCGCTTCTAAGAGCTGCGTTCTGCAAAGGGAAACTGTGTTCGGGGAACAAAACTCAGCCCCAATGCGGCTTGGCTCAGGATCCCAGCGCCTGCCTAGTTCTCACCTAGCCCTCTGCTCCCCATAGGGCCAAGGAGGGTCTGGGCTGCCTCTGGCTCCGTGGGCACTGCTGCTTGGCTGGTGGTGTCCGCAGCTGGAAACCAACTCCAAACGTCTTCTCCTTTGCGGAGAAGGCAGATTTGGCATTGCAAGGCCTTGCTTCTACTGGCCCTAGCAACCCACCCTTAGCCAGCCAGGGAGGGACCTACCTGGGGCCTAGCTCCGAAAAGGTACAAAACGTGTTCTAGGAGCTGCATTCTACAAAAGGAACCTGTGCTCGGGGAACAAACCTCAGCCCCCATGCGGCTTGGCTCAGGATCACAGCGCTTGCCTAGTTCTCACCTAGCACTAGGCTCCCCATAGGGCCAAGCAGGGTCTGGGCTGCCTCTGGCTCCGTGGGCACTGCTGCTTGGCTGGTGGTCTCCGGAGCTTGAAACGAACACCAAATGTCTTCTCCTTCGCGGAGAAGGCTGATTTGGCCTGAGAAAGCCGTGTGTGCACTGGCCCTAGCAACCCACCGTTAGGCAGCTAGGGAGGGACCCACCTAGGGCCTAGCTCTGAAACGGCACCAAACGTGCTTCTAGGAGCTGCATTCTGCAAAGGGAAACTGTGCTCGGGGAACATACCTCAGCCCCAATGTTGCTTGGCTCAGGGTCCCCGCGCTCGCCTAGTTCTCACCTAGCCCTATGCTCCCCATAGGGCCAAGGAGGTTCTGGGCTGCCTCTGGCTCCGTGGGCACTGCTGCTTGGCTGGTGGTCTCCGCAGCTGGAAACCAACTCCAAACGTCTTCTCCTATTCGGAGAAGGCTGACTTTGCCTGAGGAAGCCCTGCGTGCCCTGGCCCTAGCCACACCCCATAGCCAGCTAGGGAGGGACCCACCTAGGGCCTATCTCTGTTACGGCACAGAACGCGCTTCTAAGAGCTGCGTTCTGCAAAGGGATATTGTGCTCGGGGAACAAACCTCAGCCCCCATGCGGCTTGGCTCAGAATCGCAGCGCTTGCCTAGTTCTCACCTAGCCCTCGGCTCCCCATAGGGCCAAGGAGGGTCTGGGCTGCCTCTGGCTCCGTGGGCACTGCTGCTTGGCTGGTGGTGTCCGCAGCTGGAAACCAACTCCAAATGTCTTCTCCTTCGCGGAGAAGGCTGATTTGGCATGGCGAAGCCCTGTGTGCAATGGCCCTGCGACCCACCCATAGGCAGCTAGGGAGGGACCCACCTAGGGCCTAGCTCCGAAACGGCACCCATCTCGCTTCTAGGAGCTGCATTCTGCAAAGGGAAACTGTGCTCGGGGAACAAACCTCAGCCCCAATGTTGCTTGGATCAGGGTCACAGCGCTTCCCTAGTACTCACCTAGCACTCTGCTCCCCATAGGGCCAAGGAGGGGCTGGGCTGCCTCTGGCTCCGTGGGCACTGCTGCTTGGCTGGTTGTGACCGCAGCGGAAAAAAAACTCCACACGTGTTCTCCTTCACGGAGCAAGCTGATGTGGCATGAAAAAGACTTGTTTGCACTGGCCCTATCAACCACGCCGAACCATCTAGGCAGGGACCCACCTAGGTCCTATGTAAAACAGCGCACCAAACGCGCTTCTAGGAGCTGAATTCTGCAAAGGGAAACTCTGCTCGGGGAACAAACCCCAGCCCCAGTGCGGCTTGGCTCAGGATCGCAGTGCCTGCCTAGTTCTCACCTAGCCCTAGGCTCCCCATAGGGCCAAGGAGGGTGTGGGCTGCCTCTGGCTCTGTGGGCACTGTTGCTTGGCTTGTGGTCTCCGCAGCTGGAAACCAACTCCACACGTGTTCTCCTTCGCGGAGAAGTCTGATTTGGCATGGAAAGGCCGTGTTTCCACTGGCCCTATCAAACCACGCCGAACCATCTAGGCAGGGACCCACCTAGGTCCTATGTTAAACAGCGCACCAAACGCGCTTCTAGGAGCTGCATTCTGCAAAGGGAAACTCTGCTCGGGGAACAAACCTCAGCCCCAATGGGTCTTGGCTCAGAATCCCAGCGCTTGCCTAGTTCTCACCTAGCCCTCTGCTCCCCATAGGGCCAAGGAGGGTCTGGGCTGCCTCTGGCTCCGTGGGCCCTGCTGCTTGGCTGGTGGTGTCCGCAGCTTGAAACCAACTCCAAATGTCTTCTCCTTCGCGGAGAAGGCTGATTTGGCATGACGAAGCCCTGTGTGCTATGGCCCTGCAACCCACCCATAGGCAGCTAGGGAGGGACCCACCTGGGGCCTAACTCCGAAACGGCACCCATCTCGCTTCTAGGAGCTGCATTCTGCAAAGGGAAAGTGCTCGGGGAACAAACCTCAGCCCCAGTGCGGCTTGGCTCAGGATCGCAGTGCCTGCCTAGTTCTCACCTAGCCCTAGGCTCCCCATAGGGCCAAGGAGGGTCTGGGCTGCCTCTGGCTCCTTGGGCACTGCTGCTTGGCTGGTGGTCTCCGCAGCTTTAATCCAACTCCAAACGTCTTCTCCTTCGCGGAGATGGCTGATTTGGACTGAAGAAGCCCTGTTTGCACTGGTCCTAGCAACACGCCCATAGCCAGCTAGGGAGGGACCCGCCTAGGGCCTAGCTCCGAAACGGCACAGAACGCGCTTCTAAGAGCTGCGTTCTGCAAAGGGAAACTGTGCTCGGGGAACAAAACTCAGCCCCAATGCGGCTTGGCTCAGGATCCCAGCGCCTGCCTAGTTCTCACCTAGCCCTCGGCTCCCCATAGGGCCAAAAGGGTCTGGGCTGCCTCTGGCTCCGTGGGCACTGCTGCTTGGCTGGTGGTGACCGCAGCTGGAAACCAACTCCAAACGTCTTCTCCTTTGCGGAGAAGGCAGATTTGGCATTGCAAGGCCTTGCTTCTACTGGCCCTAGCAACCCACCCTTAGCCAGCCAGGGAGGGACCTACCTGGGGCCTAGTTCCGAAGAGGTACAAAACGTGTTCTAGGAGCTGCATTCTACAAAAGGAACCTGTGCTCGGGGAACAAACCTCAGCCCCCATGCGGCTTGGCTCAGGATCACAGCGCTTGCCTAGTTCTCACCTAGCACTAGGCTCCCCATAGGGCCAAGCAGGGTCTGGGCTGCCTCTGGCTCCGTGGGCACTGCTGCTTGGCTGGTGGTCTCCGGAGCTTGAAACGAACACCAAATGTCTTCTCCTTCGCGGAGAAGGCTGATTTGGCCTGAGAAAGCCGTGTGTGCACTGGCCCTAGCAACCCACCATTAGGCAGCTAGGGAGGGACCCACCTAGGGCCTAGCTCTGAAACGGCACCAAACGTGCTTCTAGGAGCTGCATTCTGCAGAGGGAAACTGTGCTCGGGGAACATACCTCAGCCCCAATGTTGCTTGGCTCAGGGTCCCCGCGCTCGCCTAGTTCTCACCTAGCCCTATGCTCCCCATAGGGCCAAGGAGGTTCTGGGCTGCCTCTGGCTCCCTGGGCACTGCTGCTTGGCTGGTGGTCTCCGCAGCTGGAAACCAACTCCAAACGTCTTCTCCTATGTGGAGAAGGCTGACTATGCCTGAGGAAGCCCTGCGTGCCCTGGCCCTAGCCACACCCCCATAGCCAGCTAGGGAGGGACCCACCTAGGGCCTATCTCTGTTACGGCACAGAATGCGCTTCTAAGAGCTGCGTTCTGCAAAGGGATATTGTGCTCGGGGAACAAACCTCAGCCCCCATGCGGCTTGGCTCAGAATCGCAGCGCTTGCCTAGTTCTCACCTAGCCCTCTGCTTCCCATAGGGCCAAGGAGGGTCTGGGCTGCCTCTGGCTCCGTGGGCACTGCTGCTTGGCTGGTGGTCTCCGCAGCTTTAATCCATCTCCAAACGTCTTCTCCTTCGCGGAGATGGCTGATTTGGACTGAAGAAGCCCTGGGTGCCCTGGCCCTAGCCAAACCCCCATAGCCAGCTAGGGAGGGACCCACCTAGGGCCTATCTCTGTTACGGCACAGAACGCGCTTCTAAGAGCTGCGTTCTGCAAAGGGAAATTGTGCTCGGGGAACAAACCTCAGCCCCCAAGCGGCTTGGCTCAGAATCGCAGCGCTTGCCTAGTTCTCACCTAGCCCTCTGCTCCCCATAGGGCCAAGGAGGGTGTGGGCTGCCTCTGGCTCCGTGGGCACTGATGCTTGGCTGGTGGTGTCCGCAGCTGGAAACCAACTCCACATGTGTTCTCCTTCGCGGAGAAGTCTGATTTGGCATGGAAAGGCCGTGTTTCCACTGGCCCTATCAAACCACGCCGAATCATCTAGGCAGGGACCCACCTAGGTCCTATGTTAAACAGCGCACCAAACGCGCTTCTAGGAGCTGCATTCTGCAAAGGGAAACTCTGCTCGGGGAACAAACCTCAGCCCCAATGGGTCTTGGCTCAGAATCGCAGCGCTTGCCTAGTTCTCACCTAGCCCTCGGCTCCCCATAGGGCCAAGGAGGGTCTGGGCTGCCTCTGGCTCCGTGGGCACTGCTGCTTGGCTGGTGGTGTCCGCAGCTTGAAACCAACTCCAAATGTCCTCTCCTTCGCAGAGAAGGCTGATTTGGCATGACGAAGCCCTGTGTGCTATGGCCCTGCAACCCACCCATAGGCAGCTAGGGAGGGACCCACCTGGGGCCTAACTCCGAAACGGCACCCATCTCGCTTCTAGGAGCTGCATTCTGCAAAGGGAAAGTGCTCGGGGAACAAACCTCAGCCCCAGTGCGGCTTGGCTCAGGATCGCAGTGCCTGCCTAGTTCTCACCTAGCCCTAGGCTCCCCATAGGGCCAAGGAGGGGCTGGGCTGCCTCTGGCTCCTTGGGCACTGCTGCTTGGCTGGTGGTCTCCGCAGCTTTAATCCAACTCCAAACGTCTTCTCCTTCGCGGAGATGGCTGATTTGGACTGAAGAAGCCCTGTTTGCACGGGTCCTAGCAACACGCCCATAGCCAGCTAGGGAGGGACCCACCTAGGGCCTATCTCTGTTACGGCACAGAACGCGCTTCTAAGAGCTGCGTTCTGCAAAGGGAAACTGTGCTCGGGGAACAAAACTCAGCCCCAATGCGGCTTGGCTCAGGATCCAGGCGCCTGCCTAGTTCTCACCTAGCCCTCGGCTCCCCATAGGGCCAAGGAGGGGCTGGGCTGCCTCTGGCTCCGTGGGCACTGCTGCTTGGCTGGTGGTGACCGCAGCTGGAAACCTACTCCAAACGTGTTCTCCTTCACGGAAAAGGCTGATTTTCATGGAAAGGCATCGTTTGAACTTGCCCTAGCAACCGCCCCATAGCCAGCTAGGGAGGGACCCACCTAGGGCCTATCTCTGTTACGGCACAGAACGCGCTTCTAAGAGCTGCGTTCTGCAAAGGGAAACTGTGTTCGGGGAACAAAACTCAGCCCCAATGCGGCTTGGCTCAGGATCCCAGCGCCTGCCTAGTTCTCACCTAGCCCTCTGCTCCCCATAGGGCCAAGGAGGGTCTGGGCTGCCTCTGGCTCCGTGGGCACTGCTGCTTGGCTGGTGGTGTCCGCAGCTGGAAACCAACTCCAAACGTCTTCTCCTTTGCGGAGAAGGCAGATTTGGCATTGCAAGGCCTTGCTTCTACTGGCCCTAGCAACCCACCCTTAGCCAGCCAGGGAGGGACCTACCTGGGGCCTAGCTCCGAAAAGGTACAAAACGTGTTCTAGGAGCTGCATTCTACAAAAGGAACCTGTGCTCGGGGAACAAACCTCAGCCCCCATGCGGCTTGGCTCAGGATCACAGCGCTTGCCTAGTTCTCACCTAGCACTAGGCTCCCCATAGGGCCAAGCAGGGTCTGGGCTGCCTCTGGCTCCGTGGGCACTGCTGCTTGGCTGGTGGTCTCCGGAGCTTGAAACGAACACCAAATGTCTTCTCCTTCGCGGAGAAGGCTGATTTGGCCTGAGAAAGCCGTGTGTGCACTGGCCCTAGCAACCCACCGTTAGGCAGCTAGGGAGGGACCCACCTAGGGCCTAGCTCTGAAACGGCACCAAACGTGCTTCTAGGAGCTGCATTCTGCAAAGGGAAACTGTGCTCGGGGAACATACCTCAGCCCCAATGTTGCTTGGCTCAGGGTCCCCGCGCTCGCCTAGTTCTCACCTAGCCCTATGCTCCCCATAGGGCCAAGGAGGTTCTGGGCTGCCTCTGGCTCCGTGGGCACTGCTGCTTGGCTGGTGGTCTCCGCAGCTGGAAACCAACTCCAAACGTCTTCTCCTATTCGGAGAAGGCTGACTTTGCCTGAGGAAGCCCTGCGTGCCCTGGCCCTAGCCACACCCCATAGCCAGCTAGGGAGGGACCCACCTAGGGCCTATCTCTGTTACGGCACAGAACGCGCTTCTAAGAGCTGCGTTCTGCAAAGGGATATTGTGCTCGGGGAACAAACCTCAGCCCCCATGCAGCTTGGCTCAGAATCGCAGCGCTTGCCTAGTTCTCACCTAGCCCTCGGCTCCCCATAGGGCCAAGGAGGGTCTGGGCTGCCTCTGGCTCCGTGGGCACTGCTGCTTGGCTGGTGGTGTCCGCAGCTGGAAACCAACTCCAAATGTCTTCTCCTTCGCGGAGAAGGCTGATTTGGCATGGCGAAGCCCTGTGTGCAATGGCCCTGCGACCCACTCATAGGCAGCTAGGGAGGGACCCACCTAGGGCCTAGCTCCGAAACGGCACCCATCTCGCTTCTAGGAGCTGCATTCTGCAAAGGGAAACTGTGCTCGGGGAACAAACCTCAGCCCCAATGTTGCTTGGATCAGGGTCACAGCGCTTCCCTAGTACTCACCTAGCACTCTGCTCCCCATAGGGCCAAGGAGGGGCTGGGCTGCCTCTGGCTCCGTGGGCACTGCTGCTTGGCTGGTTGTGACCGCAGCGGAAAAAAAACTCCACACGTGTTCTCCTTCACGGAGCAAGCTGATGTGGCATGAAAAAGACTTGTTTGCACTGGCCCTATCAACCACGCCGAACCATCTAGGCAGGGACCCACCTAGGTCCTATGTAAAACAGCGCACCAAACGCGCTTCTAGGAGCTGAATTCTGCAAAGGGAAACTCTGCTCGGGGAACAAACCCCAGCCCCAGTGCGGCTTGGCTCAGGATCGCAGTGCCTGCCTAGTTCTCACCTAGCCCTAGGCTCCCCATAGGGCCAAGGAGGGTGTGGGCTGCCTCTGGCTCTGTGGGCACTGTTGCTTGGCTTGTGGTCTCCGCAGCTGGAAACCAACTCCACACGTGTTCTCCTTCGCGGAGAAGTCTGATTTGGCATGGAAAGGCCGTGTTTCCACTGGCCCTATCAAACCACGCCGAACCATCTAGGCAGGGACCCACCTAGGTCCTATGTTAAACAGCGCACCAAACGCGCTTCTAGGAGCTGCATTCTGCAAAGGGAAACTCTGCTCGGGGAACAAACCTCAGCCCCAATGGGTCTTGGCTCAGAATCCCAGCGCTTGCCTAGTTCTCACCTAGCCCTCTGCTCCCCATAGGGCCAAGGAGGGTCTGGGCTGCCTCTGGCTCCGTGGGCCCTGCTGCTTGGCTGGTGGTGTCCGCAGCTTGAAACCAACTCCAAATGTCTTCTCCTTCGCGGAGAAGGCTGATTTGGCATGACGAAGCCCTGTGTGCTATGGCCCTGCAACCCACCCATAGGCAGCTAGGGAGGGACCCACCTGGGGCCTAACTCCGAAACGGCACCCATCTCGCTTCTAGGAGCTGCATTCTGCAAAGGGAAAGTGCTCGGGGAACAAACCTCAGCCCCAGTGCGGCTTGGCTCAGGATCGCAGTGCCTGCCTAGTTCTCACCTAGCCCTAGGCTCCCCATAGGGCCAAGGAGGGGCTGGGCTGCCTCTGGCTCCTTGGGCACTGCTGCTTGGCTGGTGGTCTCCGCAGCTTTAATCCAACTCCAAACGTCTTCTCCTTCGCGGAGATGGCTGATTTGGACTGAAGAAGCCCTGTTTGCACTGGTCCTAGCAACACGCCCATAGCCAGCTAGGGAGGGACCCACCTAGGGCGTAGCTCCGAAACGGCACAGAACGCGCTTCTAAGAGCTGCGTTCTGCAAAGGGAAACTGTGCTCGGGGAACAAAACTCAGCCCCAATGCGGCTTGGCTCAGGATCCCAGCGCCTGCCTAGTTCTCACCTAGCCCTCGGCTCCCCATAGGGCCAAAAGGGTCTGGGCTGCCTCTGGCTCCGTGGGCACTGCTGCTTGGCTGGTGGTGACCGCAGCTGGAAACCAACTCCAAACGTCTTCTCCTTTGCGGAGAAGGCAGATTTGGCATTGCAAGGCCTTGCTTCTACTGGCCCTAGCAACCCACCCTTAGCCAGCCAGGGAGGGACCTACCTGGGGCCTAGTTCCGAAGAGGTACAAAACGTGTTCTAGGAGCTGCATTCTACAAAAGGAACCTGTGCTCGGGGAACAAACCTCAGCCCCCATGCGGCTTGGCTCAGGATCACAGCGCTTGCCTAGTTCTCACCTAGCACTAGGCTCCCCATAGGGCCAAGCAGGGTCTGGGCTGCCTCTGGCTCCGTGGGCACTGCTGCTTGGCTGGTGGTCTCCGGAGCTTGAAACGAACACCAAATGTCTTCTCCTTCGTGGAGAAGGCTGATTTGGCCTGAGAAAGCCGTGTGTGCACTGGCCCTAGCAACCCACCATTAGGCAGCTAGGGAGGGACCCACCTAGGGCCTAGCTCTGAAACGGCACCAAACGTGCTTCTAGGAGCTGCATTCTGCAGAGGGAAACTGTGCTCGGGGAACATACCTCAGCCCCAATGTTGCTTGGCTCAGGGTCCCCGCGCTCGCCTAGTTCTCACCTAGCCCTATGCTCCCCATAGGGCCAAGGAGGTTCTGGGCTGCCTCTGGCTCCCTGGGCACTGCTGCTTGGCTGGTGGTCTCCGCAGCTGGAAACCAACTCCAAACGTCTTCTCCTATGTGGAGAAGGCTGACTATGCCTGAGGAAGCCCTGGGTGCCCTGGCCCTAGCCACACCCCCATAGCCAGCTAGGGAGGGACCCACCTAGGGCCTATCTCTGTTACGGCACAGAATGCGCTTCTAAGAGCTGCGTTCTGCAAAGGGATATTGTGCTCGGGGAACAAACCTCAGCCCCCATGCGGCTTGGCTCAGAATCGCAGCGCTTGCCTAGTTCTCACCTAGCCCTCTGCTTCCCATAGGGCCAAGGAGGGTCTGGGCTGCCTCTGGCTCCGTGGGCACTGCTGCTTGGCTGGTGGTCTCCGCAGCTTTAATCCATCTCCAAACGTCTTCTCCTTCGCGGAGATGGCTGATTTGGACTGAAGAAGCCCTGGGTGCCCTGGCCCTAGCCAAACCCCCATAGCCAGCTAGGGAGGGACCCACCTAGGGCCTATCTCTGTTACGGCACAGAACGCGCTTCTAAGAGCTGCGTTCTGCAAAGGGAAATTGTGCTCGGGGAACAAACCTCAGCCCCCAAGCGGCTTGGCTCAGAATCGCAGCGCTTGCCTAGTTCTCACCTAGCCCTCTGCTCCCCATAGGGCCAAGGAGGGTCTGGGCTGCCTCTGGCTCCGTGGGCACTGCTGCTTGGCTGGTGGTGTCCGCAGCTGGAAACCAACTCCACATGTGTTCTCCTTCGCGGAGAAGTCTGATTTGGCATGGAAAGGCCGTGTTTCCACTGGCCCTATCAAACCACGCCGAATCATCTAGGCAGGGACCCACCTAGATCCTATGTTAAACAGCGCACCAAACGCGCTTCTAGGAGCTGCATTCTGCAAAGGGAAACTCTGCTCGGGGAACAAACCTCAGCCCCAATGGGTCTTGGCTCAGAATCCCAGCGCTTGCCTAGTTCTCACCTAGCCCTCGGCTCCCCATAGGGCCAAGGAGGGTCTGGGCTGCCTCTGGCTCCGTGGGCACTGCTGCTTGGCTGGTGGTGTCCGCAGCTTGAAACCAACTCCAAATGTCCTCTCCTTCGCAGAGAAGGCTGATTTGGCATGACGAAGCCCTGTGTGCTATGGCCCTGCAACCCACCCATAGGCAGCTAGGGAGGGACCCACCTGGGGCCTAACTCCGAAACGGCACCCATCTCGCTTCTAGGAGCTGCATTCTGCAAAGGGAAAGTGCTCGGGGAACAAACCTCAGCCCCAGTGCGGCTTGGCTCAGGATCGCAGTGCCTGCCTAGTTCTCACCTAGCCCTAGGCTCCCCATAGGGCCAAGGAGGGGCTGGGCTGCCTCTGGCTCCTTGGGCACTGCTGCTTGGCTGGTGGTCTCCGCAGCTTTAATCCAACTCCAAACGTCTTCTCCTTCGCGGAGATGGCTGATTTGGACTGAAGAAGCCCTGTTTGCACGGGTCCTAGCAACACGCCCATAGCCAGCTAGGGAGGGACCCACCTAGGGCCTATCTCTGTTACGGCACAGAACGCGCTTCTAAGAGCTGCGTTCTGCAAAGGGAAACTGTGCTCGGGGAACAAAACTCAGCCCCAATGCGGCTTGGCTCAGGATCCAGGCGCCTGCCTAGTACTCACCTAGCCCTCGGCTCCCCATAGGGCCAAGGAGGGGCTGGGCTGCCTCTGGCTCCGTGGGCACTGCTGCTTGGCTGGTGGTGACCGCAGCTGGAAACCTACTCCAAACGTGTTCTCCTTCACGGAAAAGGCTGATTTTCATGGAAAGGCATCGTTTGAACTTGCCCTAGCAACCGCCCCATAGCCAGCTAGGGAGGGACCCACCTAGGGCCTATCTCTGTTACGGCACAGAACGCGCTTCTAAGAGCTGCGTTCTGCAAAGGGAAACTGTGTTCGGGGAACAAAACTCAGCCCCAATGCGGCTTGGCTCAGGATCCCAGCGCCTGCCTAGTTCTCACCTAGCCCTCTGCTCCCCATAGGGCCAAGGAGGGTCTGGGCTGCCTCTGGCTCCGTGGGCACTGCTGCTTGGCTGGTGGTGTCCGCAGCTGGAAACCAACTCCAAACGTCTTCTCCTTTGCGGAGAAGGCAGATTTGGCATTGCAAGGCCTTGCTTCTACTGGCCCTAGCAACCCACCCTTAGCCAGCCAGGGAGGGACCTACCTGGGGCCTAGCTCCGAAAAGGTACAAAACGTGTTCTAGGAGCTGCATTCTACAAAAGGAACCTGTGCTCGGGGAACAAACCTCAGCCCCCATGCGGCTTGGCTCAGGATCACAGCGCTTGCCTAGTTCTCACCTAGCACTAGGCTCCCCATAGGGCCAAGCAGGGTCTGGGCTGCCTCTGGCTCCGTGGGCACTGCTGCTTGGCTGGTGGTCTCCGGAGCTTGAAACGAACACCAAATGTCTTCTCCTTCGCGGAGAAGGCTGATTTGGCCTGAGAAAGCCGTGTGTGCACTGGCCCTAGCAACCCACCGTTAGGCAGCTAGGGAGGGACCCACCTAGGGCCTAGCTCTGAAACGGCACCAAACGTGCTTCTAGGAGCTGCATTCTGCAAAGGGAAACTGTGCTCGGGGAACATACCTCAGCCCCAATGTTGCTTGGCTCAGGGTCCCCGCGCTCGCCTAGTTCTCACCTAGCCCTATGCTCCCCATAGGGCCAAGGAGGTTCTGGGCTGCCTCTGGCTCCGTGGGCACTGCTGCTTGGCTGGTGGTCTCCGCAGCTGGAAACCAACTCCAAACGTCTTCTCCTATTCGGAGAAGGCTGACTTTGCCTGAGGAAGCCCTGCGTGCCCTGGCCCTAGCCACACCCCATAGCCAGCTAGGGAGGGACCCACCTAGGGCCTATCTCTGTTACGGCACAGAACGCGCTTCTAAGAGCTGCGTTCTGCAAAGGGATATTGTGCTCGGGGAACAAACCTCAGCCCCCATGCGGCTTGGCTCAGAATCGCAGCGCTTGCCTAGTTCTCACCTAGCCCTCGGCTCCCCATAGGGCCAAGGAGGGTCTGGGCTGCCTCTGGCTCCGTGGGCACTGCTGCTTGGCTGGTGGTGTCCGCAGCTGGAAACCAACTCCAAATGTCTTCTCCTTCGCGGAGAAGGCTGATTTGGCATGGCGAAGCCCTGTGTGCAATGGCCCTGCGACCCACCCATAGGCAGCTAGGGAGGGACCCACCTAGGGCCTAGCTCCGAAACGGCACCCATCTCGCTTCTAGGAGCTGCATTCTGCAAAGGGAAACTGTGCTCGGGGAACAAACCTCAGCCCCAATGTTGCTTGGATCAGGGTCACAGCGCTTCCCTAGTACTCACCTAGCACTCTGCTCCCCATAGGGCCAAGGAGGGGCTGGGCTGCCTCTGGCTCCGTGGGCACTGCTGCTTGGCTGGTTGTGACCGCAGCGGAAAAAAAACTCCACACGTGTTCTCCTTCACGGAGCAAGCTGATGTGGCATGAAAAAGACTTGTTTGCACTGGCCCTATCAACCACGCCGAACCATCTAGGCAGGGACCCACCTAGGTCCTATGTAAAACAGCGCACCAAACGCGCTTCTAGGAGCTGAATTCTGCAAAGGGAAACTCTGCTCGGGGAACAAACCCCAGCCCCAGTGCGGCTTGGCTCAGGATCGCAGTGCCTGCCTAGTTCTCACCTAGCCCTAGGCTCCCCATAGGGCCAAGGAGGGTGTGGGCTGCCTCTGGCTCTGTGGGCACTGTTGCTTGGCTTGTGGTCTCCGCAGCTGGAAACCAACTCCACACGTGTTCTCCTTCGCGGAGAAGTCTGATTTGGCATGGAAAGGCCGTGTTTCCACTGGCCCTATCAAACCACGCCGAACCATCTAGGCAGGGACCCACCTAGGTCCTATGTTAAACAGCGCACCAAACGCGCTTCTAGGAGCTGCGTTCTGCAAAGGGAAACTCTGCTCGGGGAACAAACCTCAGCCCCAATGGGTCTTGGCTCAGAATCCCAGCGCTTGCCTAGTTCTCACCTAGCCCTCTGCTCCCCATAGGGCCAAGGAGGGTCTGGGCTGCCTCTGGCTCCGTGGGCCCTGCTGCTTGGCTGGTGGTGTCCGCAGCTTGAAACCAACTCCAAATGTCTTCTCCTTCGCGGAGAAGGCTGATTTGGCATGACGAAGCCCTGTGTGCTATGGCCCTGCAACCCACCCATAGGCAGCTAGGGAGGGACCCACCTGGGGCCTAACTCCGAAACGGCACCCATCTCGCTTCTAGGAGCTGCATTCTGCAAAGGGAAACTGCTCGGGGAACAAACCTCAGCCCCAGTGCGGCTTGGCTCAGGATCGCAGTGCCTGCCTAGTTCTCACCTAGCCCTAGGCTCCCCATAGGGCCAAGGAGGGGCTGGGCTGCCTCTGGCTCCTTGGGCACTGCTGCTTGGCTGGTGGTCTCCGCAGCTTTAATCCAACTCCAAACGTCTTCTCCTTCGCGGAGATGGCTGATTTGGACTGAAGAAGCCCTGTTTGCACTGGTCCTAGCAACACGCCCATAGCCAGCTAGGGAGGGACCCACCTAGGGCCTAGCTCCGAAACGGCACAGAACGCGCTTCTAAGAGCTGCGTTCTGCAAAGGGAAACTGTGCTCGGGGAACAAAACTCAGCCCCAATGCGGCTTGGCTCAGGATC
The DNA here is from genome assembly GCF_054392235.1 of Sus scrofa. Taxonomy (NCBI): domain Eukaryota; kingdom Metazoa; phylum Chordata; class Mammalia; order Artiodactyla; family Suidae; genus Sus; species Sus scrofa. The sequence continues at coordinate 29,792,448 of NC_139389.1, read as the reverse complement.
CCAGCGCCTGCCTAGTTCTCACCTAGCCCTCGGCTCCCCATAGGGCCAAAAGGGTCTGGGCTGCCTCTGGCTCCGTGGGCACTGCTGCTTGGCTGGTGGTGACCGCAGCTGGAAACCAACTCCAAACGTCTTCTCCTTTGCGGAGAAGGCAGATTTGGCATTGCAAGGCCTTGCTTCTACTGGCCCTAGCAACCCACCCTTAGCCAGCCAGGGAGGGACCTACCTGGGGCCTAGTTCCGAAGAGGTACAAAACGTGTTCTAGGAGCTGCATTCTACAAAAGGAACCTGTGCTCGGGGAACAAACCTCAGCCCCCATGCGGCTTGGCTCAGGATCACAGCGCTTGCCTAGTTCTCACCTAGCACTAGGCTCCCCATAGGGCCAAGCAGGGTCTGGGCTGCCTCTGGCTCCGTGGGCACTGCTGCTTGGCTGGTGGTCTCCGGAGCTTGAAACGAACACCAAATGTCTTCTCCTTCGCGGAGAAGGCTGATTTGGCCTGAGAAAGCCGTGTGTGCACTGGCCCTAGCAACCCACCATTAGGCAGCTAGGGAGGGACCCACCTAGGGCCTAGCTCTGAAACGGCACCAAACGTGCTTCTAGGAGCTGCATTCTGCAAAGGGAAACTGTGCTCGGGGAACATACCTCAGCCCCAATGTTGCTTGGCTCAGGGTCCCCGCGCTCGCCTAGTTCTCACCTAGCCCTATGCTCCCCATAGGGCCAAGGAGGTTCTGGGCTGCCTCTGGCTCCCTGGGCACTGCTGCTTGGCTGGTGGTCTCCGCAGCTGGAAACCAACTCCAAACGTCTTCTCCTATGTGGAGAAGGCTGACTATGCCTGAGGAAGCCCTGCGTGCCCTGGCCCTAGCCACACCCCCATAGCCAGCTAGGGAGGCACCCACCTAGGGCCTATCTCTGTTACGGCACAGAATGCTCTTCTAAGAGCTGCGTTCTGCAAAGGGATATTGTGCTCGGGGAACAAACCTCAGCCCCCATGCGGCTTGGCTCAGAATCGCAGCGCTTGCCTAGTTCTCACCTAGCCCTCTGCTTCCCATAGGGCCAAGGAGGGTCTGGGCTGCCTCTGGCTCCGTGGGCACTGCTGCTTGGCTGGTGGTCTCCGCAGCTTTAATCCATCTCCAAACGTCTTCTCCTTCGCGGAGATGGCTGATTTGGACTGAAGAAGCCCTGGGTGCCCTGGCCCTAGCCAAACCCCCATAGCCAGCTAGGGAGGGACCCACCTAGGGCCTATCTCTGTTACGGCACAGAACGCGCTTCTAAGAGCTGCGTTCTGCAAAGGGAAATTGTGCTCGGGGAACAAACCTCAGCCCCCAAGCGGCTTGGCTCAGAATCGCAGCGCTTGCCTAGTTCTCACCTAGCCCTCGGCTCCCCATAGGGCCAAGGAGGGTCTGGGCTGCATCTGGCTCCGTGGGCACTGCTGCTTGGCTGGTGGTGTCCGCAGCTGGAAACCAACTCCACATGTGTTCTCCTTCGCGGAGAAGTCTGATTTGGCATGGAAAGGCCGTGTTTCCACTGGCCTTATCAAACCACGCCGAATCATCTAGGCAGGGACCCACCTAGGTCCTATGTTAAACAGCGCACCAAACGCGCTTCTAGGAGCTGCATTCTGCAAAGGGAAACTCTGCTCGGGGAACAAACCTCAGCCCCAATGGGTCTTGGCTCAGAATCCCAGCGCTTGCCTAGTTCTCACCTAGCCCTCGGCTCCCCATAGGGCCAAGGAGGGTCTGGGCTGCCTCTGGCTCCCTGGGCACTGCTGCTTGGCTGGTGGTGTCTGCAGCTTGAAACCAACTCCAAATGTCTTCTCCTTCGCGGAGAAGGCTGATTTGGCATGACGAAGCCCTGTGTGCTATGGCCCTGCAACCCACCCATAGGCAGCTAGGGAGGGACCCACCTGGGGCCTAACTCCGAAACGGCACCCATCTCGCTTCTAGGAGCTGCATTCTGCAAAGGGAAAGTGCTCGGGGAACAAACCTCAGCCCCAGTGCGGCTTGGCTCAGGATCGCAGTGCCTGCCTAGTTCTCACCTAGCCCTAGGCTCCCCATAGGGCCAAGGAGGGGCTGGGCTGCCTCTGGCTCCTTGGGCACTGCTGCTTGGCTGGTGGTCTCCGCAGCTTTAATCCAACTCCAAACGTCTTCTCCTTCGCGGAGATGGCTGATTTGGACTGAAGAAGCCCTGTTTGCACTGGCCCTAGCAACACGCCCATAGCCAGCTAGGGAGGGACCCACGTAGGGCCTATCTCTGTTACGGCACAGAACGTGCTTCTAAGAGCTGCGTTCTGCAAAGGGAAACTGTGCTCGGGGAACAAAACTCAGCCCCAATGCGGCTTGGCTCAGGATCCCAGCGCCTGCCTAGTTCTCACCTAGCACTCAGCTCCCCATAGGACCAAGCAGGGTCTGGGCTGCCTCTGGCTCCGTGGGCACTGCTGCTTGGCTGGTGGTCTCTGCAGCTGGAAACCAACTCTAAACGTCTTCTCCTATGTGGAGAAGGCTGACTTTGCCTGAGGAAGCCCTGCGTGCCCTGGCCCTAGCCACACCCCCATAGCCAGCTAGGGAGGGACCCACCTAGGGCCTATCTCTGTTACGGCACAGAACGCGCTTCTAAGAGCTGCGTTCTGCAAAGGGATATTGTGCTCGGGGAACAAACCTCAGCCCCCATGCGGCTTGGCTCAGAATCGCAGCGCTTGCCTAGTTCTCACCTAGCCCTCGGCTCCCCATAGGGCCAAGGAGGGTCTGGGCTGCCTCTGGTCCGTGGGCACTGCTGATTGGCTGGTGGTGTCCGCAGCTGGAAACCAACTCCAAATGTCTTCTCCTTCTAGGAGAAGGCTGATTTGGCATGGCGAAGCCCTGTGTGCAATGGCCCTGCGACCCACCCATTGGCAGCTACGGAGGGACCCACCTAGGGCCTAGCTCCGAAACGGCACCCATCTCGCTTCTAGGAGCTGCATTCTGCAAAGGGAAACTCTGCTCGGGGAACAAACCTCAGCCCCAATGTTGCTTGGATCAGGGTCACAGCGCTTCCCTAGTACTCACCTAGCACTCTGCTCCCCATAGGGCCAAGGAGGGGCTGGGCTGCCTCTGGCTCCGTGGGCACTGCTGCTTGGCTGGTTGTGACCGCAGCGGAAAAAAAACTCCACACGTGTTCTCCTTCACGGAGCAAGCTGATGTGGCATGAAAAAGACTTGTTTGCACTGGCCCTATCAACCACGCCGAACCATCTAGGCAGGGACCCACCTAGGTCCTATGTAAAACAGCGCACCAAACGCGCTTCTAGGAGCTGAATTCTGCAAAGGGAAACTCTGCTCGGGGAACAAACCCCAGCCCCAGTGCGGCTTGGCTCAGGATCGCAGTGCCTGCCTAGTTCTCACCTAGCCCTAGGCTCCCCATAGGGCCAAGGAGGGTGTGGGCTGCCTCTGGCTCTGTGGGCACTGTTGCTTGGCTTGTGGTCTCCGCAGCTGGAAACCAACTCCACACGTGTTCTCCTTCGCGGAGAAGTCTGATTTGCCATGGAAAGGCCGTGTTTCCACTGGCCCTATCAAACCACGCCGAACCATCTAGGCAGGGACCCACCTAGGTCCTATGTTAAACAGCGCACCAAACGCGCTTCTAGGAGCTGCATTCTGCAAAGGGAAACTCTGCTCGGGGAACAAACCTCAGCCCCAATGGGTCTTGGCTCAGAATCCCAGCGCTTGCCTAGTTCTCACCTAGCCCTCTGCTCCCCATAGGGCCAAGGAGGGTCTGGGCTGCCTCTGGCTCCGTGGGCCCTGCTGCTTGGCTGGTGGTGTCCGCAGCTTGAAACCAACTCCAAATGTCTTCTCCTTCGCGGAGAAGGCTGATTTGGCATGACGAAGCCCTGTGTGCTATGGCCCTGCAACCCACCCATAGGCAGCTAGGGAGGGACCCACCTGGGGCCTAACTCCGAAACGGCACCCATCTCGCTTCTAGGAGCTGCATTCTGCAAAGGGAAAGTGCTCGGGGAACAAACCTCAGCCCCAGTGCGGCTTGGCTCAGGATCGCAGTGCCTGCCTAGTTCTCACCTAGCCCTAGGCTCCCCATAGGGCCAAGGAGGGGCTGGGCTGCCTCTGGCTCCTTGGGCACTGCTGCTTGGCTGGTGGTCTCCGCAGCTTTAATCCAACTCCAAACGTCTTCTCCTTCGCGGAGATGGCTGATTTGGACTGAAGAAGCCCTGTTTGCACTGGTCCTAGCAACACGCCCATAGCCAGCTAGGGAGGGACCCACCTAGGGCCTAGCTCCGAAACGGCACAGAACGCGCTTCTAAGAGCTGCGTTCTGCAAAGGGAAACTGTGCTCGGGGAACAAAACTCAGCCCCAATGCGGCTTGGCTCAGGATCCCAGCGCCTGCCTAGTTCTCACCTAGCCCTCGGCTCCCCATAGGGCCAAGGAGGGGCTGGGCTGCCTCTGGCTCCGTGGGCCCTGCTGCTTGGCTGGTGGTGTCCGCAGCTGGAAACCAACTCCAAACGTCTTCTCCTTTGCGGAGAAGGCAGATTTGGCATTGCAAGGCCTTGCTTCTACTGGCCCTAGCAACCCAACCTTAGCCAGCCAGGGAGGAACCTACCTGGGGCCTAGCTCCGAAAAGGTACAAAACGTGTTCTAGGAGCTGCATTCTACAAAAGGAACCTGTGCTCGGGGAACAAACCTCAGCCCCCATGCGGCTTGGCTCAGGATCACAGGGCTTGCCTAGTTCTCAACTAGCAATAGGCTCCCCATAGGGCCAAGCAGGGTCTGGGCTGCCTCTGGCTCCGTGGGCACTGCTGCTTGGCTGGTGGTCCCCGGAGCTTGAAACGAACACCAAATGTCTTCTCCTTCGCGGAGAAGGCTGATTTGGCCTGAGAAAGCCGTGTGTGCACTGGCCCTAGCAACCCACCGTTAGGCAGCTAGGGAGGGACCCACCTAGGGCCTAGCTCTGAAACGGCACCAAACGTGCTTCTAGGAGCTGCATTCTGCAAAGGGAAACTGTGCTCGGGGAACATACCTCAGCCCCAATGTTGCTTGGCTCAGGGTCCTCGCGCTCGCCTAGTTCTCACCTAGTCCTATGCTCCCCATAGGGCCAAGGAGGGTCTGGGCTGCCTCTGGCTCCGTGGGCACTGCTGCTTGGCTGGTGGTCTCCGCAGCTTTAATCCATCTCCAAACGTCTTCTCCTTCGCGGAGATGGCTGATTTGGACTGAAGAAGCCCTGGGTGCCCTGGCCCTAGCCAAACCCCCATATCCAGCTAGGGAGGGACCCACCTAGGGCCTATCTCTGTTACGGCACAGAACGCGCTTCTAAGAGCTGCGTTCTGCAAAGGGAAATTGTGCTCGGGGAACAAACCTCAGCCCCCAAGCGGCTTGGCTCAGAATCGCAGCGCTTGCCTAGTTCTCACCTAGCCCTCTGCTACCCATAGGGCCAAGGAGGGTCTGGGCTGCCTCTGGCTCCCTGGGCACTGCTGCTTGGCTGGTGGTGTCCGCAGCTGGAAACCAACTCCACACGTGTTCTCCTTCGCGGAGAAGTCTGATTTGGCATGGAAAGGCCGTGTTTCCACTGGCCCTATCAAACCACGCCGAACCATCTAGGCAGGGACCCACCTAGGTCCTATGTTAAACAGCGCACCAAACGCGCTTCTAGGAGCTGCATTCTGCAAAGGGAAACTCTGCTCGGGGAACAAACCTCAGCCCCAATGGGTCTTGGCTCAGAATCCCAGCGCTTGCCTAGTTCTCACCTAGCCCTCTGCTCCCCATAGGGCCAAGGAGGGTCTGGGCTGCCTCTGGCTCCGTGGGCACTGATGCTTGGCTGGTGGTGTCCGCAGCTTGAAACCAACTCCAGATGTCCTCTCCTTCGCGGAGAAGGCTGATTTGGCATGACGAAGCCCTGTGTGCTATGGCCCTGCAACCCACCCATAGGCAGCTAGGGAGGGACCCACCTGGGGCCTAACTCCGAAACGGCACCCATCTCGCTTCTAGGAGCTGCATTCTGCAAAGGGAAAGTGCTCGGGGAACAAACCTCAGCCCCAGTGCGGCTTGGCTCAGGATCGCAGTGCCTGCCTAGTCCGCAGTGCTCACCTAACCCTAGGCTCCCCATAGGGCCAAGGAGGGTCTGGGCTGCCTCTGGCTCCTTGGGCACTGCTGCTTGGCTGGTGGTCTCCGCAGCTTTAATCCAACTCCAAACGTCTTCTCCTTCGCGGAGATGGCTGATTTGGACTGAAGAAGCCCTGTTTGCACTGGCCCTAGCAACACGCCCATAGCCAGCTAGGGAGGGACCCACCTAGGGCCTATCTCTGTTACGGCACAGAACGTGCTTCTAAGAGCTGCGTTCTGCAAAGGGAAACTGTGCTCGGGGAACAAAACTCAGCCCCAATGCGGCTTGGCTCAGGATCCCAGCGCCTGCCTAGTTCTCACCTAGCCCTCGGCTCCCCATAGGGCCAAGGAGGGGCTGGGCTGCCTCTGGCTCCGTGGGCACTGCTGCTTGGCTGGTGGTGTCCGCAGCTGGAAACCAACTCCAAACGTCTTCTCCTTTGCGGAGAAGGCAGATTTGGCATTGCAAGGCCTTGCTTCTACTGGCCCTAGCAACCCAACCTTAGCCAGCCAGGGAGGAACCTACCTGGGGCCTAGCTCCGAAAAGGTACAAAACGTGTTCTAGGAGCTGCATTCTACAAAAGGAACCTGTGCTCGGGGAACAAACCTCAGCCCCCATGCGGCTTGGCTCAGGATCACAGCGCTTGCCTAGTTCTCACCTAGCAATAGGCTCCCCATAGGGCCAAGCAGGGTCTGGGCTGCCTCTGGCTCCGTGGGCACTGCTGCTTGGCTGGTGGTCCCCGGAGCTTGAAACGAACACCAAATGTCTTCTCCTTCGCGGAGAAGGCTGATTTGGCCTGAGAAAGCCGTGTGTGCACTGGCCCTAGCAACCCACCGTTAGGCAGCTAGGGAGGGACCCACCTAGGGCCTAGCTCTGAAACGGCACCAAACGTGCTTCTAGGAGCTGCATTCTGCAAAGGGAAACTGTGCTCGGGGAACATACCTCAGCCCCAATGTTGCTTGGCTCAGGGTCCTCGCGCTCGCCTAGTTCTCACCTAGTCCTATGCTCCCCATAGGGCCAAGGAGGTTCTGGGCTGCCTCTGGCTCCGTGGGCACTGCTGCTTGGCTGGTGGTCTCCGCAGCTTTAATCCATCTCCAAACGTCTTCTCCTTCGCGGAGATGGCTGATTTGGACTGAAGAAGCCCTGGGTGCCCTGGCCCTAGCCAAACCCCCATAGCCAGCTAGGGAGGGACCCACCTAGGGCCTATCTCTGTTACGGCACAGAATGCGCTTCTAAGAGCTGCGTTCTGCAAAGGGAAACTGTGCTCGGGGAACAAAACTCAGCCCCAATGCGGCTTGGCTCAGGATCCAGGCGCCTGCCTAGTACTCACCTAGCCCTCGGCTCCCCATAGGGCCAAGGAGGGGCTGGGCTGCCTCTGGCTCCGTGGGCACTGCTGCTTGGCTGGTGGTGACCGCAGCTGTAAACCTACTCCAAACGTGTTCTCCTTCACGGAAAAGGCTGATTTTCATGGAAAGGCATCGTTTGAACTTGCCCTAGCAACCGCCCCATAGCCAGCTAGGGAGGGACCCACCTAGGGCCTATCTCTGTTACGGCACAGAACGCGCTTCTAAGAGCTGCGTTCTGCAAAGGGAAACTGTGTTCGGGGAACAAAACTCAGCCCCAATGCGGCTTGGCTCAGGATCCCAGCGCCTGCCTAGTTCTCACCTAGCCCTCTGCTCCCCATAGGGCCAAGGAGGGTCTGGGCTGCCTCTGGCTCCGTGGGCACTGCTGCTTGGCTGGTGGTGTCCGCAGCTGGAAACCAACTCCAAACGTCTTCTCCTTTGCGGAGAAGGCAGATTTGGCATTGCAAGGCCTTGCTTCTACTGGCCCTAGCAACCCACCCTTAGCCAGCCAGGGAGGGACCTACCTGGGGCCTAGCTCCGAAAAGGTACAAAACGTGTTCTAGGAGCTGCATTCTACAAAAGGAACCTGTGCTCGGGGAACAAACCTCAGCCCCCATGCGGCTTGGCTCAGGATCCCAGCGCTTGCCTAGTTCTCACCTAGCACTAGGCTCCCCATAGGGCCAAGCAGGGTCTGGGCTGCCTCTGGCTCCGTGGGCACTGCTGCTTGGCTGGTGGTCTCCGGAGCTTGAAACGAACACCAAATGTCTTCTCCTTCGCGGAGAAGGCTGATTTGGCCTGAGAAAGCCGTGTGTGCACTGGCCCTAGCAACCCACCGTTAGGCAGCTAGGGAGGGACCCACCTAGGGCCTAGCTCTGAAACGGCACCAAACGTGCTTCTAGGAGCTGCATTCTGCAAAGGGAAACTGTGCTCGGGGAACATACCTCAGCCCCAATGTTGCTTGGCTCAGGGTCCCCGCGCTCGCCTAGTTCTCACCTAGCCCTATGCTCCCCATAGGGCCAAGGAGGTTCTGGGCTGCCTCTGGCTCCGTGGGCACTGCTGCTTGGCTGGTGGTCTCCGCAGCTGGAAACCAACTCCAAACGTCTTCTCCTATTCGGAGAAGGCTGACTTTGCCTGAGGAAGCCCTGCGTGCCCTGGCCCTAGCCACACCCCATAGCCAGCTAGGGAGGGACCCACCTAGGGCCTATCTCTGTTACGGCACAGAACGCGCTTCTAAGAGCTGCGTTCTGCAAAGGGATATTGTGCTCGGGGAACAAACCTCAGCCCCCATGCGGCTTGGCTCAGAATCGCAGCGCTTGCCTAGTTCTCACCTAGCCCTCGGCTCCCCATAGGGCCAAGGAGGGTCTGGGCTGCCTCTGGCTCCGTGGGCACTGCTGCTTGGCTGGTGGTGTCCGCAGCTGGAAACCAACTCCAAATGTCTTCTCCTTCGCGGAGAAGGCTGATTTGGCATGGCGAAGCCCTGTGTGCAATGGCCCTGCGACCCACCCATAGGCAGCTAGGGAGGGACCCACCTAGGGCCTAGCTCCGAAACGGCACCCATCTCGCTTCTAGGAGCTGCATTCTGCAAAGGGAAACTGTGCTCGGGGAACAAACCTCAGCCCCAATGTTGCTTGGATCAGGGTCACAGCGCTTCCCTAGTACTCACCTAGCACTCTGCTCCCCATAGGGCCAAGGAGGGGCTGGGCTGCCTCTGGCTCCGTGGGCACTGCTGCTTGGCTGGTTGTGACCGCAGCGGAAAAAAAACTCCACACGTGTTCTCCTTCACGGAGCAAGCTGATGTGGCATGAAAAAGACTTGTTTGCACTGGCCCTATCAACCACGCCGAACCATCTAGGCAGGGACCCACCTAGGTCCTATGTAAAACAGCGCACCAAACGCGCTTCTAGGAGCTGAATTCTGCAAAGGGAAACTCTGCTCGGGGAACAAACCCCAGCCCCAGTGCGGCTTGGCTCAGGATCGCAGTGCCTGCCTAGTTCTCACCTAGCCCTAGGCTCCCCATAGGGCCAAGGAGGGTGTGGGCTGCCTCTGGCTCTGTGGGCACTGTTGCTTGGCTTGTGGTCTCCGCAGCTGGAAACCAACTCCACACGTGTTCTCCTTCGCGGAGAAGTCTGATTTGGCATGGAAAGGCCGTGTTTCCACTGGCCCTATCAAACCACGCCGAACCATCTAGGCAGGGACCCACCTAGGTCCTATGTTAAACAGCGCACCAAACGCGCTTCTAGGAGCTGCATTCTGCAAAGGGAAACTCTGCTCGGGGAACAAACCTCAGCCCCAATGGGTCTTGGCTCAGAATCCCAGCGCTTGCCTAGTTCTCACCTAGCCCTCTGCTCCCCATAGGGCCAAGGAGGGTCTGGGCTGCCTCTGGCTCCGTGGGCCCTGCTGCTTGGCTGGTGGTCTCCGCAGCTGGAAACCAACTCCAAACGTCTTCTCCTATGTGGAGAAGGCTGACTATGCCTGAGGAAGCCCTGCGTGCCCTGGCCCTAGCCACACCCCCATAGCCAGCTAGGGAGGGACCCACCTAGGGCCTATCTCTGTTACGGCACAGAATGCGCTTCTAAGAGCTGCGTTCTGCAAAGGGATATTGTGCTCGGGGAACAAACCTCAGCCCCCATGCGGCTTGGCTCAGAATCGCAGCGCTTGCCTAGTTCTCACCTAGCCCTCTGCTTCCCATAGGGCCAAGGAGGGTCTGGGCTGCCTCTGGCTCCGTGGGCACTGCTGCTTGGCTGGTGGTGTCCGCAGCTGGAAACCAACTCCACATGTGTTCTCCTTCGCGGAGAAGTCTGATTTGGCATGGAAAGGCCGTGTTTCCACTGGCCCTATCAAACCACGCCGAACCATCTAGGCAGGGACCCACCTAGGTCCTATGTTAAACAGCGCACCAAACGCGCTTCTAGGAGCTGCATTCTGCAAAGGGAAACTCTGCTCGGGGAACAAACCTCAGCCCCAATGGGTCTTGGCTCAGAATCCCAGCGCTTGCCTAGTTCTCACCTAGCCCTCGGCTCCCCATAGGGCCAAGGAGGGTCTGGGCTGCCTCTGGCTCCGTGGGCCCTGCTGCTTGGCTGGTGGTGTCCGCAGCTTGAAACCAACTCCAAATGTCCTCTCCTTCGCAGAGAAGGCTGATTTGGCATGACGAAGCCCTGTGTGCTATGGCCCTGCAACCCACCCATAGGCAGCTAGGGAGGGACCCACCTGGGGCCTAACTCCGAAACGGCACCCATCTCGCTTCTAGGAGCTGCATTCTGCAAAGGGAAAGTGCTCGGGGAACAAACCTCAGCCCCAGTGCGGCTTGGCTCAGGATCGCAGTGCCTGCCTAGTTCTCACCTAGCCCTAGGCTCCCCATAGGGCCAAGGAGGGGCTGGGCTGCCTCTGGCTCCTTGGGCACTGCTGCTTGGCTGGTGGTCTCCGCAGCTTTAATCCAACTCCAAACGTCTTCTCCTTCGCGGAGATGGCTGATTTGGACTGAAGAAGCCCTGTTTGCACTGGTCCTAGCAACACGCCCATAGCCAGCTAGGGAGGGACCCACCTAGGGCCTAGCTCCGAAACGGCACAGAACGCGCTTCTAAGAGCTGCGTTCTGCAAAGGGAAACTGTGCTCGGGGAACAAAACTCAGCCCCAATGCGGCTTGGCTCAGGATCCCAGCGCCTGCCTAGTTCTCACCTAGCCCTCGGCTCCCCATAGGGCCAAAAGGGTCTGGGCTGCCTCTGGCTCCGTGGGCACTGCTGCTTGGCTGGTGGTGACCGCAGCTGGAAACCAACTCCAAACGTCTTCTCCTTTGCGGAGAAGGCAGATTTGGCATTGCAAGGCCTTGCTTCTACTGGCCCTAGCAACCCACCCTTAGCCAGCCAGGGAGGGACCTACCTGGGGCCTAGTTCCGAAGAGGTACAAAACGTGTTCTAGGAGCTGCATTCTACAAAAGGAACCTGTGCTCGGGGAACAAACCTCAGCCCCCATGCGGCTTGGCTCAGGATCACAGCGCTTGCCTAGTTCTCACCTAGCACTAGGCTCCCCATAGGGCCAAGCAGGGTCTGGGCTGCCTCTGGCTCCGTGGGCACTGCTGCTTGGCTGGTGGTCTCCGGAGCTTGAAACGAACACCAAATGTCTTCTCCTTCGCGGAGAAGGCTGATTTGGCCTGAGAAAGCCGTGTGTGCACTGGCCCTAGCAACCCACCATTAGGCAGCTAGGGAGGGACCCACCTAGGGCCTAGCTCTGAAACGGCACCAAACGTGCTTCTAGGAGCTGCATTCTGCAGAGGGAAACTGTGCTCGGGGAACATACCTCAGCCCCAATGTTGCTTGGCTCAGGGTCCCCGCGCTCGCCTAGTTCTCACCTAGCCCTATGCTGCCCATAGGGCCAAGGAGGTTCTGGGCTGCCTCTGGCTCCCTGGGCACTGCTGCTTGGCTGGTGGTCTCCGCAGCTGGAAACCAACTCCAAACGTCTTCTCCTATGTGGAGAAGGCTGACTATGCCTGAGGAAGCCCTGCGTGCCCTGGCCCTAGCCACACTCCCATAGCCAGCTAGGGAGGGACCCACCTAGGGCCTATCTCTGTTACGGCACAGAATGCGCTTCTAAGAGCTGCGTTCTGCAAAGGGATATTGTGCTCGGGGAACAAACCTCAGCCCCCATGCGGCTTGGCTCAGAATCGCAGCGCTTGCCTAGTTCTCACCTAGCCCTCTGCTTCCCATAGGGCCAAGGAGGGTCTGGGCTGCCTCTGGCTCCGTGGGCACTGCTGCTTGGCTGGTGGTGTCCGCAGCTGGAAACCAACTCCACATGTGTTCTCCTTCGCGGAGAAGTCTGATTTGGCATGGAAAGGCCGTGTTTCCACTGGCCCTATCAAACCACGCCGAATCATCTAGGCAGGGACCCACCTAGGTCCTATGTTAAACAGCGCACCAAACGCGCTTCTAGGAGCTGCATTCTGCAAAGGGAAACTCTGCTCGGGGAACAAACCTCAGCCCCAATGGGTCTTGGCTCAGAATCCCAGCGCTTGCCTAGTTCTCACCTAGCCCTCGGCTCCCCATAGGGCCAAGGAGGGTCTGGGCTGCCTCTGGCTCCGTGGGCACTGCTGCTTGGCTGGTGGTGTCCGCAGCTTGAAACCAACTCCAAATGTCCTCTCCTTCGCAGAGAAGGCTGATTTGGCATGACGAAGCCCTGTGTGCTATGGCCCTGCAACCCACCCATAGGCAGCTAGGGAGGGACCCACCTGGGGCCTAACTCCGAAACGGCACCCATCTCGCTTCTAGGAGCTGCATTCTGCAAAGGGAAAGTGCTCGGGGAACAAACCTCAGCCCCAGTGCGGCTTGGCTCAGGATCGCAGTGCCTGCCTAGTTCTCACCTAGCCCTAGGCTCCCCATAGGGCCAAGGAGGGGCTGGGCTGCCTCTGGCTCCTTGGGCACTGCTGCTTGGCTGGTGGTCTCCGCAGCTTTAATCCAACTCCAAACGTCTTCTCCTTCGCGGAGATGGCTGATTTGGACTGAAGAAGCCCTGTTTGCACTGGCCCTAGCAACACGCCCATAGCCAGCTAGGGAGGGACCCACGTAGGGCCTATCTCTGTTACGGCACAGAACGTGCTTCTAAGAGCTGCGTTCTGCAAAGGGAAACTGTGCTCGGGGAACAAAACTCAGCCCCAATGCGGCTTGGCTCAGGATCCCAGCGCCTGCCTAGTTCTCACCTAGCACTCAGCTCCCCATAGGACCAAGCAGGGTCTGGGCTGCCTCTGGCTCCGTGGGCACTGCTGCTTGGCTGGTGGTCTCCGGAGCTTGAAACGAACACCAAATGTCTTCTCCTTCGCGGAGAAGGCTAATTTGGCCTGAGAAAGCCGTGTGTGCACTGGCCCTAGCAACCGCCCCATAGCCAGCTAGGGAGGGACCCACCTAGGGCCTAGCTCTGAAACGGCACCAAACGTGCTTCTAGGAGCTGCATTCTGCAAAGGGAAACTGTGCTCGGGAAACATACCTCAGCCCCAATGTTGCTTGGCTCAGGGTCCCCGCGCTCGCCTAGTTCTCACCTAGCCCTATGCTCCCCATAGGGCCAAGGAGGGTCTGGGCTGCCTCTGGCTCCGTGGGCACTGCTGCTTGGCTGGTGGTCTCTGCAGCTGGAAACCAACTCTAAACGTCTTCTCCTATGTGGAGAAGGCTGACTTTGCCTGAGGAAGCCCTGCGTGCCCTGGCCCTAGCCACACCCCCATAGCCAGCTAGGGAGGGACCCACCTAGGGCCTATCTCTGTTACGGCACAGAACGCGCTTCTAAGAGCTGCGTTCTGCAAAGGGATATTGTGCTCGGGGAACAAACCTCAGCCCCCATGCGGCTTGGCTCAGAATCGCAGCGCTTGCCTAGTTCTCACCTAGCCCTCGGCTCCCCATAGGGCCAAGGAGGGTCTGGGCTGCCTCTGGTCCGTGGGCACTGCTGATTGGCTGGTGGTGTCCGCAGCTGGAAACCAACTCCAAATGTCTTCTCCTTCGCGGAGAAGGCTGATTTGGCATGGCGAAGCCCTGTGTGCAATGGCCCTGCGACCCACCCATAGGCAGCTAGGGAGGGACCCACCTAGGGCCTAGCTCCGAAACGGCACCCATCTCGCTTCTAGGAGCTGCATTCTGCAAAGGGAAACTGTGCTCGGGGAACAAACCTCAGCCCCAATGTTGCTTGGATCAGGGTCACAGCGCTTCCCTAGTACTCACCTAGCACTCTGCTCCCCATAGGGCCAAGGAGGGGCTGGGCTGTCTCTGGCTCCGTGGGCACTGCTGCTTGGCTGGTTGTGACCGCAGCGGAAAAAAAACTCCACACGTGTTCTCCTTCACGGAGCAAGCTGATGTGGCATGAAAAAGACTTGTTTGCACTGGCCCTATCAACCACGCCGAACCATCTAGGCAGGGACCCACCTAGGTCCTATGTAAAACAGCGCACCAAACGCGCTTCTAGGAGCTGAATTCTGCAAAGGGAAACTCTGCTCGGGGAACAAACCCCAGCCCCAGTGCGGCTTGGCTCAGGATCGCAGTGCCTGCCTAGTTCTCACCTAGCCCTAGGCTCCCCATAGGGCCAAGGAGGGTGTGGGCTGCCTCTGGCTCTGTGGGCACTGTTGCTTGGCTTGTGGTCTCCGCAGCTGGAAACCAACTCCACACGTGTTCTCCTTCGCGGAGAAGTCTGATTTGCCATGGAAAGGCCGTGTTTCCACTGGCCCTATCAAACCACGCCGAACCATCTAGGCAGGGACCCACCTAGGTCCTATGTTAAACAGCGCACCAAACGCGCTTCTAGGAGCTGCATTCTGCAAAGGGAAACTCTGCTCGGGGAACAAACCTCAGCCCCAATGGGTCTTGGCTCAGAATCCCAGCGCTTGCCTAGTTCTCACCTAGCCCTCTGCTCCCCATAGGGCCAAGGAGGGTCTGGGCTGCCTCTGGCTCCGTGGGCCCTGCTGCTTGGCTGGTGGTGTCCGCAGCTTGAAACCAACTCCAAATGTCTTCTCCTTCGCGGAGAAGGCTGATTTGGCATGACGAAGCCCTGTGTGCTATGGCCCTGCAACCCACCCATAGGCAGCTAGGGAGGGACCCACCTGGGGCCTAACTCCGAAACGGCACCCATCTCGCTTCTAGGAGCTGCATTCTGCAAAGGGAAAGTGCTCGGGGAACAAACCTCAGCCCCAGTGCGGCTTGGCTCAGGATCGCAGTGCCTGCCTAGTTCTCACCTAGCCCTAGGCTCCCCATAGGGCCAAGGAGGGGCTGGGCTGCCTCTGGCTCCTTGGGCACTGCTGCTTGGCTGGTGGTCTCCGCAGCTTTAATCCAACTCCAAACGTCTTCTCCTTCGCGGAGATGGCTGATTTGGACTGAAGAAGCCCTGTTTGCACTGGTCCTAGCAACACGCCCATAGCCAGCTAGGGAGGGACCCACCTAGGGCCTAGCTCCGAAACGGCACAGAACGCGCTTCTAAGAGCTGCGTTCTGCAAAGGGAAACTGTGCTCGGGGAACAAAACTCAGCCCCAATGCGGCTTGGCTCAGGATCCCAGCGCCTGCCTAGTTCTCACCTAGCCCTCGGCTCCCCATAGGGCCAAGGAGGGGCTGGGCTGCCTCTGGCTCCGTGGGCACTGCTGCTTGGCTGGTGGTGTCCGCAGCTGGAAACCAACTCCAAACGTCTTCTCCTTTGCGGAGAAGGCAGATTTGGCATTGCAAGGCCTTGCTTCTACTGGCCCTAGCAACCCAACCTTAGCCAGCCAGGGAGGAACCTACCTGGGGCCTAGCTCCGAAAAGGTACAAAACGTGTTCTAGGAGCTGCATTCTACAAAAGGAACCTGTGCTCGGGGAACAAACCTCAGCCCCCATGCGGCTTGGCTCAGGATCACAGCGCTTGCCTAGTTCTCACCTAGCAATAGGCTCCCCATAGGGCCAAGCAGGGTCTGGGCTGCCTCTGGCTCCGTGGGCACTGCTGCTTGGCTGGTGGTCTCCGGAGCTTGAAACGAACACCAAATGTCTTCTCCTTCGCGGAGAAGGCTGATTTGGCCTGAGAAAGCCGTGTGTGCACTGGCCCTAGCAACCCACCTTTAGGCAGCTAGGGAGGGACCCACCTAGGGCCTAGCTCTGAAACGGCACCAAACGTGCTTCTAGGAGCTGCATTCTGCAAAGGGAAACTGTGCTCGGGGAACATACCTCAGCCCCAATGTTGCTTGGCTCAGGGTCCTCGCGCTCGCCTAGTTCTCACCTAGTCCTATGCTCCCCATAGGGCCAAGGAGGTTCTGGGCTGCCTCTGGCTCCGTGGGCACTGCTGCTTGGCTGGTGGTCTCCGCAGCTTTAATCCATCTCCAAACGTCTTCTCCTTCGCGGAGATGGCTGATTTGGACTGAAGAAGCCCTGGGTGCCCTGGCCCTAGCCAAACCCCCATAGCCAGCTAGGGAGGGACCCACCTAGGGCCTATCTCTGTTACGGCACAGAACGCGCTTCTAAGAGCTGCGTTCTGCAAAGGGAAATTGTGCTCGGGGAACAAACCTCAGCCCCCAAGCGGCTTGGCTCAGAATCGCAGCGCTTGCCTAGTTCTCACCTAGCCCTCTGCTACCCATAGGGCCAAGGAGGGTCTGGGCTGCCTCTGGCTCCCTGGGCACTGCTGCTTGGCTGGTGGTGTCCGCAGCTGGAAACCAACTCCACACGTGTTCTCCTTCGCGGAGAAGTCTGATTTGGCATGGAAAGGCCGTGTTTCCACTGGCCCTATCAAACCACGCCGAACCATCTAGGCAGGGACCCACCTAGGTCCTATGTTAAACAGCGCACCAAACGCGCTTCTAGGAGCTGCATTCTGCAAAGGGAAACTCTGCTCGGGGAACAAACCTCAGCCCCAATGGGTCTTGGCTCAGAATCCCAGCGCTTGCCTAGTTCTCACCTAGCCCTCTGCTCCCCATAGGGCCAAGGAGGGTCTGGGCTGCCTCTGGCTCCGTGGGCACTGCTGCTTGGCTGGTGGTGTCCGCAGCTTGAAACCAACTCCAGATGTCCTCTCCTTCGCGGAGAAGGCTGATTTGGCATGACGAAGCCCTGTGTGCTATGGCCCTGCAACCCACCCATAGGCAGCTAGGGAGGGACCCACCTGGGGCCTAACTCCGAAACGGCACCCATCTCGCTTCTAGGAGCTGCATTCTGCAAAGGGAAAGTGCTCGGGGAACAAACCTCAGCCCCAGTGCGGCTTGGCTCAGGATCGCAGTGCCTGCCTAGTCCGCAGTGCTCACCTAACCCTAGGCTCCCCATAGGGCCAAGGAGGGTCTGGGCTGCCTCTGGCTCCTTGGGCACTGCTGCTTGGCTGGTGGTCTCCGCAGCTTTAATCCAACTCCAAACGTCTTCTCCTTCGCGGAGATGGCTGATTTGGACTGAAGAAGCCCTGTTTGCACTGGCCCTAGCAACACGCCCATAGCCAGCTAGGGAGGGACCCACCTAGGGCCTATCTCTGTTACGGCACAGAACGTGCTTCTAAGAGCTGCGTTCTGCAAAGGGAAACTGTGCTCGGGGAACAAAACTCAGCCCCAATGCGGCTTGGCTCAGGATCCCAGCGCCTGCCTAGTTCTCACCTAGCCCTCGGCTCCCCATAGGGCCAAGGAGGGGCTGGGCTGCCTCTGGCTCCGTGGGCACTGCTGCTTGGCTGGTGGTGTCCGCAGCTGGAAACCAACTCCAAACGTCTTCTCCTTTGCGGAGAAGGCAGATTTGGCATTGCAAGGCCTTGCTTCTACTGGCCCTAGCAACCCAACCTTAGCCAGCCAGGGAGGAACCTACCTGGGGCCTAGCTCCGAAAAGGTACAAAACGTGTTCTAGGAGCTGCATTCTACAAAAGGAACCTGTGCTCGGGGAACAAACCTCAGCCCCCATGCGGCTTGGCTCAGGATCACAGCGCTTGCCTAGTTCTCACCTAGCAATAGGCTCCCCATAGGGCCAAGCAGGGTCTGGGCTGCCTCTGGCTCCGTGGGCACTGCTGCTTGGCTGGTGGTCTCCGCAGCTTTAATCCATCTCCAAACGTCTTCTCCTTCGCGGAGATGGCTGATTTGGACTGAAGAAGCCCTGGGTGCCCTGGCCCTAGCCAAACCCCCATAGCCAGCTAGGGAGGGACCCACCTAGGGCCTATCTCTGTTACGGCACAGAACGTGCTTCTAAGAGCTGCGTTCTGCAAAGGGAAACTGTGCTCGGGGAACAAAACTCAGCCCCAATGCGGCTTGGCTCAGGATCCCAGCGCCTGCCTAGTTCTCACCTAGCACTCGGCTCCCCATAGGACCAAGCAGGGTCTGGGCTGCCTCTGGCTCCGTGGGCACTGCTGCTTGGCTGGTGGTCTCCGCAGCTGGAAACCAACTCCAAACGTCTTCTCCTATGTGGAGAAGGCTGACTTTGCCTGAGGAAGCCCTGCGTGCCCTGGCCCTAGCCACACCCCCATAGCCAGCTAGGGAGGGACCCACCTAGGGCCTATCTCTGTTACGGCACAGAACGCGCTTCTAAGAGCTGCGTTCTGCAAAGGGAAATTGTGCTCGGGGAACAAACCTCAGCCCCCATGCGGCTTGGCTCAGAATCGCAGCGCTTGCCTAGTTCTCACCTAGCCCTCGGCTCCCCATAGGGCCAAGGAGGGTCTGGGCTGCCTCTGGCTCCGTGGGCACTGCTGCTTGGCTGGTGGTGTCCGCAGCTGGAAACCAACTCCAAATGTCTTCTCCTTCGTGGAGAAGGCTGATTTGGCATGGCGAAGCCCTGTGTGCAATGGCCCTGCGACCCACCCATTGGCAGCTACGGAGGGACCCACCTAGGGCCTAGCTCTGAAACGGCACCCTTCTCGCTTCTAGGAGCTGCATTCTGCAAAGGGAAACTGTGCTCGGGGAACAAACCTCAGCCCCAATGTTGCTTGGATCAGGGTCACAGCGCTTCCCTAGTACTCACCTAGCACTCTGCTCCCCATAGGGCCAAGGAGGGGCTGGGCTGCCTCTGGCTCCGTGGGCACTGCTGCTTGGCTGGTTGTGACCGCAGCGGAAAAAAAACTCCACACGTGTTCTCCTTCACGGAGCAAGCTGATGTGGCATGAAAAAGACTTGTTTGCACTGGCCCTATCAACCACGCCGAACCATCTAGGCAGGGACCCACCTAGGTCCTATGTAAAACAGCGCACCAAACGCGCTTCTAGGAGCTGAATTCTGCAAAGGGAAACTCTGCTCGGGGAACAAACCCCAGCCCCAGTGCGGCTTGGCTCAGGATCGCAGTGCCTGCCTAGTTCTCACCCAGCCCTAGGCTCCCCATAGGGCCAAGGAGGGTGTGGGCTGCCTCTGGCTCTGTGGGCACTGTTGCTTGGCTTGTGGTCTCCGCAGCTGGAAACCAACTCCACACGTGTTCTCCTTCGCGGAGAAGTCTGATTTGGCATGGAAAGGCCGTGTTTCCACTGGCCCTATCAAACCACGCCGAACCATCTAGGCAGGGACCCACCTAGGTCCTATGTTAAACAGCGCACCAAACGCGCTTCTATAAGCTGCATTCTGCAAAGGGAAACTCTGCTCGGGGAACAAACCTCAGCCCCAATGGGTCTTGGCTCAGAATCCCAGCGCTTGCCTAGTTCTCACCTAGCCCTCTGCTCCCCATAGGGCCAAGGAGGGTCTGGGCTGCCTCTGGCTCCGTGGGCCCTGCTGCTTGGCTGGTGGTGTCCGCAGCTTGAAACCAACTCCAAATGTCTTCTCCTTCGCGGAGAAGGCTGATTTGGCATGACGAAGCCCTGTGTGCTATGGCCCTGCAACCCACCCATAGGCAGCTAGGGAGGGACCCACCTGGGGCCTAACTCCGAAACGGCACCCATCTCGCTTCTAGGAGCTGCATTCTGCAAAGGGAAAGTGCTCGGGGAACAAACCTCAGCCCCAGTGCGGCTTGGCTCAGGATCGCAGTGCCTGCCTAGTTCTCACCTAGCCCTAGGCTCCCCATAGGGCCAAGGAGGGGCTGGGCTGCCTCTGGCTCCTTGGGCACTGCTGCTTGGCTGGTGGTCTCCGCAGCTTTAATCCAACTCCAAACGTCTTCTCCTTCGCGGAGATGGCTGATTTGGACTGAAGAAACCCTGTTTGCACTGGTCCTAGCAACACGCCCATAGCCAGCTAGGGAGGGACCCACCCAGGGCCTATCTCTGTTACGGCACAGAACGTGCTTCTAAGAGCTGCGTTCTGCAAAGGGAAACTGTGCTCGGGGAACAAAACTCAGCCCCAATGCGGCTTGGCTCAGGATCCCAGCGCCTGCCTAGTTCTCACCTAGCCCTCGGCTCCCCATAGGGCCAAGGAGGGTCTGGGCTGCCTCTGGCTCCGTGGGCACTGCTGCTTGGCTGGTGGTGTCCGCAGCTGGAAACCAACTCCAAACGTCTTCTCCTTTGCGGAGAAGGCAGATTTGGCATTGCAAGGCCTTGCTTCTACTGGCCCTAGCAACCCAACCTTAGCCAGCCAGGGAGGAACCTACCTGGGGCCTAGCTCCGAAAAGGTACAAAACGTGTTCTAGGAGCTGCATTCTACAAAAGGAACCTGTGCTCGGGGAACAAACCTCAGCCCCCATGCGGCTTGGCTCAGGATCACAGCGCTTGCCTAGTTCTCACCTAGCACTAAGCTCCCCATAGGGCCAAGCAGGGTCTGGGCTGCCTCTGGCTCCGTGGGCACTGCTGCTTGGCTGGTGGTCCCCGGAGCTTGAAACGAACACCAAATGTCTTCTCCTTCGCGGAGAAGGCTGATTTGGCCTGAGAAAGCCGTGTGTGCACTGGCCCTAGCCACCCACCGTTAGGCAGCTAGGGAGGGACCCACCTAGGGCCTAGCTCTGAAACGGCACCAAACGTGCTTCTAGGAGCTGCATTCTGCAAAGGGAAACTGTGCTCGGGGAACATACCTCAGCCCCAATGTTGCTTGGCTCAGGGTCCCCGCGCTCGCCTAGTTCTCACCTAGTCCTATGCTCCCCATAGGGCCAAGGAGGGTCTGAGCTGCCTCTGGCTCCGTGGGCACTGCTGCTTGGCTGGTGGTCTCCGCAGCTTTAATCCATCTCCAAACGTCTTCTCCTTCGCGGAGATGGCTGATTTGGACTGAAGAAGCCCTGGGTGCCCTGGCCCTAGCCAAACCCCCATAGCCAGCTAGGGAGGGACCCACCTAGGGCCTATCTCTGTTACGGCACAGAACGCGCTTCTAAGAGCTGCGTTCTGCAAAGGGAAACTCTGCTCGGGGAACAAACCTCAGCCCCCAAGCGGCTTGGCTCAGAATCGCAGCGCTTGCCTAGTTCTCACCTAGCAATAGGCTCCCCATAGGGCCAAGCAGGGTCTGGGCTGCCTCTGGCTCCGTGGGCACTGCTGCTTGGCTGGTGGTCCCCGGAGCTTGAAACGAACACCAAATGTCTTCTCCTTCGCGGAGAAGGCTGATTTGGCCTGAGAAAGCCGTGTGTGCACTGGCCCTAGCAACCCACCGTTAGGCAGCTAGGGAGGGACCCACCTAGGGCCTAGCTCTGAAACGGCACCAAACGTGCTTCTAGGAGCTGCATTTTGCAAAGGGAAACTGTGCTCGGGGAACATACCTCAGCCCCAATGTTGCTTGGCTCAGGGTCCTCGCGCTCGCCTAGTTCTCACCTAGTCCTATGCTCCCCATAGGGCCAAGGAGGTTCTGGGCTGCCTCTGGCTCCGTGGGCACTGCTGCTTGGCTGGTGGTCTCCGCAGCTTTAATCCATCTCCAAACGTCTTCTCCTTCGCGGAGATGGCTGATTTGGACTGAAGAAGCCCTGGGTGCCCTGGCCCTAGCCAAACCCCCATAGCCAGCTAGGGAGGGACCCACCTAGGGCCTATCTCTGTTACGGCACAGAACGCGCTTCTAAGAGCTGCGTTCTGCAAAGGGAAATTGTGCTCGGGGAACAAACCTCAGCCCCCAAGCGGCTTGGCTCAGAATCGCAGCGCTTGCCTAGTTCTCACCTAGCCCTCTGCTACCCATAGGGCCAAGGAGGGTCTGGGCTGCCTCTGGCTCCCTGGGCACTGCTGCTTGGCTGGTGGTGTCCGCAGCTGGAAACCAACTCCACACGTGTTCTCCTTCGCGGAGAAGTCTGATTTGGCATGGAAAGGCCGTGTTTCCACTGGCCCTATCAAACCACGCCGAACCATCTAGGCAGGGACCCACCTAGGTCCTATGTTAAACAGCGCACCAAACGCGCTTCTAGGAGCTGCATTCTGCAAAGGGAAACTCTGCTCGGGGAACAAACCTCAGCCCCAATGGGTCTTGGCTCAGAATCCCAGCGCTTGCCTAGTTCTCACCTAGCCCTCTGCTCCCCATAGGGCCAAGGAGGGTCTGGGCTGCCTCTGGCTCCGTGGGCACTGCTGCTTGGCTGGTGGTGTCCGCAGCTTGAAACCAACTCCAGATGTCCTCTCCTTCGCGGAGAAGGCTGATTTGGCATGACGAAGCCCTGTGTGCTATGGCCCTGCAACCCACCCATAGGCAGCTAGGGAGGGACCCACCTGGGGCCTAACTCCGAAACGGCACCCATCTCGCTTCTAGGAGCTGCATTCTGCAAAGGGAAAGTGCTCGGGGAACAAACCTCAGCCCCAGTGCGGCTTGGCTCAGGATCGCAGTGCCTGCCTAGTCCGCAGTGCTCACCTAACCCTAGGCTCCCCATAGGGCCAAGGAGGGTCTGGGCTGCCTCTGGCTCCTTGGGCACTGCTGCTTGGCTGGTGGTCTCCGCAGCTTTAATCCAACTCCAAACGTCTTCTCCTTCGCGGAGATGGCTGATTTGGACTGAAGAAGCCCTGTTTGCACTGGCCCTAGCAACACGCCCATAGCCAGCTAGGGAGGGACCCACCTAGGGCCTATCTCTGTTACGGCACAGAACGTGCTTCTAAGAGCTGCGTTCTGCAAAGGGAAACTGTGCTCGGGGAACAAAACTCAGCCCCAATGCGGCTTGGCTCAGGATCCCAGCGCCTGCCTAGTTCTCACCTAGCCCTCGGCTCCCCATAGGGCCAAGGAGGGGCTGGGCTGCCTCTGGCTCCGTGGGCACTGCTGCTTGGCTGGTGGTGTCCGCAGCTGGAAACCAACTCCAAACGTCTTCTCCTTTGCGGAGAAGGCAGATTTGGCATTGCAAGGCCTTGCTTCTACTGGCCCTAGCAACCCAACCTTAGCCAGCCAGGGAGGAACCTACCTGGGGCCTAGCTCCGAAAAGGTACAAAACGTGTTCTAGGAGCTGCATTCTACAAAAGGAACCTGTGCTCGGGGAACAAACCTCAGCCCCCATGCGGCTTGGCTCAGGATCACAGCGCTTGCCTAGTTCTCACCTAGCAATATGCTCCCCATAGGGCCAAGCAGGGTCTGGGCTGCCTCTGGCTCCGTGGGCACTGCTGCTTGGCTGGTGGTCCCCGGAGCTTGAAACGAACACCAAATGTCTTCTCCTTCGCAGAGAAGGCTGATTTGGCCTGAGAAAGCCGTGTGTGCACTGGCCCTAGCAACCCACCGTTAGGCAGCTAGGGAGGGACCCACCTAGGGCCTAGCTCTGAAACGGCACCAAACGTGCTTCTAGGAGCTGCATTCTGCAAAGGGAAACTGTGCTCGGGGAACATACCTCAGCCCCAATGTTGCTTGGCTCAGGGTCCTCGCGCTCGCCTAGTTCTCACCTAGTCCTATGCTCCCCATAGGGCCAAGGAGGTTCTGGGCTGCCTCTGGCTCCGTGGGCACTGCTGCTTGGCTGGTGGTCTCCGCAGCTTTAATCCATCTCCAAACGTCTTCTCCTTCGCGGAGATGGCTGATTTGGACTGAAGAAGCCCTGGGTGCCCTGGCCCTAGCCAAACCCCCATAGCCAGCTAGGGAGGGACCCACCTAGGGCCTATCTCTGTTACGGCACAGAACGCGCTTCTAAGAGCTGCGTTCTGCAAAGGGAAATTGTGCTCGGGGAACAAACCTCAGCCCCCAAGCGGCTTGGCTCAGAATCGCAGCGCTTGCCTAGTTCTCACCTAGCCCTCTGCTACCCATAGGGCCAAGGAGGGTCTGGGCTGCCTCTGGCTCCCTGGGCACTGCTGCTTGGCTGGTGGTGTCCGCAGCTGGAAACCAACTCCACACGTGTTCTCCTTCGCGGAGAAGTCTGATTTGGCATGGAAAGGCCGTGTTTCCACTGGCCCTATCAAACCACGCCGAACCATCTAGGCAGGGACCCACCTAGGTCCTATGTTAAACAGCGCACCAAACGCGCTTCTAGGAGCTGCATTCTGCAAAGGGAAACTCTGCTCGGGGAACAAACCTCAGCCCCAATGGGTCTTGGCTCAGAATCCCAGCGCTTGCCTAGTTCTCACCTAGCCCTCTGCTCCCCATAGGGCCAAGGAGGGTCTGGGCTGCCTCTGGCTCCGTGGGCACTGCTGCTTGGCTGGTGGTGTCCGCAGCTTGAAACCAACTCCAGATGTCCTCTCCTTCGCGGAGAAGGCTGATTTGGCATGACGAAGCCCTGTGTGCTATGGCCCTGCAACCCACCCATAGGCAGCTAGGGAGGGACCCACCTGGGGCCTAACTCCGAAACGGCACCCATCTCGCTTCTAGGAGCTGCATTCTGCAAAGGGAAAGTGCTCGGGGAACAAACCTCAGCCCCAGTGCGGCTTGGCTCAGGATCGCAGTGCCTGCCTAGTCCGCAGTGCTCACCTAACCCTAGGCTCCCCATAGGGCCAAGGAGGGTCTGGGCTGCCTCTGGCTCCTTGGGCACTGCTGCTTGGCTGGTGGTCTCCGCAGCTTTAATCCAACTCCAAACGTCTTCTCCTTCGCGGAGATGGCTGATTTGGACTGAAGAAGCCCTGTTTGCACTGGCCCTAGCAACACGCCCATAGCCAGCTAGGGAGGGACCCACCTAGGGCCTATCTCTGTTACGGCACAGAACGTGCTTCTAAGAGCTGCGTTCTGCAAAGGGAAACAGTGCTCGGGGAACAAAACTCAGCCCCAATGCGGCTTGGCTCAGGATCCCAGCGCCTGCCTAGTTCTCACCTAGCAATCGGCTCCCCATAGGACCAAGCAGGGTCTGGGCTGCCTCTGGCTCCGTGGGCACTGCTGCTTGGCTGGTGGTCTCCGCAGCTGGAAACCAACTCCAAACGTCTTCTCCTATGTGGAGAAGGCTGACTTTGCCTGAGGAAGCCCTGCGTGCCCTGGCCCTAGCCACACCCCCATAGCCAGCTAGGGAGGGACCCACCTAGGGCCTATCTCTGTTACGGCACAGAACGCGCTTCTAAGAGCTGCGTTCTGCAAAGGGAAATTGTGCTCGGGGAACAAACCTCAGCCCCCATGCGGCTTGGCTCAGAATCGCAGCGCTTGCCTAGTTCTCACCTAGCCCTCGGCTCCCCATAGGGCCAAGGAGGGTCTGGGCTGCCTCTGGCTCCGTGGGCACTGCTGCTTGGCTGGTGGTGTCCGCAGCTGGAAACCAACTCCAAATGTCTTCTCCTTCGTGGAGAAGGCTGATTTGGCATGGCGAAGCCCTGTGTGCAATGGCCCTGCGACCCACCCATTGGCAGCTAGGGAGGGACCCACCTAGGGCCTAGCTCTGAAACGGCACCCATCTCGCTTCTAGGAGCTGCATTCTGCAAAGGGAAACTGTGCTCGGGGAACAAACCTCAGCCCCAATGTTGCTTGGATCAGGGTCACAGCGCTTCCCTAGTACTCACCTAGCACTCTGCTCCCCATAGGGCCAAGGAGGGGCTGGGCTGCCTCTGGCTCCGTGGGCACTGCTGCTTGGCTGGTTGTGACCGCAGCGGAAAAAAAACTCCACACGTGTTCTCCTTCACGGAGCAAGCTGATGTGGCATGAAAAAGACTTGTTTGCACTGGCCCTATCAACCACGCCGAACCATCTAGGCAGGGACCCACCTAGGTCCTATGTAAAACAGCGCACCAAACGCGCTTCTAGGAGCTGAATTCTGCAAAGGGAAACTCTGCTCGGGGAACAAACCCCAGCCCCAGTGCGGCTTGGCTCAGGATCGCAGTGCCTGCCTAGTTCTCACCTAGCCCTAGGCTCCCCATAGGGCCAAGGAGGGTGTGGGCTGCCTCTGGCTCTGTGGGCACTGTTGCTTGGCTTGTGGTCTCCGCAGCTGGAAACCAACTCCACACGTGTTCTCCTTCGCGGAGAAGTCTGATTTGGCATGGAAAGGCCGTGTTTCCACTGGCCCTATCAAACCACGCCGAACCATCTAGGCAGGGACCCACCTAGGTCCTATGTTAAACAGCGCACCAAACGCGCTTCTAGGAGCTGCATTCTGCAAAGGGAAACTCTGCTCGGGGAACAAACCTCAGCCCCAATGGGTCTTGGCTCAGAATCCCAGCGCTTGCCTAGTTCTCACCTAGCCCTCTGCTCCCCATAGGGCCAAGGAGGGTCTGGGCTGCCTCTGGCTCCGTGGGCCCTGCTGCTTGGCTGGTGGTGTCCGCAGCTTGAAACCAACTCCAAATGTCTTCTCCTTCGCGGAGAAGGCTGATTTGGCATGACGAAGCCCTGTGTGCTATGGCCCTGCAACCCACCCATAGGCAGCTAGGGAGGGACCCACCTGGGGCCTAACTCCGAAACGGCACCCATCTCGCTTCTAGGAGCTGCATTCTGCAAAGGGAAAGTGCTCGGGGAACAAACCTCAGCCCCAGTGCGGCTTGGCTCAGGATCGCAGTGCCTGCCTAGTTCTCACCTAGCCCTAGGCTCCCCATAGGGCCAAGGAGGGGCTGGGCTGCCTCTGGCTCCTTGGGCACTGCTGCTTGGCTGGTGGTCTCCGCAGCTTTAATCCAACTCCAAACGTCTTCTCCTTCGCGGAGATGGCTGATTTGGACTGAAGAAGCCCTGTTTGCACTGGTCCTAGCAACACGCCCATAGCCAGCTAGGGAGGGACCCACCTAGGGCCTATCTCTGTTACGGCACAGAACGTGCTTCTAAGAGCTGCGTTCTGCAAAGGGAAACTGTGCTCGGGGAACAAAACTCAGCCCCAATGCGGCTTGGCTCAGGATCCCAGCGCCTGCCTAGTTCTCACCTAGCCCTCGGCTCCCCATAGGGCCAAGGAGGGGCTGGGCTGCCTCTGGCTCCGTGGGCACTGCTGCTTGGCTGGTGGTGACCGCAGCTGGAAACCTACTCCAAACGTGTTCTCCTTCAAGGAAAAGGCTGATTTTCATGGAAAGGCATCGTTTGAACTTGCCCTAGCAACCGCCCCATAGCCAGCTAGGGAGGGACCCACCTAGGGCCTAGCTCCGAAACGGCACAGAACGCGCTTCTAAGAGCTGCGTTCTGCAAAGGGAAACTGTGCTCGGGGAACAAAACTCAGCCCCAATGCGGCTTGGCTCAGGATCCCAGCGCCTGCCTAGTTCTCACCTAGCCCTCGGCTCCCCATAGGGCCAAGGAGGGTCTGGGCTGCCTCTGGCTCCGTGGGCACTGCTGCTTGGCTGGTGGTGTCCGCAGCTGGAAACCAACTCCAAACGTCTTCTCCTTTGCGGAGAAGGCAGATTTGGCATTGCAAGGCCTTGCTTCTACTGGCCCTAGCAACCCAACCTTAGCCAGCCAGGGAGGAACCTACCTGGGGCCTAGCTCCGAAAAGGTACAAAACGTGTTCTAGGAGCTGCATTCTACAAAAGGAACCTGTGCTCGGGGAACAAACCTCAGCCCCCATGCGGCTTGGCTCAGGATCACAGCGCTTGCCTAGTTCTCACCTAGCACTAGGCTCCCCATAGGGCCAAGCAGGGTCTGGGCTGCCTCTGGCTCCGTGGGCACTGCTGCTTGGCTGGTGGTCCCCGGAGCTTGAAACGAACACCAAATGTCTTCTCCTTCGCGGAGAAGGCTGATTTGGCCTGAGAAAGCCGTGTGTGCACTGGCCCTAGCAACCCACCGTTAGGCAGCTAGGGAGGGACCCACCTAGGGCCTAGCTCTGAAACGGCCCCAAAGTGCTTCTAGGAGCTGCATTCTGCAAAGGGAAACTGTGCTCGGGGAACATACCTCAGCCCCAATGTTGCTTGGCTCAGGGTCTCCGCGCTCGCCTAGTTCTCACCTAGTCCTATGCTCCCCATAGGGCCAAGGAGGTTCTGGGCTGCCTCTGGCTCCGTGGGCACTGCTGCTTGGCTGGTGGTCTCCGCAGCTTTAATCCATCTCCAAACGTCTTCTCCTTCGCGGAGATGGCTGATTTGGACTGAAGAAGCCCTGGGTGCCCTGGCCCTAGCCAAACCCCCATAGCCAGCTAGGGAGGGACCCACCTAGGGCCTATCTCTGTTACGGCACAGAACGCGCTTCTAAGAGCTGCGTTCTGCAAAGGGAAATTGTGCTCGGGGAACAAACCTCAGCCCCCAAGCGGCTTGGCTCAGAATCGCAGCGCTTGCCTAGTTCTCACCTAGCCCTCGGCTCCCCATAGGGCCAAGGAGGGTCTGGGCTGCCTCTGGCTCCGTGGGCACTGCTGCTTGGCTGGTGGTGTCCGCAGCTGGAAACCAACTCCACACGTGTTCTCCTTCGCGGAGAAGTCTGATTTGGCATGGAAAGGCCGTGTTTCCACTGGCCCTATCAAACCACGCCGAACCATCTAGGCAGGGACCCACCTAGGTCCTATGTTAAACAGCGCACCAAACGCGCATCTAGGAGCTGCATTCTGCAAAGGGAAACTCTGCTCGGGGAACAAACCTCAGCCCCAATGGGTCTTGGCTCAGAATCCCAGCGCTTGCCTAGTTCTCACCTAGCCCTCTGCTCCCCATAGGGCCAAGGAGGGTCTGGGCTGCCTCTGGCTCCGTGGGCACTGCTGCTTGGCTGGTGGTGTCCGCAGCTTGAAACCAACTCCAGATGTCCTCTCCTTCGCGGAGAAGGCTGATTTGGCATGACGAAGCCCTGTGTGCTATGGCCCTGCAACCCACCCATAGGCAGCTAGGGAGGGACCCACCTGGGGCCTAACTCCGAAACGGCACAGAACGCGCATCTAGGAGCTGCATTCTGCAAAGGGAAAGTGCTCGGGGAACAAACCTCAGCCCCAGTGCGGCTTGGCTCAGGATGGCAGTGCCTGCCTAGTCCGCAGTGCTCACCTAGCCCTAGGCTCCCCATAGGGCCAAGGAGGGGCTGGGCTGCCTCTGGCTCCTTGGGCACTGCTGCTTGGCTGGTGGTCTCCGCAGCTTGAAACCAACTCCAAACGTCTTCTCCTTCGCGGAGATGGCTGATTTGGACTGAAGAAGCCCTGTTTGCACTGGTCCTAGCAACACACCCATAGCCAGCTAGGGAGGGACCCACCTAGGGCCTATCTCTGTTACGGCACAGAACGTGCTTCTAAGAGCTGCGTTCTGCAAAGGGAAACTGTGCTCGGGGAACAAAACTCAGCCCCAATGCGGCTTGGCTCAGGATCCCAGCGCCTGCCTAGTTCTCACCTAGCACTCGGCTCCCCATAGGACCAAGCAGGGTCTGGGCTGCCTCTGGCTCCGTGGGCACTGCTGCTTGGCTGGTGGTCTCCGGAGCTTGAAACGAACACCAAATGTCTTCTCCTTCGCGGAGAAGGCTAATTTGGCCTGAGAAAGCCGTGTGTGCACTGGCCCTAGCAACCGCCCCATAGCCAGCTAGGGAGGGACCCACCTAGGGCCTAGCTCTGAAACGGCACCAAACGTGCTTCTAGGAGCTGCATTCTGCAAAGGGAAACTGTGCTCGGGAAACATACCTCAGCCCCAATGTTGCTTGGCTCAGGGTCCCCGCGCTCGCCTAGTTCTCACCTAGCCCTTTGCTCCCCATAGGGCCAAGGAGGGTCTGGGCTGCCTCTGGCTCCGTGGGCACTGCTGCTTGGCTGGTGGTCTCCGCAGCTGGAAACCAACTCCAAACGTGTTCTCCTATGTGGAGAAGGCTGACTTTGCCTGAGGAAGCCCTGCGTGCCCTGGCCCTAGCCACACCCCCATAGCCAGCTAGGGAGGGACCCACCTAGGGCCTAGCTCCGAAACGGCACAGAACGCGCTTCTAAGAGCTGCGTTCTGCAAAGGGAAACTGTGCTCGGGGAACAAAACTCAGCCCCAATGCGGCTTGGCTCAGGATCCCAGCGCCTGCCTAGTTCTCACCTAGCCCTCGGCTCCCCATAGGGCCAAGGAGGGTCTGGGCTGCCTCTGGCTCCGTGGGCACTGCTGCTTGGCTGGTGGTGTCCGCAGCTGGAAACCAACTCCAAACGTCTTCTCCTTTGCGGAGAAGGCAGATTTGGCATTGCAAGGCCTTGCTTCTACTGGCCCTAGCAACCCAACCTTAGCCAGCCAGGGAGGAACCTACCTGGGGCCTAGCTCCGAAAAGGTACAAAACGTGTTCTAGGAGCTGCATTCTACAAAAGGAACCTGTGCTCGGGGAACAAACCTCAGCCCCCATGCGGCTTGGCTCAGGATCACAGCGCTTGCCTAGTTCTCACCTAGCACTAGGCTCCCCATAGGGCCAAGCAGGGTCTGGGCTGCCTCTGGCTCCGTGGGCACTGCTGCTTGGCTGGTGGTCCCCGGAGCTTGAAACGAACACCAAATGTCTTCTCCTTCGCGGAGAAGGCTGATTTGGCCTGAGAAAGCCCTGTGTGCACTGGCCCTAGCAACCCACCGTTAGGCAGCTAGGGAGGGACCCACCTAGGGCCTAGCTCTGAAACGGCCCCAAAGTGCTTCTAGGAGCTGCATTCTGCAAAGGGAAACTGTGCTCGGGGAACATACCTCAGCCCCAATGTTGCTTGGCTCAGGGTCTCCGCGCTCGCCTAGTTCTCACCTAGTCCTATGCTCCCCATAGGGCCAAGGAGGTTCTGGGCTGCCTCTGGCTCCGTGGGCACTGCTGCTTGGCTGGTGGTCTCCGCAGCTTTAATCCATCTCCAAACGTCTTCTCCTTCGCGGAGATGGCTGATTTGGACTGAAGAAGCCCTGGGTGCCCTGGCCCTAGCCAAACCCCCATAGCCAGCTAGGGAGGGACCCACCTAGGGCCTATCTCTGTTACGGCACAGAACGCGCTTCTAAGAGCTGCGTTCTGCAAAGGGAAATTGTGCTCGGGGAACAAACCTCAGCCCCCAAGCGGCTTGGCTCAGAATCGCAGCGCTTGCCTAGTTCTCACCTAGCCCTCGGCTCCCCATAGGGCCAAGGAGGGTCTGGGCTGCCTCTGGCTCCGTGGGCACTGCTGCTTGGCTGGTGGTGTCCGCAGCTGGAAACCAACTCCACACGTGTTCTCCTTCGCGGAGAAGTCTGATTTGGCATGGAAAGGCCGTGTTTCCACTGGCCCTATCAAACCACGCCGAACCATCTAGGCAGGGACCCACCTAGGTCCTATGTTAAACAGCGCACCAAACGCGCATCTAGGAGCTGCATTCTGCAAAGGGAAACTCTGCTCGGGGAACAAACCTCAGCCCCAATGGGTCTTGGCTCAGAATCCCAGCGCTTGCCTAGTTCTCACCTAGCCCTCTGCTCCCCATAGGGCCAAGGAGGGTCTGGGCTGCCTCTGGCTCCGTGGGCACTGCTGCTTGGCTGGTGGTGTCCGCAGCTTGAAACCAACTCCAGATGTCCTCTCCTTCGCGGAGAAGGCTGATTTGGCATGACGAAGCCCTGTGTGCTATGGCCCTGCAACCCACCCATAGGCAGCTAGGGAGGGACCCACCTGGGGCCTAACTCCGAAACGGCACAGAACGCGCATCTAGGAGCTGCATTCTGCAAAGGGAAAGTGCTCGGGGAACAAACCTCAGCCCCAGTGCGGCTTGGCTCAGGATGGCAGTGCCTGCCTAGTCCGCAGTGCTCACCTAGCCCTAGGCTCCCCATAGGGCCAAGGAGGGGCTGGGCTGCCTCTGGCTCCTTGGGCACTGCTGCTTGGCTGGTGGTCTCCGCAGCTTGAAACCAACTCCAAACGTCTTCTCCTTCGCGGAGATGGCTGATTTGGACTGAAGAAGCCCTGTTTGCACTGGTCCTAGCAACACACCCATAGCCAGCTAGGGAGGGACCCACCTAGGGCCTATCTCTGTTACGGCACAGAACGTGCTTCTAAGAGCTGCGTTCTGCAAAGGGAAACTGTGCTCGGGGAACAAAACTCAGCCCCAATGCGGCTTGGCTCAGGATCCCAGCGCCTGCCTAGTTCTCACCTAGCACTCGGCTCCCCATAGGACCAAGCAGGGTCTGGGCTGCCTCTGGCTCCGTGGGCACTGCTGCTTGGCTGGTGGTCTCCGGAGCTTGAAACGAACACCAAATGTCTTCTCCTTCGCGGAGAAGGCTAATTTGGCCTGAGAAAGCCGTGTGTGCACTGGCCCTAGCAACCGCCCCATAGCCAGCTAGGGAGGGACCCACCTAGGGCCTAGCTCTGAAACGGCACCAAACGTGCTTCTAGGAGCTGCATTCTGCAAAGGGAAACTGTGCTCGGGAAACATACCTCAGCCCCAATGTTGCTTGGCTCAGGGTCCCCGCGCTCGCCTAGTTCTCACCTAGCCCTTTGCTCCCCATAGGGCCAAGGAGGGTCTGGGCTGCCTCTGGCTCCGTGGGCACTGCTGCTTGGCTGGTGGTCTCCGCAGCTGGAAACCAACTCCAAACGTGTTCTCCTATGTGGAGAAGGCTGACTTTGCCTGAGGAAGCCCTGCGTGCCCTGGCCCTAGCCACACCCCCATAGCCAGCTAGGGAGGGACCCACCTAGGGCCTAGCTCTGTTACGGCACAGAACGCGCTTCTAAGAGCTGCGTTCTGCAAAGGGAAACTGTGCTCGGGGAACAAAACTCAGCCCCAATGCGGCTTGGCTCAGGATCCCAGCGCCTGCCTAGTTCTCACCTAGCCCTCGGCTCCCCATAGGGCCAAGGAGGGTCTGGGCTGCCTCTGGCTCCGTGGGCACTGCTGCTTGGCTGGTGGTGTCCGCAGCTGGAAACCAACTCCAAACGTCTTCTCCTTTGCGGAGAAGGCAGATTTGGCATTGCAAGGCCTTGCTTCTACTGGCCCTAGCAACCCAACCTTAGCCAGCCAGGGAGGAACCTACCTGGGGCCTAGCTCCGAAAAGGTACAAAACGTGTTCTAGGAGCTGCATTCTACAAAAGGAACCTGTGCTCGGGGAACAAACCTCAGCCCCCATGCGGCTTGGCTCAGGATCACAGCGCTTGCCTAGTTCTCACCTAGCACTAAGCTCCCCATAGGGCCAAGCAGGGTCTGGGCTGCCTCTGGCTCCGTGGGCACTGCTGCTTGGCTGGTGGTCCCCGGAGCTTGAAACGAACACCAAATGTCTTCTCCTTCGCGGAGAAGGCTGATTTGGCCTGAGAAAGCCGTGTGTGCACTGGCCCTAGCCACCCACCGTTAGGCAGCTAGGGAGGGACCCACCTAGGGCCTAGCTCTGAAACGGCACCAAACGTGCTTCTAGGAGCTGCATTCTGCAAAGGGAAACTGTGCTCGGGGAACATACCTCAGCCCCAATGTTGCTTGGCTCAGGGTCCCCGCGCTCGCCTAGTTCTCACCTAGTCCTATGCTCCCCATAGGGCCAAGGAGGGTCTGAGCTGCCTCTGGCTCCGTGGGCACTGCTGCTTGGCTGGTGGTCTCCGCAGCTTTAATCCATCTCCAAACGTCTTCTCCTTCGCGGAGATGGCTGATTTGGACTGAAGAAGCCCTGGGTGCCCTGGCCCTAGCCAAACCCCCATAGCCAGCTAGGGAGGGACCCACCTAGGGCCTATCTCTGTTACGGCACAGAACGCGCTTCTAAGAGCTGCGTTCTGCAAAGGGAAACTCTGCTCGGGGAACAAACCTCAGCCCCCAAGCGGCTTGGCTCAGAATCGCAGCGCTTGCCTAGTTCTCACCTAGCCCTCGGCTCCCCATAGGGCCAAGGAGGGTCTGGGCTGCCTCTGGCTCCCTGGGCACTGCTGCTTGGCTGGTGGTGTCCGCAGCTGGAAACCAACTCCACACGTGTTCTCCTTCGCGGAGAAGTCTGATTTGGCATGGAAAGGCCGTGTTTCCACTGGCCCTATCAAACCACGCCGAACCATCTAGGCAGGGACCCACCTAGGTCCTATGTTAAACAGCGCACCAAACGCGCTTCTAGGAGCTGCA
Organism: Sus scrofa; assembly: GCF_054392235.1. Lineage (NCBI taxonomy): Eukaryota > Metazoa > Chordata > Mammalia > Artiodactyla > Suidae > Sus > Sus scrofa. The sequence continues at coordinate 29,758,604 of NC_139389.1, read as the reverse complement.
TTCTGCAAAGGGAAACTCTGCTCGGGGAACAAACCTCAGCCCCCAAGCGGCTTGGCTCAGAATCCCAGCGCTTGCCTAGTTCTCACCTAGCCCTCTGCTCCCCATAGGGCCAAGGAGGGTCTGGGCTGCCTCTGGCTCCGTGGGCACTGCTGCTTGGCTGGTGGTGTCCGCAGCTTGAAACCAACTCCAGATGTCCTCTCCTTCGCGGAGAAGGCTGATTTGGCATGACGAAGCCCTGTGTGCTATGGCCCTGCAACCCACCCATAGGCAGCTAGGGAGGGACCCACCTGGGGCCTAACTCCGAAACGGCACCCATCTCGCTTCTAGGAGCTGCATTCTGCAAAGGGAAAGTGCTCGGGGAACAAACCTCAGCCCCAGTGCGGCTTGGCTCAGGATCGCAGTGCCTGCCTAGTTCTCACCTAGCCCTAGGCTCCCCATAGGGCCAAGGAGGGGCTGGGCTGCCTCTGGCTCCTTGGGCACTGCTGCTTGGCTGGTGGTCTCCGCAGCTTTAATCCAACTCCAAACGTCTTCTCCTTCGCGGAGATGGCTGATTTGGACTGAAGAAGCCCTGTTTGCACTGGCCCTAGCAACACGCCCATAGCCAGCTAGGGAGGGACCCACCTAGGGCCTATCTCTGTTACGGCACAGAACGTGCTTCTAAGAGCTGCGTTCTGCAAAGGGAAACTGTGCTCGGGGAACAAAACTCAGCCCCAATGCGGCTTGGCTCAGGATCTCAGCGCCTGCCTAGTTCTCACCTAGCACTCGGCTCCCCATAGGACCAAGCAGGGTCTGGGCTGCCTCTGGCTCCGTGGGCACTGCTGCTTGGCTGGTGGTCTCCGGAGCTTGAAACGAACACCAAATGTCTTCTCCTTCGCGGAGAAGGCTAATTTGGCCTGAGAAAGCCGTGTGTGCACTGGCCCTAGCAACCGCCCCATAGCCAGCTAGGGAGGGACCCACCTAGGGCCTAGCTCTGAAACGGCACCAAACGTGCTTCTAGGAGCTGCATTCTGCAAAGGGAAACTGTGCTCGGGAAACATACCTCAGCCCCAATGTTGCTTGGCTCAGGGTCCCCGCGCTCGCCTAGTTCTCACCTAGCCCTATGCTCCCCATAGGGCCAAGGAGGGTCTGGGCTGCCTCTGGCTCCGTGGGCACTGCTGCTTGGCTGGTGGTCTCCGCAGCTGGAAACCAACTCCAAACGTGTTCTCCTATGTGGAGAAGGCTGACTTTGCCTGAGGAAGCCCTGCGTGCGCTGGCCCTAGCCACACCCCCATAGCCAGCTAGGGAGGGACCCACCTAGGGCCTATCTCTGTTACGGCACAGAACGCGCTTCTAAGAGCTGCGTTCTGCAAAGGGATATTGTGCTCGGGGAACAAACCTCAGCCCCCATGCGGCTTGGCTCAGAATCACAGCGCTTGCCTAGTTCTCACCTAGCCCTCGGCTCCCCATAGGGCCAAGGAGGGTCTGGGCTGCCTCTGGCTCCGTGGGCACTGCTGCTTGGCTGGTGGTGTCCGCAGCTGGAAACCTACTCCAAATGTCTTCTCCTTCGCGGAGAAGGCTGATTTGGCATGGCGAAGCCCTGTGTGCAATGGCCCTGCGACCCACCCATAGGCAGCTAGGGAGGGACCCACCTAGGGCCTAGCTCCGAAACGGCACCCATCTCGCTTCTAGGAGCTGCATTCTGCAAAGGGAAACTGTGCTCGGGGAACAAACCTCAGCCCCAATGTTGCTTGGATCAGGGTCACAGCGCTTCCCTAGTACTCACCTAGCACTCTGCTCCCCATAGGGCCAAGGAGGGGCTGGGCTGTCTCTGGCTCCGTGGGCACTGCTGCTTGGCTGGTTGTGACCGCAGCGGAAAAAAAACTCCACACGTGTTCTCCTTCACGGAGCAAGCTGATGTGGCATGAAAAAGACTTGTTTGCACTGGCCCTATCAACCACGCCGAACCATCTAGGCAGGGACCCACCTAGGTCCTATGTAAAACAGCGCACCAAACGCGCTTCTAGGAGCTGAATTCTGCAAAGGGAAACTCTGCTCGGGGAACAAACCCCAGCCCCAGTGCGGCTTGGCTCAGGATCGCAGTGCCTGCCTAGTTCTCACCTAGCCCTAGGCTCCCCATAGGGCCAAGGAGGGTGTGGGCTGCCTCTGGCTCTGTGGGCACTGTTGCTTGGCTTGTGGTCTCCGCAGCTGGAAACCAACTCCACACGTGTTCTCCTTCGCGGAGAAGTCTGATTTGGCATGGAAAGGCCGTGTTTCCACTGGCCCTATCAAACCACGCCGAACCATCTAGGCAGGGACCCACCTAGGTCCTATGTTAAACAGCGCACCAAACGCGCTTCTAGGAGCTGCATTCTGCAAAGGGAAACTCTGCTCGGGGAACAAACCTCAGCCCCAATGGGTCTTGGCTCAGAATCCCAGCGCTTGCCTAGTTCTCACCTAGCCCTCTGCTCCCCATAGGGCCAAGGAGGGTCTGGGCTGCCTCTGGCTCCGTGGGCCCTGCTGCTTGGCTGGTGGTGTCCGCAGCTTGAAACCAACTCCAAATGTCTTCTCCTTCGCGGAGAAGGCTGATTTGGCATGACGAAGCCCTGTGTGCTATGGCCCTGCAACCCACCCATAGGCAGCTAGGGAGGGACCCACCTGGGGCCTAACTCCGAAACGGCACCCATCTCGCTTCTAGGAGCTGCATTCTGCAAAGGGAAAGTGCTCGGGGAACAAACCTCAGCCCCAGTGCGGCTTGGCTCAGGATCGCAGTGCCTGCCTAGTTCTCACCTAGCCCTAGGCTCCCCATAGGGCCAAGGAGGGGCTGGGCTGCCTCTGGCTCCTTGGGCACTGCTGCTTGGCTGGTGGTCTCCGCAGCTTTAATCCAACTCCAAACGTCTTCTCCTTCGCGGAGATGGCTGATTTGGACTGAAGAAGCCCTGTTTGCACTGGTCCTAGCAACACGCCCATAGCCAGCTAGGGAGGGACCCACCTAGGGCCTATCTCTGTTACGGCACAGAACGTGCTTCTAAGAGCTGCGTTCTGCAAAGGGAAACTGTGCTCGGGGAACAAAACTCTGCCCCAATGCGGCTTGGCTCAGAATCCCAGCGCCTGCCTAGTTCTCACCTAGCCCTCTGCTACCCATAGGGCCAAGGAGGGGCTGGGCTGCCTCTGGCTCCGTGGGCACTGCTGCTTGGCTGGTGGTGACCGCAGCTGGAAACCTACTCCAAACGTGTTCTCCTTCACGGAAAAGGCTGATTTTCATGGAAAGGCATCGTTTGAACTTGCCCTAGCAACCGCCCCATAGCCAGCTAGGGAGGGACCCACCTAGGGCCTAGCTCCGAAACGGCACAGAACGCGCTTCTAAGAGCTGCGTTCTGCAAAGGGAAACTGTGCTCGGGGAACAAAACTGAGCCCCAATGCGGCTTGGCTCAGGATCCCAGCGCCTGCCTAGTTCTCACCTAGCCCTCTGCTCCCCATAGGGCCAAGGAGGGTCTGGGCTGCCTCTGGCTCCGTGGGCACTGCTGCTTGGCTGGTGGTGTCCGCAGCTGGAAACCAACTCCAAACGTCTTCTCCTTTGCGGAGAAGGCAGATTTGGCATTGCAAGGCCTTGCTTCTACTGGCCCTAGCAACCCAACCTTAGCCAGCCATGGAGGAACCTACCTGGGGCCTAGCTCCGAAAAGGTACAAAACGTGTTCTAGGAGCTGCATTCTACAAAAGGAACCTGTGCTTGGGGAACAAACCTCAGCCCCCATGCGGCTTGGCTCAGGATCACAGCGCTTGCCTAGTTCTCACCTAGCACTAAGCTCCCCATAGGGCCAAGCAGGGTCTGGGCTGCCTCTGGCTCCGTGGGCACTGCTGCTTGGCTGGTGGTCCCCGGAGCTTGAAACGAACACCAAATGTCTTCTCCTTCGCGGAGAAGGCTGATTTGGCCTGAGAAAGCCGTGTGTGCACTGGCCCTAGCAACCCACCGTTAGGCAGCTAGGGAGGGACCCACCTAGGGCCTAGCTCTGAAACGGCACCAAACGTGCTTCTAGGAGATGCATTCTGCAAAGGGAAACTGTGCTCGGGGAACATACCTCAGCCCCAATGTTGCTTGGCTCAGGGTCCCCGCGCTCGCCTAGTTCTCACCTAGTCCAATGCTCCCCATAGGGCCAAGGAGGTTCTGGGCTGCCTCTGGCTCCGTGGGCACTGCTGCTTGGCTGGTGGTCTCCGCAGCTTTAATCCATCTCCAAACGTCTTCTCCTTCGCGGAGATGGCTGATTTGGACTGAAGAAGCCCTGGGTGCCCTGGCCCTAGCCAAACCCCCATAGCCAGCTAGGGAGGGACCCACCTAGGGCCTATCTCTGTTACGGCACAGAACGCGCTTCTAAGAGCTGCGTTCTGCAAAGGGAAATTGTGCTCGGGGAACAAACCTCAGCCCCCAAGCGGCTTGGCTCAGAATCGCAGCGCTTGCCTAGTTCTCACCTAGCCCTCGGCTCCCCATAGGGCCAAGGAGGGTCTGGGCTGCCTCTGGCTCCGTGGGCACTGCTGCTTGGCTGGTGGTGTCCGCAGCTGGAAACCAACTCCACACGTGTTCTCCTTCGCGGAGAAGTCTGATTTGGCATGGAAAGGCCGTGTTTCCACTGGCCCTATCAAACCACGCCGAACCATCTAGGCAGGGACCCACCTAGGTCCTATGTTAAACAGCGCACCAAACGCGCTTCTAGGAGCTGCATTCTGCAAAGGGAAACTCTGCTCGGGGAACAAACCTCAGCCCCAATGGGTCTTGGCTCAGAATCCCAGCGCTTGCCTAGTTCTCACCTAGCCCTCTGCTCCCCATAGGGCCAAGGAGGGTCTGGGCTGCCTCTGGCTCCGTGGGCACTGCTGCTTGGCTGGTGGTGTCCGCAGCTTGAAACCAACTCCAGATGTCCTCTCCTTCGCGGAGAAGGCTGATTTGGCATGACGAAGCCCTGTGTGCTATGGCCCTGCAACCCACCCATAGGCAGCTAGGGAGGGACCCACCTGGGGCCTAACTCCGAAACGGCACCCATCTCGCTTCTAGGAGCTGCATTCTGCAAAGGGAAAGTGCTCGGGGAACAAACCTCAGCCCCAGTGCGGCTTGGCTCAGGATCGCAGTGCCTGCCTAGTTCTCACCTAGCCCTAGGCTCCCCATAGGGCCAAGGAGGGGCTGGGCTGCCTCTGGCTCCTTGGGCACTGCTGCTTGGCTGGTGGTCTCCGCAGCTTCAATCCAACTCCAAACGTCTTCTCCTTCGCGGAGATGGCTGATTTGGACTGAAGAAGCCCTGTTTGCACTGGCCCTAGCAACACGCCCATAGCCAGCTAGGGAGGGACCCACCTAGGGCATATCTCTGTTACGGCACAGAACGTGCTTCTAAGAGCTGCGTTCTGCAAAGGGAAATTGTGCTCGGGGAACAAACCTCAGCCCCCATGCGGCTTGGCTCAGAATCGCAGCGCTTGCCTAGTTCTCACCTAGCCCTCGGCTCCCCATAGGGCCAAGGAGGGTCTGGGCTGCCTCTGGCTCCGTGGGCACTGCTGCTTGGCTGGTGGTGTCCGCAGCTGGAAACCAACTCCAAATGTCTTCTCCTTCGCGGAGAAGGCTGATTTGGCATGGCGAAGCCCTGTGTGCAATGGCCCTGCGACCCACCCATTGGCAGCTACGGAGGGACCCACCTAGGGCCTAGCTCCGAAACGGCACCCATCTCGCTTCTAGGAGCTGCATTCTGCAAAGGGAAACTCTGCTCGGGGAACAAACCTCAGCCCCAATGTTGCTTGGATCAGGGTCACAGCGCTTCCCTAGTACTCACCTAGCACTCTGCTCCCCATAGGGCCAAGGAGGGGCTGGGCTGCCTCTGGCTCCGTGGGCACTGCTGCTTGGCTGGTTGTGACCGCAGCGGAAAAAAAACTCCACACGTGTTCTCCTTCACGGAGCAAGCTGATGTGGCATGAAAAAGACTTGTTTGCACTGGCCCTATCAACCACGCCGAACCATCTAGGCAGGGACCCACCTAGGTCCTATGTAAAACAGCGCACCAAACGCGCTTCTAGGAGCTGAATTCTGCAAAGGGAAACTCTGCTCGGGGAACAAACCCCAGCCCCAGTGCGGCTTGGCTCAGGATCGCAGTGCCTGCCTAGTTCTCACCTAGCCCTAGGCTCCCCATAGGGCCAAGGAGGGTGTGGGCTGCCTCTGGCTCTGTGGGCACTGTTGCTTGGCTTGTGGTCTCCGCAGCTGGAAACCAACTCCACACGTGTTCTCCTTCGCGGAGAAGTCTGATTTGCCATGGAAAGGCCGTGTTTCCACTGGCCCTATCAAACCACGCCGAACCATCTAGGCAGGGACCCACCTAGGTCCTATGTTAAACAGCGCACCAAACGCGCTTCTAGGAGCTGCATTCTGCAAAGGGAAACTCTGCTCGGGGAAAAAACCTCAGCCCCAATGGGTCTTGGCTCAGAATCCCAGCGCTTGCCTAGTTCTCACCTAGCCCTCTGCTCCCCATAGGGCCAAGGAGGGTCTGGGCTGCCTCTGGCTCCGTGGGCCCTGCTGCTTGGCTGGTGGTGTCCGCAGCTTGAAACCAACTCCAAATGTCTTCTCCTTCGCGGAGAAGGCTGATTTGGCATGACGAAGCCCTGTGTGCTATGGCCCTGCAACCCACCCATAGGCAGCTAGGGAGGGACCCACCTGGGGCCTAACTCCGAAACGGCACCCATCTCGCTTCTAGGAGCTGCATTCTGCAAAGGGAAAGTGCTCGGGGAACAAACCTCAGCCCCAGTGCGGCTTGGCTCAGGATCGCAGTGCCTGCCTAGTTCTCACCTAGCCCTAGGCTCCCCATAGGGCCAAGGAGGGGCTGGGCTGCCTCTGGCTCCTTGGGCACTGCTGCTTGGCTGGTGGTCTCCGCAGCTTTAATCCAACTCCAAACATCTTCTCCTTCGCGGAGATGGCTGATTTGGACTGAAGAAGCCCTGTTTGCACTGGTCCTAGCAACACGCCCATAGCCAGCTAGGGAGGGACCCACCTAGGGCCTATCTCTGTTACGGCACAGAACGTGCTTCTAAGAGCTGCGTTCTGCAAAGGGAAACTGTGCTCGGGGAACAAAACTCAGCCCCAATGCGGCTTGGCTCAGAATCCCAGCGCCTGCCTAGTTCTCACCTAGCCCTCGGCTCCCCATAGGGCCAAGGAGGGGCTGGGCTGCCTCTGGCTCCGTGGGCACTGCTGCTTGGCTGGTGGTGTCCGCAGCTGGAAACCTACTCCAAACGTGTTCTCCTTCACGGAAAAGGCTGATTTTCATGGAAAGGCATCGTTTGAACTTGCCCTAGCAACCGCCCCATAGCCAGCTAGGGAGGGACCCACCTAGGGCCTAGCTCCGAAACGGCACAGAACGCGCTTCTAAGAGCTGCGTTCTGCAAAGGGAAACTGTGCTCGGGGAACAAAACTCAGCCCCAATGCGGCTTGGCTCAGGATCCCAGCGCCTGCCTAGTTCTCACCTAGCCCTCGGCTCCCCATAGGGCCAAGGAGGGTCTGGGCTGCCTCTGGCTCCGTGGGCACTGCTGCTTGGCTGGTGGTGTCCGCAGCTGGAAACCAACTCCAAACGTCTTCTCCTTTGCGGAGAAGGCAGATTTGGCATTGCAAGGCCTTGCTTCTACTGGCCCTAGCAACCCACCCTTAGCCAGCCAGGGAGGAACCTACCTGGGGCCTAGCTCCGAAAAGGTACAAAACGTGTTCTAGGAGCTGCATTCTACAAAAGGAACCTGTGCTCGGGGAACAAACCTCAGCCCCCATGCGGCTTGGCTCAGGATCACAGCGCTTGCCTAGTTCTCACCTAGCACTAAGCTCCCCATAGGGCCAAGCAGGGTCTGGGCTGCCTCTGGCTCCGTGGGCACTGCTGCTTGGCTGGTGGTCCCCGGAGCTTGAAACGAACACCAAATGTCTTCTCCTTCGCGGAGAAGGCTGATTTGGCCTGAGAAAGCCGTGTGTGCACTGGCCCTAGCAACCCACCGTTAGGCAGCTAGGGAGGGACCCACCAAGGGCCTAGCTCTGAAACGGCACCAAACGTGCTTCTAGGAGCTGCATTCTGCAAAGGGAAACTGTGCTCGGGGAACATACCTCAGCCCCAATGTTGCTTGGCTCAGGGTCCCCGCGCTCGCCTAGTTCTCACCTAGTCCTATGCTCCCCATAGGGCCAAGGAGGTTCTGGGCTGCCTCTGGCTCCGTGGGCACTGCTGCTTGGCTGGTGGTCTCCGCAGCTTTAATCCATCTCCAAACGTCTTCTCCTTCGCGGAGATGGCTGATTTGGACTGAAGAAGCCCTGGGTGCCCTGGCCCTAGCCAAACCCCCATAGCCAGCTAGGGAGGGACCCACCTAGGGCCTATCTCTGTTACGGCACAGAACGCGCTTCTAAGAGCTGCGTTCTGCAAAGGGAAATTGTGCTCGGGGAACAAACCTCAGCCCCCAAGCGGCTTGGCTCAGAATCGCAGCGCTTGCCTAGTTCTCACCTAGCCCTCGGCTCCCCATAGGGCCAAGGAGGGTCTGGGCTGCCTCTGGCTCCGTGGGCACTGCTGCTTGGCTGGTGGTGTCCGCAGCTGGAAACCAACTCCACACGTGTTCTCCTTCGCGGAGAAGTCTGATTTGGCATGGAAAGGCCGTGTTTCCACTGGCCCTATCAAACCACGCCGAACCATCTAGGCAGGGACCCACCTAGGTCCTATGTTAAACAGCGCACCAAACGCGCTTCTAGGAGCTGCATTCTGCAAAGGGAAACTCTGCTCGGGGAACAAACCTCAGCCCCAATGTTGCTTGGCTCAGGGTCCCCGCGCTCGCCTAGTTCTCACCTAGCCCTTTGCTCCCCATAGGGCCAAGGAGGGTCTGGGCTGCCTCTGGCTCCGTGGGCACTGCTGCTTGGCTGGTGGTCTCCGCAGCTGGAAACCAACTCCAAACGTCTTCTCCTATTCGGAGAAGGCTGACTTTGCCTGAGGAAGCCCTGCGTGCCCTGGCCCTAGCCACACCCCATAGCCAGCTAGGGAGGGACCCACCTAGGGCCTATCTCTGTTACGGCACAGAACGCGCTTCTAAGAGCTGCGTTCTGCAAAGGGATATTGTGCTCGGGGAACAAACCTCAGCCCCCATGCGGCTTGGCTCAGAATCGCAGCGCTTGCCTAGTTCTCACCTAGCCCTCGGCTCCCCATAGGGCCAAGGAGGGTCTGGGCTGCATCTGGCTCCGTGGGCACTGCTGCTTGGCTGGTGGTGTCCGCAGCTGGAAACCAACTCCAAATGTCTTCTCCTTCGCGGAGAAGGCTGATTTGGCATGGCGAAGCCCTGTGTGCAATGGCCCTGCGACCCACCCATAGGCAGCTAGGGAGGGACCCACCTAGGGCCTAGCTCCGAAACGGCACCCATCTCGCTTCTAGGAGCTGCATTCTGCAAAGGGAAACTGTACTCGGGGAACAAACCTCAGCCCCAATGTTGCTTGGATCAGGGTCACAGCGCTTCCCTAGTACTCACCTAGCACTCTGCTCCCCATAGGGCCAAGGAGGGGCTGGGCTGCCTCTGGCTCCGTGGGCACTGCTGCTTGGCTGGTTGTGACCGCAGCGGAAAAAAAACTCCACACGTGTTCTCCTTCACGGAGCAAGCTGATGTGGCATGAAAAAGACTTGTTTGCACTGGCCCTATCAACCACGCCGAACCATCTAGGCAGGGACCCACCTAGGTCCTATGTAAAACAGCGCACCAAACGCGCTTCTAGGAGCTGAATTCTGCAAAGGGAAACTCTGCTCGGGGAACAAACCCCAGCCCCAGTGCGGCTTGGCTCAGGATCGCAGTGCCTGCCTAGTTCTCACCCAGCCCTAGGCTCCCCATAGGGCCAAGGAGGGTGTGGGCTGCCTCTGGCTCTGTGGGCACTGTTGCTTGGCTTGTGGTCTCCGCAGCTGGAAACCAACTCCACACGTGTTCTCCTTCGCGGAGAAGTCTGATTTGGCATGGAAAGGCCGTGTTTCCACTGGCCCTATCAAACCACGCCGAACCATCTAGGCAGGGACCCACCTAGGTCCTATGTTAAACAGCGCACCAAACGCGCTTCTAGGAGCTGCATTCTGCAAAGGGAAACTCTGCTCGGGGAACAAACCTCAGCCCCAATGGGTCTTGGCTCAGAATCCCAGCGCTTGCCTAGTTCTCACCTAGCCCTCTGCTCCCCATAGGGCCAAGGAGGGTCTGGGCTGCCTCTGGCTCCGTGGGCCCTGCTGCTTGGCTGCTGGTGTCCGCAGCTTGAAACCAACTCCAAATGTCTTCTCCTTCGCGGAGAAGGCTGATTTGGCATGACGAAGCCCTGTGTGCTATGGCCCTGCAACCCACCCATAGGCAGCTAGGGAGGGACCCACCTGGGGCCTAACTCCGAAACGGCACCCATCTCGCTTCTAGGAGCTGCATTCTGCAAAGGGAAAGTGCTCGGGGAACAAACCTCAGCCCCAGTGCGGCTTGGCTCAGGATCGCAGTGCCTGCCTAGTTCTCACCTAGCCCTAGGCTCCCCATAGGGCCAAGGAGGGTCTGGGCTGCCTCTGGCTCCTTGGGCACTGCTGCTTGGCTGGTGGTCTCCGCAGCTTTAATCCAACTCCAAACGTCTTCTCCTTCGCGGAGATGGCTGATTTGGACTGAAGAAGCCCTGTTTGCACTGGTCCTAGCAACACGCCCATAGCCAGCTAGGGAGGGACCCACCTAGGGCCTATCTCTGTTACGGCACAGAACGTGCTTCTAAGAGCTGCGTTCTGCAAAGGGAAACTGTGCTCGGGGAACAAAACTCAGCCCCAATGCGGCTTGGCTCAGGATCCCAGCGCCTGCCTAGTTCTCACCTAGCCCTCGGCTCCCCATAGGGCCAAGGAGGGGCTGGGCTGCCTCTGGCTCCGTGGGCACTGCTGCTTGGCTGGTGGTGACCGCAGCTGGAAACCTACTCCAAACGTGTTCTCCTTCACGGAAAAGGCTGATTTTCATGGAAAGGCATCGTTTGAACTTGCCCTAGCAACCGCCCCATAGCCAGCTAGGGAGGGACCCACCTAGGGCCTAGCTCCGAAACGGCACAGAACGCGCTTCTAAGAGCTGCGTTCTGCAAAGGGAAACTGTGCTCGGGGAACAAAACTCAGCCCCAATGCGGCTTGGCTCAGGATCCCAGCGCCTGCCTAGTTCTCACCTAGCCCTCTGCTCCCCATAGGGCCAAGGAGGGTCTGGGCTGCCTCTGGCTCCGTGGGCACTGCTGCTTGGCTGGTGGTGTCCGCAGCTGGAAACCAACTCCAAACGTCTTCTCCTTTGCGGAGAAGGCAGATTTGGCATTGCAAGGCCTTGCTTCTACTGCCCCTAGCAACTCAACCTTAGCCAGCCAGGGAGGAACCTACCTGGGGCCTAGCTCCGAAAAGGTACAAAACGTGTTCTAGGAGCTGCATTCTACAAAAGGAACCTGTGCTCGGGGAACAAACCTCAGCCCCCATGCGGCTTGGCTCAGGATCACAGTGCTTGCCTAATTCTCACCTAGCACTAGGCTCCCCATAGGGCCAAGCAGGGTCTGGGCTGCCTCTGGCTCCGTGGGCACTGCTGCTTGGCTGGTGGTCCCCGGAGCTTGAAACGAACACCAAATGTCTTCTCCTTCGCGGAGAAGGCTGATTTGGCCTGAGAAAGCCGTGTGTGCACTGGCCCTAGCAACCCACCGTTAGGCAGCTAGGGAGGGACCCACCTAGGGCCTAGCTCTGAAACGGCACCAAACGTGCTTCTAGGAGCTGCATTCTGCAAAGGGAAACTGTGCCCGGGGAACATACCTCAGCCCCAATGTTGCTTGGCTCAGGGTCCCCGCGCTCGCCTAGTTCTCACCTAGTCCAATGCTCCCCATAGGGCCAAGGAGGTTCTGGGCTGCCTCTGGCTCCGTGGGCACTGCTGCTTGGCTGGTGGTCTCCGCAGCTTTAATCCATCTCCAAACGTCTTCTCCTTCGCGGAGATGGCTGATTTGGACTGAAGAAGCCCTGGGTGCCCTGGCCCTAGCCAAACCCCCATAGCCAGCTAGGGAGGGACCCACCTAGGGCCTATCTCTGTTACGGCACAGAACGCGCTTCTAAGAGCTGCGTTCTGCAAAGGGAAATTGTGCTCGGGGAACAAACCTCAGCCCCCAAGCGGCTTGGCTCAAAATCGCAGCGCTTGCCTAGTTCTCACCTAGCCCTCGGCTCTCCATAGGGCCAAGGAGGGTCTGGGCTGCCTCTGGCTCCGTGGGCACTGCTGCTTGGCTGGTGGTGTCCGCAGCTGGAAACCAACTCCACACGTGTTCTCCTTCGTGGAGAAGTCTGATTTGGCATGGAAAGGCCGTGTTTCCACTGGCCCTATCAAACCACGCCGAACCATCTAGGCAGGGACCCACCTAGGTCCTATGTTAAACAGCGCACCAAACGCGCTTCTAGGAGCTGCATTCTGCAAAGGGAAACTCTGCTCGGGGAACAAACCTCAGCCCCAATGGGTCTTGGCTCAGAATCCCAGCGCTTGCCTAGTTCTCACCTAGCCCTCTGCTCCCCATAGGGCCAAGGAGGGTCTGGGCTGCCTCTGGCTCCGTGGGCACTGCTGCTTGGCTGGTGGTGTCCGCAGCTGGAAACCAACTCCAAACGTCTTCTCCTCTGCGGAGAAGGCAGATTTGGCATTGCAAGGCCTTGCTTCTACTGGCCCTAGCAACCCACCCTTAGCCAGCCAGGGAGGGACCTACCTGGGGCCTAGCTCCGAAAAGGTACAAAATGGGTTCTAGGAGCTGCATTCTACAAAAGGAACCTGTGCTCTGGGAACAAACCTCAGCCCCCTTGCGGCTTGGATCAGGATCAGAGCGCTTGCCTAGTTCTCACCTAGCACTAGGCTCCCCATAGGGCCAAGGTGGTTCTGGGCTGCCTCTGGCTCCGTGGGAACTGCTGCTTGGCTGGTGGTCTCCGGAGCTTGAAACGAACACCAAATGTCTTCTCCTTCGCGGAGAAGGCTGATTTGGCCTGAGAAAGCCGTGTGTGCACTGGCCCTAGCAACCCACCGTTAGGCAGCTAGAGAGGGACCCACCTAGGGCCTAGCTCTGAAACGGCACCAAACGTGCTTCTAGGAGCTGCATTCTGCAAAGGGAAACTGTGCTCGGGGAACATACCTCAGCCCCAATGTTGCTTGGCTCAGGGTCCCCGCGCTCGCCTAGTTCTCACCTAGCCCTATGCTCCCCATAGGGCCAAGGAGGTTCTGGGCTGCCTCTGGCTCCGTGGGCACTGCTGCTTGACTGGTGGTGTCCGCAGCTGGAAACCAACTCCAAACGTCTTCTCCTATGCGGAGAAGGCTGACTTTGCCTGAGGAAGCCCTGCGTGCCCTGGCCCTAGCCACACCCCCATAGCCAGCTAGGGAGGGACCCACCTAGGGCCTATCTCTGTTACGGCACAGAACGCGCTTCTAAGAGCTGCGTTCTGTAAAGGGAAATAGTGCTCGGGGAACAAACCTCAGCCCCCAAGCGGCTTGGCTCAGAATCGCAGCGCTTGCCTAGTTCTCACTTAGCCCTCTGCTCCCCATAGGGCCAAGGAGGGTCTGGGCTGCCTCTGGCTCCGTGGGCACTGCTGCTTGGCTGGTGGTCTCCGCAGCTTTAATCCATCTCCAAACGTCTTCTCCTTCGCGGAGATGGCTGATTTGGACTGAAGAAGCCCTGGGTGCCCTGGCCCTAGCCAAACCCCCATAGCCAGCTAGGGAGTGACCCACCTAGGGCCTATTTCTGTTACGGCACAGATCGTGCTTCTAAGAGCTGCGTTCTGCAAAGGGAAATTGTGCTCGGGGAACAAACCTCAGCCCCCATGCGGCTTGGCTCAGAATCGCAGCACTTGCCTAGTTCTCACCTAGCCCTCGGCTCCCCATAGGGCCAAGGAGGGTCTGGGCTGCCTCTGGCTCCGTGGGCACTGCTGCTTGGCTGGTGGTGTCCGCAGCTGGAAACCAACTCCAAATGTCTTCTCCTTCGCGGAGAAAGCTGATTTGGCATGGCGAAGCCCTGTGTGCAATGGCCCTGTGACCCACCCATAGGCAGCTAGGGAGGGACCCACCTAGGGCCTAGCTCCGAAACGGCACCCATCTCGCTTCTAGGAGCTGCATTCTGCAAGGGGAAACTGTGCTCGGGGAACAAACCTCAGCCCCAATGTTGCTTGGATCAGGGTCACAGCGCTTCCCTAGTACTCACCTAGCACTCTGCTCCCCATAGGGCCAAGGAGGGGCTGGGCTGCCTCTGGCTCCGTGGGCACTGCTGCTTGGCTGGTTGTGACCGCAGCGGAAAAAAAACTCCACACGTGTTCTCCTTCACGGAGCAAGCTGATGTGGCATGAAAAAGACTTGTTTGCACTGGCCCTATCAACCACGCCGAACCATCTAGGCAGGGACCCACCTAGGTCCTATGTAAAACAGCGCACCAAACGCGCTTCTAGGAGCTGAATTCTGCAAAGGGAAACTCTGCTCGGGGAACAAACCCCAGCCCCAGTGCGGCTTGGCTCAGGATCGCAGTGCCTGCCTAGTTCTCACCTAGCCCTAGGCTCCCCATAGGGCCAAGGAGGGTGTGGGCTGCCTCTGGCTCCGTGGGCACTGCTGCTTGGCTTGTGGTCTCCGCAGCTGGAAACCAACTCCACACGTGTTCTCCTTCGCGGAGAAGTCTGATTTGGCATGGAAAGGCCGTGTTTCCACTGGCCCTATCAAACCACGCCGAACCATCTAGGCAGGGACCCACCTAGGTCCTATGTTAAACAGCGCACCAAACGCGCTTCTAGGAGCTGCATTCTGCAAAGGGAAACTCTGCTCGGGGAACAAACCTCAGCCCCAATGGGTCTTGGCTCAGAATCCCAGCGCTTGCCTAGTTCTCACCTAGCCCTCTGCTCCCCATAGGGCCAAGGAGGGTCTGGGCTGCCTCTGGCTCCGTGGGCCCTGCTGCTTGGCTGGTGGTGTCCGCAGCTGGAAACCAACTCCAAATGTCTTCTCCTTCGCGGAGAAGGCTGATTTGGCATGACGAAGCCCTGTGTGCTATGGCCCTGCAACCCACCCATAGGCAGCTAGGGAGGGACCCACCTGGGGCCTAACTCCGAAACGGCACCCATCTCGCTTCTAGGATCTGCATTCTGCAAAGGGAAAGTGCTCGGGGAACAAACCTCAGCCCCAGTGCGGCTTGGCTCATGATCGCAGTGCCTGCCTAGTTCTCACCTAGCCCTAGGCTCCCCATAGGGCCAAGGAGGGTCTGGGCTGCCTCTGGCTCCTTGGGCACTGCTGCTTGGCTGGTGGTGTCCGCAGCTTTAATCCAACTCCAAACGTCTTCTCCTTCGCGGAGATGGCTGATTTGGACTGAAGAAGCCCTGTTTGCACTGGTCCTAGCAACACGCCCATAGCCAGCTAGGGAGGGACCCACCTAGGGCCTATCTCTGTTACGGCACAGAACGTGCTTCTAAGAGCTGCGTTCTGCAAAGGGAAACTGTGCTCGGGGAACAAAACTCAGCCCCAATGCGGCTTGGCTCAGGATCCCAGCGCCTGCCTAGTTCTCACCTAGCCCTCGGCTCCCCATAGGGCCAAGGAGGGTCTGGGCTGCCTCTGGCTCCGTGGGCACTGCTGCTTGGCTGGTGGTCTCCGCAGCTGGAAACCTACTCCAAACGTCTTCTCCTTTGCGGAGAAGGCAGATTTGGCATTGCAAGGCCTTGCTTCTACTGGCCCTAGCAACCCACCCTTAGCCAGCCAGGGAGGGACCTACCTGGGGCCTAGCTCCGAAAAGGTACAAAATGGGTTCTAGGAGCTGCATTCTACAAAAGGAACCTGTGCTCGGGGAACAAACCTCAGCCCCCTTGCGGCTTGGCTCAGGATCACAGCGCTTGCCTAGTTCTCACCTAGCACTAGGCTCCCCATAGGGCCAAGCAGGGTCTGGGCTGCCTCTGGCTCCGTGGGCACTGCTGCTTGGCTGGTGGTCTCCGGAGCTTGAAACGAACACCAAATGTCTTCTCCTTCGCGGAGAAGGCTGACTTGGCCTGAGAAAGCCGTGTGTGCACTGGCCCTAGCCACCCACCGTTAGGCAGCTAGGGAGGGACCCACCTAGGGCCTAGCTCTGAAACGGCACCAAACGTGCTTCTAGGAGCTGCATTCTGCAAAGGGAAACTGTGCTCGGGGAACATACCTCAGCCCCAATGTTGCTTGGCTCAGGGTCCCCGCGCTCGCCTAGTTCTCACCTAGCCCTATGCTCCCCATAGGGCCAAGGAGGGTCTGGGCTGCCTCTGGCTCCGTGGGCACTGCTGCTTGGCTGGTGGTCTCCGCAGCTGGAAACCAACTCCAAACGTCTTCTCCTATGTGGAGAAGGCTGACTTTGCCTGAGGAAGCCCTGCGTGCCCTGGCCCTAGCCACACCCCATAGCCAGCTAGGGAGGGACCCACCTAGGGCCTATCTCTGTTAAGGCACAGAACGCGCTTCTAAGAGCTGCGTTCTTCAAAGGGATATTGTGCTCGGGGAACAAACCTCAGCCCCCATGCGGCTTGGCTCAGAATCGCAGCGCTTGCCTAGTTCTCACCTAGCCCTCTGCTCCCCATAGGGCCAAGGAGGGTCTGGGCTGCCTCTGGCTCCGTGGGCACTGCTGCTTGGCTGGTGGTCTCCGCAGCTTTAATCCATCTCCAAACGTCTTCTCCTTCGCGGAGATGGCTGATTTGGCATGGCGAAGCCCTGGGTGCCCTGGCCCTAGCCAAACGCCCATAGCCAGCTAGGGAGGGACCCACCTAGGGCCTATCTCTGTTACGGCACAGAACGCGCTTCTAAGAGCTGCGTTCTGCAAAGGGAAATTGTGCTCGGGGAACATACCTCAGCCCCCATGCGGCATGGCTCAGAATCGCAGCGCTTGCCTAGTACTCACCTAGCCTTCTGCTCCCCAGAGGGCCAAGGAGGGGCTGGGCTGTCTCTGGCTCCGTGGGCACTGCTGCTTGGCTGGTTGTGACCGCAGCGGAAAAAAAACTCCACACGTGTTCTCCTTCACGGAGCAAGCTGATGTGGCATGAAAAAGACTTGTTTGCACTGGCCCTATCAACCACGCCGAACCATCTAGGCAGGGACCCACCTAGGTCCTATGTAAAACAGCGCACCAAACGCGCTTCTAGGAGCTGAATTCTGCAAAGGGAAACTCTGCTCGGGGAACAAACCCCAGCCCCAGTGCGGCTTGGCTCAGGATCGCAGTGCCTGCCTAGTTCTCACCTAGCCCTAGGCTCCCCATAGGGCCAAGGAGGGTGTGGGCTGCCTCTGGCTCTGTGGGCACTGTTGCTTGGCTTGTGGTCTCCGCAGCTGGAAACCAACTCCACACGTGTTCTCCTTCGCGGAGAAGTCTGATTTGGCATGGAAAGGCCGTGTTTCCACTGGCCCTATCAAACCACGCCGAACCATCTAGGCAGGGACCCACCTAGGTCCTATGTTAAACAGCGCACCAAACGCGCTTCTAGGAGCTGCATTCTGCAAAGGGAAACTCTGCTCGGGGAACAAACCTCAGCCCCAATGGGTCTTGGCTCAGAATCCCAGCGCTTGCCTAGTTCTCACCTAGCCCTCTGCTCCCCATAGGGCCAAGGAGGGTCTGGGCTGCCTCTGGCTCCGTGGGCCCTGCTGCTTGGCTGGTGGTGTCCGCAGCTTGAAACCAACTCCAAATGTCTTCTCCTTCGCGGAGAAGGCTGATTTGGCATGACGAAGCCCTGTGTGCTATGGCCCTGCAACCCACCCATAGGCAGCTAGGGAGGGACCCACCTGGGGCCTAACTCCGAAACGGCACCCATCTCGCTTCTAGGAGCTGCATTCTGCAAAGGGAAAGTGCTCGGGGAACAAACCTCAGCCCCAGTGTGGCTTGGCTCAGGATCGCAGTGCCTGCCTAGTTCTCACCTAGCCCTAGGCTCCCCATAGGGCCAAGGAGGGTCTGGGCTGCCTCTGGCTCCTTGGGCACTGCTGCTTGGCTGGTGGTCTCCGCAGCTTTAATCCAACTCCAAACGTCTTCTCCTTCGCGGAGATGGCTGATTTGGACTGAAGAAGCCCTGTTTGCACTGGCCCTAGCAACACGCCCATAGCCAGCTAGGGAGGGACCCACCTAGGGCCTATCTCTGTTACGGCACAGAACGTGCTTCTAAGAGCTGCGTTCTGCAAAGGGAAACTGTGCTCGGGGAACAAAACTCAGCCCCAATGGGGCTTGGCTCAGGATCCCAGCGCCTGCCTAGTTCTCACCTAGCACTCGGCTCCCCATAGGACCAAGCAGGGTCTGGGCTGCCTCTGGCTCCGTGGGCACTGCTGCTTGGCTGGTGGTCTCCGGAGCTTGAAACGAACACCAAATGTCTTCTCCTTCGCGGAGAAGGCTAATTTGGCCTGAGAAAGCCGTGTGTGCACTGGCCCTAGCAACCGCCCCATAGCCAGCTAGGGAGGGACCCACCTAGGGCCTAGCTCTGAAACGGCACCAAACGTGCTTCTAGGAGCTGCATTCTGCAAAGGGAAACTGTGCTCGGGGAACATACCTCAGCCCCAATGTTGCTTGGCTCAGGGTCCCCGCGCTCGCCTAGTTCTCACCTAGCCCTATGCTCCCCATAGGGCCAAGGAGGGTCTGGGCTGCCTCTGGCTCCGTGGGCACTGCTGCTTGGCTGGTGGTCTCCGCAGCTGGAAACCAACTCCAAACGTCTTCTCCTATGTGGAGAATGCTGACTTTGCCTGAGGAAACCCTGCGTGCCCCGGCCCTAGCAACACCCCCATAGCCAGCTAGGGAGGGACCCACCTAGGGCCTATCTCTGTTACGGCACAGAACGCGCTTCTAAGAGCTGCGTTCTGCAAAGGGAAATTGTGCTCGGGGAACAAACCTCAGCCCCCATGCGGCTTGGCTCAGAATCGCAGCGCTTGCCTAGTTCTCACCTAGCCCTCGGCTCCCCATAGGGCCAAGGAGGGTCTGGGCTGCCTCTGGCTCCGTGGGCACTGCTGCTTGGCTGGTGGTGTCCGCAGCTGGAAACCAACTCCAAATGTCTTCTCCTTCGCGGAGAAGGCTGATTTGGCATGGCGAAGCCCTGTGTGCAATGGCCCTGCGACCCACCCATAGGCAGCTAGGGAGGGACCCACCTAGGGCCTAGCTCCGAAACGGCACCCATCTCGCTTCTAGGAGCTGCATTCTGCAAAGGGAAACTGTGCTCGGGGAACAAACCTCGGCCCCAATGTTGCTTGGATCAGGGTCACAGCGCTTCCCTAGTACTCACCTAGCACTCTGCTCCCCATAGGGCCAAGGAGGGGCTGGGCTGTCTCTGGCTCCGTGGGCACTGCTGCTTGGCTGGTTGTGACCGCAGCGGAAAAAAAACTCCACACGTGTTCTCCTTCACGGAGCAAGCTGATGTGGCATGAAAAAGACTTGTTTGCACTGGCCCTATCAACCACGCCGAACCATCTAGGGAGGGACCCACCTAGGTCCTATGTAAAACAGCGCACCAAACGCGCTTCTAGGAGCTGCATTCTGCAAAGGGAAAGTGCTCGGGGAACAAACCTCAGCCCCAGTGCGGCTTGGCTCAGGATCGCAGTGCCTGCCTAGTTCTCACCTAGCCCTAGGCTCCCCATAGGGCCAAGGAGGGTCTGGGCTGCCTCTGGCTCCTTGGGCACTGCTGCTTGGCTGGTGGTCTCCGCAGCTTTAATCCAACTCCAAACGTCTTCTCCTTCGCGGAGATGGCTGATTTGGACTGAAGAAGCCCTGTTTGCTCTGGCCCTAGCCAAACCCCCATAGCCAGCTAGGGAGGGACCCACCTAGGGCCTATCTCTGTTAAGGCACAGAACGTGCTTCTAAGAGCTGCGTTCGGCAAAGGGAAACTGTGCTCGGGGAACAAAACTCAGCCCCAATGCGGCTTGGCTCAGGATCCCAGCGCCTGCCTAGTTCTCACCTAGCCCTCGGCTCCCCATAGGGCCAAGGAGGGGCTGGGCTGCCTCTGGCTCCGTGGGCACTGCTGCTTGGCTGGTGGTGACCGCAGCTGGAAACCTACTCCAAACGTGTTCTCCTTCACGGAAAAGGCTGATTTTCATGGAAAGGCATCGTTTGAACTTGCCCTAGCAACCGCCCCATAGCCAGCTAGGGAGGGACCCACCTAGGGCCTAGCTCCGAAACGGCACAGAACGCGCTTCTAAGAGCTGCGTTCTGCAAAGGGAAACTGTGCTCGGGGAACAAAACTCAGCCCCCATGCGGCTTGGCTCAGGATCCCAGCGCCTGCCTAGTTCTCACCTAGCACTCGGCTCCCCATAGGACCAAGCAGGGTCTGGGCTGCCTCTGGCTCCGTGGGCACTGCTGCTTGGCTGGTGGTCTCCGGAGCTTGAAACGAACACCAAATGTCTTCTCCTTCGCGGAGAAGGCTAATTTGGCCTGAGAAAGCCGTGTGTGCACTGGCCCTAGCAACCGCCCCATAGCCAGCTAGGGAGGGACCCACCTAGGGCCTAGCTCTGAAACGGCACCAAACGTGCTTCTAGGAGCTGCATTCTGCAAAGGGAAACTGTGCTCGGGGAACATACCTCAGCCCCAATGTTGCTTGGCTCAGGGTCCCCGCGCTCGCCTAGTTCTCACCTAGCCCTATGCTCCCCATAGGGCCAAGGAGGGTCTGGGCTGCCTCTGGCTCCGTGGGCACTGCTGCTTGGCTGGTGGTCTCCGCAGCTGGAAACCAACTCCAAACGTCTTCTCCTATGTGGAGAATGCTGACTTTGCCTGAGGAAGCCCTGCGTGCCCTGGCCCTAGCCACACCCCCATAGCCAGCTAGGGAGGGACCCACCTAGGGCCTATCTCTGTTACGGCACAGAACGCGCTTCTAAGAGCTGCGTTCTGCAAAGGGAAACTGTGCTCGGGGAACAAACCTCAGCCCCCATGCGGCTTGGCTCAGAATCGCAGCGCTTGCCTAGTTCTCACCTAGCCCTCGGCTCCCCATAGGGCCAAGGAGGGTCTGGGCTGCCTCTGGCTCCGTGGCACTGCTGCTTGGCTGGTGGTGTCCGCAGCTGGAAACCAACTCCAAATGTCTTCTCCTTCGCGGAGAAGGCTGATTTGGCATGGCGAAGCCCTGTGTGCAATGGCCCTGCGACCCACCCATAGGCAGCTAGGGAGGGACCCACCTAGGGCCTAGCTCCGAAACGGCACCCATCTCGCTTCTAGGAGCTGCATTCTGCAAAGGGAAACTGTGCTCGGGGAACAAACCTCGGCCCCAATGTTGCTTGGATCAGGGTCACAGCGCTTCCCTAGTACTCACCTAGCACTCTGCTCCCCATAGGGCCAAGGAGGGGCTGGGCTGTCTCTGGCTCCGTGGGCACTGCTGCTTGGCTGGTTGTGACCGCAGCGGAAAAAAAACTCCACACGTGTTCTCCTTCACGGAGCAAGCTGATGTGGCATGAAAAAGACTTGTTTGCACTGGCCCTATCAACCACGCCGAACCATCTAGGGAGGGACCCACCTAGGTCCTATGTAAAACAGCGCACCAAACGCGCTTCTAGGAGCTGCATTCTGCAAAGGGAAAGTGCTCGGGGAACAAACCTCAGCCCCAGTGCGGCTTGGCTCAGGATCGCAGTGCCTGCCTAGTTCTCACCTAGCCCTAGGCTCCCCATAGGGCCAAGGAGGGTCTGGGCTGCCTCTGGCTCCTTGGGCACTGCTGCTTGGCTGGTGGTCTCCGCAGCTTTAATCCAACTCCAAACGTCTTCTCCTTCGCGGAGATGGCTGATTTGGACTGAAGAAGCCCTGTTTGCTCTGGCCCTAGCCAAACCCCCATAGCCAGCTAGGGAGGGACCCACCTAGGGCCTATCTCTGTTAAGGCACAGAACGTGCTTCTAAGAGCTGCGTTCGGCAAAGGGAAACTGTGCTCGGGGAACAAAACTCAGCCCCAATGCGGCTTGGCTCAGGATCCCAGCGCCTGCCTAGTTCTCACCTAGCCCTCGGCTCCCCATAGGGCCAAGGAGGGGCTGGGCTGCCTCTGGCTCCGTGGGCACTGCTGCTTGGCTGGTGGTGACCGCAGCTGGAAACCTACTCCAAACGTGTTCTCCTTCACGGAAAAGGCTGATTTTCATGGAAAGGCATCGTTTGAACTTGCCCTAGCAACCGCCCCATAGCCAGCTAGGGAGGGACCCACCTAGGGCCTAGCTCCGAAACGGCACAGAACGCGCTTCTAAGAGCTGCGTTCTGCAAAGGGAAACTGTGCTCGGGGAACAAAACTCAGCCCCCATGCGGCTTGGCTCAGGATCCCAGCGCCTGCCTAGTTCTCACCTAGCCCTCGGCTCCCCATAGGGCCAAGGAGGGTCTGGGCTGCCTCTGGCTCCGTGGGCACTGCTGCTTGGCTGGTGGTGTCCGCAGCTGGAAACCAACTCCAAACGTCTTCTCCTTTGCGGAGAAGGCGGATTTGGCATTGCAAGGCCTTGCTTCTACTGGCCCTAGCAACCCAACCTTAGCCAGCCAGGGAGGAACCTACCTGGGGCCTAGCTCCGAAAAGGTACAAAACGTGTTCTAGGAGCTGCATTCTACAAAAGGAACCTGTGCTTGGGGAACAAACCTCAGCCCCCATGCGGCTTGGCTCAGGATCACAGCGCTTGCCTAGTTCTCACCTAGCACTAAGCTCCCCATAGGGCCAAGCAGGGTCTGGGCTGCCTCTGGCTCCGTGGGCACTGCTGCTTTGCTGGTGGTCCCCGGAGCTTGAAACGAACACCAAATGTCTTCTCCTTCGCGGAGAAGGCTGATTTGGCCTGAGAAAGCCGTGTGTGCACTGGCCCTAGCAACCCACCGTTAGGCAGCTAGGGAGGGACCCACCTAGGGCCTAGCTCTGAAACGGCACCAAACGTGCTTCTAGGAGCTGCATTCTGCAAAGGGAAACTGTGCTCGGGGAACATACCTCAGACCCAATGTTGCTTGGCTCAGGGTCCCCGCGCTCGCCTAGTTCTCACCTAGTCCTATGCTCCCCATAGGGCCAAGGAGGTTCTGGGCTGCCTCTGGCTCCGTGGGCACTGCTGCTTGGCTGGTGGTCTCCGCAGCTTTAATCCATCTCCAAACGTCTTCTCCTTCGCGGAGATGGCTGATTTGGACTGAAGAAGCCCTGAGTGCCCTGGCCCTAGCCAAACCCCCATAGCCAGCTAGGCAGGGACCCACCTAGGGCCTATCTCTGTTACGGCACAGAACGGGCTTCTAAGAGCTGCGTTCTGCAAAGGGAAACTCTGCTCGGGGAACAAACCTCAGCCCCCAAGCGGCTTGGCTCAGAATCGCAGCGCTTGCCTAGTTCTCACCTAGCCCTCGGCTCCCCATAGGGCCAAGGAGGGTCTGGGCTGCCTCTGGCTCCGTGGGCACTGCTGCTTGGCTGGTGGTGTCCGCAGCTGGAAACCAACTCCACACGTGTTCTCCTTCGCGGAGAAGTCTGATTTGGCATGGAAAGGCCGTGTTTCCACTGGCCCTATCAAACCACGCCGAACCATCTAGGCAGGGACCCACCTAGGTCCTATGTTAAACAGCACACCAAACGCGCTTCTAGGAGCTGCATTCTGCAAAGGGAAACTCTGCTCGGGGAACAAACCTCAGCCCCAATGGGTCTTGGCTCAGAATCCCAGCGCTTGCCTAGTTCTCACCTAGCCCTCTGCTCCCCATAGGGCCAAGGAGGGTCTGGGCTGCCTCTGGCTCCGTGGGCCCTGCTGCTTGGCTGGTGGTTTCCGCAGCTGGAAACCAACTCCAAATGTCCTCTCCTTCGCGGAGAAGGCTGATTTGGCATGACGAAGCCCTGTGTGCTATGGCCCTGCAACCCACCCATAGGCAGCTAGGGAGGGACCCACCTGGGGCCTAACTCCGAAACGGCACCCATCTCGCTTCTAGGAGCTGCATTCTGCAAAGGGAAAGTGCTCGGGGAACAAACCTCAGCCCCAGTGTGGCTTGGCTCAGGATCGCAGTGCCTGCCTAGTTCTCACCTAGCCCTAGGCTCCCCATAGGGCCAAGGAGGGTCTGGGCTGCCTCTGGCTCCTTGGGCACTGCTGCTTGGCTGGTGGTCTCCGCAGCTTTAATCCAACTCCAAACGTCTTCTCCTTCGCGGAGATGGCTGATTTGGACTGAAGAAGCCCTGTTTGCACTGGCCCTAGCAACACGCCCATAGCCAGCTAGGGAGGGACCCACCTAGGGCCTATCTCTGTTACGGCACAGAACGTGCTTCTAAGAGCTGCGTTCTGCAAAGGGAAACTGTGCTCGGGGAACAAAACTCAGCCCCAATGCGGCTTGGCTCAGGATCCCAGCGCCTGCCTAGTTCTCACCTAGCACTCGGCTCCCCATAGGACCAAGCAGGGTCTGGGCTGCCTCTGGCTCCGTGGGCACTGCTGCTTGGCTGGTGGTCTCCGGAGCTTGAAACGAACACCAAATGTCTTCTCCTTCGCGGAGAAGGCTAATTTGGCCTGAGAAAGCCGTGTGTGCACTGGCCCTAGCAACCGCCCCATAGCCAGCTAGGGAGGGACCCACCTAGGGCCTAGCTCTGAAACGGCACCAAACGTGCTTCTAGGAGCTGCATTCTGCAAAGGGAAACTGTGCTCGGGGAACATACCTCAGCCCCAATGTTGCTTGGCTCAGGGTCCCAGCGCTCGCCTAGTTCTCACCTAGCCCTAGGCTCCCCATAGGGCCAAGGAGGGTCTGGGCTGCCTCTGGCTCCGTGGGCACTGCTGCTTGGCTGGTGGTCTCCGCAGCTGGAAACCAACTCCAAACGTCTTCTCCTATGTGGAGAATGCTGACTTTGCCTGAGGAAGCCCTGCGTGCCCTGGCCCTAGCCACACCCCCATAGCCAGCTAGGGAGGGACCCACCTAGGGCCTATCTCTGTTACGGCACAGAACGCGCTTCTAAGAGCTGCGTTCTGCAAAGGGAAATTGTGCTCGGGGAACAAACCTCAGCCCCCATGCGGCTTGGCTCAGAATCGCAGCGCTTGCCTAGTTCTCACCTAGCCCTCGGCTCCCCATAGGGCCAAGGAGGGTCTGGGCTGCCTCTGGCTCCGTGGGCACTGCTGCTTGGCTGGTGGTGTCCGCAGCTGGAAACCAACTCCAAATGTCTTCTCCTTCGCGGAGAAGGCTGATTTGGCATGGCGAAGCCCTGTGTGCAATGGCCCTGCGACCCACCCATAGGCAGCTAGGGAGGGACCCACCTAGGGCCTAGCTCCGAAACGGCACCCATCTCGCTTCTAGGAGCTGCATTCTGCAAAGGGAAACTGTGCTCGGGGAACAAACCTCGGCCCCAATGTTGCTTGGATCAGGGTCACAGCGCTTCCCTAGTACTCACCTAGCACTCTGCTCCCCATAGGGCCAAGGAGGGGCTGGGCTGTCTCTGGCTCCGTGGGCACTGCTGCTTGGCTGGTTGTGACCGCAGCGGAAAAAAAACTCCACACGTGTTCTCCTTCACGGAGCAAGCTGATGTGGCATGAAAAAGACTTGTTTGCACTGGCCCTATCAACCACGCCGAACCATCTAGGGAGGGACCCACCTAGGTCCTATGTAAAACAGCGCACCAAACGCGCTTCTAGGAGCTGCATTCTGCAAAGGGAAAGTGCTCGGGGAACAAACCTCAGCCCCAGTGCGGCTTGGCTCAGGATCGCAGTGCCTGCCTAGTTCTCACCTAGCCCTAGGCTCCCCATAGGGCCAAGGAGGGTCTGGGCTGCCTCTGGCTCCTTGGGCACTGCTGCTTGGCTGGTGGTCTCCGCAGCTTTAATCCAACTCCAAACGTCTTCTCCTTCGCGGAGATGGCTGATTTGGACTGAAGAAGCCCTGTTTGCTCTGGCCCTAGCCAAACCCCCATAGCCAGCTAGGGAGGGACCCACCTAGGGCCTATCTCTGTTAAGGCACAGAACGTGCTTCTAAGAGCTGCGTTCGGCAAAGGGAAACTGTGCTCGGGGAACAAAACTCAGCCCCAATGCGGCTTGGCTCAGGATCCCAGCGCCTGCCTAGTTCTCACCTAGCCCTCGGCTCCCCATAGGGCCAAGGAGGGGCTGGGCTGCCTCTGGCTCCGTGGGCACTGCTGCTTGGCTGGTGGTGACCGCAGCTGGAAACCTACTCCAAACGTGTTCTCCTTCACGGAAAAGGCTGATTTTCATGGAAAGGCATCGTTTGAACTTGCCCTAGCAACCGCCCCATAGCCAGCTAGGGAGGGACCCACCTAGGGCCTAGCTCCGAAACGGCACAGAACGCGCTTCTAAGAGCTGCGTTCTGCAAAGGGAAACTGTGCTCGGGGAACAAAACTCAGCCCCAATGCGGCTTGGCTCAGGATCCCAGCGCCTGCCTAGTTCTCACCTAGCACTCGGCTCCCCATAGGACCAAGCAGGGTCTGGGCTGCCTCTGGCTCCGTGGGCACTGCTGCTTGGCTGGTGGTCTCCGGAGCTTGAAACGAACACCAAATGTCTTCTCCTTCGCGGAGAAGGCTAATTTGGCCTGAGAAAGCCGTGTGTGCACTGGCCCTAGCAACCGCCCCATAGCCAGCTAGGGAGGGACCCACCTAGGGCCTAGCTCTGAAACGGCACCAAACGTGCTTCTAGGAGCTGCATTCTGCAAAGGGAAACTGTGCTCGGGGAACATACCTCAGCCCCAATGTTGCTTGGCTCAGGGTCCCAGCGCTCGCCTAGTTCTCACCTAGCCCTATGCTCCCCATAGGGCCAAGGAGGGTCTGGGCTGCCTCTGGCTCCGTGGGCACTGCTGCTTGGCTGGTGGTCTCCGCAGCTGGAAACCAACTCCAAACGTCTTCTCCTATGTGGAGAATGCTGACTTTGCCTGAGGAAGCCCTGCGTGCCCTGGCCCTAGCCACACCCCCATAGCCAGCTAGGGAGGGACCCACCTAGGGCCTATCTCTGTTACGGCACAGAACGCGCTTCTAAGAGCTGCGTTCTGCAAAGGGAAATTGTGCTCGGGGAACAAACCTCAGCCCCCATGCGGCTTGGCTCAGAATCGCAGCGCTTGCCTAGTTCTCACCTAGCCCTCGGCTCCCCATAGGGCCAAGGAGGGTCTGGGCTGCCTCTGGCTCCGTGGCACTGCTGCTTGGCTGGTGGTGTCCGCAGCTGGAAACCAACTCCAAATGTCTTCTCCTTCGCGGAGAAGGCTGATTTGGCATGGCGAAGCCCTGTGTGCAATGGCCCTGCGACCCACCCATAGGCAGCTAGGGAGGGACCCACCTAGGGCCTAGCTCCGAAACGGCACCCATCTCGCTTCTAGGAGCTGCATTCTGCAAAGGGAAACTGTGCTCGGGGAACAAACCTCGGCCCCAATGTTGCTTGGATCAGGGTCACAGCGCTTCCCTAGTACTCACCTAGCACTCTGCTCCCCATAGGGCCAAGGAGGGGCTGGGCTGTCTCTGGCTCCGTGGGCACTGCTGCTTGGCTGGTTGTGACCGCAGCGGAAAAAAAACTCCACACGTGTTCTCCTTCACGGAGCAAGCTGATGTGGCATGAAAAAGACTTGTTTGCACTGGCCCTATCAACCACGCCGAACCATCTAGGGAGGGACCCACCTAGGTCCTATGTAAAACAGCGCACCAAACGCGCTTCTAGGAGCTGCATTCTGCAAAGGGAAAGTGCTCGGGGAACAAACCTCAGCCCCAGTGCGGCTTGGCTCAGGATCGCAGTGCCTGCCTAGTTCTCACCTAGCCCTAGGCTCCCCATAGGGCCAAGGAGGGTCTGGGCTGCCTCTGGCTCCTTGGGCACTGCTGCTTGGCTGGTGGTCTCCGCAGCTTTAATCCAACTCCAAACGTCTTCTCCTTCGCGGAGATGGCTGATTTGGACTGAAGAAGCCCTGTTTGCTCTGGCCCTAGCCAAACCCCCATAGCCAGCTAGGGAGGGACCCACCTAGGGCCTATCTCTGTTAAGGCACAGAACGTGCTTCTAAGAGCTGCGTTCGGCAAAGGGAAACTGTGCTCGGGGAACAAAACTCAGCCCCAATGCGGCTTGGCTCAGGATCCCAGCGCCTGCCTAGTTCTCACCTAGCCCTCGGCTCCCCATAGGGCCAAGGAGGGGCTGGGCTGCCTCTGGCTCCGTGGGCACTGCTGCTTGGCTGGTGGTGACCGCAGCTGGAAACCTACTCCAAACGTGTTCTCCTTCACGGAAAAGGCTGATTTTCATGGAAAGGCATCGTTTGAACTTGCCCTAGCAACCGCCCCATAGCCAGCTAGGGAGGGACCCACCTAGGGCCTAGCTCCGAAACGGCACAGAACGCGCTTCTAAGAGCTGCGTTCTGCAAAGGGAAACTGTGCTCGGGGAACAAAACTCAGCCCCCATGCGGCTTGGCTCAGGATCCCAGCGCCTGCCTAGTTCTCACCTAGCCCTCGGCTCCCCATAGGGCCAAGGAGGGTCTGGGCTGCCTCTGGCTCCGTGGGCACTGCTGCTTGGCTGGTGGTGTCCGCAGCTGGAAACCAACTCCAAACGTCTTCTCCTTTGCGGAGAAGGCGGATTTGGCATTGCAAGGCCTTGCTTCTACTGGCCCTAGCAACCCAACCTTAGCCAGCCAGGGAGGAACCTACCTGGGGCCTAGCTCCGAAAAGGTACAAAACGTGTTCTAGGAGCTGCATTCTACAAAAGGAACCTGTGCTTGGGGAACAAACCTCAGCCCCCATGCGGCTTGGCTCAGGATCACAGCGCTTGCCTAGTTCTCACCTAGCACTAAGCTCCCCATAGGGCCAAGCAGGGTCTGGGCTGCCTCTGGCTCCGTGGGCACTGCTGCTTTGCTGGTGGTCCCCGGAGCTTGAAACGAACACCAAATGTCTTCTCCTTCGCGGAGAAGGCTGATTTGGCCTGAGAAAGCCGTGTGTGCACTGGCCCTAGCAACCCACCGTTAGGCAGCTAGGGAGGGACCCACCTAGGGCCTAGCTCTGAAACGGCACCAAACGTGCTTCTAGGAGCTGCATTCTGCAAAGGGAAACTGTGCTCGGGGAACATACCTCAGCCCCAATGTTGCTTGGCTCAGGGTCCCCGCGCTCGCCTAGTTCTCACCTAGTCCTATGCTCCCCATAGGGCCAAGGAGGTTCTGGGCTGCCTCTGGCTCCGTGGGCACTGCTGCTTGGCTGGTGGTCTCCGCAGCTTTAATCCATCTCCAAACGTCTTCTCCTTCGCGGAGATGGCTGATTTGGACTGAAGAAGCCCTGAGTGCCCTGGCCCTAGCCAAACCCCCATAGCCAGCTAGGCAGGGACCCACCTAGGGCCTATCTCTGTTACGGCACAGAACGGGCTTCTAAGAGCTGCGTTCTGCAAAGGGAAACTCTGCTCGGGGAACAAACCTCAGCCCCCAAGCGGCTTGGCTCAGAATCGCAGCGCTTGCCTAGTTCTCACCTAGCCCTCGGCTCCCCATAGGGCCAAGGAGGGTCTGGGCTGCCTCTGGCTCCGTGGGCACTGCTGCTTGGCTGGTGGTGTCCGCAGCTGGAAACCAACTCCACACGTGTTCTCCTTCGCGGAGAAGTCTGATTTGGCATGGAAAGGCCGTGTTTCCACTGGCCCTATCAAACCACGCCGAACCATCTAGGCAGGGACCCACCTAGGTCCTATGTTAAACAGCACACCAAACGCGCTTCTAGGAGCTGCATTCTGCAAAGGGAAACTCTGCTCGGGGAACAAACCTCAGCCCCAATGGGTCTTGGCTCAGAATCCCAGCGCTTGCCTAGTTCTCACCTAGCCCTCTGCTCCCCATAGGGCCAAGGAGGGTCTGGGCTGCCTCTGGCTCCGTGGGCCCTGCTGCTTGGCTGGTGGTTTCCGCAGCTGGAAACCAACTCCAAATGTCCTCTCCTTCGCGGAGAAGGCTGATTTGGCATGACGAAGCCCTGTGTGCTATGGCCCTGCAACCCACCCATAGGCAGCTAGGGAGGGACCCACCTGGGGCCTAACTCCGAAACGGCACCCATCTCGCTTCTAGGAGCTGCATTCTGCAAAGGGAAAGTGCTCGGGGAACAAACCTCAGCCCCAGTGCGGCTTGGCTCAGGATCGCAGTGCCTGCCTAGTTCTCACCTAGCC
The DNA here is from genome assembly GCF_054392235.1 of Sus scrofa. Lineage (NCBI taxonomy): Eukaryota > Metazoa > Chordata > Mammalia > Artiodactyla > Suidae > Sus > Sus scrofa. The sequence goes on along the minus strand of NC_139389.1, from coordinate 29,728,678 downwards.
CTAGGCTCCCCATAGGGCCAAGGAGGGGCTGGGCTGCCTCTGGCTCCTTGGGCACTGCTGCTTGGCTGGTGGTCTCCGCAGCTTTAATCCAACTCCAAACGTCTTCTCCTTCGCGGAGATGGCTGATTTGGACTGAAGAAGCCCTGTTTGCACTGGCCCTAGCAACACGCCCATAGCCAGCTAGGGAGGGACCCACCTAGGGCCTATCTCTGTTACGGCACAGAACGTGCTTCTAAGAGCTGCGTTCTGCAAAGGGAAACTGTGCTCGGGGAACAAAACTCAGCCCCAATGCGGCTTGGCTCAGGATCCCAGCGCCTGCCTAGTTCTCACCTAGCACTCGGCTCCCCATAGGACCAAGCAGGGTCTGGGCTGCCTCTGGCTCCGTGGGCACTGCTGCTTGGCTGGTGGTCTCCGGAGCTTGAAACGAACACCAAATGTCTTCTCCTTCGCGGAGAAGGCTAATTTGGCCTGAGAAAGCCGTGTGTGCACTGGCCCTAGCAACCGCCCCATAGCCAGCTAGGGAGGGACCCACCTAGGGCCTAGCTCTGAAACGGCACCAAACGTGCTTCTAGGAGCTGCATTCTGCAAAGGGAAACTGTGCTCGGGAAACATACCTCAGCCCCAATGTTGCTTGGCTCAGGGTCCCCGCGCTCGCCTAGTTCTCACCTAGCCCTATGCTCCCCATAGGGCCAAGGAGGGTCTGGGCTGCCTCTGGCTCCGTGGGCACTGCTGCTTGGCTGGTGGTCTCCGTAGCTGGAAACCAACTCCAAACGTCTTCTCCTATGTGGAGAAGGCTGACTTTGCCTGAGGAAGCCCTGCGTGCCCTGGCCCTAGCCACACCCCCATAGCCAGCTAGGGAGGGACCCACCTAGGGCCTATCTCTGTTACGGCACAGAACGCGCTTCTAAGAGCTGCGTTCTGCAAAGGGAAATTGTGCTCGGGGAACAAACCTCAGCCCCCATGCGGCTTGGCTCAGAATCGCAGCGCTTGCCTAGTTCTCACCTAGCCCTCGGCTCCCCATAGGGCCAAGGAGGGTCTGGGCTGCCTCTGGCTCTGTGGGCACTGCTGCTTGGCTGGTGGTGTCCGCAGCTGGAAACCAACTCCAAATGTCTTCTCCTTCGCGGAGAAGGCTGATTTGGCATGGCGAAGCCCTGTGTGCAATGGCCCTGCGACCCACCCATAGGCAGCTAGGGAGGGACCCACCTAGGGCCTAGCTCCGAAACGGCACCCATCTCGCTTCTAGGAGCTGCATTCTGCAAAGGGAAACTGTGCTCGGGGAACAAACCTCGGCCCCAATGTTGCTTGGATCAGGGTCACAGCGCTTCCCTAGTACTCACCTAGCACTCTGCTCCCCATAGGGCCAAGGAGGGGCTGGGCTGTCTCTGGCTCCGTGGGCACTGCTGCTTGGCTGGTTGTGACCGCAGCGGAAAAAAAACTCCACACGTGTTCTCCTTCACGGAGCAAGCTGATGTGGCATGAAAAAGACTTGTTTGCACTGGCCCTATCAACCACGCCGAACCATCTAGGCAGGGACCCACCTAGGTCCTATGTAAAACAGCGCACCAAACGCGCTTCTAGGAGCTGCATTCTGCAAAGGGAAACTCTGCTCGGGGAACAAACCCCAGCCCCAGTGCGGCTTGGCTCAGGATCGCAGTGCCTGCCTAGTTCTCACCTAGCCCTAGGCTCCCCATAGGGCCAAGGAGGGTGTGGGCTGCCTCTGGCTCTGTGGGCACTGTTGCTTGGCTTGTGGTCTCCGCAGCTGGAAACCAACTCCACACGTGTTCTCCTTCGCGGAGAAGTCTGATTTGGCATGGAAAGGCCGTGTTTCCACTGGCCCTATCAAACCACGCCGAACCATCTAGGCAGGGACCCACCTAGGTCCTATGTTAAACAGCGCACCAAACGCGCTTCTAGGAGCTGCAATCTGCAAAGGGAAACTCTGCTCGGGGAACAAACCTCAGCCCCAATGGGTCTTGGCTCAGAATCCCAGCGCTTGCCTAGTTCTCACCTAGCCCTCTGCTCCCCATAGGGCCAAGGAGGGTCTGGGCTGCCTCTGGCTCCGTGGGCCCTGCTGCTTGGCTGGTGGTCTCCGCAGCTGGAAACCAACTCCAAATGTCTTCTCCTTCGCGGAGAAGGTTGATTTGGCATGATGAAGCCCTGTGTGCTATGGCCCTGCAACCCACCCATAGGCAGCTAGGGAGGGATCCACCTGGGGCCTAACTCCGAAACGGCACCCATCTCGCTTCTAGGAGCTGCATTCTGCAAAGGGAAAGTGCTCGGGGAACAAACCTCAGCCCCAGTGCGGCTTGGCTCAGGATCGCAGTGCCTGCCTAGTTCTCACCTAGCCCTAGGCTCCCCATAGGGCCAAGGAGGGGCTGGGCTGCCTCTGGCTCCTTGGGCACTGCTGCTTGGCTGGTGGTCTCCGCAGCTTTAATCCAACTCCAAACGTCTTCTCCTTCGCGGAGATGGCTGATTTGGACTGAAGAAGCCCTGTTTATTCTGGCCCTAGCCAAACCCCCATAGCCAGCTAGGGAGGGACCCACCTAGGGCCTATCTCTGTTAAGGCACAGAACGTGCTTCTAAGAGCTGCGTTCTGCAAAGGGAAACTGTGCTCGGGGAACAAAACTCAGCCCCAATGCGGCTTGGCTCAGGATCCCAGCGCCTGCCTAGTTCTCACCTAGCCCTCGGCTCCCCATAGGGCCAAGGAGGGTCTGGGCTGCCTCTGGCTCCGTGGGCACTGCTGCTTGGCTGGTGGTGACCGCAGCTGGAAACCTACTCCAAACGTGTTCTCCTTCACGGAAAAGGCTGATTTTCATGGAAAGGCATCGTTTGAACTTGCCCTAGCAACCGCCCCATAGCCAGCTAGGGAGGGACCCACCTAGGGCCTAGCTTCGAAACGGCACAGAACGCGCTTCTAAGAGCTGCGTTCTGCAAAGGGAAACTGTGCTCGGGGAACAAAACTCAGCCCCAATGCAGCTTGGCTCAGGATCCCAGCGCTTGCCTAGTTCTCACCTAGCCCTCGGCTCCCCATAGGGCCAAGGAGGGTCTGGGCTGCCTCTGGCTCCGTGGGCACTGCTGCTTGGCTGGTGGTGTCCGCAGCTGGAAACCAACTCCAAACGTCTTCTCCTTTGCGGAGAAGGCAGATTTGGCCTGAGAAAGCCGTGTGTGCACTGGCCCTAGCAACCCACCGTTAGGCAGCTAGGGAGGGACCCACCTAGGGCCTAGCTCTGAAACGGCACCAAACGTGCTTCTAGGAGCTGCATTCTGCAAAGGGAAACTGTGCTCGGGGAACATACCTCAGCCCCAATGTTGCTTGGCTCAGGGTCCCCGCGCTCGCCTAGTTCTCACCTAGTCCTATGCTCCCCATAGGGCCAAGGAGGTTCTGGGCTGCCTCTGGCTCCGTGGGCACTGCTGCTTGGCTGGTGGTCTCCGCAGCTTTAATCCATCTCCAAACGTCTTCTCCTTCGCGGAGATGGCTGTTTTGGACTGAAGAAGCCCTGAGTGCCCTGGCCCTAGCCAAACCCCCATAGCCAGCTAGGGAGGGACCCACCTAGGGCCTATCTCTGTTACGGCACAGAACGCGCTTCTAAGAGCTGCGTTCTGCAAAGGGAAACTCTGCTCGGGGAACAAACCTCAGCCCCCAAGCGGCTTGGCTCAGAATCGCAGCGCTTGCCTAGTTCTCACCTAGCCCTCGGCTCCCCATAGGGCCAAGGAGGGTCTGGGCTGCCTCTGGCTCCGTGGGCACTGCTGCTTGGCTGGTGGTGTCCGCAGCTGGAAACCAACTCCACACGTGTTCTCCTTCGCGGAGAAGTCTGATTTGGCATGGAAAGGCCGTGTTTCCACTGGCCCTATCAAACCACGCCGAACCATCTAGGCAGGGACCCACCTAGGTCCTATGTTAAACAGCGCACCAAACACGCTTCTAGGAGCTGCATTCTGCAAAGGGAAACTCTGCTCGGGGAACAAACCTCAGCCCCCATGCGGCTTGGCTCAGAATCCCAGCGCTTGCCTAGTTCTCACCTAGCCCTCTGCTCCCCATAGGGCCAAGGAGGGTCTGGGCTGCCTCTGGCTCCGTGGGCACTGCTGCTTGGCTGGTGGTGTCTGCAGCTGGAAACCAACTCCAAATGTCTTCTCCTTCGCGGAGAAGGCTGATTTGGCATGGCGAAGCCCTGTGTGCAATGGCCCTGCGACCCACCCATAGGCAGCTAGGGAGGGACCCACCTAGGGCCTAGCTCCGAAACGGCACCCATCTCGCTTCTAGGAGCTGCATTCTGCAAAGGGAAACTGTGCTCGGGGAACAAACCTCGGCCCCAATGTTGCTTGGATCATGGTCACAGCGCTTCCCTAGTACTCACCTAGCACTCTGCTCCCCATAGGGCCAAGGAGGGGCTGGGCTGTCTCTGGCTCCGTGGGCACTGCTGCTTGGCTGGTTGTGACCGCAGCGGAAAAAAAACTCCACACGTGTTCTCCTTCACGGAGCAAGCTGATGTGGCATGAAAAAGACTTGTTTGCACTGGCCCTATCAACCACGCCGAACCATCTAGGCAGGGACCCACCTAGGTCCTATGTAAAACAGCGCACCAAACGCGCTTCTAGGAGCTGAATTCTGCAAAGGGAAACTCTGCTCGGGGAACAAACCCCAGCCCCAGTGCGGCTTGGCTCAGGATCGCAGTGCCTGCCTAGTTCTCACCTAGCCCTAGGCTCCCCATAGGGCCAAGGAGGGTGTGGGCTGCCTCTGGCTCTGTGGGCACTGTTGCTTGGCTTGTGGTCTCCGCAGCTGGAAACCAACTCCACACGTGTTCTCCTTCGCGGAGAAGTCTGATTTGGCATGGAAAGGCCGTGTTTCCACTGGCCCTATCAAACCACGCCGAACCATCTAGGCAGGGACCCACCTAGGTCCTATGTTAAACAGCGCACCAAACGCGCTTCTAGGAGCTGCAATCTGCAAAGGGAAACTCTGCTCGGGGAACAAACCTCAGCCCCAATGGGTCTTGGCTCAGAATCCCAGCGCTTGCCTAGTTCTCACCTAGCCCTCTGCTCCCCATAGGGCCAAGGAGGGTCTGGGCTGCCTCTGGCTCCGTGGGCCCTGCTGCTTGGCTGGTGGTCTCCGCAGCTGGAAACCAACTCCAAATGTCTTCTCCTTCGCGGAGAAGGTTGATTTGGCATGATGAAGCCCTGTGTGCTATGGCCCTGCAACCCACCCATAGGCAGCTAGGGAGGGATCCACCTGGGGCCTAACTCCGAAACGGCACCCATCTCGCTTCTAGGAGCTGCATTCTGCAAAGGGAAAGTGCTCGGGGAACAAACCTCAGCCCCAGTGCGGCTTGGCTCAGGATCGCAGTGCCTGCCTAGTTCTCACCTAGCCCTAGGCTCCCCATAGGGCCAAGGAGGGGCTGGGCTGCCTCTGGCTCCTTGGGCACTGCTGCTTGGCTGGTGGTCTCCGCAGCTTTAATCCAACTCCAAACGTCTTCTCCTTCGCGGAGATGGCTGATTTGGACTGAAGAAGCCCTGTTTGCTCTGGCCCTAGCCAAACCCCCATAGCCAGCTAGGGAGGGACCCACCTAGGGCCTATCTCTGTTAAGGCACAGAACGTGCTTCTAAGAGCTGCGTTCTGCAAAGGGAAACTGTGCTCGGGGAACAAAACTCAGCCCCAATGCGGCTTGGCTCAGGATCCCAGCGCCTGCCTAGTTCTCACCTAGCCCTCGGCTCCCCATAGGGCCAAGGAGGGTCTGGGCTGCCTCTGGCTCCGTGGGCACTGCTGCTTGGCTGGTGGTGACCGCAGCTGGAAACCTACTCCAAACGTGTTCTCCTTCACGGAAAAGGCTGATTTTCATGGAAAGGCATCGTTTGAACTTGCCCTAGCAACCGCCCCATAGCCAGCTAGGGAGGGACCCACCTAGGGCCTAGCTTCGAAACGGCACAGAACGCACTTCTAAGAGCTGCGTTCTGCAAAGGGAAACTGTGCTCGGGGAACAAAACTCAGCCCCAATGCAGCTTGGCTCAGGATCCCAGCGCTTGCCTAGTTCTCACCTAGCCCTCGGCTCCCCATAGGGCCAAGGAGGGTCTGGGCTGCCTCTGGCTCCGTGGGCACTGCTGCTTGGCTGGTGGTGTCCGCAGCTGGAAACCAACTCCAAACGTCTTCTCCTTTGCGGAGAAGGCAGATTTGGCCTGAGAAAGCCGTGTGTGCACTGGCCCTAGCAACCCACCGTTAGGCAGCTAGGGAGGGACCCACCTAGGGCCTAGCTCTGAAACGGCACCAAACGTGCTTCTAGGAGCTGCATTCTGCAAAGGGAAACTGTGCTCGGGGAACATATCTCAGCCCCAATGTTGCTTGGCTCAGGGTCCCCGCGCTCGCCTAGTTCTCACCTAGTCCTATGCTCCCCATAGGGCCAAGGAGGTTCTGGGCTGCCTCTGGCTCCGTGGGCACTGCTGCTTGGCTGGTGGTCTCCGCAGCTTTAATCCATCTCCAAACGTCTTCTCCTTCGCGGAGATGGCTGTTTTGGACTGAAGAAGCCCTGAGTGCCCTGGCCCTAGCCAAACCCCCATAGCCAGCTAGGGAGGGACCCACCTAGGGCCTATCTCTGTTACGGCACAGAACGCGCTTCTAAGACCTGCGTTCTGCAAAGGGAAACTCTGCTCGGGGAACAAACCTCAGCCCCCAAGCGGCTTGGCTCAGAATCGCAGCGCTTGCCTAGTTCTCACCTAGCCCTCGGCTCCCCATAGGGCCAAGGAGGGTCTGGGCTGCCTCTGGCTCCGTGGGCACTGCTGCTTGGCTGGTGGTGTCCGCAGCTGGAAACCAACTCCACACGTGTTCTCCTTCGCGGAGAAGTCTGATTTGCCATGGAAAGGCCGTGTTTCCACTGGCCCTATCAAACCACGCCGAACCATCTAGGCAGGGACCCACCTAGGTCCTATGTTAAACAGCGCACCAAACACGCTTCTAGGAGCTGCATTCTGCAAAGGGAAACTCTGCTCGGGGAACAAACCTCAGCCCCAATGGGTCTTGGCTCAGAATCCCAGCGCTTGCCTAGTTCTCACCTAGCCCTCTGCTCCCCATAGGGCCAAGGAGGGTCTGGGCTGCCTCTGGCTCCGTGGGCACTGCTGCTTGGCTGGTGGTGTCCGCAGCTTGAAACCAACTCCAGATGTCCTCTCCTTCGCGGAGAAGGCTGATTTGGCATGACGAAGCCCTGTGTGCTATGGCCCTGCAACCCACCCATAGGCAGCTAGGGAGGGACCCACCTGGGGCCTAACTCCGAAACGGCACCCATCTCGCTTCTAGGAGCTGCATTCTGCAAAGGGAAAGTGCTCGGGGAACAAACCTCAGCCCCAGTGCGGCTTGGCTCAGGATCGCAGTGCCTGCCTAGTTCTCACCTAGCCCTAGGCTCCCCATAGGGCCAAGGAGGGGCTGGGCTGCCTCTGGCTCCTTGGGCACTGCTGCTTGGCTGGTGGTCTCCGCAGCTTTAATCCAACTCCAAACGTCTTCTCCTTCGCGGAGATGGCTGATTTGGACTGAAGAAGCCCTGTTTGCACTGGCCCTAGCAACACGCCCATAGCCAGCTAGGGAGGGACCCACCTAGGGCCTATCTCTGTTACGGCACAGAACGTGCTTCTAAGAGCTGCGTTCTGCAAAGGGAAACTGTGCTCGGGGAACAAAACTCAGCTCCAATGCGGCTTGGCTCAGGATCCCAGCGCCTGCCTAGTTCTCACCTAGCACTCGGCTCCCCATAGGACCAAGCAGGGTCTGGGCTGCCTCTGGCTCCGTGGGCACTGCTGCTTGGCTGGTGGTCTCCGGAGCTTGAAACGAACACGAAATGTCTTCTCCTTCGCGGAGAAGGCTAATTTGGCCTGAGAAAGCCGTGTGTGCACTGGCCCTAGCAACCGCCCCATAGCCAGCTAGGGAGGGACCCACCTAGGGCCTAGCTCTGAAACGGCACCAAACGTGCTTCTAGGAGCTGCATTCTGCAAAGGGAAACTGTGCTCGGGAAACATACCTCAGCCCCAATGTTGCTTGGCTCAGGGTCCCCGCGCTCGCCTAGTTCTCACCTAGCCCTATGCTCCCCATAGGGCCAAGGAGGGTCTGGGCTGCCTCTGGCTCCGTGGGCACTGCTGCTTGGCTGGTGGTCTCCGCAGCTGGAAACCAACTCCAAACGTCTTCTCCTATGCGGAGAAGGCTGACTTTGCCTGAGGAAGCCCTGCGTGCCCTGGCCCTAGCCACACCCCCATAGCCAGCTAGGGAGGGACCCACCTAGGGCCTATCTCTGTTACGGCACATAACGCGCTTCTAAGAGCTGCGTTCTGCAAAGGGATATTGTGCTCGGGGAACAAACCTCAGCCCCCATGCGGCTTGGCTCAGAATCGCAGCGCTTGCCTAGTTCTCACCTAGCCCTCGGCTCCCCATAGGGCCAAGGAGGGTCTGGGCTGCCTCTGGCTCCGTGGGCACTGCTGCTTGGCTGGTGGTGTCCGCAGCTGGAAACCAACTCCAAATGTCTTCTCCTTCGCGGAGAAGGCTGATTTGGCATGGCGAAGCCCTGTGTGCAATGGCCCTGCGACCCACCCATTGGCAGCTAGGGAGGGACCCACCTAGGGCCTAGCTCCGAAACGGCACCCATCTCGCTTCTAGGAGCTGCATTCTGCAAAGGGAAACTGTGCTCGGGGAACAAACCTCAGCCCCAATGTTGCTTGGATCAGGGTCACAGCGCTTCCCTAGTACTCACCTAGCACTCTGCTCCCCATAGGGCCAAGGAGGGGCTGGGCTGCCTCTGGCTCCGTGGGCACTGCTGCTTGGCTGGTTGTGACCGCAGCGGAAAAAAAACTCCACACGTGTTCTCCTTCACGGAGCAAGCTGATGTGGCATGAAAAAGACTTGTTTGCACTGGCCCTATCAACCACGCCGAACCATCTAGGCAGGGACCCACCTAGGTCCTATGTAAAACAGCGCACCAAACGCGCTTCTAGGAGCTGAATTCTGCAAAGGGAAACTCTGCTCGGGGAACAAACCCCAGCCCCAGTGCGGCTTGGCTCAGGATCGCAGTGCCTGCCTAGTTCTCACCTAGCCCTAGGCTCCCCATAGGGCCAAGGAGGGTGTGGGCTGCCTCTGGCTCTGTGGGCACTGTTGCTTGGCTTGTGGTCTCCGCAGCTGGAAACCAACTCCACACGTGTTCTCCTTCGCGGAGAAGTCTGATTTGGCATGGAAAGGCCGTGTTTCCACTGGCCCTATCAAACCACGCCGAACCATCTAGGCAGGGACCCACCTAGGTCCTATGTTAAACAGCGCACCAAACACGCTTCTAGGAGCTGCATTCTGCAAAGGGAAACTCTGCTCGGGGAACAAACCTCAGCCCCAATGGGTCTTGGCTCAGAATCCCAGCGCTTGCCTAGTTCTCACCTAGCCCTCTGCTCCCCATAGGGCCAAGGAGGGTCTGGGCTGCCTCTGGCTCCGTGGGCACTGCTGCTTGGCTGGTGGTGTCCGCAGCTTGAAACCAACTCCAGATGTCCTCTCCTTCGCGGAGAAGGCTGATTTGGCATGACGAAGCCCTGTGTGCTATGGCCCTGCAACCCACCCATAGGCAGCTAGGGAGGGACCCACCTGGGGCCTAACTCCGAAACGGCACCCATCTCGCTTCTAGGAGCTGCATTCTGCAAAGGGAAAGTGCTCGGGGAACAAACCTCAGCCCCAGTGCGGCTTGGCTCAGGATCGCAGTGCCTGCCTAGTTCTCACCTAGCCCTAGGCTCCCCATAGGGCCAAGGAGGGGCTGGGCTGCCTCTGGCTCCTTGGGCACTGCTGCTTGGCTGGTGGTCTCCGCAGCTTTAATCCAACTCCAAACGTCTTCTCCTTCGCGGAGATGGCTGATTTGGACTGAAGAAGCCCTGTTTGCACTGGCCCTAGCAACACGCCCATAGCCAGCTAGGGAGGGACCCACCTAGGGCCTATCTCTGTTACGGCACAGAACGTGCTTCTAAGAGCTGCGTTCTGCAAAGGGAAACTGTGCTCGGGGAACAAAACTCAGCCCCAATGCGGCTTGGCTCAGGATCCCAGCGCCTGCCTAGTTCTCACCTAGCACTCGGCTCCCCATAGGACCAAGCAGGGTCTGGGCTGCCTCTGGCTCCGTGGGCACTGCTGCTTGGCTGGTGGTCTCCGGAGCTTGAAACGAACACCAAATGTCTTCTCCTTCGCGGAGAAGGCTAATTTGGCCTGAGAAAGCCGTGTGTGCACTGGCCCTAGCAACCGCCCCATAGCCAGCTAGGGAGGGACCCACCTAGGGCCTAGCTCTGAAACGGCACCAAACGTGCTTCTAGGAGCTGCATTCTGCAAAGGGAAACTGTGCTCGGGAAACATACCTCAGCCCCAATGTTGCTTGGCTCAGGGTCCCCGCGCTCGCCTAGTTCTCACCTAGCCCTATGCTCCCCATAGGGCCAAGGAGGGTCTGGGCTGCCTCTGGCTCCGTGGGCACTGCTGCTTGGCTGGTGGTCTCCGCAGCTGGAAACCAACTCCAAACGTCTTCTCCTATGTGGAGAAGGCTGACTTTGCCTGAGGAAGCCCTGCGTGCCCTGGCCCTAGCCACACCCCCATAGCCAGCTAGGGAGGGACCCACCTAGGGCCTATCTCTGTTACGGCACAGAACGCGCTTCTAAGAGCTGCGTTCTGCAAAGGGAAATTGTGCTCGGGGAACAAACCTCAGCCCCCATGCGGCTTGGCTCAGAATCGCAGCGCTTGCCTAGTTCTCACCTAGCCCTCGGCTCCCCATAGGGCCAAGGAGGGTCTGGGCTGCCTCTGCTCCGTGGGCACTGCTGCTTGGCTGGTGGTGTCCGCAGCTGGAAACCAACTCCAAATGTCTTCTCCTTCGCGGAGAAGGCTGATTTGGCATGGCGAAGCCCTGTGTGCAATGGCCCTGCGACCCACCCATTGGCAGCTAGGGAGGGACCCACCTAGGGCCTAGCTCCGAAACGGCACCCATCTCGCTTCTAGGAGCTGCATTCTGCAAAGGGAAACTGTGCTCGGGGAACAAACCTCAGCCCCAATGTTGCTTGGATCAGGGTCACAGCGCTTCCCTAGTACTCACCTAGCACTCTGCTCCCCATAGGGCCAAGGAGGGGCTGGGCTGCCTCTGGCTCCGTGGGCACTGCTGCTTGGCTGGTTGTGACCGCAGCGGAAAAAAAACTCCACACGTGTTCTCCTTCACGGAGCAAGCTGATGTGGCATGAAAAAGACTTGTTTGCACTGGCCCTATCAACCACGCCGAACCATCTAGGCAGGGACCCACCTAGGTCCTATGTAAAACAGCGCACCAAACGCGCTTCTAGGAGCTGAATTCTGCAAAGGGAAACTCTGCTCGGGGAACAAACCCCAGCCCCAGTGCGGCTTGGCTCAGGATCGCAGTGCCTGCCTAGTTCTCACCTAGCCCTAGGCTCCCCATAGGGCCAAGGAGGGTGTGGGCTGCCTCTGGCTCTGTGGGCACTGTTGCTTGGCTTGTGGTCTCCGCAGCTGGAAACCAACTCCACACGTGTTCTCCTTCGCGGAGAAGTCTGATTTGGCATGGAAAGGCCGTGTTTCCACTGGCCCTATCAAACCACGCCGAACCATCTAGGCAGGGACCCACCTAGGTCCTATGTTAAACAGCGCACCAAACGCGTTTCTAGGAGCTGCATTCTGCAAAGGGAAACTCTGCTCGGGGAACAAACCTCAGCCCCTATGGGTCTTGGCTCAGAATCCCAGCGCTTGCCTAGTTCTCACCTAGCCCTCTGCTCCCCATAGGGCCAAGGAGGGTCTGGGCTGCCTCTGGCTCCGTGGGCCCTGCTGCTTGGCTGGTGGTGTCCGCAGCTGGAAACCAACTCCAAATGTCCTCTCCTTCGCGGAGAAGGCTGATTTGGCATGACGAAGCCCTGTGTGCTATGGCCCTGCAACCCACCCATAGGCAGCTAGGGAGGGACCCACCTAGGGCCTAACTCCGAAACGGCACCCATCTCGCTTCTAGGAGCTGCATTCTGCAAAGGGAAAGTGCTCGGGGAACAAACCTCAGCCCCAGTGCGGCTTGGCTCAGGATCGCAGTGCCTGCCTAGTTCTCACCTAGCCCTAGGCTCCCCATAGGGCCAAGGAGGGGCTGGGCTGCCTCTGGCTCCTTGGGCACTGCTGCTTGGCTGGTGGTCTCCGCAGCTTTAATCCAACTCCAAACGTCTTCTCCTTCGCGGAGATGGCTGATTTGGACTGAAGAAGCCCTGTTTGCACTGGTCCTAGCAACACGCCCATAGCCAGCTAGGGAGGGACCCACCTAGGGCCTATCTCTGTTACGGCACAGAACGTGCTTCTAAGAGCTGCGTTCTGCAAAGGGAAACTGTGCTCGGGGAACAAAGCTCAGCCCCAATGCGGCTTGGCTCAGGATCCCAGCGCCTGCCTAGTTCTCACCTAGCCCTCGGCTCCCCATAGGGCCAAGGAGGGTCTGGGCTGCCTCTGGCTCCGTGGGCACTGCTGCTTGGCTGGTGGTCTCCGCAGCTGGAAACCAACTCCACACGTGTTCTCCTTCGCGGAGAAGTCTGATTTGGCATGGAAAGGCCCTGTTTCCACTGGCCCTATCAAACCACGCCGAACCATCTAGGCAGGGACCCACCTAGGTCCTATGTTAAACAGCGCAGCAAACACGCTTCTAGGAGCTGCATTCTGCAAAGGGAAACTCTGCTCGGGGAACAAACCTCAGCCCCAATGGGTCTTGGCTCAGAATCCCAGCGCTTGCCTAGTTCTCACCTAGCCCTCTGCTCCCCATAGGGCCAAGGAGGGTCTGGGCTGCCTCTGGCTCCGTGGGCACTGCTGCTTGGCTGGTGGTGTCCGCAGCTTGAAACCAACTCCAGATGTCCTCTCCTTCGCGGAGAAGGCTGATTTGGCATGACGAAGCCCTGTGTGCTATGGCCCTGCAACCCACCCATAGGCAGCTAGGGAGGGACCCACCTGGGGCCTAACTCCGAAACGGCACCCATCTCGCTTCTAGGAGCTGCATTCTGCAAAGGGAAAGTGCTCGGGGTACAAACCTCAGCCCCAGTGCGGCTTGGCTCAGGATCGCAGTGCCTGCCTAGTTCTCACCTAGCCCTAGGCTCCCCATAGGTCCAAGGAGGGTCTGGGCTGCCTCTGGCTCCTTGGGCACTGCTGCTTGGCTGGTGGTCTCCGCAGCTTTAATCCAACTCCAAACGTCTTCTCCTTCGCGGAGATGGCTGATTTGGACTGAAGAAGCCCTGTTTGCACTGGCCCTAGCAACACGCCCATAGCCAGCTAGGGAGGGACCCACCTAGGGCCTATCTCTGTTACGGCACAGAACGTGCTTCTAAGAGCTGCGTTCTGCAAAGGGAAACTGTGCTCGGGGAACAAAACTCAGCCCCAATGCGGCTTGGCTCAGGATCCCAGCGCCTGCCTAGTTCTCACCTAGCACTCGGCTCCCCATAGGACCAAGCAGGGTCTGGGCTGCCTCTGGCTCCGTGGGCACTGCTGCTTGGCTGGTGGTCTCCGGAGCTTGAAACGAACACCAAATGTCTTCTCCTTCGCGGAGAAGGCTAATTTGGCCTGAGAAAGCCGTGTGTGCACTGGCCCTAGCAACCGCCCCATAGCCAGCTAGGGAGGGACCCACCTAGGGCCTAGCTCTGAAACGGCACCAAACGTGCTTCTAGGAGCTGCATTCTGCAAAGGGAAACTGTGCTCGGGAAACATACCTCAGCCCCAATGTTGCTTGGCTCAGGGTCCCCGCGCTCGCCTAGTTCTCACCTAGCCCTATGCTCCCCATAGGGCCAAGGAGGGTCTGGGCTGCCTCTGGCTCCGTGGGCACTGCTGCTTGGCTGGTGGTCTCCGCAGCTGGAAACCAACTCCAAACGTCTTCTCCTATGTGGAGAAGGCTGACTTTGCCTGAGGAAGCCCTGTGTGCCCTGGCCCTAGCCACACCCCCATAGCCAGCTAGGGAGGGACCCACCTAGGGCCTAGCTCCGAAACGGCACAGAACGCGCTTCTAAGAGCTGCGTTCTGCAAAGGGATATTGTGCTCGGGGAACAAACCTCAGCCCCCATGCGGCTTGGCTCAGAATCGCAGCGCTTGCCTAGTTCTCACCTAGCCCTCGGCTCCCCATAGGGCCAAGGAGGGTCTGGGCTGCCTCTGGCTCCGTGGGCACTGCTGCTTGGCTGGTGGTGTCCGCAGCTGGAAACCAACTCCAAATGTCTTCTCCTTCGCGGAGAAGGCTGATTTGGCATGGCGAAGCCCTGTGTGCAATGGCCCTGCGACCCACCCATTGGCAGCTAGGGAGGGACCCACCTAGGGCCTAGCTCCGAAACGTCACCCATCTCGCTTCTAGGAGCTGCATTCTGCAAAGGGAAACTGTGCTCGGGGAACAAACCTCAGCCCCAATGTTGCTTGGATCAGGGTCACAGCGCTTCCCTAGTACTCAACTAGCACTCTGCTCCCCATAGGGCCAAGGAGGGGCTGGGCTGCCTCTGGCTCCGTGGGCACTGCTGCTTGGCTGGTTGTGACCGCAGCGGAAAAAAAACTGCACACGTGTTCTCCTTCACGGAGCAAGCTGATGTGGCATGAAAAAGACTTGTTTGCACTGGCCCTATCAACCACGCCGAACCATCTAGGCAGGGACCCACCTAGGTCCTATGTAAAACAGCGCACCAAACGCGCTTCTAGGAGCTGAATTCTGCAAAGGGAAACTCTGCTCGGGGAACAAACCCCAGCCCCAGTGCGGCTTGGCTCAGGATCGCAGTGCCTGCCTAGTTCTCACCTAGCCCTAGGCTCCCCATAGGGCCAAGGAAGGTGTGGGCTGCCTCTGGCTCTGTGGGCACTGTTGCTTGGCTTGTGGTCTCCGCAGCTGGAAACCAACTCCACACGTGTTCTCCTTCGCGGAGAAGTCTGATTTGGCATGGAAAGGCCGTGTTTCCACTGGCCCTATCAAACCACGCCGAACCATCTAGGCAGGGACCCACCTAGGTCCTATGTTAAACAGCGCACCAAACGCGCTTCTAGGAGCTGCATTCTGCAAAGGGAAACTCTGCTTGGGGAACAAACCTCAGCCCCAATGGGTCTTGGCTCAGAATCCCAGCGCTTGCCTAGTTCTCACCTAGCCCTCTGCTCCCCATAGGGCCAAGGAGGGTCTGGGCTGCCTCTGGCTCCGTGGGCCCTGCTGCTTGGCTGGTGGTGTCCGCAGCTGGAAACCAACTCCAAATGTCCTCTCCTTCGCGGAGAAGGCTGATTTGGCATGACGAAGCCCTGTGTGCTATGGCCCTGCAACCCACCCATAGGCAGCTAGGGAGGGACCCACCTGGGGCCTAACTCCGAAACGGCACCCATCTCGCTTCTAGGAGCTGCATTCTGCAAAGGGAAAGTGCTCGGGGAACAAACCTCAGCCCCAGTGCGGCTTGGCTCAGGATCGCAGTGCCTGCCTAGTTCTCACCTAGCCCTAGGCTCCCCATAGGGCCAAGGAGGGGCTGGGCTGCCTCTGGCTCCTTGGGCACTGCTGCTTGGCTGGTGGTCTCCGCAGCTTTAATCCAACTCCAAACATCTTCTCCTTCGCGGAGATGGCTGATTTGGACTGAAGAAGCCCTGTTTGCACTGGCCCTAGCAACACGCCCATAGCCAGCTAGGGAGGGACCCACCTAGGGCCTATCTCTGTTACGGCACAGAACGTGCTTCTAAGAGCTGCGTTCTGCAAAGGGAAACTGTGCTCGGGGAACAAAACTCAGCCCCAATGTGGCTTGGCTCAGGATCCCAGCGCCTGCCTAGTTCTCACCTAGCACTCGGTCCCCATAGGACCAAGCAGGGTCTGGGCTGCCTCTGGCTCCGTGGGCACTGCTGCTTGGCTGGTGGTCTCCGGAGCTTGAAACGAACACCAAATGTCTTCTCCTTCGCGGAGAAGGCTAATTTGGCCTGAGAAAGCCGTGTGTGCACTGGCCCTAGCAACCGCCCCATAGCCAGCTAGGGAGGGACCCACCTAGGGCCTAGCTCTGAAACGGCACCAAACGTGCTTCTAGGAGCTGCATTCTGCAAAGGGAAACTGTGCTCGGGAAACATACCTCAGCCCCAATGTTGCTTGGCTCAGGGTCCCCGCGCTCGCCTAGTTCTCACCTAGCCCTATGCTCCCCATAGGGCCAAGGAGGGTCTGGGCTGCCTCTGGCTCCGTGGGCACTGCTGCTTGGCTGGTGGTCTCCGCAGCTGGAAACCAACTCCAAACGTCTTCTCCTATGTGGAGAAGGCTGACTTTGCCTGAGGAAGCCCTGCGTGCCCTGGCCCTAGCCACACCCCCATAGCCAGCTAGGGAGGGACACACCTAGGGCCTATCTCTGTTACGGCACAGAACGCGCTTCTAAGAGCTGCGTTCTGCAAAGGGAAATTGTGCTCGGGGAACAAACCTCAGCCCCCATGCGGCTTGGCTCAGAATCGCAGCGCTTGCCTAGTTCTCACCTAGCCCTCGGCTCCCCATAGGGCCAAGGAGGGTCTGGGCTGCCTCTGGCTCCGTGGGCACTGCTGCTTGGCTGGTGGTGTCCGCAGCTGGAAACCAACTCCAAATGTCTTCTCCTTCGCGGAGAAGGCTGATTTGGCATGGCGAAGCCCTGTGTGCAATGGCCCTGCGACCCACCCATTGGCAGCTAGGGAGGGAACCACCTAGGGCCTAGCTCCGAAACGGCACCCATCTCGCTTCTAGGAGCTGCATTCTGCAAAGGGAAACTGTGCTCGGGGAACAAACCTCAGCCCCAATGTTGCTTGGATCAGGGTCACAGCGCTTCCCTAGTACTCACCTAGCACTCTGCTCCCCATAGGGCCAAGGAGGGGCTGGGCTGCCTCTGGCTCCGTGGGCACTGCTGCTTGGCTGGTTGTGACCGCAGCGGAAAAAAAACTCCACACGTGTTCTCCTTCACGGAGCAAGCTGATGTGGCATGAAAAAGACTTGTTTGCACTGGCCCTATCAACCACGCCGAACCATCTAGGCAGGGACCCACCTAGGTCCTATGTAAAACAGCGCACCAAACGCGCTTCTAGGAGCTGAATTCTGCAAAGGGAAACTCTGCTCGGGGAACAAACCCCAGCCCCAGTGCGGCTTGGCTCAGGATCGCAGTGCCTGCCTAGTTCTCACCTAGCCCTAGGCTCCCCATAGGGCCAAGGAGGGTGTGGGCTGCCTCTGGCTCTGTGGGCACTGTTGCTTGGCTTGTGGTCTCCGCAGCTGGAAACCAACTCCACACGTGTTCTCCTTCGCGGAGAAGTCTGATTTGGCATGGAAAGGCCGTGTTTCCACTGGCCCTATCAAACCACGCCGAACCATCTAGGCAGGGACCCACCTAGGTCCTATGTTAAACAGCGCACCAAACGCGCTTCTAGGAGCTGCATTCTGCAAAGGGAAACTCTGCTCGGGGAACAAACCTCAGCCCCAATGGGTCTTGGCTCAGAATCCCAGCGCTTGCCTAGTTCTCACCTAGCCCTCTGCTCCCCATAGGGCCAAGGAGGGTCTGGGCTGCCTCTGGCTCCGTGGGCCCTGCTGCTTGGCTGGTGGTGTCCGCAGCTGGAAACCAACTCCAAATGTCCTCTCCTTCGCGGAGAAGGCTGATTTAGCATGACGAAGCCCTGTGTGCTATGGCCCTGCAACCCACCCATAGGCAGCTAGGGAGGGACCCACCTAGGGCCTAACTCCGAAACGGCACCCATCTCGCTTCTAGGAGCTGCATTCTGCAAAGGGAAAGTGCTCGGGGAACAAACCTCAGCCCCAGTGCGGCTTGGCTCAGGATCGCAGTGCCTGCCTAGTTCTCACCTAGCCCTAGGCTCCCCATAGGGCCAAGGAGGGGCTGGGCTGCCTCTGGCTCCTTGGGCACTGCTGCTTGGCTGGTGGTCTCCGCAGCTGTAATCCAACTCCAAACGTCTTCTCCTTCGCGGAGATGGCTGATTTGGACTGAAGAAGCCCTGTTTGCACTGGTCCTAGCAACACGCCCATAGCCAGCTAGGGAGGGACCCACCTAGGGCCTATCTCTGTTACGGCACAGAACGTGCTTCTAAGAGCTGCGTTCTGCAAAGGGAAACTGTGCTCGGGGAACAAAACTCAGCCCCAATGCGGCTTGGCTCAGGATCCCAGCGCCTGCCTAGTTCTCACCTAGCCCTCGGCTCCCCATAGGGCCAAGGAGGGTCTGGGCTGCCTCTGGCTCCGTGGGCACTGCTGCTTGGCTGGTGGTCTCCGCAGCTGGAAACCAACTCCACACGTGTTCTCCTTCGCGGAGAAGTCTGATTTGGCATGGAAAGGCCCTGTTTCCACTGGCCCTATCAAACCACGCCGAACCATCTAGGCAGGGACCCACCTAGGTCCTATGTTAAACAGCGCACCAAACGCGCTTCTAGGAGCTGCATTCTGCAAAGGGAAACTCTGCTTGGGGAACAAACCTCAGCCCCAATGGGTCTTGGCTCAGAATCCCAGCGCTTGCCTAGTTCTCACCTAGCCCTCTGCTCCCCATAGGGCCAAGGAGGGTCTGGGCTGCCTCTGGCTCCGTGGGCCCTGCTGCTTGGCTGGTGGTGTCCGCAGCTGGAAACCAACTCCAAATGTCCTCTCCTTCGCGGAGAAGGCTGATTTGGCATGACGAAGCCCTGTGTGCTATGGCCCTGCAACCCACCCATAGGCAGCTAGGGAGGGACCCACCTGGGGCCTAACTCCGAAACGGCACCCATCTCGCTTCTAGGAGCTGCATTCTGCAAAGGGAAAGTGCTCGGGGAACAAACCTCAGCCCCAGTGCGGCTTGGCTCAGGATCGCAGTGCCTGCCTAGTTCTCACCTAGCCCTAGGCTCCCCATAGGGCCAAGGAGGGGCTGGGCTGCCTCTGGCTCCTTGGGCACTGCTGCTTGGCTGGTGGTCTCCGCAGCTTTAATCCAACTCCAAACATCTTCTCCTTCGCGGAGATGGCTGATTTGGACTGAAGAAGCCCTGTTTGCACTGGCCCTAGCAACACGCCCATAGCCAGCTAGGGAGGGACCCACCTAGGGCCTATCTCTGTTACGGCACAGAACGTGCTTCTAAGAGCTGCGTTCTGCAAAGGGAAACTGTGCTCGGGGAACAAAACTCAGCCCCAATGCGGCTTGGCTCAGGATCCCAGCGCCTGCCTAGTTCTCACCTAGCACTCGGTCCCCATAGGACCAAGCAGGGTCTGGGCTGCCTCTGGCTCCGTGGGCACTGCTGCTTGGCTGGTGGTCTCCGGAGCTTGAAACGAACACCAAATGTCTTCTCCTTCGCGGAGAAGGCTAATTTGGCCTGAGAAAGCCGTGTGTGCACTGGCCCTAGCAACCGCCCCATAGCCAGCTAGGGAGGGAACCACCTAGGGCCTAGCTCTGAAACGGCACCAAACGTGCTTCTAGGAGCTGCATTCTGCAAAGGGAAACTGTGCTCGGGAAACATACCTCAGCCCCAATGTTGCTTGGCTCAGGGTCCCCGCGCTCGCCTAGTTCTCACCTAGCCCTTTGCTCCCCATAGGGCCAAGGAGGGTCTGGGCTGCCTCTGGCTCCGTGGGCACTGCTGCTTGGCTGGTGGTCTCCGCAGCTGGAAACCAACTCCAAACGTCTTCTCCTATGTGGAGAAGGCTGACTTTGCCTGAGGAAGCCCTGCGTGCCCTGGCCCTAGCCACACCCCCATAGCCAGCTAGGGAGGGACACACCTAGGGCCTATCTCTGTTACGGCACAGAACGCGCTTCTAAGAGCTGCGTTCTGCAAAGGGAAATTGTGCTCGGGGAACAAACCTCAGCCCCCATGCGGCTTGGCTCAGAATCGCAGCGCTTGCCTAGTTCTCACCTAGCCCTCGGCTCCCCATAGGGCCAAGGAGGGTCTGGGCTGCCTCTGGCTCCGTGGGCACTGCTGCTTGGCTGGTGGTGTCCGCAGCTGGAAACCAACTCCAAATGTCTTCTCCTTCGCGGAGAAGGCTGATTTGGCATGGCGAAGCCCTGTGTGCAATGGCCCTGCGACCCACCCATTGGCAGCTAGGGAGGGAACCACCTAGGGCCTAGCTCCGAAACGGCACCCATCTCGCTTCTAGGAGCTGCATTCTGCAAAGGGAAACTGTGCTCGGGGAACAAACCTCAGCCCCAATGTTGCTTGGATCAGGGTCACAGCGCTTCCCTAGTACTCACCTAGCACTCTGCTCCCCATAGGGCCAAGGAGGGGCTGGGCTGCCTCTGGCTCCGTGGGCACTGCTGCTTGGCTGGTTGTGACCGCAGCGGAAAAAAAACTCCACACGTGTTCTCCTTCACGGAGCAAGCTGATGTGGCATGAAAAAGACTTGTTTGCACTGGCCCTATCAACCACGCCGAACCATCTAGGCAGGGACCCACCTAGGTCCTATGTAAAACAGCGCACCAAACGCGCTTCTAGGAGCTGAATTCTGCAAAGGGAAACTCTGCTCGGGGAACAAACCCCAGCCCCAGTGCGGCTTGGCTCAGGATCGCAGTGCCTGCCTAGTTCTCACCTAGCCCTAGGCTCCCCATAGGGCCAAGGAGGGTGTGGGCTGCCTCTGGCTCTGTGGGCACTGTTGCTTGGCTTGTGGTCTCCGCAGCTGGAAACCAACTCCACACGTGTTCTCCTTCGCGGAGAAGTCTGATTTGGCATGGAAAGGCCGTGTTTCCACTGGCCCTATCAAACCACGCCGAACCATCTAGGCAGGGACCCACCTAGGTCCTATGTTAAACAGCGCACCAAACGCGCTTCTAGGAGCTGCATTCTGCAAAGGGAAACTCTGCTCGGGGAACAAACCTCAGCCCCAATGGGTCTTGGCTCAGAATCCCAGCGCTTGCCTAGTTCTCACCTAGCCCTCTGCTCCCCATAGGGCCAAGGAGGGTCTGGGCTGCCTCTGGCTCCGTGGGCCCTGCTGCTTGGCTGGTGGTGTCCGCAGCTGGAAACCAACTCCAAATGTCCTCTCCTTCGCGGAGAAGGCTGATTTAGCATGACGAAGCCCTGTGTGCTATGGCCCTGCAACCCACCCATAGGCAGCTAGGGAGGGACCCACCTAGGGCCTAACTCCGAAACGGCACCCATCTCGCTTCTAGGAGCTGCATTCTGCAAAGGGAAAGTGCTCGGGGAACAAACCTCAGCCCCAGTGCGGCTTGGCTCAGGATCGCAGTGCCTGCCTAGTTCTCACCTAGCCCTAGGCTCCCCATAGGGCCAAGGAGGGGCTGGGCTGCCTCTGGCTCCTTGGGCACTGCTGCTTGGCTGGTGGTCTCCGCAGCTTTAATCCAACTCCAAACGTCTTCTCCTTCGCGGAGATGGCTGATTTGGACTGAAGAAGCCCTGTTTGCACTGGTCCTAGCAACACGCCCATAGCCAGCTAGGGAGGGACCCACCTAGGGCCTATCTCTGTTACGGCACAGAACGTGCTTCTAAGAGCTGCGTTCTGCAAAGGGAAACTGTGCTCGGGGAACAAAACTCAGCCCCAATGCGGCTTGGCTCAGGATCCCAGCGCCTGCCTAGTTCTCACCTAGCCCTCGGCTCCCCATAGGGCCAAGGAGGGTCTGGGCTGCCTCTGGCTCCGTGGGCACTGCTGCTTGGCTGGTGGTCTCCGCAGCTGGAAACCAACTCCACACGTGTTCTCCTTCGCGGAGAAGTCTGATTTGGCATGGAAAGGCCCTGTTTCCACTGGCCCTATCAAACCACGCCGAACCATCTAGGCAGGGACCCACCTAGGTCCTATGTTAAACAGCGCACCAAACACGCTTCTAGGAGCTGCATTCTACAAAGGGAAACTCTGCTCGGGGAACAAACCTCAGCCCCAATGGGTCTTGGCTCAGAATCCCAGCGCTTGCCTAGTTCTCACCTAGCCCTCTGCTCCCCATAGGGCCAAGGAGGGTCTGGGCTGCCTCTGGCTCCGTGGGCACTGCTGCTTGGCTGGTGGTGTCCGCAGCTTGAAACCAACTCCAGATGTCCTCTCCTTCGCGGAGAAGGCTGATTTGGCATGACGAAGCCCTGTGTGCTATGGCCCTGCAACCCACCCATAGGCAGCTAGGGAGGGACCCACCTGGGGCCTAACTCCGAAACGGCACCCATCTCGCTTCTAGGAGCTGCATTCTGCAAAGGGAAAGTGCTCGGGGTACAAACCTCAGCCCCAGTGCGGCTTGGCTCAGGATCGCAGTGCCTGCCTAGTTCTCACCTAGCCCTAGGCTCCCCATAGGGCCAAGGAGGGTCTGGGCTGCCTCTGGCTCCTTGGGCACTGCTGCTTGGCTGGTGGTCTCCGCAGCTTTAATCCAACTCCAAACGTCTTCTCCTTCGCGGAGATGGCTGATTTGGACTGAAGAAGCCCTGTTTGCACTGGCCCTAGCAACACGCCCATAGCCAGCTAGGGAGGGACCCACCTAGGGCCTATCTCTGTTACGGCACAGAACGTGCTTCTAAGAGCTGCGTTCTGCAAAGGGAAACTGTGCTCGGGGAACAAAACTCAGCCCCAATGCGGCTTGGCTCAGGATCCCAGCGCCTGCCTAGTTCTCACCTAGCACTCGGCTCCCCATAGGACCAAGCAGGGTCTGGGCTGCCTCTGGCTCCGTGGGCACTGCTGCTTGGCTGGTGGTCTCCGGAGCTTGAAACGAACACCAAATGTCTTCTCCTTCGCGGAGAAGGCTAATTTGGCCTGAGAAAGCCGTGTGTGCACTGGCCCTAGCAACCGCCCCATAGCCAGCTAGGGAGGGACCCACCTAGGGCCTAGCTCTGAAACGGCACCAAACGTGCTTCTAGGAGCTGCATTCTGCAAAGGGAAAATGTGCTCGGGAAACATACCTCAGCCCCAATGTTGCTTGGCTCAGGGTCCCCGCGCTCGCCTAGTTCTCACCTAGCCCTATGCTCCCCATAGGGCCAAGGAGGGTCTGGGCTGCCTCTGGCTCCGTGGGCACTGCTGCTTGGCTGGTGGTCTCCGCAGCTGGAAACCAACTCCAAACGTCTTCTCCTATGTGGAGAAGGCTGACTTTGCCTGAGGAAGCCCTGTGTGCCCTGGCCCTAGCCACACCCCCATAGCCAGCTAGGGAGGGACCCACCTAGGGCCTAGCTCCGAAACGGCACAGAACGCGCTTCTAAGAGCTGCGTTCTGCAAAGGGATATTGTGCTCGGGGAACAAACCTCAGCCCCCATGCGGCTTGGCTCAGAATCGCAGCGCTTGCCTAGTTCTCACCTAGCCCTCGGCTCCCCATAGGGCCAAGGAGGGTCTGGGCTGCCTCTGGCTCCGTGGGCCCTGCTGCTTGGCTGGTGGTGTCCGCAGCTGGAAACCAACTCCAAATGTCCTCTCCTTCGCGGAGAAGGCTGATTTAGCATGACGAAGCCCTGTGTGCTATGGCCCTGCAACCCACCCATAGGCAGCTAGGGAGGGACCCACCTAGGGCCTAACTCCGAAACGGCACCCATCTCGCTTCTAGGAGCTGCATTCTGCAAAGGGAAAGTGCTCGGGGAACAAACCTCAGCCCCAGTGCGGCTTGGCTCAGGATCGCAGTGCCTGCCTAGTTCTCACCTAGCCCTAGGCTCCCCATAGGGCCAAGGAGGGGCTGGGCTGCCTCTGGCTCCTTGGGCACTGCTGCTTGGCTGGTGGTCTCCGCAGCTTTAATCCAACTCCAAACGTCTTCTCCTTCGCGGAGATGGCTGATTTGGACTGAAGAAGCCCTGTTTGCACTGGTCCTAGCAACACGCCCATAGCCAGCTAGGGAGGGACCCACCTAGGGCCTATCTCTGTTACGGCACAGAACGTGCTTCTAAGAGCTGCGTTCTGCAAAGGGAAACTGTGCTCGGGGAACAAAACTCAGCCCCAATGCGGCTTGGCTCAGGATCCCAGCGCCTGCCTAGTTCTCACCTAGCCCTCGGCTCCCCATAGGGCCAAGGAGGGTCTGGGCTGCCTCTGGCTCCGTGGGCACTGCTGCTTGGCTGGTGGTCTCCGCAGCTGGAAACCAACTCCACACGTGTTCTCCTTCGCGGAGAAGTCTGATTTGGCATGGAAAGGCCCTGTTTCCACTGGCCCTATCAAACCACGCCGAACCATCTAGGCAGGGACCCACCTAGGTCCTATGTTAAACAGCGCACCAAACACGCTTCTAGGAGCTGCATTCTACAAAGGGAAACTCTGCTCGGGGAACAAACCTCAGCCCCAATGGGTCTTGGCTCAGAATCCCAGCGCTTGCCTAGTTCTCACCTAGCCCTCTGCTCCCCATAGGGCCAAGGAGGGTCTGGGCTGCCTCTGGCTCCGTGGGCACTGCTGCTTGGCTGGTGGTGTCCGCAGCTTGAAACCAACTCCAGATGTCCTCTCCTTCGCGGAGAAGGCTGATTTGGCATGACGAAGCCCTGTGTGCTATGGCCCTGCAACCCACCCATAGGCAGCTAGGGAGGGACCCACCTGGGGCCTAACTCCGAAACGGCACCCATCTCGCTTCTAGGAGCTGCATTCTGCAAAGGGAAAGTGCTCGGGGTACAAACCTCAGCCCCAGTGCGGCTTGGCTCAGGATCGCAGTGCCTGCCTAGTTCTCACCTAGCCCTAGGCTCCCCATAGGGCCAAGGAGGGTCTGGGCTGCCTCTGGCTCCTTGGGCACTGCTGCTTGGCTGGTGGTCTCCGCAGCTTTAATCCAACTCCAAACGTCTTCTCCTTCGCGGAGATGGCTGATTTGGACTGAAGAAGCCCTGTTTGCACTGGCCCTAGCAACACGCCCATAGCCAGCTAGGGAGGGACCCACCTAGGGCCTATCTCTGTTACGGCACAGAACGTGCTTCTAAGAGCTGCGTTCTGCAAAGGGAAACTGTGCTCGGGGAACAAAACTCAGCCCCAATGCGGCTTGGCTCAGGATCCCAGCGCCTGCCTAGTTCTCACCTAGCACTCGGCTCCCCATAGGACCAAGCAGGGTCTGGGCTGCCTCTGGCTCCGTGGGCACTGCTGCTTGGCTGGTGGTCTCCGGAGCTTGAAACGAACACCAAATGTCTTCTCCTTCGCGGAGAAGGCTAATTTGGCCTGAGAAAGCCGTGTGTGCACTGGCCCTAGCAACCGCCCCATAGCCAGCTAGGGAGGGACCCACCTAGGGCCTAGCTCTGAAACGGCACCAAACGTGCTTCTAGGAGCTGCATTCTGCAAAGGGAAACTGTGCTCGGGAAACATACCTCAGCCCCAATGTTGCTTGGCTCAGGGTCCCCGCGCTCGCCTAGTTCTCACCTAGCCCTATGCTCCCCATAGGGCCAAGGAGGGTCTGGGCTGCCTCTGGCTCCGTGGGCACTGCTGCTTGGCTGGTGGTCTCCGCAGCTGGAAACCAACTCCAAACGTCTTCTCCTATGTGGAGAAGGCTGACTTTGCCTGAGGAAGCCCTGTGTGCCCTGGCCCTAGCCACACCCCCATAGCCAGCTAGGGAGGGACCCACCTAGGGCCTAGCTCCGAAACGGCACAGAACGCGCTTCTAAGAGCTGCGTTCTGCAAAGGGATATTGTGCTCGGGGAACAAACCTCAGCCCCCATGCGGCTTGGCTCAGAATCGCAGCGCTTGCCTAGTTCTCACCTAGCCCTCGGCTCCCCATAGGGCCAAGGAGGGTCTGGGCTGCCTCTGGCTCCGTGGGCACTGCTGCTTGGCTGGTGGTGTCCGCAGCTGGAAACCAACTCCAAATGTCTTCTCCTTCGCGGAGAAGGCTGATTTGGCATGGCGAAGCCCTGTGTGCAATGGCCCTGCGACCCACCCATTGGCAGCTAGGGAGGGACCCACCTAGGGCCTAGCTCCGAAACGGCACCCATCTCGCTTCTAGGAGCTGCATTCTGCAAAGGGAAACTGTGCTCGGGGAACAAACCTCAGCCCCAATGTTGCTTGGATCAGGGTCACAGCGCTTCCCTAGTACTCACCTAGCACTCTGCTCCCCATAGGGCCAAGGAGGGGCTGGGCTGCCTCTGGCTCCGTGGGCACTGCTGCTTGGCTGGTTGTGACCGCAGCGGAAAAAAAACTCCACACGTGTTCTCCTTCACGGAGCAAGCTGATGTGGCATGAAAAAGACTTGTTTGCACTGGCCCTATCAACCACGCCGAACCATCTAGGCAGGGACCCACCTAGGTCCTATGTAAAACAGCGCACCAAACGCGCTTCTAGGAGCTGAATTCTGCAAAGGGAAACTCTGCTCGGGGAACAAACCCCAGCCCCAGTGCGGCTTGGCTCAGGATCGCAGTGCCTGCCTAGTTCTCACCTAGCCCTAGGCTCCCCATAGGGCCAAGGAGGGTGTGGGCTGCCTCTGGCTCTGTGGGCACTGTTGCTTGGCTTGTGGTCTCCGCAGCTGGAAACCAACTCCACACGTGTTCTCCTTCGCGGAGAAGTCTGATTTGGCATGGAAAGGCCGTGTTTCCACTGGCCCTATCAAACCACGCCGAACCATCTAGGCAGGGACCCACCTAGGTCCTATGTTAAACAGCGCACCAAACGCGCTTCTAGGAGCTGCATTCTGCAAAGGGAAACTCTGCTCGGGGAACAAACCTCAGCCCCAATGGGTCTTGGCTCAGAATCCCAGCGCTTGCCTAGTTCTCACCTAGCCCTCTGCTCCCCATAGGGCCAAGGAGGGTCTGGGCTGCCTCTGGCTCCGTGGGCACTGCTGCTTGGCTGGTGGTGTCCGCAGCTGGAAACCAACTCCAAATGTCTTCTCCTTCGCGGAGAAGGCTGATTTGGGATGACGAAGCCCTGTGTGCTATGGCCCTGCAACCCACCCATAGGCAGCTAGGGAGGGACCCACCTGGGGCCTAACTCCGAAACGGCACCCATCTCGCTTCTAGGAGCTGCATTCTGCAAAGGGAAAGTGCTCGGGGAACAAACCTCAGCCCCAGTGCGGCTTGGCTCAGGATCGCAGTGCCTGCCTAGTTCTCACCTAGCCCTAGGCTCCCCATAGGGCCAAGGAGGGTCTGGGCTGCCTCTGGCTCCTTGGGCACTGCTGCTTGGCTGGTGGTCTCCGCAGCTTTAATCCAACTCCAAACGTCTTCTCCTTCGCGGAGATGGCTGATTTGGACTGAAGAAGCCCTGTTTGCACTGGTCCTAGCAACACGCCCATAGCCAGCTAGGGAGGGACCCACCTAGGGCCTATCTCTGTTACGGCACAGAACGTGCTTCTAAGAGCTGCGTTCTGCAAAGGGAAACTGTGCTCGGGGGACAAAATTCAGCCCCAATGCGGCTTGGCTCAGGATCCCAGCGCCTGCCTAGTTCTCACCTAGCCCTCGGCTCCCCATAGGGCCAAGGAGGGGCTGGGCTGCCTCTGGCTCCGTGGGCACTGCTGCTTGGCTGGTGGTGACCGCAGCTGGAAACCTACTCCAAACGTGTTCTCCTTCACGGAAAAGGCTGATTTTCATGGAAAGGCATCGTTTGAACTTGCCCTAGCAACCGCCCCATAGCCAGCTAGGGAGGGACCCACCTAGGGCCTAGCTCCGATACGGCACAGAACGCGCTTCTAAGAGCTGCGTTCTGCAAAGGGAAACTGTGCTCGGGGAACAAAACTCAGCCCCAATGCGGCTTGGCTCAGGATCCCAGCGCCTGCCTAGTTCTCACCTAGCCCTCGGCTCCCCATAGGGCCAAGGAGGGTCTGGGCTGCCTCTGGCTCCGTGGGCACTGCTGCTTGGCTGGTGGTGTCCGCAGCTGGAAACAAACTCCAAACGTCTTCTCCTTTGCGGAGAAGGCAGATTTGGCATTGCAAGGCCTTGCTTCTACTGGCCCTAGCAACCCAAACTTAGCCAGCCAGGGAGGAACCTACCTGGGGCCTAGCTCCGAAAAGGTACAAAACGTGTTCTAGGAGCTGCATTCTACAAAAGGAACCTGTGCTCGGGGAACAAACCTCAGCCCCCATGCGGCTTGGCTCAGGATCACAGCGCCTGCCTAGTTCTCACCTAGCACTAGGCTCCCCATAGGGCCAAGCAGGGTCTGGGCTGCCTCTGGCTCCGTGGGCACTGCTGCTTGGCTGGTGGTCCCCGGAGCTTGAAACGAACACCAAATGTCTTCTCCTTCGCGGAGAAGGCTGATTTGGCCTGAGAAAGCCGTGTGTGCACTGGCCCTAGCAACCCAACATTAGGCAGCTAGGGAGGGACCCACCTAGGGCCTAGCTCTGAAACGGCACCAAACGTGCTTCTAGGAGCTGCATTCTGCAAAGGGAAACTGTGCTCGGGGAACATACCTCAGCCCCAATGTTGCTTGGCTCAGGGTCCCCGCGCTCGCCTAGTTCTCACCTAGTCCTATGCTCCCCATAGGGCCAAGGAGGTTCTGGGCTGCCTCTGGCTCCGTGGGCACTGCTGCTTGGCTGGTGGTCTCCGCAACTTTAATCCATCTCCAAACGTCTTCTCCTATGTGGAGAAGGCTGACTTTGCCTGAGGAAGCCCTGCGTGCCCTGGCCCTAGCCACACCCCATAGCCAGCTAGGGAGTACCCACCTAGGGCCTATCTCTGTTGCGGCACAGAACGCGCTTCTAAGAGCTGCGTTCTGCAAAGGGATATTGTGCTCGGGGAACAAACCTCAGCCCCCATGCGGCTTGGCTCAGAATCGCAGCGCTTGCCTAGTTCTCACCTAGCCCTCTGCTCCCCATAGGGCCAAGGAGGGGCTGGGCTGCCTCTGGCTCCGTGGGCACTGCTGCTTGGCTGGTGGTCTCCGCAGCTTTAATCCATCTCCAAACGTCTTCTCCTTCGTGGAGATGGCTGATTTGGACTGAAGAAGCCCTGGGTGCCCTGGCCCTAGCCAAACCCCCATAGCCAGCTAGGGAGGGACCCACCTAGGGCCTATCTCTGTTACGGCACAGAACGCGCTTCTAAGAGCTGCATTCTGCAAAGGGAAATTGTGCTCGGGGAACAAACCTCAGCCCCCATGCGGCTTGGCTCAGAATCGCAGCGCTTGCCTAGTTCTCACCTAGCCCTCTGCTCCCCATAGGGCCAAGGAGGGGCTGGGCTGCCTCTGGCTCCGTGGGCACTGCTGCTTGGCTAGTGGTCTCCGCAGCTGGAAACCAACTCCAAATGTCTTCTCCTTCGCGGAGAATGCTGATTTGGCATGGCGAAGCCCTTTGTGCAATGGCCCTGCGACCCACCCATAGGCAGCTAGGGAGGGACCCACCTAGAGCCTAGCTCCGAAACGGCACCCATCTCGCTTCATGGAGCTGCATTCTGCAAAGGGAAACTGTGCTCGGGGAACAAACCTCAGCCCCAATGTTGCTTGGATCAGGGTCACAGCGCTTCCCTAGTACTCACCTAGCACTCTGCTCCCCATAGGGCCAAGGAGGGGATGGGCTGCCTCTGGCTCCGTGGGCACTGCTGCTTGGCTGGTTGTGACCGCAGCGGAAAAAAAACTCCACACGTGTTCTCCTTCACGGAGCAAGCTGATGTGGCATGAAAAAGACTTGTTTGCACTGGCCCTATCAACCACGCCGAACCATCTAGGCAGGGACCCACCTAGGTCCTATGTAAAACAGCGCACCAAACGCGCTTCTAAGAGCTGCGTTCTGCAAAGGGAAACTGTGCTCGGGGAACAAAACTCAGCCCCAATGCGGCTTGGCTCAGGATCCCAGCGCCTGCCTAGTTCTCACCTAGCCCTCGGCTCCCCATAGGGCCAAGGAGGGGCTGGGCTGCCTCTGGCTCCGTGGGCACTGCTGCTTGGCTGGTGGTGTCCGCAGCTGGAAACCAACTCCAAACGTCTTCTCCTTTGCGGAGAAGGCAGATTTGGCATTGCAAGGCCTTGCTTCTACTGGCCCTAGCAACCCAACCTTAGCCAGCCAGGGAGGAACCTACCTGGGGCCTAGCTCCGAAAAGGTACAAAACGTGTTCTAGGAGCTGCATTCTACAAAAGGAACCTGTGCTCGGGGAACAAACCTCAGCCCCCATGCGGCTTGGCTCAGGATCACAGCGCTTGCCTAGTTCTCACCTAGCAATAGGCTCCCCATAGGGCCAAGCAGGGTCTGGGCTGCCTCTGGCTCCGTGGGCACTGCTGCTTGGCTGGTGGTCCCCGGAGCTTGAAACGAACACCAAATGTCTTCTCCTTCGCGGAGAAGGCTGATTTGGCCTGAGAAAGCCGTGTGTGCACTGGCCCTAGCAACCCACCTTTAGGCAGCTAGGGAGGGACCCACCTAGGGCCTAGCTCTGAAACGGCACCAAACGTGCTTCTAGGAGCTGCATTCTGCAAAGGGAAACTGTGCTCGGGGAACATACCTCAGCCCCAATGTTGCTTGGCTCAGGGTCCTCGCGCTCGCCTAGTTCTCACCTAGTCCTATGCTCCCCATAGGGCCAAGGAGGTTCTGGGCTGCCTCTGGCTCCGTGGGCACTGCTGCTTGGCTGGTGGTCTCCGCAGCTTTAATCCATCTCCAAACGTCTTCTCCTTCGCGGAGATGGCTGATTTGGACTGAAGAAGCCCTGGGTGCCCTGGCCCTAGCCAAACCCCCATAGCCAGCTAGGGAGGGACCCACCTAGGGCCTATCTCTGTTACGGCACAGAACGCGCTTCTAAGAGCTGCGTTCTGCAAAGGGAAATTGTGCTCGGGGAACAAACCTCAGCCCCCAAGCGGCTTGGCTCAGAATCGCAGCGCTTGCCTAGTTCTCACCTAGCCCTCTGCTACCCATAGGGCCAAGGAGGGTCTGGGCTGCCTCTGGCTCCCTGGGCACTGCTGCTTGGCTGGTGGTGTCCGCAGCTGGAAACCAACTCCACACGTGTTCTCCTTCGCGGAGAAGTCTGATTTGGCATGGAAAGGCCGTGTTTCCACTGGCCCTATCAAACCACGCCGAACCATCTAGGCAGGGACCCACCTAGGTCCTATGTTAAACAGCGCACCAAACGCGCTTCTAGGAGCTGCATTCTGCAAAGGGAAACTCTGCTCGGGGAACAAACCTCAGCCCCAATGGGTCTTGGCTCAGAATCCCAGCGCTTGCCTAGTTCTCACCTAGCCCTCTGCTCCCCATAGGGCCAAGGAGGGTCTGGGCTGCCTCTGGCTCCGTGGGCACTGCTGCTTGGCTGGTGGTGTCCGCAGCTTGAAACCAACTCCAGATGTCCTCTCCTTCGCGGAGAAGGCTGATTTGGCATGACGAAGCCCTGTGTGCTATGGCCCTGCAACCCACCCATAGGCAGCTAGGGAGGGACCCACCTGGGGCCTAACTCCGAAACGGCACCCATCTCGCTTCTAGGAGCTGCATTCTGCAAAGGGAAAGTGCTCGGGGAACAAACCTCAGCCCCAGTGCGGCTTGGCTCAGGATCGCAGTGCCTGCCTAGTCCGCAGTGCTCACCTAACCCTAGGCTCCCCATAGGGCCAAGGAGGGTCTGGGCTGCCTCTGGCTCCTTGGGCACTGCTGCTTGGCTGGTGGTCTCCGCAGCTTTAATCCAACTCCAAACGTCTTCTCCTTCGCGGAGATGGCTGATTTGGACTGAAGAAGCCCTGTTTGCACTGGCCCTAGCAACACGCCCATAGCCAGCTAGGGAGGGACCCACCTAGGGCCTATCTCTGTTACGGCACAGAACGTGCTTCTAAGAGCTGCGTTCTGCAAAGGGAAACTGTGCTCGGGGAACAAAACTCAGCCCCAATGCGGCTTGGCTCAGGATCCCAGCGCCTGCCTAGTTCTCACCTAGCCCTCGGCTCCCCATAGGGCCAAGGAGGGGCTGGGCTGCCTCTGGCTCCGTGGGCACTGCTGCTTGGCTGGTGGTGTCCGCAGCTGGAAACCAACTCCAAACGTCTTCTCCTTTGCGGAGAAGGCAGATTTGGCATTGCAAGGCCTTGCTTCTACTGGCCCTAGCAACCCAACCTTAGCCAGCCAGGGAGGAACCTACCTGGGGCCTAGCTCCGAAAAGGTACAAAACGTGTTCTAGGAGCTGCATTCTACAAAAGGAACCTGTGCTCGGGGAACAAACCTCAGCCCCCATGCGGCTTGGCTCAGGATCACAGCGCTTGCCTAGTTCTCACCTAGCCCTCTGCTCCCCATAGGGCCAAGGAGGGTCTGGGCTGCCTCTGGCTCCGTGGGCACTGCTGCTTGGCTGGTGGTGTCCGCAGCTTGAAACCAACTCCAGATGTCCTCTCCTTCGCGGAGAAGGCTGATTTGGGATGACGAAGCCCTGTGTGCTATGGCCGTGCAACCCACCCATAGGCAGCTAGGGAGGGACCCACCTGGGGCCTAACTCCGAAACGGCACCCATCTCGCTTCTAGGAGCTGCATTCTGCAAAGGGAAAGTGCTCGGGGAACAAACCTCAGCCCCAGTGCGGCTTGGCTCAGGATCGCAGTGCCTGCCTAGTTCTCACCTAGCCCTAGGCTCCCCAAAGGGCCAAGGAGGGTCTGGGCTGCCTCTGGCTCCTTGGGCACTGCTGCTTGGCTGGTGGTCTCCGCAGCTTTAATCCAACTCCAAACGTCTTCTCCTTCGCGGAGATGGCTGATTTGGACTGAAGAAGCCCTGTTTGCACTGGTCCTAGCAACACGCCCATAGCCAGCTAGGGAGGGACCCACCTAGGGCCTATCTCTGTTACGGCACAGAACGTGCTTCTAAGAGCTGCGTTCTGCAAAGGGAAACTGTGCTCGGGGGACAAAATTCAGCCCCAATGCGGCTTGGCTCAGGATCCCAGCGCCTGCCTAGTTCTCACCTAGCCCTCGGCTCCCCATAGGGCCAAGGAGGGGCTGGGCTGCCTCTGGCTCCGTGGGCACTGCTGCTTGGCTGGTGGTGACCGCAGCTGGAAACCTACTCCAAACGTGTTCTCCTTCACGGAAAAGGCTGATTTTCATGGAAAGGCATCGTTTGAACTTGCCCTAGCAACCGCCCCATAGCCAGCTAGGGAGGGACCCACCTAGGGCCTAGCTCCGATACGGCACAGAACGCGCTTCTAAGAGCTGCGTTCTGCAAAGGGAAACTGTGCTCGGGGAACAAAACTCAGCCCCAATGCGGCTTGGCTCAGGATCCCAGCGCCTGCCTAGTTCTCACCTAGCCCTCGGCTCCCCATAGGGCCAAGGAGGGTCTGGGCTGCCTCTGGCTCCGTGGGCACTGCTGCTTGGCTGGTGGTGTCCGCAGCTGGAAACAAACTCCAAACGTCTTCTCCTTTGCGGAGAAGGCAGATTTGGCATTGCAAGGCCTTGCTTCTACTGGCCCTAGCAACCCAACCTTAGCCAGCCAGGGAGGGACCTACCTGGGGCCTAGCTCCGAAAAGGTACAAAACGTGTTCTAGGAGCTGCATTCTACAAAAGGAACCTGTGCTCGGGGAACAAACCTCAGCCCCCATGCGGCTTGGCTCAGGATCACAGCGCCTGCCTAGTTCTCACCTAGCACTAGGCTCCCCATAGGGCCAAGCAGGGTCTGGGCTGCCTCTGGCTCCGTGGGCACTGCTGCTTGGCTGGTGGTCCCCGGAGCTTGAAACGAACACCAAATGTCTTCTCCTTCGCGGAGAAGGCTGATTTGGCCTGAGAAAGCCGTGTGTGCACTGGCCCTAGCAACCCAACATTAGGCAGCTAGGGAGGGACCCACCTAGGGCCTAGCTCTGAAACGGCACCAAACGTGCTTCTAGGAGCTGCATTCTGCAAAGGGAAACTGTGCTCGGGGAACATACCTCAGCCCCAATGTTGCTTGGCTCAGGGTCCCCGCGCTCGCCTAGTTCTCACCTAGTCCTATGCTCCCCATAGGGCCAAGGAGGTTCTGGGCTGCCTCTGGCTCCGTGGGCACTGCTGCTTGGCTGGTGGTCTCCGCAACTTTAATCCATCTCCAAACGTCTTCTCCTATGTGGAGAAGGCTGACTTTGCCTGAGGAAGCCCTGCGTGCCCTGGCCCTAGCCACACCCCATAGCCAGCTAGGGAGTACCCACCTAGGGCCTATCTCTGTTGCGGCACAGAACGCGCTTCTAAGAGCTGCGTTCTGCAAAGGGATATTGTGCTCGGGGAACAAACCTCAGCCCCCATGCGGCTTGGCTCAGAATCGCAGCGCTTGCCTAGTTCTCACCTAGCCCTCTGCTCCCCATAGGGCCAAGGAGGGGCTGGGCTGCCTCTGGCTCCGTGGGCACTGCTGCTTGGCTGGTGGTCTCCGCAGCTTTAATCCATCTCCAAACGTCTTCTCCTTCGTGGAGATGGCTGATTTGGACTGAAGAAGCCCTGGGTGCCCTGGCCCTAGCCAAACCCCCATAGCCAGCTAGGGAGGGACCCACCTAGGGCCTATCTCTGTTACGGCACAGAACGCGCTTCTAAGAGCTGCATTCTGCAAAGGGAAATTGTGCTCGGGGAACAAACCTCAGCCCCCATGCGGCTTGGCTCAGAATCGCAGCGCTTGCCTAGTTCTCACCTAGCCCTCTGCTCCCCATAGGGCCAAGGAGGGGCTGGGCTGCCTCTGGCTCCGTGGGCACTGCTGCTTGGCTAGTGGTCTCCGCAGCTGGAAACCAACTCCAAATGTCTTCTCCTTCGCGGAGAATGCTGATTTGGCATGGCGAAGCCCTTTGTGCAATGGCCCTGCGACCCACCCATAGGCAGCTAGGGAGGGACCCACCTAGGGCCTAGCTCCGAAACGGCACCCATCTCGCTTCTAGGAGCTGCATTCTGCAAAGGGAAACTGTGCTCGGGGAACAAACCTCAGCCCCAATGTTGCTTGGATCAGGGTCACAGCGCTTCCCTAGTACTCACCTAGCACTCTGCTCCCCATAGGGCCAAGGAGGGGATGGGCTGCCTCTGGCTCCGTGGGCACTGCTGCTTGGCTGGTTGTGACCACAGCGGAAAAAAAACTGCACACGTGTTCTCCTTCACGGAGCAAGCTGATGTGGCATGAAAAAGACTTGTTTGCACTGGCCCAATCAACCACGCCGAACCATCTAGGCAGGGACCCACCTAGGTCCTATGTAAAACAGCGCACCAAACGCGCTTCTAGGAGCTGAATTCTGCAAAGGGAAACTCTGCTCGGGGAACAAACCCCAGCCCCAGTGCGGCTTGGCTCAGGATCGCAGTGCCTGCCTAGTTCTCACCTAGCCCTAGGCTCCCCATAGGGCCAAGGAGGGTGTGGGCTGCCTCTGGCTCTGTGGGCACTGTTGCTTGGCTTGTGGTCTCCGCAGCTGGAAACCAACTCCACACGTGTTCTCCTTCGCGGAGAAGTCTGATTTGGCATGGAAAGGCCGTGTTTCCACTGGCCCTATCAAACCACGCCGAACCATCTAGGCAGGGACCCACCTAGGTCCTATGTTAAACAGCGCACCAAACGCGCTTCTAGGAGCTGCATTCTGCAAAGGGAAACTCTGCTCGGGGAATAAACCTCAGCCCCAATGGGTCTTGGCTCAGAATCCCAGCACTTGCCTAGTTCTCACCTAGCCCTCTGCTCCCCATAGGGCCAAGGAGGGTCTGGGCTGCCTCTGGCTCCGTGGGCACTGCTGCTTGGCTGGTGGTGTCCGCAGCTGGAAACCAACTCCAAATGTCTTCTCCTTCGCGGAGAAGGCTGATTTGGCATGACGAAGCCCTGTGTGCTATGGCCCTGCGACCCACCCATAGGCAGCTAGGGAGGGACCCACCTGGGGCCTAACTCCGAAACGGCACCCATCTCGCTTCTAGGAGCTGCATTCTGCAAAGGGAAAGTGCTCGGGGAACAAACCTCAGCCCCAGTGCGGCTTGGCTCAGGATCGCAGTGCCTGCCTAGTTCTCACCTAGCCCTAGGCTCCCCATAGGGCCAAGGAGGGTCTGGGCTGCCTCTGGCTCCTTGGGCACTGCTGCTTGGCTGGTGGTCTCCGCAGCTTTAATCCAACTCCAAACGTCTTCTCCTTCGCGGAGATGGCTGATTTGGACTGAAGAAGCCCTGTTTGCACTGGCCCTAGCCAAACCCCCATAGCCAGCTAGGGAGGGACCCACCTAGGGCCTATCTCTGTTACGGCACAGAACGTGCTTCTAAGAGCTGTGTTCTGCAAAGGGAAACTGTGCTCGGGGAACAAAACTCAGCCCCAATGCGGCTTGGCTCAGGATCCCAGCGCCTGCCTAGTTCTCACCTAGCCCTCGGCTCCCCATAGGGCCAAGGAGGGGCTGGGCTGCCTCTGGCTCCGTGGGCACTGCTGCTTGGCTGGTGGTGACCGCAGCTGGAAACCTACTCCAAACGTGTTCTCCTTCATGGAAAAGGCTGATTTTCATGGAAAGGCATCGTTTGAACTTGCCCTAGCAACCGCCCCATAGCCAACTAGGGAGGGACCCACCTAGGGCCTATCTCTGTTACGGCACAGAACGC
Organism: Sus scrofa; assembly: GCF_054392235.1. Classification (NCBI taxonomy): domain Eukaryota; kingdom Metazoa; phylum Chordata; class Mammalia; order Artiodactyla; family Suidae; genus Sus; species Sus scrofa. The sequence goes on along the minus strand of NC_139389.1, from coordinate 29,692,578 downwards.
GCTTCTAAGAGCTGCGTTCTGCAAAGGGATATTGTACTCGGGGAACAAACCTCAGCCCCCATGCGGCTTGGCTCAGAATCGCAGCGCTTGCCTAGTTGTCACCTAGCCTTCTGCTCCCCATAGGGCCAAGGAGGGTCTGGGCTGCCTCTGGCTCCGTGGGCACTGCTGCTTGGCTGGTGGTGTCCGCAGCTGGAAACCAACTCCAAACGTCTTCTCCTTTGCGGAGAAGGCAGATTTGGCATTGCAAGGCCTTGCTTCTACTGGCCCTAGCAACCCACCCTTAGCCAGCCAGGGAGGGACCTACCTGGGGCCTAGCTCCGAAAAGGTACAAAATGGGTTCTAGGAGCTGCATTCTACAAAAGGAACCTGTGCTCGGGGAACAAACCTCAGCCCCCTTGCGGCTTGGCTCAGGATCACAGCGCTTGCCTAGTTCTCACCTAGCACTAGGCTCCCCATAGGGCCAAGCAGGGTCTGGGCTGCCTCTGGCTCCGTGGGCACTGCTGCTTGGCTGGTGGTCTCCGGAGCTTGAAACGAACACCAAATGTCTTCTCCTTCGCGGAGAAGGCTGATTTGGCCTGAGAAAGCCGTGTGTGCACTGGCCCTAGAAACCCACCGTTAGGCAGCTAGGGAGGGACCCACCTAGGGCCTAGCTCTGAAACGGCACCAAACGTGCTTCTAGGAGCTGCATTCTGCAAAGGGAAACTGTGCTCGGGGAACATACCTCAGCCCCAATGTTGCTTGGCTCAGGGTCCCCGCGCTCGCCTAGTTCTCACCTAGCCCTATGCTCCCCATAGGGCCAAGGAGGTTCTGGGCTGCCTCTGGCTCCGTGGGCACTGCTGCTTGGCTGGTGGTCTCCGCAGCTGGAAACCAACTCCAAACGTCTTCTCCTATGTGGAGAAGGCTGACTTTGCCTGAGGAAGCCCTGCGTGCCCTGGCCCTAGCCACACCCCATAGCCAGCTAGGGAGGGAACCACCTGGGGCCTATCTCTGTTACGGCACAGAACGTGCTTCTAAGAGCTGCGTTCTGCAAAGGGAAACTGTGCTCGGGGGACAAAACTCAGCCCCAATGCGGCTTGGCTCAGGATCCCAGCGCCTGCCTAGTTCTCACCTAGCCCTCGGCTCCCCATAGGGCCAAGGAGGGGCTGGGCTGCCTCTGGCTCCGTGGGCACTGCTGCTTGGCTGGTGGTGACCACAGCTGGAAACCTACTCCAAACGTGTTCTCCTTCACGGAAAAGGCTGATTTTCATGGAAAGGCATCGTTGGAACTTGCCCTAGCAACCGCCCCATAGCCAGCTAGGGAGGGACCCACCTAGGGCCTATCTCTGTTACGGCACAGAACGCGCTTCTAAGAGCTGCGTTCTGCAAAGGGAAACTGTGCTCGGGGAACAAAACTCAGCCCCAATGCGGCTTGGCTCAGGATCCCAGCGCCTGCCTAGTTCTCACCTAGCCCTCGGCTCCCCATAGGGCCAAGGAGGGTCTGGGCTGCCTCTGGCTCCGTGGGCACTGCTGCTTGGCTGGTGGTGTCCGCAGCTGGAAACCAACTCCAAACGTCTTCTCCTTTGCGGAGAAGGCAGATTTGGCATTGCAAGGCCTTGCTTCTACTGGCCCTAGCAACCCACCCTTAGCCAGCCAGGGAGGGACCTACCTGGGGCCTAGCTCCGAAAAGGTACAAAACGTGTTCTAGGAGCTGCATTCTACAAAAGGAACCTGTGCTCGGGGAACAAACCTCAGCCCCCTTGCGGCTTGGCTCAGGATCACAGCGCTTGCCTAGTTCTCACCTAGCACTAGGCTCCCCATAGGGCCAAGCAGGGTCTGGGCTGCCTCTGGCTCCGTGGGCACTGCTGCTTGGCTGGTGGTCTCCGGAGCTTGAAACGAACACCAAATGTCTTCTCCTTCGCGGAGAAGGCTGATTTGGCCTGAGAAAGCCGTGTGTGCACTGGCCCTAGCAACCCACCGTTAGGCAGCTAGGGAGGGACCCACCTAGGGCCTAGCTCTGAAACGGCACCAAACGTGCTTCTAGGAGCTGCATTCTGCAAAGGGAAACTGTGCTCGGGGAACATACCTCAGCCCCAATGTTGCTTGGCTCAGGGTCCCCGCGCTCGCCTAGTTCTCACCTAGCCCTATGCTGCCCATAGGGCCAAGGAGGTTCTGGGCTGCCTCTGGCTCCGTGGGCACTGCTGCTTGGCTGGTTGTGACCGCAGCGGAAAAAAAACTCCACACGTGTTCTCCTATGTGGAGAAGGCTGACTTTGCCTGAGGAAGCCCTGCGTGCCCTGGCCCTAGCCACACCCCATAGCCAGCTAGGGAGTACCCACCTAGGGCCTATCTCTGTTGCGGCACAGAACGCGCTTCTAAGAGCTGCGTTCTGCAAAGGGATATTGTGCTCGGGGAACAAACCTCAGCCCCCATGCGGCTTGGCTCAGAATCGCAGCGCTTGCCTAGTTCTCACCTAGCCCTCTGCTCCCCATAGGGCCAAGGAGGGTCTGGGCTGCCTCTGGCTCCGTGGGCACTGCTGCTTGGCTGGTGGTCTCCGCAGCTTTAATCCATCTCCAAACGTCTTCTCCTTCGCGGAGAGGACTGATTTGGACTGAAGAAGCCCTGGGTGCCCTGGCCCTAGCCAAACCCCCATAGCCAGCTAGGGAGGGACCCACCTAGGGCCTATCTCTGTTACGGCACAGAACGTGCTTCTACGAGCTGCATTCTGCAAAGGGAAATTGTGCTCGGGGAACAAACCTCAGCCCCCATGCGGCTTGGCTCAGAATCGCAGCGCTTGCCTAGTTCTCACCTAGCCCTCTGCTCCCCATAGGGCCAAGGAGGGGCTGGGCTGCCTCTGGCTCCGTGGGCACTGCTGCTTGGCTTGTGGTCTCCGCAGCTGGAAACCAACTCCAAATGTCTTCTCCTTCGCGGAGAAGGCTGTTTTGGCATGGCGAAACCCTGTGTGCAATGGCCCTGCGACCCACCCATAGGCAGCTAGGGAGGGACCCACCTAGAGCCTAGCTCCGAAACGGCACCCATCTCGCTTCATGCAGCTGCATTCTGCAAAGGGAAACTGTGCTCGGGGAACAAACCTCAGCCCCAATGTTGCTTGGATCAGGGTCACAGCGCTTCCCTAGTACTCACCTAGCACTCTGCTCCCCATAGGGCCAAGGAGGGGCTGGGCTGCCTCTGGCTCCGTGGGCACTGCTGCTTGGCTGGTTGTGACCGCAGCGGAAAAAAAACTCCACACGTGTTCTCCTTCACGGAGCAAGCTGATGTGGCATGAAAAAGACTTGTTTGCACTGGCCCTATCAACCACGCCGAACCATCTAGGCAGGGACCCACCTAGGTCCTATGTAAAACAGCGCACCAAACGCGCTTCTAGGAGCTGAATTCTGCAAAGGGAAACTCTGCTTGGGGAACAAACCCCAGCCCCAGTGCGGCTTGGCTCAGGATCGCAGTGCCTGCCTAGTTCTCACCTAGCCCTAGGCTCCCCATAGGGCCAAGGAGGGTGTGGGCTGCCTCTGGCTCTGTGGGCACTGTTGCTTGGCTTGTGGTCTCCGCAGCTGGAAACCAACTCCACACGTGTTCTCCTTCGCGGAGAAGTCTGATTTGGCATGGAAAGGCCGTGTTTCCACTGGCCCTATCAAACCACGCCGAACCATCTAGGCAGGGACCCACCTAGGTCCTATGTTAAACAGCGCACCAAACGCGCTTCTAGGAGCTGCATTCTGCAAAGGGAAACTCTGCTCGGGGAATAAACCTCAGCCCCAATGGGTCTTGGCTCAGAATCCCAGCGCTTGCCTAGTTCTCACCTAGCCCTCTGCTCCCCATAGGGCCAAGGAGGGTCTGGGCTGCCTCTGGCTCCGTGGGCCCTGCTGCTTGGCTGGTGGTGTCCGCAGCTGGAAACCAACTCCAAATGTCTTCTCCTTCGCGGAGAAGGCTGATTTGGCATGACGAAGCCCTGTGTGCTATGGCCCTGCGACCCACCCATAGGCAGCTAGGGAGGGACCCACCTGGGGCCTAACTCCGAAACGGCACCCATCTCGCTTCTAGGAGCTGCATTCTGCAAAGGGAAAGTGCTCGGGGAACAAACCTCAGCCCCAGTGCGGCTTGGCTCAGGATCGCAGTGCCTGCCTAGTTCTCACCTAGCCCTAGGCTCCCCATAGGGCCAAGGAGGGGCTGGGCTGCCTCTGGCTCCTTGGGCACTGCTGCTTGGCTGGTGGTCTCCGCAGCTTTAATCCAACTCCAAACGTCTTCTCCTTCGCGGAGATGGTTGATTTGGACTGAAGAAGCCCTGTTTCCACTGGACCTAGCCAAACCCCCATAGCCAGCTAGGAAGGGACCCACCTAGGGCCTATCTCTGTTACGGCACAGAACGTGCTTCTAAGAGCTGCGTTCTGCAAAGGGAAACTGTGCTCGGGGAACAAACCTCAGCCCCAATGGGTCTTGGCTCAGAATCCCAGCGCTTGCCTAGTTCTCACCTAGCCCTCTGCTCATCATAGGGCCAAGGAGGGTCTGGGCTGCCTCTGGCTCCGTGGGCACTGCTGCTTGGCTGGTGGTCTCCGCAGCTTTAATCCATCTCCAAACGTCTTCTCCTTCGCGGAGATGGCTGATTTGGCATGACGAAGCCCTGGGTGCCCTGGCCCTAGCCAAAACCCCATAGCCAGCTAGGGAGGGACCCACCTAGGGGCTATCTCTTTTACGGCACAGAACGCGCTTCTAAGAGCTGCGTTCTGCAAAGGGATATTGTGCTCGGGAACAAACCTCAGCCCCCTTGCGGCTTGGCTCAGGATCACAGCGCTTGCCTAGTTCTCACCTAGCACTAGGCTCCCCATAGGGCCAAGCAGGGTCTGAGCTGCCTCTGGCTCCGTGGGCACTGCTGCTTGGCTGGTGGTCTCCGGAGCTTGAAACGAACACCAAATGTCTTCTCCTTCGCGGAGAAGGCTGATTTGGCCTGAGAAAGGCGTGTGTGCACTGGCCCTAGCAACCCACAGTTAGGCAGCTAGGGAGGGACCCACCTAGGGCCTAGCTCTGAAACGGCACCAAACGTGCTTCTAGGAGCTGCATTCTGCAAAGGGAAACTGTGCTCGGGAAACATACCTCAGCCCCAATGTTGCTTGGCTCAGGGTCCCCGCGCTCGCCTAGTTCTCACCTAGCCCTATGCTCCCCATAGGGCCAAGGAGGTTCTGGGCTGCCTCTGGCTCCGTGGGCACTGCTGCTTGGCTGGTGGTCTCCGCAGCTGGAAACCAACTCCAAACGTCTTCTCCTATGCGGAGAAGGCTGACTTTGCCTGAGGAAGCACTGCGTGCCCTGGCCCTAGCCACACCCCCATAGCCAGCTAGGGAGGGACCCACCTAGGGCCTATCTCTGTTACGGCACAGAACGCGCTTCTAAGAGCTGCGTTCTGCAAAGGGATATTGTGCTCGGGGAACAAACCTCAGCCCCCATGCGGCTTGGCTCAGAATCGCAGCGCTTGCCTAGTTCTCACCTAGCCCTTGGCTCCCCATAGGGCCAAGGAGGGTCTGGGCTGCCTCTGGCTCCGTGGGCACTGCTGCTTGGCTGGTGGTGTCCGCAGCTGGAAACCAACTCCAAATGTCTTCTCCTTCGCGGAGAAGGCTGATTTGGCATGGCGAAGCCCTGTGTGCAATGGCCCTGCGACCCACCCATAGGCAGCTAGGGAGGGACCCACCTAGGGCCTAGCTCCGAAACGTCACCCATCTCGCTTCTAGGAGCTGCATTCTGCAAAGGGAAACTGTGCTCGGGGAACAAACCTCAGCCCCAATGTTGCTTGGATCAGGGTCACAGCGCTTCCCTAGTACTCACCTAGCACTCTGCTCCCCATAGGGCCAAGGAGGGGCTGGGTTGCCTCTGGCTCCGTGGGCACTGCTGCTTGGCTGGTTGTGACCGCAGCGGAAAAAAAACTCCACACGTGTTCTCCTTCACGGAGCAAGCTGATGTGGCATGAAAAAGACTTGTTTGCACTGGCCCTATCAACCACGCCGAACCATCTAGGCAGGGACCCACCTAGGTCCTATGTAAAACAGCGCACCAAACGCGCTTCTAGGAGCTGAATTCTGCAAAGGGAAACTCTGCTCGGGGAACAAACCCCAGCCCCAGTGCGGCTTGGCTCAGGATCGCAGTGCCTGCCTAGTTCTCACCTAGCCCTAGGCTCCCCATAGGGCCAAGGAGGGTGTGGGCTGCCTCTGGCTCTGTGGGCACTGTTGCTTGGCTTGTGGTCTCCGCAGCTGGAAACCAACTCCACACGTGTTCTCCTTCGCGGAGAAGTCTGATTTGGCATGGAAAGGCCGTGTTTCCACTGGCCCTATCAAACCACGCCGAACCATCTAGGCAGGGACCCACCTAGGTCCTATGTTAAACAGCGCACCAAACGCGCTTCTAGGAGCTGCAATCTGCAAAGGGAAACTCTGCTCGGGGAACAAACCTCAGCCCCAATGGGTCTTGGCTCAGAATCCCAGCGCTTGCCTAGTTCTCACCTAGCCCTCTGCTCCCCATAGGGCCAAGGAGGGTCTGGGCTGCCTCTGGCTCCGTGGGCCCTGCTGCTTGGCTTGTGGTGTCCGCAGCTGGAAACCAACGCCAAATGTCTTCTCCTTCGCGGAGAAGGCTGATTTGGCATGACGAAGCCCTGTGTGCTATGGCCCTGCAACCCACCCATAGGCAGCTAGGGAGGGACCCACCTGGGGCCTAACTCCGAAACGGCACCCATCTCGCTTCTAGGAGCTGCATTCTGCAAAGGGAAAGTGCTCGGGGAACAAACCTCAGCCCCAGTGCGGCTTGGCTCAGGATCGCAGTGCCTGCCTAGTTCTCACCTAGCCCTAGGCTCCCCATAGGGCCAAGGAGGGTCTGGGCTGCCTCTGGCTCCTTGGGCACTGCTGCTTGGCTGGTGGTCTCCGCAGCTTTAATCCAACTCCAAACGTCTTCTCCTTCGCGGAGATGGCTGATTTGGACTGAAGAAGCCCTGTTTGCACTGGCCCTAGCTCACGCCCATAGCCAGCTAGGGAGGGACCCACCTAGGGCCTATCTCTGTTACGGCACAGAACGTGCTTCTAAGAGCTGCGTTCTGCAAAGGGAAACTGTGCTCGGGGAACAAAACTCAGCCCCAATGCGGCTTGGCTCAGGATCCCAGCGCCTGCCTAGTTCTCACCTAGCCCTCGGCTCCCCATAGGGCCAAGGAGGGGCTGGGCTGCCTCTGGCTCCGTGGGCACTGCTGCTTGGCTGGTGGTGACCGCAGCTGGAAACCTACTCCAAACGTGTTCTCCTTCACGGAAAAGGCTGATTTTCATGGAAAGGCATCGTTTGAACTTGCCCTAGCCACCGCCCCATAGCCAGCTAGGGAGGGACCCACCTAGGGCCTATCTCTGTTACGGCACAGAACGCGCTTCTAAGAGCTGCGTTCTGCAAAGGGAAACTGTGCTCGGGGAACAAAACTCAGCCCCAATGCGGCTTGGCTCAGGATCCCAGCGCCTGCCTAGTTCTCACCTAGCCCTCGGCTCCCCATAGGGCCAAGGAGGGTCTGGGCTGCCTCTGGCTCCGTGGGCACTGCTGCTTGGCTGGTGGTGTCCGCAGCTGGAAACCAACTCCAAACGTCTTCTCCTTTGCGGAGAAGGCAGATTTGGCATTGCAAGGCCTTGCTTCTACTGGCCCTAGCAACCCACCCTTAGCCAGCCAGGGAGGGACCTACCTGGGGCCTAGCTCCGAAAAGGTACAAAACGTGTTCTAGGAGCTGCATTCTACAAAAGGAACCTGTGCTCGGGGAACAAACCTCAGCCCCCTTGCGGCTTGGCTCAGGATCACAGCGCTTGCCTAGTTCTCACCTAGCACTAGGCTCCCCATAGGGCCAAGCAGGGTCTGGGCTGCCTCTGGCTCCGTGGGCACTGCTGCTTGGCTGGTGGTCTCCGGAGCTTGAAACGAACACCAAATGTCTTCTCCTTCGCGGAGAAGGCTGATTTGGCCTGAGAAAGCCGTGTGTGCACTGGCCCTAGCAACCCACCGTTAGGCAGCTAGGGAGGGACCCACCTAGGGCCTAGCTCTGAAACGGCACCAAACGTGCTTCTAGGAGCTGCATTCTGCAAAGGGAAACTGTGCTCGGGGAACATACCTCAGCCCCAATGTTGCTTGGCTCAGGGTCCCCGCGCTCGCCTAGTTCTCACCTAGCCCTATGCTCCCCATAGGGCCAAGGATGTTCTGGGCTGCCTCTGGCTCCGTGGGCACTGCTGCTTGGCTGGTGGTCTCCGCAGCTGGAAACCAACTCCAAACGTCTTCTCCTATGCGGAGAAGGCTGACTTTGCCTGAGGAAGCCCTGCGTGCCCTGGCCCTAGCCACACCCCCATAGCCAGCTAGGGAGGGACCCACCTAGGGCCTATCTCTGTTACGGCACAGAACGCGCTTCTAAGAGCTGCGTTCTGCAAAGGGAAACTGTGCTCGGGGAACAAAACTCAGCCCCAATGCGGCTTGGCTCAGGATCCCAGCGCCTGCCTAGTTCTCACCTAGCCCTCGGCTCCCCATAGGGCCAAGGAGGGTCTGGGCTGCCTCTGGCTCCGTGGGCACTGCTGCTTGGCTGGTGGTGTCCGCAGCTGGAAACCAACTCCAAACGTCTTCTCCTTTGCGGAGAAGGCAGATTTGGCATTGCAAGGCCTTGCTTCTACTGGCCCTAGCAACCCACCCTTAGCCAGCCAGGGAGGGACCTACCTGGGGCCTAGCTCCGAAAAGGTACAAAACGTGTTCTAGGAGCTGCATTCTACAAAAGGAACCTGTGCTCGGGGAACAAACCTCAGCCCCCTTGCGGTTTGGCTCAGGATCACAGCGCTTGCCTAGTTCTCACCTAGCACTAGGCTCCCCATAGGGCCAAGCAGGGTCTGGGCTGCCTCTGGCTCCGTGGGCACTGCTGCTTGGCTGGTGGTCTCCAGAGCTTGAAACGAACACCAAATGTCTTCTCCTTCGCGGAGAAGGCTGATTTGGCCTGAGAAAGCCGTGTGTGCACTGGCCCTAGAAACCCACCGTTAGGCAGCTAGGGAGGGACCCACCTAGGGCCTAGCTCTGAAACGGCACCAAACGTGCTTCTAGGAGCTGCATTCTGCAAAGGGAAACTGTGCTCGGGGAACATACCTCAGCCCCAATGTTGCTTGGCTCCGGGTCCCCGCGCTCGCCTAGTTCTCACCTAGCCCTATGCTCCCCATAGGGCCAAGGAGGGTCTGGGCTGCCTCTGGCTCCGTGGGCACTGCTGCTTGGCTGGTGGTCTCCGCAGCTGGAAACCAACTCCAAACGTCTTCTCCTATGCGGAGAAGGCTGACTTTGCCTGAGGAAGCCCTGCCTGCCCTGGCCCTAGCCACACCCCCATAGCCAGCTAGGGAGGGACCCACCTAGGGCCTATCTCTGTTACGGCACAGAACGCGCTTCTAAGAGCTGCGTTCTGCAAAGGGATATTGTGCTCAGGGAACAAACCTCAGCCCCCATGCGGCTTGGCTCAGAATCGCAGCGCTTGCCTAGTTCTCACCTAGCCCTCGGCTCCCCATAGGGCCAAGGAGGGTCTGGGCTGCCTCTGGCTCCGTGGGCACTGCTGCTTGGCTGGTGGTGTCCGCAGCTGGAAACCAACTCCAAATGTCTTCTCCTTCGCGGAGAAGGCTGATTTGGCATGGCGAAGCCCTGTGTGCAATGGCCCTGCGACCCACCCATAGGCAGCTAGGGAGGGAACCACCTAGGGCCTAGCTCCGAAACGTCACCCATCTCGCTTCTAGGAGCTGCATTCTGCAAGGGGAAACTGTGCTCGGGGAACAAACCTCAGCCCCAATGTTGCTTGGATCAGGGTCACAGCGCTTCCCTAGTACTCACCTAGCACTCTGCTCCCCATAGGGCCAAGGAGGGGCTGGGCTGCCTCTGGCTCCGTGGGCACTGCTGCTTGGCTGGTTGTGACCGCAGCGGAAAAAAAACTCCACACGTGTTCTCCTTCACGGAGCAAGCTGATGTGGCATGAAAAAGACTTGTTTGCACTGGCCCTATCAACCACGCCGAACCATCTAGGCAGGGACCCACCTAGGTCCTATGTAAAACAGCGCACCAAACGCGCTTCTAGGAGCTGAATTCTGCAAAGGGAAACTCTGCTCGGGGAACAAACCCCAGCCCCAGTGCGGCTTGGCTCAGGATCGCAGTGCCTGCCTAGTTCTCACCTAGCCCTAGGCTCCCCATAGGGCCAAGGAGGGTGTGGGCTGCCTCTGGCTCTGTGGGCACTGTTGCTTGGCTTGTGGTCTCCGCAGCTGGAAACCAACTCCACACGTGTTCTCCTTCGCGGAGAAGTCTGATTTGGCATGGAAAGGCCGTGTTTCCACTGGCCCTATCAAACCACGCCGAACCATCTAGGCAGGGACCCACCTAGGTCCTATGTTAAACAGCGCACCAAACGCGCTTCTAGGAGCTGCAATCTGCAAAGGGAAACTCTGCTCGGGGAACAAACCTCAGCCCCAATGGGTCTTGGCTCAGAATCCCAGCGCTTGCCTAGTTCTCACCTAGCCCTCTGCTCCCCATAGGGCCAAGGAGGGTCTGGGCTGCCTCTGGCTCCGTGGGCCCTGCTGCTTGGCTGGTGGTGTCCGCAGCTGGAAACCAACTCCAAATGTCTTCTCCTTCGTGGAGAAGGCTGATTTGGCATGACGAAGCCCTGTGTGCTATGGCCCTGCAACCCACCCATAGGCAGCTAGGGAGGGACCCACCTGGGGCCTAACTCCGAAACGGCACCCATCTCGCTTCTAGGAGCTGCATTCTGCAAAGGGAAAGTGCTCGGGGAACAAACCTCAGCCCCAGTGCGGCTTGGCTCAGGATCGCAGTGCCTGCCTAGTTCTCACCTAGCCCTAGGCTCCCCATAGGGCCAAGGAGGGTCTGGGCTGCCTCTGGCTCCTTGGGCACTGCTGCTTGGCTGGTGGTCTCCGCAGCTTTAATCCAACTCCAAACGTCTTCTCCTTCGCGGAGATGGCTGATTTGGACTGAAGAAGCCCTGTTTGCACTGGCCCTAGCAACACCCCCATAGCCAGCTAGGGAGGGACCCACCTAGGGCCTATCTCTGTTACGGCACAGAACGTGCTTCTAAGAGCTGCGTTCTGCAAAGGGAAACTGTGCTCGGGGAACAAAACTCAGCCCCAATGCGGCTTGGCTCAGGATCCCAGCGCCTGCCTAGTTCTCACCTAGCCCTCGGCTCCCCATAGGGCCAAGGAGGGGCTGGGCTACCTCTGGCTCCGTGGGCACTGCTGCTTGGCTGGTGGTGACCGCAGCTGGAAACCTACTCCAAACGTGTTCTCCTTCACGGAAAAGGCTGATTTTCATGGAAAGGCATCGTTTGAACTTGCCCTAGCCACCGCCCCATAGCCAGCTAGGGAGGGACCCACCTAGGGCCTATCTCTGTTACGGCACAGAACGCGCTTCTAAGAGCTGCGTTCTGCAAAGGGAAACTGTGCTCGGGGAACAAAACTCAGCCCCAATGCGGCTTGGCTCAGGATCGCAGCGCTTGCCTAGTTCTCACCTAGCCCTATGCTCCCCATAGGGCCAAGGAGGGTCTGGGCTGCCTCTGGCTCCGTGGGCACTGCTGCTTGGCTGGTGGTGTCCGCAGCTGGAAACCAACTCCAAACGTCTTCTCCTTTGCGGAGAAGGCAGATTTGGCATTGCAAGGCCTTGCTTCTACTGGCCCTAGCAACCCACCCTTAGCCAGCCAGGGAGGGACCTACCTGGGGCCTAGCTCCGAAAAGGTACAAAACGTGTTCTAGGAGCTGCATTCTACAAAAGGAACCTGTGCTCGGGGAACAAACCTCAGCCCCCTTGCGGCTTGGCTCAGGATCACAGCGCTTGCCTAGTTCTCACCTAGCACTAGGCTCCCCATAGGGCCAAGCAGGGTCTGGGCTGCCTCTGGCTCCGTGGGCACTGCTGCTTGGCTGGTGGTCTCCGGAGCTTGAAACGAACACCAAATGTCTTCTCCTTCGCGGAGAAGGCTGATTTGGCCTGAGAAAGCCGTGTGTGCACTGGCCCTAGCAACCCACCGTTAGGCAGCTAGGGAGGGACCCACCTAGGGCCTAGCTCTGAAACGGCACCAAACGTGCTTCTAGGAGCTGCATTCTGCAAAGGGAAACTGTGCTCGGGGAACATACCTCAGCCCCAATGTTGCTTGGCTCCGGGTCCCCGCGCTCGCCTAGTTCTCACCTAGCCCTATGCTCCCCATAGGGCCAAGGAGGGTCTGGGCTGCCTCTGGCTCCGTGGGCACTGCTGCTTGGCTGGTGGTCTCCGCAGCTAGAAACCAACTCCAAACGTCTTCTCCTATGCGGAGAAGGCTGACTTTGCCTGAGGAAGCCCTGCCTGCCCTGGCCCTAGCCACACCCCCATAGCCAGCTAGGGACGGACCCACCTAGGGCCTATCTCTGTTACGGCACAGAACGCGCTTCTAAGAGCTGCGTTCTGCAAAGGGATATTGTGCTCAGGGAACAAACCTCAGCCCCCATGCGGCTTGGCTCAGAATCGCAGCGCTTGCCTAGTTCTCACCTAGCCCTCGGCTCCCCATAGGGCCAAGGAGGGTCTGGGCTGCCTCTGGCTCCGTGGGCACTGCTGCTTGGCTGGTGGTGTCCGCAGCTGGAAACCAACTCCAAATGTCTTCTCCTTCGCGGAGAAGGCTGATTTGGCATGGCGAAGCCCTGTGTGCAATGGCCCTGCGACCCACCCATAGGCAGCTAGGGAGGGAACCACCTAGGGCCTAGCTCCGAAACGTCACCCATCTCGCTTCTAGGAGCTGCATTCTGCAAGGGGAAACTGTGCTCGGGGAACAAACCTCAGCCCCAATGTTGCTTGGATCAGGGTCACAGCGCTTCCCTAGTACTCACCTAGCACTCTGCTCCCCATAGGGCCAAGGAGGGGCTGGGCTGCCTCTGGCTCCGTGGGCACTGCTGCTTGGCTGGTTGTGACCGCAGCGGAAAAAAAACTCCACACGTGTTCTCCTTCACGGAGCAAGCTGATGTGGCATGAAAAAGACTTGTTTGCACTGGCCCTATCAACCACGCCGAACCATCTAGGCAGGGACCCACCTAGGTCCTATGTAAAACAGCGCACCAAACGCGCTTCTAGGAGCTGAATTCTGCAAAGGGAAACTCTGCTCGGGGAACAAACCCCAGCCCCAGTGCGGCTTGGCTCAGGATCGCAGTGCCTGCCTAGTTCTCACCTAGCCCTAGGCTCCCCATAGGGCCAAGGAGGGTGTGGGCTGCCTCTGGCTCTGTGGGCACTGTTGCTTGGCTTGTGGTCTCCGCAGCTGGAAACCAACTCCACACGTGTTCTCCTTCGCGGAGAAGTCTGATTTGGCATGGAAAGGCCGTGTTTCCACTGGCCCTATCAAACCACGCCGAACCATCTAGGCAGGGACCCACCTAGGTCCTATGTTAAACAGCGCACCAAACGCGCTTCTAGGAGCTGCAATCTGCAAAGGGAAACTCTGCTCGGGGAACAAACCTCAGCCCCAATGGGTCTTGGCTCAGAATCCCAGCGCTTGCCTAGTTCTCACCTAGCCCTCTGCTCCCCATAGGGCCAAGGAGGGTCTGGGCTGCCTCTGGCTCCGTGGGCCCTGCTGCTTGGCTGGTGGTGTCCGCAGCTGGAAACCAACTCCAAATGTCTTCTCCTTCGTGGAGAAGGCTGATTTGGCATGACGAAGCCCTGTGTGCTATGGCCCTGCAACCCACCCATAGGCAGCTAGGGAGGGACCCACCTGGGGCCTAACTCCGAAACGGCACCCATCTCGCTTCTAGGAGCTGCATTCTGCAAAGGGAAAGTGCTCGGGGAACAAACCTCAGCCCCAGTGCGGCTTGGCTCAGGATCGCAGTGCCTGCCTAGTTCTCACCTAGCCCTAGGCTCCCCATAGGGCCAAGGAGGGTCTGGGCTGCCTCTGGCTCCTTGGGCACTGCTGCTTGGCTGGTGGTCTCCGCAGCTTTAATCCAACTCCAAACGTCTTCTCCTTCGCGGAGATGGCTGATTTGGACTGAAGAAGCCCTGTTTGCACTGGCCCTAGCCAAACCCCCATAGCCAGCTAGGGAGGGACCCACCTAGGGCCTATCTCTGTTACGGCACAGAACGTGCTTCTAAGAGCTGCGTTCTGCAAAGGGAAACTGTGCTCGGGGAACAAAACTCAGCCCCAATGCGGCTTGGCTCAGGATCCCAGCGCCTGCCTAGTTCTCACCTAGCCCTCGGCTCCCCATAGGGCCAAGGAGGGGCTGGGCTACCTCTGGCTCCGTGGGCACTGCTGCTTGGCTGGTGGTGACCGCAGCTGGAAACCTACTCCAAACGTGTTCTCCTTCACGGAAAACGCTGATTTTCATGGAAAGGCATCGTTTGAACTTGCCCTAGCCACCGCCCCATAGCCAGCTAGGGAGGGACCCACCTAGGGCCTATCTCTGTTACGGCACAGAACGCGCTTCTAAGAGCTGCGTTCTGCAAAGGGAAACTGTGCTCGGGGAACAAAACTCAGCCCCAATGCGGCTTGGCTCAGGATCGCAGCGCTTGCCTAGTTCTCACCTAGCCCTATGCTCCCCATAGGGCCAAGGAGGGTCTGGGCTGCCTCTGGCTCCGTGGGCACTGCTGCTTGGCTGGTGGTGTCCGCAGCTGGAAACCAACTCCAAACGTCTTCTCCTTTGCGGAGAAGGCAGATTTGGCATTGCAAGGCCTTGCTTCTACTGGCCCTAGCAACCCACCCTTAGCCAGCCAGGGAGGGACCTACCTGGGGCCTAGCTCCGAAAAGGTACAAAACGTGTTCTAGGAGCTGCATTCTACAAAAGGAACCTGTGCTCGGGGAACAAACCTCAGCCCCCTTGCGGCTTGGCTCAGGATCACAGCGCTTGCCTAGTTCTCACCTAGCACTAGGCTCCCCATAGGGCCAAGCAGGGTCTGGGCTGCCTCTGGCTCCGTGGGCACTGCTGCTTGGCTGGTGGTCTCCGGAGCTTGAAACGAACACCAAATGTCTTCTCCTTCGCGGAGAAGGCTGATTTGGCCTGAGAAAGCCGTGTGTGCACTGGCCCTAGCAACCCACCGTTAGGCAGCTAGGGAGGGACCCACCTAGGGCCTAGCTCTGAAACGGCACCAAACGTGCTTCTAGGAGCTGCATTCTGCAAAGGGAAACTGTGCTCGGGGAACATACCTCAGCCCCAATGTTGCTTGGCTCAGGGTCCCCGCGCTCGCCTAGTTCTCACCTAGCCCTATGCTCCCCATAGGGCCAAGGAGGTTCTGGGCTGCCTCTGGCTCCATGGGCACTGTTGCTTGGCTGGTGGTCTCCGCAGCTGGAAACCAACTCCAAACGTCTTCTCCTATGCGGAGAAGGCTGACTTTGCCTGAGGAAGCCCTGCCTGCCCTGGCCCTAGCCACACCCCCATAGCCAGCTAGGGAGGGACCCACCTAGGGCCTATCTCTGTTACGGCACAGAACGCGCTTCTAAGAGCTGCGTTCTGCAAAGGGATATTGTGCTCGGGGAACAAACCTCAGCCCCCATGCGGCTTGGCTCAGAATCGCAGCGCTTGCCTAGTTCTCACCTAGCCCTCTGCTCCCCATAGGGCCAAGGAGGGTCTGGGCTGCCTCTGGCTCCGTGGGCACTGCTGCTTGGCTGGTGGTGTCCGCAGCTGGAAACCAACTCCAAATGTCTTCTCCTTCGCGGAGAAGGCTGATTTGGCATGGCGAAGCCCTGTGTGCAATGGCCCTGCGACCCACCCATAGGCAGCTAGGGAGGGACCCACCTAGGGCCTAGCTCTGAAACGTCACCCATCTCGCTTCTAGGAGCTGCATTCTGCAAAGGGAAACTGTGCTCGGGGAACAAACCTCAGCCCCAATGTTGCTTGGATCAGGGTCACAGCGCTTCCCTAGTACTCACCTAGCACTCTGCTCCCCATAGGGCCAAGGAGGGGCTGGGCTGCCTCTGGCTCCGTGGGCACTGCTGCTTGGCTGGTTGTGACCGCAGCGGAAAAAAAACTCCACACGTGTTCTCCTTCACGGAGCAAGCTGATGTGGCATGAAAAAGACTTGTTTGCACTGGCCCTATCAACCACGCCGAACCATCTAGGCAGGGACCCACCTAGGTCCTATGTAAAACAGCGCACCAAACGCGCTTCTAGGAGCTGAATTCTGCAAAGGGAAACTCTGCTCGGGGAACAAACCCCAGCCCCAGTGCGGCTTGGCTCAGGATCGCAGTGCCTGCCTAGTTCTCACCTAGCCCTAGGCTCCCCATAGGGCCAAGGAGGGTGTGGGCTGCCTCTGGCTCTGTGGGCACTGTTGCTTGGCTTGTGGTCTCCGCAGCTGGAAACCAACTCCACACGTGTTCTCCTTCGCGGAGAAGTCTGATTTGGCATGGAAAGGCCGTGTTTCCACTGGCCCTATCAAACCACGCCGAACCATCTAGGCAGGGACCCACCTAGGTCCTATGTTAAACAGCGCACCAAACGCGCTTCTAGGAGCTGCAATCTGCAAAGGGAAACTCTGCTCGGGGAACAAACCTCAGCCCCAATGGGTCTTGGCTCAGAATCCCAGCGCATGCCTAGTTCTCACCTAGCCCTCTGCTCCCCATAGGGCCAAGGAGGGTCTGGGCTGCCTCTGGCTCCGTGGGCCCTGCTGCTTGGCTGGTGGTGTCCGCAGCTGGAAACCAACTCCAAATGTCTTCTCCTTCGTGGAGAAGGCTGATTTGGCATGACGAAGCCCTGTGTGCTATGGCCCTGCAACCCACCCATAGGCAGCTAGGGAGGGACCCACCTGGGGCCTAACTCCGAAACGGCACCCATCTCGCTTCTAGGAGCTGCATTCTGCAAAGGGAAAGTGCTCGGGGAACAAACCTCAGCCCCAGTGCGGCTTGGCTCAGGATCGCAGTGCCTGCCTAGTTCTCACCTAGCCCTAGGCTCCCCATAGGGCCAAGGAGGGTCTGGGCTGCCTCTGGCTCCTTGGGCACTGCTGCTTGGCTGGTGGTCTCCGCAGCTTTAATCCAACTCCAAACGTCTTCTCCTTCGCGGAGATGGCTGATTTGGACTGAAGAAGCCCTGTTTGCACTGGCCCTAGCCAAACCCCCATAGCCAGCTAGGGAGGGACCCACCTAGGGCCTATCTCTGTTACGGCACAGAACGTGCTTCTAAGAGCTGCGTTCTGCAAAGGGAAACTGTGCTCGGGGAACAAAACTCAGCCCCAATGCGGCTTGGCTCAGGATCCCAGCGCCTGCCTAGTTCTCACCTAGCCCTCGGCTCCCCATAGGGCCAAGGAGGGGCTGGGCTGCCTCTGGCTCCGTGGGCACTGCTGCTTGGCTGGTGGTGACCGCAGCTGGAAACCTACTCCAAACGTGTTCTCCTTCACGGAAAAGGCTGATTTTCATGGAAAGGCATCGTTTGAACTTGCCCTAGCAACCGCCCCATAGCCAGCTAGGGAGGGACCCACCTAGGGCCTATCTCTGTTACGGCACAGAACGCGCTTCTAAGAGCTGCGTTCTGCAAAGGGAAACTGTGCTCGGGGAACAAAACTCAGCCCCAATGCGGCTTGGCTCAGGATCGCAGCGCTTGCCTAGTTCTCACCTAGCCCTATGCTCCCCATAGGGCCAAGGAGGGTCTGGGCTGCCTCTGGCTCCGTGGGCACTGCTGCTTGGCTGGTGGTGTCCGCAGCTGGAAACCAACTCCAAACGTCTTCTCCTTTGCGGAGAAGGCAGATTTGGCATTGCAAGGCCTTGCTTCTACTGGCCCTAGCAACCCACCCTTAGCCAGCCAGGGAGGGACCTACCTGGGGCCTAGCTCCGAAAAGGTACAAAACGTGTTCTAGGAGCTGCATTCTACAAAAGGAACCTGTGCTCGGGGAACAAACCTCAGCCCCCTTGCGGCTTGGCTCAGGATCACAGCGCTTGCCTAGTTCTCACCTAGCGCTAGGCTCCCCATAGGGCCAAGCAGGGTCTGGGCTGCCTCTGGCTCCGTGGGCACTGCTGCTTGGCTGGTGGTCTCCGGAGCTTGAAACGAACACCAAATGTCTTCTCCTTCGCGGAGAAGGCTGATTTGGCCTGAGAAAGCCCTGTGTGCACTGGCCCTAGCAACCCACCGTTAGGCAGCTAGGGAGGGACCCACCTAGGGCCTAGCTCCGAAACGGCACCCATCTCGCTTCTAGGAGCTGCATTCTGCAAAGGGAAACTGCGCTCGGGGAACATACCTCAGCCCCAATGTTGCTTGGCTCAGGGTCCCCGCGCTCGCCTAGTTCTCACCTAGCCCTATGCTCCCCATAGGGCCAAGGAGGTTCTGGGCTGCCTCTGGCTCCGTGGGCACTGCTGCTTGGCTGGTGGTCTCCGCAGCTGGAAACCAACTCCAAACGTCTTCTCCTATGCGGAGAAGGCTGACTTTGCCTGAGGAAGCCCTGCGTGCCCTGGCCCTAGCCACACCCCCATAGCCAGCTAGGGAGGGACCCACCTAGGGCCTATCTCTGTTACGGCACAGAACGCGCTTCTAAGAGCTGCGTTCTGCAAAGGGATATTGTGCTCTGGGAACAAACCTCAGCCCCCATGCGGCTTGGCTCAGAATCGCAGCGCTTGCCTAGTTCTCACCTAGCCCTCTGCTCCCCATAGGGCCAAGGAGGGTCTGGGCTGCCTCTGGCTCCGTGGGCACTGCTGCTTGGCTGGTGGTGTCCGCAGCTGGAAACCAACTCCAAATGTCTTCTCCTTCGCGGAGAAGGCTGATTTGGCATGGCGAAGCCCTGTGTGCAATGGCCCTGCGACCCACCCATAGGCAGCTAGGGAGGGACCCACCTAGGGCCTAGCTCCGAAACGGCACCCATCTCGCTTCTAGGTGCTGCATTCTGCAAAGGGAAACTGTGCTCGGGGAACAAACCTCAGCCCCAATGTTGCTTGGATCAGGGTCACAGCGCTTCCCTAGTACTCACCTAGCACTCTGCTCCCCATAGGGCCAAGGAGGGGCTGGGCTGCCTCTGGCTCCGTGGGCACTGCTGCTTGGCTGGTTGTGACCGCAGCGGAAAAAAAACTCCACACGTGTTCTCCTTCACGGAGCAAGCTGATGTGGCATGAAAAAGACTTGTTTGCACTGGCCCTATCAACCACGCCGAACCATCTAGGCAGGGACCCACCTAGGTCCTATGTAAAACAGCGCACCAAACGCGCTTCTAGAAGCTGAATTCTGCAAAGGGAAACTCTGCTCGGGGAACAAACCCCAGCCCCAGTGCGGCTTGGCTCAGGATCGCAGTGCCTGCCTAGTTCTCACCTAGCCCTAGGCTCCCCATAGGGCCAAGGAGGGTGTGGGCTGCCTCTGGCTCTGTGGGCACTGTTGCTTGGCTTGTGGTCTCCGCAGCTGGAAACCAACTCCACACGTGTTCTCCTTCGCGGAGAAGTCTGATTTGGCATGGAAAGGCCGTGTTTCCACTGGCCCTATCAAACCACGCCGAACCATCTAGGCAGGGACCCACCTAGGTCCTATGTTAAACAGCGCACCAAACGCGCTTCTAGGAGCTGCAATCTGCAAAGGGAAACTCTGCTCGGGGAACAAACCTCAGCCCCAATGGGTCTTGGCTCAGAATCCCAGCGCTTGCCTAGTTCTCACCTAGCCCTCTGCTCCCCATAGGGCCAAGGAGGGTCTGGGCTGCCTCTGGCTCCGTGGGCCCTGCTGCTTGGCTGGTGGTGTCCGCAGCTGGAAACCAACTCCAAATGTCTTCTCCTTCGTGGAGAAGGCTGATTTGGCATGACGAAGCCCTGTGTGCTATGGCCCTGCAACCCACCCATAGGCAGCTAGGGAGGGACCCACCTGGGGCCTAACTCGGAAACGGCACCCATCTCGCTTCTAGGAGCTGCATTCTGCAAAGGGAAAGTGCTCGGGGAACAAACCTCAGCCCCAGTGCGGCTTGGCTCAGGATCGCAGTGCCTGCCTAGTTCTCACCTAGCCCTAGGCTCCCCATAGGGCCAAGGAGGGTCTGGGCTGCCTCTGGCTCCTTGGGCACTGCTGCTTGGCTGGTGGTCTCCGCAGCTTTAATCCAACTCCAAACGTCTTCTCCTTCGCGGAGATGGCTGATTTGGACTGAAGAAGCCCTGTTTGCACTGGCCCTAGCCAAACCCCCATAGCCAGCTAGGGAGGGACCCACCTAGGGCCTATCTCTGTTACGGCACAGAACGTGCTTCTAAGAGCTGCGTTCTGCAAAGGGAAACTGTGCTCGGGGAACAAAACTCAGCCCCAATGCGGCTTGGCTCAGGATCCCAGCGCCTGCCTAGTTCTCACCTAGCCCTCGGCTCCCCATAGGGCCAAGGAGGGGCTGGGCTGCCTCTGGCTCCGTGGGCACTGCTGCTTGGCTGGTGGTGACCGCAGCTGGAAACCTACTCCAAACGTGTTCTCCTTCACGGAAAAGGCTGATTTTCATGGAAAGGCATCGTTTGAACTTGCCCTAGCAACCCCCCCATAGCCAGCTAGGGAGGGACCCACCTAGGGCCTATCTCTGTTACGGCACAGAACGCGCTTCTAAGAGCTGCGTTCTGCAAAGGGAAACTGTGCTCGGGGAACAAAACTCAGCCCCAATGCGGCTTGGCTCAGGATCGCAGCGCTTGCCTAGTTCTCACCTAGCCCTATGCTCCCCATAGGGCCAAGGAGGGTCTGGGCTGCCTCTGGCTCCGTGGGCACTGCTGCTTGGCTGGTGGTGTCCGCAGCTGGAAACCAACTCCAAACGTCTTCTCCTTTGCGGAGAAGGCAGATTTGGCATTGCAAGGCCTTGCTTCTACTGGCCCTAGCAACCCACCCTTAGCCAGCCAGGGAGGGACCTACCTGGGGCCTAGCTCCGAAAAGGTACAAAACGTGTTCTAGGAGCTGCATTCTACAAAAGGAACCTGTGCTCGGGGAACAAACCTCAGCCCCCTTGCGGCTTGGCTCAGGATCACAGCGCTTGCCTAGTTCTCACCTAGCGCTAGGCTCCCCATAGGGCCAAGCAGGGTCTGGGCTGCCTCTGGCTCCGTGGGCACTGCTGCTTGGCTGGTGGTCTCCGGAGCTTGAAACGAACACCAAATGTCTTCTCCTTCGCGGAGAAGGCTGATTTGGCCTGAGAAAGCCCTGTGTGCACTGGCCCTAGCAACCCACCGTTAGGCAGCTAGGGAGGGACCCACCTAGGGCCTAGCTCCGAAACGGCACCCATCTCGCTTCTAGGAGCTGCATTCTGCAAAGGGAAACTGCGCTCGGGGAACATACCTCAGCCCCAATGTTGCTTGGCTCAGGGTCCCCGCGCTCGCCTAGTTCTCACCTAGCCCTATGCTCCCCATAGGGCCAAGGAGGTTCTGGGCTGCCTCTGGCTCCGTGGGCACTGCTGCTTGGCTGGTGGTCTCCGCAGCTGGAAACCAACTCCAAACGTCTTCTCCTATGCGGAGAAGGCTGACTTTGCCTGAGGAAGCCCTGCGTGCCCTGGCCCTAGCCACACCCCCATAGCCAGCTAGGGAGGGACCCACCTAGGGCCTATCTCTGTTACGGCACAGAACGCGCTTCTAAGAGCTGCGTTCTGCAAAGGGATATTGTGCTCTGGGAACAAACCTCAGCCCCCATGCGGCTTGGCTCAGAATCGCAGCGCTTGCCTAGTTCTCACCTAGCCCTCTGCTCCCCATAGGGCCAAGGAGGGTCTGGGCTGCCTCTGGCTCCGTGGGCACTGCTGCTTGGCTGGTGGTGTCCGCAGCTGGAAACCAACTCCAAATGTCTTCTCCTTCGCGGAGAAGGCTGATTTGGCATGGCGAAGCCCTGTGTGCAATGGCCCTGCGACCCACCCATAGGCAGCTAGGGAGGGACCCACCTAGGGCCTAGCTCCGAAACGGCACCCATCTCGCTTCTAGGTGCTGCATTCTGCAAAGGGAAACTGTGCTCGGGGAACAAACCTCAGCCCCAATGTTGCTTGGATCAGGGTCACAGCGCTTCCCTAGTACTCACCTAGCACTCTGCTCCCCATAGGGCCAAGGAGGGGCTGGGCTGCCTCTGGCTCCGTGGGCACTGCTGCTTGGCTGGTTGTGACCGCAGCGGAAAAAAAACTCCACACGTGTTCTCCTTCACGGAGCAAGCTGATGTGGCATGAAAAAGACTTGTTTGCACTGGCCCTATCAACCACGCCGAACCATCTAGGCAGGGACCCACCTAGGTCCTATGTAAAACAGCGCACCAAACGCGCTTCTAGGAGCTGAATTCTGCAAAGGGAAACTCTGCTCGGGGAACAAACCCCAGCCCCAGTGCGGCTTGGCTCAGGATCGCAGTGCCTGCCTAGTTCTCACCTAGCCCTAGGCTCCCCATAGGGCCAAGGAGGGTGTGGGCTGCCTCTGGCTCTGTGGGCACTGTTGCTTGGCTTGTGGTCTCCGCAGCTGGAAACCAACTCCACACGTGTTCTCCTTCGCGGAGAAGTCTGATTTGGCATGGAAAGGCCGTGTTTCCACTGACCCTATCAAACCACGCCGAACCATCTAGGCAGGGACCCACCTAGGTCCTATGTTAAACAGCGCACCAAACACTCTTCTAGGAGCTGCAATCTGCAAAGGGAAACTCTGCTCGGGGAACAAACCTCAGCCCCAATGGGTCTTGGCTCAGAATCCCAGCGCTTGCCTAGTTCTCACCTAGCCCTCTGCTCCCCATAGGGCCAAGGAGGGTCTGGGCTGCCTCTGGCTCCGTGGGCCCTGCTGCTTGGCTGGTGGTGTCCGCAGCTGGAAACCAACTCCAAATGTCTTCTCCTTCGCGGAGATGGCTGATTTGGCATGACGAAGCCCTGTGTGCTATGGCCTTGCAACCCACCCATAGGCAGCTAGGGAGGGACCCACCTGGGGCCTAACTCCGAAACGGCACCCATCTCGCTTCTAGGAGCTGCATTCTGCAAAGGGAAAGTGCTCGGGGAACAAACCTCAGCCCCAAGGCGGCTTGGCTCAGGATCGCAGCGCTTGCCTAGTTCTCACCTAGCCCTAGGCTCCCCATAGGGCCAAGGAGGGTCTGGGCTGCCTCTGGGTCCTTGGGCACTGCTGCTTGGCTGGTGGTCTCCGCAGCTTTAATCCAACTCCAAACGTCTTCTCCTTCGCGGAGATGGCTGATTTGGAGTGAAGAAGCCCTGTTTGCACTGGCCCTAGCAACACGCCCATAGCCAGCTAGGGAGGGACCCACCTAGGGCCTATCTCTGTTACGGCACAGAACGTGCTTCTAAGAGCTGCGTTCTGCAAAGGGAAACTGTGCTCGGGGAACTAACCTCAGCCCCCATGCGGCTTGGCTCAGAATCGCAGCGCTTGCCTAGTTCTCACCTAGCCCTCTGCTCCCCATAGGGCCAAGGAGGGTCTGGGCTGCCTCTGGCTCCGTGGGCACTGCTGCTTGGCTGGTGGTGTCCGCAGCTGGAAACCAACTCCAAACGTCTTCTCCTTTGCGGAGAAGGCAGAATTGGCATTGCAAGGCCTTGCTTCTACTTGCCCTAGCAACCCACCCTTAGCCAGCCAGGGAGGGACCTACTTGGGGCCTAGCTCCGAAAAGGTACAAAACGTGCTCTAGGAGCTGCATTCTACAAAAGGAACCTGTGCTCGGGGAACAAACCTCAGCCCCCTTTCGGCTTGGCTCAGGATCACAGCGCTTGCCTAGTTCTCACCTAGCACTAGGCTCCCCATAGGGCCAAGCAGGGTCTGGGCTGCCTCTGGCTCCGTGGGCACTACTGCTTGGCTGGTGGTCTCCGGAGCTTGAAACGAACACCAAATGTCATCTCCTTCGCGGAGAAGGCTGATTTGGCCTGAGAAAGCCGTGTGTGCACTGGCCCTAGCAACCCACCGTTAGGCAGCTAGGGAGGGACCCACCTAGGGCCTAGCTCTGAAACGGCACCAAACGTGCTTCTAGGAGCTGCATTCTGCAAAGGGAAACTGTGCCCGGGGAACATACCTCAGCCCCAATGTTGCTTGGCTCAGGGTCCCCGCGCTCGCCTAGTTCTCACCTAGCCCTATGCTCCCCATAGGGCCAAGGAGGTTCTGGGCTGCCTCTGGCTCCATGGGCACTGCTGCTTGGCTGGTGGTCTCCGCAGCTGGAAACCAACTCCAAACGTCTTCTCCTATGTGGAGAAGGCTGACTTTGCCTGAGGAAGCCCTGCGTGCCCTGGCCCTAGCCAAACCCCCATAGCCAGCTAGGGAGGGACCCACCTAGGGCCTATCTCTGTTACGGCACAGAACGCGCTTCTAAGAGCTGCGTTCTGCAAAGGGATATTGTGCTCTGGGTACAAACCTCAGCCCCCATGCTGCTTGGCTCAGAATCGCAGCGCTTGCCTAGTTCTCACCTAGCCCTCTGCTCCCCATAGGGCCAAGGAGGGTCTGGGCTGCCTCTGGCTCCGTGGGCACTGCTGCTTGGCTGGTGGTCTCCGCAGCTTGAAACCAACTCCAAACGTCTTCTCCTATGGGGAGAAGGCTGACTTGGCCTGAAAAAGCCCTGCGTGCCCTGGCCCTATCAACCTACCCATAGCCAGCTAGGGAAGGGACCCACCTAGGGCCTATCTCTGTTACAGCACAGAACGCGCTTCTAAGATCTAGCTTCTGAAAGGGAACCTGTGCTTGGGGAACAAACCTCAGCCCCCATCCATCTTGGCTTAGGATCCCAGCGCTTGCCTAGTTCTCACCTAGCTCTAGGCTCCGCATAGGGCCAAGGATGGTCTGGGCTGCCTCTGGCTCCGTGGGCACAGCTGCTTGACTGGTGGTGTCCGCAGCTGGAAACCAACTCCAAACGCCTTCTCCTTCGCGACCAAGGCTGATTTTTCATGAAGAAGCCCTGTGTGTACTGGTCCTAGCAACCCACTCATAGCCTGCTAGGGGAAGGTCCCACCTAGGGCCTATCTCACAAACCGCAAAAAACTCGCTTCTATGAGCTACATTTAGCAAAGGGAAACTGTGCGCGGGGAACAAACCTCAGCCCCAATGTATCTTGGCTCAGGATCGCAGCACTCGCCTCGTTCTCACCTAGCACTCTACTCCCCATAGGGCCAAGGAGGGTCTGGGCTGCCTCTGGCTCCGTGGGCACTGCTGCTGGCTTGTAGTCTCCGCAGCTGGAAACCAACTCCAAACGTGTTCTCCTTCGCGGAGAAGTCTGATTTGGCATGGAAAGGCCTTGTTTCCACTGGCCCTAGCAACCCACCCATAGCCAGCTAGTGAGGGACCCACCTTGGTCTTATATCCGAAACAGCACCCATCTTGCTTCTAGGAGCTGCATTCTTCAAAGGGAAACTGTGCTCGGGGAACAAACCTCAGCCCCAATGCGTCTTGGCTCAGGATCGCAGTGCCTGCCTAGTTCTCACGTAGCCCTATGCTCCCCATAGGGCCAAGGAGGGTCTGGGCTACCTCTGGCTCTGTGGGCACAGCTGCTTGGCTGGTGGGCTCTGCAGCTTGAAACCAACTCCAAACGTGTTCTCCTTCGTGGAGAAGGCTGATTTTTCATGAAGAAGCCATGTTTGCACTGGCCCTAGCAACCCACCCATGGCCAGCTAGGGAAGGAACCACCTAGGGCCTATGGCCTAAACGGCAGACAACTCGGTTCTAGGAGCTGCATTCTGCAAAGGGAAACTGTGCTCGGGGAACAAACCTCAGCCCCCATGCGGCTTGGCTCAGAATCGCAGCGCTTGCCTAGTACTCACCTAGCCCTATGCTCCCCATAGGGCCAAGCAGGGTCTGGGCTGCCTCTGGCTCTGTGGGCACTGCTGCTAGGCTGGTGGTGTCCACAGATGGAAATCAAATCCAAACGTGTTCTCCTTTGCAGAGAAGGCTGATTTGGCATGAAAAGGCTTTGTCTGCACTGGCCCAACTTCCCAACCGAAGCCAGCTAGGGGGGGACCCACATAGGGCCTAGCTCCGAAACGGCAACCAACTCGCTTCAGGGAGCTTCATTCTGCAAAGGGAAACTGTGCTCGGGAAACAAACCTCAGCCCCAAAACGTCTTGGCTCAGGATCGCAGCGCTTGCCTAGGTCTCACCTAGCCCTAGGCTCCCCATAGGGCCAAGGAGGGTCTGGGCTGCCTCTGGCTCCTTGGGCCCTGCTGCTTGGCTGGTGGTCTCTGCAGCTGGAATAGAACTGCAAATGTGTTCTCCTTGGCAGTGAACGCTGATTTGTCATGGAAAGGCCTTGTTTCACTGGCCTTAGCAACCCCCCCATAGCCAGCTAGGGAAGGACCCACCTGGGGCCTAGCTCCGAAACGGCACAAAACGTGCTTCTAGGAGCTGCGTTCTGCAAAGGGAAACTGTGCTCGGGGAACAAACCTCAGCCCCAATGCGGCTTGGCTCAGGATCGCAGCGCTTGCCTAGTTCTCACCTAGCCCTAGGCTCCCCATAGGGCCAAGGAGGGTCTGGGCTGCCTCTGGCTCCTTGGGCACTGCTGCTTGGCTGGTGGTCTCCGCAGCTTTAATCCAACTCCAAACGTGTTCGCCTTCGCGGAGATGGCTGATTTGGAGTGAAGAAGCCCTGTTTGCACTGGCCCTAGCAACACGCCCATAGCCAGCTAGGGAGGGACCCACCTAAGGCCTATCTCTGTTAGGGCACAGAACGCGCTTCTAAGAGCTGCGTTCTGCAAAGGGAAACTGTGCTCGGGGAACAAAACTCAGCCCCAATGCGGCTTGGCTCAGGATCCCAGCGCCTGCCTAGTTCTCACCTAGCCCTCGGCTCCCCATAGGGCCAAGGAGGGTCTGGGCTGCCTCTGGCTCCGTGGGCACTGCTGCTTGGCTGGTGGTGACCGCAGCGGGAAACCAACTCCAAACTTGTTCTCCTTCACGGAAAAGGCTGATTTTCATTTAAAGGCATCGTTTAAACTTGCCCTAGCAACCGCCCCATAGCCAGCTAGGGAGGGACCCACCTAAGGCCTATCTCTGTTAGGGCACAGAACGCGCTTCTAAGAGCTGCGTTCTGCAAAGGGAAACTGTGCTCGGGGAACAAACCTCAGCCCCCATGCGGCTTGGCTCAGAATCGCAGCGCTTGCCTAGTTCTCACCTAGCTCTAGGCTCCCCATAGGGCCCAGGATGGTCTGGGCTGCCTCTGGCTCCGTGGGCACAGCTGCTTGACTGGTGGTGTCCGCAGCTGGAAACCAACTCCAAACGCCTTCTCCTTCGCGACCAAGGCTGATTTTTCATGAAGAAGCCCTGTGTGTACTGGTCCTAGCAACCCACTCATAGTCTGCTAGGAGAAGGTCCCACCTAGGGCCTATCTCCCAAACGGCAAAAAGCTCGCTTCTAGGAGCTGCATTTAGCAAAGGGAAACTGTGCGCGGGGAACAAACCTCAGCCCCAATGTATCTTGGCTCAGGATCGCAGCGCTCGCCTCGTTCTCACCTAGCACTCTGCTCCCCATAGGGCCAAGGAGGGTCTGGGCTGCCTCTGGCTCCGTGGGCACTGCTGCTGGCTTGTAGTCTCCGCAGCTGGAAACCAACTCCACACGTGTTCTCCTTCGCGGAGAAGACTGATTTGGCATGGAAAGACCGTGTTTCCACTGGCCCTAGCAACCCACCCATAGCCATCTAGGGAGGGACCCACCTTGGTCCTATATCCGAAACAGCACCCATCTTGCTTCTAGGAGCTGCATTCTGCAAAGGGAAACTGTGCTCGGGGAACAAACCTCAGCCCCAATGCGTCTTGGCTCAGGATCGCAGTGCCTGCCTAGTTCTCACGTAGCCCTATGCTCCCCATAGGGCCAAGGAGGGTCTGGGCTACCTCTGGCTCTGTGGGCACAGCTGCTTGGCTGGTGGGCTCTGCAGCTTGAAACCAACTCCAAACGTGTTCTCCTTCGTGGAGAAGGCTGATTTTTCATGAAGAAGCCATGTTTGCACTGGCCCTAGCAACCCACCCATGGCCAGCTAGGGAAGGAACCACCTAGGGCCTATGGCCTAAACGGCAGACAACTCGGTTCTAGGAGCTGCATTCTGCAAAGGGAAACTGTGCTCGGGGAACAAACCTCAGCCCCAATGCGGCTTGGCTCAGGATCCCAGGGCCTGCCTAGTTCTCACCTAGCCCTCGGCTCCCCATAGGGCCAAGGAGGGGCTGGGCTGCCTCTGGCTCCGTGGGCACTGCTGCTTGGCTGGTGGTGACCGCAGCTGGAAACCTACTCCAAACGTGTTCTCCTTCATGGAAAAGGCTGATTTTCATGGAAAGGCATCGTTTGAACTTGCCCTAGCAACCGCCCCATAGCCAGCTAGGGAGGGACCCACCTAGGGCCTAGCTCTGTTACGGCACAGAACGCGCTTCTAAGAGCTGCATTCTACAAAAGAACCTGTGCTCCGGGAACAAACCTCAGCCCCCATGCGGCTTGGCTCAGGATCACAGCGCTGGCCTAGTTCTCACCTACCACTATGGTCCCCATAGGGCCAAGCAGGGTCTGGGCTGCCTCTGGCTCCGTGGGCACTGCTGCTTGGCTGGTGGTCTCCGCAGCTTGAAACCAACTCCAAACGTCTTCTCCTATGGGGAGAAGGCTGACTTGGCCTGAAAAAGCCCTGCGTGCCCTGGCCCTATCAACCTACCCATAGCCAGCTAGGGAAGGGACCCACCTAGGGCCTATCTCTGTTACAGCACAGAACGCGCTTCTAAGATCTAGCTTCTGAAAGGGAACCTGTGCTTGGGGAACAAACCTCAGCCCCCATCCATCTTGGCTTAGGATCCCAGCGCTTGCCTAGTTCTCACCTAGCTCTAGGCTCCGCATAGGGCCAAGGATGGTCTGGGCTGCCTCTGGCTCCGTGGGCACAGCTGCTTGACTGGTGGTGTCCGCAGCTGGAAACCAACTCCAAACGCCTTCTCCTTCGCGACCAAGGCTGATTTTTCATGAAGAAGCCCTGTGTGTACTGGTCCTAGCAACCCACTCATAGCCTGCTAGGGGAAGGTCCCACCTAGGGCCTATCTCACAAACCGCAAAAAACTCGCTTCTATGAGCTACATTTAGCAAAGGGAAACTGTGCGCGGGGAACAAACCTCAGCCCCAATGTATCTTGGCTCAGGATCGCAGCACTCGCCTCGTTCTCACCTAGCACTCTACTCCCCATAGGGCCAAGGAGGGTCTGGGCTGCCTCTGGCTCCGTGGGCACTGCTGCTGGCTTGTAGTCTCCGCAGCTGGAAACCAACTCCAAACGTGTTCTCCTTCGCGGAGAAGTCTGATTTGGCATGGAAAGGCCTTGTTTCCACTGGCCCTAGCAACCCACCCATAGCCAGCTAGTGAGGGACCCACCTTGGTCTTATATCCGAAACAGCACCCATCTTGCTTCTAGGAGCTGCATTCTTCAAAGGGAAACTGTGCTCGGGGAACAAACCTCAGCCCCAATGCGTCTTGGCTCAGGATCGCAGTGCCTGCCTAGTTCTCACGTAGCCCTATGCTCCCCATAGGGCCAAGGAGGGTCTGGGCTACCTCTGGCTCTGTGGGCACAGCTGCTTGGCTGGTGGGCTCTGCAGCTTGAAACCAACTCCAAACGTGTTCTCCTTCGTGGAGAAGGCTGATTTTTCATGAAGAAGCCATGTTTGCACTGGCCCTAGCAACCCACCCATGGCCAGCTAGGGAAGGAACCACCTAGGGCCTATGGCCTAAACGGCAGACAACTCGGTTCTAGGAGCTGCATTCTGCAAAGGGAAACTGTGCTCGGGGAACAAACCTCAGCCCCAATGCGGCTTGGCTTACGATCGCAGCGCTTGCCTAGTTCTCACCTAGCCCTATGCTCCCCATAGGGCCAAGCAGGGTCTGGGTTGCCTCTGGCTCCGTGGGCACTGCTGCTAGGCTGGTGGTGTCCACAGATGGAAATCAACTCCAAACGTGTTCTCCTTTGCGGAGAAGGCTGATTTGGCATGAAAAGGCTTTGTCTGCACTGGCCCAACTTCCCAACCATAAATAGCTAGGGGGGGACCCACCTGGGGCCTAGCTCCGAAACGGCACAAAACGTGCTTCTCTGAGCTGCGTTCTGCAAAGGGAAACTGTGCTCGGGGAACAAACCTCAGCCCCAAGTGGCTTGGCTCAAGATCGCAGCGCTTGCCTAGTTCTCACCTAGCCCTAGGCTCCCCATAGGGCCAAGGAGGGTCTGGGCTGCCTCTGGCTCCTTGGGCACTGCTGCTTGGCTGGTGGTCTCCGCAGCTTTAATCCAACTCCAAACGTCTTCTCCTTCACGGAGATGGCTGATTTGGAGTGAAGAAGCCCTGTTTGCACTGGCCCTAGCAACACGCCCATAGCCAGCTAGGGAGGGACCCACCTAAGGCCTATCTCTGTTAGGGCACAGAACGCGCTTCTAAGAGCTGCGTTCTGCAAAGGGAAAGTGTGCTCGGGGAACAAACCTCATCCCCAATGCGGCTTGGCTCAGGATCCCAGCGCCTGCCTAGTTCTCACCTAGCCCTCGGCTCCCCATAGGGCCAAGGAGGGTCTGGGCTGCCTCTGGCTCCGTGGGCACTGCTGCTTGGCTGGTGTTCTCCGCAGCTGGAAACCAACTCCAAACGTCTTCTCCTATGCGGAGAAGGATGACTTTGCCTGAGGAAGCCCTGCGTGCCCTAGCCCTAGCCAAAGCCCCATAGCCAGCTAGGGAGGGACCCACCTAGGGCCTATCTCTGTTACGGCACAGAACGCGCTTCTAAGAGCTGCGTTCTGCAAAGGGAAAGTGTGCTCGGGGAACAAACCTCAGCCCCCATGCGGCTTGGCTCAGAATCGCAGCGCTTGCCTAGTACTCACCTAGCCCTATGCTCCCCATAGGGCCAAGCAGGGTCTGGGCTGCCTCTGGCGCTGTGGGCACTGCTGCTAGGCTGGTGGTGTCCACAGATGGAAATCAAATCCAATCGTGTTCTCCTTCACGGAAAAGGCTGATTTTCATGGAAAGGCATCGTTTGAACTTGCCCTAGCCACCGCCCCATAGCCAGCTAGGGAGGGACCCACCTAGGGCCTATCTCTGTTACGGCACAGAACGCGCTTCTAAGAGCTGCGTTCTGCAAAGGGAAACTGTGCTCGGGGAACAAAACTCAGCCCCAATGCGGCTTGGCTCAGGATCGCAGCGCTTGCCTAGTTCTCACCTAGCCCTATGCTCCCCATAGGGCCAAGGAGGGTCTGGGCTGCCTCTGGCTCCGTGGGCACTGCTGCTTGGCTGGTGGTGTCCGCAGCTGGAAACCAACTCCAAACGTCTTCTCCTTTGCGGAGAAGGCAGATTTGGCATTGCAAGGCCTTGCTTCTACTGGCCCTAGCAACCCACCCTTAGCCAGCCAGGGAGGGACCTACCTGGGGCCTAGCTCCGAAAAGGTACAAAACGTGTTCTAGGAGCTGCATTCTACAAAAGGAACCTGTGCTCGGGGAACA
Source organism: Sus scrofa (assembly GCF_054392235.1). Lineage (NCBI taxonomy): Eukaryota > Metazoa > Chordata > Mammalia > Artiodactyla > Suidae > Sus > Sus scrofa. The sequence goes on along the minus strand of NC_139389.1, from coordinate 29,661,347 downwards.
AACCTCAGCCCCCTTGCGGCTTGGCTCAGGATCACAGCGCTTGCCTAGTTCTCACCTAGCACTAGGCTCCCCATAGGGCCAAGCAGGGTCTGGGCTGCCTCTGGCTCCGTGGGCACTGCTGCTTGGCTGGTGGTCTCCGGAGCTTGAAACGAACACCAAATGTCTTCTCCTTCGCGGAGAAGGCTGATTTGGCCTGAGAAAGCCGTGTGTGCACTGGCCCTAGCAACCCACCGTTAGGCAGCTAGGGAGGGACCCACCTAGGGCCTAGCTCTGAAACGGCACCAAACGTGCTTCTAGGAGCTGCATTCTGCAAAGGGAAACTGTGCTCGGGGAACATACCTCAGCCCCAATGTTGCTTGGCTCAGGGTCCCCGCGCTCGCCTAGTTCTCACCTAGCCCTATGCTCCCCATAGGGCCAAGGAGGTTCTGGGCTGCCTCTGGCTCCGTGGGCACTGCTGCTTGGCTGGTGGTCTCCGCAGCTGGAAACCAACTCCAAACGTCTTCTCCTATGCGGAGAAGGCTGACTTTGCCTGAGGAAGCCCTGCGTGCCCTGGCCCTAGCCACACCCCCATAGCCAGCTAGGGAGGGACCCACCTAGGGCCTATCTCTGTTACGGCACAGAACGCGCTTCTAAGAGCTGCGTTCTGCAAAGGGATATTGTGCTCAGGGAACAAACCTCAGCCCCCATGCGGCTTGGCTCAGAATCGCAGCGCTTGCCTAGTTCTCACCTAGCCCTCGGCTCCCCATAGGGCCAAGGAGGGTCTGGGCTGCCTCTGGCTCCGTGGGCACTGCTGCTTGGCTGGTGGTGTCCGCAGCTGGAAACCAACTCCAAATGTCTTCTCCTTCGCGGAGAAGGCTGATTTGGCATGGCGAAGCCCTGTGTGCAATGGCCCTGCGACCCACCCATAGGCAGCTAGGGAGGGACCCACCTAGGGCCTAGCTCCGAAACGGCACCCATCTCGCTTCTAGGAGCTGCATTCTGCAAGGGGAAACTGTGCTCGGGGAACAAACCTCAGCCCCAATGTTGCTTGGATCAGGGTCACAGCGCTTCCCTAGTACTCACCTAGCACTCTGCTCCCCATAGGGCCAAGGAGGGGCTGGGCTGCCTCTGGCTCCGTGGGCACTGCTGCTTGGCTGGTTGTGACCGCAGCGGAAAAAAAACTCCACACGTGTTCTCCTTCACGGAGCAAGCTGATGTGGCATGAAAAAGACTTGTTTGCACTGGCCCTATCAACCACGCCGAACCATCTAGGCAGGGACCCACCTAGGTCCTATGTAAAACAGCGCACCAAACGCGCTTCTAGGAGCTGAATTCTGCAAAGGGAAACTCTGCTCGGGGAACAAACCCCAGCCCCAGTGCGGCTTGGCTCAGGATCGCAGTGCCTGCCTAGTTCTCACCTAGCCCTAGGCTCCCCATAGGGCCAAGGAGGGTGTGGGCTGCCTCTGGCTCTGTGGGCACTGTTGCTTGGCTTGTGGTCTCCGCAGCTGGAAACCAAATCCACACGTGTTCTCCTTCGCGGAGAAGTCTGATTTGGCATGGAAAGGCCGTGTTTCCACTGGCCCTATCAAACCACGCCGAACCATCTAGGCAGGGACCCACCTAGGTCCTATGTTAAACAGCGCACCAAACGCGCTTCTAGGAGCTGCATTCTGCAAAGGGAAACTCTGCTCGGGGAACAAACCTCAGCCCCAATGGGTCTTGGCTCAGAATCCCAGCGCTTGCCTAGTTCTCACCTAGCCCTCTGCTCCCCATAGGGCCAAGGAGGGTCTGGGCTGCCTCTGGCTCCGTGGGCCCTGCTGCTTGGCTGGTGGTGTCCGCAGCTGGAAACCAACTCCAAATGTCTTCTCCTTCGTGGAGAAGGCTGATTTGGCATGACGAAGCCCTGTGTGCTATGGCCCTGCAACCCACCCATAGGCAGCTAGGGAGGGACCCACTTGGGGCCTAACTCGGAAACGGCACCCATCTCGCTTCTAGGAGCTGCATTCTGCAAAGGGAAAGTGCTCGGGGAACAAACCTCAGCCCCAGTGCGGCTTGGCTCAGGATCGCAGTGCCTGCCTAGTTCTCACCTAGCCCTAGGCTCCCCATAGGGCCAAGGAGGGTCTGGGCTGCCTCTGGCTCCTTGGGCACTGCTGCTTGGCTGGTGGTCTCCGCAGCTTTAATCCAACTCCAAACGTCTTCTCCTTCGAGGAGATGGCTGATTTGGACTGAAGAAGCCCTGTTTGCACTGGCCCTAGCCAAACCCCCATAGCCAGCTAGGGAGGGACCCACCTAGGGCCTATCTCTGTTACGGCACAGAACGCGCTTCTAAGAGCTGCGTTCTGCAAAGGGAAACTGTGCTCGGGGAACAAAACTCAGCCCCAATGCGGCTTGGCTCAGGATCCCAGCGCCTGCCTAGTTCTCACCTAGCCCTCGGCTCCCCATAGGGCCAAGGAGGGGCTGGGCTGCCTCTGGCTCCGTGGGCACTGCTGCTTGGCTGGTGGTGACCGCAGCTGGAAACCTACTCCAAACGTGTTCTCCTTCACGGAAAAGGCTGATTTTCATGGAAAGGCATCGTTTGAACTTGCCCTAGCCACCGCCCCTTAGCCAGCTAGGGAGGGACCCACCTAGGGCCTATCTCTGTTACGGCACAGAACGCGCTTCTAAGAGCTGCGTTCTGCAAAGGGAAACTGTGCTCGGGGAACAAAACTCAGCCCCAATGCGGCTTGGCTCAGGATCGCAGCGCTTGCCTAGTTCTCACCTAGCCCTATGCTCCCCATAGGGCCAAGTAGGGTCTGGGCTGCCTCTGGCTCCGTGGGCACTGCTGCTTGGCTGGTGGTGTCCGCAGCTGGAAACCAACTCCAAACGTCTTCTCCTTTGCGGAGAAGGCAGATTTGGCATTGCAAGGCCTTGCTTCTACTGGCCCTAGCAACCCACCCTTAGCCAGCCAGTGAGGGACCTACCTGGGGCCTAGCTCCGAAAAGGTACAAAACGTGTTCTAGGAGCTGCATTCTACAAAAGGAACCTGTGCTCGGGGAACAAACCTCAGCCCCCTTGCGGCTTGGCTCAGGATCACAGCGCTTGCCTAGTTCTCACCTAGCACTAGGCTCCCCATAGGGCCAAGCAGGGTCTGGGCTGCCTCTGGCTCCGTGGGCACTGCTGCTTGGCTGGTGGTCTCCGGAGCTTGAAACAAACACCAAATGTCTTCTCCTTCGCGGAGAAGGCTGATTTGGCCTGAGAAAGCCCTGTGTGCACTGGCCCTAGCAACCCACCGTTAGTCAGCTAGGGAGGGACCCACCTAGGGCCTAGCTCTGAAACGGCACCCATCTCGCTTCTAGGAGCTGCATTCTGCAAAGGGAAACTGTGCTCGGGGAACATACCTCAGCCCCAATGTTGCTTGGCTCAGGGTCCCCGCGCTCGCCTAGTTCTCACCTAGCCCTATGCTCCCCATAGGGCCAAGGAGGTTCTGGGCTGCCTCTGGCTCCGTGGGCACTGCTGCTTGGCTGGTGGTCTCCGCAGCTGGAAACCAACTCCAAACGTCTTCTCCTATGCGGAGAAGGCTGACTTTGCCTGAGGAAGCCCTGCGTGCCCTGGCCCTAGCCACACCCCCATAGCCAGCTAGGGAGGGACCCACCTAGGGCCTATCTCTGTTACTGCACAGAACGCGCTTCTAAGAGCTGCGTTCTGCAAAGGGATATTGTGCTCGGGGAACAAACCTCAGCCCCCATGCGGCTTGGCTCAGAATCGCAGCGCTTGCCTAGTTCTCACCTAGCCCTCTGCTCCCCATAGGGCCAAGGAGGGTCTGGGCTGCCTCTGGCTCCGTGGGCACTGCTGCTTGGCTGGTGGTGTCCGCAGCTGGAAACCAACTCCAAATGTCTTCTCCTTCGCGGAGAAGGCTGATTTGGCATGGCGAAGCCCTGTGTGCAATGGCCCTGCGACCCACCCATAGGCAGCTAGGGAGGGACCCACCTAGGGCCTAGCTCCGAAACGGCACCCATCTCGCTTCTAGGTGCTGCATTCTGCAAAGGGAAACTGTGCTCGGGGAACAAACCTCAGCCCCAATGTTGCTTGGATCAGGGTCACAGCGCTTCCCTAGTACTCACCTAGCACTCTGCTCCCCATAGTGCCAAGGAGGGGCTGGGCTCCCTCTGGTTCCGTGGGCACTGCTGCTTGGCTGGTTGTGACCGCAGCGGAAAAAAAACTCCACACGTGTTCTCCTTCACGGAGCAAGCTGATGTGGCATGAAAAAGACTTGTTTGCACTGGCCCTATCAACCACGCCGAACCATCTAGGCAGGGACCCACCTAGGTCCTATGTAAAACAGCGCACCAAACGCGCTTCTAGGAGCTGAATTCTGCAAAGGGAAACTCTGCTCGGGGAACAAACCCCAGCCCCAGTGCGGCTTGGCTCAGGATCGCAGTGCCTGCCTAGTTCTCACCTAGCCCTAGGCTCCCCATAGGGCCAAGGAGGGTGTGGGCTGCCTCTGGCTCTGTGGGCACTGTTGCTTGGCTTGTGGTCTCCGCAGCTGGAAACCAACTCCACACGTGTTCTCCTTCGCGGAGAAGTCTGATTTGGCATGGAAAGGCCGTGTTTCCACTGACCCTATCAAACCACGCCGAACCATCTAGGCAGGGACCCACCTAGGTCCTATGTTAAACAGCGCACCAAACACTCTTCTAGGAGCTGCAATCTGCAAAGGGAAACTCTGCTCGGGGAACAAACCTCAGCCCCAATGGGTCTTGGCTCAGAATCCCAGCGCTTGCCTAGTTCTCACCTAGCCCTCTGCTCCCCATAGGGCCAAGGAGGGTCTGGGCTGCCTCTGGCTCCGTGGGCCCTGCTGCTTGGCTGGTGGTGTCCGCAGCTGGAAACCAACTCCAAATGTCTTCTCCTTCGCGGAGATGGCTGATTTGGCATGACGAAGCCCTGTGTGCTATGGCCTTGCAACCCACCCATAGGCAGCTAGGGAGGGACCCACCTGGGGCCTAACTCCGAAACGGCACCCATCTCGCTTCTAGGAGCTGCATTCTGCAAAGGGAAAGTGCTCGGGGAACAAACCTCAGCCCCAAGGCGGCTTGGCTCAGGATCGCAGCGCTTGCCTAGTTCTCACCTAGCCCTAGGCTCCCCATAGGGCCAAGGAGGGTCTGGGCTGCCTCTGGCTCCTTGGGCACTGCTGCTTGGCTGGTGGTCTCCGCAGCTTTAATCCAACTCCAAACGTCTTCTCCTTCGCGGAGATGGCTGATTTGGAGTGAAGAAGCCCTGTTTGCACTGGCCCTAGCAACACGCCCATAGCCAGCTAGGGAGGGACCCACCTAGGGCCTATCTCTGTTACGGCACAGAACGTGCTTCTAAGAGCTGCGTTCTGCAAAGGGAAACCGTGCTCGGGGAACTAACCTCAGCCCCCATGCGGCTTGGCTCAGAATCGCAGCGCTTGCCTAGTTCTCACCTAGCCCTCTGCTCCCCATAGGGCCAAGGAGGGCCTGGGCTGCCTCTGGCTCCGTGGGCACTGCTGCTTGGCTGGTGGTGTCCGCAGCTGGAAACCAACTCCAAACGTCTTCTCCTTTGCGGAGAAGGCAGAATTGGCATTGCAAGGCCTTGCTTCTACTTGCCCTAGCAACCCACCCTTAGCCAGCCAGGGAGGGACCTACTTGGGGCCTAGCTCCGAAAAGGTACAAAACGTGCTCTAGGAGCTGCATTCTACAAAAGGAACCTGTGCTCGGGGAACAAACCTCAGCCCCCTTTCGGCTTGGCTCAGGATCACAGCGCTTGCCTAGTTCTCACCTAGCACTAGGCTCCCCATAGGGCCAAGCAGGGTCTGGGCTGCCTCTGGCTCCGTGGGCACTACTGCTTGGCTGGTGGTCTCCGGAGCTTGAAACGAACACCAAATGTCATCTCCTTCGCGGAGAAGGCTGATTTGGCCTGAGAAAGCCGTGTGTGCACTGGCCCTAGCAACCCACCGTTAGGCAGCTAGGGAGGGACCCACCTAGGGCCTAGGTCTGAAACGGCACCAAACGTGCTTCTAGGAGCTGCATTCTGCAAAGGGAAACTGTGCCCGGGGAACATACCTCAGCCCCAATGTTGCTTGGCTCAGGGTCCCCGCGCTCGCCTAGTTCTCACCTAGCCCTATGCTCCCCATAGGGCCAAGGAGGTTCTGGGCTGCCTCTGGCTCCATGGGCACTGCTGCTTGGCTGGTGGTCTCCGCAGCTGGAAACCAACTCCAAACGTCTTCTCCTATGTGGAGAAGGCTGACTTTGCCTGAGGAAGCCCTGCGTGCCCTGGCCCTAGCCAAACCCCCATAGCCAGCTAGGGAGGGACCCACCTAGGGTCTATCTCTCTTACGGCACAGAACGCGCTTCTAAGAGCTGCGTTCTGCAAAGGGAAACTGTGCTCGGGGAACAAACCTCAGCCCCATGCAGCTTGGCTCAGAATCGCAGCGCTTGCCTAGTTCTCACCTACCACTATGGTCCCCATAGGGCCAAGCATGGTCTGGGCTGCCTCTGGCTCCGTGGGCACTGCTGCTTGGCTGGTGGTCTCCGCAGCTTGAAACCAACTCCAAACGTCTTCTCCTATGGGGAGAAGGCTGACTTGGCTTGAAAAAGCCCTGCGTGCCCTGGCCCTATCAACCTACCCCTTAGCCAGCTAGGGAAGGGACCCACCTATGGCCTATCTCTGTTACAGCACAGAACGCGCTTCTAAGATCTAGCTTCTGAAAGGGAACCTGTGCTTGGGGAACAAACCTCAGCCCCCATCCATCTTGGCTTAGGATCCCAGCGCTTGCCTAGTTCTCACCTAGCTCTAGGCTCCCCATAGGGCCAAGGATGGTCTGGGCTGCCTCTGGCTCCGTGGGCACAGCTGCTTGACTGGTGGTGTCCGCAGCTGGAAACCAACTCCAAACGCCTTCTCCTTCGCGACCAAGGCTGATTTTTCATGAAGAAGCCCTGTGTGTACTGGTCCTAGCAACCCACACATAGCCTGCTAGGGGAAGGTCCCACCTAGGGCCTATCTCCCAAACCGCAAAAAACTCGCTTCTATGAGCTACATTTAGCAAAGGGAAACTGTGCGCGGGGAACAAACCTCAGCCCCAATGTATCTTGGCTCAGGATCGCAGCACTCGCCTCGTTCTCACCTAGCACTCTGCTCCCCATAGGGCCAAGGAGGGGCTGGGCTGCCTCTGGCTCCGTGGGCACTGCTGCTGGCTTGTAGTCTCCGCAGCTGGAAACCAACTCCAAACGTGTTCTCCTTCGCGGAGAAGTCTGATTTGGCATGGAAAGCCGTGTTTCCACTGGCCCTAGCAACCCACCCATAGCCATCTAGGGAGGGACCCACCTTGGTCCTATATCCGAAACAGCACCCATCTTGCTTCTAGGAGCTGCATTCTGCAAAGGGAAACTGTGCTCGGGGAACAAACCTCAGCCCCAATGCGTCTTGGCTCAGGATCGCAGTGCCTGCCTAGTTCTCACGTAGCCCTATGCTCCCCATAGGGCCAAGGAGGGTCTGGGCTACCTCTGGCTCTGTGGGCACAGCTGCTTGGCTGGTGGGCTCTGCAGCTTGAAACCAACTCCAAACGTGTTCTCCTTCGTGGAGAAGGCTGATTTTTCATGAAGAAGCCATGTTTGCACTGGCCCTAGCAACCCACCCATGGCCAGCTAGGGAAGGAACCACCTAGGGCCTATGGCCTAAACGGCAGACAACTCGGTTCTAGGAGCTGCATTCTGCAAAGGGAAACTGTGCTCGGGGAACAAACCTCAGCCCCAATGCGTCTTGGCTTACGATCGCAGCGCTTGCCTAGTTCTCACCTAGCCCTATGCTCCCCATAGGGCCAAGCAGGGTCTGGGCTGCCTCTGGCTCCGTGGGCACTGCTGCTAGGCTGGTGGTGTCCACAGATGGAAATCAACTCCAAACGTGTTCTCCTTTGCGGAGAAGGCTGATTTGGCATGAAAAGGGTTTGTCTGCACTGGCCCAACTTCCCAACCATAAATAGCTAGGGGGGGACCAACTTGGGGCCTAGCTCCGAAACGGCACAAAACGTGCTTCTAGGAGCTGCGTTCTGCAAAGGGAAACTGTGCTCGGGGAACAAACCTCAGCCCCAAGCGGCTTGGCTCAAGATCGCAGCGCTTGCCTAGTTCTCACCTAGCCCTAGGCTCCCCATAGGGCCAAGGAGGGTCTGGGCTGCCTCTGGCTCCGTGGGCACTGCTGCTTGGCTGCTGTTCTCCGCAGCTGGAAACCAACTCCAAACCTCTTCTCCTATGCGGAGAAGGATGACTTTGCCTGAGGAAGCCCTGCGTGCCCTAGCCCTAGCCAAACCCCCATAGCCAGCTAGGGAGGGACCCACCTAGGGCCTATCTCTGTTACGGCACAGAACGCGCTTCTAAGAGCTGCGTTCTGCAAAGGGAAACTGTGCTCGGGGAACAAACCTCAGCCCCCATGCGGCTTGGCTCAGAATCGCAGCGCTTGCCTAGTACTCACCTAGCCCTATGCTCCCCATAGGGCCAAGCAGGGTCTGGGCTGCCTCTGGCTCTGTGGGCACTGCTGCTAGGCTGGTGGTGTCCACAGATGGAAATCAAATCCAAACGTGTTCTCCTTTGCAGAGAAGGCTGATTTGGCATGAAAAGGCTTTGTCTGCACTGGCCCAACTTCCCAACCGTAGCCAGCTAGGGGGGGACCCACATAGGGCCTAGCTCCGAAACGGCACCCAACTCGCTTCAGGGAGCTTCATTCTGCAAAGGGAAACTGTGCTCGGGAAACAAACCTCAGCCCCAAAACGTCTTGGCTCAGGATCGCAGCGCTTGCCTAGTTCTCACCTAGCCCTAGGCTCCCCATAGGGCCAAGGAGGGTCTGGGCTGCCTCTGGCTCCTTGGGCCCTGCTGCTTGGCTGGTGGGCTCTGCAGCTGGAATAGAACTGCAAATGTGTTCTCCTTGGCAGTGAACGCTGATTTTTCATGAAGAAGCCATGTTTGCACTGGCCCTAGCAACCCACCCATGGCCAGCTAGGGAAGGAACCACCTAGGGCCTATGGCCTAAACGGCAGACAACTCGGTTCTAGGAGCTGCATTCTGCAAAGGGAAACTGTGCTCGGGGAACAAACCTCAGCCCCAATGCGTCTTGGCTTACGATCGCAGCGCTTGCCTAGTTCTCACCTAGCCCTATGCTCCCCATAGGGCCAAGCAGGGTCTGGGCTGCCTCTGGCTCCTTGGGCACTGCTGCTAGGCTGGTGGTGTCCACAGATGGAAATCAACTCCAAACGTGTTCTCCTTTGCGGAGAAGGCTGATTTGGCATGAAAAGGCTTTGTCTGCACTGGCCCAACTTCCCAACCATAAATAGCTAGGGGGGGACCCACCTGGGGCCTAGCTCCGAAACGGCACAAAACGTGCTTCTAGGAGCTGCGTTCTGCAAAGGGAAACTGTGCTCGGGGAACAAACCTCAGCCCCAAGCGGCTTGGCTCAAGATCGTAGCGCTTGCCTAGTTCTCACCTAGCCCTAGGCTCCCCATAGGGCCAAGGAGGGTCTGGGCTGCCTCTGGCTCCTTGGGCCCTGCTGCTTGGCTGGTGGTCTCTGCAGCTGGAATAGAACTGCAAATGTGTTCTCCTTGGCAGTGAACGCTGATTTGGCATGGAAAGGCCTTGTTTCACTGGCCTTAGCAACCCCCCCATAGCCAGCTAGGGAAGGACCCACCTGGGGCCTAGCTCCGAAACGGCACAAAACGTGCTTCTAGGAGCTGCGTTCTGCAAAGGGAAACTGTGCTCGGGGAACAAACCTCAGCCCCAATGCGGCTTGGCTCAGGATCGCAGCGCTTGCCTAGTTCTCACCTAGCCCTAGGCTCCCCATAGGGCCAAGGAGGGTCTGGGCTGCCTCTGGCTCCTTGGGCACTGCTGCTTGGCTGGTGGTCTCCGCAGCTTTAATCCAACTCCAAACGTGTTCGCCTTCGCGGAGATGGCTGATTTGGAGTGAAGAAGCCCTGTTTCCACTGGCCCTAGCAACACGCCCATAGCCAGCTAGGGAGGGACCCACCTAAGGCCTATCTCTGTTAGGGCACAGAACGCGCTTCTAAGAGCTGCGTTCTGCAAAGGGAAACTGTGCTCGGGGAACAAACCTCAGCCCCAATGCGGCTTGGCTCAGGATCCCAGCGCCTGCCTAGTTCTCACCTAGCCCTCGGCTCCCCATAGGGCCAAGGAGGGTCTGGGCTGCCTCTGGCTCCGTGGGCACTGCTGCTTGGCTGGTGTTCTCCGCAGCTGGAAACCAACTCCAAACATCTTCTCCTATGCGGAGAAGGATGACTTTGCCTGAGGAAGCCCTGCGTGCCCTAGCCCTAGCCAAACCCCCATAGCCAGCTAGGGAGGGACCCACCTAGGGCCTATCTCTGTTACGGCACAGAACGCGCTTCTAAGAGCTGCGTTCTGCAAAGGGAAACTGTGCTCGGGGAACAAACCTCAGCCCCCATGCGGCTTGGCTCAGAATCGCAGCGCTTGCCTAGTACTCACCTAGCCCTATGCTCCCCATAGGGCCAAGCAGGGTCTGGGCTGCCTCTGGCTCTGTGGGCACTGCTGCTAGGCTGGTGGTGTCCACAGATGGAAATCAAATCCAAACGTGTTCTCCTTTGCAGAGAAGGCTGATTTGGCATGAAAAGGCTTTGTCTGCACTGGCCCAACTTCCCAACCGTAGCCAGCTAGGGGGGGACCCACATAGGGCCTAGCTGCGAAACGGCACCCAACTCGCTTCAGGGAGCTTCATTCTGCAAAGGGAAACTGTGCTCGGGAAACAAATCTCAGCCCCAAAACGTCTTGGCTCAGGGTCGCAGCGCTTGCCTAGTTCTCACCTAGCCCTAGGCTCCCCATAGGGCCAAGGAGGGTCTGGGCTGCCTCTGGCTCCTTGGGCCCTGCTGCTTGGCTGGTGGTCTCTGCAGCTGGAATAGAACTGCAAATGTGTTCTCCTTGGCAGTGAACGCTGATTTGGCATGGAAAGGCCTTGTTTCACTGGCCTTAGCAACCCCCCCATAGCCAGCTAGGGAAGGACCCACCTGGGGCCTAGCTCCGAAACGGCACAAAACGTGCTTCTAGGAGCTGCGTTCTGCAAAGGGAAACTGTGCTCGGGGAACAAACCTCAGCCCCAATGCGGCTTGGCTCAGGATCGCAGCGCTTGCCTAGTTCTCACCTAGCCCTAGGCTCCCCATAGGGCCAAGGAGGGTCTGGGCTGCCTCTGGCTCCTTGGGCACTGCTGCTTGGCTGGTGGTCTCCGCAGCTTTAATCCAACTCCAAACGTGTTCGCCTTCGTGGAGATGGCTGATTTGGAGTGAAGAAGCCCTGTTTGCACTGGCCCTAGCAACACGCCCATAGCCAGCTAGGGAGGGACCCACCTAAGGCCTATCTCTGTTAGGGCACAGAACGCGCTTCTAAGAGCTGCGTTCTGCAAAGGGAAACTGTGCTCGGGGAACAAAACTCAGCCCCAATGCGGCTTGGCTCAGGATCCCAGCGCCTGCCTAGTTCTCACCTAGCCCTCGGCTCCCCATAGGGCCAAGGAGGGTCTGGGCTGCCTCTGGCTCGGTGGGCACTGCTGCTTGGCTGGTGGTGACCGCAGCGGGAAACCAACTCCAAACTTGTTCTCCTTCACGGAAAAGGCTGATTTTCATTTAAAGGCATCGTTTAAACTTGCCCTAGCAACCGCCCCATAGCCAGCTAGGGAGGGACCCACCTAAGGCCTATCTCTGTTAGGGCACAGAACGCGCTTCTAAGAGCTGCGTTCTGCAAAGGGAAACTGTGCTCGGGGAACAAACCTCAGCCCCCATGCGGCTTGGCTCAGAATCGCAGCGCTTGCCTAGTTCTCACCTAGCCTTCTGCTCCCCATAGGGCCAAGGATGGTCTGGGCTGCCTCTGGCTCCGTGGGCACTGCTGCTTGGCTGGTGGTGTCCGCAGCTGGAAACCAACTCCAAACGTCTTCTCCTTGGCGGAGAAGGCAGATTTGGCATTGCAAGGCCTTCCTTCTACTGGCCCTAGCAACCCAACCTTAGCCAGCCAAGGAGGGACCTACCTGGGGCCTAGCTCCGAAAAGGTACAAAACGTGCTCTAGGAGCTGCATTCTACAAAAGGAACCTGTGCTCCGGGAACAAACCTCAGCCCTCATTCGGCTTGGCTCAGGATCACAGCGCTTGCCTAGTTCTCACCTAGCACTATGCTCCCCATAGGGCCAAGCAGGGTCTGGGCTGCCTCTGGCTCCGTGGGCACTGCTGCTTGGCTGGTGGTCTCCGCAGCTTGAAACCAACTCCAAATGTCTTCTCCTATGGGGAGAAGGCTGACTTGGCCTGAAAAAGCCCTGCGTGCCCTGGCCCTATCAACCTACCCATAGCCAGCTAGGGAAGGGACCAACCTAGGGCCTATCTCTGTTACAGCACAGAACGCGCTTCTAAGATCTAGCTTCTGAAAGGGAACCTGTGCTCGGGGAACAAACCTCAGCCCCCATCCATCTTGGCTTAGGATCCCAGCGCTTGCCTAGTTCTCACCTAGCTCTAGGCTCCCCATAGGGCCCAGGATGGTCTGGGCTGCCTCTGGCTCCGTGGGCACAGCTGCTTGACTGGTGGTGTCCGCAGCTGGAAACCAACTCCAAACGCCTTCTCCTTCGCGACCAAGGCTGATTTTTCATGAAGAAGCCCTGTGTGTACTGGTCCTAGCAACCCACTCATAGTCTGCTAGGAGAAGGTCCCACCTAGGGCCTATCTCCCAAACGGCAAAAAGCTCGCTTCTAGGAGCTGCATTTCGCAAAGGGAAACTGTGCGCGGGGAACAAACCTCAGCCCCAATGTATCTTGGCTCAGGATCGCAGCGCTCGCCTCGTTCTCACCTAGCACTCTGCTCCCCATAGGGCCAAGGAGGGTCTGGGCTGCCTCTGGATCCGTGGGCACTGCTGCTGGCTTGTAGTCTCCGCAGCTGGAAACCAACTCCACACGTGTTCTCCTTCGCGGAGAAGACTGATTTGGCATGGAAAGACCGTGTTTCCACTGGCCCTAGCAACCCACCCATAGCCATCTAGGGAGGGACCCACCTTGGTCCTATATCCGAAACAGCACCCATCTTGCTTCTAGGAGCTGCATTCTGCAAAGGGAAACTGTGCTCGGGGAACAAACCTCAGCCCCAATGCGTCTTGGCTCAGGATCGCAGTGCCTGCCTAGTTCTCACGTAGCCCTATGCTCCCCATAGGGCCAAGGAGGGTCTGGGCTACCTCTGGCTCTGTGGGCACAGCTGCTTGGCTGGTGGGCTCTGCAGCTTGTAACCAACTCCAAACGTGTTCTCCTTCGTGGAGAAGGCTGATTTTTCATGAAGAAGCCATGTTTGCACTGGCCCTAGCAACCCACCCATGGCCAGCTAGGAAAGGAACCACCTAGGGCCTATGGCCTAAACGGCAGACAACTCGGTTCTAGGAGCTGCATTCTGCAAAGGGAAACTGTGCTCGGGGAACAAACCTCAGCCCCAATGCGGCTTGGCTCAGGATCCCAGGGCCTGCCTAGTTCTCACCTAGCCCTCGGCTCCCCATAGGGCCAAGGAGGGGCTGGGCTGCCTCTGGCTCCGTGGGCACTGCTGCTTGGCTGGTGGTGACCGCAGCTGGAAACCTACTCCAAACGTGTTCTCCTTCATGGAAAAGGCTGATTTTCATGGAAAGGCATCGTTTGAACTTGCCCTAGCAACCGCCCCATAGCCAGCTAGGGAGGGACCCACCTAGGGCCTAGCTCTGTTACGGCACAGAACGCGCTTCTAAGAGCTGCGTTCTGCAAAGGGAAACTGTGCTCGGGGAACAAACCTCAGCCCCCATGCGGCTTGGCTCAGAATCGCAGCGCTTGCCTAGTTCTCATCTAGCACTATGCTCCCCATAGTGCCAAGGAGGGTCTGGGCTGCCTCTGGCTCTGTGGGCACTGCTGCTTGGCTGGTGGTCTCCGCAGCTTGAAACCAACTCCAAACGTCTTCTCCTATGGGGAGAAGGCTGACTTGGCCTGAAGAAGCCCTGCGTGCCCTGGCCCTATCAACCTACCCATAGCCAGCTAGGGAAGGGACCCACCTAGGGCCTATCTCTGTTACAGCACAGAACGCGCTTCTAAGATCTAGCTTCTGAAAGGGAACCTGTGCTCGGGGAACAAACCTCAGCCCCCATCCATCTTGGCTTAGGATCCCAGCGCTTGCCTAGTTCTCACCTAGCTCTAGGCTCCCCATAGGGCCAAGGATGGTCTGGGCTGCCTCTGGCTCCGTGGGCACAGCTGCTTGACTGGTGGTGTCCGCAGCTGGAAACCAACTCCAAACGCCTTCTCCTTCGCGACCAAGGCTGATTTTTCATGAAGAAGCCCTGTGTGTACTGGTCCTAGCAACCCACTCATAGCCTGCTAGGGGAAGGTCCCACCTAGGGCCTATCTCCCAAACGCAAAAAACTCGCTTCTAGGAGCTGCATTCTACAAAAGAACCTGTGCTCCGGGAACAAACCTCAGCCCCCATGCGGCTTGGCTCAGGATCACAGCGCTTGCCTAGTTCTCACCTACCACTATGGTCCCCATAGGGCCAAGCAGGGTCTGGGCTGCCTCTGGCTCCGTGGGCACTGCTGCTTGGCTGGTGGTCTCTGCAGCTTGAAACCAACTCCAAACATCTTCTCCTATGGGGAGAAGGCTGACTTGGCCTGAAAAAGCCCTGCGTGCCCTGGCCCTATCAACCTACCCATAGCCAGCTAGGGAAGGGACCCACCTATGGCCTATCTCTGTTACAGCACAGAACGCGCTTCTAAGATCTAGCTTCTGAAAGGGAACCTGTGCTTGGGGAACAAACCTCAGCCCCCATCCATCTTGGCTTAGGATCCCAGCGCTTGCCTAGTTCTCACCTAGCTCTAGGCTCCCCATAGGGCCAAGGATGGTCTGGGCTGCCTCTGGCTCCGTGGGCACAGCTGCTTGACTGGTGGTGTCCGCAGCTGGAAACCAACTCCAAACGCCTTCTCCTTCGCGACCAAGGCTGATTTTTCATGAAGAAGCCCTGTGTGTACTGGTCCTAGGAACCCACTCATAGCCTGCTAGGGGAAGGTCCCACCTAGGGCCTATCTCCCAAACCGCAAAAAACTCGCTTCTAGAAGCTACATTTAGCAAAGGGAAACTGTGCGCGGGGAACAAACCTCAGCCCCAATGTATCTTGGCTCAGGATCGCAGCACTCGCCTCGTTCTCACCTAGCACTCTACTCCCCATAGGGCCAAGGAGGGTCTGGGCTGCCTCTGGCTCCGTGGGCACTGCTGCTGGCTTGTAGTCTCCGCAGCTGGAAACCAACTCCAAACGTGTTCTCCTTCGTGGAGAAGTCTGATTTGGCATGGAAAGGCCTTGTTTCCACTGGCCCTAGCAACACACCCATAGCCAGCTAGTGAGGGACCCACCTTGGTCTTATATCCGAAACAGCACCCATCTTGCTTCTAGGAGCTGCATTCTTCAAAGGGAAACTCTGCTCGGGGAACAAACCTCAGCCCCAATGCGTCTTGGCTCAGGATCGCAGTGCCTGCCTAGTTCTCACGTAGCCCTATGACCCCATAGGGCCAAGGAGGGTCTGGGCTACCTCTGGCTCTGTGGGCACAGCTGCTTGGCTGGTGGGCTCTGCAGCTTGAAACCAACTCCAAACGTGTTCTCCTTCGTGGAGAAGGCTGATTTTTCATGAAGAAGCCATGTTTGCACTGGCCCTAGCAACCCACCCATGGCCAGCTAGGGAAGGAACCACCTAGGGCCTATGGCCTAAACGGCAGACAACTCGGTTCTAGGAGCTGCATTCTGCAAAGGGAAACTGTGCTCGGGGAACAAACCTCAGCCCCAATGCGGCTTGGCTTACGATCGCAGCGCTTGCCTAGTTCTCACCTAGCCCTCTGCTCCCCATAGGGCCAAGCAGGGTCTGGGTTGCCTCTGGCTCCGTGGGCACTGCTGCTAGGCTGGTGGTGTCCACAGATGGAAATCAACTCCAAACGTGTTCTCCTTTGCGGAGAAGGCTGATTTGGCATGAAAAGGGTTTGTCTGCACTGGCCCAACTTCCCAACCATAAATAGCTAGGGGGGGACCCACTTGGGGCCTAGCTCCGAAACGGCACAAAACGTGCTTCTAGGAGCTGCGTTCTGCAAAGGGAAACTGTGCTCGGGGAACAAACCTCAGCCCCAAGTGGCTTGGCTCAAGATCGCAGCGCTTGCCTAGTTCTCACCTAGCCCTAGGCTCCCCATAGGGACAAGGAGGGTCTGGGCTGCCTCTGGCTCCTTGGGCACTGCTGCTTGGCTGGTGGTCTCCGCAGCTTTAATCCAACTCCAAACGTCTTCTCCTTCACGGAGATGGCTGATTTGGAGTGAAGAAGCCCTGTTTGCACTGGCCCTAGCCAAACCCCCATAGCCAGCTAGGGAGGGACCCACCTAAGGCCTATCTCTGTTAGGGCACAGAACGCGCTTCTAAGAGCTGCGTTCTGCAAAGGGAAACTGTGCTCGGGGAACAAAACTCAGCCCCAATGCGGCTTGGCTCAGGATCCCAGCGCCTGCCTAGTTCTCACCTAGCCCTCGGCTCCCCATAGGGCCAAGGAGGGTCTGGGCTGCCTCTGGCTCCGTGGGCACTGCTGCTTGGCTGGTGTTCTCCGCAGCTGGAAACCAACTCCAAACGTCTTCTCCTATGCGGAGAAGGATGACTTTGCCTGAGGAAGCCCTGCGTGCCCTAGCCCTAGCCAAAGCCCCATAGCCAGCTAGGGAGGGACCCACCTAGGGCCTATCTCTGTTACGGCACAGAACGCGCTTCTAAGAGCTGCGTTCTGCAAAGGGAAAGTGTGCTCGGGGAACAAACCTCAGCCCCCATGCGGCTTGGCTCAGAATCGCAGCGCTTGCCTAGTACTCACCTAGCCCTATGCTCCCCATAGGGCCAAGCAGGGTCTGGGCTGCCTCTGGCTCTGTGGGCACTGCTGCTAGGCTGGTGGTGTCCACAGATGGAAATCAAATCCAATCGTGTTCTCCTTTGCAGAGAAGGCTGATTTGGCATGAAAAGGCTTTGTCTGCACTGGCCCAACTTCCCAACCGTAGCCAGCTAGGGGGGGACCCACATAGGGCCTAGCTCCGAAACGGCACCCAACTCGCTTCAGGGAGCTTCATTCTGCAAAGGGAAACTGTGCTCGGGAAACAAACCTCAGCCCCAAAACGTCTTGGCTCAGGATCGCAGCGCTTGCCTAGTTCTCACCTAGCCCTAGGCTCCCCATAGGGCCAAGGAGGGTCTGGGCTGCCTCTGGCTCCTTGGGCCCTGCTGCTTGGCTGGTGGTCTCTGCAGCTGGAATAGAACTGCAAATGTGTTCTCCTTGGCAGTGAACGCTAATTTGGCATGGAAAGGCCTTGTTTCACTGGCCTTAGCAACCCCCCCATAGCCAGCTAGGGAAGGACCCACCTGGGGCCTAGCTCCGAAACGGCACAAAACGTGCTTCTAGGAGCTGCGTTCTGCAAAGGGAAACTGTGCTCGGGGAACAAACCTCAGCCCCAATGCGGCTTGGCTCAGGATCGCAGCGCTTGCCTAGTTCTCACCTAGCCCTAGGCTCCCCATAGGGCCAAGGAGGGTCTGGGCTGCCTCTGGCTCCTTGGGCACTGCTGCTTGGCTGGTGGTCTCCGCAGCTTTAATCCAACTCCAAACGTGTTCGCCTTCGCGGAGATGGCTGATTTGGAGTGAAGAAGCCCTGTTTGCACTGGCCCTAGCAACACGCCCATAGCCAGCTAGGGAGGGACCCACCTAAGGCCTATCTCTGTTAGGGCACAGAACGCGCTTCTAAGAGCTGCGTTCTGTAAAGGGAAACTGTGCTCAGGGAACAAAACTCAGCCCCAATGCGGCTTGGCTCAGGATCCCAGCGCCTGCCTAGTTCTCACCTAGCCCTCGGCTCCCCATAGGGCCAAGGAGGGGCTGGGCTGCCTCTGGCTCCGTGGGCACTGCTGCTTGGCTGGTGGTGACCGCAGCTGGAAACCAACTCCAAACTTGTTCTCCTTCACGGAAAAGGCTGATTTTCCTGGAAAGGCATCGTTTGAACTTGCCCTAGCAACCGCCCCATAGCCAGCTAGGGAGGGACCCACCTAGGGCCTAGCTCTGTTACGGCACAGAACGCGCTTCTAAGAGCTGCGTTCTGCAAAGGGAAACTGTGCTCGGGGAACAAACCTCAGCCCCCATGCGGCTTGGCTCAGAATCGCAGCGCTTGCCTAGTTCTCACCTAGCCTTCTGCTCCCCATAGGGCCAAGGAGGGTCTGGGCTGCCTCTGGCTCCGTGGGCACTGCTGCTTGGCTGGTGGTGTCCGCAGCTGGAAACCAACTCCAAACGTCTTCTCCTTGGCGGAGAAGGCAGATTTGGCATTGCAAGGCCTTCCTTCTACTGGCCCTAGCAACCCAACCTTAGCCAGCCAAGGAGGGACCTACCTGGGGCCTAGCTCCGAAAAGGTACAAAACGTGCTCTAGGAGCTGCATTCTACAAAAGGAACCTGTGCTCCGGGAACAAACCTCAGCCCCCATTCGGCTTGGCTCAGGATCACAGCGCTTGCCTAGTTCTCACCTAGCACTATGCTCCCCATAGGGCCAAGGATGGTCTGGGCTGCCTCTGGCTCCGTGGGCACTGCTGCTTGGCTGGTGGTCTCCGCAGCTTGAAACCAACTCCAAATGTCTTCTCCTATGGGGAGAAGGCTGACTTGGCCTGAAAAAGCCCTGCGTGCCCTGGCCCTATCAACCTACCCATAGCCAGCTAGGGAAGGGACCCACCTAGGGCCTATCTCTGTTACAGCACAGAACGCGCTTCTAAGATCTAGCTTCTGAAAGGGAACCTGTGCTCGGGGAACAAACCTCAGCCCCCATCCATCTTGGCTTAGGATCCCAGCGCTTGCCTAGTTCTCACCTAGCTCTCGGCTCCCCATAGGGCCCAGGATGGTCTGGGCTGCCTCTGGCTCCGTGGGCACAGCTGCTTGACTGGTGGTGTCCGCAGCTGGAAACCAACTCCAAACGCCTTCTCCTTCGCGACCAAGGCTGATTTTTCATGAAGAAGCCCTGTGTGTACTGGTCCTAGCAACCCACTCATAGTCTGCTAGGGGAAGGTCCCACCTAGGGCCTATCTCCCAAACGGCAAAAAGCTCGCTTCTAGGAGCTGCATTTAGCAAAGGGAAACTGTGCGCGGGGAACAAACCTCAGCCCCAATGTATCTTGGCTCAGGATCGCAGCGCTCGCCTCGTTCTCACCTAGCACTCTGCTCCCCATAGGGCCAAGGAGGGTCTGGGCTGCCTCTGGCTCCGTGGGCACTGCTGCTGGCTTGTAGTCTCCGCAGCTGGAAACCAACTCCACACGTGTTCTCCTTCGCGGAGAAGTCTGATTTGGCATGGAAAGACCGTGTTTCCACTGGCCCTAGCAACCCACACATAGCCATCTAGGGAGGGACCCACCTTGGTCCTATATCCGAAACAGCACCCATCTTGCTTCTAGGAGCTGCATTCTGCAAAGGGAAACTGTGCTCGGGGAACAAACCTCAGCCCCAATGCGTCTTGGCTCAGGATCGCAGTGCCTGCCTAGTTCTCACGTAGCCCTATGCTCCCCATAGGGCCAAGGAGGGTCTGGGCTACCTCTGGCTCTGTGGGCACAGCTGCTTGGCTGGTGGGCTCTGCAGCTTGAAACCAACTCCAAACGTGTTCTCCTTCGTGGAGAAGGCTGATTTTTCATGAGGAAGCCGTGTTTGCACTGGCCCTAGCAACCCACCCATGGCCATCTAGGAAAGGCACCACCTAGGGCCTATGGCCTAAACGGCAGACAACTCGGTTCTAGGAGCTGCATTCTGCAAAGGGAAACTGTGCTCGGGGAACAAACCTCAGCCCCAATGCGGCTTGGCTCAGGATCCCAGCGCCTGCCTAGTTCTCACTAGCCCTCGGCTCCCCATAGGGCCAAGGAACGGCTGGGCTGCCTCTGGCTCCGTGGGCACTGCTGCTTGGCTGGTGGTGACCGCAGCTGGAAACCTACTCCAAACGTGTTCTCCTTCACGGAAAAGGCTGATTTTCATGGAAAGGCATCGTTTGAACTTGCCCTAGCAACCGCCCCATAGCCAGCTAGGGAGGGACCCACCTAGGGCCTAGCTCTGTTACGGCACAGAACGCGCTTCTAAGAGCTGCGTTCTGCAAAGGGAAACTGTGCTCGGGGAACAAACCTCAGCCCCCATGCGGCTTGGCTCAGAATCGCAGCGCTTGCCTAGTTCTCATCTAGCACTATGCTCCCAATAGAGCCAAGGAGGGTCTGGGCTGCCTCTGGCTCTGTGGGCACTGCTGCTTGGCTGGTGGTGTCCGCAGCTGGAAACCAACTCCAAAATCTTCTCCTTGGCGGAGAAGGCAGATTTGGCATTGCAAGGACTTGCTTCTACTGGCCCTAGTAACCCAACCTTAGCCAGCCAAGGAGGGACCTACCTGGGGCCTAGCTCCGAAAAGGTACAAAACGTGCTCTAGGAGCTGCATTCTACAAAAGGAACATGTGCTCCAGGAACAAACCTCAGCCCCCATGCGGCTTGGCTCAGGATCACAGCGCTTGCCTAGTTCTCACCTAGCACTATGCTCCCCATAGGGCCAAGCAGGGTCTGGGCTGCCTCTGGCTCCGTGGGCACTGCTGCTTGGCTGGTGGTCTCCGCAGCTGGAAACCAACTCCAAATGTCTTCTCCTATGGAAGAAGGCTGACTTGGCCTGAAAAAGCCCTGCGTGCCCTGGCCCTATCAACCTACCCATAGCCAGCTAGGGAAGGGACCCACCTAGGGCCTATCTCTGTTACAGCACAGAACGCGCTTCTAAGATCTAGCTTCTGAAAGGGAACCTGTGCTTGGGGAACAAACCTCAGCCCCCATCCATCTTGGCTTAGGATCCCAGCGCTTGCCTAGTTCTCACCTAGCTCTAGGCTCCCCATAGGGCCAAGGATGGTCTGGGCTGCCTCTGGCTCCGTGGGCACAGCTGCTTGACTGGTGGTGTCCGCAGCTGGAAACCAACTCCAAACGCCTTCTCCTTCGCGACCAAGGCTGATTTTTCATGAAGAAGCCCTGTGTGTACTGGTCCTAGCAACCCACTCATAGTCTGCTAGGGGAAGGTCCCACCTAGGGCCTATCTCCCAAACGGCAAAAAGCTCGCTTCTAGGAGCTGCATTTCGCAAAGGGAAACTGTGCGCGGGGAACAAACCTCAGCCCCAATGTATCTTGGCTCAGGATCGCAGCGCTCGCCTCGTTCTCACCTAGCACTCTGCTCCCCATAGGGCCAAGGAGGGTCTGGGCTGCCTCTGGCTCCGTGGGCACTGCTGCTGGCTTGTAGTCTCCGCAGCTGGAAACCAACTCCACACGTGTTCTCCTTCGCGGAGAAGTCTGATTTGGCATGGAAAGACCGTGTTTCCACTGGCCCTAGCAACCCACACATAGCCATCTAGGGAGGGACCCACCTTGGTCCTATATCCGAAACAGCACCCATCTTGCTTCTAGGAGCTGCATTCTGCAAAGGGAAACTGTGCTCGGGGAACAAACCTCAGCCCCAATGCGTCTTGGCTCAAGATCGCAGTGCCTGCCTAGTTCTCACGTAGCCCTATGCTCCCCATAGGGCCAAGGAGGGTCTGGGCTACCTCTGGCTCTGTGGGCACAGCTGCTTGGCTGGTGGGCTGTGCAGCTTGAAACCAACTCCAAACGTGTTCTCCTTCGTGGAGAAGGCTGATTTTTCATGAAGAAGCCGTGTTTGCACTGGCCCTAGCAACCCACCCATGGCCAGCTAGGAAAGGAACCACCGAGGGCCTATGGCCTAAACGGCAGACAACTCGGTTCTAGGAGCTGCATTCTGCAAAGGGAAACTGTGCTCGGGGAACAAACCTCAGCCCCAATGCGGCTTGGCTCAGGATCCCAGGGCCTGCCTAGTTCTCACCTAGCCCTCGGCTCCCCATAAGGCCAAGGAGGGGCTGAGCTGCCTCTGGCTCCGTGGGCAATGCTGCTTGGCTGGTGTTGACCGCAGCTGGAAACCTACTCCAAACGTGTTCTCCTTCATGGAAAAGGCTGATTTTCATGGAAAGGCATCGTTTGAACTTGCCCTAGCAACCGCCCCATAGCCAGCTAGGGAGGGACCCACCTAGGGCCTAGCTCTGTTACGGCACAGAACGCGCTTCTAAGAGCTGCGTTCTGCAAAGGGAAACTGTGCTCGGGGAACAAACCTCAGCCCCCATGCGGCTTGGCTCAGAATCGCAGCGCTTGCCTAGTTCTCATCTAGCACTATGCTCCCCATAGTGCCAAGGAGGGTCTGGGCTGCCTCTGGCTCTGTGGGCACTGCTGCTTGGCTGGTGCTCTCCGCAGCTTGAAACCAACTCCAAACGTCTTCTCCTATGGGGAGAAGGCTGACTTGGCCTGAAGAAGCCCTGCGTGCCCTGGCCCTATCAACCTACCCATAGCCAGCTAGGGAAGGGACCCACCTAGGGCCTATCTCTGTTACAGCACAGAACGGGCTTCTAAGATCTAGCTTCTGAAAGGGAACCTGTGCTCGGGGAACAAACCTCAGCCCCCATCCATCTTGGCTTAGGATCCCAGCGCTTGCCTAGTTCTCACCTAGCTCTAGGCTCCCCATAGGGCCAAGGATGGTCTGGGCTGCCTCTGGCTCCGTGGGCACAGCTGCTTGACTGGTGGTGTCCGCAGCTGGAAACCAACTCCAAACGCCTTCTCCTTCGCGACCAAGGCTGATTTTTCATGAAGAAGCCCTGTGTGTACTGGTCCTAGCAACCCACTCATAGCCTGCTAGGGGAAGGTCCCACCTAGGGCCTATCTCCCAAACCGCAAAAAACTCGCTTCTATGAGCTGCATTTAGCAAAGGGAAACTGTGCGCGGGGAACAAACCTCCGCCCCAATGTATCTTGGCTCAGGATCGCAGCGCTCGCCTCGTTCTCACCTAGCACTCTGCTCCCCATAGGGCCAAGGAGGGTCTGGGCTGCCTCTGGCTCCGTGGGCCCTGCTGCTTGGGTGGTCGTGTCCTCAGCTGGAAATCAACTCCAAACGTGTTCTCCTTCGTGGAGAAGGCTGATTTGGCATGAAAAGGACTTGTTTGCACTGGCCCTATCAACCCACGCCAAGCCATCTAGGCAGGGACCCACCTAGGTCCTATATTAAACAGCGCACCAAACGCGCTTCTAGGAGCTGAATTCTGCAAAGGGAAACTCTGCTCGGGGAACAAACCTCAGCCCCAATGGGTCTTGGCTCAGGATCCCAGCGCTTGCCTAGTTCTCACCTAGCCCTCTGCTCCCCATAGGACCAAGGAGGGTGTGGGCTGCCTCTGGCTCCGTGGGCACTGCTGCTTGGCTGGTGGTGTCCGCAGCTTGAAACCAACTCCAAATGTCTTGTCCTTCGCGGAGAAGGCTGATTTGGCATGGCGAAGCCCTGTGTGCAATGGCCCTGCGACCCACCCATAGGCAGCTAGGGAGGGACCCACCTGGGGCCGAACTCCGAAACGGCACCCATCTCGCTTCTAGGAGCTGCATTCTGCAAAGGGAAACTGCTCGGGGAACAAACCTCAGACCCAATGTTGCTTGGATCAGGGTCACAGCCCTTCCCTAGTTCTCACCTACCTCTAGGCTCCCCATAGGGCCAAGGAGGGTGTGGGCTGCCTCTGTCTCCGCGGGCACTGCTGCTGGCTTGTGGTCTCCGCAGCTGGAAACCAACTCCACACGTGTTCTCCTTCGCGGAGAAGTCTGATTTGGCATGGAAAGGCCGTGTTTCCACGGGCCCTAGCAACCCACCCATAGCCTGCTAGGGAGGGACCCACCTTGGTCCTATATCCGAAACAGCACCCATCTTGCTTCTAGGAGCTGCATTCTGCAAAGGGAAACTGTGCTCGGGGAACAAACCTCAGCCCCCATGCGTCTTGGCTCAGGATCGCAGTGCTTGCCTAGTTCTCACGTAGCCCTATGCTCCCCATAGGGCCAAGGAGGGTCTGGGCTGCCTCTGGCTCTGTGGGCACAGCTGCTTGGCTGGTGGGCTCTGCAGCTTGAAACCAACTCCAAACGTGTTCTCCTTCGTGGAGAAGGCTGATTTTTCATGAGGAAGCCGTGTTTCATGAGGAAGCAACCCACCCATGGCCAGCTAGGAAAGGCACCACCTAGGGCCTATGGCCTAAACGGCAGACAACTCGGTTCTAGGAGCTGCATTCTGCAAAGGGAAACTGTGCTCGGGGAACAAACCTCAGCCCCAATGCGTCTTGGCTCAGGATCACAGCGCTTGCCTAGTTCTCACCTAGCCCTATGCTCCCCATAGGGCCAAGCAGGGTCTGGGCTGCCTCTGGCTCCGTGGGCACTGCTGCTAGGCTGGTGGTGTCCACAGATGGAAATCAAATCCACACGTGTTCTTCTTCAGGGAGCAAGCTGATTTGGTATGAAAAGGCTTTGTCTGCACTGGCCCAACGTCCCAACCGTAGCCAGCTAGGGGGGGGACCCACATAGGGCCTATCTCCGAAACGGCACCCAACTCGCTTCAGGGAGCTTCATTCTGCAAAGGGAAAGTGTGCTCGGGAAACAAACCTCAGCTCCAAAGCGTCTTGGCTCAGGATCGCAGCGCATGCCTAGTTCTCACCTAGCCCTAGGCTCCCCATAGGGCCAAGGAGGGTCTGGGCTGCCTCTGGGTCCGTGGGCACTGCTGCTTGGCTGGTGGTCTCCGCAGCTTTAATCCAACTCCAAACGTCTTCTCCTTCGCGGAGATGGCTGATTTGGACTGAAGAAGCCCTGTTTGCACTGGCCCTAGCAACACCCCCATAGCCAGTTAGGGAGGGACCCACCTAGGTCCTATCTCTGTTACGGCACAGAACGCGCTTCTAAGAGCTGCGTTCTGCAAAGGGAAACTGTACTCGGGGAACAAACCTCAGCCCCAATGCGGCTTGGCTCAGGATCGCAGCGCTTGCCTAGTTCTCACCTAGCCCTATGCTCCCCATAGGGCCAAGGATGGTCTGGGCTGCCTCTGGCTCCGTGGGCACTACTGCTTGGCTGGTGGTGACCGCAGCTGGAAACCAACTCCAAACGTGTTCTCCTTCACGGAAAAGGCTGATTTTCATAGAAAGGCATCGTTTGAACTTGCCCCAGCAACCGCCCCATAGCCAGCTAGGGAGGGACCCACCTAGGGCCTAGCTCCGAAACGGCACCCATCTCGATTCTAAGAGTTGCGTTCTGCAAAGGGAGACTGTGCGCGGGGAACAAACCTCAGCCCCAATGTATCTTGGCTCAGGATCGCAGCGCTCGCCTCGTTCTCACCTAGCACTCTGCTCCCCATAGGGCCAAGGAGGGTCTGGGCTGCCCCTGGCTCCATGGGCACTGCTGCTTGGGTGGTCGTGTCCGCAGCTGGAAATCAACTCCAAACGTGTTCTCCATCGTGGAGAAGGCTGATTTGGCATGAAAAGGACTTGTTTGCACTGGCCCTATCAACCCACGCCGAGCCATCTAGGACGGGACCCACCTAGGTCCTATATTAAACAGCGCACCAAACGCGCTTCTAGGAGCTGAATTCTGCAAAGGGAAACTCTGCTCGGGGAACAAACCTCAGCCCCAATGGGTCTTGGCTCAGGATCCCAGCGCTTGCCTAGTTCTCACCTAGCCCTCTGCTCCCCATAGGACCAAGGAGGGTGTGGGCTGCCTCTGGCTCCGTGGGCCCTGCTGCTTGGCTGGTGGTGTCCGCAGCTTGAAACCAACTCCAAATGTCTTCTCCTTCGCGGAGAAGGCTGATTTGGCATGGCGAAGCCCTGTGTGCAATGGCCCTGCGACCCACCCATAGGCAGCTAGGGAGGGACCCACCTGGGGCCGAACTCCAAAACGGCACCCATCTCGCTTCTAGGAGCTGCATTCTGCAAAGGGAAATTGTGCTCGGGGAACAAACCTCAGACCCAATGTTGCTAGGATCAGGGTCACAGCGCTTCCCTAGTTCTCACCTAGCTCTATGCTCCTCATAGGGCCAAGGAGGGTCTCGGCTGTCTCTGGCTCCGTGGGCACAGCTGCTTGACTGGTGGTGTCCGCAGCTGGAAACCAACTCCAAACGCCTTCTCCTTCGCGACCAAGGCTGATTTTTCATGAAGAAGCCCTGTGTGAACTGGCCCTAGCAACCCACTCATAGCCTGCTAGGGGAAGGTCCCACCTAGGGCCTATCTCCCAAACGGCAAAAAACTCGCTTCTAGGAGCTGCATTTAGCAAAGGGAAACTGTGCGCGGGGAACAAACCTCAGCCCCAATGTATCTTGGCTCAGGATCGCAGCGCTCGCCTCGTTCTCACCTAGCACTCTGCTCCCCATAGGGCCAAGGAGGGTCTGGGCTGCCCCTGGCTCCGTGGGCACTGCTGCTTGGGTGGTCGTGTCCTCAGCTGGAAATCAACTCCAAACGTGTTCTCCATCGTGGAGAAGGCTGATTTGGCATGAAAAGGACTTGTTTGCACTGGCCCTATCAACCCACGCCGAGCCATCTAGGCAGGGACCCACCTAGGTCCTATGTTAAACAGCGCACCAAACGCGCTTCTAGGAGCTGAATTCTGCAAAGGGAAACTCTGCTCGGGGAACAAACCTCAGCCCCAATGGGTCTTGGCTCAGGATCCCAGCGCCTGCCTAGTTCTCACCTATCCCTAGGCTCCCCATAGGGCCAAGGAGGGTCTGGGCTGCCTCTGGCTCCGTGGGCCCTGCTGCTTGGGTGGTCGTGTCCTCAGCTGGAAATCAACTCCAAACGTGTTCTCCTTCGTGGAGAAGGCTGATTTGGCATGAAAAGGACTTGTTTGCACTGGCCCTATCAACCCACGCCAAGCCATCTAGGCAGGGACCCACCTAGGTCCTATATTAAACAGCGCACCAAACGCGCTTCTAGGAGCTGAATTCTGCAAAGGGAAACTCTGCTCGGGGAACAAACCTCAGCCCCAATGGGTCTTGGCTCAGGATCCCAGCGCTTGCCTAGTTCTCACCTAGCCCTCTGCTCCCCATAGGACCAAGGAGGGTGTGGGCTGCCTCTGGCTCCGTGGGCACTGCTGCTTGGCTGGTGGTGTCCGCAGCTTGAAACCAACTCCAAATGTCTTGTCCTTCGCGGAGAAGGCTGATTTGGCATGGCGAAGCCCTGTGTGCAATGGCCCTGCGACCCACCCATAGGCAGCTAGGGAGGGACCCACCTGGGGCCGAACTCCGAAACGGCACCCATCTCGCTTCTAGGAGCTGCATTCTGCAAAGGGAAACTGCTCGGGGAACAAACCTCAGACCCAATGTTGCTTGGATCAGGGTCACAGCCCTTCCCTAGTTCTCACCTACCTCTAGGCTCCCCATAGGGCCAAGGAGGGTGTGGGCTGCCTCTGTCTCCGCGGGCACTGCTGCTGGCTTGTGGTCTCCGCAGCTGGAAACCAACTCCACACGTGTTCTCCTTCGCGGAGAAGTCTGATTTGGCATGGAATGGCCGTGTTTCCACGGGCCCTAGCAACCCACCCATAGCCTGCTAGGGAGGGACCCACCTTGGTCCTATATCCGAAACAGCACCCATCTTGCTTCTAGGAGCTGCATTCTGCAAAGGGAAACTGTGCTCGGGGAACAAACCTCAGCCCCCATGCGTCTTGGCTCAGGATCGCAGTGCTTGCCTAGTTCTCACGTAGCCCTATGCTCCCCATAGGGCCAAGGAGGGTCTGGGCTGCCTCTGGCTCTGTGGGCACAGCTGCTTGGCTGGTGGGCTCTGCAGCTTGAAACCAACTCCAAACGTGTTCTCCTTCGTGGAGAAGGCTGATTTTTCATGAGGAAGCCGTGTTTCATGAGGAAGCAACCCACCCATGGCCAGCTAGGAAAGGCACCACCTAGGGCCTATGGCCTAAACGGCAGACAACTCGGTTCTAGGAGCTGCATTCTGCAAAGGGAAACTGTGTTCGGGGAACAAACCTCAGCCCCAATGCGTCTTGGCTCAGGATCACAGCGCTTGCCTAGTTCTCACCTAGCCCTATGCTCCCCATAGGGCCAAGCAGGGTCTGGGCTGCCTCTGGCTCCGTGGGCACTGCTGCTAGGCTGGTGGTGTCCACAGATGGAAATCAAATCCACACGTGTTCTTCTTCAGGGAGCAAGCTGATTTGGTATGAAAAGGCTTTGTCTGCACTGGCCCAACGTCCCAACCGTAGCCAGCTAGGGGGGGGACCCACATAGGGCCTATCTCCGAAACGGCACCCAACTCGCTTCAGGGAGCTTCATTCTGCAAAGGGAAAGTGTGCTCGGGAAACAAACCTCAGCTCCAAAGCGTCTTGGCTCAGGATCGCAGCGCATGCCTAGTTCTCACCTAGCCCTAGGCTCCCCATAGGGCCAAGGAGGGTCTGGGCTGCCTCTGGGTCCGTGGGCACTGCTGCTTGGCTGGTGGTCTCCGCAGCTTTAATCCAACTCCAAACGTCTTCTCCTTCGCGGAGATGGCTGATTTGGACTGAAGAAGCCCTGTTTGCACTGGCCCTAGCAACACCCCCATAGCCAGTTAGGGAGGGACCCACCTAGGTCCTATCTCTGTTACGGCACAGAACGCGCTTCTAAGAGCTGCGTTCTGCAAAGGGAAACTGTACTCGGGGAACAAACCTCAGCCCCAATGCGGCTTGGCTCAGGATCGCAGCGCTTGCCTAGTTCTCACCTAGCCCTATGCTCCCCATAGGGCCAAGGATGGTCTGGGCTGCCTCTGGCTCCGTGGGCACTACTGCTTGGCTGGTGGTGACCGCAGCTGGAAACCAACTCCAAACGTGTTCTCCTTCACGGAAAAGGCTGATTTTCATAGAAAGGCATCGTTTGAACTTGCCCCAGCAACAGCCCCATAGCCAGCTAGGGAGGGACCCACCTAGGGCCTAGCTCCGAAACGGCACCCATCTCGATTCTAAGAGTTGCGTTCTGCAAAGGGAGACTGTGCGCGGGGAACAAACCTCAGCCCCAATGTATCTTGGCTCAGGATCGCAGCGCTCGCCTCGTTCTCACCTAGCACTCTGCTCCCCATAGGGCCAAGGAGGGTCTGGGCTGCCCCTGGCTCCATGGGCACTGCTGCTTGGGTGGTCGTGTCCGCAGCTGGAAATCAACTCCAAACGTGTTCTCCATCGTGGAGAAGGCTGATTTGGCATGAAAAGGACTTGTTTGCACTGGCCCTATCAACCCACGCCAAGCCATCTAGGCAGGGACCCACCTAGGTCCTATATTAAACAGCGCACCAAACGCGCTTCTAGGAGCTGAATTCTGCAAAGGGAAACTCTGCTCGGGGAACAAACCTCAGCCCCAATGGGTCTTGGCTCAGGATCCCAGCGCTTGCCTAGTTCTCACCTAGCCCTCTGCTCCCCATAGGACCAAGGAGGGTGTGGGCTGCCTCTGGCTCCGTGGGCACTGCTGCTTGGCTGGTGGTGTCCGCAGCTTGAAACCAACTCCAAATGTCTTCTCCTTCGCGGAGAAGGCTGATTTGGCATGGCGAAGCCCTGTGTGCAATGGCCCTGCGACCCACCCATAGGCAGCTAGGGAGGGACCCACCTGGGGCCGAACTCCGAAACGGCACCCATCTCGCTTCTAGGAGCTGCATTCTGCAAAGGGAAACTGCTCGGGGAACAAACCTCAGACCCAATGTTGCTTGGATCAGGGTCACAGCCCTTCCCTAGTTCTCACCTACCTCTAGGCTCCCCATAGGGCCAAGGAGGGTGTGGGCTGCCTCTGTCTCCGCGGGCACTGCTGCTGGCTTGTGGTCTCCGCAGCTGGAAACCAACTCCACACGTGTTCTCCTTCGCGGAGAAGTCTGATTTGGCATGGAAAGGCCGTGTTTCCACGGGCCCTAGCAACCCACCCATAGCCTGCTAGGGAGGGACCCACCTTGGTCCTATATCCGAAACAGCACCCATCTTGCTTCTAGGAGCTGCATTCTGCAAAGGGAAACTGTGCTCGGGGAACAAACCTCAGCCCCCATGCGTCTTGGCTCAGGATCGCAGTGCTTGCCTAGTTCTCACGTAGCCCTATGCTCCCCATAGGGCCAAGGAGGGTCTGGGCTGCCTCTGGCTCTGTGGGCACAGCTGCTTGGCTGGTGGGCTCTGCAGCTTGAAACCAACTCCAAACGTGTTCTCCTTCGTGGAGAAGGCTGATTTTTCATGAGGAAGCCGTGTTTCATGAGGAAGCAACCCACCCATGGCCAGCTAGGAAAGGCACCACCTAGGGCCTATGGCCTAAACGGCAGACAACTCGGTTCTAGGAGCTGCATTCTGCAAAGGGAAACTGTGCTCGGGGAACAAACCTCAGCCCCAATGCGTCTTGGCTCAGGATCACAGCGCTTGCCTAGTTCTCACCTAGCCCTATGCTCCCCATAGGGCCAAGCAGGGTCTGGGCTGCCTCTGGCTCCGTGGGCACTGCTGCTAGGCTGGTGGTGTCCACAGATGGAAATCAAATCCACACGTGTTCTTCTTCAGGGAGCAAGCTGATTTGGTATGAAAAGGCTTTGTCTGCACTGGCCCAACGTCCCAACCGTAGCCAGCTAGGGGGGGGACCCACATAGGGCCTATCTCCGAAACGGCACCCAACTCGCTTCAGGGAGCTTCATTCTGCAAAGGGAAAGTGTGCTCGGGAAACAAACCTCAGCTCCAAAGCGTCTTGGCTCAGGATCGCAGCGCATGCCTAGTTCTCACCTAGCCCTAGGCTCCCCATAGGGCCAAGGAGGGTCTGGGCTGCCTCTGGGTCCGTGGGCACTGCTGCTTGGCTGGTGGTCTCCGCAGCTTTAATCCAACTCCAAACGTCTTCTCCTTCGCGGAGATGGCTGATTTGGACTGAAGAAGCCCTGTTTGCACTGGCCCTAGCAACACCCCCATAGCCAGTTAGGGAGGGACCCACCTAGGTCCTATCTCTGTTACGGCACAGAACGCGCTTCTAAGAGCTGCGTTCTGCAAAGGGAAACTGTACTCGGGGAACAAACCTCAGCCCCAATGCGGCTTGGCTCAGGATCGCAGCGCTTGCCTAGTTCTCACCTAGCCCTATGCTCCCCATAGGGCCAAGGATGGTCTGGGCTGCCTCTGGCTCCGTGGGCACTACTGCTTGGCTGGTGGTGACCGCAGCTGGAAACCAACTCCAAACGTGTTCTCCTTCACGGAAAAGGCTGATTTTCATAGAAAGGCATCGTTTGAACTTGCCCCAGCAACCGCCCCATAGCCAGCTAGGGAGGGACCCACCTAGGGCCTAGCTCCGAAACGGCACCCATCTCGATTCTAAGAGTTGCGTTCTGCAAAGGGAGACTGTGCGCGGGGAACAAACCTCAGCCCCAATGTATCTTGGCTCAGGATCGCAGCGCTCGCCTCGTTCTCACCTAGCACTCTGCTCCCCATAGGGCCAAGGAGGGTCTGGGCTGCCCCTGGCTCCATGGGCACTGCTGCTTGGGTGGTCGTGTCCGCAGCTGGAAATCAACTCCAAACGTGTTCTCCATCGTGGAGAAGGCTGATTTGGCATGAAAAGGACTTGTTTGCACTGGCCCTATCAACCCACGCCGAGCCATCTAGGACGGGACCCACCTAGGTCCTATATTAAACAGCGCACCAAACGCGCTTCTAGGAGCTGAATTCTGCAAAGGGAAACTCTGCTCGGGGAACAAACCTCAGCCCCAATGGGTCTTGGCTCAGGATCCCAGCGCTTGCCTAGTTCTCACCTAGCCCTCTGCTCCCCATAGGACCAAGGAGGGTGTGGGCTGCCTCTGGCTCCGTGGGCCCTGCTGCTTGGCTGGTGGTGTCCGCAGCTTGAAACCAACTCCAAATGTCTTCTCCTTCGCGGAGAAGGCTGATTTGGCATGGCGAAGCCCTGTGTGCAATGGCCCTGCGACCCACCCATAGGCAGCTAGGGAGGGACCCACCTGGGGCCGAACTCCAAAACGGCACCCATCTCGCTTCTAGGAGCTGCATTCTGCAAAGGGAAATTGTGCTCGGGGAACAAACCTCAGACCCAATGTTGCTAGGATCAGGGTCACAGCGCTTCCCTAGTTCTCACCTAGCTCTATGCTCCTCATAGGGCCAAGGAGGGTCTCGGCTGTCTCTGGCTCCGTGGGCACAGCTGCTTGACTGGTGGTGTCCGCAGCTGGAAACCAACTCCAAACGCCTTCTCCTTCGCGACCAAGGCTGATTTTTCATGAAGAAGCCCTGTGTGAACTGGCCCTAGCAACCCACTCATAGCCTGCTAGGGGAAGGTCCCACCTAGGGCCTATCTCCCAAACGGCAAAAAACTCGCTTCTAGGAGCTGCATTTAGCAAAGGGAAACTGTGCGCGGGGAACAAACCTCAGCCCCAATGTATCTTGGCTCAGGATCGCAGCGCTCGCCTCGTTCTCACCTAGCACTCTGCTCCCCATAGGGCCAAGGAGGGTCTGGGCTGCCCCTGGCTCCGTGGGCACTGCTGCTTGGGTGGTCGTGTCCTCAGCTGGAAATCAACTCCAAACGTGTTCTCCATCGTGGAGAAGGCTGATTTGGCATGAAAAGGACTTGTTTGCACTGGCCCTATCAACCCACGCCGAGCCATCTAGGCAGGGACCCACCTAGGTCCTATGTTAAACAGCGCACCAAACGCGCTTCTAGGAGCTGAATTCTGCAAAGGGAAACTCTGCTCGGGGAACAAACCTCAGCCCCAATGGGTCTTGGCTCAGGATCCCAGCGCCTGCCTAGTTCTCACCTATCCCTAGGCTCCCCATAGGGCCAAGGAGGGTCTGGGCTGCCTCTGGCTCCGTGGGCCCTGCTGCTTGGGTGGTCGTGTCCTCAGCTGGAAATCAACTCCAAACGTGTTCTCCTTCGTGGAGAAGGCTGATTTGGCATGAAAAGGACTTGTTTGCACTGGCCCTATCAACCCACGCCAAGCCATCTAGGCAGGGACCCACCTAGGTCCTATATTAAACAGCGCACCAAACGCGCTTCTAGGAGCTGAATTCTGCAAAGGGAAACTCTGCTCGGGGAACAAACCTCAGCCCCAATGGGTCTTGGCTCAGGATCCCAGCGCTTGCCTAGTTCTCACCTAGCCCTCTGCTCCCCATAGGACCAAGGAGGGTGTGGGCTGCCTCTGGCTCCGTGGGCACTGCTGCTTGGCTGGTGGTGTCCGCAGCTTGAAACCAACTCCAAATGTCTTGTCCTTCGCGGAGAAGGCTGATTTGGCATGGCGAAGCCCTGTGTGCAATGGCCCTGCGACCCACCCATAGGCAGCTAGGGAGGGACCCACCTGGGGCCGAACTCCGAAACGGCACCCATCTCGCTTCTAGGAGCTGCATTCTGCAAAGGGAAACTGCTCGGGGAACAAACCTCAGACCCAATGTTGCTTGGATCAGGGTCACAGCCCTTCCCTAGTTCTCACCTACCTCTAGGCTCCCCATAGGGCCAAGGAGGGTGTGGGCTGCCTCTGTCTCCGCGGGCACTGCTGCTGGCTTGTGGTCTCCGCAGCTGGAAACCAACTCCACACGTGTTCTCCTTCGCGGAGAAGTCTGATTTGGCATGGAATGGCCGTGTTTCCACGGGCCCTAGCAACCCACCCATAGCCTGCTAGGGAGGGACCCACCTTGGTCCTATATCCGAAACAGCACCCATCTTGCTTCTAGGAGCTGCATTCTGCAAAGGGAAACTGTGCTCGGGGAACAAACCTCAGCCCCCATGCGTCTTGGCTCAGGATCGCAGTGCTTGCCTAGTTCTCACGTAGCCCTATGCTCCCCATAGGGCCAAGGAGGGTCTGGGCTGCCTCTGGCTCTGTGGGCACAGCTGCTTGGCTGGTGGGCTCTGCAGCTTGAAACCAACTCCAAACGTGTTCTCCTTCGTGGAGAAGGCTGATTTTTCATGAGGAAGCCGTGTTTCATGAGGAAGCAACCCACCCATGGCCAGCTAGGAAAGGCACCACCTAGGGCCTATGGCCTAAACGGCAGACAACTCGGTTCTAGGAGCTGCATTCTGCAAAGGGAAACTGTGTTCGGGGAACAAACCTCAGCCCCAATGCGTCTTGGCTCAGGATCACAGCGCTTGCCTAGTTCTCACCTAGCCCTATGCTCCCCATAGGGCCAAGCAGGGTCTGGGCTGCCTCTGGCTCCGTGGGCACTGCTGCTAGGCTGGTGGTGTCCACAGATGGAAATCAAATCCACACGTGTTCTTCTTCAGGGAGCAAGCTGATTTGGTATGAAAAGGCTTTGTCTGCACTGGCCCAACGTCCCAACCGTAGCCAGCTAGGGGGGGGACCCACATAGGGCCTATCTCCGAAACGGCACCCAACTCGCTTCAGGGAGCTTCATTCTGCAAAGGGAAAGTGTGCTCGGGAAACAAACCTCAGCTCCAAAGCGTCTTGGCTCAGGATCGCAGCGCATGCCTAGTTCTCACCTAGCCCTAGGCTCCCCATAGGGCCAAGGAGGGTCTGGGCTGCCTCTGGGTCCGTGGGCACTGCTGCTTGGCTGGTGGTCTCCGCAGCTTTAATCCAACTCCAAACGTCTTCTCCTTCGCGGAGATGGCTGATTTGGACTGAAGAAGCCCTGTTTGCACTGGCCCTAGCAACACCCCCATAGCCAGTTAGGGAGGGACCCACCTAGGTCCTATCTCTGTTACGGCACAGAACGCGCTTCTAAGAGCTGCGTTCTGCAAAGGGAAACTGTACTCGGGGAACAAACCTCAGCCCCAATGCGGCTTGGCTCAGGATCGCAGCGCTTGCCTAGTTCTCACCTAGCCCTATGCTCCCCATAGGGCCAAGGATGGTCTGGGCTGCCTCTGGCTCCGTGGGCACTACTGCTTGGCTGGTGGTGACCGCAGCTGGAAACCAACTCCAAACGTGTTCTCCTTCACGGAAAAGGCTGATTTTCATAGAAAGGCATCGTTTGAACTTGCCCCAGCAACAGCCCCATAGCCAGCTAGGGAGGGACCCACCTAGGGCCTAGCTCCGAAACGGCACCCATCTCGATTCTAAGAGTTGCGTTCTGCAAAGGGAGACTGTGCGCGGGGAACAAACCTCAGCCCCAATGTATCTTGGCTCAGGATCGCAGCGCTCGCCTCGTTCTCACCTAGCACTCTGCTCCCCATAGGGCCAAGGAGGGTCTGGGCTGCCCCTGGCTCCATGGGCACTGCTGCTTGGGTGGTCGTGTCCGCAGCTGGAAATCAACTCCAAACGTGTTCTCCATCGTGGAGAAGGCTGATTTGGCATGAAAAGGACTTGTTTGCACTGGCCCTATCAACCCACGCCAAGCCATCTAGGCAGGGACCCACCTAGGTCCTATATTAAACAGCGCACCAAACGCGCTTCTAGGAGCTGAATTCTGCAAAGGGAAACTCTGCTCGGGGAACAAACCTCAGCCCCAATGGGTCTTGGCTCAGGATCCCAGCGCTTGCCTAGTTCTCACCTAGCCCTCTGCTCCCCATAGGACCAAGGAGGGTGTGGGCTGCCTCTGGCTCCGTGGGCACTGCTGCTTGGCTGGTGGTGTCCGCAGCTTGAAACCAACTCCAAATGTCTTCTCCTTCGCGGAGAAGGCTGATTTGGCATGGCGAAGCCCTGTGTGCAATGGCCCTGCGACCCACCCATAGGCAGCTAGGGAGGGACCCACCTGGGGCCGAACTCCGAAACGGCACCCATCTCGCTTCTAGGAGCTGCATTCTGCAAAGGGAAACTGCTCGGGGAACAAACCTCAGACCCAATGTTGCTTGGATCAGGGTCACAGCCCTTCCCTAGTTCTCACCTACCTCTAGGCTCCCCATAGGGCCAAGGAGGGTGTGGGCTGCCTCTGTCTCCGCGGGCACTGCTGCTGGCTTGTGGTCTCCGCAGCTGGAAACCAACTCCACACGTGTTCTCCTTCGCGGAGAAGTCTGATTTGGCATGGAAAGGCCGTGTTTCCACGGGCCCTAGCAACCCACCCATAGCCTGCTAGGGAGGGACCCACCTTGGTCCTATATCCGAAACAGCACCCATCTTGCTTCTAGGAGCTGCATTCTGCAAAGGGAAACTGTGCTCGGGGAACAAACCTCAGCCCCCATGCGTCTTGGCTCAGGATCGCAGTGCTTGCCTAGTTCTCACGTAGCCCTATGCTCCCCATAGGGCCAAGGAGGGTCTGGGCTGCCTCTGGCTCTGTGGGCACAGCTGCTTGGCTGGTGGGCTCTGCAGCTTGAAACCAACTCCAAACGTGTTCTCCTTCGTGGAGAAGGCTGATTTTTCATGAGGAAGCCGTGTTTCATGAGGAAGCAACCCACCCATGGCCAGCTAGGAAAGGCACCACCTAGGGCCTATGGCCTAAACGGCAGACAACTCGGTTCTAGGAGCTGCATTCTGCAAAGGGAAACTGTGCTCGGGGAACAAACCTCAGCCCCAATGCGTCTTGGCTCAGGATCACAGCGCTTGCCTAGTTCTCACCTAGCCCTATGCTCCCCATAGGGCCAAGCAGGGTCTGGGCTGCCTCTGGCTCCGTGGGCACTGCTGCTAGGCTGGTGGTGTCCACAGATGGAAATCAAATCCACACGTGTTCTTCTTCAGGGAGCAAGCTGATTTGGTATGAAAAGGCTTTGTCTGCACTGGCCCAACGTCCCAACCGTAGCCAGCTAGGGGGGGGACCCACATAGGGCCTATCTCCGAAACGGCACCCAACTCGCTTCAGGGAGCTTCATTCTGCAAAGGGAAAGTGTGCTCGGGAAACAAACCTCAGCTCCAAAGCGTCTTGGCTCAGGATCGCAGCGCATGCCTAGTTCTCACCTAGCCCTAGGCTCCCCATAGGGCCAAGGAGGGTCTGGGCTGCCTCTGGGTCCGTGGGCACTGCTGCTTGGCTGGTGGTCTCCGCAGCTTTAATCCAACTCCAAACGTCTTCTCCTTCGCGGAGATGGCTGATTTGGACTGAAGAAGCCCTGTTTGCACTGGCCCTAGCAACACCCCCATAGCCAGTTAGGGAGGGACCCACCTAGGTCCTATCTCTGTTACGGCACAGAACGCGCTTCTAAGAGCTGCGTTCTGCAAAGGGAAACTGTACTCGGGGAACAAACCTCAGCCCCAATGCGGCTTGGCTCAGGATCGCAGCGCTTGCCTAGTTCTCACCTAGCCCTATGCTCCCCATAGGGCCAAGGATGGTCTGGGCTGCCTCTGGCTCCGTGGGCACTACTGCTTGGCTGGTGGTGACCGCAGCTGGAAACCAACTCCAAACGTGTTCTCCTTCACGGAAAAGGCTGATTTTCATAGAAAGGCATCGTTTGAACTTGCCCCAGCAACCGCCCCATAGCCAGCTAGGGAGGGACCCACCTAGGGCCTAGCTCCGAAACGGCACCCATCTCGATTCTAAGAGTTGCGTTCTGCAAAGGGAGACTGTGCGCGGGGAACAAACCTCAGCCCCAATGTATCTTGGCTCAGGATCGCAGCGCTCGCCTCGTTCTCACCTAGCACTCTGCTCCCCATAGGGCCAAGGAGGGTCTGGGCTGCCCCTGGCTCCATGGGCACTGCTGCTTGGGTGGTCGTGTCCGCAGCTGGAAATCAACTCCAAACGTGTTCTCCATCGTGGAGAAGGCTGATTTGGCATGAAAAGGACTTGTTTGCACTGGCCCTATCAACCCACGCCGAGCCATCTAGGACGGGACCCACCTAGGTCCTATATTAAACAGCGCACCAAACGCGCTTCTAGGAGCTGAATTCTGCAAAGGGAAACTCTGCTCGGGGAACAAACCTCAGCCCCAATGGGTCTTGGCTCAGGATCCCAGCGCTTGCCTAGTTCTCACCTAGCCCTCTGCTCCCCATAGGACCAAGGAGGGTGTGGGCTGCCTCTGGCTCCGTGGGCCCTGCTGCTTGGCTGGTGGTGTCCGCAGCTTGAAACCAACTCCAAATGTCTTCTCCTTCGCGGAGAAGGCTGATTTGGCATGGCGAAGCCCTGTGTGCAATGGCCCTGCGACCCACCCATAGGCAGCTAGGGAGGGACCCACCTGGGGCCGAACTCCAAAACGGCACCCATCTCGCTTCTAGGAGCTGCATTCTGCAAAGGGAAATTGTGCTCGGGGAACAAACCTCAGACCCAATGTTGCTAGGATCAGGGTCACAGCGCTTCCCTAGTTCTCACCTAGCTCTATGCTCCTCATAGGGCCAAGGAGGGTCTCGGCTGTCTCTGGCTCCGTGGGCACAGCTGCTTGACTGGTGGTGTCCGCAGCTGGAAACCAACTCCAAACGCCTTCTCCTTCGTGACCAAGGCTGATTTTTCATGAAGAAGCCCTGTGTGAACTGGCCCTAGCAACCCACTCATAGCCTGCTAGGGGAAGGTCCCACCTAGGGCCTATCTCCCAAACGGCAAAAAACTCGCTTCTAGGAGCTGCATTTAGCAAAGGGAAACTGTGCGCGGGGAACAAACCTCAGCCCCAATGTATCTTGGCTCAGGATCGCAGCGCTCGCCTCGTTCTCACCTAGCACTCTGCTCCCCATAGGGCCAAGGAGGGTCTGGGCTGCCCCTGGCTCCGTGGGCACTGCTGCTTGGGTGGTCGTGTCCTCAGCTGGAAATCAACTCCAAACGTGTTCTCCATCGTGGAGAAGGCTGATTTGGCATGAAAAGGACTTGTTTGCACTGGCCATATCAACCCACGCCGAGCCATCTAGGCAGGGACCCACCTAGGTCCTATGTTAAACAGCGCACCAAACGCGCTTCTAGGAGCTGAATTCTGCAAAGGGAAACTCTGCTCGGGGAACAAACCTCAGCCCCAATGGGTCTTGGCTCAGGATCCCAGCGCCTGCCTAGTTCTCACCTATCCCTAGGCTCCCCATAGGGCCAAGGAGGGTCTGGGCTGCCTCTGGCTCCGTGGGCCCTGCTGCTTGGGTGGTCGTGTCCTCAGCTGGAAATCAACTCCAAACGTGTTCTCCTTCGTGGAGAAGGCTGATTTGGCATGAAAAGGACTTGTTTGCACTGGCCCTATCAACCCACGCCAAGCCATCTAGGCAGGGACCCACCTAGGTCCTATATTAAACAGCGCACCAAACGCGCTTCTAGGAGCTGAATTCTGCAAAGGGAAACTCTGCTCGGGGAACAAACCTCAGCCCCAATGGGTCTTGGCTCAGGATCCCAGCGCTTGCCTAGTTCTCACCTAGCCCTCTGCTCCCCATAGGACCAAGGAGGGTGTGGGCTGCCTCTGGCTCCGTGGGCACTGCTGCTTGGCTGGTGGTGTCCGCAGCTTGAAACCAACTCCAAATGTCTTGTCCTTCGCGGAGAAGGCTGATTTGGCATGGCGAAGCCCTGTGTGCAATGGCCCTGCGACCCACCCATAGGCAGCTAGGGAGGGACCCACCTGGGGCCGAACTCCGAAACGGCACCCATCTCGCTTCTAGGAGCTGCATTCTGCAAAGGGAAACTGCTCGGGGAACAAACCTCAGACCCAATGTTGCTTGGATCAGGGTCACAGCCCTTCCCTAGTTCTCACCTACCTCTAGGCTCCCCATAGGGCCAAGGAGGGTGTGGGCTGCCTCTGTCTCCGCGGGCACTGCTGCTGGCTTGTGGTCTCCGCAGCTGGAAACCAACTCCACACGTGTTCTCCTTCGCGGAGAAGTCTGATTTGGCATGGAAAGGCCGTGTTTCCACGGGCCCTAGCAACCCACCCATAGCCTGCTAGGGAGGGACCCACCTTGGTCCTATATCCGAAACAGCACCCATCTTGCTTCTAGGAGCTGCATTCTGCAAAGGGAAACTGTGCTCGGGGAACAAACCTCAGCCCCCATGCGTCTTGGCTCAGGATCGCAGTGCTTGCCTAGTTCTCACGTAGCCCTATGCTCCCCATAGGGCCAAGGAGGGTCTGGGCTGCCTCTGGCTCTGTGGGCACAGCTGCTTGGCTGGTGGGCTCTGCAGCTTGAAACCAACTCCAAACGTGTTCTCCTTCGTGGAGAAGGCTGATTTTTCATGAGGAAGCCGTGTTTCATGAGGAAGCAACCCACCCATGGCCAGCTAGGAAAGGCACCACCTAGGGCCTATGGCCTAAACGGCAGACAACTCGGTTCTAGGAGCTGCATTCTGCAAAGGGAAACTGTGCTCGGGGAACAAACCTCAGCCCCAATGCGTCTTGGCTCAGGATCACAGCGCTTGCCTAGTTCTCACCTAGCCCTATGCTCCCCATAGGGCCAAGCAGGGTCTGGGCTGCCTCTGGCTCCGTGGGCACTGCTGCTAGGCTGGTGGTGTCCACAGATGGAAATCAAATCCACACGTGTTCTTCTTCAGGGAGCAAGCTGATTTGGTATGAAAAGGCTTTGTCTGCACTGGCCCAACGTCCCAACCGTAGCCAGCTAGGGGGGGGACCCACATAGGGCCTATCTCCGAAACGGCACCCAACTCGCTTCAGGGAGCTTCATTCTGCAAAGGGAAAGTGTGCTCGGGAAACAAACCTCAGCTCCAAAGCGTCTTGGCTCAGGATCGCAGCGCATGCCTAGTTCTCACCTAGCCCTAGGCTCCCCATAGGGCCAAGGAGGGTCTGGGCTGCCTCTGGGTCCGTGGGCACTGCTGCTTGGCTGGTGGTCTCCGCAGCTTTAATCCAACTCCAAACGTCTTCTCCTTCGCGGAGATGGCTGATTTGGACTGAAGAAGCCCTGTTTGCACTGGCCCTAGCAACACCCCCATAGCCAGTTAGGGAGGGACCCACCTAGGTCCTATCTCTGTTACGGCACAGAACGCGCTTCTAAGAGCTGCGTTCTGCAAAGGGAAACTGTACTTGGGGAACAAACCTCAGCCCCAATGCGGCTTGGCTCAGGATCGCAGCGCTTGCCTAGTTCTCACCTAGCCCTATGCTCCCCATAGGGCCAAGGATGGTCTGGGCTGCCTCTGGCTCCGTGGGCACTACTGCTTGGCTGGTGGTGACCGCAGCTGGAAACCAACTCCAAACGTGTTCTCCTTCACGGAAAAGGCTGATTTTCATAGAAAGGCACCGTTTGAACTTGCCCCAGCAACCGCCCCATAGCCAGCTAGGGAGGGACCCACCTAGGGCCTAGCTCCGAAACGGCACCCATCTCGATTCTAAGAGTTGCGTTCTGCAAAGGGAGACTGTGCGCGGGGAACAAACCTCAGCCCCAATGTATCTTGGCTCAGGATCGCAGCGCTCGCCTCGTTCTCACCTAGCACTCTGCTCCCCATAGGGCCAAGGAGGGTGTGGGCTGCCTCTGGCTCCGTGGGTACTGCTGCTGGCTTGTGGTCTCCGCAGCTGGAAACCAACTCCACACGTGTTCTCCTTCGCGGAGAAGTCTGATTTGGCATGGAAAGGCCGTGTTTCCACTGGCCCTAGCAACCCACCCATAGCCAGCTAGGGAGGGACCCACCTTGGTCCTATATCCGAAACAGCACCCATCTTGCTTCTAGGAGCTGCATTCTGCAAAGGGAAACTGTGCTCGGGGAACAAACCTCAGCCCCCATGCGTCTTGGCTCAGGATCGCAGTGCTTGCCTTGTTCTCACGTAGCCCTATGCTCCCCATAGGGCCAAGGAGGGTCTGGGCTGCCTCTGGCTCTGTCGGCACAGCTGCTTGGCTGGTGGGCTCTGCAGCTTGAAACCAACTCCAAACGTGTTCTCCTTCGTGGAGAAGGCTGATTTTTCATGAGGAAGCCGTGTTTGCACTGGCCCTAGCAACCCACCCATGGCCAGCTAGGAAAGGCACCACCTAGGGCCTATGGCCTAAACGGCAGACAACTCGGTTCTAGGAGCTGCATTCTGCAAAGGGAAACTGTGTTCGGGGAACAAACCTCAGCCCCAATGCGGCTTGGCTCAGGATCGCAGCGCTTCCCTAGTTCTCACCTAGCTCTAGGCTCCCAATAGGGCCAAGGAGGGTCTGTGCTGCCTCTGGCTCCGTGGGCACTGCTGCTTGGCTGGTTGTGACCGCAGCTGGAAAAAAACTCCACACGTGTTCTCCCTCACGGAGCAAGCTGATTTGGCATGAAAACGACTTGTTTGCACTAGCCCTATCAACCCAGGCCGAACCATCTAGGCAGGGACCCACCTAGGTCCTATGTTAAACAGCGCACCAAACGCGCTTCTAGGAGCTGAATTCTGCAAAGGGAAACTCTGCTCGGGGAACAAACCTCAGCCCCAATGGGTCTTGGCTCAGGATCCCAGCGCTTGCCTAGTTCTCACCTAGCCCTCTGCTCCCCATAGGACCAAGGAGGGTGTGGGCTGCCTCTGGCTCCGTGGGCCCTGCTGCTTGGCTGGTGGTGTCCGCAGCTTGAAACCAACTCCAAATGTCTTCTCCTTCGCGGAGAAGGCTGATTTGGAATGACGAAGCCCTGTGTGCAATGGCCCTGCAACCCACTCATAGGAAGCTAGGGAGGGACCCACCTGGGGCCTAACTCCGAAACGGCACCCATCTCGCTTCAAGGAGCTGCATTCTGCAAAGGGAAACTGCTCGGGGAACAAACCTCAGCCCCAGTGCGGCTTGGCTCAGGATCGCAGTGCCTGCCTAGTTCTCACCTAGCCCTAGGCTCCCCATAAGGCCAAGGAGGTTCTGGGCTGCCTCTGTCTCCGTGGGCACTGCTGCTTGGCTGGTGGTCTCCGCAGCTGGAAACCAACTCCAAACGTCTTCTCCTATGCGGAGAAGGCTGACATTGCCTGAGGAAGCCCTGCGTGCCCTGGCCCTAGCAACACCCCCATAGCCAGCTAGGGAGGGACCCACCTAGGGCCTAGCTCTGTTACGGCACAGACCGCGCTTCTAAGAGCTGCGTTCTGCAAAGGGAAACTGTGCTCGGGGAACAAAACTCAGCCCCCATGCGTTTTGGCTCAGGATCGCAGTGCCTGCCTAGTTCTCACCTACCCCTAGGCTCCCCATAGGGCCAAGGAGGGTCTGGGCTGCCTTTGGCTCCGTGGGCACTGCTGCTTGGTTAGTGGTCTCCGCAGCTTGAAACCAACTCCAAACGTCTTCTCCTATGGGGAGAAGGCTGACTTGGCCTGAAGAAGCCCTGCGTGCCCTGGCCCTATCAACCTACCCATAGCCAGCTAGGGAAGGGACCCACCTAGGGCCTATCTCTGTTACAGCACAGAACGCGCTTCTAAGATCTAGCTTCTGAAAGGGAACCTGTGCTCGGGGAACAAACCTCAGCCCCCATCCATCTTGGCTTAGGATCCCAGCGCTTGCCTAGTTCTCACCTAGCTCTAGGCTTCCCATAGGGCCAAGGATGGTCTGGGCTGCCTCTGGCTCCGTGGGCACAGCTGCTTGACTGGTGGTGTCCGCAGCTGGAAACCAACTCCAAACGCCTTCTCCTTCGCGACCAAGGCTGATTTTTCATGAAGAAGCCCTGTGTGTACTGGCCCTAGCAACGCACTCATAGCCTGCTAGGGGAAGGTCCCACCTAGGGCCTATCTCCCAAACGGCAAAAAACTCGCTTCTAGGAGCTGCATTTAGCAAAGGGAAACTGTGCGCGGGGAACAAACCTCAGCCCCAATATATCTTGGCTCAGGATCGCAGCGCTCGCCTCGTTCTCACCTAGCATTCTGCTCCCCATAGGGCCAAGGAGGGTCTGGGCTGCCCCTGGCTCCGTGGGCACTGCTGCTTGGGTGGTCGTGTCCTCAGCTGGAAATCAACTCCAAACGTGTTCTCCATCGTGGAGAAGGCTGATTTGGCATGAAAAGGACTTGTTTGCACTAGCCCTATCAACCCACGCCGAGCCATCTAGGCAGGGACCCACCTAGGTCCTATGTTAAACAGCGCACCAAACGCGCTTCTAGGAGCTGAATTCTGCAAAGGGAAACTCTGCTCGGGGAACAAACCTCAGCCCCAATGGGTCTTGGCTCAGGATCCCAGCGCTTGCCTAGTTCTCACCTAGCCCTCTGCTCCCCATAGGACCAAGGAGGGTCTGCGCTGTCTCTGGCTCCATGGGCCCTGCTGCTTGGCTGGTGGTGTCCGCAGCTTGAAACCAACTCCAAATGTCTTCTCCTTCGCGGAGAAGGCTGATTTGGCATGGCGAAGCCCTGTGTGCAATGGCCCTGCGACCCACCCATA
This sequence comes from Sus scrofa, assembly GCF_054392235.1. Taxonomy (NCBI): domain Eukaryota; kingdom Metazoa; phylum Chordata; class Mammalia; order Artiodactyla; family Suidae; genus Sus; species Sus scrofa. The sequence goes on along the minus strand of NC_139389.1, from coordinate 29,617,521 downwards.
GGCAGCTAGGGAGGGACCCACCTGGGGCCTAACTCCGAAACGGCACCCATCTCGCTTCTAGGAGCTGCATTCTGCAAAGGGAAACTGCTCGGGGAACAAACCTCAGCCCCAGTGCGGCTTGGCTCAGGATCGCAGTGCCTGCCTAGTTCTCACCTAGCCCTAGGCTCCCCATAGGGCCAAGGAGGGTCTGGGCTGCCTCTGTCTCCGTGGGCACTGCTGCTGGCTTGTGGTCTCCGCAGCTGGAAACCAACTCCACACGTGTTATCCTTCGCGGAGAAGTCTGATTTGGCATGGAAAGGCCATGTTTCCACTGGCCCTAGCAACCCACCCATAGCCATCTAGGGAGGGACCCACCTTGGTCCTATATCCGAAACAGCACCCATCTTGCTTCTAGGAGCTGCATTCTGCAAAGGGAAACTGTGCTCGGGGAACAAACCTCAGCCCCCATGCGTCTTGGCTCAGGATCGCAGTGCTTGCCTAGTTCTCACGTAGCCCTATGCTCCCCATAGGGCCAAGGAGGGTCTGGGCTGCCTCTGGCTCTGTGGGCACAGCTGCTTGGCTGGTGGGCTCTGCAGCTTGAAACCAACTCCAAACGTGTTCTCCTTCGTGGAGAAGGCTGATTTTTCATGAGGAAGCCGTGTTTGCACTGGCCCTAGCAACCCACCCATGGCCATCTAGGAAAGGCACCACCTAGGGCCTATGGCCTAAACGGCAGACAACTCGGTTCTAGGAGCTGCATTCTGCAAAGGGAAACTGTGTTCGGGGAACAAACCTCAGCCCCAATGCGGCTTGGCTCAGGATCGCAGCGCTTCCCTAGTTCTCACCTAGCTCTAGGCTCCCAATAGGGCCAAGGAGGGTCTGTGCTGCCTCTGGCTCCGTGGGCACTGCTGCTTGGCTGGTTGTGACCGCAGCTGGAAAAAAACTCCACACGTGTTCTCCTTCACAGAGCAAGCTGATTTGGCATGAAAACGACTTGTTTGCACTAGCCCTATCAACCCAGGCCGAACCATCTAGGCAGGGACCCACCTAGGTCCTATGTTAAACAGCGCACCAAACGCGCTTCTAGGAGCTGAATTCTGCAAAGGGAAACTCTGCTCGGGGAACAAACCTCAGCCCCCATCCATCTTGGCTTAGGATCCCAGCGCTTGCCTAGTTCTCACCTAGCTCTAGGCTTCCCATAGGGCCAAGGATGGTCTGGGCTGCCTCTGGCTCCGTGGGCACAGCTGCTTGACTGGTGGTGTCCGCAGCTGGAAACCAACTCCAAACGCCTTCTCCTTCGCGACCAAGGCTGATTTTTCATGAAGAAGCCCTGTGTGTACTGGCCCTAGCAACCCACTCATAGCCTGCTAGGGGAAGGTCCCACCTAGGGCCTATCTCCCAAACGGCAAAAAACTCGCTTCTAGGAGCTGCATTTAGCAAAGGGAAACTGTGCGCGGGGAACAAACCTCAGCCCCAATATATCTTGGCTCAGGATCGCAGCGCTCGCCTCGTTCTCACCTAGCATTCTGCTCCCCATAGGGCCAAGGAGGGTCTGGGCTGCCCCTGGCTCCGTGGGCACTGCTGCTTGGGTGGTCGTGTCCTCAGCTGGAAATCAACTCCAAACGTGTTCTCCATCGTGGAGAAGGCTGATTTGGCATGAAAAGGACTTGTTTGCACTAGCACTATCAACCCACGCCGAGCCATCTAGGCAGGGACCCACCTAGGTCCTATGTTAAACAGCGCACCAAACGCGCTTCTAGGAGCTGAATTCTGCAAAGGGAAACTCTGCTCGGGGAACAAACCTCAGCCCCAATGGGTCTTGGCTCAGGATCCCAGCGCTTGCCTAGTTCTCACCTAGCCCTCTGCTCCCCATAGGACCAAGGAGGGTCTGCGCTGTCTCTGGCTCCATGGGCCCTGCTGCTTGGCTGGTGGTGTCCGCAGCTTGAAACCAACTCCAAATGTCTTCTCCTTCGCGGAGAAGGCTGATTTGGCATGGCGAAGCCCTGTGTGCAATGGCCCTGCGACCCACCCATAGGCAGCTAGGGAGGGACCCACCTGGGGCCTAACTCCGAAACGGCACCCATCTCGCTTCTAGGAGCTGCATTCTGCAAAGGGAAACTGCTCGGGGAACAAACCTCAGCCCCAGTGCGGCTTGGCTCAGGATCGCAGTGCCTGCCTAGTTCTCACCTAGCCCTAGGCTCCCCATAGGGCCAAGGAGGGTCTGGGGTGCCTCTGTCTCCGTGGGCACTGCTGCTGGCTTGTGGTCTCCGCAGCTGGAAACCAACTCCACACGTGTTCTCCTTCGCGGAGAAGTCTGATTTGGCATGGAAAGGCCATGTTTCCACTGGCCCTAGCAACCCACCCATAGCCCTCTAGGGAGGGACCCACCTTGGTCCTATATCCGAAACAGCACCCATCTTGCTTCTAGGAGCTGCATTCTGCAAAGGGAAACTGTGCTCGGGGAACAAACCTCAGCCCCCATGCGTCTTGGCTCAGGATCGCAGTGCTTGCCTAGTTCTCACGTAGCCCTATGCTCCCCATAGGGCCAAGGAGGGTCTGGGCTGCCTCTGGCTCTGTCGGCACAGCTGCTTGGCTGGTGGGCTCTGCAGCTTGAAACCAACTCCAAACGTGTTCTCCTTCGTGGAGAAGGCTGATTTTTCATGAGGAAGCCGTGTTTGCACTGGCCCTAGCAACCCACCCATGGACAGCTAGGAAAGGCACCACCTAGGGCCTATGGCCTAAACGGCAGACAACTCGGTTCTAGGAGCTGCAATCTGCAAAGGGAAACTGTGTTCGGGGAACAAACCTCAGCCCCAATGCGGCTTGGCTCAGGATCGCAGCGCTTCCCTAGTTCTCACCTAGCTCTAGGCTCCCAATAGGGCCAAGGAGGGTCTGTGCTGCCTCTGGCTTCGTGGGCACTGCTGCTTGGCTGGTTGTGACCGCAGCTGGAAAAAAACTCCACACGTGTTCTCCTTCACGGAGCAAGCTGATTTGGCATGAAAACGACTTGTTTGCACTAGCCCTATCAACCCAGGCCGAACCATCTAGGCAGGGACCCACCTAGGTCCTATGTTAAACAGCGCACCAAACGCGCTTCTAGGAGCTGAATTCTGCAAAGGGAAACTCTGCTCGGGGAAGAAACCTCAGCCCCAATGGGTCTTGGCTCAGGATCCCAGCGCTTGCCTAGTTCTCACCTAGCCCTCTGCTCCCCATAGGACCAAGGAGGGTCTGGGCTGCCTCTGGCTCCGTGGGCCCTGCTGCTTGGCTGGTGGTGTCCGCAGCTTGAAACCAACTCCAAATGTCTTCTCCTTCGAGGAGAAGGCTGATTTGGCATGACGAAGACCTGTGTGCAATGGCCCTGCGACCCACTCATAGGCAGCTAGGGAGGGACCCACCTGGGGCCTAACTCCGAAACGGCACCCATCTCGCTTCTAGGAGCTGCATTCTGCAAAGAGAAACTGCTCGGGGAACAAACCTCAGCCCCAGTGCGGCTTGGCTCAGGATCGCAGTGCCTGCCTAGTTCTCACCTAGCCCTAGGCTCCCCATAAGGCCAAGGAGGGTCTGGGCTGCCTCTGTCTCCGTGGGCACTGCTGCTTGGCTGGTGGTCTCCGCAGCTGGAAACCAACTCCAAACGTCTTCTCCTATGCGGAGAAGGCTGACTTTGCCTGAGGAAGCCCTGCGTGCCCTGGCCCTAGCAACACCCCCATAGCCAGCTAGGGAGGGACCCACCTAGGGCCTAGCTCTGTTATGGCACAGACCGCGCTTCTAAGAGCTGCGTTCTGCAAAGGGAAACTGTGCTCGGGGAACAAAACTCAGCCCCCATGCGTTTTGGCTCAGGATCGCAGTGCCTGCCTAGTTCTCACCTACCCCTAGGCTCCCCATAGGGCCAAGGAGGGTCTGGGCTGCCTCTGGCTCCGTGGGCACTGCTGCTTGGCTAGTGGTCTCCGCAGCTTGAAACCAACTCCAAACGTCTTCTCCTATGGGGAGAAGGCTGACTTGGCCTGAAGAAGCCCTGCGTGCCCTGGCCCTATCAAAGTACCCATAGCCAGCTAGGGAAGGGACCCACCTAGGGCCTATCTCTGTTACAGCACAGAACGCGCTTCTAAGATCTAGCTTCTGAAAGGGAACCTGTGCTCGGGGAACAAACCTCAGCCCCCATCCATCTTGGCTTAGGATCCCAGCGCTTGCCTAGTTCTCACCTAGCTCTAGGCTTCCCATAGGGCCAAGGATGGTCTGGGCTGCCTCTGGCTCCGTGGGCACAGCTGCTTGACTGGTGGTGTCCGCAGCTGGAAACCAACTCCAAACGCCTTCTCCTTCGCGACCAAGGCTGATTTTTCATGAAGAAGCCCTGTGTGTACTGGCCCTAGCAACCCACTCATAGCCTGCTAGGGGAAGGTCCCACCTAGGGCCTATCTCCCAAACGGCAAAAAACTCGCTTCTAGGAGCTGCATTTAGCAAAGGGAAACTGTGCGCGGGGAACAAACCTCAGCCCCAATGTATCTTGGCTCAGGATGGCAGCGCTCGCCTCGTTCTCACCTAGCACTCTGCTCCCCATAGGGCCAAGGAGGGTCTGGGCTGCCCCTGGCTCCGTGGGCACTGCTGCTTGGGTGGTCGTGTCCTCAGCTGGAAATCAACTCCAAACGTGTTCTCCATCGTGGAGAAGGCTGATTTGGCATGAAAAGGACTTGTTTGCACTAGCCCTATCAACCCACGCCGAGCCATCTAGGCAGGGACCCACCTAGGTCCTATGTTAAACAGCGCACCAAACGCGCTTCTAGGAGCTGAATTCTGCAAAGGGAAACTCTGCTCGGGGAACAAACCTCAGCCCCAATGGGTCTTGGCTCAGGATCCCAGCGCTTGCCTAGTTCTCACCTAGCCCTCTGCTCCCCATAGGCCCAAGGAGGGTCTGCGCTGCCTCTGGCTCCATGGGCCCTGCTGCTTGGCTGGTGGTGTCCGCAGCTTGAAACCAACTCCAAATGTCTTCTCCTTCGCGGAGAAGGCTGATTTGGCATGGCGAAGCCCTGTGTGCAATGGCCCTGCGACCCACCCATAGGCAGCTAGGGAGGGACCCACCTGGGGCCGAACTCCGAAACGGCACCCATCTCGCTTCTAGGAGCTGCATTCTGCAAAGGGAAAGTGCTCGGGGAACAAACCTCAGCCCCAGTGCGGCTTGGCTCAGGATCGCAGTGACTGCCTAGTTCTCACCTAGCCCTAGGCTCCCCATAGGGCCAAGGAGGGTCTGGGCTGCCTCTGTCTCCGTGGGCACTGCTGCTGGCTTGTGTTCTCCGCAGCTGGAAACCAACTCCACACATGTTCTCCTTCGCGGAGAAGTCTGATTTGGCATGGAAAGGCCATGTTTCCACTGGTCCTAGCAACCCACCCATAGCCATCTAGGGAGGGACCCACCTTGGTCCTATATCCGAAACAGCACCCATCTTGCTTCTAGGAGCTGCATTCTGCAAAGGGAAACTGTGCTCGGGGAACAAACCTCAGCCCCCATGTGTCTTGGCTCAGGATGGCAGTGCTTGCCTAGTTCTCACGTAGCCCTATGCTCCCCATAGGGCCAAGGAGGGTCTGGGCTGCCTCTGGCTCTGTGGGCACAGCTGCTTGGCTGGTGGGCTCTGCAGCTTGAAACCACCTCCAAACGTGTTCTCCTTCGTGGAGAAGGCTGATTTTTCATGAGGAAGCCGTGTTTGCACTGGCCCTAGCAACCCACCCATGGCCAGCTAGGAAAGGCACCACCTAGGGCCTATGGCCTAAACGGCAGACAACTCGGTTCTAGGAGCTGCATTCTGCAAAGGGAAACTGTGTTCGGGGAACAAACCTCAGCCCCAATGCGGCTTGGATCAGGGTCACAGCGCTTCCCTAGTTCTCACCTAGCTCTAGGCTCCCAATAGGGTCAAGGAGGGTCTGGGCTGCCATTGGCTCTGTGAGCACTGCTGCTTGGCTGGTTGTGACCGCAGCTGGAAAAAAACTCCACACGTGTTCTCCTTCACGGAGCAAGCTGATTTGGCATGAAAACGACTTGTTTGCACTAGCCCTATCAACCCAGGCCGAACCATCTAGGCAGGGACCCACCTAGGTCCTATGTTAAACAGGGCACCAAACGCGCTTCTAGGAGCTGAATTCTGCAAAGGGAAACTCTGCTCGGGGAACAAACCTCAGCCCCAATGGGTCTTGGCTCAGGATCCCAGCGCTTGCCTAGTTCTCACCTAGCCCTCTGCTCCCCATAGGACCAAGGAGGGTGTGGGCTGCCTCTGGCTCCGTGGGCCCTGCTGCTTGGCTGGTGGTGTCCGCAGCTTGAAACCAACTCCAAATGTCTTCTCCTTCGCGGAGAAGGCTGATTTGGCATGACGAAGCCCTGTGTGCAATGGCCCTGCAACCCACTCATAGGAAGCTAGGGAGGGACCCACCTGGGGCCTAACTCCGAAACGGCACCCATCTCGCTTCTAGGAGCTGCATTCTGCAAAGGGAAACTGCTCGGGGAACAAACCTCAGCCCCAGTGCGGCTTGGCTCAGGATCGCAGTGCCTGCCTAGTTCTCACCTAGCCCTAGGCTCCCCATAAGGCCAAGGAGGTTCTGGGCTGCCTCTGTCTCAGTGGGCACTGCTGCTTGGTTGGTGGGCTCTGCAGCTTGAAACCAACTCCAAACGTGTTCTCCTTCGTGGAGAAGGCTGATTTTTCATGAGGAAGCCGTGTTTGCACTGGCCCTAGCAACCCACCCATGGCCAGCTAGGAAAGGCACCACCTAGGGCCTATGGCCTAAACGGCAGACAACTCGGTTCTAGGAGCTGCATTCTGCAAAGGGAAACTGTGTTCGGGGAACAAACCTCAGCAACAATGTTGCTTGGATCAGGGTCACAGCGCTTCCCTAGTTCTCACCTAGCTCTAGGCTCCCAATAGGGTCAAGGAGGGTCTGGGCTGCCATTGGCTCTGTGAGCACTGCTGCTTGGCTGGTTGTGACCGCAGCTGGAAAAAAACTCCACACGTGTTCTCCTTCACGGAGCAAGCTGATTTGGCATGAAAACGACTTGTTTGCACTAGCCCTATCAACCCACGCCGAACCATCTAGGCAGGGACCCACCTAGGTCCTATGTTAAACAGGGCACCAAAGGCGCTTCTAGGAGCTGAATTCTGCAAAGGGAAACTCTGCTCGGGGAACAAACCTCAGCCCCAATGGGTCTTGGCTCAGGATCGCAGTGCCTGCCTAGTTCTCACCTAGCCCTCTGCTCCCCATAGGGCCAAGGAGGGTGTGGGCTGCCTCTGGCTCCGTGGGCACTGCTGCTGGCTTGTGGTCTCCGCAGCTGGAAACCAACTCCACACGTGTTCTCCTTCGCGGAGAAGTCTGATTTGGCATGGAAAGGCCGTGTTTCCACTGGCCCTAGCAACCCACCCATAGCCAGCTAGGGAGGGACCCACCTTGGTCCTATATCCGAAACAGCACCCATCTTGCTTCTAGGAGCTGCATTCTGCAAAGGGAAACTGTGCTCGGGGAACAAACCTCAGCCCCCATGCGTCTTGGCTCAGGATCGCAGTGCTTGCCTAGTTCTCACGTAGCCCTATGCTCCCCATAGGGCCAAGGAGGGTCTGGGCTGCCTCTGGCTCTGTGGGCACAGCTGCTTGGCTGGTGGGCTCTGCAGCTTGAAACCAACTCCAAACGTGTTCTCCTTCGTGGAGAAGGCTGATTTTTCATGAGGAAGCCGTGTTTGCACTGGCCCTAGCAACCCACCCATGGCCAGCTAGGAAAGGCACCACCTAGGGCCTATGGCCTAAACGGCAGACAACTCGGTTCTAGGAGCTGCATTCTGCAACGGGAAACTGTGTTCGGGGAACAAACCTCAGCCCCAGTGCGGCTTGGCTCAGGATCGCAGCGCTTCCCTAGTTCTCACCTAGCTCTAGGCTCCCCATAGGGCCAAGGAGGGTCTGGGCTGCCTCTGGCTCCGTGGGCACTGCTGCTTGGCTGGTTGTGACCGCAGCTGGAAAAAAACTCCACACGTGTTCTCCTTCACGGAGCAAGCTGATTTGGCATGAAAACGACTTGTTTGCACTAGCCCTATCAACCCAGGCCGAACCATCTAGGCAGGGACCCACCTAGGTCCTATGTTAAACAGCGCACCAAACGCGCTTCTAGGAGCTGAATTCTGCAAAGGGAAACTCTGCTCGGGGAACAAACCTCAGCCCCAATGGGTCTTGGCTCAGGATCCCAGCGCTTGCCTAGTTCTCACCTAGCCCTCTGCTCCCCATAGGACCAAGGAGGGTGTGGGCTGCCTCTGGCTCCGTGGGCCCTGCTGCTTGGCTGGTGGTGTCCGCAGCTTGAAACCAACTCCAAATGTCTTCTCCTTCGCGGAGAAGGCTGATTTGGCATGACGAAGCCCTGTGTGCAATGGCCCTGCAACGCACTCATAGGAAGCTAGGGAGGGACCCACCTGGGGCCTAACTCCGAAACGGCACCCATCTCGCTTCTAGGAGCTGCATTCTGCAAAGGGAAACTGCTCGGGGAACAAACCTCAGCCCCAGTGCGGCTTGGCTCAGGATGGCAGTGCCTGCCTAGTTCTCACCTAGCCCTAGGCTCCCCATAAGGCCAAGGAGGTTCTGGGCTGCCTCTGTCTCCGTGGGCACTGCTGCTTGGCTGGTGGTCTCCGCAGCTGGAAACCAACTCCAAACGTCTTCTCCTATGCGGAGAAGGCTGACTTTGCCTGAGGAAGCCCTGCGTGCCCTGGCCCTAGCAACACCCCCATAGCCAGCTAGGGAGGGACCCACCTAGGGCCTAGCTCTGTTACGGCACAGACCGCGCTTCTAAGAGCTGCGTTCTGCAAAGGGAAACTGTGCTCGGGGAACAAAACTCAGCCCCCATGCGTTTTGGCTCAGGATCGCAGTGCCTGCCTAGTTCTCACCTACCCCTATGCTCCCCATAGGGCCAAGGAGGGTCTGGGCTGCCTCTGGCTCCGTGGGCACTGCTGCTTGGCTAGTGGTCTCTGCAGCTTGAAACCAACTCCAAACGTCTTCTCCTATGGGGAGAAGGCTGACTTGGCCTGAAGAAGCCCTGCGTGCCCTGGCCCTATCAACCTACCCATAGCCAGCTAGGGAAGGGACCCACCTAGGGCCTATCTCTGTTACAGCACAGAACGCGCTTCTAAGATCTAGCTTCTGAAAGGGAACCTGTGCTCGGGGAACAAACCTCAGCCCCCATCCATCTTGGCTTAGGATCCCAGCGCTTGCCTAGTTCTCACCTAGCTCTAGGCTTCCCATAGGGCCAAGGATGGTCTGGGCTGCCTCTGGCTCCGTGGGCACAGCTGCTTGACTGGTGGTGTCCGCAGCTGGAAACCAACTCCAAACGCCTTCTCCTTCGCGACCAAGGCTGATTTTTCATGAAGAAGCCCTGTGTGTACTGGCCCTAGCAACCCACTCATAGCCTGCTAGGGGAAGGTCCCACCTAGGGCCTATCTCCCAAACGGCAAAAAACTCGCTTCTAGGAGCTGCATTTAGCAAAGGGAAACTGTGCGCGGGGAACAAACCTCAGCCCCAATATATCTTGGCTCAGGATCGCAGCGCTCGCCTCGTTCTCACCTAGCATTCTGCTCCCCATAGGGCCAAGGAGGGTCTGGGCTGCCCCTGGCTCCGTGGGCACTGCTGCTTGGGTGGTCGTGTCCTCAGCTGGAAATCAACTCCAAACGTGTTCTCCATCGTGGAGAAGGCTGATTTGGCATGAAAAGGACTTGTTTGCACTAGCCCTATCAACCCACGCCGAGCCATCTAGGCAGGGACCCACCTAGGTCCTATGTTAAACAGCGCACCAAACGCGCTTCTAGGAGCTGAATTCTGCAAAGGGAAACTCTGCTCGGGGAACAAACCTCAGCCCCAATGGGTCTTGGCTCAGGATCCCAGCGCTTGCCTAGTTCTCACCTAGCCCTCTGCTCCCCAAAGGACCAAGGAGGGTCTGCGCTGCCTCTGGCTCCATGGGCCCTGCTGCTTGGCTGGTGGTGTCCGCAGCTTGAAACCAACTCCAAATGTCTTCTCCTTCGCGGAGAAGGCTGATTTGGCATGGCGAAGCCCTGTGTGCAATGGCCCTGCGACCCACCCATAGGCAGCTAGGGAGGGACCCACCTGGGGCCTAACTCCGAAACCGCACCCATCTCGCTTCTAGGAGCTGCATTCTGCAAAGGGAAACTGCTCGGGGAACAAACCTCAGCCCCAGTGCGGCTTGGCTCAGGATCGCAGTGCCTGCCTAGTTCTCACCTAGCCCTAGGCTCCCCATAGGGCCAAGGAGGGTCTGGGCTGCCTCTGTCTCCGTGGGCACTGCTGCTGGCTTGTGGTCTCCGCAGCTGGAAACCAACTCCACACGTGTTCTCCTTCGCGGAGAAGTCTGATTTGGCATGGAAAGGCCATGTTTCCACTGGCCCTAGCAACCCACCCATAGCCATCTAGGGAGGGACCCACCTTGGTCCTATATCCGAAACAGTACCCATCTTGCTTCTAGGAGCTGCATTCTGCAAAGGGAAACTGTGCTCGGGGAACAAACCTCAGCCCCCATGCGTCTTGGCTCAGGATCGCAGTGCTTGCCTAGTTCTCACGTAGCCCTATGCTCCCCATAGGGCCAAGGAGGGTCTGGGCTGCCTCTGGCTCTGTGGGCACAGCTGCTTGGCTGGTGGGCTCTGCAGCTTGAAACCAACTCCAAACGTGTTCTCCTTCGTGGAGAAGGCTGATTTTTCATGAGGAAGCCGTGTTTGCACTGGCCCTAGCAACCCACCCATGGCCATCTAGGAAAGGCACCACCTAGGGCCTATGGCCTAAACGGCAGACAACTCGGTTCTAGGAGCTGCATTCTGCAAAGGAAACTGTGTTCGGGGAACAAACCTCAGCCCCAATGCGGCTTGGCTCAGGATCGCAGCGCTTCCCTAGTTCTCACCTAGCTCTAGGCTCCCAATAGGGCCAAGGAGGGTCTGTGCTGCCTCTGGCTCCGTGGGCACTGCTGCTTGGCTGGTTGTGACCGCAGCTGGAAAAAAACTCCACACGTGTTCTCCTTCACGGAGCAAGCTGATTTGGCATGAAAACGACTTGTTTGCACTAGCCCTATCAACCCAGGCCGAACCATCTAGGCAGGGACCCACCTAGGTCCTATGTTAAACAGCGCACCAAACGCGCTTCTAGGAGCTGAATTCTGCAAAGGGAAACTCTGCTCGGGGAACAAACCTCAGCCCCAATGGGTCTTGGCTCAGGATCCCAGCGCTTGCCTAGTTCTCACCTAGCCCTCTGCTCCCCATAGGACCAAGGAGGGTGTGGGCTGCCTCTGGCTCCGTGGGCCCTGCTGCTTGGCTGGTGGTGTCCGCAGCTTGAAACCAACTCCAAATGTCTTCTCCTTCGCAGAGAAGGCTGATTTGGCATGGCGAAGCCCTGTGTGCAATGGCCCTGCAACCCACTCATAGGAAGCTAGGGAGGGACCCACCTGGGGCCTAACTCCGAAACGGCACCCATCTCGCTTCTAGGAGCTGCATTCTGCAAAGGGAAACTGCTTGGGGAACAAACCTCAGCCCCAGTGCGGCTTGGCTCAGGATCGCAGTGCCTGCCTAGTTCTCACCTAGCCCTAGGCTCCCCATAAGGCCAAGGAGGTTCTGGGCTGCCTCTGTCTCCGTGGGCACTGCTGCTTGGCTGGTGGTCTCCGCAGCTGGAAACCAACTCCAAACGTCTTCTCCTATGCGGAGAAGGCTGACTTTGCCTGAGGAAAACCTGCGTGCCCTGGCCCTAGCAACACCCCCATAGCCAGCTAGGGAGGGACCCACCTAGGGCCTAGCTCTGTTACGGCACAGACCGCGCTTCTAAGAGCTGCGTTCTGCAAAGGGAAACTGTGCTCGGGGAACAAAACTCAGCCCCCATGCGTTTTGGCTCAGGATCGCAGTGCCTGCCTAGTTCTCACCTACCCCTAGGCTCCCCATAGGGCCAAGGAAGGTCTGGGCTGCCTCTGGCTCCGTGGGCACTGCTGCTTGGCTGGTGGTCTCCGCAGCTTGAAACCAACTCCAAACGTCTTCTCCTATGGGGAGAAGGCTGACTTGGCCTGAAGAAGCCCTGCGTGCCCTGGCCCTATCAACCTACCCATAGCCAGCTAGGGAAGGGACCCACCTAGGGCCTATCTCTGTTACAGCACAGAACGCGCTTCTAAGATCTAGCTTCTGAAAGGGAACCTGTGCTCGGGGAACAAACCTCAGCCCCCATCCATCTTGGCTTAGGATCCCAGCGCTTGCCTAGTTCTCACCTAGCTCTAGGCTTCCCATAGGGCCAAGGATGGTCTGGGCTGCCTCTGGCTCCGTGGGCACAGCTGCTTGACTGGTGGTGTCCGCAGCTGGAAACCAACTCCAAACGCCTTCTCCTTCGCGACCAAGGCTGATTTTTCATGAAGAAGCCCTGTGTGTACTGGCCCTAGCAACCCACTCATAGCCTGCTAGGGGAAGGTCCCACCTAGGGCCTATCTCCCAAACGGCAAAAAACTCGCTTCTAGGAGCTGCATTTAGCAAAGGGAAACTGTGCGCGGGGAACAAACCTCAGCCCCAATATATCTTGGCTCAGGATCGCAGCGCTCGCCTCGTTCTCACCTAGCATTCTGCTCCCCATAGGGCCAAGGAGGGTCTGGGCTGCCCCTGGCTCCGTGGGCACTGCTGCTTGGGTGGTCGTCTCCTCAGCTGGAAATCAACTCCAAACGTGTTCTCCATCGTGGAGAAGGCTGATTTGGCATGAAAAGGACTTGTTTGCACTAGCCCTATCAACCCACGCCGAGCCATCTAGGCAGGGACCCACCTAGGTCCTATGTTAAACAGCGCACCAAACGCGCTTCTAGGAGCTGAATTCTGCAAAGGGAAACTCTGCTCGGGGAACAAACCTCAGCCCCAATGGGTCTTGGCTCAGGATCCCAGCGCTTGCCTAGTTCTCACCTAGCCCTCTGCTCCCCATAGGACCAAGGAGGGTCTGCGCTGCCTCTGGCTCCATGGGCCCTGCTGCTTGGCTGGTGGTGTCCGCAGCTTGAAACCAACTCCAAATGTCTTCTCCTTCGCGGAGAAGGCTGATTTGGCATGGCGAAGCCCTGTGTGCAATGGCCCTGCGACCCACCCATAGGCAGCTAGGGAGGGACCCACCTGGGGCCTAACTCCGAAACGGCACCCATCTCGCTTCTAGGAGCTGCATTCTGCAAAGGGAAACTGCTCGGGGAACAAACCTCAGCCCCAGTGCGGCTTGGCTCAGGATCGCAGTGCCTGCCTAGTTCTCACCTAGCCCTAGGCTCCCCATAGGGCCAAGGAGGGTCTGGGCTGCCTCTGTCTCCGTGGGCACTGCTGCTGGCTTGTGGTCTCCGCAGCTGGAAACCAACTCCTCACGTGTTCTCCTTCGCGGAGAAGTCTGATTTGGCATGGAAAGGCCATGTTTCCACTGGCCCTAGCAACCCACCCATAGCCATCTAGGGAGGGACCCACCTTGGTCCTATATCCGAAACAGCACCCATCTTGCTTCTAGGAGCTGCATTCTGCAAAGGGAAACTGTGCTCGGGGAACAAACCTCAGCCCCCATGCGTCTTGGCTCAGGATCGCAGTGCTTGCCTAGTTCTCACGTAGCCCTATGCTCCCCATAGGGCCAAGGAGGGTCTGGGCTGCCTCTGGCTCTGTGGGCACAGCTGCTTGGCTGGTGGGCTCTGCAGCTTGAAACCAACTCCAAACGTGTTCTCCTTCGTGGAGAAGGCTGATTTTTCATGAGGAAGCCGTGTTTGCACTGGCCCTAGCAACCCACCCATGGACAGCTAGGAAAGGCACCACCTAGGGCCTATGGCCTAAACGGCAGACAACTCGGTTCTAGGAGCTGCATTCTGCAAAGGGAAACTGTGTTCGGGGAACAAACCTCAGCCCCAATGCGGCTTGGCTCAGGATCGCAGCGCTTCCCTAGTTCTCACCTAGCTCTAGGCTCCCAATAGGGCCAAGGAGGGTCTGTGCTGCCTCTGGCTCCGTGGGCACTGCTGCTTGGCTGGTTGTGACCGCAGCTGGAAAAAAACTCCACACGTGTTCTCCTTCACGGAGCAAGCTGATTTGGCATGAAAACGACTTGTTTGCACTAGCCCTATCAACCCAGGCCGAACCATCTAGGCAGGGACCCACCTAGGTCCTATGTTAAACAGCGCACCAAACGCGCTTCTAGGAGCTGAATTCTGCAAAGGGAAACTCTGCTCGGGGAACAAACCTCAGCCCCAATGGGTCTTGGCTCAGGATCCCAGCGCTTGCCTAGTTCTCACCTAGCCCTCTGCTCCCCATAGGACCAAGGAGGGTGTGGGCTGCCTCTGGCTCCGTGGGCCCTGCTGCTTGGCTGGTGGTGTCCGCAGCTTGAAACCAACTCCAAATGTCTTCTCCTTCGCGGAGAAGGCTGATTTGGCATGACGAAGCCCTGTGTGCAATGGCCCTGCGACCCACTCATAGGAAGCTAGGGAGGGACCCACCTGGGGCCTAACTCCGAAACGGCACCCATCTCGCTTCTAGGAGCTGCATTCTGCAAAGGGAAACTGCTCGGGGAACAAACCTCAGCCCCAGTGCGGCTTGGCTCAGGATCGCAGTGCCTGCCTAGTTCTCACCTAGCCCTAGGCTCCCCATAAGGCCAAGGAGGTTCTGGGCTGCCTCTGTCTCCGTGGGCACTGCTGCTTGGCTGGTGGTCTCCGCAGCTGGAAACCAACTCCAAACGTCTTCTCCTATGCGGAGAAGGCTGACTTTGCCTGAGGAAGGCCTGCGTGCCCTGGCCCTAGCAACACCCCCATAGCCAGCTAGGGAGGGACCCACCTAGGGCCTAGCTCTGTTACGGCACAGACCGCGCTTCTAAGATCTAGCTTCTGAAAGGGAACCTGTGCTCGGGGAACAAACCTCAGCCCCCATCCATCTTGGCTTAGGATCCCAGCGCTTGCCTAGTTCTCACCTAGCTCTAGGCTCCCCATAGGGCCAAGGATGGTCTGGGCTGCCTCTGGCTCCGTGGGCACAGCTGCTTGACTGGTGGTGTCCGCAGCTGGAAACCAACTCCAAACGCCTTCTCCTTCGCGACCAAGGCTGATTTTTCATGAAGAAGCCCTGTGTGTACTGGCCCTAGCAACCCACTCATAGCCTGCTAGGGGAAGGTCCCACCTAGAGCCTATCTCCCAAACGGCAAAAAACTCGCTTCTAGGAGCTGCATTTAGTAAAGGGAAACTGTGCGCGGGGAACAAACCTCAGCCCCAATGTATCCTGGCTCAGGATCGCAGCGCTCGCCTCGTTCTCACCTAGCACTCTGCTCCCCATAGGGCCAAGGAGGGTCTGGGCTGCCCCTGGCTCCGTGGGCACTGCTGCTTGGGTGGTCGTGTCCTCAGCTGGAAATCAACTCCAAACGTGTTCTCCATCGTGGAGAAGGCTGATTTGGCATGAAAAGGACTTGTTTGCACTAGCCCTATCAACCCACGCCGAGCCATCTAGGCAGGGACCCACCTAGGTCCTATGTTAAACAGCGCACCAAACGCGCTTCTAGGAGCTGAATTCTGCAAAGGGAAACTCTGCTCGGGGAACAAACCTCAGCCCCCATGTGTCTTGGCTCAGGATGGCAGTGCTTGCCTAGTTCTCACGTAGCCCTATGCTCCCCATAGGGCCAAGGAGGGTCTGGGCTGCCTCTGTCTCCGTGGGCACTGCTGCTTGGCTGGTGGTCTCCGCAGCTTGAAACCAACTCCAAACGTCTTCTCCTATGCGGAGAAGGCTGACTTTGCCTGAGGAAGCCCTGCGTGCCTTGGCCCTAGCAACACCCCCATAGCCAGCTAGGGAGGGACCCACCTAGGGCCTAGCTCTGTTACGGCACAGAACGCGCTTCTAAGAGCTGCGTTCTGCAAAGGGAAACTGTGCTCGGGGAACAAAACTCAGCCCCCATGCGTTTTGGCTCAGGATCGCAGCGCTTGCCTAGTTCTCACCTACCCCTAGGCTCCCCATAGGGCCAAGGAGGGTCTGGGCTGCCTCTGGCTCCGTGGGCACTGCTGCTTGGCTGGTGGTCTCCGCAGCTTGAAACCAACTCCAAACGTCTTCTCCTATGGGGAGAAGGCTGACTTGGCCTGAAGAAGCCCTGCGTGCCCTGGCCCTATCAACCTACCCATAGCCAGCTAAGGAAGGGACCCACCTAGGGCCTATCTCTGTTACGGCACAGAACGCGCTTCTAAGATCTAGCTTCTGAAAGGGAACCTGTGCTCGGGGAACAAACCTCAGCCCCCATCCATCTTGGCTAAGGATCCCAGCGCTTGCCTAGTTCTCACCTAGCTCTAAGCTCCCCATAGGGCCAAGGATGGTTTGGGCTGCCTCTGGCTCCGTGGGCACAGCTGCTTGACTGGTGGTGTCCGCAGCTGGAAACCAACTCCAAACGCCTTCTTCTTCGCGACCAAGGCTGATTTTTCATGAAGAAGCCCTGTGTGTACTGGCCCTAGCAACCCACTCATAGCCTGCTAGGGGAAGGTCCCACCTAGAGCCTATCTCCCAAACGGCAAAAAACTCGCTTCTAGGAGCTGCATTTAGCAAAGGGAAACTGTGCGCGGGGAACAAACCTCAGCCCCAATGTATCTTGGCTCAGGATCGCAGCGCTCGCCTCGTTCTCACCTAGCACTCTGCTCCCCATAGGGCCAAGGAGGGTCTGGGCTGCCCCTGGCTCCGTGGGCACTGCTGCTTGGGTGGTCGTGTCCTCAGCTGGAAATCAACTCCAAACGTGTTCTCCATCGTGGAGAAGGCTGATTTGGCATGAAAAGGACTTGTTTGCACTAGCCCTATCAACCCAGGCCGAGCCATCTAGGCAGGGACCCACCTAGGTCCTATGTTAAACAGCGCACCAAACGCGCTTCTAGGAGCTGAATTCTGCAAAGGGAAACTCTGCTCGGGGAACAAACCTCAGCCCCCATGTGTCTTGGCTCAGGATGGCAGTGCTTGCCTAGTTCTCACGTAGCCCTATGCTCCCCATAGGGCCAAGGAGGGTCTGGGCTGCCTCTGGCTCTGTGGGCACAGCTGCTTGGCTGGTGGGCTCTGCAGCTTGAAACCAACTCCAAACGTGTTCTCCTTCGTGGAGAAGGCTGATTTTTCATGAGGAAGCCGTGTTTTCACTGGCCCTATCAACCCACCCATGGCCATCTAGGAAAGGCACCACCTAGGGCCTATGGCGTAAACGGCAGACAACTCGGTTCTAGGAGCTGCATTCTGCCAAGGGAAACTGTGTTCGGGGAACAAACCTCAGCCCCAATGTTGCTTGGATCAGGGTCACAGCGCTTCCCTAGTTCTCACCTAGCTCTAGGCTCCCAATAGGGTCAAGGAGGGTCTGGGCTGCCATTGGCTCTGTGAGCACTGCTGCTTGGCTGGTTGTGACCGCAGCTGGAAAAAAACTCCACACGTGTTCTCCTTCACGGAGCAAGCTGATTTGGCATGATAACGACTTGTTTGCACTAGCCCTATCAACCCACGCTGAACCATCTAGGCAGGGACCCACCTAGGTCCTATGTTAAACAGGGCACCAAACGCGCTTCTAGGAGCTGAATTCTGCAAAGGGAAACTCTGCTCGGGGAACAAACCTCAGCCCCAATGGGTCTTGGTTCAGGATCCCAGCGCTTGCCTAGTTCTCACCTAGCCCTCTGCTCCCCATAGGACCAAGGAGGGTGTGGGCTGCCTCTGGCTCCGTGGGCCCTGCTGCTGGGCTGGTGGTGTCCGCAGCTTGAAACCAACTCCAAATGTCTTCTCCTTCGCGGAGAAGGCTGATTTGGCCTTGCGAAGCCCTCTGTGCAATGGCCCTGCGACCCACCCATAGGCAGCTAGGGAGGGACCCACCTGGGGCCTAACTCTGAAACCGCACCCATCTCGCTTCTAGGAGCTGCATTCTGCAAAGGGAAACTGCTCGGGGAACAAACCTCTGCCCCAGTGCGGCTTGGCTCAGGATCGCAGTGCCTGCCTAGTTCTCACCTAGCCCTAGGCTCCCCATAGGGCCAAGGAGGGTGTGGGCTGCCTCTGGCTCCGTGGGCACTGCTGCTGGCTTGTGGTCTCCGCAGCTGGAAACCAACTCCACACGTGTTCTCCTTCGCGGAGAAGTCTGATTTGGCATGGAAAGGCCGTGTTTCCACTGGCCCTAGCAACGCACCCATAGCCAGCTAGGGAGGGACCCACCTGGGGCCTATATCCGAAACAGCACCCATCTTGCTTCTAGGAGCTGCATTCTGCAAAGGGAAACTGTGTTCGGGGAACAAACCTCAGCCCCAATGCGGCTTGGCTCAGGATCGCAGCGCTTCCCTAGTTCTCACCTAGCTCTAGGCTCCCAATAGGGCCAAGGAGGGTCTGTGCTGCCTCTGGCTCCCTGGGCACTGCTGCTTGGCTGGTTGTGACCGCAGCTGGAAAAAAACTCCACACGTGTTCTCCTTCACGGAGCAAGCTGATTTGGCATGAAAACGACTTGTTTGCACTAGCCCTATCAACCCACGCCCAACCATCTAGGCAGGGACCCACCTAGGTCCTATGTTAAACAGCGCACCAAACGCGCTTCTAGGAGCTGAATTCTGCAAAGGGAAACTCTGCTCAGGGAACAAACCTCAGCCCCAATGGGTCTTGGCTCAGGATCCCAGCGCTTGCCTAGTTCTCACCTAGCCCTCTGCTCCCCATAGGACCAAGGATGGTGTGGGCTGCCTCTGGCTCCGTGGGCCCTGCTGCTTGGCTGGTGGTGTCCGCAGCTTGAAACCAACTCCAAATGTCTTCTCCTTCGTGGAGAAGGCTGATTTGGCATGACGAAGCCCTGTGTGCAATGGCCCTGCAACCCACTCATAGGAAGCTAGGGAGGGACCCACCTGGGGCCTAACTCCGAAACCGCACCCATCTCGCTTCTAGGAGCTGCATTCTGCAAAGGGAAACTGCTCGGGGAACAAACCTCAGCCCCAGTGCGGCCTGGCTCAGGATGGCAGTGCCTGCCTAGTTCTCACCTAGCCCTTGGCTCCCCATAAGGCCAAGGAGGTTCTGGGCTGCCTCTGTCTCCGTGGGCACTGCTGCTTGGCTGGTGGTCTCCGCAGCTGGAAACCAACTCCAAACGTCTTCTCCTATGCGGAGAAGGCTGACTTTGCCTGAGGAAGGCCTGCGTGCCCTGGCCCTAGCAACACCCCCATAGCCAGCTAGGGAGGGACCCACCTAGGGCCTAGCTCTGTTACGGCACAGACCGCGCTTCTAAGAGCTGCGTTCTGCAAAGGGAAACTGTGCTCGGGGAACAAAACTCAGCCCCCATGCGTTTTGGCTCAGGATCGCAGCGCTTGCCTAGTTCTCACCTACCCCTAGGCTCCCCATAGGGCCAAGGAGGGTCTGGGCTGCCTCTGGCTCCGTGGGCACTGCTGCTTGGCTTGTGTTCTCCGCAGTTTGAAACCAACTCCAAACGTCTTCTCCTATGGGGAGAAGGCTGACTTGGCCTGAAGAAGCCCTGCGTGCCCTGGCCCTATCAACCTACCCATAGCCAGCTAGGGAAGGGACCCACCTAGGGCCTATCTCTGTTACGGCACAGAACGCGCTTCTAAGATCTAGCTTCTGAAAGGGAACCTGTGTTCGGGGAACAAACCTCAGCCCCCATCCATCTTGGCTTAGGATCCCAGCGCTTGCCTAGTTCTCACCTAGCTCTAGGCTCCCCATAGGGCCCAGGATGGTCTGGGCTGCCTCTGGCTCCGTGGGCACAGCTGCTTGACTGGTGGTGTCCGCAGCTGGAAACCAACTCCAAACGCCTTCTCCTTCGCGACCAAGGCTGAGTTTTCATGAAGAAGCCCTGTGTGTACTGGCCCTAGCAACCCACTCATAGCCTGCTAGGGGAAGGTCCCACCTAGGGCCTATCTCCCAAACGGCAAAAAACTCGCTTCTAGGAGCTGCATTTAGCAAAGGGAAACTGTGCGCGGGGAACAAACCTCAGCCCCAATGTATCTTGGCTCAGGATCGCAGCGCTCGCCTCGTTCTCACCTAGCACTCTGCTCCCCATAGGGCCAAGGAGGGTCTGGGCTTCCCCTGGCTCCGTGGGCACTGCTGCTTGGGTGGTCGTGTCCTCAGCTGGAAATCAAATCCAAACGTGTTCTCCATCGTGGAGAAGGCTGATTTGGCATGAAAAGGACTTCTTTGCACTGGCCCTATCAACCCACGCCAAGCCATCTAGGCAGGGACCCACCTAGGTCCTATGTTAAACAGCGCACCAAACGCGCTTCTAGGAGCTGAATTCTGCAAAGGGAAACTCTGCTCGGGGAACAAACCTCAGCCCCAATGGGTCTTGGCTCAGGATCCCAGCGCTTGCCTAGTTCTCACCTAGCCCTCTGCTCCCCATAGGACCAAGGAGGGTGTGGGCTGCCTCTGGTTCCGTGGGCCCTGCTGCTTGGCTGGTGGTGTCCGCAGCTTGAAACCAACTCCAAATGTCTTCTCCTTCGCGGAGAAGGCTGATTTGGCATGGCGAAGCCCTGTGTGCAATGGCCCTGCGACCCACCCATAGTCAGCTAGGGAGGGACCCACCTGGGGCCGAACTCCAAAAAGGCACCCATCTCGCTTCTAGGAGCTGCATTCTGCAAAGGGAAAGTGCTCGGGGAACAAACCTCAGACCCAGTGCAGCTTGGCTCAGGATCGCAGTGCCTGCCTAGTTCTCACCTAGCCCTAGGCTCCCCATAGGGCCAAGGAGGGTGTGGGCTGCCTCTGGCTCCGTGGGCACTGCTGCTGGCTTGTGGTCTCCGCAGCTGGAAACCAACTCCACACGTGTTCTCCTTCGCGGAGAAGTCTGATTTGGCATGGAAAGGCCGTGTTTCCACTGGCCCTAGCAACCCACCCATAGCCAGCTAGGGAGGGACCCACCTTGGTCCTATATCCGAAACAGCACCCATCTTGCTTCTAGGAGCTGCATTCTGCAAAGGGAAACTGTGCTCAGGGAACAAACCTCAGCCCCCATGTGTCTTGGCTCAGGATGGCAGTGCTTGCCTAGTTCTCACGTAGCCCTATGCTCCCCATAGGGCCAAGGAGGGTCTGGGCTGCCTCTGGCTCTGTGGGCACAGCTGCTTGGCTGGTGGGCTCTGCAGCTTGAAACCAACTCCAAACGTGTTCTCCTTCGTGGAGAAGGCTGATTTTTCATGAGGAAGCCGTGTTTGCACTGGCCCTAGCAACCCACCCATGGCCAGCTAGGAAAGGCACCACCTAGGGCCTATGGCCTAAACGGCAGACAACTCGGTTCTAGGAGCTGCATTCTGCAAAGGGAAACTGTGTTCGGGGAACAAACCTCAGCCCCAATGCGGCTTGGCTCAGGATCGCAGCGCTTCCCTAGTTCTCACCTAGCTCTAGGCTCCCCATAGGGCCAAGGAGGGTCTGGGCTGCCTCTGGCTCCGTGGGCACTGCTGCTTGGCTGGTTGTGACCGCAGCTGGAAAAAAACTCCACACGTGTTCTCCTTCACGGAGCAAGCGGTTTTGGCATGAAAACGACTTGTTTGCACTAGCCCTATCAACCCACGCCGAACCATCTAGGTAGGGACCCACCTAGGTCCTATGTTAAACAGTGCACCAAACGCGCTTCTAGGAGCTGAATTCTGCAAAGGGAAACTCTGCTCGGGGAACAAACCTCAGCCCCAATGGGTCTTGGCTCAGGATCCCAGCGCTTGCCTAGTTCTCACCTAGCCCTCTGCTCCCCATAGGACCAAGGAGGGTGTGGGCTGCCTCTGGCTCCGTGGGCCCTGCTGCTTGGCTGGTGGTGTCCGCAGCTTGAAACCAACTCCAAATGTCTTCTCCTTCGTGGAGAAGGCTGATTTGGCATGGCGAAGCCCTGTGTGCAATGGCCCTGCAACCCACTCATAGGAAGCTAGGGAGGGACCCACCTGGGGCCTTACTCCGAAACGGCACCCATCTCGCTTCTAAGAGCTGCGTTCTGCAAAGGGAAACTGTGCTCGGGGAACAAAACTCAGCCCCCATGCGTTTTGGCTCAGGATCGCAGCGCTTGCCTAGTTCTCACCTACCCCTAGGCTCCCCATAGGGCCAAGGAGGGTCTGGGCTGCCTCTGGCTCCGTGGGCACTGCTGCTTGGCTGGTGGTCTCCGCAGTTTGAAACCAACTGCAAACGTCTTCTCTTATGGGGAGAAGGCTGACTTGGCCTGAAGAAGCCCTGCGTGCCCTGGCCCTATCAACCTACCCATAGCCAGCTAGGGAAGGGACCAACCTAGGGCCTATCTCTGTTATGGCGCAGAACGCGCTTCTAAGATCTAGCTTCTGAAAGGGAACCTGTGCTCGGGGAACAAACCTCAGCCCCCATCCATCTTGGCTTAGGATCCCAGCGCTTGCCTAGTTCTCACCTAGCTCTACGCTCCCCATAGGGCCCAGGATGGTCTGGGCTGCCTCTGGCTCCGTGGGCACAGCTGCTTGACTGGTGGTGTCCGCAGCTGGAAACCAACTCCAAACGCCTTCTCCTTCGCGACCAAGGCTGAGTTTTCATGAAGAAGCCCTGTGTGTACTGGCCCTAGCAACCCACTCATAGCCTGCTAGGGGAAGGTCCCACCTAGGGCCTATCTCCCAAACGGCAAAAAACTCGCTTCTAGGAGCTGCATTTAGCAAAGGGAAACTGTGCGCGGGGAACAAACCTCAGCCCCAATGTATCTTGGCTCAGGATCGCAGCGCTCGCCTCGTTCTCACCTAGCACTCTGCTCCCCATAGGACCAAGGAGGGTGTGGGCTGCCTCTGGCTCCGTGGGCCCTGCTGCTTGGCTGGTGGTGTCCGCAGCTTGAAACCAACTCCAAATGTCTTCTCCTTCGCGGAGAAGGCTGATTTGGCCTTGCGAAGCCCTCTGTGCAATGGCCCTGCGACCCACCCATAGGCAGCAAGGGAGGGGCCCACCTGGGGCCTAACTTCGAAACCGCACCAATCTCGCTTCTAGGAGCTGCATTCTGCAAAGGGAAACTGTGCTCGGGGAACAAACCTCTGCCCCAGTGCGGCTTGGCTCAGGATCGCAGTGCCTGCCTAGTTCTCACCTAGCCCTAGGCACCCGATAGGGCCAAGGAGGTTATGGGCTGCCTCTGGCTCCGTGGGCACTGCTGCTGGCTTGTGGTCTCCGCAGCTGGAAACCAACTCCACACGTGTTCTCCTTCGCGGAGAAGTCTGATTTGGCATGGAAAGGCCGTGTTTCCACTGGCCCTAGCAACCCACCCATAGCCAGCTAGGGAGGGACCCACCTTGGTCCTATATCCGAAACAGCACCCATCTTGCTTCTAGGAGCTGCATTCTGCAAAGGGAAACTGTGTTCGGGGAACAAACCTCAGCCCCAATGCGGCTTGGCTCAGGATCGCAGCGCTTCCCTAGTTCTCACCTAGCTCTAGGCTCCCCATAAGGCCAAGGAGGTTCTGGGCTGCCTCTGTCTCCGTGGGCACTGCTGCTTGGCTGGTGGTCTCCGCAGCTGGAAACCAACTCCAAACGTCTTCTCCTATGCGGAGAAGGCTGACTTTGCCTGAGGAAGCCCTGCGTGCCCTGGCCCTAGCAACACCCCCATATCCAGCTAGGGAGGGACCCACCTAGGGCCTAGCTCTGTTACGGCACAGACCGCGCTTCTAAGAGCTGCGTTCTGCAAAGGGAAACTGTGCTCGGGGAACAAAACTCAGCCCCCATGCGTTTTGGCTCAGGATCGCAGCGCTTGCCTAGTTCTCACCTACCCCTAGGCTCCCCATAGGGCCAAGGAGGGTCTGGGCTGCCTCTGGCTCCGTGGGCACTGCTGCTTGGCTGGTGGTCTCCGCAGTTTGAAACCAACTCCAAACGTCTTCTCCTATGGGGAGAAGGCTGACTTGGCCTGAAGAAGCCCTGCGTGCCCTGGCCCTATCAACCTACCCATAGCCAGCTAGGGAAGGGACCCACCTAGGGCCTATCTCTGTTACGGCACAGAACGCGCTTCTAAGATCTAGCTTCTGAAAGGGAACCTGTGCTCGGGGAACAAACCTCAGCCCCCATCCATCTTGGCTTAGGATCCCAGCGCTTGCCTAGTTCTCACCTAGCTCTAGGCTCCCCATAGGGCCAAGGATGATCTGGGCTGCCTCTGGCTCCGTGGGCACAGCTGCTTGACTGGTGGTGTCCGCAGCTGGAAACCAACTCCAAACGCCTTCTCCTTCGCGACCAAGGCTGAGTTTTCATGAAGAAGCCCTGTGTGTACTGGCCCTAGCAACCCACTCATAGCCTGCTAGGGGAAGGTCCCACCTAGGGCCTATCTCCCAAACGGCAAAAAACTCGCTTCTAGGAGCTGCATTTAGCAAAGGGAAACTGTGCGCGGGGAACAAACCTCAGCCCCAATGTATCTTGGCTCAGGATCGCAGCGCTCGCCTCGTTCTCACCTAGCACTCTGCTCCCCATAGGGCCAAGGAGGGTCTGGGCTGCCCCTGGCTCCGTGGGCACTGCTGCTTGGGTGGTCGTGTCCTCAGCTGGAAATCAACTCCAAACGTGTTCTCCATCGTGGAGAAGGCTGATTTGGCATGAAAAGGACTTGTTTGCACTGGCCCTATCAACCCACGCCAAGCCATCTAGGCAGGGACCCACCTAGGTCCTATGTTAAACAGCGCACCAAACGCGCTTCTAGGAGCTGAATTCTGCAAAGGGAAACTCTGCTCGGGGAACAAACCTCAGCCCCAATGGGTCTTGGCTCAGGATCCCAGCGCTTGCCTAGTTCTCACCTAGCCCTCTGCTCCCCATAGGGCCAAGGAGGGTGTGGGCTGCCTCTGGCTCCGTGGGCCCTGCTGCTTGGCTGGTGGTGTCCGCAGCTTGAAACCAACTCCAAATGTCTTCTCCTTCGCGGAGAAGGCTGATTTGGCATGACGAAGCCCTGTGTGCAATGGCCCTGCGACCCACTCATAGGCAGCTAGGGAGGGACCCACCTGGGGCCTAACTCCGAAACCGCACCCATCTCGCTTCTAGGAGCTGCATTCTGCAAAGGGAAACTGTGCGCGGGGAACAAACCTCAGCCCCAATGTAACTTGGCTCAGGATCGTAGCGCTCGCCTCGTTCTCACCTAGCACTCTGCTCCCCATAGGGCCAAGGAGGGTGTGGGCTGCCTCTGGCTCCGTGGGCACTGCTGCTGGCTTGTGGTCTCCGCAGCTGGAAACCAACTCCACACGTGTTCTCCTTCGCGGAGAAGTCTGATTTGGCATGGAAAGGCCGTGTTTCCACTGGCCCTAGCAACCCACCCATAGCCAGCTAGGGAGGGACCCACCTTGGTCCTATATCCGAAACAGCACCCATCTTGCTTCTAGGAGCTGCATTCTGCAAAGGGAAACTGTGTTCGGGGAACAAACCTCAGCCCCAATGCGGCTTGGCTCAGGATCGCAGCGCTTCCCTAGTTCTCACCTAGCTCTAGGCTCCCCATAAGGCCAAGGAGGTTCTGGGCTGCCTCTGTCTCCGTGGGCACTGCTGCTTGGCTGGTGGTCTCCGCAGCTGGAAACCAACTCCAAACGTCTTCTCCTATGCGGAGAAGGCTGACTTTGCCTGAGGAAGGCCTGCGTGCCCTGGCCCTAGCAACACCCCCATAGCCAGCTAGGGAGGGACCCACCTAGGGCCTAGCTCTGTTACGGCACAGACCGCGCTTCTAAGAGCTGCGTTCTGCAAAGGGAAACTGTGCTCGGGGAACAAAACTCAGCCCCCATGCGTTTTGGCTCAGGATCGCAGCGCTTGCCTAGTTCTCACCTACCCCTAGGCTCCCCATAGGGCCAAGGAGGGTCTGGGCTGCCTCTGGCTCCGTGGGCACTGCTGCTTGGCTGGTGGTCTCCGCAGTTTGAAACCAACTCCAAACGTCTTCTCCTATGGGGAGAAGGCTGACTTGGCCTGAAGAAGCCCTGCGTGCCCTGGCCCTATCAAAGTACCCATAGCCAGCTAGGGAAGGGACCCACCTAGGGCCTATCTCTGTTACGGCACAGAACGCGCTTCTAAGATCTAGCTTCTGAAAGGGAACCTGTGCTCGGGGAACAAACCTCAGCCCCCATCCATCTTGGCTTAGGATCCCAGCGCTTGCCTAGTTCTCACCTAGCTCTAGGCTCCCCATAGGGCCCAGGATGGTCTGGGCTGCCTCTGGCTCCGTGGGCACAGCTGCTTGACTGGTGGTGTCCGCAGCTGGAAACCAACTCCAAACGCCTTCTCCTTCGCGACCAAGGCTGAGTTTTCATGAAGAAGCCCTGTGTGTACTGGCCCTAGCAACCCACTCATAGCCTGCTAGGGGAAGGTCCCACCTAGGGCCTATCTCCCAAACGGCAAAAAACTCGCTTCTAGGAGCTGCATTTAGCAAAGGGAAACTGTGCGCGGGGAACAAACCTCAGCCCCAATGTATCTTGGCTCAGGATCGCAGCGCTCGCCTCGTTCTCACCTAGCACTCTGCTCCCCATAGGGCCAAGGAGGGTCTGGGCTTCCCCTGGCTCCGTGGGCACTGCTGCTTGGGTGGTCGTGTCCTCAGCTGGAAATCAACTCCAAACGTGTTCTCCATCGTGGAGAAGGCTGATTTGGCATGAAAAGGACTTCTTTGCACTGGCCCTATCAACCCACGCCAAGCCATCTAGGCAGGGACCCACCTAGGTCCTATGTTAAACAGCGCACCAAACGCGCTTCTAGGAGCTGAATTCTGCAAAGGGAAACTCTGCTCGGGGAACAAACCTCAGCCCCAATGGGTCTTGGCTCAGGATCCCAGCGCTTGCCTAGTTCTCACCTAGCCCTCTGCTCCCCATAGGACCAAGGAGGGTTTGGGCTGCCTCTGGTTCCGTGGGCCCTGCTGCTTGGCTGGTGGTGTCCGCAGCTTGAAACCAACTCCAAATGTCTTCTCCTTCGCGGAGAAGGCTGATTTGGCATGGCGAAGCCCTGTGTGCAATGGCCCTGCGACCCACACATAGGCAGCTAGGGAGGGACCCACCTGGGGCCGAACTCCAAAAAGGCACCCATCTCGCTTCTAGGAGCTGCATTCTGCAAGGCGAAACTGTGCTCGGGGAACAAACCTCAGACCCAGTGCAGCTTGGCTCAGGATCGCAGTGCCTGCCTAGTTCTCACCTAGCCCTAGGCTCCCCAAAGGGCCAAGGAGGGTGTGGGCTGCCTCTGGCTCCGTGGGCACTGCTGCTGGCTTGTGGTCTCCGCAGCTGGAAACCAACTCCACACGTGTTCTCCTTCGCGGAGAAGTCTGATTTGGCATGGAAAGGCCGTGTTTCCACTGGCCCTAGCAACCCACCCATAGCCAGCTAGGGAGGGACCCACCTTGGTCCTATATCCGAAACAGCACCCATCTTGCTTCTAGGAGCTGCATTCTGCAAAGGGAAACTGTGCTCGGGGAACAAACCTCAGCCCCCATGTGTCTTGGCTCAGGATGGCAGTGCTTGCCTAGTTCTCACGTAGCCCTATGCTCCCCATAGGGCCAAGGAGGGTCTGGGCTGCCTCTGGCTCTGTGGGCACAGCTGCTTGGCTGGTGGGCTCTGCAGCTTGAAACCACCTCCAAACGTGTTCTCCTTCGTGGAGAAGGCTGATTTTTCATGAGGAAGCCGTGTTTGCACTGGCCCTAGCAACCCACCCATGGCCAGCTAGGAAAGGCACCACCTAGGGCCTATGGCCTAAACGGCAGACAACTCGGTTCTAGGAGCTGCATTCTGCAAAGGGAAACTGTGTTCGGGGAACAAACCTCAGCCCCAATGCGGCTTGGCTCAGGATCGCAGCGCTTCCCTAGTTCTCACCTAGCTCTAGGCTCCCAATAGGGCCAAGGAGGGTCTGTGCTGCCTCTGGCTCCGTGGGCACTGCTGCTTGGCTGGTTGTGACCGCAGCTGGAAAAAAACTCCACACGTGTTCTCCTTCACGGAGCAAGCTGATTTGGCATGAAAACGACTTGTTTGCACTAGCCCTATCAACCCAGGCCGAACCATCTAGTCAGGGACCCACCTAGGTCCTATGTTAAACAGCGCACCAAACGCGCTTCTAGGAGCTGAATTCTGCAAAGGGAAACTCTGCTCGGGGAACAAACCTCAGCCCCAATGGGTCTTGGCTCAGGATCCCAGCGCTTGCCTAGTTCTCACCTAGCCCTCTGCTCCCCATAGGACCAAGGAGGGTGTGGGCTGCCTCTGGCTCCGTGGGCCCTGCTGCTTGGCTGGTGGTGTCCGCAGCTTGAAACCAACTCCAAATGTCTTCTCCTTCGCGGAGAAGGCTGATTTGGCATGGCGAAGCCCTGTGTGCAATGGCCCTGCGACCTACCCATAGGCAGCTAGGGAGGGACCCACCTGGGGCCGAACTCCGAAACGGCACCCATCTCGCTTCTAGGAGCTGCATTCTGCAAAGGGAAACTGCTCGGGGAACAAACCTCAGCCCCAGTGCGGCTTGGCTCAGGATCGCAGTGCCTGCCTAGTTCTCACCTAGCCCTAGGCTCCCCATAGGGCCAAGGAGGGTGTGGGCTGCCTCTGGCTCCGTGGGCACTGCTGCTGGCTTGTGGTCTCCACAGCTGGAAACCAACTCCACACGTGTTCTCCTTCGCGGAGAAGTCTGATTTGGCATGGAAAGGCCGTGTTTCCACTGGCCCTAGCAACCCACCCATAGCCAGCTAGGGAGGGACCCACCTTGGTCCTATATCCGAAACAGCACCCATCTTGCTTCTAGGAGCTGCATTCTGCAAAGGGAAACTGTGCTCGGGGAACAAACCTCAGCCCCCATGTGTCTTGGCTCAGGATCGCAGTGCTTGCCTAGTTCTCACGTAGCCCTATGCTCCCCATAGGGCCAAGGAGGGTCTGGGCTGCCTCTGGCTCTGTGGGCACAGCTGCTTGGCTGGTGGGCTCTGCAGCTTGAAACCAACTCCAAACGTGTTCTCCTTCGTGGAGAAGGCTGATTTTTCATGAGGAAGCCGTGTTTGCACTGGCCCTAGCAACCCACCCATGGCCAGCTAGGAAAGGAACCACCTAGGGCCTATGGCCTAAACGGCAGACAACTCGGTTCTAGGAGCTGCATTCTGCAAAGGGAAACTGTGTTCGGGGAACAAACCTCAGCCCCAATGCGGCTTGGCTCAGGATCGCAGCGCTTCCCTAGTTCTCACCTAGCTCTAGGCTCCCAATAGGGCCAAGGAGGGTCTGTGCTGCCTCTGGCTCCGTGGGCACTGCTGCTTGGCTGATTGTGACCGCAGCTGGAAAAAAACTCCACACGTGTTCTCCTTCACGGAGCAAGCTGATTTGGCATGAAAACGACTTGTTTGCACTAGCCCTATCAACCCAGGCCGAACCATCTAGGCAGGGACCCACCTAGGTCCTATGTTAAACAGCGCACCAAACGCGCTTCTAGGAGCTGAATTCTGCAAAGGGAAACTCTGCTCGGGGAACAAACCTCAGCCCCAATGGGTCTTGGCTCAGGATCCCAGCGCTTGCCTAGTTCTCACCTAGCCCTCTGCTCCCCATAGGACCAAGGAGGGTGTGGGCTGCCTCTGGCTCCGTGGGCCCTGCTGCTTGGCTGGTGGTGTCCGCAGCTTGAAACCAACTCCAAATGTCTTCTCCTTCGCGGAGAAGGCTGATTTGGCATGGCGAAGCCCTGTGTGCAATGGCCCTGCGACCTACCCATAGGCAGCTAGGGAGGGACCCACCTGGGGCCTAACTCCGAAACCGCACCTATCTCGCTTCTAGGAGCTGCATTCTGCAAAGGGAAACTGTGCGCGGGGAACAAACCTCAGCCCCAGTGCGGCTTGGCTCAGGATCGCAGTGCCTGCCTAGTTCTCACCTAGCCCTAGGCTCCCCATAGGGCCAAGGAGGGTGTGGGCTGCCTCTGGCTCCGTGGGCACTGCTGCTGGCTTGTGGTCTCCGCAGCTGGAAACCAACTCCACACGTGTTCTCCTTCGCGGAGAAGTCTGATTTGGCATGGAAAGGCCGTGTTTCCACTGGCCCTAGCAACCCACCCATAGCCATCTAGGGAGGGACCCACCTTGGTCCTCTATCCGAAACAGCACCCATCTTGCTTCTAGGAGCTGCATTCTGCAAAGGGAAACTGTGCTCGGGGAACAAACCTCAGCCCCCATGTGTCTTGGCTCAGGATCGCAGTGCTTGCCTAGTTCTCACGTAGCCCTATGCTCCCCATAGGGCCAAGGAGGGTCTGGGCTGCCTCTGGCTCTGTGGGCACAGCTGCTTGGCTGGTGGGCTCTGCAGCTTGAAACCACCTCCAAACGTGTTCTCCTTCGTGGAGAAGGCTGATTTTTCATGAGGAAGCCGTGTTTGCACTGGCCCTAGCAACCCACCCATGGCCAGCTAGGAAAGGCACCACCTAGGGCCTATGGCCTAAACGGCAGACAACTCGGTTCTAGGAGCTGCATTCTGCAAAGGGAAACTGTGTTCGGGGAACAAACCTCAGCCCCAATGCGGCTTGGCTCAGGATCGCAGCGCTTCCCTAGTTCTCACCTAGCTCTAGGCTCCCCATAGGGCCAAGGAGGGTCTGGGCTGCCTCTGGCTCCGTGGGCACTGCTGCTTGGCTGGTTGTGACCGCAGCTGGAAAAAAACTCCACACGTGTTCTCCTTCACGGAGCAAGCTGATTTGGCATGAAAACGACTTGTTTGCACTAGCCCTATCAACCCAGGCCGAACCATCTAGGCAGGGACCCACCTAGGTCCTATGTTAAACAGCGCACCAAACGCGCTTCTAGGAGCTGAATTCTGCAAAGGGAAACTCTGCTCGGGGAACAAACCTCAGCCCCAATGGGTCTTGGCTCAGGATCCCAGCGCTTGCCTAGTTCTCACCTAGCCCTCTGCTCCCCATAGGACCAAGGAGGGTGTGGGCTGCCTCTGGCTCCGTGGGCCCTGCTGCTTGGCTGGTGGTGTCCGCAGCTTGAAACCAACTCCAAATGTCTTCTCCTTCGCGGAGAAGGCTGATTTGGCATGGCAAAGCCCTGTGTGCAATGGCCCTGCAACCCACTCATAGGAAGCTAGGTAGGGACCCACCTGGGGCCTAACTCGGAAACGGCACCCATCTCGCTTCTAGGAGCTGCATTCTGCAAAGGGAAACTGCTCGGGGAACAAACCTCAGCCCCAGTGCGGCTTGGCTCAGGATCGAAGTGCCTGCCTAGTTCTCACCTAGCCCTAGGCTCCCCATAAGGCCAAGGAGGTTCTGGGCTGCCTCTGTCTCCGTGGGCACTGCTGCTTGGCTGGTGGTCTCCGCAGCTGGAAACCAACTCCAAACGTCTTCTCCTATGCGGAGAAGGCTGACTTTGCCTGAGGAAGGCCTGCGTGCCCTGGCCCTAGCAACACCCCCATAGCCAGCTAGGGAGGGACCCACCTAGGGCCTAGCTCTGTTACGGCACAGACCGCGCTTCTAAGAGCTGCGTTCTGCAAAGGGAAACTGTGCTCGGGGAACAAAACTCAGCCCCCATGCGTTTTGGCTCAGGATCGCAGCGCTTGCCTAGTTCTCACCTACCCCTAGGCTCCCCATAGGGCCAAGGAGGGTCTGGGCTGACTCTGGCTCCGTGGGCACTGCTGCTTGGCTTGTGTTCTCCGCAGTTTGAAACCAACTCCAAACGTCTTCTCCTATGGGGAGAAGGCTGACTTGGCCTGAAGAAGCCCTGCGTGCCCTGGCCCTATCAAAGTACCCATAGCCAGCTAGGGAAGGGACCCACCTAGGGCCTATCTCTGTTACGGCACAGAACGCGCTTCTAAGATCTAGCTTCTGAAAGGGAACCTGTGCTCGGGGAACAAACCTCAGCCCCCATCCATCTTGGCTTAGGATCCCAGCGCTTGCCTAGTTCTCACCTAGCTCTACGCTCCCCATAGGGCCCAGGATGGTCTGGGCTGCCTCTGGCTCCGTGGGCACAGCTGCTTGACTGGTGGTGTCCGCAGCTGGAAACCAACTCCAAACGCCTTCTCCTTCGCGACCAAGGCTGATTTTTCATGAAGAAGCCCTGTGTGTACTGGCCCTAGCAACCCACTCATAGCCTGCTAGGGGAAGGTCCCACCTAGGGCCTATCTCCCAAACGGCAAAAAACTCGCTTCTAGGAGCTGCATTTAGCAAAGGGAAACTGTGCGCGGGGAACAAACCTCAGCCCCAATGTATCTTGGCTCAGGATCGCAGCGCTCGCCTCGTTCTCACCTAGCACTCTGCTCCCCATAGGGCCAAGGAGGGTCTGGGCTGCCCCTGGCTCCGTGGGCACTGCTGCTTGGGTGGTCGTGTCCTCAGCTGGAAATCAACTCCAAACGTGTTCTCCATCGTGGAGAAGGCTGATTTGGCATGAAAAGGACTTCTTTGCACTGGCCCTATCAACCCACGCCAAGCCATCTAGGCAGGGACCCACCTAGGTCCTATGTTAAACAGCGCACCAAACGCGCTTCTAGGAGCTGAATTCTGCAAAGGGAAACTCTGCTCGGGGAACAAACCTCAGCCCCAATGGGTCTTGGCTCAGGATCCCAGCGCTTGCCTAGTTCTCACCTAGCCCTCTGCTCCCCATAGGACCAAGGAGGGTGTGGGCTGCCTCTGGTTCCGTGGGCCCTGCTGCTTGGCTGGTGGTGTCCGCAGCTTGAAACCAACTCCAAATGTCTTCTCCTTCGCGGAGAAGGCTGATTTGGCATGGCGAAGCCCTGTGTGCAATGGCCCTGCGACCCACCCATAGGCAGCTAGGGAGGGACCCACCTGGGGCCTAACTCCGAAACCGCACCCATCTCGTTTCTAGGAGCTGCATTCTGCAAAGGGAAACTGTGCGCGGGGAACAAACCTCAGCCCCAATGTAACTTGGCTCAGGATCGTAGCACTCGCCTCGTTCTCACCTAGCACTCTGCTCCCCATAGGGCCAAGGAGGGTGTGGGCTGCCTCTGGCTCCGTGGGCACTGCTGCTGGCTTGTGGTCTCCGCAGCTGGAAACCAACTCCACACGTGTTCTCCTTCGCGGAGAAGTCTGATTTGGCATGGAAAGGCCGTGTTTCCACTGTCCCTAGCAACCCACCCATAGCCAGCTAGGGAGGGACCCACCTTGGTCCTATATCCGAAACAGCACCCATCTTGCTTCTAGGAGCTGCATTCTGCAAAGGGAAACTCTGCTCGGGGAACAAACCTCAGCCCCAATGGGTCATGGCTCAGGATCCCAGCGCTTGCCTAGTTCTCACCTAGCCCTCTGCTCCCCATAGGACCAAGGAGGGTGTGGGCTGCCTCTGGCTCCGTGGGCCCTGCTGCTTGGCTGGTGGTGTCCGCAGCTTGAAACCAACTCCAAATGTCTTCTCCTTCGCGGAGAAGGCTGATTTGGCATGGCGAAGCCCTGTGTGCAATGGCCCTGCGACCTACCCTTAGGCAGCTAGGGAGGGACCCACCTGGGGCCTAACTCCGAAACGGCACCCATCTCGCTTCTAGGAGCTGCATTCTGCAAAGGGAAACTGCTCGGGGAACAAACCTCAGCCCCAGTGCGGCTTGGCTCAGGATCGCAGTGCCTGCCTAGTTCTCACCTAGCCCTAGGCTCCCCATAGGGCCAAGGAGGGTGTGGGCTGCCTCTGGCTCCGTGGGCACTGCTGCTGGCTTGTGGTCTCCGCAGCTGGAAACCAACTCCACACGTGTTCTCCTTCGCGGAGAAGTCTGATTTGGCATGGAAAGGCCGTGTTTCCACTGGCCCTAGCAACCCACCCATAGCCAGCTAGGGAGGGACCCACCTTGGTCCTATATCCGAAACAGCACCCATCTTGCTTCTAGGAGCTGCATTCTGCAAAGGGAAACTGTGCTCGGGGAACAAACCTCAGCCCCCATGTGTCTTGGCTCAGGATGGCAGTGTTTGCCTAGTTCTCACGTAGCCCTATGCTCCCCATAGGGCCAAGGAGGGTCTGGGCTGCCTCTGGCTCTGTGGGCACAGCTGCTTGGCTGGTGGGCTCTGCAGCTTGAAACCACCTCCAAACGTGTTCTCCTTCGTGGAGAAGGCTGATTTTTCATGAGGAAGCCGTGTTTGCACTGGCCCTAGCAACCCACCCATGGCCAGCTAGGAAAGGCACCACCTAGGGCCTATGGCCTAAACGGCAGACAACTCGGTTCTAGGAGCTGCATTCTGCAAAGGGAAACTGTGTTCGGGGAACAAACCTCAGCCCCAATGCGGCTTGGCTCAGGATCGCAGCGCTTCCCTAGTTCTCACCTAGCTCTAGGCTCCCCATAGGGCCAAGGAGGGTCTGGGCTGCCTCTGGCTCCGTGGGCACTGCTGCTTGGCTGGTTGTGACCGCAGCTGGAAAAAAACTCCACACGTGTTCTCTTCACGGAGCAAGCTGATTTGGCATGAAAACGACTTGTTTGCACTAGCCCTATCAACCCACGCCGAACCATCTAGGCAGGGACCCACCTAGGTCCTATGTTAAACAGCGCACCAAACGCGCTTCTAGGAGCTGAATTCTGCAAAGGGAAACTCTGCTCGGGGAACAAACCTCAGCCCCAATGGGTCTTGGCTCAGGATCCCAGCGCTTGCCTAGTTCTCACCTAGCCCTCTGCTCCCCATAGGACCAAGGAGGGTGTGGGCTGCCTCTGGCTCCGTGGGCCCTGCTGCTTGGCTGGTGGTGTCCGCAGCTTGAAACCAACTCCAAATGTCTTCTCCTTCGCGGAGAAGGCTGATTTGGCATGACGAAGCCCTGTGTGCAATGGCCCTGCGACCCACTCATAGGAAGCTAGGGAGGGACCCACCTGGGGCCTAACTCCGAAACGGCACCCATCTCGCTTCTAGGAGCTGCATTCTGCAAAGGGAAACTGCTCGGGGAACAAACCTCAGCCCCAGTGCGGCTTGGCTCAGGATCGCAGTGCCTGCCTAGTTCTCACCTAGCCCTAGGCTCCCCATAAGGCCTAGGAGGTTCTGGGCTGCCTCTGTCTCCGTGGGCACTGCTGCTTGGCTGGTGGTCTCCGCAGCTGGAAACCAACTCCAAACGTCTTCTCCTATGCGGAGAAGGCTGACTTTGCCTGAGGAAGCCCTGCGTGCCCTGGCCCTAGCAACACCCCCATAGCCAGCTAGGGAGGGACCCACCTAGGGCCTAGCTCTGTTACGGCACAGACCGCGCTTCTAAGAGCTGCGTTCTGCAAAGGGAAACTGTGCTCGGGGAACAAAACTCAGCCCCCATGCGTTTTGGCTCAGGATCGCAGCGCTTGCCTAGTTCTCACCTACCCCTAGGCTCCCCATAGGGCCAAGGAGGGTCTGGGCTGCCTCTGGCTCCGTGGGCACTGCTGCTTGGCTTGTGTTCTCCGCAGTTTGAAACCAACTCCAAACGTCTTCTCCTATGGGGAGAAGGCTGACTTGGCCTGAAGAAGCCCTGCGTGCCCTGGCCCTATCAAAGTACCCATAGCCAGCTAGGGAAGGGACCCACCTAGGGCCTATCTCTGTTACGGCACAGAACGCGCTTCTAAGATCTAGCTTCTGAAAGGGAACCTGTGCTCGGGGAACAAACCTCAGCCCCCATCCATCTTGGCTTAGGATCCCAGCGCTTGCCTAGTTCTCACCTAGCTCTAGGCTCCCCATAGGGCCAAGGATGATCTGGGCTGCCTCTGGCTCCGTGGGCACAGCTGCTTGACTGGTGGTGTCCGCAGCTGGAAACCAACTCCAAACGCCTTCTCCTTCGCGACCAAGGCTGATTTTTCATGAAGAAGCCCTGTGTGTACTGGCCCTAGCAACCCACTCATAGCCTGCTAGGGGAAGGTCCCACCTAGGGCCTATCTCCCAAACGGCAAAAAACTCGCTTCTAGGAGCTGCATTTAGCAAAGGGAAACTGTGCGCGGGGAACAAACCTCAGCCCCAATGTATCTTGGCTCAGGATCGCAGCGCTCGCCTCGTTCTCACCTAGCACTCTGCTCCCCATAGGGCCAAGGAGGGTCTGGGCTGCCCCTGGCTCCGTGGGCACTGCTGCTTGGGTGGTCGTGTCCTCAGCTGGAAATCAACTCCAAACGTGTTCTTCATCGTGGAGAAGGCTGATTTGGCATGAAAAGGACTTGTTTGCACTGGCCCTATCAACCCACGCCAAGCCATCTAGGCAGGGACCCACCTAGGTCCTATGTTAAACAGCGCACCAAACGCGCTTCTAGGAGCTGAATTCTGCAAAGGGAAACTCTGCTCGGGGAACAAACCTCAGCCCCAATGGGTCTTGGCTCAGGATCCCAGCGCTTGCCTAGTTCTCACCTAGCCCTCTGCTCCCCATAGGGCCAAGGAGGGTGTGGGCTGCCTCTGGCTCCGTGGGCCCTGCTGCTTGGCTGGTGGTGTCCGCAGCTTGAAACCAACTCCAAATGTCTTCTCCTTCGCGGAGAAGGCTGATTTGGCATGACGAAGCCCTGTGTGCAATGGCCCTGCGACCCACTCATAGGCAGCTAGGGAGGGACCCACCTGGGGCCTAACTCCGAAACGGCACCCATCTCGCTTCTAGGAGCTGCATTCTGCAAAGGGAAACTGTGCGCGGGGAACAAACCTCAGCCCCAATGTAACTTGGCTCAGGATCGTAGCGCTCGCCTCGTTCTCACCTAGCACTCTGCTCCCCATAGGGCCAAGGAGGGTGTGGGCTGCCTCTGGCTCCGTGGGCACTGCTGCTGGCTTGTGGTCTCCGCAGCTGGAAACCAACTCCACACGTATTCTCCTTCGCGGAGAAGTCTGATTTGGCATGGAAAGGCCGTGTTTCCACTGGCCCTAGCAACCCACCCATAGCCAGCTAGGGAGGGACCCACCTTGGTCCTATATCCGAAACAGCACCCATCTTGCTTCTAGGAGCTGCATTCTGCAAAGGGAAACTGTGCTCGGGGAACAAACCTCAGCCCCCATGCGTCTTGGCTCAGGATCGCAGTGCTTGCCTAGTTCTCACGTAGCCCTATGCTCCCCATAGGGCCAAGGAGGGTCTGGGCTGCCTCTGACTCTGTGGGCACAGCTGCTTGGCTGGTGGGCTCTGCAGCTTGAAACCAACTCCAAACGTGTTCTCCTTCGTGGAGAAGGCTGATTTTTCATGAGGAAGCCGTGTTTGCACTGACCCTAGCAACCCACCCATGGACAGCTAGGAAAGGCACCACCTAGGGCCTATCTCCCAAACGGCAAAAAACTCGCTTCTAGGAGCTGCATTTAGCAAAGGGAAACTGTGCGCGGGGAACAAACCTCAGCCCCAATGTATCTTGGCTCAGGATCGCAGCGCTCGCCTCGTTCTCACCTAGCACTCTGCTCCCCATAGGGCCAAGGAGGGTCTGGGCTGCCCCTGGCTCCGTGGGCACTGCTGCTTGGGTGGTCGTGTCCTCAGCTGGAAATCAACTCCAAACGTGTTCTCCATCGTGGAGAAGGCTGATTTGGCATGAAAAGGACTTGTTTGCACTGGCCCTATCAACCCACGCCAAGCCATCTAGGCAGGGACCCACCTAGGTCCTATGTTAAACAGCGCACCAAACGCGCTTCTAGGAGCTGAATTCTGCAAAGGGAAACTCTGCTCGGGGAACAAACCTCAGCCCCAATGGGTCTTGGCTCAGGATCCCAGCGCTTGCCTAGTTCTCACCTAGCCCTCTGCTCCCCATAGGGCCAAGGAGGGTGTGGGCTGCCTCTGGCTCCGTGGGCCCTGCTGCTTGGCTGGTGGTGTCCGCAGCTTGAAACCAACTCCAAATGTCTTCTCCTTCGCGGAGAAGGCTGATTTGGCATGACGAAGCCCTGTGTGCAATGGCCCTGCGACCCACTCATAGGCAGCTAGGGAGGGACCCACCTGGGGCCTAACTCCGAAACCGCACCCATCTCGCTTCTAGGAGCTGCATTCTGCAAAGGGAAACTGTGCGCGGGGAACAAACCTCAGCCCCAATGTAACTTGGCTCAGGATCGCAGCGCTCGCCTCGTTCTCACCTAGCACTCTGCTCCCCATAGGGCCAAGGAGGGTGTGGGCTGCCTCTGGCTCCGTGGGCACTGCTGCTGGCTTGTGGTCTCCGCAGCTGGAAACCAACTCCACACGTGTTCTCCTTCGCGGAGAAGTCTGATTTGGCATGGAAAGGTCGTGTTTCCACTGGCCCTAGCAACCCACCCATAGCCAGCTAGGGAGGGACCCACCTTGGTCCTATATCCGAAACAGCACCCATCTTGCTTCTAGGAGCTGCATTCTGCAAAGGGAAACTGTGCTCGGGGAACAAACCTCAGCCCCCATGCGTCTTGGCTCAGGATCGCAGTGCTTGCCTAGTTCTCACGTAGCCCTATGCTCCCCATAGGGCCAAGGAGGGTCTGGGCTGCCTCTGACTCTGTGGGCACAGCTGCTTGGCTGGTGGGCTCTGCAGCTTGAAACCAACTCCAAACGTGTTCTCCTTCGTGGAGAAGGCTGATTTTTCATGAGGAAGCCGTGTTTGCACTGGCCCTAGCAACCCACCCATGGACAGCTAGGAAAGGCACCACCTAGGGCCTATGGCCTAAACGGCAGACAACTCGGTTCTAGGAGCTGCATTCTGCAACGGGAAACTGTGTTCGGGGAACAAACCTCAGCCCCAATGCGGCTTGGCTCAGGATCGCAGCGCTTCCCTAGTTCTCACCTAGCTCTAGGCTCCCCATAGGGCCAAGGAGGGTCTGGGCTGCCTCTGGCTCCGTGGGCACTGCTGCTTGGCTGGTTGTGACCGCAGCTGGAAAAAAACTCCACACGTGTTCTCCTTCACGGAGCAAGCTAATTTGGCATGAAAACGACTTGTTTGCACTAGCCCTATCAACCCAGGCCGAACCATCTAGGCAGGGACCCACCTAGGTCCTATGTTAAACAGCGCACCAAACGCGCTTCTAGGAGCTGAATTCTGCAAAGGGAAACTCTGCTCGGGGAACAAACCTCAGCCCCAATGGGTCTTGGCTCAGGATCCCAGCGCTTGCCTAGTTCTCACCTAGCCCTCTGCTCCCCATAGGACCAAGGAGGGTGTGGGCTGCCTCTGGCTCCGTGGGCCCTGCTGCTTGGCTGGTGGTGTCCGCAGCTTGAAACCAACTCCAAATGTCTTCTCCTTCGCGGAGAAGGCTGATTTGGCATGACGAAGCCCTGTGTGCAATGGCCCTGCGACCCACTCATAGGAAGCTAGGGAGGGACCCACCTGGGGCCTAACTCCGAAACGGCACCCATCTCGCTTCTAGGAGCTGCATTCTGCAAAGGGAAACTGCTCGGGGAACAAACCTCAGCCCCAGTGCGGCTTGGCTCAGGATCGCAGTGCCTGCCTAGTTCTCACCTAGCCCTAGGCTCCCCATAAGGCCAAGGAGGTTCTGGGCTGCCTCTGTCTCCGTGGGCACTGCTGCTTGGCTGGTGGTCTCCGCAGCTGGAAACCAACTCCAAACGTCTTCTCCTATGCGGAGAAGGCTGACTTTGCCTGAGGAAGCCCTGCGTGCCCTGGCCCTAGCAACACCCCCATAGCCAGCTAGGGAGGGACCCACCTAGGGCCTAGCTCTGTTACGGCACAGACCGCGCTTCTAAGAGCTGCGTTCTGCAAAGGGAAACTGTGCTCGGGGAACAAAACTCAGCCCCCATGCGTTTTGGCTCAGGATCGCAGCGCTTGCCTAGTTCTCACCTACCCCTAGGCTCCCCATAGGGCCAAGGAGGGTCTGGGCTGCCTCTGGCTCCGTGGGCACTGCTGCTTGGCTTGTGGTCTCCGCAGTTTGAAACCAACTCCAAACGTCTTCTCCTATGGGGAGAAGGCTGACTTGGCCTGAAGAAGCCCTGCGTGCCCTGGCCCTATCAAAGTACCCATAGCCAGCTAGGGAAGGGACCCACCTAGGGCCTATCTCTGTTACGGCACAGAACGCGCTTCTAAGATCTAGCTTCTGAAAGGGAACATGTGCTCGGGGAACAAACCTCAGCCCCCATCCATCTTGGCTTAGGATCCCAGCGCTTGCCTAGTTCTCACCTAGCTCTACGCTCCCCATAGGGCCCAGGATGGTCTGGGCTGCCTCTGGCTCCGTGGGCACAGCTGCTTGACTGGTGGTGTCCGCAGCTGGAAACCAACTCCAAACGCCTTCTCCTTCGCGACCAAGGCTGAGTTTTCATGAAGAAGCCCTGTGTGTACTGGCCCTAGCAACCCACTCATAGCCTGCTAGGGGAAAGTCCCACCTAGGGCCTATCTCCCAAACGGCAAAAAACTCGCTCTAGGAGCTGCATTTAGCAAAGGGAAACTGTGCGCGGGGAACAAACCTCAGCCCCAATGTATCTTGGCTCAGGATCGCAGCGCTCGCCTCGTTCTCACCTAGCACTCTGCTCCCCATAGGGCCAAGGAGGGTGTGGGCTGCCTCTGGCTCCGTGGGCACTGCTGCTGGCTTGTGGTCTCCGCAGCTGGAAACCAACTCCACACGTGTTCTCCTTCGCGGAGAAGTCTGATTTGGCATGGAAAGGCCGTGTTTCCACTGGCCCTAGCAACCCACCCATAGCCAGCTAGGGAGGGACCCACCTTGGTCCTATATCCGAAACAGCACCCATCTTGCTTCTAGGAGCTGCATTCTGCAAAGGGAAACTGTGCTCGGGGAACAAACCTCAGCCCCCATGCGTCTTGGCTCAGGATCGCAGTGCTTGCCTAGTTCTCACGTAGCCCTATGCTCCCCATAGGGCCAAGGAGGGTCTGGGCTGCCTCTGGCTCTGTGGGCACAGCTGCTTGGCTGGTGGGCTCTGCAGCTTGAAACCAACTCCAAACGTGTTCTCCTTCGTGGAGAAGGCTGATTTTTCATGAGGAAGCCGTGTTTGCACTGGCCCTAGCAACCCACCCATGGCCAGCTAGGAAAGGCACCACCTAGGGCCTATGGCCTAAACGGCAGACAACTCGGTTCTAGGAGCTGCATTCTGCAAAGGGAAACTGTGTTCGGGGAACAAACCTTAGCCCCAATGTTGCTTGGATCAGGGTCACAGCGCTTCCCTAGTTCTCACCTAGCTCTAGGCTCCCAATAGGGCCAAGGAGGGTCTGGGCTGCCTCTGGCTCCGTGGGCACTGCTGCTTGGCTGGTTGTGACCGCAGCTGGAAAAAAACTCCACACATGTTCTCCTTCATGGAACAAGCTGATTTGGCATGAAAACGACTTGTTTGCACTAGCCCTATCAACCCACGCCGAACGATCTAGGCAGGGACCCACCTAGGTCCTATGTTAAACAGCGCACCAAACGCGCTTCTAGGAGCTGAATTCTGCAAAGGGAAACTCTGCTCGGGGAACAAACCTCAGCCCCAATGGGTCTTGGCTCAGGATCCCAGCGCTTGCCTAGTTCTCACCTAGCCCTCTGCTCCCCATAGGACCAAGGGGGGTGTGGGCTGCCTCTGGCTCCGTGGGCCCTGCTGCTTGGCTGGTGGTGTCCGCAGCTTGAAACCAACTCCAAATGTCTTCTCCTTCGTGGAGAAGGCTGATTTGGCATGGCGAAGCCCTGTGTGCAATGGCCCTGCGACCCACCCATAGGCAGCTAGGGAGGGACCCACCTGGGGCCGAACTCCGAAACGGCACCCATCTCGCTTCTAGGAGCTGCATTCTGCAAAGGGAAACTGCTCGGGGAACAAACCTCAGCCCCAGTGCGGCTTGGCTCAGGATCGCAGTGCCTGCCTAGTTCTCACCTAGCCCTAGGCTCCCCATAGCGCCAAGGAGGGTGTGGGCTGCCTCTGGCTCCGTGGGCACTGCTGCTGGCTTGTGGTCTCCGCAGCTGGAAACCAACTCCACACGTGTTCTCCTTCGCGGAGAAGTCTGATTTGGCATGGAAAGGCCGTGTTTCCACTGGCCCTAGCAACCCACCCATAGCCAGCTAGGGAGGGACCCACCTTGGTCCTAAATCCGAAACAGCACCCATCTTGCTTCTAGGAGCTGCATTCTGCAAAGGGAAACTGTGCTCGGGGAACAAACCTCAGCCCCCATGCGTCTTGGCTCAGGATCGCAGTGCTTGCCTAGTTCTCACGTAGCCCTATGCTCCCCATAGGGCCAAGGAGGGTCTGGGCTGCCTCTGGCTCTGTGGGCACAGCTGCTTGGCTGGTGGGCTCTGCAGCTTGAAACCAACTCCAAACGTGTTCTCCTTCGTGGAGAAGGCTGATTTTTCATGAGGAAGCCGTGTTTGCACTGGCCCTAGCAACCCACCCATGGCCAGCTAGGAAAGGCACCACCTAGGGCCTATGGCCTAAACGGCAGACAACTCGGTTCTAGGAGCTGCATTCTGCAAAGGGAAACTGTGTTCGGGGAACAAACCTTAGCCCCAATGTTGCTTGGATCAGGGTCACAGCGCTTCCCTAGTTCTCACCTAGCTCTAGGCTCCCAATAGGGCCAAGGAGGGTCTGGGCTGCCTCTGGCTCCGTGGGCACTGCTGCTTGGCTGGTTGTGACCGCAGCTGGAAAAAAACTCCACACATGTTCTCCTTCATGGAACAAGCTGATTTGGCATGAAAACGACTTGTTTGCACTAGCCCTATCAACCCACGCCGAACGATCTAGGCAGGGACCCACCTAGGTCCTATGTTAAACAGCGCACCAAACGCGCTTCTAGGAGCTGAATTCTGCAAAGGGAAACTCTGCTCGGGGAACAAACCTCAGCCCCAATGGGTCTTGGCTCAGGATCCCAGCGCTTGCCTAGTTCTCACCTAGCCCTCTGCTCCCCATAGGACCAAGGGGGGTGTGGGCTGCCTCTGGCTCCGTGGGCCCTGCTGCTTGGCTGGTGGTGTCCGCAGCTTGAAACCAACTCCAAATGTCTTCTCCTTCGTGGAGAAGGCTGATTTGGCATGGCGAAGCCCTGTGTGCAATGGCCCTGCGACCCACCCATAGGCAGCTAGGGAGGGACCCACCTGGGGCCGAACTCCGAAACGGCACCCATCTCGCTTCTAGGAGCTGCATTCTGCAAAGGGAAACTGCTCGGGGAACAAACCTCAGCCCCAGTGCGGCTTGGCTCAGGATCGCAGTGCCTGCCTAGTTCTCACCTAGCCCTAGGCTCCCCATAGCGCCAAGGAGGGTGTGGGCTGCCTCTGGCTCCGTGGGCACTGCTGCTGGCTTGTGGTCTCCGCAGCTGGAAACCAACTCCACACGTGTTCTCCTTCGCGGAGAAGTCTGATTTGGCATGGAAAGGCCGTGTTTCCACTGGCCCTAGCAACCCACCCATAGCCAGCTAGGGAGGGACCCACCTTGGTCCTATATCCGAAACAGCACCCATCTTGCTTCTAGGAGCTGCATTCTGCAAAGGGAAACTGTGCTCGGGGAACAAACCTCAGCCCCCATGTGTCTTGGCTCAGGATGGCAGTGCTTGCCTAGTTCTCACGTAGCCCTATGCTCCCCATAGGGCCAAGGAGGGTCTGGGCTGCCTCTGGCTCTGTGGGCACAGCTGCTTGGCTGGTGGGCTCTGCAGCTTGAAACCAACTCCAAACGTGTTCTCCTTCGTGGAGAAGGCTGATTTTTCATGAGGAAGCCGTGTTTGCACTGGCCCTAGCAACCCACCCATGGCCAGCTAGGAAAGGCACCACCTAGGGCCTATGGCCTAAACGGCAGACAACTCGGTTCTAGGAGCTGCATTCTGCAAAGGGAAACTGTGTTCGGGGAACAAACCTCAGCCCCAATGCGGCTTGGCTCAGGATCGCAGCGCTTCCCTAGTTCTCACCTAGCTCTAGGTTCCCCATAGGGCCAAGGAGGGTCTGGGCTGCCTCTGGCTCCGTGGGCACTGCTGCTTGGCTGGTTGTGACCGCAGCTGGAAAAAAACTCCACACGTGTTCTCCTTCACGGAGCAAGCTGATTTGGCATGAAAACGACTTGTTTGCACTAGCCCTATCAACCCAGGCCGAACCATCTAGGCAGGGACCCACCTAGGTCCTATGTTAAACAGCGCACCAAACGCGCTTCTAGGAGCTGAATTCTGCAAAGGGAAACTCTGCTCGGGGAAGAAACCTCAGCCCCAATGGGTCTTGGCTCAGGATCCCAGCGCTTGCCTAGTTCTCACCTAGCCCTCTGCTCCCCATAGGACCAAGGAGGGTGTGGGCTGCCTCTGGCTCCGTGGGCCCTGCTGCTTGGCTGGTGGTGTCCGCAGCTTGAAACCAACTCCAAATGTCTTCTCCTTCGAGGAGAAGGCTGATTTGGCATGACGAAGACCTGTGTGCAATGGCCCTGCGACCCACTCATAGGCAGCTAGGGAGGGACCCACCTGGGGCCTAACTCCGAAACGGCACCCATCTCGCTTCTAGGAGCTGCATTCTGCAAAGAGAAACTGCTCGGGGAACAAACCTC
Source organism: Sus scrofa (assembly GCF_054392235.1). Lineage (NCBI taxonomy): Eukaryota > Metazoa > Chordata > Mammalia > Artiodactyla > Suidae > Sus > Sus scrofa. Next base: position 29,573,480 of record NC_139389.1, on the reverse strand, counting down.
AGCCCCAGTGCGGCTTGGCTCAGGATCGCAGTGCCTGCCTAGTTCTCACCTAGCCCTAGGCTCCCCATAAGGCCAAGGAGGTTCTGGGCTGCCTCTGTCTCCGTGGGCACTGCTGCTTGGCTGGTGGTCTCCGCAGCTGGAAACCAACTCCAAACGTCTTCTCCTATGCGGAGAAGGCTGACTTTGCCTGAGGAAGCCCTGCGTGCCCTGGCCCTAGCAACACCCCCATAGCCAGCTAGGGAGGGACCCACCTAGGGCCTAGCTCTGTTACGGCACAGACCGCGCTTCTAAGAGCTGCGTTCTGCAAAGGGAAACTGTGCTCGGGGAACAAAACTCAGCCCCCATGCGTTTTGGCTCAGGATCGCAGCGCTTGCCTAGTTCTCACCTACCCCTAGGCTCCCCATAGGGCCAAGGAGGGTCTGGGCTGCCTCTGGCTCCGTGGGCACTGCTGCTTGGCTTGTGGTCTCCGCAGTTTGAAACCAACTCCAAACGTCTTCTCCTATGGGGAGAAGGCTGACTTGGCCTGAAGAAGCCCTGCGTGCCCTGGCCCTATCAAAGTACCCATAGCCAGCTAGGGAAGGGACCCACCTAGGGCCTATCTCTGTTACGGCACAGAACGCGCTTCTAAGATCTAGCTTCTGAAAGGGAACCTGTGCTCGGGGAACAAACCTCAGCCCCCATCCATCTTGGCTTAGGATCCCAGCGCTTGCCTAGTTCTCACCTAGCTCTACGCTCCCCATAGGGCCCAGGATGGTCTGGGCTGCCTCTGGCTCCGTGGGCACAGCTGCTTGACTGGTGGTGTCCGCAGCTGGAAACCAACTCCAAACGCCTTCTCCTTCGCGACCAAGGCTGAGTTTTCATGAAGAAGCCCTGTGTGTACTGGCCCTAGCAACCCACTCATAGCCTGCTAGGGGAAAGTCCCACCTAGGGCCTATCTCCCAAACGGCAAAAAACTCGCTCTAGGAGCTGCATTTAGCAAAGGGAAACTGTGCGCGGGGAACAAACCTCAGCCCCAATGTATCTTGGCTCAGGATCGCAGCGCTCGCCTCGTTCTCACCTAGCACTCTGCTCCCCATAGGGCCAAGGAGGGTGTGGGCTGCCTCTGGCTCCGTGGGCACTGCTGCTGGCTTGTGGTCTCCGCAGCTGGAAACCAACTCCACACGTGTTCTCCTTCGCGGAGAAGTCTGATTTGGCATGGAAAGGCCGTGTTTCCACTGGCCCTAGCAACCCACCCATAGCCAGCTAGGGAGGGACCCACCTTGGTCCTATATCCGAAACAGCACCCATCTTGCTTCTAGGAGCTGCATTCTGCAAAGGGAAACTGTGCTCGGGGAACAAACCTCAGCCCCCATGCGTCTTGGCTCAGGATCGCAGTGCTTGCCTAGTTCTCACGTAGCCCTATGCTCCCCATAGGGCCAAGGAGGGTCTGGGCTGCCTCTGGCTCTGTGGGCACAGCTGCTTGGCTGGTGGGCTCTGCAGCTTGAAACCAACTCCAAACGTGTTCTCCTTCGTGGAGAAGGCTGATTTTTCATGAGGAAGCCGTGTTTGCACTGGCCCTAGCAACCCACCCATGGCCAGCTAGGAAAGGCACCACCTAGGGCCTATGGCCTAAACGGCAGACAACTCGGTTCTAGGAGCTGCATTCTGCAAAGGGAAACTGTGTTCGGGGAACAAACCTTAGCCCCAATGTTGCTTGGATCAGGGTCACAGCGCTTCCCTAGTTCTCACCTAGCTCTAGGCTCCCAATAGGGCCAAGGAGGGTCTGGGCTGCCTCTGGCTCCGTGGGCACTGCTGCTTGGCTGGTTGTGACCGCAGCTGGAAAAAAACTCCACACATGTTCTCCTTCATGGAACAAGCTGATTTGGCATGAAAACGACTTGTTTGCACTAGCCCTATCAACCCACGCCGAACGATCTAGGCAGGGACCCACCTAGGTCCTATGTTAAACAGCGCACCAAACGCGCTTCTAGGAGCTGAATTCTGCAAAGGGAAACTCTGCTCGGGGAACAAACCTCAGCCCCAATGGGTCTTGGCTCAGGATCCCAGCGCTTGCCTAGTTCTCACCTAGCCCTCTGCTCCCCATAGGACCAAGGGGGGTGTGGGCTGCCTCTGGCTCCGTGGGCCCTGCTGCTTGGCTGGTGGTGTCCGCAGCTTGAAACCAACTCCAAATGTCTTCTCCTTCGTGGAGAAGGCTGATTTGGCATGGCGAAGCCCTGTGTGCAATGGCCCTGCGACCCACCCATAGGCAGCTAGGGAGGGACCCACCTGGGGCCGAACTCCGAAACGGCACCCATCTCGCTTCTAGGAGCTGCATTCTGCAAAGGGAAACTGCTCGGGGAACAAACCTCAGCCCCAGTGCGGCTTGGCTCAGGATCGCAGTGCCTGCCTAGTTCTCACCTAGCCCTAGGCTCCCCATAGCGCCAAGGAGGGTGTGGGCTGCCTCTGGCTCCGTGGGCACTGCTGCTGGCTTGTGGTCTCCGCAGCTGGAAACCAACTCCACACGTGTTCTCCTTCGCGGAGAAGTCTGATTTGGCATGGAAAGGCCGTGTTTCCACTGGCCCTAGCAACCCACCCATAGCCAGCTAGGGAGGGACCCACCTTGGTCCTAAATCCGAAACAGCACCCATCTTGCTTCTAGGAGCTGCATTCTGCAAAGGGAAACTGTGCTCGGGGAACAAACCTCAGCCCCCATGCGTCTTGGCTCAGGATCGCAGTGCTTGCCTAGTTCTCACGTAGCCCTATGCTCCCCATAGGGCCAAGGAGGGTCTGGGCTGCCTCTGGCTCTGTGGGCACAGCTGCTTGGCTGGTGGGCTCTGCAGCTTGAAACCAACTCCAAACGTGTTCTCCTTCGTGGAGAAGGCTGATTTTTCATGAGGAAGCCGTGTTTGCACTGGCCCTAGCAACCCACCCATGGCCAGCTAGGAAAGGCACCACCTAGGGCCTATGGCCTAAACGGCAGACAACTCGGTTCTAGGAGCTGCATTCTGCAAAGGGAAACTGTGTTCGGGGAACAAACCTTAGCCCCAATGTTGCTTGGATCAGGGTCACAGCGCTTCCCTAGTTCTCACCTAGCTCTAGGCTCCCAATAGGGCCAAGGAGGGTCTGGGCTGCCTCTGGCTCCGTGGGCACTGCTGCTTGGCTGGTTGTGACCGCAGCTGGAAAAAAACTCCACACATGTTCTCCTTCATGGAACAAGCTGATTTGGCATGAAAACGACTTGTTTGCACTAGCCCTATCAACCCACGCCGAACGATCTAGGCAGGGACCCACCTAGGTCCTATGTTAAACAGCGCACCAAACGCGCTTCTAGGAGCTGAATTCTGCAAAGGGAAACTCTGCTCGGGGAACAAACCTCAGCCCCAATGGGTCTTGGCTCAGGATCCCAGCGCTTGCCTAGTTCTCACCTAGCCCTCTGCTCCCCATAGGACCAAGGGGGGTGTGGGCTGCCTCTGGCTCCGTGGGCCCTGCTGCTTGGCTGGTGGTGTCCGCAGCTTGAAACCAACTCCAAATGTCTTCTCCTTCGTGGAGAAGGCTGATTTGGCATGGCGAAGCCCTGTGTGCAATGGCCCTGCGACCCACCCATAGGCAGCTAGGGAGGGACCCACCTGGGGCCGAACTCCGAAACGGCACCCATCTCGCTTCTAGGAGCTGCATTCTGCAAAGGGAAACTGCTCGGGGAACAAACCTCAGCCCCAGTGCGGCTTGGCTCAGGATCGCAGTGCCTGCCTAGTTCTCACCTAGCCCTAGGCTCCCCATAGCGCCAAGGAGGGTGTGGGCTGCCTCTGGCTCCGTGGGCACTGCTGCTGGCTTGTGGTCTCCGCAGCTGGAAACCAACTCCACACGTGTTCTCCTTCGCGGAGAAGTCTGATTTGGCATGGAAAGGCCGTGTTTCCACTGGCCCTAGCAACCCACCCATAGCCAGCTAGGGAGGGACCCACCTTGGTCCTATATCCGAAACAGCACCCATCTTGCTTCTAGGAGCTGCATTCTGCAAAGGGAAACTGTGCTCGGGGAACAAACCTCAGCCCCCATGTGTCTTGGCTCAGGATGGCAGTGCTTGCCTAGTTCTCACGTAGCCCTATGCTCCCCATAGGGCCAAGGAGGGTCTGGGCTGCCTCTGGCTCTGTGGGCACAGCTGCTTGGCTGGTGGGCTCTGCAGCTTGAAACCAACTCCAAACGTGTTCTCCTTCGTGGAGAAGGCTGATTTTTCATGAGGAAGCCGTGTTTGCACTGGCCCTAGCAACCCACCCATGGCCAGCTAGGAAAGGCACCACCTAGGGCCTATGGCCTAAACGGCAGACAACTCGGTTCTAGGAGCTGCATTCTGCAAAGGGAAACTGTGTTCGGGGAACAAACCTCAGCCCCAATGCGGCTTGGCTCAGGATCGCAGCGCTTCCCTAGTTCTCACCTAGCTCTAGGTTCCCCATAGGGCCAAGGAGGGTCTGGGCTGCCTCTGGCTCCGTGGGCACTGCTGCTTGGCTGGTTGTGACCGCAGCTGGAAAAAAACTCCACACGTGTTCTCCTTCACGGAGCAAGCTGATTTGGCATGAAAACGACTTGTTTGCACTAGCCCTATCAACCCAGGCCGAACCATCTAGGCAGGGACCCACCTAGGTCCTATGTTAAACAGCGCACCAAACGCGCTTCTAGGAGCTGAATTCTGCAAAGGGAAACTCTGCTCGGGGAAGAAACCTCAGCCCCAATGGGTCTTGGCTCAGGATCCCAGCGCTTGCCTAGTTCTCACCTAGCCCTCTGCTCCCCATAGGACCAAGGAGGGTGTGGGCTGCCTCTGGCTCCGTGGGCCCTGCTGCTTGGCTGGTGGTGTCCGCAGCTTGAAACCAACTCCAAATGTCTTCTCCTTCGAGGAGAAGGCTGATTTGGCATGACGAAGACCTGTGTGCAATGGCCCTGCGACCCACTCATAGGCAGCTAGGGAGGGACCCACCTGGGGCCTAACTCCGAAACGGCACCCATCTCGCTTCTAGGAGCTGCATTCTGCAAAGAGAAACTGCTCGGGGAACAAACCTCAGCCCCAGTGCGGCTTGGCTCAGGATCGCAGTGCCTGCCTAGTTCTCACCTAGCCCTAGGCTCCCCATAAGGCCAAGGAGGTTCTGGGCTGCCTCTGTCTCCGTGGGCACTGCTGCTTGGCTGGTGGTCTCCGCAGCTGGAAACCAACTCCAAACGTCTTCTCCTATGCGGAGAAGGCTGACTTTGCCTGAGGAAGCCCTGCGTGCCCTGGCCCTAGCAACACCCCCATAGCCAGCTAGGGAGGGACCCACCTAGGGCCTAGCTCTGTTACGGCACAGACCGCGCTTCTAAGAGCTGCGTTCTGCAAAGGGAAACTGTGCTCGGGGAACAAAACTCAGCCCCCATGCCTTTTGGCTCAGGATCGCAGCGCTTGCCTAGTTCTCACGTAGCCCTAGGCTCCCCATATGGCCAAGGAGGTTCTGGGCTGCCTCTGGCTCCGTGGACACTGCTGCTTGGCTTGTGGTCTCCGCAGCTTTAATCCAACTCCAAACGTCTTCTCCTTCGCGGAGATGGCTGATTTGGACTGAAGAAGCCCTGTTTGCACTGGCCCTAGCAACACCCCCATAGCCAGTTAGGGAGGGACCCACCTAGGGCCTATCTCTGTTACGGCCAAGAACGCGCTTCTAAGATCTAGCTTCTGAAAGGGAACCTGTGCTCGCGGAACAAACCTCAGCCCCCATCCATCTTGGCTTAGGATCCCAGCGCTTGCCTAGTTCTCACCTAGCTCTAGGCTCCCCATAGGGCCCAGGATGGTCTGGGCTGCCTCTGGCTCCGTGGGCACAGCTGCTTGACTGGTGGTGTCCGCAGCTGGAAACCAACTCCAAACGCCTTCTCCTTCGCGACCAAGGCTGATTTTTCATGAAGAAGCCCTGTGTGTACTGGCCCTAGCAACCCACTCATAGCCTGCTAGGGGAAAGTCCCACCTAGGGCCTATCTCCCAAACGGCAAAAAACTCGCTCTAGGAGCTGCATTTAGAAAAGGGAAACTGTGCGCGGGGAACAAACCTCAGCCCCAATGTATCTTGGCTCAGGATCGCAGCGCTCGCCTCGTTCTCACCTAGCCCTCTGCTCCCCATAGGACCAAGGAGGGTGTGGGCTGCCTCTGGCTCCGTGGGCACTGCTGCTGGCTTGTGGTCTCCGCAGCTGGAAACCAACTCCAAATGTCTTCTCCTTCGCGGAGAAGGCTGATTTGGCATGGCGAAGTCGAGTCGAGCGGGTCGACCCCAGGGCTCCTCGGACCGGGATCCATGTCGTCCGGGAGAGCTGAGCGACCCCGCTTCAGCTCGGACACGTGACCAAATGATCCCGGGGAGATGGTCCACCCTGTGTAAGCCTGGACCCGGGACGGAGTCGGGCAGGATAGCTGGTCGACCCCGCAGCGGCTCGGCCCCGGGTCCGAGTGGGCCGGAAGAGCTGGTCGACCCTGCGGCAATTCTGACCCGGGACCGGGTCGGCCGGCATAGCTTGTGTCTCCACAGCTCCTCGGACCTGGGTCCGAGGTGGCCGGGACAGCTGATGGAAACCGCGTCAGCTCGGACCCGCGACCGAGCTGGGTCAGGATTGCTGGCCGACCCTGTGTCAACTCGGACCCGGGAAGGAGTCGGCCTGGATAGCTAGGCGACCCAACAGCTCCTTGAACCTGGGTCCGTGTCGGCCGGAACAGCTGGTCGACCCCGCGGCAGCGCAAACCCGGGACGAGTCGGCTAGGAGAGCTGGTCGACCCTACAGCTCCTCGGACGCGGGTCCGAGTCGGCCGGGTCATTTGCTGGACCGCCCAGCTCCTCGGACCCGGGACGTTTTTGGCCGGGATAACCGGATGAGCCCATGTCAGCTCAAACCCGAGACGAGTCGGTCGGGAGAGCTGGTCGACGCCAAAGCTCCTCGGACTGGGGTCCAGGTCGGCCGGGACATCTAGTCGACCCCACAGCTCCTCGGACCCGGGACCACGTCGTCCGGGACAGCTGAGCGACCCCGCCTCAGCTCGGCCACGGGCCCAAATGGTCCAGGAGAGGTGGTCGACCCTGTGTAAGCTCGGACACGGGACGGAGTCGGGCAGGAGAGCTGGTCAACACCACAGCCCCTCGGCCCCGGGTCCAAGTCGGCCTGAACAGCTGGACGAGCCCGAGTCAGCTCGGACCAGGACAGAGTTGGCCGGGACCGCGGGTGGAGCCCACGGTTCCTCGGACCCGGGACCGCGTTGGCCCGGCTGACTGGATGACCCCGTGTCAGCTCGAACCCGGGCAGAGTCGGCCGGGGGAGCTGGTCATCCCCGCAGCTCTTCGGACCCGGGTCTGAGTCGGCTGGGACAGCTGATCGAGCCCTCGTCAGCTCGGAAGCCTGACCAACTGGGCTGGGATAGCTGGTTGAGCCTGTGTCTGCTCGGACAAGGGACCGAGTCGGCCGGGAGAGCTCTTCCACCCCCCAGCTCCTGGGACCCGCGTCTGAGTCGGCCGCGATACCTGGTGGACCCCAAAGCTCTTCGGATCAGGGGCCTAGTCGGCCGGGACAGCTGGTCGACCCGCGGCACCTTGGCCCCGGGACCGATTTGGCCGGGATAACGGGTCGACCCCACGTCAGCTCACGCCCGGGACGCGTCAGTCGGGAGAGCGGGTCGACCCCAGGGCTCCTCGGACCGGGAACCATGTCGTCCGGGAGAGCTGAGCGACCCCGCTTCAGCTCGGACACGTGACCAAATGATCCCGGGGAGATGGTCCACCCTGTGTAAGCCTGGACCCGGGACGGAGTCGGGCAGGATAGCTGGTCGACCCCACAGCGGCTCGGCCCCGGGTCCGAGTGGGCCGGAAGAGCTGGTCGACCCTGCGGCAATTCTGACCCGGGACCGGGTCGGCCGGCATAGCTTGTGTCTCCACAGCTCCTCGGACCTGGGTCCGAGGTGGCCGGGACAGCTGATGGAAACCGCGTCAGCTCGGACCCGCGACCGAGCTGGGTCAGGATTGCTGGCCGACCCTGTGTCAACTCGGACCCGGGAAGGAGTCGGCCTGGATAGCTAGGCGACCCAACAGCTCCTTGAACCTGGGTCCGTGTCGGCCGGAACAGCTGGTCGACCCCGCGGCAGCGCAAACCCGGGACGAGTCGGCTAGGAGAGCTGGTCGACCCTACAGCTCCTCGGACGCGGGTCCGAGTCGGCCGGGACAGTGGGTCGAAGCCGAGTCAGTTCGGACCCGAAGCTCAGTTGCCCGCGAGAGCTGGTTGACCTTGTGTCAGCTCAGACCCGGTACCGAGTCGGTCGGGGTAGCTGGTGAAGTCCACAGCTCCGCAGAGCCGGGTCCAAGTCTGCCGGGACAGCTGGTCGACCCGCGGCCCCTTGGACCCGGGACCGACTTGGCCGGGCCAACTGGTCCATCCCACGTCAGCTCAAGCCCGGGACGAGTCGGTCGGGATAGCTGGTCGACCCCACAGCTCCTCGGACTCGGGTCCGAGTCAGCCGGGACATTTGCTGGACCGCCCAGCTCCTCGGACCCGGGACGTTTTTGGCCGGGATAACCGGATGAGCCCATGTCAGCTCAAACCCGAGACGAGTCGGTCGGGAGAGCTGGTCGACGCCAAAGCTCCTCGGACTGGGGTCCAGGTCGGCCGGGACATCTAGTCGACTCCACAGCTGCTCGGACCCGGGACCACGTTGTCCGGGACAGCTGAGCGACCCCGCCTCAGCTCGGCCACTAGCCCAAATGGTCCAGGAGAGGTGGTCGACCCTGTGTAAGCTCGGACACGGGACGGAGTCGGGCAGGAGAGCTGGTCAACACCACAGCCCCTCGGCCCCGGGTCCAAGTCGGCCTGAACAGCTGGACGAGCCCGAGTCAGCTCGGACCAGGACAGAGTTGGCCGGGACCGCGGGTGGAGCCCACGGTTCCTCGGACCCGGGACCGCGTTGGCCCGGCTGACTGGATGACCCCGTGTCAGCTCGAACCCGGGCAGAGTCGGCCGGGAGAGCTGGTCATCCCCGCAGCTCTTCGGACCCGGGTCTGAGTCGGCTGGGACAGCTGATCGACCCCTCGTCAGCTCGGAAGCCTGACCAAATGGGCTGGGATAGCTGGTTGAGCCTGTGTCTGCTCGGACAAGGGACCGAGTCGGCCGGGAGAGCTCTTCCACCCCCCAGCTCCTGGGACCCGCGTCTGAGTCGGCCGAGATACCTGGTGGACCCCAAAGCTCTTCGGATCAGGGGCCTAGTCGGCCGGGACAGCTGGTCGACCCGCGGCACCTTGGCCCCGGGACCGATTTGGCCGGGATAACGGGTCGACCCCACGTCAGCTCACGCCCGGGACGCGTCAGTCGGGAGAGCGGGTCGACCCCAGGGCTCCTCGGACCGGGAACCATGTCGTCCGGGAGAGCTGAGCGACCCCGCTTCAGCTCGGACACGTGACCAAATGATCCCGGGGAGATGGTCCACCCTGTGTAAGCCTGGACCCGGGACGGAGTCGGGCAGGATAGCTGGTCGACCCCACAGCGGCTCGGCCCCGGGTCCGAGTGGGCCGGAAGAGCTGGTCGACCCTGCGGCAATTCTGACCCGGGACCGGGTCGGCCGGCATAGCTTGTGTCTCCACAGCTCCTCGGACCTGGGTCCGAGGTGGCCGGGACAGCTGATGGAAACCGCGTCAGCTCGGACCCGCGACCGAGCTGGGTCAGGATTGCTGGCCGACCCTGTGTCAACTCGGACCCGGGAAGGAGTCGGCCTGGATAGCTAGGCGACCCAACAGCTCCTTGAACCTGGGTCCGTGTCGGCCGGAACAGCTGGTCGACCCCGCGGCAGCGCAAACCCGGGACGAGTCGGCTAGGAGAGCTGGTCGACCCTACAGCTCCTCGGACGCGGGTCCGAGTCGGCCGGGACAGTGGGTCGAAGCCGAGTCAGTTCGGACCCGAAGCTCAGTTGCCCGCGAGAGCTGGTTGACCTTGTGTCAGCTCAGACCCGGTACCGAGTCGGTCGGGGTAGCTGGTGAAGTCCACAGCTCCGCAGAGCCGGGTCCAAGTCTGCCGGGACAGCTGGTCGACCCGCGGCCCCTTGGACCCGGGACCGACTTGGCCGGGCCAACTGGTCCATCCCACGTCAGCTCAAGCCCGGGACGAGTCGGTCGGGATAGCTGGTCGACCCCACAGCTCCTCGGACTCGGGTCCGAGTCAGCCGGGACATTTGCTGGACCGCCCAGCTCCTCGGACCCGGGACGTTTTTGGCCGGGATAACCGGATGAGCCCATGTCAGCTCAAACCCGAGACGAGTCGGTCGGGAGAGCTGGTCGACGCCAAAGCTCCTCGGACTGGGGTCCAGGTCGGCCGGGACATCTAGTCGACTCCACAGCTGCTCGGACCCGGGACCACGTTGTCCGGGACAGCTGAGCGACCCCGCCTCAGCTCGGCCACTAGCCCAAATGGTCCAGGAGAGGTGGTCGACCCTGTGTAAGCTCGGACACGGGACGGAGTCGGGCAGGAGAGCTGGTCAACACCACAGCCCCTCGGCCCCGGGTCCAAGTCGGCCTGAACAGCTGGACGAGCCCGAGTCAGCTCGGACCAGGACAGAGTTGGCCGGGACCGCGGGTGGAGCCCACGGTTCCTCGGACCCGGGACCGCGTTGGCCCGGCTGACTGGATGACCCCGTGTCAGCTCGAACCCGGGCAGAGTCGGCCGGGAGAGCTGGTCATCCCCGCAGCTCTTCGGACCCGGGTCTGAGTCGGCTGGGACAGCTGATCGACCCCTCGTCAGCTCGGAAGCCTGACCAAATGGGCTGGGATAGCTGGTTGAGCCTGTGTCTGCTCGGACAAGGGACCGAGTCGGCCGGGAGAGCTCTTCCACCCCCCAGCTCCTGGGACCCGCGTCTGAGTCGGCCGAGATACCTGGTGGACCCCAAAGCTCTTCGGATCAGGGGCCTAGTCGGCCGGGACAGCTGGTCGACCCGCGGCACCTTGGCCCCGGGACCGATTTGGCCGGGATAACGGGTCGACCCCACGTCAGCTCACGCCCGGGACGCGTCAGTCGGGAGAGCGGGTCGACCCCAGGGCTCCTCGGACCGGGAACCATGTCGTCCGGGAGAGCTGAGCGACCCCGCTTCAGCTCGGACACGTGACCAAATGATCCCGGGGAGATGGTCCACCCTGTGTAAGCCTGGACCCGGGACGGAGTCGGGCAGGATAGCTGGTCGACCCCACAGCGGCTCGGCCCCGGGTCCGAGTGGGCCGGAAGAGCTGGTCGACCCTGCGGCAATTCTGACCCGGGACCGGGTCGGCCGGCATAGCTTGTGTCTCCACAGCTCCTCGGACCTGGGTCCGAGGTGGCCGGGACAGCTGATGGAAACCGCGTCAGCTCGGACCCGCGACCGAGCTGGGTCAGGATTGCTGGCCGACCCTGTGTCAACTCGGACCCGGGAAGGAGTCGGCCTGGATAGCTAGGCGACCCAACAGCTCCTTGAACCTGGGTCCGTGTCGGCCGGAACAGCTGGTCGACCCCGCGGCAGCGCAAACCCGGGACGAGTCGGCTAGGAGAGCTGGTCGACCCTACAGCTCCTCGGACGCGGGTCCGAGTCGGCCGGGACAGTGGGTCGAAGCCGAGTCAGTTCGGACCCGAAGCTCAGTTGCCCGCGAGAGCTGGTTGACCTTGTGTCAGCTCAGACCCGGTACCGAGTCGGTCGGGGTAGCTGGTGAAGTCCACAGCTCTGCAGAGCCGGGTCCAAGTCTGCCGGGACAGCTGGTCGACCCGCGGCCCCTTGGACCCGGGACCGACTTGGCCGGGCCAACTGGTCCATCCCACGTCAGCTCAAGCCCGGGACGAGTCGGTCGGGATAGCTGGTCGACCCCACAGCTCCTCGGACTCGGGTCCGAGTCGGCCGGGTCATTTGCTGGACCGCCCAGCTCCTCGGACCCGGGACGTTTTTGGCCGGGATAACCGGATGAGCCCATGTCAGCTCAAACCCGAGACGAGTCGGTCGGGAGAGCTGGTCGACGCCAAAGCTCCTCGGACTGGGGTCCAGGTCGGCAGGGACATCTAGTCGACCCCACAGCTCCTCGGACCCGGGACCACGTCGTCCGGGACAGCTGAGCGACCCCGCCTCAGCTCGGCCACGGGCCCAAATGGTCCAGGAGAGGTGGTCGACCCTGTGTAAGCTCGGACACGGGACGGAGTCGGGCAGGAGAGCTGGTCAACACCACAGCCCCTCGGCCCCGGGTCCAAGTCGGCCTGAACAGCTGGACGAGCCCGAGTCAGCTCGGACCAGGACAGAGTTGGCCGGGACCGCGGGTGGAGCCCACGGTTCCTCGGAGCCGGGACCACGTTGGCCCGGCTGACTGGATGACCCCGTGTCAGCTCGAACCCGGGCAGAGTCGGCCGGGAGAGCTGGTCATCCCCGCAGCTCTTCGGACCCGGGTCTGAGTCGGCTGGGACAGCTGATCGAGCCCTCGTCAGCTCGGAAGCCTGACCAACTGGGCTGGGATAGCTGGTTGAGCCTGTGTCTGCTCGGACAAGGGACCGAGTCGGCCGGGAGAGCTCTTCCACCCCCCAGCTCCTGGGACCCGCGTCTGAGTCGGCCGCGATACCTGGTGGACCCCAAAGCTCTTCGGATCAGGGGCCTAGTCGGCCGGGACAGCTGGTCGACCCGCGGCACCTTGGCCCCGGGACCGATTTGGCCGGGATAACGGGTCGACCCCACGTCAGCTCACGCCCGGGACGCGTCAGTCGGGAGAGCGGGTCGACCCCAGGGCTCCTCGGACCGGGAACCATGTCGTCCGGGAGAGCTGAGCGACCCCGCTTCAGCTCGGACACGTGACCAAATGATCCCGGGGAGATGGTCCACCCTGTGTAAGCCTGGACCCGGGACGGAGTCGGGCAGGATAGCTGGTCGACCCCACAGCGGCTCGGCCCCGGGTCCGAGTGGGCCGGAAGAGCTGGTCGACCCTGCGGCAATTCTGACCCGGGACCGGGTCGGCCGGCATAGCTTGTGTCTCCACAGCTCCTCGGACCTGGGTCCGAGGTGGCCGGGACAGCTGATGGAAACCGCGTCAGCTCGGACCCGCGACCGAGCTGGGTCAGGATTGCTGGCCGACCCTGTGTCAACTCGGACCCGGGAAGGAGTCGGCCTGGATAGCTAGGCGACCCAACAGCTCCTTGAACCTGGGTCCGTGTCGGCCGGAACAGCTGGTCGACCCCGCGGCAGCGCAAACCCGGGACGAGTCGGCTAGGAGAGCTGGTCGACCCTACAGCTCCTCGGACGCGGGTCCGAGTCGGCCGGGACAGTGGGTCGAAGCCGAGTCAGTTCGGACCCGAAGCTCAGTTGCCCGCGAGAGCTGGTTGACCTTGTGTCAGCTCAGACCCGGTACCGAGTCGGTCGGGGTAGCTGGTGAAGTCCACAGCTCCGCAGAGCCGGGTCCAAGTCTGCCGGGACAGCTGGTCGACCCGCGGCCCCTTGGACCCGGGACCGACTTGGCCGGGCCAACTGGTCCATCCCACGTCAGCTCAAGCCCGGGACGAGTCGGTCGGGATAGCTGGTCGACCCCACAGCTCCTCGGACTCGGGTCCGAGTCGGCCGGGTCATTTGCTGGACCGCCCAGCTCCTCGGACCCGGGACGTTTTTGGCCGGGATAACCGGATGAGCCCATGTCAGCTCAAACCCGAGACGAGTCGGTCGGGAGAGCTGGTCGACGCCAAAGCTCCTCGGACTGGGGTCCAGGTCGGCCGGGACATCTAGTCGACCCCACAGCTCCTCGGACCCGGGACCACGTCGTCCGGGACAGCTGAGCGACCCCGCCTCAGCTCGGCCACGGGCCCAAATGGTCCAGGAGAGGTGGTCGACCCTGTGTAAGCTCGGACACGGGACGGAGTCGGGCAGGAGAGCTGGTCAACACCACAGCCCCTCGGCCCCGGGTCCAAGTCGGCCTGAACAGCTGGACGAGCCCGAGTCAGCTCGGACCAGGACAGAGTTGGCCGGGACCGCGGGTGGAGCCCACGGTTCCTCGGACCCGGGACCGCGTTGGCCCGGCTGACTGGATGACCCCGTGTCAGCTCGAACCCGGGCAGAGTCGGCCGGGAGAGCTGGTCATCCCCGCAGCTCTTCGGACCCGGGTCTGAGTCGGCTGGGACAGCTGATCGAGCCCTCGTCAGCTCGGAAGCCTGACCAACTGGGCTGGGATAGCTGGTTGAGCCTGTGTCTGCTCGGACAAGGGACCGAGTCGGCCGGGAGAGCTCTTCCACCCCCCAGCTCCTGGGACCCGCGTCTGAGTCGGCCGCGATACCTGGTGGACCCCAAAGCTCTTCGGATCAGGGGCCTAGTCGGCCGGGACAGCTGGTCGACCCGCGGCACCTTGGCCCCGGGACCGATTTGGCCGGGATAACGGGTCGACCCCACGTCAGCTCACGCCCGGGACGCGTCAGTCGGGAGAGCGGGTCGACCCCAGGGCTCCTCGGACCGGGAACCATGTCGTCCGGGAGAGCTGAGCGACCCCGCTTCAGCTCGGACACGTGACCAAATGATCCCGGGGAGATGGTCCACCCTGTGTAAGCCTGGACCCGGGACCGAGTCGGGCAGGATAGCTGGTCGACCCCACAGCGGCTCGGCCCCGGGTCCGAGTGGGCCGGAAGAGCTGGTCGACCCTGCGGCAATTCTGACCCGGGACCGGGTCGGCCGGCATAGCTTGTGTCTCCACAGCTCCTCGGACCTGGGTCCGAGGTGGCCGGGACAGCTGATGGAAACCGCGTCAGCTCGGACCCGCGACCGAGCTGGGTCAGGATTGCTGGCCGACCCTGTGTCAACTCGGACCCGGGAAGGAGTCGGCCTGGATAGCTAGGCGACCCAACAGCTCCTTGAACCTGGGTCCGTGTCGGCCGGAACAGCTGGTCGACCCCGCGGCAGCGCAAACCCGGGACGAGTCGGCTAGGAGAGCTGGTCGACCCTACAGCTCCTCGGACGCGGGTCCGAGTCGGCCGGGACAGTGGGTCGAAGCCGAGTCAGTTCGGACCCGAAGCTCAGTTGCCCGCGAGAGCTGGTTGGCCTTGTGTCAGCTCAGACCCGGTACCGAGTCGGTCGGGGTAGCTGGTGAAGTCCACAGCTCTGCAGAGCCGGGTCCAAGTCTGCCGGGACAGCTGGTCGACCCGCGGCCCCTTGGACCCGGGACCGACTTGGCCGGGCCAACTGGTCCATCCCACGTCAGCTCAAGCCCGGGACGAGTCGGTCGGGATAGCTGGTCGACCCCACAGCTCCTCGGACTCGGGTCCGAGTCGGCCGGGTCATTTGCTGGACCGCCCAGCTCCTCGGACCCGGGACGTTTTTGGCCGGGATAACCGGATGAGCCCATGTCAGCTCAAACCCGAGACGAGTCGGTCGGGAGAGCTGGTCGACGCCAAAGCTCCTCGGACTGGGGTCCAGGTCGGCAGGGACATCTAGTCGACCCCACAGCTCCTCGGACCCGGGACCACGTCGTCCGGGACAGCTGAGCGACCCCGCCTCAGCTCGGCCACGGGCCCAAATGGTCCAGGAGAGGTGGTCGACCCTGTGTAAGCTCGGACACGGGACGGAGTCGGGCAGGAGAGCTGGTCAACACCACAGCCCCTCGGCCCCGGGTCCAAGTCGGCCTGAACAGCTGGACGAGCCCGAGTCAGCTCGGACCAGGACAGAGTTGGCCGGGACCGCGGGTGGAGCCCACGGTTCCTCGGACCCGGGACCACGTTGGCCCGGCTGACTGGATGACCCCGTGTCAGCTCGAACCCGGGCAGAGTCGGCCGGGAGAGCTGGTCATCCCCGCAGCTCTTCGGACCCGGGTCTGAGTCGGCTGGGACAGCTGATCGAGCCCTCGTCAGCTCGGAAGCCTGACCAACTGGGCTGGGATAGCTGGTTGAGCCTGTGTCTGCTCGGACAAGGGACCGAGTCGGCCGGGAGAGCTCTTCCACCCCCCAGCTCCTGGGACCCGCGTCTGAGTCGGCCGCGATACCTGGTGGACCCCAAAGCTCTTCGGATCAGGGGCCTAGTCGGCCGGGACAGCTGGTCGACCCGCGGCACCTTGGCCCCGGGACCGATTTGGCCGGGATAACGGGTCGACCCCACGTCAGCTCACGCCCGGGACGCGTCAGTCGGGAGAGCGGGTCGACCCCAGGGCTCCTCGGACCGGGAACCATGTCGTCCGGGAGAGCTGAGCGACCCCGCTTCAGCTCGGACACGTGACCAAATGATCCCGGGGAGATGGTCCACCCTGTGTAAGCCTGGACCCGGGACGGAGTCGGGCAGGATAGCTGGTCGACCCCACAGCGGCTCGGCCCCGGGTCCGAGTGGGCCGGAAGAGCTGGTCGACCCTGCGGCAATTCTGACCCGGGACCGGGTCGGCCGGCATAGCTTGTGTCTCCACAGCTCCTCGGACCTGGGTCCGAGGTGGCCGGGACAGCTGATGGAAACCGCGTCAGCTCGGACCCGCGACCGAGCTGGGTCAGGATTGCTGGCCGACCCTGTGTCAACTCGGACCCGGGAAGGAGTCGGCCTGGATAGCTAGGCGACCCAACAGCTCCTTGAACCTGGGTCCGTGTCGGCCGGAACAGCTGGTCGACCCCGCGGCAGCGCAAACCCGGGACGAGTCGGCTAGGAGAGCTGGTCGACCCTACAGCTCCTCGGACGCGGGTCCGAGTCGGCCGGGACAGTGGGTCGAAGCCGAGTCAGTTCGGACCCGAAGCTCAGTTGCCCGCGAGAGCTGGTTGACCTTGTGTCAGCTCAGACCCGGTACCGAGTCGGTCGGGGTAGCTGGTGAAGTCCACAGCTCCGCAGAGCCGGGTCCAAGTCTGCCGGGACAGCTGGTCGACCCGCGGCCCCTTGGACCCGGGACCGACTTGGCCGGGCCAACTGGTCCATCCCACGTCAGCTCAAGCCCGGGACGAGTCGGTCGGGATAGCTGGTCGACCCCACAGCTCCTCGGACTCGGGTCCGAGTCGGCCGGGTCATTTGCTGGACCGCCCAGCTCCTCGGACCCGGGACGTTTTTGGCCGGGATAACCGGATGAGCCCATGTCAGCTCAAACCCGAGACGAGTCGGTCGGGAGAGCTGGTCGACGCCAAAGCTCCTCGGACTGGGGTCCAGGTCGGCCGGGACATCTAGTCGACCCCACAGCTCCTCGGACCCGGGACCACGTCGTCCGGGACAGCTGAGCGACCCCGCCTCAGCTCGGCCACTAGCCCAAATGGTCCAGGAGAGGTGGTCGACCCTGTGTAAGCTCGGACACGGGACGGAGTCGGGCAGGAGAGCTGGTCAACACCACAGCCCCTCGGCCCCGGGTCCAAGTCGGCCTGAACAGCTGGACGAGCCCGAGTCAGCTCGGACCAGGACAGAGTTGGCCGGGACCGCGGGTGGAGCCCACGGTTCCTCGGACCCGGGACCGCGTTGGCCCGGCTGACTGGATGACCCCGTGTCAGCTCGAACCCGGGCAGAGTCGGCCGGGAGAGCTGGTCATCCCCGCAGCTCTTCGGACCCGGGTCTGAGTCGGCTGGGACAGCTGATCGACCCCTCGTCAGCTCGGAAGCCTGACCAACTGGGCTGGGATAGCTGGTTGAGCCTGTGTCTGCTCGGACAAGGGACCGAGTCGGCCAGGAGAGCTCTTCCACCCCTCAGCTCCTGGGACCCGCGTCTGAGTCGGCCGCGATACCTGGTGGACCCCAAAGCTCTTCGGATCAGGGGCCTAGTCGGCCGGGACAGCTGGTCGACCCGCGGCACCTTGGCCCCGGGACCGATTTGGCCGGGATAACGGGTCGACCCCACGTCAGCTCACGCCCGGGACGCGTCAGTCGGGAGAGCGGGTCGACCCCAGGGCTCCTCGGACCGGGAACCATGTCGTCCGGGAGAGCTGAGCGACCCCGCTTCAGCTCGGACACGTGACCAAATGATCCCGGGGAGATGGTCCACCCTGTGTAAGCCTGGACCCGGGACGGAGTCGGGCAGGATAGCTGGTCGACCCCACAGCGGCTCGGCCCCGGGTCCGAGTGGGCCGGAAGAGCTGGTCGACCCTGCGGCAATTCTGACCCGGGACCGGGTCGGCCGGCATAGCTTGTGTCTCCACAGCTCCTCGGACCTGGGTCCGAGGTGGCCGGGACAGCTGATGGAAACCGCGTCAGCTCGGACCCGCGACCGAGCTGGGTCAGGATTGCTGGCCGACCCTGTGTCAACTCGGACCCGGGAAGGAGTCGGCCTGGATAGCTAGGCGACCCAACAGCTCCTTGAACCTGGGTCCGTGTCGGCCGGAACAGCTGGTCGACCCCGCGGCAGCGCAAACCCGGGACGAGTCGGCTAGGAGAGCTGGTCGACCCTACAGCTCCTCGGACGCGGGTCCGAGTCGGCCGGGACAGTGGGTCGAAGCCGAGTCAGTTCGGACCCGAAGCTCAGTTGCCCGCGAGAGCTGGTTGACCTTGTGTCAGCTCAGACCCGGTACCGAGTCGGTCGGGGTAGCTGGTGAAGTCCACAGCTCCGCAGAGCCGGGTCCAAGTCTGCCGGGACAGCTGGTCGACCCGCGGCCCCTTGGACCCGGGACCGACTTGGCCGGGCCAACTGGTCCATCCCACGTCAGCTCAAGCCCGGGACGAGTCGGTCGGGATAGCTGGTCGACCCCACAGCTCCTCGGACTCGGGTCCGAGTCGGCCGGGTCATTTGCTGGACCGCCCAGCTCCTCGGACCCGGGACGTTTTTGGCCGGGATAACCGGATGAGCCCATGTCAGCTCAAACCCGAGACGAGTCGGTCGGGAGAGCTGGTCGACGCCAAAGCTCCTCGGACTGGGGTCCAGGTCGGCCGGGACATCTAGTCGACCCCACAGCTCCTCGGACCCGGGACCACGTCGTCCGGGACAGCTGAGCGACCCCGCCTCAGCTCGGCCACGGGCCCAAATGGTCCAGGAGAGGTGGTCGACCCTGTGTAAGCTCGGACACGGGACGGAGTCGGGCAGGAGAGCTGGTCAACACCACAGCCCCTCGGCCCCGGGTCCAAGTCGGCCTGAACAGCTGGACGAGCCCGAGTCAGCTCGGACCAGGACAGAGTTGGCCGGGACCGCGGGTGGAGCCCACGGTTCCTCGGACCCGGGACCACGTTGGCCCGGCTGACTGGATGACCCCGTGTCAGCTCGAACCCGGGCAGAGTCGGCCGGGAGAGCTGGTCATCCCCGCAGCTCTTCGGACCCGGGTCTGAGTCGGCTGGGACAGCTGATCGAGCCCTCGTCAGCTCGGAAGCCTGACCAACTGGGCTGGGATAGCTGGTTGAGCCTGTGTCTGCTCGGACAAGGGACCGAGTCGGCCGGGAGAGCTCTTCCACCCCCCAGCTCCTGGGACCCGCGTCTGAGTCGGCCGCGATACCTGGTGGACCCCAAAGCTCTTCGGATCAGGGGCCTAGTCGGCCGGGACAGCTGGTCGACCCGCGGCACCTTGGCCCCGGGACCGATTTGGCCGGGATAACGGGTCGACCCCACGTCAGCTCACGCCCGGGACGCGTCAGTCGGGAGAGCGGGTCGACCCCAGGGCTCCTCGGACCGGGAACCATGTCGTCCGGGAGAGCTGAGCGACCCCGCTTCAGCTCGGACACGTGACCAAATGATCCAGGGGTGATGGTCCACCCTGTGTAAGCCTGGACCCGGGACGGAGTCGGGCAGGATAGCTGGTCGACCCCACAGCGGCTCGGCCCCGGGTCCGAGTGGGCCGGAAGAGCTGGTCGACCCTGCGGCAAATCTGACCCGGGACCGGGTCGGCCGGCATAGCTTGTGTCTCCACAGCTCCTCGGACCTGGGTCCGAGGTGGCCGGGACAGCTGATGGAAACCGCGTCAGCTCGGACCCGCGACCGAGCTGGGTCAGGATTGCTGGCCGACCCTGTGTCAACTCGGACCCGGGAACGAGTCGGCCTGGATAGCTAGGCGACCCAACAGCTCCTTGAACCTGGGTCCGTGTCGGCCGGAACAGCTGGTCGACCCCGCGGCAGCGCAAACCCGGGACGAGTCGGCTAGGAGAGCTGGTCGACCCTACAGCTCCTCGGACGCGGGTCCGAGTCGGCCGGGACAGTTGGTCGAAGCCGAGTCAGTTCGGACCCGAAGCTCAGTTGCCCGCGAGAGCTGGTTGACCTTGTGTCAGCTCAGACCCGGTACCGAGTCGGTCGGGGTAGCTGGTGAAGTCCACAGCTCCGCAGAGCCGGGTCCAAGTCTGCCAGGACAGCTGGTCGACCCGCGGCCCCTTGGACCCGGGACCGACTTGGCCGGGACAACTGGTCGATCCCACGTCAGCTCCAACCCGGGACGAGTCGGTCGGGATAGCTGGTCGACCCCACAGCTCCTCGGACTCGGGTCCGAGTCGGCCGGGACATTTGGTGGACCGCCCAGCTCCTCGGACCCGGGACGTTTTTGGCCGGGATAACCGGATGAGCCCATGTCAGCTCAAACCCGAGACGAGTCGGTCGGGAGAGCTGGTCGACGCCAAAGCTCCTCGGACTGGGGTCCAGGTCGGCCGGGACATCTAGTCGACCCCACAGCTCCTCGGACCCGGGACCACGTCGTCCGGGACAGCTGAGCGACCCCGCCTCAGCTCGGCCACAGGCCCAAATGGTCCAGGAGAGGTGGTCGACCCTGTGTAAGCTCGGACACGGGACGGAGTCGGGCAGGAGAGCTGGTCAACACCACAGCCCCTCGGCCCCGGGTCCAAGTCGGCCTGAACAGCTGGACGAGCCCGAGCCAGCTCGGACCAGGACAGAGTTGGCCGGGACCGCGGGTGGAGCCCACGGTTCCTCGGACCCGGGACCGCGTTGGCCCGGCTGACTGGATGACCCCGTGTCAGCTCGAACCCGGGCAGAGTCGGCCGGGAGAGCTGGTCATCCCCGCAGCTCTTCGGACCCGGGTCTGAGTCGGCTGGGACAGCTGATCGACCCCTCGTCAGCTCGGAAGCCTGACCAACTGGGCTGGGATAGCTGGTTGAGCCTGTGTCTGCTCGGACAAGGGACCGAGTCGGCCGGGAGAGCTCTTCCATCCCCCGGCTCCTGGGACCCGCGTCTGAGTCGGCCGCGATACCTGGTGGACCCCAAAGCTCTTCGGATCAGGGGCCTAGTCGGCCGGGACAGCTGGTCGACCCGCGGCACCTTGGCCCCGGGACCGATTTGGCCGGGATAACGGGTCGACCCCACGTCAGCTCACGCCCGGGACGCGTCAGTCGGGAGAGCGGGTCGACCCCAGGGCTCCTCGGACCGGGAACCATGTCGTCCGGGAGAGCTGAGCGACCCCGCTTCAGCTCGGACACGTGACCAAATGATCCCGGGGAGATGGTCCACCCTGTGTAAGCCTGGACCCGGGACGGAGTCGGGCAGGATAGCTGGTCGACCCCACAGCGGCTCGGCCCCGGGTCCGAGTGGGCCGGAAGAGCTGGTCGACCCTGCGGCAAATCTGACCCGGGACCGGGTCGGCCGGCATAGCTTGTGTCTCCACAGCTCCTCGGACCTGGGTCCGAGGTGGCCGGGACAGCTGATGGAAACCGCGTCAGCTCGGACCCGCGACCGAGCTGGGTCAGGATTGCTGGCCGACCCTGTGTCAACTCGGACCCGGGAACGAGTCGGCCTGGAGAGCCAGGCGACCCAACAGCTCCTTGAACCTGGGTCCGTGTCGGCCGGAACAGCTGGTCGACCCCGCGGCAGCGCAAACCCGGGACGAGTCGGCTAGGAGAGCTGGTCGACCCTACAGCTCCTCGGACGCGGGTCCGAGTCGGCCGGGACAGTTGGTCGAAGCCGAGTCAGTTCGGACCCGAAGCTCAGTTGCCCGCGAGAGCTGGTTGACCTTGTGTCAGCTCAGACCCGGTACCGAGTCGGTCGGGGTAGCTGGTGAAGTCCACAGCTCCGCAGAGCCGGGTCCAAGTCTGCCAGGACAGCTGGTCGACCCGCGGCCCCTTGGACCCGGGACCGACTTGGCCGGGACAACTGGTCGATCCCACGTCAGCTGAAACCCGGGACGAGTCGGTCGGGATAGCTGGTCGACCCCACAGCTCCTCGGACTCGGGTCCGAGTCGGCCGGGACATTTGGTGGACCGCCCAGCTCCTCGGACCCGGGACGTTTTTGGCCGGGATAACCGGATGAGCCCATGTCAGCTCAAACCCGAGACGAGTCGGTCGGGAGAGCTGGTCGACGCCAAAGCTCCTCGGACTGGGGTCCAGGTCGGCCGGGACATCTAGTCGACCCCACAGCTCCTCGGACCCGGGACCACGTCGTCCGGGACAGCTGAGCGACCCCGCCTCAGCTCGGCCACGGGCCCAAATGGTCCAGGAGAGGTGGTCGACCCTGTGTAAGCTCGGACACGGGACGGAGTCGGGCAGGAGAGCTGGTCAACACCACAGCCCCTCGGCCCCGGGTCCAAGTCGGCCTGAACAGCTGGACGAGCCCGAGCCAGCTCGGACCAGGACAGAGTTGGCCGGGACCGCGGGTGGAGCCCACGGTTCCTCGGACCCGGGACCGCGTTGGCCCGGCTGACTGGATGACCCCGTGTCAGCTCGAACCCGGGCAGAGTCGGCCGGGAGAGCTGGTCATCCCCGCAGCTCTTCGGACCCGGGTCTGAGTCGGCTGGGACAGCTGATCGCCCCCTCGTCAGCCCGGAAGCCTGACCAACTGGGCTGGGATAGCTGGTTGAGCCTGTGTCTGCTCGGACAAGGGACCGAGTCGGCCGGGAGAGCTCTTCCATCCCCCGGCTCCTGGGACCCGCGTCTGAGTCGGCCGCGATACCTGGTGGACCCCAAAACTCTTCGGATCAGGGGCCTAGTCGGCCGGGACAGCTGGTCGACCCGCGGCACCTTGGCCCCGGGACCGATTTGGCCGGGATAACAGGTCGACCCCACGTCAGCTCACACCCGGGACGCGTCAGTCGGGAGAGCGGGTCGACCCCAGGGCTCCTCGGACCGGGAACCATGTCGTCCGGGAGAGCTGAGCGACCCCGCTTCAGCTCAGACACGTGACCAAATGATCCAGGGGTGATGGTCCACCCTGTGTAAGCCTGGACCCGGGACGGAGTCGGGCAGGATAGCTGGTCGACCCCACAGCGGCTCGGCCCCGGGTCCGAGTGGGCCGGAAGAGCTGGTCGACCCTGCGGCAAATCTGACCCGGGACCGGGTCGGCCGGCATAGCTTGTGTCTCCACAGCTCCTCGGACCTGGGTCCGAGGTGGCCGGGACAGCTGATGGAAACCGCGTCAGCTCGGACCCGCGACCGAGCTGGGTCAGGATTGCTGGCCGACCCTGTGTCAACTCGGACCCGGGAACGAGTCGGCCTGGATAGCTAGGCGACCCAACAGCTCCTTGAACCTGGGTCCGTGTCGGCCGGAACAGCTGGTCGACCCCGCGGCAGCGCAAACCCGGGACGAGTCGGCTAGGAGAGCTGGTCGACCCTACAGCTCCTCGGACGCGGGTCCGAGTCGGCCGGGACAGTTGGTCGAAGCCGAGTCAGTTCGGACCCGAAGCTCAGTTGCCCGCGAGAGCTGGTTGACCTTGTGTCAGCTCAGACCCGGTACTGAGTCGGTCGGGGTAGCTGGTGAAGTCCACAGCTCCGCAGAGCCGGGTCCAAGTCTGCCAGGACAGCTGGTCGACCCGCGGCCCCTTGGACCCGGGACCGACTTGGCCGGGACAACTGGTCGATCCCACGTCAGCTGAAACCCGGGACGAGTCGGTCGGGATAGCTGGTCGACCCCACAGCTCCTCGGACTCGGGTCCGAGTCGGCCGGGACATTTGGTGGACCGCCCAGCTCCTCGGACCCGGGACGTTTTTGGCCGGGATAACCGGATGAGCCCATGTCAGCTCAAACCCGAGACGAGTCGGTCGGGAGAGCTCTTTGACCCCAAAGCTCCTCGGACTGGGGTCCAGGTCGGCCGGGACATCTAGTCGACCCCACAGCTCCTCGGACCCGGGACCACGTCGTCCGGGACAGCTGAGCGACCCCGCCTCAGCTCGGCCACGGGCCCAAATGGTCCAGGAGAGGTGGTCGACCCTGTGTAAGCTCGGACACGGGACGGAGTCGGGCAGGAGAGCTGGTCAACACCACAGCCCCTCGGCCCCGGGTCCAAGTCGGCCTGAACAGCTGGACGAGCCCGAGCCAGCTCGGACCAGGACAGAGTTGGCCGGGACCGCGGGTGGAGCCCACGGTTCCTCGGACCCGGGACCGCGTTGGCCCGGCTGACTGGATGACCCCGTGTCAGCTCGAACCCGGGCAGAGTCGGCCGGGAGAGCTGGTCATCCCCGCAGCTCTTCGGACCCGGGTCTGAGTCGGCTGGGACAGCTGATCGACCCCTCGTCAGCTCGGAAGCCTGACCAAATGGGCTGGGATAGCTGGTTGAGCCTGTGTCTGCTCGGACAAGGGACCGAGTCGGCCGGGAGAGCTCTTCCATCCCCCGGCTCCTGGGACCCGCGTCTGAGTCGGCCGCGATACCTGGTGGACCCCAAAGCTCTTCGGATCAGGGGCCTAGTCGGCCGGGACAGCTGGTCGACCCGCGGCACCTTGGCCCCGGGACCGATTTGGCCGGGATAACGGGTCGACCCCACGTCAGCTCACGCCCGGGACGCGTCAGTCGGGAGAGCGGGTCGACCCCAGGGCTCCTCGGACCGGGAACCATGTCGTCCGGGAGAGCTGAGCGACCCCGCTTCAGCTCGGACACGTGACCAAATGATCCAGGGGTGATGGTCCACCCTGTGTAAGCCTGGACCCGGGACGGAGTCGGGCAGGATAGCTGGTCGACCCCACAGCGGCTCGGCCCCGGGTCCGAGTGGGCCGGAAGAGCTGGTCGACCCTGCGGCAAATCTGACCCGGGACCGGGTCGGCCGGCATAGCTTGTGTCTCCACAGCTCCTCGGACCTGGGTCCGAGGTGGCCGGGACAGCTGATGGAAACCGCGTCAGCTCGGACCCGCGACCGAGCTGGGTCAGGATTGCTGGCCGACCCTGTGTCAACTCGGACCCGGGAAGGAGTCGGCCTGGATAGCTAGGCGACCCAACAGCTCCTTGAACCTGGGTCCGTGTCGGCCGGAACAGCTGGTCGACCCCGCGGCAGCGCAAACCCGGGACGAGTCGGCTAGGAGAGCTGGTCGACCCTACAGCTCCTCGGACGCGGGTCCGAGTCGGCCGGGACAGTTGGTCGAAGCCGAGTCAGTTCGGACCCGAAGCTCAGTTGCCCGCGAGAGCTGGTTGACCTTGTGTCAGCTCAGACCCGGTACCGAGTCGGTCGGGGTAGCTGGTGAAGTCCACAGCTCCGCAGAGCCGGGTCCAAGTCTGCCAGGACAGCTGGTCGACCCGCGGCCCCTTGGACCCGGGACCGACTTGGCCGGGACAACTGGTCGATCCCACGTCAGCTGAAACCCGGGACGAGTCGGTCGGGATAGCTGGTCGACCCCACAGCTCCTCGGACTCGGGTCCGAGTCGGCCGGGACATTTGGTGGACCGCCCAGCTCCTCGGACCCGGGACGTTTTTGGCCGGGATAACCGGATGAGCCCATGTCAGCTCAAACCCGAGACGAGTCGGTCGGGAGAGCTGGTCGACGCCAAAGCTCCTCGGACTGGGGTCCAGGTCGGCCGGGACATCTAGTCGACCCCACAGCTCCTCGGACCCGGGACCACGTCGTCCGGGACAGCTGAGCGACCCCGCCTCAGCTCGGCCACGGGCCCAAATGGTCCAGGAGAGGTGGTCGACCCTGTGTAAGCTCGGACACGGGACGGAGTCGGGCAGGATAGCTGGTCAACACCACAGCCCCTCGGCCCCGGGTCCAAGTCGGCCTGAACAGCTGGACGAGCCCGAGCCAGCTCGGACCAGGACAGAGTTGGCCGGGACCGCGGGTGGAGCCCACGGTTCCTCGGACCCGGGACCGCGTTGGCCCGGCTGACTGGATGACCCCGTGTCAGCTCGAACCCGGGCAGAGTCGGCCGGGAGAGCTGGTCATCCCCGCAGCTCTTCGGACCCGGGTCTGAGTCGGCTGGGACAGCTGATCGACCCCTCGTCAGCTCGGAAGCCTGACCAACTGGGCTGGGATAGCTGGTTGAGCCTGTGTCTGCTCGGACAAGGGACCGAGTCGGCCGGGAGAGCTCTTCCATCCCCCGGCTCCTGGGACCCGCGTCTGAGTCGGCCGCGATACCTGGTGGACCCCAAAACTCTTCGGATCAGGGGCCTAGTCGGCCGGGACAGCTGGTCGACCCGCGGCACCTTGGCCCCGGGACCGATTTGGCCGGGATAACAGGTCGACCCCACGTCAGCTCACACCCGGGACGCGTCAGTCGGGAGAGCGGGTCGACCCCAGGGCTCCTCGGACCGGGAACCATGTCGTCCGGGAGAGCTGAGCGACCCCGCTTCAGCTCAGACACGTGACCAAATGATCCAGGGGTGATGGTCCACCCTGTGTAAGCCTGGACCCGGGACGGAGTCGGGCAGGATAGCTGGTCGACCCCACAGCGGCTCGGCCCCGGGTCCGAGTGGGCCGGAAGAGCTGGTCGACCCTGCGGCAAATCTGACCCGGGACCGGGTCGGCCGGCATAGCTTGTGTCTCCACAGCTCCTCGGACCTGGGTCCGAGGTGGCCGGGACAGCTGATGGAAACCGCGTCAGCTCGGACCCGCGACCGAGCTGGGTCAGGATTGCTGGCCGACCCTGTGTCAACTCGGACCCGGGAAGGAGTCGGCCTGGATAGCTAGGCGACCCAACAGCTCCTTGAACCTGGGTCCGTGTCGGCCGGAACAGCTGGTCGACCCCGCGGCAGCGCAAACCCGGGACGAGTCGGCTAGGAGAGCTGGTCAACCCTACAGCTCCTCGGACGCGGGTCCGAGTCGGCCGGGACAGTTGGTCGAAGCCGAGTCAGTTCGGACCCGAAGCTCAGTTGCCCGCGAGAGCTGGTTGACCTTGTGTCAGCTCAGACCCGGTACCGAGTCGGTCGGGGTAGCTGGTGAAGTCCACAGCTCCGCAGAGCCGGGTCCAAGTCTGCCAGGACAGCTGGTCGACCCGCGGCCCCTTGGACCCGGGACCGACTTGGCCGGGACAACTGGTCGATCCCACGTCAGCTGAAACCCGGGACGAGTCGGTCGGGATAGCTGGTCGACCCCACAGCTCCTCGGACTCGGGTCCGAGTCGGCCGGGACATTTGGTGGACCGCCCAGCTCCTCGGACCCGGGACGTTTTTGGCCGGGATAACCGGATGAGCCCATGTCGGCTCAAACCCGAGACGAGTCGGTCGGGAGAGCTGGTCGACGCCAAAGCTCCTCGGACTGGGGTCCAGGTCGGCCGGGACATCTAGTCGACCCCACAGCTCCTCGGACCCGGGACCACGTCGTCCGGGACAGCTGAGCGACCCCGCCTCAGCTCGGCCACGGGCCCAAATGGTCCAGGAGAGGTGGTCGACCCTGTGTAAGCTCGGACACGGGACGGAGTCGGGCAGGAGAGCTGGTCAACACCACAGCCCCTCGGCCCCGGGTCCAAGTCGGCCTGAACAGCTGGACGAGCCCGAGCCAGCTCGGACCAGGACAGAGTTGGCCGGGACCACGGGTGGAGCCCACGGTTCCTCGGACCCGGGACCGCGTTGGCCCGGCTGACTGGATGACCCCTGTCAGCTCGAACCCGGGCAGAGTCGGCCGGGAGAGCTGGTCATCCCCGCAGCTCTTCGGACCCGGGTCTGAGTCGGCTGGGACAGCTGATCGACCCCTCGTCAGCTCGGAAGCCTGACCAACTGGGCTGGGATAGCTGGTTGAGCCTGTGTCTGCTCGGACAAGGGACCGAGTCGGCCGGGAGAGCTCTTCCATCCCCCGGCTCCTGGGACCCGCGTCTGAGTCGGCCGCGATACCTGGTGGACCCCAAAGCTCTTCGGATCAGGGGCCTAGTCGGCCGGGACAGCTGGTCGACCCGCGGCACCTTGGCCCCGGGACCGATTTGGCCGGGATAACAGGTCGACCCCACGTCAGCTCACGCCCGGGACGCGTCAGTCGGGAGAGCGGGTCGACCCCAGGGCTCCTCGGACCGGGAACCATGTCGTCCGGGAGAGCTGAGCGACCCCGCTTCAGCTCGGACACGTGACCAAATGATCCAGGGGTGATGGTCCACCCTGTGTAAGCCTGGACCCGGGACGGAGTCGGGCAGGATAGCTGGTCGACCCCACAGCGGCTCGGCCCCGGGTCCGAGTGGGCCGGAAGAGCTGGTCGACCCTGCGGCAAATCTGACCCGGGACCGGGTCGGCCGGCATAGCTTGTGTCTCCACAGCTCCTCGGACCTGGGTCCGAGGTGGCCGGGACAGCTGATGGAAACCGCGTCAGCTCGGACCCGCGACCGAGCTGGGTCAGGATTGCTGGCCGACCCTGTGTCAACTCGGACCCGGGAAGGAGTCGGCCTGGATAGCTAGGCGACCCAACAGCTCCTTGAACCTGGGTCCGTGTCGGCCGGAACAGCTGGTCGACCCCGCGGCAGCGCAAACCCGGGACGAGTCGGCTAGGAGAGCTGGTCGACCCTACAGCTCCTCGGACGCGGGTCCGAGTCGGCCGGGACAGTTGGTCGAAGCCGAGTCAGTTCGGACCCGAAGCTCAGTTGCCCGCGAGAGCTGGTTGACCTTGTGTCAGCTCAGACCCGGTACCGAGTCGGTCGGGGTAGCTGGTGAAGTCCACAGCTCCGCAGAGCCGGGTCCAAGTCTGCCAGGACAGCTGGTCGACCCGCGGCCCCTTGGACCCGGGACCGACTTGGCCGGGACAACTGGTCGATCCCACGTCAGCTGAAACCCGGGACGAGTCGGTCGGGATAGCTGGTCGACCCCACAGCTCCTCGGACTCGGGTCCGAGTCGGCCGGGACATTTGGTGGACCGCCCAGCTCCTCGGACCCGGGACGTTTTTGGCCGGGATAACCGGATGAGCCCATGTCAGCTCAAACCCGAGACGAGTCGGTCGGGAGAGCTGGTCGACGCCAAAGCTCCTCGGACTGGGGTCCAGGTCGGCCGGGACATCTAGTCGACCCCACAGCTCCTCGGACCCGGGACCACGTCGTCCGGGACAGCTGAGCGACCCCGCCTCAGCTCGGCCACGGGCCCAAATGGTCCAGGAGAGGTGGTCGACCCTGTGTAAGCTCGGACACGGGACGGAGTCGGGCAGGAGAGCTGGTCAACACCACAGCCCCTCGGCCCCGGGTCCAAGTCGGCCTGAACAGCTGGACGAGCCCGAGCCAGCTCGGACCAGGACAGAGTTGGCCGGGACCGCGGGTGGAGCCCACGGTTCCTCGGACCCGGGACCGCGTTGGCCCGGCTGACTGGATGACCCCGTGTCAGCTCGAACCCGGGCAGAGTCGGCCGGGAGAGCTGGTCATCCCCGCAGCTCTTCGGACCCGGGTCTGAGTCGGCTGGGACAGCTGATCGAGCCCTCGTCAGCTCGGAAGCCTGACCAACTGGGCTGGGATAGCTGGTTGAGCCTGTGTCTGCTCGGACAAGGGACCGAGTCGGCCGGGAGAGCTCTTCCATCCCCCGGCTCCTGGGACCCGCGTCTGAGTCGGCCGCGATACCTGGTGGACCCCAAAGCTCTTCGGATCAGGGGCCTAGTCGGCCGGGACAGCTGGTCGACCCGCGGCACCTTGGCCCCGGGACCGATTTGGCCGGGATAACAGGTCGACCCCACGTCAGCTCACGCCCGGGACGCGTCAGTCGGGAGAGCGGGTCGACCCCAGGGCTCCTCGGACCGGGAACCATGTCGTCCGGGAGAGCTGAGCGACCCCGCTTCAGCTCGGACACGTGACCAAATGATCCAGGGGTGATGGTCCACCCTGTGTAAGCCTGGACCCGGGACGGAGTCGGGCAGGATAGCTGGTCGACCCCACAGCGGCTCGGCCCCGGGTCCGAGTGGGCCGGAAGAGCTGGTCGACCCTGCGGCAAATCTGACCCGGGACCGGGTCGGCCGGCATAGCTTGTGTCTCCACAGCTCCTCGGACCTGGGTCCGAGGTGGCCGGGACAGCTGATGGAAACCGCGTCAGCTCGGACCCGCGACCGAGCTGGGTCAGGATTGCTGGCCGACCCTGTGTCAACTCGGACCCGGGAAGGAGTCGGCCTGGATAGCTAGGCGACCCAACAGCTCCTTGAACCTGGGTCCGTGTCGGCCGGAACAGCTGGTCGACCCCGCGGCAGCGCAAACCCGGGACGAGTCGGCTAGGAGAGCTGGTCGACCCTACAGCTCCTCGGACGCGGGTCCGAGTCGGCCGGGACAGTTGGTCGAAGCCGAGTCAGTTCGGACCCGAAGCTCAGTTGCCCGCGAGAGCTGGTTGACCTTGTGTCAGCTCAGACCCGGTACCGAGTCGGTCGGGGTAGCTGGTGAAGTCCACAGCTCCGCAGAGCCGGGTCCAAGTCTGCCAGGACAGCTGGTCGACCCGCGGCCCCTTGGACCCGGGACCGACTTGGCCGGGACAACTGGTCGATCCCACGTCAGCTGAAACCCGGGACGAGTCGGTCGGGATAGCTGGTCGACCCCACAGCTCCTCGGACTCGGGTCCGAGTCGGCCGGGTCATTTGCTGGACCGCCCAGCTCCTCGGACCCGGGACGTTTTTGGCCGGGATAACCGGATGAGCCCATGTCAGCTCAAACCCGAGACGAGTCGGTCGGGAGAGCTGGTCGACGCCAAAGCTCCTCGGACTGGGGTCCAGGTCGGCCGGGACATCTAGTCGACCCCACAGCTCCTCGGACCCAGGACCACGTCGTCCGGGACAGCTGTGCGACCCCGCCTCAGCTCGGCCACTAGCCCAAATGGTCCAGGAGAGGTGGTCGACCCTGTGTAAGCTCGGACACGGGACGGAGTCGGGCAGGAGAGCTGGTCAACACCACAGCCCCTCGGCCCCGGGTCCAAGTCGGCCTGAACAGCTGGACGAGCCCGAGTCAGCTCGGACCAGGACAGAGTTGGCCGGGACCGCGGGTGGAGCCCACGGTTCCTCGGACCCGGGACCGCGTTGGCCCGGCTGACTGGATGACCCCGTGTCAGCTCGAACCCGGGCAGAGTCGGCCGGGAGAGCTGGTCATCCCCGCAGCTCTTCGGACCCGGGTCTGAGTCGGCTGGGACAGCTGATCGACCCCTCGTCAGCCCGGAAGCCTGACCAACTGGGCTGGGATAGCTGGTTGAGCCTGTGTCTGCTCGGACAAGGGACCGAGTCGGCCGGGAGAGCTCTTCCACCCCCCAGCTCCTCGGACCCGCGTCTGAGTCGGCCTTGATACCTGGTGGACCACAAAGCTCTTCGGATCGGGGTCCTAGTCAGCCGGGACAGCTGATCGACCCCTCGTCAGCTCGGAAGCCTGACCAACTGGGCTCGGATAGCTGGTTGAGCCTGTGTCTGCACGGACAAGGGACCGAGTCGGCCAGGAGAGCTCTTCCACAACCCAGCTCCTGGGACCCGCGTCTGAGTCGGCCGCGATACCTGGTGGACCCCAAAGTCGGCCTGAGCTGGTCCTCAACGCGGCACAGGGGCAAGGGCCCGAGTCCTACAGGAAAGCCGGTCGACCACTCAGGCCCTGGGACACGGGCCCGAGTCCCCCAGGACAGCCTGTCGAACCCGCACGCCCTCGGACCCAGGCCCGAGGCACCCGGGACAGCTGGTCGACACCGCGGGACTTCGGACCTGGGGCTGAGTCACGTGGGACATGTGGTCGACCCCGTGGGCCCTCAGGCCCGGGCCCGAGTCGCCCGTGAAATCTGGTCGACACCACTGGCACGCGGACCCGGGCACGTTTCTCCCGGGACATCTGGTTGACCCCGCGGGGCCTCGGTCACGGGCCAGAGTGGCCCGGGACAGTTGGTGGACCCGCGGTCCCTCAGACTCAAGTGTACGTCGCCAGGGACAGCTGGTCAAGCCCGCGGGGCCTCAGACCCGGGCCCGATTCGCACGGGACGGCTGGTAGACACACAGGGCCCTCGCCCCCGGGCCCTATGCCCCCGGGACAACTGGTCGTCCCCGCGGGCACTCGGACTACGGTGCCATTCGCCAGGGGGAGCTGGTCGACCCACGGGCCTTCGGACCCGGGCCCGTGTCGCACGGCACAGCTGGTGGACACAGAGGACCCTCGGGCCTGGGCCCTAGGCGTCCGGGACAGCTGGTCGACACCGCGGTCCCTCCGAACAGGGCCCGAGTCGCCCGGGAGAGCTGGTCGACCCCACGGGACATGGGGCTCCAGCCCAAGTCGCCTGGGATAGCTGGTTGACCACGGGTCCTCGGACACACGCGCGGGTCGCCCAGGACAGCTCTTCGACACCCGGGCCCTCGGGTACGGTCCGAGGCACCCGGGACAACTGGTGGACACCGCAGGCCCTCGGGAATGGCCCCGAGTTCCCAAGGGACAGCTGGGCGACACCACAGGCACTCGAAGCCGAGCCGGAGTCTCCTGGGGCAGCTCGTCGACCCCGAGGGCCTTCGGACCCAAGCGCGAGTGTCCCGGGACAGCTGGTTGACCCCACGGGCCCTTGGGCAAGGGCCCGATTCCCATGGGACAGTCAGTCGACCTCTCAGGCCCTCGGACCCGGGCCCGAGACCCCCGGGACAGCCTGTCGACCCCGCAGGCACTCGGAGCCTGGCCGGTGTCGCCCGGGACATCTGGTCGCCCCCGCGTGCCCTCGGGCATGGGCCCGGGTCGCCCGGGACAGCGGCTCAACCGCAGGACCTTGCACCAGAACCCGAGTGGGCCGGGAGATATAGTTGACCCTGCGGGCCCTTGGGCACCGGCCCGAGTCGCCTGGGATCGGTGATCGACCCCGCGATCCCGCGAGCCCGGCCTGAGACGCCCGGGACCGCTGGTTGACCCCGGGGGCCCTCGGACACATGCGCGAGTCGCCAGGGGCAGCTGTTCGACACCCGAACCCTCGGGCAACGTCCGAGGCGCCCGGGACAGCAGGTGGACACCGCGGGCCCTCGGGCAGAGGCCTGATACGCCCAGGACTGCTGGTCGACCCCACGGGCCCTCGGACCCGGACCCGAGGGCCCTGGACAGCAGGTCGACACCGAGGGCCCAAGGACCCTGGCCGTGGTCGCCCGAGACAGCTGGTCGAACCCGTGGGACCTCGGACACGGGTCCGAGTGGACCGGGACAGCCTGTCGACCCTGTAGTCCCTCGGAACCGGCCCCGAGGCACCCGGGACCTCTGGTCGACCCCGCAGGCACTCGGAGCCTGGCCGAAGTTGCCCGGGACATCTGGTTCAGCCCGCGGGGCCTCGGGCAGGGGCCCAAGTCGCCTGGGAGACGTGGTCGCCCCCACGTGCCCTCAGCATGGGTCCGGGTCGCCAGGGACATCTGGTGGACCCCCAGGCCTCGGGCACGGTCCGAGTCGCCCGGGACAGTTGGAGGACACTGCGGGCCCTCGGGCACGGGCCTGAGACTCCCAGGAAGGCTGTTTGAAACCGCGGGCCCTCCGACAAGGTCCCGAGTCTCCTGGGACAACTGGTCGACCACGCGGGCCCTTTGGAACGGGCCCCAGTACCCCGGGACAGCTGGTCGAAACCGCCGGCCCTCGGAGCCAGGCCGGAGTCGCCCGGGACTGCTAGTCGACCCCGCGGGCCCTCTGGCCCGGGCCCCAGTCCCCCTGAAGTCTGGTCGACCCCGCTGGCACGCGGACCCGGGCACGATTCGCCCGGGACAGCTGGTCAACGCGGGACCCTGGACCAGAAACCGAGATGCCCGGGAGACTTGGTCGACACTGTGGGCCCTCGGGTACTGGCCTGAGTCGACCGGAACAGGTGGTCGACCCCGCCGGCTCTCGGACACAGGCCCGTGTGGCCGGGACCGCTGGTTGACCCCAGGGGCCCTCGGACAAAAGCGCGCATCGCCCGGGACAGCTGTTCGATACCCGGGCCCTCGGGCACGGTCCGAGTCGCCCGGAAAACCATGTCGACACGGTGGCCCTCGGACCAAAGCACGAGTGGCCCGGGACAGCTGGTCGACCCCGAGGGCTTTGGACACAAGCGTGTGTGTCCCAGTACAGCTGGTCCACAACGAGGGCACACGGGCAAGGGCCCGAGTCCTACAGGAAAGCTGGTCGACCACTCAGGCCCTCGGACACGGGCCCGAGTCCCCCAGGACAGCCTGTCGAACCCGCACGCCCTCGGAACCGGGCCCGAGGTACCCGGGACAGCTGGTCGACACCACGGGACTTCGGACCCGGGGCTGAGTCGCGTGGGACAGGTGGTCGACCCCGCGGGCCCTCGGGCCCGGGCCCCAGTCGCCCGTGAAATCTGGTCGACACCGCTGGCACGCGGACCCGGGCACGATTCTCCCGTGACATCTGGTTGACCCCGCGGGGCCTCGGGCACGGGCCAGAGTCACCCGGGACAGTTGGTGGACCCGCGGTCCCTCAGACTCCAGTGTAAGTCGCCAGGGACAGGTGGTCAAGCCCGCGGGGCCTCAGACCCGGGCCCGATTCGCACGGGACGGCTGGTCGACACCGAGGGCCCTCGCACCCGGTCCCTAGGCCCCCGGGACAACTGGTCGTCCCCGCGGGCACACGGACTACGGTGCCATTCGCCAGGGGGAGCTGGTCCACCCACGGGCCTTCGGACCCGGGCCCGTGTCGCACGGCACAGCTGGTGGACACAGAGGACCCTCGGGCCTGGGCCCTAGGCGTCCGGGACAGCTGGTCGACACCGCGGTCCCTCCGAACAGGGCCCGAGTCGCCCGGGATAGCTGGTCGACCCCACGGGACATCGGGCTCCAGCCCAAGTCGCCTGGGATAGCTGGTTGACCGCGGGTCCCCGGACACACGCGCGGGTCGCCCAGGACAGCTCTTCGACACCCGGGCCCTCGGGTACGGTCCGAGGCACCCGGGACAACTGGTGGACTCCGCAGGCCCTCGGGAATGGCCCCGAGTTCCCAAGGGACAGCTGGGCGACACCACAGGCACTCGGAGCCGAGCCGGAGTCTCCTGGGGCAGCTCGTCGACCCCGAGGGCCTTCGGACCCAAGCGCGAGTGTCCCGGGACAGCTGGTTGACCCCACGGGCCCTTGGGCAAGGGCCCGATTCCCATGGGACAGTCAGTCGACCTCTCAGGCCCTCGGACCCGGGCCCGAGACCCCCGGGACAGCCTGTCGACCCCGCAGGCACTCGGAGCCTGGCCGGAGTCGCCCGGGACATCTGGTCGCCCCCGCGTGCCCTCGGGCATGGGCCCGGGTCGCCCGGGACAGCGGCTCAACCGCAGGACCTTGGACCAGAACCCGAGTGGGCCGGGAGATATAGTTGACCCTGCGGGCCCTTGGGCACCGGCCGGAGTCGCCTGGGATCGGTGATCGACCCCGCGAACCCTCGAGCCGGGCCTGAGACGCCCGGGACCGCTGGTTGACCCCGGGGGCCCTCGGACACATGCGCGAGTCGCCAGGGGCAGCTGTTCGACACCCGAACCCTCGGGCACCGTCCGAGGCGCCCGGGACAGCTGGTGGACACCGCGGGCCCACGGGCACAGGCCTGAGACGCCCAGGACTGCTGGTCGACCCCACGGGCCCTCGGACCCGGACCCGAGTGCCCTGGACAGCAGGTCGACACCGAGGGCCCAAGGACCCTGGCCTTGGTCGCCCGAGACAGCTGGTCGAACCCGTGGGACCTCGGACACGGGTCCGAGTGGACCGGGACAGCCTGTCGACCCTGTAGTCCCTCAGAACCGGCCCCGAGGCACCCGTTACCTCTGGTCGACCCCGCAGGCACTCGGAGCCTGGCCGAAGTCGCCCGGGACATCTGGTTCACCCCGCGGGGCCTCGGGCGGGGGCCCAAGTCGCCTGGGAGACGTGGTCGCCCCCACGTGCCCTCAGCATGGGCCCGGGTCGCCAGGGACATCTGGTCGACACCCAGGCCTCGGGCACGGTCCGAGTCGCCCGGGACAGTTGGAGGACACTGCGGGCCCTCGGGCACGGGCCTGAGACGCCCAGGAAGGCTGTTTGAAACCGCGGGCCCTCCGACAAGGTCCCGAGTCTCCTGGGACAACTGGTCGACCACGCGGGCCCTTTGGAACGGGCCCCAGTACCCCGGGACAGCTGGTCGAAACCGCCGGCCCTCGGAGCCAGGCCGGAGTCGCCCGGGACTGCTAGTCGACCCCGCGGGCCCTCAGGCCCGGGCCCGAGTCCCCCTGAAGTCTGGTAGACCCCGCTGGCACGCGGACCCGGGCACGATTCGCCCGGGACAGCTGGTCAACGCGGGACCCTGGACCAGAAACCGAGATGCCCGGGAGAGTTGGTCGACACTGTGGGCCCTCGGGTACCGGCCTGAGTCGCCCGGAACAGGTGGTCGACCCCGCGGGCTCTCGGACACAGGCCCGTGTGGCCGGGACCGCTGGTTGACCCCAGGGGCCCTCGGACAAAAGCGCGCATCGCCCGGGACAGCTGTTCGATACCCGGGCCCTCGGGCACGGTCCGAGTCGCCCGGAAAACCATGTCGACACGGTGGCCCTCGGACCAAAGCACGAGTGGCCCGGGACAGCTGGTCGACCCCGAGGGCTTTGGACACAAGCGTGTGTGTCCCAGTACAGCTGGTCCACAACGAGGGCACACGGGCAAGAGCCCGAGTCCTACAGGAAAGCTGGTCGACCACTCAGGCCCTCGGACACGGGCCCGAGTCCCCCAGGACAGCCTGTCGAACCCGCACGCCCTCGGAACCGGGCCCGAGGTACCCGGGACAGCTGGTCGACACCACGGGACTTCGGACCCGGGGCTGAGTCGCGTGGGACAGGTGGTCGACCCCGCGGGCCCTCGGGCCCGGGCCCGAGTCGCCCGTGAAATCTGGTCGACACCGCTGGCACGCGGACCCGGGCACGATTCTCCCGTGACATCTGGTTGATCCCGCGGGGCCTCGGGCACGGGCCAGAGTCGCCCGGGACAGTTGGAGGACCCGCCGTCCCCCAGACTCAAGTGCAAGTCGCCAGGGACAGCTGGTCAAGCCCGCGGGGCCTCAGACCCGGGCCCGATTCGCACGGGACGGCTGGTCGACACCGAGGGCCCTCGCACCCGGTCCCTAGGCCCCCGGGACAACTGGTCGTCCCCGCGGGCACACGGACTACAGTGCCATTCGCCAGGGGGAGCTGGTCGACCCACGGGCCTTCGGACCCGGGCCCGTGTCGCACGGCACAGCTGGTGGACACAGAGGACCCTCGGGCCTGGGCCCTAGGCGTCCGGGACAGCTGGTCGACACCGCGGTCCCTCCGAACAGGGCCCGAGTCGCCCGGGATAGCTGGTCGACCCCACGGGACATCGGGCTCCAGCCCAAGTCGCCTGGGATAGCTGGTTGACCGCGGGTCCCCGGACACACGCGCGGGTCGCCCAGGACAGCTCTTTGACACCCGGGCCCTCGGGTACGGTCCGAGGCACCCGGGACAACTGGTGGACTCCGCAGGCCCTCGGGAATGGCCCCGAGTTCCCAAGGGACAGCTGGGCGACACCACAGGCACTCGGAGCCGAGCCGGAGTCTCCTGGGGCAGCTCGTCGACCCCGAGGGCCTTCGGACCCAAGCGCGAGTGTCCCGGGACAGCTGGTTGACCCCACGGGCCCTTGGGCAAGGGCCCGATTCCCATGGGACAGTCAGTCGACCTCTCAGGCCCTCGGACCCGGGCCCGAGACCCCCGGGACAGCCTGTCGACCCCGCAGGCACTCGGAGCCTGGCCGGAGTCGCCCGGGACATCTGGTCGCCCCCGCGTGCCCTCGGGCATGGGCCCGGGTCGCCCGGGACAGCGGCTCAACCGCAGGACCTTGGACCAGAACCCGAGTGGGCCGGGAGATATAGTTGACCCTGCGGGCCCTTGGGCACCGGCCGGAGTCGCCTGGGATCGGTGATCGACCCCGCGATCCCTCGAGCCGGGCCTGAGACGCCCGGGACCGCTGGTTGACCCCGGGGGCCCTCGGACACATGCGCGAGTCGCCAGGGGCAGCTGTTCGACACCCGAACCCTCGGGCACCGTCCGAGGCGCCCGGGACAGCTGGTGGACACCGCGGGCCCACGGGCACAGGCCTGAGACGCCCAGGACTGCTGGTCGACCCCACGGGCCCTCGGACCCGGACCCGAGTGCCCTGGACAGCAGGTCGACACCGAGGGCCCAAGGACCCTGGCCTTGGTCGCCCGAGACAGCTGGTCGAACCCGTGGGACCTCGGACACGGGTCCGAGTGGACCGGGACAGCCTGTCGACCCTGTAGTCCCTCAGAACCGGCCCCGAGGCACCCGGGACCTCTGGTCGACCCCGCAGGCACTCGGAGCCTGGCCGAAGTCGCCCGGGACATCTGGTTCACCCCGCGGGGCCTCGGGCGGGGGCCCAAGTCGCCTGGGAGACGTGGTCGCCCCCACGTGCCCTCAGCATGGGCCCGGGTCGCCAGGGACATCTGGTCGACACCCAGGCCTCGGGCACGGTCCGAGTCGCCCGGGACAGTTGGAGGACACTGCGGGCCCTCGGGCACGGGCCTGAGACGCCCAGGAAGGCTGTTTGAAACCGCGGGCCCTCCGACAAGGTCCCGAGTCTCCTGGGACAACTGGTCGACCACGCGGGCCCTTTGGAACGGGCCCCAGTACCCCGGGACAGCTGGTCGAAACCGCCGGCCCTCGGAGCCAGGCCGGAGTCGCCCGGGACTGCTAGTCGACCCCGCGGGCCCTCAGGCCCGGGCCCGAGTCCCCCTGAAGTCTGGTCGACCCCGCTGGCATGCGGACCCGGGCACGATTCGCCCGGGACAGCTGGTCAACGCGGGACCCTGGACCAGAAACCGAGATGCCCGGGAGAGTTGGTCGACACTGTGGGCCCTCGGGTACCGGCCTGAGTCGCCCGGAACAGGTGGTCGACCCCGCGGGCTCTCGGACACAGGCCCGTGTTGCCGGGACCGCTGGTTGACCCCAGGGGCCCTCGGACAAAAGCGCGCATCGCCCGGGACAGCTGTTCGATACCCGGGCCCTCGGGCACGGTCCGAGTCGCCCGGAAAACCATGTCGACACGGTGGCCCTCGGACCAAAGCACGAGTGGCCCGGGACAGCTGGTCGACCCCGAGGGCTTTGGACACAAGCGTGTGTGTCCCAGTACAGCTGGTCCACAACGAGGGCACACGGGCAAGGGCCCGAGTCCTACAGGAAAGCTGGTCGACCACTCAGGCCCTCGGACACGGGCCCGAGTCCCCCAGGACAGCCTGTCGAACCCGCACGCCCTCGGAACCGGGCCCGAGGTACCCGGGACAGCTGGTCGACACCACGGGACTTCGGACCCGGGGCTGAGTCGCGTGGGACAGGTGGTCGACCCCGCGGGCCCTCGGGCCCGGGCCCGAGTCGCCCGTGAAATCTGGTCGACACCGCTGGCACGCGGACCCGGGCACGATTCTCCCGTGACATCTGGTTGACCCCGCGGGGCCTCGGGCACGGGCCAGAGTCGCCCGGGACAGTTGGTGGACCCGCGGTCCCTCAGACTCAAGTGTAAGTCGCCAGGGACAGCTGGTCAAGCCCGCGGGGCCTCAGACCCGGGCCCGATTCGCACGGGACGGCTGGTCGACACCGAGGGCCCTCGCACCCGGTCCCTAGGCCCCCGGGACAACTGGTCGTCCCCGCGGGCACACGGACTACAGTGCCATTCGCCAGCGGGAGCTGGTCGACCCACGGGCCTTCGGACCCGGGCCCGTGTCGCACGGCACAGCTGGTGGACACAGAGGACCCTCGGGCCTGGGCCCTAGGCGTCCGGGACAGCTGGTCGACACCGCAGTCCCTCCGAACAGGGCCCGAGTCGCCCGGGATAGCTGGTCGACCCCACGGGACATCGGGCTCCAGCCCAAGTCGCCTGGGATAGCTGGTTGACCGCGGGTCCCCGGACACACGCGCGGGTCGCCCAGGACAGCTCTTTGACACCCGGGCCCTCGGGTACGGTCCGAGGCACCCGGGACAACTGGTGGACTCCGCAGGCCCTCGGGAATGGCCCCGAGTTCCCAAGGGACAGCTGGGCGACACCACAGGTACTCGGAGCCGAGCCGGAGTCTCCTGGGGCAGCTCGTCGACCCCGAGGGCCTTCGGACCCAAGCGCGAGTGTCCCGGGACAGCTGGTTGACCCCACGGGCCCTTGGGCAAGGGCCCGATTCCCATGGGACAGTCAGTCGACCTCTCAGGCCCTCGGACCCGGGCCCGAGACCCCCGGGACAGCCTGTCGACCCCGCAGGCACTCGGAGCCTGGCCGGAGTCGCCCGGGACATCTGGTCGCCCCCGCGTGCCCTCGGGCATGGGCCCGGGTCGCCCGGGACAGCGGCTCAACCGCAGGACCTTGGACCAGAACCCGAGTGGGCCGGGAGATATAGTTGACCCTGCGGGCCCTTGGGCACCGGCCGGAGTCGCCTGGGATCGGTGATCGACCCCGCGATCCCTCGAGCCGGGCCTGAGACGCCCGGGACCGCTGGTTGACCCCGGGGGCCCTCGGACACATGTGCGAGTCGCCAGGGGCAGCTGTTCGACACCCGAACCCTCGGGCACCGTCCAAGGCGCCCGGGACAGCTGGTGGACACCGCGGGCCCACGGGCACAGGCCTGAAACGCCCAGGACTGCTGGTCGACCCCACGGGCCCTCGGACCCGGACCCGAGTGCCCTGGACAGCAGGTCGACACCGAGGGCCCAAGGACCCTGGCCTTGGTCGCCCGAGACAGCTGGTCGAACCCGTGGGACCTCGGACACGGGTCCGAGTGGACCGGGACAGCCTGTCGACCCTGTAGTCCCTCAGAACCGGCCCCGAGGCACCCGGGACCTCTGGTCGACCCCGCAGGCACTCGGAGCCTGGCCGAAGTCGCCCGGGACTGCTAGTCGACCCCGCGGGCCCTCAGGCCCGGGCCCGAGTCCCCCTGAAGTCTGGTCGACCCCGCTGGCACGCGGACCCGGGCACGATTCGCCCGGGACAGCTGGTCAACGCGGGACCCTGGACCAGAAACCGAGATGCCCGGGAGAGTTGGTCGACACTGTGGGCCCTCGGGTACCGGCCTGATTCGCCCGGAACAGGTGGTCGACCCCGCGGGCTCTCGGACACAGGCCCGTGTTGCCGGGACCGCTGGTTGACCCCAGGGGCCCTCGGACAAAAGCGCGCATCGCCCGGGACAGCTGTTCGATACCCGGGCCCTCGGGCACGGTGCGAGTCGCCCGGAAAACCATGTCGACACGGTGGCCCTCGGACCAAAGCACGAGTGGCCCGGGACAGCTGGTCGACCCCGAGGGCTTTGGACACAAGCGTGTGTGTCCCAGTACAGCTGGTCCACAACGAGGGCACACGGGCAAGGGCCCGAGTCCTACAGGAAAGCTGGTCGACCACTCAGGCCCTCGGACACGGGCCCGAGTCCCCCAGGACAGCCTGTCGAACCCGCACGCCCTCGGAACCGGGCCTGAAGTACCCGGGACAGCTGGTCGACACCACGGGACTTCGGACCCGGGGCTGAGTCGCGTGGGACAGGTGGTCGACCCCGCGGGCCCTCGGGCCCGGGCCCGAGTCGCCCGTGAAATCTGGTCGACACCGCTGGCACGCGGACCCGGGCACGATTCTCCCGTGACATCTGGTTGACCCCGCGGGGCCTCGGGCACGGGCCAGAGTCGCCCGGGACAGTTGGTGGACCCGCGGTCCCTCAGACTCAAGTGTAAGTCGCCAGGGACAGCTGGTCAAGCCCGCGGGGCCTCAGACCCGGGCCCGATTCGCACGGGACGGCTGGTCGACACCGAGGGCCCTCGCACCCGGTCCCTAGGCCCCCGGGACAACTGGTCGTCCCCGCGGGCACACGGACTACAGTGCCATTCGCCAGGGGGAGCTGGTCCACCCACAGGCCTTCGGACCCGGGCCCGTGTCGCACGGCACAGCTGGTGGACACAGAGGACCCTCGGGCCTGGGCCCTAGGCGTCCGGGACAGCTGGTCGACACCGCAGTCCCTCCGAACAGGGCCCGAGTCGCCCGG
Source organism: Sus scrofa (assembly GCF_054392235.1). Taxonomy (NCBI): domain Eukaryota; kingdom Metazoa; phylum Chordata; class Mammalia; order Artiodactyla; family Suidae; genus Sus; species Sus scrofa. The sequence continues at coordinate 29,531,631 of NC_139389.1, read as the reverse complement.
GATAGCTGGTCGACCCCACGGGACATCGGGCTCCAGCCCAAGTCGCCTGGGATAGCTGGTTGACCGCGGGTCCCCGGACACACGCGCGGGTCGCCCAGGACAGCTCTTCGACACCCGGGCCCTCGGGTACGGTCCGAGGCACCCGGGACAACTGGTGGACTCCGCAGGCCCTCGGGAATGGCCCCGAGTTCCCAAGGGACAGCTGGGCGACACCACAGGTACTCGGAGCCGAGCCGGAGTCTCCTGGGGCAGCTCGTCGACCCCGAGGGCCTTCGGACCCAAGCGCGAGTGTCCCGGGACAGCTGGTTGACCCCACGGGCCCTTGGGCAAGGGCCCGATTCCCATGGGACAGTCAGTCGACCTCTCAGGCCCTCGGACCCGGGCCCGAGACCCCCGGGACAGCCTGTCGACCCCGCAGGCACTCGGAGCCTGGCCGGAGTCGCCCGGGACATCTGGTCGCCCCGGCGTGCCCTCGGGCATGGGCCCGGGTCGCCCGGGACAGCGGCTCAACCGCAGGACCTTGGACCAGAACCCGACTGGGCCGGGAGATATAGTTGACCCTGCGGGCCCTTGGGCACCGGCCGGAGTCGCCTGGGATCGGTGATCGACCCCGCGATCCCTCGAGCCGGGCCTGAGACGCCCAGGACCGCTGGTTGACCCCGGCGGCCCTCGGACACATGCGCGAGTCGCCAGGGGCAGCTGTTCGACACCCGAACCCTCGGGCACCGTCCGAGGCGCCCGGGACAGCTGGTGGACACCGCGGGCCCACGGGCACAGGCCTGAGACGCCCAGGACTGCTGGTCGACCCCACGGGCCCTCGGACCCGGACCCGAGTGCCCTGGACAGCAGGTCGACACCGAGGGCCCAAGGACCCTGGCCTTGGTCGCCCGAGACAGCTGGTCGAACCCGTGGGACCTCGGACACGGGTCCGAGTGGACCGGGACAGCCTGTCGACCCTGTAGTCCCTCAGAACCGGCCCCGAGGCACCCGGGACCTCTGGTCGACCCCGCAGGCACTCGGAGCCTGGCCGAAGTCGCCCGGGACATCTGGTTCACCCCGCGGGGCCTCGGGCGGGGGCCCAAGTCGCCTGGGAGACGTGGTCGCCCCCACGTGCCCTCAGCATGGGCCCGGGTCGCCAGGGACATCTGGTCGACACCCAGGCCTCGGGCACGGTCCGAGTCGCCCGGGACAGTTGGAGGACACTGCGGGCCCTCGGGCACGGGCCTGAGACGCCCAGGAAGGCTGTTTGAAACCGCGGGCCCTCCGACAAGGTCCCGAGTCTCCTGGGACAACTGGTCGACCACGCGGGCCCTTTGGAACGGGCCCCAGTACCCCGGGACAGCTGGTCGAAACCGCCGGCCCTCGGAGCCAGGCCGGAGTCGCCCGGGACTGCTAGTCGACCCCGCGGGCCCTCAGGCCCGGGCCCGAGTCCCCCTGAAGTCTGGTCGACCCCGCTGGCATGCGGACCCGGGCACGATTCGCCCGGGACAGCTGGTCAACGCGGGACCCTGGACCAGAAACCGAGATGCCCGGGAGAGTTGGTCGACACTGTGGGCCCTCGGGTACCGGCCTGAGTCGCCCGGAACAGGTGGTCGACCCCGCGGGCTCTCGGACACAGGCCCGTGTTGCCGGGACCGCTGGTTGACCCCAGGGGCCCTCGGACAAAAGCGCGCATCGCCCGGGACAGCTGTTCGATACCCGGGCCCTCGGGCACGGTCCGAGTCGCCCGGAAAACCATGTCGACACGGTGGCCCTCGGACCAAAGCACGAGTGGCCCGGGACAGCTGGTCGACCCCGAGGGCTTTGGACACAAGCGTGTGTGTCCCAGTACAGCTGGTCCACAACGAGGGCACACGGGCAAGGGCCCGAGTCCTACAGGAAAGCTGGTCGACCACTCAGGCCCTCGGACACGGGCCCGAGTCCCCCAGGACAGCCTGTCGAACCCGCACGCCCTCGGAACCGGGCCCGAGGTACCCGGGACAGCTGGTCGACACCACGGGACTTCGGACCCGGGGCTGAGTCGCGTGGGACAGGTGGTCGACCCCGCGGGCCCTCGGGCCCGGGCCCGAGTCGCCCGTGAAATCTGGTCGACACCGCTGGCACGCGGACCCGGGCACGATTCTCCCGTGACATCTGGTTGACCCCGCGGGGCCTCGGGCACGGGCCAGAGTCGCCCGGGACAGTTGGTGGACCCGCGGTCCCTCAGACTCAAGTGTAAGTCGCCAGGGACAGCTGGTCAAGCCCGCGGGGCCTCAGACCCGGGCCCGATTCGCACGGGACGGCTGGTCGACACCGAGGGCCCTCGCACCCGGTCCCTAGGCCCCCGGGACAACTGGTCGTCCCCGCGGGCACACGGACTACAGTGCCATTCGCCAGCGGGAGCTGGTCGACCCACGGGCCTTCGGACCCGGGCCCGTGTCGCACGGCACAGCTGGTGGACACAGAGGACCCTCGGGCCTGGGCCCTAGGCGTCCGGGACAGCTGGTCGACACCGCAGTCCCTCCGAACAGGGCCCGAGTCGCCCGGGATAGCTGGTCGACCCCACGGGACATCGGGCTCCAGCCCAAGTCGCCTGGGATAGCTGGTTGACCGCGGGTCCCCGGACACACGCGCGGGTCGCCCAGGACAGCTCTTTGACACCCGGGCCCTCGGGTACGGTCCGAGGCACCCGGGACAACTGGTGGACTCCGCAGGCCCTCGGGAATGGCCCCGAGTTCCCAAGGGACAGCTGGGCGACACCACAGGTACTCGGAGCCGAGCCGGAGTCTCCTGGGGCAGCTCGTCGACCCCGAGGGCCTTCGGACCCAAGCGCGAGTGTCCCGGGACAGCTGGTTGACCCCACGGGCCCTTGGGCAAGGGCCCGATTCCCATGGGACAGTCAGTCGACCTCTCAGGCCCTCGGACCCGGGCCCGAGACCCCCGGGACAGCCTGTCGACCCCGCAGGCACTCGGAGCCTGGCCGGAGTCGCCCGGGACATCTGGTCGCCCCGGCGTGCCCTCGGGCATGGGCCCGGGTCGCCCGGGACAGCGGCTCAACCGCAGGACCTTGGACCAGAACCCGAGTGGGCCGGGAGATATAGTGGACCCTGCGGGCCCTTGGGCACCGGCCGGAGTCGCCTGGGATCGGTGATCGACCCCGCGATCCCTCGAGCCGGGCCTGAGACGCCCGGGACCGCTGGTTGACCCCGGGGGCCCTCGGACACATGTGCGAGTCGCCAGGGGCAGCTGTTCGACACCCGAACCCTCGGGCACCGTCCGAGGCGCCCGGGACAGCTGGTGGACACCGCGGGCCCACGGGCACAGGCCTGAGACGCCCAGGACTGCTGGTCGACCCCACGGGCCCTCGGACCCGGACCCGAGTGCCCTGGACAGCAGGTCGACACCGAGGGCCCAAGGACCCTGGCCTTGGTCGCCCGAGACAGCTGGTCGAACCCGTGGGACCTCGGACACGGGTCCGAGTGGACCGGGACAGCCTGTCGACCCTGTAGTCCCTCAGAACCGGCCCCGAGGCACCCGGGACCTCTGGTCGACCCCGCAGGCACTCGGAGCCTGGCCGAAGTCGCCCGGGACTGCTAGTCGACCCCGCGGGCCCTCAGGCCCGGGCCCGAGTCCCCCTGAAGTCTGGTCGACCCCGCTGGCACGCGGACCCGGGCACGATTCGCCCGGGACAGCTGGTCAACGCGGGACCCTGGACCAGAAACCGAGATGCCCGGGAGAGTTGGTCGACACTGTGGGCCCTCGGGTACCGGCCTGAGTCGCCCGGAACAGGTGGTCGACCCCGCGGGCTCTCGGACACAGGCCCGTGTTGCCGGGACCGCTGGTTGACCCCAGGGGCCCTCGGACAAAAGCGCGCATCGCCCGGGACAGCTGTTCGATACCCGGGCCCTCGGGCACGGTCCGAGTCGCCCGGAAAACCATGTCGACACGGTGGCCCTCGGACCAAAGCACGAGTGGCCCGGGACAGCTGGTCGACCCCGAGGGCTTTGGACACAAGCGTGTGTGTCCCAGTACAGCTGGTCCACAACGAGGGCACACGGGCAAGGGCCCGAGTCCTACAGGAAAGCTGGTCGACCACTCAGGCCCTCGGACACGGGCCCGAGTCCCCCAGGACAGCCTGTCGAACCCGCACGCCCTCGGAACCGGGCCTGAAGTACCCGGGACAGCTGGTCGACACCACGGGACTTCGGACCCGGGGCTGAGTCGCGTGGGACAGGTGGTCGACCCCGCGGGCCCTCGGGCCCGGGCCCGAGTCGCCCGTGAAATCTGGTCGACACCGCTGGCACGCGGACCCGGGCACGATTCTCCCGTGACATCTGGTTGACCCCGCGGGGCCTCGGGCACGGGCCAGAGTCGCCCGGGACAGTTGGTGGACCCGCGGTCCCTCAGACTCAAGTGTAAGTCGCCAGGGACAGCTGGTCAAGCCCGCGGGGCCTCAGACCCGGGCCCGATTCGCACGGGACGGCTGGTCGACACCGAGGGCCCTCGCACCCGGTCCCTAGGCCCCCGGGACAACTGGTCGTCCCCGCGGGCACACGGACTACAGTGCCATTCGCCAGGGGGAGCTGGTCCACCCACAGGCCTTCGGACCCGGGCCCGTGTCGCACGGCACAGCTGGTGGACACAGAGGACCCTCGGGCCTGGGCCCTAGGCGTCCGGGACAGCTGGTCGACACGGCAGTCCCTCCGAACAGGGCCCGAGTCGCCCGGGATAGCTGGTCGACCCCACGGGACATCGGGCTCCAGCCCAAGTCGCCTGGGATAGCTGGTTGACCGCGGGTCCCCGGACACACGCGCGGGTCGCCCAGGACAGCTCTTCGACACCCGGGCCCTCGGGTACGGTCCGAGGCACCCGGGACAACTGGTGGACTCCGCAGGCCCTCGGGAATGGCCCCGAGTTCCCAAGGGACAGCTGGGCGACACCACAGGTACTCGGAGCCGAGCCGGAGTCTCCTGGGGCAGCTCGTCGACCCCGAGGGCCTTCGGACCCAAGCGCGAGTGTCCCGGGACAGCTGGTTGACCCCACGGGCCCTTGGGCAAGGGCCCGATTCCCATGGGACAGTCAGTCGACCTCTCAGGCCCTCGGACCCGGGCCCGAGACCCCCGGGACAGCCTGTCGACCCCGCAGGCACTCGGAGCCTGGCCGGAGTCGCCCGGGACATCTGGTCGCCCCGGCGTGCCCTCGGGCATGGGCCCGGGTCGCCCGGGACAGCGGCTCAACCGCAGGACCTTGGACCAGAACCCGAGTGGGCCGGGAGATATAGTTGACCCTGCGGGCCCTTGGGCACCGGCCGGAGTCGCCTGGGATCGGTGATCGACCCCGCGATCCCTCGAGCCGGGCCTGAGACGCCCAGGACCGCTGGTTGACCCCGGCGGCCCTCGGACACATGCGCGAGTCGCCAGGGGCAGCTGTTCGACACCCGAACCCTCGGGCACCGTCCGAGGCGCCCGGGACAGCTGGTGGACACCGCGGGCCCACGGGCACAGGCCTGAGACGCCCAGGACTGCTGGTCGACCCCACGGGCCCTCGGACCCGGACCCGAGTGCCCTGGACAGCAGGTCGACACCGAGGGCCCAAGGACCCTGGCCTTGGTCGCCCGAGACAGCTGGTCGAACCCGTGGGACCTCGGACACGGGTCCGAGTGGACCGGGACAGCCTGTCGACCCTGTAGTCCCTCAGAACCGGCCCCGAGGCACCCGGGACCTCTGGTCGACCCCGCAGGCACTCGGAGCCTGGCCGAAGTCGCCCGGGACATCTGGTTCACCCCGCGGGGCCTCGGGCGGGGGCCCAAGTCGCCTGGGAGACGTGGTCGCCCCCACGTGCCCTCAGCATGGGCCCGGGTCGCCAGGGACATCTGGTCGACACCCAGGCCTCGGGCACGGTCCGAGTCGCCCGGGACAGTTGGAGGACACTGCGGGCCCTCGGGCACGGGCCTGAGACGCCCAGGAAGGCTGTTTGAAACCGCGGGCCCTCCGACAAGGTCCCGAGTCTCCTGGGACAACTGGTCGACCACGCGGGCCCTTTGGAACGGGCCCCAGTACCCCGGGACAGCTGGTCGAAACCGCCGGCCCTCGGAGCCAGGCCGGAGTCGCCCGGGACTGCTAGTCGACCCCGCGGGCCCTCAGGCCCGGGCCCGAGTCCCCCTGAAGTCTGGTCGACCCCGCTGGCACGCGGACCCGGGCACGATTCGCCCGGGACAGCTGGTCAACGCGGGACCCTGGACCAGAAACCGAGATGCCCGGGAGAGTTGGTCGACACTGTGGGCCCTCGGGTACCGGCCTGAGTCGCCCGGAACAGGTGGTCGACCCCGCGGGCTCTCGGACACAGGCCCGTGTTGCCGGGACCGCTGGTTGACCCCAGGGGCCCTCGGACAAAAGCGCGCATCGCCCGGGACAGCTGTTCGATACCCGGGCCCTCGGGCACGGTCCGAGTCGCCCGGAAAACCATGTCGACACGGTGGCCCTCGGACCAAAGCACGAGTGGCCCGGGACAGCTGGTCGACCCCGAGGGCTTTGGACACAAGCGTGTGTGTCCCAGTACAGCTGGTCCACAACGAGGGCACACGGGCAAGGGCCCGAGTCCTACAGGAAAGCTGGTCGACCACTCAGGCCCTCGGACACGGGCCCGAGTCCCCCAGGACAGCCTGTCGAACCCGCACGCCCTCGGAACCGGGCCCGAGGTACCCGGGACAGCTGGTCGACACCACGGGACTTCGGACCCGGGGCTGAGTCGCGTGGGACAGGTGGTCGACCCCGCGGGCCCTCGGGCCCGGGCCCCAGTCGCCCGTGAAATCTGGTCGACACCGCTGGCACGCGGACCCGGGCACGATTCTCCCGTGACATCTGGTTGACCCCGCGGGGCCTCGGGCACGGGCCAGAGTCGCCCGGGACAGTTGGTGGACCCGCGGTCCCTCAGACTCAAGTGTAAGTCGCCAGGGACAGCTGGTCAAGCCCGCGGGGCCTCAGACCCGGGCCCGATTCGCACGGGACGGCTGGTCGACACCGAGGGCCCTCGCACCCGGTCCCTAGGCCCCCGGGACAACTGGTCGTCCCCGCGGGCACACGGACTACAGTGCCATTCGCCAGGGGGAGCTGGTCCACCCACGGGCCTTCGGACCCGGGCCCGTGTCGCACGGCACAGCTGGTGGACACAGAGGACCCTCGGGCCTGGGCCCTAGGCGTCCGGGACAGCTGGTCGACACCGCAGTCCCTCCGAACAGGGCCCGAGTCGCCCGGGATAGCTGGTCGACCCCACGGGACATCGGGCTCCAGCCCAAGTCGCCTGGGATAGCTGGTTGACCGCGGGTCCCCGGACACACGCGCGGGTCGCCCAGGACAGCTCTTTGACACCCGGGCCCTCGGGTACGGTCTGAGGCACCCGGGACAACTGGTGGACTCCGCAGGCCCTCGGGAATGGCCCCGAGTTCCCAAGGGACAGCTGGGCGACACCACAGGCACTCGGAGCCGAGCCGGAGTCTCCTGGGGCAGCTCGTCGACCCCGAGGGCCTTCGGACCCAAGCGCGAGTGTCCCGGGACAGCTGGTTGACCCCACGGGCCCTTGGGCAAGGGCCCGATTCCCATGGGACAGTCAGTCGACCTCTCAGGCCCTCGGACCCGGGCCCGAGACCCCCGGGACAGCCTGTCGACCCCGCAGGCACTCGGAGCCTGGCCGGAGTCGCCCGGGACATCTGGTCGCCCCCGCGTGCCCTCGGGCATGGGCCCGGGTCGCCCGGGACAGCAGCTCAACCGCAGGACCTTGGACCAGAACCCGAGTGGGCCGGGAGATATAGTTGACCCTGCGGGCCCTTGGGCACCGGCCGGAGTCGCCTGGGATCGGTGATCGACCCCGCGATCCCTCGAGCCGGGCCTGAGACGCCCGGGACCGCTGGTTGACCCCGGGGGCCCTCGGACACATGTGCGAGTCGCCAGGGGCAGCTGTTCGACACCCGAACCCTCGGGCACCGTCCGAGGCGCCCGGGACAGCTGGTGGACACCGCGGGCCCACGGGCACAGGCCTGAGACGCCCAGGACTGCTGGTCGACCCCACGGGCCCTCGGACCCGGACCCGAGTGCCCTGGACAGCAGGTCGACACCGAGGGCCCAAGGACCCTGGCCTTGGTCGCCCGAGACAGCTGGTCGAACCCGTGGGACCTCGGACACGGGTCCGAGTGGACCGGGACAGCCTGTCGACCCTGTAGTCCCTCAGAACCGGCCCCGAGGCACCCGGGACCTCTGGTCGACCCCGCAGGCACTCGGAGCCAGGCCGGAGTCGCCCGGGACTGCTAGTCGACCCCGCGGGCCCTCAGGCCCGGGCCCGAGTCCCCCTGAAGTCTGGTCGACCCCGCTGGCACGCGGACCCGGGCACGATTCGCCCGGGACAGCTGGTCAACGCGGGACCCTGGACCAGAAACCGAGATGCCCGGGAGAGTTGGTCGACACTGTGGGCCCTCGGGTACCGGCCTGAGTCGCCCGGAACAGGTGGTCGACCCCGCGGGCTCTCGGACACAGGCCCGTGTTGCCGGGACCGCTGGTTGACCCCAGGGGCCCTCGGACAAAAGCGCGCATCGCCCGGGACAGCTGTTCGATACCCGGGCCCTCGGGCACGGTCCGAGTCGCCCGGAAAACCATGTCGACACGGTGGCCCTCGGACCAAAGCACGAGTGGCCCGGGACAGCTGGTCGACCCCGAGGGCTTTGGACACAAGCGTGTGTGTCCCAGTACAGCTGGTCCACAACGAGGGCACACGGGCAAGGGCCCGAGAACTACAGGAAAGCTGGTCGACCACTCAGGCCCTCGGACACGGGCCCGAGTCCCCCAGGACAGCCTGTCGAACCCGCACGCCCTCGGAACCGGGCCCGAGGTACCCGGGACAGCTGGTCGACACCACGGGACTTCGGACCCGGGGCTGAGTCGCGTGGGACAGGTGGTCGACCCCGCGGGCCCTCGGGCCCGGGCCCGAGTCGCCCGTGAAATCTGGTCGACACCGCTGGCACGCGGACCCGGGCACGATTCTCCCGTGACATCTGGTTGACCCCGCGGGGCCTCGGGCACGGGCCAGAGTCGCCCGGGACAGTTGGTGGACCCGCGGTCCCTCAGACTCAAGTGTAAGTCGCCAGGGACAGCTGGTCAAGCCCGCGGGGCCTCAGACCCGGGCCCGATTCGCACGGGACGGCTGGTCGACACCGAGGGCCCTCGCACCCGGTCCCTAGGCCCCCGGGACAACTGGTCGTCCCCGCGGGCACACGGACTACAGTGCCATTCGCCAGGGGGAGCTGGTCCACCCACGGGCCTTTGGACCCGGGCCCGTGTCGCACGGCACAGCTGGTGGACACAGAGGACCCTCGGGCCTGGGCCCTAGGCGTCCGGGACAGCTGGTCGACAGCGCGGTCCCTCCGAACAGGGCCCGAGTCGCCCGGGATAGCTGGTCGACCCCACGGGACATCGGGCTCCAGCCCAAGTCGCCTGGGATAGCTGGTTGACCGCGGGTCCCCGGACACACGCGCGGGTCGCCCAGGACAGCTCTTTGACACCCGGGCCCTCGGGTACGGTCCGAGTCACCCTGGACAACTGGTGGACTCCGCAGGCCCTCGGGAATGGCCCCGAGTTCCCAAGGGACAGCTGGGCGACACCACAGGCACTCGGAGCCGAGCCGGAGTCTCCTGGGGCAGCTCGTCGACCCCGAGGGCCTTCGGACCCAAGCGCGAGTGTCCCGGGACAGCTGGTTGACCCCACGGGCCCTTGGGCAAGGGCCCGATTCCCATGGGACAGTCAGTCGACCTCTCAGGCCCTCGGACCCGGGCCCGAGACCCCCGGGACAGCCTGTCGACCCCGCAGGCACTCGGAGCCTGGCCGGAGTCGCCCGGGACATCTGGTCGCCCCCGCGTGCCCTCGGGCATGGGCCCGGGTCGCCCGGGACAGCGGCTCAACCGCAGGACCTTGGACCAGAACCCGAGTGGGCCGGGAGATATAGTTGACCCTGCGGGCCCTTGGGCACCGGCCGGAGTCGCCTGGGATCGGTGATCGACCCCGCGATCCCTCGAGCCGGGCCTGAGACGCCCGGGACCGCTGGTTGACCCCGGGGGCCCTCGGACACATGTGCGAGTCGCCAGGGGCAGCTGTTCGACACCCGAACCCTCGGGCACCGTCCGAGGCGCCCGGGACAGCTGGTGGACACCGCGGGCCCACGGGCACAGGCCTGAGACGCCCAGGACTGCTGGTCGACCCCACGGGCCCTCGGACCCGGACCCGAGTGCCCTGGACAGCAGGTCGACACCGAGGGCCCAAGGACCCTGGCCTTGGTCGCCCGAGACAGCTGGTCGAACCCGTGGGACCTCGGACACGGGTCCGAGTGGACCGGGACAGCCTGTCGACCCTGTAGTCCCTCAGAACCGGCCCCGAGGCACCCGGGACCTCTGGTCGACCCCGCAGGCACTCGGAGCCTGGCCGAAGTCGCCCGGGACATCTGGTTCACCCCGCGGGGCCTCGGGCGGGGGCCCAAGTCGCCTGGGAGACGTGGTCGCCCCCACGTGCCCTCAGCATGGGCCCGGGTCGCCAGGGACATCTGGTCGACACCCAGGCCTCGGGCACGGTCCGAGTCGCCCGGGACAGTTGGAGGACACTGCGGGCCCTCGGGCACGGGCCTGAGACGCCCAGGAAGGCTGTTTGAAACCGCGGGCCCTCCGACAAGGTCCCGAGTCTCCTGGGACAACTGGTCGACCACGCGGGCCCTTTGGAACGGGCCCCAGTACCCCGGGACAGCTGGTCGAAACCGCCGGCCCTCGGAGCCAGGCCGGAGTCGCCCGGGACTGCTAGTCGACCCCGCGGGCCCTCAGGCCCGGGCCCGAGTCCCCCTGAAGTCTGGTCGACCCCGCTGGCACGCGGACCCGGGCACGATTCGCCCGGGACAGCTGGTCAACGCGGGACCCTGGACCAGAAACCGAGATGCCCGGGAGAGTTGGTCGACACTGTGGGCCCTCGGGTACCGGCCTGAGTCGCCCGGAACAGGTGGTCGACCCCACGGGCCCTCGGACCCGGACCCGAGTGCCCTGGACAGCAGGTCGACACCGAGGGCCCAAGGACCCTGGCCTTGGTCGCCCGAGACAGCTGGTCGAACCCGTGGGACCTCGGACACGGGTCCGAGTGGACCGGGACAGCCTGTCGACCCTGTAGTCCCTCAGAACCGGCCCCGAGGCACCCGGGACCTCTGGTCGACCCCGCAGGCACTCGGAGCCTGGCCGAAGTCGCCCGGGACATCTGGTTCACCCCGCGGGGCCTCGGGCGGGGGCCCAAGTCGCCTGGGAGACGTGGTCGCCCCCACGTGCCCTCAGCATGGGCCCGGGTCGCCAGGGACATCTGGTCGACACCCAGGCCTCGGGCACGGTCCGAGTCGCCCGGGACAGTTGGAGGACACTGCGGGCCCTCGGGCACGGGCCTGAGACGCCCAGGAAGGCTGTTTGAAACCGCGGGCCCTCCGACAAGGTCCCGAGTCTCCTGGGACAACTGGTCGACCACGCGGGCCCTTTGGAACGGGCCCCAGTACCCCGGGACAGCTGGTCGAAACCGCCGGCCCTCGGAGCCAGGCCGGAGTCGCCCGGGACTGCTAGTCGACCCCGCGGGCCCTCAGGCCCGGGCCCGAGTCCCCCTGAAGTCTGGTCGACCCCGCTGGCATGCGGACCCGGGCACGATTCGCCCGGGACAGCTGGTCAACGCGGGACCCTGGACCAGAAACCGAGATGCCCGGGAGAGTTGGTCGACACTGTGGGCCCTCGGGTACCGGCCTGAGTCGCCCGGAACAGGTGGTCGACCCCGCGGGCTCTCGGACACAGGCCCGTGTTGCCGGGACCGCTGGTTGACCCCAGGGGCCCTCGGACAAAAGCGCGCATCGCCCGGGACAGCTGTTCGATACCCGGGCCCTCGGGCACGGTCCGAGTCGCCCGGAAAACCATGTCGACACGGTGGCCCTCGGACCAAAGCACGAGTGGCCCGGGACAGCTGGTCGACCCCGAGGGCTTTGGACACAAGCGTGTGTGTCCCAGTACAGCTGGTCCACAACGAGGGCACACGGGCAAGGGCCCGAGTCCTACAGGAAAGCTGGTCGACCACTCAGGCCCTCGGACACGGGCCCGAGTCCCCCAGGACAGCCTGTCGAACCCGCACGCCCTCGGAACCGGGCCCGAGGTACCCGGGACAGCTGGTCGACACCACGGGACTTCGGACCCGGGGCTGAGTCGCGTGGGACAGGTGGTCGACCCCGCGGGCCCTCGGGCCCGGGCCCGAGTCGCCCGTGAAATCTGGTCGACACCGCTGGCACGCGGACCCGGGCACGATTCTCCCGTGACATCTGGTTGACCCCGCGGGGCCTCGGGCACGGGCCAGAGTCGCCCGGGACAGTTGGTGGACCCGCGGTCCCTCAGACTCAAGTGTAAGTCGCCAGGGACAGCTGGTCAAGCCCGCGGGGCCTCAGACCCGGGCCCGATTCGCACGGGACGGCTGGTCGACACCGAGGGCCCTCGCACCCGGTCCCTAGGCCCCCGGGACAACTGGTCGTCCCCGCGGGCACACGGACTACAGTGCCATTCGCCAGCGGGAGCTGGTCGACCCACGGGCCTTCGGACCCGGGCCCGTGTCGCACGGCACAGCTGGTGGACACAGAGGACCCTCGGGCCTGGGCCCTAGGCGTCCGGGACAGCTGGTCGACACCGCAGTCCCTCCGAACAGGGCCCGAGTCGCCCGGGATAGCTGGTCGACCCCACGGGACATCGGGCTCCAGCCCAAGTCGCCTGGGATAGCTGGTTGACCGCGGGTCCCCGGACACACGCGCGGGTCGCCCAGGACAGCTCTTTGACACCCGGGCCCTCGGGTACGGTCCGAGGCACCCGGGACAACTGGTGGACTCCGCAGGCCCTCGGGAATGGCCCCGAGTTCCCAAGGGACAGCTGGGCGACACCACAGGTACTCGGAGCCGAGCCGGAGTCTCCTGGGGCAGCTCGTCGACCCCGAGGGCCTTCGGACCCAAGCGCGAGTGTCCCGGGACAGCTGGTTGACCCCACGGGCCCTTGGGCAAGGGCCCGATTCCCATGGGACAGTCAGTCGACCTCTCAGGCCCTCGGACCCGGGCCCGAGACCCCCGGGACAGCCTGTCGACCCCGCAGGCACTCGGAGCCTGGCCGGAGTCGCCCGGGACATCTGGTCGCCCCCGCGTGCCCTCGGGCATGGGCCCGGGTCGCCCGGGACAGCGGCTCAACCGCAGGACCTTGGACCAGAACCCGAGTGGGCCGGGAGATATAGTGGACCCTGCGGGCCCTTGGGCACCGGCCGGAGTCGCCTGGGATCGGTGATCGACCCCGCGATCCCTCGAGCCGGGCCTGAGACGCCCGGGACCGCTGGTTGACCCCGGGGGCCCTCGGACACATGTGCGAGTCGCCAGGGGCAGCTGTTCGACACCCGAACCCTCGGGCACCGTCCGAGGCGCCCGGGACAGCTGGTGGACACCGCGGGCCCACGGGCACAGGCCTGAGACGCCCAGGACTGCTGGTCGACCCCACGGGCCCTCGGACCCGGACCCGAGTGCCCTGGACAGCAGGTCGACACCGAGGGCCCAAGGACCCTGGCCTTGGTCGCCCGAGACAGCTGGTCGAACCCGTGGGACCTCGGACACGGGTCCGAGTGGACCGGGACAGCCTGTCGACCCTGTAGTCCCTCAGAACCGGCCCCGAGGCACCCGGGACCTCTGGTCGACCCCGCAGGCACTCGGAGCCTGGCCGAAGTCGCCCGGGACTGCTAGTCGACCCCGCGGGCCCTCAGGCCCGGGCCCGAGTCCCCCTGAAGTCTGGTCGACCCCGCTGGCACGCGGACCCGGGCACGATTCGCCCGGGACAGCTGGTCAACGCGGGACCCTGGACCAGAAACCGAGATGCCCGGGAGAGTTGGTCGACACTGTGGGCCCTCGGGTACCGGCCTGATTCGCCCGGAACAGGTGGTCGACCCCGCGGGCTCTCGGACACAGGCCCGTGTTGCCGGGACCGCTGGTTGACCCCAGGGGCCCTCGGACAAAAGCGCGCATCGCCCGGGACAGCTGTTCGATACCCGGGCCCTCGGGCACGGTCCGAGTCGCCCGGAAAACCATGTCGACACGGTGGCCCTCGGACCAAAGCACGAGTGGCCCGGGACAGCTGGTCGACCCCGAGGGCTTTGGACACAAGCGTGTGTGTCCCAGTACAGCTGGTCCACAACGAGGGCACACGGGCAAGGGCCCGAGTCCTACAGGAAAGCTGGTCGACCACTCAGGCCCTCGGACACGGGCCCGAGTCCCCCAGGACAGCCTGTCGAACCCGCACGCCCTCGGAACCGGGCCTGAAGTACCCGGGACAGCTGGTCGACACCACGGGACTTCGGACCCGGGGCTGAGTCGCGTGGGACAGGTGGTCGACCCCGCGGGCCCTCGGGCCCGGGCCCGAGTCGCCCGTGAAATCTGGTCGACACCGCTGGCACGCGGACCCGGGCACGATTCTCCCGTGACATCTGGTTGACCCCGCGGGGCCTCGGGCACGGGCCAGAGTCGCCCGGGACAGTTGGTGGACCCGCGGTCCCTCAGACTCAAGTGTAAGTCGCCAGGGACAGCTGGTCAAGCCCGCGGGGCCTCAGACCCGGGCCCGATTCGCACGGGACGGCTGGTCGACACCGAGGGCCCTCGCACCCGGTCCCTAGGCCCCCGGGACAACTGGTCGTCCCCGCGGGCACACGGACTACAGTGCCATTCGCCAGGGGGAGCTGGTCCACCCACAGGCCTTCGGACCCGGGCCCGTGTCGCACGGCACAGCTGGTGGACACAGAGGACCCTCGGGCCTGGGCCCTAGGCGTCCGGGACAGCTGGTCGACACGGCAGTCCCTCCGAACAGGGCCCGAGTCGCCCGGGATAGCTGGTCGACCCCACGGGACATCGGGCTCCAGCCCAAGTCGCCTGGGATAGCTGGTTGACCGCGGGTCCCCGGACACACGCGCGGGTCGCCCAGGACAGCTCTTCGACACCCGGGCCCTCGGGTACGGTCCGAGGCACCCGGGACAACTGGTGGACTCCGCAGGCCCTCGGGAATGGCCCCGAGTTCCCAAGGGACAGCTGGGCGACACCACAGGTACTCGGAGCCGAGCCGGAGTCTCCTGGGGCAGCTCGTCGACCCCGAGGGCCTTCGGACCCAAGCGCGAGTGTCCCGGGACAGCTGGTTGACCCCACGGGCCCTTGGGCAAGGGCCCGATTCCCATGGGACAGTCAGTCGACCTCTCAGGCCCTCGGACCCGGGCCCGAGACCCCCGGGACAGCCTGTCGACCCCGCAGGCACTCGGAGCCTGGCCGGAGTCGCCCGGGACATCTGGTCGCCCCGGCGTGCCCTCGGGCATGGGCCCGGGTCGCCCGGGACAGCGGCTCAACCGCAGGACCTTGGACCAGAACCCGAGTGGGCCGGGAGATATAGTGGACCCTGCGGGCCCTTGGGCACCGGCCGGAGTCGCCTGGGATCGGTGATCGACCCCGCGATCCCTCGAGCCGGGCCTGAGACGCCCAGGACCGCTGGTTGACCCCGGCGGCCCTCGGACACATGCGCGAGTCGCCAGGGGCAGCTGTTCGACACCCGAACCCTCGGGCACCGTCCGAGGCGCCCGGGACAGCTGGTGGACACCGCGGGCCCACGGGCACAGGCCTGAGACGCCCAGGACTGCTGGTCGACCCCACGGGCCCTCGGACCCGGACCCGAGTGCCCTGGACAGCAGGTCGACACCGAGGGCCCAAGGACCCTGGCCTTGGTCGCCCGAGACAGCTGGTCGAACCCGTGGGACCTCGGACACGGGTCCGAGTGGACCGGGACAGCCTGTCGACCCTGTAGTCCCTCAGAACCGGCCCCGAGGCACCCGGGACCTCTGGTCGACCCCGCAGGCACTCGGAGCCTGGCCGAAGTCGCCCGGGACATCTGGTTCACCCCGCGGGGCCTCGGGCGGGGGCCCAAGTCGCCTGGGAGACGTGGTCGCCCCCACGTGCCCTCAGCATGGGCCCGGGTCGCCAGGGACATCTGGTCGACACCCAGGCCTCGGGCACGGTCCGAGTCGCCCGGGACAGTTGGAGGACACTGCGGGCCCTCGGGCACGGGCCTGAGACGCCCAGGAAGGCTGTTTGAAACCGCGGGCCCTCCGACAAGGTCCCGAGTCTCCTGGGACAACTGGTCGACCACGCGGGCCCTTTGGAACGGGCCCCAGTACCCCGGGACAGCTGGTCGAAACCGCCGGCCCTCGGAGCCAGGCCGGAGTCGCCCGGGACTGCTAGTCGACCCCGCGGGCCCTCAGGCCCGGGCCCGAGTCCCCCTGAAGTCTGGTCGACCCCGCTGGCACGCGGACCCGGGCACGATTCGCCCGGGACAGCTGGTCAACGCGGGACCCTGGACCAGAAACCGAGATGCCCGGGAGAGTTGGTCGACACTGTGGGCCCTCGGGTACCGGCCTGAGTCGCCCGGAACAGGTGGTCGACCCCGCGGGCTCTCGGACACAGGCCCGTGTTGCCGGGACCGCTGGTTGACCCCAGGGGCCCTCGGACAAAAGCGCGCATCGCCCGGGACAGCTGTTCGATACCCGGGCCCTCGGGCACGGTCCGAGTCGCCCGGAAAACCATGTCGACACGGTGGCCCTCGGACCAAAGCACGAGTGGCCCGGGACAGCTGGTCGACCCCGAGGGCTTTGGACACAAGCGTGTGTGTCCCAGTACAGCTGGTCCACAACGAGGGCACACGGGCAAGGGCCCGAGTCCTACAGGAAAGCTGGTCGACCACTCAGGCCCTCGGACACGGGCCCGAGTCCCCCAGGACAGCCTGTCGAACCCGCACGCCCTCGGAACCGGGCCCGAGGTACCCGGGACAGCTGGTCGACACCACGGGACTTCGGACCCGGGGCTGAGTCGCGTGGGACAGGTGGTCGACCCCGCGGGCCCTCGGGCCCGGGCCCCAGTCGCCCGTGAAATCTGGTCGACACCGCTGGCACGCGGACCCGGGCACGATTCTCCCGTGACATCTGGTTGACCCCGCGGGGCCTCGGGCACGGGCCAGAGTCGCCCGGGACAGTTGGTGGACCCGCGGTCCCTCAGACTCAAGTGTAAGTCGCCAGGGACAGCTGGTCAAGCCCGCGGGGCCTCAGACCCGGGCCCGATTCGCACGGGACGGCTGGTCGACACCGAGGGCCCTCGCACCCGGTCCCTAGGCCCCCGGGACAACTGGTCGTCCCCGCGGGCACACGGACTACAGTGCCATTCGCCAGGGGGAGCTGGTCCACCCACGGGCCTTCGGACCCGGGCCCGTGTCGCACGGCACAGCTGGTGGACACAGAGGACCCTCGGGCCTGGGCCCTAGGCGTCCGGGACAGCTGGTCGACACCGCAGTCCCTCCGAACAGGGCCCGAGTCGCCCGGGATAGCTGGTCGACCCCACGGGACATCGGGCTCCAGCCCAAGTCGCCTGGGATAGCTGGTTGACCGCGGGTCCCCGGACACACGCGCGGGTCGCCCAGGACAGCTCTTTGACACCCGGGCCCTCGGGTACGGTCTGAGGCACCCGGGACAACTGGTGGACTCCGCAGGCCCTCGGGAATGGCCCCGAGTTCCCAAGGGACAGCTGGGCGACACCACAGGCACTCGGAGCCGAGCCGGAGTCTCCTGGGGCAGCTCGTCGACCCCGAGGGCCTTCGGACCCAAGCGCGAGTGTCCCGGGACAGCTGGTTGACCCCACGGGCCCTTGGGCAAGGGCCCGATTCCCATGGGACAGTCAGTCGACCTCTCAGGCCCTCGGACCCGGGCCCGAGACCCCCGGGACAGCCTGTCGACCCCGCAGGCACTCGGAGCCTGGCCGGAGTCGCCCGGGACATCTGGTCGCCCCCGCGTGCCCTCGGGCATGGGCCCGGGTCGCCCGGGACAGCAGCTCAACCGCAGGACCTTGGACCAGAACCCGAGTGGGCCGGGAGATATAGTTGACCCTGCGGGCCCTTGGGCACCGGCCGGAGTCGCCTGGGATCGGTGATCGACCCCGCGATCCCTCGAGCCGGGCCTGAGACGCCCGGGACCGCTGGTTGACCCCGGGGGCCCTCGGACACATGTGCGAGTCGCCAGGGGCAGCTGTTCGACACCCGAACCCTCGGGCACCGTCCGAGGCGCCCGGGACAGCTGGTGGACACCGCGGGCCCACGGGCACAGGCCTGAGACGCCCAGGACTGCTGGTCGACCCCACGGGCCCTCGGACCCGGACCCGAGTGCCCTGGACAGCAGGTCGACACCGAGGGCCCAAGGACCCTGGCCTTGGTCGCCCGAGACAGCTGGTCGAACCCGTGGGACCTCGGACACGGGTCCGAGTGGACCGGGACAGCCTGTCGACCCTGTAGTCCCTCAGAACCGGCCCCGAGGCACCCGGGACCTCTGGTCGACCCCGCAGGCACTCGGAGCCAGGCCGGAGTCGCCCGGGACTGCTAGTCGACCCCGCGGGCCCTCAGGCCCGGGCCCGAGTCCCCCTGAAGTCTGGTCGACCCCGCTGGCACGCGGACCCGGGCACGATTCGCCCGGGACAGCTGGTCAACGCGGGACCCTGGACCAGAAACCGAGATGCCCGGGAGAGTTGGTCGACACTGTGGGCCCTCGGGTACCGGCCTGAGTCGCCCGGAACAGGTGGTCGACCCCGCGGGCTCTCGGACACAGGCCCGTGTTGCCGGGACCGCTGGTTGACCCCAGGGGCCCTCGGACAAAAGCGCGCATCGCCCGGGACAGCTGTTCGATACCCGGGCCCTCGGGCACGGTCCGAGTCGCCCGGAAAACCATGTCGACACGGTGGCCCTCGGACCAAAGCACGAGTGGCCCGGGACAGCTGGTCGACCCCGAGGGCTTTGGACACAAGCGTGTGTGTCCCAGTACAGCTGGTCCACAACGAGGGCACACGGGCAAGGGCCCGAGAACTACAGGAAAGCTGGTCGACCACTCAGGCCCTCGGACACGGGCCCGAGTCCCCCAGGACAGCCTGTCGAACCCGCACGCCCTCGGAACCGGGCCCGAGGTACCCGGGACAGCTGGTCGACACCACGGGACTTCGGACCCGGGGCTGAGTCGCGTGGGACAGGTGGTCGACCCCGCGGGCCCTCGGGCCCGGGCCCGAGTCGCCCGTGAAATCTGGTCGACACCGCTGGCACGCGGACCCGGGCACGATTCTCCCGTGACATCTGGTTGACCCCGCGGGGCCTCGGGCACGGGCCAGAGTCGCCCGGGACAGTTGGTGGACCCGCGGTCCCTCAGACTCCAGTGTAAGTCGCCAGGGACAGCTGGTCAAGCCCGCGGGGCCTCAGACCCGGGCCCGATTCGCACGGGACGGCTGGTCGACACCGAGGGCCCTCGCACCCGGTCCCTAGGCCCCCGGGACAACTGGTCGTCCCCGCGGGCACACGGACTACAGTGCCATTCGCCAGGGGGAGCTGGTCCACCCACGGGCCTTTGGACCCGGGCCCGTGTCGCACGGCACAGCTGGTGGACACAGAGGACCCTCGGGCCTGGGCCCTAGGCGTCCGGGACAGCTGGTCGACAGCGCGGTCCCTCCGAACAGGGCCCGAGTCGCCCGGGATAGCTGGTCGACCCCACGGGACATCGGGCTCCAGCCCAAGTCGCCTGGGATAGCTGGTTGACCGCGGGTCCCCGGACACACGCGCGGGTCGCCCAGGACAGCTCTTTGACACCCGGGCCCTCGGGTACGGTCCGAGTCACCCTGGACAACTGGTGGACTCCGCAGGCCCTCGGGAATGGCCCCGAGTTCCCAAGGGACAGCTGGGCGACACCACAGGCACTCGGAGCCGAGCCGGAGTCTCCTGGGGCAGCTCGTCGACCCCGAGGGCCTTCGGACCCAAGCGCGAGTGTCCCGGGACAGCTGGTTGACCCCACGGGCCCTTGGGCAAGGGCCCGATTCCCATGGGACAGTCAGTCGACCTCTCAGGCCCTCGGACCCGGGCCCGAGACCCCCGGGACAGCCTGTCGACCCCGCAGGCACTCGGAGCCTGGCCGGAGTCGCCCGGGACATCTGGTCGCCCCCGCGTGCCCTCGGGCATGGGCCCGGGTCGCCCGGGACAGCGGCTCAACCGCAGGACCTTGGACCAGAACCCGACTGGGCCGGGAGATATAGTTGACCCTGCGGGCCCTTGGGCACCGGCCGGAGTCGCCTGGGATCGGTGATCGACCCCGCGATCCCTCGAGCCGGGCCTGAGACGCCCGGGACCGCTGGTTGACCCCGGGGGCCCTCGGACACATGTGCGAGTCGCCAGGGGCAGCTGTTCGACACCCGAACCCTCGGGCACCGTCCGAGGCGCCCGGGACAGCTGGTGGACACCGCGGGCCCACGGGCACAGGCCTGAGACGCCCAGGACTGCTGGTCGACCCCACGGGCCCTCGGACCCGGACCCGAGTGCCCTGGACAGCAGGTCGACACCGAGGGCCCAAGGACCCTGGCCTTGGTCGCCCGAGACAGCTGGTCGAACCCGTGGGACCTCGGACACGGGTCCGAGTGGACCGGGACAGCCTGTCGACCCTGTAGTCCCTCAGAACCGGCCCCGAGGCACCCGGGACCTCTGGTCGACCCCGCAGGCACTCGGAGCCTGGCCGAAGTCGCCCGGGACATCTGGTTCACCCCGCGGGGCCTCGGGCGGGGGCCCAAGTCGCCTGGGAGACGTGGTCGCCCCCACGTGCCCTCAGCATGGGCCCGGGTCGCCAGGGACATCTGGTCGACACCCAGGCCTCGGGCACGGTCCGAGTCGCCCGGGACAGTTGGAGGACACTGCGGGCCCTCGGGCACGGGCCTGAGACGCCCAGGAAGGCTGTTTGAAACCGCGGGCCCTCCGACAAGGTCCCGAGTCTCCTGGGACAACTGGTCGACCACGCGGGCCCTTTGGAACGGGCCCCAGTACCCCGGGACAGCTGGTCGAAACCGCCGGCCCTCGGAGCCAGGCCGGAGTCGCCCGGGACTGCTAGTCGACCCCGCGGGCCCTCAGGCCCGGGCCCGAGTCGCCCGTGAAATCTGGTCGACACCGCTGGCACGCGGACCCGGGCACGATTCTCCCGTGACATCTGGTTGACCCCGCGGGGCCTCGGGCACGGGCCAGAGTCGCCCGGGACAGTTGGTGGACCCGCGGTCCCTCAGACTCAAGTGTAATTCGCCAGGGACCGCTGGTCAAGCCCGCGGGGCCTCAGACCCGGGCCCGATTCGCACGGGACGGCTGGTCGACACCGAGGGCCCTCGCACCCGGTCCCTAGGCCCCCGGGACAACTGGTCGTCCCCGCGGGCACACGGACTACGGTGCCATTCGCCAGGGGGAGCTGGTCCACCCACGGGCCTTCGGACCCGGGCCCGTGTCGCACGGCACAGCTGGTGGACACAGAGGACCCTCGGGCCTGGGCCCTAGGCGTCCGGGACAGCTGGTCGACACCGCAGTCCCTCCGAACAGGGCCCGAGTCGCCCGGGATAGCTGGTCGACCCCACGGGACATCGGGCTCCAGCCCAAGTCGCCTGGGATAGCTGGTTGACCGCGGGTCCCCGGACACACGCGCGGGTCGCCCAGGACAGCTCTTTGACACCCGGGCCCTCGGGTACGGTCCGAGGCACCCGGGACAACTGGTGGACTCCGCAGGCCCTCGGGAATGGCCCCGAGTTCCCAAGGGACAGCTGGGCGACACCACAGGCACTCGGAGCCGAGCCGGAGTCTCCTGGGGCAGCTCGTCGACCCCGAGGGCCTTCGGACCCAAGCGCGAGTGTCCCGGGACAGCTGGTTGACCCCACGGGCCCTTGGGCAAGGGCCCGATTCCCATGGGACAGTCAGTCGACCTCTCAGGCCCTCGGACCCGGGCCCGAGACCCCCGGGACAGCCTGTCGACCCCGCAGGCACTCGGAGCCTGGCCGGTGTCGCCCGGGACATCTGGTCGCCCCCGCGTGCCCTCGGGCATGGGCCCGGGTCGCCCGGGACAGCGGCTCAACCGCAGGACCTTGGACCAGAACCCGAGTGGGCCGGGAGATATAGTGGACCCTGCGGGCCCTTGGGCACCGGCCCGAGTCGCCTGGGATCGGTGATCGACCCCGCGATCCCTCGAGCCGGGCCTGAGACACCCGGGACCGCTGGTTGACCCCGGGGGCCCTCGGACACATGTGCGAGTCGCCAGGGGCCGCTGTTCGACACCCGAACCCTCGGGCACCGTCCGAGGCGCCCGGGACAGCTGGTGGACACCGCGGGCCCACGGGCACAGGCCTGAGACGCCCAGGACTGCTGGTCGACCCCACGGGCCCTCGGACCCGGACCCGAGTGCCCTGGACAGCAGGTCGACACCGAGGGCCCAAGGACCCTGGCCTTGGTCGCCCGAGACAGCTGGTCGAACCCGTGGGACCTCGGACACGGGTCCGAGTGGACCGGGACAGCCTGTCGACCCTGTAGTCCCTCAGAACCGGCCCCGAGGCACCCGGGACCTCTGGTCGACCCCGCAGGCACTCGGAGCCTGGCCGAAGTCGCCCGGGACATCTGGTTCACCCCGCGGGGCCTCGGGCGGGGGCCCAAGTCGCCTGGGAGACGTGGTCGCCCCCACGTGCCCTCAGCATGGGCCCGGGTCGCCAGGGACATCTGGTCGACACCCAGGCCTCGGGCACGGTCCGAGTCGCCCGGGACAGTTGGAGGACACTGCGGGCCCTCGGGCACGGGCCTGAGACGCCCAGGAAGGCTGTTTGAAACCGCGGGCCCTCCGACAAGGTCCCGAGTCTCCTGGGACAACTGGTCGACCACGCGGGCCCTTTGGAACGGGCCCCAGTACCCCGGGACAGCTGGTCGAAACCGCCGGCCCTCGGAGCCAGGCCGGAGTCGCCCGGGACTGCTAGTCGACCCCGCGGGCCCTCAGGCCCGGGCCCGAGTCGCCCGTGAAATCTGGTCGACACCGCTGGCACGCGGACCCGGGCACGATTCTCCCGTGACATCTGGTTGACCCCGCGGGGCCTCGGGCACGGGCCAGAGTCGCCCGGGACAGTTGGTGGACCCGCGGTCCCTCAGACTCAAGTGTAATTCGCCAGGGACCGCTGGTCAAGCCCGCGGGGCCTCAGACCCTGGCCCGATTCGCACGGGACGGCTGGTCGACACCGAGGGCCCTCGCACCCGGTCCCTAGGCCCCCGGGACAACTGGTCGTCCCCGCGGGCACACGGACTACGGTGCCATTCGCCAGGGGGAGCTGGTCCACCCACGGGCCTTCGGACCCGGGCCCGTGTCGCACGGCACAGCTGGTGGACACAGAGGACCCTCGGGCCTGGGCCCTAGGCGTCCGGGACAGCTGGTCGACACCGCAGTCCCTCCGAACAGGGCCCGAGTCGCCCGGGATAGCTGGTCGACCCCACGGGACATCGGGCTCCAGCCCAAGTCGCCTGGGATAGCTGGTTGACCGCGGGTCCCCGGACACACGCGCGGGTCGCCCAGGACAGCTCTTTGACACCCGGGCCCTCGGGTACGGTCCGAGGCACCCGGGACAACTGGTGGACTCCGCAGGCCCTCGGGAATGGCCCCGAGTTCCCAAGGGACAGCTGGGCGACACCACAGGCACTCGGAGCCGAGCCGGAGTCTCCTGGGGCAGCTCGTCGACCCCGAGGGCCTTCGGACCCAAGCGCGAGTGTCCCGGGACAGCTGGTTGACCCCACGGGCCCTTGGGCAAGGGCCCGATTCCCATGGGACAGTCAGTCGACCTCTCAGGCCCTCGGACCCGGGCCCGAGACCCCCGGGACAGCCTGTCGACCCCGCAGGCACTCGGAGCCTGGCCGGTGTCGCCCGGGACATCTGGTCGCCCCCGCGTGCCCTCGGGCATGGGCCCGGGTCGCCCGGGACAGCGGCTCAACCGCAGGACCTTGGACCAGAACCCGAGTGGGCCGGGAGATATAGTGGACCCTGCGGGCCCTTGGGCACCGGCCCGAGTCGCCTGGGATCGGTGATCGACCCCGCGATCCCTCGAGCCGGGCCTGAGACACCCGGGACCGCTGGTTGACCCCGGGGGCCCTCGGACACATGTGCGAGTCGCCAGGGGCCGCTGTTCGACACCCGAACCCTCGGGCACCGTCCGAGGCGCCCGGGACAGCTGGTGGACACCGCGGGCCCACGGGCACAGGCCTGAGACGCCCAGGACTGCTGGTCGACCCCACGGGCCCTCGGACCCGGACCCGAGTGCCCTGGACAGCAGGTCGACACCGAGGGCCCAAGGACCCTGGCCTTGGTCGCCCGAGACAGCTGGTCGAACCCGTGGGACCTCGGACACGGGTCCGAGTGGACCGGGACAGCCTGTCGACCCTGTAGTCCCTCAGAACCGGCCCCGAGGCACCCGGGACCTCTGGTCGACCCCGCAGGCACTCGGAGCCTGGCCGAAGTCGCCCGGGACATCTGGTTCACCCCGCGGGGCCTCGGGCGGGGGCCCAAGTCGCCTGGGAGACGTGGTCGCCCCCACGTGCCCTCAGCATGGGCCCGGGTCGCCAGGGACATCTGGTCGACACCCAGGCCTCGGGCACGGTCCGAGTCGCCCGGGACAGTTGGAGGACACTGCGGGCCCTCGGGCACGGGCCTGAGACGCCCAGGAAGGCTGTTTGAAACCGCGGGCCCTCCGACAAGGTCCCGAGTCTCCTGGGACAACTGGTCGACCACGCGGGCCCTTTGGAACGGGCCCCAGTACCCCGGGACAGCTGGTCGAAACCGCCGGCCCTCGGAGCCAGGCCGGAGTCGCCCGGGACTGCTAGTCGACCCCGCGGGCCCTCAGGCCCGGGCCCGAGTCGCCCGTGAAATCTGGTCGACACCGCTGGCACGCGGACCCGGGCACGATTCTCCCGTGACATCTGGTTGACCCCGCGGGGCCTCGGGCACGGGCCAGAGTCGCCCGGGACAGTTGGTGGACCCGCGGTCCCTCAGACTCAAGTGTAATTCGCCAGGGACCGCTGGTCAAGCCCGCGGGGCCTCAGACCCGGGCCCGATTCGCACGGGACGGCTGGTCGACACCGAGGGCCCTCGCACCCGGTCCCTAGGCCCCCGGGACAACTGGTCGTCCCCGCGGGCACACGGACTACGGTGCCATTCGCCAGGGGGAGCTGGTCCACCCACGGGCCTTCGGACCCGGGCCCGTGTCGCACGGCACAGCTGGTGGACACAGAGGACCCTCGGGCCTGGGCCCTAGGCGTCCGGGACAGCTGGTCGACACCGCAGTCCCTCCGAACAGGGCCCGAGTCGCCCGGGATAGCTGGTCGACCCCACGGGACATCGGGCTCCAGCCCAAGTCGCCTGGGATAGCTGGTTGACCGCGGGTCCCCGGACACACGCGCGGGTCGCCCAGGACAGCTCTTTGACACCCGGGCCCTCGGGTACGGTCCGAGGCACCCGGGACAACTGGTGGACTCCGCAGGCCCTCGGGAATGGCCCCGAGTTCCCAAGGGACAGCTGGGCGACACCACAGGCACTCGGAGCCGAGCCGGAGTCTCCTGGGGCAGCTCGTCGACCCCGAGGGCCTTCGGACCCAAGCGCGAGTGTCCCGGGACAGCTGGTTGACCCCACGGGCCCTTGGGCAAGGGCCCGATTCCCATGGGACAGTCAGTCGACCTCTCAGGCCCTCGGACCCGGGCCCGAGACCCCCGGGACAGCCTGTCGACCCCGCAGGCACTCGGAGCCTGGCCGGTGTCGCCCGGGACATCTGGTCGCCCCCGCGTGCCCTCGGGCATGGGCCCGGGTCGCCCGGGACAGCGGCTCAACCGCAGGACCTTGGACCAGAACCCGAGTGGGCCGGGAGATATAGTGGACCCTGCGGGCCCTTGGGCACCGGCCCGAGTCGCCTGGGATCGGTGATCGACCCCGCGATCCCTCGAGCCGGGCCTGAGACACCCGGGACCGCTGGTTGACCCCGGGGGCCCTCGGACACATGTGCGAGTCGCCAGGGGCCGCTGTTCGACACCCGAACCCTCGGGCACCGTCCGAGGCGCCCGGGACAGCTGGTGGACACCGCGGGCCCACGGGCACAGGCCTGAGACGCCCAGGACTGCTGGTCGACCCCACGGGCCCTCGGACCCGGACCCGAGTGCCCTGGACAGCAGGTCGACACCGAGGGCCCAAGGACCCTGGCCTTGGTCGCCCGAGACAGCTGGTCGAACCCGTGGGACCTCGGACACGGGTCCGAGTGGACCGGGACAGCCTGTCGACCCTGTAGTCCCTCAGAACCGGCCCCGAGGCACCCGGGACCTCTGGTCGACCCCGCAGGCACTCGGAGCCTGGCCGAAGTCGCCCGGGACATCTGGTTCACCCCGCGGGGCCTCGGGCGGGGGCCCAAGTCGCCTGGGAGACGTGGTCGCCCCCACGTGCCCTCAGCATGGGCCCGGGTCGCCAGGGACATCTGGTCGACACCCAGGCCTCGGGCACGGTCCGAGTCGCCCGGGACAGTTGGAGGACACTGCGGGCCCTCGGGCACGGGCCTGAGACGCCCAGGAAGGCTGTTTGAAACCGCGGGCCCTCCGACAAGGTCCCGAGTCTCCTGGGACAACTGGTCGACCACGCGGGCCCTTTGGAACAGGCCCCAGTACCCCGGGACAGCTGGTCGAAACCGCCGGCCCTCGGAGCCAGGCCGGAGTCGCCCGGGACTGCTAGTCGACCCCGCGGGCCCTCAGGCCCGGGCCCGAGTCCCCCTGAAGTCTGGTCAACCCCGCTGGCACGCGGACCCGGGCACGATTCGCCCGGGACAGCTGGTCAACGCGGGACCCTGGACCAGAAACCGAGATGCCCGGGAGAGTTGGTCGACACTGTGGGCCCTCGGGTACCGGCCTGAGTCGCCCGGAACAGGTGGTCGACCCCGCGGGCTCTCGGACACAGGCCCGTGTTGCCGGGACCGCTGGTTGACCCCAGGGGCCCTCGGACAAAAGCGCGCATCGCCCGGGACAGCTGTTCGATACCCGGGCCCTCGGGCACGGTCCGAGTCGCCCGGAAAACCATGTCGACACGGTGGCCCTCGGACCAAAGCACGAGTGGCCCGGGACAGCTGGTCGACCCCGAGGGCTTTGGACACAAGCGTGTGTGTCCCAGTACAGCTGGTCCACAACGAGGGCACACGGGCAAGGGCCCGAGTCCTACAGGAAAGCTGGTCGACCACTCAGGCCCTCGGACACGGGCCCGAGTCCCCCAGGACAGCCTGTCGAACCCGCACGCCCTCGGAACCGGGCCCGAGGTACCCGGGACAGCTGGTCGACACCACGGGACTTCGGACCCGGGGCTGAGTCGCGTGGGACAGGTGGTCGACCCCGCGGGCCCTCGGGCCCGGGCCCGAGTCGCCCGTGAAATCTGGTCGACACCGCTGGCACGCGGACCCGGGCACGATTCTCCCGTGACATCTGGTTGACCCCGCGGGGCCTCGGGCACGGGCCAGAGTCGCCCGGGACAGTTGGTGGACCCGCGGTCCCTCAGACTCCAGTGTAAGTCGCCAGGGACAGCTGGTCAAGCCCGCGGGGCCTCAGACCCGGGCCCGATTCGCACGGGACGGCTGGTCGACACCGAGGGCCCTCGCACCCGGTCCCTAGGCCCCCGGGACAACTGGTCGTCCCCGCGGGCACACGGACTACAGTGCCATTCGCCAGGGGGAGCTGGTCCACCCACGGGCCTTCGGACCCGGGCCCGTGTCGCACGGCACAGCTGGTGGACACAGAGGACCCTCGGGCCTGGGCCCTAGGCGTCCGGGACAGCTGGTCGACAGCGCGGTCCCTCCGAACAGGGCCCGAGTCGCCCGGGATAGCTGGTCGACCCCACGGGACATCGGGCTCCAGCCCAAGTCGCCTGGGATAGCTGGTTGACCGCGGGTCCCCGGACACACGCGCGGGTCGCCCAGGACAGCTCTTTGACACCCGGGCCCTCGGGTACGGTCCGAGGCACCCGGGACAACTGGTGGACTCCGCAGGCCCTCGGGAATGGCCCCGAGTTCCCAAGGGACAGCTGGGCGACACCACAGGCACTCGGAGCCGAGCCGGAGTCTCCTGGGGCAGCTCGTCGACCCCGAGGGCCTTCGGACCCAAGCGCGAGTGTCCCGGGACAGCTGGTTGACCCCACGGGCCCTTGGGCAAGGGCCCGATTCCCATGGCACAGTCAGTCGACCTCTCAGGCCCTCGGACCCGGGCCCGAGACCCCCGGGACAGCCTGTCGACCCCGCAGGCACTCGGAGCCTGGCCGGAGTCGCCCGGGACATCTGGTCGCCCCCGCGTGCCCTCGGGCATGGGCCCGGGTCGCCCGGGACAGCGGCTCAACCGCAGGACCTTGGACCAGAACCCGAGTGGGCCGGGAGATATAGTTAACCCTGCGGGCCCTTGGGCACCGGCCGGAGTCGCCTGGGATCGGTGATCGACCCCGCGATCCCTCGAGCCGGGCCTGAGACGCCCGGGACCGCTGGTTGACCCCGGGGGCCCTCGGACACATGTGCGAGTCGCCAGGGGCAGCTGTTCGACACCCGAACCCTCGGGCACCGTCCGAGGCGCCCGGGACAGCTGGTGGACACCGCGGGCCCACGGGCACAGGCCTGAGACGCCCAGGACTGCTGGTCGACCCCACGGGCCCTCGGACCCGGACCCGAGTGCCCTGGACAGCAGGTCGACACCGAGGGCCCAAGGACCCTGGCCTTGGTCGCCCGAGACAGCTGGTCGAACCCGTGGGACCTCGGACACGGGTCCGAGTGGACCGGGACAGCCTGTCGACCCTGTAGTCCCTCAGAACCGGCCCCGAGGCACCCGGGACCTCTGGTCGACCCCGCAGGCACTCGGAGCCTGGCCGAAGTCGCCCGGGACATCTGGTTCACCCCGCGGGGCCTCGGGCGGGGGCCCAAGTCGCCTGGGAGACGTGGTCGCCCCCACGTGCCCTCAGCATGGGCCCGGGTCGCCAGGGACATCTGGTCGACACCCAGGCCTCGGGCACGGTCCGAGTCGCCCGGGACAGTTGGAGGACACTGCGGGCCCTCGGGCACGGGCCTGAGACGCCCAGGAAGGCTGTTTGAAACCGCGGGCCCTCCGACAAGGTCCCGAGTCTCCTGGGACAACTGGTCGACCACGCGGGCCCTTTGGAACAGGCCCCAGTACCCCGGGACAGCTGGTCGAAACCGCCGGCCCTCGGAGCCAGGCCGGAGTCGCCCGGGACTGCTAGTCGACCCCGCGGGCCCTCAGGCC
Organism: Sus scrofa; assembly: GCF_054392235.1. Lineage (NCBI taxonomy): Eukaryota > Metazoa > Chordata > Mammalia > Artiodactyla > Suidae > Sus > Sus scrofa. The sequence goes on along the minus strand of NC_139389.1, from coordinate 29,502,416 downwards.
CGGGCCCGAGTCCCCCTGAAGTCTGGTCGACCCCGCTGGCACGCGGACCCGGGCACGATTCGCCCGGGACAGCTGGTCAACGCGGGACCCTGGACCAGAAACCGAGATGCCCGGGAGAGTTGGTCGACACTGTGGGCCCTCGGGTACCGGCCTGAGTCGCCCGGAACAGGTGGTCGACCCCGCGGGCTCTCGGACACAGGCCCGTGTTGCCGGGACCGCTGGTTGACCCCAGGGGCCCTCGGACAAAAGCGCGCATCGCCCGGGACAGCTGTTCGATACCCGGGCCCTCGGGCACGGTGCGAGTCGCCCGGAAAACCATGTCGACACGGTGGCCCTCGGACCAAAGCACGAGTGGCCCGGGACAGCTGGTCGACCCCGAGGGCTTTGGACACAAGCGTGTGTGTCCCAGTACAGCTGGTCCACAACGAGGGCACACGGGCAAGGGCCCGAGTCCTACAGGAAAGCTGGTCGACCACTCAGGCCCTCGGACACGGGCCCGAGTCCCCCAGGACAGCCTGTCGAACCCGCACGCCCTCGGAACCGGGCCCGAGGTACCCGGGACAGCTGGTCGACACCACGGGACTTCGGACCCGGGGCTGAGTCGCGTGGGACAGGTGGTCGACCCCGCGGGCCCTCGGGCCCGGGCCCGAGTCGCCCGTGAAATCTGGTCGACACCGCTGGCACGCGGACCCGGGCACGATTCTCCCGTGACATCTGGTTGACCCCGCGGGGCCTCGGGCACGGGCCAGAGTCGCCCGGGACAGTTGGTGGACCCGCGGTCCCTCAGACTCCAGTGTAAGTCGCCAGGGACAGCTGGTCAAGCCCGCGGGGCCTCAGACCCGGGCCCGATTCGCACGGGACGGCTGGTCGACACCGAGGGCCCTCGCACCCGGTCCCTAGGCCCCCGGGACAACTGGTCGTCCCCGCGGGCACACGGACTACAGTGCCATTCGCCAGGGGGAGCTGGTCCACCCACGGGCCTTCGGACCCGGGCCCGTGTCGCACGGCACAGCTGGTGGACACAGAGGACCCTCGGGCCTGGGCCCTAGGCGTCCGGGACAGCTGGTCGACAGCGCGGTCCCTCCGAACAGGGCCCGAGTCGCCCGGGATAGCTGGTCGACCCCACGGGACATCGGGCTCCAGCCCAAGTCGCCTGGGATAGCTGGTTGACCGCGGGTCCCCGGACACACGCGCGGGTCGCCCAGGACAGCTCTTTGACACCCGGGCCCTCGGGTACGGTCCGAGGCACCCGGGACAACTGGTGGACTCCGCAGGCCCTCGGGAATGGCCCCGAGTTCCCAAGGGACAGCTGGGCGACACCACAGGCACTCGGAGCCGAGCCGGAGTCTCCTGGGGCAGCTCGTCGACCCCGAGGGCCTTCGGACCCAAGCGCGAGTGTCCCGGGACAGCTGGTTGACCCCACGGGCCCTTGGGCAAGGGCCCGATTCCCATGGCACAGTCAGTCGACCTCTCAGGCCCTCGGACCCGGGCCCGAGACCCCCGGGACAGCCTGTCGACCCCGCAGGCACTCGGAGCCTGGCCGGAGTCGCCCGGGACATCTGGTCGCCCCCGCGTGCCCTCGGGCATGGGCCCGGGTCGCCCGGGACAGCGGCTCAACCGCAGGACCTTGGACCAGAACCCGAGTGGGCCGGGAGATATAGTTAACCCTGCGGGCCCTTGGGCACCGGCCGGAGTCGCCTGGGATCGGTGATCGACCCCGCGATCCCTCGAGCCGGGCCTGAGACGCCCGGGACCGCTGGTTGACCCCGGGGGCCCTCGGACACATGTGCGAGTCGCCAGGGGCAGCTGTTCGACACCCGAACCCTCGGGCACCGTCCGAGGCGCCCGGGACAGCTGGTGGACACCGCGGGCCCACGGGCACAGGCCTGAGACGCCCAGGACTGCTGGGCGACCCCACGGGCCCTCGGACCCGGACCCGAGTGCCCTGGACAGCAGGTCGACACCGAGGGCCCAAGGACCCTGGCCTTGGTCGCCCGAGACAGCTGGTCGAACCCGTGGGACCTCGGACACGGGTCCGAGTGGACCGGGACAGCCTGTCGACCCTGTAGTCCCTCAGAACCGGCCCCGAGGCACCCGGGACCTCTGGTCGACCCCGCAGGCACTCGGAGCCTGGCCGAAGTCGCCCGGGACATCTGGTTCACCCCGCGGGGCCTCGGGCGGGGGCCCAAGTCGCCTGGGAGACGTGGTCGCCCCCACGTGCCCTCAGCATGGGCCCGGGTCGCCAGGGACATCTGGTCGACACCCAGGCCTCGGGCACGGTCCGAGTCGCCCGGGACAGTTGGAGGACACTGCGGGCCCTCGGGCACGGGCCTGAGACGCCCAGGAAGGCTGTTTGAAACCGCGGGCCCTCCGACAAGGTCCCGAGTCTCCTGGGACAACTGGTCGACCACGCGGGCCCTTTGGAACGGGCCCCAGTACCCCGGGACAGCTGGTCGAAACCGCCGGCCCTCGGAGCCAGGCCGGAGTCGCCCGGGACTGCTAGTCGACCCCGCGGGCCCTCAGGCCCGGGCCCGAGTCCCCCTGAAGTCTGGTCGACCCCGCTGGCACGCGGACCCGGGCACGATTCGCCCGGGACAGATGGTCAACGCGGGACCCTGGACCAGAAACCGAGATGCCCGGGAGAGTTGGTCGACACTGTGGGCCCTCGGGTACCTGCCTGAGTCGCCCGGAACAGGTGGTCGACCCCGCGGGCTCTCGGACACAGGCCCGTGTTGCCGGGACCGCTGGTTGACCCCAGGGGCCCTCGGACAAAAGCGCGCATCGCCCGGGACAGCTGTTCGATACCCGGGCCCTCGGGCACGGTCCGAGTCGCCCGGAAAACCATGTCGACACGGTGGCCCTCGGACCAAAGCACGAGTGGCCCGGGACAGCTGGTCGACCCCGAGGGCTTTGGACACAAGCGTGTGTGTCCCAGTACAGCTGGTCCACAACGAGGGCACACGGGCAAGGGCCCGAGTCCTACAGGAAAGCTGGTCGACCACTCAGGCCCTCGGACACGGGCCCGAGTCCCCCAGGACAGCCTGTCGAACCCGCACGCCCTCGGAACCGGGCCCGAGGTACCCGGGACAGCTGGTCGACACCACGGGACTTCGGACCCGGGGCTGAGTCGCGTGGGACAGGTGGTCGACCCCGCGGGCCCTCGGGCCCGGGCCCGAGTCGCCCGTGAAATCTGGTCGACACCGCTGGCACGCGGACCCGGGCACGATTCTCCCGTGACATCTGGTTGACCCCGCGGGGCCTCGGGCATGGGCCAGAGTCGCCCGGGACAGTTGGTGGACCCGCGGTCCCTCAGACTCAAGTGTAAGTCGCCAGGGACAGCTGGTCAAGCCCGCGGGGCCTCAGACCCGGGCCCGATTCGCACGGGACGGCTGGTCGACACCGAGGGCCCTCGCACCCGGTCCCTAGGCCCCCGGGACAACTGGTCGTCCCCGCGGGCACACGGACTACAGTGCCATTCGCCAGGGGGAGCTGGTCCACCCACGGGCCTTCGGACCCGGGCCCGTGTCGCACGGCACAGCTGGTGGACACAGAGGACCCTCGGGCCTGGGCCCTAGGCGTCCGGTACAGCTGGTCGACACCGCGGTCCCTCCGAACAGGGCCCGAGTCGCCCGGGATAGCTGGTCGACCCCACGAGACATCGGGCTCCAGCCCAAGTCGCCTGGGATAGCTGGTTGACCGCGGGTCCCCGGACACACGCGCGGGTCGCCCAGGACAGCTCTTTGACACCCGGGCCCTCGGGTACGGTCCGAGGCACCCGGGACAACTGGTGGACTCCGCAGGCCCTCGGGAATGGCCCCGAGTTCCCAAGGGACAGCTGGGCGACACCACAGGCACTCGGAGCCGAGCCGGAGTCTCCTGGGGCAGCTCGTCGACCCCGAGGGCCTTCGGACCCAAGCGCGAGTGTCCCCGGACAGCTGGTTGACCCCACGGGCCCTTGGGCAAGGGCCCGATTCCCATGGGACAGTCAGTCGACCTCTCAGGCCCTCGGACCCGGGCCCGAGACCCCCGGGACAGTCTGTCGACCCCGCAGGCACTCGGAGCCTGGCCGGAGTCGCCCGGGACATCTGGTCGCCCCCGCGTGCCCTCGGGCATGGGCCCGGGTCGCCCGGGACAGCGGCTCAACCGCAGGACCTTGGACCAGAACCCGAGTGGGCCGGGAGATATAGTTGACCCTGCGGGCCCTTGGGCACCGGCCGGAGTCGCCTGGGATCGGTGATCGACCCCGCGATCCCTCGAGCCGGGCCTGAGACGCCCGGGACCGCTGGTTGACCCCGGGGGCCCTCGGACACATGTGCGAGTCGCCAGGGGCAGCTGTTCGACACCCGAACCCTCGGGCACCGTCCGAGGCGCCCGGGACAGCTGGTGGACACCGCGGGCCCACGGGCACAGGCCTGAGACGCCCAGGACTGCTGGTCGACCCCACGGGCCCTCGGACCCGGACCCGAGTGCCCTGGACAGCAGGTCGACACCGAGGGCCCAAGGACCCTGGCCTTGGTCGCCCGAGACAGCTGGTTGAACCCGTGGGACCTCGGACACGGGTCCGAGTGGACCGGGACAGCCTGTCGACCCTGTAGTCCCTCAGAACCGGCCCCGAGGCACCCGGGACCTCTGGTCGACCCCGCAGGCACTCGGAGCCTGGCCGAAGTCGCCCGGGACATCTGGTTCACCCCGCGGGGCCTCGGGCGGGGGCCCAAGTCGCCTGGGAGACGTGGTCGCCCCCACGTGCCCTCAGCATGGGCCCGGGTCGCCAGGGACATCTGGTCGACACCCAGGCCTCGGGCACGGTGCGAGTCGCCCGGGACAGTTGGAGGACACTGCGGGCCCTCGGGCACGGGCCTGAGACGCCCAGGAAGGCTGTTTGAAACCGCGGGCCCTCCGACAAGGTCCCGAGTCTCCTGGGACAACTGGTCGACCACGCGGGCCCTTTGGAACGGGCCCCAGTACCACGGGACAGCTGGTCGAAACCGCCGGGCCTCGGAGCCAGGCCGGAGTCACCCGGGACTGCTAGTCGACCCCGCGGGCCCTCAGGCCCGGACCCGAGTCCCCCTGAAGTCTGGTCGACCCCGCTGGCACGCGGACCCGGGCACGATTCGCCCGGGACAGATGGTCAACGCGGGACCCTGGACCAGAAACCGAGATGCCCGGGAGAGTTGGTCGACACTGTGGGCCCTCGGGTACCGGCCTGAGTCGCCCGGAACAGGTGGTCGACCCCGCGGGCTCTCGGACACAGGCCCGTGTTGCCGGGACCGCTGGTTGACCCCAGGGGCCCTCGGACAAAAGCGCGCATCGCCCGGGACAGCTGTTCGATACCCGGGCCCTCGGGCACGGTCCGAGTCGCCCGGAAAACCATGTCGACACGGTGGCCCTCGGACTAAAGCACGAGTGGCCCGGGACAGCTGGTCGACCCCGAGGGCTTTGGACACAAGCGTGTGTGTCCCAGTACAGCTGGTCCACAACGAGGGCACACGGGCAAGGGCCCGAGTCCTACAGGAAAGCTGGTCGACCACTCAGGCCCTCGGACATGGGCCCGAGTCCCCCAGGACAGCCTGTCGAACCCGCACGCCCTCGGAACCGGGCCCGAGGTACCCGGGACAGCTGGTCGACACCACGGGACTTCGGACCCGGGGCTGAGTCGCGTGGGACAGGTGGTCGACCCCGCGGGCCCTCGGGCCCGGGCCCCAGTCGCCCGTGAAATCTGGTCGACACCGCTGGCACGCGGACCCGGGCACGATTCTCCCGTGACATCTGGTTGACCCCGCGGGGCCTCGGGCACGGGCCAGAGTCGCCCGGGACAGTTGGTGGACCCGCGGTCCCTCAGACTCAAGTGTAAGTCGCCAGGGACAGCTGGTCAAGCCCGCGGGGCCTCAGACCCGGGCCCGATTCGCACGGGACGGCTGGTCGACACCGAGGGCCCTCGCACCCGGTCCCTAGGCCCCCGGGACAACTGGTCGTCCCCGCGGGCACACGGACTACAGTGCCATTCGCCAGGGGGAGCTGGTCGACCCACGGGCCTTCGGACCCGGGCCCGTGTCGCACGGCACAGCTGGTGGACACAGAGGACCCTCGGGCCTGGGCCCTAGGCGTCCGGGACAGCTGGTCGACACCGCGGTCCCTCCGAACAGGGCCCGAGTCGCCCGGGATAGCTGGTCGACCCCACGGGACATCGGGCTCCAGCCCAAGTCGCCTGGGATAGCTGGTTGACCGCGGGTCCCCGGACACACGCGCGGGTCGCCCAGGACAGCTCTTTGACACCCGGGCCCTCGGGTACGGTCCGAGGCACCCGGGACAACTGGTGGACTCCGCAGGCCCTCGGGAATGGCCCCGAGTTCCCAAGGGACAGCTGGGCGACACCACAGGCACTCGGAGCCGAGCCGGAGTCTCCTGGGGCAGCTCGTCGACCCCGAGGGCCTTCGGACCCAAGCGCGAGTGTCCCGGGACAGCTGGTTGACCCCACGGGCCCTTGGGCAAGGGCCCGATTCCCATGGGACAGTCAGTCGACCTCTCAGGCCCTCGGACCCGGGCCCGAGACCCCCGGGACAGCCTGTCGACCCCGCAGGAACTCGGAGCCTGGCCGGAGTCGCCCGGGACATCTGGTCGCCCCCGCGTGCCCTCGGGCATGGGCCCGGGTCGCCCGGGACAGCGGGTCAACCGCAGGACCTTGGACCAGAACCCGAGTGGGCCGGGAGATATAGTTGACCCTGCGGGCCCTTGGGCACCGGCCCGGGTCGCCTGGGATCGGTGATCGACCCCGCGATCCCTCGAGCCGGGCCTGAGACGCCCGGGACCGCTGGTTGACCCCGGGGGCCCTCGGACACATGCGCGAGTCGCCAGGGGCAGCTGTTCGACACCCGAACCCTCGGGCACCGTCCGAGGCGCCCGGGACAGCTGGTGGACACCGCGGGCCCTCGGGCACAGGCCTGAGACGCCCAGGACTGCTGGTCGACCTCACGGGCCCTCGGACCCGGACCCGAGTGCCCTGGACAGCAGGTCGACACCGAGGGCCCAAGGACCCTGGCCGTGGTCCCCCAGGACTGCTGGTCGAACCCCTGGGACCTCGGACACGGGTCCGAGTGAACCGGGACAGCCTGTCGACCCTGTAGTCCCTCGGAACAGGCCCGAGGCACCCGGGACCTCTGGTCGACCCCGCAGGCACTCGGAGCCTGGCCGAAGTCGCCCGGGACATCTGGTTCACCCCGCGGGGCCTCGGGCGGGGGCCCAAGTCGCCTGGGAGACGGGGTCGCCACCACGTGCCCTCAGCATGGGTCCGGGTCGCCAGGGACATCTGGTCGACACCCAGGCCTCGGGCACGGTCCGAGTCGCCCGGGACAGTTGGAGGACACTGCAGGCCCTCGGGCACGGGCCTGAGACGCCCAGGAAGGCTGTTTGAAACCGCGGGCCCTCCGACAAGGTCCCGAGTCTCCTGGGACAACTGGTCGACCACGCGGGCCCTTTGGAACGGGCCCCAGTACCCCGGGACAGCTGGTCGAAGCCGCCGGCCCTCGGAGCCAGGCCGGAGTCGCCCGGGACTGCTAGTCGACCCCGCGGGCCCTCAGGCCCGGGCCCGAGTCCCCCTGAAGTCTGGTCGACCCCGCTGGCACGCGGACCCGGGCACGATTCGCCCGGGACAGCTGGTCAACGCGGGACCCTGCACCAGAAACCGAGATGCCCGGGAGAGTTGGTCGACACTGTGGGCCCTCGGGTACCGGCCTGAGTCGCCCGGAACAGGTGGTCGACCCCGCGGGCTCTCGGACACAGGCCCGTGTGGCCGGGACCGCTGGTTGACCCCAGGGGCCCTCGGACAAAAGCGCGCTTCGCCCGGGACAGCTGTTCGATACCCGGGCCTTCGGGCACGGTGCGAGTCGCCCGGAAAACCATGTCGACACGGTGGCCCTCGGACCAAAGCACGAGTGGCCCGGGACAGCTGGTCGACCCCGAGGGCTTTGGACACAAGCGTGTGTGTCCCAGTACAGCTGGTCCACAACGAGGGCACACGGGCAAGGGCCCGCGTCCTACAGGAAAGCTGGTCGACCACTCAGGCCCTCGGACACGGGCCCGAGTCCCCCAGGACAGCCTGTCGAACCCGCACGCCCTCGGAACCGGGCCCGAGGCACCCGGGACAGCTGGTCGACACCGCGGGACGTCGGACCCGGGGCTGAGTCGCGTGGGACAGGTGGTCGACCCCGCGGGCCCTCGGACCCGGGCCCGAGTTGCCCATGAAATCTGGTCGACACCGCTGGCACGCCGATCCGGGCACGTTTCTCCCGGGACATCTGGTTGACCCCGCAGGGCCTCGGGCACGGGCCAGAGTCACCCGGGACAGTTGGTGGACCCGTGGTCCCTCAGACTCCAGTGTAAGTCGCCAGGGACAGCTGGTCAAGCCCGCGGGGCCTCAGACCCGGGCCCGATTCGCACGGGACGGCTGGTTGACACCGAGGGCCCTCGCACCCGGGCCCTAGGCCCCCGGGACAACTGGTCGTCCCCGCGGGCCCTTGGACTACAGTGCCATTCGTCAGGGGGAGCTGGTCGACCCACGGGCCTTCGGACCCGGGCCCGTGTCGCACGGCACAGCTGGTGGACACAGAGGACCCTCGGGCCTGGGCCCTAGGCGTCCGGGACAGCTGGTCGACAGCGCGGTCCCTCCGAACAGGGCCAGAGTCGCCCGGGATAGCTGGTCGACCCCACGGGACATCGGGCTCCAGCCCAAGTCGCCTGGGATAGCTGGTTGACCGCGGGTCCCCGGACACACGCGCGGGTCGCCCAGGACAGCTCTTTGACACCCGGGCCCTCGGGTACGGTCCGAGTCACCCTGGACAACTGGTGGACTCCGCAGGCCCTCGGGAATGGCCCCGAGTTCCCAAGGGACAGCTGGGCGACACCACAGGCACTCGGAGCCGAGCCGGAGTCTCCTGGGGCAGCTCGTCGACCCCGAGGGCCTTCGGACCCAAGCGCGAGTGTCCCGGGACAGCTGGTTGACCCCACGGGCCCTTGGGCAAGGGCCCGATTCCCATGGGACAGTCAGTCGACCTCTCAGGCCCTCGGACCCGGGCCCGAGACCCCCGGGACAGCCTGTCGACCCCGCAGGCACTCGGAGCCTGGCCGGAGTCGCCCGGGACATCTGGTCGCCCCCGCGTGCCCTCGGGCATGGGCCCGGGTCGCCCGACAGCGGGTCAACCGCAGGACCTTGGACCAGAACCCGAGTGGGCCGGGAGATATAGTGGACCCTGAGGGACCTTGGGCACCGGCCCGGGTCGCCTGGGATCGGTGATCGACCACGCGATCCCTCGAGCCGGGCCTGAGACGCCCGGGACCGCTGGTTGACCCCGGGGGCCCTCGGACACATGCGCGAGTCGCCAGGGGCAACTGTTCGACACCCGAACCCTCGGGCACCGTCCGAGGCGCCCGGGACAGCTGGTGGACACCGCGGGCCCTCGGGCACAGGCCTGAGACGCCCAGGACTGCTGGTCGACCCCACGGGCCCTCGGACCCGGACCCGAGGGCCCTGGACAGCAGGTCGACACCGAGGGCCCAAGGACCCTGGCCGTGGTCGCCCGAGACAGCTGGTCGAACCCGTGGGACCTCGGACACGGGTCCGAGTGGACCGGGACAGCCTGTCGACCCTGTAGTCCCTCGGAACCGGCCCCGAGGCACCCAGGACCTCTGGTCGACCCCGCAGGCACTCGGAGCCTGGCCGAAGTCGCCCGGGACATCTGGTTCAGCCTGCGGGGCTTCGGGCGGGGGCCCAAGTCGCCTGGGAGACGTGGTCGCCACCACGTGCCCTCAGCATGGGTCCGGGTCGCCAGGGACATCTGGTCGACACCCAGGCCTCGGGCACGGTCCGAGTCGCCCGGGACAGTTGGAGGACACTGCAAGCCCTCGGGCACGGGCCTGAGACGGCCAGGAAGGCTGTTTGAAACCGCGGGCCCTCCGACAAGGTCCCGAGTCTTCTGGGACAACTGGTCGACCACGCGGGCCCTTTGGAACGGGCCCCAGTACCCCGGGACAGCTGGTTGAAACCGCCGGCCCTCGGAGCCAGGCCGGAGTCGCCCGGGACTGATAGTCGACCCCGCGGGCCCTCAGGCCCGGACCCGAGTCCCCCTGAAGTCTGGTCGACCCCGCTGGCACGCGGACCCGGGCACGATTCGCCCGGGACAGCTGGTCAACGCGGGACCCTGGACCAGAAACCGAGATGCCCGGGAGAGTTGGTCGACACTGTGGGCCCTCGGGTACCGGCCTGAGTCGCCCGGAACAGGTGGTCGACCCCGCGGGCTCTCGGACACAGGCCCGTGTTGCCGGGACCGCTGGTTGACCCCAGGGGCCCTCGGACAAAAGCGCGCATCGCCCGGGACAGCTGTTCGATACCCGGGCCCTCGGGCACGGTCCGAGTCGCCCGGAAAACCATGTCGACACGGTGGCCCTCGGACTAAAGCACGAGTGGCCCGGGACAGCTGGTCGACCCCGAGGGCTTTGGACACAAGCGTGTGTGTCCCAGTACAGCTGGTCCACAACGAGGGCACACGGGCAAGGGCCCGAGTCCTACAGGAAAGCTGGTCGACCACTCAGGCCCTCGGACACGGGCCCGAGTCCCCCAGGACAGCCTGTCGAACCCGCACGCCCTCGGAACCGGGCCCGAGGTACCCGGGACAGCTGGTCGACACCACGGGACTTCGGACCCGGGGCTGAGTCGCGTGGGACAGGTGGTCGACCCCGCGGGCCCTCGGGCCCGGGCCCCAGTCGCCCGTGAAATCTGGTCGACACCGCTGGCACGCGGACACGGGCACGATTCTCCCGTGACATCTGGTTGACCCCGCGGGGCCTCGGGCACGGGCCAGAGTCGCCCGGGACAGTTGGTGGACCCGCGGTCCCTCAGACTCAAGTGTAAGTCGCCAGGGACAGCTGGTCAAGCCCACGGGGCCTCAGACCCGGGCCCGATTCGCACGGGACGGCTGGTTGACACCGAGGGCCCTCGCACCCGGGCCCTAGGCCCCCGGGACAACTGGTCGTCCCAGCGGGCCCTCGGACTACAGTGCCATTCGTCAGGGGGAGCTGGTCGACCCACGGGCCTTCGGACCCGGGCCCGTGTCGCACGGCACAGCTGGTGGACACAGAGGACCCTCGGGCCTGGGCCCTAGGCGTCCGGGACAGCTGGTCGACAGCGCGGTCCCTCCGAACAGGGCCCGAGTCGCCCGGGATAGCTGGTCGACCCCACGGGACATCGGGCTCCAGCCCAAGTCGCCTGGGATAGCTGGTTGACCGCGGGTCCCCGGACACACGCGCGGGTCGCCCAGGACAGCTCTTTGACACCCGGGCCCTCGGGTACGGTCCGAGTCACCCGGGACAACTGGTGGACTCCGCAGGCCCTCGGGAATGGCCCCGAGTTCCCAAGGGACAGCTGGGCGACACCACAGGCACTCGGAGCCGAGCCGGAGTCTCCTGGGGCAGCTCGTCGACCCCGAGGGCCTTCGGACCCAAGCGCGAGTGTCCCGGGACAGCTGGTTGACCCCACGGGCCCTTGGGCAAGGGCCCGATTCCCATGGGACAGTCAGTCGACCTCTCAGGCCCTCGGACCCGGGCCCGAGACCCCCGGGACAGCCTGTCGACCCCGCAGGCACTCGGAGCCTGGCCGGAGTCGCCCGGGACATCTGGTCGCCCCCGCGTGCCCTCGGGCATGGGCCCGGGTCGCCCGACAGCGGGTCAACCGCAGGACCTTGGACCAGAACCCGAGTGGGCCGGGAGATATAGTGGACCCTGCGGGACCTTGGGCACCGGCCCGGGTCGCCTGGGATCGGTGATCGACCACGCGATCCCTCGAGCCGGGCCTGAGACGCCCGGGACCGCTGGTTGACCCCGGGGGCCCTCGGACACATGCGCGAGTCGCCAGGGGCAGCTGTTCGACACCCGAACCCTCGGGCACCGTCCGAGGCGCCCGGGACAGCTGGTGGACACCGCGGGCCCTCGGGCACAGGCCTGAGACGCCCAGGACTGCTGGTCGACCCCACGGGCCCTCGGACCCGGACCCGAGGGCCCTGGACAGCAGGTCGACACCGAGGGCCCAAGGACCCTGGCCGTGGTCGCCCGAGACAGCTGGTCGAACCCGTGGGACCTCGGACACGGGTCCGAGTGGACCGGGACAGCCTGTCGACCCTGTAGTCCCTCGGAACCGGCCCCGAGGCACCCGGGACCTCTGGTCGACCCCGCAGGCACTCGGAGCCTGGCCGAAGTCGCCCGGGACATCTGGTTCAGCCTGCGGGGCTTCGGGCGGGGGCCCAAGTCGCCTGGGAGACGTGGTCGCCACCACGTGCCCTCAGCATGGGTCCGGGTCGCCAGGGACATCTGGTCGACACCCAGGCCTCGGGCACGGTCCGAGTCGCCCGGGACAGTTGGAGGACACTGCAGGCCCTCGGGCACGGGCCTGAGACGCCCAGGAAGGCTGTTTGAAACCGCAGGCCCTCCGACAAGGTCCCGAGTCTTCTGGGACAACTGGTCGACCACGCGGGCCCTTTGGAACGGGCCCCAGTACCCCGGGACAGCTGGTCGAAGCCGCCGGCCCTCGGAGCCAGGCCAGAGTCGCCCGGGACTGCTAGTCGACCCCGCGGGCCCTCAGGCCCGGGGCCGAGTCCCCCTGAAGTCTGGTCAACCCCGCTGGCACGCGGACCCGGGCACGATTCGCCCGGGACAGCTGGTCAACGCGGGACCCTGCACCAGAAACCGAGATGCCCGGGAGAGTTGGTCGACACTGTGGGCCCTCGGGTACCGGCCTGAGTTGCCCGGAACAGGTGGTCGACCCCGCGGGCTCTCGGACACAGGCCCGTGTGGCCGGGACCGCTGGTTGACCCCAGGGGCCCTCGGACAAAAGCGCGCGTCGCACGGGACAGCTGTTCGATACCCGGGCCTTTGGGCACGGTGCGAGTCGCCCGGAAAACCATGTCGACACGGTGGCCCTCGGACCAAAGCACGAGTGGCCCGGGACAGCTGGTCGACCCCGAGGGCTTTGGACACAAGCGTGTGTGTCCCAGTACAGCTGGTCCACAACGAGGGCACACGGGCAAGGGCCCGCGTCCTACAGGAAAGCTTGTCGACCACTCAGGCCCTCGGACACGGGCCCGAGTCCCCCAGGACAGCCTGTCGAACCCGCACGCCCTCGGAACCGGGCCCGAGGCACCCGGGAGAGCTGGTCGACACCGCGGGACGTCGGACCCGGGGCTGAGTCGCGTGGGACAGGTGGTCGACCCCGCGGGCCCTCGGACCCGGGCCCGAGTCGCCCGTGAAATCTGGTCGACACCGCTGGCACGCGGACCCGGGCACTTTTCTCCCGGGACATCTGGTTGACCCCGCAGGGCCTCGGGCACGGGCCAGAGTCACCCGGGACAGTTGGTGGACCCGCGGTCCCTCAGACTCCAGTGTAAGTCGCCAGGGACAGCTGGTCAAGCCCGCGGGGCCTCAGACCCGGGCCCGATTCGCACGGGACGGCTGGTCGAAACGCGGGGCCCTCGCACCCGCGCCCTAGGCCCCCGGGACAACTGGTCGTCCCCGCGGGCCCTCGGACTACAGTGCCATTCGTCAGGGGGAGCTGGTCGACCCACGGGCCTTCGGACCCGGGCCCGTGTCGCACGGCACAGCTGGTGGACACAGAGGACCCTCGGGCCTGGGCCCTAGGCGTCCGGGACAGCTGGTCGACAGCGCGGTCCCTCCGAACAGGGCCCGAGTCGCCCGGGATAGCTGGTCGACCCCACGGGACATCGGGCTCCAGCCCAAGTCGCCTGGGATAGCTGGTTGACCGCGGGTCCCCGGACACACGCGCGGGTCGCCCAGGACAGCTCTTTGACACCCGGGCCCTCGGGTACGGTCCGAGTCACCCTGGACAACTGGTGGACTCCGCAGGCCCTCGGGAATGGCCCCGAGTTCCCAAGGGACAGCTGGGCGACACCACAGGCACTCGGAGCCGAGCCGGAGTCTCCTGGGGCAGCTCGTCGACCCCGAGGGCCTTCGGACCCAAGCGCGAGTGTCCCGGGACAGCTGGTTGACCCCACGGGCCCTTGGGCAAGGGCCCGATTCCCATGGGACAGTCAGTCGACCTCTCAGGCCCTCGGACCCGGGCCCGAGACCCCCGGGACAGCCTGTCGACCCCGCAGGCACTCGGAGCCTGGCCGGAGTCGCCCGGGACATCTGGTCGCCCCCGCGTGCCCTCGGGCATGGGCCCGGGTCGCCCGGGACAGCGGCTCAACCGCAGGACCTTGGACCAGAACCCGAGTGGGCCGGGAGATATAGTGGACCCTGCGGGCCCTTCGGCACCAGCCCGGGTCGCCTGGGATCGGTGATCAACCTCGCGATCCCTCGAGCCGGGCCTGAGACGCCCGGGACCGCTGGTTGACCCCGGGGGCCCTCGGACACATGCGCGAGTCGCCAGGGGCAGCTGTTCGACACCCGAACCCTCGGGCACCGTCCGAGGCGCCCGGGACAGCTGGTGGACACCGCGGGCCCTCGGGCACAGGCCTGAGATGCCCAGGACTGCTGGTCGAACCCACGGGCCCTCGGACACGGACCCGAGGGCCCTGGACAGCAGGTCGACGCCGTGGGCCCAGGACCGTGGCTTTGGTCGCCCAGGACTGCTGTTCGAACCCGTGGGACCTCGGACACAGGTCCGAGTGGACCGGGACAGCCTGTCGACCCTGTAGTCCCACGGAACAGGCCCCGAGGCACCCGGGACCTCTGGTCGACCCCGCAGGCACTCGGAGCCTGGCCGAAGTCGCCCGGGACATCTGGTTCAGCCCGCGGGGCCTCGTGCGGGGGCCCAAGTCGCCTGGGAGACGTGGTCGCCCCCACGTGCCCTCAGCATGGGCCCGGGTCGCCAGGGACATCTGGTCGACACCCAGGCCTCGGGCACAGTCCGAGTCGCCCGGGACAGTTTGAGGACACTGCAGGCCCTCGGGCACGGGCCTGAGACGGCCAGGAAGGCTGTTTGAAACCGCGGGCCCTCCGACAAGGTCCCGAGTCTCCTGGGACAACTGGTCGACCACGCGGGCCCTTTGGAACGGGCCCCAGTACCCCGGGACAGCTGGTCGAAACCGCAGGCCCTCGGAGCCAGGCCGGAGTCGCCCGGGACTGCTAGTCGACCCCGCGGGCCCTCAGCCCCAGGCCCGAGGCCCCCTGAAGTCTGGTCGACCCCGCTGGCACGCGGACCCGGGCACGATTCGCCCGGGACAGCTGGTCAACGCGGGACCCTGCACCAGAAACCGAGATGCCCGGGAGAGTTGGTCGACACTGTGGGCCCTCGGGTACCGGCCTGAGTCGCCCGGAACAGGTGGTCGACCCCGCGGGCTCTCGGACACAGGCCCGTGTGGCCGGGACCGCTGGTTGACCCCAGGGGCCCTCGGACAAAAGCGCGCGTCGCCCGGGACAGCTGTTCGATACCCGGGCCTTCGGGCACGGTGCGAGTCGCCCGGAAAACCATGTCGACACGGTGGCCCTCGGACCAAAGCACGAGTGGCCCGGGACAGCTGGTCGACCCCGAGGGCTTTGGACACAAGCGTGTGTGTCCCAGTACAGCTGGTCCACAACGAGGGCACACGGGCAAGGGCCCGAGTCCTACAGGAAAGCTGGTCGACCACTCAGGCCCTCGGACACGGGCCCGAGTCCCCCAGGACAGCCTGTCGAACCCGCACGCCCTCGGAACCGGGCCCGAGGCACCCGGGACAGCTGGTCGACACCGCGGGACGTCGGACCCGGGGCTGAGTCGCGTGGGACAGGTGGTCGACCCCGCGGGCCCTCGGACCCGGGCCCGAGTCGCCCGTGAAATCTGGTCGACACCGCTGGCACGCGGACCCGGGCACGTTTCTCCCGGGACATCTGGTTGACCCCGCGGGGCCTCGGGCACGGGCCAGAGTCACCCGGGACAGTTGGACCCGCGGTCCCTCAGACTCCAGTGTAAGTCGCCAGGGACAGCTGGTCAAGCCCGCGGGGCCTCAGACCCGTTCCCGATTCACACGGGACGGCTGGTCGACACGCGGGGTCCTCGCACCCGGGCCCTAGGCCCCCGGGACAACTGGTCGTCCCCGCGGGCCCTCGGACTACAGTGCCATTCGCCAGGGGGAGCTGGTCGACCCACGGGCCTTCGGACCCGGGCCCGTGTCGCACGGCACAGCTGGTGGACACAGAGGACCCTCGGGCCTGGGCCCTAGGCGTCCGGGACAGCTGGTCGACAGCGCGGTCCCTCCGAACAGGGCCCGAGTCGCCCGGGATAGCTGGTCGACCCTACGGGACATCGGGCTCCAGCCCAAGTTGCCTGGGATAGCTGGTTGACCGCGGGTCCCCGGACACACGTGCGGGTCGCCCAGGACAGCTCTTTGACACCCGGGCCCTCGGGTACGGTCCGAGTCACCCGGGACAACTGGTGGACTCCGCAGGCCCTCGGGAATGGCCCCGAGTTCCCAAGGGACAGCTGGGCGACACCACAGGCACTCGGAGCCGAGCCGGAGTCTCCTGGGGCAGCTCGTCGACCCCGAGGGCCTTCGGACCCAAGCGCGAGTGTCCCGGGACAGCTGGTTGACCCCACGGGCCCTTGGGCAAGGGCCCGATTCCCATGGGACAGTCAGTCGACCTCTCAGGCCCTCGGACCCGGGCCCGAGACCCCCGGGACAGCCTGTCGACCCCGCAGGCACGCGGAGCCTGGCCGGAGTCGCCCGGGACATCTGGTCGCCCCCGCGTGCCCTCGGGCATGGGCCCGGGTCGCCCGGGACAGCGGCTCAACCGCAGGACCTTGGACCAGAACCCGAGTGGGCCGGGAGATATAGTGGACCCTGCGGGCCCTTGGGCACCGGCCCGAGTCGCCTGGGATCGGTGATCGACCCCGCGATCCCTCGAGCCGGGCCTGAGACGCCCGGGACCGCTGGTTGACCCCGGGGGCCCTCGGACACATGCGCGAGTCGCCAGGGGCAGCTGTTCGACACCCGAACCCTCGGGCACCGTCCGAGGCGCCCGGGACAGCTGGTGGACACCGCGGGCCCTCGGGCACAGGCCTGAGACGCCCAGGACTGCTGGGCGACCCCACGGGCCCTCGGACCCGGACCCGAGGGCCCTGGACAGCAGGTCGACACCGAGGGCCCAAGGACCCTGGCCGTGGTCGCCCGAGACAGCTGGTCGAACCCGTGGGACCTCGGACACGGGTCCGAGTGGACCGGGACAGCCTGTCGACCCTGTAGTCCCTCGGAACCGGCCCCGAGGCACCCGGGACCTCTGGTCGACCCCGCAGGCACTCGGAGCCTGGCCGAAGTCGCCCGGGACATCTGGTTCAGCCTGCGGGGCTTCGGGCGGGGGCCCAAGTCGCCTGGGAGACGTGGTCGCCACCACGTGCCCTCAGCATGGGTCCGGGTCGCCAGGGACATCTGGTCGACACCCAGGCCTCGGGCACGGTCCGAGTCGCCCGGGACAGTTGGAGGACACTGCAAGCCCTTGGGCACGGGCCTGAGACGGCCAGGAAGGCTGTTTGAAACCGCAGGCCCTCCGACAAGGTCCCGAGTCTTCTGGGACAACTGGTCGACCACGTGGGCCCTTTGGAACGGGCCCCAGTACCCCGGGACAGCTGGTCAAAGCCGCCGGCCCTCGGAGCCAGGCCAGAGTCGCCCGGGACTGCTAGTCGACCCCGCGGGCCCTCAGGCCCGGGCCCGAGTCCCCCTGAAGTCTGGTCAACCCCGCTGGCACGCGGACCCGGGCACGATTCGCCCGGGACAGCTGGTCAACGCGGGACCCTGCACCAGAAACCGAGATGCCCGGGAGAGTTGGTCGACACTGTGGGCCCTCGGGTACCGGCCTGAGTCGCCCGGAACAGGTGGTCGACCCCGCGGGCTCTCGGACACAGGCCCGTGTGGCCGGGACCGCTGGTTGACCCCAGGGGCCCTCGGACAAAAGCGCGCGTCGCCCGGGACAGCTGTTCGATACCCGGGCCTTCGGGCACGGTGCGAGTCGCCCGGAAAACCATGTCGACACGGTGGCCCTCGGACCAAAGCACGAGTGGCCCGGGACAGCTGGTCGACCCCGAGGGCTTTGGACACAAGCGTGTGTGTCCCAGTACAGCTGGTCCACAACGAGGGCACACGGGCAAGGGCCCGCGTCCTACAGGAAAGCTGGTCGACCACTCAGGCCCTCGGACACGGGCCCGAGTCCCCCAGGACAGCCTGTCGAACCCGCACGCCCTCGGAACCGGGCCCGAGGCACCCGGGACAGCTGGTCGACACCGCGGGACGTCGGACCCGGGGCTGAGTCGCGTGGGACAGGTGGTCGACCCCGCGGGCCCTCGGACCCGGGCCCGAGTCGCCCGTGAAATCTGGTCGACACCGCTGGCAGGCGGACCCGGGCACTTTTCTCCCGGGACATCTGGTTGACCCCGCAGGGCCTCGGGCACGGGCCAGAGTCACCCGGGACAGTTGGTGGACCCGCGGTCCCTCAGACTCCAGTGTAAGTCGCCAGGGACAGCTGGTCAAGCCCACGGGACCTCAGACCCGGGCCCGATTCGCACGGGACGGCTGGTTGACACCGAGGGCCCTCACACCCGGGCCCTAGGCCCCCGGGACAACTGGTCGTCCCCGCGGGCCCTCGGACTACAGCGCCATTCGTCAGGGGGAGCTGGTCGACCCACGGGCCTTCGGACCCGGGCCCGTGTCGCACGGCACAGCTGGTGGACACAGAGGACCCTCGGGCCTGGGCCCTAGGCGTCCGGGACAGCTGGTCGACAGCGCGGTCCCTCCGAACAGGGCCCGAGTCGCCCGGGATAGCTGGTCGACCCCACGGGACATCGGGCTCCAGCCCAAGTCGCCTGGGATAGCTGGTTGACCGCGGGTCCCCGGACACACGCGCGGGTCGCCCAGGACAGCTCTTTGACACCCGGGCCCTCGGGTACGGTCCGAGTCACCCTGGACAACTGGTGGACTCCGCAGGCCCTCGGGAATGGCCCCGAGTTCCCAAGGGACAGCTGGGCGACACCACAGGCACTCGGAGCCGAGCCGGAGTCTCCTGGGGCAGCTCGTCGACCCCGAGGGCCTTCGGACCCAA
The DNA here is from genome assembly GCF_054392235.1 of Sus scrofa. NCBI lineage: Eukaryota > Metazoa > Chordata > Mammalia > Artiodactyla > Suidae > Sus > Sus scrofa. The sequence goes on along the minus strand of NC_139389.1, from coordinate 29,483,354 downwards.
GCGCGAGTGTCCCGGGACAGCTGGTTGACCCCACGGGCCCTTGGGCAAGGGCCCGATTCCCATGGGACAGTCAGTCGACCTCTCAGGCCCTCGGACCCGGGCCCGAGACCCCCGGGACAGCCTGTCGACCCCGCAGGCACTCGGAGCCTGGCCGGAGTCGCCCGGGACATCTGGTCGCCCCCGCGTGCCCTCGGGCATGGGCCCGGGTCGCCCGACAGTGGGTCAACCGCAGGACCTTGGACCAGAACCCGAGTGGGCCGGGAGATATAGTGGACCCTGCGGGCCCTTGGGCACCAGCCCGGGTCGCCTGGGATCGGTGATCAACCTCGCGATCCCTCGAGCCGGGCCTGAGACGCCCGGGACCGCTGGTTGACCCCGGGGGCCCTCGGACACATGCGCGAGTCGCCAGGGGCAGCTGTTCGACACCCGAACCCTCGGGCACCGTCCGAGGCGCCCGGGACAGCTGGTGGACACCGCGGGCCCTCGGGCACAGGCCTGAGACGCCCAGGACTGCTGGTCGAACCCACGGGCCCTCGGACACGGACCCGAGGGCCCTGGACAGCAGGTCGACGCCGTGGGCCCAGGACCGTGGCTTTGGTCGCCCAGGACTGCTGTTCGAACCCGTGGGTCCTCGGACACAGGTCCGAGTGGACCGGGACAGCCTGTCGACCCTGTAGTCCCACGGAACAGGCCCCGAGGCACCCGGGACCTCTGGTCGACCCCGCAGGCACTCGGAGCCTGGCCGAAGTCGCCCGGGACATCTGGTTCAGCCCGCGGGGCCTCGTGCGGGGGCCCAAGTCGCCTGGGAGACGTGGTCGCCCCCACGTGCCCTCAGCATGGGTCCGGGTCGCCAGGGACATCTGGTCGACACCCAGGCCTCGGGCACAGTCCGAGTCGCCCGGGACAGTTGGAGGACACTGCAGGCCCTCGGGCACGGGCCTGAGACGGCCAGGAAGGCTGTTTGAAACCGCGGGCCCTCCGACAAGGTCCCGAGTCTCCTGGGACAACTGGTCGACCACGCGGGCCCTTTGGAACGGGCCCCAGTACCCCGGGACAGCTGGTCGAAACCGCAGGCCCTCGGAGCCAGGCCGGAGTCGCCCGGGACTGCTAGTCGACCCCGCGGGCCCTCAGCCCCAGGCCCGAGGCCCCCTGAAGTCTGGTCGACCCCGCTGGCACGCGGACCCGGGCACGATTCGCCCGGGACAGCTGGTCAACGCGGGACCCTGCACCAGAAACCGAGATGCCCTGCACCAGAAACCGAGATGCCCGGGAGAGTTGGTCGACACTGTGGGCCCTCGGGTACCGGCCTGAGTCGCCCGGAACAGGTGGTCGACCCCGCGGGCTCTCGGACACAGGCCCGTGTGGCCGGGACCGCTGGTTGACCCCAGGGGCCCTCGGACAAAAGCGCGCGTCGCCCGGGACAGCTGTTCGATACCCGGGCCTTCGGGCACGGTGCGAGTCGCCCGGAAAACCATGTCGACACGGTGGCCCTCGGACCAAAGCACGAGTGGCCCGGGACAGCTGGTCGACCCCGAGGGCTTTGGACACAAGCGTGTGTGTCCCAGTACAGCTGGTCCACAACGAGGGCACACGGGCAAGGGCCCGAGTCCTACAGGAAAGCTGGTCGACCACTCAGGCCCTCGGACACGGGCCCGAGTCCCCCAGGACAGCCTGTCGAACCCGCAGGCCCTCGGAACCGGGCCCGAGGCACCCGGGACAGCTGGTCGACACCGCGGGACGTCGGACCCGGGGCTGAGTCGCGTGGGACAGGTGGTCGACCCCGCGGGCCCTCGGACCCGGGCCCGAGTCGCCCGTGAAATCTGGTCGACACCGCTGGCACGCGGACCCGGGCACGTTTCTCCCGGGACATCTGGTTGACCCCGCGGGGCCTCGGGCACGGGCCAGAGTCACCCGGGACAGTTGGTGGACCCGCGGTCCCTCAGACTCCAGTGTAAGTCGCCAGGGACAGCTGGTCAAGCCCGCGGGGCCTCAGACCCGTTCCCGATTCACACGGGACGGCTGGTCGACACGCGGGGTCCTCGCACCCGGGCCCTAGGCCCCCGGGACAACTGGTCGTCCCCGCGGGCCCTCGGACTACAGTGCCATTCGCCAGGGGGAGCTGGTCGACCCACGGGCCTTCGGACCCGGGCCCGTGTCGCACGGCACAGCTGGTGGACACAGAGGACCCTCGGGCCTGGGCCCTAGGCGTCCGGGACAGCTGGTCGACAGCGCGGTCCCTCCGAACAGGGCCCGAGTCGCCCGGGATAGCTGGTCGACCCTACGGGACATCGGGCTCCAGCCCAAGTTGCCTGGGATAGCTGGTTGACCGCGGGTCCCCGGACACACGTGCGGGTCGCCCAGGACAGCTCTTTGACACCCGGGCCCTCGGGTACGGTCCGAGTCACCCGGGACAACTGGTGGACTCCGCAGGCCCTCGGGAATGGCCCCGAGTTCCCAAGGGACAGCTGGGCGACACCACAGGCACTCGGAGCCGAGCCGGAGTCTCCTGGGGCAGCTCGTCGACCCCGAGGGCCTTCGGACCCAAGCGCGAGTGTCCCGGGACAGCTGGTTGACCCCACGGGCCCTTGGGCAAGGGCCCGATTCCCATGGGACAGTCAGTCGACCTCTCAGGCCCTCGGACCCGGGCCCGAGACCCCCGGGACAGCCTGTCGACCCCGCAGGCACTCGGAGCCTGGCCGGAGTCGCCCGGGACATCTGGTCGCCCCCGCGTGCCCTCATGCATGGGCCCGGGTCGCCCGGGACAGCGGGTCAACCGCAGGACCTTGGACCAGAACCCGAGTGGGCCGGGAGATATAGTGGACCCTGCGGGCCCTTGGGCACCGGCCCGAGTCGCCTGGGATCGGTGATCGACCCCGCGATCCCTCGAGCCGGGCCTGAGACGCCCGGGACCGCTGGTTGACCCCGGGGGCCCTCGGACACATGCGCGAGTCGCCAGGGGCAGCTGTTCGACACCCGAACCCTCGGGCACCGTCCGAGGCGCCCGGGACAGCTGGTGGACACCGCGGGCCCTCGGGCACAGGCCTGAGACGCCCAGGACTGCTGGGCGACCCCACGGGCCCTCGGACCCGGACCCGAGTGCCCTGGACAGCAGGTCGACACCGAGGGCCCAAGGACCCTGGCCGTGGTCGCCCGAGACAGCTGGTCGAACCCGTGGGACCTCGGACACGGGTCCGAGTGGACCGGGACAGCCTGTCGACCCTGTAGTCCCTCGGAACCGGCCCCGAGGCACCCGGGACCTCTGGTCGACCCCGCAGGCACTCGGAGCCTGGCCGAAGTCGCCCGGGACATCTGGTTCAGCCTGCGGGGCTTCGGGCGGGGGCCCAAGTCGCCTGGGAGACGTGGTCGCCCCCACGTGCCCTCAGCATGGGTCCGGGTCGCCAGGGACATCTGGTCGACACCCAGGCCTCGGGCACGGTCCGAGTCGCCCGGGACAGTTGGAGGACACTGCAAGCCCTCGGGCACGGGCCTGAGACGCCCAGGAAGGCTGTTTGAAACCGCGGGCCCTCCGACAAGGTCCCGAGTCTTCTGGGACAACTGGTCGACCACGCGGGCCCTTTGGAACGGGCCCAAGTACCCCGGGACAGCTGGTCGAAGCCGCCGGCCCTCGGAGCCAGGCCAGAGTCGCCCGGGACTGCTAGTCGACCCCGCGGGCCCTCAGGCCCGGGCCCGAGTCCCCCTGAAGTCTGGTCAACCCCGCTGGCACGCGGACCCGGGCACGATTCGCCCGGGACAGCTGGTCAACGCGGGACCCTGCACCAGAAACCGAGATGCCCGGGAGAGTTGGTCGACACTGTGGGCCCTCGGGTACCGGCCTGAGTCGCCCGGAACAGGTGGTCGACCCCGCGGGCTCTCGGACACAGGCCCGTGTGGCCGGGACCGCTGGTTGACCCCAGGGGCCCTCGGACAAAAGCGCGCGTCGCCCGGGACAGCTGTTCGATACCCGGGCCTTCGGGCACGGTGCGAGTCGCCCGGAAAACCATGTCGACACGGTGGCCCTCGGACCAAAGCACGAGTGGCCCGGGACAGCTGGTCGACCCCGAGGGCTTTGGACACAAGCGTGTGTGTCCCAGTACAGCTGGTCCACAACGAGGGCACACGGGCAAGGGCCCGCGTCCTACAGGAAAGCTGGTCGACCACTCAGGCCCTCGGACACGGGCCCGAGTCCCCCAGGACAGCCTGTCGAACCCGCACGCCCTCGGAACCGGGCCCGAGGCACCCGGGACAGCTGGTCGACACCGCGGGACGTCGGACCCGGGGCTGAGTCGCGTGGGACAGGTGGTCGACCCCGCGGGCGCTCGGACCCGGACCCGAGTCGCCCGTGAAATCTGGTCGACACCGCTGGCACGCGGACCCGGGCACTTTTCTCCCGGGACATCTGGTTGACCCCGCAGGGCCTCGGGCACGGGCCAGAGTCACCCGGGACAGTTGGTGGACCCGCGGTCCCTCAGACTCCAGTGTAAGTCGCCAGGGACAGCTGGTCAAGCCCGCGGGGCCTCAGACCCGGGCCCGATTCGCACGGGACGGCTGGTTGACACCGAGGGCCCTCGCACCCGGGCCCTAGGCCCCCGGGACAACTGGTCGTCCCCGCGGGCCCTCGGACTACAGCGCCATTCGTCAGGGGGAGCTGGTCGACCCACGGGCCTTCGGACCCGGGCCCGTGTCGCATGGCACAGCTGGTGGACACAGAGGACCCTCGGGCCTGGGCCCTAGGCGTCCGGGACAGCTGGTCGACAGCGCGGTCCCTCCGAACAGGGCCCGAGTCGCCCGGGATAGCTGGTCGACCCCACGGGACATCGGGCTCCAGCCCAAGTCGCCTGGGATAGCTGGTTGACCGCGGGTCCCCGGACACACGCGCGGGTCGCCCAGGACAGCTCTTTGACACCCGGGCCCTCGGGTACGGTCCGAGTCACCCGGGACAACTGGTGGACTCCGCAGGCCCTCGGGAATGGCCCCGAGTTCCCAAGGGACAGCTGGGCGACACCACAGGCACTCGGAGCCGAGCCGGAGTCTCCTGGGGCAGCTCGTCGACCCCGAGGGCCTTCGGACCCAAGCGCGAGTGTCCCGGGACAGCTGGTTGACCCCACGGGCCCTTGGGCAAGGGCCCGATTCCCATGGGACAGTCAGTCGACCTCTCAGGCCCTCGGACCCGGGCCCGAGACCCCCGGGACAGCCTGTCGACCCCGCAGGCACTCGGAGCCTGGCCGGAGTCGCCCGGGACATCTGGTCGCCCCCGCGTGCCCTCGGGCATGGGCCCGGGTCGCCCGACAGTGGGTCAACCGCAGGACCTTGGACCAGAACCCGAGTGGGCCGGGAGATATAGTGGACACTGCGGGACCTTGGGCACCGGCCCGGGTCGCCTGGGATCGGTGATCGACCACGCGATCCCTCGAGCCGGGCCTGAGACGCCCGGGACCGCTGGTTGACCCCGGGGGCCCTCGGACACATGCGCGAGTCGCCAGGGGCAGCTGTTCGACACCCGAACCCTCGGGCACCGTCCGAGGCGCCCGGGACAGCTGGTGGACACCGCGGGCCCACGGGCACAGGCCTGAGACGCCCAGGACTGCTGGTCGACCCCACGGGCCCTCGACCCGGACCCGAGTGCCCTGGACAGCAGGTCGACACCGAGGGCCCAAGGACCCTGGCCGTGGTCGCCCGAGACAGCTGGTCGAACCCGTGGGACCTCGGACACGGGTCCGAGTGGACCGGGAGAGCCTGTCGACCCTGTAGTCCCTCAGAACCGGCCCCGAGGCACCCGGGACCTCTGGTCGACCCCGCAGGCACTCGGAGCCTGGCCGAAGTCGCCCGGGACATCTGGTTCAGCCTGCGGGGCTTCGGGCGGGGGCCCAAGTCGCCTGGGAGACGTGGTCGCCACCACGTGCCCTCAGCATGGGTCCGGGTCGCCAGGGACATCTGGTCGACACCCAGGCCTCGGGCACGGTCCGAGTCGCCCGGGACAGTTGGAGGACACTGCAAGCCCTCGGGCACGGGCCTGAGACGGCCAGGAAGGCTGTTTGAAACCGCAGGCCCTCCGACAAGGTCCCGAGTCTTCTGGGACAACTGGTCGACCACGCGGGCCCTTTGGAACGGGCCCCAGTACCCCGGGACAGCTGGTCGAAGCCGCCGGCCCTCGGAGCCAGGCCAGAGTCGCCCGGGACTGCTAGTCGACCCCGCGGGCCCTCAGGCCCGGGCCCGAGTCCCCCTGAAGTCTGGTCGACCCCGCTGGCACGCGGACCCGGGCACGATTCGCCCGGGACAGCTGGTCAACGCGGGACCCTGGACCAGAAACCGAGATGCCCGGGAGAGTTGGTCGACACTGTGGGCCCTCGGGTACCGGCCTGAGTCGCCCGGAACAGGTGGTCGACCCCGCGGGCTCTCGGACACAGGCCCGTGTGGCCGGGACCGCTGGTTGACCCCAGGGGCCCTCGGACAAAAGCGCGCATCGCCCGGGACAGCTGTTCGATACCCGGGCCCTCGGGCACGGTCCGAGTCGCCCGGAAAACCATGTCGACACGGTGGCCCTCGGACTAAAGCACGAGTGGCCCGGGACAGCTGGTCGACCCCGAGGGCTTTGGACACAAGCGTGTGTGTCCCAGTACAGCTGGTCCACAACGAGGGCACACGGGCAAGGGCCCGAGTCCTACAGGAAAGCTGGTCGACCACTCAGGCCCTCGGACACGGGCCCGAGTCCCCCAGGACAGCCTGTCGAACCCGCACGCCCTCGGAACCGGGCCCGAGGTACCCGGGACAGCTGGTCGACACCACGGGACTTCGGACCCGGGGCTGAGTCGCGTGGGACAGGTGGTCGACCCCGCGGGCCCTCGGGCCCGGGCCCGAGTCGCCCGTGAAATCTGGTCGACACCGCTGGCACGCGGACCCGGGCACGATTCTCCCGTGACATCTGGTTGACCCCGCGGGGCCTCGGGCACGGGCCAGAGTCGCCCGGGACAGTTGGTGGACCCGCGGTCCCTCAGACTCCAGTGTAAGTCGCCAGGGACAGCTGGTCAAGCCCGCGGGGCCTCAGACCCGGGCCCGATTCGCACGGGACGGCTGGTCGACACCGAGGGCCCTCGCACCCGGTCCCTAGGCCCCCGGGACAACTGGTCGTCCCCGCGGGCACACGGACTACAGTGCCATTCGCCAGGGGGAGCTGGTCGACCCACGGGCCTTCGGACCCGGGCCCGTGTCGCACGGCACAGCTGGTGGACACAGAGGACCCTCGGGCCTGGGCCCTAGGCGTCCGGGACAGCTGGTCGACAGCGCGGTCCCTCCGAACAGGGCCCGAGTCGCCCGGGATAGCTGGTCGACCCCACGGGACATCGGGCTCCAGCCCAAGTCGCCTGGGATAGCTGGTTGACCGCGGGTCCCCGGACACACGCGCGGGTCGCCCAGGACAGCTCTTTGACACCCGGGCCCTCGGGTACGGTCCGAGGCACCCGGGACAACTGGTGGACTCCGCAGGCCCTCGGGAATGGCCCCGAGTTCCCAAGGGACAGCTGGGCGACACCACAGGCACTCGGAGCCGAGCCGGAGTCTCCTGGGGCAGCTCGTCGACCCCGAGGGCCTTCGGACCCAAGCGCGAGTGTCCCGGGACAGCTGGTTGACCCCACGGGCCCTTGGGCAAGGGCCCGATTCCCATGGGACAGTCAGTCGACCTCTCAGGCCCTCGGACCCGGGCCCGAGACCCCCGGGACAGCCTGTCGACCCCGCAGGCACTCGGAGCCTGGCCGACGTCGCCCGGGACATCTGGTCGCCCCCGCGTGCCCTCGGGCATGGGCCCGGGTCGCCCGGGACAGCGGCTCAACCGCAGGACCTTGGACCAGAACCCGAGTGGGCCGGGAGATATAGTTGACCCTGCGGGCCCTTGGGCACCGGCCCGGGTCGCCTGGGATCGGTGATCGACCACGCGATCCCTCGAGCCGGGCCTGAGACGCCCGGGACCGCTGGTTGACCCCGGGGGCCCTCGGACACATGCGCGAGTCGCCAGGGGCAGCTGTTCGACACCCGAACCCTCGGGCACCGTCCGAGGCGCCCGGGACAGCTGGTGGACACCGCGGGCCCTCGGGCACAGGCCTGAGACGCCCAGGACTGCTGGTCGACCTCACGGGCCCTCGGACCCGGACCCGAGTGCCCTGGACAGCAGGTCGACACCGAGGGCCCAAGGACCCTGGCCGTGGTCCCCCAGGACTGCTGGTCGAACCCCTGGGACCTCGGACACGGGTCCGAGTGAACCGGGACAGCCTGTCGACCCTGTAGTCCCTCGGAACAGGCCCGAGGCACCCGGGACCTCTGGTCGACCCCGCAGGCACTCGGAGCCTGGCCGAAGTCGCCCGGGACATCTGGTTCACCCCGCGGGGCCTCGGGCGGGGGCCCAAGTCGCCTGGGAGACGGGGTCGCCACCACGTGCCCTCAGCATGGGTCCGGGTCGCCAGGGACATCTGGTCGACACCCAGGCCTCGGGCACGGTCCGAGTCGCCCGGGACAGTTGGAGGACACTGCAGGCCCTCGGGCACGGGCCTGAGACGCCCAGGAAGGCTGTTTGAAACCGCGGGCCCTCCGACAAGGTCCCGAGTCTCCTGGGACAACTGGTCGACCACGCGGGCCCTTTGGAACGGGCCCCAGTACCCCGGGACAGCTGGTCGAAGCCGCCGGCCCTCGGAGCCAGGCCGGAGACGCCCGGGACTGCTAGTCGACCCCGCGGGCCCTCAGGCCCGGGCCCGAGTCCCCCTGAAGTCTGGTCGACCCCGCTGGCACGCGGACCCGGGCACGATTCGCCCGGGACAGCTGGTCAACGCGGGACCCTGCACCAGAAACCGAGATGCCCGGGAGAGTTGGTCGACACTGTGGGCCCTCGGGTACCGGCCTGAGTCGCCCGGAACAGGTGGTCGACCCCGCGGGCTCTCGGACACAGGCCCGTGTGGCCGGGACCGCTGGTTGACCCCAGGGGCCCTCGGACAAAAGCGCGCGTCGCACGGGACAGCTGTTCGATACCCGGGCCTTCGGGCACGGTCCGAGTCGCCCGGAAAACCATGTCGACACGGTGGCCCTCGGACCAAAGCACGAGTGGCCCGGGACAGCTGGTCGACCCCGAGGACTTTGGACACAAGCGTGTGTGTCCCAGTACAGCTGGTCCACAACGAGGGCACACGGGCAAGGGCCCGAGTCCTACAGGAAAGCTGGTCGACCACTCAGGCCCTCGGACACGGGCCCGAGTCCCCCAGGACAGCCTGTCGAACCCGCACGCCCTCGGAACCGGGCCCGAGGCACCCGGGACAGCTGGTCGACACCGCGGGACGTCGGACCCGGGGCTGAGTCGCGTGGGACAGGTGGTCGACCCCGCGGGCCCTCGGACCCGGGCCCGAGTTGCCCATGAAATCTGGTCGACACCGCTGGCACGCCGATCCGGGCACGTTTCTCCCGGGACATCTGGTTGACCCCGCAGGGCCTCGGGCACGGGCCAGAGTCACCCGGGACAGTTGGTGGACCCGTGGTCCCTCAGACTCCAGTGTAAGTCGCCAGGGACAGCTGGTCAAGCCCGCGGGGCCTCAGACCCGGGCCCGATTCGCACGGGACGGCTGGTTGACACCGAGGGCCCTCGCACCCGGGCCCTAGGCCCCCGGGACAACTGGTCGTCCCCGCGGGCCCTTGGACTACAGTGCCATTCGTCAGTGGGAGCTGGTCGACCCACGGGCCTTCGGACCCGGGCCCGTGTCGCACGGCACAGCTGGTGGACACAGAGGACCCTCGGGCCTGGGCCCTAGGCGTCCGGGACAGCTGGTCGACAGCGCGGTCCCTCCGAACAGGGCCCGAGTCGCCCGGGATAGCTGGTCGACCCCACGGGACATCGGGCTCCAGCCCAAGTCGCCTGGGATAGCTGGTTGACCGCGGGTCCACGGACACACGCGCGGGTCGCCCAGGACAGCTCTTTGACACCCGGGCCCTCGGGTACGGTCCGAGGCACCCGGGACAACTGGTGGACTCCGCAGGCCCTCGGGAATGGCCCCGAGTTCCCAAGGGACAGCTGGGCGACACCACAGGCACTCGGAGCCGAGCCGGAGTCTCCTGGGGCAGCTCGTCGACCCCGAGGGCCTTCGGACCCAAGCGCGAGTGTCCCGGGACAGCTGGTTGACCCCACGGGCCCTTGGGCAAGGGCCCGATTCCCATGGGACAGTCAGTCGACCTCTCAGGCCCTCGGACCCGGGCCCGAGACCCCCGGGACAGCCTGTCGACCCCGCAGGCACTCGGAGCCTGGTCGGAGTCGCCCGGGACATCTGGTCGCCCCCGCGTGCCCTCGGGCATGGGCCCGGGTCGCCCGACAGCGGGTCAACCGCAGGACCTTGGACCAGAACCCGAGTGGGCCGGGAGATATAGTGGACCCTGCGGGACCTTGGGCACCGGCCCGGGTCGCCTGGGATCGGTGATCGACCACGCAATCCCTCGAGCCGGGCCTGAGACGCCCGGGACCGCTGGTTGACCCCGGGGGCCCTCGGACACATGCGCGAGTCGCCAGGGGCAGCTGTTCGACACCCGAACCCTCGGGCACCGTCCGAGGCGCCCGGGACAGCTGGTGGACACCGCGGGCCCTCGGGCACAGGCCTGAGACGCCCAGGACTGCTGGGCGACCCCACGGGCCCTCGGACCCGGACCCGAGGGCCCTGGACAGCAGGTCGACACCGAGGGCCCAAGGACCCTGGCCTTGGTCGCCCGAGACAGCTGGTCGAACCCGTGGGACCTCGGACACGGGTCCGAGTGGACCGGGACAGCCTGTCGACCCTGTAGTCCCTCGGAACCGGCCCCGAGGCACCCGGGACCTCTGGTCGACCCCGCAGGCACTCGGAGCCTGGCCGAAGTCGCCCGGGACATCTGGTTCAGCCTGCGGGGCTTCGGGCGGGGGCCCAAGTCGCCTGGGAGACGTGGTCGCCACCACGTGCCCTCAGCATGGGTCCGGGTCGCCAGGGACATCTGGTGGACACCCAGGCCTCGGGCACGGTCCGAGTCGCCCGGGACAGTTGGAGGACACTGCAAGCCCTCGGGCACGGGCCTGAGACGGCCAGGAAGGCTGTTTGAAACCGCAGGCCCTCCGACAAGGTCCCGAGTCTTCTGGGACAACTGGTCGACCACGCGGGCCCTTTGGAACGGGCCCCAGTACCCCGGGACAGCTGGTCGAAGCCGCCGGCCCTCGGAGCCAGGCCAGAGTCGCCCGGGACTGCTAGTCGACCCCGCGGGCCCTCAGGCCCGGGCCCGAGGCCCCCTGAAGTCTGGTCAACCCCGCTGGCACGCGGACCCGGGCACGATTCGCCCGGGACAGCTGGTCAACGCGGGACCCTGCACCAGAAACCGAGATGCCCGGGAGAGTTGGTCGACACTGTGGGCCCTCGGGTACCGGCCTGAGTCGCCCGGAACAGGTGGTCGACCCCGCGGGCTCTCGGACACAGGCCCGTGTGGCCGGGACCGCTGGTTGACCCCAGGGGCCCTCGGACAAAAGCGCGCGTCGCACGGGACAGCTGTTCGATACCCGGGCCTTCGGGCACGGTGCGAGTCGCCCGGAAAACCATGTCGACACGGTGGCCCTCGGACCAAAGCACGAGTGGCCCGGGACAGCTGGTCGACCCCGAGGGCTTTGGACACAAGCGTGTGTGTCCCAGTACAGCTGGTCCACAACGAGGGCACACGGGCAAGGGCCCGCGTCCTACAGGAAAGCTGGTCGACCACTCAGGCCCTCGGACACGGGCCCGAGTCCCCCAGGACAGCCTGTCGAACCCGCACGCCCTCGGAACCGGGCCCGAGGCACCCGGGACAGCTGGTCGACACCGCGGGACGTCGGACCCGGGGCTGAGTCGCGTGGGACAGGTGGTCGACCCCGCGGGCCCTCGGACCCGGGCCCGAGTCGCCCGTGAAATCTGGTCGACACCGCTGGCAAGCGGACCCGGGCACGTTTCTCCCGGGACATCTGGTTGACCCCGCAGGGCCTCGGGCACGGGCCAGAGTCACCCGGGACAGTTGGTGGACCCGCGGTCCCTCAGACTCCAGTGTAAGTCGCCAGGGACAGCTGGTCAAGCCCGCGGGGCCTCAGACCCGGGCCCGATTCGCACGGGACGGCTGGTCGACACGCGGGGCCCTCGCACCCGCGCCCTAGGCCCCCGGGACAACTGGTCGTCCCCGCGGGCCCTCGGACTACAGTGCCATTCGTCAGGGGGAGCTGGTCGACCCACGGGCCTTCGGACCCGGGCCCGTGTCGCACGGCACAGCTGGTGGACACAGAGGACCCTCGGGCCTGGGCCCTAGGCGTCCGGGACAGCTGGTCGACAGCGCGGTCCCTCCGAACAGGGCCCGAGTCGCCCGGGATAGCTGGTCGACCCCACGGGACATCGGGCTCCAGCCCAAGTCGCCTGGGATAGCTGGTTGACCGCGGGTCCCCGGACACACGCGCGGGTCGCCCAGGACAGCTCTTTGACACCCGGGCCCTCGGGTACGGTCCGAGTCACCCTGGACAACTGGTGGACTCCGCAGGCCCTCGGGAATGGCCCCGAGTTCCCAAGGGACAGCTGGGCGACACCACAGGCACTCGGAGCCGAGCCGGAGTCTCCTGGGGCAGCTCGTCGACCCCGAGGGCCTTCGGACCCAAGCGCGAGTGTCCCCGGACAGCTGGTTGACCCCACGGGCCCTTGGGCAAGGGCCCGATTCCCATGGGACAGTCAGTCGACCTCTCAGGCCCTCGGACCCGGGCCCGAGACCCCCGGGACAGCCTGTCGACCCCGCAGGCACTCGGAGCCTGGCCGGAGTCGCCCGGGACATCTGGTCGCCCCCGCGTGCCCTCGGGCATGGGCCCGGGTCGCCCGGGACAGCGGCTCAACCGCAGGACCTTGGACCAGAACCCGAGTGGGCCGGGAGATATAGTGGACCCTGCGGGCCCTTGGGCACCAGCCCGGGTCGCCTGGGATCGGTGATCAACCTCGCGATCCCTCGAGCCGGGCCTGAGACGCCCGGGACCGCTGGTTGACCCCGGGGGCCCTCGGACACATGCGCGAGTCGCCAGGGGCAGCTGTTCGACACCCGAACCCTCGGGCACCGTCCGAGGCGCCCGGGACAGCTGGTGGACACCGCGGGCCCTCGGGCACAGGCCTGAGACGCCCAGGACTGCTGGTCGAACCCACGGGCCCTCGGACACGGACCCGAGGGCCCTGGACAGCAGGTCGACGCCGTGGGCCCAGGACCCTGGCTTTGGTCGCCCAGGACTGCTGTTCGAACCCGTGGGACCTCGGACACAGGTCCGAGTGGACCGGGACAGCCTGTCGACCCTGTAGTCCCACGGAACAGGCCCCGAGGCACCCGGGACCTCTGGTCGACACCGCAGGCACTCGGAGCCTGGCCGAAGTCGCCCGGCACATGGTTCAGCCCGCGGGGCCTCGTGCGGGGGCCCAAGTCGCCTGGGAGACGTGGTCGCCCCCACGTGCCCTCAGCATGGGTCCGGGTCGCCAGGGACATCTGGTCGACACCCAGGCCTCGGGCACAGTCCGAGTCGCCCGGGACAGTTGGAGGACACTGCAGGCCCTCGGGCACGGGCCTGAGACGGCCAGGAAGGCTGTTTGAAACCGCGGGCCCTCCGACAAGGTCCCGAGTCTCCTGGGACAACTGGTCGACCACGCGGGCCCTTTGGAACGGGCCCCAGTACCCCGGGACAGCTGGTCGAAACCGCAGGCCCTCGGAGCCAGGCCGGAGTCGCCCGGGACTGCTAGTCGACCCCGCGGGCCCTCAGCCCCAGGCCCGAGGCCCCCTGAAGTCTGGTCGACCCCGCTGGCACGCGGACCCGGGCACGATTCGCCCGGGACAGCTGGTCAACGCGGGACCCTGCACCAGAAACCGAGATGCCCTGCACCAGAAACCGAGATGCCCGGGAGAGTTGGTCGACACTGTGGGCCCTCGGGTACCGGCCTGAGTCGCCCGGAACAGGTGGTCGACCCCGCGGGCTCTCGGACACAGGCCCGTGTGGCCGGGACCGCTGGTTGACCCCAGGGGCCCTCGGACAAAAGCGCGCGTCGCCCGGGACAGCTGTTCGATACCCGGGCCTTCGGGCACGGTGCGAGTCGCCCGGAAAACCATGTCGACACGGTGGCCCTCGGACCAAAGCACGAGTGGCCCGGGACAGCTGGTCGACCCCGAGGGCTTTGGACACAAGCGTGTGTGTCCCAGTACAGCTGGTCCACAACGAGGGCACACGGGCAAGGGCCCGAGTCCTACAGGAAAGCTGGTCGACCACTCAGGCCCTCGGACACGGGCCCGAGTCCCCCAGGACAGCCTGTCGAACCCGCACGCCCTCGGAACCGGGCCCGAGGCACCCGGGACAGCTGGTCGACACCGCGGGACGTCGGACCCGGGGCTGAGTCGCGTGGGACAGGTGGTCGACCCCGCGGGCCCTCGGACCCGGGCCCGAGTCGCCCGTGAAATCTGGTCGACACCGCTGGCACGCGGACCCGGGCACGTTTCTCCCGGGACATCTGGTTGACCCCGCGGGGCCTCGGGCACGGGCCAGAGTCACCCGGGACAGTTGGTGGACCCGCGGTCCCTCAGACTCCAGTGTAAGTCGCCAGGGACAGCTGGTCAAGCCCGCGGGGCCTCAGACCCGTGCCCGATTCACACGGGACGGCTGGTCGACACGCGGGGTCCTCGCACCCGGGCCCTAGGCCCCCGGGACAACTGGTCGTCCCCGCGGGCCCTCGGACTACAGTGCCATTCGCCAGGGGGAGCTGGTCGACCCACGGGCCTTCGGACCCGGGCCCGTGTCGCACGGCACAGCTGGTGGACACAGAGGACCCTCGGGCCTGGGCCCTAGGCGTCCGGGACAGCTGGTCGACAGCGCGGTCCCTCCGAACAGGGCCCGAGTCGCCCGGGATAGCTGGTCGACCCTACGGGACATCGGGCTCCAGCCCAAGTCGCCTGGGATAGCTGGTTGACCGCGGGTCCCCGGACACACGTGCGGGTCGCCCAGGACAGCTCTTTGACACCCGGGCCCTCGGGTACGGTCCGAGTCACCCGGGACAACTGGTGGACTCCGCAGGCCCTCGGGAATGGCCCCGAGTTCCCAAGGGACAGCTGGACGACACCACAGGCACTCGGAGCCGAGCCGGAGTCTCCTGGGGCAGCTCGTCGACCCCGAGGGCCTTCGGACCCAAGCGCGAGTGTCCCGGGACAGCTGGTTGACCCCACGGGCCCTTGGGCAAGGGCCCGATTCCCATGGGACAGTCAGTCGACCTCTCAGGCCCTCGGACCCGGGCCCGAGACCCCCGGGACAGCCTGTCGACCCCGCAGGCACTCGGAGCCTGGCCGGAGTCGCCCGGGACATCTGGTCGCCCCCGCGTGCCCTCGGGCATGGGCCCGGGTCGCCCGGGACAGCGGGTCAACCGCAGGACCTTGGACCAGAACCCGAGTGGGCCGGGAGATATAGTGGACCCTGCGGGCCCTTGGGCACCGGCCCGAGTCGCCTGGGATCGGTGATCGACCCCGCGATCCCTCGAGCCGGGCCTGAGATGCCCGGGACCGCTGAGTGACCCCGGGGGCCCTCGGACACATGCGCGAGTCGCCAGGGGCAGCTGTTCGACACCCGAACCCTCGGGCACCGTCCGAGGCGCCCGGGACAGCTGGTGGACACCGCGGGCCCTCGGGCACAGGCCTGAGACGCCCAGGAATGCTGGGCGACCCCACGGGCCCTCGGACCCGGACCCGAGTGCCCTGGACAGCAGGTCGACACCGAGGGCCCAAGGACCCTGGCCGTGGTCGCCCGAGACTGCTGGTCGAACCCGTGGGACCTCGGACACGGGTCCGAGTGGACCGGGACAGCCTGTCGACCCTGTAGTCCCTCGGAACCGGCCCCGAGGCACCCGGGACCTCTGGTCGACCCCGCAGGCACTCGGAGCCTGGCCGAAGTCGCCCGGGACATCTGGTTCAGCCCGCGGGGCTTCGGGCGGGGGCCCAAGTCGCCTGGGAGACGTGGTCGCCCCCACGTGCCCTCAGCATGGGTCCGGGTCGCCAGGGACATCTGGTCGACACCCAGGCCTCGGGCACGGTCCGAGTCGCCCGGGACAGTTGGAGGACACTGCAGGCCCTCGGGCACGGGCCTGAGACGCCCAGGAAGGCTGTTTGAACCCGCGGGCCCTCCGACAAGGTCCCGAGTCTCCTGGGACAACTGGTCGACCACGCGGGCCCTTTGGAACGGGCCCCAGTACCCCGGGACACCTGGTCGAAACCGCCGGCCCTCGGAGCCAGGCCGGAGTCGCCCGGGACTGCTAGTCGACCCCGCGGGCCCTCAGGCCCGGGCCCGAGTCCCCCTGAAGTCTGGTCGACCCCGCTGGCAGCGGACCCGGGCACGATTCGCCCGGGACAGCTGGTCAACGCGGGACCCTGCACCAGAAACCGAGATGCCCGGGAGAGTTGGTCGACACTGTGGGCCCTCGGGTACCGGCCTGAGTCGCCCGGAACAGGTGGTCGACCCCGCGGGCTCTCGGACACAGGCCCGTGTGGCCGGGACCGCTGGTTGACCCCAGGGGCCCTCGGACAAAAGCGCGCGTCGCCCGGGACAGCTGTTCGATACCCAGGCCTTGGGGCACGGTCCGAGTCGCCCGGAAAACCATGTCGACACGGTGGCCCTCGGACCAAAGCACGAGTGGCCCGGGACAGCTGGTCGACCCCGAGGGCTTTGGACACAAGCGTGTGTGTCCCAGTACAGCTGGTCCACAACGAGGGCACACGGGCAAGGGCCCGAGTCCTACAGGAAAGCTGGTCGACCACTCAGGCCCTCGGACACGGGCCCGAGTCCCCCAGGACAGCCTGTCGAACCCGCACGCCCTCGGAACCGGGCCCGAGGCACCCGGGACAGCTGGTCGACACCGCGGGACGTCGGACCCGGGGCTGAGTCGCGTGGGACAGGTGGTCGACCCCGCGGGCCCTCGGACCCGGGCCCGAGTCGCCCGTGAAATCTGGTCGACACCGCTGGCACGCGGACCCGGGCACGTTTCTCCCGGGACATCTGGTTGACCCCGCAGGGCCTCGGGCACGGGCCAGAGTCACCCGGGACAGTTGGTGGACCCGCGGTCCCTCAGACTCCAGTGTAAGTCGCCAGGGACAGCTGGTCAAGCCCGCGGGGCCTCAGACCCGGGCCCGATTCACACGGGACGGCTGGTCGACACGCGGGGCCCTCGCACCCGCGCCCTAGGCCCCCGGGACAACTGGTCGTCCCCGCGGGCCCTCGGACTACAGTGCCATTCGCCAGGGGGAGCTGGTCGACCCACGGGCCTTCGGACCCGGGCCCGTGTCGCACGGCACAGCTGGTGGACACAGAGGACCCTCGGGCCTGGGCCCTAGGCGTCCGGGACAGCTGGTCGACAGCGCGGTCCCTCCGAACAGGGCCCGAGTCGCCCGGGATAGCTGGTCGACCCCACGGGACATCGGGCTCCAGCCCAAGTCGCCTGGGATAGCTGGTTGACCGCGGGTCCCCGGACACACGTGCGGGTCGCCCAGGACAGCTCTTTGACACCCGGGCCCTCGGGTACGGTCCGAGTCACCCGGGACAACTGGTGGACTCCGCAGGCCCTCGGGAATGGCCCCGAGTTCCCAAGGGACAGCTGGGCGACACCACAGGCACTCGGAGCCGAGCCGGAGTCTCCTGGGGCAGCTCGTCGACCCCGAGGGCCTTCGGACCCAAGCGCGAGTGTCCCGGGACAGCTGGTTGACCCCACGGGCCCTTGGGCAAGGGCCCGATTCCCATGGGACAGTCAGTCGACCTCTCAGGCCCTCGGACCCGGGCCCGAGACCCCCGGGACAGCCTGTCGACCCCGCAGGCACTCGGAGCCTGGCCGGAGTCGCCCGGGACATCTGGTCGCCCCCGCGTGCCCTCGGGCTTGGGCCCGGGTCGCCCGGGACAGCGGGTCAACCGCAGGACCTTGGACCAGAACCCGAGTGGGCCGGGAGATATAGTGGACCCTGCGGGCCCTTGGGCACCGGCCCGAGTCGCCTGGGATCGGTGATCGACCCCGCGATCCCTCGAGCCGGGCCTGAGACGCCCGGGACCGCTGGTTGACCCCGGGGGCCCTCGGACACATGCGCGAGTCGCCAGGGGCAGCTGTTCGACACCCGAACCCTCGGGCACCGTCCGAGGCGCCCGGGACAGCTGGTGGACACCGCGGGCCCTCGGGCACAGGCCTGAGACGCCCAGGACTGCTGGGCGACCCCACGGGCCCTCGGACCCGGACCCGAGTGCCCTGGACAGCAGGTCGACACCGAGGGCCCAAGGACCCTGGCCGTGGTCGCCCGAGACAGCTGGTCGAACCCGTGGGACCTCGGACACGGGTCCGAGTGGACCGGGACAGCCTGTCGACCCTGTAGTCCCTCGGAACCGGCCCCGAGGCACCCGGGACCTCTGGTCGACCCCGCAGGCACTCGGAGCCTGGCCGAAGTCGCCCGGGACATCTGGTTCAGCCCGCGGGGCTTCGGGCGGGGGCCCAAGTCGCCTGGGAGACGTGGTCGCCCCCACGTGCCCTCAGCATGGGTCCGGGTCGCCAGGGACATCTGGTCGACACCCAGGCCTCGGGCACGGTCCGAGTCGCCCGGGACAGTTGGAGGACACTGCAGGCCCTCGGGCACGGGCCTGAGACGCCCAGGAAGGCTGTTTGAACCCGCGGGCCCTCCGACAAGGTCCCGAGTCTCCTGGGACAACTGGTCGACCACGCGGGCCCTTTGAAACGGGCCCCAGTACCCCGGGACACCTGGTCGAAACCGCCGGCCCTCGGAGCCAGGCCGGAGTCGCCCGGGACTGCTAGTCGACCCCGCGGGCCCTCAGGCCCGGGCCCGAGTCCCCCTGAAGTCTGGTCGACCCCGCTGGCAGCGGACCCGGGCACGATTCGCCCGGGACAGCTGGTCAACGCGGGACCCTGCACCAGAAACCGAGATGCCCGGGAGAGTTGGTCGACACTGTGGGCCCTCGGGTACCGGCCTGAGTCGCCCGGAACAGGTGGTCGACCCCGCGGGCTCTCGGACACAGGCCCGTGTGGCCGGGACCGCTGGTTGACCCCAGGGGCCCTCGGACAAAAGCGCGCGTCGCCCGGGACAGCTGTTCGATACCCAGGCCTTGGGGCACGGTCCGAGTCGCCCGGAAAACCATGTCAACACGGTGGCCCTCGGACCAAAGCACGAGTGGCCCGGGACAGCTGGTCGACCCCGAGGGCTTTGGACACAAGCGTGTGTGTCCCAGTACAGCTGGTCCACAACGAGGGCACACGGGCAAGGGCCCGAGTCCTACAGGAAAGCTGGTCGACCACTCAGGCCCTCGGACACGGGCCCGAGTCCCCCAGGACAGCCTGTCGAACCCGCACGCCCTCGGAACCGGGCCCGAGGCACCCGGGACAGCTGGTCGACACCGCGGGACGTCGGACCCGGGGCTGAGTCGCGTGGGACAGGTGGTCGACCCCGCGGGCCCTCGGACCTGGGCCCGAGTCGCGCGTGAAATCTGGTCGACACCGCTGGCACGCGGACCCGGGCACGTTTCTCCCGGGACATCTGGTTGACCCCGCGGGGCCTCGGGCACGGGCCAGAGTCACCCGGGACAGTTGGTGGACCCGCGGTCCCTCAGACTCCAGTGTAAGTCGCCAGGGACAGCTGGTCAAGCCCGCGGGGCCTCAGACCCGGGCCCGATTCACACGGGACGGCTGGTCGACACGCGGGGCCCTCGCACCCGCGCCCTAGGCCCCCGGGACAACTGGTCGTCCCCGCGGGCCCTCGGACTACAGTGCCATTCGCCAGGGGGAGCTGGTCGACCCACGGGCCTTCGGACCCGGGCCCGTGTCGCACGGCACAGCTGGTGGACACAGAGGACCCTCGGGCCTGGGCCCTAGGCGTCCGGGACAGCTGGTCGACAGCGCGGTCCCTCCGAACAGGGCCCGAGTCGCCCGGGATAGCTGGTCGACCCCACGGGACATCGGGCTCCAGCCCAAGTCGCCTGGGATAGCTGGTTGACCGCGGGTCCCCGGACACACGTGCGGGTCGCCCAGGACAGCTCTTTGACACCCGGGCCCTCGGGTACGGTCCGAGTCACCCGGGACAACTGGTGGACTCCGCAGGCCCTCGGGAATGGCCCCGAGTTCCCAAGGGACAGCTGGGCGACACCACAGGCACTCGGAGCCGAGCCGGAGTCTCCTGGGGCAGCTCGTCGACCCCGAGGGCCTTCGGACCCAAGCGCGAGTGTCCCGGGACAGCTGGTTGACCCCACGGGCCCTTGGGCAAGGGCCCGATTCCCATGGGACAGTCAGTCGACCTCTCAGGCCCTCGGACCCGGGCCCGAGACCCCCGGGACAGCCTGTCGACCCCGCAGGCACTCGGAGCCTGGCCGGAGTCGCCCGGGACATCTGGTCGCCCCCGCGTGCCCTCGCGCTTGGGCCCGGGTCGCCCGGGACAGCGGGTCAACCGCAGGACCTTGGACCAGAACCCGAGTGGGCCGGGAGATATAGTGGACCCTGCGGGCCCTTGGGCACCGGCCCGAGTCGCCTGGGATCGGTGATCGACCCCGCGATCCCTCGAGCCGGGCCTGAGACGCCCGGGACCGCTGGTTGACCCCGGGGGCCCTCGGACACATGCGCGAGTCGCCAGGGGCAGCTGTTCGACACCCGAACCCTCGGGCACCGTCCGAGGCGCCCGGGACAGCTGGTGGACACCGCGGGCCCTCGGGCACAGGCCTGAGACGCCCAGGACTGCTGGGCGACCCCACGGGCCCTTGGACCCGGACCCGAGTGCCCTGGACAGCAGGTCGACACCGAGGGCCCAAGGACCCTGGCCGTGGTCGCCCGAGACTGCTGGTCGAACCCGTGGGACCTCGGACACGGGTCCGAGTGGACCGGGACAGCCTGTCGACCCTGTAGTCCCTCGGAACCGGCCCCGAGGCACCCGGGACCTCTGGTCGACCCCGCAGGCACTCGGAGCCTGGCCGAAGTCGCCCGGGACATCTGGTTCAGCCCGCGGGGCTTCGGGCGGGGGCCCAAGTCGCCTGGGAGACGTGGTCGCCCCCACGTGCCCTCAGCATGGGTCCGGGTCGCCAGGGACATCTGGTCGACACCCAGGCCTCGGGCACGGTCCGAGTCGCCCGGGACAGTTGGAGGACACTGCAGGCCCTCGGGCACGGGCCTGAGACGCCCAGGAAGGCTGTTTGAACCCGCGGGCCCTCCGACAAGGTCCCGAGTCTCCTGGGACAACTGGTCGACCACGCGGGCCCTTTGAAACGGGCCCCAGTACCCCGGGACACCTGGTCGAAACCGCCGGCCCTCGGAGCCAGGCCGGAGTCGCCCGGGACTGCTAGTCGACCCCGCGGGCCCTCAGGCCCGGGCCCGAGTCCCCCTGAAGTCTGGTCGACCCCGCTGGCAGCGGACCCGGGCACGATTCGCCCGGGACAGCTGGTCAACGCGGGACCCTGCACCAGAAACCGAGATGCCCGGGAGAGTTGGTCGACACTGTGGGCCCTCGGGTACCGGCCTGAGTCGCCCGGAACAGGTGGTCGACCCCGCGGGCTCTCGGACACAGGCCCGTGTGGCCGGGACCGCTGGTTGACCCCAGGGGCCCTCGGACAAAAGCGCGCGTCGCCCGGGACAGCTGTTCGATACCCAGGCCTTGGGGCACGGTCCGAGTCGCCCGGAAAACCATGTCAACACGGTGGCCCTCGGACCAAAGCACGAGTGGCCCGGGACAGCTGGTCGACCCCGAGGGCTTTGGACACAAGCGTGTGTGTCCCAGTACAGCTGGTCCACAACGAGGGCACACGGGCAAGGGCCCGAGTCCTACAGGAAAGCTGGTCGACCACTCAGGCCCTCGGACACGGGCCCGAGTCCCCCAGGACAGCCTGTCGAACCCGCACGCCCTCGGAACCGGGCCCGAGGCACCCGGGACAGCTGGTCGACACCGCGGGACGTCGGACCCGGGGCTGAGTCGCGTGGGACAGGTGGTCGACCCCGCGGGCCCTCGGACCTGGGCCCGAGTCGCGCGTGAAATCTGGTCGACACCGCTGGCACGCGGACCCGGGCACGTTTCTCCCGGGACATCTGGTTGACCCCGCGGGGCCTCGGGCACGGGCCAGAGTCACCCGGGACAGTTGGTGGACCCGCGGTCCCTCAGACTCCAGTGTAAGTCGCCAGGGACAGCTGGTCAAGCCCGCGGGGCCTCAGACCCGGGCCCGATTCACACGGGACGGCTGGTCGACACGCGGGGCCCTCGCACCCGCGCCCTAGGCCCCCGGGACAACTGGTCGTCCCCGCGGGCCCTCGGACTACAGTGCCATTCGCCAGGGGGAGCTGGTCGACCCACGGGCCTTCGGACCCGGGCCCGTGTCGCACGGCACAGCTGGTGGACACAGAGGACCCTCGGGCCTGGGCCCTAGGCGTCCGGGACAGCTGGTCGACAGCGCGGTCCCTCCGAACAGGGCCCGAGTCGCCCGGGATAGCTGGTCGACCCCACGGGACATCGGGCTCCAGCCCAAGTCGCCTGGGATAGCTGGTTGACCGCGGGTCCCCGGACACACGTGCGGGTCGCCCAGGACAGCTCTTTGACACCCGGGCCCTCGGGTACGGTCCGAGTCACCCAAGACAACTGGTGGACTCCGCAGGCCCTCGGGAATGGCCCCGAGTTCCCAAGGGACAGCTGGGCGACACCACAGGCACTCGGAGCCGAGCCGGAGTCTCCTGGGGCAGCTCGTCGACCCCGAGGGCCTTCGGACCCAAGCGCGAGTGTCCCGGGACAGCTGGTTGACCCCACGGGCCCTTGGGCAAGGGCCCGATTCCCATGGGACAGTCAGTCGACCTCTCAGGCCCTCGGACCCGGGCCCGAGACCCCCGGGACAGCCTGTCGACCCCGCAGGCACTCGGAGCCTGGCCGGAGTCGCCCGGGACATCTGGTCGCCCCCGCGTGCCCTCGCGCTTGGGCCCGGGTCGCCCGGGACAGCGGGTCAACCGCAGGACCTTGGACCAGAACCCGAGTGGGCCGGGAGATATAGTGGACCCTGCGGGCCCTTGGGCACCGGCCCGAGTCGCCTGGGATCGGTGATCGACCCCGCGATCCCTCGAGCCGGGCCTGAGACGCCCGGGACCGCTGGTTGACCCCGGGGGCCCTCGGACACATGCGCGAGTCGCCAGGGGCAGCTGTTCGACACCCGAACCCTCGGGCACCGTCCGAGGCGCCCGGGACAGCTGGTGGACACCGCGGGCCCTCGGGCACAGGCCTGAGACGCCCAGGACTGCTGGGCGACCCCACGGGCCCTTGGACCCGGACCCGAGTGCCCTGGACAGCAGGTCGACACCGAGGGCCCAAGGACCCTGGCCGTGGTCGCCCGAGACAGCTGGTCGAACCCGTGGGACCTCGGACACGGGTCCGAGTGGACCGGGACAGCCTGTCGACCCTGTAGTCCCTCGGAACCGGCCCCGAGGCACCCGGGACCTCTGGTCGACCCCGCAGGCACTCGGAGCCTGGCCGATGTCGCCCGGCACATCTGGTTCAGCCCGCGGGGCTTCGGGCGGGGGCCCAAGTCGCCTGGGAGACGTGGTCGCCCCCACGTGCCCTCAGCATGGGTCCGGGTCGCCAGGGACATCTGGTCGACACCCAGGCCTCGGGCACGGTCCGAGTCGCCCGGGACAGTTGGAGGACACTGCAGGCCCTCGGGCACGGGCCTGAGACGCCCAGGAAGGCTGTTTGAACCCGCGGGCCCTCCGACAAGGTCCCGAGTCTCCTGGGACAACTGGTCGACCACGCGGGCCCTTTGGAACGGGCCCCAGTACCCCGGGACACCTGGTCGAAACCGCCGGCCCTCGGAGCCAGGCCGGAGTCGCCCGGGACTGCTAGTCGACCCCGCGGGCCCTCAGGCCCGGGCCCGAGTCCCCCTGAAGTCTGGTCGACCCCGCTGGCAGCGGACCCGGGCACGATTCGCCCGGGACAGCTGGTCAACGCGGGACCCTGCACCAGAAACCGAGATGCCCGGGAGAGTTGGTCGACACTGTGGGCCCTCGGGTACCGGCCTGAGTCGCCCGGAACAGGTGGTCGACCCCGCGGGCTCTCGGACACAGGCCCGTGTGGCCGGGACCGCTGGTTGACCCCAGGGGCCCTCGGACAAAAGCGCGCGTCGCCCGGGACAGCTGTTCGATACCCAGGCCTTGGGGCACGGTCCGAGTCGCCCGGAAAACCATATCGACACGGTGGCCCTTGGACCAAAGCACGAGTGGCCCGGGACAGCTGGTCGACCCCGAGGGCTTTGGACACAAGCGTGTGTGTCCCAGTACAGCTGGTCCACAACGAGGGCACACGGGCAAGGGCCCGAGTCCTACAGGAAAGCTGGTCGACCACTCAGGCCCTCGGACACGGGCCCGAGTCCCCCAGGACAGCCTGTCGAACCCGCACGCCCTCGGAACCGGGCCCGAGGCACCCGGGACAGCTGGTCGACACCGCGGGACGTCGGACCCGGGGCTGAGTCGCGTGGGACAGGTGGTCGACCCCGCGGGCCCTCGGACCCGGGCCCGAGTCGCCCGTGAAATCTGGTCGACACCGCTGGCACGCGGACCCGGGCACGTTTCTCCCGGGACATCTGGTTGACCCCGCGGGGCCTCGGGCACGGGCCAGAGTCACCCGGGACAGTTGGTGGACCCGCGGTCCCTCAGACTCCAGTGTAAGTCGCCAGGGACAGCTGGTCAAGCCCGCGGGGCCTCAGACCCGGGCCCGATTCACACGGGACGGCTGGTCGACACGCGGGGCCCTCGCACCCGGGCCCTAGGCCCCCGGGACAACTGGTCGTCCCCGCGGGCCCTCGGACTACAGTGCCATTCGCCAGGGGGAGCTGGTCGACCCACGGGCCTTCGGACCCGGGCCCGTGTCGCACGGCACAGCTGGTGGACACAGAGGACCCTCGGGCCTGGGCCCTAGGCGTCCGGGACAGCTGGTCGACAGCGCGGTCCCTCCGAACAGGGCCCGAGTCGCCCGGGATAGCTGGTCGACCCCACGGGACATCGGGCTCCAGCCCAAGTCGCCTGGGATAGCTGGTTGACCGCGGGTCCCCGGACACACGTGCGGGTCGCCCAGGACAGCTCTTTGACACCCGGGCCCTCGGGTACGGTCCGAGTCACCCGGGACAACTGGTGGACTCCGCAGGCCCTCGGGAATGGCCCCGAGTTCCCAAGGGACAGCTGGGCGACAACACAGGCACTCGGAGCCGAGCCGGAGTCTCCTGGGGCAGCTCGTCGACCCCGAGGGCCTTCGGACCCAAGCGCGAGTGTCCCGGGACAGCTGGTTGACCCCACGGGCCCTTGGGCAAGGGCCCGATTCCCATGGGACAGTCAGTCGACCTCTCAGGCCCTCGGACCCGGGCCCGAGACCCCCGGGACAGCCTGTCGACCCCGCAGGCCCTCGGAGCCTGGCCGGAGTCGCCCGGGACATCTGGTCGCCCCCGCGTGCCCTCGGGCTTGGGCCCGGGTCGCCCGGGACAGCGGGTCAACCGCAGGACCTTGGACCAGAACCCGAGTGGGCCGGGAGATATAGTGGACCCTGCGGGCCCTTGGGCACCGGCCCGAGTCGCCTGGGATCGGTGATCGACCCCGCGATCCCGCGAGCCGGGCCTGAGACGCCCGGGACCGCTGGTTGACCCCGGGGGCCCTCGGACACATGCGCGAGTCGCCAGGGGCAGCTGTTCGACACCCGAACCCTCGGGCACCGTCCGAGGCGCCCGGGACAGCTGGTGGACACCGCGGGCCCTCGGGCACAGGCCTGAGACGCCCAGGACTGCTGGGCGACCCCACGGGCCCTCGGACCCGGACCCGAGTGCCCTGGACAGCAGGTCGACACCGAGGGCCCAAGGACCCTGGCCGTGGTCGCCCGAGACAGCTGGTCGAACCCGTGGGACCTCGGACACGGGTCCGAGTGGACCGGGACAGCCTGTCGACCCTGTAGTCCCTCGGAACCGGCCCCGAGGCACCCGGGACCTCTGGTCGACCCCGCAGGCACTCGGAGCCTGGCCGAAGTCGCCCGGGACATCTGGTTCAGCCCGCGGGGCTTCGGGCGGGGGCCCAAGTCGCCTGGGAGACGTGGTCGCCCCCACGTGCCCTCAGCATGGGTCCGGGTCGCCAGGGACATCTGGTCGACACCCAGGCCTCGGGCACGGTCCGCGTCGCCCGGGACAGTTGGAGGACACTGCAGGCCCTCGGGCACGGGCCTGAGACGCCCAGGAAGGCTGTTTGAACCCGCGGGCCCTCCGACAAGGTCCCGAGTCTCCTGGGACAACTGGTCGACCACGCGGGCCCTTTGGAACGGGCCCCAGTACCCCGGGACACCTGGTCGAAACCGCCGGCCCTCGGAGCCAGGCCGGAGTCGCCCGGGACTGCTAGTCGACCCCGCGGGCCCTCAGGCCCGGGCCCGAGTCCCCCTGAAGTCTGGTCGACCCCGCTGGCAGCGGACCCGGGCACGATTCGCCCGGGACAGCTGGTCAACGCGGGACCCTGCACCAGAAACCGAGATGCCCGGGAGAGTTGGTCGACACTGTGGGCCCTCGGGTACCGGCCTGAGTCGCCCGGAACAGGTGGTCGACCCCGCGGGCTCTCGGACACAGGCCCGTGTGGCCGGGACCGCTGGTTGACCCCAGGGGCCCTCGGACAAAAGCGCGCGTCGCCCGGGACAGCTGTTCGATACCCAGGCCTTGGGGCACGGTCCGAGTCGCCCGGAAAACCATATCGACACGGTGGCCCTTGGACCAAAGCACGAGTGGCCCGGGACAGCTGGTCGACCCCGAGGGCTTTGGACACAAGCGTGTGTGTCCCAGTACAGCTGGTCCACAACGAGGGCACACGGGCAAGGGCCCGAGTCCTACAGGAAAGCTGGTCGACCACTCAGGCCCTCGGACACGGGCCCGAGTCCCCCAGGACAGCCTGTCGAACCCGCACGCCCTCGGAACCGGGCCCGAGGCACCCGGGACAGCTGGTCGACACCGCGGGACGTCGGACCCGGGGCTGAGTCGCGTGGGACAGGTGGTCGACCCCGCGGGCCCTCGGACCCGGGCCCGAGTCGCCCGTGAAATCTGGTCGACACCGCTGGCACGCGGACCCGGGCACGTTTCTCCCGGGACATCTGGTTGACCCCGCGGGGCCTCGGGCACGGGCCAGAGTCACCCGGGACAGTTGGTGGACCCGCGGTCCCTCAGACTCCAGTGTAAGTCGCCAGGGACAGCTGGTCAAGCCCGCGGGGCCTCAGACCCGGGCCCGATTCACACGGGACGGCTGGTCGACACGCGGGGCCCTCGCACCCGGGCCCTAGGCCCCCGGGACAACTGGTCGTCCCCGCGGGCCCTCGGACTACAGTGCCATTCGCCAGGGGGAGCTGGTCGACCCACGGGCCTTCAGACCCGGGCCCGTGTCGCACGGCACAGCTGGTGGACACAGAGGACCCTCGGGCCTGGGCCCTAGGCGTCCGGGACAGCTGGTCGACAGTGCGGTCCCTCCGAACAGGGCCCGAGTCGCCCGGGATAGCTGGTCGACCCCACGGGACATCGGGCTCCAGCCCAAGTCGCCTGGGATAGCTGGTTGACCGCGGGTCCCCGGACACACGTGCGGGTCGCCCAGGACAGCTCTTTGACACCCGGGCCCTCGGGTACGGTCCGAGTCACCCGGGACAACTGGTGGACTCCGCAGGCCCTCGGGAATGGCCCCGAGTTCCCAAGGGACAGCTGGGCGACACCACAGGCACTCGGAGCCGAGCCGGAGTCTCCTGGGGCAGCTCGTCGACCCCGAGGGCCTTCGGACCCAAGCGCGAGTGTCCCGGGACAGCTGGTTGACCCCACGGGCCCTTGGGCAAGGGCCCGATTCCCATGGGACAGTCAGTCGACCTCTCAGGCCCTCGGACCCGGGCCTGAGACCCCCGGGACAGCCTGTCGACCCCGCAGGCACTCGGAGCCTGGCCGGAGTCGCCCGGGACATCTGGTCGCCCCCGCGTGCCCTCGGGCTTGGGCCCGGGTCGCCCGGGACAGCGGGTCAACCGCAGGACCTTGGACCAGAACCCGAGTGGGCCGGGAGATATAGTGGACCCTGCGGGCCCTTGGGCACCGGCCCGAGTCGCCTGGGAGCGGTGATCGACCCCGCGATCCCGCGAGCCGGGCCTGAGACGCCCGGGACCGCTGGTTGACCCCGGGGGCCCTCGGACACATGCGCGAGTCGCCAGGGGCAGCTGTTCGACACCCGAACCCTCGGGCACCGTCCGAGGCGCCCGGGACAGCTGGTGGACACCGCGGGCCCTCGGGCACAGGCCTGAGACGCCCAGGACTGCTGGGCGACCCCACGGGCCCTCGGACCCGGACCCGAGTGCCCTGGACAGCAGGTCGACACCGAGGGCCCAAGGACCCTGGCCGTGGTCGCCCGAGACAGCTGGTCGAACCCGTGGGACCTCGGACACGGGTCCGAGTGGACCGGGACAGCCTGTCGACCCTGTAGTCCCTCGGAACCGGCCCCGAGGCACCCGGGACCTCTGGTCGACCCCGCAGGCACTCGGAGCCTGGCCGAAGTCGCCCGGGACATCTGGTTCAGCCCGCGGGGCTTCGGGCGGGGGCCCAAGTCGCCTGGGAGACGTGGTCGCCCCCACGTGCCCTCAGCATGGGTCCGGGTCGCCAGGGACATCTGGTCGACACCCAGGCCTCGGGCACGGTCCGAGTCGCCCGGGACAGTTGGAGGACACTGCAGGCCCTCGGGCACGGGCCTGAGACGCCCAGGAAGGCTGTTTGAACCCGCGGGCCCTCCGACAAGGTCCCGAGTCTCCTGGGACAACTGGTCGACCACGCGGGCCCTTTGGAACGGGCCCCAGTACCCCGGGACACCTGGTCGAAACCGCCGGCCCTCGGAGCCAGGCCGGAGTCGCCCGGGACTGCTAGTCGACCCCGCGGGCCCTCAGGCCCGGGCCCGAGTCCCCCTGAAGTCTGGTCGACCCCGCTGGCAGCGGACCCGGGCACGATTCGCCCGGGACAGCTGGTCAACGCGGGACCCTGCACCAGAAACCGAGATGCCCGGGAGAGTTGGTCGACACTGTGGGCCCTCGGGTACCGGCCTGAGTCGCCCGGAACAGGTGGTCGACCCCGCGGGCTCTCGGACACAGGCCCGTGTGGCCGGGACCGCTGGTTGACCCCAGGGGCCCTCGGACAAAAGCGCGCGTCGCACGGGACAGCTGTTCGATACCCAGGCCTTGGGGCACGGTCCGAGTCGCCCGGAAAACCATGTCGACACGGTGGCCCTCGGACCAAAGCACGAGTGGCCCGGGACAGCTGGTCGACCCCGAGGGCTTTGGACACAAGCGTGTGTGTCCCAGTACAGCTGGTCCACAACGAGGGCACACGGGCAAGGGCCCGAGTCCTACAGGAAAGCTGGTCGACCACTCAGGCCCTTGGACACGGGCCCGAGTCCCCCAGGACAGCCTGTCGAACCCGCACGCCCTCGGAACCGGGCCCGAGGCACCCGGGACAGCTGGTCGACACCGCGGGACGTCGGACCCGGGGCTGAGTCGCGTGGGACAGGTGGTCGACCCCGCGGGCCCTCGGACCCGGGCCCGAGTCGCCCGTGAAATCTGGTCGACACCGCTGGCACGCGGACCCGGGCACGTTTCTCCCGGGACATCTGGTTGACCCCGCGGGGCCTCGGGCACGGGCCAGAGTCACCCGGGACAGTTGGTGGACCCGCGGTCCCTCAGACTCCAGTGTAAGTCGCCAGGGACAGCTGGTCAAGCCCGCGGGGCCTCAGACCCGGGCCCGATTCACACGGGACGGCTGGTCGACACGCGGGGCCCTCGCACCCGGGCCCTAGGCCCCCGGGACAACTGGTCGTCCCCGCGGGCCCTCGGACTACAGTGCCATTCGCCAGGGGGAGCTGGTCGACCCACGGGCCTTCGGACCCGGGCCCGTGTCGCACGGCACAGCTGGTGGACACAGAGGACCCTCGGGCCTGGGCCCTAGGCGTCCGGGACAGCTGGTCGACAGCGCGGTCCCTCCGAACAGGGCCCGAGTCGCCCGGGATAGCTGGTCGACCCCACGGGACATCGGGCTCCAGCCCAAGTCGCCTGGGATAGCTGGTTGACCGCGGGTCCCCGGACACACGTGCGGGTCGCCCAGGACAGCTCTTTGACACCCGGGCCCTCGGGTACGGTCCGAGTCACCCGGGACAACTGGTGGACTCCGCAGGCCCTCGGGAATGGCCCCGAGTTCCCAAGGGACAGCTGGGCGACACCACAGGCACTCGGAGCCGAGCCGGAGTCTCCTGGGGCAGCTCGTCGACCCCGAGGGCCTTCGGACCCAGGCGCGAGTGTCCCGGGACAGCTGGTTGACCCCACGGGCCCTTGGGCAAGGGCCCGATTCCCATGGGACAGTCAGTCGACCTCTCAGGCCCTCGGACCCGGGCCCGAGACGCCCGGGACAGCCTGTCGACCCCGCAGGCCCTCGGAGCCTGGCCGGAGTCGCCCGGGACATCTGGTCGCCCCCGCGTGCCCTCGGGCATGGGCCCGGGTCGCCCGGGACAGCGGGTCAACCGCAGGACCTTGGACCAGAACCCGAGTGGGCCGGGAGATATAGTGGACCCTGCGGGCCCTTGGGCACCGGCCCGAGTCGCCTGGGATCGGTGATCGACCCCGCGATCCCTCGAGCCGGGCCTGAGACGCCCGGGACCGCTGGTTGACCCCGGGGGCCCGCGGACACATGCGCGAGTCGCCAGGGGCAGCTGTTCGACACCCGAACCCTCGGGCACCGTCCGAGGCGCCCGGGACAGCTGGTGGACACCGCGGGCCCTCGGGCACAGGCCTGAGACGCCCAGGACTGCTGGGCGACCCCACGGGCCCTCGGACCCGGACCCGAGTGCCCTGGACAGCAGGTCGACACCGAGGGCCCAAGGACCCTGGCCGTGGTCGCCCGAGACAGCTGGTCGAACCCGTGGGACCTCGGACACGGGTCCGAGTGGACCGGGACAGCCTGTCGACCCTGTAGTCCCTCGGAACCGGCCCCGAGGCACCCGGGACCTCTGGTCGACCCCGCAGGCACTCGGAGCCTGGCCGAAGTCGCCCGGGACATCTGGTTCAGCCCGCGGGGCTTCGGGCGGGGGCCCAAGTCGCCTGGGAGACGTGGTCGCCCCCACGTGCCCTCAGCATGGGTCCGGGTCGCCAGGGACATCTGGTCGACACCCAGGCCTCGGGCACGGTCCGCGTCGCCTGGGACAGTTGGAGGACACTGCAGGCCCTCGGGCACGGGCCTGAGACGCCCAGGAAGGCTGTTTGAACCCGCGGGCCCTCCGACAAGGTCCCGAGTCTCCTGGGACAACTGGTCGACCACGCGGGCCCTTTGGAACGGGCCCCAGTACCCCGGGACACCTGGTCGAAACCGCCGGCCCTCGGAGCCAGGCCGGAGTCGCCCGGGACTGCTAGTCGACCCCGCGGGCCCTCAGGCCCGGGCCCGAGTCCCCCTGAAGTCTGGTCGACCCCGCTGGCAGCGGACCCGGGCACGATTCGCCCGGGACAGCTGGTCAACGCGGGACCCTGCACCAGAAACCGAGATGCCCGGGAGAGTTGGTCGACACTGTGGGCCCTCGGGTACCGGCCTGAGTCGCCCGGAACAGGTGGTCGACCCCGCGGGCTCTCGGACACAGGCCCGTGTGGCCGGGACCGCTGGTTGACCCCAGGGGCCCTCGGACAAAAGCGCGCGTCGCCCGGGACAGCTGTTCGATACCCAGGCCTTGGGGCACGGTCCGAGTCGCCCGGAAAACCATGTCGACACGGTGGCCCTCGGACCAAAGCACGAGTGGCCCGGGACAGCTGGTCGACCCCGAGGGCTTTGGACACAAGCGTGTGTGTCCCAGTACAGCTGGTCCACAACGAGGGCACACGGGCAAGGGCCCGCGTCCTACAGGAAAGCTGGTCGACCACTCAGGCCCTTGGACACGGGCCCGAGTCCCCCAGGACAGCCTGTCGAACCCGCACGCCCTCGGAACCGGGCCCGAGGCACCCGGGACAGCTGGTCGACACCGCGGGACGTCGGACCCGGGGCTGAGTCGCGTGGGACAGGTGGTCGACCCCGCGGGCCCTCGGACCCGGGCCCGAGTCGCCCGTGAAATCTGGTCGACACCGCTGGCACGCGGACCCGGGCACGTTTCTCCCGGGACATCTGGTTGACCCCTCGGGGCCTCGGGCACGGGCCAGAGTCACCCGGGACAGTTGGTGGACCCGCGGTCCCTCAGACTCCAGTGTAAGTCGCCAGGGACAGCTGGTCAAGCCCGCGGGGCCTCAGACCCGGGCCCGATTCACACGGGACGGCTGGTCGACACGCGGGGCCCTCGCACCCGGGCCCTAGGCCCCCGGGACAACTGGTCGTCCCCGCGGGCCCTCGGACTACAGTGCCATTCGCCAGGGGGAGCTGGTCGACCCACGGGCCTTCGGACCCGGGCCCGTGTCGCACGGCACAGCTGGTGGACACAGAGGACCCTCGGGCCTGGGCCCTAGGCGTCCGGGACCGCTGGTCGACAGCGCGGTCCCTCCGAACAGGGCCCGAGTCGCCCGGGATAGCTGGTCGACCCCACGGGACATCGGGCTCCAGCCCAAGTCGCCTGGGATAGCTGGTTGACCACGGGTCCCCTGACACATACGCGGGTCGCCCAGGACAGCTCTTCGACACCCGGGCCCTCGGGTACGGTCCGAGTCACCCGGGACAACTGGTGGACTCCGCAGGCCCTCGGGAATGGCCCCGAGTTCCCAAGGGACAGCTGGGCGACACCACAGGCACTCGGAGCCGAGCCGGAGTCTCCTGGGGCAGCTCGTCGACCCCGAGGGCCTTCGGACCCAGGCGCGAGTGTCCCGGGACAGCTGGTTGACCCCACGGGCCCTTGGGCAAGGGCCCGATTCCCATGGGACAGTCAGTCGACCTCTCAGGCCCTCGGACCCGGGCCCGAGACCCCCGGGACAGCCTGTCGACCCCGCAGGCACTCGGAGCCTGGCCGGAGTCGCCCGGGACATCTGGTCGCCCCCGCGTGCCCTCGGGCTTGGGCCCGGGTCGCCCGGGACAGCGGGTCAACCGCAGGACCTTGGACCAGAACCCGAGTGGGCCGGGAGATATAGTGGACCCTGCGGGCCCTTGGGCACCGGCCCGAGTCGCCTGGGATCGGTGATCGACCCCACGATCCCTCGAGCCGGGCCTGAGATGCCCGGGACCGCTGGTTGACCCCGGGGGCCCTCGGACACATGCGCGAGTCGCCAGGGGCAGCTGTTCGACACCCGAACCCTCGGGCACCGTCCGAGGCGCCCGGGACAGCTGGTGGACACCGCGGGCCCTCGGGCACAGGCCTGAGACGCCCAGGACTGCTGGGCGACCCCACGGGCCCTCGGACCCGGACCCGAGTGCCCTGGACAGCAGGTCGACACCGAGGGCCCAAGGACCCTGGCCGTGGTCGCCCGAGACAGCTGGTCGAACCCGTGGGACCTCGGACACGGGTCCGAGTGGACCGGGACAGCCTGTCGACCCTGTAGTCCCTCGGAACCGGCCCCGAGGCACCCGGGACCTCTGGTCGACCCCGCAGGCACTCGGAGCCTGGCCGAAGTCGCCCGGGACATCTGGTTCAGCCCGCGGGGCCTCGGGCGGGGGCCCAAGTCGCCTGGGAGACGTGGTCGCCCCCACGTGCCCTCAGCATGGGTCCGGGTCGCCAGGGACATCTGGTCGACACCCAGGCCTCGGGCACGGTCCGAGTCGCCCGGGACAGTTGCAGGACACTGCAGGCCCTCGGGCACGGGCCTGAGACGCCCAGGAAGGCTGTTTGAAACCGCGGGCCCTCCGACAAGGTCCCGAGTCTCCTGGGACAACTGGTCGACCACGCGGGCCCTTTGGAACGGGCCCCAGTACCCCGGGACAGCTGGTCGAAACCGCCGGCCCTCGGAGCCTGGCCGGAGTCGCCCGGGACTGCTAGTCGACCCCGCGGGCCCTCAGGCCCGGGCCCGAGTCCCCCTGAAGTCTGGTCGACCCCGCTGGCACGCGGACCCGGGCACGATTCGCCCGGGACAGCTGGTCAACGCGGGACCCTGCACCAGAAACCGAGATGCCCGGGAGAGTTGGTCGACACTGTGGGCCCTCGGGTACCGGCCTGAGTCGCCCGGAACAGGTGGTCGACCCCGCGGGCTCTCGGACACAGGCCCGTGTTGCCGGGACCGCTGGTTGACCCCAGGGGCCCTCGGACAAAAGCGCGCGTCGCCCGGGACAGCTGTTCGATACCCGGGCCTTCGGGCACGGTCCGAGTCGCCCGGAAAACCATGTCGACACGGTGGCCCTCGGACCAAAGCACGAGTGGCCCGGGACAGCTGGTCGACCCCGAGGGCTTTGGACACAAGCGTGTGTGTCCCAGTACAGCTGGTCCACAACGAGGGCACACGGGCAAGGGCCCGCGTCCTACAGGAAAGCTGGTCGACCACTCAGGCCCTCGGACACGGGCCCGGGTCCCCCAGGACAGCCTGTTGAACCCGCACGCCCTCGGAACCGGGCCCGAGGCACCCGGGACAGCTGGTCGACACCGCGGGACGTCGGACCCGGGGCTGAGTCGCGTGGGACAGGTGGTCGACCCCGCGGGCCCTCGGACCCGGGCCCGAGTCGCCCGTGAAATCTGGTCGACACCGCTGGCACGCGGACCCGGGCACGTTTCTCCCGGGACATCTGGTTGACCCCGCGGGGCCTCGGGCACGGGCCAGAGTCACCCGGGACAGTTGGTGGACCCGCGGTCCCTCAGACTCCAGTGTAAGTCGCCAGGGACAGCTGGTCAAGCCCGCGGGGCCTCAGACCCGGGCCCGATTCACACGGGACGGCTGGTCGACACGCGGGGCCCTCGCACCCGGGCCCTAGGCCCGCGGGACAACTGGTCGTCCCCGCGGGCCCTCGGACTACAGTGCCATTCGCCAGGGGGAGCTGGTCGACCCACGGGCCTTCGGACCCGGGCCCGTGTCGCACGGCACAGCTGGTGGACACAGAGGACCTTCGTGCCTGGGCCCTAGGCGTCCGGGACAGCTGGTCGACAGCGCGGTCCCTCCGAACAGGGCCCGAGTCGCCCGGGATAGCTGGTCGACCCCACGGGACATCGGGCTCCAGCCCAAGTCGCCTGGGATAGCTGGTTGACCGCGGGTCCCCGGACACACGCGCGGGTCGCCCAGGACAGCTCTTCGACACCCGGGCCCTCGGGTACGGTCCGAGTCACCCGGGACAACTGGTGGACTCCGCAGGCCCTCGGGAATGGCCCCGAGTTCCCAAGGGACAGCTGGGCGACACCACAGGCACTCGGAGCCGAGCCGGAGTCTCCTGGTGCAGCTCGTCGACCCCGAGGGCCTTCGGACCCAAGCGCGAGTGTCCCGGGAGAGCTGGTTGACACCACGGGCCCTTGGGCAAGGGCCCGATTCCCATGGGACAGTCAGTCGACCTCTCAGGCCCTCGGACCCGGGCCCGAGACCCCCGGGACAGCCTGTCGACCCTGCAGGCACTCGGAGCCTGGCCGGAGTCGCCCGGGACATCTGGTCGCCCCCGCGTGCCCTCGGGCATGGGCCCGGGTCGCCCGGGACAGCGGGTCAACCGCAGGACCTTGGACCAGAACCCGAGTGGGCCGGGAGATATAGTGGACCCTGCGGGCCCTTGGGCACCGGCCCGAGTCGCCTGGGATCGGTGATCGTCCCCGCGATCCCTCGAGCCGGGCCTGAGACGCCCGGGACCGCTGGTTGACCCCGGGGGACGTCGGAACCGGGGCTGAGGGCGTGGGACAGGTGGTCGACCCCGCGGGCCCTCGGACCCGGGCCCGAGTCGCCCGTGAAATCTGGTCGACACCGCTGGCACGCGGACCCGGGCACGTTTCTCCCGGGACATCTGGTTGACCCCGCGGGGCCTCGGGCACGGGCCAGAGTCACCCGGGACAGTTGGTGGACCCGCGGTCCCTCAGACTCCAGTGTAAGTCGCCAGGGACAGCTGGTCAAGCCCGCGGGGCCTCAGACCCGGGCCCGATTCGCACGGGACGGCTGGTCGACACCGAGGGCCCTGGCACCCGGGCCCTAGGCCCCCGGGACAACTGGTCGTCCCCGCGGGCCCTCGGACTACAGTGCCATTCGCCAGGGGGAGCTGGTCGACCCACGTGCCTTCGGACCCGGGCCGGTGTTGCACGGCACAGCTGGTGGACACAGAGCACCCTCGGGCCTGGGCCCGAGGCGTCCGGGACAGCTGGTCGACACCGCGGTACCTCCGAACAGGGCCCGAGTCGCCCGGGATAGCTGGTCGACCCCACGGGACATCGGGCATGGGCCCGGGTCGCCCGGGACAGCGGGTCAACCGCAGGACCTTTGACCAGAACCCGAGTGGGCCGGGAGATATAGTGGACCCTGCGGGCCCTTGGGCACCGGCCCGGGTCGCCTGGGATCGGTGATCGACCACGCGATCCCTCGAGCCGGGCCTGAGACGCCCGGGACCGCTGGTTGACCCCGGGGGCCCTCGGACACATGCGCGAGTCGCCAGGGGCAGCTGTTCGACACCCGAACCCTCGGGCACCGTCCGAGGCGCCCGGGACAGCTGGTGGACACCGCGGGCCCTCGGGCACAGGCCTGAGACGCCCAGAACTGCTGGGCGACCCCACGGGCCCTCGGACCCGGACCCGAGGGCCCTGGACAGCAGGTCGGCGCCGTGGACCAAAGGACCCTGGCCTTGGTCGCCCAGGACTGCTGGTCGAACCCGTGGGACCTCGGACACGGTCCGAGTGGACCGGGACAGCCTGTCGACCCTGTAGTCCCTCGGAACCGGCCCCGAGGCACCCGGGACCTCTGGTCGACCCCGCAGGCACTCGGATCCTGGCCGAAGTCGCCCGGGACATCTGGTTCAGCCCGCGGGGCCTCGGGCGGGGGCCCAAGTCGCCTGGGAGACGTGGTCGCCCCCACGTGCCCTCAGCATGGGTCCGGGTCGCCAGGGACATCTGGTCGACACCCAGGCCTCGGGCACGGTCCGAGTCGCCCGGGACAGTTGGAGGACACTGCAGGCCCTCGGGCACGGGCCTGAGACGGCCAGGAAGGCTGTTTGAAACCGCGGGCCCTCCGACAAGGTCCCGAGTCTTCTGGGACAACTGGTCGACCACGCGGGCCCTTTGGAACGGGCCCCAGTACCCCAGGACAGCTGGTCGAAGCCGCCGGCCCTCGGAGCCAGGCCAGAGTTGCCCGGGATTGCTAGTCGACCCCACGGGCCCTCAGGCCCGGGCCCGAGTCCCCCTGAAGTCTGGTCAACCCCGCTGGCACGCGGACCCGGGCACGATTCGCCCGGGACAGCTGGTCAACGCGGGACCCTGCACCAGAAACCGAGATGCCCGGGAGAGTTGGTCGACACTGTGGACCCTCGGGTACCGGCCTGAGTCGCCCGGTACAGGTGGTCGACCCCGCGGGCTCTCGGACACAGGCCCGTGTGGCCGGGACCGCTGGTTGACCCCAGGGGCCCTCGGACAAAAGCGCGCGTCGCACGGGACAGCTGTTCGATACCCGGGCCTTCGGGCACGGTCCGAGTCGCCCGGAAAACCATGTCGACACGGTGGCCCTCGGACCAAAGCACGAGTGGCCCGGGACAGCTGGTCGACCCCGAGGGCTTTGGACACAAGCGTGTGTGTCCCAGTACAGCTGGTCCACAACGAGGGCACACGGGCAAGGGCCCGAGTCCTACAGGAAAGCTGGTCGACCACTCAGGCCCTCAGACATGGGCCCGAGTCCCCCAGGACAGCCTGTCGAACCCGCACGCCCTCGGAACCGGGCCCGAGGCACCCGGGACAGCTGGTCGACACCGCGGGACGTCGGAACCGGGGCTGAGTCGCGTGGGAAAGGTGGTCGACCCCGCGGGCCCTCAGACCCGGGCCCGAGTCGCCCGTGAAATCTGGTCGACACCGCTGGCACGCGGACCCGGGCACGTTTCTCCCGGGACATCTGGTTGACCCCGCGGGGCCTCGGGCACGGGCCAGAGTCACCCGGGACAGTTGGTGGACCCGCGGTCCCTCAGACTCCAGTGTAAGTCGCCAGGGACAGCTGGTCAAGCCCGCGGGGCCTCAGACCCGGGCCCGATTCACACGGGACGGCTGGTCGACACCGAGGGCCCTCGCACCCGGGCCCTAGGCCCGCGGGACAACTGGTCGTCCCCGCGGGCCCTCGGACTACAGTGCCATTCGCCAGGGGGAGCTGGTCGACCCACGGGCCTTCGGACCCGGGCCCGTGTCCCACGGCACAGCTGGTGGACACAGAGGACCCTCGGGCCTGGGCCCTAGGCGTCCGGGACAGCTGGTCGACAGCGCGGTCCCTCCGAACAGGGCCCGAGTCGCCCGGGATAGCTGGTCGACCCCACGGGACATCGGGCTCCAGCCCAAATCGCCTGGGATAGCTGGTTGACCGCGGGTCCCCGGACACACGCGCGGGTCGCCCAGGACAGCTCTTTGACACCCGGGCCCTCGGGTACGGTCCGAGTCACCCGGGACAACTGGTGGACTCCGCAGGCCCTCGGGAATGGCCCCGAGTTCCCAAGGGACAGCTGGGCGACAACACAGGCACTCGGAGCCGAGCCGGAGTCTCCTGGGGCAGCTCGTCGACCCCGAGGGCCTTCGGACCCAAGCGCGAGTGTCCCCGGACAGCTGGTTGACCCCACGGGCCCTTGGGCTAGGGCCCGATTCCCATGGGACAGTCAGTCGACCTCTCAGGCCCTCGGACTTGGGCCCGAGACCCCCGGGACAGCCTGTCGACCCCGCAGGCACTCGGAGCCTGGCCGGAGTCGCCCGGGACATCTGGTCGCCCCTGCGTGACCTCGGGCATGGGCCCGGGTCGCCCGGGACAGCGGGTCAACCGCAGGACCTTGGACCAGAACCCGAGTGGGCCGGGAGATATAGTGGACCCTGCGGGCCCTTGGGCACCGGCCCGAGTCGCCTGGGATCGGTGATCGACCCCGCGATCCCTCGAGCCGGGCCTGAGACGCCCGGGACCGCTGGTTGACCCCGGGGGCCCTCGGACACATGCGCGAGTCGCCAGGGGCAGCTGTTCGACACCCGAACCCTCGGGCACCGTCCGAGGCGCCCGGGACAGCTGGTGGACACCGCGGGCCCTCGGGCACAGGCCTGAGATGCCCAGGACTGCTGGTCGACCCCACGGGCCCTCGGACCCGGACCCGAGTGCCCTGGACAGCAGGTCGACACCGTGGGCCCAAGGACCCTGGCCTTGGTCGCCCGAGACTGCTGGTCGAACCCGTGGGACCTCGGACATGGGTCCGAGTGGACCGGGAGAGCCTGTCGACCCTGTAGTCCCTCGGAACAGGCCCGAGGCACCCGGGACCTCTGGTCGACCCCGCAGGCACTCGGAGCCTGGCCGAAGTCGCCCGGGACATCTGGTTCAGCCCGCGGGGCCTCGGGCAGGGGCCCAAGTCGCCTGGGAGACGTGGTCGCCCCCACGTGCCCTCAGCATGGGTCCGGGTCGCCAGGGACATCTGGTCGACACCCAGGCCTCGGGCACGGTCCGAGTCGCCCGGGACAGTTGCAGGACACTGCAGGCCCTCGGGCACGGGCCTGAGACGCCCAGGAAGGCTGTTTGAAACCGCGGGCCCTCCGACAAGGTCCCGAGTCTCCTGGGACAACTGGTCGACCACGCGGGCCCTTTGGAACGGGCCCCAGTACCCCGGGACAGCTGGTCGAAACCGCCGGCCCTCGGAGCCAGGCCAGAGTCGCCCGGGACTGCTAGTCGACCCCGCGGGCCCTCAGCCCCAGGCCCGAGGCCCCCTGAAGTCTGGTCGACCCCGCTGGCAGCGGACACGGGCACGATTCGCCCAGGACAGCTGGTCAACGCGGGACCCTGCACCAGAAACCGAGATGCCCGGGAGAGTTGGTCGACACTGTGGGCCCTCGGGTACCGGCCTGAGTCGCCCGGAACAGGTGGTCGACCCCGCGGGCTCTCGGACACAGGCCCGTGTGGCCGGGACCGCTGGTTGACCCCAGGGGCCCTCGGACAAAAGCGCGCGTCGCACGGGACAGCTGTTCGATACCCGGGCCTTCGGGCACGGTCCGAGTCGCCCGGAAAACCATGTCGACACGGTGGCCCTCGGACCAAAGCACGAGTGGCCCGGGACAGCTGGTCGACCCCGAGGGCTTTGGACACAAGCGTGTGTGTCCCAGTACAGCTGGTCCACAACGAGGGCACACGGGCAAGGGCCCGCGTCCTACAGGAAAGCTGGTCGACCACTCAGGCCCTCGGACACGGGCCCGGGTCCCCCAGGACAGCCTGTCGAACCCGCACGCCCTCGGAACCGGGACCGAGGCACCCGGGACAGCTGGTCGACACCACGGGACGTCGGACCCGGGGCTGAGTCGCGTGGGACAGGTGGTCGACCCCGCGGGCCCTCGGACCCGGGCCCGAGTCACCCGTGAAATCTGGTCGACACCGCTGGCACGCGGACCCGGGCACGTTTCTCCCGGGACATCTGGTTGACCCCGCGGGGCCTCGGGCACGGGCCAGAGTCACCCGGGACAGTTGGTGGACCCGCGGTCCCTCAGACTCCAGTGTAAGTCGCCAGGGACAGCTGGGCAAGCCCGCGGGGCCTCAGACCCGGGCCCGATTCACACGGGACGGCTGGTCGACACGCGGGGCCCTCGCACCCGGGCCCTAGGCCCCCGGGACAACTGGTCGTCCCCGCGGGCCCTCGGACTACAGTGCCATTCGCCAGGGGGAGCTGGTCGACCCACGGGCCTTCGGACCCGGGCCCGTGTCGCACGGCACAGCTGGTGGACACAGAGGACCCTCGGGCCTGGGCCCTAGGCGTCCGGGACAGCTGGTCGACACCGCGGTCCCTCCGAACAGGGCCCGAGTCGCCCGGGATAGCTGGTCGACCCCACGGGACATCGGGCTCCAGCCCAAGTCGCCTGGGATAGCTGGTTGACCGCGGGTCCCCGGACACACGTGCGGGTCGCCCAGGACAGCTCTTTGACACCCGGGCCCTCGGGTACGGTCCGAGTCACCCGGGACAACTGGTGGACTCCGCAGGCCCTCGGGAATGGCCCCGAGTTCCCAAGGGACAGCTGGGCGACAACACAGGCACTCGGAGCCGAGCCGGAGTCTCCTGGGGCAGCTCGTCGACCCCGAGGGCCTTCGGACCCAAGCGCGAGTGTCCCGGGACAGCTGGTTGACCCCACGGGCCCTTGGGCAAGGGCCCGATTCCCATGGGACAGTCAGTCGACCTCTCAGGCCCTCGGACCCGGGCCCGAGACCCCCGGGACAGCCTGTCGACCCCGCAGGCACTCGGAGCCTGGCCGGAGTCGCCCGGGACATCTGGTCGCCCCCGCGTGCCCTCGGGCATGGGCCCAAGTCGCCCGGGACAGCGGGTCAACCGCAGGACCTTGGACCAGAACCCGAGTGGGCCGGGAGATATAGTGGACCCTGCGGGCCCTTGGGCACCGGCCCGAGTCGCCTGGGATCGGTGATCGACCCCGCGATCCCGCGAGCCGGGCCTGAGACGCCCGGGACCGCTGGTTGACCCCGGGGGCCCTCGGACACATGCGCGAGTCGCCAGGGGCAGCTGTTCGACACCCGAACCCTCGGGCACCGTCCGAGGCTCCCGGGACAGCTGGTGGACACCGCGGGCCCTCGGGCACAGGCCTGAGACGCCCAGGACTGCTGGTCGACCCCACGGGCCCTTGGACCCGGACCCGAGTGCCTTGGACAGCAGGTCGACACCGAGGGCCCAAGGACCCTGGCCGTGGTCGCCCGAGACTGCTGGTCGAACCCGTGGGACCTCGGACACGGGTCCGAGTGGACCGGGACAGCCTGTCGACCCTGTAGTCCCTCGGAACCGGCCCCGAGGCACCCGGGAACTTTGGTCGACCCCGCAGGCACTCGGAGCCTGGCCGAAGTCGCCCGGGACATCTGGTTCAGCCCGCGGGGCCTCGGGCAGGGGCCCAAGTGGCCTGGGAGGCGTGGTCGCCCCCACGTGCCCTCAGCATGGGTCCGGGTCGCCAGGGACATCTGGTCGACACCCAGGCCTCGGGCACGGTCCGAGTCGCCCGGGACAGTTGCAGGACACTGCAGGCCCTCGGGCACAGGCCTGAGACGCCCAGGAAGGCTGTTTGAAACCGCGGGCCCTCCGACAAGGTCCCGAGTCTCCTGGGACAACTGGTCGACCACGCGGGCCCTTTGGAACGGGCCCCAGTACCCCGGGACAGCTGGTCGAAACCGCCGGCCCTCGGAGCCAGGCCGGACTCGCCCGGGACTGCTAGTCGACCCCGCGGGCCCTCAGGCCCGGGCCCGAGTCCCCCTGAAGTCTGGTCGACCCCGCTGGCACGCGGACCCGGGCACGATTCGCCCGGGACAGCTGGTCAACGCGGGACCCTGGACCAGAATCCGAGATGCCCGGGAGAGTTGGTCGACCTTGTGGGCCCTCGCGTACCGGCCTGAGTCGCCCGGAACAGGTGGTCGACCCCGCGGGCTCGCGGACACAGGCCCGTGTTGCCGGGACCGCTGGTTGACCCCAGGGGCCCTCGGACAAAAGCGCGCGTCCCACGGGACAGCTGTTCGATACCCGGGCCCTCGGGCACGGTCCGAGTCCCCCGGAAAACCATGTCGACACGGTGGCACTCGGACCAAAGCACGAGTGGCCTGGGACAGCTGGTCGACCCCGCAGGCACTCGGAGCCGAGCCGGCGTCTCCCGGGACAGCTGGTCGACCCCGAGGGCTTTGGACACCAGCGTGTGTGTCCCAGTACAGCTGGTCCACAACGCGGGCACACGGCAAGGGCACGAGTCCTACAGGAAAGCCGGTCGACCACTCAGGCCCACGCACACGGGCCCGAGTCCCCCAGGACAGCCTGTCGAACCCGCACGCCCTCGGAACCGGGCCCGAGGCACCCGGGACAGCTGGTCGACACCGCGGGACTTCGGACCCGGGGCTGAGTCGCGTGGGACAGGTGGTCGACCCCGCGGGCCCTCGGGCCCGGGCCCGAGCCGCCCGTGAAATCTGGTCGACACCGCTGGCACGCGGA
The DNA here is from genome assembly GCF_054392235.1 of Sus scrofa. Taxonomy (NCBI): domain Eukaryota; kingdom Metazoa; phylum Chordata; class Mammalia; order Artiodactyla; family Suidae; genus Sus; species Sus scrofa. Next base: position 29,440,297 of record NC_139389.1, on the reverse strand, counting down.
CCCGGGCACGTTTCTCCCGGGACATCTGGTTGACCCCGCGGGGCCTCGGGCACGGGCCAGAGTCGCCCGGGACAGTTGGTGGACCCGCGGTCCCTAAGACTCAAGTGTAAGTCGCCAGGGACAGCTGGTCAAGCCCGCGGGGCCTCAGACCCGGGCCCGATTCGCACGGGACGGCTGGTCGACACCCAGGGCCCTCGCCCCCGGGCCATAGGCCCCCGGGACAACTGGTCGTCCCCAAGGGCCCTCGGACTACAGTGCCATTCGCCAGGGGGAGCTGGTCGACCCACGGGCCTTCGGACCCGGGCCGGTGTCGCCCGGCACAGCTGGTGGACACAGAGGACCCTCGGGCCTGGGCCCTAGGCGTCCGGGACCGCTGGTCGACACCGCAGTCCCTCCGAACAGGGCCCGAGTCGCCCGGGATAGCTGGTCGACCCCACGGGACATCGGGCTCCAGCCCAAGTCGCCTGGGATAGCTGGTTGACCGCGGGTCCCCGGACACATGCGCGGCTCGCCCAAGACAGCTCTTCGACACCCGGGCCCTCGCGTACGGTCCGAGTCACCCGGGACAACTGGTGGACTCCGCAGGCCCTCGGGAATGGCCCCGAGTTCCCCGGGACAGCTGGGCGACAGCACAGGCACTCGGAGCCGAGCCGGAGTCTCCTGGGGCAGCTCGTCGACCCCGAGGGCCTTCGGACCCAAGCGCGAGTGTCCCGGGACAGCTGGTTGACCCCACGGGCCCTTGGGCAAGGGCCCGATTCCCATGGGACAGTCAGTCGACCTCTCAGGCCCTCGACCCGGGCCCGAGACCCCCGGGACAGCCTGTCGACCCCGCAGGCACTCGGAGCCTGGCCGGAGTCACCCGGGACATCTGGTCGCCCCCGCGTGCCCTCGGGCATGGGCCCGGGTCGCCCGGGACAGCGGGTCAACCGCAGGACCTTGGACCAGAACCCGAGTGGGCCGGGAGATATAGTGGACCCTGCGGGCCCTTGGGAACCGGCCCGAGTCGCCTGGGATCGGTGATCGACCCCGCGGTCCCGCGAGCCGGGCCTGAGACGCCCGGGACCGCTGGTTGACCCCGGGGGCCCTCGGACACATGCGCGAGTCGCCAGGGGCAGCTGTTCGACACCCGATCCCTCGGGCACCGTCCGAGTCGCCCGGGACAGCTGGTGGACACCGCGGGGCCTCGGGCATGGGCCCGGGTCGCCCGGGACAGCGGGTCAACCGCAGGACCTTGGACCAGAACCCGAGTGGGCCGGGAGATATAGTGGACCCTGCGGGCCCTTGGGCACCGGCCCGTATCGCCTGGGATCGGTGATCGTCCCCGTGATCCCTCGAGCCGGGCCTGAGACGCCCGGGACCGCTGGTTGACCCCGGGGGCCCTCGGACTCATGCGTGAGTCACCGGGGCAGCTGTTTGACACCCAATCCCTCGGGCACAGTCCGAGTCGCCCGGGACAGCTGGTGGACACCGAGGGCCCTCGGGCACAGGCCTGAGAGGCCCAGGAAGGCTGGTCGACCCCACGGGCCCTCGGACCCGGACCCGAGTGCCCTGGACAGCAGGTCGACACCGAGGGCACAAGGACCCTGGCCTTGGTCGCCCGAGACAGCTGGTCGAACCCGTGGGACCTCGGACACAGGTCCGAGTGGACCGGGACAGCCTGTCGACCCTGTAGTCCCTCGGAACTGGCCCCGAGACACCCGGGACCTTGGTCGACCCCGCAGGCACTCGGAGCCTGGCCGAAGTCGCCCGGGACATCTGGTTCAGCCCGCGGGGCCTCGGGCAGGGGCCCAAGTCGCCTGGGAGGCGTGGTCGCCCCCACGTGCCCTCAGCATGGGTCCGGGTCGCCAGGGACATCTGGTCGACACCCAGGCCTCGGGCACGGTCCGAGTCGCCCGGGACAGTTGGAGGACACTGCAGGCCCTCGGGCACGGGCCTGAGACGCCCAGCAAGGCTGTTTGAAACCGCGGGCCCTCCGACAAGGTCCCGAGTCTCCTGGGACAACTGGTCGACCACGCGGGCCCTTGGGAACGGGCCCAAGTACCCCGGGAACAGCTGGTCGAAACCGCCGGCACTCGGAGCCAGGCCGGACTCGCCCGGGACTGCTAGTCGACCCCGCGGGCCCTCAGGACCGGGCCCGAGTCCCCCTGTAGTCTGGTCGACCCCGCTGGCACGCGGACCCGGGCACGATTCGCCCGGGACAGCTGGTCTACGCGGGACCCTGGACCAGAAACCGAGATGCCCGGGAGAGTTGGTCGACCTTGTGGGCCCTCGGGTACCGGCCTTAGTCGCCCAGAAAAGGGGGTGGACCCAGCGGGCTCTCGGACACCGGCCCGTGTTGCCGGGACCGCTGGTTGACCCCAGGGGCCCTCGGACAAAAGCGCGCGTCGCACGGGACAGCTGTTCGATACCCGGGCCCTCGGGCACGGTCCGAGTCGCCCGGAAAACCATGTCGACACGGTGGCCCTCGGACCAAAGCACGAGTGACCTGGGACAGCTGGTCGACCCCGCAGGCACTCGGAGCCCAGCCGGCGTCTCCTGGGACAGCTGGTCGACCCCGAGGGCTTTGGACACCATCGTGTGTGTCCCAGTACAGCTGGTCCACAACGCGGGCACACGGACAAGGGCCCGAGTCCTACAGGAAAGCCGGTCGACCACTCAGGCCCTCGCACACGGGCCCGAGTCCCCCGGGACAGCCTGTCGAAGCCGCACGCCCTCGGAACCGGGCCCGAGGCACCCGGGACAGCTGGTCGACACCGCGGGACTTCGGACCCGGGGCTGAGTCGCGTGGGACAGGTGGTCGACCCCGCGGGCCCTCGGGCCCGGGCCCGAGCCGCCCGTGAAATCTGGTCGACACCGCTGGCACGCGGACCCGGGCACGTTTCTCCCGGGACATCTGGTTGACCCCGCGGGGCCTCGGGCACGGGCCAGAGTCGCCTGGGACAGTTGGTCGACCCGCGGTCCCTCAGACTCAAGTGTAAGTCGCCAGGGACAGCTGGTCAAGCCCGCGGCTCCTCAGACCCGGGCCTGATTCGCACGGGACAGCTGGTCGACACCCAGGGCCCTCGCCCCCGGGCCATAGGCCCCCGGGACAACTGGTCGTCCCCAAGGGCCCTCGGACTACAGTGCCATTCGCCAGGGGGAGCTGGTCGACCCACGGGCCTTCGGACCCGGGCCCGTGTCGCCCGGCACAGCTGGTGGACACAGAGGACCCTCGGGCCTGGGCCCTAGGCGTCCGGGACCGCTGGTCGACACCGCAGTCCCTCCGAACAGGGCCCGAGTAGCCCGGGATAGCTGGTCGACCCCACGGGACATCGGGCTCCAGCCCAAGTCGCCTGGGATAGCTGGTTGACCGCGGGTCCCCGGACACATGCCCGGCTCGCCCAGGACAGCTCTTCGACACCCGGGTTCTCGGGTACGGTCTGAGTCACCCGGGACAACTGGTGGACTCCGCAGGCCCTCGGGAATGGCCCCGAGTTCCCCGGGACAGCTGGGCGACAGCACAGGCACTCGGAGCCGAGCCGGAGTCTCCTGGGGCAGCTGGTCGACCCCGAGGGCCTTCGGACCCAAGCGCGAGTGTCCCGGGACAGCTGGTTGACCCCACGGGCCCTTGGGCAAGGGCCCGATTCCCATGGGACAGTCAGTCGACCTCTCAGGCCCTCGGACCCTGGCCCGAGACCCCCGGGACAGCCTGTCGACCCCGCAGGCACTCGGAGCCTGGCCGGAGTCGCCCGGGACATCTGGTCGCCCCCGCGTGCCCTCGGGCATGGGCCCGGGTCGCCCGGGACAGCGGGTCAACCGCAGGACCTTGGACCAGAACCCGAGTGGGCCGGGAGATATAGTTGACCCTGCGGGTCCTTGGGCACCAGCCCGAATCTCCTGGGATCGGTGATCGTCCCCGTGATCCCTCGTTCCGGGCCTGAGACGCCCGGGACCGCTGGTTGACCCCGGGGGCCCTCGGTCTCATGCGTGAGTCACCAGGGCAGCTGTTTGACACCCAATCCCTCGGGCACAGTCCGAGTCGCCCGGGACAGCAGGTGGACACCGAGGGCCCTCGGGCACAGGCCTGAGACACCCAGGACTGCTGGGCGACCCCACGGGCCCTCGGACCCGGACCCGAGTGCCCTGGACAGCAGGTCGACACCGAGGGCAGAAGGACCCTGGCCTTGGTCGCCCAAGACAGCTGGTCGAACCCGTGGGACCTCGGACACAGGTCCGAGTGGACCGGGACAGCCTGTCGACCCTGTAGTCCCTCGGAACCGGGCCCGAGACACCCGGGACCTCTGGTCGACCCCGCAGGCACTCGGAGCCTGGCCGAAGTCGCCCGGGACATCTGGTTCAGCCCGCGGGGCCTCGGGCAGGGGCCCAAGTCACCTGGGAGGCGTGGTCGCCCCCACGTGCCCTCAGCATGGGTCCGGGTCGCCAGGGACATCTGGTCGACACCCAGGCCTCGGGCACGGTCCGAGTCGCCCGGGACAGTTGCAGGACACTGCAGGCCCTCGGGCACGGGCCTGAGACTCCCAGCAAGGCTGTTTAAAACCGCGGGCCCTCTGACAAGGTCCCGAGTCTCCTGGGACAACTGGTCGACCACGCGGGCCCTTTGGAACGGGCCCAAGTACCCCGGGAACAGCTGGTCGAAACCGCCGGCACTCGGAGCCAGGCCGGACTCGCCCGGGACTGCTAGTCGACCCCGCGGGCCCTCAGGCCCGGGCCCGAGTCCCCCTGTAGTCTGGTCGACCCCGCTGGCACCCGGACCCGGGCACGATTCGCCCAGGACAGCAGGTTAACGCGGGACCCTGGACCAGAAACCGAGATGCCCGGGAGCGTTGGTCGACACTGTGGGCCCTCGGGTACCGGCCTGAGACTCCCAGAAGAGGTGGTCAACCCCGCGGGCTCTTGGACACAGGCCCGTGTTGCCGGGAGCGCTGGTTGTCCCCAGGGGCCCTCGGACAAAAGCGTGAGTCACACAGTACAGCTGTTCGATACCCGGCCCCTAGGGCACGGTCCAAGTCACCCGAAAACCATGTCGACACGGTGGCCCTCGGACCAAAGCACGAGTGGCCTGGGACAGCTGGTCGACCCTGCAGGCACTCGGAGTCTGGCCGAAGTCGCCTGGGACATCTGGTTCACCCCATCGGGCCTCGGGCAGGTGCCCAAGTCGCCTGAGAGACCTGGTCGACCCCACGGGCCCTCGGGAATTGGCCCGGGTCGCCCGGGACAGCTGGTCGACCAGTTGACCTCGGACCAGAACCTGAGTTGCCCGGGATATGGTCGACACTGCGGGGCCTCGAGCACCAGCCCGAGTCGCCCGGGACCGGAGATCGACCCCACAATCCCTCAACCCGGGCCCGAGACGCCCGGGACCGCTGGTTGACCCCGGGGTCTCTCGGACATATGCACAAGTCGCCCAGCACAGATGTTCGACACCTGGGCCCTCAGGCACGGTCCGAGTCGCCCGGGACAGCTGGTGGACACCACGGGCCTTCATCAAGTGTCTGAGACCCCCAGGAAGGCTGTTCGACACCGCAGGCCCTCCGACAAGGTCCCACGTCCCCCGGGAAAGTTGTTTGAATTCTAAGTTCCTTGGACCAGGGCCCGAATACTCCGGAACTGCTGGTCGAACCCACAGGCCCTCGGACAAGAGCGCGATTCAGCCAGGAGTGCTCGTCGACACCGAGGGCCCTTGATCCTGGGCCCAAGTCACCCGTAAGAGCTGGTCGACACCAGGGGCCCTCGGACCCAAGCGCGAGTGGCCCGGGACAGCTGGTCGACACCGCAGGCACTCGGAGCCGAGCCGGAGTCCCCTCGGACAGCTTGTCCACCCTGAGAGCCTTTGGACCCAAACGCGAGTGTCCTGGGACAGCTGGTTGACCCCACGGGCCCTTGGGCAAGGGCCTGATTCCCACGGCACAGCCAGTCGACCTCTCAGGCCCTCAGACCCGGGCCCGAGACCCCTGAGACAGCTTGTCAACCCCGCAGGAACTCGGAGCCTGGCCAAAGTCTCCTGGGACATCTGGTTGAACCCGCGGGGCTTAGGGCATGGGCCCATGTCTCCTGGGAGACCTGAACGACCCCACGGGCCCTCGGGCATGGGCCCGGGTCGCCCGGGACAGCTGGTCAACCGCAGGACCTTGGACCAGAACCCTAGTCGGCCGGGAGATTTAGTTGACACTGCGGGCCATTGGGCACCGGCCCAAGTCGCCTGGGATCGGTGATCGACCCCGCAATCCCTCGAGCCGGGCCTGAGATGCCCGGGACCGCTGGTTGACCCCGGGGGCCCTCGGACACATGCGCGATTCACCAGGGGCAGCTGTTTGACACGCGATCCCTCGGGCACAGTCCGAGTCGCCCGGGACAGCTGGTGGACACCGCGGGCCCTCGGGCACAGGCCTGAGATGCCCAGGACTGCTGGTCGACCCCACGGGCCCTCAGACACGAGTGCAATTCGCCTGGGAGAGCTGATCGACACCACGGGTCTTCAGACCCAGGGCCGAGTCGCGTGGGACAGCTGGTCGACCCCGCGGGCCCTCGGACCCGGGCCCGAGTTCCCTGCAACAGCTGGTTGAACCCACGGTCCCTCGGACACGAGCGCAATTTGCCCAGGAGGGCTCGTCGACCCTGCGGGCCCTCGGACCAGGCCAAGGGTCACCCGGGACAGCTGGTCAACACCGAGGTCCTTCGGACCTGGGTTCCAGTCAGCAGCGAGTGCTGGTTGACTCCTAGGCCCCCGAACCCAGGCCTGAATCGCGTGGGACAGCTGGTCGACCCCGCGGGCCCTCGGACCCGGGCCCGAGTCGCACGGAAGACTTGGTCGACCGCACGGGCAATCGGACCCAGGCCTGAGAGCCCTGGACAGCTGTTCGACACCCGGGCCGTCGGGAACGGTCCCGAGTCACCAGGGACAGCTGGTCAACACCGAAGGCCTTCGGACCCGGGCTCCAGTCACCGGGGACAGCTGGTCAACACAGCGGGCCCTCGGATCCGGGCCCGAGTCGCGCGGGTTAGCTGGCCAACACCGATGGCCTTTGGACCCAGGCCGCAGTCACCGGGGACAGCTGGCCGACGTAGCAGGCCCTCTGATCCGGGCCCGAGTGACGCGGGTTAGCTGGTCAACACCTAGGGCCTTTGGACCCGTGCCCAAGGCGCCCAGGACAGCTGGTCGACCGCGGGGCCTCGGACCCGAGCCCAAGTCGCCCAGGATATCTGGTCAACACCACGGGCCCTGGGGCACGGGCCCGAGTTGCCCTGGGCACCTGGTCGACACCGTGGTCCCTCCGACCAGAGCCTGAGTCGCCAGGGACAGTGGGTCGACCCAGCGGGATATCAGGCATGGGCCCAAGTCACCCTGGACAGCTGGTTGACCGCGGGACCTCGGACCAGAAACCAAGGCGCCCGGGAGAGTTGATCGACACGGCGGGCCCACGGGCCCCAGCCCGAGTCGCCCAGGACAGCAGGTTGACCCCCCGGTAACTCGGACCACAGCACGAGTCGCCTGGGACAGCTGTTCGACTCCCATGCCCTCGGGTACGGTCCGAGTCGCCCAAGAGAGCTGTTGGACACTGGGGGCCCTCGGGCTCAGGCCTGAGATGCCCAGGAAGGCTGGTCAACGCCGCGGGCCCTCCGACAACATCCCGAGTCTCCCTGGACAGCTGGTCGACCCCTCAGCTCCTCAGACTCAAACTCGAGTCGCCTGGGACAGCTGGTCGACCCCGCGGGCCTTGAGACTCAAGCGAGAGTCCCCCGGGAGAGCTATTTGACACCCGGGACAACTTGGTGACCCTGCGGGGACATGGGCACGGGCCCGAGACACCCAGGAGACGTGGTCAACCCTGCGGGCCCTCGGACAAGGGCCCAGGTCGCCAAAGATATTGGGTAGATCTCGTGGGTCATCCGACCCGAATGCAAGTCGCCCGGGACTGCTGGTCGACTACCTGGGCCCTCGGGCAAGGGCCCGATTCGCCCCCGAGAGCTGGTCGACCCCGCGGGCCATTGGACCCGAGTGCGATTCACCCGGGAGAGCTGGTCGAACCCCCAAGACCTTGGATCCAAGCACGAGATGCTCGGGAGAGCTGGTCGAACACGCGGGCCCTTAGACTCGTGCGCGAGTGCCTCGGGTCAGCTGGTCGACACCGAGGGCCTTCGGTCCCAGGCCCCAGTCGCCTGGAACAGCTGATTGACACCGCGGGCCCTCGAACACAAGCGCATGTGGCCCGGGACAGTTGGGCGACCTCGGGGGACCTCGGACACAAGCGCGAGTCACCCGCGACTGCTGGTCGACCCCGCTGCCAATCGGACCCAAGCGCGAGCCGCCAGGGAATACTGGTGGACACCGCTGGCGCTCAGGCACGGGCCCGAGTTCCCTGAGACAGCTGGTTGAATCCACGGACCCTCGGACACGAGCGCAATTTGCCCAGGAGGGCTCGTCGACCCTGCGGGCCCTCGGACCAGGCCAAGGGTCACCCGGGACAGCTGGTCAACACCGAGGGCCTTCGGACCTGGGTTCCAGTCAGCAGCGAGAGCTGGTTGACTCCTAGGCCCCCGAACCCAGGCATGAATTGCGTGGAACAGCTGGTCGACCCCGCGGGCCCTCGGACCTGGGCCCGAGTCGCACGGAAGACCTGGTCGACCCCACGGGCAATCGGACCCAGGCCTGAGAGTCCTGGACAGCTCTTCGACACGCAGGCCGTCGGGAACGGTCCTGAGACATCCGGCACAGCTGGTCAACACCGAGTGCCTTCAGGCCCAGACCCCAGTAGCTGGGGACAGCTGGTCGAAACAGCTGGCTGTCGGATCCGGGCCTGAGTCGCGTGGGTTATCTGGCCAACACCGAGGGCCTTCGGACCTGTGCCCAAGTCGCTCGGGACAGCTGATCGACACCGCGGGCCCTCGAACACAAGCACATGTGGCCCGGGACAGCTGGTCGACCTCAGGGGCCCTCGGACACAAGCGCGAGTCACCCGCGACTGCTGGTCGACCCCACGGACAATCGGACCCAACGCGATTTGCCAGGGAAAACTAGTGGACACCGCTGGCCCTCGGGCACGGGCCCGAGTCCCCCGGGACAGCTGGTTGAACCCACGGACACTCGGACACGAGCGCAAGTTGCCCAGGAGGGCTCGTCGACCATGCAGACCATCGGACCAGGGCAAGAGTCGCCCGGGACAGCTGGTCAACACCGAGGGCCTTCTTACTGGGGTTCCAGTCACCACGGAGAGCTGGTCGACTCCTTGGCCCCCAAACCTGGGCCTGAATCACGTGGGACAGCTGGTCGACCCTGCAGGCCTTAGGACCCAGGCCCGAGTCGCACGGAAGACTTGGTCGCCCCCACGGGCCATCGGACCCGGGCCTGAGAGCGCTGGACAGCTTTTTGACACCTGGGCCCTCAGGAACGGTCCCAAATCACCCGTGACAGCTGTTCAACACCGAAGGCATTCGGACCCGGGCCGCTGTCATCGGGGACAGCTGGTCGACACAGCGGGCCCTCGGATCTGGGTCCATGTCGCGCGGGTTAGCTGGTCAACTCTGAGAGCCTTCGGACCACTGCCAAAGTCGCCCGGGACAGCTGGTCGACCGCAGGGCCTCGGACCCGAGCCTGAGTCGCCCAGGATATTTGGTCGACCCCGCGGGCCCTGGGGCATGGGCCCGAGTCGCCCTGGACACCGGTTCGACACCGCGGTCCCTCCGACCAGAACCTGAGTCGCCTGGGACAGCGGGTCGACCCAGCGGGATATCAGGCATGGGCCCGAGTCACTATGGACAGCTGGTCAACTGCGGGACCTCGGACCAGAACTCGAGGCGCCCGGGAGAGTTGCTCGACACTGTGGGTCCTCGGGCACCGGCCCGAGTCGCCCAGGACAGCAGGTTGACCCCCGGGTACCTCGGACCAAAGCGCAAGTCACCCGGGACAGTTCGGGTACGGTCCGAGTGGCCCGAGAGAGCTGGTGGACACCGCGGACCATCGGGCTCAGGCCTGAGATGCCCAGGAAGGCTGGTCAACACCGCGGGCCCTCCGACAAGGTCCCTAGTCTCCCAGGACAGCTGGTCAACACCTCAGGTCCTCGGACCCAAACTCGAGTGTCCTGGGACAGTTGGTCGAAGCACAGGCCCTCCGGCAAGGGCCCGAGTCGCCCTGGACAGCTGGTCAACCTCGAGGGCCTTCAGACCCGGGCCCCAGTCACCCGGGACAGGTGGTCGACCCCACGGGCCTTCGGACTCAAGCGCGAGTGTCCCAGGACACCTGGTCCACCCTGCGGGCCCTCGGAACCGGGCCAGAGTCGCCCGGGGCATCTGGTTGACCCCCAGGGCCTTAGGCACGGGCCCGAGTCGCCCGGGAGACCTGGAAGCCACCTAGGGCCCTCGGACGGGGCCCGAGTCGCCAAAGACATCGGGTGACCTCGCGGGTCCTCGGACCCAAGCGCAAGTCGCCAGGGAGAGCTGGTCGATCCCACGGGCCTTCACACCTGTGCCCGAGGTGCCCGGGACAACGGGTGGACCACGCTGGCCATCGGGCACGGGCCCGAGTCCCCCGGGAGAGCTGGTGGACACCTCAGGACCTCGGATCCTGGCCCGAGTCCCCTGAGACAGTTGTTCGAACACACGGACCCTCGGACACGAGCGAAAGTCGCCTGGGAGGGCTGGTCCACCCCGCAGGACCTTGACCCAAGCATGAGTTCCCGGGACAGCAGTTCGACACCACGGTCCTTCCGACCAGTGCCCGAAACGCCCTGGACAACTGGTGGAACCCTCTGGCCCTCGCGCATGGGCCCGAGTCCCCCTGGACAGCTGGTCAACCACTCAGGTCCTCGGACCTGGACCCGAGTACCCGGGACAGCCTCTAGAGCCCGCAGGCCCTCAAACCCGGGCCCGAGTCACCCGGGACAGCTGGTTGACATAGCGGTCCCTCCAACCAGGGCCCGAGTCCCCTGGTACATCTGGTCGAACCGCGGGTCTTCAGAACCGAGCGTGAGTTGCCCGGGAGGACTGGTCCACCCCACGGGCCATCAGACCTCGGCCAGAGTGGACCGGGACAGCAGGTCGACCATGCTGGCCCTCGGACCCGGCCCGATTCGCCCAGGACAGCAGGTCGACACCGTAGTCCCTCGGACCTGGGTCTGAGTGGCCCGGGACAGCTGGTTGAACACGCGGGCCCTCAGACCCGAGCGCAAGTGGCCCGGGAAAACTGGTCGAGCACACGTGCTCTCAGGACAGGGCCCGATTCGCCCGGGATAGCTGGTCGACTGCGGGACCTCGGACCAGAACCCGAGTTGCCCGGGAGAGTAGGTCGACACTGCGGGCCCTCAGGCACTGGCCCGAGTTGCCCAGAACAGGAGGTGGATCCCCGGGTACCTCGGACCCAAGCGCGAGTCACCCGGGACAGCTGTTCGAATCCCAGGCCCTCGGGCACGGTCCGAGTCGCCCAGGAGACCTGGTGGGCACCGCGGGCCTTCGGACTCAAGCGCGAATGTCCCAGGACACCTGGTCCACCTTGCGGGCCCTCGGAGCCGGGCCAGAGTCGCCCGGGGCATCTGGTTGACCCCCTGGGCTTTAGGCACGGGCCTGAGTCGCCCGGGAGACCTGGAAGCCACCAAGGGCCCTCGGACGGGGCCCGAGTCACCAAAGATATGAGGTGACCTCGCTGGTCCTCGGACTCTAGCGCAAGTCGCCAGGGAGAGCTGGTCGATCCCTCGGGACTTCACACCCGTGCCAGAGTCGCCCGGGAAAACTGGTGTACCGTGCTGGCCATCGGGCACGGGCCCAAGTCCCCCAGGACAGTTGGTCAACCACTCAGGTCCTCGGACCCGGGCCCGAGTACCCGGGACAGCCTCTAGACACTGCAGGCCCTCGGACCCGGGCCCGAGTCACCCGGGACAGCTGGTCGACATCGTGGTCCCTCTGACTAGGGCCCGAGTCGCCCAGGACAGGTGGTCAACCCCACGAGCCCTTGGACCTGGGCCCGAGTCGCCTGGGACCCATGGTTGACCCCAAGGAACTCTCGGAACCAAGCGCGAGTCGCCCGGGACAGCTGTTCAACACCCGGGCCCGCGGGCACGGTCCGAGTAGCCCAAGAGACCTCTTGGACACCGCAGGAACTCGGGCAGGGGCCTGAGACGCCCGAAAGGCTGAACGACACCGGGGGCACTCCGACAAGGTCTCAAGTCTCCCGGTACAGCTGGTTGATGCCACGGGCCTTCAGACACAGGCTCGAGTACCCGGGAGAGCTGGTCGACTCCTCTGGCCCACGGACATGGGCCCGAGTCCCCCGGGACATCTGGTCGAACCCGTGGGTCTTCGGACCCGAGCGCGTGTCGCCTGGGAGGACTGGTCTACCCCACGGGGCCTCGTATCTGGGCCCGAGTGGACCGGGAGAGCAGGTTCAACACGCGGGACCTCGGATCCTAGCGCTAGTGGCCCGGGTGTGCTGGTCGACCACGCGGGCCCTCGGGCCGGGGCCCGAGTCGCCCGTGATATCTGGTCAACCCTGCAGGCCCTCGGACCCGGCCCGATTCACCCGGGAGAGCTGGTCAAGAGTGCGGTCCCTCGGACATGGGCCCGAGTTACCTGGGACAGCTGGTTGAAAACACGGGCACTCAGACCTGAGCGCGAGTGGCCTGGGAAAACTGGTCGACCTTGCGTGCCCTCAAGACAGGGTCCGGTTTGCCCAGGACAGCTGGTAGACCGCGGGACCTCGGACAAGAACCCGAGTCGCCCGGGACAGCTGGTTGACCCGCGGGGACCTCGGACCCAAGCGCGAGTCAGCTGGGACTGCTATTCGACACCCGGGAAAACTTGGTGACCCTGCGGGGACATGGGCACGGGCCCGAGACACCCAGGAGACCTGGTTGACCCCTCAGGCCCTCAGACAAGGGCCCAGGTCGCCAAAGATATCGGGTCGACCACGCAGGACGTCGGACCCGAATGCAAGTCGCCCGGGACTGCTGGTCGACTCCACGGGCCCTCGGGCAAGGGGCTGATTCGCCCGGGAGAGCTGGTCGAACCCCCAAGACCTTGGATCCAAGCACGAGATGCTCGGGACAGCTGGTCGAACACGCGGGCCCTCAGACTCGAGCGCGAGTGCCTCGGGTCAGCTGGTCGACACCGAGGGCCTTCGGTCCCAGGCCCCAGTCGCCTGGAACAGCTGATTGACACCGCGGGCCCTCGAACACAAGCGCATGTGGCCCGGGACAGTTGGGCGACCTCGGGGGACCTCGGACACAAGCGCGAGTCACCCGCGACTGCTGGTCGACCCCGCTGCCAATCGGACCCAAGCGCGAGCCGCCAGGGAATACTGGTGGACACCGCTGGCGCTCGGGCACGGGCCCGAGTTCCCTGCGACAGCTGGTTGAATCCACGGACCCTCGGACACGAGCGCAAATTGCCCAGGAGGGCTCGTCGACCCTGCGGGCCCTCGGACCAGGCCAAGGGTCACCCGGGACAGCTGGTCAACACCGAGGGCCTTCGGACCTGGGTTCCAGTCAGCAGGGAGAGTTGGTTGACTCCTAGGCCCCTGAACCCAGGCCTGAATTGCGTGGGACAGCTGGTCAACCCCACGGGCCCTCGGACCTGGGCCCGAGTCGCACAGAAGACCTGGTCGACCCCAAGGGCCATCGGACCCAGGCCTGAGAGTCCTGGACAGCTCTTCGACACCCAGGCCATCGGGAACGGTCCCAAGACATCCGGCACAGCTGGCCAACAGCGAGGGCCTTCAGGCCCGGGCCCCAGTAGCTGGGGACAGCTGGTCGAAACAGCAGGCAGTCGGATCCGGGCCTGAGTCGCGCGGGTTATCTGGTCAACTTGAGGTGCTTCGGACTGGGGTTCAAGTCGCCAGGGAGAGCTGGTCGACTCCTTGGCCCCCGAACCCGGGACTGAGTCGCATGGGACAGCTGGGCGACCCCGCGGGCCCTCGGACCCAGGCCCGAGTCGCACGGAAGACTTGGTCGCCCCCACGGGCCATCGGACCCGGGCCTGAGAGCGCTGGACAGCTTTTTGACACCCAGGCCCTCAGGAACGGTCCCGAATCACCCGTGACAGCTTTCAACACCGAGGGCATTTGGACCCGGGCCCCTGTCGTCGGGGACAGCTGGTCGACACAGCGGGCCCTCGGATCTGGGCCCGTGTCGCGCGGGTTAGCTGGTCAACTCTGAGGGCCTTCGGACCACTGCCAAAGTCGTCCGGGACAGCTGGTCGACCGCGGGGCCTCGGACCCGAGCCTGAGTCGCCCAGGATATCTGGTCGACCCCGCGGGCCCTGGGGCACGGGCCCGAGTCGCCCTGGATACCTGGTCGGCACCGTGGACCCTCCGACCAGAGCCTGAGTCGCCTGGGACAGAGGGTCAACCCAGCAGGATATCAGGCATGGGCCCGAGTCGCCCGGGAGACCTGGAAGCCACCTAGGGCCCTCGGACGTGGCCCGAGTTGCCAAAGACTTCGGGTGACCTCGCGGGTCCTCGGACCCAAGTCCAAGTCGCCAGGGAGAGCTGGTCGACCCACAGGCCTTCGGACCCGGGCCCGTGTCGCACGGCACAGCTGGTGGACACAGAGGACCCGCGGACCTGGGCCCTAGGTGCCTGGGAGAGCTGGTCGACAGCGCGGTCCCTCCGAACAGGGCCCGAGTCACCCGGGATAGCTGGTCGACCCCACAGGACATCAGGCTCCAGCCCAAGTTGCCTGGGACAGCTGGTTGACCGCGGGCTCCCGGACACATGCGCGAGTTGCCCAGGACAGCTGTTCGACACCCGGGCCCTCGGGCACTGTCCGAGTCGCCCAGGACAGCTGGTGGACACCGCAGGTCCTCGGGAATGGGCCCGAGTTCCCCAGGACAGTTGGGCGACTCCTCGGGGCCTCGGACCTGGGCCCGAGTCCCCCGGGACGTCTGGTCGAACCCGCCGGCCTTCGGACACGAGCGCGATTCGCCAGGGAGGGCGGGTGGACACCGCGGGCACTTGTTCCTGGGCCCGAGTTACCCGGGACAGCTGATATACCCCGCGGTTCCTCAGAGCCATGCTGGAGTCGGCCGGGACGGCTGGTCGATCCCGCAGGCAGTCGGAGCCTGGCCGAAGCCTTCCGGGACATCTGGTTGACGCTGCTTGGTCTCGGCCATGGGCCCGAGTCGCCTGGGAGACCTGGTCGACCCCGCGGGCCCTTGGGCATGGGCCCAGGTCACCCGGGAGAGCTGGTCAACTGCGAGAACTCGGACCAGAACCCGAGTCGCCTGGGAGATTTGGTCGACACTGCGGGCCCTCAGGCACCAGCCCGAGTTGCCCAGGAATGGTGATCGACCCCGCGAACCCTCGACCTGGGCCCGAGAAGCCCGGGATCGCTGGTTGACCCCGGGGGCCCTCGGACACATGCGCGAGTCGCCCGGGACAGCTGTTCGACACCCGGGCCCTCGGGCACGGTCCGAGTCGCCCGGGACAGCTGGTCAACACCTGGGCCCTCGGGAACGGTCTTAGTCACCCGGGACAGCTGGTGGAAACCGCAGGCCCTCAGGCACGGCCCTGAGACACCCAGAAGGCTGGTCATCACCGCGGGCCCTGCGACAAGGTCCCGAGGCTCCCGGGACAGCTCGTCGAACACGCGGGCCCTCGGGAATGGGCCCGAGTTCCCCGGGACAGGTGGTCAACGCCTCAGGGCCTCGGACCTGGGCCCGAGTCCCCCGGGACATCTGGTCAAACCCGCGGGCCTTCAGACACAAGCGCAATTCCCCGGGGAGGGCTGGTGGACACCACGGGCCCTCGTTCCTGGGCCCGAGTTACCTGGGACAACTGGTCGACCCCGCGGGCCCTCAGAGCCATGCCGGAGTCGGCCGGGACAGCTGGTTGACCCCGCAGGCCCTCCGGGCCGGGCCCGAATCGCCCATGAAATCTGGTCGATCCCACTGGCATGCGGACTCGGGCACGATTTGCCTGTGAGAGTTGTTCGACCCCGTGGGCCCTCGGACACGGGCCTGAGTCGCCTGGGACAGCTGGTCGACCGCGGGCCTGCGGACCCGAACTCAAGTCACCTGGGAGAGTTGTTCGACACCACGGGCCCTTGGGCACGGGCCCGAGTCGCCCGGGACAGCTGGTCGACCCTGAGGGCCTTCACGTCCGGGCCTCAGTCACGCAGGACAGCTGGTCGACCCTGTGGGCCCTCGGACCCAAGCACGATTGTCCCAGGACACCTGGTCAACCCCGCGGGCCCTCAGAGCCTGGCCAGAGTCGCCCGGGACATCTGGTTGACACCGTGGGGCCTTGGGCATGGGTCCGAGTCGCCCAAGAGACATGGACGATCCCTAGGGCCCTCGGACACGGGCCCGAGTCGCAAAAGACACAGGGTGGAACTCGCAGGCCCTCAGACCAAAGCGCGAACGCCAGGGACAGCTGGTCGACCATGCGGGCCTTCACACCCGGGCCCGAGTCGCCCGGGACAATTGGTGGACCCCGCTTGCCCTCGGGCACGGGCCCGAGTCCACCGGGAGAGCTGGTGGAAACCACGGGCCCTGGGACCCGAGCACAAGTCGCCCGGGAGGGCTGGTAGACAACGTGGGCCCTCGGTCCCAGGCCCGAGTCGTGCAGGAGAGCTAGTCGACCCCACGGGCCCTCAGACACGGGCCCAAGTCACCCGGGACAGCTCGTCGAACAAGCGTGACCTCGGGCACCTGCCCGAGTTGCACGGGACAGCTGGTCGACCGCGCGGGATATCGGGCAAGGGCCCGAGTTATCTGGGACAGCTGGTCGACCGCGGGAACTCGGACCAGAACCTGAGTCGCCCGGGAGAGTTGGTCAACACTGTGGGCCCTCGGGCTCTGGCCTGAGATGCCCGGGAAGGCTGGTGATGTCGATCAGCCCTCCCAGGTGACTTGCTATTGGATCCGAGGGCCCATGGGTTTGACCAGTGGTCCCAGGGGCCTCGGGCCTGGGGCCGAGGGCCTGAGGGTTCGACTAGCTCTCCCGGGGGACTCGGGCCCATGCCCGAAGGCAAGCGGCGTCCACCAGTTGTTCCGGGTGACACGGGTCCGGGTGTGAATGCCTGTGGGTTTGACCAGCTGTCTCTGGCGACTCGCGCTTGTGTCCGAGGGCCCGCGAGGTCGACCCGATGTCTTTGGTGACTCGAGCTCTTTCCCGATGGCCTGCGAGGTCGACCAATGTCTTTGACGACTCGGGCCCGGGTCTGAGGGCCATAGGTGTTGTCCAGGTCTCCCGGGCGACTCGGGCCCGAGCCCAATGCCCCGCGGGGTCAAACCAGATGTCTCACGCGACTCTGGTCTGGATCCGAGGGCCCGCAGGGTTGACCAGGTGTCCCGGGATACTCGCGCTTGGGCCGAGAGCCCGCGGTGTGGACCAACTCTCCCGGGCGACTCGGGTTTGGGTCCGAAGGCCCACGAGGTCAACCAGCTGTCCCGGGCAACTCCGGCCCGGCTCCAAAGGACCGTGGGGTTGACCAGGTGTCCTGGGACACTTGCAATTGGGTCCGAGGGCCCGGGGTTGCCCAGCTCTCCGGGGCGAATTGCGATCATGTCCGATGGCCCACAGGTTGACCAGCTTTCCGGGGCAACATGGGCCCGTGCCCGAAGGACCGTGGGGTCTACCAGCTGTTCCAGGGGACTCGGGCCCGGGCCCGAGGGCCTGCGGTGTCATCCAGCTGACCGGGGAGACTCGGGACCTTGTCGGAGCGCCAGCGGTGTCCACCAACTCTCCCGGGCAGCTCAGACCGTGCCCGAGGGCCTGGGTTTTGAACAGCTGTCCCGGGGACTTGCGCTTGGGTCCGAGGGTCCCCAGGGTCAAACAGCGGTCCCGGGCGACTCTGTCCTGGGTCCGAGGGCCCGCGATGTCGACCACCTGTCCCGGGCGACTCGGGCCGGTGCCCAAGGGCCCAATTGTCGACCAACACTCCCGGGCAACGCGGGTTCTGGTCCAAGGTCCCGCAGTCAACCAGCTGTCCCTGGTGACTCAGGCCCATGCCCGATGTGCCGCTGGGTCGACCAGTTGTCCCAGGCGCCTGGGGCCAGAATCCGAATTCCTTCGGGGTCAACCAGCATTCCCAGGCGACTCGGGCCAGTGCCTGAGGGCCCGCAGTTTCGACCAACTCTCCCAGTCCACTCGGCACAGTGCCCGAAGGCCGGTGGTGAGGTCCAGCATTCCCCGGGAACTCGGGCCCGGGACCAAGGGCCCGTGGGTTCGACCAGCTGTCCCAGGGGACTCGGGCCAGGGTCCGAGGGCCTGAGGGGTCGTCCAGGTCTCCCGGGTGACTCGGTCCCTTGCCCAAGTCCCTGCGGGGTCAACCAGATGTCCCGGGCGACTCTGGCCTGGCTCCGAGGGCCTGCGGGGAAAACCAGGTGTCCCGGGATACTCGCGCTTGTGTCCGAGGGCCCACGGTGTCGCCCAGCTGTCCTAGGTGACTGGGGCCCGGGTCTGAAGGACCTCGGGGTCAACCAGCTGTCCCAAACTTGGGCCCGTGTCCGATGTCCTGCGTGGTCGACCATCTGTCCCAGGGGACTCGGCTCCTGGTTGGAGGGACCGCAGTGTTGACCAGGCGTCCCGGCGACTCGGCCCGTACCCGAGGGCCCGCGGAGTTGACCAGCTCTCCCATGCTTCTCGGGCCCGAGTCCAAGGGCCCTCGGTTTCGAACAGTTGTCCCGTGTGTCTCGCACTCGAGTCCGAGGGCCCGTTGGATCGACCAGCTGTCCTGGCGACTCGCGCTTTGGTCCGAGGGCCTGCAGTGTCAACCAACTCTCTCGGGTGACTTGGGTTCGGGTGTGAGGGCCCGCGGTGTCGACCAGATGCCGTGGGAGACTCGGGACCTTTTCGGAGGGCCCGCGGTGTCACCAGTCTTCCCGGGCATCTCAGGCCCATGCCGGAGGACCAGCAGTGTCCACCAGTTCTCCTGGTCGACTCGGACTGTGACCTAGGGCCCAGGTGTTGAAAGGCTGTCTCGGATGACTCACGCTTGGGTCCGAGGGCCCACGGTGTCGACCAACTCTCCCGGGCAACTCGGGTTTGGGTGTAGGGCCCGTGGTGTCTATCAGCATTCCCGGACGACTTGGGACCGGGAACGAGGGCCCGTGGGGTCGATCAGCCCTCCCGGGTGACTTGTGCTTGGGTCCAAGGGCCCGTGGGTTCGACCAGCTGTCCCAGGGGACTCGGGCCCGAGTCCGAGGGCCTGAGGCTTCGACCAGCTCTCCTGGGGGACTCGGGCCTGTGCCCGAGGGCAAGCGGGGTCCACTAGTTGCCCCGGGAGACTCGGGTCCGGGTGTGAATGCCCGCGGGTTCGACCAGCTGTCCCTGGCGGCGTGCGCTTGGGTCCGTGGCCCTGCGAGGTCGACCCGATGTCTTTGGCAACTCGAGCTCGTGTCTGATGGCCCGTGAGGTCGACCGATGTCTTTGGCAACTCGGGCCCGTGTCCGAGGGGCCTAGGTGTCATCCAGGACTCTGGGGCGACTCGGGCCTGTGCCCAAGTCCCCGCGGGGTCAACCAGATGTCCCGTGTTACTCTGGCCCGGATCCGAGGGCCTGTGGGGTTGACCAGGTGTCCCGGGACTTTTGCGCTGGGTCCGAGGGCCCGCGGGGTCAACCAACTGTCCTGGATGACTGGGGCCTGCGTCTGAAAGCCCTCAGGGTTGACCAGCTGGGCCGGGCGATTTGGTCCCATGCCCGAGGGCCCGTGGTGTTGACCAACTCTCCCAGGAGTCTCGAGTTCGGGTCCGAGGGTCCCCGGTCGACCAGCTGTCCCGGGTGAATTGGGCCCATTCTCGATGTCCCGCTGGGTCGACCAGCTGTCCTGAGAGACTCGGGTCTTGGTCGGGGGGAGCGCAGTGTTGACCAGGCGTTCCGAGCGACCCGGGCCCGGGTCTGAGGGCCCGTGGAGTCGACCAGCTATCCCGGGCACTGGGGCCGTGGTCCGAAAGCCCTCGGGGTCGACAAGCTGTCCCGGGCGACTCGAGTTCATGTCCGAGGGCCCACGGTCGACCAACTGTCCCTGGCGAGTTGGGCCCATGCCCGATATCCTGCAGGGATGACCAGATTTCCTGGGTGACTCGGGTCCTGGTCGGGGGGACTGCGGTGTTGAACAGGCGTCCCGGGCCACTCGGGACTGTACCCGAGCGTCCGTGGGGTTGACCAGCTCTCCCGGGTGAATCGCACTCGGGTCCGATGGACCGCGGGTCAACCAGCACTTCGGGGCAACCCGGGCCCGTACCCGAAGGGCTGCGGAGTCGACCAGCTGTCCCAGGTGACTCTGGCCCAGGCCCGAGGCCCCGAAGTGTTGACAAGCTGACCCGGGAGATTCCGGACATTGTCGGAGGGCCCGCGGTGTCACCAGCCTTCCCGGGTATCTCAGGCCGGGGCCGAGGGCCCGCAGTGTCTACCAACTCTCCTGGGTGACTCGGTTTCTGGTCCAATGTCCCGTGGTCGAGTAGCTGTCCCAGGAGACTCGGGCCTGTGCCCGAGGTCCCGCTTGGTCGACCAGCTGTCCCCCGTGATTCGGACCCGGGTCCGAGAGCCCGCGGTGTTGACCAGCTGTCCCTGGTGACTGGGGCCGAGGTCCGAAGACCCGCGGGTTCGACCAGCTGTCCTGGGGGACTCGGGCCCAGGTCCGAGGTCCTGAGGGAACGACCTGCTGTCCCGGGGGACTCGGGCCCGTGCCCGAGGGCCCGCAGTGTCGACCAGCTGTCCTGGGAGACTCGTGACCTTGTCGGAGGGCCTGCGGTGTTACCCAGCATTCCCGGGCAACTCGGGCCCGGGACCGAGGGCCCGTGGGGTCGATCAGCCCTCCTGGGCGACTTGAGCTTGGGTCCGAGGGACAGTGGGTTTGACCAGCTGTCCCATGGGACTCGGGCCTGGGTCCGAGGGCCTGAGGGGTCGACCAGCTCTCCCAGGGGACTTGGGCCCGTGCCCGAGGGCCAGCGGGGTCCACTAGTTGTCCCGAGCGAATCGGGCCCAGGTGTGAATGCCCGCAGGTTCGACCAGCTGTCCCTGGCGACTCGTGCTTGGGTCTGAGGACCCGTGAGGTCGACCCGATGTTTTTGGCGACTCGAGCTTGTGAACGATGGCCCACGAGGTTGACCAATGTCTTTGGCGACTCGGGCCTGGGTCCGAGGGCCCTAGATGTCTTCCGGGTCTCCCGGGCAACTCGGTCCCGTGCCCAAGGCCCCGTGGCGTCAACCAGATGTCCCGCGCGACTCTGCACAGCTCCGAGGGCCCGCGGGGAAGACCAGGTGTCCCAGGATACTCGCGCTTGTGTCCGAGGGCCCGAAGGGTCGACCAGCTGTCCTGGGCGACTAGGGCCCGGGTCTGAAGCCCCTTGGTGTCGACCAGCTGTCCCAGGCCACACGGGCCCTTGCCCGAGGGCCCATGGTGTCGACCAATACTCCCAGGCAACTTGAGTTCGGGTCCGAGGGCCCCAGGTCGACCAGCTTCCTGGGCGGCTTGGGCCCGTTCCCGATGTCCCGCGGGGTTGACCAGCTGTCCCGGGAGACTCGGGTCTTGGACTGGGGGACTGCGGTGTTGACCAGGCGTCCTGGGCGACTTGGGCCCGGGTCCAAGAGCCCGCGGGGTCGACCAGCTGTCCTGCGTGGATCGGGCCCGAGTCATGGGCCCGTGGTGTCAACCAACTCTCCCAGGCGACTCGAGTTCGGGTCTGAGGGCCCGCAGTCGACCAGCTGTCCTGGGCGACTTGGGCCCGTGCCCGATGTCCCGTGGGGTCGACCAGCTTTCCCTGGCGACTTGGTTCCTCGTGGGGGGACCGTGGTGTTGACCAGGTGTCCCGGGGGCCTCGGGCCCGTACCCGAGGGCCAGCGGGGTTGACCAGCTATCCCGCGTGACTCAGGCCCGAGTTCAAGGGCCCTCGTTTTCGAACAGTTGTCCCGGATGACTCACACTCGAGTCCCAGTGCCCGCTGGTTCGACCAGCTGTCCTGGGCAACTCACGCTTGGGTCCGAGTGCCCGCGGTGTCGACCAACTCTCCCGGGCAACTCGGGTTCCCGTGCGAGGGCCCACGGTGTCGACCAGCTGTCCCGGGTGATTCCGACACGGCTCCGAAAGACCGCGGTGTTGACCAGGTGTCCCGGGACACTAGCGCTTGTGTCCGTGGGCACGCGGGGTCGACCGACTGTCTCTGGCGCTGGGGCGTTTCCGAAGGCCTTCAGTGTCGACAAGCTATCCCGCGCGACTTGGGCCCGAGTCCAGAGCCCGTGGTGTCGAACACCTCTTCTTGGTGACTAGAGTTCGAGTCTGAGCGCCCGCAGTCGACCAGATGTCCCAGGCGACTTGGGCCGGTACCTGATGTCCTGCGGGGTCGACCAGCTCTCCCGGGGGACTTGGGTCCTGGTCAGGGGACCGTGGTGTTGACGAGGCGTCCTGGGCGACTCGGGCCCGTACCCGAGGGTCCGCGGTGTTGACCAGCTCTCCTGGGCGAATCTCGCTCAGGTCCAATGGACCGCGGGGTCGACCAGCTCTCCGGGGTGACACGGTCCCGTGCCCGAGGCCCCGCTGGGTTGACCAGCTGTCCCGGGAAATTCCGGAACTTGTCGGAGGGTGCGCGGTACCGTGGGCCCTCGGTCCCGGGCCCGAGTCACCCGGGAATTCTGGTCGACACTGCGGGCCCTCGAACCCAGGCCCGAGTCGCCCGGGAACGCTGGTTTACCACGGGGTCCCTCGGACCCAAGCACGTGTTGTCCAGGACAGCTGTTTGACACCTGGGCCCTAGGGCACGGTCCGAGTCGCCTGGGAGAGCTGGTGGACACCGCGGGTCCTCAGGCACGCACCTCGTCGCCCAGGAAGGATGGTGACACCGCAGGCCCTCTGACTAGTTCCCGAGTCTCCCGGATGAGCTGGTCGACACCGCGGGCCCTCACACCCGAACCTGAGTCGCCCGGGAGAGTTGATCAACACCGCAGCCCTCGGACCCAAGCGCGAGTCGCCCGCGACAGCTATTTGACACCCGGGCCCTAGGGCACTGTCCGAGTCGCCCGGAAGAGCTGGTGGACACAGCGGGTCCTCGGGCACGGGCCTGAGACGCCTGGGAAGGCTGGTGACACTGCGGGCCTTCAGACAAGGTCCTGAATCTCTCGGGTCAGCTGTTCGACACTGTAGCCCTCACATCCGAACCCGAGTCACCCGGGAGAGTTGGTTGACACCGCGGGCCCTCAGACCCAAGCGCAAGTGCCCAGGGGCAGCTGGTCAATCCCTCGGGCCCTCGGATTCAAGTGCGAGATGCTCGGGACATCTGTTCCACACCGAGGCCCCTCGGACTCGGGCCCGAGACGCATGGGAGAGCTGGTCAACTCCGCGGGCCCTCGGGTACAAGCCCGAGTGGCCCGGGACTCCTGGTCAACACTGCGGTCCCTCCAACCAGGAACGGAGTGGCCCGGGACATTTGGTCGACCCCGTGGGCACTCGGACCTGGGCCGGAGTTGCCCGGGACAGCTGGTCCAACCCACGGGCCCTACGGCATGGGCCTGAATCGCCCCGGAGAACTGGTCGATCCCGCGGGCCATCGGTCACAATCGCGATTCACCCAGGAGGGCTGGTAGAACCTGTGGGCCCTCGTACCTGGGCCTGAGTGGCACGGGAGAGCTATTAGACCCCGCGGGCCCTCGGACACAAGCGCGAGTGTCCCTGGACAGCTGTTCGACCCCACGGGTCTTCGGACCCCAGCCCGAGTGGCATGGTACAGCCTGTCGACACCGCCAGCTCTTGGAGCCGGGCTGGATTCACCCGGGAGAGCTGGTCGACCCCTAGGGCCTTCGGACCTGGGCCGGAGTGGCCCATGACAGCTGGTCGACCCCGCGGGCCCTCGGACCCACGCGCGATTCGCCCGGGACAGCTGGTTGAACCTGCGGGCTCTTGGAGCGGAGCCGGTTTCGCCTGGGACCACTGGTCGACACCGAGTGCCTTCGGACCCGTGCCCCAGTTGCCCGGGACAGCTGGTCGACCCCGTGGAACTTCGGACCCGAGCCCAAGTCGCCCGGGAGAGCTGCCCGACCAGGCGGGCACTCGGAGCCAGGTCGGAGTCACCCGGAACATCTGGGTGAAACTGCGGGGACTCGGGCACAGGCCCGACACGCTCGGGAGTCCTGGTTGACCAGGTGGGCCATGGGACCAGAGCCCGAGCCGGCCAGGACAACTGGTGTACGCTGCTGGGCTTCGGGCACGGCCTGAGGCCCCCGGGACTGCTGATCAACAACTCAGGCCCTTGGACCCGGGCCGGAGTACCCCGGGACCGCCTCTAGGCCCCCAGCCCCTCGGACATGGGCCCAGGTCACCCTGGACAGCTGGTCGACCCCGCGGTTCCTCGGACCCGGGAGCGAGTCAGCCGGGAGAGCTGGTCGACACCGTGGGCCCTCGGGCACGGGCCCGAGTCGCCCTGGATGCCTGGTCGACACCGCAGTCGCTCCGACCAGGGCCTGAGTTGCCCAGGACCGCTGGCCGACCCAGCGGGACATCGGGCACGGGCCCGAGTCGCCAGGGACCGCTGGTTGACTGCGGGACCTTGGACCAGAACCCGCATCGTCCGGGAGTGTTGGTCGACAATTGGGCCCTGGGGCACCGCCCCGAGTTGCCCGGGACAGGTGGTCGACACTGTGGCCCTCCGACCCAGAACCAAGTCGCCCGGGTCCACTGTATGACCCTGGGGACCCTCAGACCCAAGCGCTAGTCCCCGGGATAGCTGTTCGACACCCAGGCCCTCAGGCACGGTCTGAGTCATCCGGGAGTGCTGGTGGACACTGCGGGCCCTCAGGCATGGGCCTGAAACGCCTGGGAAGACTGGTCGACAACGCGGGCCCTCTGACAAGGTCCCGAGTCTCCCGGACATCTCTACGACCATGTGAGCCCTCAGGAACGGGATCAAGGCCCCCGGGAGAGCTGGTCGACCCCTCAGGACATCGGACCCGGGCCCAAGTCTACCAGGAGAGCTGGTCCAACCAAAGGGCCTTCAGACCCGGGCCCCAGTTGCCCAGGACAGCTGGTCGACCCCGCGGACCATCGGATCCGGATGGTCTGATCCGGATCCGATCATTTGCTCCCGGGTCAAGAGCAAATGTCCCGGGACACCTGGGCAACCCCTCGGTCCATCGGAGCCAGGCCGGAGGCTACCAGGACAGCTGGTCCACCCTGTGGACCCTCGGACCCAACCCCGAGTCGCCTGAGAGTTCTGGTAAACACCACGGGCCCTCGGACCCAACTGCGAGTCTCCCGGGAGAGCTGGTTCAACCGGTGGGTGCTCGGACCCGGGCCGGAGTGGCCTAGGACAGCTAGTCGACCCCATGGGCCGTCGGACCCAAGCGCTATTGGCCTGGGACAGCTGGTTAAACCCACGGACCCTCGGACTCGGGTCCGAGTTCCCGGGACAGCAGGTCAACCTCATGGGCCCTGAACTCGGCCCCGAGACACGCTGGAGAGCTGGTCAACTCCGCGGGCCCTCGGGTATTGGCCTGAGTCCCCTAGGACAGCTGGTCGACCACACATGCCCTCGGAACCGGGCCCGAGTTCCCCGCGAGAGCCTGTTGACCCCGCAGGCCCTTGGACCCGGTCCCGAGTCGCGTGGGACAACTGGTCGACAACGTGGGCCCTCGGTCCAGGGCCCCAGTCACCCGGGACAGCTGGTCGACACTGTGGGCCCTCGGACCCAGCCCGGAATCGCCCAGGACCACTTGTCGTACCCACGGGCCCTCCGGCATGGGACTGAATCGCCCCGGAGAACTGGTCGATCCCGCGGGCCATCGGTCACGAGCGCGATTCACCCAGGAGGGCTGGTAGAACCCGTGGGGCCTCGTACCCGGGCCCGAGTTGCCCGGGAGAGCTGTTTGACCCCGTGGGCCGTAGGACACAAGCGCGAGTGTCCCTGGATCGCTGTTCGACCCTATGGGTCTTCGGACCCCAGCCTGAGTGGCCCGGTACAGCTGGTCGACCCTGCGGGCTCTCGGAGCAGGGCTGGATTCTTAGGGCCTCTGACGTGGGCCCGAGTAGCCAGAGACAACTGGTGAACAACGCTGGCCCTCGGACCCGGGCCTGAGTCACCCGGGACAGCTGGTCAACCCCTCGGGTCTTCAGACCCGAGCCCGAGTCGCCTGGGTGAGCTGGTCGAACACGTGGGCCCTCGGATCCGGGCCGCAGTGGCCCAGGACAGCTGGTCGACCCCGCGGGCCCTCAGACCCAAGCGCGATTGGCCCGGGACAGCTGGATGAACCCGCGGGCTCACAGAGCCGAGCCGGTTTCGCCTGGGACCACTGGTCGACTCCGAGTGCCTTGGGACCCGTGCCCCAGTTGCCCGGGACAGCTGGTCGACCCCGTGGATCTTCGGACCCGAGCCCAAGTCACCCGGGAGAGCTGCTCGACCAGGCGGGCCCTCAGAGCCAGGTCGGAGTCGCCCGGAACATCTGGGTGACACTGCGGGGACTCGGGCACAGGCCCGAGAAGCCCGGGAGTCCTGGTCGACCCCGTGGGCCATCGGACCAGAGCCCGAGTCGCCAAAGACATCGGGTCAAACTCGCGGGACCTCGGAACTGAGCCCAAGTCACCCGGGACTGCTGGTCGACCCTGCGGGTCCCACGGGCAAGGGCCTGATTTGCCACGGAGTCCTGGGCGACCCTGTGGGCCATCGGACCTGAGCGCGATTCACCCAGGAGAGTTGGTCGAACCAGCGAGGCCTCGGACCAAAGCACGAGTGGCCCGGGAGTGGTGGTCGAACCCACGGGCCCATGGACCCAAGCGCGAGTCGCCCGGGAAGCTGGTCGACACCAAGGGCCTTCGGACCCGGAACCAAGTCCCCCAGGACAGCTGGTCGACCCCTCAGTCCCTTGGACCCAGGCCCTAGTACCCCAGGACGCCTGGTCGACACCGCGGTATGTCTGACCAGGGCCCAAGTCACCCGGGACACCTGGTGGACCCCGCTGGCCATCGGGCACAGGCCCGAACCCCCGGGGAGAGCTGTTCAGCTCCTCAGGTCCGTGGACATGTCCCGAGTCCCCTGGGACTGCTGGTCGAAACCACAGGCCATCGGACTCGAGCGCAAGTCACCAGGGAGGGCTGGTCGACACCGCGGGCCCTCGGACCTGGGCCCGTATCACGCAGGACAGCTCGTCGAGCCCGCGGGCCCTCAGTCCCTGGCCCAAGTTGCCCGGGAAAGCTGGACCACACCGCCGGCATTCGGGCACAGTCCCGAGATGCCGGGAGAGTTGGTCGAAACTGCGGGCCCTTGGGCATTGGCCCGAGTCGCCCGGGAATGCTGATCGACCCCGAGGAAATTCGGAACCTGGCCCTAGGCGCCCGGGACAACTCGACGCACCGCGGGGCCTCGGACCCGGGCCCGTGTCACCTGGGACAGCTGGTCGACCCCGTGGGCCATCGGACTCGGTCCCGAGACGCACGGGAAAGCTGGTCAACTCCGCGGGCCCTCGGATATGGGCCTGAGTCCCCCGGGACAGCTGGTCGACCACACATGCCCTCGGAAACGTGCTCGAGTTCCCCGCGAGAGCCTGTTGATCCTGCAGGCCCTCGGACCCGGTCCCGAGTCGCGCGGGACAGCTGGTCGAGCCCGCGGGCCCTATCCCGGGCCCAAGTTGCCCGGGAATGCTGGACCACACCGCCGGCATTCGGGCACAGTCCCGAGACGCCCGGGAGTGTTGGTCGAAACCGCGGGCCCTCGGGCATTGGCCCGAGTCGCCCGGGAATGCTGATCAACCCCGAGGAAATTCAGAACCTGGCCCTAGGTGCCTGGGACAACTCGACGCACCGCGGGGCCTCGGAACCAGGCTTGTGTAGCCTGGTACAGCTGGTCGACCCCGTGGGCCATCGGACTCGGGCTCGAGACGCACAGGAGAGCTGGTCAACTCCGCGGGCCCTCGGAGACGGCTCAGAGTCGCCCGGGGCATCTGGTTGACCCCACAGGGCCTTGGGCACGGTCCTGAGTTCCTAGGGAGACCTGGACAACCAGTCAGGCACTCGGACCAGGCCCGAGACCCCTGGGACAGCTGGTCGAACCCACTGGCCCTCGGACCCAAGTGCAAGTCGCCCGGGAGGGCTGATCGACCCCGCGGGCCCTCGGTCCCGGGCCCGAGTTGCCCGGGAATGCTGGTCCACACTGACGGCCTTCGGGCACAGTCCCGAGTTGCCCGGGAGAGTTGGTCGAAACCACAGGCCCTAGGGCACTGGCCCGAGTCGACCGGGACGGGTGGTCGACCCCGAAGGAATTCGGAACTGGGCCCCAGGGGCCCGGGACAGCTGGTGGACCCCATGGGCCCTTGGACCCGACCCGTAGTTGCCCCGGACAGCTTGTCGTACCACAGGCACTCGGATCCATGGGCGAGTGTCCCGGGACAGCTGGTCGACCCCGCGGGCCTTCGGACCCTGGAGCGAGTCACCCGGGATAGCTGGTCGACACCGTGGACCCTCGGGCACGGGCCCGGAATCGCCCGGGAGAGCTTGTCAATACCGCGGGCCCTCCAACCAGGGCCTGAGTTGCCCGGGACAGCTGGCCGACCCAGCAGGACATCGGGCACGGGCCCGAGTTGCCAGGGACAGCTGGTTGACTGCGGGACCTTGGACCAGAACCCATGTCGCCCGGGAGTGTTGATCGGCCATTGGGCCCTCAAGCACCGGCCCGAGTTGCTCGGGACAGGTGGTCAACACCGTGGGCCCTCGGACCCGGGACCGAGTCTCCCGGGACTGCTGTTTGACCCTGGGGACCCTTGGACCCAAGCGCAAGTCCCTGGGACAGCTGTTCGACACCCAGGCCCTCGGGCACGGTCTGAGTCACCTGGGAGAGCTGGTGGACAACGCGGGCCCTCGGGCAAGGGCCTGAAATGCCCCGGAAGACTGGTCGTCAATGCCAGCCCTCCGACAAGATCCTGAGGCTCCCGGGACAGCTGTACAACCCTGCGAGCCTTCAGGAAAGGGCCCAGGTCCCTGGGAAATCTGTTCGACCCCTGAGGACATCAGACCCGGGCCCAAGTCGACCGGGACAGCTGGTCTACCCCGAGGGCCTTCAGGCCCGGGCCCCAGTCACCCAGGACAGCTGGTCGACCCCGCGGGCCATTTGAGCCAAGCCGGTTTATACCGGGAGAGCTGGTCGACCCTGTGGGCCCTCAGACCAGAACCCGAGTCACCCGTGAGAGTTGGTCAACACCGCGGGCCCTCGGACCCAACTGCGAGTCACCCAGGAGATCTGGTTCAACCCGTGGGTGCTCGGACCCAGGCCAGAGTGGCCCAGGACAGCTAGTCGACCCCGCGGGCTCTCGGATCCAAGCGCGATTGGCCCGGGACAGCTGGTTAAACCCACGGGCCCTCGTACTCGGGCCCGAGTGCCCGAGACAGCAGGTCGACACCGCGGGACCTCGGCCGCGAGCCCAAGTCGCCCAGGACGGTTTGTTGATCCTGAGGGCCCTCAGGCAAGGGCTTGAATCTCCCCGGAGAGCTGGTGAACACCGCGGGCCATAGGATCAGAGCGCAATTCCCCCGGGTGAGCTGGTCGTACCCGTGGGCCCATGGACCCGGGCCCAAGTGGCCCGGGACAGATGGTCGACCCCGCTTACCTCGGACTCGGGCCTGAGTACCCTGGGGCAACTGATGGACCTGTCTGGCCCTCGGGCACAGGCCCGAGTCCCTCAGGACAGCTGGTTGACCACACATGCCCTCGGAACCGGGCCCGAGTTCCCCGTGAGAGCCTGTCGATCCCACATGCCCTCGGACCTGGGCCCGAGTCGTGCGGGACAGCTGGTCTACAACGTGGGACCTCGGACCCAGCCGGGAATCGCCTGGGATAGCTTGTCGAACCCACGGGCCCTCCGGCACGGGCCTGAATTGCCCCGGAGAACTGGTCGATACTGCGGGCCATCGGTCACAAGCGTGATTCACCCAGGAGGGCTGGTAGAACCCGTGGGCCCTCGTACCCGGGCCCGAGTGGCCCGGGAGAGCTGTTCGACCCCACGGGCCCTAGGACACAAGAGCGAGTGTCCCTGGACAGCTGTTCGACCCCACGGGACTTCGGACCCCATGCTGAGTGGCCCGGTACAGCTGTTCGACCACGCGGGCTCTCGGACCCAAGCGCAATTGGCCCAGGACAGCTGTTTGAACCCGTGGGCTCTCAGATCCAAACGAGAGTGTCCTGTTACAGTTGGTCATCCCCGCGGGCCCTCTGACGCTGGCCCGAGTCGCCGGGGACAACTGGTGGACCACGCTGGCCCTTGGACCCGGGCCCGAGTCAACCGGGACAGCTGGTCGACCCCGCAGGTATTCGGACCCAAGACTGAGTCACCTGGGTGAGCTGGTCAAACACGTGGGCCCTCGGACCCGGGCCGGAGTGGCCCAGGACAGCTGGTCGACCCCGCGGGCCCTCAGACCCAAGCGCGATTGGCCCGGGACAGCTGGTTGAACCTACAGGCTCTCAGAGCCGAGCCGGTTTCGCCCGGGACAACTGGTCGACTCCGAGTGCCTTTGGACCCGTGCCCCAGTTGCCCGGGACAGCTGGTCGACCCCGTGGATCTTCGGACCCGAGCCCAAGTCGCCCGGGAGAGCTGCTCGTTCAGGCGGACCCTCGAGCCGGGTTGGAGTCGCCCGGAACATCTGGGTGACACTGCGGGGACTCGGGCACAGGCCCGAGACGCCCGGGAGTCCTGGTCGACCCCGTGGGCCATCGGACCAGGGCCCGAGTCGCCAAAGACATCGGGTCGAACTCACGGGAGCTCGGAACTGAGCCCAAGTCACCCGGGACTGCTGGTCGACCCCGCGGGCCCTCGGGCAAGGGCCTGATTTGCCCCGGAGAGCTGATCGACCCTGTGGGCCATCGGACCTGGGCGCAATTCACCCAGGAGAGCTGGTCGAACCCACAAGCCCTCAGACCAAAGCATGAGTGGCCCGAGAGAGGTGGTCGAACCCACGGGCTCACGGAGCCGGGCCGGATTCGCCCGGGACAGCTGGTCGACCCCGAGTGCCTTCGTGCCCGGACCCAAGTCCCCCGGGACAGCTGGTCGACCATTCAGTCCCTGAACCTGGGCCCGAGTACCCCAGGACACCTGGTTGACACCGCGGTATGTCCGACCAGGGCCCGAGTCCCCTGGGACACCTGATGGACCCCTCTGGCCATCAGGAACAGCCCTGAGCCCCTGGGGAGTGCTAGTCGACCCCTCAGGTCCTCAAACCAGGCCTGAGTCCCCTGGGACCGCTGGTCAAACCTGCAGGCCATCGGATTCGAGCGCAAGTCACCTGGGAGGGCTGGACGACACCGCGGGTCCCTGTACCTGGGCCGGAGTCGCACGGGACAGCAGGTCGACACCACGGGCCCTCAGACCCGGGCCCGTTTCACGCGTGCAGCTGGTCGACCCCGCGGGACCTTGGGCACGGGCCCAAATTATCCGGGACAGCTGGTCAACCCCGTGGGCATTTAGAAATGAGTGCGAGTCTCCCGGGACCGCTGGTCGACCCAGCGGGCCCTTGGACCCGGGCCCGAGTCATCCGGGACAGCTGGTCGACCCCGTGGGCACTCAGAAACGAGTGCGAGTCGCCCGGGACAGCTGGTCGACACTGAGGTCTTTCGGACCTGGGCCCCAGGCGCCAGGGACAGCTGATCAAAACCGCGGCCCTCAGACCCGGGCCCGAGTCTCACGGGACAGCTGGTCCACCCCGTGGGACCTTGGACACGGGCTTGAGCGCCCAGGACAGCTGGTAGACACCTTGGTCCCTCGGACCGTGGCCTGAGTGGCCCGGGACAGCTGGTCGACACCGTGAGCCCTCGGACCCGTCCCGGTATCGCCCGGGAGAGCTTGTCAAACCCGCGGGCCCTCCGGCACGGGCCTAAATCTCCCCGGAGAACTGGTCGACTACGCGTGCCATCAGTCACTAGTGTGATTCACCCAGGAGGGCTGGTCGAACCCGTGTGCCCTCAGACCTGGGCCCGAGTGGCCCGGGACAGCTGTTCGAACTTGCGGGCCCTCGGACCTAAGTGCAAGTGGCCCGGATTGCTGGTCAAACCCGCGGGCTCTCGGAGCCAGGCCAGATTCTCCCGGGACAGCTGGTCGACCCCGAGTGCCTTCAGATCGGTGTCCCAGTCGCCCGGGAAAACGGTTCGACACCTCGGGACCTCGGACCCAAGCGCGAGTGTCCCAGGACAGTTGGTCCACCGCTCTGGGCCTCGGGCCCGGGCCTGAGTCGCTCGGGACAACTGGTGGACCTCTCTGGCCCTCGGGCATGGGCCCGAGTCCCCCGGGACAGGCTGCCGACCCCGCAGGCCCTCGTACCAGGGCCCGAGTCTGCTGGGTCACTGGTCGACCCCGCGGGTTTTCGGACCAGAGGCCGAGTCACCCGGGAGAGCTGGTCGAACCCATGGGCCCTCGGACCAGGTCCCCAGTAACCCAGGACAGCTGGTCGACACCGCGGGCACTCGGACGCGGGCCCGAGTCACCCGGGACAATTGGTCGACCCCGTGGGCACCCGGACCTGGGCTGGAGTGGCCCAGGACAGCTGGTCGACACCGTGGGCCCTCGCACCCAGCCCAGAATCACCCAGGACAGCTTGTCGAACCCACGGGCCCTCCGGCACAGGCCTAAATCACCCCAGAGAACTGGTCGACCACACGGGCCATCGGTCACTAGTGCGATTCACCCAGGAGTGCTGGTCGAACATGTGTGCCCTCGGACCCAGGCCTGAGTGGCCCGGGACAGCTGTTCGACCCCGTGGGCCCTCGGATCCAAGAGGGAGTGGCCCTGGACAGCTGGTCGACCCCGCGGGTCTTCAGACCCCAGCCCGAGTGGCCCGGGATAGCTGGTCGACCCTGCGGGCCCTCAGGCACGTGCCTGAGTCACCCTGGACGCCTGGTCAACACCAGGGTCCCTCGGACCCAAGCACGAGTGGCCCGGTATTGCTGGTCAACACCACGTGCTATCGGAGCCGGGCCAGATTCGCCCGGGACAGCTGGTCGACCCCGAAGGCCTTTGGACCCGTGCCCCAATTGCCCGGGACAACGGGTCGACACCTCGGGCCCTCAGACGAAAGCACGAGTGTCCCGGGACAGTTGGTCAACCCATCAGGCCCGCGGACCCGGGCCCGAGTCGCCCGGGACAACTGGTGGACCACGCTGGCCCTTGGGTATGGGCCCAAGTCCCCCGGGACAGGCTGTCGACCCCGCAAGTCCTCGGACCCGGGCCAGAGTTACCTGGGTCAGCTGGTCGACCCCACAGGACTTCGAACCCGAGGCCGAGTCACCTGGGAGAGCTGGTCGAACCCGAGGGCCTTCGGACCCAGGCCGGAGTGGCCGGGGATAGCTAGTCAACCCCGCGGGCCCTCGACCCAAGCATAATTGCCCGGGACAGCTGGTTAAACCCACGGGCCCTCGGACCCGGGCCCGAGTCACCTGGGACAGTTGGTCGACCCTGCGGTTCATCGGACCCGAGCCCGAGTCGCCCGGTAGAGCTGGTCAAACCTGCGGGCCCACGGACCAGGATCCGAGTTCCGCCGGACAGCTGGTCGACACCGCGAGCCCTCGCACCAGGACCCGAGTCACACGGGACAGCTGGTCGAACCGCGGGCCCTCGGACCCAGGCCCGAAACCCCCGGGACCACTGTTCAACCCAGTGGGCCCTCGGGCATGGGCCTGAGTCACCCAGGAAAGCTGGTCGACACTGTGGGCCCTCGGGCACGGGCCCGAGTCACCCAGGATATTGGTCGGCCCGTGGGCACTCGGACCTTGGTCGGAATCGTCCGGTACAGCTGGTCGACACCGTGGGCCCCCGGACCCAGCCCGGAATCGCCCGGGACAGCTTGTTGAACCCATGGGCCCTCCAGCATGGGCCTGAATCGCCCCGGAGAACTGGTCGATCCCGCGGGCCATCGGTCATGAGCGCAATTCACCCAGGAGGGCTGGTAGAAGCCGTGGGCCCTTGTACCAGGGCCCGAGTGCCCCAGGACAGCTGTTCGACCCCGCGAGCCCTAGGACACAAGCACGAGTGTCCCTGGAGAGGTGTTTGACCCCGCGGGACTTCGGACCCCTAGCCCGGAGTGGCCCGGGATAGCTGGTCGACACTGCAGGCCCTGAAGCATGGGACCGAGTCTCCCTGGACGCCTGGTCGACACCACGGTCCCTTGGACCCAAGCAAGAGTGGCCAGGGTCAGCTGGTCGACCCTGCGTGTCTTCGGACACCAGCCCGAGTCGCCCGGGAGACCTGGTCGACACTGTGAGCCCTCGGACCAGGACACGAGTTCCCTGGGACAGCTGGTCGACCCCGCAGGCCCGCGGATCCGGGCCCGAGTCCCCCGGGACCGCTGGTCGACCCCAGGGGCCCTCGGGCATGGGCCTGAGTCACCCAGGAAAGCTGTTCGACACCGCGGGCCTTCCGACCAGGTCTCGAGTCTCCCGGGACAGCTGTTTGACACCGCAGGCATTCGGAACCAGGCCCGAGTCCCCTGGGAGAGTTTGTCAAACCTGCGGGCCCACGGACCAGGACCGGAGTCACGCGGGACAGCTGGTTGACCCCGTGGGCCCTCGGACCCGTGGGCCCTCGGACCACAGGTGCCCTCAGACCAAGCGCAAGTCGCCTGGGACATCCGTTCAACACCTCGGCACCTCGTGCACGGTCCAGAGTCGCCCGGGATTCTGGTCAAAACCGTGTGCCTTCGGGCCTGGGCCTGAGTTCCCGGGAAGGCTGGTCAAACCCGCATACACTCCGACCAGGTCCCGAGACTCCTGGGACAGCTGGTCGACTCTGTGGGCCATCGGACCCAGAATAGAGTTGCCCGGGACAGCTGGTCGACCCGCGGGCACTTGGACCAGGGCCCGAGACGCCCGGGACATTTGGTCGACACCATGTGCCTTCAGACGTGGGCCCGAGTCACCTGGGACAGCTGGTCCAACCCACGGGCCCTCAGGCATGGGCCCGAGTCGACCGGGACACCTGGTCGACACCGCATTCCCTCCAAACAGGGCCCGATTTGCCCAGGACAGCTGGTCGACAACGTGGGCATTCGAACCCAGGCCCGAGTCGCCCGGGACATTAGGTTGAACCCATGGACCCTCAGACCTGGGCCATAGTCGCCCGGGACAGCTGGTCAACACCGTGAGGCCTCGGGTACGGGCCAGAGTTGCCCAGGAGTGCTGGTCGACCCCGCGAGGTCTCGGGCACGGGCCCGAGTCGGCCAGTACAGCTGGTCAAATCCGGCAGCCCTCGGGCACGGGCCCGAGTTACCCGGGACACCTGGTCAACAAGGCTGTCCCTCCGACCAGGGCCCGAGTCTCCAGGGAGAGCTGGTCAACCCAGTGGGACATCTGGCACAGGCTCGAGTCGCCCGGAAGACTTGGTCAACACCGCAGGCCCTCGGGCACTGGGCCAAATCGCCCAGGACAGCAGGTCGACACCGAGGGCCTTCGGACCCGGGCCCCAGTCGCCCGGGACAGCTGGAAGAATCCACGGGCCCTCGGACCCAAGCAGGAGTGTCCCGGTACAGCTGGTCAACACCGCGGGCCCTCGGAGCTGGGCCGGAATCGCCTGGGACATCTGGTGGACACCGCGGGGCCTTGGGAATGGGCCCGAGTCTCCCGGGAGACCTGGTCGACCCCGCGGGCCATCACACCCGGGACCGGGTCGCCAAAGACATCGGGGCAACTTCGCGGGCCCTCGGATAAGAGTGTGAGTCGCCCGGGAGAGCTGGTCAACCCTGCGGGCACTCGGACCCAAGCACGAATCATAGGGACAGCTGGACCAGCCTGCGGGCCTTCAGACACGGGCCCGAGTCGCCCGAGACAACTGGTGGACACCTTTGGCCCTCGTGTAAGGGCCCGAATCCCCCAGGACAGCTGGTTGACACCTCAGGCCCTCGGAACTGGGCCTGAGTAAGCCGGGACTGCTGATCAACCCCACAGGCCCTAGGACCAAAGCGCGAGTCGCTCGGGACATCTGGTCGACACCGTGAGGCCACGGGAAGGGGCCCGATTTGCCCAGGAAAGCTGTTTGACACTGCAGGTCCTCAGGAACTGGCCCAAGTCACCCGGGACGCCAGTTCGACACCACGGTCCCTCCGACCAGGGCCCAAGTAGCCCAGGACAGCTGGTCGAACCCGCGGGCCCTCGCACCCGGGCCCAAGTCACCAAAGACATCGGATCGACATCGCGGGCCCTTGGACACGAGCGCGGGTCACCCAGAACTGCTGGTCGAACCCGCTGGCACTCAGACCCAAGAGCGAGTAGCCAGGGACAGCTGGTTGACACCGCAGGCCTTCAGACACTGGCCTGAGTCACCCGGGAAAACTGGTGAACCCCACTGACAATCGGGCACGGGGCTGAGTCCTCCGGGACAGCCTGTCGACACCGCAGGCCCTCGGACACGGGCCCGAGTCGCCCGGGACAGCTGGTCAACCCCGCGGGCCCTAGGACCCAAGCGGGAGTTGCTCAGGATATCTGACGACACCGCGAGGCCTCAGGACGGGCCCGAGTCACCCGGGAAAGCTGTTCGTCCCCACGGGCCCTCGGGAATGGGCCCGAGTCGCCCGGGATGCCTGGTCGACACTCGGTCCCTCCGACCAGGGCCCAAGTAGCCCGGGACAGTTGGTTGACCAGCGGGAGATCGGGCATGGGCCCCAGTTGCCCGGGACAACTGGTGGACCGCGGGAGCTCGGACCCAAACCCGAGTCACCTGGAAGAATTGGTTGACACCGCGGGCCCTCGGGCATGGGCCTGTGTCGTGGGGGACAGCAAGTAGAACCCCTGGGCCCTCGGACCCGGGCCCGAGTCGCACAGGACAGCTGGTAGACCCCGCCGGCCCTCGGACCCGGTCTCGAGTCACCCGAGAGAGCTAGTCAACACCAAGGGCCTTTGAACCCGGGCACCAGTCACCAGAGACAGCTGGTCGACCCAATGGTCCCTCAGACACGTGGCCGAGTCGCAAGGGACAGCTTTTCGAACCCGCAGGCCCTCGGACCTGGGCCCGAGTACCCCAGGAATGATGGTCAACCCCGGGGACAGCTGTTGGACACCCGGGAACAGGGCCCCCAGCACGTGCCTGCGTCACCCGGGAAAGCTGTTCAACCCCACAGGCCCTCTGACCAGGTCCCAATTCTCCCGGGACAGCTGGTCGACACCGCGGGCCCTCGGACCAGGACACGAGTCACACAGGACAGCTGGTTGACACTGTGGGCCCGCGGCACAGGCCTGCGTCACCCGGGAAAGCTGGTCAACCCTGAGGGCCCTCCGACCAGGTCCCACGTCTCCCGGGACAGCTGGTCGACCCCGTGGGCACACAAACTCGGGCCCGAGTCACCTGGAACATCTGGTTGACCCCGTGTGGCCTCGGGAATGGGCCCGAAATGCCCGGGTGCCCTGGTCGACACCACGGGACCCGGATTTGGACCGGAGTCGCCCGGTTCATATGGTCGACCCCGCGAGGCCTCGGGAACGGGCCCGAGTCACCAGGGTCAGCTGGTCGACACTGTGGGCCTTCAGGCACTGGCCCAAGTCGCCGGGGACCGCTGGTTGACACTGTGGGCCTTCAGGCACTGGCCCAAGTCGCCGGGGACCACTGGTCGACCCCAGGGGCCCTCGGACCCAAGCCTGAGTCGCCCGAGAGAGTTGGCCGACCCCGAGGTCCTTCGGACACGGGCCCCAGTCGCCCGGGACAGTTGGTGGCCCCCGCGGGCCCTCGGACCCAAGTGCGAGTGTCCCGGGACAGCTGGTCGATCCCGTGGTCCCTCGGACTCTAGTGCGAGTCACCCGGGACAGCTGGTCAACACCGAGGGCCTTCGGACCGGGGCACCAGTCGCCAGGGACACCTGGTCGACGCTGTGGTCCTTCGGACCAGGGCCAGAGTCGCGCGGGAGAGCTGGTCGATGCCACGGGCCTTCGGACCCGGGCCCGAGTCTCCTGGGACACCTGGTAGACCCCGTGGGCCCTCGGGCATGGGCCCGAGTCGCCCAGGAGAGCTTTTCAACCCTGCGGGCCATCGGACCTGAGTGCGACACACCCGGGAGAGCTGGTCCAACGCGCGGGCCCTCGGACCCAAACCAGAGTGGCTGCAGACAGCTGGTCCACCCCGCGGGCCCACGGACCCCGGCCCGAGTCACCAAAGACATAGGGTTGACCTCGCGGACCCTCGGACACGAGCGCAAGTAGCCCGGGAGAGGTGGTCGACCCTGTGGGCATTCGAACCCAAGCACGAATCACAGGGACAGCTGGTCGATGCCGCGGGTCTTCAGACACGGGCCCGAGTCGCCCGGGACAACTGGTGGACACCTTCAGCACTCGGGCATGGGCCCGAGTCCCCCAGGAGAGCGGGTCGAAAACTCAGGCCCTTGGACCCGAGCTCGAGTTCCCCGGGACAGTCAGTTGAACACACAGGCCCTCGGGCATGGGCCCGAGTGGCCCGGGACAGCTGGTCAACACCGATGGCCTTAGGACCTGGGCCCCAGTGGCCAGAGACAGCTGGTCGACACCGCGGGCCCTCGGGCACGGGCCCGAGTTTCCCGAGTCCACTGGTCGATCCCAGGGGGCCTTGGACCCGGGCCCGAGTCTCCCGGAACAGCCTGTCGAACCTGCAGTCCCTCAGAAATGGGCCCAAGTCAGTCGGGTGAGCTGGTCGACCCCGTGGGCCCTAGGACCCAAGCGCGAGTCGCCCGGGACATCTGGTTGACCCAGGGGGACATCGGGCACGGGCGCTTGTCGTCCAGGACAGCTGGTCGACCATGGGACATCGGACCTGAACCCGAGTCACCCGGGAGAGTTGGTCGACACCGCAGGCCCTCAGACACCGGCCCGCATCGCCCGGGACAGGTGGTCAAACCCGCGGGTCTTCGGACCTGGGCCCGAGACCCTCGGCACCACTGATCAACACCAGGAGCACTCAGACACAAGCGCTTGTCGCCCGGGACAGTTGTTCGACATCTGGGCCCTCAGGAACGGTCCCGAGTTGCCCGGGACAGCTGGTCAACACCGAGGGCCTTTGGACCCGGGCCCCAGTCTCCAGGGAGAGCTGGTCGACTCTGCGGGCCCTCGAACCCGGGCCTGAGTCACGTGGGACTGCTGGTCGACCCCGCGGGACCTCGGACCCGGGCCCGAGTCGACCGTGAC
This sequence comes from Sus scrofa, assembly GCF_054392235.1. Taxonomy (NCBI): domain Eukaryota; kingdom Metazoa; phylum Chordata; class Mammalia; order Artiodactyla; family Suidae; genus Sus; species Sus scrofa. The sequence continues at coordinate 29,401,287 of NC_139389.1, read as the reverse complement.
ATCTGGTCTACACCGTGGGCCCTCGGACATGGGCCCAAGTCACGCGGGTCAGCTGGTCGATACCGCGGGACCTCGGACCCAGGCCCAGGTCGCCCGGGACAGCTGGTCAACACCACGGGACCTCGGACTCAAGTGAGAGTCACCCAGGACAGCTGGTCAACATCGAGGGCATTTGGACCAGGGGCCCTGTGTCAAGGGAAAGCTGGTCGATCCTGCGGGCCCTCGGACCCGGGTCCAAAACGTGCAGGACAGCTGTTTGAACCCGCGGGCCCTCGGGCACGGGCCCGAGTTTCCCGAGTCCACTGGTCAATCCCAGGGGGCCTTGGACCCGGGCCCGAGTCTCCCGGAACAGCCTGTCGAACCTGCAGTCCCTCAGAAACGGGCCCAAGTCAGTCGGGTGAGCTGGTCGACCCCGTGGGCCCTAGGACCCAAGCGCGAGTCGCCTGGGACATCTGGTCGACCCTGCGAGGCCTTGGACACGGGCGCGAGACACCCGGGACTGCTGTTCGACACTGTGGACCCGCGGACATGGGCCCGAGTCACCCGGGACGCCTGGTCGACACCATCGTCCCTCCCACCAGGGCCCGAATCTCTCAGGAGAGCTGCTCGACCCCGAGGGACATCGGACCCGAGCGCGATTCGCCCGGGAGAGCTGGTCGAAACCGTGGGCCCTCGAAACTGGGCCCAAGGGGCCCGAACAGCTGGTAGACCCCGCGGGCCCTCGGACCAATGCGCAAGTCACCTGGGACATCTGGTTGACCCCGCTGGGCCTTGGGCACGGGCCCGAGTTGCCCGGGAGTCCTGGTCGACCCCGTGGGCCCTCAGACCAGGGCCCGAGTCGCCAAAGACATCGGGTCCACCTCGCGGGCCCTCGGACCCAAGCGTGAGTCGCCTGGAACTGCGGGTCGACCCCGCGTGCACTCGGAACTAAGCGCAAGTCCCCAGGGACAGCTTGTCGACCGACGGGCCTTCAGACCCGGGCCCGAGTGGGCCGGGACAACTGGTCGACAACGGGACCTCGGACCCGAACCCGAGTCCCCTGGGAGAGTTGGTCGAAACCGCGGGCCCTCGGACCCAAGCGCGGGTCGCCAAGGACAGCTGTTTGACACCCGGGCCCTCGGGCACAGTCCCGAGTCGCCCAGGACAGCTGGTCAACACCAAGGGCCTTTGGACCCGGGCCCCAGTCGCCAGAGAAATCTGGTCGACCCCGCAGGCCCTCGGACGCGGGCCCGAGTCGCGCGGGACAGCTGGTCAAACCCGCGGCCCCTCGGACCCGGGCCCGAATCGCCCGTGACATCTGGTCGACCCTGCATGCACTCGGACACGGGCCCAAGTCGTGTGGGTCGGCTGGACGACACCATGGGCCCTCGGACTCTAGTACGAGTCACCCGGGACAGCTGGTCAGCACTGAGGGCCTTCGGACACGGGCCCCAGTCGCCAGGGACACCTGGTCGACACCGTGGTCCCTTGCAACTGGGCCCAAGACACGAGGGAGAGCTGGTCAACGCCGCAAGCCTTCGAACACGGGCCAGAGTCACCTGGGACACCTGGTAGACCCCGAGGGCCCTCGGGCATGGGCCCAAGTCACCCAGGAGAGCTTTTCAAACCCACGGGCCATCGGACCCGAGTGCGACACGCCCGGGAGAGCTGGTCAAACCCGCGGGCCCTCGGACCTGTGCCCGAGTCTCCCGGGACTGCTGGTCGACCCCAGGGGCCCTCGGACCCAAGCCTGATTCGCCCAAGAGAGTTGGCCGACCCCGAGGGCCTTCGGACACGGGCCCCAGTCGCCCGGGACAGTTGGTGGCCCCCGCGGGCCCTCGGACCCAAGTGCGAGTGTCCCGGGACAGCTGGTCGATCCCGTGGTCCCTCGGACTCTAGTGCGAGTCACCCGGGACAGCTGGTCAACACCGAGGGCCTTCGGACCGGGGCACCAGTCGCCAGGGACACCTGGTCGACGCTGTGGTCCTTCGGACCAGGGCCAGAGTCGCGCGGGAGAGCTGGTCGATGCCACGGGCCTTCGGACCCAGGCCCGAGTCTCCTGGGACACCTGGTAGACCCCGCGGGCCCTCAGGCATGGGCCCGAGTCGCCCAGGAGAGCTTTTCAACCCTGCGGGCCATTGGACCCGAGTGCGATATGCCCGGGAGAGCTGGTCAAACGCGCGGGCCCTCGGACCCAAACCAGAGTGGCCGCAGACAGCTGGTCCACCCTGCAGGCCGACGGACCCCGGCCCGAGTCACCAAAGACATAGGGTCGATCTAGTGGGCCCTCGGACACGAGCGCGAGGCATCCAGAACTGCTGGTCGACCCCGCGGATGATCGAACCTAAGCGCGATTCACCCGGGAGAGCTGGTCGAACCCAAGGGCCCTCAATCTGGGCCCGAGGTTCGCAGGATAGCTGGTCGACACTGGGGGCCCTCAGGCACGGGCCCGCGTCACCAGGGAGAGTTGGTCAACCCCGAGGGCTTTCGGACCCGGGCCCCAGTTGCCCAGGACAGCTAGTCGACCCCACGGCCCTCGGACCCAAGCGCGAGTGTCCCGGGACAGCTGGTCGACAACACGGTCCCTCGCAGCCGGGCCGGAATCACCCGGGACATCTGGTTGACACCACGGGGCCTTGGGCACGGGGCCCAGTCACCCGGGAGACCTGGTCGACCCCGCGGGCCCTCACACCCGGGCCCGAGTCCCCTGGAACAGCCTGTCGATCCCGCAGGCCCTCAGAACCGGGCCCAAGTCAGTCGGGAGAGCTGGTCGACCCCGCGAGGCCTCAGACACGGGCCCGAGTCACCCAGGACACCTAGTCGACACCATCGTCCCTCCCACCAGGGCCCGAATCCCTCAGGACAGCTGTTCGACCCCGAGGGACATCGGACCCGAGCGCGATTCGCCCGGGAGAGCTGGTCGAAACCGTGGGCCCTAGGAACTGGGCCCAAGGGGCCCGGGACAGCTGGTAGACCCCGCGGGCCCTCGGACCGATGCGCAAGTCACCCGGGACAGCTGGTCGACCACGCGGGACCTTGGACCCAAGTGCTAGTGGCCCGGGACAGCTGGTCGACCCCGCATGCCATTGGAGCCTGGGAGGAGTCGCCCGGGTCATCTGGTTGACCCAGCTGGGCCTTGGGCACGGGCCCAAGTTGCCCGGGAGACCTGGTCGAACCCGCGGGCCCTCAGACCCGGGCCCAAGTCGCCAAAGACATCAGATCCACCTCGCGGGCCCTCGGACCCAAGCTTGAGTCACCTGGAACTGCAGGTCGACCCCGCGGGCACACGGACCTAAGCGTGTGTCGCCAGGGACAGCTTGTCGACCGACGGGCCTTCAACCTGGGCCCGAGTGGCCCGGGACAACTGGTCGACCACAGGTCCTCGGACCCGAATCCGAGTCGTCGGGAGAGTTGGTCGACACTGCCTGCCCTCGGACCCAAGCGCGAGTCGCCCAGGACAGCTGTTTGACACCTGGGCCCTTGGGCACAGTCCCGGGTCGCCCGGGACAGCTGGTCAACACCAAGGGCCTTCGGACCCGGACCCCAGTCGCCAGAGACATCTGGTCGACCCCGCGGGCCCTCAGACACGGGTCTGAGTCACGCAGGACAGCTGGTCAACCCCGCAGCCCCTCAGACTTGGGCCCGAGTTGCCCGGGACAACTGTAGGACCTCGCTGGCCTTCGGGCATGGGCCTGAGTCTCCTAGGACAGCTGGTCGACCACTCAGGCCCTCGGACTAGGGCCCAAGTTGCCCGGGACAGCTTGTCGACCCCGTGGGTCTTCACACCCAGCCGGCGTCACGCGGGACAGCTGGTCGACACTGTGGGCCCTCGGGCTCCGGCCCGAGTCACCCCGGAGTCCTTGTTGACCCCGTGGGCCATCGGACCCGAGCATGATTTGCCCGGCAGAGCTTGTCAAACACGTGGGCCCTCGGACCCGGGCCCGTGTGGCCCGAGACAGCTGGTCAACACCGAGGACCGAGGACCCAAGCGTGAGTGACCCGGGACAGCTGGTCGACCCAGCAGTACCTCGGACCCAAGCGTGAGTGGCCCGTGTCAGCTGGTAGACCCCGAGGGCCTTAGGGCTCTGGCCCAAGTCGCCCAGGACCACAGGTCGCCCTCACAGGCACTTGGACACAAGCCAGGGTCATCCGGGATTGCTGGTCGACCCCGGGAGCCCTCAGTTCCAACCGCGTGACACCCAGGAAAGCTGTTTGACAACGCAGGCCCTTGGGCACAGTTCCGAGTCATCCAGGACCGCTGGTCGACCCCACGGGCCCTGGGGCATGGGCCTGAGTTGCCCCGGAGAGAAAGTCGAAACCGTGGGCCCTCGGACACGGGCCCGAGTCACCCGGGAAAGCTGCTAGACACCGCAGGCTCTCGGAAACGGGCCCGAGTCCCCCGGGGGAGCTGCTTGACCCCTTGGGCACTCGGACACGGGCCGGAGTCGCCCAGGCTATCTGGTCGACACCGCGAGGCCTCGGGTACCCTCCCGAGTTTCCCGGGACAGCTGGTCCACCCCGCAGGCCCTCAGGTACGGGACCAAATCTCCCGGGACGCCTGGTCGACAACGTTGTATGTCCGACCAAGACCCAGTCACCCGGGACAGCTGGTCGACCCCACGGGCACTCGGACCTGGGCCAGAGTCGCCCGAGACAGCTGGTCGACACCGTGGGCCCTCGGACCCGGCCCAGAATCACCTGCGACAGCTTGTCAAACCCACGGGCCCTCCGGCATGGGCCTGAATCACCCTGGAGAACTGGTCAATCCCGCGGGCCATGGGTCACGAGCGCAAATCACCCAGGAGGGCTGGTAGAACACTGGGCCCTCGTACCCAGGCCCGAGGTGCCGGGGAGAGCTGGTCGAATCCACGGGCCCTCGGACACAGGCCCAAGTGGCCCGGGACAGCTGGTTGACACCGCGGGCCCTGGGACCAGGATCCGAGTCGCACAGGACTGCTGGTCGACCCTGCGGGCCCTTAGACACGGGCCCGAGTGCACCGGGATATTAGGTAGACTCCTGGGACACTCGGACCTGGGCCAGAGTCGGCCGGGACATCTGGTCGACCCCACGAGGCCTCAGTTACACTCCCTAGTTGCCCGAGAGGCCAGGTCGACACTGCAGTACGTCCGACCAGGGCCCGAGTCACCCGGGACAACAGGTGGACCCCGATGGGACCTCACGGGCCCTCAGACACGTGCCAAAGTCGTCCGGGATGGCTGGTCGACCCCGGGGGCCCTCAGACCCAAGCACGAGATACCTCGGAAAACTGTTCGACACCATGGGCCCTCAGGAACGGGCCTGAGACGCCCCGGAGAGCTGGACGAACCCACGGGCCATCAGTCCCTAGCGCGATTCGCTCGGGACAGCTATTCAAAACCTCGGGCTCTCGGACACAGGCCCAAGTGGCCTGGGACACCTGGTAGACCCCGGGGGGACCTCGGACACAAGTGCGAGACGCCCGGGAGAGCAGGTGGACACCGCGGGCCCTCGGACACGGGCCAGAGTCACCCTGGACTGATGGTCGACACCGTGGGCCCTCACACAAGGGCCCAAGTCGCACGGGACAGCTGGTCAATCCCGCAGACCCTCGGACAAGGACCCGAGTCGCGCGGGACTGCTGGTCAAGCCCGCAGGGCCTTGGACACGGGCCTGAGTGCACCGGGATATTAGGTCGACCCCGGGGACACTCGGACCTAGGCCAGAGTCGCCCGGGAGAGCTGGTCGACCCCACGGGCCCTTGGACCAGGGCCCGAGTCCGACCGGGACCGCTGGTCTACCCCGGGTGCCCTCGGACCAAGTGTGAGTCGCCTGCGAGAGCTGTTCGACACGGCGGCACCTCAGGCATGGTCCAGAGTCTCCCGGGACAGCTGTTCGACACCGTGGGCCCTCGGGCACGGGCCTGAGTTTCCGGGAAGGCTGGTCAAGCCCGCGGGCCCTCCGACCATGTCCCGAGTCTCCTGGGATAGCTGGGTGACCCCACGGGCCCTCGGACAAGGGCCCGGGTCGCCCAGGACAGCTGGTCGATCCAGCGAGATATCGGGCAAGGGCCCGAGGTGCCCAGGAGAGCCTGTCGACCACAGGATCTCGGACCCAAACCCGTTTCACCTGGGAGAGTTGGTCGACACCGCGGGCCCTCGGGCACCGGCCCGAGTCGCCTGGGACAGGTGGTCGACATTGTGGGTCCCCGGGCATGGGCCTGATTTGCCTGGGAAGTCTGGTCGACCCCGCAAGACCTCAGACCTGGACCCAGGTCTCACGGGACAGCTGTTCGACACCGCGGGCATTCGGACCCGGGGCTGAGTTGCCCAGGATATTTGATCGAACATGTGGGCCCTCAGACCCGGGCCGGAGTCGCCCAGGACAGCTGGTCGACACTGCGAGGCCTCGGGTATGGGCCCGAGTTGCCTGGAACAGCTGGTCAACCCCACGGGCCCTCAGACCCGGGCTCAAGTCTCCCGGGTCGCCTGGTTGACACCGCATTCCCTCCGACCAGGGCCCGAGTCGCCCGGAACTTCTGGTCGCCCCGCAGGCACTCGGGCTCAAGCGTGATTCGCCAGGGACAACTCGTCGACCCCACGGGCCTTCAGACTCGGGCCCAAGTCGCCCGGGACAACTGGTGGACACCGCTGGCCCTCAGGCACGACCTGAGTCACCTGGGACAGCCTGTCAAACACGCAGGCCCTCGGACACGGGCCCGAGTTTCCTGGGACAGCTGTTCGACCCCGTGGGGCTTCGGACCCGGGCCCCAGTCGCCCAGGACAGCTGGTCGACACCGGGTACCCTAGGACTCAAGCGCAATAGGCCCTGGACGCTGGTCGACCACACTTGCCCTCGGACCTGGGCCCGAGTCATCCGGGACAGCTAGTCAACCCCGCGGATCTTCGGACCCGGGCCCGAGTCGCCCCAGAGGGTTGGTCGACCCCATGGGCCATTGGACCGTGCGTGATTCGCCTGGGAGAGCTAGTCGAAACCGTGGGCCCTCGGAACTGCCCAAGTGGCCCGGGACAGCTGGTAGACCCCTCGGGCCCACAGACTAATGTACGAGTCACCCAGGACAGCTGGTCGACCCCATGGGCCCTCACACCCAAGCGTGAGGGGCCCGTGACAACTAGTGAGCCCGTGGGCCCTCAGAACTGAGCCGGAGTCACCCGGGACATCCGGTAGACCCCGTGGAGCCTTGGGCACAGGCCCGAGATGCCCAGGAGACCTGGTCGACCCCGCGGGCCCTTGTACCTGGGCCCGAATCTCCAAAGACATCGGGTCGAACTCGTGGGCCCTCTGACACAAGCGCAGGTCACTCGGAAATCCAGTTCAACCCTGCGGGCACTGGACCCACGCACGAGTCGCCAGGGACAGCTGGTCGGCCCTGCAGGCCCTTGGACCCGTGCCCGAGTCGCCCGGGACAACAGGTGGACCTCTCTGGCCCTCGGGCCCAGGCCCGAGTCCCCCGGGACAACTGGTGGACCTCTCTAGGCCTTGGACCCGGGCCCGAGTTCCCCAGGAGAGCCGGTCGACACCGCAGGCCGTTGGACCCAGGCCCGAGTCACGCGGGACCTCTGGTCGAACCCTCAGGCCTCAGACCCGGGCCTGAGTCCCCTGGGACTGCTGGTCGAAACCATGGGCTCTCGGACCCAAGCCCAAGTTACCCGGGAAGGCTGGTCGACCCCGCAGGAACTCGGACCCAAGTGTGAGTGGCACGGTTCAGCTGGGCGACCCCGCAGGCCCTAGGTCTCTGGCCCAAATCACCCAGGACAGCAGGTTGATCTCACGGGCCCTCGGACATGAGCCAGAGTCGTCCGGGACGGCTGGTCGACACCGGGGGCCCTCAGACCCAAGTAGGAGAGGCCCGGGAATGCTGTATGACATTGCAGGCCATCGGGCACAGTCCCGAGTCACCCGGGACAGGTGGTCGACCCCGCGGGCTCTAGGACTCAAGCCGGAGTCGCCCAGGATATCTGATAGAAACCACGGGCCCTCCGACACGGGCCCAAGTGGCCCGGGACAGATGGTCGACCGGGGGCCAAGGAACCCGGCCCCGAGTCGCCCGCGACCGCTGGTAGACCCCGGGGGACCTCGGACACAAGTGCTAGACGGCCGGGACAGCGGGTGGACCCCACAGGACCTAGGACCCGTGCCGGAGTCACCCTGGACTGCTGGTCAACCCCGCGGGCCCTCAGACAAGGGCCCGAATCACACGGGACAGCTGGTCTACCCCGCGGGAACTCGGACCTGGGTCGAGTCTTGCGGGAAGTTGGAAGAACTTGCGGGATTTTGGACATGAGTCGAGTCGTGGGGAGGGCTGGTTGACACTGCTGGCCATAGGACCCTAGCACGATTTGCTCGGGACAGCTGGTCGACCCATCAGGTCCTCGGACCCGGCCCTGAGTCCCATGGGATTGCTGGTCGAAACCGTGGGCTCTCGGACCCAAGCGCAAGTCGTGCGGGAAAGCTGGTCGACCCCGCAGGCCCTCGGACCCAAGTGCGAGTGGCCCGGTTCAGCTGGGCGACCCTGCAGGCCCTAGGGCTCTGGCCCGAATCATCCAGGACCGCAGGTTGATCTCACGGGCCCTAGGACATGAGCCAGAGTCGTCCGGGACGGCTGGTCGACACCGGGGGCCCTCAGACCCAAGCACGAGAGGCCCGGGAATGCTGTACGACATTTCAGGCCCTCAGGCACAGTCCCGAGTCACCCGGGTTAGCTGGTCGACCCCGCAGGCGCTCAGGTTCGGGAACGAGTCATCCCTGAGAGCTGGTCGATCCCGCTGGCCATCGGACACGAGCGCGATTTGCCTGAGAGAGCTGCTTGAAACCGGGGCCATCGGACACAGGCCAGATTGGCCCGGGACAGCTTGTTGACACCACGGGCCCTCGGACCTAAGCGCAAGTCACCCGGGACAGCTGGTCGACACCGCCAGCTCTCGCACCCAGGCCCGAGTCCCCCGGGACATCTGGTCGACCCCGCGAGGCCTCGTTTACACTCCCAAGTTGACCGGGACAGCTTGTCCACACCGCGGGCCTTCAGATACTGGCCCGTGTAACCCGGGATGCCTGGTCGACCCCACAGTACGTCCAACAGGGCCTGAGTCACCCAGGACAGCTGGTCGGCCTCAGGCCCTCTGACCCGGGCCCGAGACAGCCGGGACCGCTGGTAGACCCTTGGGTCCCTCAGACCCAAGTGCGAGATGCCCGGGACAGCTGGACGACACCGTGGGCCCTCACACCTGGGCCAAAGTCGCGGGGGACAGCTGGTGGACCCAGCAGGCCCAAGGACACGGGCCCGAATCCCCCGGGACAGCTGGTCGACACCGCGGGCCATCGGACACAGGCCAGAGTAGCCCGGGAGAGCTGGTTGACACCGCGGGCCCTCGGACCTAAGCGCGAGTCACCCGGGACAGCTGGTCAACACCGCCGGCTCTCGCACCCAGGCCCGAGTCGCCCGGGGCAGCTGGTCGACCACGTGGGCCCTCGGGCCCGGGCCTGAGTCGCCCGGGAAGGCTGATCGACCCTGCGGGCCCTCCAACCATGTCCCGAGTCTCCCGGGGCAGCTATTCGACACCGCGGGCACTCGGACCAGGATCCGAGTTGCACCGGACAGCTGGTCGACACCGTGGGCCCACGGGCTCAGGCCCAAATCCCCCAGGACAGCTAATTGACCCTGCGGGCCATCGGAACCAAGCGCAATTAGCCCCATAGAGCTGGTTGACTCCACGGGACATCGGAACCAGGTTGAGTCGTGCGGGAGAGCTGGTCGACATCGCGGGACATCGGACACGGGCGAGAGTCACCCAGGACTGCTGGTCGACCACGGGCCTTCGGACCCAGGCACAAGTCGCCTGGAACCACTAGTAGACTCCGGGGGCTTCGGACGCAAGCGTGAGACGCCCGGGACATCTGGTCGAACCCAAAGGCCCTCGGGCTCGGGCCTCAATCCCCCAGGACAGCAAGTGACCCTGCGGGCCAAAGGAAGCAAGGGCGATTTGCCCCAGAGAGCTGGTCGAAGCCGTGGGTCCTTGGACACGGGCCCAGGTGGCCCGGGACATCTGGTCGACCGCGCGGGACCTCGGACACAATCGCGAGTCACCCGGGACAGCTGGCTGACCCCGCGGGCTCTCGGACCTGGGCCCGAGTCGCCAAAGACATCGGATCGACATCGCGGGCCCTCGGATGCGAGCACGAGTAGCCCGGGACTGCAGGTTGACCCCGCAGGCACTCGGACCCAAGCGCGGGTCACCAGGGACAGCTGGTCCACCCCGTGAGCTTTCAGACAAGGGCCCGAGTCGCCCGGGACAACTGGTGCACCCGGCTGGCCTTCGGGCATGGGCCTGAGCCCCCTGGGACAGCTGGTCGACCCCTCAGGCCCTCGGACCCGGGCCCGAGTCATCCGGGACAGTTGGTCAACCCTGCGGGTATACAGACAGGGGCACAAGTCACGTGGGAGAGCTGGTCGACACCACTGGCCCTTGGGCTCAGGCCCAAGTCACCCTGGAGTGCTGGTCGACCCCGCGGGCCATCGGACCCAAGCACGGGTCACCAGGGACAGCTGGTACAAACCACGAGCCTTCAGACATGGGCGCGAGATGCCCGGGACAACGGGTGCATCCGGCTGGCCTTCGGGGATGGGCCCGAGTTGCCCAGGACAGATGGTCGAACCCGCGAGGCCTTGGGTACAGTCCCAAGTGGCCTTGACAGCAGGTCATCCCGCGAGTCCTGGGGTACAGTCCCGAGTGCCCAGGAGAGCTGTTCCACCCCACAGGCCCTCAGGCACGGGCCCGAGTTTTCCGGGACGCCTGGTCGACACTGCGATACGTCCGACCAGGGCTCAAGGTGCCCAGGACACCTGGTGGACACGCTGATCATCGGGCATCCTGAGTCACCAGGGACAGCTGGTCGACACCTCAGGCCCTCAGACACGGGCCCGAGTGGCCCGGGAGAGCTGGTCAACACCACAGGCCCTCAGACACAAGTGCGAGTCACCCGGGACAGCTGGTCAACACCGCGGGCACTCGGACACAGTCCCGAGTCACCCAGGACAGCTGGTTGACACCACGGACACTTGGACCCAGGCCCGAGGCGCCCAGGACAGCTGGACGACACCGCGGGGACTCGGACCCGAACCCGATTCACCCGGGAGAGTTGGTCGAAACCGCGAGTCCTCGGACACGGGCCCTAGTGGCCCTAGAGAGCTGGTCGACCCTGTGGGCACCCAGACACAGGCCCGAGTTGCCCGGGACAGCTGGTCGACACCTCGGGCACTCTGACAAGGACCCAAGTTGCGCGGGACAGCTGGCCGACCACGCAAGCTCTTGGGCATGGGCCCGAGGCACCCGGGAGAGCTGGTCGACCACGTGGGCTCTCGGGCCCGGGCCTGAGTAGCCCGGGAAGGCTGGTCGACCCTGCGGGCCCTCTGACCAGATCCCGAGTCTCCCGGGGCAGCTGGTCGAACCCGCGGGCTCTTGGACCCGGGCCCGAGTCGCCCAGGAGAGCTGGTCACCCCGCGGGCCCTCAGACTCAAGCGCGAGTCACCTGGGACAGCTGTTCAACCCCGAGGGCCTTCGGACCACGGCCCAGGCACCCGGGAGGGCTGATCGACCCCGCGGCCCATCGAACCCTGGCCCGATTCACCCAGGATATCTGGTCAAACACGTGGCCCCTCGGCCCCGGGCCCGAGTGCCCAGGACATCTGGTCGACACCACGGGCACTCGGACCTGGGCCCGAGTCCCCCGGGTCAGCTGGTCGACCCCACGGGCCCTCGGACACTGGCCCAAGTCCCTCATGACATCTGGTCGACCCCGTGGTCCCTTGGACCAGGGCCCGAGTTGCTCGGTTCAGCTGGTCGACGCCGTTTGCCCTCGGACCCGAGCCCCAGTCCCCCAGGACAGCTGGTCGACCCTGCGGGCCCTCGGACACAAGCGCCAGTCACCCGGGACAGCTGGTCATCACAGAGGGCTCTCGGATCTGGGCCCGAGTCGCCCCGGGGAGCTGTTCGACCTCATGGGTCCTCGGACACGGGCCGGAGTCTCCCGGGATATCTGGTCGACCCTGCGAGGCCTCGGGTACAGTTCCGAGTTGCCTGGGACAGCTTGTCCACACCGCGTGCCTTCAGATACGGGCCCGTGTCACCCGGGACGCCTGGTCGACCCCGCAGAACGGCCGACAGGGCCTGAGTCACCCAGGACAGCTGGTCGGCCTCGGGCCCTCTGACTCGGGCCCGAGATGCCCGGGACCACTGGTAGACCCTGGGGGCCCTCAGACCCAAGCGCTAGACGCCCGGGACAGCTGGACGACACTGCGGGCCCTCACACATGGGCCCGAGTCACGGGGGACAGCTGGTTGACCCAGCAGGCCCAAGGACCCGGGCCTGAATCCCCCGGGACAGCTGGTCGACCCCGCGGGCCATCGGACCCGAGCGTGATTTGCCCGGGCGAGCTGGTCGAACCCTCAGGCCCTCGGCCACGTCCCCGCGGGGCCCAGGACAGCTGGTCGACACCATGTGCCCTCGGGCCCAGGCCTGAGTTGCCCGGGAAGGCTGATCGACCCTGCGGGCCCTCCAACCAGGTCCCAAGTCTCCCGGGGCAGCTGTTTGACACCGCGGGCCCTCGGACCCGGACCCGAGAGGCCCCGGACAGCTGGCCGAACACACAAGGTCTCGGGCACGGACCCGAGTCGCCCGAGACAGCTGGTCGACCCCACGGGCAATCGGAACCGAGCGCGATTTGCCCGGGAGAGATGGTCGACACCGCGTGCACTCGGACCGGAAGATGAGTCTCCTGGGAGAGTTGGTTGACACCGCAGGCCCTTGGACCAAAGTGTGAGTGGCCCGGGTCAGCTGGTTGACCCCGCGGGCCCTCAGGCAATGGCCCTAGTCACCCAGGATATCTGGTTGCCCCGCGGGTCTTCAGACCCAGGCGCGATTCGCCCGGGAGAGCTGGTCGAAACCGCGGGCCTTCGGACACAGGCCCGAGTCACGCGGGACAGCTGGTCGACAAGGGGGGCCCTCGGATCTGGGCCCGAGTCGCCCCAGAGAGCTGGTCGACACCACGGGCAATTGGACCCGAGCGCGATTCGCCCTGGAGAGCGTGTCGAACACGTGGGCCCTCGGACCTGGGCCCGAGTGGCCCGGGACAGCTGGTCGACCCCGCACCACCTCGGACCCAAGTGCGAGTGCCCGGGTGATCTAGTTGACCCCACAGGGCCTCGGACCCAAGTGCAAGTGGCCCGGGTCAGCTGGTCGAACCCGCGGGCCATAGGGCTCTGGCCAGAGACGCCCAGGAGCGCTGATCGACCCCGCGGGCTCTCGGACCCGGGCCGGAGTCGCCCTGGATATCTAGTCGACCCTGCAAGCCCTCAGATACACTCCCGAGTTGCCCAGGACAGCTTGTCCACACCGTGTGCCTTCAGGCACGGGCCCGAGTCACCAGGGATGCCTGGTCGACCGCGCAGTATGTGCGACCAGGGCCCGAGTCACTCGGGACAGCTGGTCGACCCCGCGGGGCATCGGGCACGGTCCCGAGACGCCCGGGACAGCTGGTCAACCGCGGGCCCTCGGACCCAGTCCCGAGATGCCCGGTAGAGCTGGTCGAGCCGGAGGGACATCGGGCACGGTCCCGAGTCACCCGGGAGAGCTGGTCGACAACGTGCGCCCTCGGGCTCGAGCACGAATCTCCCAGGACAGCTAGTCGACCCCACGGGCCATCAGAACCAAGCGCGATTCGCCCCGTAGAGCTGGTGGACTCCGCAGGACATCAGGCACGGGCCCGAGTCACCTGGGACTGCTGGTCGACCGCGAGCCTTCGGACACAGGCACGAGTCGCCTGGGACCACTGGTAGAACCTGGGGGCTTCAGACACAAGCGCGAGATGCCCGGGACATCTGGTCGAACCCGCAGACCCTCGGGCTCGGGCCCGAATCCCCCAGGACAGCAAGTGACCCCGGGGGCCATAGGAACCAAGGGCGATTCGCCCCAGAGAGCTGGTTGAAACCACGGGTCCTTGGACATGGGCCCACGTGGCCCGGGACATCTGGTCGACCGCGCGGGACCTCGGACCCAAGCGCGGGTCACCAGGGACAGCTGGTCCAAACCGCGAGCCTTCAGACATGGGCGCGAGACGCCCGGGACAACTGGTGCACCCAGCTGGCCTTCGGGCATGGGCCCGAGTCCCCCGGGACAGCCGGTCACGCTGTAGGCCCTCAGACCCGGGCCAGAGTCACCCGGGACAGTTGGTTGACCCTGACGGTATTCAGACAGGGGCCCGAGTCACATGGGAGAGCTGGTCGACACCGCGGGCCCTCGGACCCAGGCACGAGTCGCTCGGGTCAGCTGACCGACCCCGCAGGCCCTCGGACCCGGGCCCGTGTTGCGCTTGACAGCAGGACGAAGCCACAGGCCCTAGGACCCGGGCCCCAAACCCTGGACAGCTGGTGGACACCCCAGGCCCTACAGCATTGGCCCAAGTCGCCCGTTACGCATGGTCAACACCATGGTCCATCCGACTTTTCCCGAGTCACCCGGGACAGCTGGTCGACCCCGAGGGCTTTCGGACCACAGCCCAAGGCGCCCGGGAGAGCTGATCGACCCCGCGGGCCATCGGACCCGGGCCGGAGTCGCGCGGGACAGCTTGTCGACCCCGCGCACCCTAGGACCCACCCCCAGTCCCACGGGAGAGCTGGACCACCACCCGGGCCATCGGACCCGGGCCCGAGTTGCCCGGGATATCTGGTTGAACACGTGGCCCCTCGGACCCGGGCCAGAGTGCCCAGGACATCTGGTCGACACCACGGGCACTCGGACCAGGGCCCGAGTCGCACGGTAGAGCTTGTCGACCCCGCGGGCCATAGGACCCACCCCCAGTTCCCCGGGACAGCTGATCGACTCCCCGGGCCCTCAGACACGGGCCCGAGTCCCTCGTGACATCTGGTCGACTCTGCGGGACCTCGGACCCAGGCACGAGTCGCTCGGTTCAGCTGGTCGACGCCGTGGGCCTTCAGACCCGAGCCCCAGTCCCCCGGGACAGCTGGTCGACCCCGCGGGCCCTCGGACACAAGCGCCAGTCACCCGGGACAGCTGGTCGACCCAGAGGGCTCTTGGATCCGGGCCCAAGTCGCCTGGGGGAGCTGTTCGACCTCATGGGCCCTCAGACACGGGCCAGAGTCGCTCGGGATATCTGGTCAACCCCACGAGGCCTCGGACCCAGGCCTGAGTTGCCCGGGACAGCTTGTCCACGCCGCGGGCCCTCTGACCTGGGCCCAAGACGCCCGGGACCTCTGGTAGAACCTGGGGGCCCTCGGACCCATGCACGAGACGCACGGGACAGCTGGTCGACAACGCGGGCTCTCACACCCGGGCCCGAGTCGCGGGGGACAGCTGGTGGACCCAGCAGGTCCATGGACTTATGCCCGAATACCCCGGGACTGCTGGTCGACCCCACGGGCCATCGGATCTGAGCGCGAGTCGCAGTGGACCCAGCAGGTCCATGGACTTATGCCCGAATACCCCGGGACTGCTGGTCGACCCCACGGGCCATTGGATCTGAGCACAATTCGCCTGGGAGAGCTGTTCGACCCACGGGCCCTTGGACACAGGCCCGAATTGCCTGGGACAGCTGGTCGACACCGTGGGCCCTCGGGCCCAGGCCTGAGTCGCCCGGGAAGGCTGATCGACCCCGCAGGCCTTCTGACCAGCTCCCGAGTCTCCCGGGGCAGCTGTTCGACACCACGGGCACTCGGACCCGTCCTGAGTGGCCCGTGAGAGCTGGCCAACCACGCAAGGTCTCGGACAAGGACCCAAGGCGCCCGGGAGAGCTGATCGACCCTGCGGGCCCTCGGACCCGACCCCAAGTCGCCCGGGAGAGCTGGTCACCCTGCGGGCCCTTGGACTCGAGCACGAGTCAACCGGGATAGCTGTTCGACCCCGAGGGCTTTTGGACCACAGCCCAAGGCGCCCGGGAGAGCTGATCGACCCCGCGGGCCATCGGACCCGGGCCCGAGTAGCCCGGGATATCTGGTCAACACCACGGGCACTCGGACAGGGCCTGAGTCGCACGGTAGAGCTTGTCGACCCCGCGGGCCATCGGACCCGGGCCAGAGTGCCCGGGACATCTGGTCGACACCACGGGCACTCGGAACAGGGCCTGAGTCGCACGGTAGAGCTTGTCAACCCCGCGGGCCATCGGACCCGGGCCAGAGTGCCCGGGACATCTGGTCGACACCACGGGCACTCGGAACAGGGCCTGAGTCGCACGGTAGAGCTTGTCAACCCCGCGGGCCATAGGACCCACCCCCAGTCCCCCGGGACAGCTGATCGACCCCCCAGGTCCTCGGACACGGGCCCAAATCCCTCGTGACAGCTGGTCAACCCTGTGGGCCCTCAGACCTGGGCCCGAGTCACGCTTGACAGCAGGACGAAGCCGCAGGCCCTCGGACCCGGGCCCCAAACCCTGGACAGGTGGTGGACCCCCCAGTCCCTACAGCACTGGCCCGAGTCGCCCGTTACGCATGGTCAACACCGCGGTCCATCCGACCTGTTCCCGAGTCACCCGGGACAGCTGGTCGACCCCGCGGGCCCTCGGACACGGGCCCGAGGTGCCCGGGTCAGATGGTCGACACCTCGGGCACTCTGACCAGGACCCGAGTTGCGCGGGACAGCTGGCCCACCACGCAAGCTCTTGGGCATGGGCCCGAGGCGCTCGGGACAGCTGGTCGACCCCGTGGGCACTCGGGAACGGGCCCGAATCGCCCAAGAGATCTGGTCGAACCCCGCGTACCATCGGACCCGAGCGTGATTCGCCCGGGAGAGCATGTCGAAACCGCAGACCCTGACACGGGCCCGAGTGCCCCAGGAGAGCTGATTGACACCGCGGGCCCTCAGACACAAGCTTGAGTCCCCCAGGACAGCTGGCCGACACCGCGTGCTTTCGGACCTGGGCCCGAATCGCCCAGGGGAGCTGGTCGACACCTTGGGCCCTCGGGCACGGTCCCGAGTCGCCCGGGATGCCTGGTCGACACCGCGAGGCCTCAGGTAGAGTCCCAAGTTTCCCGGGACAGCTGGTCCACCCAACGGGCCCTCGGGCACGGCCCCAGGACGCCCGGGGAGCCTGGTCGATACAGTGAGGCCTCGGGTACAGTCCCGAGCCACCCGGGACCCCTGGTCAACACCACGGTCCCTGTGACCAGGGCTCAAGTCCCCGGGACAGCTGGTCGAACCAGCGGGACATTGGGCACGGGCCCGAGTCCCCCGGACAGCTGGTCGAACCCGTGGGCACTCAGACCCGAACCCGAGTCGCCCGGTAGAGTTGGTCTATCCCGGGTGCCCTCGGACCAAGAGCGAGTCGCCCAGGACAGTTGTTCGACACCGCCGTACCTTGGGCACGTTCCATAATAGCCCGGGACAGCTGGTCGACACCGTGGGCCCTCAGGCACGGGCCTCAGTGGCCCAGGAAGGCTGGTCGACCCCACGGGCCCTCAGACTCGTGCGGAAGTCGCCCAGGAGCTGTTCGACTACGAGGGCCTTCAGTCCCAGACCCTAGTCGCCCGGGACAGCTGGTCGACCCCGCGGGCCATAGGGCTC
Organism: Sus scrofa; assembly: GCF_054392235.1. Lineage (NCBI taxonomy): Eukaryota > Metazoa > Chordata > Mammalia > Artiodactyla > Suidae > Sus > Sus scrofa. The sequence goes on along the minus strand of NC_139389.1, from coordinate 29,383,743 downwards.
TGGCCCGAGTCACCCATAACCACAGGTCGACTTCACAGGCCCTCGTACAAGAGCCAGAGTCGTCTGGGAATGCTGGTCGACCCCGGGGGCCCTCAGACGCAAGCGTGAGATGCCCGGGAAAGCTGTTCGACACCGTGGACCCTCAGGCACAGTCCCGAGTCACCCGGGACAGCTGGTCGACCCTGCGGGCACTTGGACCCAGGCCCGAGTCACCCGGGACCGCTGGTCGACCCTGTGGGCCTCGGACACGGGCCGGAGTTGCCCGGGACAGCTGGTCGACCCCACAGGCACTCGGACCCGAACCCGAGTCGCCCTGGAGAGTTGATCGACCCCGGGATCCTTGGACCAAAGCACGTGTCGTCCGGGACAGCTGTTCAACACCGCCACATCTCAGGCACGTTCCATAGTAGCTCGGGAAAGCTGGTCAACACCATGGGTCCTCAGGCACCACCCTGAGTCACCCGGGAAGGCTGGTTGACCCGTGGGACCTCCAACAAGGTCCCGAGTCTCCCGTGACAGCTGGTCGTCACCACGGGGACTCTGACCCAGGCCCGAGTCACTGGGGGGAGCTGGTTGACCCTGCGGGCCCTCGGACTCATGCGCAAGTCGCCCAGGAGCTGGTCGACCACGAGGGCCTTCGGTCCCGGGCCCCAGTCACCCGGGACAGCTGGTTGACACCGTGGGCCCTCAGGCACGGGCCCGAATCACCCCAGAGAGCTGGTCACTGCCGTGGGCCATCGGACCCAAGCGCAATTCGACCGGGAGAGCTGGTGGAAACTGCGGAACCTCGGACAGCTGGTCGACCCTTGGCACAGTCCCAAGTCACCCGGGAGAGCTCGTCGACCCCACGGGCAATCGGGTATGGGCCGAGTCACCCCGGAGAGAGGGTCAACACCGGGGGCCATGGGACCCTAGTGCAATTCACCCGGGAGAGCTGGTCGAAACCACGAGCCCTCGGACACAGGCCCTAGTGGCCCTAGAGAGCTGGTCAACCCCACAGGCCCTCAGACCCGGGCCCGAGTCCCAAGGTAAAGCTGGTCGACCCCGCGGAGCCCTCGGACCCGGGACCAAGTCTAACGGGACCGCTGGTAGACCCCAGGGGCCCTTGGACTTAACAGTGAGACACCCGGTACACTGGGATTCGCCCGGGAGAACTGGAGGAAACCGCAGGCCCTCGGCACGGGCCGGAGTGGCCCGGGAGAGCTGGTCGACACTGCGGGCCCTCCGACACAAACGTGAGTGTCCCGGACAGCTGGTCAACCCCTGGGCACTCGGATGCGGGCAGGAGTCGCCCGGGACAGCCGGTTGACCCCGCAGGCCCTCGGACCCAAGTGCGAGTGGCCCGGGTCAGCAGGTTGAGCCCATGGGCCCTAGGGCTCTGGCCTGAGTGGCCCGGGACCGCAGGTCGACCTCATGAGCCCTCGGATACAAGCCAGAGTCATCCGGGACTGCTGGTCGATCCGGGGGCCCACAGACCCAAGCGCAAGACGCCCGGGAAAGCTGTTCGACACCGCTGGCCCTCGTGCACAGTCCAGAGTCACCTGGGACAGCTGGTCGACCCCGTGGGCACTCGGGAACGGGCCCGAATCGCCCAAGAGATCTGGTCGAACCCCGCGTACCATCGGACCCGAGCGCGATTCGCCCGGGAGAGCATGTCGAAACCGCGGACCCTGACACGGGCCCGAGTGCCCCGGGACAGCTGGTCGACACCGCGGGCCCTCAGACAAAAGCTTGAGTCAACCAAGACAGCTGGTCGATACCGAGTGCTCTCGGACCTGGGCCCGAATCGCCCGGGGGAGCTGGTCGACCCCTTGGGCCCTCAGGCATGGTCCCGAGTCTCCCGGGACGCCTGGTCGACACCGCGGGCCCTCTGACACAAGCTTGAGTCACCCGGGACAGCTGGTCGACACCGCGTGCTCTCGTAGCCGGGCCCGAATCGCCCGGGGGAGCTGGTCGACCCCTTGGGCCCTCGGGCACGGTCCCGAGTCGCCCGGGACGCCTGGTCGACACCACGAGGTTTCGGGTAGAGTCCCAAGTTGCCCGGGACAGCTGGTCCACCCAACGGGCCCTCAGGCACGGCCCCAGGTTGCCTGGGAAGCCTGGTCGACACCGCGAGGCCTCGGGCACGGGCCTGAGTCACCCTGGACGCCTGGTTGACACCACGGTCCCTCTGACCAGGGCCCAAGTCACCCGGGACAGCTGGTCGACCCCGGGACCTCAGACCCAAACCCGAGTCGCCCGGGAGAGTTGGTCGACACCTCGGGCCCTCGTGCACTGGCCCGAGTCGCCCTGGACAGCTGGACGAACCCGCGGGCCCTCGGTCCTGGGCCCCAGTCTCCCGAGACCGTTGGTCGAACCCGGGGGTCCTCGGACCCAAGCGCGATTTGCCCGGGACATCTGGTCTACACCCAGTCCCTCGGGCATGGTCCCGAGTCGCCCTGGACAGGTTGTGAACACCGAGGGGATTCGGACCCGGGCCCCAGTCGCCAGAGACAGCTGGTCGAACCCGCGTGCCATCGTAACCAAGCGCGATTGGCCCGGGAGGGCTAGTCGAACCCGCGGGCCCTCAGACACGGGCCCGAGTGGCCCGGGACAGCTGGTCCACCCCGTGGAACCTTGAACACAAGCGTGAGACCCCAGGGACAGCTATTCCAAACCCGGGCCTTCGGACACGAACCCGAGTCGCCCGGGAACACTGGTAGACTCCAGGTCCCTCGGACACAAGAGCGAGATGCCGGGGACAGCTGGTCGACCCTACGGGCCCTCGGACCCGGGCAGGAATCGCCCGGGACAGCTGGTCGACCCCACGGGCCCTGGGACCCAGGGCCGAGTCGCCCGGGAAGGCTGCTCGACACCGCGAGCCCTCCGACCAGGTTCCGAGTCTCCCGGCAGAGCTGATTGGCACCGCGGGCACTCGGACCGGGGCACGAATCTCCCGGGACAGCTGGTAGACACCGAGGGCACTCGGACACCACAGCTCATGGCAACACTGGATACTTAACCCACTGAGCAAAGCCAAGGATTGAACCTACAACCTCATGGTTCCTGGTCAGATTTGTTAACCCCTGAGCCATGACAGGAACTCCTCATACTGTATTTTTCTTTCTCATTATGACTTACTTCTCTTAGTGTAATAATCTCTAGGTCCATCTATGTTGTGGAAAATGGTGTTACTTCTTTCTCTTTATGATTGAGTAGTATTCCATTGCATACATATAACACAGCTTCTGAGCCACTGGCCATTTTATCTCCTGGGGGAATTTGCTGACTCAAGCAAGGGGCTTGGCTCAAGCAAAGGGACATGGGTGGAGGAGAGAGAAAAATCAGAGCCTCTGATAGTTAGGTGTATCTGGGGTAATTACTTAGAAATTGAAGGCTCCAACACCAAGGGCTGCATTTTCCCACTGGACATTCTTAGGTGCTTGGGCAGTGCAGGAGGTTTTCAGGGGCAGGAGAGAAGAAGGGGACAGTGCAAAATTTCCTGAAATTTTGGAATTCTTTGAAGGAAAACTCTTCTCCCTTGAAGAAAAGGGCCTCAAATGAATACACATTTGCCAGATTTTGGACCATGTTTTCCAAGGTGGCAGGATTTTAAATCTGAAGGAACATGACCATTTCCACTTTTATGACTATTTAAATATCAGGTTGGGTTGACATACCAAACAGAGCTACCCATATTTCCATCAGTAATCTTCTGATAGTAGAGCAAAAATATGAAAAGCCGATTAATACACACAAAAAATAAACAGAAAAAGTACCTGCTTCAGAAAAATATTTCCTTGGGAGTTCCTACGGTGGCTGAGAGGTAACAAACACAAGTATTCAAGAGGATGCAGGTTTGATCCCCAGCCTCGCTCAGTGGTTTAGGGAGATGGCATTGTCACAAGCTGTGGTGTAGGTCACAGACATGGCTCAGATCCCATGTTGTTGTTGCTGTGGCTGTGGTGTAGACTGGCAGCTGCAGCTCCGATTTGACCCCTAGCATGGGAACTTCCATATGCCACAGGTGCAGCCAAAAAACAAACAGAATTCTCTAAATAACTATAATCAGAAAACATTGAAAGTGCTAAATACAATGAGTAGATGATTTGGCATTCCCTGAGAATGAGATTACAGCCACAGGAGAATGTTTCCTGAGCTCATTATTATGTATGTTAAATTTGAAATATAAGTAAGATGATCAATAGGAATTGTTTTGGAGGTAATTAAAATATCTGTCAAGGGGGCAGAGCAAGATGGTGGAGGAGAAAGAGGTCTTGCTCACCTTCTCCCACAAACACATAAAAAAACACAACTGAGGAGATGTTCATTTGTGCTGGATATTAGATTCCAGTTATAAGTGATATCATATATAATATCCAGCACAAATGAACATCTCCTCAGAAAAGAAAATCATGGACTTGGAGAAGAGACTTGTGGCTGCCTGATGGGAGGGGGAGGGAGTGGGAGGGATCGGGAGCTTGGGATTATCAGACACAACTTAGAATAGATTTACAAGAAGATCCTGCTGAATAGCATTGAGAACTATGTCTAGATACTCATGTTGCAACAGAAGAAAGGGTGGGGGGAAAAATGTAATTGTAATGTATACATGTAAGGATAACCTGACCCCCTTGCTGTACAGTGGGAAAATTTAAAAAAATATATATTAAAAAAAAAAACACAACTACATGTAAAACAACTAACACAGAACAGCATCTGAATGCTGGCAAAAGAACTCAAACCTCCAAAAAGGGCAAGAAACTCTTGACATAACTGGGTAGAACAAAAGAAAAAAAGAGAGAGAGAGAGAGAAAAGGAACCAGGATGAGACTAGGATTCCTGAGAGGGAGCAGTGAAGGAAAAGGAACCCACACCCTGGAAAGCCACCTAACTGATGGAAAGATCAGCCAAGACAGAAGGACCTCAAAGTCACCAAGAAAAGCACAGCAGCTGGACTGAGGAGGGCAAAGCAGAGAGACAGCCAGCCAGATCATCTGAACCACCAGCCAGGACACCACAGCCTGAGATGCTTGGGCGGGGGCTGAGTGATGTGACTTAAGCTGTGGAGATCAGTCCTAGGAAGAGGACAGGGGCTGGTTGTGTGGGGACAGCCTGAGGGGCTAAGGAGCAGTGCGCCATGGGTGGGGGATCGGTGTGCTACAGGCTGGGGAGTGGAATGCCACAGCAGAGGGAACCCAGGGAAAGGTCCTGGCCACAGGAGAGGCAAGTCACCATTATTGGGGAGGGGAGAGGAGAAGGGGTGGACCACCATAGGAAACTCCCTGCACACTTTCCTCCTGAGCATGCGTGTGTGCCTGTGGGCTCTCTCAGAGGGCAGGGCGGCTCTGGAGCACACTCTGTGTGAGAAGCCTCTTGCTCCTTTACAGGAGTCTGGGACCTTCTTGTTAAGGCTACCAGTGGCCAGGCACCTCTAGTGTGGGCTAAGGGCATCAGGGGGCTAAGTGCGGCATGGTGCCTCTGGCAAAAAATATTGAGAAGCTCTTTCCATGGAAAAAGAATGAGGTAATGGCTGCAGTTTTGAAAGGACAACATTCACTATTGTGGTCTGGCTGCAACTGCCATCCTTCTTCCTCCCTAGCATCAGGGTCAGACCGGGGCAGTTGTCTCCAAGGCCAGAGGGAGGCGTGGCTACCACTACTGGGGGCGTGTGAGTGGGCTCCACCTGTGGCCTCCGTCACCTCAGATGTTGGCAAAAAAAAAAGGCATGTAACCAAACATGTATGCTGTTGTTCACACTCCCCTGGGAACACACCCGCCCTGCACCTGCCACTGACAAACATTCTGGGTAATGCCTAGACACTTGGTCAATGTCCCTTCCCAAGACCCTACAACTAGGAACAGCTGGCACAGCACCTGCTGCATGCACTAAGTGGGACAGGGTGCTTCTTGTGTGGTCTGAATATGGTGGGGGCAAACCACTGCAGTTATCTCTATCTCCAAAGGTGGATGTGGCCCACAGCCACTGGCTATAACTGAACAAAAGTAACTTGCAGCCCCAATCACCTCAGAGGGCACCATAGAGAAGGACATTGTGATGGAACACCACCTGTTGTTCTCACTCCACTAGGAACACACCTGCTCTGCTGCTACCACTGCCGAAAACCCTGGGCAGTGCCCAGACGCTTGATCACTGTCCCATCCCAGGAAACTGCAACTAGGAGCAGCTTGTGCAGCACCTCCTGTGGGGGCTAAGCAGGACGAGGTGCTTCTTGCATGGTCTACAGAAGGTGGGGGCAAACCACTGCAGTTACCTCTGGCTCCAGAGGTGGGAGTGGCCCGCTAACACTAGGGGTCCATGAACAGGCACCACTTGCAGCCCCAGTCACCTCAAAGGCAACAGAGAGGAGGGCATTGTGACCAAATGCCACCTGTTGGTGCTCTTGTACCCCTGGGAGCAAACCGGCCCTGTTGCTGCCACTGCTGAATGCTCCTGGCAGTACCCACACACCTGATCCCTGTCACTTCCCAGGATCCTGCAACTAGGAGCAGCCTGTGCAGCACCTCCTATGTGGGCTAAGTGAGATGGGGTGCTTCATGCATGGTCTACAGGTGGCGGGCAAACCACTGCACTTATCACTAACTCCAGAGGTGGTCATGGCCTGCTACCACTAGGGGTCCCTGGACAGGCACCACCTGCAATTCCAATCACCTCAGAGGAGGGCATTATAATTGAACACTAGCTGTTGTTGCTCTCACTCCCTCCCCTAGGAACTCACACACCCAGCTGCTGCTACTACCAAATGCTCCAGACACTTTGTAGATCTGCCTAGAGCTCATTACCACTTCCCAGGACCCTGAAACTAGGAGTAACCTGTGCCACGTTCCTGCAGGTCCTTGCTGCTGCTGAGAGCCCAACGACCAGGCACTGACTGCTGGCCTTACCCTTTGCCTCCTTCTCCCTGAAAACACACTGAGCATCCTGGGGCTAACAGCCTGCTCACATCAAAGAAAGAGACAGCAAATATTCAGACTCCCACACCAAAAATAAATACTAACCCCCCTAAAAAAATACAAAGGGGCGCTCTTGCATAGAAGTGGCCTCCACAAGACTACAGTTTGTCTTCCCTAAACTCAGGGGAAAAGACAAACATAAGCAAGATGAAGAAGCTCAGAAACCATTCCCAGTTAAAGGAACAGAAGAAGTCACCTAAAGCAGTCAACAATGAAACAGAATTTTGCCACCTGGCAGACATTTAGCTAAAAAGATAGATAATGAAAATACTGAAGGAATTAAGGCTGAATATCAAGGAATTAAGTGAGGATATGAACACTAATGCAGATTCCTTGGGAAGGCAGCTAGGAAACATAAGGAGCCAAGAAAAATTATAAAATTCATTTGCAGAGATGCAAACTGAGTTAAAGTCAATAAAGAGCACGATGAATAATGCAGAGGCATGAATTAGTGACTTGCAAGATAGAAAAATGGAAATCGCCCCATCAGGACACCAGACCCAAAACCAAAAGGAAAAACTACTGTGAGATACCACCTCACACCAGTCAGATTGGTCATCATTAATAAGTCCACAGAACAAATTTTGGAGGGGATGTGGAGAAAAGGGAACCATCCTGTATCCTTGGTGGTAAGATAAGCTGATACAGCCACTATGGAGAACAGTATGGAGGTACCATAGAAATCTATACATAGAACTACCATATGACCCAGCAATCCCACTCCTGGACATACACCCAGACAAAACTTTCCTTGAAAAAGACACACGCACCTGCATATCATTGCAGCACTATTCACAGTAGCAAAGACGTGGAAACAACCCAAATGTCCATTGACAGATGATTGGATTAGGAAGAGGGGGTATATATGCACAATGGAATACTACTCAGCCGTAAAAAAGAATGAAATGATGCCATTTGCAGCAACATGGATGGAACTAGAGACTCTCATACTGAGTGAAGTAAGTCAGAAAGAGAAAGATAAATACCATACAATATCACTTATATCTGGCATCTAATATAAGGCATAAAGGAACCTTTCCACAGAAAAGAGAATCATGGACTTGGAGAATAGACTTGTGGTTACCCAGGGGGAGGAGGAGGGAGTGGGAGGGATTGGGAGCTTGGGGTTAACGGATGCAAACTATTGCTCTTGGAATGGATTTACAATGAGATCCTGTTGTGTAGCACTGAGAACTATGTCTAGATACTTACAATGGAGCATGACAATGGGAGAATAATTTGTGTATACATGTATGTGTAACTGGGTCCTCATACTGTACAGTGGAAAAAGTAAATAAATAAAGCAGGCCAATATGAATAATAGGAATTCCAGAAGGAGAAGAAAACGAAAAGGGGATTTAAAATATATTTGAAGAAATTTATTTGAAAACTAAATCTAAAGGAAACTGATACCAAGATACAGGAAGCACAGAGGGCCCCAAACAAGTTCAACCCAAACAGGACCACACCAAGACATATTATAATAAAAATGGCAGTTAAAGATAAAGAGAGGATTCTAAAGACAGCAAGAGAAAAGCAAAGCATTAATTATAAGGGAACCCCCATAAGGCTATCAGCTGATTTCTCTACAGAAACACTACAGGCCAGAAGGGAGTGGCAAGATATATATAAAGTGATGAAAGGAAAAAAGTTGCAACCTAGAATACTGTATCCAGCAAGAATATTATTTAAAATAGAAGGAGAAATAAAGAATTTTCTAACAAACCAAAGCTGAAAAAGTACAGCAATACTAAACCCATTCTAAAAGAAATATTTAAAGGGCTTCTTTAAATTAAAAAAAAAAAGAAATAAGAAGAAACAAGATGGAGGAAACCACACTTGGAAAGCAATCACTTAAATAAGCCAGCATACAAATCTAAACATGAAGCAGTTAAAAAAAAGACATCAAAATCATACAATGTGGGGAAGGTAAGTAAGAAAATATAAATTCTTGTTTTTTATTTTAATGATGCGTTTGAACCTATATGACTGTCAAGCTAAAGCAAGCAGATGTAGGAAGGGGTTTACATACTTAAAAAATAAGGCAACCACAAATCCAAACCAAACACTACATTCACAGAAACTGAAAAGAAAAGTATCAAGCATAAAATAAATGGAAACCATCCAATCAAAAAAAGAAAAGAAGAAAAGAGAAACATAGAATCAACTGGAAAACAAGGTTAAAACAGCGATGAATACATATCTATCAAGAATCACCTTAAATGTCTATGGAATGAATGCTCCAATCAAAAGACTAGGAGTGGCAGATTGGATAAAAAAGCCAAAATCTTCAATCTGATGTCTAAAAGAAACTCATCTTAGGAGTTCCCGTCGTGGCACAGTGGTTAACGAATCCAACTAGGAACCATGAGGTTGCGGGTTCGGTCCCTGCCCTTGCTCATTAGGTTAACGATCTGGCATTGCTGTGAGCTGTGGTGTAGGTTGCAGATGCGGCTCGGATCCCACGTTGCTGTGGCTCTGGCATAGGCCGGTGGCTACAGCTCCGATTCGACCCCTAGCCTGGGAACCTCCGTATGCCACAGGAGCGACCCAAGAAATTGCAAAAAGAACAAAAAAAAAAAAAAGAAAAAAGAAAGAAACTCATCTTAGGGCAAAGGATACATATAGATTGGAAGTAAGGGGGTGGGAAAAGATATTTCATGCCAAAGGACAAGACAGGAAAGCAGGAGTTGCAATACTCATATCAGACAAAATAGACTTTAAAATGAAGGCCATAAAGAAAGACAAAGAAGGACACTATTTAATGGTTAAAGAATCCATTCAAGAGGAGGATATTACATTCGTCAATATATATACCCCTAATATAGGAGCACCCAGATTCCTACAACAAATACTAACAGACATGAAAGAAGAAATTGATGGGACTACATTCATAGTAGGAGACTTTAACACCCCACTGAAATGAATGGACAGATCCACTAGATGAAAAATCAGTAAGGCAACAGAGATCCTAAAGGTCACAATAGAAAAGTTAGACTTAATCAACATTTCCAGAACATTGCATCCAAAAAAATCAGAATAAGCCTTCTTCTCAAGGACACAAGGAACATTCTCAAAGATGGATCACATCCTGGGGCACAAAGCTAACTTCAACAAATTTAAGAGCATAGAAATTATTTCAAGTATCTTCTCTGACCACAATGGCATGGAACTAGAAATCAACCACAGGAAAAGAAATGAGAAAAAACTGAGGACATGGTGACTAAATAACATGCTACTAAAAAACCAATGGGTCAATGAGGAAATCAAGAAGGAAATTAAAAAATACCTTGAGACAAATGATAATGAAAACAGTATCTACAGGATGCTGCAAAGGCAGTCTTCAGAGGGATGTTCATAGCAATACAGGCCTTCCTCAAAAACAGAGGAAAAATCTCAAACCAACAAATTAACCCACCACCTAACTGAATTAGAAAAAGAAGCACAGGAGTTCCCATCGTGGCCCAGTGGTTAATGAATCTGACTAGAAACCATGAGGTAGCAGGTTCAATCCCTGGGCTTGCTCAGTGGGATAAGGGTCCGGCACTGCCATGAGCTGTGGTGTAGGTCACAGATGTGGCTCAGTTCCTATGTTGCTGTGGCTCTGGTGGAGGCCAGCGGCTACAGCTCCAATTAGACCCCTAGCCCAGGAACCTCCAAATGCAGGCCTAGAAAAGACAAAAAAAAAAAAAGAAAAGAAAAGAAAGAAAAAGGAAAGAAAAAGAAGAACAAACAAAACCTAAAGTCAGCAGAAGGAAGGAAAACACAAAGATCAGAGAAGAAATTCATAAAATAGAGATTCAAAAAGCAATAGAAAAAATCAATCAAACCAAGAGCTGGTTCTTTGAAAAGGTCAACAAAATTGACAAACCTCTGGCTAGACTCACCAAGAAAAGGAGAGAAAAACCCCAAATAAACAAAATCAGAAATGAAAAAGGAGAAGTCACAATGGATATGGCAGAAATACAAAAAACCATGAGAGAAAACTTTCTAGAGACTTACAACCTGCCAAAACTGAATCAAGAAGAAATAGATCAACTGAACAGGCTGATCACTAGAAATGAAATTGAATATGTCATAAAAACACTTCCTACAAATAAAAGCCCAGGACCAGATGGCTTCACAGGTAAATTCTACCAAGCATACAAAGAGGAACTTATACCCATCTTCCTTAAACTTTTCAAAAGGTTGAAGAAGGAACACTCCCAAACACATTCTATGCTGCCACCATCACCCTAATTCAAAAACAAAGATACCACCAAAAAAGAAAATTATAGGCCAATATCTTTGATGAATATAGATGCAAAAATTCTCAACAAAATTTTAGCCAACCGAATCCAACAACATATAAAAAAGATCATACACCATGACCACGTGGGATTTCATCCCAGGTGCACAATGGTGGTTCAACGTATGCAAATTAATCAGTGTCATTCCACCACATTAGCAAAAGAAAAGTCAAAATCCACATGATCATCTCAATAGATGCAGAAAAAGCATTTGACAAAAGTCCAACATCCATTCATGATCAAAACTCTTACCAAAGTGGGTAGAGAGGGAACATAATAAAAGCCATTTATGATAAGCCCACAGCCAATATAATACCCAATGGAGAAAAGCTGAAAGCCTTCCCACTAAAATCTGGAACAAGACAAGGATGCCCACTCTCACCACTGTTATTCAACACAGTATTGGAAGTCCTAGCCCCAGCAATCAGACAAACAAAAGAAATAAAAGGCATATAAATAGGAAAAAAAGAGGAAAACTGTCACTGTATGCAGATGACATGACACTATATATGGAAAACACCATGGACTCAACCCCAAATCGACTTGAACTGATCAACAAATTCAGCAAAGTAGCAGGATCTAAGATTAACATTCAGAAATCAGTCACATTTCTATATACTACAATGAAATATTAGAAAAGGAATATAAAAATACAATACCTTTTAAAATTGCACCTCAAAAACTCAAATACCTAGGAATACACCTGACCAAGGAGGTAAAGGACTTGTATGCTGAGAACTATAAAACATTAATGAAGGAAATTAAAGAAGATGTAAAGAAATGGAAAGATATTCCATGCTCCTGGGTTGGAAAAATTAATATTGTAAAAATGGCCATACTACCCAAAGCAATCTACAGATTCAATGCAATCCCTATCAAATTACCCATGACATTTTCCACAGAACTGGAACAAACAATCCAAAAATTTATATGGAACCACAAAAGACCCAGAATTGCCAAAGCAATTCTGAGGAACAAAAGCCAAGCAGGAGGTATAACTCTCCCAGACTTCAGGCAATATTACAAAGCCACAGTCATCAAGACAGTGTGGTACTGATACCAAAAGAGACAGACAGACCAATGGAACAGAACAGAGAACACAGAAATAAACCCAGACACCTATGGTCAACTAAACTTCAACAAAGGAGGCAAGAACATAAAATGGGGAAAAGACAGTCTTTTCAGCAAATATTGCAAGTCAATGAAACTAGAACACACTGTCACACCACACACAAAAATAAACTCAAAATGGCTGAAAGACTCAAATACAAGATAAGACACCATCAAAATTCTGGAAGAGAACATAGGCAAAACATTCTCTGACATCAACCTTACAAATGCTTTCTCAGGTCAGTCTCCGAAAACAACAGAAATAAAAGCAAAAATAAACAAGTGGGACCTACTCAAACTGACAAGCTATAGCACAGCAAAGGAAACCAAAAATAAAACAAGAAGACAACTTACAGAATGGGAGAAAATACTTTCAATTGATGCAACTGACAAGGGCTTCATCTCTAAAATATACAAACAACTTACACAACTCAACAGTCAAATAGCCAACAATCCAATGGAAAAATGGGCAAAAGACATGAATAGACATTTCTCCAAGGAAGAGATACAGATGGTTAACAAGCACATGAAAAATGCTCAACTTCACTGATAATTAGAGAAATGCACATCAAAACTACCATGAGATACCACCTCACACAAGTCAGAACAGCCATCATTACTAAGTCCACAAATAACAAGTGCTGGAGGGGGTGTGAAGAAAATGGAACTCTCCTGCACTGTTGGAGGGAATGTAAGTTCATACAACCACTATGGAGAACAGCATGGAGGTTCCTTACAAATCTATACATAGAACTACCATATGATCCAGCAATCCCACTCTCGGGCATATATCTAGACAAAATTCTGCTTAAAAAAGACACATACACCTGCATGTCATTGCAGCATTATTCACAGTAGCCAAGACATGGAAACAATCCAAATGTCCATCAACAGAAGATTGGATTAGGAAGATGTGGTGTATATACACAATGGAATACTACTCAGCCATTAAAAAGAACAAAATAAAGCCATTTGCAGCAGCATGAATGAAACTAGAAACTCTCATACTGAGTGAAGTAAGTCAGAAAGAGAAAGACAAAAACCATATGATATCACTTATATCTGGAATCTAATATATGGCACAAATGAACCTTTCCACAGAAAAGAGAATCATGGACTTGGAGAATAGACTTGTGGTTGCCAAGAGGGAAGGGGAGGGAGTGGGATGGATTGGGAACTTGGTGATAATAGATGCAGACCATTGCCTTTGAACAGGATAAGCAATGAGATCCAGCTATGTAGCACTGGGAACTATGTCTGGTCACTTATGATGAAGCATGATAATGTGAGAAAAAGGAATCTATACATGTATGTGTAGCTGGGTCACTATGCTGTGCAGTAGAAAATGACATAACACTGTAAACCAGCTATAATGAAAAAAAATAAAAAAACATTACATTAAAAATAAAATAAATTAAAAAATAAAATATCTGTCAAATGATGGAGCATGATAATGTGTTAAAACAGAATGTATACATGCATGTGTAACTGGGTCACCATGCTGTACAGTAGAAAACTGACAGAACACTTTAAACTAGCTATAATAGAAAAACATAAAAATCATTATACATAAAAAATAAAATTTAAAAAATGTCTGTCAAAAGCTCAGAAGGAATGTCTAAAATACACTTATACAGTTGATTACTAAATTCATTTGACTAGATAAAATTAGGAATAGAAATCATACAGATTGAGAAAAGTAAAGCAAAAGCTTAAAAACCTCAGTATGAAAAATTGGGGTGTGAGAAGAGGTTAAGACCCCATAATTGGGCCACGGAGACTCATAGAAACCAAAAAGAGTGCTATTTCATGGAAATCAAACAAGACAAGAATGTCACAGACTTAGTGACACTATATGACCAAATGCTATAGAAGGTCAAGTTAGCTCAAAGCTGAAAAAAGCTCAAGCAGAGCTCATGTGATCTGCCTAAGGCACCTTCAGCAGACTGATGGGGTTTGAAGCATGAATGGATGTTAGGTAAGAGAAAAGGCTGAGTATGGACCACTCTTTTGAAGAATCATTGACTATAGGAGGAAGAAAGATATGGCAAATCTGCAACATAAAGCAGGTTAGAGGAAGGAATTTTGTGCTAAATTTGACTAGCTTTCTTTACTTTTATTTTGTTTTTAATGGGAGAAACAAAAACATGTTTATGTAGAAAGGAAACCAGAAAGTGAAAGATGAAAGTGACTGGGAAGCAAGTATTACCTGAAATGATTATGCCTGGGAAAGATTAGGTGACATTTCACCCACTACTAAAGATTGCAAAAGAGGATACATGGTGGCAAAGACCCTCAAGGCAGAAGAACATTACCACCAAATCAGGGTTAAAGCAGTCAACTGAGCCACAATTATGAGTTGACTAAATTAATCTACACAAGCTTAAATCCCATGGGAAGTAGATGCTCCTAGATGCCAAGACCATAAAAATGGGGAAACATCATAAGAGCAGAGAGAAAAGAAGGCTTTGGAGAAGAGGGGAGTGTCTAGGATGATGACAGAGTTCGGGAAACTGTGGTTTTTTGGTGCAGGTAAATCAGAAATGGTTCCAGCTGCATTTTGCCTCTTATTTACTTATGTTTTTGGTTTGTCACCATTTAGCCTTTTAAGAGGAGAGTCATAAACTGCCATGTCCCATAAAGTTTGTACCTAATTCTCACAACTCCAGACTGAGCCCAGAGTCTCACCACTATATATGCAGCGACTAATAACCTCCATAGCCAACATTCCGTCTCTATGAAGAAATAATCTTCCAACATCTGTCAGTTTCCTCTAGGTAGCTGCTCTTCAGTCTTTCTCAAAGCTCCTCTGACCTGTATTATATTCCTTTGTTCTTTTCTAATTTCCTTTTCTCTAATTGCTCTTGTGCACCATTTTTGTCATGATTTTCTCTGAAACGTCCCAACATGCTATGAACCTAGAAGATTCTCTCGGTTTTTAACAAAGAAATATTAAAACATTTTCATCCAGAATTCCCATCATGGCTTAGTGGTTAACGAATCTGACTAGGAACCATGAGGTTTTGGGTTTGATCCCTGGTCTTGCTCAGTGGGTTAAGGATCCGGCGTTGCTGTGAACTGTGGTGTAGGTGGCAGACATGGCTCAGATCTAGCATTGCTGTGGCTCTGGCATAGGCCAGCAGCAACAAGCTCTGATTAGACCCCTAGCCTGGGAACCTCCATATGCAGCAGGTATGGTCCTAAAAGGCAAAAGACAAAAAAAATTTCTTCCAATTACTTTCATAGCAATAAAACCATATCTCCCCCTCCCCAATTCTGTGGACTAAATAACAAAGGTCAACCAGTTTATAGCCCAGATATCTTTGCCAAGTCAGCAGTTGTGGCTGATTTATTGCTGTATTTATTCTTACATAGGCAATAAAACTTCACATGACTTTTTCTCATTATCTAATGTAAGATGTTTAAAGATCAACAATATTCCAAAAAGAGAGGAAAAAAGAGAGACAGAGAGACAAGCACCTTATTACACTCAGCAGAGAATTCATGGAAAGCAAATGGATATGGGAAAATCAGCAAACTATGAGGGGGGATATGTATAGATCATTCTATATGAATTACTTTGAAAATACAGATGACAAGAGTGGTAAAGACAATAAATAGAAGGAAACATGAAAATCATTCAATTGCTCATTTGTCCCGAATGCATTTACTCGGTTTTTACCCTCTTTCACATTGTGTGAGTGTAAATCAACAAAATTAAAACAAGCTTGCAATTAAGGAAATTGTTTTCTGAGCATTAAGAGAGACACGTTTTTAATCCCTTGATTTGAGAGTGATTGAATTCTATTATTGGAAATAAATTTTCAGGAACTACTATGCACCTTAACAACAGCATGCCATGGTGCTTCCCAATCTAACCCAGTGAGAAATGTTGATGGATCAACCAGAGGTCTGGCGCCAAAACGCTGAACAACGTAGTTGACACTTAAAGCAACAAAGGAACAAAACCTAAAGTGTAAAATATATATATAATTCAGCAGAGGTGCCCCAAACTCAAATACAAGGAAAATTACACAGAAAATCAATATATCAGAGTGAGACATAGTCTTAAATTAGGGAAGCAGAAGCAGTGGTCTCTACCAAGGGAAGTCAGGATCTAAAGCGAAGGAGCTGCAACAATGTCTTTATCATTTTTACTTTTGAGGGGCCTCCTTGAAGGTTAATGGTAGAGAAACCAACTCCACCTCCTCCATCAGCAGTGGCCAAAGGCTCTCACCTGAGCAGCTTAGAATAACAGTTCATTTACTTGGTAGAAATTCCTGATACTTCTAAAGAAATTTTTATGGTAGGGCTTGGGTGTTACATTTTTGCTTAAAGTTTCCCTATTTGTTACTTTTTTTTCTTTTTGCTTTAAGTATAAAGATAATTTGTCCAGTAGCAAAAGGGTTATTAGCAATTACCCAACTCATAGACACAGAGAGATGTGGAAAAGAGAATCTGGGCATCCTGGCACCTGCACAGTTGCAGGCCATAACGCCCTTCAAGTCCCACAAAGCAGGAGAGAAGTTTTGGAGGAGTTTGCCTTTCTGATGTCCCTTGTGTGTGCAAGACCATCAAAATCTGTTCTTAATTTTGTCCATTAATCCAAAAGAACACCTTCCAAGTAGCACATTTCTGCATTTCTCATCTGCAAAGTTTTCTGTATACATATTTTCTCTTGTTGGATAGGAGGAGGGGGTAGATTTGGGAACTTGTCACACTAAGTCATCCAAATTACCATCTGAGAGGCAGGGCCACGTAGAGCATTCTGAGACAAGGAACGAAAGGCCCTAAGGCCAAAGAAGTGCATGATGTTGACATCATCTGGGGGCCTGAGAGCCATTAGGGTCAGTGACAGTTGTCTACCAGGGATCAAATGCAAGAAATCAGGAGATATCTAGTAAATTCAGTTTATGATCCCTAAGATTTAGAGTTTTTGTCCTAAGAGATTAAACAGAGTGCAAATGTTCTAAGAACACATGAAAAGTGGATGGTTCCTGTATTCTTGCCTAGAACAACCATCAGAGTTCTAATTTAATTTGCCTCGCTGACAGTATTTAAATCACGAGAGTATCCTGGAGAAAACAAACTCTTGATGATATAAATACGTGCAGTAGCTTTTTGCATGGACAGGCTACAAACATTTATGCAGCAGGAGATGTAAATGTAGAAATCAGCTCCTCTCGACCTCCTGGGTAGATTTTCCATTAACTGTAGGATTAAGAAAGCTAGATTGCAAAACCTTGTAGAGGTAGCTTGTATACACAATCCTTCCTCTAATCAAGGTAAATACCTAAATCTGGGCAGTTGCTGTGAGAATGCATTGTTTAAATCTTTGCTATATGCTATGATTTTTAAAATAATAAAAGCAGGAAGAAAGACTGTAATTTTTCAGAGGATTGTGTCTGTGTTTTCATGTATATATCTGGATTAAATATTTGACTTTATGGCTAGGTGAGGTCTTTTTGCTATCACATCAGTAGAGAAGAGCAAAGTCCCTTCCTTGCTATCTTGTGTCCTTGTGCTACTCTTATTTCCCTTTTGGATGTACTTCACAGAGAGAAAACACCTGAGTGGTTTGACTGATGCCTCTAGATGATGGGCTTCATTATTTTATTAGAGGAGGCATAAGAGAAGAGAGATGTCCTGTGTATGCTAAGAAACTTAGAATTGTCTGTTGGAGATTAATCCAGGTAAGTGTAAAAAGAAATTTTTACCATGGGGAAGAAGGGCAATGTTGGGTGTGGAGGTGTGTGTGTAAACAGTCTGAGAAAGGTCAACAGACCCAGCAGAGAATCTAGGGGGAAAGACCTTAGTATCTTTAATCCCCATGGTTTTTCCATCTTCTTATTTATTCCTTTCCCTGATTAAAAAACCTTAAAGACTCATCCAGAAAGCTGTAAACCTCTCCAACCTTAGAGACCAGGTTTTATCTTATACTCGCTCGTCCTTAGAATTTATCTAGTTCTATCCCTATTGATTTTGAATCCATACTACGATCCTTATATTATCTCTATCCCCCTTAGTTTTCCTTCTATCACTCTCTATCCAGCCAGGGCATTTATTTTATGCCAGAAGAGAATATTAGGAGTCTCCTTTTGTCTCACCTTCTCCCCTGAACTCAATCACTCATCCAAAACCCATGCAAGAATTCATTCAGGCAAATCTACTTCTAAAGGTCTGGAATCTTGCCAAATCTCTTCTAGCTTCTCATATCTTCTTTAGGAAGGAAGAGGAGAATGATAGAAGAACTGTGATCAGATAGGGCTTTTTTCACTCCCCTGTGCTGGTGCTGTCAGATGAGGTTACTTCACTCAAAGCACAGGACCCAGGAGAGAAGCTCCTCCCTACTCCATCCCTGTCCCTGATTTTCCAGCATGGCCCAACCCTGTATCCCTTGGAAGTGATGGAGGTCAGCTTTTCCTGAGGAAAATTGACCTGGATTGTGATTTTTCTGTTTGTTTATAGGGGAAAAGGCAAGAAAAACAATTTTAATCTATATAGGAGGCAACAGAGAAGTTTCTGGGATTCCATTTTTCACACCTTACATCATAACGAATAAATTATCCAAGATCATGTCAGCTGCCCTTCTAATCACCATGCTAAATTTGTTTTATCAAGTTGCCTCTGAGAAGCCCAGAGAAAATGGTAAGTTTAAGAATGAGTGAAGTTAATAGATCTGAATACTTATTGTACTGGACTTATGGTGTCAAGAAAAGTTTTGCAGTTTTTTTGAGTACCTGAAGAAAGTAATTTCCACAGATATTATCTGGTATACTCATTCTATCATTTTATCACTCAGTGGTCACATTAAACTTGTACTGACCCTGGGAATCAACACTGCTAAAGACATAAGATTGCAGACTCCAGAATCTGGAGGGTTCACAAATTCTAGTGGAGGAATAATGAGAATGAGGGGATTATTCAGGAAGAATTAGGACTAATCTGTATGAATTTTTTTTAAGTTCACAGTAAGGTTTTACTTTTTCAATTTTTTTCTTCCAGTTTAAGATATAACTGACACACTGTACTGTATAAGTTTAAAGTAGAGAGCAGAATCATTTGCCTTACATTTATCATGAAATGATTAGTTTTATAATTTTAGTGAACATCCGTCATCTCATATAAATACATATTTAAAATAGAAAAAAAAATTTCCTGTGATGATATCTCTTAAGATTTACTCTCTTAACAACTTTCGTACATAACATAGAGCAATGTGAATTACCTCTTTCATTTTGTACATTATATTCCTAGCTTTTCTTTATCTTATAACTGAAAACTCTGTACCCTTGACTACCCTTTTCAAATTCCCCTTCCTCCACTCCCCTCTTCTAGTAACCACAAATTGGATCTTTTTTTTCTATGAGTTTGTTTATTTGTATGTTGTTGAAGTATAATTGACCTAAAATACTATTAAAGTTCTGGTACACAACAGAGTGACTAAATATTTCTATGTTTCAAAATCATTACCAGGATAAGTCTAGTTACTCTTTGTCACCATAGAAAGATATTACATAATTATTTACTATACTTCCCACCCTGTACATTTCCTATTTGTGACTCAATTATTTTGTAACTGTAAGGTCGTACCTCTTAGTCTCCCTCATCTACATCCCTACTCATCCCAACCCCTCCTCTCTGACAAATACCTGTTTGCTATCTAGATGTATGATTCCATTTCTGTTTTGTTGTTTTAGTTTGTTTGTTTGATGTCTCTTTGATTCCACATACAAGTGAAATCATTCAGTATTTTCTTTCTCTGACTCATTTATTTCACTTAGCATAATACCCTCTAGGTCATCCATGTTGTCACACATAGCAAGATTTCATCCTTTTATAGCTAGTAGTATTCCATTATATTAGTTTTCATTCATTAATTGATAGGCACTTAGGTTGTTTACCTATCTCAGCTACTGTAAATCTGTAAATAATACTTCAGTGAATATTGGGTGCATGTATCTTTTCAAATGAGTGTTTTTGTTTTCTTCAAATAAATGAATCCAGGAGTAGAATTGCTGGATCATGTGGTAGTTCTATTATTACTCTTTTGAAGAATCTCCATACTGTGTTCCGTAGTGGCTACATCAATCTACATTCCCATCAGCTGTGGCCAAGGGATGCCTTTTTTCTACATCCTCACCAACACTTGTTATTTATTGTTTTTTTTTTGTTGTTGTTGCTGTTGTTTGTTTTTGGTGATAGCCATTCTAACAGATGCGAGGTGAGATCTCATTGTGGTTGTGAGTAGTGATGTTGAGCATCCATCCATGAAGCCAGATTTATCTTGATCTCTGACTTGAGGCTATACTACAAAGCTACAGTGATCAAAACATCACGATTCTGGTCCCAAACAGACACTTAGATCAATGGAATAGAATGGAAAGCCAAAACACCTCCGGTCAGTTCATCAACAATGAAGGAGGCAAGAATATACATTGGGCAAAAGAAAGTCTCTTCAGTAAGTGGTGCTGGGAAAACTGGACAGCTCTATATAAAGGAATGAAATTATAATATTTTCTCACTCCATTCACAAAAAAATTAACTTGAAATGTATTAAGACTTAAATGTAAGACCAGAAACCATAAAACTCCTAGAAGAAAACATAGGCAATACACACATTGATTTAAGTCTTAGCAGTATTTTTTAGAACTTTCTCCTCAAGCAAGGGAAACAAAATCAGAAATCAACAAATGGACCTAATTAAATGCAAAAGTTTTTATAAAAACAAAAGACACCATACTGAATGGAAGAAAACATTTGCAAATGATATGACCAATAAGGGGTTGATATTCAAAATATATAAGCAGTTCATACAACCCAATATGAAAACAAACCACCTGATTTATAAATGGGCAAAAGGACTGAATAGACATTTACCCCAAAGACATACAGAATACCAACAGGTCTTCTGATGTTTTTAAACGTTTTGTCTCAGGCATCTGTCATAATGTCTCCTCATTTATTTTTTATTTTATTTGGTTTTATTTATTTATTTATGCTTTTTAGGGCTGCATGTGTGGCACATGGAAGTTCCCAGGCCAGGGATCAAATTGGAGCTGCAGCTGCCAACTTACTCCACAGCCACATCAATGCAGGATCCAAGCCACATCTGTGACCTACACCATGGCTCACGGCAATGCCAGATCTTTAACCCACTGCATCCTCATGGATACTTGTCAGGTTTGTTACAACTGAGCCAAAATGGGAACTCCTACTTTTTATTTTATTTATTGTAGTCTTTTCTCTTTTTTCACAAATAATCTAATCCAGCTAAGTGCAAATTTTATCTTTTTAAAAAACCTATTCATTGTTTTGTTAATTTCTTCTATTGTTTTTGTATTATCCATTTGAATTATCTCGGCTCTGATCCTTATTATTTCCTTCCTCCTGCTAACTTTGAGTTGAGTTTGTTCTTTTTATAGTTCATTAAATTGTTTATTTGAGATCCTTCTTCTTTTTAGCATATGATTTTATATCTATAAATTTCCCTCTTAGTAATGCTTGGACATAGATGCAACAATCCTCAATAAAATATGAGCAAACTGAATTCAGTAGCACATCAAAAAATTATATGTCATGACCAAGTGGGATTTATCTCTGAGATAAACGGTTGGTTCAACATACACAGATCAATCAATGTGATACAAGGTATTAACAGAATGTAATATTGAAAACAAGATGATCATCTCAATTGATGCAGAAAAAGCACTTAACAAAATTTGACATCCATTCAGGATTTAAAAAAAAACCTCCAGGAATTCCCTGTGGCCTAGCAGTTAAAGGACCTGGCATTGTCAGTGCTGTAGCTTAGGTCATTACTTTGGCTTAGGTTTCATCCCTGGCCTGGGAACTTACACATGCCATAGACATGGCAAAAAAAAAAAGAAAAAAGAAAATTCAAATGAAAGAGATATAGAAGAAACTTATCTCAACACAATAAAGGCCATATATGAATAGCCCACAACTAATGTCTTAATTAATACAGAAAGCCTTTCTTTTAAGATCCTGTACAAAGCAAGCATGCCCACTCTCTCCTTTTTATTCAACATAGTAATAGAAGTACTAACAAAAGCACTTAGACATGAAAAAGTTAAAGATAGCCAAATCACAAAGGAAAGGTAAAATTGTCTCTTCCCAGATGACAAGCTTCTACATATAAAACCATTAAACCCCCCCAAAAATCTTCAAGAACTAATAAACAAATTACATAAAGTTTCAAGATTAAAAAAAACCCACAAAAATCAGCACCATTTCTATACACTAACAACAAAATATCCAAAAAGGAAATCAAGAGTGTTTCCTGGTGACCTACTAATTAAGGATTTGGCATCATCACTGCTGCAGCACAGGTACAATCCCTGACCCAGGAACTTCCACTTGGCATGAATGCAGCCAAAGAAAATTCTGCATTGGTGCACAGAAGACTCGAAAGAAGGAAAGAAAGAAAGAAAGAAAGAAAGAAAGAAAGAAAGAAAGAAAGAAAGAAAGAAAGAAAGAAAGAAAGAAAGAAAGAAAGAAAGAAAAGAAAGAAAGACAGACACACATACACAAAATAAAATAAAATAAAATAAAATGAAATGAAATCAGCAAAACAAAAATGACATCAAGAAAACAATCCCATTTACAAAAATCACCAAAAGGAATAAAATACTTAGGAATAAATTCAACCAAGGAGGTAAAAGATTTATAAACTGAAAACTATAAAATATTGATGAAAGAAATTTAAGACCCAAATAAATGGACAGATATCTTATGTTCATGGATTGGAAGAATTAATAGTGTTAAAATGGCCATACTACCTACTGTAATCCACAGCATCAATGAAATTCCTATCAGAATCTCAATGGCTTTTGCACAGAAACAGAAAAATCAATGCTAAAATTTGTATGGAACTACAAAAGACACAAAAGAGCCAAAGCAATCTTGAGCAAGAATAAACTAGAGGCATTACGCTTTCTTAATTTCAAACCATACTAATCCAAACAGTAAGGAACTGGCATACAAACAAACACATAGACCAATGCAACAGAATAGAGAGCCCAGAGATGAACACATGTATATAGGGTCAACTAATTTTCAGCAAGGGTGACAAGCAAACACAATGTGGAAAGAACAGTCTTTTCAGTAGTGTCAGAAAACCATACATTCACATGGAAAAGATTAAAATTGAACCCTTATTTTATACCATATGCAAAAATCAAATCAAATTAAATTAAATGCAAAGCAGAGTTAAAGGGAAAATCTGAACTATAAAACTCTTAGAAGAAAGCTTAGGGAAAAAATCTCCAAGAAAATGGTCTTAGAACAATTTTTTGGATTTGATACCAAAAGGGCAAACAACAAAAGCAAAGCAAACATAAATTAGTGGGACTGTGTCAAACTAAAAGCTTCAGAGAGCAAAGGAAAAAATCAAAAGAATAGAGACAATCTATAAAATGGGAGAAATATTTCCAAAGTATATATTGTTAAGGAGTTAATATCTAAAACATATACAGAACTCAAACTCAATAACAAGAAAACAAAGCAACATTAAAAACCAGGGAGAGGATTTGAATTGATATTTTTCCAAAGACATACAGATAGCCTTATATAGAACATGAGGAGTTCTATAGTGGCTCAGTGGGTTAAGAAACCAACTAGAGTCCATGAGGATGTGGGTTCAATCCCTGCCCTTGCTCAGTGGGTTAAGGATCTGGTGTTGCTGCAAGCTGTGTCTAGGTCACAGATACGGCTCAGATCCCACGTTGCTGTGGCTGTGGCATAAGCTGGCAGCTTCATCTCCAATTCAACCCCTAGCCTAGGAAATTCCTTATGCCACAGGTGCTGCCCTAAAAAAGAAAAAAAAATAGGTACATGAAAAGGTGCTCAGTATCACTAACCAGCATGGAAATGCAAATCAAAATTTCAATGAGATATTGCTTTACATCTGTGTGAAAAGGAATTATCAAAAAGAGAAAAGATAAACGTTGGAAAGGATGTGGAGAAAAAAGAACTATTATGCACTGTTGGTCAAATGTAATTAGTTCAGCCATTATGGAAAACTGAATGGAAGTTCCCCCAAACATTAAAAATAGAACTACCATATGATCTAGCAATCCTACATCTGGATATATATGCAAAAGGAAATAATCAGTATGTCAAAGAGATGCTTGCACTTTCATATACATCATAGCATTATTCACATTAGCTAGACTATGAAATCAGCCCAAATGTCTATTGATGGATGAATGGATAAAGAAAATGTGAGATATATATATATATATAATTTATATATATAACTATTTAAAATATATATGTGTACGAATAGTATTATGTATTTAAAAAGAAGGAAATCTTCCCATTTGCAACAACATGTTTGAATCTGGAGGGCTTTATGTTAAATGAAACAAGCCAGACAAAGAAAGATAAGAATTCTATTGTATCACTTATATGCAGAATCAAAAAGTTTTTTAAAAGGCAAATGTATAGAAACAAAATAAAATGGTGGTTTCCAGGGGCCAGTGGTTGGGGAAAATGTGGAGAGATTAGTCAAAGGGTACAAATTTTCTTTCTTTCTTTTTTTTGTTCATTTGTTTAATATCAGTGTAGGCTCCAATTTCTGTTTTATTCAATGGGTCGTCATGTATTAATATCATTAGTTGTTTGGAAACTCAAAATCTTCCCTATTTGGAACCCCTGCAACCTGACATCTGTATCCTTTTGACATTTCCCTGAAACCCTTGAGCACTTTAAAAATTTCTGGCCCAGCTAGAAGGTCCACCTTTTTTTCTCCCCCTCCCTCAGTCCAGTGTCTAGCTATTTCTCTGACGAATTCTGGCTCTACTTTTAGTGGGAAATGCCAGGGAACTCCCAAGTTTTCATTTATAAGTTCTGAGAATCCAATGTACAGCGTGAGAGTGTAGTTAATAATACTCTATTTTATACTTGAAATTTGTTATGAGAACAGATGTTAAGCACCCACACCAAAAATATAACAGTAATAATACTGTTAGCCAGGTAAGTGATGGAAACATTCATTACTTCGATTGTGGTAATCATTTCACAACATTCCACATATGTCAATCATCACATCATACACTTTAAATATATACAACTTTACTTGTCAATTATACCTCAATAAACTTGAAAACAAAAAACAAAAGCAAAGGCAAAACTGAGACATCACTGCACCCCTATTAGAATGTCTAAAATAAAAATTTTAAACCTGGGTATATTAAGTACTGGTAAGGATATAGAATGATAGGAATTC
Source organism: Sus scrofa (assembly GCF_054392235.1). Lineage (NCBI taxonomy): Eukaryota > Metazoa > Chordata > Mammalia > Artiodactyla > Suidae > Sus > Sus scrofa. Next base: position 29,358,138 of record NC_139389.1, on the reverse strand, counting down.
CCATTCACTGTTTATGGGAAAGCAAAATAGTACAGTATATTTGGAAATCAGAATTGCCAACAAGTGACATAAAATCAAATAGTAAGAAAGGTGCTGACAAGTTTATTTATTGGCATAAATATCTGCAACACATTTATTATAATTTTAATACGTATAGAATTTGTAGGATGTCAAATATCAAATAAGGAATACCAAATTTTCATATTTGTAATTTGTGCTTTCTTTTTTGATCAAAAAAAGAAATCTATTGATATTATTGACATAGTATTGATCTACTCCAAACAACCAGCTTTGATCATTTTATTTTCTCTATTTCTTATCTGTTTTCTAGTTCATTGAGTTCTAGTTTAATCATTATTTACTTTCTTTTACTCTTGGAGAGTTTAACTCTTACTTTCAATTTTTTAAATATGAAAGCTGAGATCATTAACTTCAGACTTTTCTTTTTTTTAATATATGTATTTTAATGCTATAATTTTACTTCAAAATGCTACCTCAGCTGTATCCCACAAATTATATTTTAATTTTCATTCATTAAAATTACATTCAATATCATTTATAATTTCCTCATTAGATCGTGGGTTTTGTAAGACACATTTTATTTGGTTTTCACGTATATGGGGATTATCAAAAAATATTATCAATCCCAAATTTAACTATGTTGTGGTCAGACAACACAGTAATTCAATTCTCTAAAACCTATTTGGACTTCATTATATACCAATTTATGGTCTACTTTAATTAATGTTTTCAGTGCAGTTTGCCTTGTTGTGGCTAGATAGTGCCTTACAGATGTCCACTGGTTGATAATGTTAAGATCTTTTATATCCTTACTGCTTTTCATTGTACTTCTCCTAGCAATTGCAGACAGAAAAAACAGTGAAATTTCAGTTAGAGATTTGTCTGATTCTTCTATTAGTTTGGTCAGTTTCTTCTTCAGTTAGTATTTTGAAACTGTTATTAAGCATAAACATTTGGAATTGTGTATCTGCTCTAGGAATTAGTCTTTTACCATTACGAAATGTCCTTCTTTGCCCTCTTGTCCCAAATGTGACAAATAATATTCTCTATTGGAAGAAGAACATCGTATATCCAAGGCCCACCCCAAATTGACAGCCCTGTTTACTGTCAATTGGCCCTGGCAAATCACATAATAGGCAGCCATGTGTAAGTTTATTTCAGGGAAGAAGTGAAATATAATACAATCTCTATGGAAATGCCAATGGCAAGAGAGTCACCAACATTTGTCCTCATGAGTCATGTAGTCATTCAAGATGACAGTAGTATATATGCCGGGGATAAGAGGCAGAAATAAACTGTGAAATAGTCTGTGAGACACAAACTGAAAGATAGCCTAGTCACACCTCTAGAACAAAAACACAAATTTTCTTAATTATTCTGATATTTAGAAAAATACATGTTTCTTTTTTAGTGATCAGTACAAAAAAGATAAGTAATTGTTTTTCTTTGGCATCATTCTAGTGTTTGTCCTATCTGTAGGAAGTTTTTCAGTATATTTTCATTTATTCTTTGTCCCCCATTTGCATTTGTATATGTATTTGTCATTGTTGCTGTTGTTGTTGTCTTTTTTGGGCTGCAACTGTGGCATATGGAAGTTCCCAGGCTAGGGCTCCAATCCAAGGTGCAGCTGCCAGCCTACGCCACAGCTACAGCAATGTGGGATCTGAGCTGTGTCTGCAAACTCCTCCACAGCTCATGGCAATGCCAGATCCTTAACCCAATGAGTGAGGCCAAGGATCAAACCTGCATTCCTCATGGATACCAGTTAGGTTCATTACCACTAAGCCACAATGGGAACTGCTGTATATGAAGTTATAAATTTCATCTTTTTTGTCTGTGCCTATAAGAAAATGGTAATTTTATATAGCCTGTTGCTAACCAGACATTATTCTATCTTATTTTCTTCTAGCGTTATCTTTCTATTTCTATCTATCCCATTGCTCTTTTCATCTTACTTTCACTTCGCTCACGATCCACAGTCTTTCTCTACACTTGTCTTTTTTGAGCCTCAGTGATTACCAGATCCTTTGAGATGTTGATATGAGACATTCTGAGGTATTAAAATGTTTAGATGAGAGGATCTAGATGGTGGAGGAGTAAGATGTGGTGCTCACCTTCTCCCACAAACACATAGAACAAAACCCATCTACATGTAGAATGATTCACACAGATCATCTACTGAACACTGGCAGAAGACTCTAAATCTCCAAAAAGGACAAGAACCCATCCACATAACTGGGCAGAGCAAAAGGGGGAAAACGAAGGGAGAAAGAGGGAGAGTGAGAAAAGGAATCAGGATGGGACTAGCACTCCTGAGAGAAAGCTGTGAAAGAGGAAAGGAACCCACACTCTGGCAAGCCACATAAACGACAGGTAGATCAGCTGAGACAAAGGGACCTCAAAGCCTCAGAGAAAAGTGCAGTGACTGGACTGAGGAGGACAAAGCAGAGTGAGAGCCCCACAGACCATCAGTACCACCATCCCCGGACATCACTGTAGAGATACTTGGGCAGGGACTGGGTGCTGAGACTCAGGATCCAAAGGTCATTTATGGGGAGAAGACTAGGGTTGGCTGTGTGGAGATAGCCTGTGTGGTTAGGGAGTGGTTGCCACAGGCAGGGAAGCAGAATGCCATAGCCAAGGAAACGCAGGAGGAGGTCTGGGCCCTCAGGAGAAGCAAGGTGCCACTGTTGGGGAAGGCACCATAGGGATATTGGTCCCTGTGGACTGCAGACTCTCAGAGGGTGGACTGCATCTGACACAGGCTACAGGTGGTGAGGTGCCACCTGCAGGGGCTATGGGGAATAGGATGCCTCCTGTATGGGCTTTGGGTGTCTGGGTACATCTTGTGCAGGATAAGGGCAGTAGGGAAGTGGAAAGGTACACAAAGAGTAATGCAGGGCCTCTTGCATGGTCTCCAGGTGGCAGAGGCAAACTACAGCAGAGATCTCAAACACCAGATGTGGGCATGGCCACCACCACTAGGGGGTCAGAGAACAGGTACCACCTGCGGCCCCAGTCACCTCAGAGGTTGGCACAGAGAAGGAGACTGCAACTGAGCACCACCTGTTGTCACTCTCACTCCCCTGAGAATGTGCACACCCTACTGCTACCACTGTCAAACACTCTGGGCACTTCCCACACATGCCTGAAGATAACTGTCACTTCCCAGGGCCCTGCAACTAGAAGAGGTCTGTGCCACCTTCACACAGGTCCTTGCAACTGCCAAGGGCCCAGCAACCAGGCATTGGCTACTAGCCCTGCCCATTGCCTGTATCTCTTTGGAAGCTCATGCAGCACACAAAAAATAAATAGTAAGACCTTCCAAAATACCCAGGGGTACTAGCACATATAAATATCCCTCCAAGACTATAGTAGTTGTTTTAACTAAACACACAGAATAAGAAAAATATAAGCAAAATGAAGAATCTCAGGAACCATTCCCAGTTAAAAGAACAGGAGAATTAATCTGAAGGAGCCAAACATGAAACAGACCTCTGCAGTCTAACAGCTACTGAGTTCAAGAAGGAGATAGTGAAAGTACTGAAGGAATTAAGGGTGAGTATAAAGGAATTAAGAGTGGATATGAACAGTGATGCAGACTACTTTAGAAAGGAACTGGAAAACGTAAGGAGGAGCCAATAACAATTAGAAAATGCATTCACAGAAATGTAAGCTGAGTTAAAGGCACTGAAAAGCAGAATGAATAATGCTGAGGAATGAATTGGTGACTTGGAAGAGAGAATAATGGAAATCACCCCTTCAGGATAGCAGACAGAAAACCAAATGAAAAAAACATGAAAGCAATATAAGGAATCTATGGGATAATATAAAGCAGGCCAACCTGCACATAATAGGGATTTCAGAAGGAGAAGAAAAAGAAAAGGGGGTTGAAAATATATTTGAAGAAATTATGGCTGAAAACGTTCCACAAATAAAGGAAACATATACCAAGATACTGGGAAAACAAAAGGCCCCAAACAAGTTGAACCCAAACAGGCGCACACCAAGACTTATTATAATAAAAATGACAAAAGTTAAACACAAAGAGAGGATTCTAAAGGCAGCAAGAGAAAAACAAAGAATTAATTATAAGGGAATCTCCATAAGGCTATCAGCTGATTTTTCTACAGAAACACTACAGCCCAGAAAAGAGTGGCAAGATATATTCAAAATTCTAAAAGGAAAAAAATTGCAGCCTAGAACACACTTCCCAGCAAGAATTTCATTTAAACAAGAAGGAGAAATAAAGACTTTCTCAAACAAAAACGAAAAGAGTTCACCAATACTAAACCCATTCTAAAAGAAACACTGAAAGGGCTCCTCTAAATACAAATGAAGTAAGAAGAAATAGGATGGAGGAAATCACAATTGGAAAGCAATCACCTAAATAAGCCAGTACACAGATCTAAAAGAAAAAAAAAAAACTATTGTAAAAGTGATGATAAATGCAAGGAACAGCAAAATGATAAACATGAAGATGTTTAAAAAAGGACTTCAAAATCATAAAATGTGGGGAATTTCATGAAACTAGAAATCAAGCACTGGAAAATAAATGAGAAAAAACCGACTACATGCAGATTAGAAAACATGCTACTAAAAAACCAATGGGTCAGTGAGGAAATCATAAGGGAAATTAAAAATACCTCCAGACAAATGATACTTAAACACAGCCATTCAAAATCTATGGAATGCTGCAAAAGCAGTTCTTAGAGGCAATTACATAGCTATAGAGGCCATCCTCAGAAAAGAAGAAAATATCTCAAATCAACAAATTAACCCATCACCTAAAGTAATTAGAATAAGAAAACAAACAAAACCTAAAGAAAGCAGAAGGAAGGAAATTGTAAAGATCAGAGAGTAAATCAATAAAAAAGAGATTCAAAAAACAAATAGAAAAAAATAAATAAAACCAAGAGCTGATTCTATGAAAGGGTAAAAAATATTGACAAACCTCTTGCTAGACTCCCCAAGAATAGGAGAGAAAGAACTCAAATAAACAAATATGGCATGAAAAAGGAGAATTCGCAACAGATACTGCAGAAATATAAAAAACCATAAAAAAATACTATGAACAATTACATGCCAATACATTTGACAACCTAAAAGAAATAGACAACTTTTTAGAGACGTGCAGTCCACCAAACCTGATGCTTGTAAATCAATGATACTAGAACTCACCCTCACACCATGTACAAAATTAAACTCAAAATGGCTTAAAGACTTAAATGTAAGACAAGACACCATCAAACTCCTAGAAGACAACATAAGCAAAACATTCTCTTTCATAAATCATACAAATGTTTTCTTAGGTCAGTCTCCCAAGGCAACAGAAAAATAAATAAATAAACAAATAGGACCTAATCAAACTTACAAGCTTTTGCACAGCACAGGAAATCACCAAAAAAAAAAAAAAAAAAAAAAAAGACAACCTATGAAATGCAAGAAAATATTTTCAAACAATGCAACCGACAAAGGCTTAATCTCTAAAATATACAAGCAAATTATACAATGCAACGGAAAAAAACAAAAAACAAAAAAACACAACCTATTTGAAAAATGAGCAGAGGACCTGAATAGACATTTCTTCAGAGAAGATATATGGATGGCCAATAGGCACATGAAAGAATGTTCAACATCACTATTAAAGAAATGCAAATCAAAACTACAATGAAATGCCATCTCTGGTCAGAATGACCATCTTTTTTATTTTATTTAATTAATTAATTTATTTACTTACTTATTTGCTTTTTAGGGCCGCACCTGCCTCATATGCAAGTTCCAAGGCTAGAGTTGAACTGGCCCTGCACTACAAGCCTATGCCACAACCATAGCAATGCAGGATCTTAGCCGCATCTGCAATCTATGCCACAGCTCACAGCAATGCCAGATCCTTAACCTACTGAACAAGGCCAGGGATTAAACCCGCATCCTCATGGATACTAGTCAGGTTTGCTACTGTTGAGCCATGAAGGGAACTCTAGAATGGTCATCACCAAAAAGTCTACAAATAATAAATGCTGGAGAGAGTGTGTAGAAAAGGATATCCTCTTACACTGTTTGTGGGAATGTACACTGGTGCCACCACTATGGAAAACAGTATGGAGATACCTCAGAAAACTCAATATAGAACTAACCTATGATCCAGCAATCCCACTCCTGGGCATATATCTGGACAAAACTTCCATTTAAGAAGATACATGCACGCCTATGTTCATTGCAGCAGTATTCACAATAGCCAAGACGTGGAATCAACCTAAATGTCCATCAACAGAGGAATGAATAAAGAAGATGTGGTACATATGTACAGTTGAATATTACTCAGTCATAAAAAAGAATGAAATAATGCCGTTTGCAGCAACATGGACCTAGAAACTATCACACTAAATGAAGTTAGATAGTGAAAGACAAACATAATATACTATCACCTATATGTGGAATCTAAAAAAAAAAAAAATGGATACAAAATTTGCGGAACAAAAACAGACTGGCAGACCGTGAAAAACTTATGGTTACCAAAGGGGACGAGTGGGAGGTTGGGAGGGATGGACTGGGGGCTTGAGATTGGCATATGAACACTGAGGTAAATGGAATGGTTGGCCAATGGGGACCTGCTGTATAGCACAGAGAACTCTTCCCATTATTCTGCGATAATGTATGTGGGAGAAGAAAATGAGAAAGAGTGGATATGTTTGTATGTATGACTGGGTTACTTTGTTGTACAGCAGAAATTATCACAACCTTGTAAATTAACTATACTTCGATAAAACTTTAAAAAAAAATCCTTACTGTTGACATCTCTGAAGGTCAAGGGTATAATTTCTCCTTTGTCATTCCATGATTGCTGAACGCAATGACACCTAACTGAATAGCTATCTGTTTCCCAGTTTTATAGGTTGAATTTAGTTTTTCTTACATAGGTTTGTCAGAAAAATCCTCAGAAGAAACAGGCTGTGAGTTTCATTGCCCTTTTTACCTCTACTTACTCACTGCTGTTACTTTCCCTTTGGGTTTTCATATTCCAAAATGCAATAAACATGGCATCTTTTTAATGGTCCTCAGTACACAAATGTTTCTGAAAACCTGTTTCTCAAATAGAATTTTATACAATTTTTAAATGCACCTTTTCTGCCACACATTGCCTTCTTTTGTCATCACATCTCCTCTGACTCTGACAGTCCCACTTCCTTCTTTCACTTGTAAGGACCCCTACAATTACATTTGACTCACCTAGGTAATCAAAGATAATTTCCCATCTCAGTTATCTTTAACTGTCTCATCTCAGTGTCTTTAACTTAATCACATTTACAGAGGGGTCTTTTCGTTTTTTTTTTTTTTTTCTTTTTTTTCTGCTCTGTAAGGTAACATACTCAACCGAATCCAAGAAATAGTATATAGGCATGTTGTAGCATGAGAAAATTGTTTACTCATCTGTTACCAAATAGTATTCTATTGTATGGATATACCATAATTGATTCATCTATCAACTTGTTCATGAACATTTGGTTTGTTTTCATTTTCTAAATATTAAATGAAACTGCTATGTACTTTCTGGAAAAGTATTTGTTAGGCATGTGACTTAACTTCTCTTGAAAGTAAAATGGCAGAATCATATATTTTCTAGTTAATTTAGTTACATTCTAAGCACAATTATTTTACTCCTACTTTTCATGGATTTAATTTGCTTTTATTTTTATCAGCTGTTAAGGGGAGGCTTTGATTTTTTTAAGTTTTTATAATTTTAAAACTTACTTTCTTTTTATGATTATTACAAAGCATTTGTTATATTGCTTATTTTTGTTATATTCACTAGTTGTATTTTTTAAATTCCACATAGAAGTAATGTCATACAGTATTTGTCTTTCTCTGACTTATTTCACTTAGCATAATGCCCTCCAAGTCCATCAGTGTTGCTGCAAGTGGCAACATTTTGTTCTTTCTTATAACTGAGTAGTAGTCCATTGTGTGAGTGTGTACTACTTCTTTATGCATTCATCTCTTGTTGAACATTTAGGTTATTTCTATTTCTTGGCAAGTGTAAATAATAAACATTCAAATGCATGTATCTTTTCAAATTAGTGTTTTGGTTTGTTGAGATAAATACCTAAAAGTGGAATTGCTGGATCATATGGTAGTTTTATTTTTAGTTTTTTGAGAAATCTCCATACCATTTTCTACAACGGCTGCACCAATTTATATTCCCACCAACAGTGTACAAGGTTTCCCTTTCTCCACATCCTTGCCAACATTTGTTATTTGTGTCTTTTTGATGATACCCATTCTGACAGGTGTGAGGTGATATCTCACCGTGGCTTTGATTTGCATTTCCCAATGATCAGTGATGTTGAGCATCTTTTTCATGTGCTTGTTGGCCATCTGCATTTCATCTTTGGAAAATGTCTATTCAGTTCTTCTGCCCATTTTTAATTGGGTTGTATGTTTTTTGATGTTGAGTTGTATGAGTTGTGTATATGTGTTGGATATTAATCCCTTATTGGCAAAAATATTTGCACATATTTTCTCCCATTCAGTAGGTTGTCTTTTCATTTCATCAATGATTTTCCATAGCTGTGCAAAAGCTTTTAAATTTAATTAGGTCCATTTTGTTTATTTTTGGCTTTCTCTCCTTTATGTTAGGAGACTATCCAAAAAAAAAATATTGCTGTGATTTATATCAAAGTGTTCTACCTCTGTTTCCCTCTAGGAGTTTTATAGTAGCCATTCTTAAATTTGTCTTTATTCCATTTTGAGGGTTTTTTTCCAAATGGTATGAGGGCGTGTTCTAAATTCATTGATTTACATGTGGCCATCCAGCTTTCCCAACACCACTTATTGAAGGCACTATCTTTTATCCATTGTATATTCTTCCTGCTTTATCATAAAACAACCAACCATGAGTGAGTGAGTTTATTTCTAGGTTCTCTATCCTGTTCCATTGAGCTATGTGTCTATTTTTGTGACAGTACTGTATTGTTTTGATTACCATAGCCTTGTAACATAGTCTGAAGTCAAGGAATCTGATTCCTTCAGCTCTTTCCTTCTTTCTCAAGATTGTTTTAGCTATTTGGATTATTTGTGTTCCTTACAAATTTTAAAATTATTTGTTTTGGTTCTGTGAAAAAAATGCCATTGGTATTTTGATAGGGACTGTCTTGGGTAGTATGGGTGTTTTAGCATATTAATTCCTTCAATCCTGAATGTATCTTTCCATCTGTTTGAGTTATTTCCATTTCTTTCTTCAGTGTCTTATAGTTTTCTGAGAACAAGAGTTTCATCCCCTTAACTAGATGTATTCACAGGTATTTTATTCTTTTTGATGCAATGATAAATGGGATTGTTACCTTACTTTCTCTTTCTGATGGTTCACTGTTAGTGTATAGAAATGCAACAGATTTTTGTAAATAATTTGGCATCCTGCAACTTTACCAAATTCATTAATGAACTCTAGTAATTTTTTGATAGTGTGTTTGGGATTGTCTATGTACAGTATCAGGTGACAATTCACTTCTGCCTTTTCAATTTGGATGTCTTTTATTTATTTGACTTATATGATTGCTGTGGCTAGAAATTCCAATACTATGTTTATAAAAGTGGTGATAGTGGGCATCTTTGTCTTATTCCTGATTTAGAAGAAATATTTTCAGCTTTTCACAATTGAGTATGATGTTAGCTGTGGACTTGTCATATATAGCCTTTTATCACACAAAGGTAATTTCCCTCTATACCCACATCGTTCAGAGTTTTTATCAAAAATGGATATTGAGTTGTGTCAAATGCTTTTTCTGCATCTAGTAAGATGATCGTATGACTATTCTTTATTTTATTAATGTGTTGTATCACATTTATTTACAAATGTTAAACTATCCTTGCACCCCTGGAATGAATCCCAACTGATCATGATATATGATCCTTTTAATGTATTCTTGCCTTCAGTTTGCTGGAGTTTGTTGAGGATTTTTGCACCTATTTTTTATAAAAGTACAGTTGATTTACAAGGTTGTGCCAACTTTAGATTTTTGCAACTAAGTGTATCAGGGATGTTGATGTAATTTTCTGGCTTTATATTTGTTTTGTCTGATTTTGGGATCAGGATAATGTCTTGTAAAGTGAGTTTGAAAGTGCCCTTTCTTCTTCAATTTTATGAAAATAAGTGTTTGCCTCTTTAAATGTTTGGTAGAATTTACCTGTGAATTTTCTTTTTCCAATTCCTTTATTTGTGCATTTAGATTGTTTGAGTTTTTTTGGTTTGTTTGTTTCATGAAATAGGCCTCTATCACAATGAACTTTCCTCTTAGAACTGTTTCCCCTGCATCTTATAGATTTTGGACAAATGTCCATTTTCATTTGATTCCAACTACTTATTTATTTCCTTTTTGAGAGCATCAATGACCCATTCATTCCTTAGTTAATCACCATGTGTTTATTTGTTTTTCCTTTTTCTTCTTGTAGTTAATTTCTAGTTTTATAAAACTGTGGTTGGAAAAGATGTTTGATACGATCTTAATTTGCTTAAATTTATCATCATTGGTTTTGTGGCCTAACATATGATCTTTTCTGGAGAATGTGTTCTTTGGGGTGAAAGGGGACTAAGAATGAATACTGATCCTAATTGCATACATCATATTTTTTGTTTTTCAGAAAATCGTTCTGACAAAAATATAATAATAATAGTGCTTGGAATCATTGCTGCAATAATGACACTTTTATTTTTTGTTTTTTGCATACTTTATTTCAAAACAAGAGGTAAGATATAAAAATATAATGCAATCAATTATAATAAAGCCAATATAGTGAGTGGTGAAAATTAGGAAAAGACATCAATTTTGTCTTGATACATTACCTATATTGAAAAAAATAAGACTGGAGTTGCTGTTGTGGCTCAGCAGGTTAAGAACCCAACTTTTGTCCATGAAGATCTAAGTTCAAACCCTGGCCTCACTAACTAGGTTAAGGATCCAGTGTTTTGCAGCAAGTTGTTGCATAGGTCACAGATGCAGCCTGGATCCAGTGTTGCCATGGCTGTGGTATAGGACTGCAGTTGCAGCTTCAGTCAGACCCCTAGCCCAGGAACTTCCACATGCCACAGATGTGGCCATAAAAAATGAAAAAACAAGATTATCAGGGAAGAAAAAAAATCCCCCTACCTACCTTTATTTCTTTGGCTGGTCTAATACTTAAATTGACACAAGGCAGAGTAACAAGAGAAAAAAATAACTTTGTCCATACAGAGGTCTCATAGATGTGAGAACCAAGAAGTAATTAAAGTAGGGTGCTTATGTATTTTTTAGATAAATAAATAAATAAATAAATAAATAAATAAATAAATAAATAAATTTATTTGTGAAGAACTGACCCGGCAAAGAAACTTAGACTTTGGTACTAAGTACTAATTGGTGAATAAACTAAGCAGAGTTTGTTTACACAGCATTCTCAGATTTTTATCTCTGGTCATAAAGATGTATCTCTACCTCCTGTTGCAGTAAGGGTATCTTTCACATAGGTGATTGATTTTCTATTTTCAGGGCAGTCAGAAAGGAGGGTCAGAGTGTCTTTGCATTGACTGTTTTACAAGTACCTTTAATTCAAAATACTCAATATGCCACTTTGGCATATTTTAGGGTGGCCTACAATATACCTCCTTAAGATCAAAATAATAATAGAAAGTTTTCCTTTCACAGCATGTTTAAACTGAACATTTGTTTATAATCAGTCTATTTATGGACTTATTCTGAAGTAAAAACAACAGGTATATTTTTGTGGCTAAAGTTGTTACTGCTGAGAAGACAGAAACCAGGAAGCTGTGATGATGTGATGCAAAGATTATCCTAAACTCAAAAAATGTCACCTGGTCATCAATGACCTCTGCCTCTAGGTATTTATGGCCTGTGTAATCTATTGTTTCCTTATCTGAAGTTTGAAGGGCTATCACATCAATTATTATGTTACAAAAGATTCTGATTCTGTCTCACTACCAGACTCTCTTCCTTTTATTCTCAACAAAGCAAGTTGTCAGGTTAAGGAAAACCACATGGCAAGGATCTGATGGCAGCTCTAAGCAAATAGCCAGCTAAGAACTAAGATCCTCAAACCAATAGCCATTCTGTTGGAAGTCCGCCTGCAGCCATACAAATGAGCTTGAAAACACATCCTTCTCTAGCCAAGACCCCAGTGGTGACCAACACCTTCATTTCACCCTCATGAAAAATCCTGAGGTAGAGAACCCAGCAAAACTATATCTTATGCTTTGTCTACACAAAATATGAGATAATAAATTTGTATTTTTAAGCCACTAAATTTGTGGTCATTTACTATTTAACAACAGATAACGAATACAAGCTATATTAATAATTATCCTTAGAAAACAGGCATTAGCTCAGAATAGGTCAAGCAAAATGAGACATGAACTAATTATAATTCATGTGCAGGGAATCTAGTGATTTTTTTTAATTCTTATAATTCTGATAAAAACTTTCTTGTTCAAGATGTATAATCTCTTAATTATTGCTATATAAAGTTAACTAAATTTTTTGTTGAGAACTTTGCATTCATATTCATAAATCTCATTTGCTCCTTCTCATCAAGCCTCATTTCTTGAGGGCTTGAGTGGAATGATCCCATGATAATACTTCCCTTAGGTTTAGAGTATCTTCCAATTAAATGTCATGTAAAATCAGCCAAGACCCTTAAAATATTTAAGCCTTCCATAACATAACTGCTAATTAATATATTTTTGAATTATTGTGGAATAGAAAACAGTATTGTTTAAAAGCTTGACACACCTGATAATGCCTGAAACTATAGCTTTTTTATGAAAATTAATAAAAATAATTATGTAATCATATAAAAATGTCATGTTTATAATATAAATATTAATTTAATATTATGCCTCTACTCTGTTTCCTATAAGCCTAAGAGGCCTAATAAAAGATTCTTTTCCCTTTCAGGTTCTCTCCATGGACATTCAGGTAGGATTGAAATATTAACACTCCCCCCAATAGAAATTATCAATTAAATCACTTAAGCATAAAAATAAGATAATGTTATTAATTATAATCGGAGTTCATTTATAAGTATTTGTTTATTAGTTTGCCAGGGCTTCCATAGCAAAATACCACAAACTAGATTGTGTAAGTAACAAAATTTATTGTCTTATAGTTCTGGAGAATATAAGTTTGAGATCAAGATATCAGCAGGGTTGGTTCCTTTGAAGTGATGAGAGAGAGTCTGTTCCATGCCTTCCATCACTACTTGTGGTTTGTCGGAAATCTGTTGCATTTCTTGGCTTGTAGATTTCTGACTTTATCTTCACATGACATTCTTTCTGTGTCTCTTCACACTGTCCTTCTTAATGCATGTCTGTCTCTATGCCCAAATTTTCCATTTTCATAAGGATAGCAGTCATATTGGATTAGGGCATACCCTAATGACCTCATTTTAACTAATTACATCTGCAATGATGTTATTTCAAGTAAGGTCACATTTTGAGGTACCATGTGATAAGACCAGCATGTGAATTTCTAGGGAACACAATTCAGCCTATAACAATTCATTACTTTGATTTGTGGCCCAGAATGTGATCTAATCTAAAGAATGTTCCCCGTGTGCTTGAGAAGGATGTGTATTCTGCTGCTCTTGGATGGAATAGTCTATAAATATCTATAAAGTTCATCTGGTCTAGTGCAGCATTTAAGGCCTATGTCTCCTCATTGATTTTCTGTCTGGATAATCCATCCAACTCCGTAAGTGGGGTGTTAAAGTCCCCCACTATTTATTGTCAATTTCTCTTTTTAAGGCTGTTAGCAGTTGCTTTATATATTGAGGTGCTCCTATGTTGTGTGCATATATATTTACAATTGTTATATTACTTGGGTTTATCCTTTGATCATTATGTAATTACCTTCTTTGTCTCTTATAACATTCTTTATTTTAAGGTCTATTTTTTTCTGATATGAGTATTGCTATTCCAGCTTTCTTTTGATTTCCATTTGCCTGGAATATCTTCTTCCATTCTCTTACTTTCAGTTTGTATGTGTCCCTAAAACTGAAGTGAGCCTCTTGTAGACAGCATATATATGGGTCTTGTTTTTGTATCCATTCAGCAAGTCTATGGCTATTGGTTGGAGCATTTAGTCCACTTACATTTAAGACAATTATTGACATGTATGTTCTTATTGCCATTTTGTTAATTGTTTTGGATTTATTTTTGTTAGTCTTTTTTCTTCCATTCTCTTATTCTCCTATGGTTTAATGATTATCTTTAGTGTTAGGTTTGGAGTATTGTTTCTTATTTGTCTATCTACTGTAGATTTTTGGTTTGCAGTTACCATGACAACCTATGATTATTTTTATTGAATAATCAACTGAATAAATTAATAATATTTCTATCTCTCTTTGTTTTTCATATATTGTTGTAATAGACAATACTGAGTTCCATTAGTCATTTTTACATTGTACACATAGCCTTTTGGAACTTTTGTCAAGTATTGCCTTGTTCCTTGTTCTTTTATTGTCCTTGAAACAAACATGTTCCTCACATGTTGTATGTCTTAAATTTATATTATTTTATTTTATTTTATTTGCCACCCTGCAGAAAGAATATGGAGTTCCCATGCCAGGGATCGGATCTGAGCCTCATTTGCTACTTACACCACAGCTGCAGCAATGCTGGATCCTTAACCCACTGTCCTGGCTGGGGCTCAAACCTGTGTCTCAAAGCTCCCAAGATGCCTCCAATCTCATTGCACCACAGTAGGAACTCCTATTTTTTAAAAATTTTATCACAGTATAGTTGACTTACACTGGTGTGTTTCAGGTGTAAAACAAAGTAATACAGTTATACATATAAATATATCCATTCCTTTTCAGATTCTTTAAATTTACATTAGTACGTCTTATTTTTTTCTCATTCCAACTGAGGTCACCAAAATTACTTCCATTTGCACTTAAACTTTATCGGTTTTCCATGATGCAAGGTATTCTCTATAAAGAATCTATGTATATGAAATGTTTTTGACAATGGATTCTGCTAATTATATTTACTTCTGAATTTATGAATATTTAGGTGGAGGAAATGTATACTTTCTCGAAAACATACTCAGATCATTTTCTTTTTAAACAACTATACAAATTGGGTAAAGTTTATTTTTATTCTTATTGAGATGTTTAGAATTAATTACCCTCTATTACAATAGATATTAGATAATAAACAATCTTTAGTTCTCAGTAAGTAACATTAGCAAAAAGTAAATAAACTGAGGAAACAAAAAAAATAATAATTGGCATATTGCAGAACTGAACTCTCATGTTTCAATTCTTTTAAAGACACAGGTTAATAGTAGCAATGTCATTGAGCTGATTTTTTTTAAGGTGTGATTTTTTAAAAATTTTTCAATGATTTTTATTTTTTCCATTGGAGTTGGTTTACAGTGTTCTGTCAATTTTTACTGTACAGCATAGTGACTCAATCACAAATATATATACATTCTTTTTCTCATATTATCCTCCATCATGTTGCATCACAAGTGACAAGATGTAGTTCTCTGTGCTATACAGCAGGATCTCATTGCTTATCCACTCCAAATGCAATAGTTTAAGTGAAGGTTTCCCATACAAAGAAAATTCTTATTGTAAGTTTGAATATATTTCAAATTCATGGCATAATTTTTTAAATTTCATTTTATTGTGGTAAGAACACAATGTGAGCTCTACCCTCTTAACAAATGTTTAAGTGTACAATACAATTTTGTTAACTATAGGTACAATGTTGCGCAGCAAATCTCTAGGATGTATGTCCCTTCGTTAGTAATTTCCCATTTGACCCTCAACATGGCCCCTGACAACCATTATTTCACTCTTTAATTCTATTAATTTGACTCTTTTAGATGCTATATGTCAATCATGCAGTGATTGCCTTTTTGTAGCTGACAAGTCACTTGACATAATATCTTCAAGGTTTATCCACATTGTCACATATTGCAGAATTTCCTTCTTCTTAATGCTGAACAATATTATATGGTATGTATAAACCTCTTTATTCTTTCATCTTTAGTGGGCATTTAGGTTGTTTCCACATCTCAGGTAATGTGAATAATGTTGCAGTGAACATGGGAGTAGTAATACCTATTTATAATCCTGCTTTCAATTCTTTTGGATAAATATCACAAGTGAGACTGTTGGATCATATGGTAGTCTCTTTTTATTTCTTGAGAAACCTCCATTGGATAAAGGAGGCACCATTTGGTATTCTCACCAATGGTGTAAAAGAATTAAATTTCTGTATACCTTTAGTAACACCTGTTATCTTTATTCAATATACTTATCCTGACAATTGTGGAATAATATTACATGGTGCTTTTCATTCACATTTCGCTGATGGTCAGTGATGTTGAGCACATTTTCATATACTTTTTGCCATTTGCATATTTTCTTTGGAGAAATGTCTATTCAAGTCCATAGACCATTTTTAATTGGGTTATGAGGGTTTTTCTCTTTTTCTTTGTCAATGAATTAGACAAGTTCCTTATATATCCTTGAGATTAATATATTATTAGATATATGATTTGAAAATATTCATTCAAATTCCATAGGTGACCTTTTCATTTTTGATTGTTTCCCTTGCTATGCAGAAGATTTTTAGTTTTATGTAACCCTTAAATTTGTTTTTTTTCTTTGCTCTTTATTTTTGCCAGTGCTTTTGCTGTTAAGAAATTATTACCCAAGAAAGTATTCTCAAAATTAATATCATGAAGCTTTGGCCTTAAGTGTTTTTCTAGCACTTTTATACTTTGGGGTCTTATTTTTGAGTCTTTCTTCCATTTTGGGTATATTTGACTGTATGGTATAAGATAAGGGTCAATTTCATTCTTTTGAATGTGAATATTCAGTTTTCCCGACAAAGTTTGTTGAAAAGTGTATTCCTTCTTCATTGTGCATTCTTGACACCCTTAACAAAGATCAGTTGATCACATATGTGTATATTTTGAAAGGGGGAATCTCTATTCTGTCCATAGGTTTACATGTCTATCTTTATGCCAGTACAGTACTGTTTGATTAGTGTGCATTTATATTATATTTTGGAATCAGAAAAGGTGATGTTTCCAGCTGCATTCTTTCTCAAAATTGATTAGCCATTTATGGTCTTCTATAATTCCATACAAATATTAGTTTTTTTTCTATTTCTGTGAAGAAATGCTGTTGGGAGTTTGGTAGGGAATATATTGAATAGGCAGATTGCTGTGCATAACATAGACATTTTAACAATACTGAGTTTTTAAATCGATGAACATGGGATAACATTCCATTTGCTGGTCTTCCTTAATTTCTGTCATCAATGTTTTGTAGTTGTCGGTATGCAAGTCTTTCACTCTTAGGTTTATTCCTAAATATTATAGTCTTTTCAGTATTATTGTATGAGAAATTACTTTTCTAATTTCCTTTTCAAAGGATATCAATGTTGACTTTATATCCTGCTACTTGACTGAAATCATTTGTTTGTTCTAAATTTTTTGTGTGAAATCTTTAGAGCTTTATATATTTAAGATCATGCCTTCTGTGAACAGAGATAATATTACTTCTTCCTTTCCTGTTGGATGTTTTCTTTTCATTTATTTCTTTACTTTGACTGACTGCTTTAGCTAGGACTTGCAGTATTATGTAGAACAGAGGTGGTGAGAGTAGGCATGCTTGCCTTGTTCCTGATCTTCAGAAAAAGGCTTTAGCTTTTTTATCATTGAGATGATGTTAGTTGTGGGCTTTTCATATATGGCTTTTATAATGTTGAGGTAAATTCCCTTCAATAACCAGTTTGTTAAGAGGGTGAAAAGGTATTCAGTTTTGTCCAATGCTTTATCTGCATCTATTGAGATAACCATATGATGGTCATACTTTATTTTGTTAATGTGGTCTGTTATATTAATTGATTTTGGTATGTTGAACCATCCTTGTATGCTGGGGATAAATGCCCCTTGTTTTTTTTCTTCCCCATGGCCTGTGATCATTTTAATGTTTTCAATGTGTTGTTGGATTTAACTTTCAAGTATTTTGTTGAGTTTTGCATATATATTTATCAAGGATATTGACCTAGTGATTTATTCTTTTGTGCTTTTGTCTGTTTTGGAATCAAGGTAATTCTGGCCTCATAAGGTGATTTTGAAAGGGTCTTATCCTCTTATTTTTTGAAAAAGTTTGGCATTAACTTTTCTTAAATGATTCATAGTCAAATACAAAAAAAATAGAAAGAAGTAAGAGAAGAGAGATTCATCACATACAAGAGCACCCTCATAAGGGTATCAGTGGATTTATCAGAAGAAATCTTACAGCTAAGGAGAGACTAGGATGATATACTCATAGCACTGAAGGAAAAATAACAGCCAACCAAGAATACTATATTTGGCAAAACTATACTTAAAAATGAAGGAAAAAGAAATAATTTTAAAACCAAAAAAAAAAAAAAAAGCTGAAATACTCGTCACCACTAAACCTGCTTTACAAGGAAAATTAAATGAAGTTTTTCAAGTTGAAATGAAAGGATGTTGTTAGTAACATAACAACATTTGAAAATATTAAATTCACTGGTAAATACGTATAGATAGTCAAATTCAAAATGCCTTAACACTGTAATGGTAGTTCATAAACTACTTTTAACTTTAGGGGAAAAAATTAAAAAAACAAAACTATTAAAAATAACCAAAGGTGTAATAATTTGTTAATGGATACACAAGAAAAAAGAGGTAAATTGTAAAGCAATGTAAAATAGAAGTAAAAGTGCAGAGTTTTTAATGCAATTGACGTTAAGTTGTTATAGCTTAAAATTGACTGTTTTAACTATAAGGTGTTTTAGGTAAGCTTCTTTGTAACCACAAAACAAAAAAAATGTTGTAGTGGATACAAACCACATAATAAGAATATAATCAAAACATACCACTACAGGAAACTATCAAATCACAAAGGAAGACATCGAGAGAGGAAGAAAAGAACTACAAACATTACCAAAATAATTTTTACATCACAATAGAAGGTTCTTATCTGTAATAGTTACTTTAAATATTAATGGATTAAATTCCCCAATCAAAAGACAGACTGGCTGAATGGATAAAAGGAAAAAAAACCCAGCAATATGCTGCCTACATGATACCCATTTTAGTTTAAGGACACACGTAGTTGACAGTGAATGGATGGAAGTTCCCGTCATGGAGCAGCAGAAAAAAATCTTTCTAGGAACCATGAGGTTGTGGATTCAATCCCTGACATCGCTCAGTGGGTTAAGAATCTGGCATTGTTGTGAGCTGTGGTGTAGGTCACAGATGAGGCTAGGATCCCACATTGCTGTGGCTGTGGTGTAAGCTGACAGCTGTAGCTCTAATTTGACCCCTAGCCTGAGAACCTCCATATGCCATGGGTGCAGCCTTAAAGAGCAAACAAACAAAGTGAAGGGATGAAAAAAGATATTTTATGCAAATGGTAATCCCCAAGAGAGAACCAGTGCCTATACTTATACAAAATAAACTTTAAATCAAAAAATGTCAAAGAGACAAAGTAGGTCATTATAAAATGACAAAGGAGTCAATTCATCAAGAGGCTATAACAATTGTAAATATATACATCCAACATTGAAGCACCTAAATATTAACAGAATTGAAAGGGAAAAAAAAAAAGAGAGCAGAGAGTTCCCTTGTGGCACAGTGGGTTAAGGATCCAGCCTTGTCACTGCAGTGGCTTGGGTCATTGGCACATTGATCCCTGGCCTGGGAATTTCTACATGCCACAGGCACAGCCAAAAAGACAACCACAACAACAAGAAAGACAAAAGTAAGGGACTTTAATACTTACCCTCAGCAATGGAAAGTACATCTAGACTTTGGATTTCCTGTTTCTAGACAGAAAATAAAAAATAATAAACAAGAAAAAGTTATATTCAATTATACTATAGACCAAATGGACAAAACAGATACAAATGCTGTGTTTCACCTAACAGCAGCAGAATACACATTCTTCTCAAGTGCACATGAAACATTCTCCAGAACAGACGGGGCCACAAAAAACTAAGAAGCTTGAAATTTTCATCAAGTACCTTTCTGACCAAAATGCTATGAAACTAGAAATCAATAACAGAAGGATAATTGGAAAATTCACAAATATGCGGAAATTAAACAACACACTCCTGGACAACCAGTGGGTAAAGAAAAAAAATAGAAATCAGTAAATACCTTAGATGAATAAAAACAAAAACAAAACTTTCTAAAAACAGTTCTAAGAGAGAAATTTATTTTAATAAATGTCAGCATTAAGAAAAATATCTCAAATAAGCAAGTTAAATTTATATTTCAAGTAACTAAGAAAATAAAAATAAACAAGCCTAGTATTTGTAGAAAGAAGAGAATATTAAAAATTAGAGCAAGAATAAATGAAATACAAACTAGAAAAACAATAGAAAATATAAACAAAACTAGGTGGGCTATTGGAAAATATAAATGAAATTAACCAACCTTTAGTTAGAATAACCAAAAATAAAAGACAGAAGACTTGAATAAATAAAATCATAAACAAAAAGAGGAAGCATTACAACTGAAATCACAGAAGTACTACACTATTGTACAGTATATGATACTATGCAGAGATTACTATAAACAATTGTACGTCAACAAATTGGATCACCTAGAAGAAATGGATACATTTTTACAAATATGCACTTTACTCACACTGAATTATGAAGAAAAAAAATCTGAACAAACCAACAATGAGTAAGATTGATTTAGCAATCAAAAATCCCCCTGCAAAGGAAGGCCCAAGATCAGATTGTTTCACAAGTAATACTACCAAATATTTTTAAAAGGTCTAATGCCAATTCTTCTCAAACATCCAAAACAACAGGAAGGGAGCTGCCAAACTCATTTTATAAGACCATCATTAACCTGATACCAAAGACGGACACTAGGCTTGTTTATTTTTATTTTCTTAGTTACTTGAAATATAAATTTATCTTGCTTATTTGAGATATTTTTCTTAATGCTGACATTTATTAAAATAAATTTCTCTCTTAGAACTGTTTTTAGAAAATAACAATACATGGAATTCATATTGCCTCTTTTATTCAATGTAGTGCTAGCCAATATAGGAATCCTATCCAGAGCTATTAGACAAAAAAAGAAAACAAAAGCCATCCAAAATAGAAAAGTAGAAGTAAAATTGTCAGTGCTGGCTGACGACATGATCTCATAGGTAAAAACCCTTTAGAATTCCCATGCCAAAAAAAAATTAGGAGAAAAAACAACAAATTTAGTAAAGTTGCAAGATATTAAAATAACATACAAAGGTCAGCTTTATTTCTATACACTAATAGCCCATACAAAAGAGGTATTTAAAAAGTAACCCCTCTTTCAATAGCATTCAAAAGAATACAATATTTAGGAATAAATTTAACTAAGGAGGTGAAAGATCTATACACTGAATAGCATAATACATTGATGAAAGAAATAAAAGAATGGGAGTTCCCATCATGGTGCAGGAGAAACAAATCTGCCTAGTATTCATGAGGATGTGGGTTTGATCCCTGGCCTTGCTCAGTGGGTTGGGGATCTGACATTGCCATAAGCTGTGTGGTAGGTCACAGGCACAGCTCAGATCTGGTATTGCTGTGGCTATGGCATAGGTCAGCAGCTGTAGCTCCGATTCAACCCCAAACCTGGGAACCTCCATATGCCATGGGTGCAGCCCTAAAAAACAAACAGACAAAAGAAATAGAAGAATACAAATAATGGAAAGACATATCATGTTCACAGACTGAAGAATGCATATTGTTAAAATGTCTATACTACCCAAAGTGATCTACAGTTTCAATGTAATACCTATCAAAATCCCAAATGCTTGTTTTTCTTTACAGAAATTTTTAAAATCCTGAAATTTATACAGGTCAAAAAAAAATCTCTGGATAACCAAAGTAATTTGAGCAAGAAGAAAAAAAGCTGGGAGCATCACACTCCCTGGTTTTAAAATATATTATAAAGCTGCATTAATCAAAACCTAATGTCCTTGTATAAAAATAGGCATACATACTTATATACCAAAGGATCATAATAGCAATTCCAGAAGTAAATTCATACATTTATTGTCGACAGATCTTCTTTGAGAGTGCAAAGAACAGACAAGGAAGGGCTGGTCTCTTCAATAAACGGCCTTGCAAAAACTGAAAATCTACATGCAGAAGAATTAAATTGGAAATTTATTTCAAACGTATAAAAAATCAACTGAAAATGGAATAAAGACTTAAACATAAGATCTAAAACTATAAACCTATTAGAAGAAAACATAGAGAAAAATATTTTTGACATTAGTCTGGGCAATAATATTTTTGGATGTGACTCCAATAGCACAGGGAATAAAAAAAATTTTTTAAATACACAAGTGGGATTTCATCAAAGAAACCTCATGGCAAAAGAATTGATCAACAGAGTAAAGAGACAACCTATAGAATAGAGGAAAATATTTACAAACCATATATCTGAAGGGGTTAATATCCCAAATATATAAGGAACTCAATTTAATAGCAAAACCGAATTACTCAATTAAAAAGTGGACAAAGGATTTGAATAGACATTTCTCCAAAAAGAAATAAAAATAGCTAACAGGTACATGAAAAGGTGTTCAAAATCACTAATAAAAAGAGAAAGACAAATGCAAACCATAATAAGCTATCACTTCATAGCTGTTGAATAGCTTTATCAAAAAGATGAAAGATCTAAAAGGGACAAGTTTGACAAGGATGCAGAGAAGAGGGGACCCTTGTACACTGTTGGTAGGAATGTAAATTGGTACAGCCACTATGGAAAATAGTATATAGGTTCTTCCAAAAATTAAAACTAAAATTAACATATGATATATACCTCTGGATATAAATCCAAAGGAAATAAATCAATATCTCAAAAAGATATTTGCACCCCCATGCAGCATTAACCACAAAAGCCAAGATATGGAAATGACCTATATGTTCATCAATAGGTGAACACATAAAGAAAATACGGCATGTACACATCCAGTAGATATTATTATTTGTCCCTATAAAAGAAAGATAATCATCATTTATAACAATATATATTAAACCTAGAGGGCATTATGCTAAGTGAAATAAGTCAGACATGCAAAGATAATGCTACATGACCTCACCTGTATTTTTTAATTTAAATCAGAATGGCATATCCTGCTTTGTTGTACCAAATCTTATGAATTTACAACCCAAATATGACACAAGCAGTTTTAAAAACTATTTTCCCCGGTCTCCCCAACCCCAAAGGAGATTAAAAAGTAATAATATAAAATGTTAAGATCAAGTTGCCTTAATATTACAACTAATGACTAATCATTTGTTTTTCACTGGTGGCTCCTGCTCCGCCTTAAAAACAGCTGAGCTTAACTCAATGTCAAACCTGTCGTTAAGTTTTTTCATGTTTTTTTTTTGGGGGGGAGAATCTAAAAAATAATATTCATGTGAGCAGAGAGTAGAATGGTATTTTCCAGGAGGCTGAAGGGTAAGACAAATCAGGAGATTTTGGTCAACAAAAATAAATAGTTTTATTTATGCAGGATGAATGATGTTGAGCAGAGTACCATACATTGGGTACCAATCCCAGAGAAGGACTCCAAATGCTCTATTTCACCTTGGTAACAAATTTGCAAAGGAAAACAAAACACAGTCAAGCACTGTGTTCAACAATGATTTACTCACACTGCGAAGAGATAGAGCATTATCAGCTCCAACTGTGTGTCTTAGTCCTTCATGACTATTCAGCAAATGCAGGGCAATTGTGCTATAACAAGAGGACCCCCCAACCCCTCCGTGGAGCCTGAAATACTGAAAGTTAGGTGGGTGCCTGAGGACCATTGATATTCACACTTAAGCACATCAAAAGAACATTCATGTAGCTTGAAACTTGGAAAGATACTCCAGTTAGGGTAATAAGCCCTGCACAGGTAGTATAGGTTATTTCTTGATGAGGAAGTGGTCCCAGCCCATGGTCCATTCTTATGCAAATGAGTTGGGGGCCTAAAGACTTAAGACTCTCCCAACAAATAAATTCTAGAGATCTAATATACAATATGGTGAGTATAGGTAGTAATACTATATTGCATACTTGAAATATGCTAAGAGAACTTAAGTATTTTCACTACAAAAAGAAAGATAACTATGAAAGGTGATGGATGTGTTAATTAGATTGATAGTGGTAACCATTTTGAAGTGTATACACATGCTAAAACAATGCCGTGCACTTTAAATATAGCAGGAAAAATAGAATCATTGAAAAACAAACAACAGAAGGAATAAGGGCATAAACTCCGACTGGATATATTTTAAAGATGAATTAACAAATTGGAAAATGGAGTAGAAGAACCTCAAACTCACCCCAAACATTGCACAGAAAGGAAAATAAATTAAAATCAGAAAGAAAATTTAAAAATCAAAGGCTGAGAGGTTTCAACATTTGCCTAATAAGACTTCTATAAGAAGGGGATGGAAGGATTGGTGAAGCAGCAGTATTTGAAGGGATTGCAGTTGAGATATCCCTGCACTGAAGAAAGGCATAAGCTCTGGGGTTCAAGGTGCACTCAGAATATTGTGCAGGATATATAAAAATAAACTGACCTTAGACATACTGTAGTAAAGCTGAAGAATTTCAGGCAAAAATAGCCACTATAAACAGCTTTCAGGGGACCTGCAAAGGAATGACCTAGCTAACAGTCCATGCCTCAATGTCAACAGTAAGATCTAGGAGAAAATGAAAGGGAATAACTATCAACTTGAATTTTATTCATGGTCAAACTGTCATTCATAGATGAGGGCAAAACAAAGGCAAGAGGAAGGGAACACTTTCAAATTCATTTTATGAGGTTAGCAATACAGAAATACCAAAAGCAGACAAGGACAGCACTAGAAAAAAAAATTAGAGGGAAATATTCCTAATGAATGTAGACACAAAAATCCACAACAATATATTACCAAACCAAATTAAATAATACATCAAAATATTATATATTATGATCAGGAGTTCCCATCGTGGCGCAGTGGTTAACGAATCTGACTAGGAACCATGAGGTTTCGGGTTCGGTCCCTGCCCTTGCTCAGTGGGTTAATGATCCCGCATTGCTGTGAGCTGTGGTGTAAGTTGCAGATGCGGTTCGGATCCCGCGTTGCTGTGGCTCTGGCGTAGGCTGGTGGCTACAGCTCTGATTAGACACCTAGCCTGGGAACCTCCATATGCCGTGGGAGCGGCCCAAAGAAATAGCAAAAAGAGAAAAATATATATATATATAATATATTATGATCAAATGGGATTATCCCAGTGATGTAAGGATGGTTCAACATCTACAAAACAATCAATGTGATACATCATATTAACAAAATAAAGGAAAAATTTATGACAATCTCAATAGATGTAGAAAAAGCTTTTGACAAAATTCCATATCCCTTATGATAACTCAAGAAAGTGAGTATAAGAGACAATTTATTTATGTTTTTACAAGGATTAGAATTCATGACTACATCACCTTAATTTACATAGTGCACATAATATGAATAATGAAAATATATAATTATTGTTGGATAACTGCCATTACCACATGCTTATTAATAACTTTTGAAGGACCTGTCATTCATATATATACATATATATATAGACATAAATATGTAGATATGCACTTTATTTTCATAATGGTAGAAAGTCCAAGCAAGATAAATAATTGGCATTGCATATTCCAGATAAAAATCTTAATCCATTTGTCTTGGAATAAGACAATGTACTTTTCACAGCAAGCAGGAGATACAAATCAGAATTACTTATAGTTGGTGAAGAGGCTTTTGGAATTTTCTTTCCAGGGCTCAGAAATGTAGGTAATTTTGCTCTAGAGAGAAAATTGTAAACATATTTCAATTTTTTCCTCCTCTCTTCCTAATATTGGTCTTCCTTCCTTTTTTACCTTCTTTCTTTTTCTTTCTTTCCTTGTTAGGGCTGTACCTGCAGCATATGGAAGTTCCCAGGCCAGGAGTCAAAACAGAGCTGCAGCTGCCACCCTATGCCATAGCCACAGCAATGCAGGATCCTTTAACCCTATCTCCACCCTACGTGGCAGTGCACAGCAATGCTGGATCGGATCCTTTAACCCACTGAGCAAGGCCAAGGATCAAACCCACATCTTCATGGATACTAGTCAGGTTCTTAACCTGATGAGCCACAACTGGAACGCCTAGTCTTTCATTTTGAATGAATTGGTTCTTCCTTTCTTTTTCACATAGGTGCATTAAGAAGCAAGTATTTAGACAAAGTTCTTAATGTTACTCATCAGGATTTCCTTGTAAATCTATTCTAAGTTGTGTCTGATAACCCAAGCTCCCAGTCCCTCCCACTCCCTCCCCCTCCCATCAGGCAGCCACAAGTCTTTTCTCCAAGTCCATGATTTTCTTTTCTGAGGAGATGTTCATTTGTGCTGGATATTATATTCCAGTTATAAGTGATATCATATGGTATTTGTCTTTGTCTCTCTGGCTCATTTCACTCAGTATGAGGTTCTCTAGTTCCATCCATATTGCTGCAAATGGCATTATGTCATTATTTTTTATGGCTGAGTAGTATTCCATTGTGTATATATACCACATCTTCTGAATCCAATCATCTGTTGAGAACTTTGTCTAGATTCTCATGTTGCAATAGAACAAAGGGTGGGGGAAAAATGTAAATGTAATGTATACATGTAAGGATAACTTGATCCCCTTGCTGTACAATGGGAAAATAAAAAAAAAGAAGCAAGTATTGTTAACTCATTGCAATTTGTGCACATAGTCCTTGTTTCATCTGATCATTCTACTTTATATTCAACTATTTATGAACATCTTCCTCAATAAACTTCAGAAAACTCCCCTTGCAACTTTCTGCCTTAAAAAATTCTGTGGGAGTTCCCATTGTGGTGCAGTGGAAATGAATATGACTAGCATCCATGAGGATATGGGTTCGATCCCTGGCCTTACTCAGTGTGCTGTGGTGTAGGTCACAGATACAGCTTGGCCATGGCTGTGGCAAAGGCCAGCATCTGTAGCTCTGATTTGACCCCTAGCCTGGGAACTTCGACATGCCTCAGGAGTGGCCCTGAAAAGAAAAAAAAAATCTGTGAATTCAAGAATATGTACTAACCTTCTGAAAATTAAGTGGAAATGTTAAAGGGATTTAAATGAAGCCTAAAGTCACATTTATGAAACAGACAAAATAAAAAAGCAAAATTAAGGCAAGGCAACATCTGTCAAATATTTTGCTTTCGTTACCTTTAAAACAATTTTGGAAAAAAATTGTGTAAACTGTTTTACACCCAACTTAAACTAAACCTCAACAAGTTTGCCTTTTAAGGATTTCACTAAATTTTCTTATAGATATTTTAAGATAAAAACTGTCACTGTCCAGCAGTGTACAGGTCACCAGTTAGCAATCTCAAAGGATCAGGGCATAGAGCACTGGAGAGCAGTCCCAGAGGAGAATTCTAAATACTTCTGCCCACTGCATTTTGGTATTCGAGTCACCAGGAAGAGCACAAAGCACTGCATGGAGGAATGGAACTTACACAGAGAATAGACAAAGATTATCTTCAGTAGTGTTTGCTGGTCCCTCATGGCCAACAGGTCTCTCCTGGTGGCTGACACAAGAGTAATTTGCTTACATGCACCACTCTTGTGCTGTAATGGAAAGACCCACCCCTCCCCTCAGATGAAAGATACAAACGTAGGGTTGGCCAAGTACTATATAATGCACATGCTTTAAGTAGAGGTAAAAAATAAAGAGTTCGTTGAGCCTGAAACAGGGAAGGATATTCCCACACAAGATGGTAAGTCCAATGCAGGCTGTGTGAGCTCTTTAACTCTTGGTAAGGAGGTTTCCCAATGCAAAGGCTAATTCTTCTATGACTAACCAGGGCTGATAAACTGTACTCAAGGATTCCCTTTCCCAATATTCACTGCTTTATTTTATACACAGCGTGATCAATTAAAAAGTACATGAATACACATTTCCTTCCTACTCAAACATTTTACAGAATTTCTTTACCACAATTAACTCATATTTAATTTTTCCCAAATCGAATTCAGCCTCAATTTTATTTTCTTTTTTTGTTTATAAAAGACATATGTGCCATGAAGCTGTGTCCTTCTATACATTATTAGAAGTGGAAAATTGGGGGTTAAAATGATGTCACTCAATTCTTTGAATTTCTTTTGAGGTAAAAGTTAAAATTCAAAGAGTGTTTACCAAAGGTAATTTTAGAAGTTCTACCTACTGCCAGTTCAGTTCATTGCAGTTTTGGTAAAGTCAAAGAATTAAAAACCATCAAACCTGCACAAAGATGTATGCTGACACATTATAGCCATTCTCTTTCTCAATGATTTTAGCATTGACTAGAAAGACTTTGACAAGCTTTATAGATTGACTACTACTAGTGCAAATTGTATTTTCACTTAGAGACACCCTGCTTAGTCGAACATACCTGTAAAAAATTGGGAAAATTAAGGTATCAATTTTATGCACTACTACTGAGATACTATTTGTAACAAAATTATTTTGTTAAATATACATTTGGTCCAAACTCTGAATTTTCTAAATATATAAAGTCATCCATAAAGAAACATGTATGAGATAAATTTGTAGTTGGCCTCTCTGACACTTCTTTTAAATTTTGGGGAAGTATAGTTGATTTACAATATTGTACTAGCTTTAGGCTTAGAGCAAAGTGAATCGGTTGTACATATACATATACCTATACTTTTTTCCCCATATACATTATTACGGAATATTGAGTAGACCTACCTGTGCTATGCAATAGGTCCCTGTTAGTTACCTCTCCTATATATAGTAGTGTTCATGTGCCAATCCCCTCCTCCAAATTTATCCCTGCCCCCTCAGTTTCCCCTCTAGCAACCCTAAGTTTGATCTGGACATAATTGAGTCTTTATCTGTCCTTTTTTATCAATATCATTTTTATTAGAATCTACACATAAGTGATATATGATATTTGTCTTTATCTGATTTATTTCACTCAGTATGATAATCTCTAGTTGCATCAATGTTGCTGCCAATGGCAGTATTTCATTTATTATGACTGAGTAATATTTCACTGAATGTATGTACCACTTCTTCTTTATTCAGTCCTCTGTCAATGGACATTCAGGTGGTTTCCCTGTCTTGGCTATTGTAAATAGTGCTACAATGAACACTGCAGTGCATACATCTTTTCTTTGTTTTTATTTTTATTTTTTGTATATAATTTTTTTCATTTATACCTGGTTTACTGTGTCCTGTCAGTTTTCTACTGTACAGCACGATGACCCAGTTACACATACATGTATACATTTTTTTTCTCACATCATCATGCTCCATCATAAGTGACTAGACATAGTTCCCAGTGCTACACGGCAGGATCTCACTGCTAATCCATCCCAAAGGCAAGAGTCTACATCTATTAACCCCAAGCTCCCAATCCATCCCACTCCCTCCCCTTCCCTCTTGGCAACCACAAGTCTATTCTGCAAGTCCATGATTTTCTTTTCTGAGGAAAGGTTCCTTTGTGCCATATATTAGATTCAAGATCTAAGTGATATCATATGGTATTTGTCTTTCTCTTTCTGACTTACTTCACTCAGTATGAGAGTCTCTAGTTCCATCCATGTTGCTGCAAATGGCATTATGTTGTTCTTTTTTATGGCTGAGTAGTATTCCATTGTGTATATATATGACATCTTCCTAATCCAATTGTCTGTCAATGGACATTTGGGTTGTTTCCCTGTCTTGGCTATTGTGAATAGTGCTGCAATGACATGCGGGTGCATGTGTCTTTTTTTTTTTTTTTTTTTTAGTCGTTTTGTTGTTGTTGTTAGTGTTTGTTGTTGTTGCTATTTATTGGGCCGCTTCCGCGGCATATGGAGGTTCCCAGGCTAGGGGTTGAATCGGAGCTGCAGCTACCGGCCTACGCCAGAGCCACAGCAACGCAGGATCCGAGCCGCGTCTGCAACCTACACCACAGCTCACGGCAACGCCGGATCGTTAACCCACTGAGCAAGGGCAGGGACTGAACCCGCGACCTCATGGTTCCTAGTCGGATTCGTTAACCACTGTGCCACGACGGGAACTCCTGCATGTGTCTTTTTTAAGGAAAGTTTTGTCCAGATATATGCCCAAGAGTAGGATTGCTGGGTCATATCGTAGTTCTATGAAAATTTTTCTAAGGTACCTGCATACCGTTATAGTGTTTGAACCAGCCTACATTCCCATCAACAGTGCAAGAGGGTTCCCTTTTCCCCACACCCCCTCCAGCATTTGTTGTTTGTGGACTTATTAATCATGGCCATTCTGACTGGTGTGAGGTGGTATCTCATGGTAGTTTTCTGGACACCTGCATGCAAATCAATGAAAGTAGAACTCACCCTCACACTATGCACCAAAGTAAACTCAAAAATGGCTGTAAGACTTAAATATAAGGCAAGACACAATCAAACTCCTGGAAGAGAACACAAGCAAAACATTCTCTGATATCAACCTTACAAATGTTTTCTCAGGTCAGTCTCCCAAATCAACAGAAATAAGAGCAGAAATAAACCAATGGGACCTAATGAAACAGACAAGCTTTTGCACAGCAAAGGAAACAAAAAGACAACTTACAGAATGGGAGAAAATAGTTTCATATTGGATACCTTTTATTTCTTTTGTTTGTCTGATTGCCTTGGCTAGGACTTCCAATGCTATGTGGAATAAAAGTGGTAAGAGTGGGCATCCTTGACTTCCAGATTTTAGCAGGATGGCTTTCAGCTTTTCTCTATTGAGTATTATGTTGTCTGGAGGTTTGTCATAAACAGCTTTTACTATGTTAAGTTATATTCCTTCTATACCCACTTTGGTAATACTTTTTATGATGAATGGATGTTGGACTTTGTCAAATGCTTTTTCTACATCTATTGAGACGATCATGTTGTCTTGGACTTTCCTTTTTAATGTGGTGTATGACATTGATTGATTTGCCTATGTTGAACCATCCTTGTGAATTGGGATGAATCTCACTTGGTCATGGTGTATGATCTTTTTTATATGTTGCTGGATTCAGTTGGCTAAAATTTGGTTGAGAATTTTAGTGTCCATATTCATCAAAGATATTGGCCTATAAATTTTCTTTTTTGGTAGTATCTTTGGTTGTGGTAGTAGGGTGATGGTGGCTTCACAAGAATATATTGGGAGTGTTCCTTTTTCTTCATCCTTTTGGAACAGTTTAAGAAGGATGGGTATGAGTTTTTATTTGTATGTTTGGTAGAATTCACCTGAGAAGTCATTTTCTCTTGGACTTTGGTTTGTAGAGAGTGTTTTTTATTACATATTCAATTTTGTTTGTAGTGATTGGTCTGTTCAATTGATCTATTTCTTCTTGATTCAGTTTTGGTAGGCTGGAAGTCTAGAAAATTGTCCATTTCCTCTATTTTTTGGTATGCAATTGTTCATACTATTCTCTTATAGTTTTTTATATTACTGCAGTATTCTTTGAAAATTCTCCTTTTTCATTTCTTATTTTGTTATTTGAGTTCTTTCGCCTTCTTGGGGAGTCTAGCCAGAGGTTTCTCAATTTTGTTTAAATTTTCAAAGAACCACCTCTTGGTTTTATTGACTTTTTCTATTCTTTTTTGAATCTCTATTTGACGAATCTCCTTGCTTCTTTTTTTTTTAAGTGATGATTTTTTTATTTAATTTTTTTGTTATTTCTCCCAACATACCTTTTTTCCCCACTGTACAACATGGGAAGTTGATGGATTTCCTTGCTTCTTTATGATTTCCTTCCTTCTGCTGACTTTAGGTTTTGCTTGTTCTTCTTTTCTAATTCTTTTAGATGGCAGGTTAAGTTGTTGATTTGAGATTTTTCTTCCTTTTTGAAGGAGGCCTGTATTGCTATGAACTTCCCTCCAAGAACTACTTTTGTGGCATCCCATAGATTTTGAATGGTTGTGTTTTCAGTATCATTTGTCTCGAGGCATTTTTAAATTTCCCTTCTGATTTCCTCATTGATCCACTGGTTGTTTTATCTCAGCATATGGATGTTCCCAGGCTAGGGAGCTAATTGGAGCTACAGCTACTGACCTACACCACAGCCACAGCAACACCAGATCTGAGCTGCATCTGTGACCTACACCACAGCTCATGGCAATGCTGGATCCTTAACCCACTGAGCAAGGCCAGGAATCAAACCTGCAACCTCATGGTTCCTGGTCAGATTTGTTTTATCTGCACCACAACAGGAACTCCTGATCCACTGGTTTTTTTAGTAGCATGTTGTTTAGTCTCCATCTAGTCAGTTTTTTCTCATTTCCTCTCCTATGGTTGATTACTACTTTCTTTACTAGTCATGACTAGTAAAGAAACTAGTAATCTTCTCTTGGGGTCAGAAAAGATGCTTGAAATAATTTCAATAATTTTGGAGTTCCTGTTGTGACTCAGCAGAAAAATATCCGACTAATATCCGTGAGGTGGCAGGTTTGATATCTGGTCCTGCTCAGTAGATTAAAGGATCTTGTGTTGCCGTGAGTTGTGGTGTAGGTTGCAGATGCGGCTCAGATCTGGCATTGCTGTGGCTGTGGTGTAGGCCAGCAGCTGTAGCTCTGATTCAACCCCTAGCCTGGGAACTTCCATTAGGCACAAATGCAGCCACAAAAGGAGAAAAAAATTCTACTCTCTTAAATGTTTTGAAGTTAGCTTTATGCCCCATTATGTGGTCAATCCTTGAGAATGTTCCATGTGCACTTGAAAAGAAGGCTTGTTCTGATTTTTTTGTCAGTAATGTCCTAAAAATATCAATTAAGTCTAATTTCTCTACTGTGTCATTTAGGATTTCTGTAGCCTTATTGACTTTCTTCTCGAGGTTCTGTCCATTGATGTGAGTGGTGTGCTAACATCTCCCACTATTAGTGTAGTCCCATCCATTTCTCCTTTTATGTCTGTTAGTATTTGTTGTATGTTTCTGGGTGCTCCTATATTAGGGGCATATATGTTGACGATTGTAACATCCTCTTCTTGAATGTGTCCATTTTTCATTAAATAGTGTCCTTCTTTATCTGTCTTTATGGCCTTCATTTTAAAGTCTATTTTGCCTGATATGAGTATTGCAACTCTTGCTTTCCTGTCTTGTCCATTGGCATGAAATATCTTTTTCCATCCCATCATATTCCAGTTATATGTGTACTTTGCCCTAAAGTGAGCCTCTTGTAGGCAGCATATGGTAGGATTTTGTTTTTTTATCCAATCTGCCACTCTCTGATTTTGACTGGAGCATTCAGTCCCTTGACATTTAAGGTAATTATTGATAGATATGTATTTATTGCCATTTTAAAGCTTGTTTTCCAGTTGATTCAGTTTCTTCTTTGTTGTTTTCTTTCTTTCTTTCTTTCTTTCTTTGCTGTGATGATTTCCTTTTATTTTCTGTTTGTGTCCTCTTCCTTTATTTTTGGTGAATGTATTGCTTGGTTTTGATGTGGTTGTCCTGTTTTTCATGTATTTTAACCACATCCTATATCTGCTTGCTTTAGCCTGACAGTCATATAGGCTCAAACATATTCTATTAAAAAAGAGTCTAGATATAATTATTTTCCTTCCCCACATTTTATGGTTTTGATGCCCTTTTTTAAGCTCTTCATGTTTATCCTTTATTTATTTATTTATTTATTGCTTTTTAGGGCCACACTCATGGTATATGGACATTCCCAGGGTAGAGGTTGAATCAGAGTTATACCTGCCAGCCTATGCCACAGCCACAGCAATGCCAGATCCTAGCCTTGTCTGCTACTTAAGTACAGACCATGGCAACACCAGACCCTCAATCCACTGAGTGAGGCCAGGGATTGAACCTGCATCCTCGTGGATACTAGTCATGTTTGTCTTTACTGATCTAAAACAAGTAATCCCCTGTTTACCCTTTTGCCATTCCTTGTGTTTATTCTGGCTTTACAATAGTTTTTCCCCCTTCCCATTTTAGATCTGTGCACTGGCTTTTTTAAGTGATTGCTTTGCAATTGTGATTTCCTCCATCCTGTGTCTTCTTACTTCTTTCCTATTGCAGAGGCCTTTCAGGTATTTCTTTTAGAATAGTTTTAGCATTCTGTATTCTTTTAGTTTTTGTTTGTTAGAGAAATTCTTGATTTCTCCTTCTACTTTAAATGATGTTCTTGCTGGGTATTCTAGGCTGCAAATTTTTCCATTTTAGAACTTTAAATATATCTTATCTCTCCCTTTGGATCTCTAGTGTTTCTGTGGAGAAATCAGCTTATAGACTTACGGGGGGTTCCCTTATAATTAACTCTCCGTTTTTCACTTGCTGACTTTAGAATCCTCTCCTTCTCTTTAATTTTTGCCATTTTTATTATAGTATGTCTTGGAGTGGGCCTGTTTGGCTTCAACTTGCTGAGGTGCTCTTTGATCCTCTATCTTGATGTCTGTTCCCATTATATTTGGAAAGTTTTCAGCCATAATTTCTTCAAATGTATTTTCAGTCCCTTCTTCTTTGTCTTCTCCTTCTGAATCCTTATTATTTGCAGGTTGGCCTGCTTTATAATATCTCATAGATCTCTTATATTGTTTTTATGTGTTTTCACTTTGATTCCACCTGCTGTCCTGATTGGGTGATTTACAGTACTCCATCTCACAAGTCACTAATTCATTCCTCTGCATTGTTCACTATGTTCTTCATGGGCTTTAACTCAGCTTGTGCCTCTGCAAATGAATTTTCTATTTTTTCTTGGCTCCTCCTCAGGCTTTCTCATTCCTTTCTAAAGTACTGTGCATTACTGTTCCTAGCTGCTCTTAATTCCTTCATATTCACTCGGTCAAGAGTACACTTGGATGTCACTCTTCCACTGTCTTTGAACATGTGAACCAAGTATTCCCAGTTATCTAAATATGTCACTGATGTTTACATCTTTTTCTAAACAAAATCTAACCCTATGATTGATTGTTCTTTATTCATTTGCATTTTTATTTGCACAATTAACCAAAACAGCAAACAGCAAATCCCATTAAATATATTTAGAAGAATTATACATGTTAATAAAGTTGAAATACATCTCTCAATACTGAAAACTTTAAGTGAAGAACGCTTCCTCATCACTTTCTAAGGACCTGTCATGTGCAGGTGTGTACATTTGTATTTTAGTATGAGAAAGAATGCCCCAATGAAAGAGGAATGAGTGGCATTGGGCCTACCTCCAAATTCCTGCACTATCTTCTCTTAGAGTTTCACTTCCTAACTTAGTTCCCTTGCACATAGGGATGTGGGGTTGGAAAACCACACTTTGATTGGTAAGATGTCCCTTGGAACCTTATGGATCCAGTTTTCACAAACATGGGTCAAGATGCACCACAGAGAAAACCATGAAAAGGATCCCAATATTTGTTCTCCTTCCTTTCCAATGTTATGCCTTTATTTGGAATGAGTATCTTATTTCTTTTTTTTTTTTTTCCTGTTCAGGGGAGAGAGCACTGCTAAATGGCAAGTAACTATAATGTACTCAACTGTTATTCTCTCATCTGTTTCTTGTACCATTGAAATTCTCATGTTGAAACTCTTAATGATCATCTGCCTTAACTCACACAGAGACATGTTTTAACATGATTATATGTCTTCATCTTATCCTTCCAACTTAGGTTACCTGTCTTCATGTACTATTCAGTTTAAGTGGTTATTGCCTCTTTCATATTGTAGTCATTGCTAATAATCAAGGAGACAGAGACTTTCTGTAACTAGTATTTTTCACCTAGCTATGTGTCACAGTGGAGTATCTTAAGGTTCTGTTATGTCAGTTTTCTCCAACACAGACTCTTCTACATTTAGATCAATCTTCACTTCCATGTATCACCTCTTCCTATTCCTTTTCTGTTACTCAATTTGGAATGATGAGTTTTCCCTCATAAGAATTTATAGGAGATTTGGAGTTCCCGTCGTGGAGCAGTGGTTAACGAATCCGACGAGGAACCAAGAGGTTTCGGGTTCGGTCCCTGCCCTTGCTCAGTGGGTTAACAATCCGGCATTGCTGTGAGCTGTGGTGTAGGTTGCAGATGCGGTTCGGATCCCGTGTTGCTGTGGCTCTGGCGTAGGCTGGTGGCTACAGCTCCAATTAGACCCCTAGCCTGGGAACCTCCATATGCCATGGGAGCGGCCCAAAGAAATAGCAAAAAGAGAAAAAAAAATATATATATATATATATTATATATTATGATCAAATGTCTACGAGCTCCACCGCGATAATTTGCATTGGACATATCCCACGTTAATTCTGTCCATTTCTGTTTGCCTGCCTCTGAGCAGAAGTGTGTGCGGGTGGCTGTGGTTGTCACTTGAAACTGCAGAGGGTTCATTTTAAATAGGAAGTTGTCAATAAATCTGAATTCTCCCTCTAGTTCTCCCCCATGATGTTTACATTTACTTTTTTTTTTTGCAGAAAAGCTTCAGAAAATAAATGGTAAGATTGCCGATATCCCATTGCTCTTGAGCCCCTCCGAAGAGACTGGTTCAGCCTTTCATCTTGTCTGCCGTTTCATCTCTTTCGCTTCTGTCGGCATGCCTTTCTCT
This sequence comes from Sus scrofa, assembly GCF_054392235.1. Lineage (NCBI taxonomy): Eukaryota > Metazoa > Chordata > Mammalia > Artiodactyla > Suidae > Sus > Sus scrofa. Next base: position 29,321,508 of record NC_139389.1, on the reverse strand, counting down.
TGCACGTCCTGTCTACGAGCTCCACCTCAATGTTTTGCATGGGACTTGTCCCACGTTCCTTCTGTCCATTTCTGTTTGCCTACCTCCTCTGCTCTGCCATTCCTTCTCTTTGCAATGCATGCCATGCCCTCCCGGTAAGGACTGGCTTTGCTTCGGTCTTTCAGGCACTTGCCACAGTTTCATGAAGAAGTTGGTGAGATGCAAAGCATTACGCTGATAGGGAGATGGTTTCTCTTCCACGTGTGTTTCTAGAAAACATCCAAACACACGGGCTCTGTCGGGACTTCCAAGTCAGAGGTGCCATTCCTACACAACTGATAGCTCTTCAAAGACTTAAGTGATGGGAGATGGCCCCAAAATGGCTCAGTTAACGCCCTCTGCCCACTGCCCTTTCAAAGCCTAAGTAGCATATGCTATCATCCTTCTGTCCAGAGTGTGCCAGGGCACCCCTCTTCCACTGGCCTTCCCCCTGGGAACCAAGTATTCCCAGGTATAAACACGTTGCTTCAGTTTGCCTGCTGTTTGAAACAAAAGCCAGGCCTACTGGTTGTGTCATTTTGTGTGTCTCAGAGTTCTGAAATGTCAGTTCCCTCCGACGTAGGCTTTTGAAAATTGAGAGCAATCTTCAGTTCCACAGAACACATCTTTTCGGTTCCTTTTGTGTTACTCGCTTTTAGAATGCTTAGTTTTCCTCCCCAGAAGTTATGTGAGATGGCATTACTAGCCTTTTTTGTTTTGTAAGGGCCACACCCACCGGCACAGGGACGTTCCCAGGCTAGGGGCTGAATGGGAGCTGTAGCCACCAGCCTACACCACAGAAGCAGCAAACCACACACCACAGCCCATGGCCACGCCAGACCCGTAACCTCCTGAGCGAGGGCCGGGATAGAACCTGTGTCCTCCTGGATACTCGTCCGATTCACTTCCACTGAGCCATGACGGGAACTCCCAGGAAAGCCTCGAGTCACACCAAAGAAAAGAGAGAGAACAAGAGCATGGCTTTCTGGCACCTTGCTCATTCAATCGTGCCATTCGTTTCCCTCCAGCAACGCATTTTCGAAAACTGCATTTCCCCGAAATGCACGAGCCCGTCTCAACATCGATTTGATTTCATTTCTCTGTGCTTCGAGTAGAAAAATGATCTGTCGCTGAGAACGTCCTTACGACCATGTCAGTTGACAAGAATGGAAAGCGTAGGATTAGAGCCTTGTCGCCCAGGTCTTTGCCTTTCCGCAGGAGATGACACCTTCAGAGGCAATTTTGAAAGCCCTCTTGACAACTACATTAAGTTTAGCATCGCTGTGTGACATGCAAAGCATTAGACACCATCACACTTGCAAAAGCCAGTACCCAGACATACGTCATCCACTTGCTCAGGCACTGTGGCATCTTCGGAAAAGACTTCTTCGGGAGTGACACTTGTGTTTCACATGAACTACGAAACAGTGCTTTCACTGGAACACAACTTGTGTAATGTTGCATCGTCAGAAGTGTCTGCCAAACTGAGAGATTTAACTTCGATCCATGGCCAAGATAGCAATTGCTATCATTTTTTGTTTGTTTTTTTTTGTGTGTTTGTTTTCTTATGGTCACACCCATGGCATGTGGAAGTTCCAGGGCCAGTCGCTGAATCTGAGCTGCAGCTGCAACCAAGACTATTGCTGGGACAATGCCACATCCTTCAAATCACTTTGTCCAGCCTGAGCAAGAACCTGCTCCTCCACTGCAACACGAGCCACTGAAGTGAGGTTCCTAACCCACCGTACCACAGTGGGAACTCCTGAAATAACATGACTTCATTTTATTAGATACATCTTCTGTGTCAGAAACACCATGCCTGGCAATTGTCCTCATCTTGTTACTATCTGTCATGGTTTCCTTAACATTTATATGACTATTTGTAAATTTCCTTTTCAGGAGAACTTCAGGCAACTTGTTTCTGACTTTTCCTTCTTCTTTACTTTCTTTTTTTTTTCTGTTTTGGAGGTTGGATATATTTCCTAGGAATATTTTATCTCTCTTGCCTCTCCTTCCTTTGATATTGCTTCAAGTCACTTTCTTCCAGGCACCTACCACCCTCTCATTACGAGGTTTGTTAAATGAAGAGAACCAGGCTGAGTAGAATGCTCTTTCCTCCATTCCACAGAAAGCTTCCTTTTACCTGGGTCCTCCACCACGACATCTAGATGCAGTGCCCACTTTGTCGTATTTGACATTGTCCCGGTTGTTACTGGAATGGTTCCGATTCCAACCCTGGTTACAGGGATGAGTTTTTTCCTTTGATTGCTCACACTCTGTCGACAGCCGATGCCCTGCATAAGTTATCTTAAGATAGGCCAGTTCACATCTGCCGATCACACTCTCAAGGGACCCAGTGTATAGAAATATTGTTGCCTGACTTGTCCTGGTGATTTTCAATTTACAACCACAGTTCTTACTCTTTGTTCATTTTTATTTTTACCTATTTCTTTATTATCTCACCAAGTTGACCGCCCTCTGGCATCTTTGTGTGCACTTTTTCCCCTCAAGAAATCACACTGGTAATACATAGCTAAAGTCCAAAGTTGTGTTCTGAGATGATTCCACACCTCTCCTTAATACCCTAACACAAGAATTATTTTCAATCTTCATAAGCCTGTATGTGACAAAGTATTCTGAAAAGGGTGGTGGTGCTTTCAATGGAACGGTGTTTAGGGATCTGCCTCTTTAACTCAGGAGTGGACGTGACTTGAAAATACTCCAGAAACACTCACTCGGACATGTAGCGCTCTAGTCATGCCTTCTTTATAAAGTTCGGAAAACCTGTTTCATAAGTGCACATTCAGATATTTTCTCTCAGATGGGAGGATGCACAGTAAGCATGGGGTGAGAAACAGTCTCTCCCGGGGTAACGTTCTTTCTCCTGGATTCAGCACCCATGTGCTTTGGTTCAGAAAAGCTGCCCTTATGCATGAGGTAAAACACACACTCAAATTCAGTAAGGTCGCCATTTAATCAGTAGCAGTCTTGTTGTGAAAAGAGGCACCTGGAAACCTGACCGTGGATCCCATACATCAACAGGGCCTTGGTATAACCTCACACAGGGTTTGTGGCAACTTGACACAAGGTAGCACCCGTGACCACCAGCGTGAGAACTGACTTCCACTTGCACAGCCAGCCCATGGCCATGCTAAAATGCACAGCAGAACAACAGGACCCTAAATATGATCAAAGTGATCAAGACTGCTTTTGCGAACTAAACCCCAGAACGAATCATTCTTGTTTTCTTCAGCTCATCGAAATTAACTCCATTTCCCCTCTGTTCCTTTACTGTAGACGATCTCTGAACACTGCAGTCCTCTGAGCCGATGTGTGTATGGGTGGCTCTGGGGATGTCTGTGGTTGTCACTTGAAACTGCAGAGGGTTCATTTTAATTTTTTTTAAATTTTTTTTAAATTTTTTTTTCCCACTCTACAGCAAGGGGGTCAGGTTATCCTTACATGTATACATTGCAATTACAGTTTTCCCCCACTCTTTCTTCTGTTGCAACATGAGTATCTAGACATAGTTCACAATGCTATTCAGCAGGATCTCCTTGTAAATCTATTCGAAGTTGTGTCTGATAAGCCCAAGCTTCCGATCCCTCCCACTCCCTCCCCCTCCCATCAGGCAACTACAAGTCTCTTCTCCAAGTCCATGTTTTTCTTTTCTGAGGAGATGTTCATTTGTGCTGGATATTAGATTCCAGTTATAAGTGATTTCATATGGTATTTGCCTTTGTCTTTCTGGCTCATTTCACTCAGGATGAGATTCTCTAGTTCCATCCATGTTGCTGCAAATGGCATGATGTCATTCTTTTTTATGGCTGAGTAGTATTCCATTGTGTATATATACCACATCTTCCGAATCCAATCCTCTGTCAATGGACATTTAGGTTGTTTCCATGTCCTGGCTATTGTGAATAGTGCTGCAATGAACATGCGGGTGCATGTGTCTCTTTTAAGTAGAGCTTTGTCCGGATAGATGCCCAAGAGTGGAATTGCAGGGTCATATGGAAGTTCTATGTGTAGATTTCTAAGGTATCTCCAAACTGTTCTCCATAGTGGCTGTACCAGTTTACATTCCCACCAACAGTGCAGGAGGGTTCCCTTTTCTCCACAGCCCCTCCAGCACTTGTTATTTGTGGATTTATTAATGATGGCCATTCTGACTGGTGTGAGGTGGTATCTCATGGTAGTTTTGATTTGCATTTCTCTTATAATCAGCGATGTTGAGCATTTTTTCATGTGTTTGTTGGCCATCCACCTTTGTTCCCAACAAGTGGGATGAAAGCTATTATGGCAAAACAAAAAAAGGCGAAGTGGAAGACTTCTGTGAAAATAATACACAAATACCATTTTCCTGGAGTGACTGCAGAGATTAGTGCCATCGTCAGTGACTTGAAGGACACAGAGGTAGTGATTTCCCACATCTTCCTTCAATGCACCAATTTGGCTTATACAGAAAACAGATGGATCTTGGAGAATGATCATGGATTATCACAAACCTAACCAGGTGGTGACCTCAATTGTATCTGCTGTATTAGATGTGATTTTTATCACTTGAGCAAATTAACACACCCTCTGATAAGTAGCTATTGATCTTGCAAGTGCTTTTCCTTGATTCTTGCTATTAGAGACCACCAGAAGCAGTAATGCTTTCAACGAGCAAGGCCACCAATATAACTTGTCTGAAGACTACATTGTTAATAGACTCAAAGCCTTTTTGATTGGAAAAGAGGTGAAGAAGCTCCAGATTGCTAGATATATTTTCCAATCTATTTTATTATACCTTTATGATTAAAAAAATATATATTCATGCCTATGGGAAGAAGTGAGTTATAATCTTTTGAGTGTACCCTGAAGAATCAGACCTCTATACACATAACGTACACTTTTATACCAAGAACTTTTGCTGTGTTTGGAATGTCAAGTCTTTCCTAGTTGTGTCTCTATAAATAGATCCCCAAGTTTATGTTCAGTCTGATATTCCTTTGAAACTTGCTTAAGTGTTAATAATCTCATTCGAGATTTGGGTTTGCATTTTCCAAACAGGCAGAAGTCTGACATGGATATAAATGCTTGCCTGCTTTTGGGGAAAAAAAATAAACTTATATTCTCCTAATCCTAACCTTGTCATGTTAATGTTAAAGGGTCACCATGTTCCACCTCTCCAGTCCAGATGTCATAGTCCATAGAAGAGTTTTGCAAATCACAGTCCCTGATCCTATCCTGGCCCATAGTCTGTTTTTGCATAAGATACAACCAAGAAGATTTTTCACATTTTTAAAGGGATGTAGGGAACAAATATATGACACAGACTATATGTAGACTACAAAGCCCTAAAACAATTTACTTTCTGACCCTTTATAGAATAAACATGCTGACTTCTAGTCTACAGTATTGATAGCTATAGAGTTGCACAGTGTACCTCCTGTGCAACTCTACTAGGTTTCCAAGATATTTATATTTTATATTTTGCCAAAAATTGTTACTTTCTATAGTTTTTTCTTTCCAGCTCCTGTTTATATTTCATACTCTTGCCACCATATTTCTCTTATAAAATAATATGGATTATTTTTAATAAGAAAACCTAACCTACAACATTCCTATTCATTCATTTTCTTTAACATGATCTCTTTTTTCTCTCTCTCTCATGTGGCAAAAAGTTCTATTCAAGGATTAAAAACTGTACCTAAAAATTGTTCAGACTATAATGGGTTGTACATAAATGAAAGCACATTAATGAAGCACACTTTAAAAGGTGATGTGTGTGTGTGCATGTGTGAGCGCACATTATTTTTTCCATTTGGGGATACTAGATGTGAGACCAGAGTTGCCAAGAGTATATATATATATGACTCCTGACAACATAAGAAAGGTACATCAGATTAGGATGACTAAAATAATTTTAAAGAATAATATTTTCTAAAAGAGAATTATTATTATTATTATTATTATTATTATTATTATTATTATTTGGTCTTTTTGCTATTTCCTGGGCCGCCCCCATGGTATATGGAGGTTCCAAGGCTAGGGATCCAATCAGAGCTGTAGCCACTGGCCTACACCAGAGCCACAGCAATGCGGGATCCGAGCCGCATCTGCAACCTACACCACAGCTCAGGAAAATGCCAGATCGTCAACCCACTGAGCAAGGACAGGGACCGAACCCGCAACCCCATGGTTCCTAGTCGGATTCATTAACTACTGTGCCATGACGGGAACTCCTAAAAGAGAATTATTGAAGCACTTCAGGCCTGAACTGCCAAGTATCTAGATGGAGCCTAAATATAATATAGAACTACATAAATAACTGAGAGGTGTGAGACAAAAGTAATTGGTTTGAACCACAGCCAAAGATAATATTCAAAATCCTCACGAGCCAGGACAGTGCATACATTTTTATATTCCACTCATTTATAGATTTGCCTTGTTTTATTCTGCGAATTGCAAAAGAGTAAGTTTTATGTTTGGGATTGGCAACCATTAAAATAAAAATTAGATTAAATTCCAATTAGGACATATTAAATTATTTGATGAATTTTTAATATGAAATGAAGTAGACTAGTTAATATAACAGATACAGGGAACTCTGGACTGGTTTCTTTATAAAATGATTAAATCTTACTTGGTGTGATCACAGAGTAATGATGTTCAATTTCTTCACAAGAGAGCTCTTATTCTTGTAGTCTTATTTCAAAGATCACCCTTGCTTTATATATTCTTTGAAGTCAGAGTATTTAGAAAATAAGGAAAATGAAATACTACATCCGAGATGAAGTCAAACTGATGCTGGAAAGATGTTATTGGGATTGGGTTCTTGTTCACACAGCTGAAGAATGAACTTCGTGAACACACAGGCAGCAAGCAAGCAAAGTCGTTATTACAGGAAAGCAAATAGCTCCCAGGACAGCTGGGAGGGGGGAGAAGTGTCCCCTTCTCTATCATCCTATAGGAGTTTTTATCTCTTAAAGATGGGGGGGTACCAAGGTGGGGTCCAGAAAGATGTGGTTTTCTCCCATTGGCCTTGCCCAATTACCTATATCAGTTCCTGTCCAGTAGGGGTCTAGAGGTGGAAATGTCCCATATGTCTCAGGGTTTCTTTGCTCTTTTCTTCCTGTAAACTGAGTTACAGGGGGTTAGAGATTAATGATCACCTGGGCATAGGTACACTGCCTATAGTAAACAAGGCCTGTGGGGATGTTACTCCCTAGAGCCCTTAAGCTACAAATGTTAATCAATAGCCATAGCAAAGAATGCATGGGAACCCATGCTCCTACCCTGACTCCCTGAGTTAATATTCTGCCTCAAAAGAACTCAGCCATACCTTTAATCAAAGGTCAATTATACATTAATGTAACCGAGCCAGTACCCTGTTTGGCATACAAGACTTTCTGTGTCCTCCATCTATTATATTTAGGGAATAAGCCTCAGCCACTATGACCTTCTGTGAGTTCCAAAGGGCAGCTGCTAATCAGGGAAGGGAGGGCATGTAGAGACCAGGGAGGAACAGTCAAGGTGGTGCAGCCTTAGGGCAGGTCCTGGTTCCTCCTCAAAGACTATGGATAATAATCTCCTTGAGGCTTTCTGAAGAACTGAAACCTCCAGCAAATGGAAGAAGGACTTGATGAAGCATTCTTCATTCCTGGAAGAAGAAGGACCACTAGAATCTGTCCTGGGGCCACAAAACACCAGCTTTGAAAGACAATGCAAGCTTGCCTCTACCCTGATCTTTATCTGTGGCCCTATTTTCCACTTCTCAAACCATAAAACCACCTCCTAATCACTTCCAAAGGAGGCACAGTCTTTAAGGCATTAGCCTGGTGTGACACCCTTTGTCTGACAAAGCAATAAAACTATCTTTTTCTCCTTCACCCAAAGGTGCTGTTTCTATTTGGCAACAGTAGGCAGAGGTTGAGTTTCAGTAACATTAACTACCCTCATGAGTTTTAGTGGCACATAACACTTTTGGGTGAGGCACCACAATATCTTTATACCCATGGGTCAAGAACACTAGATTAATTGTGGTTGAAACGGAGTTCAAAATATTTCTTTTGATAAGAAGTGGCTGGTTTGATAAGAGGGTCCTTGCACAATACAATCCCTTCCATTTCACCCTGACTTGAGGGCTCAGCAGGAGCTCTCAGATAAGGGATAGGAGGAATGGGATGACAGGTAGAACTGTGCTTCTTAACTCTGGTTGCACAGTATAATCCCATGAGAATGTATTTTAAGTTACTGGTTGATAGCCCTACCTTCTCTTTCTTCCTCCCATCCCCAAGAAATTTCTATTTAATTAGTCTGAAGTGGGAACCGGGCAATGGTTCTTTTTAAAAGCTCTTAGCTGGTTCTAATGGTACCTGGGGTTGAGATCAGTTGATCTAGAAATAGGGTTAATATTTTAAACAATTCAAGTAGCCAAAGGGGCCTTGACACACACTGACTGCCCAGTCAGAATATGCAGTTCTCAGCAATAACAATAAAGACTGACATAAGGCTGGTTGGCTGGCCAAAAATGAGATTTTTATATCCCTGCAAAGCATGGTTTAAAATTAATTATATACTTTTTGGTGGCTATGAAATGGAAGAATTGTGTGGTTCTTTTCCTAACCTCATTCCCTGTCTTTTCATTCCATCCAAGATGGGTAAGAGATGCTACGAAATGGCTCAATTCAAGACACCCTCGGTAGAGGGCTTACAGGCTCATGAAAACATGCTCAGCATCACTAATTATTAGAGAAATGCAAATCAAAACACAGTGGGATATCACCTCATACCTGATAGAATGGCGATTATTACAAGTCAAATATAGGTGAGGCTATGGAGAAAAGGGAACCCTTACACACTATTGGCAGGAATGTAAATTGGTGCAGTCTCTGTGTGAAACGGCATGGACATTCCTCAGCAACTTAAAGATAGGATTTTCCCCCTGTGGCACAATGGGACTTGTGGCATCTTGGGAGCCCCAGGACACAGGTCTGATCCCTGACCAGGCAGAGTGGGTTAATGATCTGGCATTGCCACAGCTGCAGCTTAGGTTGCGACTGTGCCTCGGATCTGACCCCTGGCCAGGGAAATCCATATGCTGTGGGGCAGCCAAAACACAAAAAACAACTACAATATGATCCAGCAATTCTACTCTGGGTATATATCTGAAGAGAACAAAAACACTGATTTGAAAAAAAAATGTACCCCAATATTCATAGCAGCATTATTTACAATAGCCAAGATATGGAGGCAACTTAAGTGTCTATCAACAAATGAATAAAAGAGAAGATTTGGAATACATATGGCATATAAATGTGTGTATGTGTATCAATATGAGTGTGTGGGTATAAAGTGAAGTATTACTCAGCCATAAAATAATGAAATTCTGTCATTTGCAACAACATGGATAGACCTATTATGCTTAGTGACAAAATTCAGAGAGAGAAAGAAAATTAACACTTACATGTGGAAGTGTAAAAGTAAAACAAATGTATATGACAGAACAGAAACAGACTCACAGATATAGAAAACAAACCAGTGGTTACCAACAGGGAGAGGGAAGGTGGAAGTCGTGTTACTCAAACTTGGCCTCTGTCCACCAGGGCTGAATAGAAACTCAGAGACAGAGTTTGGGGCCTAGGAGAAAATATTGCTTTGCCAGGCAAAGGAGCGCACAGCAGGCGAATGCCCTAAAGACTATGCCCTCCCTTGGGAGAAATTAGGAAGTGGTTTTACAGTTGGAGAGTAGAAAATAGGGCTGGAGATAAGGATCAGGGTAGATGCAAGTTTTCATCCTTCTTCAAAGCTGGTGTTTAGTGGCCCTGGGGCTGGTTCCTGGGGTCCTCCTTTCTGGAATGAAGAATGCTTCACCAAGTAGTTAGCATCATTCATGTGTTGGGGGTTTTAGTTCTGCAGAAGAGCGCAAAGATATTGTTCCGTGTATTCCTTGATAGAGGAAACAGAACCCCGGCCCCAAAGCGGCACTTGACTCTTCCTCCCTGGTCTCTGCATCCCCTCCCTTCCCTAATTAACAACTGCTTGAACCTGCCCTTTGGAACTCAGGGGAGGTCATGGAGGCTGAATAAGGCCTATTTCCTACAGACAGGAAATGGGGGACAGAGAAAGGCTGTTGTGTCCAGAAGCTCCACAGGGCCCTGCTCAGTTTCATATTGAATCACTATACCAAACACCTGAAACTAACGTATTATTGTAAATTAACTATACTTCAATAAAAAAAAATCATGGAAATAATAGGGACTGCCTTAGTATTACTTCTCATTTTTCTACAAAGTTGAGAAGATAAGGAGAATACACAACCTTCTTCCATAAAGCTGCAAAGGTAAGAATTTTCAAAAAGGGTTATTCTCCAGTAGCCGTTTCCTAAGGAGAACTGGGACAGGCACACAGATAAGTTATGTGTTAGTCTTTGGGTGAACACTCTTGGCAATTAACACCAATGAAGACAATCTTTTGGGTCAATTTTTTCCTCTATATCAACAGATTATGAAGACCTTCAGAGAAAAGAGGACTAATTCCCTTTTTTTTCAAGTATTGTCAAAAGACTTAAAACACTTCCCATCCTTTTGATTATTCATTCACATGTAATATGTGTGAATGGAGCACAGGCTAGTCCTGCCCCAAATTACCCTAAGTGTTTATAAAAAGTGACTTCATCCAGGTCCTGTCTTGGATGAGATAAAAATTTCTTGGGAGGGGACATCCTGTTGTGGCTCAGCAGAAACAAATCTGACTGGTATCCAAGAGGACACAGCTTAGATCTCTAGTCCCACGCAGTAGGTTAAGGATCCGGCGTTGTCGTGAGCTGGATAAGATCTCAGACATGTCTCAGATCTGGCCTTGCTGTGGCTGTGGCGTAGGCCAGTGGCTACAGCTCCAATTGGACCCCTAGCCTGGGAACCTCCGTATGCCTCGGGTGTGGCCCTAAAAAGATTTTTTTTTCCCCTTGGGAATGGGGAGGGGGAGAGGAGGGAAAGAAGGCAGGGCTATGAATCAGTAATTTAATGACAGTCTCAAGTGACTATGCAGTGCACCCAGGATTAAGAAGCACAGTACTAGGCTGCCATCTCCATGCCTCCTGGCCTTTGTCTGTTAGCTCCTATTGAGCCTCAAGACTGGGTGAGGACAAAGGGAGTGCATTGTTCAAGGACCTTTTATCCAACCAGCCAACTATTTCTATCTAACAGAATTATGTAAAGAAAATAACCTAACACAACTGTGTAAGTCAACTATACTCCAATGAAATTTATTTTTTAAAAAAGAGAAGAACAGCATTTAAAAAAAAACAATCTCTTTCCTCTGAAAATTCATTATGACCTTGACATGTTTTATTTTGTAAATATAAAGTAGCATTCATGTTTTTCAGGAAGAAAGCAAGAAAAGGCAAGAGAAATAGAGTGAGAGAGGGAGAAAAGAGAGGTTGTAACTTCTTTTTGCTTTTTATGGCCACACTAGAGGCATATGGAAGTTCCCAAGCTAGGGGTCGAATCGGAGCTGCAGCTGTCAGCCTACACCACAGCTCACAGCAATGCTGGATCCTTAACCCACTGAGCGAGGCCAGGGATAGAACCTGTATCCTCATGGATACTAGTCAGATTAATTACCATTGAGTCGCAATGGGAACTCCCTATTTTTATCTTTTTGATGCACCCAAGACATATGGAAGTTCCTGGGCCAGAGGTCAAACCCATGCCACAGCAGTAACCAGAGCCAGAGCAGAGATGATGCTCTGTCCTTAACCTACTGAGCCACCAGGGAACTCCAGAAAAAGTTCATTAACCATGATCACAACTACTCATTTTTAACTGCCTTGAAAACAGATAGAAGTAGGCATGGGTTACAATAAGGCAGAGAAAAGAAAGAAGCAGAATAACAACAGCAAATGATCATTTTTAATTCATATTTCTTTAATTAGAAAATCTTTACTGAAAAAGAGTATTTCCAAACGACTTTATTAAAGCAGGACCGTAAAATTCGCTGAAGTTAAAGTACACACATACCTGGTTTTATTGTGCTTTGCTTTATTGTGCTTCATAGACACAGTTTGTTTGTTTGTTTGCTGGTTTGTTTTTTGCAAATTAAAGGTTTGTGGCAATCCTGCACAGAGTCAGTCTATCAGTGCCATTTTCCAAGAGCATTTCTCATTTCATGTCTCTGTGTCACATTTTGGTAATTCTTGCAATATTTCAAAGGTTTTCATTGTGATCATATTCATAACAAATCATATTAAGGTGATTTGTCATCAGCGATCGTTAATGTTACCGCTATTGCAAAAAGACTAAGATGTGCTGAAGGCTCAGATAAGTATATTTTAGCAATAAAGTATTTTTAACTTAAGATATATATATATATATATATATATATATATATATATATATATATATATATATATATTTAGATATAATCCTATTTAATACTTAACAGACTACAACACAGTGTAAATATAACTTTTAATGCACTGGGAAACCAAAAAACTAGCATGACTAGCTTTATTGGAATATTCGCTTTATTGAAGTGGTCTGGAATTGAACTCACAGTATCTCTAAGATATGCCTACAGTGTCAAGAACACCACTGGAAATACTAATAAACTATTATATCAGGTATTATAAACATATAATTCTATTAAAAATACAAGTACATTGTGAGATATTACTATGTGACATCACTATGTGTTCAGTGCCCTTTATGCTAATCTATCCCTCAAACAAGACGGTCATTGATCTAAAAGGAAAGAAAGGACTTGAATTCTGGAGCTTCAAGGTTCACAGAGTTAGCTATGAAAAACAAACAGAATAAGAATGTAAAATACTGGTTCATCAAATCTAATTTATTGGAGGTTCTCACAAAAGCAGTAAACCAGAAAAGACTAGTAACATTTTAAATTAATTAATTTTAAAATGGTATTGATTCATGTCCTCCACAAACACAGTGAGTATAGAACAGGAAAGAAAGTAGACACAAATCCCTACCCTCAAGGAGTTTTCATTCTTGTTGAGAGAGACAATACACATTTACAGACGTTACACATGGAGTGTCTTAAATGGTAATAAATACTCAGAAGAAGATAGAGTAGCAAAGGCGTATAAGGATTGAAGAAGCCTGGCAACATGAGACAGTTTGCCCAAGGAAAGTCTCCCTAGAAAGGTGAACAAAGACCTGAGAGGGTGGAGGGAGAGTCGTGGGCATATCTGGAGGAAGAGCATTCCATTTAGAGGAAAGAGTACGAAGAAACAAAACCTGATTGGAATATTCATGGAACAGCAAGGGAATTGGTCTGGTTAGAGCAGGTCATCAAAAGGGTGTGAGATGGGGTCAAAGATACAGCCCTGGGACTCCACCAAAGAGCCTATGTAAGGATAAGAGATACAAGGAGAACCTACGGCAGAGTCTAGGTCCATCATAGCAGAAATGGTTCAGAAGTTCACAGAGTCTGAGGATAGTGTCCAGTGCTCAACTTGGGCTGCTGAAGAAAACTCTTGAGACAAGGAGACTGAAATCAGTGGATAAGATTTTCAGAAAAAAGAAGAGGAACCTACTTTGCAACAATCCTTAGTTTTTACTGGTCTTTATCAATTATCAAGTGAACACAAAATTTTTTTCTCTTTTAGCACTAGACACTCTGAGGTTGATTTGCACTGAAGAGGAAAAAAGAGAAATCTCCCATGTATCAATTGATTTTCTGTGTATGTGCAATTATTTGTGCATGTGTTCAGATGAGCAAATGAACTAAATGCAACTAAAATATGGTTTTATGAGCTATAAAGTCCAGAGTCCAGAGTTTCTGTTCCTGCTTCTGATTAATTCTATACTCCAATCTAGCTAGAGAGCTCAAGAGCAAGAAACCTGATTCACATGAGTAAAACTTCTCTCTCATCCAGTGATATTGCCTTGGGTGGTATCTTGCCCCTGTGTTAACAGAGTGAATACAAAGACTTTCAAAATCTTTGTGTTTCAAAAACACAAAGGATTTAAAAATCCTGCCAACGCAACTTGAAACCAAGTTAAGGATTTTCTTTGGGCCACGAGTGAAAGACGTGAAACAATTTCTTTCCTGAGATGATGACCTACCCAAGAGATTGCTGTAGAAAATTACCTATAATGAATGAAAATCACAAAGGTGAGTTTTATTTTTTGATACTGCAGTTATTGTTCATGTGTGTGTGTGTGTGTAGAGCGAGAGCATGTGTTCAAGAGCACACATGTGTCTAGTGCTTCTGAAAAAAACATCTGAGTCACAAAGATAGAGCAAACCTCAGTGTACAAGGTATAAGACTTGGATATTCTACTCTCCCAAGTCTGGTCAACCTGACTTCCATGCTTTCTTTTCTCTATGTCATTAGAGTATCACTTATTTCAAAAATATAACCAGAAATTAGCAATTAATAAGTGTGATATTTTAAGTGTGCATTCTAAAGTTATGAAAAAGTACCTTATAGGATTAAAAACTAACAGTCTTATACTAGTGACTTTATGTAATAATGAATTAAAAGCTTCTTTTTTTTTTTCTTTGTCTTTTTGCCATTTCTTGGGCCGCTCCTGCAGCATATGGAGGTTCCCAAGCTAGGGGTCGAATCAGAGCTGTAGCCACCCGCCCACACCAGAGCCACAACAACGTGGGATCCAAGCTGTGTCTACAACCTACACCACAGCTCATGGCAACTCCAGATCCTTAAACCACTGAGCCAGGCCAGGGATCAAACCCGCAACCTCATGGTTCCTAGTCAGATTCGTTAACCACTGAGCCATGACAGGAACTCCAAAAGCTTCTTTTAAGGCACATGATGCTGTGGAATTCCAAGATGCTTTTAATATTCTTGGTGAATATATTTTAATGTGCAGTAATTGGGCATTTTAAGAGTGGAGAACTAAGCTATAGTGGCTAATATTCTGGTCCATAGTAAGTCCTAAAAAAATTGATGTATAATGAGGCCATAGGTAAGCTTCTCTGCTTGGAAAAATAACCTGTGAAACAACTCATAGATGTGTAGAGATTAGAAAAAGTTATTTCTGGTCATTGTTGGGTATCATTCAAATTATCCTAACATAAGAGTTTTATACTTTGTTCTAAATTTTTTTTTTTTGGTCTTTTTGCCTTTTCTAGGGCCGCATGTGTGGCATATGGAGGTTCCAGGCTAGGGGTTGAATCGGAGCTGTGACCACTGGCCTACACCAGAGCCACAGCAATGCAATGCGGGATCCGAGCCACGTCTGCGACCTACACCACAGCTCATAGCAATGCTGGGTCCTTAACCCACTGAGCAAGGGCAGGGATCGAACCTGCAACCTCATGGTTCCTAGTCGGATTCGTTAACCACTGCGCCATGACAGGAACTCCCTAAAAATGTTTTATGTAAGCGTATGGCTTTGGACTATTTTGATATTAACTTTAAACATTTTATTACTTGGCAATATTTAATGAAATATTTAATGTTTGAGGAAGAAGACTAGATACAAGAACAGAGGAACCCATAGATGATATGACCATTTACCTAGAAGGAGAGCTTCACCAAAACTTCCTGTTCAAACAGTACTAACAGTAATGGTGTAAATACATCCAATTCCCTCAGACATTTGGCTAAGAAATAAGCAGAGAACTGTTGGTCTCTAGCAAGAAGAAAGATGATAATATAAAGAAAAAG
Source organism: Sus scrofa (assembly GCF_054392235.1). Lineage (NCBI taxonomy): Eukaryota > Metazoa > Chordata > Mammalia > Artiodactyla > Suidae > Sus > Sus scrofa. The sequence continues at coordinate 29,305,841 of NC_139389.1, read as the reverse complement.
AAGTAAGAATATAACTAAATCATATTACAGCCAGTTCAATTAAGTAAAGGTGGCTACATCTCATTTACTTAAATTCTTGGAATTTATCTCAATTATTTAATTATTTTTAAAAACCAACAAGTAAATAATCTGAATGACATATAAGACCATGTTATTACCTTCAAATGCATTTTCTGAACAAAAAAATTTAAAGGTGTAGAATTTACATTTAGAAAGAGTAAGTTTTTCATCCAATCCTGGCCAGGGATCAAACCCAAGCCACAGAAGTGACTTGAGCCACTACAGTGACTATGCCAGATCCTTAACCTGCTGCTGCACCAGGGAAATTCATACAGATATTTAAAGGTTACACCCCATTTATGGTTATTACAAAATATTCGCTGTATTTCCCGTGTCTTAAGTACATCCTTGTAGCCCACCTTAAACTCAATAGTTTGTACCTCCCACTCCCCACCCCTATTTCGCCCCCTTTAAAAATTGTATATAAAAAAAAGAATGAGATTTTTCACTTTACATTTCAAAGCAAAGATCAGATTCAAAGATGAAAAGGGGATTTTCTATCCCAGGTCAGCAGTAACCAGCCTGACTAGTATCATGAGGATATGGGAATGATCCCTAGTCTTGCTCAATGGGTTAAGGAGCTGGCATTGCCCATAAGCTGTGGTGTAGGTCACGGGTGCAGCTCAGATCCCGAGTACTGTGACTGTGGGGTAGGCTTGCAGCTGCAGCTCTAATTTGACCCCTAGCCTGGGAACTTCCATATGCCTTAGGCACTGCCCTAAAATGGAAAAAAAGAAAAAAGGTGAAAAAGGATTTTTCCTGTTTATTGCTCATAAATGCAATATTTGCATTTGGCAATAAATAAAACTTTACATTTATCTGCTCTACTTCTACTAAATTAAGTCTTCTTAAAAATATGTATATATAAGATCTAGGAGACAAACTCATTCACTTCTATTCATAAAATTTGTCTATATTTCCAGTAAAACGGCACAGTTCTAGAGGGGTGTGAATCATGTATATATGATTGGATATTCATAATCAGTGTGTACAGTAAAATAATATCCTACTAGAAGCCTGATCAGTTAGCTGCATCTTCAGATTCTAACCTGAGTAGCACTTCAGAAGAGTTACGCTGTTTTCACTCAGGTAGAGTCCCTCCAGTTTCTTTCCCCAAACCAGGGATCAGGAAACATTATATGTAAAGGAAAAGGTGATAAATACTCCAGGCTTTGAAGACTAAGAGGCAAAAAATAGTATGTACTTACATAATAAGAGAGAAAACATTTCCATAGATATTTTATTGGTGAGATTTATTAAGTTTTTTTTTTTTTTTGTCTTTTTTGTCTTTTTGACTCTTCTAGGGCCACTCCCGCAGCATATGGAGGTTTCCAGGCTAGGGATCTAATTGGAGCTGTAGCGGCCGGCTTACGCCAGAGCCACAGCAGTGCAGGATCCAAGCCACATCTGCAACCTACACCACAGCTCACAGCAACACCGGATCCTTAACCCACTGAGCAAGGCCAGGGATAGAACCCACAACCTCATGGTTCCTAGTCTGATTCGCCAACCACTGAGCCACGACGGGAACTCCGAGATTTATTAATAGCTATTGAGTACAATTTGTGTGATGCAGATCTAATAATGAGAAGAATAGAAGTTTTGGAGGAAATAAGGTCTTGCTTAATTGTGGATTTAAGTTAGCATTCCTGATCTTTAGAAACAGTGCTTATCTGTTAATAATGGTCTGTTATAAGAGTTACTTATTTCATCTTTGAAAATGTCTTTTCACCCAGCGAACTACCACCAAATGCTGATACTAGTCCAGGGGCATATGAGTTTAACTGAGCTTGAATCACTTCAAAGACAATATTTGAGTTCTATTTTGTTCTTCTCTTACTAGTCGCCTTTAGAATGTCATTACACTGTAGATCTGCCACTTCCATTTGAAGATTATTTGGAAGCTGCTCAATTGCACAGAGACATACATTTCAACATATGGAAATTTCCTTTGCAGTGTTATTGAGGTAAAATGGATGCTGCTGGAAATCTAATTTAAACTTTGAAAACATATCTGGTGCAAATTCGTGTGAGGAGGAAGATCTTTCCTTTTGTTTGTTTACTTTCTGACACCACAAGAGGCATATGCAAAGGAGCTTGACACTTTATGTGATACAATTGTAGTTAAAACGGCCTCATCACAGTGTAAATTTCATATGCAAGTTCTATTTTACCTTGTAATTTTAGGTTGAATGTGTGGAGAAGCATTATGATGTCTGAAGTAAGAGCTATTTTCAGAGTTACGTGGTGTTCAGTATGAATGACTGAGATTGATCTTATTTTTCAGAAAATTTCAATCTCACCCTGAATTAAAGAAATAAAATTATATAAAATAAAATTTTTATCACTGCTAAGCCATCAGCATCCTCTGTGGTAAGGTAAATTAGGTTATTATGATTCTATTTCTGACAGAAATTAACAGAATTAACAGTAATTAAGGACACCATAGTCAATGAATGATATTCATTTTCAGATGTTGGATTATTATGTATCTTGGCATGAATTTAGTCAGGTTTATCCTACTTGTGGTTGCTCAGCTTATTGAATATGTAGATTGATGCCCTGTGCCAAATTTGGAAAATTTTCAGCCATCAATTATTCAAACAGTTTTTCAGCCCCACGGCCTCTCCCCTTCCTGGGACCTCAGTGACATGTACATTAGATCTTCTGTGATAGCCCCACAGGACATTTATTTTAGTCTATTTCCTCTTTGTTGTTGAGATTGGATAGTTTTGTTCTGTATTCAAGTTCACTGACTCTTCTGTCATCTCTTTTCTCTGCTAAGCTATTCAGTGAGCATTTTATTTTCCAGTTCTTAAATTTCTGTTTTGTCCTCTTTTGTATCTTCTATCTATTTACTAAAACTTTCTATCTTTTTTCATTTGTTAAAAGTATGTTCAGAATTGCTTATTTTTGTGATAACCACCCTACCATTCTTGACAGATCATTCAAAAATCATTGTCCTTTTGGTGCTGATGTACATTGATGGTCTTTTTTTTTTTTTTTTTTCATTTGAGTGGATATTTGCTTGGTTCTCCCACGTGTGAAGTGTGATTTTCTATTGTATACTGGACATTTGGGGGATCTCTTATAGCACCTCATTTTGCTAAGTGCAGGTAAAAGTACAGGTTCTCCACTCAGCATTGATTAATGCTATGGAAGGAGAGAGGTGTTTTGAGTTGCTGGGTAGGGCCATTCTGCAACCTGCCCTGGATCATGTTTAGCTTCACAGGACATACGACATAAGACCCCATACATGTGGTACCATCTGAGGCTTGACAAAACAGATGATGTAGGGAGTTCCCATTGTGGCTCAGTGGTTAGCGAATCCGACTAGGAACCATGAGGATGCGGGTTCGATCCCTGGCCTCACTCAGTGGGTTGAGGATCCGGCATTGCCTGTGAGCTGTGGTGTAGGTCGAAGACACGGCATATCCAGAATTTGGCAGAGATTCTGTCATTTACTTTTAAGTGGCCACCCTCAGCAATCCTTCATAACCCATAGGAGAAACATCTCCCTAATCCCTGGTCTACTCTGAGATATTCAGTCCCACATTGTCTTCTGAGTGGCTGCTGCAAGACCCCCTTGAGATACTTAGAAGCAGAGCAATCCCTCTACTATGAAGACTGAAACTTGGTCATAGACCTACAGGTTACTTGAGTATAGAATAAAATTTCTGTTGTAGAAACAGCAATAGGATTGGTCTGGATGTTAACAAGAAATTTCTCTGTCATGCCTTTTTCAGAATCTCAACCCAAAGTAGACCACGTGGACAACAACTTCGCAACTTGCCTTCTCAAGCTCTTAGTGATGGTTCTTATTTTTTATGTATTCCGGGAGGAATGTTTTGGAAATAGTAAGTTACTAAATATTTAAATAACTAAAGTCATGCTATCTACTCTGACAGGCTTTGACATTGTTCCTGAATGGTGATGATAACAGAGATGAGCGGCCTCTAACCTTCCCATAAAAGCAGAACTGGAGGCAAGAGATGTGGCAGTCTCGCTTCACTGTTTACTTTTCATTTTTGGAGGGAACACATTCTATTATTATTATTATTATTATTATTATTATTATTTTGTCCATTCTAGGGCTGCACCCACGGCATATCGAGGTTCCCAGGCTAGGGGTCTAATTGGAGCTGTAGCCACCAGGCTATGCCACAGCCACAGCAACTCAGGATCCGAGCCGTCTTTGTGACCTACATCACAGCTCACGGCCACACTGGATCCTTAAACCCACTGAGCAAGGCCAGGGATCAAACCTGCAACCTCATGGTTCCTAGTCGGATTCATTAACCACTGAGCCACAAAGGGAACTCTGGGAAACTCATTCTTTTAGTTCTGGAAAAACGGTTTAAGAAAGATTTTGACAAGAAATTCATCAAGTGTACCATTTCCCCAAATTGCAAAGTTTCTGAAAAACTTCTTTTAAATTAACAGAATCAATCAAAAATAGTTGAAATTTCTCAACTATTTTGATAAATCTTTATTGAGAGTAGATTCTCTCAGTCTCTCAGTTTCTCTCTCTCCAGCGTTATTTCAACTGTTAGCATTAGAAAGAAATAATGATTGAAGTTGTAAAGCATCATATTTGACCTCTATATAAGGAAATATTTTAATGGTAAGACCTTTTCCATTATTGAATATTCCTGTAAAAAAAGGTCATGAGTTGCCTACCACTGAGATCATTTAACTGAAATCTTAATGGTCATATACAGGAATTGTTTTTCCTCACATTAGAAAATAAATTTCTAAATATATGGAAGGGTCTAATTATATTTTATCATAAAAATGTATAAGTGTAAAGAATAAATCCTAATTTTCAAGCAAGATTTGTGGGGTGATGTTAAAAAAATTTTTTACCACCGTTTTCACAATTTTTTAAAGTTGCTTTTAGAAAAAAAATTATCTCCTTAGAAAAATTAAATATGCAATATTTTGCAAATTTAGAAATCCTGAATATGCAGAAATATTCAAAGAAATACACTGGGATTTTTTTTCAGTAGATTCTTAATAGCATTAGGAATCAATGAGTATTAACAAATGAAATCCTATACAAACATTTTATTCTAAAAAAAACCCACACTGGATTTAAATAAATACTCAAGTAAAATCAAGGCCAAAAAATTTTTAAACAGGAGTTCCCGTCATGGCTCAGTGATTAGCGAATCTGACTAGGAACCATGAGGTTGCAGGTTTGATCCCTGGCTTTGCTGAGTGGGTTGATGATCCAGTGTTGCCATGAACTGTGGTGTAGGTTGCAGACGCAGCTTGGATCCCGCGTTGCTGTGGCTCTGGCGTAGGCCGGCCACTACAGCTCCGATTAGACCCCTAGCCTGGGAACCTCCACATGCCGCGGGAGCGGCCCAAGAAATGGCAAAAAGACAAAAAAAAAATTTAAAACAATTTAAATTAATATATAATCAACCTAACACAAAAATGGATATAGATACAATATAAGAAGCCAAATTTAAACAAATATCTTTAAAAACTCCTAATAATACATTAAAACAATCGATATAAGGATTCAATTCAATGAACTCAAACATCATAACTATGTAAGGACTAATTGCAAATATTTCACTGAAGAACTATTATAGGACAGGCAACAAGAAAAGCTATTATTCTGTTCTCTCAGGCTGCTAAAAGAGATAGATTTGATTTTGTGTTTCTCTTGCACACATGGATAATTATAATTTTAATGGGAGAATAAACAGAGCTACAGAATCCCATAGATTCTGCACTGCCAAACTCAGATGTAACACTCGACCAGTCATACCCACGTGTTCTTATGCTGGTCCCCACCATGATTACATATCCAATGGATATGGAACCCCTAAAATCCTCCAGTGACATTCTCCATGCAGTGGACATATGCAGGGCTGGCTTCATGGGTATGCGACTTGTGCAATTGCTCAGGGTCCAGTGCTAAGAATGTCCCATGATTGGTATAATGCTCTCTTGTCGTTATATTTACATTTTCAATAACTTTATATCTGAATATGTTTCCTAAGTGGAGTCCAGTGAGACAACAGACCATGCACATGAGTGGAGGAAATATACTTATCGGCACTGCATGGAAGCAGTTGTGATCCAGCTGCAGTCCAAACACAGTGGGCTCAGGCCTATGGACAAGGAGCAGTGTACAAACCATAGTTGGCACATGCAAATACTTGTGGTGGGCCAGAACATCATGGGACCTAGGTTTAATAGGATTTTGGCCTGTGTCCAAATTTGTGACAACAACAGTGGCAACAGCAACAGAAGTGATGTCAGAGGCTGTGGCTGTGGGAAAGAAGAGGAAATTCTCATGTGTGTAGTGAGAGCACCTGCAGTGGAGACCAGCTTGCTCACCTGTCCCAGAGCCTATTCCTGTGGCATTTGCACAAATATTAAACTCTCTGTTCTGAGTGTTGGAAGAGAAACAAATATTCATGGTAACTTTATTTATATTAGCAGAAAATGGTCACAAAGCAAATACTTTTCAATAGCTGAATGGTTAAATAATCCGATGTACATCCATACAGTGGAATACTATTCAGCAGTAAAGTGGAACAGACTATTGATTCCTACAGCAAATTTGATGGACTTCAATGGCACTGCATTTTGTGAAAAAAAAAAATATATTCAAAAGATTATATACTGTATCATCCTATTTGTATAACACTTGAAAAATTATTTAACCATAGAAATGGAGTATAGATTAGTGGTTGACAGGGGACAAGGGCTGAGCAGAGATGTGGAGTAGGAATATAAAGAGATTGTACAAAATATTTTATCTGTGGTTATGGAATATTTCTGTGTCTTGATTGTGGTGGTAATTGCTTGACATGATATATGGGGGAAAACTGCATAAACACAAACAGAGACACACTCAACAGAAACACACACACACATTCATCAATGCATGGCAAAATGGTGAAACCTGAATGATATATATTGTATAGTCAATAGTATTGTACCGTGTCAATTTATTCGCTTTGATGTTTTGCTACAGTTACAAAGATATTTATCTATCATTAGAGGAATATGTGTAAAAGACACACGGGGATTTATACGTTTTTTTAAAAAAAAGGAGGAAAAGAAAACTCTAATTGCTAAGCTTCATCAGGTAAAGCAAAAGAGACTAGAAATGAAAGAAATAGAAATCCACAGCAGAGAAATAGAAACTAGGGAAAAAAAACAGCCAAATCAAAATTTTAGAAATTTTAAAATTTGAAATTTAAATATTTTACTGTATTGGCACAATAGCAAAATGCGGATGGCAAAGTAAAAAGACCAGAAATGGAGAACAAATCCATGGGATTTATTTTATCTGAAGAATAGAAAGGAAAATATATTTAAACCATGAACAGAGCTGTGAAGAAACTACAAGATAATATCAGACGTTCTAACACAAAAATCACGAGATTCCCAGAGGGCACAGCACGACTGAGGCATAAGACATATTTGACGAAAACTGTCAAAATTTCTCAAACTTGATGAAGATTTAAATTTAAGGTTGCAAAATACTGGGCAATATACAAGCAGAATAAACTCCAAGAATAACCACATAACTAGATATATCACAATCATAATACTTAAAACCCCAAGATAAAGAAATAACTCCTGAAAATCTCTAAAGGAAAACAAGAAGATCAATTATTTAAGATCAGGTGGTTTCACATCAGACATCATAAGAGTAAGAATACGGTGAATCAAGAGTGTTAAATACTGAATGAAAAGACTGTCACTCTAGTAAAATCTTCTATATATCCAGTGAAAAGAGTCTTCAGGGATAACGGCAAAATCATACCACCATGCATGGAAGAAAGGAAAGTCAAGGAATTTATCAAAATATTTGTTTAATAAGAAACCCTAAAGGAAGTTCTGCAAACTTAAGGGAAATGACACAGAGGGAATAATAGAGAGGAAGAGAAGGATAGAAATAAAATGAAGGGTGTGTCGATTCTGAAAATTTTAATTTCCTTTTTTTTTAGAAAACATGAAGGTGAAACATATTTTATCTTCATCAGTACACAAAGGGTTTAATTAATAATCTAATTAATTTGAACCTCTTTACTCATTTGTATGTTGTACCAATTTATTGGACACAAATGAATTTAATCTATTTAATCAGAGAAAGAAAGGAAGTAAAAGAACTATCTCCCCCAATTAGAAAATATATAATTAAATAAAAATCAGACCTGGATTATATAAAAGCCACATTCTTGGTACCTTGGCATTATGTAAAATAGAACTTTATCCATAAAGAATTAATATTTGATCCTCTGTAAGTTTATTTGTGAATTATTTGAATTATTTATTTATTTATTTATTGTCTTTTTGCTATTTCTTGGGCCGCTCCCGCGGCATATGGAGGTTCCCAGGCTAGGGGTTGATTCGGAGTTGTAGCCACTGGCCTACATCAGAGCCACAGCAATGCGGGATCTGAGCCGCGTCTGCGACCTACACCACAGCTCACGGCAACGCCATATCCTTAACCCACTGAGCAAGTGCAGGGACCGAACCCGCAACCTCATGGTTCCTAGTCGGATTCGTTAACCACCGCACCACGACGGGAACTCCTGAATTATTTTAATTAATATTTATCTTATTTGTTTTGCAGAGAAAAGAAAAGGAAATGGTGAGTTTCAGACTTTGATCCACTTACAGAGACATCATTGCAGCCAACCCAGCTTTAGGCAATAGCAAGGAAAGAGTTCCAGCATCTTCACATTATATAAAATAAAGCATTCCCCCGGTATACAAATCTATTTGAAAATCTTATTTTGTTTGCAATTTTCTTCAATTTAATCTGTAATACATTTGTTTATATCTGTTTTTCGAAACTGTCCAAATTTTTGTCTAATATTTTTTTCAGAGACAATTAAGGAAGAAAATAAGCCAGAGCAAAGGAAGCCTTTTATCGTCACATAAATATAAATTATGTAACCAAAGCAATGTCAGCCCTTGTGTCTATAAGAGCAACACAATGGGTATTTTGGCGTTTTGTAAAAACAAGGACTTTGTCCATGAGTAAACTTAATCGATTCAACCCTCTGCTATTTCGTTTGTAGATTGCTTCTAGAGATTTATGTTTTGCTTCTATTGGGCTAAAATTCATATAACATTAAGTTAGCCATTTTGAAGTGTGAAATTCAGTGGCATTTGGTACATTCACAATTGAGTAACATCACTTTCATCTAGTTCCAAAATAATTTTATTACCTTAAATGTAAACTCCTACTCATTAATGAGTCACTTCTCATTCCCTCACCTCTTAGTCTCTAGCATCTGCTGGCCTGCTTTCTGCCTCTGTGAATTTACCTATCCAGGTATGATTGCACATGCATGGGATTATACAATATGCCAACTTTTCTGTCTGCTTTTTTCCCCTTGTACAAAGTTTTTAAGGTTTGTTCATGTTGTAGCATGTATCAGTATTTCGTTCTTTCTTTCTTTCTTTCTTTCTTTCTTTCTTTCTTTCCTTTTTTCCTCAGGGCTTCACTGGCAACATATGGAAGTTCCCAGACTAGGGGTCTAATCAGAGCTACAGCTATCAACCTACACTACAACCACAACAATGGCAAGATCTGAGCTGCATCTGCAACCTACAGCACAGTTCACAGAAACGCCAGATCCCCAACCCACTGAGAAAGGCCAGGGATCAAACCCACATCCTCATGGATTCTAGTCAGATTCAATTCTGCTGTGCCACGAACGGAACTCCCAGTGTTTCATTTTTTTTTTTTTAAGGCTGAGTAGTGCTTCATTGTATGGACATACCACATTTTATTTATCCATAAATCGTTGATGAGCATTTAGGCTTTTTATACCTTTTCATTGCTATGAATGGTGTTCCTTTGGATATTTGTATTCATGTATGTGTTTAAATGTCTGTTTTCAATTTGGGGGGATATTGCTTGGTCATATGGTCTACTTTGTTTAACATTTTGAGGATCTACCAAACTATTTCCCAGAGAGATGGAACCATTTTACATTACAGCCAGCAAAGTATTAGAGTTCCAGTTTCTCTGCAATCTCAACAACACATTATTTTTCCTTTTTTAAAAAAAATAAGCCATACTAGTGCCTTTAAAATGGTATTTCATTATGATTTTAATTTCTATCCCTTCATGACAAAAGATGATCATCTTTCCATGTGCTAGTTGGCCATTTGTGTATCTTCTTTTGAAAAATGTCTATTCAAGTCCTTTGCTCTTTTTTTTTTCTGTCCATGTCATGCAGAAGTTCCTGGGTCAGGGATTGAATCCAAGCCACAGCAGTGACAATGCCAAGTCCTTAACTGCGAGGACACCAGGGAACTCCACTTTGCTGATTTTTTTTAATTTAATTTTTTAATTTTAGGAGTTCCCATAATGGCGCAGCAGAAATGAATCTGACTAGGAACCATGAGGTTGCTGGTTTGATTCCTGGCCTTGCCATGAGCTGTGGTGTAAGTTGCAGATGTGGCTGGGATCTGATGTTTGCTATGGCTGTGGCATAGGCTGGCAGCTGTAGCTCTGATTGGGCCTAGCCTGGAAACCTCCATATGCCATGGGTGCAGCCCTAAAAAGCAAAAAAAAAAAAAAAAAAAAAAAATTTAATTAAAAAATTTTAATTTAATTTAATTTATTTTTTGGTCTTTTGGGGGCCACACCTGTGGCATACGGCAGGCTAAGGGTTGAGTCTGAGCTATACACCACAGCTACAGCAATGCAGGATCAGAACTGCGTCTGTGACCTACAACACAGCTCACGGCAACACCGGATCTTTAACCCACTGAGAAAGGCCTGGGATCAAACCCTAATCTGCATGAATGCTAGTCAGATTTGTTAACCACTGAGCCACAACAGGAACTCCCAAAATTTTAATTTAAAAATTAAAAAATTTTCTATACCCCTGTGGCATATGAAAATTCCTCAGTCAGCTATCAAATCCCAGCTGGAGCTGAACCTATGCCATAGCTGCAGCAATCCACTGCATTAGGCCAGGGATCAAACTGGCATCTGAACAGAAACAAGCCATATCATTAACATACTCTGCCACAGTGGGAATTCTCCCTTAGCTCATTTTTACACTGGGTTCCTTTTCTTTTTGTTATGGAGCAGTAAGTTTTCTTTCTCTATATATATTCTTGAAACTAGGCCCTTAGAGTATATACTTTGCAATATTTTCTCCTATTCTGCACCTTGCCTCTTCACTTTCTTATCTTTTGATGTATGGAAGTTTTCAATTTTTATTAAGTCCAATTTATCTTTTTTCCCCTTTTGTTACTTGTGCACTGGTATCATATTTAAGAATCAATATTCAAATCCAAGGTCATAAAAATGTACTTTTTTGTTTTATTTTAAGAGTTTTATAGATTTAAGCTCTTGGATTTAGGTCAGATTCATTTTGAGTACATAACATTAATACTCAAAATGAATCATTAAAACATTAAAAAGTGAGTAAGAAAGACCTATATACATTAGTCAATCATTGGAGGCTTTTGCTGACCTTTTTAAAAGCACTTTAAAGTGTCCTAGTAGGAAAAAAAACCCGTGATGTTAAATCACTAATTGGATTTTCAAATAAGGTAGTTGAAATAAGAAAAAAACACATGATATATTATTGTTTAACTTTCTGAGGATCTGCCAAGCTTTTAATGTAGTCTTGCTATATATTACACAGTATTATATACTATTTATTACATAGTATTTGAGAGTGCCGACTTTAGCCTAATGCTTTTTTCTTCTACTGAAAGTATCTTTCCCTAATAAGAAAATACGCAGGCAAATGTGTTCCCTGTTTTTTTCTATTTTATCACATATTAAGTTAAAATGAAAGAAATGAATTACAATATTTACAAATCATTGGAGTAACTAGTCTAAAATAACTAACTACAACATGCTTAAAACTTTTCTACCAGAGAGGTCTAATAATGGGAGAAGTATATTATAATGACGGTCAAAACAGACATTAGCAAAGAGAATGAAAGAGGAGTATATGCAGACAAAACCACTTAAAATTTTATAGAAAACAGAAAGTGGATATTATTATCACATAGCAGAGCAACTAGGATCATGAAACAAAAGAGGAAATCTACGCTTCCATATAAACTTTTAACGGGCTCTAGACATATCAATGTCAAAAGCAGTGAAGAATTAAAGAGCACTGTAGAGTTGAAATAGGGGGAAAATGGAAGCAAGTTATATGACTTTTCTCAGTATGAAGTTTACTGCCACATACAATAATCTAGGAACTTGCACATCACACAAATGAAAGACAGCTAATACTTCATCTTTATAAAAATAATTGAATTGCTCTAAAGAAAAAATTTTTTAATTATCTGTTACTTAAATGGGCTCCAAAATAATGGCTAGCTCTTCCTCTTACCATCCTAAGATGGAGCTCTCCTCTCATCAAGCTATTTCCGAGAACAGAGGATGTCCAGTTTGCTTTTAAAAATGAATTCATTACTTAGCCTTATCCATCATTTGACATGTTGTTCAACACAGATGAAAAGCTGTTTTTTTAATGATGCTGAAATGCCCAGAGATAATACAGAAAACAGAACAGATTATTTCATTGGATAACATCATTAATTTTGATGTCAAACAGACTTTGGATAAAGTTCTGACTCTGAAATAAGCAACTGCAGGGAACTCAGCAAGGAACGTATGCTTGCTCTAACCTGTTTACTCCCCTGCACAAGTATAGTAACTTACCTGGAGCACTTCGATGATCAAATATAATGCTACTTCTAAAACATGTATCACGGAGTCTAGTACAGAGAAAATACGCAATGAATGTCGATGGTAATTATCGCAGTGGTGGTGATGGTGATGATAATGACAACGACGACGTTATTATGTCTTAAAAGGGGCTTTAGGAAAACATTTTGTGGGATTCTTAAGTTTAGTCATGAGAAATTTAAAACTCTTTATCTACTTCACCATTTGGCAAAAAGCAGTGATGCCCCCTATATATTTTACAGGAAAACACCTAGACAATAATGTTTTTCCTCTCTGAAATGGCTAACATTATATATCACCTAGGTGAAGAAATTTGGGGGACTGTTGTGTTTGTTTCTGTTTCATAAGAATTCTTATATTACTCTTTTTATTTTTCAGATCAACTTAAGGAAAATGGTAAACATTTATGATTCTTTACAAAATATGATATCCCTATTAACCATTTCATAAGTCTTATAGTACTCTTTTTGTTTTTCAGATCAACTTGGGGAGGAAAATGGTAAACTTTTATGACTCTTTACAAAATATGATCTCCCTATTAACCGTTTCATAACAAGTCTTATAATACTCTTTTTATTTTTCAGATCAACTGAAGGAAAATGGTAAACTTTTATGACTCTTTACAAAATATGATCTCCCTATTAACCGTTTCATAAGAAGTCTTATATTACTCTTTTTATTTTTCAGATCAACTTGGGGAGGAAAATGGTAAACTTTTATGACTCTTTGCAAAATATGATCTCCCTATTAACCGTTTCATAAGAAGTCTTATATTACTCTTTTTACTTTTCAGATCAACTTAGGAAGGAAAATGGTAAACTTTTATGACTCTACAAAATATGATCTCCCTATTAACCATTTCATAAGAAGTCTTATATTACTCTTTTTATTTTTCAGATCAACTTAGGAAGGAAAATGGTAAACTTTTATGACTCTTTACAAAATACGATCTCCCTATTAACTGTTTCATAAGAAGTCTTATAATACTCTTTTTGTTTTTCGGATCAACTTAAGGAAATAAATGGTAAACTTTAATGACCATTTATGTGATTTTTCTATAGCGATTTTTCCTGCTTCCTTGCTTTTCCATTCCTCCCTCTGTATCATTTTCTCTTTTGTGATTTTTATTCATTCTTACTATATTACATCTTCCATTGCTTCTTTCTCTCTTTGTTCTTCTTCATCAGTTAACTCACTTTTCCTACTGACCCTTCTCTTTATCTAATGCATTATTTTTCTTACTGTCTCCCTGATGCTAACAATAATAACTCCTTCTCATGGCTCTGAGATGAATGAAATTCTAATACGAAAAGATATTTGAAAGTGCTCTCATAGTGCTTTTGTGTCCACAAGCTGATTTTAAGAAAAATTCAAAAGCTCTTCTATGCAAGACACTTTTTAAGAAGTACAGTCGATTGTTCCTTGTAGAGCACACCATTGTTCTCTACCTTGAGATTGAAGCCTCACCTGGCTGGACCAGGAGTGGAGATTTATGGCATAGTGATATGGAGACTTTGCTTTGCATTTTAACAGACCTGGGTTCAAATCACTGATCTGTTCATTGACCAGCAGAAACTTCTCCATGTTATTGACCCCTTTTATTCTCAGATCTTTCTTTTGTGAACAGAGAAGCACTAATTTACAATTATTTTGTTAATATTAATCAAGTAATTACATAAAGCTCTTAGCAAATATTTAAGTCATTGGAAACACCAAATAAATTGTAGCTTCTTTTGCACAGATGATATAGAGCATGACAGCATTGCAGAGGATGATAACCATGAATATCAGCATTCCAAATTAGATTAAAAACAATACTTCATGGGGGATTTGATAATTTCCCTCTTGAATTTTAACTGTAAAATTATTTGTCTATGTTAGCACGTAATATGTTTTCTTATTTTCTTTCTTTTTTGGGGAAACATGTGCTGGAGAAAACTGAGGATTTTAAAAACCTTGATGAGTTAATTTATGTCTTTGTATATAATCCTTCCAAGCAAGTTTAATTTTTCTTTTTTCTGTAACATTAAAATGGAGTTTTCACTTTTTTCCCCCAGGAAAATTGCAAAAGGAAATTGGTAATGGTATTCTAATAGTTAAAATATTCTCAAGAGGATGTCCTCCTCTGATGATCCCCTGCTTCCTTTCATTCTTTCCCCTTAACTCTTCATTTTAGGTATCTTTTGCATTTCCCCGTTGCCTCTGTATATTGCAGCTATCATGTTAGGAATAATTTTCTGCTTACCTTGATTAAGTCCTGAAAATCATGTGATTCAACTTTATTTTATGCATGAAAAACAATTTCCAAAGGGAGCAATGGCTTGACTAATGATAGTAATGACTACGGTAAATCCCTCAGAAGAATGCCTGTCTTTTTTCTGCGTCGTCCTCTCATTGAGAGTCCATGTCTTATGTGTGTATCTCCTTTCAGATGAGAGGAAAACTCAATTTAGGAATGGTAAGTAATTTGGAAGTTCTTTCGTGGGATCAGATTCCACAAATAATAAGCCATCTAGCCCTTCTCTAAACCTCCTTCCCAGAAAGAGTCAGGCATGGTATACCATGGCATGTGCTCACTGTGTAGAGGCATAAATGGAAGAGAATCTGTGAAAGTGAGTTAACTCATTTTCTTTCCTAACTTAGAATATCCTTTTATTGAGACGGGGAAAAATTTAATTGTTTAATAGATATTTCCCAAGCGCTCCTTCCTTTGTCTTCACTTCCCTAACCACCCTCTTCTTTCCCTTTTCACTGTTTGTTTCACTCTTGTCAATTCTTTCTTCCTTCAGCTCTGTTCTTTCCAAATCCTTACCTCTCTCCTTCCTCCTTTCCTCCTTCCCTCCTCACTCCTTCCATTTTATCCGTTATGCTTTCTTTCCATCTTCATTTCTCAAACTATCCACTTTTATTTCCATCATTTCTTTATTTTCTTTGTCCTTATTTTTCTTTTTATTATTACTTCTCTTGCTTATAGCTTGATTTTTCTTTTGACTTTATACTTTTTCACATATATATACAAACCCAACAATTTTAAAGTTAAAGGAATGGTCACAGTATTGTGAGGAAGGAAAGGGATGGAGAGAGAAATAACTGAATACTTAGAGAATACTGGTGATGAGGAGAGAGGAAAAGATACAAGAAGGACCAGGAAAGGGTAATCACATGTTCTCATGTTGTTCAATTGCAGGCTGGCAGAAGTCATCGTTGTATCCTGGTGAGTATGTTGCACTGAAGATGAGTCTAAGATAGACAGTTAAGCTCGTAAATTCTATAAAACATTGGGCTACTAACTACCACATGACAGAGGAATACATACATATATATATATATATATATATATATATATATATATATATATATATATATATATATATATATATATATATATAGAGAGAGAGAGAGAGAGAGAGAGAGAGAGAGAGAGAGAGAAGCGTATGTATATATATGTGCTTGCAACTTCTGGTCCATAGAAAACATAGCAAGAAAGATAATTTTTTAGTATTTTTCTTTTCGTCTTTTCTCACCTGCCTCTCACAAGACAGAAGTTAATTAAACCAGATATTAAGAAATGAAAAAAGTATAATTTTCTCTTTTGTGATTTTTATTCATTCTCACTATATTACAACTTCAGTTCCTTGCCTAACTCAAAAACATACATTTTTTTCTCTAATTTTTTCCACCGGTATTGGATTTTATCAAATGATTTTTCTGTGACTATTGAGATGATTATGCTATGCTGTCCTTTATTTTATTAGTATGGTTTATTATATGAATTGATTTTTACATGTTAAGCTGATCTTGCATTCTGGGAACTAATCCCACTTGGTGGTGTGTATAATCATTTTTGCATGGCTGTTATATTAAATTTACTAGTATTTTATTGAGAGTTTTGCATCTGTATTCATGAAGGATATTTGTGATGTCTTTGGTTTTAGTACCAGGGTGATACTAGCCTCAGGATGATAAGGGAAATATTCTACCCACTTCTATTTTCTAGAAGATTTTGTTGAAGCTGGTATTTTCTGTCCTTTAAAGGTTTGATAAAACTCACCAGTAAAATCATCTGGGCCTGGGAATGAATTCGCATAAATTTTCAATTCAATTATTTTACTTGTTATAAGTCTTTCCAGATTTTCTATTTCTTAAGCCATTTTTAGTAATTTGCGTATCTTGGAGAATTTGTGTAGTTCGTCTAAGTTTAATTTGTCAGCTATGGATTTTAATAGAAGTTTCATTTGAGCTTTCTAAATTCTGTAGATTCAATAGTGATCTCATTAATATGTGGTTTCTCATTCTTATTGAGCAATCTAGTAAAATTTGATGATTTCCTAAAAAAGCAAAATCTGTTTCAGTGATTTTTTTCCTAATAAATTTTGTTTTCTTTCATTGATTTCTAACCTAATCTTTATTATTTCATTATTTGATTGCTCTAAGCTTAGTTCACTCTTCTCTTTTCAGTCTTTTCATGGAGAAACTTAGGCTATTGGTTTAAGATAATACTTTTTCTCTACTTTGGACAATTCAAGCTCCAAATTTCCCTGTAGGTATTACTTTTAGATGCATCCAATAAAGTTTGGTAGATAGTGTTTTCATTTTAATTCAATTCAAAATATTTTTAAAATTTTCTTTTGATTTTTTTATCCACAGATTGTTTATAAATATATCAATATCCAAATGTTACTAAATCAGAAATTTTCTTCTTTTTTGATTCCTAATTTAATTTTATTGTAACCAGAGATCATCTTTTTTACAGCTGTCTTTTTATTAATCGCTTTAAATATTTTTTCATGAATGAGTGTTTCTCAGTTTGATGTGTGCCTTTGTCAATTTCCACCATTGCAAAGTGATCATTTTTTTTATAATTTTTCCAGTTTTAATTGTTGCTTCTGGGGATAGGATTTAGGCTTCTCATTCATTCCCTTCCAGTTAGTTTCATGCATCAATAACTATTTCCTAAGTAGACTCTAGATATATTTGTCTAGCGTTTTTCCCTACATGTCTTCTGTATGGTTGCTCACTTGAAGCTACCCAGTATAACTGTAAAAATTCCATCATCTTGATCTTTGCTTATTCTTGACTTTCTTAAGTCATTTTGTTCAATAGAGAAATTGCACTAGTGCCTTATGCTAAAATTGCACATTTAATTTCATTTCTTATTTTAGGTGACCTACGAAAGCCATTGTCATACTTGTTCTAAAAAGGCCAAGATTGTAAATATTTTAAAGTTTATGGGCCATATGGTCTCTGTCACAATTACTCAACTGTGCCTTTTTAGCACAAAAGCAACCATAGACAATGCATAAAGAGATAGCATGGTTGTGTTACAATAAAACTATTTACACTGACAGATGGGCTGGATTTGTCTCCTGGACTAACACAGGAACTGACTCTGGATCTAGAAAAAGTCACTTTTAGAACCCTGAAAAATCCACCCATTTCTGGAGTTTTTCATTTATTTTGATTATGTTTTATATTAAATATGTATTTAAAAGACAAATAGTTCTTAAAATAAATGGTAATAACAGATCCAGTGGATACTCTCTTTTCAAATTCATTCCTATAGATCCTGTTTAGGGCACAAGATATATTGTCTAAATGATTATAGAAAAAAAGTTTTAGAACTGTTTTGTCTCTTCTTATCATGGCTGTCTCTATATGCAGTCAGGTTTATCTGTTTCGTCACTCTTACCACCTAAGCATTGAACTAAGACTGCACTTTTTAAGTGTTGGTTGCAGTATTGCACTTTCATTTATTATGGCACTATCTGCATTGAGCAGTGTAATGAACTTTAATTTTTATAAAAATCAACTCATATCTCTCTGGTTTAACCTCTTGCATACAAATTAATATGAGTATATCTAGGTCTGTGGTTCTCCTGGGCAACTCTATTCAAAATAGTAGCTCTGAGAACTAGTTTTTTTCCAGTCTTCTGTCTTCTCCATTTCTAGGGCCTTATAATTCTGGCATTGGGTGGGAAAGTGTTAGAATGGGAATGAAAAAAAAATCAAGTGAACTACTTTATTGTCCAACCTAGAAATGATGTGGTTGCCTGCTGAGCACATTGTAATGACCATAACTCAGTTGTATCATCTCACCTAAAGACGATGAAGGTGGTGAGGGTTGGTATGTAATTCTACTCTTTTTTAAGAAGAGTATAACTGCTTGTAGTCTGCACTACATAATATATAAGTTAGAGGGATTAGTTCTTATGAGAGCATTTAATAAGAAAAGCAGTGGAGGAGTTCCCGTTGTGGTGCAGTGGTTAACGAATCCGACTAGGAACCATGAGGTTGCAGGTTCGGTCCCTGCCCTTGCTCAGTGGGTTAACGATCCAGCGTTGCTGTGAGCTGTGGTGTAGGTTGCAGACGCGGCTCGGATCCTGCGTTGCTGTGGCTCTGGCGTAGGCCGGTGGCTGCAGCTCCAATTCGACCCCTAGCCTGGGAACCTCCATGTGCCATAGGAGTGGCCCAAGAAATAGCAAAAAAAAAAAAAAAAAAAAAAAAAAAAAAAAAAAGTCAAAATAGAGTAAGATAAAAAAATAAAATAAAATAGCATACGTAAAAAATAGCATACATAAAAAAAAAGAAAAGCAGTGGAAACTTCAGTTCAAGCAAAAGTTCTAGAATATATTTGGATCATTATCAAAAGAAGTGTTAGAAAGAAGAAATTACCTCTTTGTACCAGACAATTCAGATACTAGGTCTGATCATGCATATTTATTTTCTTTTCAGACTGGAGGAAAGAATTTTTCCAGGCTGGTGAGTCATACCGTGATGGCCGAAGAGGGACTCTACTCCTTATTCTCAGGATCAGCCTCAGGAATTATTGGAAGAGGGCAGTTGAAAAAGTCCACGTGGGACTACATGCATGTCCCACAAGCTCAAAGATACCTCAGGCTAATCCAAATAGTGTCTCTGTTTCTAGGATCCCTCTTTTTCAGAGATTAAAAAGCTTACTGTCTTTGCAGTGACTATTACTCTGGATCCAGACACAGCCCATCCTAGCCTCGTCTTGTCAGAAGGGAACAGACGTGTAACCTGGGGAGAGAAGTCTCAAGATCTACCTGAGAACCCACAGAGATTTTATTCCTTTCCTTGTGTGCTGGGTCTTCAGGTCATCACCTCAGGGAGGTGCTACTGGGAAGTGGAAGTTGGAGACAGTCAAGCCTGGGACCTGGGAATCTGTAGGCCTCATGTAATGAGGAAGGGAGGGATTTCCATCAAACCTGAAGATGGTTTCTGGGCCATCAGGTCTTATAATGATGAGTACTGGGCACTTACCTCTCCAGAAACACAACTTATTCCAAAGGAGCATCCTGCCAGAGTATGTATTTTCCTAGAATATGAGGAGGGACGTATCTCATTTTATAATATGACAGATAAATCCCACATTCACACCTTTTCTCAAGGCTCCTTTGAGGGGCCCTTAAAGCCTTTTTTCAGGCTTTGGCCCCGTGATTCAGCATGTTTGACCATCTGTCCAGTGCTTGAAGCAGCACAGAATCCCCTGTGCTAGGAGTATCATAAAGCTGCAGGTCAGTGTGGCTGGAAGCATCTGATCATGACATACATTCTCCTATACCAGAAGCAAATTATTTTTTCTTATCCCATATTGTGGTTCTCCCTATCATTTTATCTTCTTCATAAATAGTTCCCCCAAAGCATGGTGCAGGGTAAAAAACTGTGTTGCTCGTGGCATGTTTCAAGAAAAAAATATATATATATATATATAAAAACACATAAATAGACTCATATAATATGATCATACTATCATTGTAAGGATATACAAGGAACTAGTGCATGTGATTGCCCATACAGTATTGTAATTTCTTAAGATTCCAACTTTAAAATGGCAAAGGTAGGAATGAGGGGAGAAAACCTTTTTATTTTATACAATTTTGTAACTTTGGGTTTTGTACTACATTTATAAAGGGATATGCAGAAAAATAAAATTAAAACTTTCAAATAAATAATTGAATTGTTCTCAGTTGTACAACTTAGTGACATTCAGAGGGAAACATATTTCCAAGTTTATCCTTCAGCTTCCTCTGTATGAACCTCATCTATTTATATTTTTACCCTTTTGACCTTTATTTCCTTAGGAGATACTGGTTCATTCCTGCCTTTTCTTACTACTATTCATTGCTTGGGAATGAATTCATAGCTCCACATTTTCTTAACATACAAGCATTAAAAATGATTTTTTTTGGTACAGTCCTATGGATTTTAATACTTGTATAGCCACTACTACATTCAGAATACACGACTGTTCCATTATTTCAATAGACTGTTTTATGCTAGGTTTTTGTAGTCAAAAACCTTTCATTAATGCCTAACCTGTCAACAATTGATCACATTGGTGTTTCCGTATTTTTGTATTTTACCAGAAGCTTTTATAAATAGAATTATATTATAGGTTGTGTTTTGAGATTGGCTTCTTTCCCTCAGAATAAGGCTTTTGATAGTCAACCAAGGTAATGGAGGCATTAATACTTTATATTTCTACTGTTTGCTGAGTAGTATCCCACTGAATGTACAGCAGTTTGATCGTTCAGTCACTAAAGAGTGTTTATGTTGTTTCCTGTTGAGGTGATTATGAATTCAGGTGCTATAACCACTCATGTAAACATTTTGTGGGTAAACATCAGTTCTCACTTTTCTACGGTAAATATCTAAAAGTGAAATTACTGGGTCATAGGGTTAGAGCAGTTACAACTTTATAAGAAACTGCCAAACTCTTCCCAGAGTGGCTGTACCATTCTGCATTCCCACTAGAAATGATGGGGTGTTCCAGTTGTTACACATCCTTACCAGTACCTGGCATTGTCAGTTTTTCTTTTATGTTTCACTTTTCTTTTATTATTTAATTTTATCCACTATAATAAGGATGTGGTGGTTTCCATTTGGATCTATCTAATGCTTATAACTTTGAACATCTTTTCCTGTGCTTATTTACCATTTGAGTGTCTTCTGGAGGAAGTGTCGGTTCAAATCTTTAGTCCATTTTATAAACACTATAAAAGACTTTAAGAGCACTTTAGGTTTAGAGAAAAAAATATGCAAAAAATAGAGAAAGTTGACCTATGGCCCCTATTCCCTGCACACAGTTCCACGGAGTAACAGCTTGTATTAAGTAGTACATTCATTGCAACTGATGAACCAAGGTCCTGTGCTCCACTTGTCCATTTCAACGCCTCTCCTCTGAACCCCTGGCAACCACTGATCTTTTTACAGGGTCTATAGTTCTGTCTTTTCCTCTATGTCATATACTTGAAATTATATAGCATGGGAGCTTTTTTCAGACAGGCATATTACACTTGGAGAAATGCATTTAAGTGTCCTCCTTGGTGTTTTGTGGCTTGATAGTCCATTTCTTTTAATTGCTGAATAACATTCCATCATACCAATGTTCCACAGTTTGTTTATCCATTCTCCTGGTAAAGGATATCTTTGTTCCTTTTGATGTTGGGCAATTATGAATAAAGCTGCTTTAAACACTCATGGGCAGGTCACTGTGTGAACATGAATTTTCGGAGTTCCCATTGTGGCTCAGTGATTAATGAACCCGACTCGTAACCATGAGGACACAGACTTAATCCCTGACTTCGCTCCGTGGGTTAAGGACCTGGCATTACTGTGAGCTGTGGTGTGGGTTGCAGATGGGGTTCTAATCTGACATTGCTGTGGCTGTGGCGTAGGCCAGTGGCTACAGCTCTGATTCGACTCCTAGCCTGGGAACCTCCATATGCCATGGGTGCAGCCATAAAAAGACAAAAAAATTTTTTTCCAACACATTTGGATAAATAACTGGATCATTTTACAAGACTACTGACAATGAAAGGGAGTTTCTGTCATTCTACATCCTTGCCAACATGTGATAGTGGGAACACTATTTTTTCTCCCAGATTTATAAGCAGTGTTGGTGTACAAGATATATGAATGGATCTGCCTCTAATTTATGTGGAGGATATTTCTCTTCCAGTGTCTATGTAAAGCTTAATGTGTCAAATGGGGGCTGTGAAATTGTTACGAAGACCTTCTTTTGTTTCTTAGGCTGTAATAATGATATTAGAAATTCCTTTCCATAGCTCAAGTCAAATTATTTGGCAGTGGCTTTACCTCCTGAATGTGGAGCCAGCACCTAGGAACTGCCAGTTACCTGGAGCAAGTCAGGACAGTACCTCACTTTCTAAAGAGGGAAGCCATCGGCTTGATTTCCTAGTTACATGTGTATGGGCTCCATGTCCCAGATGTAGTGGGTGTAGTGTGCCCATGAGGGCAGGTCTGGGGAGGTGGTGGGGATGCTCTTCTCCACTGAGGATTCATCTTTTACCTTATCCCTGCTGGTAGCAGGGGGTTTACAGAAAGCTTTTGGGATGTACACTTCCCAGGGCCTCATGATACAGGTCATGATCAGACACTTTATGGCTTTCAATCTTTTGTGGTTCCTTTACAGTGGCATCCAGTTATGTACCCTATCTATATATTTGTCTCTATACCTATATAAAAATACACAGGTATTTTGGTATTAGATTTCCTTTCAGACTCTTCTTCCAATATTCTTTGATATATTACCTTTTATACTGCTGATACTTATTAATTTTACATGCAAAACTGATCCCCTATTTAAAAATTTACAGGTCTCTTTGAAATTTATATGAATCAATGCAGAGGAAAGTGCAAAGGGCATTCGGGTTTGAAAATGGTCTGCACAGGGATTACTTGAAGGAAAGGCAGGCAAAGGAAAACAAAGCTACCTACAAGGGAGTAGAAAGGAGAATTAATACCAGGAAACCAAAAAAGCAATCCTCAAAAGAGACTTGGAGGGCTGAACTTCTCTCTGACCTACATGTTCTACTGTAAATACTTAACAATTCGCAAATCCTAGCTCCCCTCATTTTAAAGTAATTATAGCAAGGAAGGTTTCTGTGTGTTTGTTCTTAACAAAGAAATCTATTTTCTCTATTTGGCATTTAAATGAATGGTATATATTAAAATCACAAACTTTGAAAGTAGGTTTCTCTAATTCTTTCTATTCCAATGTCGTATAGGAAGAATGATGAAGATTGCCGTCTCTTTCACATGAAATTAAATCTAGTTGAGCAGGGGGATTCAGATTAAAATTTATTCCACTTAAAAACATAATTAATTAGTGACTCGTGATTCTAGGCAGACTGTGGTGGGTGGGCATCAGCAGGATAATACTCCTAACCCAACAAAATGAGAATGAATGCAATGAGTAAATTGAAAAAGGAAAAAATTGAAAGTTGAGTCATGTAAGTAAAGAAGTCAAAAGCTGAGGAAGAAACATTGACTTGAACTAATGAGCTGATTCTCTGAACATTTTAGTTCCCGGGGGGTATTTCCTGATTCAGAGAAGGGCTTGCCTGAGCAGAGGGATACTAGTGGAGAAAAACCACAGGGCCTTTTACAGTTAGGTGAATCTGGAGCAATGAATTAGAAACCAGAGGTTCCCATACTGAAGGTTAATTTTTTTCCAACAGGACATTTTATTAAGTGTTGGGTCAGTACAAGAGGTTGGCAGGGGCAGAAGGGGTAAAGAGGAGGGCAGTGTAAAATTTCCTGCTACTCTGAGGTGTTCTTCCTGGTAGCAAAAGACTTCAGCAAATGTCAGGAACTGGATCATGTCTCCCAAGATAGCAGGACTTGAACCCTGCTAGTTTAAAGAACATAACCACTTGCACTCTTATGATTGTTTCAATATCAGGTTGGGTAGACAGCATGGAGACACCCAACAGAGATATCCACATTGCTAGCAATAATCCTCTGAAATTAGGGCAAAATTATTGAAATTCTATTGAAACACTGAAAAGTAAAAATAGAAAATATTATATCTTAAAAATGTATTTTCTCTAAAGAACAATGATCAGAAAATAATGAACATGCTAAATATTCCTTGGATGATTTGGCATTCTCTGAGAATGAGAGTACAAGCTACAAGACACAATTTGAGGAGCAAATAGTGAATTCATGTCTGCATATGCTGAGTTTGAAGTACAGCTAAGTGTTCACTGGTGGCCTGGTGGTCAAGGATTCGACTTTGTCACTGCTATGGCACACGTTTGATCCCTGGCTCAGGAAGTTTTGGATACCCCAGGCTCAACCAAAAAGAAAATTTTTTTTTAAAGAAGTACAAGAAAGATGACCAAAAGGAAATGTTCTGGAGGTTGTTAAAAGAACTGTCAGGTGCTCAAGATGAATGCCTAACATAATTGGGATATAGGAAAGAGGATAAGGGCTGGGATGAAGAGAAAGACCCTGTAATTGGCCCACAAAGACCCACGGAAATGAAAAAGAGTGCTATTTCATGGCGCTCAAACAAGACTTGAATGTCATAGGCTTAGTGACGACACGTGTCCAATGCCGTGGAGGGTCAAATTAGGTGAAGGCTGAAAAATGTCCAAGCAGAGCACGATGGATCTGGCTAATGTTCTTCAGCAGACTGCTGGCTTTGAAAAGTGAATGGATATATTAGGTAAGTGAAAGGGCTGAGTGTAGACCACTCTTTCAAAGGAAACTGGCTGTCAAGGGAAGACAAAAGACAGCAGAATCTGTGACAGAATGCAGGTTAGAAGGAAGGAATTTAGTTTGTGCTTGTTTTGATTGCTTTGCTTACTTTTGTTTTGTTTTAAAATGAGAAGCACCAAAAAGTATGTTTATGCAGAAAGGAGATTGGAGGGTGAGAGATGGAAGTGATTAGAGAGAAGCTACCACATGAAATGATTATGCCTGGAAAGAATGGAGGTGGTGATATTCAAGCCCACAAATGAAGACTGCATAAGAGAACACAAGGTGTAAAAGGTCTTTAAGGGAAAAGAACAGCATTGCCAAATCATGGTTTAAAATATTCACTCAGGCTGCATTTAGGCGTTGACTAAAATAACCAGCATAAGTGATGGATCCAGTGGAGAGTTAATGCCACTGGAGGCCAAGACCCTACAAAACTGGGGGAGGTATTATGAAAGCAAAGGGAACAGCAGGCTCTGGAGAAGAGGGACACCTCTGAGTGCCTGAGATGATGAGAAATTACAGGAACCACGGAATTGTTCGTGCAGTTAAATCATAAAAATTCTTCCAGTGATTTTTGCTTATCAGTTAATTATGGTCTGGATTTGTCACCTTTGGTCTTTTCGAGAGGGGAGCTCGCACATTACTATGTCCCACAGGTTTGTATCTAATTATCACAACCCCAGACCTAGCCCTGATTCATGCTCCATTACTAACCACCAGTTACTAACAATCTCCACAGCCAATGTTATACAGAAACAATCACGCAACATTATGTGGGGTCCTTGCATAGAGTTTCTCTTTAATCTTTCTGAAAGTCCCTGTGACCTGAATATTTGTTCATTAGGTCCTTTTCAAATCCTTCCTCTAATGCTCTTGCGTACCATTTTTGTCATGACTTTGCCTCTGAAATGAACCAATATTTTACTTTATTTTTATGAACCCTAGAAGATTCTCTAAATTTTCATCAACAAAACACAAAAAGTTTCTGCACCAAAATACTCTTCCAGCAGTAAAAACAATACCTACCCCTCCTCAGCCTCATGGACTAAATGACAAAGGTGAACCGATGTATCAGTAAGTCATTAGTTGTGGCTGATTTATTTCTGCAATCATTCTTATCTGGGCAATAAAAGCTTCTGAATAACTTTCTTGTTTTTTCTAAGGTGATATGTTCAAAGATCAGCAACAAACCACGAAGGGATGAAAGAGAAAGAGAAACACAGAAACACAAGTTCCTTATTACACTAGGTAGAACATTCATGGAAAGAGAATGGAGATGGGAAAATCAGTGAACTCTGGGAAAGGAAGATATATGGATTATTTTATCTGAGTCACTTTGCAAACATAAGTGACAAGAGAGTTTAAAAGTGCATTTCGTTTAGTAGGTTTTTACTCTCTTTCACACTACGCAAGCACGTATAAACGAACAAAACTAAAAGAAGCTGGATATCAAGGAAACCGGTTTCTGAGCATTAGAAGGGAAAAAAATGGTTGTCCTTTCATTTGGTATGTGATTTAATATGTTTTCGGAAATATATTTTGAGAGCAACATGTGCACTTGGAAGAGTGTACATCATGGTTCTTCCTCATCTGCCTCTGTGACAGGTGCACCTGGCTGAAACCAGAAGCTTGGGCCATGGCATTCACTATAAGGGCAATACAGCTCAAAAGCAAAACATTGGGGAAAAAAGGGGGGAGAGAGAGAAAAAAAGAAAAGCAAAACTTGGAAGAACTGCCAAAAACTGAACTTGAACGAATGGTACACAAAGTATTGACATACCCGAAGGTGACATGGGCTGGTCTAAAGTAGGGAAGCTGAACCAGTTCTTTTTACCAATAAAGGCAGAATCTAAAGCAAAGATCTGAGTGATTTTCCAGAAATGCCTTTATCATCATTAACTTTTTTTCTGGCCTCCATAATGAGTTAACAGAGAAACCATCCCCCACTCCTCTGGTCAGCGATAGGCCAAGGTATCTCACTTCAGTAGCTAGAATTACAGTAGGTTTACTCGGTAGAAACTCCTGATACTTTCAATGGAATTTTCATGGTAGGGCATGGATGTTATTTTTGGCTTAATTTTTTCCCTATTTTACTTTCAATGGAATTTTTATCGTAGGGCATGGATGATATTTTTGGCTTTATTTTTTTTCCTATTTTACTTTTTTTAAATATTCATAAGCAACAACAGTTTCACCAGTAGTGAGAGAGTACATAGCAAACATTAGGCTCCTAGAGGGAAAGGAATGTGAACATCACCACCTTGGACATCCTGGCATTCGCACAAGGTCACAGTTTGCTTTAAGTTCCTACAGTTCTTCAAAGTGAGGGAGAGTTTTCGGAGGAGCTGGCTCATCTGATGTTCCTTGAGCATACAAGACCATTAAAATCTGTTTTAAATCTTTTCCATTATCAAAATACATCCTCCAAATAGCACAGTTCTGCATTTCTCATCTGCAAAGTGTTCTGTGTACATATTTTCACTAGTCTGCCTGACTGGAGGAGCGGGTGGGTTTGAGAACTTGTTGCACTGAGTCATCCAAATCGCCCATCTGCGGTGGGAGGGACGGGTGGACTGGGGATTTGGGGTCGAAATGTTCTAAAATTAGGTTGCAGAGTTCTGGCCTGGCTCAGCAGAAACAAATCTGACCAGCATCCATGAGGAGGCAGATTCAATCCCTGGCCTCGCTCAGCGGGTTAAGGATTCTGTATTGCCATGAGCTGTGGTGTAGGTTGCAAACACAGCTTGGATTTGGCATTGCTGGCTGCAGTGTAGGCCAGTGGCTACAGCTCCGATTCCACCCCTAGCTGGAAACTTCCATATGCTGTGGGTACAGCCCTAAAAAGACAAAAAAAATTAAGTTGTGATGATGGTTACACAACTATAAATATAATAAAAATTCACTGAATTATAACGAAATAAACAAAAAATTAAAATATAAAAAAACCTCAAAAAACAAAAAAACAAATTGTCCATCTGAGAAGAGAGATCACACAGAGTTTTCGCAGACATGGAGTGAATGGCTCCAAGGCCAAAGAAATGTATGATGCTGGCATCATTGTGGGGACTGACAGTCATAAGGGCCAAATAAGGTTTTCAGTCCAGAGATCAAATCTGAGGAATTAAGACATGTCTAGGATATTTAGACAATCATCCCTAGAATTTTGTATATATCTTATGAGTTTAAACTGAATGCAAGTGATCCAACAATAAATGAATGGTGGGTTATTTCTGAGTTCTTCTGTACAACAAGCATTAGAATTTCTAATTTAGTTTTATGGGCTGACGTCGTTTGAGGTATGGGAGTATCCTGGAGAAAGCAAACTCTTGACAAATGTAAGTATCTATTGGAGATTTTTTGCACAGACCAGCTATAAACATTTATGGGGCTGGAGACATAAAATTAAGAATCAGCTACCCTCAATGGCCCAGGTAGATTTTCCATAAATTGTAATATCAGTAAGGCTAGATTGCAAAAACTATAATGGCAATATATATATATATATATATATATATACACACACATACACACACAATCCTCAACTCTGAAAAAATGTAAGAACATAAAACTAGAAATTTGGTATACTGGAATTCCCATCGTGGCTCAGTGGTAAGGACCCATTATTGTCTCTGTGAAGATGTGGGTTCAATCCCTGGCCTCCCACAATGGGTTGAGAACCAGGCACTTCTCTAAGCTTTGGCATATGTTACAGATGCAGCTTGGATCCAGTGTTGTCCTGGCTGTGGCAAAAGCCTCAGTTGCAGCTCCAATGTGATCCCTAGCCCAGGAATTTCCATATGCCACAGGTGTGGCCATAAAAAGAAAAGAAAAAAAAAAAAGGAAATAACAAGTTGGTATACTGATATTTCACTTAAACGTCTATGCTATTCTCTTGAAAATAATAATAATAATAAAAGCAGGAAGAAGGACAGCCATTCATCAGAGGATATTTATGTGTGTGTGTGTGTCTTCGTGTGAGCATATATATCAGCTTTACATTTATGTGCAGTCAAATTTATTGCCATCATGTGAGCAAAGGAGAGTAAAGTACAGTCCAGAGTCCCCTTCTCTGGGGCTTCCTGTCCTTGTGCCCCTCTCATACCCCTGCTGGTTACAGAACAGGGAGGAAGACAACTGGGTGTTGTGACTGACACTTGCAGGTGGCAGGCTTCAGTATTTCAGAGGGGGCTCAAGAGAAGCGAAGAAACGGACCTATTTTGTTGATGATTAAGCCAGGTGAGTTAAAAGTAAAGGGTGTTCCCTTGGGGAATTAGAAAGAGAAGAGCCTGAGAAAGGTCAATGGAGACATGACAAATTTAGATTAAAAGGCCCAAGTTTAGTGTCTTTGATTCTCATAATTTGTCCATCTTTCTTTTTTCCTTTTTTTTCGTTCCCTGGTTAGAAAACTTGAAGAGCTCATCTAGAACAGCTGTATGCTCTCCAGTGCTGGGTACTGGGCTTTCACCCTGCTCTCTCTGGTCTTCAGAACTTGTCTGGCTCTGTCCCGATAGGGCCTGTACCCATCCCATGGCCTCTGTCTCTTCCTTCCTATTTCAGTTCCCCTTTCATCACTGTCTGTCCAACGGGCTCTTTTTTTTTTTTTTTTTTTGTCAGGTGAGAACATTCTGAGTCCTGCTCCTTCCCTGTACCTCCTTCCCTAAACTCAGCCTCTCCTAAACAGATGAGGGAAATGGGACTTCATCCTTGTAATCTTAATTAATTACTTACTATAATAGTATCTAAAGCAGACTATGAAAAACAGGTTCTATTAAAATGCATGTAAAAAGAGTTCACTAAGATATAGAAGCATAATCCTCTTCTCTTCCTCTCCTACAAATGCCTTAGTAAAAGCATTATCTTTTGTAAAAAGAATTGCAACAATTAGACTTTTGCTGCCTATTTCCCAGCACTATGTTCTGTCATTCTGTAAAGGGAATACATTTCCTACAGAACTGTCTATATCATACCATATGCATTTGCCAGCTATGTGTTATATTTCCTCCTTTTGTTTTCTTGATCATGTCTTCAGAAGGAAAAACATTTAAAGTTTTGTTAAGGTCCAATTTATAGATTATTTATGACTCATGGTTTACATGTCCTAAGAAATTCTTGCCTAATCCAAAGTCTCAAAAGAATTCCTCCTACGTGTTTTCTTAGATGATTTATAACTTTTATTTTATATGAAGCTCTATCAGCCTTTTTTAAAAGTTTTCAATATTGTGAGATAAGAGTTCATGATTACTTTTTTCCATATTGTTCCAATGCTATTCATTGAAAAATTATCCTTTCTCCTACTGAATGCCTTTGGCACTTTTGTTGCAAATCGTTGAAGCAAATACGTACAGATGGATTTCTCTATTACTCCTTCAGGTACACTAGTCTATATATCTCTGCTAATGCTAACAACATACTTCAGAGTTAGTGTAGCTTACTGAAATTTAAAAAAATATATAAGCCCTCTGGGTTTTTTCTTCATTTTAATATTTCTTTGACTGGTCTAGGGCTTTTGGCATCATTTTGTGAATTTCCAAAGAACTAAAAGGCAGCTCAGTTTTGATGGGGGCTGTGTTGGTGCAATAGGTGATTTGGGGGACAACTGATTTTTAACAATAGTGAGTCTTACAACACATAAACTATGGAAGTTCTCTCCCTTCACACTTTCTTTAATTTTTCCTAAAAATAATCTGTAGTTTTCATAGACGAGATCCTATATGTCCTTTGTTATGTATATTTTAAAGTATTTTACACTTCTGCTAATACAAATGGAGTCTTCTGTATTTATCATGGTTATTGCTAGTGCATACACTTAAATCGATAATTGCATATTAACTTTTATTCTATAACCTTGCCATGTAGACTTATTAGTTGTTGTTAGTTTGCTTTGTGGATTCCTTAGATTTTTTTTTGCATTGATTATTTTTTTGCACATTATCTGCAAATATAGTTTTACTTTTTTTCTTTCTGATTTTATGCTTTTTTTCTTTTTACTGCTAATACTTCAAGTAAATTATTGATGAGAAGTCATGAGGATGAGCTCCATTTTTCTGTATTTTAATCTTTAAGGAAAACATTCCATAGTTCACCATTAAGTACGATTGATATAAGCTTTAGGGCTTTTCCACAGATTTCACTGATCAGATAAAGGAAATTCCCTTTTATTACTATTGTAGTGACACTTTAATTTTTAAAACCGTGAACAGATGGAGTATTTTGTCCATTTTTTTTTGTCCTTTGGAATGATTATCTGTTTTTTCCTTTATTTTCTTAATATGATGAATTGCATTAATTGCTTGAGAATATTGACTGGTCTCGCATTGTTGGGATACATTCTATTGACTCCAATCTTCTCATATATTTTGGATTCAAAATTGCAATTTCTTTGTAAAGGCTTTCTTTGTCTTTGTTTATGCGTGCTGTTGGGTGTGGAACTTACTTTTTGTGTAACATCTTTGCCAGGTTTTGTTTTTAGTTTTATACTGATCTCATGAAACAGATTGATAAATGCTCCCTCCTTCACGGTTTCTTCAAGAGTTTCTGAATGATTGGTGTTATTTTTTCTCCTAATGGTCAAAAGAATTCACAAGTGAAATTGCTCTTCTGAACTTTTGTGTGTGTGGAAAGGTTTTGCTGACAAATTCCATTTCTTTAAGAGACTTAGGGAAAATGACATTTTATGTTTCTCTCGTATCACCCATAGTAAATTGTATTTTCAAAGAATTTTTAAGAAATTTAATCACGCTTGCCCAATTCGTTCCTATAAATTGATAAAAAATATTCTTCCATTATACTTTTAATATATGTAGAATTTATAGTTACAGATCTTTTTTTATTCCTAATACTGGTGATTTGTGTTAACTCTTTTCAATTCTTGATCTGATAAATGAATAGTTTATCAATTTTGCTGTCTTTGCAAAGAACCAATTTTTGGCTTTTAAAATTTTTCCTCAATCATTCACCTCTTTGCTTTTATAGATTTCTGTTGGTTTGTGAAATTGACAAGCTGATACCAAAGAACTCAAAATAATGTAAGTACCTTCTTTCTTACACTTTGCAATAACTTTGCTTCTGGAATATATTCTGCAGTAGATTGGTGTAATTATTGATATGATTGCATTTATGTTTACATATATATACATAAATACACACACACACACATAATATTACTTCTCTCCTCTGATTTTTGTGCTCTATACTCCCTTTTCAGTATTCCTTGGATTACTTGAATATTTTTAGGTTAGGATACGATTTTCACTTGTCTTTTGACTTTTTAGCTTCAACTCTTTGCATCATTCTTATATATTTTTTAAACAGGTATGTATGTCTCTAAAAGAAAAGAAGGGAAAAGTGGATTATTTCATACATCTAAATATTTAACACTGTTGATACCCTTCATTCTTTTCTGAAGCTCTGATTTTTCTTCTGGCAATGTACCTTCAGAGTGAAGAATTTCCTTTAGCATTTCTTAAAGAGGGAGTTTGCTGATGACTCATAGCTTTTAATTACCACAAAATATCTTTATTTGTCATTAACCTTGAAGGATATTTTTGGCTTACATTAGAATCTGGGATTGGAAATTATTTTTTTTTAACTTTCTTTCATGCTACGAAGATACTGTTTCACTGCCTTTGGCCTTTCAGAGTTTCTGATAAGACTCTGTACCATCAAATCTTTGTTTCCCTTATGGAATATGTCACTTTTCTGGATACTTTAACAGTCTTCTTATCTTTGGATTTTTCAGCATTAATTTCATATGCCTATGCATGGTGTTCTTAATATTTATTCTTTTGGGGGCTCCACTGAACCGATTGGAACTTCAAATTTGTTGTTTTTGACTCAATTTTGGAGGAGAAGTTGAAGAAGAACCATTACTTCTTCAAATATTTTTCTGACACATTCTCTTTCTACTTTCTCTGATTGCACATATCTATACATAGTGCCCTCTGCTGTGGTCCTACTGGTCCCTCAGTCTCTGTTGTTCTTTTTCTCATTCTGTGTCTCTCTTATTCGATTGGATCATTGTGACGTTCATATATATATATTTTTTTAGATATTGCACTTTTTAAGTTTAAAAATTCCCATGTGATTCTTTTTTATATTTACTTGTTTTCTGTGAATTTCCTGTTTTTATTCATAATGAACAAGTTTTTCTTTATCTCACCAGTCATAGTTACAGCAGGTTTAGAGTCATTGTTAGATATTTCCAACACTTAGTTCATTAGCAGGATGCAATTTATTGCTCATTGTTCATCTTTTACCTGGAGAATGTGTCACATTTAACTGGCACTTCATATATCACTTAATTTGGACTGTAGCCTGGACTATTTCAATGTTATGTCACAGAAACTCTGAAATCTTTTACATAGTCTTAATTGGTATAGAATTATTTGCTTTAGCGGACACCTGTTGGAATTCAAACTGTAAGCACTATGATGCCTGTGGTGGGTGACACTTAGATCTCAGTGCAGATTTTATAAGAAGTCATCCCCAAAAGGACATGGATGACAACTCAAAGGGATTTAGGACAAGTCTGTATGTGACTCTGGGTTTCTCTTTTTTGGTTCTCCTCTCCTGTATTCCTCTTTCATTCTTCTATGTTCTTAGTTCTTTCTCTGGTTGCTATATACAAAAATATGAGACTTTCTATTAGAATATAAGCAACATTGCTAACTGGGTGCCCTCAGGGTAAAGGCACAGCAGTTAGGAAACCTGATTTATGCTGGTCACTTGCTTCAAGTTTTTACTCGCCAACAAATCCTTTCTGTTTTTGTTCACTCTCCAGGGCTCTTGAGTAGTTGCTTCTTAGTTTTCATCCAAAGTTTAAGGTTCCTTTCTGTGAGGAGGGTCAGTTTGTTACTAGGCTAATTCTCTAAAGAGAGGCAAACATTTTTTTACCTTAAAAATATATCAGGCCAATATATGTATAGCTGGGTTACATTGTTGTACAGCAGAAATTGACAAAACATTGTAAATCAACTATAACAAAAATTAAAAAAATATACCAGCCCATTTTATATCTGTCAAATTTATTCCAAAATGATTTACACTGTTGGCAGGATATGAAAACTCCAGTTACTCTGCATGTTCACCAAACTTGGCATTATCAGCATTTCATTTTAGGTATTTTAGAGAATGCATAACATTATCACCTATTGTGTTTAATTTGCATTTCCTTGATGGTGGATGGAGCTGAGAATATTTGCAAATATAGATTTATTGACAAAATACAACTTTCTATAATCCAAAATCTCAGCAAACTCGATGAAGAGGAAGGTACCACAACAGGCTAACATAAATATAATATTGTTCATACAAACAAGCACAGCTAACATCTTGCTGAATGGTGAAAAGCTGAAAGCTTTTCCTCTAAGATCAGAAAGGATGTGTGTCCACTCTTGCAACTTCTATTCAGCATAGTTCAGGCATTCCTCTTTTTATTGCATTTCATTCTACTGTGCTTTGCAGATATTGCATTTTTTACAAACTGAATATTGTGGCAATCCTGCTTTGTCAGATGATGGTTAGCATTTTTAGCAGTAAAGTATTTTTTATTGAGACATGCACTTTTTTGGACATAATTTGATTGCACATGTAATACACAGTAGTATAAAGGAAACATAACTTTTATATGCACTAGGGAACCAAAAACTTATGTGACTTATGTTATTGAATATTGGAACTGAAGCTGCAATATCTCCAAGGTATGTCTGTACTCAAAATCCTAGCCAGATCATTAAGGCAATAAAAGAAGTAAAAGGAATCCCATCAGAAAGACGTAAAATTGTCTGTTTTCAGATGACAGAAAAATATATGTAGGAAACCATGAGGCTTTCATAAGAACATCATTAGAACTGAAAAATAAATTCAGTGGTTATAGGAATCAGAGGTATTTCTATGTAATAACAAACTAACTAAAAGAGAAATTCAGAAGGCAGCTCCATTTAAAATAGCTTCAAATAGAATAAAAATGAGGAATAAAATGAACCAAGAACGTGAAAAATCTGTACACCAAAGACTGTAATGACACTGTTGAAGGAAATTGAAAAAGACCCAAATACATAAAAAATATATCCCGTATTCCTGAGTTGGAAGAATTAATTTTGTTAAAATGTCCATACAACCCAAAGTAATCTACAGATTCAAGGTAGTATGTATCTTAATTCCAATGGCATTTTTTACATAAAGAGAAAAAGTAGTCAACATTTGTATGGAACCACAAGGGACCTTGAATAGTCAAAGCAATCTCAAGAAAGAAGAATAAAGGAGGAAGCTTCATATTTCCTGATTTCAAACTCCATTCTAAAACTATAGTAATCAAAACTGTATGATACTGTCATATAAACAAAAGCATAGATCAACGACACATAATTGAGAATCCAGAAATAAACCCATAAAGAAGTTAAATTATTTTTGATTAAGTTATGAATAATACTCAAGGGGTATAGTGTGGTCTCTTCAATAAATGACATCAGGAAAATGGGAAAGCCACATGCAGAAAAATGGCATTGGAAATCTATCTTACCAATTAACCCCAAATGGATTAAAGACTAAAAAATAAGATTTGGTATCATAAAACCACTAGAAGAAGACATGGAGGAAAAGCTCTTTAACATCAGTCTAGGTAGTAATTTTTTGAATTTGACACAGAAAGGACAGGTACCAGAAGCAAAAATAAGTAATGGGATTACATTAAACTAAAACCTTTCTGTACATCAAAGGAAATAATCAGCACAATGAAAAGGCATCTGAGAAAGTGGGATACAAAACTGCAAATCATATCAGATAAGGGATTAGTATAGTGAATACATATAGAGAGCTCAAACAACTCCATAGCAAACAAACATCCAAAAGGGAAAAAAAAACAAAAACAAAAACTTTACTTAAATATGGACAAAGGACCTGAATAAAAATTTCTCCAAAGATATGCAAATATGCAAAGAATATATGAAAAGGTACTTAACATCCTTAATCATCCAGATAATGAACCCCAATAAGATATCATCTCACACATGTTGAAATGGCTATCATCACTAAGGCAAACAATAACAAATGCTGGTGAGGATGTGAAGAAAAGTGGACCCTCACGTGCACTGCTGGTGGGAATGAAAATTGGTATAGTTCCTATGGAAAACAGTATGAAAGTACCCCAAAAGTTCAAAGTCAAGTATCAGGACTTCCCATCATGGCTCAGCGTAAGGAACCCAACTGGTATGCATGAGGACATGGGTTCAATCCCTAGCCTCGCTCAGAGGGTTAAGGCTTTGCCATGAGTTGTGTTGTAGGTCACAGATACAGCTTGGATCTGGAATTGCTGTGGTTGTGACATAGGCCAGAAGCTGCATTTTCAACTGGTCTCCTATCCTAGGAACTTCCATATGCCATGGGTGCGGGACTAAAAAGCAAAAAACAAACAAAAACAACAACAACAACAAAAAAAAACCCTATCATATGATCCACCAATCCCGTTTCTGTATATACATTTAAAGGAATTAAAATCAGAATCTCAAAGTAATATTTGCACTCTTATGTCCATTGCAGCATTATACACAATACCTAAGCTATTGCAAAACCTAAGTGTACAAAAGATGAGTGTACAAAGAAAATGTGGATAGGTGTACAATGATATATTATTCAGCCTTAAGAAGGAATAAAATCCTAGCTTTTGCTATGAGATAGATGAACATAGAAGACATTCTGCTCACGGAAATAAGCGAGACATATAGAGACAAATGTTGCACGATCTAATTTATATGTGGACTCAAAAAAAAAATGAGAAAAAAGCCAAACTCATAGAAACAGAGTAGAATGGTGGCTACCAGAAACTGGAGCATGGGGAAAATGGAGACATGCCTTTTAAAAGGAAAGAAAAAGAAAAAAGAAAGGAGAGTGACTGTTTGCAGGAGGTGGGGAAAGGGAAACGTGGGAAGTTTATTATTTAATGGGTACAGAGTTTCAGGGCTGCAAGGTAAAAAGAGTTTGGAAATGGTTGTTGATGACGTTTGCGCAATAGGAATGTGCTGAATACAACCAAGCTCTACACATGAAAAATGGCTAAGATAGTAAATTTCGTTGTGTATATTTCATCACAATAAAAACTGGGGAAATTGAAAAATTCAACAAAAGTCATGAAGTAAATAATTCTTTTCTTTTCCTTTTTTACTTTTACTGCAGAAAGAGAAGAGATCATGAGAAAGTCACAGTGGATTCCTGTTTCAGGCAAGAAATAACCTCCTCAATAACTTTTATTCACATTCCATTGGCAAGAACTAATTATATCGCCAAATAATGTTGCAATGGAGATAGATAATATGCTCTGGCCAAGACGGTGAGCTAATGCATCTCTCCTTTTATCAGTTGTGGGTCAAAAGAAGCAGGAGCCAAGAACGTTGGGTGTCCTGTGACTAAATTTTCCTGCAAGTACCAGCAAGATGCATGAAGCAATTGCTCTAGAATGCTGCCATTTTTTTTTCTTACGAGAATACAATCCTTAGAACTATAGTATCCTCCTTGTAGTGTCAAGGAGGCATTTTTTTTCAACAATTTTGTTTTAATTTCAAGGGGAGTCAATTAAGGAATAAATCAAATCAATGTATATAGGGGAATTTACCTGACGAATACTGCTCAAATAGTTTTGGACACATGAGTGCCTTTACTCTGTTCTTCGTCATCACTTTTTAAGCACCTCTCCCATGTATGAGCAGAGGTTTTCCTTTTATTCTGAAAAAGGTAGAAGACTCAATGCAAGATCAATAGTTGATATATTTATTATCTCGGGTTATTGATTCTTTGATTTGTTATGTTGCTACAATTTATGCAGATACTACTGTTTTTTTTTTTTTTTCTTTTTAGGGCCACACTTGCAGCATGTGGAATTTCCCAGGCTAGGGATTGAATCAGAGCTGCAGGGGCCAGCCTACACCACAGCCACAGCAATGCCAGATCTGAGCCACATCTGTGACCTACATTACAGCTCATGGCAATGCTGGATCCTTAACTCACTGAAGGAGGCCAGGGATCGAACCCATGTCCTCATGGATACTAGTCAGATTCTTTTCCATTGTACAAAATGGGAACTCCCAGATACATTTTTGAATCAAGTGAATTATATAACTCATACACCTCCGAAGTACCAGCCTTTTCAGAGTGGCTGACGTGAATGTTTTGTCCAAAATATATTCATGACATTTGACTTAGATCTGACCTACTGCCATTGAAGACACTGTTTCCCTTCCCTACATGGAATTTTATTATGAAGAACTGAATTTAGGCATTAGTTAAAAAGTAAATTTATAAAACACAATTTTATATATCCATCAGTTGATGAAAATTTTCTAAGTAGGGTAGCACAAGAAAATTACCCTGTAATACTACTAAAAGCAGTGGTTCAATATGTTCTAATTTAGTTTTGTAGAAATTCTATACCACATAGCCTTTGCAATACAGAATTGTATATTCATATTGGTTAAAAAAAAAACCTTATTAAATATCACAAACTGAATTAAAAAAGCCTAACTAATGACAAAAGGGATCAGGATCATTTTTAAAAGGTGAACACGAGGGAGTTCCCATTGTGGTTCAGTGGTAATGAACCTGACTAGTATCCATGAGGATGTGTGTTCAATCCCTGGCCCTGCTCAGTGGGTGAAGGATCTGGCGTTACTGTGTCTGTGGTATAGGCTGGCAGCTGCAGATCCAATTCAACCCCTAGCCTGGGAACCTCCACATGCCATGGGTGTGTCTCCCCCCCCCCAAAAAAAAATGAGAC
Organism: Sus scrofa; assembly: GCF_054392235.1. Lineage (NCBI taxonomy): Eukaryota > Metazoa > Chordata > Mammalia > Artiodactyla > Suidae > Sus > Sus scrofa. Next base: position 29,266,767 of record NC_139389.1, on the reverse strand, counting down.
AGACAAACAAAAAATTTGAACATGAGAAGTAATATTCCTGAAACTTTTTCTCAACAGTAAATTCACTCTTTTTGTGCCAATTTTCATTTTGGGAAGAATACACACTATGGACAAAAGTGAGACTTCAAAGACTATACTTAATGCGTGCATACTTATGTATGTGCCAAAATGCAAAGTATTTGTGTGTGTGTGTGTGTGTGTGAGTGTATGTTCATCTGCATTCTAAAAAGTTTAATTTTATTTTAAACATCAATTTTGTATTCATTTCACATTTTATTTGTATTTACGCATTATATTTTCTTTGATCTCCTCATTTTATGTTTCAGGAAATCCTCAGGGGAAAAAAGCTAAATCTTTTGGAAACATGTTAACTCACAGATCTCTTTTACACAATTGATTTCTTGAGGCCTCGAGATTCCCTGTTGCTAATTCATACACCTTTCCTTGTTTTGTACTCCTGAATCGCTAACTTTCTTTAATTTTTAACATATAGATTCTCATGTCATGTACTTAGTTTCCCTTGGTTTCTCTCTCTTGAATCCTTTTCAATTCTTACTTTTCCTGTTCCGTATCATTTTCTTCCTGTAAACACTAATATTTTGTCTTTCTGTGACCTGTTCTGGTTTCACTAGGAAGTTGCTGAGAAAAGATCACTCAGTTGAAAGGCACACTGTTTCCACTCTGTATATTTTTCCAGGACACCACGAGATGGGAACTCTATCACATATTTCAAGTTCAAGGGCTCATTCTGATGCCAATGATACTTTCCCAAACTAATAGAGATTTCCCAAACTAATTTCAAAGCCTATGAAATTTATGCTCTCATTGACCAGTCAATGCAAAATCAAGGCTTATTCTCCCACTGTGACAGAATTTTTATTGCCCAAAGAATCGGTATAAAAATATGTTCCATGAATATTCTCAGAATATTTTCTCACTGCAGAAATTATTCTGTGTTTTTGTCATTTTCAATATGACATTTACTGTTTACATAAACTGCAATGCCTATTAAATGTGTGTGGGGGGACTTTAAATCACAGGGAATGTTCAATTATTGTATATCTCTCAATTCTCAATTTTCCATGTGAAGTACATGAGCACCAATAACTGTGGGTTTTGTCAAATACATTCCTTACACACACATATAGTTCATAGCAAGTCAATAACCTCTTAGTCATCTTTTTTGCAATGACAATTTTTAATTCAAAGAGAATTCATTTTACAATTATACTGATTTAACATACATAGAATATATGACTACTGCTACAGAAGAGTTGTGGACAGATAGGTAACTTTATTTTTTCCTTTTCATCTCTTTTCAAATATCTCTCTTGTGAATAAGTGCGTGTTTTCATTTTATGATGAAAATGTCAGAGTTATATTGCAAAAGCAGAATCAGTGATTGATACATTTAGTATCCCAGAGGGATAGTTAGCACTCCATTCTACTTCCTTGCATCGGTGTATTGCCAGTGTGTGGGAGGACTTTAAATCACAGGGAATGTTCAATTATTGTCTTTCATCAAAGGGTGTATGGAAGTTTAAAAAAAAAAAACTCACATATTTCTGGTTGGTGAGGTTGTCTTCAATCCTGTGGTTCCAATTCCCTGGAACATGTGTCAATTAGGATTCCAGTGAAAACCATAGCAGCGTCTGAAATGTTTGTCTTCCTTTTTTCCTGACATTGCGCCCTCACTTCAAGTTAACTACTTCTTCCCTCCTTTTATTTTTTCAACAAATATGAAGAAAAAAATGGTAATTCTCATTAATGTATTTGTCTGTGTACATACATAGTCAAAGTTTCATCTGTTTTTGCACTTTCCCTAAAGTATGTAGACATCTCTCTCACTGGACTTCCTTATATGTTTACCTGATTTTCTCTCCTATCTTGTCTTTGCTCTGAATGTCATCTTCCTTTGCTATTCAGTTATCTCACATTGTTGCTTCTTGGATTTGTCTTTTGATTGCGATCTATACAGATATTCCTTTTGAGCCCCATAAGCTTTATTAAACACACACATCTGCAATATTGGCATTTTCAATAATGATATGAACGTTTTGTCCAAGGTATGTCAGGTGATTTGATATAGACAATTTCACTGCCATGTGACACTTCCAGTCCTACTTTTCATGGAATTTGATTAAAAAGAACATTAGTTAGGCATTGATCAAAATAGAAATTTAAAAAAAACCACAAAGTTGTGCATTTCTCTGTTGGTGAAAATGTTGTGACTAAAGGGAGCCCAAGTAAATTTCCCTATAGTATCCCTAGAGGCAGTGCTTCAAGATCCTCCTATTTGTACTTATTGTAGAATATATATTCAATAATACATATAAATTAAAAGGCATTGTATTTATAAAATCATACAAACTGAATAATAAAACCATAACGAATGTCTAAAAGGAAAAGAAATGGACCACTAAATTCACTAATGTAATACCATTTTCACGTTAGGGAGAATCCTCTCTGGACAGAACTGCCTCAGTACCACTGCATTTATGTGTTTGTATTTAGAGTATGTATGTGTGGGTGTGTGTGGGTGTGTATTTGTGCCCTCATAGGTTTATTCTCATGTATAAATCTTGCATTCAATTTGAATGTTCTTCTCATTTCCCATGATATTTACATTGATCTCTCCATTTTAATTTCAGAACAACATCAGAGGGAATACGGTAAATTTTCTGAAAATCTGTAAATCGCCCCCAATCAAAGTGACTGCTCTCCTGTTGCCTTAACATCCCCTGCCTTTTAATCTGATACCATTCATTGGCTCACACGTCTCCTGAACATCTGCTTCTACTTCCTCAACTGATAGCTTATGGATGTTTCCCAGATGAAGTTCTCTTTCTTTGTATTTCCCACCTTCCATGATTTCCAATTCCTTCTTTCCCCACTCCATAGCAGTCTTTCCCAGTTGACAATGGCTTTTTCCATTGTCCAGGCATGTGCTATAATGTCACTTAGGAGGTGGTGGGATAAGGGGCACTAGGTTGATAGGAACACCCTTTCCATTTTGTATATTTTCCTGGACCATATCTCGTGTTAGGACGCCTGGACACATTTCTTGTTCACTGGCCAATTTTGATACCAGTGATATTTTCATGATCTAAGAGATGAGAGAGGACTCTCACTTGCTGAGTTCAGTTTGTCCATCCATTGTCCTTTCAAGGCATGTGCAAGTTCTGATATTGGCCATTGCTCAAGTACAAGTTTGAGGCTCATTTTTCCACTGCTTTGGAACATATTACCCAAGCATTCCAAAGTATACAAAATTTTTTTTATGATTCTCATTTAAATTTTAATACAGACAACCATACGAACATTTCTTTCTCTTTAACTTTTTCAGTGAAATTATTTAATTTTATTAAACTTAAATTCCTGCTATATATTTGCAGAAGGAATTTAGTCCACAGGGAATTTTTCTTTTTTTCTTTTCTTTACCAGTTTTTTTTCCAGAGCTGCACCTGTGACATATGGAAGTTCCTGGGTTGGGGGTTGACTCAGAGCTATAGCTGCCAGCCTATGCCACAGCCATGGCAAAACTGGATCTTTAACCCACTCATTGAGGCCAGGGATCGAACCTGAATCCTCAAGAGACTATGTCGGTCCTTACCCTCTGAGCCACAATGGGAACTCCTCACAGGGAATTTTCAATTGCTACGTACCTCTCAATTTTCAATTTTTCATGTGCAAGACATAGAAACTCTTACTTTGGAATTTTGCCCAAGATGGTATCTTACAATACAAATGCAATTAGAAATTTAACATGCTCCATGGAATGGTATTTTTAATGATAATTTCTATTTTTTAATGATAATTTTAATGATAATTTCTATTTCGAAGGGAAACCAATTCATTTATGAAGCCGTATATAGGTACGTCTACACACAAAGTATTGTGCAATGGTGACTTGAGTCTATGTTTCCTCTCTCTTTACAAGCACCTGTTCTGTGTTATGAGTGCGTGTTTTCCTTTTACTCTGAAAAAGATACAAGGCCGAGTACAAACCAACGATTGAAATAATTCTATATCTTTTAAACCAGAGGGAGGGCTATTTACTGCCTTCCATTCTGTGATTTCCAGCTCAGTCCCTTTGTCATCAGAAGGTGCATGGAAATGAAATGATGCTTCCTTTGATTGCTGAGATAGTCTTTGAATTTTGCAGTTCCAATTCTCAGAAGACAACGATCAGAAATAATTTTGGAGGTGTTTGAAAGTTTTGTTTTCCTACTTCCTGGTATTGCGCCCTCATCTTGAATGAATTCTTTCTTTCTTTTTTGCATTTATTGACCCATGTGAAGAGGAAACTGGTAAGTCCCATGAATGCATTTCCCTGTGTGCTTAAGCATGACTTTATCGGTTAACTGTGCCTTTCCCTTCAACTTCCAAAGATCATCTTTCTCAAGTCCAACACGTGCATATTTTACATGATTTTTCCTGGGATCTTACCTTTGCACCTGAAGCTTTCCCCATATATTTGCTATTCAATCATCCCTCAATACTACTATCTGATTTGTCCTGTTATTGCAGTGTATTCACAGACATTCCTTTTAAGTCGAGCATTTTTTACTAATCGTATGCCTCTGAAGTAATGGTTTTTCACAGTGGCCAAAGTGAGAATTTTGTCCAAGACATGCTCAAGTCACATGATTTACATCTACTTCACATCCATTAATACGTCTTTTCACAGAACATAATAAAATCGTATTTAAGTGTGGTTAAAAGAGAAACATACACAATATTATGTATTCATTGGATAATGAAAGTATTCTTAGTAATGGAGCCCAGGTGATATACCTTATAGTACCTCTAGAAGCAATGATGTAAGATCCTCCAATTCAGCATATGTGGCTGTATGTGTCATGTAGATAGCATAATAAACGGATTGAATACACACTTTAATTAAAAGGCAAAGTACTTATGACATCCTATAAACTGAACGATAAAAGCCTAACTGTATCCAAAGGGATGAGGAACATTTTAAAGGTTAGCATGAGAAGTTCCAGTTCTAAAACGTTCACGCAAATCAGGATACTCACTCATTTTATGCCCATTTTCATTTATGAAGAACGCTCTTCAGATAACACTGAGTTCTCAGCCACTGGATATGTGTATACATGTGTGAGTGTGTGAGTGCTTTCGTGTACATGTGTTTATTTGTGGGTGCATCCACGTGGGTTTAATATGAAATATGAATAGTGCCTTAAATTTGTATTACCTTCCCTTTTCTACATTATATTTACATTGATATCTCCATTTTCCTTTTCAGAGGGATGTGAGAAAAGTGTAGGTAAGTTTTCAAAAATCCCATTGCTTCCAAACCCATTAAAATGACAGTTTTCTCCTGGCATTATCATTTCCTGCCTTTGAATCTACATCCGTCCTCTGCCTTGCTCTTCTCCTGGATGTCGGCCCTTCCCTCCTCAATTATACGTGTATGCATTTCATTCTTAATTACCTCAATGTCACGTCATCTCCCAGCCACCCATAATTTCCCATTCCTCCTCTTTTCATTCCTTACCTTTCTTTCTCGATGGACACTGGCTTTTTCTGTTTTCTAGAGCCATGCAGTTGTTTCCCTGAGAAGTTGCTGGGATGAAGGGCATTAAGTTGACAGGCACATTGTTTGTCTTCCTGAAACACAATCCAAAGATAGGAACTCTGTCACATATGCCAAGTCCAAGAGGCCATTTCCCTGCCAAAGACACTGCCTCAAACATGTAGAGATGAGAGAAGATGTCTATCATGTGAGTGACATTTGTCCATCCACTGTCCTCTCCTTTATAAATATCAATCATTAGTTAATGGGAACTTGAGGCTCATTTATCCACAGCTCTTTAACATGTTATCCAAGCATTTCCAGGTAAGCAAAAAATTTTGCTTACCTAACGTAGCAATTTGTATTTCAGGGATAATAAATTTGCATTTCAGGGATCAAACCTGCATCATCCTCATGGAGAGTCAGGTTCTTAACCCACTGGTCCACAATGGGAACACTAGTTTTGCCACTTTCAAGCTTCTGAAGTATGAGTTTTCTCCACGACATGTTCAGTTGTTTTATTTACCGCCACTTCCACTCACTTTTAGCACTGAAATCCCTTCTTTTCATGTGATTTCATTAAGATGCGCTCACTTAGGCATTAGCTTACATAGAAACTCACATCACAGGAGTTTGCCCATCCCAGGACAAAAGTGTGAGCAGAATCATCCAGGAAACAAACCCTGCACTTCCTCTACAGCACAGTTTCTGCCCTGAATCAATTCTTCCTTTATCACAGAGGTGTTACACTACCTTTATAGAAGCTGCTTGTGACTTTACACGAAGTCATTTATAATCTCAGTTCTTTTCTCACCAGGATTTGTGGACAAGTGGGAAGTTCTGTTTTTTCTCTGATTGGTGAGATTGCATTTGAACCTGGTGGTCCACTTCTCAGAAGTGTGCGTCAGTTTTGACTGCCCAGAAAACTACGGCAGCACTGAAATTTGTGTCTTTCTCCCTCCCTGACATTGTATCTTCTTTGTGAATTCTCTTTCTTTCTTTCTTGCTTGCTTGTTAATGATAATAGGGAAGAAGAAATTAAGTCACATGAACGTTTTTCCCTGTTTAAGATCTGTTTCCTTTCTTACTGCACTTTCTCCTTTAAATCCCACTCGATCACCTTTTTCAACACCAATAAATGCATATTTTACATGAGTTTCTTGGAATCTTACTCTTCCAACAGAATTGCCGTCTTTGTCATTTATTTATTTCTCAAAATTGCTTCTTTGATTTGTCCGATTGGTGCAGTCTATGTATATATTTTGTCAGACTCAAGTAAATTCTGTTAATCATACACCTCTGGGTATTGGCATTTTCTCTGTAGCCTGTGTGAAGGTTTTGTCTAAGATTAAAATCATTTGACTTAGACCTGCTTCCCTACAAGCTAAGCTTATTTTCCTTTCCTTTCATGGGGTTTAACTGAGAAGACCTTCTTCACTTGGGCATTAGCTGAAATAGAAATTCACAAAACACGAGGTTATATATTGTCAATGGATGAAAATATTGCAGATAGAAGAGCCCAGAAAAACATGTCCCTGTGCGCCTCTGGAAGCATGCTCAGGATGCTCTAATTTAGTTACTGGTGCTACTTTATACCCTTCGGCTATCACAAAACTCGATTTAACTATACATATTAATTAAATGCCATCAATTGATTCAATCTTACAAACAATAATAAATGCCTGTAGTCCAAGGGATCAAGAACATTTTTAAAAGGTGATTAAGAAAACTACTCTTCCTAAATTTTTTCTCAGTGAAATCATTCATTTTATGCCCATTTTCCATTTGAGGAGAACACTTTTTTGGACAAAATTGAGCTCTCGAGCACTGTATTTGTGTATGTTTGTGAGAGTTTGTGTGATGATAAGATATGTGTTTGCATTGCATGTTTGTGTTGATACTTATCTGCATCCTGATGGGTTTAATTTATGTATAAATTTTGTATTGCAATGATTTTTTGTTGTATTTCTCTTCAATTTTCAGAAATATTCCAGAAAAAACATTGGTGAATTATTTCTGATATTCTTTAGCCTCAAAATACTTTGTAATGATGGTTCTTCTGTTGTCTTTAATATTCCCAGCCTTTTATCAATATGGTATTCATTAGCTTACACTTCCTTGAGATATCTACTATTGTAACTCAAATTTTTGGTTACAGAATTAACTCGTATTTCTCTCCTGATTGTCCTCCCTCCCCTCTTATTTGTAGGATATTCTCTGAATAGAAGAGAGCAGTCTTCAGCCATTGTTGGTAGGTTCATTAAATGTGTAAATGTCTTTGTCTGCTGCCAATATATTGTATTTTGCTTCCATGTTTTTCAAAAAATTAGATTTTTATTCATGCTTGTTTTCAAAGGTATTTAACTTAATCTTTCCATGTTATCTTTCAGATGATCTCCAGGGAAAAAACGGTAAATTTCTGAGAAGTGTCCACTCCAGTAACTCTTCCAGTGACAGCTTCTATGATATCTTTAACATTATGTGCTTTTTTTATCATTATGCTACCCATTGGTTCCTCCTCTCCTGCATGTCCGTTCTTCTCTACCCAATTTTTGGATATGAACTTCCTCCTTATTCTCTTATTTCCACTCTTTTCCCCAGTGTCCCATCAATTCCCATTGCATCTTTTTTTTTTTCCTTTTAGGTTTTTAGGGCCACACCCGCTGCTTATGGAGGTTTCCAGGCTAGGGGTCAAATCAGAGCTGCAGGTGCCAGCCTACGCCATAGCCATAGCAACACCAGATCTGAATCATTTCTGCGACCTACACCACAGTTCATGGCAACGCCAGATCCTTAACCCACTGAGAGAGGTCAGGGATTGAACGTGCGTCCTCATGGATACTAGCCAGGTTCCTTAACTGCTGAGGCACGACAGGAACTCCCATTACATCTTTTTAAATCCATACCTTTCCTTCCCTACAACACTGGCTTTCTTTACCTTCCAGAGACTTGCCACATTTGTATTGTGAATTTGTAGACTAAATGGGTTCAGACTAATAGGCACAGGATTTTCACATTCTATGTATTTTTCCGGAAACTGCCCATGACCTTAGGACCTTTGCAAGTATCCAGGTTGAAGGGGCCATTACTATGCTATTGATACCTCCCCAAACCTGAAAAGAAAAGAGGATTCCAAGTTTGTGGAATAAAGTTTCTCCCTCCATCTCACTGTCAAAGAATGTATAAATTCAGATGCCATCCACTGGTGAAAGATGACATTGGGCTCACTGTTTAAGTGTTCTTTATCATATTAACCAAGTGTTGCTAATTTTACAAGTACTTCATCATATGTTCCTCAATTTTTTCCCATCTACATTAAATATTTTTTATTCTTTTTCATTTTTTATTCAAACAATTGTTAATACGAAAAACTGCTATGCTGTTTCAATGTTTGCACAAGAACAGTACCATTTAAGGAAAGTTTGTGTACAATACATATCTCAGTTCAGAATTTTTTATATGAATATGAATGAAAAGAGATGGTATTATCCTAGGATAAATCCAAAATATGTTAATAAGGCACTAATATAGTTGAATAACTATTCAAAGTTTACCATCCCTTTTTATAATCATATTTGCAATTACACTTTGGTTTACAGATTGAGTGGAATTTAGGAAGACATTTAGTCAATGCATCAAGCAAACTTCATAGGACTATGGCAACAGATAACAGTTTTTGTCAGAGGGATACTTTTCTGCACACTTTTCCATTACATTTTGGATACTTCTCCCATATATGTGAGCAACTTGGTCTTTTATGGTGAAAATGCAGGAAGGCCCAAGGCAAGATCAATGATGGTCATACCTTATACCAGAGGAAGTTCTACTCTATGTTCTCTCATTATTTCCTTTCCTCTCCTAAATCCTTTGGCACAAAATATGAAGCCATATAAAAAAACAGCATCGCCTTTCATGGATTACATGGCATTTGGAAACCTTTGATTCCAATTCTTAGGAATGTGGGTCACATTTAAGGGAAAATGAACAATGAAAAGATTTCAAATCATCGCCCTTTCCTTTTCCTGATGTTGTGCCTTCATTCGTAGTTTAAATGGCTATTTCTTCTTTTTATCTTTCAGCTAAGGGTGAGCAGAATAATGACAAGTCCCTTTAAATATTTTACACCTTGTATTTTGTCATGTTTTGTCTGTTTCTTCACCATGTCTTTGATGCTCCGCGGTATTCTTTCTCAACTCCAACCAACATATATAACGCTACCTCATAATATTTTCATTTCATTGCTATTTCAACTGAAATTTATCATGTTTGTAGGTTATTCAATGCCCCATTTTCCTTTGATTTATCCTATCCTTCCTATTCATGTGGAAATTTCCTTTTTGTCAAATATATATTGATACAAATTAACTTGTAAAAATTTTGCTATTTTTAAAGTTCTTTGTCCAAAATGGTTGACTCATTTGATTGAGAAGCCCATCCACTGCCAATTAACAGTTCATTGCTTTTCCTTTTCTGTGACTTCCTGAAAGTAAGCATCCTTGAAGAAAAGTTAGAAATCAAACTCCCATAAAACACAGCTAAACATTAATCTCCTGAAAAATGACATGAAGAGAGGCACCCATCAATCTGACCTGACCTGACCTGAATGTCCTACAAAAGCAGTAGTTCAGGATTCTATAATCCAGTGTTTCGTGAGTTTATATACCAATGCTACTAGCACTGTAGGAACAGTGAGTGTATTTATTTAGCAGAAATCAGATGACTTATAAACATGAAAAACTGAGTAATAAAAGAGTAAATACTTTCAAAAGGAATCATGAAAACTTTTATTAGGTACATTACCAGAAATAATATTTCCCACTGTCTCAATAGAAAATATGAATTCATTTTCCCCTCTTCGTGTATTTAATACCATTCATTTCTTAAAAGTGAGCTTTCAGAAACAGTTTGCATGTTGGCTTGCATATGTTTATTTGTCTGTGTCTGTGTTTTATACTTGTCTGCATCTTGGCAATTTAATTTTGCATACAAATTTTTCAGTGAATCTGAATTTCATTCGTGTTTCATGCCAATGAAATTTACATTGCATTTTCTTTTTATTTTACAGATGTACTTCAGAAAAAATATGGTAAAACCTCTTTTATACCCCTTCACCTCCCAAACACTGTAGAACACCTGCGTTCGTGGTGGTGTAAAGATATCCCAGCTTTTAACCAACGTGTCACCACTGGCTTGCCCTCTCCCAGATCTCTGCTATTCTAGCACAATATTGCAGTTAGGGACTCTCCCATATTCCTCCCTTCTCTGCTCTTGCAAAGCCTGTATGTTCCAATATAGTCTGTGGGTCAAGTGTAAACTCGAGGGGCATCACTGCACTGACTCTGAGCACATGACCCAAGTGTCCCCAGGTATTCGTAGACTTCCCATTGTTTTACCTAGGAATTTTTTATTTAGAACCAATGAGAATAATTTTCATTCTTTCTTTTTCACTTCATTGACACAGCTGTCAATTTTGCAAACTCCAACTACTTCAAATATTTGTAGAAGGATTTCACAGCTTAAGGAAAGATTAATAATAATGATAACAATATTAATTACAATAATACATTTTTGATTTCTAAGTTTTCATGCGAATGACACAAGGAACTACTGTCCTACAATGTTCCCAGAAGGCTTTTCATAAAACACAAATGTAGTCTTTAGAAGTTTAATATCCTCTTTTTCTAATGACAATATTTCAGCTACTTTATTTTTCAGAGGGAATCAAATTCACCTCTCAGTGTATGTAGTTGGCTTCATGTAGCCCCTGCCTCAGGCCTTGCTTTCAACCAATGGAAGTTTTCTCCTCTCTGCTTCCTCCTCTCTTTTCAAGTATCTCTGTCTTCTGCGAGTGTGTATCTCCATGTTAGACTCAAAGGAGGACTGCAAAACATGAGTTTTATTTTGCCATGAGTGAAAATAGAAATTTGCCAGAAACAAAGTTATGTAATCATTACTGAATTAAATGTGAAGGCAGACAGGTTCCCAAGAACCAAACCCTGCATTTTCTCTAGAAGCAGGTGTTGAGTATTCTCTAATCCATTGTTCATGGATACCTTATGAAACAAAGTTAGGACAAGGAAGAGAAGTGGTGATTTGTATTTGGCAGTGACAGGGAACTACTTAAAGTATCCAACCAAAGAGTAAGGGCCTGAGCATTGTCCAGATAATTTAAGAGCTTTGTACAAAGGTAACCACCATCACTAATGATCCTGAAATTTTTCCACCAGTCAGTAACATCATTTTTCCTGCTTTAATTTTGGACCAGTAATCTCAGGACAAAAGCAGCTCTCAGGCACGCTGCTACATAGGTGTGTGCCTGTGTATGTGTGTGGGTTTGTCTAAATCCCGATGCATTTAACATTGTAGGTGAACTTGTCACTAAATTTCAATTTCCCTTGTGGTTTGAATCCATTATAATTACCTGGGTGTTCCCTTTTTATTTTTTCAGATGATCTTCAAAAGAAAGTCGGTAAGTATCTCTGATGACCTCTTTGTTTCCACAGCCTGTATTAAACAATCAGGTTTTTGGTTCTTTCGGCATCCCCTCTCTTCTTCCCTATATGCCATCTTTTGGCTCACATGTCATCTCCATGTCTTCCCTCTCCTCCCTCAAGGTTTCTGTTTATGGACGCCTCCCATCCTAAGTTCTCTCTGTTTCTTTTACCCGAGACCTAATTCCTTCTCAGTGCTTCCCACTTCATTTCACAGGGCCCTTCCTGTAAACATGGTCTTAACTCTGGCATCCAGAGCCTTGGCAGATTCGTTTTGATTTTGTGAGAAGAAGGGGAGAGACTGATGGACATGTGGCTTCTGTTCCACGTTTAGCTTCTGGAACACTTCCAATAACTTAGACTCTCTGTCATACAGCAAAGTTCAAGGGGCCATCCTCATGCCATTGATGCCTCCCCAAAGCTTATGAAATAAAACAAGGCTGCAAATTTGCTGAGTGACGTTTTCCCAAAGCTTGTCTTTTAAAGAGTGTGTAGACTCAGTTCTAATCCATTGATCCAGGTGGGCTTTGGGCTCTTACTTCCAATGCTCCCGGTCGTTTCCTGCAGTCTTTTCGCAGGTGCACAGAGATTTTACACACCATTTCACGGATTTCTTTTCTTTTAGGTCGTAGCACTTCCTCTGTCTTCTTCTTGCATGATATTGACGTCGTTACTAATTTATCACATTGAGACAAGCTTAAGTGTTTGTAGAAGCACAGTGTACAGTAGGGAAAATTAATTTATACTCTAGTTCTCCAACCTGCAATTTTCTATGACTGTCATGAGAGGCTATCGCCCTAGGATACTCCTCGGTGTTTTTAATGAAACACTGATATAAACTAAGATAACACGGCTACGGACAGGGTTTTGGTTAGATGGGTGCTCTTACTATGGACTTCCTCACGACCTCATAGGTACGGGACTCCCATATGTGTCCACATTTACACTGTATTCTGGTAAAAGGAGAAGGCCAAGTGAGAGACAAATGATTGCTACTGTTTATCCCAGAAGAAGTCCTATTCTACTTTCCCTCGCACCATCATTTTCTGTCTTTGTGGCTTTGCCTCAAGCGGTGAGGGCGTTGGGGAGGTAAGACAACACTGCCACCGATTCACACCATGTCCTGTGAACATCTGTGCTTCCATTTCTAAAAATATTGGTCCCTCTGAGACGTGGCCTAAGCTCAGAAAGCACTTCCCAATTCTGTCAGCCGCCCAGCAGAGAGAGCCAAAGGGTTCTTTGGGTGGTGGTGGTGTTTTGTTTGTTTTCTACCACACTGGTAGAGTCGTTGAAAACATAGCAGTCTTTGCCTCTAAGGAAATGTTCCAATTATAATTCTGTTTTCAAATGGATAGTATTGAGGAACATTTTTTAGATGTCTGTAGCAGGTTTTATAGGATGTCTGGTATACATTGTTTGGACAAATGGATGCTTTTTCTCCTTGCTTTCTCATCCATCTCTTTCCATCTCTCTCTCTCTCTCTCTGGTAAGTACTTCTCTTGTGTGTGACTGTGTGTTTGAGGTTTATTCTGAGAAGGTAGAAGGTCCAGTGCAGAACCAGTGATGGATCCCGCTCATCCCAGGGGAAGTCCTTTCCTGCCTCCTCCCATGCTGTCACTTCCAGTCTTGGATCCTCTGACTCACCAAGGCATGAGGGGAGGTAAAACAAGGTTCCTCTGATTTCTGAAAAGGCTTCAAACCTTTAAGAAAGTTGGGTCAAGTTGAACCACAGAGAAAAGCCTGGATGTTTTGCAAATTTTTTGTCCTTGTCTCATCCTCCCTTAGGTCCTCATTTTCAATGGTTTTTGAGTGTTTTCCCTTTTACGTTAGCAGTAATGATGAGGAGAAAAGCCTCCAGCCTCAGTAATGCACTACCCTGTCTATCTTGTCATCGTTTCATGTTTTCTATTCTTACCCATGTGCACAAAGTATCCCCAGGAATGAACATGTTATTTCGGTTCGTCTGCGGTTCTAAACAAAACCCCGGCCTACAAAATTATGTCATGTTGTGTATTTTAACTTTCTCAAATGTCAATTCTCTCAGACGTACGCTGTAGAAAATTTAGAGCAATCTTAACAGAAAGCTTTCTTTTCCTGGGCCCTCCACCACGACATCTAGATGCAGTGCTCGCTGTGTTGTATTTGACATTGTCCCGGTTGTTACTGGAATGGTTCTGAGTCCAACCCTGGTGGCAGGGATAAGTTTCTCCTTTGATTGCTCACACTCTGTCGACTGCCGATGCCCTGCAGAAGTTATCCTAAGACAGGCCAGTTCACACCTGCCGATCACACTCTCAAGGGACCCAGTGTATATGGATATCGTTGCCTGACTTGTCCTGGTTATGTTCAGTTTACAACCACAGTTCTTACTCTTCATTCATTTTTATTTTACCTATTTCTTTATTATCTCACCAAGTTGACCGCCCTCTGGCATCTTTGTGTGCACTTTTTCCCCTCAAGAAATCACACCGATCATACATAGCTGAAGTCCAAAGTTGTGTTCTGGATGATGCCACACCTCTCTGTAATACCCTAACACAAGAAATATTTTCAATCTTCATAAGCCTGTATGTGACAAAGTATTCTGGAAAGGGTGGTGGTGCTCTCAATGGAACAGAGTTTAGGGATCTGCCTCTTTAACTCAGGAGTGGACGTGACTTGAAAATGCCCCAGAAGCACTCATTCGGAGATGCAGCGCTCTGGTCACGCCTTCTTCATAAAGTTCAGAAAACCTGTCTCATACATGCACGTTCAGATATTTCCTCTCAGATGGGAGGGAGGATGCACAGTAAGCATGGGGTGAGAAACAGTTTCTCTCAGGGAAACTTTCTCTCTCCTGGATTCAGCACCCATGTGCTTTGGTTCAGAAAAGCTGCACTTATGCATGAAGTAAAACACACACTCAAATACAACAAGGTTGCCATTTAATCAGTAGCAACAAGGTTGCCCATTTAATCAGTAGCAGTCTCGTTGTGAAAAGAGGCACCGGGAAACCTGACCGTGGATCCCATACACCAACAGGGTCTCGGTATAACCTCACACAGGGTTTGTGGCAACTTGACACAAGGTAGCGCCCCCGACCACCAGCATGAGAACGGACTTCCACATGCACAGCCAGCCCATGGCCATGCCGGAACCTTAACCCACTGAGCGAGGCCTGGGATGGAACCTGTGTCATCCTGGTTGCTGTTCACTTTCTTCCCACTGAACCACAAGATTTCCTCCCTTCTTTTTTTTAAAGTGAGGAAGTGTTGCTTAAAGCATGCACGTATAGTAAAGTTATAACTTGGTAAACCGATTTCTGCATTAATAAATGCTTTCATCTATTGAACAGAGCAGATATTTAAGTGTGACCACACAGTGATTCTACCAATGCCAGAGAGATTTCCTCCAACAATGTCATAGGACAAGAGAAAGTGTGTATAGTTCCTAAAAGCTGGAATCCTTAAATCATAAGGACTCCTAAGTACTCTCTTTTAATTAAATGTCAATTCTATAGATGAGCTAATCTCTTGAAATTTGCACACAAGTTCTGTAAGGGACATCAGTAAAGCCTTGAGTCATATAGAAAAGAGATGAAACAAGTGCACAGTTTTCTAACACTTTGCTCTTATACTTGTACCATTTGTTTTTCTTTACTAACTTATTGCTGAAAATTATATTTGCCCCAAATACATGCGTCAGTCTCAACATCCATTTTATTCCATTTCTTCACTCTTGGATTATGACAGATTGGTGTGCTGAAACATTCCTCACTCCCGTGTAAGTTAACAGGAATGGAAAGAATGTGATTAGATCCATGCTCCTTAGCTCTTTGACTTTCTTCATTAGATGATAAACATGAGGTAATTTTGAAAGCACTATTGAAAACTAAATTAGTTTTTCTTACAGTTGTGTTAAATAAAGAGAAATAGAAACCATAAGTATTCAAAAGCCATGACCCAGATGTCAGTCATCCCCTTTCTCAGCTGCTGTGGCATCTTCCAAAAAGACCTTTTCAGGACTAATGCATGTGTTTCACACTATTGTAAAAAGAGTGCTTTCCCTGAAAAGCATCTTGTTCAATGTGGCATAGTTGGAAACACTTTCAAAATGAAAAATCAATTTCAATCCACTCTACCAAAATAACATTTGTTGTATAATTATTTATTAAATATGCATTCTGTTGTCAATTTTGAATAATTAATCCCACACCTAGAAATTTTCTTCCACTTTCCCTGGTTTTTTTTTTTTTTTTTTTTGATGATTTCCTCACATTTACATGTCTTTTTTTAATTTATCTTTCAGGAGCACTTCAGGATGAGATTGGTAACTTTTTCTGGTCTTTCTTTGGTGGGGGAGATATATTTCCTAGAAATATTCTCTTTGTTTCTTGCCTTCCTTTGCTATTACTTTCATTTACTGTCTTCCAGATGATTACCATGATTTCATTGTAAGGTTTGTTAAATGAAAGGAGTTGGGCAAGAAGAAATGTTGTTTTCTCCGAAATAAAAATCATTCTTTAAACTGGATTCTCTAACGTGTCCTCTGAGATGGAGTGCCCACTGTTTTGTACCTGATATTGTCCTGATTTTTAATGTAAACTCTCAGACTCCACACTTGGTTAGAGAGATAAGTTTTCCCTTTTCATTTACACACTTTTTCTCCTGTAGTTGACTGATGAGTCCACTTTCCTTGAACATACCCTCAAGTGATCTACTGTCTGTAAATATGCTGTACTGATTCTGCCTGCTTAATTTCTCTTTCCATCTTTAGTTCTTCTTCTTCTTTTGTTTTTATTCTGATCCACTCAAACATGTATTCAACAAATTTCTCTTCCTTCATGATATTTTTATATTGATTTTTCTATCCGACTTCCTTGGTAATGTATCCTTATAGTCTAAGGCTATCTTATGAAGAATTCTTAAAATAATTTTTAGTACTCTACATGAATATTTTATGTTCTCATGTCCCTACATATCATGTAGTACTCCTAAAATTGAAGGGAACTTTTTATTTAGAATGGACCAGAAAGATTTCTCATTATTTTTAAAATGTGAATTACTTGACCAACATGCAGATATAACCATTAGCAGATGTATGGTTTTAAGTGCATCTTCCTCATGAAGTCAAGAAATCCTCTCATATCTATGGGTGTTTTGTGTTTTCGCTCAGCTAGGAGGAAGGCTCGATTCAAGACAGGTAAGTAAATGGTTATCTCTCAGCTTCCTTCTTCCATCTCTCTTGGGTCCTGTCCCTCTAGCAGTATGAGAGAATGCAGGCATAAAACTTAAAATGTCTATACTGGGCAAAGAAGCCTTTGCTTTTCTTTCTCTAAATTTCTGTAATGAATTCTCTCTGAAGTGTAAATGAGAAGTGATTCAGCATGTTCTGCCCCCCACCCCGTCCTCTTTCCTTTCTTCTTGTCTTTATCTTATGCTCCCTGCTTTGTGTTCCACCTCTGTCCCTCCCACCTTTTGTTGCTTCTGTATTTCTACCTATATCTTAAACCTGACCATTTTAACTTATTATCTGTATCTTAAACCTGACTGTTTTTATTTATCATGTTTCTTAAAATGCAATACGGAGGTAATACAGGATAGAAAGAGGAAGTCTGAGGGATTCAAGAGAGGAAAAGGGATAATGACAGGGAGCAATGGAAAAGATATCAGGAGTAAATGGAGAAGGAAAAAAGCTAAAGGGTTTCCTATGTTTTCTTTTGCAGCCTGGAGGGATGCTCCATTATATCCTGGTGAGTAACATGGACTCTGATGAAGACAACCCTACTCTCTAGGATATTTGCAATGAACACCTACCATGTCCAAAAATAATATGCTGAAAATCAAAGAAAATCCAAACCATAGAAAACATGAACTCCATAGATTACTCAATGTTTTAAACAGATAATAATTTGTTTGAAACATTAAATTATAGCAGGTTTTCATTTTTTAATTGCACTTTACATTGTGTTTTGAGCATATGTAGAGTGATTTTCATTGGCGAAAATCTGAGGACACTAACATGAAATATATTTTATTAGGTCAGATACACCATGTTCCCTATTTTCTTAGAAACATCCTCAATAGATTATAGATATTTATCCTTCAGGAACGTTGACTTAGAAGACACAGAAGATGGGTCAGGTCTCAAGTCAGACATAATTTAATAGATTGTAAAAAGAAGTTCAAGTTATGAAAGGGTATATTCCTTGGTTGCTCTTATTCTTGACATAATCCTAGGGAATTTATACTCATGGTCTCTGGACAAACAGGTAGATTTATTTTTCTGATGGTGAGATCTCATGATTATTTTTTCTTTATATATTAGAGGAACGAGGAAATCGAAGCTGGTGAGTCTATCAAGATCCAGCAGGGAACTTGCTTTTTGTGGAGTGGCTGGAGGATTCCTGGGTAAAAGTGAGCTGGATCTACCCAGGGCCAGAGGAGTCCTGACAGAATGGGAGCCTTCTGGCCCATGCCTACAACCATTGCCAGAAACTTGATAGTCCACTTGTCTTTGCAGCAAATGTGACCCTGGATGAAGCCACTGCCCATCCTGCCCTCCTCGTGTCTGAAAGAGGGAGGCGAGTTACCTGGCAAGAAACTTGTCAAGATCTTCCCAGATCCACACAGAGATTCAACTCCATTCCCTGTGTGCTGGGTCAGCTGCGCATCAACTCAGGGAGGGCCTACTGGGAGGTGGAGGTTGGGGACATGCAATCTTGGGACTTGGGAATTTGTAGAGATAATGTGACCAGGGAGGGGGTATTCACTATGTCCCCACAGAATGGTTTCTGGGCCATTAGGCTCTATGACGGGGACTACTGGGCCCTCACCTCCCTGGAAACGTCTCTTCCTCTAAGAGAAAGACCCCTTAAGGTGGGGATATTCCTGGATTATGAGGCTGGAGATGTATCTTTCTACAACATGACAGATGGATCCCACATTTTCACCTTTCCCCAGAACACATTCTATGGTGTCCTGAGACCACTTTTCAGACTTTGGTCCTCTGACTCGGGCTCCCTAAACATCTGTTCAGCTGAAGGAGAATGTACTGATATAATTCATAAGTCTACCCTCCAGGCGAAATGATCACTTTGCCCCAAAGAAGATCGCATTTCTCCCCTAGCAAGATATAAATACATTTTTTCCTAGTCCCTACTGGTTCATTGTCAATATAAAGCTCTGTGACACAGACTTGATGATTGTCCCTCATATCAGTTCTTCCTGTTTTTGTCATATATTCCTTCTCATTATTACCTTTTCCTATGACAACCTCCTACAAGTATTAGATTTCTTACACCCCCTTAGTGCATGTGACTAAAGGATGGTGTTGTATTAAAAGGTGAATTACAAGGATGTGTCCTTAAAGGAAAATTGTGTCTTTCTTTTCTTCTTTACTTTTCTTCTGGCTATAAAGTGTCATGATTAATGGAACTCAAAAAACATATACGACCATGTAATATGACGCAGATGGTAGAGAAATTGAAATGAACTTGGGAGTCTGACAACTCCATGGAGCCCCTCTATTGCCCAATTCTAGAATTCTTTTCTGTGAAACATAAACATTTATATCTTTAATCAATTTATGTGTTGGATATTTGTCCCTTGTGATTGATTCTTACCCTTACCAGTGCCCTCTGCCTTTAAGTTGGGCAGCAGATGACATCCACATTGAATATGCAAGTGAAACTGGAGGTATAAGTCCTGTACTTGGTTACATAGCTACTCCTACTCCTGCACTGTGTCAGTCTCATCAGGCCCCTTTATGTCTCCTAATTCATTCGTCACTCCTGACTTCACTTCCTACCCTTTTCCCTACTTGGTGTCATGGCTAATAATTTCAAGTATTCTCTTCCTATGAAATGGAAATCCTGGTGTCATTGTTTTTCTGCTTCATGAACTTGGAAAAATACAAATACAAATTGATCTAGTCATCTACTTAATTTTGTTGACTGCCATACCCTTGGCATATGGAAATTCCCAGACCAGTGACTAAATCCAAGCTGCAGCTGAAACCTATGCCACAGCTGTGGCAATGCCAGATCCTTTACTTCACTGAACAGGACCCGGGATGTTATCCACACTTTTACAGTGACCTGAGCCTCTTCAGTCAGATTCCTAACACTCTGCCTCACAGTGGGAACTTCTCTACTTATTATACTGGCAGCTTGGCATGCTATGAAAATTAATAAAAATTAGTAGAGTGTATTCTTTATACATGTGTAGTCACCTATCAACTTGTGGACACCAGTACTATCTGATAATCACCCTATGCATCTCCAGCCATTTGCATTCCCTTATTTTGCAGTGAATTTTATTCTACTTATTCTACTTTCTACTAAAATTCTACTTTCTCTTGCTAAAGATAATGCAAGACATTGAAAATAACCTGGAGGCAAAGATGGATAATTTACTGGAAACACTGAGGAAAGAAATACAAGATATAAAATTTAAACAAGAAGAGATGCAAAATACAATAACTGAAATAAAAATTCATCAGAATCAGCTAACAGCAGAAAACAGGAGGCAGAAGAATGAATAAGTGAGGTGGGGGATAGATTAGTGGAAATCATGGATGCAGAACAGAAAAGAGAAAAAAGATTGAAACAAATGAAGAGAGTCTCAGAGAACTCTGGGACAACATTAAATGCACCTACATCTGTATTATAGGAGTGCCAGAAGGAGAAGAGAGAGGGAAAGAGACAGAATAAATATTCCAAGAGATAATAGCTGAAAACTTCCCTAACATGGGAAAGGAACCACTCACTCAAATCCAGGAAGCACAACGAGTACCATATAAAATAACCCCAAGGAGGAACACCCCAAGACACATATTATCAAACTGACCAAAATTGAAGGCAAAGAGAAAATATTGAAAGCTGCTAGGGAAAAGAAACACATAACATACAAGGGAATCCTGATAAGGTTATTGGCAGATTTTTCAACAGAAACTCTGCAGACCAGAAGGGAGTGGCATGATATACTTCACATGATGAAAGGAAAAAACCTCCAACCAAGATTACTTTACCCAGCAAGGCTCTCATTCAGATTTGAAGGATAAATCAAAAGCTTCACAGATCAGCAAAAGCTGAGAGAATTCAGCAACACTAAAGCAGCTCTACAACAAATACTAAAGGAACTTCTCTAGTCAGAAAAGGCCACAACCAGAAACAAAAATATCACAAATGACAAGGCTCACCGGTAAAGGTATATATACGTAAAGATGCGAAATCATCCACACACAATTATGCCACCAAAATCCAAAATCATGAGAAGAGGTGGGTACAAATGCAGGACACTGGAAAAGCACTTGCAATTAAGAGACCAATAACTTAAAACAACCTTGTATGTATAAAGACTCTTATACCAAAACTTCAGAGTAACTGCAAACCAAAAATCTACAATTGATTCACAAACAAATAAGAAAAAGCAACTCAAATAGAACACTAAAGATAGTCATCAAACCAAAAGAGGAGAGAACAAGAGAGGAAGGGAAGAAAAAAGAGCAACAAAAACAAATCCAAAGCAATCAAGAAAATAGCCATAAGAACATACATATCAATAATTACCTTAAATGTAAATGGACTAAATACCCCAACCAAAAGACATAGACTGGCTGAATGGATACAAAAACAAGACCCATATATATGCTGTCCTCAAGAGACCCACTTCACTTCTAGGGACACATACAAATTGAAAGTGAGAGGATGGAAGAAAATATTCCATGCAAACGGGGATCAAAAGAAAGCTGGAGTAGCAATACTCATATCAGACAAAATGGACTTTAAAATGAAGAATATTTTAAGGGACAAGGAAGGTCACTACCTAATGATCAAAGGATCAATCCAAGAAGAAGATATAACAATTTTAAATAACTATGCACCCAACATAGGTTCACTACAATATATAAGGCAACTGCTAAACCTTAAAAGGACAAATCAACAATAACACAATTATAGTGGGGGACTTTAACACACCACTTACAGCAATGGACAGATCATCCAGATAAAAAATAAATAAGGAAATACACATCCTGAATGAAGCATTAGACCAGATGGGCTTAATAGATATTTATAGGACATTCCATCCAAAAGCAACAGAATACACATTCTTCTCAAGTGCACATGGAACATTCTCTAAGATTGATCACATCCTGGGCTACAAATGAAACCTAAGAAACTTTAAGAAAATCAAACTCATATCAAGCTTCTTTTCTGACCACAATGCTTTATGACTAGAAATCAACAACAAGAAAAACACATGGAGACTCAACAACATGCTACTAAACAACCAATGGATCACTGAAGAAATCAAAGAGGAAATTCAAAAATACATAGAAGCAAATGACAACAAAGATATAACACTCCCAATCCTATGGGATACAGCAAAAGCTATTCAAGAGGAAACTTTGTAGCGATACAACCCCACCTCAGGAAACAAGAAAAAGCTCAAATAAACAAGCTAACTTTACATCTAAAGCAGCTAGAGAGAGAAGAACCTACAAGACCTAAAGTTAGTAGAAGAAATCTTAAGGATCAGAGCAGAAATCAATGAAATAGAAACAAAGAAAACCATAGAAAAGATCAATGAAATGAAAAGCTGATTCATGAAAATAAACACTTAGCCAGACATATCAAGAAAAAAAGAGAGAGGACTCAAATCAATAAAATTAGAAATGAAAAAGGAGACATAACAGACATCACAGAAATACAAAGACTGTAAGATTCTACTGTATGCAACTATATGCCAATAAAATGGAAGCCTAGAAGAAATAGACAAATTCTTAGAAATGTACAACCTTCCAAGACTAAACCAATTGAAATAGAAAAAACGAATGGACAAATCACAAGTACTGAAATTGAAACTGTGATTAAAAAACTTTCAGCAAACAAATGTCCAGGACCAGATGGCTTCACAGGCAAATTCTGTCAAGCACTTAGAGAAGAGCTAACACCTCTCCTTCTGAAACTATTTAAAAAAAATGCAGAGGAAGGGATACTCCCAAAGTCATTCTATGAGGCCACCATCACCCTGATACCAAAATCAGACAAAGATACCACAAAAAAAGAAAACTAAAGGCCAATTTCACTGATGAACATCAATGCAAAAATGCTCCACAAAATACTAGCAAAGCACATCCAACAATACATTCAAAGGATTGTACATCATGATCCAGTGGGATTGATCCCAGGGATGCAAGGGTTCTTCAATATCCACAAATCCATCAGTGTGATACACCACATTAACAAACTGAAGAATAAAAACCATATGATGCAGAAAAAGCATTTGACAAAATCCAACACCCATTTCTGATAAAAACCCTTCAGAAAGTGGACATGGAGGGAACCTACCTCACCATAATAAAGGCCATATTTGACAAATCCACAGCAAACCTCATTCTCAATGGTGAAAAGCTGAAAGAATTCCCACTGAGATCAGGAACAAGACAAGGATGTCTGCTCTTGTCAGTAATATTCAACATAGTTTTGGAAGTCCTAGCCACAGTGATATGAGAAGTAAGAGAGATACAAGGAATCTAAACTGGAAAGGAAGAAGTAAAACTATCACTATTTGCAAATGACATGATACTATACCTAGAGAATCCTAAAGAAGCTACCAGAAAACTGTTAGAGCTCATTCATGACTTTGGCAAAGTTGCAGGATACAAAATCAATACACAGAAATCGATGGCATTTCTATACACTAACAATGAAAGAAAGAGAAATTAGGGAAGCAATCCCATTTACCATCGCATCCAAAAGAATAAAATACCTAGGAGTAAACCTACCTAAAGAGACAAAAGACCTGTACTCCGAAAACTAGAAGACACTGATGAAAGAAACCAAAGATGACGCAAATAGATAGAAAGACATGCCATGCTCTTGGATTCGAAGTGTTAATATTATCAAAATGACTATACTACCCAAAGCAATCTACAGATTCAATGCAACCCCTAACCAATGACCAAGGATATTTTTCACAGAACTCGAACAAAATATTTTAAAGTTTGTTTGGAAGCACGAAAGACCCAGAATAGCCAAAGACATCCCGAAAAAGAAAAATGGAGCTGGAGGAATCAGGCTCCCTGACTTCAGACTATACTACAAAGCAACAATCCTCAAAACAGTAAGGTACCAGCCCAAAGACAGACATATACATCAGTGGAACAGGATAGAAAGCCCAGAATTCAACCCACGCACATACAGCCATCTAAGCTATGACACAGGAGGCAAGACTATACAATGCAGAAAAGACAGCCTGTTCAATAAGTGGTGCTGGGAAAACTGGACAGCCACACAGAAAAGAATGAAATTAGAACAGTCCCTAACACCATACACAAAAATAAACTCAAAATGGATTAAAGACTTAGATAGAAGACCAGACACTATAAAATTCTTAGAGGAAAACATAGGCCAAATATGCTCCAACGTAAATGACAGCAACATCTTTTCAAATCCACTTCTTAGAGTAATGACAGTAAAAACAAAAGTAAGCAAATACAACCTAATCAAACTTAAGAGTTTCTGCACAGCAAAGGAAACCCTAAACAAAACAAAAAGACAACCCACAGAATGGGAGAAAATCTTTGCAAATGAAGCGACTGACAAGGGATTCATCTCCAAAATCTGTAAACGCCTCCTACCGCTCAATACCAAAAAACAAAAAAACTAACCCCCCCATCAAATAATGGGCAGAAGAGCTAAACAGACAATTCTCCAAAGACATACAGATGGCCAAAAAACACATGAAAAGGTATTCAACATCACTCATTATTAGAGAAATGCAAATCAAAACCACAATCAGGTTATCACCTTACACCAGCTAGAATGGCCATCATCAAAAAGTCTACAAACAGGAGTTCCCGTCGTGGCACAGTGGTTAACGAATCCGACTAGGAACCATGAGGTTGCAGGTTCGGTCCCTGCCCTTGCTCAGTGGGTTAACGATCCGGCGTTGCCGTGAGCTGTGGTGTAGGTCGCAGATGCGACTCGGATCCCGTGTTGCTGTGGCTCTGGCGTAGGGCGGTGGCTACAGCTCCGATTCAACCCCTAGCCTGGGAACCTCCATATGCCGCGAGAGCGGCCCAATAAATAGCAAAAAGACAAAAAAAAAAAAAAAAAAAAAAAAGTCTACAAACAATAAATGCTGGAGAGGGTGTGGAGAAAAATGTTGGTGGGATTTTAAATTGGTGCAACCACTGTGGAAGACAGTGTAGAGATTCCTCAGAAAAGAAAAAATAGAACTACACTTTCATCCAGCAATCCTACTCCTGGGCATCTATCCAGAGAAAACCTAGACTCTCCAAGACACATGTACTCCGATGTTCATTGCAGCACTATTTTCAATAGCCAAGACATGGAAACAACCTAAATGCCCATCGACAGAGGAATGGCTAAAGAAGATGTGGTACATATACACGATGGAATATTACTCAGACATTAATGGAATGAAATAACAGCCTATTTTGTTGGAAATTGATCCCATATGTCCTCTTTTAAAATGTCTGACATGGGAGTTCCCGATGTGGCTCAGTGGTTAACGAATCCGACTAGGAACCATGAGGTTGCAGGTTCAATCATTGGCCTCACTCAGTGGGTTAAGGATCCGGCAGTGCCATGAGCTGTGGTGTAGGTCGCAGACACAGCTCGGATCCCCCGTTGCTGTGGCTGTGGTGTAGCCCGGCAGCTACAGCTCTGATTAGACCCCTAGCATGGGAACCTCCATATGCCACCAATGTGGCCATAAAAAAGGCAAAAAAAAAAAAAAAAGACCAAAAAATAAAAATTAAATTCTGACAATGTTTGTATTGTGAATAGTGTCCAATCATTATTCTGTGCACATACTACTAAACAGTCATTTGGGAATATATACCCTATGTGGTTTACTTTGGAAGTTTCTATTTTCCTTTTGAATTAATGAACTAAAAGTGAGGGAAGGAGAGTCTGAATTAGCACAGGGAAATAAGAAACCATAATGCTGTTAAACTTAAAGTTTACATCATTTCTTCCCTCTTCTATATGACAACTAAAGAAAAGTGTATTCTCAAAAACGTAAATTAAGGTATACCTCTTGAATTATTGTTACTTCTATATTTACACCATTTCATTACTCATGCATTCTCTGAGGGGAGCCAACATCCTCTTATGCCTAGCAGAGTCCCCTGTGCAGAAGAGATGGTCAACAAGTGTATAAAAGGATTCTCTTTCTCTTTGGGGGATTTTTTTCCCCTTCAATCAGCATCTCTAAGCATCAAGCATAATGAATGAGCAGAGAGAGAGAAAAGAAATGTTTCATTTACCAGTATCACAGGAAAACCATCTCTGGTTATCGAATGGATAACCGTTTCAAATTTTCTCTTCCTTCTGAATTCCCAAAGAACACTGTGACATTACAAGTTCTCCACAAGGAGGAGCATAAGGATGAGAAAGGACACGAAATCCTCCAGGGCATCCTTCAATCTCCCAGGCAAGCGCTGGTAGGGGATAGAACCACACTCAGTACCTACCTCATCTTAGACATGATCCTGCTAGCTACCACTCCTTCTCCTGTGGTTCCTGTTTCCCTTCACAGTCTCTCTCATGAACAAGCAATTAAAAGAAAGCAATGAAAATGATAGAGTCCAAGTTCTAGAAGAAACTTCCCTCTTCTCTGAAAGTTGTCATTGATGTTCTGATGAGTGTCATTGGACTCATTTGACTGCTCAATACAGAAAAATATAGTAGTCTCATTCTAGTATTCACTGATTACATCAGGACCTACCATGTTCTTAGAGGCATAGTTTGATAAGGAATTGACAAATTTGATCATGAAAAGAATATGACAACTCTAACTGAGAATAATTTGGACACCCCCCAAAGAAGAATAAATGGTTAAAATGATTGAAGATGTTGAGCCTGTGGAGTGGTTGAATGGTGGCTTCCCGAAAGATCGATCCATGTCTTAATCCCCAGAACCTATGAACTCAACCTTATCTGGAAAAAGAGCAATTGTAAATGTAATTAAATTAAGGATATTGAGAGAAAACCTTCCTCAATGTTCCAAGTAGGCTCTAAATTCAAAAATAAATGTCCTTATAAGAGATACATGCAGAGAAGGTGGCCTTGGGAAAATGGAAGCACAGATAGAAGTTATATAACCACAAACCAAGGAATGTCTGTGTCACCACCAGAAGCTGGAAGAAACAGAAAATACTTTCACCTAGAGGTTTCAGAGAGGGTGCACTGCTACTAAGACCTTGATTTCAGACATCTGGCTTTCGGAACTGGGAGAGAATAAATTTCTGATCTTTTAAACCACCAAGTTTTTGGTAATTTGTTAGAGTAGCCTTAAGAAAATAATACAATCTGAAAAGGAAAAACCTTTGGGCGATTAAGGTAATAATATTCAAACACCTAAAGGACTAAGCATGTGGAACAGTGGTCATCCTGAGAAGTCATCAAGCAGAATTAGGACTATTTTGTGGAGATTTCTTAAAGTCAAATTTGCAACCTGTATAAGAGAGAAATGATAACAGCTGCTGAAGATAAAAATGTCACCTGCTTCAGAGAGGTAATCCATCAAGAGCAAACGGTCACACAATGGAGATTGTTATGGGATCACAATAGCTTTGGAGATGGTATTGAGGAGATTCTGGCACTCTGAGAGGTATAAATAAGCTCCTTTTTAAGGGTTCATGTTTGCTAAGAATCGGTATCCCTTCCCTCAGATTTGAACTACTTGTCACCAAAAATCCCAGCCATAGGATTAGTTATTTATCTCAGTGAACTCTTTCTGGAGGTAGAGGGATTTCCTGATTTACAAGTAGATCCACAGATGATATTAACAGAAGATTCGTGCTAAATTTTCCAAATTTACTAGAATGTGCACTTAGGAAATGTCAGTAGCAACAACAGGAAACAACCTTGATCCAGAACCAAAAGTAAAGACAGGATCACCTCAAAAGAAGACAAATCTTTAAAGTCTACCCTATCTCCTTTGTTTGATCAATGAAAGTAAGGAAAGATTTAAAAAAGAAGCTCCACAAACCTAGCAACCAGATACTGCTTTTTGTTTGTTTGCTTTTTTAGCCTCCCAGCAGCTTTTTTAGCCTCCCAGGCCAGGGATCACATCTGAGCCAAAGTCACCACTGAAGCCACAGCAGCGGCAACACTAGATCCTTAGCCCACTGTGCCAGGCTGGGGATGGAACCTGCATCCCAATGCTCGCAAAACACTGCCCAGCCTGTTGAGCCAGAGCAGGAACTCCCAGATGTACTTTTTACTACCATTCTCCAATAAAAAGAACCATGCGGGGCTCCACGGAGAAATGGTTGATTCTAGGACTGGCTCTGAAGCATTTTGTAGTATCAGAAAGTAAAAAGGGCTAAAAAAGTTGATGAGGGCATATCAAAGAGGTGCAGAAGCCAAATGAAAGGGCTCCCAATGGCCAAAGCTGGAACAATTTAAATAACAAGATTAAATAATATTGCCTTAACCTAAAGTATAAAATAAATATGCATAAGTCCATCCATCTTGATAAAAAAACAAATGATTAAATTAATTAATCAGGAGAAAAAGAGACAAACATTTCATGTAAATGAATTCCAAGTAATATACATAGGTTGTATTACTTTGTCCTCAAGGAGGGGAAGCATAACTTTTCACTCCTTAGATGTGGGGGTTCACACATAGTGATGCTTTCCACAGTGTATGGTATGGAAATGGGAGGTGGAAAGGAATAATTGTGCAGTGGAGAAAGCTCATAAACCTTACTTCAGTGAGGTCAATGAGTCCAACATAAATCGTGTTGATAGCATATACACTTGATATGATGTGATGAAAATGGCAGTTTACCTCTGCAATCTTCCTCTTGTCTTTCCATGAGAAAAACACCAGACAACTCTCAGTTTGATGACATATAAAATTCCTGACAAGGACTCCTGAAAATTGTCAAGGTCACTTTCAAACCAAGGAAAATCCGAGAAATTGCCATAGCCAAGAGGAGAAACATCTAAACCAGCTATAATGCAAAAAATAAAAATTGTTATAAATGAAAAAAATAAAAAATGTAATATGGGGTTTGTAGCAGAAAATGATAGTAAATAAAAAGTAAGGACATCTAAACAAACATGAAACTTCAGTTAACAATAATGTATCAATATCTTCTGGGGATAACCAATTATCTATTACTCAATAAGACAAAAAGACCGAAAGAGTTCAAGCTCAAGCAAGTTGTCAGAGAGAGGTAAACGGTGTAGGAATGAAGTCCATGACAGCCAGGAATTGATCTGTTTTGTTCAGCAGAGTCGGTAAAAAAAAAAAAAATTGTGTTATGAATATATAGAGTATATTCTCCTTGGCATGTTTAAGTCACGAATTTTCCAAATTAATAAACACTTGTTGTGTGTCACATCAAGAACGTTCTAAAATGTTTATGTTGCTTTGATGGCACAGTTGAGGCGTGGGATTCTGTGCTCCACAGAGTACTCTCTCCATTCACAAAACTGACTTATGGAGCAAGGGGATTCTGCTCTCTCACATAACATAAAATTCTTTAAGAATACCTATGGGCCCACTCTTAGGAGATTGGTTAAAACCACCATGCCCAGAGGCCAAAGGCGGAGCTACAAAGAGCATCAACATGTAATAATAACTGCGTTTATCCTTTTTGAGAAACTTTCCTTTAGCACAAGAGTGTGTGATGAGGTCCGAGTGGCAGCTGAACATAGACGACATTAATTAGGGCTCACCCCTAGCAGCAGAGAGCCCCACCCAAGGGAGTAAAAACTGAGGTCTAGGACCTGGAGGATTACAGAGCACTGGCTACTGGGAAGTCAAAAGAAAGGGACTGGGAAAGTCTGTGGGAGCAGAAATAGCAAGCTTGGGAAGGCATCCCTTCCAGGGGTAAGGGAGGGGCTTAGCTTCCTGCTCTTGGCATTTCACTCTTCTTCCTTTACAAGTTATCTCTTACATCCTCAGGGCCTTCTCTCTTCCTCCACATCTCTTATCTCTTTTCCCTGAATTCTTGAGTAAAAAGTTTAATGTTCTTTTTCAGCACTTTCTCTCCAAGTGATTTATTTCTTCTACATTCTCTTGCAGTCAGTTTTCAATGAAAGATTCTAGTTTATTTACTCCAAAGCCCTAGGAAGTGGCTGCTGCCATATCAAGTACCAGAGATGAAGACTCTCAGACCACCATTCACTATGGTCCTTTCTCCATGTTAGAGATCAGGGAACTCAACTCTCTCTGTCACCTTGTCTGGGCCTAAGGAAGGGCATATGAGGGACCTCTGGCAGGACTAATTCCCACAACTGTAGTCATCATGTGAATGGACAGGCCCCCTCAAACCAGCTGCTCCAAACTACCAGCTCACCCACACAGAAAAGTTCCTCAGTGGGTACCTCCTTATGGTAATTTTTCCTGAAAATTAAAATCTCCTTTAAAGTAGTTCAGTAAAAAGAATATTGAATTCATGTATTTATGACCTAGGCAGTGGGCTGCCTCAAATTCTGACATCAGAAATTCCCTGTATTCTATTATTTATGATTTTTATTTTTTCCCATTATAGCTGGTTTACAGTGTTCTGTCAATTTTCTACTGCACAGCATGGTGACCCAGTTACACATACATGTATACATTCTTTTTTCTCACATTATCATGCTCCATCATAAGTGACCAGACATAGTTTCCAGTGCTACACAGCAGGATCTCATTGCTAATCCATTCCAAAGGCAATAGTCTGCATCTATTAACCCCAAGCACACCATCTATCTCACACCCTCCCCCTCCCCTTTGGCGACCACAAGTCAATTCTACATCTCCATGATTCTCTTTTCTGTGGAAAGGTTCATTTGTGCCCTATATTAGATTCCAGATATAAGTGATATCATGTGGTTTTTGTCTTTCACATTCTGACTTACTTCACTCAGTATGAGAGTCTCTAGTTTCATCCATGTTGCTGCAAAGGCATTATTTTGTTCTTTGTAATGGCTGAGTAGTATTCCATTATATATATATATATATATATATATATATATATATATATATATATATATATATATACCACATCTACCTAATCCAGCAATATTCTATTTTTAAGATGCTCTCGGCATATAATTTTTAGAAACATGATCCCTGATTTTTCTGACATGCTTCAGGCTGATAAACCAAAATAACTTATCCATTCTTATGGGAGGAAAAGAGTTTCCAAATACATGTATTCAAATCAAAACCGGTGACCATTTTTTAACATTAAATTGACAAGCTGTCACTAACATTAAAAAATTAGTAAACCCTTGCAGTGGATTTTTGTAGACATCTTGATCAGCTCCAACAATTCTATAGTCAAATACCTATTGCAAACCCTTCATTCCATATTGTTCATAGTTGTCTTATGTGCATAGCCAAAGCATAATTAATACAAATCATTATTTCAATGTCACAGTGTCAATTGGTATAGAAACCAAAGGGAAGCTGATTCAAACGGTAGTGTTTAGGGTCAACGCATGAATCATAAGCATGTGAGATCCTTCCTTGGACCATCATCCAGTGCGTTGGGAGGTTTAAACTTAACAAATAACTTCAGAATGTGTCCATTGGTTTGGGAATACCTGTTTGGAATTAACTTCCTAGGGCAGAGTAAATAATACCTTCAGTTTATCTAAGCCTGACAGCTGGGCAGAGAGGTACCAAGAATCTCATAAGGTATTATGGATGCCTTCCTTAGCTAACTTGATTATACTGATTAGAAGGATAGAGGTTGAGCCTATGCTCATCGTTTTATTTGTCAGCCTGGCTAGGCTATCGTACTCAGTTATTTAATCAACCGATGATCGAGATGCTACTGTGAAGATATGTTGCAGGTATGGTTAGCATCTAAAATCAACTGACTTTAAGCATATTAACCTCTGTAATAGAGACGGCCTCATCTAGTCAGTTGAAGGTCTTAAGGTCTTTCATTAAAAATTAATGAAAGAGAGTGTCAAAAATTCATGCAGTTACTCTTCCTCCAAACCCTCCTCAGAGGGACCTGTGGTGACCAGGGTGACTATGTACTGGGTAAAAGGAAATAATCAGACCTTTCACGGATTTCTGGACACTGACTCTGAGCTGACACTAATTCCAGGAGACCTCAAACTTTACTGAAGTCCACAAGTCAAGAGTACAAGCTTATGAAGGGTAGGTGATCCAAGGAGTTTTAGCTTGGGTTCATTTTACACTGGGTAGAATAGGCCCCCAAACCCATCCTGTGGTCATTTACCCAGTTTCAGAATGCATAATTGGAATAGACTCACTCAGAATACGGCAGAATATCCACATTTGTTCCCGACAAGTGGGATGAAAGCTATTAGGGTTAAAAAAAAAAAAAAAAAAAGGCCAAGTGGAAGACTTCTATGAAAATAATACACAAATACCATTTTCCTGGAGTGACTGCAGAGATTAGTGCCATTGTCAGTGACTTGAAGGACACAGAGGTAGTGATTTCCCACATCTTCCTTCAATGCACCGACTTGGCTTATACAGAAAACAGGTGGGAGGATGATCATGGATTATCACAAACTTAACCAGGTGGTGACCTCAATTGTATCTGCTGTATTAGATGTGGTTTTATTGCTTGAGCAAATTAACATACCCTCTGATAAGTAGCTATTGATTTTGCAAGTGCTTTTCCTTGATACTCGTTGTTAGAGACCACCAGAAGCAGTAATGCTTTCAATGAGCAAGGCCACCAATATAACTTCTCTGTCCTACTTCAGGGGCATATCTACTCTCTAGCCCTATGTTGCAATTTAGTCTCCAGGGACCTTGGTCACCTTTCCCTTCCATGGACATTACACTGTTCAGTCACATTGATGACATTGTGCTGACTAGACCTAGTGAACACAATGTAGCAACTACTCTGAATTTATTGGTAAGAAAGATATTGACATTCAGAAGATGGGAAATAAGTCCAACAAAGATTCAGGGAACTTCTACACTAGTGAAATTTCTAGAGGTTTAGTGCTGTACGGCATATAGAGATATTCTTTCTAAGGTTAAAGATAATTTTGTGGCATCTGGCCTCTCTCTCCACCAAAAAAGAGTCATAACGCCTAGTGGGCCTCTTCGGATTTGGGGTGGCATCATATTCTTCATCTAGGTGTGCCACCCCTTCCCATTTATGTGACTGGAAACTCTTTGTTTTGAGTGGGATACAGAACAAAAGAAGGCTCTACATCGAGTATGGGCAGCCATGCAAGCTGTTCTGCCACTTGGGCTACAGGCTGCAACAAATTCAGTGGTGCCTAAAGTGGTAGTTTTAGAGATGCTGTTTGAGACTTTCATAGACCCATATAGGTGAGTCACAAAGCAGTCCCTTAGATTGTTGGGGGGACATTTCTGTCATCCTCTGCGCACAACTTCTCTCTTTTGCAGAAACAGTTTTTGGCTTGCCCCTGGATCTTAGCAGAGACTGAACACATGCCCATGAGTCACAAATTAGCATGCGACCTGAGCTTCCAATTAGAAACTGGGTGTTATCTGATACACTACCATTCCAACACTGATTTTGATACTGGTTTTTTCCTCACACCACAAAACAATTCTCCAACATGAGGTACGTGTCCTACGATTCATCTCCATTCTGACACTATCCACCTGGAGATAGCATCACATCACACAGGGTAAGGTCTCAGTCCTACAGCACTGCCCCCTACTTCAGAGACCAATCACAAGTCCAGGTTGTTACTTGTTCTCCTTTAGACTGGAAGTTTCCAGGACCCAGCCTCTAATCTGACAAATTTGCTAGAGCAGCTCACAGAACTCAGAGCAAAATTTTACTTACTAGGTCACCAGTTCATTATAAAAGGATATAACTCAGGAACAGCCAGATGGAAGCAATGCACAGGGCAAGGTATGCGGGAAGGGGCACACCACTCTCCCCAAATCTCCGTGTGTTCACCAACCCTGACTCTCAGAGCCTAGTCCTTTTCAGGTTTAATTCAAACTCCAGCTCCTCTCCCCCGCCCCACCAGATGGCTCAAAATTTTAACCCTCTAATCACTTGCCAAATAAGAACACTTTCTTAGGTTACCTGGCTTTCTAAAAAACCTCCTTATTATCATAACAAAAGACGCCTTTATTGTTCTCATCTCTTAGGAAATTCCCAGGGTTTTAGGCACTCTAAGCCAAGAATAGAGACAAAGACCAAACATATATTTATTCTAAATCAAAACATCACACCCACCAAGCCATAAAGTTGAGCCTGTGCAGCACCACATCCAGTGGAAGGGGTATATGAGATCAGGCTTGGGCAGGCCCTGAGGATACAAATAATTTCCATAAAAAATTGGTTCTAATGCCCATGGTCCCCAGTCTTGCTATACTCTCTTATCTTTCCCAGTCTGTGCCTATGGACCCATGGTGAGTTCCCTACAACTAGCCCTCAGAGAAGGAGAAAAGTTGAGCCAGGTTTATAGATGGTTCTGTGTGACAGACAGGCACCATCCAAAAATAGATAAAAATAGATAAAATAGAGTGTATTAATTTGCAAGGGCTGATAAACCGAGTAGATTAAACAACAGAAGATTATCATCTCACAATTGCAGATGCTAGAAATCTGAAACCAAGGTATCAGCAGGGTCATACTCCCTTGAAAGCACTAAAAAATGGTCCCTTCCATGCCTCTCTCCTAACATCTGATGCTTTGCCAGCAATCTGTGTCCACATTTCACCTTTTTATGAGGACACCAGTCATGTTAGATTAGGAAACCACCCTAATCTAACATGACCCCATCCTAGCTAATTACACCTTGAATGACCCTAATTCCAAATAAGGTCACATGCTGAATACTAGAGATTAGTAATTCGGTATGTTAAATTTGAGGAGTTGGGAAGGGAGGACACAAAACACATATGATACAATATGCTGAGGATGAAAAGGAAACAGGCAATATGAATAGATTATATGATAACTATTCTGAGGATGTTGATTATGACAAGATATGGGGGTTGATAGAATATTGTATTGCTTTCGTTTTAAATGAGAAAGATTTTCAAAATTTTAAGGTACATAGGAAGAAGCTAGTACAAAGGCTGAGGAGGAATAACTGGGGGATCCCAGTACCAGAGAGGGCAGTACAGGATGGACGGAGAGAAGAAGGATCAGTATCTCAAGTAAAGGAAGAGAGATTCTTCCCTAATATAACAGTGAGGAAGGAATAACAGAGAAATACAGAATTGAATAAGTTTGTTCTATTTGTTGCTAAAAAGTTCAGATAGTTCCCTCATGATGGATTTTTCTTCGGTTTCTTCTTATTATTAAATTCAAAGAAGGAATACAGTCATAAACTGAGAATAAGGAGTCAGTAGTTGCAAGTTTAAAGAAAGAGAAATGTTTAAGAAAACTGCCTACCAAAAGTAAGGGAATGCAAATGGCTGGAGAGGATTACGGGATAGTAGTGGTGTGCACGAGTTGAAAGATTGTTAAACATATATGAAAGAAACATCTACTCATTTGGGTAGACTGTTATAGCATTTTAGGCTGCCAGTATACAAATGTATAATTAGATTAATTTGTATTTGTATTTTGCCAAGTTATTGTGGCAGAAAAACAATGACACCAGGATTTCCATTTCGTAGGAAGAGAATACTTGAAATTATTAGCCATGACACCAAGTAGGGAAAAGGGTAGGAAGTGAAGTCAGGAGTGACGAATGAATTAGGAGACATAAAGGGGCCTGATGAGACTGACACAGTGCAGGAGTAGGAGTAGCTATGTAACCAAGTACAGGACTTATACCTCCAGTTTCACTTGCATATTCAATGTGGATGTCATCTGCTGCCCAACTTAAAGGCAGAGGGCACTGGTAAGGGTAAGAATCAATCACAAGGGACAAATATCCAACACATAAATTGATTAAAGATATAAATGTTTATGTTTCACAGAAAAGAATTCTAGAATTGGGCAATAGAGGGGCTCCATGGAGTTGTCAGACTCCCAAGTTCATTTCAATTTCTCTACCATCTGCGTCATATTACATGGTCATATATGTCTTTTGAGTTCCATTAATCATGACACTTTATAGCCAGAAGAAAAGTAAAGAAGAAAAGAAAGACACAATTTTCCTTTAAGGACACATCCTTGTAATTCACCTTTTAATACAACACCATCCTTTAGTCACATGCACTAAGGGGGTGTAAGAAATCTAATACTTGTAGGAGGTTGTCATAGGAAAAGGTAATAATGAGAAGGAATATATGACAAAAACAGGAAGAACTGATATGAGGGACAATCATCAAGTCTGTGTCACAGAGCTTTATATTGACAATGAACCAGTAGGGACTAGGAAAAAATGTATTTATATCTTGCTAGGGGAGAAATGCGATCTTCTTTGGGGCAAAGTGATCATTTCACCTGGAGGGTAGACTTATGAATTACATCAGTACATTCTCCTTCAGCTGAACAGATGTTTAGGGAGCCCGAGTCAGAGGACCAAAGTCTGAAAAGTGGTCTCAGGACACCATAGAATGTGTTCTGGGGAAAGGTGAAAATGTGGGATCCATCTGTCATGTTGTAGAAAGATACATCTCCAGCCTCATAATCCAGGAATATCCCCACCTTAAGGGGTCTTTCTCTTAGAGGAAGAGAAGTTTCCGGGGAGGTGAGGGCCCAGTAGTCCCCGTCATAGAGCCTAATGGCCCAGAAACCATTCTGTGGGGACATAGTGAATACCCCCTCCCTGGTCACATTATCTCTACAAATTCCCAAGTCCCAAGATTGCATGTCCCCAACCTCCACCTCCCAGTAGGCCCTCCCTGAGTTGATGCGCAGCTGACCCAGCACACAGGGAATGGAGTTGAATCTCTGTGTGGATCTGGGAAGATCTTGACAAGTTTCTTGCCAGGTAACTCGCCTCCCTCTTTCAGACACGAGGAGGGCAGGATGGGCAGTGGCTTCATCCAGGGTCACATTTGCTGCAAAGACAAGTGGACTATCAAGTTTCTGGCAATGGTTGTAGGCATGGGCCAGAAGGCTCCCGTTCTGTCAGGACTCCTCTGGCCCTGGGTAGATCCAGCTCACTTTTACCCAGCAATCCTCCAGCCACTCCACAAAAAGCAAGTTCCCTGCTGGATCTTGATAGACTCACCAGCTTCGATTTCCTCGTTCCTCTAATATATAAAGAAAAAATAATCATGAGATCTCACCATCTGAAAAATAAATCTGCCTGTCTGTCCAGAATACCATGAATATAATAAATTTCCTAAGATTATGTCAAGCATAAGAGCAACCAAGGAATATACTCTTTCATAACTTGAACTTCTTTTCACAATCTATTAAATTATGTCTGACTTGAGACCTGACCCATCTTCTGTGTCTTCTAAGTCAACGTTCCTATAGGATAAATATCTATAAACTATTTAGGGTGTCTCCAAGAAAATAGGGAACATGGTGTATCTGACCAAAGAAAGTATTTTTCATGTTAGTGTCCTCAGATTTCAGCCCATGAATACCAGTGTACATATGCTCAAAACACAATGTTGCAGTTTAAAATGGCTACAATTTAATGTTTCAAACACATTATTATCTGTTAAAATATTGGGTAATCTAGGGGGTGCTTTGAGTTTCTTTGATTTTCAGTATTTGTTGTACACACATAGATATTTATTTAAAATATCTTTGTGGAGACAGAATTAAGATGGCAGAATAGAAGGACTGGAGCTCAACTTCTCTCCTAAAAACAACAAAATTCACAACTAAAGTCTGAGCACACTTCACCAAAATGGACCGGAAACCTTAAAAAATATACCCTACTCCAGAAGAAAAAGAGGAGGACAAATCAAGAGGTAGGAGGGTCTATTTCATGATATAAACAACTCCATACCTCCTGGATGGGAAGCTCCAGACTGGAAACTAACTGGTTCACAGAGACTCACCTACAAGAGTGAGAGTTCTGAGCCACACATCAAACTCTCACGTGTGGGGATCTAGCACAGGGAGAAAGAGCCCCAGGGCATCTGGCATTGAAGGCCAGTGGGGCTTGTGTGCAAGAGCTCCACAGGACTGGGGGAAACGGAGACCCCATTCTTAAAAGGGGCACACAGACTTTCACGTGCACTGAGTCCCAGGGCAAAGCAAAGTCTCCAAGGGAATCTGGGTCAAACCTGACTGCAGTTCTTGGAGGACATCCTGAGAAAACAGGGGTGAATGTAGCTTGTTGTGAGGGAAGGACATTGGAAGCAAAGCTCTCTGGAATATTCAGCAGCAGCACCTTTCTCTGGAGGTGGCCATTATGGGAAAATCTGGCCCCACCTGTCAGCCAGCTGCTGAGAAGCCCCAGGGCAAACAACAATCCATGTGGGATCACAGCCCCACCCCTGAGTAAACAGGCTACCTAAAGACCCCTCAGGCACACAGCTGCTTCTAATCCCATCCAGAGACTAAGCCCCACCCACCAGAGGGATAGGAATCAGCTCCTCCTACCAGGGGGCAGGCATCAGCCCCTCCCATCAG
Organism: Sus scrofa; assembly: GCF_054392235.1. Classification (NCBI taxonomy): domain Eukaryota; kingdom Metazoa; phylum Chordata; class Mammalia; order Artiodactyla; family Suidae; genus Sus; species Sus scrofa. The sequence continues at coordinate 29,228,287 of NC_139389.1, read as the reverse complement.
GAAGCCTACACCAAGCCCCCATACTGACTTCAGCTACAGGGGGGCAGACATCAGAAGTAAGAGAGGCTACAACTCTATTATCTATAAAAAGGTCACCATACCAAAAACCTATAAGAATGAAAGACAGAGAACTATAACTCAGATGAGGGAGAAAGAAAAAACCCCAGAAAAACAGCTAAGCCATGAGGAGATTCTCAGCCTCCAGGAAAAAGACTTTAGGCTGTTGATGCTGAAGATGATGCAAGATATTGGAAATAAACTGGAGGCAAAAATGGATAACTTACAGGAAACACTGACCAAAGAGATACAAGATAAAAAACTTAAGCAAGAAGAGATGCAAAATACAATAACTGAAATAAAGGATTCATTAGAAGCCACCAACAGCAGAATACAGGAGGCAGAAGAATGAATAAGCGAGGTGGAGGACAGATTAGTGGAAATTACACAGCAGAACAGAAAAGAGAAAAAAGATTGAAAACAAATGAAGAGAGTCTCAGAGAACTCTGGAACAATGTGAAATGCACCAACATCCGTATTATAGGGGTGCCAGAAGGAGAAGAGAGAGAGAAGGAAACAGAAAAAATATTCCAAGAGATAATAGCCAAAAAATTCCCTAACATGGGGAAGGAATCACTCGCTCAAATCCAGGAAGCACAACGAGTACCATACAAAATAAACCCAAGGAGGAACACCCTGAGACATATACTAATCAAACTGACCAAAATTAAAGACAAATAGAAAATCTTGAAAGCAGCTAGGGAAAAGAAACAAATAACATACAAGGGAACCCCGATAAGGCTATCAGCAGATTTTTCAACAGAAGCTCTGCAGGCCAGAAGGGAGAGGCATGATATACTCAATGCGATGAAAGGAAAAAACCTCCAACCAAGATTACTCTACCCAGCAAGGTTCTCCTTCAGATTTGAAGAAGAAGTCAAAACCTTCTCAGATCAGCAAAAGCTGAGAGAATTCAGCAACACTAAACCAGCCTTACAACAAATACTAAAGGAACTTCTGTAGGCAGAAAAGAAGAAGAGAAGAAGGAAAGAAAAAAAGAGCAACAAAAACAAATCCAAAGCAATCAAGAAAATGGCAATAAAAACATACATATCAATAATTACCTTAAATGTGAATGGACTAAATCCCCAACCAAAAGACATAGACTGGCAGAATGGATACAAAAACAAGACCCATATATATGCTGTCTTCAAGAGACCCACTTCACTTGTAGGGACACATACAAATTGAAAGTGAGAGGATGGAAGAAAATATTTCATGCAAATGGGGATCAAAAGAAAGCTGCAGTAGCTAATACTCATATCAAACAAAATAGATTTTAAAATGAAGAATATTTTCAGGACAATGAAGGACATTACATAATGATCAAAGGATCACTCCAAGAAGGTGTTATAACAATTTTAAATATCTATGCACCCAACATACGTTCACCACAATATATAAGGCAACTGCTAACAACCTTAAAAGGAGAAATTGATAATAACACAATCATAGTGGGGGACTTTAACATACAACAATACATTCAAAGGATTGTACATCATGATCCAGTGGGATCTGTCCCAGGGATGCAAGAGTTCTTCAATATCCACAAATCCATCAATGTGATACACCACATTAACAAACTGAAGAATAAAAACCATATGATCCTCTCTATAGATGCAGAAAAAGCCTTTGACAAAATCCAACACCCATTTCTGATAAAAACCACTCAGAAAGTGGGCACAGTGGGAACCTACCTCAACATGATAAAGGCCATATATGACAAACCCACAGCGAACATCATTCTCAATGGTGAAAAGCTGAAAGAATTCCCGCTGAGATCAGGAACAAGACAAGGATGTCCGCTCTCGCCAGTACTCTTCCACATAGTTTTGGAAGTCCTAGCCACAGCAATCAGAGAAGTAAAAGAAATAAAAGGAATCCAAATTGGAAAGGAAGAAGTAAAACTATCACTATTTGCAAATGACATGATACCATACCTAGAGAATCCTAAAGAAGCTACCAGAAAACTGTTAGAGCTCATTCATGACTTTGGCAAAGTTGCAGGATACAAAATCAATACACAGAAATCGATGGCATTTCTATACACTAACAATGAAAGAAAGAGAAATTAGGGAAGCAATCCCATTTACCATCGCATCCAAAAGAATAAAATACCTAGGAGTAAACCTACCTAAAGAGACAAAAGACCTGTACTCCGAAAACTAGAAGACACTGATGAAAGAAACCAAAGATGACGCAAATAGATAGAAAGACATGCCATGCTCTTGGATTCGAAGTGTTAATATTATCAAAATGACTATACTACCCAAAGCAATCTACAGATTCAATGCAACCCCTAACCAATGACCAAGGATATTTTTCACAGAACTCGAACAAAATATTTTAAAGTTTGTTTGGAAGCACGAAAGACCCAGAATAGCCAAAGACATCCCGAAAAAGAAAAATGGAGCTGGAGGAATCAGGCTCCCTGACTTCAGACTATACTACAAAGCAACAATCCTCAAAACAGTAAGGTACCAGCCCAAAGACAGACATATACATCAGTGGAACAGGATAGAAAGCCCAGAATTCAACCCACGCACATACAGCCATCTAAGCTATGACACAGGAGGCAAGACTATACAATGCAGAAAAGACAGCCTGTTCAATAAGTGGTGCTGGGAAAACTGGACAGCCACACAGAAAAGAATGAAATTAGAACAGTCCCTAACACCATACACAAAAATAAACTCAAAATGGATTAAAGACTTAGATAGAAGACCAGACACTATAAAATTCTTAGAGGAAAACATAGGCCAAATATGCTCCAACGTAAATGACAGCAACATCTTTTCAAATCCACTTCTTAGAGTAATGACAGTAAAAACAAAAGTAAGCAAATACAACCTAATCAAACTTAAGAGTTTCTGCACAGCAAAGGAAACCCTAAACAAAACAAAAAGACAACCCACAGAATGGGAGAAAATCTTTGCAAATGAAGCGACTGACAAGGGATTCATCTCCAAAATCTGTAAACGCCTCCTACCGCTCAATACCAAAAAACAAAAAAACTAACCCCCCCATCAAATAATGGGCAGAAGAGCTAAACAGACAATTCTCCAAAGACATACAGATGGCCAAAAAACACATGAAAAGGTATTCAACATCACTCATTATTAGAGAAATGCAAATCAAAACCACAATCAGGTTATCACCTTACACCAGCTAGAATGGCCATCATCAAAAAGTCTACAAACAGGAGTTCCCGTCGTGGCACAGTGGTTAACGAATCCGACTAGGAACCATGAGGTTGCAGGTTCGGTCCCTGCCCTTGCTCAGTGGGTTAACGATCCGGCGTTGCCGTGAGCTGTGGTGTAGGTCGCAGATGCGACTCGGATCCCGTGTTGCTGTGGCTCTGGCGTAGGGCGGTGGCTACAGCTCCGATTCAACCCCTAGCCTGGGAACCTCCATATGCCGCGAGAGCGGCCCAATAAATAGCAAAAAGACAAAAAAAAAAAAAAAAAAAAAAAAGTCTACAAACAATAAATGCTGGAGAGGGTGTGGAGAAAAATGTTGGTGGGATTTTAAATTGGTGCAACCACTGTGGAAGACAGTGTAGAGATTCCTCAGAAAAGAAAAAATAGAACTACACTTTCATCCAGCAATCCTACTCCTGGGCATCTATCCAGAGAAAACCTAGACTCTCCAAGACACATGTACTCCGATGTTCATTGCAGCACTATTTTCAATAGCCAAGACATGGAAACAACCTAAATGCCCATCGACAGAGGAATGGCTAAAGAAGATGTGGTACATATACACGATGGAATATTACTCAGACATTAAATGGAATGAAATAACAGCCTATTTTGTTGGAAATTGATCCCATATGTCCTCTTTTAAAATGTCTGACATGGGAGTTCCCGATGTGGCTCAGTGGTTAACGAATCCGACTAGGAACCATGAGGTTGCAGGTTCAATCATTGGCCTCACTCAGTGGGTTAAGGATCCGGCAGTGCCATGAGCTGTGGTGTAGGTCGCAGACACAGCTCGGATCCCCCGTTGCTGTGGCTGTGGTGTAGCCCGGCAGCTACAGCTCTGATTAGACCCCTAGCATGGGAACCTCCATATGCCACCAATGTGGCCATAAAAAAGGCAAAAAAAAAAAAAAAGACCAAAAAATAAAAATTAAATTCTGACAATGTTTGTATTGTGAATAGTGTCCAATCATTATTCTGTGCACATACTACTAAACAGTCATTTGGGAATATATACCCTATGTGGTTTACTTTGGAAGTTTCTATTTTCCTTTTGAATTAATGAACTAAAAGTGAGGGAAGGAGAGTCTGAATTAGCACAGGGAAATAAGAAACCATAATGCTGTTAAACTTAAAGTTTACATCATTTCTTCCCTCTTCTATATGACAACTAAAGAAAAGTGTATTCTCAAAAACGTAAATTAAGGTATACCTCTTGAATTATTGTTACTTCTATATTTACACCATTTCATTACTCATGCATTCTCTGAGGGGAGCCAACATCCTCTTATGCCTAGCAGAGTCCCCTGTGCAGAAGAGATGGTCAACAAGTGTATAAAAGGATTCTCTTTCTCTTTGGGGGATTTTTTTCCCCTTCAATCAGCATCTCTAAGCATCAAGCATAATGAATGAGCAGAGAGAGAGAAAAGAAATGTTTCATTTACCAGTATCACAGGAAAACCATCTCTGGTTATCGAATGGATAACCGTTTCAAATTTTCTCTTCCTTCTGAATTCCCAGAGAACACTGTGACATTACAAGTTCTCCACAAGGAGGAGCATAAGGATGAGAAAGGACACGAAATCCTCCAGGGCATCCTTCAATCTCCCAGGCAAGCGCTGGTAGGGGATAGAACCACACTCAGTACCTACCTCATCTTAGACATGATCCTGCTAGCTACCACTCCTTCTCCTGTGGTTCCTGTTTCCCTTCACAGTCTCTCTCATGAACAAGCAATTAAAAGAAAGCAATGAAAATGATAGAGTCCAAGTTCTAGAAGAAACTTCCCTCTTCTCTGAAAGTTGTCATTGATGTTCTGATGAGTGTCATTGGACTCATTTGACTGCTCAATACAGAAAAATATAGTAGTCTCATTCTAGTATTCACTGATTACATCAGGACCTACCATGTTCTTAGAGGCATAGTTTGATAAGGAATTGACAAATTTGATCATGAAAAGAATATGACAACTCTAACTGAGAATAATTTGGACACCCCCCAAAGAAGAATAAATGGTTAAAATGATTGAAGATGTTGAGCCTGTGGAGTGGTTGAATGGTGGCTTCCCGAAAGATCGATCCATGTCTTAATCCCCAGAACCTATGAACTCAACCTTATCTGGAAAAAGAGCAATTGTAAATGTAATTAAATTAAGGATATTGAGAGAAAACCTTCCTCAATGTTCCAAGTAGGCTCTAAATTCAAAAATAAATGTCCTTATAAGAGATACATGCAGAGAAGGTGGCCTTGGGAAAATGGAAGCACAGATAGAAGTTATATAACCACAAACCAAGGAATGTCTGTGTCACCACCAGAAGCTGGAAGAAACAGAAAATACTTTCACCTAGAGGTTTCAGAGAGGGTGCACTGCTACTAAGACCTTGATTTCAGACATCTGGCTTTCGGAACTGGGAGAGAATAAATTTCTGATCTTTTAAACCACCAAGTTTTTGGTAATTTGTTAGAGTAGCCTTAAGAAAATAATACAATCTGAAAAGGAAAAACCTTTGGGCGATTAAGGTAATAATATTCAAACACCTAAAGGACTAAGCATGTGGAACAGTGGTCATCCTGAGAAGTCATCAAGCAGAATTAGGACTATTTTGTGGAGATTTCTTAAAGTCAAATTTGCAACCTGTATAAGAGAGAAATGATAACAGCTGCTGAAGATAAAAATGTCACCTGCTTCAGAGAGGTAATCCATCAAGAGCAAACGGTCACACAATGGAGATTGTTATGGGATCACAATAGCTTTGGAGATGGTATTGAGGAGATTCTGGCACTCTGAGAGGTATAAATAAGCTCCTTTTTAAGGGTTCATGTTTGCTAAGAATCGGTATCCCTTCCCTCAGATTTGAACTACTTGTCACCAAAAATCCCAGCCATAGGATTAGTTATTTATCTCAGTGAACTCTTTCTGGAGGTAGAGGGATTTCCTGATTTACAAGTAGATCCACAGATGATATTAACAGAAGATTCGTGCTAAATTTTCCAAATTTACTAGAATGTGCACTTAGGAAATGTCAGTAGCAACAACAGGAAACAACCTTGATCCAGAACCAAAAGTAAAGACAGGATCACCTCAAAAGAAGACAAATCTTTAAAGTCTACCCTATCTCCTTTGTTTGATCAATGAAAGTAAGGAAAGATTTAAAAAAGAAGCTCCACAAACCTAGCAACCAGATACTGCTTTTTGTTTGTTTGCTTTTTTAGCCTCCCAGCAGCTTTTTTAGCCTCCCAGGCCAGGGATCACATCTGAGCCAAAGTCACCACTGAAGCCACAGCAGCGGCAACACTAGATCCTTAGCCCACTGTGCCAGGCTGGGGATGGAACCTGCATCCCAATGCTCGCAAAACACTGCCCAGCCTGTTGAGCCAGAGCAGGAACTCCCAGATGTACTTTTTACTACCATTCTCCAATAAAAAGAACCATGCGGGGCTCCACGGAGAAATGGTTGATTCTAGGACTGGCTCTGAAGCATTTTGTAGTATCAGAAAGTAAAAAGGGCTAAAAAAGTTGATGAGGGCATATCAAAGAGGTGCAGAAGCCAAATGAAAGGGCTCCCAATGGCCAAAGCTGGAACAATTTAAATAACAAGATTAAATAATATTGCCTTAACCTAAAGTATAAAATAAATATGCATAAGTCCATCCATCTTGATAAAAAAACAAATGATTAAATTAATTAATCAGGAGAAAAAGAGACAAACATTTCATGTAAATGAATTCCAAGTAATATACATAGGTTGTATTACTTTGTCCTCAAGGAGGGGAAGCATAACTTTTCACTCCTTAGATGTGGGGGTTCACACATAGTGATGCTTTCCACGGTGTATGGTATGGAAATGGGAGGTGGAAAGGAATAATTGTGCAGTGGAGAAAGCTCATAAACCTTACTTCAGTGAGGTCAATGAGTCCAACATAAATCGTGTTGATAGCATATACACTTGATATGATGTGATGAAAATGGCAGTTTACCTCTGCAATCTTCCTCTTGTCTTTCCATGAGAAAAACACCAGACAACTCTCAGTTTGATGACATATAAAATTCCTGACAAGGACTCCTGAAAATTGTCAAGGTCACTTTCAAACCAAGGAAAATCCGAGAAATTGCCATAGCCAAGAGGAGAAACATCTAAACCAGCTATAATGCAAAAAATAAAAATTGTTATAAATGAAAAAAATAAAAAATGTAATATGGGGTTTGTAGCAGAAAATGATAGTAAATAAAAAGTAAGGACATCTAAACAAACATGAAACTTCAGTTAACAATAATGTATCAATATCTTCTGGGGATAACCAATTATCTATTACTCAATAAGACAAAAAGACCGAAAGAGTTCAAGCTCAAGCAAGTTGTCAGAGAGAGGTAAACGGTGTAGGAATGAAGTCCATGACAGCCAGGAATTGATCTGTTTTGTTCAGCAGAGTCGGTAAAAAAAAAAAAAATTGTGTTATGAATATATAGAGTATATTCTCCTTGGCATGTTTAAGTCACGAATTTTCCAAATTAATAAACACTTGTTGTGTGTCACATCAAGAACGTTCTAAAATGTTTATGTTGCTTTGATGGCACAGTTGAGGCGTGGGATTCTGTGCTCCACAGAGTACTCTCTCCATTCACAAAACTGACTTATGGAGCAAGGGGATTCTGCTCTCTCACATAACATAAAATTCTTTAAGAATACCTATGGGCCCACTCTTAGGAGATTGGTTAAAACCACCATGCCCAGAGGCCAAAGGCGGAGCTACAAAGAGCATCAACATGTAATAATAACTGCGTTTATCCTTTTTGAGAAACTTTCCTTTAGCACAAGAGTGTGTGATGAGGTCCGAGTGGCAGCTGAACATAGACGACATTAATTAGGGCTCACCCCTAGCAGCAGAGAGCCCCACCCAAGGGAGTAAAAACTGAGGTCTAGGACCTGGAGGATTACAGAGCACTGGCTACTGGGAAGTCAAAAGAAAGGGACTGGGAAAGTCTGTGGGAGCAGAAATAGCAAGCTTGGGAAGGCATCCCTTCCAGGGGTAAGGGAGGGGCTTAGCTTCCTGCTCTTGGCATTTCACTCTTCTTCCTTTACAAGTTATCTCTTACATCCTCAGGGCCTTCTCTCTTCCTCCACATCTCTTATCTCTTTTCCCTGAATTCTTGAGTAAAAAGTTTAATGTTCTTTTTCAGCACTTTCTCTCCAAGTGATTTATTTCTTCTACATTCTCTTGCAGTCAGTTTTCAATGAAAGATTCTAGTTTATTTACTCCAAAGCCCTAGGAAGTGGCTGCTGCCATATCAAGTACCAGAGATGAAGACTCTCAGACCACCATTCACTATGGTCCTTTCTCCATGTTAGAGATCAGGGAACTCAACTCTCTCTGTCACCTTGTCTGGGCCTAAGGAAGGGCATATGAGGGACCTCTGGCAGGACTAATTCCCACAACTGTAGTCATCATGTGAATGGACAGGCCCCCTCAAACCAGCTGCTCCAAACTACCAGCTCACCCACACAGAAAAGTTCCTCAGTGGGTACCTCCTTATGGTAATTTTTCCTGAAAATTAAAATCTCCTTTAAAGTAGTTCAGTAAAAAGAATATTGAATTCATGTATTTATGACCTAGGCAGTGGGCTGCCTCAAATTCTGACATCAGAAATTCCCTGTATTCTATTATTTATGATTTTTATTTTTTCCCATTATAGCTGGTTTACAGTGTTCTGTCAATTTTCTACTGCACAGCATGGTGACCCAGTTACACATACATGTATACATTCTTTTTTCTCACATTATCATGCTCCATCATAAGTGACCAGACATAGTTTCCAGTGCTACACAGCAGGATCTCATTGCTAATCCATTCCAAAGGCAATAGTCTGCATCTATTAACCCCAAGCACACCATCTATCTCACACCCTCCCCCTCCCCTTTGGCGACCACAAGTCAATTCTACATCTCCATGATTCTCTTTTCTGTGGAAAGGTTCATTTGTGCCCTATATTAGATTCCAGATATAAGTGATATCATGTGGTTTTTGTCTTTCACATTCTGACTTACTTCACTCAGTATGAGAGTCTCTAGTTTCATCCATGTTGCTGCAAAGGCATTATTTTGTTCTTTGTAATGGCTGAGTAGTATTCCATTATATATATATATATATATATATATATATATATATATATAATACCACATCTACCTAATCCAGCAATATTCTATTTTTAAGATGCTCTCGGCATATAATTTTTAGAAACATGATCCCTGATTTTTCTGACATGCTTCAGGCTGATAAACCAAAATAACTTATCCATTCTTATGGGAGGAAAAGAGTTTCCAAATACATGTATTCAAATCAAAACCGGTGACCATTTTTTAACATTAAATTGACAAGCTGTCACTAACATTAAAAAATTAGTAAACCCTTGCAGTGGATTTTTGTAGACATCTTGATCAGCTCCAACAATTCTATAGTCAAATACCTATTGCAAACCCTTCATTCCATATTGTTCATAGTTGTCTTATGTGCATAGCCAAAGCATAATTAATACAAATCATTATTTCAATGTCACAGTGTCAATTGGTATAGAAACCAAAGGGAAGCTGATTCAAACGGTAGTGTTTAGGGTCAACGCATGAATCATAAGCATGTGAGATCCTTCCTTGGACCATCATCCAGTGCGTTGGGAGGTTTAAACTTAACAAATAACTTCAGAATGTGTCCATTGGTTTGGGAATACCTGTTTGGAATTAACTTCCTAGGGCAGAGTAAATAATACCTTCAGTTTATCTAAGCCTGACAGCTGGGCAGAGAGGTACCAAGAATCTCATAAGGTATTATGGATGCCTTCCTTAGCTAACTTGATTATACTGATTAGAAGGATAGAGGTTGAGCCTATGCTCATCGTTTTATTTGTCAGCCTGGCTAGGCTATCGTACTCAGTTATTTAATCAACCGATGATCGAGATGCTACTGTGAAGATATGTTGCAGGTATGGTTAGCATCTAAAATCAACTGACTTTAAGCATATTAACCTCTGTAATAGAGACGGCCTCATCTAGTCAGTTGAAGGTCTTAAGGTCTTTCATTAAAAATTAATGAAAGAGAGTGTCAAAAATTCATGCAGTTACTCTTCCTCCAAACCCTCCTCAGAGGGACCTGTGGTGACCAGGGTGACTATGTACTGGGTAAAAGGAAATAATCAGACCTTTCACGGATTTCTGGACACTGACTCTGAGCTGACACTAATTCCAGGAGACCTCAAACTTTACTGAAGTCCACAAGTCAAGAGTACAAGCTTATGAAGGGTAGGTGATCCAAGGAGTTTTAGCTTGGGTTCATTTTACACTGGGTAGAATAGGCCCCCAAACCCATCCTGTGGTCATTTACCCAGTTTCAGAATGCATAATTGGAATAGACTCACTCAGAATACGGCAGAATATCCACATTTGTTCCCGACAAGTGGGATGAAAGCTATTAGGGTTAAAAAAAAAAAAAAAAAAAGGCCAAGTGGAAGACTTCTATGAAAATAATACACAAATACCATTTTCCTGGAGTGACTGCAGAGATTAGTGCCATTGTCAGTGACTTGAAGGACACAGAGGTAGTGATTTCCCACATCTTCCTTCAATGCACCGACTTGGCTTATACAGAAAACAGGTGGGAGGATGATCATGGATTATCACAAACTTAACCAGGTGGTGACCTCAATTGTATCTGCTGTATTAGATGTGGTTTTACTGCTTGAGCAAATTAACATACCCTCTGATAAGTAGCTATTGATTTTGCAAGTGCTTTTCCTTGATACTCGTTGTTAGAGACCACCAGAAGCAGTAATGCTTTCAATGAGCAAGGCCACCAATATAACTTCTCTGTCCTACTTCAGGGGCATATCTACTCTCTAGCCCTATGTTGCAATTTAGTCTCCAGGGACCTTGGTCACCTTTCCCTTCCATGGACATTACACTGTTCAGTCACATTGATGACATTGTGCTGACTAGACCTAGTGAACACAATGTAGCAACTACTCTGAATTTATTGGTAAGAAAGATATTGACATTCAGAAGATGGGAAATAAGTCCAACAAAGATTCAGGGAACTTCTACACTAGTGAAATTTCTAGAGGTTTAGTGCTGTACGGCATATAGAGATATTCTTTCTAAGGTTAAAGATAATTTTGTGGCATCTGGCCTCTCTCTCCACCAAAAAAGAGTCATAACGCCTAGTGGGCCTCTTCGGATTTGGGGTGGCATCATATTCTTCATCTAGGTGTGCCACCCCTTCCCATTTATGTGACTGGAAACTCTTTGTTTTGAGTGGGATACAGAACAAAAGAAGGCTCTACATCGAGTATGGGCAGCCATGCAAGCTGTTCTGCCACTTGGGCTACAGGCTGCAACAAATTCAGTGGTGCCTAAAGTGGTAGTTTTAGAGATGCTGTTTGAGACTTTCATAGACCCATATAGGTGAGTCACAAAGCAGTCCCTTAGATTGTTGGGGGGACATTTCTGTCATCCTCTGCGCACAACTTCTCTCTTTTGCAGAAACAGTTTTTGGCTTGCCCCTGGATCTTAGCAGAGACTGAACACATGCCCATGAGTCACAAATTAGCATGCGACCTGAGCTTCCAATTAGAAACTGGGTGTTATCTGATACACTACCATTCCAACACTGATTTTGATACTGGTTTTTTCCTCACACCACAAAACAATTCTCCAACATGAGGTACGTGTCCTACGATTCATCTCCATTCTGACACTATCCACCTGGAGATAGCATCACATCACACAGGGTAAGGTCTCAGTCCTACAGCACTGCCCCCTACTTCAGAGACCAATCACAAGTCCAGGTTGTTACTTGTTCTCCTTTAGACTGGAAGTTTCCAGGACCCAGCCTCTAATCTGACAAATTTGCTAGAGCAGCTCACAGAACTCAGAGCAAAATTTTACTTACTAGGTCACCAGTTCATTATAAAAGGATATAACTCAGGAACAGCCAGATGGAAGCAATGCACAGGGCAAGGTATGCGGGAAGGGGCACACCACTCTCCCCAAATCTCCGTGTGTTCACCAACCCTGACTCTCAGAGCCTAGTCCTTTTCAGGTTTAATTCAAACTCCAGCTCCTCTCCCCCGCCCCACCAGATGGCTCAAAATTTTAACCCTCTAATCACTTGCCAAATAAGAACACTTTCTTAGGTTACCTGGCTTTCTAAAAAACCTCCTTATTATCATAACAAAAGACGCCTTTATTGTTCTCATCTCTTAGGAAATTCCCAGGGTTTTAGGCACTCTAAGCCAAGAATAGAGACAAAGACCAAACATATATTTATTCTAAATCAAAACATCACACCCACCAAGCCATAAAGTTGAGCCTGTGCAGCACCACATCCAGTGGAAGGGGTATATGAGATCAGGCTTGGGCAGGCCCTGAGGATACAAATAATTTCCATAAAAAATTGGTTCTAATGCCCATGGTCCCCAGTCTTGCTATACTCTCTTATCTTTCCCAGTCTGTGCCTATGGACCCATGGTGAGTTCCCTACAACTAGCCCTCAGAGAAGGAGAAAAGTTGAGCCAGGTTTATAGATGGTTCTGTGTGACAGACAGGCACCATCCAAAAATAGATAAAAATAGATAAAATAGAGTGTATTAATTTGCAAGGGCTGATAAACCGAGTAGATTAAACAACAGAAGATTATCATCTCACAATTGCAGATGCTAGAAATCTGAAACCAAGGTATCAGCAGGGTCATACTCCCTTGAAAGCACTAAAAAATGGTCCCTTCCATGCCTCTCTCCTAACATCTGATGCTTTGCCAGCAATCTGTGTCCACATTTCACCTTTTTATGAGGACACCAGTCATGTTAGATTAGGAAACCACCCTAATCTAACATGACCCCATCCTAGCTAATTACACCTTGAATGACCCTAATTCCAAATAAGGTCACATGCTGAATACTAGAGATTAGTAATTCGGTATGTTAAATTTGAGGAGTTGGGAAGGGAGGACACAAAACACATATGATACAATATGCTGAGGATGAAAAGGAAACAGGCAATATGAATAGATTATATGATAACTATTCTGAGGATGTTGATTATGACAAGATATGGGGGTTGATAGAATATTGTATTGCTTTCGTTTTAAATGAGAAAGATTTTCAAAATTTTAAGGTACATAGGAAGAAGCTAGTACAAAGGCTGAGGAGGAATAACTGGGGGATCCCAGTACCAGAGAGGGCAGTACAGGATGGACGGAGAGAAGAAGGATCAGTATCTCAAGTAAAGGAAGAGAGATTCTTCCCTAATATAACAGTGAGGAAGGAATAACAGAGAAATACAGAATTGAATAAGTTTGTTCTATTTGTTGCTAAAAAGTTCAGATAGTTCCCTCATGATGGATTTTTCTTCGGTTTCTTCTTATTATTAAATTCAAAGAAGGAATACAGTCATAAACTGAGAATAAGGAGTCAGTAGTTGCAAGTTTAAAGAAAGAGAAATGTTTAAGAAAACTGCCTACCAAAAGTAAGGGAATGCAAATGGCTGGAGAGGATTACGGGATAGTAGTGGTGTGCACGAGTTGAAAGATTGTTAAACATATATGAAAGAAACATCTACTCATTTGGGTAGACTGTTATAGCATTTTAGGCTGCCAGTATACAAATGTATAATTAGATTAATTTGTATTTGTATTTTGCCAAGTTATTGTGGCAGAAAAACAATGACACCAGGATTTCCATTTCGTAGGAAGAGAATACTTGAAATTATTAGCCATGACACCAAGTAGGGAAAAGGGTAGGAAGTGAAGTCAGGAGTGACGAATGAATTAGGAGACATAAAGGGGCCTGATGAGACTGACACAGTGCAGGAGTAGGAGTAGCTATGTAACCAAGTACAGGACTTATACCTCCAGTTTCACTTGCATATTCAATGTGGATGTCATCTGCTGCCCAACTTAAAGGCAGAGGGCACTGGTAAGGGTAAGAATCAATCACAAGGGACAAATATCCAACACATAAATTGATTAAAGATATAAATGTTTATGTTTCACAGAAAAGAATTCTAGAATTGGGCAATAGAGGGGCTCCATGGAGTTGTCAGACTCCCAAGTTCATTTCAATTTCTCTACCATCTGCGTCATATTACATGGTCATATATGTCTTTTGAGTTCCATTAATCATGACACTTTATAGCCAGAAGAAAAGTAAAGAAGAAAAGAAAGACACAATTTTCCTTTAAGGACACATCCTTGTAATTCACCTTTTAATACAACACCATCCTTTAGTCACATGCACTAAGGGGGTGTAAGAAATCTAATACTTGTAGGAGGTTGTCATAGGAAAAGGTAATAATGAGAAGGAATATATGACAAAAACAGGAAGAACTGATATGAGGGACAATCATCAAGTCTGTGTCACAGAGCTTTATATTGACAATGAACCAGTAGGGACTAGGAAAAAATGTATTTATATCTTGCTAGGGGAGAAATGCGATCTTCTTTGGGGCAAAGTGATCATTTCACCTGGAGGGTAGACTTATGAATTACATCAGTACATTCTCCTTCAGCTGAACAGATGTTTAGGGAGCCCGAGTCAGAGGACCAAAGTCTGAAAAGTGGTCTCAGGACACCATAGAATGTGTTCTGGGGAAAGGTGAAAATGTGGGATCCATCTGTCATGTTGTAGAAAGATACATCTCCAGCCTCATAATCCAGGAATATCCCCACCTTAAGGGGTCTTTCTCTTAGAGGAAGAGAAGTTTCCGGGGAGGTGAGGGCCCAGTAGTCCCCGTCATAGAGCCTAATGGCCCAGAAACCATTCTGTGGGGACATAGTGAATACCCCCTCCCTGGTCACATTATCTCTACAAATTCCCAAGTCCCAAGATTGCATGTCCCCAACCTCCACCTCCCAGTAGGCCCTCCCTGAGTTGATGCGCAGCTGACCCAGCACACAGGGAATGGAGTTGAATCTCTGTGTGGATCTGGGAAGATCTTGACAAGTTTCTTGCCAGGTAACTCGCCTCCCTCTTTCAGACACGAGGAGGGCAGGATGGGCAGTGGCTTCATCCAGGGTCACATTTGCTGCAAAGACAAGTGGACTATCAAGTTTCTGGCAATGGTCGTAGGCATGGGCCAGAAGGCTCCCGTTCTGTCAGGACTCCTCTGGCCCTGGGTAGATCCAGCTCACTTTTACCCAGCAATCCTCCAGCCACTCCACAAAAAGCAAGTTCCCTGCTGGATCTTGATAGACTCACCAGCTTCGATTTCCTCGTTCCTCTAATATATAAAGAAAAAATAATCATGAGATCTCACCATCTGAAAAATAAATCTGCCTGTCTGTCCAGAATACCATGAATATAATAAATTTCCTAAGATTATGTCAAGCATAAGAGCAACCAAGGAATATACTCTTTCATAACTTGAACTTCTTCTTTTCACAATCTATTAAATTGTGTCTGACTTGAGACCTGACCCATCTTCTGTGTCTTCTAAGTCAACGTTCCTATAGGATAAATATCTATAAACTATTTAGGGTGTCTCCAAGAAAATAGGGAACATGGTGTATCTGACCAAAGAAAGTATTTTTCATGTTAGTGTCCTCAGATTTCAGCCCATGAATACCAGTGTACATATGCTCAAAACACAATGTTGCAGTTTAAAATGGCTACAATTTAATGTTTCAAACACATTATTATCTGTTAAAATATTGGGTAATCTAGGGGGTGCTTTGAGTTTCTTTGATTTTCAGTATTTGTTGTACACACATAGATATTTATTTAAAATATCTTTGTGGAGACAGAATTAAGATGGCAGAATAGAAGGACTGGAGCTCAACTTCTCTCCTAAAAACAACAAAATTCACAACTAAAGTCTGAGCACACTTCACCAAAATGGACCGGAAACCTTAAAAAATATACCCTACTCCAGAAGAAAAAGAGGAGGACAAATCAAGAGGTAGGAGGGTCTATTTCATGATATAAACAACTCCATACCTCCTGGATGGGAAGCTCCATAGACTGGAAACTAACTGGTTCACAGAGACTCACCTACAAGAGTGAGAGTTCTGAGCCACACATCAAACTCTCACGTGTGGGGATCTAGCACAGGGAGAAAGAGCCCCAGGGCATCTGGCATTGAAGGCCAGTGGGGCTTGTGTGCAAGAGCTCCACAGGACTGGGGGAAACGGAGACCCCATTCTTAAAAGGGGCACACAGACTTTCACGTGCACTGAGTCCCAGGGCAAAGCAAAGTCTCCAAGGGAATCTGGGTCAAACCTGACTGCAGTTCTTGGAGGACATCCTGAGAAAACAGGGGTGAATGTAGCTTGTTGTGAGGGAAGGACATTGGAAGCAAAGCTCTCTGGAATATTCAGCAGCAGCACCTTTCTCTGGAGGTGGCCATTATGGGAAAATCTGGCCCCACCTGTCAGCCAGCTGCTGAGAAGCCCCAGGGCAAACAACAATCCATGTGGGATCACAGCCCCACCCCTGAGTAAACAGGCTACCTAAAGACCCCTCAGGCACACAGCTGCTTCTAATCCCATCCAGAGACTAAGCCCCACCCACCAGAGGGATAGGAATCAGCTCCTCCTACCAGGGGGCAGGCATCAGCCCCTCCCATCAGGAAGCCTACACCAAGCCCCCATACTGACTTCAGCTACAGGGGGGCAGACATCAGAAGTAAGAGAGGCTACAACTCTATTATCTATAAAAAGGTCACCAT
Organism: Sus scrofa; assembly: GCF_054392235.1. NCBI lineage: Eukaryota > Metazoa > Chordata > Mammalia > Artiodactyla > Suidae > Sus > Sus scrofa. Next base: position 29,211,324 of record NC_139389.1, on the reverse strand, counting down.
ACCAAAAACCTATAAGAATGAAAGACAGAGAACTATAACTCAGATGAGGGAGAAAGAAAAAACCCCAGAAAAACAGCTAAGCCATGAGGAGATTCTCAGCCTCCAGGAAAAAGACTTTAGGCTGTTGATGCTGAAGATGATGCAAGATATTGGAAATAAACTGGAGGCAAAAATGGATAACTTACAGGAAACACTGACCAAAGAGATACAAGATAAAAAACTTAAGCAAGAAGAGATGCAAAATACAATAACTGAAATAAAGGATTCATTAGAAGCCACCAACAGCAGAATACAGGAGGCAGAAGAATGAATAAGCGAGGTGGAGGACAGATTAGTGGAAATTACACAGCAGAACAGAAAAGAGAAAAAAGATTGAAAACAAATGAAGAGAGTCTCAGAGAACTCTGGAACAATGTGAAATGCACCAACATCCGTATTATAGGGGTGCCAGAAGGAGAAGAGAGAGAGAAGGAAACAGAAAAAATATTCCAAGAGATAATAGCCAAAAAATTCCCTAACATGGGGAAGGAATCACTCGCTCAAATCCAGGAAGCACAACGAGTACCATACAAAATAAACCCAAGGAGGAACACCCTGAGACATATACTAATCAAACTGACCAAAATTAAAGACAAATAGAAAATCTTGAAAGCAGCTAGGGAAAAGAAACAAATAACATACAAGGGAACCCCGATAAGGCTATCAGCAGATTTTTCAACAGAAGCTCTGCAGGCCAGAAGGGAGAGGCATGATATACTCAATGCGATGAAAGGAAAAAACCTCCAACCAAGATTACTCTACCCAGCAAGGTTCTCCTTCAGATTTGAAGAAGAAGTCAAAACCTTCTCAGATCAGCAAAAGCTGAGAGAATTCAGCAACACTAAACCAGCCTTACAACAAATACTAAAGGAACTTCTGTAGGCAGAAAAGAAGAAGAGAAGAAGGAAAGAAAAAAAGAGCAACAAAAACAAATCCAAAGCAATCAAGAAAATGGCAATAAAAACATACATATCAATAATTACCTTAAATGTGAATGGACTAAATCCCCAACCAAAAGACATAGACTGGCAGAATGGATACAAAAACAAGACCCATATATATGCTGTCTTCAAGAGACCCACTTCACTTGTAGGGACACATACAAATTGAAAGTGAGAGGATGGAAGAAAATATTTCATGCAAATGGGGATCAAAAGAAAGCTGCAGTAGCTAATACTCATATCAAACAAAATAGATTTTAAAATGAAGAATATTTTCAGGACAATGAAGGACATTACATAATGATCAAAGGATCACTCCAAGAAGGTGTTATAACAATTTTAAATATCTATGCACCCAACATACGTTCACCACAATATATAAGGCAACTGCTAACAACCTTAAAAGGAGAAATTGATAATAACACAATCATAGTGGGGGACTTTAACATACAACAATACATTCAAAGGATTGTACATCATGATCCAGTGGGATCTGTCCCAGGGATGCAAGAGTTCTTCAATATCCACAAATCCATCAATGTGATACACCACATTAACAAACTGAAGAATAAAAACCATATGATCCTCTCTATAGATGCAGAAAAAGCCTTTGACAAAATCCAACACCCATTTCTGATAAAAACCACTCAGAAAGTGGGCACAGTGGGAACCTACCTCAACATGATAAAGGCCATATATGACAAACCCACAGCGAACATCATTCTCAATGGTGAAAAGCTGAAAGAATTCCCGCTGAGATCAGGAACAAGACAAGGATGTCCGCTCTCGCCAGTACTCTTCCACATAGTTTTGGAAGTCCTAGCCACAGCAATCAGAGAAGTAAAAGAAATAAAAGGAATCCAAATTGGAAAGGAAGAAGTAAAACTATCACTATTTGCAAATGACATGATACCATACCTAGAGAATCCTAAAGAAGCTACCAGAAAACTGTTAGAGCTCATTCATGACTTTGGCAAAGTTGCAGGATACAAAATCAATACACAGAAATCGATGGCATTTCTATACACTAACAATGAAAGAAAGAGAAATTAGGGAAGCAATCCCATTTACCATCGCATCCAAAAGAATAAAATACCTAGGAGTAAACCTACCTAAAGAGACAAAAGACCTGTACTCCGAAAACTAGAAGACACTGATGAAAGAAACCAAAGATGACGCAAATAGATAGAAAGACATGCCATGCTCTTGGATTCGAAGTGTTAATATTATCAAAATGACTATACTACCCAAAGCAATCTACAGATTCAATGCAACCCCTAACCAATGACCAAGGATATTTTTCACAGAACTCGAACAAAATATTTTAAAGTTTGTTTGGAAGCACGAAAGACCCAGAATAGCCAAAGACATCCCGAAAAAGAAAAATGGAGCTGGAGGAATCAGGCTCCCTGACTTCAGACTATACTACAAAGCAACAATCCTCAAAACAGTAAGGTACCAGCCCAAAGACAGACATATACATCAGTGGAACAGGATAGAAAGCCCAGAATTCAACCCACGCACATACAGCCATCTAAGCTATGACACAGGAGGCAAGACTATACAATGCAGAAAAGACAGCCTGTTCAATAAGTGGTGCTGGGAAAACTGGACAGCCACACAGAAAAGAATGAAATTAGAACAGTCCCTAACACCATACACAAAAATAAACTCAAAATGGATTAAAGACTTAGATAGAAGACCAGACACTATAAAATTCTTAGAGGAAAACATAGGCCAAATATGCTCCAACGTAAATGACAGCAACATCTTTTCAAATCCACTTCTTAGAGTAATGACAGTAAAAACAAAAGTAAGCAAATACAACCTAATCAAACTTAAGAGTTTCTGCACAGCAAAGGAAACCCTAAACAAAACAAAAAGACAACCCACAGAATGGGAGAAAATCTTTGCAAATGAAGCGACTGACAAGGGATTCATCTCCAAAATCTGTAAACGCCTCCTACCGCTCAATACCAAAAAACAAAAAAACTAACCCCCCCATCAAATAATGGGCAGAAGAGCTAAACAGACAATTCTCCAAAGACATACAGATGGCCAAAAAACACATGAAAAGGTATTCAACATCACTCATTATTAGAGAAATGCAAATCAAAACCACAATCAGGTTATCACCTTACACCAGCTAGAATGGCCATCATCAAAAAGTCTACAAACAGGAGTTCCCGTCGTGGCACAGTGGTTAACGAATCCGACTAGGAACCATGAGGTTGCAGGTTCGATCCCTGCCCTTGCTCAGTGGGTTAACGATCCGGCGTTGCCGTGAGCTGTGGTGTAGGTCGCAGATGCGACTCGGATCCCGTGTTGCTGTGGCTCTGGCGTAGGGCGGTGGCTACAGCTCCGATTCAACCCCTAGCCTGGGAACCTCCATATGCCGCGAGAGCGGCCCAATAAATAGCAAAAAGACAAAAAAAAAAAAAAAAAAGTCTACAAACAATAAATGCTGGAGAGGGTGTGGAGAAAAATGTTGGTGGGATTTTAAATTGGTGCAACCACTGTGGAAGACAGTGTAGAGATTCCTCAGAAAAGAAAAAATAGAACTACACTTTCATCCAGCAATCCTACTCCTGGGCATCTATCCAGAGAAAACCTAGACTCTCCAAGACACATGTACTCCGATGTTCATTGCAGCACTATTTTCAATAGCCAAGACATGGAAACAACCTAAATGCCCATCGACAGAGGAATGGCTAAAGAAGATGTGGTACATATACACGATGGAATATTACTCAGACATTAAATGGAATGAAATAACAGCCTATTTTGTTGGAAATTGATCCCATATGTCCTCTTTTAAAATGTCTGACATGGGAGTTCCCGATGTGGCTCAGTGGTTAACGAATCCGACTAGGAACCATGAGGTTGCAGGTTCAATCATTGGCCTCACTCAGTGGGTTAAGGATCCGGCAGTGCCATGAGCTGTGGTGTAGGTCGCAGACACAGCTCGGATCCCCCGTTGCTGTGGCTGTGGTGTAGCCCGGCAGCTACAGCTCTGATTAGACCCCTAGCATGGGAACCTCCATATGCCACCAATGTGGCCATAAAAAAGGCAAAAAAAAAAAAAAAAGACCAAAAAATAAAAATTAAATTCTGACAATGTTTGTATTGTGAATAGTGTCCAATCATTATTCTGTGCACATACTACTAAACAGTCATTTGGGAATATATACCCTATGTGGTTTACTTTGGAAGTTTCTATTTTCCTTTTGAATTAATGAACTAAAAGTGAGGGAAGGAGAGTCTGAATTAGCACAGGGAAATAAGAAACCATAATGCTGTTAAACTTAAAGTTTACATCATTTCTTCCCTCTTCTATATGACAACTAAAGAAAAGTGTATTCTCAAAAACGTAAATTAAGGTATACCTCTTGAATTATTGTTACTTCTATATTTACACCATTTCATTACTCATGCATTCTCTGAGGGGAGCCAACATCCTCTTATGCCTAGCAGAGTCCCCTGTGCAGAAGAGATGGTCAACAAGTGTATAAAAGGATTCTCTTTCTCTTTGGGGGATTTTTTTCCCCTTCAATCAGCATCTCTAAGCATCAAGCATAATGAATGAGCAGAGAGAGAGAAAAGAAATGTTTCATTTACCAGTATCACAGGAAAACCATCTCTGGTTATCGAATGGATAACCGTTTCAAATTTTCTCTTCCTTCTGAATTCCCAGAGAACACTGTGACATTACAAGTTCTCCACAAGGAGGAGCATAAGGATGAGAAAGGACACGAAATCCTCCAGGGCATCCTTCAATCTCCCAGGCAAGCGCTGGTAGGGGATAGAACCACACTCAGTACCTACCTCATCTTAGACATGATCCTGCTAGCTACCACTCCTTCTCCTGTGGTTCCTGTTTCCCTTCACAGTCTCTCTCATGAACAAGCAATTAAAAGAAAGCAATGAAAATGATAGAGTCCAAGTTCTAGAAGAAACTTCCCTCTTCTCTGAAAGTTGTCATTGATGTTCTGATGAGTGTCATTGGACTCATTTGACTGCTCAATACAGAAAAATATAGTAGTCTCATTCTAGTATTCACTGATTACATCAGGACCTACCATGTTCTTAGAGGCATAGTTTGATAAGGAATTGACAAATTTGATCATGAAAAGAATATGACAACTCTAACTGAGAATAATTTGGACACCCCCCAAAGAAGAATAAATGGTTAAAATGATTGAAGATGTTGAGCCTGTGGAGTGGTTGAATGGTGGCTTCCCGAAAGATCGATCCATGTCTTAATCCCCAGAACCTATGAACTCAACCTTATCTGGAAAAAGAGCAATTGTAAATGTAATTAAATTAAGGATATTGAGAGAAAACCTTCCTCAATGTTCCAAGTAGGCTCTAAATTCAAAAATAAATGTCCTTATAAGAGATACATGCAGAGAAGGTGGCCTTGGGAAAATGGAAGCACAGATAGAAGTTATATAACCACAAACCAAGGAATGTCTGTGTCACCACCAGAAGCTGGAAGAAACAGAAAATACTTTCACCTAGAGGTTTCAGAGAGGGTGCACTGCTACTAAGACCTTGATTTCAGACATCTGGCTTTCGGAACTGGGAGAGAATAAATTTCTGATCTTTTAAACCACCAAGTTTTTGGTAATTTGTTAGAGTAGCCTTAAGAAAATAATACAATCTGAAAAGGAAAAACCTTTGGGCGATTAAGGTAATAATATTCAAACACCTAAAGGACTAAGCATGTGGAACAGTGGTCATCCTGAGAAGTCATCAAGCAGAATTAGGACTATTTTGTGGAGATTTCTTAAAGTCAAATTTGCAACCTGTATAAGAGAGAAATGATAACAGCTGCTGAAGATAAAAATGTCACCTGCTTCAGAGAGGTAATCCATCAAGAGCAAACGGTCACACAATGGAGATTGTTATGGGATCACAATAGCTTTGGAGATGGTATTGAGGAGATTCTGGCACTCTGAGAGGTATAAATAAGCTCCTTTTTAAGGGTTCATGTTTGCTAAGAATCGGTATCCCTTCCCTCAGATTTGAACTACTTGTCACCAAAAATCCCAGCCATAGGATTAGTTATTTATCTCAGTGAACTCTTTCTGGAGGTAGAGGGATTTCCTGATTTACAAGTAGATCCACAGATGATATTAACAGAAGATTCGTGCTAAATTTTCCAAATTTACTAGAATGTGCACTTAGGAAATGTCAGTAGCAACAACAGGAAACAACCTTGATCCAGAACCAAAAGTAAAGACAGGATCACCTCAAAAGAAGACAAATCTTTAAAGTCTACCCTATCTCCTTTGTTTGATCAATGAAAGTAAGGAAAGATTTAAAAAAGAAGCTCCACAAACCTAGCAACCAGATACTGCTTTTTGTTTGTTTGCTTTTTTAGCCTCCCAGCAGCTTTTTTAGCCTCCCAGGCCAGGGATCACATCTGAGCCAAAGTCACCACTGAAGCCACAGCAGCGGCAACACTAGATCCTTAGCCCACTGTGCCAGGCTGGGGATGGAACCTGCATCCCAATGTTCGCAAAACACTGCCCAGCCTGTTGAGCCAGAGCAGGAACTCCCAGATGTACTTTTTACTACCATTCTCCAATAAAAAGAACCATGCGGGGCTCCACGGAGAAATGGTTGATTCTAGGACTGGCTCTGAAGCATTTTGTAGTATCAGAAAGTAAAAAGGGCTAAAAAAGTTGATGAGGGCATATCAAAGAGGTGCAGAAGCCAAATGAAAGGGCTCCCAATGGCCAAAGCTGGAACAATTTAAATAACAAGATTAAATAATATTGCCTTAACCTAAAGTATAAAATAAATATGCATAAGTCCATCCATCTTGATAAAAAAACAAATGATTAAATTAATTAATCAGGAGAAAAAGAGACAAACATTTCATGTAAATGAATTCCAAGTAATATACATAGGTTGTATTACTTTGTCCTCAAGGAGGGGAAGCATAACTTTTCACTCCTTAGATGTGGGGGTTCACACATAGTGATGCTTTCCACAGTGTATGGTATGGAAATGGGAGGTGGAAAGGAATAATTGTGCAGTGGAGAAAGCTCATAAACCTTACTTCAGTGAGGTCAATGAGTCCAACATAAATCGTGTTGATAGCATATACACTTGATATGATGTGATGAAAATGGCAGTTTACCTCTGCAATCTTCCTCTTGTCTTTCCATGAGAAAAACACCAGACAACTCTCAGTTTGATGACATATAAAATTCCTGACAAGGACTCCTGAAAATTGTCAAGGTCACTTTCAAACCAAGGAAAATCCGAGAAATTGCCATAGCCAAGAGGAGAAACATCTAAACCAGCTATAATGCAAAAAATAAAAATTGTTATAAATGAAAAAAATACAAAATGTAATATGGGGTTTGTAGCAGAAAATGATAGTAAATAAAAAGTAAGGACATCTAAACAAACATGAAACTTCAGTTAACAATAATGTATCAATATCTTCTGGGGATAACCAATTATCTATTACTCAATAAGACAAAAAGACCGAAAGAGTTCAAGCTCAAGCAAGTTGTCAGAGAGAGGTAAACGGTGTAGGAATGAAGTCCATGACAGCCAGGAATTGATCTGTTTTGTTCAGCAGAGTCGGTAAAAAAAAAAAAAAAATTGTGTTATGAATATATAGAGTATATTCTCCTTGGCATGTTTAAGTCACGAATTTTCCAAATTAATAAACACTTGTTGTGTGTCACATCAAGAACGTTCTAAAATGTTTATGTTGCTTTGATGGCACAGTTGAGGCGTGGGATTCTGTGCTCCACAGAGTACTCTCTCCATTCACAAAACTGACTTATGGAGCAAGGGGATTCTGCTCTCTCACATAACATAAAATTCTTTAAGAATACCTATGGGCCCACTCTTAGGAGATTGGTTAAAACCACCATGCCCAGAGGCCAAAGGCGGAGCTACAAAGAGCATCAACATGTAATAATAACTGCGTTTATCCTTTTTGAGAAACTTTCCTTTAGCACAAGAGTGTGTGATGAGGTCCGAGTGGCAGCTGAACATAGACGACATTAATTAGGGCTCACCCCTAGCAGCAGAGAGCCCCACCCAAGGGAGTAAAAACTGAGGTCTAGGACCTGGAGGATTACAGAGCACTGGCTACTGGGAAGTCAAAAGAAAGGGACTGGGAAAGTCTGTGGGAGCAGAAATAGCAAGCTTGGGAAGGCATCCCTTCCAGGGGTAAGGGAGGGGCTTAGCTTCCTGCTCTTGGCATTTCACTCTTCTTCCTTTACAAGTTATCTCTTACATCCTCAGGGCCTTCTCTCTTCCTCCACATCTCTTATCTCTTTTCCCTGAATTCTTGAGTAAAAAGTTTAATGTTCTTTTTCAGCACTTTCTCTCCAAGTGATTTATTTCTTCTACATTCTCTTGCAGTCAGTTTTCAATGAAAGATTCTAGTTTATTTACTCCAAAGCCCTAGGAAGTGGCTGCTGCCATATCAAGTACCAGAGATGAAGACTCTCAGACCACCATTCACTATGGTCCTTTCTCCATGTTAGAGATCAGGGAACTCAACTCTCTCTGTCACCTTGTCTGGGCCTAAGGAAGGGCATATGAGGGACCTCTGGCAGGACTAATTCCCACAACTGTAGTCATCATGTGAATGGACAGGCCCCCTCAAACCAGCTGCTCCAAACTACCAGCTCACCCACACAGAAAAGTTCCTCAGTGGGTACCTCCTTATGGTAATTTTTCCTGAAAATTAAAATCTCCTTTAAAGTAGTTCAGTAAAAAGAATATTGAATTCATGTATTTATGACCTAGGCAGTGGGCTGCCTCAAATTCTGACATCAGAAATTCCCTGTATTCTATTATTTATGATTTTTATTTTTTCCCATTATAGCTGGTTTACAGTGTTCTGTCAATTTTCTACTGCACAGCATGGTGACCCAGTTACACATACATGTATACATTCTTTTTTCTCACATTATCATGCTCCATCATAAGTGACCAGACATAGTTTCCAGTGCTACACAGCAGGATCTCATTGCTAATCCATTCCAAAGGCAATAGTCTGCATCTATTAACCCCAAGCACACCATCTATCTCACACCCTCCCCCTCCCCTTTGGCGACCACAAGTCAATTCTACATCTCCATGATTCTCTTTTCTGTGGAAAGGTTCATTTGTGCCCTATATTAGATTCCAGATATAAGTGATATCATGTGGTTTTTGTCTTTCACATTCTGACTTACTTCACTCAGTATGAGAGTCTCTAGTTTCATCCATGTTGCTGCAAAGGCATTATTTTGTTCTTTGTAATGGCTGAGTAGTATTCCATTATATATATATATATATATATATATATATATATATATATAATACCACATCTACCTAATCCAGCAATATTCTATTTTTAAGATGCTCTCGGCATATAATTTTTAGAAACATGATCCCTGATTTTTCTGACATGCTTCAGGCTGATAAACCAAAATAACTTATCCATTCTTATGGGAGGAAAAGAGTTTCCAAATACATGTATTCAAATCAAAACCGGTGACCATTTTTTAACATTAAATTGACAAGCTGTCACTAACATTAAAAAATTAGTAAACCCTTGCAGTGGATTTTTGTAGACATCTTGATCAGCTCCAACAATTCTATAGTCAAATACCTATTGCAAACCCTTCATTCCATATTGTTCATAGTTGTCTTATGTGCATAGCCAAAGCATAATTAATACAAATCATTATTTCAATGTCACAGTGTCAATTGGTATAGAAACCAAAGGGAAGCTGATTCAAACGGTAGTGTTTAGGGTCAACGCATGAATCATAAGCATGTGAGATCCTTCCTTGGACCATCATCCAGTGCGTTGGGAGGTTTAAACTTAACAAATAACTTCAGAATGTGTCCATTGGTTTGGGAATACCTGTTTGGAATTAACTTCCTAGGGCAGAGTAAATAATACCTTCAGTTTATCTAAGCCTGACAGCTGGGCAGAGAGGTACCAAGAATCTCATAAGGTATTATGGATGCCTTCCTTAGCTAACTTGATTATACTGATTAGAAGGATAGAGGTTGAGCCTATGCTCATCGTTTTATTTGTCAGCCTGGCTAGGCTATCGTACTCAGTTATTTAATCAACCGATGATCGAGATGCTACTGTGAAGATATGTTGCAGGTATGGTTAGCATCTAAAATCAACTGACTTTAAGCATATTAACCTCTGTAATAGAGACGGCCTCATCTAGTCAGTTGAAGGTCTTAAGGTCTTTCATTAAAAATTAATGAAAGAGAGTGTCAAAAATTCATGCAGTTACTCTTCCTCCAAACCCTCCTCAGAGGGACCTGTGGTGACCAGGGTGACTATGTACTGGGTAAAAGGAAATAATCAGACCTTTCACGGATTTCTGGACACTGACTCTGAGCTGACACTAATTCCAGGAGACCTCAAACTTTACTGAAGTCCACAAGTCAAGAGTACAAGCTTATGAAGGGTAGGTGATCCAAGGAGTTTTAGCTTGGGTTCATTTTACACTGGGTAGAATAGGCCCCCAAACCCATCCTGTGGTCATTTACCCAGTTTCAGAATGCATAATTGGAATAGACTCACTCAGAATACGGCAGAATATCCACATTTGTTCCCGACAAGTGGGATGAAAGCTATTAGGGTTAAAAAAAAAAAAAAAAAAAGGCCAAGTGGAAGACTTCTATGAAAATAATACACAAATACCATTTTCCTGGAGTGACTGCAGAGATTAGTGCCATTGTCAGTGACTTGAAGGACACAGAGGTAGTGATTTCCCACATCTTCCTTCAATGCACCGACTTGGCTTATACAGAAAACAGGTGGGAGGATGATCATGGATTATCACAAACTTAACCAGGTGGTGACCTCAATTGTATCTGCTGTATTAGATGTGGTTTTACTGCTTGAGCAAATTAACATACCCTCTGATAAGTAGCTATTGATTTTGCAAGTGCTTTTCCTTGATACTCGTTGTTAGAGACCACCAGAAGCAGTAATGCTTTCAATGAGCAAGGCCACCAATATAACTTCTCTGTCCTACTTCAGGGGCATATCTACTCTCTAGCCCTATGTTGCAATTTAGTCTCCAGGGACCTTGGTCACCTTTCCCTTCCATGGACATTACACTGTTCAGTCACATTGATGACATTGTGCTGACTAGACCTAGTGAACACAATGTAGCAACTACTCTGAATTTATTGGTAAGAAAGATATTGACATTCAGAAGATGGGAAATAAGTCCAACAAAGATTCAGGGAACTTCTACACTAGTGAAATTTCTAGAGGTTTAGTGCTGTACGGCATATAGAGATATTCTTTCTAAGGTTAAAGATAATTTTGTGGCATCTGGCCTCTCTCTCCACCAAAAAAGAGTCATAACGCCTAGTGGGCCTCTTCGGATTTGGGGTGGCATCATATTCTTCATCTAGGTGTGCCACCCCTTCCCATTTATGTGACTGGAAACTCTTTGTTTTGAGTGGGATACAGAACAAAAGAAGGCTCTACATCGAGTATGGGCAGCCATGCAAGCTGTTCTGCCACTTGGGCTACAGGCTGCAACAAATTCAGTGGTGCCTAAAGTGGTAGTTTTAGAGATGCTGTTTGAGACTTTCATAGACCCATATAGGTGAGTCACAAAGCAGTCCCTTAGATTGTTGGGGGGACATTTCTGTCATCCTCTGCGCACAACTTCTCTCTTTTGCAGAAACAGTTTTTGGCTTGCCCCTGGATCTTAGCAGAGACTGAACACATGCCCATGAGTCACAAATTAGCATGCGACCTGAGCTTCCAATTAGAAACTGGGTGTTATCTGATACACTACCATTCCAACACTGATTTTGATACTGGTTTTTTCCTCACACCACAAAACAATTCTCCAACATGAGGTACGTGTCCTACGATTCATCTCCATTCTGACACTATCCACCTGGAGATAGCATCACATCACACAGGGTAAGGTCTCAGTCCTACAGCACTGCCCCCTACTTCAGAGACCAATCACAAGTCCAGGTTGTTACTTGTTCTCCTTTAGACTGGAAGTTTCCAGGACCCAGCCTCTAATCTGACAAATTTGCTAGAGCAGCTCACAGAACTCAGAGCAAAATTTTACTTACTAGGTCACCAGTTCATTATAAAAGGATATAACTCAGGAACAGCCAGATGGAAGCAATGCACAGGGCAAGGTATGCGGGAAGGGGCACACCACTCTCCCCAAATCTCCGTGTGTTCACCAACCCTGACTCTCAGAGCCTAGTCCTTTTCAGGTTTAATTCAAACTCCAGCTCCTCTCCCCCGCCCCACCAGATGGCTCAAAATTTTAACCCTCTAATCACTTGCCAAATAAGAACACTTTCTTAGGTTACCTGGCTTTCTAAAAAACCTCCTTATTATCATAACAAAAGACGCCTTTATTGTTCTCATCTCTTAGGAAATTCCCAGGGTTTTAGGCACTCTAAGCCAAGAATAGAGACAAAGACCAAACATATATTTATTCTAAATCAAAACATCACACCCACCAAGCCATAAAGTTGAGCCTGTGCAGCACCACATCCAGTGGAAGGGGTATATGAGATCAGGCTTGGGCAGGCCCTGAGGATACAAATAATTTCCATAAAAAATTGGTTCTAATGCCCATGGTCCCCAGTCTTGCTATACTCTCTTATCTTTCCCAGTCTGTGCCTATGGACCCATGGTGAGTTCCCTACAACTAGCCCTCAGAGAAGGAGAAAAGTTGAGCCAGGTTTATAGATGGTTCTGTGTGACAGACAGGCACCATCCAAAAATAGATAAAAATAGATAAAATAGAGTGTATTAATTTGCAAGGGCTGATAAACCGAGTAGATTAAACAACAGAAGATTATCATCTCACAATTGCAGATGCTAGAAATCTGAAACCAAGGTATCAGCAGGGTCATACTCCCTTGAAAGCACTAAAAAATGGTCCCTTCCATGCCTCTCTCCTAACATCTGATGCTTTGCCAGCAATCTGTGTCCACATTTCACCTTTTTATGAGGACACCAGTCATGTTAGATTAGGAAACCACCCTAATCTAACATGACCCCATCCTAGCTAATTACACCTTGAATGACCCTAATTCCAAATAAGGTCACATGCTGAATACTAGAGATTAGTAATTCGGTATGTTAAATTTGAGGAGTTGGGAAGGGAGGACACAAAACACATATGATACAATATGCTGAGGATGAAAAGGAAACAGGCAATATGAATAGATTATATGATAACTATTCTGAGGATGTTGATTATGACAAGATATGGGGGTTGATAGAATATTGTATTGCTTTCGTTTTAAATGAGAAAGATTTTCAAAATTTTAAGGTACATAGGAAGAAGCTAGTACAAAGGCTGAGGAGGAATAACTGGGGGATCCCAGTACCAGAGAGGGCAGTACAGGATGGACGGAGAGAAGAAGGATCAGTATCTCAAGTAAAGGAAGAGAGATTCTTCCCTAATATAACAGTGAGGAAGGAATAACAGAGAAATACAGAATTGAATAAGTTTGTTCTATTTGTTGCTAAAAAGTTCAGATAGTTCCCTCATGATGGATTTTTCTTCGGTTTCTTCTTATTATTAAATTCAAAGAAGGAATACAGTCATAAACTGAGAATAAGGAGTCAGTAGTTGCAAGTTTAAAGAAAGAGAAATGTTTAAGAAAACTGCCTACCAAAAGTAAGGGAATGCAAATGGCTGGAGAGGATTACGGGATAGTAGTGGTGTGCACGAGTTGAAAGATTGTTAAACATATATGAAAGAAACATCTACTCATTTGGGTAGACTGTTATAGCATTTTAGGCTGCCAGTATACAAATGTATAATTAGATTAATTTGTATTTGTATTTTGCCAAGTTATTGTGGCAGAAAAACAATGACACCAGGATTTCCATTTCGTAGGAAGAGAATACTTGAAATTATTAGCCATGACACCAAGTAGGGAAAAGGGTAGGAAGTGAAGTCAGGAGTGACGAATGAATTAGGAGACATAAAGGGGCCTGATGAGACTGACACAGTGCAGGAGTAGGAGTAGCTATGTAACCAAGTACAGGACTTATACCTCCAGTTTCACTTGCATATTCAATGTGGATGTCATCTGCTGCCCAACTTAAAGGCAGAGGGCACTGGTAAGGGTAAGAATCAATCACAAGGGACAAATATCCAACACATAAATTGATTAAAGATATAAATGTTTATGTTTCACAGAAAAGAATTCTAGAATTGGGCAATAGAGGGGCTCCATGGAGTTGTCAGACTCCCAAGTTCATTTCAATTTCTCTACCATCTGCGTCATATTACATGGTCATATATGTCTTTTGAGTTCCATTAATCATGACACTTTATAGCCAGAAGAAAAGTAAAGAAGAAAAGAAAGACACAATTTTCCTTTAAGGACACATCCTTGTAATTCACCTTTTAATACAACACCATCCTTTAGTCACATGCACTAAGGGGGTGTAAGAAATCTAATACTTGTAGGAGGTTGTCATAGGAAAAGGTAATAATGAGAAGGAATATATGACAAAAACAGGAAGAACTGATATGAGGGACAATCATCAAGTCTGTGTCACAGAGCTTTATATTGACAATGAACCAGTAGGGACTAGGAAAAAATGTATTTATATCTTGCTAGGGGAGAAATGCGATCTTCTTTGGGGCAAAGTGATCATTTCACCTGGAGGGTAGACTTATGAATTACATCAGTACATTCTCCTTCAGCTGAACAGATGTTTAGGGAGCCCGAGTCAGAGGACCAAAGTCTGAAAAGTGGTCTCAGGACACCATAGAATGTGTTCTGGGGAAAGGTGAAAATGTGGGATCCATCTGTCATGTTGTAGAAAGATACATCTCCAGCCTCATAATCCAGGAATATCCCCACCTTAAGGGGTCTTTCTCTTAGAGGAAGAGAAGTTTCCGGGGAGGTGAGGGCCCAGTAGTCCCCGTCATAGAGCCTAATGGCCCAGAAACCATTCTGTGGGGACATAGTGAATACCCCCTCCCTGGTCACATTATCTCTACAAATTCCCAAGTCCCAAGATTGCATGTCCCCAACCTCCACCTCCCAGTAGGCCCTCCCTGAGTTGATGCGCAGCTGACCCAGCACACAGGGAATGGAGTTGAATCTCTGTGTGGATCTGGGAAGATCTTGACAAGTTTCTTGCCAGGTAACTCGCCTCCCTCTTTCAGACACGAGGAGGGCAGGATGGGCAGTGGCTTCATCCAGGGTCACATTTGCTGCAAAGACAAGTGGACTATCAAGTTTCTGGCAATGGTCGTAGGCATGGGCCAGAAGGCTCCCGTTCTGTCAGGACTCCTCTGGCCCTGGGTAGATCCAGCTCACTTTTACCCAGCAATCCTCCAGCCACTCCACAAAAAGCAAGTTCCCTGCTGGATCTTGATAGACTCACCAGCTTCGATTTCCTCGTTCCTCTAATATATAAAGAAAAAATAATCATGAGATCTCACCATCTGAAAAATAAATCTGCCTGTCTGTCCAGAATACCATGAATATAATAAATTTCCTAAGATTATGTCAAGCATAAGAGCAACCAAGGAATATACTCTTTCATAACTTGAACTTCTTTTCACAATCTATTAAATTGTGTCTGACTTGAGACCTGACCCATCTTCTGTGTCTTCTAAGTCAACGTTCCTATAGGATAAATATCTATAAACTATTTAGGGTGTCTCCAAGAAAATAGGGAACATGGTGTATCTGACCAAAGAAAGTATTTTTCATGTTAGTGTCCTCAGATTTCAGCCCATGAATACCAGTGTACATATGCTCAAAACACAATGTTGCAGTTTAAAATGGCTACAATTTAATGTTTCAAACACATTATTATCTGTTAAAATATTGGGTAATCTAGGGGGTGCTTTGAGTTTCTTTGATTTTCAGTATTTGTTGTACACACATAGATATTTATTTAAAATATCTTTGTGGAGACAGAATTAAGATGGCAGAATAGAAGGACTGGAGCTCAACTTCTCTCCTAAAAACAACAAAATTCACAACTAAAGTCTGAGCACACTTCACCAAAATGGACCGGAAACCTTAAAAAATATACCCTACTCCAGAAGAAAAAGAGGAGGACAAATCAAGAGGTAGGAGGGTCTATTTCATGATATAAACAACTCCATACCTCCTGGATGGGAAGCTCCATAGACTGGAAACTAACTGGTTCACAGAGACTCACCTACAAGAGTGAGAGTTCTGAGCCACACATCAAACTCTCACGTGTGGGGATCTAGCACAGGGAGAAAGAGCCCCAGGGCATCTGGCATTGAAGG
Organism: Sus scrofa; assembly: GCF_054392235.1. Classification (NCBI taxonomy): domain Eukaryota; kingdom Metazoa; phylum Chordata; class Mammalia; order Artiodactyla; family Suidae; genus Sus; species Sus scrofa. The sequence continues at coordinate 29,195,048 of NC_139389.1, read as the reverse complement.
CCAGTGGGGCTTGTGTGCAAGAGCTCCACAGGACTGGGGGAAACGGAGACCCCATTCTTAAAAGGGGCACACAGACTTTCACGTGCACTGAGTCCCAGGGCAAAGCAAAGTCTCCAAGGGAATCTGGGTCAAACCTGACTGCAGTTCTTGGAGGACATCCTGAGAAAACAGGGGTGAATGTAGCTTGTTGTGAGGGAAGGACATTGGAAGCAAAGCTCTCTGGAATATTCAGCAGCAGCACCTTTCTCTGGAGGTGGCCATTATGGGAAAATCTGGCCCCACCTGTCAGCCAGCTGCTGAGAAGCCCCAGGGCAAACAACAATCCATGTGGGATCACAGCCCCACCCCTGAGTAAACAGGCTACCTAAAGACCCCTCAGGCACACAGCTGCTTCTAATCCCATCCAGAGACTAAGCCCCACCCACCAGAGGGATAGGAATCAGCTCCTCCTACCAGGGGGCAGGCATCAGCCCCTCCCATCAGGAAGCCTACACCAAGCCCCCATACTGACTTCAGCTACAGGGGGGCAGACATCAGAAGTAAGAGAGGCTACAACTCTATTATCTATAAAAAGGTCACCATACCAAAAACCTATAAGAATGAAAGACAGAGAACTATAACTCAGATGAGGGAGAAAGAAAAAACCCCAGAAAAACAGCTAAGCCATGAGGAGATTCTCAGCCTCCAGGAAAAAGACTTTAGGCTGTTGATGCTGAAGATGATGCAAGATATTGGAAATAAACTGGAGGCAAAAATGGATAACTTACAGGAAACACTGACCAAAGAGATACAAGATAAAAAACTTAAGCAAGAAGAGATGCAAAATACAATAACTGAAATAAAGGATTCATTAGAAGCCACCAACAGCAGAATACAGGAGGCAGAAGAATGAATAAGCGAGGTGGAGGACAGATTAGTGGAAATTACACAGCAGAACAGAAAAGAGAAAAAAGATTGAAAACAAATGAAGAGAGTCTCAGAGAACTCTGGAACAATGTGAAATGCACCAACATCCGTATTATAGGGGTGCCAGAAGGAGAAGAGAGAGAGAAGGAAACAGAAAAAATATTCCAAGAGATAATAGCCAAAAAATTCCCTAACATGGGGAAGGAATCACTCGCTCAAATCCAGGAAGCACAACGAGTACCATACAAAATAAACCCAAGGAGGAACACCCTGAGACATATACTAATCAAACTGACCAAAATTAAAGACAAATAGAAAATCTTGAAAGCAGCTAGGGAAAAGAAACAAATAACATACAAGGGAACCCCGATAAGGCTATCAGCAGATTTTTCAACAGAAGCTCTGCAGGCCAGAAGGGAGAGGCATGATATACTCAATGCGATGAAAGGAAAAAACCTCCAACCAAGATTACTCTACCCAGCAAGGTTCTCCTTCAGATTTGAAGAAGAAGTCAAAACCTTCTCAGATCAGCAAAAGCTGAGAGAATTCAGCAACACTAAACCAGCCTTACAACAAATACTAAAGGAACTTCTGTAGGCAGAAAAGAAGAAGAGAAGAAGGAAAGAAAAAAAGAGCAACAAAAACAAATCCAAAGCAATCAAGAAAATGGCAATAAAAACATACATATCAATAATTACCTTAAATGTGAATGGACTAAATCCCCAACCAAAAGACATAGACTGGCAGAATGGATACAAAAACAAGACCCATATATATGCTGTCTTCAAGAGACCCACTTCACTTGTAGGGACACATACAAATTGAAAGTGAGAGGATGGAAGAAAATATTTCATGCAAATGGGGATCAAAAGAAAGCTGCAGTAGCTAATACTCATATCAAACAAAATAGATTTTAAAATGAAGAATATTTTCAGGACAATGAAGGACATTACATAATGATCAAAGGATCACTCCAAGAAGGTGTTATAACAATTTTAAATATCTATGCACCCAACATACGTTCACCACAATATATAAGGCAACTGCTAACAACCTTAAAAGGAGAAATTGATAATAACACAATCATAGTGGGGGACTTTAACATACAACAATACATTCAAAGGATTGTACATCATGATCCAGTGGGATCTGTCCCAGGGATGCAAGAGTTCTTCAATATCCACAAATCCATCAATGTGATACACCACATTAACAAACTGAAGAATAAAAACCATATGATCCTCTCTATAGATGCAGAAAAAGCCTTTGACAAAATCCAACACCCATTTCTGATAAAAACCACTCAGAAAGTGGGCACAGTGGGAACCTACCTCAACATGATAAAGGCCATATATGACAAACCCACAGCGAACATCATTCTCAATGGTGAAAAGCTGAAAGAATTCCCGCTGAGATCAGGAACAAGACAAGGATGTCCGCTCTCGCCAGTACTCTTCCACATAGTTTTGGAAGTCCTAGCCACAGCAATCAGAGAAGTAAAAGAAATAAAAGGAATCCAAATTGGAAAGGAAGAAGTAAAACTATCACTATTTGCAAATGACATGATACCATACCTAGAGAATCCTAAAGAAGCTACCAGAAAACTGTTAGAGCTCATTCATGACTTTGGCAAAGTTGCAGGATACAAAATCAATACACAGAAATCGATGGCATTTCTATACACTAACAATGAAAGAAAGAGAAATTAGGGAAGCAATCCCATTTACCATCGCATCCAAAAGAATAAAATACCTAGGAGTAAACCTACCTAAAGAGACAAAAGACCTGTACTCCGAAAACTAGAAGACACTGATGAAAGAAACCAAAGATGACGCAAATAGATAGAAAGACATGCCATGCTCTTGGATTCGAAGTGTTAATATTATCAAAATGACTATACTACCCAAAGCAATCTACAGATTCAATGCAACCCCTAACCAATGACCAAGGATATTTTTCACAGAACTCGAACAAAATATTTTAAAGTTTGTTTGGAAGCACGAAAGACCCAGAATAGCCAAAGACATCCCGAAAAAGAAAAATGGAGCTGGAGGAATCAGGCTCCCTGACTTCAGACTATACTACAAAGCAACAATCCTCAAAACAGTAAGGTACCAGCCCAAAGACAGACATATACATCAGTGGAACAGGATAGAAAGCCCAGAATTCAACCCACGCACATACAGCCATCTAAGCTATGACACAGGAGGCAAGACTATACAATGCAGAAAAGACAGCCTGTTCAATAAGTGGTGCTGGGAAAACTGGACAGCCACACAGAAAAGAATGAAATTAGAACAGTCCCTAACACCATACACAAAAATAAACTCAAAATGGATTAAAGACTTAGATAGAAGACCAGACACTATAAAATTCTTAGAGGAAAACATAGGCCAAATATGCTCCAACGTAAATGACAGCAACATCTTTTCAAATCCACTTCTTAGAGTAATGACAGTAAAAACAAAAGTAAGCAAATACAACCTAATCAAACTTAAGAGTTTCTGCACAGCAAAGGAAACCCTAAACAAAACAAAAAGACAACCCACAGAATGGGAGAAAATCTTTGCAAATGAAGCGACTGACAAGGGATTCATCTCCAAAATCTGTAAACGCCTCCTACCGCTCAATACCAAAAAACAAAAAAACTAACCCCCCCATCAAATAATGGGCAGAAGAGCTAAACAGACAATTCTCCAAAGACATACAGATGGCCAAAAAACACATGAAAAGGTATTCAACATCACTCATTATTAGAGAAATGCAAATCAAAACCACAATCAGGTTATCACCTTACACCAGCTAGAATGGCCATCATCAAAAAGTCTACAAACAGGAGTTCCCGTCGTGGCACAGTGGTTAACGAATCCGACTAGGAACCATGAGGTTGCAGGTTCGGTCCCTGCCCTTGCTCAGTGGGTTAACGATCCGGCGTTGCCGTGAGCTGTGGTGTAGGTCGCAGATGCGACTCGGATCCCGTGTTGCTGTGGCTCTGGCGTAGGGCGGTGGCTACAGCTCCGATTCAACCCCTAGCCTGGGAACCTCCATATGCCGCGAGAGCGGCCCAATAAATAGCAAAAAGACAAAAAAAAAAAAAAAAAAAAAAAAAAAAGTCTACAAACAATAAATGCTGGAGAGGGTGTGGAGAAAAATGTTGGTGGGATTTTAAATTGGTGCAACCACTGTGGAAGACAGTGTAGAGATTCCTCAGAAAAGAAAAAATAGAACTACACTTTCATCCAGCAATCCTACTCCTGGGCATCTATCCAGAGAAAACCTAGACTCTCCAAGACACATGTACTCCGATGTTCATTGCAGCACTATTTTCAATAGCCAAGACATGGAAACAACCTAAATGCCCATCGACAGAGGAATGGCTAAAGAAGATGTGGTACATATACACGATGGAATATTACTCAGACATTAAATGGAATGAAATAACAGCCTATTTTGTTGGAAATTGATCCCATATGTCCTCTTTTAAAATGTCTGACATGGGAGTTCCCGATGTGGCTCAGTGGTTAACGAATCCGACTAGGAACCATGAGGTTGCAGGTTCAATCATTGGCCTCACTCAGTGGGTTAAGGATCCGGCAGTGCCATGAGCTGTGGTGTAGGTCGCAGACACAGCTCGGATCCCCCGTTGCTGTGGCTGTGGTGTAGCCCGGCAGCTACAGCTCTGATTAGACCCCTAGCATGGGAACCTCCATATGCCACCAATGTGGCCATAAAAAAGGCAAAAAAAAAAAAAAAAGACCAAAAAATAAAAATTAAATTCTGACAATGTTTGTATTGTGAATAGTGTCCAATCATTATTCTGTGCACATACTACTAAACAGTCATTTGGGAATATATACCCTATGTGGTTTACTTTGGAAGTTTCTATTTTCCTTTTGAATTAATGAACTAAAAGTGAGGGAAGGAGAGTCTGAATTAGCACAGGGAAATAAGAAACCATAATGCTGTTAAACTTAAAGTTTACATCATTTCTTCCCTCTTCTATATGACAACTAAAGAAAAGTGTATTCTCAAAAACGTAAATTAAGGTATACCTCTTGAATTATTGTTACTTCTATATTTACACCATTTCATTACTCATGCATTCTCTGAGGGGAGCCAACATCCTCTTATGCCTAGCAGAGTCCCCTGTGCAGAAGAGATGGTCAACAAGTGTATAAAAGGATTCTCTTTCTCTTTGGGGGATTTTTTTCCCCTTCAATCAGCATCTCTAAGCATCAAGCATAATGAATGAGCAGAGAGAGAGAAAAGAAATGTTTCATTTACCAGTATCACAGGAAAACCATCTCTGGTTATCGAATGGATAACCGTTTCAAATTTTCTCTTCCTTCTGAATTCCCAGAGAACACTGTGACATTACAAGTTCTCCACAAGGAGGAGCATAAGGATGAGAAAGGACACGAAATCCTCCAGGGCATCCTTCAATCTCCCAGGCAAGCGCTGGTAGGGGATAGAACCACACTCAGTACCTACCTCATCTTAGACATGATCCTGCTAGCTACCACTCCTTCTCCTGTGGTTCCTGTTTCCCTTCACAGTCTCTCTCATGAACAAGCAATTAAAAGAAAGCAATGAAAATGATAGAGTCCAAGTTCTAGAAGAAACTTCCCTCTTCTCTGAAAGTTGTCATTGATGTTCTGATGAGTGTCATTGGACTCATTTGACTGCTCAATACAGAAAAATATAGTAGTCTCATTCTAGTATTCACTGATTACATCAGGACCTACCATGTTCTTAGAGGCATAGTTTGATAAGGAATTGACAAATTTGATCATGAAAAGAATATGACAACTCTAACTGAGAATAATTTGGACACCCCCCAAAGAAGAATAAATGGTTAAAATGATTGAAGATGTTGAGCCTGTGGAGTGGTTGAATGGTGGCTTCCCGAAAGATCGATCCATGTCTTAATCCCCAGAACCTATGAACTCAACCTTATCTGGAAAAAGAGCAATTGTAAATGTAATTAAATTAAGGATATTGAGAGAAAACCTTCCTCAATGTTCCAAGTAGGCTCTAAATTCAAAAATAAATGTCCTTATAAGAGATACATGCAGAGAAGGTGGCCTTGGGAAAATGGAAGCACAGATAGAAGTTATATAACCACAAACCAAGGAATGTCTGTGTCACCACCAGAAGCTGGAAGAAACAGAAAATACTTTCACCTAGAGGTTTCAGAGAGGGTGCACTGCTACTAAGACCTTGATTTCAGACATCTGGCTTTCGGAACTGGGAGAGAATAAATTTCTGATCTTTTAAACCACCAAGTTTTTGGTAATTTGTTAGAGTAGCCTTAAGAAAATAATACAATCTGAAAAGGAAAAACCTTTGGGCGATTAAGGTAATAATATTCAAACACCTAAAGGACTAAGCATGTGGAACAGTGGTCATCCTGAGAAGTCATCAAGCAGAATTAGGACTATTTTGTGGAGATTTCTTAAAGTCAAATTTGCAACCTGTATAAGAGAGAAATGATAACAGCTGCTGAAGATAAAAATGTCACCTGCTTCAGAGAGGTAATCCATCAAGAGCAAACGGTCACACAATGGAGATTGTTATGGGATCACAATAGCTTTGGAGATGGTATTGAGGAGATTCTGGCACTCTGAGAGGTATAAATAAGCTCCTTTTTAAGGGTTCATGTTTGCTAAGAATCGGTATCCCTTCCCTCAGATTTGAACTACTTGTCACCAAAAATCCCAGCCATAGGATTAGTTATTTATCTCAGTGAACTCTTTCTGGAGGTAGAGGGATTTCCTGATTTACAAGTAGATCCACAGATGATATTAACAGAAGATTCGTGCTAAATTTTCCAAATTTACTAGAATGTGCACTTAGGAAATGTCAGTAGCAACAACAGGAAACAACCTTGATCCAGAACCAAAAGTAAAGACAGGATCACCTCAAAAGAAGACAAATCTTTAAAGTCTACCCTATCTCCTTTGTTTGATCAATGAAAGTAAGGAAAGATTTAAAAAAGAAGCTCCACAAACCTAGCAACCAGATACTGCTTTTTGTTTGTTTGCTTTTTTAGCCTCCCAGCAGCTTTTTTAGCCTCCCAGGCCAGGGATCACATCTGAGCCAAAGTCACCACTGAAGCCACAGCAGCGGCAACACTAGATCCTTAGCCCACTGTGCCAGGCTGGGGATGGAACCTGCATCCCAATGCTCGCAAAACACTGCCCAGCCTGTTGAGCCAGAGCAGGAACTCCCAGATGTACTTTTTACTACCATTCTCCAATAAAAAGAACCATGCGGGGCTCCACGGAGAAATGGTTGATTCTAGGACTGGCTCTGAAGCATTTTGTAGTATCAGAAAGTAAAAAGGGCTAAAAAAGTTGATGAGGGCATATCAAAGAGGTGCAGAAGCCAAATGAAAGGGCTCCCAATGGCCAAAGCTGGAACAATTTAAATAACAAGATTAAATAATATTGCCTTAACCTAAAGTATAAAATAAATATGCATAAGTCCATCCATCTTGATAAAAAAACAAATGATTAAATTAATTAATCAGGAGAAAAAGAGACAAACATTTCATGTAAATGAATTCCAAGTAATATACATAGGTTGTATTACTTTGTCCTCAAGGAGGGGAAGCATAACTTTTCACTCCTTAGATGTGGGGGTTCACACATAGTGATGCTTTCCACGGTGTATGGTATGGAAATGGGAGGTGGAAAGGAATAATTGTGCAGTGGAGAAAGCTCATAAACCTTACTTCAGTGAGGTCAATGAGTCCAACATAAATCGTGTTGATAGCATATACACTTGATATGATGTGATGAAAATGGCAGTTTACCTCTGCAATCTTCCTCTTGTCTTTCCATGAGAAAAACACCAGACAACTCTCAGTTTGATGACATATAAAATTCCTGACAAGGACTCCTGAAAATTGTCAAGGTCACTTTCAAACCAAGGAAAATCCGAGAAATTGCCATAGCCAAGAGGAGAAACATCTAAACCAGCTATAATGCAAAAAATAAAAATTGTTATAAATGAAAAAAATACAAAATGTAATATGGGGTTTGTAGCAGAAAATGATAGTAAATAAAAAGTAAGGACATCTAAACAAACATGAAACTTCAGTTAACAATAATGTATCAATATCTTCTGGGGATAACCAATTATCTATTACTCAATAAGACAAAAAGACCGAAAGAGTTCAAGCTCAAGCAAGTTGTCAGAGAGAGGTAAACGGTGTAGGAATGAAGTCCATGACAGCCAGGAATTGATCTGTTTTGTTCAGCAGAGTCGGTAAAAAAAAAAAAAAATTGTGTTATGAATATATAGAGTATATTCTCCTTGGCATGTTTAAGTCACGAATTTTCCAAATTAATAAACACTTGTTGTGTGTCACATCAAGAACGTTCTAAAATGTTTATGTTGCTTTGATGGCACAGTTGAGGCGTGGGATTCTGTGCTCCACAGAGTACTCTCTCCATTCACAAAACTGACTTATGGAGCAAGGGGATTCTGCTCTCTCACATAACATAAAATTCTTTAAGAATACCTATGGGCCCACTCTTAGGAGATTGGTTAAAACCACCATGCCCAGAGGCCAAAGGCGGAGCTACAAAGAGCATCAACATGTAATAATAACTGCGTTTATCCTTTTTGAGAAACTTTCCTTTAGCACAAGAGTGTGTGATGAGGTCCGAGTGGCAGCTGAACATAGACGACATTAATTAGGGCTCACCCCTAGCAGCAGAGAGCCCCACCCAAGGGAGTAAAAACTGAGGTCTAGGACCTGGAGGATTACAGAGCACTGGCTACTGGGAAGTCAAAAGAAAGGGACTGGGAAAGTCTGTGGGAGCAGAAATAGCAAGCTTGGGAAGGCATCCCTTCCAGGGGTAAGGGAGGGGCTTAGCTTCCTGCTCTTGGCATTTCACTCTTCTTCCTTTACAAGTTATCTCTTACATCCTCAGGGCCTTCTCTCTTCCTCCACATCTCTTATCTCTTTTCCCTGAATTCTTGAGTAAAAAGTTTAATGTTCTTTTTCAGCACTTTCTCTCCAAGTGATTTATTTCTTCTACATTCTCTTGCAGTCAGTTTTCAATGAAAGATTCTAGTTTATTTACTCCAAAGCCCTAGGAAGTGGCTGCTGCCATATCAAGTACCAGAGATGAAGACTCTCAGACCACCATTCACTATGGTCCTTTCTCCATGTTAGAGATCAGGGAACTCAACTCTCTCTGTCACCTTGTCTGGGCCTAAGGAAGGGCATATGAGGGACCTCTGGCAGGACTAATTCCCACAACTGTAGTCATCATGTGAATGGACAGGCCCCCTCAAACCAGCTGCTCCAAACTACCAGCTCACCCACACAGAAAAGTTCCTCAGTGGGTACCTCCTTATGGTAATTTTTCCTGAAAATTAAAATCTCCTTTAAAGTAGTTCAGTAAAAAGAATATTGAATTCATGTATTTATGACCTAGGCAGTGGGCTGCCTCAAATTCTGACATCAGAAATTCCCTGTATTCTATTATTTATGATTTTTATTTTTTCCCATTATAGCTGGTTTACAGTGTTCTGTCAATTTTCTACTGCACAGCATGGTGACCCAGTTACACATACATGTATACATTCTTTTTTCTCACATTATCATGCTCCATCATAAGTGACCAGACATAGTTTCCAGTGCTACACAGCAGGATCTCATTGCTAATCCATTCCAAAGGCAATAGTCTGCATCTATTAACCCCAAGCACACCATCTATCTCACACCCTCCCCCTCCCCTTTGGCGACCACAAGTCAATTCTACATCTCCATGATTCTCTTTTCTGTGGAAAGGTTCATTTGTGCCCTATATTAGATTCCAGATATAAGTGATATCATGTGGTTTTTGTCTTTCACATTCTGACTTACTTCACTCAGTATGAGAGTCTCTAGTTTCATCCATGTTGCTGCAAAGGCATTATTTTGTTCTTTGTAATGGCTGAGTAGTATTCCATTATATATATATATATATATATATATATATATATATATATATATATATATATAATACCACATCTACCTAATCCAGCAATATTCTATTTTTAAGATGCTCTCGGCATATAATTTTTAGAAACATGATCCCTGATTTTTCTGACATGCTTCAGGCTGATAAACCAAAATAACTTATCCATTCTTATGGGAGGAAAAGAGTTTCCAAATACATGTATTCAAATCAAAACCGGTGACCATTTTTTAACATTAAATTGACAAGCTGTCACTAACATTAAAAAATTAGTAAACCCTTGCAGTGGATTTTTGTAGACATCTTGATCAGCTCCAACAATTCTATAGTCAAATACCTATTGCAAACCCTTCATTCCATATTGTTCATAGTTGTCTTATGTGCATAGCCAAAGCATAATTAATACAAATCATTATTTCAATGTCACAGTGTCAATTGGTATAGAAACCAAAGGGAAGCTGATTCAAACGGTAGTGTTTAGGGTCAACGCATGAATCATAAGCATGTGAGATCCTTCCTTGGACCATCATCCAGTGCGTTGGGAGGTTTAAACTTAACAAATAACTTCAGAATGTGTCCATTGGTTTGGGAATACCTGTTTGGAATTAACTTCCTAGGGCAGAGTAAATAATACCTTCAGTTTATCTAAGCCTGACAGCTGGGCAGAGAGGTACCAAGAATCTCATAAGGTATTATGGATGCCTTCCTTAGCTAACTTGATTATACTGATTAGAAGGATAGAGGTTGAGCCTATGCTCATCGTTTTATTTGTCAGCCTGGCTAGGCTATCGTACTCAGTTATTTAATCAACCGATGATCGAGATGCTACTGTGAAGATATGTTGCAGGTATGGTTAGCATCTAAAATCAACTGACTTTAAGCATATTAACCTCTGTAATAGAGACGGCCTCATCTAGTCAGTTGAAGGTCTTAAGGTCTTTCATTAAAAATTAATGAAAGAGAGTGTCAAAAATTCATGCAGTTACTCTTCCTCCAAACCCTCCTCAGAGGGACCTGTGGTGACCAGGGTGACTATGTACTGGGTAAAAGGAAATAATCAGACCTTTCACGGATTTCTGGACACTGACTCTGAGCTGACACTAATTCCAGGAGACCTCAAACTTTACTGAAGTCCACAAGTCAAGAGTACAAGCTTATGAAGGGTAGGTGATCCAAGGAGTTTTAGCTTGGGTTCATTTTACACTGGGTAGAATAGGCCCCCAAACCCATCCTGTGGTCATTTACCCAGTTTCAGAATGCATAATTGGAATAGACTCACTCAGAATACGGCAGAATATCCACATTTGTTCCCGACAAGTGGGATGAAAGCTATTAGGGTTAAAAAAAAAAAAAAAAAAAGGCCAAGTGGAAGACTTCTATGAAAATAATACACAAATACCATTTTCCTGGAGTGACTGCAGAGATTAGTGCCATTGTCAGTGACTTGAAGGACACAGAGGTAGTGATTTCCCACATCTTCCTTCAATGCACCGACTTGGCTTATACAGAAAACAGGTGGGAGGATGATCATGGATTATCACAAACTTAACCAGGTGGTGACCTCAATTGTATCTGCTGTATTAGATGTGGTTTTATTGCTTGAGCAAATTAACATACCCTCTGATAAGTAGCTATTGATTTTGCAAGTGCTTTTCCTTGATACTCGTTGTTAGAGACCACCAGAAGCAGTAATGCTTTCAATGAGCAAGGCCACCAATATAACTTCTCTGTCCTACTTCAGGGGCATATCTACTCTCTAGCCCTATGTTGCAATTTAGTCTCCAGGGACCTTGGTCACCTTTCCCTTCCATGGACATTACACTGTTCAGTCACATTGATGACATTGTGCTGACTAGACCTAGTGAACACAATGTAGCAACTACTCTGAATTTATTGGTAAGAAAGATATTGACATTCAGAAGATGGGAAATAAGTCCAACAAAGATTCAGGGAACTTCTACACTAGTGAAATTTCTAGAGGTTTAGTGCTGTACGGCATATAGAGATATTCTTTCTAAGGTTAAAGATAATTTTGTGGCATCTGGCCTCTCTCTCCACCAAAAAAGAGTCATAACGCCTAGTGGGCCTCTTCGGATTTGGGGTGGCATCATATTCTTCATCTAGGTGTGCCACCCCTTCCCATTTATGTGACTGGAAACTCTTTGTTTTGAGTGGGATACAGAACAAAAGAAGGCTCTACATCGAGTATGGGCAGCCATGCAAGCTGTTCTGCCACTTGGGCTACAGGCTGCAACAAATTCAGTGGTGCCTAAAGTGGTAGTTTTAGAGATGCTGTTTGAGACTTTCATAGACCCATATAGGTGAGTCACAAAGCAGTCCCTTAGATTGTTGGGGGGACATTTCTGTCATCCTCTGCGCACAACTTCTCTCTTTTGCAGAAACAGTTTTTGGCTTGCCCCTGGATCTTAGCAGAGACTGAACACATGCCCATGAGTCACAAATTAGCATGCGACCTGAGCTTCCAATTAGAAACTGGGTGTTATCTGATACACTACCATTCCAACACTGATTTTGATACTGGTTTTTTCCTCACACCACAAAACAATTCTCCAACATGAGGTACGTGTCCTACGATTCATCTCCATTCTGACACTATCCACCTGGAGATAGCATCACATCACACAGGGTAAGGTCTCAGTCCTACAGCACTGCCCCCTACTTCAGAGACCAATCACAAGTCCAGGTTGTTACTTGTTCTCCTTTAGACTGGAAGTTTCCAGGACCCAGCCTCTAATCTGACAAATTTGCTAGAGCAGCTCACAGAACTCAGAGCAAAATTTTACTTACTAGGTCACCAGTTCATTATAAAAGGATATAACTCAGGAACAGCCAGATGGAAGCAATGCACAGGGCAAGGTATGCGGGAAGGGGCACACCACTCTCCCCAAATCTCCGTGTGTTCACCAACCCTGACTCTCAGAGCCTAGTCCTTTTCAGGTTTAATTCAAACTCCAGCTCCTCTCCCCCGCCCCACCAGATGGCTCAAAATTTTAACCCTCTAATCACTTGCCAAATAAGAACACTTTCTTAGGTTACCTGGCTTTCTAAAAAACCTCCTTATTATCATAACAAAAGACGCCTTTATTGTTCTCATCTCTTAGGAAATTCCCAGGGTTTTAGGCACTCTAAGCCAAGAATAGAGACAAAGACCAAACATATATTTATTCTAAATCAAAACATCACACCCACCAAGCCATAAAGTTGAGCCTGTGCAGCACCACATCCAGTGGAAGGGGTATATGAGATCAGGCTTGGGCAGGCCCTGAGGATACAAATAATTTCCATAAAAAATTGGTTCTAATGCCCATGGTCCCCAGTCTTGCTATACTCTCTTATCTTTCCCAGTCTGTGCCTATGGACCCATGGTGAGTTCCCTACAACTAGCCCTCAGAGAAGGAGAAAAGTTGAGCCAGGTTTATAGATGGTTCTGTGTGACAGACAGGCACCATCCAAAAATAGATAAAAATAGATAAAATAGAGTGTATTAATTTGCAAGGGCTGATAAACCGAGTAGATTAAACAACAGAAGATTATCATCTCACAATTGCAGATGCTAGAAATCTGAAACCAAGGTATCAGCAGGGTCATACTCCCTTGAAAGCACTAAAAAATGGTCCCTTCCATGCCTCTCTCCTAACATCTGATGCTTTGCCAGCAATCTGTGTCCACATTTCACCTTTTTATGAGGACACCAGTCATGTTAGATTAGGAAACCACCCTAATCTAACATGACCCCATCCTAGCTAATTACACCTTGAATGACCCTAATTCCAAATAAGGTCACATGCTGAATACTAGAGATTAGTAATTCGGTATGTTAAATTTGAGGAGTTGGGAAGGGAGGACACAAAACACATATGATACAATATGCTGAGGATGAAAAGGAAACAGGCAATATGAATAGATTATATGATAACTATTCTGAGGATGTTGATTATGACAAGATATGGGGGTTGATAGAATATTGTATTGCTTTCGTTTTAAATGAGAAAGATTTTCAAAATTTTAAGGTACATAGGAAGAAGCTAGTACAAAGGCTGAGGAGGAATAACTGGGGGATCCCAGTACCAGAGAGGGCAGTACAGGATGGACGGAGAGAAGAAGGATCAGTATCTCAAGTAAAGGAAGAGAGATTCTTCCCTAATATAACAGTGAGGAAGGAATAACAGAGAAATACAGAATTGAATAAGTTTGTTCTATTTGTTGCTAAAAAGTTCAGATAGTTCCCTCATGATGGATTTTTCTTCGGTTTCTTCTTATTATTAAATTCAAAGAAGGAATACAGTCATAAACTGAGAATAAGGAGTCAGTAGTTGCAAGTTTAAAGAAAGAGAAATGTTTAAGAAAACTGCCTACCAAAAGTAAGGGAATGCAAATGGCTGGAGAGGATTACGGGATAGTAGTGGTGTGCACGAGTTGAAAGATTGTTAAACATATATGAAAGAAACATCTACTCATTTGGGTAGACTGTTATAGCATTTTAGGCTGCCAGTATACAAATGTATAATTAGATTAATTTGTATTTGTATTTTGCCAAGTTATTGTGGCAGAAAAACAATGACACCAGGATTTCCATTTCGTAGGAAGAGAATACTTGAAATTATTAGCCATGACACCAAGTAGGGAAAAGGGTAGGAAGTGAAGTCAGGAGTGACGAATGAATTAGGAGACATAAAGGGGCCTGATGAGACTGACACAGTGCAGGAGTAGGAGTAGCTATGTAACCAAGTACAGGACTTATACCTCCAGTTTCACTTGCATATTCAATGTGGATGTCATCTGCTGCCCAACTTAAAGGCAGAGGGCACTGGTAAGGGTAAGAATCAATCACAAGGGACAAATATCCAACACATAAATTGATTAAAGATATAAATGTTTATGTTTCACAGAAAAGAATTCTAGAATTGGGCAATAGAGGGGCTCCATGGAGTTGTCAGACTCCCAAGTTCATTTCAATTTCTCTACCATCTGCGTCATATTACATGGTCATATATGTCTTTTGAGTTCCATTAATCATGACACTTTATAGCCAGAAGAAAAGTAAAGAAGAAAAGAAAGACACAATTTTCCTTTAAGGACACATCCTTGTAATTCACCTTTTAATACAACACCATCCTTTAGTCACATGCACTAAGGGGGTGTAAGAAATCTAATACTTGTAGGAGGTTGTCATAGGAAAAGGTAATAATGAGAAGGAATATATGACAAAAACAGGAAGAACTGATATGAGGGACAATCATCAAGTCTGTGTCACAGAGCTTTATATTGACAATGAACCAGTAGGGACTAGGAAAAAATGTATTTATATCTTGCTAGGGGAGAAATGCGATCTTCTTTGGGGCAAAGTGATCATTTCACCTGGAGGGTAGACTTATGAATTACATCAGTACATTCTCCTTCAGCTGAACAGATGTTTAGGGAGCCCGAGTCAGAGGACCAAAGTCTGAAAAGTGGTCTCAGGACACCATAGAATGTGTTCTGGGGAAAGGTGAAAATGTGGGATCCATCTGTCATGTTGTAGAAAGATACATCTCCAGCCTCATAATCCAGGAATATCCCCACCTTAAGGGGTCTTTCTCTTAGAGGAAGAGAAGTTTCCGGGGAGGTGAGGGCCCAGTAGTCCCCGTCATAGAGCCTAATGGCCCAGAAACCATTCTGTGGGGACATAGTGAATACCCCCTCCCTGGTCACATTATCTCTACAAATTCCCAAGTCCCAAGATTGCATGTCCCCAACCTCCACCTCCCAGTAGGCCCTCCCTGAGTTGATGCGCAGCTGACCCAGCACACAGGGAATGGAGTTGAATCTCTGTGTGGATCTGGGAAGATCTTGACAAGTTTCTTGCCAGGTAACTCGCCTCCCTCTTTCAGACACGAGGAGGGCAGGATGGGCAGTGGCTTCATCCAGGGTCACATTTGCTGCAAAGACAAGTGGACTATCAAGTTTCTGGCAATGGTCGTAGGCATGGGCCAGAAGGCTCCCGTTCTGTCAGGACTCCTCTGGCCCTGGGTAGATCCAGCTCACTTTTACCCAGCAATCCTCCAGCCACTCCACAAAAAGCAAGTTCCCTGCTGGATCTTGATAGACTCACCAGCTTCGATTTCCTCGTTCCTCTAATATATAAAGAAAAAATAATCATGAGATCTCACCATCTGAAAAATAAATCTGCCTGTCTGTCCAGAATACCATGAATATAATAAATTTCCTAAGATTATGTCAAGCATAAGAGCAACCAAGGAATATACTCTTTCATAACTTGAACTTCTTCTTTTCACAATCTATTAAATTGTGTCTGACTTGAGACCTGACCCATCTTCTGTGTCTTCTAAGTCAACGTTCCTATAGGATAAATATCTATAAACTATTTAGGGTGTCTCCAAGAAAATAGGGAACATGGTGTATCTGACCAAAGAAAGTATTTTTCATGTTAGTGTCCTCAGATTTCAGCCCATGAATACCAGTGTACATATGCTCAAAACACAATGTTGCAGTTTAAAATGGCTACAATTTAATGTTTCAAACACATTATTATCTGTTAAAATATTGGGTAATCTAGGGGGTGCTTTGAGTTTCTTTGATTTTCAGTATTTGTTGTACACACATAGATATTTATTTAAAATATCTTTGTGGAGACAGAATTAAGATGGCAGAATAGAAGGACTGGAGCTCAACTTCTCTCCTAAAAACAACAAAATTCACAACTAAAGTCTGAGCACACTTCACCAAAATGGACCGGAAACCTTAAAAAATATACCCTACTCCAGAAGAAAAAGAGGAGGACAAATCAAGAGGTAGGAGGGTCTATTTCATGATATAAACAACTCCATACCTCCTGGATGGGAAGCTCCATAGACTGGAAACTAACTGGTTCACAGAGACTCACCTACAAGAGTGAGAGTTCTGAGCCACACATCAAACTCTCACGTGTGGGGATCTAGCACAGGGAGAAAGAGCCCCAGGGCATCTGGCATTGAAGGCCAGTGGGGCTTGTGTGCAAGAGCTCCACAGGACTGGGGGAAACGGAGACCCCATTCTTAAAAGGGGCACACAGACTTTCACGTGCACTGAGTCCCAGGGCAAAGCAAAGTCTCCAAGGGAATCTGGGTCAAACCTGACTGCAGTTCTTGGAGGACATCCTGAGAAAACAGGGGTGAATGTAGCTTGTTGTGAGGGAAGGACATTGGAAGCAAAGCTCTCTGGAATATTCAGCAGCAGCACCTTTCTCTGGAGGTGGCCATTATGGGAAAATCTGGCCCCACCTGTCAGCCAGCTGCTGAGAAGCCCCAGGGCAAACAACAATCCATGTGGGATCACAGCCCCACCCCTGAGTAAACAGGCTACCTAAAGACCCCTCAGGCACACAGCTGCTTCTAATCCCATCCAGAGACTAAGCCCCACCCACCAGAGGGATAGGAATCAGCTCCTCCTACCAGGGGGCAGGCATCAGCCCCTCCCATCAGGAAGCCTACACCAAGCCCCCATACTGACTTCAGCTACAGGGGGGCAGACATCAGAAGTAAGAGAGGCTACAACTCTATTATCTATAAAAAGGTCACCATACCAAAAACCTATAAGAATGAAAGACAGAGAACTATAACTCAGATGAGGGAGAAAGAAAAAACCCCAGAAAAACAGCTAAGCCATGAGGAGATTCTCAGCCTCCAGGAAAAAGACTTTAGGCTGTTGATGCTGAAGATGATGCAAGATATTGGAAATAAACTGGAGGCAAAAATGGATAACTTACAGGAAACACTGACCAAAGAGATACAAGATAAAAAACTTAAGCAAGAAGAGATGCAAAATACAATAACTGAAATAAAGGATTCATTAGAAGCCACCAACAGCAGAATACAGGAGGCAGAAGAATGAATAAGCGAGGTGGAGGACAGATTAGTGGAAATTACACAGCAGAACAGAAAAGAGAAAAAAGATTGAAAACAAATGAAGAGAGTCTCAGAGAACTCTGGAACAATGTGAAATGCACCAACATCCGTATTATAGGGGTGCCAGAAGGAGAAGAGAGAGAGAAGGAAACAGAAAAAATATTCCAAGAGATAATAGCCAAAAAATTCCCTAACATGGGGAAGGAATCACTCGCTCAAATCCAGGAAGCACAACGAGTACCATACAAAATAAACCCAAGGAGGAACACCCTGAGACATATACTAATCAAACTGACCAAAATTAAAGACAAATAGAAAATCTTGAAAGCAGCTAGGGAAAAGAAACAAATAACATACAAGGGAACCCCGATAAGGCTATCAGCAGATTTTTCAACAGAAGCTCTGCAGGCCAGAAGGGAGAGGCATGATATACTCAATGCGATGAAAGGAAAAAACCTCCAACCAAGATTACTCTACCCAGCAAGGTTCTCCTTCAGATTTGAAGAAGAAGTCAAAACCTTCTCAGATCAGCAAAAGCTGAGAGAATTCAGCAACACTAAACCAGCCTTACAACAAATACTAAAGGAACTTCTGTAGGCAGAAAAGAAGAAGAGAAGAAGGAAAGAAAAAAAGAGCAACAAAAACAAATCCAAAGCAATCAAGAAAATGGCAATAAAAACATACATATCAATAATTACCTTAAATGTGAATGGACTAAATCCCCAACCAAAAGACATAGACTGGCAGAATGGATACAAAAACAAGACCCATATATATGCTGTCTTCAAGAGACCCACTTCACTTGTAGGGACACATACAAATTGAAAGTGAGAGGATGGAAGAAAATATTTCATGCAAATGGGGATCAAAAGAAAGCTGCAGTAGCTAATACTCATATCAAACAAAATAGATTTTAAAATGAAGAATATTTTCAGGACAATGAAGGACATTACATAATGATCAAAGGATCACTCCAAGAAGGTGTTATAACAATTTTAAATATCTATGCACCCAACATACGTTCACCACAATATATAAGGCAACTGCTAACAACCTTAAAAGGAGAAATTGATAATAACACAATCATAGTGGGGGACTTTAACATACAACAATACATTCAAAGGATTGTACATCATGATCCAGTGGGATCTGTCCCAGGGATGCAAGAGTTCTTCAATATCCACAAATCCATCAATGTGATACACCACATTAACAAACTGAAGAATAAAAACCATATGATCCTCTCTATAGATGCAGAAAAAGCCTTTGACAAAATCCAACACCCATTTCTGATAAAAACCACTCAGAAAGTGGGCACAGTGGGAACCTACCTCAACATGATAAAGGCCATATATGACAAACCCACAGCGAACATCATTCTCAATGGTGAAAAGCTGAAAGAATTCCCGCTGAGATCAGGAACAAGACAAGGATGTCCGCTCTCGCCAGTACTCTTCCACATAGTTTTGGAAGTCCTAGCCACAGCAATCAGAGAAGTAAAAGAAATAAAAGGAATCCAAATTGGAAAGGAAGAAGTAAAACTATCACTATTTGCAAATGACATGATACCATACCTAGAGAATCCTAAAGAAGCTACCAGAAAACTGTTAGAGCTCATTCATGACTTTGGCAAAGTTGCAGGATACAAAATCAATACACAGAAATCGATGGCATTTCTATACACTAACAATGAAAGAAAGAGAAATTAGGGAAGCAATCCCATTTACCATCGCATCCAAAAGAATAAAATACCTAGGAGTAAACCTACCTAAAGAGACAAAAGACCTGTACTCCGAAAACTAGAAGACACTGATGAAAGAAACCAAAGATGACGCAAATAGATAGAAAGACATGCCATGCTCTTGGATTCGAAGTGTTAATATTATCAAAATGACTATACTACCCAAAGCAATCTACAGATTCAATGCAACCCCTAACCAATGACCAAGGATATTTTTCACAGAACTCGAACAAAATATTTTAAAGTTTGTTTGGAAGCACGAAAGACCCAGAATAGCCAAAGACATCCCGAAAAAGAAAAATGGAGCTGGAGGAATCAGGCTCCCTGACTTCAGACTATACTACAAAGCAACAATCCTCAAAACAGTAAGGTACCAGCCCAAAGACAGACATATACATCAGTGGAACAGGATAGAAAGCCCAGAATTCAACCCACGCACATACAGCCATCTAAGCTATGACACAGGAGGCAAGACTATACAATGCAGAAAAGACAGCCTGTTCAATAAGTGGTGCTGGGAAAACTGGACAGCCACACAGAAAAGAATGAAATTAGAACAGTCCCTAACACCATACACAAAAATAAACTCAAAATGGATTAAAGACTTAGATAGAAGACCAGACACTATAAAATTCTTAGAGGAAAACATAGGCCAAATATGCTCCAACGTAAATGACAGCAACATCTTTTCAAATCCACTTCTTAGAGTAATGACAGTAAAAACAAAAGTAAGCAAATACAACCTAATCAAACTTAAGAGTTTCTGCACAGCAAAGGAAACCCTAAACAAAACAAAAAGACAACCCACAGAATGGGAGAAAATCTTTGCAAATGAAGCGACTGACAAGGGATTCATCTCCAAAATCTGTAAACGCCTCCTACCGCTCAATACCAAAAAACAAAAAAACTAACCCCCCCATCAAATAATGGGCAGAAGAGCTAAACAGACAATTCTCCAAAGACATACAGATGGCCAAAAAACACATGAAAAGGTATTCAACATCACTCATTATTAGAGAAATGCAAATCAAAACCACAATCAGGTTATCACCTTACACCAGCTAGAATGGCCATCATCAAAAAGTCTACAAACAGGAGTTCCCGTCGTGGCACAGTGGTTAACGAATCCGACTAGGAACCATGAGGTTGCAGGTTCGATCCCTGCCCTTGCTCAGTGGGTTAACGATCCGGCGTTGCCGTGAGCTGTGGTGTAGGTCGCAGATGCGACTCGGATCCCGTGTTGCTGTGGCTCTGGCGTAGGGCGGTGGCTACAGCTCCGATTCAACCCCTAGCCTGGGAACCTCCATATGCCGCGAGAGCGGCCCAATAAATAGCAAAAAGACAAAAAAAAAAAAAAAAAGTCTACAAACAATAAATGCTGGAGAGGGTGTGGAGAAAAATGTTGGTGGGATTTTAAATTGGTGCAACCACTGTGGAAGACAGTGTAGAGATTCCTCAGAAAAGAAAAAATAGAACTACACTTTCATCCAGCAATCCTACTCCTGGGCATCTATCCAGAGAAAACCTAGACTCTCCAAGACACATGTACTCCGATGTTCATTGCAGCACTATTTTCAATAGCCAAGACATGGAAACAACCTAAATGCCCATCGACAGAGGAATGGCTAAAGAAGATGTGGTACATATACACGATGGAATATTACTCAGACATTAAATGGAATGAAATAACAGCCTATTTTGTTGGAAATTGATCCCATATGTCCTCTTTTAAAATGTCTGACATGGGAGTTCCCGATGTGGCTCAGTGGTTAACGAATCCGACTAGGAACCATGAGGTTGCAGGTTCAATCATTGGCCTCACTCAGTGGGTTAAGGATCCGGCAGTGCCATGAGCTGTGGTGTAGGTCGCAGACACAGCTCGGATCCCCCGTTGCTGTGGCTGTGGTGTAGCCCGGCAGCTACAGCTCTGATTAGACCCCTAGCATGGGAACCTCCATATGCCACCAATGTGGCCATAAAAAAGGCAAAAAAAAAAAAAAGACCAAAAAATAAAAATTAAATTCTGACAATGTTTGTATTGTGAATAGTGTCCAATCATTATTCTGTGCACATACTACTAAACAGTCATTTGGGAATATATACCCTATGTGGTTTACTTTGGAAGTTTCTATTTTCCTTTTGAATTAATGAACTAAAAGTGAGGGAAGGAGAGTCTGAATTAGCACAGGGAAATAAGAAACCATAATGCTGTTAAACTTAAAGTTTACATCATTTCTTCCCTCTTCTATATGACAACTAAAGAAAAGTGTATTCTCAAAAACATAAATTAAGGTATACCTCTTGAATTATTGTTACTTCTATATTTACACCATTTCATTACTCATGCATTCTCTGAGGGGAGCCAACATCCTCTTATGCCTAGCAGAGTCCCCTGTGCAGAAGAGATGGTCAACAAGTGTATAAAAGGATTCTCTTTCTCTTTGGGGGATTTTTTTCCCCTTCAATCAGCATCTCTAAGCATCAAGCATAATGAATGAGCAGAGAGAGAGAAAAGAAATGTTTCATTTACCAGTATCACAGGAAAACCATCTCTGGTTATCGAATGGATAACCGTTTCAAATTTTCTCTTCCTTCTGAATTCCCAGAGAACACTGTGACATTACAAGTTCTCCACAAGGAGGAGCATAAGGATGAGAAAGGACACGAAATCCTCCAGGGCATCCTTCAATCTCCCAGGCAAGCGCTGGTAGGGGATAGAACCACACTCAGTACCTACCTCATCTTAGACATGATCCTGCTAGCTACCACTCCTTCTCCTGTGGTTCCTGTTTCCCTTCACAGTCTCTCTCATGAACAAGCAATTAAAAGAAAGCAATGAAAATGATAGAGTCCAAGTTCTAGAAGAAACTTCCCTCTTCTCTGAAAGTTGTCATTGATGTTCTGATGAGTGTCATTGGACTCATTTGACTGCTCAATACAGAAAAATATAGTAGTCTCATTCTAGTATTCACTGATTACATCAGGACCTACCATGTTCTTAGAGGCATAGTTTGATAAGGAATTGACAAATTTGATCATGAAAAGAATATGACAACTCTAACTGAGAATAATTTGGACACCCCCCAAAGAAGAATAAATGGTTAAAATGATTGAAGATGTTGAGCCTGTGGAGTGGTTGAATGGTGGCTTCCCGAAAGATCGATCCATGTCTTAATCCCCAGAACCTATGAACTCAACCTTATCTGGAAAAAGAGCAATTGTAAATGTAATTAAATTAAGGATATTGAGAGAAAACCTTCCTCAATGTTCCAAGTAGGCTCTAAATTCAAAAATAAATGTCCTTATAAGAGATACATGCAGAGAAGGTGGCCTTGGGAAAATGGAAGCACAGATAGAAGTTATATAACCACAAACCAAGGAATGTCTGTGTCACCACCAGAAGCTGGAAGAAACAGAAAATACTTTCACCTAGAGGTTTCAGAGAGGGTGCACTGCTACTAAGACCTTGATTTCAGACATCTGGCTTTCGGAACTGGGAGAGAATAAATTTCTGATCTTTTAAACCACCAAGTTTTTGGTAATTTGTTAGAGTAGCCTTAAGAAAATAATACAATCTGAAAAGGAAAAACCTTTGGGCGATTAAGGTAATAATATTCAAACACCTAAAGGACTAAGCATGTGGAACAGTGGTCATCCTGAGAAGTCATCAAGCAGAATTAGGACTATTTTGTGGAGATTTCTTAAAGTCAAATTTGCAACCTGTATAAGAGAGAAATGATAACAGCTGCTGAAGATAAAAATGTCACCTGCTTCAGAGAGGTAATCCATCAAGAGCAAACGGTCACACAATGGAGATTGTTATGGGATCACAATAGCTTTGGAGATGGTATTGAGGAGATTCTGGCACTCTGAGAGGTATAAATAAGCTCCTTTTTAAGGGTTCATGTTTGCTAAGAATCGGTATCCCTTCCCTCAGATTTGAACTACTTGTCACCAAAAATCCCAGCCATAGGATTAGTTATTTATCTCAGTGAACTCTTTCTGGAGGTAGAGGGATTTCCTGATTTACAAGTAGATCCACAGATGATATTAACAGAAGATTCGTGCTAAATTTTCCAAATTTACTAGAATGTGCACTTAGGAAATGTCAGTAGCAACAACAGGAAACAACCTTGATCCAGAACCAAAAGTAAAGACAGGATCACCTCAAAAGAAGACAAATCTTTAAAGTCTACCCTATCTCCTTTGTTTGATCAATGAAAGTAAGGAAAGATTTAAAAAAGAAGCTCCACAAACCTAGCAACCAGATACTGCTTTTTGTTTGTTTGCTTTTTTAGCCTCCCAGCAGCTTTTTTAGCCTCCCAGGCCAGGGATCACATCTGAGCCAAAGTCACCACTGAAGCCACAGCAGCGGCAACACTAGATCCTTAGCCCACTGTGCCAGGCTGGGGATGGAACCTGCATCCCAATGTTCGCAAAACACTGCCCAGCCTGTTGAGCCAGAGCAGGAACTCCCAGATGTACTTTTTACTACCATTCTCCAATAAAAAGAACCATGCGGGGCTCCACGGAGAAATGGTTGATTCTAGGACTGGCTCTGAAGCATTTTGTAGTATCAGAAAGTAAAAAGGGCTAAAAAAGTTGATGAGGGCATATCAAAGAGGTGCAGAAGCCAAATGAAAGGGCTCCCAATGGCCAAAGCTGGAACAATTTAAATAACAAGATTAAATAATATTGCCTTAACCTAAAGTATAAAATAAATATGCATAAGTCCATCCATCTTGATAAAAAAACAAATGATTAAATTAATTAATCAGGAGAAAAAGAGACAAACATTTCATGTAAATGAATTCCAAGTAATATACATAGGTTGTATTACTTTGTCCTCAAGGAGGGGAAGCATAACTTTTCACTCCTTAGATGTGGGGGTTCACACATAGTGATGCTTTCCACAGTGTATGGTATGGAAATGGGAGGTGGAAAGGAATAATTGTGCAGTGGAGAAAGCTCATAAACCTTACTTCAGTGAGGTCAATGAGTCCAACATAAATCGTGTTGATAGCATATACACTTGATATGATGTGATGAAAATGGCAGTTTACCTCTGCAATCTTCCTCTTGTCTTTCCATGAGAAAAACACCAGACAACTCTCAGTTTGATGACATATAAAATTCCTGACAAGGACTCCTGAAAATTGTCAAGGTCACTTTCAAACCAAGGAAAATCCGAGAAATTGCCATAGCCAAGAGGAGAAACATCTAAACCAGCTATAATGCAAAAAATAAAAATTGTTATAAATGAAAAAAATAAAAAATGTAATATGGGGTTTGTAGCAGAAAATGATAGTAAATAAAAAGTAAGGACATCTAAACAAACATGAAACTTCAGTTAACAATAATGTATCAATATCTTCTGGGGATAACCAATTATCTATTACTCAATAAGACAAAAAGACCGAAAGAGTTCAAGCTCAAGCAAGTTGTCAGAGAGAGGTAAACGGTGTAGGAATGAAGTCCATGACAGCCAGGAATTGATCTGTTTTGTTCAGCAGAGTCGGTAAAAAAAAAAAAAAATTGTGTTATGAATATATAGAGTATATTCTCCTTGGCATGTTTAAGTCACGAATTTTCCAAATTAATAAACACTTGTTGTGTGTCACATCAAGAACGTTCTAAAATGTTTATGTTGCTTTGATGGCACAGTTGAGGCGTGGGATTCTGTGCTCCACAGAGTACTCTCTCCATTCACAAAACTGACTTATGGAGCAAGGGGATTCTGCTCTCTCACATAACATAAAATTCTTTAAGAATACCTATGGGCCCACTCTTAGGAGATTGGTTAAAACCACCATGCCCAGAGGCCAAAGGCGGAGCTACAAAGAGCATCAACATGTAATAATAACTGCGTTTATCCTTTTTGAGAAACTTTCCTTTAGCACAAGAGTGTGTGATGAGGTCCGAGTGGCAGCTGAACATAGACGACATTAATTAGGGCTCACCCCTAGCAGCAGAGAGCCCCACCCAAGGGAGTAAAAACTGAGGTCTAGGACCTGGAGGATTACAGAGCACTGGCTACTGGGAAGTCAAAAGAAAGGGACTGGGAAAGTCTGTGGGAGCAGAAATAGCAAGCTTGGGAAGGCATCCCTTCCAGGGGTAAGGGAGGGGCTTAGCTTCCTGCTCTTGGCATTTCACTCTTCTTCCTTTACAAGTTATCTCTTACATCCTCAGGGCCTTCTCTCTTCCTCCACATCTCTTATCTCTTTTCCCTGAATTCTTGAGTAAAAAGTTTAATGTTCTTTTTCAGCACTTTCTCTCCAAGTGATTTATTTCTTCTACATTCTCTTGCAGTCAGTTTTCAATGAAAGATTCTAGTTTATTTACTCCAAAGCCCTAGGAAGTGGCTGCTGCCATATCAAGTACCAGAGATGAAGACTCTCAGACCACCATTCACTATGGTCCTTTCTCCATGTTAGAGATCAGGGAACTCAACTCTCTCTGTCACCTTGTCTGGGCCTAAGGAAGGGCATATGAGGGACCTCTGGCAGGACTAATTCCCACAACTGTAGTCATCATGTGAATGGACAGGCCCCCTCAAACCAGCTGCTCCAAACTACCAGCTCACCCACACAGAAAAGTTCCTCAGTGGGTACCTCCTTATGGTAATTTTTCCTGAAAATTAAAATCTCCTTTAAAGTAGTTCAGTAAAAAGAATATTGAATTCATGTATTTATGACCTAGGCAGTGGGCTGCCTCAAATTCTGACATCAGAAATTCCCTGTATTCTATTATTTATGATTTTTATTTTTTCCCATTATAGCTGGTTTACAGTGTTCTGTCAATTTTCTACTGCACAGCATGGTGACCCAGTTACACATACATGTATACATTCTTTTTTCTCACATTATCATGCTCCATCATAAGTGACCAGACATAGTTTCCAGTGCTACACAGCAGGATCTCATTGCTAATCCATTCCAAAGGCAATAGTCTGCATCTATTAACCCCAAGCACACCATCTATCTCACACCCTCCCCCTCCCCTTTGGCGACCACAAGTCAATTCTACATCTCCATGATTCTCTTTTCTGTGGAAAGGTTCATTTGTGCCCTATATTAGATTCCAGATATAAGTGATATCATGTGGTTTTTGTCTTTCACATTCTGACTTACTTCACTCAGTATGAGAGTCTCTAGTTTCATCCATGTTGCTGCAAAGGCATTATTTTGTTCTTTGTAATGGCTGAGTAGTATTCCATTATATATATATATATATATATATATATATAATACCACATCTACCTAATCCAGCAATATTCTATTTTTAAGATGCTCTCGGCATATAATTTTTAGAAACATGATCCCTGATTTTTCTGACATGCTTCAGGCTGATAAACCAAAATAACTTATCCATTCTTATGGGAGGAAAAGAGTTTCCAAATACATGTATTCAAATCAAAACCGGTGACCATTTTTTAACATTAAATTGACAAGCTGTCACTAACATTAAAAAATTAGTAAACCCTTGCAGTGGATTTTTGTAGACATCTTGATCAGCTCCAACAATTCTATAGTCAAATACCTATTGCAAACCCTTCATTCCATATTGTTCATAGTTGTCTTATGTGCATAGCCAAAGCATAATTAATACAAATCATTATTTCAATGTCACAGTGTCAATTGGTATAGAAACCAAAGGGAAGCTGATTCAAACGGTAGTGTTTAGGGTCAACGCATGAATCATAAGCATGTGAGATCCTTCCTTGGACCATCATCCAGTGCGTTGGGAGGTTTAAACTTAACAAATAACTTCAGAATGTGTCCATTGGTTTGGGAATACCTGTTTGGAATTAACTTCCTAGGGCAGAGTAAATAATACCTTCAGTTTATCTAAGCCTGACAGCTGGGCAGAGAGGTACCAAGAATCTCATAAGGTATTATGGATGCCTTCCTTAGCTAACTTGATTATACTGATTAGAAGGATAGAGGTTGAGCCTATGCTCATCGTTTTATTTGTCAGCCTGGCTAGGCTATCGTACTCAGTTATTTAATCAACCAATGATCGAGATGCTACTGTGAAGATATGTTGCAGGTATGGTTAGCATCTAAAATCAACTGACTTTAAGCATATTAACCTCTGTAATAGAGACGGCCTCATCTAGTCAGTTGAAGGTCTTAAGGTCTTTCATTAAAAATTAATGAAAGAGAGTGTCAAAAATTCATGCAGTTACTCTTCCTCCAAACCCTCCTCAGAGGGACCTGTGGTGACCAGGGTGACTATGTACTGGGTAAAAGGAAATAATCAGACCTTTCACGGATTTCTGGACACTGACTCTGAGCTGACACTAATTCCAGGAGACCTCAAACTTTACTGAAGTCCACAAGTCAAGAGTACAAGCTTATGAAGGGTAGGTGATCCAAGGAGTTTTAGCTTGGGTTCATTTTACACTGGGTAGAATAGGCCCCCAAACCCATCCTGTGGTCATTTACCCAGTTTCAGAATGCATAATTGGAATAGACTCACTCAGAATACGGCAGAATATCCACATTTGTTCCCGACAAGTGGGATGAAAGCTATTAGGGTTAAAAAAAAAAAAAAAAAAAGGCCAAGTGGAAGACTTCTATGAAAATAATACACAAATACCATTTTCCTGGAGTGACTGCAGAGATTAGTGCCATTGTCAGTGACTTGAAGGACACAGAGGTAGTGATTTCCCACATCTTCCTTCAATGCACCGACTTGGCTTATACAGAAAACAGGTGGGAGGATGATCATGGATTATCACAAACTTAACCAGGTGGTGACCTCAATTGTATCTGCTGTATTAGATGTGGTTTTACTGCTTGAGCAAATTAACATACCCTCTGATAAGTAGCTATTGATTTTGCAAGTGCTTTTCCTTGATACTCGTTGTTAGAGACCACCAGAAGCAGTAATGCTTTCAATGAGCAAGGCCACCAATATAACTTCTCTGTCCTACTTCAGGGGCATATCTACTCTCTAGCCCTATGTTGCAATTTAGTCTCCAGGGACCTTGGTCACCTTTCCCTTCCATGGACATTACACTGTTCAGTCACATTGATGACATTGTGCTGACTAGACCTAGTGAACACAATGTAGCAACTACTCTGAATTTATTGGTAAGAAAGATATTGACATTCAGAAGATGGGAAATAAGTCCAACAAAGATTCAGGGAACTTCTACACTAGTGAAATTTCTAGAGGTTTAGTGCTGTACGGCATATAGAGATATTCTTTCTAAGGTTAAAGATAATTTTGTGGCATCTGGCCTCTCTCTCCACCAAAAAAGAGTCATAACGCCTAGTGGGCCTCTTCGGATTTGGGGTGGCATCATATTCTTCATCTAGGTGTGCCACCCCTTCCCATTTATGTGACTGGAAACTCTTTGTTTTGAGTGGGATACAGAACAAAAGAAGGCTCTACATCGAGTATGGGCAGCCATGCAAGCTGTTCTGCCACTTGGGCTACAGGCTGCAACAAATTCAGTGGTGCCTAAAGTGGTAGTTTTAGAGATGCTGTTTGAGACTTTCATAGACCCATATAGGTGAGTCACAAAGCAGTCCCTTAGATTGTTGGGGGGACATTTCTGTCATCCTCTGCGCACAACTTCTCTCTTTTGCAGAAACAGTTTTTGGCTTGCCCCTGGATCTTAGCAGAGACTGAACACATGCCCATGAGTCACAAATTAGCATGCGACCTGAGCTTCCAATTAGAAACTGGGTGTTATCTGATACACTACCATTCCAACACTGATTTTGATACTGGTTTTTTCCTCACACCACAAAACAATTCTCCAACATGAGGTACGTGTCCTACGATTCATCTCCATTCTGACACTATCCACCTGGAGATAGCATCACATCACACAGGGTAAGGTCTCAGTCCTACAGCACTGCCCCCTACTTCAGAGACCAATCACAAGTCCAGGTTGTTACTTGTTCTCCTTTAGACTGGAAGTTTCCAGGACCCAGCCTCTAATCTGACAAATTTGCTAGAGCAGCTCACAGAACTCAGAGCAAAATTTTACTTACTAGGTCACCAGTTCATTATAAAAGGATATAACTCAGGAACAGCCAGATGGAAGCAATGCACAGGGCAAGGTATGCGGGAAGGGGCACACCACTCTCCCCAAATCTCCGTGTGTTCACCAACCCTGACTCTCAGAGCCTAGTCCTTTTCAGGTTTAATTCAAACTCCAGCTCCTCTCCCCCGCCCCACCAGATGGCTCAAAATTTTAACCCTCTAATCACTTGCCAAATAAGAACACTTTCTTAGGTTACCTGGCTTTCTAAAAAACCTCCTTATTATCATAACAAAAGACGCCTTTATTGTTCTCATCTCTTAGGAAATTCCCAGGGTTTTAGGCACTCTAAGCCAAGAATAGAGACAAAGACCAAACATATATTTATTCTAAATCAAAACATCACACCCACCAAGCCATAAAGTTGAGCCTGTGCAGCACCACATCCAGTGGAAGGGGTATATGAGATCAGGCTTGGGCAGGCCCTGAGGATACAAATAATTTCCATAAAAAATTGGTTCTAATGCCCATGGTCCCCAGTCTTGCTATACTCTCTTATCTTTCCCAGTCTGTGCCTATGGACCCATGGTGAGTTCCCTACAACTAGCCCTCAGAGAAGGAGAAAAGTTGAGCCAGGTTTATAGATGGTTCTGTGTGACAGACAGGCACCATCCAAAAATAGATAAAAATAGATAAAATAGAGTGTATTAATTTGCAAGGGCTGATAAACCGAGTAGATTAAACAACAGAAGATTATCATCTCACAATTGCAGATGCTAGAAATCTGAAACCAAGGTATCAGCAGGGTCATACTCCCTTGAAAGCACTAAAAAATGGTCCCTTCCATGCCTCTCTCCTAACATCTGATGCTTTGCCAGCAATCTGTGTCCACATTTCACCTTTTTATGAGGACACCAGTCATGTTAGATTAGGAAACCACCCTAATCTAACATGACCCCATCCTAGCTAATTACACCTTGAATGACCCTAATTCCAAATAAGGTCACATGCTGAATACTAGAGATTAGTAATTCGGTATGTTAAATTTGAGGAGTTGGGAAGGGAGGACACAAAACACATATGATACAATATGCTGAGGATGAAAAGGAAACAGGCAATATGAATAGATTATATGATAACTATTCTGAGGATGTTGATTATGACAAGATATGGGGGTTGATAGAATATTGTATTGCTTTCGTTTTAAATGAGAAAGATTTTCAAAATTTTAAGGTACATAGGAAGAAGCTAGTACAAAGGCTGAGGAGGAATAACTGGGGGATCCCAGTACCAGAGAGGGCAGTACAGGATGGACGGAGAGAAGAAGGATCAGTATCTCAAGTAAAGGAAGAGAGATTCTTCCCTAATATAACAGTGAGGAAGGAATAACAGAGAAATACAGAATTGAATAAGTTTGTTCTATTTGTTGCTAAAAAGTTCAGATAGTTCCCTCATGATGGATTTTTCTTCGGTTTCTTCTTATTATTAAATTCAAAGAAGGAATACAGTCATAAACTGAGAATAAGGAGTCAGTAGTTGCAAGTTTAAAGAAAGAGAAATGTTTAAGAAAACTGCCTACCAAAAGTAAGGGAATGCAAATGGCTGGAGAGGATTACGGGATAGTAGTGGTGTGCACGAGTTGAAAGATTGTTAAACATATATGAAAGAAACATCTACTCATTTGGGTAGACTGTTATAGCATTTTAGGCTGCCAGTATACAAATGTATAATTAGATTAATTTGTATTTGTATTTTGCCAAGTTATTGTGGCAGAAAAACAATGACACCAGGATTTCCATTTCGTAGGAAGAGAATACTTGAAATTATTAGCCATGACACCAAGTAGGGAAAAGGGTAGGAAGTGAAGTCAGGAGTGACGAATGAATTAGGAGACATAAAGGGGCCTGATGAGACTGACACAGTGCAGGAGTAGGAGTAGCTATGTAACCAAGTACAGGACTTATACCTCCAGTTTCACTTGCATATTCAATGTGGATGTCATCTGCTGCCCAACTTAAAGGCAGAGGGCACTGGTAAGGGTAAGAATCAATCACAAGGGACAAATATCCAACACATAAATTGATTAAAGATATAAATGTTTATGTTTCACAGAAAAGAATTCTAGAATTGGGCAATAGAGGGGCTCCATGGAGTTGTCAGACTCCCAAGTTCATTTCAATTTCTCTACCATCTGCGTCATATTACATGGTCATATATGTCTTTTGAGTTCCATTAATCATGACACTTTATAGCCAGAAGAAAAGTAAAGAAGAAAAGAAAGACACAATTTTCCTTTAAGGACACATCCTTGTAATTCACCTTTTAATACAACACCATCCTTTAGTCACATGCACTAAGGGGGTGTAAGAAATCTAATACTTGTAGGAGGTTGTCATAGGAAAAGGTAATAATGAGAAGGAATATATGACAAAAACAGGAAGAACTGATATGAGGGACAATCATCAAGTCTGTGTCACAGAGCTTTATATTGACAATGAACCAGTAGGGACTAGGAAAAAATGTATTTATATCTTGCTAGGGGAGAAATGCGATCTTCTTTGGGGCAAAGTGATCATTTCACCTGGAGGGTAGACTTATGAATTACATCAGTACATTCTCCTTCAGCTGAACAGATGTTTAGGGAGCCCGAGTCAGAGGACCAAAGTCTGAAAAGTGGTCTCAGGACACCATAGAATGTGTTCTGGGGAAAGGTGAAAATGTGGGATCCATCTGTCATGTTGTAGAAAGATACATCTCCAGCCTCATAATCCAGGAATATCCCCACCTTAAGGGGTCTTTCTCTTAGAGGAAGAGAAGTTTCCGGGGAGGTGAGGGCCCAGTAGTCCCCGTCATAGAGCCTAATGGCCCAGAAACCATTCTGTGGGGACATAGTGAATACCCCCTCCCTGGTCACATTATCTCTACAAATTCCCAAGTCCCAAGATTGCATGTCCCCAACCTCCACCTCCCAGTAGGCCCTCCCTGAGTTGATGCGCAGCTGACCCAGCACACAGGGAATGGAGTTGAATCTCTGTGTGGATCTGGGAAGATCTTGACAAGTTTCTTGCCAGGTAACTCGCCTCCCTCTTTCAGACACGAGGAGGGCAGGATGGGCAGTGGCTTCATCCAGGGTCACATTTGCTGCAAAGACAAGTGGACTATCAAGTTTCTGGCAATGGTCGTAGGCATGGGCCAGAAGGCTCCCGTTCTGTCAGGACTCCTCTGGCCCTGGGTAGATCCAGCTCACTTTTACCCAGCAATCCTCCAGCCACTCCACAAAAAGCAAGTTCCCTGCTGGATCTTGATAGACTCACCAGCTTCGATTTCCTCGTTCCTCT
Organism: Sus scrofa; assembly: GCF_054392235.1. Taxonomy (NCBI): domain Eukaryota; kingdom Metazoa; phylum Chordata; class Mammalia; order Artiodactyla; family Suidae; genus Sus; species Sus scrofa. Next base: position 29,162,181 of record NC_139389.1, on the reverse strand, counting down.
AATATATAAAGAAAAAATAATCATGAGATCTCACCATCTGAAAAATAAATCTGCCTGTCTGTCCAGAATACCATGAATATAATAAATTTCCTAAGATTATGTCAAGCATAAGAGCAACCAAGGAATATACTCTTTCATAACTTGAACTTCTTTTCACAATCTATTAAATTGTGTCTGACTTGAGACCTGACCCATCTTCTGTGTCTTCTAAGTCAACGTTCCTATAGGATAAATATCTATAAACTATTTAGGGTGTCTCCAAGAAAATAGGGAACATGGTGTATCTGACCAAAGAAAGTATTTTTCATGTTAGTGTCCTCAGATTTCAGCCCATGAATACCAGTGTACATATGCTCAAAACACAATGTTGCAGTTTAAAATGGCTACAATTTAATGTTTCAAACACATTATTATCTGTTAAAATATTGGGTAATCTAGGGGGTGCTTTGAGTTTCTTTGATTTTCAGTATTTGTTGTACACACATAGATATTTATTTAAAATATCTTTGTGGAGACAGAATTAAGATGGCAGAATAGAAGGACTGGAGCTCAACTTCTCTCCTAAAAACAACAAAATTCACAACTAAAGTCTGAGCACACTTCACCAAAATGGACCGGAAACCTTAAAAAATATACCCTACTCCAGAAGAAAAAGAGGAGGACAAATCAAGAGGTAGGAGGGTCTATTTCATGATATAAACAACTCCATACCTCCTGGATGGGAAGCTCCATAGACTGGAAACTAACTGGTTCACAGAGACTCACCTACAAGAGTGAGAGTTCTGAGCCACACATCAAACTCTCACGTGTGGGGATCTAGCACAGGGAGAAAGAGCCCCAGGGCATCTGGCATTGAAGGCCAGTGGGGCTTGTGTGCAAGAGCTCCACAGGACTGGGGGAAACGGAGACCCCATTCTTAAAAGGGGCACACAGACTTTCACGTGCACTGAGTCCCAGGGCAAAGCAAAGTCTCCAAGGGAATCTGGGTCAAACCTGACTGCAGTTCTTGGAGGACATCCTGAGAAAACAGGGGTGAATGTAGCTTGTTGTGAGGGAAGGACATTGGAAGCAAAGCTCTCTGGAATATTCAGCAGCAGCACCTTTCTCTGGAGGTGGCCATTATGGGAAAATCTGGCCCCACCTGTCAGCCAGCTGCTGAGAAGCCCCAGGGCAAACAACAATCCATGTGGGATCACAGCCCCACCCCTGAGTAAACAGGCTACCTAAAGACCCCTCAGGCACACAGCTGCTTCTAATCCCATCCAGAGACTAAGCCCCACCCACCAGAGGGATAGGAATCAGCTCCTCCTACCAGGGGGCAGGCATCAGCCCCTCCCATCAGGAAGCCTACACCAAGCCCCCATACTGACTTCAGCTACAGGGGGGCAGACATCAGAAGTAAGAGAGGCTACAACTCTATTATCTATAAAAAGGTCACCATACCAAAAACCTATAAGAATGAAAGACAGAGAACTATAACTCAGATGAGGGAGAAAGAAAAAACCCCAGAAAAACAGCTAAGCCATGAGGAGATTCTCAGCCTCCAGGAAAAAGACTTTAGGCTGTTGATGCTGAAGATGATGCAAGATATTGGAAATAAACTGGAGGCAAAAATGGATAACTTACAGGAAACACTGACCAAAGAGATACAAGATAAAAAACTTAAGCAAGAAGAGATGCAAAATACAATAACTGAAATAAAGGATTCATTAGAAGCCACCAACAGCAGAATACAGGAGGCAGAAGAATGAATAAGCGAGGTGGAGGACAGATTAGTGGAAATTACACAGCAGAACAGAAAAGAGAAAAAAGATTGAAAACAAATGAAGAGAGTCTCAGAGAACTCTGGAACAATGTGAAATGCACCAACATCCGTATTATAGGGGTGCCAGAAGGAGAAGAGAGAGAGAAGGAAACAGAAAAAATATTCCAAGAGATAATAGCCAAAAAATTCCCTAACATGGGGAAGGAATCACTCGCTCAAATCCAGGAAGCACAACGAGTACCATACAAAATAAACCCAAGGAGGAACACCCTGAGACATATACTAATCAAACTGACCAAAATTAAAGACAAATAGAAAATCTTGAAAGCAGCTAGGGAAAAGAAACAAATAACATACAAGGGAACCCCGATAAGGCTATCAGCAGATTTTTCAACAGAAGCTCTGCAGGCCAGAAGGGAGAGGCATGATATACTCAATGCGATGAAAGGAAAAAACCTCCAACCAAGATTACTCTACCCAGCAAGGTTCTCCTTCAGATTTGAAGAAGAAGTCAAAACCTTCTCAGATCAGCAAAAGCTGAGAGAATTCAGCAACACTAAACCAGCCTTACAACAAATACTAAAGGAACTTCTGTAGGCAGAAAAGAAGAAGAGAAGAAGGAAAGAAAAAAAGAGCAACAAAAACAAATCCAAAGCAATCAAGAAAATGGCAATAAAAACATACATATCAATAATTACCTTAAATGTGAATGGACTAAATCCCCAACCAAAAGACATAGACTGGCAGAATGGATACAAAAACAAGACCCATATATATGCTGTCTTCAAGAGACCCACTTCACTTGTAGGGACACATACAAATTGAAAGTGAGAGGATGGAAGAAAATATTTCATGCAAATGGGGATCAAAAGAAAGCTGCAGTAGCTAATACTCATATCAAACAAAATAGATTTTAAAATGAAGAATATTTTCAGGACAATGAAGGACATTACATAATGATCAAAGGATCACTCCAAGAAGGTGTTATAACAATTTTAAATATCTATGCACCCAACATACGTTCACCACAATATATAAGGCAACTGCTAACAACCTTAAAAGGAGAAATTGATAATAACACAATCATAGTGGGGGACTTTAACATACAACAATACATTCAAAGGATTGTACATCATGATCCAGTGGGATCTGTCCCAGGGATGCAAGAGTTCTTCAATATCCACAAATCCATCAATGTGATACACCACATTAACAAACTGAAGAATAAAAACCATATGATCCTCTCTATAGATGCAGAAAAAGCCTTTGACAAAATCCAACACCCATTTCTGATAAAAACCACTCAGAAAGTGGGCACAGTGGGAACCTACCTCAACATGATAAAGGCCATATATGACAAACCCACAGCGAACATCATTCTCAATGGTGAAAAGCTGAAAGAATTCCCGCTGAGATCAGGAACAAGACAAGGATGTCCGCTCTCGCCAGTACTCTTCCACATAGTTTTGGAAGTCCTAGCCACAGCAATCAGAGAAGTAAAAGAAATAAAAGGAATCCAAATTGGAAAGGAAGAAGTAAAACTATCACTATTTGCAAATGACATGATACCATACCTAGAGAATCCTAAAGAAGCTACCAGAAAACTGTTAGAGCTCATTCATGACTTTGGCAAAGTTGCAGGATACAAAATCAATACACAGAAATCGATGGCATTTCTATACACTAACAATGAAAGAAAGAGAAATTAGGGAAGCAATCCCATTTACCATCGCATCCAAAAGAATAAAATACCTAGGAGTAAACCTACCTAAAGAGACAAAAGACCTGTACTCCGAAAACTAGAAGACACTGATGAAAGAAACCAAAGATGACGCAAATAGATAGAAAGACATGCCATGCTCTTGGATTCGAAGTGTTAATATTATCAAAATGACTATACTACCCAAAGCAATCTACAGATTCAATGCAACCCCTAACCAATGACCAAGGATATTTTTCACAGAACTCGAACAAAATATTTTAAAGTTTGTTTGGAAGCACGAAAGACCCAGAATAGCCAAAGACATCCCGAAAAAGAAAAATGGAGCTGGAGGAATCAGGCTCCCTGACTTCAGACTATACTACAAAGCAACAATCCTCAAAACAGTAAGGTACCAGCCCAAAGACAGACATATACATCAGTGGAACAGGATAGAAAGCCCAGAATTCAACCCACGCACATACAGCCATCTAAGCTATGACACAGGAGGCAAGACTATACAATGCAGAAAAGACAGCCTGTTCAATAAGTGGTGCTGGGAAAACTGGACAGCCACACAGAAAAGAATGAAATTAGAACAGTCCCTAACACCATACACAAAAATAAACTCAAAATGGATTAAAGACTTAGATAGAAGACCAGACACTATAAAATTCTTAGAGGAAAACATAGGCCAAATATGCTCCAACGTAAATGACAGCAACATCTTTTCAAATCCACTTCTTAGAGTAATGACAGTAAAAACAAAAGTAAGCAAATACAACCTAATCAAACTTAAGAGTTTCTGCACAGCAAAGGAAACCCTAAACAAAACAAAAAGACAACCCACAGAATGGGAGAAAATCTTTGCAAATGAAGCGACTGACAAGGGATTCATCTCCAAAATCTGTAAACGCCTCCTACCGCTCAATACCAAAAAACAAAAAAACTAACCCCCCCATCAAATAATGGGCAGAAGAGCTAAACAGACAATTCTCCAAAGACATACAGATGGCCAAAAAACACATGAAAAGGTATTCAACATCACTCATTATTAGAGAAATGCAAATCAAAACCACAATCAGGTTATCACCTTACACCAGCTAGAATGGCCATCATCAAAAAGTCTACAAACAGGAGTTCCCGTCGTGGCACAGTGGTTAACGAATCCGACTAGGAACCATGAGGTTGCAGGTTCGGTCCCTGCCCTTGCTCAGTGGGTTAACGATCCGGCGTTGCCGTGAGCTGTGGTGTAGGTCGCAGATGCGACTCGGATCCCGTGTTGCTGTGGCTCTGGCGTAGGGCGGTGGCTACAGCTCCGATTCAACCCCTAGCCTGGGAACCTCCATATGCCGCGAGAGCGGCCCAATAAATAGCAAAAAGACAAAAAAAAAAAAAAAAAAAAAAAAAAAGTCTACAAACAATAAATGCTGGAGAGGGTGTGGAGAAAAATGTTGGTGGGATTTTAAATTGGTGCAACCACTGTGGAAGACAGTGTAGAGATTCCTCAGAAAAGAAAAAATAGAACTACACTTTCATCCAGCAATCCTACTCCTGGGCATCTATCCAGAGAAAACCTAGACTCTCCAAGACACATGTACTCCGATGTTCATTGCAGCACTATTTTCAATAGCCAAGACATGGAAACAACCTAAATGCCCATCGACAGAGGAATGGCTAAAGAAGATGTGGTACATATACACGATGGAATATTACTCAGACATTAAATGGAATGAAATAACAGCCTATTTTGTTGGAAATTGATCCCATATGTCCTCTTTTAAAATGTCTGACATGGGAGTTCCCGATGTGGCTCAGTGGTTAACGAATCCGACTAGGAACCATGAGGTTGCAGGTTCAATCATTGGCCTCACTCAGTGGGTTAAGGATCCGGCAGTGCCATGAGCTGTGGTGTAGGTCGCAGACACAGCTCGGATCCCCCGTTGCTGTGGCTGTGGTGTAGCCCGGCAGCTACAGCTCTGATTAGACCCCTAGCATGGGAACCTCCATATGCCACCAATGTGGCCATAAAAAAGGCAAAAAAAAAAAAAAAGACCAAAAAATAAAAATTAAATTCTGACAATGTTTGTATTGTGAATAGTGTCCAATCATTATTCTGTGCACATACTACTAAACAGTCATTTGGGAATATATACCCTATGTGGTTTACTTTGGAAGTTTCTATTTTCCTTTTGAATTAATGAACTAAAAGTGAGGGAAGGAGAGTCTGAATTAGCACAGGGAAATAAGAAACCATAATGCTGTTAAACTTAAAGTTTACATCATTTCTTCCCTCTTCTATATGACAACTAAAGAAAAGTGTATTCTCAAAAACGTAAATTAAGGTATACCTCTTGAATTATTGTTACTTCTATATTTACACCATTTCATTACTCATGCATTCTCTGAGGGGAGCCAACATCCTCTTATGCCTAGCAGAGTCCCCTGTGCAGAAGAGATGGTCAACAAGTGTATAAAAGGATTCTCTTTCTCTTTGGGGGATTTTTTTCCCCTTCAATCAGCATCTCTAAGCATCAAGCATAATGAATGAGCAGAGAGAGAGAAAAGAAATGTTTCATTTACCAGTATCACAGGAAAACCATCTCTGGTTATCGAATGGATAACCGTTTCAAATTTTCTCTTCCTTCTGAATTCCCAGAGAACACTGTGACATTACAAGTTCTCCACAAGGAGGAGCATAAGGATGAGAAAGGACACGAAATCCTCCAGGGCATCCTTCAATCTCCCAGGCAAGCGCTGGTAGGGGATAGAACCACACTCAGTACCTACCTCATCTTAGACATGATCCTGCTAGCTACCACTCCTTCTCCTGTGGTTCCTGTTTCCCTTCACAGTCTCTCTCATGAACAAGCAATTAAAAGAAAGCAATGAAAATGATAGAGTCCAAGTTCTAGAAGAAACTTCCCTCTTCTCTGAAAGTTGTCATTGATGTTCTGATGAGTGTCATTGGACTCATTTGACTGCTCAATACAGAAAAATATAGTAGTCTCATTCTAGTATTCACTGATTACATCAGGACCTACCATGTTCTTAGAGGCATAGTTTGATAAGGAATTGACAAATTTGATCATGAAAAGAATATGACAACTCTAACTGAGAATAATTTGGACACCCCCCAAAGAAGAATAAATGGTTAAAATGATTGAAGATGTTGAGCCTGTGGAGTGGTTGAATGGTGGCTTCCCGAAAGATCGATCCATGTCTTAATCCCCAGAACCTATGAACTCAACCTTATCTGGAAAAAGAGCAATTGTAAATGTAATTAAATTAAGGATATTGAGAGAAAACCTTCCTCAATGTTCCAAGTAGGCTCTAAATTCAAAAATAAATGTCCTTATAAGAGATACATGCAGAGAAGGTGGCCTTGGGAAAATGGAAGCACAGATAGAAGTTATATAACCACAAACCAAGGAATGTCTGTGTCACCACCAGAAGCTGGAAGAAACAGAAAATACTTTCACCTAGAGGTTTCAGAGAGGGTGCACTGCTACTAAGACCTTGATTTCAGACATCTGGCTTTCGGAACTGGGAGAGAATAAATTTCTGATCTTTTAAACCACCAAGTTTTTGGTAATTTGTTAGAGTAGCCTTAAGAAAATAATACAATCTGAAAAGGAAAAACCTTTGGGCGATTAAGGTAATAATATTCAAACACCTAAAGGACTAAGCATGTGGAACAGTGGTCATCCTGAGAAGTCATCAAGCAGAATTAGGACTATTTTGTGGAGATTTCTTAAAGTCAAATTTGCAACCTGTATAAGAGAGAAATGATAACAGCTGCTGAAGATAAAAATGTCACCTGCTTCAGAGAGGTAATCCATCAAGAGCAAACGGTCACACAATGGAGATTGTTATGGGATCACAATAGCTTTGGAGATGGTATTGAGGAGATTCTGGCACTCTGAGAGGTATAAATAAGCTCCTTTTTAAGGGTTCATGTTTGCTAAGAATCGGTATCCCTTCCCTCAGATTTGAACTACTTGTCACCAAAAATCCCAGCCATAGGATTAGTTATTTATCTCAGTGAACTCTTTCTGGAGGTAGAGGGATTTCCTGATTTACAAGTAGATCCACAGATGATATTAACAGAAGATTCGTGCTAAATTTTCCAAATTTACTAGAATGTGCACTTAGGAAATGTCAGTAGCAACAACAGGAAACAACCTTGATCCAGAACCAAAAGTAAAGACAGGATCACCTCAAAAGAAGACAAATCTTTAAAGTCTACCCTATCTCCTTTGTTTGATCAATGAAAGTAAGGAAAGATTTAAAAAAGAAGCTCCACAAACCTAGCAACCAGATACTGCTTTTTGTTTGTTTGCTTTTTTAGCCTCCCAGCAGCTTTTTTAGCCTCCCAGGCCAGGGATCACATCTGAGCCAAAGTCACCACTGAAGCCACAGCAGCGGCAACACTAGATCCTTAGCCCACTGTGCCAGGCTGGGGATGGAACCTGCATCCCAATGCTCGCAAAACACTGCCCAGCCTGTTGAGCCAGAGCAGGAACTCCCAGATGTACTTTTTACTACCATTCTCCAATAAAAAGAACCATGCGGGGCTCCACGGAGAAATGGTTGATTCTAGGACTGGCTCTGAAGCATTTTGTAGTATCAGAAAGTAAAAAGGGCTAAAAAAGTTGATGAGGGCATATCAAAGAGGTGCAGAAGCCAAATGAAAGGGCTCCCAATGGCCAAAGCTGGAACAATTTAAATAACAAGATTAAATAATATTGCCTTAACCTAAAGTATAAAATAAATATGCATAAGTCCATCCATCTTGATAAAAAAACAAATGATTAAATTAATTAATCAGGAGAAAAAGAGACAAACATTTCATGTAAATGAATTCCAAGTAATATACATAGGTTGTATTACTTTGTCCTCAAGGAGGGGAAGCATAACTTTTCACTCCTTAGATGTGGGGGTTCACACATAGTGATGCTTTCCACAGTGTATGGTATGGAAATGGGAGGTGGAAAGGAATAATTGTGCAGTGGAGAAAGCTCATAAACCTTACTTCAGTGAGGTCAATGAGTCCAACATAAATCGTGTTGATAGCATATACACTTGATATGATGTGATGAAAATGGCAGTTTACCTCTGCAATCTTCCTCTTGTCTTTCCATGAGAAAAACACCAGACAACTCTCAGTTTGATGACATATAAAATTCCTGACAAGGACTCCTGAAAATTGTCAAGGTCACTTTCAAACCAAGGAAAATCCGAGAAATTGCCATAGCCAAGAGGAGAAACATCTAAACCAGCTATAATGCAAAAAATAAAAATTGTTATAAATGAAAAAAATAAAAAATGTAATATGGGGTTTGTAGCAGAAAATGATACTAAATAAAAAGTAAGGACATCTAAACAAACATGAAACTTCAGTTAACAATAATGTATCAATATCTTCTGGGGATAACCAATTATCTATTACTCAATAAGACAAAAAGACCGAAAGAGTTCAAGCTCAAGCAAGTTGTCAGAGAGAGGTAAACGGTGTAGGAATGAAGTCCATGACAGCCAGGAATTGATCTGTTTTGTTCAGCAGAGTCGGTAAAAAAAAAAAAAAATTGTGTTATGAATATATAGAGTATATTCTCCTTGGCATGTTTAAGTCACGAATTTTCCAAATTAATAAACACTTGTTGTGTGTCACATCAAGAACGTTCTAAAATGTTTATGTTGCTTTGATGGCACAGTTGAGGCGTGGGATTCTGTGCTCCACAGAGTACTCTCTCCATTCACAAAACTGACTTATGGAGCAAGGGGATTCTGCTCTCTCACATAACATAAAATTCTTTAAGAATACCTATGGGCCCACTCTTAGGAGATTGGTTAAAACCACCATGCCCAGAGGCCAAAGGCGGAGCTACAAAGAGCATCAACATGTAATAATAACTGCGTTTATCCTTTTTGAGAAACTTTCCTTTAGCACAAGAGTGTGTGATGAGGTCCGAGTGGCAGCTGAACATAGACGACATTAATTAGGGCTCACCCCTAGCAGCAGAGAGCCCCACCCAAGGGAGTAAAAACTGAGGTCTAGGACCTGGAGGATTACAGAGCACTGGCTACTGGGAAGTCAAAAGAAAGGGACTGGGAAAGTCTGTGGGAGCAGAAATAGCAAGCTTGGGAAGGCATCCCTTCCAGGGGTAAGGGAGGGGCTTAGCTTCCTGCTCTTGGCATTTCACTCTTCTTCCTTTACAAGTTATCTCTTACATCCTCAGGGCCTTCTCTCTTCCTCCACATCTCTTATCTCTTTTCCCTGAATTCTTGAGTAAAAAGTTTAATGTTCTTTTTCAGCACTTTCTCTCCAAGTGATTTATTTCTTCTACATTCTCTTGCAGTCAGTTTTCAATGAAAGATTCTAGTTTATTTACTCCAAAGCCCTAGGAAGTGGCTGCTGCCATATCAAGTACCAGAGATGAAGACTCTCAGACCACCATTCACTATGGTCCTTTCTCCATGTTAGAGATCAGGGAACTCAACTCTCTCTGTCACCTTGTCTGGGCCTAAGGAAGGGCATATGAGGGACCTCTGGCAGGACTAATTCCCACAACTGTAGTCATCATGTGAATGGACAGGCCCCCTCAAACCAGCTGCTCCAAACTACCAGCTCACCCACACAGAAAAGTTCCTCAGTGGGTACCTCCTTATGGTAATTTTTCCTGAAAATTAAAATCTCCTTTAAAGTAGTTCAGTAAAAAGAATATTGAATTCATGTATTTATGACCTAGGCAGTGGGCTGCCTCAAATTCTGACATCAGAAATTCCCTGTATTCTATTATTTATGATTTTTATTTTTTCCCATTATAGCTGGTTTACAGTGTTCTGTCAATTTTCTACTGCACAGCATGGTGACCCAGTTACACATACATGTATACATTCTTTTTTCTCACATTATCATGCTCCATCATAAGTGACCAGACATAGTTTCCAGTGCTACACAGCAGGATCTCATTGCTAATCCATTCCAAAGGCAATAGTCTGCATCTATTAACCCCAAGCACACCATCTATCTCACACCCTCCCCCTCCCCTTTGGCGACCACAAGTCAATTCTACATCTCCATGATTCTCTTTTCTGTGGAAAGGTTCATTTGTGCCCTATATTAGATTCCAGATATAAGTGATATCATGTGGTTTTTGTCTTTCACATTCTGACTTACTTCACTCAGTATGAGAGTCTCTAGTTTCATCCATGTTGCTGCAAAGGCATTATTTTGTTCTTTGTAATGGCTGAGTAGTATTCCATTATATATATATATATATATATATATATATATAATACCACATCTACCTAATCCAGCAATATTCTATTTTTAAGATGCTCTCGGCATATAATTTTTAGAAACATGATCCCTGATTTTTCTGACATGCTTCAGGCTGATAAACCAAAATAACTTATCCATTCTTATGGGAGGAAAAGAGTTTCCAAATACATGTATTCAAATCAAAACCGGTGACCATTTTTTAACATTAAATTGACAAGCTGTCACTAACATTAAAAAATTAGTAAACCCTTGCAGTGGATTTTTGTAGACATCTTGATCAGCTCCAACAATTCTATAGTCAAATACCTATTGCAAACCCTTCATTCCATATTGTTCATAGTTGTCTTATGTGCATAGCCAAAGCATAATTAATACAAATCATTATTTCAATGTCACAGTGTCAATTGGTATAGAAACCAAAGGGAAGCTGATTCAAACGGTAGTGTTTAGGGTCAACGCATGAATCATAAGCATGTGAGATCCTTCCTTGGACCATCATCCAGTGCGTTGGGAGGTTTAAACTTAACAAATAACTTCAGAATGTGTCCATTGGTTTGGGAATACCTGTTTGGAATTAACTTCCTAGGGCAGAGTAAATAATACCTTCAGTTTATCTAAGCCTGACAGCTGGGCAGAGAGGTACCAAGAATCTCATAAGGTATTATGGATGCCTTCCTTAGCTAACTTGATTATACTGATTAGAAGGATAGAGGTTGAGCCTATGCTCATCGTTTTATTTGTCAGCCTGGCTAGGCTATCGTACTCAGTTATTTAATCAACCGATGATCGAGATGCTACTGTGAAGATATGTTGCAGGTATGGTTAGCATCTAAAATCAACTGACTTTAAGCATATTAACCTCTGTAATAGAGACGGCCTCATCTAGTCAGTTGAAGGTCTTAAGGTCTTTCATTAAAAATTAATGAAAGAGAGTGTCAAAAATTCATGCAGTTACTCTTCCTCCAAACCCTCCTCAGAGGGACCTGTGGTGACCAGGGTGACTATGTACTGGGTAAAAGGAAATAATCAGACCTTTCACGGATTTCTGGACACTGACTCTGAGCTGACACTAATTCCAGGAGACCTCAAACTTTACTGAAGTCCACAAGTCAAGAGTACAAGCTTATGAAGGGTAGGTGATCCAAGGAGTTTTAGCTTGGGTTCATTTTACACTGGGTAGAATAGGCCCCCAAACCCATCCTGTGGTCATTTACCCAGTTTCAGAATGCATAATTGGAATAGACTCACTCAGAATACGGCAGAATATCCACATTTGTTCCCGACAAGTGGGATGAAAGCTATTAGGGTTAAAAAAAAAAAAAAAAAAAAAGGCCAAGTGGAAGACTTCTATGAAAATAATACACAAATACCATTTTCCTGGAGTGACTGCAGAGATTAGTGCCATTGTCAGTGACTTGAAGGACACAGAGGTAGTGATTTCCCACATCTTCCTTCAATGCACCGACTTGGCTTATACAGAAAACAGGTGGGAGGATGATCATGGATTATCACAAACTTAACCAGGTGGTGACCTCAATTGTATCTGCTGTATTAGATGTGGTTTTATTGCTTGAGCAAATTAACATACCCTCTGATAAGTAGCTATTGATTTTGCAAGTGCTTTTCCTTGATACTCGTTGTTAGAGACCACCAGAAGCAGTAATGCTTTCAATGAGCAAGGCCACCAATATAACTTCTCTGTCCTACTTCAGGGGCATATCTACTCTCTAGCCCTATGTTGCAATTTAGTCTCCAGGGACCTTGGTCACCTTTCCCTTCCATGGACATTACACTGTTCAGTCACATTGATGACATTGTGCTGACTAGACCTAGTGAACACAATGTAGCAACTACTCTGAATTTATTGGTAAGAAAGATATTGACATTCAGAAGATGGGAAATAAGTCCAACAAAGATTCAGGGAACTTCTACACTAGTGAAATTTCTAGAGGTTTAGTGCTGTACGGCATATAGAGATATTCTTTCTAAGGTTAAAGATAATTTTGTGGCATCTGGCCTCTCTCTCCACCAAAAAAGAGTCATAACGCCTAGTGGGCCTCTTCGGATTTGGGGTGGCATCATATTCTTCATCTAGGTGTGCCACCCCTTCCCATTTATGTGACTGGAAACTCTTTGTTTTGAGTGGGATACAGAACAAAAGAAGGCTCTACATCGAGTATGGGCAGCCATGCAAGCTGTTCTGCCACTTGGGCTACAGGCTGCAACAAATTCAGTGGTGCCTAAAGTGGTAGTTTTAGAGATGCTGTTTGAGACTTTCATAGACCCATATAGGTGAGTCACAAAGCAGTCCCTTAGATTGTTGGGGGGACATTTCTGTCATCCTCTGCGCACAACTTCTCTCTTTTGCAGAAACAGTTTTTGGCTTGCCCCTGGATCTTAGCAGAGACTGAACACATGCCCATGAGTCACAAATTAGCATGCGACCTGAGCTTCCAATTAGAAACTGGGTGTTATCTGATACACTACCATTCCAACACTGATTTTGATACTGGTTTTTTCCTCACACCACAAAACAATTCTCCAACATGAGGTACGTGTCCTACGATTCATCTCCATTCTGACACTATCCACCTGGAGATAGCATCACATCACACAGGGTAAGGTCTCAGTCCTACAGCACTGCCCCCTACTTCAGAGACCAATCACAAGTCCAGGTTGTTACTTGTTCTCCTTTAGACTGGAAGTTTCCAGGACCCAGCCTCTAATCTGACAAATTTGCTAGAGCAGCTCACAGAACTCAGAGCAAAATTTTACTTACTAGGTCACCAGTTCATTATAAAAGGATATAACTCAGGAACAGCCAGATGGAAGCAATGCACAGGGCAAGGTATGCGGGAAGGGGCACACCACTCTCCCCAAATCTCCGTGTGTTCACCAACCCTGACTCTCAGAGCCTAGTCCTTTTCAGGTTTAATTCAAACTCCAGCTCCTCTCCCCCGCCCCACCAGATGGCTCAAAATTTTAACCCTCTAATCACTTGCCAAATAAGAACACTTTCTTAGGTTACCTGGCTTTCTAAAAAACCTCCTTATTATCATAACAAAAGACGCCTTTATTGTTCTCATCTCTTAGGAAATTCCCAGGGTTTTAGGCACTCTAAGCCAAGAATAGAGACAAAGACCAAACATATATTTATTCTAAATCAAAACATCACACCCACCAAGCCATAAAGTTGAGCCTGTGCAGCACCACATCCAGTGGAAGGGGTATATGAGATCAGGCTTGGGCAGGCCCTGAGGATACAAATAATTTCCATAAAAAATTGGTTCTAATGCCCATGGTCCCCAGTCTTGCTATACTCTCTTATCTTTCCCAGTCTGTGCCTATGGACCCATGGTGAGTTCCCTACAACTAGCCCTCAGAGAAGGAGAAAAGTTGAGCCAGGTTTATAGATGGTTCTGTGTGACAGACAGGCACCATCCAAAAATAGATAAAAATAGATAAAATAGAGTGTATTAATTTGCAAGGGCTGATAAACCGAGTAGATTAAACAACAGAAGATTATCATCTCACAATTGCAGATGCTAGAAATCTGAAACCAAGGTATCAGCAGGGTCATACTCCCTTGAAAGCACTAAAAAATGGTCCCTTCCATGCCTCTCTCCTAACATCTGATGCTTTGCCAGCAATCTGTGTCCACATTTCACCTTTTTATGAGGACACCAGTCATGTTAGATTAGGAAACCACCCTAATCTAACATGACCCCATCCTAGCTAATTACACCTTGAATGACCCTAATTCCAAATAAGGTCACATGCTGAATACTAGAGATTAGTAATTCGGTATGTTAAATTTGAGGAGTTGGGAAGGGAGGACACAAAACACATATGATACAATATGCTGAGGATGAAAAGGAAACAGGCAATATGAATAGATTATATGATAACTATTCTGAGGATGTTGATTATGACAAGATATGGGGGTTGATAGAATATTGTATTGCTTTCGTTTTAAATGAGAAAGATTTTCAAAATTTTAAGGTACATAGGAAGAAGCTAGTACAAAGGCTGAGGAGGAATAACTGGGGGATCCCAGTACCAGAGAGGGCAGTACAGGATGGACGGAGAGAAGAAGGATCAGTATCTCAAGTAAAGGAAGAGAGATTCTTCCCTAATATAACAGTGAGGAAGGAATAACAGAGAAATACAGAATTGAATAAGTTTGTTCTATTTGTTGCTAAAAAGTTCAGATAGTTCCCTCATGATGGATTTTTCTTCGGTTTCTTCTTATTATTAAATTCAAAGAAGGAATACAGTCATAAACTGAGAATAAGGAGTCAGTAGTTGCAAGTTTAAAGAAAGAGAAATGTTTAAGAAAACTGCCTACCAAAAGTAAGGGAATGCAAATGGCTGGAGAGGATTACGGGATAGTAGTGGTGTGCACGAGTTGAAAGATTGTTAAACATATATGAAAGAAACATCTACTCATTTGGGTAGACTGTTATAGCATTTTAGGCTGCCAGTATACAAATGTATAATTAGATTAATTTGTATTTGTATTTTGCCAAGTTATTGTGGCAGAAAAACAATGACACCAGGATTTCCATTTCGTAGGAAGAGAATACTTGAAATTATTAGCCATGACACCAAGTAGGGAAAAGGGTAGGAAGTGAAGTCAGGAGTGACGAATGAATTAGGAGACATAAAGGGGCCTGATGAGACTGACACAGTGCAGGAGTAGGAGTAGCTATGTAACCAAGTACAGGACTTATACCTCCAGTTTCACTTGCATATTCAATGTGGATGTCATCTGCTGCCCAACTTAAAGGCAGAGGGCACTGGTAAGGGTAAGAATCAATCACAAGGGACAAATATCCAACACATAAATTGATTAAAGATATAAATGTTTATGTTTCACAGAAAAGAATTCTAGAATTGGGCAATAGAGGGGCTCCATGGAGTTGTCAGACTCCCAAGTTCATTTCAATTTCTCTACCATCTGCGTCATATTACATGGTCGTATATGTCTTTTGAGTTCCATTAATCATGACACTTTATAGCCAGAAGAAAAGTAAAGAAGAAAAGAAAGACACAATTTTCCTTTAAGGACACATCCTTGTAATTCACCTTTTAATACAACACCATCCTTTAGTCACATGCACTAAGGGGGTGTAAGAAATCTAATACTTGTAGGAGGTTGTCATAGGAAAAGGTAATAATGAGAAGGAATATATGACAAAAACAGGAAGAACTGATATGAGGGACAATCATCAAGTCTGTGTCACAGAGCTTTATATTGACAATGAACCAGTAGGGACTAGGAAAAAATGTATTTATATCTTGCTAGGGGAGAAATGCGATCTTCTTTGGGGCAAAGTGATCATTTCACCTGGAGGGTAGACTTATGAATTACATCAGTACATTCTCCTTCAGCTGAACAGATATTTAGGGAGCCCGAGTCAGAGGACCAAAGTCTGAAAAGTGGTCTCAGGACACCATAGAATGTGTTCTGGGGAAAGGTGAAAATGTGGGATCCATCTGTCATGTTGTAGAAAGATACATCTCCAGCCTCATAATCCAGGAATATCCCCACCTTAAGGGGTCTTTCTCTTAGAGGAAGAGAAGTTTCCGGGGAGGTGAGGGCCCAGTAGTCCCCGTCATAGAGCCTAATGGCCCAGAAACCATTCTGTGGGGACATAGTGAATACCCCCTCCCTGGTCACATTATCTCTACAAATTCCCAAGTCCCAAGATTGCATGTCCCCAACCTCCACCTCCCAGTAGGCCCTCCCTGAGTTGATGCGCAGCTGACCCAGCACACAGGGAATGGAGTTGAATCTCTGTGTGGATCTGGGAAGATCTTGACAAGTTTCTTGCCAGGTAACTCGCCTCCCTCTTTCAGACACGAGGAGGGCAGGATGGGCAGTGGCTTCATCCAGGGTCACATTTGCTGCAAAGACAAGTGGACTATCAAGTTTCTGGCAATGGTCGTAGGCATGGGCCAGAAGGCTCCCGTTCTGTCAGGACTCCTCTGGCCCTGGGTAGATCCAGCTCACTTTTACCCAGCAATCCTCCAGCCACTCCACAAAAAGCAAGTTCCCTGCTGGATCTTGATAGACTCACCAGCTTCGATTTCCTCGTTCCTCTAATATATAAAGAAAAAATAATCATGAGATCTCACCATCTGAAAAATAAATCTGCCTGTCTGTCCAGAATACCATGAATATAATAAATTTCCTAAGATTATGTCAAGCATAAGAGCAACCAAGGAATATACTCTTTCATAACTTGAACTTCTTTTCACAATCTATTAAATTGTGTCTGACTTGAGACCTGACCCATCTTCTGTGTCTTCTAAGTCAACGTTCCTATAGGATAAATATCTATAAACTATTTAGGGTGTCTCCAAGAAAATAGGGAACATGGTGTATCTGACCAAAGAAAGTATTTTTCATGTTAGTGTCCTCAGATTTCAGCCCATGAATACCAGTGTACATATGCTCAAAACACAATGTTGCAGTTTAAAATGGCTACAATTTAATGTTTCAAACACATTATTATCTGTTAAAATATTGGGTAATCTAGGGGGTGCTTTGAGTTTCTTTGATTTTCAGTATTTGTTGTACACACATAGATATTTATTTAAAATATCTTTGTGGAGACAGAATTAAGATGGCAGAATAGAAGGACTGGAGCTCAACTTCTCTCCTAAAAACAACAAAATTCACAACTAAAGTCTGAGCACACTTCACCAAAATGGACCGGAAACCTTAAAAAATATACCCTACTCCAGAAGAAAAAGAGGAGGACAAATCAAGAGGTAGGAGGGTCTATTTCATGATATAAACAACTCCATACCTCCTGGATGGGAAGCTCCATAGACTGGAAACTAACTGGTTCACAGAGACTCACCTACAAGAGTGAGAGTTCTGAGCCACACATCAAACTCTCACGTGTGGGGATCTAGCACAGGGAGAAAGAGCCCCAG
The DNA here is from genome assembly GCF_054392235.1 of Sus scrofa. Lineage (NCBI taxonomy): Eukaryota > Metazoa > Chordata > Mammalia > Artiodactyla > Suidae > Sus > Sus scrofa. Next base: position 29,144,481 of record NC_139389.1, on the reverse strand, counting down.
GGCATCTGGCATTGAAGGCCAGTGGGGCTTGTGTGCAAGAGCTCCACAGGACTGGGGGAAACGGAGACCCCATTCTTAAAAGGGGCACACAGACTTTCACGTGCACTGAGTCCCAGGGCAAAGCAAAGTCTCCAAGGGAATCTGGGTCAAACCTGACTGCAGTTCTTGGAGGACATCCTGAGAAAACAGGGGTGAATGTAGCTTGTTGTGAGGGAAGGACATTGGAAGCAAAGCTCTCTGGAATATTCAGCAGCAGCACCTTTCTCTGGAGGTGGCCATTATGGGAAAATCTGGCCCCACCTGTCAGCCAGCTGCTGAGAAGCCCCAGGGCAAACAACAATCCATGTGGGATCACAGCCCCACCCCTGAGTAAACAGGCTACCTAAAGACCCCTCAGGCACACAGCTGCTTCTAATCCCATCCAGAGACTAAGCCCCACCCACCAGAGGGATAGGAATCAGCTCCTCCTACCAGGGGGCAGGCATCAGCCCCTCCCATCAGGAAGCCTACACCAAGCCCCCATACTGACTTCAGCTACAGGGGGGCAGACATCAGAAGTAAGAGAGGCTACAACTCTATTATCTATAAAAAGGTCACCATACCAAAAACCTATAAGAATGAAAGACAGAGAACTATAACTCAGATGAGGGAGAAAGAAAAAACCCCAGAAAAACAGCTAAGCCATGAGGAGATTCTCAGCCTCCAGGAAAAAGACTTTAGGCTGTTGATGCTGAAGATGATGCAAGATATTGGAAATAAACTGGAGGCAAAAATGGATAACTTACAGGAAACACTGACCAAAGAGATACAAGATAAAAAACTTAAGCAAGAAGAGATGCAAAATACAATAACTGAAATAAAGGATTCATTAGAAGCCACCAACAGCAGAATACAGGAGGCAGAAGAATGAATAAGCGAGGTGGAGGACAGATTAGTGGAAATTACACAGCAGAACAGAAAAGAGAAAAAAGATTGAAAACAAATGAAGAGAGTCTCAGAGAACTCTGGAACAATGTGAAATGCACCAACATCCGTATTATAGGGGTGCCAGAAGGAGAAGAGAGAGAGAAGGAAACAGAAAAAATATTCCAAGAGATAATAGCCAAAAAATTCCCTAACATGGGGAAGGAATCACTCGCTCAAATCCAGGAAGCACAACGAGTACCATACAAAATAAACCCAAGGAGGAACACCCTGAGACATATACTAATCAAACTGACCAAAATTAAAGACAAATAGAAAATCTTGAAAGCAGCTAGGGAAAAGAAACAAATAACATACAAGGGAACCCCGATAAGGCTATCAGCAGATTTTTCAACAGAAGCTCTGCAGGCCAGAAGGGAGAGGCATGATATACTCAATGCGATGAAAGGAAAAAACCTCCAACCAAGATTACTCTACCCAGCAAGGTTCTCCTTCAGATTTGAAGAAGAAGTCAAAACCTTCTCAGATCAGCAAAAGCTGAGAGAATTCAGCAACACTAAACCAGCCTTACAACAAATACTAAAGGAACTTCTGTAGGCAGAAAAGAAGAAGAGAAGAAGGAAAGAAAAAAAGAGCAACAAAAACAAATCCAAAGCAATCAAGAAAATGGCAATAAAAACATACATATCAATAATTACCTTAAATGTGAATGGACTAAATCCCCAACCAAAAGACATAGACTGGCAGAATGGATACAAAAACAAGACCCATATATATGCTGTCTTCAAGAGACCCACTTCACTTGTAGGGACACATACAAATTGAAAGTGAGAGGATGGAAGAAAATATTTCATGCAAATGGGGATCAAAAGAAAGCTGCAGTAGCTAATACTCATATCAAACAAAATAGATTTTAAAATGAAGAATATTTTCAGGACAATGAAGGACATTACATAATGATCAAAGGATCACTCCAAGAAGGTGTTATAACAATTTTAAATATCTATGCACCCAACATACGTTCACCACAATATATAAGGCAACTGCTAACAACCTTAAAAGGAGAAATTGATAATAACACAATCATAGTGGGGGACTTTAACATACAACAATACATTCAAAGGATTGTACATCATGATCCAGTGGGATCTGTCCCAGGGATGCAAGAGTTCTTCAATATCCACAAATCCATCAATGTGATACACCACATTAACAAACTGAAGAATAAAAACCATATGATCCTCTCTATAGATGCAGAAAAAGCCTTTGACAAAATCCAACACCCATTTCTGATAAAAACCACTCAGAAAGTGGGCACAGTGGGAACCTACCTCAACATGATAAAGGCCATATATGACAAACCCACAGCGAACATCATTCTCAATGGTGAAAAGCTGAAAGAATTCCCGCTGAGATCAGGAACAAGACAAGGATGTCCGCTCTCGCCAGTACTCTTCCACATAGTTTTGGAAGTCCTAGCCACAGCAATCAGAGAAGTAAAAGAAATAAAAGGAATCCAAATTGGAAAGGAAGAAGTAAAACTATCACTATTTGCAAATGACATGATACCATACCTAGAGAATCCTAAAGAAGCTACCAGAAAACTGTTAGAGCTCATTCATGACTTTGGCAAAGTTGCAGGATACAAAATCAATACACAGAAATCGATGGCATTTCTATACACTAACAATGAAAGAAAGAGAAATTAGGGAAGCAATCCCATTTACCATCGCATCCAAAAGAATAAAATACCTAGGAGTAAACCTACCTAAAGAGACAAAAGACCTGTACTCCGAAAACTAGAAGACACTGATGAAAGAAACCAAAGATGACGCAAATAGATAGAAAGACATGCCATGCTCTTGGATTCGAAGTGTTAATATTATCAAAATGACTATACTACCCAAAGCAATCTACAGATTCAATGCAACCCCTAACCAATGACCAAGGATATTTTTCACAGAACTCGAACAAAATATTTTAAAGTTTGTTTGGAAGCACGAAAGACCCAGAATAGCCAAAGACATCCCGAAAAAGAAAAATGGAGCTGGAGGAATCAGGCTCCCTGACTTCAGACTATACTACAAAGCAACAATCCTCAAAACAGTAAGGTACCAGCCCAAAGACAGACATATACATCAGTGGAACAGGATAGAAAGCCCAGAATTCAACCCACGCACATACAGCCATCTAAGCTATGACACAGGAGGCAAGACTATACAATGCAGAAAAGACAGCCTGTTCAATAAGTGGTGCTGGGAAAACTGGACAGCCACACAGAAAAGAATGAAATTAGAACAGTCCCTAACACCATACACAAAAATAAACTCAAAATGGATTAAAGACTTAGATAGAAGACCAGACACTATAAAATTCTTAGAGGAAAACATAGGCCAAATATGCTCCAACGTAAATGACAGCAACATCTTTTCAAATCCACTTCTTAGAGTAATGACAGTAAAAACAAAAGTAAGCAAATACAACCTAATCAAACTTAAGAGTTTCTGCACAGCAAAGGAAACCCTAAACAAAACAAAAAGACAACCCACAGAATGGGAGAAAATCTTTGCAAATGAAGCGACTGACAAGGGATTCATCTCCAAAATCTGTAAACGCCTCCTACCGCTCAATACCAAAAAACAAAAAAACTAACCCCCCCATCAAATAATGGGCAGAAGAGCTAAACAGACAATTCTCCAAAGACATACAGATGGCCAAAAAACACATGAAAAGGTATTCAACATCACTCATTATTAGAGAAATGCAAATCAAAACCACAATCAGGTTATCACCTTACACCAGCTAGAATGGCCATCATCAAAAAGTCTACAAACAGGAGTTCCCGTCGTGGCACAGTGGTTAACGAATCCGACTAGGAACCATGAGGTTGCAGGTTCGGTCCCTGCCCTTGCTCAGTGGGTTAACGATCCGGCGTTGCCGTGAGCTGTGGTGTAGGTCGCAGATGCGACTCGGATCCCGTGTTGCTGTGGCTCTGGCGTAGGGCGGTGGCTACAGCTCCGATTCAACCCCTAGCCTGGGAACCTCCATATGCCGCGAGAGCGGCCCAATAAATAGCAAAAAGACAAAAAAAAAAAAAAAAAAAAAAAAAAAAAAAAGTCTACAAACAATAAATGCTGGAGAGGGTGTGGAGAAAAATGTTGGTGGGATTTTAAATTGGTGCAACCACTGTGGAAGACAGTGTAGAGATTCCTCAGAAAAGAAAAAATAGAACTACACTTTCATCCAGCAATCCTACTCCTGGGCATCTATCCAGAGAAAACCTAGACTCTCCAAGACACATGTACTCCGATGTTCATTGCAGCACTATTTTCAATAGCCAAGACATGGAAACAACCTAAATGCCCATCGACAGAGGAATGGCTAAAGAAGATGTGGTACATATACACGATGGAATATTACTCAGACATTAATGGAATGAAATAACAGCCTATTTTGTTGGAAATTGATCCCATATGTCCTCTTTTAAAATGTCTGACATGGGAGTTCCCGATGTGGCTCAGTGGTTAACGAATCCGACTAGGAACCATGAGGTTGCAGGTTCAATCATTGGCCTCACTCAGTGGGTTAAGGATCCGGCAGTGCCATGAGCTGTGGTGTAGGTCGCAGACACAGCTCGGATCCCCCGTTGCTGTGGCTGTGGTGTAGCCCGGCAGCTACAGCTCTGATTAGACCCCTAGCATGGGAACCTCCATATGCCACCAATGTGGCCATAAAAAAGGCAAAAAAAAAAAAAAAGACCAAAAAATAAAAATTAAATTCTGACAATGTTTGTATTGTGAATAGTGTCCAATCATTATTCTGTGCACATACTACTAAACAGTCATTTGGGAATATATACCCTATGTGGTTTACTTTGGAAGTTTCTATTTTCCTTTTGAATTAATGAACTAAAAGTGAGGGAAGGAGAGTCTGAATTAGCACAGGGAAATAAGAAACCATAATGCTGTTAAACTTAAAGTTTACATCATTTCTTCCCTCTTCTATATGACAACTAAAGAAAAGTGTATTCTCAAAAACGTAAATTAAGGTATACCTCTTGAATTATTGTTACTTCTATATTTACACCATTTCATTACTCATGCATTCTCTGAGGGGAGCCAACATCCTCTTATGCCTAGCAGAGTCCCCTGTGCAGAAGAGATGGTCAACAAGTGTATAAAAGGATTCTCTTTCTCTTTGGGGGATTTTTTTCCCCTTCAATCAGCATCTCTAAGCATCAAGCATAATGAATGAGCAGAGAGAGAGAAAAGAAATGTTTCATTTACCAGTATCACAGGAAAACCATCTCTGGTTATCGAATGGATAACCGTTTCAAATTTTCTCTTCCTTCTGAATTCCCAGAGAACACTGTGACATTACAAGTTCTCCACAAGGAGGAGCATAAGGATGAGAAAGGACACGAAATCCTCCAGGGCATCCTTCAATCTCCCAGGCAAGCGCTGGTAGGGGATAGAACCACACTCAGTACCTACCTCATCTTAGACATGATCCTGCTAGCTACCACTCCTTCTCCTGTGGTTCCTGTTTCCCTTCACAGTCTCTCTCATGAACAAGCAATTAAAAGAAAGCAATGAAAATGATAGAGTCCAAGTTCTAGAAGAAACTTCCCTCTTCTCTGAAAGTTGTCATTGATGTTCTGATGAGTGTCATTGGACTCATTTGACTGCTCAATACAGAAAAATATAGTAGTCTCATTCTAGTATTCACTGATTACATCAGGACCTACCATGTTCTTAGAGGCATAGTTTGATAAGGAATTGACAAATTTGATCATGAAAAGAATATGACAACTCTAACTGAGAATAATTTGGACACCCCCCAAAGAAGAATAAATGGTTAAAATGATTGAAGATGTTGAGCCTGTGGAGTGGTTGAATGGTGGCTTCCCGAAAGATCGATCCATGTCTTAATCCCCAGAACCTATGAACTCAACCTTATCTGGAAAAAGAGCAATTGTAAATGTAATTAAATTAAGGATATTGAGAGAAAACCTTCCTCAATGTTCCAAGTAGGCTCTAAATTCAAAAATAAATGTCCTTATAAGAGATACATGCAGAGAAGGTGGCCTTGGGAAAATGGAAGCACAGATAGAAGTTATATAACCACAAACCAAGGAATGTCTGTGTCACCACCAGAAGCTGGAAGAAACAGAAAATACTTTCACCTAGAGGTTTCAGAGAGGGTGCACTGCTACTAAGACCTTGATTTCAGACATCTGGCTTTCGGAACTGGGAGAGAATAAATTTCTGATCTTTTAAACCACCAAGTTTTTGGTAATTTGTTAGAGTAGCCTTAAGAAAATAATACAATCTGAAAAGGAAAAACCTTTGGGCGATTAAGGTAATAATATTCAAACACCTAAAGGACTAAGCATGTGGAACAGTGGTCATCCTGAGAAGTCATCAAGCAGAATTAGGACTATTTTGTGGAGATTTCTTAAAGTCAAATTTGCAACCTGTATAAGAGAGAAATGATAACAGCTGCTGAAGATAAAAATGTCACCTGCTTCAGAGAGGTAATCCATCAAGAGCAAACGGTCACACAATGGAGATTGTTATGGGATCACAATAGCTTTGGAGATGGTATTGAGGAGATTCTGGCACTCTGAGAGGTATAAATAAGCTCCTTTTTAAGGGTTCATGTTTGCTAAGAATCGGTATCCCTTCCCTCAGATTTGAACTACTTGTCACCAAAAATCCCAGCCATAGGATTAGTTATTTATCTCAGTGAACTCTTTCTGGAGGTAGAGGGATTTCCTGATTTACAAGTAGATCCACAGATGATATTAACAGAAGATTCGTGCTAAATTTTCCAAATTTACTAGAATGTGCACTTAGGAAATGTCAGTAGCAACAACAGGAAACAACCTTGATCCAGAACCAAAAGTAAAGACAGGATCACCTCAAAAGAAGACAAATCTTTAAAGTCTACCCTATCTCCTTTGTTTGATCAATGAAAGTAAGGAAAGATTTAAAAAAGAAGCTCCACAAACCTAGCAACCAGATACTGCTTTTTGTTTGTTTGCTTTTTTAGCCTCCCAGCAGCTTTTTTAGCCTCCCAGGCCAGGGATCACATCTGAGCCAAAGTCACCACTGAAGCCACAGCAGCGGCAACACTAGATCCTTAGCCCACTGTGCCAGGCTGGGGATGGAACCTGCATCCCAATGCTCGCAAAACACTGCCCAGCCTGTTGAGCCAGAGCAGGAACTCCCAGATGTACTTTTTACTACCATTCTCCAATAAAAAGAACCATGCGGGGCTCCACGGAGAAATGGTTGATTCTAGGACTGGCTCTGAAGCATTTTGTAGTATCAGAAAGTAAAAAGGGCTAAAAAAGTTGATGAGGGCATATCAAAGAGGTGCAGAAGCCAAATGAAAGGGCTCCCAATGGCCAAAGCTGGAACAATTTAAATAACAAGATTAAATAATATTGCCTTAACCTAAAGTATAAAATAAATATGCATAAGTCCATCCATCTTGATAAAAAAACAAATGATTAAATTAATTAATCAGGAGAAAAAGAGACAAACATTTCATGTAAATGAATTCCAAGTAATATACATAGGTTGTATTACTTTGTCCTCAAGGAGGGGAAGCATAACTTTTCACTCCTTAGATGTGGGGGTTCACACATAGTGATGCTTTCCACAGTGTATGGTATGGAAATGGGAGGTGGAAAGGAATAATTGTGCAGTGGAGAAAGCTCATAAACTTTACTTCAGTGAGGTCAATGAGTCCAACATAAATCGTGTTGATAGCATATACACTTGATATGATGTGATGAAAATGGCAGTTTACCTCTGCAATCTTCCTCTTGTCTTTCCATGAGAAAAACACCAGACAACTCTCAGTTTGATGACATATAAAATTCCTGACAAGGACTCCTGAAAATTGTCAAGGTCACTTTCAAACCAAGGAAAATCCGAGAAATTGCCATAGCCAAGAGGAGAAACATCTAAACCAGCTATAATGCAAAAAATAAAAATTGTTATAAATGAAAAAAATAAAAAATGTAATATGGGGTTTGTAGCAGAAAATGATAGTAAATAAAAAGTAAGGACATCTAAACAAACATGAAACTTCAGTTAACAATAATGTATCAATATCTTCTGGGGATAACCAATTATCTATTACTCAATAAGACAAAAAGACCGAAAGAGTTCAAGCTCAAGCAAGTTGTCAGAGAGAGGTAAACGGTGTAGGAATGAAGTCCATGACAGCCAGGAATTGATCTGTTTTGTTCAGCAGAGTCGGTAAAAAAAAAAAAAATTGTGTTATGAATATATAGAGTATATTCTCCTTGGCATGTTTAAGTCACGAATTTTCCAAATTAATAAACACTTGTTGTGTGTCACATCAAGAACGTTCTAAAATGTTTATGTTGCTTTGATGGCACAGTTGAGGCGTGGGATTCTGTGCTCCACAGAGTACTCTCTCCATTCACAAAACTGACTTATGGAGCAAGGGGATTCTGCTCTCTCACATAACATAAAATTCTTTAAGAATACCTATGGGCCCACTCTTAGGAGATTGGTTAAAACCACCATGCCCAGAGGCCAAAGGCGGAGCTACAAAGAGCATCAACATGTAATAATAACTGCGTTTATCCTTTTTGAGAAACTTTCCTTTAGCACAAGAGTGTGTGATGAGGTCCGAGTGGCAGCTGAACATAGACGACATTAATTAGGGCTCACCCCTAGCAGCAGAGAGCCCCACCCAAGGGAGTAAAAACTGAGGTCTAGGACCTGGAGGATTACAGAGCACTGGCTACTGGGAAGTCAAAAGAAAGGGACTGGGAAAGTCTGTGGGAGCAGAAATAGCAAGCTTGGGAAGGCATCCCTTCCAGGGGTAAGGGAGGGGCTTAGCTTCCTGCTCTTGGCATTTCACTCTTCTTCCTTTACAAGTTATCTCTTACATCCTCAGGGCCTTCTCTCTTCCTCCACATCTCTTATCTCTTTTCCCTGAATTCTTGAGTAAAAAGTTTAATGTTCTTTTTCAGCACTTTCTCTCCAAGTGATTTATTTCTTCTACATTCTCTTGCAGTCAGTTTTCAATGAAAGATTCTAGTTTATTTACTCCAAAGCCCTAGGAAGTGGCTGCTGCCATATCAAGTACCAGAGATGAAGACTCTCAGACCACCATTCACTATGGTCCTTTCTCCATGTTAGAGATCAGGGAACTCAACTCTCTCTGTCACCTTGTCTGGGCCTAAGGAAGGGCATATGAGGGACCTCTGGCAGGACTAATTCCCACAACTGTAGTCATCATGTGAATGGACAGGCCCCCTCAAACCAGCTGCTCCAAACTACCAGCTCACCCACACAGAAAAGTTCCTCAGTGGGTACCTCCTTATGGTAATTTTTCCTGAAAATTAAAATCTCCTTTAAAGTAGTTCAGTAAAAAGAATATTGAATTCATGTATTTATGACCTAGGCAGTGGGCTGCCTCAAATTCTGACATCAGAAATTCCCTGTATTCTATTATTTATGATTTTTATTTTTTCCCATTATAGCTGGTTTACAGTGTTCTGTCAATTTTCTACTGCACAGCATGGTGACCCAGTTACACATACATGTATACATTCTTTTTTCTCACATTATCATGCTCCATCATAAGTGACCAGACATAGTTTCCAGTGCTACACAGCAGGATCTCATTGCTAATCCATTCCAAAGGCAATAGTCTGCATCTATTAACCCCAAGCACACCATCTATCTCACACCCTCCCCCTCCCCTTTGGCGACCACAAGTCAATTCTACATCTCCATGATTCTCTTTTCTGTGGAAAGGTTCATTTGTGCCCTATATTAGATTCCAGATATAAGTGATATCATGTGGTTTTTGTCTTTCACATTCTGACTTACTTCACTCAGTATGAGAGTCTCTAGTTTCATCCATGTTGCTGCAAAGGCATTATTTTGTTCTTTGTAATGGCTGAGTAGTATTCCATTATATATATATATATATATATATATATATATATATATATATATAATACCACATCTACCTAATCCAGCAATATTCTATTTTTAAGATGCTCTCGGCATATAATTTTTAGAAACATGATCCCTGATTTTTCTGACATGCTTCAGGCTGATAAACCAAAATAACTTATCCATTCTTATGGGAGGAAAAGAGTTTCCAAATACATGTATTCAAATCAAAACCGGTGACCATTTTTTAACATTAAATTGACAAGCTGTCACTAACATTAAAAAATTAGTAAACCCTTGCAGTGGATTTTTGTAGACATCTTGATCAGCTCCAACAATTCTATAGTCAAATACCTATTGCAAACCCTTCATTCCATATTGTTCATAGTTGTCTTATGTGCATAGCCAAAGCATAATTAATACAAATCATTATTTCAATGTCACAGTGTCAATTGGTATAGAAACCAAAGGGAAGCTGATTCAAACGGTAGTGTTTAGGGTCAACGCATGAATCATAAGCATGTGAGATCCTTCCTTGGACCATCATCCAGTGCGTTGGGAGGTTTAAACTTAACAAATAACTTCAGAATGTGTCCATTGGTTTGGGAATACCTGTTTGGAATTAACTTCCTAGGGCAGAGTAAATAATACCTTCAGTTTATCTAAGCCTGACAGCTGGGCAGAGAGGTACCAAGAATCTCATAAGGTATTATGGATGCCTTCCTTAGCTAACTTGATTATACTGATTAGAAGGATAGAGGTTGAGCCTATGCTCATCGTTTTATTTGTCAGCCTGGCTAGGCTATCGTACTCAGTTATTTAATCAACCGATGATCGAGATGCTACTGTGAAGATATGTTGCAGGTATGGTTAGCATCTAAAATCAACTGACTTTAAGCATATTAACCTCTGTAATAGAGACGGCCTCATCTAGTCAGTTGAAGGTCTTAAGGTCTTTCATTAAAAATTAATGAAAGAGAGTGTCAAAAATTCATGCAGTTACTCTTCCTCCAAACCCTCCTCAGAGGGACCTGTGGTGACCAGGGTGACTATGTACTGGGTAAAAGGAAATAATCAGACCTTTCACGGATTTCTGGACACTGACTCTGAGCTGACACTAATTCCAGGAGACCTCAAACTTTACTGAAGTCCACAAGTCAAGAGTACAAGCTTATGAAGGGTAGGTGATCCAAGGAGTTTTAGCTTGGGTTCATTTTACACTGGGTAGAATAGGCCCCCAAACCCATCCTGTGGTCATTTACCCAGTTTCAGAATGCATGATTGGAATAGACTCACTCAGAATACGGCAGAATATCCACATTTGTTCCCGACAAGTGGGATGAAAGCTATTAGGGTTAAAAAAAAAAAAAAAAAAAAGGCCAAGTGGAAGACTTCTATGAAAATAATACACAAATACCATTTTCCTGGAGTGACTGCAGAGATTAGTGCCATTGTCAGTGACTTGAAGGACACAGAGGTAGTGATTTCCCACATCTTCCTTCAATGCACCGACTTGGCTTATACAGAAAACAGGTGGGAGGATGATCATGGATTATCACAAACTTAACCAGGTGGTGACCTCAATTGTATCTGCTGTATTAGATGTGGTTTTATTGCTTGAGCAAATTAACATACCCTCTGATAAGTAGCTATTGATTTTGCAAGTGCTTTTCCTTGATACTCGTTGTTAGAGACCACCAGAAGCAGTAATGCTTTCAATGAGCAAGGCCACCAATATAACTTCTCTGTCCTACTTCAGGGGCATATCTACTCTCTAGCCCTATGTTGCAATTTAGTCTCCAGGGACCTTGGTCACCTTTCCCTTCCATGGACATTACACTGTTCAGTCACATTGATGACATTGTGCTGACTAGACCTAGTGAACACAATGTAGCAACTACTCTGAATTTATTGGTAAGAAAGATATTGACATTCAGAAGATGGGAAATAAGTCCAACAAAGATTCAGGGAACTTCTACACTAGTGAAATTTCTAGAGGTTTAGTGCTGTACGGCATATAGAGATATTCTTTCTAAGGTTAAAGATAATTTTGTGGCATCTGGCCTCTCTCTCCACCAAAAAAGAGTCATAACGCCTAGTGGGCCTCTTCGGATTTGGGGTGGCATCATATTCTTCATCTAGGTGTGCCACCCCTTCCCATTTATGTGACTGGAAACTCTTTGTTTTGAGTGGGATACAGAACAAAAGAAGGCTCTACATCGAGTATGGGCAGCCATGCAAGCTGTTCTGCCACTTGGGCTACAGGCTGCAACAAATTCAGTGGTGCCTAAAGTGGTAGTTTTAGAGATGCTGTTTGAGACTTTCATAGACCCATATAGGTGAGTCACAAAGCAGTCCCTTAGATTGTTGGGGGGACATTTCTGTCATCCTCTGCGCACAACTTCTCTCTTTTGCAGAAACAGTTTTTGGCTTGCCCCTGGATCTTAGCAGAGACTGAACACATGCCCATGAGTCACAAATTAGCATGCGACCTGAGCTTCCAATTAGAAACTGGGTGTTATCTGATACACTACCATTCCAACACTGATTTTGATACTGGTTTTTTCCTCACACCACAAAACAATTCTCCAACATGAGGTACGTGTCCTACGATTCATCTCCATTCTGACACTATCCACCTGGAGATAGCATCACATCACACAGGGTAAGGTCTCAGTCCTACAGCACTGCCCCCTACTTCAGAGACCAATCACAAGTCCAGGTTGTTACTTGTTCTCCTTTAGACTGGAAGTTTCCAGGACCCAGCCTCTAATCTGACAAATTTGCTAGAGCAGCTCACAGAACTCAGAGCAAAATTTTACTTACTAGGTCACCAGTTCATTATAAAAGGATATAACTCAGGAACAGCCAGATGGAAGCAATGCACAGGGCAAGGTATGCGGGAAGGGGCACACCACTCTCCCCAAATCTCCGTGTGTTCACCAACCCTGACTCTCAGAGCCTAGTCCTTTTCAGGTTTAATTCAAACTCCAGCTCCTCTCCCCCGCCCCACCAGATGGCTCAAAATTTTAACCCTCTAATCACTTGCCAAATAAGAACACTTTCTTAGGTTACCTGGCTTTCTAAAAAACCTCCTTATTATCATAACAAAAGACGCCTTTATTGTTCTCATCTCTTAGGAAATTCCCAGGGTTTTAGGCACTCTAAGCCAAGAATAGAGACAAAGACCAAACATATATTTATTCTAAATCAAAACATCACACCCACCAAGCCATAAAGTTGAGCCTGTGCAGCACCACATCCAGTGGAAGGGGTATATGAGATCAGGCTTGGGCAGGCCCTGAGGATACAAATAATTTCCATAAAAAATTGGTTCTAATGCCCATGGTCCCCAGTCTTGCTATACTCTCTTATCTTTCCCAGTCTGTGCCTATGGACCCATGGTGAGTTCCCTACAACTAGCCCTCAGAGAAGGAGAAAAGTTGAGCCAGGTTTATAGATGGTTCTGTGTGACAGACAGGCACCATCCAAAAATAGATAAAAATAGATAAAATAGAGTGTATTAATTTGCAAGGGCTGATAAACCGAGTAGATTAAACAACAGAAGATTATCATCTCACAATTGCAGATGCTAGAAATCTGAAACCAAGGTATCAGCAGGGTCATACTCCCTTGAAAGCACTAAAAAATGGTCCCTTCCATGCCTCTCTCCTAACATCTGATGCTTTGCCAGCAATCTGTGTCCACATTTCACCTTTTTATGAGGACACCAGTCATGTTAGATTAGGAAACCACCCTAATCTAACATGACCCCATCCTAGCTAATTACACCTTGAATGACCCTAATTCCAAATAAGGTCACATGCTGAATACTAGAGATTAGTAATTCGGTATGTTAAATTTGAGGAGTTGGGAAGGGAGGACACAAAACACATATGATACAATATGCTGAGGATGAAAAGGAAACAGGCAATATGAATAGATTATATGATAACTATTCTGAGGATGTTGATTATGACAAGATATGGGGGTTGATAGAATATTGTATTGCTTTCGTTTTAAATGAGAAAGATTTTCAAAATTTTAAGGTACATAGGAAGAAGCTAGTACAAAGGCTGAGGAGGAATAACTGGGGGATCCCAGTACCAGAGAGGGCAGTACAGGATGGACGGAGAGAAGAAGGATCAGTATCTCAAGTAAAGGAAGAGAGATTCTTCCCTAATATAACAGTGAGGAAGGAATAACAGAGAAATACAGAATTGAATAAGTTTGTTCTATTTGTTGCTAAAAAGTTCAGATAGTTCCCTCATGATGGATTTTTCTTCGGTTTCTTCTTCTTATTAAATTCAAAGAAGGAATACAGTCATAAACTGAGAATAAGGAGTCAGTAGTTGCAAGTTTAAAGAAAGAGAAATGTTTAAGAAAACTGCCTACCAAAAGTAAGGGAATGCAAATGGCTGGAGAGGATTACGGGATAGTAGTGGTGTGCACGAGTTGAAAGATTGTTAAACATATATGAAAGAAACATCTACTCATTTGGGTAGACTGTTATAGCATTTTAGGCTGCCAGTATACAAATGTATAATTAGATTAATTTGTATTTGTATTTTGCCAAGTTATTGTGGCAGAAAAACAATGACACCAGGATTTCCATTTCGTAGGAAGAGAATACTTGAAATTATTAGCCATGACACCAAGTAGGGAAAAGGGTAGGAAGTGAAGTCAGGAGTGACGAATGAATTAGGAGACATAAAGGGGCCTGATGAGACTGACACAGTGCAGGAGTAGGAGTAGCTATGTAACCAAGTACAGGACTTATACCTCCAGTTTCACTTGCATATTCAATGTGGATGTCATCTGCTGCCCAACTTAAAGGCAGAGGGCACTGGTAAGGGTAAGAATCAATCACAAGGGACAAATATCCAACACATAAATTGATTAAAGATATAAATGTTTATGTTTCACAGAAAAGAATTCTAGAATTGGGCAATAGAGGGGCTCCATGGAGTTGTCAGACTCCCAAGTTCATTTCAATTTCTCTACCATCTGCGTCATATTACATGGTCATATATGTCTTTTGAGTTCCATTAATCATGACACTTTATAGCCAGAAGAAAAGTAAAGAAGAAAAGAAAGACACAATTTTCCTTTAAGGACACATCCTTGTAATTCACCTTTTAATACAACACCATCCTTTAGTCACATGCACTAAGGGGGTGTAAGAAATCTAATACTTGTAGGAGGTTGTCATAGGAAAAGGTAATAATGAGAAGGAATATATGACAAAAACAGGAAGAACTGATATGAGGGACAATCATCAAGTCTGTGTCACAGAGCTTTATATTGACAATGAACCAGTAGGGACTAGGAAAAAATGTATTTATATCTTGCTAGGGGAGAAATGCGATCTTCTTTGGGGCAAAGTGATCATTTCACCTGGAGGGTAGACTTATGAATTACATCAGTACATTCTCCTTCAGCTGAACAGATGTTTAGGGAGCCCGAGTCAGAGGACCAAAGTCTGAAAAGTGGTCTCAGGACACCATAGAATGTGTTCTGGGGAAAGGTGAAAATGTGGGATCCATCTGTCATGTTGTAGAAAGATACATCTCCAGCCTCATAATCCAGGAATATCCCCACCTTAAGGGGTCTTTCTCTTAGAGGAAGAGAAGTTTCCGGGGAGGTGAGGGCCCAGTAGTCCCCGTCATAGAGCCTAATGGCCCAGAAACCATTCTGTGGGGACATAGTGAATACCCCCTCCCTGGTCACATTATCTCTACAAATTCCCAAGTCCCAAGATTGCATGTCCCCAACCTCCACCTCCCAGTAGGCCCTCCCTGAGTTGATGCGCAGCTGACCCAGCACACAGGGAATGGAGTTGAATCTCTGTGTGGATCTGGGAAGATCTTGACAAGTTTCTTGCCAGGTAACTCGCCTCCCTCTTTCAGACACGAGGAGGGCAGGATGGGCAGTGGCTTCATCCAGGGTCACATTTGCTGCAAAGACAAGTGGACTATCAAGTTTCTGGCAATGGTTGTAGGCATGGGCCAGAAGGCTCCCGTTCTGTCAGGACTCCTCTGGCCCTGGGTAGATCCAGCTCACTTTTACCCAGCAATCCTCCAGCCACTCCACAAAAAGCAAGTTCCCTGCTGGATCTTGATAGACTCACCAGCTTCGATTTCCTCGTTCCTCTAATATATAAAGAAAAAATAATCATGAGATCTCACCATCTGAAAAATAAATCTGCCTGTCTGTCCAGAATACCATGAATATAATAAATTTCCTAAGATTATGTCAAGCATAAGAGCAACCAAGGAATATACTCTTTCATAACTTGAACTTCTTTTCACAATCTATTAAATTGTGTCTGACTTGAGACCTGACCCATCTTCTGTGTCTTCTAAGTCAACGTTCCTATAGGATAAATATCTATAAACTATTTAGGGTGTCTCCAAGAAAATAGGGAACATGGTGTATCTGACCAAAGAAAGTATTTTTCATGTTAGTGTCCTCAGATTTCAGCCCATGAATACCAGTGTACATATGCTCAAAACACAATGTTGCAGTTTAAAATGGCTACAATTTAATGTTTCAAACACATTATTATCTGTTAAAATATTGGGTAATCTAGGGGGTGCTTTGAGTTTCTTTGATTTTCAGTATTTGTTGTACACACATAGATATTTATTTAAAATATCTTTGTGGAGACAGAATTAAGATGGCAGAATAGAAGGACTGGAGCTCAACTTCTCTCCTAAAAACAACAAAATTCACAACTAAAGTCTGAGCACACTTCACCAAAATGGACCGGAAACCTTAAAAAATATACCCTACTCCAGAAGAAAAAGAGGAGGACAAATCAAGAGGTAGGAGGGTCTATTTCATGATATAAACAACTCCATACCTCCTGGATGGGAAGCTCCATAGACTGGAAACTAACTGGTTCACAGAGACTCACCTACAAGAGTGAGAGTTCTGAGCCACACATCAAACTCTCACGTGTGGGGATCTAGCACAGGGAGAAAGAGCCCCAGGGCATCTGGCATTGAAGGCCAGTGGGGCTTGTGTGCAAGAGCTCCACAGGACTGGGGGAAACGGAGACCCCATTCTTAAAAGGGGCACACAGACTTTCACGTGCACTGAGTCCCAGGGCAAAGCAAAGTCTCCAAGGGAATCTGGGTCAAACCTGACTGCAGTTCTTGGAGGACATCCTGAGAAAACAGGGGTGAATGTAGCTTGTTGTGAGGGAAGGACATTGGAAGCAAAGCTCTCTGGAATATTCAGCAGCAGCACCTTTCTCTGGAGGTGGCCATTATGGGAAAATCTGGCCCCACCTGTCAGCCAGCTGCTGAGAAGCCCCAGGGCAAACAACAATCCATGTGGGATCACAGCCCCACCCCTGAGTAAACAGGCTACCTAAAGACCCCTCAGGCACACAGCTGCTTCTAATCCCATCCAGAGACTAAGCCCCACCCACCAGAGGGATAGGAATCAGCTCCTCCTACCAGGGGGCAGGCATCAGCCCCTCCCATCAGGAAGCCTACACCAAGCCCCCATACTGACTTCAGCTACAGGGGGGCAGACATCAGAAGTAAGAGAGGCTACAACTCTATTATCTATAAAAAGGTCACCATACCAAAAACCTATAAGAATGAAAGACAGAGAACTATAACTCAGATGAGGGAGAAAGAAAAAACCCCAGAAAAACAGCTAAGCCATGAGGAGATTCTCAGCCTCCAGGAAAAAGACTTTAGGCTGTTGATGCTGAAGATGATGCAAGATATTGGAAATAAACTGGAGGCAAAAATGGATAACTTACAGGAAACACTGACCAAAGAGATACAAGATAAAAAACTTAAGCAAGAAGAGATGCAAAATACAATAACTGAAATAAAGGATTCATTAGAAGCCACCAACAGCAGAATACAGGAGGCAGAAGAATGAATAAGCGAGGTGGAGGACAGATTAGTGGAAATTACACAGCAGAACAGAAAAGAGAAAAAAGATTGAAAACAAATGAAGAGAGTCTCAGAGAACTCTGGAACAATGTGAAATGCACCAACATCCGTATTATAGGGGTGCCAGAAGGAGAAGAGAGAGAGAAGGAAACAGAAAAAATATTCCAAGAGATAATAGCCAAAAAATTCCCTAACATGGGGAAGGAATCACTCGCTCAAATCCAGGAAGCACAACGAGTACCATACAAAATAAACCCAAGGAGGAACACCCTGAGACATATACTAATCAAACTGACCAAAATTAAAGACAAATAGAAAATCTTGAAAGCAGCTAGGGAAAAGAAACAAATAACATACAAGGGAACCCCGATAAGGCTATCAGCAGATTTTTCAACAGAAGCTCTGCAGGCCAGAAGGGAGAGGCATGATATACTCAATGCGATGAAAGGAAAAAACCTCCAACCAAGATTACTCTACCCAGCAAGGTTCTCCTTCAGATTTGAAGAAGAAGTCAAAACCTTCTCAGATCAGCAAAAGCTGAGAGAATTCAGCAACACTAAACCAGCCTTACAACAAATACTAAAGGAACTTCTGTAGGCAGAAAAGAAGAAGAGAAGAAGGAAAGAAAAAAAGAGCAACAAAAACAAATCCAAAGCAATCAAGAAAATGGCAATAAAAACATACATATCAATAATTACCTTAAATGTGAATGGACTAAATCCCCAACCAAAAGACATAGACTGGCAGAATGGATACAAAAACAAGATCCATATATATGCTGTCTTCAAGAGACCCACTTCACTTGTAGGGACACATACAAATTGAAAGTGAGAGGATGGAAGAAAATATTTCATGCAAATGGGGATCAAAAGAAAGCTGCAGTAGCTAATACTCATATCAAACAAAATAGATTTTAAAATGAAGAATATTTTCAGGACAATGAAGGACATTACATAATGATCAAAGGATCACTCCAAGAAGGTGTTATAACAATTTTAAATATCTATGCACCCAACATACGTTCACCACAATATATAAGGCAACTGCTAACAACCTTAAAAGGAGAAATTGATAATAACACAATCATAGTGGGGGACTTTAACATACAACAATACATTCAAAGGATTGTACATCATGATCCAGTGGGATCTGTCCCAGGGATGCAAGAGTTCTTCAATATCCACAAATCCATCAATGTGATACACCACATTAACAAACTGAAGAATAAAAACCATATGATCCTCTCTATAGATGCAGAAAAAGCCTTTGACAAAATCCAACACCCATTTCTGATAAAAACCACTCAGAAAGTGGGCACAGTGGGAACCTACCTCAACATGATAAAGGCCATATATGACAAACCCACAGCGAACATCATTCTCAATGGTGAAAAGCTGAAAGAATTCCCGCTGAGATCAGGAACAAGACAAGGATGTCCGCTCTCGCCAGTACTCTTCCACATAGTTTTGGAAGTCCTAGCCACAGCAATCAGAGAAGTAAAAGAAATAAAAGGAATCCAAATTGGAAAGGAAGAAGTAAAACTATCACTATTTGCAAATGACATGATACTATACCTAGAGAATCCTAAAGAAGCTACCAGAAAACTGTTAGAGCTCATTCATGACTTTGGCAAAGTTGCAGGATACAAAATCAATACACAGAAATCGATGGCATTTCTATACACTAACAATGAAAGAAAGAGAAATTAGGGAAGCAATCCCATTTACCACCGCATCCAAAAGAATAAAATACCTAGGAGTAAACCTACCTAAAGAGACAGAGACCTGTACTCCGAAAACTAGAAGACACTGATGAAAGAAATCAAAGATGACACAAATAGATAGAAAGATATACCATGCTCTTGGATTGGAAGAGTCAATATTATCAAAATGACTATACTGTCCAAGGCAATCTACAAATTCAATGCAATCCCTATCAAATCACCAGGGACATTTTTCACAGAACTTGAACAAAATATTTTAAAGTTTGTTTGGAAGCACGAAAGACCCAGAATAGCCAAAGACATCCCGAAAAAGAAAAATGGAGCTGGAGGAATCAGGCTCCCTGACTTCAGACTATACTACAAAGCAACAATCCTCAAAACAGTAAGGTACCAGCCCAAAGACAGACATATACATCAGTGGAACAGGATAGAAAGCCCAGAATTCAACCCATGCACTTACAGCCAACTAATCTATGACAAAGGAGGCAAGACTATACAATGCAGAAAAGACAGCCTGTTCAATAAGTGGTGCTGGGAAAACTGGACAGCCACACAGAAAAGAATGAAATTATAACAGTCCATAACACCATATACAAAAATCAACTCCAAATGGATTAAAGACCTAGATAGAAGACCAGATACTCTCAAACTCCTAGAGGATAACATAGGTCAAACACTCTCTGACATAAACAACAGCAACATCTTCTCAGATCCACCTATCAAAGTATTGACAATAAAATGAAAAATAAACAAATGGTACCTAATCAAACTTCACAGTTTCTGCACAGCAAAGGAAACCCTAAACAAAATGAAAAGACAACCCACAGAATGGGAGAAAATCTTTGCAAATGAAGCAACTGACAAGGGATTCATCTCCAAAATTTATAAACAACTTCTGCAGCTCCATACTAAAAAAACAAACACCCCCATCAAAAAATGGGCAGAAGATCTAAACAGACAATTCTCCAAAGACATACAGATGGCCAAGAAACACATGAAATGATATTCAACATCACTCATTATTAGAGAAATGCCAATCAAAACCACGATGAGGTACCACCTTACACCAGCCAGAATGACCATCTTCCAAAAGTCTACAAACAATAAGTGCTGGAGTGGGTGGGGAGAAAAGGGAACCCTATTCCACTGTTGGTGGGATTGTAAATTGGTGCAACTACTGTGGAAAGCAGTATGGAGATTCCTCAGAAAACTAAACATAGAAACTGCCATTTTGATCCAGCAATCCCACTCCTGGGCATCTATCCAGAGAAAACCACGACTCGCAAAGACACATGTACTCCAATGTTCATTGCAGCACTCTTTACAATAGCCAAGACATGGAAACAACCTAAATGTCCATCGACAGAGGAGTGGATCAAGAAGATGTGGTACATATACACAATGGAATATTACTCAGCCAGTAAAAAGAACGAGATAACCGCATTTTTTGCAACATGGCTGGACCTAGAAACTATCATGCTAAGTGAAGTCAGCCATACAATGAGACAGCAACATCAAATGCTTTCATTGACATGTGGAATCTGAAAAAAGGACAGACGGAACTTCTTTGCAGAACAGATGCTGACTCACAGACATTGAAAAACTTATGGTCTCCGGAGGAGACAGTTTGGGGGGTGGGGGGCTGTGCTTGGGCTGTGGGATGGAAATCCTGTGATATCAGATTGTTATGATCATTATACAACTACAGATGTGATAAATTCATCTGAGTAATAAAAAAATAAAAATAAATAAAATAAAATAAAAAAATAAAATATCTTTGCAAATAGATTTTTTTCATCAGTGTCCATGTTGCTCACCAGGATATAACTGTGAATTCCTCCAGGCTGCAAAGGAACAAAATAAGTAATTCCTTACTTGGTTTTCCTTCCCTGTTTTCTCTCATTATTTTGTCCATTTCTCCATCTTTACTGTGCTTCTTCTTTGAATCCCTTGAACTTCCTCTTTCTATTATGTGTTATCTTTATATTATTTTTTTAAAAAAGCATGATAATAAAAGTAGTCAGGTGAAGGAAAGGTAGAAATATAGAAGCAATAAAATATGCTAGAGACAGTGGAGGAG
This sequence comes from Sus scrofa, assembly GCF_054392235.1. NCBI lineage: Eukaryota > Metazoa > Chordata > Mammalia > Artiodactyla > Suidae > Sus > Sus scrofa. Next base: position 29,122,881 of record NC_139389.1, on the reverse strand, counting down.
TGGGTGCATAGATTAAATAAAGACAAGAAGGAAGGGAGGGAGGGAGGGAGGGAGGAAGGAAGGAAGGAAGGAGGAAAGACATGCTAAATTATGGGCAATCCATCTCAAAGGACATATTGGAGAACCCAGTTTAAAGAAAATTTCTATTTAATGGAAAAAACACATTCTTCTTAGACTAAGCCCCTTCATCTCAACAACTTTATTTTGAAATTATGGTAATTATCTGGAAGACAGAAGCCTAAGAATATATCAAAAGAAGGAAAGGAAACAAAGAAAATGTGTTTCTAGAAATTACATCACTAAAAGATTATCAGGAAAAAAAGTTACCAATTTCATTCTGAAGTACTCCTGAAAAGTAAAATGGATAAAAAGCTCAAGTAAATGTCCAGGAAAGACAACACAGAAAATGATAACGAGCTGAAAATTTCCAGTTCACAGAAAGTTGGTGGGATGAATCATAACCAGAAAAAAATGAACAAAAATAAACAAGAATGGAAAAATAGCAAGGAATCACATTTCTGTCTTAGAAAAGTGAAAACAGGGAATGAATTTCATAATTGATGGAATAAAAGAAGAATGGTGAAGATATGAACAGAAAATAACTAGGATTTTATCCTGTACATATTTCTTTTATGAATAGTTTTAAGGATATAAGTAATTTAAAATTTATATGAAGACATATACTTAATAAAATAATTTTATAAAAATTTTTATCTTGGTAGTAGTGTACTGAAATTAATTTTTTTAATTTTGAAAATTCTTCCAACTATATCAGATTAAGCAAGATAGCTTTATATGAAAACATTATTTGCATAGTTAGAGTAAACATATGTATAAGTCCCCAAAAGTCTTTTTAGAAGATATCACAACCGTTGAGAAAGTGAATGACTATATGTCTGTTTGCAATGCTAATGGTTTCTAATTCTTTGCATTTAACAAAATTGTAATAAAAATTAATTTAGTTATCAATTGAACAACTTTCAAAATTAGCTTTGAAATCTTGTACTCTCTGATTTTATTATATACTGCAGAAAGTCAAAGAATTTAGTGACATAGCTCTAATTAAATACTTCTCATTCCTATTAACTTACATAATAGTAGAGAATTTCTCAGCAAACAAATCTTTTGTAAACAAACAGAAAATAAATGGAATAAAGGTGATGTTAATGACTGATTCATGTATTGGGGGAAATACAATTTTCAAAAATGAGTTAGGAGGAAAATACATGCTATAATTATATGAGCAAACTGTTAGAAGACTGTACTTTAAACACTAATTTTATAGTCTGTATTGATGTCCCTTTAAAAAACAAATGCAAATTTCAAGAGACTAATGCATTTATAGAACTGGCATTTATAAAAAGACAGTTTATGCGAGGTCCTATAATTTATAGGATTCGAGTTTTTATGTACTATGTGCACTTTACTTGTCTTATATTCTTGGATGAAATCTCTCTGGTGGTATTTTATCAATTGTGTGGTCTTTTTCTCCATCTCTCCTGTGTTCACTAGACTAAAACAGCATTCTTGCATCCTTAGGAAAATCCCCTTGGATTATGATGTATGATTCATGTAATGCACTGTTAAATTCAGCTTGCAAATATTTGCAGAGGATTGTTTGCATCTATGTTCATCAGTTATATTGGCCTGAAATGTTCTTTTTTTGTGTATGGCCTTTGTCTGATTTTGGTATCAGGATGATATTAGCCCCACAGAAGGAATTCAGAAGCATTCCTTCCTCTTCAGTTTTTTGGAATAGTTTAAGCAGATAAATATTGACTCTTCTTTAAATGTTTGGTAGAATTCACCTGTGAGGCCATTCGGTCTTAGACATTTGGGTTTTTTTTGGAGGTTTTTTTGAAATAATTATTACTGATTCAGTATCACTAATGATCATCAGTTTGTTCTTATTTTATATTTCTTTTGATTCAATCTTGGGAGATTATGTTTCCAAGAATTTATTCGTTTGTTCTAGGCTGTCCATTTTATTGTAACATAACTGTTTGTAGCAATGCCTTTGTAATTCCTTTGTAATTCTGTAGTATCAGTGTAACTTCTCTTTCATTTATAATTTTATTTATTGGGCTTCTTTTTTCTTGATGAGCCCAGCTAAAATTACATCAATCTTATCTCTAAAGAAGCAATTCTTAGTTTCTTTGATCTTTTCTAAGTCTCTACTTCATTTATTTCTGCTCTGATCTTTAATATTTCTTTCCTCCTGCTTACTTTGGTTTTGATTATTTTCCTTTATCTAGTTCCTTGAGGTTAGATTGTTTATTTGAAATTTTTCTTGTTTACTGAGATGGGCTTATGTTGCTATAAATTTCCCTCTCAGTACTGCTTTTGCTGTGTCTCACAGATTTTAGATCAATGTGTTTCCATTTTCATTTGATCCAGGTATGTTTTACCTCCTCATTGATTTTTTCGGTGACCCCTTAGTTGTTTAGTAATATATTGTTTTCCTTCCACATGTTCTTAATTTTTTATAGTTGACTTCTGGTCTCATACTCTTGAGTAGAAAAAATGCTTGATATAGTTTTAATCTTTCAAGTTCATTGAGACTTGCATTGTAGCCTAGAATGTGATCTATCCTAAAGACTGTTCCATGCATATTTGGGAAAGAAATCTTACTCTGCTGTTTTGGGATAGAATCTTCAGCTCTTCTATGTCTTTTGATTGAAGCATTTATAATTGAAGCAATTATTGATTGGGATATACTTTTTGACATCTTGTTCATTGTTTCCTGTTTTGGTAGTTCTTTTTTGTTTCTTTCCTCTTTTGCTCTCTTCCCTTGTGATTTGATGACTTTCTTAAGTGCTATGTTTGAATATTTTTGGGTGTATATGTAAGTGATTGGTATTTGGTTACCATGAGGTTCAAATAACACAACCTCTATATAGCTGATGATCTCCTAAGTTTATTTACTGGGGAGGGGTGAATTTGCAGCATAGGGAAGTTCCCAGGCTAGGGGTCAGATCAGAGCTATAGCTGCTGGCCTACACCACAGCTCACAGCAACACCAGATCCTTAACCACTGAGTAAGGCCAGGGATTGAACACCCATTCTCACAGATACTAGTCAGGTTCATTGTTGCTGAGCTACAAGAACTCCAATCTCGTAAGTGTAAATGCACTCTAACTGCAATGTATTTTTACCCCTTCCAACCATATTTAATGTTTTTGACATCATACATCATATATCTTATTGTTTTGTGTATCCCTTAACGACTTATTATAGATATAGATGTTTTTAGTATTTTTGCCTTTTAACCTATCTACTAGCTTTGTAATGTGTTTATCTACTACCTTTACTGTATATTTGCTTTTTAAGATGAGATTTTTCCTTTCATAAATTTCATATTTCTAGTTGTATTTCTTTTCTACTTAGAAATGATCTTATAAGGATGGTTTCATGGTGATGCTTATGCTTGGCTGTAAAACTTTTACTCTTGCCTTCAAATATAAATGATAATCTTTTTTTTTTGTCTTTTGTCTTTTCAAGGCCACACTCATGGCATATGGAGGTTCCCAGGCTAGGGGTCTAATCAGAGCTACAGCTGCCAGCCTATGCCACAGCAACACCAGATCCAAGCTGCATCTGTGACCTACACCACAGCTCATGGCAACACTGGATCTTTAACCTACTGAGCAAAGCCAGGGATCAAACCTGCAACCTCATGGTTCCTAGTCAGATTCATTAACCACTGCACCACGTCAGGAAATCCTGAATGATAATCTTTTCTTTTTTCTAGGGTCACACACGTGGCATATGGAAGTTCCCAGGCTAAGGGTCTAATTGGTGCTGTAGCTGCCAGCCTATGCCAGAGCCACAGCAACATGGGATCCAAGCTGCATCTGTGACCTACACCACATCTCACAGCAATACCATATCCTTAACCCACTGAGCAAGGCCAGGGATTGAACCTACAACCTCATGGTTTCTGGTCAGATTCGTTAACCCCTGAGCCATGACAGGAACTCCTCATATTGTATTTTTCTTTCTCATTATGACTTACTTCACTTAGTATGATAATCTCTAGGTCCATCTGGGTTGTGGAAAATGGTGTTACTTCTTTCCCTTTATGATTGAGTAGTATTCCATTGCATATATAACACAGCTTCTGAGTCACTGGCCATTTTATCTCCTGGGGGAATTTGCTGACTCAAGCAAGGGGCTTGGCTCAAGCAAAGGGACATGGGTGGAGGAGAGAGGAAAATCAGAGTCTCTTGATAGTTAGGTGTATCTGGGGTAATTACTCAGAAATTGAAGGCTCCCACACCGAGGGCTGCATTTTCCCACTGGACATTCTTAGGTGCTTGGACAGTGCAGGAGGTTTTCAGGGGCAGGAGAGAAGAAGGGGACAGTGCAAAATTTCCTGCAATTTTGGAATTCTTTGAAGAAAAACTCTTCTCCCTTGAAGAAAAGGGCCTCAAACGAATGTACATTTGCCAGATTTTGAACCATGTTTTCCAAGGCAGCAGGATTTTAAATCTGAAGGAACATGACCATTTCCACTTTTATGACTGTTTAAATATCAGGTTGGGTTGACATACCAAACAGAGCTACCCATATTTCCAGCAGTAATCTTCTGATAGTAGAGCAAAAATACGAAAAGCCGATTAATACACACAAAAAATAAACAGAAAAAGTACACACTTCAGAAAAATATTTCCTTGGGAGTTCCTATGGTGGCTGAGAGGTAACAAATACAAGTATTCAAGACAATGCAGTTTCAATCCCCAGCCTCGCTCGGTGGTTTAGGGATCTGGCATTGCCATAAGCTGTGGTGTAGGTCACAGACATGGCTCAGATCCTATGTTGCTGTTGCTGTGGCTGTGGTGTAGCCTGGCAGCTGCAGCTCCAATTTGACCCCTAGCCCAGGAATTTCCATATGCCATAGGTGCAGCAAAAAAACCATCAAACAAAATTCTCTAAATAATTATAATCAGAAAATATTGAAAGTGCTAAATATAATGAGTAGATGATTTGGCATTCCCTGAGAATGAGATTACAGCCACAGGAGAATGCGTCCTGAGCAAATGGTGAGTTCATTGTTATGTATGTTAAATTTGAAATATAAGTAAGACAATCAAGAGGAAATGTTTTGGAGGCAATTAAAATATCTGTCAAGGGGGCAGAGCGAGATGGTGGAGAAGAAAGAGGTCTTGCTCACCTTCTCCCACAAACACAAAAAAAACACATCTACATGTAAAACAACTCGCACAGAACAGCAACTGAATGCTGGCAAAAGAACTCAAAACTCCAAAAAGGGCAAGAAACTCTTGACATAACTGGGTAGAAGAAAAGGAAAAAAAAAGAGAGAGAGAGAGAGACAAAAGGAACCAGGATGGGACTAGGATTCCTGAGAGGGAGCAGTGAAGGAAAAGGAACCCACACCCTGGAAAGCCACCTAACTGATGGAAAGATCAGCCAAGACAGAGGGACCTCAAAGTCACTAAGAAAAGCACAGCAGCTGGACTGAGGAGGGCAAAGCAGAGAGAGAGAGCCAGCCAGATCATCTGAACCACCAGCCAGGACACCACAGCCTGAGATGCTTGGGCAGGGGCTTGGTGATGAGACTTAGGCTGCGTATATCAGTCCTAGGAAGAGGACAGGGGCTGGTTGTGTGGGGACAGCCTAAGGGGCTAAGGAGCAGTGCGCCATGGGTGGGGGATCGGTGTGCTACAGGCTGGGGAGTGGAATGCCACAGCAGAGGGAACCCGGGGAAAGGTCCTGGCCACAGGAGAGGCAAGGCACCATTGTTGGGGAAGGGAGAGGAGAAGGGGTGGACCGCCATAGGAAACTCCCTGCACACTTTCCTCCTGCGCATGCGTGTGTGCCTGTGGGCTCTCTCAGAGGGCAGGGCGGCTCTGGAGCACGCTCTGTGTGAGAAGCCTCTTGCTCCTTTACAGGAGTCTGGGACCTTCTTGTGAAAGGCTACCAGTGGCCAGTCCCCTCTTGTGTGGGTTAAGGGCATCAGGGGGCTAAGTGCAGCATGGTGCCTCTGGCAAAAAAATATTGAGAAGCTCTTTCCGTGGAGAAAGAATGAGGTAATGGCTGCAGTTTTGAAAGGACAACATTCACTATTGTGGTCTGGCTGCAACTGCCATCCTTCTTCCTCCCTAGCATCAGGGAAAGGACGACATTCACTATTGTGGTCTGGCTGCAACTGCCATCCTTCATCCTCCCTAGCATCAGGGTCAGACCGGGGCAGTCATCTCCGAGGCCAGAGGGAGGCATGGCTTGCCACCACTGGGGGTCTGTGAGTGGGCTCCACCTGTGGCCTCAGTCACCTCGGGTATTGGCCAAAAAAAAAGGCATGCAACCAAGCATGTATGCTGTTGCTGTCACTCCCCTGGGAACACACCCGCCCTGCACCTGCCACTGACAAACATTCTGGGTAATGCCTAGACACTTGGTCAATGTCCCTTCCCAAGACCCTACAACTAGGAACAGCTGGCACAGCACCTGCTGCATGCACTAAGTGGGGCAGGGTGTTTCTTGTGTGGTCTGAACGTGGTGGGGGCAAACCACTGCAGTTATCTCTAACTCCAAAGGTGGATGTGGCCCACAGCCACTGGGGATAACTGAACAAAAATAACTTGCAGGAGTTCCCGTCGTGGCGCAGCAGTTAATGAATCCGACTAGGAACCATGAGGTTGCGGGTTCGATCCCTGCCCCTGCTCAGTGGGCTAACGATCCGGCGTTGCCGTGAGCTGTGGTGTAGGTTGCAGACGCGGCTCGGATCCCGCGTTGCTGTGGCTCTGGCATAGGCCAGCGGCTACAGCTCCGATTAGACCCCTAGCCTGGGAACCTCCATATGCCACGGAAGTGGCCCAAAAAAATAGCAAAAATACAAAAAAAAAAGAAAAAAAAAACTTGCCACCCCAACCACCTCAGAGGGCACCATAGAGAAGGACATTGTGATGGAACACCACCTGTTGTTGTTCTCACTCCACTGGGAACACACCTGCTCTGCTGCTACCACTGCCGAAAACCCTGGGCAGTGCCCAGACGCTTGATCACTGTCCCATCCCAGGAAACTGCAACTAGGAGCAGCTTGTGCAGCACCTCCTGTGGGGGCTAAGCAGGATGAGGTGCTTCTTGCATGGTCTACAGAAGGTGGGGGCAAACCACCGCAGTTTTCTCTGGCTCCAGATGTGGGAGTGTCCCGCTACCACTAGGGGTCCATGAACAGGCACCACTTGCAGTCCCAGTCACCTCAAGGGCAACAGAGAGGAGGGCATTGTGACCAAACACCACCTGTTGGTGCTCTTGTACCCCTGGACACAAACTGGCCCTGTTGCTGCCACTGCTGAATGCTCATGGCAGTACCCACATACCTGATCCCTGTCACTTCCCAGGATCCTGCAACTAGGAGCAGCCTGTGCAGCACCTCCTATGTGGGCTAAGTGAGATGGGGTGCTTCATGCATGGTCTACAGGTGGTGGGCAAACCACCGCAGTTATCACTAACTCCAGAGGTGGTCATGGCCTGCTACCACTAGGGGTCCCTGGACAGGCACCACCTGCAATTCCAATCACCTCAGAGGAGGGCATTATAATTGAATACTAGCTGTTGTTGCTCTCACTCCCTCCCCTAGGAACTCACACACCCAGCTGCTGCTACTGCCAAATGCTCCAGACACTTTGTAGATCTGCCTAGAGCTCATTACCACTTCCCAGGGCCCTGAAACTAGGAGTAGCTCGTGCCAGCTTCCTGCAGGTCCTTGCTGCTGCTGAGAGCCCAACGACCAGGCACTGACTGCTGGCCTTACCCTTTGCCTCCTTCTCCCTGAAAACACACTGAGCATCCTGGGGATAACAGCCTGCTCACATCAAAGAAAGAGACAGCAAATATTCAGACTCCCACACAAAAAATAAATACTAACCCCCCAAAAAAAATACAAAGGGGCGCTCTTGCATAGAAGTGGCCTCCACAAGACTACAGTTTGGCTTCCCTAAACTCAGGGGAAAAGACAAACATAAGCAAGACGAAGAAGCTCAGAAACCATTCCCAGTTAAAGGAACAGAAGAAGTCACCTAAAGCAGTCAACAATGAAACAGAATTTTGCCACCTGGCAGACATTTAGCTCAAAAGATAGATAATGAAAATACTGAAGGAATTAGTAGAGGATATGAACAGTAATGCGGATTACTTGGGAGGGGAGCTAGAAAACATAAGGAGCCAAGAAAAATTCGAAAACTCATTTGCAGAGATGCAAACTGAGTTAAAGTCACTAAAGAGCATGATGAATAATGCAGAGGCATGAATTAGTGACTTGGAAGATAGAAAAATGGAAATCGCCCAATCAGGACACCAGACCCAAAACCAAAAGAAAAAACTACCATGAGATACCACCTCACACCAGTCAGATTGGTCATCATTAATAAGTCCACAGATAACAAATTTTGGAGGGGTTGTGGAGAAAAGGGAACCATCCTGTATCCTTGGTGGGAAGGTAAGCTGATACAGCCACTATAGAGAACAGTATGGAGGTATCATAGAAATCTATACATAGAACTACCATATGATCCAGCAATCCCACTCCTGGACATATACCCAGACAATCTTTCCTTGAAAAAGAGACACGCACCTGCATGTCATTGCAGCACTATTCACAGTAGCCAAGACATGGAAACAACCCAAATGTCCATCAACAGATGATTGGATTAGGAAGAGGTGGTGTATATATCCACAATGGAATACTACTCAGCCATGAAAAGAATGAAATGATGCCATTTGCAGCAACATGGATGGAACTAGAGACTCTCATAGTGAGTGAAGTAAGTCAGAAAGGGAAAGATAAATACCATATGATATCACTTATATCTGGAATCTAATATAAGGCACAAAGGTAACTTTCCACAGAAAAGAGAATCATGGACTTAGAGAATAGACTTGTGGTTACCCAGGGGGAGGGGGAGGGATTGGGAGCTTGGGGTTAACGGATGCAAACTATTGCTCTTGGAATGGATTTACAATGAGATCCTGCTGTGTAGCACTGAGAACTATGTCTAGATACTTACAATGGAGCATGGCAATGGGAGAATAATTTGTGTATACATGTATGTGTAACTGGGTCCCCATGGTGTACAGTGAAAAAAGTAAATAAATAAAGCAGGCCAATATGAATAATAGGAATTCCAGAAGGAGAAGAAAACGAAAAGGGGATTTAAAATATATTTGAAGAAATTTATTGGAAAACTAAATCTAAAGGAAGCTGATACCAAGATACAGGAAGCACAGAGAGCCCCAAACAAGCTGAACCCAAATAGGACCACACCAAGACATATTATAATAAAAATGGCAGTTAAAGATAAAGAGAGGATTCTGAAGGCAGCAAGACAATAGCAAAGCATTAATTATAAGGGAACCCCCATAAGGCTATCAGCTGATTTCTCTACAGAAACACTACAGGCCAGAAGGGAGTGGAAAGATATATATAAAGTGATGAAAGGAAAGAAGTTGCAACCTAGAATACTGTATCCAGCAAGAATATTATTTAAAATAGAAGGAGAAATAAAGAATTTTCCAACAAACAAAAGCTGAAAAAGTACAGCAATACTAAACCCATTCTAAAAGAAATATTTAAAGGGCTTCTTTAAATTAAGAAAAAAAAAAGAAGTAAGAAGAACTAAGATGGAGGAAACCACAATTGGAAAGCAATCACTTAAATAAACTAGCACACAATCTAAACATGAATTAGTTAAAAAAAAAAGACATCAAAATCATACAATGTGGGGAAGGTAAGTAAGAAAATATAAATTCTTGTTTTTTATTTTAATGATGTGTTTGAACCTATATGACTGTCAGGCTAAAGCAAGCAGATGTAGGAAGGGGTTTACATACTTAAAAAACAATGCAACCACAAATCAAAACCAAACATTACATTCACAGAAACTGAAAAGAAAAATACTTAAGCATAAAATAAATGGAAATCATCCAACCAAAAAAAGAAATGAAGAAAAGAGAAACATGGAATCAACTGGAAAGCAAGTTTTAAAATAGCAATAAATACATATCTATCAAGAATCACCTTAAATGTCTATGGACTGAATGATGCAGCCAAAAGATACAGAGTGGCAGATTGGATAAGATTAAATCCGATGTGTACAACAAACTCACCTTAGGGCAAAGGACACATATAGATTGAAAGTGGGGGAATGGGAAAAGGTATTTTATGCCAATGGACAAGACAGGAAAGCAGGAGTTGCAATACTCATATCAGACAAAATAGACTTTAAAATGAAGGCCTTAAAGAAAGACAAAGAAGGACACTATTTAATGGTTAAAGAATCCATTCAAGAGGAGAATATTACAATCATCCATATATATGCCCCTAATATAGGAGCACCCAGATTCCTACAACAAATACTAACAGACATAAAAGGAGAAATTGATGGGACTACATTCATAGTAGGAGACTTTAACACCCCACTGAAATGAATGGACAGATCCACTAGATGAAAAATCAATAAGGCAACAGAGATCCTAAAGGTCACAATAGAAAAGTTAGACTTAATATTTTCAGAACACTGCATCCAAAAAAATCAGATTAAGCCTTCTTCTCAAGGACACAAGGAACATTCTCAAAGATGGATCACATCCTGGGGCACAAAGCTAACCTCAACAAATTTAAGAGCATAGAAATTATTTCAAGTATCTTCTCTGACCACAATGGCATGGAACTAGAAATCAACCACAGGAAAAGAAATGAGAAAAAACTGAGGACATGGTGACTAAACAACATGCTACTAAAAAACCCATGGGTCAATGAGGAAATCAAGAAGGAAATTAAAAAATACCTTGAGACAAATGATAATGAAAACACAACCACTCAGTATCTATGGGATATGGCAAAGGCATTCCTCAGAGGGAAGTTCATAGCAATAAAGACCTTCTGCAAAAAAAACAAGAAAAATCTCAAATCAACAAATTAACCCACCACCAAACTGAATTAGAAAAAGAAGAACAGGAGTTCCCATCAAGGCCCAGTGGTTAATGAATCTGACTAGAAACCATGAGGTAGCAGGTTCAATCCCTGGGCTTGCTCAGTGGGATAAGGGTCCGGCACTGCTATGAGCTGTGGTGTAGGTCACAGATGTGGCTCAGTTCCTGTGTTTCTGTGGCTCTGGTGGAGGCCAGCTGCTACAGCTCCAATTAGACCCCTAGCCCAGGAACCTCCATATGTGGGCCTAGAAAAGACAAAAAAAAAAAAGAAAGAAAAAGGAAAGAAAAAGAAAAACAAACAAAACCTAAAGTCAGCAGAAAGAAGGAAATCACAAAGATCAGAGAAGAAATCCATAAAATAGAGATTCAAAAAACAATAGAAAAAATCAATCAAACTAAGAGCTGGTTCTTTGAAAAGATCAACAAAATTGACAAACCTCTGGCTAGACTCACCAAGAAGAGGAGAGAAAAAACCCAAATAAACAAAATCAGAAATGAAAAAGGAGAAGTCACAATGGATATGGCAGAAATACAAAAAACCATGAGAGAAAACTTTCTAGAGACTTACAGCCTGCCAAAACTGAATCAAGAAGAAATAGATCAACTGAACAGGCTGATCACTAGAAATGAAATTGAATATGTCATAAAAACATTTCCTACAAATAAAAGCCCAGGACCAGATGTCTTCACAGGTGAATTCTACCAAGCATACAAAGAGGAACTTATACCCATCTTCCTTAAACTTTTCAAAAGGTTGAAGAAGAAGGCACACTCCCAAAGACATTCTGTGAAGCCACTATCACCCTAATACCAAAACCAGACAAAGATATCACCAAAAAAGAAAACTATAGGCCAATATCTTTGATAAATATAGATGCAAAAATTCTCAACAAAATTTTAGCCAACCGAATCCAACAACATATAAAAAAGATCATACACCATGACCACGTGGGATTTCATCCCAGGTGCACAATGATGGTTCAATGTATGCAAATTAATCAGTGTCATTCCACCACATTAGCAAAAGAAAAGTCAAAATCCACATGATCACCTCAATAGATGCAAAAAAAAGCATTTGACAAAGTCCAACATCCATTCATGATCAAAACTCTTACCAAAGTGGGTAGAGAGGGAACATAATAAAAGCCATTTATGACAAGCCCACAGCCAATATAATACCCAATGGAGAAAAGCTGAAAGCCTTCCCACTAAAATCTGGAACAAGACAAGGATACCCACTCTCACCACTGTTATTCAACACAGAATTGGAAGTCCTAGCCCCAGCAATCAGACAAACAAAAGAAATAAAAGGCATATAAATAGGAAAAAAAGAGGAAAACTGTCACTGTATGCAGATGACATGACACTATATATGGAAAACACCATGGACTCAACCCCAAATCGACTTGAACTGATCAACAAATTCAGCAAAGTAGCAGGATATAAGATTAACATTCAGAAATCAGTCGCATTTCTATATACTACAATGAAATATTAGAAAAGGAATACAAAAATACAATACCTTTTAAAATTGCTTATCAGTCACAACCTAGAATAGATTTACAAGGAGATCCCGCTGAATAGCATTGAGAACTATGTCTAGATACTCATGTTGCAACAGAAGAAATGGTGGGGGAAAAACTGTAATTGTAATGTATACATGTAAGGATAACCTGACCCCCTTGCTGTACAGTGGGAAAATAAAATTTAAAAAAAAATAAAATAAAATTTCACCTCAAAAACTCAAATACCTAGGAATACGCCTGACCAAGGAGGTAAAGGACTTGTATGCCGAGAACTATAAAATATTAATGAAGGAAGTTAAAGAAGATGTAAAGAAATGGAAAGATATTCCATGCTCCTGGGTTGGAAAAATTAATATTGTAAAAATGGCCATAATACCCAAAGCAATCTATAGATTCAGTGCAATCCCTATCAAATTACCCATGACATTTTCCACAGAACTGGAACAAACAATCCAAAAATTTATATGGAACCACAAAAGACCCAGAATTGCCAAAGCAATTCTGAGGAACAAAAGCCAAGCAGGAGGTATAACTCTCCCAGACTTCAGGCAATATTACAAAGCCACAGTCATCAAGACAGTGTGGTACTGATACCAAAAGAGACAGAAGACCAATGGAACAGAACAGAGAACACAGAAATAAACCCAGATACCTCTGGTCAACTAATCTTCAATAAAGGAGGCAAGAACATAAAATGGGGAAAAGACAGTCTTTTCAGCAAATATTGCAAGTCAATGAAACTAGAACACACTGTCACACCACACACAAAAATAAACTCAAAATGGCTGAAAGACTCAAATACAAGATAAGACACCATCAAACTTCTGGAAGAGAACATAGGCAAAACATTCTCTGACGTCAACCTTACAAATGCTTTCTCAGGTCAGTCTCCGAAAACAGCAGAAATAAAAGCAAAAATAAACCAGTGGGACCTACTCAAACGGACAAGATTTTGCACAGCAAAGGAAACCAAAAAGAAAACAAAAAGACAAGTTACAGAATGGGAGAAAATACTTTCAAATGATGCAACTGACAAGGGCTTCATCTCTAAAATATACAAACAACTTACACAACTCAACAGTCAAATAGCCAACAATCCAATGGAAAAATGGGCAAAAGACATGAATAGACATTTCTCCAAGGAAGAGATACCGATGGCCAACAAGCACATGAAAAAATGCTCAACCTCACTGATAATTAGAGAAATGCACATCAAAACTACCATGAGATACCACCTCACACAAGTCAGAACAGCCATCATTACTAAGTCCACAAATAACAAGTGCTGGAGGGGGTGTGGAGAAAATGGAACTCTCCTGCACCATTAGAGGGAATGTAAGTTCATACAACCACTATGGAGAACAGTATGGAAGTACCTTAGAAATCTATACATAGAACTACCATATGATCCAGCAACCCCACTCTCAGGCATATATCTAGACAAAATTCTACTTTAAAAAGACACATGCACCTGCATGTCATTGCAGCATTATTCACAGTAGCCGAAACATGGAAACAATCAAAATGTCCATCAACAGATAATTGGATTAGGAAGATGTGGTATATATACACAATGGAATACTACTCAGCCATGAAAAGAACAAAATAATGCCATTTGCAGCAGCATGGATGGAACTAGAAACTCTCATACTGAGTGAAGTAAATCAGAAAGAGAAAGACAAAAACCATATGATATCACTTATATCTGGAATCTAATATATGGCACAAATGAACCTTTCCACAGAAAACAAAATCATGGATTTGCAGAATAGACTTGTGGTTGCCAAGGAGGAGGGTAAGGGAGTGGGATGGATTGGGAACTTGGTGATAATAGACGCAGACCATTGCCTTTGAACAGGATAACCAATGAGATCCACTGGGAACTCTGTCTGGTCACTTATGATAGAGCATGACAATGTGAGAAAAAGGAATCTATACATGTATGTGTAGCTGGGTCACCATGCTGTGCAGTAGAAAATGACATAGCACTGAAAACTAGCTATAATGGAAAAAAAATTTTTTAATTACATTAAAAATAAAGTAAATTAAAAAATAAAATATCTGTCAAATGATGGAGAATGATAATGTGTTAAAACAGAATGTATACATGCATGTGTAACTGGGTCACCATGCTGTACAGTAGAAAACTGACAGAACACTTTAAACCAGCTATAATAGAAAAAAATAAAAATCACTATACATAAAAAATAAAATTTTAAAAATATCTGTCAAAAGCTCAGACGGAATATCTAAAATACACTTATACAGTTGATTACTAAATTCATTTGACTAGATAAAATTAAGAGTAGAAATCATACAGATTGAGAAAAGTAAAGCAAAAGCTTAAAAACCTCAGTATGAAAAATTGGGGTGTGAGAAGAGGTTAAGACCCCATAATTGGGCCACGGAGACTCATAGAAACCAAAAAGAGTGCTATTTCATGGAAATCAAACAAGACAAGAATGTCACAGACTTAGTGACACTATATGACCAAATGCTATAGAAGGTCAAGTTAGCTCAAAGCTGAAAAAAGCTCAAGCAGAGCTCATGTGATCTGCCTAAGGCACCTTCAGCAGACTGATTTGAATGGATGTTAGGTAAGAGAAAAGGCTGAGTATGGACCACTCTTTTGAAGAATCATTGACTATAAGAGGAAGAGAGATGTGGCAAATCTACAACAGAAAGCAGGTTAGAAGGAAGGAATTTTTGTTTGTGCTAATTTTGACTAGCTTTCTTTACTTTTATTTTGTTTTTAAATGGGATATACAAAAACATGTTTATGTAGAAAGGAAACCAGAAAGTGAAAGATGAAAGTGACTGGGAAGCAAGTATTACCTGAAATGATTATGCCTCGGAAAGATTAGGTGACATTTCACCCACTACTAAAGATTGCAAAAGAGGATACATGGTGGCAAAGATCCTCAAGGCAGAAGACCACCGAATCAGGGTTAAAGCAGTCAACTGAGCCACAATTATGAGTTGACTAAATTAATCTACACAAGCTTAAATCCCATGGGAAGTAGATGCTCCTAGATGCCAAGACCATAAAAATGGGGAAACATCATAAGAGCAGAGGGAAAAGAAGGCTTTGGAGAAGAGGGGAGTGTCTAGGATGATGACAGAGTTCGGGAAACTGTGGAGTTTTTTGGTGCAGGTAAATCAAAAATGGTTCCAGCTGCATTTTGCCTCTTATTTAGTTATGTTTTTGGTTTGTCACCATTTAGCCTTTTAAGAGGAGAGTCATAAACTGCCATGTCCCATAAAGTTTGTACCTAATTCTCACAACTCCAGACTGAGCCCAGAGTCTCACCACTATATATGCAGTGACTAATAACCTCCATAGCCAACATTCCGTCTCTATGAAGAAATAATCTTCCAACATCTGTCAGTTTCCTCTAGGTAGCTGCTCTTCAGTCTTTCTCAAAGCTCCTCTGACCTGTATTATATTCCTTTGTTCTTTTCTAATTTCCTTTTCTCTAATTGCTCTTGTGCACCATTTTTGTCATGATTTTCTCTGAAATGTCCCAATATGCTATGAACCTAGAAGATTCTCTCGGTTTTTAACAATGAAATATTAAAACATTTTCATCCAGAACTCCCATCATGGCTCAGTGGTTAACGAATCTGACTAGGAACCATGAGGTTTTGGGTTTGATCCCTGGTCTTGCTCAGTGGGTTAAGGATCCGGCGTTGCTGTGAACTGTGGTGTAGGTGGCAGACATGGCTCAGATCTAGCGTTGCTGTGGCTCTGGCATAGGCCAGCAGCAACAGCTCTGATTAGACCCCTAGCCTGGGAACCTCCATATGCAGCAGGTATAGTCCTAAAAGGCAAAAGACAAAAAAAAATTCATCCAATTACTTTCATAGCAATAAAAACCATATCTCCCCCTCCCCAATTCTGTGGACTAAATAACAAAGGTCAACCAGTTTATAGCCCAGATATCTTTGCTAAGTCAGCAGTTGTGGCTGATTTATTGCTGTATTTATTCTTACATAGGCAATAAAACTTCACGACTTTTTCTCGTTATCTAATGTAAGATGTTTAAAGATCAACAATATTCCAAAAAGAGAGGAAAAAAGAGAGACAGAGAGACAAGCACCTTATTACACTCAGCAGAGAATTCATGGAAAGCAAATGGATATGGGAAAATCAGCAAACTATGAGGGGGGAGATGTATAGATCATTCTATATGAATTACTTTGAAAATACAGATGACAAGAGTGGTAAAGACAATAAATAGAAGGAAACATGAAAATCATTCAATTGCTCATTTGTCCCGAATGCATTTACTAGGTTTTTACCCTCTTTCACATTGTGCGTGTGAGTGTAAATCAACAAAATTAAAACAAGCTTGCAATTAAGGAAATTGTTTTCTAGCATTAAGAGAGACACGTTTTTAATCCCTTGATTTGAGAGTGATTGAATTCTATTATTGGAAATAAATTTTCGGGAACTACTATGCACCATAAGAACAGCATGCCACGGTGCTTCCCAGTCTAACCCAGTGAGAAATGTTGATGGATCAACCAGAGGTCTGGTGCCAAAACGCTGAACAACGTAGTCGACGCTTAAGGCAACAAAGGAACAAAATCTAAAGTGTGAAATATATATATAATTCAGCAGAGGTGCCCCAAACTCAAATACAAGGAAAATCACACAGAAAATTAATATATCAGAGTGAGACATAGTCTTAAATTAGGGAAGCAGAAGCAGTGGTCTCTACCAAGGGAAGTCAGGATCTAAAGCGAAGGAGCTGCAACAATGTCTTTATCATTTTTACTTTTGAGGGGCCTCCTTGAAGGTTAATGGTAGAGAAACCAACTCCAACTCCTCCATCAGCAGTGGCCAAAGGCTCTCACCTGACCAGCTTAGAATAACAGTTCGTTTACTTGGTAGAAATTCCTGATACTTCTAAAGAAACTTTTATGGTAGGGCTTGGGTGTTACATTTTGGCTTAAAGTTTCCCTATTTGTTACTTTTTTTTTCTTTTTGCTTTAACTATAAAGATAATTTGTCCAGTAGTAAAAGGGTTATTAGCAATTACCCAGCTCATAGACACAGAGAGATGTGGAAAAGAGCATCTGGCATCCTGGCACTTGCAAGGTTGCAGGCCATAATGTCCTTCAAGTCCCACAAAGCAGGAGAGAAGTTTTGGAGGAGTTTGCCTTTCTGATGTCCCTTGTGTGTGCAAGACCATCAAAATCTGTTCTTAATTTTGTCCATTAATCCAAAAGAACACCTTCCAAGTAGCACATGTCTACATTTCTCATCTGCAAAGCTTTCTGTATACATATTTTTCTCTTGTTGGATAGGAGGAGGGGGTAGATTTGGGAACTTGTCACACTAAGCCATCCAAATTACCATCTGAGAGGCAGGGCCACGTAGAGCATTCTGAGACAAGGAACAAAAGGCCCTAAGGCCAAAGAAGTGCATGATGTTGACATCATCTGGGGGCCTGAGAGCCATGAGGGTCAGTGACAGTTGTCTACCAGGGATCAAATGCAAGAAATCAGGAGATATCTAGTAAATTCAGTTTATGATCCCTAAGATTTAGGGTTTTTGTCCTAAAAGATTAAACAGAGTGCAAATGTTCTAAGAACACAAGAAAAGTGGATGGTTCCTGTATTCTTGCCTAGAACAACCATCAGAGTTCTAATTTAATTTGCCTGGCTGACAGTATTTAAATCATGGGCCTATCCTGGAGAAAACAAACTCTTGATGATATAAATACGTGCAGTAGCTTTTTGCATGGACAGGCTACAAACATTTATGCAGCAGGAGATGTAAATATAGAAATCAGCTCCTCTCGACCTCCTGGGTAGATTTTCCATTAACTGTAGGATTAAGAAAGCTAGATTGCTGAAACTTGTAGAGGTAGTTTATATACACATTCCTTCCTCTAATCAAGGTAAATACATAAATCTGGGCAGTTAGTGTGAGAATGCGTTGTTTAAATTTTTGCTATATGCTATGATTTTTAAAATAGTAAAAGCAGGAAGAAAGACTGTAATTTTTCAGAGGATTGTGTGTGTGTTTTCATGTATATATCTGGATTAAACTTTTGACTTTATGGCTAGGTGAGGTCTTTTTGCTATCATTAGAGAAGAGCAAAGTCCCTTCCTTGCTATCTTGCATCCTTGTGCTACTCTTATTTCCCTTTTGGATGTAGTTCACAGAGAGAAAACACCTGAGTGGTTTGACTGATGCCTCTAGATGATGGGCTTCATTATTTTAGAGGAGGCATAAGAGAAGAGAGATGTCCTGTGTATGCTAAGAAACTTAGAATTGTCTGTTGGAGATTAATCCAGGTAAGTGGAAAAAGAAATTTTTACCTTGGGGAAGAAGGGCAATGTTGTGTGTGGAGGTGTGTGTGTAAACAGTCTGAGAAAGGTCAACAGACCCAGCAGAGAATCTAGGGGGAAAGACCTTAGTATCTTTAATCCCCATGGTTTTTCCGTCTTTGTTCTTATTTATTCCTTTCCCTGATTAAAAAACCTTAAAGACTCATCCAGAAAGCTGTAAACCTCTCCAACCTTAGAGACTACGTTTTATCTTATACCCTCTCATCCTTAGAATTTATCTAGCTCTATCCCTATTGATTTTGAATCCATACTATGATCCTTATATTATCTCTATCCCCCTTAGTTTTCCTTCTATCACTGTCTATCCAGCCAGGGCATTTATTTTATGCCAGAAGAGAATATTAGGAGTCTCCTTTTGTCTCACCTTCTCCCCTGAACTCAATCATTCATCCAAAACTCATGCAAGAATTCATTCAGGCAAATCTACTTCTAAAGGTCTGGAATCTTGCCAAATCTCTTCTAGCTTCTCATACCTTCTTTAGGAAGGAAGAGGAGAATGATAGAAGAACTGTGATCAGATAGGGCTTTTTTCACTCCCCTGTGCTGGTGCTGTCAGATGAGGTTACTTCACTCAAAGCACAGGACCCAGGAGAGAAGCTCCTCCCTACTCCATCCCTGTCCCTGATTTTCCAGCATGGCCCAACCCTGTATCCCTTGGAAGTGATGGAGGTCAGCTTTTCCTGAGGAAAATTGACCTGGATTGTGATTTTTCTGTTTGTTTATAGGGGAAAAGGCAAGAAAAACAATTTTAATCTATATAGGAGGCAACAGAGAAGTTTCTGGGATTCCATTTTTCACATCTTACATCATAACGAATAAATTATCCAAGATCATGTCAGCTGCCCTTCTAATCACCATGCTAAATTTGTTTTATCAAGTTGCTTCTGAGAAGCCCAGAGAAAATGGTAAGTTTAAGAATGAGTGAAGTAATAGATCTGAATATTTTTTGTACTGTACTTACGGTGTCAAGAAAAGTTTTGCAGTTTTTTTGAGTACCTGAAGAAAGTAATTCCCACAGATATTATCTGGTATACTCATTCTATCATTTTATCACTCAGTGGTCACATTAAACTTGTACTGACCCTGGGAATCAACACTGCTAAAGACATAAGATTGCAGACTCCAGAATCTGGAGGGTTCACAAATTCTAGTGGAGGAATAATGAGAATGAGGGGATTATTCAGGAAGAATTAGGACTAATCTGTACGAATTTTTTTTAAGTTCACAGTAAGGTCTTACTTTTTCAATTTTTTTCTTCCAGTTTAAGATATAACTGACACACTGCACTGTATAAGTTTAAAGTGGAGAGCAGAATCATTTGCCTTACATTTATCATGAAATAATTAGTTTTATAATTTTAGTCAACATCCGTCATCTCATATAAATACATATTTAAAATAGAACAAAAATTTTCCTGTGATGATATCTCTTAAGATTTACTCTCTTAACAACTTTCGTACATAACATAGAGCAATATGAATTACCCCTTTCATTTTGTACATTTTGTCCCTAGCTTTTCTTTATCTTATAACTGAAAACTCTGTACCCTTGACTACCCTTTTCAAATTCCCCTTCCTCCACTCCCCTCTTCTAGTAACCACAAATTGGATCTTTTTTTTCCTATGAGTTTGTTTATTTGTATGTTGTTGAAGTATAATTGACCTAAAATACTATTAAACTTCTGGTACACAACAGAGTGACTAAATACTTCTATGTTTCAAAATCATTACCAGGATAAATCTAGTTACTCTTTGTCACCATAAAAAGATATTACATAATTATTTACTATACTTCCCACCCTGTACATTTCCTATTTGTGACTCAATTATTTTGTAACTGTAAGGTTGTACCTCTTAGTCTCCGTCATCTACATCCCTACTCATCCCAACCCCTCCTCTCTGACAAATACCTGTTTGCTCTCTAGATGTATGATTCTAATTCTGTTTTGTTGTTTTAGTTTGTTTGTTTGATGTCTCTTTGATTCCACATATAAGTGAAATCATTCAGTATTTTCTTTCTCTGACTCATTTATTTCACTTAGCATAATACCCTCTAGGTCATCCATGTTGTCACACATAGCAAGATTTCATCCTTTTATAGCTAGTAGTATTCCATTATATTAGTTTTCATTCATTAATTGATAGGCACTTAGGTTGTTTTCATATCTCAGCTACTGTAAATCTGTAAATAATACTTCAGTGAACATTGGGTGCATGTATCTTTTCAAATGAGTGTTTTTGTTTTCTTCAAATAAATGAATCCAGGAGTAGAATTGCTGGATCATGTGGTAGTTCTATTATTATTCTTTTGAAGAATCTCCATACTGTGTTCCATAGTGGCTATATCAATCTACATTCCCATCAGCTGTGGCCAAGGGATGCCTTTTTTCTACATCCTCACCAACACTTGTTATTTATTGTTTTTTTGTTGTTGTTGTTGCTGTTGTTTGTTTTTGGTGATAGCCATTCTAACAGATGCGAGGTGAGATCTCGTGGTTGTGAGTAGTGATGATGAGCATCCATCCATGAAGCCAGATTTATCTTGATCTCTGACTTGAGGCTATAGTAAAAAGCTACAGTGATCAAAACATCATGATTCTGGTCCCAAACAGACACTTAGATCAATGGAATAGAATGGAAAGCCAAAACACCTCTGGTCAGTTCATCAACAATGAAGGAGGCAAGAATATACATTGGGCAAAAGAAAGTCTCTTCAGTAAGTGGTGCTGGGAAATCTGGACAGCTCTATATAAAGGAATGAAATTATAATATTTTCTCACTCCATTCACAAAAAATTAACTTGAAATGTATTAAGACTTAAATGTAAGACCAGAAACCATAAAACTCCTAGAAGAAAACATAGGCAATACACACATTGATTTAAGTCTTAGCAGTATTTTTTAGAACTTTCTCCTCAAGCAAGGGAAACAAAATCAGAAATCAACAAATGGACCTAATTAAATGCAAAAGTTTTTATAAAAACAAAAGACACCATACTGAATGGAAGAAAACATTTGCAAATGATATGACCAATAAGGGGTTGATATTCAAAATATATAAGCAGTTCATACAACCCAATATGAAAACAAACCACCTGATTTATAAATGGGCAAAAGGACTGAATAGACATTTACCCCAAAGACATACAGAATACCAACAGGTCTTCTGATGTTTTTAAACGTTTTGTCTCAGGCATCTGTCATAATGTCTCCTCATTTATTTTTTATTTTATTTGGTTTTATTTATTTATTTATGCTTTTTAGGGCTGCATGTGTGGCACATGGAAGTTCCCAGGCCAGGGATCAAATTGGAGCTGCAGCTGCCAACTTACTCCACAGCCACAGCAATGCAGGATCCAAGCCACATCTGTGAACTACACCATGGCTCACGGAATGCCCCATCTTTAACCCACTGCATTCTCATGGATACTTGTCAGGTTTGTTACAACTGAGCCAAAATGGGAACTCCTACTTTTTATTTTATTTATTGTAGTCTTTTCTCTTTTTTCACAAATAATCTAATCCAGCTAAGTGCAAATTTTATCTTTTTAAAAAACCTATTCATTGTTTTGTTAATTTCTTCTATTTTTTTGTATTATCCATTTGAATTATCTTGGCTCTGATCCTTATTATTTCCTTCCTCCTGCTAACTTTGAGTCGAGTTTGTTCTTTTTATAGTTCATTAAATTGTTTATTTGAGATCCTTCTTCTTTTTAGCATATGATTTTATATCTATAAATTTCCCTCTTAGTAATGCTTGGACATAGATGCAACAATCCTCAATAAAATATGAGCAAACTGAATTCAGTAGCACATCAAAAAATTATACGTCATGACCAAGTGGGATTTATTTCTGAGATATACGGTTGGTTCAACATACACAGATCAATCAATGTGATATAAGGTATTAACAGAATGTAATATTAAAAACAAGATGATCATCTCAATTGATGCAGAAAAAGCACTTAACAAAATTCGACATCCATTCAGGATTTAAAAAAAAAAACTCCAGGAATTCCCTGTGGCCTAGCACTTAAAGGACCTGGCATTGTCAGTGCTGTAGCTTAGGTCATTACTTTGGCTTAGGTTTCATCCCTGGCCTGGGAACTTACACATGCCATAGGCATGGCAAAAAAAAAATTTTTCAAATGAAAGAGATATAGAAGAAACTTATCTCAACACAATAAAGGCCATATATGAATAGTCCACAACTAATGTCCTAATTAATACAGAAAGCCTTTCTTTTAAGATCCTGTACAAAGAAAGCATGCCCACTCTCTCCTTTTTATTCAACATAGTAATGGAAGTACTAACAAAAGCACTTAGACATGAAAAAGTTAAAGATAAGCCAAATCACAAAGGAAAGGTAAAATTGTGTCTCTTCCCAGATGACAAGCTTCTACATATAAAACCATTAAACCCCCCAAAAAATCTTCAAGAACTAATAAACAAATTACATAAAGTTTCAAGATTTAAAAAAAAAAAAACACAAAAATCAGCAACATTTCTTTACACTAACAACAAAATATCCAAAAAGGAAATCAAGAGTGTTTCCTGGTGACCTACTACTTAAGGATTTGGCATCATCACTGCTGCAGCACAGGTTCAATCCCTGACCCAGGAACTTCCACTTGGCATGAATGTGGCCAAAGAAAATTCTGCATTGGTGCACAGAAGACTCAAAAGAAGGAAAGAAAGAAAGAAAGAAAGAAAGAGAGAAAGGAAGGAAGGAAGGAAGGAAGGAAGGAAGGAAGGAAGGAAGGAAGGAAGGAAGGAAGGAAGGAAGAAAGAGAAAGAAAGAAAGAAAGAAAGAAAGAAAGAAAGAAAGAAAGAAAGAAAGAAAGAAAGAAAGAAAGAAAGAAAGAAAGAATGAAAGAATGAAAGAAAGAAAGAAGGAAAGAAAGAAGGGAAGAAAGAAGGAAAGAAAGAAGGAAAGAAAGAAGGAAAGGAAGAAAGAACACACACATACACAAAATAAAATAAAATAAAATAAAATCAGCAAAACAAAAAGGACATCAAGAACATAATCTCAATTACAAAATCATCAAAAGGAATAAAATACTTAGGAATAAATTCAACCAAGGAGGTAAAAGATTTATAAACTGAAAACTATAAAATATTGATGAAAGAAATTTAAGACCCAAATAAATGGACAGATATCTTATGTTCATGGATTGGAAGAATTAAGAGTGTTAAAATGGCCATACTACCTACTGTAATCCACAGCATCAATGAAATTCCTATCAGAATCTCAATGGCTTTTGCACAGAAACAGAAAAATCAACACTAAAATTTGTATGGAACTACAAAGACACAAAAGAACCAAAGCAATCTTGAGCAAGAATAAACTAGAGGCATTATGCTTTCTTAATTTCAAACCATACTAATCCAAACAGTAAGGAACTGGCATACAAACAAACACATAGACCAATGCAACAGAATAGAGAGCCCAGAGATGAACACATGTATATAGGGTCAACTAATTTTCAGCAAGGGTGACAAGCAAACACAATGTGGAAAGAACAGTCTTTTCAGTAGTGTCAGAAAACCATACATTCACATGGAAAAGATTGAAATTGAACCCTTATTTTATACCATATGCAAAAATCAAATCAAATTAAATTAAATGCAAAGCAGAGTTAAAGGGAAAATCTGAACTATAAAACTTTTAGAAGAAAACTTAGGGAAAAAATCTCCAAGAAAATGGTCTTAGAACAATTTTTTGGATTTGATACCAAAAGGGCAAACAACAAAAGCAAAGCAAACATAAATTAGTGGGACTGTGTCAAACTAAAAGCTTCAGAGAGCAAAGGAAAAAATCAAAAGAATAGAGACAATCTATAAAATGGGAGAAATAGTTCCAAAGTATATATTGTTAAGGAGTTAATATCTAAAACATATACAGAACTCAAACTCAATAACAAGAAAACAAAGCAACATTAAAAACCAGGGAGAGGATTTGAATTGATATTTTTCCAAAGACATACAGATAGCCTTATACAGAACATGAGGAGTTCTGTAGTGGCTCAGTGGGTTAAGAAACCAACTAGAGTCCATGAGGATGTGGGTTCTATCCCTGCCCTTGCTCAGTGGGTTAAGAATCTGGTGTTGCTGCAAGCTGTGTCTAGGTCATAGATATGGCTCAGATCCCACGTTGCTGTGGCTGTGGCATAAGCTGGCAGCTTCATCTCCAATTCAACCCCTAGCCTAGGAAATTCCTTATGCCACAGGTGCTGCCCTAAAACAGAAAAAAAAAATAGGTACATGAAAAGGTGCTCAATATCACTAACCAGCATGGAAATGCAAATCAAAATTTCAATGAGATATTGCTTTACATCTGTGTGAAAAGGAATTATCAAAAAGAAAAAAGATAAATGTTGGAAAGGATGTGGAGAAAAAAGAACTATTATGCACTGTTGGTCGAATGTAATTAGTTAAGCCATTATGGAAAACTGAATGGAAGTTCCCCCAAACATTAAAAATAGAACTACCATATGATCTAGCAATCCTACATCTGGATATATATGCAAAAGGAAATAATCAGTATGTCAAAGAGATGCTTGCACTTTCATATACATCATAGCATTATTCGCATTAGCTAGACTATGAAATCAGCCCAAATGTCTATTGATGGATGAATGGATAAAGAAAATGTGAGATATATATATATATATATATATATATATATATATATATATATATATATATATAATTTATATATATATAACTATTTAAAATACATATGTGTACGAATAGTATTAGGTATTTAAAGAAGGAAATCTTCCCATTTGCAACAACATGTTTGAATCTGGAGGGCGTTATGCTAAATGAAACAAGCCAGACAAAGGAAGATTAGAATTCTATTGTATCACTTACATGCAGAATCAAAAAGTTTTTTAAAAGGCAAATGTATAGAAACAAAATAAAATGGTGGTTTCCAGAGGCCAGTGGTTGGGGAAAATGTGGAGAGATTAGTCAAAGGGTACAAATTTTCTTTCTTTCTTTCTTTGTTCATTTGTTTATATCAGTGTAGACTCCAATTTCTGTTTTATTCAATGGGTTGTCATCTATTAATATCATTATTTGTTAGGAAACTCAAAATCTTCCCTATTTGGAGCCCCTTCAACCTGACATCTGCATCCTTTTGACATTTCACTGAAACCCTTGAGCACTTTAAAAATTTCTGGCCCAGCTAGAAGGTTCACCTTTTTTCTCCCCCTCCCTCAGTCCTGTGTCTAGCTATTTCTCTGATGAATTCTGGCTCCTTTTAGTGGGAAATGCCAGGGAACTCCCAAGTTTTCATTTATAAGTTCTGAGAATCCAATGTACAGCGTGAGAGTGTAGTTAATAATACTCTATTTTATACTTGAAATTTGTTATGAGAACAGATGTTAAGCACCCTCACCAAAAATATAACAATAATAATACTGTTAACCAGGTAAGTGATGGAAACATTCATTACTTCGATTGTGGTAATCATTTCACAACATTCCACATATGTCAATCATTACACTGTATACTTTAAATATATACAATTTTACTTGTCAGTTATACCTCAGTAAACTTGAAAACAAAAAACAAAAGCAAAGGCAAAAATGAGATATCACTGCACCCCTATTAAAATGTCTAAAATAAAAATTTTAAACCTGGGTATATTAAGTACTGGTAAGGATACAGAACAATAGGAATTCCCATTCACTGTTTATGGGAAAGCAAAATAGTACAGTATATTTGGAAATCAGAATTGCCAACAAGTGACATAAAATCAAATAGTAAGAAAGGAGCTGACAAGTTTATTTATTGGCATAAATATCTGCAACACATTTATTATAATTTTAATATGTATAGAATTTATATGATGTCAAATATCAAATGAGGAATACCAAATTTTCATATATGTAATCTGTGCTTTCTTTTTTTGATCAAAAAAAGAAATCTATTGATATTATTGACATAGTATTGATCTACTCAAATAACCAGCTTTGATCATTTTATTTTCTCTATTTCTTGCTGTTTTCTATTTCATTGATTTCTAGTTTAATCATTATTTACTTTCTTTTACTCTTGGAGAGTTTAACTCTTACTTTCACTTTTTTAAATATGAAAGCTGAGGTCATTAACTTCAGACTTTTCTTCTTTTTTGATATATGTATTTTAATGCTATAATTTTACTTCAAAATGCTACCTCAGCTGTATCCCACAAATTATATTTTAATTTTCATTCATTAAAATTACATTTAATATCATTTATAATTTCCTCATTAGATTGTGGGTTTTGTAAGACACATTTTATTTGGTTTTCACATATATGGGGATTATCAAAAAATATTATCAATCCCAAATTTAACTATGTTATGGTCAGACAGCACAGTAAGTCAATCCTCTAAAACCTATTTGGACTTCATTATATACCAATTTATGGTCTACTTTAATTAATGTTTTCAGTGAAGTTTTCCTTGTTGTGGCTAGATAGTACCTTACAGATGTCCACTGGTTGGTAATGTTAAGATCTTTTATATCCTTACTGCTTTTCATTGTACTTCTCCTAGCAATTGCAGACAGAAAAAGCAGTGAAATTTCAGTTAGAGATTTGTCTGATTCTTGTATTGGTTTGGTCAGTTTCTTCTTCAGTTAGTATTTTGAAACTGTTATTAAGCATAAACATTTGGAATTGTGTATCTGCTCTAGGAAATTAGTCTTTTACCATTATGAAATGTCCTTCTTTGCCCTCTTGTCCCAAATGTGACAAATAATATTCTCTACTGGAAGAAGAATATCGCATATCCAAGGCCCACCCCAAACTGACAGCGCTGTTTACTGTCAATTGCCCCTGGAAAATCACATAATAGGCAGCCATGTGTAAGTTTATTTCAGGGAAGAAGTGAAATATAATACAATCTCTATGGAAATGCCAATGGCAAGAGAGTCACCAACATTTGTCCTCATGGGTCATGTAGTCATTCAAGATGACAGTAGTATATATGCTGGGGATAAGAGGCAGAAATAAACTGTGAAATAGTCTGTGAGACACAAACTGAAAGATAGCCTAGTCACACCTCTAGGACAAAAACACAAATTTTCTTAATTATTCTGATATTTAGAAAAATACATGTTTCTTTTTTAGTGATCAGTACAAAAAAGATAAGTAATTTTTTTTTCTTTGGCATCATTCTAGTGTTCGTCCTATCTGTGGGAAGTTTTTCAGTATATTTTCATTTATTCTTTGTCCCCCATTTGCATTTGTATATGTATTTGTCATTGTTGCTGTTGTTGTTGTCTTCTTTGGGCTGCAACTGTGGCATATGGAAGTTCCCAGGCTAGGGCTCCAATCCAAGGTGCAGCTGCCAGCCTACGCCACAGCTACAGCAATGTGGGATCTGAGCTGTGTCTGCAAACTCCTCCACAGCTCATGGCAATGCCAGGTCCTTAACCCAGTGAGTGAGGCCAAGGATCAAACCTGCATTCCTCATGGATACCAGTTAGGTTCATTACCACTAAGCCACAATGGGAACTGCTGTATATGAAGTTATAAATTTCATCTTTTTTGTCTGTGCCTATAAGAAAATGGTAATTTTATATAGCCTGTTGCTAACCAGACATTATTCTATCTTATTTTCTTCTAGCTGTTATCTTTCTATTTCTATCTATCCCATTGCCTTTTTCATCTTACTTTCATTTCGCTCACGATCCACAGTCTTTCTCTACACTTGTCTTTTTTGAGCCTCAGTGATTACCAGATCCTTTGAGATGTTGATATGAGACATTTTGAGGTATTAAAATGTTTAGATGAGAGGATCTAGATGGTGGAGGAGTAAGGTGTGGTGCTCACCTTCTCCCACAAACACACAGAACAAAACCCATCTACATGTAGAATGATTCACACAGATCATCTACTGAACACTGGCAGAAGACTCTAAATCTCCAAAAAGGGCAAGAACCCATCCACATAACTGGGCAGAGCAAAAGGGGGAAAACGAAGGGAGAAAGAGGGAGAGTGAGAAAAGGAATCAGGATGGGGCTAGCACTCCTGAGAGGAAGCTGTGAAAGAGGAAAGGAACCCACACTCTGGCAAGCCACATAACCGACAGGTAGATCAGCTGAGACAAAGGGACCTCAAAGCCTCAGAGAAAAGTGCAGTGACTGGACTGAGGAGGACAAAGCAGAGTGAGAGCCCCACAGACCATCAGTACCACCATCCCCGGACATCACTGTAGAGATACTTGGGCAGGGACTGGGTGCTGAGACTCAGGATCCAAAGGTCAGTTCTGGGGAGAGGACTAGGGTTGGCTGTGTGGAGATAGCCTGTGTGGTTAGGGAGCGGTTGCCACAGGCAGGGAAGCAGAGTGCCACAGCCAAGGAAACCCAGGAGGAGGTCTGGGCACTCAGGAGAAGCAAGGTGCCACTGTTGGGGAAGGCACCATGGGGATATTGGTCCCTGTGGACTGCAGACTCTCAGAGGGTGGACTGCATCTGACACAGGCTACAGGTGGTGAGGTGACACCTGCAGGGGCTATGGGGAATAGGATGCCTCCTGTGTGGCCTTTGGGTGGCTGGGCACATCTTGTGCAGGATAAGGGCAGTAGGGGAGCAGAAAGGTACACAAAGAGTAATGCAGGGCCTCTTGCATGGTTTCCAGGTGGCAGAGGCAAACTACAGCAGAGATCTCAAACACCAGATGTGGGCATGGCCACCACCACTAGGGGGTCAGGGAACAGGTACCACCTGTGCCCCCAGTCACCCCAGAGGTTGGCACAGAGAAGGAGACTGCAACTGAGCACCACCTGTTGTTGCTCTCACTCCCCTGAGAATGCGCACACCCTGCTGCTACCACTGTCAAGCACTCTGGGCACTTCCCACACATGCCTGAAGATAACTGTCACTTCCCAGGGCCCTGCAACTAGAAGAGGCCTGTGCCACCTTCACACAGGTCCTTGCAACTGCCAAGGGCCCAGCAACCAGGCATTGGCTACTAGCCCTGCCCATTGCCTGTATCTCTTTGGAAGCTCATGCAGCACACAATAAATAAATAGTAAGACCTTCCAAAATACCCAGGGGTACTGGCACATATAAATAGCCCTCCAAGACTATAGTAGTTGTTTTAACTAAACACACAGAATAAGAAAAATATAAGCAAAATGAAGAAGCTCAGGAACCATTCCCAGTTAAAAGAACAGGAGAATTAATCTGAAGGAGCCAAAAATGAAACAGACCTCTACAATCTAACAGCTACTGAGTTCAAGAAGGAGACAGTGAAAGTACTGAAGGAATTAAGGGTGAATATAAAGGAATTAAGAGTGGATATGAACAGTGATGCAGACTACTTTAGAAAGGAACTGGAAAACATAAGGAGGAGCCAATAACAATTAGAAAATGCATTCACAGAAATGTAAGCTGAGTTAAAGGCACTGAAAAGCAGAATGAATAATGCTGAGGAATGAATTGGTGACTTGGAAGAGAGAATAATGGAAATCACCCCTTCAGGATAGCAGACAGAAAACCAAATGAAAAAAACATGAAAGCAATATAAGGAATCTATGGGATAATATAAAGCAGGCCAACCTGCACATAATAGGGATTTCAGAAGGAGAAAAAGAAAAGGGGATTGAAAATATATTTGAAGAAATTATGGCTGAAAACTTTCCACAAATAAAGGAAACATATACCAAGATACTGGG
The DNA here is from genome assembly GCF_054392235.1 of Sus scrofa. NCBI lineage: Eukaryota > Metazoa > Chordata > Mammalia > Artiodactyla > Suidae > Sus > Sus scrofa. The sequence goes on along the minus strand of NC_139389.1, from coordinate 29,092,366 downwards.
AAAACAAAGGGCCCCAAACATGTTGAACCCAAACAGGCCCACACCAAGACTTATTATAATAAAAATGACAAAAGTTAAGCACAAAGAGAGGATTCTAAAGGCAGAAAGAGAAAAACAAAGAATTAATTATAAGGGAATCCCCATAAGGTTATCAGCTGATTTTTCTACAGAAACACTACAGGCCAGAAAAGAGTGGCAAGATATATTCAAAATTCTAAAAGGAAAAAAATTGCAGCCTAGAACACACTTCCCAGCAAGAATTTCATTTAAACAAGAAGGAGAAATAAAGAATTTTCCAACAAACAAAAACTAAAAGATTGCACCAATTCTAAACCCATTCTAAAAGAAACACTTAAAGGGCTCCTCTAAATACAAATGAAGTAAGAAGAAATAGGATGGAGGAAATCACAATTGGAAAGCAATCACCTAAATAAGCCAGTACACAGATCTAAAAGAAAAAAAAAAACTATTGTAAAAGTGATGATAAATGCAAGGAACAGCAAAATGATAAACATGAAGATGTTTAAAAAAGGACTTCAACATCATAAAATGTGGGGAAAGAAAGTAAGAAAATCTAGATTCTTTTTTTTAAGAATGTGGTTGAGTCTATATGGCTATCAGGCTAAAGCAAACATATATAGGAAGGGGTTAACATACTTCAAAAACAGGGCAACCACAAATCAAACCAAACATTACATTCACAAAAACTAAAAAGAAGCGAACACAAGCATAAATGAAAAGGAAACCATCAAACCAAAAAAAGGAAAGGAACAAAGGAGAAACACAGAACCAAGTGGAAAACAAAGTTTGAAATGGCAATAAATACATATTTATCAACAATTACCTTAAATGTCAATGGACTGAATGATGCAGCCAAAAGATTCAGAGTGGTAGATTGGATAAAAAAGGAATAAGAAAAAACAAGAGCCACAATACAAGAAACTCACCTTACAGTAAAGGATACATACAAATTGAAAGTGAGGAGATAGAAAAAGATATTTCATGCAAATGAAAAAGATAGGAAAGCAGGAGTTGAAATACTCACATCAGACAAAATAGACTTTAAAATGAAAGTCATAAGGAAAGACAAAGAAAAACACTAATGATAAATGGGTCCAGTCAAGAAGATATTACAATTGTCAATATATATGCCCCTAATATAGGAGAACCCAGATACATACCACAAATACTAACAGGCATAAAAGACAAAATTTATGAGACTACAATAATAGGAGAGGACTTTAACACCCCACTCACATCAATGGACATGTCCTCTAGACAGAAAATCAATAAGGCAACAGAAACCCTAAATGACTCTAAATGATGCCATTTCAATTAGACTTAATTGAAATTTTTAGGACATTACATCCAAAAAATCAGAATATACTTTCTTTTCAAGTGCACATGGAACATCCTCAAGGACTGACCATATACTGAGGCACAGAATGAACCTAAACAAATTTAAGAGTATAGAAATTATTTCAAGTGTCTTCTCTGACCACAATGGCATGGAACTAGAAATCAACCACAGGAAAAGAAATGAGAAAAAACTGAGGACATGCAGATTAGAAAACATGCTACTAAAAAACCAATGGGTCAGTGAGGAAATCAAAAGGGAAATTAAAAATACCTCCAGACAAATGATACTTAAACACAGCCATTCGAAATCTATGGAATGCTGCAAAAGCAGCTCTTAGAGGCAATGTCATAGCTATAGAGGCCATCCTCAGAAAAGAAGAAAATATCTCAAATCAACAACTTAACCCATCACCTAAAGTAATTAGAATAAGAAAACAAACAAAACCTAAAGAAAGCAGAAGGAAGGAAATTGTAAAGATCAGAGGGTAAATCAATAAAAAAGAGGTTCAAAAAACAAATAGAAAAAAATAAATAAAACCAAGAGCTGATTCTATGAAAGGGTAAAAAATATTGACAAACCTCTGGCTAGACTCCCCAAGAAGAGGAGAGAAAGAACTCAAATAAACAAATATGGCATGAAAAAGGAGAATTCGCAACAGATACTGCAGAAATATAAAAAAACATAAAAAAATACTATGAACAATTACATGCCAATACATTTGACAACCTAAAAGAAATAGACAACTTTTTAGAGACGTGCAGTCCACCAAACCTGATGCATGTAAATCAATGATAGTAGAACTCACCCTCACACCATGTACAAAATTAAACTCAAAATGGCTTAAAGACTTAAATGTAAGACAAGACACCATCAAACTCCTAGAAGACAACATAAGCAAAACATTCTCTTTCATAAATCATACAAATGTTTTCTTAGGTCAGACTCCCAAGGCAACAGAAAAATAAATAAATAAATAAATAAATAAATAGGACCTAATCAAACTTACAAGCTTTTGCAGCACAGGAAATCACTAAAAAAAAAAAAAAAAAAAAAAAAAAAAAAAAAAAAAAAAAAAAAAAGACAACCTATGAAATGCAAGAAAATATTTTCAAACAATGCAACTGACAAAGGCTTAATCTCTAAAATATACAAGCAAATTATACAATGCAATGGAAAAAAACAAAAAACAAAAAAAACACAACCTATTTGAAAAATGAGCAGAGGACCTGAATAGACATTTCTTCAGAGAAGATATATGGATGGCCAATAGGCACATGAAAAAATGTTCAACATCACTATTAAAGAAATGCAAATCAAAACTACAATGAAATGCCATCTCACACTGGTCAGAATGACCATCTTTTTTATTTTATTTAATTAATTTATTTATTTACTTACTTATTTGCTTTTTAGGGCCGCACCTGCCTCATATGCAAGTTCCAAGGCTAGAGTTGAACTGGCCCTGCACCACAAGCCTATGCCACAACCATAGCAATGCAGGATCTTAGCCGCATCTGCAATCTATGCCACAGCTCACAGCAATGCCAGATCCTTAACCTACTGAACAAGGCCAGGGATTAAACCCGCATCCTCATGGATACTAGTCAGGTTTGCTACTGTTGAGCCATGAAAGGAACTCCAGAATGGTCATCACCAAAAAGTCTACAAATAATAAATGCTGGAGAGAGTGTGTAGAAAAGGATATCCTCTTACATGTTTGTGGGAATGTACACTGGTGCCACCACTATGGAAAACAGTATGGAGGTACCTCAGAAAACTCAATATAGAACTAACGTATGACCCAGCAATCCCACTCCTGGGCATATATCTGGACAAAACTTCCATTTAAGAAGATACATGCACCCCTATGTTCATTGCGGCAGTATTCACAATAGCCAAGACGTGGAATCAACCTAAATGTCCATTGACAGATGAATGCATTAAGATGCAGTACATGTACACAATGGACTACTACTCAGCCATAAAAAGGAACAAAATAATGCCATTTGCAGCAACATGCTTGGAAATAGAGACTCATGCTAAGTAAGTCAGACAGAGAAAGACACATACCATATGATATCACTTATATGTGGAATCTAATATATGACAAAAATGAACCTATCTACATAAAAGAAACAAAATTATGGACATGGAGAACAGACTTGTGGTTGTGGAGGGGGAGGGGAAAGGCATGGGATATACTGCAGAGTTTGCAGTTAGTAGATGCAAACTATTGCACTGGAAGTGGATAACCAATGAGATCCTGCTGTATAGCACAGAGAACTATACCTACTGACTTGTGATGGAACATGACGGAGGATAATGTGAGATAAAGAATGTATATATGTGTGTATATGTGTATTCATAAATGTATATATGTATGACTGGGACAATTCACTGTATAGCAGAAATTGACAGAACATTGTAAATCAACTATAATTTTAAAAAATATGTTTAGATGAGAAATGCTGGTGAATAAAGCCTAAAGTTATTATTTGTAGAATTTTTTTACAAAGTATTTCAACTTTGATTATCTATTATAATTTCTGATTTTACATTTCCTTGATGTGCTCATTTTAATTTACCCAAATCTTCTAGGAGCCAAACTGTAATTAAAGTGACTAATAGATTAATTTTTTTTTTTGTCTTTTTGCCATTTCTTGGGCCACTCCCACGGCATATGGAGGTTCCCAGGCTAGCGATCCGATCGGAGCTGTAGCCACCGGCCTATGCCAGAGCCACAGCAACGTGAGATCCGATCTGCGTCTGCAACCTACACCACAGCTCACGGCAACGCCGGATCGTTAACCCACTAAGCAAGGACAGGGGCTGAACCCGCAACTTCATGGTTCCTAGTCGGATTCCTTAACCACTGCGCCATGATGGGAACGCCTAATAGATTCATTTTTGATGATTTTAGAGAAATCCTTTTTTGTCTTTTTAGGACCACACCCACATTATATGGAAGTTCCCGGGTTAGGGGGTCCAATCAGAACTGAAGCTGCCAGCCTATGCCACAGCCACAGCCACAGAATGCAGGATCCAAGCTGTGTCTGTGACCTACACCACAGGTCACTGGCAGTGCCAGATCCTTAACCAGAAATGGAACCCACATCCTCATGTATACTAGTCAGGTTTGTTACTGCTGAGCCACAATGGGAACTCCTAAAGAAATTCTTTTTAACAAACATACTCAATAAGTCTTTACTGTGAACAAAAATGGGGCCTAATTAACATTTTTGCATGGCAAAGGAAACCATAAGCAAAACAAAGAGACAACCACAGAATGGGAAAAAATATTTGCAAGTGAAGCAACAGATAATGGGTTACTCTCCAAAATGTACAAACACCTCCTGCAACTCAATATCAAAAAATAAACAACTCAATCAAAAAATGGGCAGAAGATCTAAATTGACATTTCTCCAAAGAAGACATAATGGATGAGCAAAAAACACATGAAAAGTTGCTCAATATCACTAATTATTAGAGATATGCGAATTAAAACTACAATGAGGTACCACCTTAAAACCCCATAATGGCCTTCATCAAAAATAAAAGCCATAAAATAATAAATTTTATAAAATAGTAAATGCTGGAGAGGGTGTGGAGAAAAGGGAACCATCTGTAAATAAATAATAAATGCTGGAGAGGGTGTGGAGAAAAGGGAACCATCTGTAAATAAATAATAAATGCTGGAGAGGGTGTGGAGAAAAGGGAACTCTCTTACACTTCTGGCGGGAATGTACATTGGTGCCACAGCAATGGAAAACAGTACGGAGGTTCCTCAAAAAACTAAAAATGGAACTACCATATGATCCAGAACTCCTGCTCCTGGGCATCTATTCAGAGAAAACCATAATTAAAAAAGATACATGCACTACAATTTTCATTGCAGCACTTTTACAATAGCCAAGACATGGAAGCAACCTAAATGTTCATCAACAGAGGAATGAATAAAGAAGATGTGGTACATATGTACAGTTGAACATTACTCAGCCGTAAAAAAGAATGAAATAATGCCATTTGCAGCAACATGGACCTAGAAACTATCACACTAATTGAAGTTAGATAGCGAAAGGCAAACATAATATACTATCACCTATATGTGGAATCTAAAAAAAAAAAAAATGGATACAAAATTTGAGGAACAAAAACAGACTGGCAGACCGTGAAAAACTTATGGTTACCAAAGGGGACGAGTGGGAGGTTGGGAGGGATGGACTGGGGGCTTGAGATTGGCATATGAACACTGAGATAAACGGAATGGTTGGCCAATGGGGACCTGCTGTATAGCACAGAGAACTCTTCCCATTATTCTGCGATAATGTATGCGGGAGAAGAAAATGAGAAAGAGTGGATATGGTTGTATGTATGACTGGGTTACTTTGTTGTACAGCAGAAATTATCACAACCTTGTAAATTAACTATACTTCGATAAAACTTAAAAAAAAAATCCTTACTGTTAACATCTCTGAAGGTCAAGGGTATAATTTCTCCTTTGTCATTCCATGATTGCTGAACGCAATGACACCTAACTGAATAGCTATCTGTTTCCCAGTTTTATAGGTTGAATTTAGTTTTTCTTACATAGGTTTGTCAGAAAAATCCTCAGAAGAAACAGGCTGTGAGTTTCATTGCCCTTTTTACCTCTACTTACTCACTGCTGTTATTTTCCCTTTGGGTTTTCATATTCCAAAATGCATTAAACATGGCATCTTTTTAATGGTCCTCAGTACACAAATGCTTCTGAAAACCTGTTTCTCAAATAGAATTTTATACAATTTTTAAATGCACCTTTTCTTCCACACATTGCCTTCTTTTGTCATCACATCTCCTCTGACTCTGACATTCCCACTTCCTTCTTTCACTTGTAAGGACCCCTACAATTACATTTGACTCACCTAGATAATCAAAGATAATTTCCCATCTCAGTTATCTTTAACTGTCTCATTTCAGTGTCTTTAACTTAATCACATTTATAGAGGGGTTTTTTCGTTTTTTTTTTTTTTTTTTCTTTTTCTTTTTTTTCTGCTCTGTAAGGTAACATACTCAACCGAATCCAAGAAATAGTATATAGGCATGTTGTAGCATGAGAAAATTGTTTACTCATCTGTTACCAAATAGTATTCTATTGTATGGATATACCATAATTGATTCATCTATCAACTTGTTCACGAACATTTGGTTTGTTTTCATTTTCTAAATATTAAATGAAACTGCTGTGTACTTTCTAGAAAAGTATTTGTGTTAGGCATGTGACTTAACTTCTCTTGAAAGTAAAATGGCAGAATCATATATTTTCTAGTTAACTTAGTTACATTCTAAGCACAATTATTTTACTCCGACTTTTCGTGGATTTAATTTGCTTTTATTTTTATCAGCTGTTAAGTGGAGGCTTTGATTTTTTTTAAGTTTTTATAATTTTAAAACTTACTTTCCATTTACGATTATTACAAAACATTTGCTATATTGCTTATTTTTGTTATATTCACTAGTTGTTGTATTTTTTAAATTCCACATGGAAGTAATGTCATACAGTATTTGTCTTTCTCTGACTTATTTCACTTAGCATAATGCCCTCCAAGTCCATCAGTGTTGCTGCAAGTGGCAACATTTTGTTCTTTCTTATAACTGAGTAGTAGTCCACTGTGTGAGTGTGTACTACTTCTTTATGCATTCATCTCTTGTTGAACATTTAGGTTATTTCTATTTCTTGGCAAGTGTAAATAATAAACATTCAAATGCATGTATCTTTTCAAATTAGTGTTTTGGTTTGTTGAGATAAATACCTAAAAGTGGAATTGCTGGATCATATGGTAGTTTTATTTTTAGTTTTTTGAGAAATCTCCATACCATTTTCTACAATGGCTGTACCAATTTATATTCCCACCAACAGTTTATGAGGTTTCCCTTTCTCCACATCCTTGCCAACATTTGTTATTTGTGTCTTTTTGATGATACCCATTCTGATAGGTGTGACGTGATATCTCACCATGGCTTTGATTTGCATTTCCCAATGATCAGTGATGTTGAGTATCTTTTTCATGTGCTTGTTGGCCATCTGCATTTCATCTTTGGAAAATGTCTATTCAGTTCTTCTGCCCATTTTTAATTGGGTTGTATGTTTTTTGATGTTGAGTTGTGTGAGTTGTGTATATGTGTTGGATATTAATCCCTTATTGGCAAAAATATTTGCACATATTTTCTCCCATTCAGTAGGTTGTCTTTTCATTTCATCAATGATTTTCCATAGCTGTGCAAAAGCTTTTAAATTTAATTAGGTCCATTTTGTTTATTTTTGGCTTTCTCTCCTTTATGTTAGGAGACTATCCAAAAAAAAAAAAATATTGCTGTGATTTATATCAAAGTGTTCTACCTCTGTTTCCCTCTAGGAGTTTTATAGTAGCCAGTCTTAAATTTGTCTTTATTCCATTTTGAGGGTTTTTTTCCAAATGGTATGAGGGCGTGTTCTAAATTCATTGATTTACATGTGGCCATCCAGCTTTCCCAACACCACTTATTGAAGGCACTATCTTTTATCCATTGTATATTCTTCCTGCTTTATCATAAAACAACCAACCATGAGTGAGTGAGTTTATTTCTAGGTTCTCTATCCTGTTCCATTGAGCTATGTGTCTATTTTTGTGACAGTACTATATTGTTTTGATTACCATAGCTTTGTAACATAGTCTGAAGTCAAGAAATCTGATTCCTTCAGCTCTTTCCTTCTTTCTCAAGATTGTTTTAGCTATTTGGATTATTTGTGTTCCTTACAAATTTTAATATTATTTGTTTTGGTTCTGTGAAAAAAATGCCATTGGTATTTTGATAGGGACTGTCTTGGGTAGTATGGGTGTTTTAGCATATTAATTCCTTCAATCCTGAATGTATCTTTCCATCTGTTTCAGTTATTTCCATTTCTTTCTTCAGTGTCTTATAGTTTTCTGAGAACAAGACTTTCATCCCCTTAGTTAGATGTATTCACAGGTATTTTATTCTTTTTGATGCAATGATAAATGGGATTGTTACCTTACTTTCTCTTTCTGATGGTTCACTGTTAGTGTATAGAAATGCAACAGATTTTTGTAAATAATTTGGCGTCCTGCAACTTTACCAAATTCATTAATGAACTCTAGTAATTTTTTGATAGTGTGTTTGGGATTGTCTATGTACAGTATCAGGTGACAATTCACTTCTGCCTTTTCAATTTGGATGTCTTTTATTTATTTGACTTGTATGATTGCAGTGGCTAGGAATTCCAATACTATCTTTATAAAAGTGGAGATAGTGGGCATCTTTGTCTTCTTCCTGATTTAGAAGAAATATTTTCAGCTTTTCACAATTGAGTATGATGTTAGCTGTGGACTTGTCATATATAGCCTTTTATCACACTGAGGTAATTTCCCCCTATACCCACATCGTTCAGAGTTTGTTTTTTTGTTTTTTTGTTTTTTTTTTGTCTTTTTGCTATTTCTTTGGGCCGCTCCCGCGGCATATGGAGGTTCCCAGGCTAGGGGTCGAATCGGAGCTGTAGCCCTGGCCTACACCAGAGCCACAGCAACACTGGATCCGAGCCGTGTCTGCAACCTACACCACAGCTCACGGCAATGCCGGATCCATAACCCACTGAGCAAGGGCAGGGACCGAACCCACAACCTCATGGTTCCTAGTCAGATTTGTTAACCACTGCGCCACGACAGGAACTCCCCGTTCAGAGTTTTTATCAAAAATGGATGTTGAGTTGTGTCAAATGCTTTTTCTGCATCTAGTAAGATGATCGTATGACTATTCTTTATTTTATTAATGTGTTGTATCACATTTATTTACAAATGTTAAACTATCCTTGCACCCCTGGAATGAATCCCAACTGATCATGATATATGATCCTTTTAATGTATTCTTGCCTTCAGTTTGCTGGAGTTTGTTGAGGATTTTTGCACCTATTTTTTATAAAAGTACAGTTGATTTACAAGGTTGTGCCAAATTTAGATTTTTGCAACTAAGTGTATCAGGGATGTTGATGTAATTTTCTGGCTTTATATTTGTTGTGTCTGATTTGGGGATCAAGCTAATGTCTTGTAAAATGAGTTTGAAAGTGCCCTTTCTTCTTCAATTTTTTGAAATAATTATGAAAATCATAAGTGTTTGCCTCTGTAAATGTTTGGTAGAATTTACCTGTGAATTTTCTTTTTCTAATTCCTTTATTTGTGCATTTAGATTGTTTGAGTTTTTTTGGTTTGTTTGTTTCATGAAATAGGCCTCTATCACAATGAACTTTCCTCTTAGAACGTTTCCCCTGCATCTTATAGATTTTGGACAAATGTCCATTTTCACTTGACTCCAAGTACTTATTTATTTCCTTTTTGAGAGCATCAATGACCCATTCATTCCTTAGTTAATCACCATGTGTTTATTTGTTTTTCATTTTTCTTCTTGTAGTTAATTTCTAGTTTTATAAAACTGTGGTTGGAAAATATGTTTGATATGATCTTAATTTGCTTAAATTTATCAACATTGGTTTTGTGGCCTAACATATGATCTTTTCTGGAGAATGTGTTCTTTGGGGTGAAAGGGGACTAAGAATGAATACTGATCCTAATTGCATACATCTTATTTTTTTGTTTTTCAGAAAATTGTTCTGACAAAAATATAATAATAATAGTGCTTGGAATCATTGCTGCAATAATGACACTTTTATTTTTATTTTTTTGCATACATTTTTTCAAAACAAGAGGTAAGATATAAAAATATAATGCAATCAATTATAATAAAGCCAATATAATGAGTGGTGAAAATTAGGAAAAGACATCAATTTTGTCTTGATACATTACCTATATTGAAAAAAACAAGACTGGGAGTTCCTGTTGTGGCTCAGCAGGTTAAGAACCCAACTTTTGTCCATGAAGGTGTAAGTTCAAACCTTGACCTCACTAACTAGGTTAAGGATCCAGTGTTTTGCAGCAAGTTGTTGCATAGGTCACAGATGCAGCCTGGATCCAGTGTTGCCATGGCTGTGGTGTAGGACTGCATTTGCAGTTTCAGTCAGACCCCTATCCTAGGAACTTCCACATGCCACAGATGTGGCCATAAAAAAAGAAAAAATAAGATTATCGGGGAAGGAAAAAAAAATCCTCCTACCTATCTTTGTTTCTTTGGCTGGTCTAATACTTAAATTGACACAAGGCAGAGTAACAAAAGAAAAAAATAACTTTGTCCATACAGAGGTCTCATAGATGTGAGACCCAAGAAGTAATTAAAGTAGGGTACTTATGTATTTTTTAGATAAATAAATAAATAAATAAATTTATGTGTGAAGAACTGACCTGGCAAAGAAACTTAGACTTTGGTACTAAGTACTAATTTGTGAATAAACTAAGCAGAGTTTGTTTACACAGCATTCTCAGATTTTTATCTCTGGTCATAAAGATGTATCTCTACCTCCTGGTGCAGTAAGGGTATCTTTCACATAGGAGATTGATTTTCTGTTTTCAGGGCAGTCAGAAAGGAGGGTCAGAATGTCTTTGCATTGGCTGTTTTACAAGTACCTTTAATTCAAAATACTCAATATGCCACTTTGGCATATTTTAGGGTGGCCTACAATACACCTCCTTAAGATCAAAATAACAATGGAAAGTTTTCCTTTCATAGCATGTTTAAACTGAACATTTGTTTATAATCAGTCTATTTATGGACTTATTCTGAAGTAAAAACAATAGGTATATTTTTGTGGCTAAAGTTGTTACTGCTGAGAAGACAGAAACCAGGAAGCTGTGATGATGTGATGCAAAGATTATCCTAAACTCAAAAAATGTCACCTGGTCATCAATGATCTCTGCCTCTAGGTATTTATGGCCTGTGTAATCTTCTCCTTTTGAGTAATTGTTTCCTTATCTGAAGTTTGAAGGGCTATCACATCAATTATTATGGTACAAAAGATTCTGATTCTGTCTGGCTACCAGACTCTCTTCCTTTTATTCTCAACAAAGTAAGTTGTCAGGTTAGGGAAAACCACATGGCAAGGATCTGATGGCAGCTTTAAGCAAATAGCCAGCTAAGAACTAAGATCCTCAAACCAATAGCCATTCTGTTGGAAGTCCGCCTGCAGCCATACAAATGAGCTTGAAACACATCCTTCTCTAGCCAAGATCCCAGTGGTGACCAACACCTTCATTTCACCCTCATGAAAAATCCTGAGGTAGAGAACCCAGCAAAACTATATCTTATGCTTGGTCTACACAAAATATGAGATAATAAATTTGTATTTTTAAGCCACTAAATTTGTGGTCATTTACTATTTAACAACAGATAACGAATACAAGCTATATTAATAATTATCCTTAGAAAACAGGCATTAGCTCAGAATAGGTCAAGCAAAATGAGACATGAACTAATTATAATTCATGTGCAGGGAATCTAGTGATTTTTTTTAATTCTTATAATTCTGATAAAAACTTTCTTGTTCAAGATGTATAATCTCTTAATTATTGCTATATAAAGTTAACTAAATTTTTGTTGAGAACTTTGCATTCATATTCATAAATTTCATTTGCTCTTTCTCATCAGGCCTCATTTCTTGAGGGCTTGAGTGGAATGATCCCATGATAATTCTTTCCTTAGGTTTAGAGTATCTTCCAATTAAATGTCATGTAAAATCAGCCAAGACCCTTAAAATATTTAAGCCTTCCATAACATAACTGCTAATTAATATATTTTTGAATTAGTGTGGAATAGAAAACAGTATGATTTAAAAGCTTGACCACATGCTAATGCCTAAAAATATAGTTTTTTCTGAAAATTAATAAAAATAATTATACAATCATATAAAAATGTCATGTTTATAATATAAAATATTAATTTAATATTATGCTTCTACTCTGTTTCCTATAAGCCTAAGAGGCCTAATAAAAGATTCTTTTCCCTTTCAGGTTCTCTCCATGGACATTCAGGTAGGATTGAAATATTAACACTCCCCCCTAATAGAAATTATCAATTAAATCACGTAAGCATAAAAATAAGATAATGTTATTAATTATATTGGAGTTCATTTATAAGTATTTGTTTATTAGTTTGCCAGGGCTTCCATAACAAAATACCACAAACTAGATTGTGTAAGTAACAAAATTTGTTGTCTTATAGTTCTGGAGAATATAAGTTTGAGATCAAGACATCAGCAGGGTTGGTTCCTTTGAAGTGATGAGAGAGAGTCTATCCCATCACTACTTGTGGTTTGTTGGAAATCTGTTGCATTTCTGGGCTTGTAGATTTCTGACTTTATCTTCACATGACATTCTTTCTGTGTCTCTTCACACTGTCCTTCTTAATGCATGTCTGTCTCTATGCCCAAATTTTCCATTTTCATAAGGATAGCAGTCATATTGGATTAGGGCATACCCTAATGACCTCATTTTAACTAATTACATCTGCAATGATGTTATTTCAAATAAGGTCACATTCTGAGGTACCATGTGATAAGACCAGCATATGAATTTCTACAGAACACAATTCAGCCTATAACAATTCATTACTTTGATTTGTGGCCCAGAATGTGATCTAATCTAAAGAATGTTCCCTGCGTGCTTGAGAAGAATGTGTATTCTGCTGCTCTTGGATGGAATAGTCTATAAATATCTATAAAGTTCATCTGGTCTAGTGCAGCATTTAAGGCCTGTGTCTCCTCACTGATTTTCTGTCTGGATAATCCATCCAACTCTGTAAGTGGGGTGTTAAAGTCCCCCACTATTATTGTCAATTTATCTCTTTTTTTTTTTTTTTTTTTTTTTTTTTTTTTTTTTTTTTTTGTCTTTTTGCTATTTCTTGGGCCGCTCCCGCGGCATATGGAGGTTCCCAGGCTAGGGGTCCAATTTCTCTTTTTAAGGCTGTTAGCAGTTGCTTTATATATTGAGGTGCTCCTATGTTGTGTGCATATGTATTTACAATTGTTATATTACTTGGGTTTATCCTTTGATCATTATGTAATTACCTTCTTTGTCTCTTAAAACATTCTTTATTTTAAGGTCTATTTTTTTCTGATATGAGTATTGCTATTCCAGCTTTCTTTTGATTTCCATTTGCCTGGAATATCCTCTTCCATTCTCTTACTTTCAGTTTGTATGTGTCCCTAAAACTGAAGTGAGCCTCTTGTAGACAGCATATATATGGGTCTTATTTTTGTATCCATTCAGCAAGTCTATGGCTATTGGTTGGAGCATTTAGTCCACTTACATTTAAGACAATTATTGACATGTATGTTCTTATTGCCATTTTGTTAATTGTTTTGGATTTATTTTTGTTAGTCTTTTTTCTTCCATTCTCTTAGTCTCCTGTGGTTTAATGATTATCTTTAGTGTTAGGTTTGGATTATTGTTTCTTATTTGTGTATCTACTGTAGATTTTTGGTTTGCAGTTACCATGACAACCTATGATTATTTTTATTGAATAATCAACTGAATAAATTAATAATATTTCTATCTCTCTTTGTTTTTCATATATTGTTGTAATAGACAATACTGAGTTCCATTAGTCATTTTTACATTGTAAACATAGCCTTTTGGAACTTTTGTCAAGTATTGCCTTGTTCCTTGTTCTTTTATTGTCCTTGAAACAAACACGTTCCACACATGTTGTATGTCTTAAATTTATATTATTTTATTTTATTTGCCACCGTGCAGAAAGAATATGGAGTTCCCATGTCAGGGATCGGATCTGAGCCTCATTTGCTACTTACACCACAGCTGCAGCAATGCTGGATCCTTAACCCACTGTGCTGGGCTGGGGCTCAAACCTGTGTTTCAGAGCTCCCAAGATGCCTCCAATCTCATTGCACCACAGTAGGAACTCCTATTTTTTAAAAATTTTGTCACAGTATAGTTCACTTACAATGGTGTGTTTCAGGTGTATAACAAAGTGATACAGTTATACATATAAATATATCCATTCCTTTTCAGATTCTTTAAATTTACATTAGTATGTCTTATTTTTTTCTCATTCCAACTGAAGTCACCAAAATTATTTCCATTTGCACTTAAGCTCTATTGGTTTTCCATGATGCAAGGTGTTCTCTATAAAAAAATCTATGTATATGAAATGTTTTTGACAATGGATTCTGCTAATTATATTTACTTCTGAATTTATGAATATTTAGGTGGAGGAAATGTACACTTTCTCTAAAACATACTCAGATCATTTTCTTTTTAAACCACTATACAAATTGGGTAAAGTTTATTTTTATTCTTATTGAGATGTTTAGAATTAATTACCCTCTATTACAATAGATATTAGATAATAAACAATCTTTAGTTCTCAGTAAGTAACATTAGTAAAAAGTAAATAAACTGAGGAAACAAACAAAAAAAACATAATAATTGGCATATTGCAGAACCGAACTCTCGTTTTTCAATTCTTTTAAAGACACAGGTTAATAGTAGCAATGTTATTGAGCTGATTTTTTTAAGGTGTGATTTTTTTTTTAATTTTCTAAAGATTTTTATTTTTTCCATTGGAGTTGGTTTACAGTGTTCTGTCAATTTCTACTGTACAGCATAGTGACTCAGTCACAAATATATATACATTCTTTTTCTCATATTATCCTCCATCATGTTGCATCACAAGTGACTAGATGTAGTTCTCTGTGCTATACAGCAGGATCTCATTGCTTATCCACTCCAAATGCAATAGTTTAAGTGAAGGTTTCCCATACAAAGAAAATTCTTATTGTAAGTTTGAATATATTTCAAATTCATGGCATAATTTTTTAAATTTCATTTTATTGTGGTAAGAACACAATGTGAGCTCTACCCTCTTAACAAATGTTTAAGTGTACAATACAATTTTGTTAACTATAGGTACAATGTTGCGCAGCAAATCTCTAGGATGTATGTCCCTTCGTTAGTAATTTCCCATTTGACCCTCAACATGGCCCCTGACAACCATTATTTCACTCTTTAATTCTATTGATTTGACTCTTTTAGATGCTATATGTCAATCATGCAGTAATTGCCTTTTTGTAGCTGACAAGTCACTTGACATAATATCTTCAAGGTTTATCCACATTGTCACATATTGCAGAATTTCCTTCTTCTTAATGCTGAACAATATTATATGGTATGTATAAACCTCTTTATTCTTTCATCTTTAGTGGGCATTTAGGTTGTTTCCACATCTCAGGTAATGTGAATAATGTTGCAGTGAACATGGGAGTAGTAATACCTATTTATAATCCTGCTTTCAATTCTTTTGGATAAATATCACAAGTGAGACTGTTGGATCATATGGTAGTCTCTTTTTATTTCTTGAGAAACCTCCATTGGATAAAGGAGGCACCATTTGGTATTCTCACCAATGATGTAAAAGAATTAAATTTCTGTATACCTTTAGTAACACCTGTTATCTTTATTCAATATACTTATCCTGACAATTGTGAAATAATATTACATGGTGCTTTTCATTCACATTTCGCTGATGGTCAGTGATGTTGAGCACATTTTCATATACTTTTTGCCATTTGCATATTTTCTTTGGAGAAATGTCTATTCAAGTCCATAGACCATTTTTAACTGGGTTAGGAGGGTTTCTCTTCTTTTGTTGTCAATGAATTAGACAAGTTCCTTATATATCTTTGAGGTTAATATATTATTAGATATATGATTTGAAAATATTCGCTCAAATTCCATAGGTGACTTTTTCATTTTTGATTGTTTCCCTTGCTATGCGGAAGATTTTTAGTTTTATGTAACCCTTAAATTTGTTTTTTTTCTTTGCTCTTTATTTTTGCCAGTGCTTTTGCTGTTAAGAAATTATTACCCAAGAAAGTATTCTCAAAATTAATATCATGGGGAGTTCCCGTCGTGGCACAGTGGTTAACGAATCCGACTAGGAACCATGAGGTTACGGGTTCGGTCCCTGCCCTTGCTCAGTGGGTTAATGATCCGGCGTTGCCGTGAGCTGTGGTGTAGGTTGCAGACGCGGCTCTGATCCCACATTGCTGTGGCTCTGGCGCAGGCTGGTGGCTACAGCTCCGATTGGACCCCTAGCCTGGGAACCTCCATATGCCGCGGGAGCGGCCCAAGAAATAGCAACAACAACAACAACAACAAAAAAGACAAAAGACAAAAAAAAAAAAAATTAATATCATGAAGCTTTGGCCTTAAGTGTTTTTCTAGGACTTTTATACTTTGGGGTCTTATTTTTGAATCTTTCTTCCATTTTGGGTATATTTGACTGTATGGTATAAGATAAGGGTCAATTTCATTCTTTTGAATGTGAATATTCAGTTTTCCAGACAAAATTTGTTGAAAAGAGTATTCCTTCTTCATTGTGCATTCTTGACACCCTTAACAAAGATCAGTTGATCACATATTTGTATATTTTGAAAGGGGGAATCTCTATTCTGTCCCATAAGTTTACATGTCTATCTTTATGCCAGTACAGTACTATTTGATTAGTGTGCATTTATATTATATTTTGGAATCAGAAAAGGTGATGTTTCCAGCTGCATTCTTTCTCAAAATTGATTAGCCATTTATGGTCTTCTGAAATTCCACATAAATGTTAGTTTTTTTTCTATTTCTGTGAAGAAATGCTGTTGGGAGTTTGGTAGGGAATGTATTGAATAGGCAGATTGCTGTGCTTAACACAGACATTTTAACAATACTGAGTTTTTAAATCAATGAACATGGAATAACATTCCATTTGCTGGTCTTCCTTAATTTCTGTCATCAATGTTTTGTAGTTGTCGGTATGCAAGTCTTTCACTCTTAGGTTTATTCCTAAATATTATTGAGATGATGTTAGTTGTGGGCTTTTCATATATGGCTTTTATAATGTTGAGGTAAATTCCCTTCAATAACCAGTTTGTTAAGAGGGTGAAAAGGTATTCAGTTTTGTCCAATGCTTTATCTGCATCTATTGAGATAACCATATGATGGTCATACTTTATTTTGTTAATGTGGTCTGTTATATTAATTGATTTTGGTATGTTGAACCATCCTTGTATGCTGGGGATAAATGCCCCTTGTTTTTTTTTTTTTTCCCATGGCCTGTGATCATTTTAATGTTTTCAATGTGTTGTTGGATTTAACTTTCAAGTATTTTGTTGAGTTTTGCATATATATTTATCAAGGATATTGACCTAGTGATTTATTCTTTTGTGCTTTTTTCTGTTTTGGAATCAAGGTAATTCTGGCCTCATAAGGTGATTTTGAAAGGGTCTTCTCCTCTTATTTTTTGAAAAAGTTTGCCATTAACTTTTCTTAAATGATTCATAGTCAAATACAAAAAAATAGAAAGAAGTAAGAGAAGAGAGATTCATCACATACAAGAGCACCCTCATAAGGGTATCAGTGGATTTACCAGAAGAAATCTTACAGCTAAGGAGAGACTAGGATGATATACTCATAGCGCTGAAAGAAAAATAACAGCCAACCAAGAATACTGTATTTGGCAAAACTATACTTAAAAATGAAGGAAAAAGAAATAATTTGAAAACCAAAGGAAAAAAAAAAAAAAGCTGAAATACTCGTCACCACTAAACCTGCTTCACAAGGAAAATTAAATGAAGTTTTTCAAGTTGAAATGAAAGGATGTTGTTAGTAACATAACAACATTTGAAAATATTAAATTCACTGGTAAATACATATAGATAGTCAACTTCAAAATACCTTAACACTGTAATGGTAGTTCATAAACTACTTTTAACTTTAGGGGAAAAAAATTAAAAAAACAAACTATTAAAAATAACCAAAGGTATAATAATTTGTTAATGGATACACAACCAAAAAAGGTAAATTGTAAAGCAATATAAAATAGAAGTAAAAGTGCAGAGTTTTTAATGCAATTGAAGTTAAGTTGTTATAGCTTAAAATTGACTGTTTTAACTATAAGGTGTTTTAGGTAAGCTTCTTTGTAACCACAAAACAAAAAAAAATGTTGTAGTGGATACAAACCACATAATAAGAATATAATCAAAACATACCACTACAGGAAACTATCAAATCACAAAGGAAGACATCGAGAGAGGAAGAAAAGAACTACAAACATTACCAAAATAATTTTTACATCACAATAGAAGGTTCTTATCTGTAATAGTTACTTTAAATATTAATGGATTAAATTCCCCAATCAAAAGACAGACTGGCTGAATGGATAAAAGGAAAAAAAAAAACAGCAATATGCTGCCTACATGATACTCATTTTAGTTTAAGGACACACGTAGTTGAAAGTGAATGGATGGAAGTTCCCATCATGGAGCAGCAGAAACAAATCTGTCTAGGAACCATGAGGTTGTGGATTCGATCCCTGGCATTGCTCAGTGGGTTAAGAATCTGGCATTGTTGTGAGCTGTGGTGTAGGTCACAGACGAGGCTAGGATCCCACATTGCTGTGGCTGTGGTGTAAGCTGGCAGCTGTAGCTCTAATTTGACCCCTAGCCTGAGAACCTCCATATGCCATGGGTGCAGCCTTAAAAAGCAAACAAACAAAAAAACAAACAAACAAAGTGAAGGGATGAAAAAAGATATTTTATGCAAATGGTAATCCCCAAGAGAGAACCAGTGCCTATACTTATACAAAATAAACTTTAAATCAAAAAATGTCAAAGAGACAAAGTAGGTCATTATAAAATGACAAAGGAGTCAACTCATCAAGAGGCTATAACAATTGTAAATATATACATCCAACACTGAAGCACCTAAATATTAACAGAATTGAAAAGGAAAAAAAAAAGAGAGAGCAGAGAGTTCCCTTGTGGCACAGTGGGCTAAGGATCCAGCCTTGTCACTGCAGTGGCTTGGGTCATTGGCACATTGATCCCTGGCCTGGGAACTTCTACATGCCGCAGGCACAGCCAAAAAGACAACCACAACAACAAGAAAGACAAAAGTAAGGGACTTTAATACTTACCCTCAGCAATGGAAAGTACATCTAGACTTTGGATTTCCTGTTTCTAGACAGAAAATAAAAAATAATAAACAAGAAAAAGTTATATTCAATTATACTATAGACCAAATGGACAAAACAGATACAAATGCTGTGTTTCACCTAACAGCAGCAGAATACACATTCTTCTCAAGTGCACATGAAACATTCTCCAGAACAGACGGGGCCACAAAAAACTAAGAAGCTTGAAATTTTCATCAAGTTCCTTTCTGACCAAAATGCTATGAAACTAGAAATCAATAACAGAAGGATAATTGGAAAATTCACAAATATGCGGAAATTAAACAACACACTCCTGGACAACCAGTGGGTAAAGAAAAAAAATAGAAATCAGTAAATACCTTAGATGAATAAAAACAAAAACAAAACTTTCTAAAAACAGTTCTAAGAGAGAAATTTATTTTAATAAATGTCAGCATTAAGAAAAATATCTCAAATAAGCAAGTTAAATTTATATTTCAAGTAACTACGAAAATAAAAATAAACAAGCCTAGTGTTTGTAGAAAGAAGAGAATATTAAAAATGAGAGCAAGAATAAATGAAATACAAACTAGAAAAACAATAGAAAATATAAACAAAACTAGGTGGGCTATTGGAAAATATAAATGAAATTAACCAACCTTTAGTTAGAATAACCAAAAATAAAAGACAGAAGACTTGAATAAATAAAATCATAAACAAAAAGAGGAAGCATTACAACTGAAATCACAGAAGTACTACACTATTGTATAGTATACGATACTATGCAGAGATTACTATAAACAATTGTACGTCAACAAATTGGATCACCTAGAAGAAATGGATACATTTTTACAAATATGCACCTTACTCACACTGAATTATGAAGAAAAAAAATCTGAACAAACCAACAATGAGTAAGATTGATTTAGCAATCAAAAATCCCCCTACAAAGGAAGGCCCAAGATCAGATTGTTTCACAAGTAATACTACCAAATATTTTTAAAAGGTCTAATGCCAATTCTTCTCAAACATCCAAAACAACAGGAAGGGAGCTGCCAAACTCATTTTATAAGACCATCATTAACCTGATACCAAAGATGGACACTAGGCTTGTTTATTTTTATTTTCTTAGTTACTTGAAATATAAATTTATCTTGCTTATTTGAGATATTTTTCTTAATGCTGACATTTATTAAAATAAATTTCTCTCTTAGAACTGTTTTTAGAAAATAACAATATATGGAATTCATATTGCCTCTTTTATTCAATGTAGTGCTAGCCAATATAGGAATCCTATCCAGAGCTATTAGACAAAAAAAGAAAACAAAAGCCATCCAAAATAGAAAAGTAGAAGTAAAATTGTCAGTGCTGGCTGACGACATGATCTCATAGGTAAAAACCCTTTAGAATTCCCACACCAAAAAAAAATTAGGAGAAAAAACAATAAATTTAGTAAAGTTGCAAGATATTAAATCAACATACAAAAGTCAGCTTTATTTCTATACACTAATAGCCCATACAAAAGAGGTATTTAAAAAGTAACCCCTCTTTCAATAGCATTCAGAGGAATACAATATTTAGGAATAAATTTAACTAAGGAGGTGAAAGATCCACTGAATAGCATAAAACTTTGATGAGAGAAATAAAAGAACGGGAGTTCCCATCATGGTGCAGGGGAAACAAATCTGCCTAGTATTCATGAGGATGTGGGTTTGATCCCTGGCCTTGCTCAGTGGGTTGGGGATCTGGCATTGCCATAAGCTGTGTGGTAGGTCACAGGCACAGCTCAGATCTGGTATTGCTGTGGCTATGGCATAGGTCAGCAGCTGTAGCTCCGATTCAACCCCAAACCTGGGAACCTCCATATGCCATGGGTGCAGCCCTAAAAAACAAACAGACAAAAGAAATAGAAGAATACAAATAATGGAAAGACATATCATGTTCACAGATTGAAGAATGCATATTGTTAAAATGTCTATACTACCCAAAGTGATCTACAGTTTCAATGTAATTCCTATCAAAATCCCAAATGCTTGTTTTTCTTTACAGAAATTTTTAAAATCCTGAAATTTATACAGGTCAAAAAAAAATCTCTGGATAACCAAAGGAATTTGAGCAAGAAGAAAAAAAGCTGGGAGCATCACACTCCCTGGTTTTAAAATATATTATAAAGCTGCATTAATCAAAACCTACTGTCCTTGTATAAAAATAGGCATACATACTTATATACCGAAGGATCATAATAGCAATTCCAGAAGTAAATTCATACATTTATTGTCAACAGATCTTCTTTGAGAGTGCAAAGAACAAACAAGGAATCTGGTCTCTTCAATAAACGGCCTTGCAAAAACTGAAAATCTACATGCAGAAGAATTAAATTGGAAATTTATTTCAAACGTATAAAAAATCAACTGAAAATGGAATAAAGACTTAAACATAAGATCTAAAACTATAAACCTATTAGAAGAAAACATAGAGAAAAATATTTTTGACATTAGTCTGGGCAATAATATTTTTGGATGTGACTCCAATAGCACAGGGAATAAAAAAAAATTTTTAAATACACAAGTGGGATTTCATCAAAGAAACCTCATGGCAAAAGAATTGATCAACAGAGTAAAGAGAAAACCTATAGAATAGAGGAAAATATTTACAAACCATATATCTGAAGGGGTTAATATCCCAAATATATAAGGAACTCAATTTAATAGCAAAACCAAATTACTCAATTAAAAAGTGGACAAAGGATTTGAATAGACATTTCTCCAAAAAGAAATACAAATAGCTAACAGGTATATGAAAAGGTGTACAAAATCACTAATAAAAAGAGAAAGACAAATGCAAACCATAATAACCTATCACTTCATAGCTGTTGAATAGCTTCATCAAAAAGACAAAAGATCTAAAAGGGACAAGTTTGACAAGGATACAGAGAAGAGGGGACCCTTGTACACTGTTGGTAGGAATGTAAATTGGTACAGCCACTATGGAAAATAGTATATAGGTTCTTCCAAAAATTAAAACTAAAATTAACATGATATATACCTCTGGATATAAATCCAAAGGAAATAAATCAATATCTCAAAAAGATATTTGCACCCCCATGCAGCATTAACCACAAAAGCCAAGATATGGAAACGACCTATATGTTCATCAATAGGTGAACACATAAAGAAAATACGGCATGTACACATCCAGTAGATATTATTATTTGTCCCTATAAAAGAAAGATAATCATCATTTACAACAATATATATTAAACCTAGAGGGCATTATGCTAAGTGAAATGTCAGACATGCAAAGATAATGCTACATGACCTCACTTGTATTTTTTAATTTAAATCAGAATGGCATATCCTGCTTTGTTGTACCAAATCTTATGAATTTACAACCCAAATATGACACAAGCAGTTTTAAAAACTATTTTCCCCGGTCTCCCCAACCCCAAAGGAGATTAAAAAGTAATAATATAAAATGTTAAGATAAAGTTGCCTTAATATTACAACTAATGACTAATCATTTGTTTTTCACTGGTGGCTCCTGCTCCGCCTTAAAAACAGCTGAGCTTAACTCACTGTCAAACCTGTCGTTAAGTTTTTTCATGTTTTTTTTGGGGGGGGGGGGGAGAATCTAAAAAATAATATTCATGTGAGCAGAGAGTAGAATGGTATTTTCCAGGAGGCTGAAGGGTAAGACAAATCAGGAGATTTTGGTCAACAAAAATAAATAGTTTTATTTATGCAGGATGAATGATGTTGAGCAGAGTACCATACATTGGGTACCAATCCCAGAGAAGGACTCCAAATGCTCTATTTCACCTTGGTAACAAATTTGCAAAGGAAAACAAAACACAGTCAAGCACTGTGTTCAACAATGATTTACTCACATTGCAAAAAGATAGACCATTATCAGCTCCAACTGTGTGTATTAATTAGTCTTTCATGACTATTCAGCCAATGCAGGGCAATTGTGCTATAACATGAGGACCTCCCAACTCCTCTGTGGAGTTTGAAATACTGAAAGTTAGGCGGGTGCCTGAAGACCATTGATATTCACACTTAAGCACATCAAAAGAACATTCATGTAGCTTGAAACTTGGAAAGATACTCCAGTTAGGGTAATAAGCCCTGCACAGGTAGTATAGGTTATTTCTTGATGAGGAAGTGGTCCCAGCCCATGGTCCATTCTTATGCAAATGAGTAGGGGGCCTAAAGACTTAAGACTCTCCCAACAAATAAATTCTAGAGATCTAATATACAATATGGTGAGTATAGGTAGTAATACTATATTGCATACTTGAAATGTGCTAAGAGAACTTAAGTATTTTCACTACAAAAAGAAAGATAACTATGAAAGGTGATGGATGTGTTAATTAGATTGATAGTGGTAACCATTTTGAAGTGTATACACATGCTAAAACAATGCCGTGCACTTTAAATATAGACAGGAAAAATAGAATCATTGAAAAACAAACAACAGAGGGAATAAGGGCATAAACTCCGACTGGATATATTTTAAAGATGAATTAACAAATTGGAAAATGGAGTAGAAGAACCTCAAACTCACCCCAAACATTGCACAGAAAGGAAAAGAAATTAAAATCAGAAAGAAAATTTAAAAATCAAAGGCTGAGAGGTTTCAACATTTGCCTAATAAGACTTCTATAAGAAGGGGATGGAAGGATTGGTGAAGCAGCAGTATTTGAAGGGATTGCAGTTGAGATATCCCTGTACTGAAGAAAGGCATAAGCTCTGGGGTTCAAGGTGCACTCAGAATATTGTGCAGGATATATAAAAATAAACTGATCTTAGACATACTGTAGTAAAGCTGAAGAATTTCAGGCAAAAATAGCCACTATAAACAGCTTTCAGGGGACCTGCAAAGGAATGACCTAGCTAACAGTCCATGCCACAATGTCAACAATAAGATCTAGGAGAAAATGAAAGGGAATAACTATCAAGTTGAATTTTATTCATGGTCAAACTGTCATTCATAGATGAGGGCAAAACAAAGGAGAAGAGGAAGGGAACACTTCCAAATTCATTTTATGAGGTTAGCAATACAGAAATACCAAAAGACAAAAAGACAAGGACAGCACTAGAAAAAAAAATTAGAGGGAAATATTCCTAATGAATGTAGACACAAAAATCCACAACAATATATTACCAAACCAAATTAAATAATACATCAAAATATTACATATTATGATCAGGAGTTCCCGTCGTTAACGAATCCGACTAGGAACCATGAGGTTTCGGGTTCGGTCCCTGCCCTTGCTCAGTGGGTTAACGATCTGGCATTGCTGTGAGCTGTGGTGTAGGTTGCAGATGCGGTTCGGATCCCGTGTTGCTGTGGCTCTGGCGTAGGCTGGTGGCTACAGCTCCGACTAGACACCTAGCCTGGGAACCTCCATATGCCGTGGGAGCGGCCCAAAGAAATAGCAAAAAGAGAAAAAAATATATATATATAGTATATTATGATCAAATGGGATTATCCCAGTGATGTAAGGATGGTTCAACATCTACAAAACAATCAATGTGATACATCATATTAACAAAATAAAGGAAAAATTTATGACAATCTCAATAGATGTAGAAAAAGCTTTTGACAAAATGCCACATCCCTTATGATAACTCAAGAAAGTGAGTATAAGAGACAATTTATTTATGTTTTTACAAGGATTAGAATTCATGACTACATCACCTTAATTTACATAGTGCACATAATATGAATAATGAAAATATATAATTATTGTTGGATAACTGCCATTACCACATGCTTATTAATAACTTTTGAATGACCTGTCATTCATATATATACATATATATATAGACATAAATATGTAGATATGCACTTTATTTTCATAATGGTAGAAAGTCCAAGCAAGATAAATAATTGGCATTGCATATTCCAGATAAAAATCTTAATCCATTTGTCTTGGAATAAGACAATGTACTTTTCACAGCAAGCAGGAGATACAAATCAGAATTACTTATAGTTGGTGAAGAGGCTTTTGGAATTTTCTTTCCAGGGCTCAGAAATGTAGGTAATTTTGCTCTAGAGAGAAAATTGTAGACATATTTCAATTTTTTCCTCCTCTCTTCCTAATATTGGTCTTCCTTCCTTTTTTACCTTCTTTCTTTTTCTTTCTTTCCTTGTTAGGGCTGTACCTGCAGCATATGGAAGTTCCCAGGCCAGGAGTCAAAACAGAGCTGCAGCTGCCACCCTATGCCATAGCCACAGCAATGCAGGATCCTTTAACCCTATCTCCACCCTACGTGGCAGTGCACAGCAATGCTGGATCGGATCCTTTAACCCACTGAGCAAGGCCAAGGATCAAACCCACATCTTCATGGATACTAGTCAGGTTCTTAACCTGCTGAGCCACAACTGGAACGCCTAGTCTTTCATTTTGAATGAATTGGTTCTTCCTTTCTTTTTCACATAGGTGCATTAAGAAGCAAGTATTTAGACAAAGTTCTTAATGCTACTCAGCAGGATTTCCTTGTAAATCTATTCTAAGTTGTGTCTGATAACCCCAAGCTCCCAGTCCCTCCCACTCCCTCCCCCTCCCATCAGGCAGCCACAAGTCTTTTCTCCAAGTCCATGATTTTCTTTTCTGAGGAGATGTTCATTTGTGTTGGATATTAGATTCCAGTTATAAGTGATATCATATGGTATTTGCCCTTGTCTCTCTGGCTCATTTCACTCAGTATGAGATTCTCTAGTTCCATCCATGTTGCTGCAAATGGCATTATGTCATTCTTTTTTATGGCTGAGTAGTATTCCATTGTGTATATATTCCACATCTTCTGAAGCCAATCATCTGTTGAGAACTTTGTCTAGATACTCATGTTGCAACAGAACAAAGGGTGGGGAAAAGATGTAAATGTAATGTATACGTGTAAGGATAACTTGATCCCCTTGCTGTACAATGGGAAAATAAAAAAAAAAAAGAAGCAAGTATTGTTAACTCATTGCAATTTGTGCACATAGTCCTTGTTTCATCTGATCATTCTACTTTATATTCAACTATTTATGAACATCTTCCTCAATAAACTTCAGAAAACTCCCCTTGCAACTTTCTGCCTTAAAAAATTCTGTGGGAGTTCCCATTGTGGTGCAGTGGAAATGAATATGACTAGCATCCATGAGGATGTGGGTTTGATCCCTGGCCTTACTCAGTGTGCTGTGGTGTAGGTCACAGATGCAGTTTGGCCATGGCTGTGGCATAGGCCAGCATCTGTAGCTCTGATTTGACCCCTAGCCTGGGAACTTCGACATGCCTCAGGAATGGCCCTGAAAAGAAAAAAAAAAAAAATCTGTGAATTCAAGAATATGTACTAACCTTCTGAAAATTAAGTGGAAATGTTAAAGGGATTTAAATGAAGCCTAAAGTCACATTTATGAAACAGACAAAATAAAAAAGCAAAATTAAGGCAAGGCAACATCTGTCAAATATTTTGCTTTCGTTACCTTTAAAACGATTTTGGAAAAAAATTGTGTAAACTGTTTTACACCCAACTTAAACTAAACCTCAACAAGTTTGCCTTTTAAGGATTTCACTAAATTTTCTTATAGATATTTTAAGATAAAAACTGTCACTGTCCAGCAGTGTACAGGTCACCAGTTAGCAATCTCAAAGGAGCAGGGCATAGAGCACTGGAGATCAGTCCCAGAGGAGAATTCTAAATACTTCTGCCCACTGCATTTTGGTATCCGAGTCACCAGGAAGAGCACAAAGCACTGCATGGAGTAATGGAACTTACACAGAGAATAGACAAAGATTATCTTCAGTAGTGTTTGCTGGTCCCTCATGGCCAACAGGTCTCTCCTGGTGGCTGACACAAGAGTAATTTGCTTACATGCACCACTCTTGTGCTGTAATGGAAAGACCCACCCCTCCCCTCAGATGAAAGATACAAACGTAGGGTTGGCCAAGTACTATATAATGCACATGCTTTAAGTAGAGGTAAAAAATAAAGAGTTCGTTGAGCCTGAAACAGGGAAGGATATTCCCACACAAGATGGTAAGTCCAATGCAGACTGTGTGAGCTCTTTAACTCTTGGTAAGGAGGTTTCCCAATGCAAAGGCTAATTCTTCTATGACTAACCAGGGCTGATAAACTGTACTCAAGGATTCCCTTTCCCAATATTCACTGCTTTATTTTATACACAGCGTGATCAATTAAAAAGTACATGAATACACATTTCCTTCCTACTCAAACATTTTACAGAATTTCTTTACCACAATTAACTCATATTTTATTTTTCCCAAATCGAATTCAGCCTCAATTTTATTTTCTTTTTTTGTTTATAAAAGACATATGTGCCATGAAACTGTGTCCTTCTATACATTATTAGAAGTGGAAAATTGGGGGTTAAAATGAAGTCACTCAATTCTTTGAATTTCTTTTGAGGTAAAAGTTAAAATTCAAAGAGTGTTTACCAAAGGTAATTTTAGAAGTTCTACCTACTGCCAGTTCAGTTCATTGCAGTTTTGGTAAAGTCAAAGAATTAAAAACCATCAAACCTGCACAAAGATGTATGCTGACACATTATAGTCATTCTCTTTCTCAATGATTTTAGCATTGACTAGAAAGACTTTGACAAGCTTTATAGATTGACTACTACTAGTGCAAATTGTATTTTCACTTAGAGACACCCTGCTTAGTCGAACATACCTGTAAAAAATTGGGAAAATTAGGGTATCAATTTTATGCACTACTACTGAGATACTATTTGTAACAAAATTATTTTTTTTAAATATACATTTGGTCCAAACTCTGAATTTTCTAAATATATAAAGTCATCCATAAAGAAACATGTATGAGATAAATTTGTAGTTGGCCTCTCTGACACTTTTAAATTTTGGGGAAGTATAGTTGATTTACAATATTGTACTAGCTTTAGGCTTAGAGCAAAGTGAATCGGTTGTACATATACATATACCTATTCTTTTTTCCCCATATACATTATTACGGAATATTGAGTAGACCTACCTGTGCTATGCAATGGGTCCCTGTTAGTTACCTCTCCTATATATAGTAGTGTTCATGTGCCAATCCCCTCCTCCAAATTTATCCCTGCCCCCTCAGTTTCCCCTCTGGCAACCCTAAGTTTGATCTGGACATAATTGAGTCTTTATCTGTCCTTTTTTATCAATATCATTTTTATTAGAATCTACACATAAGTGATATATGATATTTGTCTTTATCTGACTTATTTCACTCAGTACGATAATCTCTAGTTGCATCCATGTTGCTGCCAATGGCAGTATTTCATTTTTATGACTGAGTAATATTTCACTGAATGTATGTACCACTTCTTCTTTATTCAGTCCTCTGTCAATGGACATTCAGGTTGTTTCCCTGTCTTGGCTATTGTAAATAGTGCTACAATGAACACTGCAGTGCATACATCTTTTCTTTGTTTTTATTTTTATTTTTTGTATATAATTTTTTTCATTTATACCTGGTTTACAGTGTCCTGTCAGTTTTCTACTGTACAGCATGATGACCCAGTTACACATACATGTATACATTTTCTTTTTCTCACATCAACATGCTCCATCATAAGTGACTAGACATAGTTCCCAGTGCTACACGGCAGGATCTCACTGCTAATCCATCCCAAAGGCAATAGTCTACATCTATTAACCCCAAGGTCCCAATCCATCCCACTCCCTCCCCTTCCCTCTTGGCAACCACAAGTCTATTCTGCAAGTCCATGATTTTCTTTTCTGAGGAAAGATTCCTTTGTGCCATATATTAGATTCCAGATCTAAGTGATATCATATGGTATTTGTCTTTCTCTTTCTGAGTTACTTCACTCAGTATGAGAGTCTCTAGTTCCATCCATGTTGCTGCAAATGGCATTATGTCATTCTTTTTTATGGCTGAGTAGTATTCCATTGTGTATATATACCACATCTTCCTAATCCAATTGTCTGTCAATGGACATTTGGGTTGTTTCCCTGTCTTGGCTATTGTGAATAGTGCTGCAATGAACATACCGGTGCAAGTGTTCTTTTCAAGGAAAGTTTTGTCAGGATATATGCCCAAGAGTGGGGATGAATTTTTCAATAAATTTGAATTCTCCATCTAGCTCACCCCCCATGATATTTACATTTACCTGACTTTTTTTTCAGAAGCACTTCAGAAAAAAACCTTGTAAAGTTACTGCTATCCCATTACTCTTGATCCCCTCTAAAATGACTGGTTCAACATTTAATATTGCCTGACTTTTCATCTATTTACCTTGTGTCAGCATGCATTTCTCCTGCATGTCTACTAGCTCCACCTCAATATTTTGTGTTGGACTTGTCCCACATTAATTCTGTCCATTTCTGTTTGCCTACCTCCTCTACTGTGCCATTACTTCTCTTTGCAATGCATACCATGCCCTCCTGACAAGGACTGGCTTCTTCGGTCTTTCAGACACTTGCCACAGTTTCATGAAGAAGTTGGTGAGATGCAAAGCATTACACTGATAGGGAGACAGTTTCTATTCTATATATGTATGTTTCTAGAAAACATCCAAACACAGTGGCTCTGTCAGTTATTCCAAGTTAGAGGAGCCATTACTACATAACTGATACGTCTTCAAAGACTTAAGTGATGAGAGAAGGCACCATAACTGCTGAGTTACCTTGTGCATTGTCCTTTCAAAGCCTAAGTAATACATGATATCATTCATTAGTCAAGAGTGAACTTTTTATGGTACTTAAAAAAAAAGTTTGTTATAGTTGATTTACAATGTTTTGTCAATCTCTGCTGTACAGAAAAGTGACCAGCCATGCGTATATATACATTCTTTTGTCATATTATCCTCCATCATGTTCCATCACAAGAGATTGGATATATTTACCTGTGCTTTACAGCAGGAACTCATTGCTTATTCACTACAAATGCAATGGTTTGCATCTACTGACTCCAAAACCCCAGGCCACCACACTCCCTCCCCCTCCTCCTAGGAAACCATAGGTCTGTACTACAGTCCATGAGTTTGTTTCTTTTTTTTTTTTTTTCCCACTGTACAGCAAGGGGGTCAGGTTATCCTTACATGTATACATTGCAATTACAGTTTTTCCCCCACCCTTTCTTCTGTTGCAACATGAGTATCTAGACATAGTTCTCAATGCTATTCAGCAGGATCTCCTTGTAAATCTATTCTAGGTTGTGTCTGATAACCCCAAGCTCCCGATCCCTCCCACTCCCTCCCCCTCCCATCAGGCAGCCACAATCTCTTCTCCAAGTCCATGATTTTCTTTTCGGAGGAGATGTTCATTTGTGCTGGATATTAGATTCCAGTTATAAGTGATATCATATGGTATTTGCCTTTGTCTCTCTGGCTGATTTCACTCAGTATGAGATTCTCTAGTTCCATCCATGTTGCTGCAAATGGCATTATGTCATTCTTTTTTATGGCTGAGTAGTATTCCATTGTGTATATATACCACATCTTCCGAATCCAATCATCTGTTGATGGACATTTGGATTGTTTCCATGTCCTGGCTATTGTGAATAGTGCTGCAATGAACATGCGGGTACAAGTGTCTCTTTTAAGTAGAGCTTTGTCGGGATAGATGCCCAAGAGTGGGCTTGCAGGGTCATATGGAAGGTCTATGTATAGATTTCTAAGGTATCTCCAAACTGTTCTCCATAGTGGCTGTACCAGTTTACATTCCCACCAGCAGTGCAGGAGGGTTCCCTTTTCTCCAGCACTTGTTATTTGTGGATTTATGAATGATGGCCATTCTGACTGGTGTGAGGTGGTATCTCATGGTAGTTTTGATTTGCATTTCTCTTATAATCAGCAATGTTGAGCATTTTTTCATGTGTTTGTTGGCCATCTGTATATCTTCTTTGGAGAAATGTCTATTCAGGTCTTTTGCCCATTTTTCCATTGATTGGTTTTTTTGCTGTTGAGTTGTATAAGTTGCTTATATATTCTAGAGATTAAGCCATTGTCAGTTGCATCATTTGAAACTGTTTTCTCCGATTCTGTAAGTTGTCTTTTTGTTTTCTTTTGGGTTTCCTTTGCTGTGCAAAAGCTTTTCAGTTTGATGAGGTCCCATGGGTTTATTTTTGCTCTAATTTCTATTGCTTTGGGAGACTGACCTGAGAAAATATTCATGATGTTGATGTCAGAGAGTGTTTTGCCTATGTTCTCTTCTAGGAGTTTGATGGTGTCCTGTCGTATATTGAAGTCTTTCAGCCATTTGGAGTTTATTTTTGTGCATGGTGTGAGGGTGTGTTCTAGTTTCATTGCTTTGCATGCAGCTGTCCAGGTTTCCCAGCAATGCTTGCTGAAGAGACTTTCCTTTTCCCATTTGATGTTCTTGCCTCCCTTGTCAAAGACTAATTGACCATAGGTGTCAGGGTTTATTTCTGGATTCTCTATTCTGTTCCATTGGTCTGTCTGTCTGTTTTGGTACCAGTACCACACTGTTTTGATGACTGTGGCTTTGTAGTATTTCTTGAAGTCTGGGAGAGTTATGCCTCCTGCTTGGTTTTTGTTTCTCAGGATTGCTTTGGCGATTCTGGGTCTTTTATTGTTTCATATAAATGTTTGGATTGTTTGTTCTAGTTCTGTGAAAAATGTCATGGGTAATTTGATAGGGATTGCATTGAATCTGTAGATTGCTTTGCGTAGGATGGCCATTTTTACAATATTGATTTTCCCAATCCATGAACATGGAATATCTTTCCATTTCTTTACATCTTCTTTGATTTCTTTGATTAAAGTTTTATAGTTCTCGGCATCTAGGTCCTTTACCTCTTTGGTCAGGTGTATTCCGAGGTATTTGATTTTGTGAGGTACAATTTTAAAAGGTATCATATTTTTGTATTCCTTTTCTAATGTTTCATTTCTGGTATACAGAAATGCAACTGACTTCTGAATGTTAATCTTATATCCTGCTACTTTGCTGAATTTATTAATCAGTTCAAGGAGTTTTGGGGTTGAGTCCTTAGGGTTTTCTAGGTATAGTATCATGTCATCTGCATACAGTGACAGTTTGATCTCTTCTCTTCCTATATGGATGCCTTTTATTTCTTTTGTTTGTCTAATTGCTGTGGCTAAGACTTCCAAAACGATGTTGAAGAGCAGTGGTGAGAGTGGGCATCCCTGTCTTGTTCCAGATTTGAGTGAGAAGGCTTTCAGTTTTTCCCCATTGAGTATTATATTTGCTGTGGGTTTCTCATAAATGGCTTTGATTATATTCAGGAATGTTCCCTCTATACCCACTTTGGTAAGAGTTTTGATCATGAATAGATGTTGGACTTTGTCAAATGCTTTTTCTGTGTCTACTGAGATGATCATATGATTTTTGACTTTTTTTTTGTTAATGTGGTGTATGATGCTGATTGATTTGCATATGTTGAACCATCCTTGTGAACCTGGGATGAACCCAACCTGGTCATGGTGTATAATTTTTTTGGTATGTTGTTGGATTCAGTTGGCTAAGATTTTGTTGAGAATTTTTGCATCTATATTCATCAATGATATTGGCCGATAGTTTTCTTTTTTGGTGGTATCTCTGTCTGGTCTTGGCATGAGGGTGATGGTGGCCTCATAGAATGTCTTTGGGAGTATTCCTTCTTCTTCAACCTTTTGAAAGAGTTTAAGGAGGATGGGCACCAATTCCTCTTTATATGTTTGATAGAATTCACCTGTGAAGCCATCTGGTCCTGGACTTTTATTTGTAGGGAGTGATTTTATGACCTCTTCAATTTCATTTCTAGTGATCGGTCTGTTCAGTTGGTCTGTTTCTGCTTGATTCAGTTTTAGCAGGCTGTAAGATTCTAGAAAATTGTCCATTTCTTCCAGATTGTCAAACTTGTTGCGGTATAGTTGTTCATAGTATTCTCTTATGGTTTTTTGTATTTCTGCTGTATCCGTTGTGATTTCTCCTTTTTCATTTATAATTTTGGTGATTTGGGTTCTTTCTCTCCTCTTTTTAGTGAGTCTGGCCAGGGGTTTGTCAATTTTGTTCACCTTTTCAAAGAACCAGCTCTTGGTTTTATTAATTTTCTCTATTGTTTTTTGAATCTCTATTTTATTGATTTCTTCTTTGATCTTTATAATTTCCTTCCTTCTGCTGACTTTAGGACTTTTTTGTTCTTCTTTTTCTAATTCGTTTAGGTGGAGGGTTAAGTTGTCAATTTGGGATCTTTCCTCTTTTTTGAGAAAGGCCTGGATTGCTATAAATTTCCCTCTGAGCACTGCTTTCACAGCATCCCATAGATTTTGAGAGGTTGTGTCTTCATTATCATTTGTTTCAAGGTAGTTTTTAATTTCCTTCTTGATTTCCTCATTGACCCATTGGTTTTTTAGTAGCATGTTGTTGAGTCTCCATGGAGTAGGTTTTTTCTCTTTGCTTTTCCCATGGTTGATTTCTAATTTCATGGCATTGTGGTCAGAGAAGATACTTGAGATAATTTCTATGCTCCTAAATTTATTGAGATTCGCTTTATGTCCCAATATGTGGTCGATTCTTGAGAATGTTCCATGAGCATTTGAGAAGAATGTGTATTCTGATTTTTTTGGATGTAGTGTCCTGAAGATATCAATGAAGTCTAACTTTTCTATTGTTTCCTTTAGGATCTCTGTTGCTTTATTGGTTTTCTGTCTAGAGGATCTGTCCATTGGTGTGAGGGGGGTATTAAAGTCTCCTACTATGATTGTATTCCCATCAATTTCTCCCTTTATGTCTGTTAATATTTGTTGTATGTATCTGGGTGCTCCTGTATTGGGGGCATATATGTTGATGATAGTAACATCCTCTCCTTGGATGGATCCCTTAATCATTAAATAGTGTCCTTCTTTGTCTTTCTTTATGTCTTTTGTTTTAAAGTCTATTTTGTCTGATATGAGTGTTGCGACTCCTGCTTTTCTGTCATGTCTATTGGCGTGAAATATTTTTCCCCACCCTTTCACTTTCAATCTATATGTATCTTTTGTCCTAAGGTGAGTTTCTTGTAGGCAGCATATTGAAGGTTTTTGCCTTTTTATCCACTCAGCCACTCTGTGTCTTTTGATTGGGGCATTCAGTCCATTGACATTTAAGGTGATAATTGATAGATGACTATTTATTGCCATTTGAACCTCGTGTTCCAGTTGATTCTATGGTTCTCCATTTTTCCTTTTTTCTTTTTTTTTTTTTTTTTTTGGTTGGATGGTCTCCTGTTATTGTCTGCTTGAGTGTATTTTCTTTTTCATTTTTTGCAAATGCAATATTTGGTTTTGGCTTGTGGTTGCCCTGTTTTTTAAATATGCTAACCCCTTCCCATAATTGTGTGTTTTAGCCTGATGGTCCTGTAAGTTCAAACACTTCATTACTATATTAAAATTAAGAAGAGAGACATACATACAAACAAAAAGGGTTATTTACCTCCTAACATCCCTTGCCCACATTTTATGGTTTTGATGACTCTTTTTTATTTTTTTATTTTTAATTTTATTTTGTTTGAAGCATGTTCATGATTAAATCTGTATGCTGGCTTATTTGAGTGACTGCTCTCTGATTGCGGTTTCCTCAGTCCTAGTTCTTCCTCTTCTTCTTCTTCTTTTTTTTTTTCTTTTCTTTTCTTTTTTCTTCCCTTTCCTTCCTTTCTTTTTGGTTTAGAAGCCCTTTCAATATTTCCTTTAACCTGGGTTTTGGGTTGCTGTATTCTTTAAGTTTTTGTTTGTTGGGAAAAATTTTTATTTCTCCTTCAATTTTAAATGATATTCTTGCTGGATAGAGTATTCTAGGTTGCATATTTTTTCCTTTTAGCACTTTAAATATCTCTTGCCATTCCCTCCTGGCCTGGAGTGTTTCTGTAGAGAAATCAGCTGATATTCTTATGGGGGGTTCCCTTGTAGGTAATATTCTGATTTTCTCTTGCTGCCTTTAGGAGCCTCTCTTTATCACTAACTTTTGCCATTTTTATTATGATGTGTCTTGGTGTGGGTCTGTTTGGGTTCAGTTTGTTTGGGGCCCTCTGTGCTTCTTGTATCTTGAATCCAGTATCCTTTAGACTTGGGAAGTTTCCAGCAATAATTTCTTCAAATATATTTTCCATTCCCTTATCTTTCTCTACTCCTTCTGGAATTCCTATTATGCGTAGATTGGCCCGTTTTATATTATCCCATAGGTCTCTTATATTGCTTTCCAGTTTTTTGATTCGGTTTTCTGTCTGTTGACCAGATTGAGTGATTTCCATTATTCTATCTTCCATATCACTGATTCATTCTTCTGCATTATTCATTCTGGTTTTTACTGCCCCTAGTTCAGTTTGTATCTCTGCAAATGAATGTTCTAGTTTTTCTTGGCTCCTCCTTATATTTTCTAGCTCCTTTCTGAGGGTATCTGCATTACTGTTCATAGCTTCTCTTAATTCCTTCAGTATTTTCAGTATTTCTCTTTTGAACTCCAGGTCTGTCTGACTGCAGAGATCTGTTTCATTGTTGACTGTTTGAGGTGAGTTCTCCTGTTGGTTTGACTGGGGGTGGTTTCTCAGCTTCTTCATCTTGCTTGTTGTTTTCTTTCTCCCGAGGGAGTTGTACTCTCCGTTATCGGGCAGTGTTTGCCTTGTCACTGCCGTGGAATATTTCCTGAGGGCTGGCGTTGTTGGTCAATCTTTTTTGAGGCAGTGTGGCTTTTCTGGAGTGTTGATGGGGCTAACAGTGTTTCTTTGAAGCAAAGGAGGACTTCCTGAGGGCAGACAGGACTGGGAGGTCCACCCCACGATGGTAGCAGATTTCACTTGGTCATGCAGAGCTTGCTGTGGTGTTTTTAGGCTGTGGGGTTCTTGCAGGGGGTTGGCGGTGTTGGGCAGCTACTCTTCAGGGGTGCATCACCCCCTGGGGGCTGGAGCAGCTATCTGGGTCACTGAGAACCTAAGAGGCTCTTCCCTAGGGCAGCCCAACTCAGAAGGACAGCCTGAGAATGTAGGCGGATCTTTTCACAGTCTGGCCGAGCTTGTTGCAGCTTTTCTGGGCTGCAGGGGCTCTTCCAGGGGGCTGGTGGTGCTGAGCAGTTATTTCATGGGAGTGGGGCACCCCCTGGGGGCTTGGGCGGGTATCAGGGCCATTGGAAACCTAAGCGGCTCCTCCCTGGGACAACCCAACTCAGAAAAACCGTCCGAGAATTAGGCAGATCTATTCACAGCCTGGCTAAGCTTGTTCTAGCTTTTCTGGGCTGCAGGCCTTTTCTCGGGGGCTGGTGGTGTTTGGTGCTGCTCTGCGGAAGTGTAGCCCCTGCAAAGGGCAAGCAGGCCTGTGCAGGGACAGCCCCTGTGGTGGTAGGCTTCAGGCAATTGTTGAGGCCAGCCCTCCTGGATGGCAGGCAGCCCCAGGTCCGGTGAGAGCGTAGGGCGTGGCAGGGGTGGGGGGAGGGGATACACTGGGAAGCACAGCTTTCAGCTAGCTAGTGGGCCTGTGAGCTTGCTGTGGCGTGGGGGGTATTCTATGGGGACCCACCCCTTCTTCTCTCCCCTCCCCAGCAGGGGCACAGACCAGGCTCTTCTCCCAGGTTCCCTCTGATGCGGCTTTCCACTTCCCCGCTCCTAGAGTATTGCTCCCTTCCTCTGCGACAGCTTTGTTTTCTAGTCTCCCAGGCAGTCTCTGCCCCGTCAACTGGTTTCTAGACCTCCCAAGCAGTTTCCGCTCTGCCCCGCCCCCCTAGCCCGGGGACTAATCTCTGGAGCCGAGGTCTCGGTGCCCAGCCCCCACCCAGGCGTCGCCCGGCCCTTTCTGGGGGATTAACCTTCGGAGGAGAGGTCTCGGTGCCCAGCACCCCCCCAGGCGTCCCCTGGCCCTTTCTCAGGGATTAACCTTCAGAGGCGAGGTCTAGGTTCCCAGCCCCCACCCAGGCATCTCAATTTTTGGTGACTGTGCCTGTAGTTCAGATGGTCCGTTGGGTTCTTGATCGGTTTTTCCGTACTCCAACTTACTGCTACACTCTTCTCTGCATCTGGAGATTCCTCCGGTTCGTTTGATCTTTCGCCCGGTAGGTGACTTTCCAGGGTGCGGGATCCCTTTCTCCTCCACAGTTCCCTTTCAGGAGCGCCCATCCCGCTCGGATTCACCTTCTCTCACTCTCCTCTTTTCTCCCATTCTGCCCAATAATGTCACGAACTTCTTGCCGTTATTGGAGTTTAGGTTCCTCTGCCAGCGATTGGTTGCTGTTCTGTGCAAGTCATTTATTCTGTAGATGTGCTTTTTTTGTTGTGTTTGTGGGAGAGGGAGAGCGTGTCCCCCTACTCCTCCGCCATCTTGTCCTCTCTCCTGTTTCTTTTTTTAAGATAGGTTCATTTATGCCATATATTAGGTTCCATATATAAGGGATATCATATGGTATTTGTCTTTCTTCTTCCGACCTACTTCACTCAGTGTGAGAGTCCTAGTTTCATCCATGTTCCTGCAAATGGCATTTTTTGGTTCCTTTTTATGGCTGAGTAGTATTCCATTGTGTATATACACCTCATTGTCTTAATCCAATCACCTGATGATGGACATTTAGTTTGTTTCCCTGTCTTGGCTATTGTGAATAGAGCTGCAAGGAACATGCAGGTGCATGTGTCTTTTTCAAGGAAAGTTTTGCCTGAATATATGCCCAAGAGTGAGATTGCTAGGTCATATGGTAGTTCTATGTATAGATTTCTAAGGTACCTCCATACTGTTTTCCATAGCAGTTGTGCCAATTTACATGTCCAACAACAGTGAAGGAGGGTACACTTCTCCACACCTGCTCCAGCATTTGTTATTTGTTGACTTGTTAATGATGGCCACTCTGATAGGTGTGAAGTAGTACTTCTATGTAGTTTGATTTGCATTTATTTAAAAATTTGTAACATTAATAATTTTTTCACATACCTATTGGCCTTATGTATATCTTCTTTGGAGAAATGTCTATTCAGAGCTTCTGCCCATTTTTTGATTGGGTAGTTGGTTTTCTACTATTGAGTTGTACAAGTTGCTTGTATAACTTAAAGATTAAGCCCTTGTCAGTTGCATCATTTTAAACTATTTTCTCCTGTTCTGTAGGTTGTCTCTGGTTTTGTTTGTTTGTTTATTTTTTTAAGGTTTCCTTTGCTGTGCAAAAGTTTGTCAGTTTCATTAGGTCTCATTTGTTTATTTTTGTTTTATTTCTGTTGGCTTGGGAGACTGACCTAAGAAAACATTTGTAAGGTTGATGTCAGAGAATGTTTTGCCTAGGTTCTCTTCTAGGAGCTTGATGGTGTCTTGTCTTACATTAAGGTCTTTCAGCCATTTTGAGTTTACTTTTGTGTATGGCATGAGGGTGTGTTCAGTTTCATCGATTTACATGTGGCTGTCCAGTTTTCCCAGCACCACTCACTGAAAGGACTGTCTTTTTCCCATTTAATATTATTGCCTCCTTTGTCAAAGATTAATTGACCATAGGTGTATGGGTTTATTTCTGGGTTCTCTGTTTGGTTCCATTGGTCTGTATGTCTGTTTTTGTACCAGTTCCACACTGTCTTGATGACTATAGCTTTGCAATCTTGTCTGAAGTCTGGGAGGATTATGTCTCATGCTTGGTTTTTGTTCCTCAGGATGGTTTTAGCAATTCTGGGGTCTTTTATGGTGGCATATAAATTTTTGCTTTTTGTAGTTCTATGAAAATTGTCCTGGGTAATTTGATAGGGATTGCGTTGAATCTATAGATTTCTTTGACTAGTATGGCATTTTAATGATATTAATTCTTCCAATCCAGGAGCACGGGATATCTTTCTATTACTTTAGATCCTCTTTAATTTCCTCGATTAATGTTTTATACTTCTCAGCATATAAGTCTCTCACCTCCTTCATCAGGTTTATTCCTAGGTATTTAATTTTTTTTGGTTGTGGTTTTAAAAGGTATTTTATTTTTATATTCCTTTTCTAATATTTCATTGTTAGTATATAGAAATGCAACTGATTTCTGAATGTTAATGTTGTATCCTGCTGTTGTTGCTGAATGCATTGATCAGTGCAAGTAATTTTTGTGTTGGATCCTTAGTGTTTTCTATATATAGTGTCATGTCATCTGCATAGAGTGACACTTTTATCTCTTCTCTTACATATTGGATACCTTTTTTAAAAATTTCTTTACATATATATTTTTTTTCTACTGCACAGTATGGTGGCTCAGTTACACATGCATGTACATATTCTTTTTTCTTACATCATCATGCTCCATCATAAGTGACTAGACATAGTTCCCAGTGCTGCACGGCAGGATCTCACTGCTAATCCATCCCGAAGGCAGCATTCTTTATCCATGTACCCCAAGCTCCCAGTCCCTCCCACTCTCTCCCTTTCCCTCTTAGCAACCACAAGTCTATTCTGCAAGTCCATGATTTTCTATTCTGAGGAAAGGTTCCTTTGTGCCATATATTAGATTCCAGATCTAATGTGATATCATATGGTATTTGTCTTTCTCTTTCTGACTTACTTCACTCAGTATGAGAGTCTCTAGTTCCATCCATGTTGCTGCAAATGGCATTATGTTGTTCTTTTTTATGGCTGAGTAGTATTCCATTGTGTATATATACTATATCTTCCTAATCTAATTGTCTGTCAATGGACATTTGGGTTGTTTCCCTGTCTTGGCTATTGTGAATAGTGCTGCAATGACATGCGGGTGCATGTGTCTTTTTTAAGGAAAGTTTTGTCCAGATATATGCCCAAGAGTAGGATTGCTGGGTCATATGGTAGTTCTACGAAAAATTTTCTAAGGTACCTGCATACCATTCTCCATAGTGTTTGAACCAGCCTACATTCCCATCAACAGTGCAAGAGGGTTCCCTTTTCCCCACACCCCCTCCAGCATTTGTTGTTTGTGGACTTATTAATCATAGTCATTCTGACTGGTGTGAGGTGGTATCTCATGGTAGTTTTCTGGACACCTGCATGCAAATCAATGAAAGTAGAACTCACCCTTACACTATGCACCAAAGTAAACTCAAAAATGGCTGTAAGACTTAAATATAAGGCAAGACACAATCAAACTCCTGGAAGAGAACATAAGCAAAACATTCTCTGATATCAACCTTACAAATGTTTTCTCAGGTCAGTCTCCCAAAGCAACAGAAATAAGAGCAGAAATAAACCAATGGGACCCAATGAAACGGACAAGCTTTTGCACAGCAAAGGAAACAAAAAGACAACTTACAGAATGGGAGAAAATAGTTTCATATTGGATACCTTTTATTTCTTTTGTTTGTCTGATTGCCTTGGCTAGGACTTCCAATACTATGTGGAATAAAAGTGGTAAGAGTGGGCATCCTTGACTTCCAGATTTTAGCAGGATGGCTTTCAGCTTTTCTCTATTGAGTATTATGTTGGCTGGAGGTTTGTCATAAACAGCTTTTACTATGTTAAGGTATATTCCTTCTATACCCACTTTGGTAAGACTTTTTATGATGAATGGATGTTGGACTTTGTCAAATGCTTTTTCTACATCTATTGAGATGATCATGTTGTCTTGGACTTTCCTTTTTAATGTGGTGTATGACATTGATTGATTTGCCTATGTTGAACCATCCTTGTGAATTGGGATGAATCTCACTTGGTCATGGTGTATGATCTTTTTTATATGTTGCTGGATTCAGTTGGCTAAAATTTGGTTGAGAATTTTAGTGTCCATATTCATCAAAGATATTGGCCTATAAATTTTCTTTTTTGGTAGTATCTTTGGTTTTGGTATTAGGGTGATGGTGGCTTCACAAGAATATATTGGGAGTGTTCCTTTTTCTTCATCCTTTTGGAACAGTTTAAGAAGGATGGGTATGAGTTTTTATTTGTATGTTTGGTAGAATTCACCTGAGAAGTCTTTTGCTCCTGGACTTTGGTTTGTAGAGAGTGTTTTTTTATTACATATTCAATTTCGTTTGTAGTGATTGGTCTGTTCAACTGATCTATTTCTTCTTGATTCAGTTTTGGTAGGCTGGAAGTCTAGAAAGTTGTCCATTTCCTCTAGGTTGTCAAATTTGTTGGTATGCAATTGTTCATACTATTCTCTTATAGTTTTTTGTATTACTGCAGTATTCTTTGAAATTTCTCCTTTTTCATTTCTTATTTTGTTATTTGAGTTCTTTCCCCTTCTTGGGGAGTCTAGCCAGAGGTTTCTCAATTTTGTTTAAATTTTCAAAGAACCAGCTCTTGGTTTTATTGACTTTTTCTATTCTTTTTTGAATCTCTATTTGACCAATCTCCTTGCTTCTTTTTTTTTTAAGTGATGATTTTTTTTATTTAATTTTTTTGTTATTTCTCCCAACATACCTTTTTTCCCCACTGTACAACATGGGAAGTTGATGGATTTCCTTGCTTCTTTATGATTTCCTTCCTTCTGCTGACTTTAGGTATTGTTTGTTCTTCTTTTCTAATTCTTTTAGATGGCAGGTTAAGTTGTTGATTTGAGATTTTTCTTCCTTTTTGAAGGAGGCCTGTATTGCTATGAACTTCCCTCCAAGAACTACTTTTGTGGCATCCCATAGATTTTGAATGGTTGTGTTTTCAGTATCATTTGTCTCGAGGCATTTTTAAATTTCCCTTCTGATTTCCTCATTGATCCACTGGTTGTTTTATCTCAGCATATGGATGTTCCCAGGCTAGGGAGCTAATTGGAGCTACAGCTACTGACCTACA
Source organism: Sus scrofa (assembly GCF_054392235.1). NCBI lineage: Eukaryota > Metazoa > Chordata > Mammalia > Artiodactyla > Suidae > Sus > Sus scrofa. The sequence continues at coordinate 29,050,473 of NC_139389.1, read as the reverse complement.
CCACAGCCACAGCAGCACCAGATCCGAGCTGCATCTGTGACCTACACCACAGCTCATGGCAATGCTGGATCCTTAACCCACTGAGCAAGGCCAGGAATCAAACCTGCAACCTCATGGTTCCTGGTCAGATTTGTTTTATCTGCACCACAACAGGAACTCCTGATCCACTGATTTTTTTAGTAGCATGTTGTTTAGTCTCCATCTAGTCAGTTTTTTCTCATTTCCTCTCCTATGGTTGATTACTACTTTCTTTACTAGTCATGACTAGTAAAGAAACTAGTAATCTTCTCTTGGGGTCAGAGAAGATGCTTGAAATAATTTCAATAATTTTTGAGTTCCTGTTGTGACTCAGCAGAAAAATATCCGACTAATATCCGTGAGGTGGCAGGTTTGATATCTGGTCCTGCTCAGTAGATTAAAGGATCTTGTGTTGCCGTGAGTTGTGTAGGTTGCAGATGCGGCTCAGATCTGGCATTGCTGTGGCTGTGGTGCAGGCCAGCAGCTGTAGCTCTGATTCAACCCCTAGCCTGGGAACTTCCATTAGGCACAAATGCAGCCACAAAAGGAGAAAAAAATTCTACTCTCTTAAATGTTTTGAAGTTAGCTTTATGCCCCATTATGTGGTCAATCCTTGAGAATGTTCCATGTGCACTTGAAAAGAAGGCTTGTTCTGATTTTTTTGTCAGTAATGTCCTAAAAATATCAATTAAGTCTAATTTCTCTACTGTGTCATTTAGGATTTCTGTAGCCTTATTGACTTTCTTCTCGAGGTTCTGTCCATTGATGTGAGTGGTGTGCTAACATCTCCCCACTATTAGTGTAGTCCCATCCATTTCTCCTTTTATGTCTGTTAGTATTTGTTGTATGTTTCTGGGTGCTCCTATATTAGGGGCATATATGTTGACGATTGTAACATCCTCTTCTTGAATGTGTCCATTTTTCATTAAATAGTGTCCTTCTTTATCTGTCTTTATGGCCTTCATTTTAAAGTCTATTTTGCCTGATATGAGTATTGCAACTCTTGCTTTCCTGTCTTGTCCATTGGCATGAAATATCTTTTTCCATCCCATCATATTCCAGTTATATGTGTACTTTGCCCTAAAGTGAGCCTCTTGTAGGCGGCATATGGTAGGATTTTGTTTTTTTATCCAATCTGCCACTCTCTGATTTTGACTGGAGCATTCAGTCCCTTGACATTTAAGGTAATTATTGATAGATATGTATTTATTGCCATTTTAAAGCTTGTTTTCCAGTTGATTCAGTTTCTTCTTTGTTGTTTTCTTTCTTTCTTTCTTCCTTTCTTTCTTTCTTTCTTTCTTTCTTTCTTTGCTGTGATGATTTCCTTTTATTTTATGTTTGTGTCCTCTTCCTTTATTTTTGGTGAATGTATTGCTTGGTTTTGATGTGGTTGTCCTGTTTTTCATGTATTTTAACCACATCCTATATCTGCTTGCTTTAGCCTGACAGTCATATAAGCTCAAACATATTCTATTAAAAAAGAGTCTAGATTTAATTATTTTCCTTCCCCACATTTTATGGTTTTGATGCCCTTTTTTAAGCTCTTCATGTTTATCCTTTATTTATTTATTTATTTATTTATTTTAATTTTTGCTGTTTAGGGCCATAGTCATGGTATATGGACTTTCCCAGGGTAGAGGTTGAATCAGAGTTATACCTGCCAGCCTATGCCACAGCCACAGCAATGCCAGATCCTAGCCTTGTCTGCTACCTAAGTACAGTCCATGGCAACACCAGACCCTCGATCCACTGAGTGAGGCCAGGGATTGAACCTGCATCCTCGTGGATACTAGTCATGTTTGTCTTTACTGATCTAAAACAAGTAATCCCCTGTTTACCCTTTTGCCGTTCCTTGTGTTTATTCTGGCTTTACAATAGTTTTTCCCCCTTCCCATTTTAGATCTGTGCACTGGCTTTTTTAAGTGATTGCTTTGCAATTGTGATTTCCTCCATCCTGTGTCTTCTTACTTCTTTCCTATTGCAGAGGCCTTTCAGGTATTTCTTTTAGAATAGTTTTAGCATTCTGTATTCTTTTAGTTTTTGTTTGTTAGAGAAATTCTTGATTTCTCCTTCTACTTTAAATGATGTTCTTGCTGGATATTCTAGGCTGCAAATTTTTCCATTTTAGAACTTTAAATATATCTTATCTCTCCCTTTGGATCTCTAGTGTTTCTGTGGAGAAATCAGCTTATAGACTTATGGGGGGTTCCCTTATAATTAACTCTCCGTTTTTCACTTGCTGACTTTAGAATCCTCTCCTTCTCTAATTTTTGCCATTTTTATTATAGTATGTCTTGGAGTGGGCCTGTTTGGCTTCAACTTGCTGAAGTGCCCTTTGATCCTCTATCTCAATGTCTGTTCCCTTTATATTTGGAAAGTTTTCAGCCATAATTTCTTCAAATGTATTTTCAATCCCTTCTTCTTTGTCTTCTCCTTCTGAATCCTTATTATTTGCAGGTTGGCCTGCTTTATAATATCTCATAGATCTCTTATATTGTTTTTACGTGTTTTCACTTTGATTCCGCCTGCTGTCCTGATTGGGTGATTTACAATACTCCATCTCACAAGTCACTAATTCATTCCTCTGCATTGTTCACTATGTTCTTCATGGGCTTTAACTCAGCTTGTGCCTCTGCAAATGAATTTTCTATTTTTTCTTGGCTCCTCCTCAGGCTTTCTCATTCCTTTCGAAAGTACTGTGCATTACTGTTCCTAGCTGCTCTTAATTCCTTCATATTCACTCGGTCAAGAGTACACTTGGATGCCACTCTTCCACTGTCTTTGAACAAGTGAACCAAGTATTCCCAGTTATCTAAATATGTCACTGATGTTTACATCTTTTTCTAAACAAAATCTAACCCTATGATTGATTGTTCTTTATTCATTTGCATTTTTATTTGCACAATTAACCAAAACAGCAAACAGCAAATCACATTAAATATATTTAGAAGAATTATACATGTTAATAAAGTTGAAATACATCTCTCAATACTGAAAACTTTAAGTGAAGAACGCTTCCTCATCACTGTCTAAGGACCTGTCATGTGCAGGTGTGTACATTTGTATTTTAGTATGAGAAAGAATGCCCCAATGAAAGAGGAATGAGTGGCATTGGGCCTACCTCCAAATTCCTGCACTATCTTCTCTTAGAGTTTCACTTCCTAACTTAGTTCCCTTGCACATAGGGATGTGGGGATGAAAACCACACTTAGATTGGTAAGATGTTCCTTGGAACCTTATGGTTCCAGTTTTCACAAACATGGGTCAAGATGCACCACAGAGAAAACCATGAAAAGGGTCCCAATATTTGTTCTCCTTCCTTTCCAATGTTATGCCTTTATTTGGAATGAGTATCTTATTTCTTTTTTTTTTTTCCTGTGTAGGGGAGAGAGCACTGCTAAATGGCAAGTAACTATAATGTACTAAACTGTTATTCTCTCATCTGTTTCTCGTACCATTGAAATTCTCATGTTGAAACTCTTAATGATCATCTGCCTTAACTCACACAGAGACATGTTTTTACATGATTATATGTCTATATCTTACCCTTCCAACTTAGGTTACCTGTCTTCATGTACTATTCAGTTTAAGTGGTTATTGCCTCTTTCATATTGTAGTCATTGCTAATAATCAAGGAGACAGAGACTTTCTGTAACTAGTATTTTTCACCTAGCTATGTGTCACAGTGGCGTATCTTAAGGTTCTGTTATGTCAGTTTTCTCCAACACAGACTCTTTTACATTTAGATCAATCTTCACTTCCATGTAACACCTCTTCCTATTCCTTTTCTGTTACTCAATTTGGAATGATGAGTTTTCCCTCATAAGAATTTATGGGAGATTTGGAGTTCCCGTCGTGGAGCAGTAGTTAACGAATCCGACTAGGAACCATGAGGTTGTGGGTTCGGTCCCTGCCCTTGCTCAGTGGGTTAAGGATACGGTGTTGTCGTGAGCTGTGGTGTAGGCTGCAGACGCGGCTCGGATCCTGCGTTGCTGTGGCTCTGGCGTAGGCCGGTGGCTACAGCTCCGATTCGACCCCTAGCCTGGGAACTTCCATATACCACGGGAGAGGCCCAAGAAATAGCAACAACAACAACAACAACAACAAAATTTAAAAAAAAAATAATTTATGGGAGATTACATTACTCTGACTTTTTTTTTAAGTGAGGAAAAAGGGTTCCCATTGTGGTTCAGTGGTAAGAACTCTTACTAGTATCACTGAGGATGTGGGTTTGATACTTGGCCAGCTCAGTGGGTTAAGGATCTGGCATTGAGGTGAGCTGTGGTGTCAGTGGCAGACACTGCTCGGATCCCACATTGCTGTGCTGTGGTGTAGGCCAGAAGCTGCATCTCTGATTCGACCCCTAGCCTGGGAATTTTGATGTGCCATGGGTACAGCCCTAAGAAGCTAAAATAAATAAACAAAGGGAAGAAATATGTACTAAGGACACCTAAATTTAGGAAAGTTATAACTTGGGAGATGGAGATAAGCATTAATAGATGCTTTAGTCTAGTGAACATAGGGAGAGATGCAAGAAAGACCACAGAGTGGATATAACATTACCAGTGAGGTGTCCTCCAAGAATGCTGTAGGAAAAGGAAAAGTGTGCACAGTACATAAAAGCATGAATCCTTAAATAATAAGGACACCCATGTACTATCTTTTAAAAATATATCAGTTCTATAGATGAGCTAATCTCTTAAATTTGAACAAAAGCTCTATAAGGGAAATCAAGAAAGCCTCTTTTTTCTGCTATTTAGGGCCACAGCCATGGCATATGGATGTTTCCAGGCTAGAGGTCGAATCGGAGCTGTGGCTGCCAGCCTCCACCACAGCCACTGCAATGGAGGATCCAAACTGCATCTGCGATCCACAGCACACCTCATGGTAACACAAGAACTGTAACGCATTGAGAGACGCCTAGGATCTAACCCACATCCTCATGGGTACTAGTTGCACTGGCTTCCACTGAGCCATGACAGGTACTCTCAAGAAACCCTTTGGGCACATAAAAGAAAAGAGAGAAAACAAGAGCATGGAATTCTAACATTTGCTCATACAATCATGCATTCATTTCATAACACCAGCTCCTTCTTGAATATATATTTCCTTGAAAAACATAAGTAAGTGTTAACATCAGATTTATTCCATTTCTCTAAACTTTGATTATAAAAGATTTGTTGCTGAGAAAATCCTTACGACCATGTCAGTTGACAAGAATGGAAAGCATAGGATTAGAGCCTTGTCGCCCAGGTCTTTGCCTTTCTGCAGGAGACGACACCTTCAGAGGCAATTTGGAAAGCCCTCTTGACAACTACATTAAGTTTAGCATCGCTTTGTGACATGCAAAGCATTAGACACCATCACACTTGCAAAAGCCAGTACCCAGACGTACGTCATCCACTTGCTCAGGCACTGTGGCATCTTCTGAAAAGGCTTTTTCGGGAGCGATGCATGTGTTTCACACAAACTTCGAAAGTAATGCTTTCCCTGGAAGACCACTTGTTTAATCTGGCATCGTCAGAAGCGTTTGCCAAACCGAGAGATGTAACTGTGACCCATTACCAAGATAGCAATTGTTTTTTTCGTTTGTGGTCGTGCCCACGGCATGTGGAAGTTCCAGGGCCGGTGACTGTATCTGAGCCACAGCTGCAACCGACACTACTGCTGGGGCAATGCCACATCCTTCAAGGCACTGTGTCCAGCCAGAGCATGAACCCACACTTCCACTGCAACACGAGTCACTGAAGTGAGATTCCTAACCACTGTACCACAGTGGGAACTCCTGAAATAACATGACTTCATTTTATTAGACATGTCTCTTGAGTCAGAAATTCCATGCCTGGCAACTGTCATCTTCTTGTTACTATCTGTCGTGGTTTCCTTCACATTTATTTACGTGACTCTTTGTAAATTTACTTTCCAGGAGAACTTCAGGATGAAACAGGTAACTTATTTCTGACGTTTTCTCTTTTTTTGGAGGGGTGGATGCATTTCCTCAAAACAGCTTTTCCTTCTTTCCTTTCCTTCCTTTGATATTGCTTTAAGTCACTGTCTTCCAGGCACTTAACACCCTCTCATTATGAGGTTTGTTAAATGAAGAGAACCAGGCTGAGAAGAATGCTCTTTCTTCCATTCCACAGAAAGCTTCCTTTTACCTGGGTCCTCCACCACCACAACTAGATGCAGTGCCCGCTGTGTTGTATTTGACATTGTCCCAGTTGTTACTGGAATGGTTCCGATTCCAACCCTGGTTACAGGGATGAGTTTTTCCTTGGATAGTTTTGCCCTCTGTCGACGGCCGATGCCCTGCATAAGTTATCTTAAGATAGGCCAGTTCACGTCTGCCGATCACACTCTCAAGGGACCCAGTGTATATGAATAGCGTTGCCTGACTTGTCCTGGTTATTTTCAGTTTACAACCACAGTTCTTACTCTTCGCTCATTTTTATTTTTACCTATTTCTTTATCATCTCACCAAGATGACCGTCCTTTGGTATGTTTATGTGCACTGTTACCCTTCAAGAAATCACACTGATCATACATAACGAAAGTCCAAAGTTGTGTTCTGAGATGATTCCACACCTCTCCTTAATACCCTAACACAAGAATTATTTTCAATCTTCATAAGCCTGTATGTGACAAAGCATTCTGAAAAGGGTGGTGGTGCTTTCCATGGAATGGAGTTTAGAGATCTGCCTCTTGAACTCAGGAGTGGACGTGACTTGAAAACGCTCCGGAAGCACTCATTCGGAGGTGCAGAGCTCTGGCTACGTCTTCTCCATGATGTTCGGAAAACCTGTCTCACACATGCATGTTTAGGTGTTTCCTCTGAGATAGGAGGATGCACAGTAAACACGGGGTGAGAAACAGCCTCTCTCAGGGAAACTTTCTCTCTCCTGGATTCAGCACCCATGTGCTTTGGTTCAGAAAAGCTGCGCTTATGCATGAAGTAAAACGCACACTCAAATACAACAAGGTTGCCATTTAATCAGTAGCAACAAGGCTGCCCGTTTAATCAGTAGCAGTCACATTGTGAAAAGAGGCACACGGAGATACCAAAAGGGTCTGAGTATCACCCTACACAGGGTTTGCGGCAACTTTACATGAGGTAGCGCCCCCCAACCACAAGGATGAGGAGTAACTTCCACATGCACAACCAGCCCATGGCCATGCTAAAGCGCACCAACAGAACAGGAGGAACCTAAATATTGTCAAAGGGATCCAGACTACTTTTACAAACTAAGCCCCAGAACTGATAGTTCTTGTTTTCTTCAATTAATTGGGATTAACTCCATTTCCCCTCTACTCATTTACTGTAGACCATCTCTGAACACTACAGCCCGCGGAGTCGATGTGTGTGTGTGTGGCGGGGGGGCAGGGGGGTTTGGTTGTCACTTGAAACTGGAGAGGGTTCATTTTAAATATGAAATTTTCAATAAATCTGAATTCTCCCTCTAGTTCTCCCCCATGATATTTACATTTACCTTTGCCTTTTCTTTTTTTTTTCAGACACTCTTCGGAAAAAAAACGGTAAATTTTCTGATATCCCATTGCTCTTGAGCCCCTCCGAAGAGACTGGTTCAGCCTTTCATCTTGTGTGCCGTTTCATCTATTTCGCTTCTGTCGGCATGCCTTTCTCTTGCACGTCCTGTCTACGGGCTCCACCTCAATGTTTTGCGTTGGACGTGTCCCACGTTCCTTCTGTCCATTTCTGTTTGCCTACCTCCTCTGCTCTGCCATTCCTTCTCTTTGCAATGCATGCCATGCCCTCCCGGTAAGGACTGGCTTTGCTTCGGTCTTTCAGGCACTTGCCACAGTTTCATGAAGAAGTTGGTGAGATGCAAAGCATTACGCTGAGAGGGAGATGGTTTCTCTTCCACGTGTGTTTCTAGAAAACATCCAAACACAGGGGCTCTGTCGGGACTTCCAAATCAGAGGGGCCATTCCTACACAAGTGATAGCTCTTCAAAGACTTAAGGGATGGGAGATGGCCCCCAAACGGCTCCGATAACGCCCTCTGCCCATTGCCCTTTCAAAGCCTAAGTAGCATATGCTATCATCCATCGGTCCAGAGTGTGCCAGGGCGCCCCTCTTCCACTGGCCTTCCCCCTGGGAACCAAGTATTCCCAGGTATGAACATGTTACTTCAGTTTGCCTGCTGTTCTAAACAAAAGCCAGGCCTACCGGTTGTGTCATTTTGTGTGTCTCAGAGTTCTGAAATGTCAGTTCTCCCTGACGGAGGCTGTTGAAAATTTAGAGCAATCTTCAGTTCCACGTAACACATCTTTTCAGTTCCATGTAACACATCTTTTCAGTTCCTTTTGTGTTACTCGCTTTTAGAATGCTTACTTTTCCTCCCCAGAAGTTAGGTGAGATGGCATTACTAGCCTGTTTTGTTTTGTAAGGGCCACACCCACCGGCACAGGGACGTTCCCAGGCTAGGGGCTGAATGGGAGCTGTAGCCGCCGGCGTACACCACAGAAGCAGCAAGGCCGGGTACCGGCCACCCCTGCGAACCACACACCACAGCCCGTGGCCACGCCAGAGCCTTAACCTCCTGAGCGAGGGCCGGGATGGAACCTGTGTCCTCCTGGATGCTCGCCCGATTCACTTCCACTGAGCCATGACGGGAACTCCCAAAAAGCCTCGAGTCACATCAAAGAAAAGAGAGAGAACAAGAGCATGGCTTTCTGGCACCTTGCTCATTCAATCGTGCCCTTCGTTTCCCTCCACCAACGCATTTTCGAAACCTGCATTTCCCCAAAATGCACGAGCCCGTCTCAACATCGATTTGATTCCATTTCTCTGCGCTTCGAGTATAAAAATGATCTGTTGCTGAGAACGTCCTTACGACCATGTCAGTTGACAAGAATGGAAAGCATAGGATTAGAGCCTTGTCGCCCAGGTCTTTGCCTTTCTGCAGGAGACGACACCTTCAGAGGCAATTTGGAAAGCCCTCTTGACAACTACATTAAGTTTAGCATCGCTTTGTGACATGCAAAGCATTAGACACCATCACACTTGCAAAAGCCAGTACCCAGACGTACGTCATCCACTTGCTCAGGCACTGTGGCATCTTCTGAAAAGGCTTTTTCGGGAGCGATGCATGTGTTTCACACAAACTTCGAAAGTAATGCTTTCCCTGGAAGACCACTTGTTTAATCTGGCATCGTCAGAAGCGTTTGCCAAACCGAGAGATGTAACTGTGACCCATTACCAAGATAGCAATTGTTTTTTTCGTTTGTGGTCGTGCCCACGGCATGTGGAAGTTCCAGGGCCGGTGACTGTATCTGAGCCACAGCTGCAACCGACACTACTGCTGGGGCAATGCCACATCCTTCAAGGCACTGTGTCCAGCCAGAGCATGAACCCACACTTCCACTGCAACACGAGTCACTGAAGTGAGATTCCTAACCACTGTACCACAGTGGGAACTCCTGAAATAACATGACTTCATTTTATTAGACATGTCTCTTGAGTCAGAAATTCCATGCCTGGCAACTGTCATCTTCTTGTTACTATCTGTCGTGGTTTCCTTCACATTTATTTACGTGACTCTTTGTAAATTTACTTTCCAGGAGAACTTCAGGATGAAACAGGTAACTTATTTCTGACGTTTTCTCTTTTTTTGGAGGGGTGGATGCATTTCCTCAAAACAGCTTTTCCTTCTTTCCTTTCCTTCCTTTGATATTGCTTTAAGTCACTGTCTTCCAGGCACTTAACACCCTCTCATTATGAGGTTTGTTAAATGAAGAGAACCAGGCTGAGAAGAATGCTCTTTCTTCCATTCCACAGAAAGCTTCCTTTTACCTGGGTCCTCCACCACCACAACTAGATGCAGTGCCCGCTGTGTTGTATTTGACATTGTCCCAGTTGTTACTGGAATGGTTCCGATTCCAACCCTGGTTACAGGGATGAGTTTTTCCTTGGATAGTTTTGCCCTCTGTCGACGGCCGATGCCCTGCATAAGTTATCTTAAGATAGGCCAGTTCACGTCTGCCGATCACACTCTCAAGGGACCCAGTGTATATGAATAGCGTTGCCTGACTTGTCCTGGTTATTTTCAGTTTACAACCACAGTTCTTACTCTTCGCTCATTTTTATTTTTACCTATTTCTTTATCATCTCACCAAGATGACCGTCCTTTGGTATGTTTATGTGCACTGTTACCCTTCAAGAAATCACACTGATCATACATAACGAAAGTCCAAAGTTGTGTTCTGAGATGATTCCACACCTCTCCTTAATACCCTAACACAAGAATTATTTTCAATCTTCATAAGCCTGTATGTGACAAAGCATTCTGAAAAGGGTGGTGGTGCTTTCCATGGAATGGAGTTTAGAGATCTGCCTCTTGAACTCAGGAGTGGACGTGACTTGAAAACGCTCCGGAAGCACTCATTCGGAGGTGCAGAGCTCTGGCTACGTCTTCTCCATGATGTTCGGAAAACCTGTCTCACACATGCATGTTTAGGTGTTTCCTCTGAGATAGGAGGATGCACAGTAAACACGGGGTGAGAAACAGCCTCTCTCAGGGAAACTTTCTCTCTCCTGGATTCAGCACCCATGTGCTTTGGTTCAGAAAAGCTGCGCTTATGCATGAAGTAAAACGCACACTCAAATACAACAAGGTTGCCATTTAATCAGTAGCAACAAGGCTGCCCGTTTAATCAGTAGCAGTCACATTGTGAAAAGAGGCACACGGAGATACCAAAAGGGTCTGAGTATCACCCTACACAGGGTTTGCGGCAACTTTACATGAGGTAGCGCCCCCCAACCACAAGGATGAGGAGTAACTTCCACATGCACAACCAGCCCATGGCCATGCTAAAGCGCACCAACAGAACAGGAGGAACCTAAATATTGTCAAAGGGATCCAGACTACTTTTACAAACTAAGCCCCAGAACTGATAGTTCTTGTTTTCTTCAATTAATTGGGATTAACTCCATTTCCCCTCTACTCATTTACTGTAGACCATCTCTGAACACTACAGCCCGCGGAGTCGATGTGTGTGTGTGTGTGGCGGGGGGGCAGGGGGGTTTGGTTGTCACTTGAAACTGGAGAGGGTTCATTTTAAATATGAAATTTTCAATAAATCTGAATTCTCCCTCTAGTTCTCCCCCATGATATTTACATTTACCTTTGCCTTTTCTTTTTTTTTTCAGACACTCTTCGGAAAAAAAACGGTAAATTTTCTGATATCCCATTGCTCTTGAGCCCCTCCGAAGAGACTGGTTCAGCCTTTCATCTTGTGTGCCGTTTCATCTATTTCGCTTCTGTCGGCATGCCTTTCTCTTGCACGTCCTGTCTACGGGCTCCACCTCAATGTTTTGCGTTGGACGTGTCCCACGTTCCTTCTGTCCATTTCTGTTTGCCTACCTCCTCTGCTCTGCCATTCCTTCTCTTTGCAATGCATGCCATGCCCTCCCGGTAAGGACTGGCTTTGCTTCGGTCTTTCAGGCACTTGCCACAGTTTCATGAAGAAGTTGGTGAGATGCAAAGCATTACGCTGAGAGGGAGATGGTTTCTCTTCCACGTGTGTTTCTAGAAAACATCCAAACACAGGGGCTCTGTCGGGACTTCCAAATCAGAGGGGCCATTCCTACACAAGTGATAGCTCTTCAAAGACTTAAGGGATGGGAGATGGCCCCCAAACGGCTCCGATAACGCCCTCTGCCCATTGCCCTTTCAAAGCCTAAGTAGCATATGCTATCATCCATCGGTCCAGAGTGTGCCAGGGCGCCCCTCTTCCACTGGCCTTCCCCCTGGGAACCAAGTATTCCCAGGTATGAACATGTTACTTCAGTTTGCCTGCTGTTCTAAACAAAAGCCAGGCCTACCGGTTGTGTCATTTTGTGTGTCTCAGAGTTCTGAAATGTCAGTTCTCCCTGACGGAGGCTGTTGAAAATTTAGAGCAATCTTCAGTTCCACGTAACACATCTTTTCAGTTCCATGTAACACATCTTTTCAGTTCCTTTTGTGTTACTCGCTTTTAGAATGCTTACTTTTCCTCCCCAGAAGTTAGGTGAGATGGCATTACTAGCCTGTTTTGTTTTGTAAGGGCCACACCCACCGGCACAGGGACGTTCCCAGGCTAGGGGCTGAATGGGAGCTGTAGCCGCCGGCGTACACCACAGAAGCAGCAAGGCCGGGTACCGGCCACCCCTGCGAACCACACACCACAGCCCGTGGCCACGCCAGAGCCTTAACCTCCTGAGCGAGGGCCGGGATGGAACCTGTGTCCTCCTGGATGCTCGCCCGATTCACTTCCACTGAGCCATGACGGGAACTCCCAAAAAGCCTCGAGTCACATCAAAGAAAAGAGAGAGAACAAGAGCATGGCTTTCTGGCACCTTGCTCATTCAATCGTGCCCTTCGTTTCCCTCCACCAACGCATTTTCGAAACCTGCATTTCCCCAAAATGCACGAGCCCGTCTCAACATCGATTTGATTCCATTTCTCTGCGCTTCGAGTATAAAAATGATCTGTTGCTGAGAACGTCCTTACGACCATGTCAGTTGACAAGAATGGAAAGCATAGGATTAGAGCCTTGTCGCCCAGGTCTTTGCCTTTCTGCAGGAGACGACACCTTCAGAGGCAATTTGGAAAGCCCTCTTGACAACTACATTAAGTTTAGCATCGCTTTGTGACATGCAAAGCATTAGACACCATCACACTTGCAAAAGCCAGTACCCAGACGTACGTCATCCACTTGCTCAGGCACTGTGGCATCTTCTGAAAAGGCTTTTTCGGGAGCGATGCATGTGTTTCACACAAACTTCGAAAGTAATGCTTTCCCTGGAAGACCACTTGTTTAATCTGGCATCGTCAGAAGCGTTTGCCAAACCGAGAGATGTAACTGTGACCCATTACCAAGATAGCAATTGTTTTTTTCGTTTGTGGTCGTGCCCACGGCATGTGGAAGTTCCAGGGCCGGTGACTGTATCTGAGCCACAGCTGCAACCGACACTACTGCTGGGGCAATGCCACATCCTTCAAGGCACTGTGTCCAGCCAGAGCATGAACCCACACTTCCACTGCAACACGAGTCACTGAAGTGAGATTCCTAACCACTGTACCACAGTGGGAACTCCTGAAATAACATGACTTCATTTTATTAGACATGTCTCTTGAGTCAGAAATTCCATGCCTGGCAACTGTCATCTTCTTGTTACTATCTGTCGTGGTTTCCTTCACATTTATTTACGTGACTCTTTGTAAATTTACTTTCCAGGAGAACTTCAGGATGAAACAGGTAACTTATTTCTGACGTTTTCTCTTTTTTTGGAGGGGTGGATGCATTTCCTCAAAACAGCTTTTCCTTCTTTCCTTTCCTTCCTTTGATATTGCTTTAAGTCACTGTCTTCCAGGCACTTAACACCCTCTCATTATGAGGTTTGTTAAATGAAGAGAACCAGGCTGAGAAGAATGCTCTTTCTTCCATTCCACAGAAAGCTTCCTTTTACCTGGGTCCTCCACCACCACAACTAGATGCAGTGCCCGCTGTGTTGTATTTGACATTGTCCCAGTTGTTACTGGAATGGTTCCGATTCCAACCCTGGTTACAGGGATGAGTTTTTCCTTGGATAGTTTTGCCCTCTGTCGACGGCCGATGCCCTGCATAAGTTATCTTAAGATAGGCCAGTTCACGTCTGCCGATCACACTCTCAAGGGACCCAGTGTATATGAATAGCGTTGCCTGACTTGTCCTGGTTATTTTCAGTTTACAACCACAGTTCTTACTCTTCGCTCATTTTTATTTTTACCTATTTCTTTATCATCTCACCAAGATGACCGTCCTTTGGTATGTTTATGTGCACTGTTACCCTTCAAGAAATCACACTGATCATACATAACGAAAGTCCAAAGTTGTGTTCTGAGATGATTCCACACCTCTCCTTAATACCCTAACACAAGAATTATTTTCAATCTTCATAAGCCTGTATGTGACAAAGCATTCTGAAAAGGGTGGTGGTGCTTTCCATGGAATGGAGTTTAGAGATCTGCCTCTTGAACTCAGGAGTGGACGTGACTTGAAAACGCTCCGGAAGCACTCATTCGGAGGTGCAGAGCTCTGGCTACGTCTTCTCCATGATGTTCGGAAAACCTGTCTCACACATGCATGTTTAGGTGTTTCCTCTGAGATAGGAGGATGCACAGTAAACACGGGGTGAGAAACAGCCTCTCTCAGGGAAACTTTCTCTCTCCTGGATTCAGCACCCATGTGCTTTGGTTCAGAAAAGCTGCGCTTATGCATGAAGTAAAACGCACACTCAAATACAACAAGGTTGCCATTTAATCAGTAGCAACAAGGCTGCCCGTTTAATCAGTAGCAGTCACATTGTGAAAAGAGGCACACGGAGATACCAAAAGGGTCTGAGTATCACCCTACACAGGGTTTGCGGCAACTTTACATGAGGTAGCGCCCCCCAACCACAAGGATGAGGAGTAACTTCCACATGCACAACCAGCCCATGGCCATGCTAAAGCGCACCAACAGAACAAGAGGAACCTAAATATTGTCAAAGGGATCCAGACTACTTTTACAAACTAAGCCCCAGAACTGATAGTTCTTGTTTTCTTCAATTAATTGGGATTAACTCCATTTCCCCTCTACTCATTTACTGTAGACCATCTCTGAACACTACAGCCCGCGGAGTCGATGTGTGTGTGTGTGGCGGGGGGGCAGGGGGGTTTGGTTGTCACTTGAAACTGGAGAGGGTTCATTTTAAATATGAAATTTTCAATAAATCTGAATTCTCCCTCTAGTTCTCCCCCATGATATTTACATTTACCTTTGCCTTTTCTTTTTTTTTTCAGACACTCTTCGGAAAAAAAACGGTAAATTTTCTGATATCCCATTGCTCTTGAGCCCCTCCGAAGAGACTGGTTCAGCCTTTCATCTTGTGTGCCGTTTCATCTATTTCGCTTCTGTCGGCATGCCTTTCTCTTGCACGTCCTGTCTACGGGCTCCACCTCAATGTTTTGCGTTGGACGTGTCCCACGTTCCTTCTGTCCATTTCTGTTTGCCTACCTCCTCTGCTCTGCCATTCCTTCTCTTTGCAATGCATGCCATGCCCTCCCGGTAAGGACTGGCTTTGCTTCGGTCTTTCAGGCACTTGCCACAGTTTCATGAAGAAGTTGGTGAGATGCAAAGCATTACGCTGAGAGGGAGATGGTTTCTCTTCCACGTGTGTTTCTAGAAAACATCCAAACACAGGGGCTCTGTCGGGACTTCCAAATCAGAGGGGCCATTCCTACACAAGTGATAGCTCTTCAAAGACTTAAGGGATGGGAGATGGCCCCCAAACGGCTCCGATAACGCCCTCTGCCCATTGCCCTTTCAAAGCCTAAGTAGCATATGCTATCATCCATCGGTCCAGAGTGTGCCAGGGCGCCCCTCTTCCACTGGCCTTCCCCCTGGGAACCAAGTATTCCCAGGTATGAACATGTTACTTCAGTTTGCCTGCTGTTCTAAACAAAAGCCAGGCCTACCGGTTGTGTCATTTTGTGTGTCTCAGAGTTCTGAAATGTCAGTTCTCCCTGACGGAGGCTGTTGAAAATTTAGAGCAATCTTCAGTTCCACGTAACACATCTTTTCAGTTCCATGTAACACATCTTTTCAGTTCCTTTTGTGTTACTCGCTTTTAGAATGCTTACTTTTCCTCCCCAGAAGTTAGGTGAGATGGCATTACTAGCCTGTTTTGTTTTGTAAGGGCCACACCCACCGGCACAGGGACGTTCCCAGGCTAGGGGCTGAATGGGAGCTGTAGCCGCCGGCGTACACCACAGAAGCAGCAAGGCCGGGTACCGGCCACCCCTGCGAACCACACACCACAGCCCGTGGCCACGCCAGAGCCTTAACCTCCTGAGCGAGGGCCGGGATGGAACCTGTGTCCTCCTGGATGCTCGCCCGATTCACTTCCACTGAGCCATGACGGGAACTCCCAAAAAGCCTCGAGTCACATCAAAGAAAAGAGAGAGAACAAGAGCATGGCTTTCTGGCACCTTGCTCATTCAATCGTGCCCTTCGTTTCCCTCCACCAACGCATTTTCGAAACCTGCATTTCCCCAAAATGCACGAGCCCGTCTCAACATCGATTTGATTCCATTTCTCTGCGCTTCGAGTATAAAAATGATCTGTTGCTGAGAACGTCCTTACGACCATGTCAGTTGACAAGAATGGAAAGCATAGGATTAGAGCCTTGTCGCCCAGGTCTTTGCCTTTCTGCAGGAGACGACACCTTCAGAGGCAATTTGGAAAGCCCTCTTGACAACTACATTAAGTTTAGCATCGCTTTGTGACATGCAAAGCATTAGACACCATCACACTTGCAAAAGCCAGTACCCAGACGTACGTCATCCACTTGCTCAGGCACTGTGGCATCTTCTGAAAAGGCTTTTTCGGGAGCGATGCATGTGTTTCACACAAACTTCGAAAGTAATGCTTTCCCTGGAAGACCACTTGTTTAATCTGGCATCGTCAGAAGCGTTTGCCAAACCGAGAGATGTAACTGTGACCCATTACCAAGATAGCAATTGTTTTTTTCGTTTGTGGTCGTGCCCACGGCATGTGGAAGTTCCAGGGCCGGTGACTGTATCTGAGCCACAGCTGCAACCGACACTACTGCTGGGGCAATGCCACATCCTTCAAGGCACTGTGTCCAGCCAGAGCATGAACCCACACTTCCACTGCAACACGAGTCACTGAAGTGAGATTCCTAACCACTGTACCACAGTGGGAACTCCTGAAATAACATGACTTCATTTTATTAGACATGTCTCTTGAGTCAGAAATTCCATGCCTGGCAACTGTCATCTTCTTGTTACTATCTGTCGTGGTTTCCTTCACATTTATTTACGTGACTCTTTGTAAATTTACTTTCCAGGAGAACTTCAGGATGAAACAGGTAACTTATTTCTGACGTTTTCTCTTTTTTTGGAGGGGTGGATGCATTTCCTCAAAACAGCTTTTCCTTCTTTCCTTTCCTTCCTTTGATATTGCTTTAAGTCACTGTCTTCCAGGCACTTAACACCCTCTCATTATGAGGTTTGTTAAATGAAGAGAACCAGGCTGAGAAGAATGCTCTTTCTTCCATTCCACAGAAAGCTTCCTTTTACCTGGGTCCTCCACCACCACAACTAGATGCAGTGCCCGCTGTGTTGTATTTGACATTGTCCCAGTTGTTACTGGAATGGTTCCGATTCCAACCCTGGTTACAGGGATGAGTTTTTCCTTGGATAGTTTTGCCCTCTGTCGACGGCCGATGCCCTGCATAAGTTATCTTAAGATAGGCCAGTTCACGTCTGCCGATCACACTCTCAAGGGACCCAGTGTATATGAATAGCGTTGCCTGACTTGTCCTGGTTATTTTCAGTTTACAACCACAGTTCTTACTCTTCGCTCATTTTTATTTTTACCTATTTCTTTATCATCTCACCAAGATGACCGTCCTTTGGTATGTTTATGTGCACTGTTACCCTTCAAGAAATCACACTGATCATACATAACGAAAGTCCAAAGTTGTGTTCTGAGATGATTCCACACCTCTCCTTAATACCCTAACACAAGAATTATTTTCAATCTTCATAAGATTGAAAATAATGTGACAAAGCATTCTGAAAAGGGTGGTGGTGCTTTCCATGGAATGGAGTTTAGAGATCTGCCTCTTGAACTCAGGAGTGGACGTGACTTGAAAACGCTCCGGAAGCACTCATTCGGAGGTGCAGAGCTCTGGCTACGTCTTCTCCATGATGTTCGGAAAACCTGTCTCACACATGCATGTTTAGGTGTTTCCTCTGAGATAGGAGGATGCACAGTAAACACGGGGTGAGAAACAGCCTCTCTCAGGGAAACTTTCTCTCTCCTGGATTCAGCACCCATGTGCTTTGGTTCAGAAAAGCTGCGCTTATGCATGAAGTAAAACGCACACTCAAATACAACAAGGTTGCCATTTAATCAGTAGCAACAAGGCTGCCCGTTTAATCAGTAGCAGTCACATTGTGAAAAGAGGCACACGGAGATACCAAAAGGGTCTGAGTATCACCCTACACAGGGTTTGCGGCAACTTTACATGAGGTAGCGCCCCCCAACCACAAGGATGAGGAGTAACTTCCACATGCACAACCAGCCCATGGCCATGCTAAAGCGCACCAACAGAACAGGAGGAACCTAAATATTGTCAAAGGGATCCAGACTACTTTTACAAACTAAGCCCCAGAACTGATAGTTCTTGTTTTCTTCAATTAATTGGGATTAACTCCATTTCCCCTCTACTCATTTACTGTAGACCATCTCTGAACACTACAGCCCGCGGAGTCGATGTGTGTGTGTGTGGCGGGGGGGCAGGGGGGTTTGGTTGTCACTTGAAACTGGAGAGGGTTCATTTTAAATATGAAATTTTCAATAAATCTGAATTCTCCCTCTAGTTCTCCCCCATGATATTTACATTTACCTTTGCCTTTTCTTTTTTTTTTCAGACACTCTTCGGAAAAAAAACGGTAAATTTTCTGATATCCCATTGCTCTTGAGCCCCTCCGAAGAGACTGGTTCAGCCTTTCATCTTGTGTGCCGTTTCATCTATTTCGCTTCTGTCGGCATGCCTTTCTCTTGCACGTCCTGTCTACGGGCTCCACCTCAATGTTTTGCGTTGGACGTGTCCCACGTTCCTTCTGTCCATTTCTGTTTGCCTACCTCCTCTGCTCTGCCATTCCTTCTCTTTGCAATGCATGCCATGCCCTCCCGGTAAGGACTGGCTTTGCTTCGGTCTTTCAGGCACTTGCCACAGTTTCATGAAGAAGTTGGTGAGATGCAAAGCATTACGCTGAGAGGGAGATGGTTTCTCTTCCACGTGTGTTTCTAGAAAACATCCAAACACAGGGGCTCTGTCGGGACTTCCAAATCAGAGGGGCCATTCCTACACAAGTGATAGCTCTTCAAAGACTTAAGGGATGGGAGATGGCCCCCAAACGGCTCCGATAACGCCCTCTGCCCATTGCCCTTTCAAAGCCTAAGTAGCATATGCTATCATCCATCGGTCCAGAGTGTGCCAGGGCGCCCCTCTTCCACTGGCCTTCCCCCTGGGAACCAAGTATTCCCAGGTATGAACATGTTACTTCAGTTTGCCTGCTGTTCTAAACAAAAGCCAGGCCTACCGGTTGTGTCATTTTGTGTGTCTCAGAGTTCTGAAATGTCAGTTCTCCCTGACGGAGGCTGTTGAAAATTTAGAGCAATCTTCAGTTCCACGTAACACATCTTTTCAGTTCCATGTAACACATCTTTTCAGTTCCTTTTGTGTTACTCGCTTTTAGAATGCTTACTTTTCCTCCCCAGAAGTTAGGTGAGATGGCATTACTAGCCTGTTTTGTTTTGTAAGGGCCACACCCACCGGCACAGGGACGTTCCCAGGCTAGGGGCTGAATGGGAGCTGTAGCCGCCGGCGTACACCACAGAAGCAGCAAGGCCGGGTACCGGCCACCCCTGCGAACCACACACCACAGCCCGTGGCCACGCCAGAGCCTTAACCTCCTGAGCGAGGGCCGGGATGGAACCTGTGTCCTCCTGGATGCTCGCCCGATTCACTTCCACTGAGCCATGACGGGAACTCCCAAAAAGCCTCGAGTCACATCAAAGAAAAGAGAGAGAACAAGAGCATGGCTTTCTGGCACCTTGCTCATTCAATCGTGCCCTTCGTTTCCCTCCACCAACGCATTTTCGAAACCTGCATTTCCCCAAAATGCACGAGCCCGTCTCAACATCGATTTGATTCCATTTCTCTGCGCTTCGAGTATAAAAATGATCTGTTGCTGAGAACGTCCTTACGACCATGTCAGTTGACAAGAATGGAAAGCATAGGATTAGAGCCTTGTCGCCCAGGTCTTTGCCTTTCTGCAGGAGACGACACCTTCAGAGGCAATTTGGAAAGCCCTCTTGACAACTACATTAAGTTTAGCATCGCTTTGTGACATGCAAAGCATTAGACACCATCACACTTGCAAAAGCCAGTACCCAGACGTACGTCATCCACTTGCTCAGGCACTGTGGCATCTTCTGAAAAGGCTTTTTCGGGAGCGATGCATGTGTTTCACACAAACTTCGAAAGTAATGCTTTCCCTGGAAGACCACTTGTTTAATCTGGCATCGTCAGAAGCGTTTGCCAAACCAAGAGATGTAACTGTGACCCATTACCAAGATAGCAATTGTTTTTTTCGTTTGTGGTCGTGCCCACGGCATGTGGAAGTTCCAGGGCCGGTGACTGTATCTGAGCCACAGCTGCAACCGACACTACTGCTGGGGCAATGCCACATCCTTCAAGGCACTGTGTCCAGCCAGAGCATGAACCCACACTTCCACTGCAACACGAGTCACTGAAGTGAGATTCCTAACCACTGTACCACAGTGGGAACTCCTGAAATAACATGACTTCATTTTATTAGACATGTCTCTTGAGTCAGAAATTCCATGCCTGGCAACTGTCATCTTCTTGTTACTATCTGTCGTGGTTTCCTTCACATTTATTTACGTGACTCTTTGTAAATTTACTTTCCAGGAGAACTTCAGGATGAAACAGGTAACTTATTTCTGACGTTTTCTCTTTTTTTGGAGGGGTGGATGCATTTCCTCAAAACAGCTTTTCCTTCTTTCCTTTCCTTCCTTTGATATTGCTTTAAGTCACTGTCTTCCAGGCACTTAACACCCTCTCATTATGAGGTTTGTTAAATGAAGAGAACCAGGCTGAGAAGAATGCTCTTTCTTCCATTCCACAGAAAGCTTCCTTTTACCTGGGTCCTCCACCACCACAACTAGATGCAGTGCCCGCTGTGTTGTATTTGACATTGTCCCAGTTGTTACTGGAATGGTTCCGATTCCAACCCTGGTTACAGGGATGAGTTTTTCCTTGGATAGTTTTGCCCTCTGTCGACGGCCGATGCCCTGCATAAGTTATCTTAAGATAGGCCAGTTCACTTCTGCCGATCACACTCTCAAGGGACCCAGTGTATATGAATAGCGTTGCCTGACTTGTCCTGGTTATTTTCAGTTTACAACCACAGTTCTTACTCTTCGCTCATTTTTATTTTTACCTATTTCTTTATCATCTCACCAAGATGACCGTCCTTTGGTATGTTTATGTGCACTGTTACCCTTCAAGAAATCACACTGATCATACATAACGAAAGTCCAAAGTTGTGTTCTGAGATGATTCCACACCTCTCCTTAATACCCTAACACAAGAATTATTTTCAATCTTCATAAGCCTGTATGTGACAAAGCATTCTGAAAAGGGTGGTGGTGCTTTCCATGGAATGGAGTTTAGAGATCTGCCTCTTGAACTCAGGAGTGGACGTGACTTGAAAACGCTCCGGAAGCACTCATTCGGAGGTGCAGAGCTCTGGCTACGTCTTCTCCATGATGTTCGGAAAACCTGTCTCACACATGCATGTTTAGGTGTTTCCTCTGAGATAGGAGGATGCACAGTAAACACGGGGTGAGAAACAGCCTCTCTCAGGGAAACTTTCTCTCTCCTGGATTCAGCACCCATGTGCTTTGGTTCAGAAAAGCTGCGCTTATGCATGAAGTAAAACGCACACTCAAATACAACAAGGTTGCCATTTAATCAGTAGCAACAAGGCTGCCCGTTTAATCAGTAGCAGTCACATTGTGAAAAGAGGCACACGGAGATACCAAAAGGGTCTGAGTATCACCCTACACAGGGTTTGCGGCAACTTTACATGAGGTAGCGCCCCCCAACCACAAGGATGAGGAGTAACTTCCACATGCACAACCAGCCCATGGCCATGCTAAAGCGCACCAACAGAACAGGAGGAACCTAAATATTGTCAAAGGGATCCAGACTACTTTTACAAACTAAGCCCCAGAACTGATAGTTCTTGTTTTCTTCAATTAATTGGGATTAACTCCATTTCCCCTCTACTCATTTACTGTAGACCATCTCTGAACACTACAGCCCGCGGAGTCGATGTGTGTGTGTGTGGCGGGGGGGCAGGGGGGTTTGGTTGTCACTTGAAACTGGAGAGGGTTCATTTTAAATATGAAATTTTCAATAAATCTGAATTCTCCCTCTAGTTCTCCCCCATGATATTTACATTTACCTTTGCCTTTTCTTTTTTTTTTTCAGACACTCTTCGGAAAAAAAACGGTAAATTTTCTGATATCCCATTGCTCTTGAGCCCCTCCGAAGAGACTGGTTCAGCCTTTCATCTTGTGTGCCGTTTCATCTATTTCGCTTCTGTCGGCATGCCTTTCTCTTGCACGTCCTGTCTACGGGCTCCACCTCAATGTTTTGCGTTGGACGTGTCCCACGTTCCTTCTGTCCATTTCTGTTTGCCTACCTCCTCTGCTCTGCCATTCCTTCTCTTTGCAATGCATGCCATGCCCTCCCGGTAAGGACTGGCTTTGCTTCGGTCTTTCAGGCACTTGCCACAGTTTCATGAAGAAGTTGGTGAGATGCAAAGCATTACGCTGAGAGGGAGATGGTTTCTCTTCCACGTGTGTTTCTAGAAAACATCCAAACACAGGGGCTCTGTCGGGACTTCCAAGTCAGAGGGGCCATTCCTACACAAGTGATAGCTCTTCAAAGACTTAAGGGATGGGAGATGGCCCCCAAATGGCTCCGATAACGCCCTCTGCCCATTGCCCTTTCAAAGCCTAAGTAGCATATGCTATCATCCATCGGTCCAGAGTGTGCCAGGGCGCCCCTCTTCCACTGGCCTTCCCCCTGGGAACCAAGTATTCCCAGGTATGAACATGTTACTTCAGTTTGCCTGCTGTTCTAAACAAAAGCCAGGCCTACCGGTTGTGTCATTTTGTGTGTCTCAGAGTTCTGAAATGTCAGTTCTCCCTGACGGAGGCTGTTGAAAATTTAGAGCAATCTTCAGTTCCACGTAACACATCTTTTCAGTTCCACGTAACACATCTTTTCAGTTCCTTTTGTGTTACTCGCTTTTAGAATGCTTACTTTTCCTCCCCAGAAGTTAGGTGAGATGGCATTACTAGCCTGTTTTGTTTTGTAAGGGCCACACCCACCACCCGCACAGGGACGTTCCCAGGCTAGGGGCTGAATGGGAGCTGTAGCCGCCGGCGTACACCACAGAAGCAGCAAGGCCGGGTACCGGCCACCCCTGCGAACCACACACCACAGCCCGTGGCCACGCCAGAGCCTTAACCTCTGAGCGAGGGCCGGGATGGAACCCGTGTCCTCCTGGATGCTCGCCCGATTCACTTCCACTGAGCCATGACGGGAACTCCCAGGAAAGCCTCGAGTCACATCAAAGAAAAGAGAGAGAACAAGAGCATGGCTTTCTGGCACCTTGCTCATTCAATCGTGCCCTTCGTTTCCCTCCACCAACGCATTTTCGAAACCTGCATTTCCCCAAAATGCACGAGCCCGTCTCAACATCGATTTGATTCCATTTCTCTGCGCTTCGAGTATAAAAATGATCTGTTGCTGAGAACGTCCTTACGACCATGTCAGTTGACAAGAATGGAAAGCATAGGATTAGAGCCTTGTCGCCCAGTTCTTTGCCTTTCCGCAGGAGATGAGACCTTCAGAGGCTATTTTGAAAGCTCTCTTAACAACTACATTAAGTGTAGCATCGCTTTGTGACATGCAAAGCATTAGACACCATCACACTTGCAAAAGCCAGTACCCAGACATACGTCATCCCCTTGCTCAGGCACTGTGGCATCTTCCGAAAAGACTTTTTCGGGAGTGACTCTTGTGTTTCACATGAACTACGAAACCATGCTTTCACTGGAACACAACTTGTCTAATGTGCCATTGTCAGAAGTGTCTCCAAACTGCGAGATTTAACTTCGATCCACGGCCAAGATAGCCATTGCTATCATTTTTCGTTGGTTTTTTTTGTGTGTTTGTTTTTTTATGTTTGCACCCATGGCATGTGGAAGTTCCAGGGCCAGTCGCTGAATCTGAGCCACAGCTGCAACCAAGACCATTGCTGGGGCAATGCCACGTCCTTCAACTCACTGTGTCCAGCCTGAGCAAGAACTCGCACCTCCACTGCAACACGAGCCACTGAAGTGAGGTTCCTAACCCACCGTTCCACAGGGGGAACTCCTGAAATAACATGACTTCATTTTATTAGATAGGTCTTCTGTGTCAGAAACACCATGCCTGGCAATTGTCCTCATCTTGTTACTATCTGTCATCGTTTCCTTAACAGTTACATGACTATTTGTAAATTTCCTTTTCAGGAGAACATCAGGCAACTTGTTTCTTACTTTTCCTTCTTCTTTTCTTTCTTTTTTTTTTCTGTTTTGGAGGGGTGGATATATTTCCTAGAAATATTTAATCTCTCTTGCCTCTCCTTCCTTTGATATTGCTTCAAGTCACTGTCTTCCAGGCACTTAACACCCTCTCATTATGAGGTTTGTTAAATGAAGAGAACCAGGCTGAGAAGAATGCTCTTTCTTCCATTCCACAGAAAGCTTCCTTTTACCTGGGTCCTCCACCACCACAACTAGATGCAGTGCCCGCTGTGTTGTATTTGACATTGTCCCAGTTGTTACTGGAATGGTTCCGATTCCAACCCTGGTTACAGGGATGAGTTTTTCCTTGGATATTTTTGCCCTCTGTCGACGGCCGATGCCCTGCATAAGTTATCTTAAGACAGGCCAGTTCACGTCTGCCGATCACACTCTCAAGGGACCCAGTGTATAGAAATATTGTTGCCTGACTTGTCCTGGTTATTTTCAGTTTACAACCACAGTTCTTACTCTTCGCTCATTTTTATTTTTACCTATCTCTTTATCATCTCACCAAGATGACCGTCCTTTGGTATGTTTATGTGCACTGTTACCCTTCAAGAAATCACACTGATCATACATAACGAAAGTCCAAAGTTGTGTTCTGAGATGATTCCACACCTCTCCTTAATACCCTAACACAAGAATTATTTTCAATCTTCATAAGCCTGTATGTGACAAAGCATTCTGAAAAGGGTGGTGGTGCTTTCCATGGAATGGAGTTTAGAGATCTGCCTCTTGAACTCAGGAGTGGACGTGACTTGAAAACGCTCCGGAAGCACTCATTCGGAGGTGCAGAGCTCTGGCTACGTCTTCTCCATGATGTTCGGAAAACCTGTCTCACACATGCATGTTTAGGTGTTTCCTCTGAGATAGGAGGATGCACAGTAAACACGGGGTGAGAAACAGCCTCTCTCAGGGAAACTTTCTCTCTCCTGGATTCAGCACCCATGTGCTTTGGTTCAGAAAAGCTGCCCTTAAGCTTGAGGTAAAACACACACTCAAATTCAGTGAGGTCGCCATTTAATCAGTAGCAGTCTGGTTGTGAAAAGAGGCACCTGGAAACCTGACAGTGTATCCCATACACCAACAGTGTCTTCGTATAACCTCACACAGGGTTTGTGGCAACTTGACACAAGGTAGCGCCCCTGACCACCAGCATGAGAACTGACTTCCACATGCACAGCCAGCCCATGGCCATGTTAAAATGCACAGCAGAACACAGGACCCTAAATATGGTCAAAGGGATCCAAACTGCTTTTGCGAACTCAACCCCAGATTGAATCATTCTCGTTTTCTTCAGCTCATCGAAATTAACTCCATTTCCCCTCTGTTCCTTTACTGTGGACGATCTCTGAACACTGCAGTCCTCTGAGCCGATGTGTGTGCGGGTGGCTGTGGGGGTGGCTGTGGTTGTCCCTTGAAACTGCAGAGGGTTCATTTTAAATAGGAAGTTTTCAATAAATCTGAATTCTCCCTCTAGTTCTCCCTCATGATATTTACATTTACCTTTTTTTTTTTTTCAGAAAAACTTCAGAAAATAAGTGGTAAGATTTCTGATATACCATTGCTCTTGAGCCCCTCCGAAGAGACTGGTTCAACCTTTCATCTTGTCTGCCATTTCATCTATTTCGCTTCTGTCGGCATGCCTTTCTCTTGCACGTCATGTCTACGGGCTCCACCTCCATGTTTTGCGTGGGACTTGTCCCACGTTACTTCTGTCCTCTTCTGTTTGCCTACCTTGTCTGCTCTGCCATTCCTTCTCTTTGCAATGCATGCCATGCCCTCCCGGTAAGGACTGGCTTTGCTTCGGTCTTTCAGGCACTTGCCACAGTTTCATGAAGACGTTAGCAATAGGGAGATGGTTTCTCTTCCACGTGTGTTTCTAGAAAACATCCAAACACAGGGGCTTTGTCGGGACTTCCAAGTCAGAGGGGCCACTCCTGCACAAGTGATAGTTCTTCAAAGACTTAAAGGATGGGAGATGGCCCCAAAATGGCTCAGTTAATGCCCTCTGCCCATTGCCCTTTCAAAGCCTAAGTAGTATATGCTATCATCCATCGGTCCAGAGTGTGCCAGGGCGCCCCTCTTCCACTGGCCTTCCCCCTGGGAACCAAGTATTCCCAGGTATGAACATGTTACTTCAGTTTGCCTGCTGTTCTAAACAAAAGCCAGGCCTACCGGTTGTGTCATTTTGTGTGTCTCAGAGTTCTGAAATGTCAGTTCTCCCTGACGGAGGCTGTTGAAAATTTAGAGCAATCTTCAGTTCCACGTAACACATCTTTTCAGTTCCTTTTGTGTTACTCGCTTTTAGAATGCTTACTTTTCCTCCCCAGAAGTTAGGTGAGATGGCATTACTAGCCTGTTTTGTTTTGTAAGGGCCACACCCACCGGCACAGGGACGTTCCCAGGCTAGGGGCTGAATGGGAGCTGTAGCCGCTGGCCTACACCACAGAAGCAGCAAGACTGGGTACCAGCCACCCCTGGGAACCACACACCACAGCCCATGGCCACGCCAGAGCCTTAACCTCCTGAGCGAGGGCCGGGATGGAACCTGTGTCCTCCTGGATACTACTCACATTTTTTCCCACTGAAGCACAAAAATTATTCCTCCTTTTTTTTTTAAGTGGTGTAGTATTGCTTAAGGCATACATATATAGTCAATATATAACTTGTTAAACATATTTCTGCATTAATACATGCTTTCCTCTATTGAACAGAGCAGATATTTAATTGTGCCCACAGAATGTTTCTAACAATGCCAGAGATATTTCCGTCAACAGTGTTTGGATAAGAGAAAGTGTATATGACCTAAAGGCTTGATTCCTTATATCATAAGGACTCCTAAGTACTCTCTTTTAATAAAATCTCAGTTCTATAGATGAGCTAATCTATTGAAATGTGCACACAAGTTCTCTAAGGGACATCAGTAAAACCTTGAGTCATATTATAGAAAAGAGATGAAATAAGTGCTCAGTTTTCTAACACTTTGCTCTTATACTTGTACCATTTTTTTTTACTAACTTATTGCTGAAAATTGTATTTGCCCCAAATACATGAGTCAGCCTCAACATCCATTTTATTCCATTTCTTTACTCTTGGATTATGAAAGATTGGTTTTCTGAGACATTCTTCACTCCCGTGTTAAGTTAACAGGAATGGAAAGAATATGATTAGATCCATGCTCCTTAGCTCTTTGACTTTCTTCATTAGGTGATAAACATGAGGTAATTTTGAAAGCACTATTGAAAACTAAATTAGTTTTTCTTACAGTTGTGTTAAATAAAGAGAAATAGAAACCATAAGTCCTCGAAAGCTATGACCCTGATGTCAGTCATCCACTTTCTCAGCTGCTGTGGCATCTTCCAAAAAGACCTTTTCAGGACTGATACATGTGTTTCACACTATTATAAAAAGAGTGCTTTACCTGAAAAGCATCTTGTTCAATGTGGCATAGTCAGAAACACTTTCAAAATGAAAAATCAATATCAATCCACTCTACCAAAATAAAGAAAATCATGGACTTGGAGAAGAGACTTGTGGCTGCCTGATGGGAGGGGGAGGGATCGGGGGCTTGGGCTTATCAGACACAACTTAGAATAGATTTACAAGGAGATCCTGCTGAATAGCATTGAGAACTTTTTCTAGATACTCATGTTGCAACAGAAGAAATGGTGGGGGAAAAAATGTAATTGTAATGTATACTTGTAAGGATAACCTGACCCCCTTGCTGTACAGTGGGAAAATAAAAAAATCATAAAAAAAGAAAACAGAAAGCATAAAAATATCTACTAAAAAACATTTGTTATATCATTATTTTATTGAATATGCATTCTGTTGTCAATTTTGAATTATTAATCCCACACCTAGATATTTTCTTCTTCCTTCCCTGTTGTTTTGATGATTTCCTCATATTTACATGAGTCTTTTTTTAATTTATCTTTCAGGAGCACTTCAGGATGAGATTGGTAACTTTTTCTGGTCTTTTTTTGGTGGGGAAGGTATATTTCCTAGAAATATTCTCTTTGTTTCTTGCCTTCCTTTGCTATTACTTTCATTTACTGTCTTCCAGATGATTACCGTGATTTCATTGTAAGGTTTGTTAAATGAAAGGAGTTGGGCAAGAAAAATGTGTTTTGAAGAATATTGTTTTCTCTGAAATAAAAAACTTTCTTTAGACTGGGTTCTCTAATGTGTCCTCTGAGATGGAGTGCCCACTGTTTTGTACCTGATATTGTCCTGATTTTGAGTGTAAACATTCAGACTCCAAACTTGGTTAGAGAGAGAAGTTTTTCCTTTTGATTTACACACTTTTTCTATTATAAGTTCCTCTTGTAGTTGACTGATGAGTCCACTTTCCTTGAACATACCCTCAAGTGATCTGTCTGTAAATATATTTTCCTGATCTGCCTGCTTAATTTCTCTTTCCAACTTTAGTTCTTCTTCTTCTTTTGTGGTTATTTTATCCACTCTAACATGTATTTGAAAATTTCTCTTCCTTCATGATATTTTTATGTTGATTTTTCTATCCCACTTCCTTGGTAATGTATCCTTATAGTCTAAGGCTATCTTATGAAGAATTCTTAAACTATTTTTTAGTACTCTACATGAATATTTTATGTTCTCATGTCCCTACGTATCATGTAGTACTCCTAAAATTGAAGGGAACTTTTTATTTAGAATGGACCAGAAAGATTTCTCATTATTTTTAAAATGTGAATTACTTGACCAACATGCAGATATAACCATTAGCAGATGTATGGCTTTAAGTGCATCTTCCTCATGAAGTCAAGAAATCCTCTCATATCTATGGGTGTTTTGTGTTTTCTCTCAGCTAGGAGGAAGGCTCAATTCAAGAAAGGTAAGCAAATGGTTGTCTCTCAGAAAGCTTCCTTCTTCCATCTCTCTTGGGTCCTGTCCCTCTAGCAGTATGAGAGAATGCAGGCATAAAACTTAAAATGTCTATATTGGGCAAAGAAGCCTTTGCTTTTCTTTCTCTAAATTTCTGTAATGAATTCTCTCTGAAGTGTAAATGAGAAGTGATTCAGCATGTTCTGCCCCCCACCCTGTCCTCTTTCCTTTCTTCTTGTCTTTATCTTATGCTCCCTGCTTTGTGTTCCACCTCTGTCCCTCCCACATTTTGTTGCTTCTGTATTTCTACCTATATCTTAAACCTGACCATTTTAACTTATTATCTGTATCTTAAACCTGACCGTTTTTATTTATCATGTTTCTTAAAATGCAATACAGAGGTAATACAGGATAGAAAGAGGAAGTCTGAGGGATTCAAAACAAGAAAAGGGATAATGACAGGGAGCAATGGAAAAGATAACAGGAGGAAATGGAGAAGGAAAAAAGCCAAAGGATTTCCTATGTTTTCTTTTGCAGCCTGGAGGGATGCTCCAATATATCCTGGTGAGTAACATGGACTCTGATGAAGACAACCCTACTCTCTAGGATATTTGCAATGAACACCTACCATGTCCAAAAATAATATGCTGAAAATCAAAGAAAATCCAAACCATAGACAACATGAACTCCATAGATTACTCAATGTTTTAAACAGATAATAATTTGTTGGAAACATTAAATTATAGCAGGTTTTTCATTTTTTAATTGCACTTTACATTGTGTTTTGAGCATATGCAGAGTGATTTTCATCAGCTAAAATCTGAGGACACTAACATGAAAAATACTTTACTTGGTCAGATACACCATGTTCCCTATTTTCTCTAAAACATCCTAACAAGTTTATAGATATTTATCCTACAGGGATGTTGACTTAGAAGACACAGAAAATGGGTCAGGTCTCAAGTCAGACATAATTTAATAGATTGTAAAAAGAAGTTCAAGTTATGAAAGAATATTTTTCTTGGTTGCTATTATTCTTTTTTTTTGTTTTGTTTTTTGCTATTTCTTGGGCTGCTCCCGCGGCATATGGAGTTTCCTAGGCTAGGGGTCTAATCAGAGCTGTAGCCGCCAGCCTATGCCAGAGCCACAGAAACTCAGGATCTGAGCCGCGTCTGCAACCTACACCACAGCTCACAGCAACGCTGGATCGTTAACCCACTGAGCAAGAGCAGGGATCGAACCCGCAGCCTCATGGTTCCTAGTCGGATTCGTTAACCACTGCGGCATGACAGGAACTCCTGGTTGATATTATTCTTGACATAATCCTAGGGAATTTATACTCATGGTTTTCTGGACAGACAGGCAGATTTATTTTTCAGACAGTGGGGTCTCATGATTATTTTTTACCTTATAGATTGGAGGAAAGAAGAATTTGAAGCTGGTGAGTCTATCAAGATCCAGCAGGGAACTTGCATTTTGTGGGGTGGCTGGAGGATTCCTGGGTAAAAGTGAGCTGGATCTACCCAGGGCCAGAGGAGTCCTGACAGAACGGGAGCCCTCTGGCCCATGCCTATGACCATTGCCAGAAGCATGATAGTACACTTGTCTTTGCAGCAAATGTGACCCTGGATGAAGCCACTGCCCATCCTGCCCTCCTCGTGTCTGAAAGAGGGAGGCGAGTTACCTGGCAAGAAACTTGTCAAGATCTACCCAGCTCCACACAGAGATTCAACTCCATTCCCTGTGTGCTGGGTCAGCTGCGCATCAACTCAGGGAGGGCCTACTGGGAGGTGGAGGTTGGGGACATGCAATCTTGGGACCTGGGAATTTGTAGAGATAATGTGACCAGGAAGGGGGCATTCATTATGTCCCCACAGAATGGTTTCTGGGCCATTAGGCTCTATGACGGGGACTACTGGGCCCTCACCTCCCCGGAAACTTCTCTTCCTCTAAGAGAAAGACCCCTTAAGGTGGGGATATTCCTGGATTATGAGGCTGGAGATGTATCTTTCTACAACATGACAGATGGATCCCACATTTTCACCTTTCCCCAGAACACATTCTATGGTGTCCTAAGACCACTTTTCAGATTTTGGTCCTCTGACTCGGGCTCCCTAAACATCTGTTCAGCTGAAGGAGAATGTACTGATGTAATTCATAAACCTACCCTCCAGGTGAAATGATCACTTTGCCCCATAGAAGATGGCACTTCTCCCCCAACAAGATATATAAATAGATTTTTTCCCTACTCTCTACTGGTTCATTGTCAATATAAAGCTCTGGGACTCAGACTTAATGATTGTCCCTCATATCAATTCTCCCTCTTTTCATTGTGTATTCTTTCTCATTATTACCTTTTCCTATGACAGCCTCCTGTAAGTACTAGATCTCCTAGACTCCCCTGGTGCATGTGATCAAAGGATGGTGTTGTATTAAAAGGTGAATTACAAGGATGTGTCCTTAAAGGAAAATTGTGTCTTTCTTTTCTTCTTTACTTTTCTTCTGGCTATAAAGTGTCATGATTAATGGAACTCAAAAAACATATATGACCATGTAATATGATGCAGATGGTAGAGAAATTGAAGTGAACTTGGGAGTCTGACAACTCTATGGAGCCCCTCTATTGCCCTCAATTCAATTCTAGAATTCTTTGCATGAAACGCAAACATGTATGTATGTCTTTAATCAATTTTTGTGTTAGATATTTGTCCTTTGTGATTGATTCTAACCTTACCAGTGCCCTCTCCCTTTAAGTTTGACAGTAGATGACATCCACATTGAACATGCAAGTGAAACTGGAGGTATAAGTCCTGTACTTGATTACATAGCTACTCCTACCCCTACACTGTCAGTCTCATCAGGCCCCTTTATGTCTCCTAATTCATTCGTCACTCCTGACTTCACTTCCTACCCTTTTCCCTACTTGGTGTCATGGCTAATAATTTCAAGTATTCTCTTCCTCAGAAATGGAAATCCTGGTGTCATTGTTTTTCTGCCACAATAACTTGGCAAAATAGAAATACAAATTAATGTAGTCATCTACTTATTTTTTTGGATGGCCACACCCTTGGCATATGGAAATTCCTAGGCCAGTGACTAAATCCAAGCCACAGCTGAAACCTATGCCACAGCTGTAGCAATGCCAGATCCTTTACTTCACTGAACAGGACCAGGGATGGTACCCATACTTCTAAAGTGACCTGAGCTGAGCCTCTGCAGTAAGATTCCTAACTCTCTGCCTCACAGTGGGAATTCCTCTACTTATGATACTGGCAGCCTGATATGCTATAAAAACTCATACAAATGAGTAGATTATTTTCTTTATACACCTGTAGTCACTTACCAATTTGTGGACACTAGTACTATCTGATAATCACCCTATGCATTTCTAGCAATTTGCATTCCCATATTTTGCAGTTAATTTTATTAAAAATTCTAGTTTCTCTAAACGTCCAACTCTACCACCCCCTTATTCTCAGTTTCTAACTCTATTTCATTTTTGAATATGAAGAAGAAGAAGAAGAGGAAGGAAGAGGAGGAGAGGAGGAAGATAACAGTTTCCAATAATTCTATCACTTTTTTTTTCAAGAGTCAACACACCAGATGAACCTCATCAGCTGGTTTTATGATTAATCTAGGTTTGATACAGCATAAGAGATAGCCAGATTCTTAGGAGAGTAATCTCCTTATAAAGTGATAGATAACAAGTGAAGGCCTAAAGCCTCAAACATAATTTTCCCTGCAACTCCTTTCAAAAAATTCATCCTTCACATTTACTCCTTGGCTGAACAGTATTTCAGAAAGAGAAATAACCTTCCACATAAAGAGTGATATTGTTCTTTCTCTGTTTTGTCATACAAAACCACTAATTCATCTTATATCACAAATATTGTTCGCAGTTCTACAGTAATTTGATGGTGTAGAGACCTGAAGTATATACTAATGAGAAAGCAACCATGTGTTCATATTGAACAACAAAACACACAAGCAATGATCCTGGGACTGGCATCACGGGTCCCATGACATAAGTTCCCTTGTTTACATACCAATGGATCCACTGGTTCACATTTGTGTATGATGGCAGTATGTCAGCTTGATTAGTTGACTTAATAGTCTGGTTTATACAAATACCATCTCATTGCTTATTTTGGTACAAGTGCTGAGGGTTAAGATCATGGGGGGCTATAAAAGGCCCAACCGTCCCCCTTACAACGTCAAGAAACATTAAGTCTAGAAGAAGCATGATGGACTGTGAAGCAATGCAGGGGGAAAAAATAAGGACATTTCATAAATTCCATTTGGTAAACCTCCTAGTGTTTGCAATGTAGTTTTCAGAAAATGACACCAACTTCTGCCTGAACTTGAGGTGATTACATCCAGTCTCTAGCATTTGATCTTCCTGAAAAGGCTCTTGCACGCTAATTATTAATCTTGCTAAGGGATTAGATAACTCAAAATATCCAGTAGATAGTGTCTCTGGCACTTCACTCATTTTTTTTTACTCTTTAAAAAAATCCATGGAAATTAAGGGTATCACAAAGATTTACCTACAGGAGTGAGAGTTGTGAGCCCCATGTCAAGTCCCCATGCCTGCAGATCTGGCATTGGGAGAATGAGCCCCCGGAGCAACTGGCATTGAAGGACAGTGCGGCTTGTGTGCAGGAGCTCCACAGGACTGAGGGAAATGGAGACCCCATTCCTAAAAGACACACACAGACTTTCAGGTGCACTCGGTCCCAGGGCAAAGCAAAGTCTCCATAGGAATCTGGGTCAAACCTGACTGCAGTTCTTGGAGGACCTCCTGGGAAAGTAGGGGTGAATGTGGCTTCTTGTGGGGGAAGGGCATTAGAAGCAAAGCTTTTGGGAATATCCATCAACATGCATTCCTCTGGAGGTGGCCATTTTGGGAAAATCTGGCCCCACCCATTAGCACTGAGAAGCCCCATGGCAAACAACAATCTAGGTGGGATCACAGCCCCATCCATCAGTAAACAGGCTGCCTAAAGACCCCCCAGGCACATAGCCAACTCTAATCTCACCCAGAGACAAAGCCTCACCCAATAGAGGGATAGGA
Organism: Sus scrofa; assembly: GCF_054392235.1. NCBI lineage: Eukaryota > Metazoa > Chordata > Mammalia > Artiodactyla > Suidae > Sus > Sus scrofa. The sequence goes on along the minus strand of NC_139389.1, from coordinate 29,016,243 downwards.
ATCAGCTCCACCTACCAGTGGACAGGCATCTGTTCCTCCCATCAGGAAGCCTACAGCAAGCCCCCATACCAACTTCTGGCACAAGGGGGGCAGCCACCAGAAGTGGGAGAGGCTACAACTCCATTATCTGTAAAAAGGTCACCACACCAAAAACTTATAAAAATGAAAAGAGAGAACTATAACTCAGATAAGGGAGAAAGAAGAAAAAATAAAAACAGAAAATCAGCTAAGAGATGAGAGTCTCTGCCTCTGGGAAAAAGACTTTAGATTGTTGATGCTAAAGATGATGCAAGTCATTGAAAATAACCTATAGGCAAAGATGGATAATTTACAGGAAACACTGAGGAAAGAAATACAAGATATAAAACTTCAGCAAGCAGAGATGCAAAATACAATAACTGAAATAAAAAATTCAGTGTTCCCCTCATGCGGCAGTGTTTAATGAATCCGACTGGGAACCATGATGTGACTGTGGTGTAAGCTGGCAGCTATAGATCCGATTTGACCCCTAGCCTGGGAACATCCATATGCCACAGGTGTGGCCATAGAAAAGGCAAAAAAAAAAAAAGACCAAAAAATAAAATAAAATAAAATAAAAATTAATTATCTGACATGTTTGTATTGTGAATAGTGCCCAATCATTATTCCTGTGCACATACTACTGAACAGTCATTTGGGAATATATACCCTATGTGGTTTACCTTGGACGTTGTAATTTCCTTTTGAATTACTGAACTAAAAGTGAGGGAAGGAGAATCTGAATTAGCACAGGGAAATAAGAAACCATAATGCTGTTAAACATAAAGCTTACATCATTTCTTCCCTTTTCTATATGACAACTAAAGCTTACTCTCAAAAATGTAAATTAAGGTATACCTATTGAATTATTGTTACTTCTATATTTACACCATTTCATTACTCATGCATTCTCTGAGGGGAGCCAACATCCTCTTATGCCTAGCAGAGTCCCCTGTGCAGAAGAGATGGTCAACAAGTGTATAAAAGGATTCTCTTTCTCTTTGGGGGATTTTTTTCCCCTTCAATCAGCATCTCTAAGCATTAAGCATAATGAGCAGAGAGAGAGAAGAGAAAATGTTTCATTTAACAATATCACAGGGAAACCATCTCTGGTTATTGAATGGATAACCTTTTCAAATTTTCTCTTCCTTCTGAATTCCCAAAGAACTCTGTGACATTACAAGTTCTCCACAAGGAGGAGCATACGGATGAGAAAGGACATGAAATCCTCCAGGGCATCCTTCAATCTCCCAGGCAAGTGCTGGTAGGTGATAGAACCACACTCAGTACCTACCTCATTTTAGACATGATCCTGCTAGCTACCACTCCTTCTCCTGTGGTTCCTGTTTCCCTTCACAGTCTCTCTCATGGACAAGCAATTAAAAGAAAGCAATGAAAATGATAGAGTCCAAGTTCTAGAAGAAACTTCCCTCTTCTCTGAAAGTTGTCATTGGTGCTCTGATGAGTGTCATTGGACTCATCTGACTGCTCAATACAGAAAAATATAGTAGTCTCATTCTAGTAGTCACTGCTTACATCAGGACCTACCATGTTCTTAGAGGCATAGTTTGATAAGGAATTGACAAATTTGATCATGAAAAGAATATGACAACTCTAACTGAGGATAATTTGGACACCCCCCAAAGAAGAATAAATGGTTAAAATGATTGAAGATGTTGAGCCTGTGGAGTGGGTTGAATGGTGGCTTCCCGAAAGATCGATCCATGTCTTAATCCCCAGAACCTATGAACTCAACTTTATCTGGAAAAAGAGCAATTGTAAATGTAATTAAATTAATAATATTGAGAGAAACCTTCCTCAATGTTCCAGGTAGGTTCTAAATTCAAAAATAAATGTCCTTATAACAGATGCATGCAGAGAAGGTGGCCTTGGGAAAATGGATGCACAGATAGAAGTTATGTAACCACATGCCAAGGAATGTCTGTGTCACCACCAGAAGCTGGAAGAAACAGAAAGTACTTTCACCTAGAGGTTTCAGAGAGGGTGCGGTGCTACTGAAACCTTGATTTCAGACTACTGGCTTTCAGAACTGGGAGAGGATAAATTTCTGATCTTTTAAACCACCAAGTTTTTGGTAATTTGTTAGAGTAGCCTTAAGAAAATAATACAATCTGAAAAGGAAAAACCTTTGGGAGATTAAGGTAATAATTTTCAAACACCTAAAGGACAAAGCATTTGGAACAGTGGTCATCCTGAGAGGTCATCAAGCAGGATTAGGACTATTTTGTGGAAATTTTCTAAAGTCAAATTTGCAACCTGTATAAGAGAGAAATGATAACAGCTGCTGAAGATAAAAATGTCACCTGCTTCAAAGAGGTAATCCATCAAGAGCAAATGGTCACACAATGGAGATTGTTATGGGATCACAATAGCATTGGAGATGGTATTGAGGAGATTCTGGCACTCTGAGAGGTATAAATAAGCTCCTTTTTAAGGGTTCATGTTTGCTAAGAATCAGTATCCCTCCCCTCAGATTTGAACTACTTGTCACCAAAAATCCCAGCCATAGGATTAGTTATTTATCTCAGTGAACTCTTTCTGGAGGTAGAGGGATTTCCTGATTTACAAGTAGATCCACAGATGATATTAACAGAAGATTCGTGCTAAATTTTCCAAATTTACTAGAATGTGCACTTAGGAAATGTCAGTAGCAACAACAGGAAACAACCTTGATCCAGAACCAAAGGTAAAGACAGGATCACCTCAAAAGAAGACAAATCTTTAAAGTCTACCCTATCTCCTTTGTTTGATCAATGAAAGTAAGGGAAAAAAAAAAAAAACTAGCTCCACAAACCTAGCATCCAGATACTACTTTTTATTTGTTTGTTTTTTTGGGCCTCCCAGAAGCATATGGAGTTCCCAGGCCAGGGATCACATCTGAGCCAAAGTCGCAACTGAAGCCACAGCAGCAGATCCTTAACCCACTGTGCTAGGCTGGGGATCAAACCTGCATTCCAGTACTCCCAAAACACTGCCCATCCCATTGAGCCAGAGCAGGAACTCCCAGATGTAATTTTTAATACCATTCTGCAATAAAAAGAACCATGCGGGGCTCCATGGAGAAATAGTTGATTCTAGGATTGGCTCCGAAGCATTTTGTAGTGTCAGAAAGTAAAAAGGGCTAAAAAAGTTGATGAGTGCATATCAAAGAGGTGCAGAAGGCAAATGAAAGTGCTCCCAATGGCCAAAGCTGGAACAGTTTAAATAACAAGATTAAATAATATTGCCTTAACCTAAAGTATAAAATAAATATCTGTTAGTCCATTTGATAAAAAACAAATGATTAAATTATTTAATCGGGAGAAAAAGAGACAAACATTTCATGTAAATGAATTCCAAGTAGTAAACCTAGGTTGTATTACTTTGTTCTCAAGGAGGGAAAGCATAACTTTTCACTCCTTAGATGTGGGGGTTCACACATAGTGATGTTTTCCACAGTGTACGGTATGGAAATGGGAGGTGGAAAGGAATAATTGTGCAGTGGAGAAAGCTCATAAACCTTACTTCAGTGAGGTCAATGAGTCCAACATAAATCTTGTTGATAGCATATACACTTGATATGATGTGATGAAAATGGCAGTTTACCTCTGCAATCTTCCTCTTGTCTTTCCATGAGAAAAACACCAGACAACTCTCAGTTTGATGACATATAAAATTCCTGACAAGGACTCCTGAAAATTGTCATGGTCACTTTCAAACCAAGGAAAATCCGAGAAATTGCCATAGCCAAGAGGAGAAACATCTAAACCAGCTATAATGCAAAAAATAAAAATTGGTATAAATGAAAAAAAATGTAATATGGGGTTTGTAGCAGAAAATGATAGTAAATAAAAAGTAAGGACATCTAAACAAACACAAAACTTTAGTTAACAATAATGTATCAATATCTTCTGAGGATAACCAATTATCTATTACTCAATAAGATAAAAAGACTGAAAGAGTTCAAGCTCAAACAAGTTGTCAGAGAGAGGTAAACGGTGTAGGAATGAAGTCCATGACAGCCAGGAATTGATCTGTTTTGTTCAGCAGAGTTGGTAAAAAAAAATATTTGTGTTATGAATATAAAGAGTATATTCTCCTTGGCATGTTTTTAGTCACAAATTTTCCAAAGTAATAAACTCTTGCTGTGTGTCACATCAAGAATGTTCTAAAATATTTATGTTGCTTTGATGGCACAGTTGAGGCGTGGGATTCTGTGCTCCACAGAGTACTCTCTCCATTCACAAAAATGACTTATGGAGCAAGGGGATTCTGCTCTCTCACCTAACATAAAAATTCTTTAAGAATACCTATGGGCCCACTCTTAGGAGATTGATTAAAGCCACCAAGCCCAGAGGCCAAAGGCAGAGCTACAAAGAGCATCAACATGTAATAATAACTGCGTTTATCCTTTTTGAGAAACTTTCCTTTAGCACAAGAGTGTGTGATGAGGTCCGAGTGGCAGCTGAACATAGACGACATTAATTAGGGCTCACCCCTAGCAGCAGAGAGCCCCACCCAAGGGAGTAAAAACTGAGGTCTAGGACCTGGAGGATTACAGAGCACTGGCTGCTGGGAAATCAAAAGAAAGGGACTGGGAAAGTCTGTGGGAGCAGAAATAGCAAGCTTGGGAAGGCATCCCTTCCAGGGGTAAGGGAGGGGCTTAGCTTCCTGCTCTTGGCATTTCACTCTTCTTCCTTTACAAGTTATCTCTTACATCCTCAGGGCCTTCTCTCTTCCTCCACATCTCTTATCTCTTTTCCCTGAATTCTTGAGTAAAAAGTTTAATGTTCTTTTTCAGCACTTTCTCTCCAAGTGATTTATTTCTTCTACATTCTCTTGCAGTCAGTTTTCAATGAAAGATTCTAGTTTATTTACTCCAAAGCCCTAGGAAGTGGCTGCTGCCATATCAAGTACCAGAGATGAAGACTCTCAGACCACCATTCACTATGGTCCTTTCTCCATGTAAGAGATCAGGGAACTCAACTCTCTCTCTGCCACCTGGTCTGGGCCTAAGAAAGGGCATATGGGGGACCTCCTGGCAGGACTAATTCCCACAACTGTAGTCATCATGTGAATGGATAGGCCCCCTCAAACCAGCTGCTCCAAACTACCAGCTCACCCACACAGAAAAGTTCCTCAATGGGTACCTCCTTATGGTATTTTTTCCTGAAAATTAAAATGTCCTTTAAAGTAGTTCAGTAAAAAGGACATTGAATTCATGTATTTATGACCTAGGCAGTGGGCTGCCTCAAATTCTGGCACCACAAATTCCCAGTATTCTATTATTTATGATTTTTATTTTTTCCCATTATAGCTGGTTTACAGTGTTCTGTCAATTTTCTACTGCACAGCATGGTGACCCAGTTACACATACATGTATACATTCTTTTTTCTCACATTATCATGCTCCATCATAAGTGACCAGACAGTTTCCAGTGCTACACAGCAGGATCTCATTGCTAATCCATTCCAAAGGCAATAGTCTGCATCTATTAACCCCAAGCATGCCATCTATCTCACCCTGCTCCTCCCTTTTGGCAACCACATGTCTATTCTCCATGTCCATGATTCTCTTTTCTGTGGAAAGTTCCATATGTGCCCTATATTAGATTCCAGATATAAGTAATGTCATATGGTATCTACTTTTCTCCTTCTGACTTACTTCACTCAGTATGAGAGTCTCTAGTTCCATCCATGTTGCTGCAAAGGCATTATTTTGTTCATTTTTATGGCCGAGTATTATTCCAGTGTGTGTGTGTGTGTGAGTGTGTGTGTGTGTACCACATCTTCCTAATCCAGCAATATTTTATTTTTAAGATGCTCTCAGCATATAGTTTTCAGAAACACGATCCCTGTTTTTTGTGACATGCTTTGCACCGATAAACCAAAATCACTTATCTATGCTTATGGAAGGAAAACATGTATTTAAATCAAAACAGGTGACCATTTTTTACCATTAAGTTGACAAGCTGTCACTAATATTAAAAAATTAGTAAACCCTGCAGTGGATTTTTGTAGACATCTTGACCAGCTCCAACAATTCTATTGTCCTATTCTATAGGACCTATTGCAAACCCTTCATTCCATATTGTTCATAATTATCCTATGTCCATAGCCAAAGCATAATTAATACAAATCATTATTTCAATGTCACAGTGTCAATTGGTATAGAAACCAAAGGGAAGCTGATTCAAACGGTAGTGTTTAGGGTCAATGCATGAATCATAAGCATGTGAGATCCTCTCTTAGAACATCATCCAGTGTATTGGGAGCTTGAAACTTAACAAATAACTTCAGAATGTGTCTGTTGGTTTGGGAATACCTGTTTGGAATTAACTTCCTAGGGCAGAGTAAATGATAACTTCAGTTTATCTAAGCCCGACAGCTGGGCAGAGAGGTACCAATAATCTCATAAGGTATTATGGATGCCTTCCTTAGCTAACTTGATTATACTGATTAGAAGGATAGAGGTTGAGCCTATGCTCATCACTTTATTTGTCAGCCTGGCTAGGCTATCATACTCAGTTATTTAATCAACCGATGATTGAGATGCTACTGTGAAGATATGTTGCAGGTATGGTTAGCATCTAAAATCAACTGACTTTAAGCATATTAACCTCTGTAATAAAGATGGCCTCATCTAGTCAGTTGAAGGTCTTAAGGGCAAAAATTAATGAAAGAGAGTGTCAAAACTTTATACAGTTACTCTTCCTCCTAACTCTCCTCAGAGGGTCCTGTGGTGACCAGGGTGACTATGTACTGGGTAAAAGGAAATAATCAGACCTTTCACAGATTTCTGGACACTGACTCTGAGCTGACACTAATTCCAGGAGACCTCAAACTTTACTGAAGTCCACAAGTCAAGTGTACAAGCTTATGAAGGGTAGGTGATCCAAGGAGTTCTACCTTGGGTTCATTTTACACTGGGTAGAATAGGCCCCCAAACCCATCCTGTGGTCATTTACCCAGTTTCAGAATGCATAATTGGAATAGACTCACTCAGAATACGGCAGAATATCCACCTTTGTTCCCAACAAGTGGGATGAAAGCTATTATGGCAAAAAAAAAAAAAAAGGCCAAGTGGAAGACTTCTGTGAAAATAATACACAAATACCATTTTCCTGGAGTGACTGCAGAGATTAGTGCCATCGTCAGTGACTTGAAGGACACAGAGGTAGTGATTTCCCACATCTTCCTTCAATGCACCGACTTGGCTTATACAGAAAACAGATGGATCTTGGAGAATGATCATGGATTATCACAAACCTAACCAGGTGGTGACCTCAATTGTATCTGCTGTATTAGATGTGATTTTTATCACTTGAGCAAATTAACATACCCTATGATAAGTAGCTATTGATCTTGCAAGTGCTTTTCCTTGATTCTTGCTATTAGAGACCACCAGAAGCAGTAATGCTTTCAACGAGCAAGGCCACAAATATAACTTCTCTGAAGACTACATTGTTTATAGACTCAAAGCCTTTTTGATTGGAAAAGAGGTGAAGAAGCTCCAGATTGCTAGATATATTTTCCAATCTATTTTATTATACCTTTATGATTAAAAATATATATATTCATGCCTATGGGAAGAAGTGAGTAATAATCTTTTGAGTGTACCCTGAAGAATCAGACCTCTATACACATAACGTACACTTTTATACCAAGAACTTTTGCTGTGTTTGGAATGTCAAGTCTTTCCTAGTTGTGTCTCTATAAATAGATCCCCAAGTTTATGTTCAGTCTGATATTCCTTTGAAACTTGCTTAAGTGTTAATAATCTCATTCGAGATTTGGGTTTGCATTTTCCAAACAGGCAGAAGTCTGACATGGATATAAATGCTTGCCTGCTTTTGGGGAAAAAAAATAAACTTATATTCTCCTAATCTTAACCTTGTGATGTTATTAATGTTAAAGGGTCACCATGTTCCACCTCTCCAGTCCAGATGTCATAGTCCATAGAAGAGTTTTGCAAATCACAGTCCCTGATCCTATCCTGGCCCATAGTCTGTTTTTGCATAAGATACAACCAAGAAGATTTTTCACATTTTTAAAGGGATGTAGGGAACAAATATATGACACAGACTATATGTAGACAACAAAGCCCTAAAACAATTTACTTTCTGACTCTTTATAGAATAAACATGCTGACTTCTAGGCTACAGTATTGATAGCTATATGGTTGCGCAGTGTACCTCCTGTGCAACTCTACTAGGTTTCCAAGATGTTTACACTTTATATTTTGCCAAAAATTGTTACTTTCTATAGTTTTTTCTTTCCAGCTCCTGTTTATATTTCATACTCTTGCCACCATATTTCTCTTTTAAAATAATATGGATTATTTTTAATAAGAAAACCTAACCTACAACATTCCTATTTATTCATTTTCTTTAACATGATCTCTTTTTTCTCTCTCTCTCATGTGGCAAAAAGTTCTATTCAAGGATTAAAAACTGTACCTAAAAATTTTTCAGACTATAATGGGTTGTACATAAATGAAAGCACATTAATGAAGCACACTTTAAAAGGTGATGTGTGTGTGTGCATGTGTGAGCGCACATTATTTTTTTAATTTGGGGATACTAGATGTGAGACCAGAGTTGCGAAGTGTATATATATATGACTCCTGACAACATAAGAAAGATACATCAGATTAGGATGACTAAAATAATTTTAAAGAATAATATTTTCTAAAAGAGAATTATTATTATTATTATTATTATTATTATTATTATTATTTGGTCTTTTTGCTTTCCTGGGCTGCCCCCGCAGCATATGGAGGTTCCCAGACTAGGGATCCAATCGGAGCTGTAGCCACTGGCCTACACCAGAGCCACAGCAATGAGGGATCCGAGCGGCATCTGTAACCTACACCACAGCTCAGGAAAATGCCAGATCGTCAACCCACTGAGCAAGGACAGGGACCGAACCTGCAACCCCATGGTTCCTAGTCGGATTCATTAACTACTGTGCCATGACGGGAACTCCTAAAAGAGAATTATTGAAGCACTTCAGGCCTGAACTGCCAAGTATCTAGATGGAGCCTAAATATAATATAGAACTACATAAATAACTGAGAGCTATGAGACAAAAGAAATTGGTTTGAACCACAGCCAAAGATAATATTCAAAATCCTCACGAGCCAGGACAGTGCATACATTTTTATATTCCACTCATTTATAGATTTGCCTTGTTTTATTCTGCGAATTGCAAAAGAGTAAGTTTTATGTTTGGGATTGGCAACCATTAAAATAAAAATTAGATTAAATTCCAATTAGGACATATTAAATTATTTGATGAATTTTTAATATGAAATGAAGTAGACTAGTTAATATAACAGATACAGGGAACTCTGGACTGGTTTCTTTATATTTATAAAATGATTAAATCTTACTTGGTGTGATCACAGAGTAATGACGTTCAATTTCTTCACAAGAGAGCTCTTATTCTTGTAATCTTATTTCAAAGATCACCCTTGCTTTATATATTCTTTGAAGTCAGAGTATTTAGAAAATAAGGAAAATGAAATACTACATCCGAGATGAAGTCAAACTGATGCTGGAACCCGGGATCGGGTTCTTGTTCACACAGCTGAAGAATGAACTTCGTGAACACACAGGCAGCAAGCAAGCAAAGTCGTTATTACAGGAAAGCAAATAGCTCCCAGGACAGCTGGGAGGGGGGAGAAGTGTCCCCTTCTCTATCATCCTATAGGAGTTTTTATCTCTTAAAGATGGGGGGGTACCAACGTGGGGTCCAGAAAGATGTGGTTTTCTCCCATTGGCCTTGCCCAATTACCTATATCAGTTCCTGTCCAGTAGGGGTCTAGAGGTGGAAATGTCCCATATGTCTCAAGGTTTCTTTGCTCTTTTCTTCCTGTAAACTGAGTTACAGGGGGTTAGAGATTAATGACCACCTGGGCATAGGTACACTGCCTATAGTAAACAAGGCCTGTGGGGATGTTACTCCCTAGAGCCCTTAAGCTACAAATGTTAATCAATAGCCATAGCAAAGAATGCATGGGAACCCATGCTCCTACCCTGACTCCCTGAGTTAATATTCTGCCTCAAAAGAACTCAGCCATACCTTTAATCAAAGGTCAATTATACATTAATGTAACCGAGCCAGTACCCTGTTTGGCACACAAGACTTTCTGTGTCCTCCATCTATTGTATTTAGGGAATAAGCCTCAGCCACTATGACCTTCTGTGAGTTCCAAAGGGCAGCTGCTAATCAGGGAAGGGAGGGCATGTAGAGACCAGGGAGGAACAGTCAAGGTGGTGCAGCCTTAGGGCAGGTCCTGGTTCCTCCTCAAAGACTATGGATAATAATCTCCTTGAGGCTTTCTGAAGAAGTGAAACCTCCAGCAAATGGAAGAAGGACTTGATGAAGCATTCTTCATTCCTGGAAGAAGAAGGACCACTAGAATCTGTCCTGGGGCCACAAAACACCAGCTTTGAAAGACAATGCAAGCTTGCCTCTACCCTGATCTTTATCTGTGGCCCTATTTTCCACTTCTCAAACCATAAAACCACCTCCTAATCACTTCCAAAGGAGGCACAGTCTTTAAGGCATTAGCCTGGTGTGGCACCCTTTTTCTGACAAAGCAATAAAGCTATCTTTTTCTCCTTCACCCAAAGGTGCTGTTTCTATTTGGCAACAGTAGGCAGAGGTTGAGTTTCAGTAACATTAACTACCCTCATGAGTTTTAGTGGCACATAACACTTTTGGGTGAGGCACCACAATATCTTTATACCCATGGGTCAAAAACACTAGATTAATTGTGGTTGAAACGGAGTTCAAAATATTTCTTTTGATAAGAAGTGGCTGGTTTGATAAGAGGGTCCTTGCACAATACAATCCCTTCCATTTCACCCTGACTTGAGGGCTCAGCAGGAGCTCTCAGATAAGGGATAGGAGGAATGGGATGACAGGTAGAACTGTGCTTCTTAACTCTGGTTGCACAGTATAATCCCTTGAGAATGTATTTTAAGTTACTGGTTGATAGCCCTACCTTCTCTTTCTTCCTCCCATCCCCAAGAAATTTCTATTTAATTAGTCTGAAGTGGGAACCGGGCAATGGTTCTTTTTAAAAGCTCTTAGCTGGTTCTAATGGTACCTGGGGTTGAGATCAGTTGATCTAGAAATAGGGTTAATATTTTAAACAATTCAAGTAGCCAAAGGGGCCTTGACACACACTGACTGCCCAGTCAGAATATGCAGTTCTCAGCAATAACAATAAAGACTGACATAAGGCTGGTTGGCTGGCCAAAAATGAGATTTTTATATCCCTGCAAAGCATGGTTTAAAATTAATTATATACTTTTTGGTGGCTATGAAATGGAAGAATTGTGTGGTTCTTTTCCTAACCTCATTCCCTGTCTTTTCATTCCATCCAAGATGGGTAAGAGATGCTATGAAATGGCTCAATTCAAGACACCCTCGGTAGAGGGCTTACAGGCTCATGAATACAGGCTCAGCATCACTAATTATTAGAGAAATGCAAATCAAAACACAGTGGGATATCACCTCATACCTGATAGAATGGCGATTATTACAAGTCAAATATTGGTGAGGCTATGGAGAAAAGGGAACCCTTACACACTATTGGCAGGAATGTAAATTGGTGCAGTCTCTGTGTGAAACGGCATGGACGTTCCTCAGCAACTTAAAGATAGGATTTTCCCCCTGTGGCACAATGGGACTTGTGGCATCTTGGGAGCCCCAGGACACAGGTTTGATCCCTGAGCAGGTAGAGTGGGTTAATGATCTGGCATTGCCACAGCTGTAGCTTAGGTTGCGACTGTGCCTCGGATCTGATCCCTGGCCAGGGAAATCCATATGCTGTGGGGCAGCCAAAACACAAAAAACAACTACAATATGATCCAGCAATTCCACTCTGGGTATATATCTGAAGAGAACAAAAACACTGATTTGAAAAAAAAATGTACCCCAATATTCATAGCAACATTATTTACAATAGCCAAGATATGGAGGCAACTTAAGTGTCTATCAACAAATGAATAAAAGAGAAGATTTGGAATACATATGGCATATAAATGTGTGTATGTGTATCAATGTGAGTGTGTGGGTATAAAGTGAAGTATTACTCAGCCATAAAATAATGAAATTCTGTCATTTGCAACAACATGGATAGACCTAGAGAGTATTATGGTTAGTGACAAAATTCAGAGAGAGAAAGAAAATACATTAACACTTACATGCGGAAGTCTAAAAGTAAAACAAATGTATATAACAGAACAGAAACAGACTCACAGATATAGAAAACAAACCAGTGGTTACCAACAGGGAGAGGGAAGGTGGAAGTCATGTTACTCAAACTTGGCCTCTGTCCACCAGGGCTGAATAGAAACTCAGAGACAGAGTTTGGGGCCTAGGAGAAAATATTGCTTTGCCAGGCAAAGGAGCGCACAGCAGGCGAATGCCCTAAAGACTATGCCCTCCCTTGGGAGAAATTAGGAAGTGGTTTTACAATTGGAGAGTAGAAAATAGGGCTGGAGATAAGGATCAGGGTAGATGCAAGTTTTCATCCTTCTTCAAAGCTGGTGTTTAGTGGCCCTGGGGCTGGTTCCTGGGGTCCCCCTTTCTGGAATGAAGAATGCTTCACCAAGTAGTTAGCATCATTCATGCGTTGGGGGTTTTAGTTCTACAGAAGAGCGCAAAGATATTGTTCCGTGTATTCCTTGATAGAGGAAACAGAACCCCGGCCCCAAAGCGGCACTTGACTCTTCCTCCCTGGTCTCTGCATCCCCTCCCTTCCCTAATTAACAGCTGCTTGAACCTGCCCTTTGGAACTCAGGGGAGGTCATGGAGGCTGAATAAGGCCTATTGCCTACAGACAGGAAATGGGGGACAGAGAAAGGCTGTTGTGTCCAGAAGCTCCACAGGGCCCTGCTCAGTTTCATATTGAATCACTATACCAAACACCCGAAACTAACGTATTATTGTAAATTAACTATACTTCAATAAAAAAATCATGGAAATAATAGGGACTGCCTTAGTATTACTTCTCATTTTTCTACAAAGTTGAGAAGACAAGGAGAATACACAACCTTCTTCCATAAAGCTGCAAAGGTAAGAATTTTCAAAAAGGGTTATTCTCCAGTAGCCATTTCCTAAGGAGAATTGGGACAGGCACACAGATAAGTTATGTGTTAGTCTTTGGGTGAACACTCTTGGCAATTAACACCAATGAAGACAATCTTTTGGGTCAAGTTTTTCCTCTATATCAACAGATTATGAAGACCTTCAGAGAAAAGAGGACTAATTCCCTTTTTTTTCAAGTATTGTCAAAAAACTTAAAACACTTCCCATCCTTTTGATTATTCATTCACATGTAATATGTGTGAATGGAGCACAGGCTAGTCCTGCCCCAAATTACCCTAAGTGTTTATAAAAAGTGACTTCATCCAGGTCCTGTCTTGGATGAGATAAAAATTTCTTGGGAGGGGACATCCTGTTGTGGCTCAGCAGAAACAAATCTGACTGGTATCCAAGAGGACACAGCTTAGATCTCTAGTCCCATGCAGTAGGTTAAGGATCCGGCGTTGTCGTGAGCTGGATAAGATCCCAGACATGTCTCAGATCTGGCCTTGCTGTGGCTGTGGCATAGGCCAGTGGCTACAGCTGCAATTGGACCCCTAGCCTGGGAACCTCCGTATGCCTCGGGTGTGGCCCTAAAAAGATTTTTTTTTCCCCTTGGGAATGGGGAGGGGGAGAGGAGGGAAAGAAGGCAGGGCTATGAATCAGTAATTTAATGACAGTCTCAAGTGACTATGCAGTGCACCCAGGATTAAGAAGCACAGTACTAGGCTGCCATCTCCATGCCTCCTGGCCTTTGTCTGTTAGCTCCTACTGAGCCTCAAGACTGGGTGAGGACAAAGGGAGTGCATTGTTCAAGGACCTTTTATCCAACCAGCCAACTATTTCTATCTAACAGAATTATGTAAAGAAAATAACCTAACACAACTGTGTAAGTCAACTATACTCCAATGAAATTTATTTTTTAAAAAAGAGAAGAACAGCATTTAAAAAAAACCAATCTCTTTCCTCTGAAAACTCATTATGGCCTTGACATGTTTTATTTTGTAAATATAAAGTAGCATTCATGTTTTTCAGGAAGAAAGCAAGAAAAGGCAAGAGAAATAGAGTGAGAGAGGGAGAAAAGAGAGGTTGTAACTTCTTTTTGCTTTTTATGGCCACACTAGAGGCATATGGAAGTTCCCAAGCTAGGCGTCGAATCAGAGCTGCAGCTGTCAGCCTACACCACAGCTCACAGCAATGCTGGATCCTTAACCCACTGAGCAAGGCCAGGGATAGAACCTGTATCCTCATGGATACTAGTCAGATTAATTACCATTGAGCCACAATGGGAACTCCCTATTTTTATCTTTTTGATGCACCCAAGACATATGGAAGTTCCTGGGCCAGAGGTCAAACCCATGCCACAGCAGTAACCAGAGCCAGAGCAGAGATGATGCTCTGTCCTTAACCTACTGAGCCACCAGGGAACTCCAAAAAAAGTTCATTAACCATGATCACAACTACTCATTTTTAACTGCCTTGAAAACAGATAGAAGTAGGCATGGGTTACAATAAGGCAGAGAATAGAAAGAAGCAGAATAACAACAGCAAATGATCATTTTTAATTCATATTTCTTTAATTAGAAAATCTTTACTGAAAAAGAGTATTTTCAAACGACTTTATTAAAGCAGGACCGTAAAATTCGCTGAAGTTAAAGTACACACATACCTGGTTTTATTGTGCTTTGCTTTATTGTGCTTCATAGACACAGTTTGTTTGTTTGTTTGCTGGTTTGTTTTTTGCAAATTAAAGGTTTGTGGCAATCCTGCACAGAGTCAGTCTATCAGTGCCATTTTCCAAGAGCATTTCTCATTTCATGTCTCTGTGTCACATTTTGGTAATTCTTGCAATATTTCAAAGGTTTTCATTGTGATCATATTCATAACAAATCATATTAAGGTGATTTGTCATCAGCGATCGTTAATGTTACCGCTATTGCAAAAAGACTAAGATGTGCTGAAGGCTCAGATAAGTATATTTTAGCAATGAAGTATTTTTAACTTAAGATATATATATATATATATATATTTAGATATAATCCTATTTAATACTTAACAGACTACAACACAGTGTAAATATAACTTTTAATGCACTGGGAAACCAAAAAACTAGCATGACTAGCTTTATTGGAATATTCGCTTTATTGAAGTGGTCTGGAATTGAACTCACAGTATCTCCAAGATATGCCTACAGTGTCAAGAACACCACTGGAAATACTAATAAACTATTATATCAGGTATTATAAACATATAATTCTATTAAAAATACAAGTACATTGTGAGATATTACTATGTGACATCACTATGTGTTCAGTGCCCTTTATGCTAATCTATCCCTCAAACAAGATGGTCATTGATCTGAAAGGAAAGAAAGGACTTGAATTCTGGAGCTTCAAGGTGACAGAGTCAGCCAGCTATGAAAAACAAACAGAATAAGAATGTAAAATACTGGTTCATCAAATCTAATTTATTGGAGGTTCTCCCAAAAGCAGTAAACCAGGAAAGACTAGTAACATTTTAAATTAATTAATTTTAAAATGGTATTGATTCATGTCCTCCACAAACACAGTGAGTATAGAACAGGAAAGAAAGTAGACACAAATCCCTACCCTCAAGGAGTTTTCATTCTTGTTGAGAGAGACAATGCACATTTACAGACGTTACATATGGAGTGTCTTAAATGGTAATAAATACTCAGAAGAAGATAGAGTAGCAAAGGCGTATAAGGATTGAAGAAGCCTGGCAACATGAGACAGTTTGCCAAGGAAAGTCTCCCTAGAAAGGTGAACAAAGACCTGAGAGGGTGGAGGGAGAGTCGTGGGCATATCTGGAGGAAGAGCATTCCATTTAGAGGAAAGAGTACGAAGAAACAAAACCTGATTGGAATATTCATGGAACAGCAAGGGAATTGGTCTGGTTAGAGCAGGTCATCAAAAGGGTGTGAGATGGGGTCAAAGATACAGCCCTGGGACTCCACCAAAGAGCCTATGTAAGGATGAGAGATACAAGGAGAACCTACAGCAGAGTCTAGGTCCATCATAGCAGAAATGGTTCAGAAGTTCACAGAGTCTGAGGATAGTGTCCAGTGCTCAACTTGGGCTGCTGAAGAAAACTCTTGAGACAAGGAGACTGAAATCAGTGGCTAAGATTTTAAGAAAAAAGAAGAGGAACCTACTTTGCAACAATCCTTAGTTTTTACTGGTCTTTATCAATTATCAAGTGAACACAAAATTTTTTTCTCTTTTAGCACTAGACACTCTGAGGTTGATTTGCACTGAAGAGAAAAAAAGAGAAATCTCCCACGTATCAATTGATTTTCTGTGTATGTGCAATTATTTGTGCATGTGTTCAGATGAGCAAATGAACTAAATGCAACTAAAATATGGTTTTATGAGCTATAAAGTCCAGAGTCCAGAGTTTCTGTTCCTGCTTCTGATTAATTCTATACTCCAATCTAGCTAGAGAGCTCAAGAGCAAGAAACCTGATTCACATGAGTAAAACTTCTCTCTGATCCAGCGATATTGCCTTGGGTGGTATCTTGCCCCTGTGTTAACACAGTGAATACAAAGACTTTCAAAATCTTTGTGTTTCAAAAACACAAAGGATTTAAAAATCCTGCCAACGCAACTTGAAACCAAGTTAAGGATTTTCTTTGGGCCACGAGTGAAAGACGTGAAACAATTTCTTTCCTGAGATGATGACCTACCCAAGAGATTGCTGTAGAAAATTACCTATAATGAATGAAAATCATAAAGGTGAGTTTTATTTTTTGATACTGCAGTTATTGTTCATGTGTGTGTGTGTGTGTAGAGCGAGAGCATGTGTTCAAGAGCACACATGTGTCTAGTGCTTCTGAAAAAAACATCTGAGTCACAAAGATAGAGCAAACCTCAGTGTACAAGGTATAAGACTTGGATATTCTACTCTCCCAAGTCTGGCCAACCTGACTTCCATGCGTTCTTTTCTCTATGTCATTAGAGTATCACTTATTTCAAAAATATAACCAGAAATTAGCAATTAATAAGTGTGATATTTTAAGTGTGCATTCTAAAGTTATGAAAAAGTACCTTATAGGATTAAAAACTAACAGTCTTATACTAGTGACTTTATGTAATAATGAATTAAAAGCTTCTTTTTTTTTTCTTTGTCTTTTTGCCATTTCTTGGGCCGCTCCTGCAGCATATGGAGGCTCCCAAGCTAGGGGTCGAATCAGAGCTGTAGCCACCCGCCCACACCAGAGCCACAACAACGTGGGATCCAAGCTGCGTCTACAACCTACACCACAGCTCATGGCAACTCCAGATCCTTAAACCACTGAGCCAGGCCAGGGATCAAACCCGCAACCTCATGGTTCCTAGTCAGATTCGTTAACCACTGAGCCATGACAGGAACTCCAAAAGCTTCTTTTAAGGCACATGATGCTGTGGAATTCCAAGATGCTTTTAATATTCTTGGTGAATATATTTTAATGTGCACTAATTGGGCATTTTAAGAGTGGAGAACTAAGCTATAGTGGCTAATATTCTGGTTCATAGTAAGTTCTAAAAAAATTGATGTATAATGAGGCCATAGGTAAGCTTCTCTGCTTGGAAAAATAACCTGTGAAACAACTCATAGATGTGTAGAGATTAGAAAAAGTTATTTCTGGTCATTGTTGGGTATCATTCAAATTATCCTAACATAAGAGTTTTATACTTTGTTCTAAATTTTTTTTTTTGTCTTTTTGCCTTTTCTAGGGCCGCATGTGTGGCATATGGAGGTTCCAGGCTAGGGGTTGAATCGGAGCTGTAACCACCGGCCTACACCAGAGCCACAGCAATGCAATGCGGGATCGGAGCCACGTCTGCGACCTACACCACAGCTCATAGCAATGCTGGGTCCTTAACCCACTGAGCAAGGGCAGGGATGGAACCTGCAACCTCATGGTTCCTAGTCGGATTCGTTAACCACTGCGCCATGACAGGAACTCCCTAAAAATGTTTTATGTAAGAGTATGGCTTTGGACTATTTTGATATTAACTTTAAACATTTTATTACTTGGCAATATTTAATGAAATATTTAATGTTTGAGGAAGAAGACTAGATACAAGAACAGAGGAACCCATAGATGATATGACCATTTACCTAGAAGGAGAGCTTCACCAAAGCTTCCTGTTCAAACAGTACTAACAGTAATGGTGTAAATACATCCAATTCCCTCAGACATTTGGCTAAGAAATAAGCATAGAACTGTTGGTCTGTAGCAAGAAGAAAGATGATAATACAAAGAAAAAGAAGTAAGAATATAACTAAATCATATTACAGCCAGTTCAATTAAGTAAAGGTGGCTACATCTCATTTACTTAAATTCTTGGAATTTATCTCAATTATTTAATTATTTTTAAAAACCAACAAGTAAATAATCTGAATGACATATAAGACCGTGTTATTACCTTCAAATGCATTTTCTGAACAAAAAAATTTAAAGGTGTAGAATTTACATTTAGAAAGAGTAAGTTTTTCATCCAATCCTGGCCAGGGATCAAACCCAAGCCACAGAAGTGACTTGAGCCACTACAGTGACTATGCCAGATCCTTAACCTGCTGCTGCACCAGGGAAATTCATACAGATATTTAAAGGTTACACCCCATTTATGGTTATTACAAAATATTCGCTGTATTTCCCGTGTCTTAAGTACATCCTTGTAGCCCACCTTAAACTCAATAGTTTGTACCTCCCACTCCCCACCCCTATTTCGCCCCCCTTTAAAAATTGTATATAAAAAAAAAGAATGAGTTTTTTCACTTTACATTTCAAGGCAAAGATCAGATTCAAAGATGAAAAGGGGATTTTCTATCCCAGGTCAGCAGTAACGAGCCTGACTAGTATCATGAGGATATGGGAATGATCCCTAGTCTTGCTCAATGGGTTAAGGAGCTGGCGTTGCCCATAAGCTGTGGTGTAGGTCACGGGTGCAGCTCAGATCCCGAGTACTGTGACTGTGGGGTAGGCTTGCAGCTGCAGCTCTAATTTGACCCCTAGCCTGGGAACTTCCATATGCCTCAGGCACTGCCCTAAAATGGAAAAAAAGAAAAAAGATGAAAAAGGATTTTTCCTGTTTATTGCTCATAAAAGCAATATTTTCATTTGGCAATAAATAAAACTTTACATTTATCTGCTCTACTTCTATTAAATTAAGTCTTCTTAAAAATATGTATATATAAGATCTGAAACAAACTCATTCACTTCTATTCATAAAATTTGTCTACATTTCCAATAAAACCGCACAGTTCTAGAGAGGTGTGAATCATGTATATATGATTGGATGTTCATAATCAGTGTGTACAGTAAAAACATATCCTACTAGAAGCCTGATCAGTTAGCTGCATCTTCAGATTCCAACTTGAGTAGCACTTCAGAAGAGTTACGCTGTTTTCACTCAGGTAGAGTCCCTCCAGTTTCTTTCCCCAAACCAGGGATCAGGAAACATTATATGTAAAGGAAAAGGTGATAAATACTCCAGGCTTTGAAGACTAAGAGGCAAAAAATAGTATGTACTTACATAATAAGAGAGAAAACATTTCCATAGACATTTTATTGGTGAGATTTATTAAGTTTTTTTTTTTTTTTTTTTTTTTGTCTTTTTTGTCTTTTTGACTCTTCTAGGGCCACTCCCGTGGCATATGAAGGTTTCCAGGCTAGGGATCTAATTGGAGCTGTAGCGGCCGGCTTACACCAGAGCCACAGCAATGCAGGATCCAAGCCACATCTGCAACCTACACCACAGCTCACAGCAACACCGGATCCTTAACCCACTGAGCAAGGCCAGGGATAGAACCCACAACCTCATGGTTCCTAGTCTGATTCGCCAACCACTGAGCCACGACGGGAACTCCGAGATTTATTAAGTATTAATAGCTATTGAGTACAATTTGTGTGATGCAGATCTAATAATGAGAAGAATAGAAGTTTTGGAGGAAATAGGGTCTTGCTTAATTGTGGATTTAAGTTAGCCTTCCTGATCTTTAGAAACAGTGCTTATCTGTTAATAATGGTCTGTTATAAGAGTTACTTATTTCATCTTTGAAAATGTCTTTTCACCCAGCGAACTACCACCAAATGCTGATACTAGTCCAGAGGCATATGAGTTTAACTGAGCTTGAATCACTTCAAAGACAATATTTGAGTTCTATTTTGTTCTTCTCTTATTAGTCGCCTTTAGAATGTCATTACACTGTAGATCTGCCACTTCCATTTGAAGATTATTTGGAAGCTGCTCAACTGCACAGAGACATACATTTTAACATATGGAAATTTCCTTTGCAGTGTTATTGAGGTAAAATGGATGCTGCTGGAAATCCAATTTAAACTTTGAAAACATATCTGGTGCAAATTCGTGTGAGGAGGAAGATCTTTCCTTTTGTTTGTTTACTTTCTGACACCACAAGAGGCATATGCGAAGGAGCTTGACACTTTATGTGATACAATTGTAGTTAAAATGGCCTCATCACAGTGTAAATTTCATATGCAAGTTCTATTTTACCTTGTAATTTTAGGTTGAATGTGTGGAGAAGCATTATGATGTCTGAAGTAAGAGCTATTTTCAGAGTTACGTGGTGTTCAGTATGAATGACTGAGATTGATCTTATTTTTCAGAAAATTTCAATCTCACCCTGAATTAAAGAAATAAAATTATATAAAATAAAATTTTATCACTGCTAAGCCATCAGCATCCTCTGTGGTAAGGTAAATTAGGATATTCTGATTCTATTTCTGACAGAAATTAACAGAATTAACAGTAATTAAGGACACCATAGTCAATGAATGATATTCATTTTCAGATGTTGGATTATTATGTATCTTGGCATGAATTTAGTCAGGTTTATCCTACTTGTGGTTGCTCAGCTTATTGAATATGTAGATTGATGCCCTATGCCAAATTTGGAAAATTTTCAGCCATCAATTATTCAAACAGTTTTTCAGCCCCACGGCCTCTCCCCCTCCTCAGTGACATGTACATTAGATCTTCTGTGATAGCCCCACAGGACATTTATTTTAGTCTATTTCCTCTTTGTTGTTGAGATTGGATAGTTTTGTTCTGTATTCAAGTCACTGACTCTTCTGTCATCTCTTTTCTCTGCTAAGCTATTCAGTGAGCATTTTATTTTCCAGTTCTTAAATTTCTGTTTTGTCCTCTTTTGTATCTTCTATCTATTTACTAAAACTTTCTATCTTTTTTCATTTGTTAAAAGTATGTTCAGAATTGCTTAATTTTGTGATAACCACCCTACCATTCTTGACAGATCATTCAAAAATCTTTGTCCTTTTGGTGCTGATGTACATTGATGGTCTTTTTTTTTTTTTTTTTTCATTTGAGTGGATATTTTCTTGGTTCTCCCACGTGTGAAGTGTGATTTTCTATTGTATACTGGACATTTGGGGGATCTCATATAGCACCTCATTTTGCTAAGTGCAGGTAAAAGTACAGGTTCTCCACTCAGCATTGATTAACGCTATGGAAGGAGAGAGGCATTTTGAGTTGCTGGGTAGGGTCATTCTGCAACCTGCCCTGGATCATGTTTAGCTTCACAGGACATACGACATAAGACCCCATACATGTGGTACCATCTGAGGCTTGACAAAACAGATGATGTAGGGAGTTCCCATTGTGGCTCAGTGGTTAACGAATCCGACTAGGAACCATGAGGATGCGGGTTTGATCCCTGGCCTCACTCAGTGGGTTGAGGATCCGGCATTGCCTGTGAGCTGTGGTATAGGTCGAAGACGTGGCACATCCAGAATTTGGCAGAGATTCTGTCATTTACTTTTCAGTGGCCACCCTCAGCAATCCTTCATAACCCATAGAAGAAACATCTCCCTAATCCCTGGTCTACTCTGAGATATTCAGTCCCACATTGTCTTCTGAGGGGCTGCTGCAAGCCCCTTGAGATACTTAGAAGCAGAGCAACCCCTCTACTATGAAGACTGAAACTTGGTCATAGACCTACAGGTTACTTGAGTATAGAATAAAATTTCTATTGTAGAAACAGCAATAGGATTGGTCTGGATGTTAACAAGAAATTTCTCTGTCATGCCTTTTTCAGAATCTCAACCCAAAGTAGACCACGTGGACGACAACTTTGCAACTTGCCTTCTCAAGCTCTTAGTGATGGTTCTTATTTTTTATGTATTCCGGGAGGAATGTTTTGGAAATAGTAAGTTACTAAATATTTAAATAACTAAAGTCATGCTATCTTAAGGAAACTGTCCACTACTCTGACAGGCTTTGACATTGTTCCTGAACGGTGATGATAACAGAGATGAGCGGCCTCTAACCTTCCCACAAAAGCAGAACTGGAGGCAAGAGATGTGGCAGTCTCGCTTCACTGTTTACTTTTCATTTTTGGAGGGAACACATTCTATTATTATTATTATTATTATTATTATTATTATTTTGTCCATTCTAGGACTGCACCCACGGCATATCGAGGGTCCCAGGCTAGGGATCTAATTGGAGCTGTAGCCACCAGGCTATGCCACAGCCACAGCAACTCAGGATCCGAGCCGTCTCTGTGACCTACATCACAGCTCACAGCCACACTGGATCCTTAAACCCACTGAGCAAGGCCAGGGATCAAACCTGCAACCTCATGGTTCCTAGTCGGATTCATTAACCACTGAGCCACGATGGGAACTCTGGGAAACTCATTCTTTTAGTTCTGGAAACACGGTTTAAGAAAGATTTTGACAAGAAATTCATCAAGTGTACCATTTCCCCAAATTGCAAAGTTTCTGAAAACACTTCTTTTAAATTAACAGAATCAATCAAAAATAGTTGAAATTTCTCAACTATTTTGATAAATCTTCATTGAGAGTAGATTCTCTCAGTCTCTCAGTTTCTCCCTCTCCAGCGTTATTTCAACTGTTAGCATTAGAAAGAAATAACGATTGAAGTTGTAAAGCATCATATTTGAGCTCTATATAAGGAAATATTTTAATGGTAAGACCTTTTCCATTATTGAATATTCCTGTAAAAAAAGGTCATGAGTTGCCTACCACTGAGATCATTTAACTGAAATCTTAATGGTCATATATAGGAATTGTTTTTCCTCACATTAGAAAATAAATTTCTAAATATATTGAAGGGTCTAATTATATTTTATCATAAAAATGTATAAGTGTAAAGAATAAATCCTAATTTTCAAGCAAGATTTGTGGGGTGATGTTAAAAAAATTTTTTACCACCGTTTTCACAATTTTTTAAAGTTGCTTTTAGAAAAAAAAATTATCTCCTTAGAAAAATTAAATATGCAATATTTTGCAAATTTAGAAATCCTGAATATGCAGAAATATTCAAAGAAATACACTGGGATTTTTTTTTTCAGTAGATTCTTAATAGCATTAGGAATCAATGAGTATTAACAAATGAAATCCTATACAAACATTTTATTCTAAAAAAAACCCACACTGGATTTAAATAAATACTCAAGTAAAATCAAGGCCAAAAAATTTTTAAACAGGTGTTCCTGTCGTGGCTCAGTGATTAGCGAATCTGACTAGGAACCATGAGGTTGCAGGTTTGATCCCTGGCCTTGCTTAGTGGGTTGATGATCCGGCGTTGCCATGAGCTGTGGTGTAGGTTGCAGACGCAGCTTGGATCCCGCGTTGCTGTGGCTCTGGCGTAGGCCGGCCACTACAGCTCCGATTAGACCCCTAGCCTGGGAACCTCCACATGCCGCGGGAGCGGCCCAAGAAATGGCAAAAAGACAAAAAAAAAAATTTAAAACAATTTAAATTAATATATAATCAACCTAACACAAAAATGGATATAGATACAATATAGGAAGCCAAATTTAAACAAATATCTTTAAAAACTCCTAATAATACATTAAAACCATCGATATAAGTATTCAATTCAATGAACGCAAACATCATAACTATGTAAGGACTAATTGCAAATATTTCACTGAAGAACTATTATAGGACAGGCAACAAGAAAAGCTATTATTCTGTTCTCTTAGGCTGCTAAAAGAGATAGATTTGATTTTGTGTTTCTCTTGCATACGTGGATAATTATAATTTTAATGGGAGAATAAACAGAGCTACAGAATCCCATAGATTCTGCACTGCCAAACTCAGATGTAACACTCGACCAGTCATACCCACGTGTTCTTATGCTGGTCCTCACCATGATTACATATCCAATGGATATGGAACCCCTAAAATCCTCCAGTGACATTCTCCATGCAGTGGACATATGCAGGGCTGGCTTCATGGGTATGCGACTTATGCAATTGCTCAGGGTCCAGTGCTAAGAATGTCCCATGATTGGTATAATGCTCTCGTGTCATTATATTTACATTTTCAATAACTTTATATCTGAATATGTTTCCTAAGTGGAGTCCAGTGAGACAACAGACCATGCATATGAGTGGAGGAAATATACTTATCGGCACTGCATGGAAGCAGTTGTGATCCAGCAGCAGTCCAAACACAGTGGGCTCAGGCCTATGGACAAGGAGCAGTGTACAAACCATAGTTGGCACATGCAAATACTTGTGGTGGGCCAGAACATCATGGGACCTAGGTTTAATAGGATTTTGGCCTGTGTCCAAATTTGTGACAACAACAGTGGCAACAGCAACAGAAGTGATGTCAGAGGCTGTGGCTGTGGGAAAGAAGAGGAAATTCTCATGTGTGTAGTGAGAGCACCTGCAGTGGAGACCAGCTTGCTCACCTGTCCCAGAGCCTATTCCTGTGGCATTTGCACAAATATTAAACTCTCTGTTCTGAGTGTTGGAAGAGAAACAAATATTCATGGTAACTTTATTTATATTAGCAGAAAATGGTCACAAAGCAAATACTTTTCAATAGCTGAATGGTTAAATAATCCGATGTACATCCGTACAGTGGAATACTATTCAGCAGTAAAGTGGAACAGACTATTGATTCCTACAGCAAATTTGATGGACTTCAATGGCACTGCATTTTGTGAAAAAAAAAAAAAAGTCCATTCAAAAGATTATATACTGTATCATCCTATTTGTATAACACTTGAAAAATTATTTAACCATAGAAATGGAGTATAGATTAGTGGTTGACAGGGGACAAGGGCTGAGCAGAGATGTGGAGTAGGAATATAAAGAGATTGTACAAAATATTTTATCTGTGGTTATGGAATATTTCTGTGTCTTGATTGTGGTGGTAATTGCTTGACATGATATATGGGGGAAAACTGCATAAACACAAACAGAGACACACTCAACAGAAACACACACACACATTCATCAATGCATGGCAAAATGGTGAAACCTGAATGATATATATTGTATAGTCAATAGTATTGTACCGTGTCAATTTATTCGCTTTGATGTTTTGCTACAGTTACAAAGATATTTATCTATCATTAGAGGAATATGTGTAAAAGGCACACGGGGATTTATACGTTTTTTTTTTTAAAAAAGGAGGAAAAGAAAACTATAATTGCTAAGCTTCATCAGGTAAAGCAAAAGAGACTAGAAATGAAAGAAACAGAAATCCACAGCAGAGAAATAGAAACTAGGGAAAAAAAACAGCCAAATCAAAATTTTAGAAATTTTAAAATTTGAAATTTAAGTATTTTACTGTATTGGCACAATAGCAAAATGCGGATGGCAAAGTAAAAAGACCAGAAATGGAGAACAAATCCATGGGATTTATTTTATCTGAAGAATAGAAAGGAAAATATATTTAAACCATGAACAGAGCTGTGAAGAAACTACAAGATAATATCAGACGTTCTAACACAAAATCACGAGATTCCCAGAGGGCACAGCACGACTGAGGCATAAGACATATTTGACGAAAACTGTCAAAATTTCTCAAACTTGATGAAGATTTAAATTTAAGGTTGCAAAATACTGGGCAATATACAAGCAGAATAAACTCCAAGAATAACCACATACCTAGATATATCACAATCATAATACTTAAAACCCCAAGATAAAGAAATAACTCCTGAAAATCTCTAAAGGAAAACAAGAAGATCAATTATTTAAGATCAGGTGGTTTCACATCAGACATCATAAGAGTAAGAATACGGTGAATCAAGAGTGTTAAATACTGAATGAAAAGACTGTCACTCTAGTAAAATCTTCTATATATCCAGTGAAAAGAGACTTCAGTGATAACGGGAAAATCATACAACCATGCATGGAAGAAAGGAAAGTCAAGGAATTTATCGAAATATTTGTTTAATAAGAAACTCTAAAGGAAGTTCTCTAAACTTAAGGGAAATGACACAGAGGGAATAATAGAGAGGAAGAGAAGGATATGATGGATAGAAATAAAATGAAGGGTGTGTCAATTCTGAAAATTTTAATTTCCTTTTTTTTAGAAAACATGAAGGTGAAACATATTTTATCTTCATCAGTACACAAAGGGTTTAATTAATAATCTAATTAATTTGAACCTCTTTACTCATTTGTATGTTGTACCAATTTAATGGACACAAATGAATTTAATCTATTTAATCAGAGAAAGAAAGGAAGTAAAAGAACTATCTCCCCCAATTAGAAAATATATAATTAAATAAAAATCAGACCTGGATTATATAAAAGCCACATTCTTGGTACC
Organism: Sus scrofa; assembly: GCF_054392235.1. Taxonomy (NCBI): domain Eukaryota; kingdom Metazoa; phylum Chordata; class Mammalia; order Artiodactyla; family Suidae; genus Sus; species Sus scrofa. The sequence goes on along the minus strand of NC_139389.1, from coordinate 28,989,526 downwards.
TTGTCATTATGTAAAATAGAACTTTATCCATAAAGAATTAATATTTGATCCTCTGTAAGTTTATTTGTGAATTATTTGAATTATTTATTTATTTATTTATTGTCTTTTTTCTATTTCTTGGGCCGCTCCCGCGGCATATGGAGGTTCCCAGGCTAGGGGTCGATTCGGAGTTGTAGCCACCGGCCTACTCCAGAGCCACAGCAACGCAGGATCTGAGCTTCGTCTGCGACGTACACCACAGCTCACGGCAACGCCATATCCTTAACTCAAGTTAAGCAAGTGTAGGGACCAAACCCGCAACCTCATGGTTCCTAGTCGGATTCGTTAACCACCGCACCACGACGGGAACTCCTGAATTATTTTAATTAATATTTATCTTATTTGTTTTGCAGAGAAAAGAAAAGGAAATGGTGAGTTTCAGACTTTGATCCACTTATAGAGACATCATTGCAGCCAACCCAGCTTTAGGCAATAGCAAGGAAAGAGTTCCAGCATCTTCACATTATATAAAATAAAGCATTCCCCCAGTATACAAATCTATTTGAAAATCTTATTTTGTTTGCAATTTTCTTCAATTTAATCTGTAATACATTTGTTTATATCTGTTTTTCAAAACTGTCCAAATTTTTGTCTAATAATTTTTTCAGAGACAATTCAGGAAGAAAATAAGCCAGAGCAAAGCAAGCCTTTTATCGTCACATAAATATAAATTATGTAACCAAAGCAATGTCAGCCCTTGTGTCTATAAGAGCAACACAATGGGTATTTTGGCATTTTGTAAAAACAAGGGCTTTGCCCATGAGTAAACTTAATCGATTCAACCCTCTGCTATTTCGTTTGTAGATTGCTTCTAGAGATTTATGTTTTGCTTCTATTGGGCTAAAATTCATATAACATTAAGTTAGCCATTTTGAAGTGTGAAATTCAGTGGCATTTGGTACATTCACAATTGAGTAACATCACTTTCATCTAGTTCCAAAATAATTTTATTACCTTAAAAGTAAACTCCTACTCATTAATGAGTCACTTCTCATTCCCTCACCTCTTAGTCTCTAGCATCTGCTGGTCTGCTTTCTGTCTCTGTGAATTTGCCTATCCAGGTATGATTGCACATGCATGGGATTATACAATATGCCAACTTTTCTGTCTGCTTTTTTCCCCTTGTACAAAGTTTTTAAGGTTTGTTCATGTTGTAGCATGTATCAGTATTTCATTTTTTCTTTCTTTCCTTTCTTTCTTTCTTTCTCTTTCTTTCTTTCTTTCTTTCTTTCTTTCTTTCTTTCTTTCTTTCTTTCTTTCTTTCTTTCTTTCTTTTTTTTTTTTTCCCTCAGGGCTTCACTGGCAACATATGGAAGTTCCCAGACTAGGGGTCTAATCAGAGCTACAGCTATCAACCTACACTACAACCACAACAATGGCAAGATCTGAGCTGCATCTGCAACCTACAGCACAGCTCACAGAAACGCCAGATCCCCAACCCACTGAGCAAGGCCAGGGATCAAACCCACATCCTCATGGATTCTAGTCAGAATCAATTCTGCTGTGCCACGAAGGGAACTCTCAGTGTTTCATTTTTTTTTTTTAAGGCTGAGTAGTGCTTCATTGTATGGACATACCACATTTTATTTATCCATAAATCGTTGATGAGCATTTAGGCTTTTTATACCTTTTCATTACTATGAATGGTGTTCCTTTGGATATTTGTATTCATGTATGTGTTTAAATGTCTGTTTTCAATTTGGGGGGATATTGCTTGGTCTTATGGTCTACTTTGTTTAACATTTTGAGGATCTACCAAACTATTTCCCAGAGAGATGGAACCATTTTACATTACAGCCAGCAAAGTATTAGAGTTCCAGTTTCTCTGCAATCTCAACAACACATTATTTTTCCTTTTTTTAAAAAAATAAGCCATACTAGTGCCTTTAAAATGGTATTTCATTGTGATTTTAATTTCTATCCCTTCATGACAAAAGATGATCATCTTTCCATGTGCTAGTTGGCCATTTGTGTATCTTCTTTTGAAAAATGTCTATTCAAGTCCTTTGCTCTTTTTTTTTTTTCTCTGTCCATGCCATGCAGAAGTTCCTGGGTCAGGGATTGAATCCAAGCCACAGCAGTGACAATGCCAAGTCCTTAACTGCGAGGACACCAGGGAACTCCACTTTGCTGATTTTTTTTAATTTAATTTTTTAATTTTAGGAGTTCCCATAATGGCGCAGCAGAAATGAATCTGACTAGGAACCATGAGGTTGCTTGTTTGATTCCTGGCCTTGCCATGAGCTGTGGTGTAGGTTGCAGATGTGGCTGGGATCTGATGTTTGCTATGGCTGTGGCATAGGCTGGCAGCTGTAGCTCTGATTGGGCCTAGCCTGGAAACCTCCATATGCCATGGGTGCAGCCCTAAAAAGCAAAAAAAAAAAAAATTTAATTAAAAAATTTTAATTTAATTTAATTTATTTTTTGGTCTTTTGGGGGCCACACCTGTGGCATACGGAAGTTCCCAGGCTAAGGGTTGAGTCTGAGCTATAGCCGCCAGCCTACACCACAGCCACAGCAATGCAGGATCCGAACTGCATCTGTGACCTACAACACAGCTCACAGCAACACCAGATCTTTAACCCACTGAGCAAGGCCTGGGATCAAACCCTAATCTGCATGAATGCTAGTCAGATTTGTTAACCACTGAGCCACAACAGGAACTCCCAAAATTTTAATTTAAAAATTAAAAAATTTTCTATACCCCTGTGGCATATGAAAATTCCTCAGTCAGCTATCAAATCCCAGCTGGAGCTGAACCTATGCCATAGCTGCAGCAATCCACTGCATTAGGCCAGGGATCAAACTGGCATCTGAACAGAAACAAGCCATATCATTAACATACTCTGCCACAGTGGGAATTCTCCCTTAGCTCATTTTTACACTGGGTTCCTTTTCTTTTTGTTATGGAGCAGTAAGTTTTCTTTCTCTATATATATTCTTGAAACTAGGCCCTTAGAGTATATACTTTGCAATATTTTCTCCTATTCTGCACCTTGCCTCTTCACTTTCTTATCTTTTCATGTATGGAAGTTTTCAATTTTTATTAAGTCCAATTTATCTTTTTTCCCCTTTTGTTACTTGTGCACTGGTGTCATATTTAAGAATCAATTTTCAAATCCAAGGTCATAAAAATGTACTTTTTTGTTTTATTTTAAGAGTTTTATAGATTTAAGCTCTTGGATTTAGGTCAGATTCATTTTGAGTACATAACACATTCATTTTGAGTACATAATACAGTAAGAACATTAAAAAGTGAGTAAGAAAGACCTATATACATTAGTCAATCATTGGAGGCTTTTGCTGACCTTTTTAAAAGCACTTTAAAGTGTCCTAGTAGGAAAAAAAACCCGTGATGTTAAATCACTAATTGGATTTTCAAATAAGGTAGTTGAAATAAGAAAAAAACACATGATATATTATTGTTTAACTTTCTGAGGATCTGCCAAGCTTTTAATGTAGTCTTGCTATATATTACACAATATTATATACTATTTATTACATAGTATTTGAGAGTGCCGACTTTACCCTAATGCTTTTTTCTTCTACTGAAAGTATCTTTCCCTAATAAGAAAATACACAGGCAAATGTGTTCCCTGTTTTTTTCTATTTTATCACATATTAAGTTAAAATGAAAGAAATGAATTACAATATTTACAAATCATTGGAGTAACTAGTCTAAAATAACTAACAACTACATGCTTAATACTTTTCTACCAGAGAGGTCTAATAATGGGAGAAGTATATTATAATGATGGTCAAAACAGACATTAGCAAAGAGAATGAAAGAGGAGTATATGCAGACAAAACCACTTAAAATTTTATAGAAAACAGAAAGTGGATATTATTATCACATAAGCAGAGCAACTAGGATCATAAAACAAAAGAGGAAATCTACGCTTCCATATAAACCTTTAACGGGCTCTAGACATATCAATGTCAAAAGCAGTGAAGAATTAAAGAGCACTGTAGAGTTGAAATAGGGTGAAAATGGAAGCAAGTTATATGACTTTTCTCAGTATGAAGTTTACTGCCACATACAATAATCTAGGAACTTGCACATCACACAAATGAAAGACAGCTAATACTTCATCTTTATAAAAATAATTGAATTGCTCTAAAGAAAAAACTTTTTAATTATCTGGTACTTAAATGGGCTCCAAAATAATGGCTAGCTCTTCCTCTTATCATCCTAAGATGGAGCTCACCTCTCATCAAGCTATTTCCGAGAACAGAGGATGTCCAGTTTGCTTTTAAAAATGAATTCATTACTTAGCCTTATCCATCATTTGACATGTTGTTCAACACAGATGAAAAGCTATTTTTTTAATGATGCTGAAATGCCCAGAGATAATACAGAAAACAGAACAGATTATTTCACTGGATAACGTCATTAATTTTGATGTCAGACAGACTTTGGATAAAGTTCTGACTCTGAAATAAGCAACTGCAGGGAACTCAGCAAGGAACGTATGCTTGCTCTAACCTGTTTACTCCCCTGCACAAGTATAGTAACTTACCTGGAGCACTTCGATGATCAAATATAATGCTACTTCTAAAACATGTATCACGGAGTCTAGTACAGAGAAAATACGCAATGAATGTCGATGGTAATTATCGCAGTGGTGGTGATGGTGATGATAATGACGATGACGACGTTATTATGTCTTAAAAGGGGCTTTAGGAAAACATTTTGTGGGATTCTTAAGTTTAGTCATGAGAAATTTAAAACTCTTTATCTACTTCACCATTTGGCAAAAAGCAGTGATGCCCCCTATATATTTTACAGGAAAACACCTAGACAATAATGTTTTTCCTCTCTGAAATTGCTAACATTATATATCACCTAGGTGAAGAAATTTGGGGGACTGTTGTGTTTGTTTCTGTTTCATAAGAATTCTTATATTACTCTTTTTATTTGTCAGATCAACTTAAGGAAAATGGTAAACATTTATGATTCTTTACAAAATATGATATCCCTATTAACCATTTCATAAGTCTTATAGTACTCTTTTTATTTTTCAGATCAACTGAAGGAAAATGGTAAACTTTTATGACTCTTTACAAAACACGATCTCCCTATTAACCGTTTCATAAGAAGTCTTATATTACTCTTTTTATTTTTCAGATCAACTTAGGAAGGAAAATGGTAAACTTTTATGACTCTTTACAAAATATGATCTCCCTATTAACTGTTTCATAAGAAGTCTTATAATACTCTTTTTGTTTTTCGGATCAACTTAAGGAAATAAATGGTAAACTTTAATGACCATTTATGTGATTTTTCTATAGCGATTTTTCCTGCTTCCTTGCTTTTCCATTCCCCCCTCTGTATCATTTTCGCTTTTGTGATTTTTATTCATTCTTACTATATTACATCTTCCATTGCTTCTTTCTCTGTTTGTTCTTCTTCATCAGTTAACTCACTTTTCCTACTGACCCTTCTCTTTATCTAATGCATTATTTTTCTTACTGTCTCCCTGATGCTAACAATAATAACTCCTTCTCATGGCTCTAGATGAATGAAGTTCTAATACGAAAAGATATTTGAAAGTGCTCTCATAGTGCTTTTGTGTCCACAAGCTGATTTTAAGAAAAATTCAAAAGCTCTTCTATGCAAGACACTTTTTAAGAAGTACAGTCGATTGTTCCTTGTAGAGCACACCATTGTTCTCTACCTTGAGATTGAAGCCTCACCTGGCTGGACCAGGAGTGGAGATTTATGGCATAGTGATATGGAGACTTTGCTTTGCATTTTAACAGACCTGGGTTCAAATCACTGATCTGTTCATTGACCAGCAGAAACTTCTCCATGTTATTGACCCCTTTTATTCTCAGATCTTTCTTTTGTGAACAGAGAAGCACTAATTTACAATTATTTTGTTAATATTAATCAAGTAATTACATAAAGCCCTTAGCAAATATTTAAGTCATTGGAAACACCAAATGAATTGTAGCTTCTTTTGCACAGATGATATAGAGCATGACAGCATTGCAGAGGATGATAACCATGAATATCAGCATTCCAAATTAGATTAAAAACAATACGTCATGGGGGATTTGATAATTTCCCTCTTGAATTTTACCTGTAAAATTATTTGTCTATATTAGCACGTAATATGTTTTCTTATTTTCCTTCTTTTTTGGGGAAACATGTGCTGGAGAAAACTGAGGATTTTAAAAACCTTGATGAGTTAATTTATGTCTTTGTATATAATCCTTCCAAGCAAGTTTAATTTTTCTTTTTTCTGTGACATTAAAATGGAGTTTTCACTTTTTTCCCCCCAGGAAAATTGCAAAAGGAAATTGGTAATGGTATTCTAATAGTTAAAATATTCTCAAGAGGATGTCCTCCTCTGATGATCCCCTGCTTCCTTTCATTCTTTCCCCTTAGCTCTTCATTTTAGGTATCGTTTGCATTTCCCCATTGCCTCTGTATATTGCAGCTATCATGTTAGGAATAATTTTCTGCTTACCTTGATTAAGTCCTGAAAATCATGTGACTCAACTTTATTTTATGCATGAAAAACAATTTCCAAAGGGAGCAATGGCTTGACTAATGATAGTAATGACTACGGTAAATCCCTCAGAAGAATGCCTGTCTTTTTTCTGCATCGTCCTCTCATTGAGAGTCCATGTCTTATGTGTGTATCTCCTTTCAGATGAGAGGAAAACTCAATTTAGGAATGGTAAGTAACTTGGAAGTTCTTTCGTGGGATCAGATTCCACAAATAATAAGCCATCTAGCCCTTCTCTAAACCTCCTTCCCAGAAAGAGTCAGGCATGGTATACCATGGCATGTGCTCACTGTGTAGAAGCATAAATGGAAGAGAATCCGTGAAAGTGAGTTAACTCATTTTCTTTCCTAACTTAGAATATCCTTTTATTGAGATGGGGAAAAATTTAATTGTTTAATGGATATTTCCCAAGCGCTCCTTCCTTTGTCTTCACTTCCTTAACCACCCTTTTCTTTCCCTTTTCACTCTTTGTTTCACTCTTGTCAATTCTTTCTTCCTTCACCTCTGTTCTTTCCAAATCCTTACCTCTCTCCTTCCTCCTTTCCTCCTTCCCCCCTCACTCCTTCCATTTTATCCGTTATGCTTTCTTTCCATCTTCATTTCTCAAACTATCCACTTTTATTTCCATCATTTCTTTATTTTCTTTGTCCTTATTTTTCTTTTTATTATTACTTCTCTTGCTTATAGCTTGATTTTTCTTTTGACTTTATACTTTTTCACATATATATACAAACCCAACAATTTTAATGTTAAAGGAATGGTCACAGTATTGTGAGGAAGGAAAGGGATGGAGAGAGAAATAACTGAATACTTAGAGAATACTGGTGATGAGGAGAGAGGAAAAGATACAAGAAGGACCAGGAAAGGGTAATCACATGTTCTCATGTTGTTCAATTGCAGGCTGGCAGAAGTCATCGTTGTATCCTGGTGAGTATGTTGCACTGAAGATGAGTCTAAGATAGACAATTAAGCTTGTAAATTCTATAAAACATTGGGCTACTAACTACCACATGACAGAGAAATACATACATATATATATATATATATATATATATATATATATATATATAGAGAGAGAGAGAGAGAGAGAGAGAGAAGCGTATGTATATATATGTGCTTGAAACTTCTGGTCCATAGCAAACACAGCAAGAAAGATAATTTTTTAGTATTTTTCTTTTTGTCTTTTCTCACCTGCCTCTCACAAGACAGAAGTTAATTAAACCAGATATTAAGAAATGAAAAAAGTATAATTTTCTCTTTTGTGATTTTTATTCATTCTCACTATATTACAACTTCAGTTCCTTGCCTAACTCAAAAACATACATTTTTTTCTCTAATTTTTTCCACCGGTATTGGATTTTATCAAATGATTTTTCTGTGACTATTGAGATGATTATGCTATGCTGTCCTTTATTTTATTAGTATGGTTTATTATATGAATTGATTTTTACATGTTAAGCTGATCTTGCATTCTGGGAACTAATCCCACTTGGTGGTGTGTATAATCATTTTTGCATGGCTGTTATATTAAATTTACTAGTATTTTATTGAGAGTTTTGCATCTGTATTCATGAAGGATATTTGTGATGTCTTTGCTTTTAGTACCAGGGTGATACTAGCCTCAGGATGATAAGGGAAATATTCTACCCACTTCTATTTTCTAGAAGATTTTGTTGAAGCTGGTATTTTCTGTCCTTTAAAGGTTTGATAAAACTCACCAGTAAAATCATCTGGGCCTGGGAATGAATTTGCATAAACTTTCAATTAATAATTCAATTATTTTACTTGTTATAAGTCTTTCCAGATTTTCTATTTCTTAAGCCATTTTTAGTAATTTGCGTATCTTGGAGAATTTGTGTAGTTCATCTAAGTTTAATTTGTCAGCTATGGATTTTAATAGAAGTTTCATTTGAGCTTTCTAAATTCTGTAGATTCAATAGTGATCTCATTAATATGTGGTTTCTCATTCTTATTGAGCAATCTAGTAAAATTTGCTGATTTCCTAAAAAAGCAAAATCTGTTTCAGTGATTTTTTTCCTAAAAATTTTGTTTTCTTTCATTGATTTCTAACCTAATCTTTATTATTTCATTATTTGATTGCTCTAAGCTTAGTTCACTCTTCTCTTTTCAGTCTTTTCATGGAGAAACTTAGGCTATTGGTTTAAGATAATACTTTTTCTCTACTTTGGACAATTCAAGCTCCAAATTTCCCTGTAGGTATTACTTTTAGCTGCATCCAATAAAGTTTGGTAGATAGTGTTCTCATTTTAATTCAATTCAAAATATTTTTAAAATTTTCTTTTGATTTTTTTATCCACAGATTGTTTATAAATATATCAATATCCAAATGTTGCTAAATCAGAAATTTTCTTCTTTTTTGATTCCTAATTTAATTTTATTGTAACCAGAGATCATCTTTTTTACAGCTGTCTTTTTATTAATCGCTTTAAATATTTTTTCATGAATGAGTGTTTCTCAGTTTGATGTGTGCCTTTGTCAGTTTCCACCATTGCAAAGTGATCATTTTTTTAATAATTTTTCCAGTTTTAATTGTTGCTTTTGGGGATAGGATTTAGGCTTCTCATTCATTCCCTTCCAGTTAGTTTCATGCATCAATAACTATTTCCTAAGTAGAACTCTAGATATATTTGTCTAGCGTTTTTCCCTATATGTCTTCTGTATGGTTGCTCACTTGGAGCTACCCAGTATAACTGTAAAAATTCCATCATCTTGATCTTTGCTTATTCTTGACTTTCTTAAGTCATTTTGTTCAATAAAGAAATTGCACTAGTGCCTTATGCTAAAATTGCACATTTAATTTCATTTCTTATTTTAGGTGACCTACGAAAGCCATTGTCATACTTGTTCTAAAAAGGCCAAGATTGTAAATATTTTAAAGTTTATGGGCCATATGGTCTCTGTCACAATTACTCAACTGTGCCTTTTTAGCACAAAAGCAACCATAGACAATGCATAAAGAGATAGCATGGTTGTGTTACAATAAAACTATTTACACTGACAGATGGGCTGGATTTGTCTTCTGGACTAACACAGGAACTGACTCTGGATCTAGAAAAAGTCACTTTTAGAACCCTGAAAAATCCACCCATTTCTGGAGTTTTTCATTTATTTTGATTATGTTTTATATTAAATATGTATTTAAAAGACAAATAGTTCTTAAAATAAATGGTAATAACAGATCCAGTGGATACTCTCTTTTCAAGTTCATTCCTATAGATCCTGTTTAGGGCACAAGATATATTGTCTAAATGATTATAGAAAAAAAGTTTTAGAACTGTTTTGTCTCTTCTTATCATGGCTGTCTCTATATGCAGTCAGGTTTATCTGTTTCGTCACTCTTACCACCTAAGCATTGAACTAAGACTGCACTTTTTAATTGTTGGTTGCAGTTTTGCACTTTCATTTATTATGGCACTATCTGCATTGAGCAGTGTAATGAACTTTAATTTTTATAAAAATCAACTCATATCTCTCTGGTTTAACCTCTTGCATACAAATTAATATGAGTATATCTAGGTCTGTGGTTCTCCTGGGCAACTCTATTCAAAATAGTAGCTCTGAGAACTAGTTTTTTTCCAGTCTTCTGTCTTCTCCATTTCTAGGGCCTTATAATTCTGGCATTGGGTGGGAAAGTGTTAGAATGGGAATGAAAAAAAAATCAAGTGAACTACTTTATTGTCCAACCTAGAAATGATGTGGTTGCCTGCTGAGCACATTGTAATGACCATAACTCAGTTGTATCATCTCACCTAAAGACGATGAAGGTGGTGAGGGTTGGTATGTAATTCTACTCTTTTTTAAGAAGAGTATAACTGCTTGTAGTCTGCACTACATAATATATAAGTTAGAGGGATTAGTTCTTATGAGAGCATTTAATAAGAAAAGCAGTGGAGGAGTTCCCGTTGTGGTGCAGTGGTTAACGAATCCGACTAGGAACCATGAGGTTGCAGGTTCGGTCCCTGCCCTTGCTCAGTGGGTTAACGATCCAGCGTTGCTGTGAGCTGTGGTGTAGGTTGCAGACGCAGCTCGGATCCTGCGTTGCTGTGGCTCTGGCGTAGGCCGGTGGCTGCAGCTCCAATTCGACCCCTAGCCTGGGAACCTCCATGTGCCATAGGAGTGGCCCAAGAAATAGCAAAAAAAAAAAAAAAAAAAAAAAAAAAAAAAAAAAAAAAAAAAAAAAAAAAAGTCAAAATAGAATAAGATAAAAAAATAAAATAAAATAGCATACGTAAAAAATAGCATACATAAAAAAAAAGAAAAGCAGTGGAAACTTCAGTTCAAGCAAAAGTTCTAGAATATATTTGGATCATTATCAAAAGAAGTGTTAGAAAGAAGAAATTACCTCTTTGTACCAGACAATTCAGATACTAGGTCTGATCATGCATATTTATTTTCTTTTCAGACTGGAGGAAAGAATTTTTCCAGGCTGGTGAGTCATACCCTGATGGCCGAAGAGGGACTCTACTTATTCTCAGGATCAGCCTCAGGAATTATTGGAAGAGGGCAGTTGAAAAAGTCCACGTGGGACTACATGCATGTCCCACAAGCTCAAAGATACCTCAGGCTAATCCAAATAGTGTCTCTGTTTCTAGGATCCCTCTTTTTCAGAGATTAAAAAGCTTACTGTCTTTGCAGTGACTATTACTCTGGATCCAGACACAGCCCATCCTAGCCTCGTCTTGTCAGAAGGGAACAGACGTGTAACCTGGGGAGAGAAGTCTCAAGATCTACCTGAGAACCCACAGAGATTTTATTCCTTTCCTTGTGTGCTGGGTCTTCAGGTCATCACCTCAGGGAGGTGCTACTGGGAAGTGGAAGTTGGAGACAGTCAAGCCTGGGACCTGGGAATCTGTAGGCCTCATGTAATGAGGAAGGGAGGGATTTCCATCAAACCTGAAGATGGTTTCTGGGCCATCAGGTCTTATAATGATGAGTACTGGGCACTTACCTCTCCAGAAACACAACTTATTCCAAAGGAGCATCCTGCCAGAGTATGTATTTTCCTAGAATATGAGGAGGGACATATCTCATTTTATAATATGACAGATAAATCCCACATTCACACCTTTTCTCAAGGCTCCTTTGAGGGGCCCTTAAAGCCTTTTTTCAGGCTTTGGCCCAGTGATTCAGCATGTTTGACCATCTGTCCAGTGCTTGAAGCAGCACAGAATCCCCTGTGCTAGGAGTATCATAAAGCTGCAGGTCAGTGTGGATGGAAGCATCTGATCATGACATACATTCTCCTATACCAGAAGCAAATTATTTTTTCTTATCCCATATAGTGGTTCTCCCTATCATTTTGTCTTCTTCATAAATAGTTCCCCCAAAGCATGGTGCAGGGTAAAAAACTGTGTTGCTCGTGGCATGTTTCAAGAAAAAAAAAATATATATATATATAAAAACACATAAATAGACTCATATAATATGATCATACTATCATTGTAAGGATATACAAGGAACTAGTGCATGTGATTGCCCATACAGTATTGTAATTTCTTAAGATTCCAACTTTAAAATGGCAAAGGTAGGAATGAGGGGAGAAAACCTTTTTATTTTATACAATTTTGTAACTTTGGGTTTTGTACTACATTTATAAAGGGATATGCAGAAAAATAAAACTTTCAAATAAATAATTGAATTGTTCTCAGTTGTACAACTTAGTGACATTCAGAGGGAAACATATTTCCAAGTTTATCCTTCAGCTTCCTCTGTATGAACCTCATCTATTTATATTTTTACCCTTTTGACCTTTATTTCCTTAGGAGATACTGGTTCATTCCTGCCTTTTCTTACTACTATTCATTGCTTGGGAATGAATTCATAGCTCCACATTTTCTTAACATACAAGCATTAAAAATGATTTTTTTTGGTACAGTCCTATGGATTTTAATACTTGTATAGCCACTACTACATTCAGAATACACGACTGTTCCATTATTTCAATAGACTGTTTTATGCTAGGTTTTTGTAGTCAAAAACCTTTCATTAATGCCTAACTGTCAACAATTGATCACATTGGTGTTTCCGTATTTTTGTATTTTACCAGAAGCTTTTATAAGTAGAATTATATTATAGGTTGTGTTTTGAGATTGGCTTCTTTCCCTCAGAATAAGGCTTTTGATAGTCAACCAAGGTAATGGAGGCATTAATACTTTATATTTCTACTGTTTGCTGAGTAGTATCCCACTGAATGTACAGCAGTTTGATCGTTCAGTCACTAAAGAGTGTTTATGTTGTTTCCTGTTGAGGTGATTATGAATTCAGGTGCTATAACCACTCATGTAAACATTTTGTGGGTAAACATCAGTTCTCACTTTTCTACGGTAAATATCTAAAAGTGAAATTACTGGGTCATAGGGTTAGAGCGGTTACAACTTTATAAGAAACTGCCAAACTCTTCCCAGAATGGCTGTACCATTCTGCATTCCCGCTAGAAATGATGGGGAGTTCCAGCTGTTCCACATCCTTACCAGTACCTGGCATTGTCAGTTTTGCTTTTATGTTTCACTTTTCTTTTATTATTTAATTTTATCCACTATAATAAGGATGTGGTGGTTTCCATTTGGATCTATCTAATGCTTATAACTTTGAACATCTTTTCCTGTGCTTATTTACCATTTGAGTGTCTTCTGGAGGAAGTGTCGGTTCAAATCTTTAGTCCATTTTATAAACACTATAAAAGACTTTAAGAGCACTTTAGGCTTAGAGAAAAAAATGTGCAAAAAATAGAGAAAGTTGACCTATGGCCCCTATTCCCTGCACACAGTTCCACGGAGTAACAGCTTGTATTAAGTAGTACATTCACTGAAATTGATGAAGCAAGGTCCTGTGCTCCACTTGTCCATTTCAACGCCTCTCCTCTGAACCCCTGGCAACCACTGATCTTTTTACAGGGTCTATAGTTCTGTCTTTTCCTCTATGTCATATACTTGAAATTATATAGCATGGGAGCTTTTTTCAGACAGGCATATTACACTTGGAGAAATGCATTTAAGTGTCCTCCTTGGTGTTTTGTGGCTTGATAGTCCATTTCTTTTAATTGCTGAATAACATTCCATCATACCAATGTTCCACAGTTTGTTTATCCATTCTCCTGGTAAAGGATATCTTTGTTCCTTTTGATGTTGGGCAATTATGAATAAAGCTGCTTTAAACACTCATGGGCAGGTCACTGTGTGAACATGAATTTTCGGAGTTCCCGTTGTGGCTCAGTGGTTAATGAACCCGACTTGTAACCATGAGGCCACAGACTTAATCCCTGACTTCGCTCCGTGGGTTAAGGACCTGGCATTACTGTGAGCTGTGGTGTGGGTTGCAGATGGGGTTCTAATCTGACGTTGCTGTGGCTGTGGCGTAGGCCAGTGGCTACAGCTCTGATTCGACTCCTAGCCTGGGATCCTCCATATGCCATGGGTGCAGCCATAAAAAGACAAAAATTTTTTTTCCAACACATTTGGATAAATAACTGGATCATTTTATAAGACTACTGACAATGAAAGGGAGTTTCTGTCATTCTACACCCTTGCCAACATGTGATAGTGGGAACACAGACAGTGAGTCCACAACACTATTTTTTCTCCCAGATTTATAAGCAGTGTTGGTGTACAAGATATATGAATGGATCTGCCTCTAATTTATGTGGAGGATATTTCTCTTCCAGTGTCTATGTAAAGCTTAATGTGTCAAATGGGGGCTGTGAAATTGTTACGAAGACCTTCTTTTGTTTCTTAGGCTGTAATAATGATATTAGAAATTCCTTTCCATAGCTCAAGTCAAATTATTTGGCAGTGGCTTTACCTCCTGAATGTGGAGCCAGCACCTAGGAACTGCCAGTTACCTGGAGCAAGTCAGGACAGTACCTCACTTTCTAAAGAGGGAAGCCATCGGCTTGATTTCCTAGTTACATGTGTATGGGCTCCATGTCCCAGATGTAGTGGGTGTAGTGTGCCCATGAGGGCAGGTCTGGGGAGGTGGTGGGGATGCTCTTCTCCACTGAGGATTCATCTTTTACCTTATCCCTGCTGGTAGCAGGGGGTTTACAGAAAGCTTTTGGGATGTACACTTCCCAGGGCCTCATGATACAGGTCATGATCAGACACTTTATGGCTTTCAATCTTTTGTGGTTCCTTTACAGTGGCATCCAGTTATGTACCCTATCTATATATTTGTCTCTATACCTATATAAAAATACACAGGTATTTTGGTATTAGATTTCCTTTCAGACTCTTCTTCCAATATTCTTTGATATATTACCTTTTATACTGCTGATACTTATTAATTTTACATGCAAAACTGATCCCCTATTTAAAAATTTACAGGTCTCTTTGAAATTTATATGAATCAATGCAGAGGAAAGTGCAAAGGGCATTCGGGTTTGAAAATGGTCTGCACAGGGATTACTTGAAGGAAAGGCAGGCAAAGGAAAACAAAGCTACCTACAAGGGAGTAGAAAGGAGAATTAATACCAGGAAACCAAAAAAGCAATCCTCAAAAGAGACTTGGAGGGCTGAACTTCTCTCTGACCTACATGTTCTACTGTAAATACTTAACAATTCGCAAATCCTAGCTCCCCTCATTTTAAAGTAATTATAGCAAGGAAGGTTTCTGTGTGTTTGTTCTTAACAAAGAAATCTATTTTCTCTATTTGGCATTTAAATGAATGGTATATATTAAAATCACAAACTTTGAAAGTAGGTTTCTCTAGTTCTTTCTATTCCAATGTCGTATAGGAAGAATGATGAAGATTGCCGTCTCTTTCACATGAAATTAAATCTAGTTGAGCAGGGGGATTCAGATTAAAATTTATTCCACTTAAAAACATAATTAATTAGTGACTCGTGATTCTAGGCAGACTGTGGTGGGTATCAGCAGGATAATACTCCTAACCCAACAAAATGAGAATGAATGCAATGAGTAAATTGAAAAAGGAAAAAATTGAAAGTTGAGTCATGTAGGTAAAGAAGTCAAAAGCTGAGGAAGAAACATTGACTTGAACTAATGAGCTGATTCTCTGAACATTTTAGTTCCCAGGGGGTATTTCCTGATTCAGAGAAGGGCTTGCCTGAGCAGAGGGATACTAGTGGAGAAAAACCACAGGGCCTTTTACAGTTAGGTGAATCTGGAGCAATGAATTAGAAACCAGAGACTGAAGGTTAATTTTTTTTCCAACAGAACATTTTATTAAGTGTTGGGTCAGTACAAGAGGTTGGCAGGGGCAGAAGGGGTAAAGAGGAGGGCAGTGTAAAAATTTCCTGCTACTCTGAGGTGTTCTTCCTGGTAGCAAAAGACTTCAGCAAGTGTCAGGAACTGGATCATGTCTCCCAAGATAGCAGGACTTGAACCCTGCTACTTTAAAGAACATAACCACTTGCACTCTTATGATTGTTTCAATATCAGGTTGGGTAGACAGCATGGAGACACCCAACAGAGATATCCACATTGTCAGCAATAATCCTCTGAAATTAGGGCAAAATTATTGAAATTCTATTGAAACACTGAAAAGTAAAAATAGAAAATATTATATCTTAAAAATGTATTTTCTCTAAAGAACAATGATCAGAAAATAATGAACATGCTAAATATTCCTTGGATGATTTGGAATTCTCTGAGAATGAGATTACAAGCTACAAGACAAAATTTGAGGAGCAAATAGTGAATTCATGTCTGCATATGCTGAGTTTGAAGTACAGCTAAGTGTTCACTGGTGGCCTGGCGGTCAAGGATTCGACTTTGTCACTGCTATGGCACAAGTTTGATCCCTGGCTCAGGAAGTTTTGGATACCCCAGGCTCAACCAAAAAGAAAAATTTTTTTTAAAGAAGTACAAGAAAGATGACCAAAAGGAAATGTTCTGGAGGTTGTTAAAAGAACTGTCAGGTGCTCAAGATGAATGCCTAACATAGATAATTGGGATATAGGAAAGAGGATAAGGGCTGGGATGAAGAGAAAGACCCTGTAATTGGCCCACAAAGACCCACGGAAATGAAAAAGAGTGCTATTTCATGGCGCTCAAACAAGACTTGAATGTCATAGGCTTAGTGACGACACGTGTCCAATGCCGTGGAGGGTCAAATTAGGTGAAGGCTGAAAAATGTCCAAGCAGAGCACGATGGATCTGGCTAATGTTCTTCAGCAGACTGCTGGCTTTGAAAAGTGAATGGATATATTAGGTAAGTGAAAGGGCTGAGTGTAGACCACTCTTTCAAAGGAAACTGGCTGTCAAGGGAAGACAAAAGACAGCAGAATCTGTGACAGAATGCAGGTTAGAAAGAAGGAATTTAGTTTGTGCTTGTTTTGATTGCTTTGCTTACTTTTGTTTTGTTTTAAAATGAGAAGCACCAAAAAGTATGTTTATGCAGAAAGGAGATTGGAGAGTGAGAGATGGAAGTGATTAGAGAGAAGCTACCACATGAAATGATTATGCCTGGAAAGAATGGAGGTGGTGATATTCAAGCCCACAAATGAAGACTGCATAAGAGAACACAAGGTGTAAAAGGTCTTTAAGGGAAAAGAACAGCATTGCCAAATCATGGTTTAAAATATTCACTCAGGCTGCATTTAGGCGTTGACTAAAATAACCAGCATAAGTGATGGATCCAGTGGAGAGTTAATGCCACTGGAGGCCAAGACCCTACAAAACTGGGGGAGGTATTATGAAAGCAAAGGGAACAGCAGGCTCTGGAGAAGAGGGACACCTCTGAGTGCCTGAGATGATGAGAAATTACAGGAACCACGGAATTGTTCGTGCAGTTAAATCATAAAAATTCTTCCAGTGATTTTTGCTTATCAGTTAATTATGGTCTGGATTTGTCACCTTTGGTCTTTTCGAGAGGGGAGCTCGCACATTACTATGTCCCACAGGTTTGTATCTAATTATCACAACCCCAGACTTAGCCCTGATTCATGCTCCATTACTAACCACCAGTTACTAACAATCTCCACAGCCAATGTTATACAGAAACAATCACGCAACATTATGTGGGGTCCTTGCATAGAGTTTCTCTTTAATCTTTCTGAAAGTCCCTGTGACCTGAATATTTGTTCATTAGGTCCTTTTCAAATCCTTCCTCTAATGCTCTTGCGTACCATTTTTGTCATGACTTTGCCTCTGAAATGAACCAATATTTTACTTTATTTTTATGAACCCTAGAAGATTCTCTAAATTTTCATCAACAAAACACAAAAAGTTTCTGCACCAAAATACTCTTCCAGCAGTAAAAACAATACCTACCCCTCCTCAGCCTCATGGACTAAATGACAAAGGTGAACCGATGTATCAGTAAGTCATTAGTTGTGGCTGATTTATTTCTACAATCATTCTTATCTGGGCAATAAAAGCTTCTGAATAACTTTCTTGTTTTTTCTAAGGTGATATGTTCAAAGATCAGCAACAAACCACGAAGGGATGAAAGAGAAAGAGAAACACAGAAACACAAGTTCCTTATTACACTAGGTAGAACATTCATGGAAAGAGAATGGAGATGGGAAAATCAGTGAACTCTGGGAAAGGAAGATATATGGATTATTTTATCTGAGTCACTTTGCAAACATAAGTGACAAGAGAGTTTAAAAGTGCATTTCGTTTAGTAGGTTTTTACTCTCTTTCACACTACGCAAGCACGTATAAACGAACAAAACTAAAAGAAGCTGGATATCAAGGAAACCGGTTTCTGAGCATTAGAAGGGAAAAAAATGGTTGTCCTTTCATTTGGTATGTGATTTAATATGTTTTTGGAAATATATTTTGAGAGCAACATGTGCACTTGGAAGAGTGTACATCATGGTTCTTCCTCATCTGCCTCTGTGACAGGTGCACCTGGCTGAAACCAGAAGCTTGGGCCATGGCATTCACTATAAGGGCAATACAGCTCAAAAGCAAAACATTGGGGAAAAAAAGGGGGAGAGAGAGAAAAAAAGAAAAGCAAAACTTGGAAGAACTGCCAAAAACTGAACTTGAACGAATGGTACACAAAGTATTGACATACCTGAAGGTGACATGGGCTGGTCTAAAGTAGGGAAGCTGAACCAGTTCTTTTTACCAATAAAGGCAGAATCTAAAGCAAAGATCTGAGTGATTTTCCAGAAATGCCTTTATCATCATTAACTTTTTTTCTGGCCTCCATAATGAGTTAGGAGAGAAACCATCCCCCACTCCTCTGGTTAGCGATAGGCCAAGGTATCTCACTTCAGTAGCTAGAATTACATTAGGTTTACTTGGTAGAAACTCCTGATACTTTCAATGGAATTTTCATGGTAGGGCATGGATGTTATTTTTGGCTTAGTTTTTTCCCTATTTTACTTTCAATGGAATTTTTATGGTAGGGCATGGATGATATTTTTGGCTTTATTTTTTTTCCTATTTTACTTTTTTTAAATATTCATAAGCGGAGTTCCCGTCGTGGCGCAGTGGTTAACGAATCCGACTAGGAACCATGAGGTTGAGGGTTCGGTCCCTGCCCTTGCTCAGTGGGTTAACGATCCGGCGTTGCCGTGAGCTGTGGTGTAGGTTGCAGACGTGGCTCGGATCCCGCGTTGCTGTGGCTCTGGCGTAGGCCGGTGGCTACAGCTCCGATTCAACCCCTAGCCTGGGAACCTCCATATGCCGCGGGAGCGGCCCAAGAAATAGCAACAACAACAACAACAAAAAGAAAAAAAATAAAATAAAATAAATATTCATAAGCAACAACAGTTTCACCAGTAGTGAGAGAGTACATAGCAAACATTAGGCTCCTAGAGGGAAAGGAATGTGAACATCACCACCTTGGACATCCTGGCATTGGCACAAGGTCACAGTTTGCTTTAAGTTCCTACAGTTCTTCAAAGTGAGGGAGAGTTTTCGGAGGAGCTGGCTCATCTGATGTTCCTTGAGCACACAAGACCATTAAAATCTGTTTTAAATCTTTTCCATTATCAAAATACATCCTCCAAATAGCACAGTTCTGCATTTCTCATCTGCAAAGTGTTCTGTGTACATATTTTCACTAGTCTGCCTGACTGGAAGAGCAGGTGGGTTTGAGAACTTGTTGCACTGAGTCATCCAAATCGCCCATCTGCGGTGGGAGGGACGGGTGGACTGGGGATTTGGGATGGAAATGTTCTAAAATTAGGTTGCAGAGTTCTGGCCTGGCTCAGCAGAAACAAATCTGACCAGCATCCATGAGGAGGCAGATTCAATCCCTGGCCTCGCTCAGCGGGTTAAGGATTGTGCATTACCGTGAGCTGTGGTGTAGGTTGCAAACACAGCTTGGATTTGGCATTGCTGGCTGCAGTGTAGGCCAGTGGCTACAACTCCGATTCCACCCCTAGCTGGGAACTTCCATATGCTGTGGGTACAGCCCTAAAAAGACAAAAAAAAAAAAAAAAATTAAGTTGTGATGATGGTTACACAACTATAAATATAATAAAAATTCACTGAATTATAAAGAAATAAACAAAAAATTAAAATATAAAAAACCTCAAAAAACAAAAAAACAAATTGTCCATCTGAGAAGAGAGATCACACAGAGCATTCGCAGACATGGAGTGAATGGCTCCAAGGCCAAAGAAATGTATGATGCTGGCATCATTGTGGGGACTGACAGTCATGAGGGCCAAATAAGGTTTTCAGTCCAGAGATCAAATCTGAGGAATTAAGACATGTCTAGGATATTTAGACAATCATCCCTAGAATTTTGTATATATCTTATGAGTTTAAACTGAATGCAAGTGATCCAACAATAAATGAATGGTGGGTTATTTCTGAGTTCTTCTGTACAACAAGCATTAGAATTTCTAATTTAGTTTTATGGGCTGACGTCATTTAAGGTATGGGAGTATCCTGGAGAAAGCAAACTCTTGACAAATGTAAGTATCTATTGGAGATTTTTGCACAGACCAGCTATAAACATTTATGGGGCTGGAGACGTAAAATTAAGAATCAGCTACCCTCAATGGCCCAGGTAGATTTTCCATAAACTGTAATATCAGTAAGGCTAGATTGCAAAAACTATAGTGGCAATATATATATATATATATATACACACACAATCCTCAACTCTGAAAAAATGTAAGAACATAAAACTAGAAATTTGGTATACTGGAATTCCCATCGTGGCTCAGTGGTAAGGACCCATTATTGTCTCTGTGAAGATGTGGGTTCAATCCCTGGCCTCCCACAGTGGGTTGAGAACCAGGCATTTCTCTAAGCTTTGGCATATGTTGCAGATGCAGCTTGGATCCAGTGTTGTCCTGGCTGTGGCAAAAGCCTCAGTTGCAGCTCCAATGTGATCCCTGGCCCAGGAATTTCCATATGCCACAGGTGTGGCCATAAAAAGAAAAGAAAAAAAAAAGGAAATAACAAGTTGGTATACTGATATTTCACTTAAACGTCTATGCTATTCTCTTGAAAATAATAATAATAATAAAAGCAGGAAGAAGGACAGCCATTCATCAGAGGATATTAACATGTGTGTGTGTCTTCATGTGAGCATATATATCAGCTTTACATTTATGTGAAGTCAAATTTATTGCCATCATGTGAGCAAAGGAGAGTAAAGTACAGTCCAGAGTCCCCTTCTCTGGGGCTTCCTGTCCTTGTGCCCCTCTCATACCCATGCTGGTTACAGAACAGGGAGGAAGACAACTGGGTGTTGTGACTGACACTTGCAGGTGGCAGGCTTCAGTATTTCAGAGGGGGCTCAAGAGAAGCGAAGAAACGGACCTATTTTGTTGATGATTAAGCCAGGTGAGTTAAAAGTAAAGGGTGTTCCCTTGGGGAATTAGAAAGAGAAGAGCCTGAGAAAGGTCAATGGAGACATGACAAATTTAGATTAAAAGGCCCAAATTTAGTGTCTTTGACTCTCATAATTTGTCCATCTTTCTTTTTCTTTTTTTTTTTCATTCCCTGGTTAGAAAACTTGAAGAGCTCATCTAGAACAGCTGTATGCTCTCCAGTGCTGGGTACTAGGCTTTCACCCTGCTCTCTCTGGTCTTCAGAACTTGTCTGGCTCTGTCCCGATTGGGCCTGTACCCATCCCATGGCCTCTGTCTCTTCCTTCCTATTTCAGTTCCCCTTTCATCACTGTCTGTCCAACAGGCTTTTTTTTTTTTTTTTTTTTTTTTTTTTTGTCAGGTGAGAACATTCTCTGAGTCCTGCTCCTTCCCTGTACCTCCTTCCCTAAACTCAGTCTCTCCTAAACAGATGAGGGAAATGGGACTTCATCCTTGTAATCTTAATTAATTACTTACTATAATAGTATCTAAAGCAGAATATGAAAAACAGGTACTATTAAAATGCATGTAAAAAGAGTTCACTAAGATATAGAAGCATAACCCTCTTCTCTTCCTCTCCTACAAATGCCTTAGTAAAAGCATTATCTTTTGTAAAAAGAATTGCAACAATTAGACTTTTGCTGCCTATTTCCCAGCACTATGTTCTGTCATTCTGTAAAGGGAATACATTTCCTGCAGAACTGTCTATATTATACCATATGCATTTGCCAGCTATGTGTTATATTTCCTCCTTTTGTTTTCTTGATCATGTCTTCAGAAGGAAAAACATTTAAAGTTTTGTTAAGGTCCAATTTATAGATTATTTATGACTCATGGTTTACATGTCCTAAGAAATTCTTGCCTAATCCAAAGTCTCAAAAAAATTCCTCCTACGTGTTTTCTTAGATGATTTATAACTTTTGTTTTATATGAAGCTCTATGAGCCTTTTTGAAAAGTTTTCAATATTGTGAGATAAGAGTTCATGATTACTTTTTTCCATATTGTTCCAATGCTATTCATTGAAAAATTATCCTTTCTCCTACTGAATGCCTTTGGCACTTTTGTTGCAAATCGTTGAAGCAAATATGTACAGATGGATTTCTCTATTACTCCTTCAGGTACACTAGTCTATATATCTCTGCTAATGCTAACAACATACTTCAGTTAGTGTAGCTTACTGAAATTTAAAAAAATATATAAGCCCTCTGGGTTTTTTCTTCATTTTAATATTTCTTTGACTGGTCTAGGGCTTTTGGCATCATTTTGTGAATTTCCAAAGAACTAAAAGGCAGCTCAGTTTTGATGGGGGCTGTGTTGGTGCAATAGGTGATTTGGGGGACAACTGATTTTTAACAATAGTGAGTCTTACAACACATAAACTATGGAAGTTCTCTCCCTTCACACTTTCTTTAATTTTTCCTAAAAATAATCTGTAGTTTTCATAGACGAGATCCTATATGTCCTTTGTTATGTATATTTTAAAGTATTTTACACTTCTGCTAATACAAATGGAGTCTTCTGTATTTATCATGGTTATTGCTAGTGCATACACTTAAATCAATAATTGCATATTAACTTTTATTCTATAACCTTGCCATGTAGACTTATTAGTTGTTGTTAGTTTGCTTTGTGGATTCCTTAGATTTTTTTTTTTGCATTGATTATTTTTTTGCACATTATCTGCAAATAGAGACAGTTTTACTTTTTTTCTTTCTGATTTTATGCTTTTTTTCTTTTTACTGCTAATACTTCAAGTAAATTATTGATGAGAAGTCATGAGGATGGGCTCCATTTTTCTGTATTTTAATCTTTAAGGAAAATATTCCATATTTCACCATTAAGTACGATTGATATAAACTTTAGGGTTTTTCACAGATTTCACTGATCAGATTAAGGAAATTCCCCTTTATTACTATTTTAGTGACACTTTAATTTTTAAAACGTGAGCAGATGGAGTATTTTGTCCATTTTTTTTTTGTCCTTTGGAATGATTATCTGTTTTTTCCTTTATTTTCTTAATATGATGCATTGCATTAATTGCTTGAGAATATTGACTGGTCTCGCATTGTTGGGATACATTCTGTTGACTCCAATCTTATATATTTTGGATTCAAAATTGCAATTTCTTTGTAAAGGCTTTCTTTGTCTTTGTTTATGCGTGCTGTTGGGTGTGGAACTTACTTTTTGTGTAACATCTTTGCCAGGTTTTGTTTTTAGTTTTGTACTGATCTCATGAAACAAGTTGATAAATGTTCCCTCCTTCACGGTTTCTTCAAGAGTTTCTGAATGATTGGTGTTATTTTTTCTCCTAATGGTCAAAAGAATTCACAAGTGAAATTACTGTTCTGAACTTTTGTGTGTGTGGAAAGGTTTTTCTGACAAATTCCATTTCTTTAAGAGACTTAGGGAAAATGTCATTTTATGTTTCTCTTGTACCACCCATAGTAAATTGTATTTTCAAAGAATTTTTTTTTTTTATTTTTTTTTTTTTGTCTTTTTTGTTGTTGTTGTTGTTGCTATTTCTTGGGCCGCTCCCGCGGCATATGGAGGTTCCCAGGCTAGGGGTTGAATCGGAGCTGTAGCCACCGGCCTACGCCAGAGCCACAGCAACGCGGGATCCGAGCCGCGTCTGCAATCTACACCACAGCTCACGGCAACGCCAGATCGTTAACCCACTGAGCAAGGGCAGGGACCGAACCCACAACCTCATGGTTCCTAGTCGGATTCATTAACCACTGCGCCACGACGGGAACTCCAAGAATTTTTAACAAATTTAATCACGCTTGCCCAATTCGTTCCTATAAATTGATAAAGATATTCTTCCATTATCCTTTTAATATATGTAGATTTTATAGTTACAGATCTTCTTTTATTCCTAATATTGGTGATTTGTGTTAACTCTTTTCAATTCTTGATCTGATAAATGAATAGTTTATCAATTTTGCTGTCTTTGCAAAGAACCAATTTGTGGCTTTTAAAATTTTTTCTCAATCATTCACCTCTTTGCTTTTGTAGATTTCTGTTTGTGAAATTGACAAGCTGATACCAAAGAACTCAAAATAATGTAAGTACCTTCTTTCTTACACTTTGCAATAACTTTGCTTCTGGAATATATTCTGCAGTAGATTGGTGTAATTATTGATATGATTGCATTTATGTTTACATATATATACATAAATACACACACACACACATAATATTACTTGTCTCCTCTGATTTTTGTGCTCTATACTCCCTTCTCAGTATTCCTTGGATTACTTGAATATTTTTAGGTTAGGATACGATTTTCACTTGTCTTTTGACTTTTTAGCTTCAACTCTTTGCATCATTCTTATATATTTTTTAAACAGGTATGTATGTCTCTAAAAGAAAAGAAGGGAAAAGTGGATTATTTCATACATCTAAATATTTAACACTGTTGATACCCTTCATTCTTTTCTGAAGCTCTGATTTTTCTTCTGGCAATGTACCTTCAGAGTGAAGAATTTCCTTTAGCATTTCTTAAAGAGGGAGTTTGCTGATGACTCATAGCTTTTAATTACCACAAAATATCTTTATTTGTCATTAACTTTGAAGGATATTTTTGGCTTACATTAGAATCTGGGGTTGGAAATTATTTTTTTTTAACTTTCTTTCATGCTACGAAGATACTGTTTCACTGCCTTTGGCCTCTCAGAGTTTCTGATAAGACTCTATACCATCAAATCTTTGTTTCCCTTATGGAATATGTCACTTTTCTGGGTACTTTAACAGTCTTCTTATCTTTGGATTTTTCAGCTTTAATTTCATATGCCTATGCATGGTGTTCTTAATATTTATTCTTTTGGGGGCTCCACTGAACCGATTGGAACTTTAAATTTGTTGTTTTTGACTAAATTTTGGAGGAGAAGTTGAAGAAGAACCATTACTTCTTCAAATATTTTTCTGACACATTCTCTTTCTACTTTCTCTGATTGCACATATCTATACATAGTGCCCTCTGCTGTGGTCCTACTGGTCCCTCAGTCTCTGTTGTTCTTTTCCTCATTCTGTGTCTCTCTTATCGGATTGGGTCATTGTTACGTTCATATATTTTTTTTAGATATTGTACTTTTTAAGTTTAAAAATTCCCATGTGATTCTTTTTTATATTTACTTGTTTTCTGTGAATTTCCTGTTTTTATTCATAATGAACAAGTTTTTCTTTATCTCACCAGTCATAGTTACAGCAGGTTTAGAGTCATTGTTAGATATTTCCAACACCTAGTTCATTAGCAGGATGCAATTTATTGCTCATTGTTCATCTTTTACCTGGAGAATGTGTCACATTTAACTGGCACTTCATATATCACTTAATTTGGACTGTAGCCTGGACTATTTCAATGTTATGTCACAGAAACTCTGAAATCTTTTACATAGTCTTAATTGGTATAGAATTATTTGCTTTAGCGGACACCTGTTGAAATTCAAACTGTAAGCACTATGATGCCTGTGGTGGGTGACACTTAGATCTCAGTTCAGATTTTATAAGAAGTCATCCCCAAAAGGACATGGATGACAACTCAAAGGGATTTAGGACAAGTCTGTATGTGACTCTGGGTTTCTCTTTTTTGGTTCTCCTCTCCTGTATTCCTCTTTCATTCTTCTGTGTTCTTAGTTCTTTCTCTGGTTGCTATATACAAAAATATGAGACTTTCTATTAGAATATAAGCAACATTGCTGACTGGGTGCCCTCAGGGTAAAGGCACAGCAGTTAGGAAACCTGATTTATGCTGGTCACTTGCTTCAAGTTTTTACTCACCAACAAATCCTGTCTGTTTTTGTTCACTCTCCAAGGCTCTTGAGTAGTTGCTTCTTAGTTTTCATCCAAAGTTTAAGGTTCCTTTCTGTGAGGAGGGTCAGTTTGTTACTAGGCTAATTCTCTAAAGAGAGGCAAACATTTTTTTACCTTAAAAATATATCAGGCCAATATATGTATAGCTGGGTTACATTGCTGTACAGCAGAAATTGACAAAACATTGTAAATCAACTATAATAAAAATTTAAAAAATATACCAGCGCATTTTATATCTGTCAAATTTATTCCAAAATGATTTACACTGTTGGCAGGATATGAAAACTCCAGTTACTCCACATGTTCACCAAACTTGGCATTATCAGCATTTCATTTTAGGTATTTTAGAGAATGCATAACATTATCACCTATTGTGTTTAATTTGCATTTCCTTGATGGTGGATGGAGCTGAGAATATTTGCAAATATAGATTTATTGACAAAATACAACTTTCTATAATCCAAAATCTCAGCAAACTCAATGAAGAGGAAGGTACCACAACAGGCTAACATAAATATAATATTGTTCATACAAACAAGCACAGCTAACATCTTACTGAATGGTGAAAAGCTGAAAGCTTTTCCTCTAAGATCAGAAAGGATGTGTGTCCACTCTTGCAACTTCTATTCAGCATAGTTCAGGCATTCCTCTTTTTATTGCATTTCATTCTACTGTGCTTTGCAGATATTGCATTTTTTACAAACTGAATATTGTGGCAATCCTGCTTTGTCAGATGATGGTTAGCATTTTTAGCAGTAAAGTATTTTTCATTGAGACATGCACTTTTTCTGACATAATTTGATTGCACACGTAATACACAGTAGTATAAAGGAAACATAACTTTTATATGCACTAGGGAACCAAAAACTTATGTGACTTATGTTATTGAATATTGGAACTGAAGCTGCAATATCTCCAAGGTATGTCTGTACTCAAAATCCTAGCCAGATCATTAAGGCAATAAAAGAAGTAAAAGGAATCCCATCAGAAAGATGTAAAATTGTCTGTTTTCAGATGACAGAAAAATATATGTAGGAAACCATGAGGCTTTCATAAGAACATCATTAGAACTGAAAAATAAATTCAGTGGTTATAGGAATCAGAGGTATTTCTATGTAATAACAAACTAACTAAAAGAGAAATTCAGAAAGCAGCTCCATTTAAAATAGCTTCAAATAGAATAAAAATGAGGAATAAAATGAACCGAGAACATGAAATATCTGTACACCAAAGACTGTAATGACACTGTTGAAGGAAATTGAAAAAGACCCAAATACATAAAAAATATATCCCATATTCCTGAGTTGGAAGAATTAATTTTGTTAAAATGTCCATACAACCCAAAGTAATCTACAGATTCAAGGTAGTATGTATCTTAATTCCAATGGCATTTTTTACATAAAGAGAAAAAGTAGTCTTAACATTTGTATGGAACCACAAGGGATAGTGGTTGAATAGTCAAAGCAATCTCAAGAAAGAAGAATAAAGCAGGAAGCTTCATATTTCCTGATTTCAAACTCCATTCTAAAACTATAGTAATCAAAACTGTATGATACTGTCATATAAACAAAAGCATAGATCAACGACACATAATCGAGAATCCAGAAATAAACCCATAAAGAAGTTAAATTATTTTTGATTAAGTTATGAATAATACTCAAGGGGTATAGTGTGGTCTCTTCAATAAATGACATCAGGAAAATGGGAAAGCCACATGCAGAAAAATGGCATTGGAAATCTATCTTACAAATTAACCCCAAATGGATTAAAGACTAAAAAATAAGATTTGGTATCATAAAACCACTAGAAGAAGACATGGAGGAAAAGCTCTTTAACATCAGTCTAGGTAGTAATTTTTTGAATTTGACACAGAAAGGACAGGTACCAGAAGCAAAAATAAGTAATGGGATTACATTAAACTAAAAACTTTCTGTACATCAAAGGAAATAATCAGCACAATGAAAAGGCATCTGAGAAAGTGGGATACAAAACTGCAAATCATATCAGATAAGGGATTAGTATAGTGAATACATATAGGGAGCTCAAACAACTCCATAGCAAACAAACATCCAAAAGGGAAAAAAACAAAAACAAAAACTTTACTTAAATATGGACAAAGGACCTGAATAAAAATTTCTCCAAAGATATGCAAATATGCAAAGAATATATGAAAAGGTACTTAACATCCTTAATCATCCAGATAATGAACCCCAATAAGATATCATCTCACACATGTTGAAATGGCTATCATCACTAAGGCAAACAATAACAAATGCTGGTGAGGATGTGAAGAAAAGTGGACCCTCACGCGCACTGCTGGTGGGAATGAAAATTGGTATAGTTCCTATGGAAAACAGTATGAAAGTACCTCAAAAGTTAAAAGTCAAGTATCAGGACTTCCCATCATGGCTCAGCGGTAAGGAACCCAACTAGTATGCATGAGGACATGGGTTCAATCCCTAGCCTCGCTCAGAGGGTTAAGGCTTTGCCATGAGTTGTGTTGTAGGTCACAGATACAGCTTGGATCTGGAATTGCTGTGGTTGTTACATAGGCCAGAAGCTGCATTTTCAACTGATCTCCTATCCTAGGAACTTCCATATGCCATGGGTGCAAGACTAAAAAGCAACAAACAAACAAAAACAACAACAACAACAAAAAAAAACCCTATCATATGATCCACCAATCCCATTTCTGTATATACATTTAAAGGAATTAAAATCAGAATCTCAAAGTAATATTTGCACTCTTATGTCCATTTCTGCATTATACACAATACCTAAGATATTGCAAAACCTAAGTGTACAAAAGATGAGTGTACAAAGAAAATGTGGATAGGTGTACAATGATATATTATTCAGCTTTAAGAAGGAATAAAATCCTAGCTTTTGCTACGAGATAGATGAACATAGAAGACATGCTGCTCACGGAAATAAGCGAGACATATAGAGACAAATGTTGCATGATCTAATTTATATGTGGACTTTTAAAAAAATGAGAAAAAAGCCAAACTCATAGAAACAGAGTAGAATGGTGGCTACCAGAAACTGGAGCATGGGGAAAATGGAGACATGTCTTTTAAAAGGAAAGAAAAAGAAAAAAGAAAGGAGAGTGACTGTTTGCAGGAGGTGGGGAGAGGGAACCATGGGAAGTTTATTATTTAATGGGTACAGAGTTTCAGGGTTGCAAGGTAAAAAGAGTTTGGAAATGGTTGTTGATGATGTTTGTGCAATAGGAATGTGCTGAATACAACCAAGCTCTACACATGAAAAATGGTGAAGATAGTAAATTTTGTTGTGTATATTTCATCACAATAAAAACTGGGGAAATCGAATAAATTCAACAAAAGTCATGAAGTAAATAATTCTTTTCTTTTCCTTTTTTACTTTTACTGCAGAAAGAGAAGAGATCATGAGAAAGTCACAGGGGATTCCTGTTTCAGGCAAGAAATAACCTCCTCAATAACTTTTACTCACATTCCATTGGCAAGAGCTAATTATATCACCAAATAATGTTGCAATGGAGATAGACAATATGCTCTGGCCAGGACGGTGATCTAATGCATCTGTCCTTTTATCAGTTGTGGGTCAAAAGAAGCAGGAGCCAAGTACGTTGGGTGTCCTGTGACTAAATTTTCCTGCAAGTACCAGCAAGATGCATGAAGCAATTACTCTAGAATGCTGCCTTTTTTTTTTTCTTACAAGAATACAATCCTTAGACCTATAGTATCCTCCTTGAAGAAAATGTCAAGGAGGCATTTTTTTCAACAATTTTGTTTTAATTTCAAGGGGAGTCAATTAAGGAATAAATCAAATCAATGTATATAGGGGAATTTACCTGACGAATACTGCTCAAATAGTTTTGGACACATGAGTGCCTTTACTCTGTTCTTCGTCATCACTTTTTAAGCACCTCTCCAGTGTATGAGCAGAGGTTTTCCTTTTATTCTGAAAAAGGTAGAAGACTCAATGCAAGATCAATAGTTGATATATTTATTATCTCAAGTTATTGATTCTTTGATTTGTTATGTTGCTACAATTTATGCAGATACTACTGGTTTTTTTTTTTTTTTCTTCTTAGAGCCACACCTGCAGCATGTGGAATTTCCCAGGCTAGGGATCGAATCAGAGCTGCAGGGGCCAGCCTACACCACAGCCACAGCAATGCCAGATCTGAGCCACATCTGTGACCTACACTACAGCTCATGGCAATGCTGGATCCTTAACTCACTGAAGGAGGCCAGGGATCGAACCCATGTCCTCATGGATACTAGTCAGATTCTTTTCCGTTGTACAAAATGGGAACTCCCAGAATCATTTTCGAATCAAGTGAATTATATAACTCATACACCTCCGAAGTACCAGCCTTTTCAGAGTGGCTGACGTGAATGTTTTGTCCAAAATATATTCATGACTTCTGACTTAGATCTGATCTACTGCCATTGAAGACACTGTTTCCCTTCCCTACATGGAATTTTATTATGAAGAACTGAATTTAGGCATTAGTTAAAAAATAAATTTATAAAACACACTTTTATATATCCATCAGTTGATGAAAATTTTCTAAATAGGGTAGCACAAGAAAATTACTCTGTAATACTACTAAAAGCAGTGGTTCAATATGTTCTAATTTAGTTTTGTAGAAATTCTATACCACATAGCCTTTGCAATACAGAATTGTATATTCATATTGGTTAAAAAAAACCTTATTAAATATCACAAACTGAATTTAAAAAAAAGCCTAACTAATGACAAAAGGTTTTAGGACCATTTTTAAAAGATGAACACGAGGGAGTTCCCATTGTGGTTCAGTGGTAATGAACCTGACTAGTATCCATGAGGATGTGTGTTCAATCCCTGGCCCTGCTCAGTGGGTGAAGGATCTGGCGTTGCTGTGTCTGTGGTATAGGCTGGCAGCTGCAGATCCAATTCAACCCCTAGCCTAGGAACCCCCACATGCCATGGGTGTGGCTCCCCCCCCAAAAAAAAGAGACAGACAAACAAAAAAGTTGAACATGAGAAGTAATATTCCTGAAACTTTTTCTCAACAGTAAATTCACTCATTTTGTGCTAATTTTCATTTTGGAAGAATACACACTATGGACAAAAGTGAGACTTCAAAGACTATACTTAATGCGTGCATACTTATGTATGTGCCAAAATGCAAAGTATTTGTGTGTGTGTGTGTGAGTGTATGTTCATCTGCATTCTGAAAAGTTTAATTTTATTTTAAACATCAATTTTGTATTCATTTCACATTTTATTTGTATTTACGCATTATATTTTCTTTGATCTCCTCATTTTATGTTTCAGGAAATCCTCAGGGGAAAAAAGCTAAATCTTTTGGAAACATGTTAACTCACAGATCTCTTTTACACAATTGATTTCTTGAGGCCTCGAGATTCCCTGTTGCTAATTCATACACCTTTCCTTGTTTTGTACTCCTGAATCGCTAACTTTCTCTAATTTTTAACATATAGATTCTCATATCATGTACTTAGTTTCCCTTGGTTTCTCTCTCTTGAATCCTTTTCAATTCTTACTTTTCCTGTTCCGTATCATTTTCTTCCTGTAAACACTAATATTTTGTCTTTCTGTGACCTGTTCTGGTTTCACTAGGAAGTTGCTGAGAAAAGATCACTCAGTTGGAAGGCACACTGTTTCCACTCTGTATATTTTTCCAGGACACCACGAGATGGGAACTCTATCACATATTTCAAGTTCAAGGGCTCATTCTGATGCCAATGAAACTTTCCCAAACTAATAGAGATTTCCAAAACTAATTTCAAAGCCTATGAAATTTATGCTCTCATTGACCAGTCAATGCAAATTCAAGGCTTATTCTCCAACTGTGACAGAATTTTTATTGCCCAAAGAATCCCAGGTATGAAAATATGTCCCATGAATATTCTCAGAATATTTTCTCACTGCAGAAATTATTCTGTGTTTTTGTCATTTTCAATATGACATTTACTGTTTACATAAACTGCAATGCCTATTAAATGTGTGTGGGAGGACTTTAAATCACAGGGAATGTTCAATTATTGTCTTTCATCAAAGGGTGTATGGAAGTTAAAAAAAAAAAAACTCACATATTTCTGATTGGTGAGGTTGTCTTCAATTCTGTGGTTCCAATTCCCTGGAACATGTGTCAATTAGGATTCCAGTGAAAACCATAGCAGCGTCTGAAATGTATGTCTTCCTTTTTTCCTGACATTGCGCCCTCACTTCAAGTTAACTACTTCTTTCCTCCTTTTATTTTCTCAACAAATATGAAGAAAAAAATGGTAATTCTCATTAATGTATTTGTCTGTGTACATACATAGTCAAAGTTTCATCTGTTTTTGCACTTTCCCTAAAGTATGTAGACATCTCTCTCACTGGACTTCCTTATATGTTTACCTGATTTTCTCTCCTATCTTGTCTTTGCTCTGAATGCTGTCATCTTCCTTTGCTATTCAGTTATCTCACATTGTTGCTTCTTTGATTTGTCCTTTGATTGCGATCTATACAGATATTCCTTTTGAGCCACATAAGCTTTATTAAACATACACATCTGAAATATTGGCATTTTCACTAATGATGTGAACGTTTTGTCCAAGGTATGTCAGGTGATTTGATTTAGACAATTTCACTGCCATGTGACACTTCCGGCCCTTCTTTTCATGGAATTTGATTAAGAAGAACATTAGTTAGGCATTGATCAAAATAGAAATTAAAAACAAAAACCAGAAAGTTGTGCCTTTCTCTGTTGGTGAAAATATTGTGACTAGAGGGAGCCCAAGTAAGTTTCCCTATAGTATCCCTAGAAGCAGTGCTTCAAGATCCTCCCATTTGTACTTACTGTAGAATATATATTCAATAATACATATAAATTAAAAGGCATTGTATTTATAAAATCATACAAACTGAATAATAAAACCATAACGAATGTCTAAAAGGAAAAGAAATGGACCACTAAGTTCACTAATGTAACACCATTTTCACGTCAGGGAGAATCCTCTCTGGACAGAACTGGCTCAGTACCACTGCATTTATGTGTGTGTATTTAGAGTGTGTATGTGTGGGGTTGTGTGGGTGTGTATTTGTGCCCTCATAGGTTTATTCTCATGTATAAATCTTGCATTCAATTTGAATGTTCTTCTCATTTCCCATGATATTTACATTGATCTCTCCATTTTAATTTCAGAACAACATCAGAGGGAATACGGTAAATTTTCTGAAAATCTGTAAATCGCCCCCAATCAAAGTGACTGCTCTCCTGTTGCCTTAACATTCCCTGCCTTGTAATCTGATACCATTCATTGGCTCACACGTCTCCTGAACATCTGCTTCTACTTCCTCAACTGATAGCTTCTGGATGTTTCCCAGATGAAGTTCTCTTTCTTTGTATTTCCCACCTTCCATGATTTCCAATTCCTTCTTTTCCCACTCCATAGCAGTCTTTCCCTACTGACATTGGCTTTTTCTGTTTTCCAGGCATGTGCTATAATGTCACTTAGAAGGTGGTGGGATAAGGGGCACTAGGTTGATAGGAACACCCTTTCCATTTTGTATATTTTCCTGGACCATATCCAGTGTTAGGACTCCTGGACACATTTCATATTCATTGGCCAATTTTGATACCAGTGATATTTTCATGATCTAAGAGATGAGAGAGGACTCTCACTTGCTGAGCTCAGTTTGTCCATCCATTGTCCTTTCAAGGCATGTGCAAGTTCTGATATTGGCCATTGGTCAAGTATGAGTTTGAGGCTCATTTTCCACTGCTTTGGAACATATTACCCAAGCATTCCAAAGTATAAAAAAATTTTTTTATGGTTCTCGTTGAAATTTTAATATAGACAATTATACTAACATTTCTTTCTCTTTAACTTTTTCAGTGAAATTATTTAATTTTATTAAACTTCACTTCCTGTTATATATTTGCAGAAGGAATTTAGTCCACAGGGAATTTTTCTTTTTTTTCTTATCTTTACCATTTTTTTTTTCCAGAGCTGCACCTGTGACATATGGAAGTTCCTGGGTTGGGGGTTGACTCAGAGCTGTAGCTACCAGCCTATGCCACAGCCATGGCAAAACTAGATCTTTAACCCACTCATTGAGGCCAGGGATCGAACCTGAATCCTCAAGAGACTATGATGATCCTTAACCCTCTGAGTCACAATGGGAACTCCTCACAGGGAATTTTCAATTGCTACGTACCTCTCAATTTTCAATTTTTCATGTGCAAGACATGCAAACTCTTACTTTGGAATTTTGCCCAAGATGGTATCTTACAATACAAATGCAATTAGAAATTTAACATGCTGCATGGAATGGTATTTTTAATGATAATTTCTATTTCAAAGGGAAACCAATTCAAGTACATATAGACTTAATGTTTGTACGAAGCCGTATATAGGTACGTCTACACACAAAGTATTGTGCAATGGTGACTTGAGTCTATTTTTCCTCTCTCTTTACAAGCACGTGTTTTGTGTTATGAGTGCGTGTTTTCCTTTTACTCTGAAAAAGATACAAGGCCGAGTACAAACCAACGATTGAAATAATTCTATATCTTTTAAACCAGAGGGAGGGCTATTTACTGCCTTCCATTCTGTGATTTCCAGCTCAGTCCCTTTGTCATCAGAAGGTGCATGGAAATGAAATGATGCTTCCTTTGATTGCTGAGATAGTCTTTGAATTTTGCAGTTCCAATTCTCAGAAGACAACGATCAGAAATAACTTTGGAGGTGTTTGAAAGTTTTGTTTTCCTACTTCCTGGTATTGTGCCCTCATCTTGAATGAATTCTTTCTTTCTTTTTTTCATTTATTGACCAATATGAAGAGGAAACTGGTAAGTCCCATGAATGCATTTCCCTGTGTGCTTAAGCATGATTTTATCAGTTAACTGTGCCTTTCCCTTCAACTTCCAAAGATCATCTTTCTCAAATCCAACACGTGCATATTTTACATGATTTTTCCTGGGATCTTACCTTTGCACCTGAAGCTTTCCCCATATATTTGCTATTCAATCATCCCTCAATACTGCTATTTGATTTGTCCTGTTATTGCAGTGTATTCACAGCCATTCCTTTTAAGTCGAGCATTTTTTACTAATCGTATGCCTCTGAAGTAATGGTTTGTCAAAGTGGCCAAAGTGAAAATTTTGTCCAAGACATGCTCAAGTCACATGATTTAGACCTACTTCACATCCATTAACACGTCTTTTCACGGAACATAATAAAATTGTATTTAAGTATGGTTAAAAGAGAAACATACACAATATTATGTATTCATTGGATAATGAAAGTATTCTTAGTAATGGAGCCCAGGTGATATACCCTATAGCACCTGTAGAAGCAATGATGTAAGATCCTCCAATTCAGCGTATGTGGCTGTATGTGTCATGTAGATAGCATAATAAACGGATTGAATACACACTTTAATTAAAAGGCAAAGTACTTATGACATCCTATAAACTGAATGATAAAAGCCTAACTGTATCCAAAGGGATGAGGAACATTTTAAAGGTTAGCATGAGAAGTTCCAGTTCTAAAACGTTCACTCAAATCAGGATACTCACTCATTTTATGCCCATTTTCATTTATGAAGAACGCTCTTCAGATAACACTGAGTCCTCAGCCACTGGATATGCGTATACGTGTGTGAGTGTGCTAGTGCTTTCATGTACATGTGTTTATTTGTGGGTGCATCCACGTGGGTGTAATATGAAATATGAATAGTGCCTTAAATTTGTATTACCTTCCCTTTTCTACATTATATTTACATTGATAGCTCCATTTTCCTTTTCAGAGGGACGTGAGAAAAGTGTAGGTAAGTTTTCAAAAATCCCATTGCTTCCAAACCCATTAAAATGACAGTTTTCTCCTGGCATTATCATTTCCTGCCTTTGAATCTACATCCGTCCTCTGCCTTGCTCTTCTCCTGGATGCCGGCCCTTCCCTCCCCAATTATACGTGTATGCATTTCATTCTTAATTACCTCAATGGAACGTCATCTCCCAACCATCCATAATTTCCCATTCCTCCTCTTTTCATTCCTTACCTTTCTTTCTCGATGGACACTGGCTTTTTCTGTTTTCTAGAGCCATGCAGTTGTTTCACTGAGAAGTTGCTGGGATGAAGGGCACTAAGTTGACAGGCACATTGTTTGTCTTCCTGAAACACAATCCAAAGATAGGAACCCTGTCACATATGCCAAGTCCAAGAGACCATTTCCCTGCCAAAGACACTGCCTCAAACATGTAGAGATGAGAGAAGATGTCTATCATGTGAGTGACATCTGTCCATCCACTGTCCTCTCCTTTATAAATATCAATTATTAGTTAATGGGAACTTGAGGCTCATTTATCCACTGCTCTTTAACATGTTATCCAAGGATTTCCAGGTTAAAAAAAATTTTACTTGATTCTCATAGAAAAATTTTAACGAAAAATCAATTGCACTTTCAGTAATGCAATATTAATTTTGCCAATTTGAAATTCCTGATAAATAATTATAGGACTTATACCTCAGGAATTGGTCCATTATAACATACCTCTAAAATACCACTTTTCATTAAAATTTCATGACATGCCATTACCTAATATGATATCAAATATTTTTCACACTACAGGAATAAACTTTTTGTTTATTGAACTATTCTCAATGTACAATATTGTGTTAGATTCAAGTGTA
The DNA here is from genome assembly GCF_054392235.1 of Sus scrofa. Classification (NCBI taxonomy): domain Eukaryota; kingdom Metazoa; phylum Chordata; class Mammalia; order Artiodactyla; family Suidae; genus Sus; species Sus scrofa. The sequence continues at coordinate 28,952,709 of NC_139389.1, read as the reverse complement.
GAGCAACGTGATTCAGATATACATGCACATAATCTTTTTTCAGATTACTTTCCATTATAGGTTATTTCAAGACATTGAATATACTTCCCCATGTTATACAGGAAATCCTCATTGCTTATATCTATTTTATACATAGCACAGTGTATCTGCTAATTCCATATTTCTAATGATCCCTCTCCCATCTTTTTTCCCCTTTCGTGGCCTTAAGTTTGTTTTCCATGTCTGTGTGTCTGTATCTGTTTTGAAAATTAATTCATTTGTATTACTTTTTTAGATTCCATATATATGTTATTTAATACTTGTCTTTCCCTGTATGGCTTGCTTCACTAGTATGGTAACCACTAGGTCTATCCACGTTGCTGCAAATGGCATTCTTGTGTTCTTTTTTATGGCTCAGTAGTATTCCGGTGTGTATATATACACCACTTCTTCTTAATCCAATCATCCATCAATATACATTTAGGTTGTTTTCATGTCTTGGCTGTTGTGAATAGTGGTGCAGTGAACATGCAGGTGCATGTGTCTTTTTCAAGGAAAGTTCTGTCCGGATACATGCCCAAGAGTGGGATTGCTGGGTCATATGGTAGTTCTATGCATAGTTCTCTAAGGTACCTCCATACGGTTCTCCATAATGGTTGTACCAATTTACATTCCCACCAACAGTGTAAGAGGGTTCCCCTTCCTCCACATCCTATCCAGCATTTCTAGTTTGTAGATTTTCGTTTCCCCACTGAAAGCCAAATACCTCACTTAATCATACAAACTGAAGAGTGAAAGCCTAACTACTGACAAAAAGTGATTACTAACTTTATAAAAAAAAAATTACCCCCAGAACTAACATTTCTAAAATCCTCTCTCAATATAGTAAAATGACTCAGGTTATGCCCCTCTCCATTTCTGGAAATGGTTCTTAGCAAAAGTGACTATTTGGTCACTCTGAATGTGTTAGCATGTGTGTGTGTCTCCATGGGTCTGGGTGCTCCCGTATATAAATGGTTCCATATGTGTGTTACTGTTTTGTGTTTGTGTGTACCAGACTATGAATGAGATGCACTTTAAATGCAAATTTTTAGTAAGAGTGAATTATCTTTGTTTTTTGAGGTTTGCATTGATCTTCTCATTTTATTTTTCAGCGGAACTTCGGAAAGTATTTGGTAAAGTTTTCTGACATTCTTTGCCTCATAACCTTGAAATGATGCTAATGTTCCCTGCATTTCTATCTGCATGACACCCACTGCTTCTCTTTCCCTTCTTTGCCCTCCAATTTTTTGAATTAGACTACTCCCATTTTAATATCTTCTGTTTGGTTTTCCCCATTCTATGCCTTCCCACGCCTTGATTTTCATGGAGTATCTTTTCTTTCCTATAAACATTAGATTTATTTCCCTAGTTTATACATCTCCAGAGACTTGTTGATTTGACTGTAATTTTAAATGTAATGTAAAAAACAAGAGGTATTAGGCTGATGAGCACACCTCTTCCATCCTGTGTACGTTTTCTGATAAATGACCACTGAGGTAGAATCATTGTCACTTTTCAAGTTCAAGGGACAATAACCATGCAACTGATACTGGCCCAAACTTGAAGTGGAAAGCAAACTCCACATTTGCTGAATGAAGTTTCTCTACCTTCTGCTCAGTCAAAGGCTCATTTTCTCCTGTCATCCACTGGCCAAGAATGGAGTGAGCTCTAAGTTAACTCTCCCACAAACCTTGATCTTATTAATCAGTTGTTCCCAGGTATATAAATAGTTTACCTAAAATAGTGTGGCATCTTAGCTTTCAAAATTACTCGTTCCGCAACCTGCAAATGTTCTTACTGTGTTTAGAAGGATATCATCTGTCCAGGGAAGGTCATGTGATAACAGATCTCTCATTAATGAAATGTTATGTTAGTGAAATGAAGAGTGATATTGCTTGGCAAACTGTAATGAGTTTTTACAGAAAACGCTAAGTCAAACACTAAGATTTTCCAACCTCTATACTCTTGATATGTTTTCACTTACATTTTTGTTTTGGAGAAATTGCATTTAGCCATCTATCTCTTTACACTTTATAGGAAGCTAAGAGTGCCTAAGTCTCCATTAACCCATGTGTAGAGGAGGATTGACTCTTTACTGTATGTTTCCTCATCACTCTTTTTCTGGCCACACCCACAGCATGCAGAAGTTTCAGGGCCTGGGATCAAACCCAAGCCACGCTAGGACCTGGGCCACAGCTGTGACAACACCAGGTCCTTAACCTGCAGAGCCACCAGGGAACTCCATCATCCCTTATTAAATACATCTCTAGTATATCTGCTCATGGAACATTTTTATTCTGAAAAAGGTAGGCAGCCCAACACAAGCCCAATGACTGAAAATGCTTAATCGAGAGGAACTCCTATTCTGCTTCCTCTGATGAGGCCATTTCCAATCTTACATTCATGTGGGAACCAGAAAGTATGGACTTAAACCTGCACTACTTCCCATTACTTACTTGGACATTGAACCTCATGATTTAGATTCTCCTAAGTGGAGGGCCACTTGAACTTGAAATTTTTGACCTCTCCTCTTGCTGCCATTGACCTCTTGTTTTTAGTGGATAGGTGTTTCCTTCATTTTATTTGACTGATTAGTTAAAGCCAAAAGGTATATCTCACAACTTATATCACTTTGTACCTAAGCAGGTTTCATACGATTCCCATAACTTTGTCTTCAACACGCAGTTCCCATCTACCCCAACACCTGCAGACATAAAACTTACATGATTTTTCTTGTTATTTAGTCATTGCAGATCAAAGTTGCCTTCTGCATTGGTTATTCAGTTTACTTCCATTCCTGCTTCTGTGATTTCTCTTCTTGATACAATCTAGGCAGACATTTCTTTGTGTCAGCTAAATGTCACTAACATTAATAATTACACATTGCAAAGTTCTGCCACTTTCAAGCTTCTGCAGTACGAGGTTTTTTCCAAATATGCTCAGCTGTTTGAGTTACAACCACTTTCACTCTCATTTAGGACTGAAATCCCTTCTTTCACGTGAACGTGATTTCATTAAGAAGGGCTTCCCTTAGGCATTATCTAACATAGCAATTTGCATCACAAAAGTTTATGTGTTCACCAGTAGACAAAAGTGTGAATAGAACTATCTAGGAAACAACTCCTGCATTTCCTCTGCAACACTGGCCAAAGTTGTCAATGCAATAGTTAGAGCATCTTGAGACATCTTAGCTATTACAGTAGTGATGTTGACTCCATCTATTATTAGAGCTCATAATCCTAGTAATAAAGCCGTAGTTATGGCAAAATAGGTAAAGAACATTTTTAAAATGTAACATTTGGAACTATTACTTGAATAGTTTGTCCCTAGTTAAGATGACGTTTATTTTTTACTCTTATTCTCCTTCAGGAGAATGCTCTCTTGACAAAATAAGATGTCATCCACTCTGTGTGTGTGTGTGTGTGTATCATTATTCAGCTAGTTATAAGTTTATATATGAATTGTCTAATAACTTGTGTTTCCTGTTGTTCCATTTCCATGATATTGACCTTAAACTTTTCACTTTATTTTTCAGAACCTCAGGGAAAAAATGGTAAGTGTTCTAAAAAGTTGTTACTCATTAATCCTTTTTACACAACTGATTTCTTGAGGTCTCGACATTCCAAATCTCTTAATCATCATGCTTTTCTTTGTCTTGTCCTTTTCTGGAATGTGTATCTTTCCACTTGAAATTTTTTGTTATAGAATTCCCCATTGAAAGTTCTTTCCATGACGCTTTCCAGCCTCAAATCCACATCCAACTCTGCTCTTTCTATTATTTCTTCACTATCAATAATAGCACTTTTATGTTTTTTTAGAGAATGGTTTCAGGCTCATTAAAAAGTCCATGAGTTGAAGGACCTTAAGTTGAAAGGCAGTAGGTTCCATCCTGTTTACCATCCAGGACACACCCCTAGTTAGGACCCTGTGACATTCCAATTTCAAGGGTCCACATTTATGCCAGTGGGACTTGCTGAAATCTGCAGAGGTGAGAGAAAATGCCCAGCAGCCTACCTGAAGTATGACTCTTCATTGTCCCTTCAAAGCCTTTATAAATCCTGCTTTTTCTTTCATCCAGAAACTTGAGGAGCATTTTTCCAGCTGTGCCTGAAAACCAAATTCAAGCACTCCAAGCTAGAAGAATATTTCCAATATTAATTTTGGAATTTTATTTCTAACTATGGAAATTTGCTGTTGTTGTTGTCTTTTGTTTTATATTGTGAATGACAGAATAATCACCTTGGTGGCCTGAATTCTGTTTAACAATTGTAGAAGAATTTTAAATCTCAAGAACTGTTCAATTGTTCTTTCAATTCTCAGCTTTTGATGTGAAACCTAAAGAAACCATTGCCCTAAGAAGTTATCGAGAATTTTTTTCCTAAGACAGCATAAAATTTTCATAATGTTAATGTCTTTTAATCATAATTTTCAGTGATCGTTTTTTTTTTTTTGTCTTTGGTCTTTTTTTTTTTTAGGGCCTCACCTGCGAAATATGGAGGTTCCAGGCTAGGGGCTGAATTGGAGCTGAAGCCGCCAGCCTATGCCACAGCCACAGCAGCACATGATCCAAGCCGTGTCTGGGACCTATACAGCTCACTGCAACACCAGATCCTTAACCCACTGAGCGAGGCCAGGGATCAAACCCGTGTCCTCATGGATGCTAGCAGGCTTGATAACCACTGAGCCATGCCAGGAATTCTATTAGTGAAAATTTCTGTTTCAAGGATAATTCAATTCAGAAAGGTATCAAATTGGCAGGATTTAAATTACTTCTGTAGGAGGTATATTTGTGAGAGATGAGTCTTTGTTCTTCTCAGTTTTTTTAATGTACCTCTCTCCTGAATGAGTTTTTGTTCATTGTTTATTTATTCTCTAAAAGGACATGGCCTAAGGCAAGACCAATGATTGACGTAACTTTTATGGCTGAAGGGAGGCTGTATTACCTCTTTGTATGGTATCATTTTGACATTATTCTTTTTGGAACACAGGCATGTATGGAAGTAACACGTTTCCCTCCACTTGGTGAAAAGGACTTTAGGTCTCATGGTTCCAATACTCAGAAACGTGCCTCAGTTAGGACCTCACAGAAAACTATGGCAGAGTTTGAAAACTTTACCTTCCTCCATTCCTGACATCTTACTTCTTTGGGGGTGAATTTTTCATTTCTTCCTCTGACTTTATCAGCAAATGTTAGGCAAAAGGGCAAATTATGTGGTCATTTTTTCTGTGTAATTTCACAGTTTCATCTGCTTTGTATCTTAGTCTTCGGTGCTCGATCACCATCTTCTTCAAGGTCAACGTACATACATTCTTGTTTAACCTCCGTTTTTTGTAATTATATTTTCAATCACATTTTGGTTTACAGATTGAATGGAATTTAGGAACACATTTTGTCAACGCATGAAATAGACTTCATAGGACTATGGCAGCAGATACAGTTTGTGACAGAGGGGTACTTTTCTGTACACTTTTCCATTACATTTTAGATGCTTGTCCCATATATGTGAGCAACTTGGTCTTTTATGGTGAAAGAGCAGGAAGGCCCAATGCAAGATCAATGATTGTCATGGCTTATATCAGAGGAAGGTCTGCTCTATGTTCTGTCATTATTTCCTTTCCTATCTTAACTCCTTGTGCACAAAAGTATGGGAGTATAAAACAACATTGCCTTTCATGGGCTACCTGGCATTTGCAACCTTTGATTCCAAGTCTTAGGAATGTGGTTCAAGTTTAAGGAAAAAGTGAACAATGGAAGGGTTTCAAATTATTGGCCTCTTCTCTTCCGGATATTGTGCCTTCATTTCTATTTTAAATGGCTATTTCTTCTTTTTATTTTTCAGCTAAGGGTGAACAGAATAATGACAAGTCCCTTTAATACTTTACACCTTGTATTTTGTCATGTTTCTTCTGTTTCTATACCATTTGTCTTTGATGCTCCGTGATCATCTTTCTCAACTCCAACCTACACATATAACGTCACATCATAATTTTTTCATTTCTTCATTGTTATTTTAGCTAAAATTTATCATCTTCATATGTTATTCAATGCCCTATTTTCCTTTGATTTATTCTAGCCTTGCTACGCATATAGAAATTTCCTTTTTCTCAAATATATTCTAATGATAACTAACTTGTAAAATTTTGCTATTTTTAAGTTCTTTGTCCAAGACGGTTGCACTCATTTGACCGAGAAGCCCATAAACTGCCAATTAATAGTTCACTTCTTTTCTTTTCATCTGACTTTGTGAAAGTAAGCGTCATTGAGGTAAAGTTAATTAAACTTCCATAAAATACGAATACACATTAATTAACCAAGAAAATGATGTGAATAGAGGCACCCATCAACCTGACCTGAACTGACTTGAATGTCCTATAAAAGCAGTAGTTCAGGATTCTGTAATTCAGTGTCTGGTGAGTTAATATACCAACGCTACCACTCTAGGAACAAAGAATGTATTTAGGAGAAGTCAGATGAGTTATAACCATAAAAAACTGAGGAGTAAAAGACTACATACTTTCAAAAGAAATCATGAAGAAATTTATCAGGTCCATGACCAGAAATAGTATTTCTCGTTTTCTCATTAAGAACATGTATTTGTTTTCCCCTCTTCATTTATCGCACACTATTCAGTTCTCAAAAGGGAGCTTTCAGACATGGAATGTGTGCACGTATTTGTTTATGTGTGTAAGTGTGTGTGTGTTTGTATCTGTCTGCATCTTGATAATTTAATTTTATGGGCAGATTTTACAATAAATCTGAATTTCATTTATGTTTCTTTCCAATGAAATTTACCTTGGCTTTTCATTTTATTTTACAGATGAACATCAGAAAAAGGATGGTAAAGGCTCTTTTATATCCCTTTACTCCCCAAACACTGTAAAATGTCAGCTTTCCTGATGTCGTAAATACATCCCAGCTTTTAGTGAGCAGGTCATCATTGGCTCGCCCTCTTCCAGATCTCTACTATTCTAGCGAGATATTTTGCTTACGGACTTCTCCCATATTATTCCCTTTTCTGCTCTTTCAAAGCTTACATATTCCAATATAATAAAAGATAATTCATTTCGGACATATATCACATTAATGTATTTGGCAGGATTGAAATGACTACTGTTAGAAGCAGATCTGTGGAGAGATGAGCGTCTTTACTCTGTCCTTCTTTACGTCCTTTCTTGTACCTCCCTTGTGAATGAGTCTCTGCTCGTTGTCTGTGTATTCTCAAAAAGGACAATGGCCTAAGGCAAGACCAGTGATTGATGTGACTTTCATGGCTAAAGATAGGCTATAATACCTCTTTGCATGACATCATTTTCAAAGTCATTCTTTTAGAACACAGACATGCAGAAATACAACACTTTTCCCTCTAATTGGTGAAATGGCCTTTGAATCACACGGTTCCAGTACTCAGAAATGTGTGTTGATTGGGACCCATGGGGTCCAAACTATGGCAGTGTTTGAAAGTTTTACCTTACTTCTTTCCTGACATATTACTTCTTTGGGGGGTAATTCCCAGGTATAATTATAGTTCCTGTATTTTTCTTGGAATTGTTTCTTCCAACAATAGTAATCACCTTTCTTTCTTTCTTTCTTTCTTTCTTTCTTTCTTTCTTTTTTTTTTTTTTTGGATTTTGCATGACACATTAATCATCTTGGAAGCCTAAATTTTCTTTAATGCTTGTAGATGAATTTTATCTCCTGGGAAATTTTCAATTGTCAAGTACCTCTCTTGTGAGTTAGTTTGTGTTTGTTTTCCACTTTGCCTGGTTCATTTTCATTCTTTGGCAACCAGGCATCCATGAAAGTACAACAATATTATCCTCTGATTGCTGAGATGTCCCTTGAATCTCATGGTTCTGATGCTCAGAAATATTCGTCAGTTAGGACTCCTCAAAATAACCTATGGAAGGGTTTGAAAACTGTGTCCTCCTAACACCCTGATATGTTATTTACATGGACCTCTTTTTTTATTTTTCAGATGTTCCTGAAAAAATATTTGGTAAGTCTTTCTTACAAAGACTTTGCCCCATAACCTTTTAAACAACTGCTAACATTCCCTGCCTTTCTTTCTCTATGCCATCCATTAGCTCATCCTTCCTTTCTTCCATATTTAAGACTTTGAATATGAAGAAAAAAATAAAAGTTCCCATCTGAGCCGAAACGAGTCCGACTCAGAACCATGAGGTTGCAGGTTCGATCCCTGGCCTTTCTCAGTGGGTTAAGGATCCAGGGTTGCCGTGAGCTGTGCTGTAGGTCACAGACGTGGCTGGGATCTGGTGGTTGCTTTGGCTCTGGCATAGGCCAGCAGCAACAGCTCCTATTCGACCCCCTAGCCTGGGGACCTTCATATGCCACAGGCACAGCCCTAAAAAGGACAAAGGACAAGAAAGAAAGAAAAAAAGAAAGAAAGAAAGAAAGAAAGAAAGAAAGAAAGAAAGAAAGAAAGAAAGAAAGAAAGAAAGAAAGAAAGAAAGAAAGAAAGAAAGAAAGAAAGAGAAAGAAAGAAGGAAAGAAAGAAGGGGGGGAGGGAAGGAAGGAAGAAAGATTTTGAATACGACTACTCCCATATTAATTTCTTCCCTCTCTTTTGCCTAATTCCATCCCTTCCTAATACTTGTTTTCCTTTACATGCCTTTTCTTCTCTTTAAACATAGGTGTAATAACAAACAACAAAAAACAACTTTTATGTCTCCAGAGAATTGCCCTGCTTTAATTATGACTTTTGGAGGGATAGAAGTGTTAGGCTGATCACTACCTCCCTTCAATTCTCTATATATTTTCTTGCAAATCACCATAGATGTAGAATGTCTGTGACATTTCAAATTCAAGGGACAGTAATTAAGCAACTGACACTGACCCACAACCTCTTTGGGTGGAAAGCTCCAAATCTGCTAAATAAATGTCTTCCATCTTCTGCTCTTTCAAAGACTAAAATTTCAGATGTCATTCCCCGGTCAAGTGTGAGCTCTAAGTCAAACTTCTCACATTCACATTGATCATACGACCCAATAGTGCTAGTTATCAATGTATTTTGTTTTTTGTTTTGTTTTTTCTTTTTACCTACTATGGTGTGGCCTTTTCTTTTTTTGATTTCAAAATCATTAGTTCTGCAAACTGCAGACTTTCTCCGCAGTATGTTCACCTGCTAACAGAGGGTTGTCTGATAACATATCTCTCATTAAGAAAATGTTATGTTAGTGAAATGAGAAGTGATTTTCCTTGGAAATTTAAAAGATTTGTTCAGAAAGCACTAATTCAAAACCAAAAGTTTTACCTCATCTATCCTCTTGATATTTTCATTGACACTTTTGTCTCAGGGGAAAGGGAGTTTAGCAATATATTGCTTTGAAGTTTGCAAGAGGCTAAAGTGGCTACTGCTATAGTAACCCATATGCAGAGCAGGGCCCCTTTACTGTAGGTTTCCCCATTATTTTATATTATCATTTAAGTAATTATTAAATACTATACTATTTTAAAATATATCTCTTGTATATCATATATGTTCATGTAAGTTTTCTCTTCTGAAAAAGTCATAGACCCAAAGGAAGACCAATGATTAAGTCTTTTCTTCCAGAGGTAGTGTTATACTAAATTTTGCATGGTGTCATTCTCAGTCTCTTACTCCCTTTTGCACCCAGGCATACATGGAAGTACAATAATATCACCCTCTAATTGGTGAGATGGACTTTGAATCTCATGATTCCAGTTCTCAGAAATGTGTGTCAGTTTGAACCCAGAAGAGAAAACTATGTCAGGGTTTGAAAATTTCATCCTCCTCCCTTCCTGACATGTTACCCACATTTTTGAGTGAATTGTTTCTTAGTTCTTTTGCCTTATTGGTAAATGTGAGGCAAAAAAAGGCACATCCTGGGCCAGCACAAGCCCAGTGATTGATATTCACTAACCCAGAGGAACTCCCATTCTACCTCCTCTTGGGGGGCTGTTTCCAGTCTCAGACTCTTAAAACTACACTCATTCTCCTCAGTGAGATGGACTTTGATGCTTATGTTTTAAATTCTCATAACAGTCAGTCAGTTTGAACTCAAGAGAAAGCAAAGGAAGTGTTTTGACCTCCTCCCGTCCTAACATGGTCCTCTTATTACCTGGAATGAATTGGAGTTTTCTTCCTTCCGTTGAGTGATTGGTGTGAAAAGGAAAATGATATGTCTCATAAGGTATTTCACTGTGAACCCAGCATGGTTATTCAACTTCCACCATTTGTACTTCTTTTTCTTTTTTTTTCTTTTTTTCTCCACCCCATGGTATATGGAGTTCCTGGTGCAAAGATCAGCTCCAAGCTGCCATTGCAACCTACACCACAGTGGTGGCAAGGCCAGATCCTTAAACCCCTGTGCCTGGCCCAGGAATGAACCTCATATCTCAACACTCTAGAGATGCCACTGATCCCACTGTGCTGCAGTGGAAACTCCTCACTATTAGCACTTCTGTGGTTTCTCTTTTTGGTCCATCTAGGCAGACTTAGTTTTTGTGTCCATTAAATGTGAGTAATAATACATTTCCAACCTTCTGAGGTGTGAGTTTTCTTCAATGTGGGCTGAGTTGTTTGATTTACAGACACTCTCCCAGGCTTTTAGGACTGTAATACCTTCTTGTCATATGATTTCAACAAGACCTGCTCCACTTAGGCTTGGCTTAAGATAGAAATTTGCATTGTAGGATTTTAGGCATTCATCATTTAACAAAATGTGAACAGATTCATCCAGGAAACAAACCCTGCATTTTCTCTACAGCACTGTTTCAAGATGTTAATTGTTGTAATGGCTTCTTAAGAAATTTTGGGTTTTAAAAAAATAATGAAGTTGACCTCGACCATTAAGTAACAGCCAAGGAACTTATTAGAACTAAGAAATGGAATAATTATGGCACTACCATTGCCAAAATAGGAAAGAATATTTTTTTAAAGTAAACTTGGAGCTATTATTTTAAGACTTTTCCCCAATAAGGGAATATTTTTATATCTTACCCCTATAATCTTTTGGGAGTACAATCTTTTTTTTTTTTTTTTTAGTTTTTACCTTTTATTTTTTTTTTCTACTGTACAGCATGGTGACCCGTTACACATACATGTATACATTCTTTTTTCTCACATCATCATGCTCCATCATAAGGGACTAGACAGAGTTCCCAGTGCTACATAGCAGGATCTCATTGCTAATCCATTCCAAAGGCAATGTCTGTATCTATTAACCCCAAGCTCCCCATCCATCCCACTCCCTCCCCCTCCCACTTGGCAACCACAAGTCTATTCTGCAAGTCCATGATTTTCTTTTCTGTGGAAACGTTCATTCGTGCCATATATTAGATTCCAGATATAAGTGATATAATACGGTTTTTGTCTTTCTCTTTCTGACATACTTCACTCAGTATGAGAGTCTTTAGTTCCATCCATATTGCTGCAAATGGCATTATTTCGTTCTTTTTTATGGCTGAGTAGTATTCCATTGTGTATATATACACACCACATCTTCCTAATCCAATCATCTGTCAATGGACATTTGGGTTGTTTCCATGTCTTGGCTATTGTGAATAGAGCTGCAATGAACATGCAGGTGCATGTGTCTTTTTGAAGGAAAGTTTTGCCCGGATATATGCCCAAGAGTGGGGTTGCTGGGTCATATGGTAGTCCTATGTATAGTTTTCTAAGGTACCTCCATACTGTTCTCCATAGTGGTTGCATCAGCTCACATTCCCACCAAGAGTACAGGAGGGTTCCCTATTCTCCACACCCCCTCCAGCACTTGTAATTTGTGGATTTTTTTTTTTTTTTTTTTGCCATTTCTTGGGCCACTCCTGCGGCACATGGAGGTTCCCAGGCTAGGGGTTGAATTGGAGCTGTAGCTGCCCGCCTACGCCAGAGCCACAGCAACGCAGAATCTGAGCCGCGTCTGCAACCTACACCTCAGCTCAGGGCAACGCCGGATCATTAACCCACTGAGCAAGGGCAGGGACCGAACCTGCAACGTCATGGTTCCTAGGATTCGTTAACCACTGTGCCATGACGGGAACTCTCTGTGAACTTTTTAATAATGGCCATTCTGACTGGTGTGAGGTGGTATCTCATGGTAGTTTTGATTTGCATTTCTCTAATAATCAGGGATGTTGAGCATTTTTTCATATGCTTGTTGGCCATCTGTACATCTTCCTTGGAGAAATGTCTAGTCAGGTCTTTGGCCCATTTTTCCACTGGGTTGTTGGCTTTTTTGGCTGTTGAGTTGTATAAGTTGCTCGTATATTTTAGAGATGAAGCCCTTATCAGTTGCATCATTTGAAACTATTTTCTCCCATTCTGTAAGTTGTCTTTTTGTTTCCTTTGCTGTGCAAAAGCCTGTCGGTTTGATTAGGTCCCATTGGTTATTTTTGCTTTTATTTCTGTTGCTTTGGGACACTGACCTGAGAAAACATTTGTAAGACTGATGTCAGGGAATGTTTTGCCTATGTTCTCTTCGAGGAGTTTGATGGTATCTTGTCTTATTTTTTTCTTAACAAAATGAGCTCTTATCCACTGTGTGTGTGTGTGTGTGTGTGTGTGTGTGTGTCTATGTCTGTGTGTCTCTGTGTGTCTGTGTGTGTTCTGGCATTCAGATAGTTATAAATTTAGACATGAATTTTGCAATAAATTTTGTTCTGGTGTTCCATTTCCATATTAATCTTAAACTTCCCATTTTATTTTTATTTCTGTTTAGAAATTCAAGAAAGAAATGGTACGTACTCTAAAAATCATTATTCACCAACCTCTTTAATGTAACAGACTTCTTGATGTCTTAACATTCCCAGATTCTTAATTTCTGTGCTTTTGCTGGTATTTCCCTTCCCTTGAATGTATACCTTTATGTCTACAAATTTAATTATAAACTTCCTGATGGAAAGTTCTTGCCATCTCATCTCCCCATCTAAAGTCCGTTTCAATTCTTCCTTTTCCCATTCTAGATCATTCTTTCCCATAAAAATTACCATTTTTTTTCTGCTTTCCAGATACAAGTTATAGGCACACATAGAGATAAAGACATTATGTTAAAAGGCAGAGGGTTCCATTCTGTTTCTCTTCCAGGACACATGCCCAGTTAGGACTTCCATCATATGCCCATCTCTAGGGCCCACATTTATGCCAATGAGATGTCCCCAAACCCACAGAAATCAGATAGCATGTCCAGTGGGCTGAGTGAAGTTGGCCAATTCATTGACCCTTCAAAGCTGTGTGTATTCTGTTATTTTTCCTTGCTTGGCCATGAACTTATTTGCTCCTTTGACTTTTATGAGTAAATGTGAAAAGAAAACAAGCAAATCCCGTTAATGTGTATTCTTGTGTCCCTAGCCATGGTTCCATCTGATACAGTATTTTGGTCATTAGTCAAAATCTCCATCTTTTTCTTTTTTCTGTTTTTTTATTTATTTATTATAAATTTATTTATTTACATATTATTAATGTTAATATTACCACAGCTCACCCTAATGCCGGATTCTTATCCCAGAGAGCAAGGCCAGGGATCAAACCTATATCCTGATGAACACTAGATGGGTTCCTTTCCACTGTGCCTCAATAGGAACACTCATCACCATCTTTTTCAAAAACTATATCCTAACATTCTTACATGACTCCTTTCTCAGCTCTTTGTCTTTTCAAGGTATACTGCACTTTCCTTTGTCATTCACTTTCCCGCATTGGTATTTCTGTGATTTGTGCTGCTGCTGCAACATCTGCAGGCATTTTCTTCCTGTACAGTAATGCTAGTCATCACATCCCTCTGAAGCGCTGTCATTTTCAGTGTGGATGGTGTGCAATGTGTCTGTCCAAGAAAAGTTCCTGTCCTGCTATTTAAACACGCATTAGTGGCATCGAATGTTTTATTTCCCTCTTTTTCATGAGATTTAATTCGGACATCTTCATTTAGGCTTGGGTTGAAATACAAAAACAAGATCAAGTATTCCTCAGTTGATATAAATGTGAACAGAGACATCCAGTACATAACCAAGAGTAACCTCTAGACATGGTCTCTAATCTTCTGATTCAGTGTTTGTGTCCAGTTTACTGACCACAGCTTCCCCAAACCCCGATCATGTGTACCAGCAGCCAAAGAGCTTATTGGATCATACAAACTGAAAATGACAACCAAACTAATGACAAGTCAGTTGAGAAATTTTTAAAAGTAAACTCTAGGACTAAGAGTCTAAATATCTCTACAAATACAATAAATTTCTCAGTTAATGCTCCTCTCCATTTCTGGATAAGAGCCTTGAACAGGAGTAAGGTTTGAACAATGTGGATGTGTGAGCATGTGTGTGTGTGTGTGTGTTTGTATATCTGCATGGTTTATAATTGTGTTCCTATTTAGGGTTTGTATCTGACCATTAGCAAATTTATTATAAATGCAAAACATTCAGTAAAATTGAACTACCTTTTTCTTTGTTTCTTTTGATATTAACAAGTGTTAACATGGATGTTTTCATTTTATTTCTCATATTTTGGGGGGAAAATTGGTAAATTTTTCTGACAGCCTTTGGCCCACAACCTTTTAAAGGAATGCTAACATTTCCTGTCTTTCTATGTGAATGCCACCCATTGGCTCACCCTTCCCCTCTCCCCTCCCCAGTGTTTTGGCTATGGTCTACACCATATTAATTTCCCCCATCCCTTCTTCCAAATTCCATCCCTTTCCGGCTCTTTGTCAGTGCATACATTTTCTTCTCTGTAAACACTAGGGTTTGTTTCATTTTTTTTAATGTCTCCAGTGATGTGCCCTGATTTTGTTAGGATTTTTGTTCAGAGGAGGGGTACTAAAGTGAGTATTAGAAGTTTGCCTTTTGCATTTGTCATTCAATGTCCTGCATTAGTTCTTCCATGATTTCTCTTCTTGATACAATACAGGCAGGCATTACTTTTGTGTCTAAAGCTTACTAATGATATATTTCAAAGTTTTGCCATTTTCAAGCTTCTGAAGTGTGACATTTATGTGTGCTCAGTTGTTTGTTTTAAAACCAATTCCACTATCATGTAGTAATTAAATCCTTTTTCCATGTGGTTTTGTTAAGACATGAGTCACTTAGGTTTTTTGCTAAACATAAGAAGTCACATTACAGGGGTTTATATATTCATCAGCTGACAAAAGTGTAAATTGAATTATCCAGGAAATGAACCCTGCGTTTTCTGTAACACAGTGCTTCATGATGTTATTTCATTGTTCATGTCTTCTTAGTACGTTTAACGTTTTACAATAATGAAGTTGACTCCACCTAGTTAGTAACTGCTGAAGAACTTATTGGAGCTAATAAAAATAATATTCACCCTAAATGTCTAAAAAGGTAAGGAACATATTTTAAATTTAAATTTAAGAACTATTATTGTAGTCATTTTTCTCAATCAAGACAATACATTTATCTTTTTATCCTATTTCCCTTTGGGAGAATAGTCCCCTAACAAAATGAGCTCTCAACCACATTGAGTCGTGTGTGCGTGTGTGTGTGTGTGTGTTGAGTTAGTTATTAATTTAAAAGATGAATTTTGTGAAAACGTTTTTCTTGATGTTTCATTTCTATGACATTGACCTTAAACTTTCCATTTTATTTCTCTAAAGTACCTCAGGAAAGAAATGGTAAGTATTCTAAAATCTCGTTACTCAAACCTCATTCATATGACTGATTTCTCGCAGGCTTAACATTCTAAATAGCTTAATCTGTATGCTTTTCTTTGTCTTGTCTTTCTCCTGGGTGTCTGTGTTTATTCCAAGTAATGTTATTTTTAAACGATAATTTTTATTTCAAGAGAATACATTTTAAGTATATTTGGATTTAATGTTTGTTTGAAGCTGTATATAAGTCCATCTGCACACAGAGTATTGTACAATGGTGGCTTTAGTCAATCTATGCTTTCTCTCTCTCTTTTGAAGTACCTCTTTTTGTGTATGAGTGTGTCTTTTCCTCTTATTCTGGGAAAGGTTTGAGACCCAGTACACACCAGTGATTGGCACATTCCATATCCTTTAAACCAGAGGGAGTGCCAATTCTACTGCCTTGCACTCTGCGATGTGCAGCTTAGCCTCCTTGCCATTAGGAAGGACACGAAAGTGAAATCTCATTTCCTTTGAAGTGAGGTGGTCTTTGAACTTGGCAGTTTTAATTCTCAGAAGACAGTTCTCAGAAACAACTTTGGAAGTGTTTGAAAGATTTGACCTTCTCCTTTCTGACACTGTGCCCTCCCTTTCAATGAACTGTTTCTTTCTTTCTTTTAGTTACTAAAAAACGTGAAGAAGAAAAGGGTGAGTCCCATGATTGCATTTCCTTGTATACCTAAACATGGTTTCATCTGTTACTTGTGCCTTTCCCTTCACTTGCAAAGATTATCGTTCTCAACTCCAACATCTGCATATTTTACATGCTCTTCTGTCAAATCTGAATCTTATCTTTACAACCGTAGGTTTCCACTTTTATTCGCTATTGAATTATCCCAAAATACTGCTCTTTGACTAGTCTTATATTTGCAATATATGCAGACATTCCTTCTCAGTCAAGGTGCTTTACTGGTGCTTCATTTATCACATAATATTGGACTGTAACCTGGACTGTTTGAATGTTATATGTCACAGAAACACTGAAATCTTTTATATATTCTCTCTCTCTCTTTTTTTTTTTTTTTTTTTTTTGATCTTTTCGTCTTTTCTAGCACAGCACCCACGGCATATGGAGGTTCCCAGGCTAGGGGTCCAATTGGAGCTACAGCTGCTGGCCTACGCCAGAGCCACAGCAATGCGGGATCTGAGCCTCGTCTGCAACCTACACCACAGTTTATGGCAACGAAGGATCCTTAACCCACTGAGTGAGGCCAGGGATTGAATCTGCAACCTCATGGTTCCTAGTCAGATTCGTTAACTGAGCCACTACGGGAACTCCATGAAATCTTTTGTATATTCTTAAACAGTGTGGAATTATTTGCTTTAGCGGACACTTAACTTGTTTAAACTCAAACTGCAAGCACTACAATGCCTGTGGTGGTTGACAACTGGGTCTCAGTTTGGGTTTTATTATAAGTCATCCCCATAAGCTCATGGCTGCAATTCAAAGGGATTTAGGACAAGTTCGTATGTCACTCTGGGGTTCTCTTTTTTGGTTCTCCTCTCCTGCATTCCTCTTTCATTCTCCTGTGTTCTTAGTTCTTTCTCTGGTCCCTAGATACAAAAATAAGAGACTTTCTATTAGACTATATGCAACATTGTTAACTGGGTGCCCTCAGGGTAAAGGCACAACAATTAGGAAGCCTGATTTATGCTGGTCACTTGCTTCACGGTTTGACTCGCCAACAAATTTGGTCTGCATTTGTTCACTCTCCAGGGCTTCAAGTAGTTGCTTCGTATATTTCATCCAAAGTTTATGGTTACCTTCTACGAGGAGGGTCAATTTGTTAGCAGGCTAATTTCTCCCTATAGAGGCAAACTCTTAGGGCTTAAAAACATACCAGCCCATTTAATATCTGTCAAATTTATTTCCTAAATGTTCACAGTGATTTACACTGTTGGCAGGATATGAAAATTCCAGTTACTCCACATGTTCACCAAAACTTGGCATTATCAGCATCTGACTTTAGATATTCTAGAGAATGCATAGCATTATCACATGTTTAATTTGCATTCTTCCGATGGATGATGGAGTTGAGAATATTTGCAAATATGGATTTAGTGTAAAAATACATATTTTATAGTAAAAAAAAACTCAGCAAATTCAGTGAAGAAGGAATGTACCTCAATAGGCTAATATAAATATAATATTGGTCTTACAAACAAGCGCAGATAGCATCTCAATAGAGAAAAGCTGAAAGGCTTTCCTCTAAGATCAGAAAGGATGTGTGTCCACTCTTGCAACTTCCACTCAACATAGTTCAGGTATACCTCTTTTTACTGCATTTCATTCTACTGTGTTTTGCAGATATCACATTTTGTACAAACCGAACATCTGTGGCAACCCTGCCTTGTCAGATGATGGTTAGCACTTTTCAGCAGTAAAGTATTTTTTAATTGAGATATGCACATTTTTAGACATAATTCTATTGTTCACTTAATAGACAGTAGAATAGTGGAAACATAACTTTTATATGCACTAGGGAATCAAACATTCATGTGACATATGTTATTGAATATTTCCTATATTATGGTGGTCTGGAACTGAAGCTGCAATATCGCCAAGGTATGTTTGTACTCAAAATCCTAGCCAGGGCATTAAGGCAATAAAAAAAATGAAAGGTATCCCATCAAAAAGGAAGGCTTAAAATTGTGTCTGTTTTCAGATGACATAAAAATATATGTAGAAATCCATGGGGCTTTCATAAGAACATTGTTAGAGCTAAAAAATAAATAAATTCAGTAGTTATAGGAAACAAAATCAGCATATAAAATAAGCGGCATTTCTGTATCCTATCGACAAACTATCTAAAAGAGAAATTAAGAAAGCACTGCCATTTAAAATAGCCTCAAATAGAATAAAATACTTAGGAATAAAATGAACCAAGAATGTGAAATATTTGTACACTAAAGACTATAATGACACTGATGAAAGCATTTGAAAAAGACACACATAAAATATATAGCCCATATTCATGGGTTGGAAGAATTAATTTGTTAAAATGTCCATATAACCTAAAGTAATCTACAGATTCAAGGGAGTATCTATCTTAATTCCAATGGGATTTTTTACATAAAGAGAAATCATAGTCTTAACATTTGTATGGAACCACAAAGGACCTTGAATAGTCAAAGCAATCTCAAGAAAGAAGAATAAAGCAAGAAACATCATGCTTCCTGATTTAACACTACATTCTAAAACTATAGTAATCAAAACCGTATGATACTGGCATATAAACAAAAGCGTAGACCAAAAGCGCATAATCTAGAACCCAGAAATAAATCCATAAAGAAGTTAAATTATTTTTGATAAAGATGTGAAAAATACACAAGGGGCTCTTCAATAAATGGCATCGGGGAAATGGGATAACCACATGCAGAAAAACAACATTGGAAATCTATCTTACAAATCAACCCCAAATGGATTAAAGACTAAAAAATAAGATTTGGCATCACAAAACCACTAGAAAAAGACAGAGGAAAAGCTCTTTGACATTGGTCTTGGTGGTAATTTTTTGAATTTGACACCAAAAGCAAAAATACGTAATGGGATTACATCAAACTAAAAAGTTTCTGTACATCAAAGGAAACAATCAGCACAATGAAAAGGCATCTGAGAAACTGGGATACAAAATTGCAACTCATATCCGATAAGGGATTAGTATAGTGAATACATATAAAGAGCTCAAACAACTCCATAGCAAACCAAACATCCAAAAGGGAAAACAATAAACAAAAACCAACCAAACAAAAAACACTTTATACTTAAATTGGACAAAGTCCCTGAATAAACATTTCTCCAAGAAAGATATGAAATGTGCAAGGATTATATGAAATGGTACTCAACATCCTTGATCATCCAGAAAATGAAGCACAATAAGAGATCACCTCACACCTGCTGTAATGGCTATCATCACAAAGACAAACAATAACAAATGTGGGTAAGGGTAACAAATGTGGGTGAGGAAACCGTTGTGTGCTAGAGGGAATGTAAAGTGGTACAGTTCTTGTGGAAAACAGTATGGAAGTACCTCAAAAATTAAAAGTCAGGTATCAGGACTTCTCATCATGGCTCAGTGGTAAGGAGCCCAACTAGCATCCATGAGGATGTGGGTTTGACCCCTGGCCTCGCTCAATGGGTTCAGGCTTTGCACGAGCTCTGTTGTAGGTCACAGACGCAGCTTGGATCTGGCATTGTTGTGGTTGTGACATAAGCCAGAAGCTGCAGTTTTAATTGGATCCCTATCCTGGGAACTTCCATATGCCATGGGTACAGGCCTAAAAAGCAAAAAACAAACAAAACAACAACCCCCTATCCTATGATCCACCAATCCCTATTCTGTATATGCACTTAAAGGAATTAAAAATCAGAATCTCAAAGTAATATTTGCACTCTTATGTTCACTGCTGCATTATGCACAATAACCAAGATACTGCAAAACCTAAGTGTACAACAGATGAATGTACAAAGAAAATGTGGATAGGTATACCATGATATATTATTCAGCCTTAAGAAGGAATAAAATCCGGAGTTCCCGTCATGGTGCAGTGGTTAACGAATCCGACTAGGAACCATGAGGTAGCAGGTTCCATCCCTGGCCTTGCTCAGTGGGTTGAGGATCCGGCATAGCCATGAGCTGTGGTGTAGGTTGCAGACGCGACTCGGGTCCTGCGTTGCTGTGGCTCTGGTGTAGGCCGGTGGCTACAGCTCTGATTCGACCCCTAGCCTGGGAACTTCCATATGCCGTGGGAGCGGCCCAAGAAATGGCAAAATGACCAAAAGAAAAAGAAAAAGAAGGAATAAAATCCTAGCTTTTGTGACAAGGTAGATGAACATGGAAGACATTTTGCTCATGGAAATAAGCCAGACATATAAAGACAAATATTGCACGATCTGATTTATATGTGGACTCTTACACAAAAAATGAGAAAGAAAGAAAAAAGTCAAACCCATAGAAACAGAGTAGAATGGTGGCTACCAGAAACTGGAGCATGGGGAAAATGGAGACATGTCTTTTAAAAGGAAAGAAAAAGAAAAAAGAAAGGAGAGTGACTGTTTGCAGGAGGTGGGGAGAGGGAACCATGGGAAGTTTATTATTTAATGGGTACAGAGTTTCAGGGTTGCAAGGTAAAAAGAGTTTGGAAATGGTTGTTGATGATGTTTGTGCAATAGGAATGTGCTGAATACAACCAAGCTCTACACATGAAAAATGGTGAAGATAGTAAATTTTGTTGTGTATATTTCATCACAATAAAAACTGGGGAAATCGAATAAATTCAACAAAAGTCATGAAGTAAATAACTCTTTTTTTTTCACTTTTACTGCAGAAAGAGAAGAGATCATGAGAAAGTCACAGGGGATTCCTGTTTCAGGCAAGAAATAACCTCCTCAATAACTTTTACTCACATTCCATTGGCAAGAGCTAATTATATCACCAAATAATGTTGCAATGGAGATAGATAATATGCTCTGGCCAGGACGGTGATCTAATGCATCTCTCCCTTTATCAGTTGTGGGTCAAAAGAAGCAGGAGCCAAGTACGTTGGGTGTCCTGTGACTAAATTTTCCTGCAAGTACCAGCAAGATGCATGAAGCAATTACTCTAGAATGCTGCCATTTTTTTTTCTTACAAGAATACAATCCTTAGACCTATAGTATCCTCCTTGAAGAAAATGTCAAGGAGGCATTTTTTTCAACAATTTTGTTTAATTTCAAGGGGAGTCAACTAAGGAATAAATCAAATCAACGTATATAGGGGGCTTTACCTGACTAATACTGCTCAAATAGTTTTGGACACATGAGTGCCTTTACTCTGTTCTTCGTCATCACTTTTTAAGCACCTTTCCTGTGTATGAGCAGAGGTTTTCCTTTTATTCTGAAAAAGGTAGAAGACTCAATGCAAGATCAATAGTTGATATATTTATTATCTCAAGTTATTGATTCTTTGATTTGTTATGTTGCTACAATTTATGCAGATACTACTGTTTTTTTCTTTTTAGGGCCACACTTGCAGCATGTGGAATTTCCCAGGCTAGGGATCGAATCAGAGCTGCAGGGGCCAGCTTGCACCACAGCCACAGCAATGCCAGATCTGAGCCACATCTGTGACCTACACTACAGCTCATGGCAATGCTGAATCCTCAACTCACTGAAGGAGGCCAGGGATCGAACCCATGTCCTCATGGATACTAGTCAGATTCTTTTCCGTTGTACAAAATGGGAACTCCCAGATACTAATTTTGAGTCAAGTAAATTATATTACTCATACAACTCATACAAGTACCAGCCTTTTCAGAGTGGCTGACGTGAATGTTTTGTCCAAAATATATTCACAACATTTGACTTAGATCTGATCTACTGCCATTGAAGACTTTGTTTCCTTTCCTTTCATGGAATTTTATTATAAAGAACTGAATTTAGGCATTAGTTAAAAAATAAATTTATACAACACAATTTTATATATCCATCAGTTGACGAAAATTTTCTAAATAGGGTAGCACAAGAAAATTACCCTGTAATACTACTAAAAGCAGTGGTTCAATATGTTCTAATTTAGTTTTGTAGAAATTCTATACCACATAGCCTTTGCAATACAGAATTGTATATTCATATTGGTTAAAAAAAACCTTATTAAATATCACAAACTGAATTTAAAAAGCCTAACTAATGACAAAAGGGATCAGGATCATTTTTAAAAGGTGAACATGAGGGAGTTCCCATTGTCGCTCAGCAGTAATGAACCCAACTAGTGTCCATGAGGATGTGTGTTCAATCCCTGGCCCTGCTCAGTGGGTTAAGGATCTGGCATTGCTGTGAGCTGTGTGTGCAGGTCATAGACAAGGCGCACATGTGACATTGCTATGGCTGTGGTGTAGGCAGGCAGCTGCAGATCCAGTTCAACCCCTAGCCTGGGAACCTCCATATGCCATGGATGTGCCGCCCCCCCTAAAAAGAAACAGACAAACAAAAAAGTTGAACATGAGAAGTAATATTCCTGAAACTTTTTCTCAACAGTAAATTCACTCATTTTGTGCCAATTTTCATTTTGGGAGGAATACACACTATGGACAAAAGTGAGACCTTAAACACTGTACTTATGTGTGCGTGTGTACATGTGCCAAAATGCAAAGTATTTGTGTGTGTGTGTGTGAGTGTATGTTCATCTGCATTCTGGAAAGTTTAATTTTATTTTAAACATCAATTTTGTACTCATTTCATATTTTATTTGTATTTACCCATTATATTTTCTTTGATCTCCTTACTTTTTATGTTTCAGGAAATCCTCAGGGAAAAAAAGGTAAATTTTTTGGAAATATGTTAACTCACAAATCCCTTTTACACTACCGATTTCTGAGGCCTTGAGATTCCCTGTTGCTAATTCATACACCTTTCCTTGTTTTGTACTCCTGAATCGCTAACTTTCTCTAATTTTTAGCATATAGAGTTTCATATCATGTACTTAGTATCCCTTGGTTTCTCTCTCTTGAATCCTTTTCAATTCTTACTTTTTCTGCTCTGTATCATTTTCTTCCTGTAAACACTAACATTTTGTCTTTCTGTGACCTGTTCTGGTTTCACTAGGAAGTTGTTGAGAGGAACAGCACTCACTTGAAAGGCACACTGTTTCCACTCTGTATATTTTTCCAGGACACCGCAAGATGGGAACTCTATCACATATTTCAAGTTCAAGGGCTCATTCTGATGCCAGTGAAACTTTCCCAAACTAATAGAGATTTCCAAAACTAATTTCAAAGCCTATGAAATTTATGCTCTCATTGACCAGTCAATGCAAATTCAAGGCTTATTCTCCAACTGTGACAGAATTTTTATTGCCCAAAGAATCCCAGGTATGAAAATATGTCCCATGAATATTCTCAGAATATTTTCTCACTGCAGAAATTATTCTGTGTTTTTGTCATTTTCAATATCACATTTATTGTCTACATAAACTGCAATTCCTATTAAATATGTGTGGAAGGACTTTATATCACAGGGAATGTTCAATTATTGTATATCTCTCAATTCTCAATTTTTCAGGTGAAATACATGGGCAACAATAACCATGGGTTTTGTCAAATACATTTCTTACACACAAATATAATTCATAGCAAGTCAATAACCTCTTAGTCATCTTTTTGCAATGACAATTTTTAATTCAGAGAATTCATCTTACAAACATACTGATTTAATATATATAGAATATATGATTACTGCTACAGAAGAGTTGTGGACAGATAGGTAACTTTATTTTGTCCTTTTCATCTCTTTTCAAATATCTCTCTTGTGAATAAGTGCGTGTTTTCATTTTATAATGAAAAATGTCGGAGATAAAATGCAAAAGCAGAATCAGTGATTGATATATTTTGTATCCCAGAGGGATAGTTAGCACTCCATTCTACTTCCTTGCATCGGTGTATTGCCAGTCTTGTTCTCTTTCAACAAAGGGTGTATGGAAGTTAAAAAAACTCACATATTTCTGATTGTTTACCCAATTTCTACCTTGTCGTTGCTCTGAATGTTGGCATCTTCCTTTGCTATTCAGTTATCTCACATTGTTGCTTCTTGGATTTGTCTTTTGATTGCAATCTATGCAGATATTCCTTTTGAGCCACATAAGCTTTATTAAACACACACATCTGAAATATTGGCATTTTCACTAATGATGTGAACGTTTTGTTCAAGGTATGTCAGGTGATTTGATTTAGACAATTTCACTGCCATGTGACACTTCCGGCCCTTCTTTTCATGGAATTTGATTAAGAAGAACATTAGTTAGGCATTGATCAAAATAGAAATTAAAAACAAAAACCAGAAAGTTGTGCCTTTCTCTGTTGGTGAAAATATTGTGACTAGAGGGAGCCCAAGTAAGTTTCCCTATAGTATCCCTAGAAGCAGTGCTTCAAGATCCTCCCATTTGTACTTACTGTAGAATATATATTCAATAATACATATAAATTAAAAGGCATTGTATTTATAAAATCATACAAACTGAATAATAAAACCATAACGAATGTCTAAAAGGAAAAGAAATGGACCACTAAGTTCACTAATGTAACACCATTTTCACGTCAGGGAGAATCCTCTCTGGACAGAACTGGCTCAGTACCACTGCATTTATGTGTGTGTATTTAGAGTGTGTATGTGTGGGGTTGTGTGGGTGTGTATTTGTGCCCTCATAGGTTTATTCTCATGTATAAATCTTGCATTCAATTTGAATGTTCTTCTCATTTCCCATGATATTTACATTGATCTCTCCATTTTAATTTCAGAACAACATCAGAGGGAATACGGTAAATTTTCTGAAAATCTGTAAATCGCCCCCAATCAAAGTGACTGCTCTCCTGTTGCCTTAACATTCCCTGCCTTGTAATCTGATACCATTCATTGGCTCACACGTCTCCTGAACATCTGCTTCTACTTCCTCAACTGATAGCTTCTGGATGTTTCCCAGATGAAGTTCTCTTTCTTTGTATTTCCCACCTTCCATGATTTCCAATTCCTTCTTTTCCCACTCCATAGCAGTCTTTCCCTACTGACATTGGCTTTTTCTGTTTTCCAGGCATGTGCTATAATGTCACTTAGAAGGTGGTGGGATAAGGGGCACTAGGTTGATAGGAACACCCTTTCCATTTTGTATATTTTCCTGGACCATATCCAGTGTTAGGACTCCTGGACACATTTCATATTCATTGGCCAATTTTGATACCAGTGATATTTTCATGATCTAAGAGATGAGAGAGGACTCTCACTTGCTGAGCTCAGTTTGTCCATCCATTGTCCTTTCAAGGCATGTGCAAGTTCTGATATTGGCCATTGGTCAAGTATGAGTTTGAGGCTCATTTTCCACTGCTTTGGAACTATATTACCCAAGCATTCCAAAGTATAAAAAAATTTTTTTATGGTTCTCGTTGAAATTTTAATATAGACAATTATACTAACATTTCTTTCTCTTTAACTTTTTCAGTGAAATTATTTAATTTTATTAAACTTCACTTCCTGTTATATATTTGCAGAAGGAATTTAGTCCACAGGGAATTTTTCTTTTTTTTCTTATCTTTACCATTTTTTTTTTCCAGAGCTGCACCTGTGACATATGGAAGTTCCTGGGTTGGGGGTTGACTCAGAGCTGTAGCTGCCAGCCTATGCCACAGCCATGGCAAAACTAGATCTTTAACCCACTCATTGAGGCCAGGGATCGAACCTGAATCCTCAAGAGACTATGATGATCCTTAACCCTCTGAGTCACAATGGGAACTCCTCACAGGGAATTTTCAATTGCTACGTACCTCTCAATTTTCAATTTTTCATGTGCAAGACATGCAAACTCTTACTTTGGAATTTTGCCCAAGATGGTATCTTACAATACAAATGCAATTAGAAATTTAACATGCTGCATGGAATGGTATTTTTAATGATAATTTCTATTTCAAAGGGAAACCAATTCAAGTACATATAGACTTAATGTTTGTACGAAGCCGTATATAGGTACGTCTACACACAAAGTATTGTGCAATGGTGACTTGAGTCTATTTTTCCTCTCTCTTTACAAGCACGTGTTTTGTGTTATGAGTGCGTGTTTTCCTTTTACTCTGAAAAAGATACAAGGCCGAGTACAAACCAACGATTGAAATAATTCTATATCTTTTAAACCAGAGGGAGGGCTATTTACTGCCTTCCATTCTGTGATTTCCAGCTCAGTCCCTTTGTCATCAGAAGGTGCATGGAAATGAAATGATGCTTCCTTTGATTGCTGAGATAGTCTTTGAATTTTGCAGTTCCAATTCTCAGAAGACAACGATCAGAAATAACTTTGGAGGTGTTTGAAAGTTTTGTTTTCCTACTTCCTGGTATTGTGCCCTCATCTTGAATGAATTCTTTCTTTCTTTTTTTCATTTATTGACCAATATGAAGAGGAAACTGGTAAGTCCCATGAATGCATTTCCCTGTGTGCTTAAGCATGATTTTATCAGTTAACTGTGCCTTTCCCTTCAACTTCC
This sequence comes from Sus scrofa, assembly GCF_054392235.1. Classification (NCBI taxonomy): domain Eukaryota; kingdom Metazoa; phylum Chordata; class Mammalia; order Artiodactyla; family Suidae; genus Sus; species Sus scrofa. The sequence continues at coordinate 28,926,069 of NC_139389.1, read as the reverse complement.
AAAGATCATCTTTCTCAAATCCAACACGTGCATATTTTACATGATTTTTCCTGGGATCTTACCTTTGCACCTGAAGCTTTCCCCATATATTTGCTATTCAATCATCCCTCAATACTGCTATTTGATTTGTCCTGTTATTGCAGTGTATTCACAGCCATTCCTTTTAAGTCGAGCATTTTTTACTAATCGTATGCCTCTGAAGTAATGGTTTGTCAAAGTGGCCAAAGTGAAAATTTTGTCCAAGACATGCTCAAGTCACATGATTTAGACCTACTTCACATCCATTAACACGTCTTTTCACGGAACATAATAAAATTGTATTTAAGTATGGTTAAAAGAGAAACATACACAATATTATGTATTCATTGGATAATGAAAGTATTCTTAGTAATGGAGCCCAGGTGATATACCCTATAGCACCTGTAGAAGCAATGATGTAAGATCCTCCAATTCAGCGTATGTGGCTGTATGTGTCATGTAGATAGCATAATAAACGGATTGAATACACACTTTAATTAAAAGGCAAAGTACTTATGACATCCTATAAACTGAATGATAAAAGCCTAACTGTATCCAAAGGGATGAGGAACATTTTAAAGGTTAGCATGAGAAGTTCCAGTTCTAAAACGTTCACTCAAATCAGGATACTCACTCATTTTATGCCCATTTTCATTTATGAAGAACGCTCTTCAGATAACACTGAGTCCTCAGCCACTGGATATGCGTATACGTGTGTGAGTGTGCTAGTGCTTTCATGTACATGTGTTTATTTGTGGGTGCATCCACGTGGGTGTAATATGAAATATGAATAGTGCCTTAAATTTGTATTACCTTCCCTTTTCTACATTATATTTACATTGATAGCTCCATTTTCCTTTTCAGAGGGACGTGAGAAAAGTGTAGGTAAGTTTTCAAAAATCCCATTGCTTCCAAACCCATTAAAATGACAGTTTTCTCCTGGCATTATCATTTCCTGCCTTTGAATCTACATCCGTCCTCTGCCTTGCTCTTCTCCTGGATGCCGGCCCTTCCCTCCCCAATTATACGTGTATGCATTTCATTCTTAATTACCTCAATGGAACGTCATCTCCCAACCATCCATAATTTCCCATTCCTCCTCTTTTCATTCCTTACCTTTCTTTCTCGATGGACACTGGCTTTTTCTGTTTTCTAGAGCCATGCAGTTGTTTCACTGAGAAGTTGCTGGGATGAAGGGCACTAAGTTGACAGGCACATTGTTTGTCTTCCTGAAACACAATCCAAAGATAGGAACTCTGTCACATATGCCAAGTCCAAGAGACCATTTCCCTGCCAAAGACACTGCCTCAAACATGTAGAGATGAGAGAAGATGTCTATCATGTGAGTGACATCTGTCCATCCACTGTCCTCTCCTTTATAAATATCAATTATTAGTTAATGGGAACTTGAGGCTCATTTATCCACTGCTCTTTAACATGTTATCCAAGGATTTCCAGGTTAAAAAAAATTTTACTTGATTCTCATAGAAAAATTTTAACGAAAAATCAATTGCACTTTCAGTAATGCAATATTAATTTTGCCAATTTGAAATTCCTGATAAATAATTATAGGACTTATACCTCAGGAATTGGTCCATTATAACATACCTCTAAAATACCACTTTTCATTAAAATTTCATGACATGCCATTACCTAATATGATATCAAATATTTTTCACACTACAGGAATAAACTTTTTGTTTATTGAACTATTCTCAATGTACAATATTGTGTTAGATTCAAGTGTAGAGCAACGTGATTCAGATATACATGCACATAATCTTTTTTCAGATTACTTTCCATTATAGGTTATTTCAAGACATTGAATATACTTCCCCATGTTATACAGGAAATCCTCATTGCTTATATCTATTTTATACATAGCACAGTGTATCTGCTAATTCCATATTTCTAATGATCCCTCTCCCATCTTTTTTCCCCTTTCGTGGCCTTAAGTTTGTTTTCCATGTCTGTGTGTCTGTATCTGTTTTGAAAATTAATTCATTTGTATTACTTTTTTAGATTCCATATATATGTTATTTAATACTTGTCTTTCCCTGTATGGCTTGCTTCACTAGTATGGTAACCACTAGGTCTATCCACGTTGCTGCAAATGGCATTCTTGTGTTCTTTTTTATGGCTCAGTAGTATTCCGGTGTGTATATATACACCACTTCTTCTTAATCCAATCATCCATCAATATACATTTAGGTTGTTTTCATGTCTTGGCTGTTGTGAATAGTGGTGCAGTGAACATGCAGGTGCATGTGTCTTTTTCAAGGAAAGTTCTGTCCGGATACATGCCCAAGAGTGGGATTGCTGGGTCATATGGTAGTTCTATGCATAGTTCTCTAAGGTACCTCCATACGGTTCTCCATAATGGTTGTACCAATTTACATTCCCACCAACAGTGTAAGAGGGTTCCCCTTCCTCCACATCCTATCCAGCATTTCTAGTTTGTAGATTTTCGTTTCCCCACTGAAAGCCAAATACCTCACTTAATCATACAAACTGAAGAGTGAAAGCCTAACTACTGACAAAAAGTGATTACTAACTTTATAAAAAAAAAATTACCCCCAGAACTAACATTTCTAAAATCCTCTCTCAATATAGTAAAATGACTCAGGTTATGCCCCTCTCCATTTCTGGAAATGGTTCTTAGCAAAAGTGACTATTTGGTCACTCTGAATGTGTTAGCATGTGTGTGTGTCTCCATGGGTCTGGGTGCTCCCGTATATAAATGGTTCCATATGTGTGTTACTGTTTTGTGTTTGTGTGTACCAGACTATGAATGAGATGCACTTTAAATGCAAATTTTTAGTAAGAGTGAATTATCTTTGTTTTTTGAGGTTTGCATTGATCTTCTCATTTTATTTTTCAGCGGAACTTCGGAAAGTATTTGGTAAAGTTTTCTGACATTCTTTGCCTCATAACCTTGAAATGATGCTAATGTTCCCTGCATTTCTATCTGCATGACACCCACTGCTTCTCTTTCCCTTCTTTGCCCTCCAATTTTTTGAATTAGACTACTCCCATTTTAATATCTTCTGTTTGGTTTTCCCCATTCTATGCCTTCCCACGCCTTGATTTTCATGGAGTATCTTTTCTTTCCTATAAACATTAGATTTATTTCCCTAGTTTATACATCTCCAGAGACTTGTTGATTTGACTGTAATTTTAAATGTAATGTAAAAAACAAGAGGTATTAGGCTGATGAGCACACCTCTTCCATCCTGTGTACGTTTTCTGATAAATGACCACTGAGGTAGAATCATTGTCACTTTTCAAGTTCAAGGGACAATAACCATGCAACTGATACTGGCCCAAACTTGAAGTGGAAAGCAAACTCCACATTTGCTGAATGAAGTTTCTCTACCTTCTGCTCAGTCAAAGGCTCATTTTCTCCTGTCATCCACTGGCCAAGAATGGAGTGAGCTCTAAGTTAACTCTCCCACAAACCTTGATCTTATTAATCAGTTGTTCCCAGGTATATAAATAGTTTACCTAAAATAGTGTGGCATCTTAGCTTTCAAAATTACTCGTTCCGCAACCTGCAAATGTTCTTACTGTGTTTAGAAGGATATCATCTGTCCAGGGAAGGTCATGTGATAACAGATCTCTCATTAATGAAATGTTATGTTAGTGAAATGAAGAGTGATATTGCTTGGCAAACTGTAATGAGTTTTTACAGAAAACGCTAAGTCAAACACTAAGATTTTCCAACCTCTATACTCTTGATATGTTTTCACTTACATTTTTGTTTTGGAGAAATTGCATTTAGCCATCTATCTCTTTACACTTTGTAGGAAGGTAAGAGTGCCTAAGTCTCCATTAACCCATGTGTAGAGGAGGATTGACTCTTTACTGTATGTTTCCTCATCACTCTTTTTCTGGCCACACCCACAGCATGCAGAAGTTTCAGGGCCTGGGATCAAACCCAAGCCACGCTAGGACCTGGGCCACAGCTGTGACAACACCAGGTCCTTAACCTGCAGAGCCACCAGGGAACTCCATCATCCCTTATTAAATACATCTCTAGTATATCTGCTCATGGAACATTTTTATTCTGAAAAAGGTAGGCAGCCCAACACAAGCCCAATGACTGAAAATGCTTAATCGAGAGGAACTCCTATTCTGCTTCCTCTGATGAGGCCATTTCCAATCTTACATTCATGTGGGAACCAGAAAGTATGGACTTAAACCTGCACTACTTCCCATTACTTACTTGGACATTGAACCTCATGATTTAGATTCTCCTAAGTGGAGGGCCACTTGAACTTGAAATTTTTGACCTCTCCTCTTGCTGCCATTGACCTCTTGTTTTTAGTGGATAGGTGTTTCCTTCATTTTATTTGACTGATTAGTTAAAGCCAAAAGGTATATCTCACAACTTATATCACTTTGTACCTAAGCAGGTTTCATACGATTCCCATAACTTTGTCTTCAACACGCAGTTCCCATCTACCCCAACACCTGCAGACATAAAACTTACATGATTTTTCTTGTTATTTAGTCATTGCAGATCAAAGTTGCCTTCTGCATTGGTTATTCAGTTTACTTCCATTCCTGCTTCTGTGATTTCTCTTCTTGATACAATCTAGGCAGACATTTCTTTGTGTCAGCTAAATGTCACTAACATTAATAATTACACATTGCAAAGTTCTGCCACTTTCAAGCTTCTGCAGTACGAGGTTTTTTCCAAATATGCTCAGCTGTTTGAGTTACAACCACTTTCACTCTCATTTAGGACTGAAATCCCTTCTTTCACGTGAACGTGATTTCATTAAGAAGGGCTTCCCTTAGGCATTATCTAACATAGCAATTTGCATCACAAAAGTTTATGTGTTCACCAGTAGACAAAAGTGTGAATAGAACTATCTAGGAAACAACTCCTGCATTTCCTCTGCAACACTGGCCAAAGTTGTCAATGCAATAGTTAGAGCATCTTGAGACATCTTAGCTATTACAGTAGTGATGTTGACTCCATCTATTATTAGAGCTCATAATCCTAGTAATAAAGCCGTAGTTATGGCAAAATAGGTAAAGAACATTTTTAAAATGTAACATTTGGAACTATTACTTGAATAGTTTGTCCCTAGTTAAGATGACGTTTATTTTTTACTCTTATTCTCCTTCAGGAGAATGCTCTCTTGACAAAATAAGATGTCATCCACTCTGTGTGTGTGTGTGTGTGTATCATTATTCAGCTAGTTATAAGTTTATATATGAATTGTCTAATAACTTGTGTTTCCTGTTGTTCCATTTCCATGATATTGACCTTAAACTTTTCACTTTATTTTTCAGAACCTCAGGGAAAAAATGGTAAGTGTTCTAAAAAGTTGTTACTCATTAATCCTTTTTACACAACTGATTTCTTGAGGTCTCGACATTCCAAATCTCTTAATCATCATGCTTTTCTTTGTCTTGTCCTTTTCTGGAATGTGTATCTTTCCACTTGAAATTTTTTGTTATAGAATTCCCCATTGAAAGTTCTTTCCATGACGCTTTCCAGCCTCAAATCCACATCCAACTCTGCTCTTTCTATTATTTCTTCACTATCAATAATAGCACTTTTATGTTTTTTTAGAGAATGGTTTCAGGCTCATTAAAAAGTCCATGAGTTGAAGGACCTTAAGTTGAAAGGCAGTAGGTTCCATCCTGTTTACCATCCAGGACACACCCCTAGTTAGGACCCTGTGACATTCCAATTTCAAGGGTCCACATTTATGCCAGTGGGACTTGCTGAAATCTGCAGAGGTGAGAGAAAATGCCCAGCAGCCTACCTGAAGTATGACTCTTCATTGTCCCTTCAAAGCCTTTATAAATCCTGCTTTTTCTTTCATCCAGAAACTTGAGGAGCATTTTTCCAGCTGTGCCTGAAAACCAAATTCAAGCACTCCAAGCTAGAAGAATATTTCCAATATTAATTTTGGAATTTTATTTCTAACTATGGAAATTTGCTGTTGTTGTTGTCTTTTGTTTTATATTGTGAATGACAGAATAATCACCTTGGTGGCCTGAATTCTGTTTAACAATTGTAGAAGAATTTTAAATCTCAAGAACTGTTCAATTGTTCTTTCAATTCTCAGCTTTTGATGTGAAACCTAAAGAAACCATTGCCCTAAGAAGTTATCGAGAATTTTTTTCCTAAGACAGCATAAAATTTTCATAATGTTAATGTCTTTTAATCATAATTTTCAGTGATCGTTTTTTTTTTTTTTGTCTTTGGTCTTTTTTTTTTTTAGGGCCTCACCTGCGAAATATGGAGGTTCCAGGCTAGGGGCTGAATTGGAGCTGAAGCCGCCAGCCTATGCCACAGCCACAGCAGCACATGATCCAAGCCGTGTCTGGGACCTATACAGCTCACTGCAACACCAGATCCTTAACCCACTGAGCGAGGCCAGGGATCAAACCCGTGTCCTCATGGATGCTAGCAGGCTTGATAACCACTGAGCCATGCCAGGAATTCTATCAGTGAAAATTTCTGTTTCAAGGATAATTCAATTCAGAAAGGTATCAAATTGGCAGGATTTAAATTACTTCTGTAGGAGGTATATTTGTGAGAGATGAGTCTTTGTTCTTCTCAGTTTTTTTAATGTACCTCTCTCCTGAATGAGTTTTTGTTCATTGTTTATTTATTCTCTAAAAGGACATGGCCTAAGGCAAGACCAATGATTGACGTAACTTTTATGGCTGAAGGGAGGCTGTATTACCTCTTTGTATGGTATCATTTTGACATTATTCTTTTTGGAACACAGGCATGTATGGAAGTAACACGTTTCCCTCCACTTGGTGAAAAGGACTTTAGGTCTCATGGTTCCAATACTCAGAAACGTGCCTCAGTTAGGACCTCACAGAAAACTATGGCAGAGTTTGAAAACTTTACCTTCCTCCATTCCTGACATCTTACTTCTTTGGGGGTGAATTTTTCATTTCTTCCTCTGACTTTATCAGCAAATGTTAGGCAAAAGGGCAAATTATGTGGTCATTTTTTCTGTGTAATTTCACAGTTTCATCTGCTTTGTATCTTAGTCTTCGGTGCTCGATCACCATCTTCTTCAAGGTCAACGTACATACATTCTTGTTTAACCTCCGTTTTTTGTAATTATATTTTCAATCACATTTTGGTTTACAGATTGAATGGAATTTAGGAACACATTTTGTCAACGCATGAAATAGACTTCATAGGACTATGGCAGCAGATACAGTTTGTGACAGAGGGGTACTTTTCTGTACACTTTTCCATTACATTTTAGATGCTTGTCCCATATATGTGAGCAACTTGGTCTTTTATGGTGAAAGAGCAGGAAGGCCCAATGCAAGATCAATGATTGTCATGGCTTATATCAGAGGAAGGTCTGCTCTATGTTCTGTCATTATTTCCTTTCCTATCTTAACTCCTTGTGCACAAAAGTATGGGAGTATAAAACAACATTGCCTTTCATGGGCTACCTGGCATTTGCAACCTTTGATTCCAAGTCTTAGGAATGTGGTTCAAGTTTAAGGAAAAAGTGAACAATGGAAGGGTTTCAAATTATTGGCCTCTTCTCTTCCGGATATTGTGCCTTCATTTCTATTTTAAATGGCTATTTCTTCTTTTTATTTTTCAGCTAAGGGTGAACAGAATAATGACAAGTCCCTTTAATACTTTACACCTTGTATTTTGTCATGTTTCTTCTGTTTCTATACCATTTGTCTTTGATGCTCCGTGATCATCTTTCTCAACTCCAACCTACACATATAACGTCACATCATAATTTTTTCATTTCTTCATTGTTATTTTAGCTAAAATTTATCATCTTCATATGTTATTCAATGCCCTATTTTCCTTTGATTTATTCTAGCCTTGCTACGCATATAGAAATTTCCTTTTTCTCAAATATATTCTAATGATAACTAACTTGTAAAATTTTGCTATTTTTAAGTTCTTTGTCCAAGACGGTTGCACTCATTTGACCGAGAAGCCCATAAACTGCCAATTAATAGTTCACTTCTTTTCTTTTCATCTGACTTTGTGAAAGTAAGCGTCATTGAGGTAAAGTTAATTAAACTTCCATAAAATACGAATACACATTAATTAACCAAGAAAATGATGTGAATAGAGGCACCCATCAACCTGACCTGAACTGACTTGAATGTCCTATAAAAGCAGTAGTTCAGGATTCTGTAATTCAGTGTCTGGTGAGTTAATATACCAACGCTACCACTCTAGGAACAAAGAATGTATTTAGGAGAAGTCAGATGAGTTATAACCATAAAAAACTGAGGAGTAAAAGACTACATACTTTCAAAAGAAATCATGAAGAAATTTATCAGGTCCATGACCAGAAATAGTATTTCTCGTTTTCTCATTAAGAACATGTATTTGTTTTCCCCTCTTCATTTATCGCACACTATTCAGTTCTCAAAAGGGAGCTTTCAGACATGGAATGTGTGCACGTATTTGTTTATGTGTGTAAGTGTGTGTGTGTTTGTATCTGTCTGCATCTTGATAATTTAATTTTATGGGCAGATTTTACAATAAATCTGAATTTCATTTATGTTTCTTTCCAATGAAATTTACCTTGGCTTTTCATTTTATTTTACAGATGAACATCAGAAAAAGGATGGTAAAGGCTCTTTTATATCCCTTTACTCCCCAAACACTGTAAAATGTCAGCTTTCCTGATGTCGTAAATACATCCCAGCTTTTAGTGAGCAGGTCATCATTGGCTCGCCCTCTTCCAGATCTCTACTATTCTAGCGAGATATTTTGCTTACGGACTTCTCCCATATTATTCCCTTTTCTGCTCTTTCAAAGCTTACATATTCCAATATAATAAAAGATAATTCATTTCGGACATATATCACATTAATGTATTTGGCAGGATTGAAATGACTACTGTTAGAAGCAGATCTGTGGAGAGATGAGCGTCTTTACTCTGTCCTTCTTTACGTCCTTTCTTGTACCTCCCTTGTGAATGAGTCTCTGCTCGTTGTCTGTGTATTCTCAAAAAGGACAATGGCCTAAGGCAAGACCAGTGATTGATGTGACTTTCATGGCTAAAGATAGGCTATAATACCTCTTTGCATGACATCATTTTCAAAGTCATTCTTTTAGAACACAGACATGCAGAAATACAACACTTTTCCCTCTAATTGGTGAAATGGCCTTTGAATCACACGGTTCCAGTACTCAGAAATGTGTGTTGATTGGGACCCATGGGGTCCAAACTATGGCAGTGTTTGAAAGTTTTACCTTACTTCTTTCCTGACATATTACTTCTTTGGGGGGTAATTCCCAGGTATAATTATAGTTCCTGTATTTTTCTTGGAATTGTTTCTTCCAACAATAGTAATCACCTTTCTTTCTTTCTTTCTTTCTTTCTTTCTTTCTTTCTTTTTTTTTTTTTTTGGATTTTGCATGACACATTAATCATCTTGGAAGCCTAAATTTTCTTTAATGCTTGTAGATGAATTTTATCTCCTGGGAAATTTTCAATTGTCAAGTACCTCTCTTGTGAGTTAGTTTGTGTTTGTTTTCCACTTTGCCTGGTTCATTTTCATTCTTTGGCAACCAGGCATCCATGAAAGTACAACAATATTATCCTCTGATTGCTGAGATGTCCCTTGAATCTCATGGTTCTGATGCTCAGAAATATTCGTCAGTTAGGACTCCTCAAAATAACCTATGGAAGGGTTTGAAAACTGTGTCCTCCTAACACCCTGATATGTTATTTACATGGACCTCTTTTTTTATTTTTCAGATGTTCCTGAAAAAATATTTGGTAAGTCTTTCTTACAAAGACTTTGCCCCATAACCTTTTAAACAACTGCTAACATTCCCTGCCTTTCTTTCTCTATGCCATCCATTAGCTCATCCTTCCTTTCTTCCATATTTAAGACTTTGAATATGAAGAAAAAAATAAAAGTTCCCATCTGAGCCGAAACGAGTCCGACTCAGAACCATGAGGTTGCAGGTTCGATCCCTGGCCTTTCTCAGTGGGTTAAGGATCCAGGGTTGCCGTGAGCTGTGCTGTAGGTCACAGACGTGGCTGGGATCTGGTGGTTGCTTTGGCTCTGGCATAGGCCAGCAGCAACAGCTCCTATTCGACCCCCTAGCCTGGGGACCTTCATATGCCACAGGCACAGCCCTAAAAAGGACAAAGGACAAGAAAGAAAGAAAAAAAGAAAGAAAGAAAGAAAGAAAGAAAGAAAGAAAGAAAGAAAGAAAGAAAGAAAGAAAGAAAGAAAGAAAGAAAGAAAGAAAGAGAAAGAAAGAAGGAAAGAAAGAAGGGGGGGAGGGAAGGAAGGAAGAAAGATTTTGAATACGACTACTCCCATATTAATTTCTTCCCTCTCTTTTGCCTAATTCCATCCCTTCCTAATACTTGTTTTCCTTTACATGCCTTTTCTTCTCTTTAAACATAGGTGTAATAACGAACAACAAAAAACAACTTTTATGTCTCCAGAGAATTGCCCTGCTTTAATTATGACTTTTGGAGGGATAGAAGTGTTAGGCTGATCACTACCTCCCTTCAATTCTCTATATATTTTCTTGCAAATCACCATAGATGTAGAATGTCTGTGACATTTCAAATTCAAGGGACAGTAATTAAGCAACTGACACTGACCCACAACCTCTTTGGGTGGAAAGCTCCAAATCTGCTAAATAAATGTCTTCCATCTTCTGCTCTTTCAAAGACTAAAATTTCAGATGTCATTCCCCGGTCAAGTGTGAGCTCTAAGTCAAACTTCTCACATTCACATTGATCATACGACCCAATAGTGCTAGTTATCAATGTATTTTGTTTTTTGTTTTGTTTTTTCTTTTTACCTACTATGGTGTGGCCTTTTCTTTTTTTGATTTCAAAATCATTAGTTCTGCAAACTGCAGACTTTCTCCGCAGTATGTTCACCTGCTAACAGAGGGTTGTCTGATAACATATCTCTCATTAAGAAAATGTTATGTTAGTGAAATGAGAAGTGATTTTCCTTGGAAATTTAAAAGATTTGTTCAGAAAGCACTAATTCAAAACCAAAAGTTTTACCTCATCTATCCTCTTGATATTTTCATTGACACTTTTGTCTCAGGGGAAAGGGAGTTTAGCAATATATTGCTTTGAAGTTTGCAAGAGGCTAAAGTGGCTACTGCTATAGTAACCCATATGCAGAGCAGGGCCCCTTTACTGTAGGTTTCCCCATTATTTTATATTATCATTTAAGTAATTATTAAATACTATACTATTTTAAAATATATCTCTTGTATATCATATATGTTCATGTAAGTTTTCTCTTCTGAAAAAGTCATAGACCCAAAGGAAGACCAATGATTAAGTCTTTTCTTCCAGAGGTAGTGTTATACTAAATTTTGCATGGTGTCATTCTCAGTCTCTTACTCCCTTTTGCACCCAGGCATACATGGAAGTACAATAATATCACCCTCTAATTGGTGAGATGGACTTTGAATCTCATGATTCCAGTTCTCAGAAATGTGTGTCAGTTTGAACCCAGAAGAGAAAACTATGTCAGGGTTTGAAAATTTCATCCTCCTCCCTTCCTGACATGTTACCCACATTTTTGAGTGAATTGTTTCTTAGTTCTTTTGCCTTATTGGTAAATGTGAGGCAAAAAAAGGCACATCCTGGGCCAGCACAAGCCCAGTGATTGATATTCACTAACCCAGAGGAACTCCCATTCTACCTCCTCTTGGGGGGCTGTTTCCAGTCTCAGACTCTTAAAACTACACTCATTCTCCTCAGTGAGATGGACTTTGATGCTTATGTTTTAAATTCTCATAACAGTCAGTCAGTTTGAACTCAAGAGAAAGCAAAGGAAGTGTTTTGACCTCCTCCCGTCCTAACATGGTCCTCTTATTACCTGGAATGAATTGGAGTTTTCTTCCTTCCGTTGAGTGATTGGTGTGAAAAGGAAAATGATATGTCTCATAAGGTATTTCACTGTGAACCCAGCATGGTTATTCAACTTCCACCATTTGTACTTCTTTTTCTTTTTTTTCTTTTTTTCTCCACCCCATGGTATATGGAGTTCCTGGTGCAAAGATCAGCTCCAAGCTGCCATTGCAACCTACACCACAGTGGTGGCAAGGCCAGATCCTTAAACCCCTGTGCCTGGCCCAGGAATGAACCTCATATCTCAACACTCTAGAGATGCCACTGATCCCACTGTGCTGCAGTGGAAACTCCTCACTATTAGCACTTCTGTGGTTTCTCTTTTTGGTCCATCTAGGCAGACTTAGTTTTTGTGTCCATTAAATGTGAGTAATAATACATTTCCAACCTTCTGAGGTGTGAGTTTTCTTCAATGTGGGCTGAGTTGTTTGATTTACAGACACTCTCCCAGGCTTTTAGGACTGTAATACCTTCTTGTCATATGATTTCAACAAGACCTGCTCCACTTAGGCTTGGCTTAAGATAGAAATTTGCATTGTAGGATTTTAGGCATTCATCATTTAACAAAATGTGAACAGATTCATCCAGGAAACAAACCCTGCATTTTCTCTACAGCACTGTTTCAAGATGTTAATTGTTGTAATGGCTTCTTAAGAAATTTTGGGTTTTAAAAAAATAATGAAGTTGACCTCGACCATTAAGTAACAGCCAAGGAACTTATTAGAACTAAGAAATGGAATAATTATGGCACTACCATTGCCAAAATAGGAAAGAATATTTTTTTAAAGTAAACTTGGAGCTATTATTTTAAGACTTTTCCCCAATAAGGGAATATTTTTATATCTTACCCCTATAATCTTTTGGGAGTACAATCTTTTTTTTTTTTTTTAGTTTTTACCTTTTATTTTTTTTTTCTACTGTACAGCATGGTGACCCGTTACACATACATGTATACATTCTTTTTTCTCACATCATCATGCTCCATCATAAGGGACTAGACAGAGTTCCCAGTGCTACATAGCAGGATCTCATTGCTAATCCATTCCAAAGGCAATGTCTGTATCTATTAACCCCAAGCTCCCCATCCATCCCACTCCCTCCCCCTCCCACTTGGCAACCACAAGTCTATTCTGCAAGTCCATGATTTTCTTTTCTGTGGAAACGTTCATTCGTGCCATATATTAGATTCCAGATATAAGTGATATAATATGGTTTTTGTCTTTCTCTTTCTGACATACTTCACTCAGTATGAGAGTCTTTAGTTCCATCCATATTGCTGCAAATGGCATTATTTCGTTCTTTTTTATGGCTGAGTAGTATTCCATTGTGTATATATACACACCACATCTTCCTAATCCAATCATCTGTCAATGGACATTTGGGTTGTTTCCATGTCTTGGCTATTGTGAATAGAGCTGCAATGAACATGCAGGTGCATGTGTCTTTTTGAAGGAAAGTTTTGCCCGGATATATGCCCAAGAGTGGGGTTGCTGGGTCATATGGTAGTCCTATGTATAGTTTTCTAAGGTACCTCCATACTGTTCTCCATAGTGGTTGCATCAGCTCACATTCCCACCAAGAGTACAGGAGGGTTCCCTATTCTCCACACCCCCTCCAGCACTTGTAATTTGTGGATTTTTTTTTTTTTTTTTTTGCCATTTCTTGGGCCACTCCTGCGGCACATGGAGGTTCCCAGGCTAGGGGTTGAATTGGAGCTGTAGCTGCCCGCCTACGCCAGAGCCACAGCAACGCAGAATCTGAGCCGCGTCTGCAACCTACACCTCAGCTCAGGGCAACGCCGGATCATTAACCCACTGAGCAAGGGCAGGGACCGAACCTGCAACGTCATGGTTCCTAGGATTCGTTAACCACTGTGCCATGACGGGAACTCTCTGTGAACTTTTTAATAATGGCCATTCTGACTGGTGTGAGGTGGTATCTCATGGTAGTTTTGATTTGCATTTCTCTAATAATCAGGGATGTTGAGCATTTTTTCATATGCTTGTTGGCCATCTGTACATCTTCCTTGGAGAAATGTCTAGTCAGGTCTTTGGCCCATTTTTCCACTGGGTTGTTGGCTTTTTTGGCTGTTGAGTTGTATAAGTTGCTCGTATATTTTAGAGATGAAGCCCTTATCAGTTGCATCATTTGAAACTATTTTCTCCCATTCTGTAAGTTGTCTTTTTGTTTCCTTTGCTGTGCAAAAGCCTGTCGGTTTGATTAGGTCCCATTGGTTATTTTTGCTTTTATTTCTGTTGCTTTGGGACACTGACCTGAGAAAACATTTGTAAGACTGATGTCAGGGAATGTTTTGCCTATGTTCTCTTCGAGGAGTTTGATGGTATCTTGTCTTATTTTTTTCTTAACAAAATGAGCTCTTATCCACTGTGTGTGTGTGTGTGTGTGTGTGTGTGTGTGTCTATGTCTGTGTGTCTCTGTGTGTCTGTGTGTGTTCTGGCATTCAGATAGTTATAAATTTAGACATGAATTTTGCAATAAATTTTGTTCTGGTGTTCCATTTCCATATTAATCTTAAACTTCCCATTTTATTTTTATTTCTGTTTAGAAATTCAAGAAAGAAATGGTACGTACTCTAAAAATCATTATTCACCAACCTCTTTAATGTAACAGACTTCTTGATGTCTTAACATTCCCAGATTCTTAATTTCTGTGCTTTTGCTGGTATTTCCCTTCCCTTGAATGTATACCTTTATGTCTACAAATTTAATTATAAACTTCCTGATGGAAAGTTCTTGCCATCTCATCTCCCCATCTAAAGTCCGTTTCAATTCTTCCTTTTCCCATTCTAGATCATTCTTTCCCATAAAAATTACCATTTTTTTTCTGCTTTCCAGATACAAGTTATAGGCACACATAGAGATAAAGACATTATGTTAAAAGGCAGAGGGTTCCATTCTGTTTCTCTTCCAGGACACATGCCCAGTTAGGACTTCCATCATATGCCCATCTCTAGGGCCCACATTTATGCCAATGAGATGTCCCCAAACCCACAGAAATCAGATAGCATGTCCAGTGGGCTGAGTGAAGTTGGCCAATTCATTGACCCTTCAAAGCTGTGTGTATTCTGTTATTTTTCCTTGCTTGGCCATGAACTTATTTGCTCCTTTGACTTTTATGAGTAAATGTGAAAAGAAAACAAGCAAATCCCGTTAATGTGTATTCTTGTGTCCCTAGCCATGGTTCCATCTGATACAGTATTTTGGTCATTAGTCAAAATCTCCATCTTTTTCTTTTTTCTGTTTTTTTATTTATTTATTATAAATTTATTTATTTACATATTATTAATGTTAATATTACCACAGCTCACCCTAATGCCGGATTCTTATCCCAGAGAGCAAGGCCAGGGATCAAACCTATATCCTGATGAACACTAGATGGGTTCCTTTCCACTGTGCCTCAATAGGAACACTCATCACCATCTTTTTCAAAAACTATATCCTAACATTCTTACATGACTCCTTTCTCAGCTCTTTGTCTTTTCAAGGTATACTGCACTTTCCTTTGTCATTCACTTTCCCGCATTGGTATTTCTGTGATTTGTGCTGCTGCTGCAACATCTGCAGGCATTTTCTTCCTGTACAGTAATGCTAGTCATCACATCCCTCTGAAGCGCTGTCATTTTCAGTGTGGATGGTGTGCAATGTGTCTGTCCAAGAAAAGTTCCTGTCCTGCTATTTAAACACGCATTAGTGGCATCGAATGTTTTATTTCCCTCTTTTTCATGAGATTTAATTCGGACATCTTCATTTAGGCTTGGGTTGAAATACAAAAACAAGATCAAGTATTCCTCAGTTGATATAAATGTGAACAGAGACATCCAGTACATAACCAAGAGTAACCTCTAGACATGGTCTCTAATCTTCTGATTCAGTGTTTGTGTCCAGTTTACTGACCACAGCTTCCCCAAACCCCGATCATGTGTACCAGCAGCCAAAGAGCTTATTGGATCATACAAACTGAAAATGACAACCAAACTAATGACAAGTCAGTTGAGAAATTTTTAAAAGTAAACTCTAGGACTAAGAGTCTAAATATCTCTACAAATACAATAAATTTCTCAGTTAATGCTCCTCTCCATTTCTGGATAAGAGCCTTGAACAGGAGTAAGGTTTGAACAATGTGGATGTGTGAGCATGTGTGTGTGTGTGTGTGTTTGTATATCTGCATGGTTTATAATTGTGTTCCTATTTAGGGTTTGTATCTGACCATTAGCAAATTTATTATAAATGCAAAACATTCAGTAAAATTGAACTACCTTTTTCTTTGTTTCTTTTGATATTAACAAGTGTTAACATGGATGTTTTCATTTTATTTCTCATATTTTGGGGGGAAAATTGGTAAATTTTTCTGACAGCCTTTGGCCCACAACCTTTTAAAGGAATGCTAACATTTCCTGTCTTTCTATGTGAATGCCACCCATTGGCTCACCCTTCCCCTCTCCCCTCCCCAGTGTTTTGGCTATGGTCTACACCATATTAATTTCCCCCATCCCTTCTTCCAAATTCCATCCCTTTCCGGCTCTTCTTTGTCAGTGCATACATTTTCTTCTCTGTAAACACTAGGGTTTGTTTCATTTTTTTTAATGTCTCCAGTGATGTGCCCTGATTTTGTTAGGATTTTTGTTCAGAGGAGGGGTACTAAAGTGAGTATTAGAAGTTTGCCTTTTGCATTTGTCATTCAATGTCCTGCATTAGTTCTTCCATGATTTCTCTTCTTGATACAATACAGGCAGGCATTACTTTTGTGTCTAAAGCTTACTAATGATATATTTCAAAGTTTTGCCATTTTCAAGCTTCTGAAGTGTGACATTTATGTGTGCTCAGTTGTTTGTTTTAAAACCAATTCCACTATCATGTAGTAATTAAATCCTTTTTCCATGTGGTTTTGTTAAGACATGAGTCACTTAGGTTTTTTGCTAAACATAAGAAGTCACATTACAGGGGTTTATATATTCATCAGCTGACAAAAGTGTAAATTGAATTATCCAGGAAATGAACCCTGCGTTTTCTGTAACACAGTGCTTCATGATGTTATTTCATTGTTCATGTCTTCTTAGTACGTTTAACGTTTTACAATAATGAAGTTGACTCCACCTAGTTAGTAACTGCTGAAGAACTTATTGGAGCTAATAAAAATAATATTCACCCTAAATGTCTAAAAAGGTAAGGAACATATTTTAAATTTAAATTTAAGAACTATTATTGTAGTCATTTTTCTCAATCAAGACAATACATTTATCTTTTTATCCTATTTCCCTTTGGGAGAATAGTCCCCTAACAAAATGAGCTCTCAACCACATTGAGTCGTGTGTGCGTGTGTGTGTGTGTGTGTTGAGTTAGTTATTAATTTAAAAGATGAATTTTGTGAAAACGTTTTTCTTGATGTTTCATTTCTATGACATTGACCTTAAACTTTCCATTTTATTTCTCTAAAGTACCTCAGGAAAGAAATGGTAAGTATTCTAAAATCTCGTTACTCAAACCTCATTCATATGACTGATTTCTCGCAGGCTTAACATTCTAAATAGCTTAATCTGTATGCTTTTCTTTGTCTTGTCTTTCTCCTGGGTGTCTGTGTTTATTCCAAGTAATGTTATTTTTAAACGATAATTTTTATTTCAAGAGAATACATTTTAAGTATATTTGGATTTAATGTTTGTTTGAAGCTGTATATAAGTCCATCTGCACACAGAGTATTGTACAATGGTGGCTTTAGTCAATCTATGCTTTCTCTCTCTCTTTTGAAGTACCTCTTTTTGTGTATGAGTGTGTCTTTTCCTCTTATTCTGGGAAAGGTTTGAGACCCAGTACACACCAGTGATTGGCACATTCCATATCCTTTAAACCAGAGGGAGTGCCAATTCTACTGCCTTGCACTCTGCGATGTGCAGCTTAGCCTCCTTGCCATTAGGAAGGACACGAAAGTGAAATCTCATTTCCTTTGAAGTGAGGTGGTCTTTGAACTTGGCAGTTTTAATTCTCAGAAGACAGTTCTCAGAAACAACTTTGGAAGTGTTTGAAAGATTTGACCTTCTCCTTTCTGACACTGTGCCCTCCCTTTCAATGAACTGTTTCTTTCTTTCTTTTAGTTACTAAAAAACGTGAAGAAGAAAAGGGTGAGTCCCATGATTGCATTTCCTTGTATACCTAAACATGGTTTCATCTGTTACTTGTGCCTTTCCCTTCACTTGCAAAGATTATCGTTCTCAACTCCAACATCTGCATATTTTACATGCTCTTCTGTCAAATCTGAATCTTATCTTTACAACCGTAGGTTTCCACTTTTATTCGCTATTGAATTATCCCAAAATACTGCTCTTTGACTAGTCTTATATTTGCAATATATGCAGACATTCCTTCTCAGTCAAGGTGCTTTACTGGTGCTTCATTTATCACATAATATTGGACTGTAACCTGGACTGTTTGAATGTTATATGTCACAGAAACACTGAAATCTTTTATATATTCTCTCTCTCTCTTTTTTTTTTTTTTTTTTTTTTGATCTTTTCGTCTTTTCTAGCACAGCACCCACGGCATATGGAGGTTCCCAGGCTAGGGGTCCAATTGGAGCTACAGCTGCTGGCCTACGCCAGAGCCACAGCAATGCGGGATCTGAGCCTCGTCTGCAACCTACACCACAGTTTATGGCAACGAAGGATCCTTAACCCACTGAGTGAGGCCAGGGATTGAATCTGCAACCTCATGGTTCCTAGTCAGATTCGTTAACTGAGCCACTACGGGAACTCCATGAAATCTTTTGTATATTCTTAAACAGTGTGGAATTATTTGCTTTAGCGGACACTTAACTTGTTTAAACTCAAACTGCAAGCACTACAATGCCTGTGGTGGTTGACAACTGGGTCTCAGTTTGGGTTTTATTATAAGTCATCCCCATAAGCTCATGGCTGCAATTCAAAGGGATTTAGGACAAGTTCGTATGTCACTCTGGGGTTCTCTTTTTTGGTTCTCCTCTCCTGCATTCCTCTTTCATTCTCCTGTGTTCTTAGTTCTTTCTCTGGTCCCTAGATACAAAAATAAGAGACTTTCTATTAGACTATATGCAACATTGTTAACTGGGTGCCCTCAGGGTAAAGGCACAACAATTAGGAAGCCTGATTTATGCTGGTCACTTGCTTCACGGTTTGACTCGCCAACAAATTTGGTCTGCATTTGTTCACTCTCCAGGGCTTCAAGTAGTTGCTTCGTATATTTCATCCAAAGTTTATGGTTACCTTCTACGAGGAGGGTCAATTTGTTAGCAGGCTAATTTCTCCCTATAGAGGCAAACTCTTAGGGCTTAAAAACATACCAGCCCATTTAATATCTGTCAAATTTATTTCCTAAATGTTCACAGTGATTTACACTGTTGGCAGGATATGAAAATTCCAGTTACTCCACATGTTCACCAAAACTTGGCATTATCAGCATCTGACTTTAGATATTCTAGAGAATGCATAGCATTATCACATGTTTAATTTGCATTCTTCCGATGGATGATGGAGTTGAGAATATTTGCAAATATGGATTTAGTGTAAAAATACATATTTTATAGTAAAAAAAAACTCAGCAAATTCAGTGAAGAAGGAATGTACCTCAATAGGCTAATATAAATATAATATTGGTCTTACAAACAAGCGCAGATAGCATCTCAATAGAGAAAAGCTGAAAGGCTTTCCTCTAAGATCAGAAAGGATGTGTGTCCACTCTTGCAACTTCCACTCAACATAGTTCAGGTATACCTCTTTTTACTGCATTTCATTCTACTGTGTTTTGCAGATATCACATTTTGTACAAACCGAACATCTGTGGCAACCCTGCCTTGTCAGATGATGGTTAGCACTTTTCAGCAGTAAAGTATTTTTTAATTGAGATATGCACATTTTTAGACATAATTCTATTGTTCACTTAATAGACAGTAGAATAGTGGAAACATAACTTTTATATGCACTAGGGAATCAAACATTCATGTGACATATGTTATTGAATATTTCCTATATTATGGTGGTCTGGAACTGAAGCTGCAATATCGCCAAGGTATGTTTGTACTCAAAATCCTAGCCAGGGCATTAAGGCAATAAAAAAAATGAAAGGTATCCCATCAAAAAGGAAGGCTTAAAATTGTGTCTGTTTTCAGATGACATAAAAATATATGTAGAAATCCATGGGGCTTTCA
Organism: Sus scrofa; assembly: GCF_054392235.1. Lineage (NCBI taxonomy): Eukaryota > Metazoa > Chordata > Mammalia > Artiodactyla > Suidae > Sus > Sus scrofa. The sequence goes on along the minus strand of NC_139389.1, from coordinate 28,905,967 downwards.
TAAGAACATTGTTAGAGCTAAAAAATAAATAAATTCAGTAGTTATAGGAAACAAAATCAGCATATAAAATAAGCGGCATTTCTGTATCCTATCGACAAACTATCTAAAAGAGAAATTAAGAAAGCACTGCCATTTAAAATAGCCTCAAATAGAATAAAATACTTAGGAATAAAATGAACCAAGAATGTGAAATATTTGTACACTAAAGACTATAATGACACTGATGAAAGCATTTGAAAAAGACACACATAAAATATATAGCCCATATTCATGGGTTGGAAGAATTAATTTGTTAAAATGTCCATATAACCTAAAGTAATCTACAGATTCAAGGGAGTATCTATCTTAATTCCAATGGGATTTTTTACATAAAGAGAAATCATAGTCTTAACATTTGTATGGAACCACAAAGGACCTTGAATAGTCAAAGCAATCTCAAGAAAGAAGAATAAAGCAAGAAACATCATGCTTCCTGATTTAACACTACATTCTAAAACTATAGTAATCAAAACCGTATGATACTGGCATATAAACAAAAGCGTAGACCAAAAGCGCATAATCTAGAACCCAGAAATAAATCCATAAAGAAGTTAAATTATTTTTGATAAAGATGTGAAAAATACACAAGGGGCTCTTCAATAAATGGCATCGGGGAAATGGGATAACCACATGCAGAAAAACAACATTGGAAATCTATCTTACAAATCAACCCCAAATGGATTAAAGACTAAAAAATAAGATTTGGCATCACAAAACCACTAGAAAAAGACAGAGGAAAAGCTCTTTGACATTGGTCTTGGTGGTAATTTTTTGAATTTGACACCAAAAGCAAAAATACGTAATGGGATTACATCAAACTAAAAAGTTTCTGTACATCAAAGGAAACAATCAGCACAATGAAAAGGCATCTGAGAAACTGGGATACAAAATTGCAACTCATATCCGATAAGGGATTAGTATAGTGAATACATATAAAGAGCTCAAACAACTCCATAGCAAACCAAACATCCAAAAGGGAAAACAATAAACAAAAACCAACCAAACAAAAAACACTTTATACTTAAATTGGACAAAGTCCCTGAATAAACATTTCTCCAAGAAAGATATGAAATGTGCAAGGATTATATGAAATGGTACTCAACATCCTTGATCATCCAGAAAATGAAGCACAATAAGAGATCACCTCACACCTGCTGTAATGGCTATCATCACAAAGACAAACAATAACAAATGTGGGTAAGGGTAACAAATGTGGGTGAGGAAACCGTTGTGTGCTAGAGGGAATGTAAAGTGGTACAGTTCTTGTGGAAAACAGTATGGAAGTACCTCAAAAATTAAAAGTCAGGTATCAGGACTTCTCATCATGGCTCAGTGGTAAGGAGCCCAACTAGCATCCATGAGGATGTGGGTTTGACCCCTGGCCTCGCTCAATGGGTTCAGGCTTTGCACGAGCTCTGTTGTAGGTCACAGACGCAGCTTGGATCTGGCATTGTTGTGGTTGTGACATAAGCCAGAAGCTGCAGTTTTAATTGGATCCCTATCCTGGGAACTTCCATATGCCATGGGTACAGGCCTAAAAAGCAAAAAACAAACAAAACAACAACCCCCTATCCTATGATCCACCAATCCCTATTCTGTATATGCACTTAAAGGAATTAAAAATCAGAATCTCAAAGTAATATTTGCACTCTTATGTTCACTGCTGCATTATGCACAATAACCAAGATACTGCAAAACCTAAGTGTACAACAGATGAATGTACAAAGAAAATGTGGATAGGTATACCATGATATATTATTCAGCCTTAAGAAGGAATAAAATCCGGAGTTCCCGTCATGGTGCAGTGGTTAACGAATCCGACTAGGAACCATGAGGTAGCAGGTTCCATCCCTGGCCTTGCTCAGTGGGTTGAGGATCCGGCATAGCCATGAGCTGTGGTGTAGGTTGCAGACGCGACTCGGGTCCTGCGTTGCTGTGGCTCTGGTGTAGGCCGGTGGCTACAGCTCTGATTCGACCCCTAGCCTGGGAACTTCCATATGCCGTGGGAGCGGCCCAAGAAATGGCAAAATGACCAAAAGAAAAAGAAAAAGAAGGAATAAAATCCTAGCTTTTGTGACAAGGTAGATGAACATGGAAGACATTTTGCTCATGGAAATAAGCCAGACATATAAAGACAAATATTGCACGATCTGATTTATATGTGGACTCTTACACAAAAAATGAGAAAGAAAGAAAAAAGTCAAACCCATAGAAACAGAGTAGAATGGTGGCTACCAGAAACTGGAGCATGGGGAAAATGGAGACATGTCTTTTAAAAGGAAAGAAAAAGAAAAAAGAAAGGAGAGTGACTGTTTGCAGGAGGTGGGGAGAGGGAACCATGGGAAGTTTATTATTTAATGGGTACAGAGTTTCAGGGTTGCAAGGTAAAAAGAGTTTGGAAATGGTTGTTGATGATGTTTGTGCAATAGGAATGTGCTGAATACAACCAAGCTCTACACATGAAAAATGGTGAAGATAGTAAATTTTGTTGTGTATATTTCATCACAATAAAAACTGGGGAAATCGAATAAATTCAACAAAAGTCATGAAGTAAATAACTCTTTTTTTTTCACTTTTACTGCAGAAAGAGAAGAGATCATGAGAAAGTCACAGGGGATTCCTGTTTCAGGCAAGAAATAACCTCCTCAATAACTTTTACTCACATTCCATTGGCAAGAGCTAATTATATCACCAAATAATGTTGCAATGGAGATAGATAATATGCTCTGGCCAGGACGGTGATCTAATGCATCTCTCCCTTTATCAGTTGTGGGTCAAAAGAAGCAGGAGCCAAGTACGTTGGGTGTCCTGTGACTAAATTTTCCTGCAAGTACCAGCAAGATGCATGAAGCAATTACTCTAGAATGCTGCCATTTTTTTTTCTTACAAGAATACAATCCTTAGACCTATAGTATCCTCCTTGAAGAAAATGTCAAGGAGGCATTTTTTTCAACAATTTTGTTTAATTTCAAGGGGAGTCAACTAAGGAATAAATCAAATCAACGTATATAGGGGGCTTTACCTGACTAATACTGCTCAAATAGTTTTGGACACATGAGTGCCTTTACTCTGTTCTTCGTCATCACTTTTTAAGCACCTTTCCTGTGTATGAGCAGAGGTTTTCCTTTTATTCTGAAAAAGGTAGAAGACTCAATGCAAGATCAATAGTTGATATATTTATTATCTCAAGTTATTGATTCTTTGATTTGTTATGTTGCTACAATTTATGCAGATACTACTGTTTTTTTCTTTTTAGGGCCACACTTGCAGCATGTGGAATTTCCCAGGCTAGGGATCGAATCAGAGCTGCAGGGGCCAGCTTGCACCACAGCCACAGCAATGCCAGATCTGAGCCACATCTGTGACCTACACTACAGCTCATGGCAATGCTGAATCCTCAACTCACTGAAGGAGGCCAGGGATCGAACCCATGTCCTCATGGATACTAGTCAGATTCTTTTCCGTTGTACAAAATGGGAACTCCCAGATACTAATTTTGAGTCAAGTAAATTATATTACTCATACAACTCATACAAGTACCAGCCTTTTCAGAGTGGCTGACGTGAATGTTTTGTCCAAAATATATTCACAACATTTGACTTAGATCTGATCTACTGCCATTGAAGACTTTGTTTCCTTTCCTTTCATGGAATTTTATTATAAAGAACTGAATTTAGGCATTAGTTAAAAAATAAATTTATACAACACAATTTTATATATCCATCAGTTGACGAAAATTTTCTAAATAGGGTAGCACAAGAAAATTACCCTGTAATACTACTAAAAGCAGTGGTTCAATATGTTCTAATTTAGTTTTGTAGAAATTCTATACCACATAGCCTTTGCAATACAGAATTGTATATTCATATTGGTTAAAAAAAACCTTATTAAATATCACAAACTGAATTTAAAAAGCCTAACTAATGACAAAAGGGATCAGGATCATTTTTAAAAGGTGAACATGAGGGAGTTCCCATTGTCGCTCAGCAGTAATGAACCCAACTAGTGTCCATGAGGATGTGTGTTCAATCCCTGGCCCTGCTCAGTGGGTTAAGGATCTGGCATTGCTGTGAGCTGTGTGTGCAGGTCATAGACAAGGCGCACATGTGACATTGCTATGGCTGTGGTGTAGGCAGGCAGCTGCAGATCCAGTTCAACCCCTAGCCTGGGAACCTCCATATGCCATGGATGTGCCGCCCCCCCTAAAAAGAAACAGACAAACAAAAAAGTTGAACATGAGAAGTAATATTCCTGAAACTTTTTCTCAACAGTAAATTCACTCATTTTGTGCCAATTTTCATTTTGGGAGGAATACACACTATGGACAAAAGTGAGACCTTAAACACTGTACTTATGTGTGCGTGTGTACATGTGCCAAAATGCAAAGTATTTGTGTGTGTGTGTGTGAGTGTATGTTCATCTGCATTCTGGAAAGTTTAATTTTATTTTAAACATCAATTTTGTACTCATTTCATATTTTATTTGTATTTACCCATTATATTTTCTTTGATCTCCTTACTTTTTATGTTTCAGGAAATCCTCAGGGAAAAAAAGGTAAATTTTTTGGAAATATGTTAACTCACAAATCCCTTTTACACTACCGATTTCTGAGGCCTTGAGATTCCCTGTTGCTAATTCATACACCTTTCCTTGTTTTGTACTCCTGAATCGCTAACTTTCTCTAATTTTTAGCATATAGAGTTTCATATCATGTACTTAGTATCCCTTGGTTTCTCTCTCTTGAATCCTTTTCAATTCTTACTTTTTCTGCTCTGTATCATTTTCTTCCTGTAAACACTAACATTTTGTCTTTCTGTGACCTGTTCTGGTTTCACTAGGAAGTTGTTGAGAGGAACAGCACTCACTTGAAAGGCACACTGTTTCCACTCTGTATATTTTTCCAGGACACCGCAAGATGGGAACTCTATCACATATTTCAAGTTCAAGGGCTCATTCTGATGCCAGTGAAACTTTCCCAAACTAATAGAGATTTCCAAAACTAATTTCAAAGCCTATGAAATTTATGCTCTCATTGACCAGTCAATGCAAATTCAAGGCTTATTCTCCAACTGTGACAGAATTTTTATTGCCCAAAGAATCCCAGGTATGAAAATATGTCCCATGAATATTCTCAGAATATTTTCTCACTGCAGAAATTATTCTGTGTTTTTGTCATTTTCAATATCACATTTATTGTCTACATAAACTGCAATTCCTATTAAATATGTGTGGAAGGACTTTATATCACAGGGAATGTTCAATTATTGTATATCTCTCAATTCTCAATTTTTCAGGTGAAATACATGGGCAACAATAACCATGGGTTTTGTCAAATACATTTCTTACACACAAATATAATTCATAGCAAGTCAATAACCTCTTAGTCATCTTTTTGCAATGACAATTTTTAATTCAGAGAATTCATCTTACAAACATACTGATTTAATATATATAGAATATATGATTACTGCTACAGAAGAGTTGTGGACAGATAGGTAACTTTATTTTGTCCTTTTCATCTCTTTTCAAATATCTCTCTTGTGAATAAGTGCGTGTTTTCATTTTATAATGAAAAATGTCGGAGATAAAATGCAAAAGCAGAATCAGTGATTGATATATTTTGTATCCCAGAGGGATAGTTAGCACTCCATTCTACTTCCTTGCATCGGTGTATTGCCAGTCTTGTTCTCTTTCAACAAAGGGTGTATGGAAGTTAAAAAAACTCACATATTTCTGATTGTTTACCCAATTTCTACCTTGTCGTTGCTCTGAATGTTGGCATCTTCCTTTGCTATTCAGTTATCTCACATTGTTGCTTCTTGGATTTGTCTTTTGATTGCAATCTATGCAGATATTCCTTTTGAGCCACATAAGCTTTATTAAACACACACATCTGAAATATTGGCATTTTCACTAATGATGTGAACGTTTTGTTCAAGGTATGTCAGGTGATTTGATTTAGACAATTTCACTGCCATGTGACACTTCCGGCCCTTCTTTTCATGGAATTTGATTAAGAAGAACATTAGTTAGGCATTGATCAAAATAGAAATTAAAAACAAAAACCAGAAAGTTGTGCCTTTCTCTGTTGGTGAAAATATTGTGACTAGAGGGAGCCCAAGTAAGTTTCCCTATAGTATCCCTAGAAGCAGTGCTTCAAGATCCTCCCATTTGTACTTACTGTAGAATATATATTCAATAATACATATAAATTAAAAGGCATTGTATTTATAAAATCATACAAACTGAATAATAAAACCATAACGAATGTCTAAAAGGAAAAGAAATGGACCACTAAGTTCACTAATGTAACACCATTTTCACGTCAGGGAGAATCCTCTCTGGACAGAACTGGCTCAGTACCACTGCATTTATGTGTGTGTATTTAGAGTGTGTATGTGTGGGGTTGTGTGGGTGTGTATTTGTGCCCTCATAGGTTTATTCTCATGTATAAATCTTGCATTCAATTTGAATGTTCTTCTCATTTCCCATGATATTTACATTGATCTCTCCATTTTAATTTCAGAACAACATCAGAGGGAATACGGTAAATTTTCTGAAAATCTGTAAATCGCCCCCAATCAAAGTGACTGCTCTCCTGTTGCCTTAACATTCCCTGCCTTGTAATCTGATACCATTCATTGGCTCACACGTCTCCTGAACATCTGCTTCTACTTCCTCAACTGATAGCTTCTGGATGTTTCCCAGATGAAGTTCTCTTTCTTTGTATTTCCCACCTTCCATGATTTCCAATTCCTTCTTTTCCCACTCCATAGCAGTCTTTCCCTACTGACATTGGCTTTTTCTGTTTTCCAGGCATGTGCTATAATGTCACTTAGAAGGTGGTGGGATAAGGGGCACTAGGTTGATAGGAACACCCTTTCCATTTTGTATATTTTCCTGGACCATATCCAGTGTTAGGACTCCTGGACACATTTCATATTCATTGGCCAATTTTGATACCAGTGATATTTTCATGATCTAAGAGATGAGAGAGGACTCTCACTTGCTGAGCTCAGTTTGTCCATCCATTGTCCTTTCAAGGCATGTGCAAGTTCTGATATTGGCCATTGGTCAAGTATGAGTTTGAGGCTCATTTTCCACTGCTTTGGAACTATATTACCCAAGCATTCCAAAGTATAAAAAAATTTTTTTATGGTTCTCGTTGAAATTTTAATATAGACAATTATACTAACATTTCTTTCTCTTTAACTTTTTCAGTGAAATTATTTAATTTTATTAAACTTCACTTCCTGTTATATATTTGCAGAAGGAATTTAGTCCACAGGGAATTTTTCTTTTTTTTCTTATCTTTACCATTTTTTTTTTCCAGAGCTGCACCTGTGACATATGGAAGTTCCTGGGTTGGGGGTTGACTCAGAGCTGTAGCTGCCAGCCTATGCCACAGCCATGGCAAAACTAGATCTTTAACCCACTCATTGAGGCCAGGGATCGAACCTGAATCCTCAAGAGACTATGATGATCCTTAACCCTCTGAGTCACAATGGGAACTCCTCACAGGGAATTTTCAATTGCTACGTACCTCTCAATTTTCAATTTTTCATGTGCAAGACATGCAAACTCTTACTTTGGAATTTTGCCCAAGATGGTATCTTACAATACAAATGCAATTAGAAATTTAACATGCTGCATGGAATGGTATTTTTAATGATAATTTCTATTTCAAAGGGAAACCAATTCAAGTACATATAGACTTAATGTTTGTACGAAGCCGTATATAGGTACGTCTACACACAAAGTATTGTGCAATGGTGACTTGAGTCTATTTTTCCTCTCTCTTTACAAGCACGTGTTTTGTGTTATGAGTGCGTGTTTTCCTTTTACTCTGAAAAAGATACAAGGCCGAGTACAAACCAACGATTGAAATAATTCTATATCTTTTAAACCAGAGGGAGGGCTATTTACTGCCTTCCATTCTGTGATTTCCAGCTCAGTCCCTTTGTCATCAGAAGGTGCATGGAAATGAAATGATGCTTCCTTTGATTGCTGAGATAGTCTTTGAATTTTGCAGTTCCAATTCTCAGAAGACAACGATCAGAAATAACTTTGGAGGTGTTTGAAAGTTTTGTTTTCCTACTTCCTGGTATTGTGCCCTCATCTTGAATGAATTCTTTCTTTCTTTTTTTCATTTATTGACCAATATGAAGAGGAAACTGGTAAGTCCCATGAATGCATTTCCCTGTGTGCTTAAGCATGATTTTATCAGTTAACTGTGCCTTTCCCTTCAACTTCCAAAGATCATCTTTCTCAAATCCAACACGTGCATATTTTACATGATTTTTCCTGGGATCTTACCTTTGCACCTGAAGCTTTCCCCATATATTTGCTATTCAATCATCCCTCAATACTGCTATTTGATTTGTCCTGTTATTGCAGTGTATTCACAGCCATTCCTTTTAAGTCGAGCATTTTTTACTAATCGTATGCCTCTGAAGTAATGGTTTGTCAAAGTGGCCAAAGTGAAAATTTTGTCCAAGACATGCTCAAGTCACATGATTTAGACCTACTTCACATCCATTAACACGTCTTTTCACGGAACATAATAAAATTGTATTTAAGTATGGTTAAAAGAGAAACATACACAATATTATGTATTCATTGGATAATGAAAGTATTCTTAGTAATGGAGCCCAGGTGATATACCCTATAGCACCTGTAGAAGCAATGATGTAAGATCCTCCAATTCAGCGTATGTGGCTGTATGTGTCATGTAGATAGCATAATAAACGGATTGAATACACACTTTAATTAAAAGGCAAAGTACTTATGACATCCTATAAACTGAATGATAAAAGCCTAACTGTATCCAAAGGGATGAGGAACATTTTAAAGGTTAGCATGAGAAGTTCCAGTTCTAAAACGTTCACTCAAATCAGGATACTCACTCATTTTATGCCCATTTTCATTTATGAAGAACGCTCTTCAGATAACACTGAGTCCTCAGCCACTGGATATGCGTATACGTGTGTGAGTGTGCTAGTGCTTTCATGTACATGTGTTTATTTGTGGGTGCATCCACGTGGGTGTAATATGAAATATGAATAGTGCCTTAAATTTGTATTACCTTCCCTTTTCTACATTATATTTACATTGATAGCTCCATTTTCCTTTTCAGAGGGACGTGAGAAAAGTGTAGGTAAGTTTTCAAAAATCCCATTGCTTCCAAACCCATTAAAATGACAGTTTTCTCCTGGCATTATCATTTCCTGCCTTTGAATCTACATCCGTCCTCTGCCTTGCTCTTCTCCTGGATGCCGGCCCTTCCCTCCCCAATTATACGTGTATGCATTTCATTCTTAATTACCTCAATGGAACGTCATCTCCCAACCATCCATAATTTCCCATTCCTCCTCTTTTCATTCCTTACCTTTCTTTCTCGATGGACACTGGCTTTTTCTGTTTTCTAGAGCCATGCAGTTGTTTCACTGAGAAGTTGCTGGGATGAAGGGCACTAAGTTGACAGGCACATTGTTTGTCTTCCTGAAACACAATCCAAAGATAGGAACTCTGTCACATATGCCAAGTCCAAGAGACCATTTCCCTGCCAAAGACACTGCCTCAAACATGTAGAGATGAGAGAAGATGTCTATCATGTGAGTGACATCTGTCCATCCACTGTCCTCTCCTTTATAAATATCAATTATTAGTTAATGGGAACTTGAGGCTCATTTATCCACTGCTCTTTAACATGTTATCCAAGGATTTCCAGGTTAAAAAAAATTTTACTTGATTCTCATAGAAAAATTTTAACGAAAAATCAATTGCACTTTCAGTAATGCAATATTAATTTTGCCAATTTGAAATTCCTGATAAATAATTATAGGACTTATACCTCAGGAATTGGTCCATTATAACATACCTCTAAAATACCACTTTTCATTAAAATTTCATGACATGCCATTACCTAATATGATATCAAATATTTTTCACACTACAGGAATAAACTTTTTGTTTATTGAACTATTCTCAATGTACAATATTGTGTTAGATTCAAGTGTAGAGCAACGTGATTCAGATATACATGCACATAATCTTTTTTCAGATTACTTTCCATTATAGGTTATTTCAAGACATTGAATATACTTCCCCATGTTATACAGGAAATCCTCATTGCTTATATCTATTTTATACATAGCACAGTGTATCTGCTAATTCCATATTTCTAATGATCCCTCTCCCATCTTTTTTCCCCTTTCGTGGCCTTAAGTTTGTTTTCCATGTCTGTGTGTCTGTATCTGTTTTGAAAATTAATTCATTTGTATTACTTTTTTAGATTCCATATATATGTTATTTAATACTTGTCTTTCCCTGTATGGCTTGCTTCACTAGTATGGTAACCACTAGGTCTATCCACGTTGCTGCAAATGGCATTCTTGTGTTCTTTTTTATGGCTCAGTAGTATTCCGGTGTGTATATATACACCACTTCTTCTTAATCCAATCATCCATCAATATACATTTAGGTTGTTTTCATGTCTTGGCTGTTGTGAATAGTGGTGCAGTGAACATGCAGGTGCATGTGTCTTTTTCAAGGAAAGTTCTGTCCGGATACATGCCCAAGAGTGGGATTGCTGGGTCATATGGTAGTTCTATGCATAGTTCTCTAAGGTACCTCCATACGGTTCTCCATAATGGTTGTACCAATTTACATTCCCACCAACAGTGTAAGAGGGTTCCCCTTCCTCCACATCCTATCCAGCATTTCTAGTTTGTAGATTTTCGTTTCCCCACTGAAAGCCAAATACCTCACTTAATCATACAAACTGAAGAGTGAAAGCCTAACTACTGACAAAAAGTGATTACTAACTTTATAAAAAAAAAATTACCCCCAGAACTAACATTTCTAAAATCCTCTCTCAATATAGTAAAATGACTCAGGTTATGCCCCTCTCCATTTCTGGAAATGGTTCTTAGCAAAAGTGACTATTTGGTCACTCTGAATGTGTTAGCATGTGTGTGTGTCTCCATGGGTCTGGGTGCTCCCGTATATAAATGGTTCCATATGTGTGTTACTGTTTTGTGTTTGTGTGTACCAGACTATGAATGAGATGCACTTTAAATGCAAATTTTTAGTAAGAGTGAATTATCTTTGTTTTTTGAGGTTTGCATTGATCTTCTCATTTTATTTTTCAGCGGAACTTCGGAAAGTATTTGGTAAAGTTTTCTGACATTCTTTGCCTCATAACCTTGAAATGATGCTAATGTTCCCTGCATTTCTATCTGCATGACACCCACTGCTTCTCTTTCCCTTCTTTGCCCTCCAATTTTTTGAATTAGACTACTCCCATTTTAATATCTTCTGTTTGGTTTTCCCCATTCTATGCCTTCCCACGCCTTGATTTTCATGGAGTATCTTTTCTTTCCTATAAACATTAGATTTATTTCCCTAGTTTATACATCTCCAGAGACTTGTTGATTTGACTGTAATTTTAAATGTAATGTAAAAAACAAGAGGTATTAGGCTGATGAGCACACCTCTTCCATCCTGTGTACGTTTTCTGATAAATGACCACTGAGGTAGAATCATTGTCACTTTTCAAGTTCAAGGGACAATAACCATGCAACTGATACTGGCCCAAACTTGAAGTGGAAAGCAAACTCCACATTTGCTGAATGAAGTTTCTCTACCTTCTGCTCAGTCAAAGGCTCATTTTCTCCTGTCATCCACTGGCCAAGAATGGAGTGAGCTCTAAGTTAACTCTCCCACAAACCTTGATCTTATTAATCAGTTGTTCCCAGGTATATAAATAGTTTACCTAAAATAGTGTGGCATCTTAGCTTTCAAAATTACTCGTTCCGCAACCTGCAAATGTTCTTACTGTGTTTAGAAGGATATCATCTGTCCAGGGAAGGTCACGTGATAACAGATCTCTCATTAATGAAATGTTATGTTAGTGAAATGAAGAGTGATATTGCTTGGCAAACTGTAATGAGTTTTTACAGAAAACGCTAAGTCAAACACTAAGATTTTCCAACCTCTATACTCTTGATATGTTTTCACTTACATTTTTGTTTTGGAGAAATTGCATTTAGCCATCTATCTCTTTACACTTTATAGGAAGCTAAGAGTGCCTAAGTCTCCATTAACCCATGTGTAGAGGAGGATTGACTCTTTACTGTATGTTTCCTCATCACTCTTTTTCTGGCCACACCCACAGCATGCAGAAGTTTCAGGGCCTGGGATCAAACCCAAGCCACGCTAGGACCTGGGCCACAGCTGTGACAACACCAGGTCCTTAACCTGCAGAGCCACCAGGGAACTCCATCATCCCTTATTAAATACATCTCTAGTATATCTGCTCATGGAACATTTTTATTCTGAAAAAGGTAGGCAGCCCAACACAAGCCCAATGACTGAAAATGCTTAATCGAGAGGAACTCCTATTCTGCTTCCTCTGATGAGGCCATTTCCAATCTTACATTCATGTGGGAACCAGAAAGTATGGACTTAAACCTGCACTACTTCCCATTACTTACTTGGACATTGAACCTCATGATTTAGATTCTCCTAAGTGGAGGGCCACTTGAACTTGAAATTTTTGACCTCTCCTCTTGCTGCCATTGACCTCTTGTTTTTAGTGGATAGGTGTTTCCTTCATTTTATTTGACTGATTAGTTAAAGCCAAAAGGTATATCTCACAACTTATATCACTTTGTACCTAAGCAGGTTTCATACGATTCCCATAACTTTGTCTTCAACACGCAGTTCCCATCTACCCCAACACCTGCAGACATAAAACTTACATGATTTTTCTTGTTATTTAGTCATTGCAGATCAAAGTTGCCTTCTGCATTGGTTATTCAGTTTACTTCCATTCCTGCTTCTGTGATTTCTCTTCTTGATACAATCTAGGCAGACATTTTGTGTCAGCTAAATGTCACTAACATTAATAATTACACATTGCAAAGTTCTGCCACTTTCAAGCTTCTGCAGTACGAGGTTTTTTCCAAATATGCTCAGCTGTTTGAGTTACAACCACTTTCACTCTCATTTAGGACTGAAATCCCTTCTTTCACATGAACGTGATTTCATTAAGAAGGGCTTCCCTTAGGCATTATCTAACATAGCAATTTGTATTTCAGGGATAATAAATTTGCATTTCAGGGATCAAACCTGCATCATCCTCATGGAGAGTCAGGTTCTTAACCCCCTGGTCCACAATGGGAACACTATTTTTGCCACTTTCAAGCTTCTGAAGTATGAGTTTTCTCTATGACATGTTCAGTTGTTTTATTTACCACCACTTCCACTCACTTTTAGTACTGAAGTCCCTTCTTTTCATGTGATTTCATTCAGATGCGCTCACTTAGGCATTAGCTTACATAGAAACTCACATCACAGGAGTTTGCCCATCCCAGGAGAAAAGTGTGAGCAGAATCATCCAGGAAACAAACCCTGCCCTTCCTCTACAGCACAGTTTCTGCCCTGAATCAATTCTTCCTTTATCACAGAGGTGTTATACTACCTTTATAGAAGCTGCTTGTGACTTTACACGAAGTCATTTATAATCTCAGTTCTTTTCTCACCAGGATTTGTGGACAAGTGGGAAGTTCTGTTTTTTGTCTGATTGGTGAGATTGCATTTGAACCTGGTGGTCCACTTCTCAGAAGTGTGCGTCAGTTTTGACCACCCAGAAAACTACGGCAGCACTGAAATTTGTGTCTTTCTCCCTCCCTGACATTGTATCTTCTTTGTGAATTCTCTTTCTTGCTTGCTTGCTTGTTAATGATAATAGGGAAGAAGAAGTTAAGTCACATGAACGTTTTTCCCTGTTTAAGATGTTTCCTTTCTTACTGCACTTTCTCCTTTAAATCCCATTCAATCACCTTTTTCAACACCAATAAATGCATATTTTTACATGAGTTTCTTGGAATCTTACTCTTCCAACAGAATTGCCATCTTTGTCATTTATTTATTTCTCAAAATTGCTTCTTTGATTTGTCCAGTGGTGCAGTCTATGTATATATTTTGTCAGACTCAAGTAAATTCTGTTAATCATACACCTCTGGGTATTGGCATTTTCTCTGTAGCCTGTGTGAAGGTTTTGTCCAAGATTAAAATCATTTGACTTAGACCTGCTTCCCTACAAGCTAAGCTTATTTTCCTTTCCTTTCATGGGGTTTAACTGAGAAGACCTTCACTTGGGCATTAGCTGAAATAGAAATTCACAAAACACGAGGTTATGTATTGTCAATGGATGAAAATATTGCAGATAGAAGAGCCCAGAAAACATGTCCCTGTGCACCTCTGGAAGCAGTGCTCAGGATGCTCTAATTTAGTTACTATTGCTACTTTATACCCTTTGGCTATCACAAAACTCGATTTAACTATACATATTAATTAAATGCCATCAATTGTTTAAATCTTTCAAAAGATAATAAATGCCTCTACTCCAAGGGATCAAGAACATTTTTAAAAGGTGATTAAGAAAACTGCTCTTCCTAAATTTTTTCTCAGTGAAATCATTCATTTTATGCCCATTTTCCATTTGAGGAGAACACTTCTTTGGACAAAATTGAGCTCTCGAGCACTGTATTTGTGTATGTTTGTGAGTGTTTGTGTGATGATAAGATATGTGTTTGCATTGCATGTTTGTGTTTATACTTATCTGCTTCCTGATGGGTTTAATTTATGTATAAATTTTGCATTGCAATGATTTTTTGTTGTATTTCTCTTCAGTTTTCAGAAATATTTCAGAAAAAACATTGGTGAATTATTTCTTATATTCTTTAGCCTCAAAATACTTTGTAATGATGGTTCTTCTGTTGTCTTTAATATTCCCAGCCTTTTATCAATATGGTATTCATTAGCTTACACTTCCTTGAGATATCTACTATTGTAACTCAAATTTTTGGTTACAGAATTAACTCATATTTCTCTCCTGATTGTCCTCCCTCCCCTCTTATTTGTAGAATATTCTCTGAATAGAAGAGAGCAGTCTTCAGCCATTGTTGGTAGGTTCATTAAATGTGTAAATGTCTTTGTCTGCTGCCAATATATTATATTTTGCTTTCATGTTTTTCAAAAAATTAGATTTTTATTCATGCTTGTTTTCAGAGGTATTTAACTTAATCTTTCCATGTTATCTTTCAGATGATCTCCAGGGAAAAAATGGTAAATTTCTGAGAAGTGTCCACTCCAATAACTCTTCCAGTGACTGCTTCTATGATATCTTTAACATTATGTGCTTTTTTTATCATTATGCTACCTATTGGTTCCTCCTCTCCTTCATGTCCGTTCTTCTCTACCCAATTTTTGGATATGAATGTCCTCCTTATTCTCTTATTTCCACTCTTTTCCCCAGTGTCCCATCAATTCCCATTGCATCTTTTTTTTTTTTTCCTTTTAGGTTTTTAGGGCCACACCCGTGGCATATCGCGGTTTCCAGGCTAGGGATCAAATCAGAGCTACAGGTGCCAGCCTATGCCACAGCCATAGCAACAGCAGATCTGAGTCATTTCTGCGACCTACACCACAGTTCATGGCAACGCCAGATCCTTAACCCACTGAGAGAGGTCAGGGATTGAACCTGTGTCCTCATGGATACTAGCTGGGTTCCTTAACTGCTGAGGCATGACAGGAACTCCCATTGCATCTTTTTAAATCCATACCTTTCCTTCCCTACAACATTGGCTTTCTTTACCTTCCAGAGACTTGCCACATTTGTATTGTGAATTTGTCGACTAAATGGGTTTGAACTAATAGGAACAGGATTTTCACATTCTGTATATTTTTCTGGAAACTGCCCATGACCTTAGGGCATTTTCAAGTATCCAGGTTGAAGGGGCCATTACTATGCTATTGATACCTCCCCAAACCTGAAAAGAAAAGAGGATTCCAAGTTTGTGGAATAAAGTTTCTCCCTCCATCTCACTGTCAAAGAATGTATAAATTCGGATGTCATCCACTGGTGAAAGATGACACTGGTCTCACTGTTTAAGTGTTCTTTATCGTATTAACCAAGTGTTGCTAATTTTACAAGTACTTCATCATATGTTCCTGGATTTTTTCTCATCTACATTAAATATTTTTTATTCTTTTTCATTTTTTATTCAAACAATTGTTAATACTAAAAACTGCTATGCTGTTTCAGTGTTTGAACAAGAAGAACAGTACCATTTAAGGAAAGTTTGTGTACAATACATATCTCAGTTCAGAATTTTTTATATGAATATGAATGAAAAGAGATGGTATTACCCTAGGATAAATCCAAAATATGTTAATAAGGCACTAATATAGTTGGATTAACTATTCAAAGTTTACCATCCCTTTTTATAATCATATTTTCAATTACATTTTGGTTGACAGATTGAGTGGAATTTAGGAAGACATTTAGTCAATGCATCAAGCAGACTTCATAGGACTATGGCAACAGATAACAGTTTTTGTCAGAGGGGTACTTTTCTGCACACTTTTCCATTACATTTTGGATACTTGTCCCATATATGTGAGCAACTTGGTTTTTCATGGTGAAAATGCAGGAAGGCCCAAGGCAAGATCAATGATGGTCATAACTTATACCAGAGGAAGTTCTACTCTATGTTCTCTCATTATTTCCTTTCTTCTCTTAAATCCTTTGGCGCAAAATATGAAGCCATATAAAAAAACAGCATCGCCTTTCATGGGTTACATGGCATTTGGAAACCTTTGATTCCAATTCTTAGGAATGTGGGTCACGTTTAAGGGAAAATGAACAACGAAAAGATTTCAAATCATTGCCCTTTCCTTTTCCTGATGTTGTGCTTTCATTTGTAGTTTAAATGGCTATTTCTTCTTTTTATCTTTCAGCTAAGAGTGAACAGAATAACGGCAAGTCCCTTTAAATATTTTACACCTTGTATTTTGTTATGTTTTGTCTGTTTCTTCACCATGTGTCTTTGATGCTCCGCGGTATTCTTTCTCAACTCCAACCGACCTATATAACGCTACCTCATAATATTTTCATTTCATTGTTATTTCTACTGAAATTTATCATGTTCATAGGTTATTCAATGCCCCATTTTCCTTTGACTTCCCCTATCCTTCCTATTCATGTGGAAATTTCCTTTTTGTCAAATATATTGATACAAATTAACTTGTAAAAACTTTGCTATTTTTAAAGTTCTTTGTCCAAAATGGTTGACTCATTTGATTGAGAAGCCCATTCACTGCCAATTAACAGTTCACTTCTTTTCCTTTTCTCTGACTTCCTGAAAGTAAGCATCCTTGAAGAAAAGTTAGAAATCAAACTCCCATAAAACACAGCTAAACATTAATCTCCTGAAAAATGACATGAAGAGAAGCACCCATCAACCTGACCTGACCTGAATGTCCTATAAAAGCAGTAGTTCAGGATTCTGTAATCCAGTGTTTGGTGAGTTTATATACCAATGCTACTAGCACTGTAGGAACAGTGAGTGTATTTATTTAGCAGAAATCAGATGACTTATAAACATGAAAAACTGAGTAATAAAAGAGTAAATACTTTCAAAAGGAATCATGAAAACTTTTATCAGTTTCATTACCAGAAATAATATTTCTCACTGTCTCAATGGAAAATATGTATTCATTTTCCCCTCTTCATTCATTTAATACCATTCATTTCTTAAAAGTGAGCTTTCAGAAACAGTTTGCATGTTGGCTTGCATATGTTTATTTGTCTGTGTCTGTGTTTTCTACTTGTCTGCATCTTGACAATTTAATTTTGCATACAAATTTTTCAGTGAATCTGAATTTCATTCGTTTCATTCCAATGATATTTACATTGTATTTTGTTTTTATTTTACAGATGTACTTCAGAAAAAATATGGTAAAACCTCTTTTATACCCCTTCACCCCCCAAACACTGTAGAACACCTGCGTTCGTGGTGTTGTAAAGATATCCCAGCTTTTAGCCAACGTGTCACCACTGGCTTGCCCTCTGCCAGATCTCTGCTATTCTGGCACAATATTGCAGTTAGGGACTCTCCCATATTCCTCCCTTCTCTGCTCTTGCAAAGCCTGTATGTTCCAATATAGTCTGTGGGTCAAGTGTAAACTTGAGGGGCATCCCTGCACTGCCTCTGAGCACATTACCCAAAGGTCCCTGGGTACTCAAAAACCTCCCATGGCTTCTCCTAGAATTTTTTTAAAAGCCAATGAAAGCAGTTTTAATTCATTCTTTTTTACTTCATTGACACAGCTGTCAATTTTGCAAACTCCAACTACTTCAAATATTTGTAGAAGGATTTCATAGCTTAAGGAAAGATCAATAATAATAATCATAATACATTTTTGATTTCTAAGTTTTCATGCGAATGACACAAGGAACTACTGTCCTACAATGTTCCCAGAAGGCTTTTCATAAAACGCAAACGTAGTCTTTAGAAGTTTAATATCCTGTTTTTCTAATGACATTTTTGTCAGTGTCCTTTCGTTTTCAGAGGGAATCAAATTCACCTCTCAATGCATGTAGCTGGCTTCATGTAGCCCCTGCCACAGGCCTTGCTTGGAACCAATGGAAGTTTTTTCCTCTCTGCTTCCTCCTCTCTTTTCAAGTAACTCTGTCTTGTGTGAGTGTGTATTTGCATTTTAGTCTCAAAAGGGGATTGAATAAGATGAGCTTTATTTTGCCATGAGTGAAAATAGAAATTCGCCAAAAACAAAGTGATGTAATCATTGCTGAATGAAATGTGAACGCAGACAGGTTCCCAAGAGCCAAACCCTGCACTTTCTCTAGCAGCAGCTCTTGAGTATCCTCTAATCCATTGTCCATGGATACCTTAAAAACAAAGTTACAACCACGAAGAGAAGCGATGATTTATATCTGGCAGTGACAAAGAATGTCTTAAAGGTATCCAACCAAAGAGTAAGGGCCCGAGCGTTGTCCAGATAATTTGAGAACTTTGTACAAAGGTAACTACCATCACTAATGATACTGAAATTTTCCCACCAGTCAGTAACCTCATGTTTCCTGCTTTAGTTTTGACCAGTATTCTCAGGACAAAAGGAAGTTTCCAGGCACACTGGTACATAGGTGTGTGCCTATGTGTGTGTGTGGATTTGTCTAAATCTGGATGCAATTAATATTGTATGTGAACTTGTTCCCATCAGAGCACAGCGAAAACAAATACAACTAGGAACCATGAGGTTGCGACTTCGGTCCCTGGCCATGCTCAGTAGGTTAATGATCCTGCATTGCCCTGAGCTGTAGCGTAGGTTGCAGACGTGGCTCGGAACCCACATTGCTGTGGCTGTGGCATAGGCGGGCAACTCATTAGACCTCTAGCCAAGGAACCTTCATGTGCCGCAGGTGCAGCCCTAAAAAGCCAAAATGACTGAATAAATAAATAAATTCCCCTCGAGCTGTGAATCCCATAGTAATTATCTGGCCTTTCCGTTTTATTTTTCAGATGATCCTCAAAAGAAATTCGGTAAGTATCTCTGACGACCTCTTTGTTTCCACAGCCTGTATTAAACATTCAGGTTTTTGGTTCTTTCGGCATCCCCTCTCTTCTTACCTATATGCCATCTTTTGGCTCACATGTCATCTCCATGTCTTCCCTCTCCTCCCTCAAGGTTTCTGTTTATGGACATCTCCCATCCTAAGTTCTCTCCGTTTCTTTTACCCGAGACCTGATTCCTTCTCGCTGCTTCCCACTTCACTTCACAGGGTCCTTCCTGTAAACATGGTCTTAACTCTGGCATCCAGAGTCTTGGCAGGTTCGTTTTGATTTTGTGAGAAGAAGGGGAGAGACTGATGGACATGTGGCTTCTGTTCCACGTTTAGTTTCTGGAACACTTCCATTAACTTAGACTCTCTGTCATACAGCAAAGTTCAAGGGGCCATTCTCATGCCATTGATGCCTCCCCAAAGCTTATGAAATAAAACAAGACTGCAAATTTGCTGAGTGATGGTTTCCCAAAGCTTGTCTTCTAAAGAGTGTGTAGACTCAGTTCTAATCCATTGATCCAGGTGGGCTTTGGGCTCTTACTTCCAATGCTCCCGGTCGTTTCCTGCAGTCTTTTCGCAGGTGCACAGAGATTTTACACACCATTTCACGGATTTCTTTTCTTTTATGTCAGAGCACTTCCTCTGTCTTCTTCTTGCATGATATTGACATAGTTATTAATTTATCACATTGAGACAAGCTTTAAGTGTTTGTAGACGCACTGTGTACACTGGGGAGAATTAATTTATACTCTAGTTCTCCAACCTGCAATTTTCTATGACTGTCATGAGAGGCTATCGCCCTAGGATACTCCTCGGTGTTTTTAATGAAACACTGATATAAACTAAGATAACACGGCTACGGACAGGGTTTTGGCTAGGTGGATGCTCTTACTATGGACTTCCTCATAGGTACGGGACTCCCGTATGTGTCCATGTTTACACTGTATTCTGGAAAAAGGAGAAGGCCAAGTGAGAGACAAATGATTGCTACTGTTTATCCCAGAAGAAGTCCTATTCCACTTTCCCTCGCACCATCATTTTCTGTCTTTGTGGCTTTGCCTCAAGCAGTGAGGGGGTGGGGGAGGTAAGACAACACTGCCACCGATTCACACCATGTCCTGTGAACATCTGTGCTTCCATTTCTAAAAACATTGGTCCCTTTGAGACGTGGCCTAAGCTCAGAAAGCACTTCCCAGTTCTGTCAGCCGCCCAGCAGAGAGAGCCAAAGGGTTCTTTGGGTGGTGGTGGTGTTTTGTTTGTTTTCTACCACACTGGTAGAGTCGTTAACAACATAAGTCTTTGCCTCTAAGGAAATGTTCCAATTATGATTCTGTTTTCAAATGGATAGTATTGAGGAACATTTTTTAGATGTCTGTAGCAGGTTTCATAGGATGTCTTCTATACATTGTTTGGACAAATGGATGCTTTTTCTCCTTGCTTTCTCATCCATCTCTCTCTCTCTCTCTCTCTCTCTCTCTCTCTCTCTCTCTCTCTCTCTCTCTCTCTGGTAAGTACCTCTCTTGTGTGTGACTGTGTGTTTGCAGTTTATTCTGAGAAGGTAGAAAGTCTAGTGCAGAACCAGTGATGGATCCTGTTCATCCCAGGGGAAGTCCTTTCCTACTTCCTCCCATGCTGTCACTTCCAGTCTTGGTTCCTCTGACTCACCAAGGGGTGAGGGGAGGTAAAACAAGCTTGTTGGGATTTCTGAAAAGACTTCCAGCCTTCAAGAAAGTTGGGTCAGGTCGAACCACAGAGAAAAGCCTGGATGGTTTGCAAATGTTTTGTCCTTGTCTTGTCCTCCCTTTTGGTCCTCATTTTCAGTGGTTTTTGAGTGTTTTCCCTTTGATGATAGCAGTAATGATGAAGAGAAAAGGCTCCAGCCCCAGGAATGCCCTTCCCTGTCTATCTCGTCATCGTTTCATCCTTTTCCGGTACCTTTGGCTTCTAATCTCTGGGACAGTGTTCTTCAACACCGGCACATCATACTGCTCTGTGGTTTTGACTCATGACCTTGTTTTTCCAACCATCATTCACCATGTCTTTATTTCTCATGCAAGTTCCCCCATTATGTTTTCTTTCATTTTTGTCCCTTTGTCTCAACTGATGTAAACAGACCTCTTCTGCCATGTAAATTTCGTCAATCACATATTTGTGAAGAACTGGCCTCTTTAGGAACTAGTGTGAACATTTTGTCGGATAGATAACCAAGTTACTTGATTCTGACCCCCTTACCTTAGGTTTACCGTGTCATTTCCTTTCTTTCATGTATTTTCGTTAAGATGAGCTTCACTTAGAAGTGACCTGAAACAGAAACGCATATAAAACAAAGTCATACATTAACTGGTTGAAGAAAGTTTTGGAATGAGGCATGCAGGACCCTCGACTTCTCTTTCAGCTCGTAGGGTGATTCCGTGTTCTTTAACTCAGTGAGCGTGGCTGCCGTGCACAGCAAGAGCAGTCACAATAACGCATAGACGACATACTTAGCACCAGTCAAGCAACCTCATCAAGGCTAACAACTCAAGTGACAGATATGTAAACAATCTGAATGCGACCAACATAATTTTTTTAAGGTGGCAACTGGGAGAAATAATGTTTCTTCAGTCCAGAAAGTTCACTCATTTTTCTGCTTTTCATTTTATAAAGAAAGTCTTCGCAGTAAAAGTGCTTTCAGCCGCTGTTTGTGTGCATGCATGCATGTGTGTAGATGTGTGATTGTTTATCAGTATCCTGACAAGATTAATCTTACACAGTTTTCAATAAATTTGCATTTTCGTTGTGTTTTGTCCAATGAAATTTACATGGATTTTCTATTTTATTTTCCAGAAGAACTTCAGGAAAAAATTGGTAAGCTTTCCCTGACATTCCTTTGGTCCCCCCAAAAACCTTTAAAATAACTGCTTTCCAAATGTCGAACATTTCCTGCCTTTTGGCTGATTTGTCATGCATTGACTCACATTTCTGCTGAAGGTCCATCATTCTAACCTGAATCGCTGCTTGTGGATTTCTCCCATATTTCTTTCACCATTGCTGTTTCACAGCCTATGTAAATTTTTATATCATCCATTTGTCAAGTGTAAATGACACAGGCCATTCTTTTGCTGCTTTGAAACTATCACCCAAGTATTTCCAGGCCTGCAGATGTTTTAAACGATGTTTGAAATTTCCAGTGATAGGATTGTTGCTTTATGCTTTTCGTTTTTACTGACGCAGTTATCAATTTGGCAACCTGCGATTGTTTCAGTATTTGTAGAATGATCTTACATCTTAAAGAAGTTCAGTGGTGACACACCTCCCTGTTCTGACTTTTTAAGGTGAATGACAGGAGAGGCTTATGCCCTGAAACGTTTTCAAAACTTGGCACTTTTTCAAATTTCAAAAGTTTTTATCAAATAGTTCATATTAATATCGCCTTTGGTTATGACACTTCCCAGTTATGTTTTTGATTTCAGAAGGAATGGCATTTAGGAATATCCCTTCATGCCTGTAGCAGCCTTCATGCAACTGCTGTGACACCAACATCATTTTGGACAAATGGGTGCTTTCTTTCTCTTTGCTTTGCTAGATTCTCTTCTCTTTTTTAAGTGATGGTCACATGCGGTTGGGTGTTTGCACTTTGCAAATCACTGACATCAAATGAGCTAGATTTGACGTGAGTTAAATTAGAAATTTAAAAAGCAAGGTTACCTAAGCATTTCTTCGGAACACTGCATAATCTCTGGAAGCAGTGGGTTCAGTGCTCTCTAACTCCCTGCCTCTGGGTGCTGGATACAGCACACCTACAGCAATCATGAGGGTTGAGGAGTTTTACGTAGCAGCAGCCGAGGAACGCTTGAAGTCCATGAGACAGATCAATAAAGGTTGAAGTAACATCCAACTAGGTCTAGAACACTTTTAAAAAGTAATCTCAATTACTGTGGTCCCTGAAATTTTGCCTACATCGGTAAAGTCATTCATTTTCTTATTTTTACTTTTTGAACCCTGAAATGATATTATTTTACGTAATATTTCCTGAGTTTTATTTTCCTCATACCACAGTAACTGTTCCAACTCCTTCTTGCATTTTTAATGGACATAGTTGTTAATTTAGCAAACTGCAATTAGTTTTTTGATTTTGGGAGAACGACTTTATACACTAAAGGAAAGTCACATATAACGTATTTCTCAATTTTGGAATTTTATGTGAATGACATGAGAAGCTATAGTCCTACGAGACACCTAAGAGACTTTTTCACAAAGCAATAATATGACCATTAAAAGCTTACCATCCTTCTTTTCCCAATAAGAATTCAGCTATATTTTTCTCTGCAGTTCTAAGGAATTTAGGAATATATATATTCTGTATACGGAGCAGTCCTCGTACGACTAGAGGTCTAGATACTGTATTAGACAGATGGGTCCTTCTACTGTAGGCTTCTTCATGACTAGTTAGTACACATCTCAAATGTGTCTGCAAGTCTGGATTGTATTCTCAAAAAAGAAGAGGTTCCACTGAAAGGCAAATGACTGATGCTGCTTATCCTTGGAGTCCTGTTCTGCTTCCTCTCATTGAGTCATTGGCTCTCTTTGCTCCTTTACTTCGAGGAGTTGCGGGGAGAGGCCCATGTAATACAACTACCTGCCTCTGACTGCAAGACGTCCTGTGGAATATTACGTTTCTAGTTCCTAAAGCACTCGTCAGTTGGAACTAAGAAGCAGACTATGAAAGGGTTTCAAATGTGTGTCCTCTTTTTAAGCGTTGCGCTCTCATTTTCAATGAATTGGTGTGTTCTTCTCCTTTTTCTGCAGATGAGATTGAACCAAAAAAGGGCAGGTCAATAATAGGCTTTCAACTTTTCCTGCTTGTGGTTTCATTTGTTTCTGGCTTCTTTGGGTAGCTTATCAATCAAAAATGCAATGTGTTTCTATCTATACCTGGACACTGTTTAATCTGCTTCCTGCAGCTCCTTACCTCCCGGTAACCATCTTCCTCAGCTCTAAAACGCACATACTATGACCTGATTTTCTCTTATTCTCTTCGTTCACCAGACAGTGTTTGCCGTCACCACGTGTTGTTCAGTTTCCCCCTTTATGACCTCTTTCATCTGTCTTGTCCTCATAATCAACTTGGTCAAATAGATTATTGCCAATATAATTGATGGGCTGGGTATTTTTGAAGGTTGTGATGTATGCATTTTCTTCCAAGACAAAGGCAGGCCATTTGCTTTACAACCTTCCCTTCTGCCATTTGATATCACAATTCTCTTCCTTTCCACTCAAGTTAGCCAAATATCTTATTAAAGCTGGCCAGTCAAAGCATGAAAGTCTAAATCACATAAAAAGGGATCAATCAGTCTTTTAGAAGCCCGTCATCATCATGTCTACTGTTTCTGATTTTTACTCATTCACTAAATCATCTCCCTTTCTGCCTCTCTTCACTGTTGTGGACTATTCCCTGAATAAACATGAGTTCTCAGCCAGTGTTGGTGTGTTGGTGTATTGGTGTGTTGGTGTGTGTGTTTGCAAGCAGTCTGTGTGTGTGTGTGTGTGTGTGTGTGTGTGTGTTTATCAGCATCCTGATATGTTTAAAGGCACTTGAGTTTTCTGCATGATATTTCCCAACATATTTACGCTGACTTTTCCATTTTATCTTTCAGAAGGACCACAGAACTTAGGTAAATTTTCTGACCATGCCTTCCTCCCACATGTCCTCAGGATGACTCCTTTCTTGGTGTCTTTAACTTTCTCTGCCTTTTGATCTATGTGTCATTTCTTGGCTCACCCTCTCCCTGGGTGTTGTTCGTATTCCCCGCTTATGATCTCTTCCATCTGTCTTGTTTGTGGAATCCATGTAGACAGACCCATTTTGCCACAACTGGTAGCACCAGTGTCTTTGATTTCTCCATCTAGATTTCCCTCGGGCTGCTCCACCATGGGGTGCTGCAGTGGCTGATGGTTTGAATATGGGCAGCATTTGTTGTTTACTGGAAAAGCAGGCCATATTCTTTGTTTTTTTTTTTTTTTTTTCCTTTTACTGAAAGGCAGGCAATATTTTTTTTCTTCAAATCCAAATATTCCCCTCTTTTCTTTTCTTCAGTCAATCATAAAATTCACTTTCTCTTTTCTAAAATAAAAATGTATTTCTTTGGCATGTTTCGGGGGGGGTACTTTTTATTTGTTTGATTTCTGATTACATTCATCTTACGTATTTACTCTGAAGTGGAAGTTTTAACTTTATTTTAATTTTCTGTATTGGTTTTCCTTGATACTTTCATGAGTTTTCCATTATATTTTCCAGATCAAGTCCAGAAAGAAATGGGTAAATTTTTTTGACAATTTTTAACAGATGTATTTCTTTAAAACATCTTTTCCCACCATTTCTCAACATTCCCTCCTCCCTGCTCCTGTCCGCCCTTTAGCTTCTTGTGGGTTTCACGTTACCCTATCTTCTCTTTGACGTCCTGAGGTCCTCCCACATGACGTTCCCTTCTCACCATCTCTCTGGCTGTTATTCCTTCCAGTTTCTTCCTTGCTATACACCCAGGTGGTGTTCTACCTCCCTGGTGATTACCCTAATTTCATGATAAGGTTGGTGAGATGAAGGCGATTCGCTTAAGCTGAGTGTGGTCATTGCCATTCGAGAGAAGGCTTCCTTTCCCTTGGGTTCTCCAAGTGCTCTGAGGTGGAGTGCCTCTTGCTTTACAGATGATCGTGTTCTGGCTTTTAGGGGAAGCATTCAGACTCCAAAGCTGTTGCATGAGATGAGTTCCTTCTTTGTTGACTGTGTAAACACTGTGTACACTGATGTCAAGCGTATTCTTGAAACGAGCCAGTCTGCTTTGCTTGACCCTATTCCCAAGGGATATTGGTAATAGTTTTGCGTGACAATGTGGGATTTTTCCTTTTAAACAATCATGATTACTCTCCTTTCTTTTTTATTTTAATTCGTTTAATAATTACTCCAACACATTTCTCTTACACATACACTTTTCCGTCAATCAAATAAACGTGACTGACAATATATTTCCGGCGTCAATGGCTGTTTTCTAAGATAACCCTACATCATTTCTGAGAGCCTAGTGCAAGAACTACAAAATCCTCATGTCCCAACGTATCACGTTACAACCCTGAAACTGTAGTGAGGTTTTCAGGTGGCATTCATTAACTTGAGCAATTGCATTTCTTTGGAAATGGACGTTACTTAGGTAGCTTTTAGACACAAATACTGGCAAACTAAGATATTACCTGCATTTCCCTTATGATGCTAAGAAATCTTGTTTAGAAATACATGCATGATTGTGTGTTTTCTCTCAGCTAGGATGATGGCTCAGTTCAAGGATGGTGAGTAATGCTTATCTCTCAGAAGTTGTCATTCTTTTCTCTCTCTGAGATTCTGCCCCCCACAAGCAAAGGGATGCAGAAATATAACAAATATGTTTATAGTAGGCAAAGCAGCATTGGAACCATTGCCTCTGTAGAGTCCAGCACTTGGAATAAATTCCCTCTGAAGTGCAAACAAACCACTAGCAATTCAGCATGGGTTTCCTCCTCCCCCCCTTCTATCCTTCCATCCTCCCTCCCTTTCTTCCTTTTACCCGCCCCCCTTCCCACTCCTCCTCCACACCCCCAACCTTTGAGGTTTCTACATTTCTGTCCTCCATCATGTGTGGAACAAATTGACTATGAAGCTAGAAGACAGAGAGGAAAAAAAAAAAAAAAAAGTCCAAAGAGCTCCCGAAAGGAAATGTGACAGAGACAGGGAGAAAGGGAAAACACTGGGAGAGAAAAGATGGAAGGAAAAAACGGAAAAGGGTTTCCGATTTTGTTCTTTTCCAACCTGGAAAAATGCACCATTATACCCTGGGGAGGGACACGGACTCTGATAAAGAATCTCCTACGACCAAAGATGTTTTAAATGAACCCCTGCCGTGTGCAAAATCATATGCTGAAAAAGACAGAAACTCCAAGCATTCATTTCATCAACTCAACACATTACTCCTTATTTTCACAAGTGGTGTGTATGGGATAGTAAATCTTAATCGTTTCATTACTTTCAATTACACCTGACATTGTTTTTTGAGTGTAGGCAAAATGGTTACTGTCTGCTAAGATCTGAGGAAACGAAAGGGAAAAATATGTTATTCGATCAAATTTATCATCTCCCCTATTGCCTCTCCATCCTGAAGACATTATAAATAGTTATCCTGGGTGAATGTTGGATAAGTAGGACATGGGGATGGGGCAGGCCTTCTTCAGACATACTTTAGCAGATCAGAAATAGAGGCTTAGGTATATGAAAGAGTATTTTCTTTGGTTGCTGTTATTCTTGAGTTAAACCTTAGGAATGTATGTATCACCACAGAATTCTGGACAGCCAGGCCGCTTTGTCTGTCAGATGGTAGGTTCTCACGTTCACTTGTTCCTTGCAGATTGGAGGAGAGAACAGTTGCTGAATGGTGAGTCTGTGGTGGTCCAACAGAGGCCCTGCTCATTGTGGGGGAGTCTCAGGGGAAGACGGGTGCAGGGGAGCTGCACAAAAGGGAGACCCTCTGGCCCAAGCCTACTGACCTTTCCCAGAAACGTGATGACCACTTTTCTTTGCACTAACTCTGGCTCTGGACGCAGCCAGATATGACGGCAAGTCCCATTGATAGTTTTCACATCATTGTATTTCTGGCATGCTCCATCTGTTTCTTTACCACGTGTCTTTGATGCTCAGTGATCAACCTTCTCAACACCAACCTACACATATAAACTTATGTGTAAACGCCCACCTACATGTATAACGTGACATCTTAAGGTTTTCATTTCATTGTTATTTCAACTGACATTTATCGTCTTCGCAGGTTATTCCTTGGATTTTCCGTATCCTTGCTTCTCAAGCAGAAAATTCCTTTTCACCAAATATAGCCTAATAACAATTAACTTGTAAAATTTTGCTGTTTTTCAAGTTTCTTTGTCCAAAATATTTTCTGTCATTTGACTGAGAAGCCCATTCACTGCGAATTAATTTTATGTCTTTTCCTGTCATCTGACGTTGTGAAAGTAAACGTCATCGAGGTAATGTTAATAATCAAACTCCCATAAGATACAGTTACGCAGTAGTCGGCGGACAGAATGCTGTGACCAGAGGCCCCCATCACCCTGACCTGACCTGACCTGACCTGCGTGTCCTGTAAAAGCCCTAGTTCAGGATTCTTTAATTCAGGGTCTCGTGGCTTTATAGAGCAAAGCCACCACGGTAGGGACATTGAGGCTATTTACTAAGCACAAGTCACACAACTTATACCCATAGAAACGTGAGGAAGGACAGACCAAATATTTTCAAAAGGAATCATGAAGAGATTTATCAGGTTCATTACCAGCAATAAAGTTCTCCTTTTCTCAATTGAAAACATGTATCCACTTATGGAATATGATCCATTTCTCAAAAGGGAGCTTTCAGACACTGTATGTGTGCGTGCATGTGTTTATTTCTGTCAGTGTGTCTGTGTTCTGTTTTTTCTTGCATCTGGATAATGTAATTTTACTAAAAAATGTTTCAACCAATCTGAATTTCATTTGTGCTTCTTTCCAATGAAATTTACATCGCCTTTTCATTTTGTTTTACAGAAGGACTTCAGGAAAAATATGGTAAAGCCTCTTTTATATCCCCTCACCCCCCAAACACTGTAGAACACCTGCGTTCGTGGTGTTGTAAAGATATCCCAGCTTTTAGCCAACGTGTCACCACTGGCTTGCCCTCTGCCAGATCTCTGCTATTCTGGCACAATATTGCAGTTAGGGACTCTCCCATATTCCTCCCTTCTCTGCTCTTGCAAAGCCTGTATGTTCCAATATAGTCTGTGGGTCAAGTGTAAACTCGAGGGGCATCCCTGCACTGCCTCTGAGCACGTGACCCAAGTGTCCCCAGGTATTCAAAGACTTCCCATTGTTTTACCTAGGAATTTTTTATTTAGAACCAATGAGAGTAATTTTCATTCTTTCCTTTTTACTTCATTGACACAGCTGTCAATTTTGCAAACTCCAACTACTTCAAATATTTGTAGAAGGATTTCATAGCTTAAGGAAAGATCAATAATAATAATCATAATACATTTTTGATTTCTAAGTTTTCATGCGAATGACACAAGGAACTACTGTCCTACAATGTTCCCAGAAGGCTTTTCATAAAACGCAAACGTAGTCTTTAGAAGTTTAATATCCTGTTTTTCTAGTGACATTTTTGTCAGTGTCCTTTAGTTTTCAGAGGGAATCAAATTCACCTCTCAATGCGTGTAGCTGGCTTCATGTAGCCCCTGCCACAGGCCTTGCTTGGAACCAATGGAAGTTTTTTCCTCTCTGCTTCCTCCTCTCTTTTCAAGTAACTCTGCCTTGTGCGAGTGTGTATCTCCATGTTAGACTCAAAAGGGGACCGAAATAAGATGAGCTTTATTTTGCCATGAGTGAAAATAGATATTTGCCAGAAACAAAGTTATGTAATCATTACTGAATGAAATGTGAACACAGACAGGTTCCCAAGAGCCAAACCCTGCATCTTCTCTAGCAGCAGTTCTTGAGTATCCTCTAATCCATTGTTCATGGATACCTTATTAAACAAAGTTACGACAAGGAAGAGAAGTGGTGATTTGTATTTGGCAGTGACGAAGAATGCCTTAAAGGTATCCAACCAAAGAGTAAGGGCCCGAGCGTTGTCCAGATAATTTAAGAGCTTTGTACAAAGGTAACCACCATCACTAATGATCCTGAAATTTTCCACCAGTCAGTAACCTCATTTTTTTCGGCTTTAATTTTGGACCGGTAATCTCAGGACAAAAGCAGCTCTCAGGCACGCTGCTACATAGTTGTGTGCCTGTGTATGTGTGCGGGTTTGTCTAAATCCCGATGCATTTAACGTTGTAGGAGAACTTGTCTCTAAATTTCAATTTCCCTGTGGTTGGAATCCATTATAATTATCTGGGTGTTTCCTTTTTATTTTTTCAGATGATCTTCAAAAGAAATTCGGTAAGTATCTCTGACGACCTCTTTGTTTCCACAGCCTGTATTAAACATTCAGGTTTTTGGTTCTTTCGGCATCCCCTCTCTTCTTACCTATATGCCATCTTTTGGCTCACATGTCATCTCCATGTCTTCCCTCTCCTCCCTCAAGGTTTCTGTTTATGGACATCTCCCATCCTAAGTTCTCTCCGTTTCTTTTACCCGAGACCTGATTCCTTCTCGCTGCTTCCCACTTCATTTCACAGGGTCCTTCCTGTAAACATGGTCTTAACTCTGGCATCCAGAGTCTTGGCAGGTTCGTTTTGATTTTGTGAGAAGAAGGGGAGAGACTGATGGACATGTGGCTTCTGTTCCACGTTTAGTTTCTGGAACACTTCCATTAACTTAGACTCTCTGTCATACAGCAAAGTTCAAGGGGCCATTCTCATGCCATTGATGCCTCCCCAAAGCTTATGAAATAAAACAAGACTGCAAATTTGCTGAGTGATGGTTTCCCAAAGCTTGTCTTCTAAAGAGTGTGTAGACTCAGTTCTAATCCATTGATCCAGGTGGGCTTTGGGCTCTTACTTCCAATGCTCCCGGTCGTTTCCTGCAGTCTTTTCGCAGGTGCACAGAGATTTTACACACCATTTCACGGATTTCTTTTCTTTTATGTCAGAGCACTTCCTCTGTCTTCTTCTTGCATGATATTGACATAGTTCTTAATTTATCACATTGAGACAAGCTTTAAGTGTTTGTAGACGCACTGTGTACACTGGGGAGAATTAATTTATACTCTAGTTCTCCAACCTGCAATTTTCTATGACTGTCATGAGAGGCTATCGCCCTAGGATACTCCTCGGTGTTTTTAATGAAACACTGATATAAACTAAGATAACACGGCTACGGACAGGGTTTTGGCTAGGTGGATGCTCTTACTATGGACTTCCTCATAGGTACGGGACTCCCGTATGTGTCCATGTTTACACTGTATTCTGGAAAAAGGAGAAGGCCAAGTGAGAGACAAATGATTGCTACTGTTTATCCCAGAAGAAGTCCTATTCCACTTTCCCTCGCACCATCATTTTCTGTCTTTGTGGCTTTGCCTCAAGCAGTGAGGGGGTGGGGGAGGTAAGACAACACTGCCACCGATTCACACCATGTCCTGTGAACATCTGTGCTTCCATTTCTAAAAACATTGGTCCCTTTGAGACGTGGCCTAAGCTCAGAAAGCACTTCCCAGTTCTGTCAGCCGCCCAGCAGAGAGAGCCAAAGGGTTCTTTGGGTGGTGGTGGTGTTTTGTTTGTTTTCTACCACACTGGTAGAGTCGTTAACAACATAAGTCTTTGCCTCTAAGGAAATGTTCCAATTATGATTCTGTTTTCAAATGGATAGTATTGAGGAACATTTTTTAGATGTCTGTAGCAGGTTTCATAGGATGTCTTCTATACATTGTTTGGACAAATGGATGCTTTTTCTCCTTGCTTTCTCATCCATCTCTCCCTCTCTCTCTCTCTCTCTCTCTCTCTCTCTCTCTCTCTCTCTCTCTCTCTCTCTGGTAAGTACCTCTCTTGTGTGTGACTGTGTGTTTGCAGTTTATTCTGAGAAGGTAGAAAGTCTAGTGCAGAACCAGTGATGGATCCTGTTCATCCCAGGGGAAGTCCTTTCCTACTTCCTCCCATGCTGTCACTTCCAGTCTTGGTTCCTCTGACTCACCAAGGGGTGAGGGGAGGTAAAACAAGCTTGTTGGGATTTCTGAAAAGACTTCCAGCCTTCAAGAAAGTTGGGTCAGGTCGAACCACAGAGAAAAGCCTGGATGGTTTGCAAATGTTTTGTCCTTGTCTTGTCCTCCCTTTTGGTCCTCATTTTCAGTGGTTTTTGAGTGTTTTCCCTTTGATGATAGCAGTAATGATGAAGAGAAAAGGCTCCAGCCCCAGGAATGCCCTTCCCTGTCTATCTCGTCATCGTTTCATCCTTTTCCGGTACCTTTGGCTTCTAATCTCTGGGACAGTGTTCTTCAACACCGGCACATCATACTGCTCTGTGGTTTTGACTCATGACCTTGTTTTTCCAACCATCATTCACCATGTCTTTATTTCTCATGCAAGTTCCCCCATTATGTTTTCTTTCATTTTTGTCCCTTTGTCTCAACTGATGTAAACAGACCTCTTCTGCCATGTAAATTTCATCAATCACATATTTGTGAAGAACTGGCCTCTTTAGGAACTAGTGTGAACATTTTGTCGGATAGATAACCAAGTTACTTGATTCTGACCCCCTTACCTTAGGTTTACCGTGTCATTTCCTTTCTTTCATGTATTTTCGTTAAGATGAGCTTCACTTAGAAGTGACCTGAAACAGAAACGCATATAAAACAAAGTCATACATTAACTGGTTGAAGAAAGTTTTGGAATGAGGCATGCAGGACCCTCGACTTCTCTTTCAGCTCGTAGGGTGATTCCGTGTTCTTTAACTCAGTGAGCGTGGCTGCCGTGCACAGCAAGAGCAGTCACAATAACGCATAGACGACATACTTAGCACCAGTCAAGCAACCTCATCAAGGCTAACAACTCAAGTGACAGATATGTAAACAATCTGAATGCGACCAACATAATTTTTTTAAGGTGGCAACTGGGAGAAATAATGTTTCTTCAGTCCAGAAAGTTCACTCATTTTTCTGCTTTTCATTTTATAAAGAAAGTCTTTGCAGTAAAAGTGCTTTCAGCCGCTGTTTGTGTGCATGCATGCATGTGTGTAGATGTGTGATTGTTTATCAGTATCCTGACAAGATTAATCTTACACAGTTTTCAATAAATTTGCATTTTCGTTGTGTTTTCTCCAATGAAATTTACATGGATTTTCTATTTTATTTTCCAGAAGAACTTCAGGAAAAAATTGGTAAGCTTTCCCTGACATTCCTTTGGTCCCCCCAAAAACCTTTAAAATAACTGCTTTCCAAATGTCGAACATTTCCTGCCTTTTGGCTGATTTGTCATGCATTGACTCACATTTCTGCTGAAGGTCCATCATTCTAACCTGAATCGCTGCTTGTGGATTTCTCCCATATTTCTTTCACCATTGCTGTTTCACAGCCTATGTAAATTTTTATATCATCCATTTGTCAAGTGTAAATGACACAGGCCATTCTTTTGCTGCTTTGAAACTATCACCCAAGTATTTCCAGGCCTGCAGATGTTTTAAACGATGTTTGAAATTTCCAGTGATAGGATTGTTGCTTTATGCTTTTCGTTTTTACTGACGCAGTTATCAATTTGGCAACCTGCGATTGTTTCAGTATTTGTAGAATGATCTTACATCTTAAAGAAGTTCAGTGGTGACACACCTCCCTGTTCTGACTTTTTAAGGTGAATGACAGGAGAGGCTTATGCCCTGAAACGTTTTCAAAACTTGGCACTTTTTCAAATTTCAAAAGTTTTTATCAAATAGTTCATATTAATATCGCCTTTGGTTATGACACTTCCCAGTTATGTTTTTGATTTCAGAAGGAATGGCATTTAGGAATATCCCTTCATGCCTGTAGCAGCCTTCATGCAACTGCTGTGACACCAACATCATTTTGGACAAATGGGTGCTTTCTTTCTCTTTGCTTTGCTAGATTCTCTTCTCTTTTTTAAGTGATGGTCACATGCGGTTGGGTGTTTGCACTTTGCAAATCACTGACATCAAATGAGCTAGATTTGACGTGAGTTAAATTAGAAATTTAAAAAGCAAGGTTACCTAAGCATTTCTTCGGAACACTGCATAATCTCTGGAAGCAGTGGGTTCAGTGCTCTCTAACTCCCTGCCTCTGGGTGCTGGATACAGCACACCTACAGCAATCATGAGGGTTGAGGAGTTTTACGTAGCAGCAGCCGAGGAACGCTTGAAGTCCATGAGACAGATCAATAAAGGTTGAAGTAACATCCAACTAGGTCTAGAACACTTTTAAAAAGTAATCTCAATTACTGTGGTCCCTGAAATTTTGCCTACATCGGTAAAGTCATTCATTTTCTTATTTTTACTTTTTGAACCCTGAAATGATATTATTTTACGTAATATTTCCTGAGTTTTATTTTCCTCATACCACAGTAACTGTTCCAACTCCTTCTTGCATTTTTAATGGACATAGTTGTTAATTTAGCAAACTGCAATTAGTTTTTTGATTTTGGGAGAACGACTTTATACACTAAAGGAAAGTCACATATAACGTATTTCTCAATTTTGGAATTTTATGTGAATGACATGAGAAGCTATAGTCCTACGAGACACCTAAGAGACTTTTTCACAAAGCAATAATATGACCATTAAAAGCTTACCATCCTTCTTTTCCCAATAAGAATTCAGCTATATTTTTCTTTGCAGTTCTAAGGAATTTAGGAATATATATATTCTGTATACGGAGCAGTCCTCGTACGACTAGAGGTCTAGATACTGTATTAGACAGATGGGTCCTTCTACTGTAGGCTTCTTCATGACTAGTTAGTACACATCTCAAATGTGTCTGCAAGTCTGGATTGTATTCTCAAAAAAGAAGAGGTTCCACTGAAAGGCAAATGACTGATGCTGCTTATCCTTGGAGTCCTGTTCTGCTTCCTCTCATTGAGTCATTGGCTCTCTTTGCTCCTTTACTTCGAGGAGTTGCGGGGAGAGGCCCATGTAATACAACTACCTGCCTCTGACTGCAAGACGTCCTGTGGAATATTACGTTTCTAGTTCCTAAAGCACTCGTCAGTTGGAACTAAGAAGCAGACTATGAAAGGGTTTCAAATGTGTGTCCTCTTTTTAAGCGTTGCGCTCTCATTTTCAATGAATTGGTGTGTTCTTCTCCTTTTTCTGCAGATGAGATTGAACCAAAAAAGGGCAGGTCAATAATAGGCTTTCAACTTTTCCTGCTTGTGGTTTCATTTGTTTCTGGCTTCTTTGGGTAGCTTATCAATCAAAAATGCAATGTGTTTCTATCTATACCTGGACACTGTTTAATCTGCTTCCTGCAGCTCCTTACCTCCCGGTAACCATCTTCCTCAGCTCTAAAACGCACATACTATGACCTGATTTTCTCTTATTCTCTTCGTTCACCAGACAGTGTTTGCCGTCACCACGTGTTGTTCAGTTTCCCCCTTTATGACCTCTTTCATCTGTCTTGTCCTCATAATCAACTTGGTCAAATAGATTATTGCCAATATAATTGATGGGCTGGGTATTTTTGAAGGTTGTGATGTATGCATTTTCTTCCAAGACAAAGGCAGGCCATTTGCTTTACAACCTTCCCTTCTGCCATTTGATATCACAATTCTCTTCCTTTCCACTCAAGTTAGCCAAATATCTTATTAAAGCTGGCCAGTCAAAGCATGAAAGTCTAAATCACATAAAAAGGGATCAATCAGTCTTTTAGAAGCCCGTCATCATCATGTCTACTGTTTCTGATTTTTACTCATTCACTAAATCATCTCCCTTTCTGCCTCTCTTCACTGTTGTGGACTATTCCCCGAATAAACATGAGTTCTCAGCCAGTGTTGGTGTGTTGGTGTATTGGTGTGTTGGTGTGTGTGTTTGCAAGCAGTCTGTGTGTGTGTGTGTGTGTGTGTGTGTGTGTGTGTGTTTATCAGCATCCTGATATGTTTAAAGGCACTTGAGTTTTCTGCATGATATTTCCCAACATATTTACGCTGACTTTTCCATTTTATCTTTCAGAAGGACCACAGAACTTAGGTAAATTTTCTGACCATGCCTTCCTCCCACATGTCCTCAGGATGACTCCTTTCTTGGTGTCTTTAACTTTCTCTGCCTTTTGATCTATGTGTCATTTCTTGGCTCACCCTCTCCCTGGGTGTTGTTCGTATTCCCCGCTTATGATCTCTTCCATCTGTCTTGTTTGTGGAATCCATGTAGACAGACCCATTTTGCCACAACTGGTAGCACCAGTGTCTTTGATTTCTCCATCTAGATTTCCCTCGGGCTGCTCCACCATGGGGTGCTGCAGTGGCTGATGGTTTGAATATGGGCAGCATTTGTTGTTTACTGGAAAAGCAGGCCATATTCTTTGTTTTTTTTTTTTTTTTCCTTTTACTGAAAGGCAGGCAATATTTTTTTTCTTCAAATCCAAATATTCCCCTCTTTTCTTTTCTTCAGTCAATCATAAAATTCACTTTCTCTTTTCTAAAATAAAAATGTATTTCTTTGGCATGTTTCGGGGGGGGTACTTTTTATTTGTTTGATTTCTGATTACATTCATCTTACGTATTTACTCTGAAGTGGAAGTTTTAACTTTATTTTAATTTTCTGTATTGGTTTTCCTTGATACTTTCATGAGTTTTCCATTATATTTTCCAGATCAAGTCCAGAAAGAAATGGGTAAATTTTTTTGACAATTTTTAACAGATGTATTTCTTTAAAACATCTTTTCCCACCATTTCTCAACATTCCCTCCTCCCTGCTCCTGTCCGCCCTTTAGCTTCTTGTGGGTTCCACGTTACCCTATCTTCTCTTTGACGTCCTGAGGTCCTCCCACATGACGTTCCCTTCTCACCATCTCTCTGGCTGTTATTCCTTCCAGTTTCTTCCTTGCTATACACCCAGGTGGTGTTCTACCTCCCTGGTGATTACCCTAATTTCATGATAAGGTTGGTGAGATGAAGGCGATTCGCTTAAGCTGAGTGTGGTCATTGCCATTCGAGAGAAGGCTTCCTTTCCCTTGGGTTCTCCAAGTGCTCTGAGGTGGAGTGCCTCTTGCTTTACAGATGATCGTGTTCTGGCTTTTAGGGGAAGCATTCAGACTCCAAAGCTGTTGCATGAGATGAGTTCCTTCTTTGTTGACTGTGTAAACACTGTGTACACTGATGTCAAGCGTATTCTTGAAACGAGCCAGTCTGCTTTGCTTGACCCTATTCCCAAGGGATATTGGTAATAGTTTTGCGTGACAATGTGGGATTTTTCCTTTTAAACAATCATGATTACTCTCCTTTCTTTTTTATTTTAATTCGTTTAATAATTACTCCAACACATTTCTCTTACACATACACTTTTCCGTCAATCAAATAAACGTGACTGACAATATATTTCCGGCGTCAATGGCTGTTTTCTAAGATAACCCTACATCATTTCTGAGAGCCTAGTGCAAGAACTACAAAATCCTCATGTCCCAACGTATCACGTTACAACCCTGAAACTGTAGTGAGGTTTTCAGGTGGCATTCATTAACTTGAGCAATTGCATTTCTTTGGAAATGGACGTTACTTAGGTAGCTTTTAGACACAAATACTGGCAAACTAAGATATTACCTGCATTTCCCTTATGATGCTAAGAAATCTTGTTTAGAAATACATGCATGATTGTGTGTTTTCTCTCAGCTAGGATGATGGCTCAGTTCAAGGATGGTGAGTAATGCTTATCTCTCAGAAGTTGTCATTCTTTTCTCTCTCTGAGATTCTGCCCCCCACAAGCAAAGGGATGCAGAAATATAACAAATATGTTTATAGTAGGCAAAGCAGCATTGGAACCATTGCCTCTGTAGAGTCCAGCACTTGGAATAAATTCCCTCTGAAGTGCAAACAAACCACTAGCAATTCAGCATGGGTTTCCTCCTCCCCCCCTTCTATCCTTCCATCCTCCCTCCCTTTCTTCCTTTTACCCGCCCCCCTTCCCACTCCTCCTCCACACCCCCAACCTTTGAGGTTTCTACATTTCTGTCCTCCATCATGTGTGGAACAAATTGACTATGAAGCTAGAAGACAGAGAGGAAAAAAAAAAAAAAAAAGTCCAAAGAGCTCCCGAAAGGAAATGTGACAGAGACAGGGAGAAAGGGAAAACACTGGGAGAGAAAAGATGGAAGGAAAAAACGGAAAAGGGTTTCCGATTTTGTTCTTTTCCAACCTGGAAAAATGCACCATTATACCCTGGGGAGGGACACGGACTCTGATAAAGAATCTCCTATGACCAAAGATGTTTTAAATGAACCCCTGCCGTGTGCAAAATCATATGCTGAAAAAGACAGAAACTCCAAGCATTCATTTCATCAACTCAACACATTACTCCTTATTTTCACAAGTGGTGTGTATGGGATAGTAAATCTTAATCGTTTCATTACTTTCAATTACACCTGACATTGTTTTTTGAGTGTAGGCAAAATGGTTACTGTCTGCTAAGATCTGAGGAAACGAAAGGGAAAAATATGTTATTCGATCAAATTTATCATCTCCCCTATAGCCTCTCCATCCTGAAGACATTATAAATAGTTATCCTGGGTGAATGTTGGATAAGTAGGACATGGGGATGGGGCAGGCCTTCTTCAGACATACTTTAGCAGATCAGAAATAGAGGCTTAGGTATATGAAAGAGTATTTTCTTTGGTTGCTGTTATTCTTGAGTTAAACCTTAGGAATGTATGTATCACCACAGAATTCTGGACAGCCAGGCCGCTTTGTCTGTCAGATGGTAGGTTCTCACGTTCACTTGTTCCTTGCAGATTGGAGGAGAGAACAGTTGCTGAATGGTGAGTCTGTGGTGGTCCAACAGAGGCCCTGCTCATTGTGGGGGAGTCTCAGGGGAAGACGGGTGCAGGGGAGCTGCACAAAAGGGAGACCCTCTGGCCCAAGCCTACTGACCTTTCCCAGAAACGTGATGACCACTTTTCTTTGCACTAACTCTGGCTCTGGACGCAGCCAGATATGACGGCAAGTCCCATTGATAGTTTTCACATCATTGTATTTCTGGCATGCTCCATCTGTTTCTTTACCACGTGTCTTTGATGCTCAGTGATCAACCTTCTCAACACCAACCTACACATATAAACTTATGTGTAAACGCCCACCTACATGTATAACGTGACATCTTAAGGTTTTCATTTCATTGTTATTTCAACTGACATTTATCGTCTTCGCAGGTTATTCCTTGGATTTTCCGTATCCTTGCTTCTCAAGCAGAAAATTCCTTTTCACCAAATATAGCCTAATAACAATTAACTTGTAAAATTTTGCTGTTTTTCAAGTTTCTTTGTCCAAAATATTTTCTGTCATTTGACTGAGAAGCCCATTCACTGCGAATTAATTTTATGTCTTTTCCTGTCATCTGACGTTGTGAAAGTAAACGTCATCGAGGTAATGTTAATAATCAAACTCCCATAAGATACAGTTACGCAGTAGTCGGCGGACAGAATGCTGTGACCGGAGGCCCCGTCACCCTGACCTGACCTGACCTGACCTGCGTGTCCTGTAAAAGCCCTAGTTCAGGATTCTTTAATTCAGGGTCTCGTGGCTTTATAGAGCAAAGCCACCACGGTAGGGACATTGAGGCTATTTACTAAGCACAAGTCACACAACTTATACCCATAGAAACGTGAGGAAGGACAGACCAAATATTTTCAAAAGGAATCATGAAGAGATTTATCAGGTTCATTACCAGCAATAAAGTTCTCCTTTTCTCAATTGAAAACATGTATCCACTTATGGAATATGATCCATTTCTCAAAAGGGAGCTTTCAGACACTGTATGTGTGCGTGCATGTGTTTATTTCTGTCAGTGTGTCTGTGTTCTGTTTTTTCTTGCATCTGGATAATGTAATTTTACTAAAAAATGTTTCAATCAATCTGAATTTCATTTGTGTTTCTTTCCAACGAAATTTACATCGCCTTTTCATTTTGTTTTACAGAAGGACTTCAGGAAAAATATGGTAAAGCCTCTTTTATATCCCCTCACCCCCCAAACACTGTAGAACACCTGCGTTCGTGGTGTTGTAAAGATATCCCAGCTTTTAGCCAACGTGTCACCACTGGCTTGCCCTCTGCCAGATCTCTGCTATTCTGGCACAATATTGCAGTTAGGGACTCTCCCATATTCCTCCCTTCTCTGCTCTTGCAAAGCCTGTATGTTCCAATATAGTCTGTGGGTCAAGTGTAAACTCGAGGGGCATCCCTGCACTGCCTCTGAGCACGTGACCCAAGTGTCCCCAGGTATTCAAAGACTTCCCATTGTTTTACCTAGGAATTTTTTATTTAGAACCAATGAGAGTAATTTTCATTCTTTCCTTTTTACTTCATTGACACAGCTGTCAATTTTGCAAACTCCAACTACTTCAAATATTTGTAGAAGGATTTCATAGCTTAAGGAAAGATCAATAATAATAATCATAATACATTTTTGATTTCTAAGTTTTCATGCGAATGACACAAGGAACTACTGTCCTACAATGTTCCCAGAAGGCTTTTCATAAAACGCAAATGTAGTCTTTAGAAGTTTAATATCCTGTTTTTCTAGTGACATTTTTGTCAGTGCACTTTAGTTTTCAGAGGGAATCAAATTCACCTCTCAATGCGTGTAGCTGGCTTCATGTAGCCCCTGCCACAGGCCTTGCTTGGAACCAATGGAAGTTTTTTCCTCTCTGCTTCCTCCTCTCTTTTCAAGTAACTCTGCCTTGTGCGAGTGTGTATCTCCATGTTAGACTCAAAAGGGGACCGAAATAAGATGAGCTTTATTTTGCCATGAGTGAAAATAGATATTTGCCAGAAACAAAGTTATGTAATCATTACTGAATGAAATGTGAACACAGACAGGTTCCCAAGAGCCAAACCCTGCATCTTCTCTAGCAGCAGTTCTTGAGTATCCTCTAATCCATTGTTCATGGATACCTTATTAAACAAAGTTACGACAAGGAAGAGAAGTGGTGATTTGTATTTGGCAGTGACGAAGAATGCCTTAAAGGTATCCAACCAAAGAGTAAGGGCCCGAGCGTTGTCCAGATAATTTAAGAGCTTTGTACAAAGGTAACCACCATCACTAATGATCCTGAAATTTTCCACCAGTCAGTAACCTCATTTTTTTCGGCTTTAATTTTGGACCGGTAATCTCAGGACAAAAGCAGCTCTCAGGCACGCTGCTACATAGTTGTGTGCCTGTGTATGTGTGCGGGTTTGTCTAAATCCCGATGCATTTAACGTTGTAGGAGAACTTGTCTCTAAATTTCAATTTCCCTGTGGTTGGAATCCATTATAATTATCTGGGTGTTTCCTTTTTATTTTTTCAGATGATCTTCAAAAGAAATTCGGTAAGTATCTCTGACGACCTCTTTGTTTCCACAGCCTGTATTAAACATTCAGGTTTTTGGTTCTTTCGGCATCCCCTCTCTTCTTACCTATATGCCATCTTTTGGCTCACATGTCATCTCCATGTCTTCCCTCTCCTCCCTCAAGGTTTCTGTTTATGGACATCTCCCATCCTAAGTTCTC
Source organism: Sus scrofa (assembly GCF_054392235.1). NCBI lineage: Eukaryota > Metazoa > Chordata > Mammalia > Artiodactyla > Suidae > Sus > Sus scrofa. The sequence continues at coordinate 28,864,324 of NC_139389.1, read as the reverse complement.
TCCGTTTCTTTTACCCGAGACCTGATTCCTTCTCGCTGCTTCCCACTTCATTTCACAGGGTCCTTCCTGTAAACATGGTCTTAACTCTGGCATCCAGAGTCTTGGCAGGTTCGTTTTGATTTTGTGAGAAGAAGGGGAGAGACTGATGGACATGTGGCTTCTGTTCCACGTTTAGCTTCTGGAACACTTCCATTAACTTAGACTCTCTGTCATACAGCAAAGTTCAAGGGGCCATTCTCATGCCATTGATGCCTCCCCAAAGCTTATGAAATAAAACAAGACTGCAAATTTGCTGAGTGATGGTTTCCCAAAGCTTGTCTTCTAAAGAGTGTGTAGACTCAGTTCTAATCCATTGATCCAGGTGGGCTTTGGGCTCTTACTTCCAATGCTCCCGGTCGTTTCCTGCAGTCTTTTTGCAGGTGCACAGAGATTTTACACACCATTTCACGGATTTCTTTTCTTTTATGTCAGAGCACTTCCTCTGTCTTCTTCTTGCATGATATTGACATAGTTCTTAATTTATCACATTGAGACAAGCTTTAAGTGTATGTAGAAGCACTGTGTACACTAGGGAGAATTAATTTATACTCTAGTTCTCCAACCTGCAATTTTCTATGACTGTCATGAGAGGCTATCGCCCTAGGATACTCCTCGGTGTTTTTAATGAAACACTGATATAAACTAAGATAACACGGCTACGGACAGGGTTTTGGCTAGGTGGATGCTCTTACTATGGACTTCCTCATAGGTACGGGACTCCCGTATGTGTCCATGTTTACACTGTATTCTGGAAAAAGGAGAAGGCCAAGTGAGAGACAAATGATTGCTACTGTTTATCCCAGAAGAAGTCCTATTCCACTTTCCCTCGCACCATCATTTTCTGTCTTTGTGGCTTTGCCTCAAGCAGTGAGGGGGTGGGGGAGGTAAGACAACACTGCCACCGATTCACACCATGTCCTGTGAACATCTGTGCTTCCATTTCTAAAAACATTGGTCCCTTTGAGACGTGGCCTAAGCTCAGAAAGCACTTCCCAGTTCTGTCAGCCGCCCAGCAGAGAGAGCCAAAGGGTTCTTTGGGTGGTGGTGGTGTTTTGTTTGTTTTCTACCACACTGGTAGAGTCGTTAACAACATAAGTCTTTGCCTCTAAGGAAATGTTCCAATTATGATTCTGTTTTCAAATGGATAGTATTGAGGAACATTTTTTAGATGTCTGTAGCAGGTTTCATAGGATGTCTGCTATACATTGTTTGGACAAATGGATGCTTTTTCTCCTTGCTTTCTCATCCATCTCTCCCTCTCTCTCTCTCTCTCTCTCTCTCTCTCTCTCTCTCTCTCTCTCTCTCTCTCTCTGGTAAGTACCTCTCTTGTGTGTGACTGTGTGTTTGCAGTTTATTCTGAGAAGGTAGAAAGTCCAGTGCAGAACCAGTGATGGATCCCGTTCATCCCAGGGGAAGTCCTTTCCTACTTCCTCCCATGCTGTCACTTCCAGTCTTGGTTCCTCTGACTCACCAAGGGGTGAGGGGAGGTAAAACAAGCTTGTTGGGATTTCTGAAAAGACTTCCAGCCTTCAAGAAAGTTGGGTCAGGTCGAACCACAGAGAAAAGCCTGGATGGTTTGCAAATGTTTTGTCCTTGTCTTGTCCTCCCTTTTGGTCCTCATTTTCAGTGGTTTTTGAGTGTTTTCCCTTTGATGATAGCAGTAATGATGAAGAGAAAAGGCTCCAGCCCCAGGAATGCCCTTCCCTGTCTATCTCGTCATCGTTTCATCCTTTTCCGGTACCTTTGGCTTCTAATCTCTGGGACAGTGTTCTTCAACACCGGCACATCATACTGCTCTGTGGTTTTGACTCATGACCTTGTTTTTCCAACCATCATTCACCATGTCTTTATTTCTCATGCAAGTTCCCCCATTATGTTTTCTTTCATTTTTGTCCCTTTGTCTCAACTGATGTAAACAGACCTCTTCTGCCATGTAAATTTCATCAATCACATATTTGTGAAGAACTGGCCTCTTTAGGAACTAGTGTGAACATTTTGTCGGATAGATAACCAAGTTACTTGATTCTGACCCCCTTACCTTAGGTTTACCGTGTCATTTCCTTTCTTTCATGTATTTTCGTTAAGATGAGCTTCACTTAGAAGTGACCTGAAACAGAAACGCATATAAAACAAAGTCATACATTAACTGGTTGAAGAAAGTTTTGGAATGAGGCATGCAGGACCCTCGACTTCTCTTTCAGCTCGTAGGGTGATTCCGTGTTCTTTAACTCAGTGAGCGTGGCTGCCGTGCACAGCAAGAGCAGTCACAATAACGCATAGACGACATACTTAGCACCAGTCAAGCAACCTCATCAAGGCTAACAACTCAAGTGACAGATATGTAAACAATCTGAATGCGACCAACATAATTTTTTTAAGGTGGCAACTGGGAGAAATAATGTTTCTTCAGTCCAGAAAGTTCACTCATTTTTCTGCTTTTCATTTTATAAAGAAAGTCTTTGCAGTAAAAGTGCTTTCAGCCGCTGTTTGTGTGCATGCATGCATGTGTGTAGATGTGTGATTGTTTATCAGTATCCTGACAAGATTAATCTTACACAGTTTTCAATAAATTTGCATTTTCGTTGTGTTTTCTCCAATGAAATTTACATGGATTTTCTATTTTATTTTCCAGAAGAACTTCAGGAAAAAATTGGTAAGCTTTCCCTGACATTCCTTTGGTCCCCCCAAAAACCTTTAAAATAACTGCTTTCCAAATGTCGAACATTTCCTGCCTTTTGGCTGATTTGTCATGCATTGACTCACATTTCTGCTGAAGGTCCATCATTCTAACCTGAATCGCTGCTTGTGGATTTCTCCCATATTTCTTTCACCATTGCTGTTTCACAGCCTATGTAAATTTTTATATCATCCATTTGTCAAGTGTAAATGACACAGGCCATTCTTTTGCTGCTTTGAAACTATCACCCAAGTATTTCCAGGCCTGCAGATGTTTTAAACGATGTTTGAAATTTCCAGTGATAGGATTGTTGCTTTATGCTTTTCGTTTTTACTGACGCAGTTATCAATTTGGCAACCTGCGATTGTTTCAGTATTTGTAGAATGATCTTACATCTTAAAGAAGTTCAGTGGTGACACACCTCCCTGTTCTGACTTTTTAAGGTGAATGACAGGAGAGGCTTATGCCCTGAAACGTTTTCAAAACTTGGCACTTTTTCAAATTTCAAAAGTTTTTATCAAATAGTTCATATTAATATCGCCTTTGGTTATGACACTTCCCAGTTATGTTTTTGATTTCAGAAGGAATGGCATTTAGGAATATCCCTTCATGCCTGTAGCAGCCTTCATGCAACTGCTGTGACACCAACATCATTTTGGACAAATGGGTGCTTTCTTTCTCTTTGCTTTGCTAGATTCTCTTCTCTTTTTTAAGTGATGGTCACATGCGGTTGGGTGTTTGCACTTTGCAAATCACTGACATCAAATGAGCTAGATTTGACGTGAGTTAAATTAGAAATTTAAAAAGCAAGGTTACCTAAGCATTTCTTCGGAACACTGCATAATCTCTGGAAGCAGTGGGTTCAGTGCTCTCTAACTCCCTGCCTCTGGGTGCTGGATACAGCACACCTACAGCAATCATGAGGGTTGAGGAGTTTTACGTAGCAGCAGCCGAGGAACGCTTGAAGTCCATGAGACAGATCAATAAAGGTTGAAGTAACATCCAACTAGGTCTAGAACACTTTTAAAAAGTAATCTCAATTACTGTGGTCCCTGAAATTTTGCCTACATCGGTAAAGTCATTCATTTTCTTATTTTTACTTTTTGAACCCTGAAATGATATTATTTTACGTAATATTTCCTGAGTTTTATTTTCCTCATACCACAGTAACTGTTCCAACTCCTTCTTGCATTTTTAATGGACATAGTTGTTAATTTAGCAAACTGCAATTAGTTTTTTGATTTTGGGAGAACGACTTTATACACTAAAGGAAAGTCACATATAACGTATTTCTCAATTTTGGAATTTTATGTGAATGACATGAGAAGCTATAGTCCTACGAGACACCTAAGAGACTTTTTCACAAAGCAATAATATGACCATTAAAAGCTTACCATCCTTCTTTTCCCAATAAGAATTCAGCTATATTTTTCTTTGCAGTTCTAAGGAATTTAGGAATATATATATTCTGTATACGGAGCAGTCCTCGTACGACTAGAGGTCTAGATACTGTATTAGACAGATGGGTCCTTCTACTGTAGGCTTCTTCATGACTAGTTAGTACACATCTCAAATGTGTCTGCAAGTCTGGATTGTATTCTCAAAAAAGAAGAGGTTCCACTGAAAGGCAAATGACTGATGCTGCTTATCCTTGGAGTCCTGTTCTGCTTCCTCTCATTGAGTCATTGGCTCTCTTTGCTCCTTTACTTCGAGGAGTTGCGGGGAGAGGCCCATGTAATACAACTACCTGCCTCTGACTGCAAGACGTCCTGTGGAATATTACGTTTCTAGTTCCTAAAGCACTCGTCAGTTGGAACTAAGAAGCAGACTATGAAAGGGTTTCAAATGTGTGTCCTCTTTTTAAGCGTTGCGCTCTCATTTTCAATGAATTGGTGTGTTCTTCTCCTTTTTCTGCAGATGAGATTGAACCAAAAAAGGGCAGGTCAATAATAGGCTTTCAACTTTTCCTGCTTGTGGTTTCATTTGTTTCTGGCTTCTTTGGGTAGCTTATCAATCAAAAATGCAATGTGTTTCTATCTATACCTGGACACTGTTTAATCTGCTTCCTGCAGCTCCTTACCTCCCGGTAACCATCTTCCTCAGCTCTAAAACGCACATACTATGACCTGATTTTCTCTTATTCTCTTCGTTCACCAGACAGTGTTTGCCGTCACCACGTGTTGTTCAGTTTCCCCCTTTATGACCTCTTTCATCTGTCTTGTCCTCATAATCAACTTGGTCAAATAGATTATTGCCAATATAATTGATGGGCTGGGTATTTTTGAAGGTTGTGATGTATGCATTTTCTTCCAAGACAAAGGCAGGCCATTTGCTTTACAACCTTCCCTTCTGCCATTTGATATCACAATTCTCTTCCTTTCCACTCAAGTTAGCCAAATATCTTATTAAAGCTGGCCAGTCAAAGCATGAAAGTCTAAATCACATAAAAAGGGATCAATCAGTCTTTTAGAAGCCCGTCATCATCATGTCTACTGTTTCTGATTTTTACTCATTCACTAAATCATCTCCCTTTCTGCCTCTCTTCACTGTTGTGGACTATTCCCCGAATAAACATGAGTTCTCAGCCAGTGTTGGTGTGTTGGTGTATTGGTGTGTTGGTGTGTGTGTTTGCAAGCAGTCTGTGTGTGTGTGTGTGTGTGTGTGTGTGTGTGTGTGTGTTTATCAGCATCCTGATATGTTTAAAGGCACTTGAGTTTTCTGCATGATATTTCCCAACATATTTACGCTGACTTTTCCATTTTATCTTTCAGAAGGACCACAGAACTTAGGTAAATTTTCTGACCATGCCTTCCTCCCACATGTCCTCAGGATGACTCCTTTCTTGGTGTCTTTAACTTTCTCTGCCTTTTGATCTATGTGTCATTTCTTGGCTCACCCTCTCCCTGGGTGTTGTTCGTATTCCCCGCTTATGATCTCTTCCATCTGTCTTGTTTGTGGAATCCATGTAGACAGACCCATTTTGCCACAACTGGTAGCACCAGTGTCTTTGATTTCTCCATCTAGATTTCCCTCGGGCTGCTCCACCATGGGGTGCTGCAGTGGCTGATGGTTTGAATATGGGCAGCATTTGTTGTTTACTGGAAAAGCAGGCCATATTCTTTGTTTTTTTTTTTTTCCTTTTACTGAAAGGCAGGCAATATTTTTTTTCTTCAAATCCAAATATTCCCCTCTTTTCTTTTCTTCAGTCAATCATAAAATTCACTTTCTCTTTTCTAAAATAAAAATGTATTTCTTTGGCATGTTTCGGGGGGGGTACTTTTTATTTGTTTGATTTCTGATTACATTCATCTTACGTATTTACTCTGAAGTGGAAGTTTTAACTTTATTTTAATTTTCTGTATTGGTTTTCCTTGATACTTTCATGAGTTTTCCATTATATTTTCCAGATCAAGTCCAGAAAGAAATGGGTAAATTTTTTTGACAATTTTTAACAGATGTATTTCTTTAAAACATCTTTTCCCACCATTTCTCAACATTCCCTCCTCCCTGCTCCTGTCCGCCCTTTAGCTTCTTGTGGGTTCCACGTTACCCTATCTTCTCTTTGACGTCCTGAGGTCCTCCCACATGACGTTCCCTTCTCACCATCTCTCTGGCTGTTATTCCTTCCAGTTTCTTCCTTGCTATACACCCAGGTGGTGTTCTACCTCCCTGGTGATTACCCTAATTTCATGATAAGGTTGGTGAGATGAAGGCGATTCGCTTAAGCTGAGTGTGGTCATTGCCATTCGAGAGAAGGCTTCCTTTCCCTTGGGTTCTCCAAGTGCTCTGAGGTGGAGTGCCTCTTGCTTTACAGATGATCGTGTTCTGGCTTTTAGGGGAAGCATTCAGACTCCAAAGCTGTTGCATGAGATGAGTTCCTTCTTTGTTGACTGTGTAAACACTGTGTACACTGATGTCAAGCGTATTCTTGAAACGAGCCAGTCTGCTTTGCTTGACCCTATTCCCAAGGGATATTGGTAATAGTTTTGCGTGACAATGTGGGATTTTTCCTTTTAAACAATCATGATTACTCTCCTTTCTTTTTTATTTTAATTCGTTTAATAATTACTCCAACACATTTCTCTTACACATACACTTTTCCGTCAATCAAATAAACGTGACTGACAATATATTTCCGGCGTCAATGGCTGTTTTCTAAGATAACCCTACATCATTTCTGAGAGCCTAGTGCAAGAACTACAAAATCCTCATGTCCCAACGTATCACGTTACAACCCTGAAACTGTAGTGAGGTTTTCAGGTGGCATTCATTAACTTGAGCAATTGCATTTCTTTGGAAATGGACGTTACTTAGGTAGCTTTTAGACACAAATACTGGCAAACTAAGATATTACCTGCATTTCCCTTATGATGCTAAGAAATCTTGTTTAGAAATACATGCATGATTGTGTGTTTTCTCTCAGCTAGGATGATGGCTCAGTTCAAGGATGGTGAGTAATGCTTATCTCTCAGAAGTTGTCATTCTTTTCTCTCTCTGAGATTCTGCCCCCCACAAGCAAAGGGATGCAGAAATATAACAAATATGTTTATAGTAGGCAAAGCAGCATTGGAACCATTGCCTCTGTAGAGTCCAGCACTTGGAATAAATTCCCTCTGAAGTGCAAACAAACCACTAGCAATTCAGCATGGGTTTCCTCCTCCCCCCCTTCTATCCTTCCATCCTCCCTCCCTTTCTTCCTTTTACCCGCCCCCCTTCCCACTCCTCCTCCACACCCCCAACCTTTGAGGTTTCTACATTTCTGTCCTCCATCATGTGTGGAACAAATTGACTATGAAGCTAGAAGACAGAGAGGAAAAAAAAAAAAAAAAAAAAAAAAAAAGTCCAAAGAGCTCCCGAAAGGAAATGTGACAGAGACAGGGAGAAAGGGAAAACACTGGGAGAGAAAAGATGGAAGGAAAAAACGGAAAAGGGTTTCCGATTTTGTTCTTTTCCAACCTGGAAAAATGCACCATTATACCCTGGGGAGGGACACGGACTCTGATAAAGAATCTCCTATGACCAAAGATGTTTTAAATGAACCCCTGCCGTGTGCAAAATCATATGCTGAAAAAGACAGAAACTCCAAGCATTCATTTCATCAACTCAACACATTACTCCTTATTTTCACAAGTGGTGTGTATGGGATAGTAAATCTTAATCGTTTCATTACTTTCAATTACACCTGACATTGTTTTTTGAGTGTAGGCAAAATGGTTACTGTCTGCTAAGATCTGAGGAAACGAAAGGGAAAAATATGTTATTCGATCAAATTTATCATCTCCCCTATTGCCTCTCCATCCTGAAGACATTATAAATAGTTATCCTGGGTGAATGTTGGATAAGTAGGACATGGGGATGGGGCAGGCCTTCTTCAGACATACTTTAGCAGATCAGAAATAGAGGCTTAGGTATATGAAAGAGTATTTTCTTTGGTTGCTGTTATTCTTGAGTTAAACCTTAGGAATGTATGTATCACCACAGAATTCTGGACAGCCAGGCCGCTTTGTCTGTCAGATGGTAGGTTCTCACGTTCACTTGTTCCTTGCAGATTGGAGGAGAGAACAGTTGCTGAATGGTGAGTCTGTGGTGGTCCAACAGAGGCCCTGCTCATTGTGGGGGAGTCTCAGGGGAAGACGGGTGCAGGGGAGCTGCACAAAAGGGAGACCCTCTGGCCCAAGCCTACTGACCTTTCCCAGAAACGTGATGACCACTTTTCTTTGCACTAACTCTGGCTCTGGACGCAGCCAGATATGACGGCAAGTCCCATTGATAGTTTTCACATCATTGTATTTCTGGCATGCTCCATCTGTTTCTTTACCACGTGTCTTTGATGCTCAGTGATCAACCTTCTCAACACCAACCTACACATATAAACTTATGTGTAAACGCCCACCTACATGTATAACGTGACATCTTAAGGTTTTCATTTCATTGTTATTTCAACTGACATTTATCGTCTTCGCAGGTTATTCCTTGGATTTTCCGTATCCTTGCTTCTCAAGCAGAAAATTCCTTTTCACCAAATATAGCCTAATAACAATTAACTTGTAAAATTTTGCTGTTTTTCAAGTTTCTTTGTCCAAAATATTTTCTGTCATTTGACTGAGAAGCCCATTCACTGCGAATTAATTTTATGTCTTTTCCTGTCATCTGACGTTGTGAAAGTAAACGTCATCGAGGTAATGTTAATAATCAAACTCCCATAAGATACAGTTACGCAGTAGTCGGCGGACAGAATGCTGTGACCGGAGGCCCCGTCACCCTGACCTGACCTGACCTGACCTGCGTGTCCTGTAAAAGCCCTAGTTCAGGATTCTTTAATTCAGGGTCTCGTGGCTTTATAGAGCAAAGCCACCACGGTAGGGACATTGAGGCTATTTACTAAGCACAAGTCACACAACTTATACCCATAGAAACGTGAGGAAGGACAGACCAAATATTTTCAAAAGGAATCATGAAGAGATTTATCAGGTTCATTACCAGCAATAAAGTTCTCCTTTTCTCAATTGAAAACATGTATCCACTTATGGAATATGATCCATTTCTCAAAAGGGAGCTTTCAGACACTGTATGTGTGCGTGCATGTGTTTATTTCTGTCAGTGTGTCTGTGTTCTGTTTTTTCTTGCATCTGGATAATGTAATTTTACTAAAAAATGTTTCAATCAATCTGAATTTCATTTGTGTTTCTTTCCAACGAAATTTACATCGCCTTTTCATTTTGTTTTACAGAAGGACTTCAGGAAAAATATGGTAAAGCCTCTTTTATATCCCCTCACCCCCCAAACACTGTAGAACACCTGCGTTCGTGGTGTTGTAAAGATATCCCAGCTTTTAGCCAACGTGTCACCACTGGCTTGCCCTCTGCCAGATCTCTGCTATTCTGGCACAATATTGCAGTTAGGGACTCTCCCATATTCCTCCCTTCTCTGCTCTTGCAAAGCCTGTATGTTCCAATATAGTCTGTGGGTCAAGTGTAAACTCGAGGGGCATCCCTGCACTGCCTCTGAGCACGTGACCCAAGTGTCCCCAGGTATTCAAAGACTTCCCATTGTTTTACCTAGGAATTTTTTATTTAGAACCAATGAGAGTAATTTTCATTCTTTCCTTTTTACTTCATTGACACAGCTGTCAATTTTGCAAACTCCAACTACTTCAAATATTTGTAGAAGGATTTCATAGCTTAAGGAAAGATCAATAATAATAATCATAATACATTTTTGATTTCTAAGTTTTCATGCGAATGACACAAGGAACTACTGTCCTACAATGTTCCCAGAAGGCTTTTCATAAAACGCAAATGTAGTCTTTAGAAGTTTAATATCCTGTTTTTCTAGTGACATTTTTGTCAGTGCACTTTAGTTTTCAGAGGGAATCAAATTCACCTCTCAATGCGTGTAGCTGGCTTCATGTAGCCCCTGCCACAGGCCTTGCTTGGAACCAATGGAAGTTTTTTCCTCTCTGCTTCCTCCTCTCTTTTCAAGTAACTCTGCCTTGTGCGAGTGTGTATCTCCATGTTAGACTCAAAAGGGGACCGAAATAAGATGAGCTTTATTTTGCCATGAGTGAAAATAGATATTTGCCAGAAACAAAGTTATGTAATCATTACTGAATGAAATGTGAACACAGACAGGTTCCCAAGAGCCAAACCCTGCATCTTCTCTAGCAGCAGTTCTTGAGTATCCTCTAATCCATTGTTCATGGATACCTTATTAAACAAAGTTACGACAAGGAAGAGAAGTGGTGATTTGTATTTGGCAGTGACGAAGAATGCCTTAAAGGTATCCAACCAAAGAGTAAGGGCCCGAGCGTTGTCCAGATAATTTAAGAGCTTTGTACAAAGGTAACCACCATCACTAATGATCCTGAAATTTTCCACCAGTCAGTAACCTCATTTTTTTCGGCTTTAATTTTGGACCGGTAATCTCAGGACAAAAGCAGCTCTCAGGCACGCTGCTACATAGTTGTGTGCCTGTGTATGTGTGCGGGTTTGTCTAAATCCCGATGCATTTAACGTTGTAGGAGAACTTGTCTCTAAATTTCAATTTCCCTGTGGTTGGAATCCATTATAATTATCTGGGTGTTTCCTTTTTATTTTTTCAGATGATCTTCAAAAGAAATTCGGTAAGTATCTCTGACGACCTCTTTGTTTCCACAGCCTGTATTAAACATTCAGGTTTTTGGTTCTTTCGGCATCCCCTCTCTTCTTACCTATATGCCATCTTTTGGCTCACATGTCATCTCCATGTCTTCCCTCTCCTCCCTCAAGGTTTCTGTTTATGGACATCTCCCATCCTAAGTTCTCTCCGTTTCTTTTACCCGAGACCTGATTCCTTCTCGCTGCTTCCCACTTCATTTCACAGGGTCCTTCCTGTAAACATGGTCTTAACTCTGGCATCCAGAGTCTTGGCAGGTTCGTTTTGATTTTGTGAGAAGAAGGGGAGAGACTGATGGACATGTGGCTTCTGTTCCACGTTTAGCTTCTGGAACACTTCCATTAACTTAGACTCTCTGTCATACAGCAAAGTTCAAGGGGCCATTCTCATGCCATTGATGCCTCCCCAAAGCTTATGAAATAAAACAAGACTGCAAATTTGCTGAGTGATGGTTTCCCAAAGCTTGTCTTCTAAAGAGTGTGTAGACTCAGTTCTAATCCATTGATCCAGGTGGGCTTTGGGCTCTTACTTCCAATGCTCCCGGTCGTTTCCTGCAGTCTTTTTGCAGGTGCACAGAGATTTTACACACCATTTCACGGATTTCTTTTCTTTTATGTCAGAGCACTTCCTCTGTCTTCTTCTTGCATGATATTGACATAGTTCTTAATTTATCACATTGAGACAAGCTTTAAGTGTATGTAGACGCACTGTGTACACTAGGGAGAATTAATTTATACTCTAGTTCTCCAACCTGCAATTTTCTATGACTGTCATGAGAGGCTATCGCCCTAGGATACTCCTCGGTGTTTTTAATGAAACACTGATATAAACTAAGATAACACGGCTACGGACAGGGTTTTGGCTAGGTGGATGCTCTTACTATGGACTTCCTCATAGGTACGGGACTCCCGTATGTGTCCATGTTTACACTGTATTCTGGAAAAAGGAGAAGGCCAAGTGAGAGACAAATGATTGCTACTGTTTATCCCAGAAGAAGTCCTATTCCACTTTCCCTCGCACCATCATTTTCTGTCTTTGTGGCTTTGCCTCAAGCAGTGAGGGGGTGGGGGAGGTAAGACAACACTGCCACCGATTCACACCATGTCCTGTGAACATCTGTGCTTCCATTTCTAAAAACATTGGTCCCTTTGAGACGTGGCCTAAGCTCAGAAAGCACTTCCCAGTTCTGTCAGCCGCCCAGCAGAGAGAGCCAAAGGGTTCTTTGGGTGGTGGTGGTGTTTTGTTTGTTTTCTACCACACTGGTAGAGTCGTTAACAACATAAGTCTTTGCCTCTAAGGAAATGTTCCAATTATGATTCTGTTTTCAAATGGATAGTATTGAGGAACATTTTTTAGATGTCTGTAGCAGGTTTCATAGGATGTCTGCTATACATTGTTTGGACAAATGGATGTTTTTTTTTTTCTCCTTGCTTTCTCCTCTCATGTATTTCCTTGGCATGTTTCGGGGAGGGATACTTTTTATTTGTTTGATTTCTGATTACATTCATCTTACGTATTTACTCTGAAGTGGAATTTTTAACTTTATTTTAATTTTCTGTATTGGTTTTCCTTGATACTTTCATGAGTTTTCCATTATATTTTCCAGATCAAGTCCAGAAAGAAATGGGTAAATTTTTTGACATTTTTTAACAGATGTATTTCTTTAAAACATCTTTTCCCACCATTTCTCAACATTCCCTCCTCCCTGCTCCTGTCCGCCCTTTAGCTTCTTGTGGGTTCCACGTTACCCTATTTTCTCTTTGACGTCCTGAGGTCCTCCCACATGACGTTCCCTTCTCACCATCTCTCTGGCTGTTATTCCTTCCAGTTTCTTCCTTGCTATACACCCAGGTGGTGTTCTACCTCCCTGGTGATTACCCTAATTTCATGATAAGGTTGGTGAGATGAAGGCGATTCGCTTAAGCTGAGTGTGGTCATTGCCATTCGAGAGAAGGCTTCCTTTCCCTTGGGTTCTCCAAGTGCTCTGAGGTGGAGTGCCTCTTGCTTTACAGATGATCGTGTTCTGGCTTTTAGGGGAAGCATTCAGACTCCAAAGCTGTTGCATGAGATGAGTTCCTTCTTTGTTGACTGTGTAAACACTGTGTACACTGATGTCAAGCGTATTCTTGAAACGAGCCAGTCTGCTTTGCTTGACCCTATTCCCAAGGGATATTGGTAATAGTTTTGCGTGACAATGTGGGATTTTTCCTTTTAAACAATCATGATTACTCTCCTTTCTTTTTTATTTTAATTCGTTTAATAATTACTCCAACACATTTCTCTTACACATACACTTTTCCGTCAATCAAATAAACGTGACTGACAATATATTTCCGGCGTCAATGGCTGTTTTCTAAGATAACCCTACATCATTTCTGAGAGCCATGGGAGTGGTTCAAGAAATGGAAAAGGCAAAAATAAAATAAAATAAAGTAACAGTCTTTTCCATAAGGAAATATTCCATTTATGATTCTGTTTTCAAATGGATAGTATTGAGGAACATTTTTTAGATGTCTGTAGCAGGTTTCATAGGATGTCTCCTATACATAGTTTGGACAAATGGATGTTTTTTCCCCTTGCTTTCTCATCCATCTCTCTCTCTCTCTCTCTCTCTCTCTCTCTCTCTCTCTCTCTCTCTGGTAAGTACCTCTCTTGTGTGTGACTGTGTGTTTGCAGTTTATTCTGAGAAGGTAGAAAGTCCAGTGCAGAACCAGTGATGGATCCCGTTCATCCCAGGGGAAGTCCTTTCCTACCTCCTCCCATGCTGTCACTTCCAGTCTTGGTTCCTCTGACTCACCAAGGGGTGAGGGGAGGTAAAACAAGCTTGTTCTGATTTCTGCAAAGGCTTCAAGCCTTCAAGAACGTTGGGTCAGTTCGAAGCACTGAAAAAAGCCTGGATGGTTTGCAAATTTTTTGTCCTTGTCTCATCCTCCCTTAGGTCCTCATTTTCAGTGGTTTTTGAGTATTTTCCCTTTTATGGTAGCAGTAATGATGAAGAGAAAAGCCTCCAACCCAGTAATGCCCTTCCCTGTCTACCTCGTCATCATGTCATTTTTTCCATCCTTACCCATGAGAACCAAGTGTCCCCAGGTAAAACATGTTACTTCAGGTTGCCTGTTGTTCTAATCAAAGCCAAGCCTACTGATTGTGTCATTTTGTGTATCTTAAAGTTCTAAAATGTCAGTTCTCCCTGACGGAGGCTGTTGAAAATTTAGAGCAATCTTCAGTTCCACAAAATACATCTTTTCTATTCCTTTTGTGTTACTAAATTTTAGAATGATTAGTTTTCCTCCCCGGAAGTTACGTGAGATGCCATTATTAGCCTTTTTTGTTTTGTGGGCCACACTCACGGCACACGGACTTTCCCAGGCTAGGGGCTGAGTCAGAGCTGTAGCCGCCAGCCTATACCACAGACGCAGCAAGGCCAGGTACCAGCCACATCTGCGAACCACACCACAGCTCATGGCCACGCCGGACCCTGATGGAACCTGTGTCCTCCTGGATGCTACTCACATTCTTCCCACTAACCACAAGAATTCCTCCCTTCTTTTTTTTAAAGTGAGGAAGTATTGCTTAAAGCATGCACGTATAGTAAAGTTATAACTTGGTAAACAGATTTCTGCATTAATAAATGCTTTCATGTATTGAACAGAGCAGATATTTAAGTGTGACCACACAATGATTCTACCAATGCCAGAGAGATTTCCTCCAACAATGTCATAGGACAAGAGAAAGTGTGTATAGTACCTAAAAGCTGGAATCCTTAAATCATAAGGACTCCTAAGTACTCTCTTTTAATTAAATGTCAGTTCTATAGATGAGCTAATCTCTTGAAATTTGCACACAAGTTCTGTAAGGGACATCAGTAAAGCCTTGAGTCATATAGAAAAGAGATGAAACAAGTGCACAGTTTTCTAACACTTTGCTCTTATACTTGTACCATTTGTTTTTCTTTACTAACTCATTGCCGAAAATTATATTTGCCCCAAATACATGAGTCAGCCTCAACATCCATTTTATTCCATTTCTTCACTCTTGGATTATGAAAGATTGGTGTGCTGGGACATTCCTCACTCCCGTGTAAGTTAACAGGAATGGAAAGAATGTGATTAGAGCCATGCTTCTTAGCTCTTTGACTTTCTTCATTAGATGATAAACATGAGGTAATTTTGAAAGCACTATTGAAAACTAAATTAGTTTTTCTTACAGTTGTGTTAAATAAAGAGAAATAGAAACCATAAGTCTTCAAAAGCCATGACCCTGATGTCAGTCATCCACTTTCTCAGCTGCTGTGGCATCTTCCAAAAAGACCTTTTCAGGACTAATGCATGTGTTTCACACTATTGTAAAAAGAGTGCTTTCCCTGAAAAGCATCTTGTTCAATGTGGCATAGTCGGAAACACTCTCAAAATGAAAAATCAATTTCAATCCATTCTGCCAAAATAACATTTGTTGTATAATTAATTTATTAAATATGCATTCTGTTGTCAATTTTGAATTATTAATCCCACACCTAGAAGTTTTCTTCCACTTTCCCTGGTTTTTTTTTTTTTTTTTTTTGATGATTTCCTCACATTTACATGTCTTTTTTTACTTTATCTTTCAGGAGCACTTCAGGATGAGATTGGTAACTTTTTCTGGTCTTTCTTTGGTGGGGGAGATATATTTCCTAGAAATATTCTCTTTGTTTCTTGCCTTCCTTTGCTATTACTTTCATTTACTGTCTTCCAGATGATTACCATGATTTCATTGTAAGGTTTGTTAAATGAAAGGAGTTGGGCAAGAAGACTGTTGTTTTCTCTGAAATAAAAAACATTCTTTAAACTGGGTTCTCTAACGTGTCCTCTGAGATGGAGTCCCCACTGCTTTGTACCTGATATTGTCCTGATTTTTAATGTAAACATTCAGACTCCACACTTGGTTAGACAGATAAGTTTTTCCTTTTGATTTACACACTTTTTCTCTTGTAGTTGACTGACGAGTCCACTTTCCTTGAATATCCCAAGTGATCTACTGTCTGTAAATATGCTGTACTGATTCTGCCTGCTTAATTTCTCTTTCCAACCTTAGCTCTACTTATTCGTTTTTATTCTAATCCACTCAAACATATATTCAACAAACTTCTGTTCCTCCATGATATTTTTATATTGATTTTTCTATCCGACTTCCTTGGTAATGTATCCTTATAGTCTAAGGCTAACTTATGAAGAATTCTTAAACTCTTTTTTAGTACTCTACATGAATATTTTATGTTCTCATGTCCCTACATATCATGTAGTACTCCTAAAATTGAACGGAAACTTTTATTTATTTATTTATTTATTTATTTAGAAATTTCACATTTTTAAAATGTGAATTACTTGACCAACATGCAGATATGACCATTAGCAGATGTATGGCTTTAAGTGCATCTTCCTCATGAAGTCAAGAAATCCTCTCATATCTATGGGTGTTTTGTGTTTTCTCTCAGCTAGGAGGAAGGCTCAATTCAAGAAAGGTAAGTAAATGGTTGTCTCTCAGAAAGCTTCCTTCTTCCATCTCTCTTGGGTCCTGTCCCTGTAGCAGTATGAGAGAATGCAGGCATAAAAATTAAAATGTCTATATTGGGCAAAGAAGCCTTTGCTTTTCTTTCTCTAAATTTCTGTAATGAATTCTCTCTGAAGTGTAAATGAGGAGTGATTCAGCATGTTCTGCCCCCCACCCCGTCCTCTTTCCTTTCTTCTTGTCTTTATCTTATGCTCCCTGCTTTGTGTTCCACCTCTGTCCCTCCCACATTTTGTTGCTTCTGTATTTCTACCTATATCTTAAACCTGACCATTTTAACTTATTATCTGTATCTTAAACCTGACCATTTTTATTTATCATGTTTCTTAAAATGCAATACGGAGGTAATACAGGATAGAAAGAGGAAGTCTGAGGGATTCAAGAGAGGAAAAGGGATAATGACAGGGAGCAATGGAAAAGATAACAGGAGTAAATGGAGAAGGAAAAAAGCTAAAGGGTTTCCTATGTTTTCTTTTGCAGCCTGGAGGGATGCTCCATTATATCCTGGTGAGTAACATGGACTCTGATGAAGACAATCCTACTCTCTAGGATATTTGCAATGAACACCTACCACGTGCAAAATAATATACTGAAGATCAAAGAAAATCCAAAGCATACATAACAGGAACCACATAGATTATGCAATATTATAAACAAATAACAATTTGTTTGAAATGTTAAGTTGTAGAAGGTTTTTCATTTTTCAACTGCACCTTACATTGTGTTTTGAACATATGCAGAGTGATTTTCATTGGCTAAAATCTGAGGACACTAACATGAAAAATACATTCTTTGGTCAGATACACCATGTTCCCTATTTTCTTAGAAACATCCTCAATAGATTATAGATATTTATCCTTCAGGAACGTTGACTTAGAAGACACAGAAGATGGGTCAGGTCTCAAGTCAGACATAATTTAATGGACTGTAAAAAGAAGTTCAAGTTATGAAAGGGTATATTCCTTGGTTGCTATTATTCCTGACATAATCCTAGGGAATTTATACGCATGGTCTTCTGGACAGACAGGTAGATTTATTTTTCAGACAGTGGGGTGTCTCATGATTATTTTTTACCTTATAGATTGGAGGAAAGAAGAATTCGAAGCTGGTGAGTCTATCAAGATCCAGCAGGGAACTTGCTTTGTATGGGGTGGCTGGAGGATTCCTGGGTAAAAGTGAGCTGGATCTACCCAGGGCCAGAGGAGTCCTGACAGAACAGGAGCCCTCTGGCCCATGCCTACGACCATTGCCAGAAACCTGATAGTCCACTTGTCTTTGCAGCAAATGTGACCCTGGATGAAGCCACTGCCCATCCTTCCCTCCTCGTGTCTGAAAGAGGGAGGCGGGTTACCTGGCAAGAAACTTGTCAAGATCTACCCAGCTCCACACAGAGATTCAACTCCATTCCCTGTGTGCTGGGTCAGCTGCGCATCAACTCAGGGAGGGCCTACTGGGAGGTGGAGGTTGGGGACATGCAATCTTGGGACTTGGGAATTTGTAGAGATAATGTGACCAGGAAGGGGGCATTCATTATGTCCCCACAGAATGGTTTCTGGGCCATTAGGCTCTATGACGGGGACTACTGGGCCCTCACCTCCCCGGAAACTTCTCTTCCTCTAAGAGAAAGACCCCTTAAGGTAGGAATATTCCTGGATTATGCGGCTGGAGATGTATCTTTCTACAACATGACGGATGGATCCCACATTTTCAGCTTTCCCCAGAACACATTCTATGGTGTCCTGAGACCCCTTTTCAGACTTTGGTCCTCTGACTCGGGCTCCCTAACCATCTGTTCAGCTGAAGGAGAATGTACTGATGTAATTCATAAGCCTACCCTCCAGGCAAAATGATAGCTTTGCCCCAAAGAAGATTGCATTTCTCCCCTAGCAAGATTTAAATAGATTTTTTCCTAGTCCCTACTGGTTCATTGTCAATATGAAGCTCTGTGACACAGACTTGATGATTGTCCCTCATATCAGTTCTTCCTCTTTTTGTCATATATTCCTTCTCATTATTACCTTTTCCTATGACAACCTCCTGTAAGTATTAGATTTCCTAGACTCCCCTGGTGCATGTGACCAAAGGATGGTGTTGTATTAAAAGGTGAATTACAAGGATGTGTCCTTAAAGGAAAATTGTGTCTTTCTTTTCTTCTTTACTTTTCTTCTGGTTATAAAGTATCATGATTAATGGAATTCAAAAAACATATACGACCGTGTAAGATAATGCAGATGGTAGAGAAATTAAAATGAACTTGGGAATCCGACAACTCCATGGAGCCCCTCTATTGCCCAATTCTAGGATTCTTTTCTGTGAAACATAAACATTTATATCTTTAATCAATTTATGTGTTGGATATTTGTCCCTTGTGATTGATTCTTACCCTTACCAGTGCCCTCTGCCTTTAAGTTGGGCAGCAGATGACATCCACATTGAATATGCAAGTGAAACTGGAGGTATAAGTCCTGTACTTGGTTACATAGCTACTCCTACTCCTGCACTGTGTCAGTCTCATCAGGCCCCTTTATGTCTCCTAATTCATTCATCACTCCTGACTTCACTTCCTACCCTTTTCCCTACTTGGTGTCATGGCTAATAATTTCAAGTATTCTCTTCCTAAGAAATGGACATCCTGGTGTCATTGTTTTTCTGCCCCATAAACTTTGCAAAATACAAATACAAATTGATCTAGTCATCTGCTTAATTTTGTTGACTGCCATACCTTTGGCATATGGAAATTCCCAGGCCAGTGACTAAATCCAAGCTGCAGCTGAAACCTATGCCACAGCTGTGGCAATGCCAGATCCTTTACTTCACTGAACAGGACCTGGGATGTTACCCACACTTTTACAGTGACCTGAGCCTCTTCAGTCAGATACCTAACACTCTGCCTCACAGTGGGAACTTCTCTACTTATTATACTGGCAGCTTGGCATGCTATAAAAATTAATAAAAAGTAGTAGAGTGTGTTCTTTATACACGTGTAGTCACCTATCAACTTGTTGACACCAGTACTATGTGATAATCACCCTATTCATCTCCAGCCATTTGCATTCCCTTATTTTGCAGTTAATTTTATTAAAAATTCTACTTTCTCTTGCTAAAGATAATGCAAGACATTGAAAATAACCTGGAGGCAAAGATGGATAACTTAAAGGAAACACTGAGGAAAGAGAAGATATAAAATTTAAACAATAAGAGATGCAAAATACAATAACTGAAATAAAAATTCATCCGAACAGCTAACAGCAGAATACAGGAGGCAGAAGAACAAATAAGCGAGGTGGAGGACAGATTAGTGGAAATTATGGATGCAGAACAGAAAAGAGAAAAAGGATTGAAAACAAATGAAGAGAGTCTCAGAGAACTCTGGGACAATGTGAAACGCACCAACATCCTTATTATAGGGGTGCCAGAAGGAGAAGAGAGAGGGAAAGAGACAGAATAAATATTCCAAGAGATAATAGCCGAAAAATTTCCTAACATGGGAAAGGAACCACTCACTCAAATCCAGGAAGCACAACGAGTACCATACAAAATAAACCCAAGGAGGAACACCCTGAGACACAGATTAATCAAACTGACCAAAACTGAAGGCAAAGAGAAAATATTGAAGGCAGCTAGGGAAAAGAAACACATAATATACAAGGGAATCCTGATAAGGTTATCAGCAGATTTTTCAGCAGAAACTCTGCAGGCCAGAAGGGAGTGGCATGATATACTTAACATGATGAAAGGAAAAAACCTCCAACCAAGATTACTTTACCCAGCAAGGCTCTCATTCAGATTTGAAGGAGAAATCAAAAGCTTCACAGATCAGCAAAAGCTAAGAGAATTCAGCAACACTAAAGCAGCTCTACAACAAATACTAAAGGGACTTCTCTAGGCAGAAAAGAAAAGGCCACAACCAGAAACAAAAATACCACAAATGACAAGGCTTACCGGTAAAGGTATATATACAGTAAAGATGCGAAATCATCTATGCACAATTATGCCACCAAAATCCGAAATCATGAGAAGAGGGGGGTACAAATGCAGGACACTGGAAATGCACTTTCAATTAACAGATCAATAACTTAAAACAACCTCGTATATATACAGATTCTTATACCAAAACTTCAGAACAACTGCAAACCAAAAATCTACAATTGATTCACAAACAAATAAGAAAAAGCAACTCAAATACAACACTAAAGATAGTCATCAAACCAGAAGAGGAGAGAACAAGAGAAGAGGGGAAGAAAAAAGGGCATCAAAAACAAATCCAAAGCAATCAAGAAAATGGCAATAAGAACATACATATCAATAATTACCTTAAATGTAAATGGACTAAATGCCCCAACCAAGAGACATAGACTGGCTGAATGGATACAAAAACAAGAACCCAGGAGTTCCCGTCCTGGCGCAGTGGTTAACGAATCCAACTAGGAACCATGAGGTTGCGGGTTCAGTCCCTGGCCTTGCTCAGTGGGTTAAGGACCCAGCGTTGCCGTGATCTGTGGTGTAGGTCGCAGACGCGGCTCAGATCCCGAGTTGCTGTCTCTGGCATAGGCCGGTGGCTACAGCTCCGATTTGACCCCTAGCCTGGGAACCTCCATATGCCATGGGAGCGGTCCAAGAAATAGCAAAAAGACAAAAAAAATAAAATTAAATTAAAACAAAAAAAAACAAGACCCATATATATGCTGTCCTCAAGAGACCCACTTCACTTCTAGGGACATATAACAAATTGAAAGTGAGAGGTTGGAAGAAAATATTCCATGCAAACGGGGATCAAAAGAAAGCTTGAGTAGCAGGACTCATATCAGACAAAATAAACTTTAAAATGAAGAATATTTTGAGGGACAAGGAAGGTCACTACCTAATGATCAAAGGATCAATCCAAGATGAAGATATAACAATTTTAAGTAACTATGCACCCAACATAGGTTCACCACAATATATAAGGCAACTGCTAAACCTTAAAAGGACAAATCAACAATAACACAATTATAGTGGGGGACTTTAACACATCACTTAAAGCAATGGACAAATCATCCAGAACAAAAATCAATAAGGAAATACACATCCTGAATGAAGCATTAGACCAGATGGGCTTAATAGATATTTATAGGACATTCCATCCAAAAGCAACAGAATTACACCTTCTTCTCAAGTGCACATGGAACATTCTCTAAGAATGATCACATCCTCGGCTACAAATCAAACCTCAGAAACTTTAAGAAAATAAAACTCATGACAAGCTTCTTTTCTGACTACAATGTTTTATGACTAGAAATCAACAACAAGAAAAACACATGGAGACTCAACAACATGCTACTAAACAACCAATAGATCACTGAAGAAATGAAAGAGGAAATTCAAAAATATGTAGAAGCAAATGACAACAAAGATAGGACACTCCAAAACCTATGGGATGCAGCAAAAGCCATTCAAGAGGAAACTTTGTAGTGATACAAGCCCACCTCAGGAAACTAGGAAAAAGCTCAAATAAACAACCTAACTTTACATCTAAAGCAGCTAGAGAGAGAAGAACCAACAAGACCTAAAGTTAGTAGAGGGAAAGAAATCATAAGCATCAGAGCAGAAATCAATGAAATAGAAACAAAGAAAAGCACAGAAAAGATCAATGAAATGAAATGCTGGTTCATTAAAATAAACACTTAGCCAGACTTATCAAGAAAAAAAGAGAGAGGACTCAAATCAATAAAATTAGAAATGAAAAAGGAGACATAATAGACATCACAGAAATACAAAGGACCATAAGATTCTGTCGTATGCAACTATATGCCAATAAAACGGAAGCCTAGAAGAAATGGACAAATTTTTAGAAACGTACAACCTTCCAAGACTAAACCAAGATGAAATAGAAAAGACGAATGGACAAATCACAAGTACTGAAATTGAAACTGTGATTTAAAAACTTCCAACAAACAAAAGTCCTGGACCAGATGGCTCCACAGGTGAATTCTGTCAAACATTTAGAGAAGAGTTAACACCTCTCCTTCTGAAACTATTTCAAAAAACTGCAGAGGAAGGGATAATCCCAAACTCATTTTATGAGACTGCCATCACCCTGATACCAAAACCAGACAAAGATACCACAAAAAAAGAAAACTACAGGCCAATTTCAATGATGAGCATCGATGCAAAAATCCTCCACAAAATACTAGCAAAGCACACCCAACAATACATTCAAAGGATTGTACATCATGATCCAGTGGGATTTATCCCAGGGATGCAAGGGTTCTTCAACATCTGCAAATCCATCAGTGTGATACACCACATTAACAAACTGAAGAATAAAAACCATATGATCCTCTCAATAGATGCAGAAATGCCTTTGACAAAATCCAACACCCATTTCTGATAAAAACCCTTCAGAAAGTGGGCATAACGGGAACCTACCTCACCATAATAAAGGCCATATTTGACAAACCCACAGCAAACATCATTCTTAATGGTGAAAAGCTGAAAGAATTCCCGCTGAGATCAGGAACAAGACAAGGATGTCTGCTCTTGTCAGTACTCTTCAACATAGTTTTGGAAGTCCTAGCCACAGTGATATGAGAAGTAAAAGAGATACAAGGAATCCAAACTGGAAAGGAAGAAGTAAAACTATCGCTATTTGCAAATGACATGATACTATACCTAGAGAATCCTAAAGACGCTACCAGAAAACTCTTAGAGCTCATCCATGAATTTGGCAAGTACTCAGGATACTTAATTAATCCACGGAAATTGACTGCATTTCTATACACTAACAATGAAAGAAAGAGAAATTAGGGAAGCAATCCCGTTGCCATAGCATCCAACAGAATAAAATACCTAGGAGTAAACCTACCTAAAGAGACAAAAGACCTGTATGCTGAAAACTAGAAGACACTGATGGAAGAAATCAAAGATGACACAAATAGATGGAAAGACATACCATGCTCTTGGATTGGAAGAGTCAATATTATCAAAGTGACACTATGACCCAAAGTAATGTACAGATTCAATGCAATTCCTTTCAAATCACCAAGGACATTTTTCACAGAACTTGAACAAAATATTTTAAAGTTTGTTTGGAAGCACAAAAGACCCAGAATAGCCAAAGACATCCTGAAAAAGAAAAATGGAGCTGGAGGAATCAGGCGCCCAGCCTTCAGACTATACTACAAAGCAACAATCCTCAAAACAGTAACGTACCGGCCCAAAGACAGAAATATACATCAGTGGAACAGGATAGAAAGCCCAGAATTCAACCCATGCATATACAGCCATCTAAGCTATGACAAAGGAGGCAAGAATATACAATGCAGAAAAGACAGCCTGTTCAATAAGTGGTGCTGGGAAAACTGGACCGCCACATGCAAAAGAATGAAATTAGAACAGTCCATAACACCATACACAAAAATAAACTCAAAATGGATTAAAGACTAAAATAGAAAACCAGACACTATAAAAGTCCTAGAGGATAACATAGGCCAAATATGCTCCAACATAAATGACAGCAACATCTTCTCAGATCCACCTCATAAAGTAAAAGTAAAAACAAAAATAAACAAATGGGACCTAATCAAACTTAAGAGTTTCTGCACAGCAAAGGAAACCCTAAACAAAATGAAAAGACAACCCACAGAATGGGAGAAAATCTTTGCAAATGAGGCGACTGACAAGGGATTCATCTCCAAAATTTATAAACGCCTCCTACCGCTCAATACCAAAAAACAAAAAAACAAACACCCCCATCAAATAATGGGCAGAAGAGCTAAACAGACAATTCTCCAAAGACATACAGATGGCCAAAAAACACATGAAAAGGTATTCAGCATCACTCATTATTTGAGAAATGCAAATCAAAACCACAATCAGGTATCACCTTACACCAGCCAGAATGGCCATCATCAAAAAGTCTACAAATGATAAGTGCTGGAGAGGGTGTGGAGAAAAATGTTGGTGGGATTTTAAATTGGTGCAACCACTGTGGAAGACAATGTAGAGATTCCTCAGAAAACCAAAAATAGAACTACCCTTTCATCCAGCAATCCCACTCCTGGGCATCTATCCAGAGAAAACCATGACTCGCAAAGACACATGTACTCCGATGTTCATTGCAGCACTATTTTCAATAGCCAAGACATGGAAACAACCTAAATGCCCATCGACAGAGGAATGGCTAAAGAAGATGTGGTACCTATACATGATGGAATATTACTCAGACATTAAAAGGAACAAAATAATAGCATTTTTTGATGGAAATTGATCCCATATGACCTCTTTTAAAATGTCTGACATGGGAGTTACCAATGTGGCTCAGTGGTTAACGAATCCAACTAGGAACCATGAGGTTGCGGGTTCAATCACTGGCCTCACTCAGTGGGTTAAGGATCCGGCAGTGCCATGAGATGTGGTGTAGGTCGCAGACACAGCTCAGATCCCCCGTTGCTGTGGCTGTGGTGTAGGCCGGCAGCTACAGCTCTGATTAGACCCCTAGCCTGGGAACCTCCATATGCCACCAGTGCAGCCATGGAAAAGGCAAAAAAAAAAAAAGAGAGACCAAAAAATAAAATAAAAATTAAATTCTGAAAATGATTGTATTGTGAATAGTGTCCAATCATTATTCTGTGCACATACTACTGAACAGTCATTTGGGAATATATACCCTATGTGGTTCAATTTGGAAGTTTGTATTTTCCTTTTGAATTAATGAACTAAAAGTGAGGGAAGGAAAGTCTGAATTAGCACAGGGAAATAAGAAACCATAATGCTGTTAAACTTAAAGCTTACATCATTTCTTCCCTCTTCTATATGACAACTAAAGAAAAGTGTATTCTCAAATACCTAAATTAAGGCATACCTCTTGAATTATTGTTACTTCTATATTTATGCCATTTCATTACTCATGCATTCTCTGAGGGAAGCCAACACCCCCTTATGCCTAGCAGAGTCCCCTGTGCAGAATAGATATTCAACAAGGGTATAAAAGGATTCTCTTTCTCTTTGGGGGATTTTTTTTCCCCTTCAATCAGCATCTCTAAGCATTAAGCATAATGAATGAGCAGAGAGAGAATAAAGAAATGTTTCATTTACCAGTATCACAGGAAAACCATCTCTGGTTATTGAATGGATAACCTTTTCAAATTTTTGCTTCCTTCTGAATTCCAAAGAACTCTGTGACATTACAAGTTCTCCACAAGGAGGAGCATACGGATGAGAAAGGACATGAAATCCTCTAGGGCATCCTTCAATCTCCCAGGCAAGTGCTGGTAGGGATAGAACCATACTCAGTACCTACCTCATCTAAGACATGATCCTTCTAGCTACCACTCCTTCTCCTGTGGTTCCTGTTTCCCTTCACAGTCTCTCTCATGGACAAGCAATTAAAAGAAAGCAATGAAAATGATAGAGTCCAAGTTCAAGAAGAAACTTCCCCTTCTCTGAAAGTTGTCATTGGTACTCTGATGAGTGTCATTGGACTCATTTGACTGCTCTATACAGAAAATTGTAGTCAGAGTTGCCGTCGTGGTGCAGTGGATAACGAATCTGACTAGGAACCATGAGGTTTCGGGTTCGGTCCCTGGCCTTGCTCAGTGGGTTAAGGATCCAGAGTTGCTGTGAGCTGTGGTGAAGGTTGCAGATGCGGCTCGGATCCCGCGTTGCTGTGGCTCCGGCGTAGGCGGGTGGCTACAGCACCAATTCGACCCTTAGCCTGGGAACCTCCATATGCTGAGGGAGCGGCCCAAGAAATGGAAAAAAGACAAAAAAAAAAAAGAAAACTGTAGTAGTCTCATTCTAGTATGCACTGATTACATCAGGACCTACCATGTTCTTAGAGGCATAGTTTGATAAGAAATTGACAAATTTGATCATGAAAAGAATATGACAACTCTAACTGAGGATAATTTGGACACCCCCCAAAGAAAAATAAATGGTTAAAATGATTGAAGATGTTGAGCCTGTGGAGTGGGTTGAATGGTGGCTTCCCAAAAGATCGATCCATGTCTTAATCCCCAGAACCTATGAACTCAACCTTATCTGGAAAAAGAGCAATTGTAAATGTATTTAAATTAATAATATTGAGAGAAAACCTTCCTCAATGTTCCAGGTAGGTTCTAAATTCAAAAATAAATGTCCTTATAAGAGATACATGCAGAGAAGGTGGCCTTGGGAAAATGGATGCACAGATAGAAGTTATATAACCACAAGCCAAGGAATGTCTGTGTCACCACCAGAAGCTGGAAGAAACAGAAAGTACTTTCACCTAGAGGTTTCAGAGAGGGTGCACTGCTACTAAGACCTTGATTTCAGACTTCTGTCTTTTGGAACTGGGAGAGGATAAATTTCTGATCTTGTAAACCACCAAGTTTTTGGTAATTTGTTAGAGTAGCCTTAAGAAAATAATACAATCTGAAAAGGAAAAACCTTTGGGAGATTAAGGTAATAATTTTCAAACACCTGAAGGACTAAGCATTTGGAACAGTGGTCATCCTGAGAGGTCATCAAGCAGGATTAGGACTATTTTGTGGAAATTTTCTAAAGGCAAATTTGCAATCTATATAAGAAAGAAATGATAACAGCTGCTGAAGATAAAAATGTCACCTGCTTCATAGAGGTAATCCATTAAGAGCAAATGGTCACACAATGGAGATTGTTATGGGATCACAATAGCATTGGAGATGGTATTGAGGAGATTCTGGCACTCTGAGAGGTATAAATAAGCTCCTTTTTAAGGGTTCATGATTTGCTAAGAATCGGTATCCCTTCCCTCAGATTTGAACTACTTGTCACCAAAAATCCCAGCCATAGGATTAGTTATTTATCTCAGTGAACTCTTTCTGGAGGTAGAGGGATTTCCTGATTTACAAGTAGATCCACAGATGATATTAACAGAAGATTCGTGCTAAATTTTCCAAATTTACTAGAAGGTGCACTTAGGAAAGGTCAGTAGCAACAACAGGAAACAACCTTGATCCTGAACCAAAAGTAAAGACAGGATCACCTCAGAAGAAGACAAATCTTATAGTCTAATATATCTCCTTTGTTTGATCAATGAAAGTAATGAAAGATTAAAAGAAAGTAGCTCCACAAACCTAGCATCCCGATACTGCTTTTTGTTTGTTTGTTTTTTTAGCCTCCCAGCAGCATATGGAGTTCCCAGGTCAGGGATCACATCTGAGCCAAAGTCGCAACTGAAGCCACAGCAGCGGCAGCACTAGATCCTTAACCCACTGTGCCAGGCTGGGGATCGAACCTGTGTCCCAGTGCTCCCAAAACACTGCCCAGCCTGTTGAGCCAGAGCAGGAACTCCCAGATGTAATTTTTAATACCATTTTCCAATAAAAAGAACCATGCGGGGCTCCACGGAGAAATGGTTGATTCTAGGACTGGCTCAGAAGCATTTTGTAGTGTCAGAAATTAAAAAGGGCTAAAAAAGTTGATGAGGGGAGGGAGGAGACAAGATGGCGGAAGAGTAGGGGGACATGCTCACCCTCTCCCACAAACACAACAAAAAAAAGCACATCTACAGAATAAATGACTCACACAGAACAGCAACCAATCGCTGGCAGAAGAACCTAAACTCCAATAACGGCAAGAAGTTCGTGACATTACTAGGCAAAACAAGAGAAAAGAGGAGAGTGAGAGAAGGTGAATCCAAGCTGGACTGGCACTCCCACAAGGGAACTGAGGAGGAGAAAGGGATCCCACACCCTGGAAAGTCACCTACTCGGGGGAAAGATCAAACGAACCAGAGGAATCTCCAGATGCAGAGAAGAGTGTAGCAGTAAGTTGGAGTACTGAAAAGCCGATCAAGAACCGAACAGACCATCTGAACTAGTGGCACAGTCACCAAAAATTGAGATGCCTGGGTGGGGGCTAGGCAGCGTGTCCTCCACTCTGCAGTTAGTCCCCGGAAAGGGCTGGGGGGCGGGGTGGAGCAGAGACTGCTTGGGAAGTCTAGAAACCGGTCTGTCAAGTTTGAGGGGGCAGAGACTGCCTGGGAGACTAGAAAACAAAGCTGTCACAGAGGAAGGGAGCAATACTCTAGGAGCGGGGAAGTGGAAAGCCACATCAGAAGGAACCTGGGAGAAGAGCCTGGTCTGCGCCCATGCTGGGGAGGGGAGGGAAGAAGGTGTGGGTTCCCATAGAATACTCCCCATGCCACAGCAAGCTTACAGGCCTGCTAGCTAGCAGAAAGCTGTACTTCCCAGTGCATTCCCTCCCCCCACCCCCACCACCCCCTACGCTCTCGCCGAACCTGGGGTTGCCTGCCATCTGGGAGGGCTGGCCTCAACAATTGCCTGAAGCCTACCACCACAGGGGCTTTCCCTGCACAGGCCTGCTTGCCCTTAGGAGGGGCTACACCTCCACAGAGCAGCACCAAACCACCAGCCCCAGCCCCCGAGAAAAGGCCTGCAGCCCAGAAAAGCTAGAACAAGTCTAGCCAGGCCGTGAAAAGATCTGCCTAATTCTCCGACGGTCTTTCTGAGTTGGGCTGCCATGGGGAGGAGCCTCTTGGGTTTTCAGCAGCCCTGCTACCCACCCAAGCCCCCAGGGGGTGCTGAGCTCTGGCGGATCAGCTGCATGGGACTGCCAGATCCAGGCAGTAACCCCTGCAGCCCAGAAAAGCTGCAACAAGCCTGGCCAAGCCATGAAAATATCTCAGATGGTCTTTCTGAGTTGGGCTTCCCTGGGGAGGAGCCTCTTGGGTTTTCAGCAGCCCTGCTAGCTGCCCAAGCCCAAAGGGGTGCCCCACTCCCACAGAATAGCTGCTCAGCACCACCAGCCCCCTGGAGGAGCCCCTGCAGCCGAGAAAAGCTGCAACAAGCTTGGCCAGACTGTGAAAAGATCTGCCTACATTCTCAGGCCATCCTTCTGAATTGGGCTGCCCTAGGGAAGAGCCTCGTAGGTTCTCAGTGACCCAGATAGCTTCTCCAGCCCCCAGGGGGTGCTGCACTTCTGAGGAACAGCTGCCGAACACCACCAACATCCTGCAAGAAGTCCACAGCCTAAAGACACCAGAGCAAGCTCTGCATGACCAAGTGATATCTGCTACCATCATGGTGTGGACCTCCCAGTCCTGTCTGCCCTCAGGAAGTCCTCTTTTGCTTCAAAGAGACCCTGTTAGCCCCATAAACACTCTAGAAAAGCCACACTGCCTCAAAAAAGACTGACCAACAACACCAGCCCTCAGGAAATATTCCACGGCAGTGACAAGGCAAACACTGCCTGATCACAGAGAGTACAACTCCCTCAGGAGAAAGAAAACAACAAGCAAGATGAAGAAGCTGAGAAACCACCCCCAGTCAAACCAACAGGAGAACTCACCTAAAACAGTCAACAATGAAACAGATCTCTGCAGTCTGACAGACCTGGAGTTGAAAAGAGAAATACTGAAAATACTGAAGGAATTAAGAGAGGATATGAGCAGTAATGCAGACACCCTCAGAAAGGAACTAGAAAATATAAGGAGGAGCCAAGAAAAACTAGAACATTCATTTGCAGAGATGCAAACTGAACTAGGGGCAGTAAAAACCAGAATGAATAATGCAGAAGAACGAATCAGTGATATGGAAGATAGAATAATGGAAACCACCCAATCAGGTCAGCAGACAGAAAACCAAATCAAAAAACATGAAAGCAATATAAGAGACCTATGGGATAATATAAAATGGGCCTATCTATGCATAAGAGGAATTCCAGAAGGAGTAGAAAAAGATAAGGGGATGGAAAATATATTTGAAGAAATTATCGCTGGAAACTTCCCAAATCTAAAAGATACTGGGTTCAAGATACAGGAAGCACAGAGGGCCCCAAACAAATTGAACCCAAATAGACCCACACCAAGACACATCATAATAAAAATGGCCAAAGTTAGTGATAAAGAGAGGATTCTAAAGGCAGCAAGAGAAAAGCAGAATGTTACTTACCTACAAGGGAACCCCCATAAGGTTATCAGCTGATTTCTCTGTAGAAACACTACAGGCCAGGAGGGAATGGCAAGAGATATTTAAAGTGTTCAAAGGAAAAAATATGCAACCTAGAATACTCTATCCAGCAAGAATATCATTTAAAATAGAAGGGGAAATAAAAATGTTTTCCAACAAACAAAAACTAAAAGTATACAGCAACACAGGTTAAAAGAAATACAGAAAGGGCTTCTCTAAACCAAAAAGAAACGAAGGAATGAAAGGGAGGAAAAAGATAAAAGAAAAGAACTAGGACTGAGGAAACCACAATCAGAGAGCAGTCACGCAAATAAGCCAGCGTACCGATTTAATCATGAACATGCTTCAAACAAAATAAAATTTAAAAGAAAAAAATAAAAAAGAATTATCAAAACCATAAAATATGGGCAAGGGATGTTAGGAAATAAATAACCGGTTTTGTTTGTTTGTTTGTATGTTTCTCTTCTTAATTTTAATATAGTAATGAAGTGTTTGAACTTACAGCACCATCAGACTAAAACACACAATTATAGGAAGGGGTTAGGATATTTAAAAAAACAAGGCAACCACAAGACAAAAGCAAATATTGCATTTGCAAAAAGTTAAAAAAAAAAACCCTCAAGAAGATAATAACAGGAGACCATCCAACCAAAAAAAAAGAAAGGAAGATAGGAAGAATGGAGAACCATAGAATCAACTGGAACACGAGATTCAAATGGCAATAAATAATCATCTATCAATTATCACCTTAAATGTAAATGGACTGAATGCTCCAATAAACGACACAGGGTGGCTGAGTGGATAAAAAGGCAAAAACCTTCAATATGCTGCCTACAAGAAACTCACCTTAGAACAAAGGATACATATAGATTGAAAGTGAAGGGGTGGGGAAAAATATTTCACGCCAATAGACATGACAGAAAAGCAGGAGTTGCAACGCTCATATCAGACAAAATGGACTTTAAAACAAAAGACATAAAGAAAGAAAAGAAGGACACTATTTAATGATTAAGGGATCCATCCAAGGAGAGGATGTTACTATCGTCAACATATATGCCCCAAATATAGGAGCACCCAGATACATACAACAAATATTAACAGACATAAAGGGAGATATTGATGAGAATACAATCATTGTAGGAGACCTTAATACCCCCCTC
The DNA here is from genome assembly GCF_054392235.1 of Sus scrofa. Lineage (NCBI taxonomy): Eukaryota > Metazoa > Chordata > Mammalia > Artiodactyla > Suidae > Sus > Sus scrofa. The sequence continues at coordinate 28,832,819 of NC_139389.1, read as the reverse complement.
ACATCAATGGACAGATCCTCTAGACAGAAAACCAATAAAGCAACAGAGATCCTAAAGGAAACAATAGAAAAGGTAGACTTAATTGATATCTTCAGGACACTACATCCAAAAAAATCAGACTACACATTCGACTCAAATGCTCATGGAACATTCTCAAGAATCGACAACATATTGGGACACAAAGCTAATCTCAACAAATTTAGGAGCATAGAAATTATCTCAAGTATCTTCTCTGACCACAATGCCATGAAATGAGAAATCAACCATGGGAAAAGCAAAGAGAAAAAACCTACTCCATGGAGACTAAACAACATGCTACTAAAAAACCTCATCAAACTGAAAAGCTTTTGCACAGCCAAGAAAACCAAAAAGAAAACAAAAAGACAACATACAGAATGGGAGAAAATAGTTTCAAATGATGCAACTGACAAGGGCTTAATCTCTAGAATATATAAACAACTTATACAACCCAACAGCAAAAAAAACCAATCAATCAATGGAAAAATGGGCAAAAGACCTGAATAGACATTTCCCCAAAGGAGATATACAGATGGCCAGCAAACACATGAAGAAATGCTCAACATCGCTGATTATAAGAGAAATGCAAATCAAAACTACCATGAGATACCACCTCACACCAGTCAGAATGGCCATCATTAAGAAGTCCACAAATAACAGGTGCTGGAGGGGCTGTGGAGAAAAGGGAACCCTCCTGCACTGCTGGTGGGAATGTCAACTGGTACAGCCACTATGGAGAACAGTTTGGAGATACCTTAGAAATCTATACATAGAACTTCCATATGACCCTGCAATCCCACTCTTGGGCATCTATCCGGACAAAGCTCTACATAAAAGAGACACATGCACCCGCATGTTCATTGCAGCACTATTCACAATAGCCAGGACATGGAAACAATCCAAATGTCCATCGACAGAGGATTGGATTCGCAAGATGTGGTATATATACACAATGGAATACTACTCAGCCATAAAAAAGGATGACATAATGCCATTTGCAGCAACATGGATGGAACTAGAGAATCTCATCCTGAGTGAAATGAGCCAGAAAGACAAAGACAAATACCATATGATATCACTTATAACTGGAATCTAATATCCAGCACAAATGAACATCTCCTCAGAAAAGAAAATCATGGACTTGGAGAAGAGACTTGTGGCTGCCTGATGGGAGGGGGAGGGAGTGGGAGGGATCGGGAGCTTGGGCTTATCAGACACAACTTAGAATAGATTTACAAGGAGATCCTGCTGAATAGCATTGAGAACTTTGTCTAGATTCTCATGTTGCAACAGAAGAAAGGGTGGGGAAAAACTGTAATTGTAATGTATACATGTAAGGATAACTTGATCCCCTTACTGTACAGTGGGAAAATAAAAAAAAAAATTGATGAGGGCATGTTAAAGAGGTGCAGAAACCCAATGAAAGTGATCCCAAGGGCCAAAGCTGGAACAGTTTAAATAACAAGATTAAATAATATTGCCTTAACCTAAAGTATAAAGTAAATATCCACAAGTCCATCCATCTTGATAAAAAAAACTAATGATTAAATTAATTAACCAGGAGAAAAAGAGACAAACATTTCATGTAAATGAATTACAAGTAATAAACGTTGGTTGTAGTTACTTTGTTCTCAAGGAGGGGAAGCATAACTTTTCACTCCTTAGATGTGGGGTTTACACACAGTGACACTTTCCACAGTGTACGGTACGGAAATGGGAGGTGGAACGGAATAATTGTGCAGTGGAGAAAGCTCATAAACCTTACTTCAGTGAGGTCAATGAGTCTAACATAAATCTTGTTGATAGTATATACTCTTGATATGACATGATGAAAATGGAATTTTACCTCTGCAATCTTCCTCTTGTCTTTCCATGAGAAAAACATCTGACAACTCTCAGTTTGATGACATATAAAATTCCTGACAAGGATTCCTGTAAATTGTCAAGGTCATTTTCAAAACAAGGAAAATCCGAGATATTGCCATAGCCAAGATGAGAAAGATCTAAACCAGCTATAATGCAAAAAATAAAAATTGTTATAAATGAAAAAAATAAAAAATAAAAAATGTAATATGGGGTTTGTAGCAGAAAAGGACAGTAAATAAAAAGTAAGGACATTTAAACAAACACTAAATTTTAGTTAACAATAATGTATCAATATCTTCTGAGGATAACCAATTATCTATTCCTCAATAAGACAAAAAGACCAAAAGAGTTCAAGCTCAAGCAAGTTGTCAGAGAGAGGTAAATGGTGTAGGAATGAAGTCCATGACAGCCAGGAATTGATCTGTTTTGTTCAGCAGAGTTTGTTAAAAAAAAATTTGATTTAAGAATATATAGAGTATATTCTCCTTGGCATGTTTAAGTCACGAATTTTCCAAATTAATAAACTCTTGCTGTGTGTCACATCAAGAACGTTCTAAAATGTTTATGTTGCTTTGATGGCACAGTTGAGGCGTGGGATTCTGTGCTCCACAGAGTACTCTCTCCATTCACAAAAATGACTTATGGAGCAAGGGGATTCTGCTCTCTCACATAACATAAAATTCTTTAAGAATACCTATGGGCCCACTCTTAGGAGATTGGTTAAAACCACCATGCCCAGAGGCCAAAGGCAGAGCTACAAAGAGCATCAACATGTAATAATAACTGCGTTTATCCTTTTTGAGAAACTTTCCTTTAGCACAAGAGTGTGTGATGAGGTCCGAGTGGCAGCTGAACATAGACGACATTAATTAGGGCTCATCCCTAGCAGCAGAGAGCCCCACCCAAGGGAGTAAAAACTGAGGTCTAGGACCTGGAGGATTACAGAGCACTGGCTACTGGGAAGTCAAAAGAAAGGGACTGGGAAAGTCTGTGGGAGCAGAAATAGCAAGCTTGGGAAGGCATCCCTTCCAGGGGTAAGGGAGGGGCTTAGCTTCCTGCTCTTGGCATTTCACTCTTCTTCCTTTACAAGTTATCTCTTACATCCTCAGGGCCTTATCTCTTCCTCCACATCTCTTATCTCTTTTCCCTGAATTCTTGAGTATAAAGTTTAATGTTCTTTTTCAGCACTTTCCCTCCAAGTGATTTATTTCTTCTACATTCTCTTGCAGTCAGTTTTCAGTGAAAGATTCTAGTTTATTTACTCCAAAGCCCTAGGAAGTGGCTGCTGCCATATCAAGTACCAGAGATGAAGACTCTCAGACCACCATTCACTATAGTCCTTTCTCCATGTAAGAGATCAGGGAACTCAACTGCACTCTGTCACCTTGTCTGGGCCTAAGAAAGGGCATATGGGGGACCTCCTGGCAGGACTAATTCCCACAACTATAGTCATCATGTGAATGGATAGGCCCCCTCAAACCAACTGCTCCAAACTACCAGCTCACCCACACAGAAAAGTTCCTCAATGGGCAACTCCTTATGGTATTTTCTCCTGAAAATTAAAATGTCCTTTAAAGTCGTTCAATAAAAAGGATATTGAATTCATGTATTTATGACCGAGGCAGTGAGCTGCCTCAAATTCTGGCGTCACAAATTCCCTGTATTCTATTATTTATGATTTTTAATTTTTTCCATTATAGCTGGTTTACAGTGTTCTGTCAATTTTCTACTGCACAGCATGGTGACCCAGTTACACATACATGTATACATTTTTTTTCTCACATTATCATGCCCCATCATAAGTGACCAGACATAGTTTCCACTGCTGCACAGCAAGATTTCATTGCTAATCCATTCCAAAGGCAATAGTCTGCATCTATTAACCCTAAGCATGCCATCTATCTCACACCCTCCCCCTCCCCTTTGGCAACCACACGTCTATTCTACATCTCCATGAGTCTCTTTTCTGTGGAAAGGTTCATTTGTGCCCTATATTAGATTCCAGATATAAGTGATGTCATATGGTTTTTGTCTTTCATGTTCTCACTTACATCACTCAGTATGAGAGTCTCTAGTTCCATCCATGTTGCTGCAAAGGCATTCTTTTGTTCTATTTAATGGCTAAGTAGTATTCCATTATATATTTAGATATGTATATCTCACATCTACCTAATCCAGCAATATCCTATTTTTAAGATGCTCTCGCCATATAGTTTTTAGAAACATGATCCCTGATTTTTCTGACATGCTTTGCACTGATAAACCAAAATCACTTATCCATTCTTATGGAAGGAAAAGAGTTTCCAAATACATGTATTTAAATCAAAACAGGTGACCTTTTTTCACCATTAAATTGACAAGCTGTCACTAACATTAAAAAATTAGTAAACCCTTCAGTGGATTTTTGTAGACATCTTGACCAGCTCCAACAATTCTATAATCAAATACCTATTGCAAACCCTTCATTCCATATTGTTTATAATTGTTCTATTTCCTTAGCCAAAGCATAATTAATTCAAATCATTATTTCAATGTCACAGTATCAATTGGTATAGAAACCAAAGGGAAGCTAATTCAAACGGTAGTGTTTAGGGTCAACGCATGAATCATAAGCCGGTGAGATCCTCCCTTGGACCATCATCCAGTGCGTTGGGAGGTTTAAACTTAACAAATAACTTCAGAATGTGTCCATTGGTTTGGGAATACCTGTTTGGAATTAACCTCCTAGGGCAGAGTAAATGATACCTTCAGTTTATCTAAGCCCGACAGCTGGGCAGAGAGGTACCAAGAATCTCATAAGGTATTATGGATGCCTTCCTTAGCTAACTTGATTATACTGATTAGAAGGATAGAGGTTGAGCCTATGCTCATCGTTTTATTTGTCAGCCTGGCTAGGCTATCGTACTTAGTTATGTAATCAACCAATGATATAGACACTACTCTGAAGATATGTTGCAGGTATGGTTAGCATCTAAAATCAACTGACTTTAAGCATATTAACCTCTGTAATAAAGACGGCCTCATCTAGTCAGTTGAAGGTCTTTAGGGCAAAAAATAATGAAAGAGAGTGTCAAAAATTTATACAGTTACTCTTTCTCCTAACCCTCCTCAGAGGGACCTGTGGTGATCAGGGTAACTATGTACTGGGCAAAAGGAAATAATCAGACCTTTCCCGGATTTCTGGACACTGACTCTGAGCTGACACTAATTCCAGGAGACCTCGAACTTAACTGAAGTCCACAAGTCAAGAGTACAAGCTCATGAAGGGTAGGTGATCCAAGGAGTTCTAGCTTGGGTTCATTTTACACTGGGTAGAATAGGCCCCCAAACCCATCCTGTGGTCATTTACCCAGTTTCAGAATGCATAATTGGAATAGACTCACTCAGAATACGGCAGAATATCCACATTTGTTCCCGACAAGTGGGATGAAAGCTATTATGGCAAAAAAAAAAAAGGCCAAGTGGAAGACTTCTGTGAAAATAATACACAAATACCATTTTCCTGGAGTGACTGCAGAGATTAGTGCCATATCAGTGACTTGAAGGACACAGAGGTAGTGATTTCCCACATCTTCCTTCAACGCACCGATTTGGCTTATACAGAAAACAGGTGGATCTTGGAGAATGATCATGGATTATCACAAACTTAACCAGGTGCTGACCTCAATTGTATCTTCTATATTAGATGTGATTTCATTGCTTGAGCAAATTAACACACCCTCTGATAAGTAGCTATTAATCTTGCAAGTGCTTTTCCTTGATTCTCGTTATTAGAGACCACCAGAAGCAGTAATGCTTTCAATGAGCAAGACCACCAATATAAATTCTCTGTCCTACTTCAGGGGCATATCTACTCTCTAGCCCTATGTTGCAATTTAGTCTCCAGGGACTTTGGTCACCTTTCCCTTCCATGGACACTACACTGTTCAGTCACATTGATGACATTGTGCTGACTAGACCTAGTGAACACAATGTAGCAACTACTCTGAATTTATTGGTAAGAAAGATATTGACATTCAGAAGATGGGAAATAAGTCCAACAAAGATTTGGGGAACTTCTACACTAGTGAAATTTCTAGAGGTTTAGTGCTGTACGGCATATAGAGATATTCTTTCTAAGTTAAAGATAAGTTTGTGGCATCTGGCCTCTCTCTCCACCAAAAAAGAGTCATAATGCCTAGTGGGCCTCTTCGGATTTGGGGTGGCATCATATTCTTCATCTAGGTGTGCCACTCCTTCCCATTTATTGTGACTGGAAGCTCTTTGTTTTGAGTGGGATACAGAACAAAAGACGGCTCTGCATCGAGTATGGACTGCCATGCAAGCCGTTCTGCCACTTGGGCTACAGGTTGCAACAAATTCAGTGGTGCCTAAAGTGGTAGTTTTAGAGATGCTGTTTGAGACATTCACAGGCCCATATAGGTGAGTCACAAAGCAGTCCCTTAGATTGTTGGGGGAACATTTCTGTCATCCTCCGCACACAACTTCTCTCTTTTGCAGAAACAGTTTTGGGCTTGCCCCTGGATCTTAGCAGAGACTGAACACATGACCATGAGTCACAAATTAGCATGTGACCTGAGCTTCCAGTTAGAAACTGGGTGTTATCTGATACACTACCGTTCCAACACCGATTTTGATACTGGTGTTTTCCTCACACCACAAAACAATTCTCCAACATGAGGTATGTGTCCTACGATTCATCTCCATTCTGACACTATGCACCTGGAGATAGCATCACATCACACAGGGTAAGGTCTCAGTCCTACAACACTGCCCCCTACTTCAGAGACCAATCACAAGTCCAGGTTGTTACTTGTTCTCCTTTAGACTGGAAGTTTCCAGGACCCAGCCTCTAATCTGACAAATTTGAAAGAGCAGCTCACAGAACTCAGAGCAAAATTTTACTTACTAGGTCACCAGTTCATTATAAAAGGATATAACTCAGGAACAGCCAGATGGAAGCAATGCACAGGGCAAGGTATGTGGGAAGGGGCACACCACTCTCCCCAAATCTCCGAGTGTTCACCAACCCTGACTCTCAGAGCCTAGTCTTTTTAAGGTTTAATTCAAACTCCAGCTCCTCTCCCCCGCCCCACCAGATGGCTCAAAATTTTAACCCTCTAATCACTTGCCAAATAAGAACACTTTCTTGGGTTACCTGGCTTTCTAAAAAACCTCCTTATTAATATAACAAAAGACGCCTTTATTGTTCTCATCTCTTAGGAAATTCCCAGGGTTTTAGGCACTCTAAGCCATGAATAGAGACAAAGACCAAACATATATTTATTCTAAATCAAAACATCACACCCACCAAGCCATAAAATTGAGCCTGTGCAACACCACATCCAGCAGAAGGGGTATATGAGATCAGGCTTGGGCAGGCCCTGAGGATACAAATAACTTCCATAAAAAATTGGTTCTAATGCCCATGGTCCCCAGTCTTGCTATACTCTCTTATCTTTCCCAGTCTGTGCCTATGGACCCATGGTGAGTTCCCTACAACTAGCCCTCAGAGAAGGAGAAAAGTTGAGCCAGGTTTATAGATGGTTCTGTGTGACAGACAGGCACCATCCAAAAGTGGACACTTCTCGCACTATAGCTCCTTTCTGGGACATCCCTGAAGGACAGTGGCCAAGGAAAATCCTCCAAGTAGGCAGAACTGTAGCAGTGCACTTGATTGTTAATTTTGCTTAGAAAGAGAACTGGCCAGATGTGTTATTATAAACAAATTCATGGCCTGTGTCCAAGGTTTGACTGCACGGCCAGGAATTTGGAAAGAACATGATGAAAAATTGGTGACAAGGGAAGAGGGATGTGTATAGACCTCTCTAAAGAGGAAAACATGAAGATATCTGTGTCCTATGTGAATGTTCCCCAAAAGGTAACCACAGTGGTGGATATTTTAATAGTAGCATAAATAGAATGACCTGATCTGTGGATACCAGTCGGCCTCTCTCCCTAGTCACCCCTCTCACGGCCCACTGTGCTTGTGAAAGAAGCAGCCACATCTGCAGGGATGAAACCTATGCATCTGGCTCAGCAACATCAACTTCCACTCACCAAGACCAACCTGGCTACAATCAGAAACCAACCAATAATGTGAGTCCCGGGTCTCACACCATTCTTCAGAGTGATCAGTCAGTTACCTGAGGGTAGGTTGATAACATTTCCATCGTGCAAGAAGCAGTGCTGAGGAAGGGGGAATTTCCTCCTCTATCTCTCTTGAGTTCTTGTGACTGAACTAATAATAAAATTGCCATAAATCAGATTAACAGGGGGAAAGAGAACAAATTTCTTTTCGTGTGCATGAAGGTATAGAGAAGAGAGGCCAGAACCGGAAGCTTTTATAATTTTTCACACAAAGAAACAATAAAGTTGTAAGGAATTGACAGGACAAAGACATTTAGAATCTCCTTAGAATATGGCTATATTTTAATCTGTATAAAACCTACAGGAGATGAACCATAAAATAGGCAGATGAAGCTTGACTAGTGTGTTAGGTTCAAATTCTGCTTAAATTTTAAAGAGAAAAATTGTGATTGAATTACAGGAAATTAATTCAGAAGAATTGATGGCTCTTCTTGGGTCTGTAGGTTGTCTTCTTAATGCCTAGCACTTAATAACTGAGACTGTACTCAGTGGGTCCCAGAAAATACTGGAGTTCTAAGGTTGATCCTCCAGAGAAACCTTGGTATAAATCCAAAGACACATGTAGTTAACACAACTGGAATTGTACCTACCTAATGTGAGAATGATAGCTTTAGTGTAAAAAGTTCAGGGAAATTCTCTGGATAAAAATAGAGTGTATTAGTTTGCAAGGGCTGCTAAAACCGAGTAGATTGAACAACAGAAGATTATCATCTCACAATTGCAGATGCTAGAAATCTGAAACCAAGGTATCAGCAGGGTCATACTCTCTTGAAGGCACTAAAAAATGGTCACTTCCATGTCTCTCTCCTAACATCTGATGCTTTGCCAGCAATCTGTGTCCACATTTCACCTTTTTATGAGGACACCAGTCATGTTAGATTAAGGAACCACCCTACTCCAACATGACCCCATCCTAGCTAATTACACCTTGAATGACCCTAATTCCAAATAAGGTCACATGCTGAATACTAGAGATTAGTAATTCAATATGTTAATTTTGAGGAGTTGGGAAGGGAGGACACAAAACCCATATTATACAATATGCTGAGGTTGAAAAGGAAACAGGCAATATGAATAGATTATACGATAACTATTCTGAGGATGTTGATTATGAAAAAACATGGGGGTTGATAGAATATTGTATTGCTTTGGTTTTAAAAGAGAAAGATTTTCAAAATTTTAAGGTACATAGGAAGAAGCTAGTACAAAGGCTGAGGAGGAATAACTGGGGGATCCCAGTACCAGAGAGGGCGGTACAGGATGGATGGAGAGAAGAAGGATCAGCATCTCAAGTAAAGGAAGAGAGATTCTTCCCTAATATAACAGTGAGGAAGGAATAATAGAGAAATACAGATTTGAATAGGTTTGTTCTATTTGTTACTAAAAAGTTCAGATAGTTCCCTCGTGATGGGTTTTTCTTCTGTTTCTTACTATTATTAAATTCAAAGAAGGAATACAGTCATAAACTGAGAATAAGGAGTCAGTAGTTGCAAGTTTAAAGAAAGAGAAATGTTTAAGAAAACTGCCTACCAAAAGTAAGGGAATGCAAATGGCTGGAGAGGATTACGGGATAGTAGTGGTGTGCACAAGTTGAAAGATTGTTAAACACATATGAAAGAAACATCTACTCATTTGGGTAGACTGTTATAGCATTTTAAGCTGCCAGTATACAAATGTATAATTAGATTAATTTGTATTTGTATTCTGCCAAGTTCTTGTGGCAGAAAAACAATGACACCAGGATGTCCATTTCTTAGGAAGAGAATACTTGAAATTATTAGCCATGACACCAAGTAGGGAAAAGGGTAGGAAGTGAAGTCAGGAGTGATGAATGAATTAGGAGACATAAAGGGGCCTGATGAGACTGACACAGTGCAGGAGTAGGAGTAGCTATGTAACCAAGTACAGGACTTATACCTCCAGTTTCACTTGCATATTCAATGTGGATGTCATCTGCTGCCCAACTTAAAGGCAGAGGGCACTGGTAAGGGTAAGAATCAATCACAAGGGACAAATATCCAACACATAAATTGATTAAAGATATAAATGTTTATGTTTCACAGAAAAGAATCCTAGAATTGGGCAATAGAGGGGCTCCATGGAGTTGTCGGATTCCCAAGTTCATTTTAATTTCTCTACCATCTGCATTATCTTACACGGTCGTATATGTTTTTTGAATTCCATTAATCATGATACTTTATAACCAGAAGAAAAGTAAAGAAGAAAAGAAAGACACAATTTTCCTTTAAGGACACATCCTTGTAATTCACCTTTTAATACAACACCATCCTTTGGTCACATGCACCAGGGGAGTCTAGGAAATCTAATACTTACAGGAGGTTGTCATAGGAAAAGGTAATAATGAGAAGGAATATATGACAAAAAGAGGAAGAACTGATATGAGGGACAATCATCAAGTCTGTGTCACAGAGCTTCATATTGACAATGAACCAGTAGGGACTAGGAAAAAATCTATTTAAATCTTGCTAGGGGAGAAATGCAATCTTCTTTGGGGCAAAGCTATCATTTTGCCTGGAGGGTAGGCTTATGAATTACATCAGTACATTCTCCTTCAGCTGAACAGATGTTTAGGGAGCCCGAGTCAGAGGACCAAAGTCTGAAAAGGGGTCTCAGGACACCATAGAATGTGTTCTGGGGAAAGCTGAAAATGTGGGATCCATCCGTCATGTTGTAGAAAGATACATCTCCAGCCGCATAATCCAGGAATATTCCTACCTTAAGGGGTCTTTCTCTTAGAGGAAGAGAAGTTTCCGGGGAGGTGAGGGCCCAGTAGTCCCCGTCATAGAGCCTAATGGCCCAGAAACCATTCTGTGGGGACATAGTGAACATCCCCTCCCTGGTCACATTATCTCTACAAATTCCCAAGTCCCAAGATTGCATGTCCCCAACCTCCACCTCCCAGTAGGCCCTCCCTGAGTTGATGCGCAGCTGACCCAGCACACAGGGAATGGAGTTGAATCTCTGTGTGGAGCTGGGTAGATCTTGACAAGTTTCTTGCCAGGTAACCCGCCTCCCTCTTTCAGACACGAGGAGGGCAGGATGGGCATGGCTTCATCCAGGGTCACATTTGCTGCAAAGACAAGTGGACTATCAGGTTTCTGGCAATGGTCGTAGGCATGGGCCAGAGGGCTCCTGTTCTGTCAGGACTCCTCTGGCCCTGGGTAGATCCAGCTCACTTTTACCCAGGAATCCTCCAGCCACCCCACACAAAGCAAGTTCCCTGCTGGATCTTGATAGACTCACCAGCTTTGAATTCTTCTTTCCTCCAATCTATAAGGAAAAAATAATCATGAGACCCCACTGTCTGAAAAATAAATCTACCTGTCTGTCCAGAAGACCATGAGTATAAATTCCCTAGGATTATGTCAGGAATAATAGCAACCAAGGAATATACCCTTTCATAACTTGAACTTCTTTTTACAATCTATTAAATTATGTCTGACTTGAGACCTGACCCATCTTCTGTGTCTTCTATGTCAACATTCCTGTAGGATAAATATCTATAATCTATTGAGGATGTTTCTAAGAAAATAGGGAACATGGTGTATCTGACCAAAGAAAGTATTTTTCATGTTAGTGTCCTCAGATTTCAGCCCATGAATACCAGTGTACATATGCTCAAAACATAAAGTTGCAGTTTAAAAGTGGCTACAATTTAATGTTTCAAACACATTATTATCTGTTAAAATATTGAGTAATCTAGGGGGTGCTTTGAGTTTCTTTGATTTTCAGTATTTGTTGTACACACATAGATATTTATTTAAAATATCTTTGTGGAGACAGGATTAAGATGGCAGAATAGAAGGACTGGAGCTCAATTTCTCTCCTAAAAACAAAAAAATTCACAACTAAAGGCTGAGCACACTTCACCAAAATGGACCGGAAACCTTAAAAATTATACCCTACTCCAGAAGAAAAAGAGGAGGCCACATCAAGAGGTAGGAGGGGCTATTTCATGATATAAACAACTCCATACCTCCTGGGTGGGAAGCTCCATAGACTGGAAACTAACTGGTTCACAGAGACTCACCTACAGGAGTGAGAGTTCTGAGCCACACATCAAACTCTCACGTTTGGGGATCTGGCACAGGGAGAAAGAGCCCCAGAGCATCTGGCATTGAAGGCCATTGGGACTTGTGCGCAAGAGCTCCACGGGACTGGGGGAAACGGAGACCCCATTCTTAAAAGGGGCACACAGACTTTCACGTGCACTGAGTCCCAGGGCAAAGCAAAGTCTCCAAGGGAATCTGGGTCAAACCTGACTGCAGTTCTTGGAGGACATCCTGGGAAAACAGGGGTGAATGTAGCTTGTTGTGAGGGAAGGACATTGGAAGCAAAGCTCTCTAGTATATTCAGCAGCAGCGCCTTTCTCTGGAGGTGGCCATTTTGGGAAAATCTGGCCCCACCCATCAGCCAGCCGCTGAGAAGCCCCAGGGCAAATAACAATCCAGGTGGGATCACAGCCCTGCCCCTCAGTAAACAGGCTATCTAAAGACCCCTCAGGCACACAGCTGCCTCTAATCCCATCCAGAGACTAAGCCCCACCCACAAGAGGGATAGGAATCAGCTCCTCCTACCAGGGGGCAGGCATCAGCCCCTCCCATCAGGAAGCCTACACCAAGCCCCTATACTGACTTCAGCCACAGGGGGGCAGACATCAGAAGTAAGAGAGGCTTCAACTCTATTATCTATAAAAAGTCACCATACCAAAAACCTATAAAAATGAAAAGACAGAGAACTATAACTCAGATGAGGGAGAAAGAAAAAAATGCAGAAAAACAGCTAAGCCATGAGAAGATTCTCAGCCTCCAGGAAAAAGACTTTAGGCTGTTGATGCTGAAGATGATGCAAGACATTGGAAATAAACTGGAGGCAAAGATGGATAACTTACAGGAAACACTGATCAAAGAGATACAAGATATAAAACTTAAGCAAGAAGAGATGCAAAATACAATAACTGAAATAAAAGATTCATTTGAAGCCACCAACAGCAGAATACAGGAGGCAGAAGAACAAATAAGCGAGGTGGAGGACAGATTAGTGGACATTATGGATGCAGAACAGAAAAGAGAAAAAAGATTGAAAACAAATGAAGAGAGTCTCAGAGAACTCTGGGACAATGTGAAACGCACCAACATCCTTATTATAGGGGTGCCAGAAGGAGAAGAGAGAGAGAAGGAAACAGAAAAAATATTCCAAGAGATAATAGCCAAAAAATTCCCTAACATGGGGAAGGAATCACTCGCTCAAATCCAGGAAGCACAACGAGTACCATACAAAATAAACCCAAGGAGGACCACCCCGAGACACATACTAATCAAACTGACCAAAATTAAAGACAAAGAGAAAATCTTGAAAGCAGCTAGGGAAAAGAAACAAATAACATACAAGGGAACCCCGATAAGGCTATCAGCAGATTTTTCAACAGAAACTCTGTAGGCCAGAAGGGAGTGGCATGATATACTCAATGCGATGAAAGGAAAAAACCTCCAACCAAGAATACTTTACCCAGCAAAGCTCTCACTCAGATTTGAAGGAGAAGTCAAAACCTTCTCAGATCAGCAAAAGCTGAGAGAATTCAGCAACACTAAATCAGCCTTACAACAAATACTAAAAGAACTTCTGTAGGCAGAAAAGAACAAGAGAAAAAGGAAAGAAAAAAAGAGCAACAAAAACAAATCCAAAGCAATCAAGAAAATGGCAATAAAAACATACATATCAATAATTACCTTAAATGTGAATGGACTAAATCCCCAACCAAAAGACATAGACTGGCAGAACAGATACAAAAACAAGACCCATATATATGCTGTCTTCAAGAGACCCACTTCACTTCTAGGGACACATACAAATTGAAAGTGAGAGGATGGAAGAAAATATTCCATGCAAATGGGGATCAAAAGAAAGCTGCAGTAGCTAATACTCATATCAAACAAAATAGACTTTAAAATGAAGAATATTTTCAGGACAACGAAGGACATTACATAATGATCAAAGGATCACTCCAAGGTGTTATAACATTTTTAAATATCTATGCAACCAACACAGGTTCACCACAATATATAAGGCAACTGCTAACAACCTTAAAAGGAGAAATTGATAATAACACAATCATAGTGGGGGACTTTAACATCCAACAATACATTCAAAGGATTGTACATCATGATCCAGTGGGATTTATCCCAGGGATGCAAGAGTTCTTCAATATCCACAAATCCATCAATGTGATACACCACATCAACAAACTGAAGAATAAAAACCATATGATCCTCTCAATAGATGCAGAAAAAGCCTTTGACAAAATCCAACACCCATTTCTGATAAAAACCCTTCAGAAAGTGGGCATAACGGGAACCTACCTCAACATGATAAAGGCCATATATGAAAAACCCACAGTGAACATCATTCTCAATGGTGAAAAGCTGAAAGAATTCCCGCTGAAATCAGGAACAAGACAAGGATGTCTGCTCTTGTCAGTACTCTTCAACATAGTTTTGGAAGTCCTAGCCACAGCAATCAGAGAAGTAAAAGAAATAAAAGGAATCCAAATTGGAAAGGAAGAAGTAAAACTATCGCTATTTGCAAATGACATGATACTATACCTAGAGAATCCTAAAGACTCTACCAGAAAACTGTTAGAGCTTATCCACGAATTTGGCAAAGTCGCAGGATACAAAATCAATACACAGAAATCAATAGCGTTTCTATATACTAACAATGAAAAAGCAGAAAAGGAAATTAGGAAAGCAATCCCGTTTACCACCGCATCCAAAAGAATAAAATACCTAGGAGTAAACCTACCTAAAGAGACAAAAGACCTGTACTCTGAAAACTAGAAGACACTGATGAAAGAAATCAAAGATGACACAAATAGATAGAAAGACATACCATACTCTTGGATTGGAAGAGTCAATATTATCAAAATGACTATACTACCCAAGGCAATCTACAAATTCAATGCAATCCCTATCAAATCACCAAGGACATTTTTCACAGAACTCAAACAAAATATTTTAAAGTTTGTTTGGAAGCACAAAAGACCCAGAATAGCCAAAGACATCCTGAAAAAGAAAAATGGAGCTGGAGGCATCAGGCTCCCGGACTTCAGGCTATACTACAAAGCTACAGTGGTCAAACTGCATGGTACTGACACAAAGACAGACATATACATCAGTGGAACAGGATAGAAAGCCCAGAATTCAACCCATGCACTTATAGCCAACTAATCTATGACAAAGGAGGCAAGACTATACAATGCAGAAAAGACAGCCTGTTCAATAAGTGGTGCTGGGAAAACTGGACCACCACACGGAAAAGAATGAAATTAGAACAGTCCATAACACCATACACAAAAATCAACTCCAAATGGATTAAAGACCTAGATAGAAGACCAGACACTCTCAAACTCCTAGAGGATAACATAGGCCAAACACTCTCTGACATAAACAACAGCAACATCTTCTCAGATCCTCCTATCAAAGTATTGACAATAAAAAGAAAAATAAACAAATGGTACCTAATCAAACTTCAAAGTTTCTGCACAGCAAAGGAAACCCTAAACAAAATCAAAAGACAACCCACAGAATGGGAGAAAATCTTTGCAAATGAAGTGACTGACAAGGGATTCATCTCCAAAATTTATAAACAACTTCTGCAGCTCCATACCAAAAAAACAAACACCCCCATCAAAAAATGGGCAGAAGATCTAAACAGACAATTCTCCAAAGACATACAGATGGCCGAGAAACACATGAAAAGGATTCAACATCACTCATTATTAGAGAAATGCCAATCAAAACCACGATGAGGTACCACCTTACACCAGCCAGAATGATCATCTTCCAAAAGTCTACAACCAATAAGTGCTGGAGTGGGTGGGGAGAAAAGGGAACCCTATTCCACTGTTGGTGGGATTGTAAATTGGTGCAACTACTGTGGAAAGCAGTATGGAGATTCCTCAGAAAACTAAACATAGAAACTACCATTTGATCCAGCAATCCCACTCCTGGGCATCTATCCAGAGAAAACCACGACTTGCAAAGACACATGTACTCCAATGTTCATTGCAGCACTCTTTACAATAGCCAAGACATGGAAACAACCTAAATGTCCATCGACAGAGGAGTGGATCAAGAAGATGTGGTACATATACACAATGGAATATTACTCGGCCATTAAAAAGAACGAGATAACTGCATTTTTTTGCAACATGGATGGACCTAGAAACTATCATGCTAAGTGAAGTCAGCCATACAATGAGACACCAACATCAAATGCTTTCATTGACATGTGGAATCTGAAAAAAGGACAGACGGAACTTCTTTGCAGAACAGATGCTGACTCACAGACATTGAAATACTTATGGTCTCCGAGTGAGACCGTTTGGGGGGTGGGGGATGTGCTTTGGCTGTTGGATGGAAATCCTGTGAAATCAGATTGTTATGATCATTATACAACTACAGATGTGATAAATTCATCTGAGTAATAAAAAATATAAATAAATAAAATAAAATAATAAAATATCTTTGCAAATAGATTTTTTTCATCAGTGTCCATGTTGCTCACCAGGATATAACTGTGAATTCCTCCAGGCTGCAAAGGAACAAAATAAGTAATTCCTTACTTGGTTTTCCTTCCCTGTTTTCTCTCGTTATTTTGTCCATTTCTCCATCTTTACCGTGCTTCTTCTTTGAATCCCTTGAACTTCCTCTTTCTATTATGTGTTATCTTTATATTATTTTTTTTAAAAAGCATGATAATAAAAGTAGTCAGGTGAAAGAAAGGTAGAAATATAGAAGCAATAAAATATGCTAGAGACAGTGGAGGAGTGGTTGCATAGATGAAATAAAGACAAGAAGGAAGGAAGGGAGGGAGGGAGGAAGGAAGGAAGGAAGGGAGGGAGGAAGGAAGGAGGAAAGACATGATAAATGATGGGCAATCCATCTCAAAGGACATATTGGAGAACCCAGTTGAAAGAAAATTTCTATTTAATAGAAAAAAACACATTCTTCTTAGACTAAGCCCCTTCATCTCAACAACCTTATTTTGAAATTATGGTAATTATCTGGAAGACAGAAGCCTAAGAATATATCAAAAGAAGGAAAGGAAACAAAGAAAATGTGTATCTAGAAATTACATCACTAAAAGATTATCAGGAAAAAAAGTTACCAATTTCATTCTGAAGTACTCCTGAAAAGTAAAATGGATAAAAAGCTCAAGTAAATGTCCAGGAAAGACAACACAGAAAATGATAATGAGCTGAAAATTTCCAGTTCACAGAAAGTTAGTGGGATGAATCATAACCAGAAAAAAAGAACAAAAATAAACAAGAATGGAAAAATAGCAAGGAATCACTTTTCTGTCTTAGAAAAGTGAAAACAGGGAATGAGTTTCATAATTGATGGAATAAAAGAAGAATGGTGAAGATATGAACAGAAAATAACTAGGATTTTATCCTGTACATATTTCTTTTATGAATAGTTTTAAGGATATAAGTAATTCAAAATTTATATGAAGACATATATTTAATAAAATAATTTTATAAAAATTTTTATATTGGTAGTAGTGTACTGAAATTAATTTTTTTAATTTTGAAAATTCTTTCAACTATATCAGTTTAAGCAAGATAGCTTTATATGAAAACATTATTTGCATAGTTAGAGTAAACATATGTATAAGTCCCCAAAAGTCTTTTTAGAAGATATCACAACCGTTGAGATAGTGAATGACTATATGTCTGTTTGCAATGCTAATGGTTTCTAATTCTTGGCATTTAACAAAATTGTAATAAAAATTAATATAGTTGTCAATTGAAGAACTTTCAAAATTAGCTTTGAAAGCTTGTACTCTCCGATTTTATTACATACTGCAGAAAGTCAAAGAATTTAGTGACATAGCTCTAAATACTTCTCATTCCTATTAACTTACATAATAGTAGAGAATTTCTCAGCAAACAAATCTTTTGTAAACAAACAGAAAATAAATGGAATAAAGATGATGTTAATGACTGATTCATGTATTGGGGGAAATACAATTTTCAGAAATGAGTTAAGAGGAAAATAAATGCTATAATTACATGAGCAAACTGTTAGAAGACTCTACTTTAAACACTAATTTTATAGTCTGTATTGATGTCCCTTTAAAAAACAAATGCAAATTTCAAGGGACTAATGCATTTATAGAACTGGCATTTGTAAAAAGACGGGTCTTATAAAAATGCGAGGTCTTATAATTTATAGGAATCGAGTTTTTATGTACTATGTGCACTTTACTTGTCTTATGTTCTTGGATGAAATCTCTCTGGTGCTATTTTATCAATTGTGTGGTCTTTTTCTCCATCTCTCCTGTGTTCACTAGACTAAAACATCATTCTTGCATCCTTAGGAAAATCCCCTTGGATTATGATGTATGATTCATGTAATGCACTGTTAAATTCAGCTTGCAAATATTTGCAGAGGATTGTTTGCGTCTATGTTCATCAGTTATATTGGCCTGAAATGTTCTTTTTCTGTGTATGGCCTTTGTCTGATTTTGGTATCAGGATGATATTAGCCCCACAGAAGGAATTCAGAAGCATCCCTTCCTCTTCAGTTTTTTTGGAATAGTTTAAGCAGATAAGTATCGACTCTTCTTTAAATGTTTGGTAGAATTCACATGTGAGGCCATTTGTTCTTAGACTTTTGTTTTTTGGGAGGTTTTTTAAAATTATTATTACTGATTCAATATCATTAATGATCATCAGTCTGTTCTTATTTTCTATTTCTTTTGATTCAGTCTTGGAAGATTATGTTTCCAAGAATTTATTCATTTGTTCTAGGCTGTCCATTTTATTGTAACATAACTGTTTGTAGCAATGCCTTTGTAATTCCTTTGTAATTCCTTTGTAATTCTGTAGTATCAGTGTAACTTCTCTTTCATTTATAATGTTATTTATTTGGGCTTCTTTTTTCTTGATGAGCCCAGCTAAAATTACATCAATCTTATCTCTAAAGAAGCAATTCTTAGTTTCTTTGATCTTTTCTAAGTCTCTACTTCATTTATTTCTGCTCTGATCTTTAATATTTCTTTCCTTCTACTTACTTTGGTTTTGATTATTTTCCTTTATCTAGTTCCTTGATGTGTAAGGTTAGATTCTTTATTTGAAATTTTTCTTGTTTACTGAGATGGGCTTATGTTGCTATAAATTTCCCTCTCAGTACTGCTTTTGCTGTGTCTCACAGATTTTAGATCAATGTGTTTCCATTTTCATTTGATCCAGGTATGTTTTACCTCCTCATTGGTTTTTTCGGTGACCCATTAGTTGTTTAGTAATATATTGTTTTTCTTCCACATGTTCTTAATTTTTTATAGTTGACTTCTGGTCTCATACTCTTGAGTAGAAAAGATGCTTGATATAGTTTTAATCTTTCAAGTTCATTGAGACTTGCATTGTAGCCTAGAATGTGATCTATCCTAAAGACTGTTCCATGCATATTTGGGAAAGAAATCTTAATCTGCTGTTTTGGGATAGAATCTTCAGCTCTTCTATGTCTTTTGATTGAAGCATTTATAATTGAAGCAATTATTGACTGGGATATACTTTTTGACATCTTGTTCATTGTTTCCTGTTTTAGTAGTTCTTTTTTGTTTCTTTCCTCTTTTGCTCTCTTCCCTTGTGATTTGATGACTTAAGTGTTATGTTTGAATATTTTTGGGTGTATATGTAAGTGATTGGTATTTGGTTACCATGAGGTTCAAATAACACAACCTCTATATAGCTGATGATCTCCTAAGTTTATTTACTGGGGAGGGGTGAATTTGCAGCATAGGGAAGTTCCCAGGCTAGGGGTCAAATCAGAGCTATAGCTGCTGGCCTACACCACAGCTCACAGCAACACCAGATTCTTAACCACTGAGTAAGACCAGGGATTGAACACCCATTCTCACAGATACTAGTCAGGTTCATTGTTGCTGAGCTACAAGAACTCCAATCTCGTAAGTGTAAATGCACTCTAACTGCAATATATTTTTACCCCTTCCAACCACATTTAATGTTTTTGACATCATACATCATATATCTTATTGTTTTGTGTATCCCTTAACTACTTATTATAGATATAGATGTTTTTAGTATTTTTGCCTTTTAACCTATCTACTAGCTTTGTAATGTGTTTATCTACTACCGTTACTGTATGTTTGCTTTTTAAGATGAGATTTTTCCTTTCATAAATTTCATATTTCTAGTTGTATTTCTTTTCTACTTAGAAATGATCTTATAAGGATGGTTTCATGGTGATGCTTATGCTTGGCTGTAAAACTTTTACTCTTGCCTTCAAATATAAATGATAATCTTTTTTTTTTTGTCTTTTGTCTTTTCAGGGCCACACTCATGGCATATGGAGGTTCCCAGGCTAGGGGTCTAATCAGAGCTGCCAGCCTATGCCAAAGCCACAGCAACACCAGATCCAAGCTGCATCTGTGACCTACACCACAGCTCATGGCAACACTGGATCTTTAACCTACTGAGCAAAACCAGGGATCAAACCTGCAACCTCATGGTTCCTAGTCAGATTCATTAACCACTGCACCACGTCAGGAAATCCTGAATGATAATCTTTTCTTTTTTCTAGGGTCGCACACGTGGCATATGGAAGTTCCCAGGCTAAGGGTCTAATTGGTGCTGTAGCTTCCAGCCTATGCCAGAGCCACAGCAACATGGGATCCAAGCTGCATCTGTGACCTACACCACATCTCACAGCAATACCGTATCCTTAACCCACTGAGCAAGGCCAGGGATTGAACCTACAACCTCATGGTTTCTGGTCAGATTCGTTAACCCCTGAGCCATGACAGGAACTCCTCATATTGTATTTTTCTTTCTCATTATGACTTACTTCACTTAGTATGATAATCTCTAGGTCCATCTATGTTGTGGAAAATGGTGTTACTTCTTTCTCTTTATGATTGAGTAGTATTCCATTGCATATATAACACAGCTTCTGAGTCACTGGCCATTTTATCTCCTGGGGGAATTTGCTGACTCAAGCAAGGGGCTTGGCTCAAGCAAAGGGACATGGGTGGAGGAGAGAGGAAAATCAGAGTCTCTGATAGTTAGGTGTATCTGGGGTAATTACTTAGAAATTGAAGGCTCCAACACCAAGGGCTGCATTTTCCCACTGGACATTCTTAGGTGCTTGGGCAGTGCAGGAGGTTTTCAGGGGCAGGAGAGAAGAAGGGGACAGTGCAAAATTTCCTGAAATTTTGGAATTCTTTGAAGAAAAACTCTTCTCCCTTGAAGAAAAGGGCCTCAAACGAATGTACATTTGCCAGATTTTGAACCATGTTTTCCAAGGCAGCAGGATTTTAAATCTGAAGGAACATGACCATTTCCACTTTTATGACTGTTTAAATATCAGGTTGGGTTGACATACCAAACAGAGCTACCCATATTTCCAGCAGTAATCTTCTTATATTAGAGCAAAAATATGAAAAGCCGATTAATACTCACAAAAAAATAAACAGAAAAAGTACCTGCTTCAGAAAAATATTTCCTTGGGAGTTCCTATGGCGGCTGAGAGGTAACAAATACAAGTATTCAAGACGACGCAGTTTCAATCCCCAGCCTCGCTCGGTGGTTTAGGGATCTGGCATTGCCATAAGCTGTGGTGTAGGTCACAGACATGGCTCAGATCCTATGTTGCTGTTGCTGTGGCTGTGGTGTAGCCTGGCAGCTGCAGCTCCAATTTGACCCCTAGCCCAGGAATTTCCATATGCCATAGGTGCAGCAAAAAAACCAACAAACAAAATTCTCTAAATAATTATAATCAGAAAATATTGAAAGTGCTAAATATAATGAGTAGATGATTTGGCATTCCCTGAGAATGAGATTACAGCCACAGGAGAATGCGTCCTGAGCAAATGGTGAGTTCATTGTTATGTATGTTAAATTTGAAATATAAGTAAGACAATCAAGAGGAAGTGTTTTGGAGGCAATTAAAATATCTGTCAAGGGGGCAGAGCAAGATGGTGGAGGAGAAAGAGGTCTTGCTCACCTTCTCCCACAAACACAAAAAAACACATCTACATGTAAAACAACTCGCACAGAACAGCAACTGAATGCTGGCAAAAGAACTCAAAACTCCAAAAAGGGCAAGAAACTCTTGACATAACTGGGTAGAAGAAAAGAGAAAAAAAGAGAGAGACAAAAGGAACCAGGATGGGACTAGGATTCCTAAGAGGGAACAGTGAAGGAAAAGGAACCCACACCCTGGAAAGCCACCTAACTGATGGAAAGATCAGCCAAGACAGAGGGACCTCAAAGTCACCAAGAAAAGCACAGCAGCTGGACTGAGGAGGGCAAAGCAGAGAGACAGCCAGCCAGATCATCTGAACCACCAGCCAGGACACCACAGCCTGAGATGCTTGGGCGGGGGCTGAGTGATGTGACTTAAGCTGTGGAGATCAGTCCTAGGAAGAGGACAGGGGCTGGTTGTGTGGGGACAGCCTGAGGGGCTAAGGAGCAGTGGGCCATGGGTGGGGGATCGGTGTGCTACAGGCTGGGGAGTGGAATGCCACAGCAGAGGGAACCCGGGGAAAGGTCCTGGCCACAGGAGAGGCAAGTCACCATTATTGGGGAGGGGAGAGGAGAAGGGGTGGACCGCCATAGGAAACTCCCTGCACACTTTCCTCCTGAGCATGCATGTGTGCCTGTGGGCTCTTTCAGAGGGCAGGGCGGCTCTGGAGCACACTCTGTGTGAGAAGCCTCTTGCTCCTTTACAGGAGACTGGGACCTTCTTGTAAAAGACTACCAGTAGCCAGTCACCTCTTGTGTGGGCTAAGGGCATCAGGGGGCTAAGTGCAGCATGGTGCCTCTGGCAAAAAAATATTGAGAAGCTCTTTCCATGGAGAAAGAATGAGGTAATGACTGCAGTTTTGAAAGGACAACATTCACTATTGTGGTCTGGCTGCAACTGCCATCCTTCTTCCTCCCTAGCATCAGGGTCAGACCAGGGCAGTCATCTCTGAGGCCAGAGGGAGGCATGGCTTGCCACCACTGGGGGTCTGTGAGTGGGCTCCACCTGTGGCCTCAGTCACCTCGGGTGTTGGCCAAAAAAAGTGCATGCAACCAAGCACGTATGCTGTTGCTGCCACTCCCCTGGGAACACACTCGCCCTGCACCTGCCACTGACAAACATTCTGGGTAATGCCTAGACACTTGGTCAATGTCCCTTCCCAAGACCCTGCAACTAGGAACAGCTGGTACAGCACCTGCTGCATGCACTAAGTGGGACAGGGTGCTTCTTGTGTGGTCTGGACGTGGTGGGGGCAAACCACTGCAGTTATCTCTAACTCCAAAGGTGGATGTGGCCCACAGCCACTGGGGATAACTGAACAAAAATAACTTGCAGGAGTTCCCGTCGTGGCGCAGCGGTTAATGAATCTGACTAGGAACCATGAGGTTGCGGGCTCGATCCCTGCCCCTGCTCAGTGGGTTAACGATCCGGCGTTGCCGTGAGCTGTGGTGTAGGTTGCAGACGCGGCTCGGATCCCGCGTTGCTGTGGCTCTGGCGTAGGCCAGCGGCTACAGCTCTGATTAGACCCCTAGCCTGGGAACCTCCATATGCCACGGAAGTGGCCCAAAAAAATAGCAGAAAGACAAAAAATAACTTGCAGCCCCAACCACCTCAGAGGGCACCATAGAGAAGGACATTGTGATGGAACACCACCTGTTGTTGTTCTCACTCCACTGGGAACACACCTGCTCTGCTGCTACCACTGCCAAAAACCCTGGGCAGTGCCCAGACGCTTGATCACTGTCCCATCCCAGGAAACTGCAACTAGGAGCAGCTTGTGCAGCACCTCCTGTGGGGGCTAAGCAGGACGAGGTGCTTCTTGCATGGTCTACAGAAGGTGGGGGCAAACCACCGCAGTTTTCTCTGGCTCCAGATATGGGAGTGGCCTGCTACCACTAGGGGTCCATGAACAGGCACCACTTGCAGCCCCAGTCACCTCAGGGGCAACAGAGAGGAGGGCATTGTGACCAAACACCACCTGTTGGTGCTCTTGTACCCCTGGGCACAAACCGGCCCTGTTGCTGCCACTGCTGAATGCTCCTGGCAGTACCCACATACCTGATCCCTGTCACTTCCCAGGATCCTGCAACTAGGAGCAGCCTGTGCAGCACCTCCTGTGTGGGCTAAGTGAGATGGGGTGCTTCATGCATGGTCTACAGGTGGCAGGGGCAAACCACCGCAGTTATCACTAACTCCAGAAGTGGTCATGGCCTGCTACCACTAGGTGTCCCTGGACAGGCACCACCTGCAATTCCAATCACCTCAGAGGAGGGCATTATAATTGAATACTAGCTGTTGTTGCTCTCACTCCCTCCCCTAGGAACTCACACACCCAGCTGCTGCTACTGCCAAATGCTCCAGACACTTTGTAGATCTGCCTAGAGCTCATTACCACTTCCCAGGGCCCTGAAACTAGGAGTAGCTCGTGCCACCTTCCTGCAGGTCCTTGCTGCAGCTGAGAGCCCAACAACCAGGCACTGACTGCTGGCCTTACCCTTTGCCTCCTTCTCCCTGAAAACACACTGAGCATCCTGGGAATAACAGCCTGCTCACATCAAAGAAAGAGACAGCAAATATTCAGACTCCCACACCAAAAATAAATACTAACCCCCCTTAAAAAATACAAAGGGGTGCTCTTGCATAGAAGTGGCCTCCACAAGACTACAGTTTGGCTTCCCTAAACTCAGGGGAAAAGACAAACATAAGCAAGACGAAGAAGCTCAGAAACCATTCCCAGTTAAAGGAACAGAAGAAGTCACCTAAAGCAGTCAACAATGAAACAGAATTTTGCCACCTGGCAGACATTTAGCTCAAAAGATAGATAATGAAAATACTGAAGGAATTAGTAGAGGATATGAACAGTAATGCGGATTACTTGGGAGGGGAGCTAGAAAACATAAGGAGCCAAGAAAAATTAGAAAACTCATTTGCAGAGATGCAAACTGAGTTAAAGTCACTAAAGAGAATGATGAATAATGCAGAGGAATGAATTAGTGACTTGCAAGATAGAAAAATGGAAATCGCCCAGGCAGAACACCAGACCCAAAACCAAAAGAAAAAACTACCGTGAGATACCACCTCACACCAGTCAGATTGGTCATCATTAATAAGTCCACAGAACAAATTTTGGAGGGGATGTGGAGAAAAGGGAACCATCCTGTATCCTTGGTGGTAAGATAAGCTGATACAGCCACTATAGAGAACAGTATGGAGGTATCGTAGAAATCTATACATAGAACTACCATATGATCCAGCAATCCCACTCCTGGACATATACCCAGACAAAACTTTCCTTGAAAAAGACACATGCACCTGCATGTCATTGCAGCATTATTCACAGTAGCCAAGACATGGAAACAACCCAAATGTCCATCAACAGATGATTGGATTAGGAAGAGGTGGTGTATATATCCACAATGGAATACTACTCAGCCATGAAAAGAATGAAATGATGCCATTTGCAGCAACATGGATGGAACTAGAGACTCTCATAGTGAGTGAAGTAAGTCAGAAAGAGAAAGATAAATACCATATGATATCACTTATATCTGGAATCTAATATAAGTTACAAAGGTAACTTTCCACAGAAAAGAGAATCATGGACTTGGAGAATAGACTTGTGGTTACCCAGGGGGAGGGGGAGGGAGGGGGAGGGGTTGGGAGCTTGGGGTTAACGGATGCAAACTATTGCTCTTGGAATGGATTTACAATGAGATCCTGCTGTGTAGCACTGAGAACTATGTCTAGATACTTACAATGGAGCACGGCAATGGGAGAATAATTTGTGTATACATGTATGTGTAACTGGGTCCTCATGGTGTACAGTGGAAAAAGTAAATAAATAAAGCAGGCCAATATGAATAATAGGAATTCCAGAAGGAGAAGAAAATGAAAAGGGAATTTAAAATATATTTGAAGAAATTTATTGGAAAACTAAATCTAAAGGAAGCTGATACCAAGATACAGGAATCACAGAGAGCCCCAAACAAGCTGAACCCAAATAGGACCACACCAAGACATATTATAATAAAAATGGCAGTTAAAGATAAAGAGAGGATTCTGAAGGCAGCAAGACAAAAGCAAAGCATTAATTATAAGGGAACCCCCATAATGCTATCAGCTGATTTCTCTACAGAAACACTACAGGCCAGAAGGGAGTGGAAAGATATATATAAAGTGATGAAAGGAAAAAAGTTGCAACCTAGAATACTCTATACAGCAAGAATATTATTTAAAATAGAAGGAGAAATAAAGAATTTTCCAACAAACAAAAGCTGAAAAAGTACAGCAATACTAAACCCATTCTAAAAGAAATATTTAAAGGGCTTCTTTAAATTAAGAAAAAAAAAGAAGTAAGAAGAACTAAGATGGAGGAAACCACAATTGGAAAGCAATCACTTAAATAAACTAGCACACAAATCTAAACATGAAGTAGTTAAAAAAAAAAGACATCAAAATCATACAATGTGGGGAAGGTAAGTAAGAAAATATAAATTCTTGTTTTTTATTTTAATGATGTGTTTGAACCTATATGACTGTCAGGCTAAAGCAAGCAGATGTAGGAAGGGGTTTACATACTTAAAAAACAATGCAACCACAAATCAAAACCAAACATTACATTCACAGAAACTGAAAAGAAAAGTACTTAAGCATAAAATAAATGGAAATCATCCAACCAAAAAAAGAAATGAAGAATAGAGAAACATGGAATCAACTGGAAAACAAGTTTTAAAATAGCAATAAATACATATCTATCAAGAATCACCTTAAATGTCTATGGACTGAATGCTCCAATCAAAAGACTCAGAGTGGCAGATTGGATAAGATTAAATCCGATGTGTACAACAAACTCACCTTAGGGCAAAGGACACATATAGATTGAAAGTGGGGGAATGGGAAAAGGTATTTTATGCCAATGGACAAGACAGGAAAGCAGGAGTTGCAATACTCATATCAGACAAAATAGACTTTAAAATGAAGGCCTTAAAGAAAGACAAAGAAGGACACTATTTAATGGTTAAAAAATCCATTCAAGAGGAGAATATTACAATCATCCATATATATGCCCCTAATATAGGAGCACCCAGATTCCTACAACAAATACTAACAGACATAAAAGGAGAAATTGATGGGACTACATTCATAGTAGGAGACTTTAACACCCCACTGAAATGAATGGACAGATCCACTAGACGAAAAAATCAATAAGGCTACAGAGATCCTAAAGGTCACAATAGGAAAGTTAGACTTAATATTTTCAGAACACTGCATCCAAAAAAATCAGAATAAGCCTTCTTCTCAAGGACACAAGGAACATTCTCAAAGATGGATCACATCCTGGGGCACAAAGCTAACCTCAACAAATTTAAGAGCATAGAAATTATTTCAAGTATCTTCTCTGACCACAATGGCATGGAACTAGAAATCAACCACAGGAAAAGAAAGGAGAAAAAACTGAGGACATGGTGACTAAACAACATGCTACTAAAAAACCCATGGGTCAATGAGGAAATCAAGAAGGAAATTAAAAAATACCTTGAGACAAATGATAATGAAAACACAACCACTCAGTATCTATGGGATATGGCAAAGGCATTCCTCAGAGGGAAGTTCATAGCAATACAGGCCTTCCTCAAAAACAGAGGAAAAATCTCAAATCAACAAATTAACCCACCACCAAACTGAATTAGAAAAAGAAGAACAGGAGTTCCCATCAAGGCCCAGTGGTTAATGAATCTGACTAGAAACCATGAGGTAGCAGGTTCAATCCCTGGGCTTGCTCAGTGGGATAAGGGTCTGGCACTGCTATGAGCTGTGGTGTAGGTCACAGATGTGGCTCAGTTCCTGTGTTGCTGTGGCTCTGGTGGAGGCCAGCTGCTACAGCTCCAATTAGACCCCTAGCCCAGGAACCTCCATATGCGGGCCTAGAAAAGACAAAAAAAAAAAAAAAAAAGAAAGAAAGAAAGAAAGAAAGAAAAAGAAAAACAAACAAAACCTAAAGTCAGCAGAAGGAAGGAAATCACAAAGATCAGAGAAGAAATCCATGAAATAGAGATTCAAAAAACAATAGAAAAAATCAATCAAACCAAGAGCTGGTTCTTTGAAAAGATCAAGAAAATTGACAAACCTCTGGCTAGACTCACCAAGAAGAGGAGAGAAAAAACCCAAATAAACAAAATCAGAAATGAAAAAGGAGAAGTCACAATGGATATGGCAGAAATACAAAAAACCATGAGAGAAAACTTTCTAGAGACTTACAGCCTGCCAAAACTGAATCAAGAAGAAATAGATCAACTGAACAGGCTGATCACTAGAAATGAAATTGAATATGTCATAAAAACACTTCCTACAAATAAAAGCCCAGGACCAGATGAATTCTACCAAGCATACAAAGAGGAACTTACACCCATCTTCCTTAAACTTTTCAAAAGGTTGAAGAAGAAGGCACACTCCCAAAGACATTCTGTGAAGCCACTATCACCCTAATACCAAAACCAGACAAAGATATCACCAAAAAAGAAAACTATAGGCCAATATCTTTGATAAATATAGATGCAAAAATTCTCAACAAAATTTTAGCCAACCGAATCCAACAACATATAAAAAAGATCATACACCATGACCACGTGGGATTTCATCCCAGGTGCATAATGATGGTTCAACGTATGCAAATTAATCAGTGTCATTCCACCACATTAGCAAAAGAAAAGTCAAAATCCACATGATCACCTCAATAGATGCAGAAAAAGCATTTGACAAAGTGCAACATCCATTCATGATCAAGACCCTCGCCAAAGTGGGTAGAGAGGGAACATAATAAAAGCCATTTATGACAAGCCCACAGCCAATATAATACCCAATGGAGAAAAGCTGAAAGCCTTCCCACTAAAATCTGGAACAAGACAAGGATGCCCACTCTCACCACCGTTATTCAACACAGTATTGGAAGTCCTAGCCCCAGCAATCAGACAAACAAAAGAAATAAAAGGCATATAAATAGGAAAAAAAGAGGAAAACTGTCACTGTATGCAGATGACATGACACTATATATGGAAAACACCATGGACTCAACCCCAAATCGATTTGAACTGATCAACAAATTCAGCAAAGTAGCAGGATATAAGATTAACATTCAGGAGAGAGGACAAGATGGCGGAGCAGTAGGAAGACACGCTCGCCCTCTCCCACAAACACAACAAAAAAAGCACATCTACAGAATAAATGACTCGCACAGAACAGCAACCAATCGCTGGCAGAGGAACCTAAACTCCAATAACTGCAAGAAATTCGTGACATTATTGGGCAGAACAGGAGAAAAGATGAGAGTGAGAGAAGGTGAATCCGAGCAGGACGGGGGCTCCCCAAAGGGAACTGCGGAGGAGAAAGGGATCCCGCACCCTGGAAAGTCACCTACCGGGCGAAAGATCAAATGAACCGGAGGAATCTCCAGATGCAGAGAAGAGTGTAGCAGTAAGTTGGAGTACGGAAAAGCCGATCAAGAACCCAACGGACCATCTGAACTACGGGCACAGTTACCAAAACTTGAGACGCCTGGGTGGGGGCTGGGCACGAGTCCTCGCCTCCGAAGGTTGCCCCGGGGAGGAGCCTCTTTGGTTTCCGACGGCCCTGCTACCCGCCCAAGCCCCCAGGGGATGTTCTAGTGGACCAGCTGCATAGGAGTGCCAACTCTAGGCAGGACCCCCTGCAGCCCAGAAAAGCTGCAACAAGCTCAGCCAGACTGTGAAAAGATCCACCTACATTCTCAGGCTGTCCTTCTGAGTTGGGCTGCCCTAGGGAAGAGCCTCTCAGGTTCTCAGTGACCCAGATAGCTGCTCCAGCCCCCAGGGGGTGATGCACCCCTAAAGAGCAGCTGCCCAACACCTCCAACCCCCTGCAAGAAGTCCACAGCCTAAAAACACCAGAGCAAGCTCTGCATGACCAAGTGAAATCTGCTACCATCGCGGTGTGGACCTCTCAGTCCTGTCTGCCCTCAGGA
The DNA here is from genome assembly GCF_054392235.1 of Sus scrofa. NCBI lineage: Eukaryota > Metazoa > Chordata > Mammalia > Artiodactyla > Suidae > Sus > Sus scrofa. The sequence continues at coordinate 28,802,717 of NC_139389.1, read as the reverse complement.
AGTCCTCCTTTGCTTCAAAGAAACATTGTTAGTCCCATCAACACTCCAGAAAAGCCACACTGCCTCAAAAAAGATTGACCAACAACGCCAGCCCTCAGGAAATATTCCAGGGCAGTGACAAGGCAAACACTGCCCGATCACGGAGAGTACAACTCCCTCAGGAGAAAGAAAACAACAAGCAAGATGAAGAAGCTGAGAAACCACCCCCAGTCAAACCAACAGGAGAACTCACCTAAAACAGTCAACAATGAAACAGATCTCGGCAGTCTGACAGAACTGGAGTTCAAAAGAGAAATAGTGAAAATACTGAAGGAATTAAGAGAAGATATGAACAGTAATGCAGATACCCTCAGAAAGGAACTAGAAAATATAAGGAGGAGCCAAGAAAAACTAGAACATTCATTTGCAGAGATGCAAACTGAACTAGGGGCAGTAAAAACCAGAATGAATAATGCAGAAGAATGAATCAGTGATATGGAAGATAGAATAATGGAAATCACTCAATCTGGTCAACAGACAGAAAACCGAATCAAAAAACTGGAAAGCAATATAAGAGACCTATGGGATAATATAAAACGGGCCAATCTACGCATAATAGGAATTCCAGAAGGAGTAGAAAAAGATAAGGGAATGGAAAATATATTTGAAGAAATTATCGCTGGAAACTTCCCAAATCTAAAGGATACTGGATTCAAGATACAAGAAGCACAGAGGGCCCCAAACAAACTGAACCCAAACAGACCCACACCAAGACACATTATAATAAAAATGGCAAAAGTTAGTGACAAAGAGAGGATCCTCAAGGCAGCAAGAGAAAAACAGAATGTTCCCTACAAGGGAACCCCCATAAGAATATCAGCTGATTTCTCTGTAGAAACACTACAGGCCAGGAGGGAATGGCAAGAGATATTTAAAGTGCTAAAAGGAAAAAATATGCAACCTAGAATACTCTATCCAGCAAGAATATCATTTAAAATAGAAGGGGAAATAAAAATTTTTCCCAACAAACAAAAACTTAAAGAATACAGCAACACAAAACGCAGGTTAAAGGAAATATTGAAAGGGCTTCTCTAAACCAAAAAGAAAGGAAGGAAAGAGAAGAAAAAAGAAATGAAAAAAAAAAGAAGAAGAGGAAGAACTAGGACTGAGGAAACTGCAATCAGAGAGCAGTCACTCAAATAAGCCAGCATACAGATCTAATCATGAACATGCTTCAAACAAAATAAAATTAAAAAGAAAAAAATAAAAAAGAGTCATCAAAACCATAAAATGTGGGCAAGGGATGTCAGGAGGTAAATAACCCTTTTTGTTTATATGTATGTCTCTCTTCTTAATTTTAATATAGTAATGAAGTGTTTGAACTTACAGGACCATCAGGCTAAAACACACATTTATGGGAAGGGGTTAGCATACTTAAAAAACAGGGCAACCAAATATTGCATTTGCAAAAAATGAAAAAAAAAACACTCAAACAGATAATAAGAGGAGACCATCCAACCAAAAAAAAAAAGAAAGGAAGAATGGAGAACCATAGAATCAACTGGAACACGAGGTTCAAATGGCAATAAATAATCATCTATCAATTATCACCTTAAATGTCAATGGACTGAATGCCCCAATCAAAAGACACAGAATGGCTGAGTGGATAAAAAGGCAAAAACCTTCAATATGCTGCCTACAAGAAACTCACCTTAGGACAAAAGATACATATAGATTGAAAGTGAAAGGGTGGGGAAAAATATTTCACGCCAATAGACATGACAGAAAAGCAGGAGTCGCAACGCTCATATCAGACAAAATGGACTTTAAAACAAAAGACATAAAGAAAGACAAAGAAGGACACTATTTAATGATTAAGGGATCCATCCAAGGAGAGGATGTTACTATCGTCAACATATATGCCCCAAATACAGGAGCACCCAGATACATACAACAAATATTAACAGACATAAAGGGAGATATTGATGAGAATGCAATCATAGTAGGAGACTTTAATACCCCCCTCACATCAATGGACAGATCCTCTAGACAGAAAACCAATAAAGCAACAGAGGTCCTAAAGGAAACAATAGAAAAGTTAGACTTAATTGATATCTTCAGGACACTACATCCAAAAAAATCAGAATACACATTCTTCTCAAATGCTCATGGAACATTCTCAAGAATCGACCACATATTGGGACACAAAGCGAATCTCAATAAATTTAGGAGCGTAGAAATTATCTCAAATATCTTCTCTGACCACAATGCCATGAAATTAGAAATCAACCATGGGAAAAGCAAAGAGAAAAAACCTACTCCATGGAGACTAAACAACATGCTACTAAAAAACCAATGGGTCAATGAGGAAATCAAGAAGGAAATTAAAAACTACCTTGAAACAAATGATAATGAAGACACAACCTCTCAAAATCTATGGGATACTGCGAAAGCAGTGCTCAGAGGGAAATTTATAGCAATCCAGGCCTTTCTCAAAAAAGAAGAAAGATCCCAAATTGACAACTTAACCCTCCACCTAAACGAATTAGAAAAAGAAGAACAAAAAAGTCCTAAAGTCAGCAGAAGGAAGGAAATTATAAAGATCAAAGAAGAAATCAATAAAATAGAGACTCAAAAAACAACAGAGAAAATTAATAAAACCAAGAGCTGGTTCTTTGAAAAGGTGAACAAAATTGACAAACCCCTGGCCAGACTCACTAAAAAGAGGAGAGAAAGAACCCAAATCACCAAAATTATAAATGAAAAAGGAGAAATCACAACGGATACAGCAGAAATACAAAAAACCATAAGAGAATACTATGAACAACTGTATGGCAACAAGTTTGACAATCTGGAAGAAATGGACAATTTTCTAGAATCTTACAGCTTGCCAAAACTGAATCAAGCAGAAACAGACCAACTGAACAGACCCATCACTAGAAATGAAATTGAAGAGGTCATAAAATCACTCCCTACAAATAAAAGTCCAGGACCAGATGGCTTCACAGGTGAATTCTATCAAACATATAAAGAGGAATTGGTGCCCATCCTCCTTAAACTCTTTCAAAAGGTTGAAGAAGAAGGAATACTCCCAAAGACATTCTATGAGGCCACCATCACCCTCATTCCAAAACCAGACAGAGATACCACCAAAAAAGAAAACTATCGGCCAATATCATTGATGAATATAGATGCAAAAATTCTCAACAAAATCTTAGCCAACCGAATCCAACAACATATCAAAAAAATTATACACCATGACCAGGTTGGGTTCATCCCAGGTTCACAAGGATGGTTCAACATATGCAAATCAATCAGCATCATACACCACATTAACAAAAAAAAAGTCAAAAATCATATGATCATCTCAATAGACGCAGAAAAAGCATTTGACAAAGTTCAACATCCATTCATGATCAAGACCCTCGCCAAAGTGGGTATAGAGGGAACATTCCTGAACATAATCAAAGCCATTTATGATAAACCCACAGCAAATATAATCCTCAATGGGGAAAAACTGAAAGCCTTCTCCCTCAAATCTGGAACAAGACAGGGATGCCCACTCTCACCACTGCTCTTCAACATAGTTTTGGAAGTCCTAGCCACAGCAATTAGACAAACAAAAGAAATCAAAGGCATCCATATAGGAAGAGAAGAGATCAAACTGTCACTGTATGCAGATGACATGATACTATACCTAGAAAACCCTAAGGACTCAACCCCAAAACTCCTTGAACTGATTAATAAATTCAGCAAAGTAGCAGGATATAAGATTAACATTCAGAAGTCAGTTGCATTTCTGTATACCAGCAATGAAACATTAGAAAAGGAATACAAAAACACGATACCTTTTAAAATTGTACCTCACAAAATCAAATACCTCGGAATACACCTGACCAAAGAGGTAAAGGACCTATATGCCGAGAACTATAAAACCTTAATCAAAGAAATCAAAGAAGATGTAAAGAAATGGAAAGATATTCCATGTTCCTGGATTGGAAAAATCAATATTGTGAAAATGGCCATCCTACCCAAAGCAATCTACAGATTCAATGCAATCCCTATCAAATTACCCATGACGTTGTTCACAGAACTAGAACAAACAATCCAAACATTTATATGGAACAACAAAAGAACCAGAATTGCCAAAGCAATCCTGAGAAACAAAAACCAAGCAGGAGGCATAACTCTCCCAGACTTCAAGAAATACTACAAAGCCACAGTCATCAAAACAGTGTGGTACTGGTATCAAAACAGACAGACAGACCAATGGAACAGAATAGAGAATCCGGAAATAAACCCTGACACCTATGGTCAATTAATCTTTGACAAGGGAGGCAGGAACATCAAATGGGAAAAGGAAAGTCTATTCAGCAATCATTGCTGGGAAACCTGGACAGCTGCATGCAAAGCAATGAAACTAGAACACACCCTCACACCATGCACAAAAATAAACTCCAAATGGCTGAAAGACTTCAATATACGACAGGACACCATCAAACTCCTAGAAGAGAACATAGGCAAAACACTCTCTGACATCAACCTCATGAATATTTTCTCAGGTCAGTCTCCCAAAGCAATAGAAATTAGAGCAAAAATAAACCCATGGGACCTCATCAAACTGAAAAGCTTTTGCACAGCAAAGGAAACCCAAAAGAAAACAAAAAGACAACTTACAGAATCGGAGAAAACAGTTTCAAATGATGCAACTGACAAGGGCTTAATCTCTAGAATATATAAACAACTTATACAACTCAACAGCAAAAAAACCAATCAATCAATGGAAAAATGGGCAAAAGACCTGAATAGACAATTCTCCAAAGAAGACATACAGATGGCCAACAAACACATGAAAAAATGCTCAACATCGCTGATTATAAGAGAAATGCAAATCAAAACTACCATGAGATACCACCTCACACCAGTCAGAATGGCCATCATTAAGAAGTCCACAAATAACAAGTGCTGGAGGGGCTGTGGGGAAAAGGGAACCCTCCTGCACTGCTGGTGGGAATGTCAACTGGTACAGCCACTATGGAGAACAGTTTGGAGATACCTTAGAAATCTATACATAGAACTTCCATATGACCCTGCAATCCCACTCTTGGGCATCTATCCGGACAAAGCTCTACTTAAAAGAGACACATGCACCCGCATGTTCATAGTAGCACTATTCACAATAGCCAGGACATGGAAACAACCTAAATGTCCATTGACAGAGGATTGGATTCGGAAGATGTGATATATATACACAATGGAATACTACTCAGCCATAAAAAAGGATGACATAATGCCATTTGCAGCAACATGGATGGAACTAGAGACTCTCATCCTGAGTGAAATGAGCCAGAAAGACAAAGACAAATACCATATGCTATCACTTATAACTGGAATCTAATATCCAGCACAAATGAACATCTCCTCAGAAAAGAAAATCATGGACTTGGAGAAGAGACTTGTGGTTGCCTGATGGGAGGGGGGGAGGAGGAGGGAGTGGGAGGGTTCGGGAGCTTGGGCTTATCAGGCACAACCTAGAATAGATTTACAAGGAGATCCTGCTGAATAGCATTGAGAACTATGTCTAGATACTCATGTCACAACAGAAGAAAGGGTGGGGGAAAATACTGTAACTGCAATGTATACGTCTAAGGATAACCTGACCCCCTTGCTGTACAGTGGGAAAATAAAAAGAAAAAGAAAAAAAAAAGATTAACATTCAGAAATCAGTCGCATTTCTATATACTACAATGAAATATTAGAAAAGGAATACAAAAATACAATACCTTTTAAAATTGCACCTCAAAAACTCAAATACCTAGGAATACACCTGACCAAGGAGGTAAAGGACTTGTATGCTGAGAACTATAAAACATTAATGAAGGAAATTAAAGAAGATGTAAAGAAATGGAAAGATATTCCATGCTCCTGGGTTGGAAAAATTAATATTGTAAAAATGGCCATACTACCCAAAGCAATCTATAGATTCAGTGCAATCCCTATCAAATTACCCATGACATTTTCCACAGAACTGGAACAAACAATCCAAACATTTATATGGAACCACAAAAGACCCAGAATTGCCAAAGAAATTCTGAGGAACAAAAGCCAAGCAGGAGGTATAACTCTCCCAGACTTCAGGCAATATTACAAAGCCACAGTCATCAAGACAGTGTGGTACTGATACCAAAAGAGACAGACAGACCAATGGAACAGAACAGAGAACACAGAAATAAACCCAGACACCTACGGTCAACTAAACTTCAACAAAGGAGGCAAGAACATAAAATGGGGAAAAGACAGTCTTTTCAGCAAATATTGCAAGTCAATGAAACTAGAACACACCATCACACCACGCACAAAAATAAATTCAAAATGGCTGAAAGACTCAAATACAAGATAAGACACCATCAAACTTCTGGAAGAGAACATAGGCAAAACATTCTCTGACATCAACTTTACAAATGCTTTCTCAGGTCAATTGCCAAAAACAACAGAAATAAAAGCAAAAATAAACAAGTGGGACCTACTCAAACTGACAAGCTATTGCACAGCAAAGGAAACCAAAAATAAAACAAGAAGACAACTTACAGAATGGGAGAAAATACTTTCAATTGATGCAACTGACAAGGGCTTCATCTCTAAAATATACAAACAACTTACACAACTCAACAGTCAAATAGCCAACAATCCAATGGAAAAATGGGCAAAAGACATGAATAGACATTTCTCCAAGGAAGAGATACAGATGGCCAACAAGCACATGAAAAATGCTCAACCTCACTGATAATTAGAGAAATGCACATCAAAACTACCATGAGATACCACCTCACACAAGTCAGAACAGCCATCATTACTAAGTCCACAAATAACAAGTGCTGGAGGGGGTGTGAAGAAAAGGGAACTCTCCTGCACTGTTGGAGGGAATGTAAGTTCATACAACCACTATGGAGAACAGCATGGAGGCTCCTTAGAAATCTATACATAGAACTACCATATGATCCAGCAACCCCACTCTCGGGCATATATCTAGACAAAATTCTGCCTAAAAAAGACACATACACCTGCATGTCATTGCAGCATTCTTCACAGTAGCCAAGACATGGAAACAATCCAAATGTCCATCAACAGAAGATTGGATTAGGAAGATGTGGTGTATATACACAATGGAATACTACTCAGCCATTAAAAAGAACAAAATAAAGCCATTTGCAGCAGCATGAATGGAAATAGAAACTCTCATACTGAGTGAAGTAAGTCAGAAAGAGAAAGACAAAAACCATATGATATCACTTATATCTGGAACCTAATATATGGCACAAAGGAACCTTTCCACAGAAAAGAGAATCATGGACTTGGAGAATAGACTTTGGTTGCCAAGGAGGAGGGTAAGGGAGTGGGATGGATTGGGAACTTGGTGATAATAGACGCAGACCATTGCCTTTGAACAGGATAAGCAATGAGATCCTGCTGTGTAGCACTGGGAACTATGTCTGGTCACTTATGATGAAGCATGATAATGTGAGAAAAAGGAATCTATACATGTATGTGTAGCTGGGTCACTATGCTGTGCAGTAGAAAATGACATAACTCTGTAAACCAGCTATAATGAAAAAAAATAAAAAACAATTCATTAAAAATAAAATAAATAAAAAATAAAATATCTGTCAAATGATGGAGCATGATAATGTGTTAAAACAGAATGTATACATGCATGTGTAACTGGGTCACCATGCTGTACAGTAGAAAATTGACAGAACACTTTAAACCAACTTTAATAGAAAAAAATAAAAATCGTTATACATAAAAAATAAAATTTAAAAAATGTCTGTCAAAAGCTCAGAAGGAATGTCTAAAATACACTTATACAGTTGATTACTAAATTCATTTGACTAGATAAAATTAGGACTAGAAATCATACAGATTGAGAAAAGTAAAGCAAAAGCTTAAAAACCTCAGTATGAAAAATTGGGGTGTGAGAAGAGGTTAAGACCCCATAATTGGGCCACGGAGACTCATAGAAACCAAAAAGAGTGCTATTTCATGGAAATCAAACAAGACAAGAATGTCACAGACTTAACAACACTATATGACCAAATGCTATAGAAGGTCAAGTTAGCTCAAAGCTGAAAAAAGCTCAAGCAGAGCTCATGTGATCTGCCTAAGGCACCTTCAGCAGACTGATGGGGTTTGAAGCGTGAATGGATGTTAGGGAAGTGAAAAGGCTGAGTATGGACCACTCTTTTGAAGAATCATTGACTATAAGAGGAAGAAAGATGTGGCAAATCTACAACATAAAGCAGGTTAGAGGAAGGAATTTTGTGCTAATTTTGACTAGCTTTCTTTACTTTATTTTGTTTTTAAATGGGAGATACAAAAACATGTTTATGTAGAAAGGAAACCAGAAAGTGAAAGATGAAAGTGACTGGGAAGCAAGAATTACCTGAAATGATTATGCCTGGGAAAGATTAGGTGACATTTCACCCACTACTAAAGATTGCAAAAGAGGATACATGGTGGCAAAGACCCTCAAGGCAGAAGAACATTACCACCAAATCAGGGTTAAAGCAGTCAACTGAGCCACAATTATGAGTTGACTAAATTAATCTACACAAGCTTAAATCTCATGGGAAATAGATGCTCCTAGGTGTCAAGACCATAAAAATGGGGAAACATCATAAGAGCAGAGGGAAAAGAAGGCTTTGGAGAAGAGGGGAGTGTCTAGGATGATGACAGAGTTCGGGAAACTGTGGAGTTTTTTGGTGCAGGTAAATCAGAAATGGTTCCAGCTGCATTTTGCCTCTTATTTAGTTGTTTTTGGTTTGTCACCATTTAGCCTTTTAAGAGGAGAGTCATAAACTGCCATGTCCCATAAAGTTTGTACCTAATTCTCACAACTCCAGACTGAGCCCAGAGTCTCACCACTATATATGCAGTGACTAATAACCTCCATAGCCAACATTCTGTCTCTATGAAGAAATAATCTTCCAACATCTGTCAGTTTCCTCTAGGTAGCTGCTCTTCAGTCTTTCTCAAAGCTCCTCTGACCTGTATTATATTCCTTTGTTCTTTTCTAATTTCCTTTTCTCTAATTGCTCTTGTACACCATTTTTGTCATGATTTTCTCTGAAATGTCCCAATATGCTATGAACCTAGAAGATTCTCTTGGTTTTTAACAATGAAATATTAAAACATTTTCATCCAGAATTCCTATCATGGCTCAGTGGTTAACGAATCTGACTAGGAACCATGAGGTTTTGGGTTTGATCCCTGGTCTTGCTCAGTGGGTTAAGGATCCGGCATTGCTGTGAACTGTGGTGTAGGTGGCAGACATGGCTCAGATCTCGTGTTGCTGTGGCTCTGGCATAGGCCAGCAGCAACAGCTCTGATTAGACCCCTAGCCTGGGAACCTCCATATGCAGCAGGTATGGTCCTAAAAGGCAAAAGACAAAAAAATTTCATCCAATTACTTTCATAGCAATAAATCCATATCTCCCCCTCCCCAATTCTGTGGACTAAATAACAAAGGTCAACCGGTTTATAGCCCAGATATCTTTGCTAAGTCAGCAGTTGTGGCTGATTTCTTACATAGGCAATAAAACTTCACATGACTTTTTCTCATTATCTAATGTAAGATGTTTAAAGATCAACAATATTCCAAAAAGAGAGGAAAAAAGAGACAGAGAGACAAGCACCTTATTACACTCAGCAGAGAATTCATGGAAAGCAAATGGATATGGGAAAATCAGCAAACTATGAGGGGGGAGATGTATAGATCATTCTATATGAATTACTTTGAAAATACAGATGACAAGAGTGGTAAAGACAATAAATAGAAGGAAACATGAAAATCATTCAATTGCTCATTTGTCCCGAATGCATTTACTAGGTTTTTACCCTCTTTCACATTGTGCGTGTGAGTGTAAATCAACAAAATTAAAACAAGCTTGCAATTAAGGAAATTGTTTTCTGAGCATTAAGAGAGACACGTTTTTAATCCCTTGATTTGAGAGTGATTGAATTCTATTATTGGAAATAAATTTTCAGGAACTACTATGCACCTTAACAACAGCATGCCATGGTGCTTCCCAATCTAACCCAGTGAGAAATGTTGATGGATCAACCAGAGGTCTGGCGCCAAAACGCTGAACAACGTAGTCGACACTTAAGGCAACAAAGGAACAAATCCTAAAGTGTGAAATATATATATAATTCAGCAGAGGTGCCCCAAACTCAAATACAAGGAAAATTACACAGAAAATCAATATATCAGCGTGAGACATAGTCTTAAATTAGGGAAGCAGAAGCAGTGGTCTCTACCAAGGGAAGTCAGGATCTAAAGCGAAGGAGCTGCAACAATGTCTTTATCATTTTTACTTTTGAGGGGCCTCTGTGAAGGTTAATGGTAGAGAAACCAACTCCACCTCCTCCATCAGCAGTGGCCAAAGGCTCTCACCTGAGCAGCTTAGAATAACAGTTCGTTTACTTGGTAGAAATTCCTGATACTTCTAAAGAAATTTTTATGGTAGGGCTTGGGTGTTACATTTTGGCTTAAAGTTTCCCTATTCGTTACTTTTTTTTTTCTTTTTGCTTTAACTATAAAGATAATTTGTCCAGTAGTAAAAGAGTTATTAGCAATTACCCAACTCATATACACAGAGAGATGTGGAAAAGAGCATCTGGGCATCCTGGCACTTGCAAGGTTGCAGGCCATAATGTCCTTCAAGTTCCACAAAGCAGGAGAGAAGTTTTGGAGGAGTTTGCCTTTCTGATGTCCCTTGTGTGTGCAGGACCATCAAAATCTGTTCTTAATTTTGTCCATTAATCCAAAAGAACACCTTCCAAGTAGCACATTTCTGCATTTCTCATCTGCAAAGTTTTCTGTATACATATTTTTCTCTTGTTGGATAGGAGGAGGGGGTAGATTTGGGAACGTGTTGCACTACCATCTGAGAGGCAGGGCCACGTAGAGCATTCTGAGACAAGGAACAAAAGGCCCTAAGGCCAAAGAAGTGCATGATGTTGACATCATCTGGGGGCCTGAGAGCCGTGAGGGTCAGTGACAGTTGTCTACCAGGGATCAAATGCAAGAAATCAGGAGATATCTAGTAAATTCAGTTTATGATCCCTAAGATTTAGGGTTTTTGCCCTAAGAGATTAAACAGAGTGCAAATGTTCTAAGAACACATGAAAAGTGGATGGTTCCTGTATTCTTGCCTAGAACAACCATCAGAGTTCTAATTTAATTTGCCTGGCTGACAGTATTTAAATCACGGGAGTATCCTGGAGAAAACAAACTCTTGATGATATAAATACGTGCAGTAGCTTTTTGCATGGACAGGCTACAAACATTTATGCAGCAGATGTAATTGTAGAAGTCAGCTCCTCTTGACCTCCTGGGTAGATTTTCCATTAACTGTAGGATTAAGAAAGCTAGATTGCAAAAACTTGTAGAGGTAGCTTGTATACACAATCCTTCCTCTAATCAAGGTAAATACATAAATCTGGGCAGTTGCTGTGAGAATGCATTGTTTAAATCTTTGCTCTATTTTTAAAATAATAAAAGCAGGAAGAAAGACTGTAATTTTTCAGAGGATTGTGTGTGTGTTTTCATGTATATATCTAGATTAAATATTGGACTTTATGGCTAGGTGAGGTCTTTTTGCTATCACATCATTAGAGAAGAGCAAAGTCCCTTCCTTGCTATCTTGCGTCCTTGTGCTACTCTTATTTCCCTTTTGGATGCAGTTCACAGAAAGAAAACAACTGAGTGGTTTGACTGATGCTTCCAGATGATGGGCTTAATTATTTTAGAGGAGGCATAAGAGAAGAGAGATGTCCTGTGTATGCTAAGAAACTTAGAATTGTCTGTTGGAGATTAATTCAGGTAAGTGTAAAAAGAAATTTTTACCTTGGGGAAGAAGGGCAATGTTGGGTGTGGAGGTGTGTGTGTAAACAGTCTGAGAAAGGTCAACAGACCCAGCAGAGAATCTAGGGGGAAAGACCTTAGTATCTTTAATCCCCATGGTTTTTCTGTCTTTGTTCTTATTTATTCCTTTCCCTGGTTAGAAAACCTTAAAGACTCATCCAGAAAGCTGTAAACCTCTCCAACCCTAGAGACCAGGTTTTATCTTATACCCTCTCATCCTTAGAATTTATCTAGCTCTATCCCTATTGATTTTGAATCCATACTATGATCCTTATATTATCTCTATCCCCCTTAGTTTTCCTTCTATCACTGTCTATCCAGCCAGGGCATTTATTTCATGCCAGAAGAGAATATTAGGAGTCTCCTTTTGTCTCACCTTCTCCCCTGAACTCAATCATTCATCCAAAACCCATGCAAGAATTCATTCAGGCAAATCTACTTCTAAAGGTCTGGAATCTTTCCAAATCTCTTCTAGCTTCTCATACCTTCTTTAGGAAGGAAGAGGAGAATGATAGAAGAAGTGTGATCAGACAGGGCTTTTTTCACTCCCCTGTGCTGGTGCTGTCAGATGAGGTTACTTCACTCAAAGCACAGGACCCAGGAGAGAAGCTCCTCCCTACTCCATCCCTGTCCCTGATTTTCCAACATGGCCCAACCCTGTATCCCTTGGAAGTGATGGAGGTCAGCTTTTCCTGAGGAAAATTGACCTGGATTGTGATTTTTCTGTTTGTTTATAGGGGAAAAGGCAAGAAAAACAATTTTAATCTATATAGGAGGCAACAGAGAAGTTTCTGGGATTCCATTTTTCACACCTTACATCATAATGAATAAATTATCCAAGATCATGTCAGCTGCCCTTCTAATCACCATGCTAAGTTTGTTTTATCAAGTTGCCTCTGAGAAGCCCGGAGAAAATGGTAAGTTTAAGAATGAGTGAAGTAATAGATCTGAATAGTTATTGTACTGGACTTATGGTGTCAAGAAAAGTTTTGCAGTTTTTTTGAGTACCTGAAGAAAGTAATTTCCACAGATATTATCGGGTATACTCATTCTATCATTTTATCACTCAGTGGTCACATTAAACTTGTACTGACCCTGGGAATCAACACTGCTAAAGACATAAGATTGCAGACTCCAGAATCTGGAGGGTTCACAAATTCTAGTGGAGGAATAATGAGAATGAGGAGATTATTCAGGAAGAATTAGGACTAATCTGTATGAATTTTTTTTAAGTTCACAGTAAGGTTTTACTTTTTCAATTTTTTTCTTCCAGTTTAAGATATAACTGACACACTGTACTGTATAAGTTTAAAGTAGAGAGCAGAATCATTTGCCTTACATTTATCATGAAATGATTAGTTTTATAATTTTAGTGAACATCCATCATCTCATATAAATACATATTTAAAATAGAACAAAAATTTTCCTGTGATGATATCTCTTAAGATTTACTCTCTTAAGAACTTTCGTACATAACATACAGCAATGTGAATTACCTCTTTCATTTTGTACATTATGTCCCTAGCATTTCTTTATCTTGTAACTGAAAACTCTTGACTACCCTTTTCAAATTCCCCTTCCTCCACTCCCCTTTTCTAGTAACCACAAATTGGATCTTTTTTTTTCCTATGAGTTTGTTTATTTGTATGTTGTTGAAGTATAATTGACCTAAAATACTATTAAAGTTCTGGTACACAACAGAGTGACTAAATACTTTTATGTTTCAAAATCATTACCAGGATAAGTCTAGTTACTCTTTGTCACCATAGAAAGATATTACATAATTATTTACTATACTTCCCACCCTGTACATTTCCTATTTGTGACTCAATTATTTTGTAACTGTAAGGTCGTACCTCTTAGTCTCCCTCATCTACATCCCTACTCATCCCAACCCCTCCTCTCTGACAAATACCTGTTTGCTCTCTAGATGTATGATTCTATTTCTATTTTGTTGTTTTAGTTTGTTTGTTTGATGTCTCTTTGATTCCACATATAAGTGAAATCATTCAGTATTTTCTTTCTCTGTCTTATTTATTTCACTTAGCATAATACCCTCTAGGTCATCCATGTTGTCACACATAGCAAGATTTCATCCTTTTATAGCTAGTAGTATTCCATTATATTATTTTTCACTCATTAATTGATAGGCACTTAGGTTGTTTTCATATCTCAGCTACTGTAAATCTGTAAATAATACTTCAGTGAACATTGGGTGCATGTATCTTTTCCAATGAGTGTTTTTGTTTTCTTCAAATAAATGAATCCAGGAGTAGAATTGCTGGATCATGTGGTAGTTCTATTATTACTCTTTTGAAGAATCTCCATACTGTGTTCCATAGTGGCTACATCAATCTACATTCCCATCAGCTGTGGCCAAGGGAAGCCTTTTTTCTACATCCTCACCAACACTTTTTATTTATTGTTTTTTTGTTGTTGTTGTTGCTGTTGTTTGTTTTTGGTGATAGCCATTCTAACAGATGCGAGGTGAGATCTCATTGTGGTTGTGAGTAGTGATGTTGAGCATCCATCCATGAAGCCAGATTTATCTTGATCTCTGACTTGAGGCTATACTACAAAGCTACAGTGATCAAAACATCATGATTCTGGTCCCAAACAGACACTTAAATCAATGGAATAGAATGGAAAGCCAAAACACCTCTGGTCAGTTCATCAACAATGAAGGAGGCAAGAATATACAATGGGCAAAAGAAAGTCTCTTCAGTAAGTGGTGCTGGGAAAACTGGACAGCTCTATATAAAGGAATGAAATTATAATATTTTCTCACTCCATTCACAAAAAAATTAACTTGAAATGTATTAAGACTTAAATGTGGAGTTCCCGTCGTGGCGCAGTGGTTAACGAATCCGACTAGGAACCATGAGGTTGTGGGTTTGGTCCCTGCCCTTGCTCAGTGGGTTAATGATCCGGCGTTGCCGTGAGCTGTGGTGTAGGTTGCAGACGCGGCTCGGATCCCAAGTTGCTGTGGCTCTGGCGTAGGCCGGTGGCTACAGCTCCAATTCGACCCCTAGCCTGGGAACCTCCATATGCCGAGGGAGCGGCCCAAGAAATAGCAACAACAACAACAACAAAAGACAAAAAAAAAAAAAAAAAAAAAAAAAAAAAAAGACTTAAATGTAAGACCAGAAACCATAAAACTCCTAGAAGAAAACATAGGCAATACACACATTGATTTAAGTCTTGGCAGTATTTTTTAGAACTTTCTCCTCAAGCAAGGGAAACAAAATCAGAAATCAACAAATAGACCTAATTAAATGCAAAAGTTTTTATAAAAACAAAAGACACCATACTGAATGGAAGAAAACATTTGCAAATGATATGACCAATAAAGGGTTGATATTCAAAATATATAAGCAGTTCATACAACCCAATATGAAAACAAACCACCTGATTTATAAATGGGCAAAAGGACTGAATAGACATTTACCCCAAAGACATACAGAATACCAACAGGTCTTCTGATGTTTTTAAACGTTTTGTCTCAGGCATCTGTCATAATGTCTCCTCATTTATTTTTTATTTTATTTGGTTTTATTTATTTATTTATTTATGGTTTTTAGGCCTGCATGTGTGGCACATGGAAGTTCCCAGGCCAGGGATCAAATTGGAGCTGCAGCTGCCAACTTACTCCACAGCCACAGCAATGCAGGATCCAAGCCACATCTGTGACCTACACCACGGCTCACAGCAATGCCAGATCTTTAACCCACTGCATCCTCATGGATACTAGTCAGGTTTGTTACAACTGAGCCAAAATGGGAACTCCTACTTTTTATTTTATTTATTGTAGTCTTTTCTCTTTTTTCACAAATAATCTAATGCAGCTAAGTGCAAATTTTATCTTTTTAAAAAACCTATTCATTGTTTTGTTAATTTCTTCTATTGTTTTTGTATTATCCATTTGAATTATCTCGGCTCTGATCCTTATTATTTCCTTCCTCCTGCTAACTTTGAGTCGAGTTTGTTCTTTTTATAGTTCATTAAATTGTTTATCTGAGATCCTTCTTCTTTTTAGCTTATGATTTTATATCTATAAATTTCCCTCTTAGTAATGCTTGGACATAGATGCAACAATCCTCAATAAAATATGAGCAAACTGAATTCAGTAGCACATCAAAAAATTATATGTCATGACCAAGTGGGATTTATCTCTGAGATATACGGTTGGTTCAACATACACAGATCAATCAATGTGATACAAGGTATTAACAGAATGTAATATTAAAAACAAGATGATCATCTCAATTGATGCAGAAAAAGCACTTAACAAAATTTGACATCCATTCAGGATTTAAAAAATAACCTCCAGGAATTCCATGTGGCCTAGCAGTTAAAGGACCTGGCATTGTCAGTGCTGTAGCTTAGGTCATTACTTTGGCTTAGGTTTCATCCCTGGCCTGGGAACTTACACATGCCATAGGCATGGCAAAAAAAAAAAAAAAAAAAAAAAAAAAAAAAAATTTCAAATGGAAGAGATATAGAAGAAACTTAACACAATAAAGGCCATATATGAATAGCCCACAACTAATGTCCTAATTAATACAGAAAGCCTTTCTTTTAAGATCCTGTACAAAGCAAGCATGCCCACTCTCTCCTTTTTATTCAACATAGTAATGGAAGTACTAACAAAAGCACTTAGACATGAAAAAGTTAAAGATAGCCAAATCACAAAGGAAAGGTAAAATTGTGTCTCTTCCCAGATGACAAGCTTCTACATATAAAACCATTAAACCCCCCCAAAAATCTTCAAGAACTAATAAACAAATTACATAAAGTTTCAAGATTAAAAAAAAAAAAAACACAAAAATCAGTAACATTTCTTTACACTAACAACAAAATATCCAAAAAGGAAATCAAGAGTGTTTCCTGGTGACCTACTAATTAAGGATTTGGCATCATCACTGCTGCAGCACAGGTTCAATCCCTGACCCAGGAACTTCCACTTGGCATGAATGCAGCCAAAGAAAATTCTGCATTGGTGCACAGAAGACTGGAAAGAAGGAAAGAAAGAAAGAAAGAAAGAAAGAAAGAAAGAAAGAAAGAAAGAAAGAAAGAAAGAAAGAAAGAAAGAAAGAAAGAAAGAAAGAAAGAAAGAAAGAAAGACACACATACACAAAATAAAATAAAATAAAATAAAATCAGCAAAACAAAAAGGACATCAAGAAAACAATCTCACTTACAAAATCATCAAAAGGAATAAAATACTTAGGAATAAATTCAACAAAGGAGGTAAAAGATTTATAAACTGAAAACTATAAAATATTGATGAAAGAAATTTAAGACCCAAATAAATGGACAGATATCTTATGTTCATGGATTGGAAGAATTAATAGTGTTAAAATGGCCATACTACCTACTGTAATCCACAGCTTCAATGAAATTCCTATCAGAATCTCAATGGCTTTTGCACAGAAACAGAAAAATCAACGCTAAAATTTGTATGGAACTACAAAAGACACAAAAGAGCCAAAGCAATCTTGAGCAAGAATAAACTAGAGGCATTACGCTTTCTTAATTTCAAACCATACTAATCCAAACAGTAAGGAACTGGCATACAAACAAACACATAGACCAATGCAACAGAATAGAGAGCCCAGAGATGCACACATGTATATAGGGTCAACTAATTTTCAGCAAGGGTGACAAGCAAACACAATGTGGAAAGAACAGTCTTTTCAGTAGTGTCAGAAAACCATACATTCACATGGAAAAGATTAAAATTGAACCCTTATTTTATACCATATGCAAAAATCAAATCAAATTAAATTAAATGCAAAGCAGAGTTAAAGGGAAAATCTGAACTATAAAACTCTTAGAAGAAAGCTTAGGGAAAAAATCTCCAAGAAAATGGTCTTAGAACAATTTTTTGGATTTGATACCAAAAGGGCAAACAACAAAAGCAAAGCAAACATAAATTAGTGGGACTGTGTCAAACTAAAAGCTTCAGAGAGCAAAGGAAAAAATCAAAAGAATAGAGACAATCTATAAAATGGGAGAAATATTTCCAAAGTATATATTGTTAAGGAGTTAATATCTAAAACATATACAGAACTCAAACTCAATAACAAGAAAACAAAGCAACATTAAAAACCAGGGAGAGGATTTGAACTGATATTTTTCCAAAGACATACAGATAGCCTTATACAGAACATGAGGAGTTCTGTAGTGGCTCAGTGGGTTAAGAAACCAACTAGAGTCCATGAGGATGTGGGTTCAATCCCTGCCCTTGCTCAGTGGGTTAAGGATCTGGTGTTGCTGCAAGCTGTGTCTAGGTCACAGATACGGCTCAGATCCCACGTTGCTGTGGCTGTGGCATAAGCTGGCAGCTTCATCTCCAATTCAACCCCTAGCCTAGGAAATTCCTTATGCCACAGGTGCTGCCCTAAAACAGAAAAAAAAAATAGGTACATGAAAAGGTGCTCAATATCACTAACCAGCATGGAAATGCAAATCAAAATTTCAATGAGATATTGCTTTACATCTGTGTGAAAAGGAATTATCAAAAAGAAAAAAGATAAATGTTGGAAAGGATGTGGAGAAAAAAGAACTATTATGCACTGTTGGTCAAATGTAATTAGTTCAGCCATTATGGAAAACTGAATGGAAGTTCCTCCGAACATTAAAAATAGAACTACCATATGATCTAGCAATCCTACATCTGGATATATATGCAAAAGGAAAGAATCAGTATGTCAAAGAGATGCTTGCACTTTCATATACATCACAGCATTATTCACATTAGCTAGACTATGAAATCAGCCCAAATGTCTATTGATGGATGAATGGATAAAGAAAATGTGACATATATATATATATACACATATGTATATAATTTATATATATAACTATTTAAAATATATATGTGTACGAATAATATTATGTATTTAAAAAGAAGGAAATCTTCCCATTTGCAACATGTTTGAATCTGGAGGGCTTTATGTTAAATGAAACAAGCCAGACAAAGAAAGATAAGAATTCTATTGTATCACTTACATGCATAATCAAAAAGTTTTTTAAAAGGCAAATGTATAGAAACAAAATAAAATGGTGGTTTCCAGGGGCCAGTGGTTGGGGAAAATGTGGAGAGATTAGTCAAAGGGTACAAATTTTCTTTCTTTTTTTTGTTCATTTGTTTAATATCAGTGTAGGCTCCAATTTCTGTTTTATTCAATGGGTCGTCATGTATTAATATCATTAGTTGTTTGGAAACTCAAAATCTTCCCTATTTGGAACCCCTGCAACCTGACATCTGTATCCTTTTGACATTTCACTGAAACCCTTGAGCACTTTAAAAATTTCTGGCCCAGCTAGAAGGTTCACCTTTTTTTCTCCCCCTCCCTCAGTCCTGTGTCTAGCTATTTCTCTGACGAATTCTGGTTCCTTTTAGTGGGAAATGCCAGGGAACTCCCAAGTTTTCATTTATAAGTTCTGAGAATCCAATGTACAGCGTGAGAGTGTAGTTAATAATACTCTATTTTATACTTGAAATTTGTTATGAGAACAGATGTTAAGCACCGTCACCAAAAATATAACAATAATAATACTGTTAACCAGGTAAGTGATGGAAACATTCATTACTTCGATTGTGGTAATCATTTCACAACATTCCACATATGTCAATCATCACATCATACACTTTAAATATATACAATTTTACTTGTCAATTATACCTCAATAAACTTGAAAACAAAAAACAAAAGCAAAGGCAAAAATGAGACATCACTGCACCCCTATTAGAATGTCTAAAATAAAAATTTTAAACCTGGGTATATTAAGTACTGGTAAGGATATAGAACGATAGGAATTCCCATTCACTGTTTATGGGAAAGCAAAATAGTACAGTATATTTGGAAATCAGAATTGCCAACAAGTGACATAAAATCAAATAGTAAGAAAGGTGCTGACAAGTTTATTTATTGGCATAAATATCTGCAACACATTTATTATAATTTTAATATGTATAGAATTTGTATGATGTCAAATATCAAATAAGGAATACCAAATTTTCATATTTGTAATTTGTGCTTTCTTTTTTTGATCAAAAAAAGAAATCTATTGTTATTATTGACATAGTATTGATCTACTCCAAACAACCAGCTTTGATCTTTTTATTTTCTCTATTGCTTATCTGTTTTCTAGTTCATTGAGTTCTAGTTTAATCATTATTTACTTTCTTTTACTCTTGGAGAGTTTAACTCTTACTTTCAATTTTTTAAATATGAAAGCTGAGATCATTAACTTCAGACTTTTCTTCTTTTTTAATATATGTATTTTAATGCTATAATTTTACTTCAAAATGCTACCTCAGCTGTATCCCACAAATTATATTTTAATTTTCATTCATTAAAATTACATTTAATATCATTTATAATTTCCTCATTAGATCGTGGGTTTTGTAAGACACATTTTATTTGGTTTTCACACATATGGGGATTATCAAAAAATATTATCAATCCCAAATTTAACTATGTTGTGGTCAGACAACACAGTACTTCAATCCTGTAAAACCTATTTGGACTTCATTATATACCAATTTATGGTCTACTTTAATTAATGTTTTCAGTGAAGTTTTCCTTGTTGTGGCTAGATAGTGCCTTACAGATGTCCACTGGTTGATAATGTTAAGATCTTTTATATCCTTACTGCTTTTCATTGTACTTCTCCTAGCAATTGCAGACAGAAAAAACAGTGAAATTTCAGTTAGAGATTTGTCTGATTCTTCTATTAGTTTGGTCAGTCTCTTCTTCAGTTAGTATTTTGAAACTGTTATTAAGCATAAACATTTAGAATTGTGTATCTGCTCTAGGAATTAGTCTTTTACCATTACGAAATGTCCTTCTTTGCCCTCTTGTCCAACATGTGACAAATAATATTCTCTATTGGAAGAAGAATATCGTATATCCAAGGCCCACCCCAAATTGACAGCGCTGTTTACTGTCAGTTGGCCCTGGCAAATCACATAATAGGCAGCCATGTGTAAGTTTATTTCAGGGAAGAAGTGAAATATAATACAATCTCTATGGAAATGCCAATGGCAAGAGAGTCACCAACATTTGTCCTCATGAGTCATGTAGTCATTCAAGATGACAGTAGTATATATGCTGGGGATAAGAGGCAGAAATAAACTGTGAAATAATCTGTGAGACACAAACTGAAAGATAGCCTAGTCGCACCTCTAGAACAAAAACACAAATTTTCTTAATTATTCTGATATTTAGATAAATACATGTTTCTTTTTTAGTGATCAGTACAAAAAAGATAAGTAATTTTTTTCTTTGGCATCATTCTAGTGTTTGTCCTATCTGTGGGAAGTTTTTCAGTATATTTTCATTTATTCTTTGTCCCCCATTTGCATTTGTATATGTATTTGTCGTTGTTGCTGTTGTTGTTGTCTTTTTTGGGCTGCAACTGTGGCATATGGAAGTTCCCAGGCTAGGGCTCCAATCCAAGCTGCAGCTGCCAGCCTACGCCACAGCTACAGCAATGTGGGATCCAAGCTGTGTCTGCAAACTCCTCCACAGCTCATGGCAATGCCAGGTCCTTAACCCAATGAGTGAGGCTGGGGATCAAACCTGCATTCCTCATGGATACCAGTTAGGTTCATTACCACTAAGCCACAATGGGAACTGCTGTATATGAAGTTATAAATTTCATCTTTTTTGTCTGTGCCTATAAGAAAATGGTAATTTTATATAGCCTGTTGATAACCAGACATTATTCTATCTTATTTTCTTCTAGCTGTTATCCTTCTATCTATCCCATTGCTTTTTTCATCTTACTTTCACTTCGCTCACGATCCACAGTCTTTCTCTACACTTGTCTTTTTTGAGCCTCAGTGATTACCAGATCCTTTGAGATGTTGATATGAGACATTCTGAGGTATTAAAATGTTTAGATGAGAGGATCTAGATGGTGGAGGAGTAAGATGTGGTGCTCACCTTCTCCCACAAACACACAGAACAAACCCCATCTACATGTAGAATGATTCACACAGATCATCTACTGAACACTGGCAGAAGACTCTAAATCTCCAAAAAGGGCAAGAACCCATCCACATAACTGGGCAGAGCAAAAGGGGGAAAACGAAGGGAGAAAGAGGGAGAGTGAGAAAAGGAATCAGGATGGGACTAGCACTCCTGAGAGGAAGCTGTGAAAGAGGAAAGGAACCCACACTCTGGCAAGCCACATAACCGACAGGTAGATCAGCTGAGACAAAGGGACCTCAAAGCCTCAGAGAAAAGTGCAGTGACTGGACTGGGAGGACAAAGCAGAGTGAGAGCCCCACAGACCATCAGTACCACCATCCCCGGACATCACTGTAGAGATACTTGGGCAGGGACTGGGTGCTGAGACTCAGGATCCAAAGGTCAGTTCTGGGGAGAGGACTAGGGTTGGCTGTGTGGAGATAGCCTGTGTGGTTAGAGAGTGGTTGCCACAGGCAGGGAAGCAGAGTGCCACAGCCAAGGAAACCCAGGAGGAGGTCTGGGCCCTCAGGAGAAGCAAGGTGCCACTGTTAGGGAAGGCACCATAGGGATATTGGTCCCTGTGGACTGCAGACTCTCAGAGGGTGGACTGCATCTGACACAGGCTACAGGTGGTGAGGTGCCACCTGCAGGGGCTATGGGGAATGGGATGCCTCCTGTGTGGGCTTTGGGTGGCTGGGCACATCTTGTGCAGGATAAGGGCAGTAGGGAAGTGGAAAGGTACACAAAGAGTAATGCAGGGCCTCTTGCATGGTCTCCAGGTGGCAGAGGCAAACTACAGCAGAGATCTCAAACACCAGATGTGGGCATGGCCACCACCACTAGGGGGTCAGAGAACAGGTACCACCTGTGGCCCCAGTCACCACAGAGGTTGGCACAGAGAAGGAGACTGCAACTGAGCACCACCTGTTGTTGCTTTTGCTCCCCTGAGAATGCCCACACCCTGCTGCTACCACTGTCAAACACTCCGGGCACTTCCCACACATGCCTGAAGATAACTGTCACTTCCCAGGGCCCTGCAACTAGAAGAGGCCTGTGCCACCTTCACACAGGTCCTTGCAACTGCCAAGGGCCCAGCAACCAGGCATTGGCTACTAGCCCTGCCCATTGCCTGAATCTCTTTGGAAGCTCATGCAGCACACAAAAAATAAATAGTAAGACCTTCCAAAATACCCAGGGGTACTAGCACATATAAATAGCCCTCCAAGACTATAGTAGTTGTTTTAACTAAACACACAGAATAAGAAAAATATAAGCAAAATGAAAAATCTCAGGAATCATTCCCAGTTAAAAGAACAGGAGAATTAATCTGAAGGAGCCAAAAATGAAACAGACCTCTGCAGTCTAACAGCTACTGAGTTCAAGAAGGAGATAGTGAAAGTACTGAAGGAATTAAGGGTGCATATAAAGGAATTAAGAGTGGATATGAACAGTGATGCAGACTACTTTAGAAAGGAACTGGAAAACGTAAGGAGGAGCCAATAACAATTAGAAAATGCATTCACAGAAATGTAAGCTGAGTTAAAGGCACTGAAAAGCAGAATGAATAATGCTGAGGAATGAATTGGTGACTTGGAAGAGAGAATAATGGAAATCACCCCTTCAGGATAGCAGACAGAAAACCAAATGAAAAAAACATGAAAGCAATATAAGGAATCTATGGGATAATATAAAGCAGGCCAACCTGCACATAATAGGGATTTCAGAAGGAGAAGAAAAAGAAAAGGGGGTTGAAAATACATTTGAAGAAATTATGGCTGAAAACTTTCCACAAATAAAGGAAACATATACCAAGATACTGGGAAAACAAAGGGCCCCAAACAAGTTGAACCCAAACAGGCGCACACCAAGACTTATTATAATAAAAATGACAAAAGTTAAACACAAAGAGAGGATTCTAAAGGCAGCAAGAGAAAAACAAAGAATTAATTATAAGGGAATCCCCATAAGGTTATCAGCTGATTTTTCTACAGAAACACTACAGGCCAAAAAAGAATGGCAAGATATATTCAAAGTTCTAAAAGGAAAAAATTTGCAGCCTAGAACACACTTCCCAGCAAGAATTTCATTTAAACAAGAAGGAGAAATAAAGACTTTCTCAAACAAACAAAAACTAAAAGAGTTCACCAATACTAACCCATTCTAAAAGAAACACTGAAAGGGCTCCTCTAAATACAAATGAAGTAAGAAGAAATAGGATGGAGGAAATCACAATTGGAAAGCAATCACCTAAATAAGCCAGTACACAGATCTAAAAGAAAAAAAATCTATTGTAAAAGTGATGATAAATGCAAGGACCAGCAAAATGATAAACATGAAGATGTTTTAAAAATGACTTCAAAATCATAAAATGTGGGGAAAGAAAGAAAGAAAATCTAGATTCTTTTTTTTAAGAATGTGGTTGAGTCTATATGGCTATCAGGCTAAAGCAAACATATATAGGAAGGGGTTAACATACTTAAAAAACAGGGCAACCACAAATCAAACCAAACATTACATTCACAAAAACTAAAAAGAAGAGAACACAAGCATAAATGAAAAGGAAATCATCAAACCAAAAAAGGAAAGGAACAAAGGAGAAACACAGAACCAAGTGGAAAACAAGGTTTGAAATGGCAATAAATACATATTTGTCAACAATTACCTTAAATGTCAATGGACTGAATGATGCAGCCAAAAGATACAGAGTGGTAGATTGGATAAAAAAGAAATAAGAAAAAACAAGAGCCACAATACAAGAAACTCACCTTACAGTAAAGGATACATATAAATTGAAAGTGAGGAGATAGAAAAAGATATTTCATGCAAATGAAAAAGACCAGAAAGCAGGAGTTGAAATACTCATATCAGACAAAATAGACTTTAAAATGAAGGTCGTAAAGAAAGACAAAGAAAAACACTAATGATAAATGGGTCCAGTCAAGAAGAAGATATTACAATTGTCAATATATATGCCCCTAATATAGGAGAACCCAGATACATACAACAAATACTAAGAGACATAAAAGGAAAAATTTATGAGACTACAATAATAGGAGAGGACTTTAACACCCCACTCACATCAATGGACATATCCTCTAGACAGAAAATCAATAAGGCAACAGAAACCCTAAATGACTCTAAATGATGCCATTTCAATTAGACTTAATTGAAATTTTTAGGACATTACATCCAAAAAATCAGAATATACTTTCTTTTCAAGTGCACATGGAACATCCTCAAGGACTGACCATATACTGAGGCACAAGAACCTAAACAAATTTAAGAGTATAGAAATTATTTCAAGTGTCTTCTCTGACCACAATTTCATGAAACTAGAAATCAACCACTGGAAAATAAATGAGAAAAAACTGACTACATGCAGATTAGAAAACATGCTACTAAAAAACCAGTGAGGAAATCAAAAGGGAAATTAAAAATACCTCCAGACAAATGATACTTAAACACAGCCATTCGAAATCTATGGAATGCTGCAAAAGCAGTTCTTAGAGGCAATTTCATAGCTATAGAGGCCATCCTCAGAAAAGAAGAAAATATCTCAAATCAACAACTTAACCCATCACCTAAAGTAATTAGAATAAGAAAACAAACAAAACCTAAAGAAAGCAGAAGGAAGGAAATTGTAAATATCAGAGGGTAAATCAATAAAAAAGAGGTTCAAAAAACAAATAGAAAAAAATAAATAAAACCAAGAGCTGATTCTATGAAAGGGTAAAAAATATTGACAAACCTCTGGCTAGACTCCCCAAGAACAGGAGAGAAATAAACAAATATGGCATGAAAAAGGAGAAATCTCAACAGATACTGCAGAAATATAAAAAACCATAAAAAAATGAACAATTACATGCCAATACATTTGACAACCTAAAAGAAATGGACAACTTTTTAGAGACGTGCAGTCCACCAAACCTGATGCATGTAAATCAATGATACTAGAACTCACCCTCACACCATGTACAAAATTAAACTCAAAATGGCTTAAAGACTTAAATGTAAAACAAGACACCATCAAACTCCTAAAAGAGAACATAAGCAAAACATTCTCTTTCATAAATCATACAAATGTTTTCTTAGGTCAGTCTCCCAAGGCAACAGATAAATAAATAAATAAATAAATAGGACCTAATAAAACTTACAAACTTTTGCACAGCACAGGAAATCACTAAAAAAAAAAAAGACAACCTATGAAATGCAAGAAAATATTTTCAAACAATGCAACCGACAAAGAAAGGCTTAATCTCTAAAATATACAAGCAAATTATACAATGCAACAGAAAAAAACAAAAAACAAAAAAACACAACCTATTTGAAAAATGAGCAGAGGACCTAAATAGACATTTCTTCAGAGAAGATATATATGGATGGCCAATAGGCACATGAAAATATGCTCAACATCACTCTTAAAGAAATGCAAATCAAAACTACAATGAAATGCCATCTCACACTAGTCAGAATGACCATCTTTTTTATTTTATTTTATTTATTTATTTACTTATTTGCTTTTTAAGGCAGCATCTGCATCATATGCAAGTTCCAAGGCTAGAGTTGAACTGGCCCTGCACTACAAGCCTATGCCACAACCATAGCAACACAGGATCTTAGCCGCATCTGCAATCTATGCCACAGCTCACAGCAATGCCAGATCCCTAACCTACTGAATGAGGCCAGGGATTAAACCTACATTCTCATAGATACTAGCCAGGTTTGTTACTGTTGAGCCACGAAGGGAACTCCAGAATGGCCATCACCAAAAAGTCTACAAATAATAAATGCTGGAGCGAGTGTGTAGAAAAGGGTATCCTCTTACACTGTTTGTGGGAATGTACATTGATGCCACCACTATAGAAAACATTATGGAGGTACCTCAGAAAACTCAATATAGAATTAACATATGACCCAGCAATCCCACTCCTGGGCATATATCTGGACAAAACTTCCATTTAAAAAGATACATGCACCCCTATGTTCATTGCAGCACTATTCACAATAGCCAAGACATGGAATCAACCTAAATGTCCATTGACAGATGAATGCATTAAGATGCAGTACATGTACACAATGGACTACTACTCAGCCATAAAAAGGAACAAAATAATGCCATTTGCAGCAACATGCTTGGAACTAGAGACTCACGCTAAGTAAGTCAGACAGAGAAAGACACATACCATATGATATCACTTATATGTGGAATCTAATATATGACAAAAATGAACCTATCTACAGAAAAGAAACAAACTCATGGACATGGAGAACAGACTTGTGGTTGTGGAGGGGGAGGGGAAAGGCATGGGATGTACTGGGAGTTTGCAGTTAGTAGATGCAAACTATTGCACTGGAAGTGGATAAGCAATGAGATCCTGCTGTATAGCACAGGGAACTATATCTACTGACTTGTGATGGAACATGACAGAGGATAATATGAGATAAAGAATGTATATATGTGTGTATATGTGTATTCACAAATGTATATATGTATGACTGGGACAATTCACTGTACAGCAGAAATTGACAGAACATTGTAAATCAACTATAATTTTTAAAAATATGTTTAGATGAGAGATGCTGGTGAATAAAGCCTAAAGTTATTATTTGTAGAATTTTTTTGCAAAGTATTTTAACTTTGACTACCTATTATAATTTCTGATTTTGCATTCCCTTGATGTGCTCATTTTAATTTACTCAAATCTTCTAGGTGCCAAACTGTAATTAAAGTGACTAATAGATTCATTTTTGATGATTTTAGAGAAATCCTTTTTTGTCTTTTTAGGACCACACCCTCATCATATGGAAGTTCCCAGGCTAGGGGGTCCAATCAGAACTGAAGCTGCCAGCCTATGCCACAGCCACAGCCACAGAATGCAGGATCCAAGCTGTGTCTGTGACCTACACCACAGGTCACTGGCAGTGCCAGATCCTTAACCAGAAATGGAACCCACAGTCCTCATGTATACTAGTCAGGTTTGTTACTGCTGAGCCACAATGGGAACTCCTAAAGAAATTCTTTTTAACAAACATACTCAATAAATCTTTATTGTGAACAAAAATGGGGTCTAATTAACATTTTTGCATGGCAAAGAAAACCATAAGCAAAACAAAAAGACAACCACAGAATGGGAAAAAATATTTGCAAGTGAAGCAACAGACAATGGATTACTCTCCAAAATATACAAACACCTCCTGCAACTCAATATCAAAAAACAAACAACTCAATCAAAAAATGGGTAGGAGATCTAAACTGATATTTCTCCAAAGAAGACATAAAGGATGAGCAAAAAACACATGAAAAGCTGCTCAATATCACTAATTATTAGAGATATGCAAATTAAAACTACAATGAGGTACCACCTTAAACCCCCATAATGGCCTTCGTCAAAAATAAAATAATAAATTTATAAATAGTAAATGCTGGAGAGGGAGTGGAGAAAAGGGAACCCTCTTACACTTCTGGTAGGAATGTACATCAGTGCCACCCCAATGGAAACCAGTATGGAGGTCCTCAAAAAACTAAAAACAGAACTACCAGGAGTTCCCGTAGTGGCTCAGTGGTTAATGAATCCGACTAGGAACCATGACGTTGCAGATTCAACCCCTGGCCTTGCTCAGTGGGTTAAGGATCGGTCATTGCCATAAGCTGTGGTGTAGTTTGCAGACGCGGCTCGGATCCCACGTTGCTATGGCTCTGGCTAGGCTGGCCTCTACAGCTCGAATTAGAGCCCTAGCCTGGGAACCTCCATATGACGCGGGAGCGGCCCAAGAAATAGCAAAAAGACAAAAAAAAAAAAAAAAAAAAAAAGAACTACCATATGATCCAGAAATCCTACTCCTGGGCATCTATTCAGAGAAAACCATAATTAAAAAAGATACATGCACTACAATTTTCATTGCAGCACTTTTACAATAGCCAAGACATAGAAGCAACCTAAATGTCCATCAACAGAGGAATGAATAAAGAAGATGTGGTACATATGTACAATTGAATATTACTCAGCCATAAAAAAGAATGAAATAATGCCGTTTGCAGCAACATGGATGAACCTAGAAACTATCACACTAAATGAAGTTAGATAGTGAAAGACAAACATAATATGCTATCACCTATATGTGGAATCTAAAAAAAAAAAATGGATACGAAATTTGCAGAACAAAAACAGACTGGCAGACTGTGAAAAACTTATGGTTACCAAAGGGGATGGGTGGGAGGTTGGGAGGGATGGACTGGGGGCTTGAGATTGGCATATGAACACTGAGGTAAATGGAATGGTTGGCCAATGGGGACCTGCTGTATAGCACAGAGAACTCTTCCCATTATTCTGCGATAATGTATGTGGGAGAAGAAAATGAGAAAGAGTGGATATGGTTGTATGTATGACTGGGTTACTTTGTTGTACAGCAGAAATTATCACGACCTTGTAAATTAACTATACTTCAATAAAACTTTTTTAAAAAGAAATCCTTATTGCTAACATCTCTAAAAGTCAAGGGTATAATTTCTCCTTTGTCATTCCATGATTGCTGAACGCAATGACACCTAACTGAATAGCTATCTGTTTCCCAGTTTTATAGGTTGAATTTAGTTTTTCTTACATAGGTTTGTCAGAAAAATCCTCAGAAGAAACAGGCTGTGAGTTTCATTGCCCCTTTTACCTCTACTTACTCACTGCTGTTATTTTCCCTTTGGGTTTTCATATTCCAAAATGCATTAAACATGGCATCTTTTTAATGGTCCTCAGTACACAAATGTTTCTGAAAACCTGTTTCTCAAATAGAATTTTATACAATTTTTAAATGCACCTTTTCTTCCACACATTGCCTTCTTTTGTCATCACATCTCCTCCGATTCTGACATTCCCACTTCCTTCTTTCACTTGTAAGGACCCCTACAACTGCATTTGACTCACCTAGATAATCAAAGATAATTTCCCATCTCAGTTATCTTTAACTGTCTCATCTCAGTGTCTTTAACTTAATCACATTTACAGAAGGGTTTTGGGGGTTTTTTTTTTTCTTTTTCTTTTTTTTCTGCTCTGTAAGGTAACATACTCACTGAATCTAAGAAATAGTATATAAGCATGTTGTAGCATGAGAAAATTGTTTACTCATCTGTTACCAAATAGTATTCTATTGTATGGATATACCATGATTGATTCATCTATTAACTTGTTCATGAACATTAGGTTTGTTTTCATTTTCTAAATATTAAATAAAACTGCTGTGTACTTTCTGGAAAAGTATTTGTGTTAGGCATGTGACTTTACTTCACTTGAAGGTAAAATGGCAGAATCATATATTTTCTAGTTAATTTAGTTACATTCTAAGCACAATTATTTTACTCCTACTTTTCGTGGATTTAATTTGCCTTTATTTTTATCAGCTGTTAAGGGGAGGCTTTGATTTTTTTTAAGTTTTTATAATTTTAAAACTTACTTTCCATTTACAATTATTACAAAACATTTGCTAAATTTCCCATGTTGTACAATAAACCACTAAGTCTATCAAACACCCAATAATTTGTACCTTCCACTCCCCATCCCCTATATTGTCTCTCTCCATCCTCCCCACTGGAAACCTCTAGTTTGTTCTCTGTATCTGTGAATTTGCTTATTTTTGCTATATTCACTAGTTGTTGTATTTTTTAAATTCCACATAGAAGTAATGTCATACAGTATTTGTCTTTCTCTGACTTATTTCACTTAGCATAATGCCCTCCAAGTCCATCAGTGTGGCTGCAAGTGGCAACATTTTGTTCTTTCTTATAACTGAGTAGTAGTCCATTGTGTGAGTGTGTACTACTTCTTTATGCATTCATCTCTTGTTGAACATTTAGGTTATTTCTATTTCTTGGCAAGTGTAAATAATAAACACTCAAATGCATGTATCTTTTCAAATTAGTGTTTTGGTTTGTTGAGATAAATACCTAAAAGTGGAATTGCTGGATCATATGGTAGTTTTATTTTTAGTTTTTTGAGAAATCTCCATACCACTTTCCACAATGGCTGTACCAATTTATATTCCCACCAACAGTGTACGAGGTTTCCCTTTCTTCACATCCTTGCCAACATTTGTTATTTGTGTCTTTTTGATGATACCCATTCTGATAGGTATGAGGTGATATCTCACCGTGGCTTTGATTTGCATTTCCCAACGATCAGTGATGTTGAGCATCTTTTTCATGTGCTTGTTGGCCATCCGCATTTCATCTTTGGAAAATGTCTATTTAGTTCTTCTGCCCATTTTTAATTGGGTTGTATGTTTTTTGATGTTGAGTTGTATGAGTTGTGTATATGTGTTGGATATTAATCCCATATTGGCAAAAATATTTGCACATATTTTCTCCCATTCAGTAGGTTGTCTTTTCATTTCATCAATGATTTTCCATAGCTGTGCAAAAGCTTTTAAATTTAATTAGGTCCATTTTGTTTATTTTTGGCTTTCTCTCCTTTATGTTAGGAGACTATCCAAAAAAAAAATATTGCTGTGATTTATATCAAAGTGTTCTACCTCTGTTTCCCTCTAGGAGTTTTATAGTAGCCAGTCTTAAATTTGTCTTTATTCCATTTTGAGGGTTTTTTTCCAAATGATATGAGGGAGTGTTCTAAATTCATTGATTTACATGTGGCCATCCAGCTTTCCCAACACCACTTATTGAAGGCACTATCTTTTATCCATTGTATATTCTTCCTGCTTTATCATAAAACAACCAACCGTGAGTGAGTGAGTTTATTTCTAGGTTCTCTATCCTGTTCCATTGAGCTATGTGTCTATTTTTGTGACAGTACTATATTGTTTTGATTACCATAGCTTTGTAACATAGTCTGAAGTCAAGGAATCTGATTCCTTCAGCTCTTTCCTTCTTTCTCAAGATTGTTTTAGCTATTTGGATTATTTGTGTTCCTTACAAATTTTAAAATTATTTGTTTTAGTTCTGTGAAAAAATGCCATTGGTATTGTGATAGGGATTGCACTGAATCTGTAGATTGTCTTGGGTAGTATGGGTGTTTTAGCATATTAATTCCTTCAATCCTGAATGTATCTTTCCATCTGTTTGAGTTATTTCCATTTCTTTCTTCAGTGTCTTATAGTTTTCTGAGAACAAGACTTTCATCCCCTTAATTAGATGTATTCACAGGTATTTTATTCTTTTTGATGCAATGATAAATGGGATTGTTACCTTACTTTCTCTTTCTGATGGTTCACTGTTAGTGTATAAAAATGCAACAGATTTTTGTAAATAATTTGGCATCCTGCAACTTTACCAAATTCATTAATGAACTCTAGTAGTTTTTTGATAGTGTGTTTGGGATTGTCTATGTACAGTATCAGGTGACAATTCACTTCTGCCTTTTCAATTTGGATGTCTTTTATTTATTTGACTTGTATGATTGCTGAGGCTAGGAATTCCAATATTATGTTTATAAAAGTGGTGATAGTGGGCATCTTTGTCTTGTTCCTGATTTAGAAGAAATATTTTCAGCTTTTTACAATTAAGTATGATGTTAGCTGTCGACTTGTCATATATAGCCTTTTATCACACTGAGGTAATTTCCCTCTATACCCACATCGTTCAGAGTTTTTTATCAAAAATGGATGTTGAGTTGTGTCAAATGCTTTTTCTGCATCTAGTAAGATGATCGTATGACTATTCTTTATTTTATTAATGTGTTGTATCACATTTATTTACAAATGTTAAACTATCCTTGCACCCCTGGAATGAATCCCAACTGATCATGATATATGATCCTTTTAATGTATTCTGGCCTTCAGTTTGCTGGAGTTTGTTGAGGATTTTTGCACCTATTTTTTATAAAAGTACAGTTGATTTACAAGGTTGTGCCAAATTTAGATTTTTGCAACTAAGTGTATCAGGGATGTTGATGTAATTTTCTGGCTTTATATTTGTTGTGTCTTATTTGGGGATCAGGCTAATGTCTTGTAAAATGAGTTTGAAAGTGCCCTTTCTTCTTCAATTTTTTGAAATAATTATGAAAATCATAAGTGTTTGCCTCTGTAAATGTTTGGTAGAATTTACCTGTGAATTTTCTTTTTCTAATTCCTTTATTTGTGCATTTAGATTGTTTGATTTTTTTTGGTTTGTTTGTTTCATGAAATAGGCCTCTATCACAATGAACTTTCCTCTTAGAACTGTTTCCCCTGCATCTTATAGATTTTGGACAAATGTCCATTTTCATTTGATTCCAACTACTTATTTATTTCCTTTTTGAGAGCATCAATGACCCATTCATTCCTTAGTTAATCACCATGTGTTTATTTGTTTTTCATTTTTCTTCTTGTAGTTAATTTCTAGTTTTATAAAACTGTGGTTGGAAAAGATGTTTGATATGATCTTAATTTGCTTAAATTTATCATCATTGGTTTTGTGGCCTAACATATGATCTTTTCTGGAGAATGTGTTCTTTGGGGTGAAAGGGGACTAAGAATGAATACTAATTCTAATTGCATACATCATATTTTTTGTTTTTCAGAAAATTGCTCTGACAAAAATATAATAATAATAGTGCTTGGAATCATTGCTGCAATAATGACACTTTTATTTTTCGTTTTTTGCATACTTTATTTCAAAACAAGAGGTAAGATATAAAAATATAATGCAATCAATTATAATAAAGCCAATATAGTGAGTGGTGAAAATTAGGAAAAGACATCAATTTTGTCTTGATACATTACCTATATTGAAAAAAACAAGACTGGAGTTGCTGTTGTGGCTCAGCAGGTTAAGAACCCAACTTTTGTCCATGAAGATGTAAGTTCAAACCCTGGCCTCACTAACTAGGTTAAGGATCCAGTGTTTTGCAGCAAGTTGTTGCATAGGTCACAGATGCAGCCTGGATCCAGTGTTGCCATGGCTGTGGTATAAGACTGCAGTTGCAGCTTCAGTCAGACCCCTAGCCCAGGAACTTCCACATGCCACAGATGTGGCCATAAAAAACGAAAAAACAAGATTATCAGGGAAGAAAAAAAATCCCCCTACCTACCTTTATTTCTTTGGCTGTTCTAATAATTAAATTGACACAAGGCAGTGTAACAAGAGAAAAAAATAACTTTGTCCATACAGAGGTCTCATAGATGTGAGACCCAAGAAGTAATTAAAGTAGGGTGCTTATGTATTTTTTAGATAAATAAATGAATAAATAAATAAATTTATTTGTGAAGAACTGACCTGGCAAAGAAACTTAGACTTTGGTACTAAGTACTAATTGGTGAATAAACTAAGCAGAGTTTGTTTACACAGCATTCTCAGATTTTTATCTCTGGTCATAAAGATGTATCTCTAACTCCTGGTGCAGTAAGGGTATCTTTCACATAGGAGATTGATTTTCTATTTTCAGGGCAGTCAGAAAGGAGGGTCAGAGTGTCTTTGCATTGACTGTCTTACAAGTACCTTTAATTCAAAATACTCAATATGCCACTTTGGCATATTTTAGGGTGGCCTACAATATACCTCCTTAAGATCAAAATAATAATAGAAAGTTTTCCTTTCACAGCATGTTTAAACTGAACATTTGTTTATAATCAGTCTATTTATGGACTTATTCTGAAGTAAAAACAATAGGTATATTTTTGTGGCTAAAGTTGTTACTGCTGAGAAGACAGAAACCAGGAAGCTGTGATGATGTGATGCAAATATTATCCTAAACTCAAAAAATGTCACCTGGTCATCAATGATCTCTGCCTCTAGGTATTTATGGCCTGTATAATCTTCTCCTTTTGAATAATTGTTTCCTTATCTGAAGTTTGAAGGGCTATCACATCAATTATTATGTTACAAAAGATTCTGATTCTGTCTCACTACCAGACTCTCTTCCTTTTATTCCAACAAAGCAAGTTGTCAGGTTAAGGAAAACCACATGGCAAGGATCTGATGGCAGCTCTAAGCAAATAGCCAGCTAAGAACTAAGATCCTCAAACCAACAGCCATTCTGTTGGAAGTCCGCCTGCAGCCATACAAATGAGCTTGAAAACACATCCTTCTCTAGCCAAGACCCCAGTGGTGACCAACACCTTCATTTCACCCTCATGAAAAATCCTGAGGTAGAGAACCCAGCAAAACTATATCTTATGCTTGGTCTACACAAAATATGAGATAATAAATTTGTATTTTTAAGCCACTAAATTTGTGGTCATTTACTATTTAACAACAGATAACGAATACAAGCTGTATTAATAATTATCCTTAGAAAACAATCATTAGCTCAGAATAGGTCAAGCAAAATGAGACATGAAATAATTATAATTCATGTGCAGGGAATCTAGTGATTTTCTTTAGTTCTTATAATTCTGATAAAAACTTTCTTGTTCAAGATGTATAATCTCTTAATTATAGCTATATAAAGTTAACTAAATTTTTTGTTGAGAACTTTGCATTTATATTCATAAATCTCATTTGCTCCTTCTCATCAAGCCTCATTTCTTGAGGGCTTGAGTGGAATGATCCCATGATAATTCTTTCCTTAGGTTTAGAGTATCTTCCAATTAACTGTCATGTAAAATCAGCCAAGACCCTTAAAATATTTAAGCCTTCCATAACATAACTGCTAATTAATATATTTTTGAATTATTGTGGAATAGAAAACAGTATTGTTTAAAAGCTTGACACACCTGATAATGCCTAAAACTATAGCTTTTTTCTGAAAATTAATAAAAATAATTATATAATCATATAAAAAATGTCATGTTTATAATATAAAATATTAATTTAATATTATGCTTCTACTCTGTTTCCTATAAGCCTAAGAGGCCTAATAAAAGATTCTTTTCCCTTTCAGGTTCTCTCCATGGACATTCAGGTAGGATTGAAATATTAACACTCCCCCCTAATAGAAATTATCAATTAAATCACTTAAGCATAAAAATAAGATAATGTTATTAATTATAATTGGAGTTCATTTATAAGTATTTGTTTATTAGTTTGCCAGGGCTTCCATAACAAAATACCACAAACTAGATTGTGTAAGTAACAAAATTTATTGTCTTATAGTTCTGGAGAATATAAGTTTGAGATCAAGATATCAGCAGGGTTGGTTCCTTTGAAGTGATGAGAGAGAGTCTGTCCCATGCCTTCCATCACTACTTGTGGTTTGTTGGAAATCTGTTGCATTTCTTGGCTTGTAGATTTCTGACTTTATCTTCACATGACATTCTTTCTGTGTCTCTTCACACTGTCCTTCTTAATGCATGTCTGTCTCTATGCCCAAATTTTCCATTTTCATAAGGATAGCAGTCATATTGGATTAGGGCATACCCTAATGACCTCATTTTAACTAATTACATCTGCAATGATGTTATTTCAAGTAAGGTCACATTTTGAGGTACCATGTGATAAGACCAGCATGTGAATTTCTAGGTAACACAATTCAGCCTATAACAATTCATTACTTTGATTTGTGGCCCAGAATGTGATCTAATCTAAAGAATGTTCCCCGTGTGCTTGAGAAGGATGTGTATTCTGCTGCTCTTGGATGGAATAGTCTATAAATATCTATAAAGTTCATCTGGTCTAGTGCAGCATTTAAGGCCTATGTCTCCTCATTGATTTTCTGTCTGGATAATCCATCCAACTCCGTAAGTGGGGTATTAAAGTCCCCCACTATTTATTGTCAATTTCTCTTTTTAAGGCTGTTAGCAGTTGCTTTATATATTGAGGTGCTCCTATGTTGTGTGCATACATATTTACAATTGTTATATTACTTGGATTTATCCTTTGATCATTATGTAATTACCTTCTTTGTCTCTTATAACATTCTTTATTTTAAGGTCTATTTTTTTCTGATATGAGTATTGCTATTCCAGCTTTCTTTTGATTTCCATTTGCCTGGCATATCTTCTTCCATTCTCTTACTTTCAGTTTGTATGTGTCCCTAAAACTGAAGTGAGCCTCTTGTAGACAGCATATATATGGGTCTTATTTTTGTATCCATTCAGCAAGTCTATGGCTATTGGTTGGAGCATTTAGTCCACTTACATTTAAGACAATTATTGACATGTATGTTCTTATTGCCACTTTGTTAATTGTTTTGGATTTATTTTTGTTAGTCTTTTTTCTTCCATTCTCTTATTCTCCTATGGTTTAATGATTATCTTTAGTGTTAGGTTTGGAGTATTGTTTCTTATTTGTCTATCTACTGTAGATTTTTGGTTTGCAGTTACCATGACAACCTATGATTATTTTTATTGAATAATCAACTGAATAAATTAATAATATTTCTATCTCTCTTTGTTTTTCATATATTGTTGTAATAGACAATACTGAGTTCCATTAGTCATTTTTACATTGTACACATAGCCTTTTGGAACTTTTGTCAAGTATTGCCTTGTTCCTTGTTCTTTTATTGTCCTTGAAACAAACATGTTCCTCACATGTTGTATGTCCTAAATTTATATTATTTTATTTTATTTTATTTGCCACCCTGCAGAAAGAATATGGAGTTCCCATGCCAGGGATCGGATCTGAGCCTCATTTGCTACTTACACCACAGCTGCAGCAATGCTGGATCCTTAGCCCACTGTGCTGGGCTGGGGCTCAAACCTGTGTCTCAAAGCTCCCAAGATGCCTCCAATCTCATTGCACCACAGTAGGAACTCCTATTTTTAAAAAATTTTATCACAGTATAGTTGACTTACAATGGTGTGTTTCAGGTGTATAACAAAGTAATACAGTTATACATATAAATATATCCATTCCTTTTCAGATTCTTTAAATTTACATTAGTATGTCTTATTTTTTTCTCATTCCAACTGAAGTCACCAAAATTACTTTCATTTGCACTTAAACTTTATCGGTTTTCCAAGATGCAAGGTATTCTCTATAAAGAATCTATGTATATGAAATGTTTTTGACAATGGATTCTGCTAATTATATTTACTTCTGAATTTATGAATATTTAGGTGGAGGAAATGTACACTTTCTCTAAAACATACTCAGATCATTTTCTTTTTAAACCACTATACAAATTGGGCAAAGTTTATTTTTATTCTTATTGAGATGTTTAGAATTAATTACCCTCTATTACAATAGATATTAGATAATAAACAATCTTTAGTTCTCAGTAAGTAACATTAGTAAAAAGTAAATAAACTGAGGAAACAAAAAAAAATAATAATTGGCATATTGCAGAACTGAACTCTCATGTTTCAATTCTTTTAAAGACACAAGTTAATAGTAGCAATGTTATTGAGCTGATTTTTTTAAGGTGCGATTTTTTTTTAATTTTTTAATGATTTTTATTTTTTCCATTAGAGTTGGTTTACAGTGTTCTGTCAATTTTTACTGTACAGCATAGTGACTCAGTCACAAATATATATACATTCTTTTTCGCATATTATCCTCCATCATGTTGCATCACAAGTGACAAGATATAGTTCTCTGTGCTATATAGCAGGATCTCATTGCTTATCCACTCCAAATGCAATAGTTTAAGTGAAGGTTTCCCATACAAAGAAAATTCTTATTGTAAGTTTGAATATATTTCAAATTCATGGCATAATTTTTTAAATTTCATTTTATTGTGGTAAGAACACAATGTGAGCTCTACCCTCTTAACAAATGTTTAAGTGTACAATACAATTTTGTTAACTATAGGTACAATGTTGCACAGCAAATCTCTAGGATGTATGTCCCTTCGTTAGTAATTTCCCATTTGACCCTCAGCATGGCCCCTGACAACCATTATTTCACTCTTTAATTCTATTAATTTGACTCTTTTAGATGCTATATGTCAATCATGCAGTAATTGCCTTTTTGTAGCTGACAAGTCACTTGACATAATATCCTCAAGGTTTATTCACATTGTCACATATTGCAGAATTTCCTTCTTCTTAATGCTGAACAATATTATATGGTATGTATAAACCTCTTTATTCTTTCATCTTTAGTGGGCATTTAGGTTGTTTCCACATCTCAGGTAATGTGAATAATGTTGCAGTGAACATGAGAGTAGTAATACCTATTTATAATCCTGCTTTCAATTCTTTTGGATAAACATCACAAGTGAGACTGTTGGATCATATGGTAGTCTCTTTTTATTTCTTGAGAAACCTCCATTTGATAAAGGAGGCACCATTTGGTATTCTCACCAATGGTGTAAAAGAATTAAATTTCTGTATACCTTTAGTAACACCTGTTATCTTTATTCAATATACTTATCCTGACAATTGTGAAATAATATTTCATGGCGCTTTTCATTCACATTTCGCTGATGGTCAGTGATGTTGAGCACATTTTCATATACTTTTTGCCA
The DNA here is from genome assembly GCF_054392235.1 of Sus scrofa. NCBI lineage: Eukaryota > Metazoa > Chordata > Mammalia > Artiodactyla > Suidae > Sus > Sus scrofa. The sequence continues at coordinate 28,763,556 of NC_139389.1, read as the reverse complement.
TTTGCATATTTTCTTTGGAGAAATGTCTATTCAAGTCCATAGACCATTTTTAATTGGGTTATGAGGGTTTTTCTCTTTTTTTGTCAATGAATTAGACAAGTTCCTTATATATCCTTGAGATTAATATATTATTAGATATATGATTTGAAAATATTCATTCAAATTCCATAGGTGACCTTTTCATTTTGGATTGTTTCCCTTGCTATGCAGAAGATTTTTAGTTTTATGTAACCCTTAAATTTGTTTTTTTTCTTTGCTCTTTATTTTTGCCAGTGCTTTGGCTGTTAAGAAATTATTACCCAAGAAAGTATTCTCAAAATTAATATCATGAAGCTTTGGCCTTAAGTGTTTTTCTAGGACTTTTATACTTTGGGGTCTTATTTTTGAGTCTTTCTTCCATTTTGGGTATATCTGACTGTATGGTATAAGATAAGGGTCAATTTCATTCTTTTGAATGTGAATATTCAGTTTTCCAGACAAAATTTGTTGAAAAGAGTATTCTTTCTTCATTGTGCATTCTTGACACCCTTAACAAAGATCAGTTGATTACATATGTGTATATTTTGAAAGGGGGAATCTCTATTCTGTTCCATAAGTTTACATGTCTATCTTTATGCCAGTGCAGTACTGTTTGATTAGTGTGCATTTATATTATATTTTGGAATCAGAAAAGGTGATGTTTCCAGCTGCATTCTTTCTCAAAATTGATTAGCCATTTATGGTCTTCTGAAATTCCATATAAATGTTAGTTTTTTTTCTATTTCTGTGAAGAAATACTGTTGGGAGTTAGGTAGGGAATGTATTGAATAGGCAGATTGCTGTGCATAACATAGACATTTTAACAATACTGAGTTTTTAAATCGATGAACATGGGATAACATTCCATTTGCTTGTCTTCCTTAATTTTTGTCATCAATGTTTTGTAGTTGTCGGTATGCAAGTCTTTCACTCTTAGGTTTATTCCTAAATATTATAGTCTTTTCAGTATTATTGTATGAGAAATTACTTTTCTAATTTCCTTTTCAAAGGATATCAATGTTGACTTTATATCCTGCTACTTGACTGAAATCATTTGTTTGTTCTAAATTTTTTGTGTGAAATCTTTAGAGCTTTATATATTTAAGATCATGTCTTCTGTGAACAGAGATAATATTACTTCTTCCTTTCCAGTTGGATGTTTTCTTTTTATTTATTTCTTTACTTTGACTGACTGCTTTAGCTAGGACTTGCAGTATTATGTAGAACAGAGGTGGTGAGAGTAGGCATGCTTGCCTTGTTCCTGATCTTCAGAAAAAGCCTTTTGGCTTTTTTATCATTGAGATGATGTTAGTTGTGGGCTTTTCATATATGGCTTTTATAATGTTGAGGTAAATTCCCTTCAATAACCAGTTTGTTAAGAGGGTGAAAAGGTATTCAGTTTTGTCCAATGCTTTATCTGCATCTATTGAGATAACCATATGATGGTCATACTTTATTTTGTTAATGTGGTCTGTTATATTAATTGATTTTGGTATGTTGAACCATCCTTGTATGCTGGGGATAAATTCCCCTTGTTTTTTTTTCCCCATGGCCTGTGATCATTTTAATGTTTTCAATGTGTTGTTGGATTTAACTTTCAAGTATTTTGTTGAGTTTTGCATATATATTTATCAAGGATATTGACCTAGTGATTTATTCTTTTGTGCTTTTGTCTGTTTTGGAATCAAGGTAATTCTGGCCTCATAAGGTGATTTTGAAAGTGTCTTCTCCTCTTATTTTTTGAAAAAGTTTGCCATTAACTTTTCTTAAATGTTTCATAGACAAATACAAAAAAATAGAAAGAAGTAAGAGAAGAGAGATTCATCACATACAAGAGCACCCTCATAAGGGTATCAGTGGATTTACTGGAAGAAATCTTACAGCTAAAGAGAGACTAGGATGATATAGTACTGAAAGAAAAATAACAGCCAACCAAGAATACTATATTTGGCAAAACTATACTTAAAAATGAAGGAAAAAGAAATAATTTGTATACCAAAAAAAAAAAAAAAAAAGCTGAAATACTCGTCACCACTAAACCTGCTTTACAAGAAAAATTAAATGAAGTTTTTCAAGTTGAAATGAAAGGATGTTGTTAGTAACATAACAACATTTGAAAATATTAAATTCACTGGTAAATGCATATAGATAGTCAAATTCAAAATACCTTAACACTGTAATGGTAGTTCATAAACTACTTTTAACTTTAGGGGAAAAAATCTAAAAACAAAACTATTAAAAGTAACCAAGGATATAATAATTTGTTAATGGATACACAATACAAAAAGGGGTAAATTGTAAAGCAATATAAAATAGAAGTAAAAGTGCAGTTTTTAATGCAATTGAAGTTAAGTTGTTATAGCTTAAAATTGACTGTTTTAACTATAAGGTGTTTTAGGTAAGCTTCTTTGTAACCACAAAACAAAAATCTTATGGTAGATACAAACCACATAATAAGAATATAATCAAAACATACCACTACAGGAAACTATCAAATCACAAAGGAAGACATCGAGAGAGGAAGAAAAGAACTACAAACATTAAAAAAAATAATTTTTAAATCACAATAGTAGGTTCTTATCTGTAATAGTTACTTTAAATATTAATGGATTAAATCCCCAATCAAAAGACAGACTGGCTGAATGTACAAAAGAAAAAAAATCTACTAATATGCTGCCTTCATTTTAGTTTAAGGACACACATAAGTTGAAAGTGAAGGGATGGGAGTTCCCATCATGGAGCAGCAGAAACGAATCTGACTAGGAACCATGAGGTTGCAGATTCAATCCCTGGCATTGCTCAGTGGGTTAAGAATCTGGCATTGCTGTGAGCTGTGGTGTAGGTCACAGACGAGGCTTGGATCCCACATTGCTGTGGCTGTGGCTGTGGTGTAAGCTGGCAGCTGTAGCTCTAATTTGACCCCTAGCCTGAGAACCTCCATATGCCATGGGTGCAGCCTTAAAAAGCAAAAAAAGCAAAAAAAAAGTCAAGGGATAGAAAAAGATATTTTATGCAAATGGTAACCCCCAAGAGAGAACCAGTGCCTATACTTATACAAAATAAACTTTAAATCAAACACTATCAAAGAGACAAAGTAGGTCATTATAAAATAATAAAGGAGTCGATTCATCAAGAGGCTGTAACAATTGTAAATATATACGTCCAACATTGAAGCACCTAAATATTAACAGAATTGAAAAGAAAAAAAGAGAGAGAGAGAAAGAGAGTTCCCTTGTGGCACAGTGGGTTAAGGATCCAGCATTGTCACTGCATTGGCTTGGGTCATTGGCACATTGATCCCTGGCCTGGGAACTTCTACATACCACAGGCACAGCCAAAAAGAAAGACAACCATAACAACAAAAAAGACAAAAGTAAGGGATTTAATACTTACCCTCAGCAATGGAAAGTACACCTAGACTTTGGATTTCCTATATCTAGACGGAAAATAAAAATAATAAACAAGAAAAATTATATTCAATTATACTATAGACCAAATGGACAAAACAGATACAAATGCTAACAGCAGCAGAATACATATTCTTCTCAAGTGCACATGAAACATTCTCCAGAAGAGATAGGGCCACAACAAATTAAGAAGCTTGAAATTTTCATCAAGTACCTTTCTAACCAAAATGCTATGAAACTAGAAATCAATAACAGAAGGATAACTAGAAAATTCACAAATGTGTGGAAATTAAGCAACACACTCTTAGACAACCAGTAGGTAAAGAAAAAAATCAAAATAGAAATCAATAAACACCTTAGATGAATAAAAATAAAAACAAAACAGTTCTAAGAGAGAAATTTATTTTAATAAAAATCTGCCTTAAGAAAAGATATCTCAAATAAGCAAGCTAAATTTATATTTCAAGTAACTAAGAAAAGAAAAATAAACTAAGCTTAAGGTTTACAGAAGCAAGACAATACTAAAAATTAGAACAATAATAAATGAAATACTAACTAGAAAAACAATAGAAAATATAAACAAAACTGAGTGGTCTATTGGAGAATATAAATGAAATTGACCAACTTGTACATAGAATAACCAAAATAAAAGACAGACAACTCAAATAAATAAAATCATAAACAAAAAAAGGAAATATTGTAACTGAAACCGCAGAAATACTATACTATTGCATAGTATACTATACTCCACAGAGATTACTATAAACAGTTGTACATCAACAAATTGGATCACCTAGAAGAAATGGATACATTTTTACAAACATGCATCTTACTAACACTGAATTATGAAGAAACAAAAATCTGAACAAACCAACAATGAATAAGATTGATTCAGCAATCAAAAATCCCCCTACAAAGGAAGGCCCAAGACCAGATGTTTTCACAAGCAATATTACCAAATATTTTTGAAAGATCTAATGCCAATTCTTCTCAAACATCCAAAACAACAGGAAGGGAAATGCCAAACTCATTTTATAAGACCATCATTAACCTGATACCAAAGATGGACAAGGACAATATAAGAAAATAACAATACACTGAATTCATATTGTGGCTCAGCAGTAATGAACCTATCTAGTAACCATAAGGACATGGGTTTAATCCCTGGCCTTGATCAGTAGGTTAAGGATCTGGAGTTGCTGTGAGCTGCTGTGCAGGTTGCAGATATTGCTCAGATCTGGCATTGGTGTGGCTGTGGCATAGGCCAGAAGCTACAGCTCCGATTTAACCCCTAGCCTGAGAACTTCCATATGCTGCAGATGCAGCCCTAAAAAGACAAAAAAAAAAGAAAGAAAGAAAAAAGAAAAGAAAAAAAGAAAATTTCTTTACAGAAAGAAAAAATGATGCAAAAATTCTCAACAAAGTGTTAGCAAATAAAATTCAACACATTAATATGATTACATAACATTAGCAAGTGGGAATTATCTCTGCGATGCAAGGATGTTTCTTTACATGTAATTGTAATTGTACATGTAATTGTGATGATAACAACATATTAACAGAATGAAGGAAAAAATCATTATCTCAATAGATGTAAAAAGAGATGTGACAAATTTGGCATTGTTTCATTGAAAAGTTACAACAAATTAGTTATGAAAGGAATATATCATAACTTAATAAAGGGTATATATAATGAGCTACTGCTAATATCATACTCAATAATCAAAAGCCAAAAGCCCTATAAAATAAGGAATAAGACAAGGGTGCCAACTATTTCCCATTTAAAAAAATTTTTTAACTATTTTATTTATTTTTTTATTGTAATCAGTTGCTATTTCCCCAATGCGTTTTTTCTTCTCTACTGTACAGCATGGTGACCCAGCTACACATACATGTGTACATTCTTTTTTCTCACATTATCATGCTCCATCATAAGTGACTAGTCATAGTTCCCAGAGCTACACAGCAGGATCTTGTTGCTAATCCATTCCAAAGGCAATGGTCTGCATGCATTAATGTTATTATTATTAGAATATAGTTGATTTATAGTGTTGTGTCAATTTCTGCCATATGGCACAGTGACCCAGGCATACTTATATATACATTCTTTTTCTCATGCTATTTTCCATCATGTTGCACCCCAAGAGACTGGATATAGTTCCCTTGCTGTACAGTAGGACCTCCAACAATTGCTTCTTTTCTTCAGTGTAGTGCTAGCCAATATAGGAATCCTATCCAGAACTATTAAACAAGAAAAGAAAACAAAAGCCATCCAAAATAGAAAAGTAGAAGTAAAATTGTGCTTGTTGATGACATGATCTCATAGGTGAAAACCCTTTAGAATTCCCACACTAAAAAAAAAAAGTTAGAAAAACAACAAATTTAGCAAAGTTGAAAGATATTAAATCAATATTCAAAAGTCAGCTTTGTTTCTATACACTAATAACCTATACAAAAGAGAAGTTTAAAAAGTAACCCCTCTTGCAATAGCATTCAAAATAATACAATATTTAGGAATAAATTTAACCAAGGAGGAGAAAGATCTGTACACTGAATAGCATAAAACATTGATGAAAGAAATAAAATAGGAGTTCCCATCATGGTGCAGTGTAAACAAATCTTCCTAGTATCCATGAGGATGTATGTTCAATTCCTGGCCTCATTCAGTGGGTTGGGGACCTGGTGTTGCTGTAAGCTCTGGTGTAGATCACAGACACGGCTCAGATCTGGTGTTGCTGTGGCTGTGGCATAGGCAGGCAGCTGTAGCTCTAATTCAACCCCTAGCCTGGGAACCTCCATATGCCACAGGTGCAGCCCTAAAAAGCAAAAAAAAAAAGAAAAGAAAAAGAAAGAAAGAAAGAAAGAAAGAAAGAAAGAAAGAAAGAAAGAAAGAAAGAAAGAAAGAAAGAAAGAAAGAAAGAAAGAAATAGAATACAAATAATGAAAAGATATATACATATGTTCACAGATTGAAGAATGCATAGTGTTAAAATGTCTATACTACCCAAAGCGATCTGCAGATTCAATGTAATTTCTATCAAAATTCTAAATTCTTTTATTTTTTTACAAAAATTTTTAAATCCTGAAATTTATATGGAACTAAAAAAATCTCTGGATAACCAAAGCAATTTGAGCAAAAAGATAAAATCTGGGGTATCACACTTCCTGGTTTTAAAATATATTATAAAGCTACATTAATCAAAACCATACTTCCCTTGTATAAAAATGGACATACAGAGTTCACGTCGGGGCACAGTGGTTAACAAATTCGACTAGGAACCATGAGGTTATGGGTTCAATCCCTGGCCTTGCTCAGTGAGTTAAGGATCTGGCATTGCTGTGAGCTGTGGTGTAGGTTGCAGAGGTGTCTCAGATCTTGCTTGCTATGGCTCTGGCATAGGCTGGTGGCTACAGCTCTGATAAGACCCCTAGCCTGCGACCCTCCATATGCCGCGAGTGTGGCCCTAGAAAAAGACAAAAAGACAAAAAAAATGGACATACATACATACCAAAAGAACATAATAGCAATTCCAGAACAAAATTCATACATTTACTATTGACTGATCTTCTTTGAGAGTGCAAAGAACAAACAACAAGGTGTGTTCAATAAATGGTATTGCAAAAACTGAAAATCTACATGCAGAAGAGTTAAATTGGAAATTTATTTCAAACATATTAAAAAAACAACTGAGACTGGAATAAAAAACATAAAATCTAAAACTATAAATCTATTATAAGAAAACATAGGGAAAAATATTTTTGACATTAGTCTGGGCAACAATATTTTTGGATGTGACTCCAATGGCACAGGGAATAAAAAAAATTTTATAAATGGACAAGTGGGATTTCATCAAAATGAAACCTTCTCACATCAAAGGAAGTGATCAACAGAGTAAAGAGACAACCTACAGAAGAAAATATTTACAAACCATACATCTGAAGACGTTAATATCCAAAATATCTAAGGTATGCAATTCAATGGCGAAAACAAAATTACTCAATTAAAAAGTGGACAAAGGACTTGAATAGACATTTCTCCAAAAAGAAATACAAATAGTTAATAGGTGTATGAAAAGGTGCTCAAAATCACTAATAATCAGTGAAACACAAAGGAAAACCATAATAAGCTATCACTTCATAGCTGCTGAATAGCTTTATCAAAAAAAGAAGATCTAAAAGGGAAAAATTTACCTTAAAAAACTATACATAGAACTACCATATGATCCAGAAATCCCACTCTTGGGTATATATCCAGATAAAACCTTCCTTTAAAAAGACACATGCACCCACATGTTCATTGCAGCACTATTCACAATAGCCAGGATGTGGAAACAACCCAAATGTCCATTGACAGATGATTGGATTAGGAAGATGTGGTGTATATACACAATGGAATACTACTCAGACATAAAAAAAGAATGACATAATGCCATTTCCAGCAACATAGATGGAACTAGAGACTCTCATCCTGAGTGAAATAAGTCAGAAAGACAAAGACAAATACCATATGGTAGCACTTATATCCGGAGTCTAATATATGGCACAAATGAAACTTTCCACAGAAAAGAAAATCATGGACTTTGAGAATAAACATGTGGTTGCCAAGGGGGAGGGGAAGGGAGTGGGGTGGATTGGTAGGCTTGGGGTTAATAGATGCAGACTCCTGCCTTTGGAATGGATTAGCAATGAGATCCTGCTGTGTAGTACTGGGAACTATGTCTAGTCACTTACGATGGAGCATGATAATGTGAGAAAAAAAGAATGTATACATATATGTGCAAATGGGTAACCATGCTGTACAGTAGAAAAAAATAAATTAATTAAATAAATAAATAAAAATAAAAGGGACAAGTTCGACAATGATATGGAGAAAAGGGGACCCTTGTACACTGTTGGTAGGAATGTAAATTGGTACAGCCACTATGGAAAATAGTATATAGGTTCTTCCAAAAATTAAAACTAAAATTAACATATGATATACCTCTGGATATAAATCCAAAGGAAATAAATCAGTATCTCAAAGAGATATTTGCACTCCCATGTTCATTATAGCATTAATCACAAAAGCCAAGATATGGAAACAACTATATGTTCATCAGTAGGTGAACACATAAAGAAAATACAGCATGTATATATCCAGTAGAAATTATTTGTCCTTGTAAAGGAAAGATAATTGTCATTTATAACAACATGTATTAAACCTAGAGAACATTATGCTAAGTGAAATAAGCCAGACATGCAAAAATAATGCTACATGATCTCATTTATACTTTTTAATTTAAATCAGAATGGCATATCCTGCTTTGTTGTACCAAATCTTATGAACTTACAACCCAAATATGACACAAGCAGTTTTAAAAATTATTTTCACGTCTCCCCAATCCCAAAGGAGATTAAAAAGTAATAATATAAAATGTTAAGATCAAGTTGCTTTAATATTACAACTAATGACTAATCATTTATTTTTCACTGGTGGCTCCTGCTCTGCCTTGAAAACGGCTGAGCTTAACTCACTGTCAAACCTGTCATTAAGTTTTTTCGTGGTTTTTTTGGGAGAGAGAATCTAAAAAATAATATTCATGTGAGCAGAGACTAGAATGGTATTTTCCAGGAGGCTGAAGGGTAGGACAAATCAGGAGATGTTGGTCAATAAAAATAAATAGTTTTATTTATGCAGGATGAATGGTGTTGAGCAGAGTACCATACATTGGGTACCAATCCCAGAGAAGGACTCCAAATGCTCTATTTCACCTTGGTAACAAATTTGCAAAGGAAAACAAAACACAGTCATGCACTGTGTTCAACAATGATTTACTCACACTGCGAAGAGATAGAGCATTATCAGCTCCAACTGTGTGTATTAATTAGTCTTTCATGACTATTCAGCCAATGCAGGGCAATTGTGCTATAACATGAGGACCTCCCAACTCCTCTGTGAGTTTGAAATACTGAAAGTTAGGTGGGTGCCTGAGGACCATTGATATTCACACTTAAGCACATCAAAAGAACATTCATGTAGCTTGAAACATGGAAAGATACTCCAGTTAAGGCGATAAGCCCTGCACAGGTAGTATAGGTTATTTCTTGATGAGGAAGTGTTCCCAGCCCATGGTCCATTCTTATGCAAATGAGTGGGGGCCAAAAGACTATACACGTAAGACTGTCCCAACAAATAAATTCTAGAGATGTAATATACCATATGGTGAGTATAGGTAGTAATACTATATTGCATACTTGACTTATGCTAAAGAACTTAAGTATTTTCACTACGAAAAGAAAGATAACTATGACAGTTGATAGATATCTTAATTAGACTGATAGTGGTAACCATTTTGAAGTGTATATGTCAAAACAATGTTGTGCATCTTAAATATGGACAGTTAGGAATTGAATCATTGAAAAACAAACAACAGAGGGAATAAGGGCATAAACTCCAACTGGACATATTTTAAAGACTGAGAGATTTCAATATTTGCCTAATAAGACTTCTGTAAGAAGGGGATGGAGGGGTTGGTGAAGAAGCAATATTTGAAGGAATTGCAGTTGTGATATCCCAGTACTGAAGGAAGACAGACACTCTTGGGTTGAAGATGCACTCAGAATATTGTGCAGGATATATAAAAATAAATCGACCTTAGACATACCATAGTAAAGCTGAGGAATTTCAGGGAAAAGTAGCCACTATAAACAGCTTTCAGGAGACCTGCAAAGGGATGACTTAGCTAAGAGCCCACTCCTCAATGTCAACAATAAGATCTAGGAGAAAATGAAAGGAAGTAACTGTCAACTTGAATTTTATACATGGTCAAACTATCATTCATAGATGATGGTACAATAAAGACATTTTCAGTTATAAGAGGACTAACAGGGTATATGCTACTCACAGATTCTCCCTTTCTAAAAGAACTCAACTGAGTTACAGCCAAGCATGGAGGTTTAGCGCATGGACTTGGGAACTCAATTCTTTAGTGCACATACCAGCTCACTACCTACTGCACAACATTGAGCAATGTCAGAGTGCCTCCGTTTCCTCATCTGCAAAATGGAAATAACTAATAGTGTCCTTTGTGAGAATTAAATTAGTTTACATATGCAAAGTGCTTAGAATAATTTATTTGTACATCCAACATTAGGACACCTACATATGTAAAGCAAGTAATAAAAGTCTTGGGAGTTGCCATTGTGGCACAGTGAAAATGAATCTGACTAGAATCCATGAGGATATGGGTTAGATCCCCAGCCTAGCTCAGTGGGTAGGGGATCCAGCGTTGCTGTGAGCTGTGGTGTAGGTCACAGATGTGGCTCAGGTCCTGCATCGCTATGGCCAATTAGACTCCTACCCTGGGAACTCCCGTGTGCCACAGGAACAGCCCTAAAAAGCAAAAAATGAAAATAAAAAATAAAAAAATAAAAACCTGAAAGGATGAAAGACACAGCAATGCAATTATAGTAGGCCACGTCAACATCCACTTTCATACATAGATAGATCATCCAAACAGAAAAATCAATAAGAAAATAGTGAATTTAGATGACATATTAGACTTAATGGACTTAACAGACATATACAGACCATTCCATCCAAAGGCAGCAGAATATACCTTGTTTTCAAGTGCATATGGAACATTATATAGGCTATATCACAGCCACAAACAAGTCTTAATTTTAAGAAGAGTAAAATAACATCAAGCATATTTTCTGACCACAATGATACAAAACTAGAAATCAATCAATCACATAAAGGAAACCAGAAAAACTACAAATAGGTGAAGATTAACATTTGCTGAACAACCAATGGATCAAAGCAGAAATCAAAAGAAAAATAAAAATCACTTTTAGGTAAATGAAAATGGAAATACAACATACCAAAATACATGGGATGCAGCAATTGCAGGGTTTTTTTGGGGGGAGGGGCTGCACCTGCAGCATGCATAAGTTCCCAGGCCATGGATTGAACCCAAGCCACAGTGGTGACCCAAGTCACAGCAGTGACAACACTGGATCCTTAACCACTAGGCCCCAGGGAACTCCAGAAATTGTAGTTCTAAGAAATAAGTTCATAGAGATTCTTACCTCAAGAAACAAGAACAAAAACTCTCAAGTGAAATGTGTGTCTTTGTACCTCAAGAAACCTGAAAAAGAAGAAAAAACAAAGGCCAAATAATGGAAGGAAATAACAAAGATTAGAGCCGAAATAAATAGATACCAAAAGACAATAATAATGATCAATAAAACTAAGAGCTTTTTTTGAAAAGATTAGCAAAATAGATAAAACTTTGACTAGACTAGACTGGACTAACCAAAAAAAAAAAAAGAGAGAGAGAGAGACAAAGAGACAGAGAGCAGGAGAAGACTGAAAGAAATAAAATTAGAAATAAAAAAGAGAAGATATTATTACAACTGATACCATAGAGATAAAAAGGATTATCCAAAAAGGAGAAGAGGAAGGGAACACTTCCAAATTCATTTTATGAGGTTAGCAAAACAGAGGTACCAAAACCAGACAAGGACACCACTAGGAAAAAAAAATTAGAGGGCAATATTCCTAATGATCATAGACACAAAAATCCACAACAATATATTAGCAAACCAAATTAAATAATACATCAAAGAATTATATATTATGATCAAATAGGATTATCCCAGTGATGCAAGGATGGTTCAACATCTACAAGACAATCAATATGATACATCATATTAACAAAATGAAGGAAAATTTTATGATAATCTCAATAGTTGCGTAAAAGGCTTTTGACAAAATTCCACATCCCTTAGATAATGCTCAAGAAAGTGAGTATAAAAGGGACATTTAATTTTACTTATGTTTTTACAGGGATTAGAATTTATGAATATATCACATTAATTTATATAGCACATGTGATATGAATAATGCTAATGTATAATTATTGGTGGATAACTGCCACTACCGCATGCTTATTAACTTTTGAATGATCTGTCATTCATATACATATATAGATATAAATATGTAGATTTGCATTTTATTTTCATAATGGTAGCAAGTCCAAGCAAGATGAGTAATTGGCATTGGATATTCCAGATAAAATCTTATTCCACTGAAAAAAGGACACAATGAACTTCTTTGCAGAACAGATACTGACTCACAGACTTTGAAAAACTTATGGTTTCCCAAGGAGAGAGATTGGGCGAGTGAGGGGATGCTGGGGGTTTAGGATGGAAATGCTATATCACTACAGCTATAAATGTAATAAATTCATTGAGTAATATTAAAAAAAAACAGCTTTCCTAAAAAAAAATCTTATTCCATTTGTCTTGGAATAAGACAACGTATTTTTCACAGAAAGCAGGAGATAAAATCAGAATTATTACAGTTGGTGAAGAGGCTTTTGGAATTTTCTTTCCAGGGCTCAGAATATAGGTAATTTTGCTCCAGAGAGAAAAATGCAGACGTGTTTCAACTTTTTCCTCCTCTCTTCCTAATATTGGCCTGTCTGTCTTTTCTTTCTTTCTTCCTTCCTTCCTTCCTTTCATTTTTTCTTTGTTAGGGCTATACCTGCAGCATAAGGAAGTTCCCAGGCTAGGGGTCAAAACAGAGCTGCAGCTGCCAACCCATGCCACAGCCACAGCAATGCAGGATCTGGGCCCTATCTCCAACCTACATGGCAGTGTACAGCAATGCTGGATCCTTTAACCCACTGAGCAAGGCCAAGGATCAAACCCACATCCTCAAGGATACTAGTTAGTCAGATTCTTAACCTGCTGAGCCACAACTGGAACTCCTAGTCCTTCATTTTGAATGAATTGGTTCTTCTTTTCTTTTTCAAATAGGTGCATTAAGAAGTAAGTATTATTAACTCATTGCAATCTGTGCACATAGCCTTTGTTTCATCTGATTGTTCTACATTTTTATTCAACTGTTTATGAACATCTTCCTTAATAAACTTCAAAAAACTCCCCTTGCAACTTTCTGCCTTAAAAAAAAAAAAAAGCCTGTGGGAGTTCCCATTGTGGTGCAGTGGAAATGAATCCAACTGGTATCCATGAAGATGCAGGTTCAATCCCTGGCCTTGCCCAGTAAGCTGTGGTGTAGGTCACAGATGCGGCTTGGATCCCATGTTGCTATGGCTCTGGCTGTAGCATAGGCCAGCAGCTGTAGCTCTGATTTGACCCCTAGCCTGGGAACTTCCACATGCCTCAGGTGTGGCCCTGAAAAAAAAAATCTGTGAATTCAAGAATATGTACTAACCTTCTGAAAACTAAGTGGAAATGTTGAAGGGATTTAAATGAAACCTAAAGTCACATTTATGAAACAAACAAAATAAAAAAAATTAAGGCAAGGCAACATCTGTCAAATATTTTGCTTTTGTTGCCTTTAAAACAAATTTGGAAAAATATTTTGTAAACTGTTTTACGTACAACTTAAACTAAACCTCAACAAGTTAGCATTTTAAGGATTTCATTGCATTTTCTTGTAGATATTATAAGATAAAACTGTCACTATCCAGCAGAGTACAGGGCACCAGTTAGCAAAGCCAAAGGAGCAGGGCATACACTGGATGTCAGTCCCAGGAAAGAATTCTAAATACTTCTGCCCACTGCATTTTGGTATCAGAGTCACCAGGAAGAGCACAAAGCACTGCATGGAACAATGGAAGTTACACAGAAAATAGACAAAGATCATCTTCAGGGAGTTCCCACTGTGGCGCAGCAGAAACAAATCTGACTAGGAACCACGAGGTTGTGGGTTCGATCCCTGGCCTTGCTCAGTGGGTTAAGGATCCAGCATTGCCGTGAGCTGTGGTGTAGGTCACAGGCATGGCTTGGATCCTGTGTTGCTGTGGCTGTGGTGTAGGTCAGCAGCTGCAGCTCCAATTCGACCCCTAGCCTGGGAACCCCCATGTGCTGCAGGTGCAGCCCTAAAAAAGACCAAAAAAAAAATCATCTTCAGCAGTGTTTGTTGGTCCCTGACAGCCAGCAGGTCTCTCCTGGTGGCTGACTCAAGTGTAATTTGCTTACATGCACCCCTCTTGTGCTGTAGTGGAAAGACCCACACCCTCCCCTCAGATGACAGATATAAACGTGGGGTTGGCCAAGTACTATATAATGCACATGCTTTAAGTAGAGATAAAAAAGAGTTCATTGAGCCTGAAACAGGGAAAGATATTCAACACAAGATGGTAAACCCAATGCAGGCTGTGTGGGCTCTTGTCAAGCAGGTTTTCTAATGCCAAGGATAATTCTTCTATGACTAGCCAGGGTTGATAAACTACTAAAGGACTACCTTTCCCAACATTCACTGCTTTATTTTATATATAGTGTGATCAATTCAAAAGTACATGAATATGCATTTCCATCCTACTCAGACATTTTAAAAAAATTTTTTACCACAATCAACTCATATTTTATTTTTCCCAAATCAAATTCAGCCTCAATTTTATTTTCTTTTTTGTTTATTAAAAGATTTGGGGTTAAAATGATGTCACTCAATTCTTTGAATTTCTTTTGAGGTAAAAGCTAAAATTCAAAGAGTGTTTACCAAAGGTAATTTTAAAAGTTCTACCTACTGTCAGTTCAATTCATTGCAGTTTTGATAAAGGCAAAGAATTAAAAACCACCAAACCTGCACAAAGACGTGTGCTGACACATTACAGTCATTCTCTTTCTCAATGATTTAACATTGTCTAGAAAGTCTTTGGCAAGGTTTATAGATTGACTACTACTTGTGCAAATTGCATTTTCACTTAAAGACACCATGCTTAATCTAGCATACCTATAAAAATTGGGGAAATTAAAATATCAACTTTATGTACTACTAATGAGATACTATTTGTAACAAAATTATTTTATTAAATATATATTTGGTCCAAACTTTGAATTTTCTAAATATATAAGAAAAATATATCATGCAT
Organism: Sus scrofa; assembly: GCF_054392235.1. NCBI lineage: Eukaryota > Metazoa > Chordata > Mammalia > Artiodactyla > Suidae > Sus > Sus scrofa. The sequence goes on along the minus strand of NC_139389.1, from coordinate 28,748,246 downwards.
GAGATAAGTTTGTAGTTGGTCTCTCTGACGCTTCTTTTTTTTTAAATTTTTGGGAGGTATACTTGATTTACAATATTGTAGTAGCTTTAGGTTTAGAGCAAAGTGAATCAGTTGTACATATATATATATATATATATATTCTTTTTCCCATACAGATTATTACAGATCACTGAGTAGACCTCCCTGTGCTATATAGTAGGTCCCTATTAGTAATCTTTCCTATATATAGTAGTGTTCATGTGCTGATCCCCTCCTCCAAATTTATTCCTGCCCCCTCAGTTTCCCCTTTGGCAGCCCTAAGTTTGATCTGGACATCTTAGAGTCTGTATCTGTCCTTTTGTATCATTCTTGTTAGATTCTACATATAAGTGATATCATACGACATTTGTCCTTGTCTGACTTATTTCACTCAGTATGATAATCTCCAGTTGCATCCATGTTGCTGTAAATGGCACTATTTCATTTTTTATGACTGAGTAATATTTCACGAATATATGTACCACATCTTCTTTATTCAGTCCTCTGTCAATGGACATTTATGTTGTTTCCATGTCTTGGCTATTGTAAATAGTGCTGCAATGAACACTGGAGTGCATGTATCTTTTCAAATTATACTTTTCTCTAGATATATGCCCAGGAACAGGATTGCTGGGTCATGTGGTAGTTCCATATTAAGTATTTTAAGGAACTTCCATACTGTTCTCCATTGTGGTGGCAGCAATTTACCTTCCCACCAACTGTGTAGGAGGGTTCCCTTTTCTCTATACGCTCTTCTTCAACAACCTCCTATTATTCAAAAATTTGTGAAAATTCACTTGTTTTTCTCTGCTTTCATAACAAACATTGCAAATTTTCAATTTTTGTTTGTCTTACATTTTTCCCATTGTCTTTATCATACCAATTTATACTGCATTGACAATTTTAATTTATATTATTTTTTTGTTTTTATGTCCCTCTATATGTACACAGCCTATTACCTTTTTTTGTTTCAGAAGAACTTTAGTAAGACATTGCCAAATTTCTAAGACTGACTTTTCTTTAGCGATGAGTTTCAAACAAATGAGATTTTTCTTGTCATTGCCTGATCCATTACCTCTTAACCTACTCTTACCATTGCTCTTTGTTCTCATGAATTTCAAGTTATGCAATTTTTTTTTGCTTCCTGGAACTCCCCCATAGTAATAACCCTTCTCGTCCTCTCCCTCCACCTCTTTTTCTCCCCTTCCTTTCATTTGCTATATATTCTTAGGCTTCTTCTATCTCACAGATATTTATCATAATTTCATTTTAAGGTTGTTAAGATAAAATGATGAGGTTAAGAAGAATGTGCTTTTATATTCATGATATCTTATAAAACACTTCCCTTTACTTGCATTCTCCAGCACATACTCTGAACTGGAGTGCTCATTGATGCGCACATGATTATATCCTAATTCTTAAGGGAACAGATCAATGTCAAAGTATCTGAGTTAACTTCATTATTCTATTGGCCTTTTGAACACTCTTAACTTACTGTAGTCAGCACTATTCATTGAATACTAAATCTGTGTGTATGTGTTCACTTGAAACTGGGTAGGATTAATTTTAAATATGAAATTTTCAATAAATTTGAATTCTCCATCTAGTTCTCCCCCATGATATTTACATTTACCTGACTTTTTCTTCTCAGAAGAATGTCAGAAAAAAAAAATGGTGAAGTTACTGCTATCCCATTACTCTTGATCCCCTTTAAAATGACTGGTTCAACATTTAATATTGCCTGACTTTTCATCTATTTAGTTTGTGTCAGCATGCCTTTCTCCTGCATGTCATGCCTGGTATCTCCACCTCAATATTTTGTGTTGGACTTGTCCCACGTTAATTCTGTCCATTTCTGTTTGTCTACCTCCTCTACTTTTCCATTCATTCTCTTTTCAGTGCATTCCATGTCTTCCCAATAAGGACTGACTTCTTCTGTCTTTCAGGCACTTGCCACAATTTCGTGAAGAAGATGGTGAGATGAAAGGCATTTAGCTAATAGGGAGACAGTTTCTATTTTATATATATGTTTCTAGAAAACATCCAAAATATAGTGGCTCTGTCAGTTATTCCAAGTTAGAGGAGCCATTACTACATAACTGATACCTCTTCAAAGACTTAAGTGATAGGAGAAGGCACCATAACTGCTGAGTTACTTTTTCCATTGTCCTTTCAAAGCCTAAGTAATACATGATATCATTCATTGGTCAAGAGTGAACTTTTTTTTTGGTACTTTAAAAAAAATTAATTATAGTTGATTTACAATGTTCTGTCAATATCTGCTATACAGCAAATTGACCCAGCTATACATATATGTGTGTGTGTGTGTGTGTGTGTGTGTGTGTGTGTATACACATTCTTTTGCTCTCATTATCCTACATCATGTTCCATCACAAGAGACTGGATATAGTTTCCTGTGCTATACAGCAAGATCTCATTGCTTATCCACTACGAATGTAATAGTTTGCGTCTACTGACCCCAAACTACCAGTCCACTCTGCTCCCTCCCCCTCCCCCTAGGCAACCACAGGTCTGTACTACAAGTCCATGAGTTTCTTTCTTTTTTATAGATAGGTTCATTTATGCCATATATTAGGTTCCAGATATAAGTGATATCATATGGTATTTGTCTTTCTCTTTCTGACTTCCTTCATTTAGTATGAGAGTCTCTAGTTTTATCCATGTTGCTACAAATGGCATTATTTGGTTCTTTTTTATGGCTGAGTAGTATTACATTGCACATATATACCATTTTTTCTTAATGCATTCATCTGTCAATGGACATTTAGGCTGGTCTTGGTCATTATGCATATGTTGCAATGAACATACAGGTGCATGTATCTTTTTCAAGGAAAGTTTTGTCCATATATGTGCTCAGGAGTGGGATTTCTGGGGCATATTGTAGTTCTATATATAGTTTTCTGAGATACCTCCATACTGTTTTCCATAGTGGTTGTACCAACTTACACGTCCAACAACAGTGAAGGAGGGTACCCTTTTCTCCACACCCATTCCAGCATTTGTTATTTGTTGACTTGTTAATGATGGCCATTCTGACAGGTGTGAGGTGGTACTTTGTAGTTTGATTTGTATTTCTTTAATAATTTGTGATGTTAATAATTTTCTCATGTGCCTGTTGGCCATATCTTCTTTGTATATCTTCGTTGGAGAAATGTCTCTTCAGGTCTTTTGCCCATTTTTCCACTGGGTTGTTGGCTTTTCTGGTGTCGAGTTGTACAAGTTGCTTGCATACTTTAGAGATTAAGCCCTTGTCAGTTGCATCATTTGAAACTATTTTCTCCTATTCTGTAGGTTGTCTCTGTGTTTTTGTTGTTGTTGTTTTATGGCTTCTTTCACTGTGCAAAACTTGTCAGTTTGATTAGGTCCCACTGGTTTATTTTTGTTATTATTTCTGTTGCCTTGGGAGACTGACCTAAGAAAACATTTGTATGGTTGATGTCAGAAAATGTTTTGCCTATGTTCCCTTCTAGGAGTTAAGCGTTGTGTTAAGATATATTCCCTCTATAACCACTTTGAACAATTTTTTTTACTTGTATAATGATCATAACAATCTGATTTCACAGGATTTCCATCCCACAGCCCAAGCATATCACCCCACCCCACAAACTGTCTCCTCCAGAGACCATAAGTTTTTCAATGTCTGTGAGTCAGCATCTGTTCTGCAAAGAAGTTCAGTCTGTACTTTTTTCAGATTCCACATGTCAATGAAAGCATTTGATGTTGGTGTCTCATTGTATGTCTGACTTCACTTAGCATGATAATTTCTAGGTCCATCCATGTTGCTAACAATACTGTTATTTCATTCCTTTTAATGGCTGAGTAATATTCCATTGTGTATATGTACCACATCTTCTTGGCCATTCCTCTGTCGATGGGCATTTAGGTTGTTTCCATGTCTTGTCCATTTTAAATAGCGCTGCAATGAACATCAGAGTACATGTGTCTTTGTGAGTCATGGTTTTCTCTGGATAGATGCCCAGGAGTGGGATTGCTGGATCAAATGGTAGTTTCTATGTTTAGTTTTCTGAGGAATCTCCATACTGTTTTCCACAGTGGTTGCACCAATTTACAATCCCACCAACAGTGGAATAGGGTTCCTTTTTCTCCCCACCCACTCCAGCATTTATTGTTTGTAGACTTTTGGATGATGGCCATTCTGGCTGGTGTAAGATGGTACCTCATAGTAGTTTTGATTGGCATTTCTCTAAAAATGAGTGATGCTGAATATCTTTTTATGTGTTTTTTGGCCATCTGTATGTCTTCTTTGGAGAACTGTCTGTTTAGCTCTTTAGCCCATTTTTTGACGGGGGTGTTTGTTTGGTTTTGGTTTTTTTTTGGTTTTTTTTTTTTTTTTTTTTTTGGTATGGAGCTGTAGAAGGTGTTTATAGATTTTGGAGATGAATCCCTAGTTAGTTGCTTCATTTGCAAAGATTTTCTCCCATTCTGTGGGTTGTCTCTTTGTTTTGTTTAGGGTTTCCTTTGCTGTGCAGAAACTTTTAAGTTTGATTAGGTACCATGTGTTTATTTTTGTTTTTACTGTCAATACTCTAAGAGGTGGATCTGAGAAGATGTTGCTGTTGTTTATATCAGAGAATGTTTGGCCTATGTTTTCCTCTAAGATTTTGAGAGTGTCTGGTCTTCTATCTAGGTCTTTAATCCATTTGGAGTTTATTTTTTTGAATGGTGTTAGGGAGTGTTCTAATTTCTTTCTTTTCCATGTGGCTGTCCTGTTTTCCCAGCACCACTTATTGAAGGGGCTGTCCTTTCTCCATTGTATATCTTGCCTCCTTTGTCATAGATTAGTTGGCTATAGGTGCATGGGTTTAATTCTGGGCTTTCTATCCTGTTCCACTGATCTATAGTTCTGTCTTTCTGCCAGTACCATACAGTTTTGATGATTGTTGCTTTGTAGTATAGTCTGAAGGCTGGGAGCCTGATTCCTCCAGCTCCATTTTTCTTTTTCAGGATGTCTTTGGCTATTCTGGGTCATTTGTGCTTCCAAACAAACTTTAAAATATTTTGTTCAAGTTCTGTGAAAAATGTCCTTGGTAATTTGATAGGGATTGCATTGAATCTGTAGATTGCCTTGGGTTGTAGAGTTATTTTGATAATATTAACTCTTCCAATCCACGAGCATGGTATATCTTTCCATCTATTTGTATCATCTTTGATTTCTTTCATCAGTGTCTTATAGTTTTCAGAGTACAGGTCTTTTGTCTCTTTAGGTAGGTTTACTCCTAGGTACTTTATTCTTTGGGATGTGATGCTAACTGGGATTGCTTCCCTAATTTCTCTTTCTGATCTTTCATTGTTAGTGTATAGAAATGCCATTGATTTCTGTATATTAACTTTGTATCCTGCGACTTTGCCAAATTCATGGATGAGCTCTAATAGTTTTCTGGTCGAGTCTTTAGGATTCTCTAGGTATAGTATAATGTCATCTGCAAATAGGGATAGTTTTACTTCTTCCTTTCCGATGTGGATTCCTTTTATTTCTCCCACTTCTCTGATTGCTATGGCTAGGACTTCCAAAATTATGTTGAAGAGTAGTGGCGAGAGCGGATATCCTTGTCTTGTTCCTGATCTCAGTGGGAATTCTTTCAGCTTTTCACCACTGAGAATGATGTTCGCTGTGTGTTTGTCATATATGGCCTTTATCATGTTGAGGGAGGTTCCCACTATGCCCACTTTCTGAAGGGTTTTATCAGAAATGGGTGTTGGATTTTGTCAAAGGCTTATTCTGCATCTATAGAGAGGATCATATGGTTTTTTGTTTGTTTGTTTTTGTTTGTTTTTTTTTTAATTTTTTCCCACTGTACAGCATGGGGATCAAATTATTCTTACATGTATACATTTTTCCCCCACCCTTTGTTCTGTTGCATTATGAGTATCTAAACATAGTTCTCAATGCTACTCAGCGGGATCTCCTTGTAAATCTATTCTAAGTTGTGTCTGATAAGCCCAAGCTCCCGATCCATCCCACTCCCTCCCTCTCCCATCAGGCAGCCACAGTCTATTCACCAAGTCCATGATTTTCTTTTCTGTGGAGATGTTCATTTGTGCTGGATATTAGATTCCACTTATAAGTGATATAGTATGATATTTATCTTTGTCTTTCTGGCTCATTTCACTCAGTATGAAATTCTCTAGGTCCATCCATGTTGCTGCAAATGGCATTATTTTGTTCTTTTTTTATGGGTGAGTTGTATTCCATTGTGTATATATACCACATCTTCCTAATCCAATCATCTGTTGATGGACATTGAGTTGTTCCCATGTCCATGCATGTGTCTCTTTTATGTAGAGCTTTGTCCGGATAGATGCCCAAGAGTGGGATTGCGGGGTCATATGGAAGTTCTATGTATAGATTTCTAAGGTATCTCCAAACTGTTCTCCATAGTGGCTGTACCAGTTTACATTTCCACCAACAGTGTAGGAGGGTTCCTTTTTCTCCACAACCCCTTCAGCACTTGTTATTTGTGGATTTATTAATGATGGCCATTCTGACTGGTGTGAGGTGGTATCTCATGGTAGTTTTGATTTGCATTTCTCTAATAATCAACGATGTTGAGCATTTTTTCATGTGCTTGTTGGCCATCTGTATATCTTCCTTGGAGAACAGTCTATTCAGGTCTTTTGCCCATTTTTCCATTGATTGATTGGTTTTTTTGCTGTTGAGTTGTATAAGTTGCTTATACATTCTAGAGATTAAGCCCTTGTCCATTGCATCATTTGAAAGTATTTTCTCCCATTCTGAAAGTTGTCTTTTTGTTTTCTTTTGGGTTTCCTTTGCTGTGCAAAACCTTTTCAGTTTGATTAGGTCCCATGGGTTTATTTTTGCTCTAATTTCTATTGCTTTGGGAGACTGACCTGAGAAAATATTCATGACGTTGATGTCAGAGAGTGTTTTGCCTATGTTTTCTTCTAGGAGTTTGATGGTGTCCTGTCGTATATTGAAGTCTTTCAGCCATTTGGAGTTTATTTTTGTGCATGGTGTGAGGGTGTGTTCTAGTTTCATTGCTTTGCATGCAGCTGTCCAGGTTTCCCAGCAATGCTTGCTGAATAGACTTTCTTTTTCCCATTTTATGTTCTTGTCTCCCTTGTCAAAGATTAATTGACCAAAGGTGTCTGGGTTTACTTCTGGGTCCTCTATTCTGTTCCATTGGGCTGTCTGTCTGTTTTGATACCAGTACCACACTGTTTTGATGACTGTGGCTTTGTAGTATTTCTTGAAGTCTGGGAGAGTTATGCCTCCTGCTTGGTTTTTGTTTCTCAGGATTGCTTTGGTGATTCTGGGTCTTTTGTGGTTCCATATAAATTTTTGGATTGTTTGTTGTAATTCTGTGAAAAATGTCCTGGGTAATTTGATAGGGATTGCATTGAATCTGTAGATTGCTTTGGGTAGTATGGCCATTTTTACAGTATTGATTTTTCCAATCCAGGAACATGGAATATCTTTCCATTTCTTTATATCTTCTTTGATTTCTTTGATTAAAGTTTTATAGTTCTTGGCATATAGGTCCTTTACCTCCTTGGTCAGGTTTATTCCAAGGTATTTGATTTTTTTGGAGTGCAATTTTAAAAGGTATTGTATTTTTGTATTCCTTTTCTAATATTTCATTGCTGGTATACAGAAATGCAACTGACTTCTGAATGTTAATCTTATATCCTGCTACTTTGCTGAATTTATTAATCAGTTCAAGGAGTTTTGGGGTTGAGTCCTTAGGGTTTTCTATGTAGAGTATCATGTCATCTGCATACAGTGACAGTTTGATCTCTTCTCTTCCTATATGGATGCCTTTTATTTCTTTTGTTTGTCTAATTGCTGTGGCTAGGACTTCCAAAACTATGTTGAAGAGCAGTGGTGAGAGTGGGCATCCCTTCCTTGTTCCCGATTTGAGTGAGAAGGCTTTCAGTTTTTCCCCACTGAGGATTATATTTGATGTGGGTTTATCATAAATGGCTTTGATTATGTTCAGGAATGTTCCCTCTATACCCACTTTGGCGAGGGTCTTGATCATGAATGGATGTTGAACTTTGTCAAATGCTTTTTCTGCGTCTATTGAGAGGATCATATGATTTTTGACATTTCTTTTGTTAATGTGGTGTATGACGTTGATTGATTTGCATACGTTGAACCATCCTTGTGAACCTGGGATGAACCCTACCTGGTCATAATGTATAATTTTTTGATATGTTGTTGGATTCTGTTGGCTAAGATTTTGTTGAGAATTTTTGCATCTATATTCATCAAAGATATTGGGCGATAGTTTTCTTTTTTGGTGGTATCTTTTTCTGGTTTTGGAATTAGGGTGATGGTGGCATCATAGAATGTCTTTGGGAGTATTCCTTCTTCAACCTTTTGAAAGAGTTTAAGGAGGATGGGCACCAGTTCCTCTTTATATGTTTGATAGAATTCACCTGTGAAGCCATCTGGTCCTGGACTTTTTTGAGAAAGGCCTGTATTGCTATAAATTTCCCTCTGAGCACTGCTTTCGCAGCATCCCATAGATTTTGAGAGGTTGTGTCTTCATTATCATTTGTTTCAAGGTAGTTTTTAATTTCCTTCTTGATTTCCTCATTGACCCATTGGTTTCTTAGTAGCATGTTGTTTAGTCTCCATGTAGTAGGTTTTTTCTCATTTCTTTTCCTGCGGTTGATTTCTAATTTCATGGGATTGTGGTCAGAGAAGATACTTGAGATAATTTCTATGCTCCTAAATTTGTTGAGGTTAGCTTTGTGTCCCAATATGTGGTCAATTCTTGAAAATGTTCCATGTGCATTTGAGACGAATGTGTAGTCTGATTTTTTTGGATGTAGTGTCCTGAAGATATCAATTAAGTCTATCTTTTCTAATGTTTCCTTTAGGATCTCTGTTGCTTTATTGGTTTTCTGTCTAGAGGATCTGTCCATTGGTGTGAGGGGGGTATTAAAGTCTCCTACTATGATTGTATTCCCATCAATTTCTCCCTTTATGTCTGTTAGTATTTGTTGTATGTATCTGGGTGCTCCTGTATTTGGGGCATATATGTTGACGATAGTAACATCCTCTCCTTGGATGGATCCCTTAATCATTAAGTAGTGTCCTTCTTTGTCTTTATGTCTTTGTCCTTATGTCTTGTTTTAAAGTCTATTTTGTCTGATATGAGTATTACAACTCCTGCTTTCCTGTCATGTCTATTGGTGTGAAAATTTTTTCCCACCCCTTCACTTTCAATCTATATGTATTCTTTGTCCTGAGGTGAGTTTCTTGTAGGCAGCATATTGAAGGTTTTTGCCTTTTTATCCACTCAGCCACTCTGTGTCTTTTGATTGGAGCATTCAGTCCACTGACATTTAAGGTGATAATTGATAGATGATTATTTATTGCCATTTTAAACCTCATGTTCCAGTTGATTCTATGGTTCTCCGTTCTTCCTTTCCTTTTTTCAGTTGGATGGTCTCCGGTTATTATCTGTTTGAGTGGGTTTTTTTTTCCATTTTTTTGTGAATGTAATATTTGGTTTTGGCTTGTGGTTGCCCTGTTTTTTTAGTGTGCTAACCCCTTCCTACAATTGTGTGTTTTAGCCTGATGGTCCCATAGGTTCAAACACTTCATTACTATATTAAAATAAAGATGAGAAACAAACGAACAAGCAAAAAAAGGGTCTATTTATTTCCTAACATCCCTTGCCCACATTTTATGATTTTGATGACTCTTTTTTTTTCTTTTTAATTTTATTTTGTTTGAAACATGTTCATGATTAAATCTGTATGCTGGCTTATTTGAGTGACTGCTCTCTGATTGTGGTTTCCTCAATCCTAGTTCTTCCTCTTCTTTTTTTTTTTCTTTTTCCTCCCTTTCTTTCCTTCCTTTCTTTTTGGTTTAGAGAAGCCCTTTCAGTATTTCTTTTAGCCTGGGTTTTGTATTGCTGTATTCTTTTAGCTTTTGTTTGTTGGAAAACATTTTTATTTCTCCTTCTATTTTAAATGATATTCTTGCTGGATAAAGTATTCTAGGTTGCATATTTTTTCCTTTTAGCACTTTAAATATCTCTTGCCATTCCCTCCTGGCCTGTAGTGTTTCTATAGAGAAATCAGCTGATATTCTTATGGGGGTTCCCTTGTAGGTAAGTAACATTCTGCTTTTCTCTTGCTGCCTTTAGAATCCTCTCTTTATCACTAACTTTGGCCATTTTTATTATAATGTGTCTTGGTGTGGGGTCTATTTGGGTTCAACTTGTTTGGGGCCCTCTGTGCTTCCTATATCCTGAACTCAGTATCCTTTTGATTTGGGAAGTTTCCAGCGATAATTTCTTCAAATATATTTTCCATTCCCTTATCTTTTTCTACTCCTTCTGGAATTCCTCTTATGCACAGATTGGCCCATTTTATATTATCCCATAGGTCTCTTATATTGCTTTCATGTTTTTTCATTTGGTTTTCTGTCTGCTGACCTGATTGGGTGATTTCCATTATTCTATCTTCCACATCACTGATTCATTCTTCTGCATTATTCATTCTGGTTTTTACTGCCCTTAGTTCAGTTCGTATCCCTGCAAATGAATGTTCTAGCTTTTCTTGGCTCCTCCTTATATTTTCTAGTTCCTTTCTGAGGGTGTCTGCATTATTGCTCATATCCTCTCTTAATTCCTTCAGTATTTTCACTATTTCTCTTTTGAACTCCAGGTCTGTCTGACTGCAGAGATCTGTTTCATTGTTGACTGTTTTAGGTGAGTTCTCCTGTTGGTTTAACTGGGGGCGGTTTCTCAGCTTCTTCATCTTGCTTGTTGTTTTCTTTTTCCTGGTGGAGTTGTACTCTCCATGGCCGGGCAGTGTTTGCCTTGTCACTGCCATGCAATGCTTCCTGTTGGTCAGGCTTCCTTGAGGCAGTATGGCTTTTCTGGAGGGTGTGCAGGGTTGATAGGGTCTCTCTGAAGCAAAGGAGGACTTCCTGAGGGCAGACAGGACTGGGAGGTCCACACCACGATGGGAGCAGATTTCATTCGGCCAAACAGAGCTTGCTGTGGTGTTTTTGGGCTGTATTGCTCTTGCAGGAGGCTGGTGGTGCTGGGCAGCTGTTCTGCAGGAGTGCAGTGCCCCCCCAAGGGCTATAGCAGCTATCTGGGTCTCTGAGAAACCAAGAGGCTCTTCCCCAGGGCAGCCCAACTCGGAAGGACTGTCTGAGAATGTAGGCAGATCTTTTCATGGCCTGGTCAAGCTTGTTCTAGATTTTCTGGGCAGCAGGGGCTCTTGCAGGGGGCTGGCGGTGCTGGGCAGCTGTTCTGTAGGAGTGTGGCCTCCCTCAAGGGCTGAAGCAGCTAGCTGGGCCACTGTGGACCCAAGAGGCTCTTCCCCAGGGCAGCCCGAATCAGAAGGACTGTCTGAGAATGTAGGCAGATCTTTTTACGGCCTGGCCAAACTTGTTCTAGCTTTTCTGGGCAGTGGGGGCTCTTGCAGGGGGCTGGCAGTGCTGGGCAGCTGTTCTGTGGGAGCACGGCAACCCCTGAGGGGTGGAGCGGCTAGCTGGGCCACTGTGAACCCAAGAGACTCTTCCTCAGGGCAGCCCAACTCTGAAGGACTGTCCGAGAATGTAGGCAGATATTTTCATGGCCCAGCCAAGCTTGTTCTAGCTTTCCTGGGCTGCAGGCCTTTTCCCGGGGGCTGGCGGCATTTGCTGCTGCTCCACAGGGGTGTAGCCCCTCCAAAGGGCAAGCAGGCCATCACAGGGACAGCCCTTGCAGTAGTAGGCTTCCAGCAATTGTTGAGGCCAGCCCTCCCGGATGGCAGGCAGCCCCAGGTCCAGCGTGTGCATAAGGGGTGGCAGGGGGGATGCACTGGGAAGCACATCTTTCTTATAGCTGGCGGGCCAGTAAGCTCACTGGGGTGTTGGGAGTATTCTATGGGGGCCCACCCCTTCTCTCCCCTCCCCAACACTGGCACAGACCCAGCTCTTCTCCCAGGTTCCCTCTGAAGTGGCTTTCAACTTCCCTGCCCTTAGCATATTTCTCCCTCCCCCTGTGAAGCTCCGCTTTCTAGTCTCCCAGGCTGTCTCTGCCAGGCTGTCTTGACAGACCGGTTCCCAGACCTCCCATGCAGCCTCTGCTCCACCCCGCCCCCAGCCCTTTCCTGGGAACTAAGCTCTGGAGCCAAGGTCTTGGTGCCGAGCCCCCACCCAAGCGTCTCAATTTTTGGTGACTGTGCCAGTAGTTCAGATGATCTGTTCGGTTCTTGCTCTGTTTTTCAGAACTCAGACTTACTGCTACACTCTTCTCTGTATCTGGAGATTCCTTCAGTTCAGTTGATCTTTCCGTGGAGTAGGTGACTTTCCAGGGTGTGGGACCCCTTTCTCCTCCACAGTTCCCTTTCGGGAGCACCTGTCCAGCTCAGATTCACCTTCTCTCACTCTCCTCTTTTCTCTTGTTTTACCTGGTAATGTCACGAGATTCTTGCCATTATTGGAGTTAAGGTTCTTCTGCCAGCGATTGGTTGCTGTTCTGTGCGAGTCGTTTATCCTGTAGATGTGTTTTTTGTGTGTGTTTGTGGGAGAGGGCGAGTGTGTCCCCCTACTCTTCCGCCATCTTGCCTCCTTCTCTCATATGGTTTTTCTTCTTCAGTTTGTTAATGTGGTGTATCACACTGATGGATTTGCATATACTGATGAAATCTTGCATCCCTGGGATAAATCCCACTTTATCATGATGTACAATCCTTTTAGTGTACTGTTGGAGGCAGTTTGCTAGTATTTTGTTGAGAATGTTTGCATCTATGCTCATCAGTGAAGTTGGCCTGTAGTTTTCTTTTTTTGTGGTATCTTTGATTTTGGTATCAGGGTGATGGTGCCCTCATAGAATGAGTTTAGGAGTATCCCTTCCTCTGCAGTTTTTTGGAATAGTTTCAGAAGGAGAGGTGTTAGCTCTTCTCTAAATGCTTGACAGAATTTGCCTGTGAAGCCATCTGGTCCTGGACTTTTGTCTGTTGGAAGGTTTTAATCACAGTTTCAATTTCAGTTCTTGTGACTGGTCCATTCTGGTTTAGTCTTGGAAGATTGTACTTTTCTAAAAATTTGTCCATTTCTTCTAGGTTTTCCATTTTATTGGCATACAGTTGTATATAGCAGTCTCTTATGATCCTTTGTATTTCTGTGATGTCCCTTGTTACTTCTCCTATTTCATTTCTAATTTCATTGATTTGAGTCCTCTCTCTTTTTTCCTTGATAAGTCTGACTAAGGGTTTATCAATTTTGTTGATGTTTTCAAAGAACCAGCTTTTCATTTCATTGATCTTTTCTATGGTTTTCTTCATTTCTATTTCATCGATTTCTGCTCTGATTTTTATGATTTCTTTCCTTCTACTAATTTTAGGTCTTGTCTGTTCTCTCTCAAGCTGCTTTAGATGTAACGTTAGCTTGTTTATTTGGGCTTTTTCTTGTTTCCTGAGGTGGGCTTGTATTGCTATAAACTTTCCTCTTAGAACGGTTTTTGTTGCATCCCATAGGTTTTGGAGTGTCATATCTTTGTTGACATTTGCTTCTGGGTATTTTTTAATTTCCTCTTTGATTTCTTCTGTGATCCATTGGTTGTTTAGTAGGATGTTGTTGAGTCTCCAAGTGTTTGTGTTTTTTGCAGTTTTTTTTTCTTTTTGTTGATTTCCAGTCATATAGCGTTGTAGTCAGAAAAGATGCTTAATATGATTTCAATTTTTTTAAAGTTACCAAGGTTGGATGTGTAGCCCAGGATGTGATCAATCTTAGAGAATGTTCCATGTGCACTTGAGAAGAATGTGTAATTCTGTTGCTTTTGGATGGATTGTCCTATAAATATATATTAAGTCCATCTGGTCTAATGCTTCATTCAGGGCCTGTGTTTCCTTATTGATTTTCTGTCTGGTTGATCTGTCCATTGCTGTAAGTGGGGAGTTAAAATCCCCCACCATGACTGTGTTATTGTTGATTTGTCCTTTTAAGGTTGTTAGCAGTTGCCTTATATATTGAGGTGAACCTATGTTGGGTGCATAGATATTTAAAATGAGTTATAGTTCTTCTTCTTGGATGGATCTTTTGATCATTAGGTAGTGATGTTCCTTGTCCCTTAAAATATTCTTCATTTTAAAGTCTATTTTGTCTGATATGAGTATTGCTACTCCAGCTTTCTTTTGATCCCCATTTGCATGAAATATTTTCTTCCATCCTCTCACTTTCAATTTGTATGTGTCCCTAGAAGTGAAGTGGGTCTCTTGAAGACAGCATATATATGGGTCTTGTTTTTGTATCCATTCTGCCAGTCTATGTCTTTTGATGGGGCATTTAGTCCATTCACATTTAAGGTAATTATTGATGTGTATGTTTTTATTGCCATTTTCTTGATTGCTTTGGATTTGTTTTTGTTGCTCTTTTTTTCTTTCCTTCTTCTCTTGTTCTTTTCTGCCTACAGAAGTTCCTTTAGTATTTGTTGTAAGGCTGGTTTAGTGTTGCTGAATTCTCTCAGCTTTTGCTGATCTGAGAAGGTTTTGACTTGTCCTTCAAATCTGAAGGAGAACCTTGCTGGGTAGAGTAATCTTGGTTGGAGGTTTTTTCCTTTCATCATGTCAAGTATATCATGCCACTCCCTTCTGGCCTGCAGAGTTGCTGTTGAAAAATCTGCTGATAGCCTTATTGGGGTTCCCTTGTATGTTATTTGTTTCTTTTCCCTAGCTGCTTTCAAGATTTTCTCTTTGTATTTAATTTTGGTCAGTTTGATTAGTATGTGTCTTGGAGTATTCCTCCTTGGTGTATTTTATATGGTACTCGTTGTGCTTCCAGGATTTGACTGAGTGATTCCTTTCCTGTGTTAGGGAAGTTTTCGGCTATTATCTCTTGGAATATTTTTTCTGTCCCCTTCTCTATCTCTTCTCCTTCTGGCACCCCTATAATACGGATGTTGGTGCGTTTCACATTGTCCCAGAGTTCTCTGAGACTCTCTTCATTTGTTTTCAATCTTTTTTCTCTTTTCTGTTCTGCATCCATGATTTCTACTAATCTGTCCTCAACCTCGCTTATTCGTTCTTCTGCCTCCTGTATTCTGCTGTTGGTGGGTTCTAATGAATCTTTTATTTCAGTTACTGTATTTTGCATCTCTTCTTGCTTAAGTTTTATATCTTGTATCTCTTTGCTCAGTGTTTCCTGTAAGTTATCCATCTTTGCCTCCAGTTTATTTCCAATGTCTTGCATCATCTTCAGCATCAACAGTCTAAAGTCTTTTTCCTGGAGGCTGAGAATCTCCTCATGGCTTAGCTGTTTTTCTGGGGTTTTTTCTTTCTCCCTCATCTGAGTTATAGTTCTCTGCCTTTTCATTCTTATAGGTTTTTGGTATGGTGACTTTTTTACAGATAATAGAGTTGTAGCCTCTCTTACATCTGGTGCCTGCCCCCCTGTGGCTGAAGTCGGTATGGGGGGCTTGCTGTAGGCTTCCTGATGGGAGGGGCTGATGCCTGCTCACTGGTAGGAGGAGCTGATTCCTATCCCTCTGGTGGGTGGGGCTTAGTCTCTGGATGGGATTAGAGGCAGCTGGGTGCCTGAGGGGTCTTTAGATAGCCTGTTTACTGAGGGGCAGGGCTGTGATCCCACCTGGATTGTTGTTTGCCCTGGGGCTTCTCAGCATTGACTGATATGTCGGGCCAGATTTTCTCAAAATGGCCACCTCCAGAGAAAGGCACACTGCTGCTGAATATTCCAGAGAGCTTTGTCCTTCCCTCACAACAAGCCACATTCACCTCTGTTTTCCCAGGATGTTCTCCAAGAACTGCAGTCAGGTTTGACCCAGATTCCTATGGAGACTTTGCTTTGCCCTGGGACCCAGTGCATGTGAAAGTCTGTGTGTGCCTTTTAAGAATGGGGCCTCTGTTTCCCCAAGTCCCTTGGAGCTCCTGCACACAATCCACTCTCACCGTCAATGCCAGATGCTCCAGGGGCTCTTTCTCCCAGTGCCAGATCCCCACACATGAGAGTTTGATGTGGGGCTCAGAACTCTCACTCCTATAGGTGAGTCTCTGTGAACCAGTTAGTTTCCAGTCTATGGGGCTTCCCACCCAGGAGGTATGGGGTTGTTTATATTGCAAAATCACCCCCTCTTACCTCTTGATGTGTCCTTCTCTTTGTATTCTGGAGTAGGATATCTTTTTTAAGGGTTGCAGTCCATTTGGGTGAAGAATGCTCAGCCTTTAGTTGTGAATTTTGTTGTTTTTAGGAGAGAAGTTGAGCTCCAGTCCTTCTATTCTGCCATCTCAATCCCATCTCTGGGAAAAGCTTTCTTCAGGTGGCCATCAAGGTTGCACCTGAGGTCTGTGTACAGGTGGCTGGGCCTCAGGTGTAACTGCTCAGATGGTTCTGGCAGCCCCAGGTCAGGCCACAAGTGGGTGGTCTTGTCTCCAGGTCCACACTGCACGAGGAACAGATTACAGAAGTGCCTGGGTCTTGGACTGCATGGGCAGGGCTGCCTAGCAGCCTGGAGGACAGATGCTGGCTCAGGCATAGCTCCTGGAGTCTGGGCCCCTCTATAACCACTTTGGTAAGACTTTTTATCATGAGTGGATATTGGCCTTTGTCAAATTCTTTTTCTCCATCTATTGAGATGATCATATGATCTTCGACTTTTCCTCTTTAATGTGGTGTATGACATTGATTGATTTGCATATGTTGAACCATCCTTGTGCACCTGGGATGAAACCCACCTGGTCATGGTGCAAGCAGTAAGGCTACAGAAATCCTAAATGACACAATAGAGAAGTTAGACTTAATTGATATTTTTAGGACATTACTGACACAAAATCAGAATAAGCCTTCTTTTCAAGGGCACATGGAACATTCTCAAGGATTGACCACATAATGGGGCACAAAACTAACTTCAAAAAATTTAAGAGAGTAGAATTTTTTTTCTTTTTATGGCTGCATTTGTACCTAATGGAAGTTCCCAGGCTAGGGGTTGAATCAGAGCTACAGCTGCTGGCCTGCCCCACAGTCACAGCAATGCCAGATCTGAGCCGCATCTGCAACTTACACCACATCTCACAGCAATGCGAGATCCTTTAATCTACTGAGCAGGGCCAGATATCAAACCTGCCTCCTCACAGATATCACTTGGGTTTGTTTCTGCTGAGCCACAACAAGAACTCCAAGAGCATTGAAATTATTTCAAGCATCTTCTCTGACCCCAAGAGAAGTTTACTAGCTTCATTACTAGTCATTTCTGTAGCCTTATTGATTTTCTTCTTGAAGATCTGTCCATTGATGTGAGTGGGGTGATAACGTCTCCTACGATTAGTGTAGCCCCATCCATTGCTCCTTTTATGTCTGCTAGTATTTGTTGTATGTTTCTGGGTGCTCCTATATTGGGGGCATATATACTGACGATTGTAACATCCTCTTCTTGAAAGGATCCATTTTCCACTAAATAGCGTCCTTCTTTGTCTTTCTTTATGGCCTTCGTTTTAAAGTCTATTTTGCCTGATATGAGTATTGCACCTCCTGCTTTCCTGTCTTGTCCGTTGGCATGAAATATCTTTTTCCATCCCATCGTATTCAAGTTATATGTGTACTTTGCCCTAAAATGAGCCTCTTGTAGGCAGCATATTGTAGGATTTTGTTTTTTTATCCAATCTGCCACTCTATGATTTTGACTGGAGCATTCAGTCCCTTGACATTTAAGGTAATTATTGATAGATATGTATTTATTGACATTTTAAAGCTTGTTTTCCAGTTGATTTTGTTTCTTCTTTGTTGTTTTTGCTTTTTTGGCTTGATGATTTCCTTTTATTTTATGTTCGTGTCCTCTTCCTTTATTTGTTGTGAATGTATTGCTTGGTTTGGATGTGGTCGCCCTGTTTTTCATGTACGTTAATTCTATCTTGTATCCGCTTGCTTTAGCCTGACAGTCATATAGGCTCAAACGTATTCTATAAAAAAGAGTCTAGATTTAATTATTTTCCTTCCCCACATTTTACGATTTTGATGTCCTTTTTAAGATCATGTTTATCCTTTATTTATTTACTTATTTATTTTATTTTTTTGCTTTTTTAGGGCTGCACCCCTGGTATATGGAAGTTCTCAAGGTAGAGGTTGAATCAGAGTTATACCTGCCAGCCTATGCCACAGCCACAGCAATGCCAGATCCTAGCCTTGTCTGCTACCTACGTACAGTCCACGGCAACACTAGACCCTTGATCCACTGAGTGAGGCCAGGGATTGAACCTGCATCCTCGTGGATACTAGTCGTGTTTGTCTTTACTGATCTAAAACAAGTAATCCCCTGTTTACCCCTTTGCTGTTCCTTGTGTTTATTGTGGTTTTACAATAGGTCTCCCCCCAACCCCCACCCCGCCTTTTAGATCTGTGTACTGGCTTTTTTAAGTGATTGCTTTGCAATTGTGAGTTCCTCCATCCCGTATCTTTTTACTGCTTTCCTATTACAGGGGCCTTTTAGCTTTTAAGAATGGGTTTAGCATTGCTGTATTCTTTTAGTGTTTGTTTGTTAGAGAAATTCTTTATTTTTCCTTCTAGTTTTAATGATATTCTTGCTGGATAGAATATTTTGGGCTGCAAATTTCTCCATTTTAGACCTTTAAATATATCGTAGCACTCTCTTCTGATCTCTAGTGTTTCTGTGGAGAAATCAGCTGATAGACTTATGGGAGGTTCCCTTGTAATTAAGTCTTTACTTTTCACCTGCTGAATTTGGCATCCTCTCCTTCTCTTTAATTGTTGCCATTTTTATTATAATATGTCTTGGAGTGGGCCTGTTTGGGTTCAACTTGCTGAGGCACTCTTTGAATCCTCTATCTTGATATCTGTTTCCTTTATATTTTGAAAGTTTTCAGCCATAATTTCTTCAAATGTATTTTCAATCCCCTCTTCTTTGTCTTCTCCTTCTGAATCCCTATTATGTGCATATTGGGCTGCTTTATAATATCCCATAGACCTCTTATATTGTTTTTATGTGTTTTCACTTTGATTCTGCCTGCTGTCCTGATTGGGTGATTTACAACATTCTATCTCACAAGTCACTAATTTGTTCCTCTGCATTGTTCACTATTCTCTTCATGGGCTTTAACTCAGCTTGTGCCTCTGCAAATGAATTTTCTATTTTTTTCTTGGCTCCTCCTCAGGCTTTCTCATTCCTTTCTAAAGTACTGTGCATTACTGTTCCTAGCTGCTCTTAATTCCTTCATATTCACTCGGTCAAGAGTACACTTGGATGCCACTTTTCCACTGTCTTTGAACATGTGAACCAAGTATTCCCAGTTATCTAAATATGTTACTGATGTTTACATTTTTCTAAACAAAATCTAACCCTATGATTGATTATTCTTTATTCATTTGCATTTTTATTTGCACAATTAACCAAAGCAAACAGCAAATCCCATTAAATATATTTAGAAGAATTATACATGTTAATAAAGTTGAAATACATCTCTCAATACTGAAAACGTTAAGTGAAGAACGCTTCCTCATCACTTTCTAAGGACCTGTCATGTGCAGGTGTGTACATTTGTATTTTAGTATGAAAAAGGATGCCCCAATGAAAGAGGAATGAGTGGCATTGGGTCTACCTCCAAATTTCTGCACTATCTTCTCTTAGAGTTTCACTTCCTAACTTAGTTCCCTTGCACATAGGGATGTGGGGATGGAAAACTACACTTTGATTGGTAAGATGTCCCTTGGAACCTTATGGTTCCAGTTTTTACAAACATGGGTCAAGATGCACCACAGAGCAAATCATGAAAAGGGTCCCAATATTTGTTCTCCTTCCTTTCCAATGTTATAATGTTGCTTGAAGTCTTATTTATTTTTTTCTTTCCTGTTCAGGGGAGACTGCACTGCTAAATGGCAAGTAACCATAATGTACTCCACTGTTATTCTCTCATCTGTTTCTCGTACCCTGAAAATCTCATGTCGAAACTCTTAATGATCATCTGCCTTAACTCACACAGAGATATGTTTTTACATGATTTTATGTCTTCATCTTATCCTTCCAATTCAGGTTACCTACCTTCATGTACTATTCAGTTTAGGTGGTTATTGCCTCTTTCATACTGTACTCATTGCTAATAATCAAGGAGACAGAGACCTTCTGTGTCTAGTATTTTATCACTTAGCTATGTCTGATGGTGGGTATTTTAAGGTTCTGTTATGTCAGTTTTCTCCAACACAGGCTCTTTTAAATTTAGATCAATCTTCACTTCCATGTAACACCTCTTCCTATTCCTTTTCTGTTATTCAATTTGGAATGATGAGTTTTTCATCATAGAAATTTATGGGAGATTACATTACTCTGACTTTTTCTTTAAGTGCAGAAATAAGGAGTTCCCGTTGTGGCTCAGCAGTAACAATTATGGCTGGTATGAGGATGTGGGTTCAAACATGGCCCTGCTCAGTGGGTTAAGTATCTGGCATTGAGGTGAGCTGAAGTGTTGGTGGCAGACACTGCTTGGATCACACATTGCTGTGCTGTGGTGTAGGCCAGTAGCTGCATCTCTGATTTGACCTCTACCCTAGGAACTTCGATATGCCGTGGGTACAGACCTAAAAAGTAAATATAAAAAATAAATAAATAAGGGGAGAAAATATGTACTAAACACACCAAAATTTAGGAGAGTTGTAACTGGGAGAAGGAGATAAGCATTAATAGATGCTTTAGCATGGAGAACATAGGGAGAAAGGGAAGAAAGACCACAAAATACAAAAAATAGCCAGAGAGGTTTCATCCAAGAATGTTGTACAACAGGGAGAACAGTGCAGAGTACATAAAAGCATTAATATCACAAAACAAAAAAAAGGATGCCCAAGAGCTATACATTACAAAGAAAAGGTTATTGAAGACATAATTCAGTAAATCTGAAAAAGAGGTATGCAAGGGAGATCAAGGACACATTTATACCATTATTTTTTTTTCATTTTTTTTCCTTTTACAAACAAAACAATGGAATAGAGATGTTCCCAGGCTAGGGGTCGAATCGGAGGTGTACCTGCCAAAACACAAGACAAAAGGAGGAAGGCCAGGAGCCAGCCACATCTGCGAACCACACCACAGCTCATGGCCACGCCAGACCCTTAACCCCCTGAGCGAGGGCCGGGATGAAACCTGCGTCCTCCTGGATACTAGTCAGATTCACTTCCACTGAGCCATGACGGGAACTCCCAAGAAAGCCTCGAGTCACATAAAAGAAAAGAGATAAAACAAGAGCATGGCTTTCTGGCACTTTGCTCATTCAATCGTGCCATTCGTTTCCCTCCACCAACGCATTTTTGAAAATTGTATTTCCCTGAAATGCACAAGTCAGTCTCAACATCGATTTGATTCCATTTCTTTGTGCTTGGAGTATTAAAAAAAGATCTGTCGCTGAGAATATCCTTGCGACCATGACAGTTGACAAGAATGGAAAGCATAGGATTAGAGCCTTGTTGCTCAGGTCTTTGCCTTTCTGCAGGAGATGACACCTTCAGAGGTAATTTTGAAAGCCCTCTTGACAACTACATTAAGTTTAGCATTGTTTTGTTACATGCAAAGCATTAGACACCATCACACTTGCAAAAGCCAGTACCCAGACATACGTCATCCACTTGCTCAGGCACTGTGGCATCTTCTAAAATGACGTTTTCGGGAGTGATACGTGTGTTTCACACAAACTACAAAAGTAATGCTTTCACTGGAAGACAGCTTGTTTAACCTGGCATCGTCAGAAGCATTTGCCAAACTGAGAGATTTAACTTTGATCCATGACCAAGATAGCAATTGTTGTCTTTTTTTTTTTTTCTTTATGGTGGCACCCACGGCATGTGGAAGTTCCAGGTCCAGTGACTGAATCTGATCCACAGCTGCAACCGATGCTACTGCTGGGGCAACGCCACATCCTTTAACTCACTGTGTCCAGCCAGAGCTCGAACCCACACCTCCACTGCAACACGAGCCACTGAGGTGAGGTTCCTAACCCACCGTACCACAGTGGGAACTCCAGATATAACATGACTTCATTTTATTAGATATGTCTTTTGAGTCAGAAATTCCAAGGCTGGCAATTGTCCTCTTCTTTTTACTATCTGTCGTGGTTTCCTTAACATTTACATGACTATTTGTAAATTTACTTTTCAGGAGAACTTCGGGATGAAAACGGTAACTTATTTCTGACGTTCTCTTTCTTTTTTCTCTGTTTTGGAGGGGTGGATGTATTTCTTAGAAATGGTTCTTCTTTCTTTCCTTTCCTTCCTTTGATATTGCTTTAAGTCACCGTCTTCCAGGCACTTACCACCCTCTCATGACGAGGTTTGTTACATGAAGAGAATCAGGCTGAGAAGAATGCTATTTCCTCCATTCCACAGAAAGCTTCCTTTTACCTGGGTCCTCCACCACGACATCTAGATGCAGTGCCCACTGTGTCGTATTTGACATTGTCCCAGTTTTTAATGGAATGGTTCCGCTTCCAACCCTGGTTGCAGAGATGAGTTTTTTCCTTTGATTGCTCACACTCTGTCGACTGCCGATGCCCTGCAGAAGTTGTCTTAAGACAGGCCAGTTCACGTCTGCCGATCACACTCTCAAGGGACCCAGTGTATATCAATATTGTTTCCTGACTTGTCCTGGTTATTTTCAATTTAGAACCACAGTTTTACTCTTCTTTCGTTTTTATTTTACCTGTTTGTTTATTATCTCACCAAGTTGACCGCCCTTTGGCATCTTTATGTATACTTTTTCCCCCTCAAGAAATCACGCTGGTAATACATAACTAAAGTCTAAAGTTGTGTTCTGAGATGATTCCACACCTCTCTTTAATAGCCTAACTCAAGAATTATTTTCAATTTTCATAAGCCTGTATGTGACAAAGTAT
This sequence comes from Sus scrofa, assembly GCF_054392235.1. Taxonomy (NCBI): domain Eukaryota; kingdom Metazoa; phylum Chordata; class Mammalia; order Artiodactyla; family Suidae; genus Sus; species Sus scrofa. Next base: position 28,725,374 of record NC_139389.1, on the reverse strand, counting down.
TCTGAAACGGGTGGTGGTGCTTTCAATGGAACAGAGTTTAGGGATCTGCCTCTTTAACTCAGGAGTGGACGTGACTTGAAAATGCTCCAGAAGCACTCATTCGGAGATGCAGCGCTCTGGTCACACCTTCTTCATAAAGTTCGGAAAACCTGTCTCATACATGCACGTTCAGATATTTTCTCTCAGATGGGAGGATGCACAGTAAACATGGGGTGAGAAACGGCCTCTCTCAGGGAACCTTTCTCTCTCCTGGATTCAGCACCCATGTGATTTGGTTCAGAAAAGCTGCACTTATGCATGAGGTAAAACACACACTCAAATACAGTAAGGTCGCCATTTAATCAGTAGCAGTCACGTTGTGAAAAGAGGCACCCGGAAACCTGACCGTGGATCACCTACACCAACAGGGTCTTAGCATAGCCTCGCACAGGGTTTGTGGCAGCTTCACACAGGGTAGCGCCCCCGACCACCAGCATGAGAACTGACTTCCACATGCACAGCCAGCCCGTGGCCATGCTAAAGCGCACAAGCAGAACAACAGGACCCTAAATATGGTCAAAGGGATCAAGACTGCTTTTGCGAACTAAACCCCAGAACGAGTCGTTCTCGTTTTCTTCAGCTCATCGAAATTAAGTCCATTTCCCCTCTATTCATTTACTGCAGACGATCTATGAGTCGATGTGTGTGCGGGTGGCTGTGTGGGTGGCTGTGGTTGTCACTTGAAACTGCAGAGGGTTAACTTTAAATATGAAATTTTCAACAAATCTGAATTCTCCCTCTAGTTCTTCCCCATGATATTTGCATTTACCTTTTTCTTTTTCTTTTCTTTTTTGTTTTTTGCAGACAATCTTCGGAAAATAAATGGTAACATTTCTGATATCCCATTATCCCATCGCTCTTGACCCCCTTTAAAGCGACTGGTTCAGCCTTTCATCTTGTCTGCCGTTTCATCTATGTAGCTTGTGTCAGCATGCCTTTCTCCTGCGTGTCATGTCTACAGGCTCAACCTCAATGTTTGCGTTGGACTTGTCCCACGTTCCTTCTGTCCATTTCTGTTTGCCTACCTCCTCTGCTGTGCCATTCCTTCTCTTTGCAATGCATACCATGCCCTCTCGATAAGGACTGGCTTCTTGGGTCTTTCAGGCACTTGCCACAGTTTCATGAAGAACTTGGTGAGATGCAAACAAAGCATTACGCTGCTAGGGAGATGGTTTCTCTTCCACATGTATTTCTAGAAAACATCCAAACACAGTGGCTCTGTCAGGAATTCCAAGTCAGAGGGGCCATTCCTACACAAGTGATAGCTCTTCAAAGACTTAAGGGATGGGAGATGGCCCCAAAACGGCTCAGTTAATGCCCTCTGCTCCTTACCCTTTCAAAGCCTAAGTAGTATATTGGTCAAGAGTGTACCAGGGCAGCCCTCTTCCACGGTCCTTACCCATGTGAACCAAGTATCCCCAGGTATAAAATGTTACTTAGGTTTGCCTGTTGTTCTAAACAAAACCAAGCCTTCTGCTTGTGTCATTTTGTGTATTTTAAAGTTCTGTCCAACATAGTCAGTTCTCTCCAATGCAGGCTTTTTAATATTTAGAGCAATCTTCACTTCCAAACAATACATCTTTTCTATTCCTTTTGTGTTATTCAATTTTAGAATGATTAATTCCCCCCCCCAAGTTGTTCAAGCTTACATTATTATCCTTTCTGTTTGTTTTTTAGGGTTGCGCCCAAGGCATATGTATGTTCCCAGGCTGGGTGTCGAATTGGAGCTGTAGCTGCCAGCCTACCCCAGAGCCACAGCAAGGCCAGGTCTCAGCCGTGTCTGCGACCTACACCACAGTCACGGCAACGCCGGACCCTTAACCCACTGAGCGAGGTCAGTGATGGAACCTGAGTCCTCACAGATACTGGTCAGATTTGTATCACTGAGCCATGATAGGAACTCCTGCCTTTCTTTTTTAGAGTGAGCAAGTATTACTAAAAGCATCTATATTTAGGAAAGTTATAACTTGGAAGACAGAGATCAGCATTAATAGATGCTTTAGTCTAGCGAACACAGCAGAAATGGAAAAAAGTCCACAAAATTGCTATAACACTGCCAGAGAGGTTTCCTCCAACAGTGCTGTAGGACAAGGAAGAGTGTATATAGTTCCTAAAATCTGGAATCCTTAAATCATAAGGACTCCTAAATACTGTGTTTTAATAAAATGTCAGTTCTATAGAGGAGCTACTCTCTTGAAAGTTGAACAAAGCTTCTATAAAGGACATCAATAAAGCCTTGACTCCTATTATAGAAAAGACACAAAACAAGTGCACAGTTTTCTAACTTTTAGCTTTTATATGTGTACCATTTATTTTCCTTCACTAACTCATTTGTGAAAATTATAGTTGCCCCCAATACATAAGTCATTCTCAACACAAATTTTATTCCATTTCTTTACTCTTGGATTATGAAAGATTTGCTTGCTGAGAAATTCTTCACTCCCAATATAAGTGAACAGGAATGGAAAGAATGTGGTTAGAACCATGCTCTTTATTTAGTTCTTTGACTTTCTTCATTAGAGGATAAAATCAGAGGTAATTTTGAAAGCACTATTGAAAACTAAATTAATTTTTCTCACAGTTTAGTTAGATGAAGAGGATTAGAAACCATCAGACTTGCAAAAGCCATTACCCAGACATCAGTCATCCATGTTCTCAGTTGCTGCAGCATGTTCTAAAAAGACCTTTTCAGGACCGATACATACGTTTCACACTAATTATGAAAATAGTACTTTCACCGAAAGGCATCTTGTTCAATCTGGCATAGTCAGAAATATTTGCAAAACTAAAAATCAACTTCGGTCCACTCTGCCAAAATAACATTTGTTATAAAATTATTTTTTAAATATGCATTTTGTTGTCAATTTTGAATTATTAATTCCACACCTCGAAATTTTCTTCTTCTTTCCCTTTTCTTTGATGATATCCTTACATTTACTTGAGTCTTTTTAAATTTATTTTTCAGGAGCACTTCAGGATGAGATTGGTAACTATTTCTGACCTTTTTTTGGTGGGGGAGTTATATTTCCTAGAAATACTTTTTTCATCATTTCCTTGCCTTCCTTTGCTATTACCTTAAGTTACTCTCCTCCAGATGATTACCATAATTTCATTGTAAGGTTTGTTAACTGAAGGGAGTTGGGCAAGAAGAATGATGTTTTCTCTATGAGATAGAAAACTTTCAACTGGGTTCTCCAACATGTCCTCTAAGACAGAGTGCCCACAGTTTTATAAAAACTTCAGACTCCAAACTTGGTTAAAGAGATAAGTTTTTCCTTTTGATTTACACACTTTTTCTATTATGAGTTTCTCCTCTTGTCGACCTTTTATATATTTGTCCATTATCGATGCCACATGTAAGTCTGAGACTGACCAGTACACTTTCCTGGAACATACCCTCAAGTGAGCAACTGCCTATAAATGTGTTTTCCTGATTTTGCCTGCTTAGTTTCTCTTCCCAAATTTAGTTATTTTTCTTCTCTTGTTGTTATTTTATTCCATTCAAACATGTATTCAACAAATTTCTCTTCCTTCATGATATTTTTATATTGATTTTTCTATCCCACTTCTTTGGTAATGTAACTGTATAGTTTAAGGCTATCTTATGAAGAATTCTTAAAATAATTTTTAGTACTCTATACAAATATTTTATATTCTCATGACCCTACATATCATATAGTACTCTTCAAATTGAAGTGAACTTTTTATTTAGAAATTTCTCATTATTTTAAAAATATGCATTACTTGAGCAATATGCAGATATAACTGTTAGCAGATGTATGGCTTTAATTGCATCTTCCTCATGAAGTCAAGAAATCCTCTCATATCTGTGGGTGTTTTGTGTTTTCTCTCAGCTAGGAGGAAGGCTCAATTCAAGAAAGGTAAGTAAATGGTTGTCTCTCAGAAAGCTTCCTTCTTCCATCTCTCTTGGGTCCTGTCCCTGTAGCAGTATGAGAGAATGCAGGCATAAAAATTAAAATGTCTATATTGGGCAAAGAAGCCTTTGCTTTTCTTTCTCTAAATTTCTGTAATGAATTCTCTCTGAAGTGTAAATGAGGAGTGATTCAGCATGTTCTGCCCCCCACCCCGTCCTCTTTCCTTTCTTCTTGTCTTTATCTTATGCTCCCTGCTTTGTGTTCCACCTCTGTCCCTCCCACCTTTTGTTGCTTCTGTATTTCTACCTATGTCTTAAACCTGACCATTTTAACTTATTATCTGTATCTTAAACCTGACCGTTTTTATTTATCATGTTTCTTAAAATGCAATACGGAGGTAATACAGGATAGAAAGAGGAAGTCTGAGGGATTCAAGAGAGGAAAAGGGATAATGACAGGGAGCAATGGAAAAGATAACAGGAGTAAATGGAGAAGGAAAAAAGCTAAAGGGTTTCCTATGTTTTCTTTTGCAGCCTGGAGGGATGCTCCATTATATCCTGGTGAGTAACATGGACTCTGATGAAAACAATCCTACTCTCTAGGATATTTGCAATGAACACCTACCACGTGCAAAATAATATACTGAAGATCAAAGAAAATCCAAAGCATACATAACAGGAACCACATAGGTTACTCAATATTTTAACAGATAATGCTGTATTTAAAACATTACATTGTAGCAAGTTTTTCATTTTTCAACTGCACCTTACATTGTGTTTTGAGCATATGTAGAGTGATTTTCATTGGCGAAAATCTGAGGACACTAACATGAAATATATTTTATTAGGTCAGATACACCATGTTCCCTATTTTCTTGGAAACATCCTCAATAGATGATAGATACTTATCCTTCAGGAACGTTGACTTAGAAGACACAGAAGATGGGTCAGGTCTCAAGTCAGACATAATTTAATAGATTGTAAAAAGAAGTTCAAGTTATGAAAGGGTATATTCCTTGGTTGCTCTTATTCTTGACATAATCCTAGGGAATTTATACGCATGGTCTTCTGGACAGACAGGAGCTTTATTTATTCAGATGGTGGGGTCTCATGTTTATTTTTTCCTTATAGATTGGAGGAAAGAAGAATTCAAAGCTGGTGAGCCTATCAAGATCCAGCAGGGAACTTGCATTTTGTGGGGTGGCTGGAGGATTCCTGGGTAAAAGTGAGCTGGATCTACCCAGGGCCAGAGGAGTCCTGACAGAACGGGAGCCCTCTGGCCCATGACCACAACCATTGCCAGAAACTTGATAGTCCACTTGTCTTTGCAGCAAATGTGACCCTGGATGAAGCCACTGCCCATCCTGCCCTCCTCGTGTCTGAAAGAGGGAGGCGGGTTACCTGGCAAGAAACTTGTCAAGATCTTCCCAGCTCCACACAGAGATTCAACTCCATTCCCTGTGTGCTGGGTCAGCTGCGCATCAACTCAGGGAGGGCCTGCTGGGAGGTGGAGGTTGGGGACATGCAATCTTGGGACTTGGGAATTTGTAGAGATAATGTGACCAGAGAGGGGGTATTCACTATGTCCCCAAAGAATGGTTTCTGGGCCATTAGGCTCTATGACGGGGACTACTGGGCCCTCACCTCCCCGGAAACTTCTCTTCCTCTAAGAGAAAGACCCCTTAAGGTAGGAATATTCCTGGATTATGAGGCTGGAGATGTATCTTTCTACAACATGACGGATGGATCCCACATTTTCAGCTTTCCCCAGAACACATTCTATGGTGTCCTAAGACCACTTTTCAGACTTTGGTCCTCTGACTCGGGCTCCCTAACCATCTGTTCAGCTGAAGGAGAATGTACTGATGTTGTAATTCATATGCCTACCCTCCAGGCGAAATGATCACTTTGCCCCATAGAAGATGGCATTTCTCCCCCAGCAAGATATATAAATAGATTTTTTCCTAGTCCCTACTGGTTCATTGTCAATATGAAGCTCTGTGACACAGACTTGATGATTGTCCCTCTTATCAGTTCTTCCTCTTTTTGTCATTTATTCCTTCTCATTATTACCTTTTCCTATGACAACCTCCTATAAGTATTAGATTTCCTAGACCCCCCTGGTGCATGAGACCAAAGGATGGTGTTGTATTAAAAGGTGAATTACAAGGATGTGTCCTTAAAGGAAAATTGTGTCTTTCTTTTCTTCTTTACTTTTCTTCTGGCTATAAAGTGTCATGATTAATGGAACTCAAAACACATATATGACCATGTAATATGACGCAGATGGTAGAGAAATTGAAATGAACTTGGGAGTCTGACAACTCCATGGAGCCCCTCTATTGCCCAATTCTAGGATTCTTTTCTGTGAAACATAAACATGTATGTCTTTAATCAATTTATGTGTTGGATATTTGTCCCTTGTGATTGATTCTTACCCTTACCAGTGCCCTCTGCCTTTAAGTTGGGCAGCAGATGACATCCACATTGAATATGCAAGTGAAACTGGAGGTATAAGTCCTGTACTTGGTTACATAGCTACTCCTACTCCTGCACTGTGTCAGTCTCATCAGGCCCCTTTATGTCTCCTAATTCATTCGTCACTCCTGACTTCACTTCCTACCCTTTTCCCTACTTGGTGTCATGGCTAATAATTTCAAGTATTCTCTTCCTCAGAAATGGAAATCCTGGTGTCATGGTTTTTCTGCCCCATGAACTTGGCAAAATACAAATACAAATTAATCTAATTATCTGTTTTTTTTTCTTTTTGATGGCCACACCCTTGGCATATGGAAATTCCCAGGCCAGTGACTGAATCCAAGCTGCAGCTGAAACCTGTGCCACAACTAGGGCAATGCCAGATCCTTTAACTCACTGAACTGGACTGGAGATGGAACCTGCAATTCTACAGTGGCCTGAGCCTCTGCAATCAGATTCCTAACCCTCTGCATCACAGTGGGAACTCCTCTACTTAGGATACTGGCAGTTTGACATGCTATAAAAATTCATACAAATGAGTAGATTTTTTTTCTTTATACACGTGTAGTCACTTACCAATTTGTGGACACTAGTACTATCTGATAATCACCCTATGCATCTCTAGCCATTTGCATTCCATTATTTTGCAGTTATTTTTATTAAAAATTCCACTTTCTCTAAACTTCCAACACTACCACCCTCCTTATTCTCGGTTTCTAACGGTATTTCCTCTTTGAATAATAAGAAGAAGAAGGGGAAGGAAGAGGAGGAGAGGAGAAAGATAAGAACTCATCAGAAGAATACTATATGAACTTTGTAATAATAAAATAACAAACCTGTTTAATTCTATACCTCTCCTTTAATCCCCCCTTCTCTGTTACATTAAAGGAATGATTCATCTTCCTTTACAGGAAACACCCAATCCTTCTTCTCTCTATCCATCCTCTATCCTCTCTGGTACTGGGATCCATCAGTTATTCCTCTCAGCTTTTGTACTAGCTTTTCCCCACAAACCTTAAGATTTTCAAAATGTTTCCCTTGTGAACATCAAAACAATGCAATTTTCCATCAACGCTGTGTCTTATATACTCTCTTTTCATAATCAAACTTCTCAGAATAGTTACTTATACAGTATATTCATATTTCCCTGTTTCTCACTGCCTCCTCAGTATAGTCTATATTATGGATTGAATTGTGGTTCCCTCACCCCAGCCCCTCAAAATTCGTTTGTTGAAGTTATAACTGCCAGTATTCAAAATGTGAACTTATTTTTAATTAGGGTCATTCCAGATGTAATTTTGGAAGTTTGTATTTTCCTTTTGAATTAATGAACTAAAAGTGAGGGAAGGAGAGTCTGAATTAGCACATGGAAATAAGAAACCATAATGCTGTTAAACTTAAAGTTTACATCATTTCTTCCCTCTTCTATATGGACAACTAAAAAAAAAGTGTATTCTCAAATACCTAAATTAAGGCATACCTCTTGAATTATTGTTACTTCTATATTTATGCCATTTCATTACTCATGCATTCTCTGAGGGAAGCCAACACCCCCTTATGCCTAGCAGAGTCCCCTGTGCAGAATAGATATTCAACAAGGGTATAAAAGGATTCTCTTTCTCTTTGGGGGATTTTTTCCCCTTCAATCAGCATCTCTAAGCATCAAGCATAGTGAGCAAAGAGAGAGAGAAAAGGAATGTTTCATCTAGCAATATAGCAGGAATAATATCTCTGGTTATTGAATGGATAACCGTTTCAAATTTTCTCTTCCTTCTGAATTCCCAAAGAACTCTGTGACATTACAAGTTCTCTACAAGGAGGAGCATAAGGATGAGAAAGGACATGAAATCCTCTAGGGCATCCTTCAATCTCCCAGGCAAGTGCTGGTAGGGGATAGATCCACACTCAGTACCTACCTCATCTTAGACATGATCCTGCTAGCTACCACTCCTTCTCCTGTGGTTCCTGTTTCCCTTCACAGTCTCTCTCATGGACAAGCAATTAAAAGAAAGCAATGAAAATGGTAAAGTCCAAGTTCTAGAAGAAACTTCCCTCTTCTCTGAAAGTTGTCATTGGTGCTCTGATGAGTGTCATTGGACTGATTTGACTGCTCAATACAGAAAAATATAGTAGTCTCATTCTGGTAGTCACTGATTACATCAGGACCTACCATGTTCTTAGAGGCATAGTTTGATAAGAAATTGACAAATTTGATCATGAAAAGAATATGACAACTCTAACTGAGAATAATTTGGACACCCCCCAAAGAAGAATAAATGGTTAAAATGATTGAAGATGTTGAGCCTGTGGAGTGGGTTGAATGGTGGCTTCCCGAAAGATAGATCCATGTCTTAATCCCCAGAACCTATGAACTCAACCTTATCTGGAAAAAGAGCAATTGTAAATGTAATTAAATTAAGGATATTGGGAGAAAACCTTCCTCAATGTTCCAAGTAGGCTCTAAATTCAAAAATAAATGTCCTTATAAGAGACACACGCAAAGAAGAAGGCCTGTGGAAAATGGAAGCACAGATAGAAATTATATAACCACAAGCCAAGGAATGTCTGTGTCACCACCAGAAGCTGGAAGAAACAGAAAGTACTTTCTCCTAGAGGTTTCAGAGAGGGTGCGGTGCTACTAAGACCTTGATTTCAGACCTCTGGCTTTCGGAACTGAGAGAGAATAAATTTCTGATCTTTTAAACCACCAAGTTTTTGGTAATTTGTTAGAGTAGCCTTAAGAAAATAATACAATCTGAAAAGGAAAAACCTTTGGGAGATTAAGGTAATAATTTTCAAACATCTAAAGGACTAAGCATTTGGAACAGTGGTCATCCTGAGAAGTCATCAAGCAGGATTAGGACTATTTTGTGGAAATTTCTTAAAGTCAAATTTGCAACCTGTATAAGAGAGAAATGATAACAGCTGCTGAAGATTAAAATGTCACCTGCTTCAGAGAGGTAATCCATTAAGAGCAAACGGTCACACAATGGAGATTGTTATGGGATCACAATAGCATTGGAGATGGTATTGAGGAGATTCTGGCACTCTGAGAGGTATAAATAAGCTCCTTTTTAAGGGTTCATGATTTGCTAAGAATCGGTATCCCTCCCCTCAGATTTGAACTACTTGTCACCAAAATCCCAGCCATAGGATTAGTTATTTATCTCAGTGAACTCTTTCTGGAGGTAGAGGGATTTCCTGATTTACAAGTAGATCCACAGATGATATTAACAGAAGATTCGTGCTAAATTTTCCAAATTTACTAGAATGTGCACTTAGGAAAGGTCAGTAGCAACAACAGGAAACAACCTTGATCCAGAACCAAAAGTAAAGACAGGATCACCTCAAAAGAAGACAAATCTTTAAAGTCTACCCTATCTCCTTTGTTTGATCAATGAAAGTAAGGAAAGAAAAAAAAAAAAAAAACTAGCTCCGCAAACCTAGCATCCAGATACTACTTTTTATTTGTTTGTTTTTTTGGGCCTCCCAGAAGCATATGGAGTTCCCAGGCCAGGGATCACATCTGAGCCAAAGTCGCAACTGAAGCCACAGCAGCAGCAACACCAGATCCTTAACCCACTGTGCTAGGCTGGGGATCAAACCTGCGTCCCAGTACTCCCAAAACAATGCCCAGCCTGTTGAGCCAGAGCAGGAACTCCCAGATGTAATTTTTAATACCATTCTCCAATAAAAAGAACCATATAGGGCTCCATGGAGAAATGGTTGATTCTACGACTGGCTCCGAAGCATTTTGTAGTATCAGAAGGTATAAAGGGCTAAAAAAGTTGATGAGGGCATATCAAAGAGGTGCAGAAGCCAAATGAAAGGGCTCCCAATGGCCAAAGCTGGAACAATTTAAATAACAAGATTAAATAATATTGCCTTAACCTAAAGTATAAAATAAATATCCATGAGTCCACCTTGATAAAAAAAAAATAAATGATTAAATTAATTAATCAGGAGAAAAAGAGACAAACATTTCATGTAAATGAATTCCAAGTAATATACATAGGTTGTAGTTACTTTGTTCTCAAGGAGGGGAAGCATAACTTTTCACTCCTTAGATGTGGGGGTTACACACAGTGACGCTTTCCACAGTGTACGGTACGGAAATGGGAGGTGGAAAGGAATAATTGTGCAGTGGAGAAAGCTCATAAACCTTACCTCAGTGAGGTCAATGAGTCCAACATAAATCGTGTTGATAGTATGTACTCTTGATATGCCGTGATGAAAATGGCAGTTTACCTCTGCGCTCTTCCTCTTGTCTGTCCATGAGAAAAACATCTGACAACTCTCAGTTTGATGACATATAAAATTCCTGACAAGGACTCCTGAAAATTGTCAAGGACATTTTCAAAACAAGGAAAATCTGAGACATTTCCATAGCCAAGAGGAGATTAAAGAGATATAACATCTAAACCAGCTATAATGGAAAAAATAAAAATCATTATAAATGAAAAAAATAAAAACTAAAACAATAAATGTATTATGGGGTTTGTAGCAGAAAATGACATTAGAGAAAAAGTAAGGAAATCTAAACAAACACTAAATTTTAGTTAACAATAATGTATCAGTATTGATTAATTAATAGCAACAAGTTCATCTTACTAATGTAGGATGTTAATTAATAAGAAGAAAACTAGTTCTGGGAATAGGGGAACACTGTACTTACTCTCTTCACAGTTTTTCTGTAAATCTAAAACTGTTCTAAAAATGTCAGATCCACAGATATTCTTTCTTAATGTGTGATCAGAAGGAAGGCACAATGATCAGAGCCATAGAAAGAAAAAATGATGGATGAGAGAGCTTCTGTCCTTGGACTTCTATAGCATGGAGTCTAGAAGTGGAAGAGACACCAGAAGTAGAGCAAGGGACATATAAGGGCCAAATTTGTTTCCCCATTGGTCACATGAAACCAAAGACCCCAGGGGGACTTCAAAAATATAAGGCATAGGTGATATATTCAGTATGTTCCCTAGATGCACTGCAAACTCTCTATCATGTAATGGACAGCTGAATCTGTATCTTATATTTTTTGTCCAATTTTATATGAATGGTTCTTCTGAGGACAACCAATTATCTATTACTCAATAAGACAAAAAGACCAAAAGAGTTCAAGCTCAAACAAGTTGTCAGAGAGAGGTAAATGGTGTAGGAATGAAGTCCATGACAGCCAGGAATTGAACTGTTTTGTTCAGCAGAGTAGGTTAAAAAAAAAAATTTGTGTTATGAATATATAGAGTATATTCTCCTTGGCATGTTTAAGTCACGAATTTTCCAAATTAATAAACTCTTGCTGTGTGTCACATTAAGAACGTTCTAAAATGTTTATGTTGCTTTGATGGCACAGTTAAGGCGTGGGATTCTGTACTCCACAGAGTACTCTCTCCATTCACAAAACTGACTTATGGAGCAAGGGGATTCTGCTCTCTCACTTAACATAAAATTCTTTCAGAATAACTATGGGCCCACTCTTAGGAGATTGATTAAAACCACCAAGCCCGGAGGCCAAAGACAGAGCTACAAAGAGCATCAACATGTAATAATAACTGCGTTTATCCTTTTTGAGAAACTTTACTTTAGCACAAGAGTGTGTGATGAGGTCCAAGTGGCAGCTGAACATAGACGACATTAATTAGGGCTCACCCCTAGCAGCAGAGAGCCCCACCCAAGGGAGTAAAAACTGAGGTCTAGGACCTGGAGGATTACAGAGCACTGGCTACTGGGAAGTCAAAAGAAAGGGACTGGGAAAGTCTGTGGGAGCAGAAATAGCAAGCTTGGGAAGGCATCCCTTCCAGGGGTAAGGGAGGGGCTTAGCTTCCTGCTCTTGGCATTTCACTCTTCTTCCTTTACAAGTTATCTCTTACATCCTCAGGGCCTTATCTCTTCCTCCACATCTCTTATCTCTTTTCCCTGAATTCTCAAGTATAAAGTTTAATGTTCTTTTTCAGCACTTTCTCTCCAAGTGATTTATTTCTTCTACATTCTCTTACAGTCAGTTTTCAATGAAAGAGTCTAGTTTATTTACTCCAAAGCCCTAGGAAGTGGCTGCTGCCATATCAAGTACCAGAGATGAAGACTTTCAGACCACCATTCACTATAGTCCTTTCTCCATGTAAGAGATCAGGGAACTCAACTGCTCTCTCTGCCACCTGGTCTGGGCCTAAGAAAGGGCATATGGGGGACCTCTGGCAGGACTAATTCCCACAACTGTAGTCATCATGTGAATGGATAGGCCCCCTCAAACCAACTGCTCCAAACTACCAGCTCACCCACACAGAAAAGTTCCTCAATGGGCAACTCCTTATGGTATTTTTTCTGGTAGTTAAAATTCCCTTTAAAGTAGTTCAGTAAAAAGAATACTGAATTCATGTATTTACGACCTAGGCAGTGGGCTGCCTCAAATTCTGGCATCACAAATTCCCAGTATTCTATTATTTATGATTTTTATTTTTTCCCATTATAGCTGGTTTACAGTGTTCTTTCAACTTTCTACTGCACAGCATGGTGACCCAGTTACACATACATGTATACATTCTTTTTTGTCACATTACCATGCTCCATCATAAGTGACCAGACATAGTTTCCAGTGCTACACAGCAAGATTTCATTGCTAATCCATTCCAAAGGCAATAGTCTGCATCTATTAACCCTAAGCACTCCATCTATCTCACTCCCTCTCCCTCCCCTTTGGCAACCACAAGTCTATTCTCCATGTCCATGATTCTCTTTTCTATAGAAAGGTTCATTTGTGCCTTATATTAGATTCCACATATAAGTGATGTCATATGGTATTTGTCATTCTCCTTCTGACTTATTTCACTCAGTATGAGAGTCTCTAGTTCCATCCATGTTGCTCCAAATGGCATTATTTTGTTCTTTTTTATGGCTGAGTAGTTTTCCACTGTGTATGTGTGTGTGTATGTGTGTATATATATATCACATCTTCCTAATCCAGCAATACTCTTTTTTTAAGATGCTCCAAGCATATGGTTTTCAAACATGATCCCTGTTTTTGCTGACATGCTTCGCACTGATAAACCAAAATCACTTATCCATTCTTATGGAAGGAAAAGAGTTTCCAAATACATGTATTTAAATCAAAACAGGTGACCTTTTTTCACCATTAAATTGACAAGCTGTCACTAACATTAAAAAATTAGTAAACCCTTGCAGTGGATTTTTGTAGACATCTTGACCAGCTCCAACAATTCTATAGTCAAATACCTATTGCAAATCCTTCATTCCATATTGTTCATGGTTGTCCTATTTCCTTAGCCAAAGCATAATTAATACAAAACATTATTTCAATGTCACAGTATCAATTGGTATAGAAACCAAAGGGAAGCTGATTCAAACGGTAGTGTTTAGGGTCAACGCATGAATCATAAGCCTGTGAGATCCTTCCTTGGACCATCATCCAGTGCGTTGGGAGGTTTAAACTTTACAAATAACTTCAGAATGTGTCCATTGGTTTGGGAATACCTGTTTGGAATTAACATCCTAGGCCAGAGTAAATGTACCTTCAGTTTATCTAAGCCTGACAGCTGGGCAGAGAAGTACCAAGAATCTCATAAGGTATTATGGATGCCTTCCTTAGCTAACTTGGTTATACTGATTAGAAGGATAGAGGTTGAGCCTATGCTCATCATTTTATTTGTCAGCCTGGCTAGGCTATCGTACTCAGTTATTTAATCAACCGATGATCGAGATGCTACTGTGAAGATACGTTGCAGGTATGGTTAGCATCTAAAATCAACTGACTTTAAGCATATTAACCTCTGTAATAAAGACGGCCTCATCTAGTCAGTTTGAAGGTCTTAAGGGCAAAAATTAATGAAAGAGAGGTTGGGTCCCATTGAAGAAGGGCCCCACTCAAGTGTCAAAAATTCATACAGTTACTCTTTCTCCTAACCCTCCTCAGAGGGACCTGTGGTGACCAGGGTGACTATGTACTGGGTAAAAGGAAATAATCAGACCTTTCACGGATTTCTGGACACTGACTCTGAGTTGACACTAATTCCAGGAGACCTCGAACTTTACTGAAGTCCACAAGTCAAGAGTAGAAGCTCATGAAGGGTAGGTGATCCAAGGAGTTTTAGCTTGGGTTCATTTTACACTGGGTAGAATAGGCCCCCAAACCCATCCTGTGGTCATTTACCCAGTTTCAGAATGCATAATTGGAATAGACTCACTCAGAAAATGGCAGAATATCCACATTTGTTCCCAACAAGTGGGATGAAACTATTATGGTTAAAAAAAAAAAAGGCCAAGTGGAAGACTTCTGTCAAAATAATACACAAATACCATTTTCCTGGAGTGACTGCAGAGATTAGTGCCATCGTCAGTGACTTGAAGGACTCAGAAGTAGTGATTTCCCACATCTTCCTTCAACGCACCGATTTGGCTTATACAGAAAACAGGTGGATCTTGGAGAATGATCATGGATTATCACAAACTTAACCAGGTGGTGACCTCAATTGTATCTGCTGTATTAGATGTGATTTTATTGCTTGAGCAAATTAACATACCCTCTGATAAGTAGCTATTAATCTTGCAAGTGCTTTTCCTTGATACTCGTTATTAGAGACCACCAGAAGCAGTAATGCTTTCAATAAGCAAGGCCACCGATATAACTTCTCTGTCCTACTTCAGGGGCATATCTACTCTCTAGCCCTATGTTGCAATTTAGTCTCCAGGGACCTTGGTCACCTTTCCCTTCCATGGACATTACACTGTTCAGTCACATTGATGACATTGTGCTGACTAGACCTAGTGAACACAATGTAGCAACTACTCTGAATTTATTGGTAAGAAAGTTATTGACATTCAGAAGATGGGAAATAAGTCCAACAAAGATTCGGGGAACTTCTACACTAGTGAAATTTCTAGAGGTTTAGTGATGTATGGCATATAGAGATATTCTTTCTAAGGTTAAAGATAATTTTGTGGCATCTGGCCTCTCTCTCCACCAAAAAAGAGTCATAATGCCTAGTGGGCCTCTTCGGATTTGGGGTGGCATCATATTCTTCATCTAGGTGTGCCACTCCTTCCCATTTATGTGACTGGAAGCTCTTTGTTTTGAGTGGGATACAGAACAAAGAAGGTTCTGCATCGAGTATGGGCTGCCATGCAAGCTGTTCTGCCACTTGGGCTACAGGTTGCAACAAATTCAGTGGTGCCTAAAGTGGTAGTTTTAGAGATGCTGTTTGAGACTTTGATAGGCCCATATAGGTGAGTCACAAAGCAGTCCCTTAGATTGTTGGGGGGACATTTCTGTCATCCTCCGCACACAACTTCTCTCTTTTGCAGAAACAGTTTTTGGTTTGCCCCTGGATCTTAGCAGAGACTGAACACATGACCATGAGTCACAAATTAGCATGTGACCTGAGCTTCCAATTAGAAACTGGGTGTTATCTGATACACTACCGTTCCAACACCGATTTTGATACTGGTTTTTTCCTCACACCACAAAGCAATTCTCCAACATGAGGTATGTGTCCTACGATTCATCTCCATTCTGACACTATCCACCTGGAGATAGCATCACATCACACAGGGTAAGGTCTCAGTCCTACAACACTGCCCCCTACTTCAGAGACCAATCACAAGTCCAGGTTGTTACTTGTTCTCCTTTAGACTGGAAGTTTCCAGGACCCAGCCTCTAATCTGACAAATTTGCAAGAGCAGCTCATAGAACTCAGAGCAAAATTTTACTTACTAGGTCACCAGTTCATTATAAAAGGATATAACTCAGGAACAGCCAGATGGAAGCAATGCACAGGGCAAGGTATGCGGGAAGGAGCACACCACTCTCCCCAAATCTCCGTGTGTTCACCAACCCTGACTCTCAGAGTCTAGTTCTTTTCAGGTTTAATTCAAACTCCAGCTCCTCTCCCCCGCCCCACCAAATGGCTCAAAATTTTAACCCTCTAATCACTTGCCAAATAAGAACACTTTCTTAGGTTACCTGGCTTTCTAAAAAACCTCCTTATTAACATAACAAAAGACGCCTTTATTGTTCTCATCTCTTAGGAAATTCCCAGGGTTTTAGGCACTCTAATCCAGGAATAGAGACAAAGACCAAACATATATTTATTCTAAATCAAAACATCACACCCACCAAGCCATAAAGTTGAGCCTGTGCAGCACCACATGCAGCGGAAGGGGTATATGAGATCAGGCTTGGGCAGGCCCTGAGGATACAAATAAGTTCCATAAAAAATTGGTTCTAATGCCCATGGTCCCCAGTCTTGCTATACTGTCTTATCTTTCCCAGTCTGTGCCTATGGACCCATGGTGAGTTCCCTACAACTAGCCCTCAGAGAAGGAGAAAAGTTGAGTCAGGTTTATAGATGGTTCTGTGTGACAGACAGGCACCATCCAAAAGTGGACACTTCTCGCACTATAGCTCCTTTCTGGGACATCCCTGAAGGACAGTGGCCAAGGAAAATCCTCCAAGTAGGCAGAACTGTAGCAGTGCACTTGATTGTTAATTTTGCTTGGAAAGAGAACTGGCCAGATATGTTATTATAAACAAATTCATGGCCTGTGTCCAAGGTTTGGCTGCACGGCCAGGAATTTGGAAAGAACATGATGAAAAATTGGTGACAAGGGAAGAGGGATGTGTATAGACCTCTCTAAAGAGGAAACCATGAAGATATCTGTGTCCTATGTGAATGCTCCGCAAAGGGTAACCACAGTGGTGGATATTTTAATGGTAACATAAATAGAATGACCTGATCTGTGGATACCAGTCGGTCTCTCTCCCTAGTCACCCCTCTCACGGCCCAATGTACTTGTGAAAGAAGCAGCCACATCTGCAGGGATGAAACCTATGCATCTGGCTCAGCAACATCAACTTCCACTCACCAAGACCAACCTGGCTACAATCAGAAACCAACCAATAATGTGAGTCCCGGGTCTCACACCATTCTTCAGAGTGATCAGTCAGTTACCTGAGGGTAGGTTGATAACATTTCCATCATGCAAGAAGCAGTGCTGAGGAAGGGGGAATTTCCTCCTCTATCTCTCTTGAGTTCTTGCGGCTGAACTAATAATAAAATTGACATAAATCAGATTAACAGGGGGAAAGAGAACAAATTTCTTTTCGTGTGCATGAAGGTATAGAGAAGAGAGGCCAGAACCGCAGTTTTATTTTTCACACAAAGAAACAATAAAGTTGTAAGGAATTTGCAGGACAAAGACACTTAGAATCTCCTTAGAATATGGCTATATTTTAATCTGTATAAAACCTACAGGAGATGAACCATAAAATAGGGAGATGAAGCTTGACTAGTGTGTTAGGTTCAAATTCTGCTTAAATTTTAAAGAGAAAAATTGTGATTGAATTACAGGAAATTAATTCAGAAGAATTGATGGTTCTTCTTGGGTCTATAGGTTGTCTTCTTACTGCCTAGCACTTAATAACTGAGGACTGTACTCAGTGGGTCCCAGAAAATACTGGAGTTCTAAGGCTGACCCTCCAGAGAAACCTTGGTATAAAACCAAAGACAAATGTAGTTAACACAACTGGAATTGTACCTACTTAATGTGAAAATGATAGCTTTAGTGTAAAAGTTCAGGAAAATTCTCCGGATAAAAATAGAGTGTATTAGTTTGCAAGGGCTGATAAACCGAGTAGATTAAACAACAGAAGATTATCATCTCACAATTAGCAGATGCTAGAAATCTGAAACCAAGGTATCAGCAGGGTCATACTCCCTTGAAGGCACTAAAAAATGGTCACTTCCATGCCTCTCTCTAATATCTGATGTTTTGCCAGCAATCTTGGATATTTCTTGGCATGTGGCAACAACATTCCAATCTCTGTGTTCACATCTGTGTCCACATTTCACCTTTTTATGAGGACACCAGTCATGTTGGAGTAGGGAACCACCCTACTCCAACATGACCCCATCCTAGCTAATTACACCTTGAATTACCCTAATTCCAAATAAGGTCACATGCTGAATACTAGAGACTAGTAATTCAATATGTTAATTTTGAGGAGTTGGGAAGGGAGGACACAAAACCCATATGATACAATATGCTGAGGATGAAAAGGAAACAGGCAATATGAATAGATTATATGATAACTATTCTGAGAATGTTGATTATGACAAGACATGGGGGTTGATAGAATATTGTATTGCTTTGGTTTTAAATGAGAAAGATTTTCAAAATTTTAAGGTTCATTTTTTTTTTAATTTTATTTTATTTTCCCACTGTACAGCAAGGGGGTCAGGTTATCCTTACATGTATACATTACAATTACAGTTTTTCCCCCACCATTTCTTCTGTTGCAACATGAGTATCTAGACATAGTTCTCAATGCTATTCAGCGGGATCTCCTTGTAAATCTATTCTAGGTTGTGTCTGATAAGCCCAAGCTCCCGAAGGTTCATAGGGAGAAGTTAGTACAAAGGCTGAGAGGAATAACTGAGGGACCCCAGAACCAGAGAGGTCAGTACAGGATGGATGGAGAGAAGAAGGATCAGCATCTCAAGTAAAGGAGGAGAGATTCTTCCCTAATATAACAGTGATGAAGGAATAATAGAGAAATACAGAATTGAATAGGTTTGTTCTTTTTGTTATTAAAAGTTCAGATAGTTCCCTCATGATGGATTTTTCTTCAGTTTCTTCTTATTATTAAATTCAAAGAAGGAATACAGTCATAAACTGAGAATAAGGAGTCAGTAGTTGCAAGTTTAGAGAAAGAGAAACGTTTAAGAAAACTGCCTGCCAAAAGTAAGGGAATGCAAATGGCTGGAGAGGATTACGGGATAGTAGTGGTGTGCACGAGTTGAAAGATTGTTAAACATATATGAAAGAAACATCTACTCATTTGGGTAGACTGTTATAGCATTTTAGGCTGCCAGTATACAAATGTATAATTAGATTAATTTGTATTTGTATTTTGCCAAGTTCTTGTGGCAGAAAAACAATGACACCAGGATTTCCATTTCTGAGGAAGAGAATACTTGAAATTATTAGCCATGACACCAAGTAGGGAAAAGGGTAGGAAGTGAAGTCAGGAGTGACGAATGAATTAGGAGACATAAAGGGGCCTGATGAGACTGACACAGTGCAGGAGTAGGAGTAGCTATGTAACCAAGTACAGGACTTATACCTCCAGTTTCACTTGCATATTCAATGTGGATGTCATCTGCTGCCCAACTTAAAGGCAGAGGGCACTGGTAAGGGTAAGAATCAATCACAAGGGACAAATATCCAACACATAAATTGATTAAAGACATACATGTTTATGTTTCACAGAAAAGAATCCTAGAATTGGGCAATAGAGGGGCTCCATGGAGTTGTCAGACTCCCAAGTTCATTTCAATTTCTCTACCATCTGCGTCATATTACATGGTCATATATGTGTTTTGAGTTCCATTAATCATGACACTTTATAGCCAGAAGAAAAGTAAAGAAGAAAAGAAAGACACAATTTTCCTTTAAGGACACATCCTTGTAATTCACCTTTTAATACACCACCATCCTTTGGTCACATGCACCAGGGGGGTCTAGGAAATCTAATACTTATAGGAGGTTGTCATAGGAAAAGGTAATAATGAGAAGGAATATATGACAAAAAGAGGAAGAACTGATATGAGGGACAATCATCAAGTCTGTGTCACAGAGCTTCACATTGACAATGAACCAGTAGGGACTAGGAAAAAATCTATTTATATATCTTGCTGGGGGAGAAATGCCATCTTCTATGGGGCAAAGTGATCATTTCTCCTGGAGGGTAGGCATATGAATTACAACATCAGTACATTCTCCTTCAGCTGAACAGATGGTTAGGGAGCCCGAGTCAGAGAACCAAAGTCTGAAAAGTGGTCTTAGGACACCACAGAATGTGTTCTGGGGAAAGGTGAAAATGTGAGATCCATCCGTCATGTTGTAGAAAGATACATCTCCAGCCTCATAATCCAGGAATATTCCTACCTTAAGGGGTCTTTCTCTTAGAGGAAGAGAAGTTTCCGGGGAGGTGAGGGCCCAGTAGTCCCCGTCATAGAGCCTAATGGCCCAGAAACCATTCTTTGGGGACATAGTGAATACCCCCTCTCTGGTCACATTATCTCTACAAATTCCCAAGTCCCAAGATTGCATGTCCCCAACCTCCACCTCCCAGCAGGCCCTCCCTGAGTTGATGCGCAGCTGACCCAGCACACAGGGAATGGAGTTGAATCTCTGTGTGGAGCTGGGAAGATCTTGACAAGTTTCTTGCCAGGTAACCCGCCTCCCTCTTTCAGACACGAGGAGGGCAGGATGGGCAGTGGCTTCATCCAGGGTCACATTTGCTGCAAAGACAAGTGGACTATCAAGTTTCTGGCAATGGTTGTGGTCATGGGCCAGAGGGCTCCCGTTCTGTCAGGACTCCTCTGGCCCTGGGTAGATCCAGCTCACTTTTACCCAGGAATCCTCCAGCCACCCCACAAAATGCAAGTTCCCTGCTGGATCTTGATAGGCTCACCAGCTTTGAATTCTTCTTTCCTCCAATCTATAAGGAAAAAATAAACATGAGACCCCACCATCTGAATAAATAAAGCTCCTGTCTGTCCAGAAGACCATGCGTATAAATTCCCTAGGATTATGTCAAGAATAAGAGCAACCAAGGAATATACCCTTTCATAACTTGAACTTCTTTTTACAATCTATTAAATTATGTCTGACTTGAGACCTGACCCATCTTCTGTGTCTTCTAAGTCAACGTTCCTGAAGGATAAGTATCTATCATCTATTGAGGATGTTTCCAAGAAAATAGGGAACATGGTGTATCTGACCTAATAAAATATATTTCATGTTAGTGTCCTCAGATTTTCGCCAATGAAAATCACTCTACATATGCTCAAAACACAATGTAAGGTGCAGTTGAAAAATGAAAAACTTGCTACAATGTAATGTTTTAAATACAGCATTATCTGTTAAAATATTGAGTAACCTATGTGGTTCCTGTTATGTATGCTTTGGATTTTCTTTGATCTTCAGTATATTATTTTGCACGTGGTAGGTGTTCATTGCAAATATCCTAGAGAGTAGGATTGTTTTCATCAGAGTCCATGTTACTCACCAGGATATAATGGAGCATCCCTCCAGGCTGCAAAAGAAAACATAGGAAACCCTTTAGCTTTTTTCCTTCTCCATTTACTCCTGTTATCTTTTCCATTGCTCCCTGTCATTATCCCTTTTCCTCTCTTGAATCCCTCAGACTTCCTCTTTCTATCCTGTATTACCTCCGTATTGCATTTTAAGAAACATGATAAATAAAAACGGTCAGGTTTAAGATACAGATAATAAGTTAAAATGGTCAGGTTTAAGACATAGGTAGAAATACAGAAGCAACAAAAGGTGGGAGGGACAGAGGTGGAACACAAAGCAGGGAGCATAAGATAAAGACAAGAAGAAAGGAAAGAGGACGGGGTGGGGGGCAGAACATGCTGAATCACTCCTCATTTACACTTCAGAGAGAATTCATTACAGAAATTTAGAGAAAGAAAAGCAAAGGCTTCTTTGCCCAATATAGACATTTTAATTTTTATGCCTGCATTCTCTCATACTGCTACAGGGACAGGACCCAAGAGAGATGGAAGAAGGAAGCTTTCTGAGAGACAACCATTTACTTACCTTTCTTGAATTGAGCCTTCCTCCTAGCTGAGAGAAAACACAAAACACCCACAGATATGAGAGGATTTCTTGACTTCATGAGGAAGATGCAATTAAAGCCATACATCTGCTAACAGTTATATCTGCATATTGCTCAAGTAATGCATATTTTTAAAATAATGAGAAATTTCTAAATAAAAAGTTCACTTCAATTTGAAGAGTACTATATGATATGTAGGGTCATGAGAATATAAAATATTTGTATAGAGTACTAAAAATTATTTTAAGAATTCTTCATAAGATAGCCTTAAACTATACAGTTACATTACCAAAGAAGTGGGATAGAAAAATCAATATAAAAATATCATGAAGGAAGAGAAATTTGTTGAATACATGTTTGAATGGAATAAAATAACAACAAGAGAAGAAAAATAACTAAATTTGGGAAGAGAAACTAAGCAGGCAAAATCAGGAAAACACATTTATAGGCAGTTGCTCACTTGAGGGTATGTTCCAGGAAAGTGTACTGGTCAGTCTCAGACTTACATGTGGCATCGATAATGGACAAATATATAAAAGGTCGACAAGAGGAGAAACTCATAATAGAAAAAGTGTGTAAATCAAAAGGAAAAACTTATCTCTTTAACCAAGTTTGGAGTCTGAAGTTTTTATAAAACTGTGGGCACTCTGTCTTAGAGGACATGTTGGAGAACCCAGTTGAAAGTTTTCTATCTCATAGAGAAAACATCATTCTTCTTGCCCAACTCCCTTCAGTTAACAAACCTTACAATGAAATTATGGTAATCATCTGGAGGAGAGTAACTTAAGGTAATAGCAAAGGAAGGCAAGGAAATGATGAAAAAAGTATTTCTAGGAAATATAACTCCCCCACCAAAAAAAGGTCAGAAATAGTTACCAATCTCATCCTGAAGTGCTCCTGAAAAATAAATTTAAAAAGACTCAAGTAAATGTAAGGATATCATCAAAGAAAAGGGAAAGAAGAAGAAAATTTCGAGGTGTGGAATTAATAATTCAAAATTGACAACAAAATGCATATTTAAAAAATAATTTTATAACAAATGTTATTTTGGCAGAGTGGACCGAAGTTGATTTTTAGTTTTGCAAATATTTCTGACTATGCCAGATTGAACAAGATGCCTTTCGGTGAAAGTACTATTTTCATAATTAGTGTGAAACGTATGTATCGGTCCTGAAAAGGTCTTTTTAGAACATGCTGCAGCAACTGAGAACATGGATGACTGATGTCTGGGTAATGGCTTTTGCAAGTCTGATGGTTTCTAATCCTCTTCATCTAACTAAACTGTGAGAAAAATTAATTTAGTTTTCAATAGTGCTTTCAAAATTACCTCTGATTTTATCCTCTAATGAAGAAAGTCAAAGAACTAAATAAAGAGCATGGTTCTAACCACATTCTTTCCATTCCTGTTCACTTATATTGGGAGTGAAGAATTTCTCAGCAAGCAAATCTTTCATAATCCAAGAGTAAAGAAATGGAATAAAATTTGTGTTGAGAATGACTTATGTATTGGGGGCAACTATAATTTTCACAAATGAGTTAGTGAAGGAAAATAAATGGTACACATATAAAAGCTAAAAGTTAGAAAACTGTGCACTTGTTTTGTGTCTTTTCTATAATAGGAGTCAAGGCTTTATTGATGTCCTTTATAGAAGCTTTGTTCAACTTTCAAGAGAGTAGCTCCTCTATAGAACTGACATTTTATTAAAACACAGTATTTAGGAGTCCTTATGATTTAAGGATTCCAGATTTTAGGAACTATATACACTCTTCCTTGTCCTACAGCACTGTTGGAGGAAACCTCTCTGGCAGTGTTATAGCAATTTTGTGGACTTTTTTCCATTTCTGCTGTGTTCGCTAGACTAAAGCATCTATTAATGCTGATCTCTGTCTTCCAAGTTATAACTTTCCTAAATATAGATGCTTTTAGTAATACTTGCTCACTCTAAAAAAGAAAGGCAGGAGTTCCTATCATGGCTCAGTGATACAAATCTGACCAGTATCTGTGAGGACTCAGGTTCCATCACTGACCTCGCTCAGTGGGTTAAGGGTCCGGCGTTGCCGTGACTGTGGTGTAGGTCGCAGACACGGCTGAGACCTGGCCTTGCTGTGGCTCTGGGGTAGGCTGGCAGCTACAGCTCCAATTCGACACCCAGCCTGGGAACATACATATGCCTTGGGCGCAACCCTAAAAAACAAACAGAAAGGATAATAATGTAAGCTTGAACAACTTGGGGGGGGGGGGAATTAATCATTCTAAAATTGAATAACACAAAAGGAATAGAAAAGATGTATTGTTTGGAAGTGAAGATTGCTCTAAATATTAAAAAGCCTGCATTGGAGAGAACTGACTATGTTGGACAGAACTTTAAAATACACAAAATGACACAAGCAGAAGGCTTGGTTTTGTTTAGAACAACAGGCAAACCTAAGTAACATTTTATACCTGGGGATACTTGGTTCACATGGGTAAGGACCGTGGAAGAGGGCTGCCCTGGTACACTCTTGACCAATATACTACTTAGGCTTTGAAAGGGTAAGGAGCAGAGGGCATTAACTGAGCCGTTTTGGGGCCATCTCCCATCCCTTAAGTCTTTGAAGAGCTATCACTTGTGTAGGAATGGCCCCTCTGACTTGGAATTCCTGACAGAGCCACTGTGTTTGGATGTTTTCTAGAAATACATGTGGAAGAGAAACCATCTCCCTAGCAGCGTAATGCTTTGTTTGCATCTCACCAAGTTCTTCATGAAACTGTGGCAAGTGCCTGAAAGACCCAAGAAGCCAGTCCTTATCGAGAGGGCATGGTATGCATTGCAAAGAGAAGGAATGGCACAGCAGAGGAGGTAGGCAAACAGAAATGGACAGAAGGAACGTGGGACAAGTCCAACGCAAACATTGAGGTTGAGCCTGTAGACATGACACGCAGGAGAAAGGCATGCTGACACAAGCTACATAGATGAAACGGCAGACAAGATGAAAGGCTGAACCAGTCGCTTTAAAGGGGGTCAAGAGCGATGGGATAATGGGATATCAGAAATGTTACCATTTATTTTCCGAAGATTGTCTGCAAAAAACAAAAAAGAAAAGAAAAAGAAAAAGGTAAATGCAAATATCATGGGGAAGAACTAGAGGGAGAATTCAGATTTGTTGAAAATTTCATATTTAAAGTTAACCCTCTGCAGTTTCAAGTGACAACCACAGCCACCCACACAGCCACCCGCACACACATCGACTCATAGATCGTCTGCAGTAAATGAATAGAGGGGAAATGGACTTAATTTCGATGAGCTGAAGAAAACGAGAACGACTCGTTCTGGGGTTTAGTTCGCAAAAGCAGTCTTGATCCCTTTGACCATATTTAGGGTCCTGTTGTTCTGCTTGTGCGCTTTAGCATGGCCACGGGCTGGCTGTGCATGTGGAAGTCAGTTCTCATGCTGGTGGTCGGGGGCGCTACCCTGTGTGAAGCTGCCACAAACCCTGTGCGAGGCTATGCTAAGACCCTGTTGGTGTAGGTGATCCACGGTCAGGTTTCCGGGTGCCTCTTTTCACAACGTGACTGCTACTGATTAAATGGCGACCTTACTGTATTTGAGTGTGTGTTTTACCTCATGCATAAGTGCAGCTTTTCTGAACCAAATCACATGGGTGCTGAATCCAGGAGAGAGAAAGGTTCCCTGAGAGAGGCTGTTTCTCACCCCATGTTTACTGTGCATCCTCCCATCTGAGAGAAAATATCTGAACGTGCATGTATGAGACAGGTTTTCCGAACTTTATGAAGAAGGCGTGACCAGAGCGCTACATCTCCGAATGAGTGCTTCTGGAGCATTTTCAAGTCACGTCCACTCCTGAGTTAAAGAGGCAGATCCCTAAACTCTGTTCCATTGAAAGCACCACCACCCGTTTCAGAATACTTTGTCACATACAGGCTTATGAAAATTGAAAATAATTCTTGAGTTAGGCTATTAAAGAGAGGTGTGGAATCATCTCAGAACACAACTTTAGACTTTAGTTATGTATTACCAGCGTGATTTCTTGAGGGGGAAAAAGTGCACATAAAGATGCCAAAGGGCGGTCAACTTGGTGAGGTAATAAACAAACAGGTAAAATAAAAACGAAAGAAGAGTAAAACTGTGGTTGTAAATTGAAAATAACCAGGACAAGTCAGGAAACAATATTGATATACACTGGGTCCCTTGAGAGTGTGATCGGCAGACGTGAACTGGCCTGTCTTAAGACAACTTCTGCAGGGCATCGGCAGTCGACAGAGTGTGAGCAATCAAAGGAAAAAACTCATCTCTGCAACCAGGGTTGGAAGCGGAACCATTCCATTAAAAACTGGGACAATGTCAAATACGACACAGTGGGCACTGCATCTAGATGTCGTGGTGGAGGACCCAGGTAAAAGGAAGCTTTCTGTGGAATGGAGGAAATAGCATTCTTCTCAGCCTGATTCTCTTCATGTAACAAACCTCATCATGAGAGGGTGGTAAGTGCCTGGAAGACGGTGACTTAAAGCAATATCAAAGGAAGGAAAGGAAAGAAAGAAAAACCATTTCTAAGAAATACATCCACCCCTCCAAAACAGAGAAAAAAGAAAAGAGAACGTCAGAAATAAGTTACCGTTTTCATCCCGAAGTTCTCCTGAAAAGTAAATTTACAAATAGTCATGTAAATGTTAAGGAAACCACGACAGATAGTAAAAAGAAGAGGACAATTGCCAGCCTTGGAATTTCTGACTCAAAAGACATATCTAATAAAATGAAGTCATGTTATATCTGGAGTTCCCACTGTGGTACGGTGGGTTAGGAACCTCACCTCAGTGGCTCGTGTTGCAGTGGAGGTGTGGGTTCGAGCTCTGGCTGGACACAGTGAGTTAAAGGATGTGGCGTTGCCCCAGCAGTAGCATCGGTTGCAGCTGTGGATCAGATTCAGTCACTGGACCTGGAACTTCCACATGCCGTGGGTGCCACCATAAAGAAAAAAAAAATGACAACAATTGCTATCTTGGTCATGGATCAAAGTTAAATCTCTCAGTTTGGCAAATGCTTCTGACGATGCCAGGTTAAACAAGCTGTCTTCCAGTGAAAGCATTACTTTTGTAGTTCGTGTGAAACACACATGTCACTCCCGAAAACCTCATTTTAGAAGATGCCACAGTGCCTGAGCAAGTGGATGACGTATGTCTGGGTACTGGCTTTTGCAAGTGTGATGGTGTCTAATGCTTTGCATGTAACAAAACAATGCTAAACTTAATGTAGTTGTCAAGAGGGCTTTCAAAATTACCTCTGAAGGTGTCATCTCCTGCAGAAAGGCAAAGACCTGAGCAACAAGGCTCTAATCCTATGCTTTCCATTCTTGTCAACTGACATAGTCGCAAGGATATTCTCAGCGACAGATCTTTTTTAATACTCCAAGCACAAAGAAATGGAATCAAATCGATGTTGAGACTGACTTGTGCATTTCAGGGAAATACAATTTTCAAAAATGCGTTGGTGGAGGGAAACGAATGGCACGATTGAATGAGCAAAGTGCCAGAAAGCCATGCTCTTGTTTTATCTCTTTTCTTTTATGTGACTCGAGGCTTTCTTGGGAGTTCCCGTCATGGCTCAGTGGAAGTGAATCTGACTAGTATCCAGGAGGACGCAGGTTCCATCCCGGCCCTCGGCCCTCGCTCAGGGGGTTAAGGGTCTGGCGTGGCCATGAGCTGTGGTGTGGTTCGCAGATGTGGCTGGTACCTGGCCTTGCTGCTTCTGTTTTGTTTTCAGGTGGCTACAGCTCCGATTCGAACCCTAGCCTGAGAACATCTCTATTCCATTGATTTGGCTGTAAAACCAAAAAAATGAAAAAAAAAAAATAAAAAGGAATATAAAAAAGGCTTTCTTGATGTCCCTAATAGACCTTTTTTTCAAATTTAAGGATTTAGCTCATCAATAGAAGTGACTTTATTTTTTAAGGTTAGTTCTTGGGCATCCTTTTTTTGTTTTGTGATATTAATGCTTTTATGTACTCTGCATAATTTTCCCTGTTGTACAACATTCTTGGATGAAACCTCTCTGCCAGTTTTATGTCTACTCTGTCGTCTTTCTTCCCTTTCTCCCTATATTCTCCATGCTAAAGCATCTATTAATGCTTATCTCCTTCTCCCAGTTACAACTCTCCTAAATTTTGGTGTGTTTAGTACATATTTTCTCCCCTTATTTATTTATTTTTTATATTTACTTTTTAGGTCTGTACCCACGGCATATCGAAGTTCCTAGGGTAGAGGTCAAATCAGAGATGCAGCTACTGGCCTACACCACAGCACAGCAATGTGTGATCCAAGCAGTGTCTGCCACCAACACTTCAGCTCACCTCAATGCCAGATACTTAACCCACTGAGCAGGGCCATGTTTGAACCCACATCCTCATACCAGCCATAATTGTTACTGCTGAGCCACAACGGGAACTCCTTATTTCTGCACTTAAAGAAAAAGTCAGAGTAATGTAATCTCCCATAAATTTCTATGATGAAAAACTCATCATTCCAAATTGAATAACAGAAAAGGAATAGGAAGAGGTGTTACATGGAAGTGAAGATTGATCTAAATTTAAAAGAGCCTGTGTTGGAGAAAACTGACATAACAGAACCTTAAAATACCCACCATCAGACATAGCTAAGTGATAAAATACTAGACACAGAAGGTCTCTGTCTTCTTGATTGCAATGACTATCATTAAAACTAGAAGGAAAAATAAGGAATTTCTCTAACAAACAAACACTAAAAGAATACAGCAATGCTAAACTCATTCTTAAAAACCTGAAGGGCCCCTGTAATAGGAAAGCAGTAAAAAGATACGGGATGGAGGAACTCACAATTGCAAAGCAATCACTTAAAAAAGCCAGTACACAGATCTAAAAGGCGGGGTGGGGGTTGGGGGGAGACCTATTGTAAAACCACAAGGAACAGCAAAGGGGTAAACAGGGGATTACTTGTTTTAGATCAGTAAAGACAAACACGACTAGTATCCACGAGGATGCAGGTTCAATCCCTGGCCTCACTCAGTGGATCAAGGGTCTAGTGTTGCCGTGGACTGTACGTAGGTAGCAGACAAGGCTAGGATCTGGCATTGCTGTGGCTGTGGCATAGGCTGGCAGGTATAACTCTGATTCAACCTCTACCTTGAGAACTTCCATATACCAGGGGTGCAGCCCTAAAAAAGCAAAAAAATAAAATAAATAAGTAAATAAATAAAGGATAAACATGATCTTAAAAAGGACATCAAAATCGTAAAATGTGGGGAAGGAAAATAATTAAATCTAGACTCTTTTTTATAGAATACGTTTGAGCCTATATGACTGTCAGGCTAAAGCAAGCGGATACAAGATAGAATTAACGTACATGAAAAACAGGGCGACCACATCCAAACCAAGCAATACATTCACAACAAATAAAGGAAGAGGACACGAACATAAAATAAAAGGAAATCATCAAGCCAAAAAAGCAAAAACAACAAAGAAGAAACAAAATCAACTGGAAAACAAGCTTTAAAATGTCAATAAATACATATCTATCAATAATTACCTTAAATGTCAAGGGACTGAATGCTCCAGTCAAAATCATAGAGTGGCAGATTGGATAAAAAAACAAAATCCTACAATATGCTGCCTACAAGAGGCTCATTTTAGGGCAAAGTACACATATAACTTGAATACGATGGGATGGAAAAAGATATTTCATGCCAACGGACAAGACAGGAAAGCAGGAGGTGCAATACTCATATCAGGCAAAATAGACTTTAAAACGAAGGCCATAAAGAAAGACAAAGAAGGACGCTATTTAGTGGAAAATGGATCCTTTCAAGAAGAGGATGTTACATTCGTCAATATATATGCCCCTAATATAGGAGCACCCAGAAACATACAACAAATACTAGCAGACATAAAAGGAGAAATGGATGGGGCTACACTAATCGTAGGAGACGTTATCACCCCACTCACATCAATGGACAGATCTTCGAGAAGAAAATCAATAAGGCTACAGAAATCCTAAATGACGCAATAGAGAAGTTAGACTTAATTGATATTTTTAGGACATTACTGACACAAAATCAGAATAAGCCTTCTTTTCAAGGGCACATGGAACATTCTCAAGGATTGACCACATAATGGGGCACAAAACTAACTTCAAAAAATTTAAGAGAGTAGAATTTTTTTTCTTTTTATGGCTGCATTTGTACCTAATGGAAGTTCCCAGGCTAGGGGTTGAATCAGAGCTACAGCTGCTGGCCTGCCCCACAGTCACAGCAATGCCAGATCTGAGCCGCATCTGCAACTTACACCACATCTCACAGCAATGCGAGATCCTTTAATCTACTGAGCAGGGCCAGATATCAAACCTGCCTCCTCACAGATATCACTTGGGTTTGTTTCTGCTGAGCCACAACAAGAACTCCAAGAGCATTGAAATTATTTCAAGCATCTTCTCTGACCCCAAGAGAAGTTTACTAGCTTCATTACTAGTCATGAAACTAGTAATCAACCATAGGAAAAGAAATGAGAAAAAAACTGACTACATGGAGACTAAACAACATGCTACTAAAGAAAACCAATGGATCAGGAATTCCCGTTGTGGCACAGAGAAAGCAAATCTGACTGTGAACCATGAGGTTATGGGTTCGAACCCTGGCCTTGCTCAGTGCGTTAAGGAGCCAGCATTGCCACGAGCTGTGGTGTAGTTCATAGACGTGGCTTGGATCTGGCACTGCTATGGCTGTGGGGTAGGTTGGCAGCTGTAGCTCCAATTAGACCCCTAGTCTGGGAACCTCCATATGCCAAAAAAAAAAAAAAAAAAAAAAAAAAACAACCAATGGATCAATGAGGAAATTAGATGGGAAATTTAAAAATGTCTCAAGACAAATGATAATGAAAACACAAACATTCAAAATTTATGGGATGACACAAAAGGAGTGCTTAGAGGAAAGTTCATAGTGATACAGGCCTTCCTCAAAAAAACAAAGAAAAAAATCTCAAATCAACAACCTAACCCACCACCTCAATGAATTAGAGAAGGAACAAACAAACCCTAAAATCTGCATAAAAAGGAAATCATAAAGATCAGAGGAAATCAATCAAATAGAGATTCAGAAAAAAAAATAGAAAAAAATCAATAAATCCAAGAGCTGGTTCCTTGAATATGTAAACAAAATTGACAAACCTCTGGCCAGACTCACCAAGAAGAGGAGAGAAGAAAACCAAATAAACAAAATAGGAAATGAAAAAGAAGTCTCAAAGGATACTACAGATACAAAAATCCGTAAGATAATACTATGAACAATTATATGCCAACAAATATGACAACCTAGAAGAAGTGGACAACTTTCTAAAGACTTACAGCATGCCAAAACTGAATCAAGAAGAAATAGATCAACAGAACAAACTGATCACTAAAAATGAAATCGAATATGCATTAAAAACATTCCCTACAAACAAAAGTCCAGGACCAGATGGCTTCACAGGCAAATTCTACCAAACATACAAAGAGGAACTTATACCCATCCTTCTTAAACTTCTCCAAAAGAAGAAGGAACACTCCCAAAGACATTCTATGAAGCCACCATCACCCTAATACCAAAACCAAAGATACTACCAAAAAAGAAAATTCTAGGCAAATATCTTTGATGAATATAGACACAAAAATTATCAACAAAATTTAGCCAACTGAATCCAATAACATATAAAAAAGATCATATACCACAACCAAGTGGGATTCATCCCAGGTTTACAAGGATGGTTTGACATGGCAAATCAATCAATGTCATAAACCACATTAACAAAAGAAAAGTCAAAAACCACATGATCATCTCAATAGATGTAGAAAAAGTATTTGACAAAATCCAACATCCATTCATCATAAAAACATATGGGTATACCAAAGTGGGTATACAGGGAACATACCTTAACATAATAAAAGCCCTTTATGACAAACCCACAGCCAATATAAAACTCAATGGAGAAAAGCTGAAAGCCTTCCTTCTAAAATCTGGAACAAGACAAGGATGCCCACTCTCACCACTTTTATTCAATGGAGTATTGGAAGTCCTAGTCATAGCAATCAGACAAACAAAAGAAATAAAAGGTATCCAATATGGAAGAGAAGAGGTAAAACCATCACTGTATGGAGATGACATGATACTATATATAGAAAACACTAAGGACTCCACCCAAAACTACTCGAACTGATCAATGAATTGTACCAGGATACAAAATTAATATTCAGAAATCAGTTGCATTTCTGTATACTAACAATGAGATATTAGAAATGTAATACAAAAATACAATACCTTTTAAAATCATACCCCTAAGCTGGCACAACCACTACAGAGAACAGTATGCAGGTACCTTAGAAAACTATACATACCATACAACTACCATATCACCCAGCAGTCCCACTCTTGGGCATATATCTGGACAAAACTTCCCTTGAAAAAGACACATGCACCTGCATGTTCATTGTAGCACTATTCACAATAGCGAAGATATGGAAATAACCTAACTGTCCATCGACAGATGATTGGATTAGAAAGATGTGGTGCATGCTTCTCAGCCATAGAAAAGAATGAAATAATGCCATTTGCAGCAACATGGATGGAACTAGAGACTCTCATACTGAGTGAAGTAAGTCAGAAAGAGAAAGACAAATACCATTTGGTATCACATATCTGGAATCTAATATATGGCACAAATGACCCTTTCAACAGAAAAGAAACTCATGGACTTGGAGAATAGACTTGTGGTTGCCAAGGGGGAGGGGGAAGGAAAGGATGGGGTTCTTAGGGTTAATAGATGCAGGCTATTGCCTTTGGAATGGATTAGCAATGAGATCCTGCTGTATAGCACAGGGAACTATATCTAGTCACTTTTGATGGAGCATGATGGAGTACAACGTGAGAAAAATAATGTATATATCTATGTGTGACTGGGTCACTTTGTTGTACAGTAGAAAACTGACAGAACACTCTAAACCAACTATAACAGAAAAAATAAAAATCATTTTAAAGAGAGCAGTTTGGTGAATTAATAAGCAAATGAGTAATATAAAGATAAAGAAGAGTAATCACTATGGTTGTAAATTGAAAACAACCCAAGAAAAAATCCCGTAACAATATTTACATGCACTGCGTCACTTCAGACTATGGTCAACAGGAGTGAACTAGCAAGTCTTAAGGCTACCCCTGACACCAGTAATAAACAAAGTGTGTAAATCAAAAGGAAAAACTTACCTCTCTAACCAGGTTTGGAGTCTGAACCTTTCCATTACAAATTGGGAACCAAAACAAACAAACAAAAAAATTGGGAACAATAGCATGTACAAAACAGTGGGCACTCCATCTCAGAGGACATGTTGGAGAACCCAGGTTAAAGAAAGTTTTCTATCTCATGGAGAAAACAACATTCTTCTTAACCCAATTCTCTTCATTTAACAAACCTTATAATGAAATTATGGTAACCATCTGGAAGACAGTAACAAGGCAATATCAAAAGAAGGAAAGGAAA
This sequence comes from Sus scrofa, assembly GCF_054392235.1. Taxonomy (NCBI): domain Eukaryota; kingdom Metazoa; phylum Chordata; class Mammalia; order Artiodactyla; family Suidae; genus Sus; species Sus scrofa. The sequence goes on along the minus strand of NC_139389.1, from coordinate 28,691,796 downwards.
CAAAGAAATATTGATTCCTAGGAAATACATCTCCAAAAACAAAAAACAAAAAAACAAAAACAGGTCAAAAAATTACCAATTTCATCCTGAAGTTGTCCTGAAAAGTAAGTAAAAAATATTCATGTCAATGTCAGGGAAACCATCGCAGAAAGCAGAAAGAAGAGGAAATTTTTCAGCCATGGAATTCCTAATTCAAAAGCGACACCAAAATAACATATTTAATAAAACAAAATAATTTTCTAACAAATCTTATCCTGGTAGTAATGGATTGAAATTGATTTTTTAGTTTTGCAGATGTTTCTGACTATGTCATATTGAACAAGCTGTCTTTCAGTCGAAGCATTACTTTTATAATTAGTGTGAAACACATGTATCAATCCTGAAAATGTCTTTTAGAAGATGCCTCAGCCACTGAGAAAATGGATAACTCATGTCCAGGTAAAGGTTTTTGCAAGTGTAATAGATTCTAATCCTTTGCATTTAACAAAACTGTGATAAACATTAATTTAGCTGTCATTTGGGCTTTCAAAATTAGCTCTGATATTGTCATCTACTGAACACTATGATGTGATCATCTACTGCAGAAAGTCAAAGAACTAAGCAACATGGCTCCAATCACATTCTCTTTCCATTCCTATTAACTTACATGGTGGTAAAGAATTTCTCAGCAAACAAATCTTTTAAAATCAAAGAGCAAAGAAATGGAATAAAATTGATGTTGAGACTGACCCATGTATTTGGAGGAAACAAATTTAAAAAATGAGTCAGTGGAGGGAAATGAACAGGACGATTATATAAGCAAAACATTAGAAAGCTGTGCACTTGTTCTTAATCTTTTCTATAATGTGACAGAAGGCTTTCTTGATGTCCCTTACAGACCTTTTGTGCAAATTTCAAGAGATGAGTTCATCTATAGAACTGACATTGTTTTTTAAAGGACAGTAATTGGACATCCTTATGATTTAAGAATTCATGCTTTTACATACTGCACACACTTTTCCTTGTCCTATAACACTCTTGGAGGAAAACTCTCTGGCAGTGTTATAGCCACTGTGTGGTCTTTTTTACATCTCTCCCTGTGTTCACTAGACTAAAGCATCAATTAATGCTGATCTTTGTCTTCCAAGTTATAACCTTCTTAAATTTAGATGCCTTTAGTACATATTTCCTCACTTAAAAAAGGCGGGGGGGGAGAATAATGCAATCTCACATACATTCCTCTTGAGTAAAAACTCATCATTCTAAATTGAATAACACAAAAGGTATAAATGGGAAGACGTGTTGTGTGAAAGTGAAGATTGATCTAAATTTAAAGGGCCTATGTTGGAGAAAACCGACATATCTGAACCTTAAAATACCCCAAACGTGACACATCTCTTAGTGATAAAATTCTATTCACGGAAAGACCCTGTCTCCTTGATTGCAATGACTAGAAATAAGAAAGAGGCAATAACTGCATAAATTAAGTGAACCTGAATTGGAAGGATAAGATACTGACATAAAATCATGTAAAAACATGTCTCTGCCTGAGTTAAGGCAGATGATCATTAAGAGTTTCAAGGGTATGAGAAATAGATGAGAGAATAACAAGGTACACAGTGGAATTCATTATGTTACTTGCCGTTTGCCCGTGCTCTCTCCTCGGAAAAGTAAAAAAAAAAAAAAGAAGAAGAAAAGAAAAATAGAGATGAGGAATTCATTCCATATAAAAGCATAATGTCAGAAAGGAAGGAGAACAAAATTTGGAGCCATTTTCATAGTTTGCTCTGTGGTGCAGCGTGACCCATGGTTGTGAAAACTGTAACCACAAGGTTCCAAAGGACATCTTACCAATCAAAGACAGTGTGGTTTTCCATCCCCCTCCTCCCACTCCTCTGTGCAAGAGGAACTAAATTAGGAAGTGAAACTCTAAGAGAATGTAAGCCAGGAATTTGGAGGGAGGCCCAATGTCAACCATTCCTCTGTCACTGGGCCATCCTTGTTCATAATAAAATTCAAATGTACACACATGCACATGACAGGTCCTTAGAAAGTGATGAGGAAGCACATTTCACATAAAGTTTTCAGTACTGAGAGATATACTTCAACTTTCTTTAAGACATATAATTCTTCTAAAAACTTTTAATGGGATTTGCTCTTTGCTGTTTGGGTAATTGTGTAAATAAAAATGTAAAAGAATACAGAACAACCATAGGGTTGGATTTTGTTTAGAAAACAGGCAAACTTAAGTAACATATTTTAGATAACCTGGAATATTTGGTTCACATGATCAAGAACAGTGGAAGAGTGACATCCAAGTTCACTCTTGACTAATGAATAATATCATGTACTACTTAGGCCTTGAAAAAACCTAACTGAGGAATTCCCGTTGTGGTGCAGTGGTTAACGAACCTGACTAGGAACTTTGAGGTTGCAGGTTTGATCCCCAGCCTTGCTCAGTGGGTTAAGGTTCCAGCATTGCCGTGAGCTGTGGTGTAGGTCGCAGACGTGGCCCGGATCCCGCGGTGCTGTGGCTCTGGTATAGGCTGGCAGCTACAGCTGCAACTGGACCCCTAGCCTGGGACCTCCATATGCCACGGGAGCAGCCCTAGAAAAGGCAGAAAGACCAAAAATAATAATAATAATAATAATAATAATAATAAAATTTTTTTAAAAACTTAACTCAGCAGTTTTGGTGCTTTCTCTTATCACTTAGGTCTTTGAAGAGGTATCAATTGTGTAGTAATGGTCCCTCTGACTTGGAATACATGACAGAACCACTATGTTTGGATGTTTTCTAGAAATATATCTCTAGAATAGAAACCATCTCCCTATCAGCTTAATGACTTTTATCTCACCAACTTCTTCATGAAATTGTGGCAAGTGACAGAAGAAGCCAGTCCTTATAGGAAAAGCATGGTATGAAGTGAAGAGAAAAGGAATGGAAATGCAGAGGAGGTGGGCAAACAGAAATTGAACAGAATTAACATGGGACAGGTCCAATGCCAAAATATTGAGGTAGAAATAGTAGACATGCAGGAGAAAGGCACGCTAACACAAGCTAAACAGATGAAAAGTCAGACAATGCTAAATGTTGAAACAGTTATTTTAAAGGGGATCAAGAGTAATGGGATATCAGAAATATTTACCAATTTTTTCCCGAAGTTCTTCTGAAAATAAAAAAAGGAAAGGTAAATGTAAGTGTCATAGGAAAGAACATAAAATTTGAATTAATTCTTGTGTTAGGGTATTAAAGTATCATTTCAGAGGATAACTTTAGAATTTAGTTATTTACTTTCAATGCAATTTACCTCATTGAAAAAAAGTATGTTAAAGATCCAAAAAGGTTAGTAGATGCAAACTTTTACATTTGGAATGGATAAGAAATGGGGTCCTACTATACAGCACAGGGAGGAATGTCCAGTCTCTTGGGGCAGAACATGATGTAAGATGGTATGTGAAAAAGAACATATATATGATTGGGTCACTATACTGTACAGCAGAAATTTACACAGCACTATAATTCAACTATACTCTAATTTTAAAAATTCAATAGGTAGAGCAATTTGATGAATTAATAATTGAATACGTAAAAATGAAAATGAAAAATGGGTTATAACTATGGTCAGAAATTGAAAATAACCAGGCAAAATCAGGCAAAAATATTTACATACAATGAATCACTTGAGAATATAGTCAAGGGAAACAGAATAACAAGTCTTAAGATTATACTTTGCTACAGTATGTTCAGAGTGTTTAAAAGCCAGTAAAAGAAGGAACTTCAACACTGAAGTTTGATCTGCTTTCTTAAGAATTAGTATGTTGGGGTTCCTGTCGTGGCACAACAGAAATGAATCCGACTAGGAACCATGCGGTTGTGAGTTCAATCCCTGGCCTCACTCAGTGGGTTAAGGATACAGCGTTGCTATGAGCTGTACTGTAAGTCGCAGACAAGGCTCAGATCTGGCATTGCTGTGGCTGTGGTGTAGGCCAGGGGCTGTAGCTCCGATTAGACCCCTAGCCTGGGAACATCCATATGCTGTGGGTGAGGCCTTAAAAAGACAAAAAGACCAAAAAAAAGAGAGAATTAGTATATTATCATGTGCACAGCAATGAGCTCTCTGATTCAAAGCATGTACTGAAGAATTAAGTAGAGGGAAGTGTTCTAGAAGTCATCATCATCTTCATCTCAACAACCTTAATATTAAAGTACAGTAAGTACCTGGAAGATAGAAGAATTCTGAAAATATATAGCAAATGAAGGGAAAGGGAGAAAAAAAGATGGAGGAAGAGGATGAGAAGGGATATTAATATGGGAGAATTCCAGGAAGCAAAAAGGAAAGGCACAGAGCAATTTGAAATTCATGAAAACAAAGAGCAAATGTAAGGGTAGGTAAAGAGTTGAAAACTGCCAATATAGCATAAATTGGTAGGATAAATACAATGAGAGGAAGTTAATAAAAGACAAAAATAGAGAGTTTGGAAAAGTGCACATGGTCATGAAAAAGGGAGAAAAATAAGTGAATTTTCTCAAATTACTGAATAAGAGGAGAATGTTGAAGAAGTATCAGAGAGACCAATTTTATCCCATAAATGTTTCTTTATGGAAGACATACTGTTTTCCACAACTGTTTTTTGGGGATTGTTTTGTTTTTGCTTTTGTTTTTGTTTTTAGGGCCGCAGTTTCAGCATATGGACATTCTCAGGCTAGGGCTCGAATTGGAGCTACAGCTGCCAGCCTATAACATAACCACAGCAATGCCAGATCGGAGCCACATCTGCGACCTACACTATAGCTCATGGCAATGCCAGATCCCTAACCCTCTGAGCGGGGCCAGGGATGGAACCCTCATCCTCATGGGTTCATTTCGCTGAGCCACAACTGGAACTCTCCAAAACTGTTTTAAAGGTAACAAAAGCAAAATTTTTTACAGATATTGCCTTAATTTTTTTATCCTTTTTCATAAAAGTGACTTTAGGCTTCATTTACATCCCTTCAAAGTTTTTACTAAATATGCAGGTTAGTTCATATTCTTGAGTTCACAGACTTTTTTAAGGCAAAAAGTTGCAAGGGGAGTTTTCTGAAGCTTTTTACATTTGATACAATATGTGATGTAATATGATATAATGATGTAATCAGATATAATATGTATATCTGCACTGTCTTACTTTACTGAAGAATAGTATTTCTTTGGCTATCATTAATAAGTCAACAAATAACAAATGCTGGAGAGGGCATGGAGAAAAGGGAACCCTCCTACACTGCTGGAGGGAATGGAAGTTGGTACAACCACTATGGAAAACAGTATGGAGGTACTTCAGAAAACTAAATATAGAACTATCACATGATCCAGCAATCTCACTCCTGGGCATATATCCAGAAAAAAACTATCATTCAAAATATACATGCACCTGTATGTTCAATGCAGCACTATACACAATAGCCAAGACATGGAAACAATCTAAATGTCCATCAACAGATGATGGATTAAGAAGATATGGTACATATACACAATGGAATACTCTCGGCAATAAAAAAGAACAAAATAATGCCATTTGCAGCAACATGGGTGCAACTGGAGATTCTCATACTAAGTGAAGTCTTCCCCAGAAGGAGAAAGACAAATACCATACAATATCACTTATATATGGAATCTAAAATTTGGTACAGATGAACCTATCTAACAAACAGAAACAGATCCACAGACATGAAGAACAGACTTGTGGTTGCCAGAGGGGAGGGGGATGGAGTGGGATGTACTGAGAGTTTGGGGTTAGTAGATGCAAACTATTACATTTAGAATGGATAAAAAATGAGGTCCCGCTGTATAGCACAGGAAACTATATCCAATCTCATGTGATAGAACATGATAGAAGATAATATGTGAAAAAGAATATATATACATCATATACGTGACAAAGAATATATATACACATTATATATTATATATATATATAAGAATGTACATATATGTGTACAACTGGGCCACTTTGCTATACAGCAGAAATTGACAGAACACTATAAATCAACCGTAATAAAAATTTTTTAAATAAAACATAATTTTTAAAAAATATTTCTTGGTGTTTATACTTCTGCATGGCACTTTTCCCCTCTTTCTTGCATTTTTAACACCTCACTCACCTAGTCTTCATCTCTTTCTTTCAAGTTTTAGCCATCCATCTTTCAATTACATATCCTCTGGTTTAATTTTCCTCATAGGAATAATTAGGTTCTTATTACCTGTACCCATTCCAGGAAGGAAAACCTTATTATTTCTAAACTAAACATCACAAAAGAAAGAAAAATAAAGCACTACCTGACATGTGAATTTGTTGCTGAATCAAATGACCTTAAGACAACATTTATCGGAGTTTCCTTCGTGGCTCAGTGGTTAATAAATCCAACTAGGAACTATGAGGTTGCGGGTTCGATTCCTGGCCTCCTCAGTGGGTTAAGGATCTGGCATTACCATAAGCTGTGTTGTAGATCGCAGACACAGCTTGGATCCTGCATTGCTATGGCTCTGGCATAAACCAGCAGCTACAGCTCCTATTAGACCCTTAGCCTGGGAACCTCCCTATGCCACAGCTGTGGCCCTAGAAAAGATGAGGAAAAAAAAAAGACATTTATCAACATTTATTCATATAGCTATTAAAAATACCATAAATCATAAGTCTACTAGTAATAAGATTTGCCTGATGGAAGTGAGTTCTCTACATAAGATTCAAAGGACAGTAAAAGCTATAGAATTAACAATAAGAGAAACTGAATTATGAAATAAAACTACAAACTTTAGTTGTAAAGAGAAAACAAGGCAAAATTATATAAAGTATACGTATCTTGGATTTGAGAAAGATGCTCATCAACAGTTGAAAAATGTAGAAGAATCAGATGAAACAAAGATTATGTGCCCAGATTGCAATAAATTAGTAATATTTGCTTTTTAATATACCCATCTGAAAAAGAAAGGAAGAACAACATTGGAGAGGAAGAAAAAACTTGAAAACTACAGTTTTATCTCTGGTGCAAAATGACCTACATTTCTGAGAACTAGAACCATAAAGTTCTAAAAGTTTCTTCACCAACCATAAATTATTTTGACTTCTATCTCTTGCTTGCTGTGAAAAGCACATTTTAGTCCTTATTTTAAGAAAACTAAACCAATAGAGGTGGAATAAAACTTTCTCCAGAATAGCCAATGCCAATCATTCATCTTGCATTGAGTCTTTAACCATTTTGAGAAAAAAATACAAACAGATCATTCAAAAGTGATGAATAAACATGCAGTAATGGCACTCATTCACCAATAATTATATCTTTAACATTACTCATATTGTGTGTTCTAAATAAATTAAGGTGATATATTCCTAAATTTTAGTCTATATGAAAACATAAGTAAAATTGAAAAAATACTGTCCAGGTAAGGAAGGATATTAAACTTTATGATTATGTTAGGATCTTATGGAAACATTCTAGACAATAGCTTCTCATGTCACTCACATCAAAAAAATCAAAAGATATACTCTAGCATATTTTTTGTTCTCTGAATAACATCATGGCTCTATGTATTTATTTATAGTGAAACATAATATACATACTGAGAAGGATATCATATAGATGATAGATGGTTAGATAGTTAGATGTAAGTATACAATTTTAAAGACTAATGTAACATTGCACCAGGTTGAGAAGTATAGTATGGTCAGACCCTCAGCACCTCCTTAATTACCTCTCCAATCACCAATCCCTCCATAACCTCAGAAGTAAATACTACCTTAAATTCTAAAATATTCTAAATTCTTTTTTTTTTTTTGTCTTTTTGCCATTTCTTGGGCCGCTCCTGCGGCATATGGAGGTTCCCAGGCTAGGGGTCTAATCAGAGCTGTAGCTACCAGCCTACGCCAGAGCCACAGCAACGCAGGATCCAAGCCGCATCTGCAACCTACACCACAGCTCATGGCAACGCCAGAACCTTAACCCACGGAGCAAAGCCAGGGATCAAACCCTCAACCTCATGCTTCCTAGTCGGATTCGTTAACCACTGCGCCACGACGGGAACTCCTCTAAATTCTAAAGTAATACTTTGATATTCTTTTAATATGATTTTTGCTGAATTAATAAAGAAAAGTATCAAAACATTGAGAAAAAAATTATCTCAATTTCATAAGGATAAAAATAAATCTCTCTATATATAATTATCAACAAACATGTATTTTTGTATAGGAACGTCTGAAGATTACACAATAAACTTAACAAGAATTACTGTCTAAAGAGTGTGATTAAGAATTAGAAGCCATGGGAAGATTTTTGTTTTTTACTATTGAGGTTCAGTTTATTTGAATACTTTGCGCTATACATAAAACTTTTATACAACCAAAATTAATAACAAAGAACCTAAAATGACTCAGGACTGTACATCTTGCAAATCTAAACCTATGAACTGGCAGCAAATCCCACATATCAGGTTTGCCACACAGGAGTCATCCCACCAAATATCTCTGTGAACAATTCTACCAAAATGGACATAGTCTATGTAGACAATGATTTTTTTTCTATAGTTACGAACAATTGTCCTTTCTAACAGAATATTCTCCGATGATATTAACAACTCAAAAGAAAGATCTCAGATACATTTCTTTTACTTGACCCTGTAAAAAATTTTTAAAAAGTATAATGGCATATATATTAATAGAGTGCACAATAGTATAGTATAATAGTTATCATAGGCATGGAGACTGAATGAGATTGTATCAGGATAGTTCTCAGGATACCATTTTTTTTCACAGAACTCCCTTTCTTACAATGTTCTTACTATCTGAAAAAACTCACAGAACTCAAGAAAGTAACAAGGTTAATAGGACAAGGTCAAAAATAATGTCATAAGTGCCTCAATAAATGAGAGCCTATAGTTGAAGGTGGAATATAGAAGATGGGCAAGGACGTCAGATTGCATGGATTGGATCCTGGTTGGATTTCAGATTCGAGTTTCTTACTACTAGAAAGTGCTGAGAGTGATAAAGAGATGTATGTAACAAGAAAGAAAGAGAAATGAGAAAAGAGAAGGTGACTATCTTATTTATATAAATACTGTCACTCGAAATAGTGTCATAAAATTTTCATGAAAGACTGGATATGAAATTGTATTCAAAGGATTATGCTATATAAACAAAATTTAAAACTAATACTATTTTGCAGATCATCGCATTTTTCCTTAAAACTTAGATCTTGAGGCACTTACAAAGTCCACTCCCTGTACCACTGTTTAATTTAATTTTATTGAAGTACAGTTGATTTACAGTGTTAATTTCTGCAATCACTATACAGCAAAGTGATTCAGCTTTACATATACATATACACATATCCATTTCTATATAGGTTATTACAGAACATTAAGTATATGTCCCTGTGCTATACAGCAAGTCTTCATTGATCATCCATTCCATATACAAAAGTCCTGCACTATTTTTAACTCTGTATTTTTAACCTCAGAATGCATTGCATTTTCCCTATGATTTCTTACCTTTCTTTTTGTGCTTTCTCCAGATTTTGTAGAGCAAAAAAGGTCCCAGGGCAGTTCCCAAAATGCAAAGGTTAGCTTTAATTGCAACTTGGATCCATAAAGTTATCTGAAAGAAAATCCCACAGGTACCTTCATTTAGATCTACTTTATACTAACATCATTCTTCTTCTCTGCTTACACTGGATTTAATTTGCTCTTCTTTTTCAGTTCCCTAATAGAAGTTTAGATGGTTGGCTTTAGATCTTTCTTTTCTAATACATGCATTCAATGCTACAAATTTTCCTTTAAGCACTGCTTTCACTGAACACTCAAATTTTGTTTTCATTTTTAATTAATTCAAAACATTGCTTAATTTCTCTTGAGAGTTTTTTCTTTGAACTATGTGCTATTTAAAATGTGTTGTTTTGGAGTTCCCGTCGTGGCTCAGTGGTTAATGAATCCAACTAGGAACCATGAGGTTGCAGGTTCGACCCCTGGCCTTGCTCAGTGGGTTAACGATCCGGTGTTGCTGTGAGCTGTGGTGTAGGTTGCGGACACGGCTCAGATCCTGCGTTGCTATGGCTCTGGCATAGGCCGGCCTCTACAGCTCAGATTAGACCCCTAGCCTGGGAACTTCCATATGCCACGGGAGCAGCCCTAGAAAAGACGAAAAGACAAAAAAATAAAATAAAATAAAATGTGCTGTTTAATCTCCAAGTATTTAGGGCTTTTCCAGCCATCTTTCTGTTATTGGCTTCCAATTAAATTCCATGGTGGTCTAAGAGCAGATATTTATGATTTCTGTTTTTTCAAATTTATTCAGATGTATCTTATATTCCAGAAGGTGGTCTACCTTAGTGACTGTTCCACATGACCTTGAGAAGAATGTGTTTTTGGATGCAGTTGGATAAAGTAGTCTGTAGGTGTTCATTATATCCAGTTGATTGATGGTATTGCTGAGTTGAACTATATCCTTAGTGATTTTCTGCCTGCTGGATCTGTCTATCTCTAATAGAGAGGTATTGACATTGCAAATTTTAATAATGAGTTTATTTTTTCTTTGCAGTTCTATCAGTTTTTTATTTCCCCAATACATTATTTTTTTTTACTGTACAACATGGTGACCCAGTTACACATACATGTATACATTCTTTTTTTCTCATATTATCATGCTCCATCGTAAGTGACTAGACATAGTTCCCAGTGCTACACAGCAGGATCTCATTGCTAATCCATTCCAAAGGCAATAGTCTGCATCTATTAACCCCAAGTTTTGATTTGAATATTTTGACAGTCTTGTTAGGCACATCATACTGAGGATCATTGCATCTTCTTGGAGTATTATTTGCCCCTTTATCATTACTTATTCTCATCTTTATTCCTGATAACTTTCCTTGGTCTGAAGTCTGCTCTGTCTGAAATTAGTATAGCTACTCTCTCTTTTAATTAGAGATGAATGATTTTTATTTTTCCATTATAGTTGGTTTACACTGTTCTGTCAATTTCTAATTTTTTTTTTATTTTTTTATTTTTTTTTGTCTTTTGTGTTTTGTTGTTGTTGATATTTCTTGGGCCGCTCCCGCGGCATATGGAGGTTCCCAGGCTAGGGGTTGAATCGGAGCTGTAGCCACCGGCCTACGCCAGAGCCACAGCAACTCGGGATCTGAGCCGCGTCTGCAATCTACACCACAGCTCACGGCAACGCTGGATCGTTAACCCACTGAGCAAGGGCAGGGACCGAACCCGCAACCTCATGGTTCCTAGTCAGATTCGTTAACCACTGCGCCACGACGGGAACTCCTCTAATGTATTTTTAATCTATGTTTCTTCATATTTAAAGTGGATTTCTTATAGCCAACATACAGTTGGGTATTGTTTTTTTATCCACTCTGACAATCTCTATTAAATGCAATGCTGTTATTATAAATTTGAAAACACTATTGTCATTAGATCAATTAAGAATAAGAAAAATAAAAGTTTTTCTTTTACCTTCACTTATTCCTTCTCCAATGTTCTTCCTTTCTTTATGTAAATTCAAGTTTTTGACCTATATCATTTTCCTTCTCTCTAAAGAACTGCTTTTAACATTTCTTGCTAGGCATATCTACAGGCAACAAATTTTATCAACTCTTGTCTTAGAAAGTTTTTATTTTTCTTTCACTTTTAAATTTTTTTTTTTTTTGTCTTTTTGTCTTTTGTTGTTGTTGTTGTTGCTGCTATTTCTTGGGCCGCTCCCGCGGCATATGGAGGTTCCCAGGCTAGGGGTTGAATCGGAGCTGTAGCCACCGGCCTACACCAGAGCCACAGCAACGCGGGATCCGAGCCGCGTCTGCAACCTACACCACAGCTCACGGCAACGCTGGATCGTTAACCCACTGAGCAAGGGCAGGGACCGAACCCGCAACCTCATGGTTCCTAGTCAGATTCGTTAACCACTGTGCCACGACGGGAACTCCTCTTTCACTTGTAAAAGGTAATTTCTCAGAGTATAGAATTCCAAGTTAACATTTTTTCTCTCAAGACTCTAAATATTACACTCTTTTTCTCTTCTTGCTTGCATGGTTTCTAAGGAGAAGTAAAGTGTTTTTTCCTCTGAATTCTTTCAGGATTTTTTCTCTACATTTGATTTTCTGTCCTGTGAAAATGGTGTGCCTAGGTGTAGAGTTTGAGGCATTTACCCTGATAAGTGGTTTCTGAGCTTCCTGGATCTGTGGTTTGGTGTCTGACATTAATTTGGGGATTTTCATAGTCATTATTGTTTCAAATATCTCTTCTGTTCCCTTCTCTTTCTTCACTTGGACTTTCTATTATGCATATGTTACACTCCTCGTAATTGTCTCACAGTTCTTGAGTATTCTATTCTGAGGGAGGTTTTTAGCCTTTTTTCTGTTTGCTTTTCAATTTTAAAAGTTCCTATTGAGACATCCTCAAAGCCATAGATTTTTTTCCTCAGTCTTGTCCGGTCTAATAATCCCATCAAAGTCATTCTTCATTTCTGTTAGTGTTTCTGATCCTCTAGCTTTTGTTTCTTGGTTATTAGAATTTATATATCTCTGCTTATATTATCAATCTTTTCTTGCATGCTGTATACTTTATTTATTAGATTTCTTAGCATCTTACTTTTAATGTGTTAAATTCCTGGTTTGATAATTCCAACATCCTTAGTTTCTGATGCTTACTCTGTCTCTACAAACTGTTTTTCACCATTTAGTATATCTTGTCATTTTTGCTTGATAGCCATGCATGGATAAAAAGAACTTCTATTTTACAAATAGAATATTGTAATATGTTGATAATGTGTGGGGGCAGGGGAAGTGTTCTATAGGCCTATAACTAGGTCTCAGTTTCTGCTGAGCCTATACTCTAGACTATAAATTTCACACATGGGAAGTTCCCATCGTGGCTCAGCAGTAATGAACCTGATTAGTATCTATGAGGTTGCTGGTTTGATCCCTGGCCTCCCTCAGTGGGTTAAGGACCCGATGCTGTGAGCTGTACTGTAGGTTGGAGACGCAGCTCAGATCCTGTGTTGCTGTGGCTGTGACTGTTGTGTAGGCCAGCAGCTACAGCTCCAATTTGATCCCTTGACTGAGAACTTCCACATGCTACAGGTGCGGCCCCAAAACGTGAAAAATAAATAAATAAATAAATTTCACACATGCCTCATAGTTCTCCCCACCCCTTTGGAGGGGCAGAATGACTTTAGTGGGTTGGAATTAGGTATTTCCCTTCCTCCAGATCAGCTAGTTTCTCCTGAAGGCAGGCCTTGTTAAGATTTGAATGCTCTGGTATATTTCAAAATGGTTCATTTCCTTCTCTTCCTGCCAGAAGCATAAGAGGATTTTTCTCCTATAATCACTGTGGGAACCTAATTAAGCTCTGAGGTAAAATTCACAAAAGTATGTGGGCACCCAATATCTGGGTCCCCTTGGAGTTCTCTCTCAACTTATTCATGACTGGCCTCTAAGCAATTCATCAATTCACTTGAGGTTTCCCTACCTCAGCCATGGTTCCTGCGGTTATTTGTACTGAAAGGTTTCTGCTTCATCAAGCTGTGATCCTCTGTATTAACCTACTGGTCTCTCTAATTTGGGGGTAGTGGTTTGCCCTATAATCTCACTTCTCCAATGAATTTTTTTTAAGGTTTTGATTTTTCAAATTGTTTAGCAAACTACATTTTTCTGGCCAGAGGACCAGGGAAAAGGGCTGCTCTGACTCAGAGAGTGTGTTGGGGCAAGGAGAGGAGAATTTGCCATTATTTTTCTCTCTCCCCCCACAACTCTACCCTGAAGGCAGTCACAATCACTCAAGGACCTGCACAGGCACAGACGTATGTTGGTAGTGCAACCATGTAAAATCCCCAAAGAAAATCTTCTCTCTGGCCAGAGAAACCAGGAAAAAGGGTCCAAGGAATGTGAGGGAAATTCTAATTTTTTCTATGTCCTCTCTTTGTTGCTTCACGCCAAGGGTAACCCCCAGTCAAGTGGAAGAGTGTCACAGACTGAAAGATTCCATGAAGTAATGTGAATACTCTTAAGATGAGTGAAAACATAGAACTAAGAAGAAAAATTTTAATTATAAAGAAGGAAACAAATGAAAAATTAGAACTAAAACAAAATAATACCTGAAAATTTTTGTTTGTTTTTGTTTTTTTATATATATTTTTTATTTCTTTATATATATATTTTTTCTACTGTACAGCATGGTGACCCAGTTACACATACATGTATACATTCTTTTTTCTCACATTATCATGCTCCATTATAAGTGACTAGACAGAGTTCCCAGAGCTACACAGCAGGATCCCATTGCTAATACATCCTGAAGGCAACATTCTGCATTTATTTACCCCAAGCTCCCAGTCCATCCTATTCCCTCCCCTTCCCCCTTGGCAACCACAAGTCTATTCTCCAAGTCCATGATTTTCTGTCAAAAGGTTCCTTTGTGCCATATATTAGATTCCATATATGTGATATATAGTATTTTTCTTTCTCTTTCTGACAACTTGACTCAGCATGAGAGTCTCTAGTTCCATCCATGCTGCTGCAAATGGCATTATTTTGTTCTTTTTTATGGCTGAGTAGTATTCCATTGTATATATATATATCACATCTTCCTGATCAAATCATCTATCAGTGGATATTTGGGTTCATTCCATGTTTTGGTTATTGCAAATAGTGCTGCAGTGAACATGTGGGTGCATGTGTCTTTTTAAAGGAAGGTTTTGTCCCGATGTATGCCCAAGAGTGGGATTGCTGGGTCATATGGTAGTTCTATGTATAATTTTCTAAGGTACCTCCGTACTGTTCTACATAGTGGTTATACCAGCTTACATTCCCACCAACAGTGCAAGAGGGTTCCCTTTCCTCCACACCCCCTGGACTTATTAATGATGGCTATTCTGACTGGTGTGAGGTGGTATCTCATGGTAGTTTTCATTTGCATTTCTCTAATAATCAGTGATGTTGAGCATTGTTTCAAGTGCTTGTTGGCCATCTGTATATCTTCCTTGGAGAAATGTCTATTCAGGTCTTTTGCCCATCTTTCAATTGGGTCGTTGGCTTTTTTGCTGTTGAGCTGTAAAAGTTGTTTGTGTATTTTAGAGATTAGGCCCTTGTCAGTTGCATCATTTGAAACCGAAAATTTTTAACTGACTGGATGGACTAAATAGTAGTATGACTAGGTCACATTACTGTACAGCAGAAATTGGCACAACATTGTAAATCAACAACACTTTAATTTTTCAAAAGTCAAAAAGAGAAATTGGTACAATACTGTAAATCAACTATAACAAAAATTTTTTAACTATATAAAATATATATTGGTCCTCACTTGAAGCCCTCTTTTAGTTTCCTGGTACAAAAGGAACAAAATCCATAACTCTTTAGCATGACATATAAGGCCCTAGCTGATATGTGGCCTTACCTAAATTTCCAACTTCATGTCCTACCATTTTCATCTTATTTCTATGCACGACCCCCCCAAACTGGACACTTAAGAAGCTGCACTGCCACAGAAGTATGGTGGTAAATACTGTAAATCAACTATAGGCTGACTCTTTAATGTCATGCAGGTCTCATCTCAAATGTCTCTTTGCCAGAGAAACATTTTTGACCATTCAAACCAAGTCATTTCTTCCTCAGTCATTCTGTGACCTATTTCTTTGTTTTACATGGTTCATAACACCTAGCAGTGTATGAAAATTCTGGTATACTTGCTGGCTTCCACCACTAAATTTTCTTTTTAAGGGTCTGCCCTCTCCGAAGCAGACCCTCAAACAGCTGGCTTGATGTGGCAGTGTCAAACCTACGGCTGAGTTGTGGGGAGCCTGGCGGTGCTGCTTCATGCTGGTGTGTCCCAGTGTATCCATTACATTGCCATCCTAAGTGGTACTTAGCCTCACACAGCCTCAAGCCTGGATAGCTTAGCTATTCAGTTCTCTCTCTCTCTCTCAGTCACCCATGCCTACCCACTCCAGTGGTTAGGGTGTGTATTTCTTTTTCTTTTTTTTCCTTTCTTTTTTTTTTTTGCTTTTTAGGGCTGCCCCCACAGCATATAGAAGTTCCAAGACTAGGGGTCAAATCAGAGCTGCAGCTGCCAGCCTACACCAAAATCATAGCAATTCCAGATCCAAGCCATGTCTGTGGCCTACACCACAGCTCACAGCAACGCTGGATCCTTAACCCACTAAGCAAGGACAGGAATCAAACCTGCATCCTCATGGATACTAGTTGGGTTCGTTACTGCTGAGCCACAATGGGAACTCTTTCCACCACTAAAGTTTAAGTTCCATGAAGTTGAGGTTATGTCAACTACCTAATCATTGTTCAAAGTGATCATTCTACAATGAGCATAGCACCCAGTAGGTGCTACGAACAATTTTGTAGATTGAATGAGTAACTTAACTAGTTAAATGGCAAATAATGTGCATAAGTACCTGAGACATAAAACCCCAAAGAGTTAATATTATTGTTTCCATCCAAACATTGGCCACAAGCATAATCCCATTTTCTCAGTTCAGTAATAACTGCAGAGCATTTATACATCTCATTATTTATGATGTGTCAATAAACTTATGATTGTATTTGCTGATTATTCCACACAGACCTCTGTCTTTTCAGGATCTCTTCTGAATACTCAGCTCTCTGTTTAAATGTAAATACCTAAAGGAAATCACCCCTGAACACCCTATTTGAAGTAACCAACCACCATTTACTTCTATCCCATTAGTCTGTTTTATTTTCTCCACAGTACTTAAGGGTGTCTAAAATAATGATTTATTTGTTACCTTGTTTGTAATATTGCCCTCCATACCTCTAGAAAGTAAGATATCCAAGAAGACAAGAATTTTATACACCCCATTTGCTGCGATATTTGTAAGACCTACAACAGTGTCTGGCAAATTATAAGATTTCAATAAATGTATGTTTAATGACTGTTCTTATTCCCTAAGTTCTTCCTTGAAGAAAGAAAGAAACCTCAATAGCTCAGATGTTGAAATATATTAAATAATAGCCTAATTGTAGCCAAATGAATGTATTATAATACAATGTATCATCTATTGTTTAAAGATTAAAAATTAAATATGTATCAGCTTTTCATCATGTTGTTATGTATGGGGCATTCTAATTCTGAGCGACTTATCAGACCTAGTTATTGTAACTGCCTTATAATCTCATCCTTTGAAAACATTTGAGACATTATGATATGAATTCTTGGCTCACTAATCAATTCCTAAACTGCATTTCTATTTCTTGATTGGTTCTGTTTGCCAGAAAAAAACATCCTTTGGAAGGCAACTCTAGGCATCATGTAACAAAAAAGAACAAACCTGATTCCATATTGAATCTACTCCTTTAGCTCTAACCTTTGTCTTCTGTTGTCTGTGATTAGTCCTATTGGCTCTGCACTTTTCATAAAAGAATTTTGACAATAGCCCAAAGTATATATAACAGCCTTTCTCAAAGCTCTGCCTCCCAGGCTTGACCTTTAAAGCCATATCACTTTTCATTCAAATAGAGATAAAAAGTTGCTGAACAGAAAATAACATTTGTTCTGTTAGAGGTTTGTAGGAACATTGCGACCGTATCTACATAGACAGCTATAAAAACAAAGGATTATCAAATCCCCTCTAAGAAGTCTGCAACAACCAGCCACACCCCCTCCCCTTTTAATATAAAAGAAACCTGAATTCTAATTTGAGTAAGGTGGTTCTTTGGGACATTAGTCCACCATTTTCTTGGTCTGCTGGCTCTCTGAATAAAGTTGCTATTTCTTGCCCCAACATCTCTTCTCTCAATTTATTGACCTACTGTACAGCAGGCAGTATGATCTTGGACTTACTTGGTAACAATCGGTCCAAATATATCTTATTCAAACAATTTTAACTTGCTGAAACTTTTTTTATGAATTAATTTTGGAGGGTTCAATCATTTATTGCCATATGAGTTCATCAAATATAGTACTGAGTTACCAAAGTTTTAAAAATCAATGCCAGGCAAATGAAGTACACAAGAGACACAGGAAACTAGAAAAACTCTATCACTGGGCACAAAGAGAGAAAAAATGCAAGTCATTTACAGTTCAAGCAACTGTACTGCTTGCATATTTTCTATACTTTTTAACTTTAGAAGTTCAGAAGTTCTAAATCTGGTAGATGAGAAGTACTAAATTACTAACAAAGTGAAAACTACTGCAGGTCTTGGACAATAAAGAAGATAAGCATAGTTTAATAACACTCCTTTCTTCTTTTCCTAGTCATTACAATTAGTTCTTCCCTGTAGGTGAAAACAGACCAAGGAGTTCCCTGATGGCTAAGAATTTGGTCTCATAACGTACAGCTCAGGTTACTACTATGGCTCAGGTTCAGTCCCTAGCCTGGGAACTTCTGCATGCCATGGCCAAAAAAAATAAATTTAAAAAATAAAAATCTGTTTAAAAAAGAAAATATACCCATAGACTTACCATACATATAATTAATTTCAAAAGCAGAAATATTTCTAAGAAAAACCTTCACACACTTAAAAAGAAAATCCTCCACCTTTCAGCTAATAAATGTTTCATTTGCTCATGTGATCAAGAAGCTTACATATTCTCTATTTGCCATGCTATAATTTTTTTCTCCTTCTCCTCTGATTCAATCCATTCTAAATTACAACCAATCTACTACTCACATTTTTGGTGAAGAATCCAATTTGTTTCGAAGTCATTAAAGACTCATTTGAGAGCAAATCTTGATTCCAGAGTGGCATGATTGCAGTTTTCTACTTGTTAATAGTAAGACTCAAATGAGAGAGTGAAGCAGACCTAAGCCTATACTAGGTGAGATCCTGGCAGTTCAAGACCTTTGCACTGGGTGTGTTTCTCAGTAAGATACATTTTATATCCTGCAGTTCTAAAAAAGAAAGTAGATTTAGCTTAGTCTTCAAAAAAGAAAATTTGAATGTGGCAAGGAGAATGTTTTGTTGACATACATAGTGCAATATTGATTATAAGTACTGAACTGGCAAAATACAACCTAGATTTGCGATAAACTATGCCCAGGAATAATACTGTAATTCTTTAAAGGCTTCAAGGTTAAAGATGAATCAAATAAACATGGGTAAATAATATAGGTAGTAATTTAAGTAGCCAGCATCTAAAATGCATTTAATAATCCCCAACTTCTGGTATTCACATTTTTGTGTAGTCCCCTCCCACATTTAACAAGATTGATCTGTCACTTCTAAGATTAGATTATAAGACATTGGGGCTTCTGTTGTATTGCTCTCTCAGTCTCTCTTTTGGATCACTCACTGCAGGAAACCAGCCATCATATCATGAGCAGCGCCCCTGAGGAAGTCCACATGGCTAGGAATTGAAGTCTTGTGACAACAACCATGAGAGTAAGATATCTTAGAAACACATCTTTCAGCCCTGGTCAAGCCTTCAAACAACCAAAACCCCCGTCAACAGTTTGACTGCAATTTCAGGAGACCTTAAACAAGAACCACCCAGCTAAGGTACTCTTAGATTCCTGATCCTCAGAAAATGTGTGAGATAATAAATGCTTGTTGTCTTGAGCTGGTAAACTTTGGGATAATTTGTTAACTATCATAGATACAATAATAAGACTGGACTAGCAGATGAGTCAGAAAATCTGCCATTTGTTGGTGGGCAACTTCATATGTCTCAGTCTTAAAAGGACTACACTGAGAAGGTTACTGAGATTAAATGAGTTTGTACTTAAGACAGTATCCACTACAGAGTCTTATAGTTCCTAGCCACTAAATAAAAGGGAGTTTTATTGCTCTCCTTGTTCTCCACAATGGTTTATGAAATCCCATTCACTGGCTCATTCTTCTTAGCACCACAGACCTCTTGCCTTTCCCTTATTGTCTAACTCTAAGATCTCAGCTTTGTGGTTCACCCTTCATTTTCAAGGTCCCTCTTTTTAAAAACAGAAATGTCTTTCATTTTTAATCATCAAATATTTATTAAATGCCTAATCTATAGGAAATTCTCTGTCTCAAGGGTTTCAAAAATGAAGGAAATACAATCTCTGGTCTCAAAATCTCTGGAAATTAGAAATTATTCCAGAGCCCAGATGGCCTAAGTTCCCTTCCTGAGTTTAAGGTCCTCCTTTTCATTTAAGGTCCTCATCTTCAGTACTTTACATACTGTAAAGTATTCTGAAATTTTTACAGCCTTTTGGTCCTCCTCTTCCACTCCTCTTATGTTCCTCTAAGTTCTAGTTCTTTGTTATGACACAGATTCCAGAACTTTCATAGGCCATACTCCTGTAGTCTGCTTAGGTCTGATCAACCTGAGCCAAACAATTCCTCTGCGACCCTTTGCATCCTTGCCTACAAGGGCGCCCCCCTGCCCCACATCCGAGTTCACGCTGCTCAGAAACAGTGAGCTTGGGCTGTTCATTTTATTGTGATCTTCCTCTGACAAAGAAATCCAGATGACCCTGAACCCACTGAAGATAATACATGGAAAATGGCAGTCTTGGGTATGGACTGACTCCTTCTCTGAGGCCTTCTTGACCCTGTTGGCTCAGGGGTCTTATCTTTGGGAACTTTAATATAACTGCTTTACCTTCTTTTCCTGCTGTATTTCAAATTCAATATCCTTTCTTTCACTTTCATTGATTCCTCTGGACGCCTGAGGAAAAAGACCCACATTCAGCTCAGCTCTAGAGTGAGAGTACTGATTTCTCCTTCAGTTTCTGGAGTTTGAACTGGTCAAAGAAAATAGCTATTGGAGTTCCCATTGTGGATCAGAGGTAACGAACTCGACTACTATCCACCAGGATGCAGGTTTGATCCTTGGCCGTGCTCAGTGGGTTAAGGATCTGGAGTTGCCATGAGCTGTGGTATAGTTCACAGACGTGGCTCAGATCCTGCATTGCTGTGGCTATGGTGTAGGCCAGCAGCCTTAGCTCTGATTTGACCACTAGCCTGGGAACTTCCATATGCTGTAGGTGTGACCCTAAAAAGAAAAAAAAAAAATAGCTATCTTCCAGAGCAATAGGAAAACTCCTTAGCCTGTTATCTCACTTCCTGTAATACTGCTCACTCTATAATCTTCCTCAACTATTCCCTTTATTTTCCTCATAAATGGAAAGGATCATTTTCTAAATGGCTTAAAGCAAAAACATTTCGGACACGATTCAAGGGGAATACTATTTTCCAAAGCTTGATTCAAGTGCTCCATGTGTTTATCCCTTCCTCCCCTAAGGATTATTTTATATCAGATATGAAATCCTTACCTTGACATAGAGGCCAATCTATTTACTATTCATTGTGGTGGTCCATTCAGGCAAATCTCTGAAGGCTAATTTGGTAAGAAAATTTTCTCGCATGACCTAACACCCAAAAGACTCAGTAGACATTTGCCTAATCTGCCCCAGTTGGAGGCATATCATTACATCTTAAAGTGAATTTGTGTGTTGCTTTTATGCAGTAGTCTTAATCTTCATCTAATTCATTTTCTTGGCCCCTCAGAGTTCAGTTTTCTTCAGCATTTTTCACTGTAACAGGCAGATTTATGGTTAGAGCTTTCATTCCTTCCTTCCATTCTTTCTCCCATCCTTCCTCTCTTCCTACCTCCTTTCTCTCCCTCCTCTCTTTTTTCTTTCCTCTTTCCTCTGTCTGTTTTCTATCTTTTTCCTTTTCAGTCTGCTCCCAAAGCCACCACGGTCTCTGTTCTTCATAACCATAGCAGTATATTTAATTAAGATTTTTCACTCCAATGACACATTAACAAACACTAATTAGAATGTCCCACTGTGGTTTCTCCTATTAACCACAGTAACAACCCTCATAAATATATTATTATGAGGGCTTAGTATGTGATAACTAAAATGTCTTTTCCAATGATAAAACATTTTGGTCCTCTGCTTTGGTTTTCATTAATATGAAATGAATGACCTTCAGTCAGGGGCCTGTAAAATTTTTTGATCACTGATTCATGCAAAAATTTTGAGCATTCATTTCTTATATGTGTATATTTATGTTATGCTATTCTACTAATATATATGATGGGGGGTTTTTTGTTGTTGTTGTTGTTGTTTTGTCTTTTTGCTATTTCTTGGGCCGCTCCCGCGGTACATGGAGGTTCCCAGGCTGGGGGTCTAATCAGAGCTGTAGCTGCCCGCCTACGCCAGAGCCACAGCAACGCGGAATCTGAGCCGCGTCTGCAACCTACACCACAGCTCACAGCAACGCCGGATCATTAACCCACTGAGCAAGGCCAGGGATCAAACCTGCAACCTCATGGTTCCTAGTCGGATTCATTAACCACTGCGCCACGACAGGAACTCCTAATATATATGTTTTAAAACAGAAAATGTATAAAATTTAAAGCTATAAGATAAAATTCATAAAAATAAAATTATTTTTTCCTCATATCCCAGTGGGTTGCTGTGCATACCACTGGTTCCCTCTAACCTTCTCTTGCCCACAGAGTAGGGGGTTCAGTGAGAAGGAGATCTGTCAGATTTTCCACCCTAAATCTAGGGTTCATATCATCTGAGTCACTTAGTATATGACCAAAAGGACCAACAGAAAAGCCAAGAAAATTGACAGGGAAAAAAGTGTGGGGACAGTAGGACAATGAAGAAAAAGGAAGAAAGGAGTTGAGATAGCAGAAAAGCAAGTGAAGGGAAAATGTCCATCTATACCTAAGAGGCGGCCAGAAGTTGTCTCTGATTATGACTGGGTCTAAATAAACAGGTGAGTTTTTGTTTCAGAAATAATTTTGGCTATCATCCTGACTCTACTGGGATTTGCCATTCTGGCTATTTTGTTAACAAGATGGACACGACACAAGCAAAATGGTGAGTAACAATGAGTCAAATGGAGATTCCCTGTGAAGGTCACAGAGGAAAGGATGCCACGATTCAGTCTGCACTCATTCTTATTTATCAGATATCTAGAAACTTTGCCAGTATTCTGGGAATCCATTTCAATGCATAAATCAAAGAACCTCTTACCTATTAGTAATTCTTTCTGCACTTTTAAAATCCCAAAGCTCATGCTACCAATAATGCCAACCAAAAAAAAAATCACACTGAGTTTAACAATAGTAATAACAAGAACATTTTGAAAAGAAAATCTGAGCTCTAAGGGAAATTACCTGAGGAAAAGAAAAAAGAAGCAAGAAGATACTACATTAGTAGATACTACTAGCCAGTACAACATGGAAAGCATTCAATAATTTTAGTGATTTAGTATTGGGGAGATGGTAAGAAGAAACAAAAATAGAGTAGTACTTATCAGTGAAACAGAGATGGGGCTCACAAAGGCAATGACCTATTTCTATGCCTTGAGATTGCTCCAAGATTTCTCTTAGCACATTTCCTACTCCCTTCTAGTCAGCTGCATCCCCTCCTTTTTTCTTATCCTCAATGCCTGTGAGCTCTCAGAGAATAGTAAGTAGTATAGAAGGACAGATAAAACAGGGCTGGCTGGAAGCATTAAAAAGAGGTGGGAAACAGTAATGCATCATGCCAAGACCATTTGGGGAGAAAAGAAGCATAGTTCGGAATAAGGAGAGTTAGAATAGGGGGAAGAACACCTCTCCCAAGTAGTTAATAGAAGTATTTTTGCTTAATTCTTCCACAGAAATTGATGTCTCCAGATACAGTTCTGAACAAAGTAAGTACTTATACCCATGAGAAAAAGATAGTAAGCATTTATGGAATTTCCATAAATCAGGGGCCAAATCTGTCTTGTTCACCATTGCATTTCTAGAACTTTACAGAGTGCATCATTCCATAAAGTAACCTTCTAGGTTACTAGGAGAAATCCACCAAAGATTTCTGTGCATCAATAAGTGCCAAACTAGAGTTGGACAGAATTAAATAGTAAGGTAGATCTGCATGATTCTGAAGCTCTCTTCAGCCTCCTATGGTCTGAGGAGTAGCAACAGAGATATCAAACCATTGAAATAGCAGACTCCTCAGGCAATAGAGCAAAAGACCTAATCAGCAAGATAGCCAGAGAGAAGAATATAACATAGCTAAGAACAATAAGAGCATACATAATTAAGATAATTATGATTGAGAAGAAGAGCACAGCATTAAAGATTGAAGAGATGAAGCAGATTTTCCATGGCAATATCCATGGAAAATGGATCCATGGATATCTCCAGTGAGATGCCAAAGTTGCAAAAATCCCAGGATTACTAAGAAAAGAAAAACAGGAGCCAGGTGCTGGGGTAACAAGAGGGAAAAGCAACTTTGAGGACCCTTCTGATTATTACGTAGCCTGTGTAATATTATGAAAGTGGTGACTAGGATGGTCACTTAGCAGTATCTACTTCTACTACTCATGTACCATCCCTAGTTCTTAAAAAGTAAATTAATTCCCATCATTACTATCAGTTTCATGTTTACATTAGAGTAGACATCAGAGTCTTAAAGCCCCCAGTAATTTTCGAGAAGCAAAATCATGGAGCTCTCTCTCCTTTTTCCTCTAGGTGCTGGTCTTCTGGACTATGAGGATAGTAGAGGTAAACAGATAAAGAACTACTAGAGAATTAATGTAGGACAGTGTTCTTTAGAGATCCATCTCCCTTTGAGCATGATTCATTAGGTCGGCACATCTTTTGATGTTATAATATCCAACTGCCAATCCATCTCTCTCTGCATATATAAACACATGAAAGATTTGCATTTTTTTCTGAAAAAAAGGCAAATATGTTCCCTTTCTAAGACCAGTAAAATAATTCTTTCCAGTTCCTGTTAATTCCAAGATCTTGGAAAGGTTAAGGAACCTCTCTGAAACAATTTCCTGGATGTGTAAAATGCGGATAAAATATACGTTATTCATGGGGTGTCATGATGATTGAAAAGCATACTTGAAAAGACAGTTTGTAAGCTATAAAGTATAATAGATGAGCATAACTTATTATCTCCATTTTAGAAGATAAAATTGATGCTCCAAGGTTTAAGAGACTTACTCGAATTCACCTAGCAAAGGAAGGAGTTGGATAGTGAACCCAACTTGTGGCCCTGAATCCACCACTCATATTCTTACACCATACTATCCCCACTTGGTACAAGACCAGAAAGGCTTATTTTATACTGAGCATTTATTATAGAGTTACACTCTATCCCACAAATCAGAGCATGTCATCTGACATGACTGAGGAATAATGATAATGCTTATTTGAAATAAGGCATCTAGAAATCTGATGGTTCTAGGAGATTCTAAGGCACACTCTTACTTTTTTGTAGGGACACACAACAGATACACACACACACACACGTATACACACACACTCTTACAGACATACTACAAGCATATAGATTCGTAAACCTAAGAGGAAAGAAAAGAGGAGGTAACTTGGTTACTCCGCTTGTTGCCCATGCCCTGCACTTGATGAACTCTTTAGCCCATTTCCTCTCTTCTTACCTCCGTGATTCATCCGTCAACAAGACCAAGGAGCAAAGGCCCATGGCATTCCCTACATCTCTTCTAAAATGAAATCCAAAGAAAATGAGAACATCTGAGAAACTGGAAAAATCTCTTTGTTGTTGGATTTAAACAAATGATGAAACATTTCTTGATGGAATATTAATTAACTTAATCTGATTTTTTTCCTCAAAAGATTTTTCCTCTACAAGATCTAAAAGAGGAAGAGGTAAATAGATTTTCGTCTAATAAAAAAATAACATAGACATAGTTGCCAGGGTAAAACCTCATTATATTTTCATCTTATCTTTTAGGATTCTGGCATACATATTCAACAGAAAGTGGTAATTAAATTAGATCCTGAATTTCTAAGAAATTAATACAGAAATTGTTTATGGAAACTAAGAATCTCATTTTTTTTCCTCAATCCTCTAGACATTTCATATGATGGTCAAGGTAAGTATATTTAGAGATTATGGTAAAATTTTTTAAAAAATCGATATTTGTGTCCTATTACAACATGAGGGGCTGTAAAACTTATCCAGGTAAAAAGCAAGAAACAAAGTAGCATATAGAAGATTGTGACATTCAGAAATGTTCTTTCACAATGTGAGGCACCTTTTTACCCAGTGCTACTCAATTCCTCTCATATTCACCTCCTAATCAATTAACAAAAGTAATCTAAATACTCAAGAGGAATTCAGTATCCCGGAGTTCAGAAATGCAAACCAGTCAGTGAGCCTTTCTTAATATAGACGCTAAGAATGGAGGAATAAATCCCTGAAAATTCATCACATTATGGTATGACCTGTGCATTGAATGCATTGAATTTATTTTTAATGGTATTAGCTTTTACAGCAAATGTAAGCACAGTACATGAAAGTGTTCAGCATTTTATATTTTTTAAAATACCTACAGAATCATGAGAAACAAGTAACAATTAGTGTAAAACAAAGATGATTTTGTGTGCTTTGGGCTTAATTCTCATCACAATGACAAAGTATGGAAGGGAATCATTCATTTTCAGAAAAGGAGTTGAGGGGAAAAAATACATATTGTCTTTACAGTTCTGAGTGAATTTTTAACTAATTGTACTTTAGTAAACTATCAAATGATACCATTGTGCAACATAATTTGTCCCTTCCAGTGTCAAGATTATTTATTTTTACATTTTCATGAAAATAATAGTGATAACATGATAAGTTTTTGTGTAACTTGCTTTGTCTATGTCCAGAGTTTTTAGAAAGTCTATTTCCATGACATCACTAAGGAGCAAGTTTTAAATGATAGGATATATATCCAATCACAATAAGTATATGCATATGGACTCATTATAATTTGCCACTGAACTTGAATTTTCAATCAGCTAAGTAAATATTTTGCCATTTCTTCTTTTATTTGGTCTCAAGTTATTTTATAACTAATATATTAGTCTATGTTAGTGTTTCCGTGTATAGTTTATTATTTCTTCTCACTACACTTAGTTACCTCAGTTAATTTTGTCTGCTTTTTTATGTCATTTGATCATAAACTAAGGCATGAGATTTTGCCTCAGGTCTCTTGCCAGCCTGGATATTTGAGGGTATTGATTAGGTAATCCTCTCTAATGATATCAAAACTACAGAAAAAGAAAATACAAACTGACTTTGTTTTGTGTTTTCAGAGGGATACAAAGGAAATTATAGTAAGTATTCTCGTTTCTCAACAAAAATTTCCTTCCCATTACTAACATTTCCCAAGATTGAAAATGCTTTAAGGAAAGAGAATCCTATCAGTTTATATGACTACTAAGCAATAGACAAAGTCTCCTAGTGTTGGTTTAGGATGATTTGTCAATAACAAGTTTCCAAATTGACTGAGAGAAAAGAAAAAAAACAGAAAATGGTGAGTGGAGAAAAGGGAGGTCATAAAAGGGGAAAAGAGAAAAAGAGATGGAAAGGAAGGAGGGAGGAAGGGATAAGAACAGAGAAAACTGTAAGCCACAAAGTTTCACAGGAATAGCATCCATCTCTCAAACATGAAACCTTTATAGAGATCGAAAGGATGAGAGATCTGGTGGGCGTGACCTCTAACACTACCACCAGATCAATCATCTCCCTGGGCCTGGGCTTCATCTCCTCAGACAAGTTCAAGAAGTTAATATGCAAAGGTAAGGATCCAAATTCTAATGGTTGTGTCTGTGTGTCTGTGTTTTAGCACCATCAGCCAATTCCCTCGGTAAGTTTTTTGTGGTTTCTTTCAAACCTCATGAGTCTGTCTGTGTGTTTGTGCTTTAGCACCATCAGCCAACTCCTTCGGTAAGTTTTTTGTGGTTTCTTTCAATCTGGTTTGTAAGTCCTATAGTTCCTATATTTGTTTTATTCTTCCTCTTAAAGAAGTTTTAAAAATAAAGTACAAAAATAATTAATACTTGTAAATCCACACCTTAGATTTGATTAACTGATATTCTGTCATAATTCTCAACTTACAAATAATATAGAAATCCAGGAGTTCCTGTTGTGGCTCAGCAGTAATGAACCCAACTAGTATCCATGCTGACATGGGTTAGATCTCTGGTCCCAGTTAGTGGGTTAAGGATGCAACATTGCCCTGAGCTGTGGTGTAGGCTGCAGACGCAGCGTGGATCTGGCACTGCCGTGGCTGTGGTATAGGCCAGCAGCCACAGCTCTGATTCAAACCCTAGCCTGGGAACTTCCAAATGCCATGGGTGCAGTCCTTAGAAATAATAATAATAATAATAATAATACAGAAATCTTTTGTCCCCATTCCTAGATCTATTCTACTCTCCCCTCTTCCCAGAAAGTTATATATATGTGTATTATATGTGTATTATAAACTTTATTTTCATATATTTATATAATGTCTCTGTAATCTTAACAATGTATAGTATTATTTTGCATGCATTCTTTTTTAAATTTTACTAAAATGGCATCATTCTATTTTTTCTCTTTTTTTAATAATGATTTTTATTTTTTACACTACAGCTGATTTACAGTGTTCTGTCAATTTTCTACTGCACAGCGAGGTGACCCAGTCACACATAAATATATACATTCTTTTCTCTCACATTATCATTCTCCAATCACAAGTGACCAGACAGTTCCCAGAGCTATACAGCAGGATCCCATTGCTTATCCATTCCAAAGGCAACAGTTTACATCTATTAATCCCACATTCCCAATCCATCCCACTCCGTCCCCCTCCCTCTTGGCAATCACAAGTCTATTCTCCATGTCCATCATTTTCTTTTCTGTGCAAACGTTCAATTGTGCTGTATGTTAGATTCCAGATAAAGGTGATATCATATGGTTTTTGTCTTTCTCCTTCTGACTTTCTGCACTCAGTATGAGAATCTCTAGTTCCATCCATGTTGCTGCAAATGGCATTGTTTTGTTCTTTTTATGGCTGAATAGTATTCCATTGTGTATATATACCACATCTTCCTAATCCAATCACCTGTTGATGGACATTTAGGTTGTTTCCATGTCTTGGCTACTGTGAATAGTGCTGCAATGAGCATGCAGGTGCATGTGTCTTTTTCAAGGAAAGTTTTGTCTGGATATATACCCAAGAGTGGGATTGCTGGGTCATATGGTAGTTCTATGCATAGTTTTCTAAGGTACCTGCATACTGTTCTCCATAGGGGCTGTACCAGCTTACATTCCCACCAATAGTGCAGGAGGGTTCCTTTTTCTCCACACACCCTCCAGCATTTGTTATTTGTTGACTTTTTTTTTTTGTCTTTTTGTCTTTTCTAGGGCCACACCCATGGCATATGGAGGTTCCCAGGCATATGGAGGTTCCCAGGCTAGGGGTCTAATGGGAGCTGTAGCCACCAGCCTATGCCAGAGCCACAGCATGTGGGGATCCCAGCCACATCTGCAACCTACACCACAGCTCACAGCAATGCCAGGTCCTTGACCCACTGAGTAAGGCCTATGCCAGAGCCACAGCATGTGGGGATCCCAGCCACATCTGCAACCTACACCACACCTCACAGCAATGCCAGGTCCTTGACCCACTGAGTAAGGCCAGGGATCAAACCCACAACATCATGGTTCTTAGTTGGATTCGTTAACCACTGAGCCACTTATTAATGATGGCTATTTTGACTGGTGTGAGGTGGTATCTCATGGTAGTTTCGATGTGCATTTCTCTAATAATCAGGGATGTTGAGCATTTTTTCATGTGCTTGTTGGGCATCTGTACATCTTCCTTGGAGAAATGTCTATTCAGGCCTTTTGCCCATTTTTCCATTGGGTGATTGGCTTTTTTGCTGTTGAGTTGTATAAGTCGCTTGTATATTTTAGAGATGAAGCCCTTGTCAGTTGCATCAATTGAAAGTATTTTCTCCCATTCTGTAAGTTGTCTTTTTGTTTGCTTTTTGGTTTCCTTTGCTGTGCAAAAGCTTGTCAGTTTGATTAGTTCCCATTGGTTTATTTTTGCTTCTATTTCTGTTGCTTTGGGAGACTGACCTGAGAAAGCATTTGTAAGCTTGATGTCAGAGAATGTTTTGCCTATGTTCTCCTCCAGGAGTTTGATGGTGTCTTGTCTTATATTTGAGTCTTTCAGCCATTTTGAGTTTATTTTCGTGCATGGTGTGAGGGTATGTTCCAGTTTCATTGATTTACATGCAGATGTACAGTTTTCCCAACAATAATTGCCAAAAAGACTGTCTTTTTCCCATTGTATGTTCTTGCCTCTTTTGTCAAAGATTAATTGACCATAGGTGTCTGGCTTTATTTCTGGGTTGTCTATTCTGTTCCATTGGTCTGTATGTCTATTTTGGTACCAGTACCAAACTGTCTTTTTTTTTTTTTTTTTGTCTTTTTTTTTTGCTATTTCTTGGGCCGCTCCTCCGGCATATGGAGGTTCCCAGGCTAGGGGTTGAATCGGAGCTGTAGCCACTGGCCCACGCCAGAGCCACAGCAACGCAGGATTGGAGCTGCATCTGCAACCTACACCACAGCTCACAGCAACGCCGGATCGTTAACCCACTGAGCAAGGCCAGGGATCGAACCCGCAACCTCATGGTTCCTAGTCGGATTCATTAACCACTGCGCCACGACAGGAACTCCCCCAAACTGTCTTGATGACTGTGGCTTTGTAACATTGCCTGAAGTCTGGGAGAGTTGTGCCTCCTGCTTGGTTTTTGTTCCTCAGAATTGCTTTGGCAATTCTGGGTCTTTTGTGGTTCCATATAAATTTTTGGATTGTTTGGTCTAGTTCTATGGAAAATGTCATGGGTAATTTGATAGGGATTGCACTGAATCTGTATATTGCTTTGGGTAGCATGGCCACTTTTACAATATTAATTTTTCCAACCTAGAAGCATGGAATATCTTTCCATTTCGTTACAGCTTCTTTAATTTCCTTGATTAATACTTTATTGTTCTCGGCATATAAGTCCTTTACCTCCTTGGTCAGGTTTATTCCCAGGTATTTGATTTTTTGGGGGTGCAATTTTAAAAGGTATTGTATTTTTGTATTCCTTTTCTAATATTTCATTGTTAGTATATAGAAATGTGACTGATTTCTGAATGTTAATCTTATATCCTGCTACTTTGCTGAATTTGTTGATCAGTTCAAGTAATTTTTGGGTTGAGTCCTTGGTATTTTCTATATATAGTGTCATGTCATCTGCATACAGTGACAGTTTTACCTCTTCTCTTCCTGTTTGGATGCCTTTTATTTTGTCTGATTGCGGGGGCTAGGACTTCCAATACTGTGTTGAATAACAGTGATGAGAGTGGGCATCCTTGTCTTATTCCAGATTTTAATGAGAAGGCTTTCAGCTTTCTCCGTTGAGTATTATATTTGCTATGGGTCTATCATAAATGGCTTTGACTATATTAAGGTATGTTCCCTCTCTACCCACCTTGGTAAGAGTTTTTATCATGAATGGATGTTGGACTTTGTCAAATCCTCTTTCTGCATCTATTGAAATGATCATGTGGTTTTTGACTTTTCTTTTGTTAATGGGGTGTATGATGTTGATTGATTTGTGTATGTTGAACCATCCTTGTGAACCTGGGATGAATACCACCTGGTTATGGTGTTATGATCTTTTTTATATGTTGTCAGATTCGGTTGGCTAAAATTTTGTTGAGAATTTTTGCATATATATTCATCAAAGATATTGGTTTTCTTTTTTGGTGGTATCTTTTTCTGGTTTTGGAATTAGAGTGATGGTGGCTTCATAGAATGTCTTTGGGAGTGTTCCTTCTTCTTTGACCTTTTGAAAAAGTTTAAGGAGGATGGGTATGAGTTCCTCTTCGTATGTTTGGTACAATTTACCTGTGAAGCCATCTGGTCCTGGGCTTTTATTTATAGGGAGTGTTTTTATGACATATTCAATTTCATTTCTAGTGATCAGTCTGTTCAGTTGATCTATTTCTTCTTGATTCTGTTTGGCAGGGTGTAAGTTTCTAGGAAGTTGTCCATTTCTTCTAGGTTGTCAATTTTGTTGGCATTCAGTTGTTCATAGCATTCTCTCATGGTTTTTTGTATTTCTGTAGTATCTGTTGTGACTTCTCCTTTTTCATTTCTGGTTTTGTTTATTTGGGTTTTTTCTCTCCTCTTCTTGGTGAGTCTAGCCAGAGGTTTGTCAATTTTGCTGACTTTCTCAAAGAACCAGCTCTAGGTTTGATTGATTTTTTTTCTATTGTTTTTTGAATCTCTATTTTATTGATTTCCTCTTCGATCTTTAGGATTTCCTTCCTTCTGCTGACTTTAGAGTTTTTTGGTTGTTCTTTTTCTAATTCATTTAGGTGGTGGGTTAAGCTGTCGATTTGAGATTTTTCTTCTTTTTTGAGGAAGGCCTGTATTGCTATGAATTTCCTCTGAACACTGCTTTTGCAGCATCCCATAGATTTTTGAATGGTTGTGTCTTCATTATCATTTGTCTTGAGGTATTTTTTAATTTCCTTCTTGATTTCCTCATTGACCCACGGGTTTTTTAGTAGCATGTTGTTTAGTCTCCACGTAGTAAGTTTTTTCTCATTTCTTTTCCTGTGGTTGATTTCTAGTTCCATGCCATTGTGGTCAGAGAAGATACTTGAAATAATTTCTATACTCTTAAATTTGTTGAGGTTAGCTTTGTGCCCTAGGATGTGGTCAATCCTTGAGAATGTTCCATGTGCACTTGAGAAGAATGTATATTCTGATTTTTTTGGATATAATGTCCTGAAAATATTGATTTAAGTCTAACTTTTCTTTGTGTCATTTAGGATCTCTGTTGCCTTATTGATTTTCTGTCTAGAGGATTTATCCATTGATGTGAGTGGAGTGTTAAAGTCTCCTGCTATGATTGTATTCCCATCAATTTTTCCTTTTATGTCTGTTAGTATTTGTCATAGGTATCTAGGTGCTCCTATATTAGGGGCATATATATTGACGATTGTAATATCCTCCTCTTGAACGGATCCTTTAACCATTAAATAGTGTCCTTCTTTGTCTTTCTTTATGGCCTTCATTTTAAAGTATATTTTGTCTGATATGAGTATTGCAACTCCTGCTTTCCTGTCTTGTCCATTGACATGAAATATCTTTTCCCATTCCTTCACTTTCAATCTATATGTGTCCTTTTCCCTGAGGTGAGTTTCTTGTAGACAGCAGATTGACTGTTTTTGCTTTTTTATCCAATCTGTCACTCTGTGTCTTTTGACTGGAGCATTCAGTCCATTGACATTTAAGGTGATTATTGATAGATACGTAGTAATTGCCATTTTAAATCTTGTTTTCCAGTTTATTCTATGTTTCTCTTTTCTTCTTTTCTTTTTTTTTTTTTTTTGATTGGATGGTTTCCATTCATTTTATGTTTGAGTACTTTTCAGTTTTTTTGTGAATGTAATATTCGGTTTTGATTTGTGGTTGCTGTGTGTTTTTAGTACGTTAACCCCTTCCTATATCTGCTTGCTTTTGACTGATAGTCATATAGGCTCAAACACAACATTAAAATTTTTTAAAATCTATATTTTCTTATTTTCCTTCCCCATATTATATGATTTTGATGTCTTTTTAAAAAAAAAATCTTCATGTTTAAATCTGTGTGCTGGCTTATTTAAGTGACTGCTTTCCAATTGTGGTTTCCTCCATCCTAATTCTTTTTTCTCTTTTTTTTAATTTAGAGAATCTGTTTCAGTATTTCTTTTAGAATGGGTTTAGTATTGCTGTACTCTTTTTGCTTTTGTTTGTTGGAGAAATTCTTTATTTCCCCTTTTATTTTAAATTATATTCTTGCTGGGTTGACTATTCTAGGCTGCATATTTTTTCCTTTCAGCACTTTAAATATATCTTGCCACTCCCTTCTAGCCTGTAGTGTTTCTGTAGAGAAATCAGCTGATAGCCTTATGGGGTTTCCCTTATAATTAATGCTTTGCTTTTCTCTTGCTGCCTTTAGAATCCTCTCTTTAACTTTTGCCATTTTTATTATAATATGTCTTGGTGTGGGCCTGTTTGGGTTCAACTTGTTTGGGGCCCTCTGTGCTTCCTGTATCTTGATATCAGTATCCTTTATATTTGGAAAGTTTTCAGCCATAATTTCTTCAAATATATTTTAAATCCCCTTTTCTTTTTCTTCTCCTTCTGGCATTCCTATTATGTGTAGATTGGCCCACTTTATCTTACCCCATAAGATATCCCATATCTTATATTGTTTTCATGTTTTTTCATTTGGTTTTCTGTCTGCTGTCCTGATTGGGTGATTTCCATTATTCTATCTTCCACGTCACTAATTCGTTCCTCTGCATCATTCATTCTGCTCTTTATTGCCTATAGCTCAGTTTGTATCACTGCAAATGAATTTTCTAATTTTTCTTGGCACCTTATATTATCTAGTTCCTTTCTAAAGGAATCTGCATTACTGTTCATATCCCCACTTAATTCCTTCAGTATTTTCACTATCTCCCTTTTGAACTAAAAGTATGTCAGACTGCAGAGGTCTGTTTCATTTTTGACTGCTTTAGGTGAATTCTCCTGTTCCTTTAACTGGGAATGGTTTCTGAGCCTCTTCATCCTGCTTGTGTTTTTCTTTTTCTGTGAGTTTGGGGAAGCCAAACTGTAATCTTGTAAGGCTACTTTTATGCAAGAACACCCCTTTGTATTTTGAGGGGGTTACTATTTATTTTTGGTGTAGGAGTTTGAATATTTTCTTCTATTTCTTTGGTGTGAGCAGGCTGTTATCCCCAGGATGCTCAGTGTGTTTTCAGGGAGAAGGAGGCAATGGGTAGACCCAGCAGTCAGTGTGTGGTCATTGGGCTGTCAACAGCAGCAAGGACTTGCAGGAAGGTGGCACAGGCTACTCCTAGTTGCAGGGCCCTGGGAAGTGGTAATAAGCTCTAGGCAGATCTTCAAGGTGACCAGAGCATTTAGCAATAGCAGCAGCAGGGTGCATGAGTTCCAAGGGAAGTGAGAGCAACAACAGCTTGTATCCAATTGCAATGCCCTCCTCTGAGGTAACTGGAACTGCAGATGGTGCCTGTTCAGGGACCCCTAGTGGGAGCAGGCCATGACCATCTCTAGAGTCAGTGATAACTGCAGTGGTTTACCCCCACCACCTGTAGACCATGCATGAAGCAACCTGTCTCACTTAGCCCACATAGGAGGTGCTGCACAGGCTGTTCCTAGTCGCAGGATCCTGGGAAGTGACAGAGATCAGGCGTGTGGGTACTGCCTAGAATATTTAGCAGTAGCAGGGCGGGTGTATTCCCAGTGGTGTGAGAGCACCAACAGCTGATGTTTGGTCACAATGCCCTCCTCTGTGGTGCCCTTGAGGTGGTTGGGGCTGCGAGTGATTTTTGTTCAGTTATCCCCAGTGAGTATCCCCATGCCCACCTCTGGAATCAGGGATAACTGCAGCAGTTTGCCTCCACCATCTGCAGACCATGCAAGAAGCACCCTGTCCCACTTAGCCCACGCAGGAGGTGCTGCACCAGCTGCTCCTAGTTGTAGGGTCTTGGGAAGGGACAGTGACCAAGTGTCTGGGCATTGCCCAGAACGTTTGGCAGTAGCAGCTGCAGGGCAGGTATGTTCCCAGGGGACTGAAAGCAATAGTGTATGGTCTTGGTTGCAGTGCCCTTTTTTTTTATTTTTTGCCAACCCCTGAGGTGACTGGGGTTGCAGGTGGAGCCCACTCACAGGCCTCCAGTGATCGCAAGCCACACCTCCCTGTGGCCTCTGAGATGACCGCTGCAGTCTGTCCCTGACACCTATAGATCATGCAAGAGGCACCACGTCACACATAGGCCCTGATGCCCTTAGCCCACACAAGAGGTGCCTGGCCACCACTAGCCTGCACAAGAAGCGCCCAGTCTCCCCTAAACGAGCAAGAGGCTTCTCACTGACCATAGCCTATGCCAGAACTGCCCCTCCCTCTGAGAGCCTGTGGGCATGCACATGTGCAGGGAGTTTCCTATAGCATCTGCCCCTCCTCCTCTCCCCTCCCCAACAATGGCACCTTGCTTCTCCTGCAGGTCTGGACCGTCTCCTGGGTTCCCTCTGCTGTGGTGTTCCCCTCCCCAGCCTGTTGTGTACCATTCCCCCGCCCATGGCACACTGCTCCTTAGCCCCTTAGGCTGTCCCACACCGCCAAACCCTGTCCTCTCCCAGGGACTGACCTCCAGAGCCTAAGTCTCAGCACCCACCAGAGCATCTCAGGCTGTGGTGTCCTGGCGGGTGGTTCAGATGATCTGTGTGGCTCTCACTCTGTTTTGCTGTTCTCAGTCCAGCTGCTACACTTTTCTCGCTGACTTTGAGGTCCCTCTGTCTCCACTGATCTCCCAGTCCGTTAGGTGGTTTCCCAGGATGTAGGTTCCTCTTCTCCTTCACAGCTCCCTCCTGGGAATGCTAGTCCCATCCCAATTCCTTTTCTCTCTCTCTCTTTTTTTCTTTTGTTCTACCCAGTTATGTCAAGAGTTTCTTACCCTTTTTGGAGGTTTAAGTTCTTCTGCCAGCATTCAGTTGATGTTCTGTGCGAGCAGTTTTATATGTAGATGTGTTTTTTGATGTGTTTGTGGGAGAAGGTGAGTGCAACCTCTTACTCCTCCCCCATCTTGCTCCTCCTCATTTTTCTTTTTAATACTGTTCCTTTCCTTTGCATATTTTGATAGTCGTTACATATTTATAAGTTTATTATTGTTCTATCTTCTTTTTTAAAATACTATGTTGTATAATAATACAATGTGCATTCATAGCCTCATGAATATTTTTGGCTAAATTCTGTATTATCTCATATTAATATTGCTCTAAAACTTTTGTTGTAATATGTTTTTACCTGCTATATGTTTTTTATTCTTTTATTTTGAAACTTAGAGCTTGTTTTTGTCTCAGTTCTGTCTTTTTTTAAAAAGCATACTGCTCGACTTTGTTCTGGTTATCCACTGTAAAACTTTGTCTCTTAACAAATAAATTTAGTCTATTTTACAAATTGCTGATATATTTTATTAACTTTTGCCAATTTATATTGTGTTTTCTACTTAGCATGTTTTGTGTTTTCATTTTTAATCTTCTTTCTTTCCCTTTTTTTTTTTTTTTTTTTTTTTTTGCTTTTGAGGGCCACACCTGCAGTACGTGGAAGTTCCCAGGCTGAGGTGGAATCAGAGCTACAGGTGCCAGCCTATATTACAGCCACAACAACACAGGATCCAAGCAGTGTCTGAAAATTACACCACAGCTCACAGAAACACCAGGTCCTTAATCCACTGAGCAAGGGCAGGGATCAAACCCACATCCTCATGGATACTAGTCAGATTTATTTCCTCTGTGCCACAACGGGAACTCTTCAATTTTCTTTCTTACCTTCTTTTGGACTGTTAAATTTCCTCGTTCCTTTTGTTTTGCATTACCTGTTTTGGTGCCTTTTATTTTATTTATCCTTACATTCAGAACATGCATACTGCTTAATTTTAGTTTAAAACTCTAATCAGTATCTTTTTCTTCCTCAAGACTAGACAATACCTTTTATTTGATCACTTCCCTTTCAACATCCTCCATGTTGTTTTATAATACAATTTTTAACAAAATTTATTTACTTTTTATAGTCATAGACTTATAAAAACGTTTTAGCATGTTTTCCGTTTATGATTGTTTGCTTCATCATGTAACTTTCCTCTTTTACTTCTTGCCCAAAGACAATCCTTTAAAGGTTCTTTAAGCCCTTTGTGTGTGTGAAAATTTTTCTAAGCCTTCGTATGACTGAAAAAGCTTTAATGAGGTTTTTCTGGGTATATAATTAACAATTATTTTCTCTCACACTTTGAAAATTTATTCCATTTTCTTCTGGTATTTACCATAAGATAAGAATATGCTATTAGTTTGATGATTTTCTCTTTATCCTGGTAGTCTACATTTTAACTATAATATATCTGAGTGTTAAATTCTCCTATACTTTTCTATAATTAAATATATGAGTCCACAAAATGAAAATTCTTGAGTCCAAAGCAGGATAAATGAAGTTAATTATAGAAAATTCTTAACCTTAACTGCTATGAATAAGCCCCATACTTATAACCACCTATCTGAAAAGTAAAGTCTCTCCTTCTAAAATTACTTTCAAATATTTATAAAGATTCTCCTCACAATTTAAGGTTAGGTGACTTCTCTTTTGTATTTCCTATTTGCATTAAGTCACTCCAGATTTTGTAATAAATAAATCCTAAAATTTCAGTGATTCTATTCATAAAATTCTGTTATTATGTAATATCAGATATGCCTGATTAATGGTTAACTCTTCTCTCAGCAATGACTTAGACATTCAAGTACATCTTATATCTCTGCCATCTTCAACTAATGGCTTCTGAGTTCATCATGCCTGCCTCAAATGAGTGGAGGGGAGAAGCTTAAAGATCCCAAGAGGTAGTCTTTTACAAATAAGACTGGATGTTGTCTCACACATCACTTTCAATTAGATTAGCTAGAACACAATCATATGGGCTACGTCTTACCACAAGGGAATTTGGAGGAAATAGTCTAACCATCATGTTGTATTCATTTTCTTTTTTTTTTTTTTTCTTTTTTTTTTTTTTTTTTTTGCTATTTCTTGGGCCGCCCCTGCGGCATATGGAGGTTCCCAGGCCTGGGGTCGAATCCGAGCTGTAGCCACCAGCCTATGCCAGAGCCACAGCAACGCGGGATCCGAGCCGCGGCTGCAACCTACACCACAGCTCACGGCAACACCGGATCGTTAACCCACTGAGCAAGGGCAGGGACCCAACTCGCAACGTCATGGTTCCTAGTCGGATTCGTTAACCACTGCGCCACGACTGGGGAACTCCTGTATTCATTTTCTATCACTACTGTAACAAATTGCCTTAATGGCTTAAAACAAAACAAATTTAGTATTTTATAGTTCTGTACGTCAGAAATCTGACTTATGCCTTGCTGGGCTAAAATCAGGGTGTCACCTTGGGTGCATTCCTTTTGGAAGTTCTAGGAGCAAAACTGTTTCCTTGCTTTTCAGCCTCTAGAGGCCACTACCCACATTCCTTGGCTCATGGTCCCCTTCCTCCATTTTCAAAGCTAGTAAAAGTAAGCTAAGCTCTCACCTCACTGTGGCCTTCTCCCCTCATCACACCTCTTTCTCTAACTCCTTTCAAACTCCTATTTCCTCTTTGAAAGGCTGGTAAGATTACACTGGGCCCACACAGATCACCTAGGACAGTCATCCTATTTCAAGATCAACTGATTAGCAACATTAACTCCATTTGCAATCTCAATTCCCTTTTGTCATGTATCCTAACCTGCTCACAGAGTCTAGGGATTAGAGTGTGATCGTGTGGGGGAGGGGAGAGGAGGAGTTCTATAGTATCTCTTTATTTCTCTACGATAGATCTTTTGATGAGTTTTCTCAGATTTATCATTCACTAATTCTTTAGTTGAGTCTATTCTGAACTAAATTTTTATACTTTATATAATTTAATGACTATATTTCATACATTTGCTATTTCTATTTTGTCCTTTATCAAATATAGCTGCTTCTGATTAATGGAGTCTATTCCTTGCTTTATCGATTCTATCTATTCATTAGTATATTTGAATATTTGAAACACATTTGTTTGAAAATTCCTTTTGAATTGCTTTCTTACACATGTTGTCCCATTTGTCGGGCCTACTTTTACATCAGCAGGTTTCCTCAAGTGTATTTTGACTTTAGTCTGTGAGCTCATTAGTTATCATTTGAATGTTTCTCATAAACTCTCTGTTGTGCAATAATCCCATTATTGCACAGATTTTATAGATTGGATAGTCTTCATAATACTTTCTACTTGCATAGTTTCTTCTCTACAAGAGGAATTAAAATATGGGTCTATACCTGTACTCAGCTTACACTGAGGGTTCTACCATTGCTGAAGACTCAGTTTTCAACCATGGCTGGATGTAAAAAGTTGCTTCCTGGCATAAAATTGCCTGATCAACAGGTAGGGATTAATGATGCCATTTTCACAGACAGAGTTTTTGTGAGACTTATAAGAACATTAGTTCCAGGTATTTACAACATATAAGGCCTGTGGCCTTGATTTTGCTCCTGATTGGGTGTTGACAACCCAGCCTCATTCACCATCAAAAGTGTGGGTTCCCTCTTGATATACGATTCTTGGAGACTTTTCTTTCTAGTTTTCAAGATCAGCTTTATGTTTTAAATCTTTAAAAAATACTGTGCCCAACTTTTCCAAGTGACCAGAAAAGAAGGTAGAATATTCATTTTGACAGCAAGCCCCTTTCCCTACCTTGACTCTTTATCTTCTAATATTCAGTTACATCCTGATTTTTCTTGTTATTCAGCATCCCCATATGACACAAATGATTTTGAAAGTGGAAACTTTCTGTTGAAGCAGTTATGTAGTAATAATTTGGTGCAACAAAGGATCATTCAGACAAAGAGAAAAAAGAGAAAGAAAATTAAAGGGGGGAAAGAGGAGAGACAGAGGGGAAAAGGAAAAGAACAGAAGTAGCGGGATCAGAGATAAAAGAAGACATGGAGGCAGAAAAAGGTTCTATGGACTAAGAAATTAGCAATGCCCCAAACAGTGCTATTCTTCTTCTAAAAGAAATTAAAGGACAATTGCACAGATCTTATAATCTTACCCTACCATAAGAGTATTACTGATGGAATAAACAAAGTCTGACATTTATACCCAAAAAGCAATCTATAGACGGGTATCCATCTTCCTACCATAATGCATTGCAACTGATAACAGAAAATGGAATGTGACCCACTGTGGCCCTCTTTCCCATAACTTCTTCTAATATAATAACAATGGAAATGTAAGTTTTCCCTGAGACACACAGATCTCATTCTTGTTTCTTTTTCTTTTAGCACTGCCTCAATCAAGTTTTGGTAAGTCCATTTACTTTAATTCTGCTGACATTTAGTCCCATGTAATCAAGGTTACATTAGCCCCATTTAATCAAGCTTCAGTGGAAGCTTGAGCTTCACATTTCTCTAATTTATTTTTGCCACATAACCCAAATACCTAACAACCAGATATATAGGAAGTACTAGGAGTATAGAGGTATAGGAAGTGGCTAATCATAAAGACATGTCAGCAGGAAAAAGAAACCATTTTCAAACTTGAATTGCTGGAAAAACAGAGTAAAAGAAGGTAAACAGCAAGGAGTTAGTAAGGAAGATGAGACTGTAATGGAGATAATACAGTATTGGACATAAATGGTGTTAGCTCTTGAGAATTTCACAGCTTGTGTGGCTGAGGGGAAAGGGAAGCCTTTCCAGAGATGTCCCCAGATCTGGCTGAGCACGTTCCTGGTTGTTTTCCCACCATGAACCCTTGGTGTCTGGAGATCTTGTCCCCTTTATCTGCCCTTTTCTAGGAAGATTCTAAGCCTTTTTGCTTTCCCATTATCATATATTTTATTTTATCAGTTGAGGCTGAAAGGCTCGGGTATACAGGACTTCAGTTTGTGAATTTAGACTAAATGAATCATTAAAAGTTGAGCTGAAAAGAGGACTGTAAAACCCTATCACTAGAGTCTCTAGTTCCATCCATGTATCTTTTTCAGTGAAAGTTTTATTCGGATATATGCCCAAGAGTGGGATTGCTGGATCATATGTTAGTTCCATATTTAGTTTTCTGAGGCACCTCCATACTGTTTTGCTAAATTTCATACTTGAATGTTTTTAGATAGGGTGCACATTTTTCAAATGGCCAGCATCCTCATTACCCCCTATAACTAACAGATTCACAATTCATGACAACTGCTATGCCCCTAAAGGCTACTAAGTCTGTGACCCCACAAAGATGATCAGTACTTCTATTTCTATCCAGTATGGAAAATTTGGTTCTCTCTAAGAAAACTAATTCTGACATTTTCATTAGAAAGAATAACCACCAAAACTGCATTCTTAATCAAAAAGCACACAATACTTAGTGTTTTGGCAAGATACTCAAGTCTTATATATAATTGTTATCTACTTCTCCATTCTGAAAGTCAATAAGTGAATATCTTTCACTATCCTGCTTATTTGTCTTCACCTGGACAAGGCCATAAAACTCTTAGTTCAAACATTTCCTTTGTCCTCATTATTCTATATTACTTTAGGTCAGGAATAGAAAATATGTATATGCCACCTCTGTTCACACAGATACATTAGTAATTGATTATATTTCTCTTTCCTGCTCAGCCCACATGCAAACTAAAATTCTTCTCATCTCCAGGGAGTTGCTACTAATTGATCAGAATTAGCATACAACTCAAATATACTTGTCATGCTCAATATAGGCTAATATTCGTAAATCTTACAACTCAAATATATTTGTCATTCTTAATGTAGGCTAATATTCATAAATCTTATCTATCTTAAATATATAGGAACTGTCTTTTCAAATTCTTTATTTAGTAGTGAGCATGACAGTATGTTACTTTCAGTTTATATCATTTAGAAAAACTGACATCCCTTCCAAAGTGCTAAAGTAGACCTTATCATTTATCTGAAAAGCTACTATTCCCAACCCAAACAGGAAAAAACAAACAATAAAAACAGTTATAGGAGTTCCCATTGTGGCTCAGTGGAAACGAATCTGACTAGTATCCATGAGGATGCAGGTTCAATCCCTGGCCTCACTCAGTGGGTTAAGGATCTGGCATCGCCATGAGCTGTGGTGTAGGTTGCAGATGCAGCTCAGATCCATGGCTGTGGCATAAGCCAGCAACTGCAGCTCCAATTAGACCCCTAGCCTGGGAACCTCCATATGCCATAGGTATGGCCCTAAAAAGACAAAAAAAAAAAGTTATAAATATACAAGTAAAAAACAGAATATATTGACAAGCACAAGGAATTATAGCCATTATCTTGCAATAACTTTTAATGGATATAATCTGTAAAAATACTGAATCACTATGCCCTATACCTGAAACTAATATAATATTGTAAATCAACTGTACTTCAATTTAAAAAAGAAACTGCAAATTTTTCAACTTTCCTACGAAATATATTTTTTAAAGTAAGATTTCAGCACTTAAACATTGTTCAACAAGGAAAAATAAAATTACATAAGGAACAAAGAGTTGAACAGGTGAAAGAGGAAAAAGTGGAGAGGAAAGGAACAGGAAGGAAGAATTTCAATGTAAATCTCTAGAACGTGAAAATGAAAGACCAAAATAAGCTCTAAGTCCAAGTCATAATTTCAAATATACACAAAACCTTTGGAATCTATGGGGGAAATTAATTTATTTCATGCATACACTTGGTACAGTAAAGAGACTTTTAACATCTTAGAGTAAGACTGGTTATTTCTCAAGGCAGAAACAGTGGTTAGGGACTGCTGACAATCTCACTAAAACGTCAAAGGGTATATAACTAAGGGAATAAAGTAACTAATACAAAAAGAAGAGTTTTTAAGAGTAAAATCATACAGATTAATAAACCAGAAAAACACAGTGAAGTGCCCATAATTATGTCCTGTCACAGCATTCAGAACTTTCCAGATCACAATAAGGAACAAAAGGGGAAAATAGAAAAGGTAGAATAACCGTAAAATAGAGAATACTTAAATGCATGAAAACTAACTACTTTGCAGAAGAATTTCATTCTTTTGCAGTCACTGAATATATCTTTCCATAACATTTCTAATAGAACTGTTAGCTTTCCTAGCCATCATTATTCTTGAATTTTCACTGTAGCCTTTCAGTATAAAATGGGAGATACAATTTCCATTTCAAAGACTTAAAAATTAATGTTTCAAAGATTTAGAGACTTACCCAGCCATAGAGCTAGAAAGTAGCAAAGCTAGGACTCTCTAGTCTTGGGTCTTTAACCTCAAGAGTATTGTACCTTACACCTGGGGAAGAAGGAATGGGGTTGCTTACAGTCCATACTCTCTGAAAGCCTAAATCTAAGTGAGATTATATTTGTCAGTTTTCTATTTCTCCCTTTTTTTCTCCTCTTTTGGCTTTAAACAAAGAACATTTGTTTCTTACAGTTCTTATCAATTTTCATTATAGGTGATATAAAAGGCTTAAAAGCAACTCCAGAACTTTTATGTAAGTTTCCCTTATTTTTCAACTCAGTTCCTTTCTATTTGTTATAAACTGTCTACTATGGGGGAGCTGGAGTGAGAGGGTTGAGGAGACATATAAAGATGGAAGAAATGAGAACAACAGAAAAACTACTCATTATTTTACTGCTCCCCTTTTTCTTC
Organism: Sus scrofa; assembly: GCF_054392235.1. Taxonomy (NCBI): domain Eukaryota; kingdom Metazoa; phylum Chordata; class Mammalia; order Artiodactyla; family Suidae; genus Sus; species Sus scrofa. The sequence continues at coordinate 28,647,759 of NC_139389.1, read as the reverse complement.
ACCACTGTGAAGAATTTGAGGCTGATTTCAAAATTCCTCTAAGTAATTGATGATGATTTTCTTATTTTGCAAAGTAGAAACTCTGTTAATTAAAAAAGTATGAATTACAAGTAAAATAAAATTCTGGGATCGGATGGCGTCATTTGTCAAAAACAAACAAATTAGAAGGATTTATACCAAGAAGACTGTAAAAATTGAGAACAAGAAAAATAACTGCAGAGAGTATAATCTTATTGGTCCCCTACAAAAAGATGGGGGGACTGGATGCTTTATCACTGTCTTCCATGTAAATCTATTGCGTAGTAAATGCTTGATCTGAAACTCCATGAAATGTATATTCTTCAGTCATGGTCTCTCCAAACATACTTGTTTGTATTTATATTTTAGCAGGCACTGCAGGACCCATAAGTAAGTTACCTTTTTCTGTGCTTTAATTCTTCTGTGTTTTGCATGACTACACTGTTAGAATATGTAAGACACTCCTATCTCTGGATGTTTTTTTGTTTTTTGTTTTTTGTTTTTTCCCACTGTACAGCAAGGGGGTCAGGTTATCCTTACATGTATACATTACATTTTTCCCCCAGATCTGGATGTTTTTAATTCCTCCTGCACAAACTTTCAATTCTTTTCTCCTTCTAATATCTTAACAAGTTAAGTGCTTCTGTGAGGAAGTAATATTTTTAATTTTATCAAAATCTTGAGATTCAATGGTAGAGGCAAGTGCTAGAAATGTTGGAAGTTCTCTTTCTAGAAATCCCAGTAACACACAGAAGAAGAGGGTAGTGAGTCCCCAATTGGCTGATCTAAGATCTCCACAATTTCATTGGTGTTTGTGTGGAATTTATATGCCCTACTATTAACACAGAATAAATCTGGAAGTATTCAAGTAGCATTTTTTTTTTCTTTTAGGACCATACTCGCAGCATATGGAGGTTCCCAGGCTAGGGATCTAATAAGAGCTACAGCTGCTGGCCTACGCCAGAGCCACAACAACGCAGGATCTGAGTGGCCTGTGACCTACACCACAGCTCACAGCAACGCCAGATCTTTAACCCACTGAGCGAGACCAGAGATTGAACCTGCAAACCCATGGCTACTAGTCAGATTTGTTTCCACTGCACCACAGCAGGCACTCCCAGGTAGCATTTTAAATGACATGACCACAAACATTTCTGTCAAAAGCACTGGGAAGGAATAAAGAGTGAGGGATAAATAAGAGGCAATTTATTTTAAAATGAAAAAAAATGTAAATAGAAACAGTGATACATAAATGCTCCTTATGACTTTGCTGTTTAAAATGGCTCTGAGGACCTGCATTTGGCATCACCTTGGAGTTTGTGAGAAATGCAGAATCTCAGCCTAACACCCATTTTCAGAGCTACTAAATCAGAATCTGCCTTTCACAAGATCCTTAAGTGATCTGTATGCACATTAAAGTTTAGAACCATTGCTTTACAGAATTTCGACCCCTTTGCACTTAGAAAGGAAATAAAAAGTTAAGTGTACTTGATCTGAATTTAACTAGCTCCACTATCCCTAAAGATTCTCCACACAAAAAGTAGCCTTACAGCCAATGACAAGAAAGATAAAACACAATGAGATTTAATTCATTTCTTAACACATTTCTATCCATCACTCCTGAGGATACTCAGAGCTTGAGCACCTGGTGCAGGGCCAACCCTGAAGGGAAGAGGAAGAAGAATGATTTGAAGGTTAGGGCTCATGGCAAATCATACCCTGTGTCTACTCCTCCTGGAGCATTTATACACATGAAACAAGATTAAAATAATCAAAAGTCAAACTTCAAGGATAAATATTGGGGAGGTGTCACAAAAGTACATGTAGCCTAAGAGGTATAAAGGTTGTGTGAGAGAGAGAGAGAGAGAAAGAGAAACAAAGAGAAGGCTAGAATTGCTAAGCATGCATATCTAGTGCATCAATCCCTTTACCCACTAACCATACCTATGAATGGCTTGAGTCTATCTAGAAGTTTCTATTCCCTCTTAGATACTAAGATACTTCAGGCCAAGTTATTCTACTGAATAAGGGAACAAAAGTCACCTACAAGAGACAGAAATTCCCACTGTCTCCTTCAGAAGATGAGGCAAAGGATTCTAGATAAACAAGTTCAAATTAGCCCACTTCGAAGAAAGGCAATTTATAATTAAATAGCCTGTGCAATATACTGAGTTTCAAACAGGACACCCATTGGGGAAGGAAAACTGACTGCTGCATCCCTGCAGCTTCGGCTATCAGATCTCAGTAATACTGGGGTCCTCAAGATGGGGAATGAATAATAAACTTTATTTGCTTTTCCAGTGAAGTAGAAATTTTAGTCCTGATGTCTGTATTTGTGATACAGAAATAATTTCAATGCAAACTGTATTCTCCTATGCCAAAGAACTATTCTAATTAGTTCTATCTTATTTTTCCCATATTTTAGCTGGAGCTATTGGACCAATAAGTGAGTTCCTTTTCTGTTTCCTAATTCTGACACTCTTTGGTCTTCTATGCAATAGAGAACCCTCTCCTCCCTCTGGCCATTTCCATTTCTACAACTCTAGGCCTTCCCAATCATGCTTCTTGACTTAATTTGAATCTCCTGACACCTCCCGATGCCCAAGCCATCAGAAATAGATACCCAGAACTGTCACTGAGTTTAAGACAAGGAAAATCAAAATAATTCATATTTAAAATAATGGCCAGGAAAAATTCTCTAAGCTATGATAAAAATAATCAAAACAGCTATTTATGGATTTTCCCTAAATTGAGGGAAGAGCTACAAGAAAAACAGGTAGTTTTAGGAGAAGGCAAAAGAATAAACATGATCAAGAAAAATGAGGAAGTGGCAATGAAAAAAAAATAAGGGAACTGACATCTACCTATTCCTAAAGAGTTTCATGGGTGGACAGAGAAAGGGAAAGAGAGGAGGGATGAAAGCAAAGGAGAAGAGCTACAAATCTTCAGTCTATGTTCTCTATGTCCTCTTCTGCCATAGATTTCTCACTTAAGATAAATGCTGAATGACTTGATGTGGTGGGTGGGTTATGAGTCTTCCATGTTAAAATTACCTATAGAGCTGCAGTAATAGTCTTCCCTCTGGTTGAGTTGCTTCATAGATTCTTTAAAAAGAATACTGATGGCATAAGAACACAGTTAATAGCAAACCACACTGTTTTTCCTCCTCTTTGTATTTCAGTGCAATTCACAGCACCTATTCGTAAGTATTGAATTTGTTTTTCTACTCTGGCTCCTTTTATTTCTGACCTATGGGTCTTAAGGACCAATCTGCCCTGTCTTCTTAACGCCATGTTTCTCAACTCCCCAGGCATTTCTACTACACACTTTTCAAAGAAGCTCTGCATAAAGTAAACTCTATGGGATAACTTAAGAAAATAGAAAAGAAAATGGGAATTCCCATTGTGGCTCAGTGGTTAACAAACCTGATTAGTAACCATGAGGTTGCAGGTTTGATCCCTGGCCTTGCTCGGTAGGTTAAGGATCTGGTGTTGCTGTGAGCTGTGGTGTAGGCTGCAGACGTGGCTCAGATCCAGCGTTGCTGTGGCTGGGTGTAGGCCAGTGGCTACAGCTCCGATTAGACCCCTAGCCTGGGAATCTCCATATGCCGCAGAGGCGGCCCTCAAGACAAAAAAAGAGAAAGAAAAGAAAAGAAAAGAAAATGGTCTTTCTAGAAACAGTCTTGATGCTATCAACAAGAGAAGGCTCGCTTTTCAAATAACAATACGTCCCTAGTGGAATGAAGGAAAAAAAGAAAAATATAAGAAGAAAATATAAGCAATAGGAAGTCTGTCCAAGGATTTCCCTTAAAGCAACCTTTGATCTTCCTAAGGTTTTCATTTATGACACTGCCTCTAGAGTGTTGGAGAATGAGTATTTCCTTTACAGTGGTGAAACAATTACATCTCTCTCTCTCCCTCTCTCTCTGTCTCTCTCTCTCCTTCTCAGCTGGAGCTACGGGACCTATCAGTAAGTTTGGTGTCTAATTTTCCACTGTGGAGGATTTTAATTTCCTGCAGTATATTAAGAATCCTTCCCAGGACTCCATCTTGGGATTTCAGGGATTGGGGGTCCAGATTTTCTTGACCTTTCAGTTTTTTTCTACCTAGCATTCCACAAGTCATCAATGATCCTGTGAATGTACATTCCATTGCTAAATAGAAACTATAGAGGACAAACACTTATAGAAGGTTTCCATTGCTTCCAACATCACACAAATGACTTTTAAAACCAGAGTAAGATGGAAAGAAGTGAAAATATAGGAGAAAGGAAGAAAATTAAGTTTAAATTTAGGAAAAGGATTTTTCTAATCCTCTACAGGGGTTTTAATGAACCAACAGGGTAATCTCTACTTAGTACCTTTGCTAATTACCCTCTCAGTGGATCCATTAGATAAGGAGACCCTTATATGTATCATATTGTCTTAATATCCCAGCAAGAAAGTCAACATCCCCACTACCCAACTTCAGTTGACTCGAAGTTTAGTGGTGCATAGTCTTACTAGGAAAAGCAAATAAATGAGAACTATAGTCTCTAGAACCTGAAAGCACCTAATGATTTCTTTCACTGATTTCTCTTTTTTTTTTTTTTATTCTTTTACTGATTTCTCTTTTATTTTTTTAGAGCTCTCTCAAAAAACCATTGGTAAGTCACTAAGTCTCAAATTATAGTGCCTTTTGGTCCTTTACAATGCTTACAACATCAGTCTGTCTTTATTTCAATGACTCATGCCCATAGACTCCAGTATCAAATGTTTCTGCTGCCTCATAATCCCACTCAGAATTCCTAGAGGTTGGATTCACCCAGGTTCTGCAATAAAAAGATATTAACTATGAAGCTGAAATAAAAAGTGAAAAAAATACTCTCCTAGAGTGGGTTCCTTCTGAGCTCTTCCCACTCAAATATATAATCTAGTTTCAAAGGCCCAATATGTATTAGAAATTTTCTGTGCAAATAAATTTTCAATATTAGATTATCTTCATTTTGTAAAATAATGCAAAATTTAAGTTTCTTTTAATTTCTCATTGTTTTGAAAAGTACTCTCCAGGACAAATTAGGTTCTATTTTCACCAACTTTTAGAAACTTGCCCTATTGTACTTTTCCATAGAAACATTATGAATAATGGTTAGGTTCCAAGATACCTTTGTCCATAATTTCATGTTTATAAAACTAAGAACAAACAGTCATAGCTTCATACAGTGGATTATAGTGTTCCTAGCAAAAACTGAGAATTTTTTTTAAATTATAAAACTAAAGAAATATGATTTGAAATTTCCCTATATACATCTGACAGAATGAATATGAGTCCTATATTTGTACCTAGTCACATTCATTGAATGATTACTATAATTCTTTACAGTTTTTCTAAATCTCACATGCATTATTTTTTTGGATATACAGAACATTCCAATAGCAGTAAGTAAAGCAGATATTATATAGCCATCTTTAGGGATGAGGAAACTGAGGCTCAAAGAGTCATTTCCAAAAAAAAAATAAGAGAAGTGCTTAGTTAATAATGAAGTTAGAACTGAAGTTTTTCTGACTTTTAGTCAACTTTTTTAAAAAGTTCTACTGGGGAGTTCCCATCGTGGCTCAGTTGTTAACAAACCCAACTAGGAACCATGAAGTTGCGGGTTTGATCCCTAGTCTCACTCAGTGGGTTAAGGATCCGGCATCGCTGTGAGCTGTGGTGTAGGTTGCAGATGCAGCTCAGATCCATGGCTGTGGCATAAGCCAGCAACTACAGCTCCAATTAAACCCCTAGCCTGGGAACCTCCATATGCCATGGGTGCAATGCTAAAAAGACAAAAAAATAAATAAATAAAAAATAAAAAGTTATATTGAAATATAGTTTATTTACAGTGTAATAATTTTTGCTATACAACAAAGTGATTCAGTTATTTATATATATATACACACATCCATTATTTTTCAGATTCTTTTCCCATATAGATTATCAGAGACTATTGGGTAGAGTTGCCTGTGCTATACAGCAGGTCCCCTGTTAGCCAACCATTCTATACACCACCGAGTCCATATACCAATCCCAAACCCCCAATCCATCCCCTCCCTCAACCTGTCCTCTTTGGTAACCATAAGTTGTTTCTCAATGTTTGTTAGTCTGTTTTGGGTTCTGCAAATAAGTTCATTTGTGTCCTTTTTTTATCTTTTTTTTTTTTTTTTGCTTTTTTTTAGGGCCACACCCATGGCACATGGAGGTTCCCAGGCTAGGGGTCTAATCGGAGCCACAGCTGCTGGCCTACAGCACAGCCACAGCAACGCAGGATCCAAGCTGCATCTACGACCTACACCCCAGCTCAAGGCAATGCCACATCTTTAACCCACTGAGCAAGGTCAGGGATCGAACCCACAACCTCATGGTTCCTAGTCGGATTCGTTTTCCCTGCATCACGACAGGAACTCCTGTATCCTTTTTTTAGATTCCATGTATAAGTGATATCATATGATGTTTGTCTTTCTCTGTCTGACTTACTTCACCTAGTATGATAATCTCTAGGTCCATCCATGTTGCTGCAAATGGCATTATTTTATTACTTTGTATGGCTCAGTGATTTAATTGATTTCTTTCCACTACCATATTGGGTGTTTAAATGGGTTATTAACAATGAATAAAATGAACTTCTAATGTTATAATTCAGGGTTGACAAAAAGGCCTCTAGGAAAGAAGGTGAAAGTACAATAATTGTAAACAGTAAAAGAGAGAGAACGAAGATATGAATCAAAAAGAGGGGAAAAATGTAGGAAGAAAAGTGGAAGAAGAAAGATTAAGTAAATTGGCAGACTGGAGAAGAAAGTATAAATGAATAAAGCTGGTAAAGAGAAGAAAAGGAAGGGTACAACAAACCACAAATTTAAAAGTGGAAAAGTGGGGAGAAAACATGGGAAAAGTAAAGAAACCAAATAAAATTGAAATGATCATCTGTCCAAGGATTTAGTGCCTTATACCAGGAAGGCAGGTGTCCTAGGAGTCCTACTCCAGGATCAAGGGCTCTTTTTTCTAGGTCAGTCAAAGCAAATATTAAATTACTTTTGCAAAATACCTGAATGTTTAGCTTGTCTATAGCTCATAGCCCAGGATATCCAGAACTGGTAAGCCTCTTCCCAGCTTTTTTACACAGAAGGAAAAAAAATCAAAGCTATAGGTTTAGGGCTTATGGGTCAGAACTGGAATATCTCCCATCATTAGTGCCATGAAGGGAGGGGTTATGGAGAAGAGAGATATTGCAATACCCACTGGGAGGAGGAATGGTCTTTTCAGATTCCATTATGCAGACTCACAATATTACCACAGTCTTCACCTGGCACCAGTAGGACCTGAAGCAGAAAGCACAGTTTGCCAGCAGGGCAGCATCAGCCATCCCTCTTCTGAGGCAGTAGTCCTGACAGTGGTCTATGCAGGTGTCGATAGACCCATCCAGGAACTGTTCCCTTTGGCCTCCCATAGGCTGAGTATGGAAGCTACCCTGACTTAGAAACCCCAGGAGCCAAAATCCCCCCTAAGAACTCTCTACATATAACCTAAATGGATCCCATAAGGACATGCCCAAATACATGGTCACTACATTCAAGGAAGCCCAAAGCTATGGCTTTCTAATAGATATTTATCATTCTCCCAGGAGTTCTTTAGTGGCCTAGCAGTTAAGAATCCAGTGTTGTCACTGCAGTGGCTCAGGTTATTAATGTGGCTTGGGTTCAGTCCCTGGCCCAGGAATTCTTGTATGCTGTGAGTGCAGCCAATTAAATAAACAAATAAATATAGTTCTCCCAGTTCAAGTGCAGTTTACTGTTCAAGGACCATCCTTATGTAAAAAGAACGTTGCCAAGTAATATAAAAATTTACAATATTTATCAGGTCACTAAAGGATCAGAGCTAGAAAATCAACTGGAGATCAAATTCTCATTAAAAACTGAGGGCTTTCTTGACCCTTTGCCCACAGACACTAAAACTAATCACACAGTATTTGACTCTCTCAGTCCTCAATAAACTGGAAGCTGTGAGGAGACTAGATCCATACCTTCCTACCCTTATAGCTACCCTTAGACCATACTGTTTGGTCAGAAGTATTTTAGTACAGGATGATCCCTTTAAAAAGTAGCATCTTCCTGTTACTGACAGGAAAGACAAGTACAAAGTTTCACTGTTCTCTGATATCTCCTAGGATAACAATGATCCTAGAGAGATTCTCACTCAAGCTGAAGTATTACAGTATATTTTAATATCCTTTTTGCTCTATAGTTAACATAGCTCCCTGATGTTCTCATTACTGATATAACTTCTCTCTTACTCTACCTCCCAAAGTCCCATCTCTAGAATAAAATTAGTAAAAATTCTTCATCTGAACACCCATACTAATATATCAATTTGGATTTCTTTTTAGTACAAACTCCAGGACCTATTGGTAAGTCATCTGTGTGTTTATCAACTCTTTTATATTACACAAATTTATAACAGTGGTAATAGTGATAATTCTAATAGTGATGATTGTGGTTTGTCAATAATCATTGGAAGACTGTTCCAAAGCAAAGATGCAACAGAAAAAATGTGGGGGAGGATACAACAAATGTGTAAGAAGATAAGGGAAAGATGTCTGAGAGAGTGAAACAAAAAATGATGTGAAAGAAAGAAGATAAGGGAAAATGGAGGGAAAAGAATACATTTAAGATTTCGCCTTGAACACGTGTAGTGGACTACAACAATGAAATGGTTATCTTTCCAACTAAAACAGGGTTACAAGTCTCCTAGAGGAAGATCTGATCCTTAGAGTCCAGGAGTAATGCAGTTAAAAATATCTAATTCTGAGGTTGGGATTCAGTAATTCCTGGGAAACATTTTCACTGCTCTCCTTTGAGAAAAAAAAAAAAATCAATAGTACATGTTCTTTTCATGTTCAACAACCAGAGTAATTTAACTTTATTTCTATTTTTAGTACAATATCCTGGATCCAGTGGTAAGTCCCTTATCTGTTTCTTTCCTCTGGTGTTCTTTGATTGCCTATAATGTCTAGAGGGCCTATTCCCTGTCTTAAATGTATCTATTGCCATAAGGATGGTTGCAGTTTTTTGTTTTTTGTTTTTTGTCCTTTAGGGCCACACCCACGGCTTATGGAGTTTCCCAGGCTAGGGGTCTAATTGGAGCTATAGCTGCCAGCTCTGGTGTTGCCAGAGCCACAGCAACACCAGATCCAAGCCACGTCTGCGACCTACAGCACAGCTCATGGCAACACCGGGTCCTTAACCCACTGAGCAAGGCCAGGGATCAAATCCACGACCTCATGGTTCCTAGTCAGATTTGTTAACCACCGAGCCACAACAGGAACTCCAGGATGGTAGTTTTAGACATGTAGTCATACTTCTCAGTTTCTACCTGCTGAGAATTTTTCCAGGGTTATTTTATATAGAAAAACAGTATGAAAATTTCCTCACTAATGTTCATAATGACTTATATGAAAATATATAAAATTTTCTAATGTAACAGAGAAAGAAAAATAAGGCTAACTTTCCAGTTCTGAAGTGCTTTGTAGTTAATAAAGGCCCTACTCAAAGGTAATGGGGACAATGCAGGGAAAATGAGAAAAGGAAGGCAAAATTTTAAAATAAATATAAAAGAAGGGAAAAAGACAAATTTAAATATTCCAAAGTTTTACCAGGTTTCTTCCAGTTTCCTGGGGGAAGTCTACCAAGGAATACTCTCAAGATCTAGTCTGCCTGAGTCCCCCAGTCTTTTTTCCCAAGTTCTTTCTTCACATCCCAACCTGCCCTCTCACCTCAAACAACTACAAACACACATATGCTTTAGGGAACAGGATATGACAGTAGTTGGGCTGCAGTTACAGAAACTGACAGACTTATCAGGCAACTACAACCATGAGTAGAAGAAAGTGGAAGGTAGGTTTGAACTGTGACTAGGGAGGGCAAGGCCAATGTCAAAATCTATAGCCAAGACATGGAATCAACCCAAATGTCCACTGACAGATTGGATCAGGAAGATGTGGTATATACACACAATGTAATACTACTCAGCCATAAAAAAGAACAAAATAATGCCACCATTTGCAGCGACATGGATGGAACTAGAGACTCTCATCCTGAATGAAGTAAGTCAGAAAGAGAAAGAAAAATACCATATGATATCACTTATATCTGGAATCTAACCTATGACACAAAGGAACCTTTTTCCACAGAAAAGAAAATCATGGACTTGGAGAATAGACTTGTGGTTGCCAAAGGGGAAGGGGAGGGACTGGGAGGGACTGGGAGCTTGGGGTAAACAGATGCAGAATGTGTGTGAAGGCACTTCCTAAGTTGTAAAGTGCTCAAACCGTGTGTTGGAATTATTAATAAAATGAAAGCTGAATTTTAAAAAAAAAAAAATCTGGAGTGTGGAGTTCCCCTTGTGGTGCAATGGAAACGAATCTGATTAGTAACCATGAGATTATGGGTTTGACCCTGACCTTGCTCAGTGGGTTAAGGATCCAGCATTGCCGTGAGTTGTGGCGTAAGTCGCAGACTCAGCCCGGATCCTGTGTTGCTGTGGCTGTGGTGTAGGCTGGCAGCTGTAGCTCCAATTCAACCCCTAGCCTGGGAATCTCCATATGCTGCAGGTATGGCCCTAAAAAGAAAAAAAAAAAAAAAAAGTCTAGAGTGTCAAAACCAATCCCATGTTGAAAATTGAGTCTACAAATTAAGCAATAGCATCCCAAAGTTTAAGCCAAATAAGAGGAAATCAGAAGGCAAGCCAGGAGTACTCAGACATTCCTTCAACTAGCTGAGCTCCTACCACGTAACAGAAACCGAGCTGAGCAATGGGTATAAAGTTATGAATAAGAGAGAGAAAGATGTGGTTGATCTCTGGTGCTGTGGAGTTTATAGGCCTGTAAGATAGCTTAGAAAAAGTAACTCAAAATGTGGAGATGGCAGGCAGTCTCCCACACAATCATACTATGCCCCCTGAAACTGGATGGTGCCTGCCCTAAATGCTGATTCTAAATATGCTTCTTCTTGTGGATGGATATGAGCCATCAGTTAGTAACTATTCCCCTAAATCGTCTGCCTTTCTAAGTACTTTTGATTATCACCAAGACTTAAAAGTTCTCATTATTCTTATAAGGGAAAAGCCGTAAATTAATTCACCTCGGAGGATCTCACTGTGGCTGAAGGAAGGGGTCCATCTGGCCTAAACTCCCATAATAGTCACCATGTGCCAGAGAATCTATATAGACACGTGGGTTCCCTTCCCCTTCTTTTCTTCCCTGCTTAATTCCCTCTCCCCTATGTGTAAACACCTTTAAATATATAGTAATATATAAATGAATTATATTGATATATTTATTCCTTCCTAACTTTCCCCTAAATTACAGGTGATTTGAAAAAAATTATAAAATTCACTGATTAATTTTTTAATTAACAAAAATAAGTGCTCCAAATGGGACTACTAAAGAGGAGTGGGAAGAAAACTTTTTAAATCAATTAAAATGATAGGTAGAAAAGAGACTAGTGAAAACAAATATTGCAAAAGTGCATAGAGTACAAATTTAAGACCTTACAAACTTCTAGAAATGTTTCAAACATTTACTAGACCTGACAGGAATGGAAAGGATGGCCTCTCTTCTGCCCCAAACAGAGGATGCAGCCCTGAGGATACAAAGCACGGGGGTGGGTGCTTAAGCCCAGACAGTGCACTGAGCTAACAGGAAGGTTTCAGAGGCCCCTTCATCCTCTCTACTGTTACTCTTTTTAAGCCCTCTTGGTTCTGTAACACTGATTCCTCCTTTTTTTCCTTCCATTTTTCCACTAGCTGAAACTTCAGAAATGATCAGTAAGTTCCATGCCTATTCTTACACAATAGCTACCTTCAGCTTCCTGCAAGGTCTGGGTAGAGAAATTTATGCTTCCCCGGCTTTTGCTTATTCCACTATTTAGTTGCACCTCCCCCCAAGAATAAATGAATAAATGAAGGGAATACAAACCCCACTTTATAATCCAAAATATATAATGTACTGTATATTATATATAAATATATATAAGATATACATATATTACATTATATTTTAAATCAGAAGAAACTATCTGAAGTTTATTGTGACTTGTCAGCAAAGGAGGGAGTATATTTATGTGAGTGAATGAGACCTTATGCCAGATAGTAGAAATAAGGAGGAGAAAAGTGAAGGCATCACAGTTTAAATTACCAACTCCCAGTAGGATTTTAAGCAGTTGACCAGCCACTGCAAAAAGGGAAGCGATAGATCATCTTTTTCCTGCAGCCTCCCAGACCAAGCAGGAGGCAGAATCCCACAAGACATGACATGGCAATTGTATTCCCCACCACAGTGCACTAGAACACCTACAAGGGTTTGATTCTTCTCCATGGATATTTCAGATAATCTCTCTCAGAACAGTAGCTGGAAAACTAGTTCTTATTTCACCAGACTTTCCACACTGATTTCTCTTTGTTTTTCAGCTACAGGATCATCCAGTAAGTTTGCCTATCTCACTTTGCAGTGGCACTCAATTGTCTCCAGCAGTATCTAACAGATCTACTTGAACCAAAATTTATCCATCTCTATTGGGATTGCAATAGCTGAAAGCTCCTATTTCCTTGACCCCTTATTTTTCCATTACTTTCCACTAGAATTCCACTGGGTTATATAAGTTTCTAAAATCTTCAGTGAGTCACGTGAAAATTAAAGAGCAAAGAAAAAAGGTTCTCCATGGATCTAAAGATTGTCAATTAGGGACTTTCTGTACAAAAGGGAAAAATGAACAGGAGAAAAAGATATAAATAAAATTGCTGTTTCCCACCAGGGCCATCTATACAAATTAAAAGTAGTAAGCTATTTGTCTTTCTACTGTACACTTAACAAAATCCAGCAGCAATGTCTACTGGAACTTGAGTTCTAGTACAGGAATTTGAAACTCATTTTTCCCTTTTGCTTCTCTATTAACCAGTGTCCCACCAGTTGATTATAAGTTTTCTGGAAAGTTCAAATATCTATGAGCAAAAAAACTTTTTTTTTTTTTTTTTGTCTTTTTGCTATTTCTTTGGGCCACTCCCGCGGCACATGGAGGTTCCCAGGCCTGGGGTCGAATCGGAGCTGTAGCCACCGGCCTACGCCAGAGCCACAGCAACGCAGGATCCGAGCCGCATCTGCAACCTACAGCACAGCCAGCACAGCTCACGGCAACGCCGGATCGTTAACCCACTGAGCAAGGCCAGGGATCGAACCCGCAACCTCATGGTTCCTAGTCGGATTCGTTAACCACTGCGCCACGACGGGAACTCCCAGAAAAGCTTTTCAAGCAGCTATATTACTAGGAAATTTACCAATAGAAAAAATGAATAGAAGAGTAAACATGAAGAGGAGAATAAAAAAATTCCTGTTTGCTTTTCAGTGGGATCAACTCCTCACGCAATCAGTAAGTCTGTGTATTCATTTGATTGTCTGCCATAGGATTTAGCTGATTTCTGTGAGGTCCAAAATTCTTTATTTGCCCATATTGGGATACAGAGGGCCTGAGATACAGCTCTACCTCTTGCTACCAAATTATCAAAATCCCTCCAGGTTATTAATGATGTATTGGAAAGTTCTGACACTACTAATTACATAAATATGAAGAGGGGAGAAAAAAGTTTTGCTTAGACCAGCAAGAGACTATCTACAGAAAAGGAAAAAGTGATGGGAGAAAAAGGAGAGGATAAGAAGTTTCTAACACAATTTTCATTTAGACCTCCTGCCCTACCTAATCTGTTTCTCCACATTTGAACTCCAAGATACCTTTGGAGAAAAATTCCCCTGAGTATATAAGGATTTTAGGGGCTAGAAGTTCCTATTTCCTTGCATTCACATTGCCAATAATCCTTTCAGCTTTTTAATAATTTTATGGGAAAAAAAAAACAAATTCTACTGATTTACATAAAAAAGAGCAGAGAGGGAAGTTTCCCAGCAGTTAAAGATGACATATTACAAAGGACTTCTCAAACTGGAAAACAAAGTGAATGGAGGCAAAGAGAAGAAAAATAACAACTTCCTCTGTTCTGTTTTCCAGCTGGATCAGTTCCACAAGCCCTCAGTAAGTCATTTCATGTTTCTTCTACTGTGGGGTCCTATTACCTCTCTTTTCCTCAGCTGTACTGGGATTTCTGGGCATGGAGTACATGCTTCCTTAACCACTTTACCTTCCCGTGGTCAAAATTCAATTTTTTTTTTGGAAGGTTCAAATCCCACTGACTTAAAAATAAAGTCCAAAGGTAACATTTTTTTCTTATTGTTATAATGGCCTACCAAGAAGGAACTTTCTAAAAAGCAGAGGGAAATATAGTGGCAGAGAAAAGGGTTGTGAAGATATTTTTCTGTCTTTCAGATGCTCCACCTTCAATGCCCAAAGGTAAGTTTAGCCTGTTTTTCAACTGTTTTCTGTTGTTGTTGTTACTGTTCTCTGCAAAGCCAAGGGAACTGTCCCTGCTATTCTCATTTCTAACTCTTGTGTAGCAACCTGAGACTCACAGCTCTCAAATCCCTTTGCCTTCCGGTCACCAAGCTTTTCTCCCTGTGAAGCCAACTTACATTTACTTAATTGCAAACATATATTTACGTTGCATCTCCTATGTGATAAGAACTATATAAATGTTTTAAGTTATGCCATTTAATCCCCAGTATGACTTCACTGACTTTTTGGTAAAGGATAAGAAACTGAGACCACATCCTTGCCCAAGAATACAAAGTCATGAGCAGAGAGGATTAAGATGGCAGAATAGAAGGACTGGAGCTCAACTTCTCTCCTAAAAACAACAATATTCAAAACTAAAGCCTGAGCAATCTCCACCCAAATGGACCGGAAACCTTAAAAAAGATATCCTACTCCTGAAGAAAAAGAGGAGGACACATCAAGAGGTAGAAGGGGCGATTTCATGATATAAACAACCCCATACCTCCAGAGTGGGAAGCTCCACAGACTGAAAACTAACTGGTTCACAGAAACTCACCTACAGGAGTGAGCCCCACATCAAACCCTCGAATGTGGGGATCTGGCACTGGTAGAAAGAGCCCCTGGAGCATCTGGCATTGAAGGCCAGTGGGGCTTGTGTGCAGGAGATCCACAGGACTGGGGGAAACGGAGACCCCCATTCTTAAAAGGTGCACACAGACTTTTACGTGCACTGGGTCCCAGTGCAAAGCAAAGTCTCCATAGGAATCTGGGTCAAACCTGACTGCAGTTCTTGGAGGACCTCCTGGGAAAGCAAGGGTGAATGTGGCTTCTTGTGGGGAAAGGACATTGGAAGCAAAGCTCTTGGGAATATTCATCAGTGTGCCTTTCTCTGGAGGTGGCCATTTTGGGAAAATCTGGCCCTGCCCATCAGTCAATACTGAGAAGCCCCAGGCCAAACAACAATCTATGTGGGATGACAGCCCCACCCATCAGTAAACAGGCTGCCCAAAGACCCCCCAGGCACACAGCCACCTCTAATCTCATCCAGAGACAAAGCCCCACCCACCAGAGGGATAGGAATCAGCGGACACCAGAAGTAAAAGAGGCTACAACTCTATTATCTATAAAAAGGTCACCACACCAAAAACCTATAAAAATGAAAAGGCAGAGAACTATAACTCAGATGAGGGAGAAAGGAAAAAAAAACAGAAAATCAGCTAAGTGATCAGGAGATTCTCAGCCTCCAGGAAAAAGACTTTAGACTGTTGATGCTGAAGATGATTCAAGACATTGGAAATAAACTGAAGGCAAAGATGGATAACTTACAGGAAACACTGAGCAAAGAGATACAAGATATAAAACTTAAGCAAGAAGAGATGCAAAATACAATAACTGAAATAAAAGATTCATTAGAAGCCACCACCAGCAGAATACAGGAGGCAGAACGAATAAGTTAGGTGAAGAACAGATTAGTGGAAATTACGGATGTGGAACAGAAAAGAGAAAAAAGATTGAAAGCAAATGAAGAGAGTCTCAGAGAACCCTGGGACAATGTTAAATGCACCAACATCCATATTAGAGGGGTGCCAGAAGGAGGAAAGAGAGAGAAGGGGACAGAAAAAACATTCCAAGAGATAATAGCTGAAAACTTCCCTAACATGGGAAAGGAACTGCTCATTCAAATCCAGGAAACACAACGAGTACCATATAAAATAAACCCAAGGAGGAATACACTGAGACACATATTAATCAAACTGACCAAAATTAAAGACAAAGAGAAAATCTTGAAAGCAGCTAGGGAAAAGAAACACATAACATACAAGGGAACCCCAATAAGGTTATCTGCAGATTTTTCAGCAGAAACTCTGCAGGCCAGAAGGGAGTGGCATGATATACTTCACGTGATGAAAGGAAAAAACCTCCAACCAAGATTGCTGTATCCAGCAAGGCTCTCATTCAGATTTGAAGGAGAAATCAAAACCTTCACAGATAAGCAAAAGTTGAGAGGATTCAGCAACACTAAACCAGCCTTACAACAAATACTAAAGGAACTTCTCTAGGCAGAAAAGACAGCAACAGGAAATAACAATTCCACAAATGACAAGGCTCACCAGTGAAGTTATATATACAGTAAAGATACGAAATCATCCATGCACAATTATACCACCAAAATCAGAAACCATGAGAAAAGGTGGGTACAAATGCGGGACACTGGAGATGAACTTGCAATTAAGAGAACAACAACTTAAAACAATCTCATAGACATATAGACTCATATCAAAACTTCAGAATAACTGCAAACCAAAAATCTACAATTGATACACAAACAAGGAATCTCTGGAGAAGAAATATATCTCATAGTAAAAAAGTGCATAATCCACCATGAAGGGGGTCATTTAACATCCTTGGAATGCTGAAGTCTTCTTAGATCTGATTCTGATTTCCTCTCCATCAAAGAATTTATGACAATTATAATTAAATAATGCAACTGTACAATTAAATAATACAGTTCTACAATTGTATTATTAATAACCATTTCTCTCCATGGTACAATGTAAGGTCTATAATGTCTTGCTTATCACATTACCTAGAATGGTGTAATGCCTATATTGAAGGAATCAATAAGATGTAACAAATTGTGAGGACATATTTATATAGTTACACTGTTTTTTAACCAACTTATGCATTTTATATTTTACTTATTTTCAGAGGGTGTATTATTTTTGTTATTCTTACCAGTTAAGTTATTCTTTTTATTATGCTATATAAAACATTTAATGGTATATAAGGCTTCCTTCTTTATAAATTTTACTTGCATAGTATATACAATTTTAATATAATGCTAATTTTTAAAGAAAAATTGAAATGTAATAGATAATACTAAATAGTAAAGATGAAAGCCATACAAAATGGGATAAAGTATAGAATAAATTTCCTATTTGTCTCAGCATATTTTCCATTCCACTTCTCCAGAGGGAGTCACTTAATCTGTTTCTTAAGATCCATGATATAATAATCTGTGTGAATGTAACTGTGTTTAAATATGTGTATTTTATTCCGTAAAAAAAAATAAAAATAAAATTTCAAAAAAAATAAAATACAAAAAAAAAAGAATACAAAGCCATAAAATCTTCATTTAAACACAGAGCTATGTGGCAAACTTCTCCCCTACACAAATATACCTCCTTAAAAAGAAACGTGTTCTTTTCAAATAAATATACACTGATATCTAATTTGTTTTTTGTAGGTCTGCCTCTGGCACCCATAAGTAAGTATTACATCTGTTTCTCTACTTTGGTTCTCCCTGGTCTTTTTCAAAGTCTGAGAGACTTTGTTCTGTTAAAGTGATTTAACTTTCTCTTTGCTCTCTTGCTTCCTTATTACTCAGCTTCCTCTACATTATAAATAATTTAAGACAATACTGATGAGAAGGAGTAAAAAAAGCATTTGTCAACAAAAAAACTGAATATTATGAAAAAACAGAAGTAGGCAGAATTGCTGAGAGAGAAAGGAAGTCCAAAATGATGTTTAAATGGAGACAGACTTGAGTGTTTCCTCAAAAAATACATTGCTATTCAAAGGAAACAGAAAAATCTAGTGGTCTTTACCTGCTACTATACCCAAAGTTGTTCAAGTCCAATAAATGAAAAAGGCTTTTAAGGAAACCCTGCTTGGACTTCTTCATTACACCATCACTTCTTATATCTATGTTTGCATTGCAACCTCACTTTAGGGCCATTTGGGATGCTTTCTTTCTAGTCCCAAGCAAGTTCTTCCCTCTCAGACAGGCAGAATATATTACCTAATACAATGTTTTTCCTACTTAAGAAAAATTACATGAATTTCTTTTTTTTTTTTTTAGTGATTTCACAAAGAACCTCAAGTAAGTTGTTTACTTCTCAACCTCTCATATGTGAGACCTTTTTCTGAGCTTAGATGTTTCTATTTTAACAGCAAAAAAGATTGAGAATCATTTTTCTCATACTCATTTGCTTCCACATTACCCAAAGTCCTCCAGATCAGGACTGAAAAACAATATTTTTTATTCATAATTATAGGAGTTCCCATTATTTCAGTTCTTAGCTCAGTTTCTCAGGTAACAGACACCAACAGTGATTCAATATTTAAATCAGATCAAGCACTGATAATGGTGATATTTAATGTAGAATTCATGAAGCCACACTGTACACTACATTCTAATATTCCATAATTCAAATTTGGTTCTCAAATCTATATTGTAAGTGATCTTTATGCAATCCCAATATCCCCTGGGGTTCCTCAGATTGAAATTAAATCACACTAATGTTAAAACCCAAGTTCCTGCCAAGGTTAAAAATTCAGATGCCAACGAAGCCCAGGCAAGTAATGTTAATAAGTGAGGAATCGTGGAGAATGGGAAGGTCACATAACAGTCTAAAGAATGTAGCTGCTACTCAGCTCCAGCCAGTTTTACCATGAAAAACTGAAGATCTATAGCTGTCAAAGCAACTCACTTAATCCATATTTTAGGTAAAATCTCTCAATTTTTAAAACACTGTAGACATCTAGACCATTTTGACAGATTATAAACAGGCTTTTATACCCCCCCCAACACACACACATACAGCTCCATCTAAACACATTCTGAATGTATTTTTATTATAATAACAATTTTAATAAGGTTAAAACACAAGGATTGGTATTTGAGGAGGGAGAATTAGAACTGTTAACAGAGAATGAGCTAGTGTCCTTCTGAAGTTCCCATCTACAAATCCTTTTCAAATCCTGTGCAAGGAGGTTGATTAGTTAAAAATTCTTACCATGCAGACGATACTATAGACTGTACAGAGTCAATAGTACAGGCCCAAGAATGAGGTTGGAAACCTCATATACCCATGTTCAGGCACAGGCATCGTAATTGGAAACAGGGACCAATGCCCACCTGAGGTCAGCAGAAGGGATTAGTGGTCGTGCATCCAGAAAATATAATCCACAAACTAAATGGAATGAATAATGTCCTTTTCAGTGGAGATCAAGGATGGGCAGGAAAGAGATGTCAATATCCAAGGCCTAAGGGATTTGGAAGAAGAAAAGTTATGCCAAAGGAAATAAGGAATATGCCACCTTCTTTTTGGCTGACTTGGTCTTGGCAGCTAATTTTTTAGATAAAAATATACAGCCAAGCTTAAGCATAAAAACAGAGGGAGGGTGTTGGAATAACTTCCACGGAGTGGAAACTGAATAGGAATACATCATGAAGAGAAGGTAAGGTGAAGCCCTCAGCAGGAAAGGTGAGGGGATTGAGGAACGCAGATAGCATAGTAGAAACAGAGATAGAGTTTCAACACCTGCTAGTATTGGCAGCCAAAACCGCAGGACCCAACATGGTGAGAACTTGAATTGGGCCTCCCTGAATGAAGAGGGAAGTAGAAAACACTGTTTATCCAAGGGAAAGAGCCAGATAACTTTACCCATCTGTCATAGACATGAAAACAAGCCACCTGCACAGGTCTGGACTTAAAACTACCCAGGGTACATAACCCAGCTAAAAGTGTGCTATCCATGCAGTGTAGGAATCCTAAGCCCAAATGACTGAATTCGGTTTGGTGATGGTATACCCAGGTAGCTATGGGCAAGAGCAACCACAAAACTGCCCACAGGAAGGGATCCACAATACAAAGTATTTGCAGGATAAAACATCCACAAAGATAATTCCCATGGAATAAGTGACTACCTTCAAAATATGAAATATATGAGGAAGTCCAGTAACATGTGGGTGAGACTTTGTAAGCCCCCACCACCTGGAGAATTCCAACCCAGAGAAATATAACCACAGCAGTCTGAGGACCAAAATAAGTATTTTAAATCTTCAAAGATATTAATGCACTTCTTTAAATATATACTGGGTGCTTGTTTCAGGCCAGGTATTATCCTAGGCACTGAGAATATAGCAGTGAAAAAGATAAAGCCCTTACACTCAAGGAGTTTACATTTTAGGTTAAATCAGTAAAATAATAGCAAATAAACATATAATAGATATCAGGTAGATAAATACCATAAAGAAAGATAAAGTAAGGGAACAGATTAGGCTAGAGAAATGTAGTATGGAAAAGGAAGAAAGAGTGTTCCAAGCACAAGGAACAAGTACAAAGCACCTACCTGTGGGCATGAGGGTGGTGGTGCAGGGTGCACATTGTAGCCCAGCTAGAATGAAAAGGAGGCAGAATGTAGATGATGAGGTCAGAGGGACAGGTCCCAGAGTATGTGGGGCCTTGCAAGTCCTTGAAAAATGGCAGATTTTATTCTAGAATAAAAAACTTCTAGAGTCATAAGCTCTGCTTTATAATGTTAAAAGATCACTCTGGCTGTGATATGGAGGATTCCCTGGAATAACAAGAGTAGCGGACTCAAGAGAAAAAGCAGGAAGACCAGTTAGGAGGACTAGAATTGTAGAAATACCAGTCACAGGTAAACGTGGCAAGAAGTGGTCAGACTAGAGATGGGGAGAAGTTTTCAGATTCCATTTAAGTTTAGGGCAGGGCCCACTGTTGGATGAAATATGAGTTTAAGGGGGAAATAAGGCTCAAGGGTTATTTCTAGGTTTGGGGCCGAAGCAATGGGGAGATTGGGTGCATGAGGAGAATAGAGAGAAAGAATTATTCTGATGCTGCTCGTAGTAGGGAGAATTTCTTCATTGATTCAGCAGGCATTTGTTAAATGCCTACTCTCACAGAGACCATGCTAAGTGTAGGGATTGGTGAAGAGAACATAGAACCTGCTCTCAGAGAAGGAAGCGACAAGGAGGGCAAACCAAATGAGGAACAGTGGTGAGGATTACAGAGATCAAGGATGTGAGTGCGGACTGGGAGAGAAAAACAGCAAAGGAAGACTAAGAAAGTAGCTCAACTGAAATAGGCAGGGATGTGACACATTTCCTGATTTCACACAATCAGAGACTTAGATGGGAAAAGAAAGAGTGAATTCCATCACCGGCTGTGGACCATTTCTTCCATAACATTCCCAAGGCAAAGTGGTCCTTGTTTAATCTCCCTTCTTTTCACAACTATTCAGTCTGTGATGTTCATCCTTGAAACGACATCAGTGAAAATGTGTTTCTATTCCATCAGACAATCACACTAACTTATTCCTTTACCTTTCTATTAAAGCAAGACCTGAGAAACCTAAAAGTAAGTCCCATGTTTCTCTCAATTCTATTGTTATCATTGGTTTTTTGTGACTATTTTTTAGTGTGAATGTGCCGAGGCTTAAGGTTTCTACTTCTGCCCCTATAGTTTATTTTTTTATCAGCATTTCTCTCCTTTCAGCTTGTTACTCTATTCTTATTTTCAGTAGCTTACTCTCTTTTCAACTATCAATATCCATTTGGAGGCTATAATTGAAACTAACTGGTATTTAATGTGGTACTATAATAATAAACAGTATTTATTAAGTACTTACAGTTTATCAGGCACTGTACTCAGGGCTTTATATATGCATATTCATTATATCAGATAAGTATTACTATTCCTGTTATAAAGAAGGAACTAGTGAGACTAAGTAACTTGCCCATGATTCCACAATTATAAGCATCAGAGGCTAGAGTACAAATTTAGATTGATTTATCTGAATCTAAAGTCAAGTAGTGCCTCCACCCCATTCAAACGGTGAGAAGTATGATCACCAGCCCCAGGATAATTTGTGTTATGGGAAAAGAGAAACTTTTCTAAAAAACAGTAATTAGCAAATAGGAATTATAGTAATTATCATAACAAATCAATACAATCATTCAAAAGAAGTGATGGGAAAAAAAGAGGAATAAAAAGAAGGTGGCAATAAAGTGTAACTGACATAAGAAGCTTACCAGTTGATGCTTTTTGAAATGTTGAATTAGCAGAGAGAAATTAGAAGAAATAGCTTCTTTCAATGATTCCACTCTTATCCCTTCTTTCCAAAAGCCAACCAAATTAAAAGGGACTTGAGCAGAATAATTTGAAGATATTTATTTTCCCACTATATTTAACTGATTCTAGATAGTTTGGTAGTCTCTCGAAGCCTTGTTTTTTTTTTTAATTTTCAGCATAAAAAGTTTGAAAAGTAACTCTGTTCTTCACCTCTTATTCATTTACTTATCTTATTTCTTTTTGACAGTAAGGCAAGAAGAACCAAGTAAGTTATATATCTATTTATCAATTCTGGGGTTGATTCCTATATTGAGTATATCCTTTTCTGTATATGTAAGACCTTGATATTCAGGTTTTTCAATTTCTCTATTTCTACTGATTAACTTCCTCTAAAGTTACTTATGAATATTTTGAAAGTAAAAAACCCACAGATGACAAATTAAATAATTAACTGGTTAAAGGTGACCTGGAATTAGAAATAATGATTTTGAGTATTTTTTATAAATTGTCACCTGTTAATGTTTTTATTATTAGAGTTTATAAATTCTTTTAATAGGAAATTTAAAAGTAGAAGATGACAGAAATAAAACTGAATTGGCAAAGTTAAATTCATTGAGATCTTACTCATTCCAAAAAATATATAATTATTGAGGGTCTACCATGTGCCTGGCACTGAGAATACAGCAGGGACCCAAAAACAGATGATACCGCCCTCCGAGTTTATATATAAACATGAACATTCTTAACACGTTCCTCACCCAGAAAAGTTGAGGAAAATAGGAAGAAAAAAGAACAATTCATTTTTGTTATTCTTCTAGAAATGGAGCTGCTGCATCTGACAAATATGTTTTAGTAGTATTTAGAAATAGAGTATATTTTCATCTTTATTTACTGAACAGTGGCAATGACATCTATGTTTTCTGCATCCACATTAATGACAGACACCTGCAATTGTAAGAACTTCCCTTTCTATCTGATATTTCTTATGCATTCAGGGTGGGCTTATTCCTAAATGTGGTTGTTTCCATTTCAAAGGAAAAAATGATATTTATATTTCTCATACCTTCACCTCAGAATCCTGCCAGAATATTTATGATTTTATACAAAGCACAGATTACAAAGATAGGTGGAAAAAATAAACATGGTTAATTTTTTCCTAGTAAGTTGAAATGTCCTACTAAAAGCAAACTAGACTTTGCATACTTAAAAAACTTATGACAAGGATGTGATAGAAATCATATATTTTTGCCTGAGGAGGGAGGCAGGAAAAATGAAGTCTATCTTCATTTCTGACAGCTGGAAATGCTCATGTTCATTGATCTTTGCATAGCAAAGACCAGCTTCTTCCCACTTGGATCACTGAATAATATCTGGAAAATGAAACTAGTAAACAGAAATAATTAAGACTGTCATGAAAATCTTGGGATTAGCTCTACTGACTTTTCAAGAAAACAATACGTTTTCAACTAAATATAAATCAGAAATGACAGAGGAATGTGGGAAAACTCATGAAAGAGTAAACAATAGGAGAAAGGAATAGAAGGAAAATGGGAGCAACATTTCAAGGAAATGAGGCTTTTACAGCTCTGTGGTATTTTAATTTCCAAGAGATACCAGATGATAAAAGGAAAATAACTCACCCCTTCCTACCCTTTCAAAATGACTGTGTTACTGTAGAAGGGAGACTAAAGTAACTCAAGCAAAAGACTTGGAGCTTGCTCTTCCTTTTTCATTCCAGAAATTCCTGTCTGGAAACAATATCTAGAATTCTATTCTATTTCAATGTCAAGTCCGTTATCATCAACCCATACTAATAATTTGTGTTTGGATTTTAGCACATGTAGCAGTACCCATCAGTAAGTTCCTTTTCTTTTCATAAATATGGTACAAATTGGGATCCCAGACTAAAAATTTTTTCCAAATCTAACCAATTGCATTTAATGCTTCTATTTATAAATATTCCTTCTTCCTCTTACTTGGCAACCTGCTGCATTATTAATTTCTCAATGAAAAGAATAAATATTTGACTAAGAGACTAAGTATAAAAAACATTTTGTTTCCTAAAAAATCTCAAACATATTTTACTAACAAATAAAACTTTTCATAATATAAAAAGGAAAGATACATAGGGTGGGACATAATAAATATGGAGATACCAATAAGGAGTAGAGGAAAAATCAGTATGATATGTTCAGTGTGGGAAAAGGAAAAGGAATAACTGCAATTAGCATTGAAATTTTTGAAAGTTCTCTGCATGATTTAAATCTTCTAAACTACATGAGAAAGAAAAACATGACATAAGCACATATGTACCAGCCTACTCTGCCTTTCTTCTACATTGAAATACAATGAAGCCAGTTGCATCAGACAAGGACCATCCCTTTACCACCAAAGGAATGCTAATTCCTCTTATTCCATTATGTATGTCTTTCTGGGGGAGGTTTGGTGTTTTCTAAACATGTCTGTTGCCTTAGAAAGAGCAAGGAAGGAAACAATATTCTTGATTCTAAAATCGTGCTAATATATTTTTATTTCATGTTGTTTTGCCAGTTACTCCAGTACCTATTGGTAAGTTGATATTCATCTATTTCTTTTCTCTTTTTTTTTTTTTTCCTTTTCTAGGGCCACTTCTCACAGCATATGGAGGTTCCCAGGCTAGGGGTCTAATCAGAGCTGTAGCCGCCAGCCTACACCAGAGCCACAGCAACGTGGGATCTGAGCCACATCTGCGACCTACACTACAGCTCACAGCAATGCTAGATCTTTTTTTTTTTTTTTTTTTTTTGTCTTTTTGCTATTTCTTCGGGCCGCTCCCGCATATGGAGGTTCCCAGGCTAGGGGTCGAATCAGAGCTGTAGCCACTGGCCTACGCCAGAGCCACAGCAATGCGGGATCCGAGCCGCATCTGCAACCTACACCACAGCTCACGGCAACACCGGATCGTTAACCCACTGAGCAAGCACAGGGACCAAACCCGCAACCTCATGGTTCCTCGTCGGATTCGTTAACCACTGCGCCATGACAGGAACTCCAACAATGCTAGATCTTTAACCCACTGGGCAAGGCCAGGGATCGAACCTGCAACCTCATGGTTGCTAGTCGGATTTCTTAACCACTGTGCCATGACGGGACTCCTGATATTCATCTATTTCTTAATTCCAATGTCTTTTAGAAAATTTTAAAGGATTTAACATTCACATTTTCCAACCCCTTTTGTCTCCCCATTATCTAGTACCCTTAAGTTACTGATGAATTTAGAAACTATAGTATGCCCGGTGACTGGTAAAAATGAAATAAAGTATAGAAAATAAAGATGCTGAAATAGTATTTTTCAAAACTATAAATATAATAAGCTATGTTGGCAATGCTTTGGTAAAAATTATACATTGATATATCATTGATTCCACTTAATTAATATAAACCTTTTAGAAAGCAAATGTGCAGTGTGTTGCAAGATACATAGAATATAGTATCCTTTAAACTCACAATTCTGTTTCCATACGTATACTCCAAGGAATGAGTCTATATATGGAATAAAACCATTTTCATGATGTTAACTGGTAAAACGAAACATTAAGGTAATATTCTGCAGTGGTTAAGAAAGGAATCAGACAGACCTAGGTTCAAATCTCAATTAAAACACTTACCAGACATGTGGCTGTGGGTAAATTATTTAATGTACCTTAAAATTTAAGTTGTATTATCTTTATTTGATATTGTAATTAGTCATTTCCTTGCAAATATGGTGTTCTCATTCTCCTTATTCCACATTACTGGAACAAGTAATTTATTTATAAATTAATGGAAAGTATAAACCCCTACTTAAAGAAAAAAATAGACAAGAGGAAACAAGTGCTTGTGAAAGTTTAAACATTTTATCAACAAAAATCAAGCCATGGGGTAAATCTGAGGATGGAGAGGGACAGCAGGAAATCAGTTCTCTCAGCCAAAAGAGAGAAGGCAAGAAAAGTCATGAGAGCTTAGTTCAAATCTGGCAATATCTGTTACCTTTCTCCTCCTATAAATCAAGAGTCTTTTTAACATGCTTTTCAGTGAGATTTTCAAGAGAAACATTTTTTTCAAAAATTACCAATGAATGTGAAATTCTTTTTTTCCAATTTTCTAAGAAACATGTGTATGTATGATATGCTCCCCATCCTTACCTATGTCTCTTAAAATAGACTTAAAATTTTCATGTTCCAATTACTATAGGACAATATCCTCACTATTTTAGTCAGAGACTGTGTTATTATTTCAATGTAACACCCTCAGAGTGATCTATTTTTACATTTTTGATACAGGATTCTGAAGCATCTCTAGTGTTTAGTTCTTTATTTGGCAGTCATACAGCACATCTTCTAGGCTGACATTAGCCAAGTGCAGTCACTTCAGGTGTTGTGAGAAAGCTGCATATTTTTATCCAATGATAAAAATGTTTGTCTATTTTTACTATTTCCCAGAACAACAGCATTAAGACAAACCTTCACTAGATGGAAGTATGACTTTGGGATGAGATTTTATGTATAAATTCACCAGCTGCCCATTTTTCAGATGCTTTTCATAGTCACTCCATATACAAGGCCAGTCATTTTTATCTAATGACTATATTTCAACTCTTTTCTAAATGACCTATGAGCAAAGAATAAATCTTTAATTTATTGTAATGTCTTTATAGTCACCATTAACTTATAACTCATTAATAATGCTTATATATAATAATTGTGTGAAATTAATACTTTATACTAACTGGGAACTAATATCTAAATATTAACAAATTCTGTATCATAGTAATAATAATTACTGCATGCTATCCCCCAAGCACTCCTATTACTTGCAGTTTATATGAAGTTGTGGGTATGGTGATGCTTCCACCTTTGTCCTTCAACCTTAGATTACTGGGCAAAAACAGCAGAGGGGTTGACTATGATGTTTCATTACAGTCTCCTTCTTAGGAGGGAGAGTGATCTCTGGAATTCTTTTCCTCTTCCACTATAGAGAATATGATTAGTAACTGAGTTTTTGGAAACTTTAATTCTAGTTAGGTTGATTAATTAGTTCTTTTCCAAACCCACCAACATGCTGTCTAGTTGGCAACCCTATTGTGCTTTGGCCTCCCACAAGGTTCCAGTCCCATGCTTTGACTGGCTGTAATCACTTCTGCCAATGCAAATTTAAGTGGCATATTTCCCCATCTCTTTTGCTTTTAAATTTTTATGCATTTCTCAAAATTATTGATGTTAAATGAAAAATCTATTGATGCAAAGAATAAAGAGAGCACACAGGAGTTCCCACTGTGGTGCAGTGGGTTAAGGATCCGGCATTGCCTGCAGCTGTCGCACAGGTCAACTGCAGCTCAGATTTGATCTCTGGCCTGGGAACTTTCATATGCCACAGGTGTGGCCAAAAAAAAAAAGAGAGAGAATGAACATAATGTCGCCTTATTTTTGATAGAACAAATGTCCTAAAGTAATAAAGACTTTAGCTCAGATGTTTTTAAAATATGTCAAGGAATAAGTAAACTAAGTGACAGACCTAGAAGAATTATATAAGGGAAAGTGAAGAACAGAAGATACACATTACGAGATTATAGACTGAAATAGGGAGAGACATAAAAGGAGCAAAATTTAAATAAATACAGCAAGCTCTTGAAGTTTTTAAATTTTCATAAATACTGAGCAGGAAGAGGGGCTAAACTCATCTCCATTTTGCCCACTCTAAAGATATGAAAGATTTAGGACTATAAAAGATCAGAAAACTGAAGCTCTTGAGATTTCTCACTTGTCATTATAACTGATCCTTGCTTTGCCCTATTCTAATACTCCTGAGAGACATGCAAGTAAGAATCCTTGTCTTATATGATTACATGTTTTATATATGTTATTTCTTAAAGCTGATTTAAAATTCTGATTAAACCCCAGGGATTATTAGAAAGAAATAAACATTGAAAAATTATCATGACACAAGTTTTTTAATTGAAAATTGTAAATAAACTTTCAGTACTGCAAAAGGAGTATGATGAGAGTTAACATGGTGGTTTGAAAGGGAGAGAGAATGCTAAAAGACAGAAAAAAAATCAAGAGGGAATTTAAAGCAGTAAAATCAAACTGGTAACCAGTCTCCTGAAATATTGTGATCTTTGCCCTGGTTAAGAATGTTAAAAACAAAAATTAGGAGTTCTCATCGTGGCTCAGCAGTTAACAAGTCTGACTATCATCCATGAGGACGGAAGTTTGATCCCTGGCCTCCTTGCTCAGTGGGTTGAGGATCCAGCACTGCCGTGAGCTATGGTTGTAGGTTGCAGACCCAGCTCAGATCCTGCATTGCTGTGGCTGTGGTATAGGCCAGCAGCTACAGCTCTGATTCGACCCTAACCTGGGAATCTCCATATGCCATGGGTGCAGCCCTAAAAAAATAGCAAAAAAAAAAAAAAAAAAAAAAAACCAAAAAACAAAACCAAACAAAAATTATTTCATTAGAAAGTGAATTTCACTCATATCTATTAAGTAGGGCTTCCAAAATGGCCTTGATATTGAGTTATTTAAGTGGTGTTAATATTGAATCCATAAGGGAGAGCATATTCATATAGGACATAATGTTCCCCAAAAGTCTGTTTTCTGATGTTTCAAGTGGATTTTTCAATGGGATCCGTGTACATAATTTTTAAAAATAATAATATGCTTTATTTTCTTTTTCAGTTATTAGTCCAGTAGCAGCCGGTAAGTTCCAATTGTCTTTCTTTCTTGGTTTCTTATAATCATCTGCAACATCTGGGTTCCTTTATTTGCACTCATAATTTTGACATCTGACCAGTCTGAACCCTGAAAGCCATAGTATTTTCCCCCTCTTTTCTTCTACATTTCCTGGTATTATTTTAAGTTAGAAATAGTTTTGGGATTCGTGTATGTGGCAGGAGGGGGTTGTTGGGCTTTTGGGGAGATTGGGGTTTTTGCTTTGGGTTTTTTTTTTTTTTCGGTTTTGTTTTTAATAAATTAAAGGCCCATAGAAACAGGAGACCACATGTCAAGGACAAAGAAAAAAAGTTGTTCATTTGGTTAGAGAATTAAGTAACAGAAGAGAAACAGAGGGAAACAGTAATGACAAATTACATCACTGGAAAGACCATGGAAGTAAAACACTAAGAAATTTATACTTTAATCTGAGGCTATAAACTCACAAAACAAAATTTCAAAAGATAAAAGGTGGAAAAATAAATAAATGAATATAGGTGAAAGTATAAGGAGGGACAGACTGCACAATGTTAAACAAAGAAAAGGAACTAGAGTTGAATATAAAAGGAGAAATTGATCTTTGTCCTCTCCTTCATAAAGGTTATTATCTCTAAACTTGAACCACCATTGCTGCTCAGAGAGTAAGTTAGGAGGTTTACTCTGGAAACCTTTTCCGACATTCCCTCCTTGAGAGAATAGAATTGGGACTCACCTTTCATAACACTCAAGCAAAATTTTAAAAAATGTACTTGTTTTCATTTTCAAAAAAAAAGTTGGCCTAAATGCATCAATTAAAAAGCAAAGACTACAAAACTCTGATGAACAAAATCAAAGAACTAAATAAATGGAAAGATAGTCCACACTCACAGATGGAAAGACCCAATATAGTCAAGATGCCGGTTCTTCCCAAATTAATCTTTAAATGCAATGAAATTCCAATCAAAATCCCAGCAAGATATTTTATAAATGCTGAAAAAAGCAGGATTGGCTAATTTTTAAGGACAGTGAAATAATGTGCATGATACTATAATGATAGATATATGTCATTAAACATTTTACCAAACCCACAGAAAGTATAATACCAAGAGTGAATCATTATGTAAATCATGGACTTTGGATGAGTATGATGTGTTAAACTAAGTTCATCATTTTAACAAATGTACCATGCTTGTGGGGGATTATTGAGGAAAGTTGTGCATATGTGGAGGCAGAGGGTATGTGGGAAATCTTTTACCCACTTCTTAGTATTGCTATGAACCTAAAACTGCTCTAAAAAATATATCTTTTAAAAAAATTAACAGGGTAAATTTTTTTAAAATAACCCAACCATGTGTTGTTTATAAAAAACTTACTTCAAATTTAACAATAAAAATAAAAGAAATATCAAGTATATACCATGAAAATATTAATTTTTTAAAAACAGGAGTGGCTAAATTAATATCACACAAAGTAGACTTTAAAGCAAAAATTTACCAGGGACAAAGAGAGACATTAAATAATGATTTTTTAAATATGAATATACCAAGAAGACATAGAAATCCCAGAAGTGCATGCATCAAACAGAGTTTTGAAAACTATAGGGAAGTAAGCTGATAGGAATGAAAAGAGAAATAGTAAACTCACAATTAGCGCTGGGAAATTCAACACCCTATTCTCAGCAATTGATAGAACTACTTGATAGAATATGAAAGAGGTGAGAGAATTAGCCATGCAGATATCTAAAGGGAGTACTTCAGGCAGAGAAGACAATGAGCAAACCATTCTGGGGGTAGGAACTTTTCCATACTATTTGAAGAAAAGCAAGAAAGCAAGTGCAGTTGGAGCAGAATGAGATAAAGAGAAGCTATCAGAGAGCTAAGAGGGGACAGATGTTCTAGATCCGTCCTTTGAAAGGAACTGTAATGACTATTACTTTGGCTTAAACACAGATGGGGAGTCACTGGTGGATCTTAACCACCATGACCTGTTCTGACTGAAACTTAGAAGGAACCCTGTGGCTACTATATTGGGAACTTAGTGAAAGACAAGGGTTAAAGCAGCCAGATCAAAGAAAGCGTTGACAGTAACTTGGGTCACAGTGAGTCATAAAAGTAGTGAGAAGTATCAGGTTCTTATAAAACACTGAGGGATCTGCTGTCCCACTATAGCACTGTATTCTTTTGGGGTCTTGATGGTACCACAAAAGAAAGAATTAGAGAAATGGAAGTAGGAAAGAACTGTGGTTTTGATCCAAAAATACTACCATTAATATAATTTCTTGGGGGTTCCTATCATGGCTCAGTGATTAATGAATCCGACTAGGAACCATAAGGTAGCAGGTTTGATCCCTGGCCTCACTCAGTGGGTTAAGGATCCGACATTGCCATGAGCTGTGGTGCAGATCACAGACACGGCTCAGATCCTGCATTGCTGTGGCTCTGGCATAGCCGGCAGCTACAGCTCCAATTAGACCCCTAGCCTGGGAACCTCCATATGCAGGAGGTGTGGCCCTAGAAAAGACCAAAATATATATATATGTGTGTGTGTGTGTGTGTGTGTGTGTATGTGTATATATATATATATATATATATATATATATATATATATATATATATATCTTCTTGTTTTGATTTTCAGAAATACATCAAGTACCTACTAGTAAGTTTATAATCTATTTTGAGTATTTTAGTTTCCTCTAGGGTAGAGGTGGGCAAACTTTTCTGTAGAGGACAGATAATAAATATTTTAAGTTTTGCAAGCCATAAGGTCTCTGTCACAACTACTCAGATCTGCTGTTGTAACACAAAAGCAATCACACCTAACATGTAAAAGAAACAGATTGGTGTGTCCTGATAAGACATTATTTGTAGACACTGAAATTTGAATTTCATATAATCTCACATATTACAAAATATTATTCTTATTTTTTTAACCATTTAAAAATGCATGATCCATCCTTTATTTATTCCCTGGGCTGTACTTTGCTAGCACCTGCTCTGCTCCAGAATTTAAATACCCATTTTAATCTGGGGTAACCATTAACTTTACCAAGTATCATGTTTCTAAAAATTTCATGCTTTCTTATTATTTTGTGCATTTTAAAGTTAGGTGTACCAAGAAACATCAATATAAGAGATAACCCACATTTCAGTACCTAGCAGAAAATAGTTCTTAAGTATTTTATAAAACAGTGTCTGTGAATAAAGTTAGCCCACATCTTCTAAGTAAGACCATTATACATCCCCATCTCATGAACTGTAATCTTGAAACTCTAGACAAAATTGTTAATGATTAATAAAAAGTAAAGGCAATTTAAAGTATCTAATCACAGTGACATTAGCATCATGGCAGTTCAACATATGTAAATCAATAAAGGTAACACATAACGTTAATACAATGAAAAACAAAAATCATTTGATCATTTCAATAAATCTAGGGAAAACATTTGACAAAATACATCATCCTTTCATGATAAAAATCCTGGACAGATTGAGTATAGAAGGAGTATACCTCAGCATAATAAAATGTATATATAACAAACCCACAGGTAAGACTATACTCAAGGAGAAAAATTGGAAGCTTTTCCTCTAGGATCAGAAACCAGATGAAGATGCCCTCTCAGATCACTCTTACTCAATATAGCATTGGAAGTCCTGGATAGAGCAATTAGGCAAGACAAAGAAATAAAAGACATCCAAATCAGAAAGAACGATGTAAAATTGTCACTATTTGCAGCCGATGTGATTTTGTATATAGAAAATCCCAAAGACTCAACAAAAAAACTTTTTTTTTTCTTTTTTTCATTTTCCCACTGTACAGCAAGGGGGTCAGGTTATCCTTACATGTATACATTGCAATTACAGTTTTTCCCCCAGCCTTTCTTCTGTTGCAACATGAGTATCTAGACATAGTTCTCAATGCTATTCAGCGGGATCTCCTGAAAAATCTATTCTAGGTTGTGTCTGATAAGCCCAAGCTCCCGATCCCTCCCACTCCCTCCCCCTCCCATCAGGCAACCACAAGTCTCTTCTCCAAGTCCATGATTTTCTTTTCTGAGGAGATGTTCATTTGTGCTGGATATTAGATTCCAGTTATAAGTGATATCATATGGTATTTGCCTTTGTCTTTCTGGCTCATTTCACTCAGTATGAGATTCTCTAGTTCCATCCATGTTGCTGCAAATGGCATTATGTCATCCTTTTTTATGGCTGAGTAGTATTCCATTGTGTATATATACCACCTCTTCCGAATCCAATCATCTGTCGATGGACATTTGGATTGTTTCCATGTCCTGGCTATTGTGAATAGTGCTGCAATGAACATGCGGGTGCAAGTGTCTCTTTTAAGTAGAGCTTTGTCCGGATAGATGCCCAAGAGTGGGATTGCAGGGTCATATGGAAGTTCTATGTATAGATTTCTAAGGTATCTCCAAACTGTTCTCCATAGTGGCTGTACCAGTTTACATTCCCACCAGCAGTGCAGGAGGGTTCCCTTTTCTCCACAGCCCCTCTAGCACTTGTTATTTGTGGATTTATTAATGATGGCCATTCTGACTGGTGTGAGGTGGTATCTCATGGTAGTTTTGATTTGCATTCTCTTATAATCAGCAATGTTGAGCATTTTTTCATGTGTTTGTTGGCCATCTGTATATCTTCTTTGGAGAAATGTCTATTCAGGTCTTTTGCCCATTTTTCCATTGATTGATTGGTTTTTTTGCTGTTGGGTTGTATAAGTTGTTTATATATTCTAGAGATTAAGCCCTTGTCAGTTGCATCATTTGAAACTATTTTCTCCCATTCTGTAAGTTGTCTTTTTGTTTTCTTTTTGGTTTCCTTTGCTGTGCAAAAGCTTTTCAGTTTGTCAACAAAAAAAAACTTTTGGAACTAATGGACAATATTAGTAAAACTGCAGGATATAAAATACAGGATAAAAAATACAGGAATCAATTGCATTTCTACACACTAACAATGAAATATCTGAAAAAGAATAGGAAAACTTTCCATTCACAATAGCATCAAAAACAATAAAATACCTAGGAATAAATGTAGCCAAGGAAGTGAAAGATCTGTACAACAGAAACTATAAGACTTAGCTGAAAGAAATCGAAGATAGAAATGGAAACATATCCTGTGTTCATGGATCAGAAGAATGAATACTGCTGAAAGTTCATACTACCCAAAGCCTTCTATACATGAGGATTCAACACAATACTCATTAAACTGGCATACTTCACATTCTCCACAGAAATAGGAAAAAACAATCTTAAAATTGGTACAGAAGTATAAAGGCCTCAAATAGCCAAAGCAGTCCTGAGGGGAAAAAAAAAACAAGCCAGAGATTTCACACTTCCTGATTTCAAACTATACTACAAAGCTATAGTAATTAAAATAGTATGGTAGTGGCATAAAAGCAGACACATAGACCAATGAAACAGAAATAGAGAGCCCAGAAACTAAACCCCTCCACAGTCAATTAATATTTGACAAGTGAGCCAAGAATAGCCAATGGGAAAAAGTCTCTTCAGCAATGTATATCACCTCACACGAGATAGAATGGCTATAATCAAGAATGTGAGTTAACAAGTGTTGGCAAGGATATGGAGAAAAGGGAGCCGTTGTGCACTGTTGATGGGAATGTAAACTGGTTCAACTACTATGGAAAACAACAAGGAGATTCCTCAAAAAGTTAAAGATAAATCTACCATATGATCCAGCAATTCCTCTTCTTCTGGTATGTACCCAAAGATAATGAAACAGGACGGCAAAGAGATAAATGTTCTCTCAGGTTTACTGAGCATCATTCACAGTATCCAAGATGTGCAAGAAACCTAAGTGTCCATCATGATAAGTGGATAAAGAAGATGTGGTATACAGTCATCTCTTTGAATCCATGAGTACAGCATTTATGGATTCAACTAACTATGAATAGAAAATATTCAGAAAAAAAAAAAAAAGCAACTTCCCAAAAGACTTGAATTTGCTGCACACCAGCAACTACTTACATAGCATTTACATAGTATTAGGTATTGTAAGTAATCTACAGATGGTTTAAAGTATCTAGGAGGATATTTGTAAGTTATACACAAATACTACATCATTTTATATAAGAAATTTGAGCTCTGTAGATTTGGGGGAGGGGGATGCAGAAGGGGAATGAAGTATCCCCTGCAGATACTGAGGGATGACTGTATGTATACAATGAAATATTATTCACAGCCATGAGAAAGAAGGACATCTCACCGTTTGCAACAACATGAATGGACCATAGCATATTATGCTATGTGGATAAATAAGACAGAGGAATAAAACTATTGTATGATGTCATCTATACATGGAATCTAAAAAGCCAAACTGGTAAAAACAGAAATAAAATGGTGGTTACTAGGGAATTGGGGGTGTGGGTATAGGACAGATGTTTAAGGGTACAAACTTGTAACAAGCAGTAAATAAGCCTCGGAGATCTGATACACAGTATAATATAGACAAAAATATAATTGTCAAATTTGCTGAGACTAGAACATAATTCAGAATTCTAACTACTAAAAAGAAAGGATCACTATGTAATGTGATAGAGGTGTTAATAATCACTACAATGTCATATTACAATATATAAATGTATCAAATTAACATGTATATTGAAAATTTACATAATGTTATATTTCAGTTAAGAATTTTTTTAAATAAAGTAGCTAATCACAACAGAACAAGAGAAAAGGAAAAGGAATGGAGATTGCCCGTATTTAAATGAGTGGAACTTAAAAATTGTTTATGACACAGATTCAACCAGTGCAGAGGCCTGAAGTTTGGATAAAAAGGGAAAACCCAATACCTACTGTTGTGTTTATCTTTGTCTCTTTCAGTGGACAGTTCTGGAAAAATCAGTAAGTTTGGATCATTTCTGTACCTTACCCATTTCTGTGTCTAGATCCTTCAAGTTTTTGTTTGCAAATATTTTTGTATTTCAACATCTCCTACCTTGGAGTAGTCAATATTTCTTAAATAAGTAGTCAATATTTCTTAAATAAGTATTTCTCATATTTCTGTTTCCTTTTCTCTATTTTCTGTTTGTAACTAAATAAAATGGTCTTGTATTTGGTTCTTGTTATTTATTACCAAATATTATTGGCAGCATATATTCCTAGATAGTCTATCACAAAAGAGCCATTTTCCTTGTGCCAAGTTCTGGCAATAGATAATTTTTACTAAAAAGGAAAATCCCCTATGATTGACATAAAGAATAGATGTCAGAACAAGATGGTGATTTTGATAACTAACCAACAAATCACATTTTTCAAACTGAACTGAAGCCGAATGGGTAAAAAAAATGACTTGGGAGAGAACAATGTAAGATAGAAAATGTAATAGTTTGCATTTTGGTAAAATAAATATTACTTACCCAATGATTCAATCCCATTCACTAAATGGCTTCCTAAAGATAAGCTTCTCTGTGGAGTCAGATACGGAGCTTTCCCAGTAGCACTCCTGAGGATGAAACAGAGGGTTATTTTTTTATTATTAAAGGTTAGTTGATTTACAGTGTTGTGCCAATTTCTGCTCTACAGCATAGTGACCCAGTCATACATACATTTTTTTTCTCTAGGGTTTTATACTCCCTGGAGGTCCTATTTCTGCATTTACCAACAAAGGGTATCATTAGGAATTGCATTCCTGAGTTACAAAATTCCCATTGATCATTCTTTTGTGTTTTCTTTTTAGCACTATGTCCTATGGGTAAGTTCATTATCTATTCTCAACTCTAATATTTTATGTATAGTTATTTTCTGGTATGGTTGCTTCTACTCCCAAAATAATCTGTGCTTCCAAGAAGATTTTAAACGTCCTGTTCTCCAGAATCCTCCGATTTTTTAAACTATTTTTTGTAGAGATTGCTATAGAAGAGATCAAGTTCGTACTAAAGAGTATCATATTCTCTGGCTATCTTCTAGGCTCTGAAAAAGAATTTCCTTACTGACTCCCAGCAAAACATAATGAAAGAAAGATTGATTTCTGAATTCTGTTAGTTCTTTGCTGGTAATTTAGAACTTTTTCTTAGTTATAAGTGAAGGTCAAGTGAATCTCACTAATAGTAAAAAGAAAACTAGCTAAGAAAAAAAACTTACACACATCCTGTTGCCTTCTAAATAATTTACCTTGGAGGGATTATTAGGCACTGAGCACCTTCTATACATTGTACACTGTGCTAGGCATTTTCAAAAACAGTTCTCTTTTCTGACTATAGCCCTGCCTGGTAGCTATTATTATCCCTCACTTTATGAATCAGGAAACTGGTCCAAACATGCCCAAATTTAAAGAGTTGGTAAACAGCAGTGTCAGGACTTCTGTCTCCAAAGTACACACCCTGGAGTTCCCGTTGTGGCTCAGCAGTAACAAACCTGACTAGTATTCCTGAGAACAAGGGTTTGATTCCTGGCCTTGCTCAGTGGATTAAAGATCCCACGTTGCTGTGAGCTGTGGTATAGGTCACAGATGCAACGAGTTGCTGTGGCTGTGGCTGTGGCACAGGCCAGCAGCTGCAGCTCCAATTCAATGGGAACCGCCATATGCCACAGGTATGTCCCTTAAAAAAAAAAGTACACCCCTTTCCACGTCAACACATTGCTCCTATACAAATGACATCTTTTTGTGATTAGACCTGAAACTTTATCTATAAATCAAAAGTTTGTAAATACAAATATACATCTGCTTAAAAAGCTATATAATTAAATGTATATAAAGAATCCTTTTAAAAAGAGAAGACATCATTTAAATCGGCTTGGCTTTTAACTTTTTTATTTCAGATTTCTCTGTATCAGAATTATTTAGTTAATGCTTCAGTTCTTCAAGGAAATCATATAAAACAAAATAGAATATTCTTAAGCTGTAAATATATAATCATAAAAAGCAATACTTAAATGTAATAAGATACATTTCAAGCATCTCAAACATTATAAACACTGACAAACATAAAATATGTCACTGATCATATAATAAGCCTCACTGTTATCTCTCAGTTAACACTTAAGAGGATGGGTTTGTGAGTGGGGGAGGAGGTAGAATTGAAAGGGACAATTATTTTCTTTTGATCCAGAAAACAAGAAACTATATGCATTCAGAGCAGTCATGATGTGTCTGCCTCCCTCAAACGCCCTCCCCACATGAGGAAGGTGATAAGACCATGTGTGTTATAAAAATAAAGTCTATGGGAAGGGATTACAGATGAATTCATTTTTAATGAATTTTTCTTAGCTTCCAGGAAAAAAATCAGCTTAATCTTTTAAATTTTTTTCTTGTGAAAGATATGATCTTATTGACAATATTTCAAATATATAGGAAGTTAAAGTTTAATTCATTGTTCAAAAAAAGATTTAAAACAGATCAGCTCATCAAACCTCATCATCTCAAACCAAGTTTCTTGTTTTCTCACCTCCACATTCAGCAAATAAATATATGACCTTTTAAAATGTTAACTCAAAGCCCAAGAACTATAATGATTCATATCTCTAATGCTTAACAGACCTTTTAACAGGTCTTTTAGAGTCTACATCTGATTGTGTACTCTCTGACAGTCATGGGATTGAGAACCTAATAAGATTAATCAAGCCATGGTCTATTTTGTACATTATTTTTAATATAATATATTTAGAATTATTAATGTGATAGTTATTTCATGATATATTTTTGCTTTAGTAAAAAGTAATCCAATTTAAATTTTTTAATCAGCCTGAATACAGTGATCACCAAGGCCTTAATTAAATTTTGATTGTATTATAATTTTGTTACACAGACTACTGCCTGCAATAAATGGACTTTCAACTAGGGCTTATAAAAAATTTTATATTATGGAGATTATAACGTTCAAGGGAAAGAAAAGATTTATGCATTATCTAGAAATTTGAGAGAAGGGAGAGAAGAACTTAGAATGTGGTAGAATAATGACTTGTGGCTTATTTCTGCAATGAAAGATGTGAATCTCACTTTATGGGATACTAGTTTTCTAAAAAATAGACCCTAGAAAACCTAATTTCTGATAATTAAGTTTAAAATAGAAAACATTTAGCAAGGCAAGTGAAACAATCCAGAGTATGGAAATATTATTGGAAGTGACTGGAGGTATTTTAGATTAGAAGCTTAAGTGGAAAAAACATGCTCTTTACCATATCACGTCCCCAAACATAAGTGTCTACTGGTAATACAGTCAATAAGTGTCTACTGGTAATACAGTCAAACATCAAAATATTCTGGAATTTGTCAATGCAAAAATGCCTGGATGCATTACCACTGATTTTCACTAGAAAACTGGAAATAGGTTTGTCTAGAATAAAATATCAGTACCCATATCTTATTGAACAGCACTAGGGAGAAAAAATATATGAAAGGGTTCAGAAAGTGGTACTGCAAAGTTCCTAATGTAATTTTTATTTTGGTTAAAAGTTTAAAATACCAAACAGAAAAACTGGACTACAACATTTCTTTTTTTTTTTAACATCTCTTTTGATTTACAGATGTGTCTCACTTTTTACAATTAGTAAAATTCAGTTATGTATATGTCAATTTTTCAAACAGCAAACCCTAAAAAGCTTTCTATGTTAAAATAAAAAGATAAATAATTATATTTTAAGCAATAAATCTTTCTGTAATGCAAGTAACCATTTCCCTAAATTATTTGGTTGGAACTAAGAATGTCTTGTCTTGATAGATCAGAGAGAGTTTTTGCCTATACTATATCATTTGATAGTAACAACAGCCAACATTTATTGACTACATACTGTGTTCCATGCCCTTAGATATTATTTAATCGCCCTTATATTTCTGTGAAGTAGCTATTGCTATTGCTCCCATTTTGCAGATAAAAAAGTGAAGCTTGCCCAAGATCACCCAGCAAGCTAGGTATGGAGCTAGATTTAAACCAGTCTGCCTCTAAAGGCTATGCACCTTAAACATTGTCTAGAATCCTTAAATAACTCTACAAGTGGGCAGAGCAGACTAAAAATGAAGAAAGTTGAGTCTTTGGGAATTGACTGATTTACCCAAATAAACCCAGCTAACAGAGATACTAAATCCATGTGTTCTGATTTAACTTTTAAATTCAGTGTTCTTTCTACTCCAGTAAATATTAAATATTAGGTTTTCTCAAAGTAAGGCATATCTCTGCATAGAGCTATAGAAGCAATTACTTCACACAATTTCCCTTGGTAGCATAGATGTCATTTTTTCTTAATTGAGAAGATCAAATCATTTTTTAAAAAAATAGCAGAAGCTAACAAATTCTAGTTTATTCAATCACACAGAAGTTGAGATACAGCAGAGTTAATTTATCTATACATGACAAAAGGAACCTGAAATTTCTGCATAGTGTGTTAGCAGATATCACAAGAAGCAGTCCAGGGTACTGGTTAAAACTGAGCTGACTACTCATGTTCAAATTACAGCTCATGATCATATTCACATTCATTTAAACTTTTTGTGTACTGGGACACAAAAATAACCTAAACAAATTTAAGAATATAGAAATTACTTCAAGCATCTTCTCTGACCACAATGCCATGAAACTAGAAATCAATCACTGGAAAAGAAGTTTTTAAAAAAAATTGACTGCATAGAGTCTAAGCAACAGGCTACTAACCTTTTTGTGCCTCAGTTTATTTATCTATAAAATAAATAATAGTACCTACCCTATATGATTTTTGTGAGAATTAAATGAGTTAAGACATAAAGTGCTCAGAACAGTTACTGCCTCGTTTATGGTAAGCATGTAATAATTATCAGCTAATACTAGTATTACTTTTCCACAATAAGTTATGCTTTTATTCAATTAGGAAAACATAATTTTAGTTTTTTCTATTTTAAGAAACCATTATTTCCATAATTTTTCTGAAATTGAATTCTATTTCTTTTCAGAATACATCCTCTTTTAGCTATTAAGCATTCTTCATTAGTCATAATATACTGAACAAATGGCAGTTCATTTTACCTTTTCTTTCATCAATCTTTTAATTTATTGAAAGAAGCCTGGAATGTTATCAATACTTATACAAGTTTATATGTAGAGTTCCACCATTTTATATTTTCAGGAAAATCTCAAGTTATCTCCAATTTTTCAGTTTTTAAGACAAAAAAAAGAGAAACCAGTATCAGGGGGGAAAAAGTAAGAATAAAGAGAAATTACTTGCTATCTAAATCATGCACTTTTGTTGTGTGCTCAGTTATATTTCCAGGTTACATGGATGGAGAACTTGCAAAAAAATCAGATCCCAAATACCAGATTCTAAAAAGTGAAGGCACTACAAAGTTTCGGAGTAGCCAAGAAGAAAACAAGAGAGCACCATTGGATACTGACAATTCTTTGCCATCAATGCAAAAAATAGAATCAAAAAGCAAATCAGAAGACACTGACTTGGAGAAAGGTAAGATAAAAATGGAGGTCAAGGTAGAGGACAGTGATGCTGGGATAATGAAAAAACAGAAATCCCAAGTAAATGTAAGTGTCACGAGCATGCCAAAAGAAGAGGAAGCCCAAGTAGAGAAGATAGAGGTTGAAATACCACAAGGGCAGGAAGCCCAAAAAGAAGAGAGTGAGGTTGAAATACCACAAGGGCAGGAAGCCCAAGGAAAGAAGAGTGAGGTTAAATTACCACAAAGACAGGGATCCCAAGTAAAGAAGAGTAAGACTGGAACACCACAAGGACAGGGGTCCCAGGTAAAGAAGAGTGAGACTGGAACACCACAAGGACAGGGGTCCCAGGTAAAGAAGAGTGAGACTGGAACACCACAAGGACAGGGGTCCCAGGTAAAGAAGAGTGAGACTGGAATACCACAAGGACAGGGGTCCAAGGAAAAGAAGAGTGAGACTGGAATACCACAAGGACAGAGGTCCCAGAAAAAGAAGAGTGAGACTGGAACACCACAAGGACAGGGGTCCCAGGTAAAGAAGAGTGAGACTGGAACACCACAAGGACAGGGGTCCCAGGTAAAAAAGAGTGAGACTGGAATACCACAAGGACAGGCGTCCCAGGTAAAAAAGAGTGAGACTGGAACACCACAAGGACAGGGGTCCCAGAAAAAGAAGAGACAGACTGGAACACCGCAAGGACAGGGATCCCAGGTAAAGAAGAGTGAGACTGGAATACCACAAGGACAGGGGTCCCAAGTAAAGAAGAATTCTAAGGATCAAGAAAAGCAAGACAATGAAAAGGGAGATGTAGGAAAGAATAAAGATACAGAAGAAAATGATGCTGAAAACAAGGAAGATGATGGAGGAGAGAACAAAGTCAAAAGAAAGAATGAATCAAAAATCAAGGGTAAAAGAGCAGAAAGTTTATTAAGGCACAAAAGCAAGTAAATCTTCCTTTACTTGTAAAGTACAACAAAAAAAGATAAAGGTAAATAAAAAGAAAGCCTATAAGACAACTGATTATTATGATTCCATTCTCCAAATATGTCATAACCTAGCCATTACCTAATTGTATCATAATTGTAGAATCCCTTTAATCTCCATAAAGAGTTTCTGCTCTATGGAAGTTTCACCATCTTTAGACCTTTTGGCCACAAACCTCAGCTTCCAACTGTTTTATAATTTGGTACTTACATTACTTGATCAAGAAAGACTGGATACTTTCTGAAATAAAACATGCTGATTTTTAAAAGTATAATAATTCCCTTTACGAGTATTTTATCTTTGTGACAGCCCAAACAATCAACCAACCAATAACTCCTCCTTGAGGGTTTAATGTTTGCAAGGCACTGCTCTAGTGATAAGGCGTATACAGAAAAATATGAGTCCCTATAAATCAAATAGCTTGTAACACATATAGTGATATAATATGTATAAACATGACAGTTTTTTAAAAGTAAAATTTAAGCATCAAAATGTAGTTTAGATGGGCAATATAATACAAGTTAGCAATTTCTTAGGATAAGAAAGTAAAGGGGAGACCTTCATGGGGAAGGGTGCAGTGGCTTATGATGTGTCTCAAAAGATAGATGAGATGTCCATATGCTAAGTAGAAAGAGTAGAAGAAAAGCAAAAGAATTAAAGATTATCATGTCATGTTCCAGGGAAAGCAGGCAATTTTATTGTTGCAGCAAGCTCATGAGAAGCATTTGGTGGTATAATTTGAAAAGGAGGATTACAAGAAGATTATGAAGGGATTTTAAAAACAAATCAGAAATTTATATTTTACTCGTCAGGCAACTGGAAGCCTTTCGAGGTGGTTGAGAAGGAGAATGAAGTGACTAAGTTTGCATTTTTTAAATGTTGATGTTATGATTGTGAAAAATATATTGAAGAGGAGAAACATTATACATAGTAAATCTAGTTACGAGGTGCTTAAGAGTAGTTAGGTGATGGAAAGAGAATAAAGAGAAGAGGTATATTTTCTCAAAAAAGAATCACTACTTCATAAAGATTGACTACATATGAGTAAAGAAAAAATAATCCATGACTCCATAACTATTGAAACAGGGTGACAGACTTATCAATGACAAATGAGCTAATCTTTAGAACAGAAAGGGAGTAATAAATGATTGTGTTCAAGGGGACAAACAATAATACTTGTCATTTGAGGAGTCTGGAGTCAGTCCAATAGAGGTCGCAATTGAATCCATAAGAGTAAATGACCTCTCCAAAGAAAAAAAGTACAAAGCTAGCAAAAGCAGAGGTCTAAGAACTGAGTCCATTACATGTAACATGGTAAAGAAGGAAGTTAACTGAAGTATGGAAAGATACAAGGAGAATCTGTATAATGAATGTTATGATAATTAAGAAAGGATGATTAAAGGAAAGCTGAGACTTCAAGGAGAATAAGGACTGAAAGAGACCATTGTAGTTGCTATTTTGGTCATAGCTGATAAACTCTGTAAAAGGAACTTTCAAAAAAAAAAAGATAGCTAGGAGAAGGAACTTATGAAAACAGAATAGAGAGACACAAATAATTAGCTGCAGGATATGCTTTACAATAAAGTCAATTTTAGTCTGATCTAAAAATATGGTTTTTAGGAATTTTATTTTCATACTACCATGGTCTGTGCTTAGCCTATACTCTGAATATTACATTCAGCTCTGTCGCAGGATGTGGATTAACTAGAGTGCCTTCAGAAGAGAAAGACTATGATGGTAAGGGGACTCAATTTCAAATGAGCAGAAAGTTTCACCGCTTCACCTGGGGTGGTAGAAGGGACACACAAGGAGACAAGGAGAATTATTTTCAAATATATAGGTTCATCATGGATTAGAATATTTTGTATAACCCCAAAGAAATAAGACCAGTGAATGGAAGTTCAAGTTAACAGATTTTTAAGAAAAAATATGAAGAAATGAGATGCCTAAAAGAGTCTGAGCAAGAGTTGAAAAGTGCATAATCATTCAGTGGGAATGAAGCAGAGGAGATGCTAAGGAATCAGCTGAATGGTTGGAATGGATTATCTATGGTTTCTTCCAAATATGAGTCTATAATTAAGAGTATATAATTATTTTGGACTAACTAGATGTCTTCCAAGGAAACTCTTCAAACTAACATGCTAGGATTCTTTAAAGAGGTTTGACCAAAGAGAGAGAGAGAGCAATCACCCTTTAGTCCCTATCTAAAGTATAAAATACTTCATAAATGGTTCATGCTATTTAACCACAAGCTAAAGAGAGAAGCTCCACAGCTTCTAGCACAACCCAAACCACTGTGTGGATCTCTACCATGTGCTCAGGGCCCTGCAACAGGTGTAGAAGCCTAATTTTGCCTGATGGGAGGGGGAGGGAGTGGGAGGGATTGGGAGCTTGGGCTTATCAGACACAACTTAGAAT
Organism: Sus scrofa; assembly: GCF_054392235.1. Taxonomy (NCBI): domain Eukaryota; kingdom Metazoa; phylum Chordata; class Mammalia; order Artiodactyla; family Suidae; genus Sus; species Sus scrofa. The sequence goes on along the minus strand of NC_139389.1, from coordinate 28,602,916 downwards.
AGATTTACAAGGAGATCCTGCTGAATAGCATTGAGAACTATGTCTAGATACTCATGTTGCAACAGAAGAAAGGGTGGGGGAAAAATGTAATTGTAATGTATACATGTAAGGATAACCTGACCCCCTTGCTGTACAGTGGGAAAATTAAAAAAAAAAAAGAAGTTTCAAAACTCTAAGACCTTTGATAAACCACATGGATTTATTTGCAAGACTGAATTGAAAACAAATGGAAGGGAGGAGTGAGGGAAAATATTGAACATGAAATTTTTATATTGTAAGTTAAATATATGTCTCTGGAATATAAACATTTAGAGATTTTTACCAACCTTAGTTGATGTCTCTTGCATATATTATGCTTATTATTATGGGGAAATGTGACAGGAAGACTTTTCATATAGGTAGAAATATTTAGGTTTTCATGATCCTATGTCATTTTTCTATAGTTCTCTCTGGTTCATCTAGCAGCTAGCTAGAAGGATTTAGAAGGCTCCAACAAATGTAGCTTCTCTAGGATTTAAGAAGCAGTGACCCTGCCGAGGCAACAACTGAAAAAACAGTAGACAGACCTTAACAATCTAGCTCAGCTGACTCCATTATCTAAGAGTATATCCCTCTGAAGGAAGGATTCAGAAGAGATGAATTCATAGAAGCCTCCCTGTATCTTCTCCATAACTTCTAACTTGCAGTCAAAACATTTTTTAATCCCCATTGGGTTTCTCTGAAGGCAAATAAGGCAAACAATAGGAAATTCCAACTTTGAAAAGTGTGTAAACTACTCTGTAAAGGCCACCAAAAAAAACAGGCCAGTTAAAACAACTGTTAATCCTCTCTTAAAGATACAGGTATGGAAGTCTTAATGTACCTCAGAAAAAGGGGAAAGAGTAAGCTATCGAAATAGCAGAATGTTTAGCAAAACTATGCAAGTATTAGTGAAATAAATATATGTGCCTCCAAGATCATTTAGATATAAAAGTGGTAATGTAGGACTTAGAAAATAGTACTAAATTTTACTTTACAAACAAGCTAACACAAATGTCAAGTGCCCTATTCACAAGAACAAGCAGAAACATACATCAAAACAAGTCGGTTGCTAAGAGTTCTCATCTTAGAAGTTCTTATCAAAAGGAAAAAGAAAAATTTTAACTGTGTGAGATGATGAATGTTAACTAAATTTATTGTGGCAATCAATTCATAATACATACAAATTAAACTTACACAATGTTTTATACCTTAAACTTACACAATATTATATGTCAATTATATCTCAATAAAATTGGGATGAAATCAAGTATATACCTTCAATATATAATTTTTATTTGTCAGTTATACCTCAATAAAGATGGAAAGAAAAAAAATAGGGAAGCCTTACCTTTAGTCATTTTATAGTTAGGAGAAGAACATAAGCAAAGAAAAGCAGGAAAGTGAGTTTAGAAATAACTAAGCTGAATAAGAAATCCCAATTAAAGATTTCCTGGTTTAGAACTGCATTAAAAATATAATTCCCCAGGAGCTCCTGTTGTGGCACAGAAGAAACGAATCCAACTAGTATCCCTGGCCTTGCTCAGTGAGTCAGGGATCCAGTGTTTCCATGAGCTTAGGTGTAAGTCACAGATGCGGCTTGGATCCTGAGTTGCTGTGGCTGTATAGGAAGGTAGCTGTAGCTCTGATTCAGCCTATAGCCTGGGAACTTCCATATGCTGCTGGTGCAGCCCTAAAAAGCAAAATACATATATATATGCATGTATGTGTGTATGTGCATATATATAATTTATATAATTACATGTATATATGTGTGTGTGTGTGTATATATATTATATATATATAATTTCCCATTGTTCTGAAATCTAACTGGCATATCAAGGGAGTAAATATAGGGAGCTGATGAGACAGGGAAAGTATAGAATTTTAAAACAGAATCCAAAGGGATAAATGGATGAACTGAAAAATTAATCCAAATATTTAATTTTATATTTGATCAAATTCTATTACTCTCGCCCTTTAAAGCAGTTAAGAGAAGGACAAACAAACATTGTCCCAATTGTCTACCTGGGAGGTTCCATCTAAGTTTTGAAAAAATAGAAGCCTATTTTTCTAGTATTTAAGGAGTAAAGATATTCTTACCTATCATCATCCAGAAGCCTGAGCATCTGCCAAGACTGAGAGGTCAAACTACACTGCAGATTATACACACTCTAACCCAAGCCTCAAAAATATTTTATGTAAATATTTTTAAATTTATCTTCAAAAATTAAAAACTCACAATGTTATCAGTGTTAACCTCCTATGAATCTCTCCATACCTTAATCCAGGCTCATATAAACATATATGCAAATGGAGTCAAACTATATGTATTCTTCTGCAGCTTGATTTCTGTACCTAACAGTGCTTTGTACATAACTCCAGATCAACTGACATCATTCTAAAGGACTATAGCATACAGCATTGTGGATGAATTACCACTTACTCATTACCTTAAAGATGGATATTTGGCTTGTTTCTAGCTTTTTGCCTTTGGCCAAATGGGGCTGCAGTAAGTATTTTTGTACATGATGAAGATTTTATTTCTCTAGGATAGATTTCCCAAAGTGGATTTAGATATTACCTCATCACTTTCCCTCAAATTTACAATAATACACATTCTGTTCAGGAATGTGTGAGAGTTCTGTTTTCCCCAAACTCTCTAACCAGTGTTGGAAACAGTAGCTAACTTTAAATTTTGTCTAGTGAGAAAAGTGGTATCTCTTGCTTTAATGCATTTTCCTGACTTTTAGTGAGATTGAGCGTTTTTCATAGGCTTATCTTTTGTACTTCCTCCTCTGTAAATTACTCATTTTTAAAATTGTGGTTTGTTCTTTTCTTATTCGATTTGTAGGTGCTTTTTGTATATTAATATTTAATGTTTTATCTGCCATTTGTGCTGAAAAAAGTTTTCCCACTCTACTTGTTCTTTCTCTATATCCAATTCATTCAACCTGTCCTCTGAAGTTATATCCCAAATCTGACTATTTCTCACCTCCTTCATCAGGTAATCTAAGCCTTCACCACATCTCATTTGCACTATGATACGCTCCAAATGAAGCTTCTTGAGCCCACTCCCAACTCCTAGCCTATTTACTCTACTGTGGTCAAAATCATACTTTTAAAACGTAAATTAGATCTTGTTACTTCTCTGTTCAAGATCCTCCAAAGGCTTCCCAATCTCCTCAGTGCAAAAATCTAAAATCCCTACAGACTTCGAGACCTTACAATATTCATGCTCCAGCTTCCCTTCCACCCTCGTCTCCCACTCTCTTTCTTGTTACTGTAGCCACACTGGTGGCCTTGTTTTTCTTCACACCAGCCATGTACATACCTACTTGTCTGGAACAATCTCCCTCCAATATCTCACAATTTACTTCCTCAATTCCTTAAGATGTTGGTAAAATTCACTACCTTAACTAAAACAGTACTCCCCATAGTCTATCCCTTTGTTCTAATTTTTCTCCCTAGCATCTACCACTACCTCACATGATACATTTGTTTACTGAGTTTCTGCCCCCATTACAATGTAAGATCTAAGAAGACAGAGACTGTTTTGTTTTTTTTCCACTGCTGAATCTCTAGTGCTTAGAAAAATGTTTAACATGTAGTAGATGCTCAACAAATAAAATGTATTAAATGAAATGAAATAAAGGTATTTTGCAAAATTTTATTGCATTTAAACAAATGTGTCTACCTTATCCTTGATAGCTTCTGGGCTTTCTAAAGGAACTCCCCTACTACTATGGAACATAAATTCAGTTTTTTATTTCTCTTTCAAATTTATTTATTCCATTTGCTTATGGTATGAAATAAGTTTTTAGGTTTTTTTATATTTGTTTGATTCAGTTTTAAGAATTTGTGTCTTTCAAGGAATATGTCCATTTTGTTTTAGTTGTCCAGTTTATTGGCCTAAAATTGTTCATAATACTTCCCTCCAGTTTGTACAATCTGTAGTGACTACTCCTTTCTCAATCCTGATTTCCTTGTGTCCCTCTTCTCTTCTGTCTTTTTTTTTTTTTTTTTTTTTTTGTTGTTGTTGTTGTTCGTTTGTTTTTGGCCGTACCCGCAGCATATGGAAGTGGTCAGAGTTGCAGGGAACAAATCCAAACCACAACCTACACCACGGCTGTGGCAATGTCAGACCCTTGACCCACTGCACCACAGCAGGAACTCCCTCTTCTCTTTTTCTTAATAATCTAATTTTACAGATTTATCAATTTAATATTTTTAAATAGGTTTTGATTACAATGGTTTTCTGTTTCATTAATTGCTGCTCTTTTGTTACTCTTTCTGATTACTTTGGGTTTATTTGCTAGTTTTATAAATTGGAAGCAAATCATTTTTTTACTTTATTCTTTTTTAATATAAGTGTTTAAGGTTATAAATGTCCCACTCAATGCTGCTTTAACTGCATTGTTATTTAGATTTACCTACGTATTTACCCTTCCATTGTTTTTCATTCTTCCCTGAATTTCTCAACATCTATACAGAATAATAATTTTCTTTTTGTCTAAAGAATACCTTTAAGTATTTTCCTTAGTTCAGACTGTTGGAAACAAATTCTCTTTCTCCTTTTTTTCTCAATCTGAAAAGTTCTTTTTTTTTTTTCTGGCTGTGGCATGCAGTGGCTTGAAGTGGGATCTCAGTTCTCAGACCAGGGATTGAACTCAGGCCACAGTAGTAAAAGCTCTGAATCCTAACCACTAAACTATCAGGGAGCTCCCTGAAAAATTCTTTATTTCACCTCCATTTTTGTAGAGCATTTTTACTAGGTATAAAATTCTTAATAGGCAATTATTTTCCTAGGTTTTTTGTTTGTTTGTTTGTTTGTTTGTCTTTTTGCCTTAGTTTCTAGGGCCGCTACCACAGCACATGGAGGTTCCCAGGCTAGGGGTCCAATGGGAGCTGTAGCCACTGACTGGCCTACACCAGAGCCACAGCAACACTGGATCCGAGCCACATCTGCAACCTACACCACAACTCATGGCAATGCCGGATCTTTAAACCCCTGAGCAAGGCCAGGGATCAAACCCGCAACCTCATGGTTCCTAGTTGGATTTGTTAACCACTGAGCCACGACGGGAACTCCCTCCAAGTTCATTTTTATAGAAATACCTTTTGCATTATATTATTTTGGTTTTCTTAAATTTCATAATTTCAAAACAAGGACAACTGGCACAAAATGTTCTGAGAACAACACAGCTCTTATGGTAAGCTTGTAACTTAAGTGGTCAGAGTGGTCAGAGTTGCAGTTAATGGACAAACCATATAGTAGCCTACTAGTCTTATGAGCATCACTCAGTATATTATACCAAAGAATAGAAATCTGTCAATTAAATAAGGTTGATGAAGAGAGCATTTGATTCATTTAGTCTTTGTTCTTTCCTCTTCCCTTATCATGAGAACTTTATTAAAATTGTCAGTTTTCAACATTTTCCTTAAAGAGTATATAAAATTTATATACCCTTTGGAATAGTGTCTGTTGGAACATGATTTTATTCAATCTGACAAATGAATTTTTACATTGTATTACATTATTCTGGTGTTGCTGATGAAAATCAGATGCTGCTTTGACTTTCTGAATATCACACATACCCTATTCATTTTCATTAGGACCATTTAAAGTTATGCTTTTATCTCTGGGATTCAAGAATTTTACCAAGAAATGTCTGGCATTCAGTCAGCCCTTTCAATCTATAATCTTGGGTTTGTCCTCAACTAAGGAAACATTAATTTACTACTTAATCTATTCCATTAACATATTGCTAGGTTTCCTAGTAGTCTCTTGTTAGATAACCTGGATTTAACCTCCAAATTTCTTTTGCCTTGTGTTTCTTAGTGTTTTATCTCTCTATTGAGAGCTATTTCTTCCATTCACTCTTCCATAGCATTAATTCATTTATAATAATCATTCTCTTTTTCAGCTTTCCCACTGAATCTTTTCAAAATAGACATATTTTAGAGCAATTTTAAGTTTATAGAAAAATTGAAAAGTATAGGGTTCCAATGTATCCCCTGCTCTCACAATTGCGAAGCCTCCCACCTATTGACATCCCACATCATAATGGTACATGTGTTATAGTGAACCTACACTGACTTATTATTATCACCCATAGTCCATAGTTTACATTAAGGTTCACTCTTGGTGTTGTATGTTCCAAGGGTTTTGACAAATCCGTGGCATATATCAACCACTATAGAATCACATAAAATAATTTCACTGTCCTAGAAATCCTCTGTACTCTACCTATTCATCCCTCCCCACAACCCTTGACAACCACTAATATTTTTACTGTCTCCTTTTCAAGAATATCATGTGCTTGGAATCACATAGTATATAGTCTTTTCAAATTGGCTTCTTTCTTTTACTTATTCCTGCATTTAAATTTTCCTACCTGTCTTTTCATGACTTGACAGCCCAAGTTTTTCCACTTTTATTGAGATATAATTGGCATACAGTATAAAATCCTTTAAGGTGTGCAACATAACGACTTGACTCAGTATGCATGAGTGAAATGGAAACCACGGTAAGTTTACTTAACATCTTTTGTCTCATACAAATACCAAAAAAAAATGTCTTTTCTTTGTGATAAAAATATAGATATTTCTTAATAACTTTCAAATATACCACACTGCAGTGTCAATTACAGCCATCATGTCATATGTGATTATATTCTCAGTAGTTATTTATCTTATAACTAGAAGTTTATATCTTTTGAGCATCTTTATCCAATTCCCCCACCCCTCCATTACACAAATCTAATGTACTGTCAATGAGTTTGGGGATTTTTTTTTTTTAGATTTCAAATATAAATGAGATCATACATATTTGTCTTTCTCCATTTGACTTATTTCACTCAGCACAATGCACTCAATATCCATATGTCCATCCATGATTGTGCAAATGGCAAGATTTTATTCTTTATATGGCTGAATTATTTACATAATTCAGACTTGGCAACCACAGCCTCTTCTCTATATCTGCCAGTCTATTTCTGTTTCCTAAATATGTTCATTTGTGCCATATTTTAAATTACACTTATAAGTTGTATCATATGGTATTTGTCTTTCTCTTATAATCCACTATACTTCTGTGATATTAGATCTACTGTTTTCTTTTTGGTTTATAACTTTGTTGATTTGGGCCCTCTCTCTTTTTCCTTGGATAGACTAGCTAAAGGTTTATCAGTTTTGTTTATGTTTTCAAAAAACCAACATTTAGTTTTATTCACCTTTTCCATTGTGTTTTGTTTTATAGTTCACTTATTTCTGCTCCAATCTTTGTTATATCCTTTCTTCTGCTAACTCTGGGCCCAAACTGCTCTTCTCTTTATCCATTAGAGAATTGAGGTCAGGGAGTTCCCGTTGTGGCTCAGTGGTTAACGAATCTGACTAGGAACTATGAGGTTGCAGGTTCGATCCCTGACCTTGCTCAATGGGATAAGGATCCAGTGTTGCCATGAGCTGTGGTGTAGGTCACAGACACGGCTTGGATCCTGAGTTGCTGTGGCTGTGGCATAGGCTGGTGGCTACAGCTCCAATTAGACCCCTAGCCTGGGAACCTCCATATGCCACAGAAGCGGCCCTAGAAAAGGCAAAAAGACAAAAAAAAAAGAGAGAGAGAGAGAGAATTGAGGTCATAGCTCATATCTTTTTAGTGCTGAATAATATTCCATTGTTTGAATGTACTAGTTTATTTATCCATTCACCTACTGAAGGACATCTTTTTTTTTTTTTTGTCTTTTTAGCTCTGCACCCACAGCACATAGAGGGTCCCAGGCCAGGGGTCAAATTGGAGCTGCAGCTGCTGACCTACACCATAGCCACAGCAACAAAGGATCCGAGCCACATCTGCAACCCACACCACAGCTCACGGCAACGCAGGATTCCTAACCCACTGAGTATTGCCAGGGATCGAACCTGCATCCTCAATGGATACTAGTTGGATTCATTAACCACTGAGCCATGACAGGAACTCCTATTGAAGGACATCTTGTTTGCTTCCAAGTTTTGGCAAATATGAATAAAGCTGTTATAAACATCCATGTGTATATTTTTGTGTGGACACAAGTTTTCAACCCCTATGGATAAATACCAAGGAGCATGACTGCTGAACCATACAGTAAGGGCATGTTTAGCTTTGTAAGAAACCTCCAATCTGTCTTCCAAAGTGGTTGTACCCTTTACATTCCTACAAGAATGAGTGTTCCTGTTGCTTCACATCCTTGCCAGCATTTGATGATGTAGGAGTTCTGGGCCATTCTAAAAGGTATATAGTGGTATCTTATTGTTAATTCAACTTGCATCTCCCTGATGGCATGTGGTATGGAGCATCTTTGATATGCTTATTTGCCACTTCTTTATCTTCTTTGGTGAGAGGTAATTTCAGTTCTTTTGCCCATTTTCTAATTGGGTTGTTCATTTTTTTATTTTTGAGTTTCAAGAATTCTTTGCATATTTTGGCTAACATAACTTTATCAGATAACTTCTGCAAATATTTTCTCCCAATCTATGGATTGCCTCTCAGTTTTTTAACAGTGTCTTTCACAGAACAGAAATTTTTTATTTTAATTAAGTCAGGCTTATCAATTATTTTTTTCATAGTTGTATCTTTGGCATGTTGAACCAAAAAGTCATCGCCAAACCCAAGATAAATTCAAATATCCTCTTTTTTTGTTCTTGTTAGGTTGATTTTGAGTCCTCTAATTTTTTTCTTAATGTTCTTACTTGAGCTTTTTATGAGATCTACTTCACTAGAAGACATGTTTTAGATATTCAATTTGGTTTTCCTCCTTCAGGCTTTTAAGTGAAATATCTGTTCATTCAGGCTAATTTGCCCTAAGCCATAAGATTAACTCTTAGACTCAGGATTTCTCAAAATTGGTAATCACTATGCCACAGAAGTCATGGGAGGGCCCACTCATAAGTCTTAGCAAAAAGTGGAAAATTCTTGTTCTTATACTTTGACACAGGAAAGAAGGATCTTTGCTTTCATATCTCTCCCTAACCAGATCTTTCCTAACTACAAAAACTGAGTCCAATTTGGCCCAGTAAGATAGGCAGGATCAAGTACACTCTCTAGCAACACAAATGATTATAAAAGAACAGCCTTTCCCAATGGGCTTCACAAGTTTTCACATTCTGAGTTCCTGCAAAGAACCAGGAAATCCTGATAGTTTCCCCAGGCCTCAGGAGAGAAAAGTTCTCACCCCTAGTACTAATATGTCACCTCTGTCATAGGAAAGTGGTGTTCCTACTCTTTCTCCCTGAAGATCTCTATAGACCCAGCAGCAACAAAGATAAGGACAGGGAATCACAATGCATTATATGATACTTTTATACTCAAATACAACAAACATTTGCTAAAGATTGTTGAAGAGCCATAGAAAAGAGTGCGCTAATTAAAATTCAGCACATGGAGTCCCTTAGCACTAAGCAGGTATCATGCCTAGGGAACAATGAGCATACTAAGACTATTTCTCAGGATTACTTATACTACCTTTTCAACAACATATTCAGTCTGGATGGAGTGAAGGTGGGGTGGTGAATAGGCAAGGAGAGTATGAGACAAAATTAGAAGAGAGAGAGAGAAGTGGAAAAACAATATAGTGTAGGGTTTGAACATCTCAGAGGCTGGATTCAAATCCCAGTTCACTCTTTGGTTTTTGTTTTGTTTTTGTTTTGTTTTGTTTTGGGGTGTTTTTTTGTTTCATTTTTTGTCTTTTGGCCACACCTGTGGCATTTAGAAGTTCCCAGTCCAGGGACTGAACCTGTGCTAACGATGCTAAATCCTTAACCACTAGGCCACCAGGCAGCTCCCCAGTTGACTCTTAAGGAGAATTATGGGCTTAGAAAACAAAAGCATAGGCAATAAAAAAAACTTCTTATCCAAGGCAAACCATATTCATTTATTTATTTTAGGTAGGTGGTTTAGAAAGAGGATTTTAAAAATACACAAATTATTAGCAATTCTTTATCTACTTAACCTCTCTAGTTTTCTTTGTCCATGATAGGGACAGACAATAGTATTAATAACTGTGGATATTACTAAAATCTTGGCATTTCAATATCTCATTCCCTCTTTCCCTTGCCCAGGAGTTAACATGCCACTAGCTTACTAACAATGGGAAGGAGCATTTAAGTAGACTGGTTAACAACATCTATTTTTCTACCATCCATATGTGGTTGAGATGCTCTGATGTGGGCTGCCTAACAAATAGGGGGAAGGTAAGACTATGATGAAATGTGAATACAGCAAGATACCTCATACCTACAATGAAAATTTTCAATCAGAGTCTAGAAAAGTATTTATGGATGTTATTGTCTTCAATCTAAAAAACTCAAGAAGTCTTGGAGTTCCCATCATGGCTCAGTGGTTAACGAATCCAACTAGGAACCATGAGGTTGCAGGTTCGATCCCTGGCCTTGCTCGGTGGGTTAACGATGTTGCCATGATCTGTGGTGTAGATCGCAGACATGGCTCAGATCTGACATTGCTGTAGCTCTGGTGCAAGCTGGCAGCTGTAGCTCCGATTAGACTCCTAGCCTGGGAACCTCCATATCCCACAGCAACAGAAGATGCACAAACCGATTAATTCTTCTGAGATTGGAGTTCCCGTCGTGGCTCAGTGGTTAACAAATCCGACTAGGAACCATGAGGTTGCGGGTTCGATCCCTGCCCTTGCTCAGTGGGTTAACGATCCGGCGTTGCTGTGGCTCTGGCATAGGCTGGTGGCTGCAGCTCTGATTCAACCCCTAGCCTGGGAACCTCCATATGCCGCAGGAGCGGCCCAAAAAATAGCAAAAAGACAAAAAAAAAAAAAGTTCTTCTGAGATTGACTTTTCTGATGCAATACTGATAGTACATTTTTCTGATGTTTCCTACTTTTTTAGTAAATAGAAGCCTTGTTCTTAATTGAAAATATAAACAAATAAAAAGCTTTGGGACTTTTGAGGCAAAACCTCATCAAAAATAGAAGTTATTTTCTTATTTCTCAGCAAATTTACATAAATCTCAATTGTCCCTGAAGTGAAAAGAGAAGAAAAGGAAGACAGAATGGCTGCAAAGATTTCCCAAACCTATGCTATTTCCACCATAGAGACTAAGAACAGCAGACAGAGATAACTTAAGAGTCCCAAAATAGTCTACCTTTAAGATTAATCCCCACCAAAATGAATACCAGAGGAAAATGTAACATTGGGCTGCTTCTATGAAAGAAACCATAGTAAGATATTTCAGTTTGTATTCTATGAAAGGCTCAGAATCTTTAGCAAGTTCCTCAACTGTTCCTTAATCCTGATGGACTTCAGTTTATTAATTCTTTATAAGTTTTTGATCTATCTAATAATATATTCACTTCTATACGCCACACAACAAAGTAATACTAAAGAAAACTAGAGTTTCTTTCCCTTAAGCAAATGACACATATGTTTATCTGTGTTTATATATCAGAAGAGGTATCAGACCCCAGCAGTAAGTTTCTCTTTTGTTTGTTTCTTATTTGTGATTGATTTAGTGTTAATGGTATGGAAGTTTTTTACCCTTCTGGCTGTTTCCAGTTCCATGTCTCTCATGTTTAAAAATGAGCCTCAAAATGAGTTCACCTTGGGTAAGAGAGTGAGTTCAATTTTACAAGGCATTTATCTCAACTCCTTGCTAAAATTTCACTGAAATGAAAATAAAGAAAAGGAAAAAGCATACATACAAAAGACAAAGAAAAGAAAGAAAAGAAATGAGAGCAATTTTTGTGCTGAGAAAATTTTGAAAGCAGATGACTAACTTACCAGAGAGAGGAAGCCCGAGGCAAAGAATGGAGAAAGGAAAGAAGAATATCAATTCAAATGGAGAATTCTAGAGAGATTCAAGAATTGAAGGCAGATGTGAACAGTGAGACCAAAAAAAGGATGACCAATTAAAAGCTTTTATCTGAACCTGGAATGGCCTACTGCAACCCTCATAGCCAATCAAATATGCCACCGTAGAAGAAGCCTAAGGGTTTAATGGCTAGAGAGGCTGAAAGAGAAGGTCTAAACTGCTGGACACAATACATAGTGAAGTCAGAGGAAATGGTACTGAAATCATGCAATTAAATAAAAGGCTATGTAATAAACACAAAAACTCCTAGACTCATTCTACATAGTTCTTGGTATAATGGCAAACAGGCACATACTTGCTTACCAGGAAGAAATTCAGAGAAAATTTTACAGAAAAACCAAACTCCTCGAAGAAAAAGCCTACATATACCTTAAAATAGTTTTATTTTTAAGCATTTTTATCTTTTAAAATATTTAAATGGAACCCTCATACCACAATGGAAAATAATATAAGAAAGGTAATGTAGGAGTTCCCGTCGTGGCGCAGTGGTTAACAAATCCGACCAGGAACCATGAGGTTGCAAGTTCGATCCCTGGCCCTGCTCAGTGGGTTAAGGATCTGGCGTTGCCGTGAGCTGTGGCGTGGGTCGCAGATGCGGCTCGGATCCCGCTTTGCTGTGGCTCTGGTGTAGGCCGGTGGCTATAACTCCGACTGGACCCCTACCCTGGGAACCTCCATATGCTGCAGGAGCAGCTCAAGAAAAGGCAAAAAGACAAAAAAAAAAAAAAAGAAAAAAAAAAAAGAAAGAAAGAAAGAAAGAAGGAAAGAAAACAAAACAAAAAAAAGAAAGGCAATGTATATATACATATGGTTGAGTCACTTTGCTGTACAGCAGAAACTGGCACTTCATTGTAAATCAACTACACTTTAATAAAAAAAATTAATCCCAAAAAAAAACTTGCTCACAAATCTCCCTTATGACAAAAGCCACCAATGATGTCCATTCCTCCCAGTATACACTTCCAATGAACATTTGTATTCTACATGCTTAGTTTAAGTGAAAGTCATTGGTGACCTGACATTTGAGAAAATTCCCAATATGAGGCACTGACAAAACAGACAAATGGCAGTAGAAAGAACTCTGAAGAAACAGAGATAATGCAAGAATAGAAGAATTTTATAGTAAATATTCATAGATAAGAGAATAAAGAAGAAATACCTATGAAATAAAAATGTTCTACAATAGTAAAAAAAATCTCAAAGAATAAAAAATACTTTCAGAAATTAAAAATAACATAGAGAACAGACTTGTGGTTACCAAGGGACAGGGGATGAGAGAAGGATGACTAGGAGTTTGGGATTATCAGATGCAAACTATTACATATAGATTGGACCAACAACAAGGTCCTACTGTATAGCACAGAGAATTATATTCTCAATATCTTGAGATAGACAATAATGGAAAAGAATATATATATATGTAACTGAATCATTTTGCTGTATAGTAGAAATTAACACAACATTGTAAATCAACTATACTGCACCAAAAAAAATATGTAAAAATTTGGGGTGTTCCCTTGTGGCTCAGCAGGTTAAGGATCCTCCAGTATTGTCACTTCTGTGGCTCTGGTTACAATTGTGGTGTGAATTCAGACCCTGGCCCAGGAACTTCCACATGCCATAGATGCAGCAAAATACATACATACATACATACATACATACATACATACATACATTTTTAAATAAAAATAAAATAATTAAAAAGAATGAAAGGAAATAAAAACAAGATAGCCAAAATTATAGAGTTTTTATTAAAGGGCTGGAACATAAATTAGGAAGACTCTTCAAGAAAGTAAAAGAAAAATAATGAGGTGAATTGGAGGAACAATCCAGGAGATCCAACTAGCAAGAGTTTCAGGGGGAAAAAAGGATAAGAACCCAACTAGTACCATGAAGATTTGGGTTTAATCCCTGGCCTCACTCAGTTGATTTACAACCTGGCATTGCTGCAACCTGCAGTGTAGGTCATGGATGCAGCTCATATCTGGCATTGCTGAGGCTTGATGGAGGCTGGCTGCCATGGCTCCGAGGAACTCCCATATATGGCAGGTGCAGCCCTAAAAGACAAAAAATAAAAATAAATTTTAAAAATTTTAATAAAATAAAAATGTACTTCAACATGATAAAAATTAAACTAAAATAATTTATATAAACTTTGCATTATATATCTTGGTTTTAGAAAGATATTTTGTAATAAAAGTAATCTTCAAAAGGCTTTCAAATCTTTTTTTTTTCTCTTTCAATTGTGACTTCAATTCTCTTTTGAAGCTCAAATCATATGTTTTCTCATAACCATTTAATGGGACTTTTGCATTCTCTGGTCATCCTCATTCCTAGCTTTGTTAATTTTTTTCACAGATTTAGAGAAAATAGTTTTATTATTATGAAGTTAAGCTAATATGTTTGTGTCTTTTTTTTTTTTTTTTTTTGTAGGACCCATCTCACGACAACCCAGTAAGTTGGTTCTTTTGCAGTGCTCTCTTTCTGTGTCTAATCTATGGTGGTTTGGTCAGCTAATTATGAAGGTTTTGAACTTTGTAGATATTACTATTTCTGATTGTAAAAATTCCCATGTAGAGAGTATAAGAATCCATATTAGATACACTGAAATGGTGTTCTTTATTCTCTTCCCTCCTGAAGTTCACAAAAGTGACAGAAAAATAACAAAAGTCACAAACTTACAAAATATTATATAAATATAAAAGAATGTGAAATTTTACCTCAGTAAATGTTTACTTATGTTTACCCACATATTCCCTTTTGTCTTGATCCCTTCCTGCATTTCTATGTTTTCTTCAAAAATATTTTTTCTTTTTATTCTCTTCAAAATTTCCTTTAATATTTTTGCACCATTGTCTCCTCCACCCTCCTATGACTAAAACTTTGTTTGTTATATTATTTCATCATATCCTATATATCCCCTATACTATTTTCTGAGGTCCTTATGTCTTAATGGATGTCACCTGGGAACACTCAGATCCCAGAGACCCTTAAGTTGCTTGCCCCATTGCCCCTGCAGTGGTCTCTCAACAGGTAGTCTCTCAACTAGGACGCTTCCTTCTTCAAAGCCAGTAACAGAAACTCGCATTCCTGTCTGCTAAAACTGAGGCTTGTACAGTGTAACATTTTCGTAGGAGTTACTATCCTATGACCTTGGCCATATTCTTTATCTGGCAGCAAATTAAAGTTCTTCCCTCACGTGAGGGGAGGGCATTTAATGAGGGGTGACTGATTAGGGGTCATCACAGAATTTTGCCTATTACATGAATGTAAAAAAAGTGAGGTACCTAATGGATGAACAGGAAGACTTCATCTTAGAGAATAGAAAGTTAGTAGATGCTATGTAAAACAAAATAAAGAAATCATATTTTCAGAAAGCTATTTCCAAAAGGAAAAGCCTACATTTAGGTAAAAAGTGTACATAATTTTGGAAAGCAAATCTGATCTCAAATGGTTAGGCTAAAGAACCAATATAAGCATGCAGAAACAGTGTTTTAAGCTGTTTTATTGTTATTTATGTAGGGTAAGGCCAACAGATAAGTTTACAACTACATTGAAAACATAGTTTGTTACAGGTCCCAAGATATGTCATATTAGGCAGGGCCACATGGGTAATCGCAAGGGTGAGTCACAAGGTAGAGGGAATGAAGGGAATACACAGTCAAGAGGCTTTATTATGGTTTCTAAACTAAGCAGGTTTAGAAATGGCTAATTTTTTTATTTTTTATTATAGTTGATTTACAATGTTCTGTCAATTTCTGATGTAAAGTGACCCAGTTATATGTACACTCTTTTTCTCACATTATCCTCCATTATGTTCCAGCACAAGTGATTAGATATCATTCCCTATGCTATACAGCAGGAACTCATTGCTTATCCACTCCAAATATTATAGTTTGCATCTAATAACCTCAATCAGTCCATCCCACTCCCATCCCATCTCCCATGGCAACCACAAGTCTGTTCTCCAAGTCCATGAGTTTGTTTCTGTTCTGTAGATAGGTTTGTTTGTACCATACATTATATTCCAGATGTAGGTGATATCATATGGTATTTGTCTTTCTCTTTATGACTTACTTCACTTAGTATGAGAGTCTCTAGTTCCATCCATGTTGCTGCAAAAGGCCTTATTTTGCTATTTTTTGTGGCTGAGTAGTGTTCCATTATGTACATGTACCATACCTTCTTAATCCATTCTGTCAATGGACATTTAGGTTGTTTCCAAGTCTTGGATATTGTGAATTGTGCTGCAATGAACATAGGGGTGAATGTAACCTTTTCAGTGAAAGTTTTGTATGGATATATACCCAGAAGTGGGATGGCTAGGTCATATGATAGTTCTATATTTAGTTTTCTAAGGAAGCTCCATACTATTTTCCATAGTGGCTGTACCTATTTACATCCCTACCAACAGTGTAGGAGGGTTCCCTTTTCTCCACATCCGCTCTGGCATTTGTTATTTGTTGACTTAATGATGGCTACTGTGACAGGTAGGAGATGGTACCTCATAATAGTTTTGATTTGCATTTCTCTAATAATTAGAGATGTGAGCATTTATTCGTGTGCCTGTTGGCCATCTGAATATCTTCTTTGGAGAAATGTCTATTCAGGTCTTCTGCCCATTTTTCAATTGGGTTGCTGGTTTTTTTGCTGTTGAGTTGTATAATTTTTTTGTATATTTTAGAGATTAAACCCTTGGTGGTTACATCATTTGAAATTATTTTATCCCATTCTGTAGGTTGCCTTTTTTTTAAATGGTTTCCTTTGCCATGCAAAAGCTTGTAAATTTGATTAGGTCCCATGGTTTATTTTTGTTTTTATATCTGTTGCCTTGGGAGACTGGCCCAAAAAAAACATTTGTCAAGGTTGATGTCAGAGAATGTTTTGCCTGTGTTCTCTTCTGGGAGTTTGATGGTGTCTTCTCTTATGTTTAAGTTTTTAAGCCATTTTGAGTGTATTTTTCTTCATAGTTTGAGAGTGTGTTCTACTTTCACTGATTTACATGCAGCTGTCCGATTTTGCCAGCACCACCTGCCAAAAAGACTGTCTTTTTCCCATTTTTTTTATTCTTGCCTCCTTTGTTGAAGATTAATTGACCATGGGTGTGTGGGTTTATTTCTGGGTTCTCTATTCGGTTCCATTGGTCTGTAGGTCTGTTCTGGTACCAGTACCACACTGTCTTGATTACTGTGGCTCTGTAATATTGTCTGAAGTCTGGGAGAGTTATGCCTCCTGCTTGGTTTTTGTTCCTCATAATTGCTTTTGCAATTCTGGGTCTTTTATGGGTCCATATAATTTTTTAGATTGTTTGTTCTAGTTCTATGAAAGCATCATGGGGAATTTGATAAAGATCACAATGAATCTTTAGACTGCATTGGGTAGTATGGCCATTTTAACAATATTAATTCTTCCAATCCAGGAGCATGGAATATCTTTCCATTTCTTTGGATCCTCTTTAATTTCTTTGATTACTGTTTTGGATTTCTCAGCACATAAGTCTTTCACCTCCTTCATCGGGGTTATTCCTAAGCATTTAATTTTTGGGGGGTGATTTTAAAAGGTATTTGTATTTTTATATTCCTTTTCTAATATTTCATTGTTAGTATACAGAAATGCAGCCAATTTCTAAATATTAATCTTGTATCTTGCCACTTTGTTGAATTCATTGATTAGTTCAAGTAGTTTTGTTTGGGGTCCTTTGGGTTTTCTATATATAGTATCATGTCCCCTGCATAGAGTAACAATTTTACTTCTTCTCTTCCAATTTGGATACCTTTTCTTTTGTTTGTCTGCTTGCTGTGGCTAGGACTTCCAATACTACATTGAATAAAAGTGGTGAGAGTGGGCATCCTTATCTTATTCCAGATTTTAGCAGGAAGGCTTTCAGCTTTTCTCTGTTGTGTATTGTATTGGCTGTGGGTTTGTTATAAAGGGCTTCTATTATGTTAAGGTATGTTCCCTCTATACCCACTTTGGTAAGAGTTTTTATCATGAATGGATGTTGGATTTTGTCAAATGCTTTTTCTGCATCTATTGAGATGATCATGTGGTTTTTGACTTTTCTTTTATTAATGTGGTATATAACATTGATTTGCATATTTTGAAACTTCCTTGTGAACTTGGGATGAATCCCACTTGCCCATGGTGTATGATCTTTTTTACACATTGTTGGATTTGGTTGGCTAAAATTTGGTTGAGAATTTTTGTGTCTATATTCATCAAAGATATTTGCCCAGAATTTTCTTTTTTGGTAGTATCTTTGCTGGTTTTGGTATCAGGTGATGGTGGCTTCATAGAATATCTTTGGGAGTGTTCCTTCCTCAAACTTTTGGAAAAGTTTAACGATAGGTATAAGTTCTTCTTTGTATGTTTGGTAGAATTCACCTATGAAACCATCTTGTCCTGGACTTTTGTTTGTAGGCAGTGTTTTTATTACATATTCAATTTCATTTCTAGTGATTGTTCAATTGACCTATTTCTTTTTTATTCAGTTTTGGCAGGCTATAAGTCTCTAGAAAGTTACCCATTTCTTCTGGGTTGTCAAATTTGTTGGCATATAATTGCTCAAAGTATTCTTTCAGTTTTTTGTATTTCTGCAGTATCTGTTAAGATTTCTCCTTTTTCATTTCTTATTTTGTTTGAGTTCTTTGATCTTATTGGTGAGTCTGGCCAGAGGTTTGTCAATTTTGTTTACCCTCTCAAAGAACCAGCTCTTGGTTTTATTGATTTTTTTCTATTGTTTTTCGAATCTCTATTTGATTGATTTCCCTTCTGATCTTTATGATTTCCATCCTTCTGCTGAATTTAGGTGTTTGTTTTCTTTTTCAAATTCTTTTAGGTGGTGGGTTAAAGTGTTGATTTGAGATTTTTCTTCCTTTCTGAGGAAGGCCTGTATCACTATGAACTTTCCTATAAGAACCGCTTTTGCAGTATCCCATAGATTTTGAATGGTTGTGTCTTCATTATCATGCGTCTTGAGGTATTTTTTAATTTCCTTCTTGATTTCCTCATTGACCCATTGGTTTTTTAGCAGCACATTGGTTAGTCTCCATGTTAGTCAGTTTTTTCTCATTTATTTGCCTGTGGTTGATTTCTAGTTTCATGCCATTGTGGTCAGAGAAAATACTTGAAATAATTTCTATACTCATATTTGTTGAGATTAGTTTTGTGCCCAGTATGTGGTCAATCCTTGAGAATATTCCATGTGCACTTGAAAAGTATATTCTGATTTTTTTGGATGTAATGTCCTAAAAATATCAATGAAGTCTAACTTTTCTATTGTATCATTTAGGATCTCTGTTGCCTTATTGATTTCCTGTCTAGAGGATCTGTCCATTATTGTATTCCCATCAGCTTTCCTTTTATGTCTGTTAGTATTTGTTGTATGTATCTGGATGCTCCTATATTAGGGACATATATATTTACATGTATAATATCCTTTTCTTGAATCAATCCTTTTATCATTAAATAGTGTCCTTCTTTGTCTGTCTTTATGGCCTTCATTTTAAAGTCTATTTTGTCTGATATGAGTATTGCAACTCCTGCTTTCTGTCTTTTCCATTCACATGAAATATTTTTTCCAGCCTGTCACTCTCAATTTATATGTGTCCTTTGCCCTAAGGCGAGTCTCTTACAGAGAACATATTGTAGGCTCTTGTTTTTTTATCCAGGCTGCCACTCTGTGTCTTCTGATTGGGTCATTCAATCTACTGACATTTAAGGTAATTACTGATAAATATGTATCTATTGCCATTTTAAACTTTGTTTTCCAGTTGATTCTGTTTCTCTTTTGTTCCTTTCTTTTTTGGTTGGGTAATTTCCTTTTATTTTATGCTTGTGTCCTCTTGTTTTTAGGTTTTGCGGATATATTTTTTGGTTTTGATTTGTGGTTGCCCTGTTTTTCGAGTAAGTTAACCCCTTCCTATATCTGCTTGCTTTAGCCTGATAGTTACATTGGCTCAAACACATTCCAGAAAAAAAAGGAGCCTAGATTTTATTTTCTTTCCCCAAATTTTATGATTTTGAAGTTCTTTTTAACATCTTCATGTTTATCCTTTTGCTATTCCTTGTGTTTATTGTCACTTTTACAAAAGGTTTTTTTACCTCCTTTTAGTTCTGTATACTGGCTTATTTGATTATTTTCTGATTGTGAGTTTCTCCATCCTATTTTTTCTTTTTTATTTAGAGAAGCCCTTTCAGTATTTCTTTTAGAATAAGTTTAGTATTGCTGTACTCTTTTAGTTTTTGTTTGATGGAGAAATTCTTTATTTCTCCTATTTTAAATGATATTTTAACTGGGTAGAGTGCTATAGGCTGCAAATTTTTCCCTTTTAGAATTTTGACTGTATCTTGCCACTCTCTTCTGGCCTGTCGTGTTTCTATAGAGAAATCAGCAGATAGCCTTATGAGGGTTCCTTATAATTAAGTATCTTTTTCTCTT
Source organism: Sus scrofa (assembly GCF_054392235.1). Lineage (NCBI taxonomy): Eukaryota > Metazoa > Chordata > Mammalia > Artiodactyla > Suidae > Sus > Sus scrofa. The sequence continues at coordinate 28,582,580 of NC_139389.1, read as the reverse complement.
GCTGCCTTTGGAATCCCCCATTTTTATTATAATTTGTTTGGTGTAGGCCTGTTTCAGTTCAACAAATTTGGGGCCCTCTGTGCTTCCTGTATCTTGATATCGTTTCCTTTAGATTTGGATAGTTTTCAGCCATAATTTCTTCAAATATATTTTCAATCCCCTTTTCTTTTTCTTCTTCTGGAATTCCTATTATGTGTAGACTAGCCTGCTTTATATTATCCCATAGATCTCTTATATTGCTTTCATGTTTCATTCGGTTTTCTTTTTTTTTTTTTTTTGTCTTTTTTTTCGTCTTTTTTTTTTTTTTTTTTTTGTTGTTGTTGTTGCTATTTCTTGGGCCGCTCCCACGGCATATGGAGGTTCCCAGGCTAGGGGTTGAATCGGAGCTGTAGCCACCGGCCTACACCAGAGCCACAGCAACGCGGGATCCAAGCCGCGTCCGCAACCTACACCACAGCTCACGGCAATGCCGGATCGTTAACCCACTGAGCAAGGGCAGGGACCAAACCCACAACCTCATGGTTCCTAGTCGGATTCGTTAACCACTGCGCCATGACGGGAACTCATCATTCGGTTTTCTGTCTGCTATCCTGATTGGGTGATTTCCATTATTCTACCTTCTATCCTATTCCTCTGCATTATTCATTCTGCTCTATAGTGCTTTTAACTCAGCCTGCATCTCTGCAAATGAATTTTCTAATTTTTCTTGACTCCTCCTTATATTTTCTAGTTCCTTTCTAAAGTAAGCTGCATTAGAGTTCATATTCCCTTTTAATTCCTTCATATTTACCCTTAATTCTTTCGGTATTTTCACTATATCCTTTTTGAACTTGGTGTCTGTTAGACTGCAGAGGTCTGTTTCATTGTGTGTTCCTTCAGGGGAATTCTCCTGTTCTTTAACTAGGAATGGTTCCTGAGCTTCTTCATTTTGCTTATATTTTTCTTATTATGTGAATTTAGGAAAAACAACTACTATAGTCTTGAAGGGATATTTATATGTAAGAGCACCCCTGGCTATTTTGTGAGGGCTTACTATTTATTTTTGCCATGGGAGTTTGGATATTTGCTGTCTCTTTCCTCCGCAGGCTTGTATCCCCTTGATAGGGTGCTGCACGTGCTTCCAAGGAGATGGAGGCAATGAACAAGGCTAGTAGCCAGTACCTGGTTGCTGGACCCATGACAGTAGCAAATACCCGTGGGAAGGTGGCACAGGCTGCTCCTAGTTACAGGGCCCTGGGAAGTGGCAGTGAGACTCAGGCAGATATGTGGTGTCTGAAGCATTTGGAGTGGCAGCAACAGGGTATGTGCATTCCTAGGGGAGAGAGAGCAACAATGAGTGGTGGTAGGTTACAGTGCCCTCCTCTGTGTGGACCTCTGAGGTGACTGGGGGTGCAGGTAGTGCCTATTCACAGACAGGCCATGCCCACCTCTGGAGATAGACATAACTGTGGTGGTTCTCCCCCCCCCCGCCACCTGTAGACCAAGCAAGAAGCACCATGTCATGCTTAGTCTGCACAGGAGGCACCGCCACCCACAGCCACAAAAGAGGTGCTGTCACCCATAGGCCATACAAGGGGCACCTCACCACCAGCAGCACTGCCCCACAGTACACACGTGGACAAAGAAAGATATCCCTATGGTAAACAATCCCTCTTCCTCTTACCCTCCCCAACAATGGTGCCTTGCTTCTCCTGGGAGCCCAGACCTCCTTATGAGTTCTCTGGGCTGTAGCACTCCACTACCCAGCCCTTGTGGCATTGCTCCTTCGGTCTCTCAGGCGCTCTGCACACCACCAGCCCTATTCCTCTCCCTGGAACTGACCTCTGGAGCCCGAGTCTCAGTACCCAGTCCCTGCCCAAGCATCTCAGGCTGTGGTATCTGGGGGCAATGGTACCGATGGTCTTTGCATCTCTCTCTCTCTGCTTTGCCCTCCTCAGTCCAGCTGCTGCACTTTTCTCTGCAGCTTTGATGTCTCTCCATCTCAGTTGATCTCCCCATCAGTTACCAGCATGTGGCTTCCCTTTCTCTTTCTCAGTTCCCTGTCAGGAGTGCTAATCCCATCCTGATGCCTTTTCTCACTCTCTCTTTTTTTCCCCATTTGTTCTACCCAGTTATGTGGAGGATTTCTTGCCCTTTTTGAAGGTTTAAGGTCTCCTTCCAGCTTTCAGCAGATGTTCTGTGCAAATCATTCTAAATGTAAATGGGTTTTTTTGATGTGTTTGTGGGAGAATGTGAGCACCATATCTTACTCCTCTGCTACCTTGATTCCATCTCCTCCTGCTGAATTTTTGAACCAGAAAAATTAACTGAGGAACAAAAATAATTATTTAGAAAGCATTGCAAAAGACTCTAAGATTAATAATACATTGTTAATCAAATAAATGGAAGGTATCTGAAAAAGAAGATGAGGAAGAAAGTGGGAAATGAAAAAAAATCAAAAGAAATAAAAAAGAGCAGAGTTTTTGAGGCTTGCAAGCTCTCAGGGCACATGGGGAGACTGAAGGAAAAGGATTAACTCCTTTGTAAAAAAAAGTACTCTTTTATTACATGTATGTATATAAACTGCATATATTCCGAGCTATATAAAGTTTTAAATATATAAAGAATGCACAAGGGAATGAGCTACTCTTTAATGAAAAGCCTCAAGCATAAATTTCTTAGTTGTTACGGATTTTATAGACCCACAGCAGGTGGGCAAATAGACTATGGTCCCCTTTGTCTAAAAACGAAGAATTAAGTGAAAAGATACATGTACCCCAATGTACACAGCATTATTTACAGTAGACAAGATACAGCAGTTACTTAAGTGCTCATCAAGAGATGAATGGATGGGAGTTCCCATCATGGCTCAGCAGTAACAAACCATTCTAGCATCCACGAGGATGCAGGTTCAATCCCTGGCCTCACTCAGTGGGTTAAGGATTGGGCACTGTCATGAGCTGTGGTGTAGGTTGCAGCCACACCTCCTATTCAACTGCATTGCTGTGGCTGTGGTGAAGGCTAGCAGGGGTCCTATTCAACCCCTAGCCTAGGAACTTCCATATGCCGCAGGTATGGCCCTAAAAAAGAAAAAAGGGGGGAGAATGAATGGGTAAATATGTGGTATATATGTACAATGGAATATTACTCATCTATTAAAAAAAGAGTGAAATTCTGCCTTTTGTAACAACATAGATGGACCTAGACAGTATTGTGCTTAGTAAACTAAGTCCGACAGAGAAAGACAAACACTCTACGGTTTTTGTGGCTATGCCACAGCATGCAAAGTTTCCAGGCCGAGGACTAAATCTGTGCCACAGCAATGGTATCACCAGATCCTTAACCTGCAAAACCACCAGGGAACTCCCAAATACTCTATGTTATCACCCATATATTGAATCTAAAAAATAAAACGAATGAATATGACAAAACAGAAACAGACTCATAGATACAGAGAACAAACCAGTGGTTATCATGGGGAGGGGGAAAGGGTAAGATAGGAGATTAAAGAGACACAAACTACTATGTATAAAATAAGCTACAATCATATATTGTACAGCACAGGGAAATGGAGCCATTACTTTGCGATAACTTTAAATGGAGTATAATCTCTAAAAATACTGAATCACTATGTTGTACACCTAAAACCAATATAATATTGTAAATCAACTGTATTTCAATTTTAAAAAGACAAAAAAAATAAGAATTAAGGTACCCTCCAGACCTGAGGCTGTGTTTCTTATGTCTCATAAAGGACCACCTTGCTAGGAATCACAGCATCAAGTTAATTGATGCAAAACTGTTTGTGCTTTTGGAATATTATTTTATAAGACTCCCCCAAGGAATATTTACAAGGTAAATATGTTGTATATTTAATAGAAAAAGTAATCATAATAATTGTTTTTATTTTAGCAAAGGCCTTACTATCTCCTAGAAAGTACAATATCTTATAATTCTACTGACATAATACATTGCTGCATGCACAGAACTATTATTAAGTTCTATGGTTGTTATTTTCAGTGGAGAAAAAGTCAAGAATTTTCTAATATTACTGACAATTATCTTAAATCCAAATGATTTATAAAAAGAGTAAACACAGAATTCCATTATCATTCAGTGAAGTCAACTAACTTAGCAATGACCAAAAAAGAAGGTTTTTACTAAGGATAAAATAAGTTGAAGCTGAGAAAAAAATAGAAAGGTATAAGGGAGAAGGATAATTTTTTAATACCTTCATAAATCTTCTAAATCTTACACACAGGATCAAAAAATTTAGTTGATAGTCTGAGCAAGTAAAGGGAATAAAAGAATGGACTATATTTTCTCCTAAGGTATAAAAATTAATAGAATAGAATTGAGTAAGATTAATATTACAATAGGATGAAAAGAGGAATCCTAAAAAATAAAAGTTAGGTGGGGAAACAGAAACAGCAAAGTGCAAAAGAATCAAACTGACTAGGAGTTCCCATTGTGGCTCAGCAGTAATGAATCCCACTAAGATCCATGAAGATGTGAGTCTGATCCCTGGCCCTGCTCAGTGGGTTAAGGATCCAGCGTTGCTGTGAGCTGTGGTCTAAATCACAGACACAGCTCTGACCTGGCATTACTGTGGATGTGGCAAAGGCCAGCAGCTGCAGCTCCTATTCTACCCCTAGCATGGGAACTTCCATAAGCTGCACCTGCAGCCCTGAAAAAAAAAAAATAGTAAACTCACCATATTGTATCTTAATGAATGGAAGCAGTAAATAGAATTAGCATTGACCTAATTCATACCAACAAAAGGAGTTGTACTAATAGGAAAAGGTATTTTTTAAAATTTAGTAATGGATCACATGAGCTTAGATTTTGTAATAATTGATGATAAACAGCTAAAAATTGTCAGTTATTCTAAACTCAAGAAAGCCAATTTCAGAAGTTCCATTTATAAACCTAGAGGACTGCCATAGCTATGAGAAATTATGATTCCCCTCAGTAAAAAAGAAACAAAATACTGAAGGAGGTTTAGACCATTTGGCCAAAAGCACATCAGATTTATTGACAATAGGCATCATACACATGAAAAGATTAGACAATACTGGTTCAAGGTCTGGCAGGGACAAAGAAACATTCACAAAATCATATAAACGAAATGTCTTCCCAGTGCCATCTCCCTCTGATCACCATGTGGGGAAGAATGAGAAATTCCTATTTCCATCCTATCCAAAGGCCTTGTGGCAGTTGAGGCTACTCAAACCAGACAGTGACTAGATCACTTGCATCTCTTGCCCTATGCTGAAAATTACAAATTTCAAGGTTTCATTTCTCAGAGGTTCTTCACTTCTCCATTCAGTACCTTCTTACAGAAGTTCCTGCTGTGGCTCAGCAGGTTAAGAATCCAACTAGTATCCACGAAGATGCAGATGTGATCCCTGGCCTTGCTCAGTGGGTTAAAGGATCCAGTGTTGCCGCAAGCTGAGGTGTAGGCTCAGATCTGGCGTTGCTGTAGCTCCAATTCGACCCCTAGCTTGGAACTTCTATATGCCGCAGGTGTAGCCCTAAAAGGAAAAGGAAAATAAATTTTAAAAAAAAAACCTTCTTATAGAGGTACTATAAAAAGACTGAAGGAAAGAGGAAATAAAAATAACAGATAAAAGAGTAAAAATAATGTAAATATACAGCACTTTTTGCATACCCATTGCTGTAGACGTTCATGGGCCAGGGATCAAACCTGCACCACAGTCACAGCAGCAACCCAAACCACTGCAGTGATAACATCAGATCCTTAACCCACTGCACCTCAGGAAAACTCCACAAATACATAGCTCTTAATTTTTATATTTTACTATCCCTGCAGGCTACTATAATGGAATACCACAGACCGGGTGGCTTAAACAACAAATGTTTATTTCTCATTGTTCTGGAGGCTGAAAGTCTAAGATTAGGGTGCCAGCATGGTGAAGTTTTTGGATAAGGTCCTCTTCCTGGTTTGCAGATAGCCACCTTCTTGCTGTGTCCTTATGTGGAAGAGAGAGAGATGGCACTCACTCACTCTCTGGTGTCTCTTCTTATAAGGGCACTAGTCCTCTCATGAGAGCTCCACGCTCTTGACTTAATCTAAACCTAATTACCTCCCTACATCCTAATTATCACCTTAATGGCCTGGGCTTCAAAATATGAATTTGAGGGGAGGGGGCACAAACATCAGCCTATAACATGTTTTATATTCCAATACTTATTCTTTGTGACTTTTAGATTTTGAAACAATGTTCTCCAAATCCGTTAAGTATGATATTCTATGGTGCTCTTGTTGGAAAGAAATAGTTAATTTATGTGTGCTCATATATGGCAGTTTTTTTACATTATGGTTTGTGCTTTGGAGATGAAAAGTAGCCCTTTCCCACATGCAAGGTCTTGAAGATGTTCTGCCATTTTCTTCCATTAACCTGGTAGTTTTAACTTTCACAATTAGGTATTTAACTTATCTGTTCATGCTCCTTCACACTTCCTAGAAGGTCTTAACTTCTTAGGGAGTCTGAGAGAAATAGGTGTGGGTGTAAAGGAAGAAGCGCTTCCTCCTCAATATCCTGTAGCCTCCTAGTGAGTACTTCCTACTTCAGTACATGAACAATAGTCATGTTAACCTTCACTACACTTATTCAGTCTTCAAGGGAGGCCTAAAATATGGTAGACACTTACAGAGCACTTATTTTATAACTGGAAGAGGAAATCTTATCTCACTTCTACAGGGCATATGAAAGCTATAATGTGAAGTTAAACAAACATGGATTCCAGATCACCACTATTTGATCAGTGATTGCACCTAAGTTAATAAATCTTTTCTGCCTCAGAAAGTTAACAGAAAATAAAGAAAAAGATAAGAAGATCATGTATGAAAAAGTGAGGGAATTAATGTTTAAAGAGATTTTGCCATCTTGGATTATAGTGCCAAAGCAGCCAACATGCAACTTTAAAGACCCAAAATGATGTGTACATTAAAGACCACAGAGTATGAACTCTGAGGTTTTAATACTTAACTGTAAATCCAGACTCCACCATTTAAGGGATGTCTGATCTTGGGCTTTTTACTTAACCTATCTCTACCCTGTTCTTCCACTGGTAAAATGAAAATGGTAGAAGATAACAACTACAGCCACCTCATGGGATTTCAGTGGGAATTAAAATAGTTAAATCATTTGAAACAGTGCCTGGGCACATGTAAATCAGTCAGATGTCACTAGCTATTGTAATTATTTAGTACTCAAGAAAAAATTATATCCAAGAATTTTAGTCTTCAGTTATTTCTCTTTTATTATAGAAAGAGGTGGGAGAACCAGAGGTAAGTTCCTTTTCCATGTCTCCAGTCCAAGGTGATTTCACTCTAGCTCAATGTGGTTGCTTCTATGACCAACTTTGCTAAAATTAATGTTATTAAATCTCCTTTTGCCTTTTCCCTCCATACCCAAAAGTTTTCTAATTAGTAGAAAATTTGGATTTTAAAACTGTACAAACTACAAAACAGTATATGATTCTTAAATGGGCCTTCGTACTGCTATGGAAGTTTTTGTGCTCTAAGAAAATTAGATGTTGAAACAACTCAAAGAAGCATATTAGGGCAAACTGCAAGTTAAACTGCACTCATTTATGTTTGTTTACAGGTTAGGGAGAGCTGAAAAACTCACCCTTAAGTTTTTTTCTATTTCTCAATATAAGTGGTTTGGGGATAAATTCATCAAGAATTTTTTATTTGAGTTCCAGTCGTGGCGCAGCGGAAACGAATCCAACTGGGAACCATAAAGTCATGGGTTTGATCCCTGGCCTCACTCAGTGGGTTAAGGAGCTGTGGTGTAGGTTGCAGACTCAGCTCAGATCTGGCGTTGCTGTGGCTGTGGCATAGGCCAGCAGCTACAGCTCCAATTAGACCCCTAGCCTGAGAACCTCCATATGCCGCCAGTGTAGCCCTATAAAGACAAAAAGCCAAAAATTAAAAAAAAAAAATTTTAAGAATTTTTTATTACTCTGGCAATTAACACCCAAATTTGAAAACCTCATATTATTTCTGTGTATTCACCCAACACTGGTGAAATTTTTTAGGATTACTAACAATTTGCTAAAAAATTTAAATGCATTGAATAACTAAGAGGGCATGTTCCTCAGAAGACTGGAATCTACATAGGAGAGAGTCAACATTGAAAAAAAAGAGAGAGAGAGGACAAGATGGCGGAGGAGTAGGGGGACACGCTCGCCCTCTCCCACAAACACAACAAAAAAAGCACATCTACAGAAGAAATGACTCGCACAGAACAGCAACCAATCGCTGGCAGAGGAACCTAAACTCCAATAATGGCAAGAAGTTCGTGACATTATTGGGCAGAACGGGAGAAAAGAGGAGAGTGAGAGAAGGTGAATCCGAGCGGGACGGGCGCTCCCGAAAGGGAACTGCGGAGGAGAAAGAGATCCTGCACCCTGGAAAGTCTCCTACCGGGCGAAAGATCAAATGAACCGGAGGAATCCCCAGATGCAGAGAAGAGTGTAGCAGTAAGTCGGAGTACGGAAAAGCCGATCAAGAACCCAACGGACCATCTGAACTACGGGCACAGTCACCAAAAATTGAGACGCCTGGGTGGGGGCTGGGCACCGAATCCTCGGCTCCAGAGGTTAGTCCCCGGGAAAGGGCCGGGGGACGCCTGGGTGGGGGCTGGGCACCGAGACCTCGCCTCTGAAGGTTGGTCCCCGAGAGGGGGCCGGGGGACGCCTGGGTGGGGGCTGGGCACCGAGACCTCACCTCCGAAGGTTAGTCCCCAAGAAAGGGCCGGGGGACGCCTGGGTGGGGGCTGGGCACCGAGACCTCGGCTCCAGAGATTAGTCCCCGGGCTAGGGGGGCGGGGAAGAGCGGAAACTGCTTGGGAGGTCTCTAAACCATTTGATGGGCAGAGACTGCCTGGGAGACTAGAAAACAAAGCTGTCGCAGAGGAAGGGAGCAATACTCTAGGGGCGGGGAAGTGGAAAGCCGCCTCAGAGGGAACCTGGGAGAAGAGCCTGGTCTGCGCCCGTGCTGGGGAGCGGAGAAAAGAAGGGGTGGGTCCCCATAGAATACCCCCCACGCCACAGCAAGCTTACAGGCCCGCTAGCTAGCAGAAAGCTGTGCTTCCCAGTGCATTCCCTCCCCCCACCCCCGCCACCCCCTAAGCTCTCGCGGAACCTGGGGCTGCCTGCCATCCAGGAGGGCTGGCCTCAACAATTGCCTGAAGCCTACCACCGCAGGGGCTCTCCCTGCACAGGCCTGCTTGCCCTTTGGAGGGGCTACACTTCCACAGAGCAGCACCAAACACCACCAGCCCCCTAGAAAAGGCCTGCAGCCCAGAAAAGCTAGAACAAGCCTAGCCAGGCCGTGAATAGATCGACCTAATTCTCCGACGGTTTTTCTGAGACGGACTGCCCCGGGGAGGAGCCTCTTGGGTCTCCAAGGGCCTTGCTACCCGCCCAAGACCCCAGGGGGTGCTAAGACCTAGTGGACCAGCTGCATAGGACTGCCAGCTCCAGGCAGGACCCCCTGCAGCCCAGAAAAGCTGCAACAAGCCTGGCCGACTTAGGAAAAGATCTCCGACGGTCTTTCTGAGTCGGGCTGCCCTGGGGAGGAGCCTCTTGAGTCTCCAAGGGCCCTGCTACCCGCCCAAGACCCCAAGGGGTGCTGAGACCTAGTGGACCAGCTGCATAGGACTGCCAGCTCCAGGCAGGACCCCCTGCAGCCCAGAAAAGCTGCAACAAGCCTGGCCGACTTAGGAAAAGATCTCCGACGGTCTTTCTGAGTCGGGCTGCCCTGGGGAGGAGCCTCTTGAGTCTCCAAGGGCCCTGCTACCCGCCCAAGACCCCAAGGGGTGCTGAGACCTAGTGGACCAGCTGCATAGGACTGCCAGCTCCAGGCAGGACCCCCTGCAGCCCAGAAAAGCTGCAACAAGCCTGGCCGACTTGGGAAAAGATCTCAGACGGTCTTTCTGAGTCGGGCTGCCCTGGGGAGGAGCCTCTTGAGTCTCCAAGGGCCCTGCTACCTGCCCAAGCCCCCAGGGAATGCTGAGACCTAGTGGACCAGCTGCATAGGACTGCCAGCTCCAGGCAGGACCCCCTGCAGCCCAGAAAAGCTGCAACAAGCCTGGCCGACTTGGGAAAAGATCTCAGACGGTCTTTCTGAGTCGGGCTGCCCTGGGGAGGAGCCTCTTGAGTCTCCAAGGGCCCTGCTACCCGCCCAAGACCCCAAGGGGTGCTGAGACCTAGTGGACCAGCTGCATAGGACTGCCAGCTCCAGGCAGGACCCCCTGCAGCCCAGAAAAGCTGCAACAAGCCTGGCCGAGTCGGGAAAAGATCTCCGACGGTCTTTCTGAGTCGGGCTGCCCTGGGGAGGAGCCTCTTGAGTCTCCAAGGGCCCTGCTACCTGCCCAAGACCCCAGGGGGTGCTGAGAACCAAGTGAAATCTGCTACCATCGTGGGGTGGACCTCCCAGTCCTGTCTGCCCTCAGGAAGCTCTCCTTTGCTTCAAAGAAACACTGTTAGTTCCATCAACACTCCAGAAAAGCCACACTGCCTCAAAAAAGATTGACCAACAACGACAGCCCTCAGGAAATATTCCACGGCAGTGACAAGGCAAACACTACCCGATAACGAAGAGTACAACTCCCTCAGGAGAAAGAAGACAACAAGCAAGATGAAGAAGCTGAGAAACCACCCCCAGTCAAACCAACAGGAGAACTCACCTAAAACAGTCAACAATGAAACAGATCTCGGCAGTCTGACAGACCTAGAATTCAAAAGAGAAATACTGAAAATACTGAAGGAATTAAGAGAAGATATGAACAGTAATGCAGATACCCTCAGAAAGGAGCTAGAAAATATAAGGAGGAGCCAAGAAAAACTAGAACATTCATTTGCAGAGATGCAAACTGAACTAGGGGCAGTAAAAACCAGAATGAATAATTCAGAAGAACGAATCAGTGATGTGGAAGATAGAATAATGGAAATCACTCAATCTGGTCAACAGACAGAAAACCGAATCAAAAAACTGGAAAGCAATATAAGAGACCTATGGGATAATATAAAGCGGGCCAATCTACGCATAATAGGAATTCCAGAAGGAGTAGAAAAAGATAAGGGAATGGAAAATATATTTGAAGAAATTATCGCTGGAAACTTCCCAAATCTAAAGGATACTGGGTTCAAGATACAAGAAGCACAGAGGGCCCCAAACAAACTGAACCCAAACAGACCCACACCAAGACACATCATAATAAAAATGGCAAAAGTTAGTGATAAAGAGAGGATCCTAAAGGCAGCAAGAGAAAAACAGAATGTTACCTACAAGGGAACCCCCATAAGAATATCAGCTGATTTCTCTACAGAAACACTACAGGCCAGGAGGGAATGGCAAGAGATATTTAAAGTGCTAAAAGGAAAAAATATGCAACCTAGAATACTTTATCCAGCAAGAATATCATTTAAAATAGAAGGGGAAATAAAAATTTTTCCCAACAAACAAAAACTTAAAGAATACAGCAACACAAAACCCAGGTTAAAGGAAATATTGAAAGGGCTTCTCTAAACCAAAAAGAAAGGAAGGAAAGGGAAGAAAAAAGAAAAGAAAAAAAAAAAAGAAGAAGAAGAAGAGGAAGAACTAGGACTGAGGAAACCGTAATCAGAGAGCAGTCACTCAAATAAGCCAGCATACAGATTTAATCATGAACATGCTTCAAACAAAATAAAATTAAAAAGAAAAAAATAAAAGAGTCATCAAAACCATAAAATGTGGGCAAGGGATGTTAGGAGGTAAATAATCCTTTTTGTTTGTATGTATGTCTCTCTTCTTAATTTTAATATAATAATGAAGTGTTTGAACTTACAGGACCATCAGGCTAAAACACACAATTATGGGAAGGAGTTAGCATACTTAAAAAACAGGGCAACCACAAGCCAAAACCAAATAATGCATTTGCAAAAAATGAAAAAAAAAAATACACTCAAGCAGATAATAACAGGAGACCATCCAACCAAAAAAAAAAAAAAAAGAAGAATGGAGAACCATAGAATCAACTGGAACACGAGGATCAAATGGCAATAAATAATCATCTATCAATTATCACCTTAAATGTCAATGGACTGAATGCCCCAATCAAAAGACACAGAGTGGCTGAGTGGATAAAAAGGCAAAAACCTTCAATATGCTGCCTACAAGAAACTCACCTTAGGACAAAAGATACATATAGATTGAAAGTGAAAGGCTGGGGAAAAGTATTTCATGCCAATAGACATGACAGAAAAGCAGGAGTTGCAATGCTCATATCAGACAAAATAGACTTTAAAACAAAAGACATAAAGAAAGACAAAGAAGGACACTATTTAATGATTAAGGGATCCATCCAAGGAGAGGATGTTACTATCATCAACATATATGCCCCAAACATAGGAGCACCCAGATATATACAACAAATATTAACAGACATAAAGGGAGATATTGATGAGAATACAATCATAGTAGGAGACCTAAATACCCCCCTCACATCAATGGACAGATCCTCCAGACAGAAAACCAATAAAGCAACAGAGATCCTAAAGGAAACAATAGAAAAGTTAGACTTAATTGATATCTTCAGGACACTACATCCAAAAAAAGCAGAATACACATTCTTCTCAAATGCTCATGGAACATTCTCAAGAATCGACCACATATTGGGACACAAAGCGAATCTCAATAAATTTAGGAGCATAGAAATTATCTCAAGTATCTTCTCTGACCACAATGCCATGAAATTAGAAATCAACCATGGGAAAAGCAAAGAGAAAAAACCTACTCCATGGAGACTAAACAACATGCTACTAAAAAACCAATGGGTCAATGAGGAAATCAAGAAGGAAATTAAAAACTACCTTGAAACAAATGATAATGAAGACACAACCTCTCAAAATCTATGGGATGCTGCGAAAACAGTGCTCAGAGGGAAATTTATAGCAATCCAGGCCTTTCTCAAAAAAGAAGAAAGATCCCAAATTGACAACTTAACCCTCCACCTAAATGAATTAGAAAAAGAAGAACAAAAAAGTCCTAAAGTCAGCAGAAGGAAGGAAATTATAAAGATCAAAGAAGAAATCAATAAAATAGAGACTCAAAAAACAATAGAGAAAATTAATAAAACCAAGAGCTGGTTCTTTGAAAAGGTGAACAAAATTGATAAACCCCTGGCCAGACTCACTAAAAAGAGGAGAGAAAGAACCCAAATCACCAAAATTATAAATGAAAAAGGAGAAATCACAACGGATACAGCAGAAATACAAAAAACCATAAGAGAATACTATGAACAACTATATGGCAATAAGTTTGACAATCTGGAAGAAATGGACAATTTTCTAGAATCTTACAGCCTGCCAAAACTGAATCAAGCAGAAACAGACCAACTGAACAGACCGATCACTAGAAATGAAATTGAAGAGGTCATAAAATCACTCCCTACAAATAAAAGCCCAGGACCAGATGGCTTCACAGGTGAATTCTATCAAACATATAAAGAGGAATTGGTGCCCATCCTCCTTAAACTCTTTCAAAAGGTTGAAGAAGAAGGAATACTCCCAAAGACATTCTATGAGGCCACCATCACCCTCATTCCAAAACCAGGCAGAGATACCACCAAAAAAGAAAACTATCGCCCAATATCATTGATGAATATAGATGCAAAACTTCTCAACAAAATCTTAACCAACCGAATCCAACAACATATCAAAAAAATTATACACCATGACCAGGTTGGGTTCATCCCAGGTTCACAAGGATGGTTCAACATACGCAAATCAATCAACATCATACACCACATTAACAAAAAAAAAGTCAAAAATCATATGATCATCTCAATAGATGCAGAAAAAGCATTTGACAAAGTTCAACATCCATTCATGATCAAGACCCTCGCCAAAGTGGGTATAGAGGGAACATTCCTGAATATAATCAAAGCCATTTATGATAAACCCACAGCAAATATAATCCTCAATGGGGAAAAACTGAAAGCCTTCTCACTCAAATCTGGAACAAGACAGGGATGCCCACTCTCACCACTGCTCTTCAACATCGTTTTGGAAGTCTTAGCCACAGCAATTAGACAAACAAAAGAAATCAAAGGCATCCATATAGGAAGAGAAGAGATCAAACTGTCACTGTATGCAGATGACATGATTCTATACCTAGAAAACCCTAAGGACTCAACCCCAAAACTCCTTGAACTGATTAATAAATTCAGCAAAGTGGCAGGATATAAGATTAACATTCAGAAGTCAGTTGCATTTCTGTATACCAGCAATGAAACATTAGAAAAGGAATACAAAAATACGATACCTTTTAAAATTGTACCTCACAAAATCAAATACCTCGGAATACACCTGACCAAAGAGGTAAAGGACCTATATGCCGAGAACTATAAAACCTTAATCAAAGAAACCAAAGAAGATGTAAAGAAATGGAAAGATATTCCATGTTCCTGGATTGGAAAAATCAATATTGTGAAAATGGCCATCCTACCCAAAGCAATCTACAGATTCAATGCAATCCCTATCAAATTACCCATGACATTGTTCACAGAACTAGAACAAACAATCCAAACATTTATATGGAACAACAAAAGACCCAGAATCGCCAAAGCAATCCTGAGAAACAAAAACCAAGCAGGAGGCATAACTCTCCCAGACTTCAAGAAATACTACAAAGCCACAGTCATCAAAACAGTGTGGTACTGGTATCAAAACAGACAGACAGACCAATGGAACAGAATAGAGAATCCGGAAATTAACCCTGACACCTATGGTCAATTAATCTTTGACAAGGGAGGCAAGAACATAAAATGGGAAAAAGAAAGTCTATTCAGCAAGCATTGCTGGGAAACCTGGACAGCTGCATGCAAAGCAATGAAACTAGAACACACCCTCACACCATGCACAAAAATAAACTCCAAATGGCTGAAAGACTTAAATATACGACAGGACACCATCAAACTCCTAGAAGAAAACATAGGCAAAACACTCTCTGACATCAACATCATGAATATTTTCTCAGGTCAGTCTCCCAAAGCAATAGAAATTAGAGCAAAAATAAACCCATGGGACCTCATCAAACTGAAAAGCTTTTGCACAGCAAAGGAAACCCAAAAGAAAACAAAAAGACAACTTACAGAATGGGAGAAAATAGTTTCAAATGATGCAACTGACAAGGGCTTAATCTCTAGAATATATAAGCAACTTATACAACTCAACAGCAAAAAAACCAATAAATCAATGGAAAAATGGGCAAAAGACCTGAATAGACATTTCTCCAAGGAAGATATACAGATGGCCAACAAACACATGAAAAAATGCTCCACATCGCTGATTATAAGAGAAATGCAAATCAAAACTACCATGAGATACCACCTCACACCAGTCAGAATGGCCACCATTAATAAATCCACAAATAACAAGTGCTGGAGGGGCTGTGGAGAAAAGGGAACCCTCCTGCACTGTTGGTGGGAATGTAAACTGGTACAGCCACTATGGAGAACAGTTTGGAGATACCTTAGAAATCTATACATAGACCTTCCATATGACCCTGCAATCCCACTCCTGGGCATCTATCCGGACAAAGCTCTACTTAAAAGAGACACATGCACCCGCATGTTCATTGCAGCACTATTCACAATAGCCAGGACATGGAAACAATCCAAATGTCCATCGACAGAGGATTGGATTCGGAAGATGTGGTATATATACACGATGGAATACTACTCAGCCATAAAAAAGGATGACATCATGCCATTTGCAGCAACATGGATGGAACTAGAGAATCTCATACTGAGTGAAATGAGCCAGAAAGACAAAGACAAATACCATATGATATCACTTATAACTGGAATCTAATATCCAGCACAAATGAACATCTCCTCAGAAAAGAAAATCATGGACTTGGAGAAGAGACTTGTGGTTGCCTGATGGGAGGGGGAGGGAGTGGGAGGGATCGGGAGCTTGGGCTTATCAGTCACAACCTAGAATAGATTTACAAGGAGATCCCGCTGAATAGCATTGAGAACTATGTCTTGATACTCATGTTGCAACAGAAGAAATGGTGGGGGAAAAACTGTAATTGTAATGTATACATGTAAGGATAACCTGACCCCCTTGCTGTACAGTGGGAAAATAAAAAAAATAAAATTAATAAAAAAAAAAAAAAAAAAAAAAAAAAAAGAAAAAAAAGAGAAAGAACACATGAGAAGCTATTAAGAAAGAATGAATGTGAGTTGTTCAAAGATAAATATAAATGATTAGGGAAAGTAATGGGTTCACCTTCAATTAAAAAAAAGCCCAGTCATAAGTTTCTCACTTAAAAGGGATAGTACAGAGGAGCTACCACAGCAGATGGGTGATGAGACTAAAATCTCATCACAGTTCTCTCCAATTTTGACACTAAGATTGACACACACTAATGAAGGATCTTTTGATCAGGAATTACAGCAATACAATAACCACTGCAGAAGTGTTTGTGCTGTTTGGGTGTCATTTTATAAGATTTTCATTGGAAGATTTAAAAAAGGAAAATGTGTTGTTCAATAACAGGTTAACAAGTAATTATTTGTTCGTACTTATATTTCAACAAAAACTGCACCACGTATTGGTAACCACATTATTTAATTTCTAACTCTACTACTTAATGACTATTATAGCATGGAGGACTCCTACTAACTTGGAAGGTTGTCATTGTCAATTGAGCACCAGTTAATAAGACTTTTACTAAGTTCCTGATAATCACTTCGAATTTAAGACTCACTGATTTGTAGAAAGAAGAGCTAAGAACTTCAGTTGTATCAAGTCAGCTGACTTGCCAAAATACAAAATAATGTTCTCGGAAAGAGGGATGAAGAAACATTATGGAGTTCCCTCGTGGCGCAGTGGTTAACGAATCCGACTAGAAACCATGAGGTTGCAGGTTCAATCCCTGGCCTTGCTCAGTGGGTTAAGGATCCCATTGCTGCGAGCTGTGGGATAGGTCACAGACACAGCTTTCATCCAGCGTTGCTGTGGCTCTGGCTTAGGCCTGTGGCTACAGCTCCAATTAGACCCCTAGCCTGGGAACCTCCATATGCCAAGGGAAGCGTCCCTAGAAGAGGCAAAAGGACAAAAAAAAAAAAAGAAGAAGAAGAAAGAAAGAAAGAAACATTAAAAGAATTTTTGAAGCTGGGAAAGGAAAACAGAGAAATAAAAGAAATGGGTGAGAATAAGGAGAAAAATCATGAGGAAATTTAAAAACCTTATGCCTAGCTCCCCAAAGTAAGTCAGAATCCTAGACAATACAGAAAGCGAATGAAAGAATTGTCCATATCTATATATTTCCCTCAGGATATCAAAATTGAAAGGGTACTGGTGAATGATTCAACCTCTAGCCCTACTCCCCTCCCCTGAATCAAGGTGTGGGACTGAAAGTTCCAACCTTCTATTCAAGGTTGGTTCCTCCAGCAACCAGCCCTCATCCTTAGATGATCTCCAAAAGTTACCTCATTGAGAGAAACCCAGATATGGGGGAAAGGGGTTTGTTATGAATAACAAGACACTCATTTCACCTTTATGCCTCCAAAGCATTTTCAAGAACTGAGAATAAGAGACCAAACATTATAACAACAGATGTTCCCATAGCTCTTAAGGCTCAGGAAGGGTTTGGGGAGCTATATGCCAGGTATAGGGTAGGGAGGGACAGGATGGGGGGAGGTTAGTATTGACAAAAATTTTAAATTACAAGTATACATGTATGTGTAACTGGGTCACCTTGCTGTACAGTAGAAAATTGACAGAACACTGTAAGCCAGCTATAATGGAAAAAATAAAAATCATTACAAAATTGTTTTAAATTTTTTTAAACTACAAGTAGAATATGTATCTTGGAGTTCCCTTGTGGAGAAGTGGGTTAAGGATCCAGCACTGTCACGCAGCAGCTGGGGTCACTGCTGTGGTACAGGTTGGATCCCTGGCCCAGGAACTTCCACATGCCACAGGTATGGCCAAAAAAAAAAGGAATAATATGTATCAAAGGAAATATAGAATTCATAGTAATTTATTTACAACTAAGTTGCATATTATAGTTAACTAATATTTAGGAAAAGTCTAGAAGCCTAAATTTGATAGTGTGTTAATACATTAATGTAATACACTAACGTTATTCACGATAAATTTTTCTCTACATTAATATTTGCTAAATAAATTAATAAGTTGATTTTCTTTTTTTTTTTGCCTTTTTTTTTTAGGGCCTCCCCCACGGTATATGGAAGTTCTCAGTTTAGGGGCTGAATCAGAGCTGCAGCTGCCAGCCTACACCACAGCCACAGCTACAGCAAAGCCCCACCTGTACCCCATCTGAGACCTATACCACAGCTCACAGCAATGCCAGATCCTTAATCCACTGTGCAGGGCCAGGGATCAAACCTGCATCCTTATTGATACTAGTCAGATTCGTTACCACTAAGCCACAAGGGCAATTCCTCTATTTTTAAATTATTAAATTTATTAGGCTAAATAAAATTCTGTAATTGATCCTTTGGTGGTAATTTATTTTCAATTTTTCATGAAGTTCCTAACCTTTTTAAGTTAAGTCTTCATGCTAATTAAGAAACATTTGCCAGGAGTTCCCCATCGTGGCTCAGTGGTTAACAAACCCAACTAGTATCCATGAGGATTGAGGGTTCGATCCCTAGCCTCGCTCAGTGGGTTAAGGATCTGGCGTTGCCGTGAGCTGTGGTGTAGGTCACAGGCATGGCTCAGATCCCACGTTGCTGTGGCTGTGGCGTAGGCTGGCGGCTACAGCCCCAATTGGACCCCTAACCTGGGAACTTCCATCTGCTGCAGGTGCGGCCCTAAAAAGCAAAAAAAAAAAAAAGAGAGAGAGAGAGAGAGAGAGAAAGAAACATTTGCCAATGAACTTGTAAACCAAAAACCCCACTGAGTAACAAATAGAATAAAAAGCGGAACCAAAAAATCATAGTTAAATCACAATTTTCTTTTTCAAATAAGTGGATAGCAACTGACAAAGAAGACCATAGGTAAGAAAAATTAGAGTGAAAAATGGGAAAACTATAAAAGAAGAGAATGGAATGAAGCAGGTATTTGCTAGGCTCTGAAAATATCAGAACTGAAGATCTGACATACTTCATAAGTGATCATGCTTCCAAGGATTCTAGCATCAAAATAACTGTAACAGAAGTTCTTGTGCTTCTTAGTCATTGTTTATAAGATTCCCCAGTGGAATATTAACAGGGGAAAATGTGCCACACCCATACTAAAAAACATATATTTCTTGTATTTCAGCAAAAGCTACGCCACTTCCTAGTAAGTAATACTGTCACATCTGTAATTAAAATAAAATTACATCAAATATATAACAGATTGTTACCATGTACATGGTAATATTTTTAACTTTGCTGGTTGTCATTTTCAGGGGGACAAGCTAAGAATTTTACTGAATTCCTGGAAATTAAATGCTTAATTTCCTTAAGCATTTAACTTAACTGGTTTTTTGTTTGTTTGTGTGTTTGTCTTTCTGCCATTTCTTGGGCTGCTCCCGCGGCACAAGGAGATTCCCAGGCTAGGGGTCTAATCGGAGCTGTAGCTGCCAGCCTATTATCCAGAGCCACCGCCACACGGGATCTGAGCCACGTCTGCAACCTACACCACAGCTCGCAGCAACGGGATCCTTAACCCACTGAGCAAGGCCAGGGATCAAACCCGCAACCTCATGGTTCCTACTTGGATTCATTAACCACTGCACCACGACAGGAACTCCATAAATGCCACCTAACTGTTAAAAAATACTCTGAAAAGGATATTATCATAAATTCCATATCAAATGGGAGGGAACACACTAAAGTTTTAAGTTAAATGAACTGAAGCAGAAAGACGAAAATAGAGAAATAAAAGCATATAAAATGAGAAAATAATTTGTTAAATAACTTAGTACCCATAAGTGTACCTGCAAGGCTGGACAACAGAGAAACAAGTGAATAAATGTACAATACTTGAAGAAACCCCAGGTTTTTACAAATTGACAGGACACGATTGGAAAGAAATGAGACTTCTTTTAAATAAATTCAATGGGAAGGGAAAAAGTAGAAAAAAATACATTGGATAAGAAAATGGAAACAACAAAGTTTAAATAATCAAACTGACAAAATCATCTCCCACTGATTTACAGTCTCATTATCTCCCACCAAGAGCTTTGCCACAGGCTTCATCCCACAGCACATGTTAACTGACCTCACTGACACTCTTAATTTCTTGACTTGTCTAATTTCTCCTCTTTCATTTCCCACTATCAGTTCTTTACTCCCTTCCCTCCTAATCCAGTTAAACTCCACAGGCAATCACTTTAACCAGGGCTCAGACTCAAGTAAGGGCAGCCACTTGTGTGACTGGATGACCACATTTAAAGCCTCTCTCATTAGAAAGAGCGTGGGGTGTTTTTGCTTTGTTTTGGCTCCAGCCAGGGACCAAACCAGAGCCACAGCAGCAACTTAAGCCACTGCAGTGACAACACTGGATCCTTAACCCTCTCTACCACAAGGGAACTCCAAGGGGGTGGGTTTTGACATAGAACCAGGTTTTGGTGTTTGCAGGTAAGGGGTAAAATTAAACTGAGATATCCTAGCAAACATAAGCCAAATATTTTAACAAGTTCAGCAGAGGTATGCAAAAACTCCCCTTGGAAGACTATCATAAGAAACCATTCTCCAAGTGCCAGGGGGAAAAAGAACAGTAAACTTTTTTCTTTGTAAGTATAACAAGAGTTGAAAAAAGTTATTTTCAGGTTATAAGTTCTAGTTTTCTGTGTGAAAAGAAAACTGAATATATAATTTAAGATTTTAATTCTCCCATTGTTATCTATAATAGTCTGAAAATAATAAACAAAGCACATTTCCCACTTAAATAAGTTTTTTAAAGAATAAAGGAAAAGATGAATTAATGAAAAAACAAATAGATGGAAGAAAATTTAAATGATGCTTAAATTTAGGAGGGCCTGAATTTCAACTCCCTACTGAGGAGTGCTAGGCAAATTCGATTTTGTTTTATGAGATAATTTTGGATCTGATTTCATAATGGAAATTTAGCTGCCTGTGTACGGCCATTTCTAAACTAAGACCAGACTTCTATCATTTTCATGCCTTTGAAATACTTCTAGTTTTCCTATTGATGTTTTTCTATTCAACTGAATAGTAAAGGTATGAAAATGTGCATTTACAGATTCAATGAAACATTTCATTTTGAATTTTAATTTTATTCTAAATAGAAGTAAAACATCTCTGCACATCCTAAAATTTATGCCTGATGCCTCTATCTAGAAGCTCCTGGAAGTCAAAATCTGTTATTCTCAATTGGAATGAGAATCTGTTACTCTCTTGTGCCAGGCATGATTTCTGAACACAATTGATGGTTAATAAATGTTTGTTGAATAAACCATTGATGGAATGAAGGAAGGAAGAACAGAAGAGTATCAATATAAATTATATTCAACATGTGCCAAAGTGACCTCTGGCAGTAGTGTTTTTCTTTGGGGAGAAGCAATGTTATTCACTGGCTCCTTTGCTGTTTTCTTCCCATGGTATTTTTCTGTCTTCCATAATATATAAGGGCTGCCATTTCTAGCCTTTACAAAGCTAATTGCTCTGAAACATGATAGAGTACTGTTAATTTTTTAAGTATACATTCTTTGTTAATAGGGAAAAAAAGACATTCCATATGGTATGTGGAAAATATTGTCAGAAAAAAAATGTTAAGCCAATTTTTCAGCAATATACTGACTTACCACTCTGTGACACAAATACAAAAACAAAAATTTAATAATAAAGGACAAAAAAATTCCTGAGGATAAGAAAGAGTGCAGGAGCAGATTACATGAGGAAAACTGAAAGAATTAAAAGGCAGTAAGAAAGTTCAAATGTTGAAAAACAGTGAAAATACATGAAGAAATGTGGAGTAGGCACTATCTTTCTTATCTTCCTCCAGACACATAAAGTTGCCAGATTGCTTTAGAAATACAAGCAGGGTGGAGTTCCAGTCGTGGCTCAGGGGTTAGCCAACACGAAGCATCCATGAGGACGTGGGTTCGGTCCCTGGCCTCACTCAGTGGGTTAAGAATCCGGCATCGCCATGAGCGATGGTGTAGGTTGCAGATGTGGCTCGAGATCCCACGTTGCTGTGGCTGTGGCATAGGCCAGCGGCTACAGCTCCAATGTGACCCCTAGCCTGGGAACCTCCAAATGCCGTGGGTGTGGCCGTTAAAAGACAAAAAAGACCCCAAAAAAGGAAGAAATACAAGCAGAGTTAGTGTAGTGCTCTGCAAATGTCTCATTTTTTAACATTATCTTTGGAAGATTATGAATAGAAACTATATATTTTTAAGTATATTTTGGATTTTGTTTATATAATTTTTGGTTTTGTGTTTTAGGAGCAACTTCAATACCCACAAGTAAGTTTCTTTGCATTTCCTAATTCTAGCATATGGCAAACTTCTGCAGAATCTAGGGAACTTTTCACAAAATACCTATTTTCAATTCCACCTCTCTATTTCAATTCAGACTCATATACCTCAGTCTCTCTTCCCTTCATTTTACCCAGAAGTCCCACAGTTCACTGAGGAACTGGGGTGGGGGTGGGGGGGAGGGATGTATAAATCACTAAATGAAAGTATAAGAAATAAAAGAATATCTCCTGTTATTTAATATGTTTTAATTACATGTAAAAAAAAAAAGAAAGGAAGTAAGGAAAGAAATTAACTTGAAAGTAAGATAACTGAAAAAAATTAACTGATGAATTTAGGGAACTTTGGTTTAAAGTAAGACAACTGTTACAATGCTTTCAGGGTTGTAATTTCCAGAAAGATGATGAGAGGAGAAAGGCAATACTGAGGAGTGAGGAGGAGCAGTAGTCTCCTTCTGAGACCTATGTTCTACGAATATATTGGAACTAAAACCCCTGTGCACACATCACAGAGAATTTGGTGGCCCTGGATCCAGACCACTGACATTCTTAAGAAGATTATCAACATTAAATATATACCATATATAAGAATAAAAGATTAAAATGAAACTTAATTTCAGAAAAGTTCATAGTAACAACTAATAATTTCCCTTTCTGTTGTCACAGTGTAAAAATACCTTGGTCTTGAACAACATAAGAGATTAGTATTATCACTTATGCAGAAGAGAAGAGTTCATAGTTCTTCCTTTCTCTTGCTGTGAAATTAGCACCACTTTTTTTTTTAATTAGTCCTTTAAATATGAAGGGGAAACATTCAGATAAAATTATTTGTTCATCACCAAAAAAATGGTATTCATCTTGAAAAACAGTATTCAGTGATTTAAATAAGAATGAGGATATAGCGAAGAATAAAATAAGAGAGACAAATGTATCAGAGCAAAGAAAGGAAAGGAAGGACTTAAATTTATAAATATTTATTCTGGACTGAACGAAGAAGTGAAAAAACTAGAATGTGCCCCTGACGACAGACCCAATTCATAAAATTTATAAAATCAAAAAAAAAAAGCCATTCTTAAAATGGGAATACTGATCCTATGACATTTCAATATAACTAAGAAGTTTGTTGTTTCTTAGGAAAATAATTTATGATCT
Organism: Sus scrofa; assembly: GCF_054392235.1. Classification (NCBI taxonomy): domain Eukaryota; kingdom Metazoa; phylum Chordata; class Mammalia; order Artiodactyla; family Suidae; genus Sus; species Sus scrofa. The sequence goes on along the minus strand of NC_139389.1, from coordinate 28,558,964 downwards.
AAATAGTGACTCAGTAATGGATACAGAAATATAATCTAAATTATTTCTTTGGTTTATTTCAGCCAAATATTTACAAACTCCTGGTGAATTCTAAAATTGTTCTCTAAAACAAACTAAACAAAAAACATGCAGAAATTCTAAAACAAGTGTGCTTGTATACAGGAAGAAAAACAGAAAAAAAGTTTAATTTTTTAACTCAAAAGCTTTAGGGTTGTCTTTAATAATTCAAGTATATAATAAAGTAGAGAGAGAACTATAACAGGCATTCATACAGTCAACCCAGAATTTTAAAATATCAAAATTTTGATGTATTTTCTCCAGGTTGTTTTTTTTGTTGTTGTTGTTCTTTTTTAGCCATCAGGGCATATGAAGTTCCCAGGCCAGGGATCAGATCCAGCTGCAGTTTCGACCTATGTCGCAGCTGCAGCAATGGCACATCCTTTAACCCCACTGTGCCAAGCCAGGGAATGAACCAGCCTCCTGGCACTGCACAAATGCCACCAATCTCACTGCACCACAGTGGGAACTCCTACTACAAATATATTTTAATTTTAAAAACTGCTTGAGGGAGTTCCAGTTGTGGTGCAGCGGAAAGAAATCCAACTAGTATCCATGAGGATTCAGGTTCAATCCCTGACCTCATTCAGCCGGGGATCTGGTGTTGCTATGAGCTGTGGTATAGGTTGCAGACATAGGCTCAGATCTGGCATAGGCCAGCAGCTACAGCCCAGATTCAACTCTAAGCCTGGAAACTTCCATATGTGGCAGGTGTGCCCTAAAATGCAAATTTAAAAAAAGGAACTGCTTGAAATAGCACATCAAAAATTTTACTAAATTCAATGGGCTGCTCTAATAATGCTCTGGCCAAACTACCTGATGTTTTCTTTACATTCCTTCCACACAAGTTAATTTGTTTCGATTTTTTTTTAATTTTTTAATTATGATTGATTTACAATCTTTTGTCAATTTCTGCTGTACAGCACAATGACCCAGTTATTTATTTATACACACACACACATTCTTTTTCTTATAATATTTTCCATCATGTTCCATTACAAGTGATTGGATATAGTTCCCTCAGCTATATACAGCAGGACCTCATTGCTTATCCACTCCAAATGCAACCACTATCCCCAAACTCCCAAGCCCATCCCACTCCCTCCCCCTCGGCAACCACAAGTCTGTTCCCTATGTCCATGAGTTTGTTTCTGTTCTGTAGATAGGTATATTTGTGCCATATTTTAGATCCCCCATATAAGTGATATCATGGTATTTGTCTTTTTCTTTCTGACTTAACTTCACTTAGTATGAGAATCTCTAGTTCCATCCATGTTGCTGAAAATGGAGAAAATTATTTTTTAAGTACAATGACATCACAGCAAATCAATACACTGAAGGATATCAATGCTCCATATTGAATGGGCCTCCCACATCTCACCAGAGCTACAGTGAGAGGATATGATTCATACAAAAGGGATACTAATCTTTCATCATATCACATCTATGACTAAAAATATAGAAGTGTTTGGTATCCTCTAAAAATCTCATTTTTAATGCTTTCTCTCAAAGTCATTAGAGTTGGAACTACTTATTTCTAAGGGGAAATTCTTTAATATTGTTCTAGACTCCTTTTTCAGTATTTGTAATATCCACTGGTATCCTTTCTTCCTAATTGTCAGCACCACTACCAAAAGATACTCTGCAGGTTCTGGGAAAGTTTTTTTTTTTTTTTTTTTTTTTTTTTGGTCTTTTCAGGGCCACATCCGTGGCATATGGAGGTTCCCAGGCTATGGGTCTAATCGGAGCTGTAGCCACCGGCCTACACCACAGCCAAAGCAACACCATCAGATCTGAGCCATGTCTGCGACCTACACAACAGCTCACAGCAATGCCAGATCCTTGACCTGCTGAGCGAGGCTAGGGATCGAACCTGCAACTTCATGGTTCCTAGTCAGATTCATTTCTGCTGTGCCACAATGGGAACTCCTAGGAAACTTTTCCTATATGATTCACTTTTACCTTGAGACTGGCATATTTATCCAACATTCCCTTAGTTTGTTCATGTTTTCTAAAAGAAAATCCCTCACTTATCCAAAAGAGTAAATAAAAGGTAAATTATCTCCTATCAGTAGAAACTAACATATTTGCACCAGAACTTATAAGAGAAACAGGAAAATTGGAATAGGATGAGGGGAAAATGGAGGAGTTAAGAAAACAGAGAAGACAGAGTTCCCATCCTGGCGCAAGGGAACAAACCATGAGGTTGCGAGTTCAATCCCTGGCCTCGCTCAGTGGGTTAAAGATCCAGCATCGCCATGAGTTGTGGTGTAGGTCGCAGATTCAGCTCAGATCTAGCATTGCTGTGGCTGTGGTGTAGGCTGGCAGCTACAGCTCCAATTCCACCCCTAGCCTGGGAACCTCCATATGCCAAGAGTGGGGCCCTAAAAAAAAAAAGACAAAAAAAACACAAAGAAGATGCATAAGAGACAAGTTGATCAAATGGTTTTAAATTCTCATAGCATATATAAAACACGCAGACTGAATTTCTTTTTCTCCTAAACTATTATATTATTGTTGCCTTTAAAAGTTCCTGAGAGAATCATCATTTCTTTTTTTTTCTTCTTCTTCTTCTTTTTTTTTTTTTTTTTTTTCTTTCTTTTAGGGCAGTCCTTGCAGCATATGGAAGTTCCCAGGCTAGGGGTTGAATCAGAGCTGCAGCTGCCAGCCTATGCCACAGCCATGGCAAATTGGGATATGAGGCACATCTGTGACCTACATCACAGCTCATGGCAACACCAGATCCTTAACCCACTGAGCAAGGCCAGAGAATCAAACTGGCATCCTTGTGGATACTAGTCAAGTTTGTTACCACTGAGCCACAAGAACTCCCAAGAACCACCATTTCTAACACTAAATAATGTTAAGCTTACATTTTATCTCCTTATCAATATATGGTTAAGTTATTTAACAATATTATATAAAAGGCAAACCTCACAGATTAACAGAAAGAATAAATGTTGGTGTCTGAGACAGTGAAAGTTTAAATGGCTTGTCAACAGCAGTAAATCAGATTATACTAATAAAACAAAAAAAAAAGGAGAGATAGAAATGGCAAGGAAATAGGGGGAAAGGAACAAGGAGAAAGATAAGAGAAAGTAGAAAAGACATGTTAAATATCTCTGAGCAATTTTAGCCCTGTGAATTGAGTGAATAAAAGAAAAAATAAAGAATAAAAAGAAAGAATTTAAAAAAAAGAATAAAAGGAAAAAAAATGGGCCTCCTTCTCCACCACACAGAAGGGGATGTGAGAACAGACAAAGGAATCCTGCTCTCACATTCTATCTGCCACAACAAAAGTACCACAGACTACGCCACTTACAAACAATAGAAATTTATTCTCACAGTTCTAAATCCTAGAAGTCCAGTATCAGGGTATTAGCATGGTCAGGTTCCAATGAGGGCCCTCTTCCAGGGCCTCCTTGCCGCATGAGAAAAGAGGACAAGAGAGTTCCCTGGGGTCCCTTTTTATAAGGGCACTAATATCATTCATGAGGACTTCATCTTCATGACCTAATAATTAATTTCCCAAAGGCCCCACTTCCAAATACCATCACACTGGGGATTAGGTTTCAATGAATTAGAGAGGTCACAAACACTCAATCCATTGTACCATCCTACTGTGACTGAAAAGAAATAAAGGCATAGGTGCTGCCTAACAGTCTCATTTCTGATACTGCTCTATGAGAACAAACTAGATACTTGACCCGAGAAATTATTTAAGTCATTTTGGTCTATATTTTTGTTTCTCCCCTAATGTCCTTGGTGTCCTCTGGTAAGTTAATTGCCTGTTTTCAATTTCATTGTCCATAGCTCTCCCAGCCATTCTTCTACACTCATTGTTTTCACCTCCAACTCTGTTGGATCGTGAGGTTTATTGCCTTTCCCCCCCAACTCCTTAGTATTACTAATGAATTCTACTAGGAGAGACATTCCCTAAAGAGTAGGGAAGCAGGAGTTCCCATCGTGGCGCAGTGGTTAATGAATCTAAGAACCATGAGGTTGCAGGTTCGATCCCTGGCCTTGCTTAGTGGGTTAAGGATCCGGTGTTGCCGTGAGCTGTGGTGTAGGTTGCAGACACGGCTCGGATCCCACGTTGCTGTGGCCCTGGTGTAGGCCAGCGGCTACAGCTCCGATTCGACCCCTAGCCTGGGAACCTCCATATGCTGCAGAAGCGGGCCTAGAAAAGGCAAAAAGACAAAAAAAAAAAAAAAAAAAAGAGTAGAGAAGCGATCACTTGTGGTTTGTTAAAATAAGTCATTAGCAGAAATGAATAAATTTAGCACCAGAATTTATAGTAAAAAGAGGTGTAGGGGGAGAGAGGTAAAGAAATTTAAAAATGAAAGAGGATTCATGAAATTTAAGGCAGCAAATTTAGAGTTTTTAACAGTTTCTGATAGGTTCCCAATTCTAGTAGCAAGAAGGAGCACATCCTCTTTTATTTCCTCTTCCTAAAGTGCTGTATGGAAAGGGACTGTGGCACCAAAAGACACAGACATGGAAGGAATGGAATTTCCCTCTTGACAAGGATAGTACTAAGACCATATTCACTGTTTCTGACCATGGCATACTAAGATAGTATCTTAGTATCTTAGATCCATTTTTAGTGAGATCTAGTAGTAACTACACACATAAATTATTTGCACTTCCCAATTCCTGCAAGAAAATATCATTTCTAATAATGAAAAAGACTGATGCTCCTACTTATCCCTCTCTCTCTTCATTTACCATCCAGTTAAGTTAATGATAATGTTTTTAAAGGACACAATTGTCAGGAAGAAAAGATGGAGGAAAGGGAAAAGGAAAGACAGATAACAGAAACTAGAGGAAGAGGATACTTAAAGGGATGACCCCAAAACAACTTCCAAAGAGTTTTACCTCTACACTCAGGGGGAAAAGAACACACTAGAAGGACTTTACCTCACACTCTTTTAGTTGGTTGTCCGCAACAAGGTTATAGAAACACCACACAGAGGCTTTCTTAATTCCCCATCACAGTGCAGCACAACTCAGTGATTTGGAAAGGTCAGATCTCCCTAAAAGTCATACATCTGAAGCTGACAGCAAACACTCTGAATAAACTAGATTGTTCAACAAAAAAAAGTAATCTATTGTTTTGGGTTTTCCTTCCACAGAACCTCCAGTGCCCACTGGTAAGTTCTTTAATTCTCAGTTCCAGGATCTATAAAAACTTATTTCTCAGGAGAACTAGGAATATTTTCTGCACTCACTATTTTCACTTTTAGCTACTTACCCAAATTACCCCTTAAATTCTTGATTAAGTCTGAAAACATAATTCATCTACCTAAGAGTAAAAGGTAAGTAAATAATCTAGAACTGCTTCTAGTGAGTTTTAGGCAAAAACTAAAAACTTTACCTCTTGAGTTTAATGAGGAACAGAGGAGAGTAAAAGTATTAGAAACTAAAGAGGGTGCATAAAATTCATTGCAGCAGATTTTTCAAAAGGAGAGATTTTTTAACAGTTTTTAATAGGTTTCCTTTTCTCATAGGGGCTGAGAAAAAATAGGATGACAAAAACCTCTTATGCCCTCCACCTCCTCCTAAAACTCTACCTTGATCAGGGCTATTGCTCCACAGACACAGACAAAGAGGGCTAGAGCATCTTTCCTAAGAAGTACTTCTTTAGAACTATATTCAATAGCCTATGACCAAGTCATGCTTATGTTTTATTTTACAAAAAACTGTAGTAAAATCATATCCATATACACATTATTTTTCCCTAAACTACAATTTTGTTATGCTTTCATAGCTCCTAGAAGAAACTAAAAATAATTGATACTATACTTCCCACCCTTTGTTCATTGTCAAGTTGTGAGTGGTGTCCCAGGAAAAACAAACCCCCTTGATTAACTGAAACAAGAAAAAGAGGAAAACTCTTCTGGTAAATACCTAAATGTTTATCAACAAGGAAGCAATCCGAGATAGACAGGATTAAAATGGTGGAATAGAAGGACTGGAGTTCAACTTCTCTCCTAAAAACAACAAAATTCATAACTAAAGCCTGAGCAATCTCCACCCAAATAGACTGGAAACTTTAAAAAAGATACCCTACTCCAGAAGAAAAAGAGGAGGACACATCAAGAGGTAGGAGGGGCGATTTCGTGATATAACCAACCCCATACCTCCCAGGTGGGAAGCCCCACAGACTGAAAACTAACTGGTTCACAGACTCACCTACAGGAATGAGAGTTCTGAGCCCCACATCAAACCCTCACGGGCGGGGATCTGGCACTGGGAGAAAGAGCCCCTGGACCATCTGGCATTGAAGGCCAGTGGGGCTTGTGTGCAGGAGATCCACATGACTGGGAGAAACGGAGACCCCATTCTTAAAAGGCACACACGGACTTTCATGTGCACTGGGTCCCAGTGCAAAGCAAAGTCTCCATAGGACTCTGGGTCAAACCTGACTGCAGTTCTTGGAGGACATCCTAGGAAAACAGGGGTGAATGTGCCTTGTTGTGAGGGAAGGACGTTGAAGGCAAAGCTCTTGAGAATATTCATCAGTGTGCCTTTCTCTGGAGGTGACCATTTTGGGAAAATCTGGCCCCACCCATCAGTCAGCACTGAGAAGCCCCAGGCCAAACAAAAATCCAGGTGGGATGATAGCCCCACCCATCAGTAAATAGGCTGCCCAAAGACCCCCCAGGCACACAGCCACCTCTAATCTCATCCAGAGACAAAGCCCCACCCACCAGAGGGATAGGAATCAGCTCCACCTACCAGTGGGCAGGCATCATTCTCTGCCATAAGGAAGCATACAGCAAGCCCCATACCGAATTCAGCCACAAGGGGGGTGGACACCAGAAGTAAGAGAGGTTACAACTCTATTATCTGTAAAAAAAGGTCACCACACCAAAAACCTATAAAAATGAAAAGGCAGAGAACTATAACTCAGATGAGGGAGAAAGGAAAAACCCCCAGAAAATCAGCTAAGTGATGAGGAGATTCTCAGCCTCCAGGAAAAAGCCTTTAGACTGTTGATGCTGAAGATGATGCAAGATATTTGAAATAAACTGGAGGCAAAGATGGATAACTTACAGGAAACACTGAGCAAAGAGATACAAGATATAAAACTTAAACAAGAGGAGATGCAAAATACAATAGCTGAAATAAAAGATTCATTAGAAGCCACCACCAGCAGAACACAGGAGGCAGAAGAACGAATAAGTGAGGTGGAGGAAAGATTAGTGGAAATCATGGATGCAGAACAGAAAAGAGAAAAAAGATTGAAAACAAATGAAGAGAGTCTCAGAGAACCCTGGGACAATGTTAAATGCACCAACATCCATATTAGAGGGGTGCCAGAAGGAGAAGAGAGAGAGAGACGGGGGCAGAAAAAACATTCCAAGAGATAATAGCTGAAAACTTCCCTAACGTGGGAAAGGAACCACTCATTCAAATCCAGGAAACACAACGAGTACCATATAAAATACACCCAAGGAGGAATACACGGAGACACATATTAATCAAACTGACCAAAATTAAAGACAAAGAGAAAATCTTGAAAGCAGCTAGGGAAAAGAAACACATAACATACAAGGGAACCCCAATAAGGTTATCTGCAGATTTTTCAGCAGAAACTCTGCAGGCCAGAAGGGAGTGGCATGATATACTTCACGTGATGAAAGGAAAAAACCTCCAACCAAGATTGCTGTATCCAGCAAGGCTCTCATTCAGATTTGAAGGAGAAATCAAAACCTTCACAGATAAGCAAAAGTTGAGAGGATTCAGCAACACTAAACCAGCCTTACAACAAATACTAAAGGAACTTCTCTAGGCAGAAAAGACAGCAACAGGAAATAACAATTCCACAAATGACAAGGCTCACCAGTGAAGTTATATATACAGTAAAGATACGAAATCATCCATGCACAATTATACCACCAAAATCAGAAACCATGAGAAAAGGTGGGTACAAATGCGGGACACTGGAAATGAACTTGCAATTAAGAGAACAACAACTTAAAACAATCTCATAGACATATAGACTCATATCAAAACTTCAGAATAACTGCAAACCAAAAATCTACAATTGATACACAAACAAGGAATCTCTGGAGAAGAAATATATCTCATAGTAAAAAAGTGCATAATCCACCATGAAGGGGGTCATTTAACATCCTTGGAATGCTGAAGTCTTCTTAGATCTGATTCTGATTTTCTCTCCATCAATGAATTTATGACAATTATAATTAAATAATGCAACTGTACAATTAAATAATACAGTTCTACAATTGTATTACTAATAACCATTTCTCTCCACGGTACAATGTAAGGTCTATAATATCTTGCTTATCACATTACCTAGAATGGTGTAATGCCTATATTGAAGAATCAATAAGATGTAACAAATTGTGAGGACATATTTATATAGTTACACTGTTTTTTAACCAATTTATGCATTTTATATTTTACTTATTTTCAGAGGGTGTATTATTTTTGTTATTCTTACCAGTTATTTTTTATTATGCTATATAAAACATTCTTCTTTATAAATTTTAGTTGCATAATATAACAATTTTAATATAATGCTAATTTTTAAAGAAAAATTGAAATGTAATAGATAATACTAAATAGTAAGGATGAAAGCCATACAAAATGGAATAAAGTATAGAATAAATTTCCTATCTGTCTCAGCATATTTTCCATTCCACTTCTCCAGAGGGAGTCACTTAATCTGTTTCTTAAGATCCATGATATAATAATCTGTGTGAATGTAATTGTGTTTAAATGTATGTGTTTTATTCTGTAAAAAAAAGAAAATTTCAAAAAAAAAAAAAAGCAGTCCATACTTTTTAAGGTGAGGACAAATAAGAGAAAACAAAAGAACTAGTATATATTATTCTATGACATTATATTATTAGTATATAGAATATGTGACATTATAATAATTTTCTTAAAGGTTTCAATGCTGTAGGCTAATAACATTTTTTTAAAAGGCTCTGAAATGAGCATTGCATACTCTATCCACCACACTTGTGAACCTGACAAGAAAGAATGGGAAACTAATCTCTGTCTTGTTTTATTGCTCCTGGAAAAAATGGAGGGTTTGGTCTTCTCTGAAGGTCTCTTTTTTGATAATCCTCTGCAAACTCTATGAGTAGGAACCACACAAAGTAAAAAGCAATCTAACCTATGGTGTGGGCTTATTTTCTAGCAGTACCTTTCATGCCCACTGCTAAGTTCCTTCTGTTTCTAACAATTCTAGTATCCACAGATATCCTAAGTGATGTGGGAAATACTTTTCATGCTATTTCCAACTCTACCCAGGCATGGATATGAGCTAATGTACTTATTCAACATAAATCATAGCTCACTGTTGATTTCTACATTGAGGGAAGTCAGTTTACTGAAAGAGAGACGATTAGAGAAATGATATCCTGGAACTGGTTATCTGAAGTGATCACCAAAAACGATGAAAAATACTAATAATGACTCCAGGAGAACAGAAAAAGAATAAGAGAAAGTAGAAGGCATTTAGAACAGAGAGGATATATTAAAGTTAAGAAGGCAAACTTTAAAAATAGATTTTAACAGATTTACTTTTTATTTTAGGGCCACCCCTGTGGCATATGGAAGTTCCCAGGCTAGGGGTGCAATCGGAGCTACAGCTGTCAGCCTACGCCACATATACAGCAATGCCAAATCCAAGCTACATCTGTGACCTACACCACAGCTCACGGCAACACTGGATCCGTAACCCACTGAGCAAGGCCAGGGATCGAACCCAAGTCCTCATGAATACTAGTCAGGTTCATTACTGATGAGCCACAATGGGAACTCCTTAACAGATTTTTAAAGATTACAAATCCTTTAGAGGCTGAGAGAAAAGAATAAATGAAATAGGTTTACCTCCCTCAAAAATCTCTCATCTATAGACGCCTGTAATACCACTGATACAAATATAAAGGTGCCTTCCTCCCAAGAAGCATAACATTAGCAACCATATTCAGTGGCTTCTGACCAAGGCCCACTAAAATGCTTGTTTTCACTTGGAAAAGATACTCTTCATCGAGTTCCTGTTGTGGCTCAGCATGTCAAGAATCTGACATAGGGGAGTTCCCTAGATATTAGCATGCTAAGCAAAGTCAGTCAAACAGTGAGACACCAACATCATTTGGTATCACTTACATGTGGAAACCTCATTAAACTTTTGGCCCATTCTCAATTTGGGGAGACCCCTAACTCTCATTACTAACTTAAATTATATTTTCTATCCAATTTCAGTAACTAACGGTCCCATTTCTTCTGTATTAAATAAGAAAAGGGGCATTTAAACATGGTAGAAGCAAACACTCAAGCTCAATTAAAAGATGAACAATAAAATATAACTCTAAGAACTTGGGGAGTTCCCTGGTATCTCAGTGGGTTAAGGATCCAGCATTGTTACTGTAGTGGCTCAGGTCACTGCTGTGGTGCAGGTTCGATCCCTGGCCTGGGAAATTCCACATGCCACAGGCACAGCCAAAAAGAAAAAAAATTTTGGATTTCAATGAAATAAGTAATCATGCTTTATGTATTTATAAAAATATTAATTTTAGCTTGTTATGCATCACACAGCAAAAAATATTCCTTTTTTAGCATAGGTACTACAAGAACCAGCTGGTTTTCTACTTTAACTAATGCTACCATCTCTAAATCGCTATTAATGCAGAATCTCTGAAAAGCTGTGAGAGAGCTAAGGAAAAGTTCCAGCCTCATTGTCTCTCAAATATCTAGTTTAGCAATTTTTTTTTAGCTTTTTAGGGCTGCACCCACAGTATATGGGGGTTCCCAGGCTAGGGGTCAAATTGGAGCTGAAACTGCTGGCCTACACCACAGTCACAGCAACACAGGATCCAAGCCACATCTGTGACCTAAACCACAGTTCACGGCAACACAGGATCCTTAACCCACTGAGCAAAGCCAGGGATCAAACACACGACCTCATGGTTTCTAATCGGATTCGTTTCGACTGCACCACAACAGGAACTCCTAGTTTAGCAATTTTTATCACTCAAAGGGAGATGGAGCTTCCTTATGGAATCATAACCATTATATAATAATATAATTTTCTCAGAAAAAAAGTTCTTCTTTTCAGTTCATATCTCTATTAATTTTAATTTTTTGTTGTTGTTGTCTTTGTAGGGCTGTACCCACGGCATATGGAAGTTCCCAGGCTAGGGGTCAAATCAGAGCTGTAGCTGCCGGCCTATGCCACAACCACAGTAACTCAGAATCTGAGCCACATCTGCACCCTACACGCCAACTCATGGCAAAGCTGATTGGGCAAACCCAGGGTTCAAACCTGCATCCTCATGGACATGGTCGGGTTCATTACCCCTGAGCCACAACGGGAACTTTTCTCTATTCACTTTAATCGTACTCTCTAGCCATACTCTACCGATCAATTAACAATTCCTTTGTGTTATATTTTTCCTTTTTCTCAATTCAATTCCTGAAGAGTCTGTGTTTCAAAGGACCCCTTATCTAATTCTTTGTGCACGTACAGCTTCACAAATTTTACATTATTGGGAAGACACACTTATTGATTCAAGCTTAATGCAAAGTAAAAGTGTCTGCAACAAAAAAAAATGAAAATAGATAAAAATTACTGAGGATATGAACTGTTATTATATGCTCTGTTTTATTTTCAGGTAATTTGAGAGAAGGTTCAAAAACAGAGATAAAACATGGCACTAGAGAAACAAGAAAAACCACCCTAAAACAGGATCTTCAACTGAGAATTCAGGCAGACCCACCACAAAATAGCCAATACAGTCTTAAGTACCAGTCTAAAGGAACAGTAAGTGGCCCTGAGGAGGTCTATGAAATGGGACAAAAACAGAAAACTGGAGTGAAAGTTGAAGAGCTCCCTGAGAAAACTCAGAGTAAAAAAGAGAAGAGAGAAAAACATGGCAAAAGGCAAGGTACTAGGGAGGACATGGACAAGGAAAAGAAAACAGAAAAGGGCCAATCAAAGAAAGAAGACGGTGACAAAAAGGAAGGTGAAAATGAGGAGCAAAGGGGGAACAGGAAAAAGGAGGGAGATGAAGACAGGGAGAATAAAGAAAAGAAGGGAGATGAAGATAAGGAGCAGGACCAGGACAAGAAGGGCAATAAAGATGAAAACAAGAACAAGGACATGAAGGAAGATGAGGAGAAGACAGAGGACAAGGACATGAAAGGAGATGAGGACAAGACAGAAGACAAAGACCTAAAGGAAGATGAGGACAAAAAAGAGGACCAGGACAAGAAGGAAGATGAAGATATAAAAGAGGACCAGGACAAGAAGGATGATGAGGACAAGACAGAGGACAAACACATAAAAGGAGATGAGGACAAGACAGAGGACAAGGACATAAAAGGAGATGAGGACAAGACAGAGGACAAGGACATGAAGGGAGATGAGGACAAAAAAGAGAGCAAGGATATCAAAGAAGATTCTATTGCAAAAGGGAATAAAATAAAAAGGAGTAAAGAGAACAAGGGTATAAACCAAAAAGAAGATGTCAGGAAGGACAGCAAAAAAAGATCACTTTGAAGGAAAACAGCACCAGATTTTATAAACTGACAAAAAGAAACAAGTTTCACTCCAACACATCAATTTCAAAACTATCTCCCAGCCTTCTCCAGTATCGATTAAAATAATGGACTCCTTACTTTTCCTTTAGCCACAAAGCTTCTGCTCCTGTGCTTGCAACCTGGCAAAAGATCCTTCAGAAAGTTCAACTTTTTAGATCTCTCAGTCTCAACCTTCACCTTCCAAATGTAAATTTTTCAAAATGTATGTCCATGATGAATCATGGCCAGGAAGACATAATTTTTCTGAAATAAAACTCTGACTAAAGAAATGCACGTTTTTTTCTCAAGGAAGTGTGATATCTTCCTACCCACCAATTATTTATTTAGTCCCTACTAAGTGCAGTATCCATAGAGGAATGCAAGAATATCTGCATCAAGAAGATAAATGTAAATGAGAACACTAAAACAATGTTAAAAATATAAATATCAAAAAATGATTCAGAGCAGTAAATGCAATAGGATAAATTCAACAGAAAAATCTCTTTGGATACGGATAATACATGAAGGACGTTCACAGGCAGTAGAATTTGACCTGGGCATCAAAAAAAAAAGGACTTGTATATTCTTTTTTATTATTATTTTTATTACTCAATGAATTTACTACATTTATACTTGTACAATGATCATCACAACCCAATTTTATAGCATTTCCATCCCACAACCCTAGTGCATACCCCCACCCCCTCCAAACCATCTCCTTTCAGAAACCATAAGTTTTTCAAAGTCTGTGAGTCAGTATCTGTTCAGCAAAGAAGTTCATTCTGTCCTTTTTTCAGATTCCACGTGTCAGTGAAAGCATTTGATGTTGGTGTCTCACTATATGACTGATTTCACTTAGCATGGTCATTTCTAGGTCCACCCATGTTGCTAAAAATGCTGGTATTTCGTTCCTTTTGATGGATGAGTAATAGTCCATTGTGTATATGTACCATGCCTTCTTGATCCACTCCTCAGTCGATGGACATTTACGTTGTTTCCATGTCTTGGCTATTGAAAAGAGTGCTGCAATGAACATCGGAGTACATGTGTCTTGGAGAGTCATGGTTTTCTCTGGATAGATGCCCAGGAGTGGGATTGCTGGATCAAACGGTAGTTCTATTTTTGGTTTTCTGAGGAATCTCCATACTGCTTTCCACAGTGGTCCCGCCAAGTTACAATCCCATCAACAGTGGAATAGGGTTCCTTTTTCTCCACACCCTCTACCGCACTTACTGTTTGTAGACTTTTTGATGGTGGCCATTCTGGCTGGTGTAAGATGGTACCTCATGGTGGTGTTGGTTTGTATTTCTCTAATAATGAGTGATGCTGAACATCTTTTCATGTGTTTTTTGGCCATCTGTATGTCTTCTTTGGAGGATTGTCTGTTTAGATCTTCTGCCCATTTTTTGATGGGGGTGTTTGTTTTTTTGGTATGGAGCTGCAGAAGGTGTTTATAAATTTTGGAGATGAATCTCTTGTCAGTCGCTTCATTTGCAAAGATTTTCTCCCATTCTGTGGGCTGTCTTTTCGTTTTGTTTAGGGTTTCCTTTGCTGTGCAGAAACTTTGAAGTTTAATTAGGTCCCATTTGTTTATTTTTATTTTTACTGTCATCACTTTATGAGGTGGATCTGAGAAGATGGTGCTGTCATTTATGTCAGAGAGTGTTTGCCCTGTTTTCCTCTGTGAGTTTTATAGTGTCTGGTCTTAGATTATCTAGGTCTTTAATCCATTTGGAGTTGATTTTTGTGTATGGTGTTAGGGAGTGTTCTGATTCCATTCTTTTCCATGTGGCTGTCCAGTTTTCCAAGCACCACTTATTGAATGGGCTGTCTTTTCCCCATTGAATATTCTTGCCTCCTTAGTCATAGATGAGTTGGCTGTAGTTGCATAGGTGCATGGGTTTAACTCTGGGCTTTCTATCCTGTTCCACTGATCTATAGTTCTGTCTTTGTGCCAATACCATACGGTTTTGAGAATTGTTGCTTTGTAGTATAGTCTGAAGTCAGGGAGCCTGAGGCCTCCAGCTTCATTTGTCTTTTTTCAGCATGTCTTTGGCTATTCTGGGTCTTTTGTGCTTCCAAACAAACTTTAAAACATTTGGTTCGAGTTCTGTGAAAAATGTCCTTGGTCATTGCATAGGGATTGCATTGAATCTGTAGATTGCCTTGGGTCGTAGAGTCATTTTGATAATATTAACTCTTCCAATCCACATGCACGGTATATCTTTCCATCTATTTGTGTCGTCTTTGATTTCTTTCATCAGTGTCTTACACTTTTCAGAGAACAGGTCTTTTGTCTCTTTAGGTAGGTTTTCTCCTAGGTATTTTATTCCTATGGATGCGATGGTAAACGAGATTGCTTCCCTAATTTCTCTTTCTGATCTTTCATTGTTAGTGTATAGAAACACAGTCAATTTCTGTACATTAATTTTGTGTCCTGAGACCTTGCCACATTCATGGATGAGCTCTAACAGTTTTCTGGTAGCGTCTTTAGGATTCTCTAGGTATAGTATCATGTCATCTGCAAATAGGGATAGTTTTACTTCTTCCTTTCCAATGTGGATTCCTTGTATCTCTTTTACTTCTCATATCACTGTGGCTAGGACTTCCAAAACTATGTTGAATAGTACTGGCAAGAGCAGACATCTTTGTCTTGTTCCTGACCTCAGCGGGAATTCTTTCACCTTTTCACCATTGAGAATGATGTTCGCTGTGGTTTGTCACATATGGCCTTTATTATGGTGAGGTAGGTTCCCTCCGTACCCACTTTCTGCAGCGTTTTTTATCAGAAATGGGTGTTGGATTTTGTCAAAGGCTTTTTCTGCATCTATCGAGAGGATCATATGGTTTTTATTCTTCAGTTTGTTAATGTGGTGTATCACACTGATGGATTTGCAGATATTGAAGAACCCTTGCATCCCTGGAATAAATCCCACTGGATCATGATGTATAATCCTTTGAATGTATTGTTGGAGGCAGTTTGCTAGTATTTTGTTGAGAATGTTTGCATCTATGCTCATCAGTGAAATTCCCTGTAGTTTTCTTTTTTTGTGGTATCTTTGTCTGGTTTTCGTATCAGGGTGATGGTGGTCTCATAGAATGAGTTTGGGAGTATCCCTTCCTCTGCAATTTTTTGAAATAGTTTCAGAAGGAGAGGTGTTAGCTCTTCTCTAAATGCTTGACAGAATTTGCCTGTGAAGCCATCTGGTCCTGGACTTTTGTTTGTTGGAAGTTTTTAAATCACTGTTTTAATTTCAGTTCTTTTGATTGGTCCATTCATCTCTTCTATTTCATCTTGGTTTAGTCTTGGAAGATTGCACTTTTCTAAGAATTTGTCCATTTGTTCAGGGTTTTCCGTTTTACTGGCATACAGTTGCATACAGTAGGCTTTTTCCTTTCATCACGTGAAGTATATCATGCCACTCCCTTCTGTCCTGCAGAGTTTCTGCTGAAAAATCTGCAGATAACCTTATTGGGGTTCCCTTGTATGTTATGTGTTTCTTTTCCCTAGCTGCTTTCAAGATTTTCTCTTTGTCTTTAATTTTGGTCAGTTTGATTAATATGTGTCTCCGTGTATTCCTCCTTGGGTGTATTTTATATGGTACTCGTTGTGTTTCCTGGATTTGAATGAGTGGTTCCTTTCCCATGTTAGGGAAGTTTTCAGCTATTATCTCTTGGAATGTTTTTTCTGTCCCCTTCTCCTTCTGGCACCCCTCTAATATGGATGTTGGTGCATTTAACATTGTCCCAGGGTTCTCTGAGACTCTCTTCATTTGTTTTCAATCTTTTTTCTCTTTTCTGTTCCGCATCCATGATTTCCACTAATCTGTCCTCCACCTCACTTATTCGTTCTTCTGCCTCCTGTGTTCTGCTGGTGGTGGCTTCTAATGAATCTTTTATTTCAGCTATTGTATTTTGCATCTCCTCTTGTTTAAGTTTTATATCTTGTATCTCTTTGCTCAGTGTTTCCTGTAAGTTATCCATCTTTGCCTCCAGTTTATTTCAAATATCTTGCATCATCTTCAGCATCAACAGTCTAAAGGCTTTTTCCTGGAGGCTGAGAATCTCCTCATCACTTAGCTGATTTTCTGGGGGTTTTTCCTTTCTCCCTCATCTGAGTTATAGTTCTCTGCCTTTTCATTTTTGTAATTTTTTGGTGAGGTGACCTTTTTTTACAGATAATAGAGATGTAGCCTCTCTTAATTCTGTTGTCCACCACCCTTATAGCTGAAGTTAGTATTGGGGGGGTGGCTTGCTGTATGCTTCCTTGTGGCAGGGACCAATGTTTGCCCACTGGTAGGTGGAGCTGATTCCTATCCCTCTGGTGGGTGGGGCTTTGTCTCTGGATGAGATTAGAAGTGGGTGTGTGCCTGGGGAGTCTTTGGGCAGCCTGTTTACTGAGGGGCAGGGCTGTCATCCCACCTGGATTGTTGTTTGGCTTGGGGCTTCTCAGTGCTGGGGGGGGGGGCAGATTTTCCCAAAATGGCCACCTCCAGAGAAAGGCACACTGATGAATATTCCCAAGGCTTTGCTGCCAATGTCCTTTCCCCACAAGAAGCCACATTCACCCCTGCTTTCCCAGGTGGTCCCCCAAGAACTGCATTCAGGATTGACCCAGATTCCTATGGAGATTTTGCTTTGCACTGGGACCCAGTGCACATGAAAGTCCGTGTGTGCCTTTTAAGAATGGGGTCTCCATTTCTCCCAGTCCCATGGAGCTCCTCCACACAAGCCCCACTCACCTTCAATGCCAATACTCCAGGGGCTCTTTCTCCCAGTGCCAGATCCCCACACGTGGGAGTTCCATGTGGGGCTCAGAACGCTCACTCTGTGAACATGACTTTCCAATCTGTGGGGCTTCCCACGCGGGAGGTATGGGGTTGGTTATATCACGAAACGCCCCTCCTACCTCTTGATGTGACCTCCTCTTTGTCTTCTGCAGTAGGATATCTTTTTGAAGGTTTCTGGTCCATTTGGTTGAAGACTGCTCAGCACTTAGTTGTAAATTTTTTTGTTGTTTTGTCTTTTTGCCTTTTCTAGAGCCGCTTCTGCAGCACATGGAGATTCCCAGGCTAGGGGGTCTAATTGGAGCTGTAGCCATAGGCCACAGCCACAGCCACAGCAACTTGAGATCCGAGCCGCATCTGAGACCTACACCACAGCTCACAGCAACACTGGCTGCCCAACCCACTGAGCAAGGCCAGGGATCGAACCCGCAACCTCATGGTTCCTAGTCAGATTCGTTAACCACTGCGCCACGACAGGAACTCCAAATTTTGTTGTTTTTAGGAGAGAAGTTGAGCTCCAGTCCTTCTATTCCACCATATTAATCCCATCCTCCAGGACTTGCATATTCTTTGAGGCTGTGGATTCCTCTAACAGAGTATAAACTCCTTGAAGGAAAAATCTGTATCTTACCATTATCTTAATCCTCAGTGCCTACAACAATGTTTACTAAATTGACTGGGAAAAGAAGAGAGGGGACAAAAATCAGACATGAAAAATATATTCTATAGGCAGGGAGTAGAGCAGGAAATTTGGGTACAGCAAAGTTCCCCAAAGTATAGTCCACAAACCACCACTAATGTATAAGATGATATCAGGTGATACTCGGGTAAATATTTTAACAGTAACATGTAATATTTGTTATTAAATGAATTATAAAAGAAGTATATTCAGCCTCATCAAGCCCATGATTTTGAAGAAATTGTAAATTAGAATGAGACTAAGTTAAAAAGTTTGAAGATTTAAAGAAAAATATTGCATAAAAAATAATACAGGTTGTCTTAGATATGGCAAAAATTATGAAAAATAGTGGGATCTGAATAATTGAAATTTGGCAAGCACTGAGGGTATTAGAAGAAAATAAGGTTGAAATTTCAAAACAGGGTTCTGGGAGTTCCCCGGTGGCCTGGCGGTTAAGGATTTGGCATTGTTCCTGCTGTGGCTCGAGGTCAGTCTCTAGCCAAGGAACTTCTGCATGCCACAGGGGTGGTCAAAAAAAAAAAAAAGACAGGGTTGTGGAAGGACTTGAGCTTTTATTTAATTTGTTTCATAGGCAATAGAAATATAAGCTGAGATGTCTTTCAGAAAGAGAAAGGAGGCAGAGAGATCAGTGATACAGCCACAAAAAGACAAGAGCCTAAATTAATTTGGAGGCGATGAGACCAAAATGAAAGAAACAGATGTGACAATCATCTTGAAAGAGAAATGAACCTACTTTGACCACTAACTGAATGCATATGATATGGAGAAACTCAAAGATGACCCCAAAGTTTTGCCACTGGCTAGCTGATAAGATGAAGGCATCATCCATAGAAGAGCAATCCAGAGGGAGAAAGACAAGCTATACGCTAACTTTGGGAATGTAATCAATAATGGCTTCACACTATCCCTACAATACTTATATTTGAGACAATTTTTATAATAACCATAGCACCAAATTAGAGCTCTGTGTGTGTGTGTGTGTGTGTATTTTGAGACCACACCCACGGCATATGCAGGTTCCCGGGCTAGAGGTCAAATCAGAGCTGTAGCTGCCGGCCTATGCCACAGTCACAGCAACTTGGGATCCGAGCCGCATCTGAGACCTACACCACAGCTCACATCAACGCCAGATCCTTAACCGAGTGAGTGAGGCCAGGGATCAGACCTGCATGCTCATGGATTCTTGTCAGATTCGTTTCTGCTGAGCCATGACGGCAACTCATAGAGTTCATTTTTTTTTTAGCTTCTGTGTGATCCAGGCCAATATTTCCAACTGCAGACTTTACTCCTCCTTTTGACTGAGTCATTGGCCAAATATTTATCAAGAGCCTAGGGTTATATGCCAGGCAATGCCTTAGGTGCTGAAAATGCAATGGTAAGCACAATTAAATACAGTCCATGCCTAATGGAACTTATTCAAAAGGAAAGATGTTAATCCAATAATAAACACATAAAATTGCAAATATAACAAGTTTCATTCTTTTTTTTTTTTTTTCTTTTCTAGGGCCACACCCACAGCCTATGGAGGTTCCCAGGCTAGGGGTCTAATCGCAGCTGTAGCCGCCAGCCTACACCAGAGCCACAGCAGCATCAGATCCCAGCCACATCTGCAACCTACACCACAGCTCACGGCAACACTGGATCCTTAACCCACTGAGCGAGACCAGGGATCAAACCCAAAACCTCATGGTTCCTGGTCAGATTCGTGAGCCATGACGACAGGAACTCCAACTAGTTTCATTCTAAAATGACCTGTAATAGGAAGATTTCTACCTAATCAACCAAGTCAGGGACAGCTTAATATTAAGAACATACTACTTTATTCTGTGATAATCCATGTGGGAAAAGAATCTGAAAGAGAATGGATATGTGAATATGTATGACGGAATCACTTTGTTGTACAGCAGGCATAATCACAACCTTATAAATCAACTAAACTATGCTTCAATAAAACTTAAAAAGAAAGAAAGTACTGCTTGACAGAAAAAGACAAATAGCACATGATATCACTTACCTGTGGAATCTACAATATGATACAAATGAATTTATTTACAAACTAGAAACAGACTTACAGATAGAAAACAAATTTATGATTATCAAAAGGGGAAGGGGCTGGGGGAGGAGAAGGATAAATTAGGAGTTCGGGATTAGTGGACACAAACTACTATATATAAAATAAACAACAAAGTCCTACTGTATAGCACAGAGAACTATATATCCATTATCTTGTAATTAACTGTAATGGAAAAGAATATGAAAAAGTATGTGTGTGTGTGTGTGTGTGTGTGTATGTATATATATATATATATAATATAACTGAATCACTTTGCTGTACACCAGAAACTAACATAACATTGTAAATCAACTACACTTCAATAAAAGAAATTTTTAAGAGACTTATTTAAAAGAAAAAAAGGAAAGAAAATATTGCTTGAATTGAGGGAGTTCCTGTTGTGGCTCGGCGGTAATGAACCCAACTAGTATCTAAGAGGAAACAGGTTCGATCCATGGCCTTGATCACTGGATTAAGGAGCCGGCATTGCCATGAGCTGTGGTGTAGGTCGCAGATGCTGCTCAGATCCCCAGTTGCTATGACTGTTGGTAGGCCGGCAGCTCCAATTTGACCCCTAGCCTGGGAACTTCCATATGCCCCAGGTGCGGCCCTTAAAAGACAGACAAAAACAAAATCAAAAAAAAAAACAAACAAAACCAAAAAGAAAAGCAAAGAGCAATAGGAAACATAGTTCAAAACAAAGTTGGAGAAGCAGGCCAGAAGTCACACTATGTAGAACATTTTAAGACATGTTAAATTTTGTCTTTGGCCAATTGAAAACCACCAAAAGGTTCTTCATGAGACATGATTAGATTTACATTTTGAACCAAAAATCACTCTAGCTGCAAGTGGAGGAGAGTTTGAAGAAGAGCCAAGGTGGTAGGAGAAGACCAAGTCAGATGGTACTGCAATCATTGAAAGGTGAAGGTATCCTGGTGGTGAGAGAGCAAAATGGAGGTAGAAATGGAGACATTTAGGAGGTCTTTCCATTTTATATATATTGAGTTTGATGTGTCTTTGCAGTATTCAAAAGAAAACATCAAACAGGCAATTGATAAAGAGGTAAGAACCTCAAAGATGTCTGAGCTGTAGATGCAAAATTAAGTCATCTGTGGGGTTGGGAACTGAAGAAGAAAATGGAAATTTTATAACTAAAAAAAAATAACCAAAATGAAAAATCACTGGATGGGGTTACCAACAGAACTGAGATCACACAAGAATCTGTAAATTCTCCAATCCAAACTGAGAGAAAACAGATTCAAAGAAACAAATGAACAGACCCACGGACACCTGTGGGAAATAACAAAACAACTAACATTCTTGTCATCAGAATCTCAAAAAGAACAGGACAAACAGTGCTGAAAAAAAATGGAAGAAATGATGACTTAAGGCTTCCCAAATGTAGTGAAAAACAGAAAAACCTACAATTCAAGAAACTAAGGCAACCTCTAACACAATAAACCCAAAGAAACTCATACCCAGTCATATCATAATCAAATTTCTGAGCACTAAAGATAAAGAAAAAAGACTGAAAACATCCAGACAGAGAAAAACAAACATTTTTAAAAGAACAAGCAATAAAAAATAAAAATAATAAAAAATGAAATTAAAAAAGAAAAAAATAGAACAACTATTCAAATGACAGCAGATTTCTCAACAAAAAAAACCATTAGGCTGGAAAACAATGGCATAGTATTTCTCAAGTGCCAAAAGACAAGAACTACCAAGTCAAAAGTTTATATCCAGAGAAAATATCCCAAGAAACTACAAAAACATTTCTGGAACTATTAAAGTGAGTTTAGCAAGGTCACAATACAACTCAATCATATTTATGTATGCTAGCAATAAATAATAGGAAACAAAAATTAAAGAACAATACTATTTGCAACCACTTGCAAAGACAATTAACACATATTATCAAACAAAATAATCAACCATACATCAATAAAACTTTTAAAAATGAAAAAAACAATACATACAGAATCTGCATGCTGAAAATTACAAAATGTTGATGAAATATAAGAAAAAAAGATCTAAATATAAAAAAAGAGATACATGCAGTCTTAGTTAACTGGAAGACTCAATAAAGATACCGATTCTCCCCAAATTGATCCAGAGTTTTAACATATTCCTATCAAAGCTTTCTTTTGGAGTTCCCGTCGTGGCGCAGTGGTTGACGAATCCGACTAGGAACCATGAGGTTATGGGTTTGGTCCCTGCCCTTGCTCAGTGGGTTAACGATCCGGCTTTGCCATGAGCTGTGGTGTAGGTTGCAGACTCGGCTCGGATCCCGCATTGCTGTGGCTCTGGTGTAGGCCGGTGGCTACAGCTCCAATTGGACCCCAAGCCTGGGAACCTCCATATGCCGTGGGAACGGCCCAAGAAATGGCAAAAAGAAAAAAAAAAAAAAAAAGCTTTCTTTTGTAGATACAGACAAGCTGGTCCTAAAATGGAATAACTAAAACAAAAGTGAAAAATAATAATAATGAAATGTTAAGATTTATTGTATAACTACTGTGTTAAGACTCATATATAGGAAGAGAAATAGATTCATCTATCAATGGACTGTGACCATACGGAAAAAGACCCACACAAGTATTCCCAACTGATTTTTCACAAAGGTGCAAGACCAATTCAGCGGCGATTTTGGTATCCTTTGAAAACAGCATTTTCAATAAAGAGTATGACAAACAACTGGACTTCCACCCAACAAACAAAAAGCACTTTAACCTCAACCTAAATCTCACACTATATTTTTAAACATGAAGTCAAAATTAATCATAAATCTAAACATAAAATATAAACTCAAAACTTTTAAGACAAAAATAGGAGAGAAGTATTGTGACGTCAATGTAATACGAAAAGCACAATCCACAAAAGGAAAATTAGATAAACGGGACTCTATCAAAATTTAAGACTTTGATTTTCAAAACTCCCTGTAGAGGATGAACGTACACCCAATAGACGGGAAGAAACATCTGTGAAACACATATTCAACAAACGGCTTTTCTCCAGAATGTAATCAGGAACTCCCTAAACTCAGCATCAAGAAAACAAAACAATCCAAATAGAAAATGGGCAGGAGACCTGAACCAACATTTCACCAAAGAGGAAAGAGATGAAAAGATATATATCACCATCAGACACTAAAAACACGCAATTCTAAATATAATTAGGTAACACTATAGAGATCTACAAGCCAACTACAATGTAAAAGTACTGATAATACCAAGGGTTACAACCATTAGCAAGTGAATCTTTTATATATACATGGCTAGGGGAATCTAAAATAACACAGCAACTCTGGGAAAGAGTCTGTCAATTTCTTATGAAGTAAAACATGCACTGACCATATAACCTAGCTATCCTCATACTCCTGGAATTTTATCCTAGAGAAATAAAACACGTCCACATGCACAGAGAAAAAACTGTACTGGACTATTCATAAATTTCTTTTGTAACAGACTAAAGCAAGAAACACTCCAAATGTCTTTCAGGGAGCAAATGGGTAACAAAATGTGGCATATCCATATCCGTATCATGAAATATCATAAGCCATCAAAAAGGAACAAAAT
This sequence comes from Sus scrofa, assembly GCF_054392235.1. Classification (NCBI taxonomy): domain Eukaryota; kingdom Metazoa; phylum Chordata; class Mammalia; order Artiodactyla; family Suidae; genus Sus; species Sus scrofa. The sequence continues at coordinate 28,535,228 of NC_139389.1, read as the reverse complement.
CCTGACCCACACAATAACTTAGATGGACCTCCAGGGTGTTAGGATCTTTGACTCTCATATGGTTACATATTTGTAACACTCTTGAAATGCCATAACTATAGTGATGGAGAACGGTCGGTGGCTGGCGAGGGTTAAAGCTGGGGGGAAGCCTAACTAAAAAGACACAGCATGAGTGAGATTCTTTTTGGTGATAAAACCATTTTGTATTCTGACATCGGTGGAAACTGCATACGTGATATGAAATTTCATAGTACTACAGATTCCCGAAAAAAACTATGTAAAAACTGGTGAAATCTAAATAAGGTTAATAATAATATTACACCAACGTGAGTTTCCTGGTTTTGAAAAATGTATGATTATGTAAAATGTTATCATTGGGGAAAGATGGGTGAAGAACACTTTGGGGGTGGGGGGGGCTGGGGACTTGATTGCTTGCTTGCTTGCTTGCTTGCTTGCTTGCCTTTCGTTGGCTGCCTCTTTGTTCTGGCTACACTATTTTTGCCACTACTTGTGGGTCTTAATGCAAAATAAACAGGTTTTAAGAAGAAAGGAAGGGAAGAAGGAAAACCCCCCAAACGGATCCTCTTCCTCCTGCTGGAGAAGCAAAGGGCAAAGCGCGTTGCATCCGCTCAGGTTTCAGCCAACTGCGACATACCGCTTTATACAAGAGGTGGAAAGCGGTGGGAAACGAACTTACTGCTTTGGAAGAGGGAGAGAAATCCCTTTTCCGGAAGCGGATCCTTCAGAGAATTAATTCCTTTGCCAAGCCAAGGCTCCTTTCTGTGGCAAATCTAATCTTCAAGACGCGGACGGCCTCCTCCTCACCTCAAGGCGGAGCCGCGAGCAGCGCGGGGGCCGGCGGCTCCGCCCTTGCACCTCAGGCTGAGGCAGCTCCCGGCAGCGCTCAGGCCGGGTTCCCCGCGGCCGGTGCTCCCGCTCGCCGCCGACCTCGCTAGGTCCTCTCGGTTTCCGACGTTCACGCCCGTCTCCTCACGCTCTCCCCGGCCTGTCTCCGCACAGTGTCCCTTCCCGACACCACCCTCTCCTCGCAATTTCATCCCCTCAGTTCGCGCCGGAACGCCTTCTCCCCTCACAGCCTCGGGCTCAGGGCAGGCTCCGCTCGCAGTTTCGCATCACAGCCTTCTCGCCTCACCATTTCTCCTCAAGCCCCTTCATTTCACACAGTTTGCCCCTCCCCTCAGTTCCGCCTCAAGGTTTCCCTTCACCACCTTCTCTCCTCAGTTTCTCCCTCACAGACTTCTGCCTCAGTTTCAAAACGAATGGGACACTGTGGGGCTCTCGCTCCCTGACAGATCTCTCCATCCCTGCCCACTGCCCTCAGGCGTCCCTGTCGGATATTCTTTAGTTGTTTGTCCAACAGAGGCTAAGGCCCCACCAAAAGGAAGACATTAACTACTTCACATGGACCAGGGCTGGCAGCCCCCTGAGCTCCTGGCTCCTAAGGATTGATAAGGCTCAACTCCTCTGACCCCGCCCCCTCACCTCACCATCAACCAATCAGAGACTCGGGCAGCCGCCGTCGCACGTCCCCGCCCTCCGTTTGCCTTTAAAAGTGCTTTGCTCTAGGAGTTCCTGTCCTGGCTCAGTGCTCAACGAGTTCCTGTCCTGGCTCAGTGGCCAAGGAATCTGACTAGGTTGAGGGTTCGATCCCTGGCCTTGCTCAGTGGGTTAAGGATCCAGCGTTGCCGTGAGCTGTGGTGTAGGTCGCAGACGCGGCTCGGTTCCCGCGTTGCTATGGCTCTGGCTTAGGCAGGCGGGCTACAGTTCCGATTAGACCCCTAGCCTGGGAACCTCCATATGCCGCAGGAGCGGCCCAAGAAAATGGCAAAAAGAGACCAAAAATAAAGCGGTTTGCTCAAGAAACCCTTCTGAGAGTTCTGCAGCCCCAGCTAGAGCAGTGACAAGGCAGGGATCCTCAACCGCTAGGCCGCCTGGGAACTCCAGAGCTGGCCCTCTTTGACCACTAGCTGTCCTGGAATCCTTGCACTGCGCCTTACAGTGAACGCTGCACTTCCCTTCACTACAACAGGGTAGAGTCAGCAGACTGGCTTTACTGCCCCCCACCCCCATCCGACGACAGGTCCCTAACAGTTTCCCCTCACCACCGTCTCTACTTGATTTCCCCCTCACCACCTCACCCTTCCTAGTTTCCCTTCACCACCTTTTATCCAGTTTCCCCCTCAAAGGCTCTCCGCCTGTCGTCCCCCACAACACCTACTTTTTTTCCTTGTACTACTTTCTCTCTCCACATTTTCCCCCCAGACCACTTTCTCCCCTCAGTTTCCTCCAACTACCTTCTCCCCTCACCATTTCCACTCACGACCTTCTTTCCTCATTTTCTCCCTCACTGCCTTCTCTTCTCACAATTCCTCCCCTAGCCCCTTCCCTCCTCACCCTTTCCCCTCAGGCCTTTCATTCCTCACTCTTTCCCCCTTACTGCAGTATTCCCTCAGTGTCCTCCTCACATATTCCCCTCACCACCTTCTCCCCTCAGTTTACCCCTCTCTGCCTTCTCCTCTCACAATTCCTCCCTCATAGCCACTGGGTTTTCCTCTCACAGTTTCCCCCTCACATTTTTCCCTCACCTTCTCTTTTCATTTTCCTCCGAACGACTTTTCCTCTCACAACCACTTTCTCACCACCTTCTCGCCTCACAACTTCCCCATCATTGTCTTCTATCCTCAGTTTCCCACTCCCTGCCTGCCTTTGACAGAATTTCTCCCTCACTGTCTTCTCCCCTCACTTTCCCCCTCAACATCTTCTCCCATCAGTTCCACTCATCATCTTCTTTTCTCAGTTTCCTCCTCAATTCCTCTCCCTTCATTGTCCCTCTCTCCAGCTACTCCCCTCACCACTAGCCCTCAGTATCTTAGACACTCGGTTTCTAACTCACTCTGTTCTCCTCTCCCTCTCCCCCTCACCAACGTCTCTCCTACAGTTTTCCCTCACTGCCTTCTCCCCTCCCTGCCTTATTTCCTCACACTTTCAATCAAAATGTGGAAATATTTTCAGATACTAAACAGAATTAATGAGCCAGAAAACACAGTAATCAAACTGAAAAATTAATTACAAAGGTTCAACAGACTAGATCAGGCAGAACAAAGGATCAGCAGAGAGTGAAAGTTCTGCCTGAGCCATGTCCTCCACCCATGGCTTAGGCCCTTTAATACAACTTGACAACTAGCCTTGCAAAACCTTTGACTCATTAACTGATTCGGTCTAAGCTGCAAAAAAAGTGAACTCCTTTCCCTGAACTCTGTGTCTCCCTACCATATGCCCCCTGCCGTGTGACTGGGAAGTACCCCAGATTCCTTCTACATGTCCACTAGCATTCTACAGGCCCCAAGCCCTGTAATTTCTATCCCTCATCCACAACCCATTCATTCTACCCTTGCCTGAGAACAGGATTTCTAGAGTTTTCAACTGGATGACTTAGTCTCTTATTGGCCTCTATCTTCAACTTCCACATGGTAGAGTAACCTAAAACCTAAAATGTAGTGTTATTAAGCTACTCAAAGCCTCCAAGTAGCTCCCCTTACGCATAAAGTCAGAGCTCTTTGGGCCAGCACACAAGCCCTTTATGACCTGGCACTGCATTACATTAGCCTCATCTTTCGTTAACTCCATCCCAGCACCCAACAGTCCCATCCCTGCAAAACATGTAATGTTTACTAAGCAGGCCTTGCTCTCTCGTGCCTCTGTTTCGTTTCATGTTCCATTTACTTCACCTCAAATATCCCTCCCTTCTTCATCTAGCTCACCAGGCACAACCTCCTACGGGCAATTGTCTGCCTTCCATGTGTGAAGCATGGTGCCAGGACCTTTGCCAACCAGTGTCATTCCCTCACCCCTATAAGGCTGGTATTCTTATCACCATTTTACAGATGGGGAAAATAAGGTTTAGAGGGAGCCAAACATATGAGTGTAGAATCATTTCTGGGCTCTCTATTCTGCTCCATTGATCTATGAGTCTGTTTTTATGCTGGTATCATACAGTTTTGATGATGGTAGCATTGTAGTATGGGTTGAAATAAGAGGGTGATACTTCCAAATTTGTTCATTCTCAAGACTGTGGCTATTCAGGATAAGGATGTTTTCCAGGTTTCTGACATGGACACCTGAGGTGCTGGTTTAGGAAGTGAATCAAAAGAGAATTCAGGGGAAATTCTGGGGTGGGGGAGTAGTATTCTGGAATCAGGAGAGAGAGTAATATGCTATGTTTTGAACAAGTCGAGTGCAAACTACTTGTGGAATGAAAAGGCAATATTAAATTTTAAAATGTAACTTGGAGGGGAGTTCCCGTCATGGCACAGTGGTTAACGAATCCGACTAGGAACCATGAGGTTGTGGGTTCAATCCCTGGCCTTGCTCAGTGGGTTAAGCATCCGCCTTGCTGTGGCTCTGGTGTAGGCCGGTGGCTACAGCTCCGATTCGACCCCTAGCCTGTGAACCTCCATGTGCCGTGAGAGCTGCCCAAGAAATGGCAAAAAAAAAGACAAAAAAAAAATAATTAATTAATTAAATAAATAAAATGTAACTTGGAAGTTATTTACCAGTTAACTTACCTCCTCTTCTAATGAAAAAACAAAAACAATACCTTGGGCCACGTGATGCCTTGGGTGTCTAGAAGTTAAACGAAAATCGAGTTCTACAGTTCAAGAAAGGAAGTGAACAGGAGGTATAAAGGTGGAAGTTATGAGTATGTGGGTGAGAGCTGGCTTCTAGGATATGGATGGGAAATAATATCTAGGAAGAAAAGAAAAGAGAATCTAAGACTTAATCCTAAGAAACAGAAACATATTAAAAGCCAGTATAAGGAGAGACTGCAAGGAAAAAGAAATGATTGAGACAGGTGAGTGGAAGGGTTGACACTGCAGAAGCCAAAAAGGAGACCATGACAAGGAGAAGGGCCTGATCAGCAAAGCCTGATTCCTCAGCTAGATGAGATATTTCACTCACATGTGGTTGGTTGTATGTCTACACATTGATTTATTGCTACCTTATTCTAAATAACAATTATGAATAGCTCATTAAAAATGTTTTCAGGAATTCCCATTGTGGCTGGAGTTCCCGCTGAGGCTCAGCAGGTTAAGAACTTGACATAGTGTCCATGAGGATGTGGATTCAATCCTGGCCTTGCTCAGTGGGTTAAAGATCCGGTGTTGCCGTGAGCTGCAGCATAGGTCACAGATGCAACTCTGATCTGGCATTGCTGTGGCTGTGGCTTAGGCCAGCAGATACAGCTCCAATTCAACCTCTAGCCCAGGAACTTCCCGTATGCCGCAGATTCAGCCCTAAAAAGAAAAAAAAAAAGTGTTTTCAAAACAATATAAAATTAAACTGAAGAGAGGAAATCAGGAAAATTAAAAATAATGAAAATGTGAAATAATCATATGGTGTCCTTTATCTGTGGACTCTCAAAAATATGATACAAGTGAACTTACAAAACAGAAACTGACTCACTGACATAGAAAACAATTTACGGTTACCAGACGGGATGGGGGGAGGGTAAATTAGGAGTTTGGGATTAACATATACACAGTACCGTGTATAAAATAAACAGGGACCTACTGTGGAGCACGGGGAACTATATTCAATACTGTCAGCTTCTCAGTCAAGTGAAATTGTTTTCTATTTACATTGCCGCCTTGTTTGGCTTGGTTCTTTGTTCTTCTGCAGAAAATTTATAGTTGAACTTCTTTAAATTCCTATCGTATTATACCACTTCTTCCTAACACTGAGGCCAAAGAGACCCTACCCTAGTGGCTCCTCAAAAAGAGACACACCACTTAACAGATCGAGAAAGGTAACTTGGAAACCCCTACACTAAGCCCAGCAGCAAGCTCAGTCAGGTCATCCTTTGTGCCTGATGCACACTGCAGGAGCAGTCTTCAGACAGAATGAGAGGAAGTGGCAGGGGCCCTAGCTTTCTGCTAGCCTGGCCTAATCAGGCTTAGGTGCACAGAGGATCAGATGGGTCGTGTGCCCTTTATCACAGTGCTCCTCTCAGAGGAGCTTTGTAAAGTGCTGAGTGGCAGTATTCCCCGTCATTCCCAAATGTGGGATTCACACCTCTGGTGGTACCTGAGACAATGGTTTTAGCTGGAACATGGGTGATCACCTTGATCACCCCAGGATTAGTACAGCATCACCCCACCCTCATTGGAAAGGCCATGTGGTACAAGAGGGGTTGGAAATTAGGGGAAGGAAAAGAAAGAAAGAAGAGAATCAAGAAGATGGAACCAGTGGAAGTGAAAGCTAAGCCAGAGAACTCCCCCAGTGCCCAGGGAAAGATGTCTCGTCTAGGACTAACCCAAGCGACATGGAATCTTCTCCACAAAATTTTGTGTGGTGGGAGGACACGGGGGTCCCAATGAGGGGAAACAAAAGCCATTTGGGGAGGAGGCCTCAGGAGGAAACACCCTGACTCTCCCAAACCTCCCCTGACCTTCCTTCTGGGGGCTCCTGTCCCCCTGGCTAAATTCCACACTCCATCACAGACACCCTCCCGAGACCAGAGTCAGAAAGATGAGTGTAGGGAGTTCCCGTTGTGGCTCAGTGGTTAACAAACCCGACAAGTAACCATGAGGTTGCAGGTTCGATCCCTGGCCTCCCTCAGTGGGTTAAGGATCTGGCATTCCTGTGGCTGTGGTGTAGGCCAGCAGCTACAGCTCTGATGAGACCCCTAGCCTGGCACCCTCCATATGCCGTGGGTGTGGCCCTCAAAAGACAAACCACAAAAAGAAAAAAGAAAAAACGAAAGATGAGTGTAGAAGGTGAGGGACAACTGTCAAATTTCACAGATCGAGGCAGTGGAAATGCTGGCCAAGGACTTGTTGATTAAATGGATGGTGGAGGGTACTCAGCTGTATGGATGAGCAAGCTAATAAAATGAGAAAGGGATCCACGAGTATAAGCAGCTTTCTATTTCAGATAAAGATCCAAACCCCAACACTTTTGGGTAATCCAGGAAAAGTATTATCCTCTCTGCAGGCTTCTCTTCCAATCTGCGGGGGGAAGTTACTAAGTTATAACTCATATTTCATTTCATTACCTCCTATTTTCTACACTTATCACATCGGGTTTTTTTTTTTTTTCTTTTTAAGGCCAAAGGTGCAGCATATGGAAGTCTCCAGGCTAGGGATCCAGTTGAAGCTGTAGCTGCCACGTCTGCGACCTACTCCACAGCCCAAGGCAATACCAGATTTTTAACCAGCTTGAGCGAGACGAGGGATCAAACCTGAGTCCTAATGGATACTAGTTGTGTTCATTACTGCCGAGCCATGACGAGAACGCCCCACATGGGATTTTCATAATGTATTCATCTTTTACCAAGTATAAAAAATTCTATACTTAAATTTAATAGTTTTTTTAATAAAACCCATGTTTTTTAAAGTAAAAGGTATTGTAAAATTTCCACAAAGTCATAAACATGTCTCTCGACCATGTATAAATCTACGAATTTATTCAATGAATTAATCAATCATGGCATTGGTACAATGTAAAGTTAGGTTCAGACAGCATTTTGAAAACGTGGCATTGATCATCCACCAGAAAAGGCAGTTTGAAATAAGTATTCCAAGTTGAGGAGGGGCAAGTGGTTAATGGACAATTACACTGTAACATTTAGAGTGATCTTCTCTGCTGAACAGACAACTATACATCACAGGAAAGGAGCCAATGGTTAAACTTGAAAGCCAAAGGCAACACTGATGTTCTCCCCTAGATAATAACAAAGGTTTGTATGAGTCTTAATGCCCTAGGATGACACAAAAAAGAAATGACTCCCAACGTTTCACCTATTCCCGGGCCTTGAACAATGTTTCTTAGCAATACAGGAAACAACTGCTTGGATAATAGTTGAGGAGGTACTAAAAGACGCATTTTTTTGGAGTTCGCTCGTGGCTCCAGCAGTTGAGGATCCAGCATTCTCACTGCTGTGGCTCTGGTTATAGCTGTAGCACGGGTTAGATCCCTACCCAGGAACTTCCGCATGCTGCGGGCACAGCCCAAAAAATAATAATGAGAATAAGAACAAATAAATAAAAGATGTGGGGTTTTTTTGAATAGCAAATACAACCAGAGAGTGAGTAGTACTTTCTGTATAATTCAATGTTTTCCTAAACAATAATAAAAGGCACAGAAAAGCATCTGCAACTTTGACCAATAAAATTTCAAGGAAACAGCACAAAACGTACACAGCCATGACACTTACGTCAGGCAATTCCGACAAAGCTCTACCACACTGAAGACTTTAATCATTCCTTCTGGAATTACTTAGACAGCTGGTCCACGTGTCTAAAGATTACTTCCCTGTTGTGTGGATAATTCACAGCATATGAATATCTTCCTTTTCGCACTGCATCAAAGGAAATATGCCCATAGCTTGTCCAAAAGTAGTATAGTGTCAGGAAGGTTCAAAATAAATGGAAGGAGGGATAAATATAACTGAAACTATATTAACATACAGAATGCTTACATCCACACAAGGACTCCAAGAGTATATTCGTTTGACTTATTCCGGGGGGAACAATTTCAATAAATTTGTCAATGCCTCTGTGGAATCTGAAAAAAGGACAGAATGAACTTCTTTGCAGAACAGATACTGACTCACAGACTTTGAAAAGCTTCTGGTCTCCAAAGGAGACAGTCTGGGGGTGGGGGGATGCTCTGGGGTTGTGGGATGGAAATCCTATAAAATTGGATTGTGATGATCATTGTACAGCTACAAATGTAATAAATTCATTGAGTAAGAAAAAATAAAAATAAAAGTTGATACACATTTTCAAGAAAAAATAAATGTGCAGTGGGGGCCGTGCAGTGTCATCCTCCAAGCCACACTGCAGTTCAGATGTTTGCATCAGTCAGAGTCCAGTCAGGAGACAGAAAGCACATCAGTCAGCTGAACGAGATAAACTGAGATAAAGAACTATAAACTAGCAAAAGTTAACTCACAAAGCAGAAAAGAAAGCCAGAAATAGCAGCTATGGGGAGCAGACTCCCTCTAGGGCACAGGCAGAAACCCAAGGAAGACAGACATTTGGGAAAGAAACTTCATTCAGAGCTTATGGGGAAAGGGGGACTGTGGTCTCCTGGCAGGCAAAGAAGGTCACCAACGAGCCACAGGCCAAGCTGATGGGCAGGAAACGTCCCACTGGAGCTCTGAAAGATTCCCTGGGAAGGGAGGTCCTGTCACGGCTCAGCCATTAACAAATCTGACGAGCATCCATGAGGATGCAGGTTTGATCCCTGGCCTTGCTCAGTGGGCCAAGGATCTGGCACTGGCGTAAGCTGTGGTGTGGGTTGCAGATGCGGCTCTGAGTTGCTGTGGCTGTGGTGTAGGGCAGCAGCTACAGCTCTGATTGGACCCCTAGCCTGGAAAGCTCCATGTGCCCCTAATGTGGCCCTAAAAAGGAAAGAAAGAAAGAAAGAAAGAAAGAAAGAAAGAAAGAAAGAAAGAAAGAAAGAAAGAAAGAAAGAAAGAAAGAAAGAAAGAAAGAAAGAAAGAGGGAAGGAAGGAAGGAAGGAAGGAAGGAAGGAAGGAAGGAAGGAAGGAAGGAAGGAAGGAAAGAAGAAAAGAAGGAAAGAAGGAAAGAAGGAAAGGGAGAAAGGAAAGAAGAAAGAAGAAACAAAAAGATTCCATGGGAAGCAAGCCTCTGGGACAGCCTGCTGCAATGCCAGGCACATTCAGCAAAAGTGACAGATAGTGAACTGCAGGACACTATCACATCATAGGATCAAAAGAAAAGCTCCAGACCGGCAAGAGAAGCCCATCCTCTGCTATGGGGTACAGGGTCCCTTCCAGAGACTGACACCGTGCCAGGCAGAACCAAGAGGTTATGGGGTTCAGCTCCGGTATCACAAAGCAGGGCAAATACAGGGTGACTTTGGGACCAAGAGGCAAGACACCCGATAATAAGCACAGTCCACACCTTGGGTCACTCAGCTTCCACACACACCATTTTACACACATTTGCACTTCCACTAACACCACACCACAACCCTGCCTTCTCACCCACCAAGACAGAGCTACCCATACAAATGAAGTTCTTGCCCCTTGCCCAAAATGAGGAGACAGACAGTCCCAGACAATGCATCCAATGCCACTCTCCTATTTACTCCTCAAATGCAGTCCCAATGTCCTTGACTATTCTGTGACCTGAAGACTGTAGCATAATACACATAACCTCCAACAACTTGAATAAAAGTCTAACAACTTGAAGGAAAGTCTTCTTTCTTCTAAAAGAAGAAGAAAGAGGGAGAAAATGGATAGTAAATACAAACAACACACACACATTAAGACAGAGAAAATAAGCAAAGCTATCAACATCCTCTTTCTGGAATGGATCGCAAATCAGAGTCAACGTCCATGACTGCCTCCTCCACTTCCCATTCCCTGTCTTCGCACCCAGACCCACAGGTCAGAGTTCTCCACCTGGTGCAGTGACCACGTCTTCATTCCCAAAGGTCTGAGTCCTCAGTAGTCCTGCTTCCTTTGGTTTGCTAAGGTTTTCCACTAACCTTTACCACTGGACTTAGAAGAACTGAGAGGCGACACATTGATAACTGGCTCTGTGCTGTGCTTCAAGGTTTCTGCAATTCACACTGCCTCTGCAAAGTCTCTTCTTCATTTACTCTTAATTCAGATAGCAATTCTCTTTTTTGCACCTGCTGTTGACAGATATTTAAAACCCAGATCCTTTTCCTTACTTCCTGAAATGAGCACAACACAAGTTCTTCACAGGTTACCGAAATTCACTGTTCTTTGGGATGTGTGGGTGTTTTCTCCATCTCAGAATAAGAAATACATAAAATATTAGACGCCTTGAAAGTCCATCAGCCACACATTTCCCTGGAAAATTCTGGATGGCCGGCTTTCCTGATGTGACAGTTCAGATCCCTCAGCATAGAGCTGGGGACCAACCAGTATCCTCTGGGTTCTTCTGCAAAAACTCAAATTAGAACAAGTGAACTCCATTTTCTTCTGCTGAGTGGTTCAAGCCCTCATCACCTTTCATGTCCAAATGACATATTTTTCATTACCAAAGGAAATACAACTTCCCACAGTCAGATGTTGCCTATCCCCAAACCAGCTCAAAGAGTCAACTTTTATAATCTGCTGGCTGAGCATAAAGCACGAACTGACTATTCTCATAAACACACACCCAGGAATCTGCTTCCAGATCAAGAAGCCAAGACTCCAGCCATCCAGAAATCACCTCAGAGGCCTTTGTCACCTGGAGTCTGCAGCTCCAGGAAGAGCCACAGCGAGGGGTCTGGGACAGTGATGGGACCTATGGGGACACAGCCTCGGGGTTGCAGGGGAGTAATGGAGACTCAGCCCCTGGGGGAGCATCAGCACCAGAGCCTGAGCTGATCTCCTCCCCTGGGAGGCTCACAGGCCCCTCCAGGCAAGAATCATTAAGGGGCACAGGGAGCCCCTCAGACCCTCCCACCTTGGAGCAGATGGTCAGAGACACATCTCCTGCCCTAAGTTTGAAGTAGGGACAGAGAGCCCCAGAGAAGGAAACCCCAGTGAAGGAGAAGATGTGGGAGCCATCAGTCATGTTATAGAAGGAGACATCCCCTTCCTCATGGTCTAGGAACACCCCCACCCTGTGGAGAACCTGGCGAAGGGATAGCTCAGTGTATTGTGCAGTATGGACAAAATATTTATCACTAAACTTCCCCACAAGCCAGAACCCCTTTTCTGGGCATTCTTTACACCAACCTTCCCGTTTCACATCTTTCCTACAGACCCCCAGAGCCCACTCGCATCCATCTCCATCCTTGATCTCCACCTCCCAGTACCAGCGCCCTGATGAGATGTCCTCAAAGCCCAACACACTGTCCATGTCTCCTGGGTTCACACCAGTGTTCTTCCTGGTCACACTCGTCTTTTCATGGGTGACTACAAGGCTTGAAGCGGCAGATCCTGGATCCAGAGTGACAGGCTCTGCAGAGAAAGCTGCATCATGCAAGGCCCTCCCCTGCCCCATAACAAGAACACACAACCACGCCCATCCCTGACTCTCAGCTGCGTGGGGGGAAGGCTAAGCCCCCCGAGATTAGAAACATGTGATTCAACCCCATGGCCTCCAAGCAAAAAGGACCAAAAAAAATGAGTACCTGTTGTGGCTCAGCAGGTTACAAACCTGACTAGTATCCATGAGGATGCAGGTTCAATCCCTGGACTTGCTCAGTGGAATAAGGATGGCATTGCCGTGAGCTGTGATGTAGGTTCCAGACATGGCTTGGCTGTGGCTTAGGCCAGCAGCTGAGGCTCCAATTTAACCCCCACCCTGGGAACTTCCAGATGCCACAAATGTGGCCCTAAAAGGCCAAAATAAAAGGAACCACAAAACCAATTTTAGGTTTAAATATGTCACAAGACCCGTGAGGACCAGCCCAGTCTCCAAAAGCTGAAGAATGTCTTTAGCAGCCAACATCAGCCACACCCTCCAGCCCCAATTGTGTGACTATGACCCCACACCCCACCCCACCACCGTTGATGGTGCCAGCCTCCATATCACCACTGAGAACTAAAGGAGAGGCCACGGGGGCTGCAGCAGGAACACCCAGAATGAGCACAAAGTCACTCACGGGGCTGGAACTTCTCCGTCCTCCAATCTACAAGAGAACCACAGGTTTCACCTCAGAGATTTGCAGAGACTACACATATCAGTCTTCTGCTTAGTCTTCTGAAACATACAAACAAGAGAGTTATGGGGGAAAAGATTTTGGAAACATTCAACTGATGCAGATTTCTTTTCTCACACACATACACACACACACACACACACACACACACACACACACACACAACCATCATACTGCTGCTTCTCATGAAAGCTAAGCCTTTAGCTTTAGACTTTAATACTGAACAATTAAGAGGCTTGATATCAGTTTGAACATAAAGGTTACTGCCCAGATTTCACTGCAAAATAGTGCTTTCTCAAGTCCCTAGCCACAGACCCATCCTGAAAGCCAGAATTTTAAAGAACTGAAGAGGTCAAAATTTCCAAGGCTTCCATTGAATGATCAAAAACTAATTGAGCTAAATGTGCAGGTTACCACTAGGCCAGCAGTTGAGAGAACACAACTTGACTGATTTAACTCAGAGGATGACTATGAACCATTAGTGCAGAGAATTCAAGATGCAACATCAGTGAAAACCTACCCAGTTAGGAAGCAACAGAGAGATTTCAAGGAAAGGAGAGAGATTTTTCAAGGGAAGACATACATTCGGTGAGGGGAAAGGCACCAGTGAATTCTCTTCCCCCTTTTCACAGGGCAGTGGAGCAAAAACATCCCTAAATGTAAGGGAGAACCCCAAATATTCAATCTGGTCATCTGCATCCCCTTATAATTGCCCAGAAAGATTGTAAGCTTCCAGGAGAACCTCCCTGTGGAGGCCCCTAAAGATGTCCGTGTTCCAAACCACAGAACATGTGCATATGTTGTGTCAAAGGGAACTTTACAGGTGTGATTAAGGACTCTGAGATGGGGTCAAGGGTAGAGAGGAAACAACAGTGCCCAAATAGCTACACAGGACCTGCCGCTCCTCAGCAGACCCCAAACCAGGGATCTTAAGAACCACATGGGTCTTTTTCTTCCTGGCTTACTTCAGAATCTCTAGTTCCAAAGCAAGAAAGAAAAAGACAAATACCATATGATACCGCTTATTTGTGGGATCTAAAATATGGAACTGATATCCTACTGAAAAAAAAAAAAAAAAAAAACACCAGAAGCAGATCATGGCCAAGGAGAGAAGACTTGGGGTTCACAGGTGGGAAGTGGGAGGGAGTGGAATGGTTGGACATTTGCGGTGGGGGATTGGATGCAAACTGTTATATTTGGAATGGATGGGCAATGAGATCCTACTGTACAGCACAGGGAAATGAGTGGGACTGGGTCACTTCACCATGTAACAGAGATTGAAGAAAAATTGTAAATCAACTATACTTTAATAAAAACATAAATAAATAAACAAAATTACAAAAAAATACATATATATACACATACATATACATATATATATGAGGCCCATTGCAGAATGTGAGATGTTATTTTCCCCGGAATATTTCAAACTGGCAATTCATAAAATTCTGACAGTCAGAAACAAAAGTAGCTTGCCCATCTCCTTAGGAAATGCACAATAATAAAAATAGTAGTAATTCTAACTCCTAAAGAGTGGTTCTTTCTTCTGAAGGATTCATCACTAAAGCATGCAAAGCTAAAATAAAAGAAAAATTCAATTAAAAAAGAGAATCAGATCAGGTTAGTCTCCCCAGGGTGATGACCCGATACGACTAGGAGGAGAGCAGAGCACCCTTTTCCCTCACTGACCCAAGGCCGCAGAATCTCTTCCAACCTCCATACTCGCTTTTGGGAAGAAGAAAGGAAGCAAAGCAAGGCTTATATAAGTCATGGCACCCTGAAAGGCCCGCACTTATAGCGCTGTTGCCTCCACCAGAGTGCACAGTTGGGAATAAAATTAGAACATTTATAGAAATACGTAAATGGTATTGTCTTGCACATTAGGGTGTAAATTTGTTACGACCATTCCCACTTAATGAAAGGTCATGCAGAAGCTGGCCTTTCCATCGCTGCTGATTTGCTTGATGGAAATAAGATCACATAACATGGACCATGAGACCCTTTGAGGAAAAAATTAACTTTAATTTACTTGTTCTTCACAAAGACGCTACTTAATACCCAGCTATAAATTTCTCTATCACAAATGAGAGAGATTATGAAAGAAGAAGAAGGGGGAGGAGGAGAAAAGAGAGTGGGCATTTAATTGTGAGATTCCACAATATCTTGAGTGGGATACAATTCTTCACTTAATTTCCACAGCAAATCACTAAAGGACAAACGGTTTCTCCATGTTTTTTGCCCTCACCTGGGCCAAGGATCAAATCCCTGCCACAGCAGGGACCTGAGCCGCTGCAGGGACAATGCTGGATCCCTGACCCACTGCACCACAAGGGAATTCCTGCCTTTCCAATATTATGAGTAAAAAGAGATGAGATATTTGTCCCCCTCATTCTATGAACCTGTCAATGGGAAAGAGTTGATTCTAGCATACTGGGGTTTCTCCTTACAAAATACAAGGGCAGACAAGGTATACATGAAAGCATATGCTCTGTAATGTAACAGGTAAGGGGAGATGGTAAAAGAAAACTATCTGATCCTCATGCTTAATATGGAAATCCTCAGGAGCATCAGTAAGAAGCCCTAAGGTGCAATCCTCACCCCCTCTCAAATCCAGTACCAGGCTTTTCACCCCTTGGTTTATCCCCGTCGCTCAGTCTAAATTCTTAGACAATAACATTCTAAGTAGGAAGAGGGCATGTGACACAGGCTCAAAAGGTACAGAGTTTTAACTCACCCCACAGCGGAAGGTCCTCTGGACAAGCCTACACTGCCCTGGGACACACCAGACCACACTCCTGCCCCGACCACTACACGAAGGTGGGGATGGTCTCATTATCAGAGGCAAAATCAGTTAAATGGTTATTGCAACCCTCCTGCCCTGTTGGTGGGGATGTAAATTGGTACAACCACTACCAAAAACAGTACGGAGGGACCTTGGAAAACTATACATAGAACTACCACATGACCCAGCAATCCCACTCTTGGGCATATATCCAGACAAAACTTGCCTTGAAAAAGACACATGCACCTGCATGTTCACTGCAGCACTAGTCACAATAGCCAAGGCGTGGAAACACCTTAAATGACCATCCACCGATGACGGGACTAAGAAGATATAGTGTATATATACACAATGGAATACTACTCAGCCATAAAAAAGAACAAAATAATGCCATTTGCAGCAACATGATGGAAATAGAGACTCTCATACTCAGGGAAGTAAACCAGAAAGAGAAAGACAACTACCACATGATTTCACTTATATCTGGAATCTCATATATGGCACAAATGAATCTTTCCACAGAAAAGAAAACTATGGACATGGACAACAGACTTGGGGTTGCCAAGAGGGAGAGGGGAGGGACTGGGAGGGACTGGGAGGGACTGGGATTATGAGGTTAATAGATGCAAACTATTGCCTTTGGAATGCGTAAGAAATGAGATCCTGCTGTACAGCCCTGGGAACTACGTCTGGTCACTTGTGATGCAGCATGATAATGCAGGAAAAAGAATGTATACATGTATGTGTGCCTGGGTCACCTTGCTGTGCAGTAGAAATTTGGCAGAACACAGTAAATCAGCTATAATGGAAAAAATTAAAATCATTATAAAAAGACCAAAAAAAAAAAGGGTTACTGCAAAATGGTTTAAAAATAGCTGTGTCTGAACTGAAATTTCTCAAAGAGATATCAAGGAGTTGATTACACTTCCCGCATCCAGATAACTTGCACACCCTCTGGGTGCTCCCTAACTCCATCCACCATGGCTGTTTCTTGCGGTTTCTCTTCCACCACTTCAAGCCACCCCGAATCTCTGTAAGACACATCTCAGACCCCTGACTTCCTCCTCATCGCCTCCTCTCTTCCTCCTCCTGGTCTGTCTTCCCTGGTTTGCGCCTCACCCTTTCTGGGGAAAACAATGTTGACTCCTCTACGTTTCTTTTTGCCCAGTCTTCACACGCTGCCCCTAAGAAGCCCATTAGCAAACACAGAATTCTCTGAAATGGAGAGATGACGGTTGTTCTGTCTTTGCTCCTGTCACACAAACATATACACAGGAGATGACATATAATTTCCAATCTTTCACAGACCCTCACCCCAGGAGTCCATAAACATCCCAGAGGTTCTGGACCACACACTCAGGATACCTGCTCTAGAGAAACTTACTTTCTCAGCAACCCAGGAGGCTTGCAGGAAGAAACTCAGCCTGGACATGAGGAAGCAGAGAGAGGGCCAATATCCCAGAGGACCAAGAAGAAATGGGAACACCAAAACCAGACCCAAAAAGTGGAGGAACTTGAGAGCAAGAGGGATCAAGAGCCCAGGGTCCCCTTGGGAAGACCCGAGTCCTAAGCAGGCGAGCACCATCCCCGAAATCTTCTGGAGGTCAGTGAGTCCTGATCCACACAGTCGTTCCCTGCTGCCTGCCCTCCTCACAATGCCCCTCCCCACTGTCACTGCACCAGCGAGAAGCCCCACTGGATCAGGTGCTTCGGGAGGCGGTCGCTCACCCTAACAGTGGAGGATGGGCCAGAATGGAGGCAGAGGTGGGTTCCCAAGGAGGAGGCCCTGCAGTCTCCAGATGGAGGCTACAAAAGTGGCAGGGAGACCAGGAACACCCACCCCACCCTGGTGGAGAAGGGGGCAGAGTCCAGCCTGGGGAGTGGAGGCCCCAGGAACTCACAGCCACTTACCTGCATACAGCTGGGCCTTCTTCCAGCCTGAAAGGGAACACACCCTGGTGAGACCTCAGCCACAGCAGCCTGCTCTGCAGGGGAGGCTATGCCAGTGGGGAAGAGGCCAGAGGGGAGGGGACTCCTGCCACGTACAGACACCAGGTGTTCTGGGAACTTCCCTAGACCACAATCGGGAGGCCAGCATTACAGACTGAGGGCCACCACTGTCCCACTGCCCCGTGGGACACTTGGCAAGTCACTTAGCTGCTCTGTGCCTCATAAACCTCAAAAATTCTGATGCTATCTGCATTCGCTTTTGCCACAAAGGATCCAAAGGGAGAAAACATAAATGACTCCATTCTTTTAAGAAAGAATTCTCTTATCTAGCCTTGTTCTGGCAAAGATACATTTGGGAAATAACTTGAACTGGGAATTACGTAAGGACAGAGAGGTGAGGTGAGCTCTGGGCTAAAAGTGGCTCATTCGATTTCGTGGGAGAAAGAAGAGACTATTCTGGGGAATCAACGCCCATCCCATGGCCTCCCCATGTATGGTCAGCCCGGTCAGCCCCTCCAGCACTCTTCAATCCTCACCCTCAGGAACGAGAGAAAACAGACTCTCCCTGGATGGGCTTTTGGGCTACGGGCAGGAGGGGGCGCTCCTAAACGTAATCGCCCTCTTTATGTAGAGAGCCCCTTGAAGACTGAAGTCTCAGAGAAGCTGGCTTCTGGCTTCCAGGTGCTGGCTGAAAACCAGATGCACACAAGGCTAGAAAACTATCAAGAAGGTGGGTCCGTCAGAGTTGGAACAAGACCCAACATGCATGCGGACCCGGGAGTCACCGTCACATCCAGGCTCCCAAGCACTGGGTGGGAAACAGCAGCCCAGATCCAGGAGAGCCCGTGGTGCTGGGTTCTGCCTTCCCCAGCCTCCACTTCCACCCCAGGGAAGTGTGTGGGTGTCTAGACAGACACAAAGAGGGGGACGCCTTGGCGCAGGTAGGACAGGAAACCCAGGGCCATCTGGAGACTCACTCACCAGCCAGGTACACGTCTTTCCTCCAGTCTGAAAGGAACACACAGGAAACAGGTGAGCTAAGAACCAGAAAGTCTCCTTCAAAGGGGATGCACAGAGCACAGAAGGAAAAGCAGAACTTACTGAGCTGTGCCTGGAGTTCAGCTGAAAGAAAGTGAAAAAAAAAAAAAAATGAGTTCCCATCCCTAAGAAACGAATCCACAAAAAAACAACCTCTCTGGGAGTTCCCTGGTAGCTCAGCAAGTTAAGGATCCAGTGCTGTCACTGCAGCAGCTCGAGTTGCTGCTGTGGTGTGGGTGCAGTCCCTGGCCTGGAAACGTCTGCATGCCACAGGCATGGCCAAAAAGACAAAACAACAACAGCAACAACAAAACACCGCTCGGTATGTAACCTGGGTGAAGTTCCAACTCCACCCATCCGAGCCTCCACGGCTCCCCGGATCTCCCCAGACACCTGCCCTGGGCCAAGGGCCCTGGATTTCCCTGGAGCCCTGGACTCGGCCCTGTGGTCTTCCTGTCCCTCTAGCACAGGCTGCCACCCTCGCCAGCCTTGGCTGCTGTCCAGCCTCACCTCTGTCCTGTAGCGCCTTCTCCTTTGTCTGCCGGGCCTCCTCCTTAGCCTGCCACAGATGCCTCTTTTCTTCCATCTCCCGCAACTTGATGGAATGTTCTCTCCTGATGTAACATCCAGCCCCAAGGACGAGGAGCATCAGCACAGTCAGGCTCACCAAGAAAGCCACCTTCCAGGGAGAGGCCTGGGGGAAGAAGGGCTCTACAGCCCAGCCAGAGACCCCGTCAGAGCCACGGCCCAGGGCTGCCCAGCCCAGTACACTCAGGAAGGCCCACTGGAAGCGGGCAGCAGCACTGACCTGGGATGAAAATGGCCATGGCCTTCTCCTGGCCCAGGACAGGGTTGAGGACGGAGCAGGTCACGTTGCCCACGGAGCGGTCTCGCACCACTAGGGCGGCCTCCACGCTGAACAGCCCCTCCGCGTCCTGGGTGTGGGCCTCGGAGAACGCCAGGAACTTCTCTCCGCTCACCCCCCTCCACTGCACCTGGGGCTTCGGGAACCACCCCGAGACCGTGCACAGCACGCGGACCCCGTCCTCCTCGGGCCCTGTGATGCGCACCTCAGGGGCAGAACCCACACCTGCAGGAGGGACGATAAATTCATGAGAACAGTATCTTTGTTAGGTTTCTGATGTATCCCAGGTGTTTTGAAAAGGAACAGACACGTAGTAGGGGCCCCATATATTTGCATTTTATGAAGGAATGGACCAAAGAGCCTCCATTCCTCTTGTAATAAATGAAGGGCTGAGTTCCACCTTTAGGTGCCTCCCACCCCCACACTCCAGGACTCTGACCTAGTTTCCATGTCACCAACCTGCCAGCTTCAGCTCCAAACTGGCCTCTTTATGGAAGTCCCCCTTTCGGAAGAAGCAGGTGTACAGCCCATTGTCAGAAACCTGGACCTGGCGGATGAGTATGGCAGCCTCTCCCTGGGAGAGGAGGTCCCTCACCAGCGAGGCCCGCCCGGCGTAACAACCCATCTGTTGTTCACTCTGTTCCTCTCGGTTTTGATAGATGAACACGGCTTCTGAAAACTTGGAACGGAACCACCTCAGCTCCATGTCCTCGGCATTCATGGCCGGGAACACACGACAGGACAGCACGGCATCCCCACCGAGAACTGCCACGATGGGACCCGAGGGCCCAAGCACCGAGAACTCCTCTGTGGACACAGACATGGGAGTGAGAAACAGAAACACAGACTGAGCGAAGGGAGCACACGCCATCTGGTGGGAAGGCCCAGGCAGGCGGGCGACAGGTGTTGGACGAGATGAACCCTGACCTGATGGGTGGAGCTGTGATGATTCTGAATCTGAGCAAGATCTTCTGACTGCAATGCTGTCACCCACAGATGATCACAAAGAGAATCCCTCATCTATCTGTGCTCCTTCGTCACATCTTTTCACAGAGGACTCTAACTCGGGGGGCTGCAACCGTCAGCGTGCAGCAGAATCAGCAAGGGGGCTTATGAAACACATGCTGCTGGGCCCAAGCCTCAGAACTTCCGATTCTCATGGTCTGGGAAGACCAAAGGATGTGCATTTTTAAAGAGGTCCCTGAAAGGCTGATACTGATGCTCCGGAAACCACACGTTGAGAACCGCAGCTCTATCCTGGTCCTTCTTGGACAAGACTGAACCCTGACCAAAGAGCACACCTGGGGCCCGGATCAGAACTCCCTGATCATTCAGCCACATCCAGGGACTCCCCACTGCCACCCTCAACTTTATTGTCTGTGCTCATATCTATCTCCTTGGCTAAATTATGTGTGGACTAAAAACTAGATCCACAGTTCCCCTTGTGGCTCAGCGGGTTCCTAACCCGACTAGTATGCGTGTTCAATCCCTGGTCTCACTCAGTGGGTTAAGGATCTGGAGTTGCCATGAGCTGTGGTGTACACAGACATGGCTCAGATGCTACTTTGCTGTGGCTGTGAGGTAGGCCGGCAGCTGCTGTACCAATCTGACCCCTAGCCTGGGAACGTCCATGTGCCACAGGTGTGGCCTGAAAAAAGAAAAAAGAAAAAAGTTAAAACTAGACCCAAGTACTATTTCCATTAAAAACTGGCCTTCACTCTGATGGCCTACAACTGCCCATATCTCCGCTTCTTTTAAAAAAAAAAAAAAAAAAAGAGGATTGACCCCAACACTACCTTCTCAGAGCCTGTGACTTTCTCAGGCCTGGTGGATGGCACACGACATGACTTCTGCAGGACAGCCCCACCGGACTCTAAAGACCAACTTCTCCCCTCCCCAGCTGCTCAAATGTGGCCTGAGCCGCCAGCCTCTCTCCCCTGGAGTCTCCCCTGGGTCTCCCCACTCCCACAACTGCAGGCTCTTCTCACCTGTCAATCTTGTCCCTACTCTGCTCAAAGCCTCGCCATGGCCCCTCGGTTGCCCAGTGGACCACAGGCCCACTCTGGGGACGGGGTGACCCCAGGGCCTCTCTGACCCCAGCTCCTCCTTCTCTCCCTCTCGATCACTCTGCGGCAGCCCACATGTGCCTCCACGGTTCCTCGGCCATCCCGGGCACACGGGCAGCTTCGCACTGGCTGCTCTCTCCTGCAGAAACCATCATCCTGGGAGTTCCTGTCGTGGCTCAGGGGAAACAAAATCCGACTAGGAACCATGACGTTGCGGGTTCCATCCCTGGCCTCGCTCAGTGGGTTAAGGATCTGGTGTTGCCATGAGCAGTGGTGTAGGTTGCACACATGGCTCAGATCCTGCGTGGCTGTGGCCGTGGTGTAGGCCGGCAGCTATAGATCCGATTTGACCCCTAGCCTGGGAACCTCCATATGCTGCCGGTGCAGCCCTAAAAAGCCAAAAGAAAAGGAAAAAAGAAACCATCCTCCCAAGGGGAGCCTCACGGCCTCACCAACCCTGCCCCTCCAGGACTTGGTTCCCATCACACTGTCTTCACTGACTGCCTCCCTGAACACTGCAGCCTGCCCGCGTCCCACCTCCACAGCCCTGCCTGCCCGCCTGCCCTGCCTCACTGCCCCACCTCCCATCTCTTACAGCAAACTGTCCCCTACACCTGCTCTCACATTTACTACTCGGTGCCTCCCGTGAGACTGGAAGGTCTATAAAGCCAGGGATTCTGTCTGCTGAATTCAAGAAGAGCACCTGACACATAGTCCACACCCTGTAAATATATGGGGAACGAAATGAATTAATGCAGGAGTAAGAGCTTCAATACCACTAAAGCTGAGAAGTAAAAACTAGGGGGAAGAGGTATTGTCACATTTCTGACAGTTAACTTGCATAAATCCCTCATGTGACAACTGTCAGGGTCCTTACCCTCATATCATGGCTTAGAGACTCTTCCTAAATGTCTAATTATAATGAATAGTTGGGGAGCATCGTCATTTTTCCAGAGAAAAATGGTCACCCCCTGGCGATGGAGAGAACCAGCCCGGCTCCAGCCCCCAGGGAGCCACCCACCCCAGAGGACACAGCAAGAGGGATGGGGACCACTCACCTAGGGAGCCCCCAGTGAGCAGCTGGATGAGGAGCAGCAGCGGGGTGAGCCGGCAGAGCACAGGGCAGCAGGACAGATCCTCCATTTCCTCCGAGCTGAGAGAGAGACAAGGCAGGAGGCAGGGCCACCCGGAGCTCGGGGCCCAGGGCTGGCGACTGTCCCCAGCAGGACCACAGCCTCCCCACTGCGGGGTGAGGCCCCCACCACCCTGACCCCAAGAAAGCACCGAGCTGGGCTCCTCCCACCCCGGGGAAGCCTCTGTGGGGCTAGACAACCACTAGGTTGGCTGGGGAAAAGCACACTCCTTCCCTTCCCAGCCCAGCCCACCTGCCGCACAGCCCGCTCTGCCCAGAAAACCAGGCACTTCCTTCCTCAGCACCCCGGGCCCCGGGAGGAAACCATCCCCCATCTCTGCATTAGGCACAACTGCCAGTGACCCCCCAGGACAACCGGCCCAGACTCAGGCCCCTCACCATGAAGGGCAGGTCCGCTCCTACTTGCTGTGGTTCTGTGGCCCCCAGGGGACCAAGAATCACTGAGAAGCCTGAGACCAAGCACATCCTCCTCAAGGAGAACCTGGGTCCCATCACAGGCACAGCTGTGCTGCCCGAGTTGCTTGTTCGGTTCCCCTGAATTTTAATCCCACCCAGCCCTGCCTGCGAGGGACCAGGGATGTGGCCCGGTACCCAGGTGTCCGGTCAATCCCCACCAACAGGCGAACCCTCATCCTCACTGTCTTTGGAGAAGATTGCACTGGAGCAGAAATGCCCAGTGGAAACAGCAGCCAAGGAGATAAAATGAATTAGAGGTTTTTTGGTTTGTTTGTTTGTTTGTTTTTGTCTTTTTGCCATTTCTTGGGCCACTCCCGCGGCATATGGAGTTTCCCAGGCTAGGGGTCTAATCGGAGCTGCAGCTACCAGCCTACGCCAGAGCCACAGCAATGCAGGATCCGAGCCGCGTCTGCAACCTACACCACAGCTCAAGGCAACACCGGATCGTTAACCCACTGAACAAGGACAGGGACCGAACCCGCAACCTCATGGTTCCTAGTCGGATTCATTAACCACTGCGCCATGACGGGAACTCCTAAAATGAATTAGAGCTTGGCGCTTAGAGACAAAATATCCCCAAACACTTACTGTTCAGGGTTGAGAAGGACACAGCTTAGGGTCCTGGGAAGGCCAGATTCTGGGGGCTGACTGCTGACCTCTCCCCAGGGCTGGCCCACTCTCTGTGTGATGACCTTAGTCAGGTTCCTTGGCCTTCTCTGTGTGTTTCCTCATCTGCAAAATAAAGATATGAAAGGCACTTCCACCTCAAGGTTGTTTGGGGTTTTTTAGTTGTTGTTGTTTTTAATTTTTTGGTTGCACCTGAGGTATACGGCAGTTCCCAGGCTAAGGTTCCAATCGAAGCTGCAGCTGCCCGTCTATACCACAGCCATAGCAATGCCAGATTCGAGCTGTATCTGTGACCTACACCACAGCTCACAGCAATGCCGGATCATTAACCCACCGAGTGAGGCCAGGGATTGAACCCGCCATCCTCATGGATCCTAGTCGGGTTTGTTAACCACAGAGCCACAAAGGGAATTCCTGTGCCCCAAGGTTTTAACCAAGAATCACTTGAATATAAATTTGTAGAGTCACTACCTGTACTTGGAACAGGGCCTGTCGGTGCTGCAGATACAACATTAAAATAAACGAGTGAAGGTGCGACCCTCGCTGTGGTTGTCCTGGGCTTCTTAGAGCTTATCCAGTCCCACTCAGCCCGGCCCACAGCCCCACCACTCGCTCAGCCTCCTCCTCCCGGCCAGCTGCTCCCTGCTTTCCCTTCTTGGCCCACACGCGTCTTCAAAACCAACTCACCTGCTTTGAAAGCCTGGGACTTCTGAAGCGTCTCTCAACTCAGCAGCAGGAAAAGGTTCAGGGAGCCCAGCAGGCCCCAGATCTGCCCTCAGACTTTGCACTTGAAGCTAATTGCCTGAGCCCCAAACTCTAATTCCAGCTCCAGATCTGAGTCCCTCGTGGCTGAGAAGCAGGCAGCTCCCAGCAGAGTGGCAGAGCCTGGCACAGGTTACAGGGGGGTCTGCAGAGGCCAGACCATGGGCACCCCCATCAAAACGATCCCCAACGGTTGAATCCGCCTTCTCTGGCCCCTTCTGCTCTTTGAAACTGAAACTTGCAAAAGGCATACAAAGCACACTCTGCCCTGCCCTCTGGACACTCACCCCCGTTATCAAGAAGGAACCAGTCTGATCAGAGCAGCAAAAGGAGGGTAGGTCTGGGAATGCTGACACAACCCTGAGGGGGCAGAGAGAGGCAGGGACTCAATAGCCACAATTGGAACAAGTGCTACTCTCCAGGCTGGCTGTCTTTTGTTCTCTGTGTCTTTTGGTTGTTTCTTTTTAAGACCGCACCTGCAGCATATGGAGGTTCCCAGGCTAGGGGTCAAACTGGAGCTGCAGCTGCCTGCCTTCACCACAGCTACAGCAACGCCAGATCTGAGCCATGTCCCAGACCAACACCACAGCTCGTGGCAATGCCAGATCCTCAACCCACTGAGCGGGACCAGGGATCAAACCCACAACTTCATGGATACTAGTCAGGTTCTTAACCAGCTGAGCCACAGTGGGAACTCCAGGCTGGCTCCTTTCTAACCTTGGAAGTGGGGCCTGTGTGGCACACCCAAGACTGATACTCGGCCCGGTGCCTGGGTCTGTCGGCACCAGGGGCTCACTACGGAAATGATCCCATGGGGGTTGGGGGATGGCACAGGGACAGAGCCCCAGCCCAGGCCGCAGGAGCTTCCAGGACCAGCAACAAGGGACCTTGGACTCTGAAATGCCCTGAGAAGGTCTGGCCAGAAAGCTTATCTCACCCCGAGTACCCGCCCTTAGAGTCCATACTGGGAGGGAGAGAGGGCTGGCAGTGACAAAGGACAGGGTTATTACTTTCCAGGGGACAGGAGCACACTGGCAAGATGGACAGAAACGGCAAACTTCACCGCCCTCCCCCGGAGGCAGGGCCGTGTTCAGGCTGCTTTAACAACAAAGACTGTTCACTCGCCAAAGTATAAGTCATCCTAATGCTAATGGGGTTAATAGTTTACTTTGCTCTTTACCACACATATATAATATCTTTCATCTTTTAGTTATGTCAAGTCCTGTTTGTTTATTTATTTATTAGTTACTTTTTCATTTACTTATTATTGGCCGCCCTGAGGCTTATGGAGTGCCTGGGCCAGGGCTCAGACCCCAGCCGCAGTTGCAACCTAAGCCCCACCTGCAGCACCTCTGGATCATTCATCCACTGTGCCTGGCCCGGGGATCAAGCCTGTGTCCCAGTGCTCCCAAGATGCCACCGATCCCGTTGAAACAAGGATCACAACAGGAACTCCACCACATTTTGAAACAATTTCAGATAAATACTTAAGTCAGAAAACAAATGTGAGAGTAGAGTGAGTTATAATTTTTAAAACGTGACAGTCGATAGAAAGGATTAAACCCTTTTTCTTAAAAGGGCCAACCTGACACTGTTATCCTGACACTGTTAAGGTGAAGGGTTCTCTGGGTTCTCTTCCACTGCAGGAAAAATTAAAAGACGAGGTACTACTGTGGCTCAGCGGGTTAAGAACCTGGCTAGTATCCATGAGGATTCTGGTTCAATCCCTGGCCTCACTCAGTGGGTTAAGGATCCTATGCCGAAAGCTGCAGTGAAGGTCCCAGAGGCAGCTCAGATCTGGCATTGCTGTGGCTGTGGTGTAGACCAGCAGCTGCAGCTCTGATTCAACCTCTAGCCTGGGAACATCCATATGCTACAGGTGCGACCCTAGAAAGAAAAAAAATCTAAAAAGTGTTTTCTTCTTGCTTACTTAAATACACACACACACACACACACACACACACACACACACACACACTGTGATAGGATTGGTTTTGACTTAAAATTTTTTTCTTGGGGAGTTCCCACTGAGGCACAGTGGAAAGGAATCCAACTAGGAACCATGAGGTTGTGGGTTCGATCCTCAGCCTCACTCAGTGGGTTAAGGATCTGGTGTTGTTGTGAGCTGTAGTGCAGGTCACAGACGTGGCTCAAATCCTGCGTTGCTGTGGCTGTGGTGTAGGTCGGCAGCTGTAGCTCTGATTTGACCCCGAGCCTGGGAACCACCATTTCGGGTGGGTGCAGCCCTAAAAGAAACCAAAAAAAAAAAAATTTTTTTTTCTTGGGGTTTCTGTTGTGGCACAGCAGAAATATATCCCACCAGTATCCATGAGGATGCAGGTTCAATTCCCGGCCTCACTCAATGGGCTAAGGATCTGGCGTTGCTGTGAGCTGAGGTGTAGGTGGAAGACTCGGCTCAGATCCTGCATAGCTGTGGCTGTGGTGTAGGCCAGCAGCTGTACCTCCGATTTGACCCCTAGCCTGGGAACCTCCATATGCCACAGGTGCAGCCCCCCCCCCAAAAAAAAAAGAAAGACAGGAAGAAAATTTCTTCCTTCTC
The DNA here is from genome assembly GCF_054392235.1 of Sus scrofa. Classification (NCBI taxonomy): domain Eukaryota; kingdom Metazoa; phylum Chordata; class Mammalia; order Artiodactyla; family Suidae; genus Sus; species Sus scrofa. Next base: position 28,508,288 of record NC_139389.1, on the reverse strand, counting down.
ACCACAGTGACTTTGGCTGGTGGGTAAAGCCCTGCACTGGAATGTGCTGGGTGGGACCCCAAGGGCACGGTTGGGGCCATGCCCTTCCTCTGAACCTCACTTATGTCCCTCCCAGAATAGGCTCTCATTTTCAAAACTAAAACATCCAACCAAAGGTGGCTCTGGCACTCCCTCAGGACCCTCACTCAATCCCAGGAGTCAGTGCTCCCAGGCCCACCCAGAGGTCAGCTGCAGAGCACACGGCACCTACCCCACCACCCCCCAAGTAGCCAATGTACTCTGCTTCCAAAGTCTGAGATTCCAGGGGACGGGAGGGGGCATCACTCCCACCCAGGCCCTGAGACGGACCAAGATAAGGGAGTGAGGAGTTCCTGTTGTGGCTCAGTGGTTAACAAATCCAACTAGGAACCACAAGGTTGCGGGTTCGATCCCTGGCCTTGCTCAGTGGGTTAAGGATCCGGTGTTGCCGTGAGCTGTGGTGTAGGTTGCTGACGTGGCTCGGATCTGGCATTGCTGTGGCTCTGGTGTAGGCCAGTGGCTACAGTTCTGATTGGACCCCGAGCCTGGGAACTTCCATATGTCATGGGATCGGCCCTAGAAAAGGCAAAAAAAAAAGAAAGAAAGAAAAAAAAGAAGTTAATGGAGTGAGAGCAGGGAGAAGGCCATTCCTACGGAAAATGTAATAAATTTTATTACACCGATAAATAAACAGAAGACAATAAGATTAAAAGGAAAGGAAACAAAAGAAGATACTGGAAGAAAGGAAAGAGAAGGAAGGAAGGGAGGGAGGGTGGAAGGCGTGGGACCTTCCCGGCACTCCCCTGGCATATAAGGGACAGGACCCCAGAATGGACACACCTGCCCTGCGTGTCTCGGGCACCTTCCTCAGTCACCGAGACGTCCGTGTCAGATTTGCAGTAAGTATTCGTTCTGCCCCCATGGGTGACCCAGACAGCAACCCGGGAAGAATTGCCTCATCTCCCAATCCCAGGTAGGTCAGGCCCACCCATGCTCGAGGGTTAAGCAGGAAGTCCTTCTAGCGAGAGGGCTTTGAGTGCCAGGGCATGGGAAAGGCCTGGAGTCCTGGAGTTCTGGCACTTTGGCCTCTGTCCCTGAGAGAATCAGAGGACAGAGGCCTGGGCAGGAAAAGGCAGGAAAGGCCCTGACCAGCCCTGAGAGGCTGATTCTAACAGGGCCCAGGAGGCCCACCCTGTTCCTTCCTGTCAGGGAGACGTGTGTCCACAGGCAGAGCTCCAGCCTGAAGCCTTGAGGCTGAGCCCTGCTCTCTAAACACTGTCCCCAAATACTCATGCCCACCTTCACACAGTGTCTTTTTTTTTTTTTTTTAACCTATCTAATTCTAGTCTTCCTCACAATGCCTTTTTTTTTTAAGGCCACACATGTGGAAGGTCCTGGGCTGGGGGTCAAATGAGAGCTGCAGCTACCAGCCTGCATCACATCCACAGAAACACCACACCGGATCCGAGCCACATCTGCAAACTACACTGCAGCTCACAGCAACATCGGATCCTTAACCCAGGGAGGGAGGCCAGGGATTGAACCCTGCATCCTCAGAGACACTATGCCGGGTTCTTAACCCACTGAGCCACGACAGGAACCCCCTTCACTCAGCCATCTCACTCTGAACAGGACCTGCTTTATTAGAGCCCTCACAGGAAAGTCTTACTTTCTTCACTGTACAGCTGGGCGATAATAACATGAGGGCACCTGCTGCAGGGATGCCTTCACCTGTCAAACCCACAAGCACCAGTCCCCCACCCCACCCCTTAAAGCTCACCCAAGCTCTAAACAGGGGCCACCAGCTAGGTGTGAACCAGATCCAGGGGTGCTCCAGGGATCTGGAGGCAGGAGGGGAGGCAGAAAAAATATTTTAAAAGCTTTAATCTTATCTATTTTAATGTGTTATTTGTGTTTCTTTGTGCATAATTGATTGCTGCATGTTCACAATAAACTACCAGAAAAGAGTGCATGACCCAAAGAGTTTGGAGAACTCAGCTCCAAACTTCCACTCTAGAAATCCTCTCTGAAGCAGCAGATCTCAGAGGACGAAGCACTAGGACCAGCCTGTGCCAGCTGCCTGGCACCCCCTCGAAAGAAGGTGCTACCTCAGTGGGAAGAGTAACCCCAGGGCCAAGGGAGCAGCGGCTCCACTGCGTCAGCCTGGGTTCCATTGGCTTCTGCTGCCCCCTCGTGGCCAGCACGGTGGCCTGAAAGTGCTCTTGCCTGGTGGAGACAGCCAGGGAGGGAAGGGAGATAAGGACAAGGAATCTTAGAAAAGGGGACGGAGCAGAAACCAGACACAAAGGATCACACGCTAAAGGATCCCTGAGACTTGAAGTTGAAGAGCAGACAAGCTGCATCTGAGACGGCAGTCAGATGAGAAGACCCTGGAAGGCTGAGGGGGCTGTTGGGCCAGGAAAGGGCACCTGGGGAATGTCCCAGGGTGGTGCGACTTCAGCACTTACTGACTTGCTGAAGAATTAGCTCTTATTCATTTTAATTATCACTTTATTTATTTGTTTATTTAAATAAAATAGTATTCATTTTAAGGACAAAATTGTGTTTCCACAAGAGAGTGTTGGGACAATGTCAGCGAAGTCCCCACTCATTAAAAATAAATAAATACAGGAGTTCTCGTCGTGGTGCAGTGGTTAACAAATCCAATTAAGGACCATGAGGTTGAGGGTTTAATCCTGCCCTTGCTCAGTGGGTTGAGGATCCAGCGTTGCCGAGAGCTGTGGTATAGGTTGCAGACACAGCTCAGATCTGGTGTTGCTGTGGCTGTGGCATAGGCCGGCGGCTACAGCTCTGATTCAACCCCTAGCCTGGGAACCTCCATATGCTGTGGGAGCAGCCCTAGAAAAGGCAAAAAAAAAAAGCAAAAATAAATAAATACATACTTACATACATACATAAATAGTAAGTCCCCACTTATTGGTCTCACAATGGTCCCCAATGTCATCGCGCCCCTGAAGCTGAAGAAAGTGGGGATCTCCCACTTCATGGACCCATCTCACCTCCCAACCCATCCCAAACACACACACACACACCCACACCCACATACACCTGTCTTTGCAAAAGGCCCAGCCTTGGCTCTGCCTTTTCCCCCAAATCAGAAGCTTTGTTCCTCCACCTGCCCCTACCATTTCACCCCTCCCGGGCTCCCTAGGAAAAGGTTATAGGACACACCCCATACACTCACTGGTTGACTGGGGGTTTATTGCCAGAGGGCTGCAAGCATCTGGGGAAGACAAAAAAAGCCTCTTGCCCCAGGCAGCCTCACAACCCGGCCACCTGACAGGACAAACGGCGAAATGGAGAAAATCACAAAACGAGAGAACCCTCAGGTACATGGAAGATGAGATACACCCAAGGGAGGCCCTGGGCAGAGAATTGCCCTCTGTTTCAGCTCTGGCTTCCCAGGGAAATTCTGTACCCCATGAACGAAGCTGCAAATGGCTGGTCAGAGCCTGACTTCTCCGAGGAGACATCTTTCGGGCTGAGGAGGCATTGACTCAGAGACCTTGGACCAGGGGTTCAAAGGTGGAGGGAGGAGTTAAAGGCTGCATCCCAGGAAGGGGGGAGCAGGCTGAGGACTCGGCCCTCCTGTTCTACTGAGAAAGACCACACAGTCCTGAGTGAGGAGGGAATGCACCCCCCAACGTCCCAGCTGAAGCTCAGTCCTGGGCCAGCCCCTGTGAGGACCAGGAAAAGAGAAGAAGGAGGGATGAGGGATGGAGGGTCCCAGGAGGAAGCAGAATTCCAATGAGGTGATTCAAGGACAGAGCTATAAAGAAGGGGCATTTATATGGGTGAGAACTGGATGAAGGAATTCTGAGGCTGTGGCAGCCTGTACCCCCATCTCCACACCAACACACACACACACACACACACACACACACACACACACACACACACACACACACACACACACACATATCCCAGAAGGGACAAAAGGAGGAGCCCAGACTCTGAAGGGGAGGGAATGTGAAACACCCCATCCTCTCTCTCCTTACAGCAGGTCTCCCCCTAGTGGCCAAACCTAATAAGAAGCCGCCAGCAGGTTCTCCCCACCCCACTCCCGCCCCCACCTTGATCCATCCCAGGAGGTCAGTCTCCCAGGGTACAAAGCAGGGCAGGGGAAAGAGAGAAAGGACGAAGAAGACAGGGCAAAGAGTAACGCAGCAAAGGACAAAAGGACCCGGAGAGAGAGCTTAATGGGAGAATTCCCACCCTGAGCGTCTCTACCACAAACACCTTCCCAGGTAACCCAGCTATTACTTCTACATTTCACGGCTTTGGGTTTCTCTTCTCAGAGAGATGGAGAGCCTTTCGAAGTTCTTAACCAGATTTATATCATTGCATTGGACTGCTTTATTTTACCTTTATTATAAAATGTTTTAAGCATATAAAAAGTAGACTGAATAGTGGAGCTCCTGCTGTGGCACAGGGGGACTGGTGGCCTCTTGGGAGGGCAGGGATGCAGGTTGGAGCCCCAGCCTGGCACAGCCAGTTGAGGATCTGGCGCTGCCTTGCTGCAGCTTAGGTTGCAAATGCCGCTCAAATCTGATCCCTGGGCTGGGAGCTCCATATGCCACAGGGCAGTCAAAACTGGGAAAAATTACCCAAAAAAGTGGACAGAATAGTGTAATGAATGACTGTACAATAAATACCCACATGGAGTTCCCATCGTGGCTCTGAGGAAACGAATCCGATCAGTATCCATGAGGACGCAGGTTCACCCCCTGTGTTGCTATGAGCTGTGGGTGTAGGTCGCAGGCATGGCTCGGAGCCCGGGTTGCTGTGGCTGTAGTGTAGGCCAGCAGCTGTAGCTCCAATTTGACCCCTAGCCTGGGAACCTCCATAGGTCACAAGTGCGGCCCTAAAAAGAACAAAAATTAAAATTAAAAAATTAAAAATTAAAAATAAATATGCACTTACCCATCCCCCGGCTTCAACCATATTTACTCCCTCGCCACACACACTTCCCCCCCTACTGGATTATTGTGAAACAAATCTCAGATCTCTTATCATTTCATCTATCAACGCGTTTGTTTCCTGGCATTTCTTACCACAGGAACAACAAGCCTTCCTCTTTGATACCATCACTCAGTCACCATTTGGAGAAGAAACTCAGAGGATGGAAGCAAGAGACCAGCCCGGAGGCCACACCCATTTAGACCAGGGAGGGACACAGCCGCTCTCCGTCCTCTCTGGGCCCAGGGCTTAGACCTGACATGGGATGTTCAAAGTGAAGAACAAAAGGGGTCGGTGGGGACTTTGCTTGGAAGGCAGGTGTGCCTGGATTGGCTGGCGAAATGGGTATTAAGCGTGAGAAAAAAAGGAATGCTTGCCAGATATCTAGACTAAGCGACGGATAACAGCTTTGTCAGGAATTGGGGGTAGAGAGGGAGAGGCGGCTGGAGCAAGGGAGCAAGAGTTTGGGTTTAGACACATTTCTGTTGACTTTCCTGTTAGACGTGCCAGTGGGGAGTGGAAGACGCAGGTGGACGTGTTGGTCTTGAGGTCTGGGCTGGAGACATGGTTGTGTGGGGACAGGACCAGGTGATGGTCGGAGCCGTGGGAATAGAGAACTGCCGGGCTTCTTCCCAGGGCTTCCACGGGGACTGTTCACGACAGCTCCCATCAGGTTTATGGTTCTACTTACGCCTGTCAGGATCTCCCACCTAGACTGGGAAGCTCTGGACAGTAGCGCATAGGAGACCAGAGATCCTTTAATGCAGACAATTCTCCTAACACCCAGAGCCAGGTCAGACCCCATGAGGAAGGCGGGCCATGGATGGGCATCACTTGACCGACGACTGTGCCAGGTTGAAGCCCAGGCAGTCAGTCCCAGCTATTCGTGTATCTTTTGTAAAACATCTGTTCAAATATTTTGCCTGTTTTTAAATGGTTGTTATTGAGTTATAAGAATTCTTTATATATTCTGGATACAAGTCCTTCATCTGATATATGATTTTCAAATATTTTCTCCCATTCCGTTGCTTGTGTTTTCACTTTCTTGGAGTGCCATTTAGAGCACAAATTTGGGAGTCACCAGGAAAAGATAGTCCTCACGGGTGATATTTAAATCTGATGTGAACCGTGAGACTGGATGAGGTTACAGAGGGACAAATAAAAAAGAGGAGTGGTCCAGAGATGAGCCATGGCCACCACAATGGTAAGAACTTGGGGAGGTGAGGAGTAACCAGTTCACAAACAACCTCTCCAAGGGGGCCACTCTTGTGTATTTCTACGTCTACAATGGGCTATCATCTCCTGTGTGTTTGGTCACATCACCAGGGCTCAGCTCAGAGATGGATCCTCATAAGGTCAAAAGTCCCCATGACTGAAGTGTGAATGATTGACGGGTTTATCCTTCTGAGAGGATATAAATTGAAAGGAAAGTCAAGGGGCATAAAGAAAGCCTCTCTCTGATGTGCTGTTGGAAGCAAAGAGGTCAGTTCATACCAGAGAGAACTTTCTATGTCCCTGACTCTCCGCGGGCAACTATGATGATGCTGGTACCACCATCAGCAGCATCATGCATTGGGAAGCTCCTGAGAAGGAGGAACAAGCTTTTAGAGAAGTGTGAATACTCTTTGTGGCTGTGTGGGCCTGAGCAGCTCCCAAGGACAGAACAGAAAAAGAATAAGAGAAAGTAGAAGGCATTTAGAACAGAGAGGATATATTAAAGTTAAGAAGGCAAACTTTAAAAATAGATTTTAACAGATTTACTTTTTATTTTAGGGCCACCCCTGTGGCATATGGAAGTTCCCAGGCTAGGGGTGCAATCGGAGCTACAGCTGTCAGCCTACGCCACATATCCAAGCTACATCTGTGACCTACACCACAGCTCACGGCAACACTGGATCCGTAACCCACTGAGCAAGGCCAGGGATCGAACCCAAGTCCTCATGAATACTAGTCGGGTTCATTACTGATGAGCCACAATTGGAACCCCTTAACAGATTTTTAAAGATTACAAATCCTTTAGAGGCTGAGAGAAAAGAATAAATGAAATAGGTTTACCTCCCTCAAAAATCTCTCATCTATAGACGCCTGTAATACCACTGATACAAATATAAAGATGCCTTCCTCCCAAGAAGCATAACATTAACAACCATATTCAGTGGCTTCTGACCAAAGCCCACTAAAATGCTTGTTTTCACTTGGAAAAGATACTCTTCTTCGAGTTTCTGTCAGAACAGGGAGCTCAGCATGTCAAGAATCCGACATAGGGGAGTTCCCTAGATATTAGCATGCTAAGCAAAGTCAGTCAAACAGTGAGACACCAACATCATTTGGTATCACTTACATGTGGAAACCTCATTAAACTTTTGGCCCATTCTCAATTTGGGGAAACCCTTAACTCTCATTACTAACTTAAATTATATTTTCTATCCAATTTCAGTAACTAACGGTCCCATTTCTTCTGTATTAAATAAGAAAAGGGGCATTGAAACATGATAGAAGCAAACACTCAAGATCAATTAAAAGATGAACAATAAAATATAACTGTAAGAACTTGGGGAGTTCCCTGGTGTCTCAGTGGGTTAAGGATCCAGCATTGTTACTGTAGTGGCTCAGGTCATTGCTGTGGTGCAGGTTCGATCCCTGGCCTGGGAAACTCCACATGCCACAGGCACAGACAAAAAGAAAAAAATGAGAATTTGGATTTCAATGAAATAAGTAATCATGCTCTTTTGGGGGGTTTTTTTGTCCTTTTTTTTTTTTTTTTTTTTTTGCCTTTTCTAGGGCCGCTCCCACAGGTACGGAGGTTCACAGGCCAGGGGTCTAATCAGAGCTGTAGATGCCGGCCTACACCAGAGCCACAGCAATGCCAGATCTGAGCTGCATCTGTAACCTACACCACAGTTCACGGCAACACCAGATCATTAACCCATTGAGCAAGGCCAGGGATTGAACTTGCAACCTCATGGTTCCTAGTCAGATTCATTAACCACTGAGCCACGATGGGAACTCCAGTCATGCTTTTTGTATTTATAAAAATATTCATTTTAGCTTGTTATGCATCACACAGCAATAAACATTCCTTTTCTCAGCATAGGTACAAGACCCAGCTGTTTTTCTACTTTAGGTAATGCTACCATCTCTAAATCACTTTTAATATAGAATCTCTGAAAAGCTGTGAGAGAGCTAAGGAAAAGTTCCAGCCTTATTGTCTCTCAAATATCTAGTTTAGCAATTTTTTTTTTCTTTTTAGGGCTGCACCCACAGTACCCTAAAATGTAGTGTTATTAAGCTACTCAAAGCCTCCAAGTAGCTCCCCTTACGCATAAAGTCAGAGCTCTTTGGGCCAGCACACAAGCCCTATATGACCTGGCACTGCATTACATTAGCCTCATCTTTCGTTAACTCCATCCCAGCACCCAACAGTCCCATCCCTGCAAAACATGTAATGTTTACTAAGCAGGCCTTGCTCTCTCGTGCCTCTGTTTCGTTTCATGTTCCATTTACTTCACCTCAAATATCCCTCCCTTCTTCATCTAGCTCACCAGGCACAACCTCCTACGGGCAATTGTCTGCCTTCCATGTGTGAAGCATGGTGCCAGGACCTTTGCCAACCAGTGTCATTCCCTCACCCCTATAAGGCTGGTATTCTTATCACCATTTTACAGATGGGGAAAATAAGGTTTAGAGGGAGCCAAACATATGAGTGTAGAATCATTTCTGGGCTCTCTATTCTGCTCCATTGATCTATGAGTCTGTTTTTATGCTGGTATCATACAGTTTTGATGATGGTAGCATTGTAGTATGGGTTGAAATAAGAGGGTGATACTTCCAAATTTGTTCATTCTCAAGACTGTGGCTATTCAGGATAAGGATGTTTTCCAGGTTTCTGACATGGACACCTGAGGTGCTGGTTTAGGATGTGAATCAAAAGAGAATTCAGGGGAAATTCTGGGGTGGGGGAGTAGTATTCTGGAATCAGGAGAGAGAGTAATATGCTATGTTTTGAACAAGTCGAGTGCAAACTACTTGTGGGATGAAAAGGCAATATTAAATTTTAAAATGTAACTTGGAGGGGAGTTCCCGTCAGGGCACAGTGGTTAACGAATCCGACTAGGAACCATGAGGTTGTGGGTTCAATCCCTGGCCTTGCTCAGTGGGTTAAGCATCCGCCTTGCTGTGGCTCTGGTGTAGGCCGGTGGCTACAGCTCCGATTCGACCCCTAGCCTGTGAACCTCCATGTGCCGTGAGAGCTGCCCAAGAAATGGCAAAAAAAAAGACAAAAAAAAAATAATTAATTAATTAAATAAATAAAATGTAACTTGGAAGTTATTTACCAGTTAACTTACCTCCTCTTCTAATGAAAAAACAAAAACAATACCTTGGGCCACGTGATGCCTTGGGTGTCTAGAAGTTAAACGAAAATTGAGTTCTACAGTTCAAGAAAGGAAGTGAACAGGAGGTATAAAGGTGGAAGTTATGAGTATGTGGGTGAGAGCTGGCTTCTAGGATATGGATGGGAAATAATATCTAGGAAGAAAAGAAAAGAGAATCTAAGACTTAATCCTAAGAAACAGAAACATATTAAAAGCCAGTATAAGGAGAGACTGCAAGGAAAAAGAAATGATTGAGACAGGTGAGTGGAAGGGTTGACACTGCAGAAGCCAAAAAGGAGACCATGACAAGGAGAAGGGCCTGATCAGCAAAGCCTGATTCCTCAGCTAGATGAGATATTTCACTCACATGTGGTTGGTTGTATGTCTACACATTGATTTATTGCTACCTTATTCTAAATAACAATTATGAATAGCTCATTAAAAATGTTTTCAGGAATTCCCATTGTGGCTGGAGTTCCCGCTGAGGCTCAGCAGGTTAAGAACTTGACATAGTGTCCATGAGGATGTGGATTCAATCCTGGCCTTGCTCAGTGGGTTAAAGATCCGGTGTTGCCGTGAGCTGCAGCATAGGTCACAGATGCAACTCTGATCTGGCATTGCTGTGGCTGTGGCTTAGGCCAGCAGATACAGCTCCAATTCAACCTCTAGCCCAGGAACTTCCCGTATGCCGCAGATTCAGCCCTAAAAAGAAAAAAAAAAAGTGTTTTCAAAACAATATAAAATTAAACTGAAGAGAGGAAATCAGGAAAATTAAAAATAATGAAAATGTGAAATAATCATATGGTGTCCTTTATCTGTGGACTCTTAAAAATATGATACAAGTGAACTTACAAAACAGAAACTGACTCACTGACATAGAAAACAATTTACGGTTACCAGACGGGATGGGGGGAGGGTAAATTAGGAGTTTGGGATTAACATATACACAGTACCGTGTATAAAATAAACAGGGACCTACTGTGGAGCACGGGGAACTATATTCAATACTGTCAGCTTCTCAGTCAAGTGAAATTGTTTTCTATTTACATTGCCGCCTTGTTTGGCTTGGTTCTTTGTTCTTCTGCAGAAAATTTATAGTTGAACTTCTTTAAATTCCTATCGTATTATACCACTTCTTCCTAACACTGAGGCCAAAGAGACCCTACCCTAGTGGCTCCTCAGAAAGAGACACACCACTTAACAGATCGAGAAAGGTACCTTTGGAAATCCCTACACTAAGCCCAGCAGCAAGCTCAGTCAGGTCATCCTTTGTGCCTGATGCACACTGCAGGAGCAGTCTTCAGACAGAATGAGAGGAAGTGGCAGGGGCCCTAGCTTTCTGCTAGCCTGGCCTAATCAGGCTTAGGTGCACAGAGGATCAGATGGGTCGTGTGCCCTTTATCACAGTGCTCCTCTCAGAGGAGCTTTGTAAAGTGCTGAGTGGCAGCATTCCCGGTCATTCCCAAATGTGGGATTCACACCTCTGGTGGTACCTGAGACGATGGTTTTAGCTGGAACATGGGTGATCACCTTGATCACCCCAGGATTAGTACAGCATCACTCCACCCTCATTGGAAAGGCCATGTGGTACAAGAGGGGTTGGAAATTAGGGGAAGGAAAAGAAAGAAAGAAGAGAATCAAGAAGATGGAACCAGTGGAAGTGAAAGCTAAGCCAGAGAACTCCCCCAGTGCCCAGGGAAAGATGTCTCGTCTAGGACTAACCCAAGCGACATGGAATCTTCTCCACAAAATTTTGTGTGGTGGGAGGACACGGGGGTCCCAATGAGGGGAAACAAAAGCCATTTGGGGAGGAGGCCTCAGGAGGAAACACCCTGACTCTCCCAAACCTCCCCTGACCTTCCTTCTGGGGGCTCCTGTCCCCCTGGCTAAATTCCACACTCCATCACAGACACCCTCCCGAGACCAGTCAGAAAGATGAGTGTAGGGAGTTCCCGTTGTGGCTCAGTGGTTAACAAACCCAACAAGTAACCATGAGGTTGCAGGTTCGATCCCTGGCCTCCCTCAGTGGGTTAAGGATCTGGCATTCCTGTGGCTGTGGTGTAGGCCAGCAGCTACAGCTCTGATGAGACCCCTAGCCTGGCACCCTCCATATGCCGTGGGTGTGGACCTCAAAAGACAAACCACAAAAAGAAAAAAGAAAAAAAGAAAGATGAGTGTAGAAGGTGAGGGACAACTGTCAAATTTCACAGATCGAGGCAGTGGAAATGCTGGCCAAGGACTTGTTGATTAAATGGATGGTGGAGGGTACTCAGCTGTATGGATGAGCAAGCTAATAAAATGAGAAAGGGATCCACGAGTATAAGCAGCTTTCTATTTCAGATAAAGATCTAAACCCCAACACTTTTGGGTAATCCAGGAAAAGTATTATCCTCTCTGCAGGCTTCTCTTCCAATCTGCGGGGGGAAGTTACTAAGTTATAACTCATATTTCATTTCATTACCTCCTATTTTCTACACTTATCACATCGGGTTTTTTTTTTTTTTTTCTTTTTAAGGCCAAAGGTGCAGCATATGGAAGTCTCCAGGCTAGGGATCCAGTTGAAGCTGTAGCTGCCACGTCTGCGACCTACTCCACAGCCCAAGGCAATACCAGATTTTTAACCAGCTTGAGCGAGACGAGGGATCAAACCTGAGTCCTAATGGATACTAGTTGTGTTCATTACTGCCGAGCCATGACGAGAACGCCCCACATGGGATTTTCATAATGTATTCATCTTTTACCAAGTATAAAAAATTCTATACTTAAATTTAATAGTTTTTTTAATAAAACCCATGTTTTTTAAAGTAAAAGGTATTGTAAAATTTCCACAAAGTCATAAACATGTCTCTCGACCATGTATAAATCTACGAATTTATTCAATGAATTAATCAATCATGGCATTGGTACAATGTAAAGTTAGGTTCAGACAGCATTTTGAAAACGTGGCATTGATCATCCACCAGAAAAGGCAGTTTGAAATAAGTATTCCAAGTTGAGGAGGGGCAAGTGGTTAATGGACAATTACACTGTAACATTTAGAGTGATCTTCTCTGCTGAACAGACAACTATACATCACAGGAAAGGAGCCAATGGTTAAACTTGAAAGCCAAAGGCAACACTGATGTTCTCCCCTAGATAATAACAAAGGTTTGTATGAGTCTTAATGCCCTAGGATGACACAAAAAAGAAATGACTCCCAACGTTTCACCTATTCCCGGGCCTTGAACGATGTTTCTTAGCAATACAGGAAACAACTGCTTGGATAATAGTTGAGGAGGTACTAAAAGACGCATTTTTTTGGAGTTCGCTCGTGGCTCCAGCAGTTGAGGATCCAGCATTCTCACTGCTGTGGCTCTGGTTATAGCTGTAGCACGGGTTAGATCCCTACCCAGGAACTTCCGCATGCTGCGGGCACAGCCCAAAAAATAATAATGAGAATAAGAACAAATAAATAAAGACGTGGGTTTTTTTTAAATAGCAAATACAACCAGAGAGTGAGTAGTACTTTCTGTATAATTGAATGTTTTCCTAAACAATAATAAAAGGTACAGAAAAGCATCTGCAACTTTGACCAATAAAACTTCAAGGAAACAGCACGAAACGTACACAGCCACAACACTTAACGTCAGTCAATTCCGACAAAGCTCTACCACACTGAAGACTTTAATCATTCCTTCTGGAATTACTTAGACAGCTGGTCCACGTGTCTAAAGACTACTCCCCTGTTGTGTGGATAATTCACAGCATATGAATATCTTCCTTTTTGCACTGCATCAAAGGAAATATGCCCATAGCTTGTCCAAAAGTAGTATAGTGTCAGGAAGGTTCAAAATAAATGGAAGGAGGGATAAATATAACTGAAACTATATTAACATACAGAATGCTTACATCCACACAAGGACCCCAAGAGTATATTCGTTTGACTTATTCCGGGAGGAACAATTTTGATAAATTTGTCAATGCCTCTGTGGAATCTGAAAAAAGGACAGAATGAACTTCTTTGCAGAACAGATACTGACTCACAGACTTTGAAAAACTTCTGGTCTCCAAAGGAGACAGTCTGGGGGTAGGGGGATGCTCTGGGGTTGTGGGATGGAAATCCTATAAAATTGGATTGTGATGATCATTGTACAGCTACAAATGTAATAAATTCATTGAGTAAGAAAAAATAAAAATAAAAGTTGATACACATTTTCAAGAAAAAATAAATGTGCAGTGGGGGCCGTGCAGTGTCATCCTCCAAGCCACACTGCAGTTCAGATGTTTGCATCAGTCAGAGTCCAGTCAGGAGACAGAAAGCACATCAGTCAGCTGAACGAGATAAACTGAGATAAAGAACTATAAACTAGCAAAAGTTAACTCACAAAGCAGAAAAGAAAGCCAGAAATAGCAGCTATGGAGAGCAGACTCCCTCTAGGGCACAGGCAGAAACCCAAGGAAGACAGACATTTGGGAAAGAAACTTCATTCAGAGCTTATGGGGAAAGGGGGACTGTGATCTCCTGGCAGGTGAAGAAGGTCACCAACGAGCCACAGGCCAAGCTGATGGGCAGGAAACGTCCCAATGGAGCTCTGAAAGATTCCCTGGGAAGGGAGGTCCTGTCATGGCTCAGCCATTAACAAATCTGACGAGCATCCATGAGGATGCAGGTTTGATCCCTGGCCTTGCTCAGTGGGCCAAGGATCTGGCACTGGCGTAAGCTGTGGTGTGGGTTGCAGATGCGGCTCTGAGTTGCTGTGGCTGTGGTGTAGGGCAGCAGCTACAGCTCTGATTGGACCCCTAGCCTGGAAAGCTCCATGTGCCCCTAATGTGGCCCTAAAAAGGAAAGAAAGAAAGAAAGAAAGAAAGAAAGAAAGAAAGAAAGAAAGAAAGAAAGAAAGAAAGAAAGAAAGAAAGAAAGAAAGAAAGAAAGAAAGAAAGAAAGAAAGAAAAAGAAAGAAGGGAAGAAGGGAAGAAGGGAAGAAGGAAAGAAGGAAAGAAGGGAAGGGAAGGGAGAAAGGAAAGAAGAAAGAAGAAACAAAAAGATTCCATGGAAAGCAAGCCTCTGGGACAGCCTGCTGCAATGCCAGGCACATTCAGCAAAAGTGACAGATAGTGAACTGCAGGACACTATCACATCATAGGATCAAAAGAAAAGCTCCAGACCGGCAAGAGAAGCCCATCCTCTGCTATGGGGTACAGGGTCCCTTCCAGAGACTGACACCATGCCAGGCAGAACCAAGAGGTTTGGGGTTCAGCTCCGGTATCACAAAGCAGGGCAAATACAGGGTGACTTTGGGACCAAGAGGCAAGACACCCGATAATAAGCACAGTCCACACCTTGGGTCACTCAGCTTCCACACACACCATTTTACACACATTTGCACTTCCACTAACACCACACCACAACCCTGCCTTCTCACCCACCAAGACAGAGCTACCCATACAAATGAAGTTCTTGCCCCTTGCCCAAAATGAGGAGACAGACAGTCCCAGACAATGCATCCAATGCCACTCTCCTATTTACTCCTCAAATGCAGTCCCAATGTCCTTGACTATTCTGTGACCTGAAGACTATAGCATAATACACATAACCTCCAGCAACTTGAATAAAAGTCTAACAACTTGAAAGAAAGTCATCTTTCTTCCAAAAGAAGAAGAAAGAGGGAGAAAATGGATAATAAATACAAACAACACACACACATTAAGACAGAGAAAATAAGCAAAGCTATCAACATCCTCTTTCTGGAATGGATCGCAAATCAGAGTCAACGTCCATGACTGCCTCCTCCACTTCCCATTCCCTGTCTTCGCACCCAGACCCACAGGTCAGAGTTCTCCACCTGGTGCAGTGACCACGTCCTCATTCCCAAAAGTCTGAGTCCTCAGTAGTCCTGCTTCCTTTGGTTTGCTAAGGTTTTCCACTAACCTTTACCACTGGACTTAGAAGAACTGAGAGGCGACACATTGATAACTGGCTCTGTGCTGTGCTTCAAGGTTTCTGCAATTCACACTGCCTCTGCAAAGTCTCTTCTTCATTTACTCTTAATTCAGATAGCAATTCTCTTTTTTGCACCTGCTGTTGACAGATATTTAAAACCCAGATCCTTTTCCTTACTTCCTGAAATGAGCACAACACAAATTCTTCACAGGTTACAGAAATTTACTGTTCTTTGGGACATGTGGGTGTTTTCTCCATCTCAGAATAAGAAATACATAAAATATTAGACGCCTTGAAAGTCCATCAGCCACACATTTCCCTGGAAAATTCTGGATGGCCGGCTTTCCTGATGTGACAGTTCAGATCCCTCAGCATAGAGCTGGGGACCAACCAGTATCCTCTGGGTTCTTCTGCAAAAACTCAAATTAGAACAAGTGAACTCCATTTTCTTCTGCTGAGTGGTTCAAGCCCTCATCACCTTTCATGTCCAAATGACATATTTTTCATTACCAAAGGAAATACAACTTCCCACAGTCAGATGTAGCCTATCCCCAAACCAGCACAAAGAGTCAACTTTTATAATCTGCTGGCTGAGCATAAAGCACGAACTGACTATTCTCATAAACACACACCCAGGAATCTGCTTCCAGATCAAGAAGCCAAGACTCCAGCCATCCAGAACTCACCTCAGAGGCCTTTGTCACCTGGAGTCTGCAGCTCCAGGAAGAGCCACAGCAAGGGGTCTGGGACAGTGATGGGACCTATGGGGACACAGCCTCGGGGTTGCAGGGGAGTAATGGAGACTCAGCCCCTGGGGGAGCATCAGCACCAGAGCCTGAGCTGATCTCCTCCCCTGGGAGGCTCACAGACCCCTCCAGGTAAGAATTGTTAAGGGGCACAGGGAGCCCCTCAGACCCTCCCACCTTGGAGCAGGTGGTCATAGACACATCTCCTGCCCTAAGTTTGAAGTAGGGACAGAGAGCCCCAGAGAAGGAAACCCCAGTGAAGGAGAAGATGTGGGAGCCATCAGTCATGTTATAGAAGGAGACATCCCCTTCCTCGTGGTCTAGGAACACCCCCACCCTGTGGAGAACCTGGCGAAGGGATAGCTCAGTGTCTTGTGCAGTATAGACAAAATATTTATCACTAAACTTCCCCACAAGCCAGAACCCCTTTTCTGGGCATTCTCTACACCAACCTTCCCGTTTCACATCTTTCCTACAGACCCCCAGAGCCCACTCGCATCCATCTCCATCCTTGATCTCCACCTCCCAGTACCAGCGCCCTGATGAGATGTCCTCAAAGCCCAACACACTGTCCATGTCTCCTGGGTTCACACCAGTGTTCTTCCTGGTCACACTCGTCTTTTCATGGGTGACTACAAGGCTTGAAGCGGCAGATCCTGGATCCAGAGTGACAGGCCCTGCAGAGAAAGCTGCATCATGCAAGGCCCTCCCCTGCCCCATAACAAGAACACACAACCACCCCCAACCCTGACTCTCAGCTGCGTGGGGGGAAGGCTAAGCCCCCCGAGATTAGAAACATGTGATTCAACCCCATGGCCTCCAAGCAAAAAGGACCAAAAAAAATGAGTACCTGTTGTGGCTCAGCAGGTTACAAACCTGACTAGTATCCATGAGGATGCAGGTTCAATCCCTGGACTTGCTCAGTGGAATAAGGATGGCATTGCCGTGAGCTGTGATGTAGGTTCCAGACATGGCTTGGCTGTGGCTTAGGCCAGCAGCTGAGGCTCCAATTTAACCCCCACCCTGGGAACTTCCAGATGCCACAAATGTGGCCCTAAAAGGCCAAAATAAAAGGAACCACAAAACCAATTTTAGGTTTAAATATGTCACAAGACCCGTGAGGACCAGCCCAGTCTCCAAAAGCTGAAGAATGTCTATAGCAGTCAACATCAGCCACACCCTCCAGCCCCAATTGTGTGACTATGACCCCACACCCCACCCCACCACCGTTGATGGTGCCAGCCTCCATATCACCACTGAGAACTGAAGGAGAGGCCACGGGGGGGCTGCAGCAGGAACACCCAGAATGAGCACAAAGTCACTCACGGGGCTGGAACTTCTCCGTCCTCCAATCTACAAGAGAACCACAGGTTTCACCTCAGAGATTTGCAGAGACTACACATATCAGTCTTCTGCTTAGTCTTCTGAAACATACAAACAGGAGAGTTATGGGGGAAAAGATTTTGGAAACATTCAACTGATGCAGATTTCTTTTCTCACACACACACACACACACACACACACACACACACACACACCCGTCATACTGCTGCCTCTCATGAAAGCTAAGCCTTTAGCTTTTAGACTTTAATACTGAACAATTAAGAGGCTTGATATCAGTTTGAACATAAAGGTTATTGCCCAGATTTCACTGCAAAATAGTGCTTTCTCAAGTCCCTAGCCACAGATCCATCCTGAAAGCCAGGATTTTAAAGAACTGAAGAGGTCAAAATTTCCAAGGCTTCCATTGAATGATTAAAAACTAATTGAGCCAAATGTGCAGGTTACCATTAGGCCAGCAGTTGAGAGAACACAACTTGACTGATTTAACTCAGAGGATGACTATGAACCATTAGTGCAGAGAATTCAAGATGCAACATCAGTGAAAACCTACCCAGTTAGGAAGCAACGGAGAGATTTCAAGGAAAGGAGAGAGATTTTTCAAGGGAAGACATACATTCGGTGAGAGGAAAGGCACCAGTGAATTCTCTTCCCCTTTTCACAGGGCAGTGGAGCAAAAACATCCCTAAATGTAAGGGAGAACCCCAAATATTCAATCTGGTCATCTGCATCCCCTTATAATTGCCCAGAAAGATTGTAAGCTTCCAGGAGACCCTCCCTGTGGAGGCCCCTAAAGATGTCCGTGTCCCAAACCACAGAACATGTGCATATGTTGTGTCAAAGGGAACTTTACAGGTGTGATTAAGGACTCTGAGATGGGGTCAAGGGTAGAGAGGAAACAACAGTGCCCAAATAGCTACACAGGACCTGCCGCTCCTCAGCAGACCCCAAACCAGGGATCTTAAGAACCACATCAGTCTTTTTCTTCCTGGCTTACTTCAGAATCTCTAGTTCCAAAGCAAGAAAGAAAAAGACAGATACCATATGATACCACTTATTTGTGGGATCTAAAATATGGAACTGATATCCTACTAAAAAAAAAAAAAAAAAAAACACCAGAAGCAGATCATGGCCAAGGAGAGCAGAGTTGGGGTTCACAGGTGGGAAGTGGGAGGGAATGGAATGGTTGGACATTTGCGGTGGGGGATTGGATGCAAACTGTTATATTTGGAATGGATGGGCAATGAGATCCTACTGTACAGCACAGGGAAATGAGTGGGACTGGGTCACTTCACCATGTAACAGAGATTGGAGAAAAATTGTAAATCAACTATACTTTAATAAAAACATAAATAAATAAACAAATAAAATTACAAAAAAAATACATATATATACACATACATATGCATATATATATGAGGCACATTGCTGAATTTGGGACATTATTTTCCCCAGAATATTTCAAACTGGCAATTCATAAAATTCTGACAGTCAGAAACAAAAGTAGCTTGCCCATCTCCTTAGGAAATGCACAATAATAAAAATAGTAGTAATTCTAACTCCTAAAGAGTGGTTCTTTTTTCTGAAGGATTCGTCACTAAAGCATGCAAAGCTAAAATAAAAGAAAAATTCAATTAAAAAAGAGAATCAGATCAGGTTAGTCTCCCCAGGGTGATGACCCGATACGACTAGGAGGAGAGCACAGCACCCTTTTCCCTCACTGACCCAAGGCCGCAGAATCTCTTCCAACCTCCATACTCGCTTTTGGGAAGAAGAAAGGAAGCAAAGCAAGGCTTATATAAGTCATGGCACCCTGAAAGGCCCGCACTTATAGCGCTGTTGCCTCCACCAGAGTGGACAATTGGGAATAAAATTAGAACATTTATAGAAATACGTAAATGGTATTGTCTTGCACATTAGGGTGTAAATTTGTTACGACCATTCCCACTTAATGAAAGGTCATGCAGAAGCTGGCCTTTCCATTGCTGCTGATTTGCTTGATGGAAATAAGATCACATAACATGGACCATGAGACCCTTTGAGGAAAAAATTAACTTTAATTTACTCGTTCTTCACAAAGACGCTACTTAATACCCAGCTATAAATTTCTCTATCACAAATGAGAGAGATTATGAAAGAAGTAGAAGGGGAAGGAGGAGAAAAGAGAGTGGGCATTTAATTGTGAGATTCCACAATATCTTGAGTGGGATACAATTCTTCACTTAATTTCCACAGCAAATCTCTAAAGGACAAACGGTTTCTCCATGTTTTTTGCCCTCACCTGGGCCAAGGATTAAATCCCTGCCACAGCAGGGACCTGAGCCGCTGCAGGGACAATGCTGGATCCCTAACCCACTGCACCACAAGGGAATTCCTGCCTTTCCAATATTATGAGTAAAAAGAGATGAGATATTTGTCCCCCTCATTCTATGAACCTGTCAATAGGAAAGAGTTGATTCTAGCGTACTGGGGTTTCTCCTTACAAAATACAAGGGCAGACAAGGTATATATGAAAGCATATGCTCTGTAATGTAGCAGATATGGGGAGATGGTAAAAGAAAACTATCTGATCCTCATGCTTAATATGGAAATCCTCAAGATCATCAGTAAGAGTCCCTAAGGTGCGACCCTCACCTCCTCTCAAATCCACTACCAGGCTTTTCACCCCTTGGTTTATCCCTCTCTGTCTCTCACAGTCTATATTATTAAACAATAACATTCTAAGCAGGAAGAGGGTATGTGACACAGGCTCAAAGGGTACAGAGTTTTAACTCACCCCACAGCGGAAGGTCCTCTGGACAAGCCTACACTGCCCTGGGACACACCAGACCACACTCCTGCCCCAACCACTACACGAAGGTGGGGATGGTCTCATTATCAGAGGCAAAATCAGTTAAATGGTTATTGCAACCCTCCTGCCCTGTTGGTGGGGATGTAAATTGGTACAACCACTACCAAAAACAGTACGGAGGGACCTTGGAAAACTATACATAGAACTACCACATGACCCAGCAATCCCACTCTTGGCTATATATCCAGACAAAACTTGCCTTGAAAAAGACACATGCACCTGCATGTTCACTGCAGCACTAGTCACAATAGCCAAGGCGTGGAAACACCTTAAATGACCATCCACCGATGACGGGACTAAAAAGATATAGTGTATATATACACAATGGAATACTACTCAGCCATAAAAAAGAACAAAATAATGCCATTTGCAACAACGTGATGGAAATAGAGACTCTCATACTCAGGGAAGTAAACCAGAAAGAGAAAGACAACTACCACATGATTTCACTTATATCTGGAATCTCATATATGGCACAAATGAATCTTTCCACAGAAAAGAAAACTATGGACATGGACAACAGACTTGGGGTTGCCAAGAGGGAGAGGGGAGGGACTGGGAGGGACTGGGAGGGACTGGGATTATGAGGTTAATAGATGCAAACTATTGCCTTTGGAATGCGTAAGAAATGAGATCCTGCTGTACAGCCCTGGGAACTACGTCTGGTCACTTGTGATGCAGCATGATAATGCAGGAAAAAGAATGTATACATGTATGTGTGCCTGGGTCACCTTGCTGTGCAGTAGAAATTTGGCAGAACACAGTAAATCAGCTATAATGGAAAAAATTAAAATCATTATAAAAAGACCAAAAAAAAAAAGGGTTACTGCAAAATGGTTTAAAAATAGCTGTGTCTGAACTGAAATTTCTCAAAGAGATATCAAGGAGTTGATTACACTTCCCGCATCCAGATAACTTGCACACCCTCTGGGTGCTCCCTAACTCCATCCACCATGGCTGTTTCTTGCGGTTTCTCTTCCACCACTTCAAGCCACCCCGAATCTCTGTAAGACACATCTCAGACCCCTGACTTCCTCCTCATCGCCTCCTCTCTTCCTCCTCCTGGTCTGTCTTCCCTGGTTTGCGCCTCACCCTTTCTGGGGAAAACAATGTTGACTCCTCTACGTTTCTTTTTGCCCAGTCTTCACACGCTGCCCCTAAGAAGCCCATTAGCAAACACAGAATTCTCTGAAATGGAGAGATGACGGTTGTTCTGTCTTTGCTCCTGTCACACAAACATATACACAGGAGATGACATATAATTTCCAATCTTTCACAGACCCTCACCCCAGGAGTCCATAAACATCCCAGAGGTTCTGGACCACACACTCAGGATACCTGCTCTAGAGAAACTTACTTTCTCAGCAACCCAGGAGGCTTGCAGGAAGAAACTCAGCCTGGACATGAGGAAGCAGAGAGAGGGCCAATATCCCAGAGGACCAAGAAGAAATGGGAACACCAAAACCAGACCCAAAAAGTGGAGGAACTTGAGAGCAAGAGGGATCAAGAGCCCAGGGTCCCCTTGGGAAGACCCGAGTCCTAAGCAGGCGAGCACCATCCCCGAAATCTTCTGGAGGTCAGTGAGTCCTGATCCACACAGTCGTTCCCTGCTGCCTGCCCTCCTCACAATGCCCCTCCCCACTGTCACTGCACCAGCGAGAAGCCCCACTGGATCAGGTGCTTCGGGAGGCGGTCGCTCACCCTAACAGTGGAGGATGGGCCAGAATGGAGGCAGAGGTGGGTTCCCAAGGAGGAGGCCCTGCAGTCTCCAGATGGAGGCTACAAAAGTGGCAGGGAGACCAGGAACACCCACCCCACCCTGGTGGAGAAGGGGGCAGAGTCCAGCCTGGGGAGTGGAGGCCCCAGGAACTCACAGCCACTTACCTGCATACAGCTGGGCCTTCTTCCAGCCTGAAAGGGAACACACCCTGGTGAGACCTCAGCCACAGCAGCCTGCTCTGCAGGGGAGGCTATGCCAGTGGGGAAGAGGCCAGAGGGGAGGGGACTCCTGCCACGTACAGACACCAGGTGTTCTGGGAACTTCCCTAGACCACAATCGGGAGGCCAGCATTACAGACTGAGGGCCACCACTGTCCCACTGCCCCGTGGGACACTTGGCAAGTCACTTAGCTGCTCTGTGCCTCATAAACCTCAAAAATTCTGATGCTATCTGCATTCGCTTTTGCCACAAAGGATCCAAAGGGAGAAAACATAAATGACTCCATTCTTTTAAGAAAGAATTCTCTTATCTAGCCTTGTTCTGGCAAAGATACATTTGGGAAATAACTTGAACTGGGAATTACGTAAGGACAGAGAGGTGAGGTGAGCTCTGGGCTAAAAGTGGCTCATTCGATTTCGTGGGAGAAAGAAGAGACTATTCTGGGGAATCGACGCCCATCCCACGGCCTCCCCATGTATGGTCAGCCCGGTCAGCCCCTCCAGCACTCTTCAATCCTCACCCTCAGGAACGGGAGAAAACAGACTCTCCCTGGATGGGCTTTTGGGCTACGGGCAGGAGGGGGCGCTCCTAAACGTAATCGCCCTCTTTATGTAGAGAGCCCCTTGAAGACTGAAGTCTCAGAGAAGCTGGCTTCTGGCTTCCAGGTGCTGGCTGAAAACCAGATGCACACAAGGCTAGAAAACTATCAAGAAGGTGGGTCCGTCAGAGTTGGAACAAGACCCAACATGCATGCGGACCCGGGAGTCACCGTCACATCCAGGCTCCCAAGCACTGGGTGGGAAACAGCAGCCCAGATCCAGGAGAGCCCGTGGTGCTGGGTTCTGCCTCCCCCAGCCTCCACTTCCACCCCAGGGAAGTGTGTGGGTGTCTAGACAGACACAAAGAGGGGGACGCCTTGGCACAGGTAGGACAGGAAACCCAGGGCCATCTGGAGACTCACTCACCAGCCAGGTACACGTCTTTCCTCCAGTCTGAAAGGAACACACAGGAAACAGGTGAGCTAAGAACCAGAAAGTCTCCTTCAAAGGGGATGCACAGAGCGCAGAAGGAAAAGCAGAACTTACTGAGCTGTGCCTGGAGTTCAGCTGAAAGAAAGTGAAAAAAAAAAAAAATGAGTTCCCATCCCTAAGAAACGAATCCACAAAAAAACAACCTCTCTGGGAGTTCCCTGGTAGCTCAGCAAGTTAAGGATCCAGTGCTGTCACTGCAGCAGCTCGAGTTGCTGCTGAGGTGCGGGTGCAGTCCCTGGCCTGGAAACGTCTGCATGCCACAGGCATGGCCAAAACAACAGCAACAACAAAACACCACTCGGTATGTAACCTGGGTGAAGTTCCAACTCCACCCATCCGAGCCTCCACGGCTCCCCGGATCTCCCCAGACACCTGCCCTGGGCCAAGGGCCCTGGATTTCCCTGGAGCCCTGGACTCGGCCCTGTGGTCTTCCTGTCCCTCTAGCACAGGCTGCCACCCTCGCCAGCCTTGGCTGCTGTCCAGCCTCACCTCTGTCCTGTAGCGCCTTCTCCTTTGTCTGCCGGGCCTCCTCCTTAGCCTGCCACAGATGCCTCTTTTCTTCCATCTCCCGCAACTTGATGGAATGTTCTCTCCTGATGTAACATCCAGCCCCAAGGACGAGGAGCATCAGCACAGTCAGGCTCACCAAGAAAGCCACCTTCCAGGGAGAGGCCTGGGGGAAGAAGGGCTCTACAGCCCAGCCAGAGACCCCATCAGGGCCACGGCCCAGGGCAGCCCAGCCCGGTACACTCAGGAAGGCCCGGCCCCTCCTGTGGCCTTGCTGGGAGCGGGCAGCAGCACTGACCTGGAATGAAAATGGCCATGGCCTTCTCCTGGCCCAGGACAGGGTTGAGGACAGAGCAGGTCACGTTGCCCACGGAGCGGTCTTGCACCACCAGGGCGGCCTCCACGCTGAACAGCCCCTCCGCGTCCTGGGTGTGGGCCTCGGAGAACGCCAGGAACTTCTCTCCGCTCCCGTCCCTCCACTGCACCTGGGGCTTCGGGAACCACCCCGAGGCCGTGCACAGCACGCGGATCCCGTCCTCCTCGGGCCCTGTGATGCGCACCTCAGGGGCAGAGCCCACACCTGCAGGAGGGAAGATGTGGAGCCCAGGGCAGCCGCCTGAGTCCTGGGGACCCCAGCAGTAGCTGCATGTACACACCACTGGGGGGTCATTCTCCTTGCATCAGGGAGCTCGGGTGTGGGGCCAGGCTCCTCCCTGCAGGGAGCAAGACAGCGGCCCTGCCTCGGGGAACAGAAGGAAGGAGCAGCGGGAACTACAGGAGTTCCTGGGCTGGGGCCCTTCTCCCCAGTAGTGCAGGTGGAAAGGCTGCCACCCAGGGTAGACAGGAGGAGGAAGGTGGTCCCAAGATCTATTGAGCCTTGACTCTGCTCTCTTCACACACTCTCCAAGGGCATCTGCTTCCACACCCACTGGCCCTCTTTCTAAATCACCACCAACAGTGGATCAATGGACAGCCCGACCCCGGAACCCCCTTCCTCTGATCCACAGGTTCACCCCCACCAGGATTCCTCACATACACGGCAAAGTCAACCTTCAAGAACTGAATACTTGATTCTGCCCCGTCTCCGATGGATTGACATGAAAATAGCCCCAAACCCTCACTCCTCTTTCCATCCACCTCATAACTGCCCCCATGCCTCCACCCTGGCTCACCTCCCATCCATCCTCCCAGGACTGGCATGGGAAAATGTTCAAGGCACTGCCCTGCTTAAACTGTCCTCAGCACTGCAGCAACAGTCCATAGCACAGCACGCAAAGCTGTCTAGGATCTGGCATCTGCCGTCCCCCTCTCTCCGCCTCCCCCCAACTTCCACTACCTGCACACTCGGACCCCAAGGACTATTTGGTTAACCGCTAAGAACCACATTCATCATGTTCTATGTCACCCTTGCCTTCTCACATCCTGGTCCATCAACCTCAAGGGCGCTTTGGAACCTTGTCTGAGGAACTCCAGTACCCACTTGAGTGCGTATTACTTATGCACTTTTCCTGATCGCCACGGGCAGCGTTAATCAACCGCTCCGCTGCTCACCCTGTACTAGGAACATCTTTTTATTCCGCTATTGTCACCACCCTCCCCTTCATTCATCTTGATGGCCTCCTCGTGTGCTCAGAACATACCGGCCACATTCCTACCTCAGGCTTTCACACCAGGTGTTTCATCATCTGGGAACTCTGGTCCCACAAACATCCATTGGGCTAAAGCCCTACTTCCTTGGAGCTTCTGCTCAAATTGTCAGTGAGGCCCAACCTTACTGACATATAACATGTAAGAGTGGAGCCCTCCCCACCTCCATCCTGGTCCCCTCTCACTGTTTTACTTGGACTTTCATCCTAAGTACTTGTGACCTCCTAACATCCTCTATAACCTATGTGTCTATGTATTTTTGTATTGCCCCTAGAATATAAACTCTGGAGTACCTGTCCTCGGGTCAGAGGAAACAAATCTGACCAGTATCCATGAGGACGCAGGTTCCATCCCTGGCCTCGCAGGTGGGTTAAGGATTCAGCGTTGCCGTAAGCTGTGGTGTAGGTCGCAGACATGGCTCGGATCCCGCATGGCTGTGGCTGTGGCGTAGGCCTGCAGCTACAGCTCCAATTCCACCCCCAGCCTGGGAGCCTCCATATGCCGTGGCTGAGGTCCTAAAAAGACCGAAAAAGGAATATAAACTCCACAGAGCAGGAAATTTTGTTTGGATCGCTGATATATCATTCGTGCCCAGAATAGGATGTGGCATAGAGTACGATTTCTACAAAATTTCTATCGAATAATGAAATGAATGGATGGGCCTCCTGCTCCTCATCTATAACATAAGGGGCTGATTTACATAGTCCCTCAGGTTCCTCCCAAGCCCAATAAACCAGGACTCAAAAATATAAATCAAGTCACCAACCTGCCACCTTCAGCTCCAAACTGGCCTCTTCATAGAAGACTCCCTTTCTGAAGAAGCAGGTGTACAGCCCATTGTCAGAAACCTGGACCTGGCCGATGCGCACAGCAGCCTCCCCCTGGGAGAGGAAGTCCCTCACCAGCGAGGCCCGCCCTGCATAACCAGCCAACTGCTCTTCCTTCTGTTCCTGTCGGTTTTGATAGATGAACACGGCTTCCGAAAACTTGGAACGGAACCACCTCAGCTCCATGTCCTCGGCATTCATGGCCGGGAACACACGACAGGACAGCACGGCATCCCCACCGAGAACTGCCACGATGGGACCCGAGGGCCCAAGCACCGAGAACTCCTCTGTGGACACAGACATGGGAGTGAGAAACAGAAACACAGACTGAGCGAAGGGAGCACACGCCATCTGGTGGGAAGGCCCAGGCAGGCGGGCGACAGGTGTTGGACGAGATGAACTCTGACCTGATGGGTGGAGCTGTGATGATTCTGAATCTGAGCAAGATCTTCTGACTGCAATGCTGTCACCCACAGATGACCACAAAGAGAATCCCTCATCTATCTGTGCTCCTTCGTCACATCTTTTCACAGAGGACTCTAACTCGGGGGGCTGCAACCGTCAGCGTGCAGCAGAATCAGCAAGGGGGCTTATGAAACACATGCTGCTGGGCCCAAGCCTCAGAACTTCCGATTCTCGTGGTCTGGGCGGACCAAAGGATGTGCGTTTTTAAAGAGGTCCCTGAAAGGCTGATACTGATGCTCCGGAAACCACACGTTGAGAACCGCAGCTCTATCCTGGTCCTTCTTGGACAAGACTGAACCCTGACCAAAGAGCACACCTGGGGCCCGGATCAGAACTCCCTGATCATTCAGCCACATCCAGGGACTCCCCACTGCCACCCTCAACTTTATTGTCTGTGCTCATATCTATCTCCTTGGCTAAATTATGTGTGGACTAAAAACTAGATCCACAGTTCCCCTTGTGGCTCAGCGGGTTCCTAACCCGACTAGTATCCATGAGGATGGGTGTTCAATCCCTGATCTCGCTCAGTGGGTTAAGGATCTGGAGTTGCCATGAGCTGTGGTGTACACAGACATGGCTCAGATGCTACTTTGCTGTGGCTGTGAGGTAGGCCGGCAGCTGCTGTACCAATCTGACCCCTAGCCTGGGAACGTCCATGTGCCACAGGTGTGGCCCGAAAAAAGAAAAAAGAAAAAAGTTAAAACTAGACCCAAGTACTATTTCCATTAAAAACCGGCCTTCACTCTGATGGCCTACAACTGCCCATATCTCCGCTTCTTTTAAAAAAAAAAAAAAAAAAGAGGATTGACCCCAACACTACCTTCTCAGAGCCTGTGACTTTCTCAGGCCTGGTGGATGGCACACGACATGACTTCTGCAGGACAGCCCCACCGGACTCTAAAGACCAACTTCTCCCCTCCCCAGCTGCTCAAATGTGGCCTGAGCCGCCATCCTCTCTCCCCTGGAGTCTCCCCTGGGTCTCCCCACTCCCACAACTGCAGGCTCTTCTCACCTGTCAATCTTGTCCCTACTCTGCTCAAAGCCTCGCCATGGCCCCTCGGTTGCCCCGTGGACCACAGGCCCACTCTGGGGACGGGGTGACCCCAGGGCCTCTCTGACCCCAGCTCCTCCTTCTCTCCCTCTCGATCACTCTGCGGCAGCCCACATGTGCCTCCACGGTTCCTCGACCATCCCGGGCACACGGGCAGCTTCGCACTGGCTGCTCTCTCCTGCAGAAACCATCATCCTGGGAGTTCCTGTCGTGGCTCAGGGGAAACAAAATCCGACTAGGAACCATGACGTTGCGGGTTCCATTCCTGGCCTCGCTCAGTGGGTTAAGGATCTGGTGTTGCCATGAGCAGTGGTGTAGGTTGCACACATGGCTCAGATCCTGCATGGCTGTGGCCGTGGTGTAGGCCGGCAGCTATAGATCCGATTTGACCCCTAGCCTGGGAACCTCCATATGCTGCCGGTGCAGCCCTAAAAAGCCAAAAGAAAAGGAAAAAAGAAACCATCCTCCCAAGGGGAGCCTCACGGCCTCACCAACCCCGCCCCTCCAGGACTTGGTTCCCATCACACTGTCTTCACTGACCGCCTCCCTGAACACCGCGGCCTGCCCGCGTCCCACCTCCACAGCCCTGCCTGCCCGCCTGCCCTGCCTCACTGCCCCACCTCCCATCTCTTACAGCAAACTGTCCCCTACACCTGCTCTCACATTTACTACTCGGTGCCTCCCGTGAGACTGGAAGGTCTATAAAGCCAGGGATTCTGTCTGCTGAATTCAAGAAGAGCACCTGACACATAGTCCACACCCTGTAAATATATGGGGAACGAAATGAATTAATGCAGGAGTAAGAGCTTCAATACCACTAAAGCTGAGAAGTAAAAACTAGGGGGAAGAGGTATTGTCACATTTCTGACAGTTAACTTGCATAAATCCCTCATGTGACAACTGTCAGGGTCCTTACCCTCATATCATGGCTTAGAGACTCTTCCTAAATGTCTAATTATAATGAATAGTTGGGGAGCATCGTCATTTTTCCAGAGAAAAATGGTCACCCCCTGGCGATGGAGAGAACCAGCCCGGCTCCAGCCCCCAGGGAGCCACCCACCCCAGAGGACACAGCAAGAGGGATGGGGACCACTCACCTAGGGAGCCCCCAGTGAGCAGCTGGATGAGGAGCAGCAGCGGGGTGAGCCGGCAGAGCACAGGGCAGCAGGACAGATCCTCCATTTCCTCCGAGCTGAGAGAGAGACAAGGCAGGAGGCAGGGCCACCCGGAGCTCGGGGCCCAGGGCTGGCGACTGTCCCCAGCAGGACCACAGCCTCCCCACTGCGGGGTGAGGCCCCCACCACCCTGACCCCAAGAAAGCACCGAGCTGGGCTCCTCCCACCCCGGGGAAGCCTCTGTGGGGCTAGACAACCACTAGGTTGGCTGGGGAAAAGCACACTCCTTCCCTTCCCAGCCCAGCCCACCTGCCGCACAGCCCGCTCTGCCCAGAAAACCAGGCACTTCCTTCCTCAGCACCCCGGGCCCCGGGAGGAAACCATCCCCCATCTCTGCATTAGGCACAACTGCCAGTGACCCCCCAGGACAACCGGCCCAGACTCAGGCCCCTCACCATGAAGGGCAGGTCCGCTCCTACTTGCTGTGGTTCTGTGGCCCCCAGGGGACCAAGAATCACTGAGAAGCCTGAGACCAAGCACATCCTCCTCAAGGAGAACCTGGGTCCCATCACAGGCACAGCTGTGCTGCCCGAGTTGCTTGTTCGGTTCCCCTGAATTTTAATCCCACCCAGCCCTGCCTGCGAGGGACCAGGGATGTGGCCCGGTACCCAGGTGTCCGGTCAATCCCCACCAACAGGCGAACCCTCATCCTCACTGTCTTTGGAGAAGATTGCACTGGAGCAGAAATGCCCAGTGGAAACAGCAGCCAAGGAGATAAAATGAATTAGAGGTTTTTTGGTTTGTTTGTTTGTTTGTTTTTGTCTTTTTGCCATTTCTTGGGCCACTCCCGCGGCATATGGAGTTTCCCAGGCTAGGGGTCTAATCGGAGCTGCAGCTACCAGCCTACGCCAGAGCCACAGCAATGCAGGATCCGAGCCGCGTCTGCAACCTACACCACAGCTCAAGGCAACACCGGATCGTTAACCCACTGAACAAGGACAGGGACCGAACCCGCAACCTCATGGTTCCTAGTCGGATTCATTAACCACTGCGCCATGACGGGAACTCCTAAAATGAATTAGAGCTTGGCGCTTAGAGACAAAATATCCCCAAACACTTACTGTTCAGGGTTGAGAAGGACACAGCTTAGGGTCCTGGGAAGGCCAGATTCTGGGGGCTGACTGCTGACCTCTCCCCAGGGCTGGCCCACTCTCTGTGTGATGACCTTAGTCAGGTTCCTTGGCCTTCTCTGTGTGTTTCCTCATCTGCAAAATAAAGATATGAAAGGCACTTCCACCTCAAGGTTGTTTGGGGTTTTTTAGTTGTTGTTGTTTTTAATTTTTTGGTTGCACCTGAGGTATACGGCAGTTCCCAGGCTAAGGTTCCAATCGAAGCTGCAGCTGCCCGTCTATACCACAGCCATAGCAATGCCAGATTCGAGCTGTATCTGTGACCTACACCACAGCTCACAGCAATGCCGGATCATTAACCCACCGAGTGAGGCCAGGGATTGAACCCGCCATCCTCATGGATCCTAGTCGGGTTTGTTAACCACAGAGCCACAAAGGGAATTCCTGTGCCCCAAGGTTTTAACCAAGAATCACTTGAATATAAATTTGTAGAGTCACTACCTGTACTTGGAACAGGGCCTGTCGGTGCTGCAGATACAACATTAAAATAAACGAGTGAAGGTGCGACCCTCGCTGTGGTTGTCCTGGGCTTCTTAGAGCTTATCCAGTCCCACTCAGCCCGGCCCACAGCCCCACCACTCGCTCAGCCTCCTCCTCCCGGCCAGCTGCTCCCTGCTTTCCCTTCTTGGCCCACACGCGTCTTCAAAACCAACTCACCTGCTTTGAAAGCCTGGGACTTCTGAAGCGTCTCTCAACTCAGCAGCAGGAAAAGGTTCAGGGAGCCCAGCAGGCCCCAGATCTGCCCTCAGACTTTGCACTTGAAGCTAATTGCCTGAGCCCCAAACTCTAATTCCAGCTCCAGATCTGAGTCCCTCGTGGCTGAGAAGCAGGCAGCTCCCAGCAGAGTGGCAGAGCCTGGCACAGGTTACAGGGGGGTCTGCAGAGGCCAGACCATGGGCACCCCCATCAAAACGATCCCCAACGGTTGAATCCGCCTTCTCTGGCCCCTTCTGCTCTTTGAAACTGAAACTTGCAAAAGGCATACAAAGCACACTCTGCCCTGCCCTCTGGACACTCACCCCCGTTATCAAGAAGGAACCAGTCTGATCAGAGCAGCAAAAGGAGGGTAGGTCTGGGAATGCTGACACAACCCTGAGGGGGCAGAGAGAGGCAGGGACTCAATAGCCACAATTGGAACAAGTGCTACTCTCCAGGCTGGCTGTCTTTTGTTCTCTGTGTCTTTTGGTTGTTTCTTTTTAAGACCGCACCTGCAGCATATGGAGGTTCCCAGGCTAGGGGTCAAACTGGAGCTGCAGCTGCCTGCCTTCACCACAGCTACAGCAATGCCAGATCTGAGCCATGTCCCAGACCAACACCACAGCTCGTGGCAATGCCAGATCCTCAACCCACTGAGCGGGACCAGGGATCAAACCCACAACTTCATGGATACTAGTCAGGTTCTTAACCAGCTGAGCCACAGTGGGAACTCCAGGCTGGCTCCTTTCTAACCTTGGAAGTGGGGCCTGTGTGGCACAGCCAAGACTGATACTCGGCCCGGTGCCTGGGTCTGTCGGCACCAGGGGCTCACTACGGAAATGATCCCATGGGGGTTGGGGGATGGCACAGGGACAGAGCCCCAGCCCAGGCCGCAGGAGCTTCCAGGACCAGCAACAAGGGACCTTGGACTCTGAAATGCCCTGAGAAGGTCTGGCCAGAAAGCTTATCTCACCCCGAGTACCCGCCCTTAGAGTCCATACTGGGAGGGAGAGAGGGCTGGCAGTGACAAAGGACAGGGTTATTACTTTCCAGGGGACAGGAGCACACTGGCAAGATGGACAGAAACGGCAAACTTCACCGCCCTCCCCCGGAGGCAGGGCCGTGTTCAGGCTGCTTTAACAACAAAGACTGTTCACTCGCCAAAGTATAAGTCATCCTAATGCTAATGGGGTTAATAGTTTACTTTGCTCTTTACCACACATATAATATCTTTCATCTTTTAGTTATGTCATGTCCTGTTTGTTTATTTATTTATTAGTTACTTTTTCATTTACTTATTATTGGCCGCCCTGAGGCGTATGGAGTGCCTGGGCCAGGGCTCAGACCCCAGCCGCAGTTGCAACCTAAGCCCCACCTGCAGCACCTCTGGATCATTCATCCACTGTGCCTGGCCCGGGGATCAAGCCTGTGTCCCAGTGCTCCCAAGATGCCACCGATCCCGTTGAAACAAGGATCACAACAGGAACTCCACCACATTTTGAAACAATTTCAGATAAATACTTAAGTCAGAAAACAAATGTGAGAGTAGAGTGAGTTATAATTTTTAAAACGTGACAGTCGATAGAAAGGATTAAACCCTTTTTCTTAAAAGGGCCAACCTGACACTGTTATCCTGACACTGTTAAGGTGAAGGGTTCTCTGGGTTCTCTTCCACTGCAGGAAAAATTAAAAGACGAGGTACTACTGTGGCTCAGCGGGTTAAGAACCTGGCTAGTATCCATGAGGATTCTGGTTCAATCCCTGGCCTCACTCAGTGGGTTAAGGATCCTATGCCGAAAGCTGCAGTGAAGGTCCCAGAGGCAGCTCAGATCTGGCATTGCTGTGGCTGTGGTGTAGACCAGCAGCTGCAGCTCTGATTCAACCTCTAGCCTGGGAACATCCATATGCTACAGGTGCGACCCTAGAAAGAAAAAAAATCTAAAAAGTGTTTTCTTCTTGCTTACTTAAATACACACACACACACACACACACACACACACACTGATGGGTTTGGTTTTGACTTAAAATTTTTTTCTTGGGGAGCTCCCACTGAGGCACAGTGGAAATGAATCCAACTAGGAACCATGAGGTTGCCGGTTTGATCCTCAGCCTCACTCAGTGGGTTAAGGATCTGGTGTTCCCATGAGCTGTAGTGCAGGTCACAGACGTGGCTCAGATCCTGCGTTGCTGTGGCTGTGGTGTAGGCCTGTAGCTATAGCTCTGATTTGACCCCGAGCCTGGGAACCTCCATATGTGGTGGGTGCAGCCTTAAAAAAAGCAAAAAAAAAAAAAATTTTTTTTCTTGGGGTTTCTGTTGTGGCACAGCAGAAATGAATCCCACTAGTATCCATGAGGATGCAGGTTCAATTCCCGGCCTCACTCAGTGGGTTAAGGATCTGGCGTTGCTGTGAGCTGAGGTGTAGGTCTCAGAGGCAGCTCAGACCCTGTGTGGCTGTGGCTACGGTGTAGGCCGGCAGCTGTAGCTCCAATTTGACCCCTAGCCTGGGAACCTCCATATGCCACAGGTGCAGCCCTGGAAAAAAAGAAAGAAAGAAAGAAAAGAAAAAAATTTTTTTTCTTCCTTCTCTCACCACAGTGACCTTGGCTGGTGGGTAAAGCCCTGCACTGGAATGTGCTGGGTGGGACCCCAAGGGCACGGTTGGGGCCATGCCCTTCCTCTGAACCTCACTTATGTCCCTCCCAGAATAGGCTCTCATTTTCAAAACTAAAACATCCAACCAAAGGTGGCTCTGGCACTCCCTCAGGACCCTCACTCAATCCCAGGAGTCAGTGCTCACAGGCCCACCCAGAGGTCAGCTGCAGAGCACACGGCACCTACCCCACCACCCCCCAAGTAGCCAATGCACTCTGCTTCCAAAGTCTGAGATTCCAGGGGACGGGAGGGGGCATCACTCCCACCCAGGCCCTGAGACGGACCAAGATAAGGGAGTGAGGAGTTCCTGTTGTGGCTCAGTGGTTAACAAATCCAACTAGGAACCACGAGGTTGCGGGTTCGATCCCTGGCCTTGCTCAGTGGGTTAAGGATCCAGTGTTGCCATGAGCTGTGGTGTTGGTTGCAGACGCGGCTTGGATCCCGCGTTGCTGTGGCTCTGGTGTAGGCCACTGGCTACAGTTCCGATTGGACCCCTAGCCTGGGAACCTCCATATGTCATGGGAGCTGCCGAAAGAAATAGCAAAAAAAAAAAAAAAAAAAGATAAGGGAGTGAGACCAGGGAGAAGGCCATTCCTACGGAAAATGTAATAAATTTTATTACACCGATAAATAAACAGAAGACAATAAGATTAAAAGGAAAGGAAACAAAAGAAGATACTGGAAGAAAGGGAAGAGAAGGAAGGAAGGGAGGGAGGGTGGAAGGCGTGGGACCCTCCCGGCACTCCCCTGGCATATAAGGGACAGGACCCCAGAATGGACACACCTGCCCTGCGTGTCTCGGGCACCTTCCTCAGTCACCGAGACGTCCGTGTCAGATTTGCAGTAAGTATTCGTTCTGCCCCCATGGGTGACCCAGACAGCAACCCGGGAAGAATTGCCTCATCTCCCAATCCCAGGTAGGTCAGGCCCACCCATGCTCGAGGGTTAAGCAGGAAGTCCTTCTAGCGAGAGGGCTTTGAGTGCCAGGGCATGGGAAAGGCCTGGAGTCCTGGAGTTCTGGCACTTTGGCCTCTGTCCCTGAGAGAATCAGAGGACAGAGGCCTGGGCAGGAAAAGGCAGGAAAGGCCCTGACCAGCCCTGAGAGGCCGATTCTAACAGGGCCCAGGAGG
Source organism: Sus scrofa (assembly GCF_054392235.1). NCBI lineage: Eukaryota > Metazoa > Chordata > Mammalia > Artiodactyla > Suidae > Sus > Sus scrofa. The sequence continues at coordinate 28,473,808 of NC_139389.1, read as the reverse complement.
CCCACCCTGTTCCTTCCTGTCAGGGAGACGTGTGTCCACAGGCAGAGCTCCAGCCTGAAGCCTTGAGGCTGAGCCCTGCTCTCTAAACACTGTCCCCAAATACTCATGCCCACCTTCACACAGTGTCTTTTTTTTTTTTTTTTTAACCTATCTAATTCTAGTCTTCCTCACAATGCCTTTTTTTTTTAAGGCCACACATGTGGAAGGTCCTAGGCTGGGGGTCAAATGAGAGCTGCAGCTACCAGCCTGCATCACATCCACAGAAACACCACACCGGATCCGAGCCACATCTGCAAACTACACTGCAGCTCATGGCAACATCGGATCCTTAACCCAGGGAGGGAGGCCAGGGATTGAACCCTGCATCCTCAGAGACACTATGCCGGGTTCTTAACCCACTGAGCCACGACAGGAACCCCCTTCACTCAGTGCCATCTCACTCTGAACAGGACCTGCTTTATTAGAGCCCTCACAGGAAAGTCTTACTTTCTTCACTGTACAGCTGGGCGATAATAACATGAGGGCACCTGCTGCAGGGATGCCTTCACCTGTCAAACCCACAAGCACCAGTCCCCCACCCTACCCCTTAAAGCTCACCCAAGCTCTAAACAGGGGCCACCAGTTAGGTGTGAACCAGATCCAGGGGTGCTCCAGGGATCTGGGGGCAGGAGGGGAGGCAGAAAAAATATTTTAAAAGCTTTAATCTTATCTATTTTAATGTGTTATTTGTGTTTCTTTGTGCATAATTGATTGCTGCATGTTCACAATAAACTACCAGAAAAGAGTGCATGACCCAAAGAGTTTGGAGAACTCAGCTCCAAACTTCCACTCTAGAAATCCTCTCTGAAGCAGCAAATCTCAGAGGACGAAGCAGTAGGACCACACTGTGCCAGCTGCCTGGCACCCCCTCGAAAGAAGGTGCTACCTCAGTGGGAAGAGTAACCCCAGGGCCAAGGGAGCAGCGGCTCCACTGCGTCAGCCTGAGTTCCATTGGCTTCTGCTGCCCCCTCGTGGCCATCGCGGTGGCCTGAAATTGCTCTTGCCTGGTGGAGACAGCCAGGGAGGGAAGGGAGATAAGGACAAGGAATCTTAGAAAAGGGGACGGAGTAGAAACCAGACACAAAGGATCACACGCTAAAGGATCCCTGAGACTTGAAGTTGAAGAGCAGACAAGCTGCATCTGCGACGGCAGAGTCAGATGAGAAGACCCTGGAAGGCTGAGAGGGCTGTTGGGCCAGGAAAGGGCACCTGGGGAATGTCCCAGGGTGGTGCGACTTCAGCACTTACTGACTTACTGAAGAATTAGCTCTTATTCATTTTAGTTATCACTTTATTTATTTATTTATTTATTTATTTAAATTAAGTAATATTCGGTTTAAGAATAAAATTGAGTTTCCACAAGAGAGTGTTGGAACAATGTCAGCTAAGTCCCCACTCACTGGTCTATCTCACAATGCTCCCCAACGACACTGCTCCCCTGAAGCCCAAGAATGTGAAGATCTCCCACTTCATGGACCCATCTCACCTCCCAACCCATCCCAAACACACACACACAAACACACACACACACACACACACACACACACTTGTCTTTGGAAAAGGCCCAGCCTTGGCTCTGCCATTTCCCCCAAATCAGAAGCTTTGTTTCTCCACCTGCCCCTCCCACTTCACCCCTCCCGGGCTCCCTAGGAAAAGGTTATAGGACACACCCCCTACTCTCACAGGTTCACTGGGTGTTTATTGCCAGAGGGCTGCAAGCATCTGGGGAAGACAAAAAAAGCCTCTTGCCCCAGGCAGCCTCACAACCCGGCCACCTGACAGGACAAACGGCGAAATGGAGAAAATCACAAAACGAGAGAACCCTCAGGTACATGGAAGATGAAATACACCCAAGGGAGGCCCTGGGCAGAGAAGCGCCCTCCGTTTCAGCTCTGGCTTCCCAGGGAAATTCTGCACCCCTGAACGAAGCTGCAAATGGCTGGTCAGAGCCTGACCTCTCCGAGGAGACATCTTTCGGGGTTAAGGAGGCATTGACTCAGAGTCCTTGGACCAGGGGTTCAAAGGTGGAGAGAGGAGTTAAAGGCTGCATCCCAGGAAGGGAGGAGCAGGCTGAGGACTCGACCCTCTCGTTCTGCTGAGAAAGAGCACAGTCCTGAGTGAGGAGGGAATGCACTCCCACTACGCCCCCGGATGAAGCTCAGTCCTGGGCCAGCCCCTGTGAAGACCAGGAAAAGAGAAGAAGGAGGGATGAGGGATGGAGGGTCCCAGGAGCTCCCAGAATTCCAATGAGGTTGTTCAAGGACAGAGCTGTAAAGAAGGGGCATTTATATGGGTGAGAACTGGATGAAGGGAAGAGCAGGGGATTCTGAGACTGTCGGAGCCTGTACCCCCATCTCCACACCAACACACACACACACACACACACACCCAGAAGGGACAAGGGGAGGAGCCCAGACTCTGAAGGAGAGGGAATGTGAAACACCCCATCCTCTCTCTCCTTACAGCAGGTCTCCCCCTAGTGGCCAAACCCAATAAGAAGCCGCCAGCAGGTTCTCCCCACCCCACTCCCGCCCCCACCTTGATCCATCCCAGGAGGTCAGTCTCCCAGGGTACAAAGCAGGGCAGGGGAAAGAGAGAAAGGACGAAGAAGACAGGGCAAAGAGTAACGCAGCAAAGGACAAAAGGACCCGGAGAGAGAGCTTAATGGGAGAATTCCCACCCTGAGCGTCTCTACCACAAACACCTTCCCAGGTAACCCAGCTATTACTTCTACATTTCACGGCTTTGGGTTTCTCTTCTCAGAGAGATGGAGAGCCTTTCGAAGTTCTTAACCAGATTTATATCATTGCATTGGACTGCTTTATTTTACCTTTATTATAAAATGTTTTAAGCATATAAAAAGTAGACTGAATAGTGGAGCTCCTGCTGTGGCACAGGGGGACTGGTGGCCTCTTGGGAGGGCAGGGATGCAGGTTGGAGCCCCAGCCTGGCACAGCCAGTTGAGGATCTGGTGCTGCCTTGCTGCGGCTTAGGTCGCAAATGCCGCTCAAATCTGATCCCTGGGCTGGGAGCTCCATATGCCACAGGGCAGTCAAAACTGGGAAAAATTACCCAAAAAAGTGGACAGAATAGTGTAATGAATGACTGTACAATAAATACCCACATGGAGTTCCCATCGTGGCTCTGAGGAAACGAATCCGATCAGTATCCATGAGGACGCAGGTTCACCCCCTGTGTTGCTATGAGCTGTGGGTGTAGGTCGCAGGCATGGCTCGGAGCCCGGTTGCTGTGGCTGTAGTGTAGGCCAGCAGCTGTAGCTCCAATTTGACCCCTAGCTTGGGAACCTCCATAGGTCACAAGTGCGGCCCTAAAAAGAACAAAAATTAAAATTAAAAATTAAAAATAAATATGCACTTACCCATCCCCCGGCTTCAACCATATTTACTCCCTCGCCACACACACTTCCCCCCCTACTGGATTATTGTGAAACAAATCTCAGATCTCTTATCATTTCATCTATCAACGCGTTTGTTTCCTGGCATTTCTTACCACAGGAACAACAAGCCTTCCTCTTTGATACCATCACTCAGTCACCATTTGGAGAAGAAACTCAGAGGATGGAAGCAGGAGACCAGCCCGGGGGCCACACCCATTTAGACCAGGGAGGGACAGAGCCGCTCTCCGTCCTCTCTGGGCCCAGGGCTTAGACCTGACATGGGATGTTCAAAGTGAAGAGCAAAAGGGGTCGGTGGGGACTTTGCTTGGAAGGCAGGTGTGCCTGGATTGGCTGGCGAAATGGGTATTAAGCGTGAGAAAAAAAGGAATGCTTGCCAGATACCTAGACTAAGCGACGGGTAACAGCTTTGTCAGGAATTGGGGGTAGAGAGGAAGGGGCGGCTGGAGCAAGGGAGCAAGAGTTTGGGTTTAGACACATTTCTATTGACTTTCCTGTTAGACGTGCCGGTGGGGAGTGGAAGACACAGGTGGACGTGTTGGTCTTGAGGTCTGGGCTGGAGACATGGTTGTGTGGGGACAGGACCAGGTGATGGTCGGAGCCGTGGGAATAGAGAACTGCCAGGCTTCTTCCCAGGGCTTCCACGGGGACTGTTCACGACACCTCCCATCAGGTTTATGGTTCTACTTACGCCTGTCAGGGTCTCCCACCTAGACTGGGAAGCTCTGGACAGTAGCGCATAGGAGACCAGAGATCCTTTAATGCAGACAGTTCTCCTAACACCCAGAGCCAGGTCAGACCCCATGAGGAGGTCGGGCCATGGATGGGCATCACTTCACCACTTGACCCACGACTGTGCCAGGCTAGGGCCCAGGGTGTCAGTCCCAGCCTCGCCACCATCAGTACAGAGCTGGGACTGGAGAATTTACCTGATAGGTTCCCAGGAGGATGTAGCCAGACCTCCCCAACCCCCAAATGTGTATGTTCATCTTGGAGACCTGATGGGGACACCCTCTCCCAGAATGTGGAGGCTCAAGTTTGGCAGCAAGAAGCAATGGCCTGCGGAAAACAACTGCCTGCATAGATGAACCTCCTACAAGGATTAGCTGCCCTCTGTCATGGGACTCCACCCCCTACCTCTCCCTTGACCTTCCTTGCCTTCTTCTTCATCGTTCCTGCCATGAACTCCAGCCACAGATTCCCTCCACAGCTCTTTTGTAAGCCTAGCACCCCCTCAGAGTCAGAGCTGGTGCCATCCTGAGCTCAGCCCATGTCCCCCTGATGCCTTAATAAATCTCCTTTGCTTTATTAACTTGGCCTTGCGTGTTCCTCCCTTGGCAAACCTAACATTACCTACTACACCAAACACCCAAGGAGGGTGGATTGTGAGCAGACCAGGGCAGCTGTGTGGTCTCACCACCTCCAGCCAACTACCTTTGTCGTCACATACTGCAGCCTGACCTCCCTCTGCCCACACTGCACATCTCAGGACCCTCTGCTGCAGCCATCCTGTACCACCTTCAGCTGCTCCCGTTGCCAGCATTTACTAGCCTTCCAGTCACCCTCTTTCCTCCCCGAGTCATTGAAGAGTTCAGCCCTTGGGTCACCATCTTCTCTTCATCCCACTCATCATCAACAAAGGCAATCCACCCATCACCCCGGTCGCACACCCTGACACTTGATCTCATCGCCAGTGATGTCCTCTCTGTACTGCAGCCCCCGCTCCACAGTCATACTTTGGTCTTGTCTTTACCTGGACTTATTATAATCGCTGCATAATCTCAACTTAAAGCATCCCACCCTGTGCTCAACACCTCCTGTCTTTGCAAGTTACCCTCTCGCCTGCAATTTTTCTACCTACACGATGGAAAAACACAGCATAACACTATCTATGATGTACCCTTGCCAAAAAAATAGATTCTCAATCATATCAAGTCTTTAAATCTAACTACCAATTTACAGGTTAAAAAAAAGTAAGGGAGGCAGAAGAATGTGGTAAATGACACAGGGTTGTAATTAGCAAACTTTAGAAAATGGAAAATTCTATAGGACACAAGCCATTTCTCCAACAAATAAATGCCAAGGAAAGAAAGACTAAAAGAGACTTAAGCTCCCAGTCTAACCATGAGAAAAACACCAAACAAATTTTAAAAGAGAGGTACCCTACAAAATACCTAACCAGTACTCCTCAAAACTCTCAAGGTCATCAAAAACAAGAAAATTCTGAGAAACTCTCACAACCGAGGGCCCAAGGATACACAATAATTACATGTGATGTGGTATCTTGGATAAGACCCTCTCACAGATAAAGAGCAGTAAGTACAAACAAAGAAAATCTGAATAAAATGTGAACTTTAATGATAATTTTATCAATATTGATTTATTAATTACAACAAATGCACTATACTCATAAGATGTTAATAGTAGGGAATACTGGGAGTTCCCGTTGTGGCTCAGTGGTTAACAAATATGATTAGGAACCATGAGGTTGCAGGTTTGATCCCTGGCCTTGTTCAGTGAGTTAAGGATCCAACGTTGCCATGACCTGTGGTGTAGGTCGAAGACGAGGTTCGGATCCCGTGTTGCTGTGGCTGTGGTGTAGGCCAGCGGCTACAGCTCCGATTAGACACCTAGCCTGGGAATCTCCATATGCTACAGGTGCAGCCCTAGAAAAGACAAAAAGACAAAAATGATAATAATAATAATAATAGGGAATACTGGGTATAGGATCCATGGCTCTACACTATCGTCTCGATTTTTCTGTAAAACTAAAATTCTTCTTAAAAACAGTCCTTCTTAGGAGTTCTCTTGTGGCACAGCAGGTTAAGAATCCAGCATTGCCACTGCAGTGGCTTGGGTCACTGCTGTGGTATGGGTTCCATCCCTGGCTTAGGACTTCCAAACTTCCACATACTGTGGACATGGCAAAAAAAAAAAAAAAAAACAGTTCTTAGAAGACAGACTAAAGAGAAATATCAACCAAATGCAATGAGTGGATCTTATTTTGACCCTAATTCAAACAAACTGTGTTATACTTATTAGAAAATTTGGGAAATTTTAACATTGGCTGCATATCTTGGGATATTAAGGAGTTACTATGAATTTTTAGACAATGTAATGACATTGTGATTTTGTTTTTTGAGTCCTTCTCCTTTAGAGATACTATAGTATTATGACAGAAATGATATAATGTCTAGGATTTGTTCTAAAATAATCTAGGGTGGAGGGTGGGAAACTTTAGAACTTAAAAACAAAATAGTCAAAATTTAAAACTCAGTGGATAGGCTTAACAGCAAATTGGAGACGACAGTGGAAAGATTCCGTCAATTTAAAGGTAGATGAATAGAAATTACTCAAGCCTGGCAACTGAGAAAAAAATAGACTAAAAAGTGAACAGAGGTTCAGAGATTTATGGGACTCTAACAAAAGCTCCGGCATTCATGTCTTCAGAGTCCCAGCAGGAGAGAGGAAAGAAGGAGGGACAGGAAAATGTACTCAAAGAAATGACGACTGAGAACTTCCCAGGTTTGAAAAAGATGTAAACCTAAGGATTCAAGAAGCTCAGTGACTCCCAAACAGCCTATTCTCATGTGTTTATTGGCTATTCATGTATCTTTCATGAAACATCTGTTCAAATATTTTGCCTGTTTTTAAATGGTTGTTATTGAGTTATAAGAATTCTTTATATATTCTGGATACAAGTCCTTCATCTGATATATGATTTTCAAATATTTTCTCCCATTCCATTGCTTGTCTTTTCACTTTCTTGGAGTGCCATTTAGAGCACAAATTTGGGAGTCACCAGGAAAACATAGTCCTCACGGGTGATATTTAAATCTGATGTGAACCATGAGAATCGATGAGGTTACAGAGGGACAAATAAAAAAGAGGAGTGGTCCAGAGATGAGCTATGGCCACCACAATGGTAAGAACTTGGGGAGGTGAGGAGTAACCAGTTCACAAACAACCTCTCCAAGGGGGCCACTCTTGTGTATTTCTACATCTACAATGGGCTATCATCTCCTTCTCGTTTGGTCACATCACCAGGGCTCAGCTCAGAGATGGATCCTCGTAAGGTCAAAAGTCCCCGTGACTGAAGTGTGAATGATTGACGGATTTATCCTTCTGAGAGGATATAAAATGAAAGGAAAGTCAAGGGGCATAAAGAAAGCCTCTCTCTGATGTGCTGTTGGAAGCAAAGAGGTCAGTTCATACCAGAGAGAACTTTCTATGTCCCTGGCTCTCCACGGGCAACTATGATGATGCTGGTACCACCATCAGCAGCATCACGCATTGGGAAGCCCCTGAGAAGGAGGAACAAGCTTTTAGAGAAGCGTGAATACTCTTTGCGGTTCTGTGGGCCTGAGCAGGTCCCAAGGGCAGAGATAAGTCGAGAAGTGGGCTGTACACCTTCCTGACATTGTCTTTAAACTTAGCCTCTGCCCCACCACACTCTTGGTTCCCCTTCTACCTCACCACTCCTCAGACTCTGTTTTCATTTCCTCTTCTTTTTCTCAAGTCCCAGTCTCATGCCCCCCCGCCTACTTTCCCACAAAAAGCGTGAGGTCAGGAACAAGGCATCAACGGAGAGTTTAGTTCTCCCCACTCGGTCTCTTCAGGGTTCCACCAGAAGCTTGATGTCGTCCTCTTTTCCTTTCACTTCTTGTGAACACTAAATCCACCTCCCACCCCCGTCAGCAACCCAGACAGTTCAAAAGCAGGAACTTTTTCCCACTAGGTTTCTTCTGCTGAGGTCTCTATACCCACAGCTGTCTCAACTAAGAAATGTGCTGGAAAATGACAATGACATGAATCGAACAATGGGGCAGAATCATGGACAGGCAACTCATGAAAGAGGAAACATGAACAGCCATTAAACAGATAAAAAATAATGTTAATCCTACAACAAAAGACAATTCAAAATAACAAGATTTTTTTTTTTTTTTTTTTTTTTTTTTTGCTTTTTAGGGCCACTCCAGTGGCATATGGAGATTCCCAGACTAGGAGTTGAATCAGAGCTATATCCACTGGCCTATGCCACAGCCACAGCAACATCAGATCTGAGCCGTGTCTGTGATCTACACCACAGCTTACGCCCAGATCCTTAACCCACTGAGCGAGGCCAGGAATCGAACCCGCAACCTCATGGTTTCTAGTTGGATTCATTTCCGCTGCACCACAATGAGGAACTCTGATTTTTTTTTTTTTTTTTTTTTTTTTTTTTACAGTTGCTCCTTTGGCATATGAAAGTTTCCGGGCCAGATGTCAAATTGGAGCTGCAGCTGAGGCCTATACCACAGCCACAGCAACACTGAATCCCATGGCAACACTGGATCCAAGCCACAGCTTGCCGAGCCACATCACGAACTCCAAGAGTTTTATCTTTTTTTTTTAATTGAAGTATAGTTGATGGACTTGCATAAGTTACAGGTGTATGATATAGTGGCTGGCAATTTTTATTCCCTGTGCTGTGCAACATATCCTTGTAGCTTATTTTACACATAATAGTTTGTACAACAATGAGACATTATTTTGAAGGTGGCACGGTCCCGATTCCCAGGGTCAGTGAGAGCATGGACAGGTGCAGACACTGCCGCCAAGAGTATAAAGTCCTGCCCTGCTTTCTGGAGAATGACACTTCGGTACCAAATGCTTTAGATATAAGTCTGTCCTCATTTGGAGTCTTCGTCTGCAGGGAAAAAAATCAATCTAGAATCCATTGGCATCGTTTAGTTTTCACCCAAGTTACTTTATGGCTACTCTCTATGGTCCGACAGAAAAAGATACTCTTTAAAATCTAAGTTTTAAAATAGGAGATTTTTTAAATATATGGAACAAATAAGAGTACTGGTGTGCCAGTACAGTATAGGGGGTCAGGAATGGCTGTAGTTTTAGAAACATGTAACCAGTGCTAAACACTGTATATTTAACTGCAGTGAATGTTAAAAAAATAAGTTGGGTTGAAAAAGAGAGGATGTGGAGATCCCGGCGAGGCTCAGCCGTAAAGAACCCAACTAGTATCCATGAGGTCATGAGTTTGACCCTTGGCCTCACTCAGTGGGTTAAGGATCCGGCGTTGCAGGTGAGCTGTGGTGTAGGTTGACGACACGGCTCAGATCCTCAGTTGCTGTGGCTGTGGCGTAGCCCGGGAACCTCTAGCCCGGGAATTTCCATAGGCTGCGGGTGTGGCCCTAAAAAGACAAAAAAGAGGAAGAAGAAAAAGGGAGGTTGGGAGTTCCCATAGTGGCACAGTGGTTAACGAATCCGACTAGGAACCATGAGGTTGCGGGTTCCATCCCTGGCCTTGCTCAGTGGGTTAACGATCCGGCGTTGCCTGTGAGCTGTGGTGTAGGTTGCAGACGCGGCTCGGATCCCGCGTTGCTGTGGTTCTGGCGTAGGCTGGCGGCTACAGCTCCGATTCAGCCCCTAGCCTGGGAACCTCCATATGCCGCGAGAGCAGCCCAAAGAAATAGCAAAAAGACAAAAAAAAAAAAAAAGAAAGAAAAAGGGAGGTTGACTTACAAGTACATTTATGTCCTAATTCTTCTCAGAGCCATATTTTAAAACGCTTTTTTCATTTAAGGCCTTAACGGCAGCATATGAAAGTTCCCAGGCCAGGGACTGAATCCTCACTGCCCCAGATCCTTTAATACACTGCACTGGGCTGGGGATCGAACTCACACCTTCACAGTGCCCCAAGCCAAGGCAGTTCAGATTCTTAACTCACTGTGTGTGCCACAGTTCGAATTCCTCAAAGCCAAAATTTTTTTTGAAGTCTATCCTTTGACCCTTTGACTTAGCAGCCTCCATTCAAAGAATTTAGCCTAAGGAAATAGACAGTGACTCAAATACGTATGTTCAAAAATATTTATTGCAGCATAGTTGATGATATTTTTAAAGACCGAGCTCCACCTAAGTGTCCTACAGTTGAAATTGGTTTCAGTGAACTAGGGCTCACCAAACAGTGGAATACTATTCAACCATTAAGAATGAGGTTAGTGAGTTCCTCTTGTGGTTCAGCTGAAACAAATCCGACTAGTATCCATGAGGATGCAGGTTCAATCTCTGGGCTTGCTCAGCGGGTTAGGGATCCAGTGTTGCTGTGAGCTGTGGTGTCAGTTGCAGATGAGGCTCAGATTCCACACAGCTGTGGTTGTGGTGTGGGCCTCGCGCTGTGGCTGTGGTGTAGGCCAGCAGCTATAGTTCCGATTTGACCCCTAGCCTAGGAACCTCCATGTGTCATTCATGAGTGTGGCCCTAAAACGCCAAAAAAAAAAAAAGATGATGTTGGGAGTTCCCGTTGTGATGCAATGGGATCAGTGGTATCTCTGCAGGACCAGAACACAGGTTTGATCCCCAGGCCGGCAGAGAGGGTTAAAGATCTGATATTGCCACAGCTGCAGTGTAAGTCACAACTGAGGCTCAGATCTGATCCCTCACCCGGGAGCTCCATATGCCACAGAGGGACTGAAAAAAAAGAAAGAAAAAGAAAAAAAAAATGCTGTTGGCTCCTGATGTGATGGGTTGAGAACAAAACACCACTTCTGTGGTATTCCTGGTGAAAAATGCATAAACTGAAGAAGCATCATCAGATCTGCCTAAATTTAGGATGAGTCTGCAAAACCTGTACTCTTCAAATGTGTCAATGTAATGAAAGGCGAAATGAGTCTAAGGAACTGTGTCTTTTTTTCTTGTTAAAATAAAGGAGACTGAAAAGACAACACAAATAAACGCAATGCAGGATCCTGGATTAGGTAGATCCTGGACCAAGAAAATAATCATTACAAAGGATATTATGGGGCAATTGGCAAATTTTGAATGTGGACTGTAGATTAGACAATGGTATTGTATCCATCTAAGTTTCCTGATTTCTATGGTCGTGTTTGGTTATGTAAATGAAGGTTCTTGTTCTTAGGAAATTCACGCTGACACTTAGAAAGAACAGGATGTATGTGTGCTGTTTACTCTCAAATGGTTTAGAAAAAATACTAACGTGTATTTAGAGAAATAATGATAAAGCAAATATGGTCAAATGATAGTAATTGGTGAATCTGAACAGAGAGTATCCTGGAATTATTTTTGGTACTCTTGTCTCTTTTCTGTGAGTTTTAAATTATTTCGAAATAAAAAGTTAATTTGGAAAAAAAAAAACTGGAGTTCCCATCTTGGCTCAGGGATTAACAAACCCGACTAGTATCCATGAGGACGCGGGTTCGATTCCTGGCCTCGCTCAGTGGGTTAAGGATCCGGCATTGCTGTGAGCTGTGTTGTAGGTCACAGACATGGCCCGGATCCAGGGTTGCTATGGCTGTGGCATACGCTGGCAGCTACAGCTCTGATTAGATCCTTAGCCTGGGAACTTCCATATGCCACAGGTATGGCCCTAAAAAGCAAAAAGAAAAAGAAAAGGGGGGAAAAAAAGGAAAAAAGAATAGTGCTAGCAAAGTACATTCACTGGTGGAGAAGGCTGAGCTGTGAGTGCCTCAATGGCTGGGGCTGTGGGCACAGCGGTGGATGACACCTCCAGCCATCCCAGACTCTCAGAGAAGAACTGGGTGTGTGGCAACCCCAAAGCTGTCCTGGGTTGGGTTGGATGAGTCAGGTTGTGAATTGTCTTTTGTGATTTTATTTACTCTGATTTTTAATACAATGACTGACATTCCTTGTGTCCCAGGGACCCCTGGGGTGGAGAGAGGGAGACGTGGCAGGAGAGGAACCTATCCAAATGCAGTGTCTGCTAAGGATAATTCAGACTTATCATCGGTGATGATCTTACACGGTCCCCTTCAAAAGAAAGCCAAGATCCCCCTAAATCAGCCCAGCATCTTGCCCATTCCTCCCAAAGGAGAAAATTAAGTCCCCAGCAAGGGTCAAGACAGAGACCCAGAAATCCCCTGGCTTCTTTCTGCCAAGATTAGTGGTTTCAATGTATAGAAAGGAGCAGATTCTCTGAAAAGCATCTGCACTGACCTTACAAAACATGCACCCTCTCCTTGCAAGAGGACGAGCTCTCTCATCACCCTAGGCCTCTGTTCCCAGGTCCTGCCCCACCCCTCCAGGGCAGGAGGAGAAAGGAGAGACCTCGCCAACCGGAGAAGGGGCTGGACCGCTCCCAGAGCCCCCACCTGCCCAGCTCTCCCCTTCTACCACCTGCTCCAACCAGGCTGTCCTTCTTCCTCGCCAGCTCCCCAGGGGTTGTCAAGGACAGAAGGCCCCTCCCTCATCCCCCTCAATGTTCCTCCACTCCCCACCCCCCAGCACTAGGGTGTCCAGGACATTGTGTGACTCAGGAAACAGCTCAGACGTGAGGTTCGCTGCTTGCCGAGGAAGAGGAAGAAAGGGCCTTGGAGCAGAGGAGGTGGTTGTTGCCTCGGGGAGGGCTCTGGGGGTCCCGGCTGGAGGAGGCAGAGGGCGTCCGGGCTGGGGGCAGGAGCTCTGGAATGCGGCCCCCTTCACTGCTGCTGCCTCCGCTGCTGCTCCTGCTGTGTCGGCCTGTCGTCCAGTCTAGAGGTGAGGCGTGGGGAGGGAGAGGTGAGGGGACCTATCTTCCTCAGGAGGATGTCCGGTGGGTTGAGGACAGAGGGCCGAGACCCAGGCTTTGAGGCCACACTGGAGGGGGAGCTTCTCAGCCCCCACATGGGGCAGCCGGCAGGGAGAGATGGCTCTGCCCCTGCAGCGACACAGACCAAGGCTACCGGCCTTGCGTCAGGCGTGGTGACCGTAGGGGGGGATGGGTGGGAGAGTGCCCACCCCCACGGAGAACCCGGTTGGCCCTGGAGCTGGGGGACAGCGTACTCTTGCAATCATGTTTAGGAAGACAAGAAAAAGAGTGAGCACCTGCTAGGGGAAGAGATAAGAGGGCATCAGGAGATGGAGACATGGGAAGGGAAGGTCAAGGGCCCAGCAAGTCCCTTTCCCAGTCCAGCTGTCCCTACCCCCACCCACCACAGCTCAGTACTGGGCCCTTCCGGGAGGAAATCCCTTCAATGTTGCAGCCATTCACCTCCCTGGAGTCCCCTCAGCCCCCCTCCTGATCCCTGTTGTCTTGCTTCCGAGGGATAGAGCCTGAAGCTGGACTTGGGAGGCCAGAGAATAAACAGGAAAGGAGGGGTGGGAATTAGTAACTCAGAGCCTGGGATCTAGGGGCTGGGGAGCCAGCTCCACGTGGGGACTAGGAGCGGGGTATAATGGCAATGGGATTCAGAGCACATGCATGAGGCCACACCAGCAGGTCCCCCCGGAGCCTCCAGAGGAGGAAAAGTGGAGTGTGGTACCCCCCCATCTCATCCTCATCTCCACCCCTAGGGCTGCAGTGTGGGAGTTTCCCAGGACCCTGTGCCAACGGAGGCACCTGCCTGAGCCCACCTCAGGGGCAAGGGACCTGCCAGTGAGTGTACCTCGTGGGAGTGGGAGAAAGGGAGTTGGGGGCAGGGGGAGGTGAGAAGAAAGGAGAATGGGAGGAGGTGAAGCGGATGGTGGGAAACAAAAGAAGGCAAAGGAGGGAGAGAGGAGGCAGAGGGGCCGGAACTTGAGTTCTCCTCTCTCCTCCCCTGTCCAGGTGTGCCCCTGGCTTCCTGGGAGAGACGTGCCAGTTTCCTGACCCCTGCCAGGATGCCCAGCTCTGCCAGAACGGGGGCAGCTGCCAAGCCCTGCTTCCCACCCTTCCTGGCTCCACCAGCCCTCCCTCTCCCTTGACCCCCAGCTTCTTCTGCACCTGCCCCTTTGGCTTCACTGGCGAGAGGTGCCAGGCCCAGGTCAAGGACCCCTGCTCTTCCTTCTGTTCCAAAATGGGCCGCTGCCACATCGAGGCCTCGGGCCGCCCCCGGTGCACCTGCATGCCGGGGTGGACAGGTGAGTGCTGATGGGAGTGGGGAGGAAGGGACAGGCAAGGGCAACAGGCTGGGCTATGGGGTAGGAATGACGGAACTGGAGCCTGAGAGAGTTGGAGTCCTCACAGGGCAGAGGGCATGAGAACCAACAAGCCAGGTCTTGGCGATTCATCTACCTGAGATTGACATTCACTGGTAGGGTGGCGCTGATTGTTAAAATGTTGTATTTCTGGGAGTTCCCAAGGTGGCTCAGCAGGTTAAGAACCTGACTAGTATCCATGAGGATGTGGGTTCAACCCCTGGACTCTCTCAGTGGGTAAAGGATCTGCATTACCATGGCTGTGACTTAGGCTGGCAGCTGCAGCTTTGATTCAACCCCTAGCCAGGGAACTTCCATATGCCACAGATGTGGCCCTAAAAAGAAAAAAAAATAAAACAAAACACTGTATTTCCAAATGCTAGCTGGTAAATAGCTACTGCCACAGCCCCCTTAGCACACCACCCTGACCCCTCTCCCAGCTTCCTCAAGCTCCCCTTGACCCAGTAACTAGAGGGTTAATGCCTAGCACAGCAGGGGACCTCCAGGACTGAGCACTCTGAGCTTCTGAACCACCTCTATTCTGAGTGCTAGGAGCCCATTGTGTCACCTGGGAAGACTGCGGAGGGAGAGGTGTGGTGGGGGTGGGAGCACCTGACCCGGATGGAGGGAGGGATGCTCATCCCAGGACCCTGGGGCAAGAGAGCAGGGCAAGAGAGCAGGGCACATGATGGGCAGGGTGTGCTCCCCAGAGGACGTGGCAGGGTGCGTGGACAGAGCTGGGAGGCCCTGGAGAGAAACGTCCCGCAGCTTCCAACTGGGATGGAAAGGGCTGGATGGGGAGCAAGGCCACGTGGGAAGAAAAGGCGTGGTGCCTCCAGGAGGCGTGGACTAGAGCCCTGGCTTCTCACCCTTGGGCAGGCACAGCAGTCATCTGGAAAGCCTTAAAAAGCCTGGTGCTCCCGTCCCAGAGAGCCTGATTTAGAGGCTCTGGGGTAGGCCCAGGGCATGGAGATTTTAACTGACCAGGTGGTTCTGTGGAAACTGAGCCCGAGACTGGATGTGAGAGACCAGGGTTGACTAGAAGGATGGTTCGTGGCAACTTGGGTTGTGCTTCAGGGAAGAGGCTCTGGACAGCACCCTCCTCAGCTTGCTCACCAGCTCTGCCACTGACCAGACATGTGACCATGCAAAGGCGTTTAAGCTGTCTGGGTCGCCTGTTGTCAGCTGACGTCCACACTTCATAAGGGTGTTGCATGGAGGATGGGGGTCGATGCTCGGGAAGTGCTCACTTAGCTCAGTACTGGCTGCCCCGCCTCACGGCTGCCATGCTCATTGGTGCATTTGACCGTGAAGCGAGTCTCCCTACCAATATCCCGTCACATGTCCTGATCTTTGCACCCACCTAAAGATCAGGACATGTGGACGAGAGAGGCAAGATGACTGGCCGAGGGCGCACAGCCACGCACAGCAAGGGGCTAAGTCTCCCGCCGGCAGAAGCTGCACGTTTCTCACCTCCCAACCAAGGTCACCACTGAAGGGACCCTGTGTCCCAGATTTTCCCAGGCAGGGCCTATTTGCAAGACTGTCATCAAAGCTACATATCCCGTTTTCTGTTTGAAAAATGCAGTCACTTTCCCAAGAAAGGCTAAAAGTAAGAGTCACAGGAACAGAGCAGAGGGAGTACAGAGGGAAAGAAAGGAAATATGGAAATGAGACGGAGGTCCCCTGTTGTGGTTCAGTGGGTTAAGAATCACATGAGAAGCCCGTATCCATTAGATCTTGGGTTCCATCCCTGGCCTTGCTCAGTGGGTTAAGGATCTGGCATCGCCGTGAGCTGTGGTGTAGGTTGCAGACACTGCTTTGGTCCCGCGTTACTGTGGCTGTGCTGTAGGCCCACAGCTGCAGCTCTGTCCCCTAGCCTGGGAACGTGCATATGCTGCAGGTGCGGCCTTAAAAAGAAAAAAAAAACAAAAACAAAAAAATAAAGACAGTGATAACCCAGAATGAGAGCTGGGCCGTCTCAGAGGAGCTGGAATTTGCACAGCGCTAGAAACGGCCCCCTCTCTCCTCTGCCTCAGGTGAGCAGTGCCAGCATCGGGACTTCTGCTCAGCCAACCCCTGCGTCAATGGAGGGGTGTGTCTGGCCACATACCCTCAGATCCAGTGCCACTGCCCACCCGGCTTCGAGGGCCACACCTGCGAACATGATGTCAACGAATGTTTCCTGAACCCGGGACCCTGCCCCAAGGGCACCTCCTGCTATAACACTCTGGGGTCCTTCCAGTGTCTCTGCCCCGTGGGGCGGGACGGTCCCCGCTGTGAGCTCCAGCCAGGACCCTGCCCTCCCAGGGGCTGTCTCAATGGAGGCACCTGCCAGCTGGTTCCAGGGAGAGATTCCACCTTCCACCTCTGCCTGTGTCCCCCAGGTACGTCCTCACGGGGGTCTTCCTGCAGCCCCTCTCTCTCTGGGCATGGAGCTTGTCCCCCAGGGGTTGCCCTCCCTCAGCTGATCACATGAACTTGTCAGGTTTCACAGGCGCAAGCTGTGAGGTGAACCCAGACGACTGTGTCGGGCACCAGTGTCAGAACGGGGGCATCTGCCAGGATGGGCTGGGCACCCACACCTGCCTCTGCCCAGAGGCCTGGACAGGTGAGACATTTAAGCCAGGCCCACGGCACCAGTGGCCCAGGTGGTCAGCCCCTGGCCTCCGCTCCTCTGAGGCCCCAGCTCTAGCACCTGTCCCCTTCCACCCCCGCAGGCTGGGATTGCTCTGAAGATGTGGATGAATGTGAGGCTCAGGGTGTCCCTCGCTGCAGAAACGGGGGGACCTGCCAGAACTCAGCGGGCAGCTTCCACTGCGTGTGTGTGAGCGGTTGGGGAGGCACCGACTGCGAGGAGAACCTGGACGACTGCGCTGCTGCCACCTGTGCGCCAGGATCCACCTGCATTGACCGCGTGGGCTCCTTCTCTTGCCTCTGCCCCCCTGGCCGCACAGGTGTGACGCGCAGGGCACAGGGAGGCGGGAGGCGGAGATGGCACATGAGCCAAGTACCTGAGAGCCTCCCCTTCCCCACCCACCCTGCCCTCCAGGCCTCCTGTGCCACATGGAGGACATGTGTCTGAGCCAGCCGTGCCATGGGGAAGCCCAGTGCAGCACCAACCCCCTGACGGGCTCCACCCTCTGCCTGTGTCAGCCTGGCTACACGGGGCCCACCTGCCACCAGGACCTGGACGAGTGTCAGATGGGTGAGGCACCCCCCCGCCCCCGCCGTTAGACCCTCTCTGAGCCCCCAGTCAGCTCTGCAAACTGGTTCTCAGATTAAAAACAGAAATGTCTCAGAGTTCCCATTGTGGTTCAGCGGGTTAAGAACCTGTCTAGTATCCATGAGGATGTAGGTCAATGAGGGTTCGATCCCTGGCCCCGCTCAGTGGGTTAAGGATCCAGCGTTGCCATGCTGCAGTGTAGGTCGCAGACCTGGCTCAGATCCCGCATTGCTGTGGCTGTGGCGTAGGCCGGCAGCTGTAGCTCTGATTCGACCCCTAGCCTGGGAACTTCTATATGCCGCAGGTGCGGTCCTAAAAAAAAAAAGAAAAGAAAAAGAAACGTCTCTTTTTCCTGAATTTGTCCAAGTGTGGCATCTCTTCTACACATGCCAATGCTCAGGCCTCCAGGCCCCATTTCATCTTTCTCCTTCTTGAAGACACAAACCCTGTCCCCACTTATGGGCCCATCGGCCACAAACCCATCACACTTCCCCTGCCAGTCTGGCCTCCTAGCTCTGCCCCCCGGCCCCTGTGGACTTCTTGCTCTCCTCTCCTCCCAGCCCAGCAAGGCCCCAGTCCCTGTGAACATGGCGGCTCCTGCCTCAACACGCCTGGCTCCTTTGAGTGCCTCTGTCCCCCTGGCTACACGGGATCCCGCTGCGAGGCCGACCACAATGAGTGCCTGTCCCAGCCCTGCCACCCCGGCAGCACCTGCCTGGACTTGCTCGCCACCTTCCACTGCCTCTGCCCACCAGGTACCAGCTGAATGGGGCCTCGAGTAGAGGAGACAGGGGGCGGGGGGGACGACTAATCCTGACCCCACCAGGCGTGACCCCTCCAGAGCATAGATAGCCTCAGGCCAGTTGGAGTCCGTCACCAAAGAAGACTTCTCCTCTCCCCACCCGGAGATGTAAACCCTGGGAAACCAATGGTCCCTAAGAGAAGGGCTGCCATAGACAAGTAGTGAGGTTGTGCACTGCTCAACTCTGGGGGGAGAAGGAAGCATTCATTTCACAGTATCAGAGAGTGCACAACCTGGTCCACTGTACAGAGGCCCATCAAGGGAACGCAGAGCAGCAGTTAATAAACTTTACCAGTTGCAGCCTCTGCATGTGCCAACTTAGAATGTCTCCCCTAAACACAGAAACTCCTCTATAGAGATCAAGAGTAACCCTTTAAAATCCCAAAAGGTGAGGCTCAGTGGGTTAAGAACCCGACTAGTATCCATGAGGATGCAGGTACGATCCCTGGCCTTGCTCAGTGGGTTAAGGATCTGGTGTTGCCATAAGCTGTGGGGTAGGTTGGCAGCTGCAGCTCCAATATGACCCCTAGCCTGGGAACGTCCATACGCTGCGGGTGCAGCCCTAAAAAGAAAAAAAATGTATATATATCCCAAGTGTCCATGTGCTTGAATTTGGTACAACAGGAAAAGCAAGGCTGCACTTACCTACAAGTTAGTGTTAAGAGAGGAAACATCTCCCCACAGCGACAGTGATGGAGCCAATATCAGGGAACTGAATGAAACCTGAAAAATAATAGCTTGCTTTGTGTTGGGCACTGCCTGAGCATCTCACATGCATTATCTTATCTTTACAACAACCCTATAAGGTCAGCATTGTTACTATGCCCATTTTATAAATGAATAAACTGAGGCTCAGAGAGGTTAAGTGACTTGTCCAAGGTTGCCCAGCTAATAGGTGGCAGAGCCAGGCTTCAAACTCAGGGCTTTGGTAGTTTTAACCACTACCCCATACAGTCTTCCTAAGCTGAGCAGCATCCAAGGAAAAGTGCTGAGAAAATTATCCGGAATCTAAGAGACAGGGTTGTAGACATCAAGGTGCTTCAGAGGCAAGAGGGAGGCAGCCAAGGTCCAGAGACTGATCCAGCTTCAGTTCAGAGTGAGACAGTGGAGACCAAGATGAGCCCAAAGAAACAGGACGAATATGGGGCAACACAACTTCTCAAATACCCTTCAACTCCCCACCCTGGGGACCCCTGGTGTCCCTGGCACAGAGGCCTACCCAGGTAGGACAAGAGGAGTGAATCATTTTCAGGCAGATACGCATTTGTCACATTGTTACCTGGGGCACCTCCAGGCTGACCAGCCCTCCTGCATGAGCCCCGCCTTCAGTGCGCAGAGGAATGGCCTCTACAGGCACCTGCCAGGAGCCCTCCCCCAGGTCCCAGCAGGCACCCTGCTCCCTGAGCTCTCCCATCTGAAGGGCAGGCACAGCACAGCATCAGGACCACACACAGATGGCACCCTTGGAGGGGCTGCCTGATGGGCGACAGGGCAGGACAGGGACAGGGCTGGTTCTAGAACCCTGGTCTCCTGGGCAGAAGGGGTGAGCAGCCAAGGCAAGGCTGGCCTGGCTGAGCTTGCCCCTGACTGCAGCCCCACATCCTCAGGCTTAGAGGGGCGGCTCTGTGAGGTGGAGACCGATGAGTGTGCCTCCGCCCCTTGCCTGAACCAGGCTGACTGCCACGACCTGCCCAACGGCTTCCGGTGTGTCTGCCAGCCTGGTGAGTGCCGATCCCACTCCAGCCCCCCAGCCCCCAGGCCTCTGGGCCCTTGCAACTCATGCCTGGCAATCACCCATGGCCTTTTGAAGGTCCCTCTAGCCTGGCCGAGTCTCATGTTTCTCCAGCTCCTTCTCTGCTCTCCAAACTCTTCTGTTCCATCCCCCAAATCTTCCTTTTCTTCCTCACCCACCCTCCTCTGTGTCCAGCCAAACCACCCAAACGTCCCCTCCCCTCCAGCCCTCCATCAGTCCTCTGCAGCTCTCCCTGCCTGCTGGGTCCCAAGCTGGTCTTGGCACGGCTTGCCACGGATGCAGGGAAAGTTGCCCCAGATCTTCCTTGTCCAGTTCATGGGACATCCCTCTGTTCCCTGCTAGGATAATAGCTGGTGTCTATTGGATATTTACTCCAGACCAGGCACTTGGCCATGAACTTTTCAGGCACTGGCTCTTTTAATCCTCTCCATGGTACCATGAGGCAGGTCCCATTATCATTCCCCTTTTCCAGAGGAAGCAAGTGGGGGCTAGAGAAGGTGAGTGGCTTGCCCACAGCCACACAGCTGGCAGGTGGCCAAGCTTCATCTTTTCTGCATCACCCTCCTGTCATCTCCACCTGCTCCAAGTGTCTTCTCACCTTCTCTCATCCAGGCTCACCTTTCTTGGTGAGGGGAAGGGCCAGGACTTGTATTTATTCTTTTGATAAAATGTATTTTTCAGGAGTTTCCATCGTGGCGCAGCGGAAACGAATCCGACTAGTAACCATGAGGTTGTGGGTTTGATCCCTCGCCTCGCTCAGTGGGTTAAGGATCCAGCATTGCCGTGAGCTGTGGTGTAGGTCTCAGACATGGCTCGGATCCTGCTTTGCTGTGGCTGTGGTGTAGACCAGCAGTTGTAGCTCCAGTTAAACCCCTAGCCTGGGAACGTCCACATGCTGGGAACGTCCACATGCCTTATTTATGTGAAGATTAAAGCCATCAAGTTGTGCTCCATTACATCCTGAAATCCAAACCCCTATTTGAGAAGCCCCCAAATTGGTGCTTTCATTATATAATGATTCCTTTGGGCAAACCCCCAAACCAAACCATTGGAAACAAGATTCTCTCCCTTGCAATTTGTAGCAACTTTATTTCTGTATTTGTATAAAGAAAGCTGAGTACCAGTGTTAACTCGTAATTTCTGGTTCGAATCCATGAAGTCATGTCTGTAAAGCTCAAACACTTGTAACAAACTCCCTAAAATCTAGAGAAAGTCAGGATTCCCGTTGTTGTCAGTGGGTCACAAACCCCACTAGCATCCATGAGGAGGCAGGTTCAATTCCTGGCCTCACTCAGTGGGTTAAGGATCTGGCGTTGCTGTGGCTGTGGTGTAGGCTGGCAGCTGTAGCTCCCATTCAACCCCTAGCCTGGGAACCTCCGTATGCTGCAGGTGTGGCCTTAAAAAAAAAAAAAAAAGAAGACCTTTGTCATCCCTCCCCACTCACTTCCTGCCCGACCAGGATTCACTGGCCCCCGATGTGAGGAGGACATCAATGAGTGCAGAAGCTCTCCCTGTGCCAATGGTGGGCAGTGCCAGGACCAGCCTGGATCCTTCCACTGCGAGTGTCTCCCAGGTAAACCGGGGCTCAAACACTGGAGGTGAGAGTGAGGACGGGGGCAGACGTCCATGCAGGTCCCTGACCCTTTGGTTGTGCCATAGGCTTTGAAGGCCCACGCTGTCAGACTGAGGTGGACGAGTGTCTGAGTAGCCCATGCCCCTCTGGAGCCAGCTGCCTTGATCTCCCAGGAGCTTTCCTTTGCCTCTGCCCCTCTGGCTTCACAGGTTAGCAGGAGAGAGGGAGGACATTAAAAGAACCGGGGGGATGTTTGAATCCATTTGGAGTAGAATAGAGATCTTTGATGGGTGTTTGAGGATTGGAATGTGAGATGAGAATGAGAATGGAATCCTTTAAACTTATGCAGTGCAAAACCTGAACAACTGTACAGGAGCTGAGGGCAAGTGTTATTGTAGGGCCGACACTGGACCCAAAGTGAATGGTGTGATTGGGGATCACAAACAGAGCATGGGGTTCAAATCAAGCCATTCATTTGCTTATTTAGTAAACATTTGTTAAGTGCCTATTATGACAGACACAAAATTGAGTAAGAGTTGTTATCCTCAAGAGGCTTTAAATCTAGTGCAGAGACCAACAATTCTATCATTGATGATGGCCCAGAGACGCGCTCTGAGAGAGGAATGCACAGGATCCCACAGGAACACGAAGAACCGACCAACCCAGATAGAGATGAGAAGGTTTCACAGAGGAGGTGATAGCTAAACTCAATCTTGACTAAGAGTTTGTCAAGATAAAATGCTAGAGAGCATCTTTTAGCTGCAGATATCAGCATGTGCAAAAGCATGGAGGGAAGAAAAGCACACTCCACTTAAGGGACAGTAGGACACCCCACTTAGGGTGCAATGAGGCAAAGGTGAGAAATGCACCCTTGTAGGAAGGTCGTGTCATGCGGGACCACGCGGGTCATTCTGAGGAAGTCAGTCTCCTGCGGCAACAGGGAGCCACAGGACAGGTTCATGGGGAGTGAGCAAGTTATGCATAAGTGGCCTTTGGCCCCATAAAGGAAGAGAAGGACACTGGTTTCTCTCTGACCCATCTCCCCACTGTAGGTCATCTCTGTGAATCTCCCCTGTGTGCTCCCAACCTGTGCCAGTCCAAGCAAAAATGCCAGGATCAGGAGGACAAGGCCCACTGCCTCTGCCCCGATGGAAGCCCTGGCTGTGCCCCTGCTGAAGACAACTGCACCTGCCATCATGGACACTGTCAGAGGTAACATCTTCCAGGCCCTCCCTATTAATAGTCTCCTCTGGGTCCTCCTCAGCTAGGGCAGAAGAAGACAGCCAATAAGGGGAGAGTCTGCAGGAAATTACCAATCGGAACTAGGAAGAAGATGGCCAAGTCCTGAGGTCACGACCAATAGGAGAGCTTGACTAATGAGTGTTTCCAGTGAGGGGAGAGAAAAATATAAGAGAAAACCCTCCCCTTTCTCTTTCTGACCAGATCCTCATGTGTGTGTGATGTGGGTTGGACAGGACCAGAGTGTGACGCAGAGCTGGGCGGCTGCATCTCCACACCCTGTGCCCATGGGGGGACCTGCCACCCCCAGCCATTTGGCTACAACTGCACCTGCCCCACAGGCTACACAGGTGAGGCCGTCCCTAAGCCATATGTGCTAAACTAAGGACAAGGAGAGTGGAGACAAGTGTCCAGAACTCTGGGTCTCAGTCACCAAGAAGAACTGGGCTTGGGCTCCAGGGGACGGGGGTGATGTGCGGGAGGTGGTGGGAAAAGAAAAGATGTTGGAAGGGGGAGAACAGTGGGGATGGAATGAGGAAGGGAAGGAAAGGGATGGGGAAGGGGAGAGAAAAGACGATTCAGGAGTTCCCGTCGTGGCGCAGTGGTTAACGTATCCGACTGGGAACCATGAGGTTGCGGGTTCGGTCCCTGCCCTTGCTCAGTGGGTTAACGATCCGGCGTTGCCGTGAGCTGTGGTGTAGGTTGCAGACGCGGCTCGGATCCTGCGTTGCTCTGGCTCTGGCATAGGCTGGTGGCTACAGCTCTGATTCGACCCGTAGCCTGGGAACCTCCATATGCCTCGGGAGCGACCCAAGAGATAGCAAAAAGACAAAAAAAAAAAAAAGAAAGAAAAGAAAAGACGATTCACTTTCTCAGACCCAACCCCCTTCCCCCAGGGCCCACTTGCAGGGAAGAGGTAACAGCTTGTCACTCAGCACCCTGTCTCAATGGTGGCTCCTGTAGCCCCAGCCCTGGGGGCTACTCCTGCACCTGCCCTCCGAGCCACACCGGGCTCCACTGCCAGACCAGCATTGACCACTGTGCCTCTGGTGAGCACCCGCCATGTCCTGGGTCTGGGCCACAGGAAGCTGGAGAAACTGGTCAGGGTATCTTTGTGGCATATTTTTTTTTAATTGGCTGGGGTCTCCCTGGTAGCTCAGCAGGTTAAGGATCTGGCATTGTCACTGCAGTGGCTCAGGTCATTGCCGCGGCACAGGTTCAAGCCCTGGTCTGGGAACTCCCAAATGCCATGGGCGTGGCTAAAAAAAATTGACTGGACACGGAGAGTTGTTTCGGTGGGGAAGTGGGCAGGGAGGCCGTGTGTGTGGTGTGTTGGAGGTCCCAGGCCAGGTTACAGGCAAGGAACCCCTCACAGCCTCCTCTCTCCAGCACCGTGCCTCAATGGGGGCACCTGTGTGAACAGGCCCGGCGCCCCCTCCTGCCTCTGCGCCCCAGGCTTCCAGGGCCCACGCTGTGAGGGAAGGGTCCGTCCCAGCTGCGCAGACAGGTGAGTAGGGCGCAAAGACCCCTGGAGGAAGGGAGGGAGCCCTTCCCGCACTTCTTGCCCACCTCTTCTGGGGCTCCACGCTGCCTCTCACCCCCATACCCTTTCACTCTGTTCCCCCCACCTCCCCCACACACAATCCCTCTCCTCATCTCTCGGACCCTCTTCTTCAGTGCCCTGTCTCTCATCCAGCCCCTGCAGGAACAGGGCCACCTGCCAAGACGGCCCTCAGGGTCCCCGCTGCCTCTGCCCACCCGGCTACACAGGAGGCAGCTGCCAGGTGAGAGGCACTGAGCCAGGTGTGCTGAGGAGGGAGGTGGCTGGAGAGCTTGAGTGAGATGGCCTCAGGGATTAGAAGGTGGCAGCAGAGACGCTCAGGAGAGGTTCGGAAGTCTAGGAGCTGAGGTCTAACTTCAGGCTCCTATGGAGTTGAAGGACTGAAAGGATTTCTGATCCCAGCAACTGTTCTGGGATGTGGGCTCAAAGGAAACCAGGAAGGGTAACCCAGTCCCAGACCCTGGAGGAGAGAGTTTGAGAGGCAAGGGGTTTTGAGGAGCTGGCAGAGGACCATGTCTGGGCTGGGGACCCTGATGCTCTCTTCTGCTTCCTGCTCCCTCCTGACCCTCAGACGCTGATGGACTTCTGTGCCCAGAAGCCCTGTCCACGCAATTCCCGCTGCCTCCAGACAGGGCCCTCCTACCAATGCCTGTGCCTCCAGGGATGGACTGGGCCTCTCTGCAACCTTCCGCTGTCCTCCTGCCAGAAGGCGGCTCTGAGCCAAGGTACCCACCTGGGAGCTGATGAAGAGCAAAAGGGTGTCCTCCTCAGAGCTCCCATTGTGGCTCAGTGTAACGCACCAACTAGCATCCATGAGGACAAGGGTTTGGTCCTTGACCCTGCTCAGTGTGTTAAGGATCTGGCATTGCCGAGAGCCGTGGTATAGGTCACAGACGTGGCTCGGATCCCATGTTGCTGTGGCTGTGCTACAAACTGGCAGCTGCAGCTCTGATTCAACCCCTAGCCTGGGAACTTCCATATGCCGCAAGTGTAGCCTAAAAAAATGAGCGGGTGGCCTCCTCTACCCCACCCCTAAGGACATCCACACACAACATTTGGCCAAACAACCAAGTAAGAGTCAAAGCAACACAGACCAACCAGTTATTGATGCTGCAACTCAACACCCAGGACAGCCTAACACAACTCAACTCCCAGCACCACATTCAACTCAACTTAAGCAACACTACCCAGCTCAGTTCACGAGACTCCAGTTTAATACAACCACCAGGGATATAATCCAGTGATCCGGTGTGAAACAACTCAGCACTGTCATTATCATCATAACTCAAATAGGGTGGACCCCATTCACCCAACTGCACTTGACACACTGTTCTATGCCACGCTCACTTGGATGTTATGCCAGCCCCCTTGTAAACGAACACGCTCCTTGTGCAAATAAGTTTCAATACAAGAAGAAGCAGGAAAGAGACAATTATGGGATCAGGAGTCACAGTGAGAGAACATCAGAGGATGCAAAACTCAGGGGACAGACCGGCCATTGGTTGAGCCTCATTTCCACACCTGAAGTTTCTCTTTGAGTTCTTTCTTGCTCAAGACTTGTCTTGGTTTTCATTTTTGTTTGAGACTTCTTTAAAGCTAAGAATACAGGAGTTCTCTGGTGGCTTGGTGGGTTAAAGATCCAGCATGGTCTGGATCTTGTGGCTCAGGTTCGAATCCTGGCCGGGGTACTTCTGCCAGGACATGGCCAAAAAAAATTAAATTTAAAAAATAAAGCTAAGAATACAGTTGCTTATAATGCCCTGATAAGCCAAATAAAGGTATTTCTCTCCATTCTGACAAAACAGGAAGGAGGGAGGAGCTTGATGATTTAACCTCCTCGGCACCAGCAGTTACTGACTCCTCAGGGCCCGAGTGGCCTCCACATTCCCCAGGAATGTTAGGGGCCCCCACAGACCTCTCTGCTCAGTGTCTGGGGCTCCTGACTGTCCTTCCACCTCACTTAGTTTTCTTTTCTTTTTTTTTTTTTTTTTGGCCACACCCACAGCATGCAGAAGTTTCTGGGCCAGAGATTGAACCCAAGCCACAGCAGGACCACGCTGCATCCTTAACCCACTGAGCCACAAGGGATCTCCCTACCCACTTAGATTTATCAATCCCTGTTTGTTTCTCTTCCCAGGCGCAGAAGTCTCTTCCCTGTGCCAGAACGGAGGCATCTGCGTTGACAACGGCCCCTCCTATTTCTGCCACTGTCCCCCTGGGTTCCAAGGCAGCATGTGCCAGGACAGGGTGCACCCGTGTGAGTCCAGGCCCTGCCAGCATGGAGCCACCTGCGTGGCCCAACCCAACGGTTACCTCTGCCAGGTGAGAGGGTCCAGAGGAGGCGAGGGAAGATGAAGTTGGGCTGGACGTGGGAAACAGTAGTCATGGGGCAGAAAGCGGGGGAAGGGGCATTTTCCTTTCATTTACCCACACACCCAACCAACCACCAGGCCATGCTATTTCACCTCCTAAATATTTCTCAACTCTGTCCCTGCACCTTCACCCTCATCCCACTGCCTTAGTCCAGGTCTTTGTATTCCGCCTGGACCCCTGCTTCCACCTCCTGTAGTCCCAGCCTCCACACTTGTCCTCCTAAAGCTTCAGCCTCTACTCCACCTCCAGGGTGCTCTGTTGAAAATATTAAGCTGGAGTTCCCGTTGTGGCTCAGCTGGTTAAGAACCCGGCTAGTATCCATGAGGATGCGTGTTCAATCCCTGGCCTCTCTAGATGGGTTAAGGATCCAGCATTGCCGCGAGCTGTGGTGTAGGTCACAGACGTGGCTTGGATCCCAGATTGCTGTGGCTGCCCATAGACCAGAAGCTGCAGCTCCAGTTCAACCCCTAGCTTGGGAACTTCCATGTGCCATAGGTGCAGCTCTAAAAAAAAAAGAAGAAAAAAATAAAAGAAAATATTAAGCTGACTTATGTCACTCCCCTGCTGAAAACCCTTCAGTGGCTGCCCACCTCCTTCACAATCAAGTCCAAAGTCCTGCATGACCCCAAGCCCCCGCCTGCCTCTCAGGCCTCATCTCTCCCCTACCCACCTCCCACCCTTCTCCCACAATACAAAACTGCTGCTGGCTTCGCTATACCCCATCCAGGCTCTTTGGTGGCTTTGCCCACCCCTCTTCTGCTGGATGGTACCCAGGAAGCACCTGTCTCAGTAAAATGTCTCTAACTTTTCTCCACACTGGGTTAGTGGTGAAAAGTTCTCCTTGGTGGTTCAGGTCACTGAGCAGGACAGGGAGGCAGCTGGGATTCGTGTCCAAGCAACACGATCCCTTACTCACAACCATGACTTTGGAGAGAAGGCATGAGGCAGATCCCCTCACTCCCCTCTTTCTTTAACTTTTAAATTTTATTTTGTGGAGTTCCCTGGTGGCTCATTGGATTAAGGGTCTGGCATTATCACTACAGTTTCATGGGTCAATGCTATGGCACAAGTTTGATCCCTGGCCTGGGTACTTCCAGATGCCACAGGTTTGGCAAAAACGGGGGGGTGGATTTTTATCTTTTAACTTTTTATTACGAGCATTTTCAAACACACACCAAAGTAGTATACTGATTACTAGTGAACCCCATGCACCCATTTCTCAGCCCTGCTTTCTCTTTCATGAAACTCCTTCCTCAGAAGTTTCCAAAACACTCCTGTCATCTGCCTCTCCCAGCCCTCTGGCCACCCCTCAGACTCTTCCCCCCACCCCTGCCCCACACCCAAAGCATATGGAAGTTCCTAGGCCAAGGATCAAACCTGTGCCACAGCAGTGACCCGAGCCATGGCAGTGACAACTGCCAGGTCCTTCACCTACTTCACCACAGGGGAACTCTACTCCTCAGAATCTTTGTGAATCCCTTTTTCTCCAACTTTCTGAAGCCTTCCTGGTACCCATTCTTGCATGCTCTCCTTCCTCCTGCAAAAACGGCGTGTGGTACAGACCTCACCAATGACCCTTCCCTCACTAGCAGAATAAGAAAAAAATCAGAAAAAAAGAAGCTCTGGTTGTGGCTCAGCAGGCTAAAAACCTGACAGTGTCTCTAGTATGCAAGTTTGATCCCTGGTCTCACTCAGTGGGTTAAGGATCCAGTGTTGCTACAAGCAGCAGCATGGGTCACAGATGTGGCTCTGATCTTGCTGTGGCTATGGTGCAGCCTGGCAGTTGCAGCTCCAATTCAACCCCTAAAACTTTTTTTTTTAGCTCAAAGAATTTTATTACATTTATAGTTGTACAACAATCATCACAAGCCAATTTTATAGCATTTCCATCCCTAGACCCCCAGCCCGTCCCCCCACCCCTAAAACTTCTATATGCCGCAGGTGCAGCTGTAAAGAGAAAAAAATATCAGAAAATGGTTAAGGGCATCAGTTATGGAGTCATAGGTTTGCACTGACTCCCAGCCCTGCCACCCACCAGCAGTGTGGCTTATGCAAGTCACTTTATCTTTAAAGGAATCAGTTTCCTTTTCTGTAAAGTGAGAATCAAATGAGACGATCCATATAGAGGGTTGTTAGGAGGGTTTTGTGAGATTATGTGTATATATCACGCAATAAACGCTGTCTCTCCTCTGGTTGACTGAGAACTTTGTGGAAGCAGAATGAGTTCTCATTTTCTCTGTATTCCTAGAGCCTAAGAAGGTGCCTGCACAAAGCAGGCATTCAATAAATACCTATAAGCTAATAAAGCATGGCAGAGATCAGGGGGTGTGTGGTTGGGGGAGGAAGGTTTTTATCAAAAACCGTGCTGTATTTAGAGGCAACGTATCATAGAGACAGTTTGGGATGGGAAGGGATTAAGCTGTGTGTTATTGAACAACTGTGTATCCTGGGGAGTTGAGATTAAAGGGTTCAGCTACACGTGGTTGTGATGGATGGGGAGTTGAGTGATGCTTTGAGCTGGAAGGTGGGGTGCTAGGCAGACCTTGAGCTGGGTCTTGAGCTGGGTCCTGAGCTGGGTCCCCTTGAGTCCCAGCATAGGCTCATTTACTGGTTCCCTGTCTAACCCTCTTTGCCTGCAAGTGTGCACCAGGCTACAGTGGACAGAACTGCTCAGAGGAACCTGATGCTTGTCAGTCCCAGCCCTGTCACAACCATGGAACCTGCACCCCCAAACCTGGAGGCTTCCACTGTGCCTGTCCTCCGGGCTTTGTGGGGCTGCGCTGTGAGGGGGACGTGGATGAGTGTCTGGACCGGCCCTGTCACCCCACAGGCACTGCAGCCTGCCACTCTCTGGCCAATGCCTTCTACTGCCAGTGTCTGCCTGGACACACAGGTGAGGCCTGGGAGAAGGGGCGCCAGCATCTCTGTGCACAGCTGAATTGACCATGGAAACCCAGACAGTCCCCACCCACAGGACAGCCTCACCATCTGGTCCATCCTGCTGCCTCCACGCCCCACCCCAGAGAATATGCCCCACTGTCCCTTTGCCTGGGCAGCTAGTGCTGGGGTGAGTCCCAGGAATGAGCTGGGAAGGAGGCAGCGACTAAAGCAGAGTGCCACGTTTAATCCCACCCCCACTGCAGGCCAGTGGTGTGAAGTGGAGATAGACCCCTGCCAGAGCCAGCCCTGCTCCCACGGAGGGTCTTGTGAGACCACAGCGGGACCACCCCCAGGATACACCTGCCACTGCCCCCAGGTAAGCGACTGCAAAGCTGCTCTCTCTGTTGCCCCCAATGCTGATGTAAGCTGAGGATGCCTGAGCCAGGAACCTGGAGGAGCGTGGGTGTGAGAATCACTGGAGAAGCCATCACAAGTCCCTGGCTCTCAGGAGCAGTCGTGGGAAAGGCAGGATCAGGTGGTGGCATGAGTGGAATTTTCAGAAATCATGGGCATTGCCTAAAGGAAAGTCCCTAAGGTCAAGCTGGGTGACCATGGATAAGTTATTTTAATTCTGTGTATTTGTTTATGGACCTCAGATGCACGAAACTGAGCTACTCTTAAGCCTTGGTTCATGACACACTAACAAACTGGTTTATGCACAACCTTCATTTATTTTATTATCCTTACAAAATAAAACACCCATGAACCTAATCCAAGAATTACAATATTAACAATAACTTTCATATACTTATGAAATTATAAGGGGCACTCTATTCTGTGCCCCTTCCAGAGAAAGCATATAATCCTATCTCCAGGATTAAGATAATATAGTATTAGTTCAATTACTGTTACTCTAGTACAGTTTAGCCTTCCTGGACTTGTATCATGATGCTACGATTCACCCATATTGTTGTGTAGAGCTGCGGTTCATCCTTTTTCACCGCTGTATACTATATCATTGCGTGGGGAAAAACCATGGAATGGGGTTTCAACGTCTGTAAAATGAACTTGATGTTCTCTGAGGCCCCCTCCTGATATGCGAATCTAGGACCTTCTGCGTTATCTTAACCCAGGAGTTTGCTTGAGGGGAAGTGGGAAGACTAACACCAGGTCCTTCCCCAATCTCTCTCCTCCTCTTGCAGGGTTTTGAAGGCCCCACCTGCAGCCACAGAGCCCCCTCCTGCGGCCTCCACCACTGCCACCACGGAGGCCTTTGTCTGCCCTCCCCCAAGCCTGGATTCCCACCACGCTGTGCCTGCCTCAATGGCTATGGGGGCCCTGACTGCCTGACCCCACCCACCCCTCCTGGCTGCGGCCCTCCTTCTCCATGCCTACACAATGGCAGCTGCTCAGAGACCCCTGGGCTGGGGGGTCCTGGCTTTCGATGCTCCTGCCCGCCCAGCTCCCCAGGGCCCCGGTGTCAGAGGCCCGGAGCAAAGGGATGTGAGGGCAGAGGTGGAGATGGGGCCTGTGATGCTGGCTGCAGCGGCCCAGGAGGAAATTGGGATGGAGGGGACTGCT
The DNA here is from genome assembly GCF_054392235.1 of Sus scrofa. Lineage (NCBI taxonomy): Eukaryota > Metazoa > Chordata > Mammalia > Artiodactyla > Suidae > Sus > Sus scrofa. Next base: position 28,442,458 of record NC_139389.1, on the reverse strand, counting down.
CCCTGGGGGTCCCGGACCCCTGGAAGGGCTGTCCCTCCCACTCCCGGTGCTGGCTTCTCTTCCGGGATGGGCAGTGTCACCCTCAGTGTGACTCTGAAGAGTGTCTGTTTGATGGCTATGACTGCGAGACTCCTCCAACCTGCACGTGAGCCTGAAACCCTGACCTGGTTTGCGGGGGCGAGGGTGGGGGGCGGGCAGGGTGAGGCAGGAGAAAGGACATGGGTGTCTCTGAGTTCCAGTGTGACCACAGCCTCAAGCTCCAGGGAGTTTCCACCATAATCACCACTGCTAGGTAGGGGAATAAGATGCTAGAATCCAACCAAAGGAATGGGGCAACATGAATATTTAATGTAGGGTCCAAGAAAGAGGGCACTGCCTCTGCCCGGGCTCCCCTTCAGCCGTGGGAGCTCTGGCCTCAAGCTTCCCTAAGCCCTGTTGCCATGGAGTACCTCCCCTAGCAACCAGCATCCCTGAGAAAAAGGGCTCACAGGTAGACAGAGAGCTTGGAGGGTAAGAAGAGGGACGATCTTAGGAAACATGGGTGTCAGCAGACGTCGGGTGTCTGGACTACCTACCATCCAGGGACTAAGCCCACTGCTTCAGAGCCATCCCAACTTAGCAACCAGAGTCCTAGAAGCTGAGGCATACCAGGAATCCTCTCCAGGAGGAGGGGATCAGGTTCCTTTTGGGCTCCTGAGCTCCCATCTCCTCACCCCACAGTCCAGCCTATGACCAGTACTGCCGAGATCACTTCCACAATGGACACTGCGAGAAGGGCTGCAACACCGCAGAATGTGGCTGGGATGGGGGTGACTGCAGGCCCGAAGATGGGGGTTCAGAATGGGGGCCGTCCCTGGCCCTGCTGGTGGTGTTGAGCCCCGCAACCCTGGACCAGCAGCTGCTTGCCCTGGCCCGGGCGCTGTCCCTGACTCTGAGGGTAGGGCTCTGGGTGAGGAAGGACAGTGATGGCAGGGACATGGTGTACCCCTATCCTGGAGCCCAGGCTGAAGAGGAGCTAGGAGGGACCCCAGACCCCTCTCATCAGGAGAGAGCAGCCCCACAGACACAGCCTGTGGGCAAGGAGACAGACTCCCTCAGCACCGGGTAAGAAGGCTGGGGGACCTGGGGCCGGGGGGCAGACACTAGTGTTTCAACTGGCAGAGGGAAGGGAGCCAGGGACCAACACAGGGGTCTCTGAGCCGCCTCCCCCACAGGTTTGTCGTGGTGATGGGTGTGGATTTGTCCCGCTGTGGCCCTGACCACCCTGCATCCCGCTGTCCCTGGGACCCTGGGCTCCTGCTCCGCTTCCTGGCTGCCATGGCGGCAGTGGGGGCCCTGGAGCCCCTCCTGCCAGGACCCCTGCTGGCTGCCCACCCTCGTGCAGGTACCGGTAGGTGACCTTGTCATTTCCCCAGCGTTGCTCCCAGGCCAGCTTTCATGCCAGCAACCCGCAATGGAGGTCAAATGAAACAGAACCACTGGGACCCCCAAATGTTCCTTATGGAGACTTACCATTGTTAATCTTCTCTTGCTAGATCCCCCTCATGGCCCATTTGCTCTTCAGTCTCCTTCTTTGTTTCCCTAAGTACGTTATTCTAAATTCTGTCATAGGCTCACTGGAAACGAACCGACTATCCGAGAGGATGCGGGTTCGATCCTGGCCTCGCTCAGTGGGTTAAGGATCCAGTGTTGCCGTGAGCTGTGGTGTAGGTGGCAGATGCAGCTCGGATCTGGCGTTGCTGTGGCTGTGGCATAGGCCAGCAGCTGCTGCTCAGATTTGACCCCTACCCTGTAACTTCCATATGCTGCACCTGCAGTCCTAAAAAGAAAAATAAATAGACCTCCCACAAACCTTAGGTTCTGGCCTATTCTCTCCAGACCAAGAGTATCCAATCATCCCCATATCAAATAGTTCGCAGCACATGAGAGAAAAATAACTCTTATACAGCCCTTACTATGTGCCAGGCCTAAGTGTTTTGCAGTATTCTTTAGTCCTCCCACCAACCCCATGAGGCAAGTGCTATTATTCCCATTTTACAGTTGAGGAAGCTGAGGCCAAAAGAGGTTACTGCACTTGCCCAAAGGTCTCACAGGAGGACCCGCCCAGCCTCACCAGGAACAACCTCTTCTTCTGTGTCTCTTCCTCCAGCGCCCCCTGCCAACCAGCTCCCCTGGCCTGTACTGTGCTCGCCGGTGGCCGGGGTGCTTCTCCTGGCCCTCGGAGCTCTTCTCGTCCTCCAGCTCATCCGCCGACGGCGCCGAGAGCATGGGGCCCTCTGGCTGCCCCCCGGCTTCACCCGAAAGCCTCGGTCTCAGGCAGTTCCCCGCCGTCGCCGGCCCCCCCTGGGAGAGGACAGCATCGGCCTCAAGTGAGAGTGAGAAAGAATTGGGGCTCAGGGAGGGGACTCTTTCCTGTGGAGATACATGTAATAAGAAGCAGTAAGAAGAGATGCTGTTGCATAAGCTGAAGACAGAGGAAGGGGCGAGGGGTAGGAAGACTGCTGGGACTCTTAGGGACCCTGAAGGTCCTCTCCCCACCCACCCCCTTCCAGGGCACTGAAACCAGAGGCAGAAGTTGATGAGGACGGAGTTGTGATGTGCTCGGGCCCCGAGGAAGGAGAGGAGGTGGGCCAGGTGAAAGCACTGGAGCAGAAATGGTCCCAAAGTGATGGACGGGTTGAAGGAAGGTGTCAGTGCTCCTTCACTCACCCTTGCTCTGATCCCCCAGGCTGAAGAAATGGCCTCACCCTCCAAGTGCCAGCTCTGGCCTCTGAGTGCCGACTGTCAGGAGCTCCCCCAGACAGCCATGCTGACTCCTCCCCAGGATTCGGAGGTGGATATCCCTGATGTGGACACCCGTGGACCTGGTACGTGAGCCAACCCAGACCGAGAAAAAGAAAACTCCCTTTGACCCATTTAGAATCAGAAGTTCCTTTGACATCAGAATTGAAGAAACTAGTGAGTGCTTCAGAACCCTCATTTTCAAAGTGTGGTCCTCAGGCAGAAGGATCAGCATCACCAGGGAAAGTGATAAAAATGTAAATTCTCAGGTTCCACTCCAGAGCGACTGATTCAGAAATTCAAAATATTAGGGACTCTATGTTTTAACAAGCCCTGCAGGTGACTCTGATCCAGGACTCAAATATGAGAACCACCGCCCTAGAATGTCAGCATATTAAGGTCTGCTGTTTCCTTTTACAAATGAGGAAAGTTGAAGCCCAGAGAAAAGTAGAAAAGACACTTAACGAAAGCCACACAAAATCAAGAGCCCAAGCTGGGCTTCCTGACAGCTCGGGCTGTAACTCTCCCTAAGCCTCCATGTTCTCCCCCTTTTCATATATATATATATATATTATATATATCCCCCAGGCTGTTATACACACACACACACATTTTTTATTAATGGATGGCTGTGCCACAGGGACCTATGCTGCAACTGCAGCATAGGTTAAAACCCACTGATTGAACCCATACCTCCCCAGTGACCCGAGCTGCTTAAAGTCTGATTCTTAACCCACTACACTACAGTGGAAACTCCCCCAGTTATGTCCTTTTGATTGACTTGTCTCTCATTCCTCATGTCTCTCACTCACAGATGGAGTGACACCCCTGATGTCAGCAGTCTGCTGTGGGGGAGTGGAGTCCAGGACCTATCAGGAGACATGGTTGGGAAGCCCTGAGCCCTGGGAACCTCTGCTGGGTGGCGGGGCTTGTCCCCAGGTTCACACCGTGGGCACTGGGGAGACCCCCCTGCACCTGGCTGCCCGATTCTCCCGGCCAACCGCTGCCCGCCGCCTTCTTGAAGCGGGAGCCAACCCCAACCAGCCAGATCGGGCAGGGCGCACCCCCCTTCACACTGCTGTGGCTGCTGATGCTCGCGAGGTTTGCCAGGTCAGTGTGCACTGGGGTTACTAAAGGAAACGGGGCTAACTTGCAAGAAAACCTGGGCAAAAGCATCCTATAGGCTTTGGCAAAGAGGAAGGTAATATGGGATTGGGGACTGAGAGAGAAACAAGAACAGGTGGCCGAATATGGATTGGGAGGCGGTCAGCAGTGTGAGTCCAGATAAACCAGGGGTCACTGGCCCTCTCTGGCGCCCCCCAGCTCTTACTCCGAAGCAGACAGACTGCCGTGGATGCACGGACAGAGGATGGGACCACAGCCCTGATGTTGGCCGCCAGGCTGGCTGTTGAAGACCTGGTTGAAGAACTGATTGCAGCCCGAGCAGATGTGGGAGCCAGGGATAAATGGGGTATGGATCTGGATAGATGTAGTTCTATAAAGAAGTTGAGAAAATGAGATGTGAGAAAAAATGCAAAAAAGGAGGCGCAGCATAGGGACCAACTAGAGGTTGGGGCCTTCCCTCCCACCCTGCTCTCAGGGTAGTAAATCTACGGTGAGGTAGCAGTACCACGTAGCACCTGAGTCTCCCCAGTTCGTCTCAAAAACGCAGACTGCCCTAACACACGGGGAACTAGCTTGGGGGAAGAGTGTCTGTGAGTAGGGGGAGGGGTATCGTGGGAGGGAGGTGGTCTGCCGGTCCCACCGACCCCAGAACAATGCCCCATTGTCCCTCCCGCGCGCCGGTGACGTCACTGAGGCAACGCTTCCTGCAGGCCGGCGGTCACCCGGGCAACGCTTCCGCCTTTGAGGGACCCGGCGGGCCGAGTAGCCCTTCCCCCAAGACTAGAATCCGTGGGAAACAGGAACCCAGGCGTCTGGCTCCCAGCTTCGGGGTAACAACCTCCTACGTCGTCCCCCTAGGAAAAACCGCGTTGCACTGGGCCGCCGCCGTGAACAACTCCCGGGCCGCCCGTTCCCTTCTCCAGGCCGGAGCCGATAAAGACGCACAGGACGGCAGGGTTAGACCGGGTAGCGGGCACCCCCGCAATAAAACGCGCGCGCAGGAGAGGTGCCAAGCGCGCGAACTCAGCAAAACCTGAAGGGGAGGGGGGGAGAGGTCCAGCGGTCAAGTAAGAGGGCCCGGCCTGTGGGCGTGGCCTTCGCTGACCTCGAACCCCCCACCCCCACCCCCGGCTGTTTCCTCCCGCGCAGGAGCAGACGCCGCTGTTCCTGGCTGCCCGAGAAGGGGCGGTGGAGGTGGCCCAGCTATTGCTGGGGCAGGGAGCCGCCCGAGGGCTGCGGGACCAGGCCGGGCTAACACCGGGAGACATCGCCCGCCAGCGAAACCACTGGGATCTGCTGACTCTGCTGGAAGGGGCGGGGCCACCGGAGGCGCGTCACAAAGCCACGCCGGGCCGCGGGGTCGGAACCTTCCAGCGCGCGCGGACGGCGTCGGGAAGTGTGCTCCCGCGTGGGGGCGGGGCTCTGCCGCGCTGCCGGACGCTGTCAGCCGGAGCCTGTCCGCAAGCCCGGACTTTGTCCGTAGACTTGGCCGCGCATGGGGGCGGGGCCTATTCGCACGGCCGAAGCCTATCGAAAGGAGGAGCAGGAGGAGGCCCGCCCCTCCGCGGCCGTAGGTTTTCTGCAGGCATGCGCGGGCCCCGACCCCACCCAGCAATAGTGCGAGGAAGATCCGGGGTCACGGCCGGGAGCGGGGGTGTGGCCTCAGGCGATCACTGGCCCTGCGATTGGGTGGCCTTAGACTCCTGCGGCCCCGCCTCCAGCACTCCAATCCCGCCTCCTTGCCTCACTCCGTCCCCGGAGCGGGCATCCCCTCAAGTTGCCTGGGGTCCCCCAGCCCACCAAGTAATACCCTTAAATGCGGGAGGCGAGGGTCAAAAATGAAAGGCTACGTGGCAGGGAAGGATTCCAAAAGTGAATACTCATACAGGCAGTCTGGAAGACCTCCAGATTTTAAGCCTCAGAAGTGAGGGCTTATGAGTGTAGCGTCCCTCCTAAAATAAGTGTTTGCTACACTGTCTCCCACGTGGAGAAACTGCAGCCCTGGAAAGAGGGTTTAGGGTGCTGGGATGAAGCAGGCCCAGCCTCTCTCAGAAAACAAGGGTGAAGTGTTACAGGAGGATGGGGTGGAATGGGAGGAGAACCCCTGAACTGGAACCAAGAACTGCAGACAGAATGTAAGATGTTCTTTGCTGTATATATACGGTTCCCAAAGGAAGCCTCTGTTGCCTGTAGCCCCCACTACCCCCAAATGGCTGACAAATATTTATTGAGCATCTAGTGTGTGCCAGGCACTGTGTGGGTGCTGAAGGAAAGGCCCAGGGTCACTCCAGCTGATGACTCCTTTCGTTTTCCCCACCTTACCGTACCCCCAAACAAACCACCATAGGGATGAAGTGCCACTCTTCTAGCCACCACTATCTCTATTTAAGAACCCCAAATGTGTCACCCCATAATAAAGCTGATTTGAAGTCTTACCTTTTTTGGAGGGGTTGTGGAGTGGAAAAAATATGGATTGACTGCATAAACTTGTCAGAATTTTGTGTCCTGGGTTCAACATTTGGATGGATGCTTTGAGTCCAGTTTTAAGAGCAAGAATCAATAGATTGGGGGGTCTTACTTTAATTTAAGGTATTGTCTAAAGGGAAGAGTCTCTAGGAACCCAGGGAGAAACCACACACACACTAAATCACGCCTACCCTTTGTCCCTCTTCCAAGGGCTTTTTGTTACAGGCATTTAGGAGATTCCTGAGGCCTCAAGTAGAGGGAGATGGAGAGAGCATCTCAAACTTTAACCACCAATCAGCAATACAGTTAATTATATCTCTTTTTTTCTTTTTTTTTAGGGCCTTCCCCATGGCATATGGAGGTTCCTGGCTAGGCGTCGAATCAGAGCTGTAGCCACTGGCCTACGCCAGAGCCACAGCAACGCGGGATCCGAGCCGCATCTGCGACCTACATGACAGCTCATAGCAACACCAGACCCTTAACCCACTGAGCGAGGCCAAGGATCAAACCTGCATCCTCATGGATACTAGTCAGATTCATTACCCGCTGAGCCATGACAGGAACTCCTAGTTATACCTCTTTCAAGGCAATGGACCTGAGACACAGAGGCATGAAGCATTTTTAAGGCTAATAATAACTACCATTTATTAAGCATTCACAATGTGCCAAATGCTTTATCACATTGAATCCTCATATCAACTCTATTTTTAAAAAACTCCAGAGTTCCCACTGTGGTGCAGCAGGTTAAGGATCCAGCGTTGCCTCCGTGGCAGTGTAGGTTCAATCCCCAGCCCAGCACAGCAGGCAAAGGACCCAGCGTTGCCTGGATTCCATCCTTGGCCTGGCAACTTCCACATGCGCACGTGAGGCCAAAAAGGAAAAACAAAAACGAAAACCTCCATTTTAATCTTTCAGAAACTGAGGCACAGATTTTATTTGCCCAAGATTGGAAGGCATTAAGTGGCAAAACTTGATCTTGTCATCATATTTCATGCTTAAAGTCACTCAGTTCATAGGACAGGTTGCTATTTGGAGGTCCCAAATGTCTCTGCTGTCCTGTTCCCACCTCGGCATCAGCCAATCTGACCAGCATCGAATAAAGAGAGACCAAGCCAGGTTTAATCCTCTCCCTTTCCTATTTCATGACTAGAGGGAAGCTTCCCCTGCCCCCTTGTCTCTTACGTGTGCTGCATATTTTGTCCCCTGAATAGACCGCAAGTACCCATAGGGCAATGATAACTATTCTACACATTTATTAGACACAGTGCTAGGAGGATATGTATATGTTTGAGAGCCTGACATCCCTGGATCTGAGTCTTCTGCTTCCCCCTGGAACCATGCTCCTCCCAGTCCCAGTAAGTCTGACAGAGGCTGAGGAAGAGGGTCCTTCTTGGGGAAGATACCTGGGGCAATGAATGGGGGGGGGGGTTGGGGGGGTTCTGAGGAGTGAAACCACTTCCTTTGTAGCTAGTTCCTGTGTTGACAGAACTGCAGGGGAGGAGGGGGGGTGGAGGGAACAGAGTTGGGGGGGTTAGGGGGCTACTGAGGCTCTGGAGATGAGAATGCCAAAAGTCCTTCCCCACCCTGAACCTCCACCACTGCAGCAGCTGGAGGAGCTTTTCCCAGTCTCTGTGCTCCCCTGAGGCAAGCGAGGTCTAGCAAGCAGCTCGGGTGGGAAAAGAGAACTGGAGGAAGTTGACAGGGATGGGCGGGGCCGGTGGGGGGGCTGACCAGGAACCCAGCTTCCTGCTCAGTACCCAGGCATCCAGCCCCCGGCTCACCCCCACCCCTTTCAGCCCCTACTCCCCTCAGGACCTCAGGGTTCCGGCCCTCCTCCCAAATCCCACCCCCCCCATCGGCTTCTCCCCTCCAGGGGATGGAGGCTGAGAGACCCCAGGAAGAAGAGAATGGTGAGCAGGTGAGCTGAGTACTGGGTCGGGGAGGCTGACACTGCGAGAGGGAGGTGAGAAGACCTGAGAAAGAGACTGAGTCATGGTGGACTCCGGGGACGCAGAGGGGCTTGGGCACACTGAGGCAGAAACAGACACAGAGAGAGGAAATGGGCTACTCGCCTAGCCCTCTGCCCACCCCACCCCTGCCTGACTGGCTGGAACCGCTGTCTCTCAGCATCAGGACCCCGATCAGGATGAGCATGGCTGGCCCCCTGTGAACACCAGCACTCGGCCTTGGCGATCTGCTCCTCCGTCCCCTCCTCCTTCAGGGACCCGCCACACAGGTACCCCCACCCACCCAGGGAACTCCCTGACCCTGGTGCCCACATCCTCCCTGATCCCGTTACCAAGCCCCACTCCATCACGGGCTCCTTCCCCACCTCCTCCAGACTCCCCATCACACCCCTGAGCCCTGATCCCAAGTCCCTCAACACCTTACCCTGCACCCCCCCACACACACACACCCCACTCCTGACTGCCAGCTTCTCTGGGTCTCTGAGCCCTCCCCCTCCTCTCCCAGCCGTGGGGCCCCGTTCGGCCTCCCTTCTCTCCCTGCAGACTGAGCTGCTCCTGGACCTGGTGGCTGAAGCCCAGTCCCGCCGCCTAGAAGAACAGAGGGCCACCTTCCATGCCCCCCAGAAGCTCCCAAGCCTAGGCCGAGTCCCACCCCGGCCTCTTGAGGACAGAGAACAGCTCTACAGCACTATCCTCAGTCACCAGGTGAGTCACCCCACTGCCTGCCCCCCCAGGAGACAAGGCCCAGGCTTCTTGGTCTCTTGGTCCCTGTTCTCTTTGGGGCCCCACCCCTCCTTCTCCCCAGGCACCTGCCCTAGTCCCCCATCCCCATCACACATGTCCTATATGCCCCTCACACCAGCCTGGCTCCTTTCAAGGCCTGCTCCTCTTAGAACCTTACCAACAACCTTCCCTGCCTCTCCTCCTCCAGTGCCAGCGGATGGAAGCCCAGCGGTCAGAGCCTCCCCTACCCCCAGGGGGGCAGGAGCTCCTGGAGTTGCTGCTGAGAGTTCAGGGTGGAGGTCGAATGGAGGAGCAAAGGTCCCAGCCCCCCACACACACCTGCTAAGACTTGAGCTCCCACCAGCCCTTCTGCACTCCCGGGGTTCAAAGCTGGGCGGCCCACTGCAGGCCTTGAGCCCTGCCCCGCAGGGGCACCAGAGACTGGAAGAACCAGCAGAATTCTCAATATTCACTGCCCTCATCCACCTTTCCTGGGAACTAGAGGGGGTGAAAGTCCTCAAACCCTGGGAATTGTCAAGGTAGGATGGATATTTAACTCCCCCTGTGACCAAGTAGGTGGGAGCTTGAGGCCGGGAGAGGATCCTAGGTACAGAGGGACACCTCACCCTTTCCTCTGATCTCAGGGAGGGCCTGGAGTCTTGGTCCTGAGCTGTGGGGACACCCTCCCCCCATAGTCTGGCCACCAGGTGGGAGCTGAGGGCTCAGGCCTCCACCTCCCAAGGAGGCAAATCTCCGGAGGTTCTGACCTGAGAGACAGTTCCACCCTTCTTCCCAACAAGAAGGGAGGAGAGGGCACAGCAGAGACATTGACTCTTCTCCCACCCCCCCACCCCCCCACCCTGGCACATCGCCCCCCCAGCCCCAGAACTGAGGGGCCTACAGCCTGTGGATGGACATTGAGCCCTGCCCACCCTCCCTCCCCACTGCTGTTCTGAACTGTCTGATGTTTGGTTATGTGAATAAATATAATTCCCCTCTGGACTGAAGACTGGTGTCTGGGTGGCGGGGTGGAGGGTAGGAAGGTGAGGCCAGAGGCCGCCACTCTCCCCAGTCTGGCCAGAGGCCAGCTCCCCTCCCTGGCTGGTTAATTACTGGCTCATTAAGCAGCGGCTAGAGACCTTCCTAATTATCCCCCCCAGCCCCCCTCTCCTGGTTTTAATTAAGTAGAACAGGGAGGGGAGTCATTAGGAGAAGAAATATGAACTAAGCTGTCTGTGAACCCAGGCATTCCCGCGGCCGGAGTCCACATCAGCTAGAACCCGGATTCAGAACCCCGGCGGCAGGTGCCCCCAGCCCCCAACACGGCGCCCTCCCAAGCCACAGAGGTCCATCCCTGGGGCCTTCCCTTCTTTTCCCCAAGGGCCAGTCTCCTCCCCTCGTCCCCTCCTCCACTTGGTCTCAGTTCCTCTGTTTCTGTGTCTCTCTCCGCCCCCAGCTCCTCCCTGTTCCTCCTCTCTTCTCCCCTCCTCTTCCTCCCCAGCTCCCCTCCCCCAGCCTCCTCCCTCCTCCCTCCTCCCTCCCTCTCTCCCTCTCGCTCTCTCGCTCTCTCTCTCCCCTCCCTCTCTCTCTCTCTCTCTCTCTCTCTCTCTCTCTCTCTCACTCACACACCCCCGCTTGGGCCTCCTCTCTCTCTCCGGCTCCATTTTCTCCGCCGCCGGGGGCCGGGGTCTCCTGTGGGGGGCCCAGACGGTACCCCAGGTCTCCCTCCAGGGCCGGGGCGGACCCCCGGGAGAGCCGGGAGAGGGGGAGACGGGCGGGGGTTGGGGTGGAGGGAGCAGCGGCCCCGGCGAGTTTGGGGGGGAAGGAACCAGGCGGGGGGGAGGGGCGGAGCAGGGAGGGGGCCTCAGGGCCCCCCCCCAACTATGGACGAGCGGCTGCTGGGGCCGCCCCCTCCAGGCGGGGGCCGGGGGGGCCTGGGATTGGTGGGTGGGGAGCCTGGGGGCCCTGGCGAACCTCCCGGTGGCGGAGACCCCGGTGGGGGTAGCGGGGGGGTCCCGGGAGGCCGAGGGAAGCAAGACATCGGGGACATTCTGCAGCAGATAATGACCATCACCGACCAGAGCCTGGACGAGGCCCAGGCCAAGTGAGTGCCCCCAACCCGGGACCCCACACAGACCCAGCAGAATGCCCGTTCACAAGCTCCGAGCCTGCTGGGAGCCCCCCAACTCCAGGACCCTCCCCAGGATCCTTCAGCTCTCCCTTCCTTTCCTTTCTCGCGGGAGCCCAGAGATAACTGATCCCTCTCAAGCCTCCTTTCAGCCCCAGTACCCGAAACCTTCAAAAGGGGGAACCCTAGGTGGTCTCACCCCCCCAACTCTCACTGACCCCCCCACTCTCCCCTGGAACACCCTGCCATCTCCAGAGCTCCCTTCTGGCTCCCAGACTAAGATCTTCTCCCCTAAACTCTCCAGCCCACCGTCGGCCTGCGGGCCTCCACACCCCTGCCCAGAGCTCCTACCATTCCTCTCCAGCCCTGGCCCAGCCTCCAAGGGGCCGAGCTCACCCTCTGCCCCAGCTCAGCTGACACTGGAAGCATCAGAGCCTCCCGCCCTGCTCAGTCCCAGGACCCTTCTTCACACACCTCTATACCGAACTCCCCACTCTAGCTTAGCACCTCTGACCCCTCAAACTCCAACTCTTCTCCTCCCCAGCCTCCTCTCTTCCTCTGAAATGTACCTAGTCACCCTCATTTCTGCAGTCACCCCAGGTCGCCCTCTCAACCCTTCTGGATCCTCTCCCACGGTCCTCCGCCCGGCCATGGTGCCTTTCGCCGGCTGCACCTTCCCTCCACCCATCCAAAGCCAAGCCGCTTCCCCGAGTGTCCACACACTGGGAGCCGATCTCTTCCTATGAACCCCCCAACTCCATTCTGCCCCGAACCCCACTTTCTCCCACCACAGATTTACCCATCTCCTCCCTTGTTCCCAGGCTCTCTCTCACCCTCCTGGGTGTGTCGCTTTGTGGTTGGGTCTTTCCCACTCCCCCGTTCCTGTAGCCTCTCAACTTTTCTCTCCCGTTCCTCCCAAGGAAACACGCCCTAAACTGCCACCGAATGAAGCCTGCTCTCTTTAGCGTCCTGTGTGAAATCAAGGAGAAAACCGGTATGTGGGATCCCCGTCTGACTTCTCAACTCTGGGGACAGAACCCTGTTCACTGTAGGACTCAGGCTGAGAGTTTGACAACTTGGGGCCCAGAGGAGAGTGGGGGTCAGGAAGATTTGCTGAGGAGGCCTGGGAAGAGGACCCACACCTGGAGACCTGGGTCTCCAGGAGGGCTGAGAGCTGGTGTGGGGTCCCCGGTCCCTAAGTCCACCCGCCTGCACGCTAGGCCTCAGCATCCGAAGCTCCCAAGAGGAGGAGCCCGTGGACCCACAGCTGATGCGCTTGGACAACATGCTTCTGGCGGAGGGTGTGGCTGGGCCCGAGAAAGGGGGTGGCTCAGCGGCAGCAGCTGCAGCCGCCGCAGCCTCGGGGGGCGGTGTGTCCCCTGACAACTCCATCGAACACTCGGACTATCGCAGCAAACTTGCCCAGATCCGCCACATTTACCACTCGGAGCTGGAGAAGTACGAGCAGGTGAGGAGAGGACGCTGGAGCGGGTGGAGGGAGACGCCCTTGGGGGAATCTCGAGGCCCATGGGCCCCTCCTCACCAGGCCACTGGCCCCCACTGCAGGCATGTAACGAGTTCACAACCCACGTCATGAACCTGCTGAGGGAGCAGAGCCGCACGCGGCCCGTGGCACCCAAGGAGATGGAGCGCATGGTGAGCATCATCCATCGAAAGTTCAGCGCCATCCAGATGCAACTCAAGCAGAGCACCTGCGAGGCCGTCATGATCCTGCGTTCCCGCTTCCTGGATGCCAGGTGGGGCCCAGGGCCCCAGGCCGGCCCCCAGCTCCGGGCTCCTTCCACTCGTCTCTCAGCCTCGGGGCTGCCATGTTGCAGAATACACAATTCTCCGTGACAGCGGTGCCCTCTGGGGTGCAGCAACATGGTGGCCCTGTGGGGACACCAACACCCTCCTCACCGGCCCCTCTCTCCTCCGTAGACGAAAACGTCGTAACTTCAGCAAACAGGCCACTGAGGTCCTGAATGAGTATTTCTACTCCCACCTGAGTAACCCATATCCTAGTGAGGAGGCTAAGGAGGAGCTCGCCAAGAAGTGCGGGATCACTGTCTCTCAGGTACTGGGGGGGCTTGGGGACAAGGAGTTTGGGGGCAAAACGCTCTCCAGTCCTGATGACTCAGGTGTTTACAGAGGGACAGGTTCCCACCTGAGCCTCCTTTCTGCCCAACACCCCGCAGGTCTCCAACTGGTTTGGCAACAAGCGGATTCGTTACAAGAAAAATATTGGAAAGTTCCAAGAGGAGGCAAACATCTACGCTGTCAAGACCGCCGTGTCGGTCACCCAGGGAGGCCACAGCCGCACCAGCTCCCCGACACCCCCTTCCTCCGCAGGTGGATCCCGCGGCTGCCACCCCTGGCTGGCTGTTTTGCACGCTTCCTGCTTTTGTTCCCACTTCCTGTCTAGGCAGGATCATAGCAGAGAGGGGGCCCTTTTGGGGTGAGCGGGACCAAGCTGAGATGGGATGGGGACCCCAGGGGACAGAGGCCACTCCAGTGAATTTACTTCTGCCTTTCTTCCGGCCACTGGCCAAGGAGGGCTCAGGAATAGCCCGTTCCCTGAGTGTTGCAGTGTTGTTTTGTGGGTCATTTGTGTATGGTGGCACAGCCCCGCAGAGCTAGGTCAGGGGCTTTTTGAAAACTGAGAGCTGTGGTGAGTCTCCTGTCTGCCACCACAGGCTCCGTTACACCCTTCCCTAATTCCCCCTCTGCTCCCCCAAGGCTCTGGCGGCTCTTTCAATCTCTCAGGATCCGGTGACATGTTTCTGGGAATGCCCGGGCTCAACGGAGATTCCTACTCTGCCTCCCAGGTCAGGTGGTCCATCCCGCCTTGAGTAGGGCTTTCCCAAACTCCGACTCCCTGCTTTAGGATGTGCGACTTTTTTTCTTCTGAGGCTTCTTCTCACTGTGTCATGTCCTCCTCCGTTGCCTGCAGGTGGAATCACTCCGACACTCGATGGGGCCAGGGGGCTATGGGGATAACCTCGGGGGAGGCCAGATGTATAGCCCTCGGGAAATGAGGGTGAGTGAATGAGTGAATACCACCAGGACGGGATGGCCTTTGCCGGGGCGGTGCCGGTCCCCACACTGGGTTCCCCAAAGCCCTACCCCAACTGTCTTGTCTCTTTTCCCAGGCAAACGGTGGCTGGCAGGAGGCTGTGACTCCGTCCTCAGTGACGTCTCCGACAGAGGGACCAGGGAGCGTTCATTCTGACACTTCCAACTGATCTCGCCCCTGAGGGCCACAGGGGTGGGGGCTCCCAAGGCAACTCTTGAAGAGGACGCAGGCATCCAGAGGACAAACCCAGACACAGGAGAAGCACAAGCTAGAGACGGGCCAACAGGAGCATCCCTTCCCTGGCCAGACTCTCTCAGTGCTGGGGTGCTGACTCTGTGGCAAGGAAGACGGGGTCCCCTGAGAGGAGAGTGGGGTCTATTTCCCCCTTTTTCCTTCATTTTTTCTCCACCTTTCTTGCTCACACACAAATACACACACCTAGAATCCTAGTTTTCAGAACTTTCTCCCCTCTCTCTCTCATGCATTCTGTTTCTCTCTCCTACCCCGCCCCCCTCTTCTTCTAGGCGCCCCCACTCTCCCTCCCCCACCCCCCTTATCTGTTCTGGGATCTATGGAGCCGCCAGCCAGCCCTGCCCGACCAGAGATGCCAAAAATGGGGACATGACTTCTGGACAGAGGACATGGGCCACGCCCCTGTGCCTCCCCACCCCTGCCCCTCCAGACGGCTTTATTACCTCATACGCAGCTCATCTTAAACCAATAGAATCGCTCGGTGGACGAGAGTGTCTGACTCAGATATCTACCTCGGAGGGAGTTTCTGCTACTTTAGGGAATTGTTGACTGGGCTTTGGGGTTGAACTTTTTTTTTTTTTTTTTTAAGGAAAGAAAAATTAACCCTGGATCCATCTGTATTTTTTTTTTTTTTAATTTCAGGGTTTTTTTGTTGGTGATGGTGGTTCTTAATTTTTAGTTTGGGGGAAGTAGATGTTTTTATAAATATGTTGATTTCGTTTGTTTCTTGCTTTCCCATATTAGGGGTGATAGCCAAAGGGGTCATGATAAGAGGACGGGGAACAGATAGAACTGGTGAAGAGGCCTGCCTGGCTCCAGTCCTGTCAGGAAGTACATTTAGTAGGGCACCAAGCCTGCCCCCCTAAAGCCACTTAGGCGTTCTCCTTTGCTTGTAAAGCCACTTAGGTGTTTGCTTGTGCAGGCAGCTTTCTGCTGCGTTTGGTGTGAAGGCAGTCGGGGCTTGTTCTGCCAACCTATCGGCCCCTCTTCCCACAATCCTTGGGCCGGGCCAGACTCTAATCTTGAGCAAATGCCACCTTCCCCTGTGAGTGACACATCTTTAAATCTTTTTTTAAAGCTACTATCTGCAGGTTGGAAGGGGAAGAATGGGGAGGGGGTTATTGCCAAATATGTTCCTTGGGGGTTGGGGTGTTTGTGTATGTTATCTCCCTCGATTTCCCCAGAAGTGAGGCATCTTTTTGTTTTTTCTCAGTCCAAAATCAAGAGGGTGGGGAGAGAGAGGAGAGAGGCTGCCAGGTTTGGGGGAAGGTAAAACACCACTGTCCTGCCCTTGGCCCTGAACCCTACCATCTGAACCCCTCAAACATCCTCAGGATTTTATAAGGCTGTCACAGTGGGGAATCTCTCCTGTCAAAGATCCCGGCAGGATTGGGGGGCAGGTTGGGAGTGTGATGGCTGGCGGGGGGAGGCATGGGCCAGGGGCAGTTCTCGCCTCACTTGTAAACTTGTAGTTTCACAGAAAAACAAAAAAACAAAAAACAAAAAAAATGCAGTTTTAAATAAAGAAATTTCTTTTTTCCCTGGGCTTAGTTGAGAATTCTTTTCAAAAAACATGAGAAACCCCAGAAAAAAATATTTTGCTCTCATCGAGCCCCAGATAGGTTTTTCTCCTGAGTCCCCCAGCCTTGCCCCCACCACCCAAGCCCCAGGTCTCACCCCTGCCTCCTCTCCAGGGAAAGAGCCAGGCCTGAACCCTGTTGCCTGGCAACACTGCCAAGTCAAGATGGGGCTCTGGTCCTCCAATCGTGGACTGATGGAGTAGATTGGGGTCCTGAGGGGCTGAAAGACCCTAGGAAATAAACTCCCCACCCCCATAGATGGTGGCTGTGCCCAGGGGTGGGGTGACAATTGTTTCTCTTAGTACCTGAAGGACTCTTGTCCAAGAGGCATGAATTCCTAGCATTCCCTGTGACGGGACAGGATGGAGGAGAGGGTACAAGCCCCACCTAGGGTGGTGGCCACAGCAACGAGGGGCAGACAGAGCCAGGAGCCTGGGGAGGAAGCAGGATGGCAGCAGGGACAACGGCCGGAGTCTGGGTGCTGGTCCTCAGTCTGTGGGGTGAGCCACTCCTCCCTGACACCAATCCTCCCCCCAGAAAGCACTCTGCCCCCTCCCCAAATCTTCCCACAACTTTCTGGGAACCTGGGTACTGCTTTTCAATCTCCCACATCCACTGGGTTCTAGTTTTATCAGACCCTCCTTCCTGCCCCTCCATCGTGGTGCTGCCCCCCCACCGCCCCGCCACTGTGATGTTGTGCCTCCCCTCCCCCCGCCCCCACTGTCCTGCCGTCATGGTGCTGTCTCCCAGGGGTAGCAGTAAGTGATCAAAACATCACAGCCCGGATCGGGAAGCCACTGGTGCTGAACTGTAAGGGGGCCCCCAAGAAACCACCCCAGCAGCTGGAATGGAAACTGGTAAGTGGGGCTCTCGTCACAGCCTTCCCACTCCTGGGGAGACCAGTGAGGATTTGCATCCGTCCTGCCTACCGCATCAGCCCTCTCCCCAAGGGCTTGCGCCACTTCGACCTCTCCCCTCTGACCCCAGAACACAGGCCGGACAGAAGCTTGGAAGGTCCTGACTCCCCAGGGAGGCCCCTGGGACAGTGTGGCACGGGTCCTCCCCAATGGCTCCCTCCTCCTGCCGGCTGTTGGGATCCAGGACGAGGGGACTTTCCGGTGTCGGGCAACGAGCCGGAACGGAAAGGAGACCAAGTCCAACTACCGAGTCCAAGTCTACCGTAAGGGTTCCGGGGCCTCCTTCGAGGCCCACGTCCCATCTCAGGAAAAGCCTTCCACCCCAGCCCTTGGCTCCCTGGCCCTGGCATTTGAGAACCTGCTTCAGCTGCCCCCATTCCCACACCCGGGCTGTGAGAACCTTCAAGGCTGCAGCCTCTGATAGGAAGTTTCCCTCCTTCAGAGATTCCTGGGAAGCCGGACATTGTTGATCCTGCCTCTGAACTCATGGCTGGTGTCCCCAACAAGGTAGCAGATGAAAAGGGGAGACGTCGAAAGGGGTCCTGAGAGTGGGGAGAGGAGTGCACCTGTGTGGAGTCTCTTATCGTCAAAGATGA
Source organism: Sus scrofa (assembly GCF_054392235.1). Lineage (NCBI taxonomy): Eukaryota > Metazoa > Chordata > Mammalia > Artiodactyla > Suidae > Sus > Sus scrofa. The sequence goes on along the minus strand of NC_139389.1, from coordinate 28,424,847 downwards.
CGACGTCACTTTTTCCCCAGGTGGGGACTTGTGTGTCTGAGGGGGGCTACCCTGCAGGGACTCTTAGCTGGCACTTGGATGGAAAAACTCTGATACCTGACGGCAAAGGTGAGCCCCAAGGCGCCCCCTCCCGGCTGCCTTCCTTGTGGCCCCTCTCTTGCACCCACCCTGGATGCCTCGCCTTGTCTTCCCTCCACCACAGGAGTGTCTGTGAAGGAAGAGACCAGGAGACACCCCGAGACAGGGCTTTTCACACTCCACTCCGAGTTGATGGTGACCCCGGCCTGGGGAGGAGCTCCCCAACCCACCTTCTCCTGTAGCTTCAGCCCGAGCTTTCCCCGGCGCCGAGCCCTGCACACAGCTCCCATCCGGCCCAGTGTCTGGGGTGAGCACAGAGGTGGGGAGCTGCCCAAAGCTTGGGTGAGCACATGTCAGGAAGGAGGACCCTTGGGGATCAGAGGGTTAAGTCTGTGGCCACTGGAACCACACACAGGTTTAACTCTTCAACTCATGCCCGGCCCACCTCCAGAGCCTGTGCCCCTGGAGGAAGTCCAGTTGGTGGTAGAGCCAGCAGGTGGAGCTGTACCTCCTGGTGGGACTGTGACCTTGACCTGTGAAACCTCTGTCCAGCCCCCGCCCCAAATCCACTGGACCAAGGATGTGAGTGACCTGGAACAGGGGCTGGGAGGTGGTGAGTTACGTCACTGGCAGCTAGGAGGGCAAGGGGCCCATGGAGATAGGGGGCAGGAGAGAAGCTGAGGAAGACAAGGGTACCTGAGGATGTGGTTAATGGTCTCCTGCCCGCCCCCCCCCCCCCGCCCCCCAGGGCACACCCCTGCCCCTTTCCCCCAGCCCCGTGCTGCTGCTCCCTGAGGTAGGGCCTGAGGACCAGGGAACCTACAGCTGTGTGGCCACCCATCCCAGCCACGGGCCCCAGAAGAGCCGAGCCATCAGCATCAGCATCATTGGTGAGACTTCTCTCCAAAGGGCCCCTGGGGCAGGCGGAGGGACACCGCAGGCTCCAGTTCCCCACCTCGTTCTGGCACTGTCCCCAAGAGCCACCCCACCCCTCCCTCAGTGCAGCCACATCTAGGCCCCCTCTGCCCCATCCAAACCCCACCGAGAGAACGGGCGGCCTGGCCCCTCTCCCCGCTGAACCGCGGGAGGAGAGGGAAAGTCTGTGGGGGCTGCCGCTCAACAGCCCTCTCCCAAACTGAAGCCGTTCCTTCTGACCTGCTCCAACTTTGTCTTCCAGAAACAGGCGAGGAGGGGCCGGCGGCAGGTGAGGGGCTGGGTAAGGTCAGAGGGAAGCTGACCGCCCTCAGCACGACGGCGGGGATACTGGGCAAGAAAGGAACTGTGCGCGGCGGGGCTGTGCCCTCAGTTCTCCCCAACTCCCCACAGGTTCTGTCGAAGGGCCGGGGCTGGGAACGCTAGCCCTAGCCCTGGGGATCCTGGGAGGCCTGGGGACCGCCGCCCTGCTCGTCGGGGTCATCATGTGGCACAGGCGGCAACGCAGAGGACAGGAGAGGTGAGCAGAGGAGGCCAGAGGGCCTCCAGGCAGCAGGGAGGGGTGCGGGGGGAGGATGACAGAGTGCTGGAAATACGGCGAATTCTCCCCAACGCCCCCTCCCAGGAAGGCCCCCGAAAACCAGGAGGAAGACGAGGAGGAGCGTGCGGAGCTGAACCAGCCGGAGGATCCCGAGGCGGCTGAGAGCAGTGCAGGAGCGCCTTGAGCAGCCCCAGCCAGACGGCCACCCACCCTCTGCCTTTTCTTTTTCCCACACTCGGTTCTGGCCCCAGACCAGTTCACCCCTGTATAATCTCCACCCCGCCTCCCCAAGCTCTCCTCCACAACCAGAGCCCCCCACAAGCCATCATGAGTAAACACCTGACACATCTTGCCCCATTTGCTTGTGTTTGTGTGTGTGTGTGTGAGACACCCTCCCCCCCACCACACCAACACCCACTCACACCAGGGAGAAGATGCTCCCTGTTGTGGAAAGAAGGAGGGACAGGGACGGACAGAGGTGGGCGGAGATCCCATGAATACATCTCACCTTATTTATTGAATTTGTAAGAAAGGAGGTAGTAAGGGGAAGGAAGCACTGAAGACTCGGAGCCCACATTAGACACTGGGGAGGGAAAAATTAAATTAAATCAACAAGGGGAACGTGGGGGGAGCATCAGAGGGAGCCTTGCCCACCTGTCAGCATCAAATCAAGAAGTGTGGGGGAAGCAAAGCATTGGGAGGGAGGAGGGCCGGGCCTTCTCTTCGGTCCTCCCCCTCCCTGAGCTGGGAGTTACGTTGCTCTCGAGGGAGCCGTCCGTCCAGAGCAAAGGTTCTCCCATCCTGCAGATGTTGCCCCTCCTCCCCACACCCTCCCAGAGAGTGGCCAGGGTTGGCCTTAGGCGACAGAAATGGAGGGTGTGTGGGGGGGCAGCGAGGATCCGGGAGTAAGGAAGGGTCAGCAGGGACCCCCAATACTGATTCTCCTCTGGCTGGAGGTGGGCAGGAGGGAGACACAGCTCAAATACTGAGCAGCCAGAAAAAGAAGAAGATGGCGAGAAACAAGAAGAGGGAGTCCTGCCAGCTGGAGGCCGGGTGACCCTGTCCCAGATCCACACCTGTGGGAGAGAAGAAAGCTGTGGACGCAGCGGCCACTGGGAGGCCAGGAGGGAGGCAGGGCTGCGGGGGTCGGAGGGCTCGCCAGGAGCAGCTGAGGGAAGGCTCTTACCTGTCCCCCGACGAAATGGCTCGTGGGTATTGAAGACGGTGGTGAAAAAGCCAAAGGGAAAAGCACCAACACCAAACGAGAAGTGAAAGCCCCCAGTGTCGCCAAATGGCTGGAATCCCTAGGGAGGTGAAGAACGTCAGTGGGGAGCTGGGCAAGTCTTTGGCAAGGAAGGAAGGCAATCACACAAGACTCACCCCTCTGCTCTCAGGCGCCGGTCGCTGGCCCTGCGGGCGGGGTGGAGTTTTCAATCTGAGGAAGAGGAGAGGGATGATCAACAGGGAATAATACTCCCTCCTCTTCCCTTCCCTCAGCACTACCTCCCCTCTCTCACCTGGGATCCTGGGGCTTCTGGCTCCCTCGCCCATAGAGGGGGACAACCTTTTCTCTGCTGATCCCAGCTTTACACACTGGGCACTCTTGCCGCTCTGGCCGTGTCTCCAGCCACTGGGGGAAAAAAATGTAGTGGTTTCCAGTACACAGAAGCGTCTTCCAGCTCCTCAGACCTCCCCATCTCCCTCTTCATCTCCTCTGAGTACGCACCTGATGAAGACAGGGCCAACTGGAAAGGGGGAAAGAAAAAGGTCAGACCAGCTACACAAAAGACACAGACTCAAACTCAGGGTCCTAACTCGCCACCCGTTCCCAGGTGTTACCTGCTGTTTCCTGCCATATTTTCCACAACCTCTACTATGCCAGCCAAACTGGCCTCCCTGCTTCTCTGACTTTCCAATACCTAGAGCTACGTCCACCCTCAACATGCTCAACCCGCTCCTCTCCCCCTCTCTTCTCAACCTTTCAACTTAATTTCCAGTTCTCTTGACCATCCTTTTCCAGATCTCCTTTCAGCCCCAGCCCCATCTATGCCCCCATTAATCCCAAACCAAACCCCCTTTACCAGTATCTTCTTTTGCTACTCCTTTTCTTCTCTCCCATGTCCAATAAAGGGCCCTCTTTCCATAATTCCTTAACCTCTGGGGACTGCTCCTCTACAGCACCCCTGTCCCCAGGTTTGTCATCCTGCCCCTTCCCATATCTCACCGGAATGTGATCCCACGTTCCCCAGATCTCCCTTTACTCACCTGATGCCTATCTCCCCTGACCTTTGAGTCTAATCTGTTCCCAACCTCCCTGGGGTAAGGTGGCTCGGGTCTCATCTGCACCGCTGTGCAGCGCCCACCCCCTGTGCCCCCTTTCCTCTTAACACACCGTACGCCCCAGCTCCTAGTTTCTATGACTCCTTTCCACAGGTCTCCTCTGCACAGATGTGACCCTCTCGCCCACACATACCTAAAAAGACCTAAGAACCCTCCTGAGGCCTCACCTAGGAGAATGTGCCCTCTGATCATCTATAAGCCTATATGCCCCCTCTCACCCCCAGCCTCCATACTATAGAGGTGAGACCCACTCTTTTTCGCCCCCTTCCCAGATTCTCACCAGTACAGGTGGCCACACACGCTGACCACAGCTTCCCGAGCAGTCTCCAGACATATATTACATTCGAAGGTCGCGCCCGCCCCGCCCCGCTCGCGGTTTGGCCCTTCGGGGCCCCCGTCCTCCTCCTCCGCTGCTGCCATGGCCGGTTCTGCTTCGCCCCCGTGTACCCCTTAATCCCCCGAAACACACGTACAAGCGCCCCAACAAACGAGAAACCGCCTCCTGCCCACGATCTTTGGGCAGGCCTCAGGGTTTTCTAATTACTATAGGTCTGAATGCCTGTCAATCCCACAGGGTCAAAAGAAAGGATTGGTCCAAAGGGCAGGGGAGCAAAGAGGTTTGCGCGGTGCTGCCCTTGCACAATGTCTATTGGCTGACACAGTCACAGACAGTAAGCACGGCCACCGGATTGGTATTAACTCCACACGTCCTGTCGCCGGCCAGGGAGGGCTTTATTCGTTTGAGTAGCTGCCAGTCATAACCAAAGGCCAGAAGCAATTGGCTCCAGACTACGTAGACCTCGCCCACTAGAAGGCCCTTTCTTTCCTTTACTTCCTTCTTCACAGAATGTCGGGATTCCTATTGGACTTTGGAGCGTAAGGCTCCAAAGCAATTGATTGGCTAGAACTAGACGGAAAATGGTGGCTAGGCAAAATGCGCGTGCGCAGCCGGCGGAGGGGCGGGGAGGGCCAATCCTGTGAGGGTTGAGCCTTCTCTGATCCCACCCCTTCACCTCGCTCTCTTGTCGCCATGGTGACTGCTCTACAATTGGCGAGGTTTGGAGTTCAAAGGCCTCGGCTCGGCCTCATCCGGGTCCTCCGATCGTGGTTTTTTTTTTTTTCTCTCTCTCTCTCTCTGTCTCTCTGCTGATTGGGTTGTTCCTTTCGCCCCTGATTGGCCGAGATCGGAAAAGACAGCGAAGAGCTCGGAAAAGAGGACCATTACTGGGGTCGCAGGGTTCAAAATGGCTCCGGCCTCCTTCGGTGACGTAAAGAGCAGAACTTGGGTCCGCCCCTCACTCTTAGTGAAGAAGGGAGCAGAATTGGGATTAGCCCGACGTTTGGATGGTGCGAGCATCGATCTGCTGCGCTGGTGTTAATCCATCTCCCTCGGCTGGACGACTCAGCCCGCCCCTCCTTAGGTGATTTACACAGCAGAACTGAAGGCCCATCCCCCTTTCAGTGTGACACAGAGTAGAACAGGGTTGACCTCCTCTCCGTTTTAAGCCTTAAGAGCAAAAATCTCCTCGGCTTTGTGAATGGGTGCAGAAGAGGCAAGGCCCGCCCCTTTTTAGGCGACCCGCGGCGGGATGGGGTTAGGCCCGCCCCTTCCTTCACGTACTTGGCCTAGCTGACCTGGGGTCTTCCTCTGAGCTGTACCCCCAGGGACTTGGGCAACCTGCTATAGAGCTTGGGCCTTTCGTACGAGTTTGGTCCTTTTCTACAGTCAGTGGTCCTCACTGTGGCCCAAGAAGCAGAACTAGGTAACAGTCTTCCCATCACCAGTATTCTTTACATCCTCTTCCTCAGGGCTTGTAAAACGCTTGCAGGGCAAAGGTGTCTGAGAGGGTTGAGGCCCGACACAGGCTAAGGGCTGCTCAACAACATCCCGGCAAAAGGCCTCAGGTGACTCAAGTGAGGCAAGGTGAGATGTTAGTTGACGCCTAAGGCAGGGGAGGTAAGGGTTTAGGAGGCGCTTAGAGGTTTAGGGGAAACGTTTATGAGCGGAGAAGCAGAGACCAAGAAGGGAAGAGTGATGGAGTGATCCCGATAAGGGGCCGATGGGAATATGGGAAAGAGGGCAACAGGCAGGAGAGAGAGCTAGGTATGTGACTACAGAATTAAGGAGGCATGCTGGGCCCAAAGGAATCAGCATTCTTCCTCACAAGTCTTTTCCACAAAGCAACCCTATGCCCAGTTTCCATTGGAAGAAAAGAGTACATCTTTTCTATGTTGCGGAGGAGTAGTTTCAGCTTAGAGGAGTAAGGAGACTGATAGGAAGGAGAGAACTAGAAAAAGTACTGAGGTTTAAAGAACACGGAAGAACAGGGGCAGGGAGAGGGCCTGAGAGTATCCCTTCTCTCCAAAGGCCAGGAAGGGGGAAGGTGGTGGTGGAGGGAGCTGGGCTGCTGGGAGATAGTGGTGGGGGGTGGTGGGGACAAAGGGCAAAGAGATCAGACAAGAGGGCTGCAGGGTGAGGTGGAGTGAGATGGAGCCCTGGAGAGAACAAGAGAGGTGAAGAACTCAGTGCTTGGCGTTTAGTAAGTGCTTGATAAATATTTGGACTTGAACAGGGAACAGGAAAAGAGAGTTGGAGAAGGGATGGAGTCAGAGGGAATAAGCAGCAGATGTGGGAGTTCAGGAGAAAGGAAGAAACCAATCAGCTGTAGGAGGAGAGCTTTTTGCAGGCTGGGAAGGAACTGGCCAAGGAAGGAATACAGCACCAAGGGACCCAAGCCATGTGTGCTGAAAGGAAACTGGAGACAAAAAGGTGCCGCTGAAGCCACAGAAGGCCAGAGACACGGAGGCAGAGCCCAGCAGAGCTCTCGTGGGGTGGAGCTAGCCGGAGGAGACAGAAAGATGTGGGGAAGAGATGCCAAGGTCCCCGGGCGGCGATTGGCAAAACAGGGCGCCCATCACCGCCCCCTACTTCCTGGCCAGCCCCGGAAACGAGCGGGCGTGGGGAGGGGTGGCGGGGGATAGCGGCAGCAGCAGCCCCAGCCCTCCGAGACGGCAGGAAGGGAGGGAGGGAGGGAGGGAGCTGGGGGGACAACCCCCCACCATTCCTACCGCTATGGGCCCAGCCTCCCACTCTCACCTCCCCTCCATCGGCCGGGGCTAGGACACCCCCAAATCCTGTCGCCCCCCTTGGCACCGACACCCCGACTGAGGCAGAGACACAGCCACCCGCCACCACCGCTGCCGCAGCCTGGCTGGGGAGGGGGCCAGCCCCCCAGGCCCCCCACCCCACTGAGGTGGGGGCAGGAAAGGGATGGGAGGAGGAGGGAGGAGGGTGCTGAAAGGGACGTGGAGGAGGGGATGGGGGAAAGATTGGGTCTGGGAGGGCGGGCCGAGGAGACGGCTGGTGGGAAAAGAAGGGCCGACTGGGGAGAGGGTTGCTGGGGAAAGGAGAGGAGGCCTGAGAAGGAGGAGAGGCGGAGACCCTGTGCATTTGGGATGGGGTGTGGACAGGGAATCTTGCAGAGGGAGTGCCCAACACCTTCCCCAATTCCTTTTCTTGCCCTTTGGCCCCACCTGACTCTTGGGGGCTTGGGGCAGGCAGAAGGCAGTTTATTGCCCTTCTTCCCCCCCCTCCCCCCCCGCAGAATTTGCTTCCTAGGAATGCCCTCAGACACCTCTGTTTCTGTCTAGGCACAGAACCTCTTGTTTCTCGGTGGCCTCCGTGCTGTGCCCGACCCTTACTGACACACAGATGCCTTGTGGGGGCCATGTTTTCCACACTGAGTGGGTGTGCCTTTGACATGTTTAATGGCTTGTGTGCTGTGTGCAGCTGGGTTGTCCTATGCTGTCCACAGGCCGTGGAGAAACGATGGGTTATTTTCCATCAGAATTGCCTCCTCTCACATCTTATGTCCCTGCCTCACGTCGTCTCATCATGTTCCCATGTGTGTGTGTGTGTTATCTTTTGTGTCTATTATGTGGTTTCATGTTTCTTGCACATTGAATGTTTTTGCACGTTTATTTGAGCATGTAGAAATTCTCCTTGATTTTGTTTGGGCTCACAGGTTATGTCCACAGTCCCACCATGTGCAATCCTCTTCGTGTGTGGGATCCCGGGGCTTAGCTGACCAGCACACAGTCACGGTTGGCCTCTTTGCTGCATGTGTGTTCCCAGTCCCTGGTCACACCACACCATGCGTGCCCCTGCACGTGATGTGCTGATGTGACACGTCCAGAACTTGTATGCCCCCAGTTACACAAACTATTTATTTCATAATTTTATTGGCAGTATGTTTTGTGAGCCATCTGTTTGTTACCTCAATTGGCATTCCATTGTGCTTATAAATCCTTGGACGTAAATCCTTAGACATTCCTGCTCTGAAGAGGGTCACTTAATGTCACATGTTAGGAAGGTAACTGGGCCTCCACGTTCCTAAAGAACCCTCCCCACGCACCATGCCTTGCTGACCCCCCGGCCTGTGTCCCTTCACACGCATCACCTCCAGTGCCTGGGTACAGTCTTGTGTCCACGGAGCTCAGTGCATAGCACAGGGTCAGCTCTGCCCTGCACATCATCTGCCCTCACTCTTTGCACTGTAGGCACGCATTTGATGACAGCAGCATCTTTTGCTTGTGGCATGTTAATCCCTGTTCTGTATGTTGCTCTTGTGTGTGAGATGGTATGTGCCATTTTGCTTCTCGTCCCTCTGCCTTCACTGTGACCCTATATCGTTTGTGTCTCTTCAGAGTTGGTTACTGTCAGGCCTGGTGTGTTCATTGCCTTTTCCTTTCATAGTCCTCAAGAAGGTAGCTGTCTGGAGTTCCCATCGTGGCTCAGTGGTTAACGAATCCGACTAGGAACCATGAGGATGCAGGTTTGATCCCTGGCCTTGCTCAGTGGGTTAACGATCCGGCGTTGCCGTGAGCTGTGGTGTAGGTCGCAGACGCGGCTCAGATCCCACGTTGCTGTGGCTGTGGTGTAGGCCGATGGCTACAGCTGATTAGACCCCTAGCCTGGGAACCTCCATATGCCGAAGGAGTGGCCCTAGAAAAGGCAAAAAGACAAAAAAAAAAAAAAAAAAAAAAAAAGTAGCTGTCTGATTCATGTTCAGAACTTTGTCTCTGTCATCAATTCTGTCTGTGTTCTCTGTCGTGAGTTCCGTCTGTATGGGAATGTATACAGTCTTATAATCTATTCAGCAAATGTTTATTGAGCATCTTCTCTGCTTCCTTCTGTTCTGGGCATTGGGGATAAAACAGTCCCTGTCCTCAAGCTGCTTACGGGTTAGGGAGGGAAACAGAAATGGCTCTTGAATGGTTACACGCTGTCTAGTGTCAAGATCAGTGGTTTTCTAACTTGTGTGTACATCAGACTCACATGGAAGGCTTGTTAAAATAACATACAGATTGATGAGCCCAACCTCAAAAATTCTGATTCGGTAGCTGTAGAGTGAAGTTCAAGAATTTGTATTTCTAAGAGTTCCCGTTGTGGCACAGCAGAAACAGATCTGACTAGTATCCACGAGGACGCAGGTTCGATCCCTGGCCTCACTCAGTGTGTTAAGGATCCGGCATTGCCATGAGCTGTGGTGTAGGTCGAAGACGCGGCTCGGAGGCATGTGTTGCTGTGGCTGTGGTGTAGGCCGGCAGCTGCAGCTCTGGTTCAGCCGCTAGCCTGGGAACTTCCACACGCCATGGGTGCGGACTTAAAAAGAAAAAAAAAAATTGTATTTCTACACCTTAAGAACCAGTGATAAGATAAAATTGTAACGAAAACAGAGGTCTGGAGGGGTCTTCAGGAAGACTTCCAAAAAGTGCCACTGAACTGTGTGAGGCAAGAGAAGAGGCAGAAGAACAGTCCACCCAAAGGGAACAGTGTGTTCATGGCACAGGGGCATGAAAGATCACGGTGTGTCGGAGGAACCGAAGTCAGTCAGTGACTGGAGAGAAAAAGGAATTTGTGGGGATGGGGACAAAAATGTAAGCCAAAGTTGACTTGTTGGGAAGGGCCTTTGGGCAAGAGATAGGCTCTGATCTGTGTCACGGAAACACCCGTGGTTGCCACGTGGAAGGTGGCGGAAGGGGAAGAGAGGAACCTGTTGCAGATACTCCAGGGAGACGCTTGTGGGGGAGGTAGGATGGCCTAACCCAAAGCTGGCAGAGTCCCTCTTCTGTTGCCTATGTCCACCCTTGGCAGTGGGCTTACCATGGGCCACAGCCCTTTCGTCACTGGAAGGGAGTGCCTTTGGCCTTGGTATGAAACACAGACATTTGCCCTGGACACTCTTTGGGGGATTGTAATCCTGCTTCCAACAGTGGGGCAGAGTGGAGGAAGGAGGAAGAGCCTACCAAGCTGGTTCTGCTCGCCTGTGCCCTTCGTCGTGAGCTCTTCCCGCTCCCAGGGCAAGTAGTGTGATGTCCCTTTGACTCTGCCTTCCTTTGTTCACTTGGCAAGGTCTTCCACCCTGCCCGCCTGACCATATTGCCTCCAGCGACGCTGGACAGGAGGGAAGAAGGTGGTGGGATCTGTCTGTCTGTCTGTGGAGGCAGGATTAATGGATGTAGGCACTCCTGGTATGTCCGCGGGTTTATCTGGGAACAGGTGGAGTGGGGTTTTTCTGGGTAAACATTTACGATCCTTTATCTGTAAGGGGTGTGATTATAAATTTGCCTAGGCGTGTGAATAGGTCAGTCTTTGTTTGACTGTGTGTGTCCGTGTTGCATTAGTGATAGATCCTTTATTCTTGCCAGTCAGTCCTGAGAACATCGGGGTGTTCTGTCAGTTCTGCTTTATCTGCTGCGTGCTCTCTGTACTTTTGTGTATTTACACATGGGCGGCAGTTTAACCAAGTGGGTAGGAGCACAAGCTTTAGATAGGAAGTGTTTCTTAGGAGTCTTATCAACTCTCTGGACCTATTTCCTTTAAAACGCAAATTGTGTGGTTCGTATTTAAGGGCTTAACATAGTGTACAGACCAGCTCTGTTCAACAGAAATATAATGCAAGCCACATATGTAATTTTAATTTTCTAGGAGCTACACGCAAAAGATAAAAATTAACAGGGTGAAATTAACCTTAGTATATCAAACCCAGTATATCCAGGAAGTTACACGTTAAGAATGTAGTCAGGGCCTTCCCGTGTGGTGCAGCAGGTTAAGGATCCAGCACTGCCGTAGCTGTGGTGCAGATTCGATCCCTGGCCCAGGAACTTTCACATGCTGTGGGCACAGCCAAAAGAAAAGAATATAATCAATACCAAAGATTATTACATTATTATGGGATGTTTGATATTCTGTTTTTCATCCATTTTTGAAACCTGGTGTGTATTTTATACCTCTAGCTCCTCTCAATTCAGACTAGGCCACATTTCCAGGACTCGGTAGCCATATGTGGCTGGCAGCTACCATATTGGAGAGCAGAGGGGTGGACAGCTATAAGATCCTTACCAGCTACAGGCATTAGCTGTTTTTACTATTAATGTCCTTTTATTGTCATGTGTGTGGTGTGAGCCATGGATGTCCCTGTCTTGTGTCCCTTGTCTGAATACATCTGGAGCCCTCAGGGAGAGCAGTCCTGAGCTCCCTCCCCACCATCCGCATCCTAGAGAGGCTTCCTGGACAGGTTTTCCTGGAGCCCTGGCCCCATTCTGTGTCTCCAGCCTCGTCCCTGTAGCCCCCGGACCCTGCCTTTTGCACCTTGTCCACCCCGCCCCCCTCCAGGAAGCATGCCCACTGTCCCTTGCTCCATCCCCTGCAGGTGACCAGAATGGAGCTGTGGCCAGGGGCCTGGACGCTGCTACTGCTGCTCTTCGTGCTGCTGCTCTTCCTGCTGCCCACCCTGTGGTTCTGCAGCCCCAGTGCCAAGTACTTCTTCAAGATGGCCTTCTACAACGGCTGGATCCTCTTCCTGGCTGTGCTCGCCATCCCCGTGTGCGCCGTGCGAGGACGCAACGTCGAGAACATGAAGTGAGGGCCAAGGGGTTTGGGGTGTGCGGGAACCTAAGGGGCAGCAGCGAGATGCAGGTGGGGAGGGCAGTGGGAGTGTAGGGACCCTGAGAGCTCAGGGACATGGAAGAGGAGACGACTGCAGAGATGCCCAGAACCATAGGAGGGGAGGCCACCGCGGCCTGCAGGTGGGCGTCGAGGGACCCCGCCCGAACCCCTTGCCACGTGGAACCCCCACAGGATCTTGCGTCTGATGCTGCTCCACATCAAATACCTGTACGGGATCCGAGTGGAGGTGCGAGGGGCTCACCACTTCCCTCCCTCACAGCCCTATGTCGTCGTCTCCAACCACCAGAGCTCCCTCGACCTGCTTGGTAAGCACCCTCCCCTCCCCATGCCCGGCCTCCTGGACCGTCCCCGGGATCTCCTGCCCTAGAGGCCCTCAACCCTCGCTCGTCTGGGACGTTGCCCAACTTGCTCCCTCCCCGGGCCTCTTTCCCTGGGGTACAGCCACCCTCATAAGCAGGACAAATGCCTGCAGTCACCCTTCCTTCCTGGGGCCTCCCTCCCCCTCCCCCCAGCCGGCCTCTTCCCGGATCTCCAGTCCCTGGTAGTGCGGTGATGCCCTGGGAGAGGTGGGCTGCTTCCTGGAACATTCTGACCCTCACCCCACCCCCCTACCCCCGCCCTAGGGATGATGGAGGTCCTGCCAGGCCGCTGTGTGCCCATTGCCAAGCGTGAGCTCCTGTGGGCCGGCTCTGCCGGGCTGGCTTGCTGGCTGGCAGGAGTCATCTTCATTGACCGGAAGCGCACTGGGGATGCCATCAGTGTCATGTCCGAGGTTGCTCAGACCCTGCTCACACAGGACGTGAGTCACCCTGGGGAAAGGGGGGTTATGGAGTAGAATGATTGTAAATAAACTGATGTGCAGGACCCGCAGGCCTCAGAAGTCCCATTATAGCCTCACAACCATTTTCTTTCTTTCTTTTTTTTTTTTTTTTTTTTTTTTTCCTGTTAGGGCCGCACCTGCGGCATATGGAGGTTCCCAGACTAGGGGTCGAATGGGAACTACAGCGGCCGGCCTACACCACAGCCACAGCAACGGGGGATCCAAGCCGCGTTTGCAACCTACACCACAGTTCACGGCAACATGACGGATCCTTAACCCACTGAGCGAGGCCAGGGATCGAACCTGCAACCTCATGGTTCCTACTGGGATTCATTTCCGCCATGCCACGACAGGAACTCCTGACAACCATTTTCTGACCCCTCCATGTGTCTTCCTTGACCTTCTTTCTTGCCCAGGTGCGGGTCTGGGTTTTTCCTGAGGGCACGAGAAACCACAATGGCTCCATGCTGCCCTTCAAACGTGGCGCCTTCCACCTCGCAGTGCAGGCCCAGGTGATGCTATGCCCCTTCCTCTGCTGGGTCCCCAGCCCCCACCAGCCCTTCCTCTGCTGGTGGAGGCTTGTCATGGGAGCCTCAGAAGAGCGCTGGGGACTGATGGTTTTGCCCTTCCCTCAGGTTCCCATCGTCCCCATAGTCATGTCATCCTATCAAGACTTCTACTGCAAGAAGGAGCGCCGCTTCACTTCGGGTGAGGGCCCCAAGCAGGTCTGGGGTTGGGGGTGGCCAGAAAGGCCAGGCGAGAGGCCGGGAGGACATCCCTGAGAGGCAGGGGCTGGTCAGTGTCAGAACTGTGAGGTGTCCACAGGATCATCCAATGTGACCCCCACATCCAGCCATAAGTCCTCAGGAAGCGCCCCCCAGACCCAGCTAGATGGCTAATGTTTGCTGCCTCCAAGAGGGGCTGTTACTGCCTGGCAGGAAGGACAAGTCCGAGTGTGCAAAGCTGTAACTTTCGGCAGTAATTGCTAAACCGAGATGGTTGGGCTGGCAGGGTGCTGAGGGGGCGTCTGGACCTGGCCCCGGGACAGGCTCTGTGCAGGACCGGGCGGCAGTTGGCAAGCTGAGGGGCAGTTGTCCAGGGCAGGGGCAAGAGAACTGAAAAGTTGGGGAGGGGAGTATGTAGCAGGAGCGCTCATACACCAGGCCCCACCCGTGGGCAGCAGCCTGGCAGACAGGCCATGATGTGCTCCCCCTCCCGCTCCCCCACAGGCCGATGTCAGGTGCGGGTGCTGCCCCCAGTGCCCACAGAAGGGCTGACCCCAGACGATGTCCCAGCTCTGGCCGACAGAGTCCGGCACTCGATGCTCACCGTCTTCCGGGAAATCTCCACCGATGGCAGGGGTGGCGGCGACTACCTGAAGAAGCCCGGAGGGGTGGGCGAGGCCCGGCTCTGAGCTCCCTTCCCATCTGCCCCCCACCTTCTCCACACCCACTAGCCCAGTGGGCCTGAAGCTGGGCCAAGCCCTCTTCCTCATCTCCCCTCTCCCCACTCGTTCTCCTCCTTGGAATCTTCAGCTCCTGAAGTGAATGTGGTTACAGCACCGCTCCCTGCCCCCCTCCCCAGTGCCCCCGCCCCACGGACTCTTGCCCAGGTGCAATCTCTCCTGACCCCCACCTTCTGTGCCATCTTGTCTGTGGGACAGTTGCCTCCCCCTCATCTCCAGTGGCTCAGCCTACACAAAGGTAGGAACACTCCATCCCGCCCCCAGCGGGCCCTCCTCCTTCGTGGTCTCTCGCGCTCCGCCCCACATTTGCCAGTGAAGTCATTCATTCTGTGGAACAGTTCCGCACTCCCAAGTCCAGTGGACACATCCGTTTATGAGGAGGACTCCTCACACTGCGGCTGGAGGCTGATGCCTGGACCGCTCCTCCCGGGCTCATCCCAGAAACATTCCTCCACCCTCCCCCTCCCTCCCGTGGAGCCTCCTGTCAGCGGAGGCTGGACTCTTCTCAGAGGTCTCATCCCTGCCCGCATCCAGGTGCCCAGGGTGGAGCACCTGGAGGCCAGTTTGGTCTCCACGTTTCTGCATCCCCTCATCCCCTTGGTACAGCTGTTCAGTGGTCCTGGCCCCAGCCAGCGCCCCCGCAGCCCCGCTGTACCACTCTAACCAGACGCGAGGGGAAGATGCAGACCCCAGGTGCTGCACCCACTTCTCCCTGGGGAAAGGGACTGGACCCTGGCGGGAGGGGATGGGAGGGCTTTTAATTTATTTCTCTTTTCTTTTGAGGCTTCCCCTCTCTGAGCCAGTTTTCATTTCCTCCCGGTGGCATTAGCCACTCCCTGCCTCCCACCCCAGACCTGTGCCCACAACCAGGGAGGTGGGCTGGGAGCAAAAGGAGAGGGTGGGACCCAGTTTTGTGCGGTTGATTTTTATTAATTATCTGGATAACAGCAAGAAACCAAGAATAAAGATTGAGAGAGATCTGGGCACTTTCTGGCTGTGTTTGTTAAGGAGTTAAAAAAGCAGTCCTCACCCAGGCGTCTGCCCCAGCGGGCAGACTTGGAGGTGGGCCAAGACAACCTGCCCTCCTCCTGTCTTCAGTTTTCCAAAGTGTCCACTGTTCATTGCTCCTTAGGGGCAGATACCCTTATCTGCAGCTCCCCAGCTGGCCAATCCCAGAGGATTAGTGGATCCAGTTTCTGTATAAATTAGGGGGGCAGGGGCCCTGCAGAAGCACCTTATCTCCGCCGACTGAGGCCTGGGCCCAGGCTGTTGTCCTCACAGGAGCCTGGTTAATGACAAGGGGACAGGCAGACACATTGACTATGGATTCTTGGATGCCTGGAGTGGGCCCTGGACACTGAAGAGATTGACAGTGTCACTTAACAATAAATGGAACCACTGAGTTGGAGACAGGGTACCAGAAGAAGGGGTGGGTAAAGCGTGGAAATCTGGGGAAGGTGTGGGCTGAGTGAGTGCAGGGGAAGGGTTTTGTTTGTTTTTGTTTTTTTGTCTTTTTAGCACCGCACCAACGGCACATGGAGGTTCCCAGGCTAGGGGTCTAATCGGAACTGTAGCTGCCCGCCTAAGTCAGAGCCACAGCAACACGGGATCCGAGCTGCGTCTTCCACCTACACCACAATTCACGGCAATGCCAGATCCTTAACCCACTGAGCGAGGCCAGGGATTGAACCTGCAACCTCATGGTTCCTAATCAGATTTGGTAACCACTGAGCCACGATAGGACCTCTGGGAATGGGTTTTGGAAAATAGAAAACCCAGTGGGGGAAAGGTGTCTGATATGGAGGAGCTAGAGGCTGTTGTTGGGAGATGAGGGTCCCAGCAGAGAGAGGCAAGAGGACTCACAGGCGCCTAGCTTCTCCTCCAGCAGCAGCACCTGGTCACTGAGAGACTCGATCCGGTCGCCCCGGCCCCACAGCTCTGCCACCTGTTCGGGCTGCAGCTCTTCAGGCGGCATGGGCAGCACGGCTCGGACCCAGGCCCCAGCCTGACCTGCCCACTACAAAGGAAGAGGCACCTCAGGGTGTTGGGGATGAGGTCCGCCCCGCTCTGCAGCCTTAACCCCAGACATCTCCGCACACCTGCTCCAGCCGCTCCAGGCGCCCTCGCAGCTCGCGGATCTCCCGCCTCAGAGCACGATCTTCACGTCCAGCTTCCCGAACTGGGACAAAGGAGAGCGAGCATGACCACCGCCCTGGCCCTGACCCCAACGCACTCGGCACGCCCCCTGCTCCCACCCACTCACCAGCCACACTGAGGATGCTGGCACTGGTTGGGGGCTCTGAGGCCCCTTCTGCGCAAGTGCGCCCATCGGGGCCCAGCACCAGGCCGTGGGGGCAGCCACAGGTGAAGCTGCCTGCCGTATTGTGGCACCGGTGAGAGCAGAGAGTGACGCCAGTTCTACATTCATCCACGTCTAGTTACCGGAAAGAGGAGGGGGGCTGAGAGGGCGGGGCGGGAGGTCCCGGCCCCACCCCTGAGGGAGGGCGGGCCGACTCACCCACGTGACAGTGCCTCCCCCCCCAGCCCGGGGCGCACTCGCACTGGTCCGGCCGCACGCAGACGCCTCCGTTTTGGCAGGGCTTGGCGCAGATGGCTGCGGGCGCAGGACGTGGGATTCAGAACCGGGCAGACTGCCTGGCTCCCCAGCCCGGCGGGGCGAACCTCCCACGAGGCCTAGGAAGATCCAACCTCACCTTCATCACAGGTGAGCGCCCCGGGATGCCGCTTTTTCCAGCCCTGGCAGCACACGGCGTGGGTCTGCTGCACTTCTCTCCGCACCTCCCGCCAGGCCACGCGGTAGGTGGTCCTGGAACACAGCGCCGGGCTCTGGACATTGGCACATGGGTCCCGGTCCCGGTTCTTGGGGTTCCTCTTGAGAGACCCCGGAGTCCAGGCTCCCCATCCCTCACCTGTAGGTGCTGCAGACACGCCTTCCAGGGCACAGGGTCAAGTAGGGCTTATATACCGGTTGGCTGTAGGACTCGTTGTAACGGAGTGGAACCACCAGCGTCTGCCTGGAGCAGACCCCCTGACTGCGCCCGTGCCGGAGAAGGTGAGAGACACTGAGTGGGCCAGGCCCTGGAGAGCCAGGAGCCCCCCACTTCCCTTCAGGCTCCACCGAGGCCCACCCTCCCTAGAAATGACAGTCTCACCCCCATTCCGAACTTTGTTTTGCCCCGTGAAGCCCCACCTCCAGCAGGTTTCATGAAGACCTCACCCCTGGCCCTGCCCCCTCTGTTGTCACCTCTCTTTGAAGGAGCCACCCTTGGCCCCCTGGCCTGACATCAGTAGCAGGAGGAATGAGAGTCCACCTAAGAGGGTGTGCAGCTCAGCCCTGGACCCCATGATTCTCCTTAATTCCAGACTCTTCAGCTGCAGGCAAGAAGAGGTTAATGAAGGCCCTTCCCTTCCCCAGATAACTTCTCCAGCTCCAGCTCTTCTAAGAACAATCTGCGGGTGCCCTTTAAGGGGGCCAGGACATTCATTTGCACACTTGCATTGGCCAGGATTGTCTACACCTGCACGTACATTTAACTCACACCACCTTCGTTTAGCACATCACGGTGCCTGCATCATCCGACAAGCACACACCCCGACAACGCTCCCTCCATCTCCCTTCATGACCCTCCTATCTCGAACCTCCTCTCCTCTATCCTCATCTTCTCACCTTCAAAATCTCAGTTCTCATCATGCCACACTTGTGCACAAACCCACACACCCGGAAACCCTACCTTTTTTTTTTTTTTTTAATTTTATTTTTTTGCTCTTTAGGGCTGCACCCGCGGCATATGGAGGTTCCCAGGCTAGGGGTCTATTTGGAGCTACAGCTGCCAGCCTATGCCACAGGCACAGCAACGCCAGATCTGAGCTGCATCTGCGACCTACACCACAGCTCACGGCAACGCCAGATCCTTAACCTACTGAGCGAGGTCAGGGATCGAACCCGCAACCTCATGGTTCCTAGTCGGATTCTCTTCCGCTGCTCCGCGACAGGAACTCCCAGAAACCCCACCTTAAACATGTTTCTTCTACCCTCACACCCCACAGCACCACTCACCCTGGACCCACTCCCCTCCCCTCCAACACCACCCCCAAATGCACACGCACTCTAAGACTCTGAGTGATCCTACTCTTTCCCCACTGACTTTCTCTCCCCACCTGTCTGTGCCTCTGTCCGGGAGACTTCAGGCCGACCAGCCTCAGCAGTAGCAGCTCAGACTGGTGGGCGGGCTACGAGGGCTGCAAGGGAGAGGAGGGGCGGGCAGACAGAGCCCTCCCATTCCTGTCCCCTCCCGCAAGCCTCCTACACAGTTTGAGCTTGGTCCATTCAGTGGAGGCCAAATCCCGCTACCTTCACCTCCAGCCGAGCAAAGGGCGCCCTAGAAGTCTCGTCTCAACCCTCTGCGGCCCCTTATTTCTGGACCTCTCCCAGATCAGCAGAGGCTGCTGGCTTTATACCGCCAGCAGTACCTCTGGCGCTTGTCCCCTGCCCTTCAACCCAACACAGACCGGGGAACTGGGGGGCAGGGAGAGGCGGGGAACTGGGGGGCAGGCAGAGGCAGAGAACAAAGTGGGTCAGGTCATGGGAGAGAAAGCAAGCTCGCCGAGGAAAGAGAGAAGGGGACATCACAAAGGGGCGAGGGAGGGGGGCTGCCCAGGGCACTGAGGGCAAAATTGCCCCATTTCTTGATGACATTTGTGAGGGCCTTGGGGGGAGGGGGGCAGAGTTGAGTCAGCTGCCGCCCCCCATGCCAGAGCAGACAGGGCCTTATTGTCTCCACCAAGATTCCTTCTCTCAAGGAAGAGGAGGCTCATTGTGCAGCCCCTCACCCAGCTCTGGCCTACAAAGGTCGAAAAGGGGCGCAGCAAATGCCCACCCTGACCCTTAGCCCCCTCGTCTAGCCTGGGGGTGGCTGGCACATTCCACCCATGAGGCTGGGGCTCAAACCACTGGCGCCCTGGGCTCAGCCCCCTATCATAGGCTAGGACAGGAAGAGAATTGTCCACAGCAGGAAAGAACCCGCAGAGAATCAGGAACCCACAGAGAATGGGCATTGAGAGAGCGGAAACACCAAGGGGGTCCCACCCCAGAGCAGTTATCCGGGCACCCAGGCCTCAGGCCCTCCCTCCCCACCCTCCTTGGGGAGCCAGGTCCCCTTCACCTGGAAATGAGTCAAGCCACACTGAGTAAATGATACTTTATTTCCATAAATACAGGAGTGACACCCATTCAAGGGTAGCTAAAAGAGGGGCTGGAGCCTTAAAGAAACGAGGCTTCCAGAGGGCGCCCCAATACTGAGCATAGGGACTGGGGGAATCCCCAAACCTGAGATGGGCCTCGCAGGCCACAGATATTCCCCAACACTGACACTTCAAGAATGGAACTGTCCCCATAGGGGAGCCTCAGAACCCCACTGTCATGGGTGGTCCTTCCTGGGGGTCGGGAGCTCACAACAGGGGAGTTCAGACGGAAAGGGGACATGGGGAAACAGAAGCTAAAAATGTCCTGAGTGGCCTGGAAGGAGACCCCTGTGGTGGGCAGGGGCTGGGTTTGCCTCCTACACAGCCAGAGACGAAGGAGCAGCAGCAGGAGGAGCAGCCCCAAGTTAAAAACCTGATTTCTCACTTCCCAACCTTGGCCTTGGGAGGGTGGGAGAGCACAGTGCAACCCCCCAACTGAGAGGACATGAGATGGAGGAGGCCAGGCCTTGTCATTCACAGAAGAGCAGAGGAAGGGATTCTGGGAGCCCGGGTTGGTGGGGGCAGTGTGGGAGCAATGAGGTTGGTCACAGGCACACCAGGGCCTGACGTCCGAGCTCCCACCTGGTCTCTGGGCTGGGAAGTCCTGGAGGGAATCCGTCAGGAGAGCCAAGGTTCCATGCAGGTCTCATAAAGGGTACGGTTGGAGTGCCAGGCCGTGTGGGAGATCCCAGCCATTGGACACCTCACTATGGCCCCCCGGGCCAAGAGAGTCTTCAACCCAAAAGAATCACGAAGATAAACCTTGAAAGGGGGCGAAGGGGCATGGAAGAAAGACACAGGGAGAGACAAAGTGAGTTCCTGCAGGCGTCCCAGTCCCCCTCCCCACAGGGTGAACCCTTCAGCTGAGGCAGATCGGGCTACAGGCAGGTGGGACAGCGCATGCAGAAAGGGGAAGTAATTCCAGGGGACTCACCAGTTGCTCTTCCATCTCCAAGACCGTCTCATTTGCATCATAGAAACCAAAGAAGCTACAAAGAGATGGGGAGTGAGGGGGAGAAGATCATGAGGCAGGCTGGGGCCATCAGAACCTGATGGCCTACTGGGGTCACAAGGAGGCAACAAGGGCTCTCAAAATGTTTAACTGGGTATCATGCACCTCGTGAGGGGATGCACTGAGGACACAGCATTGCTTCTGCCTATCCCCATCAAATAAGCATAACCTGAATCCAATCACGAGGAAATAGCCAACAGACCCAAACCTAGGAACATTTGATAAAATGGATGGCTCATATGCTTCAAAAATATCAATGTCGGAGTTCCGGTCGTGGCTCAGCAGAAACAAATCCGACTAGTAACCATGAGGTTGCGGGTTCCATCCCTGGCCTTGCTCAGTGGGTTAAGAATCTGGCATTGCCGTGAGCTGTGGTGTAGGTCGCAGATGCAGCTCAGATCTGGCATTGCTGTGGCTGTGGCGTAGCCCCGGCAGCTATAGCTCTGATTAGACCCCTAGCCTGGGAACCTCTGTATGCTGTGGCTGTGGCCCTAAAAAGACAAAAGACAAAAGAAAAAAAAAAAAAGATAGAGACTAAAGAAACATGACAACCAAATGCAACACATGATCCTGGATTGGATGTTGCACAGGATTTTTTTTGTATGAGGACAATGCGGGGGGGGGGGGGAGCTTTTTAAATTAATTTGACCTCAGTCTACAGAAATTCTGTTTATTTTGACTTTATAATATTAGGAAACAACTAAAACACGAAATTTTAGAAAACATCAGAAAGGACACACAGTATAGTAAATAATTATTAGTCAAATCATGACCAGAAAGCCCCTATCGTTTCTCCCTGCAAATGTGTGAGTCTATTTTGGAAGCCTGCTTGCAATGCAGAATTCCAGTAAGCTGAAGTGGCATTATAACCAAACTTAATATGCGTTTATAGTTATTATAGTTATTGATGTTACTTTTTTTTTTTTTTTTTTGGTCTTTTTGCTATTTCTTGGGCTGCTCCTATGGCATATGGAGGTTCCCAGGCTAGGGGTTGAATCGGAGCTGTAGCCACTGGCCCACGCCACAGCCACAGCAACGTGGCAGACTACACCACAGCTCACGGCAACGCCGGATCGTTAACCCACTGAGCAAGGGCAGGGACCGAACCCGCAACCTCATGGTTCCTAGTCGGATTCGTTAACCACTGTGCCACGATGGGAACTCCTGACATTACTTTTTACAAAAATAATAGAATCGGGCAGTTGGGAACATTTGAATAAGGTCTACCAAGTACTGTATCGATGTTAATTTCCCAATTTTGAGAATTGTGGATATGTAAAAGAATGTCCTATACAGAGGAAATAGATGCTGACATACTGAAGCTTTAAGGGTAAAGAGACATCATGTCTGCAACCTACTCTCAAATGGCTCACACACATGTTCAGAGAAATACATACAGAAAGGAAGAGAAAGGAAAGGAAGCTAATGTAAACTTGGTAAAAATGTTCACATTTGGAAATCTAGGTGAAGAGCATATAAAATTCTTTGTACTACCTTGGTAATTTATTTATTTATTTATTTATTTTTATCTTTTCCTAGGGCTGAACCTGTGGCATATGGAGGTTCCCAGGCTAGGGGTCTAATCAGAGCTATAGCTGCCGGCCTACACCACAGCTCATGGCAATGCTGGATCCTTAACCCATTGAGCAAGGCCAGGGATTGAACCTGCAACCTCATGGTTCCTAGTCAGATTTGTTAACCACTGCGCCACGACGGGAACTCCAAAAAAAAAATTTAAAAATAAAAAGGTCTTAATGTTTTCTGTTTGTTTTGTTTTGTTTTGAGCCACAGCCACACCAGATCCTTAATCCACTGAGTGAGGCCAGGGATCAAGCCCACATCTTCATGGATACTAGTCAGGGTCCTAACCCCCTCCACAACAGGAACTTATGGCCTTAACATTTTTAAAGTTAAGAATATTTAACTGGCATTGGGCACTGAGTGGACCCTGGCCATGAATAGCTGAACAAATAACATTTGTTATTAACAAGAGTGTTAAGTCCAATGGGCCTTGGGAAAAAAGGAGAGGCCACTCCCCTAGTTTTAGAGCAACAACAAAGGCTTTGGGGTGATTTCCGTGGACTAGGTAAGGCTGCCCCCAGTAAATGGTACAGCAAGAGCAACACAGAGGTAAAGCCTGGGCAGGACATGGGGGTGTTGGGTTGGAGGCCTGGAGGCCATTGGTTCTTTTTGTTTTTGGTTTTTAGGGCCGTAGCGACGGCATATGGAGGTTCCCAGGCTAGGGGTCAAATCGGAACTGTAGCTGCCGGCCTACGCCACAGCCACAGCAACATCAGATCCGAGCCCTGTCTGTGACTTACACCATAGCTCACGACAACGCTGGATCCTTAACCCACTGAGCGAGGCCAGGGATCGAACCTGCAACCTCATGGTTCCTAATTGGATTCGTTTCTGCTGCGCCCCGACAGGAACTCCTGGAGGCCATTGTTGAAGGGTTAGATTTCACAAGGCACAGGAGAGCAAGAGGGGCACAAAGACATGGATTTGAACTCCAGCCCTGCCACACACTCCCCCCTGTGTGTGGTGGATCATGTTGCTTTTCTTCTTTGTCCTGTGTAAGAATAGCTCCTTTGTAGAAAGGAAGGAAAACTGTGGTTAAGTCGTCTGCCTGACTCCACTACTCTCTAACTCTATGAATGTAGGCAAGTTATTTAATCTCTTTGTACTTAAGTTTCTTTATATGTCAAAAGAGGATAATAGTATTACTCTGTAGGCTTGTTGTGAGGATTAAATGAGCTTATTTGAAAAGTACTTAGAATAATGGCTTGGGACATAAAAGGTGCTATATAACTTTGAGATACTATTATCTTCAGAGGATTGTAGTAGATGTGAAATGAGATAAAAATAAAGCCCATCACAAACAATTATAAGGCATGTTACTCCTTCACTCAAAACCCTCTAGGAGTTTTGTGGTGCAACAGAAATGAACTGACTAGAAACCGTGGGATTGTGGGTTCGATCCCTGGCCTCGCTCAGTGGGTTAAGGATCCAGCGTTGCCATGAACTGTGGTGTAGGTTGCAGAAGAGGCTTGGATCCTGCATTGCTCTGGCTGTGGTGTAGGCCGGCAGCTGTAGCTCCAATTAGACCCCTAGCCTGGGAACCTCCATATGCCACAGGTGCGGCCCTAAAAAGCAAAAAAAAAAAAACAAAAAAAACAAAAAACAACCCTCCAATGTGTTCCTCTCTCACTCAGAATAAAAGAAATCGGGCCAGGGAGAGGCAGGAATGAGGGAGTTATTACCATTCCTTAAACAGTGAGGGGTTTCAGTTTGGGAAGAAGAAAAAAGTTCTGGAGATGGTGGAGAAGGTTACACCAGAATGTGAATGGACCTGAAGCCACCTAACTCTACACTGAAAAATGGTAAATTTTATGTGTATTTTATGGTTTGGGTTTTTTTTTTTTTTTTTTTTTTGGTCTTTTTTAGGGCTGCACCCGTGGCACATGGAAGTTCCCACGCTAAGGGGTCAAACTGGAGCTGTAGCTGCTGATCTACACCACAGCGACAGCAACGCCAGATCTGAACCATACCTGAGACCTACACCACAGCTCATGGCAACGCCGATCCTTAACCCACTGAGCAAGGCCAGGGATTGAACCCGAATCCTCATGGATACTAGTCATGCGTTAACAGCTGAGCCACAAAGGGAATTCCAAATTTTATGTACATTTCAGAAAAAAACAAACAAAGGCCTTACTGTGTCACATAGAGGCTCTCTGTGAGTTCCCGTTACAGCTCAGAGGGTTAAGAATCTGACTAGTATCCATGAGGATGCAGGTTCGATCCCTGGCCCCATCCAGTGGGTTAAAGGATCCAGTGATGCGGTATAGGTCGCAGACATGGCTCAGATCTGGCGTTGTTGTGGCTGTGGCATAGGCCAGTAGCTACAGCTCCAATTTGACCCCTAGCCTGGGAACTTTCGCATGCTGAGGGAATGGCCCTAAAAAAAAAAAGAAAAAAAGAAAAACAGGCCATCTGTAATTGGCTCCTTGCTATCTCTTTCACCTCCTCTCCCACCCTCTCCCCAGCTCCCTGCACTCTAGCCACATGGGCCTCCTTATTCTTCACATCTGCCCCAGGGCCTTTGCAGGTACTACTCTTTTTCCTGGGCTGTGTCCCCCAGATTGTTGCATGGCTCCTTTGCTCACTTCCTTCAGTCTTTGCAACTCTTCCAGGACTCTCTGGCCACTACCTAAAATAGGTGCCAGTCATCCTCTAAGCCCTTACCCTGCTTTATTTTATCACCACCTGACATACATATTGATACTTTTCTTTTTTTTATGGCCACACTTGTGGCACATGGAAGTTCCCAGGCTAAGGGTTGAATCAGAACTGCAGCCGCCAGCCTATACCACAGCCACAGCAATGCCAAATCCGAGCCACATCTGCAATTGCATCTGCTTGTGGCAATGCCGGATTCTTAGCTTACAGCGTGAGGCCAGGGATTGAACCTGCATCCTCATGGCTACTACATCAGGTCCTTGACCCACTGAGCCACAACAGGAACTCCCACATTTACATTTACTATCTGTCTCTCTCTCTTTTTTTTTTAGGGCCTCACCCTCGGCATATGCAAGTTCCCAGGCAAGGGGTTGAATTGGAGCTGTAGCTGCTGGCCTACACCGCAGCCACAGCAACACAGGATCCAAGCCTCATTTGCGACCTACACCATAGCTCACGGCAACGCCAGATCCTTAACCCACTCGGCAAAGCCAGGGAAAAAGAGTAGCATCTGCAAAGTGCTCATGGATCCCAGTCAGGTTAGTTACTGCTGAGCCACTCTGGGAACTCCCCTATTTACATTTATTATCTGTTTCCCCCACTGGAATGTAAGATAAGTAATAACATGGATTTCTCTTTCATTTACTGCTTACCCCCAGGGCCCAGAACAGGGCCTGGGCACACAGTGCTCAGTGAGTATTTGTTGAGTGATTAAAGCAGATCTGGTGACATTTCAGATCAGAGGCAGGCACACAGTGCCATGGAGCCAGGGATTTTCCAGGAGTAGGAGAGAGGGGACAAGGCTGGAGGCTATTTCAGGAGTCCGGTTAAGTAAAAGAGGTGGTGGGAAATGTGATTCAATGGCATGGACACACATTTTGTACCCATGTCAATTTCCTGGTTTTGATACTGTGCTATAGTAGTTACATAGGATGCAACCATTGGGGGGAACTGGACAAAGGAGACACAGGACCTTTCTAAACTATCTTTGCAACTTCCTGTGAATTTGTAAATATTTCAAAGTTAAAAGTTTTTCCAGGAGTTCCTGTTGTGGCTCAGCAAAAATGAACCTGACTAGTATCCATGAGGATGTGGATTCTATCCCTGGCCTCGCTCTGTAGGTTAAGGATCCAGCTTTGCCGTGAGCTGTGGAGTAGGTCGCAGACAAGACTGGGATCTGTGTTGCTGTGGCTGTGGTGTACGCCAGCAGCTGCAGCTCGGATTCGAACCCTAGCTTAGGAGCTTCAAGATGCTGTACCTGGGCCCCTTAAAGAAAGAAAGAAAAGGTTTTTCCAAAGGGGGCATGGTAGGGATGGAGAGGAAGCAGAGTCAGCAGGGCTTATCGACTGGCTAGATACAAGAGGTTGGGAGATGACTCCCAGGTCTTGGTCTTGGGTGGCAAGAGGGATGGTGAGGGTGTTCCCTGAACAACAGGAGGAACAGGCTAGTTTTAGAAATGAGATAAAGATTGGTGGGGGCTGGGGGTGTCCTTTAGCCAATCTTCATACAGTCCCTTATTACCTGGACTGCCAGGGGGTAATGACACCATCATCAGGGCCCCCAATCAGCACCAGGCGGCCCACACGAAGAAAGTTCTTCCGCCAAGCTGCAGGATGGGAAGAAGAGAGCCTGAGTCAGTCACCAGGGTCAGGCCACGCTGGAGAGGGGAACATGGGGGGTGGGGGGCAGGGGTCAGAGAAGCAGAAAAGGAGACCTCTGTAGGAGCCTGGGCTCTTACCAGTAGCATTGGGATGGTCTCTTTCCCCATTGATCAGGGCCAGAAAACTGCTGGCATTGAGGTACAAGTCATCATGATGGGGGTCTGGGGACAAAGAGCAGGTGGAAAGATTGTCAGAGAAGCAGGGCGAGGAGGCAAGACCAGACAGAGGATGGGAGACCCATCAGGAGGCTAGAGTAATAGACGGAGTGACTAGTAATATAATGGTAGTAATAATAATAATTTTAAACATGATAGCAAACATCTTTTCCTACACCTATTAAGAGCCAGATGCTTTTCAAAGCACATTATGTTTATTTATCTTTGGGAATTCTCTTGTGGTGCAGCAGGTTAAGGATACAGCATGGTCACTGCAGCAGCCCAGGTTGCTGCTGTGGTGCAGGTTTGATTCCCTGGCCCAGGAACTTCCAAATGTCGTGTGATGCGGCCAAAACAAGATTTTTTAATTTAACCCTCATAACCACTCTATGTACTATATTATTATTTTACAGATAGGGAAAACCGAGTCACAGAAAGGTTGAGTAACTTGCCCAAAGTCATCCAGCAGGGCAAGCCTTCAAACTCAAGTAGTCTGGACCCAGCATCCACGGTCTTTAAAACTATACCAGGCGTTTGCAAGCTATGACTCATTAGCTAAAGCCACTTCACTGCTTCTTTCTCTAAATAAATTTTTCTTTTTTGCTTTTTAGGGCCACACCTGCAGCATATGGAAGTTCCCAGGCTAGGGGTCATATCAGAGCTACAGTTGCCAGCCTACACCACAGCCACGACAACGCTGGATCCACTCTGCATCTGCAACCTACACCACAGCTCACAGCAACACCAGATCACTGACCCACGGAGCAAGGCCAGGGACTTGAACCCTCATCCACATGGATGCTCATCAGATTTGTTTCTGCTGCACCACAACGGGAACTCCTGTAAGTAAATTTTTACTGGAACACAGACACACTAATTCACTTACATATGGTCTATGGCTGCTCTCTCAGTACTGTGGTACCACACTGTGGCAATACATGGGTTGTGACAGAAACTATATGGCCTGCAAAACCAAAAATGTTTCCTATCTGGCCCTTTAAGGGTAAAGTCTGCCAACCCCTGCAACAGATCATAGTCTCTGCTCTCTAAAATGATACACATGAAACATTTGGTTTCTGTTCTTTCTTTTCCTTTTCTCTTTTCTTTTTTAAATTGGCTGCACCTGGGAGTTCCTGTTGTGGCACAGTGGAAATGAATCCGACTAGGAAACATGAGGTTGCGTATTCAGTCCCTGGCCTTGCTGTCTTGCAGATGTGGCTCGGATCATGTGTGGCTGTGACTGTGGCTGTGGCTGTGGCTGTGGCTGTGGCTGTGGCTGTGGTGTAGGCCGGTGGCTACAGCCTGATTGGACCCCTAGCCTGGGAACCTCCATAGGCCACGGGTGCGGCCCTAAAAAGACAAAAGACAAAATAAATAAATAAATAAATAGGCTGCACCCGTGGCATGAGGAAGTTCTAGACCAGGGATCAGACCTGCCACACAGTGGTGCCCCAAGCTGCTGCAGTGACAATGCCAGGTCCTTAACCTACTGTGCCACAAGAGAACTCCACACATAAAGTATTTTGGGTTTTTCTGTTGGTTTGTTTTTTTGGGTTTTTTTTGCTTTTTAGGGCTGCACCCGTGGCATAGGAAGCTCCCAGGCTAGGGGTCAAATCGGAGGTGTAGCCAATGGCCTATACCACAGCCATGCCAGTTCCTTAACCCACTGAGCGAGGCCAGAGATCACACCCACGGCCTCATGGATACTAGTTGAGTTCGTTACCGCTGAACCATAACGGAACTCCTATTTTGAACAGTGCCTGTTCACATAGTAAGTGCTCAATAAATGCAAGTTATCATTACTATTGCTGCTGGTCATGGCAGAGGTAGGAGCAGCAGGCCCACCCTCCAGGATGCCCTTTCCATTGTTCCATGAAGGCCCCAGTTCGGCATGCCCTACTCACCGTGCCAGTAATTGCAGATGGAGAATTCCTGGCCCCAGGGGCTATAGCAGATCCGGTAGAGGTTAGACCTCATGGAGGTAGGGAATAGCCACTTCAAATAGTCCGTGTCTGGCAAGAGAACAGCAGTGCCAAGTGGCCCCAAACTTTGTGCCCTCAAAACTCAGGGCCCCCCTATGGAGCCCACAGTGCCCACTTACCTCCATACTGTCCCATCTGTGGAGAGGAGAGAGAGATGAAAGAGTCCACATTGTGTTCATCCATCACAGAGAGCAGTGCCCGGCACACCAGGCCCCCTGCAGGCAGAACACGACATTGGGCAGGGACTTGGGGACAGCCAGGCCAAGAGTCCCCCCACTCCGCACCCTCCCCCACACACATTATGGACATAAAGGAAACCAAGGCCCAGAGCAGACCACACACCTTGGGTCAAAAGCTCCCACATGGTGTGAGTGACAGAGCCAGAATTTGATTCTGGGTCTTTGGACTAACTCTAGGCTGCTTTTTACTGTCCCCATATCCCTTATGTCATGGGGAAAGAAAGGGACAGCAGTGCAGGAAGCCTCCCTCCCACTCAGGACACACACAGAGGTAAGACCCAGGTGCTAAGGGAAGTCAGAAAGGGAGGGCTCAAGTACTGGGCCCCTGGCTGAAGCAGTGTAGTTCAGAAAAGGGAACACCAGGCAGGGTCGCTCTGATAAGGATCAAGCCTCAGACAGGGCTTAGGAGTTGGGGTGGGGGGGTGCCTACCCTGCGAGTAGCAGATGAGATGCACCCCTTGAGGGGCCTTTGCCATGATGGGGGCCACAGCCTCTCGGAACCCTTGCACCTGTTCCCACAGGGGCCGCAAACTCTCTCTCCCATCGAAGAGATCAAGCACTGTCACCACAGTTCCGGGATGTGTCTGTGGGAAGGGGGCACTGCTGCAAGCGGGGACGGACTGCAAAGCCCGGACGTCCACACCGTCCCCTGGCCAGCGCCCGCATGCCTATCGTGCCCTGCTAGAACCAGGGCCCTCGTCCCCCAACTTTCTCCACGCCACCACCAGCTCCCCGAGGAAGCCCAGCTTTCAGTTCCTCATTCTCCTTTCCCAGTCACTGTGGACGCCTCCAACGCCCACAACCCGGTGTCCCCTGCCAGACCTCGTTGATGTATTCCAGCAGGTGGCGGAAGCTGTACGAGCTGTCAAAGAGCCCATGCACCACGATGACCGGCTTGTAGGAAACCCGGTGGGGCGCAGGGGCTGCCGGCAGTAGCAGCAACAGCAGGAATGGCAACAGAAGCAGGAATCCCGCCGGTGGGAGCCGCAGCCCTTGGAGCCCCAGCATGCTGCCGCCTGAAAAGAGGGCGATGAGGGCCTGTGAGAGAGATGACAACACCCCCTTCCCTACGGAACAGACGCCGGCAATCCAGCATCCGTCGCCCGTTCCCATGCTAGGTCCTAGTCGCAAAATATCTTTCACTCCAGTCCTCTCCCCGCAAACACACCCCCCTACAACGTAGTAGACGCACCAATGCGCACCCAAGCCCCGCCCCCAACTCAGCGGGGACTCGGTCCCTAGGCCCAGGGTCTTCCTAAAGCATCGTCCCAGCCGTACAAGACCGAGGTTTTGCAAAAGAGACCCCAGAGCAGCAGCGCGGGACCCCAGGAGGGTGCAAACTCCCACCTGGCCTGGGTCCGTGAGCCTCTCTCCGCCCGCTGTTTACCTCCCCCTAGCTTGGAACGCACGTGGGGGAGGGGAAGGGTGTAAGGAGACCGCGCGCAGGGGAATGACGGATGGGAGATGGGTGGCTGCTCGGGGTCGCGCTTAGCCGTCACGTCCGGGGCTTTCCCTAGCAACCGTACCAGCGTCCCCCGCAACGCAGGCCCGAGACAGGAGGGGCAATGGGACAATCCATTGCGCCCTAAGAGCGGGGGGGGGGAATAGGCGGAGCGAACCATTTAGACTGGTGGGGAGAGAAAAAAGCGGCGAACAAGCTGGGAATTGAGAGAAGGCCTCTTCGGGCCCTGCGGCAGCAGCGACCTAAGGATCCCATTTCCCGGCCTTGATTAGCCCTAGTTCCCAAATTCAGGCGTCCGGCTGCGCATCAGAACACGAAGTTCTCTTTCCCCAGGGAGGCGCTGGGGAAACAGTCTGGAGGAGCAGTCCGCATTTCGCCGTCCGCCAGTTGAGGGCTGGTTAGCCCAGGCAGACCCAGCCCCCAGCCCCTTCCCACCCGCCCCAGGTCTGCGTCTTACAACTCTTCATCCTGAAGTGCTTGTAGCGCCCTTGTCTCCAGAGACGAGGAGAGTCCTCGAGGCCTCTCGGGGTAAAGTGTGGCTTGGCTCAAGTTCTCCTACCCTACTCCACTCCGCTGCCCCTCTACGACCCACCCCCCAAGGGGCGGAGGGCCCCTGGGGCAGCTCTGACTCAAGCTCGCGTGGTTTTCGGACCAGTCTTTCAACTTGAGCGACCCCCAAACCTCGTCCCGGACTTGGAGCTCTTTGTGGGCGGCTCCTTACTCAGACCCTCCCACTCGGTCGGGACTTCTGAACTCCAGGCGTCCTGCACCTTTGCCCCTGTAGCCCCGCCCGATACCCAGGTGCCGGGTTAGGGCTTTTACTTAGCATTTAAAGACTTTTTCCTTGATAAAAAGAATTTCGCAGCTCCTCTGAATTCTTGCCTCTGTTCACTTTGCGTCTGAAGTCTCTCCTCAGATGCCAAACCAAACTGCATCCTCAGTTGTGTAGACTGAGGTTAGGGCAGCCGTAGGGGGTTAGGGGCGTTAGAAACCAAAACGATCGGCATGCAGCCGCGATCTAAATCTCTGGCGCCTGGGGCTGGCCCAGGCTAAGCGCCTCCGTCACAGCTCTGTAGTCTTCGCCTGGACTCAGCTTGAGAGAGCGACTGCCTCTGGCGGGGGCTGGAATGTCTAAAGGGGGAAGGTGGGGTGGGTAACAATGATTCCTGGCTCTGTTTTTGCAAAGAGCCCAACTCTGGTAAAGCTCGTAGACTGCTGATCTTCACCTCCCCTCCCCACGTACACGCTCCCGAGTTGCAATAAGCAAAATGAAAAGACTGCAATTACTGCGGTGCCCCCAGGTCGACTCAGACGGTGGCGCTGCGACTTGGCGGGGGTGGTGGGTGGACAGGATTTAAGGAATGGATCTGAACACGGAGGGCCCTGGAAACCCTAAGAAACACGATAAGCAAAGGGGAAAAGGAAATCAAGCATATATTCCCAAACCAAGCTTCCTAAAACGAGTGGTTGATTCTCCCACTCCTCCCAAAACTCTTCAGCTCTTTCACCCTGGAGCAAGACGGTAGCCACGTATCTCCCCAAGCTTCCTCTCCGTCCTCCCTCCCCCCACCCCCACCGTACAACCGGCTCTACTACCTCAGAGGTGCCCTGGACCAGAGTCTCTCAATTTACCTCCCAATTCATCCCAGGCCAGGGTGGCTGGTTGAGGTCACAACCCTGGGAACTTTCAGGCCATTGCTGGTCTCAATTCTGCACGCGATTCTCTCGCATATGGTTCTCTCTCCTACGGAGGGGAAAACCAGGGCTAAGGACTTGGGAAGAGATCCTGAGGTCTTATAGGGAAGCTCAGGAGGGGGAGGCCTGACCGATGAACCAGATCCAGAGGGAACTGAGGTATTGAATCCACTGAGCACCTACTCGCTTCCTCCCACAGTATAATCACTACAGCCAGTCTTGGAGGGGAGGACTCTAGAGAGTTCTTTCTCCTTCCTTCCTTCTCTTAGTACCACCCGCCTTGCCTGGTCTTGCTTGCCTCCCTGTTTCCATGACAACTCCAAAGGAGCCCAAACTGGGGGCTTGAATGCCGGGGTGAGAGGAGGAGAGACATAATCCAAAAGCGGAGAGAGACCGAGTGGGGGTACATCTGAGAGGCTCCCCCTCCCGTCTCGGTCCCTTTAAGCTCCCCCCCTCCCTGCTTTTCCTCCGCCCCCCGCCGCCACTGTCTCCATCTCTCCATCTCTGCGCTGCTGCCGGCTGCGCAATCTGCGCACCCAGCTCCGGTGCTAGCCAGGGACCCCGACTCCAGACTCCAGCTGCACGGATCCTGTCCCAGCGAGATCGCAGGCATGTCATCTGAAAAGTCAGGTAGAAAACAACAACAAACCCTCCTGCCCTCTCCACTGTCTCCTGACTCCCCCCCCTTTAACCCTCCCTAGCGGATGGTTCTGTTTCATTCCCCTTCTATCCAGCTCTCCACTCACTCCCAACCCCCCTCTTCTTTCTCTAACCCTCCGTCCTCTTCCCTTCCTCCTGCCAGTCTCAGCCTCTGTCCCTTGCCAACAACATGGGTAGGGAGGCAGGTTGAGAGGGTGAGGGAAGTATAAGAGTGGCTTAGCATCAGCCAGGTACTGCATGGATAGCATCATTGCAAGTGACAGATGGACAGATGACACTGGCTCACATGGAGACATCCAGAAGAGAAATAAGGAGAGATGATCAGATGGGGGTTGTCAGGGGAATTAAATCCAGAGGACTCTTCTTTAATCTGCCCTAAAAGAGGTACTGAGATTCCCAGAGACTAGGGCACCCCTCCCCACTGAAGGAATGGTAGAATGGAACATGTTACCCTACATGTGTTTATACAACTGTTGAACTGAGCCCATGTTAACACAGTGTTGCATGTCTACACATGTGCACGCACAGGACCAGCTCAGATAGGCAAGCCCAAAGGCAGTCATAAGCCAAGGAGGCTAGGAGATTGGGTCTGCAGGTTAAAGCTGGTGCCCACTGCTGAAGAAGGGAGAGAAGCAGGAGAGTTATGACCTCAAAACTAGATTGAAAAGAAGAGGGGGGGGTGAGGGGGTGATGGCCTAGATACAACACTTCTCCTGCCCCAAGAATGAGAGACGGCTTCTCACCCATCTCCTCTCTGTCTCTCCCATTATCTTTCTCCATCTCTGACCCTCTGTGTCTCCCCCTACCCCTCCTATTTCATCTGTCTGTCTTAACTGACCCCTTCCCCTCGCCTCTGCTCACTGCCCCCAGGCCTCCCCGACTCAGTCCCTCACACCTCCCCACCACCCTACAATGCCCCCCAGCCTCCGGCTGAACCTCCCGCCCCGCCCCCACAGGCAGCCCCTTCCTCGCACCATCACCATCATCACCACTACCACCAGTCCGGCACGGCCACGCTCCCGCGCTTAGGGGCAGGGGGCCTGGCTTCCGGGGCCACCGCTCAGCGTGGTCCCTCGTCCTCTGCCACCTTGCCAAGGCCCCCACACCATGCTCCGCCCGGCCCCGCCGCCGGGGCGCCCCCACCCGGCTGCGCCACCTTGCCCCGCATGCCACCCGACCCTTACCTGCAGGAGACTCGCTTTGAGGGCCCACTGCCCCCGCCACCGCCCGCCGCCGCCGCCCCGCCCCCGCCGGCGCCCTCTCATACTGCCCAGGCCCCGGGCTTCGTGGTGCCCACGCACACGGGAGCGGTGGGCACGCTGCCGCTGGGGGGCTACGTAGCTCCCGGCTACCCCTTGCAGCTGCAGCCTTGCACTGCCTACGTGCCAGTCTACCCGGTGGGCACGGTGAGTATGGGGCAGACAGGGCCGGGGGGAGGGAGGGGGGGTGGGGAAACGATGGAACAAGGACCTGGAATTGGGGACACACTAGGGGCTGGGGACCAGACGGTATTCTGGGACCAAGGGAGAGGTGGGACTAGGGAAAGGCCTGGGAGTGACTGGTGGTCGGTTGGCGTCAAAGACCAGGGTCTGGGAGGGGAAATAGGCTCAAAGTGCAGAGGAGATTTGAAAGGAGGAAACAACCTTCTTTCTCTGCCAGATGTGAAAAGTTGGTGGGCTCGGAGAGGGTTATGAGTGACCTCCTCTTCCTACAACCTTCTTTCCACAGCCCTATGCTGGCGGGACCCCGGGGGGAACGGGAGTAACCTCCACGCTCCCCCCGCCGCCCCAGGGCCCAGGGCTGGCCCTGCTGGAGCCCAGGCGCCCGCCTCACGACTACATGCCCATCGCAGTGCTGACCACCATCTGCTGCTTCTGGCCCACGGGCATCATTGCCATCTTCAAGGCAGTGCAGGTGTGTGTGTGGGGGGGAGGCAGAGTATGCAGAGGGGGGTTCACTAGATATTTCTTATTCCCAGAGAGTGCTGGACGTTATGGGAAGCATCTTAGAGGGAGGGTAGGGCTTGCAGCCAAGGTAGCAGCTCTCTGATTCGCTCTCCCCTACCCTCCCCTGCAGGTGCGCACGGCCTTGGCCCGCGGAGACATGGTGTCAGCCGAGATCGCTTCCCGAGAGGCCCGGAACTTCTCCTTCATCTCCCTGGCGGTGGGCATAGCAGCCATGGTGCTCTGTACCATCCTCACGGTAGTCATCATCATTGCTGCGCAGCACCACGAGAACTACTGGGATCCGTAAGGACACCCCTGGCCCAGCCCCACCCTGCGCCCCTCGACCGCCCAAGCGCGTTTTGCCGTCAAGCCCGGGATCCAATGGGGCGCCCGACACATCTGCTTCTGGGGCCACCGGACTTCGTTACATCCTAAACTAGGCCTCCACGGAAACTCTCGCCTTGCGAGCACGCTCCGAATCCAGTTCCTCAGGAACCCTGCCAAAACCCACACTAATAGGGCCTCCGCTTCCTGGGAATCCCCGCCAAAAGCCGGGCCCTCAGTCGCTCCAGGCCCACACCCCCTCTAAATGCAGCGCCCCCAGCCGCGCTCCCTCGGCCACTGCTCCCCCAGCCTGGAGATGGGTCCCTAAAGCCCCGCCTCCTCTATAGGCTCCGCCCCGGCTCTGACAAAACCCCGCCTCCAGGTCGGCAGGCTCCGCCTTCTTTTCTTCCCTGCGGGGTGATTCAGTCCGGTGATTGGGTTTGTGGCGCCAGGTCTCACCTCCATACCGATAGACTCCTCCCCTTCTTCTGGCTCAAGAGCCGAGTCTCAGCGTAGCCATGCCCTCACGCTCACTCCGGGTTTTTTTGAGTACAGTTCCATCTCTCTTCCACCCCATCCCTGCCTATTTTCTTGCTAATCTCAGAGCTTCTACCTACATTTGATTTTTGGGGGAATGAGATTTGGGAGGTTCGCAGTTTATGAACCTTCACCCTGAGATGAAGAGGACATCCCCTTCTCTGTAAATACTCCCTTTCTCCGATCCCAACTCCTGGGCAGCCGGGCAGGAGGGAACCCAGGGTACAAACCTCCCAAGGTCGGGAGGAAGCCGGCCGCTCCCAACTCCCCTCGATAGTTCCCTCCTTGTTCTGACCTGTGTGTGAGTGTGTGTGTGTGTGTGAATTTCTGAAAGACAATATTAAATAGACTACGTGGATGTCATCCGCAATTCCAGAAACTGCAGCCTTACAAAGGCCCTGCTCTTTTGGTTTCCCTTTTCACCTCCCCTCATTTACTCGTCCGGGGGGCAGGGAGGCAAAGAAAACTGACAGAAACAAAAGTGAGAAGAGAGAGATTCCCAGGATACCAGAGAGACCCGCACAAATATGGGAGAGGGCTCTCTGGGGATCCTACTGGGGATCCATCCATCTAACCGAGCACACCTTTTCCACTCCCTACCAGACTGGGCTTAGGGCTTTGCAGAGGAAGCATTTACAAACAGACCTGGGGCTTTAACCCCCAAACTCGAGGAAGTCGGGAAGAAGAAGGTAGACTATATTGAAAAAGTTGGCAGGAATAGGGTGGCAGGGCCAGGCAGAAGATGCCAACTGGCCACAGCTGTTCCTGCTTGCAGGCTGGAGGGTGACAGACAGCTTGGATTAGAGCCCTGCTTGGTGTGTTGTACCAGGCAGGCAAAGGGGACAAAGAGCCACTGGGAGTCTGTTTCAGTCCATTCGGGCTGCTCTAACAAAAATACCACCACTGAGTGGCTTATAAACAACAGAAATTGACTCAAATTCTGAGATCAGGGTGCCCATTCTGTCAAGTGCGAACCCTCTTCTGGATTCTAGATTTCCTCATTTGGCAGAAGGGGCTAGGGAGCTCTGTGGGGTCTCTCTCATAAGAGTACTAATCCCCTTCAAGAGGGCTCTACTCTCAAGACAGAAGTACCTCCCAAAGGCCCAGTCTCCTAACACCATTGTGTCGCACATCAGGATTTCAACATATGAATTGGGATGGGAGGGAAACAAAAATGGTCTGACCACAGCAGAGCACCAGGAAGGAGGCCAATAAATCTATCTGGGGCTAGTGGCCCTCTCCTAACCTGAGGTCAACCGGGAGACCTCTTGGGGAGAGGGAGGTGGCACAAGCAGAGGACTTGGTATCTTCAGTTGTACACCTGCAGGATAGAGTCCTATCCTGAATTCCATGCAGGATGCTGGTGAGACATCTTCCCAATGGCAGGTGTGAACAGTGAAATCATGAAGTTTATAACCTAGAAAGAAAACCATGCACTGAGATCGGAAGGAGACGTGGAATGAGGATGGGTTGGAGTATGGAAATCATGGGTTCTCCTTTGGACGTTTCAGGTTGAATGTACCTTCCTTACCAAACTTCTCGAAAAAAACTTACATTTGCAGCTTGCGCTTCCTCACCACCTACTCACTTTTCCCCCTTTAAATAGGGTCTATTGTTGTCAGAAATGTCTTTCTTCCATACCCACTGCTTCTTCACCTTTGGAAATGCTCCCTTTCCCTACTCTACTGCAACGATTCTTTCAATAAGTACACAATGACCAAAAGTTACCGGGAATAAAATCAATGGCATTTTCACAGTACTCTGCCTCTTTGAAACTTTCCCTGTTTGTCCTTGGTCCTGGATTCCAGGGTGAGGCACTTACTCTCTCCTCCCCCTCTGCTACACATGCACCTCAAGTCTCCTCTCTTGTTTTTTTCTTCTCCCTTGTTTTTTTTCTCCCTACCTTAAGTGTCTTGTTTTTTTTCTCCCTTGCCTTAAGTGTCTATATCTGAGTTTTGTTTCCTTCTCTGAGAATCTCCCTTGAAAACCTCATCCACTCCAAATTCAGACATTATTTGTAACCAAATGCTTCTCTGCTATAGACCGAATGTTTGTGTTCCCCTAAAATTTATACGTTGAAGCCTAATCCCCAATGTGATGGTGGGGCCTTTGGGAGGTGACTAGGTCTTGAGGGTAGTTCCCCGTGAATGGGATCAGCACCATCCCCAGAGATGCTCCCTTACCCCTTCCACCATGTGAGGACATAGCTAGAAGAAGGCTGGCTTTGGACCAGAAGGAACTCTCCGCAGACACTGAATCTGCCAGCACCTTGATCTTGGACTTGGCCTCCAGGACTGTGAGAAATCAATGTGTGTTGTTTATAAGACAGCCAGTTTACCGTATTCTGTTACAGAAGACTGAGTTGACTAAGACATTCTTCAACCTATGTATTTACAGGGAGACATTTTTCTGGTTTCTGTGGAAAATGGCCACATGGGCAATACTGCTGGTCCTCTAAACGTAGCATGTTCCAAAGCAGACTGATGAAATGACACTGAAAACATGCTTCCCTACCTCTGTGGGTGGCGCCATTTCCCCAATGCCCTTATCCAAAAACTTGATGCCTCCTCCATCTCCTCCCCACCTTTATTTTTGGTGAGCTATCAAGCCCAGTCAATACTACCATCGCGGAGTTCCCATGGTGGCACAGCTGAAATGAATCCGACCAGGAACCATGAGGTTGCAGGTTCGATCCCTGGCCTCGCTCAGTGGGTTAAAGATCTGGCATTGCCGTGAGTTGTGGTGTAGGTTGAAGACGTGGCTGGAATCTGGCATTGCTTTGGCTGTGGTGTAGGCCAGCAGCTGTAGCTCCAATTTGACCCCTAGCCTGGGAACTTCCATATGCCAAGAGTGCGACCCTAAAAAAGAAAAAGAAAAAAAATACTACCATGACAACATCTTCTGAATCTGTAACTTTCCCCCAACTCTTGCTGGAAAAATGACCTCATCTAGGAGTATTGCCACAGCTCCCCTAACAGGTCTCCCTCTTTCCTAACTCTCCCCTCTCCCAAGTCTCCCTTGACATTGCTGTGAGGTTATCCTCCTTAAACACACTTCTCATAAAACTTCAGTGCTCCAAAGCCCTTCAAGATTTCCCCCACTGATGGACCTGCTGTATAGCACAGGGAACTCTACCCAGTGTTCTGTGATAATCCATATGGAAAAAGAATTTGAAAGAGAATGGATGTGTGTATTTGTGTAACTGAATCACTTTGTTGTACAGCAGAAATGATCACAACTTGTAAATCAACTCTACTTCAATAAAACCTTTAAACATGGCAAACAGAAGATATCCATTGCTCACTCAACTATTTACAAAATTTTAATCTGGCCTTCCACTCCTTCATTAATTTAAAATCATCCAGCTTTCTTTGGAACCGAACTATGTTATTCATCATTCCCCCTCCCCAGGTCCTTACCCAGCTGTTCTCAAATCTTGCACGTCTTTTGCCAATCTCTGCCTGTTACAAACCAAATGGTTTGCTGCTTGTCATGTGTTTCAGACCACATTTAAGCTTTTTCTCATGATGCTCTCCCTCCCTTCATATCTGCTTCTCCACTTGGCCAAAATATCCTCTCCTTCAAGGCCCAGATCAATTCGTCCCTCCACTCAAGCAAGAAGGAATTTCTGGGAGTTCCCATTGTGGCACAGCAGAAATGAACCTGCCTAGCATCCATGAGGATTCGGATTTGATCCCTGGCCTCGATCTACGGGTCAGGGATCCTGCATTGCTCTGGCTGTGGTGTAAGCTGGCAGCTGCAGCTCCAGTTCGACCCCTAGCCTGGGAACTTCCATATGCTGTAGGTACAGCCCTAAAAGGCAGAAAAAAAAAAAAAAAGAGGAAGAAGGGGGAGGAGGAGGAGGAATATCTTTTTACTAAGAGATTGGGTTGGACTAAAGCCTAAAGCGGTGGTTTTCTAAACATAGCTCCAGACATTCCTTGGAGCAATGATTCTCACCCCTGGCTGTATGTTATAGTCACCTGGGGAGCATTTAAAAATCCCAAAGCCCAGGTTGCATCCTAGACCAATTAAATCACAACCTCTTGGGACTCAGGCATCAATATTTTTTAAGACATTCCCAGGTGATTCCAAAAGGCAGCTAAGGTTAGGAATCACAGGCTTAGAAGCACTTTAGGGACCACCATGAAAAGGAGAGGCCAAAAGTATGTGGTGAGGCTTTAACCAGAGCAACTCTTTTTGTTGCTGTTTGTTTTTTTTGTTTTGTTTTGTTTTTGCTTTTTAGGGCTGCACCTGTGGCATATGGATGTCTCCAGGCTAGGGATCGAATAGAAGCTAGAGTTGCCAGCCTACACCACAGCCACAGCAACGCAGGATCCGAGCCTTGTCTGAGACCTATACCACAGCTCATGGCAAGGCCGGATCCCCAACCCACTGAGTGAGGCCAGGGATTGAACACGAATTCTCATGGATAGTTGGATTCATTTCCGCTGTGCCACGATAGGAACTCCTATCTTGGATGATATCCAAGCCACAGTTTCAACCTACACCAGCTCCTTTTTTCTTTCTTTTTTTTTCTTTTTTTCTTTTTGTCTTTTTGCCTTTTCTAGGGCCACTCCCGTGGCATAAGGAGGTTCCCAGGCTAGGGATCTAATCAGAGCTGTAGCCGCTGGTCTACACCACAGTCACAGCAACTCGGGATCTGAGTTGTGTCTGTGACCTACACCACAGCTCATGGGAACCCCGGATCCTTAACCCACTGAGCAAGGCCAAGGATTGGACCTGCGTCCTTATGAATCCTAGTTGTGTTCATTACCCCACAACAGGAACTCCTATTGGTTGATTTTTATTGCCTATTAGCTTCACTAGAATATAAGCTATGGGCTTTTTTCCACTGCTTTATTCCCAGAATCTAGCACAGTGCTTGGCATAGAGGAGGCACTCAGTAAAGATTTGCTGAATGACTGAATAAATAGCTTATGGAGTTCTGTGTGAGGGAAAATGAGGTTATACCTGATACTTAGAGCAACGTCTGGGATTGCGGTCATAATGCATGGTCAGGGGTCGGGAAAGAGCTCTTATAATTAAACACTTCACTGTGGGAAAGGCTGCCTTTCACTTCCTCATCCTGCCTGGAAACCCTGCCCATAGTGGAAGCACAAGCAAATGGTTTGGGAGCAGAGAGGAGAGAAGAACTATTTTGACATAAATCCCAGCAGAACTAAAAGCCAGAAACCACCAAAGCTAAGCAGAAGGGAAAATTTATTTAGCCTTTGAAAAGCTAGAATTTTTGTCTCTTATGCTGATGATAAATGGCAAGAGTAAGCGCAGCATATGGTTCCATGTGGTGAGTATGGAACGCAGGGGAATGTGAGGGTGTAAAAACTTCCAACCGGCTTGATGCCTGGTGACAGGGCAGCACGAACAGGAATAGTCTGGGAAAGCTGAGTCTGATGAGCCGGAGATGAACCAGGCCGGCGCAAAGGGGCTTTCCTTTCCTTACATCTCCTGACTTCTGCTGCTTCCTCCAACTGCAACAAATTCGTTCAATCTCTACATGTCAAAATCGGGGGAGTTCCTGCTGTGGTGCAATGGCATTGGCAGCATCACGGGTTCGATCCCCAGCCCAGCACAGTGGGTTAAAGGAAATGCAGCTGCGGTGTGGGTCACAACTGTGGCTTGGATCTGATCCCTGGCCCAGGAACTCCATATGCCTCGGGGTGGCCAAAAAAGAGAAAAAAAAATTATGGTCATCCTCCAAGGCACAAATCAACCATTTGGAGTCCTTTTAAGGTCACTCGCAGTTGGAAATAAATCCCGGCCACATATCACTTTTGCCCTTGTATCTGGACTTTATTTTTTAAACTATGACTCTTTACTTTTGTTGGACAATTGATGGGTCATTCTGTATTTATCTCCATGTCTCACTGACTAATTCTGAGTACTCAGTAAGGATCACTGAATGGATAAGAAAAGAATTGTTAACCTGAAAACCGGGTTTACCTCTTGGTGGTTTTGAGCCAAAAGATACACCTAAGCCAAAGAACGGGAGAAGGAGGCATTTATTACTTGCAGCAAGTAAGGAAAACATCAGGGATCTTCGCCAAAGCGTTGTCTTCTCAAACAGTAAAACTGGGGAAGTTTTAAGCCAGGGTGCATGCATACTCATGAAGGGGCTGGATCGGAAAAGAATTCGGCACAGAATTGGAGCAAAGGTCGATAGACTCCAAGCTTTAGTTGATTGAAGTCATGAGGGTCAGAAAACATCAACATCAGCATCACTTAGGTTCAAGTTGATTCAGCAGTTGAGTGTTTGGCGGGGGACAGTTAAATTCTGCAGAACAACTCAAGAAAGTGCTTCTGGCTGATTCTTACCATTGAAACAAAACTGGGAGTATTTACAACAGATTTATTATCTGTGCTATTGCTATTTCTCTTGCTTGGCAACAGTCATTGTTCCTGTAAGACCATTATTTACTGAGATCTCTTCAAGGGCAAGAATTGTGGCCAGGCTTAGATCACAAAATGGCTTAGACCTAAAATGGCTTCTCATGTTAAAAAGCTATTGTCTGGTTCTTTTCTTCTGGGCATCCCCTCTATTCTATCTGTTTACAGAATCTTACTTCACCCCTTTTCACACACTCTCTGTGTGTTGAGACAACACGGAACAACCGCCATCCCACAAATTACCTGCACCAGCTCTCGAACCTCTCCTTGGGTTCCACCACCAGATGAGATCTTTAATGAAGGCAAAATAATGCCCTTACAGGGTAGGGCAAGGAGAGTAGCTGAATAGGGCCAGGTCCTCTGAGATTCCACGTTCTCCAGCCAGGCCGGGGGATGTAATCCTCTGGGCTTGTTCCCCTTCTTTTTGATTCCTTGGTGATGTTCTCCAGAGAACAGGACCCTATCATGTTAGGACTCAAGGGGTAAGGAACTGGGAGAGAGCAGCAGTGTGAGTCAGTCAATATTCAGGTGGTAATACTTTGGGGGGACAGCCAATGGAATCTCCCATTTCTGAGTTTTCACATCTTGGCTCCTTCCTAGTCCTGTGTTTCTCAAGCTGAGACCTGGGGGAATCTACAGATCCATGAATGTCTTCTCTGGGGATTTCTCAGTCCTCTTATAATACTTAAAATTTGTTTTCTTTTTTCTTTTCTTTTTTTTAAAGTCTTCTTAGGGCCGTACCCGACGCATATGGAGGCTCCCAGGCTAGGGGTCTAATTGGGGCTACAGCTGCCACAGCGACTCTGGATCCTTAACCCACTGAGCGAGGGCAGGGATTGAATCCCTGTCCTCTTGGATTCCAGTTGGGCTTGGTAACCGCTGAGCCATGGTAGGAACTCCTCCTATACTTTCATTTTTTTAAATTAATTAATTAATTAATTATGCCTTTTTGCCTTTTCTTGAGCCACTCCCACGGCATGTGGAGGTTCCCAGGCTAGGGGTCTAATTGGAGCTGTAGCCACCAGCCTACGCCAGAGCCACAGCAACACGAGATCCGAGCCGTGTCTGTGACCCACACCACAGCTCACAGCAACGCCAGATCCTTAACCCACTGAGCAAGGCCAGGGATCAAACCACAACCTCATTTGTTAACCACTGCACCAGGACAGGAACTCCTGTGCTTTCATTTTAATGGAACTTTTGCACTTCCACAGCATGTGTAAGTTCCCAGGCCAGGGATCAAACTGGTGCCTCCTTGGCTACCAGATCCTCTGCAGTTGGATCCTTAACGCACTGTGCCACAGTGGGAATGTCTACCTATGTTTATTTTATATATAGTTACAATAGTAACAAAGGGTCACTTAAAGAGACAAATTTGACCATTTAATTTAGTGTTTCTCAGTCTGGGGGTCTATTGGTGTGCTCTCAGAATTCGGTTCTAACTCATTCTTTATTTTTATTTTATTTTATTTTGCTTTTCAGGGCTGAACCTGCAGCATATGGAATTTCCTGGGCTAGGGGTCGAATCAGAGCTGCAGTCACAGTCACAGCAACTCAGATCCAAGCCATGTCTGCGACCTACACCACAGCCACAGCAACTCTGGATCCTTAACCAACTGAGCGAGGCCAGGGATCGAACCTACATCCTCATGGATACTAATCAGGCTTGTAACCCAGTGAGCCACAACGGGAATCCCAAAACTCATATTTTAGATGGCAGCAAAATGTCTCACCCTCAAGGGATATTCCCTGATCCCTCATTCCCTCTCATAGCATCTCACACTTATCCATACCACTGTAATTACTTCTCCCTGGCTAGACTGGTTCTGTCTCAAACATCTGTGTATCCTCAGTTCCCAGCATCCTGCCTCTGAAACAAAGCAGGTGCTCAATGATTTTTTTTTTTAAGGCTGCACCTGTGACATATGGAAGTTCCTAGGCTAGGAGTTGAATCAGAGCTGCAGTTGCAGGCCAATGCCACAGCCACAGCAACACCAGATCTGAGCTACAGCTGTGACCTACAGCTGCAGCTAGTGGTGATGCCAGATCTTTAACTCAGTGAGGCCAGAGATCCAACTTGCATTCTCAGTGAGACAATATTGGGTCCTTAACTCGCTGAACTAGGTTGGGAACTCCTCAACAAAATATTTGTTGAATGAATGAATAGAAGGCAATGAAACACAAAAGAAATAGAGGCAAGGTCCACAAACTGTGGAATGTATTGGAACTGAAATATATACACACTAAATAGTAAGAATACAGTACAGTAATTAAGAATACAGAACAGCAAGCAATACACGTAGCAGAGTACAGTTTCTTTTAATTGAGAGAAGCTATTCTTTGAAGGGTCATTGGAGTTGACCTCTCAGTTAAGGCACACATAATACAAATTAGCGACCCTTGTCCAGGGATAGGATGTAATCACATCTTTTGTGACTTATTCTAGACTTTCTGCCTTTGCCAGAAATCTCTGAAATAGAA
This sequence comes from Sus scrofa, assembly GCF_054392235.1. Classification (NCBI taxonomy): domain Eukaryota; kingdom Metazoa; phylum Chordata; class Mammalia; order Artiodactyla; family Suidae; genus Sus; species Sus scrofa. Next base: position 28,380,632 of record NC_139389.1, on the reverse strand, counting down.
AGGGGAAGAGGGAGGGAGAAAAGGTAGATTAATTTTCAATAAGAACATAAGGATTCCACGAATCGGAGTATTCAGCCTTAGTCACAGTGGACTAAGGTTACTCTGGCACAGAACCCAGAAATAAAACTTGAGGAAAAAAAGTCTAGGTTAGTGAGCTGAGGCTCAACACAAAACGAAAAGGACTGTTTTGGCACAAATCTGTAGCTAATGATGAAATTACCTCCCCTCCTGGCTGTCCTGGCATGGTTCTTATAGTCTGGGGCACAATGGTGGGGTGTTACAGAGCAGACTGGAGAGGGAGCCAAAATGAGGTACTGAGAGTGGGGTTCTCCTTTCCAGAACTGTGGTGGCCCAGCCTGTGCAGGGAGTTGGGCAAGCAAGGCTGAACCACAGAGGGACCAGCACCTTTCACTAGGAAGAGGAGGACCGGTTTTCCACTGACACTTCCAGTGGAGCAGGTTATACCAGTTATATATGTAAAATATAAGACAAACTAAAGGGGCACAGACCAAAGGGTGAAGAGAATGGGATGAAGTTATTCCAGAATCATGTTATTCAAAGTGGGGTGGGACCAAGAGCAGCAGCAACCAAGAGCCTGTTAGAAATGCAGAATTGCAGGCCCCATCTTAGACTTCCTAATTCAGAAGGCGCCATTTAACAAGTTCCTCAGAGGATGTGTATGCACATCGAAGTTTGAAAACCAAGATTTCTTGAGGAAGAAGACTTCTAAAGGCATTGATGAACAAGAGGGGAAAGGTAAGGCAAGCCTCAGGTAGTTCCCCAAGGGAATAGGACAGGCTGGGGAGAAATAGGGTTTATTTGGTAGCACCCTGGATTGAATGCGCGAAGGAGCAGACAGGTTGATTGGCTGGGAGCCTTGAGACTACCAATATGAATAGCACAGGTGGGCCTGAAGTCGCCATGCGGGCCCTCGTCGCTACCGCTATCATTCACCACCAGCTCCACCATTCCCCACCCTATCCTCATTCGCCCCAATCTCCCACTCCAGGCCTTCTCCAGACTTTAACTCTCAATAGCCAGGCTAGCTCGACCTCGCCCAGTTCAGTTCGATTTGGCCTAGTTCGGTTGCTAAGGCCTGGAGCTTCCCGGTTGCTGGGGGAGGGGAGGGAAATGATGTCACGTCCAGAAGGCGGGCTAACCAGACCTCTCCCTCCTCCCGATTGGTTGCCGGGAACTTGAGTAGATTCGCTTTCACGCGGGCTCCAGGGTTAGCCGTTAGTGTCTCTCCTCAGCTGTCCCCTGCTCCCCCTGACCGTCCTCTCCGCCCGAAGCAAAACTCTAATGACAGTGCTCAGTAGAGCTTAGCTTCGGAAGGAGAGGTGATTCGAATGGTCGGGCTACCGCCACCAGGAGAGGCACTTCGGCCGCCCAGGTACTTTTTGACTCGCTCGGGTTTCCGTAGTTGGGACAGTGGCCCAAGCCGCAGGGAATTGTGGAACTTATAGTTCGAATTAGTTCGGGGTTGGGAGGTAGGCTCGAATCCGACAGAGATTTTGAGGAGGGGGGAAAAAAAAAAGAGAGAACTTTAAGGACCGGAGGCCTGGATCCCAGAAGGACAGAAAAGAAGTCTAAATAAGATTCCTGCCAATAGCATTGTTTTGATTTTTTTTTTCTTTTTTAATCAGGTGCTGATCTGAATCTGATCCATACCTTTCTGACCAAAACTGTTTACCCACGGTGGAAGGGACTGGGTACCCAAATGGAGACGCCACCAGTCAGTCCACTGGGAGAGAAGAACATTTCTCAACCGCAACAACGATGGAAAAAGAACTCCCAGAAGATCCTTGATTCAACTACTCAGATTAGGCAGCAGCCCCAAGACCCTTCTACTGAACTTCTTGAGGGGAGAGTGAGCCCAGATCCAGCCGGCCAAATTCTAGAAAATCTTCAAGAAATTGAAAAGCTGGCCGTTGGACGTGAAGGAGATTCTGATAAATCTCATGGACCAGCCAGTGAGATGCCAGAGCCCCTTCAAGCTTCTGAACTCTGGTACTGCCCCGATGGGAGCTTTGTCAAAAAGATCCTAATCCATGGCCACGGCTTGGACAAACCCAAGCTGGGCTCCCGCTGCCGGGTACAGGTTTTGGGATTTCCTTTGGGGTCAGGGCTGCCAGAGGGCTGGACAGAGCTAACTATGGGGTTAGGCCCATGGAGGGAGGAAACTTGGGGAGAGCTTGTAGAGAAGTGCTTGGAGTCCATGTGTCAAGGTGAGGAGGCAGAACTTCAGCTCCCTGGGCGCTCTGGACCTCCTGTCAGGCTCAAACTGGCCTCCTTCACTCAAGGCCGGGACTCCTGGGAGCTAGAGCCCACCGAAAAGGAGGCCCTGGCCAGGGAAGAACGTGCACGGGGCACAGAATTATTTAGAGCTGGGAACCCTGAAGGGGCTGCCCGATGCTATGGACGGGCTCTTCGGCTGCTGCTGACTTTACCTCCACCTGGCTCTCCAGAACGAACTGTCCTTCATGCCAATCTGGCTGCCTGTCAGTTGCTGCTAGGGCAGCCCCATTTGGCAGCCCAGAGCTGTGACCGGGTGCTGGAGCGGGAGCCTGGCCATTTAAAGGCCTTGTACCGAAGGGGGGTTGCCCAGGCTGCTCTTGGGAACCTGGACAAAGCAACTGCTGACCTCAAGAAAGTGCTGGCAGTAGACCCCAAAAATCGGGCAGCCCAGGAGGAGCTGGGAAAGGTGATCATTCAGGGGAAGAAACAAGATGCAGGACTGGCTCAGGGACTGCGCAAGATGTTTGGCTAATTAAAAGTTAAACCTTAAAAGAGACAGGAACCTGTGAATTGTGGTCTATGTTGTGAGTTTTGGGGGGAGGGGCCAGTGGGAGGATTTCACCCACATACTTTTACCAGCTTTTGCCTTCCTAGGGAAGGTAGCAGTGGTCTTAGTATATGTACCTCTTTACCGTTTTACCATGAAAAAGCCTTATGGTCACGTGTGGTATATTTTGCGGGGCTTATCTATCTCCAAAGATGAACACAAGCTATCTAAACTTCTAAATTCAGTACTGTTTGGGGGAGACGGCGAACCTTCAAAACCCGCTACCTACGTTTCCTAGGCGCTTTCAGGCTGGGTCCGGCTTGGCGCACGCGCAAACTTCACTGCCTGGTATTGCGGAGGTGCTAGCCTCCGGGGCGCTCCTATTGGCCGGTCCTATACAGCCACCGCCTCTATTGTCTCACGTGCTCAATACCCAGGTCTCTTACTGGTTGGGAGAGCTTCCGGGGCGCTCCCCCACTTTTGAGGAGCCAGCCGATTAGTTGATGATGGGAGAGGCGGGCCTTGGGAACTGTCTCGTGGTTGGGGGGTGGGGGGGAAAGATGGCGGAGCTGATGCTCCTCAGCGAGATTGCGGACCCGACGCGTTTTTTCACCGACAACTTGCTGAGCCCGGAGGACTGGGGTGTGCGGAGTGAGGCCTCGGGGAGGGGAGGGGGCTGTGGCATATTGTGCCCCTGAGGCACGCAGGAGGAAGCGGAGGCCCAAAGAGGAAGGCTGGACAGATACGGAATCCATCATCCTGAGGAAGGCGGAACAGGGGGGCTGGTGGTGCTTTCGGGGAGATGCGGGAGTTGGGGCAGACCTCCCCTCCCTGCGGAAATATGGAGTTGTTCCGGGGTCGGGGAAGGAGGGGCTGGAGTTCTCTGGCTGGATCACTTTTCAAGTGGGCGGGCGGTGGATCTGGCCGCGCAGAGGCAGTGAGCGACGGGGCGAGGGCTGTGTGGGGTTCCGAACGCTGCGCTAGCGGACGACTCCGCTGACCCTCCGCCCCTCTTGCAGACAGCACCTTGTACGCCGGCCTGGATGAAGTGGCCGAGGAGCCGACGCAGCTTTTCCGTTGCCCGGAGGAAGATGTCCCGGTATCGCTCCCCGGGCCTTGGCCTTGACTCTTACCCTTGGTGGGTGGAAGTGGTCTCAGAACTGGGGCTTATGCCCAGGCCAGAGCTCATCCGGAGCCATCCCTTCAGCCTCACACTCCTGCCATCTAATACCCTCTCCTGTTCAGTTTGGCAGCAGCTCCCTGGACTTGGGGATGGATGTCAGCCCTCCCGAACCCCCCTGGGACCCTCTGCCTATCTTCCCAGGTAAGACACCCTTTGTGATTCCCTCATCCTTTCAGAAACCGTTATCTTCCCATTGTTTCCCAGCAACTATGCAGTTCCTCGTTTTCTCACACGAGTGCCCGTGTACTCCCCCCTTTTGATCTCTTATGTGTGCTCCTTCCTCCTCACCCCAGTGAGGGGCTCTTACCCCATGTCCTTGGGTACTTTTCAAACTTTTGTCAGGCTCTGCTTCCCGGTTATTTTCTTACTCTTTTCCCCCCAGATCTTCAGGTGAAGTCTGAGCCATCCTCCCCCTGCTCTTCCTCCTCCCTCAGCTCTGAAGCATCACATCTTTCCACAGAGCCCTCCAGCCAGGTGAGAGAGTCTTGTCCCTCCTACTTTCTGTGGCAGGGACTCTCCTCCCATCCCTTCACCTATAGATGCTGGTGGAATGATTTGTGTGTTATGAGTCCCGGTTGGGGGGGGGGTGCTTCTTTTGTGCATTTGCAATTTCTTTCATATCCTCATTTTCACATCACCACTCTGGTTGTCTAGAACTGAAGATGGAGTTTCTTTTTTTTTTTTTCTGTCTTTTGTCCTTTTTAGGGCCGCACCTGCAGCATATGGAGGTTCCCAGGCTAAGGGTCTAATTGGAACTGTAGCCGCCGGCCTACGTGAGAGCCACAGCAATGCCAGATCTGAGCGTGTCTGTGATCTACACCACAGCTCATGGCAACACCAGATCCTCAATCCACTGAGCGAGGCCGGGGATCGAACCTGCTACCTCATGGTTCCTAATCAGATTCGTTTCCACTGCGCCACAATAGGAACTCTGGAGTTTCTGATACACAGAAATAGGTGGCAGACATGGTGGGGCTGAGAAGAAAAGGATTGTTAACTCCTGAGTATTCTGGAACTGTTTTGCTTTTGCTTTTAGGGCTGCATGTGGGGCATATGGAAGTTCCCAGGCTAGAGGTTGAATCAGAGCTGCACCTGCCGGCCTACACCACAGCCACAGCAGCTCGGAATCTGAGCTGCATCTGTGACCTACACGGCAGCTTATGGCCACATCAGATCCTTAACCCACTGGGCAAGGCCAGGGATTGAACCCGCATCCTCATGGATACTAGTTGGGTTCATTACCACTGAGCCACAATAGGAACTCCTCTGGAACTGTTCTTGACGCAATTGTCCACTCTAAGGCAGTATTTGAAATATGAGACTTTGTCACCTCCCCCAAGAATAAAGTAGAAAGGGAGAACAAGGGGCCGGGGGCAGCTTAGGGAGAATGGTGAATACCATTCAAACCAGAATGTCAAGTAATGGGTGGCTTCTTAGCGCTAAAGCTCTTGTTCTTGCTCTTACCCTCAACGTGTCCTTTGTTTTCTTTCCTTGTTTCTGCCCCCCTGCTTCACCCTCACTCTTACCCAGGCTTCTGGTGTAGGGGAGGTGCTGGTTGTGAAGACAGAGTCCTTGGCGCCCCCACTCTGCCTTCTGGGAGATGATCCAACATCCCCTTTTGAAACCGTCCAGATCAATGTGGGCCCCACCTCTGATGATCCCTCAGGTAATGACAGCCTGTCATCCCCAGGCTTTAGCAAGGTAGCGTGTGTGTGTGTGTTTATGAGGAGGTGGAGGGTGGTCAGCAGGACAAGGAGGAAAGAATAGGGAGGACAGATGGCACATAACCAGGAGAGAGGCCAGGAGCAGGATGGAGAATTTTAGAAAATTGCAAAACCAGTGTTGAAAGAGAGGGATGATTTTTGATTCTTTTTTGTTTTGTTTTGTTTTGCTTTGCTTTTTAGGGCCACACCTATAGCATATGGAACTTCCCAGGCCAGGGCTTTGAATCAGAGCTGCAGCTCTACCCGCCTATGCCACAGCCACAGCCACGCCAGATTCGATCCATGTCTGCGACCTATACCACAGCTCACGCCTCAACCTTAACCCACTTCGAAAGGCCAGGGATGGAACCTGTGTCCTCATGGATTCTAGAAAATTTGTTACCATTGAGCCACAGGGGAACTCCCTTGTTTCTTTTCTTGTTCCTGGTAATCTGTTGTGAGATTTCACTTCCTGTTGGTTTTGCATTTTTCAAAAGGTTGTGGACATTTATATCTATGTTGCTTTTTCCCCTGGGGTTTTATTTTTTTATGATAAATTTCAAACATACGGAAAAGTTGGAACACACATACCCAATTTCTAGACTGTGCAAGTAACATCATTTGTGCTATTTTTAAAAGTGTTACTGAGTTTATCTACTCATACGTTTATTCATCACCTACATTTACTGAGCACCTGCTCCATGCCAGCTTCTGGACAGGGTGCTGGCAATGCAGAGATGAAGAACACAGAAGCACCGCACTGACTTAAAGAATCATGTAGTGTGTGGGCGGGGAGAAAGCCAAGTAAGGTGTGGTAATTCTAGGGTAGATGATTACAGGTTAATGAAATAAGACATCTCAGATGCTGAGATGAAGGCAGATGTGAGAAAGAATGAATGAGAGTGGAGGAGCTGCAGTGAACCTCTGGGTGTTGAAGAAAGGTAGGGGTCAAAGGGTGTGCTAGGCTTCTGGCTGGAGCAGCCCCCGGCGGGTGATGCTCCCTACGGCTGGATAGAGACTGCAGAAGCAGCAGCCCCCTGGTCTCAGGGAGCTTGATGAATTCAGTGTGTCGACTGTTGATTTCTTTTTTTGTCTTTTTAGGGCTGCATGCGCGGCACATGGAGGCTCCTAGGCTAGGGGTCCAATCGGAGGTGTAGCTGCCGGCCTACACCACAGCCACAGCAACTAGGGAACTGAATTGCATCTTTGGCCTACACTCCAGCTCACAGCAACACTGAATCCTTAACCCACTGGGTGAGGCCAGGGATCCAACCTGCATCCTCATGGATACTAGTTGGGTTCGTTACTGCCGAGCACGACGGGCGCTCCCTTGACTACTGACTTCAAAGTGACTTCTTGAGGGTTTTTGTTGAACGTCAACCAGAATTGGAAGGCAAGAGAGCCCCATGATGCAACCCATTCATGTTCCCTCCTGGGCCGCAGGGCAGGGAAGGATGGAGAGTGAGTTTGGAGAGATGAACAGCTTATATCCAGCACATGATTAAACGTTACAAAGAGGACAGACAAACTAAAGATAGAAAAGTCTATAAGAGTGAAAAGTCTATAAGAGTGAAACGTTACAAAGAGGACAGACAAACTAAAGATAGAAAAGTCTATAAGAGTGAAAAGGTTGTTGATGATTTTGCCAAGCATAATGTTTTTGGAGTCAGATTCTCCCCTATTATTTAGGTATGGATTGAGGGCCCATACTTTACCCATCACTTTAATAGATGTGAAGCCTAAGACATAGTCCTTGCTTTAGGAGAGTCTCATGAGGGTTATAATGAATGGCTAATAGTGCCAACGGTCGCCTCTGAAGGGGATCTGGGTGGCTGGTGGACAAGGAAGGGACGGAGATTCACCTTTTTTTTTTATTGAATTCTCCTTTGTTTCTTTGGGGTTTTGTGTTGTATGACTGTATTACCTACTCCTACATATATAAGTTGATTTGAAATTTTGAAATAGCAGGATTGCAGTCATATGATTAGGTGCCAAAATGCATGCTGTGGACCAAAGGTAGGAGTGGACAGTTGATCTGAGGGATGAACCTGGCCCTCAGATGGCTTCACCTACACAGAACAATCAACAGGCCTCAAGAGATTTCAGAGAGGCCGTGAAGGCTCAGATTTGGTGCCTAGAAGGCTGACGGAGTAGGAAGGGAATCTGTATGAAGGGACAAGCAGTGAGCCGTGTTTAAGGCCAGTTGAATTTGGGTGAACGGTGAGGCGTGAGAATGGAAGTGACCAGCAGGCAGCTTGGAAGTCAGGATCAGAGCACAGGGGAGCCGTCAAGGGGAGAGATGCAGACTCAGCATTTGTCGGCATGGAGATGTGTGATTGCACTGAGCCAGGCTGAGGTGGAAATCCAGGCAGACAGGAGTCTGGCTGGGTATGAATGCTGCCAGGTCCCCCTGCTTGGGCCTCCTCTGTGTGAATGGACAAGGTGTGGAGGCAGAGGGGGGAGGGCCGAAGTGCAAGGACAGCCCTGAGGGAACCTGAGCAGTGATGAAAAACCACGGGAGGAGAAAGGGAGACCTGGGTAAAGAGCCCAAGGAGAGGAGTTCCTGTCAGGGCTCAGTGGAAACAAATCCGACTAGCATCCATGAGGACACAGGTTCGATCCCTGGCCTCACTCAGTGGGTCAAGGATCTGGTATTGCCATGAGCTGTGGTGTAAGTGGCAGACATGGCTCGGATCCTCTGTTGCTGTGGCTGTGGTGTAGCCCGGCAGCTACAGCTCTGATTCAACCCGTAACCTGGGAACTTCCATATGCCGTGGGTATGGCCCTAAAAAGAAGAAGAAAAAAAGAGGTCATTGAGGAGAGTCAGATATTAGCAGCTCCCTGGGCTCACCTCCTCTGCACTGCCCTTCTGAGGCAGGATAGTTTTCCTTTTGGGTACAAAGAGAAGTGTCTCTCATTTCCCCCTCGTGGCCCGGTTCTCCTTCATGTATCCCTGGTACCCAGCTTTTGTGTCATGCTGCCGTCCTGCAGATGTCCAAATTAAGATAGAGCCTGTCTCTCCATCTTCCTCCATCAACTCGGAGGCGTCCGTGCTCTCAGCAGAGTCCCCCAACCAGGTGAGCAACCCCTTCCTTCTTCCTCCGGACTCTGAGAGGTGTGAGAATCTTCTTCAGCTCCTCCTCAGCACTCCTCCTGACTGCATGTCTTCTGGAATGCCCCACGCAGACCTTTATAGGGGAGGAAGTATTAGAAGTGAAGACAGAGTCCCCGTCCCCTCAAGGGTGTCTCCTGCGGGATGTCCCAGGCCCCGCACTTGGAGCTGTCCAGATCACCATGGGCCCGTCCTCCGATGGCTCCTCAGGTGAGGGGGCCTCCTGACTCCTGGGGTCCCTGGTAAGAGGCCTAGAGTCCTGACCTTCCTCCCTTCCTTTACCTTCCTTTAGGCAAAGCTCTGCCCACTCGGAAGCCACCGCTGCAACCCAAACCTGTGGTGATAACCACTGTCCCAATGCCACCCAGAGCTGTGCCTCCCAGCACCACTGTCCTTTTGCAGCCCCTTGTCCAGCCACCCCCAGGTACTGAAGGAGAGAAGGAGGCGGACTGGGTTGACCTTCTCAGGGTGCTCACAGCTGGTGAGACTCCCGATCCTTGGGTGCTCAGCTGTGAGTGTGGACACAGGCAGCCAGTGGACTGTCAGCTCTCTGAAATCCTTCTGTCCCCTTGCCCCAGTGTCCCCAGTTGTCCTCATCCAAGGTGCTATTCGAGTCCAGCCTGAGGGACCGACCCCCGCTGCTCCACGGCCTGAGAGGAAGAGCATTGTTCCGGCTCCTATGCCTGGGAACTCCTGCCCACCCGAGGTGGATGTAAGTGTTGGGAAGGGAGAAGCAGGGCCAGTGAAGGGAAGGGAAGAGAACTGTCATCGGAGAGAACTGTGGACTGAAAAAGGAGCACAAAGCGAGGAAGCAGGCCCATGAGACGATTCCGAAGGTCAGAGTGGACCCCTTTTAAATGTGAATATCGACTCTCTGTGGTTTTAGGATCCTTAGGTTTGCCATCACTGCCAATGGTGGTGGTCTTAGCACAGCAAAAGCAGGGGAGTCCTACTGTGGTACGGAAGAGGGGAGCTGCTTCCTAGGGGTAGACCGGGTCAGCTGTTCCTTAATGATAGCAGGCTTAAACTTGGGGTCCTAAAATGGAGAATTGAGAAGAAGGAAGGTCACTCATCAAGGAAAGGAGCTGCGGTTCCACCGAGAACGGGGATGGAGGAAGTTCCTCCTATAGTCTAACTTTGCTCGGCTCTAAGCCACAGGATTAGGGGTGGTTGAGAGACGGGCCCTTCCCTGCAGTGGTCTAGTGCAGGGGGAGACGCCCTTTCTGGCCTCGTGGGTGGGGGTTCGAAAGGCGGGCGGGTGGCCTCCTGGGGTCATGAGTCCTGGGGCTTCTTTCCCTCTCCAACCCTCTCTCATCCCAGGCCAAGCTGCTGAAGCGGCAGCAGCGAATGATCAAGAACCGGGAGTCAGCCTGCCAGTCCCGGAGGAAGAAGAAGGAGTATCTGCAGGGGCTGGAGGCGCGGCTGCAGGCCGTGCTGGCCGACAACCAGCAGCTCCGGCGGGAGAATGCTGCCCTCCGCCGGCGGCTGGAGGCTCTGCTGGCCGAGGTGGGACCTGCTGTCCTTGGGAGCCCAGCAGGAGCCCAAGCCTGGGGCTGACTCACCCTCACTGGCTTCCCTGTTTCTCTTCTCCGCAGAACAGCGAGCTCAGGTTGGGGTCTGGAAACAGGAAGGTGGTCTGCGTCATGGTCTTCCTTCTCTTCATCGCCTTCAACTTCGGGCCCGTCAGGTGAGAGCCTCCCTGCCCCCCCGGAACCTTCTGGATGGAGCCTGATTGCCTGCTTTGGCACAGTCCCTTTGATTCCACTTGCACACAGACAGCCCTGGTGTCCTTATCACTGATGGTGCGTCCAGCCTGGCCCTTGTTCTATCACTTCTTTCATACATGCTTATGTCCTCGAGTAGATGGTAGTGAGAAGATGGCTAAAAATGGTGACTTTGAAGCACCTACTGAATTCTGCACCCTAGGCAAATACATTGCTCTCCTCATGTTTTCTGGCGCTGTGGGTAGGGACCCTCTCCTCCCATCCTGCAGATGAAGAGGTGTAGTCTTATAGAACAGGTTGGGAGTAGGTGGATGTCTGCAGAGCCTTGACTCTGAACCAGCCCCTCAGTAAAGCTGGGATTCTTCTTTGTGCTCCGTCCTCCCCGGCCCGCAGCATCAGTGAGCCTCCGCCGGCACCCATCTCTCCTCGGACGAGCAGAGAAGAGCCTCGACCACGCAGACACTTGCTGGAGTTCTCAGCACAGGAGCCAGCCGAGCCCCCCCGGCGGCCCTCCCAGGGCCTGGAGGAGCCCCAGCCCAGCCCTGCAGGCCGGCCAAGTTTCAGGTGAGCAGAGGCCCCTCTTTTCATGTGTTAGTCTTTTTTTTTTTTTTTTTTTTTGTCTTTTTTTTTGTTGTTGTTGTTGTTGTTGCTATTTCTTGGGCCTCTCCCTCGGCATATGGAGGTTCCCAGGCTAGGGGTCGAATCGGAGCTGTAGCCACCGGCCTACGCCAGAGGCACAGCAACGCAGGATCCGAGCCGCATCTGCAACCTACACCACAGCTCACGGCAATGCCGGATCGTTAACCCACTGAGCAAGGGCAGGGATCGAATCCTCAACCTCATGGTTCCTAGTCGGATTCATTAACCACTGCGCCACGATGGGAACTCCAGAGGCCCCTCTTTTGGAGGTGCTGAGTGGGTCTCCCCAACCCTCAAGGTTAACTCTCCATTTTGTGGGGAGCCGGCATTGTTCTGCCACTGAAGATGGGGGCAGTGCCGGGCAGCCTTGGTCATCACCTCCTCCCTCCTTCACACCAGGAACCTGACAGCCTTCCCTGGGGCCGCCAAGGAGCTGCTGCTGAGAGACCTGGACCAGCTCTTCCTCTCCTCTGATTGCCGGCACTTCAACCGAACTGAGTCCTTGAGGTGTGGGGGAGTCACAACTGGGGTGTCTTCCCTGTTGTCCCGAGGCCCCTCCGCCAATGGCCTGGCTGTCCTCGCTGGCTGAGGCACTGGCTCTCTGGGCCCTGTCTCCTCTGTGCGTGGGCGAGGAGAGTGGGAGTCTTGGCCTGGCACGGAGGTGCCCCCCCCCTCTGCTTTCCCAGGCTTGCTGACGAGCTGAGTGGCTGGGTCCAGCGGCACCAGAGGGGCCGGCGGAAGATCCCCCAGAGGGCCCAGGAGAGGCAGGTAGGAGGCGGTGGCGCTGGTTCAGGGGAGCCCCCTGCAGACAAGGGCTGAATGTCCAGGGGATTTTGTGGGCCTCTCACTGTGGGGGTTTGGGGTGGTGGAAGGGTGGGTATGAGGTGGCGTCAGCTTCTAGGGGCCGTCTGTCTCTTTCCCTTTTCCCTTCACCCTCTTCAAATCCTTAGATACTTCTCCTTCCAGAAGTCTCAGCTACGGAAGAAGTCACCTCCAATTAAGGCAGCAGTCCCCACCCAATCCCCTGGGCCCCCAGAAAGGTGAGTCTTGGGGGGGGTGCTTATTGATTAAGTGCTAAAGAGCTCTACCCCCGAGGAACTGCTCTGTGCTTGTCATCACTGCCACCAATGGCATCATGCCTCCCTCCTCCCCTGGGGACCTCCTGTCTCTTTCTCTCCCATCCTTGTCCCCTCCCCCAGTGAGAACTGGGCCCTGGGCTTAGCTCCTTACGAATCCTGCCCCCTCACCCGCCCAGGGACACTGCGCGCCAACTGCAGCTGTATCGCCACCCAGACCGTTCACAGCCAGAGTTCCTGGATGCAATCGACCGACGGGAAGACACGCTTTACGTTGTTTCCTTCCGAAGGGTGAGTCTTTCCTCCTGGCCCCCTCCCACCGCCCCGGGTTCCCTGGCAGTCTGCCTGCAGGTTGGGGCTGTAGAGTAGGGCCGGGGAGCCTGTCCTTTCCTCTCCTCCACCCTCTGGTCCTGGCCCCTCTGTTTCTCAGGACCACCTGTTGCTCCCAGCCATCAGCCACAACAAGACCTCTCGGCCCAAGATGTCCCTGGTGATGCCTGCCATGGCCCCCAATGGTAATTCTTTCCCGGCCATGGGGTGGGGCCCTGACATTGAGGAGGGGAGAGTTCCAGTGGGGAGAGCCTGCTGAGTCAGCGTCAGCGTGGAAATGGGGAGAGGAGCGGGGTTCCAGAGAGAGGCCAGATGCTTGAGCAAGAAGGAGCCGGAAATGGGTGGAGAGAAAAAGAAAGCCCAGGAGAGGCAGGAGGGAGGGAGCTGAGGGTGCGGGTCCTCCCTAGGCGAAGGTGCGTGGGGTGCTGGGCGCAGAGGGCTGGGCTGGGAACCGTCTGGAGTCTTACTTCCTTTTGTTCTCTTAATGTCCTCTCCCCTGTGACCTCACACCCATCACTGCCATCTTCTTTTCCCGCTTCTTTTCCTTCTCCCCGCAACCACTCCATCCTTCCCCTCTCACTTACCTCCCGCTGGGCCCTGCCTCCTGCCATCGCCCTTTGCTCCCCTTCCTCTGCTCCTTTTCCAACCTCCCACCCCCCACCCCGTGCCTCCCGCTTCTCCTCTTCCGTAACCCTCCCCTCTCACAGAGACCCTGTCAGGCCGGGGGCCCCCGGGGGACTATGAGGAGATGATGCAGATCGAGTGTGAGGTCATGGACACCAGGGTGATCCACATCAAGACCTCCACAGTGCCCCCCTCGCTCCGAAAACAGCCAGCCTCAACCCCGGGCAATGCCACAGGTGGCCCCTTGCCAGCCTCTGCAGCCAGCCAGGCCAGCCAGGCCGCCCGTCAGCCCCTCTACCTCAATCACCCCTGACCTCTGACGCACACTGACTTAGACCCGGGGGCGGGGTGGGGGGACCAAGCGGAACCGTTTCGAATCTTCCTGATCCCCAGGCTTGGGGCAGGTGGTGAAGCAGAGACAGGGTATGGGGGCTGAGCACTTGTTTGGAGGGAGGAGAAGGTTGCCTCTCTCCTCACCCCTGTGTGCAATATAGGCCTCCTCTCATTGCTGTGAACCCCAGTCCCTGCCTCTTGGAGGGTGCTGAGTGCAGTTAGGTCTGGGGGGTGAGGGTGGGCTCCCGTACACTCTTTACTCTTGTTTCTGTTCGGGGGGTGGAGGCGGGGATTTAGTCCCCAGGCGGGACAAGGGCAGTTTTTTACACTTAGGAGCTAGTTCCCGGGAGTAATGGCGCAGTGGTGGAGGGGGTCAGGTGTATGTACGGGCGTACCTTCTTTTTTTATTTTTAAATAAACAGCTTGGAGGGAGTCGAAGGAATGAATGGTGGCTGCCTTCCTGGCTCATAACGGGGAGTGTGGGGCAAAGGGGCTTCTGTAGGGCCAGTGCCTCAGAGAACCAAGCGCTGGAGACATGGCTGGCTCTGGGGCAGGGTGGGCGCACGATCGCAGGCCTCGTGTCATCTCTTATCCCCACCCGGGCCACACAGGGGTGTCTGGCGTCCAGCGGGGGAGCGGGGAGGAGTGTCTCACGGCGTGGCAGCCTAGAGGACGAGGATCCTGGAATGTGTCTGGGTAAACAGGAAGGACAGGGGGCCCCACCCCTGCAGGGTGAGCAGCCTCCCTGGGTCCCTTGTGTTCTAGCAGGTTTTCCCCCTTTGCTTTCCAGGACCGAGCAGCTTGAACAAACAACAGAGCTGGGCCCAGGGGCTGTGAGCCCAGAAAGGAGGCACCACAGTGGAGAAGGGGGCAGTGTGTGGAGGGGAATGGGACACTGGGGAACCTCTTAGCCCTAAACTGGAGGGGATGGAGGCTCGAGAGTCCAGCTGAAAAAAAAAGGACAAGCGTGGGACTGTCAGAAAAGGCTGTGCTTTCTAAATGAGGAGGGAGAGGAACAGGACAGAGGGTGAGGGGCCAGGTCTTACTCAACCTGTGGGGATCCCCGTCAGCGGCTCCTGTCCAGCATCACCTTGGCCTGGCCCTGCAGGGGTGTCCTGGGTCAGCGGGAGGGTGCGGGCCAGGCCTGGGCTCCAAGCCCAGATGACTGGACAGGGGCCGCCTGGGCCATGAGCCCAGGCCTGAAGGAGGGGGGAAGAACCTCACGTGTCCAGCCAGGCTCCCCCCCCTCCCCGTTACTGTGTTTGGGATGAAAACAGACCAAGTAACTATGGCAACCTGGAACTAGGGCCCCCAGGAACTAGGCCTCTCCTCCCTCCAGAGGGCAGCCCTGGCTCCCCCGCCAGCACTTCCTGTCCCAGGGTCCCTCGAGCCTCATCCAACCTTATCCAGGCAGCCAGTGCAGGAGAACAAGGATTTTGGAGGCAGGGCACGTGGGTTGGCATCCCTGCTCCGCCTTCTGTTAGTGGGTGTCCTTGGTGGGTAACTTACACACAGTGAGCCTTAGATTCCTCATCTGTAAAGTGGGGGTACCGCTCCCTCTCTCCTGATGGGAGGTGAAAGGTGGTGTTCACAGTGCGGGGGCGGGGGGGGGGTCCACCGTGGAGACACATGCTCATCCCCTGCTCCTTTCTCTGCGTTTACGTCGTCCTGTCCTCTACTCCGCTTTTATCCCACCTGAGCCCATCACTCTTTCATTGTCCCATCGCTTCTTTTCCGGAAAGTGAAGTGCTCGTGTCTCAGACTGTGGGCCTCTGGGGTGGAGTGTGCCAGGGGCGGCTGGCACTGTGGTGTGATCTGGGGCCCAGCCTCTTGGCCAAGGGAGCGGGCGGTGGGAAGGGTCAGGGCAGGTGTGGGGAAGGGCGTGTCCACAGAAGGCAAAGGCTGGTCGGTCTGGGCTGCTGCCCTCCAGGACCATGTGGCTCTCTAGCCACAGCCCTGTGGTAGGCACACTGGTCCCTGGCCCTCCTGCACCGCCTGGTGGCCCCTTCCTGGCTCAGGCCCTCTTTATCTTTCTGTTCTGCTGCTTTCTTTCCTTAGCATCGGCCTTTTGTTCCCCTTATCGTCCCTGACTCTCTCTTCTTCTTGCCTTTGAACTTCTTTTTTGCCTCTCCTTGCACTCCACCCACCTCGGGTTGTCACCATCTCTTGTGGACCCTTGATTCTCTGTTCTCCTTTGTTTCCCGCTGTTTCTGACTTTCCCTTCCTCCCCCGCTGCCTCGCTCTCTGCTCCCTTTTTTTTTCTGGGTCTTCTCTCACCTCCACCAGCCTCCGAGCCTTCCCCTCGTCCCTGTCATGCCTCCCCCTCTCCATTGCCCTGGCCACTCTTCTGTCCACATTCCTCGTTCTCTTCCATGACTTCCCCCCCCCCACCTCGGCCCCCTCCTCCTCCCCCCCGGCCCCCCTTCTGCCCTCACCTCCCCGCTCCTCTGTGCTCTCCCCAGCTGCGGGGCCAGGACTGGAGAGCCCAACACGTTTGCCTCATCGTTCTGCTATGGCTTCTGGATGCAGCACATCTGGATTCCGGGGCCCAGATGTGTGGTTGCCACAGCGACCTCGGTCCCTCTGGTAAATACGGGCGCCCACCCGCCCCAGAGCAGAGAACAAAATAATTGTGTGACTTTCTTTTGTCACAAGATAGAAATGTCCTCCCTCCTCCCTTTTCCCCACACCCATGTCTCCAGGCAAAGGAAGTTTTAAGGGTCAGCACCCATCCATCTGTGGCTCTCTTGCCCCCGCTTCAGCCCCAGCCTCTCAGCTCTCCCCCATCTTTCGCCTCAGGCCCAGGCTTCTCTCTCCCCCGTGTTCCCCATCCTCCCCAGCTCCTGCCCCCCAATCGCAGTGATGGCGTGTTGACTCCCCTTATACTTGACAATTTCTTCCAGTTCTGTCTACATAATAACTGGATGCGGGAAGATGTTTCAGAAGTCCAGCTCACCCATCCATCCTTCTCAAACAGGCCCTTCCAGGAGCCCCTTCCTGTGTTTCTGCCCTGTCTCCAATCTTTCCAGGGCTGTTCTTGGGGGAGGGGAAGGAATACAGGCTTTGGAGTCAGAAAACCGGGGCCGAGACCCACCTTCACCCCCGCTAGCAAAGTCTCTGGGACAAGGCCCTTCACATCAACGAGCCTTCGTTTCCTTGGCACAAAGTGGGATTAACAAGACACTGCAGTGTAGGAAAGCGCTTTGTAAACGGAAGCCCAGTACAACTGTTTTCTATCTTCTCTCTGGGACTGCTTCTTTGGATCGAAGCCCCTGGCCTCACTTCGCTCCCTCTCTCTATCCTTCAGGCCCTTGCCCTTAATTGCCCTTACTCTTCTCCGGCTTCCTCAGCTTCCCCGGCTTCCCCTTTCCTTCTTTGCTGTACCTTTTATGCCTTATCCTCCTAAGGTTAGGACAGGAACTTGGAGGCTTATTCAAGGGTGGGGTGCAGAACCGCAGACACCAGGGCTGAGGATTCAGAAAACCACCAGAGCACGGGACCCCAGCCTTTCTGCCCATCACCCAGGACACTCCGGGGAAGGCAACCCAGCTTCGAGCATGGGCCTTCCCTGCCTTCACGCTGGGGCTCCCTGCCAGACACCCTGGCCTCATCCTTCTCTCCCAATCCTTGTATTGACAGGCATTTACAAGGCATCTGCTCAATGCAAGGCTTGGTGCTTTTCTGATAAAATGCAGACATATGCAGGACATGAGCTCCTCCAAGAGCCCGAAAGCCAGGGTGAAAATCAAATTTTAGATAAGAATTATCTCAGAACTTGGAATTATGTCTGTCAAGCCTCCAGTGGCTTCTTCAAACGCCTTGTAAGCTTGTAAATGTCTGGAATCCAGCATTCCCTCCTCTGGCTCGGGCATCCCGGCTCTCCCCAGAAGTGGCCTTCACAACACCCAGGGCCATCCTTCCAGCTCTTGCTTCTTTCCCTCCAGGGCCTATCAGAGAAAATCCGTTCTCTATGCAGTCTGCTCTCTCCGTGTAATGCTGTTTCGGACCCTCCGCCCTTTCATCGACCTTCCCCCAACCCCTGCCTGGAGATCTGAGGGAAGCTGTTACCTATTCCAGGCTCTGGGGGCTTCGCGCCAAAGCAGAGGAAGGAAGTCGAGCCCAGCTCCATCCAAGATGCTGACTTCATCCTCCACATTAAAGCCAGGAAAAAAACAGCCATACTCACAGACACACGGACACACACGGGGACACCCACGCGAGAGCCCATGCGAGCCTTTGTCCTCGGCCACCGGGAGGTCATGGGGCGTATGGCGCAGCCACATGCGGTACTGACCTGCCCTGGCCCAGGGACACCCCACACCCATGACTGGGATCTGACCCTGGTGCAGACACCTGTGCCCCAACCCAAGCGACAGAATCAGGCACATGCTGGCTCCTGAACGTCCCATTCACTCATGACCTGTGACCTGGCCAGTCTACACCTCAGTGGTGAGGATTGTGCCTGGGTGGCAAGAACTTTATCCTTGGCGTGAAACTTGTGGGTGTGTGTCGGGGGGTGTCTTGCTGCCCCTGCCCAGGGGTAAGGTTTTTCTCGTCTGGCAAAAGTCTCCTTTTCAGCCCCTCATCAGGGTAGCAGAGCACACGGGGCAATGAGGCCAGAGATAGAGCCCAGCAGCCTGATGGCAGTGTGTCTGCCACCCTGTCCTCAGGTGTCAGTCTTCCTGTCTCTCCTGAGATCAGAGCGACCTTCTCTAACTCTCTGCTCCCACCCCCCTGCACCACCCTTCCACGGTCCACAAGGTCACCCCCCTGCGTGCCCCCACCCCGTAGCTGCCCCTGCCTCCATCCCTAACCTTCCTCCTAACTTTGAGGCTTCCCTTCCACCTCCCCTGAACCCCAAATTCTTTCCCAAGTGTTCAGCCAAGCCTTTGTCCAGCAGTGCACAAACCTCAGCTGCCATTTCTCTAGGAATTTGCTGAGGTGGGAGAATGAAAAGGGGGCATTGATCCTGAGCTGAGAACCAAAGGTGGACTGAACAGTACAGCCAGCGAGAGACGGCACGGGAACGGGGCGGGCCGAGAGGATAGAAGAGACAGGGCAGGTGGAAGCAGTGGGGCCGGCAGGGGCACAGGTGAGGGGACAAGGAGTCCTGGAAAGGGGCCCATGTTGGAGAGGGATTTAGGCTTGGGAGGGGGCTTTCCTCCTGCCACCCCTTACCCCTGCCCTGCCCGGAGACAAGGTGTGGAGATGAAGGAGTGGGTGCTGGGCAGCAGACAGACAGCAAAGATCCAAGCTGGAGCAATGTGGCAACTGGGAGGGGGATGCGGGAGGGGGGCTGGCCGTGGGGAAGGGTGTTGGTGGAGAGGAGAAAACGGGTCGGAGAGCAGGCGTAACAGGTAGGGAAATGGTGGGGGTGAGAAAGAAATGGCATGAGGGATGGGGGGGTATCAAGTTGAGCAAAAAAATAGGGTGAGGAGGAAGAATAAAATGGTATAAGGAGAGGTCGTGGGAGGTCAGACTAGGGCTGGAGGGGGCGAGATGAGGGTGTCGTGGGACTCGGTGATCCCAGACAGGGAGGAGAGAAGGGGTGGCATGTGATGACGGCTGGGAGGGCCTGCCCTATCTCCGCTCCCCTCCCTGACCTCATGCTGGTCCTCCCCTTCTCCTCCCCCTGCTCGCTACAGGCTCCCTCCTCCTCCCTGTCGCTGCCCAGATCGACGGTCAGGTCGCAGCTTAGTGAGCCCCTGCTGCAGGGAACAAGCAAGGGGACATCCAGGGCTGCCAAGGGAAGCCCACCCACCCTGCCCTGAGCGCCCCCTTCCCAAGGTCGGGGGCAGAGCAGGTGCAGAGGCATTGTGGCCGCTGGTTACCCAGGTAAGGAACTGCTCTCAGGAGATGGAGGGAAAGGCAGGGAGATGTGGGGACTTCTAGCCCCACATCCCAGGTGAAGGTTGGCAGGAGAGCCTCCCAGAGCAAGGACTTTTGCGTTGGGGCAGAGGGAATAGGACCACGCACTGGGGACTGGAGTCCCTGTGGACGGTGCGTCTGGGAGGATGGGTGCTTGGAGTGGAGGAGTGGATGCTGGGGTTTGGACAGGACCCTGTGCTGGCACCAAGGTGGAGGTGGTGGTCGGTAAGGTAAGGTGGGACTCTGGGCTCTGGAGGTGCCAGGGCTGGGAGAAACCAGGGGCCAGCTGAACCTCAGGAGGAAAATGCTGGTGGAACCCCAAGTTCTCCGGCTGGAGCGGCTGAGCCAGAACTCCAGCTTCTTTGCGCGTCCAGATGGGGACTCTCTGGTGGCAGCACATGCGCTTCTAGGCTGGAGGAGGGTCTGGGGGTCTTGAGCCCTTAGGAAATGCTGAAGCAGAGCAGGATCAGGACTCCCAGGTCTGGGAAGGGCACAGAGCCTGTAGAGAGAATCCTAAAACTTGTTCTTGGCGGAAAGCTTCGCACCCATGACTCACGGTTCAGCGAGGCCGAGATGACTGAGAGGTGCCTCCAGGGGCACAGGGGCTCCGTCTTTGCTCGTCCCCCTTCCAGGCTCTCCCTGCTCCTGTCCGTCTAAACCTCCCCCCCTCCACGTGACACACCCTGGGTGGGACGGGCGGGACCCTTATCTCGCCTGGAAAGAATTTAATGGCTTGGAAACAACTGGAAGTGGAACTGAGAGGAACTACTGGGAAGCAACTCGGAAACACGGAAACATCACAGCTGCTGGCCGTCCGCTTCCAATCCCCACCCACTTCCCAGAGCCTCAGCCCCCTCCCTTCTTTCCCTGACCCGGCATCCAAATCCCCAGGGACCCCGCACCTCGGTTCCTCAAAATTCCTTTCCCCCTCAGTCCTGGTCACTCCATGCAGGACCAGAACCTGCCTTCCTGTCCCTCACTGCCCCTGCCTCTGGACTCCTTCCCCGGGGGTCTGGAAATTCTTCCTTTTAATTTCCTTATCTCTCTCGGGTCCATTAGCTTCCCAGAATACAGGGCATCTCAATTCTCCAACTCCCTCGCTCCCGGTGCCTCCTTGTCACCTGGTTACACCCCAATATCTGGAACCCACCATCACCTCCGTCCTTCATCTCACGGTCCTGGAACTCTTTTACCTTCACTTCTCCTGTAGCATAAGGGGCAGAGGGGAGCATGGGGGTGGGCCCCCAACCCTCCCACCTTTGGGACATCCCTCGTGGAAGCCAGCCCCTTCCCCCACCTCTTGGGACCTAGAGTCCCTGATGAGCAAAGTGTCAAAATTGGCCACTGCATGAATACCCGGCAGTCTGAGTCACAGCTTGGGAAGGTGCCCCTATCCCTGCCAGCCCTCCAACTGTGGGGAGGATGCCCAGTGCATGAGGCCACATCTCCCCTCCTTCCCCCCACTGCAGAAAGCACCCCAGATGCGGCAGTAGGGGGGATGATGAGCCGAAAACACAGGGGACACCTCCGTTTTCCGCTTTCCTGGTGCTGACAGAAGTGTGGAATTCTTCCAAGAATTGAGAGTTGGGATTGTGGGGATAGTAGAGACTGGGCAGGAGAGGGGACTGGGGAAGGAGGCTCGGGGGTGTGTGGCCTATGGGGGCCATGCCTCTCCTTTCAGACCAGTTTACCACTTTCCTGCTTTTCTTCTTGCCACAGAGGCAACCCCCATTACCCCCCACCATGTGGGGAAAGATGCAGGATCCTGTTGTGGAGAGGGGGGTACTGGACAGCTCCCAAAGGCCTCCAGGGGTGTGGGGCACCCTGTATCTATCCTCTGTTCCCCACTGGAGAAGGGCCTCCTGTGTGGTTCCCCAGCTAAGGTCTTTGACTCACACAGCTTTTTTAGGCATCACCCACCAACTGGGTGTGGAAGAACCATGAAGAGAAGATTGTGTATGTGTGTGTGTGCGGGTGCACACGCGCGCCCATGCCCAAACTCAAATATGTGAGCCTGCAAAGATGCAGGCTTCTTTGAATAAACAAGGGCACACATATACGAGAAGTGTGTTCACATGTGCGTTTGTGGATGAGCACACACGAGTGTATCTGTATGGGTACGTATATCTGTGTGTGCCAGCACGGGGTGGTGTGCATGGCCTTAGACACGGGTCAGCAGGATCTGAAGGTGGGTCTGAGCCCACCTCACTCCCAACTGAGAGAAGGGCTGAGGGGCCCCGGGAAGGGCAGCTCTCTGCCTGCCAGGCCTCTCGGTCTGGCTTCGCGACTCGGCATGGCAAGGCTCTGTCCCCGTTGGCCAGCTCCCCTTTCATCTCTCGTGGGATCGTGGCGGGGGTGGGGCACGAAAACTCATTTTTCTCAGACCCAGAGGAGAATTTTAGAGTATGTTAAGGATCTAGCATTGGCACTGCCGCGTTTCCATCACTCCCCCTCCCCCCTCCACACTCCTCTGTTACCATGCCCCTCCCACTTCACCCCAAGCGCCCCACTACCTTTCCTCACCAACCTTTGCCTCCCACTTCTTGCCTCAGTGAATTCCACCAACAAATGCAACTGAGTAACCAGCACCCAGCTTAAGAAGCAGGGTGTTCTTAGCACCCCAGAAGTCCCCCACCATGCCCCTTCTGGTCACTACTCCCCCAAGAGTAGTGACCAAAGTAGTGATTCTTCTGACTTGCAGCACTACCGATTAACCACTAATATTGTGGTTATCCATCGATTAACCACTAGACTCAAACTTTATATAATATAGAATGTTACAGTATGTTCTTTTTTGTGTCTGACTTCTTTTGCTTCACCCCATATTAGTGAGACCCTGCTGTAGCTTGTTCTCATTGTTTTATTTTTTATTCCACTGAGTGAACAAATCACACTTCATGTAATCTATTCTACCGGTGTGAGACATTTGGCTGGGTCCCAGTTTGAGGCTGTTATGAGCAGTAGTGCTGTGGGAGGTATATTTCTCAGAGTGGAATTGCCAAGTCATAGGGTTTGCATTATGGCTCTAGTAGGTTTAATAGATTGTGCCAAATGGTTTTCCAACGTGCTTGTACCATGCAGCCCTGCCAGGATCCACACCTGGCCTGCTCCCTGCTCGGCAGCTGCCCCAGCTGCTGTTTCTAACCAACTTTCAGTCCCAGACACTGTCCGTGGTCCTAGCCCTGACCTTGGTCCTGTCCTTGGTTCCAGCCTTGATATTACTCCCAGGCTTAAGTTGAACTATGTAAATTGGCTAAATATCTATATAGTCCCTAAATATCTATTGAGCACCAGTGTGCCAGATGCAAGGATACAGCAGCCAAGAAACAAACAGGTGCTATGCCTGCCCCCAGTCTAGCAGGCAAGGTTGAGTGTGGGTGGGCAAGAAAGTAGTAAAATAATCCCACGACTAAATATATGATTATAAATGGTTATAAATACTACAAATGAGAGTTGCATGATACTGTGATATCATACGCTAGGGAGAACCTGACCTGGGCAGGAAAGGTTTCCCAAGGAAGTGATATGGGGCTGAGACCTGAAGGATGAGGAAGTCAAGAGAAAAAGGCAGAACATTCCACATAGGGGGAATGACAGATAGGAAGGTCTGGGGCTGGGAAGCGTGTGAGGGATCTCAGGCCAGTGGGACGCCGTGGAGAGAGGGAGAGAAGTGTTACAGGAGAAAAGTGCTGAGAGGTCAGCAGGAGCCAGATGATGCAGGGCTGTCAGTGTTGAAGAGAACTTGGGGGACACTAAAGAGTTTTTAGGGGGAGAGGGACATCCCAGTTGCATTTGCAAGATTATAAGGGGCAAGAATGGAAGCAGAGGGACCAGCTAGGAGGCAATTGCAGTTGTCTAGCAAAAGGCAGATGGTAGCTTGAACTATAAGGCTGCTCAGAGGGAGAGATGTAAGCAAATTAGAGACGTTTATGACAATATGGGTCAATGTGATGAACTATGGTGGTGTCGGATGGGCTGTTGGGCTGCTGACTTGTAGGGCTGGATGACTGACAAGGCTATGAGATGCAGCAGAGAACACTCAGGGGATGGGGTACAGGAAGGTTGATGGTGAGTTCAGTCTTAGTTGAATTTGAGGTGCCTAGGAGGGGATGTCAAATGGGAGGCTGGATATATTGCTTGGAGTTCAGAGAAAAGAGTTTGTGGAGTTCCCGTCGTGGCTCAGTGGTGAACGAATCCGACTAGGAACCATGAGGTTGCGGGTTCCATCCCTGGCCTAGCTCAGTGGGTGAAGGATCTGGCGTTGCCATGAACTGTGGTGTAGGTTGCAGACGCAGCTTGGATCCCGAGTTGCTGTGGCTCTGGTGTAGGCCAGCGTCTACAGCTCCGATTCGACCCCTAGCCTGGGAACCTCCATATGCCACGGGAACGGCCCCAGAAATTGCAAAAAGACAAAAAACAAAAAACAAAAAAAGAGGAAAGAGTTTGTACATTGGGATGCAGTTTGGAAATTAAAGTCATGGATCTGGATGGAGGTACCTAGATGGATACCCGCAGCAGTAAATGTCAGCTGACTGTGCATTGCAGTCACCTGGACCCTATTCTCTTCTGTCTATCCTTGCACAGTTACAATGAAAACAGGAGGTTTGGGGGCTCATGTAACAGTGGATGGGGGAGTTCCCATTATGGCTCATTGGGTTAAGGACCTGACATCGTCTCTGTAAGGACATGAGCTCAATTCCTGGCCTCACTCAGTGGGTTAAGTATTGGGCATTGCCACAACCTGCAGATGCCGTGGCTGTGGCGTACGCCTGCAGCTGCAGCTGCAGCTGCAGCTCCAGTTCGACCCCCGGCTCGGGAACTTCCATATGCTGAGACCAAATCTGCCCAAGGAGGGCATCCATTAAGGTTGGGCTGAATGTGGATTTTTCATACATGTGAGTCAGGTAGATTAGTTGTGAGTGGTGGGACTACTGGCGTGTGTGTGTGTGTGTGTGTGTGTGTGTTGGGAAAAGGGGGAGGGGCATCTTGTCTCCTTCTCTGTGAAGCTGCTCTAACACGAGTCCTCTCTCTCTGCAGCCTCCTGAATGATGCCAGCTCAATCTTCCCTCACCTCCAACCTGGCCCTCCTGGTACTGCTGGGCACGGTCAGAGCAGGCCCTTTCTCTCCACGGTCCAATGTGACGCTCCCAGCCCCACGGCCCCCTCCCCAGCCAGGAGGGGGAAGCCCTTCTTCTCAGCTTTATGAGCACACGGTGGCAGGAGGGGAGAAGCAGGTGGTGTTCACCCACCGCATTAACCTGCCCCCTTCAGCTGGCTGTGGCTGTCCGCCAGGCACTGAGCCCCCTGTCCCTGCTTCAGAAGTACAGGCCCTGAGAGTCCGGCTGGAGATCCTGGAGGAGCTGGTGAAGGGGCTCAAGGAACAGTGCACTGGGGGCTGTTGCACTGCGGCTGCGCAGGCCGGCACAGGTGAGCAAAAGAGCACAGGAAGGGGCACAGAAGGGGAGGAAGGTGGGGAAGTGGCTTAGGATTGGGGGGCATCGCCAGTCTACAAAAGGCCTTGGAGTGAATTAGAAAAAGGCAGCCTTGGAGTTCCCGTCCTGGCGCAGTGGTTAACGAATCCGACTAGGAACCATGAGGTTGCAGGTTCGGTCCCTGCCCTTGCTCAGTGGGTTAACGATCCGGCATTGCCGTGAGCTGTGGTGTGAGCTGTGGTGTAGGTTGCAGACGCGGCTCAGATCCCGCGTTGCTGTGGCTCTGGCGTAGGCTGGTGGCTACAGCTCCGAGTCAACCCATAGCCTGGGAACCTCCATATGCCGTGGGAGCGGCCCAAGAAATAGCAACAACAACAACAACAAAAGACAAAAAGACAAAAAAAAAAAAAAAAAAGAAAAAGGCAGCCTTGCCTTGCCCTTGAGGGTGGTGAGTGCCACCCAGGGCACGACTCTGAAAGGAGCCACCTGACCAGATGCCAGCCCTCTCCTCCCCAGCCTGTTAGGGCACTGGGAGGCCACATATATTGACAAGTGGCAGCCGGAAACTAAGATGGTGGATAGGAACTGAGCCTGGCTCTGCTGGAGGGGCCGACTCAGAGGATTAGAGGAGCACTAGGTGGGCTCACCCTCTCCCCTCTCCCTCTTGCTCCAGGCCAGACAGATGTTCGGAGCCTCTGCAGTCTCCATGGTGCGTTTGACCTGAGCCGCTGTGCCTGCTCCTGTGAGCCAGGCTGGGGTGGGCCCACCTGCTCCGACCCCACAGAGGCTGAGGCGCCCGCCTCCTCTCCACCGTCAGACGCCAGGTCCTGCCCAGATGACTGCAACGATCAGGGTCGCTGCATCCGCGGGCGCTGCGTGTGCTTCCCCGGCTACACCGGCCCCAGCTGTAGCTGGCCCTCCTGTCCCGGGGACTGCCATGGCCGCGGGCGCTGCGTGAAGGGCGTGTGCGTGTGCCGGGCGGGCTTCTCTGGCGACGACTGCAGTCTGCGATCTTGCCCTCGGGGCTGCAGCCAGAGGGGACGCTGTGAGGACGGGCGCTGCGTGTGCGACTCCGGCTACACTGGCGAGGACTGTGGGGTGAGGAGCTGCCCCCGAGATTGCAGCCAGAGGGGGCGCTGCCAGGACGGGCGCTGCGTGTGCAACCCCGGCTACACTGGCGAGGACTGTGGGGTGAGGAGCTGCCCCCGAGGTTGCAGCCAAAAGGGGCGCTGCGAGGACGGGCGCTGCGTCTGCGATCCAGGCTACACCGGTGAAGACTGCGGCTCGCGGAGCTGCCCGTGGGACTGTGGCGAGGGCGGGCGCTGTGTGGACGGCCGCTGCGTGTGCTGGCCCGGGTACGCGGGCGAGGACTGCAGCACGCGGACCTGCCCCCGCGACTGTCGGGGCCGAGGGCGCTGCGAAGACGGCGAGTGCATCTGCAACGCCGGCTACAGCGGGGACGACTGCGGCGTGCGCAGCTGCCCAGGCGACTGCAATCAGAGGGGCCGCTGCGAGGACGGCCGCTGCGTGTGCTGGCCCGGGTACTCCGGGCCCGACTGCGGCGCGCGCGCCTGCCCGCGAGATTGTCGCGGCCGCGGGCGCTGCGAGAACGGCGTGTGCGTGTGCAACGCGGGCTACAGTGGTGAGGACTGCGGCGTACGAAGCTGCCCTGGGGACTGTCTCGGCCGGGGCCGCTGCGAGAATGGCCGCTGCGTGTGTTGGCCCGGGTACACAGGCCGGGACTGCGGCACGCGCGCCTGCCCGGGCGACTGTCGCGGCCGCGGGCGCTGTGTGGACGGCCGCTGTGTGTGCAACCCGGGCTTCACAGGCGAGGACTGCGGGAGCCATCGGTGCCCTGGGGACTGCCGTGGGCGCGGCCGCTGCGAGGATGGCGTGTGCTTGTGCGACGTAGGCTACGAGGGCAAAGACTGCGGCGTGCGAAGCTGCCCCGGGGGTTGCCGAGGTCGTGGCCAGTGCGTGGAGGGGCGCTGCGTGTGCGAAAACGGCTACGAGGGCGAGGACTGCGCCATCAGACGGTGCCCGCGCGACTGCAGCCAGCGGGGCGTGTGCCGGGACGGTGTGTGCACCTGTTGGGAGGGCTACGCGGGCGAGGACTGCAGCCTCCGCACCTGCCCCTCCAACTGTCACCGGCGCGGCCTCTGTGAGGACGGGCGCTGCGTGTGCGAATCCGGCTACACCGGCCCCTCCTGCGCCACCCGCACCTGCCCAGCCGACTGCTGGGGCCGTGGGCGTTGTGTGCAGGGGGTGTGCTTGTGCCATGCGGGCTATAGCGGCGAGGACTGCGGGCAGGAGGAGCCTCCGGCTAGCGCCTGTCCTGGGGGCTGTGGGCCCCGCGAACTGTGCCGCGCTGGCCAGTGTGTGTGCGTAGAGGGCTTCCGAGGCCCAGACTGTGCCATCCAGACGTGCCCTGAGGATTGCCGCGGCCGGGGAGAGTGTCATGAGGGCAGATGCGTCTGCCAAGATGGCTATGCAGGGGAGGACTGCGGGGAAGGTGAGCAGGCAGCCTTCCCCAGTATGCTTGGTCAGGGAGGGGAAAACTGGAGCTAGTGGGAACGCCCGAGTCTGAGGCCTAGAAGCCCAGGGACCTGGAGGAAGAGTGATGGGTGTGGGGTGTGGGGGGGGGGTCCTATATTGGGATGATGGTGGGGCAGTCAGCAGAGACAAGGAGTCATTGTCTGCCAGGGTCTGCAGAATCATGGGGCCGAGCCTGAGGCAGGATGTTCAGATCTCTAATGAGCAGACTGGGGGCCCCTTTAGTTGCCTTTAGGGAGATTTGGTGTTCCTGGAGATGGGGGCCAGTACAGGAGACCCAAGGCCAGTTCAGGTCTCTGCCAGCTTTGCCCCTTTCCCAGAGAGAAGTGGAAGTCTGGATAGATTCTTAGATTGGCCGTGAGCAGGAGAAGCCTGGTGGTGGTGGTGAGAATAGGGGCGGGGGGCTGCCTTGGGCTAAGCAGCTTCTCATATCCTGTTCTCCTGGGCAGAGGTGCCAGCCATTGAGGGCATGAGGATGCATCTCCTGGAGGAGACGACGGTTCGGACAGAGTGGACCCGGGCTCCTGGCAACGTGGATGCCTATGAAATTCAGTTCATCCCTACGGTGAGAGCCAAGCTCCAGGAGGGGCCGAGTGGGTGGGATGGGGGGCGGGAGGGGGGTGCTTACCTCAAGTTCCAGGTAATCAGTGGTTGAGTCCAGATGGCTGATTCCTAAACCTGCAGGAAAGGCCTTCTTGTCCTGCCCACACAGGGTACAGAAGGCCTTTGCAGCATGGGAACACCTCTGGTGACCATGACCTCAGTACTTCTTGGGCCTGTCCAGTCCGTTTTTGCTCATCACTGCAGTCAGTTCTTTTTGTTCTTTCTGAACCATTCTGCATCCATCCATCGGCCCTAGCTGGCCCTTCACTAGCCATCAACGTGATTTTTCTTTCCCTGCATCTATACCACAGCCTTTCAGGTATTTGGAGGCATCAGCCATCATGTTACCCTTCATTCCTTCCAGGTTAAACCCACTGGTTTCTTCACTCCTTTTCTTTAAGGAATTGTTCTCTGAATCCTTCAGTTCTTGGTTTTCCTCCTCTAATGCATTCTGCCTTTTCCATGAGCATCCTGCTCCACTCCCCTCAAAAAATATAGGGGCAGAGAGGAACCCAGTCGTTCACCTGGTTAACTCTGGATACAACTGGCACTTTTCTCAGAGTTGACATATATGAACTTGTGGTCACACAAACTTTCAGTTGTTTTTATCCTATTTGATTTCTTAAGGAACTTTTTATTAGAAAAGTCATATAGGCTCAGTGTAGAAGCTTTAGAAAATCCAGATAAACAAGGAAAAAAAAGAGGAAGAAAGAAAAGAAGGAAGGAAGGGAAAAAGAAGACCTTCAACTACATAAACTTTTTTTTTTAAGCCTAAATATAAGCCTTTGTATTTGGGTCTGTTCAGTGTTATCTTTTTTGGTATGGGCTAGGCTGTCTAGGCTGTTGCAATAATTCAAGTCTGTGAGCTGGTTCTCCGCCTTCATGTCATCAGTGCATTGCAAACCTCCTTTCTCTCCTTTCAACTCACTCTTCAGCTATTTGGGGGGCATCCTGAGGACAAAGCCTATGGCCTTTCATCAGAGATCTCCCTTTATGCAGCTCAGGCTTTTATGAGGTGTTTGGTCTCCTTGTTCCAAATCGTCTGACGTTTCTGCCGTCCAACTTATATCTTCCTGCATCATCCCACAAATGCCACAGGATGTCGCGTGAGATGTAGGCCATGTCACTCTCATCTCTACCCAGTCAGGATTCTGGAAAAATAACTAAGTCCCAGGGCATATACCTAGGTGGCCTCTAGGACAGAAGGGACTGCTCAGAGGTGCTGGCCAGCATCCCCACCCCAATCAGCCTAGTTATTCCAAGTCTTGTCATTATCCCCTCAAGCCCAGGTCTTTACCATGTGCTCTCTCCTTACCTCCTGGTAGATGCAGAGGAAGACATCCCTACTTTGCTGCACAACCAAGATAGCTTAGATTTTTTTTTCTACTATTTAAAATTTTTTTTATAAAAATAATTTAATCACAAGACAAGAATTTGGCAGCTAGAGGAAAAAACAAATAATTCTTGGCTGTTTCACACTAAAACAAGCACTGTTAACATTTCAAAAGTGTTTCTCCCACTCGCTTCTTCTGTGTGTATATTATTTACATAGTTCTCATCTTGAGAGCGTAGGGGCTTTAATAATGGAAGGCAGCTATGCTCACCACTATACCACCAACGCACACAGGGCAGGGCTTTTAAAAGGAACTTTCCTAAGAAACTTCAGTGAAAGAAGAATTAAAATAAACAGAAGAGAGAGGGAGAGCTAGAAGGAGCTTGCAGGGCTGCATCGTTTCCTGCTTTTAGTAAACATGGACTTATCCTTCGTGTTGTCAAGAGATGCAGGCTCCAAACGAAGCCCTAGGCTTTCCCCGTCTCTGTGGGGCCGGGGTGGTGTTGAGCTGGCCTGGGCCCAGCTTGGCCATGCTCTTAGCTCATCTGCTCTGCACTGGGTATGGGCTTCTGTCACATTCTGGATTCTCGCTGAGCCTGGGTGTGGAAAATGCTCCTGTAAAATTGGTCCCCAGACACCTCTCTGGACTCCACATCAGCCTGTGCTACTTACTGGCCCTTGGGCTATGCTTTCTGCACTCTCTGTGGCTGGCTACTGGCAGTTTTTTCCTCTCCCCCCCCCCTTTTTTTCTTTTCAGGGCTACATCTGTGGCATATGGAAGTTCTCCGGCTAGGGGTTGAATTGGGACTGCAGCTGCCAGCCTGGACCACAGCCACAGCAGCGCCAGACCAGATCCAAGCCAAATCTGTGACCTACACCCCAGCTCACAGCAACGCCGGATC
Source organism: Sus scrofa (assembly GCF_054392235.1). Lineage (NCBI taxonomy): Eukaryota > Metazoa > Chordata > Mammalia > Artiodactyla > Suidae > Sus > Sus scrofa. The sequence goes on along the minus strand of NC_139389.1, from coordinate 28,350,432 downwards.
CCTAACCCACTGAGCAAGGCCAGGGATCGAACCTGCATCCTCACGGATACTAGTTGGGTTCATTTCTGCTGAGCTGCAAAGGGAACTCCTGGCTGGCCCCTGGGATATTGCCTCTCGCCTTGGCCAGTGCTCTATCCATTTGTTGGCATGGAGTATATTCAGTAGCTGGCTGTCCTCTGGCCACTGCCATCTTCCTAGAAGCCTCTCTACCTTATCCCCTCCCCTTTTCCAGAAACACTTTTCTCTCAAAGCCCAAACTCTTCTATTCCTGGCCAAGGGCCACACTTAGTTATTGGAATGAGCTTCAGAACCCAGAAGTGGAACATTTCTCCCTTCCCTGCATACGTGGCATTTCTTACTCTGACTCAGTGCCTCTCAAAGTGTGTTCCCTGGACCTGCCGCGCCAGCATCACCTGGGGGATTCGACCTACAGATTGTCGGTCCCCGCCCCCAGGTCTACGGAGTCAGAAACTCTAGGGGTGGAGCCCCTAAGCTGTGTTGTAGAAGCCCTCCAGGTGATTCGGATGCACCTCAGGCCGGAGGACCACTGTTGCTATTTTGCCAAACACAGCCTTCTCTCCGAACATGAGAGCAAAAGCCTGAGGAAGCTGAGGGAGGTGAAACCCTGAACAGTCTGGGGAATATTCCACAGCCTGGACACTCGGGCTTTTCCATGTTTTCACTGGGACACAGGACCTTGCAGCCTCAGAAAAAAGTGTATACTTGGGTCTGGTCAGAGTGAGGTAAAGTCCAGGGACCAGCCGAGGTGCAGTCCCCCGTCTGGGGCCGTGAGGTTGGGAGTGAGAACAGAGTTAGAAACTTGCCAAGGACAATCAGTGAAGCAGCCAAGCTTTCACCAAGGGGCATAGCCAGCTGCCAGCATCTGGCTAGAAAGCCGCCAGCCTCAGACCAGACAGATGGTCCTGAGAGATGGGGGTGAGACTGATAGTAGGACTTCCAGGGGACTGTTCCCAAATGGACTTCAGGATGGTCTATGGAGTGTCTCAAAGGTTCACGTGAGTGGTCTGAAGGGAGAAGGAGAACTCGGGATGGACTCGCCTCACTGAAAGGACCAGACATCATTAGGGGGGAGTCAAGGGGGCTGGTGGGGGGCGGGGGGTGGGTCGGGGGAATAAGAGGAGAGAGAGGAAGTTCTAGAAAGGATGAGGACCCCACAAGTCTTGAGGTGAGGCCAACCCAAGGCCTCCTAGACTGGGGGAGCCTAGGGCAGAGTGAGTAGGAGAAGGATGGGGCTCCGGTGAGCCCGGGAAACCTTTCCAGCCAAGAAAACTCTAACAAAGCTTTATTTCATCCCCAACCCAGAAATCTCTACGTGGCCTCTCATCTGGTTTTATACTTTGGTATTTACTGTGTTGCTTTCCCCACAGTTCTCTTGGTTTAGGAGAGTACCTTTTGAAATTTCCAATCCTACTTGGCTGAATGGAGGTGTCCCCATAACAGCCAACAGAGCTAAGAGGAACAAAGCGTCCTTATTAGCTGTCCTAGCTAGCCAGCCCAGCAAAAGGCTGGACCGCTAGACTGCTCACAGATGTCCGTTCCTCCTGTTTTCCCGTGGCTGGCACCCCAGGAGACCCTGCCTGGAGCAGGGGCTGGCAGATTTTCGGTGGGGTCACCGCAAAGAGTCGTAATACCCAAAATGGATACTTGAAAGAGAGTAGTTTCCTTGCAGGGGTGAACTGTACATGGAGCTTTGGGTGGAGATCTAATTCCACTTAAGATGCAGCCATACCTTAGGCTGTGAGAGCCTGAGCTGCCCGAGGACAACAACCGTATCTTTTATTTCTGCGTCTCCAGTGCCCAGAATGAGGCCAGGTCCAAAATCAGAAAACGTTTTTTTGTGGAATTTTGAGCAGGCGGGCCTTGTGTTCGAGGGGGCCTATAACCCTGCTGAGGAGACACATACCCAAAAGGAAGTGTCACGAAATGGGACACACACCCAGATCACATGGCCAAGAGCAGGTGTCTGTGGGGAGGCTCAGGCTGGGGCTTTAGGAGGAGGTGAGACTTGAGGTAGCAGCCCTCAGTCCTGTCATCTTACGACAGCAGTGGGCTTAGGAGAAGCCCCCTCGTGCCCAGATGGTCAGGGTTGTGGGGTGGGAGTGGGGGAGCCAGAAGGAGAGGCCTGGCGTGTGTCAGGTTGAGTTCTGACAATCAGCAGACAGCTGATGAACAGCCACAAAGGTAGTGTCGGTAACAGGGGGCTCTCAGGTCACATTCCTTGGGTTTAAATACCTGCCGCTTTCTTGGGGTTGGTGACCTCGGACAAGGCACTGAATCCTTTTGTCCCTCACTTTCCTCATCTATCCTATGGGAATAATAGGACCTACTTCATGAGATTCTTTAAAGAATTAAGTGAGTCCATACATGGAAAAAGCCTTGAAGAGTACCTGGCATGCAGTAAGTATTTTAGATGTGTTTGCTGATACCACCCACGCTCAGCAGCTGCATGGGGCCAAGTTCTTCACCGTCCCATGTTGACTTTGCCTGGAAGTGGAGAAAGAAACAATAAAGAGGAGTGTCCCGAGCTCCCGTGGTGGTGCAGTGGAAACAAATCCAACTAGTATCCCTGAGGATGCAGGTTGGATCCCTGGCCTTGCTCAGTGGGTTAGGGATCTGGCATTGCTGTGAACTGTGTTGTAGGTTGCAGATGCAGCTCCGATTCAACCCCTCGCCTAGGACCTTCCATATGCCACAGGTGTGGCCCTAAAAAGCAAAACAAAAAGGTGGGAGGAGTTCCCTGGGGGCTCAGTGGGTTAAGGATCTGGCACTGTCACTGCTGTGGCTCTGGTTACAGCTGTGATGCAAGTTCAGACCCTAGCCCAGGAAATTTTGCATGACAGCCAAAAAAAAAAAAAAAAATAAAGGATAGGGAGTTCCTGTTGTGGTGCAGCAGAAACGAATCTGACTAGGAACCATGAGGTTTCGGGTTCCATCCCTGGCGTCGCTCAGTGGGTTAAGGATCCTGCGTTGCAGTGAGCTGTGGTGTAGGTCGCAGACGCGGCTTGGATCCCACGTTGTTGTGGCTCTGATGTAGGCTGGCGGCTACGGCTCCGATTAGACCCCTAGTCTGGGAAACTCCATGTGCCATGAGTGCGGCCCTAAAAAGACAAAAGGCAAAACAAATAAAATAAAGGATAAAGAGGCAGGGACAAAAGTGGCAGGGGCAAGATTGCCAGCCCTGATCCGCCTGGTGCTCTCTCTTGCAGACAGAGGGGGTGAGCCCCCCGTTCACAGCACGGGTGCCCAGCTCTGCCTCAGCCTATGACCAGAGAGGACTGGCCCCTGGTCAGGAGTACCAGGTCACTGTCCGTGCCCTTCGAGGGACTAACTGGGGCCCTCCTGCCTCCAAGACCATCACCACCAGTGAGAACTGGAGCTTAGGGGCCGGGTCCTGGGGGGTGATCTGGATTTGAGAGGGGCAGCTGGGACTATGCCCTCTAAGAAGGCAGGGGGAGGGATTGGCTTGGGGCAGCAGTCGTAGAAGGAAAATGGGTGACTGCAGAACCGAACTCCCAACTGATCCCACCTCTCTCTAACCTGGCTAGTGATTGACGGCCCCCAGGACCTCCGCGTGGTGGCTGTGACACCCACCACGCTGGAGCTCAACTGGCTTCGGCCTCAGGCCGAGGTGGACCGCTTCGTGGTGTCCTACGTCAGCGCTGGCAACCAGAGGGTGCGGCTGGAAGTGCCATCCGAGGCGGACGGGACGCTGCTGACCGGCCTGATGCCAGGTGTAGAATACGTGGTGACCGTCACTGCCGAGCGGGGCCAGGCAGTAAGCTACCCGGCTTCTGTCAGGGCCAACACAGGTATGCCTGGCCAAGGGTCAGGGAAGTTTCCCAGCCTAGGAGCCCCTTCCTTGGGAGCCCTCGGGTAGAGGTCAGAGGCTCCTCGGGATGAAGTTGAGGGGGTGTGTGGTGGTCTCAAAGCGCCCGCGGGGGGCCTGGCTCTGGCCCAAGGGCTCAGGGGAGACAGTCCTTGGGTGCCTGGAGTCCTGTAGGAAGGCTGCGGGTTGGGGGTTGGGAGGAGCTGCCTCCTGGAGAGACGCTGTGAATAGGAGAAGCTGTCTGACCCACCCAGATGGGGGAGGTTCTGGTCCAAACTTGGGCACAGGGACAGCCCTTGGGCTCAGTCAGTGGTCGGATCTTGTAAGGATTGGAATTAGGCAGATTAGAGATCAGCACTCCTGTTGACTTGAGGATTGGGGTGGGGGGTGGGTAGCGCTCAGTAGTAATTTTCCACTAACCCTCAAGGTCTCTTAACAGCTGCCCGGATCTTTCTTTTCTTTTCCTGTGACAGAGGGAGCCCACCTCGCTGTAGCTCACAGCCTCCCTCCCACGCCCTGTTCTCTCCCTCAGACACAGGGCCCCACCCGCTGGTTTTTTCTTTCTAGGGCACCAAGAGTGGCAGGCTTGGAGGGCGAGGGGTGAGGGCTTCCGGGGACACTAACTCCTTTCTCTCTTTCCAGGTGGGGCTGGGGCCCAGGGAAGAGGCCTCTGGCTCGCGGGGGAGGGACGGAGGGCAGGACTGCAGTGGGGAGGAGTGCAGGGATTGGTGGGGGGGCTGCCTCTGACCCGCTCTCCCCCTCCCCCTTTTTCCGCCCTGGCAGCACCAGGCCACTACGGTTACGCGGAGGCGCACCCCCCAGCCCCGTCCCCCCAGCCCCGGCCCCGGCCGGCCCCGGCCTCGCGCACCCCGCGCCCCACTCGGCCCCCTCGGCCCCCTCGGCCCCCGCGGCCCGCGGAGGAGGGGCCGGAGGAGTCTCGGCCTGGGCAGAGCCCGCCTCAGCCCCCTCGGCGGCCGTGGGGCAACCTGACGGCCGAGCTGAGCCGCTTCCGCGGCACCGTGCGGGACCTGGAGCAACACCTGCGGGCTCACGGCTACCCACTGCGGGCCAACCAGACCTACACGTCGGTGGCGCGCTACATCCACGAATACTTGCAGCGGCGTCGCCTGGCGGCTGCCGCCCCCGCCGGCTCCCCCGCGTCCCCGCCCCGTCGCCCCCGCCCCACCGCCAGCCCCGACTCCGGCACCTGGAAGCGGGACTCCAACCAGGGCACCCACGGCCTCTCGCCCGAAGGCGTCGACCGGGGGGCTGCGCCCCGCCACCCCAAGCCCGAGGTGCTGGGCAGTTCCGCCGACGGCGCGCTGCTCGTGTCCCTCGACGGGCTCCGCGGCCACTTTGAGCGCGTGGTGCTGCGCTGGCGGCCCCAGCCGCCCGCAGAGGGTCCTGGCGGGGAGCTGACCGTGCCGGGCACCACGCGCACCGTCAGCCTACCCGATCTCAGGCCCGGCACCACCTACCACGTGGAGGTCCACGGGGTGCGGGCAGGGCAGACCTCCAAGTCCTACGCCTTCATCACCACCACAGGTAGCGTGGGTGGGGCCTCGGAACCACCCATCCCCTGCCCCCCATCTGCCTGCGGTTGCAGTCTGCATCCACGAGTTCCCCCCACTGCCTCGCTGCTGAGACTGCCACCCAGCCACGCCCTTCTGCCCTCAAGCCCTAACTGGTCCAGGCTCCCAGGGACCCCCACAACAGAGCACGACTTCCTGTGTCTCCAGAAGTCCCCTCCACCCCTAGGGTCCCGGTGGATGCCCAAGGCCTAAGAGCCCTGGTGTTTGGGGCTCCCTGATTTTCACGTGGGTTCCTGGGGAGCTTCTGCCAGAAAGCCGTTCTAGGCAACGGAAGGGGCATTTGGTGGGAGGGGCAGTGTCTGCAAAGACTCCAGCTGGAGCAGTTTGGGTGGGGTAGGAAATGAAAATTGTGGTTCCCCACGATGACTCACTGTGGTGAGGGTGGCTGAGGACTGTGGTCAGTGGTTACTATTTTCCACAATTTGGCCCTGACCTCAAAGGGGACACATCAGAACTTCTAGGGGGTGGCCTTGAAGCCATCAGGCAGCATGTATATGTGAGAGGCGAAACCACTGTTTCTTGAGCTGCTCTTCCAGACCTTCTGGCTCCCTTCACGCTTGTCTCTCCCACAGGAATGATGTCGGGGCTCAGGGAAGGGGCGCCCTGTGACTGCCATGGGGAGGGTTGGGGACCTCTTCTTCCCCCATAGGGCCCAGATGCCATCTGAGCTGGATGTCCACCCCGCCCCCTCTCCCCCCTCTTCTCTACTCCCCACCCTCTCTTGCATCTTCCTTCCCTAACACCACCGTTCCTCCTCTCTTCCAGGCTTCTCACTGCAGCACTAATGGAAGCTGAGACCACCACCCAATGGGGAGGGGGTGCTGTGGGAGGGACCTGGTGTCTGTGGGGGCTGGAGGTCATAGGAGCCTCGTGGAGGGAGGGATGGCAGGCTTTGTTTCTTTTCTTCTTCTCCTTTTTTTTTTTTTTTTTTTTTTTTTTGGCTGCCCCATGGCGTATGGAGTTCCGGGGCCAGGTATCAGATCTGAGCCACAGTCATGACCTGAGCCACAGCTGTGGCAACGCTAGATCCTTAATCCACTGTGTGAGGCTGGGGATCGAACCTGTGTCGCAGTGCACCCAAGGCACTGACAATCCTGCTGCACCACAGTGGGAACTCCCAGACTTCCTTTCTTTAATTTGTCCCCTGCAGGCCTGTCTGTGCAGGACTCTGGTGGACCTTTGGAGGATGAAGTGACCCAGGAGCAGAAAAGGGAGGGTCTGTAGGCTCTTAGCGGTTAGAGGGCAGAATCTGAGAGCTGGGCTTTCCTTTCTGGCTGTCATTCTAGACTCTTCTGTTTTTCTCGCCCTGCCTTTTCCCAGGGTCCTCTCCCTCTGGCCTCTTGGGAGCCACTGATGAGCCTCCTCCCTCTGGCCCTTCAACAACTCAAGGCGCCCAGGCTCCCGTCCTGCAGCAGCGCCCCCAGGAGCTGGGAGAGTTGAGGGTGCTGGGCAAAGACAAGACAGGGCGTCTCCGCGTGGCCTGGACCGCCCAGCCTGACACCTTTGACCACTTCCAGCTGCGTCTCCGGGTGCCCGAAGGGCCAGGGCCACACGAGGAACTACTGCCAGGGGATGTCCGTCAGGCTCTGATGCCCTCACCCCCTCCTGGATCCCCCTATGAGCTGTCACTTCGTGGGGTCCCTCCTGGGGGCGAGCCCTCTGCCCCTCTCATCTACCAAGGCATTATGGGTACATCCTGGATTCTGCTCAAGGCCTGTGTCCTGAGGTTGGGGGAGGGGCTGGGCCATTAGGGCTTCAGAGATGGGCTGGAGATTGAAGGGCAGGGCTGTTCCGGTCAGGATGGTAGGAGAAACAAGGAGAGAAAAGGAATTGAGAGTTCAGAGGCAAGAGGGCTGGAGGGGGTCTTAGAACAATGATAGGGTGGGTTGGGGAGGGGAGCAGAAAAGCTGGAGGTTGGGACAACGATTCCAGGAGAGAGGCTGTGGGCTCCTGGCTCTCCACTTGCAGCTTTCTTTGCCCTGTGACCTGCCTCCACTTCCTGATCTCCGATCGGCCCCTTACATCTCCCAGGGCAGGTGTGGGAAGGCCTCTGGTCCTGAGGGTACTCCCCCTCAGCCCCCTCCTCCCGTTGCCTTCCCTCAAGCCCCTGCCAGTTAGGACGGTGGTACTACCCCTGCCCTGGGAGCCCAGCCTGCAGAGGACAGCACTGCAGGGTCCCCTCAGTCAGTTCCCCTACGGGCGGAGGTTCCTGGGTGTCGGGCACCCCATGGCCATCAGGACTTGAGATGATGGGTGAGGTGTGTGGAGCCAGTGCAGGAGCCTGAGTTCCTGGCTCTCACTTTTCCCCTGATCCCTCTTTATGGGATGGGGTAGCCAGCTCTCCCAGCGACTCCAGACGGAGGTCACCACTGGGAAGAGGGTGGCGGGGAAGAGAAGTTAGGCCGAACAGCGGTGGGGAAGTGCTGAACTCTCAGGAAGAACCCTGGGGACCTGAAACTCCCCAAAGATCCTGGTGTGAGGAGGAAGGGGGGCCCCTGTGAGGGGTGGGGAAGCTGTCACAAGGGAAGAGCCAAAGCTGTCACTCCAGAGCAGAGACTGGGGAGAAATACCCCACTTTGCTTCACAGAAAAGCTGGTCCCAGAGGAAATGGAGGCTTGGAGGGAGGGAGCTGTCCACGATTGGGTGAGCCCGTGGGCGGAGGAGAGGGAAGGAGACTGGGGCCAGGCAGTGGCTGAGCCCACCTGCTTTGCTTTTGTCCCCCACACCCCAGACAGGGATGGGGAGAAGCCTGAGAAGCCCATGGCCCCGCCACGCTTGGGGCAGCTGACAGCGACCGACATAACCTCCAGCTCCCTGCTTCTGCGCTGGACGGTCCCCGAGGGCGAGTTCGACTCCTTCGTGATCCAGTACAAGGACAGGGACCAGCCCCAGGTGGTGCCTGTAGAGGGTCCCCAGCGCTCAGCCCTCATCTCCAACCTGGAAGTCGGCCGCAAGTACAAATTCGTCCTGTATGGGCTCGTGGGCAAGAAGAGGCACGGCCCCCTGGTGGCTGAAGCCAAGATCAGTGAGTGAGCGCGGTCACACCCCACCCCTGCCCCTGCCCCTGCCCTCTGTGGGGTCCTGAAGAGGGTCTCCCCAGTGCTTTGGGAACTCCAGGAAGGCTTCCTAGAGGCGGTGGTATCTGAGATGAATCCTGAAGGGAAATTTGTCGTGGGTCAGGCAGACAGAGCTGTGAGAACGAGGCAGGAGTGAGGGTAAGAGAATCAAAGTGAAATCTCTTTCCTCTGGAGGGGGGAGAGGTCACCTGGGAACTGAGGCCACTGATCTCATGTGTCCAGGTGGCTTAGACCTCGTTTGAGGACCCTAGGGGGCCTCTGATGGGCTTTAAGTGAGAGAGTGACATGATTCAACATCTGTCTTAGAAATAACACCGAGGCTGCCGCAGAGGATAGCTGGAGAAGTGAGTTAGGAAGTGGCAATGGCTGATGGTGGCCTGGCTGGCGTGGTGGCCATGAGGCTGGCCAGAGGAAGTGAGGGAGAGTGAGGAGGTCCCTGTTTCTGGGTCGGGCAGTCCTGTTCCCCAAGGCAAGGAACGGCGGGTGTGAGGGACAGTGCAGTGCGGGACTCTTACTTAAACATCTAGCGTTTGTTACGTGTCACGTGTTCAAGATGTGTATCCTCAATGTTTAATCCCTCTAAGCAGCCCCGTGAGTCATGTCCATTTTATAGATGAGGAGAATCCAGGCGCAGGGAGGGCAGGGTCACTTAAGCAGAACATGGTGCGGCCGTGGGGATTATCCTGCTGCCTTCATGGGCCTGGAGAACAGAGAAAAGGCCTGATGAGGGGCTGTGGGTGTCCCAGTGGACAGAAGCCTGGGTCGGGGGACGACAGGGCCACTGGAACCCTGGAGGTGGCCATGAGCAGAGGACAGGAGCCTGCTGGGCAGCCTGAGGGGTGAACTGGGGGAAGGGATGCCAAAACAAAGGGTGTGGTCAGACGTGTCAGATTCCGTAGGAGTGATTCAGTCCTATAGAGCGTGCACAGGACTTAGCGAGGTCACCACTGACCCTGCTGGTGGAGCTGCTGGTGGAGGGTGGAGCTGGATCGGGAGGGTGATGGAGGTGAGGACATGACTACAAGCAGTGTAGACATCTCTTTCTGGAATCTGGGCTGGCTGTCAAGAGCAAAGAGGGAGGGTGGAGGCTGGAGGGCCCGGTGCGGCTGCGGCCGATTGGAGGACCTTGTGTAAATGCAGATGGCGCAGCCCAGGGAGTGAAGGGTGGGAGGGAGGGAGGGGGCCCAGAGCACAGGTGTGGGAGGCTCTCCCACAGGAAAATGCTCCAAGGATTGAGCTTCCCTGTCTTGGGGAAGAAACCAGCTAGTCGTTAGGCCTGGAAGCAGTAGAAGCTGTGCTGGAAGACTTTCCCGGCCATGGAGACCTGAAAGGGGCTGGCTGGGCCTCCTTCTCTCTGAAGCCCCTCCCCAGGCTGCTGAACGAGTCAGGGCCACACTAGTCCATACGGTGCTTTTTTAAAATTTTATTTTAGTTTTATAGGGCCACCCCCGCAGCATATGCAAGTTCTCAGGCTAGAGGTTGAATCAGAGCTACAGCTGCTGGCCTACACCACAGCCACAGCAACTCAGGATCCGAGCCACATCTGCAATCTACACCGCAGCTCACGGCAACGTCAGATCCTTAACCCACTGGGCAAGGCCTGGGATGGAACCTGCATCCGCACGGATACTAGTCAGGTTCATTACCACTGAGCCACACCCGGAACTTCCCCATACAGTATTTTTGTGCTGCACCAAAGAAGACTTAGTACACAGCTTGGTGAGCAAAGTGCTGGCGGGATTTCAGTCCCTCGGTGCTCCCTCAGTCATGCGCCTTCGTGCAATGAACAGCCCACGCAACCTCACACAGCATCCCTCTATAGAAGATGGATTTCTCCCTTCCCCTTTGACTCATGCCCCTTCTTTCTCTCTACTCCCTCTTCCTAGTGCCTCAGACTGATGCCGGCCCAGCGACTCCACCCCGCCTGGGGAAGCTGTGGGTGACAGATCCCACCCCCAACTCGCTGCACCTCTCCTGGACTGTCCCCGAGGGCCAGTTTGACTCCTTCGTGGTCCAGTACAGGGACAGGGATGGACGACCCCAGGTGTTGCCTGTGGAAGGTCCCGAGCGCTCGGTCACTGTCTCCCCCCTGGACCCTGAGCACAAGTACAGGTTCACTCTGTTCGGGATTGCCAACAGGAAGCGGCACGGCCCCCTCACGGCCGATGGCACCACTGGTGAGTGGCAGCCACCTACGTCCCCATGTGACCCCTCCCAGTCTTTCACACGCTGGCCCTCAGCCAGGAGCCAGCTAGGGCCGCCCAGCGAGATGGCAGACTCCACGTCCTCACCCTGCTTTGGGGCTCAGGGCCAGCCAGCCTCCCCCACTCTGCTGGGCCCCTTTCATTCCGTTCGGCTGCTCCCCAAGGCCCAGGTGTGTCATACCCTGGCTGTGCTCCCCATCTCAGGGGTTCAGTGCTCATGCTAATCAGGTAGAGCCCCCCCGCCCACCCCCGCGTGCACGCCAGGGTGTGACAACCCCTCTGGACCCCAGGCCCCCATCCCAGGGTTCTGCCAGTTCAGCCCTGCCCTGGTCTTCCTATTCACAGCCCCAGAGAAGAGAGAGGAGCCCCACCACCAGGAATCCCCCGAGCAGCCCTTGCTGGGGGAGCTGACGGTGACTGGCACTACCCCAGACTCCCTGCGTCTATCCTGGACGGTGGCCCAGGGCTCTTTCGACTCCTTCACGGTCCAGTATAAGGATGCGCAGGGGCGGCCCCAGGTCGTGCCCGTCAAGGGGGATGAGAACGAGGTCACCATCCCCGGCCTGGAGTCCGACCGGAAGTATAGGATGAACCTCTATGGGCTTCACGGCAGGCAGCGCGTGGGACCTGTGTCCGTGGTGGCCGCCACAGGTGAGTCGGGGTGGCCTGGGCCTCCCTCCCCTGCCAACCCCCAGCCCACTGAATGGGACCTGGTCCAGGATCCTTCGCACCCGCCTCCGCCTTCTCTTTCTTGTCTCCAGTTCAGCCAAAGCCTCCACCCTCCTCTTCCCCATGTCCCAGAGCTTCGTGGCCACCTGCGAACCCCTAACTTCTTTCTTGGCCCAGCTTCTCCATCTCGAACAGGCCCCATTTCCCCCATTCTGAGCACTGGGACTCATCCCTCCACCCCAGGCTGTCCTCCCCCTAGACATCCTTAGCCACTGTGTTCTTCCGCCACGGGCGTTGCCGGCCTTCTTCCTCTGGCTCAGGCTGTGGTCTTTCCTGAGCTTCCGTTGCCTGCTGCCCACACCCTCCACCATGGCTGCTCTGCTCAGAGCTGGCAAACCCAAGGGACATGAGGGCCACGTTCCCGCAGCCTCCCACAGCTCCCGGCGCCCTGATTCCCAGCCAGTTTGGAGTGGGGCAGATGGCTCACTTCCAGTGCCCCCCCACCCCCTCCTGCATTCCTCCTTGGGCCCATGCTCCTAACCACGAGGCTACACAGCCAGGAAATGGCACTGGATTGGGGAGCTGGGGCATGGGCTCCAGAGCCAACTGCCTGGACTTTAATCCTAGCTCTGGGATCTTGTACAAGTTACTGAACCTGTCTGGGCCTCAGCTTTCTCATCTATCAAATGGGGATAATAATGGTAACTGCTTCATAGAGCTGTTAGAATTAATGAGTTAATGTACATATGACACTTGGAATAGCCTGGCACATCAAAGGTGCTACTGAAGGGAGTTCTTGTAGCGGCTCAGTGGGTTAAGAAACCGACCAGTATCCATGAGGATCTGGGTTCCATCCCTGGCATCACTCAGTGGGTTAAAGATCTGGTGTTGCTGTGAGCTGTGGTGTAGGCTGGCAGCTGCAGCTCCGATTCGACCCCGAGCCTGGAAACTTCCATGCACCACGAGTGTGGCTCTAAAAAGACAAACAAAACAAAACAAAACAAAACAAAAATCCCTGCTATGAAGCATGAGCTGCTATTTCTCCCCAGCTGTCTTACTTCACAATATCTTTTTTTTCTCCTCACTTCCCACCTTCCCCATCCTTGCCTGGGTTGTCATTCTTGCCTGCTGCCTCCTCAGTTTCCTGTCCCCTGAGCAGTCCCCCATGGACTGGGGGGCTGGGTCACAGAAAGGCTGGCTTCCCTTGCACCAGTGTCTCCACCCCACGGAGCCTCAGCAAAGACCTGGCTGCCACAGACAGGGACGGATGCCCTTGGAGCCGTGATTCTAACCCCAGCCAGGGACCAGCAGGACCCTCCCCAGCCTCCACCCCCATCTCCGAATCTTTCTCCTGCTCTTATCTGAAGTGGAGGGAGGGGCACGACTGTCCGGGGAGGCCTCAGCCAGAGCACATGCCATCCCTGCCCAGATGAGCGGCAGGCAGGCAGTTGGAAAGCCCTGGGGAGGAGCAGGAGCCAAAAGGGAGAAACGCAGGTGGGAAGAGGCCTCACTGCCCACTCACTTCCCTGAGGTCAGTGCTGTCCATGAACACAGTGTAGGATTCCTCAGTTTCCTCTCTTCCCATCTCACCTCCTTTCTCAGACATGAAACCCCCCACTCCCACAGAAACCCCAGTGTGAGTGGGCCAGCAGTACACAATGGGGTTTGGGGGCCTGTCTGAGCCCTGTCTCCTCTGATGAGTTACTGAATGGCTAATATAAAGGCTGCAGAAACCCCTAGGCCAACAGCTTGAAGAGCGTCTGCTGGCTGTGCTTTATTGTCACAGTGAGCATCGCCAGCAAAGCATGTCACCCTTAAAGCCTGTATCACCTGATCTGTTCTCTCAGCCCCCCAGGAGGTTGTGGACGAGACCCCCAGCTCCTCAGAGGAGGAGGAGACCCCCAGCCCCACAGAGATGGAGGAGACCCCCAGCCCCATGGAACCCCCCGAGGAGCCCATCCTGGGGGAGCTGACGGTGACAGGATCCTCCCCGGACTCTCTGAGCCTCTCGTGGACGGTCCCCCAGGGCCACTTTGACTCCTTCACCGTGCAGTACAAGAACGGGGACGGGCAGCCCAAGGCGGTGCGGGTCCCAGGGCACGAGGACCAGGTCACCATCTCGGGCCTGGAGCCCGACCACAAGTACAAGATGAACCTGTACGGCTTCCACGACGGCCAGCGCGTGGGCCCCGTCTCTGTCATCGGGGTGACCAGTGAGTGGAGCCTGGAAGCCCCAGGGTGGGGCCTCATGGGAGGGTCAGCCTCTCTCAGGTGGTGGGTGACTGGGGTTCAGGAGGCCCCTCTGCTGGAGGCTGAGCCATGCTGCCCTTTGTGCCCTCCCCCCGCCCAGTTCCTGGGCTGCCTGAGACCGGCGGGTCCTCCCGGGTAGAGAACGGCCTCTGGGAGCCATGCTGGTGGCTGCCCTGGTCCCCGCAGCTGAGCCCGGAGGCTCTGGGTGTGTCTGTGAGCTGCCAGCTGACCAGGACCACCCGGGCCCAAGGACGGGCTCCTCTGAACTGACCTTGGGGCCTGAGTGGGGGTCACAGTGTGGGAGGAGACCCCAGGACATCTCCCAGGGACCCTGGCTCACCCTGTCTGTGTCTCTCTTCTCAGCTGCCGAGGAGGAGACCCCCAGCCCCACGGAGATGGAGGAGACCCCCAGCCCCACGGAACGCCCCGAGGAGCCCATCCTGGGGGAGCTGACGGTGACAGGATCCTCCCCGGACTCTCTGAGCCTCTCGTGGACGGTCCCCCAGGGCCACTTTGACTCCTTCACCGTGCAGTACAAGGGCAGGGCCGGGCCCCAGGTGGTGCGTGTCGGGGGCGAGGAGAGCGAGGTGACAGTTGAGGGCCTGGAGGCTGGACGCAAGTACAAGATGCACCTGTACGGCCTACATAGGGGGCAGCGCGTGGGCCCTGTGTCCACCGTGGGTGTGACCGGTGAGTGAGGGCGGGGCCCTTGTTTGTTTTCCTCCCACCCGTGGCAACCGGCCTCCCTGTGGCAGTGGCCTCCCTTGCTGTAATGGAACAGGAGCTTGGGGAAGAACTAGAAAGAATAGTTCACTGGAGACTGGACTACGACCAGCTACACGACCTTGAGCAAGTTTTAAACTTTCTGTGCCTGTTTCCTCATCTGTAAAATGGGGATAATACTGCCTACCTCACAAAACTGTTGTGAGATTAAATGAGTTAACAGACTAAGAATGGTCCTGACACAGAAGACATGTGCTCTCAGCATTTGCTGCCATGACTGTTATATTTGTCCTTACTCTGGGTCTGCTCTGTCCCCTTTGGCTGGTTCCGTTTCTTAGATGGTCAGAATGTGCTTGAGCCATGGGCCTCTTCCCCAGTGCACCTGTGCACCTGGAAACTTTCTTTCTTTCTTTTTCTTTTCTTTTTTTTAAGTGCTGCACCAGTTGCATATGGAGGTTCCCAGTCTAGGGGTGGACGCTGGCCTGTGTCACAGCCACAGTGATGCCAGATCCGAGTCACATCTGTGACCTACACCAAAGTTCACAGCCACGCCGGATCCTTAACCCACTGAGCAAGGCCAGGGATCAAACCTGCATCCTCATGGATCCTAGTCAGATTCATTTCCACTGAGCCATGATGGGAAATCCCAAAACTTTATTACTCATCCAGTGAGTGCCTGGAGCCAGGGAGAATGTCCCTTCCACCCAGGTACAGGGCCACTCAGTCAGCACAGGGACCAGTCTGGGCACCTGCTCTCCAGAGCCCCAGTGCAGAGGGCCAAATCCCCCGCAGGCCTCTGGGGCCCTCCTGCTCACCTGCCCAGCTTGGTCCCAGCAAAGGGCATCTCTTTTTCTCTTAGTTACTGAAACAAAGATACAGCTTTTTCTTTTTCAAAGCAGCTTTTAATATAATGGGAAAGGTTTTTTTGTTTTGTTTTTTCCAGGGCTGTACCTACAGTATATGGAAATTCCCAGGCTAAGGGTCGAATCAAAGCCACAGCCGCTGGCCTACACCACAGCCACAGCAAGTCGGGATCCAGGCCACATCTGTGACCTACACCACAGCTCATGGCAATGCCGGATCCTTAACCCACTCATTGAGACCAGGGATCAAACCTGCGTCCTCATGAATACTACTCGGATTCTTAACCCTCTGGGCCATGACAGGAACTCCAGGAAAGATTTTAAAAAGCAGAAAAACAAGTTCCCAGAGCAAGGTTTCTGTACTTCTCACAGGGACTTGATTCATTTAGTTTCTAGAACCTTCCCCTCCCAATTTCTTTTCTTTTATCAGTCAGCACAGAGAGTAGGGAGAGGGGAAAGCCCTCCTGAGTCGCTCTCCTGCAGGCCCGCAGGAGCAGGGAAGAGGCTCGTGCCAGGCCCAGATTTCTCTTAGGGTCACCCTCAGTCTGTCTGTCTGCGGGGGGAGGATGGACTGTGTCAGGCACCGCCCACGGTGGTGCAGTCAAGGACAACCGAGTCTTGGAATTGGAGAAACAGTTCCATTCCTGGCTTCCCCAGTTCTTAGCTACATGAGGGTGCTCATTATCAGTTCAGAAGGGTGGTGGAGCCACTGAGCTGACCCATGGGCTGCACCTGGAACACAGAATGTGCTGAATTGTTGCTAGAAGAACTAGCATGTGGCTTTAGAAACATTTCTAAACTGGGAAAGGGGAGTTCCCGTTGTGGCTCAGCGGAAACGAATCCAACGAGCATCCATGAGGACACAGGTTCGATCCCTCGCCTCCATCAGTGGGTTAAGTATCTGATGTTGCTGCCAGCTGTGGCATAGGTCATGGATGTGGCTCTGATCCGGTGTTGCTGTGGCTGTGGATTAGTCTGGCAGCTGTGGCTCCCGTTCGACTCCTAGGCTGGGAACCTCCATATGCAGCAGGTTTGGCCATAAAAAGAAAAAAAAAAAAAAGATATATACTGCCTGGCCTGGCACCTGTACCCAGAAGAAGCTCAGTACATGCTGGTCACTCCCGCTCATCCTCCCTGGTTTTGTTTTTTTTTTTGTTTTGTTTTGTTTTGTTTTGTTTTGCCACACCTATAGAATGTGGAAGTTCCTGGGCCAGGGATTGAACCCATGCCAAGGCAGTGACCTGAGCCACTGCAGTAACATCACTGGATCCTTAATGCACTGTGCCACAAGGGAACTCCCACCAGCCCATTTTGAAAGCAGGTTTTATTTGTATGGAGCCTAGTCTTTTTTGTGTGTGGCCACAGTGTACATTGGCTTGATGTGGAATCTCAGTTCCCAGATCAGGGATTAAACCTGGGCTGTAGAGATTAAAATGCAGATTTAGGCGTTCCCATCGTGGCACAGTGGAAACGAATCCAACTAGGAACCATAAGGTTGCAGGTTCAATCCCTGGCTTTGCTCAGTGGGTTAAGAATCCGGCATGGCCGTGAACACAGCAGTGAATAAGGCAAAGCTCCTGCTGGAAGCTCACTTTCGATCAGAGAGAGATGAGCACCAAAGTGCATGGAGTGTCTGTGACAGTGACAAGCACTGGTGAGAAGAGCAAGGCCTGGTCGGTGAGATGGTGAGCAGGCAGGGAGGGCACGGGAAAGGACCTCAAAGAGGACCTGCAGGAGGGAGAGGACGAGCCAGTAGGCTTCGGGGGAAGAGGGAAGGTGCCTGGACATCTGTGGATCATTGAGGAATGTTTTGGAATGTTTTGCGATGTGAGGGATAAACAGGTCGGGCCTCAGGTCACTGTAAAGACTTGGCTTTTGGGAGTTTGCTGTTGTGGCTCAGCGAGTTAAGAACCCGACATAGTGTCCGTGAGAATGTGGGTTTGATCCTTGGCCTCAATCAGTGGGTTAAGGATCCAACGTTGCCCCAAACTGCAGTGTAGATCATAGACACAGCTTGGATCCAGCGTTGCTGTGGCTGTGGTGGAGGCTGGCAGCTACAGCTTGGATTCGACCCCTAGCCCGGGAACTTCTTATGCTGCAGGTGTGGCCGTAAAAAGGGAAAAAGAAAAGAAAAAAGAAAGAAAGAAAAACTTGGCTCTTGCTCTGAGCGAGAAGAAAGCCATTGCAGTAAACAGGCTCTGACTAATGTGTTAACAGTGGGGAACAGAGGGAAGGGGTGAGGCAGGGAGGGAGGTGATTTCGGAGACTGTGCTCCAATCCAGTACAAGCCCGTGGAGGTGGTGGCAGGGGAGCTGGGGGTCGGGTGCAGCTTCTGAAGGTAGTGCCAACAGAACTTACTTGCGGCTGGATGTGGGGTGGACGAGAGGACCCAGGCACGACCCTGAGAATGAAGTTGTGGTTGCGGTGAGGTGGGAGGGGGTGGAGGGAGCAGGTGTAGGGACAGCTCCTGAGCCTGGTTTCAAACTTGTTGAGTTTGAGACATCAGATGCTGAGCTAGCACCGGTCTGGAGGGACGGGCAAGGTCTGGATGGGAGGGCTTGGAGCCAGCGATGCCCTTCAGAGCCAGATGGAACTTCAGACACGTTCCCAGGGTCTCAGTGGTGGCTGACAGCCCTCCACCCAAGCACAGCCCCAGATTCTGGCAGGGACTCAGAGAAGGGTTGGTGGCCAGACAGATGTTGCCAATCAGTGTAGTCTTACATCAGAACCACCCCGTGGGTACCACAAAAACAATGGGAAAAGTTACTACCAAGGGGCCAAGGGGCTTTTCCTAATAGCCTCCCACCTTTTCTGTCGCAGCTCCAGAACCGGAAGAGGTTCCTCCAGCCACCGAGCCCCCGCAGGAGCCACGCCTGGGGGAGCTGACAGTGACAGATGTGACCCCCAACTCTGTGGGCCTCGTGTGGACCGTCCCTGAGGGCCAGTTTGACTCCTTCGTGGTCCAGTACAAGGACAGGGACGGGCAGCCCCAGACAGTGCCTGTGGCTGCAGACCAGCGTGAGGTCACTGTCCCCGGCCTGGAGCCTGCACGCAAATACAAGATGAACTTGTATGGGCTACATGATGGGCAGCGTGTGGGCCCCCTCTCTGTGGTAGCCGTGACGGGTGAGTGAGGGCCTGTCAAGGCAGTTCCCATCCCCAGTGACCCAGAGTCGCCCCTGCCCCCAGCCTCGCCCGTGGGTCCTGCCTCAGTGACCCCCATAGGTCCTTCCCGGGTCACGGGCACCCGAGTCCTTTCCCTGACCCCTTGGCTCCTCTCCTGAGCTGGAACCTTCCCTGCCGACCAGTCTCCGTCTCCACTCCGCCTCCTCCCCCAGCAGGGCTGTCTTCCTCTCATCTGACCTAAATCCAGCCAGACTCTCTCTCTGATTCCCCACAGCTGTTTCCTCCCCTCGCTTTACAACCCTGCTGTGACTTGGACCCAGCTACCACCTCCCCTGCTTTGTCATTGGGGTTAAACAACACACATCCCCTGAATCTCTTCTCAGAGGCCCTTGGCCCCCGGGCCTGAGCTGTGTTCCCTTCTGGCCCAACCAGAGTCTTCCTCCCTCAGGGCAGTGGCTCTGGCTCTTGGCTCCCAGCTTCTCCCCACCCCTCATGCTACCTAGGCACAAGCTGCCACCACTTTTGTACTTCAGTGTCTAGTGAAACTGATGAGCCCTTTCAGAGCAATGGTTTTTTTTTTGTTTGTTTTTTTGGTTTTTTTTTTTTGGCTTTTCAGGGCCGCACCCTCGGCATATGGAGGATCTCAGGCTAGGGGTCAAATCGGAGCTGTAGCCGGTGTCTAGTGAATCTGATGAGCCCTTTCAGAGCAAAGGTTGCTTTTTTTTTTTTTTTTCTTTTTTTTTGGTCTTTTCAGGGCCGCACCCTCGGCATATGGAGGATCTCAGGCTAGGGGTCAAATCGGAGCTGTAGCCGCTGGCCTACCCCACAGCCACAGCAGTGCAGGATCTGAGCTGCGTCTGCAGCCTATGGACCAAAGCTCACAGCAACACTGGATCCTTAACCCACTGAACAAGGCCAGGGATAGAACCTGCATCCTCATCTCATGGATACTAGTCAGATTTGTTTCTGCTGAGCCATGATGCGAACTCCTCAGAGCAATGTTTTAAAATCTACAAAATAAAAGGCATGGGATTACAAAGGAAACCAGTTATGTGGATACCCAGTTATCAAAATATCTTAAAATTCAAATTGGTGATTTACGAGTCTCCGTTGTGGCTCAGCAGGTTAAGAACGTAACTAGTATCCATGAGGATGTGGGTTCCATCCCTGGCCTCATTCAGTGGGTTAAGGATCCAACATTGCTGCAAGCTGTGGTGTAGGTCATAGAAGGGGCTCAGATCTGGCATTGCTGTGGCTGTGGGATAGGCTGGCAGCTGCAGCTCGGATTTGACCCCTAGCCTGGGAACTTCCATACGCCACAGATGGATCCCTAAAAAGCAAAAGAAAAAAAAAAAAAGATGATTTAGTAATATAGGAACTTGATTGTTAGTTCATTAAATAGCAAAATTTCGTGGCATGTGTGATAACCCTACCCACATTTAGAAGCAGTGCTGAGAGTAAACAGTATTTTGAAGTTTCTGCACTAGTCCTCAGGTGATGCCACAGCCTCTGTGATTCCTGCTGGTGATGGAGTCACAAGCCATGTTAGTACCACTGTGGCTGGTTTTTCCTATGTTCTTCCTCAAAGGAGATGCTACATTTCACTTAGAGGTCATTGATGATAGAGATGCGACTGTTTCTCATCTCAGTTTAAGGCCCCTTGAGGCCCATGAGGGGTTAATTCTCCCACTGGAATCTCAGCTCTGTTCTTTGTCTTCCTGGATCCTAGCCCCCGTCCCTCCAGCCCCAGCCACAGAGCCGCCCCCGGAGCCACGCCTGGGGGAGCTGACAGTGACAGACGTGACTCTGGACTCCGTGGGCCTCTCCTGGACGGTCCCCGAGGGCGAATTCGACTCCTTCGTGGTCCAGTACAAGGACAGGGACGGGCAGCCTCAGGTGGTGCCTGTGGCCGCAGACCAGCGTGAGGTCACCGTCCCCGACCTGGAGCCGAACAGGAAGTACAAGTTCCTGCTCTTTGGGATCCAGGATGGGAAACGGCGCAGCCCAGTGTCTGTGGAGGCAAAGACAGGTGAGAGGGGCCCGGGGAGGCGAGCCTGAGATCCCAGCCTTGCTGCCCGTCCTCACACCGCCCTGTCTCCTCACCCTTCTGCCAGGTCTCCCCTTCAGCAACCTCTTCTGTTTCTTTTTTTGTTTTTTGCTTCTTAGGGCCACACCCGTGGTATATGAAAGTTCCCAGGCTAGGGACCAAATCTGAGCTGCAGCTGCCAGCCTTTACCACAGCTCACGGCAACACCAGATCCTTAATCCACTGAGTGAGGCCAGGGATCAAACTCATGTCCTCATGGATACTAGCTGGGTTCGTTACCATTGAGCCACAATGGGAACTCCTAGACTTGGTCTGTTTGCTTTCTTTGACCAAGGAATGCACAGTTTGTGCTCTGATGGGACCCTAGGGAAATCCAAGGGTCCTGGGGACATCACAGGTCCCCAGGGGA
Source organism: Sus scrofa (assembly GCF_054392235.1). Classification (NCBI taxonomy): domain Eukaryota; kingdom Metazoa; phylum Chordata; class Mammalia; order Artiodactyla; family Suidae; genus Sus; species Sus scrofa. The sequence goes on along the minus strand of NC_139389.1, from coordinate 28,329,625 downwards.
AGACAGCTGGTGGGGACGTAGGACATTACGATGGAGGTGACCCTCACAGGACCTGGTGGAGGAGCGGAGGCTGCCTATGTTGGGGGGGCAGTGCGAGGAGAAGATGGGGAGCTCAGACAGGGGAAGGATCTGGTTTCTCCCCAAGAAGCCATCCGAGGCCTGAGAAGGAGCTGGCCTTTTGCCTTCCTGGACAGCAAGGACGCTGACGGCATTGTTGTTGTGAGAGTTTTCTGGCAACAGGGAGCCCCCAGGGGCAGGGGAGGGTCTGGACCAAAAGCCAGGAAAGGGCATGGCTGGGTTGGCCTGACTGGGCCTGGCTGGGCAGTCGGTCTTGGGCTCCTCTGGTCCCCAGTTTCTGAGGCTCCACAAAGAGGGCGAGGAGGAAAGGGGTCCCTCTGGGGAGGCAGATAGGGGACCCAGTGTGCCTGGGCCAGTAGGAAACTGGGTGAGTGTCAGAGGAAAGAACTTTCAGGACGCGATGGCCACACAGGGCCGAGGACCCGCAAGGCCGAGGGAGGTGGGAATGGCTCCAGGCTCCCTCCCCTGCCTCCCAGCCCCCCTGTTTCTCATAGTTCAACTTCCAGGAAGGGCTCCAAAGGAGCTTCTCCTGTTCAACAGAAGTAGGAATTATGAGAATTGGGGAAACGTCAGTAGGGGGAACTGATCCAGGAACTGGCCCCATTTCCCTGGTTCCCATCTGCTTGGGACGAGGCAGGCTTTTCAAATGCAACAAAAGAGGAGTTCCCTTTATGGCTCAGGAGTTAACGGACCCGACTAGTATCCATGAGGATGCAGGTTTGATCCCTGGCCTTGCTCAATGGGTCTGGGATCTGACATTGCTGTGAGCTGTGGTGTAGGTCGCAGACAAGACTTGGATCTGGCGTTGCTGTGGCTGTGGTGAAGGCTGGCAGCTGCAGCTCTGATTTGACTCCTAGCCTGGGAATTTACATATGCCACAGGTGCAGCCCTAAAAAGCCAAAAAAAAAAAAAAACCCCAAAACCCAAAACAAACAAACAAGAAAACCAGACTGAGTCTGGTTATCATAATAAGCTACACCTGCCAAAGAAATTGTCTCTGGTCAGTGGTTAGAGTCTGGACGGCAGGAGGAACAAGATGGGCAGAAAGTAGGGGGTCTCCTCTGGCAGGGATGTGTTGGGACAGAAGCCCCCTCCCTGCACCGGTTAAGAGGACAGAGGCGCTGCTGTTGGGGATGGTGGTGGGCACAGGAGGGTGATGGAAATATTTGGGGGAAGCACAGATCATTTGGGCAGTTCTGGGTTTTTCCAACTTCAGGGGGAGGCAGTCAAGCAGTCATTTTGGAAAAAAAACCAAACACAAGACCCTTTCTTCTCTGTCAGTGCCCCGAAGTGATGCCAGCGCAGGAGCCCCGCCCCGCCTTGGGGAGCTGTGGGTGACAGACCCCACCCCAGACTCGCTGCGCCTCTCCTGGACGGTCCCCGAGGGCCACTTCGACTCCTTTGTGGTCCAGTTCAAGGACAGGGACGGGCCCCAGGTGGTGCCCGTGGAGGGCCACGAGCGCTCAGTCACCGTGGCCCCACTGGATGCCGGCCGCAAGTACAGATTCCTCCTCTACGGGCTCCTGGGCAAGAGGCGCCATGGCCCCCTCACGGGCGAGGGCACCACAGGTGAAGCCCGCCCCTCCAGAGGCATCTCTGCTGGGACCCCCCACCCCCTTGACGGGTCGCGTGTGGTCCTTTGTGGTGGCTGCCCTCGAGGTTGTTGTTTGGCTCCGGCCGATCTGGCTGGGATCCAGCCCCATCTCCTTACACGAGCCCAGAGAACCAGCCCTGCGGGACGTCGCCCTGGCACAGCCCTGACTTTAACCTCTTGGGCCTTCCCTTCAGGGTCGCCCAGGCTTCCAGAAACAATTCACCATTTCTTCTCTGTGTCCCCATCTCAGAGACTCGGCGGGCTGTGGATGAGGCTGGAACAAAACGTCCCTCAAAACCCCGTCTGGGGGAGGAGCTGGAGGTGACCAGCGTAACGTCCGACTCTGTGGTTCTCTCGTGGGCGGTCCCTGAAGGCCACTTTGACTCCTTCGTGGTTCAGTACAAGGACAGGGACGGGCAGCCCCAGGTGGTGCCCGTGGAGGGCAGCCTCAGGGAGGTGACTGTCTCGGACCTGGACCCAGCCCGCAGGTACAAGCTGCTGCTCTACGGGCTGTATGAGGGCAAGCGTGTGGGTCCCCTCTCCGCCATCGCCGTGACCGGTGAGTGCAGCTGGCCATGTGCGCTGCCCCTCCTTCCCGGCCCCTCCTGGTCTGATGGAGCCCCACAACTTCTGAGCTTCCTGTTCCTCTTCTTGGAGGGAAAGGCTTTATAGAGGCAGAATTTATTTTATTTATGTATGTATTTATTTATTTTGCTTTTTGCTTTTTAGGGCTGCATCCGTGTCATATGGAGGTTCCCAGGCTAGGGGTCAAATCAGAGCTGTAGCTACCAGCTCACACCACAGCCCCAGCAACTCGGGGTACAAGCCGTGTCTTCGACCCTCACCACAGCTCACAGCAACACCAGATCCTTAACCCACTGCGTGAGGCCAGGGATCAAACCTGTGTCCTCACGGATGCTAGTCCAATTCATTTCCGCTGAGCCTCGATGGAATTCCTAGAGGCAGAATTTATATACAATAACATTTACTGATTTATGTGCATAATTCAGTGAGTCTGGTGAAATGTATAAGTCATGAGACCACTACTGTAACAAAGATATAAAACATTCCAGAAGTTTCCCTCCTCTCTTTTGCAGTCAGTTTCTCCCAACCCAGCTTCTGGCAGTTACTCATTGCTTTCTCTCCATTACAGTTTTACCTTTTTAAGCATTTCATCTAACAGAATCATTTAACAGAATCAGACAATACTAGACTTTTGTGTTTGGCTTCTGGCACTTAGCACAGTGCTTTTGAAATTCATCCCTGGGTATCAGTCGTTGGTCCTCTGGATTGCTGGCCTCTTGCCTTCGTCTCTTTCCCTCCCTCCCTCCCTCCTCTTGAAGAGTCTTGGTGCAGTGACAGACCAGTCACCCATCTCCACTTGTCTCTCAGAACCAGCCCCCAGGGAAGAAATGGAGGCCGAGGCCCCCAGCCTGCCAGCGTCTGAGCCCCGCCTGGGCGAGGTGACCATGGAGGAGGCCACGCCGCACACCCTGCATCTCTCCTGGACCCTGAGGGAAGGAGAATTCAACTCCTTCGAGGTCCAGTACACAGATGAGGATGGGCAGCTCCAAGTAGTCAGTTTAGGGGGCGACCAGAACGACGTCACCCTTTCTGGCCTGGAATCAGACCACAGATACCTGGTGAGCCTGTACGGTTTCCATGACGGCCAGCGAGTGGGTCCTGCCCAGGTGGAAGCTCTGACAGGTGAGCAAAGAGCTCTGCCCACTTGGCTTCCTTCCAGGTGGCCGTGAAGGCCCCAAGAGGGCAGAGTCCCCGAGGACCCGGAACCCCTCTCTCAGGTCCTGCTTTCTCCATGTCTTGTTCAGCCTCAAGAGAGGAAGAGGATGAACCTTCAGAACCTCCCTCTACCACCCCGGAGCCCCTGACCAAGCCGCGCCTGGAGGAGCTGACCGTGACGGACGCCACCCCCGAGTCCCTGCAGCTCTCCTGGACCGTCCCTGAGGGCCAGTTTGACCACTTCCTGGTCCAGTACAAGAACGGGGACGGGCAGCCCAAGGCGGTGCGGGTCCCAGGGCACGAGGACCAGGTCACCATCTCAGGCCTGGAGCCTGACCACAAGTATAAGATGAATCTGTATGGCTTCCACGACGGCCAGCGCGTGGGCCCCGTCTCTGTCATCGGGGTGACCAGTGAGTGGAGCCTGGAAGCCCCAGGGTGGGGCCTCATGGGAGGGTCAGCCTCTCTCAGGTGGTGGGTGACTGGGGTTCAGGAGGCCCCTCTGCTGGAGGCTGAGCCATGCTGCCCTTTGTGCCCCCCCCCGCCCAGTTCCTGGGCTGCCTGAGACCGGCGGGTCCTCCCGGGTAGAGAACGGCCTCTGGGAGCCATGCTGGTGGCTGCCCTGGTCCCCCCAGCTGAGCCCGGAGGCTCTGGGTGTGTCTGTGAGCTGCCAGCTGACCAGGACCACCCGGGCCCAAGGACGGGCTCCTCTGAACTGACCTTGGGGCCTGAGTGGGGGTCACAGTGTGGGAGGAGACCCCAGGACATCTCCCGGGGACCCTGGCTCACCCTGTCTGTGTCTCTCTTCTCAGCTGCCGAGGAGGAGACCCCCAGCCCCACGGAGATGGAGGAGACCCCCAGCCCCACAGAACCCCCCGAGGAGCCCATCCTGGGGGAGCTGACGGTGACAGGATCCTCCCCGGACTCTCTGAGCCTCTCGTGGACGGTCCCCCAGGGCCACTTTGACTCCTTCACCGTGCAGTACAAGGGCAGGGCCGGGCCCCAGGTGGTGCGTGTCGGGGGCGAGGAGAGCGAGGTGACAGTTGAGGGCCTGGAGCCCGACCACAAGTACAAGATGCACCTGTACGGCTTCCACGACGGCCAGCGCGTGGGCCCCGTCTCTGTCATCGGGGTGACCAGTGAGTGGAGCCTGGAAGCCCCAGGGTGGGGCCTCATGGGAGGGTCAGCCTCTCTCAGGTGGTGGGTGACTGGGGTTCAGGAGGCCCCTCTGCTGGAGGCTGAGCCATGCTGCCCTTTGTGCCCGCCCCCCCCCCGCCCAGTTCCTGGGCTGCCTGAGACCAGCGGGTCCTCCCGGGTAGAGAACGGCCTCTGGGAGCCATGCTGGTGGCTGCCCTGGTCCCCCCAGCTGAGCCCGGAGGCTCTGGGTGTGTCTGTGAGCTGCCAGCTGACCAGGACCACCCGGGCCCAAGGACGGGCTCCTCTGAACTGACCTTGGGGCCTGAGTGGGGGTCACAGTGTGGGAGGAGACCCCAGGACATCTCCCGGGGACCCTGGCTCACCCTGTCTGTGTCTCTCTCCTCAGCTGCCGAGGAGGAGACCCCCAGCCCCACGGAGATGGAGGAGACCCCCAGCCCCACAGAACCCCCCGAGGAGCCCATCCTGGGGGAGCTGACGGTGACAGGATCCTCCCCGGACTCTCTGAGCCTCTCGTGGACGGTCCCCCAGGGCCACTTTGACTCCTTCACCGTGCAGTACAAGGGCAGGGCCGGGCCCCAGGTGGTGCGTGTCGGGGGCGAGGAGAGCGAGGTGACAGTTGAGGGCCTGGAGGCTGGACGCAAGTACAAGATGAACCTGTATGGCCTGCACGGGGGGCAGCGCGTGGGCCCCCTGTCCACTGTGGGCGTGACCGGTGAGTGAGGGTCCTCTCTGTTAGGTTTCAGAAAAGGTCTCAGAGCAGAGCCTCAGAGTGTCCTCCACTGAGCTCCCAGGACCCTGAAACCTCCAGACCTCTACCTGTCCCTGTCCACTCAGCACCTCAAGACAGTTGTCATCTGGGGGAAGGATGCGTGGTCCCAGGGGCGTGCTTTGCCCATTAGAGAGGCCACTGGGGGTTGAAGCCTCCATGGCAGTGGTGCACTGACCTGTTTGTGGTTCTCTGCTTCGCCTGGGAGCCCTGAAAAGAACCCCCCCTTTTTTTTTGTCTTTTTAGGGCCACACCTGCAGCATATGGAAGTTCCCAGGCTATGGGTCGAATCGGAGCTGCAGCTGCCAGCCTGCACCACAGCTCATGGCAACACCGGATCCTTAACCCACTGAGCGAGGTCAGGGATCAAACCTGCGTCCTCGTGGATACTAGTCAGATTCATTTCCACTGAGCCACGATGACGGGAACTCCCCAAGAACTTTTTTTTTGAGTTTGGGACAAATGCCATGCAATATTAATTCTCACCACTAGTTATTATACAAAATGGTAAAATTATAGCCAAAGAGGAAGACTAGTATAAGGAACTCGCAGGTGTTCACCACCTACTGTAACCAAATACCAGCTCTGACCAGTCTGGCTCAGCCAGACCCCACTCACTTCCTGTCTTCCCCGACTAGTGTTTTCTTTATTAACAGCTTTGTCGAAGTATAATTTACAGACCATAAAATTCACCTGTTTTGAGCATGCAGCTGACCAACTGTGGCGTATTTGCAGAGTTGTACAACCATAATCACTACCTAATTTTACGAGTTTTCCGTCCCCTCAAGAAGAAACCTGGTGTCCCATTCCCACGCCCAGTTCTGGTCACTGCTTATGCACCTTCTGTCTCTGTAGATGTGCCTTTTCTGGACCCATCATATAAGTGGAATCAAACCATACGTGTTCTTCTGTGTCTGGCTTCTTTACCAAGCATGTTTTGGAGGTTGAGCCATGTTGCAGCATGTAGCAGGACTTCATTCCTCTATAGCCAAATAATATTCGTTGCATGGATATCCTGCTGTGATATTTTAAAACGTATTCTATTCACTCTGTACTTTAACATTACATATTTAAGTCTTTTCAAAAAAACTATTTAAAAATAACCACAATGCAATAATTGTACCTTTGAAAATGAACAGGATTAAAGAGTTCCCATTGTGGCTCAGTGGAAACGAATCCAACCAGTATCCATGAGGACTCGCTCAACGGGTTAAGGATCCAGCGTTGCTGTGAGCTCTGGTGTAGGTCACACAGCTCGTATCTGGTGTTGCTGTGGCTGTGGTATAGGCTGGCAGCTCTAGCTCTGATTTGACGCCTAGCTTGGAAACTTCCATATGCTGCAGGTGTGGCCCTAAAAAAAAAAGGCAAAAAAAAAAGTCATTAAAAAAGGAAGTCATTCCTTAATATGACCAGATATCCAAGCAGTGCTACAGTTTCCTGATTGCTTCATATTAATTGTTTTGCAATTTGTTGCTGGAATCTGGTCCAGATAAGAAAGATAGGCTGCAATTGGGAGAATGGGATTTTATTTATTCTTATTATTTTTTATTTTATTTTTGTCTTTTGATTTTTTTAGGGCCGCACCTGCAGCATGTGGAGGTTTCCAGGCAAGGTGTCTAATCGGAGCTATAGCTGCCAGCCTACGCCACAGCCACAGCAATGCCAGATCCGAGCTGCGTCTGTGACCTACACCACAGCTTATGGCAATGCCGGATCCTTAACCCACTGAGCAAGGCCAGCGATCAAACCCACAACCTCATGGTTCCTAGTCAGATTCACTTCCGCTGAGCCACAATAGGAACTCCAAGAATGGGATTTTAAATAGTGTGGTCAGGGAAGGCCCTAACGAGAAGGTGACATTTGAACGAAGACTTAAAGGAGGTGTGAACGAGAGCCACGCAGATGTCTGGGAAAGAACATTCAGGCAGAGGCAATAGTCAATGCAAAGGCCTTGAGGTAAGAGACTGCCTGGTGTGTTTGACGGACCATAAGGAAGCCACGAAGAGATTTTGATGGTCATAAGCAAAAATGGGTCTTAAGTTAGGCCCACGGAGCTGGCCCACCTTCTGGTCTGAAGCCAGGAGAGCAGGGCCTCAGCCGTTCCTTCCAGCAACAGGAACAATTCTGTTTGCATCTCTTCCCAGACCCTCAAGAGGAGCCCCCTGCCAGTCCCCCTTTGAAGCCGCGCCTGGGGGAGCTGACCGTGACGGATGCCACCCCCGAGTCCCTGCAGCTCTCCTGGGCCGTCCCCGAGGGCCAGTTTGACCACTTCCTGGTCCAGTACAAGAACGGGGATGGGCAGCCCAAGGCGGTGCGGGTCCCAGGGCATGAGGACCAGGTCACCATCTCGGGCCTGGAGCCCGACCACAAGTACAAGATGAACCTGTACGGCTTCCACGACGGCCAGCGCGTGGGCCCCGTCTCTGTCATCGGTTTAACTGGTGAGTGTCCAGTAGGACTCTGGCCCTGCCCTGAGCTGGACTAAGTTTTCTATTTCTTTGTTTTTTTTTTTTTTTTTGGTCTTTTTAAGGCCAAACCCACAGCATATGGATGTTCCTGGGTGGGGGGTGGAATCGAAGCTGCAGCTGCCAGCCTATGCCACAGCCACAGCAACTTGGGATCTGAGCTGTGTCTGATCTATACCACAGCTCACAGCAACGCTGGATCCTTTAACCCACTGAGTGAGGCCAGGGATCAGACTCGCATCCTCATGGATACTAGTCAGATTCTTAACCTGCTGAGCCACAATAGGAACTCCAACTCAATTTCCCCTTTTTTTGGGTCAGTTTGAAGGGGTTTTTGTCCTGCTAGTCTTTTTTTTTTTTTTTTTTTTTTTGCCTTTTTGCCTTTTTGTCTTTTTAAGGCTGCACTCAAGGCATATGGAGGTTCCCAGGCTAGGGGTTGAATCAGAGCTACAGCTGCCAGCCTACGCCAGAGCCACAGCAACGCCAGATCCGAGCCGCGTCTGCGACCTACACCACAGCTCACGGCAATGCCAGATCCTTAACCCACTGAGCAAGGCCAGGGATCAAACCCACAACTTCATGCTTCCTAGTCGGATTCATTTCCACTGTGCCTCAACAGGAACTCCTGTCTTGCTATTCTTGAGACTGAACTTCCTGAGCTCCTGGGAGTTCTGCTCCTGTCCTCACTCTGAGTCTTTAGTGTGCTCCCAACTGTCTCACCCTTTGCACATGGGCTTTTGGGGTCCTCGAAGAGGCAGGGCACCAGGGAAATAATCTAAACTCAGGCAGACCAGGGGCTGGCCCTCGCCTCAGCCCATTAGAGCTGTGTAACCTCAGGAGAGCCACTCAGCCTCTCCTGTGCCTCCCGTTCCCCATCCGCACAGAAGGAATAACCACACCTGTCTTGCAGGATGGGCATGAACGCGGCTCAGCTCACACTCGATGTTCGGTAACTACAGGCTTTCCCTTCTGAGGAAGAAAATTAGCTCCCGAAAACCCTTGGGGTGCAGTCTCATAATTATCATTGATTTCAGTGATTAAAATTGTATTTGTTCCCAACTCCCGAACTGATTACCCCTGAGTGCTATATCAACACTGAATCCTGCTCACAGGAATACTGCTTCAGTAGTTAGTGTTAGTCATTTGTGCAACTTGACAAGGCATTTTCTCTCCATTAATTACTCCCTACCACGACTGTTGGTTGCTTTTGTTAAGCTCTTTTGTAGCCGTTACCCCCTAGATGCTTAAAATCCCAAACATAACAGAGCTATGAAACACAGCGATTTGGTTTTTGGTATTTTTTGTTTTCTTTTGTTTTGTTTTTTTCTTTTTAGGCCCGCACCCATGGCATATGGAGGTTCCCAGGCTAGTGGTCGAATTGGAGCTACAGCTGCCGGCCTATACCACAGCCACAGCAACGCAGGATCCGAGCCATGTCTGTGACCTACACCACAGTTCATGGCAGTACCGGATCCTTAACCCACTGAACTAGGCCAGAGATTAAACCCATGACCTCATGGTTACTTGTGGGATTCGTTTCCTCTACACACAACGGGAACTCTGCAACACGGTGATTTTGTAAGTCAACTATTACAGCAGAGTAAAACCCTATGCAGAACAGAAAAGACGGAGGGATCTGGGGACTTGCTGGGTCATCCCTGCCATCAGCTGGCGAGGGAATTAATACAAGGTCCCAAAACAACCCAACTGCAAAGATGATCTCCTGTGGTCTCATCTCTTTGCCCTCAACTGTGAAATCTAAATTAGTGTCTCAAATGCTCAGAAATCCCTTCTAAACCAGAGGAGATATTAAAGGAAAATACTCATGAAGTGGAATTCCCGAACCTGAGCACCTGCACCTCCTGATGTGACGGGTCTCTTAGGAATGATGCTGTCATCAAGCCCTGGCCCTGTGCTGCTAAATGAATTCGCTCAGCGGCTTCCGTGCTGCACAGGTTGAGCGTCATCGGGGTCCCACCCTGCCATCATGGCATCGTCACAAGTGTGTACCCTGTTCCCTAGAAACAACATTCCAACCAGAGAAATGTTATCTTAACCTGGAGCGTTGGCATCCAGGTTTTGGGGCTCAGGTGTGTCTGGGAGAAATCCCAGAATTTGTCCCCTGTTAGGAGGGAACCCACACAGCATGTCCACCTGTTCTCTTTGTCTCCTGATCCAGCCCCAGGAAAGGACCAAGAAATGGCCCCAGCCCCAGCAGACCTGCCCGCCACAGCCCCCGAGGTGTAGTTCCAATTCAACCCTTAGCCTGGGAACTTCCATATGTCGCAGGTGCAGCCCTAGAAAGAAAAAAACAAAAAGAATAGGAGTTAGAGCTATCGTGGGCAGACACATCTTGGTCCTTATTACTGTATTTTTGTAATACAGCCCATAGTATGCTGCACTGAGGACCGAGGAGACCTCATCTGTCCCCTGTGTCTCTGTCCAGCTCCAGACTATGAAGCTATGACCACCGAAGTCCCTATCACCATGGCCCCCGAGCCCCCCACCAAGCCGCGCCTGGAGGAACTGACCGTGACGGACGCCACCCCCGAGTCCCTGCAGCTCTCCTGGACCGTCCCCGAGGGCCAGTTTGACCACTTCCTGGTCCAGTACAAGAACGGGGACGGACAGCCCAAGGCGGTGCGGGTCCCGGGGCACGAGGACCAGGTCACCATCTCGGGCCTGGAGCCCGACCACAAGTACAAGATGAACCTGTACGGCTTCCACGACGGCCAGCGCGTGGGCCCCGTCTCTGTCATCGGGGTGACCAGTGAGTGGAGCCTGGAAGCCCCAGGGTGGGGCCTCATGGGAGGGTCAGCCTCTCTCAGGTGGTGGGTGACTGGGGTTCAGGAGGCCCCTCTGCTGGAGGCTGAGCCATGCTGCCCTTTGTGCCCCCCCCCCCAGTTCCTGGGCTGCCTGAGACCGGCGGGTCCTCCCGGGTAGAGAACGGCCTCTGGGAGCCATGCTGGTGGCTGCCCTGGTCCCCCCAGCTGAGCCCGGAGGCTCTGGGTGTGTCTGTGAGCTGCCAGCTGACCAGGACCACCCGGGCCCAAGGACGGGCTCCTCTGAACTGACCTTGGGGCCTGAGTGGGGGTCACAGTGTGGGAGGAGACCCCAGGACATCTCCCGGGGACCCTGGCTCACCCTGTCTGTGTCTCTCTTCTCAGCTGCCGAGGAGGAGACCCCCAGCCCCACGGAGATGGAGGAGACCCCCAGCCCCACGGAGCCTCCCGAGGAGCCCATCCTGGGGGAGCTGACAGTGACAGGATCCTCCCCGGACTCTCTGAGCCTCTCGTGGACGGTCCCCCATGGCCACTTTGACTCCTTCACCGTGCAGTACAAGGGCAGGGCCGGGCCCCAGGTGGTGCGTGTCGGGGGCGAGGAGAGCGAGGTGACAGTTGAGGGCCTGGAGCCCGACCACAAGTACAAGATGCACCTGTACGGCTTCCACGACGGCCAGCGCGTGGGCCCCGTCTCTGTCATCGGGGTGACCAGTGAGTGGAGCCTGGAAGCCCCAGGGTGGGGCCTCATGGGAGGGTCAGCCTCTCTCAGGTGGTGGGTGACTGGGGTTCAGGAGGCCCCTCTGCTGGAGGCTGAGCCATGCTGCCCTTTGTGCCCGCCCCCCCCCGCCCAGTTCCTGGGCTGCCTGAGACCGGCGGGTCCTCCCGGGTAGAGAACGGCCTCTGGGAGCCATGCTGGTGGCTGCCCTGGTCCCCCCAGCTGAGCCCGGAGGCTCTGGGTGTGTCTGTGAGCTGCCAGCTGACCAGGACCACCCGGGCCCAAGGACGGGCTCCTCTGAACTGACCTTGGGGCCTGAGTGGGGGTCACAGTGTGGGAGGAGACCCCAGGACATCTCCCGGGGACCCTGGCTCACCCTGTCTGTGTCTCTCTTCTCAGCTGCCGAGGAGGAGACCCCCAGCCCCACGGAGATGGAGGAGACCCCCAGCCCCACGGAGCCTCCCGAGGAGCCCATCCTGGGGGAGCTGACGGTGACAGGATCCTCTCCGGACTCTCTGAGCCTCTCGTGGACGGTCCCCCAGGGCCACTTTGACTCCTTCACCGTGCAGTACAAGGGCAGGGCCGGGCCCCAGGTGGTGCGTGTCGGGGGCGAGGAGAGTGAGGTGACAGTTGAGGGCCTGGAGCCCGACCACAAGTACAAGATGCACCTGTACGGCTTCTACGACGGCCAGCGTGTGGGCCCCGTGTCCACCGTGGGAGTGACCGGTGAGTGAGATTGGGTCTCAGTGGTCCCAGGGGAGAGTTTCCTTTTCCCCACGTGTACCTGGCTGACCGTTCTCCTCTTTCTCCGCCCCGGTCCCTTTTATGCTTTTCTTCCTTGGCCCTGGGCTGTGATCCATGTGTAGTGGTCTGGCCTTTGCCAGACCTGCAGCTTCATGGTCCCACTAGCACAGCCTCCTGATGGTCAGCCACTGGCTCCCTCCAGGGGTGAGATGTGTCAGGCACAGACCAAGCCCGACTTTACTAGAATTTTCTTTTCTTTACATCTAAATCACAAATCACAGCATTCTTTTTTATAACCAAAAAAAGAGAAAAAAAAGAAAATAACCCAATACCTAACTACACTGAGATGATTAATTAGACAATGTCTACAAAATGAGCTAGATGCCATCTTTGAAATGTTTCAACATAAGACAGTTACTTTGTATTATTACAATGAAAAAAAGAGTTTCCATCTTTTTTTCCGATGTTAATCACCACCACTTGAAAATAACATGCTTGGTAAGACAACTGGAAGGGGATGCATGGTTCGAAGGACAAAATGGAATGTTCCAGTATTTTTTTTCCTGTTTCATTCTATTCTGTTTCATTTACATTTTCTTTTCTTTTCTTTTTTTTTTTTTTTTGTCTTTTTGCCTTTTCTGGGGCTGCTCCCGCGGCATATGGAGGTTCCCAGGCTAGGGGTCTAATCGGAGCTGTGGCCGCCGGCCTACACCAGAGCCACAGCAACGTGGGATCCAAGCCGCATCTTCGACCTACACTGCAGCTCACGACACCGCCGGATCCTTAACCTACTGAGCGAGGCCAGGGATCGAACCCGCAACCTCATGGTTCCTAGTTGGGTTCGTTAACCACTGCGCCACAACGGGAACTCCCATTTACATTTTCTTAAAAGACAAGCATTACTTTTATAATCAGGAAAAAATGTTTTTCAATATAATGTCTTCTCCTTTGCTGTGTCCTTTCCATCTTTCCCTCTCATCACTCCTGCAGCTTATTTCATTTCTAACTATGAAAAAGTTGCAATTTCTATTCCTTAAGAAATTAGGAGGGAAAAAACCCACAAGATGGATTTAATACCAAAATTACAGTCAGGCCAGCTTTCTGTCACAATCAGCCAGATTCTTATGCCTGGTGACAGTATTTCACAAGTGTTCCTCAGCTGGAGGACCCCAGCCCTCTAAGACTCGACCTGTTAGGGAGTGAGTTGCTGCCTCTGTGAGTTCACTCTCTTCTGCAAATAATCCGCACAGAGGAAGCTTCTATTGTGGCAAATCACAAGCATGTGCAAAGTACAGAGGGTCTCCCATCCCCATGCCACTCCCTACCCCCCCATTACTAATCTTTATAATCCAGACTTTCTTTTTAAGTTTCTATTTTTCTCTGAAATGAATATGACATGATGGGAAGTTTGGAAAGGTGGAAAAAAATTGCTCATTGGACCAGCTTCTGACCCCACAACCACCATTCATAACAGTGTGTGTCATGCAACCTCTCTGCCTGCATTTTCCATGCAGTGTGTATTTTAAGGTTGCAAAGTATTCATGCAGTTCTTTCTCGGCTCTTCTTCTTTTTTTTTTTTTTTTTTTTTTTTTTTTTTGTACCCAAAGTTATACTGAGAGCATTTATCCTGCGCTCCGCAACCTGCATCAATCATCATTTTAATGGTTATTTGATGCTTCATGGTGAAAGTGCCATAACAAAATTAATCTTCTTTCCACAGGTCATTTGAGCCCCAACTCATTTTGCTGTCATGAATAATCCCAAAATGAACTCCCATGATACAACTTTTCCTGCTTTTTAATAATTTTCTTAGGATAGCTGCCCAGAAATGAGGTTATTGGGTCAAAGAAAATGAGCACTGTTTTGGCTCCTGACACGAATGTCCAAATTGCCTTCTGAAGGTTTATGGCGCCAGCCAGCCTGTAGGTGACAGGGTCAGGCCTGTCTCAGTCTCTCCAGCAAGAGTCACTGAGTGCTGCATCCAAAGGTTGTGTAAGCTTCCAGTCCTGCAGCTTGAGGAGTATCTGCTGGATGCACCTGCTTGTCCCTATTGACGTTACCAGCAAAGCAAGTCACCCTCTAAGCCTCTGCCCCCAATCTCTTTTCTCAGCCCCCCAGGAGGTTGTAGAGGAGACCCCCAGCCCCACGGAGATGGAGGAGACCCCCAGCCCCACGGAGCCTCCCGAGGAGCCCATCCTGGGGGAGCTGACAGTGACAGGATCCTCCCCGGACTCTCTGAGCCTCTCGTGGACGGTCCCCCAGGGCCACTTTGACTCCTTCACCGTGCAGTACAAGGGCAGGGCCGGGCCCCAGGTGGTGCGTGTCGGGGGCGAGGAGAGTGAGGTGACAGTTGAGGGCCTGGAGCCCGACCACAAGTACAAGATGCACCTGTACGGCTTCCACGACGGCCAGCGCGTGGGCCCCGTCTCTGTCATCGGGGTGACCAGTGAGTGGGCCGGGCCCCAGGTGGTGCGTGTCGGGGGCGAGGAGAGTGAGGTGACAGTTGAGGGCCTGGAGCCCGACCACAAGTACAAGATGCACCTGTACGGCTTCCATGACGGCCAGCGCGTGGGCCCCGTCTCTGTCATCGGGGTGACCAGGGTGGGGCCTCATGGGAGGGTCAGCCTCTCTCAGGTGGTGGGTGACTGGGGTTCAGGAGGCCCCTCTGCTGGAGGCTGAGCCATGCTGCCCTTTGTGCCCCCCCCCCCCCCCCAGTTCCTGGGCTCCCTGAGACCGGCGGGTCCTCCCGGGTAGAGAACGGCCTCTGGGAGCCATGCTGGTGGCTGCCCTGGTCCCCCCAGCTGAGCCCGGAGGCTCTGGGTGTGTCTGTGAGCTGCCAGCTGACCAGGACCACCCGGGTCCAAGGACGGGCTCCTCTGAACTGACCTTGGGGCCTGAGTGGGGGTCACAGTGTGGGAGGAGACCCCAGGACATCTCCCGGGGACCCTGGCTCACCCTGTCTGTGTCTCTCTTCTCAGCTGCCGAGGAGGAGACCCCCAGCCCCACGGAGATGGAGGAGACCCCCAGCCCCACGGAACGCCCCGAGGAGCCCATCCTGGGGGAGCTGACAGTGACAGGATCCTCCCCGGACTCTCTGAGCCTCTCGTGGACGGTCCCCCAGGGCCACTTTGACTCCTTCACCGTGCAGTACAAGGGCAGGGCCGGGCCCCAGGTGGTGCGTGTCGGGGGCGAGGAGAGCGAGGTGACAGTTGAGGGCCTGGAGGCTGGACGCAAGTACAAGATGAACCTGTACGGCTTCCACGACGGCCAGCGCGTGGGCCCCGTGTCCACCGTGGGCGTGACCGGTGAGTGAGGGTGAGGGTGGTGAGTGTGCAAGGTGGGGAAGACGGGCCCTGGAAGACTTTCCCTTTATTGCCATCTTTGTTTTTGTTTTGTTTTGTTTTCTTTTTTTTTTTTTAATTGTCTTTTTAGGGCTGCACCTGTGGTATATGGAGGTTCCCAGGCCAGGGGTCAAATCAGAGCTGTAGCTGCCGGCCTACACCAGAGCCACAGCAACACCAGATCCAAGCCGCGTCTTTGAGCTACACCACAGCTCGCAGCACTGCTGGATCCTTAACCACTGAGTGAGGCCAGGAATCAAACCTGCATCCTCATGTTTACTAGTCCAGTTCGTTACCGCTGAGCCACGAGAGGAACGCCTATTACCATCTTTGTGGAAACGTAAATACTCCTGACGGCACCTCCTCTGTAGAATGTCAGGTGGCCTAAGAATCGTGTTAAAGGGCAGATTCGGATTCAGCAGGTCTAGGCTGCTGCCAGAGATTCTGCATTTCTAAGATCCTCAGTGATGCTGATGCTACTGGTTCAAGGATCACAATTTGAGTAGCAAATCTCCTCACAACAAAAGAATTGGGGAGTCCCCTTGTGGTGCAGCAGGTTAAGGATCTGATGTTGTCACGGCAGCAGTTCCAGTCACTGCTGTGGCTCAGATTCAGTCCATGGCCCAGGAACTTCCACATGCCATGGGTGTGGCCAAAAAAAAAAAAAAAAAAAGAAAAAAGAGAAAAAACCACCAAGCAATGAGACACTTTCTTAGAATCTGTTGGAGAGAATCATACTTGCATCCCTGAGTCCCCACAGAGACTCAGCCTCTATGTTGACGGAGGTGGTGAAAGAAGATGCAGCGTCTTGACTGTGGCGCCCCCTAACCTCATGGTTCAGGTATTAACAGACTTGTGACACCAGCAGGTCAACAAAGATGTGGACGACCTGAGCCAAGTTGCACTGTGGAAGCTCCCTGGGATAAACCTTGAACATGGTGGAGAGACCAGTTCTTACCCTGTGGGGCTCACGGTTGTGAGGAGATAGGTTGTGACGCCACCAGGCAAAGGGGGATGGACCTATGGCAGGAAGCCTCACGGCCTGCCCAAGACTGGCAGCCATGTCTATACCAGCCTGGCCACGGGTTCCCACAGGATGGCTGAGACCTGGCATCAGGCCAGTATTAGCTTGGTGACAGCTAGAGATAGGGTGAAGGGTATGTCAGATCAATGTCACAGCTGGTACAAAGCTTGGAAACTCAGAACATCGTGGCACCTGAGAGGATTTTGTATGAAATCTTTTGGGTAGGGGAGATGAAATCCTTTGAGATGAGGGTGGAGAGGTAGGAGCGGCTCAGGAAGCCAGGGGTTTCTCCCAAGGATAAAGAGGGTTGTTGCACAGTTTTTGTTTATTTGTTTTTTGTTTGTTTGTTTGTTTTTGTCTTTTTAGGGCCTCAGGAGTGGCATATGGAAGTTCCCAGGCTAGGGGTCGAATCAGAGATGTTGCTCCCGACCTACACCAGAGCCACAGCACCAGATCAGAGCCGCATCTGCAACCTATGCCACAGCTCAGAGCAATGTCAGATCCTTAACCTCCTGAGAGAGGCCAGGGATTAAACCCGCAACCTCATAGCTCCTAGTCGATTCGCTTCTACTGCGCCACGACAGGAACTCCTATTTGCTGGTTTGTTGCTTTTTAGGGCCACACTTGTGGCATGTAGAAGTTCCCAGGCTCGGGGTCTAATCAGAGCTGCAACTGCCAGGCTACACCACACCCACAGCAACACTGGATCCTTAACACACGGAGCGAGGCCAGGGATTGAACCCACATCCTCGTGGATACTAGTCAGGTTCGTTACCACTGAGCCACAAGAACTATTGCACAGTTTTAAGCTAATACTGACACCATCAGATGTGCATTTAAAGGCTCCTTCTGGCTCCCTGTATGGATAGATGGGAGCGGGAGCCAGAGAGGCCCATGGGGGGTGGTAACCAGGTGAGGAGTGAGGGTGGCCCAGAGAGGGGCAGTGGGGCTGCAGGTGTGGGGAGTGAGAAGATACTCTGAGTCTGACGGCAGCTGCAGACAGGAACCGGTCCAGGAAGATTCCAGGTTCCTGGTGGGGTGGTGGTGGTGTGCATGCATGGTTCTGACCTGTCTGGGAGCCAAGACAAGAGCCAAAGGGAGCGAGATGCCAACGAGACCCAGTAGAGGGAGGCCCAGGGTACTGTGTCTGAGAAGCGGTGGGCACTAGGGGGAGAGGGAGAGGACACAGGGTTTGGGTAGGTAGTGGGTGAGGGCAGAGCAGCTGAGGACAAGGTGACAGGAAGTCTGACATTAAAGGGAACAGAGAGAAGAGGAGTTAGAGGGTTCCCATTGTGGCTCAACAGGTTAAGAACCCATAGCATCCATAAGAATGTGGTTCTGTCCCTGGCCTCGCTCAATGGGTTAAGGATCTGGAGTTGCTGGGAGCTGCAGGTAGGTCACGGATGAGGCTCTGATCCCACATTGCTGTGGCTGTTGTGTAGGCCAGCAGCTACAGATCTCATCTGAGCCCTAGCCCGAAACTTTCACATGCCACAGGTGCAGCCCTAAAAAGGAAAAAAACCACAAGAGTTAGAGCTATCGTGGGCAGACACATCTTGGTCCTTATTACTGTATTTTTGTAATACAGCCCATAGTATGCTGCACTGAGGACCGAGGAGACCTCATCTGTCCCCTGTGTCTCTGTCCAGCTCCAGACTATGAAGCTATGACCACCGAAGTCCCTATCACCATGGCCCCCGAGCCCCCCACCAAGCCGCGCCTGGAGGAACTGACCGTGACGGACGCCACCCCCGAGTCCCTGCAGCTCTCCTGGACCGTCCCCGAGGGCCAGTTTGACCACTTCCTGGTCCAGTACAAGAACGGGGACGGACAGCCCAAGGCGGTGCGGGTCCCGGGGCACGAGGACCAGGTCACCATCTCGGGCCTGGAGCCCGACCACAAGTACAAGATGAACCTGTACGGCTTCCACGACGGCCAGCGCGTGGGCCCCGTCTCTGTCATCGGGGTGACCAGTGAGTGGAGCCTGGAAGCCCCAGGGTGGGGCCTCATGGGAGGGTCAGCCTCTCTCAGGTGGTGGGTGACTGGGGTTCAGGAGGCCCCTCTGCTGGAGGCTGAGCCATGCTGCCCTTTGTGCCCTCCCCCCGCCCAGTTCCTGGGCTGCCTGAGACCGGCGGGTCCTCCCGGGTAGAGAACGGCCTCTGGGAGCCATGCTGGTGGCTGCCCTGGTCCCCGCAGCTGAGCCCGGAGGCTCTGGGTGTGTCTGTGAGCTGCCAGCTGACCAGGACCACCGGGGCCCAAGGACGGGCTCCTCTGAACTGACCTTGGGGCCTGAGTGGGGGTCACAGTGTGGGAGGAGACCCCAGGACATCTCCTGGGGACCCTGGCTCACCCTGTCTGTGTCTCTCTTCTCAGCTGCCGAGGAGGAGACCCCCAGCCCCACGGAGATGGAGGAGACCCCCAGCCCCACGGAGATGGAGGAGACCCCCAGCCCCACGGAACGCCCCGAGGAGCCCATCCTGGGGGAGCTGACGGTGACAGGATCCTCCCCGGACTCTCTGAGCCTCTCGTGGACGGTCCCCCAGGGCCACTTTGACTCCTTCACCGTGCAGTACAAGGGCAGGGCCGGGTCCCAGGTGGTGCGTGTTGGGGGCGAGGAGAGTGAGGTGACAGTTGAGGGCCTGGAGCCCGACCACAAGTACAAGATGAACCTGTACGGCTTCCACGACGGCCAGCGCGTGGGCCCCGTGTCCACTGTGGGCATGACCGGTGAGTGGGGGGCAGCCCTGACCCAGGGTCCCTATGCCGCTCTCTGGTTTCCCCTTTGGGTCTCAGCACCCCTCAAAATGGGACTCTTGGTCCATCTCTTTTCTCACGTGGTCCGATGTCCCCGCCTCGCCTTGGGTTGAGTGAGGACTGGTGGACACTGTTCAGGGGCAGTTGGGCGTGTGGCCTGCACCTCATACAGTCTAGCTTTCTTCCTCCCATCTTGATCTGGAACCGCAGATTTGCTCGGTTGTTCATGTGTGGCTTCCTTAGCCTTGCTGACCGAGCATTTTAGTGGCTCGGAACATGGCTGCAGAACCAGCTTCTCCGAGTTTGAGTCTTGCCCTGACGGTACTGACTGTGTGGTTTGCAGGGGATTTTAACCTCTGTGCTGCAGATCCCGCCCAAGGAGGGGATAATGATTGTGGCATCTGCCTCACCTGTCGTGTGAGCATTAAGCACACTGTTTGCAAACTGCTTACAGCGGTGCCTGGGACTCAAGAAGCAGTTCGAAAAGTTTGCTACAAACATTCGTTTCACCACCTGGGGACAGCACTCCCTCTCATGCCCAGGGTCCTGCCATTGACCTCAACCTCCTCTGCTCTGTTCCAGCCTCCATGACCACAGAGCCCCCCGTGGCCCCCCGCCTGGGGGAGCTGGCCACGGCAGCTGTGACCTCGGACACAGTGGGCCTCTCATGGACCGTGGCCCAGGGCCGTTTCGACTCCTTCCTGGTCCAGTACAGGGATGCCCAGGGGCAGCCCCAGGCAGTGCCCGTGGCCGGGGACCTCCGAGAGGTCACGGTTTCAGGTCTGGCCCCGGCCCGCAAGTACAAGTTCCTCCTCTTTGGACTCCAGGATGAGAAGCGGCACGGCCCAGTGTCTGCAGATGCCAAGACCCGTGAGTGAGGGCTGGAGGCCGCCTTTGCCCCTGGAACCTCCTGAGCACCCTCCACTCCCCGGTGGAATTTCACGTCTCTGTGCTCCACACCCCAGACCCGTTGATTTACTGAGCTCTGGGGTTACATCTAGTTACATCCAGGTCCTGAGAACCCTCCGTGCCTCTCATTCCCGTCCTTCTCACCTCTCCTGCGTCCCCAGGGACACTTGCTTTCTTCCTCGGCTCCTCTTTATTTTATTTTATTTTTTGTCTTTTTAAGGCCGCATCCATGGCACATGGAAGTTCCCAGGCTAGGGGTCAAATCAGAGCTGCAGCTACCAGCCTACACCACAGCTCGTGGCAATGCTGGATCCTTAACCCACCGAGCGAGGCCAGGGATTGAACCTGTGTCCTTATGGATAGTAGTAGAGTTCGTTACTACTGAGCTGCATTGGGAACTCCTCTTGGCTCCTCTCTTATCTCTACTCTTCTGCCTCCTCCCTTCCTGACCCTCTCCCTGGTCACCGCCACCCCCACCCCCCAGTGCCCAGAGCCCTAGCATCCCAAGAAGGCTCTGTCTGCGTCTGTTTCTGTCACGTTCCATGCACCTCTCTCTTTTCCAGTCCCAGACACGAAACCGTCTCCCCGCCTGGGGGAGCTGACAGTGACAGGCGTGACTCTGGATTCCGTGGGCCTCTCCTGGACAGTCCCCGAGGGCGAATTCGACTCCTTCGTGGTTCAGTACAAGGACAGGGACGGGCAGCCCCAGGTGGTGCCTGTGGCCGCAGACCAGCGCGAAGTCACCGTCTCTGACCTGGAGCCCAGTAAGAAGTACAAGTTCCTGCTCTACGGGCTGGCAGGCAGGAAGCGACTGGGCCCCATCTCTGCTGAGGGCAGCACAGGTGAGCTGTGTCCCCCTGTTCCCCCCCACACACTCCTGCCCCCACTGCTTCCTGGCCTTTTCCTGGACTGCATTTCATCTGATCCCCCAGAGCTGGCCCCGGGGAATTCCTGCAAAGTTTATTCTCCGGTCCTTAGCCTTGTCATGACAATCATAACGCCGAAAGTAAATATTTATTGAGTCCCTACTAAATGCCAGGCACTGTTCTGAGCATTTAAAATGCATTATTTCCTTCACTCACTGATTGGTAATATAATAAAACGAACTCAGATTTTGGAGCCAAGTAGAACCTGTGTTCAAATTCTGGTTGCCAGCTGTGTGGCCTTGGATAAGCCACTTCTTTCCCTTGAACCTCAGTTTCCACCCCTGCGTCATGGCTGTGAATACTCTCTGCTGGGGTTCAGCAAACGTCCACATCCTCCCCCCCCATTCCGGCTCTATGGCAAGAAGTGGAAAATATGGGAGGGTTTGGCTGCGAAGAGTCTATGGAAAAATTAGGTGTCTTGTGCCCATGACTCAGCCCCCCAAGGAAGGGGTGGAGGTGGGTCGCTGACCCTTACGGCACCTCCAGGACTGAGTCACCCTGGCCAGACAAGAATGGGACACACAGACAGCTGGGGCCTGGGGCTCTCAGACTCCATAATTCTCTTCCCCAAACCCTCATTGTGAGACTGGATACAGGCTTCTCCAACCCCCATCAGTCAATACCCACACCCACCTAGACAGGTCTCTTCTGTGGTCTGCTCTGCCCTCTGTCCTCTCCCGTCTGCCCCCCGCTTCTCCTCCGCCCCCGCCCTCCCAGCCACCGTGGTCTAGTGGTGGTCGTGCAGGGCTGGGGAAGCAGGTGGAGAGAAAGGAGGGCTGGGCTGATGGTGTGTGAGGGGGGAGTTTATGGCGGGGCCATGGGAGCCCATGAGCCTGGCTGGCTGCCCAGCTCAGCTCTGACTGTTTGGGGGTGTCTCCCTGACAACCCAGACGCCCTCTGGGAGCCTTTCTCAGCTCCGGTCACATTCCTGCTCTGGGGGCTGGGGGTCAGAGGGAAACTGAGGCCCTTCTCTGCAATCCCAGACACCCCTCTCTCACGAGGTAACCTTTATGAGTTTACTGCGCCCTGATCACGGAGGGGAGGGAGGGGGCAAGAAGGAGTTTGGGCCTTGGCCTTGGGAGAAGACTGGGCTCCCACCTACAGGCAGGGCCGGAGCAGGCCTGTCTCCCCAAGTGACTGTCCCTGCAGCCACATTTCAGTGACCCTTTCCCAGGCCCTCCCTCCTCCCAGAAGTTTCCAGGGCTGAGATAAGGGCAGCTCCTGACTGAAGGTTTCTCCCCCACCCCACCCTCCCCACAGCTCCCCTGGAGAAGGAGCGGCAGCCCCCGCCTCGCCTGGGGGAGCTGACAGTGACAGCTGAGACCCAAGACTCCCTGCGCCTCTCATGGACGGTGGCTCGGGGCCCCTTTGACTCCTTCATGGTCCAGTACAGGACCACAGACGGGCAGTCCCGGGCGGTGCCTGTGGCTGCAGACCAAAGGGAGGTCACCATAGAGGGCCTGGAGCCCGGCAGGAAATACAAGTTCCTGCTCTACGGGCTCCAAGGAGGACAGCGCCTGGGCCCCGTCCCTGTCCTGGGAGTGACAGGTGAGCAGTCCTGCTTGGCCCTCGCAAACCGGCCTGGGTGGGTTTCCTCGTGCCGGTGCTGAGGGTCTGTCAGGAGTGGGTAAGGCAGAGGGGTGAGGGGGCCCTGCCCAGGGCTTGGGAGACAGGGGGGAGCAGCGGGGCCAGAGCTGATGGTGAGGATCGAGGGTTCCGTCAGAGCCGGAGCCGGGAGAGGCAGCACAGCAAGTCCCGAGCTGTGGGCCCAACCCCAGTGCTGCCAGCTGCTGCACCCCGTTACTCTGCTGGAGAGGCTCTTACCTCCGGGCAAGGTGGCCTTGCCCAGATAAAGGCAACCCCCCTCCCGTGGATGAGTCAGGAGTATTTTCTCAAATGGAAAATTACTGGAAAACAAAGCAGGCAAGCGGCATGGAAAGTAAGAGGAGTGGCTCCTCTCCAGACTTCCCAACACCCACCTCAGATCAGCCAGACGGGTGGGGGTGCTGCCAGGATTCGCCCTTTGCGTCCGCTATAGCCAGGTCCACTGCCAGCTTTTCTCAGCTGGGAGGACCATGTGCCCTGAGCTCAGGGAGGGACTGGGTCCCGCCTCAAGCCATTGGCACAGGCCTCCCAGCTGGGGTGGGGGCAGTAGGGCCTGTGCAGACATCTAGAGGGGGCCGTGATGGACATGGGGCGGGGGGGGGAGCAGGCGCCGTATTCAGGCGGCAAAGGAGCCCCACAAAGGGTCCCGGGGCCCCTGGGCTGGCGCTCAGAGAGGCCGAGGAGTGGCAGGAGTCAGCGCCCAGGCAGGGATGTGGCAGATTCAAGAGAAGCTGCTAGGAGAGCCTCCGTCCCCCTCCTCTCTCCCCTGGCCCCTCAGCCTCGGGCCAGCTCTGCATCCCCTCTGGAGGGTGAGATGGAGGGGAGGGCCCCACTGCACCTCCTGCTCAGCTTCTCCTGGGGCTTCTCCCACACAGCCCCAGAAGAGGACACGCCAGCCCCCTGGCGCCTGGCCACAGAGGCCCCCAAGCCCCCCGAAGGGCCCCGCCTGGGAACGCTGGCAGTGAGTGAGGTGTCCCCGGACTCCCTGCGCCTCTCGTGGCGCGTGGCCCAGGGCCCCTTTGACTCCTTCGTGGTCCAGTATCAGGACGCAGATGGGCAGCCCCAGGCCTTGCTCGTGGGTGGCGACCAGAGCAAGGTCCTCGTGTCAGGCCTGGAGCCCAGCACCTCCTACACATTCTTCCTCCACGGGCTCCACGAAGGGAAGCGCCTGGGGCCCGTCTCCGCCGAGGGCACGACAGGTACCAGGGGCAGGCTCTGTATCTTGGCCTCTAATCTGGAACTGAGGGGCCGAGGGGGGTGCCCAGAAGCGGTGACCATAGGCAAAGGACGGGAGGGTGCCGTGGAGGGAGGACCCCGCACAAAAAGCCTGTAGCCCCGGCTCTGCGCTCTGCCCCCCAGTAGCTCCATTTTACGGATGAGGAAACGGGGCCAGGGTGGGGTGGGGTGGCAGGAAGGGACCTGCCCCGGTCACCTAGCTGGGCTCCTTGTCTCCAAACCCTTCTCTCCCACACACTCTGCAGGGCCGGCTCCCGCTGGTCAGAGCCTGGGAGAGTCAGGGCCCCGCCTGTCCCACCTGTCGGTGACCGACGTGACCACCGGTTCACTGCGGCTCAACTGGGAGGCCCCATCCGAGGCATTTGACTCCTTCCTGCTGCGCTTTGGGGTCCCGTCCCCAAGCACCGTGGAGCCACATCCACGGCCCCTGCTGCAGCGGGAGCTGACGGTGCCAGGGACGCGGCGCTCCGCGGTGCTCCGGGACCTGCGTCCAGGGACCCTGTATACCCTCACGCTGTATGGGCTGCGGGGGCCCCACAAGGCCGACAGCATCCAGGGCACAGCCCGTACCCTCAGCCCAGGTAGGGCCCGTGCTGGGCTCATACGCACGCTGCCCCAAAGTGGGGGTCTTTGTGCTGCGTAGGGTGGGACCCAGTGCCTCAGCCAGAGGAGACGCTGTGAGTGGTGGGGAGCTTGGCGCCTGCAGTGGCTTCTGTTTCTAGTCTAGAGGAAAGGGGGTGGCGGTGAGCATGTCTGGAGGCCGTGGGGCCTGGGGAGAAGAGGGGGGCACCTGGGCCAGGAACCTCCTGCCCCACGCCCTGACCATCACTCCTGGCGCCCCTCCCCTCAGTTCTGGAGAGCCCCCGTGACCTCCAATTCAGCGAAATTGGGGAGACCTCAGCCAAGGTCAGCTGGATGCCTCCGTCATCCAGAGTGGACGGCTTCAAAGTTTCCTACCAACTGGCGGATGGAGGTGATCCCCTTTGCCCGTGTCCTCACTCCCTCCATTCCTCCCTCGCCCTGCATTCTGCCCGCCCTGCTTCCTCGCTTCCCTGGGCCGCCTCCCACGCCCAGCATGTTTGCAGGGGAGCCGCAGAGTGTGCAGGTGGATGGCCGAGGCCGGACCCAGAAACTCGAGGGGCTGACCCCAGGCGCTCGCTACGAGGTGACCGTGGTCTCCATGCGTGGCTTTGAGGAGAGCGAGCCTCTCACTGGCTTCCTAACCACAGGTGAGAGGGGCTGGGGTGTGGGCAGGAAGTCAGGGGAGAAAATGAGGGTACCGGAGTGTACCTGGGCTGGGCAGGGGCAGTGGAGGCCCCAGTGGCGGACAAGAGGTCCCGCAGGGTTTGGGCAGGTGAGGGGTGAGGAGAGCAGCCGGGGAACAGCTCTGAGCCCCTCCCCTCTCCCAGTTCCTGACGGCCCCACCCAGCTGCGTGCCCTGAACTTGACGGAGGGATCCGCCCTGCTGCACTGGAAGCCCCCTCAGACCCCTGTGGATACCTATGACGTCAAGGTCACAGCCTCAGGGGGTGAGCAGAAGGGCTGAGGCCTCTGGAGGGGCCTCGTTCAGGGCGGGCAGAGCAGAGGGCAGGCTGGGCTCGCGCAGGAAACAGACCTGCAGGTGCTGATGGCCCACCCCGCACCCTCAGCCCCTTCTCTACAGGGGTCAGCCCCCGGCAGTGCCGTGGACTATCCCCTGCACGGCCTTGAACTCCACACCAACTACACAGCAACCCTGCGTGGCCTTCGGGGCCCCAATCTCACCTCCCCAGCTAGCATCACCTTCACCACAGGTGAGGCCTGTGAGGTGCCCGGGACGGAGGGGAGAGGAGGTGCGAGAGAGCCAGGGTGGGGCTCCTCCATCTCCATCTTCTTTTCCTTCCTCTCCCTCCCAGGGCTGGAGGCCCCCCAGGACTTGGAGGCCAAGGAAGTGACCCCCCGCACAGTCCTGCTCACTTGGACTGCTCCCCAAGTCCCCCCAACTGGCTACCTGATCACCTTCAACACCCCTGGCGGACAGACCCAGGTGCCCCACCCCTGCCCCTGCCAGGTTCCAGTCCAGGAGGCGCTGCCTCTGCCTCTCCAGGTGGGGCTCCCCCTCCTGCTCCCTGCTCCCCTCTCCCCTGACCTGCCCCTTGTCTGTCCCACAGGAGATCCTGCTCCCAGGAGGGGTCACCTCTCACCGGCTCCAGGGCCTCTTTCCCTCCACCCCCTACAGTGCCTGGCTCCGGGCCATGTGGGGCGAGAGCTTCACCCCGCCCGTGTCCACTTCCTTCACCACTGGTACGTGTAGGCGCTGGGGCCTGCGGCCGGGGCAAGAGGGTAGCAGGTCGAGGGGCTGGACGAAGGACTGGCCCGAGTCTCCTCTCCGCAGGCGGACTGCGGATCCCCTTCCCCCGGGACTGTGGGGAGGAGATGCAGAACGGCGTCAGCACCTCCAGGACCACCACCATCTTCCTCAACGGCAACCGCGAGCGGCCTCTGAACGTGTTTTGTGACATGGAGACCGATGGGGGCGGCTGGCTGGTGGGTGGCAGCCGGAAGCCGGGGGGTCTGCACGGGGTGGCACAGGGCAGGGCTGCTGTGCCAGGAGCCGCAGGCCGACGGTGCCCCCGCCTGCTTCCCAGGTGTTCCAGCGCCGCATGGACGGAAAAACGGACTTCTGGAGGGACTGGGAGGACTACGCCCACGGTTTTGGGAACATCTCTGGGGAGTTCTGGCTGGGTCAGTGCCTCACTGGGGGCTAGGGGGCCAGGGAAGAGATGGGGGCCCTGTGGACACCAGGACGCTGGTAAGAGCACACGTGTCCCTCCCAGGCAACGAGGCCCTGCACAGCCTGACCAAAGCCGGCGACTACTCCTTGCGGGTGGACCTGCGGGCCGGGGAGGAGGCCGTGTTTGCCCAGTACGAGTCCTTCCAAGTCGACTCGGCCGCTGAGCACTACCGCCTCCACCTGGAAGGCTACCATGGCACCGCAGGTGAGGGCCGGGGTGGGAGGCGCGGGAGGGGGCAGGAGGCGGGAGGGGTCAGGAGGCGGGAGGAGAGGCCCTCACTGCTCCGTCCGCCCTCTACCCAGGGGACTCCATGAGCTACCACAGCGGCAGTGTCTTCTCCGCCCGTGACCGAGACCCCAACAACCTGCTCATCTCCTGTGCCGTCTCTTACCGTGGGGCCTGGTGGTATCGGAACTGCCACTATGCCAACCTCAACGGGCTCTATGGGAGCACGGTGGACCACCAGGTGAGAGGCTGCACGGGGGGTGCAGCTCAGAGCTGCAGGCGGGTGGGTCTCAGCCTGCCTGGGTGTGACACGCAGGAGGGGACACGTTACCCAGCCGCTCAGTGCCTCAGGGCCCTTGTCTGTGGCGCGAAACTGTAAGGCCAATTTCACCGAGTTATCTCGAGGAGGTGGTTTATTGGATGTCAAGGGACAGCTCGGGACTCGGCCTCAGTCCTTTGCAGTTGATGGTTATGAAGGAGAGAGGGAGGGAGGCGGATAGATGTCTGGGAGCCGTCCCCCCAGCGTGGGGCAGAAGTGGGCGCCGATGGGACGTCCAGCTCTGACTCGCACAACAAACCCCTTCCCAGGGAGTGAGCTGGTACTACTGGAAGGGCTTTGAGTTCTCCGTGCCCTTCACGGAAATGAAGCTGAGACCAAGGAGCTTCCGGCCCCCGGGCAGGGGAGGCTGAGCGGCCGCTCCCCGCTCCAGCGCCCACCACGACTGCCGAGCACTGAGGGGTTGCGCTGAGAGAAGAGCCAGGGGCCACCTTCACCATCCAGCTGCCAGCGGAAGCCTTCTCCACCCGCGATCTCACAGCACCATGTTTACAGGGGGGAGGGAAGGGGTTCGTACGGGAGCAATAAAAGGAGGAACTGAAGCACGTGACTGGGGTGCGTCCTGCAGGGTCACTGGTCACAGGTGCTCACCTGGGCCCTGGGCCTTCGCCCCTCCCCCCCCGGGGCTGCAGCCGCACCTGGAAAGGCTGTACCTTGAGGTTGATGCCACTGTGCGGATGGGGCTGCAGCGAAGGCAGGGCGCCCTCGGGCGGCAGCAGCGTGAAGGCCTGGAGCAGTTGCACCAGCACCACGAAGAGCTCGAGGCGCGCCAGCGGCTCCCCCAGGCACACTCGCGCCCCGCAGCCAAAGGCCAGCGCACTGGGGTTCGCGCCAGGGGCCAGGAAGCGGTCTGTGGACCAAAGGACAGACCCAGGTTCAGTGGCCACAGGCGCTTGGCCTCTGCTGCCCCCGTGCCAAGGGCACCCGCCCCACCACACACCTGGCCGGAACTCGTGCGGCTGCTCCCAGACCGTCTCGTCCAGGTGGGCACCTTGGAGGTTGGGGATGACAACGGTGCCCTCAGGGATGTCGTAGCCGAAGATGCTGAGGGAAGGGTGGAGTTAGAGGCCACCAGGACCCCAGTGGGCCAACCCCCTCACCCCTGCTCCTCAGAGTCACCTGCTAGGCCGAGTGGCTCGGTGTGGCAAGGCCAGGGGAACCACGGGCCGCAGACGCAGCACCTCAGCAATGGTGGCGTTGAGCAAAGGCAGCCGGGCACGGTCCTTGTATGGGACTCGGGAGCCCGCAGCTCCAGGGCCCAGCTCACGATCTAACTCCTCCTGCAGCCGCCACTGAATCTGGGAAATGGGGGCCAGCCTGGAGTCTGGGGTCCAAGCCCTGCCACTAGCCAACCCCAGCTGCCCGGCCTCACGCGTTCCTCAGAGCCACTCACAGGAGACTTTGTGCCAATTAGGGGAGCCCCCTCCCAGCCCACCGCAGCCCCACCTGACCCCCTCCCGCCAACACAGCCTGCATCGGGGTAAAGCGAGCTGGCTTCCTGCTGCCCTGGCCGTGCGGCGGGGAAGCAGCTTTTGCTGCCCCGGGACGTACCTCAGGGTGGTGAAGCAGGTACACCACAGCCCAGGAAAGGGTGTTCGCTGTGGTCTCAGTGCCACCAATGAAAAGGTCCACCACCGACATGTGCACATGCCCTTCCAGGAGCTGTCCCTGCCCCTCTTCCACTCTTTGCCTCCCCGCCTCCTGGAGCATGTAGTCCAGCATGTCCCTCCACTGGCCGGCCACCATGCTCTCCTGGGGAGGAGAGGGGGACCTTGTCTGAGTACCTGGCTTGGCCTGGGGGTTCGGGGGCCGGGAGCAACAGGTCCAGGACTGGCAGGATGCCAAAGAAGCCACCTAGCTCTGGGGCGGTAGCATCGCTGCTGTGGGCTGAGGGGGTCCACGCATGGCTCCCACCTTGTGCCGCCTCAGCTGCTTCTCCACGAGGTGGTCCCTGTTCTCTATGGCCTGCTTCAGCCTCCGGAGGCCAGGGCTGGGGAAGAACTGGGGCAGAGAGCAAGAGCGTGTCGCTGCTGGGAAGGAACCCTGCTCTCCACCGCCACCCTCTCTCTCAGGACCCTGTGGGCCGGGGCTCCACCTCCTCACCCTGAGAAAGGGAACCATGTCCAAAATTTGGATGGACCAGTGCTCCCAGGTTTTCATCAGGTCCTGGACACAGTCGTGAAGGGCATGCACTAAGGTGTCCTCCTGCCGGAAATGGAGGAAATCCTTTCAGATCAGGACCTGGAGAAGGTCAGGCAGCGGCTGAGGGGTGGGTCCAGGCACATGTGAAGGCAAGAGCCTTGACCTTGTCTCCAAAGGTGAGGCAACAGATGATGCTGCAGGTGAGGACAGAGAATTCCTTCTGGATGGTCACGGGGGTCCCCGCCTGGGCTCTCATGCGCTGTGGGGAGGAGCATGAACTCAGTAGGGGGCCTGCCAGGAGGGGGAAGCTGGTGCAGGATGGCTGAGGGGGTCCAGCCTCACCTCACAGAACTCCTGGGTCAGCTGCTCCACCCGGGGCTCCATGGAGCTGCGGACGCCCAGCAGCAGGGCTGAGCGGGTGAGTTTCTTGTGAGCTTTCCAGAACAGAGAGTAGTCCCCTAGCGAGATGTCGGGGCAGTGCTGAGACGCCAGCTTGTCTGTGAGTAGGGGTTGGGGGCGGGGGTCGAACTGACCAAGGAAGTCACGGACCTGACCTTCCCCGCCTCCTGCAGCCCCTGCCCCTTCCTTCAGGAAAGAGCCCCACCCCTTACAGGATGGTATCTGGGGTCTGCCGGCAAAGTCCACCCACTTCCTGACCAAGGCCTCCTCAATGGTCCGCTTGGAGTTCAGCACCACCACATCTGGGGGAGAGGAGACGAGGACATCAGTGGGGAGAGGGCCCCTCCCGGCTGTACGGAGCCGGGGCGGGAGCAGACGCTCACCTTGCAGCCCCAGACGGAGCCTGTAGATAGGCCCGAGTCTCTGCGTCAGGCCGAGCAGATAGATGGGGAGGTTGGGCTGCAGCAGGTGCAGGAAGCCGGGCACCAGAGGTGGGAGGTGGAGGTTCCTGAGCTTCCACTGGCCCCACAGCAGGCGTGCACCTGCTAGCAGGGTCAGCAGCAGCAGCAGCCCTACGAGCACCATGGCTGGAGACACGGGCAATGGCCCTGGCCTGGCCACTTATAGCTCCCGAGACCCCCATCCATCTGGCTACGTGCGTGGGTCGCTCTGAGGCCTCCCCCGACTCTTTCCCTCAGGTCCCTGCCCCCTGTCCCGCCCACAGAGTAGCACATTCCTGGAATGGCACCAGTCCCCTTGGCCTTGGAAAATCCACATTTCAAAGAACAGGCCTCTTCCCATTCATCAAGAAGAAAGGAAGGGAAACTCAACCCTGACCTTCTCCAATAGCCAGAATCAGCTTTCTAGCTTCACATCAATCATGCAGGAAAGCGTGTCCACTCTCTGGCCCGAGTCCTCTCCCACTCCCGCACCACCTCGGACCAGCTTTCTGCCACTGAGTTTGTCTCAGAAAATGACAATCCCTGCCTGATGTGCCCTCCGGAGTACCTGAAGAACAAGATGAAATGGACGTGCCCCGTGTGTTTCTCTTGTAACTTCCAGATGGGGAAACATGGAGCCTAGTTCGCCTGTGTTATCCCGGTTTATAGCTGTAGCCCCAGTGTAGTCGGCAGTAGTGCCCCGTTTCCTTCTCAAAAGCTGCAGGAGTGGAGTTCCTGTTGTGACTCAGTGGGATATGAGCCCCACTAGCATCCACGAGGATGCAGGTCCGATCCCTGGCCTCGCTCAGTGGGTTAAGGATGTGGTGCCGCCGTGAGCTCAGTGTAGGTCACAGATGTGGCTTGGATCCCATGGTGCTCTGACTGTGGCGTAGGCCTGCAGCTGCAGCTCTGATTTCACCCCTAGCCCAGGAACTTCCATAAAAAGTTGGAGAATTATATGGTCCCCCATGGAGCTCTCACCATGTACCTGATACTCTTTGGTTGCAAGACCCACTTGAGCTGACTTGAGTCCCAAATAAGAATTGTTGTACAAATACAGGGTATCTCATGGGACCCAAGAGCAGGAAAGTAGGAGGGACCTCACTGGCCTTGGAAGCCTGGGGATAGGGAATAGAAAAAAGCCCTAGAGAGGGGGTGCTTCCTCACTCTTCATCCCCCCGCCCCCCGCCTTTGTCTGTAGGCCTCTCCTCCCTGTCCACAGTCAGGCTGCTTGTGCTCCAGCTGCCTGCGGAACAGGACTGCCTTTGGGATTAGAGTCCACAGGTTACAGGTCTAGACACAGGGCAAGAGGGGACGGTTTCCAGGCATGACTGAACATGCCCCCCATGGATTCCGAAGTCCTCCAGAAGGGACGTTATAGCCACAGCTGAGATCAGGGGTCCAGCTATTTTGGGAGCTGTTGCCATAAGTGGTGGGGTCCCACTGGACCAAGTAGGATAATCAGGAGCCATTTTCATGGGTGAAGAGGCAGTTGAGGGGCTTATAGGGGAGGGGTCATGCTAAAGAGGGCTGGCAGGGCTCAGTGAGAGCTTGGGGCACCTAGGAGTGGGGGTGATGGCTTGGAGGTGTCCTGAGATCCTCGCATCCCCCAATTCCCCACCCCTGAGCGCAGGGGTGGAGGGTCCTCAGAACAAGGTTGTACCACCAGGGAGCCGAAGTCAAGATCTCAGCTCTGCCACCCACTAGCTTGAGGAGTGAACTGTTGGTGGAAGAAGCTCAGGCTCAGGCTGGATTCATGCCCAGCATGGGGAGGGGTAGGATTTCTGGGATTGGGCAGCAACAGCTGGCACCTCCCAGCCCCAAGCCAAGTCTTGCCACAACTGTAGTGGAATCTTTGGCTCTCAGAAACGGGTTTATGCCACCACCATGCTGACTGGCTCTGGGGAGAGATCTGGTGGGCAATGACCAGACCGTATAGACAACAGCCCTAGGAAGCCTCGGAAGTGCTGGGGAAGGTCAGAGCTTCTCAAAGTTACATGGAATAGGAGGGCACTCCATTTAAAAAGAAAGTGACCTGGAATGCTGGCAGGCTTGTGACCATCCCTTCATAAACAGGACGCCATTTAACTGACGCCATTTAAATGCCAGCCCCGTCTCTTCCACGCCACCTCCAAGTCCACATGCCAGACATGATGACTTATATGCTGTGCCTCCAAATGTGCTCCGTCCTGCCCCAGGCCTCTGGGCCTTTTAGATTCTTTCTTCTGCTTCCAACATCCTCATCTACCCCTACTCTCTTGGCTTGACTTCTCAGCCCTCAGAATCCAACTTAGATGTCACCACCTCCAGGAAGCCTTCCCGGCCCCCTTCTCATATCCCTCCAGACTGGGTCAGATGCCCAAACTGCATGCCCCACAGGACCAGACAGAGCCGCACCCACCCCCCGACATTACATTTTTCACAGAGGTTGGCGATCTCGCCCAGGGCATGGCATAGAATGAGGTCTCTGCAAATTTCTGCTGAATGATTGGCAGGCTGCTGAGCTGGCTCATTTTCCATCAAAATTGATCTCGGCAAGTTTCTCTCTCTCCCTCCTTTTTTTTTTCCCCCTGCTCCTGTGGCATGTGGAAGTTCCTGGGCCAGAGATCAAACCTGTGCCACAGCAGTGAATCAAGTGACTGCAGTAAAAACACCAGATCCTTAACCCGCTGTGCCACAGAGAACTCCTCAGCAAGTTTTTCTAGATGAATTCCTAGGTCAGCCCTGAAGACCCCAGGGGTGCTGCCGAATGGGGGAGAGCTAGGCAGGCAGGCAGGGAGGGCTGACCCCAGAAGAACAGTGGTTCCCCAGCGTGTTGACAGGCACATCAAAGTCGGCCTTCTGGCTTGTTTGAAATCTGTAACTAGATGAAGACATCACCAGAGCTGAGGATTGCACCAGATCTGAGGAAAGTTACCTAATGCTGCTGATAAAGGGATCAAGTATCAAACGCGCTTTCAACAGACCAGGTCTTGGCTGAAAGCAAGACCCCAGACCTGCCAACTGTGTGAGGACAGAGCGGGAGACGGGTGGCTGGACAGCTGCTCATGAGGCAGAAGAGCCAGCTGCTGGCTGAGCACTACCCCCACCTGAGGCCACGGTGACAGGCCACATGGGGGCTGGTGGTGCCCCGCAGGCCAGGAAAAGGGAGGCCTTGGGGTGGGCACTGGGTCATCCGAGCTCAGGGTGACCTGCTGAGTCACAGGGCTGCTCGTGGTGGTCCTGCGAGAGCCTGAGTTCCCCGGGCGTCACCTGGCAGGAGGGGGTGAGTGAAGGCAGAGCTGGACACCCAGCTCTGAGGGCTTCAGATTAGGCAGACCCTGGCCTGGGCCCCCCGGAACCTGGTCTCGGTGCCAGAGACACACACGGACACTCTGTTGCCAAAAGCCTTTATTGGGTGCCTGCTCCTGCCCAGGGCTATGTTCAGGGGACTGGGCCAAGCAAGGATCCAGGGGTGACTTTTCCTGGAGGAGGCAGCAGAGCAGCCCTTACACCTGGCAGCCCTGCGTGCTGTACTCCTGGATGAAGTCTCTGAGCTGGGCACAGGGCTCCCGATGGCGGGTGCTCCGGCACAGGCGCTCAGAGGGCATCTCCTCGATCCAGCAGTTCGAGTCCAGCAGGTACTGGGGGCTGTGGGGGCAACGGGGCGGGCAGCAGGAGTTAGGAGGATGGTCAGGCAGACGAGCACGAGGCACCTGGCCTCTGAGGGGGCAGGGGATCTGTTCCCTCGTCAGGGGTGAGGAGAGCAAGAACCCAAGGGGCCCAGAAAACTCACTCTCCCTTGAGGTCGTGGGTGGTCCCGTCCAGGCCCATGATCAGATATTCTTTCCCAGGTTCTAAGTGAAGGCGGCAAGAGGCTCGCACCAGGAAGTTTCGGGCCTGAGCAGCAGCGGCCTTGACATCCTTAGCTGAGAGGAGAAGGAGTTGTCAGAGGGGAGGAGAAGGGGTGGAACAGCGCGGGGCCAGGGGCTTTGCGCCAAGCCTCTCATTTGACCCTCATTGCTCCCCACGCAGAGGTGCCACTGCTGTCCTGATTATTGATAAGCCCAGAGCTTCCAAGGGGCCCAAGGGATCCGAGCTTAGATTTAGCTGACTTTTCACTCTTGCAGGCAGCCAGGCCCCAGAGGTCCCCCCGCCCCCACCTCCCCCCCCAGCCACGCCCACTCATCCCTCCCCTTCTTACTGAAATGTAGGACTTGGGTGATGCTCGTCTCAAAGAGGCGGAAAGCAGCTCTGCTGTCTTCTCGGAGAACCTTCACCTGGAAGGCTGGGGGCGGCCGTAGGGGGTGTTATGAGAAGAGGGGGAAGGTTAGGGCCCCCGAGGCTGAGAGGGCTCTAGGTCAGCACAGAGCGAAAAGGCCACCCGCGGGCCTGGGAGGAACAGGCACACCCAGAGAGAGGGTCAGGGCCCCAGGGCCCGGCGGGAGGACTGACCGTAATCCACGCGGGGCGAGTAGCAGGCAAACTTCATCCTGTAACCATCCAGGTCCTGCAGCCCCCGCTCCAGGGCCCGGCGCTGTCTAGGGCACTTGCCTGCGGTCAAGGGTCCAGATGAGACGGTGGAGGCCCCCACTGGGCCATCTTCCCACCCCCGCCCCCCAGGCCCCGGCTCTTACCCTCGGCGCACTGGCAGACATCAGCCGAGCACAATGTGGACAAGAATTTGCTCTTACTTGGCGCCCCGTAAAACACAGAACATTTGTGCTCTGGAGAAAAGCAGAGAGGGGAGAGTTAGGGCACAGGCCCCCCTCTGCCTCCCCAGTCCCCCGGAGTCACAGGACTCCCCTGGCACCCTTCACGGCCACCTAGCCCAACCTCCCGCATGGCCCCCAAGAGCTCACCGGGGTTGTAGTAGTCGTACAGGACGGCGCTGGCCGGCTGCACCAGCCCGATGGCCACCTCCTGCACGGCTCCAAAGCCCACACACTCCCGGGAGGTAGGGACCTGGCGGGGGGGCAGGGGTGGGGGGAGGTCAGGGACCCACCCCTGGGCCCTGCACGCTGCTGTGATGTCTTTCCTTGGCCCGTCTCAGCTTGGTTCCTGTTGCTCTTATCTTTCATGGCCTTTACATTTTGTTACCTTCCAGCCTCCGGATTTCTAAAAACTGCTCCCCAAGGTCTCTGCTGACTTCACCACCCACGTGGTGACCTCGTCCCAGTCTCCTCCACAGAGTCTCACATCACAGACGCGTTCTCTGTGACACTTGCCCTAAGCTGAGGATCAGCGTCTGGACCACCCTGGTTTCTGACCTGGTACTTCCTGATGTCCCCTCTCCCTCCCTCTAGAGGTTTGGTCCGGCCCTGGGCCTGGCCCTCCTCTGCGCTGCCCTGTGGAGGCCTCACCACTTCCTGGCTCTCTCTCCCCAAACTCTGCAGGCTGGTGATTTCCAAACAAAACTTTCAGCCTTATTCTTTTTCTTTCTTTCTTTTTAGGGCCGCACCCACGGCATATGGAAGTCCCAGGCTAAGGGTCAGATCAGAGCTGCAGCTGCCGGCCTTCACCACAGCCACAGCGAAGCGGGATCAAGCCACATCCGCGACATACACCACAGCTCCCGGCCATGTCGGATCCTTAGCCCACTGAGTGAGGCCAGGGATTGAACCCAAGTCCTCATGGGTACTAGTTGGGTTCATTTCCTCTGAGCCACAACGGGAACTCCTCAAATTCTTGCATTAGGATTTTTGCAGGATGTATTAACTTCTCCAGGTTTACTGTGCTTGCCCCTGGCCCCGACCCACTTACCATCCTAACAGCCTTGCTTTGTCACTGATGCAGCTGAGGCCTCCCTTATCAGCCACAGCCTAACGACGGGTGCTACCACTCTGCCCATCCTCCCTGACCCCACCACTCGTGGGGACCAGCTGCTCTCCTCGTGCCCACACTGGCCCAGAACCTGGTGTCCTGCAGTTCTCCTCCTAAGCTGCATGGTGAGTTCTGGTCTTGAAATCCTCCTAGTTCCTCATTTTCACCGTGTTCACCCAGACTCCTCTGCCTGGCTCCTCAAGATATGAGGGCCTGTCCCCTCTGCTCACACTGGGCAGGGACGGTCTCCCCAACCACGAAGACCTGCCTAATGGTATCACAGTATTAATGGGCCTTTTTCATATTTTCTTGAAGAGGTTACAGTAAATGTTCCAAAAAAAATTTTTTTGAGGGTCACCAGAGAGTTGACAACATTATATCTATATAATATATAATTCTATACACACACACACACACACACACATGCTTTGGCTTCTCAGGGCCTCACCATTGGCATATGGAAACTCCCAGGATAGGGGTCGAATCGGAGCTGCTGCTGCCGCCAGTCTACACCAGAGCCACAGCAACGCCAGATCCGAGCCTCATTTGCAACCTACACCCTAGCTCACGGCCAAGCCAGATCCTTAACCCACTGAGCGAGGCCTGGGATCCAACTTGCATCCTCATGGAGGGTAGTCAAATTTGTTTCCGCTGAGTCACAAGGGGAACTCCAGAGAGTTGATAACTTTGTTTTAGCCAAATAAGGCCAAGAAAAGACAAAAACAACTCATCTAGGATCACCATCGTTTTAAAAAACAAAATACGCTTTTATATCCAAACCAAAACCCGCAAGAAGGTCTACAACCTAAAAACCAAAACGAAGGCGGTCCCTGAAGTGGACCAAATCCATCTTTACGAAAGGCTCAGACCCAGCTCTTCCCTGCTGATGGGCACTGGGCCCCAAGCCGCCCACCTGCAGGCATCAGGCCCCCAGGCCGCCACTACCTCAGCTCTGGCCGGCTCCTGTCCTGCCTCCTGGCTCCCGTCACAAGTTCTCTCTAAGGGCACTAGCGTCTGCTACCTGTTGGGAAACCCCTTAGCCCCAGCTCAGGAAACCCAGCGCCACGGTGACCCCCTCTGTCACCAGCCCCCCGCCCCACCCCCGACTCACCGAGTCGAAGTACAGCAGGACATGGGGCCCCTCGGTCTCAAAGTGACTGACGTACCGGTCAGAGAGGGAGGTCAGCTGCGGGGAAGGGGAGCTGGTCACAGGGAGATAGGCTCGCACGCCCCTGCCCAGGACAGGGCTCAGCAGCGGCAGGGTGGGGGCGGTGCTGCGGAGCTGGGGCAGGGCTCCTGAGGGCACACGGGGTCCCTCTGGGTGACTGGCCACACCTTCTCCAGGTCAGCCCGCTCGGCATAGAATCCACTCAGGAGGGTGATGTCCGCGATGGCCATGCCCGACAGCCCCACCTGGCCGTTCCGCCTGCAGAGACATGGGCCCTGTTGTCCGGGGGTCCCCTCTGCCAGGTTGTGGACACCCAGCCCCACCTCGCTCCTGCCCCTGCCCCCCACCAGCCCAGCAGCGCCCCCCGAGCTCACCAGATGCACACGGTGTACTGCACCCTGGATTCCTGCTCTTCGGCCACCTTGGGTGCCTCCCTCCTGCGGCGGTTCCTCCGGCGGTCAAACAGCTGCAGGGGCGTCACGGGCTGGGAGTGGGCCCCAGGGTCATCCTGGGCAGGAAGGTCCTCGTACTCGTAGTCCTCGTAGTCCTCGTTCGCCTCCACTGCGAGGGGATAGCGTTGGCGCTCCACCCCGGCCCCAGACCCTCAGGGACCCACGGCCTCCGACCCCAACACTCACACATGTACTCGACGTGGCCCTTGACCGTCACTTCGATCTGAAGGTCCTGGCAGGTGGTGTTCTTCAGGTCTATGACATTGTAGGCACGGAGGATCTGGCTCAACAGGGGACGGGGAGAGGACATGGGATGTTTGGGGCCGAAGACCTCTCTCCAGAGCCAAACCAAAGGGTACCTCCCTGGGCTAAGGGATTGGAGGCCTCCAGTCCCTTCTCGAGCCCTCCCGGCTGTCCGGAAATAGGAATGGGCCCAGGCGTTGGGTCAGACGGTGACACAGAGTGGAGAGCAGGGACCTGGCCTGGGGCGAGTGCGCTACACCTGCACAGAGGAGGCTAGGACGGAACGTTCAGGAAAGGCTTCTGGCCGAGCCTTGAAGGAGGAGAATGAGTTTGTCACGTGGGACAAGAAGCAGGGGAAACACATTCCAGGCAAGGCCTGAGGAGGTGAGGGGATCTGTCTGGCTGGGCAGGTGGGCAGGGCTGGGGTGGGAGCAGAGGAGAAGTTTCTGGGGTCATAAGGATGGGCTCGGGTTGGGGGGGCACTAAGACGGCCTCCAGAGTGGCGGCCAGGCTCCTGGTGGGGAAGGGACTCCATCAGCCAGACAAGGGGACACAGGAGGGAGAAGGGGTTGGGGGCACAACCGTGTCTGAGGTGCTGTAGGACACCGGGACCGGAGCTTGGGGGGGAAGCTGGGATTGAGGTGCCTGGTGTTGGAGCAGCAGCACCAAGGTGTCAAGGGGACGACAGGGACCCAGCAAGGGTGCAGACCAGAGCTGGGGGGAAGCGCAGGGGACCCCAGGGTGTCTTCCTCCTCCCCAGCCATGGGCTCTGCCTGCCGGGCTCCCACTCAAGAACCGGCTTTGATCCTGCCGGCCCCAGGGGCCCAGGGCTGCCAGCTCTCACCTTCAAGGTTCCTTTGCTGTTTCCTCCCACCTTCACATTAATCTTGCTGCCCAAGGAAAACTTTGGGAAACAGAAAAGGGAAAGAGATGTGAGAAGAGCTCATGGTTGCTCCAACATACCTCCTCCCAAAAAACAACCCCGCCTCCTCACCTGCCTCGCATTTCCACAAAGTTTCCGCCTTTGCCTGCATTACCTCACTGCAGCCTCCTAAAACTGCTGTTGGGTAGACTCTGCCTGTATCATTCTCCTTTTTTTTTTTTTTTTTTTTTTTTTTTTTGCTTTTTCGGGCTGCATCTGCAGCATATGGAGGTTCCCAGGCTAGAGGTCTAATCAGAGCTACAGCCACCGGGCTACACTACAGCCATAGCAACGCCAGATCCCAGCCGCATCTGTGACCTAGACCACAGCTCAGGGCAACACCGGGTCTTTAACCCACTGAGAGAGGCCAAGGATCGAACCCACAACCCCATGGTTCCTAGAAGGATTTGTTTCCACTGCACCACAATGGGAACTCCGCCGTACCATTTTCGGATGAGAAAAATGAAGCTCAGAGGCTCAGTGACTTTCTCTAGGTCACACTGCCTGTCAGTCTTCCCACAAAGATAACAGAAAGGTGCCCGGGGCTAGGGACAGCTTCTGGCCTGGCCGAGGTAGGTCCCGGTGCCATGGCAAGCCAGCTGTTTCACCTGCAGCTCCTCCTCCAGGCCTTTCACTTGGTGGTTGGTCAGCCGCACCACGTGGGACTTGAACCCCCCGCGGGACATGGAGCTGAGGGTCACGTTGAGCTCCTTCTCCTCGGTGGTGTGCGACAAGATCCAGTACGCAGACAGGGCGTCCAGGGCGATCACTGTGTCCTGGGGAGGTTGGGCCAGGACTCAGGCACGTGGTCTCAGGACCACCCACCCCCCAGAGCCCCAGGGCAGCCCCTACCTGGGTGCTGCGGAATCCCCCTTTGTAGCTGCCCTGGCGGGTCAGCCAGGATGCGGTCTGGTCGGCCATCTCGGCCT
Source organism: Sus scrofa (assembly GCF_054392235.1). Classification (NCBI taxonomy): domain Eukaryota; kingdom Metazoa; phylum Chordata; class Mammalia; order Artiodactyla; family Suidae; genus Sus; species Sus scrofa. Next base: position 28,289,954 of record NC_139389.1, on the reverse strand, counting down.
TGCCCTCTCGGATCAGCAGGTGCAGCAGGGCATAGGCTGTGGTTTCAATCCACAGGGCCGGGGCCTGGGGCATGGGGTCTGTTGGTCTCTGAGGAGCCGGGGTGGGTGACAAGGTGTTGCTCTGAGAACTGGGGACTGTGCCCCAGAACAGATGATCTGGGAGAGAAAAGAGACCCACGCATGAACAGGCACCTGGCCCTCTGACGTTCGCCCGCGAGGCTCTCCGATTCTACTGCTGTCATCCCTGCTTGTACCCTGAGTCCCTCGGGGGGTCTGCATTCTTTCCTCCCCGCCCCCTCACTGGCTCACTGCCAGGACCCCTCACCGCCAATCTTCTGGGCCATGGCCATGAGGTTGTTGTGGGCAATATCCTGCAGTTGCTCGGGGGCCCCGGACAGCGACAGCGCATAGGCCGAGATGGCAGCTGCGTGGGAGCCCAGGAGCCCGGAAGACACTTTCTCCCCCAAGAAATCATTTGCTGTCGAGATAGCGTTTTCCTAGAAGAAAGTGGGGAGGAGGTGTGAGGGCTGGACACAGGGGTTCCTGAGGAGCAAGGCGGTCGTTGAGGGGCAGCCACATGGGTCTTACCACCCTCTTAAACTGCTCCGCATTCCTGTCCTGGAAGACGGCCAGCCCGTGATGAAGGGCGATGACCACGAAGGCTGTGAGCGCCACCTTCTCGTCATTTCCCACCAAGCCCCCCTGGGTGAAGGCGGGAAAAAAGGAGATGTCAGCCGGGAGGGGGAAGGGGCAGGGAGCGTCCTGGGCGCCGTGGCCCAGCCTCCCAGCCCCGCACCTGCATGTCCCTGTGGATAACAGGACAGGGGTCGTGGAATGACCCGTCCTCCTTCTGCTGCAACAGCAGCCACGCGGCCGTCTCCTGCAACTTTTCGGGTGAGCCGCCCACCTGTTCCTGGGCCAAACTCAGTACCTTCAGCACAAAGGCCGTGAGCCTAGAGGGGAGGGATGGATGTCTGGGGATAGGGACTGGTCCCCGAGGGGACACGGCCCCGCTCTCCCCTAGTACCTGGCTCTGCCCCCACCGGCTCTGGCCCCTCTCAGACACCCAGAACCACTCTCCCAACCTCACCAGGTGCTGCTTTCCCGATGCAACCAGGCCCCATAGGAACCATCATTTTTTCGAAATTCCTGGATCCGCGTGTAGCCTTGGAGAGGAGAAGCAGCTGCTAAGGTGACACTGAGCCTCCCGCTGCTTGGGCCCAAGGCCATGCTCCCCAGTTCCACTGGACACCCCCCCCATCTAGCCACCTGGGCTGCCCATCTTCCATTAATTGCCCTCTCCTGGCCCCCCTGTCAGCTTGCTGTTGCACCCAGAACCTTTCTGGATCAGATCCACGGCGTGGTCCTTGGTCTCAGGGGGCAGTGTGCTCCATTGCTCTGTCTTGTCCAGGTAGCGGGAAGCAGCCAGCGTTGGAGCCAAGTAGAACATGGTTTGTTCCGCGCAGCCCCGAGGAAGCCTCAGGAGGGAGGCCAGGCCTCCTGGTGACAAGGCCCCCTCAGAGCCCAAAGTGTCCAGTGGATCTGAGGCTATTAGGGGAGGGAGAGGGTTAAGGGTCAGAGAACAGGTCTGGGGACTCAGGGTCAGAAGGTCATGGAGTTATGAGATCAAACCAAGGTCCACAGGTTTAAATCCAAGGGTGGCCACTGGGAAGGGACTGGAGGACACTCCCACCTGTGAGACGGACAAAGCTCCTGAAGTCTCCATCGGGGATAACATTGGGATCCGAGTGGCCAGGAATTTCCAAGTTCCGGCCTAGGACGTCTAGGGAGATGAAAACGTTGGCAGTCTGTCCTGCTGTCCACATTCCCTGCCACCTCCCACCCTCTTAGGACACGGATGGCTCGGGTGGGGGGTGTCACTCACTCTGGGGGTTGAGTGCATAGACAAGCTCCTCCTGGTGAATGGCCCCTTCATTCTGTCTCGGGCAAAACACAGCTGTGAGAGGTCACACAGGAACACAGCCTGCCCCTCCCACTGCAGGCCCCCCAGGGCTTGGCGTGTGAACTTCGGGATGGAGTTAGATCAGAATTGTAGAAGATGCAAACAGACCAAAGCAGTGGGTTTGCGTGTTGGACTTCTGTCCTGGCCAGTAGAGAGGGTGCTGGGGTCGGGGGGTAAATCCAGGAGCCTGAGGATCTAGAGTCAGGGTGTTCCACTCACTGCAATTTGTAGAATCTTAGAAACTGCGTCCCCGACAGGGAAATCAAAGGATCCTCGAGCCACCACCTTCAGGGACACAGCAGCGGCTGATATGGGCACCACAGAGAAGCCAACGGGCCGGGCAGAACCTGCAGGCACCAGCACCTGCTGGGCGAGCCCTCCGCCCCCAGCCAGGCACAGCCCCTCCACTGGGGAGACGTGGACGCTCACCTGGGGGCAGGAAGAGGGGGAGGGCCAGAGCCCCGGCCCAGTTAGACTCCCCAGCCCTCGCCTGCCCGGCCCCCAACCCACCACGCTGTGCTCGGGTTCCCGAGAGGCCTCACGGGCACATCCTTATCCAGGTAGTTGTAAAGCACAGGCCGCAGCTCGAGCTGCTCAAAGCGGTGGATGGAGACAGGCAGGCGGAGGTGCAGGTGGAATTCGCGGAACACTCGGACCCGAGCCGGGGTCGCCACACACAAGCCTGACAGATGGAGGAGGCAGATGTGAGAGGCCTGGGGGCGTCACAGCCACAGGGTGCCGGAGGGGTGGGGCACGGGGGCTGCCCCAGCTCTGCCCGCCCCCCCGACCCCCGGCCCTGCTCTCTGGCCCCCCAGCCCCAGCGCAGGCGTGCAGACCTCCCCAGGTCTCTGCCCATCCTGCCTACACTAAGAGCGAAGGAGGAAGCAGGGAGCCTGGATCAAGGGGGAATGGAAGAGGGTGACCGCACCTGTGCTTTTGGACAGGCTCACGCCGTGGATCTCCCACGTGGTCAGAGAGTCCGGGAGCAGCGGTGACAATCTGCGGTGGGAAAGGCGAGAGGCTCCTTGACCCTCCAGGCCGACTCCCGAGGCGGCGAGAGACAAGGCCAGGCCCGCCACACGCACTCACTGGAGGGAATGGGGCACTTCCTCCACCCTCCACAGCCAGTTCTCGGGGAAGAAGCTGCGCACGGGGATGTCATCCTCCTCGATCAGTTCCTCCTCCTGCAGGAGCTCCATGGCTGGGGGACCAGGGTGGAGGGCAGTGAGGACCCGACCGTTCTGCCCCTCCAGATGCCCCCACCAGGCCCCTGCCAGTCTCACCTCGGGCAAAGCCCCCCTGGCCCCTGCGTGTCTTCTTGCGCAGGGCTTCAGCAAACTGGCAGCAGGACAGGAAGGGCTCCTGGCAGGCCGGGTTTTTCACACGGGCCACCCGCTCGGCACAGGTGCGTGCCATGGGCAGCTGGGTCAGCCCATCCTGGCAGCAGCGCTTGGCCAAGGGGGAAGAGTACCGGCCCACTGCGGGACCCGGCCAGGGCAAGCGTGAGGGAGCAAAGAGAAGACGCACCTCAACTCCCAGCCTGACGGCTAGATAACACCCTGAGGGACCAGGAACTCCAGAGCCACCAAAGGAAAGTGCCTCCCCCGCCACCCCCATCTCCAACCTCAGATCATGGACCTCTGCAGCCACCACCACCCTGGCTCACTCGGGAGTGGAGGGGCCAACAGGCGACCCCCATCCTGACCCTGGGGCCCACGTGGAGGGCTTCACAGGCACCCACAACTCACGAATCTCATTAATCGCCGTTTGGAAGTTCACGTTTCTCTTTCTCCGGATCTTTGCCTTCTTGGGACAGCCCAGACCTGGTAGAGAGCAGGACTGCAGCCATCCTGATGGCATGGGGCCTCCCCTCCCTGCTCCCCTCCCCTGCCCAGACCTCCCTGCCCTTCTTTCTTCTTTTTTTTTTTGTCTTTATACTGCTGCACCGGATGCATATAGAGGTTCCCAGGCTAGGAGTTGAATCAGAGCTGCAGTTGCTGGCCTATACCACAGCCGCAGCAATGCGGGATCCCAGCCGCATCTGTGCCCTGCACCACAGCTCACAGCAACACCGGGTCCCCAACGCACTGAGCGAGGCCAGGGATCGAACTTTTGTCCTCATGGATGCTAGTCAGATTCGTTTCCGCTGCACCACCACGGGAACTCCCCTTCCTTCTTCTTTATCTTCCCATCCCCACCCCCCTTCCTCCTCTGTTCTCACTCTTTCTGGTTGGGGTCAATTGGTCTCCATCAGAAAAGGCCAGACCGGCTGCCTCAAACACCTGAGTGGCACTGTCCCCACCTCCAGGACCACAGCCAAGGTCATAGTGATTTATAGCTTCAAAGACCTGGTGAGAAAAGGCAGGGATGTTGCAGAGACACCAGTGACCATGGGCTGGACCAGCCACTCAGCTGCAGGTGAGAGGGCAGCGTGCGGACAAGTATGAGAGACACAGAGAGCGGGGGGGTCAGAGGCCAGGGGGGCCAAGGCTCAAGGGAGGACTGGGGGGGGGTGTCCACGAGTGAGATTCGGGGCCCAGGGCAGCAGGACAATGAGCTGTGGAGGGGCAGGGTTAGGGAAAGGGCTTGACACACCTTGGCCATGTTGAGGGGCTTGTGGGACTTGCTGCCCACGGCATACAGAGCCGTGTCCACAGCTCCCAGCGCCACCAGGGCTGGAGAATCCGTTTGCAGGCGGATCTTTAGAGTCTCGCCAGGATGGTACGCCTTGCCACTGTCCACGTTCAGCTCCAGCTGGCAGAGGTGGGAGGTGGGGGGCAGTCAGGCTGGGGAGAACTTCTTTCGGTCTTGGGCATCCTCAGGCATCCCAACTAAATCCACGTCCTATCTGCAATTGTCTCCCCCTTCTCTGAACCTGCTAACGCACGCACGCATGCATGGCAGTTACCTTGCCCTCGCAGGCCCCAGCCTGGACGTCCACTCGCAGGGAGTTGGCCACCGGGAGGCCCCCTTGGTAGTAGAAGGCCACGAAGTGGAACGAGGGCACCAGGTGATGGTCCACAAACACAGAGACAGAGGTCAGGTCCCTCCTGAGCTCTCGATGCACAGACACGATCTGGCCCCGGGAGAGGATCTGAGGCAAGAGTGGGGTCTTCCTCATGGCGCGTCCTCAGCCCGGGGCTCTTTCCTGCCCCGAGGTCCCCTGCACCCCGTCCTCCTCCGCAACCCAGCTCGTGCGCACCATGTAGTAGAAGTGAGAGAAGCTCCCGACGAGGCCCATGGCTCGCAGGTTTAGGTTAAGTGTGTCCCCGACTTTAGGGGGTCGAGTGTCCAGCTGCTCAATGGACAGAAAGCCGGGGCTTCTTGGCGGGGGGGCTCTCACGATGATCGTGCCTGTGGCGGGATGGGGGGAGCCTGCAGACACCTAGAGAGAGGGGAGCAGGGGTGGTGGGGTTGGCGGCAGGGACCCAGGCACCCAGCTTCTCGCCCCAGCCTGGGACCCTCTCTCGTTCCGCACCCCCTCCCACGAGGGGGGCCCTACCGAGAGCTGCATTTCCGAGATGGTCTTGGGGATGCCAATGGGAACAGTGACGTGGCCCCTCTCGTCTGTGTTCTGTTGAAAATCCTGGTTTTTAGGAGCAGATCCAGAAAACAACTTGGCAGAAACCTTGACGGGAATGCCAGCGGCTGGGGAGCCTGACACATCTCGAACCAGGGCCTAGGGGGGGTAAGGGCGGGGTGGGGGAAAGTGCAAGGCCAGTGAGACCCTGCGCCCTCCTGACCACCTCCCTTCTCCCGGCGCTCAACCTCCCTCTTCCAGAAGGAACCTGCAGCAGAAAGGGGGCCCCAGGTATGAGGTGTCGCTTGGTTTTGCTTAGATCCAAGGAGAAGGGAGATGACACGAAACGCCAGGATGTGAGCTCTGCCTCCTCCATCTCCCCGCCTGCAAGACACAGGGTGGACAGAGCTGGACAACAGAGACCCAGGGAGAGAGGAAAAGGGGAGCCAGGGGAGGCAGCTCAAGTGTTTCCCACCCACAAGAGTGAACTCCTCGGGGCACAGGCCTCCTATTCCTCTCCACATTTGCTGAGGCCAACACAGGACCCAGCACTCAAACGGTGCCTAACATGTGTCTGCTGGATGGATGGAAGGATGGATGGTGGGTGGATGGATGGATGGAGGATGATGGATGGATGGATGGATGGATGGATGGATGAATGACAGATGGATGATGGATGGGTGGGTGGAAAAAAAAATAAACTGAGACAGGGGAAGGTGCCCCTTCCCCAGAAATGCAGTTGGAGAGAGGTAGTCTCCTGGCTCTTTCCTGGCTCTGGGGCCCAGATGAAGAGAAGGGTGGTGTTGGTGCTGGAGCACAGAGGGTTACCTCAAGGTCAGAGGTGAGGGTCTTGGGTTACAGTCAGGGGGAGCCACTCACCTGGAGACTCAATGACGGCTGCAACAACATAGAGGCGCTTCCCTGGGAGGTCATTAATTGTAATATTAAGCTTTTGCAGCGCACCCTGCACCTTGGCCTCTGGGAGGGAAATGTGACACTGGCCCTCTACCAGCTGGAGCAAAGGAGAAAACAGAGCAGGGAATGAGACGTGAGTCCTCCCCCCACCTCCTCCCCTCCCTCGCCCGCCTCCCCTACCCAGCACACCCCCACCCTCCTTCCTACCTTGGTCTGATTCTCCAGCCCCCGAAGGAAAATCTTTTTATCATCCTCATCCAGGAGCCCAAAGCGTACATATGCCACCCCCTGCACTGGCTTCCCGTAGACGTACCTGCCACCACGGAGAGAGGGGTGGAGGCTGAGGGCTGGAGGGAATAACGGAGTGGGCTGGGAGGGAGGAGGGCTGGGGCGGGGGAGGGAGTGGGGTTCCAGGGCACGTACATCTGGGGAACATGAATGGGGAGCCCTGGGAGCAAGGCCTTGCTGGGGGGCCAGGGGGTGTTACCTGGCTTGGATGACCATTTGGATTTCATTAAGAAAGCCAGGCGCTGTCAGGATGTAGGGCTGTTCGGGAGTGATCGTCACCTCAAAGTTGGGAAGGACTGACCAAGGGCAAAGTGAGGGCAGATCAGACTCTTGTGAAAAGACCCTCTTTTTTTTTTCTTTCTTTTTTTTTTTTTTTAATTTTAGGGCCACACCCACAGCATAAGGAGCTTCCCAGGCTAGGGGTCAAATCAGAGCTGCAGCTGCCAGCCTATGCCACAGCCACAGCAACGCCAGATCCAAGCCTCATCTGGGACCTACACCCTAGCTCACAGCAACACCAGATCCTTTAACTCACTGAGCGAGGCCAGGGATCCAACCACATCGTCATGGATACTAGGCAGGTTCATTACCACTGACCACAACGGGAACTCCCTGAAAAGACCCTTTAGGGACTCCTCCCCCCTCTTGGCTGGGGCAGCCCCATCCCCTGACCCTGCCCTGTCCCCACCCTCACCCCTTATTCCCTGCAGGAAAGGGGCTCTTACCATATTTCTTCACCTCGAACTGGGTGCTGCTGTTGGAATCCAGGCCATCTGAGAATCGGGCTGAGATCTTCCAAGTTCCTGGCCTGAGCACAGACAAGGCGGGCGGACTCAGCCCATGTGTGCGAGAGGCCAGCTGAGGGCCAGGGACCCCGCCCCCCCAGGAAGAGGGGAACCAGAGGCCCAGGGGGCTCCGGATGTGACTGGGTGGACGTGGGAGTTGGGGAGGTGGGAGGGAGCAGGTGGGGGTGCTCACTCGGCGATGTCTGGGATCACTAAGTCATCCTGGAAGATGGACGAGGGGACATACACCTCCTTCTTCCGCACGAGGAGGCCATGAGAGTTCTGCGATGGGAATGGAAGCGGTCAGGGTCGGGGATCCGATCGGCAGCCCTGGCCGATCCGGAAGGTCAGAGGTCAGGGACTCACCTCCACCATGACCGTGAGGGTTTCTTCCGTCGGGCGCATCTTCTGATCCAGAGCAAAGACCCGGTACCGAACTGGAAATGGAGGGTGAGGACGTGAGCCAGAGGCCAAGTGCCAGGAGAGGGTGGGCCCTGGCCCTGGGGCCCCTTCCAGGGAGCGTCGGGGAGGAGAATAAATATTTGGGAAGCAGCCTTCCTGTGGGGTACTTTCCAGGGCTGTGGGTGCCATCACTCAAGGGGCTGGGAAGGGCTGCGAAGTGGGGGCCCCGGGGCTGAAACGCACCCCGCTGGCCCGGGTTATAAACGGGCTGGTCAGTCTGCAGAAAGATGTGCCCCCGGCGAGAGGAGAAGAACAGGTTGACTCCCTGAATGTTGGTCTTTTTGGACAGATAGTCCTTGAGCCATGATGACTGGGCCACCAGTTGCACGTCGGGGGCTCTGCGGAGAAGATGGAGCCCACACTCCTTGGCACCTGCCACGGAGATCTGCCCAGAGAGGGAGCGAGAGTGGGTCAGAGACAGAGCAGAAGGAAAAAGAGACCCTGAGACAGAACCGGGGGAGACCCTGGGCTGGGAGGAGGGGAGGGGCGTTGGGAAGGAACAAGAGCACAGAGGACAGTGTGGCAGGCGGCAGGTGGTGGCGGCAGGGAGCGGCGGCCGTTACCTGGAGGCTGAGGAGTACAAAGTCTCTTTCTGAGCTGAGGCTGAACTCCACTTTTGGGGAGCAACGGTCACGAGTGCTGGATGGGTTTCTCAGGAACACCGATCCTGTCACCACCTGTCCTGGAGGAGCATCCTGGAGCTGCACCCCCACTGACAGGGGGACCCCCAGGTGAACCACAGAAGGAGAGAACAGGAGCAACCTGGGAAGAACAGGCGGGAGTCAGCAGCCACCCCACCTCAGGCCCCTCCACCCCTCACCCCCGAATCGGGTCCCCCTGCCCCACCCCACGCCTGCTGTCCCCTCGCCAGCCCTGGCCTTGCTTGGGGTCTCTAGCATCCTGCTTCCAGGACCTGGGCTTCTGCAGAGACAGGGCAAAGAAGCTGGATGCCCAGATCAGCACCCAGAGGAGCCTCATGGCTGGAGGACTCAGGAGGGATCAGACCTGTCTGTCCGCCTGCTCCTTTCTGGTCACCCTGGGGCTGGGAGCGGGGTTGACTCTGGACCTTGCTCCTCCCCTGGCCCAGCCAAGCTGGGAAACCACGTGACAGCCAAGAACAGCAACTGGCCCCAGGCCCAGGATTGGGGGGTGCGCCCCGGACACCTGGGTCTCTGAGGAAATCACGGCCCAGAGAGAGGTCCAGCCCTTCCCTGTTAACCCCTCTTATCCCAGTGCCCTGGGCACCTCCCCTACAGGATGTAGCCGGGTGTGTGTCTGCACCTACATGCTCTCAGGTGTAGCTTGTACACGAGGATACAGGTGCAGGAGGGCCCCACGTGGCTCAGCAAGCGGCTGGAGACACGTGGTTCCTTTGTTGGACCCACAAAACAAGGTACTAAGACACTTGTCTCTCACTATAACCCCCACAAGAACTGACCTCCACTAGGTTTTGGTGTGCTGGAGGCTCACTCAGAAATTCTGTGGTTTAGATCAGCATATCCTCACCACCCCACGGGGCGGGCGAGGGGGACTGACCTTGATGTCCCCTTTTTCTCTCTGAACAATGAGGCAAAGCTCAGGCCCAAGTTTGGCTGTACTGCTACCCCGAAATGAGGCGCCCGAACACACACGACACATTAAACAAGACATGCAGAAAATGTCACAGGCAGAAATACTTTATTTGGCAGTTTCAACCCAACATGTCGGGAGAAGAACCCTCCTTCGGCAGCCTCTCCAGATACCCCTGCTTCCCATCCCAAGACAGGGCAGCGGCAGCAGCTTGCTGCGTGGAAGGCAGCAGCCATGGCCTGGGCAGTTTCTGGTTCCACTTTCAGCAAAGGGCAGAGAGGCACTGCCCAAACCCCACCACTGGGTCGGAGCCCAGGTAAACAGCAGCGGGCACATCTGACCCTTTGCACAGACACAAGCCCAACACTCATCGTGGCTCCCAAACCCTCCCAAGGTGACCCTATGTCAGCCAGGGTGGGACGGCGCGCCTGGGCCCCTCGCTCCCCATGCTGGGGACATGTCCAACGATGAGCAGAATCCTCACGTCTCCGGCAGGCGGAGGAGGGTACCAGAAGTGGTGGAGACACTGGGCAAGAGAAAGACAAGGCTGGAGCCAGACACCTAGGCCCAAGGTCTAGGAAGAACTCAGAACGTGGCCAGGGATACTCCCGGGTTCCAGAAAACCAGAGAGGAGCTGGGCTTCGCTAGCGAATGAAGCACGAGTGGGGACGAAATCTCACCTTGGGTCATTGCTCTGTCCCCTGCCAGAGGCGAGGGGAAGGGGGGGGAGGGGGCAAGACTCACCAGTCCACCAACTGGGCCCCAATGAGGTCGTGCACGTGATAGGCCAGGCCCAGACGCACCGTGGCAGGTGCCCGCCGGCCCAGGAGTTCCGAGAGGAGGAGCTCCCGGTACTTGGCTTTCCTGACCATGCCCAGGACGGCCTGGCGCCCTGGAGGAGGCAAGGGCACGGGAGAGAGGAGAGGCGAGTAAGGCCTGGAGGCCTGAGGAGCCCCCAAAAGGTGTTCTTGAGGGGCTGCGGGCTTGAGCTACAGGCAGGATACCTTTAACAAAACACTTGATGAACCTCCCGGCTCCGGGCACAGCGAGCCACCAACTTCCAGCGTCTCGGACAGTGAGGACCCCGGCATTCACCAGCTGCCTAAGAGGGGGACATGGGCACTGCCTCTGAGAACCCTCTCTCCTCCCTGCCTGCTAATGTTTGGACCCTAAGTCTCCAGAAGCCTGGGCACCCAGGCAAGGGGACTGGACAACAGAAGCCCAGCCCGGGGCAGTTCCCTGCTCACACCACGCCACTCCGGGCCCCGAAGCAGCTTGCTTGCTCCCTCGTCCCACCAGACTGCCCTGTCCCCGCTCTTTCTTTTCCTATTATTGTTACCTGGTCACTAAAACATCTCCTCTCAGAAGCCTTCCTTGACTGCGTGCCCGACACACTCTCAGATCCACCACCGGGGAGAGACAAGGGCCTTCCTCCCAGGTTCCCGCCACCACCTACACACACCTCACAGCAGTTCTAACCCCACCTTACTGGAAAAAAAGTTTACAAAATGCTTCCGTGGGTTACAAAGCAGGGAGCCTGAGCCAGATACAGCCTCTTGGAAGGCTATCTGTATTTAACCCTTGCCCAGCTGCTGCTCTGTTGCATGTGAAAGCCTTCGGGGCATCAGAGCCCCAGCCAGTCCCTTTTCCCCTAAATATCAACATGATTCCCGTCAGGCGTTTATCGCTCCTGCCAGGCCTCTCTCTGTATTTGATTAGCCACCAGATTGCCTGATTTTAGTCCTGGGCTCTTTCCAAGGCCCCGGGTAAGACAGGCCTCTTCTCTTGGGGGAGGAGCACAGACTTAGGCCATTTTATTACAAAGAAGAGTCAGCCTTTACAGCAGGTTCACCGAAAGGAAGAGGACAAGGCCAGATGGCACAGGAGAGGGGCAGGGAGGGGCCCGATGCCTGATGCAGATGGTCCCCCAGGTCTCACGTGATCTCCGGATCCCTGAAGCCAAAAGTCTGTGTCATTTGGTCCTGCTGGAAGCTAAGGTCGCCACAGGCTGGAAGCACCGAAGCCAGGAACTTCTGCACTGTGCCAGCATAGGGGCGGCCCTCGCAAGCCTTGAGGACCTGGAGCCAGAAAGGAGAGACGTGGTCTGGCCCCACCTTCACCCTCCACCGACCTCGACCCCCAGGACAACCTTTCTCTTCCTGTGTTCTGCCACGTGCTCAGGGCCTTCGCCCTCTCATTCTTTTCCTCCTCCTCTGCTCCCTCTCCCTCATAGAAACGCTTACCGGAGCCCTGTGTCCGCTCTGTGAGAGGAGGGGTGGGAGAACCGTCTCTTTCCCTCGTATTTCCATTCCCCAATTTCCCCGCACCCCCGCCTCTGGCCCCCATGACACACTGTCACACGCACTCTGGTCCTGTAGTCCTCGGTGAAGATAATTCCTTGTGCGTCCAAGTCGAAGCCTAGCTGGATGATTCTGATCTCCCCCTGCTCTTGAAGTGCCTTCTGTCTCCAGAGGGATGAGAGTGAAAGGAAGGCATCAGAGTAAGACACTCTGCTATATACACTCCAGGTCCTCTGGGGCAGGGAGATTGATTGATTTATCTTTTTAGGGCCGCAGCTGTGGCAGATGGAGGTTCCCAGGCTAGGGGTTGAACTGGAGCTGTAGCTGGTGGCCTACGCCACAGCCACAGCAACACAGGATCTGAGCAGCATCTTCGACCTACACCACAGCTCACGGCAACACCAGATCCTTAACCCACAGAGCGAGGCCAGGGATCGAACCTGCGTCCTCGTGGATGCTAGTCAGATTCGTTTCTGCTGAGCCATGACGGGAACTCCAGGAAGATTTTACTTGCGAGGTTTTTCTTGGGGCGTTTCTCTACACGGAGAGAATCAGGTGGGTCACCAAATAGTCTTTTCTAATTAGTTCTCCACCTGCCCACCTCATCAGTTATCTGTTAAATAAGCAATACATAGTTTCTAAGACCAATCATATGCAAACACCAAGATAAAATAGTGATTAAGACATAGGCCCTGCCCTTGAGGAATTCACAGTCTAGATTTAGAGTGGGGGAAGTTGGGGAGGACTATGGGAGAAAATGTTTAAAACAAAAATAATGCAGGACTTCTGTTTTCAGGAAAAGAGCAAGACCAACTCACTCGCTGATAAGTAAAACTCTGGATAAATCATTATTTTAAACATTATTTAAGCATTAAAGAGCTCACAAGGGAGTTCTTGTGGTGGCTCAATGGGTTACAAACCTGACTAGTGTCTATAAGGATATGGGTTCGAGCCCTGGCCTCACTCAATGGGTTAAGGATCCAGTGCAGCCGTACTGTGGTGTAGATCACAGACGCAGCTTGGATCCCATGCTGCTGTGGCTGTGGTGTAGGCCGGCAGCTGCAGCTCTGGTTCAACCCCTAGCCTGGGAACTTCCGTATGTTGCAGGTGTGGCCCTAAAAAGCAAAAAGTGAAAAAAAAACCCTAACCAGAATACAATAAAGACAGTCCGAAAAAGAATGAAAACGCAGGTAAGAGGCTAAAAGACTTAAAGGATACAAAGAGAAGGTCCAATGTATGTTTAATTGGAGTCCAGAAGGAAAAAAAAAAAAAAGATAATAAGATATGGGAAATATCTGAAAAGCCAATAACAAATCCACAATCACAGAAGTACATTAGACCAACTCACATAAATGCGTAGAAAAGAAAAAATAGTGATCACTGTGGAAATAAAAGATTTCAAAAATAACTTTCTTTTTTTTCCTTTTTAGGGCCACACCTGTGGCATATGGAAGTTCCTAGGCTAGGGGTCCAATAGGAGCTGCAGCTGCCAGACTACATCACAGCCACAGCAACACCAGATCCAAGCCAGGTCTGAGACTTAATGCCACAACTCGTGGCAATGCTGGATTCTAAACCAACTGAGTGAGGCCAGTAATGAAACCCACATCCTCGTGGATAATAGTCAGGTTCATAACCCACTGAGCCACAATGGGAATTCTAATAATAACTTTGGTTACTAAGAAATTAATAACAGAATATGGAGTTCCCTGGTGGCTCAGCAGGTGAAAGAGCTGGCATTGTTACTGCTAAGGTTCAAGTCACTGCTATAGCATGGATTTGATCCCTGGCCCAGGAATTTCTGCATGCAGAAGGTAGAGCCAAAAACAAAAAGCACAGATAATCAACATAAAGAATGAAAAAAGGGTCATTACTGCAGCGTCTATGGACCATAAAATGAGATTTCAAATTTTATGCCAATAAATGGACAAATAAAAAAAAAAAAAATCCCCCCACTAGAATGGACAAAATGGGATATATTCATAAAATGCAAATCTATGAAAATGAATTAACTAACTATAGCTACATGTAACAACTTGGATAAATCTCAAAAATATTCATCTAGGGAGTTCCCGTCGTGGCGCAGTGGTTAACGAATCCAACTAGGAACCATGAGGTTGTAGGTTCGGTTCCTGCCCTTGCTCAGTGGGTTAACAATCCGGCATTGCCATGTAGGTGTAGGTTGCAGACGCAGCTCAGATCCTGCGTTGCTGTGGCTCTGGCGCAGGCCAGTGGCTACAGCTCCGATTCGACCCCTAGCCTGGGAACCTCCATATGCCGTGGAGTGGTCCAAAGAAACAGCAAAAAGACAAAAAAAAAAAAAAAATTCATCTAATGAAATAAGATATAAACAAAAACACATGGTATGGTTCTGTTTGAATCAAGTTTAAAAGTGAGCAAAACTAAAATATGTTGTTAATGGATAAACACGTAGATGGTAGAAAGAAAACCGAGGTAATGACTATCATACCAGCCAAGCATGTGACCTGCCAGGGACAGAGCAATATACGTGGGCTTTGGCTGTGTGTGACAATCTGACCTGGGTCACAGTTAAGTGGGCATGTGCATTATAAACATTCTTTAAATTGTGTGTTTCTATATTGTTTTGTGCAATTTTAAAAGCTCTTCTAAAATCAAGCTAACACCAGTAGGTTAAAAACAACAATGCTCTAAGGAGTGGGTGTGGGTCCCTTTCTTAAGAGACTGGAGCTAGTCTCCATCTTCCTTCTCTCCCTCCTTTTCTTCCTGAGAGAGTGTATGCTAACCTCCCAACCGCTAAATCCATGTGCATATCATTTCACTTGACCTCTTCGAAGACCACTGCCTGGAATCACAGGTTCTAACACGACCAACTACTCCACCTTCTTGAAAATCTCTACTTTCTCAAAAGGCCTTTTCGTGGGTTCTTCCTAACTCTGGCAATTCCTTCTCAACCTCTTTCACAGACTCCTCTTCCGCTGCTTTCCTCTTGCAACAGTGGATTTCAAATTTTAAGGCACATTAAGAATCAATTGGGGCATTCTCCTGTGGTGCAGTGGGTTTCAGGATCTGGCATTGTCACTGCCTTGGTCCAGGTCACTGCCGTGGCGAGGGTTCACTCCCTGGCCTGGCACTTCCACAATAAAAAAGAATCACTTGGGGCAGTAGCTTAAAAATGTAGATTCCGGAATTCCTGTCATGGCTCAGCAGGTTACAAACCCAACTAGTATCCATAAGGATGGGGGTTAGATCCCTGGGCTCACTCAGTGGGTTAAGAATCCGGCATTGCTGTGAGCTGCAGTGTAGGTTGCAGACAAGGTTCAGATGCAGCATTTCTGTGGCTGTGGTGTAGGCCAGCAGCTGCAGCTCCGATTTGACCCCTAGCCCAGGAATTTCCATATGCTGCAGGTGCAGCCCTAAAAAAAAAAAAAGTAGATTCCCAGGTTCTACCCCAAGAAATCTTAATTCATTATCATTGAGTGAGTTCCAGGAACCTGTATTTTTGAATAAAGAGGCCAGGTAATTTTCAGGGTCAGGCAGAACTCAGGACATACCTCGGGAACCACTGCCTTAAGGGTTGGTTCCTCCCAGCATTGGGGATTTGGCTCTATTATCTTTCATTGCAAACCTGGGGTCCTTAACTTTGGGCTGCAGAGGATCTGTGAAACTCTCTCCCCTCCAAAACTGTCTATATACCTTATATATATGTAATGTATATGCATTTTTCTGGAGAGAGAGACATAGCTCTTATTATCTTCTAAAGTTTGTAAAAAGGTTACAAACCACTCCTCTCCTCCCTCTTCCTGCCATTTTCACCCACTTCTACAGACTGAACCACTGCGCACATCTCCATGACTTCCAATTCTGCATTAGTGGCCCAGAACTCTCTCCAAACCCTCATCCAACTGTCTGCCGCACATTTGCATCTGGATGTTCCACAAGTACCTCCACTCAACCTGTACGCAATTAAAGACATCATCTGCCACCAATGTTCTCCTAGTCCCTTTGCTCCACCAACCACTCGGCCATCCAGAAAATCGAAGAGTTTTTCCTTCTTCTTCCCGCTCTCCACATTCCTCACCCATCCTCACCCTAATTTAGGCCTTCACCAGTTCTCAGATGTAAATATCTTTCCAATCGATCTCCCTACCTCGCCTACTCCCTCCAATCCATGCAACACACCCTTCTCTCTCCTATTTAACAGTCCCCGCCAGATCACCGCTTTCAATGTAAGACCGAAACGACACTGATGTACAAAGCCTGTCCTAATCTAATGTCTGCCTGCATTCTCAGCGCTGTAGGTTCGAACCATGCCCGGTGACTCAGTCTCTCCCAAAGCTTCACTCTTCCACACTCATGATTTGGCATGCTCTCTGTTGCCTGAGGCTCTGTAGCCTCCTCCCTGGCTGGCACAATGCTTGGCCCAGAAAGACCCAATGCTTGCTGAAAGGCAGAATAGGTGGTGGGCGAACTGAATGATGGGGAACCTCGGAAGTGCCCGCGAGGCAGGGAAGCGCCCTCCGTCGGTCGCTCTGACGCCCCTCACCAGCTGCCGGTCAGCCACCGTCCGGTCCGGCACGAGACTGTACACCTGGTTCCTCAGCACGATGGGCGGTAGCGCATCCTCAAACAGGACTCGCGGGAACAGCCGCACTAGCTCCGCGACTGCCGCGCGCGCAGATCCTGGGCGGAAAGACCTGGTCACTGAGACGTTAACTGGGACCGGGGCGGGGGAGCGGATGTACGCTGGGTCCCACCACACAGGGTTACCAGAGGCGAGGCCGCTCCCAGCTGAAGTCCCTAGTCTCGCCCTGGGGTTGCCATGGTTACCTGACTCGCCGCGCAAAGGATCTGCCTCTACATCCCGTCTTTCTCGCGGTCTCTTCAGTCCAAGGGTCTCTGGGACCAGGCGATGCCTCTTCCGGCTCATATCCCGGGATCTTAAGGTGCCGGGGAAGAGGTAGATGCTGAAGGAGAAGAACACGAAAAGTCTTCCGGCGCAGAGCAGTGACGTAGAGCGTCCCTCCTTGGAGGCCAGTCAGCCCAGTGTTACAGGACGACGTGGTGACGAAAGAGCCGTCAACCTGTCATCCCTCGGGCTGGGAGGGGCAGTGCCAATGCGGATACCGGCACCAACTGCATTGGCCGAGGCCCCACGTCCGCTGCTGATTGGCTTCCTCCGAGAGCGCCCACTTCCGGGGACGCCAGGGCAGTGCGGGAGGGGTACCGGTGGCCACGTTGTGATCAGCCTCCTGCTGTCCAGCACACAGGCCCCCATCCCAGAGGGGTTTGCCCGCCACTGTCGCTGAATAAATTGCGTCATCGAGAGCCGGGAAGACCATTTTTGCATCCCTCTTCGACTTCTGATGTACCTGCCATGACGTCATAGCTCTGCGAAGGTGTAAGTCGATGTTGGTGAGACCTGACATAACCAGCCAGATACGAGGCCAAAGGTACTTCCTAACCTCTCTGGGCTTGGAGGACCTGGGGATAGGGGTGTAAGTCAAGGGGAAAGGTGAAATGTGCACCTGGTGGTGGCCGTATTTGAGGACATGGGGCCTGCACTTTTCAAGGCCAGAGCCTGGCCATCAGTAAGCTTGCTTAGTCCTGACCTGAAATCCTCCTTTTCCAGCCCTCCTCTTTAAAAAGGGAACTTCCCCACCCTCAGGTCTGCATGGAGCCCAGAGGGACCAAGAGAGGAGCTGCAAAGATAAGAGTAGCTGAGCCCTGCAACAAACTCCCTCGCCCAGCACCCTCACTGCCCACAGACCCTGCCCTCTACTCTGGGCCCTTTCCTTTCTACCGGCGCCCTTCTGAACTGGGCTGCTTCTCCCTGGATACACAACGCCAGTACCATGGAGATGCTCGAGCCTTGCGCTACTACAGTCCACCTCCCACCAACGGTCAGAGCCCCAACTTTGACCTCAGAGATGGATACCCTGATCGATACCAGACCCGGGATGAAGAGGTCCAAGAGAGACTGGACCACCTGCTGCGCTGGCTCCTGGAGCACCGAGGCCAGCTGGAGGGGTGAGCAAAGCATGGCACACAAGTAGCTCTAGAGACCTGCACCTGCCCTCTGAAATTGGGAGAGCCCAAGCTGGAGAGAGGCCAGTCCTTAAGCTATTCTTTGGGGGCACCATAGCGCGAATGCTTGCGTCAGATCTTCAGCCCCTAATCCCTCCCTCTCAGGGGTCCCAGCTGGCTGGCAGGGGCCACAGTGACGTGGCGGGGGCACCTGACAAAGTTACTGACGACACCATATGAGCGGCAGGAAGGCTGGCAGCTGGCAGCCTCCCGGTTCCAGGGGACGCTGTACCTGAGTGAAGTAGAGACACCAGCTGCCCGGGTTCAGAGGCTTAACCGGCCACCCCTCCTCCGGGAGCTTATGTACATGGGGTACAAGTTCGAGCAGTACATGTGTGCAGGTGAGAGTTGCCCTGGTGCCGTAGCCCCCTCCCCCTTCCCCAGAGATTGAGAGCCCCCAGCCCTGCTGCTGTTTCTCTCCTTGTGCAGACAAACCTGGAGGCTCCCCAGATCCTTCTGGGGAGGTTAACACCAACGTGGCCTTCTGCTCTGTGCTACGCAGCCGCCTGGGAAACCACCCTCTGCTCTTCTCCGGAGAGGTAGATTGCACAGACCCCCAGGCTCCATCCACACAGCCCCCAGCCTGCTATGTGGAGCTCAAGACCTCCAAGGAGATGCACAGCCCTGGCCAATGGAAGAGCTTCTACAGGTTCAGGATGGGGGCGGGCAGGACAAGAACCTAGAATTGACCTCTAGCAAAGGGACTTGGGCGAAGAGGATGAGGCTGGAGGAGGGGGTCTCACTGGCCCCCTGCCTTTCCTGACAGACACAAGCTCCTGAAATGGTGGGCTCAGTCGTTCCTCCTGGGGGTCCCAAATGTCGTTGCTGGCTTCCGTACCCCAGAGGGTTTCATCTGCTCCCTCAAGACCTTTCCTACCATGGAGATGTTTGAACACGTCAGGGTAAGGCAATGCCGTCCCAGCTCCCGCCCGTATGCCCCTGTGCCAAGACCACAGGGCCAGCTGTCAGGCTGCAGCCTGCCTTCCCCTTTCCCCACCCTCGCCCTCACTGCCAGTCTTCTGCCTCCTCCTGGGCCCTCTCCAGAATGACCGTGATGGCTGGAACCCCTCCGTGTGCATGAACTTCTGTGCCGCCTTCCTTAGCTTTGCCCAGAACACAGTTGTCCAGGATGACCCCAGGTGAGGCATTCAGCTCCACCCCATCCCCCTGGATCCTGGATGTTCAGCCTCCGGGCCCTCAACTTGTGACTCCATCTGCCCCCCCCAGGCTCGTCTACCTCTTCTCCTGGGAACCTGGCGGCCCAGTCACAGTGTCTGAACATCGAGATGCACCCCATGCCTTCCTGCCTACATGGTACGTGGAGGCCATGACCCAGGACCTCCCCCCTCCCCCCAAGACACCCTCCCCCAAGGACTGATGCTTCACAGGGGCTGGTCCTGTTTCTGTGCACAGATAAAGGCCTGTTTCTAGGTGGTTCTCCCTGCTCTGTCTTTTCAGCTGAGTCATCCCCACCCAATGCCTGAGGTTCACGCCAGTGGTTTGCTGTTTTATTGTTACATTTTTGCACAGGGGTCGTTCACTGGGTGTAGAGGCTGGCCGCAAAGACGATGTCCCTCCGTAGCAGGGTGGCTGCCGTCTCCATCTTGGCACCTAGCACAGGCTCGCCCACCAGACGGGCCGCCCCTCGAAGTGAGCGACACATCTCAGCCAGGCGCTGGATGCAGCGCACCACCAGGCCCTCGGGGGTCCCAGAGAGCCCTGCCAACTCGGAGAAAGGCTGTGGGGAAAGCGAGGTGGGGACTGAATGGGGCAGGCCTGGGTAGCTCCTCCCTGGCCAGCCGGCCAGCCCCAGGGCCCCACCCCCCAACTACTTACCATGCCCCGGGCCCACTCGTACACGACCTCGACCAGTCCGAAATTCAGCTCCCCCACAAATTCCTCCACTGTCTGGTTCAGGCCACAGGCCACCTGGACCTCACCAATCCTCTTGGCCACAGCCTGGACACGTTCCACCCCCTGCAGGCACGGGAGGTGCGGTGAAGCCCTGCCCTCCTCCTTCCTTACAGGAAGGAGGCCCCAGCTCAAGAAAGAGGCAATGGCAGCCCTAATGGGCACTTACAGGGCTGGATGGGGCATGTGGGGAGTATGCAGGGGTGGGGACTAGGAAGGCCACAGCCAAGGGAAGCAGAGGGGGTGGGTGTCTCCTACCTGTTTGAGGGTGCTCGGGAGCTGATCGCCAGGGTCCCCGGGGCTCTGGCAGACCAGGCCAGAGAGCAGGGCAGCGATCTCCTCCGGCCGCAGGGCACTCAGCGCGTTGTCGAACATGAGCTCGGTGAGGAGCAGTTCATGGCTGCTCATGGCACAAGCCACCCGCCCTGCCAGCTTCACGGTGCCCGCCTCGTCTACATACCCCAGGGTTCGGAGCACCTGGAGAGATGGTGGGTGTCGGGGACCTGCAGAGCCCCTTCCTCACAAGCAACCCGGCCCTGGCCCCGGCCCCGGCCTCCCACCTCAACTCGCTGATGGTACTCGGGGAGCAGCAGCAGCGACTGATCCGACAGCAGGAAGCGCAGCCTCTCCATCTCCTTCTGTATCTGCATCCGCTCCCGCAGCTTCACGTACTACAGGGAGCCCCCCCGTGGGAGCACGTTAGCCTCCTCCTCGCCCTCAGCAGGGGTGCACTGAGGACAAGGGCTGAGATGGGGAGGCCAGTCTACAGGGGGCCCGAGAGGAAGAGCCACCCCCCTCCAGCTGGGAGCTGGCATCCAGGGACCCACCTGGGCAGGGAAACGAGGGCTGTGCACACACTGAGCCCCCCGGATCAGCTCCTCCAGCTTCCGGGCCCGGAGCCCCCCCTCTACCACTGACACATCCTTGAGCTGCAGGTCATTGACAGGGTCAAGGGTAGGAGGTCCTGCCAGGTGGGCCTGAGCCAGACGGAGCAGTTCCTGGACAGCCGTTGTCACAGCCGCAGAGGGAGGATCCTTCCTGAGGAAGAAGCAGGCTCTGAGACCTGGGGCAGAAGCTTCTCTCCGTGAGGAGCCCCCCTCAGGCTGGGAGAGCCTCCCCGACCACCCCCATCCCTCCCTAGCATCTCTGACTTGAATTTCGGCTGCTGCCTCTTGCTGAAGTCCTCCAGGATCTTCTCCCCATTCACCCGGAGCACCTTGGTGGTGATGGCAGCCACATCCCCCGGCTGGAGCTTGGCCACGGTGTGGTCGCAGGGCCCTGGGAAAAGGGGAGGGCGAGGTCAGACCTTACTGGGGATCCAGGCATCCTGCCTGCACGGCTGTCAGGAACCCGGCCATCTGCCCCAGTCTGACCTTCAGGCAGGAAGAGCTTGAACCCCACGAGGTCGTCTGGGTAGGGCACGTCTGGTGAGGCCGGCCCCTTCTGCTGTGGGTCCTCAGACATGGGCTTGTCACACAAGACCAGAGTTGTGAACACCCTGCTGGTGGAGGTTGAGGAGACCTAGGGGAGGCGAGGAGACCAGGACAGGGCATGTGAGGAGCGGACAGCAAAGGTAGCAGCCAGAAGTTCCCGCTGTAGAGCAGTGGGTTAAGGATCTGGCTTTGCCACAGCCGTGGTGTAGGTGGCAGCTGCAGCTTCGATTCTGTTCCTGGTCCAGGAACTTCCATATGCCAGGTGTGTGCCGTGGGTGTGGCCAAAAGAGAAAAAAAAAAGGTAGAAACCAGCTCCCCAGCCTCAGGCACAGATCATGGTGCAGCCATGCCAAGCCCACCAATAGGGGCTGGTAACCAAGCACTCAGAGCAGGCCTTAGGGGCAGGACTTGGAGGGAAGAAAGGCGGTGAGCGTGAAGAGGTGAGGATGGGAAAGAAAGGAGGGCAAGAGGGGACATGAGAGCTCAGGGAATACAACCAGCCCCCCACCAGGTGGGGAAGATAGAGGCAGGGCTCGCTCCTCACCCCCTGCCTCTGGGGTCCAAGCTCCCTCTGCCCTCACCTGAAGGATCACACCCAGTGCGTTGTGATGCTCCCGACTCTTCACAACCACCACCCTTCCCACGGAGAGAGACTTCAGCCCATTCACAGATTCCATGATGCGTCGCTGAAGAGCAGGCATGTGATCAAAGCGGATGAGGGAGGAAGTATCAGGAGCACCCAGAGTGTCACTTCCTCCCTCCTCCATCACCTCCCCCCACCTCACGCGCATGCACCCACACCTGGATCAGGCTCCGGGTCTCTGTCAGTTCCTCCCCCCAGCTGTAATACTCAGGCAGGTCGACGAGTTGGCCAGTCACGTCGGGCTCCTCCAAGGCCCCCAGCCTCTTGGTCAGTTCAGCCAGAGCCTGTTCATGGGCCTGGGCAGAAGCAGTGTGGGTGTGAAACAACAGTCTCCAGGCCCAGCACCCGGCCCTCTCACCCCCGGGGCCCCTAGATGCCCGCCTCTTCCCGACCTGGCTTCCCGGGTCCCACATCCTCCAGTCTCCTGGCCACGCCCACCTCCTCACCTTGCTGTCCTTGCGGGATGGAAACTCGGAGAAGCTCCTCTTCATCATGTCCTCCACCCTCAGGGCATCCACCCGCAGCAGGTTGAGGATCATGGTGTATGTGAGGCGGAACTGGGACTGCAGCTGGGACGGCTTCCCCTGGGCCGGGTCAGAGAAGCCAGTGAGGCCGAGGTGGCTGCTTGGCTGCTCTACTCCCAGCGGCTCTAGTCCCAGCCCCGCAACCACGGGGGCGGGGCCCTGGACAAACTGCCTGCTCGCCTCTGCAAAACAAGGGAGCGGAACTAGACAGACAGACCCTCCAAGGTCCCACCCGGCTCCGGATTCACAGTGGAGAAAGACCAGAGACGACAGCCAGTCTCATCCTCAGAGATGCTGGCTTCTCTCAGGCACAAGGACAGAAGGAGGGAAGAGGGCTGAGGAAGCAAGAACCCAGCAGGCGCCAGCGCTGCCCTCACGCTGCCGCAGCTCACCATCATCATGCGGTGCAGGTCTGCCATCTCGGGCACTCGGCCCTTGCAGAGCAGGATGACGGTGCCTGTGGGGTCCAGGCCCCTCCGGCCTGCCCGGCCCGCCATCTGCACATACTCCCCAGGGAGCAGGTCCCGGAAGGTGGAGCCATCGTGCTTGCGCATGGAGTCAAACACCACCGTGCGGGCTGGCATGTTCACACCCATGGCGAAGGTCTCCGTGGCAAACAAGACCTGGCGGCGCAGGGAGGTGTGGGGGGGTGATCAGTAATGGGGCCACAGGCAGACTGGGGCCCCGCCCTGGCCAAGCTGACTTTCTTGACCAAGGCTGAGCAGACACCAGGCACAGTCCCAGGCCATTAACTCATGAATGAGATTCACCACATCTTCAAGGGAAATCCACAGAGTAGATACTATCGGTTTTCTCAGTTTCTTTAGCTATCTGTTTCTCTTTTTCAGGCGGGGAGTGGGGGAAGTCACACCCGCAGCACATGGACGTTTCTAGGCCAAGGATGAAACCCACACCACAGCAGCAACCCGAGCCATAGCAGTGACAGTGCCAGATTCTTAACCTGCTGCGCCACCAGGGAACTCCTCGATTTCTTTCTTCTTGCCCCCTTATCCCACTCCTATCCTCCTGCTGTCAATCACCCCAATGTATTTAAAGAGTATCTCATGTGACTGTGTTTTGAGCATGTGTAATTTGGGTTCAGTTAAAGGCAGTTACATCTCTTTCTGTTCTCTTCTTCTCCACGGTGTTTTCAACATCCATCCATATTCCCGTGTTGTATCTAATCCACTGGGGCCAACTGCTCGGAACACTTTGTGGGGCTCATGCTCCCCCTACCTCCTCTCCCAGGGAAGGGCGCCTGGGTACCATTAACACCCTGACATAAGCATTCAGCCAACAAAAGAAAAGCAGACGTGTTCCCTCGTGGACCAGGGTGAGAATTTCTTTGTGATTTACACTCAAGAATAGCATTTAGGGACAAAGAGTGTGTTATATTTACTTTTGCCTCAAGAGTGCCAGGGCGCACTTTAGACCGGCCACCCTTGTATATGGGTTCCTATAATCCACGTGTCCCACGTCTTAGACAACACCTGGCATTAGTCAGTTTCCTAAATGTTACCAGTCTAATAGTTATAAAACCCCTCCTCTGAATACTTCAATTTGCATGACCTTAATATGCTTGCTAACTTTTTGGGTTTCTCTTCTGGATATTCTCTGTGCATGTCTTATGCGTATCTAATTTCTATCTTTCTTTTTTTCTTTTCCTGTTTTTGGCTGTGCCCACAGCATGTGGAAGTTCCCAGGCCAGGGATCAAACCTGCACCACAGGAATTGCTATGGTGGCTCAGCAGTAATGAACCCAACTAGTATCCATGAGGCTGCAGGTTCAATCCCTGGCCTCGCTCAGTGGGTTAAGGATCAGGCATTGCCATGAACTGTGGTGCTGTTTGCAGTCGAGGCTTGGATCCTGCGTTGCTGCGGCTGAGGTGCAGGCTGGCAGCTGCAGCTCAGATTCGACCCCTAGCCTGGGAACTTCCATGTGAACCCACTGTGCCACAAGGAAGCTACCCGCCTGCCCATTTTAAGATGGGACACCTAAAGCTCAAGGAGGTTTAAGTCATCTGTCCAAGGTCGCACAGTGAGTAAGTGGCGGAGCTGGGATTCACCCCCAGCGGTCTAGATCCAGAGCCCAGGTCCTTAACCACCGCACTTCCTGCCTAAAAGCCTGCCCCTCCCCGCTCCGGGCAGCCCCAAGGGGCCGTCCCTCTCCCCCCAGCACAGGCACCTTGACCAGGCCGCGGCTGAAGAGCATCTCCACAATCTCCTTGAGGATGGGCAGGATGCCGCTGTGGTGCACGCCCAGGCCGCGGTGCAGGAGCTCGGACATGTGCAGGACCTGGGGGAGGCCAGACCTGGGGTCAGGAACGGAGCTGTGGCACCCCCCGGTCCCCACCGGTCTCCAAGGCCCCCCTCCGCACCTGGGGCAGCTGGCGGTCAGATCCGCGGAGGCGCGCGAGGCAGCGCTGCAGGAAGAGGTGGATCTCACTCTTCTCTGAACTCGTGGTCAGGTCGAGAGAGGTGAGGCCCGAGGCCTGCTCGTCACAGCGGCCCCGGGAGAAGGTGAACACCACCACGGGCAGCTGCTCGCGGGCACGGAGGGAGGCCAGGAGGGACAGGTACACACCACGGTCCTGGGGAAGCGGAGAGAAGGGAGTGGAGACAGAGTCCCTGAACCAGCAGCGGGGAGGTGAAGCCGTGTCAACTCGGGCAGTGCTTGGAGCTCAACTCCAGACCCTTGGGGGAGGAGGGAAGAAAGGACAGGGCAGAGAGAGGCGGTGGCAGGTACAAAGCCTGCTGGCGCTCACCTGTGCAGGTCCCCCCTGATTCGTGGGCTGCTTGGCCCCAAAGGTCTGGGCGTGTTTGCTCATCCGCTCTTTCTTGGCCTCCACAGCTGCATAGTACCTGCGGCAGGGGAAGGGTGGCCTCTGGTCACAGCCAGCCAAGCCCAGCCTGGGCTCTCCCTGCTCTTCTGCTTACCCCTTTGTGTGGAAGGAGCCCCGCGAGTCCAGCAATAGGAAGAGCTCCCCCTGGGTCTTGGGGCTGTTCCCCGTGAAGAGATAATGCTCCAGCGGGACTGGCCGAGCAACAGTGCTGATCACATAGATCTGGCGACGCTTCAGCCGCCTGAGGGGACGAGAAGGCAGCCGATGGGGCGGGGGAGCATGTGGAAACCCACGTCCCCCTGCCAACCGCCTTCCCCTCTCTGGCTTCACCCTCACTTTTCTGGGAGTCAGACTGAAGGCTGGCCCGTCACCCTCTCTCTCGACACGTGAAGTGGTCTGGGCCCAAGTGGGATCCCCGGCCTCTCAAGCTGGATGTGTTTCCCCAGCCACACCCCTTTCTCATCCCCACCCCCAAGGCCCGACCACTCTCCCCACCGTGAGAGTCTATGGAACAAGCCCCCTGGACACGCGTCTCACCCGATCCAGTCAGCAAACTCCAGCGCGTTGGGGACAGTGGCACTCAGAAGGATGATGGAGACGTGGTCCGGGAGCATGATCAGCACCTCCTCCCACACGACCCCACGCTGCGCGTGAGCAGGGAAACCAAGTCACCAGCAGCTCAGAGGGGGCTACCCTTCCACCCCTGGGGAAGTGGCTCAGGCAGTGAGGGGCATGGGCTGTGAAGACAGCTCCACAGGAGAGGCCTGCCAGGAATCCCGGGCCCCCAGCCCCTTACCTCTGCATCGTTGATGTAATGCACCTCATCAAAGATGACCCACTCCAGGTCCCGGATGACATCCGAGCCACTGTACAGCATGGAGCTGGGGAAAGAGGCCGCAGGGGCGTCAGCCTGTCTCCACCCTCAATGCAGCCCAGACGCTCTCCCGGGAGACCTCAACTTCCCCACCAAACGCCCGCCCGTGCTGAGCGCCCATCTCTCACCGAAGGATCTCTGTTGTCATAATGAGGCAAGAGGCCTCTGGGTGCAGCTGCACATCACCGGTGAGCAGCCCCACGTCCCCGAATGTGTTGCGGAAGTCTCGGAACTTCTGGTTGCTCAGAGCCTTGATGGGCGAGGTATAGATGGTGCTGGAAAGAGGGCATGAAGTTAGCCAGTCCTTCGGCACAGACACCAGCCAGCAGCTCCTCTCCCAGCCTGAGCCTCCCAGAAGCATGCACGCACAGAGCTCGGTGCCCCCTTCGTCATTCCAACTTCCCTCACGTTCCCCTTCATGGCCTGACCCCGGAAAAACCCTGTCCCCCAACCCTTTCCTAAACTAACGTGGGTCGTTCTAACCTCTCTCCCTTTCCTTGCCATTTTTCTTCAACCTCGGCTCGGTTTCTCCCCCACACCTCTCATCTAAAGAAGGAGGAGGGGGAGTTCCTGCTGTGGCTCAGCGGTCATGAAACCAGCTAGTATCCATGAGGACGCCGGTTCAATCCCTCGCCCTAGAGAGTGGGTTAAGGATCTGGCATCGCTGTGGCTGTGGCGTAGGCTGGCAGCTGCAGCTCTGATTGGACCCCTTGCCTGGGAACCTCCATATGCCAGGGATCTGGCCCGAAACAGCAAAATAAATGAGTAAATAAATAAATAAAGGATGAGGCAGGGAAGCCGAGAAGAGATGAGACTTAGAAAGGGCGCAGGTGAGAACAGGGATGGTGAAGGGGGAGGCGGTGGCGGGGACCTGTACCGTGTCATGTGTTTCTGGGCGAGGGCGATGGCGTATTCAGCCACAACTGTCTTCCCCGCGGATGTGTGAGCTGCAACAAAGACTGAGTCGTGCCGTTCCAAGTGCAGGATGGCCTGTTTCTGAAACACATCTGGCTCAAACGCCCACTGTGGGAGAGAGCAGGAGATCGGGGCTGAAGAATGGAGGGGGTCTTCCTGCCTCCAACTTGAGGGGCACTCGGGGCAGCAGGGAGAAAGCCAAGGTGAGGCCAGGCCAGGACTGAGGTCCAACACTGGCCTGAAGGCATCAGGCCTCCGGTGGGGGGAGGACCCAAGGCTGGGGTGGGGGCGGAGGAGAGCGGGTGAGGGCTGCTCACACTACCTGGAAGGCTGGCTGGGGAATGAGGCGGTAGAAATCACCCACGGGGGAGGTGACATCCACGGGAATGGCCCACTCTTCCTGAGGTGGGGGCTTGGGAGGCTCTGGGGGGGCTACAGCTGTGGACGCTTCCTGGAAAAGTCAGAGGTAGGGGTGATAAAGACAGAGGCAGAGAGCATTCCACTACCACCCCAACCAAAAGATGCTCCAGTCTTTCTCTTGGACCCAGGCAGGCCCGCCCACCCTGTCCGGGGCAAGGCCCCTTCTTCCCTGCCTCAACAGCCCAGAACCACCAACCTTCAACACTAGGTCCTCCAAGCTGCTTGCTCGAGCCAGGGGAGCACTGCAGGGAGGGGCAGAAACAACGTCCCGTTGGGCACCTCCTGGCTGTCCCACTGCCTCACTCTCATCCTCATCGCCCCCACCCAAATCCAGGGGCTCCAGCAGGCGGCTGAGGCTGAGCAACCCAGGAGCTGGAGCTGAGTGATCTGAGGAGCAGGGCAAAAAACAGTCATGTCCAGCTCTGCTCTGAAGCAGTAGGGCGCCACTTCTTCTACGCCCCCATCTCAAAACTGAAACTCACCCTTTGGTGCAAAGTCCACACCTTTCTTGAAGCCGGGCGGAACAGTCAGAAGATCTGGAGGAAAGGGACAGAGAGAGAGAATCAGGGCTACTGCAAGCTGCTGAACAAGTCACTATATAAACCTAAAGGACATCATTCACAGTGTAGATGCTGTAGTTGGGGATATTTGTCATGACACTTTTCCAACAGTTGACAGCAGGGTTCCTTCTAATTTGCTCAAAGAAATAAGAAAGCCAGCAAGGACCCAGTGAGAGGCCCGGGCCCTTCCTCCTCGGGGCCTGGGCTCAGAGCCCTCCCTCAAAAGGGCCCATCCTGGCACCACCTCACCTTTCTCGAAGTCTATCTCCTCCTCTGCCTCCTCCCGAGTACTCAGATCTGTGATGCTAGGCTCATCCATCCCACCTGGGGAGAGGTTGGAGAAACAGGGATTCATGGGGTGGCCATGACTCAGGGGGGTGGAGAATAAGGGCTCCCTCTCCCCGACCATCCCATTTCCACAAGCATCACCTGGCCAAAAAGGGTACTGTGTTGGATTCCCCCACAGGGACTGGGAGGCGGGCCCTGGTGGCCGGCGAAGAGATAAGGAGGTTGTGGCCGACAGGTTTGTATTCTCTAGCAGGACCTGAGGCAAGAGATCAGAGCGCCAGTGAGGCTGAGTTGGCCTCTGACAACCCCCCCCTCCGGCCGCCACCCCCCCCACCCCACCCCCCCCACTTCCCAACTCTGCTTCTTGTGGCCCCTGACCTCTTACCTCCTTGTAGCCTAGTATCTGGCCTGTGGTTGGGTGTCTTTGGGCCTGCAGGTCGGAGGGGACTGGGGCCCCCAGTGTGGCCAGGAGAGACCAGGGATCCATCTTCCTCTGCCATTTTCTGGACAGAAAGAAATTTTCAGCTCTTTCTCCTCTGTCTCAACTTCCTTCAGGAACCCATTTCCCCTAGTCCAGGCCCCTCTAGACTCCTCACCGGGCTGAGTGCTCCACACCATGCAGAGGCAGCCAGGCTGGAGAGGACAGAAACAACTGTTCTGCTTCTTGCTGCAGATCTGGGGCACAGGGTGGGAGGCCGTGGGGAAGCTGGAACAGGGCAAGACGAGAGGCATGAGGCAAGGAAAGAGAGTAAGACACAGACAAAAGAGATGGTGACGGGCTTCATGTTTAGATCAGAAATGGTAGGTGTCCCATACAGGCTAGGACAATTAGGCTGAAGCAATAGTTTCCAAAGGTTGTCCTACTTTATAGGAAAAACTGACCTGCAACTGAATTATCTGGAGAGCTGTTTAATAATATAGATTTTGGATTAAAGAATTTCTGGAGATGGACCTAAGAATTTCTAATTTAGGAAAGCTCCCCCTCTAATCATGAGGCACACAGATTCTGATAATCACTAGTTTTAGGAAAAGGAGCCCCAGACCTAAGGATGAAAAACCGAAGGTGCTCAAGGGCTGACCTATCAGCCACCAACAAGTGCCCTGGTGCTTGGAGACAGAAGAAGATGCCAGGGAGAAAAGACCCACTGGAAAGAGCAGTTCTCAGAGCTAAAGTTATCCCCAGGGCTCCCTGCTCTGTCTTCTCATGGGCTCTGACGCACTGCAGGTCGACTGGGTTGGGATCCATCCCGCACCAGTCCAAAGCTGGGATGACAGGTGTCCAGAGACAGGTGAGCCAGGTCAGGTTAGACCCTACTGTGAGAAGGCTGAAAGGGGTTTTAAGCCCTATTAATAAGGGTCAAGGTTAGGTTAGAGCTAAAAGTCACTCACGGTGCTCTCTGGAGCCCCAGGCACATTCAGCAGCTCCCAGCGCCCGGTACATCCTAGCTCCAAGGCGCGGAGGGGCAGATCCAGGGGATCTGGGGTAGGCAGCACTATGGGAGGAAAATCACAGGTCAGGGGTCAAGGGTCATTCCCTGTCTCCTCCTCCTTCCCACCTTCTGCCCCCTCACCGAGTCGCTCCGTCTCCATCATCCTGGAGCCACGGTAGCTGCCGGGCAGCCCGGAAGTGTAGGGAGGAGCCGAAACCCGCGGAACTAGCGGCGACTTCCGGAACACACCCCGCTGGGGGCGGGGACGAGCACTACCGAGGGGCGGAACCCAAGCTGGTGGGAGGCCGGGCGGAAGTGTGCGCGCCGCGAGCCGCCTTGGTTACCGCGGTCTCCGCCCCTCGCTACGTCATCGCTCCGAGCCAGCGATCCGCTGCCCGCGCGGGCGCCGCCCGAGACCGTGGGGCTCCGGTTGCCGCCCCCTCAGGTAAGGCCTTCTCCGTCTCACCCTTCGCCCCTTTTTTCCGAGCTCCTTCTCTCTTCTTGCCCTGTTCGTTGCTCTGAGAGCGCTGCGCGGGTTCCACTGCCTCCTCTGCTTTTCGGACCCTGCGAATGCCATACTAACCCCAGCGAGGTAGGGGGGGTCTGGTGCCATCGTCTTCGCGACGGAGGGGGTGTTTCTCCCTTCCTGGGCTACGTGGTGCCCCAAGGCGCTGGTATCCGTGATTCCCGGAGAGAGAAGGGAATGCTGGTTGATCCCGACGAGCGGGGGCTTGGACGGCAGCTTGGTTTAAGCAAGGGGTAGGGAGAGGCAAAAGACAGGAGTAGGCAGGCCTGGAGGGGTGGGATTGGGTGCAGTGTGGACGGCGTGTGACCCCTGGGCGGTGACAGTGGAGAAAGATGTCTTGGGCCCTGCCCCTGAACCAGGAGCCACCATGTTGGTGATACCCCCCGGACTGAGCGAGGAGGAGGAGGCTCTGCAGAAGAAATTCAACAAACTCAAGAAAAAGGTGAGGGAGTGTGTGTGGGCATGGCCCAAACTTTCAAAGACTCTACACTGAGAACACCTGGGGTGAGTGTGAGGGGATGGGGGGGTGGGGGTTCTTCTAGCTCATACCTAGAGACATGGCACCTCTCAGTGTCCCTTCATGGGTGGACTTTCTCAAGGTGGATACTTGCTTTTCTCTCTTTTCTGTATAGTCTGCCATGGAGGTGTCTTCCTTTCCTCCGGCTTTTAGTACCACCTAAGAACTGGTGATCCCAGGCTTGGTTTTTTTTAGTTCCATCTGTATCTTGCCAATAACCTTCATATATTGCCGCTCTGGTCTTACCTATTCTAATCTTGGTCTTCCAAATAGGACTGACTCCATTCACTTCTCCCGCTGTTTGGAATCCAGATCTCGTCTCTGTCTTATTTGCGTAGCCAAATGTTTGCCGAGTCGTCTTGATTCCTCTTTTGAAGTAACTTCTTCTGTTTACTCCTTCCTGTGTATTCTCGCAGTCAGGCCTTTGCTGATGCTCACCTAGACTGTTGTAATCGTCTCTCAGCAAGTTTCTTTTCTCGACAGACTTTTTTACTTCTATTAAAATGGTGCTT
The DNA here is from genome assembly GCF_054392235.1 of Sus scrofa. Taxonomy (NCBI): domain Eukaryota; kingdom Metazoa; phylum Chordata; class Mammalia; order Artiodactyla; family Suidae; genus Sus; species Sus scrofa. The sequence continues at coordinate 28,258,690 of NC_139389.1, read as the reverse complement.
TGAAAACACAAAACACTGTCCTTCTTTTTCTCAAAAGCCAGTGGTTTCACATTGTCTATAAAAGAGCCTTAATTTGGCAGCCCTTCCTCGTCAAATAGAACTATTCCTGGGAGTTCCCGTCGTGGCGCAGTGGTTAACGAATCCAACTAGGAACCATGAGGTTTCGGGTTCGGTCCCTGCCCTTGCTCAGTGGGTTAACGATCCGGCGTTGCCGTGAGCTGTGGTGTAGGTTGCAGACGCGGCTCGGATCCTGCGTTGCTGTGGCTCAGGCGTAGGCCGGTGGCTACAGCTCCGACTCAACCCCTAGCCTGGGAACCTCCATATGCCGAGGGAGCGGCCCAAGAAATAGCAACAACAACAACAACAACAACAACGACAAAAAGACAAAAAAAAAAAAAAAAAAAAGAACTATTCCTTAATCCCAAAACACACACACATACACACACACACACACACACACACACACACACACACACACACACCCCCAGAGTCTTATCTCTGCATCTTTGCCGCCTTGTTTTCTTTGTCTAAAATGCCTTTTCTTTTCTGTATGTTATTGTAGATTCTATCCAGGGCTCAGTTTAATGTGGGCATCAGGAAGGTCTTACTTGCTCTCAGCTATAGTCTACACTTCTTTAATCAGTCTTGACAATTTAGTCTGGTCATCTTATTTCTCAAACTCTAAGCTTCTTGAGGGGAGGATTTCCGTCTCATACTTCTGCATAGACCTGTTACAGAAATTCCTAGTGATGCTCTTTCTGATTAAACGTTTAGGGGGCGGACAGGTGAAGCCCCCAAGAAGGCATGGAGACTTACACTTAATTGCAGCTTGTATCTGCAGACTCTGGTCTATGATTAAACCCCTTGTCTTCGACTTGAGAAACGTGAGACTCTGGAAAGCCTCTGGATACTGTGGTTTGAATAGATTAGGTGTTGTTAGCATTGTAGATGCTCTGGGGGACCATATGTGAGAGGCAGGGCTGCCTCAGTGTGCCACTCTAGGGGCACCATTTGCATTATTTTCTCTGAGAAAGTTGTCCCCTGGAGTGATGTGCCCAGGGGCCTTGGGAGAGGACCTGGGCAGGGACTGGCCCTCACTGACCCCTCTCTTCTCACTCTCATTCCCAGAAAAAGGCATTGCTGGCTCTGAAGAAGCAAAGCAGCAGCAACACTGCCAGCCAAGGTGGTGTCAAACGCTGTGAGTGACAGGGGAAGTGGGGATAGACCGGAAGTGAGGAGCCCAGGCCGACCTCTGTCACAGCCTGGCCAACACAAAGCCTCTTTCCCCCGCCACTCCAGCTCTGTCAGAGCAGCCCGTGGTGGACACGGCCACAGCAACTGAGCAAGCAAAGCAGCTGGTGAAGTCAGGAGCCATCAGTGCCATCAAGGCCGAGACCAAGAACTCGGGCTTCAAACGTTCTCGAACTCTAGAGGGGAAGTTAAAGGTGAGCACAGGGAGAAAGATGGTTCAGGGCATCCGTGACTTCAGAGGGATCCTGCCAAGTTGGAACAGAGGTAGGTTTAGGGGGAAAGTAATGCTGGTTCAGTCCTGGGCAATTGCTCTGCCATTCTGAGCTTCAGGTTTCTTACCTCGAAAATGAAGGAGCTAGATGACTCCTAGATTCTTCTTTATTTTACACTTTCTTTGGCTCTAATCCACCTCATACTCTGAGAAGTTGAATCGAGATAGAAATGTCATCAGATCCAAGACTTTTTTTTTTTTGCCCACATCCATGGCATGTGGAAATTTCCAAGCTAAGGATCGAACCTATGCCACATGGCCCAAGCTACAGCAGTGACAACACTAGATCCTTAACCGTTAGGCCACCAGGGAACTCCAGAACATTCTTAGATAACTTACATGCTTTAAGTGTGTATTAAGTTATTTATGAAAAAAAAACACATAGTCAAATAAGAAACATATAAAAGAGTTAAAAGAAAAAAAGACAGGCCGGGGGAGCCAAGAAGTGGAGGAGGGAAAAGGAAGCCCCTCTGTCCCAGGGTTAGGCAGCCTCCTGCTCTTGCACTGAGGCAGGTTTCTACCCCCTTCCCAGGACCCTGAGAAGGGGCCAGTCCCCACTTTCCAGCCGTTCCAGCGGAGTATATCTGCCGACGACGATCTACAGGAGGTAATGGTTTCCAGTGTTGTGTCTCTCAGGGGCTGGGGGTTGAGAAAAATGACAAACCCACATATTGGGCTCTATGCCAGCAACTAGAATCGTCCTAACTGTCCTTGGTCTCTTTTCCAGTCATCCAGACGTCCCCAGAGGAAATCTCTGTATGAGAGGTTAGAGAAAGATAAGCCTGGGTCCCAGTTTGGGGGTGGGGGGGACTTGCAGCTTGCATGGGTCCTTAGGGGGATGGAGTGGGAGGAGCTGGGGCTGCAGAGGGAGGGTTGCATCTCCCTGGGATCTGGGAAGACAAGGTAAAGCTCCCCTTTGTTCCTCACTGTCTGCTTCTCCCCAGCTTCGTGTCATCCAGTGACCGGCTTCGGGAACTGGGGCCAGACGGGGAAGAGGCAGAGGGCCCAGGGGCTGGCGATGGCCCCCCTCGAAGCTTTGACTGGGGCTACGAAGAACGCGGCAGCGCCCGCTCCTCAACCTCCCCTCCCCGAAGCCGCAGCCGGGACCGCAGTCGTGAGCGGAACCGGGACAGAGACCGGGAACGGGATCGAGACAGAGATCGAGACCGGGACCGGGATCGGGACAGAGACCGAGATCGAGACCGGGACAGGGATCGAGACAGGGACCGGGATCGAGACCGGGACAGGGACCGGGACCGAGAGGGCCCTTTCCGCAGTGAGTGATCCTTGCTGGTGGGACAGTGACCTCAGATAAGGTGTAGGTCCCAATAAAGTGGACTCTTAGCGTGGAGGGAGAGGCAGACTGTGTCTGGTGACCAACTCCTTCCCGTAGGGTCGGACTCGTTCCCTGAGCGCCGGGCCCCTCGGAAGGGGAACACTCTCTACGTCTATGGAGAAGACATGACACCCACGCTTCTCCGTGGGGCCTTCTCTCCCTTTGGAAACATCATTGACCTCTCCATGGACCCACCCAGAAAGTAAGGATGACAAGGGCAGGCCAAGTGCTAGGAGAACCTGGGTGTAACATCTGAGGGAGGACGCCAGCCTGTCTGCACAGCCTAGAACCCTGGGTTTGGTTGGGTCCCAAAGAGCCCGTAGGCCCTCTACTGACCCTGTGTTTTCTCACCCCAGCTGTGCCTTCGTCACCTATGAAAAGATGGAGTCAGCAGATCAGGCCGTTGCTGAGGTTGGGACTTCCCAGATCTGTTCTGCCCACCCCTCCCGCCACCCTCATATTTTCTTTCTAAAATCCTGGGAGCCAGGAGGAAATCATTTCCTCTTGACAGAGAGTCACTCCCTATTCCTGCAGGAAGCCTTATATCGTCAGTTCCCTATCAGGCTGGTGATTCCTGGACATCCTCCTTTGGTCTGTCTGTAATGTTCCCCCCATCCTCTGCCCCCGCCCCTCTTCTGCCCCAGCTCAACGGGACCCAGGTGGAATCCGTGCAGCTCAAGGTCAGCATTGCCCGAAAGCAGCCCATGCTGGATGCCGCCACTGGCAAGTCTGTCTGGGGCTCCCTGGGTAAGAATGGGATTCCGCCCCCCTGCCCCCCAATTCTGTCCCCACAGCTCACCCCTTCTTCTTATTCCCCTGCATGTCCCTGGGTTCCCTAGGGATGAGAGAGTCTGGATTTGTGTGGCACACGTGGGGATGTCAGAGGCAGGAGAAGGGGAAAAAAAGTATGGAGAACAATTTGCAAGGTGCTAACAGGACTAGGAAGAAAGTGGAAATGAGTCAGGTTGGTGAGGAAAGTGAGTGCCTCACGTGCCGAGTTCATTTTGAGATGGGGTGTGGTTGGTTTTTATAAAATAAGCCTTTCAGAGTAGGAATCTGGGACTCTGGCGTGAGCTAAGGAATAAAGATGCAGACCAGAGTCATCTGTTCTCACAGGGTAGCTGCAAAACGGTAGCGTCAGAAGGGGAGGGTGAATTTGGAGGAAAAAATGACCCAGGACTGGGCTTGAGGACTGTTCAGAGAATATGTGAGGAGGCTGGGTTGTGTTCCTCATGCCCCGCATGTCCCCGGGCCTCCTGAGGTGTTCGGCGGAAGTTGAGGATGTAGCAAAGGAGACACGAGGAGAGGCCGTGGGCCGGGAGCCACACCAGAGGGACCTGGGCCATCGCAGCCAAAGGTCACCAGCTTGAGGAGGAAGTGGTCAGCAGTCAGGATACAAACCATCAAGAGAACAGGGGCTCATGTGGGAGGACTGCTCTAGCCCCAGAGGGGCAGGGATGGAGTCCTTGGAGATGGGGTGAAGAGAGGGACCTGCCAGAGGAAGGGCAAGGGACAGCGCGGGGCTTGTCAGCAAATGCTCAGGGCCGGGGCTGCACCCAGGACAGGTTCTCCTGGTGGGGCAAATAACTCATTTTGACACAGACGAGTGGCCACCAAGGGCCGAGAGCGAGAGGGGCCCTTCTATACAAGGGGAAGGAGCAGAAATGACCAGCATGTTAACAAAGGGCTGTAGAGATTTTCTCATTTTTAATTGTTGCTCTGACGACGGAAAGTAGTAGCAGGTTAACATCATTTGCACGTGTTAACAATAACATTTGGGGCTTTTCCAAGACGGAAAGTTCCTTACAGTATTTGCGCCTGCTGTGATAAGAGCACACCCTCTCCTGGGGCGATGGTTCCGAGCCACTGGCTAAGGAGGCTGATGGTAGAAAGGCCGTCCTGCCGCCAGAGGGCAGCATGGCAACTGGGCTTCCAAGAGCCAGAGGCCAGGAGTGGAGGTGGTCAAACACTGGGCCTCAGGTCTCCTCAGTGCCCTCCTTCAGACCCTAATGCGTCTTTCCTCCCTCCCTAGCTGTCCAGAATAGCCCTAAGGGTTGCCACCGGGACAAGAGGACTCAGATTGTCTACAGTGATGACGTCTACAAGGAAAACCTTGTGGACGGCTTCTAGGGAATGGAGCTGGATTCCGTGTGCCTCACCTGCCCCAACGCTGGTCTCAGTAAAACACTGAGGTGGAAGCTCACACATCTCCCTCAGCCTCTGGTTTTTCAGCCCTTGGGATTGGGGTCGAGCCTTTAAAAACGGCTGTTAGATTTGATCTCAGTTGTAACAACATGGCCAGTGCACGCTCCCCGTTCCTTTACCCCAAAAGGATCTTGAACACAGGTGTTGTCGCAGCTGTTTTAATTTGATCTCATGTCCCTTTCCAGCAGGAAACCCCTTAGAGAAAACCCAGATCCTCATCTTTGAGTTTCTCCTTGAGCCAGGGCAGCACTTTGTAGAGGTTGATGTGAAAGTCTCGGGCGTAAGAGGGTGCCTGCTGCTGCCGCTTGCAGATATCCACGACGCCCCAGCTGATCACGCCAACCTGGAGAGGGCGAGGGGGTGCCGGGAATCCTTTGGTAGAATTCCTTCTGAATCCCAGGAGGCACAGCTCCTCCCCCTTGCATCCGAGCTGACCCCAGAGGATTAGAGTAGGAGCCAGCTCCGTCCTGTCCCCTGGCACACAGCCCAGACATGCAGCCCTGAGTTGGCCAGTTCAAGAGGAGCCTGAAGGTCAGGCAGGCTCCACCCTCCCCTTTGCAGCCACAGTGAGTGGTCCCGCCTTGGAGCCTAGGCTGACTGCTTGGTCCCTCCCACAGAGAGGAAAGGGGAGACTCACTTGAATAAAGCGGCTCTTCTTATGAATAATCAGGGGGCCCCCTGAGTCACCTGCAGGAGAGGAGAAGCTGTAGGGAAAAGACCCTCAGGCCTTGGGAACTTAGAGCACAACCAGAGAGCCTTCTCTCACCTTTGCAAGTGTTGGGGTCAGCATAGGGAATCACCCCGCCAGTGCAAAGGAACCTGGGGGTGACCACCTCAGAGACGACTTTGACCTTGTCATAGCCTTGGGCTTGTAGAGCATCTCTCTCACAGGCAGCTTTCTGTAGGTGAGGGGGGGGACACCCAGAGGAGAAAGGGGTGATGAACAAAGCTTGCTTAGGAAGCTCGGGAGCCTGAAGGACAGCCTCTGGATCCCCCGTTCCTCACCCTTTCCCCATTCTTGATGTAAACCTCCTTCCGAGTCAGTATCTTCCTGTGATCCTTGGTCAGCTCTGACACAAACAGGGCTTTGACATCCTTTGCAGGCAGCAGCTCTTGCACTGGACAGGTGGACAGACTGGGTCGTTTCATCACGCTCCCTCCCCCCAGCACCTGTCCATTATCTTTATCACTCAGCAGATGTCCCTCAACCCCGGCCCAGCAGCTGGAGAGGGCTGGGCGTCATCTGCTCTTCCTGCCGCTCCCTCTCCCGCCTCCCTTGTCTCTTGGGATCTCACCCTCATGCTCTTGTCCCCGAAGGCATCTTACTCTGTTGCTGGCACGTGGTTGTCAGAGGAAGCCTCAGAGCTTGATTTGATCCCTCAGTGCAGGGGAGACAAATGGGCCTGGTGAGGAGGGATGGGGGGATTCAGGGATGGTGACCTCCGGGCCTGCCCCAGTCTTTCGGCCTCACCTTTCGCAGGCTTTTCTCCCTGGGGAGCCAGATGGCTCACCTGATGGTCTGGTCATACTTCAGCTTTTTCGAGAGCCTGATCAGGGCCACGTCATAGTCATAAAATTCAGGAATATCTTTTGCGGTCTTTGCGTTGAGGTCATAGTTTGGGTGAAATAAGACTTGGTCTATCTCCCACTCCTGCTTCTTCCCTCCTGAAGTACCAGAGCAAGAACAGTTACCTCTAGACCATGCGCTTCACTGTGGGCAGCCTCCACGTCACCCCTCACTCAAGTCTCCCTACCCCTCACTGGTCCAGCCCGCGAGGGAGCAGACAGGTGGAGTGTAGGCTCGTGAGGAAGTGGGAGGTGTCACCCAGAGGACGTGGCTGAGGCTCAGGATTGGTTGGTTGCATCCTTACCCAGGCTGACCTTGATGGAGTGTTTCTCGTCATCCACAGTGAAACAGTGTGCAGCTGTCAGCACAAAGTACTCAGACACCACGGCACCCATACAGCTCTCATGGCCCTTTGAAGGGCGCTGGGAACAGAGCGGCAGGAGGGGAAGCTTGGCTTTCGCAAACGCCACAATCTAATATCAACAGTCTGCTCTTCCTCTTTCCTTTCACCTTGACCTCACCAGCCACAAGTCCCCACTCTCAGGACACTGCACTTACAGTGATTGAGATCTTGGCATGCCACGGCTGCTTGTGGTAGTCAGTACCGTCCTTGTGCTCCCAAACCATGCCACAGAGACCCAGACTCCGGCTTTCATCTGGCAAAAAAAGGACTGCGCTGAAAGCTGGGACACTTCGTTTCCAGGTGGCAGCAGCCTTTTGGGGAGGGACACCCACAGAACAGGCGTACAGGAGGAAAAGGAAGGTGGGGGCACTCGTTTCCTTACGCTGAGGGCAGGGACGGACCCTCTAGGGTAGCATGAGAGGACCTGGGGGCTGAGATTAGAGACATGGCTGTTTTCAGACCTAGCTCTCGCTGATCTGTCGTTCCTTGACCTCTCTTGGCCCCAGTTTCCACATCTGTACAACGAGGGACTTGAGAAAAGATCATCATCTTTCAGAGCTCTGTGGTTCTAAGGGCAGGGTGTGGACAGTGCCAGGAAGCAAGAATAATAACTGAGGTCGAGAGAGGCCTTCGGGACGGCCAGAGCTTTGGGAGGAGTGGGAGAGTATGGGGGGCCTGGGGAGAGCTGAGGCTCCTAACCGTCTCCTTGTATCCTCCTGATAGCTTCCTACCAAGCATTTGGAAGAAAACATCCTCCAGGTTATCTACGTCCTTGAGTTTGAACACGTGTTGTTCCTTGTCCTTCTTGGAAGCCAAAGCATTGATGTTCTCTTGGTTCACCAGAGGCCCAACCCCAAACACGTAGATGTCTGAGGGAGAAAAGGGGCGAGTGAGGGTCCAGGCCCTCGGGGTGGGGGTGGGGGAGTCGGAACTGAGGAGGCAGGCTTCTGGGTCCTGGGCGGTCACACTCACCCAGATAATCCTCCCTTGGGTTTTTGCGATTTCTACCAATGTTCAGCAGGTCCCGAATATCATGAATGACCGTGACCGGATCCCCACCCATGTTGTGCAAGCCTGCAGGAGAGGCAGGGACCATGAAGGAAGGAGACGAGGAAGGATGAGGCTCAAGAAAGACAAAATGGCTAGACAGAGTGACACTTGGGGCTGAGTGAGCAGGCTGGGGGGAGACGTGTCCCTCCTTGTAAAGCTTCACGGGAAAGGTTGACAAGGTCGGGGCTCTGAGCAGCACTTGGGGCCCCAACCATGAGTCCAGCTTTACACATGGCCTTCAGGGCCCCGCAGTGGTTTGAGAGCTTGGGGTGTCAGGCAGGAGAGGGGGCCCTCTACCATCAGTCAGGAGGACAATGACATGGCGGGTGCGGTTCCAGTTATCAGGAAAGTTGTTCACTCCCCAGCTCATCATGTTGTATACTTCCAGGAGCGCCTTCTTGGTGTTAGTCCCTGCCTTCAACTTGTGGTCTGTGGAAAGGGAAGACATCATCACGTCACTGATCGTCCAAGCCATCCTTGACCCCAGAGGCCTCTCAGCGGCTGATAGGCCACATCTTGCAACTTTCTGAGTTAACTGTCACCCCCGTTGACTTTCCTCTGACAACAGTGACCCTCTCAGTTCCAACAGGTTCCCACCAACCCCTGTTCCGCAATGACCCCACCATCCAACCATGGATTAAAAAGTCGTCCTCCCCGCCCCACCGCATCCTCTCACTTCCCCTTCCCACGACACCCCGAGCCTTCTGACCTCTCTGACCCCCAACGAGCCTCCCTCCATTCCCTTCCCTGATGTCTGACCATCATAGCTGATTTTGTCGAGCTGTTCTGTGACCCAGTCTGCATCAGCACTCTTTGGGTTGGACACTCTGATCAAAACTTTGGGGTCTGTGGCATATGTCACTAGACCATATTTCGGCTTCACCCCATAGCTTGCCACCTGTGGGTGAGAGGAGGGTGGGGTCATGGCATTGAAAGTAGAATGTATAGCCTGGAGAATTCCGCAGCTTTGCGGGGACAGACAGGGAAAGCCACAGTAAGAGATTCAAGGACTGACTTGTCACCCAGGGAGGGGTTCATGGACCAGCCTGGGTTGAAGGTCAAAAAACTTCCTCAGGTAAAAGGGGAGGTGGACAAGATAGGACCCAGAGATTTTCTGGGACCCTGTGGCTCAGAGGGGCTAGGAACACCAGGGAATTAGTCCTGGCAGGGTGGCGAGGTCCATCGGGGTCCCCACATTCAGAGGGAGGGGGCTCCACCTTTTCAATGAAGTCTTTGAGGCAATTCTTGGCCCCTGTGAAGTTGCGTGCCCCAATGCTGTCTGATCCATCCAGCACCAGGTAGATATTCATGGAGCCCGAGGGGTCCAAGACAATCTTCCTCTTCTGTTGGTCCCCTGGATGCCACCAGAGAGATTCAGGCTCCAGCATGGGTGGTTCTCCTGCCCCGTCTCCATCCCTCCACCATTCTCTGCCCCGCCTCCCCTCTCGCCTCCAAACCTGGGATGTGCCCATCCTCGGCATCAACGCCTTCTATGGTCTCTGTCAGGGAAGACAGGAAGGCCTCGGCCACCTCTGCAGGGGTGTCGTACATAAAGGAGTCTGGGAGGGTCAGAAAGCAGGTCAAATGTCTGGGAGGGTCAAGGACAGAGTGACCAGAGAGAGGGGACGGTGGGTTTCAAGGGTGAGAAGGGCTCAGAAGCGAGCAAGGTCTACAGGGAGGTTCAGAAGTAGGGAAGGCGCTGGGTTGCGGCAGGGGGAAGGCGGTGCCCTGGTGTGGGGATGTGAAGATGGGAGAGCAGGATCTGACTTGAGGGTACCAATCGAGGGTCACCTTGGCAGGAAGGCTCTGTTCCACTCCAAGAGCCACCTTCCTGGCACGTTCGCCGCTGGGAGCCACGTAGGGTGAGCCCTCGGCTGCAGTAGTAGGTGACACTGTCTTCAAGGCGGTACTGGGTGCCCACCTTCCTCGTGCCAATGGGGATGCCTGGGTTCGGGCAGTACCCCGCTGCAGAAGCATGAGACATGGAGATGAGGGCCAAAGCCTGAGGCCGGAAGGGCGAGGGAGCACATACGTGCTACGCTGCCAGTTCCTCGGGCTGAGGGCGGCCAGGGAGAGGGTACTATCGTGGGAGGAGGCAATGCTTCTCACCTCCATCATCGCAGATGGCCGTTTGCCCATCCCACCGACCAGTCACTTGGCAGGTGCGATTGGCAGAGCCCCGGAGAGTGTAACCGTCATAGCAGTGGAAGGAGATCTCGTCACTTAAGTTGTAGTAGGCGGCCCGGGGCCAATACTCCCCATTCTCGAAGTCCTGCGGTCTGGGGCAGCGGATTGCTTTGGGGGCGGGGAACATGTAGAAGTCACCAACCGGGAAGGGCTGCCCTTTGGGGTACCCCTCCCGGTCTCAGGGACCTGTCACTGGGTCCCTCAGGATCCGCCACTACTCTCCACCCCAGAGGGATCCTAACCCATGAGGAGTCCTGCCGCTCCCCTCACTCCCCCCACCCCTTGTCTGGGTGTTCTTTGAACCACCAAGGCTGCGTGACACCCGTAAACGCCTAGTAAAGGTGAGCTCCCCTTCCTCCTCCCTCCAACCCACCCTCTCAGCTCCTACCCTTGCTCAGCCCAACGTGCTGGCCTGCCTGGTCCCAGCATAACTCTGATCCTATCCAGCTCTGTCCCTCTGTCGACCCAGACCCTCCCTCACTGCCCTCCAACCTTTGCATTCGGCCCTCTTGACAATCTTTCTGTCTTGGGTCTGCAGGGTGCTCCAGGATCCCGAGGATCGGCAGGTGCGAATCTGCACCGGGTACGGGTAGAAGCCAGAAGGACACACGTACTCCAGAACCAGGCCCTCCTTGAGAAGGTGGAAGGTGCCACCTTTGATCTCAATCCCCTCCAGAGAGCAGGGGCTTTGGGGCCTGGCCTCAGGCAATGGCGTCATGCTCACACCTAAAGAGAAAGGCTGGTGAAGCCCAACCTCACAAGGCCAAGGTCAGATCTTAGGGGCAGCAGGAGGGGGGCTGTAACCCTCACTCACCTCCAGACAAGAGGCCCAGGATCAAGGGTACCAGCCCAAGTCGGGGGCAGCGATTGCTCCCCATGGTGGTGGAAGACAGAGAGAAGCTGGGGCTGGGGGCAGGATGGCCTATCCTGGCTTCTGTTGCGTGTCTGCTTGGCTTAATGTCCCAGTGAAACTCCAGACCTGGGCCTGGTCACGCTCCCTTCCCCTGCCCCCCACAGGTCCAGCCTTTTATGCAATCTGTGCTCTGGCACCTGCTGTTCGCCCGGCCCGCCCTACCACATCACTTTCCGGAATGTCTGAGCGGGAGGGCCCCCTGGAGCTGCCAATCAAGGAAACAGAAACTTCAAAACCCCACCTTTTGCTTCCCGAGGTCCAGGACTCTCCCCGGAACACCTCCTCCCGGCCCCAGTTCCTCCCCAACAAGCCCAGACCTCCCCTTGAGGACCAGATCTAAGGCCCCCCGCTGGCGCCCCTGTTGACTCTGTTATGGAGCAGAGTCCAGCCGTTGTTTGTCCAGCAGGGTCTCTGACCTGCCTTCTTGCAGTTCCTGGAATCATCCCGGCCTTCCTCTCCCAATAGGCCAGCCCCCAGGCAGAGGCACAGGCAGATGTGGAAATCATTGATTTTTATTAATTTCATAACTGGGAAATTCCACGTGAAAGTGGGAGGAGAGCGAGCCAAGTAAACCGGAGGGTGGGGCCAGTGCTGCTGGGCGCGCTGGAGGTTCCCCAGCCCCAGGGGGTGGGGATACTGGAGGCAGGGCTCTACTCTACTCAGAGCAAGGAGTGAGGCTGGGTCATGGAGGCTGAGGATGGACCTCCGGAGGCAGGAGACGGGAGAGAGATGGCACATCCTGGCGGGACAGCAAAAGGCTCGAGAGCCGAGAATTAGAGGGGTAAAAAGTTCAGGATGCCCTCCAAGTGCTGCCTCAGCCAGGGCTGCAGGCGGAAGAGATTGATGTGGAAATCTCGTGGCGGTGGGATCCTGCCTCTGGGTGCCTTTTTGCGCAAGTTTTTATTGGAGCTGCTGCATGGGCTGTAGAGACCCCAGCTCACCAGGCCCACCTGGATGAAGGAGAGGATGGGGTGCGGGGGTGGCCACAGCCCTGGCTCCAAACCCCCGACCTCCCTGATCCCTTCAAAGGCCCACCTCGTCCCCTCACAAGGCCTGGATCCTGCAAGCCTCCCCCTTCTCACCTGAAAAAACCTGAATCTCCGCTCAAGGAAAACGGATCCCCCAGATTCTCCTGTTGGAAAGGAGGGACAAGAGACTGTCATCCTGACTCTCCTCACCACTGCATCCTGTGTCCTGGCATGCATGCCAGCCACAAGGATGCACTTGGCCTTCTTCTCTGGAATCCAGGCTCCAGGTGGGGGTGGGGAAGTGGGTAGCTGGGGGCTCACCCTTGCAGGGATTGTCATCCTCCTTGGTCCCGCTGCAGAGGAACTGGTCTGTCACCACCTCTCTGACATCGGTCAAGTTGGGGAACGTGACTTTGTCTTGGGAGACAGCCTGGATACAGCTTGTCCACTGCAGGAGATAGGACAGGGCTGAAGGATGGAACGGGCAGGCCCAGGGGACAGCTGGCCATGCAGCAGGGGCTGGGAGGAGGGGTGACTTGGAGTCAGACAGTGGAAGCAACCAGAGCTGGGGATAAAGAGAGATGTTCTGGGAGTTGCCACATCCCCTCCCCCCAGCATCCCGGGCCCAAGACCCTCACATCCGACCCTGTCTTGAGATGAACATTCAGCTTGCTCCCATTCAAGGCCACAAAATGAGCAGGAACGCTCAGTTGGTTCAGAAGCTCCTTCTCTGCAGCCAAGGAAAAGGCTGTTGATGTTGGTCCCTTTACCCAGCAGCCAGATTCCAACTTGGGGAATGCAGCACAATCCATGCCGTCACCCCCAAGCCTGAGTTCCCAGTCCCTCATGCACCCAAAGCCCCGCCCTCACCGTGGTCTCGGCAGGTGCTGCCTGGATGTCTCCGCAGAGCCAGGTTGGCCCCCACCGTGCAGGGAAGGCAGATGGGCCTGAGGAGAAGAACAAGGGTCTCAGAGGCCCATCTTTGGCATTCCCTCCTCCAGGGCTCCCCAGAGCACCCTCCCCCAGAGGGCAGTCTCACGTCCCAGACTCAAGCACCTGGCGTGGGTGGACATTTTCACTTTCTGGTCCAGCTTCAGCAGGGCAATGTCGTCACCATAGAACTCCGGGATTCCCTGATGCTTCTTGGCAGAGACATTGAACTCTGAGGAGATCACCGCCTTCTCAATTCGAAACTCTTTGCCCCATTGGGAGTTGGGATCCCCTGGTAAAAGTAGGGCAGATTAGGCTGGACCAGGACTCCTGAAGAGGCCAGGGACAAGGGGTAGGAGCTCTGGCCACAGGGTCGGGAAGCTTGTGCGGGCCCTTCCTTACCCACACTGACCCTCCACAGGGAGTGGTCCTCGCTGTGGCTGAAGCAGTGGGCGGCTGTCAGGACCCACTGGTCAGAGATGAGGGCCCCCCGGCAGGTCTCGTGGCTCTTGGGCTGCAGGAGAACAGGTGCTCTTCAGGAACCGCTGTGTCTCGGGCCCATGGCCGCTGTCACCTCTGGGACCCAAGCCCCCTCCCTCCTTCCTGATACCTTAATAGTGACATGCCAGGGTGTCCTCTCCTGGGCAGAGGCATTGGCAGACATGTTCCCTACCCCGCAGATGGTGTCCGTGAGCTGGGAGACATCTGTGGGTGGGAGGAGCAGATGTGGAGGGAGGGGGCCGGGGGCGCTGTGAGCAGGTGCCATCAGCCAGCTCAGTACTGGCCACCCCGCTCTGGAGAGGGCGAGCACACTCACCCAGCATGTGCTCAAAGACCTGGCTCAGAGCCTCTGTGTCCTTCAGAATGAACGCATGCCTCTCGCCATCCTTCTTGGAGCCCAGCTCATTCAGTTCTCTCCAGTCCACCTCCACGTTGCCCACGCCGATGGCGTAGATGTCTGATGGGGAGGAAATCACCAGGATCGTGTGGCCGAGGGGCTACCCCGTGACACAGGAGGCCGGAATTCGGAACTCGCCGTGTCCTATGGAGCCCTTCGTGAGCAGGACGCCCTCACCCCCACTACCTGCCGGCCCTCATCTCCTACCTCTCCTCACCCTTCACTCACTTCCCGCCACATGGCCTGCCTGAAGTTCCTCAAACAGCCAGGCACACTGCCACCTCAGGGCCTTTGCATGACCTGCGTCTCTGCCTGGTTCGCTCCTCCCCCCTCAGACTCCCCAAAAAGCTAAGAAACTGTTCGGTTGCTTTTTGCCTTTTTAGGGCCACACCCACAGCATATGGAGGTTCCCAGGCCAGGAGTCGAATCGGAGCTACAGCTGCCAGCCTACACCACAGCCACAGCAACACGGGATCCGAGCCTGTCTGTGACCTACACCACAGCTCATGGCAACACCGGATCCTTAACCCACTGAGAAAGGCCAGGGATCAAACCCACGTCCTCATGGATACTAGTCGAATTCATTACCACTGAGCCACAACAGGAACTCCAACTGTTTTACCTTTTTAAGTCCTGATTCAAACGTCACCATCTCAGGGAGGCCTTCCCTGGCCTCCTTCTATAAAACTGCCTTGTCCCAGACACTTCCATTCCCTCCCTGCTTCATTTTATATCTTAGCACGTGTCACGGTCTACTGTGCCATATGGTTTATTTATTTTGTTTAATGCCTAGAGTGGGTAGAACTGTGTCCCCCCCCCAAAAAAGATACGTTCAAGTCCTAACCCCCAGGACCTGTGCATGTGCCCTTATTAGGAAATAGTGTCGGAGTTCCCATTGTGGCTCAGTGGTTAACAAATCCGACTAGGAACCATGAGATTGCGGGTTCAATCCCTGGCCTCACTCAGTGGGTTATGGATCCGGCGTTGCCATGAGCTGTGGTGCAGGTCTCAGACATGGCTCAGATCTGGTGTTGCTGTGGCTGCGGTGTAAACTGGCAGCTGTAGCTCGGATTAGACCCCTGGCCTGGGAACCTCCGTATGCTGCAGGTGGGGCCCCAAAAAGCAAAAAAAAAAAAAAAAAAGGAAATAGTATCTTTGTGGATACAATCATTTAAAATGAAATGAAGTCGCACAAGATGGGCGGCACCATAATCTGATACCTTTATAAGAACAGAGGAATCTGGACACAAACAGAGAAAAAACCATGTGACAACCAGTGATACACTCAGGGAAGAAGGTGACATGAAGACAAGCAGAGACTGGTAGAATGCCTGGGGCCCCCGGAAGCTGGGCAGGTAAAGAAGGATTCTCCCCCGAGAGCCTCCAGAGGGAACCTAGCCCTGCTGGTACCTTAACTTTGGACTTCTGGCCTCCTGAACATGGAAGAATAAATTTCTTTCTTTCTTTTTCTTCCTTTTCACAGCCACACCCGTGGCATATGGAAGTTCCCAGGCCAGGGGTCAAGTTAGAACTGCAGCTGAAGTCTACACCATAGCTTAAGGCAATACCAGTTACAGCGAGCCTAAACCCACTGAGCCAGGCCGGGGATTGAGCCTGCATCCTCACAGAGACAATGTTAGGTCCTTAACCCACCGAGCCACCATGGGAACTCCGAGAATAAATGTCTGTGGTTTCAAGCCACCCAAGTCTGTATGATGTGTTGCCACAGGCGCTCCAGAATGACATCCACACGCAAGCGGGCATTTTCCTTATTTTGTTCACAGCTGCATCCTTGGTGGTGCCTGGACCAGAAGAGACTCTTAGGGAGTACTTCTACATGACTAAATGAATGAAAAGAATTCACGATGTAGCATGGAGGCAAAGCTTCACAGCTAGGAGTTTCCATCATGGCTCAGCAGTAACAAACCCAACTAGGAGTTCCCGTCGTGGCGCAGTGGTTAACGAATCCGACTAGGAACCATGAGGTTGCGGGTTCGGTCCCTGCCCTTGCTCAGTGGGTTAAGGATCCGGCGTTGCTGTGAGCTGTGGTGTAGGTTGCAGACGCGGCTCGGATCCCGAGTTGCTGTGGCTCTGGCGTAGGCCGGTGGCTACAGCTCCGATTCGACCCCTAGCCTGGGAAACCATATGCCGCGGGAGCGGCCCAAGAAATAGCAACAACAACAACAAAAAGACAAAAAGAAAAAAAAAAAAAACAAACCCAACTAGTATCCATCAGGACACAGGTTCAATCCCTGGCCTCGCTCAGTGGGGTAGGTATCCAGCATTACTGTGAGCTGTGGTGTAGGTTTGCAGATGTGGCTCAGATTTCGTGTTGCTGTGACTGTGGCATCGGCCAGCAGATTGCAGCTCTGATTTGGCCCCTAGCCTGGGAACCTCCATATGCCACAGGTGTGGCCATAAAAACCAAACAAAATAAATAAAAGATTTTTTTTTTAAAACTTCACATCTGGAGTTCCCATCGTGGCACAGTGGTAAACGAATCCGACTAGGGACCATGAGGTTGCGGGTTCAGTCCCTGCCCTTACTCAGTGGGTTAATGATCCGGCGTTGCCGTGAGCTGTGGTGTAGGTTGCAGATGTGGCTTGGATCCCCTGTTGCCGTGGCTCTGGTGTAGGCTGGCGGCTACAGCTCCGATTCGACCCCTAGCCTGGGAACCTCCATATGCTGCGGGAGCAGCCCCAGGAAAGGCAAAAAGACAAAAAAAAAAACAAAAACAAAAAAAAAAACCTTCACATCTGGTCTTCCCCTGCAAAATGTCAGCTCTGGGAGAGAGGCCTGGATCCACACAGGCCTCTGATTGAGCCGGAGGGCCTGTCAGAACCACCCTGGGGTGGCCCAGAGTCTGGTCTCCTCCCACCCTTTGTACCCCTGATGGTCCTTTTTCTTCAGTTATCATGGGAACTGGACAATTATCATGCCCCCTGGGTTTTTCCCTGCAGTTCCTGCCTCTGTTTTACTTTCTTATTTTTTCTTTTTAGGGCTGCACCCATGGCATATGGAGGTTCCCAGGCTAGGGGTCGAATTGGAGCTACAGCTGCCAGCCTATGCCACAGCCACAGCAATGCTAGACACAAGCTGTGCCTGTGACCTGCGCTGCAGCTCACGGCAATGCCGGATCCTTAACCCACTGAGCAAGGAAGGCCAAGGATCGAACCCACAACCTCGTGGTTCCTAGGCAGATTCTTTTCTGCTGTGCCAAGACGGGAACTCCTATAAAATGTTTTCAAGCATTGAACTCTGACCCAGTGATGCTAAGGAGTCAGGGAATGGAGTTTGGGTTTTGCCTTCCTCAGGCCAGGGTTAAGAGGAATCTGCATACCCCCTTACCCAAAAGGGGCAGGTGGAGTGGGTAGCATGAACAGAAAAGAGAGGACCCAAGGGGAAAATAAAACTTGGAGCCTCAAAACCAGCTGCCCTCTCTTATCTGGAGGACTTCTCTTTGAAGTTCTTTTCTGATCAAAGGTCAGTGCAATTTTTATTCAGTCTGAGTTAGAGAAATTGTTCTTTTGGAGATAGCAACTGCCAAAGCCTTAGTTATTTGCATTGGTAAAAGCGGAAAGGCTGGGGACAGTCCCCACAAAGAATCCAGGCCTTATCTTCAGAAAGAGGTTTGTGCAACCTAAGATGGTGGAAGAAAATGACACCAATGATGAAGATGGCGGTGGTGGCCGTGGTGGCTGCTAACATACACGGTGTTTCTCTGTGCCAGGCGGAGTTTGAGCATTTGCCTTTACTGTACTTCCCACCTCTTACAAGTAAAGAAACTACCCACAGCCACTGCCAATCAAAGATGAACCCAACGGAGTTCCTGTCGTGGCTCAGTGGTTAACGAATCTGACTAGGAACCATGAGGTTGGGGGTTTGATCCCTGGCCTTGCTCAGTGGGTTGAGGATCTGGTGTTGCCGTGAGCTGCGGTGTAGGTTGCAGATGTGGCTTGGATCCCTAGTTGCTGTGGCTCTATCGTAGGCCAGCGGCTACGGCTCCGATTAGACCCCTAGCCTGGGAACCTCCATATGCTGTGGGAGCGGCCCCAGAAAAGGCAAAAAGACAAAAAAAAAAAAAAAAGATGAACCCAAGGTTGAAACCACAGGCTGTTGGATTACAGACTCCAGTGTGACCCTCATATAGAAGGGCAGAGCCAGATCTCAGTAGAACGGCAGCCAAGATGCTGGAACCCACCCCCGGACCCCCACTTCGAGACTTGTGCCCCCCGCAGGGCAGCACAGATGGGGCAGGGGCAGAAGCTCACCCAGATAGTCTTTCCTCTTCTCTTTGATGTTCAAGATCTCTTTGATATTGTCAACAGCTGGCTTGGGAGAGCCACCCATGTTGGACTTTCCTAGAACAAAGAGGGAAAAGAACCATCCATCTGAATGGATGTATCCTGACTCCCCACAGCCCTGAAGAAGCCGGGAGGCATTCATCCTGGGATCTGCAACACCTGCCCTCCCTACTCAGGTTTCCCCACATTATTTCCTGAAACTCTCTGGCACTGGGCCAGGAGCTTCCAATACTTTCTCTCATTTAATTCTTAGGAAACTCCAGTAAGTGTGGGTATCCTCATTTTATAGAGAAGAAGGCAGGGAGTTCCCATCATGGCTCGGTGGTTAATGAACCCAACTAGGATTCATGAGGGCATGGGTTCGATCCCTGGCCTCACTCAGCGGGTTAAGGATCCGGTGTTGCCATGAGCTGTGGTGTAGGTTGCAGACACGGTCTGGATCCTGCGTTGCTGTGGCTGTGGCGTAGGCCGGCAGCTGTGACTCTGATTCCACCCCTAGCCTGGGAACCTCCACATGCTTCGGGTGTGGCCCTAAAAAGACCCAAAAAAACCCCAAACAAACAAAAGCAAACTATGTAAAGAAAGAAGAGCAGCTTCCATTACCAGCACTGCTGTGATTGTCATAACCATCCATCATCAGTGCTGCTTCTACTTTATAAATAAGAAACTGAGGCCAGAAGTGTCAGGGGGAGAACGGGAATGCAGGTCTCCCACCCCACAGAGGCTAGGTCGCAGAGACGATACTTACCATCTGTCAGCAGGATGATGGCGTGGCGGATTTCCTGCCAGGCCATTGTGTTCATACCAAGATTTTGCATTTGATTATTCATCATGATGTAGACACTATTTAGGGCCTCATAGATGTTGGTCCCAGTTCCATTTTCATGGTCTGGAATATGTGAAGATGAAAAGCTCTCTCAGTAAACGTCCCGCCTACCACCTGGGAGAAGGGCATCCCTATTCCCCACAAACACTGGAAATGCATTTATCAATTGGCTTGATAAACTCAGACCTTTGATATCCAGTTGGGGATTTGGCATCATTACCTGTTCAAACATTAAAAGCCTTTCCCTTCAGTAATGCTCGTTGCATAACCCCACAAAGGCCGCTTTAAAGTCCCAAGATTCAAAGTGGAATTTCTAGGGAGGTCCCATTGTGGCGCAGCAGAAACGAATCTGACTGGTATCCATGACGTTGCGGGTTGGATCCCTGGCCTCGCTCAGTGGGTCGGGGATCAGGCGTTTCCGTGAGCTAAGGTGTAGGTCGCAGACACGGCTTGGATTCTCCACTGCTGTGGCTGTGGCACTGGCCAGCAGCTATAGCTCTGATTCGACCCTTAGCCTGGGAACTTCCATACACTGTGGCTACGGCTCCCCACCCCTCCAAAAAAAAAAAAAAACAACCATCACAAAGTAAGCTTTCCAAAGAACTTGGGTTGTTTCAGCCATCCCACCTGGGGGGTTTCATGATGACCTGAAGAGACTGTGAAAACCCGACCAGGTGGTTCTGGCAACAGGAAGGCACGGAAGACCTGCACAATGCATTTGGACACATAGCCCATCCCAACAGGCTGTGCATTGCTAAGAGCTGGGAATCCCCACCATGAACCTGACTTAGATGCCACCCCCACCTAAGGAACCTCAGTTCCAGAGGCCAGACTACCACCAAGAGGTCTCACTCTCTCCAGTGTGCCCAGAATCTGTCAGCCAGAGAGCGCTCACTCCCTGCCCTTACTCCCCCCAACCCCCGCCCCACCCACTCCCATCACCTTCAGTTGATGACATCATACCTTTATAGTTGATGTTTTCCAGACTGTGGACCACTTCAGTCACATCCCGGGATTTGTCCTTCAGGACAGACATGATGATTTTGGGCTTCGATGCAAAGGTGATGATGGCGACACTAATATTGATCTCAAAGCTGAAGATCTGTGAAGGGCAAGTGAGAGGTAGAGTGAGGGCCCCAAAGCAAAGGGGAGATGATAAGAGAGCCAGCACAGGGCCCTGGAGGAGGCAGAGAGCCTGAACTGAAACACAGATACAAGGCCTACGGGTGGATGGCTGGGTGGGGGGTTCCCTTCCTGGGAAACTGCTGCTTGAAGAAGCCAGGAAACTGACATTTGCTGGCCCTCTCTTTAATCCTCACATCAATGCTGTGATGGTCCCTGTTTCATAGTTGAGGAAGCTGAGCCTTGTTACCTTACCCCAGATCACACCACTGGTAAGAGGCAGAGGTAGAATTCAAACCTATGGGCACTTCTCCGTTGCAATTTGCAGCCTCACAGCTTAGGGAGTTACTTAACTTTGTACATCTTTTTTTTTTTTTTTTTTTTGTCTTTTTGCTATTTCTTGGGCCACTCCCACGGCATATGGAGGTTCCCAGGCTAGGGGTCTGATCGGAGCTGTAGCCACCGGCCTACACCAGAGCCACAGCAACACGGGATCCAAGCTGCATATGCAACCTACACCACAGCTAAGGGCAATGCCGGATCCTTAACCCACTGAGCAAGGCCAGGGATCGAACCTGCAACCTCTTGGTTCCTAGTCGGATTCGTTAACCGCTGAGCCACGACGGGAACTCCAACTTTGTACATCTTAAGAGAGATACCAAGGGGCACAAAAGCTGCCTTCTTTAAAATGTAGCTGGTGGGGAGTTCCCATTGTGGCTCAGCTGAAACGAATCTTGACTAGTATCGATGAGAACGCAGGTTCGATCCCTGGCCTTGCTCAGTGGGTTAAGGATCCAGCATTGCCATGAGCTGTGGTGTAGGTCGTAGACATGGTTCGGATCCAGCATTGCTGTGGCTGTGGTGTAGGCTGGCAGCTACAGCTCCAATTGGACCCCTAGCCTGACAACCTCCATATGCTGTGGTTGCGGCCTTAAAAAAAAAAAAAAAAAAAAATTAAATCTCCGATTCCTGCATGGTATGCATATAGTCTAGGGAGACTTCTTGGAGGAAGTGTGCTGAGAGTGGGATTCTGAGGAAGGGAAGGAGACAGTGAGTGCCGGAAGGCCTCCTCAGTGTGCCTTCTCCTATTTCCAGACCCTGTCCACCAGGAGGGAGGCGCTCCTCTTGAAGACTCCAAAGTCCTCTTCCGACACACTCTGAGAGGCGTCCAGAAGCAGGTAGAGGTTCAGGTGCCCGGAGCGCTGGATTTGTATTTTTCGGCCCACGTTCTCTGGGAGAAATGCAGAAAGGGAAGATTCCGATCTCCACCTCCTACCGGCTCTCAGGCAAGGCGATCAGGCCTCAAAGCCTCCCCTGGAGTCAGCGCGGGCCGCCCCTCTGAGCCCCGCCCCTCTGAGCCCCGCCCCTCTGAGCCCCGCCCCTCTGAGCCCCGCCCACCAGCCCCTGGCCCCTCCCCCTACTCCCGCCCAGAACCCAGCCCCCACCTCAGGCGCTCACCCGTCTTCTTAGTCTGGGTGGGATTTGTGGCTCCAAGGAGGTGGGAGAAGGAGGTACCCAGGGCGGGGGTCACATCCTCAGGAAAGTCGTAAGAGTAGGGCTCTGTGGGAAGAACCACCGGGATGAGCCCTGTCGGGGATGCGGGCCTAGGAGCCCCAGGAGGGTCAGACCAGCTACTCACGGCGGCAGATGGGTTCCGTCCCACTCCAGACCCCGTTGTCCTGGCACTCTCGCTCCATAGACCCCGTCAGCACCAGATTCGAGGAGCAGCGGTACCTGACCTTGTCCCCAGGGCCGAAGCGAGACCCTGTCCGCACTGCACCCACAGAAATGCCAGGGTCTGGGCAGTGGCTGGCTGCAAGAAACAAAGTGAGAAGGAGGTGAGTAGGGACCGGCCTGCTCAGCCTCTGGGTGCTCTGCTCACCACCCTCTCCCTCCAGGCTTTTCCTCCTCTCCCACAGCTGTGCCTCCCAGGCGCGTGGATGGAAAACCTGAAGTAGGGGAAAGTGTAGAACTCAGTGGCCTCCAGGGTCAGCTAAAGCATCCCAGTCCCAACCCAGAGACTCTGCCTACAAGGGTTCCAGAGCCTCAGGGAGGATGTTGGCTGAAGAGCCCAACCCCGCCACAGAGAACATTTGCAAACAATGAGACATCTCCACCCACCCATCAGAATGGCTAAAACTAAAAAGGATAAAACAATGGGTCATTCCAAGTGTCAGAGATGATGTGGGACAAACAGAGCTGTTACAGTTACTGGAGTGTCAGTCCATAAACACTTTGCAGCCTCCACCAAGAGAAAACAGGTGCCAACCTGTGCCCCAGTAATTCCATTCCTAGATAATATGCTTGAGAGAAGTAAGTGTCCATATGCACCCAGAGTCACGTACAAGGACATTCATAGAGTTTTACTCGTAATAACCAAAAATTGGAACTGGTCCGAATGCCCATCGACAGGAGAACACATAGATAAACTGTAATATATTCGTATACTGGAATTACATGGCAATAAAAAATAACCAACCGCTGAGACTCAGCAAAACACGGACACATCTCACAAGCAGAAAGTTGAATAAAGGAGGCCAAATGCGAAAGAGCACAAGCTGTCTGATTCCACTTGTGGGAGGTGTAAGAAGAAGCTAAAAGAATCCATGGAGGCAGAAGTCAGAGGAGAGGCTACCTTGTGGGAGAGGACAGAGGGGCGCCTCCTGGGATGGTGGATGCTCAGTCATGGGTGTGATTAATCATGGGCAGATACACAAGTACAAATACTTCAAATTTGTACACTTTAGGAGTTCCCCGGCAGCCTAGCAGTTAAAGATCTAGCATTTTCACTTCTATGGCTCGGGTTCATTCCCAGGGCTGGGAACTTCTGCATGCCACGGGTACAACCAGAAAAAAAAAAAAAAAAGATTTGTACACTTTAGGTAGATTAAATCCCAATTTTCAAATAAATTGTATTTATGTTTCAATAAATGGCTATTGCCAAAGAATCAAGAACATGAATAGGGAGCCAACATCTGGGGAGAAGTGGAGGTGTGGTCCTGCCATCTCATGTACCCTGAGTCTTCTGTATTATGAACTCAGAACTGTGATCCAGGAAGCTCCCCAAACCCACAGACAAATGTGGCACCAGGAAATCCCAGGAACCCCGATTCTGTCAAGGAGAGCCCCCTGTCTTTCACAGGGGCAGTAATGACCATGACAAAAGTATACGTGGTACTTCGCAGATTCCAAGAGCTGTTCCAGATGCAACTCACTCGATCCACACAGCAAGCCCATGCAGTTGATACCCTCACCATCTCCATGTTACAGGTGTGCAGGCTGAGACACCAAGAGGTTAAATAACCTGCCCAAAGGTTGTCAAATGAGTCAGAGCTGGGCTTGGAACCCAAACAGGCTCCAGGGACAAGGCACCTGAGCACAACACTCAATGCCATGTAGCACATCCTTCCTGCAGAAGCCCAGGTGGCCTGAATACCAGTCTGGCCTTGAGGCATTTGGAAAAGCTGGACAGAGCATGTGGAGCCTTTATGTTGGATCTGAAGCTTAGCAGCAACTGCCTTGGGCCAGGATACCCACCGGCCGGAAATGTATGATTTATAGACCCCAATTTACCAAAACCCAGGAATATGATTTTGGCACCAGAAATACCAAGGCCTCTGTCCCCACAGAGGCTCCCCGGGCACACATCCGCCTCCCGGGAGACCCCCGCTGCTATGCAGTCACCTGTCAGGGCACTCACCGCCGTTATCACACACAGCCGTCTCCCCATCCCACATGCCATTGGGGCGACACTGCCGCACGGGCGAGCCCCGCAGCGTGAAGCCGTCCTCACACTCGAAGGTCAGGTTGCCGCCCACAGGATGGGACCCCAGCCGCGGGGTGTACACGCCGTTCTCAAAGGAAACAGGGGCTGGACAGCGAACAGCTAGAGGGAAAGGGGGCATGAGAATACAGGAACGGATGGATAACACCCTGGCTGGATACCATGTGGGTGACACTCAACTTGGATGCATGGAAATTGCCAACTAGTTGTCAAAATGATAGGTTGATGCCTGTGAAATTGCTACATTTGGCAATTGGTTGAATTTTGGCAATTTCACACAATTCAGCCTAATGGATTGATAAGCACCGCTTTTCTCAGTCCCCTGAGGGCCATGGCCACCCCAGCACCTCCCCTGGTGTCCTCAGATGTCCCATGAGCGAGTAACTAGAGGGGCGACGCCTGGCACAACAGGGGGCTCCAGGACCATTGAGCATCCATTCTGGATGGAGTGTAGTCAACAGTTAAATATTTTAAAATATCATCCTGGCTTTTGTACCCCACCATCACTATCAGAGCCTGCCTCTGATCGCCTTGCTATGGGCTGTTGACATGGTCCCCACTCTTTTGAAAATCCCCGTGGAAAAGCAGCTTTGCATCCCATCTGGTCAGGTTAAGCACCACCCCAAGCAATTCCTAAATAGAAATCCTGGGGTGGCCGCTGGCAGGGAGCCTCACGTTTGCAGACTGGCTTTGTTGACCGGGTGGCTCTCGGGATCTGCCACTGTCCGTTGCTGTTGCACAGTCTTGATGCCACCGGGAATGGGTAATAGCCCAGGGGGCAGGAGTAGGTGAGGATACTCCCAGGTGCCCAGCCATTACTGAGGGTGAAACTGCCCCCTGCGATATTCACGTTCTGAGGGCAGGAGGGAGCGGCTGTCGCTAAGCCTGTGGGCACGAGGGCATGACACAGAAATGGAGAAAAGAAGGAAGGCACAGATGAGAAAAGGAAACTCAGTCTGGGTGGCACCAGCCTCACCCACGAGACCCCAGCATCCTCCCCTCCCCTGTTCCTACCTGGGTACAGGGGCAGCAGGCAAAGGACGACCATCAGTGGGTCCATGGTGTCTACCTTAGGGACAGGGAGCGGCAGGGAGCCGCGAGGGGGAAAGGTCATCTGACTTCCCGAAACCCAGAGCTGGCTCACAGCTGCTTCATCTGCTGCCAGAGAAAGAAAACGAGGGAGTGGCAAGAGGGAACGTTCTCTGGTTCGGGAAAAAATAATCGGATCGGGGACTGAGCTGAGGGGGTGAAACTTTGCCCTGTCTCCGTAATCCCAGCACATCCACGGAGTCAGTTGATCGGCATCACAGACACTGTGGACGGCTCCCACTCCACCCCCACACAGACACACATGCACACACATTCTCGCAGGAATAGTCTAAAGCACACAAGCCCTCGAACCATCCAAGATATTGCAAAACATTTTATTTAAGTAAAGTTTCAGTTTTCTTTTGGTTTCACCATGTGAATTTTACTTCCTCAGAGTCTAGGATAGTATTGTCTTCTTGAACATAAACTCCTGAGAGATTAAGATTAATTTTCTTTGAGGAGTTCCCATCGTGTTCAGTGGAAACCAATCTGACTAGTATCCATGAGGACGTAGGTTCGATCTCTGGCCTCGATCAGTGGGTTAACAGTCCAGCGTTGCTGTGAGCTGGGGTGTAGGTCATGGACGTGGTTTGAATCCAGCATTGCTGTGGCTTGTATCTGGTTCTGCTGTGGCTGTGGCGCAGGCTGACAGCTGTGGCTCCTATTTGCCTCCTAGCCTGGGAACCTCCGTATGCTGTGAGTACAGCCCTAAAAACCAATAACAATAATAATCATAATTTTCTTTGAAATTCTTTTTTTTTTGATAGGCAAGAAATAGATTTATTAGGAAAGGACACTTGTGAGAGATGCAAGCGGGCAAAGGGAAGGAGGCTCTGCTAATGTGAAGTTCTTGCTACCTACGAGGATTCACCACCTTTTTTTTTTAGGATTCACCATCTTTTTCTTCCCTCCACCCCTTCGCCAGAGAGCATCTAGGGATAAAAATGAAATCAACGCTTTGTTTAGAAACTGGAAAAATGTTGAGACTATCTTTACGGAAAGTCCAGCAGATAAAAATCCCCTACTTATAGATAAACCCATGTTTGATTAACAGAAGCATGAAAGTACTTTTGGATCTGGGATGTGCCTTTAAATGACAGCCTGCATTTTGCATGAAATGAAGGAAGCAAAGAAACTCCAGGCTAGTAGGTTAGCCTTCCCATCCCTCAGAGGTCTCTTTAATATTTGTCCAACAATGCCGATGCAAGAAAATAAGATCAATCAAAGAGGACTTCCTGTTGTGGCAGAGCAGAAATGAATCCCACTAGACTCCATGCGAATGCAGTTTCCATCTCTGGCCTTGCCGTGAATTGTGGTGTAGGTCGAAGATGTGACTTGGAGCCCACGTTGCTGTGGCTGTGGTGTAGGTCAGCAGTATAGCTCCAATTAGACCCCAGCCTGAGAATTTCCATATGCCGTGGGTGCGGCCCTAAAAAGAAAAAAAAAATCAATCAAAGGTGAAGATGAAACATATCTGAAGTGAATACTTAAGTTTATGAAAACTCTTTTTTTTTTTTTTTTTTTTTTTTTTGTCTTTTTAGGGCCACACCCGCGGCATGTGGAAATTCCCAGGCTAGGGGTCAAATCGGAGCTGTAGCTGCTGGCTTACCCCACAGCCACAGCAACGTGGGATCTGAGCCTTGTCTGCCACCTACACTACAGCTCATGGCAGTGCTGGGTCCTTAACCCACTGAGTGAGGCCAGGGGTTGAACCTGCATCCACATGGATACTAGTTGGGTTCACCATGTAACCTACTGAGCCACCGCGGGAACTCCCCTTTGTTGTTTTAATGTACCGAATTACCACTACTGTAAGAAAAAAAATACCACCCCAAATATGAGGGCTTAAAAAAAATGATTTATTCTTTCTCATGATTCTGTGGGTTAGCCAGGTGGTTCTAGCTTCGGCTCACACACAGCTGCAGTCAGCAGAGGGCTCAGTTCAGTGGGAACAGTGGGCCGGTGATCTATCACCCGTGGCCCCTCATAGTATGGCAGCCTCAGAACAGCATTCTAAGAGATACAAAGCATCCGCTGCAAGGTGTCTTAAGGCCTATCCTCAGAAGTCACTTGATGTCATTACTGGTCAAGGGAAATCACAAGGCCAGTCTAGATTTAAGGGTGCGGGAAATTTTACTTCTTAATGGGAGGAGTGGCAAAGTCAAATTGCAAAGAGGCAGGCATCCCAGCATAGGAGAGATTTATGGCCATATTTTGCAAACCATTATGGTAACCAAGACTGGGGCTGGTTTGTCATCAGGACATAATGAATTCTCACTCAGATGAATACTTAAACCACTGAATTTTGGGTGCCTCTTTAAGCTGCTGCTGTGGACTGAATCGCATCACCCCAAATTTGTATGTTGAAGGCCCCATTCTCAGTGTCACTGTATTTGGAGGTGACATGGCCTGTAAAGAGGTAATTAATGTTAAATGAGATCATAAGGGTCCTGATCCAATAGGATAAGTGTGCTTATAAAAGATACCAGAGTGGGAGTTCCTGCCATGGCTCAGTGGTTAACGAATCTAACTAGGGACCATGAAGTTGCGGGTTCGATCCCTGACCTTGTTGCCGTGAGCTGTGGTGTAGGTCACCAACTCAGCTCAGATCCCGGGTGGCTATGGCTGTGGTGTAGGACGGCAGCTGCAGCTCCGATTAGACCCCAAGCCTGGGAACGTGCATATGCCGCAGGAGCAGCCCTAGAAAAGACAAAAAATAAATAAATAAATAAAATAGGAAAAATAAATTAAAAAAAAAAAATACCAGAGTGGCGTTCCCATCATGGCACAGCGGAAATGAATCCAACTAGGAACCACGAGGTTGTGGGTCCGATCCCTGGCCTCGCTCGGTCAGTTAAGGATCTGGCGTTGCCGTGAGCTGTGGTGTAGGTTGCAGACGAGGCTCAGATGGTGTTGCTGTGGCTGTGGCACAGGCCAGCAGCTGTAGCTCCGATTTGACCCCTAGCCTGAGAACCTCCATATGCTGCGGGTGCGGCCCTAAAGGCAAAACAGAACAAAACAAAACAAAAACAACATAAAAGATACCAGAGAGATTTCTCTCCGTCCCTCCTTCTCCCTTTCTCCCTTTCTCTCACCCCTCTTCCCTCTCTTTCTCCCCCCCAACAAATACATCCTTCCCGCCCCCATGTGTCACTGCCTTTCGGCCAGGAAGAGTGCAAGAAACTTGCCACACTGGTACCTTTATCTCGTTCTTCCAGCCCCTGGGAACTGTCAGAAAATACATCTCTATTTAAGCCACCCAGTCTGTGGTATATTTTTTATGGCAGCCTAAGCAGAGTAATACATCCACCCAGCTCATATCTCATAGCTGCCTTTAAAAGAAAAGGCCTTTCTTTCATGGGCCTCTCCTAATATTTGTTGAGTTAAATAAACTGCCACGTGTGTCAGAATCCACTCTCCCTTCTTTCTTAAGTAGTAAAACTCCCAAGTTTTTCACTGGGCCCATGGAGTACTCCCTCAAGAAAGGAGTTGTTGGAGTTCCCTTGTAGCTCAGTGGGTTAAGGATCTGGCATTGTCACTGCTGTGGCCAGGGTTCAATCCCTGGCCTGGGAATTTCTGCACGTCACACATGTGGTCAAAAAAAAAAAAAAAGGAGGGGGAGTTCCTGTCATGGCTCAGTGGTTAACGAAACCAAATAGGAACCATGAGGTTTCAGGTTCGTCCCCTGGCCTTTGCTCCGGGGATTAAGGATCCGGCGTTGCCAAGAATTGTGGTGTAGGTCGCCGATGCAGCACGGATCCCGAGTTGCTGTGGCTTGGCGTGGGCCAGTGGCTACAGCTTCAATTAGACCCCTAGCCTGGGAACCTCCATGTGCTGCGGGTGCAGCCCTAGAACAAAAAAAAGACAAAAAAAAAAAAAAAAAAAGAAGAAGGAAAAAAGAGTGGATTTGTGGAGACCACAAGCAATGTGCAGGGGGAGGTCAGCTTTGACAGGAAACTGGCCACAGGATCATCACATTCTGCGGTGGCAAATCAAGGTGAACAAGGAAAAACTGGGTCCCCCGAGCTGGTCCACTGGGCCAGTTCTCCATGAGGCCCAGTGCAATGTGGGAGGACCGTGACCTGAGAGACTCTGGGGCTGAAGACACTAGATCTTTTTTTTTTTTTTGCCCTTTTTATTTTTTTGCTTTTTAGGGCCAAACCTGCAGCATATGAAAGTTCCTAGGCTAGGGGTCAAATCGGAGCTAAAGCTGCCGGTCTACACCACAGCCACAACAATGTTGGATCTGAGCCACATCTGCAACCTACACCACAGCTCAGGGCAATGCCGGATCCTTAACCCACTGAGCAAGGCCAAGGATGGAACCTGCGTCCTCGTGGATACTAGTCGGGTTCCTTTCTGCTAAGCGACAGTGGGAACTCCAGCACTAGATTTTTTTTTTTTTTTGTCTTTTTGTTGTTGTTGTTGTTGTTGTTGTTGTTGTTGCTATTTCTTGGGCCGCTCCCTCGGTATATGGAGGTTCCCAGGCTAGGGGTTGAATCGGAGCTATAGCCACCGGCCTACGCCAGAGCCACAGCAACGCGGGATCCGAGCCGCGTCTGCAACCTACACCACAGCTCACGGCAACGCCGGATCGTTAACCCACTGAGCAAGGGCAGGGACCGAACCCGCAACCTCATGGTTCCTAGTCGGATTCGTTAACCACTGCGCCAGAACGGGAACTCCAGCACTAGATTTTTATTCCCCTCTATGGGCCTCCAGGATTTTCAGTAGACCCCCATTTGGTGAAGTCCACCTGGGCTTATCTATTTTTTGCACCATTGAAAAGCTTGGCAACGGAGTTCCCGTCATGGCTCAGTGGTTAACAAATCTGACTAGGAACCATGAGGTTGCATGTTCGATCCCTGGCCTCGCTCAGTGGGTTAAGGATCCAGCATTGCATACGTGGCTTGGATCTGGTGTTGCTGTGGCTCTGGCGTAGGCCAGTGGCTGCAGCTCCAATTAGACCCCTAGCCTGGGAACCTCCATATGCCTCAGGTGCGGCCCTAGAAAAGACAAAAAAAAAAAAAAAAGCTCAGCAACAACAAAAAATTTAGTAAAAAGCCTAGCAAGTATAATCTGTGTTTTCACTTCAGATGGAAGGAAGGAAGTAAATAATGCCTGAAATGACAGACCTTCCATTCCTGTCAGCTCCTTCTCTCTTTTTTTTTTTTTTTTTCTTTTTTCTTTGTTTTAACAGCTGCACCCGTGGCATATGGAAGTTCCTGGGCCAGGGGTCAAATCAGAGCTGTAGCTGAGGCCTACCTCACAGCCACAGCAACACCAGGCAACACTGGGGATTTTTTTATTTTATTTTTTTTTCTTTTTGTCTTTTTAGGGCCATACCCACAGCATATGGAGTTTCTCAGGCTAGGAGTCCAATCGGAGCTACAGCCACCAGCCTACACCAGAGCCACAGCAGTGCCAGATCAGGGCCATGTCTGCAACCAACACTACAACTCATGGCAATGCAGGATCCTTAACCCACTGATCGAGGCCAGGGATCAAACCTGCAACCTCATGGTTCCTAGTCGGATTCATTTCCACTGCACCACGATGGGAACTCCAATACTGGGGATTTGTAACCCACTGAACAAGGCCAAGGTTTGAACTCACGTCCTTACAGAGACACTTAACTCCTGAGCCACCAGGGAACTCCAAGGCTTCTAATATTTACTTCCAGGGGACCAATTCCAGAGAGAAGAAAGTAACATCCATATTCTGCCATTCATCCCCTATCCCTAGATTTTAAAAAGGAAATAGTGTCAGGAGCCTTACTAGTGCCTTGGAGAGCTCAGCATAAAGCTAAAAATTTCATAGCAAAAGTGTCTGGTCCTTAAGTCAGACGGGGCCACTATAAAATAGTCTGTTTGGCCATAGGCTACTCCTTGTCCAATCTGGACACTTAGACTTAACATCCTAGGATCTGCCACTCTCAATCTTCTGTGGCAACTGCAGGGTGAGTCCCATTTCCAGATCAAGCCTGAGTTTGGGAAACTGGGCTGACCTGGCCTGGTTCATAGCCTGCTGTGTGATTTTAGCTGAGGATCCAGTGTTAATAAGCCTCTTTGTGTTTGTGGTGGATCCATTCTTGCCCCACTCACATCCCTTGGGCCTCACCACTGGGTTGTGCCCTGGCCTTCCAAGAGCAGCATCCCTGTCTCTGTGCCTGAGGGTTTCTCTGGTGTCCTGTTCCACCTGTGCAGAGAAAGATGCAAATGCCGAAGAATTAAGGCTCCCAAAAGCATCCCTCAGGCTGTGACTGCGTGGAATGCGTATACAAACACCCCAGCCTGGGAGTTCTCTTATGGGGCAAAGGGTTGAGGATCCAGCAGTTGTCACTGCAGTGGCTTGGGTCACGGTTGTGGAGTGGGTTCGATCCCTGGCACAGGAACTTCCACAAACCACAGGGAGTTCCTGTTGTGGCTCAGCAGGTTAAGAATCTGACTAGTATCCATGAGGATGCAGGTTCAAGCCCTGGCCTCATTCAATGGATTAAGGATCCGACGTTGGCTGTGAGCTGTGGTGTAGGTCACAGATGTGGCTGGGATCCTGAGTTGCTGTGGCTATGGCGTAGGCTGGTGGCTACAGCTCTGATTCAACCCCTAGCCCAGGAACTTCCATAGGGCTCAGGTGCAGCCCTAAAAAGAAAAAAAAAAAAAAGAAAGAAGAAGAAGAAGAAGAATTGAACCGGGGCCCTAGAGGTAAGCAGAGCCACAGCAGTGACAACGCCAGATCCTTAACCCAGCTGAGCCACCAGGGAACTCCTAAAACCCTTTATTGACTGCCTTCCTTCCCTATGCCATTCTCCTACTCCCCTACCCATTTCCTGGGGCCACCTTCCAAAGGCACTATCTGCACTTAAACCCCTGTCTCGAGGCTGCTTCTGGGGAAAGAAGATGTCACATTAGCAGGAACTACTATGTTCCAGACACTGTTCTAAATCCTTTACATACAGGAGCCCACTTAATCTTCACAAATAAGCCTAAGACACAGGTTTTAGCATTACCCCCCCCCCTTTACAGATGAGGAAACTGAAGTGCAGAAATCGGATTCAAATTAAGACAGCACAACTCCTGAGTCTGGATTCATAGTCCCTGTGCTTTAGTGCCTCTTCCTACCATCTTCTCTGCAGTGGCTCTTCTGGGCCCCACACTTCCCTCTACTCCCAGTTCTCGCCCCCCCGGGCCTTGCTCTGTGCCTTCCCACCCCCTCTCTCCCCAGGCACTTGCCTTCTGCTACTCCCTCTCCTGAAACACCTTCTCCACCCTTCTCAGATCCCTCATCCTCCAGGGAGCCTCCCAGTCTTCCAGACTCCTAGGGGACCCTTCATTATTTGTGTGCTTATCTCAGCCTCTCCAGAGGAGGGATCCCAGGAGTTGTCGTTGAAGCAAGGAGCTCCGTGGGTAAGGTCATGGCTGACTCCAGGTTTTACTCTGCAGAACCTCCTCCCCAGCCCTATCCCCACTCCAAGCAAATAGCTGCCTTTAGATCAGCATCAAAAGTGTCTTTGGGGGAGTTCCTGCCATGGTGCAGCAGAAATGAATCCAACTAGGACCCATGAGGTTGCGGGTTTGATTCCTGGCCTCGATCAGTGGGTTAAGGATCATGTGTTGCCGTGAGCTGGAGTGTAGGTCGCAGATCCTGTGTTGCTGTGGCTGTGGTGTAGGCCGGTGGTTACAGCTCCAATTGGACCCCTGCCTGGGAACCTCCATATGCTGTGGGTTCGGCCCTAAAAGGACAAAAAGACAAAAAAAAAAAAAAAAAAAAAAACACGTATCTTTGGGGGGAGTTTCCATTGTGGCTCAGTGGAAACAAATCTGACTTGCATCTATGAGGACTCAGGTTCGATCCCTGGCCTTGCTCAGTGGGTTAAGGATCCAGCGTTGCTGTGAGCTGTGGTGTAGGTCGCCAACTCAGCTCAGATCCCCTGTGGCTGTGGCTGTGGTGTAGGCCGGCAGCTGTAGCTCCGATTTGACCCTTAGCCTGGGAAGCTCCATATGACACAAGGCGGCCCTAAAAAGATTTTTTTTAAAAAATCATCTTTGGTTTCTATTCCTTCCATTTCTTTTTATTTTATTTTATTTTTGTCTTTTTTTTTTTTTTTTAACCATTTCTAGGGCCACTCCCTCGGCATATGGAGGTTCCCAGCCTAGGGGTCCAATCAGAGCTGTAGCCACCGGCCTACGCCAGAGCCACAGCAACGTGGGATCCGAGCCACGTCTGTGGCCTACACCACAGCTCACGGCAACGCTGGATCCTTAACCCACTGAGCTAGGCCAGGGATTGAACCCGCAACCTCATCGTTCCTAATCGGATTCGTAAACCGCTGAGCCACGAGGGGAACCGCTCCATTTCTCTTTAAATAAAAATATTTACTTTGAGGAGTTTCCATCGTGGCGCAGGGTTAATGAATCTGACTAAGAACCATGAGGTTGCGGGTTCGGTCCCTGGCCTTGCTCAATGGGTTAAAGGATCTGGCATTGCCGTGAGCTGTGGTGTAGGTTGCAGATGCAGCTTGGATCCCACGTTGCTGTGGCTCTGGTGTAGGCTGGTGGCTACAGCTCCGATTAGACCCCTAGTCTGGGAACCTCCATATGCCGCAGGAGCGGCCCAAGAAATGTCAAAAAGACAAAAAAAAAAAAAAAAATTTAACTTTGAGTCAGACCCCACCTCCTTCCTCTAACACAGGCTACTGTTAGCGCACACTGTACACAACCACCCCCATCCCACCCTGCACTGACCTGCTTACTTTGAACCAATTGCCCAACTGTGACCTTGAGGAACCTTTGCATAAATCATCCTTAGGGCCTCAGAAAAGGGTTATGCCCAGCCCCTGCCCCTCTCCCATTCCTAGACTCCTCCAGAGGCCAGAGACCACCCTGTAGGTCCAGACTCTGGGTCGGAACTCTGAACCTCCTCTTTTTACCCATCCATTGCACAACCAATGCCTGAGAATTCAGCAAAGGTGGAGTGGGCACCTCCCAAGAAACAAAAGGCCTGTCCCTGACCTCCTATAAAGGGCCACAACTCCTTCAGATGGCAATTCAGCCTCTGAGAACAGCCAGGCCTGGGCTGGGGCAGTGTGTCTGTCTGCCGTCACTACTACCCCGACCTCACCCCTGTCCATCCCATCCCTCTGGGTCTCCCAGTCCTGGGGGGGCTGGGGGGCATGTAATCTCCCCTCCCTCACTTCCTGCTACCTATGGGGAGGCTGGCCTGCGTAGCCCAGGTGAGAGGGTGGTGATCATGGCCCAGGTACTCGGGGGTCAGCTGGAAAAGGGCAGAGGGAGGGATGGCCTCTGGCTGTAAACTCCCTGGCTCCTCCCTCACCATCCCCACCCTCCTTGACTTAGCTTTGGGGCAAGGAGAGACCCAGCTGCAGTTTCTCTGCCATTTCATTCAAAAGGCCTCTCTAGGTGTTCCTGTCATGGCTCAGCGGTCAGCAACTCTGACTAGCATCCATGAGGACACAGGTTTAATCTCTGGCCTCGCTCAGTGGGTTAAGGCTCTGAGGTTGCTGAGAGCTGTGGTGTAGGTCACAGATGTGGCTCGGATCCTGCGTTGCTGTGGCTATGGTGTAGGCTGGCAGCCACAGCTCCGGTTCAACCCCTAACCTGGGAACCTCCATATGCCGCAGGTGCGGCCCTAAAAAAAGCCTCTCTGGGAGTTTCCTGGTGGCCTAGTGGTTAAGGATCCAGATTGTCACTGCTGTGGCCTGGGTTCAATCCCTGGCCTGGGAACTTCTGCATGTCTGGGCAAGGCCAAAAAAAAGCCTCCCTAATGTTTTCCTCTGCATTCTGGGGAGCAGAGATGGTGGGGTGGGGAGATGTAGGGAATGAGGGGGATTGTCTATCTTCTTCCCTCTTCTGGTTACTCAGTCCCTCCCACCAACACAGGGCCCTGGGGTTCAAAGATAGAGGCCTCCCTTCCCCACCCCCAATGCTGCCAAGGACTTCACAGTGTAGACAGGATGGATGTTCGTGCCGTGCATTCCTGCCTCAACCCCAGCCCCAGGGTGGTGGAAGGAATTCAGTCTTTGACTGAAGATAGCCTGGAACCTCGGGTTCAACCTGACAAATTTATTAGCCGTTTCATAGCATTACTCACCCTATTCTGTTCAATAACATTACTCATCCGATTTCATCACCCGTCACACACGGAGCCAACAGCACAACACGCTCCAGTTAAGGGTACCCCTAAGAATTAAGTTGGGACTAATAAAATGAGACGATCCTCTCCCCCGCAGGGGTGGAAGGGGGAATGTACAAAGATGTCCATTGCAACATTCACCGTGACCAAGAGCAAAGGTTTGGGAATAACCCGTGTCCATCAGCAGAGGACTGACCCCTGATCCATTGCGGTTTGGACAGTGGAAACTGTGCAGCCTCTGAAAGCTTACAGCTCATCTGTATGTACAAAGTGGAGAGTCTTGAGACGGTATACATAATACAACATATCCTTTTTTTTTTTTTTTTGCCACCTGTGGCATATGGAGATCCCAGGCCCGGGATCAGATCCAAGCCACAGGGCAACCCACACCGCAGCTGCGGCAATGTGGGCTCCTTAACCCACTGTACCCAGTCAGGGATCGAGCCTGCATCCTGGTGCTCCAGAGATGCCACCAATCCCGTTGTGCCGCAGCAGGACCTTCTATACTTTTTAACTAAGGAGACTCTCAAAACCCTGTGCACGGGATGCTACCATTTATGCAAAGGAGGTGGATGGGGAGGAAGTAACCACATGTACCCTCCGCCTGTGTGAAGTTTCTTTGGAAGGACAGGAAAGCGGATGGGAGAGCTGCCTCTGCATAGAACTGGGGGCTGAAAAGTGGGGTGTGGGGCAAGGAGAGAGATTTACTTTTCATCAAATCCCCTTTATTGCTCTTGGAGTTTTTGTTGGGTATGAACGGTTCCTGTTCAGATAGATGGAGGGCAACACGAGGAGCTGAGGAGAAAGCTCTGGAAGCAGGCAGGAGGTCTCTGAGGGAGTTGGCACCTCCTTTGTGTCTTCATTCTGGGTCTCTGGTAGGAGTCCTATAAAAGCCGTTTCCAGGAAAAAGGCGCTTGGACAGCTGCCTGCATGTAACCATTGCACCGAAAGAACTGCCCCTGCTGGGCTACTAACAAGGGATTCTGATGCAGGCTCTGCACACAGATCAAGTTTTATCCTGTAAAACTTCGAACAACTGCAAAAGTAGAGCAAATAGTATAACGAAGCTCTGTGTGCCTATCCCTCAGCTTCAACCATCACGAATACACAGACAGTCCTGGCTCGTTTCTTACACCCACCCACTCCTTCCAGGATGATTTTTAAACAAATCCAAGACATCATATTACATTTTACCTGTAAATATACATCAGTACCTACCTCTATAAGATAACGGAAAACACAACCATAATACAATTCTAACACTTTTTAAAATAATCACCATAACTTTTTTTTTTTTTTTTTGCTTTTTAGGGCCATACTATGTCTTATGGAAGTTTCCAGGCTAGGGGTTGAATCGGAGCTGCAGCTGCTGGTCTCTGCCACAGCCACAGCAACGCGGGATCCAAGCTGCACCTGCAACCTACACCACAGCTCATCGCAATGCCAGATCCCTGACCCACTGAGCAAGGCCAGGGATCGAACTCACATCTTCATGATTCATTTTCACTGTGCCACAATGGGAACTCCTGTGATGTTTTTTTTCTTTTTCTTTTTTCTTTTTTTTTTGACTGAAATATAGTTGACATATAATATTACATTAGTTTCAGGTATACCACATACAAATAAAGATTTGACATTTGTACACATTATGAAATAATTGCCACCGTAAGTCTAGTAACCATCTGTCCCCATACAAAGTTATCACGATATTATTGACCGTATCCCTTATGCTATATAGTACATCCTAGTGGTGATAGCGTTTTAAAAGTCTTTTGATGTTGGGTATGTAAACAGCAGTATTTATAAATGAGCTGATAGATGTCTGGCATTTGCTTTAAAATTCTCTAGTGGGAGGGGGAGGCCAGATGAAGAAAGGCTGGCAAACTGTTGAAAATTGTTGAAGCTGGGTGATCTGTACATGGGAGTTTCATATACTGTTCTCCCTACTTTTGTGTTTTAAATTTTCCATAATAAAAAGTTAAAAAAAGAAAATATTTTTAACCCCCTTTGGCCATTCAGTGACTAAGACTAAACAAAATAATAAAAAGACAAGGGATTTCCCTGGTGGCTCAGTGGGTTAAGGATCTGGCATTGTCACTGCTGTGGCGTTGGTTCAAGTGTGGGAAATTCTGCATACCGCACGCAGGTGCAAAAAAAAAAACAAAAAACAAACAAACAAAACCCCAAGACCCTGACACACAATAAACATTGACAAAAATATCAAATGAGTGGGTGCTTAACACAACTCAGGGGACATAAGTATTGAATCCTCTTGCAAGTTACATCTACCATTGAATAAATCTACAAGTTACATGAACCATTCATACATTAGTCTTTCGTGAATTTTACTAGCATGAATCAGTTCCCTGGGGACCAGTCATTCTGTAGGCATTTGAAAAATCTCATTTCTGAAGTTCGTGTTGTGGCTCAGTGGTTAACGAACCCAACTAGCGTCCGTGAGGACACGAGTTCAATCCCTGGCCTCGCTCAGTGGGTTAAGGATCCAGCATTGCCATGAACTGTAGTGTAGTTTGGAGACGTGGATCCCACATTGCTGTGGCTGTGGCATAGGCTGGTGGTTACAGCTCCAGTTTGACCCTTAGCCTGGGAGCTTCCATATGCCATGGGTGCAGCCCTGAAAAAACAAAAGACAAAAAAAAAATCTAGTTTCTGAGTTCATAAAGCCTTTGGGAAAATGACAGAAATGTAAAACCACCCGTCAGAGCCACCTGTTATCCTTCCCCAGATGACATGCTACTGTCTTTCTATAAACTACCACAAACCTACTTCATAAAGCACTAAATGAGGGTAAGATGTACTAAATTAGCACCTAGTACAGCAACCGGCAGGAAGTAGTCATGCAATCATCATCAGGCCCCTGGAGCAGCCACTTCCGGGGCCCTGCACCCCCTCACCCACTTCTGATCTCAGCAGTGGCTAAGCTGTGTGGTTCTTTGCAGCTCAGTTTCAGCTTGTGCTGAATCATCCCAAGCTGGTGCATCGGTGCTCGAAGGGCAAGCTCAAGTGGGAAAGGCAGGGAGACGAAACCCAGGGTCAACCTGCAATCATCGGAGAATGGAAACTGGGGGACACAAGCTCCTGCCTCCTGGTCCTCCGATGGACAATTTCTGGAGACATTCTCTATCTCTCCTCAGAAAGTTCCAGTGGAATTGAATTGCTATCACACTCTTAAGCGGGCCTTTCCTCTTTCACACTCTCACACTCTGTTTTCTGAAATCACCTAAATGAACTGCCTGTACTTCTGTGTCAGGCTCTGCTTTCAGGGACCGTCAACTTAAGACAGTCCCTTTCCCATCCTTCTATCCATCTTCCATTTCTCTTCTTTCCTGAACTCCCCCACCAAACATCCCAGTTATCCCTGGACTGTAATATTAACACAGAGAGTTAGGATCCACCCATTTACCAGTTTACTAGTCAGCTCTGCGCTCAGCTTTGGCAATCAGTGAGGCTGTTCACCGATCTTGCTGTTTTCTGTCTTCCAGGCACAAGGTAAGAGGGAATTTCTCAGTGCTCTTGAAGTCAGGTGTAGCCACTGAGCTTGCTTTCACCAACCAAGGTCTTTTTGTTTTGTCCCCCCAGGAAGCAGCGGTTACTGGCAATGCAAATGTGACACTGCAGCGCCCTCTTCTGACGGAGCCTCTTTTAACCTGGACCTGGAGTGACTATTCCCATCAGAGGCCAACCCCCAGCACCACTCCACTGACCCAACAGGTAGCTTTAGTGAGAAATAAGACTTGTGTTAAGCTGAGATTGTCAGGTTGTCTTTCCAGTGTTACTTAGTCATTCTGATTTATACAAGCTGAGATACATTCTGATTGATACAATGCATTTAAAGTTCACAGGGACACAGAGGGAGGCATCAGGTCTTTCCAGAGGTGGTTCAGAAAAGCTTCACAGTAGATCTGGAGAAAAGCCTGGCAAGATAAGTGTTCTTGGAGTTCCCCTTGTGGTGCCGTGGAGTGAATCTGACTATTATCCTTGAGGATGAGGGTTCGATCCCTGGTCCCGCTCAGTGGGTTAAGGATCTGATGTTGCTGTGAGCCGTGGTGTAGGTCACAGATGAGGCTCGGATCTTGAGTTGCTGTGACTGTGGCATAGGCCAGCAGCTGCAGCTCCTATTCGACTCCTAGTCTGGGAATCTCCATGTGCCGTAGGTGCCGCCCCAAAAATAAAAAAAAAAAAAAAAGATGAGTGTTCTTAAAAGAAAGAGAGTAAGGAAGTTCCCATCATGGCACAGTGGTTAACGAATCCAACTAAGAACCATGAGGTTGTGGGTTCGATCCCCGGCCTTGCTCAGTGGGTTAACGATCCGGCGTTGCCGTGAGCTATGGTGTGGGTTGCAGATGTGGCTCGGATCCCGCGTTGCTGTGGCTCTGGTGTAGGCCGGTGGCTACAGCTCTGATTCGACCCCTAGCCTGGGAACCTCCATATGCCGCCAGAGCAGCCCTAGAAAAGGCAAAAAGACAAAAAAAAAAAAAAAAAGAAAAGAAAGAAAGAAAAGAAATAAAAGAAAGAGAATAGAGAGTTCCCTGATGGCTCAGCAGGTTAAGAACCCAGCAGTCACTGCTGTGGCTCCAGTCCCTGCACAAGTTCCATCCCTGGCCAGGGAACTTCAGTATGTGGTGGGCATGACCAAAACAAAACAACAAAATCATAATAATTTTTAAAAAAGGAGTTCCCTTTGTGGCTCAGCAGAAACAAATCTGACTAGCATCCATGAGGATGCAGGTTCGATCCCTGGCCTCGCTCAGTGGATTGGGTGTTACCATGAGCTGTGGTGTAAGTCACAGCCACGGCTTGGATCCCGCGTTGCTGTGGCTGTGGTGTAGGCCAGTGGCTACAGCTCTGATTCCACCCCTAGGCTGGGAACTTCCATATGCCATGGGTGTGGCCCTAAAAAGACAAAAAAAAAAAAACAACACTTAGAGAGAGAGGAATCCATGCAAAGCAATCCTGGGAGCAGAGGCTTGGAGTCTGGAGCCCGGAGTACATGAAGGGAACTATGCGTCATTTGGGAAGTTTTAAGCTGGGAGAGGAAAGGGGAGGCCACAGTAGGAGGAGACCGTGGAGGAAGTTATGCCCCACTCCGGAGCGGAGCCAGCGCTGGTAGCTTACAGGGCAATTAGTTGTGTGGCAGTTTAGATAAGGAAGTGGTAGGATTTCATTTGCGTTTCAAAAATATTATTGTGGAATCAGTATGGAAGGTGAATCGAAAGAGCTGGAAAACTAGTTAGGAGATATTTATAGCTCTGGCCAGAGACCAGGGGCCAAAAGCAAGCAGAGAAGTGGGGAAGGGGAGCCAGAGTGAATGTTGAGGCTCCCACCTCCGAGGCCCCTCTTCGGTCTCCCCTGGGCTCTCACACCCAGGTTGCTTTGGTGTCCCAGTGTGCTCTGATTGCCTGTTTATTAGGAAATATGTCTCTTAAAAAATTAACATTTTATTATTCAATTTAAAAAACAGTGAAATGTACGAGGAGGTTTAGCTTCCTGGGAAACAAACTTGAAAAAAAAGAAGCAATGTGTGTCCAATAAAATAGATACGGTTGGAGTTCCCCTTGTGGCTCCACGGAAACAAATCCAACTAGTATCCATGAGGATATGGTTTCAATCCCTGACCTTGTTAATTGGTTCGAGGATCCAGAGTTGCTGTGAGCTGTGGTGTAGGTCGAAGAGGCAGGTTGAATCCTGCATTGCTCTGGCTGTGGTGTAGCTCGACAGCTGTAGCTCAGATTTGACCCCTATCCTGGGAATCTCCGTATGCCACGGGTGTGGCCCTTAAAAGCAAAAATAAATAAATATATATACACACACACACACACACACACACACATAGTTTTCTTGGAGTTCCCGTTGTGGCTCAGCAGTAACAAACCCAACTAGGATCCATTAGGACGCAGGTTCAATCCTTGGCCTCGCTCAGTGGGTTAGGGATCCAGCATTGCCCAGAGCTGCGGTGTAGGTCGCAAACAGGCCTCAGATCTGTGGCGGAGGCCGGCAGCTGCAGCTCTGATTCCACCCCTAGCCTAGGAACTTCCAAATGCCGTGCGTGTGGCCATTGAAAAAAATAAAAAGACAAAAAAAAAAAATAGGTATGGTTTTTTAGCTTCTAAAGAGATAGGTTTCTTTGTCAAGAGTTATATTTGACAGGATGATTTTTTGTATGAAAATGATTGTTCACTATTAAATGAATTTATGTCTCAATTCTTTTTTAAAAATGTTTTATTGTGGTGAAATACATGTAACATGAAACCGACCCTGTTAATCATATTTAAGTGTATAGTTCAGTGGTTTTAAATACATTCATAACATTGTGCAACCGTCACCACCAGCCACCTTTATAACTTTTCCTGTTGTGAAAGTGAAACTCTATACCCATCAAGCAATAATGCCTCCTTCTCTCCTCCCTCCAGCCCCAGCAACCACCATTCTACTTTCAGGCACTGTGATTCTGACTGCTCCATCACATAGAAACGGAATTATAGGAGTTCCCGCTGTGGCATAGCAGAAACGAATCCGACCAGGCATCATGAGGTTTCGGGTTGGATCCCTGGCCTTGATCAGTGGGTTAAGGATCTGGCGTTGCCGTGAGCTGTGGTATAGGTCGCAGAGGCGGCTTGGATCCTGTATTGTTGTGGCTGTGGTGTAGGCTGGCAGCTGTAGCTCCAATTCAACTCCTAGCCTGGGAACCTCCATATGCTGTGGGTGCAGCCCTAAAAAGCTAAAAGAAAAAAAAAAGAAAAAAAGAAAAAGAAATTATGCAGTATCTGTCCTTTATGTATGGCTTATCTCCCTTAGCATAGTGGCCTCAAGTTTCATCCATGCTGTGGCATATGTCAGAATCTCCTTCCTTTTTTTTTTTTTTTTTTTTTGTCTTTTTGGTATGTCTTGGGCCTCTCCCGTGGCATATGGAGGTTCCCAGGCTAGGGGTTGAATCGGAGCTGTAGCCACCAGCCTATGCCAGAGCCACAGCAACACGGGATCCGAGCCGCGTCTGCAACCTACACCACAGCTCACGGCAACGCCGGATCGTTAACCCACTGAGCAAGGGCAGGGACCGAACCCGCAACCTCATGGTTCCTAGTCGGATTCGCTAACCACTGCGCCACGATGGGAACTCCCAGAATCTCCTTCCTTTTTAAGGCTGAATAATATTCCATTGTATATGTATCCACATTTTGCTTATCTATTCATTCGTCAACGGACACTAGGGTTGCTTCTATGTTTTTACTATACTGTGAATATCACTGCTATGGACCTGGGTGTACAAATATCTCTTTGATGCCCTGCTTTCAACTCTTCTGTGTCTACACCCAGAAGTGGATTTTCTGGGTCATATGATAAATGTACTTTTTTTGGAGGAACCACCACACTGTTTTCCACAGCAGCTGCACTACTTTATTTGTATTTTGGCCTCGCCTGTGACATGTGGAAGTTCCCGGGCCAGGGATCAAAACCGAGCCACAGCATGAAAATGCTAGATCCTTACCCCCGCTGAGCCACCAGGGGAACTCCGAAGCTGTGCTATTTTATATTACCAACAACGGTATGCAAAGGTCTCGATTTCTCCACACCCTCAGGAAATGTCTCACCCTCCTTTAACCACCAGCACAGCTCAGGGTTGGCACACTGTAAGAACTTACATATTTATGGAGTTGCCAGCGTGGCGAAGCGGAAACAATTCAACTAGGAACCATGAGGTTGCAGGTTTGAACCCTGGCCTTGCTCAGTGGGTTAAGGATCCGGCATTGCCGTGAGCTGTGGTATAGGTTGCAAATACGGCTCGGGTCCCGCATTGCTGTGGCTACAGCTCCGATTCGACCCCCAGCCTTGGAACCTCCATATGCCGCGGGAGTGGCCCTAGAAATGGCAAAAAGACAAAAAAAAAGAGAGAGAGAGAGAGAGGCGCCCATACTGAATCCCAAGTTTTCAGCTCGAGTGAGGGGATGGATGGTGGCATCGAGCCTATGACCGCGGGACAAGAAACAGGTTTGAGGAGAAAGAGAACAGATTCTGTCCAGGACGTGTGGTGTCTTTAGCACGATTAGGACACTCAGGAGGAGGTGGATATTCTAGACTGGAAACGGGAGGCAGGTCTGGTGGGAGAAAGAAACGTGGAGGTCTGTCTGTCTCTGTCCACCAGGGTTCTCCAAAGAAACGGAACCGAAAGGACAGATGCAAAGAGATGGATTATTTAAGGGATTGGCTCATGCAATTGTGAGGGCCCGCTGCAGGCTGGAAACTCAGGGAAGAGCTGGCATTGTAGTCTTGATGTTGAACTTGTAGGGCAGCCTGGAAAGTGAGGCAGGATTTCTATGTTATGGTTTAGAGGCAGAATTCCTTCTCTGGAAACCTCTGTTTTGCTCTAAAGGCCTTCCATTGATTGGAGGACGTCCACCCACATTATCAAGGGTAATCCCCTTTCATTAAAATCAACTGAGGAATTCCTGTTGTGGCTCAGCAGTAATGAACCTGATTGGTATCCGTAAGGCTGTAGGTTCAATCCCTGGCCTCGCTCAGTGGGTTAAAGATCTGGTGTTGCCAAGAGCTGTGGTGTAGGTTGCAGACACAGCCTGGAGCCTGTGTTGCTGTGGCTGTGATGAGGCCGACAGCTGCAGCTCTGATTTGACCCCTACCCTGGGAACTTCCATGTGCCTCAGATGCAGCCCTAAAAAGCAAAAATAAATAAATAAAGTTAACTGAGTGCAGATACTAATCACGTCCACAAAGTACCTTCACAGAAACATCCAGACTAGTTTTTTTGTTTTGTTTTTTTGTCTTTTGTCTTTTTAAGGCCGCACCCACGGCATATGGAGGTTCCCAGGCTAAGGGTTGAATCGGAGCTGTAGCTGCCGGCCTACACCAGAGCCACAGCAACGCAGGATCTGAGCCGCGTCTGTGACCTACACCACAGCTCAGGGCAACGTTGGATCCTTAACCCACTGAGCGAGGCCAGGGATCAAACCTGGCAACCACATGGTTCCTAGTCAGATTCCTTTCGGCTGAGCCACAAAGGGAACTCCCACCATGAACTGATTCTTATTCTTC
Source organism: Sus scrofa (assembly GCF_054392235.1). Classification (NCBI taxonomy): domain Eukaryota; kingdom Metazoa; phylum Chordata; class Mammalia; order Artiodactyla; family Suidae; genus Sus; species Sus scrofa. The sequence continues at coordinate 28,214,368 of NC_139389.1, read as the reverse complement.
ATTTTTGTAGATGTAAGAACTGAAAATTTTGTTCCCATAAATTTATAGATGGGAATAGAAGGAGGGTTTATTTGTTTGTTTGGTTTTGGTTTTGGCCACACTCACAGCATGTGGCAATTCCTGGGCCAGGAATGGAACTCGAGCCACAGCAGCAAGACATCCCAGAGATACACATGTCCTGGTTTGAGCACCACTGCCCCGGAGAAACTTACTCGGAAAAGAGTCCAGGAGAGCTCCCAGCAGCACTGCAGTGACTACCACCGGTTTAAACAAAGCAAATGTCCATCAACAGGACAAAGAATTTACGAACTGCAGGGTAAGCAGGCAACAGAAGCTGAACGAACTGGAGCTACTCAGTCAACAAAATCATAACGTTGAGTAAAATGCCAGCCCCAGAAAAATGCACGGGGGGATGCTCCCTGTGATTCTATCCCTGTGAAGATCACACAGGCGAAGCTCAACACTCTCCGGTTTAGGAATACTTACAAACATGCAGAGACAGGGAAGCCGTGAAGATAAGCAACGGAAGTGAACCTAAGGAATTCAGGGTTGAGTTCACTCTTCAAAGAGGGACTGGGATGTAGGACAGCTGAGATCCCAGGAATTTTTTTTTTTTTTTTTTTTTTTTTTTGTCTTTTTGCCTCGGCATATGGAGGTTCTCAGGCTAGGGGTCTAATCGGAGCTGTAGCCGCCGGCCTACGCCGCAGCCACAGCAACGCGGGATCCAAGCCACCTCTGAGACCTACACCACAGCTCACGGCAACGCCAGATCCTTAACCCACTGAGCAAGGCCAGGGATCGAACCTGAAACCTCATGGTTCCTAGTAAGATTCAATAGCCACCGAGCCACGACGGGAACTCCATTTCCCCCCCCCCCCGCCCCAGGAATTTATTTCTTAAGCTGCAGTTAGGTACCCAGGGGTTCTGTTACATCCATCTTTAACCACACATGTTCATCCTTTTTTTTTTTTTCTTTTTAGGGCCACAGGTATGGCATATGGAGGTTCCCAGGCTAGGGGTCGAATCGGAGCTGTAGCTGCTGGCCTACGCTACAGCCACAGCCACAGCAACACAAGATCCAAGCCATGTCTGTGACCCACACCATAGCTCACAGCAACACCTCCTTACCTCTCTGTGTGAGGCCAGGGATCGAACCTGCATCCTCATGGATGCTAGTCAGATTTGTTAACCGCTGAGCCACGACAGGAACTCCTACACATGTTCATATTATACATGCTTTTGTGTGTACAATGTAGTCACAATAAATATTTTTAGGAGAGAGCGTGAGTGTGAAGAGAGAGTGAAGTGGGTGAGTGGGGAACACAGAGCGCTGGCTGTGCGTGGAAGAGGGGAGGAGGCTGGAGAGGGTCCGGATTGAACAGAGAAGCGCTTCAGTGAAGAGACAGGGCTTCCCCGTGCGGAGAGGGGGATCCGAGTGGGGTGGGTGACTCAGGAGAGTGGACAGGGTTGGAAGGGAGCTGTTGTGGGGGGGCTCTTCTGGATGCACGAAGTGGCACCCAGTGCCCAGCTGAAGGGAGCAGTTGAGCGAGGCATTGTGAGTGGTACCTTGGCTGTACAGGGAGGGAGGGAGGCCTGAAAGGAAAGGAAAGGCCAGGTGACTGGAGGTTCTCCTGAGGGAGCAGAGCAGGCATAGGAGGGAACGATCTGAGAGCTACTCTGAGAATGGTAGGCTGGTATGTTAAATTTCAGAGAGGATGTAAATCACCAGCTTATCTGATTCTGGGAAGAAACTGGATGAGATGGAGTCAAGACAGCAGTGGTTGGAAGGAGGTCAAGAAGCTTTGAAGAAACCAGTAATATTGGAGTTCCCATCATGGCACAGTGGCAACGAATCCAACTAGGAATTCGTCTTTTGTCTCTCGTCTGTTTAGGGCTGCACCAACGGTATATGGAGGTTCCCAGGATAGAGGTCTAATTGGAGCTACAGCTGCCAGCCTTTACCACAGCCACAGCAACGCCAGATCCTTAACCTACTGAGCAAGGCCAGGGATGGAACCTAAAACCTCATGCTTCCTAGTTGGATTTGTTTCTGCTGCACCACGACGGGAACTCCCCTTTCATACTTTCTGAGTATCGAACCATACTAATGATTCTGTGAAACGGTAAACAAAAAGAAAATTTAATTGGGCTGTGGATTAGGTCAGTCTCAGGGACTCGGGCAGGCTTGGAAGTCAGTTGTCCGTGGCAACAAGGAGCGAGGCAGGGAGTAGCAGAGCAGGACTCTCGAGGCTGGGAGGAAAGGGTGTGTGACATGAGATAGAAGCATCCAGCTCCTGGATTGACAAGGAACTAGGAGAACCACCATTTTTTCCCCAGACCTAGAACTGAGCAAGGGGAGTCAGGGGCAGGACTTGGAGGAGGGGAAGGTCAAGGGCTGCGGGCAGAACTAAACGCCCTCCAATGCAGGAGGGGGAGGGAAGAGTAGGTCAAGAGGCCGGGGCTGTGATCCAAAGAGCTGGAGGGAATAGGTTACTAGGAGAAGGTGCCAGCACCGAGGGAAGGTTGGGGAGTGGATTACATTGTAAGAGATGCCTGGGAGTTTAGGAAAGGGGTTTTAAAGAGATGGGAGTGGTGTGGGCCTTCTGTTTTCACAGAGTTGCCTTTCTCAAGCTGGGAGCCCCTGTCACCATCACCTGAACAGGCTGCAGTTTCCACCAGAAACCTACAAGAAGGGCAGAGCTGAGTGTGGGCAAAGGAGAAAGGGGAGATGTTGGAGTTTCTGCTGTAACACAAGAAAGTCTTACCAGCCCATTATTAAAAAATCCAGGCGGGGGGTGGCGGGGAGGAACTTCCCCTGTGAGGGTTCCAGGGGAAGGATCCGGTGTTGTCATTGCTATGGCTCGAGTCACTGCCGAGGAATGGGTTTGATCCCTGGCCTGCTGGCCCAGGAACTTCCATACACCGTGTGAGTCTGGCCAAAAAATAAAATAAAAAACTATCCTGGGTGGGCTGGCCCTGGAAGGGTTGAGAATTGAGCTCTAGGACCACCTAAACTCTAAGCTGAGATTAGGCCCCTTGTCCCATTCATACTCGCAGAAAGAAGTAGCAAGGAGATAGGAGTCAAAACTTTACAAACTTAAATTCTTACTGTGACAAATTTTTAAATTTCTGCTCTCACTGGAGTGTGAACTATACTTTTTTTTTTTTTTTTTTTTTTTTTGGCTGAGCTCTCAGCATGCAGAAGTTCCCAAGGATCAAACCCACGTCACAGCAGTGACAATGCTGGATCCTTAACCTGCTGAGCCACCAGGGAACTTTCTGAACTATCCATTTAAGAAGGTTGGCAATGAGGCAAAGAAGAGATAAGGTAAGGAAACAGAGTTTCTAGTAAAAGTTCTTTTGAAAACTTCAGTTTGTTCCCCAATTAGACAAAAGAGAAGGGAGCTTTCACCGATTCAGCACCTACGATATGCCAGGCTCACTTCACATTAGCCCTGTGAGGAATCTGGGCCTCCAATTCAGAGGTAAAGACTCTGTGATTCAGAGAACTGAATAACTTGCCTTAGGGCCCTCTTTTCAAAAGCAGTGGAATATGGCTCTGAGCCTAGGTGTGTATGACACAAAAGCCAAGGGAATCCACGTGGCCTGACAACAAAGATATTTTTACAAAGAGGGCATTTTAGAATTGAGAACCCTGGGTGAAGGCATAAAAAGAGAATTTAAAAGGGAAAGGCAAAGAGTAGAGGCACCTTCTGAATACCACCCCCACTGCCCCTCCAAAGGGCATCCCTGAGTTCAGGATTCAGTTTAAATCAGGAACAAACATTTTATGGGTGGATACTGGCTGAACTGAAGAGGAATGACTTCAATAGTCAGTCATTTATTGTATGACTTTTATTTGCAAAACAGGATGTAATTCACGCAATAAAGTTTACCATCTAATGGGGAAACCCGATACCCCGATACTTTTTTTTTTTTTTTTTGTCTTTTTTTTGCCATTTCTTGGGCCGCTCCCGAGGCACATGGAGGTTCCCAGCCTAGGGGTCGAATCAGAGCTGTAGCTGCCAGCCTATGCCAGAGCCACAGCAACGCGGGATCCGAGCCACGTCTGCGACCTACACCACAGCTCACGGCAACGCCGGATCCTTAACCCACTGAGCAAGGACAGGGATTGAACCCACAACCTCATGGTTCCTAGTCGGATTCGTTAACCACTGCACCATGACGGGAACTCCGGGAAACCCGATATTGAACACATTCTATCACTAGCAGTTCCACCAGCACTGATGTGTAAGAACAATACTGTAGTCTCCTGGAAGATACAATAAACACATCCAGTAGGCAGGAAACAGAGGCTTCTTCACCTGGACTTGGATGGGTGGGGAAGTGAATGTAGGTATGAGGGATGCAAGGAAGAGGAAGGGAAGGGAGTCGGTCTTCTACGCGCTAAGAAATGCCAGTGGTGAAGCCATGGAGACTGTAGCTTAGTTTGGGAGTGACAGAGAAAGAGAAGGCAACGGTGCAGAGTTGAGGAAGGGTCTTGTGTAGGGCAGTGGAGCTCTGACTTGGTCAGTTGTGTGGAAGGGCAGGCGTGAGGACGCTGACAGTTGGAAAGATTAAGGATAGCTGAAATGTACTAATATAAATGTTCATATAATTAGGAGAATTCGTACTAGGGCTAATTATACAGCAGGGGTGAAAAGGACAAGGTCATGGATACTGAGAGGGCATTTACCTTGGCAAGAAATTGGGATCAATTCTGAAAGTGGAGGGAGGGGGACGATAGGTGTGATTCTCATAAGATTTTGAGACGGAGGAGAGGAAGTCGAGGATACTGGACTGCCTGGCCTTGTAGGAAGTTAAAATACCTTTTAGGCCAGGAGTGCTGGGGTGGTTATTATGCTTCAGAAGTATTGGAAAAGTCTGATAGTGTGGCGGGAGGGACTGCGAGGATTCTCAGCAGGGCAACAGCAACCAACAGCTTCTTACAGCCACGAGGTGGTCTGGGACCCCCGCTCCGCACAGCTGGGCCACAGCAGCACCAGCCGCAGGAGCAGGTGGCAGCGCCACCCGCGGGGAGCCAGGCAGGCGGGGACCGCAGGGGGCGGGGGCGCGCGCTGAGGGGCGAGGAGCCGGCTGCGCCGCGGGCGGGCGGCCGGGACCGGGGGGCGGGCCCGAGCGAGCGGGCCTCCGCGCGGCATTTGGCACGCACGCGCAGACTGGCCGCGGGGCCGGGAGGCACAGAGGAGGGGGAGCCAGAAAGAGGGGGGTGCGGAACGTATTTCCGCTCTGGCGGACAAATAATACTGGCCAAAGGGGAGGCCAGGCTGTCTGGCCCTTTAACCGTGTGGGGGGGCGCTGGCGAAGAAAGGGGGGTCGGGAAAGGGGGAATCCTGCTCCTTTAATTCCCTCCCCTCTTCCTCCTCCCTGAGTTCTCGCCGACGCCGCCGCGCGCGGGGCCTGGAACACACGGCACGAGCCGCCCCCGCCCCTCCCCCCTTACGCCCACGCGGAGCCGGCCCCGCGCGCGCGCCCCGTGCACCCCCGCGCCTGCGCGCTGCCCAGGCCTTGCCCGTGTGTGGGGGCGCAGCCGGCCCCGGGGGGGTGGGGGAAATAGGGGGGTAAAAAAACAGCGCGCGGAACCGGGCCAGGTGAGAGGCGCGTGCACTCAGGGTCGCGGGGCGGGGGGGGGGCGTGCCACGGAGTTCTGAAGGCGTGGGGGGGGCGTGCACGATGCGTGCAGGCCGTGGGGGGAGGACGTGAAAAGCGCGTGCAAACGTGCAAGGGGGGGGCGGAGGAATGAGGCAGCGGGTAAAGGAGGCGGGGTGAGAAAAGGCTGCAGCCGGGGCCACCCCAGAGCTCCAGGCCTCTGCTCCCCCTTCTGCCGACCTTCCCCCGTGGGTGCGCGGGCTCGCCCCATCATCGCGGGCGGTCGGGCTGGGGGGTGTGGACGCCGCTGCCCCGCCCCCGGGAACCACGCCTCCCTCCTCTCCGAGGGACAGCGCCTCCCCGGGGGCTGGGGAAACTGAGGAAGAGGCTTGAAGACCCGCTGATCTGATGCTGGGGGGCCAGGCAAGAATGAGAGTGCGAGGCCTGGAGCCTTGGCTTAGGAAAGCCAGAGACCTTTGTCTCTGACTGGTTTCCTTCCCAACCAGGGTTGCCCACCCTCGCCACAATGGCCTCTGGGGTGGAAGTCCTGCGCTTCCAGCTGCCTGGCCACGAGGCCGCTACACTGCGGAACATGAACCAGCTCCGCGCAGAGGAGCGGTTCTGCGACGTGACCATTGTGGCCGACAGCCTCAAGTTCCGCGGCCACAAGGTCATCCTGGCTGCCTGCTCGCCGTTCCTGCGGGACCAGTTCCTGCTGAACCCCAGCTCTGAGCTACAGGTCTCGCTGATGCACAGTGCACGCATAGTGGCTGACCTGCTGCTCTCTTGCTACACGGGCGCCCTGGAATTCGCCGTCAGGGACATCGTTAACTACCTGACGGCCGCCTCCTACCTGCAGATGGAGCACGTGGTGGAGAAATGCCGGAATGCCCTCAGCCAGTTCATCGAGCCCAAAATAGGCCTCAAAGAGGATGGGGTCAGCGATGCCAGCCTTGTGAGCAGTGTCAGTGCCACCAAATCCCTTCTCCCTCCTGCCAGGACCCCAAAGCCAGCCCCCAAACCCCCACCCCCACCCCCTCTCCCCCCTCCACTCCTGCGGCCTGTGAAGCTGGAGTTCCCGCTGGATGAGGACCTGGAGCTGAAGGCCGAGGAAGAGGATGAGGATGAGGATGAGGACGTGTCTGACATCTGCATCGTCAAGGTGGAGTCGGCCCTGGAGGTGGCACACCGGCTCAAACCTCCCGGAGGCCTGGGAGGAGGTCTGGGCATTGGAGGCTCTGTGGGCAGCCACCTTGGAGAGCTGGCCCAGAGCAGCGTGCCCCCCAGCACTGTGGCCCCACCGCAGGGCGTGGTGAAAGCCTGCTACAGCCTTTCCGAGGATGCGGAAGGGGAGGGCCTGCTGTTGATCCCCGGCGGCAGGGCCAGCGTGGGGGCCACCTCAGGCCTGGTGGAGGCAGCAGCGGTGGCCATGGCTGCCCGGGGGGCGGGGGGCAGCCTGGGGGCGGGGGGCAGCCGGGGACCCCTCCCCGGCGGCTTTTCCAGTGGAAATCCCCTCAAGAACATCAAGTGCACCAAGTGCCCGGAAGTGTTCCAGGGCGTGGAGAAGCTGGTCTTCCACATGCGGGCTCAGCACTTCATCTTCATGTGCCCGCGCTGCGGCAAGCAATTCAACCACAGCAGCAACCTCAACCGGCACATGAACGTACACCGCGGCGTCAAGTCGCACTCGTGTGGCATCTGCGGCAAGTGCTTCACGCAGAAGTCCACACTGCACGACCACCTCAACCTCCACTCTGGAGCAAGGCCCTATCGCTGCTCCTACTGTGATGTGCGCTTCGCTCACAAGCCTGCCATCAGGCGGCATCTCAAGGAGCAGCACGGCAAGACCACTGCCGAGAACGTGCTGGAGGCCAGCGTGGCTGAGATCAACGTCCTCATCCGCTAGCGCTGGCAGGGGCAGGCGCTGGGGCCCTGGGCTGGGTAGGAAGGGGACCCCCCCGGCCCAGGAGAATAGGGGGGTGGGGGATCGAGGATAGGCAGGTTCGGTGGGGAGCCTGATGAGACACACACCCTGAGGGAGGGGCCACAGATTCCTTGGAGAGAAGCTGCCTCTTCAGAAGAAAAGGATGGAGAGGGTTCTTCGGGAAGGCCAAGGGAGTGGTAAGGGGATCCCAGAGAAAGATTTTCTTCTCTTAGAGGTGCATAGATATGTGGAGGGAGGGGAAAGGTCTTATAGGAATGAGAGGGGGCAAAGACTGGAAAATGTTTCATTCCTGGCTAGGGCTGCCCAGGAAGAAGTTCTGACATTTCTTGAGGTAGGGGGTGGGAGGGTGGGAATCGGGAGGGAATTTGGCAGGAGGCAGCTTGAGTGCTCCTGCTTAGAATAGAACCTTGGGAGAGGGAGTGGTAGGGGGAAAGGATTATTGAATCCCAGAAAAGGAAGTTCTTGCATGCTGGGGGAACGGGTCTGTGGGTACAAGGCTCACCAAAATTGTAGGGCGAACAAAATAAGGTGGCAGGTAAGAGAATATGGGGGTGAGCATCCTGGGTAGATATTGGGAAGTGGGGTACAATAGCAAGAACTATGAATAGTGGAGGGGGTGGGGGGTAGGGCACTTAGATGAGAGGACATGAGAAGGGCTGTTTGGGGGGAGGGAGAGGAGTAGAGACTTATACAGTATTTTTTAAGAAAAAACGTATTTTTTAGGATTTTTTCTGGAGTTTGGGGTTTTAGTTTTTCTGATTTTGTTTTCCACAAAATAAAAAAAAAACAAAAAACTTTTTTTTTTCTTATACTCTGTCTGGCAACTGTGTGTAAATGACTCTCCGACCCTAGACCGCCTCACACTCTGATGCCATTTGCTAAGTACCTGGAGGTCACAACTCATCCAGGTCTCATGCCTGAAGCTACCTTGACAAGGGAAGGGGGAGTGTAACAAGTGGGATTCTCCAGCCAGGGACCCACACCCCCAGTTCTGCATCCTCAACACCTGCTGGATACCTCATGTCACAAAGGTTCCATGATTGTTTGGCAGAGGTGTCAACACTTGACCTGCCCCTCTAGTTGAGTCTGGTACCAGGGCTAGGGAGGGGCGCTAGGTGTGATCGCTGTGCCCAGCCAAAATTGTAAGCAGGAGCCTAAGTTTGGGCATCTTGGGTCTGGGAAAAAGTTTCGTGTCGCCTGGAAGGCAAAAAAAAAAATCACTGGATTAGGGTGTGGAGAAGACTACAATTCCCAGAAAGCTCTGGAATAGTTCTTAACCAAAGAGGACTACAGCTCCCAGAAGGCCTTGTATTGGCCTCAGGTGCCCTATGTCCCAACCACCTACCTGAGTCAAATACTGCATGTGAAATACAGATATTTTCCAAAATTTGACCATAATGTAGTATCTAAAGAGATGGTACCCCAAATAGACCCATCAAAGTTGTATGTCTTAGTACTGTTGACTGGGCTATGACCCACGCAATACCTGCCTGGATATGCTTGTTAAACAGACGGCAATGACTCCCGCAACTCTGGAGGCTTACCTGAATCCCTAGTGCATGTGGTGGCCTAACATGTCTGGCATAAACAGAGGAGACATTTAGCCCCAGGTTTTCAAGAGGGGGTCGCTGCTCCAGGGGACATTAAAGCAGTATGCTAGAACCAGCCAAGAGGAGACCTTCAGGTGTCCTTCGCGTGTCCCCATCGCCCCCTTCTTGCTTGTTAGAGAAGCGAGGCCAAAATTGAGGCCGAGCCTTCTATCTAGTGACCTAGAAACTAGAAAGCAACCAGAAGCGGGAAAAGCACACGCGGGTGGGATTGGAAATACAGCCACTGCCAGGAGCCGGGAGACTCAGATGCTCTGTTACCTAAAACCAGGTCGGGGATGGAGAAGCCACACCTGGACCCAGGCGTGCCTCGCCTTCGGTTCCCCGCTGAGCCGAGGCCAGGAATGGCAGGAATTTTCCCCGGCAGCCCCCAGCTTAGGTCAGCCACTGCCATTTCAGAAGCCGCTCTCCGGGGAGAATGGCCAGAAAGCGCGTAGTGGCTCCTTTAAGGCTCCTCCTAGCCCTCCCTCCCCCGCCCACGTGACCCGGGGCGGCCGCGCGCCGGCTCGGCCCCCCGCGCAAGCGGCGATGGCGGCGGCGGCGGGAGCTGCAGCGGCGGCGGCCGCCGAGGTGCGGAAGGGGAGGGGGAGAGGCGGGTGCATGCCCGCGCGCGCGCCCGGGGGAAGCGCGCGCCCGTGCAATGCTCCGGGGGTGCAACGGGGCCGGGGGGCCCGGGCGGGACTTGCAGCAATCCGGAGGGCCAGCACCGGGGGCGGATGAGGGGACCAGGGGGTGGGAGGTGGGGGGAGTGGGCACGGAGGCGCGCATGCAGCCGCCGGCTGCCCCCGAGTGGGCGGCGAGCGCCGGGGCCCCGGGAACACGCGCGAGGGGCACGAGGGGCCGTCCACCGGGCTGGGGCGCAGCGGGCGCAGGAGGGGTTGGTGCCCGGGGTCCCCGCGGCCTGGGGGACAAAGGGGGAGCGGCGCGTGCAGCCGGGAGGAGGGGGCGGGGCCGGGGCGCGGAGGCCCCGCCCCCTCCCCCTCCTCTCTTCTCGGCCCCTGAGATGCGGGGTCTACCCAGAGGGAGGGGGCTGCTGAGGGCCCGGGGGAGGGGTCGTGCGGCCCCTCCGGGCAGCCGAAGCCGCGGAAGGGGGGGCCCCCATAGAGGAAGAGGTAGGCCCCGGAGCCTACTCTCTCTTCCCAGGGCTCAAGCGTCCTGGGCGCCCCAACTTCCTACCGGACTGACCAGTCCTCCTATCCCTTGTGTCCCCTCCCAGGGGGAGGCCCCCGCTGAGATGGGGGCGCTGGTGCTGGAGAAGGAGCCCAGAGGAGCTACCGAGAGAGGTGAGTACGGCAGAAACGGGCCCAGTTAAGACTTTCACCTCCCCCAACACGGGATCTCCTGAGCCCTTGGCCCGAACTTTTTTTTTCCTTTACAGTTCATGGCTCTTTGGGGGACACCCCTCGTAGTGAGGAGGCCCTCCCCAAGGCCAACCCTGACTCCCTGGAACCTGCTGGCCCCTCATCCCCAGCCTCTGTCACAGTCACCGTCGGCGATGAGGGAGCTGACACTCCTATAGGGGCCACACCTCTCATTGGGGATGAACCCGAGAATCTCGAGGGAGATGGGGACCTCCATGGGGGACGCATCCTGCTGGGTGAGAGGCCAGGGAGTCTAGGGGGGTGAGGTGAGGTATCCTCAGGTTCTGCCTTCCCTCTTATCTTGCTTCCTGCCTGCCTGTCTGTCTTCCAGGCCATGCCACAAAGTCATTCCCGTCTTCCCCTAGCAAGGGGGGTGCCTGTCCCAGCAGAGCCAAAATGTCAATGACTGGGGCTGGAAAATCACCCCCATCAGTCCAGAGTTTGGCTATGAGGCTGCTGAGTATGCCGGGGGCCCAGGGGGCAGCAGCAGCAGCAATACCTGAACCCCCTCCAGCCACAGCCAGCCCAGAGGGGCAGCCCAAGGTCCATCGAGCCAGGAAGACCATGTCTAAACCCGGAAACGGACAGGTGAGGCTTAGGAGGAGGGGTGGGGATGGGGTGGGAGAGACAAGATAATCAATATAAGGCCCCTGTGAGCTGCATTTTCAGTTTGGCTTCAGACCTTTTCTTATCCAATCACGGCTTCACATGTTTACCAAGAGGCTACTGTGTGTCAAATTCTGGACTAAGGCTTCATATGTGAACAGACAGACAGGTTTCTGTCTTCCCCAGGTTTACATTCTGGAGGGCGGGTGTAGAAGATGCAGATGTTAAAGCCTTAATTAGGTAGTTAATGTCTTAATTACTCTTATGATAATGACTATCTAAAGAAACTTCAAACCACTTTTCCTTTCTACCTCCAAGCAAAAGTCCCACGGGAATGCCTCCCTCTCTTCTTTCAAACTGTCCCTGCTGTTTTACTGTGCATCTCTATAGGGAGGGAGCTGAAGGACACAGAAGTGATAGAGGAAGGAAATGACAAGGGCCCTAGAATCTCAGAAGCTTTACGATGATGTTTTTAGGGCTCTTGGTATCATGTTCTGGGCATGGTTTAGGTAGCTTTGGTCAAGGCCTTTTGTTTTCTCATCTGGAAAGTGGGGAGAAAGGGCCTGCTTCTGAGTGCTCGAAGAATTAACTGAGTGTTCCATGTGGGATGTGCTTGGCAATTCTTGTTCTTGCCACTGGAGCTTGGGTGGCAGGTTTGAAGGTGTGGCTCACCACCCACCCCACCCCCCAAACCTGGGGTGCTACGCTAATCCACAGGGAACCATAGATGCTCCCTGACCCTAAGTGTCCTCCCTCTTGGCCCCCAGCCCCCAGTCCCCGAGAAGCGGCCCCCTGAAGTGCAGCATTTCCGCATGAGCGATGACGTGCACTCGCTGGGGAAGGTGACCTCAGGTCAGTCCTACCCCCACCCCACCCGCCTGCAGCTCGCTTTGGCCTGTCCAAAGGGTTTCGAGTACAGGCCTCACTCCTTTCCCTCTCTCCTTCCAGACGTGGCCAAAAGGAGGAAGCTGAACTCAGGAGGTGGCCTGGTGAGCCAGGAGAGGCAGAGAACAGGGCCTCTCCATTGGGGGGGGGGCTCCATCTCACCCTGGAGGAAGATGGGGTTGTGAGGAAGTGCCAGCAGCTTCAATTTTTTTTTTTTTTTTTTTTAACCTTTTTCTAGTCGGAGGAGTTGGGTTCTGCACGGGGTTCAGGAGATGTGTCCCTGGAGAAGGGCGACCCCGGGTCCCTGGAGGAGTGGGAGACGGTGGTGGGGGATGACTTCAGCCTCTACTACGATTCCTACTCTGTGGATGAGCGAGTGGACTCGGACAGCAAGGTGAGGGAGCTGACCGCCCTCCCGCCCACGCTCCCCCACATCCAGGGCCCTCTCTTCAATCTTTCCTGCCCCTTTTTTTTCTCCCTTTTTCTGAACACCCGCTAATTCACCGCCCCAAAATATCTAGAATTTATTCCAGTGCGTGCTCTATGCTGCATCCATCCGCTTGCTCCTCTCCAGTGAAAGTCACCACCTCAGCCTTTGGGTTTAACATCCCATTTATGGTTTATTTGTCCTTCGTTTGCTTGTTTATTCCTTTGCTCCTTGTTTGGTTTTATTTCACATGTGTGTTTGGCTATGCGACATAATGCTTCATCTGGCTTGTTTTGCTTTTTGTTTGTTTTGTCATGGCAACATGCAGATACACACAAAAGAATAGAATAGGGAGCCCACCCCGCCCCAGTAGCCATCACCCAGCTTCAAGGATTATCGATACACAGCCAGTCTTGAATCATCCATTCCTCTTCCAACACACACATCTGCTGGATTGTTTCAGAGCAGATCCAAGACACCATATCATTGTATCTGGAAATACTTCCGGAAGTTCCCATCATGGCTCAGCAGTTAACAAACCCAACTAGCATCCATGAGGGAGAGGGTTCGATCCCTGGCCTCGCTTAGTGGGTTAAGGATCCGGCGATGCCGTGAGCTGTGGTGTAGGTGGCAGACTCAGCTCGGATCCTGCATTGCTATGGCTCTGGCATAGCACTACAGCTCCAATTGGACCCCTAGCCTGGGAAGCTCCATATGCTGTGGGTGCGACCCTAAAAAAGACGAAAAAAAAAGAAATATGTTTCCATACGTATTTCTAAACATTAGAGCTCTTTTTTTAAAAACATCCCTGCATTACCCTTTTCACACCAAAAAAAAATTTACAAATGATTCCTTAATATCTTGCTACTAGTCAGTCTTCACATTTTTTTCATCTATTTCATAAATGGGATTTTTATTTGTCAACATTCGCATGAGGTCCACGCTTTTTTTTAGGTCTCTTTACGTATAGGTTCCTTTCTTTCTAAAAAAAAAAAAAAAAAAGGTGGTGCCATAAGTGTGATCCTAAAAAGTAAAAAAAAAAAAAATTTTCTATTTATTTGTTTGAAGAAACTGAGTTCTGCTCATTTAGGAGCTGGCTGATTGGGCAAGGGTTGACACGTGATTCTGCTATTTCTTTTTGTCTTTTTGCAATTTCTTGGGCTGCTCCCTCGGCATATGGAGGTTCTCCAGCTAGGGGTCAAATCGGAGCTGTAGCCACCGGCCTACGCCAGAGCCACAGCAACATGGGATCCGAGCCGCGTCTGCAACCTACACCACAGCTCACGGCAACCCAGATGGTTAACCCACTGAGCAAGGGCAGGGACCGAACCTGCAACCTCATGGTTCCTAGTCGGATTCCTTAACCACTGAGCCACAACTGGAACTCCCTCTGTTGACTATTTCTTACAGACAGCTAGACCTGTGATCAGCTTCAGATGCCCTTTCTTTTTTTTTTTTTTTTTCAGGACTTGCTAGTTGGTGCAGGTGCCTCCTGTTCCCTCACACCAGGTGTGGAACATTGGGTTTTTTAGTAGTGACATTAAGAGCGATCAGTGGATTCAGATGATGTCCGTCTGACTTGATTGATAAAGAGTTTCTAATTGGGTTTTCATCTAGTGTTTTCAGTCTTGCCTATTCATGAACGTTTTTAGAAAGAGTGTATTATCCATTTGTTGTTTGAAACGTACTTTTTTTTTTTCCCTGCTTAATGTTGTGTTTGTTACTAAGGCACGTGTTGCATGTCACCGCAGTACCTTATTTGTCATTACTGTATAGTGTTTGATACCTTCTCCCTTTATTCAGCCTTTTTCTTCCTTTCCTACCCGCACTCACCTCCTCCAGGAAGCCATTCTTGGGGCGTCGTTTTCTCGATACCCCCTCCTTCTGAGTCCTGGGGGTCAGCCAAGGCCCGCTCTGCCTCTCTCCCAGGTCCCTCCCAGGAGAGGGCTGTGGCCTGGGGAGGTCACTCTTTGTTCAGCCCTGCTTTGCCTCTCTTCCAGTCTGAGGTTGAAGCTCTGGCTGAACAGCTGAGTGAGGAGGAGGAAGAAGAGGAGGAGGAAGAGGAGGAGGAGGAGGAGGAGGAGGAAGAAGAGGAGGAGGAGGAGGAAGATGAAGAGTCAGGGAATCAGTCGGACAGGGTAGGAGCTGGAGGCTGGTGTACAGTGGAGCCGGGGCTGCCAACCTCGGCTCTGAGTCCTCAGAGGACAGGGCTGCAGGCTAGGGGCCGGTCTCTCTGACGCTCTGCCTCCTCCCCAGAGCGGTTCCAGCGGCCGGCGCAAAGCCAAGAAGAAGTGGCGGAAGGACAGTCCGTGGGTGAAGCCGTCACGGAAACGGCGGAAGCGGGAGCCTCCGAGGGCCAAAGAGCCACGAGGTGAGGAGGCTCCTCTGCTTTGGGGTCCCCTCCTCCAGCCCCTTCCCGGCCCGCAGAGAGCGTGCATGCACACACACGCTCAGCATGCACGCCCGCATGTACCCACGCGTCCAGGCACCTGTGAGCTCGCACTCTCACTCTCTCTGTCTCTGTGTCAGGAGTGAATGGTGTGGGCTCCTCAGGCCCCAGTGAGTACATGGAGGTCCCTCTGGGGTCCCTGGAGCTGCCCAGCGAGGGGACCCTCTCTCCCAACCACGCTGGTAATTGCCAATTGCCGGGATAGGGAGCCACTAGGGGGCGCCCTCAGGGCAGGAGGGAATGGGGAGGAGGGGAACCCCGCTGGAGCGGGAGTGTCCACAGCCAGACTTCGGGGGTTCTGGAGCATGGAGGGAAAGTCAGGGCAGGGGTAAGAGGCCCCCTGAGGGGTCCCGGTGGGTGAGGGGCCGGGCCTCCCCCAGCTCCTTTTTTCCTCCATCCAAGGCGTGTCCAATGACACATCCTCCCTGGAGACAGAGCGAGGGTTTGAGGAGTTGCCCCTCTGCAGCTGCCGCATGGAGGCACCCAAGATAGACCGCATCAGTGAGAGAGCGGGGCACAAGTGCATGGCCACGGAGAGTGTGGATGGAGAGGTGGGCCTGGGGGCTGCTAGGCGAGATGCCCGGGGTTCAGCCCCAGCCCCCAGCCCCCAGCCTCACCTCTTCTCACCCGGCCTCACTGCCCATAGCTATCGGGCTGTAACGCCGCGATCCTCAAGCGGGAGACCATGAGACCATCGAGCCGCGTGGCCCTGATGGTGCTCTGTGAGACCCACCGCGCCCGCATGGTCAAACACCACTGCTGCCCAGGCTGTGGCTACTTCTGTACGGCGGTGAGTCACCTGTGGGGCAGGTGGGCGGTGTGCCCCACGGAGGCTGGGCTCCAGGGGCCTGACCGCATTGTTCCCCTGCCCCCAGGGCACCTTCCTGGAGTGCCACCCCGACTTCCGAGTGGCCCACCGCTTCCACAAGGCCTGCGTGTCCCAGCTCAACGGGATGGTCTTCTGTCCCCACTGTGGGGAGGACGCATCTGAGGCCCAAGAGGTGACCATCCCCCGGGGGGATGGGGTGACCCCACCAGCGGGCACTGCAGCCCCCGCCCCCCCACCCCTGGCCCAGGATGCCCCCGGGAGAGCGGACACTTCCCAGCCCAGGTACTGGCCTCGCCCTTCCCTTGTTCCCGTTCCCCGCCCCGTCCCGGTCTCCCCTAGACATCCGCACCTTCTCCCACAGCGCCCGGATGCGAGGTCACGGGGAGCCCCGGCGGCCCCCCTGCGACCCCCTGGCTGACACCATCGACAGCTCGGGGCCCTCCCTCACCCTGCCCAGTGGAGGCTGCCTCTCAGCTGTGGGGCTGCCACCTGGGCCAGGCCGGGAGGCCCTGGAGAAGGCACTGGTCATCCAGGAGTCGGAGAGGTGAGTAGGGGTCGCTGTCGGGCACAGCAACTAGGACTGGGGCTGAAAGGCGGACGTGCAGGTGCCGGGGCTGATGCTCGAATCTTGAGGAGCCCACCCCTCTCTCTCCCTCACCTTGGCAGGCGGAAGAAACTCCGTTTCCACCCCCGGCAGCTGTACCTGTCAGTGAAGCAGGGCGAGCTGCAGAAGGTGATCCTGATGCTGTGTGAGTGTTTTGCTCATTCGTTCAAGCAAACCTTGCTTGAGCATCCGTCATGTGTCAGACACCGGGCTCGGGGTCGGGGGAGCGAGGCAGTGACATACATCATCCTTGCCCTGAGGGACACAGACACAGATAACCCGTGGTGGTGGCGACTGTGGTGGCAAGGGATGCCGAGGCTCTAGGTCCTTTTCTGAGTGTTGGTGGTGGTTTGCTGACTTCAGTTTTCCCACTGGAGGCCCAGAGAGGATAACTGCCTCACCCAGTGCGCAGCGGCACTAAGGCCCAGGGGTGGGGCTCTTAACCTCTCATCTCTGTTAAGTGCTGAGGTGGAGGCGAGCACCAGGGAGGCCCAAGAGGGGCCTCCCCCAGGCTGGGGCCGTGAGAAGCCTTCCTGGAGGAGGAGTCCCTGGCCCCTGAGCTTGCTTACCACTTGTCCCTCCCTCTCCCGGTGTGGTGGGCGCTCCCTGCAGTGGACAACCTGGACCCCAACTTCCAGAGCGACCAGCAGAGCAAGCGCACGCCCCTGCACGCGGCCGCCCAGAAGGGCTCAGTGGAGATCTGCCACGTGCTGCTGCAGGTCAGCGCGCCCGGGCCCTCTGCCTCACAGACTGCGTCTTGGATCCCCTCCCCTGGCCAGCCCCTCCCTGGTGCCAACCCGCGTGCCCCCCTCCTTGCAGGCTGGAGCCAACATCAACGCAGTGGACAAGCAGCAGCGGACGCCGCTGATGGAGGCTGTGGTGAACAACCACCTGGAGGTGGCTCGTTACATGGTGCAGCGCGGCGGCTGCGTCTACAGCAAGGTGTGCGGCCCGGCCGGCCGGGGCCCAGCTCAGGGACCAGGTTTGAGGTGCCAGCCAGAGGGCTCATCTGCCCACATCTTCCTCAGGAGGAAGACGGCTCCACCTGCCTCCACCACGCAGCCAAAATTGGGAATCTGGAGATGGTGAGCCTGCTGCTCAGCACGGGTCAGGTGGACGTCAACGCCCAGGTTAGCGGCCTGACTTCCCGCCAAGCCTCCTACAGTCCTTGGCTCAGCCTCGGGCCAGGACCCCTTTGTCCTGGGTCTGACCTCTGGCCCTTCCCCTGCATTTCACCCTGTTCCAGTCTGCCCCCACCTCCTCTCTCCCTTCATTTGTATTTCTCATCACTCTTTTCTGTTTTTTCTTTATCTTTATCCATGTTCAAAATGAGTCACTGCCTTCATCTCTGCAACTGTCCAATGAGATTTCCTTATTATTAACTCTTGTTTTTCACATGTTGGATGTGTTTTATTATTCTTCCTTTTTTTAATTTTTTTTATTTTTGGCCACACCTATGGCATGCAGAAGTTCTGGGGCCAGGGAACAAACCTGCGCCACCGCAGTAACCAGAGCCACACAGCAGTGACACCACCAGATCTGCTAGGCCACCATGGAACTCTTAGGTCATTTTTCTTGATCTGTGAATTTTTCCATTCTCTGTCCAGGAGAAGCCCCTCAAAGTAGGCACCTGTGGCTTTTGAATATGACCCGGCAGCCTTCGAGGGCTCCCTTGTCAGCACCTATTCTACCCTAGATTCAGAATCTACCGTTTCTCTAAGAAACTCTGGTTCCTTTAAATGGGAAATATTTTGGAGCTCCCTAGTGGCCTATGGGTTAAGGATCCAGTGTTGTCATTGCTGTGGTGTGGGGATTGATTCCCAGCCCTGGAACTTCTGCATGCCTTGGGTGAGACCTAATTAATTAATTAAAAATAAATGGGAGGAGTTCCTATTGTGGTGTGGCGGAAACGAATCCAACTGGTATCCATGAGGATGCGGGTTCCATCCCTGGCCTTGCTCAGTGCTGTCGGGGATCTGATATTGCTGAGAGCTGTGGTGTAGGTTGCAGATGGTGGCATGGATCCCGTGTTGCTCTGACTGTGGTGTAGACCAGCAGCTGTATGCCACGATGGGTGTGGCCCTAAATAGCAGTAGATAAATAATAAATAAATAAGTGGAAATGTTTTTTAGAGACTATGATTTGTCTACCTTGAGATGGTCAGTGGCAGACCTAGTAAAGATGTATTTTTTAATTTATTTTATTGTCTTTTAGGGCCGCACCTGTGGCATATGGAGGTTTCCATGCTAAGAGTCAAATCAGAGCTTATAGCCGGCCTACACCACAGCCAAAGCAACTCAGGATCCTAGCCACATTTGCGACCCACACCACAGCTCACAGCAACGCTGGATCTTTAACCCACTGAGTGAAGCCAGGGATCAAACCCACGTCCTCCTGGATAGTAGTCAGGCTCCTTAACTGCTGAGCCACAACGGGAACTCCAAGATGTATTTTTTTAGAAAGAAAAATTATTTCACAGCCGTGAGTGGTAGACACTACTAGTCCCAAGTTGTAAATGAGGAAACAGCCCCAGAGACTTGCCCAGGGTCCTGCAGCCTGTGATTGGTGGAAGCAGGACTCTGAGCCCGAGTCTAGCTGCGGAGCCCGTGCTCTCGCCTGCACGCTGCTCAGATGGGCAGGGCTGGGGCTGCCTCTCCACCTGCCTCCTTCCCCACATCCGCCCCCACAGGACAGCGGGGGCTGGACGCCCATCATCTGGGCTGCGGAGCACAAGCACATCGAGGTGATCCGCATGCTGCTGACACGGGGCGCCGACGTCACCCTCACAGACAACGTGAGAGAGAGTACGGTCAGGATGGGGGAGCAGGGCACAGGATGGGGTTCCAGGGCTCACTGCCTGGCCCCACCTTCCCCCCAGGAGGAGAACATCTGCCTGCACTGGGCCTCCTTCACCGGCAGCGCCGCCATCGCCGAGGTCCTCCTGAACGCCCGCTGTGACCTCCATGCTGTCAACTACCACGGGGACACGCCGCTGCACATCGCAGCCCGGGAGAGCTACCACGACTGCGTGCTGTGGGGCCCCCCTCCCCGCTCCCCCAGACCTGGACACCCCCTGCCACCTCTCAGGGCCCCGACCCCACGGGCTTCCTGTCCACGTCTAGGTTGTTCCTGTCTCGAGGGGCCAACCCTGAGCTGCGGAACAAGGAGGGGGACACGGCGTGGGACCTGACCCCTGAGCGCTCCGACGTGTGGTTTGCACTCCAGCTCAACCGCAAGCTTCGGCTCGGGGTGGGAAACCGGGCCATTCGCACTGAGAAGATCATCTGCCGGTGAGCCTGGGCTATCTGCCCCAGAGTCACCACCACCCCCTCCGCAGGCCCCACTGAGTCCCCAGAAACATCATACACACACACAAACGCATGCACGCACACACGCATGCTACCAGATACAGCAAATAAAAGAATGTCCAGTTAAGTCAGAATCTCAGATGAGGAGTTCCCATCGTGGCTCAGTGGTTAACAAAACCATCTAGTACCCATGAGGACTCGGGTTCAATCCCTGGCCTCGCTCAGTGGCTTAAGGATGCGGCATTGGAATGAGCTGTGGTGTAGATCGAAGACTCGGCTTGGATCCCACGTTGTTGTGGTTGTGGTGTAGGCTGGCAGCTACAGCTCCAGTTCCACCCCTAGCCTGGGAACCTCCATATGCCATGGGTGCAGGCAGCCCTAAAGAAACAAAAACAAACAAAAAAAAGAATTTCAGATGAAAAACACATAGTTTTTTAGTTTGAAAGTGTCCCATGTAGGAATTCCCATTGTGGCTCAATGGGTAAAGAGCCCCACATAGTGTCCATGAGGATCCGGGTTCCATCCCTGACCTCACTCAGTGGGTTAAGGATCTGGTGTTGCCTTGAGCAGTGGTGTAGGTCGCAGATGTGCCTCAGATCCAGCGTAGCTGTGGTATAGGCCAGTGGCTGCTGTTCCAGTTTGACCCCTAGCCCGGGAACCTCCATATGCCACAGCTGTGGCCGTAAAAAGAAGGGGGGGAAAAAGAAAGTGTCCCATGTGGTATTTGAGACATGCCTATCCCAAAAAAACTTTTATCTGAAATTCAAATTTAACTGAGTGTCCTGCGTTTTTATCTGGGAACCTTACTCCCCACACTCTGTCGAACCCCTGGAACCACACTCTTCCCTCCCCCAGCCCTCTCCTGGCACCTCTGGGAGCCCTCACCCCTCGCTCTAGCCACCCAGCCCCATCTCCCCTCTTGCCAGGGACGTGGCCCGGGGCTATGAGAACGTGCCCATTCCCTGTGTCAACGGGGTGGACAGCGAGCCGTGCCCCGAGGATTACAAGTACATCTCGGAGAACTGCGAGACGTCCACCATGAACATCGACCGCAACATCACGCACCTGCAGGTGAGCTCGGGGCCCTGGGCCCTCCCAGAGGGACGCCAGAGCCTCCGGGTACAGCTGGGCATGGCGCAGGCCACCAGGGGCTCCTGGCCAAGGTGTTGGGCCTGAAAGGGAGCTCCGGCGAGGGCTCGCATCCTCCCGGGGAAGGGGTCCTTTTTGTAGGACACATGAAGGTGTCTCGGGGCACACGGTAGCCCTGGAGACACCCCCATCGGCAACACTTTGACTCCCCCTCACCCCGGACCCACCGCCATCACTCTCCTGCAATGCGGACCCTAGAGAGAGCACAGCCGTTGGGGGGCAGGGAGCACTGGAAGCTGAGGGGCCCAGGTGGGTTCTGAGGGCGAACTCACCCTGCCTTCCGCCCCAGCACTGCACGTGTGTGGACGACTGCTCCAGCTCCAACTGCCTGTGCGGCCAGCTCAGCATCCGCTGCTGGTATGACAAGGTATGTGCCCTCGCCCCGGCTCCTCCCCTCCTTCGTAGGAGATGCCCCCGCCCCCAACTCCCCGGGACCTTTACCCTCACCTCCTAACCTGTGGGGGACGCGACCGAGAGGGCAGGGCAAGACCTGGGATTTCCAGGATGCCGCTGGGACAGAAACGGGCCTGGCCCAGGTATATGCAAATCCAGGGCAATGGTTGTGTGTTTCCTGTTCAGTGACGTCAGAGCATGTGTGGCCTCCCCACCCCTGCCCAGCCTCCCTGTGCCTGGATTGGTGGGGTTTTCTGTGAAATCTTAGGAAGCCTGGGCAGTTGAGGTGGGCACCACACAGAGACCGCTGTTGTCCCCTCCCTCGGCCCCAGGATGGGCGGCTGCTGCAGGAATTTAACAAGATCGAGCCCCCGCTGATTTTTGAGTGTAACCAGGCGTGCTCCTGCTGGAGAAACTGCAAGAATCGCGTAGTGCAGAGCGGCATCAAGTGAGGCCCCTCCTGTGGCCCCACCCCCTGCCCCTTCCTCCTGTCCCTCCCTCGGGGTGCTTCCGGGTCACTCCACCCACTGTCACCCTTTCTCCCATCCCCAGGGTGCGACTGCAGCTCTACCGAACAGCCAAGATGGGCTGGGGGGTCCGCGCCCTGCAGACCATTCCCCAGGGGACTTTTATATGCGAGTGAGTGGTGGGGAGGGGGTGCTTTGGCTCCTGGAGGGTGGAGCTGGGTGCAGGGCTTTCCTCCCCCCCCCCCTTTTTTATTTTATGGCTGCACTTGCTATAGATGGAAGTTCCTGGGCAAGGAAAGGAATCTGAGCCCCAGCTGTGACATGTGCAGCTGGAGCTGTGCTGGATTCTTTAACCCACTGCACCCGACCCAGAATTGAACCCAAGCCTCTGCAGTTGGATTCTTAACTTACTGCACCACAGCGGGAGCTCCCTGCCCTCCTCCTTGATGGGTCCCACCTCTTCTGCTGCCCCGTCCCCACACCTCCACTCTGCCCCAACTACAGTGCCTGCATCTGCCCTCCCTCCTGTGCCTTCCCCTTTGGTGTATCTCTGAGCCTTGCACTCCCTCTCCCCTACCCTTCCCAACTGGGGAAAGCCCCAGTTTTGGAGACAGACAGACTTAGGTTTAAGCCCCACCCTGCCGCTAGGTGTCCTTGGCAAAGTTTCTTAACCTCTCTGAGCCTTACTTGTCTGCAAAATGGAGGTGGTCATAGCTCCCTTTCTGTCTAGCTCCTTGGAGGCCTCAGGTCCCTCCGTCCATCAGGTCTTTCTCTTCTCAGCATCTGTAACCTCCCCCTTTCCTGTGGCTCTTAGTCCATGGACTTCACATTGAACGTAGATCCTCTTTGGCCTTTAAAACAATTCAGCCCCATTTGCCTATGTAAGAGACCATTAATTTATACCCTGCGTTACTTTTTTTTTTTTTCTTCTCTTGCTGTGCCCACAGCTTGTGGAAGTTCCCAGACTCAGGGATCAAACCCACAGCATAGCCGTCGCCCCTGCTGCAGCAGTAACAACACCAGATCCTTAACCACTAGGCCACCAGGGAACTCCCATGTTCGCCTGCATTTTGGCTTCACTCCCGCCCACATCCGCCTTTACCCTTTCCCTCTGCCTCTCCGTGTGTCTCAGTGCTCCTCCTCCTCCTGCCGTCTGCCACCCCTGATGGCTCCCATGACACCGTCCTCACCTACTTGCCATCCATCCATCCTTCCTCTTCACTCTGCTTTCCACAGCTCCTCACCGCCCCCCAGGTCCTCACATTTCTGTGGACCCGTCCCTTCCAATAGCCCTCAGCCCGGAACCGCCCCTGCCTGCGGGGTGACTCCTAGTCTCCAAACCTCCAGTGTCTCCAGCTGAAGAGATTTCCTCACCCAGGCCGCCCCCAGACACTGATCCCTTTGCCGCAGCAGCCCTTCCCTCTAACACCCACTGCTGCTTCCCCAGCTCAGCCCTGGCCTCAGGCTGTCGTCCTGCCTGTTGTCCTGGCTGTCTGGTGGGGACCCCAGCTGGCAGGAGTGTGTCCTGTGTGTACCCTCACATGCCTGCGTCCCTTGTTCCTCCTCTTGATCCCCCGCCTGGATAGGGGCTTCCCACGCCTCCCCCCCCAGACAATGTGCCCTGTCCTCGGGACCCCATGTGCCTTGCCCACCCGAGCCCCAGCCGTGCTGATCTGTGAGATTCATGGACAGTGACTGGGGCAGCTGACAGGCAGCAGGAGAGGAGTTGTGGGGTTGTGAGGCGAGACAGCCCAGAGCCTGTTCCCAGGAACCCCCCCTCAACCCCGGCACCACCACCTCCTGCCCACAGGTATGTGGGAGAGCTGATCTCTGATGCCGAGGCTGACGTGAGAGAGGATGATTCTTATCTCTTCGACTTGGACAACAAGGTGGGCGGGAGACCCCTCCATCACCTCCTCTCCGCCAGCAGATGGAAACTGGAAGGGGCCTCGGGCCGTCGGTGGGCTCGAGGGGTGGTGGGTGGTGGATGTGCTGACTGCCGCCCTCCCCTCAGGATGGAGAAGTCTACTGCATCGATGCCCGTTACTACGGCAACATCAGCCGCTTCATCAACCACTTGTGTGACCCCAACATCATCCCCGTCCGGGTCTTCATGCTACACCAAGACCTGCGATTTCCGCGCATTGCCTTCTTCAGTTCACGAGACATCCGGACCGGGGAGGAGCTGGGGTGAGGCAGCCTGGGACGCGGCCATGGGTGTGGGAGGGGCAGCCGGCCCGGGACCAGAGCAGGAAGGCTGGAGAGTGCCTGCTCTCCAGGCACGGATTAGAGCAGAGCTTCTCCGAAACGGGCCATAAACAGAGTCCCAAGCCGCACAGGTTTTGAGTCAGTAGGTTTGGGATGAGGCCCAAGAGTCCTCATTCCTAACAAGCTCCTGGGCAGCGCTGGGGCTGTAGGTGCAGAGAGCATAGGAGGGCTCAGAGCCCAGCAGAAGATGGGGACAGATGCTTCGGAGTGGGTCTGGGTCCCACAGACCGCCTGTGCTCCCCTGACAGGTTTGACTATGGTGACCGCTTCTGGGACATCAAAAGCAAATATTTCACCTGCCAGTGTGGCTCTGAGAAGTGCAAGCACTCAGCGGAGGCCATCGCCCTGGAGCAGAGCCGCCTGGCCCGCCTGGACCCCCACCCCGAGCTGCTGCCCGAGCTCAGCTCCTTGCCCCCCGTCAACCCCTGAGAGTGGACCACACACACCCCTCCCTACCCCAGGACGGCCACCAACTCAGCAGCCACCTCTGCCGCTTGCTGCCCACAGCCCACACCTGGGGGTGCCACAGTCTCCTGTCCCTGCACCCCTCCACACATTCCTCAGCCAGAAATCCCCGCCAGGCCCTGGAGGTCTGACAGCCCCTCTCTCCCAGAGCTGGTTCCTCCCTGGGAGAGTGACTTCAGGGCTGGCCACCCCCCTGTTCCCCATCCTTAGCTGAAGTTTGATGAATTGAAATTGGGGCCCTATGCTAACTGGTTTCCTTTGTTCTCAATAAATGTTGGGTTTGTAATAAGCCGAGGGGTTGCAGCCAGAGGGATCGTGGGTGCGAGGGGCAGGTGAGGATGGGAAGCAGGCCGGGCAGGTGTGCCTGGTGTGGCTGGTGCGGCTAGCCGCCCGGGGGAGGGGCAGGGGGTGACCGGGTGCAGGATCTCTGCTCAAGGCCAAATCTCATCTGGACACTTAATCTTTTGCGGGAGGGTGTGGGCGGGAGTGTACAACCAGTGAGGAAGTTGGCAAAATTGAGGGTTTTCTTAGAGCGTGCGGGAGTCCTTCAGGTCGTGGTCCTTGAGGCCTGAGCAAGTAGCCTTGACCTGACCCCATCCCAGGCTCGCCTTCCAGCTCAGAGTCAAGTAGGAGGAACTAGAGTGTGTCAGGGACCACAGGCAGGGGTGGGGCTGTGACGTGCCAGAGGGAGGGCGGGGCAGGTGGCAGGTGAGCTGCCAGGTCTCCCAGGCTCCAATCACTCCGGAGACTGAGCCATGGGGGAAAAACAGGACCCAGACAAGGCCTACGGTGAGGCTGGGGCCAGGCTGGGATGGGGGCTCGGGCTCCAGTGAGGAAAGGGAGAGCTACACTGGGAATGGGGAGGGGGGCGCGGTGCTGGGGTCGCTCCAAGGAGTGGAGCTGAGGGGAGCCGTAGTCCCAGAGGGGAGGGCCCAGGAAATGAGCTGATGGAAGAAGGTCCTGGGAGGAGGACGGGGTTCTGGGGCTGGGAGCCATGGCTGGGGAGCCTTCCCGGAGTGCATCTGGGGTCCCTGGGAGGAGGGGGTGCTATCAGCCCTGGACTCTGGTTCTCTGGAGGCAGGGCCCTGGGAAGCAGAGCCTGAACCGGAAGGAGGCAGGGACAGGGTCCTGAGGAGGGGAAGGGGCTCAGGCTGGGGGTGTCAGGTGCTGCAGAGCCTGGGAGGGGTGAGCTGGGGTCTAGGCAGCTGTCAGGAGAAGCAGCTGCGGTCCCCAAGAGGAGGAGGAGTTTCGGCCTGGACTCTGGGTCTCTGAGGGGACAGGGTGCTGGGGGTCCCTCTGAGGAGCTGGGGCTGCAGATCTTGGTGGAGAGGGGGCTGGGGGCCTGTCTCGAGGGTCTCTGTTAGGAGGGTGTACACAGAGGAATGGGGAGCAGCACCTGCTGAGGGTCCTCTGCAGGGTAAGGCCTGAGGAAAGGGAGCAGGGAGCCTGTCTCCAGAATCTGTGAGGAACAAGGCTGGGAGGCTGCCCAGGGGTCCCCAGGCCTGGGGTTGGGGGGCGGGAGTCTGAAGGGAGAGGACACTGGGACACCTGTGAGCATCGAAGGCTAGGGGGTTGCCTGCCGAGGCCCCCTGGGGTCTGGGGTTCTGAACTTCTCTCTGGAAAGAAGGGAACCCAAAGGAGGGGCCTCCCAGAAGCCTTCCTTGGTCCAAAGGGAATTAGGGGAGGGAGCAGTGAGGGCGCCTCGTAAGCTTCAGCTTCCCGGAGCGGCTTTGGGTCAATCATTGACATCATGTCCGAGAACCTTGGAGGGACAGAGTCCAGGGCACCAGGGACAATGGACCACACCCCATCCCAGCCCTCTGTCCTCCCTCCTCGATGCCCACAGGGGACCCTGGCTGCCTGGCCCCACCCCCTCTCTGTGTGTACTCAGGGAGGACCAGGAACAGGACGTGGCCCCAATCTCAACTGCCAGGCTCAGGTGTCACCGGGACTGCCCTCCCAGGGACTGACAGTAGCCTGGAGACCAGACCGAAGTCCTTTCGGGGTGGGGGTCTGCAGGGGCCCCTCCCCTCCCCGGGCCTTGGGGGAGTGGATGCCTTCGGTTCCAGTGTCTTTCCCCTTAGCTTGGGGCCGGGGGTAGAGGAAGGGGCTGGGGTCGATGCCGAAGGGGCTATGACCTCCCTGAAAAGCTCTGAATCTGCGCCCACAAGGATAGGGGTGTGAAAGCCACTGGGAAGGCTGAAGACAGCCCACACCCCAGCTGGAGGGAGACTCCGGAGCCAGGGTGGGGGAAGGAGATGAAGGCTATTTGCCTGGCGGCCTTGAGGTTCGAGCCATTAATGACCCATAAAGGCGGCCCTTTCCCCTCCCTCCAAGGCCGCCTGGCTGGAGTTCACAGTGAGCCGTGAGGCTGCTGACCAAGCTTTGATCCTAACGTTTCCTGTTCTCCTATTTCCCCTCCTCCCGGCCCTGCCCTAGTCCATCTCCCCCCAAACTCCTGAGGGCCAGGGAGGACCCCGGTGCATGGCAGATCCTGTGCGGGGAAAGGGTTGGAGGGACTGGAAATGGGGGGAGAGACCCCTCTCGATGCCTCACTCTCCACACCTCTCCCCACGCCCTTCAGGGAAACCAGCCAAGTATGACCCCTCCTTCCGAGGCCCCATCAGGAACAGGTGAGTTCTGGACACCGTGCTCCACCGGTGGGGGGCAGAGGCGGAGGGGGGAAGTAAGTGTCCTGGTTTTGCTTCTATTTGCTGAATATTGGTTAGAAATTTGTGGGGGAAACGCTTTTACGCAGGAGAGTGGCGGCCCTGGGGAAATTGCCTTGTCTAGAGGGGGCGCAAAGGGGCTTCTGGGAGCTGGTGATGTTCTTTCTGTGTCTTGACCTGGGAGCTGGCTACCCAGGCATATGCCCTTTGGGAAAATTTGTCCAGCCGAGCACTTACAAATTGTGCCCTTTCTGGTGTTAAATTTCAGAAGAAAGTTTACCCACCCAGAAAATTTTTTTCTTAAAAAATAAAATAACAGAGTTCCCGTTGCAGCTCAGAGGTAACAAACCCAACTAGGATCCATGAGGATGCAGGTTCAATCCCTGGCCTCACTAAGTGGGTTAAGGATCCGGCATTGCTGTGAGCTGCTGCGTAGGTGGTAGATGCAGCTCCGATCTGGCATTGCTGTGGCTGTGGTGCAGGCCTACAAATGCAGCTCTCACTCAGTCCCAAGCCTGGGAACTTCCATGTGCTTCGGGGACAGAGCTCAAAAGACAAAAATTTTAAAAATAAAATGGGGAGTTCCTGTTGTGGCTCAGTGAGTTAAAGACCCGATGTTGTCTTTGTGAGGATGCTGGTTCAATCCCTGGCCTCACTCAGTGGGTTAAGGATCTGGTGTTGCCATGGCTGCAGCTCCAATTTGACCCCTAGTCTGGGAATTTCCATATGCCACAGGTGCGGCCCCATAAAAATATATATAAAATACAATGAAACCTACCTCTTCCTACTTTCCAGTGTTCCCCAACTCTCCAAACCTTGGGTCCTCCAGACCATGCTCCCCCCAGCATCCTCTCCAAAGGTTTCCCCCATTTCTCTCCCAGGAGCTGCACGGATATCATCTGCTGTGTCCTCTTCTTTGTGTTCATTCTGGGTTACATTGCTGTGGGGCTTGTGGGTGAGTTCATGGCTGTGCAAAGCTGGGCCAGTGGCCGGGGGACATTACTGTCCCAGGGAGGGACCATGCCCATGGCTGTCCCCTCTGAAGCCCCTGCCTGCGTCCCCTCCAGGGATTTAACTGTGTGTCTCTGTCTCCAGCCTGG
Source organism: Sus scrofa (assembly GCF_054392235.1). Lineage (NCBI taxonomy): Eukaryota > Metazoa > Chordata > Mammalia > Artiodactyla > Suidae > Sus > Sus scrofa. The sequence goes on along the minus strand of NC_139389.1, from coordinate 28,186,226 downwards.
GTCTATGGAGACCCCCAGCAAGTCCTCTACCCCCGGAACTCTTCTGGGGCCTATTGCGGGATCGGGGAAAACAAGTGAGTATAAAGGCAGGAAGAAGGGGCAGGAGCGGGTGGGGCAGGGGACACTCCCCCCCAGTCTCCCTGAATCTCACCACTCCAGGCCACAACGAGCAGCCTCGACCCCTGCCTTCTGAGTGCCCCCCAGAGGCATTGTAGAGTCACGATTAAGTGCAGGGATTCTGGAGTCTAGAGATGGGCATTTGAATCCCCGTAGGAACTAAGTTCTGGTTTGTGATCTTGGGCAATGTACTCAGCCTCTCTGAGCTTTGATTTCCTCATCTGAAACACAAGGATGATTCCAGGAACCAAGCTTTCCGTCCTGGCCTGCAAGAAACATTCAATCAACATCAACACCTTGAACATTTCTATGGCGTGTATTACATGCCAGATAGACAGTGCCCTTTACACACCCAAACTTCACTGAAACCCTATGAGGTAGCTGCTATTATTTTACAGGTGATAGAACCAAGGCCGTGAGTGATTAAGTGACTTGCTCAAGCTCATAAAGCTGGGTGATGATTTGGCTCCAGAGTTCAAGCTCTAAATCATTTGTTACAAGTACCGATGCCCGGAGTTCCTGTTGTGGCTCAGTGGTTAACTAATCTGACTAGGAACCATGAGGTTTCAGGTTCGATCCCTGCCCTTGCTCAGTGGGTTAAGGATCCGACGTTGCCAGGAGCTGTGGTGTAGGTTGCAGATGTGGCTCGGATCCCGCATTGCTGTGGCTCTGGCGTAGGCTTGTGGCTACAGCTTCAATTCAACCCCTAGCCTGGGAACCTCCGTATGCCCGCAGGAACGGCCCTAGAAAAAAGGCAAAAAAAATAAAAAGAAGAAGTATCGATGCTGGAGTTCCTGTCGAGGCTCAGTGATTAACGAACCCGACTAGTATCCACAAGGATGCGGGTTTGATCCCTGGCCTTGCTCAAGGAGTTAAGCGTCTGGCATTGCCGTGAGCCGTGGTGTAGGTGGCAGATGCAGCTCAGCTCTGGCCTTGCTGTGGCTGTGGCATAGGCCGGCAGCTCCAGCTCCAATTCAACCCCTAGCTTGGGAAGCTTCATGTGCCGTGGGTGCAGCCCTAAAAAAAATGACAAAAAGACAAAAAAAAAAAAGAAGAAGAAGAAGAAGTGGCGATGCTGAGATGCCACATTCCTTGGGGAAATCTTTCAGGTGTCTCCTGTGCCTCCCCAGTTGGGCTGAGCTTCCTGAGGTCAGGAGCTGGGTGATGTGTGTCTGGACCGTGATGGGCCCGTTGCACATTTTAGGCACAGCCCTGGCCATCCCTTTCTTTTCCCCAAGACTTGACCAAGCCCTGACGCATACGCTTCCCTCTTTCCTGCAGAGATAAACCCTATCTCCTGTACTTCAACATCTTCAGCTGCGTCCTAACCACCAACATCATCGCGGTCGCCCAGAATGGTCTGGACTGCCCCACGCCCCAGGTCAGCGTCTGGGACCTGCCTCTGCTCCCATATCCCCCCTCCCACGAGGGGGAGGGTACCAGCCTCTCAGCACACTCTCTGCCCCCAGGTGTGTGTGTCCTCCTGCCCAGCGGTCTCATGGACCGTGGCAACAAACCAGCTCTCACAGACGGTTGGGCAGGTGTTCTACGCTGCAAACAGGAGCTTTTGTCTGCCAGGGGTGCCTGGGGACATGGTGAGCACTGCCCCCAAAGTCACATCCCCTGCTGTCGCCAGGGCGGGTCCATAATGCATGGGGGTGGGAGTCGGGTAGATGGTAAATGATCATCCTATTCTGTCTGTGTGTCTGTATGTCTCTCTGTCCCCCCCTCCAGCCAGTGCACCAAAGCCTGAGCCAGGAGCTCTGCCCCAGTTTCCTCCTCCCTTCCAGTCCAGGTGAGACACCACACTCTCTCCTCAGACCTCATCCTGTCTGGGATTTGTATTCCTTAATCAAGGAAACCAAGTTCAGACAGAATCAAGTCACACAGCTCGTCTGTGACAAAGTCAGAATGAGCACAGGTTTCCTTTTTCTCTCTGCTGCATGGTTGTCGTGCAGTCAGATCATAGTGCTTATTATGCACCTGCTGCCTGGATGCCAGGCATTGCGGACCCGCAAAGCGAGGGTGGAAACGCCACCTCATCCTGGGTGGGGAGATCAGGGCTGTTCACAACGAGACCGCATGAGATTCCCACGAGAGCACGTGGGGGCATGAACACAAGCTCACTGATGTGTAGATACAGGAACAGGCTGGAGAGAAGTTCACCCCAATGACTGTGGCTCGGCGGTGGGTTCACGGTTTGCCCTTTTTTTTTTTTTTTTTCTGTATGCTCTTCTTCCCAATTACAAATGTCATTTTTAATAGAAAATATTATAGTTAAAGGAGTTCCCATTGTGGAGCAGCGGAAATGAATCTGACTAGGAACCATGAGATTGCATGTTCAATCCCTGGCCTCTCTCAGTGGGTTAAGGATCTGGCGTTGCCATGAGCTTTGGTGTAGGTCGCAGATGCTGCTCGGATCTGGCATTGCTGTGGCTCTGGTGTGTAGGCTGGTGGCAACAGCTCCGATTCGACCCCTAGCCTGGGAACCTCCATATGCCGCACGTGCGGCCCTAAAAATCGGAAAATAAAGAGAGAGAGAGACAGTGAAGAAAGCTGGACTGGTCCTCTCAGGGCAGGGGTTCCCTTTCAGCTGTAGAATCAAGTGCAGCCTCTGAGGTGGGGCAGAGACCTTCTCACCCCCTCCCTCGGGGCCCTCGGGGGTGGGGGGGCAGAGACCTTCAAGGCAAAGCTCTGGGCCCTCCCACCCAGTGCCCTGTTCTTTCCCTCCAGCTCTGGGGCGTTGTTTTCCGTGGCCCAATAGCACTGTGCCCGAGGTCCCGGAGATCTCCAACACGTCCATCTCCCAGGGCATTAGGTGGGTACCCCCTGCCCCACATCTCTGCCCCCACCCCTTCCCACCCCCCCCATCTGACTCTGTCTCTCCCCAACAGTGGTCTTCTTGACAGCCTCAATGCCCGCGACATCAGCGTCAAGATCTTTGAAGACTTTGCCCAGTCCTGGTATTGGATTCTTGCGTGAGTCCCCAGATTCCCTTGCTTTCTCTCTCTCGTCCTTCCCGGCTCCCCGCCCTGACCCTCTGTCCCCTAGCCCACCTTTTGAGACAGAGGCTTTGGTTAGGAGAGGATGAGCCAGAGTTCAAAGTGTATCCCAAAACCAACAGTATTTGTAAGAGAAGAGTTCCCTTCATGGCTCAGCACTTAACAAACCCGACTAGGATCCATGAGGATGCGGGTTCGGTCCCTGGCCTCACTTTGTGGGTTAAGGATCCAGCATTGCCATGGGCTGTGGTGTAGATTGCAGAGGTGACTCGGATCCCATGTTGCTGTGGCTGTGATATAGGCTGCAGCTGCAGCTCCGATTCAACCCTTAGCCTGGGAACCTCCATAAGCTGGGGGTACAGCCCTAAAAAGAAAAAAAAAATTGTAAGAGAAAAGGCAAGGGTTCTGACCTGGGGGTGTTGGGGGTATGAGGAAAGGCATTTGGGGGCCTCTGAGAAGGGAAAGTTTTGGGGGATGTGGAGGGACCCTCGCCTACGTATGCTTCCCTGCCCACAGCGCCCTAGGCGTGGCTCTGGTCCTGAGCCTGCTGTTTGTCCTGCTTCTGCGCCTGGTGGCTGGGCCCCTGGTGTTCGTGCTGATCATAGGAGTGCTGGGGGTGCTGGCCTATGGCATCTACCACTGCTGGAACGAGTACCGCTTGCTGCGGGACAAGGGCGCCTCCATTTCCCAGCTGGGCTTCACCACCAACCTCAGCGCCTACAGCAGCGTCCAGGAGACCTGGCTAGCAGCCCGTGAGTGCCCTGCCCACCCAAGAACCACCGGCTGTCCCAGGGCTGCCCTGGCCCTGACCCGTGCCCCTCTGCTCCCCCCGTCCACCCTCAGTGATCCTGCTGGCTGTGCTTGAAGGCATCCTGCTACTAATGCTCATCTTCCTGCGGCAGCGGATTCGCATAGCCATTGCCCTCCTGGAGGAAGCCAGCAGGTCAGGGCCTGTCTGGGAAGGAGCAGGGGTGGAGGGCAGGGGCATGGGCCTGGGATGGGGGTGCTGGAAAGGTGGCAGGGAGCGCTGGAGCAGGAGGGCAGCATAGTGTGGTGGTTAACACTGCTGAGTGACTTAGCCTTTCTGCGCCTCAGTTTACCCACCTATAAAATGGGTGTAATGCTAGTTCCTACCCTGTGGGATTGACATAAGGATTAAATTAATTAGTGTCTTATCAAGGGCCTAGAATGTGAAACAGGCTTTTACTCTCCCTGAAGCTGCCCCTGGTGGCTCCTCTGTGACTCTAGTTTCCTCTAAAGGTCCCTGCAGGCTGATCTACTCAATTCCGTTCATTCACTGAGCACCTATGGTGCGTCCAGCCTGGGGGGATGGCGCAGGCCCTGGAGAGGGCCGAGGTGTGGCCCATGCCAGGGTCAGCCCAGTGGGAGGTGGGGTGGGGCTGGGGGCTGGGCTCGCTGATGGACGGCTCTCGTCTCCTTGCAGGGCTGTAGGCCAGATGATGTCTACCCTGTTCTACCCGCTGGTCACCTTCGTCCTCCTGCTCGTCTGCATTGCCTACTGGGCCATGACCGCCCTGTATCCTTTGCCCACACAGCCAGGTCCTCCTGGAGCCCTTGGGGGTGGGGCAGGGCAGCACTTTTGTCTAAGCCCCTCAGTGCGGTTGGAAAAAGGCACCCCTTCCTCCCAGCAGACACAGCCCTGCCCCGAGAGCTCAACCACAGGCTGCATTTCAGCCCCTCTGTGCAGTGGACCACCCGCTTGAGCACCTGGGATGGGTGGCTGAGGAGGGACCACATGGGACCATGCTTTCCTTGACTCTCCTCTGGATACCTGGCCACCTCGGGGCAACCCCAGTACGTGCTCTGGGCACCCAACGTCAGCCTGGCGGGCTGTGAGAAAGTGATGATGAATACATCATGTGACCCCATGGTGAGGTTTTAGGGGGGACTCAGAGGGAACACCAATAGGGCTGAGGGCTCCTTAGAGGCCGCCTAGTCCACATCTCTCATCATGCGGAGGAGACTGAGGACCAGAGAGGGCAAAGGGCTCACCCGAGGCCACACAGCAGGCCCCTAGCAGAGCCAGAAATGGAGCCAGTCCTCGAACTCCACGTCTCCCTGAGCCACCCATTGTGCTGGGAGAGGAGGGTGCTGGGCCGAGATGTACAAAAGTATAAGTGGGTCGTTTACATTTATTTATTTATTTATTTTTGATAGGCAAGAAACAGATTTATTAAGATAGGACTCTTGTGCGAGGTGCAAGCAGGCAGGCACAGAAGCTCCGCCAGGTCATTTACCTTTAAAGAAGACCCGTTATGTGCCAGTCACCGGGTAGACAAAGTCCTAAAGAACTAGCTCTGGCTTTCAACTTGCTTGGGATTTAGTGTTGGGGGTCAACCCAACCCACAACTGCACACAAAGTGGAAAGTGGCTTATCTTCTTGCAAAATCCAGTTTAAGCATACACTCAGTTTCAGCAACTATCTAGATTTTTGGAGAGTTCCCTGGTGGCTCAGCAGGTTAAGGACCTGGTTAAGGATCTGGCCCTGGGACAGGCAGTCACCAGAACATCTCCATCCCTGCCCAGGACATTCCTCTGCCTAGAGGACCATCAGCCACTTCACCCTTTCAATCTCAGCACCTGTAAAATGGAAATAATCTTAGTATCTGTGCCTCTGGGAGCTTGAGATTGAAGGACTTTGGGCACGTGAAAGGGTTTAGTATAATGCCTGGCACCCAATAAGGGCTGATAACTCTAGATGGGTTTTGTTTAGGTTTTGTTGTTGTTGTTGTTTTGTTTTGTTTTTGTTTTTTGGTTTTTTTTTTTTGTGAGTCAGTCTTCCTCCCTCTGAACAAAGTGTCCTAGGCAATAGGTGGGTGGAGCTCCCTGGAGAGGTAGCTGTTTTCCTAAACTCTCCCCCCGTGAGGTTCCAAGGAGCGGGGCTGGACTGCTGGGTATTTATGGTCAGAGCTTTCACGTGGCCGCCACATCAGAGCTGGGACCATGGGTGGTGCCCACAGGCGTTTTCCCCACTCTAAAAAAAAAGAGGAAGGTCCTTTACATTTAAAGAGGACCCACTATGTGCCAGTCACTGGTACACAAAGTCCCAAAGGAACTGGTTCTTGCTTTCAACTTGCTTGGGATCTAGTGTTCGGGACTGACACAAACCCACAACTGCACACAAACTGGAAAGTGGTTTACCTTCTTGCAATACAGTTTCCAGCAGGAGTTCCTGTCGTGGCTCAGCAGAAACAAATCTGACTATTATCCATGAGGACACAGGTTCGATCCCTGGCCTCACTCAGTGGGTTAAGAATCTGGCATTGCCACGAGCTGTGATATAGGCCGGCAGCTGTAGCTCCAATTAGACCCCGAGCCTGCGAACTTCCATATGCCATGGGTGTGGCCCTAAAAAGACCAAAAAAAAAAAATTTTCAAGCACACATGGGAGTTCCCATTGTGGCTCAGTGGTAACGAATCTGACTAGTATCCATGAGGACACAGGTTCAATCCCTGGCCCGGCTCAGTGGGTTAAGAATTCAGTGTTGCCATGAGCTGTGGTATAGGTTTCAGACTTGGTTTGGATCTGGTGTTGCTGTGGCTGTGGCATAGGCCAGGAGGTACAGCTCTGATTTGACCCCTAGCCTGGGAATTTCCATATGCTGAGGATGCAGCCCTAAAAAAAAATTCAAGCATACACTCAGTTTCAGCAATTATCAAGACTTTTGTAGAGTTCCCTGGTGGTTCAGCAGGTTAAGGATCTGTCATTTTCACTGCCATGGTCCTGGTTTGATGTACAAGATTATATACATTATAGGCATACAACATAGTGATTCACAATTTTTAAAGATTATATTCCATTTATAGTTATTATAAAATATTGGCTATATTTTCTATGTTGTACAATATATCCTTGTAGCTTATTTTACACCCAGTAGTTCCTACCTCTTAATCCCCTGGCCCTCTATTGCCCCTCTCATCTTCCCTCTCCTCACTGGTAACCACTAGTTTGTTTACATCTGTGTCTGCCTCTTTTTTGTTATATTCACTAGTTTGTTGTATTTTTTTAGACTCCATATATGTCATATCATACACTATTTGTCTTTGTCTGATTTATTTCACTTGGCATAATGCCCTCCAACGCCATCCACTTTGCTGCAAATAGAGAAAAAAAAATTCTTTTTAAAGCCGCACCTGTGGCATACGGAAATTCCCAGGCTAGGGGTCGAATCAGAGTTGCAGTTGTGGCCTCAGCCATGGCAACACCAGATCATAGCTGCATCTGTGACCTATCCCGCAGCTTGCAGCAACAGGGGATCCTTAATCCACTGAGCAAGGCCAGAGATCGAACCCGCATCCTCACGGAGGCAACTTCGGGTCCTTACCCCAGTGAGCCACAACAGGAACTTCCAAATAGCAAAACTTCATTCCTTTTTATGGCTGAATAGTATTCCATTATATCATATATATATATAATTTTTTTAAGTTTTTTAAAGTTTTATTGAAGTTAATTTTTAAGGTTATAATAATCTCTGCTGTACAATAAAGTGATTCAGTTGTACATGTACACACATCCATTCTCTTTTGAGCTTTTTTCTCACATGGATTATCACAGAACACTGGGTAGAGTTCTCTGTGCTATACAGCAGGTCCACGTTGGCCAATCATTCCATATACCTCAGTGTGCATATGCCAACCCCGACCCCCCAGCCTGTCCCTCCCCCCACCACAACCTGTCCCCTTTGGTAACCATTAGTTTTCCAAAGTCTGTAAATCTGTTTCTGTTCTGCAAATAAGTTCATTTGTATCCTTTTTTTAGATTCCACATGTAAGCGATATGATATTTGTCTTTCACTGTCTAACTTCACTTAGTATGATAATTCCTAGGTCCATCCACGTTGCTGCAAATGCCATTATTTCATTTGTTTTATGGCTGAGTAATATTCCACTGTGTATACAGAACATACACACATGGAATATACCATGTGGAATATACTACATCTATACCCATTCCTCAGTTGATGGACATTAGGTTGCTTCCATGTCTTGGCTATTGTAAATAGTGCTGCAGCGAACATTGGGGTGCATATATCTTTTTGAATTATGGTTTTCTCTGGATAGGTGCCCAGGAAGAGGATTGCTGGGTCATACAGTGGTTCTATTTTTAGTTCAAGGAAACTCCATACTGTTTTCCCTAATGGTTGTACCAATTTACATTCCCACCAACAGTGTAGGAGGTTCCCTTTTCTCCACACCCTCTCCAGCATTTATTATTTGTAGACTCTTTGATGATGGCAATTCTGGCTGGTGTAAGGTGGTACCGCTTTTTTTTTTAATTCTTTTTTCTTACTAAGGTATAGTTAATTTAGAATATTGTGTTAGTTTCAAGTGTACAGCGAAATGGTTCAGTTGTAATCTTCATCTTCTGTGTCTGTGCATCTGTTGCTGGACCCTTAGGTTGCTTCCATATCTTGGCATTTGGAAAAAATGCTGCACAAACACTGGGGCATCTTTTCCAATTAGTGGTTGTTGTTTGGTTGGGGTTTTTGGTTGGTTGGTTGGTTTGGGTTTTTTTGTTTTGTTTTCCGGATGTTTATCCAGAAGTGGAATTGCTGGGTCATATGGTAGTTCTATTTTTAATTTTTTGAGAAACCACCCATACTGTTTTCCACAGTGGCTGCACCAATTTACATTCCCACCAACAGTGTACAAGGGTTTCCTTTTCTCCACATCCTCACCAACATTTATTATTTGTGTTCTTTTTGATGATAGCCGATAGCCATTCTGACAGGTGTGAATTGATATCTCATTGTGGTTTTGATTTGCATTTCCCTGATGATTATCAATATTGAGCATCTTTTCATATGCCTTTTTCTTTTCTTTTTTTTTTTTGTCTTTTTGCCTTTTCTAGGGCCGCTCCTGAGGCATATGGAGGTTCCCAGTCTCAGGATCTAATGGGAGCTGTAGCCACTGGCCTATGGCAGAGCCACAGCAATGTGAGATCTGAGCCGTGTCTTCGACCTACACCACAGCTCACAGCAATACCAGATCGTTAACCCACTGAGCAAGGGCAGGGATCGAACTTGCAACCTCATGGTTCCTAGTCAGATTCGTTAACCACTACGCCACAACAGGAACTCCTCATATGCCTTTTTCATATCAAATGCTCATACGGATGTTGAGAATTTCCCCTTTGGAAAAAAATGTCATTCAGTTCTTTTGCCCATTTTTAAATCAAGTTGTTTGTGGGGTTTTTTTGTTTTATTTGTTTACTTTTATTATTGTTATTTTTTCTCTCTCTCTCTCTTTTTTTTTTTTTTTTTTTTAAGGGCTGCAAGTGCAACATGTGGAAGTTCCTAGGCTAGGGGTCGAATTGGAGCTAAAGCCACTGGCCTACACCACAGCCACAGCAATGCCAGATCTAAGCCACATCTGTAACCTATACTACATCTCATGCAATGCCAGATCCTTAAACCTGTGAGCAGAGCCAGGGATGGAACTTGCATCCTCATGGATACTAGTTGGGTTTGTTTCTGCTGAGCCACAACAGGAACTCCTGTTTTTTTTGATTGAAGTATAGTTTATTACAGTGTTGTATTAATTTCTGCTGTACAGCAAAGTGATTCAGTTATACATATACAAACTTTTTTTTTCTTTTTAGGGCCACACCTGCAGCATGTAGAAGGTCTCAGGCTAGGGGTTGAGTCTGAGCTGGAACTGTTGGCCTACCCCACAGCCACAGCAATGCCAGGTCTGAGCTGCATTGGAGACCTATGCAGCGGCTTGCAGCAACACAGGATCCTTAACTCACTGAAGAAAGCCAGGGATTGAAACCCAAATCCTCATGGATACTATCCGGGTTCTTAATCTACTGAGCCACAATGAGAATTCCTATACATTCTTTTTTTTTTTTTTTTTTGAGGGCCATACCCGCAGCATATGGAGGTTCCCAGGCCAGGAGTCCAATCGGAACTGTAGCCGCTGGCCTACGCCAGAGCCACAGCAACACCAGATCTGAGCCGCGTCTGTGACCTGAGCCGCGTCTGTGACCTACACCACAGCTTAAGGCAACGCCGGATCCTTAACCCACTGAGCAAGGCCAAGGATCGGACCTGCCACCTCATGGTTCCTGGTCAGATTTGTTAACCACTGTGCCACTATGGGAACTCCTTTTTAATATTCTTTTCCTTTTTTTTCTTTTTTTGTCTTTTTGTCCTTTTAGATCCGTACCCGCAGCAAGCGGAGGTTACCAAGCTAGGGGTCTAATTAGAGCTGTAGACTACGCCAGAGCCACAGCAATGCCAGATCCAAGCCACATCTGCAAACTACACCACAGCTCAGGGCAACACCGGATCCTTAACCCACTGAGTGAGGCCAGGGATTGAACCCGCAACCTCATGGTTCCTAGTTGGATTCAATTCTGCTGTGCCATGATGGGAACTCTTTTTTTTTTTTTTTTCTTCCCTTTTTGGCCATACCTGCAGCATGTGGACGTTCCCAGACCAGGGATCGAATCCATGTCACAGCTTTGATCTGAGCCACAGTAGTGACAATGCCAGATTCTTAACCCAAGGTGCCACCAGGGAATTCCTGTTTTGATGTTGAGTTGTATGAGCTGTGTTTTGAGGATTGAGGGGTTTGGGGTTTTTATTAATGGCTCTGGCATAAGGAAGTTCCCCAGGCCAGGGACTGAACCTGTGCCTCAGCAGCGACCCAAACCACTGCATAGACAATGCTGGATCCTTAACCTGAGGTGCCACAGTGCAAACTCCTATATGAGCTGTTTTTATATGTTGGATGTTAATCCCTTGTCAGTCATATTATTTGCAAATATTCTCTCCTATTCAGCAGGCCGTCTTTTCATTTTATCCATGGTTTCCTTTGCTGTATAGAAGCTTTAATTAGGTCCCATTTGTTTATTTCCTTTGCTTTAGGACACAAATATGTGGTTTTTCTTTTCTTTTCTTTTTTTTTTTTTTTTTTTTTTTTTCATTTTAGGGAGGCACCTGAGGCATAGGAAGTTCCCAGCCTAGGGGTCAAATCTCAGCAGCAGCTGCTGGCCTATGCCACAGCCACAGCAACCCCAGATCCTTAACCCACTGAGCGAGGCCAAGGAGCAAACCCACATCCTCATGGATACTAGTCAGGTTCTTAACCTACTGAGCCACAATAGGAACTCCTGTGGTTTTTGCTCTTTATTTTATTTTTTTAATTTTAATTTCTTTTAAAAATTTTTTTAGTTGGTATTTATTTATTTATTTATTTTGTCTTTTATGGCCGCATCCGTGGCATATGGAAGTCCCCAGGCTAGGGGTCCAGTCAGAACTGTAGCCATCAGCCTATGCCACAGTCACAACAACATGGGATCTGAGCCTCATCTGCAACCTGCACCACAGCTCACAGCAACACCAGATCCTTAATCCACTGAGTGAGGCCACGGATCAAACACTCGTTCTCATGGATGCTAGTCAGTTTCGCTAACCATTGAGCCACGATGGGAACTCCCAGTTTTTGCTTTTTATTAGGGAAATTTTTTTTTTTTTTGGTCACACCCAAAGTAGGTAGAAGTTCCCAGGCCAGGGACCAAACCCGTAACACAGCAGAGGCCCCAGCCAAAGCAGTGGCAATGCTGGATCCTTAACCCTCTGAGCTTATAGGGAACTCCCTAGGGACATTTTCAGACACACACACACACACACACACACACACACACACACACACACACACGGAGAATCCCTGTTCCCAGATTCCATAACCTTCATCTTTCTCTTCTTGTTTCATCTGTCTCCCTACCCATCCACCACCACTGCCCCACCTGCAATTTTTTTCTGGCCGCACTCGTGGCAGGTGGAAGTTCCTGGGCCAGGAATTGAACCTGTGCCACAGCGCTGACCCAAGCCACCCTTAACTCACTACTCCACCAATGAACTCCCTTTCTGGAATTTTAAAAGGCAAATTCTGGACATTGTGGTTTTTTACCTAGATAAATCAGGATAAATCTCAACAGATAAGGACTTTTAAGAAGCCTAACCAGGAGTTCCCGTCGTGGCACAGTGGTTAACGAATCAGACTAGGAACCATGAGGTTGCAGGTTCGGTCCCTGCCCTTGCTCAGTGAGTTAACGATCCGGCGTTGCCGTGAGCTGTGGTGTAGGTTGCAAACACGGCTCGGATTCTGCGTTGCTGTCGTTCTGGTGTAGGCCGGCGGCTACAGCTCCGATTCAACCCTAGCCTGGGAAACTCCATATGCCTACAGCTCGGATTCGACCCTAGCCTGGGAAACTCCATATGCCGAGGGAGCGGCCCAAGAAATGGCAAAAAGACCAAAAAAAAAAAAAAAAAGAAGCCTAACCACTACCCCCTTATCACAGGGAACAAAATTAACAATTCCTTAGTATCATCTGATACTCAGTCTGTTCACGTTTACTGGAAAGTGTTTTGGCTGGAGGTTGCAGAGGCTGCCGTGGGAGGGGATTGCTGACTGAGTGCAAGGGATAGGGTTAGGGTGAGGGTTAGGGCTAGGCATTAGTCACACTGCCTTCACACCATTAAGGCTTGGCCCACGTGGCCTGGGAGCGCTTGTGCCCATCCAGAGGCTGGAGACTGGAGGAAGCTAATTATATTCACACAGTAGGCAGCTGAACCCTGTTTGAACCCGGAGATGGATCTCCTGGCAGGAACAGGCTTCCCCAGTTCTGAGGAGGCTGTTCCTTCCTTCTGCTCTGGGAGGGGCGGGAACTGGTTGAGAATGAGCCTCCTCTGTCCTCCTCCCCAGAACCAGCCAGTGAACTCCACCTGCCCAGGGCTGATGTGCGTCTTCCAGGGCTACTTGTCCACAGGCCTGGTACAACGTTCTCTCTTCAACTTGCAAATCTACGGGGTCCTGGGGCTATTCTGGACCATCAACTGGGTCCTGGCCCTGGGCCAGTGTGTCCTGGCTGGGGCCTTCGCCTCCTTCTACTGGGCCTTCCACAAGCCCCGGGACATTCCTACCTTTCCCCTGAGCTCTGCCTTCATCCGCACACTCCGGTAAGCCCGGGGCAGGGGGCTGAGAATTGTGAACCTAGGAGTCCCAGGGGTCCTGGGCTGCCTCTGATTGCCTAAGCCCTGTGCAGGTATCACACTGGGTCGCTAGCCTTCGGAGCCCTCATCCTGACCCTGGTGCAGATAGCACGGGCCATCCTGGAGTACATTGACCACAAACTGAGAGGTGAGCCGAGGTGGGTGGCTGGGCAAGGCTAGGCGGATCAGCTGGATCCTTGGGGAGGGGCTGTCAGGGGCCAGGGACCAAACGTGAGCCCTCCTGACCTCCAGGAGCCCAGAACCCGGTGGCCCGCTGTATCATGTGCTGCTTCAAGTGCTGCCTCTGGTGTTTGGAAAAGTTTATCAAGTTCCTGAACCGTAATGCATACATCATGGTGAGCCCCTGCACGTGCGCACCCTCTTGCTCTGGGGCCTTTGACCCGGGCCTCCCGTTCTCCCAGGTAACCTCACCACAGGTAACTCTGGACTTTCCACCTCACTCAGATTGCCATCTATGGGAAGAATTTCTGTGTCTCAGCCAAAAACGCCTTCATGCTGCTCATGCGGAACATTGTCAGGTCAGGCTGTCACCACCCCACCCCAACCCTGGTGATCTCCCCGCAAGGCCAGCTTCGTGGGCATGCTGTGCTCAGATGGGCCTTGAGCTTGGTTTAACCTCTGCTTCCTCCATCTTGAAATGTGAGCGATTTTCATTTTGCAGCTGTCACGGCAAATCACATAGCCAATTCTCTTCCCAGCCCTGCCAGGCCTCTCACCCCCAACCTACCCCATCTCCCTATACAGGGTGGTCGTCCTGGACAAGGTCACAGACCTGCTGCTGTTCTTTGGGAAATTGCTGGTGGTTGGAGGTGTCGGTAAGGACCAAGACACGAGTTACAAGGACAGAACACTGGTGGCCAGGCAGTTTAAGAGGTGACCTTAGAGGAGTGACATTGACCTCCAGATCTCTCCCCTAGGGGTCCTGTCCTTCTTTTTCTTCACCGGTCGCATCCAGGGACTGGGTAAAGACTTTGAGAGTCCCCAGCTCAACTATTACTGGCTGCCCATCATGGTGAGTGACCTTCGCCCCTCTGCCTCACCCTCCACCTCTCCAGAGGAACCCTAAATGGGCCTTGTGTCTTCCAGACCTCCATCATGGGAGCCTACGTCATCGCCAGTGGCTTCTTCAGCGTTTTCGGCATGTGTGTGGATACTCTCTTCCTCTGTTTCTGTGAGTAACACCCCCCACCTCTCCCCAACTTAAAGGTACCAGATCATTCAGGCTTTTTCAGAGACTTGGTGCTTCTCGAAATAGCAATTTCATGAGTTATAGAAGCCAGAGCCTGAGGGAGCCTCTACTAATATCCTCAGGCCAGGTATTTGGGAAGCAGTATGGGAGTGAGCCCCTAGTCTCCTGGGCTCTCCCAAGAAGGAGCATTCCAGGGGAGAGGCCTCTGGCATCTTCCTGCAGAAAATCTAGGGAAGAGAGTTCCTGCTGTGGTACAGCAAGCTAAGGATCTGGTGCTGTCTCTGCGGCAGGGCAGGTTCCATCCCTGGCCCTGTACATTGGGTTAAAGATCCGGCATTGCGAAGCTGTGCTCTAAGCCCTTCTGTATACCACGAATGCGGGGTGGCGGGGGCGGGGGGGGGGAGGAAGAAAGAAAGAAGAAAGAGAGAAAGAAAGAGAGAGAGAGAATGAAAGAAAGAAAGAGAAAGAGAGAGAAAGAAGAGAGAAAGAAAGAAAGGAAAGAAAGAAAGAAAGAAAGAGAGAGAGAGAGAGAGAGAGAGAGAGAGAAAGAGAGAAAGAAAGATAGATCTAGGGATGAAGTTAGCCACAGCAGACTCCCCAGCAGGTGGCTGTAGAGAGTGAGGATTTTCTCACCCTACTGTATGCATTCATTTGGGATATCTTAAGTACCAGGCTCTCCGCTAAGAAACTGACATGTATCATGTATTTTTTCCGTTAATCCCTTTCATTCTATGAAACATAGTATTATCGACTCCACTCTACAGATGACCTATTTACATAACCTATTTAGCAGTTTACAAAAATTGCCCCAAAAAACAGCTGGTGGGAATGCAGCCAGGAAACCAGGCAGCTGTCTCTTGGTCCTTGATTTCCACCCCCGGGAATGGGGTTAGCCCCCAACGTTCCGTTCTTATGGGTCTATGTCGCGCCTCAGTGGAAGACCTGGAGAGGAACGACGGCTCCCTGGACCGGCCCTACTACATGTCCAAAGCCCTTCTGAAGATTCTGGGCAAGAAGAACGAGGTGCCCTCGGGAGACAAGAAGAGGAAGAAGTGAGAGACGTAGCCCTGATCCAAAACAGCACCCCGCCTGTACAGCCTCCCAGCCTCATTCCCGCCTTCCAGATGTCGATTTTGTAGTAAAAAGATTAAAAGATTGATATTGTGTTTTCTCAAAAACTCTGGGACTTTTATTTCCTCCACGACCACAGGCTGCCCTCCCCCCGCCCACCTGGCTCTTTAAAATGGGCCCTGCCCCTGTGACGCCCCTACACCCCCCACCAGTATCACGGCCAATCAAAAGGCATCTGTGGAGTTATGCCCGCCCCCTTCTTCAATCAAACCAATAGTCTTCCCGTTCGGGTCACGCGCTCCGGGACTTCAAAGAAGGCCCATTGGACAACGTAGAGAGGAGGTGCTGAAGGGTCACGTGAGGAGTTACGCGAGGGCCAATTAAAGTCGCGGTAGCTCGGCTGGGGGCCCGGACTTGCTGTGGATTTGAGGGTGACATCTGAGCATTTAAAGGGCTGGGGTCAACTGAGCGACTCAAGCCCGCGTCTAATCGTGGAGCCAGGGTCTCGGCCGCCGCGGGGGAGATGACTGCGGAGCGACCCGGCGCAGTGCCCCTGGGCAGACCCGGGAGACCGCCTATGCTGGGATTAGGGGAAGCCTATAGGGCCCAGGTATTTGCCTCGATCTTCCTGCTGCTGTTGTCTCCGGCAGGAGTCGGAGCCAGGGCAAAGAACGACTTCAATCTGGTGAGTTAACCCTCGCATGGCCCCATCCCCGACCACGCAGGCGGTCGGTCTGTGTCAGGTTGTACGCCCGGGACGCAGGCTGCTGAGCCCCCTCTCCTTTCCCAATCCCTGCCCCTCTCTGGGTTCCTCGTCCTCTTTCCTTCTGAGACTCCTCATTCGAGCTCCTTCCCCTTTTGAGGTTTCCCTATCCCAGAGGGCTTCTTCTCCCCTCGTAGTCCCTTACGCTGCCCAGAGACTCCAGTTTCGCTACAAACTCTCCTCAGGGTTCCCCTTCCTTGTTCTGGGAAACCTGCTCCCACTTGGGGTCCCTACCACCCTACCTTTCCCAGGGGAACCTGCGTCTGAGTTGCTATTCATTCACCCTAAAGCCCAAGTCACATTTGTTCAGTTCACCGGAACTCCTCCCTTCACAGGTGCACCCGCTGGTGACTATGGAGCAACTGCTGTGGGTGAGCGGAAAACAGATCGGTTCTGTGGACACCTTCCGCATCCCACTCATCACCACCACTCCTCGAGGCACCCTCCTTGCCTTCGCTGAGGCCAGGAAAATGTCAGCATCGGATAAAGGCGCTAAATTCATTGCTCTGCGGAGATCCATGGACCAGGGTAAAACTATGCCTGGGAGTTCCCACCACCGCTTAGCAGTAATGAACCCGACTAGTAACCATGAGGATGTGGGTTCAGTCCCTGGCCTTGCTCAGTGGGTTCAAGGATCTGACGGTGCTGTGATCTGTGGTGTTGGTTGCAAACCTGGCTTGGATCCCTCATTGCTGTGGCAAAGGCCGGTGGGTGCAGCTCCAATTTGACACCTAGCCTGGCAACTTCCATATGCCGCACGCAGGGGCAGCCCTAAAAAAAAAAAAAAAAGCCTGTGTGGCAAGATGTTGAATGGGTGGGGAGCCTGATTTTCCGTAGAGCCCTGGAGCTGCTGGGTCCCTGAAGACTAGAGGCAACCTAAGAAGGGAAGGTGTCCAGGGCAGTAATGCAGACATTGGGATCTCCAAGGAGTTGAACATTCATCCAAATGTTTATTGAGCACTTACTATATACCTGGCAGTGTTCTAAGTTCTGTGACTACAGTTATGAACAAAACAGAGCAAAAATCCTCGCCTTTGCAGGGCTTATATTCTATTGGGAGGAGGCAGACAATAAGCATAATAAGTAATATATTTGTGTTGGAAGGTGATTAAGTGTAATGGAGAAAAATAAAAATAAAACAGGGCAAGAGGTATGGAGAAGGTCAAGAGTTTGACTGCAATTTTCAAAAAAGGACATTTGAGCAAAGACTTAAAGGAGGTAAATGAGCCTGAGGAAAAAATGCCCCAGGCAGGTGTAACAAGATAAGGCAAAGGAAAGTATTTGAGAAATGGGAAGGAGTTTGTGCGGCTGGAGGAAGTGAGCAAGGGTAGAACAGATACAGTCAGAGAGAGAAGGAGGGTCAGGACTCGTAGGCCCTCTGGACCATCATGAGACCTTGGATCCCTAGCAGGGGGTGGAAATTTCAGGGAGTAGTGGAAAGAGCCCCTCCAGCTTGTTCACCCTGCGTTTCTTCCCTTTTTCCTTTAGGCAGCACATGGTCTCCGACAGCTTTCATTGTGGATGATGGGGAGACCCCAGATGGTCTGAACTTGGGGGCAGTGGTGAGCGATACAACGACAGGCGTGGTCTTCCTTTTCTACTCCCTCTGTGCTCACAAGGCTGGCTGCCGGGTGGCCTCCACCATGTTGGTGTGGAGCAAGGATGACGGTATTTCCTGGAGCTCGCCCCGAAACCTGTCCTTGGATATAGGCACTGAGATGTTTGCCCCCGGACCTGGATCTGGCATTCAGGTGTCTGTCCTGAGTGGGTGGAGGGAGCTGCCTTGTAGAGAGTCTGCCCCACAGGGGACTCCTTTGCAAAGAGAAGGGCCTGTGAGGTCAGCTTTTCTGTCTTAGGTGGGATTCCTTGGAAGAAAGGGACATCCTGGGAGGAACACCCTTCCAAAGGAAAGTGGAAATTTTTTTTTTTTTTTTTTTTTTTTTGTCCTTTTGCCACTTCTTTGGACCGATCCCGCGGCATATGGAGGTTCCCAGGCTAGGGGTCCAATCCGAACTGTAGCCACTGGCCTACGCCAGAGCCACAGCAACGCGGGATCCGAGCTGCATCTGCAACCTATACCACAGCTCATGGCAACGCCGGATTGTTAACCCACTGAGCAAGGGCAGGGACCGAACCCGCAACCTCATGGTTCCCAGTCGGATTCGTTAACCACTGCGCCATAATGGGAACTCCCAGAAGGTGGGATTTTGCCATTGGCTTCCTATTTGGGGATTGTCAATCCATATGAAGATTAAGGGGAAAAAATATTATAAAATCCTGTGCAGATTTAAAAAAAGCCTTCCTTCCTTTGGGCAGACACAAGCCTGTGCCATGGTCTACAGCTTGGTCCAGGAGCAATGGTTGGGTTGAGGTGGGCCCCTGTGCACAACTCGTCCAGAGTACACGCTGGATCCTGAAGGAGTACATTCTGCAAAAGAGCTGCTTCTGCTGCTTCTCTTCCTCCTCCTCCTCCTTCTTTTTTTTTTTTTTTTGTTTTGTTTTGTTTTGTTTTATTACTCAATGAATTTATTACATTTATAGTTGTACAATGATCATCACAATCCAATTTTATAGGGTTTCCATCCCACACCCCCAGCGCATCCCCCCACCCCCCAACCTCCTCCTTTTTAATTTTATGGCTGCACCTGTAGCATACAGAAGTTCCTGGACCAGGGATGGAATCCATGCCACACCTATGACCTACGACAGGTCCTTAGCCCACTGCACCACAGTGGAAACTGCCCAAAGTTCCCAGGCTAGGGGTCAAAATCGGAGCTACAGCTGCTGGTGTACACCACAGCCACAGCAATGCAGGATCTGAGTTGCATCTGCGACCTACACCACAGCTCACAGCCAGGCCAGACCTTAACCCACTGAGCGAGGCCAGGGATTGAACCCCCAACCTCATGGTTACTAGTCGGATTCGTTTCCACTGCACCACCATGGGAACTCCCAGAGCTTCTTGATTCTGACAGTGGGTGTCTGTAACAGGGGGCCCTCAGCAAGCAAGGACAGAACCGAAGGGGACCCAGGTGTGTCCTCACACTTAGGTGGTGGCGGGTTCCCCTTCCCTGCCTCTGAGCCCCCTGATCGTCTGTTGTCCGGGGCACCCGGCTCTTTTCCCACAGAAACAGTGGGCGCCTCAGAAGGGCCGGCTCATCGTGTGCGGCCATGGGACGCTGGAGCGGGACGGGGTCTTCTGCCTCCTCAGCGATGACCACGGCGCCTCGTGGCGCTACGGAAGTGGGATCAGCGGCATCCCCTATGGCCAGCCCAAGCGGGAAAACGATTTCAACCCGGACGAGTGCCAGGTCAGGAGTCCCTGGGCTGTCCCCACCTGCCCAACCTGCTCTGGCCTCCAGAGCATCGTTTCACTCACCGCCCCAGGGGCTGGCTGCCAGCTCTGTGTTCCCAGCTGCCTTGCTCCCTCAGGACCCTCCCTGGGTCATCTGAAGCCCTCTTCTCTCTCCCCAGCCCTATGAGCTTCCAGACGGCTCAGTCGTCATTAATGCCCGGAACCAGAACAACTACCACTGCCGCTGCCGAATCGTCCTCCGCAGCTACGACGCCTGTGACACTCTGAGGCCCCGTGATGTGACCTTTGACCCCGAGCTCGTGGACCCCGTGGTAGCGGCAGGAGCTGTAGCCACCAGCTCCGGCATCATCTTCTTCTCCAACCCAGCCCATCCAGAGTTCCGTGAGTGTCTGCAGGGTGGGGTCGGTGGGGGAGCCCCTGGTACCTAGACGAGGCCTGGGGAGAGCCCATCCTTTCCCTGACTCCACCGCTGTCCCCAGGAGTGAACTTGACCCTGCGCTGGAGCTTCAGCAATGGTACCTCATGGCGGAAAGAGACCGTCCAGATCTGGCCGGGACCCAGTGGCTACTCCTCGCTGGCAACCCTGGAGGGCAGTGTGGGCGGGGAGGACCAGGCCCCGCAGCTCTACGTCCTGTATGAGAAAGGCCGGAACCGGTACACAGAGAGCATCTCCCTGGCCAAAGTCAGCGTCTATGGGACACTCTGAGCTGTACCCAGGCCAGGGAGGGGTAGACGGCCCTGGCCTCAGCCTCAGGACCGTGGGTCTGCAGAGGGTCTGCTGGAGGAGCCTGGAAGAGAGTTCCACCTCTTTTAGACTGCAGCCTTTTGCAAAATCAACTTTGACTAGGAAATCACAGCATTAGGACTAAAAACCTGGCTTCTCCCTGGACAAGAAGGGCTCCCCACACCTGGCGGCCCTTCCCTTCCCATTGCTGGGTCCCGGCCCCTGCCCTTTCTGCCCTCCCAGGACAGTGATTGGTCCTTTTCTTGGGCAGGGCCAGGCGGGCCTGTAAGCAGTCAGTAAATGTGAACTCAGGGAACCGGGGAAGGCTTACCTCCTGGAGGTAAGATGCTGGCGTTGGAGAGGGTTGGTGGAAGCCAGAAGGGCAGGTTATTTGGTTTCTGGGGTAAGGAAGGAGGTGCATCATCTACTTTGACTCTTTGAATCAAAATGTGTCTAACATAACGTTTTTAATGAAAGAGAATGACTATTTGCAGAACCTCTGTGGTCCTGCCCACGCACATCTTCATGTCTGTTTCGTCGAGTGGGTTGTGGAGAGGAGGAGCGAGTTTGGAGGAGAGGAGGAAGCTGGAGGGCTCATTGCCGTGACAATCTAACTTTGGCCAATCAACTCCTCTTTATCACAGAAAAGCGGATTCTCTTCACAGGTGTAATGAGGAGGAGGCGGAGCCCCCATAAAATGTTTAAAACGGCTGTTTCGGAGTTCCCGTCGTGGCGCAGTGGTTAACGAATCTGACTAGGAACCATGAGGTTTCGGGTTCGGTCCCTGCCCTTGCTCAGTGGGTTAAGGATCCGGCGTTGCCGTGAGCTGTGGTGTAGGTTGCAGACGCGGCTCGGATCCCGCGTTGCTGTGGCTCTGGTGTAGGCCGGTGGCTACAGCTCTGATTCGACCCCTAGCCTGGGAACCTCCATATGCCACGGGAGCGGCCCAAGAAATAGCAAAAAAAAGACCAAAAAACAAAAAAAAACAAAAACGGCTGTTTCATATGTATAAGGTGGGGAGGGACACGGTCCTCCATGAGACAGGGAGCCTCTCCCAGGCCGGCCTGGCAGGAAAATAAGCACTGGGGCAAGTATGTGAGAAAACAGCGTTTTCATCCTAAAGCAGATACTGTGAAAAGAACCTGGGCCGCCTGAAGCTGAGTGGGGCAGCCACAGCCTACCTCCATATGGAAAGAGAATGCAATGCCCGGACGAGATGTCAGGAACGTTCAAGATATTCTTTATGTCTTTATCATAAAGGGATGAAAGCCACATGCATTCCCAGTTAGAGATTTTTTTACTTCCAGCTGCTTCTCTAAGCATTTGTGAGGATAATTTATTCTGTCTGATGGAAGAAGTGGAATAAATCCCGCTGCATGTAAAGACATGGTGTCATTTTTGGGAGTTCCTGTCGTGGCTCAGTGGTTGACGAATCCGACTAGGAACCATGAGGTTGCAAGTGTTTCAGGTTCCATTCCTGGCCTCGCTCTGTGGGTTAAGGATTCGGCGTTGCCGTGAGCTGTGGTGTAGGTCGCAGGTGCGGCTCAGATCTGGTGCAGCTGTGGCGTAGGCAGGCGGCTACAGCGCCGATTCAACGCCTAGCCTGAGAACCTCCATATGCTGCCAGTGGGGCCCCAAAAAGACAAATACAAAAAAAAAAAAAAAAATGTTACCACATTGCTGCTTCTGATCCTTTTTTTCTGTTTCCTTCGCGAAAATGTTTTAAAGCAAATTCCAGACCTCACAACATATACACCTTCATTCTTTAGGATGTATCTCATTCTTTCTTTCCTTTTTTGGCCACACCCATGGCTTAAGGAAGATCTCGGGCCTCAGATCTTCCTTAAGATTGAATCCAAGCCACAGTTGCCACCTAAGCTGTAGCTGTGGCAACGCTGGATCCTTTAACCCACTGTGCCAGGCCACGGATGGAACCTGTGTCCCAGCGCTCCCAAGACACGCCAATTCTGTTGTGGTACAGTAGGAACTCTTAAATTTTATTTATAATGATTTTTATTTTTTCCATTATAGCTTGTCTACAGTGTTCTGTCAATTTTCTACTGTACAGCATGGTGACCCAGTTACACATACATGTATACATTCTTTTTTCTCACGTTATCATGCTCCATCATAAGTGACTAGCCATAGTTCCTAGTACTATACAGCAGGTTCTCATTGCTTATCCATTCCCAAGGCAATAGTTTGCATCTGTTAACCCCAAATTCCCAATCCATCCCACTCCCTCCCCCTCCTCGGCAACCACAAGTCCATGATTTTCTTTTCTGTGGAAAGGTTCATTTGTGCCATATATTAGATTCCAGATATAAGTGATATCATATGGTATTTGTCTTTTTCTTTCTGACTTCACTTAGTGTGAGAGTCTTTAGTTCCATCCATGTTGCTACAAAGGGCATTATTTTGTTCTTTTTTATGGCTAAGTAGTATTCCATGGTGTATAAAAACCACATCTTCTTAATCCAATCGTCTGTCGATGGACATTTGGGTTGTTTCTATGTCTTGGCTATGGTGAATAGTGCTGCAATGAACATGTGGGTGCATGTGCCTTTTTCAAGGAAAGTTCTGTCCGGATATATGCCCAAGAGTGGGATTGCTGGGTCGTATGGTAGTTCTATGTTTAGTTTTCTGAGGTACCTCAATACTATTTCCATAGTGATTGTACCAATTTACATTACCACCAACAGTGCAAAAGGGTTCCCTTTTCTCCATACCCTCTCCATTGTTTGTTATTTGTGGACTTATTAATGACGGCCATTCTGACTGGTGTGAGGTGTTACCTCATGGTATTTTTGATTTGCATTCCTCTAATAATCAGTGCTGTTGAGTATTTTTTCATGTGCTTGTTGGCCATCTGTATATCTTCTTTGGAGAAATGTCTATTCAGGTCATTTGCCCGTTTTTCAATTGGGTTGTTGGCTTTTTTACTGTTGAGTTGTATAAGTTGTTTGTATATTTTAGAGATTAAGCCCTTGTCTGTTGCATCATTTGAAACTATTTTCTCCCATTCTATAAGTTATCTTTTTGGTTTTTTTATGGTTTCCTTTGCTGTGCAAAATCTTGTCAGTTTGATTAGGTCCCACTGGTTTATTTTTGCTTTTATTTCTGTTGCTTTGGGAGACTGATCTGAGAAAACATTTGTAAGGTTAATGTCAGAGAATGTTTTGCCTATGTTCTCTTCTAGGACTTGATGGTGTCTTATCTTACATTTAAGTCTTTAAGCCATTTTGAGTTTATTTTTGTGCATGGTGCGAAAATGTGTTCCTAAAATTTTTTAAATTGTATTGTAGTGTACTTGATTTTACATATTAGTGCTTTTTTTTTTTTTTTTTGCTTTTTTGCTTTTTAAGGCCATACCCAAGGCATATGGAGGTTCCCAGGCTAGGGGTTGAATCAGAGCCACAACTGCTGGCCTTCACCACAGCCACAGCCATAGCAACTTGGGATCCAAGCTGCGTCTGCCACCATACCACAGCTCATGGCAACACAGGATCCTTAACCCACTGAGCAAGGCCAGGGATCAAACCTGCATCCTCATGGATGCCTGTTGGGTTCGTTAATTGCTGAGCCACAAAGGGAAATCCTCACATTAACATTTTGATGTCTCTCTTTTTTAAAAACTTTACTGGAGTACAGTTGAATGTTGTGTTTCAGGTGTACAGCACAGTGACTCAGCTATACGTATAAATATATCCGTTCTTTTTCGGATGTAGGTTATTACAAAGTATTGAGTAGATTTCCCTGTGCCATAAGGTAGGTTCTTGTTAATCGTCTACTGTATACAGTAGTGTGTGTGTGCTACTCCCACTGGCCCAATTCCTTCCTCCCCCCCCCCCCAGTTTCCTCTATGGTAACCGTAAGATTGGTTTTGAAATCTGTGGGCTTGTTTCTGTTCTATTAACAAGTTCCCCTGTATCATTTTTTATTAAATTCCACATATAAGTGATATCATATGATATTTGTCTTTCTCTGACTTCACTCAGTATGATAATCTCTAGGTCTATCCTTGATGTCTCTTAAATCTCTTTTAATCATCTACAGTAGTTCCATCTCCTCTTTTTTTTTTTTTTTTTTATTTTTAGTGCCACACCCTCAACATATGGAGGTTCCCTGGCTAGGGGTTGAATTGGAGCTACAGCTGCCAGCCTATGCCACAGCCACAGCCATACCACATCCGAGCCACATGTGCAACCTACATCACAGCTCACGGCAACACCAGTTACTCAACCCACTGAGCAAGGCCAGGGATGGAATACAAGTCCTTATGGATCCTCGCTGGGTTCTTTTCTGCTGCACCACAATGGGAACTCCCTCTCCTCTCTTTTCTTTTTTTTTTTTTTTTTTTTTGTCTTTTTGCTATTTCTTGGGCCGCTCCTGCGGCATATGGAGTCCAGGCTAGGGGTCGAATCAGAGCTGTAGCCTCCAGCCTACGCCAGAGCCACAGCAACGCGGGATCTGAGCCGCGTCTGCAACCTACACCACAGCTCACAGCAACACCAGATCGTTAACCCACTGAGCAAGGGCAGGGATCGAACCCGCAACCTCATGGTTCCTAGTCAGATTCGTTAATCACTTTGCCACGACGGGAACTCCATCCTCTCTTTTCTTTATCTCTCTCTGTTTTTTTTTTGTTTTTTCTTTTTGGTATCATCTACTCAGAATAGGTTCCGAAGAATGTTTCACTCTGACTTCGTCAGTTTCTTCCTCAGAATGTCATTTAATTTCTTCCTCCATCCCCTATATTTACAGTTATCAAATCCGAAGCTTTGACTAGATTCAGATTCTATTTGAGGGGGGTGGAGGGGGCAGGGAATAAGATTTTGCACGAGTGTTAGTGTTTCCTGTTGTGCTTCCTTGGGAAGGAAGTCCTGTCTGCTTGTCCTTCTGAGTAACTCGGAGACTGAATGATGGGTTCAGGTGGCCATAGCCTGACTCCTCCTTTGTAAGTTTTCCCCACCGCCTTTCCTGCTACATCCCCCGATGAGTTTTGCCTGGGTCGATTATTTCATGAGAGGTTGTGAAATATTAGTTTT
Source organism: Sus scrofa (assembly GCF_054392235.1). NCBI lineage: Eukaryota > Metazoa > Chordata > Mammalia > Artiodactyla > Suidae > Sus > Sus scrofa. The sequence goes on along the minus strand of NC_139389.1, from coordinate 28,160,953 downwards.
TAAATTCCATTATTTTTGTCCTCATCTATTAGCTGGAATTTTTCAGTAAAAAAATAAAAATAAAAATAACTGCCCCTTGGCACAACATTGTCGATCAACTATACTTTAATTGAAAACAAAAACAGAAGTTCCCATTGTGGCTCAATGGGTTAAGAACCTGAGTAGTGTCCACGAGAATCTGGCGTTGCCTATGCCGTGGCTGTGGCATAGGCTGGCAGCTGCAGCTCCAATTCAACCCCAGGCTAGGAACTTCCATATTTCACAGCTGCAGCCCTAAAAAGAAAGAAAAAAGGGGTGGGGGGGAGTTACCATTTTGGCTAGTGGATTAAGAACATGACGTAGTGTCTGTAAGGATGAGAGTTTGATCCCTGGCCTCATTCAGTGGGTTAAGGATCCAGAGATGCCCCAAGCTATGGCAGAGGTCACAAATGTGGCTCAGATCTGCCTTTGCTGTGGCTGTGGCATAGGCCTCAGCTACAGCTCTGTTTCAACTCCTAGCCTGGGAACCTCCATATGCTGCACTGCTGCTGTAAAAAGAAAAACAAAAACCACAGACTGCCCCAGGAGCTCTCTGGTGGCTTAGTGGCTGAGAACCTGGTGTTGTCACCACTGTGGCTGGGGTTCAGCCCCTGACCTGGGAACGTCTCTATGCCATGGGTGCAGCAAAAAAATAAAGACCTGTCCCTCATCAAGGCTGTTGGGTTATCCTGAAGCATCATTTTATAGGAAAGGCAGGATAAATGCTGAATTTCTCCCATTTAATTTTCAGTTCTCAGAGTAAACTGAGAGGGTATACTTTCCCTTGGCCGGTAAACCACATTGTTACCACACAGAACACACATACCGAGGCAGAATCTATAAGCCTGCAGAAGAGGCAGGGGGACATCCAAGGGAAGAAAAATGCAGAGAGAAGCACCGGTAGCATGGTCATTGGAGGGGGCAGCCTGCTTTTCTAAAACAGATGGAGAAATAGAGACGACCCAAGAAAATATAGTATGGGTGTCTCCTGCAGCAATTGGGATATCTTCCCTCTAATACCACAAAAAATTGCACATCTGAGAAAGTCTTGCTGACGGTTTTATTTATCAGAAATAACAGGAGCTCCTGTTGTGGCTCAGCAGTAATGAACCTGACTAGTATCCATGAGGACATGGGTTTGATCCCTGCCTTTGCTCAGTGGGTTAAGGATCTGGCATTGCCGTGAGCTGTGGTGTAGGTCACAGACATGGCTCGGATCTGGCTGTGGCTGTGCTGTAGGCCAGTGGCTGCATCTCCGATTCTCCTCCTAGCCTGGGAACTTCCATATGCCACAGGTGCAACCCTAAAAAGACAAAAAATAATACTAATGGAGAAGGAGTTCCTGCTGTGGCGCAAGAGGAGCCACGGCGTCTTGGGAGCACTGTGACGCTGTGACAAGTCCAGTGGGTTATGGATCCAGCATTGCCACAGCAGTGTTCCCAGGTCACAGCTGCGGCTTGGATCTGATCCCTGGCCTGGGACTCTGTATGCCTGGGGGCGGCCAAAAGAGAAAAAGAAATGCTGGAGGAAAGAGGAAACAAAAATGTTTGACCTATGAGCTACTGCCTTGTGAAGCAGACATGGCAGAGGGCTGGTGAGGAAGTGCTCGAATTCCTTTTTCAGAGTCAAGAGCCCTCAGATAAGGGAGAGGCTCCTTGAAGTTCCAGTTGCAGCTCAGCGATAATGAACACGCCTGGTATCCATGAGGACACTGGTATCCCTGGCCTCCCTCAGGGGGTTAAGGATCCAGAATTGCCATGGGCTGTAGTGCAGGTCACAGACACAGCTCGGATCCCGAGTTGCTGTGGCTGTGGTGTAGGCCAGCAGCCGTAGCTCCGATTCAACCCCTAGTCTGGAAACTGCCATATGCCGAAGGTGTGGCTCTAAAGAGATAACTAATTGTAATTATTATGTATGCTTTTGTGTATAATAATAAATGGAAGGAAAATAAATAAAAATTTAAAAAGGAACAAATAAATAAATAGAAGGAAAAAGATAAATGGAAACTTCTGGGTAACTTGGCAAAAAAAAAAAACCCCACAAAGGTACAAAAAAAAAAACCCCTGTGGCTAAGACTGGCAGCTGTGTAGCTCTGATTCAACCCCCAGCCTGGAAACTGCCATGTGCCACACCTGCCGGCCCTTACAAAAAAAAAAAAAAAAAGCACAAAGTTGCGCCCAGAGTGACCAAACCCAAAGTGCATCAAGAGAGGGTGAGGTTTGAGGTTTGGGAGTTTCCTGGTGGCACAGTGGTTAAGGATCTGGTGTTGGCACTGTTGTAGCTTGGGTCACAGCTGTGGTGAGGGTGAAACCCCTGCCCTGCCTGCCCGCAGCAGTGGCTCCCCAAAAAAGAGAGAGAGGGTGAAGTTGGAGGGCAGAGGGATACTGTGTAACCAGCTTTTTGCTTCAGTATCTTAAACCCAACTAACCTTGTGATGTTCCTGTCAGTCAATTTAAGGGACGGGTGTTGTTTAACCTCCGCCAAGTTTGGTTTTAGTATTTTGGAATCCCTGGAGGTGTTGACATGCCCTTGCTATTGAGTACTGGGAAGAAACTGTCTCCTAGGAGTTCCCCTCGAGGCTCAGTGGTTAACGAATAAGACTAGGAACCATGAGGTCGAGGGTTTGATCCCTGGCCTTGCTCAGTGGGTTAAGGATCCTGCGTTGCCGTGAGCTATGGTGTAGGTCACAGACGAGGCTCGGATCTGGTGTTGCTGTGGCTCTGGTGTAGGCCAGTGGCTACAGTTCCGATTGGACCCCTAGCCTGGGAACCTCCATATGCCGCGGGTGTGGCCCTAGAAAAGACAAAAGACAAAAGACAAAAAAAAAAAAAAAAAAAAAAAGAAACTGTCTCCTATGGCACCAAAGCCATGTTGCCTATAAGCTTAAATTACACATAATGGCTCCTCCCTGGGAATTCTCCCTCCCAGGTAATGACTGCCAGGTAATGAGTGTTAAGCCGAACTACCTTGTTTGGCTCACAGCAAACATCCTGACTGGGCCCACCTGTGAATAACTGCAGGAAGGATGAAATGCTCACATCTTCTCCGGAGGCTGCCCAGAACCAGGAGATGTTTGACCTGACGCCCTCCCCTTTTAGTATAAAAGAAGCCTGAATTCTAACTCAGGCAAGACGGTTCTTTGAGACCAGAGTCAATCCTCTTCTCAGTCTGCTGGCTTTCCGAATCAAGTCGCTGTCCCTCGCCCCAACAGCTCACCTCTCCATTTATTGTCCTGTCCTGGTGAGCGGTATGAGCTTGTAACAGATTTTAGCACAGCTAGGCAGGAGGCTTGCTGCTCATGGCTGGCTGGCCCTGTTGGAGAATTTTCAGGTAAGACCATAGAAGCTGCGAGGACCCCTTGTCCTAAGGATCTGCCCTTCAGAATTGCCCAGAGCGGCACCAGCTGCCCAGCACTGGGCAGTTGGAAACAAGAAATTATTTGGGAGCCAACAGGGTCCTTACAGTAGGGTAAGTCTCCTGGTGTTTACTGCTGGAAGCTTTAGTTCCTCTCTCCATGTCGGGCTTTTGCTCTGGAAAAAGGCAATTTGTTTGGGTACCTTTGTTGGAGAAAAGTGTTGTTGGACTTTTATCCGATATGGGAGCTGGTTCATTTGCTTTTTTGGATGCTAGCATTAGAGTGTGTTGTTTGTGTTTGGTTTGTCTTGAATTTCTATCTTCAGAGGGTTAAGGATTCAGTTTTGTTACTGCTGTGGCTCGGGTCGCCGCTATGGAATATTTTTCTTTTTCTTTTTTTTTTTTTTTTTTTGTCTTTTGTTGTTGTTGTTGTTGCTATTTCTTGGGCCGCTCCCGCGGCATATGGAGGTTCCCAGGCTAGGGGTCTAATCGGAGCTGTAGCCACCGGCCTACGCCAGAGCCACAGCAACGCGGGATCCGAGCCGCGTCTGCGACCTATACCACAGCTCGCGGCAACGCCGGATCGTTAACCCACTGAGCAAGGCCAGGGACCGAACCCAAAACCTCATGGTTCCTAGTCGGATTCGTTAACCACTGCGCCACGACGGGAACTCCATAGAATATCTTGTTTGATTCCTGGCCTGGGAAACTTCTGCATGCTGTGGGCACAGCGGGAAAAAGAAGTTTAAAAAGTCGTCTCTCCAAATGTTTGCAACTTTAAATTAAATGAAAAGAATTCATAGACTATCTGGGTCATTTCAAATAGGACAAACTATTAGAACAGTAATTGCCAGGCAGGTCTAAGTTTACCTACTTTTGCCTTCTTAAGAGAAGTTTATTTAAGTTTATCAGGAAATGCTAGTATGACTGTTTATAATTGCTTGCATCTTGGTTTTTCACTAGAGGTTAAGGCTGTAAGGTTAAGAATTATAGGAGAGGTGTTCCCATCATGGCGAAGCGGAAACAAATCAGACTAGGAACCATGAGGTTGCGGGTTCCATCCCTGGCCTTGCTCAGTGGGTTAAGGATCCGGCGTTGCCATGAGCTGTGGTGTAGGTCGCAGACACAGCTCAGATCTGGCGTTGCTGTGGCTCTGGCCTCTGGCGTAGGCGGGCAGCTGTAGCTCCAATTAGACCCCTAGCCTGGGAACCTCCATATGCTGTGGGTGCAGCCCTAAAAAGACCAAAAAAGAAAAAAAAAAGGCAAAATAAAAAATAAAATAAAACGTTTCATAATAGGGAATTCCCTTGTGGTGCTTGGGGGTTAAGGATCTGCCATTGTCACTGCAGAGGCTTGGCTCGCTTCTCTGGCACAGGTTTGATCTCTGGTCCAGGAACTTCCAAATGCCGCAGCCACAGCCAAAAAATAGATAAATAAAAGTTAAAGTTTCATAATAAAAAGTTTTAAAAAGCAATCTTTTATAACAGGTGCTCAGCCTCCTATAGAATAAATCAACCCAGCGTGGAATATAGTCTCTCCCCATGTGCTGCTGGGAAACTGGAGGCTCCGGAAACAGGGTGGTGCCTGCCATTGCAAGGCCCCTTAAAGACAGTTCCACTCCCAGTTTGTTACCTACTGGCATGTGACTGGGTTTGATTATCTGTCTTCACTATATTTAGAATTTAATGGTTTAATAACAGGCAATAGCCAGCCGGGAATGTGAGCCATTTCCACCTGAGGTTCATCTGACTGGAGCAATAAAATTGAACATTTTGGAGTTGCCGTTTGTGGCTCAACAATAACAAACCTGACTAGTAACCATGAGGACTCAGGTTCAATTCCTGGTCTCTTTCAGTGGGTTAAGGATCTGGTGCTGCTGTGCACTGTGATGTAGGTTCAGATCCTGAGTTGCTGTGGCTGTAGAGTAGGCAAACTCCTAGCCTGGGAGCTTCCATATGCAGTGGAAGTGACCCTGAAAAAACAACAACAGGAGTTCCTGTTGTGGCGCAGTGGTTAACGAATCCGACTAGGAACCATGAGGTTGCGGGTTCGGTCCCTGCCCTTGCTCAGTGGGTTAACGATCCGGTGTTGCCGTGAGCTGTGGTGTAGGTTGCAGACGCGGCTCGGATCCCGCGTTGCTGTGGCTCTGGCGTAGGCCAGTGGCTACAGCTCCGATTCGACCCCTGGCCTGGGAACCTCCATATGCCGCGAGAGCGGCCCAAGAAATAACAACAACAACAATGACAAAAAAAGACCAAAAAAAAAAAAAACAACAACAAAAAAAATTGAACAGTTTTAACTTAGCAGATACTTTAACCCTTTGGATAATCTCTAAGTCCTCACTCTTTGGGGAAATAACACAACAACTGAAAAACTATCAGAGTTCCCATTGTGGCTCAGCACTAATGAATCTGACTAGTATCCATGAGGACACAGGTTTGATCCCTGGCCTCCTTCAGTGGGTTAAGGATCTGGCATTGCTGTGAGCTGTGGTATAGGTCACAGATGTGGTTCAGATGCGGTGTGGCTGTGGCTGTGGCGTAGGCCAGCAACTGCAGCTCTGATTTGACCCCTGGCCTGGGAACTTCCACATGCGGTGGGTGCAGCCCTAAAAAAAAAAAAAAAGAAAGAAAGAAAGAAAAAGAAAAAAAACTATCTAGGAAAAGTAGGACGTTAATAGACAAGAAAGTATGGCAATAAACAAAGTAACTGAGCCCTGAGCTGCCCAAAGCCAGATGCTCATTGATGCCACTGGGCAGAGCTAATAATGATGGCACTTGCGGCTGTTCTGGCGGCAGCCAAACGTGGGAGCTGCTCATTCCATTCTATCAACTTCTTTTCGTTTTATTCATGTCTGTTTTCTTCAGTCCACGTTATGGAAGATTTCTTTGTCTTTTGTCTTTTTAGGGCTGGTACCTGTGGCATATGGAGGTTCCCAGGCTAGGGGTCCAATCAGAGCTGTAGCTATCTGTCTCCGCCACAGCCACAGCAACTCGGGATCTGAGCTGTGTCTGCAACCTACACCAGAGCTCATGGCAACGTCAGATCCTTAAACTGCTGATCGAGGCCAGGGATCGAACCCATGTCCTCATGGATTCGTCGGGTTCCTTAACCACTAAGCCACGACGGGAACTCCATGAATTTCTGTCTTTCAATTCTATTTGTTTCCTTTTCAAACCCATCTGCTCTTTCTTTATAATGCCCTGTCCGAGCACAATGAATTGAATTCTCCCTTTTATCTCTGGGAACATCTTCAGTCTGCAAGTGCACTGTCTTCTGAGTTTCTTAGCTGTAAAATCACCTGTTATTGTGCTTGCTGACTTGTTCTCCTGGGGATTGGTTTGTATTCTGGCTCATCTTGGGAATGATTGTCTTCCATAGAAGCTCCGGAGTCTGGAGGTATCCCTGGGGGTGGCTTTAAGTTTTTGCCTCTGCTCAGCCCCTAGGGATTCACAGGCCCCAAACCTTGTTTTTTAAGCTATTAAGAAATAGTTCAAGGAGTTCCCTGGTGGCTCAGCAAGTTAAGGATCCTGTGTCAGAGTTCCCAGCAGCGGTATAGTTGCAACTGAGGCTAGGATCTGATCCCTGGCCCAGGATCTACATATGCTGGGGGTAGGGGTGGGGGCAGCCAAAAGAAAAAAAAGTGTCTGGTGTTTTCACTGCTGTGGCTAGATTCACTGCTGGAGCAAGGATTTGATCCCTAGCCCAGGAACTTCTGCAAAAAAAAAAAGTATAGATATACAAAAATATAAAGAATTACAAAAGGAGTTCCCATCGTGGCACAGTGGTTGACGAATCTGACTAGGAACCATGAGGTTGCGGGTTCAATCCCTGGCCTTGCTCAGTGGGTTAAGGATTCGGTGTTGCGGTGAGCTGTGGTGTAGGTTGCAGATGCGGCTCAGACCCCGCGTTGCTGTAGCTCTGGCGTAGGCCAGCGGCTACAGCTCCGACTTGACCCCTAGCCTGGGAACCTCCATATGCTGCAAGAGCGGCCCAAGAAATGGCAAAAAGACAAAAAAAAAAAAAAAAGAGAGAATTACACAATAAGTTCCCACAGAGCCTCCTTGTACACTTCCTTGATTACATCGCTCTCCCTACCCACCCCCCCATTTTTTTTCTTTTTTGAGCCACACCTGCGGCATATGGAAGTTCTCAGGCTAGGGGCTGAAGTGAAGCTGCAGCTGCCAGTCACAGCCACAGCCACAGCCACACCAGATCTTAACCCACTGAGTGAGGCCAGGATTGAACCCACATCCTCATGGGTTAGTAACTTGCTGAACCACAGCTGGAACTCCATTACCCACCATATCTTGAATTTAGCATTTAACAATCACATGCATTTCTTTTTGCTTTTCCTATGATACTTAACTCTAAACAATGTATTGTTTAGCTGTAAATGTTTTTATTTTAAAAATTTAAATATAGCTAATTTACAACATCGTGTTAAATTCTTCCATACAGCAAAAGTGACTTAGTTACATAGTATGTGTGTATTCTTTTTCATATTCTTTTCCATGATGGTTTATTACGGGATATTGAAATAGTTCCCTGTGTTCTACAGTAGAACCTTGTTTATCCATCAGGTTGTAATACTTTGCATCTGCTAATCCCAAATTCCCAATCCTTCCCTCCCCCACCAACCTGCCCTTGGCAACCACAAGTCTGTTCTGAGTCTGTTTCTGTTTCAAAGATATGTTCATTTGTGTCATATTTTAGACTTCATACATAAGTGATATCATATGCTATTTGTCTTTCTCTTTCTGATTTACTTCCCTTAGTGTGATAATCTCTAAATCCATCCATGTTGCAGCAAATGGCATTATTTCATTCTTTTTTATGGCTAAGTAGTATCCCATTGCAGATATACCACATCTTTATCTATTCATCTGCTGATGGACAATTAGATTGCTTCCATGTCTTGACTATCGTGAATAGCGCTGCTATCAACATAGGGGTCCATGTATATATTTTTTTAATTTTTTTAAAATTAGGAGTTCCCATTGTGGTGCAACAGAAACAACTGACTAGGGTTCGATCCCTGCCCCTGCTCAGTGGGTTAAAGGATCCAGTGTTGCCATGAGCTGTGGTGCAGGTTGAAGACTTGGCTCGAATCCCACGTTGCTGGTGAGAAAGTGATTGAAATTCCTTTTTCATAGTCAAGGGCCCTCAGATAAGGGAGAGGCTCCATGGAGTTCCAGTTGTGGCTCAGCGATAACAAACTCATCTAGTATCCATGGGGACACCGGTTTGATCCCTGGCCTCTCTCAGGGGGTTAAGGATCCGGAGTTGCCATGAGCTGTAGTGTAGGTCACAGACGCAGCTCAGATCTCATGTTGCTGTGGCTGTGGTGTAGGCCAACAGCAGCAGCTCCAATTTGATCCCTACACCAGGAACCTCCATATGCCATGGGTGTGGCCCTAAAAAGCAAAAAAATTAAATTCCAGTTGATTTGCAATATTGTCAATTTCTACTGTTTTTTTTTTTCATTTTTAAAATTATTGTAGTTGATTTACAATATTGTGATAATTTCTGCTGTACAACAAAGTGATTCAGAGAATCTTTTCATACTAGTTTTGTCTGGATATATGCCCAGGAGTGGGACTGCTAGATCATATGTTAATTCTATTTTTAGCTTTCTTAGGAACCTCTGTACTGTTTTCCATGGTGGCTGCACCAATTTACATTCCTACCAACAGTGTAGGAGCATTAGGTGTACATTTTTTAAACATGTATTATTTTTCTGTGATTCACCTTTTTTTCTTTCTTTTTGCCTTTTTTCTTCATGTGAAATTCGTCTATGTGAAGTATGTGAGCCATACCAGGGCTACATGTGACATGTGGTGTTATGTTTTATAAACATAGCACAATTTGTCCATTTTTCTATTGGAAAACATTGGATCGTTTCCTTTTTTCCTCATCCCTTACAAACAGGACCATCAAGGATTTTTGTGTACATTAATCCTCACATCTGTATGTGAGTTTGTTGAGGGTGTATTACCAGAAATGGAAACGCTGGGTTGAAAAAAATAGGCCTTTTAATAGGTACAGCAAAACTGTTTTCCAAAGGGATTCTGTAAAGTTATAGTCCTACAAGCAGTGTCCAAAAGTTTTTTTCTTGGCTCTAGGATTTCTTCGCAAAACAAATTGCATCCTCAAAGTTCTTTTGGAGGCTGTTGCAGTCAGGTTAGGTGAGCTAAGTGGGTGGATGGTGGATCCCACCAGAGTGGAGTAGCAGGAGAGGTGTGAGATGCAAATTTTGGTGTTATTTTTATTTTTGTTTTTTAGGGCCGCACTCACGGTATATAGATGGTCCCAGGCTAGGGGTATAATCGGAGCTACATCTGCCGGCCTACTCCACAGCCGAGGCAACACCAGATCCGAGCCTCGTCTGCAACCTACACCACTGCTCATGGCAACATCAGATCCTTAACCCACTGAGGCTAGGGATCGAACCTGAAACCTCATGGCTCCTCGTCGGATTCGTTTCCACTGTGCAACAGGAACTCCTGGTGTTAAGGTAGCACCACCAAGATTTGCTATCAAATTGGATAAAGGGTGTGGGAAGAGGAGTCAAGCCGACCCCAAGGGTTCTGGCTTGAGCAGCTGGCAGGGTAGAGGTATTGTTCTGGAGGGGCTTGTGCCCCTACCAGTTGCTGAGGATTCCAGGATGAGAGGCCTGGGGAAACAGGCTCTGGGAGGCTGTCTTCAGGAGCTGAGATAGCAGGCCTGCTTAGATGCTTGGATGAATTATAGAGAGCTATGGCATCTGCCTGGTGGGTTGAAAGGACTGGTTACATCTGAAGCTGCTCCCTTTCTAGAGCCTGGGGGGTGAAGATTCAGTGCTTTGGGATAGGGGTCTTATAACATTGTCACCCACATGGAGAGGCCGTGGGGCTCAAGCATGCTAAGACTGGAAAGTGATTTCCATGACTGGAATAAAAAAGAGTTCATGGGACCATCTTCACCACGGCTGTAGCTCAATCTTATGCCCTAAACCTGGGACTCCCAAAAGAAGAAGGTTCCAAACACCTAAGGCAGGACTTGGAACATACAAGTCAGGCAAGAGAATACAGGGACAAGAAATGAAGCTGACCATCTAACCAACGATGTCAGGGATGAAGGAAAGGTAGATGAGGTTGAAAGGATGAAAATACAACCTAAGCTAATGAGAAGCTTAAAATTGTTCTGAATTCCAGAGTTTGTTCCTTATAGGTAAAAGGTTAGGTTTTTTGCTGTTTTAAAATATGCGGAAGTAAAATAGGCCCTGAGTACGTGTCTCTAGGCATGAAACTTCTTGAAACTATTTGAGATAACAAGAAAAGGGAGTTTCTAACTGCTTGTTTAGCTTCTGTAAAACTGCTTGCAAAAGATAGAAGGAGAGGAGGTTAATCTCTAAAGCAACCTCAAATTGGTTGCGCCATAAAGATGTTGAAATGTTGATACACATATCTTGGTGACAACATGTCTCCCCCACCCCGAAACATGCGCAAATGTGTAACTCCAAAACAATTTAAATTAATTGGTCCACGAAGCGCGGGCTTTGTTGTGAACCCCATAAAAGCTGTCCCGACTCCACACTCGGGGCCGCAGTCCTCTACCCCTGCGTGGTGTATGACTGTGGGCCCCAGCGCGCTTGGAATAAAAATCCTCTTGCTGTTTGCATCAAGACCGCTTCTCGTGAGTGATTAAGGGGAGTCGCCTCTTCCGAGCCTGGAGGTTCTTTTTGCTGGTCTTACAAGGTAACTGACTAGACTACATAAACTGATGTCTAAGTTAGTTGGAATAATATATGGTTTACTATGTGCTAGGCAGTTTTAAGCATTAGTTACATATACTTAAACCTAACAACTCTGTTTACAGAGTTACTCTCTGGAGTTCCCGTCATGGCTCAGCAGTTAACGAATCTGACTAGCATCCATAAAGACGCAGGTTCAATCCCTGATCTCACTCAGGGTTACAGATCTAGGGCTGCGGTGAGCTGTGGTGTAGGTCACAGACACGGCTTGGATCCTGTGTTGTTGTGGCTGTGGTGTAGGCCTGCAGCTACAGCTCTGATTTGACCCCTAGCCTGGGAACCTCCATATGCTGCAGGCACGGCCCTAAAAAGTAAAACAAAACAAACAAAAAAAACTTCTTTGGAGTTCCTGCCATGGCTCAGTGGTTAATGAATCTGACTAGGAACCATGAGGTTGCGGGTTCCATCCACGGCCTTGCTCAGTGGGTTAAGGATCCGGCGTTGCTGTGAGCTGCGGTGTAGGTTGCAGACAGGGCTCAGATCCTGTGTTGCTGTGGCTGTGATGTAGGCTGGCAGCTACAGCTCCGATTGATTCCTAGCCTGGAAACCTCCATAAGCCTCGGGTGTGGCCCTAAAAAGCAAAAAAAAAAAAAAAAGAGTAGGTACTCTTTTATCCATTTACAGATGAGAAATGGGAGTTCCTGTTGTGGTTCAGCAGAAACAACCCAGCAATATCCATGAGGATGTGGATTTTGCAAGTTCAATCCCTGACTCCACTTAGTAGGTTAAGGACCCAGTGTTGCTGTGAGCTGTGGTATGTAGGTCGAAGACACAGCTCAGATCTGGGCATCTGCAATTGCTGTGGCTGTGGCACAGGCCAGCAGCCTGGGAAGTTCCATATGCAAAAACCAAAAACCAACCAAACAAAAACAAATGAGGAATTGTGATAAGAGTGGCTAATTAATTTAGCTAAGTTGAACATCTAGAAGCAGTCTGGCTCCTTTTATCTTGACCAGTCCTCTATATGTCCTATGTGATACTGTCACCCTAGAAAAATGCACTTACAAGTCCTCATATACAATACCCAGAGATATCCAATCAACCTAGTTTTCTTTTTTTTTCAAAATAAAAAGACAGAAATGTGTGTGGAAGGGTGGAATCTAAATTAGAAGTTCCCATTGTGGCTCAGTAGAAATGAATCTGACTAGTATCCAGGACACAGGTCCAATCCCTGGCTTTGCTCGGTGGGTTAAGGATCCGGCATTGCCATGAGCTGTGGTTGTGGTGTAGGTCACAGAGACAGTCAGATCTGGTGCTGCTATAACTGGCATAGGCTGGTGGCTATAGCTAGGATTCGACCCCTAGCCTGGGAATCTCCATATGCTATGGGTGTGGCCCTAAAAAGACTAAAAAACAAAGTACAGGAAAACGTGAACAAAAAAACCAAGTTGTGGAGTTCCTGTTGTGGCTCAATGGATTAAGTACCCGTCATCTCTGAGGATGTAGATTTGACCCCTGGCCTCCTCACAAGCTGCTGTGTAGGTTGCAGATGCGGCTTTCATCAGGCTTGGACCCCTGGCCAGGCAACTTGCATATGCCTCAGGTGCGGCCTTAAAAGGCAAGCGAAACTCAAATTGCAATGTTAACTACATGAATAAATTACACCGAATATATTGTTTAGGGACTCACTCAGAGTACAAAGAAAAATCAGAGAATATAAGTCACATTTCAGCTGGGTTGTTTCAGTGGGAGAAAAAGAAAAACTTAATCAAAGGCAGGTCTGCTCCAGTTATTGGTAATGTTTTAAAGCTAGGCCCCTGGGTGTTAAGAAAAGACTTTGAAGCCTGTTACCTCCTTATCTCTATGACCTTAAGAAAATTAACATCCCTGAGCTTTCCCTGAGCAGGTAGATAATATCTGCTTTGCAAGGTTTTAAGGATTCAATGAAGTGAATGAAACATAAAAAGTTTAGCACAGATCAAAGCAATAAATACATGGTGGCTGCTAAGATTACACAGATTATATAGCTACAGGGCAAGTGACCTTGTCCTGTAGGAGCACCAAAAATAGGGCAAGGCAGAAAAAAAAATAAAAAATACAACTCTGGCAAAAGCGACTAAGGAAAACAAAAGTTGGAACCAAGCTGGAAATGTTTCTCTGGGAAAGTAAACACAGAAGATAAGCAGTTTTTTAAAGGTGAGTGATTAAAGAGACTGCTATTCAAATGTCAGCTGGGACCAATTTATAGAGCAAATGACACAAGTCACCTTCAATGTCCAATTCCTTGAACTGTGAAATTCCAATTTTAGAACCCCCTTTGTGATAGTGACAAAAAGGAACACAGAGATTTTCCCCATTTTTTTATTGGGGTGAAATAAACATAAAACTTACCATTTTTACCACTTTAAGCAAACAATTCACTGATGATACATTCATAACATTGTGGAACTACCACCTTTCACCCCCATGCATTCTTTTCATGCTGGGCAACTGAAACTCTAAACCCATTAATAACTGCTCATTTTCTCCTCCTCAGCCCCTGGCAACCACCAGGAATAGAATTCTTTCAAAATATATCTGAACAATCTATGTTTTCACCAAACTCATCAAAAGCCAAATGGATAACTGTTGTAACAGTCTCATAAAAACCTCAACTATCAGGATTTCCCTTGAGGCGCAGCAGGTCAAGGATCTGGTGTTGTCACTGCAGTGGCTCTGGTGGTTGCTATGGCCTAAGACCAATCTATTTTTCATTTACTTTTAAATATTTTATTGGAATCCTTTTGCTAAAACCAAGTAAAGAAGTGAAGACCACCTAATTGATATTTAAGGGTCCCCAAATTTCTAGGCAGTTCGCCTGGCTCGGAAGAGTTGATAGCTGCTCCCATGTGTTAATGCAGGAAAGATGTGAAGCTCCCAAGATCTGTCCAACACCAGAGAGGACATCCTTTTGTGTCTGCAAAGTTCTGAAATTTCACAAAAGCAACACCTGTTAGAAACAAGCAGCTGGCATTAAAGCACGAATCTCCCACAGATAACAGGACAGAAATATCCAATTATTACGTTGTACATCTGAAACTAGTTACATACTAATTTAACCTTAAGGAAAACTGGGGGTGGGAGGGAGTGGGGGTAAGGGAGTTGCCACAGGGTGGAAAGGAGCTTAGAGTGGATCAGGTGGTTTCAAAGATCCTCAGAGAAATGCTCAGAGACTCTAGTCCAACCAGGTCATCATTACCACTCTGGGGCTCGACGAAAAACCAGCAACTAGAAAGAGACTTACCACAGAACCCAAGCTGAAGGCATCTTCTCCACTTCTCACAGCCTGTTCAAGTGGCAGGAACCACTATATGGGCACCACAGCCATCCTGTCAGCTCTTCAAGAGAATTCCAAACCTTAGGCCTTCCAGAATCTTTCCAGTCTAGCCCAGATCTCTGAAAGGGACAGCCCCTGGCTGGGCTTCAAAGATAAGGAGCTCTCGGGCTAGAAAAGATGAACCAGGAAACTGATGAGAAAGACAAGCAGAGAGTTACAGCCCTCCCATTGGTCTTTCTCAGAAATCCTAGTATCCAGTTCCCCAAATGAGTCAGAAATTAATTTTGACATCAGGACCAGCATCAGAGACTCTAGTCTGAGAAATCATCATTCCCAATTTGGGGAGACGTGGATCAAGGGAAGCCACTATGGCAAAAAAACTAGACTATTCAAAGACAACAGTCCCAGTATGCAAATTAAACTGGAAATTAAAAGTTCAGGGAGAAAAACAGCAGGAAAAAAATTCAAAATTGCAGAGAAAAGCTCCAACAAGGAAACCTAGCATGTAGGGGAGTTTACAATAGGAAAAGGCACGGGAAAAGCAGTTTTAGCAAGACCAGTTTGGAGAATTAAAAAAAAAAGACAATCTGTGAGACGCCGGAGAGTACCCGCACACATAACACTCACCCTTATTCAAAAATAAGGAGTTCCCGCTCTTGCGCACTGTGTTAAAAATACGACTGCAGCTGCTGGGGTCGCTGCGGAGGTGCGGGTTCCATCCCCAGCCTGATGCAGGTTAAAGGATTCCGTGCTTCTGCGGCTGGGCTTCGATCCTTGGCCCTGGACTTACGCGGCGAGTGCGGCCATTTAAGATGTGGACATCTTACACTCCTAATAGAAAAGTGAAATATAAGAATAAATGATCAATAAGTGTTCATGGACATCAACTTTTCCCAGAGCTCAAATACTAGGGATCCTGGCCCAGGGGACGGAGGTGATCAGCGCGCTGCGGTGATGGCGTCAGCGAGACACTCAGAATCACCTGGGGTCATCATTACCTCCGTCCTCCCCCAGTGCGACCTCTGGCCACTGCATTTCCCACAATCCACTCACCCTCGTCGCGCTGCGGATCTTCCTTCGAGCACCAGGGGCCTGGGAAGAAACAAGTGAGTCAGCAAAGACTCGGCGACTTTAGACGAGCCCCCCCTGACCCGGGCTGGGTCAGTTCCGAGCAGTAGCGTCAGAGCGACATCAGAAACTCTAGTCTGTAATGGGAGTTCATCCTGCTCAGCCCTAGACTGTGATCCCTTCACCGAACAGGGCCCCGAGGTACCTGCATGTGCGCAGCTAAGCAAATGTGCCGGGCGGCACCCTCCCCCGCCTTTGGGGACGGTTTCGCAGCAAAAGCCAGGCGAACTCCGCGACAGCCATCCTCACCAGCCACGAGTTTACCGCACAAAGAGGACTGCAAAGGCGGGGCCAGGGCCATTTATTTACGGCGGCGTGGCGTCGGGGCCTAACGGGCACGGCTGTCTTCTTAGATGCCTGTCTCGACTCGCAGCGTTTTCCCCATCACTTGTCCAAACAAAACTAAAACAGAGTGAACGAGCAGCCATGAGTGAATTGTTTCACCCTCTTCTGGGCACATACTCTAAGAGGTTTTCTGAATTAAAAAAAAATTAAAAAACAGGTGACTTGACTGGCCAAGCCGGAGAAAGTCCCCTGCGCTGCCAGGTGCGCGCGCAACTGAGCGCTCCTCCTGGGTGGCCTCCCTGCTGGTCCAGTCCGGTCCTCTGTCCCCCATGGACTTTTCTTTCTCGCCTGTCCTAGCTTGGCGTCCAAGTCACTCCGAGGGACTGGCCCCTCGCTCTCTCTAGCCAGTGTAATCTGAATTGTCAAGCCCTCTCCAACCTGCACACCTATTGGGCACATTAACCTTGGAGTCTTGTCTTTTTTTCAAATAGCTTTGTTAAGGTATAATTGACGTATGATAAATGGGTATTTAAAATAATACAATTTGACATGTTTTTTAAAAAACAATTCTAACTTTTTAAAGTTTATGGTTCAGGAGTTCCCGTGGTGGCTCAGCGGTTAACGAACTTAACGCGTATCCATGAGGACGCGGTTCGATCCCTGGCCTTGCTCAGTGGGTTAAGGATCCCGCGTTGCCCTGAGCTGTGGTGTAGGTCGCAGAGGTGGCTCGGATCGCACACTGCTGTGGCTGTGGCATAGGCCGGTGGCTACAGCTCCGATTCAACCCCTAGCCTGGGAACTTCCATATGCCGCAGGTGTGGCACTAAAGAGAAAAGACAAAAAAATAAATAAAGTTTATGGTTCAGTAGTTTCAATGTATTCATATTTGAGTTCCTGTTGTGGCTCCGCGGAAACAAACCTGAATAGGTATCCAAGAGGATGTGGGTTTGATTCCTGGCCTCTTTGGGGGTGGGGGAGGGAGAACACGCCCAGAAGGACCATAGTGACTAGGACAAAGAATGAAAAGTTTTTCTATAGATGAAGAAACAGAAGGGATGGAAGCTAGAATTTGTTGACTGCCTTGTTGGAGAGACTTGACTTTAGAACTGTATCATTCCACGTCATTATAAAATTAAAAAAAAAATTTCTTTTTAGGGTGACACCTGCAGCATATGGAAGATCCCAGGCTAGGGGTCAAATTGGAGTTGCAGCTGCCCACCTAACCACAGCCACAGCAATGTGGGATCCTAGCTGTGTCTGTGACCTACACCACAGCTCACAGCAACTCCAGATTCTTAACCCACTGAGTGGGGCCAGGAATCTAACCTGGGTCCTCTTGGATAGTAGTTGGGTTTGTTCCCATTGAGCCACAACAGGAACTCCCAAGTACTTTTTTTTTTTTTTTTTTTTTTTTGTCTTTTCTAGGGCTACACCCACAGCATATGGAGGTTTGCAGGCTAGGGGTCTAATCAGAGCTGTAACCGCCGGCCTATACCAAATTACTGCAATTCCCATTGTAGTTCAGCGAGTTAAGAACCCCACACAGTGTCTGTGAGGATTCGGGTTCGATCCCTGGCCTCACTTAGTGGGTTAAGGATCCAGCACTGCTGCAAGCTGGGGCATAGGCTGGCAGCTGTACCTCCGATTCAACCCCTAGCCTGGGAATTTCTATATACCACACCTGTGACCCTTAAAAATATTTTTGTATATATATACAAATTTATTTATATATAAATTGTATATATATATATACACACATACACACACATTGTTGTGCAACCAATCTCCAGAACTTTCTCATCTTGCAACCCTAACTGAAACACTGAACTTCCGTGCTTATGTGCAGCTACTCCCCACTTCCATCTTCATGTCCTTTCAATGAGTAGTGCATGGCCTGGGACTTAGCCGGGAACAGTGGAAGTGCTCAGGACACTGTGAAGAGCACCTTAAGTTTCAGGAGGGGTGGAAGCAAAGCAAATTGGGGTAGAGTGACAACAGTCAGGCCCCATTCTCCCTTTGCTAGTTTTCACTCTTTCAGAAATCTAGTCATTTGCTCTTGGCTCTAAATCTGTCAACTCATATTATCCTAAACCCCATCTTCCAGAACCCTTCTGTACCCCTTCACTTATGAATGCAGATAGAGTTTGGTGATGTATGTTGGCATGTTTTTCTTCATCTTTCGTGAGAAAGCCATATAGTAACAGCATGATTTGAGGGTTCCAAGCAGTACAAAAATCAATCTTCTCTTTAAGTCACATACTTTAGACACAGAGCATAGAAACTTGGAAAAAGTCTATTGTGGGTGCAGGAAAGGTATCCTGTTACTTTTTTCTGCAATTATCTTTTCCATTTGCCCTCCCCGAAAGGTTTCAGCCTTCCATCCAGAAATCTCTCCATGGAATTCCCGTCATGGCTCAGTGGTTAACAAATCCCACTAGGAACCATGAGGTTTTAGGTTTGATCCCTGGCCTCCCTCAATGGGTTAAGGATCCGGCGTTGCCGTGAGCTGTGGTGTAGGCCACAGACATGGCTCAGATCTGGTGTTGCTGTGGCTCTGGCATAGGCTGGAGGCTACAGCTCCGATTAGACCTCTAGCCTAGGAACCTCTATATGCTGAGGGTGCGGCCCTAGAAAAAAGACACACACACACACACACACACACACAAAGAAATCTCTCCAAGGAGTTTTCCTTGTGGCTCAGCAGTAACACACCCAACTAGGATTCATGAGGATGCGGGTTCTATCCCAGGCCTTGCTCAATGGGCTAAGGATCCCACGTTGCTATGGCTGTGGTGCAGGCTGGCAGCTGCAACTCCGATTCGACCCCTAGCCTGGGAACTTCCATATGCCACTGGTGTGACCCTAAAAAGACAAAAAACAATAAAAAAATCTGAGAATCCTATACCATTCACCTATTTGAACATTTCTCAGCTCCCATGGTTGAGTTCCACCTGTGGTTGACATTACAAAGTGATTTTAAGTTCCAACAAGTGTATATGTACAGGTAGGTCACAACCTCTCATATTTTGATGTTGCTTTGTCATGAACCGTTTCCCTAAAGAGGACGCATATTAATTGGCCCAGCCTCAGAAATCCTTTTTAAGCCCGTTAAGCTGTTGCTGGCGATTTCCTTAACCTTTACCACTGCTGCTGCTGCCAATGAATCAGCACTTTTAAGGCCTTTCAAGCCTTCCAGCTCCATTACACAGCAGAAAGCCCCTGCCACCAGCTGCTGCTCCTGGAAGCACTGACACCTTCCTCCTCCCTGTCCCATGCCTCCATCCCTCTAAAAACCACTAAAAGTGGCCTCTGGTGAAGTGGTTTTTCACAACTTCCCCTGCACACTTGAAACACGCAGGTGGCTTTAATTCTACGCAACACCTTGGCCCACTCCCAGAGACTCTGACTCTTGGAAGGCCTGGTATCAGTATTTCTTTAGCCTCTTCAAATGATTTCAGTATACCACCAGCTTAGAGAACCATGGCTCCAATAATTGGAAGTTAAAGACTTATCCCCTCCATTGCCTGGCAGGCCACATTTTTTAAAAGTTAAGCAAGCCCCCAATCTCTGCTGCTGCAGCAGTTAAACTGCACTTACACTATGTGCTTTGGTCAGACAATACAATATAGTTCATGTATCTTGTAAGTAAAACCAGCCTTTGAGAATTGGCCCAGGAATCAAAAAGACACTTTTTCCTTTACAAAGCTTCCCATACTTTGTCATTAGAAAAATGTTTGAATTTCCCAGAGGGGAAAGGTGTTTTTGTTTTTGACAGTGGTGTGCAGCAGCTTGTTGTGGGCTCTCGCCAGGGCTGCAGGAGTGAAAGTTCAAAGAGCTGAATCCTAACCATGAGCCCCTGTGGTTAGGCACTTAACTGAAAGCTAGAACACAGGGAACTTTCATGTCTTTGATTTTGGAGTAGATGGCCCCAGGCTCAGCTTATTTTTTAACGTATAGTAGTCTTACTGCATTGTGCTAGCTTCAGTTTTAGGAAAGAAGGAAAACAAGGTTGGGGTCCTGCTAGGCTAGAGGAGGTGTTAAGGACATTTGACTGCTCATAAAAAAAAGCCCCTGGAGAAGGGCTTGTGTGGGAGGAAAGCCTACTGCACCCCTTGTATTTCCTTTCTTCAAAATTACACATGCTATTACTTGCCATTATTTTGAAATTGTCCCTAAAAAGGACAAAGAAGTTACTCATTGTTAAAACTGGGGTAGAACTACTACTTAGCGCCATATAAGAACCACCCAACACCATCCCCAGGGTTCAGGCAGTGTGGAAAAACCTGGTCCCCAAACCATTGCCTGTTCTCTTAAGTTTGCCCCGGCTGTAGCTTAAGTAACCACCTCCATATGCTAACCTGTGAAAAAAGCTTTAAGCGCTGCTGTGGCGTAGGCCAGCAGCTGCAGCTCTGATTAGACTCCCAGCTTGGGAACTCCCATATATTGCACTTGCAGCCCTAAAAAGACAAAAATAGTAATTTTTAAAAAGCTTTAGAGTACCTGGGGTAGAAAGTGGTGTGATGGGCATTACTGGAGTGACTCAAAGAATCAGGTAGAGTATCCGGACCACCCTTCTTTATTGCCATGCCCCTAAACTCTCAATATCTCAACTCCTCTAGGCTCTCACTTGGATAACTGCAGCTTCGGTGACCATGGCTGAAGGTGTTGTTTGCCTACAGCACATTTCTACTCAAAAAGATCTAGAACTTTGGAAGTTAGGCCATTCAGGTTATTTATTTTAAAAGAAAGCACCCAAAATGAAGAGGCCAAATAATTGGCAGTTGGTCACCCATATGGGCTTTATAAAACCAATTATGAGCCTGCCTCTAATATTTAGTGTTCTGTCTACCCCTATATTAACTCATTAAAAGACCGGTCAACAGGTCAAGTGAGAAGTGAAGGGCTCTACAGAGGGTGAGGACAAGAGTAAGGAACCATGAATCCCTCTCAACACTGCCTTTAAGCCCAAACCAACCTCTCCCCCCAAAAGCCTATATAGCACTTCCCATCCCATTTTCCACCCTAATGGAAATGCACAGCTGAAATCTGGTTTCCATCTCAGGATGTAACTCCACCTACAATAAAGTCTCAACAAAGAGCCATAGGCCACAGCTCCTAATGTGTATAATAGTTTCTTCAGAAGTATTGCCCTTTCATGGTCTATGGAATTCAGGCACTCAGAGAAGAATCCATTATCCCTCCACAAATAAAAACAGACACATATTTAACATTTTATATTTATTCCTTAAGTATACAAAAAAAAAAGTTTTTAATTCCTTAACTTTTCGTGTGTTTACAAAGCAAAAAACAGAAGGTGGCAGTGTTGATTCACTGGGTGGGGGCGACCAAAAGCCACCCTTACAGTACTAACTTACATGAAAGGCAAATAATTCTCAAGAACACGCTGGTTATAACACAAAGATATAACAAGTCAATTATGCGATTGCAACCTAATCTTAGAATGAAGTGATACAGAACAGAACTAAAATACAGGACAATGTCAAAGTCCTTGGGTCTCAAAGAGGAATAGAGAGAAAGGAAACTAAGGCCTCTAATCCACCTCCTCGATGGTGGGGCCAGACCCAGAGCCCCCTTTGGGGGCCTGAGCCCCAAAGCCGCCAGCCCCGGGGCCACCCGCCCCCTGGTACAGTCCGCTGATGATGGGGTTACACACCTGCTCCAGCTCCTTCCTCTTGTGCTCAAACTCGTCCTTCTCGGCCAGCGTGTTGGCGTCCAGCCAGGAAATCACCTCCTGACACTTGTCCAGCACCTTCTTCTTGTCCGCCTCGCTGATCTTGCCCTTGAGCCCCTCATCCTCCACGGCGCTCTTCATGTTGAAGGCGTACGACTCCAGCGCGTTCTTGGCCGACACCCTCTCGCGCTGGATCTCGTCCTCCGCTTTGTACTTCTCCGCCTCCTGCACCATGCGCTCGATCTCCTCCTTGCTCAGCCGGCCCTTGTCGTTGGTGATGGTGATCTTGTTGGCCTTGCCCGTGCTCTTGTCCGTCGCCGTGACGTTCAGGATGCCGTTGGCGTCGATGTCGAAGGTCACCTCGATCTGGGGCACCCCCCGCGGGGCCGGCGGGATGCCGCTCAGCTCGAAGCGCCCCAGCAGGTTGTTGTCCCGCGTCATGGCCCTCTCGCCCTCGTACACCTGGATCAGCACGCCCGGCTGGTTGTCCGAGTACGTGGTGAAGATCTGCGTCTGCTTGGTGGGGATGGTGGAGTTGCGCTTGATCAGCGCCGTCATCACGCCGCCGGCCGTCTCCAGCCCCAGCGACAGCGGGGCCACGTCCAGCAGCAGCAGGTCCTGCACGTTCTCCGACTTGTCGCCCATCAGGATGGCCGCCTGCACCGCCGCCCCATACGCCACCGCCTCGTCCGGGTTGATGCTCTTGTTGAGGTCGCGCCCGTTGAAGAAGTCCTGCAGCAGCTTCTGCACCTTGGGGATGCGCGTCGAGCCCCCCACCAGCACCAGGTCGTGGATCTGGGCCTTGTCCAGCTTCGCGTCGCGCAGAGCCTTCTCCACCGGCTCCAGGGTGCTGCGGAACAGGTCCGAGCACAGCTCCTCGAAGCGCGCCCGGGTGATGGACGTGTAGAAGTCGATGCCCTCGAACAGGGAGTCGATCTCCAGGCTGGCCTGCGTGCTGGACGACAGGGTCCTCTTGGCCCGCTCGCAGGCCGTGCGCAGCCGCCTCACCGCCCGCTTGTTCTGGCTGATGTCCTTCTTGTGCTTCCTCTTGAACTCCTCCACGAAGTGGTTCACCAGCCTGTTGTCGAAGTCCTCGCCGCCCAGGTGCGTGTCCCCCGCCGTGGCCTTCACCTCGAAGATGCCGTCGTCGATCGTCAGGATGGACACGTCGAACGTGCCCCCGCCCAGGTCGAAGATCAGCACGTTGCGCTCCCCCTTGCCCGTCCTGTCCAGGCCGTAGGCGATGGCCGCCGCCGTGGGCTCGTTGATGATCCGCAGCACGTTCAGCCCCGCGATCACCCCCGCATCCTTGGTGGCCTGCCGCTGCGAGTCGTTGAAGTAGGCCGGCACCGTGATCACCGCGTTGCTCACCGGGTGGCCCAGGTACGCCTCGGCGATCTCCTTCATCTTGGTCAGCACCATCGACGAGATCTCCTCCGGGTAGAACGCCTTGGTCTCGCCCTTGTAGCTCACCTGCACCTTGGGCTTGTCCCCGTCGTTGATCACCCGGAAGGGCCAGTGCTTCATGTCCGCCTGCACCACCGGGTCGCCGAACTTGCGCCCGATCAGCCGCTTCGCGTCAAACACCGTGTTCTGCGGGTTCAGCGCCACCTGGTTCTTGGCCGCATCGCCGATCAGCCGCTCGGTGTCCGTGAAGGCCACGTAGCTGGGGGTGGTGCGGTTGCCCTGGTCGTTGGCGATGATCTCCACCTTGCCGTGCTGGAACACCCCCACGCACGAGTACGTGGTGCCCAGGTCGATGCCGATGGCCACGCTCTTCGCCATGTCGCTGGCCTGCTCTCTCCGCAAACAGCCTCTAGACTCGAAACCGGGATCCCAGACGAGAGCTCTGAAGCCGGAAACCGAACGCGCCGCTTCTGCCCGCGGTGGTCCTCGGAGGCAACGGATCTGCCAAGGCTGCGCTCACAGACCGCAGAGGAAGTCTTAGCAGCTCTTCCCGGGCTCGCTGTTTCCCTGGGGGCGGCTCTGTGTTTATATTTTTTTCCTCAAGCCCCGCCTTTTCCCTCCTCAGCCAATCCCCGAGCTCGGCGGGGCTGCCAGGTCGGGAATATTCCAGAGGTTTCGCCTCGCGTCCTGCCCCCTGGCTTTCTGGGGCCAATCAGCGCCCTGGCTGCCGCCCCTCCCAGAACTCTCCAGACTCTTCTGGGATTCGCGGGAGGAAACCGGAGTCCTCAAGGGAGGGGGGAAGAGATGCTGTGGAGGTTCGCTGTTTGCACTGGCACCCTTGTTGTTTTTTTTTCCTTCCTCTTCCCTGGGAGCCGGCATTGGAGTAGGTGGAAATTGACCGGAAGGATCAGCATTACGCTTGTAATGGGGCGGTGAGAGGCATGTAGGGCTCAAATTAGTTTGTCTGTTTAAAAGTAGGATTAAGGGCTACAGGATTTGGGGACAACCAAAACAAAGTTCCCAAGTTTCTGGGGGTCAAAGAGCCTAATTGGAGCCTGATGCTGATGGAAGGAGCGGAGGGGCGGGACTGCCTGTCTGGGCTGCCTGAGAACTGCCTTCACCGTCCCTGGGTTTTTCCCATCTTGTTTTTAAAATGAGGACAAGAAAAGAGATCCTGCAGTATGGTTTTTGGTGTCATCGTAAGCCTTACACTGATGGAATATCTGGGGATGGGGAAATTTCAGTTTTCAAAAGGAAAGCAATCAGGCCAATAGAAGGTTCTTAAATGGGAGAAGGTTCCCAGCGCCTTAGAAGGGACGTGCTCGGTCAAGGGCGTGGGGAGGGAAAGGCGGGGCTGGACCCACCGCGCCCCTATCCCCGCCCAGAGCCGCTCCCTTTCGCCTGGGGCTGGACTGGGGCTCGAAGAAGAGGAAAAAATTCCGTAGAAAATCTGCTGTCTTTAAGCCTTTTGGGCTTCTCCCAGTTCCTCATTTTTCCCAGCCTGTGGTCCGGGGACCCCCACCCCCCTCACCTTCTTGATGTCTTCTTTAATTAGTAGTTCAGCCACAGATGATAGGTAGTTCGTACTTCTACTGTGTCGCTTGCGAACGGGGTAAACTGTCCACTGCTTTTGAATAAATGGATGTGGTGAGCCTGTGGGGGAGGGGGGGCAATGGTCCTTTCTCTTTAACAGCTTCAAACGTTTTATCTGGTTGGCACGTGGCCCATTTTAAGCTAACTGTTGGGCCTGATGCTCTAAAGCAGGAGGAATTCTCTGGACCCAGGTTCTAGCTCCTCTAAAACTTTAGGTTATTTACCCTGCACTCAATTTAGCCACACTGTTTTTTACTCCTAGATTTCAACTGTCTGCGTGTTACTTTCCCTCCTGTTTTAAATGCAGGCACTTTTGGTAATTTATTTTGGCCTTTGTATTTTCATCCTTTGTGGACAATGCAAGGCGCTTAAAATGAAAATATGAGAGACATTAAAGCAATAGTATAGGGTTCACAGCCCCCCCCCCCCAAGAGACTCATTGCTGTTCCCAAATGTCTTTAGTACAAGAAATCCAAGATCACATGTAGGAAGAGGCAATTTTTGATGAAAAATTCTTGCTTTTGAACACTTTTGCTCAATTGGCATCACACACACACACACACACACACGTCCACCAAAACACATCTTCCTGGGATTCAAGGGTATTCAGTTGTTCATTCTACAATTCTACAATTTGCTCAGGCTAATCTAAACTGGCGTTGCAAAAAGATTGCTTTAACAAACCTTTGTGCGTGCAGGTAAGTGATAACTTTTTTTACATTCAGATATGTCTCCCTGATGAATCACTTAATCTAGTCAAACTGGTCAGACTTCAGGAATTTTCCATTTCTTCATGCACTCCCTGGCTGGGGATTCCCCAGACTTCCACCTTAGCTGTCCAATATATGAAATGCTTTCAGAGACCCTTAACTTTGCCCCCTCCTTCTGGAAGCTTCCTAACATTAGCTGCTACTAGCAGCTGTTCTGGATCACTCGTCTTTCCAAATTTGCAATTGTATTCCTTTATTGGCTTGAAGCACAGGGCATCATTGTCTCCACTGCCTGGCAGGTACACTCTGTGATGGGCCTCAATTCTTGCCGCTGGAGTAGCAGAAAACGAGCCACTTGAAAATGCTGTTTTCCATGAATTACGCAGTCAGCTACACATTGTATTTGACCTACTTCTTGCGTTAAATCTCTCTCAGTGGACTGGCCTGGAAACCTAAACATCTATATTCCCTTTCCATTTCCTACAAGAAGAGGGTCTCCTGAATTTTCTCTTTCCTTTGCAGTGGATGCTTCTCAAGGCAGAAACTCGGTTTCAGGTTTACTTGGTGTCTAAGGATATTAAAAGAACCCCCAAAGATTTTCCAGAACTTTAATTTGATTAATTTTGGAATTAGGT
Organism: Sus scrofa; assembly: GCF_054392235.1. Taxonomy (NCBI): domain Eukaryota; kingdom Metazoa; phylum Chordata; class Mammalia; order Artiodactyla; family Suidae; genus Sus; species Sus scrofa. The sequence goes on along the minus strand of NC_139389.1, from coordinate 28,135,080 downwards.
TTTTAATCAGGTTTTGTGTTTGGAAGAATCAAGTCTCGGGTTCCCCAATACTGAGGAATGATCAGGTAAAATTTAAGGGCGGGGGAATTGGAGAGTGTGCCAAGAACTGCTGACTGCCGGTGGCAGGAAGTGTGGGGGAGGGGAGCCTTCATCCTGAAAGTGTGGGATGTTTTGTTTTCTCTCTCCGTTTTCCTACAGTTTTTCAAATATTATCGTTTTCTCCTCAATTCTATTTGTTTTAAAAAGATAGTATAATTATAGGTTTAATCAGAAGAAAGCAAAAGAGATAACTGATATGAAAACTTAGAGCCAGGCGTTTTTAACCATCAAATGGCAAAGGCTTCAAAGACCTGAGAATCTGCAGATTTACAGCAGCAGGAAAAAAACCTGGGACAGGGAAGACCGGGGTTTGCATTCTACTTTCTTGTTGAGGCTGCTTTTCTCTTTTTCTTTCTGAATAAAATTTATTTTTATGAAAAGATATATATGAGAACTGGTGGTATTATCAACAAAAGCGATACTTTTATTAGCAAGACCCAAACGAACTATAATGATGAATTTGTGTAGCTCTTGGCAGTTTATGGAGCACTTTCTCATGCATGATCTCATTAATTCTTACAATAAACTTCAGAAAGACCAGCCCAGTGTATTTCAACAATTAAACTAAGGTAGTCCTTTAAAAATTGCAACAATAGACCTCTCTTCCTAAGTCAAACTCTGTAAGACTAAGCAGGGAATTGATCCCAGATATAATTAAGAAAGGGTGGCTTTTCACAGATGCCAACTTTGCCAATATGACTTTTTATTTTGCAAATCTTTTTTTAAACAGTGAACTACTTGTATAAGTTAACTGAATTATCCAAGTCTCTATGTCTCTAAATTAGAACTACTTCATAGGCTAGTAGCAGCAAAGCTTACAAAGATAATACTTTGAAGGCCTTAGTTCAGGGCCTGTGACAGTAGTGATCAAGTTTGCTTCCTTCTCCCTCTGTCACACTCCAGTCTGATCTTTTACGGAGGTGTTTACAAGGTTGGGGGTTACTACCAAGACTATGTTAATTACTTTCAGTTTATGGTACAAAACAATCTTAAGATTTTTAGGCAGAGACCTTCAGCCAAACCTTTCCGTTCTCAAAGGTGAACCCAGAGGTTCAGAGGTTTAGTAGCTTGATCGTCACCTAGACAGGTAATTACAGAACCCTCGATTGAACCCACAGGTCCCGCTTTGTTTTGGAAGCCCCCCAGTACTGGCACATAGGCCCTATCCTTTAACTCTCTAAAAGGACAAAGATAAAATGGCCTTAGAGGAGTGAACGGCAGGGCTCTACACGCATTAGGGGCACCATGGGAGTATGTGACCAGCCAGGGAGTCCCCTCCTGGCTGCTGCTGCTGCTGCTGCTGCTGACTCACGACTATCTCCCTACACCCAACCCCCCATACAAACTCCCACCTTTCCGTCTTCTTCCAGCCCAGCCTCCCCTTCCCTTCATAACAAACCAATCTGTTATTAAGAGGGGAAAGGAGGGGGAGCCTTTTACTATGGCTAGGCTGGCACACAGTTCAAAGAACCTTCTGGAAACTAAATGTGGAGCCGTGACTAAGCCCTGGTGTTCTCGGGTGCAGTTGGGGGTGGGTAGGGAGACTTGGGTGGGGCACTTTGTTTGGTGAGGAGTGTTCCTACGAGTCAGCCCCCGCCTTGGAACCAGACTACTCCAGAAAGTTCCTGGCACAGCCCATAACGGGGTAAGGAGGCAGAGCCAGCAAGACCCCCAGCCGGCGGGGCCGGGTGGGGCCGAGGGGGCGGGGCCGCCGCCGCCGCCGCTGCCGGGGCTTGACGGCGGGGCTGACCGCGGAGCTGCCTAGCTGCTGCCGGACTCTTGCAGTTGTTTTTTCAAAGTGGAATTAAAGGAGTAAATGAAGGAGAGGCTTTTAGAGTTTCACTCAGCCTCGATAATTTTTTTAGATGAAAATACTGGAAAGCTTTGTAAGTCATACAAGTAAGCCAGATGAATTGGGTGGCCAGAGGCGAGAAAAGGTCCCCACCGCCCGAGGTGAGGGCGCCCCAGCTCTGCGCAGGGTCTGGCCAAGATAGGAATCTCAAGCTTATCTTTGCCGCCACTTCACCTCCCGACTCTAGTCCCTGGTTCCCGTGGGGACGTTTGGAGGGGTGAAAAGGTGGTGGTTCTGATCTTCTTGTGGACTCCCCCCGCCTTCCCTCCCTACGTGCCCAGCAGTGCCCTCTCCTCCGATTCTCTACTGGGTCCGAGTGCGGCCCATAATGGGGGGGAGGGGGCGGGCGTGTTTACATTGGCTTCCCGAATTCGCTGCACTGCCTGACCCCTTAACGTTTTTAAAGGAGTTGTAGCTAGGAGAAGGCAGGGGGCCTGCTGAGGTTGCTCTGGCTCCTTGAACTGCACTAGATACTTAAGCGGTGACACTAGGGGACAGATTTAAAGTGACCAGTTGGAATAAAGGGTGACGACAGTTACCAAACCTACTAGGAGGAGGATTGCCCTACAAATCACCGATTTTGACTTTTCACCTGAAATGACCTCTTTTAACCGAAAACCCATGTTTCTGCCCACTTCTGTCACATTTATGAATTTTGTTGTTTTGGAATCATTGTTGATGACAGACTCCTGTTTATCATCAGGAATAACACCGTTACTAATAAAGCAGTGTCTTGGATTTAAAAGACATAAAATCAGTCTCATTACCATAGCCACCTGCCTTGAGAGGGCTGGCACAGGGAGGTAGGTGAGTTTGGAATTATGGAAGGTATCAGTTTTAAAAGTTCTTTCCTCATCTATAGTTATTTTTCCTCTCCCCCAGAGTTCCTGCTGCCACCCAAAACACCACTTTCTCCAGGGATGACGTTGAATTATTTTTGCTAAGTCTACAGTTCCCTCAGCTACAATCTGGAGCTTAAAAAGTGATTATCTTCAAAGTACTCCGTGCAAGAGTGTATATATATATATATTTTTTTTTTTTCTTTTTAGGGCTGCACTTATATAGAAGTTCCCAGACTAGGGAATCACTGGAACTGCAGCTGTTGGTCTGTGCCACAGCAACACTGGATCCGAGCTGCATCTGCGACCCACACCACAGCTCATGACAATGCCAGATCCCCGACCCACTGAACGAGGCCAGGGATCAAACTTGCATCCTCATGGATACTGCACAATTCGTTTCTGCTGCCCCACAATGGGAACTCATAATGACTTATTTATTTTTTGCTTTTTAGGGACGCACCTGTGGCACATGGAAGTATCCAGGCTAGAGGTTGAATTGGAGCTGCAGCTGCTGGTCTACACCACAGCCACAGCAACTCATGATCCAAGCCGCATTTGCGGTGTACACCACAGCTCACGACAACGCTAGATCCTTAATCCACTGAGCAAGGCCAGGGATTGAACCCACATCCTCATGGAGACTAGTCAGATTCATTACCACTGAGCCACAACAGGAGTGCCTTGATTTCTTAAAATACTTATTCAGTAGTTTTTACTGACTTAACCATAGGAAGGAACTCATTTTCTCCAAGGTAAGTTCTGGAGATCTCCTAACCTAGAAAGGTGTTTGTTTCCCAGTCTCTACCCTTTTCCGCCCACCCTCCCCATCCCTTGCCACCTCCCCCTCAAGTAGTGTAGTGGCTCACCAGCTTGAATAGTTACCGTATTATCTGCAGATGAGTCACAAATGCTACTGCAGCTGTAGAGGGTAGAGGAGGGCCTGTAGCAAATGCCTAGCCCCATGAGGTTTGACTTACATTGTGGCTAGAGTCTACACTGCTACAGTTCAACTACTTTGAGGGTTAAACCTGTCTTTATAAGCTGGCCTGGCAGTCTAAGCATCTCTTATATTTTTCACTTGCAAATGTCCAAGGCAAGGTCTGGAATATGTATGTGCCAGTCCCATAATAATGGATTTTCTTCAAAGGCAAGTATTTAGTGGAAGGTTTGGTGGGCCTTGATGTACACATAAAGTGCTTTTGTAGAATGTTAATTTTTTTTAATTGCTTCTGTTGAAGTAAATTCACATAATAGAAACCATTTTATTTATTTAGGCGTATTGAAAGTTCCCAGGCCAGGGAATGAATCCAAGTCACAGCTGTGACCTATGCCACAGTTGGGGAAATGCTGGATCCTTAACCCACTGCGCCGGGCTGGGGATCCACCCCACACTGCCTCAGAGAAAATGGTGGATTCTTAATCTGCTTCGGCACAGTGGCAACTCCACAGTATAAAACATTTTAAAGTGTACAATTTGGGTGTTCCCGTCCTGGCGCAGGAGAAACGATCCGAGTAGGAACCATGAGGTTGCGGGTTTGATCCCTGGCCTCGCTCAGTGGGTTAAGGCTCCTGCGTTGCTGTGAGCTGTGGTGTAGGTCACAGACACGGCTTGGATCCCACGTCGCTGTAGCTGTGGCGTAGGCCAGAGCTATAGCTCTGATTCGACCCCTAGCCTGGGAACCTCCTTATGCCTTCGGCCCTAAAAAACAAAATAAATAAAGTGTACAATTTGGAATTCTCCTGTGGCTCACTGGGTTAAGGACCTAGCATTGTCACTGCTGTGGCTCTGGTTACATTTGTGACGCAGGTTCAGTCCCTGGCCCAGGAATTTTTGTATGCTGCGGGCGCAGCCAGAAAAAAATTCTAAAGTTCACAATGTAGTGGTACCTGGTTCATTCACATGTTGTGCAATCATCACCTCTATCTAGTTCCAAAATCTTTGTAACCCCCAGACACAACTGCTTTTTAAAGGAGTTCACTTCCCGAGGCTTGAAGATTGTGTCAGGCATTTTACAACAAAGACACTGTTGAGGGGGTTACTCCTAGGATGCCAGCAGCTAGGGCATGAAGCATCTCAAACAGAAGGAAGTCGGTGGTTAAGTCATCCTGGTACAGCGCTGCAGGTTTTGTTGTGTCTTCTAAATGTATTGTGTATCTAACATTTAGGGTTATACAGAGTAAAAGCAAAGAGTATTGATTGGGAAATCTAGGAATAGAACCATAACCCAGAATCAGACAACAAAAAAGCCTTATGGACTTGGGGCAGCATGGCAAAAACCAGTAACTGGGGGTGGAATCCATGTTCAACATCTTTGCTGAACTATTTTTTAACCTTCAAAAAAGTGAGTTAAGCTAGTAACTTAAGTCTCCCCATATGTTCACCTGTGCAAGTCAAACACCACCCATACTCAGTGTGACAGCAATGAGAATAAACACCTATCAGTCCCCAGTAGAGTTACTGGAGGTAGGAGCACTGAAATACTCAGGTCCTCCTGCTGTTCAGGGAACAATAACACCTCTCTAAGGTCCTCACTGGGATGCTGAAAATGTAGGTTAGTAACCACTGCTGGAAGTGCAGCGTTTCTATCTCAGCATTCTTTCAGAAGAAAGAACTACGGACTGAGGTATCGGGCCAGACACTTTCATTTTAAAATGTGAGAACTAGAGATCTCTTGTGCCTAACTGGGCAAGCCAGTGTTTCAACTGGCATCTCACAGCCAATTTAAGACTCATCTTTTTTATGCTGGATCCACATTAAATAACAGGGTTCTAACATATCCTCTGTGTGCACAGTAAGCAGCAGCCGCTATGTACCAATCTAACTGCCTCTCCTTTTTACCTGCTTCTCCAAGAACACCCTCACTCCCAAGCTCCTTTTGAGGCCACTCCTACAGGGTCAACCCCTCACCCACCTTGAGGCCATGTCAATAACCCTTAACATTTTCTAAACCCATACACCAAAACCATTCAAAGCCAGTAGCTTTGTTTCTCCCAAGGATACTATTTACCTTAAAAAAAAAAAATGACAATATATATATCCTTCCTTTTCAGATCCCTGACCTTACCTAAGAGGCAAGCTATTATTCAATTATAGACACTGTAAGAAAGACAACCTATGCAGACCCTTCCATCCTCAAAACAAAACACAGAGGCAGACATCACTCAAATTATGAATGTATTTACTTTTAATAAAGTTTTTAAAGAAAAAAAAAAGCGCCTGAATTTGGCATGTGCCTTTATTTACAAAAAGGGAAACTGACAAAATATAGTAGTATACATTCATCTCTACACTGGACTCTGAAAAAGTTTATGCCTTCACTAAGAGACAGTACAACTTTGCAAACAATTTGAGCAGTTGATAGCTTGATGAAAGGCAGATATAAGGCAGTGCATAACAGGGAAATTGACAAAACATGGCAGTATACATTCACCTCTATACACTAAACTCTGAAAAAAGTTTGTAATTTCCCTAAGAGACGCAGTACAACTTTGCAAACAATTTGCATAGCTGATGAAAAGTAGATAAAAGGCAATGCACAACCATCTTCATAACAAACATACGCAGTCTGGGGAAGGGTTCCTAGTCCACCTCCTCGATGGTGGGGCCAGACCCAGAGCCCCCTTTGGGGGCCTGAGCCCCAAAGCCGCCAGCCCCGGGGCCACCCGCCCCCTGGTACAGTCCGCTGATGATGGGGTTACACACCTGCTCCAGCTCCTTCCTCTTGTGCTCAAACTCGTCCTTCTCGGCCAGCGTGTTGGCGTCCAGCCAGGAAATCACCTCCTGACACTTGTCCAGCACCTTCTTCTTGTCCGCCTCGCTGATCTTGCCCTTGAGCCCCTCATCCTCCACGGCGCTCTTCATGTTGAAGGCGTACGACTCCAGCGCGTTCTTGGCCGACACCCTCTCGCGCTGGATCTCGTCCTCCGCTTTGTACTTCTCCGCCTCCTGCACCATGCGCTCGATCTCCTCTTTGCTCAGCCGGCCCTTGTCGTTGGTGATGGTGATCTTGTTGGCCTTGCCCGTGCTCTTGTCCGTCGCCGTGACGTTCAGGATGCCGTTGGCGTCGATGTCGAAGGTCACCTCGATCTGGGGCACCCCCCGCGGGGCCGGCGGGATGCCGCTCAGCTCGAAGCGCCCCAGCAGGTTGTTGTCCCGCGTCATGGCCCTCTCGCCCTCGTACACCTGGATCAGCACGCCCGGCTGGTTGTCCGAGTACGTGGTGAAGATCTGCGTCTGCTTGGTGGGGATGGTGGAGTTGCGCTTGATCAGCGCCGTCATCACGCCGCCGGCCGTCTCCAGCCCCAGCGACAGCGGGGCCACGTCCAGCAGCAGCAGGTCCTGCACGTTCTCCGACTTGTCGCCCATCAGGATGGCCGCCTGCACCGCCGCCCCATACGCCACCGCCTCGTCCGGGTTGATGCTCTTGTTGAGGTCGCGCCCGTTGAAGAAGTCCTGCAGCAGCTTCTGCACCTTGGGGATGCGCGTCGAGCCCCCCACCAGCACCAGGTCGTGGATCTGGGCCTTGTCCAGCTTCGCGTCGCGCAGAGCCTTCTCCACCGGCTCCAGGGTGCTGCGGAACAGGTCCGAGCACAGCTCCTCGAAGCGCGCCCGGGTGATGGACGTGTAGAAGTCGATGCCCTCGAACAGGGAGTCGATCTCCAGGCTGGCCTGCGTGCTGGACGACAGGGTCCTCTTGGCCCGCTCGCAGGCCGTGCGCAGCCGCCTCACCGCCCGCTTGTTCTGGCTGATGTCCTTCTTGTGCTTCCTCTTGAACTCCTCCACGAAGTGGTTCACCAGCCTGTTGTCGAAGTCCTCGCCGCCCAGGTGCGTGTCCCCCGCCGTGGCCTTCACCTCGAAGATGCCGTCGTCGATCGTCAGGATGGACACGTCGAACGTGCCCCCGCCCAGGTCGAAGATCAGCACGTTGCGCTCCCCCTTGCCCGTCCTGTCCAGGCCGTAGGCGATGGCCGCCGCCGTGGGCTCGTTGATGATCCGCAGCACGTTCAGCCCCGCGATCACCCCCGCATCCTTGGTGGCCTGCCGCTGCGAGTCGTTGAAGTAGGCCGGCACCGTGATCACCGCGTTGCTCACCGGGTGGCCCAGGTACGCCTCGGCGATCTCCTTCATCTTGGTCAGCACCATCGACGAGATCTCCTCCGGGTAGAACGCCTTGGTCTCGCCCTTGTAGCTCACCTGCACCTTGGGCTTGTCCCCGTCGTTGATCACCCGGAAGGGCCAGTGCTTCATGTCCGCCTGCACCACCGGGTCGCCGAACTTGCGCCCGATCAGCCGCTTCGCGTCAAACACCGTGTTCTGCGGGTTCAGCGCCACCTGGTTCTTGGCCGCATCGCCGATCAGCCGCTCGGTGTCCGTGAAGGCCACGTAGCTGGGGGTGGTGCGGTTGCCCTGGTCGTTGGCGATGATCTCCACCTTGCCGTGCTGGAACACCCCCACGCACGAGTACGTGGTGCCCAGGTCGATGCCGATGGCCACGCTCTTCGCCATGTCGCTGGCCTGCTCTCTCCGCAAACAGCCTCTAGACTCGAAACCGGGATCCCAGACGAGAGCTCTGAAGCCGGAAACCGAACGCGCCGCTTCTGCCCGCGGTGGTCCTCGGAGGCAACGGATCTGCCAAGGCTGCGCTCACAGACCGCAGAGGAAGTCTTAGCAGCTCTTCCCGGGCTCGCTGTTTCCTTGGGGGCGGCTCTGTGTTTATATTTTTTTCCTCAAGCCCCTCCTTTTCCCTCCTCAGCCAATCCCCGAGCTCGGCGGGGCTGCCAGGTCGGGAATATTCCAGAGGTTTCGCCTCGCGTCCTGCCCCCTGGCTTTCTGGGGCCAATCAGCGCCCTGGCTGCCGCCCCTCCCAGAACTCTCCAGACTCTTCTGGGTTTTGCTAGCTGGCACTGTATCCGGAGAGGGGGAGCCCGGGAGGAGCGGGGGAGGGGGGCGGCGAGAGGCTGGGCCGGCAGGTCCGCGGGGGGCGGGGGGCGCTAGAGGGTTGACGCGAGGAAGCGGGCGGGGGCGTGGGTGCTGACACCGTCCGGCTCCAGTCGCGTTATAATGGAGGTGCTGCCTCTGACCTCACGGGCTAGTAGGGAATCAGGGTGATAAGTCAGGACCCCACTTAATGTTGTCGGGCGGGGCGGGTGGGGGGTGGGGGGACTCCGGCTGCGCAGTTTGGGTGTTGAGAGAGCCCCCAGTGACAGGGGCTCTGCAATCCGAACCTTCTCAAACTGGATCGAAGGCGGCGGGACACTAGGTGAGCCAAGAGGACCCTGAGTGGCATGGGCCAGACCAGCAGGTCCCTGTTTGAGGAAGTGCTGAAAAATTCTCTAGTTTAAAGTATATGGACGTCGCAGGAGAGGGGATTCCTGTGAGGACCACTAAAGTGGATGGGGTTGGTCAGAGCTGCCCAGAAGAGGAGGAGGAGCGGGTTTGTTATTGGCTCCAGAAAACCCGCAGTTTTATTTGTGAGGAGAGCAGAGGATGGGACTGCCTTAGAGAGGGGCACCCTCTCCTGAGAAAACTTCTTAGGGCTTGATTGGAGTTCTTCAGACTAGCCATATATACTCCCACCAACCCCTATAATAGAGGGTGAAAGGTGACAAGAGGGAGCTAAGCCCAAGTATGGAGGTTGATGTCTCCTCAGGAGACCAGCACTTCCAATAATCTGAGTTCAGCAGGAGGGGAGTACAATCTCAGAATAAAATATGTCACAGACACGGGAACAGGCCAGTTGAGTCAGGCCCTCTTTGAAATTGAAAACAACATATGCCACTGCCCTCCCACTTCCATTTGGCTAGGAGTACTTTTGTCTACCTTGTCCAAAAAGCACTGCGCCATGAAGGAGCAGTCTGAAAGAGATAATTGTACCGCAAAAGGATATATATATGTGTGTTTGTTTTTTAGGGCCGCACATGTGGCATATGGAGATTCCCAGGCTAGGGGCCCAGTTGGAGCTACAGCTGCTGGCCTGTGCCAGAGCAACAGCAACATCAGATCCAAGCCACATCTGTGGCCTACACCACAGCTCACAGCAACACCAGATCCTTAACCCACTGGGCGAGGCCAGGGATGGAACCTGCAACCTTATGGTTCCTAGTCAGATTCATTTCCGCTGTGCGACAATGGGAGCTCCTGCAAAAGGTTATGTGTACACAGGGTGTATGGCAGAGTTATTCTCAATAGCTGTAGGGTGGAAGCAGCCCAAGTGCCACAGAGGGAAAGAACAAATAAACAGAATGTGGTAGATACATACAATGAAAATTATTGAGCCTTAAAAATGAAGAAACTTCTGACACATGCTATAACAGAGACAAACTTTTAGGATATTATGTAAATGAAATAAGCTGGTCACAAAATGAAAGTGTGTAATTCCACAGTATAAGTTACCTAGAGTAGCCAAATTCTGAGAGACAAAGTAGACTAAGGGTTGCTAATGGCTATCGGGGAAGGGGAATAGAAATTGTTTAATGGGTATAGAATTTCAGGTTTGTAGAATTTCAGGTATGAACCCTACTGGTATCCATGAGGATGCAGATTTGATCCCTGGCCTCCCTCAGTGGGTTAAATGATGTGTTTCCGAGAGCTGCAGTTTAGGTCGCAGATGTGGCTCACATCTGGCAGATCTGGCATTGCTGTGTCACAGATGCAGCTTGGATCCCATGTTGCTGTGGATGTTTCATAGGCTGGGCAGCTGCAGATTCTCTTTGAGCCCTACCCTGGGAACTTCCATACGCCATGGGTGTAGCCCTAAAAAGAAAAAAGAAAAGAATTTCAGTTTTGCAAGATAAAAAATTCTGGAGATTAGTTGGACAGCAGTGTGAATGAGCTTACTGTCAAAGAATGGTTAAGGTGGTAAATTTCACATTATGTGTATTTTACCACAAAAATAAAATTTAGAAGCTCTCTGCCGGAGTTCCCATCGTGGCTCAGTGGTAACGAACCTGACTAGTATATTTGAGGACGCAGGTTCGATCCCTGGCCTCGCTCAGTGGGTTAAGGATCCGATGTTGCTGTGAGCTGTGGTACAGGCTGCAAATGCAGCTCAGATCCTGAGTTACTGTGGCCAAGGCGTAGACCAGCAGCTACAGTTCCAATTTGACCCGTAGCCTGGGAACGTCCATATGCCATGGGTGTGGCCCTAAAAAGACAAACACACACACACACACACACACACACACACACACACACACACACAATCTCTGCCAACTTTTGCCATTCTTTTTTCCACAGGCCTAGGAAAACTATGGCTGCTGCTAAGGGAACAGCCATCGGCATCGACCTGGGCACCACGTACTCGTGCGTGGGGGTGTTCCAGCACGGCAAGGTGGAGATCATCGCCAACGACCAGGGCAACCGCACCACCCCCAGCTACGTGGCCTTCACGGACACCGAGCGGCTCATCGGCGATGCGGCCAAGAACCAGGTGGCCATGAATCCCCAGAACACTGTCTTTGATGCCAAACGTCTGATTGGCAGGAAATTTAATGATCCTGTAGTGCAATCCGATATGAAACTTTGGCCTTTTCAAGTAATTAATGAAGGAGGCAAGCCCAAGGTAATGGTTTCCTACAAAGGGGAGAAAAAAGCCTTCTACCCTGAGGAAATCTCTTCTATGGTACTGACCAAGATGAAGGAGACTGCTGAGGCTTTTTTGGGCTACACTGTCACCAATGCTGTGATCACTGTGCCAGCCTATTTCAATGACTCTCAACGCCAGGCCACCAAGGATGCAGGCGTCATTGCAGGTCTCAATGTGCTAAGAATTATCAATGAACCCACAGCTGCTGCCATTGCCTATGGCTTAGATAAAGCAGGCCAGGGAGAGCGACATGTCCTGATCTTTGATCTGGGTGGAGGCACATTTGATGTGTCCATCCTGACCATAGATGATGGGATTTTTGAGGTCAAGGCCACAGCTGGGGACACCCACTTGGGCGGCGAGGACTTCGACAACAGGCTGGTGAGCCACTTCGTGGAGGAGTTCAAGAGGAAGCACAAGAAGGACATCAGCCAGAACAAGCGGGCGGTGAGGCGGCTGCGCACGGCCTGCGAGCGGGCCAAGAGGACCCTGTCGTCCAGCACGCAGGCCAACTTGGAAATTGATTCGCTTTACGAAGGCATCGATTTCTACACATCCATCACCAGAGCCCGGTTTGAAGAGCTGTGCGCAGACCTGTTTAGGGGCACCCTGGAGCCGGTGGAGAAGGCTCTTCGGGATGCCAAGATGGATAAGGCTAAAATCCACGACATTGTCTTAGTAGGGGGCTCCACCCGCATCCCTAAGGTGCAGAGGTTATTGCAGGACTACTTTAATGGCCGTGATCTCAACAAGAGTATCAACCCCGATGAGGCGGTGGCCTACGGGGCTGCAGTACAGGCAGCCATCCTGATGGGGGATAAGTCTGAAAAGGTACAGGACCTGCTTTTGTTGGATGTGGCTCCGCTGTCGCTGGGGCTGGAGACGGCCGGCGGCGTGATGACTGTCCTGATCAAGCGCAACTCCACCATCCCCACCAAGCAGACACAGATCTTCACCACGTACTCGGACAACCAGCCGGGCGTGCTGATCCAGGTGTACGAGGGCGAGAGGGCCATGACACGGGACAACAACCTGCTGGGGCGCTTTGACCTGACTGGAATCCCTCCTGCACCCAGGGGAGTTCCTCAGATCGAGGTGACCTTCGACATCGATGCCAACGGCATCCTGAACGTCACGGCCACGGACAAGAGCACAGGCAAGGCCAACAAGATCACCATCACCAATGACAAGGGCCGGCTGAGCAAGGAGGAGATCGAGCGCATGGTTCTGGATGCTGAGAAGTATAAAGCGGAGGATGAGGTCCAGAGAGAGAAAATTGCTGCAAAAAATGCCTTAGAATCCTATGCTTTTAACATGAAGAGTGCTGTGAGTGATGAAGGCCTAAAGGGCAAGATTAGTGATGCTGATAAAAAGAAAATACTGAATAAGTGCAATGAGGCCCTTTCATGGCTGGAGGCCAATCAACTGGCAGAGAAAGATGAGTTTGATCATAAGAGAAGGGAATTGGAGCAGGTGTGCAACCCAATCATCACAAAACTCTACCAAGGAGGATGCACTGGGCCTTCCTGTGGAACAGGGTATACACCTGGAAGGGCCGCCACAGGCCCCACCATTGAAGAAGTAGATTAATTTTATCTGGAGCTGGAGGGTTCTAGGGTGCCTCTAAGATGATTTTGTTCCCCTCCTCTTCAAACATGGTTATGATTCTTGAATTGACTGGACCTGCACCTAAGTTACCATCCCTTTTGGATTCTGACAGAGGAGTCGCAAATACCATCTTTGCACACTGCAACGTCCTGTTTCTGACCCTGGAATGAGACCCATCACTGAACCATTTGAAGAATTTGAATGTGTGTTATTTATTTCCAGCTTTCCAAGTTTCTTCTTCCTGTGTGGATGGTTATTTGTCCCTCAGTAAATTTGTTCCTAAAGCAAATTACTTCTGGTATCTTTAGGCTGTGATTTGAGTGTCTCTTAGTAGGGAAAAGGAGAGTTTGTGCAGTGAGCACATGTCGTCTGTGAGCTAATTGTGAATGATTAAGCCGGCGTGGGCAAAGTCTTTGAATTTTCATAAGCTAATCATTTCAAGGGGAAATAACTTTTGATCATTAGTCACCTTTAGCCTCAGAATAGTTATTAGTAGAGTTACAATAGTTACTGCTTATATTCAGGGATAGACTGATTTAGGTGCTTAGGGTTCAGAGGTACAAACTTCTGCTTGATGTCCTGGTGTTACTTATCAGTGGGGTCTGTCACTCACAGGGTCCCTTATTACATCCTTTACATGCTGAAAATATTTCTACAACAAACTCCTAACAAATGGGTAGTGAGGTTTTTTGTTTTGTTTTGTTTTGTTTGTTTGTTTGTTTGTTTGTTTGTTTTGCTTTTTAGGGCTGCACCTGTGGCATATGAAAATTCCCAGGCTAGGGGTCCAAGCAGAGCTGTAGCTGCCAGCCTAGGCCACAGCCACAGCCACAAGGAATCTGAGCCACCCTCTGCATCCTACACCACAGCTCATGGCAATACCGGATCCCTGACTCAGAGTGAGGCATTGAACCTGCATCCTCATGGATAATAGGTTAATTTACACTGTGCCACAATGGGAACTCCCAGATGGATGCTTTTTTGCAAGATTAGAAACAGAGAATTTAGGAGTTCCCATCGTGGCACAGCAGAAACAAATCCGACTAGGAACCATAAGGTTGTGGGTTCAATCCTTGGCCTCGCTCAGTGGGTTGAGAATCCATTATTGCCATGAGATGAGTTGTAGTGTAGGTCGTAGACGCGGCTAGGATCCTGTGTTGCTGTGGCTCTGTCCTAGGCCGGCAGCTATAGCTCCATTGGACCCCTAGCCGGGGAACCTCCATATGCTGTGGGTGCGGCCCTAAAAAGACCAAAAAAGAAAAAGGAGAAAATGGAGAATTTATTTGGATCTCATTCCTTGAAAAAAAAATTTCACCTTTTGCGTCATCGCATACTGATAATGCTTTGGGGACATGAGTATAGAAATACATGTAACTGTGAATTTGTGTCCCTTTGTGTTTGAGAGGGCAATGTTTGGAAGTGAAATATCAGAATGGGTATTTCTATCCCTGAGTCAGTCGGTTTTGCTTTACTCAGCCCCTTACAGGAAAGCCCTAGGCAAAAGCGTAAAAGAAATGTGGACTGAGGTTGGGTTCTCAGGAGAAATAAGTTTATCGGGAACCTTTGACAAAATCGGATTTGTGTGCAGGTTCCTGATCTTGGGAACTCAAACATTTTTACTTTTATCAAAGTGTAAGAGACATAGAAAAGTGTACAAATCATCATGGGTTTTCACAAACGCCCAGTTTGCAATAGTAAGTGTCTTCAGGGTATGAGCAAATCATGCTGGAACCACACTATTTTTAAAAGGAAGAAAACTTGAAAGCCGGGGGAGCCGTCAGAGCCCGAGCCTGCGCAGTGGGAGCCGGCCGCTTGGGGAGGAAGTCGGAAGGCGGGAAGCCCCGCCCCTTCCCTGGCTTTCGCGTCCCCTCGGTCCTACCCCGCCCGCTCTGCTTGTAGCCGGAGCGCACGGTCCGCTGTCCTCCGTCACCCTGAGCTTTCCGCGGCGCTTCCCGCCGCCCCTGCGCAACCCCGCCCCGCCTCGCGCGCGGCCTTGTGCTCCGGTTCCCGCCCGGCCTCCGGACCGCGGTACCCGGCCCTCGCCTTCCCGGTCAGGCGGGCATCCCGCGGTGCAAGCACAATGGTAGGTACCGTGATGTCACAAGGGGGCGCCCTCGGGGAGCGCGACCGTTGGGATGGTTGGGGACGGAGACGGGGTCGCGGGGCGGCGGCGGGGCGGGGGGGGCCCTCCGGGAGCTTTGTTCCTTTGGGCTGACGTTGGGCCCTGGGATTTTTCTCTCCCTCCTTACTTCCTGCAAATCAGGTTCGTTGGGGAGAGACCTCAAAACGAATGGGTCTTATTTGTTTGAGTCGGCGGGAACAGCAGGAGAGGGAAAAGCTAGACCTCAAGGAGCACTTCCCTGACAGACCAGGCCCCGAGAGGGTGCGGGTGTTACACTTGGTACCCTTCACTGGGTAGTGGGGGCAGGACGCCGGGAGAGGTGGTCCACTGAGAGCCGAGCCCGAGGCGTGCGGGCCAGAGCCTCTCTCCCGGGCTTTAGGTCAGGCGCTCGAGGTAGTAATCACCGGGGCTCCAGCCGTTTTTCCGAGTATTCTTTCCTCTTAAGTTTTGAGAACTGCCAGAGAGATGCGGCGGGGATCCCCAGGACCAGTATCTCATAATACTGGCCGGGGAACACGCCTCTGCCCAAGTCCCTTCCCATATGATGTTTTTTCCCCCTCTCGCCCAATAGCTCTTCTATTCCTTTTTCAAGTCCCTTGTGGGCAAGGATGTGGTCGTGGAACTCAAGAATGACCTGAGGTAGGTACCTGTTCCGACAAGTCTGTAGGGGGTGGATGTGCCCAGCCCTCCGGAACAACCTCTTTAATTTGACAAGTATTTGAGGGCTGGGCAAGATGGGAGAGAGACAAACGAAAGAAATGACTTGTGCCTTAAACTGACAGATTAGCTGCAGAGTTTTATCTTTATGGGAAGAAGATCCAAAGAAAAATGTAAGTACTAGAAAGAAGTCAGGGGGCAGAGGCATCAATCACTTTTTTTTAATAAAAGTTTTTTCTGATGAAATCACATGGTCCTTTGACCCAAATTCTAGAAATGTAAGTATTGACTCCAGAAGTAAAGATTTATGTACAAAAATTTTGGTAGTTTTTTTTTTGTTTGTTTGTTTTAATAGTCAAAAATTGGTGGAGGGGAGCCATTAATAGGGAATGGGTTATGGAGTACCCTTGTGGTGCAGCAGGTTGAGGATGTGGCGTTGTCATTGCTGTGGCACGGGTTCCATCCCTGGCCTGGGACTTTTCACATGCCACAGGCACAGCCAAAAAAATAAAATAAAATAGGGAATGGGGAGTTCCCGTCGTGGAGCAGTGGTTAACGAATCTGACTAAGAACCATGAGGTTGCGGGTTTGGTCCTTGCCTTTGCTCAGTGGGTTAACGATCCGGCGTTGCCGTGAGCTGTGGTGTAGGTTGCAGACGTGGCTCGGATCCCGAGTTGCTGTGGCTCTGGTGTAGGCCAGTGGCTACAACTCCAATTGGACCCCTAGCCTGGGAACCTCCATATGCTGCGGGAGCAGCCCAAAGAAATAGCAAAAAAAGACCAAAAAAAAAAAAAAAATAGGGAATGGGTTAGATTTTGGTATTTCCATTAAAGGCAGCTGCCACATGGAAATGAGTTGTATTAATATGGAAAGCTGTTGCAGAATCATCTATGTGGTATAATTGCCCTTTTGTTGTAGACAGTATAAAAGATAAACAGATGACCAGTGCAGTCCCTTGTGTCTGTACTGTTTTTACATCCCTCGTCCCCTTGTATCATTAACTTCAAATCATCTTTTAGGACGTGGATTAAATGCTGTATCCTTGCACTTTCCTGGTTCTTCTAGGCCATAGACACTTCTATCATATAGAGTCTTTCCTTTCTAGTGGGTGCTTCTCAAACTGTGATTTCATAGAAATGTATTTACTGTTTAGGGCTGGTCTTCTATAGGGCCAAGATGTGTTTAAGCGCCCACTGTGTACCTGTGTCTAGCACAGCCCTGGTATAGAGTAGGTGCCTAATGTGTTCTGAAGGGGAAAACAAAAGCTAACATTTGAGGCTCTCCTATAGACTAAGCACTACTCTGAATACTCATTTATTAACTCATTTAATTCTCTGAACACCTCTACATGACATATACTGTTGTTGCTGTTTTACATGAGGAAACTGAAGCTTGACTAGGTTAGGAAACTTGGTTAAGTCTATACAACTAGTAAAGGACAAAGCCAGAACTTAAATCCCTTTCTGCCTGCCCCTCATCCTTTTTTGTTGTTGTTGTTTAATTAAGAACAGGGTCATACTCTGTGCAATTGTAAAACTTGCTTTTTCACCTGACACTATGTTGTGGATATCTTCCATCTCAATAAAGTTGATCTTTAACGTTCTTAATGTCTGAAAGGTGCTTTTTTTTTTTTGAAATGGCTGCACCTGTGACAAATGGAAGTTCCCAGGCTAGGGATTCAATCTGAGCTAGATCCTTTAATCTCCTGTACCAAGCTGAAGATCAGACTCACACCTCTGTAAGGACCCTAGCCGATGTAGTCGGATTTTTTTGTGGGTTTTTTTTGTTTTGTTTTGTTTTGTTTTCTTGGTTTAGGGACACATGTGCAGCATATGGAAGTTCCCAGGCTAGGGGTCAAATTGGAGCTGCAGCTGCTGGCCTGCACCACAGCCGAAGCAACAACAGAGCTGAGCCTTGTCTGTGACCTACACCACAGCTCATGGCAATGCTGGATACTTAACCCACTGAGCAAGGCCTGGGATAGAACCTGTGTCCTCACGGATACTAGTCAGGTTTGTTACCACCGAGCCACAGCTGGGAACTCCCTGCAGTCGGATTCTTAATCCACTGAACTATGGCAGGAACTACTGAATAGCATTTTTATTAGCTGGGTAGAACTAATTAACCAAGACCTTGTTGTTGGATTCTTAGGCTATTTCCAATTCTTTGCTTTTTTTAGGGCCACACCCTCAGAGGTTCCCAGGCTAGGGGGTCCAATCAGAGCTACAGCTGTTGGCCTACACCACAGCCACAGCAATGCAGGATCCGAGCCGCATCTTCACCCTCCACCACAGCTCATGGCAATGCCAGATCCTTAACCCAATGAGTGAGGCCAGGAATCAAACCCAAAACCTCATGGTTCCTAGTTGGATTCTTTTCCGCTGCGCCACAACAGGGACTCCTACATACATGTATTTATACATCTTATTTCAGTAGGAAAAAAATCCTTTAAAGTGTACATTTAAAATATTGATACAGGAGTTCCCGTTGTGGCTCAGCGGAAATGAATCTGACTAGCATCCATAAGGATGCAGGTTTGATCCCTGGCCTCGCTCAGTGGGTTAAGGGTCTAGCATTGCTGTGAGTTGTGATGTAGGCCAGCAGCTATAGCTCCAGTTTGACTCCTAGCCTGGTAAACTCCATTTGCCTAAAAGGACAAAAAAAAAAAAAAAAAAATTGGTACATATTACCTGATTGTCCTTAGAAAGTTTAAATCAATGTATTCTCTCCCCAGTAGTTTCTTCTACATTTCTAAATGAGGTAGTTTTTTAGTGGGAGAGACAGTGACATGGCAAGGAACGGTGAGGGAAGGGATTTGCCTATTAGATTACAGATTTCGATTTATGGCTCTGGCAATGCGTATGGTATCGATGGCATATAGATTGGGTCCCTATAGAGAGAAAAACATGGAAACTACAAGCACCCTCAGCAATTCTCTGAGATGATTCTTTTTTTATTTTCCTCTTCCTGGGTCTTCCACATGACAAGAATAATTGTTGTTTTAGCCCCAGACTCTAAAGCAAGAACTTAGAAGAGCTGAAGGTTATTCCTTGGATTGGGAGAAGAGCTCTTTCTTCCATGATTATGTTAGACCACTTTTTTTTTTCTTTCCCTTTTTGGCTGCCCCGAGGTATATGGGCCAGAGAGCGGATCCAAGCCATAGTTTTGATCTACCCCGAAGCTGCAGCAGCCCTGGATCCTTTAGCCCACTGTGCCAGGCCAGGGATCAAACCTTTGTCCTGGTGCTGCAGTCACCACCGATCCCGTCACACCACAGTGGGAACTTCTGTGTCAGAGCCTTTTTGTGCCTAACATTTCCTTTTTTTTTCTTTCTTTTTTTTTTTTTTTTTCTTTTTAGGGCTGCAGGTTCAGCATAAGGAGGTTCCCAGGCTAGGCGTCGAATTGAGCTACAGCTGCCAGCTTATGCCACAGCTACAGCAATGCCAGATCTGAGCTGCGTCTGTGACCTACACCACGTCGGATCTTTAACCCTCTGAGCAGGACCAGGGATCGAACCCTCATCACTCATGATATTAGTTGGGTTCGTTTCCGCTGAGCCACAGTGGGAACTTCTAACATTTGCTTCTAAAGGGACTGAGTGAATTGTCACCACCTTAGGCGATTCCTGAAAGTTATTCGCTGCTGCAGCAGATGGTGATAGTGCACTGTCAGAGATTTTTTTAGCAGCTAAGGATAAGGTGAAACTACCACTAAGGCAGTTGGCCCCAGACACTGGATTTCAAACACTTCGAATTTTACAAAATTAGGGCCCAAAAGAGAACTGACCACTTTAATTTTGGCAAGATAAGGACATTTTAAAAACTGCCATTTATTATGATCATTTCATAAGTATTTTTTTTGTGGTCGTGTCCATGGCACGCAGAAGTTTCCAGGCCAGGAAACTCTCACCACAGCAACAAATGGAGCCAGATCCTTAACCTCTTGAGCCATTAGGGAATTTCTTGTGATTTTTTTTTTTTTAATGGCTCCACCTGTAACATATGGACGTTCCTGGACCAGGGATTGAATCTAAGCTGCAGTTGCCACCTATGCTACAGCCATGGCAATGCCAGATGCTTTAACCCATTGCACCAAACCCAAGACTCTGCAGTGACCCAAGCTGCTGCAGTTGGATTCTTTTTTTTTTTTTTTTCTTTTTTCTTTTTTTCTTTTTGGCCACCCCAAGGCATGTAGTGTGTCCAGGCCAAGGATCAGATCTGAGCCGCAGTTACTACCCACGCTGCAGCTGTGGCAGTGCTGGATCCCTTAACCCACTTGTGCCAGGCTGGGGATCAAACCACATCATGACTCTGCAGAGATGCTGCTGATCCTGTTTCGACATAGTGGGAACTCCTTCAGTTAGATTCTTAACCCACTGTGCCAGAGTGGGGACTCCTCATAATTTCTTTTTTAATACAAAAAAAGAGCAAGGGCAATTAAAGAGCGGTTTTAGGAAAAAACTATTTATTGACAACCTTTAGCACACTATATACACACTGTTCTAGCCTCTGTTTCCTCATGTCATGGACTCCTGAATCCTTTGAGCACACATCGGTGTTTGAGAACCAGGATTCCTTTTTTTGTTTGTTTGTTTTAGGGCCACACCTGTGGCATATGGAGGTGCCCAGGCTAGGGGTCCAATCAGAGCTGCAGCTGCTGGCCTACACCACAGCCACAGCAACTCAGGATCCTAGCCTCATCTGCAACCTATACCACAGTTCATGGCAAGCCGGATCCTTAACCCACTGAGGAAGGCCAGGGATTGAACCTGCATCCTCATGGATCTTAGTCGGGTTCATTAACTGCTGAGCCATGAAGGGAACTCCTGAGAACCAGGATTCTAAGGAACTTAGAATCTGGCGATGACATGCGGGATGGTTAGGATGAGGGCAGCGAGTTGGAGGCTGGACTGGATCGAGCTGTAAAGGTATAAGACCTTAGTTTGTAGAAAGAGAATAACAAATGTTAGACATCAAACAGTGGGGGTTCGTGGTTCATGGAGAAGTACAAATTACGGGATTTGAGATTTTTGAGACTTAAGTGTTGAAACCACTGGCAGAATTAAAGAATTGGAAGAGAGGTAACATGGCGTGCAGCGGTGGTGTTTAGATAGCCTTCCTCGTGAACATTTCAGGGGTTCAAGGATCGAGGAAGGGAGAGAACATCGCTCATGCCTGTGTCATCAAAAACATCACCAGTTAGGAGTTCCCATCTCGGCTCAGTGGTTAACGAACCCGACTTGCATCCATGAGGATTCAGGTTGGATCCCTGGCCTCAATGAGTGGGTTAAGGATCTGGCATTGCCATGAGTTGTGGTGTAGGTCACAGATGCAGCTTGGATCCCAGGTTGCTGTGGCTCTGGTGTAGGCTGGTGCCTACAGCTCTGATTGGACCCCCTAGCCTGGGAACATCCATATGCCGAGGGTGTGGCCCTAAAAAGCCAAAAAAAAAAACAACATCGCCAGCTAGCTACCTTACCTGCTTTACATACAGAGCCCTGGTTCCAAAGCCAGTATTTGAAAATAGCTAATGGTTCTGGGGGACAGGCCTGAACCAAAGTCTCTATTTGTTCTAAACTTGTCAAGATACACATTTCTGAGCCCCTGGATGGTTAATAGCTACCTTGTGAAGTGGCTGCAAAGATTACAAACGTGCGGAATAAAGGTCTAGCACATAACTTTTTTTTTTTTTTTTGTCTTTCGTCCTTTTTTTAGGGCCAAACCCTTGGCATATGGAGCTTCCCAGGCTAGGGGTCTAACCGGAGCTATAGCCACCGACCTGTGCCAAAGCCACAGCAATGCCAGATCTGAGCTGCATCTGCGGCCTACACCACAGCTCACGGCAACGCTGGATCCTGAACCCATTGATCAAGGCCTGGGATCAAACCTGAGACCTCATGGTTCCTAGTTGGATTAGTTTCTGCTGCGCCATGATGGGAACTCCCACAAAACTTTTTTTGATGGTAGCTACTAAGAGGGAATTTAGGGAGAGATGTGAGGTCTAAACACACTGCTCTGGAAGCAGTTTTTTTCCTACCCCATAGCTTAGGCATGCCCCTTGTTGGTTCTTTTTTTTTTTTTTTTTTTTTCCTCTGCTTTTTTAGGGCCACCCAAGTGCAGCATATGGAAGTTCCCAGGTCGAATCAGAGCTTCATCTGCTACCCACACCACAGCTCATGGCAACGCCACATCCCTGACCCACTGAGCAAGGTCAGGTTTTGAACCCACATCCTCACAGATTTTAGTTGGATTGTTTCTGCTGTGCCACAAGGGGAACTCTGGTTCTACCTTTTTTGGTTTCTTCAAGTCCTTTACTTCCCGCAACCATGTTCTTATCCTTGCTCTAAAATCACCTCAGTGTTGACTTAGGTATAAACTATTTTGGTTTTTCTTTTCTCTACCTCTGACAGCATCTGTGGAACCCTCCATTCTGTGGATCAGGTAAGACTGTAACAAGGGCCCTGATAGGGTCTTGGGGAAGGAGAGGGGAGAGCTTAAGGGCTGGGAACTTGCATCTTGTCTCTGGTTCTAATGATGGTGTTCATCTTCTTTTCTTAGTATCTCAACATCAAACTAACTGACATCAGTGTCACAGACCCTGAGAAATACCCTCACATGGTGAGTTGTAGATGGTAGAGATGAGGAAACACCTCTCAAAGCAGGAGGTCCCTGGGTGGATAGAGGACATTTTTGAAGCGTGTTTTTTTTTTACATTTGTGTATCTTTGTCCAGTTATCAGTGAAGAACTGCTTCATCCGAGGCTCAGTGGTTCGCTATGTGCAGTTGCCAGCAGATGAGGTTGACACACAGTTGCTACAGGACGCAGCAAGGAAGGAGGCCCTGCAACAGAAGCAGTGATGGCTGCTCCTCCCTTTCCCTCCTTCCATCGGTGATTCTGAGCCTCATGTCCCAGCTCAGGATGCCTCCCTCCCATACTTGAGGTGTTGTTTTTTTCACAGCAAAGTTTTTGTGTTTTTTTTAAGGGATGAGTGGATGAGAGTAATAATAATGGAGAGCTACTCTCCTGTATTGAGAAGGGGAGGAAAAGGAAGCCCGGGAACTGCGAAGCCTTCCCTATCCCCAGCACCTGCCTTTCTCACTTCTTCCCTGGAGGTGGGAGAATCTCCCAGGTCTTTCTAGGGTAGCATGTGATTCATTCTGGGGATGGAAGGAATCTGTCCCGCATCGGGAATAAAATTTATGATGCAAATTCGAGTTCTGGTTCTGTGTTTTGGGAAGGGGGCTAGAGAGTGGGAAAGGGATGCTGAATTCACCCAGCCCTGTTACTCTCATTACCCAAGCCAAGGCCCCAACCCGTCCTGTCCGTATTGGCTACCACTCTTCCTGATACAAACCGTACCTCAGTTGGACTGCATGCCCCCTACCTATGCAGCCTACCTACCATAGCCTTTTCCTAATACTGTACCTGCAAATGTTTGCTGTCCTTGTATTAAGGTGGAAGCTAATGAGACACCTAAATGCGTTTGATGCTGGATCTAGTGCTTCCCCAATATCTATTGCATATAAATACAAGTGACAACTTTCATTGTGGAGAGTTGTGACTGGGAATTAACTCTAAACTCATTTAGCAAGTAAGAGTTCCCGCCCCAGATGAGGGTTCTCAGGACGAAGGGCCGTTAGAAGCCATCCAATTCGACTCCCTCCTCCCACGTAGAAGGAAATGAGGCTCAAGGAGAAGCTGGACACCAGGACCTCGGCCAAACGGACCCCTACCCACGTTGGCGTCAGGAGCCGCCCTCCGCCGCCGCCGCCGCCGCGTGAAGGCCCGCTGGCACCGCCCTCCCGCCCCGCCCCGCCCCGCCCGAGGACCCGTACGGGGTGCCCGCGGCGGCGCCTGACGGGAGTGCGGTTCCCGGCGCGTCCTCCCCGACCCCGTCTCCCGTGCCCGCGGCCCGCACGGTTCCTCGGGAGCGCAGTCTGCGGCGGGCGGCGCACCCCTGGGCCAAGATCGGCCAGGCAGCGCCGGCACACGCAGGCGGGGCACGGGCGCCCGTGCCAGGACCTCGGGGCCCGGAAACGCTCGTAGTCACAAAGGGGGGAACACGTGGGCGCAGATTGCCCGGGCGGCTGTCGCAGGGATCTAGGGTCACCGGGAGGACCGCCCACCATCCCCGCCCGCCGGACGCCTCAGCCCCGGTTGCCAGGCCCGTCTAACTTCGGCCGGCGCCCGGCTATGAGGTGGATGCCCGGCTCTGTGTGACCATCTCCCTCCAGTAGGTACATGTGGCCTGAACCCGCGTCCTACTGGCCGCGGAGAGGCTCTTTCGAGCCTCCCCCACGCCCGTAGGGCTCGCGGGCTTGGGGAGTTACCCACTGTCATTGCCACTCCGAGAGCAGGGTCCTCGGATCTTGAGGCCCCATCAGATCCTCAGTTCTGGGGGCCTCGGGAGCCTGAGGTAGGGGAGCTACTCAGGAGCCCCCGGGTCCCTCGGTCTTACTCTGTCCCCTTTTCTCTTAGGGTTTTTCCACCTCGTTCGGACTTCCTGCACAACCATGTCCATCCTCTACGTCTCTCCTCACCCCGATGCCTTCCCCAGCCTCCGAGCCCTCATAGCTGCCCGCTACGGCGAGGCTGGGGAGGGTCCGGGATGGGGAGGAGCCCACCCCCGCGTCTGTCTTCAGCCGCCCCCGGCCAGCAGGACTCCCTTTCCCCCACCCCGCCTGCCCGCCCTGGAGCAGGGGCCCGGTGGGCTCTGGGTGTGGGGAGCCACGGCCGTGGCCCAGCTGCTGTGGCCAGCAGGCCTGGGGGGCCCTGGAGGTAGTCGGGCCGCTGTCCTTGTCCAGCAGTGGGTCAGTTACGCAGACACGGAGCTAATACCAGCTGCCTGTGGGGCAACGCTGCCAGCTTTGGGACTCCGAAGCTCTGCCCAGGACCCCCAGGTGAGAAGAAGCTGAGCGGGGGAGAGGGGCAGGAGGGAATTTCGAAGAGGGCAGTGAGCCAGAAAGATAGTATGTCAGAAAAAGACTGGTCACCCCTACTTGCCATCTGGTGTGGCAGACGTGGGCAGCTTTCTTGACCTCCGGGAGCCTTGGTCTTCGTATGCCTATGGAAACGAAAATTGAGGACATGTTGAGAAGATTAAAAGATGTGTCAGAGCACATAATCTGATGCCAGATGCTCTGCCGTTTCTGAGTGAGGGAGGGCTCGATGGATCTGAAACTGATAAGGTTAGACGTTACTGAATTGTAGGAAAAGACTAGGGCCAGGGAAAGAAGTAGAACACCAGGAGACTGGTGCAGAGGCACCAGGCCTGGACTGATGACAGTTGGCTGGGGAGAAATGCAATGAAGAGGAGGGAAAGTAGGGGAAAAGAGAGCAAATCACACAAGATTACAGCCGGAAGTCTTTTCAGAGTGGGTCTGTGCCTTACCGTCCTTATAACACCATCTCCTCACAGAATGTTGAGCACAGGTTCAATATTTAGTACTTTTTGGATTTTTTTGTTTTTGTTTTCTTTTGTCTTTTTGCCTTTTCTAGGGCCTCTCCTGCAGCATATGGAGGTTCCCAGGCTAGGGGTCGAATCGGAGCTGTAGCCACCAGCTTACACCACAGCCACAGCAACTCCGGATCTGAGCTGCATCTGCAACCTACACCACAGCTCACGGCAACACCGGATCCTTAACCCACTGAGCAAGGCCAGGGATCGAACCCGCAACCTCATGGATCCTAGTCAGATTCGTTAACCACTGCGCCACAACGGGAACTCCGATACTTAGTACTTTTTGACTGAATGAATGAAATGACTGGAATGACTTAGATCCTGGCTTGCTCTCTCACATCCTGACTTCCCTGTCTGAATAGAAGCCCCTTCTCTGGAATTCTCTGTCCCCTTCAACCTAATTTATTTCTCTTCATAGCACTGAAGGAGAAAAATAAGGGAATACGTTGTACATTTGCACACTTGCTATCTCCCCTACTAGAATGTAAATGCCAACAGGTCAGGGGCTCCATTTGTTCAGTTGTCTCATTTATTAGAGACGTGCCTGGCCTGCAGTGTATACTTGGTAAATATTTGTTGAAGCAACCGTGTAATCTTTAACTTCCTGCACTTAGTGTATTGCACCTGACATATAATAAGTGTTCAGTCGGAATTTATTGAATGAATGGCAAGTATTTTTATTATGATCGTTTCCGTGAAGAAGAACCTGGCCTTGGAGGTGGTGATTCGTGGGAATGGAAGGGGCCCCATGGATTGAGTTGGGGTGGGGATTGAGGTGGTCCAACCCTTTTCTCATACCCCATTGCCTTCCTGCTAGGCTGCGCTGGGGGCCCTGGGCAGGGCCCTGAGCCCCTTGGAAGAATGGCTTCGGTTGCACACCTACCTGGCTGGGGAGGCCCCGACTCTGGCTGACCTGGCGGCTGTCACAGCCTTGCTGCTGCCATTCCGTTACGTGAGTCACTGGGACCTGGGGAAGAATGAGGGTGGGTTCCCTCAGACCTCCCTCTAGGGCGACTAAGGATAGTTGTTTCTTTTCCCCATCCCAGGTCCTGGATCCCTCTGCCCGGCGGATCTGGGGCAATGTGACCCGCTGGTTTATCACCTGTGTCCAGCAGCCAGAATTCCGGGCCGTGCTAGGAGAGGTGGTTCTGTTCTCAGGGACCAGGCCTGCCTCCCAACAGCCAGGTGAGGAGGGGCGGAAGGTAGGAGGCGAGGGGTTCCTCTGGGGCCCTTCACGCAGCTCGCTTTCTTTTTTCTCTTAGGAATGCCAGGGGCCGGTGGGGTCGGTGGGTGGTCGGCATGGAGGAGCCTTTGGGCAGCTGAAGTAGCCCATCTGGGATGTAGTGGCACTGTTCACAGAGGGTCCCCACCAGGTCTGGATTTCTGTGCCTCCTTCCAGGCCCCGAGGTCTCTGCACCCACAAAGACAGCCGCTCAACTCAAGAAAGAGGCAAAAAAGCGGGAGAAGTTAGAGAAATTCCAACAGAAACAGAAGATCCAGCAGCAGCAGCCACCCCCTGGGGAGGTGAGAGGCCAAGGGTGGAGCAGGACAGGATGTTGGTGTGCTGCAGGTGGCTGACACCTGAGCCTGTATCCTTTCCCTCCGCAGCAGAAGAAACCAAAACCAGAGAAGAGGGAGAAACGGGATCCTGGGGTCATTACCTATGACCTCCCAACCCCCCCTGGGGAGAAGAAAGGTACTAGGAGGGGGAAGAGAGGACCCCCCCCCGCCACCTCCACCCTCCTTTTCCTCTTTTCACCCCTCCTGCTCCATCCTTGCTCCCACTAGTTTGCTTAGTGAGGGTTTGCAGAGCCCTGGGTCCTTCTCTGCTGGCTCCTTGCCCCCTTCCCCGCTGCTCCCGGCCTCGGCTCTGACCCCTGCCTCCCTTTCCCGCAGATGTCAGTGGCACGATGCCCGACTCCTACAGCCCTCAGTACGTCGAGGCTGCCTGGTACCCTTGGTGGGAGCGGCAGGGCTTCTTCAAGCCCGAGTATGGGGTGAGTGGGCAGTGCTGCCCGGGTCTGGAGGGGATGGGAGTGGGGAAGGACAGGGCTGAAAGGTACAAGGCCTGGGACGAGGCCAGAGCCGTCACAGGGAGGCCTCAGCAAGGGCCCATCCTTCCTCCCTGCCAGCGTTCCAGCGTGTCTGCCCCCAACCCCCGGGGCACCTTCATGATGTGCATCCCGCCCCCCAACGTGACAGGCTCCCTGCACCTGGGCCACGCGCTCACCAACGCCATCCAGGACTCCCTGACCCGATGGTGAGCTCCTGTCTTCTCCTCCGGCCGGCTGCTTCCCTCTGCTCTCTCTGGTCCCCTGCTGCTGTCCTCCCTTCTCTTTGCTGACTGGGGCCCTCAGCTCTGCCCCCTGGTGGTGCCACACTTTTCACTGGGTCATTCCCGGCCCATCCCTTGGCTTCCTGCTGTAAAATAACCAACACTTCCACTTGCAGGCTCTCCACTCTTGCTACCAAAAATAGTATTTTGAATTTAGCAAGAAATATGTGAATATAGTCTTATAAGAAATTTGAAGCTTAAGTTTCCTTGACCACTCTGCTTCCAGATTTACTTTTTCCTACGAATGAGCCATTGTTATCACTTTGATGTGTATCTTTCAGATCTTTCTTATCTGCTTAGGGGTACATGTACTCATAGAAATGTATAGTTTTCCTTTTTTTTTTTTCTGTCTTTTTGCCTTTTCTTGAGCCACTCCCACGGCATATGGAGGTTCCCAAGCTAGGGGTTGAATCGGAGCTGTAGCCTCCCACCTATGCCAGAGCCACAGGAACGCGAGATCCGAGCCGCATCAGCGGCCTATACCACAGCTCACGGCAACACCGGATCCTTAACCCACTGAGCAAGGCCGGGGATCAAACCTGCAACCTCATGGTTCCCAGTTGGATTCGTTAGCCACTGCGCCACGACGGGAACTCCAGAAATGCATAGTTTTCCTTTTGTGTGGGTTTTTTTCTCTGTTTTTTAACATAAAGAGCTCATACCAAACTTGTTCTTCTACAACTTTCTTCTTATTTTTAACAGTTTATCTTAGAGGTTTTTCCGGTCCATACACATATATTTTTTTTTCTTTTTTTTTGGCCACCTCATGAGGCATATGGAATTCCTGGGCCAGGAATCAGATCCAAGCCACAACTGTAGCAATGCCAGATCCTTAACCCACTGCCTGGGGCCAGTGATCAAACCTGCTTCCCAGCACTCCAGAGATGTGGCCAATCCTGGTGTGCCACAATAGGAACTCCTTCTTGTCCTTATACATAGACTGACTTCATTCTCCTTCATTGCTCCTTAGTATTTATAGTGTGGCTGTACCATCATGGTGTCATTTTTTTTTTTCCTTTTGGCTGCACCCATGGCATATGGAAGTTCCTGAGTCAGGGATTGAACCCATGCCACAGCAGTGACCCAAACCACTGCAGTGACAACACTGGATCCTTAACCTACTGAGTAACTAGGAAGCACCGTAAAAAGTATTTTAAAACAACTTTTTGTGTTTCTAGTCTAGGGTTTACTTCCATTTTAAATTTTGAGAAGTTTTTCTAGTGTTCTACTTAATTAATTTGGTCAAAAAAACTTACAGGAATTTCCTGTAGTGGCGCAGCAAAAGCGAATCCAACTAGGAACCATGAGGTTGTGGGTTCGATCCCTGGCCTTGCTCAGTGGGTTAAGGATCTGGCATTGCTGTGAGCTGTGGTGTAGATCACAGACGTGACTCAGATCTGTCGTCAGTGTGGCTGTGGCGTAGGCTGGCAGCTGTGGCTCCGATTAGACCCCTAGCCTGGGACCCTCTGTATGACGAGGGTACGGCCCTAAATGTATATATATATATATTTACAGGACATAACTGTGCCAGCTCTGCTCTGGGCACTGGGGATACAGCATCAGATTTAGCATTTTGTGAGAAACTGAGAAGTGGAAAACTGAGTTGTGTTAAATACTCATAAGGGCCAAATTATTTGCATGAGAAAAGAATTGACACTTCGTATGGAACACTTAAGGTAGCAACATTTTTTCTTCTTTTTTTTTTTTTTTTGTTTTTTTGTTTTTTTAGGGCCACATCCACAGCATATGGAAGTTTCCAGGCTAGGGGCTCTAATCGGAGCTATAACTGCCAGCCTACGCCAGAGCCACAGCAACACAGGATCCCAGCCATGTCCGCAGCCTACACCACAGCTCATGGCAACGCCAGATCCTTAACCCACTGAGCGAGGCCAGGGATCAAACCTGCAACCTTATGGTTCCTAGTCGGATTTGTTTCTGCTGTACCACTACAGGAATTCCTCTTCTTTCTTTCTTTCTTTCTTTGTTTTTGTTTTTTTGACTTTTCTAGGGCTGCTCCCACTGCACATGGAGGTTCCCAGGCTAGGGATCTAATTAGAGCTGTTGCTGCTGGCCTACGCCAGAGCCACAGCAATGCAGAATCTGAGCCTCGTCTGTGACCCACACCAGAGCTCACAGCAACGCCGGATCCCTAACCCACCGAGCAAGGCCAGGGATCAAACCTGCAACCCTATGGTCCCTAGCCAGATTCGTTGACCACTGAGCAATGACGGAACTCCTTTTTTTTTTTTTTAATGGTAGCATTTTCTAATGCTCTAGTGTTTTGAAGGGCTTTAAATTTTTAATTTTAATTAAAAATTTTTGCAAATTAGTTTTGTGAACATAGGAAAATAGAGTAGTTTTTCCAACCAATTAGCTAGTGTCCCAAACACACTTATTAAACAGTTTGTGCTTTCTCCATGGATATGAAATGCCACCCTTATTTATTTATTTATGTTTTTTTAGAGCCACACCCACAGCATATGGAGGTTCCCAGGTTAGGGGTCTAATTGGAGCTGTAGCCGCCAGCCTATGCCAGAGCCACAGCAATGCCAGATCCGAGCCACGTCTGTGACCCACACCACAGCTCACGGCAACACCGGCTCCTTAACTCACTGAGCAAGGCCAAGGATCAAACCTGCAACCTCATGGTTCCTAGTTGGATTCATTTCCGCTGTGCCACAACGGGAATTCCATGAAATGCCACCTTTAACAAATACTAAATGGGCTTGGATCTGCTTCTAGTCACTGTTCTGTTTCCTTAATCTATATAGCATTGTTCCTAGTTTCTGTGAAAATTTGTTTTAAAGATCATAAGTCTCTCATGTTTTGCTCTCAAGTTGGTTGAGAGCCTCCTCTTTGTTCTCTTACCGAGTTGCCTCGGCTGTCCTTGCACATCTCTGCCTGACTGCCGTGCCCGAGCTGGGGGCTTCCCGCCCCAGCGCCCCTGTCTTTCCTGAGTCCATGGCCTCCCTGCCCGGAGCCCCTTCCTCCTCTGGGGCAGCTCCACTGCCGGCTCACCTTGGGTCCCCGTGCTCCTCCCGCAGGCACCGCATGCGCGGCGAGACCACCCTGTGGAACCCAGGCTGCGACCATGCGGGCATCGCCACCCAGGTGGTGGTGGAGAAGAAGCTCTGGCGCGAGCAGGGGCTGAGTCGGCACCAGCTGGGCCGCGAGGCCTTTCTGCGCGAGGTCTGGAAGTGGAAGGAGGAGTGAGTGCTGCCTGCCGGCCTCCGGGCCCCGCCTCCCTGTCCCTTGTCCAGATAGGATCTCTGTCCCCTGGGACCCTGACCACAGGGTCAGACCCTCTCGCAGGAGCTGAAGGTGGCTGGGCCCATTCCGCAGGGACACGGGAGCCCCACCTCGGCCCCTTGAGCCACCCGACACCTCCCTCCAGCCCAGCCCAAGTGCCGATCCTAGACTGTGTGTCTGCTTCCAGGAAAGGTGACCGGATTTACCACCAGCTGAAGAAGCTCGGCAGCTCCTTGGACTGGGATCGGGCCTGTTTCACCATGGATCCCGTGAGTGGGAGTGGAGGGGTCTCAGGGCAGGGGCGGGGGGGAGGCTCCCCCAGGAGGCGGCCCCCTCGTAGGAAACCGCTAAGGGCTCAGCCATAAATGCCACTTTCTACCCACGTCATGGCCCTTTGTGTTCCCCGTCGCCCACTCTCTGGGAGCTCAGACTCCTTCAGGCACATGATGGGGCCTCACCCTCCCCTGGAGCCTGAACCCCAGGATTCCCTGCCCTAGCTGAGGGGCTTCCCTGCCATCTCCAGCATCGCCAGGCAGTTCCCACAGCCTTCTATCCCCCTCCAGCCCCTAAAGAGGTCTGTGTGTCAGGAGGTGGGGTGCCGAGCCGGCCAGGTCTTGCTGGCCCTGCTAGCTTGGTGCCTAGACCCGTCTCTGACTCCCCCGCTCCCCCTAGAAACTGTCAGCAACCGTGATCGAGGCCTTCGTCCGGCTCCACGAGGAAGGCGTCATCTACCGCAGTACCCGCCTTGTCAACTGGTCCTGCACCCTCAACTCTGCCATCTCGGACATCGAGGTGTGCCCCTCCGTCAGCTCGCTCCATCCCCGCTGTCAGCCCTGCCCCCGCCCCGGGCCCGCCTCTGAGTCTCCATCTCCTCCGTCGCAGGTGGATAAGAAGGAGCTGACGGGCCGCACGTTGCTGTCCGTGCCTGGTTACAAGGAGAAGGTGGAGTTTGGGGTCCTCGTCTCCTTTGCCTACAAGGTCCAAGGCTCAGGTAGGAGCCGGGGCAGGGGGTGGGGGGCACCAGGATCCTGGGCCGGGGTGGGGGCGGGGCAAGAAGGGCCCAGTGCTGAGACCGCAAGGCCCCTGTCACCCCAGACAGCGACGAGGAGGTGGTGGTGGCAACAACTCGGATCGAGACCATGCTGGGAGACGTGGCTATAGCTGTGCACCCCGAAGACCCCAGATACCAGGTGTGGTGGGGTGCTGGGGGAGGCGTGTTGGCCAAAGGGGACCCCACACCCTGTGTGGTGCTAGGAGGGGCACGGAGCCCCCACTGGGCTGAGGAGGGAGAATTGGAGACTCATCCTCTGGCTGCTTTCCACAGTGAAGGTGGGATGGGGGCGTGGGGGAGTCAGGGCCCCCACGTCACAGGAGCCAGCCCAGCCATTGGTACATTTTCAGTGTCTCCCTCTGTCCGCAGCACCTGAAGGGGAAGAGCGTGGTCCACCCATTCGTGTCCCGGAGCCTCCCCGTCATCTTCGATGATTTTGTGGACATGGAGTTTGGCACAGGTGAGCCAGAGACTCAAGTCCCGCGGGGAGAGGAGGCGCCGCCAGCCGCACTCCCGCCATTCATCTTCCTTCTCAAAGAGAAAGAAGACGAGCTTCACCTGAACAGGCGGGACCCGGGCTGGTTCTCTAGGGACGGTGTTGGGGGAACGGGGAGCAGGGTGGTCTGGGAGCCACATCCACCGGCCGAAGGGGGTGCGTGTGGGCGGAGACTCCACTGGCACCCCCCTGACCGCCCCCCACGAACCCGCCAGGTGCGGTGAAGATCACCCCCGCACACGACCAGAACGACTATGAGGTTGGGCAGCGGCACGGGCTGGAGGCCGTCAGCATCATGGACGCGCGAGGGGCCCTTGTCAACGTGCCCCCACCTTTCCTGGTGAGCCTGCCCGGGGCGTGGCGGCCGGGCCAGGACGCTGCGGGGCTCCTGGCGTGGCCATGACGGAGCCTGTCTCCCCTGCCCAGGGCCTGCCCAGGTTCGAGGCCAGAAAGGCGGTGCTGGCGGCGCTAAAGGAGCGGGGACTCTTCCGCGGCGTTGAGGACAACCCCATGGTGGTGCCGCTTTGCAAGTGAGGGTGGGGACCGGGGAAGGTGGGGTCGGGCTCCTCAGGTTGCTCACCACGCAGCCCCCTCACCCTCATGTACCTGCAGCCGTTCCAAGGACGTGGTGGAGCCGCTGCTGCGGCCCCAGTGGTACGTGCGCTGTGGGGAGATGGCCCAGGCCGCCAGTGCTGCCGTGACGCGGGGCGACCTCTGCATCCTGCCGGAAGCCCACCAGCGGACGTGGCATGCCTGGATGGACAACATCCGGTGCGTCAGGCCCCCCCATGCGGGAGGTGACTGGGTGAGGGCGAGCAAAGCAAGGTCCGGCGCCGCCTGCCCTCCCTGACGCCCCCCTCCCCGGCCGCCCGCAGGGACTGGTGCATCTCCCGGCAGCTGTGGTGGGGCCACCGCATCCCGGCCTACTTCGTCACCGTCAGCGACCCGGCTGTCCCCCCAGGGGAGGTGAGAACTGGCCCATCTGCGGGGGGCTCTGCGTTTGTGGGGTCCTTGGTGGGGGGAAGGCAGAGGCACCCCCCCCAGGGCACTCACTCCACCTGTTGCAGGACCCTGATGGGCGGTACTGGGTCAGTGGGCGCACCGAGGCCGAGGCTCGCGAGAAGGCAGCCAAGGAGTTTGGCGTGTCCCCGGACAAGATCAGTCTCCAGCAAGGCAAGACAGGGCCTCGAGGTGGCAGGCAGAGCCGGGGGTGGGGGTGGGGGGCTCTGATCCTGGCTTCTGCCCCCCTCTGACCTCTGATCTTTGGCTTCCCTCAGATGAAGACGTACTGGACACTTGGTTCTCCTCCGGCCTCTTCCCCTTCTCCATCCTGGGCTGGCCCAACCAGGTGCGTTCCCAGGGCTAGCCCGGGGAGTTGGGGGGGGCTTCTCTCCTCGTGGCTCATGCCCTGCTCCCTCTGCCCCCAGTCAGAAGATCTGAGTGTGTTCTACCCTGGGACACTGCTGGAGACGGGCCATGACATCCTCTTCTTCTGGGTGGCCAGGATGGTCATGCTCGGCCTGAAGCTCACTGGCAAGCTACCCTTCAAAGAGGTGTGGAGACAGCAGAGCCCCCTTCCGCAGTCCCCTCCCTCCCCCACCCTCTGGTGCCCCAGCTCAGGCTCAGCATGGACAGGGACAGGGGGCAGTGCCCATGGACGGCCTGGGGTGGGCCTGGCCATGGGGGGGCTTGTGGGGCTGAGACCCTGGCTTCCCCGAGGAGGGAACACCTCTAATTCACATGAAGGGGCTGGGGGGACCCCGCGGGGCCTGAGGTTCAGAGGGGCACACCGGATGCAGGGG
Source organism: Sus scrofa (assembly GCF_054392235.1). Lineage (NCBI taxonomy): Eukaryota > Metazoa > Chordata > Mammalia > Artiodactyla > Suidae > Sus > Sus scrofa. The sequence continues at coordinate 28,100,925 of NC_139389.1, read as the reverse complement.
AGGGGGCGACACAGCCTCACAGCCTCCCCTCCTGCTGCCTCGCAGGTCTATCTCCACGCCATCGTGCGGGATGCCCACGGCCGGAAGATGAGCAAGTCTCTGGGCAACGTCATCGACCCCCTGGACGTCATCCACGGCGTCTCCCTGCAGGTGGGGCTGGGCCAGGTGGTGCTGGGCGCTGGGTCCGGCCGGGAAGGGCTGTGGGGCTGTGGCCACGGCTCCCTGACTACCTCCCCCCCAACCCTCAGGGCCTGCACAACCAGCTGGTGAACAGCAACCTGGATCCCAGTGAGATGGAGAAGGCCAAAGAGGGGCAGGTACAGAGGGGGGGGCGCTGGGGCTGGAGTGCCGGTAGGTAAGGGGTGGGTGAGGCAGCTCAGCGATACCCCCCACCCCCCCCCACAGAAGGCAGATTTCCCAGCGGGGATCCCCGAATGCGGCACCGACGCTCTCCGCTTTGGACTGTGCGCCTACACCTCGCAGGGTACGGCCCCCCAGCCTCAGCTGCCTCTGCCTCCTTCCCTGAGGCCCCGCCCTTCCCCGGGTGTGGCCTGGAGGGAGGATGCTGAGGACGCACCTTCACCCCCCCACACCCCCAGGCCGTGATATCAACCTGGATGTGAACCGGATACTGGGGTACCGCCATTTCTGCAACAAGCTCTGGAACGCCACCAAGTTTGCCCTCCGTGGCCTTGGGAAGGGTTTCGTCCCCTCCGCCACCTCCGAGGTGAGGGCCTGGAGGGCGAGGAGGGCAGCGCCCACACGGGTTGCATCCCTGCCATCCCAGCGACAAGCACGGCCCATGCAGTGTCAGGATTGTAGCCACGAGTCCAGAAGCCCAGCCCCTGCCCCCAGGGCGCCTCTGTGAGCTGGGGGGACAGGTGGATACAGGGCCAGACTGCCATAGGGAGAGCCTCGGGCACAGGGGTCCTCCCACAAGGGGGGCCTGACCCTTCCCCCAGTCACCGGACACGTGCTGGTTGCTTTGGATCCCTCAGGCTCCTGGAGGGTGGATTTGCCCATGGTTCCCATGGGGCTCTGGCTCCCTCCCCCAGGGCAGATGATGGCCCCCCCCAGCTGATATGCTCCTTCTCCTCAAGCCTGGAGGCCGCGAGAGCCTGGCGGACCGCTGGATCCGCAGCCGGCTGACTGAGGCCGTGAGGCTCAGCAACCAGGGTTTCCAGGCCTACGACTTCCCGGCCGTCACCACTGCCCAGTACAGCTTCTGGCTGTACGAGCTCTGTGACGTCTACCTGGTGAGATGGGGCCCCGGGCCACCCTGTCCCCTCCCAGTCCTCATGGATTCACAGGGGCTGGAGGCTCGACCTTCCCCAGCCCTGAGCTCGCTGCCTCCCATCCCCTAGGAGTGCCTGAAGCCTGTGCTGAACGGGGTGGACCAGGTGGCGGCCGAGAGCGCCCGCCAGACCCTCTACACCTGCTTGGACGTCGGCCTGCGGCTGCTCTCACCTTTCATGCCCTTCGTGACCGAGGAGCTGTTTCAGAGGCTGCCCCGGCGGACGCCGCAGGCCCCTCCTAGCCTCTGTGTCACCTCCTACCCGGAGCCTTCAGAGGTACGGGGTGTGGCCGGGAATGGGGCTCCGGGGGGCTCTGCAGAGCGGCCTCCCAGCCTCCCTGACCCCCTCCTGCACCCCACAGTGCTCCTGGAAGGACCCCGAGGCAGAGGCCGCCTTCGAGCTGGCCCTGAGCATCACTCGAGCTGTGCGCTCCCTCCGTGCCGACTACAACCTCACCCGGATCCGGCCCGACTGTGAGCTTCGGGCCCCCACGTCCTCCTGTCCCCACAGTGCACTCTGGGACCAGTATCAGGGCAGCTGGCTGTCTCCTGTCTGTTCACCTTTCTCCCTCCCCTGGCAGGTTTCCTGGAAGTGGCTGATGAGGCCACGGGTGCCCTGGCATCGGCAGTGTCAGGCTACGTGCAGACGCTGGCCAGCGCTGGTATAGTAGCTGTTCTGGCTCTGGGGGCTTCTGCACCCCAGGGCTGTGCTGTGGCCCTGGCCTCTGACCGCTGCTCCGTCCACCTGCAGCTGCAGGGGCTGGTAGACCCCGCCCGGGAGCTGGGCAAACTGCAGGCCAAGCGTGACGAGGCGCAGCGGCAGGCCCAGCGTCTGCAGGAGCGCCGTGCCGCCTCCAGCTACTCTGTCAAGGTGCCCCTCAAAGTCCAGGAGGCAGATGAAGCTAAGGTGTGTGGTTTGGGTGGGCGTTTCCTTCCCCATGTCCCTCCCCAGGGCTCCCGCTGCCTTCGGACCCCCCCCCCCCCAATTACACTGCGCGGGCAGGGGCACGTAGCAGGTTGATGGCGGAGGAGGCCTCGAACCCAGGGCCTAGAACATGGCTTCCACCTGCTGGGGGCTGGGCTCAGGACCGCCCAGGTAGAGTCAGGTCGCTCCACCGATCACCTGGAGCCCCTCCATGGAGGAAAACCACAGGTGCGAGAAGAGAATGTGGGTGGAGACGGAGAGTTACAGGGCCTGGGTGACTGAGTGGAGTTAATTTCACACTTAATTGTCCCAAGTGGCCCTCTCAGGCCAGGGGGCTGTAATACCGTTGCCCATTTCCAGCTGAAGGCTGAGGGCTAGCTTACAAGGTTGCCTTCCTAACAAGGTCCACCTCCCCAGTCAGGGTGTGGGGCTTGGCCACCGGGGGGCGCACATGAGCTCAGAGGCCCCTTTGTCCTTGGGAGCTGATCACTCTGGGAAAAGGCAGGACCCAGGACACCAGCGATGATAGAAGAGAAGGAGGTGCTGGTGGGGAGACTGGCCAGCCAAGCACACAGGTCCCCGAGCTGCTCCCTGCCCAACTCTGACCCCTCTCCAACTCTGACCCCTCTGCTCTCCCCACTTGGGGCTCTCCTCTCTTGGGCCTGGGCCCTCACCACCCACCACCCCTTTGTTCCACCCTCAGCTCCAGCAGACGGAAGCAGAGCTCAGGAAGGTGGAGGAGGCCATCGCCCTATTTCAGAAGATGCTGTGATAGACCCACCTCCAGCCCTCATGACCCCCAGTGGTCCACCGTGGGGATGGCAGCAATAAAATATTTTGCCACAAAACCATCTCTTGACTGTTCGTGTGGTGGGGCTGGGTTCCTGAATCCTCAGGTGCTGATGTGAACAGTAGGGTGGCAGGCTGGGCATGAGGCGTTGGGTCCTGGTGGGCAGAGAGGTGCGTCTGCCTGGGTCTGGCCCTGGCCCTGAGCCAGGCCTGAGTCACGCTGCTGGCTCCCTCCTCCTCCGGCTCGTCTCCACTCACCTCCGCTGCACTGCAGCCGGCGGAGGGAGGACCGCCCTGGTGCTTGCTGGCTGCTGCTTGTGGCCTCAAGTGGAGGGGCCAGGGCCTGCCTGTCCAGCCCCCACCGTGCCGGGGCCTCCCTCCCCTCCACGGAGTGTAGCCTAGGTTAATTATAACTCTGACCTAAGTGCCCTGTGACGCCACGCCCCAGCGGCCCTTCCCGGAGACCCAGCAACCAGGTAGGGGAGAGGCCTGGAGAGGAGGCTTCCTGCGCAAGGTGGGGTCAGGCTGGGGCGGGAAGGGGGGCCTGGGGGAGGAGCCTCAGCCCCCTCCCCTGCAGGTGTAAGTCCCTATTGGTCCGATGGGCCCTCAGGTTTTCCGAATGAGGGGAGAGGGCGGGGAGGCCAGCTGGAGCAGATAAAGGGCCAAAGCAGGTGCCCACAGAGGCCAACAGGAAGCCCTGCCCTGGAGACGCTGCTGCTTCCTCCTCCCTTAAGGGCCCTCTGCCCCCCAGGTCCATGTCTCAGCCATGCTCCCTGCCGATGCACCCCTGTCCCACCTGGGCCCCCCAGCGCTGCTGCTACTGCAGCTGCTGCTGCCCCCCACGACTGCCTTCTTCCCCAACATCTGGAGCCTCCTGGCTGCCCCCGGCTCCATCACCCACCAGGACCTGACCGAGGAGGCGGCCCTCAACGTCACCCTGCAGCTCTTCCTGGAGCAGCCGCCCCCAGGTCGGCCCCCCCTTCGTCTCGAGGACTTCCTGGTGAGCACCCTTGTGTCTGGTCGCATCCCAGCCGGGTTCCCCTGTTCCCAGGGACCTTGAGGCCCCTGCTTGCCATGAGGAGGGACCCCCCTCCCTTTCTCACCACAGCAACAGTGCCCAGGGTCCTGGTCCTAAAATCAGATGTCTCCCTCCTTAGAAAAGCCCAGCGTTGCCCTCCCTTGCAGGGCCAGCACTCTGGGTTCCTCCCACACCCAGCTTCGAGCCAGAGCTGAGGATATGTGGGCAATGGGCCAACCCAGGGGGCTTTCCTGGAACCCCTGTCCCCCGCTTCTCTCCCAGGGCCGCACCCTCCTTGCCGACGACCTCTTTGCTGCCTACTTTGGCCCTGGGTTTCCTTCCCGGCGCTTCCGGGCAGCCTTAGGCGAGGTGTCTCGTGCCAATGCCGCCCAGGACTTCCTGCCGACTTCCAGGAACGACCCCAACCTGCACTTTGACGCTGAGCGCCTGGGCCAGGGACGCACACGCTTGGTGGGGGCTCTGCGGGAGACCGTGGTGGCAGCCGGAGCCCTGGACCACACCCTGGCCCGCCAGCGCCTCGGGGCCGCTCTTCATGCCTTGCAGGTGAGCACAGAGGTGGGGCAGTGGTGGTGGTGGGGTGTCTGTGCTTCCAGCCTTCCCATCTCCCCAGCGGCGCCTGCTTAGTCGTGCCTCCCCTACTCTAGATGGGGTTGGGCAGGCTCGCCGTGCCCTGGGGCTGTTCCCAGGTCCCCACCTCCAAACCCAGGGCTTCCTGGGGGAAGAGCCAGGAGGCCTTTGCAGCTGGAGCCAAGTGAGAGTAGGAGAGAACAGTGCTGAGAGAGGTGGGCCTGCTCCGGTGAGATGGGGAGAAATACTCCCACTTGGTAAAGCTTCTCCAGGCCAGGGAGAGGGCTGTGGAGGGGCTTAGGGGTCTGAAGGAGCCAAGGGTGGGAGGAGGCTTTGGGCGGGGCTGGGGGAGTGAGGCGTCTTGCCTGGAGACTGTGAGGACAGTGAGCCGAAGTCGTCTTCTTCCTTCCCTGGGACTAGGATTTCTACAGTCACAGCAACTGGGTGGAACTGGGGATGCAGCAGCCACACCCTCACCTCCTCTGGCCGAGGCAGGAGCTCCGGAGCCTGGCACAAGGTACAGCCCTGACCCTGCTGGTCGGGGGGACTCTGCAGAGCTACCTCCTCTCAGCCCAGCCAGCCAGTGTCACATCCTGAGGTCGCATAGGATGTGACATCACTTCATCTTGGAACAACCTGTGAGGTCCCTCCGATCAGCCAAGGACCAGGTCTGCAGACCTCAGGGAGTTCTCTGGCTTTCACGCAGCTTCTTCCCCAGCTGGACCACATGGCACTTCCTCTGGTTCCCCTCATCCTTCAGACTGAACTAGGTCCTGGAAGCTGCCTCTTGTCTGTTACAAGTTCACTTCCAGTCCACAGCTCACAGAGGGCGCACTCCCCATAGGATGGGTCCCCACACTTCTGGATTTTCTAGCATAGTCTCAGTCTCAAATACTAACTGAGTCTCATTGCCAGCCCAGGAACTCCAGGTTTTAGCTCAGAGCCTAGCACGGCACCTATGAGGGGTACCTAAGGGCTTTCTCCTTGTTCCACTTGGGCAGAAAAGCTGCAGATGTTTTGGGTGGACAGGGATAAAGGTGAGGGGCCGCAGAATCTTGGGTACCAGACCTCTGCCGTCTCTTCCCAGTGGACGATCCCACCTGCTCCGACTGTGAGGAGCTGAGCTGCCCTGGGAACTTGCTGGGCGTCACACTCCTCACCTCTGGCTACTTCGGAACGCATCCCTCCAAACCACCAGGTACCAGACAGGAAAGCCCCCAGAAGGAAGGGGAGAAAGTCACTTCCTTTCCCCAACCCTCTCCCCAGGGACTTCAGTCCTGTAGGCCCTTGTCCTCTTTCCTGTGGCATCATGTCTGGGAAGAAGGACAGGAGGTGGGGATGTGGGTGGGCAGGTGGAGGAAGGCCCACTGGGGCGCCGTGATTGTTGGGGTTGGGGAGCAGCTTCTTACTCAGCTGATAAGACTTGTCAATCACATGAGGGCAGCTGTGAGGGACTGACTGGAGGGATGGGGGGGGGAATCTGCCACGTGCTGCGGTGACGAACCACTCCAGATGCACTCCACAGCTGCCCTCTGTAAAATGTCATAGTTTCTTCCTGATCCTCTGCTGAGGAGTGAGAGGGTCAGGCCAGGACAGAAAGGGCCTAATTTTCTTAGGAGGCAATGTTTTTTGTTTTTGTTTTTTAACTAAAATTAATTTTTAAAAAATTTTATTTTTTATTTTTTGTCTTTTCTAGGGCTGCTCCTGCGGCATATGGAGGTTCCCAGGCTAGGGGTCTCACTGAAGCTATAGCCACCGGCCTACGCCAGAGCCACAGCAATTCGGGATCTGAACCGCGTCTGCAATCCACACCACAGCTCACGGCAACGCCGGATCCTTAACCCACTGAGCAAGGGCAGCGATCGAACCTGCAACCTTGTTCCTAGTTGGATTCGTTAACCACTGCGACACGACAGGAACTCCTAAAATTAAGTTTTTAATTAAAATTTTAAAAAAATAGGCTGCACCTGCAGCATATGGAGGTTCCCAGGCTAGGTGTCGAAATGCAGCTGCTGACCTATACCACAGCAATACCACTTCTGAGCCAGTCTGCAACCTATGCTGCAGCTCACAGCAATGCTGAATCCTTAACCCACTGAGCAAGGTCAGGGATCGAACTTGCATCCTCATGGATACTAGTCAGGGTCTTAACCTGCTGAGCCACAACGGGCAGGGGGTTTTTTTTACCTCCACCCTCCAGATCCCTTTCCCCACCCCAGGGAAATGTAGCCATGGGGGCCATTTTGACCAGAGCAGCTCCCAGCCGCCACGGGGAGGCATCAACAAGGATAGCACATCCCCAGGCTTCTCCCCCCACCACATGCTGCACCTCCAGGCTGCAAAACTGGCCCTTCTGGCCTCCATCCAGGCCTTCAGCCTCCTACGAAACCGCCTGGGAGACAGGGGTTTCTCCAGGTGAGTGGTCCCCTGGAGACGGGTTCTTTTATAGGCAGGTGCCCCAGAGCTGAGAAACCAGGGGATGGGGACAGTGTACAGACCCTTCACTGTATCCCTGGCCTGCTTCCAGGCTGCTGGACATCACCCCAGCCTCCAGCCTGAGCTTCGTCCTGGATACCACAGGCAGTATGGGTGAGGAGATCAACGCTGCCAAAATCCAGGCTCGCCACATAGTGGAGCAGCGGCGGGGCAGCCCCATGGAGCCCTCCCACTATGTCCTGGTGCCTTTCCACGACCCAGGTAACTGTGTTCTGGCCGGGATAGTGCAGGGAAGTCCAGGGCAGGGGTAAATGCCACTGGTAGGGAAGCGAGCCTCATGGCTTCCCTTCCATAATAAAATGGAGGCCCTTCTGTGGTCCTGAGAGGAGCTTTACAGGTACCTATGTGCCTGTAGGAAATAATCAGCCACTTCTTCCACTGTTTCCTAAATGACAGCATTTTCCATATTAATAATGATGATATGTGCTTAGGCAGGTGGCCTCTGCTTTCTTAGGCTTCTATTCTAATAAGTCATTTTCAGTTCTCTCCATTTCCTATAGAGTTGGGATGAAGACAGAGGGGAGGGTGGGTCCAGGCCTCTGTGAAAATGTCCAGGACAGTTAGTTCATCACATTCCTTTCCCCACTGAATTAGAAATCAGACCCCAAGTCTTACTGTGTGTCCTTAGGCTGATGGTTTAACTTCTCTTTCCTCATTTCGTCATCCATAAAATGGGTCAGTACTTGCCTTTTCCTGTCTATCTTCCGGGGTTGAAATGATCACCAAAAAAAATGTGGACTGAGAATTGCCCAAGAGCAGACTTTGAGTCTGATCTGCCTGTGTGTGTGTGTGTGTGTGTGTGTGTGTGTGTGTATATGTATATGTATACACATGTGTATATATATATATGTGCATATATGAACGTGTGTGTGTATGTGTGTATTTGTCTTTTTAGGGCCACACCCTCAGAATATAGAAGTTCCCAAGCTCGGGGTCAAATAAGAATTATAGCTGCTGGCCTACACCATAGCCACAGCAATGCCCAATCCAAGCCATGTCTGTGACCTACACTACAGCTCACGGCAAACCTGGATCCTTAACCCACTGAGTGAGGCCAGGGATGGAACCTGTGTCCTCATGGATCCTAGTATGATTTGTTTCCACTGAGCCACGATGGGAACTGGAAATGCCAATGTTTTATGTTTTTTGTTTTCAATTGCAGTGTAGTTGATTTACAATGTTTCAGATGTACAGCAAAGTGATTCCCTTATATATATGTGTGTATATATATGTACACACATATATAAATTCTTTAGATTCTTTTTGTTTTGGTTTTTACAAGATATTGAGTATAGTTCCCTGTGCTATACAGTAGGTCCATGTTGTGTATCTGTTTTATATGTACTACTGTGTATCTGTCAATCCCAGTCTCCTAATTTATCCCTCCCTGCCCCTTTCCTCTTTGGCAACTCCAACTTTTTTTTCCTCTGTTGGTGAGTCTATTTCTGTCCTATAAATAAGCTCATTTGTATTATTTTTTAATATTTATTTGGCCATGCCCATGGCATGTGGAAGTTCCCAGGCCAAGGATCAAACCCCCACCATGGCAGCAACCCAAACTGATACAGTGACAATACCACATCCTCAACTCCTGCACCACAAGTGAACTCCCCTAGTTGGTTTTTGTTTTTGTTTTTTGTCTTTTTAGGGCCACACCCGTGACGTATGGAGGTTCCCAGGCTAGAGGGTCAAATCGGAGCTGCAGCTGCCGGCCTACACCACAGGAACAGCAATGTGGGATCCAAGCCGCATCTTCGATCTACATCGCAACTCATGGCAACGCTGGATCCTTAACCCACTGAGCCAGGCCAGGGATCAAACCGGTATTCTCATGGATCCTAGTCAGGTTCATTAACCACTGAGCCACAACAGGAACTCCTCCCCTAGTTGTTTTTGATGCTTATGCATATACCCAAAAAAGCGAACTCAGGGCCATAGAAGTACCACCAGCTTGTGAGGAAGTGATGTCCGCTTCCCCCCAGAGGTACCTGGTCCCTGCCTTGTCTTGCCCTGTCCATATAAACATAAGGGAGTATTGTTATCTCAACACTTGAACACCTGAGGAACACAGCGGGCCTCTTGACAACGGGGGAGTTGGCCCTCGGTGGGAGTGGGGAGAGCCTTGTCCTCACTCATCTCACCCTCCTTTCTTCTTCCTCAGGCTTTGGCCCTGTGTTTATCACCAGTGACCCTGACAGCTTCTGGCAACAACTCAATGAGATACACGCCTTGGGAGGTGGAGACGAGCCCGAGATGTGCTTGTCAGCCCTGGAGGTCTGCCCTCTTCCCCCCTTCCCTTCTTCTCCTCCCCTTTCCAGGACCCACAAGCAAGGGAACTAGAGCTTCCCTGGGACACCCCCTGCCCCCTGGCCCCCGGCCCATTTCAGAGCCTAGTGCCACTGGCTTCACTCCAGATTCCAGGGCTATATTGTCTTCTACTCTGCCCTCCCTGGCTTTACCCATTTCTCTGCTGCTGCTTTTTTTTTTTTTTTTTTTCTTACCTATGGCAGGTAGAAGTTCCAGGGCCAGGGTTTGAATCCACATCACAGCAGCAACCTAAGCCACTGACAAAGCCTGATCCTTAACCCACTGCACCACAAGAGAACTCTGTGCCGTCATTTTTTTCTTTTCTTTTTTGTCTTTTTAGGGCTGCACCACACCATATGGAAGTTCCCAGGCTAGGGGTTGCATCAGAGCTGTAGCCGCCGGCCTACACCACAGCCACAGCAATATCAGATCTGAGCCACATCTGTGACCTACACCACAGCTCGCGGCAACTTCAGATCCTCAACCCACTGAGCAAGGCCAGGAATTAAACCTGCGTCCTCATGGATACCGGTCAGATCTGTGTCTGCTGAACCGTGATAAGAACTCCCCTTGCCATTTTTTAAAACCAGTCTTTTCCTCCCTGACAGCTGGCCCTGCTCCACACACCTCCGCTCTCAGACATCTTCGTCTTCACTGACGCCTCCCCCAAGGATGCCTATCTCACCAATCGGGTGGAATCCCTGACTCGGGAGCGGCGTTGCAGAGTAAGCAGAACTGGTGGGAGACTCAGTGTTAGCCACCCAGGGATGCGAGAAACACTGGGACAACCAACACTCTCACAACAAGTGTCACACCCACAGTGTGGTGGTTAAACCAGCCTTGGTTTGGCGGGAAGAAGTGGACCATGAGCAAACCACTTCCGGATCCCTTTAACAATGCTAAAGAGTGGGAGGCCCCACCCTTAATGACGCTGAGTTCATATTTGAACCTACCGCACTAAACCATTTGAAGAACTGGAGATCTGGTTGCCAACAGTCCCCTATGTGGATGACCTATGGTGACAGTTATGGGGGTGGCAATGTCTTCACTGAAGGCTGGGGGTTGTGCCACTGGGAGACCCTGCTGTAGCAGCCAGAGGGTAGACAGAATTTCTCACCAATCTTTAGCTCTGTAGAAAGCTTGAGCACAGGAGGTCCTCGTTTACAGCGGTAGATGGCGCTGTCAACCTCAACTCCTGGCCTCTCTTCTGGGCACAGGTCACATTCCTGGTGACTGAAGATCCATCTCGGGTTCGGGGCCGAGCTCGGCGTGAGGTCTTGTCCCCTCTGCGTTTTGAGCCATATGAAGCGGTGGCCCTGGCCTCGGGTGGAGAAGTGATCTTCACCAAAGACCAGTACATTCAGGATGTGGCAGCCATTGTTGGGGACAGCATAGCTGACCTGGTAAGTGTGGGGCCAGAGGGACCACTGCGCTCAACTCAGAACTAAAGGGAGGTGTGACACCGCATTTCTTTGCCAGGATGCCATTCTAGGCTAAAGGGTGGGAAAGGAAGTTTCTCTCCCTCTGAGATCCAAGGCTACCCACCTTCTACGCTGCTCCTTCCATGTCAATACTACCCTCTCCCCAGCTTTGGCCTCCAGTGTTCTGTCCTCATGGCTACCCCAGGAAGTTCTGCCATCTTTTAAGGGGGGAAAGACGTAGTTGCCTCGTCCCAACAACTCCCTGGCCTCCAACTTTGTCACTGACTGTAGTTTCATCCTTGGTCTTTCCTCTCACCGGGTTCCCTTCTCCACGTGTTACTTAGTTTTTTCTGTCCGTGCCTTTTCTTCCTACCTCATTTCATGCCTTGTCATCTCCCACATTTTTTTGCTCCTGCCCCTCAAGGTGACCCTTCCCCTGGAGCCTCCTATTGTGGTGCCTGAGAGGCCACTGGTGTTCAATGTGGATGGGCTGCTCCAGAGGGTCACAGTCCGGATCCACGGCGAGGTCAGCAGCTTCTGGATCAGAAACCCTGCAGGTAGCTCCATGCGTGTCTCAAGGCAGAGGAAAAATGGAGACTGGAGAATGAGGGGTAGTGGAATTCTCATGTGACAATCTCTTGTCCCCAACACCCACCCAGGAGTCTCCCAGGGTCAGGACGAAGGTGAGGGGCCTCTAGGTCACACTCGCCACTTTGGGCAGTTCTGGATAGTGACCATGAATGACCCTCTGCAGACAGGAACCTGGGAGATCCAGGTCACAGCCAACGGCACCCCTCGTGTAAGAGTGCAAGGTAAGGGAGTTCCCGTTGTGGCTCAGCAGTAACGAACCCGACTAGTATCCATGAAGATGTGAGTTTGATCCCTGGCCTCACTCAGTGAGTTAGGGGTCCGGTTTTGGCTGTGGCTGTAGTGTCGGGGTGGCTGCTGCTCCTGATCCGACCTCTAGCCTGGGAACTTACATATGCAGCCATCAAAAGGAAAAACCCAGTAGTGAAAGGTAAGGAGGGAGGGAGCTCTTCATAGGAAAGGAGGAGGAGACTGCAGAGCCCGAGAGCAATTCAGTCACATTCCTCTTGGGAGTATCTCTGACTGCTTTGACGCCCCGCAGCCCAGACCTCCCTGGACTTCCTCTTCCACTTCGGGATCCCCGTGGAGGATGGACCCCACCCTGGCCTCTACCCCCTGACTCAACCGGTTACAGGTACATCTATCCCCACCCCTATCTTTTTTTTTTTTTTTCTTTTTCTTTTTCTCTTTTCTAGGGCCGCTCCTGCAGCATATGGATGTTCCCAGGCTAGGGGTCGAATCGGAGCTGTAGCCACCAGCTTACACCACAGCCACAGCAACTCGGGATCTGAGCCGCGTCTGTAACCTACACCACAGCTCATGGCAATGCTGGATCCTTAACCCACTGAGCAAGGCCAGGGATGGAACCCACAACCTCATGGTTCCTAGTCAGATTCGTTAACCACTGAGCCACGATTGGAACTCCCTCCCCACCCCTATCTTGTTCATTATGTATGTACTTTTTATTGAGTTATAACAAGTATTTAAGAAGGTGCACTAAACTCTATATAACACACTCATGTAACCGTCACTCAGTTCGGCTATATCGGCTATAGAGTATTTCTAGGCTCCCAGAACTCCCTCCTCGCCCTCCCCATCGCCACCCCTAAAGGTAACCCCTTTTCCCCATCCATGGTCCCCAGAGCTAAGCCCTGCTCAAAGCTGTTCATTCTTTTCTTCCTGTCTCCAAATCTCAGGCAGATCCCTGTTCCCTCTTCCGCTTCCCTGTCCCAGGTCTCCAGACCCAGCTGCTGGTAGAAGTGACAGGGCTTGGTTCGAGAGGAAACCCTGGAGATCCTCTCCCGCGTTTCTCCCACGTCGTCCTTCGAGGGGTCCTGCAGGGTGAGGAGCTGGGTCGGGTGCCTTTGGAGCCGATGGGACCCCAGGAACGAGGTCTCCTCACTGCTTCGCTACCACCCACGCTCCTGGCCACCTCGGGACCCTTCTCTCTGGAGCTGATTGGCCAGGATGGAGCAGGGCAGGGCCTGCACCGGGCAGCCCCCCAGCCCTGTGCTGTAGTTCCTGTCTTTCTGGAGGTGAGCCGCCTGGGGAAGGCACGGCTGGGGCTGGAGAGAACAGGCTCTGCCCCTCCCCTGACCCACCCTCCTTCGCAGCTCAGTGGTCCCCCGGGTTTCCTGGCGCCGGGCACCAAGGCCCCACTCACGCTTCGCATCGCCAGCTTCTCGGGCCCTCAGGATCTCGATCTTAGGACATCCGTCAACCCCAGCTTCGCTCTCAGCTCCAACATCTCCAGGTGCAATCCCTGAATCCTCCCGCTCCTTTCTGGTCCCATCTTTTTATTCCCCAGGCATGAGCTACAGGGCGCTCTTTAAGCTTGGCTGCTGGCCCTGCCCTTTGGGATTGGCGCTCAGACTCCTCACTCCCCTCCCCACCTGCTCTCGGCTCCGCCCCTTGCTCTCGGGTAGCCAGAGCCTGAGGCTTCAGCGGGAACCTTTCCAGGGTTCACCTGGAACCGAATGAGTCGGCCTGGGGGCATCTGTGGCTGGAGGTCCCAGACTCTGCCACCCCGGACTCCATGGTGATGGTGACTGTGACGGCGACGACAGATGGAGAAGCCAGCACAGCACCCCCGACCCATGCCTTCCTCCGGCTCCTGGTGCTGGCCCCCGCTCCACAGGTGAGGTGGCCCCACTTCCCGCTGCAAGATAGGCACCATAAGGATGGGCGGTGCAGCCACCCTGCCAGCCTCTCCCTCTTCTCCCCAGGACCAGCTCCCTGCCCCGGTCCACTCGACTGGCCTTGTCCTCACCACTGCCGGCCCTGTCTTTCATCCTTCAGTTTTGGAGACTCTGAGCAGGGCTGGAGGAGGGTTGGTAGGCACTCCCTGGTGGGGCACAGTTGCAGGGGTGCTACTTCTGCTAGGCCTGGCCTTCTGGTGACACAGCAGCCCCCAGAGGGCTGGGACTCCAGCATGATTTGCCATCTTGCCCCACTGGTGAGAGGATAACATGGGCCTTAGGACCCTGCTCTCCCAGGTGGGATGGAGGTTTCCCTTTTCATGCACCTGTCCCTTCTCTTTCTCACTAAAATTGGGACATAAGACAATGGATTTTCCCACAATGCACTTTCCCTAACCCTTGTGGGAACGAAACCAAACTCATTTTTGGAGAAAGCTGCTTCCTGTTTCTCTGTAGCATCCTTATTCCACTACTATTCATGCTCCCCCAAGCTCAGGTAGAGGGGAAGAGATGTGGGGCAGAGACTAAGACTGGGAGTGGGGGGGAGGGTACCCCACCTCCTACCAGAAAGTATTATTTATAGAATTGTTTTAACTGAAATTCTGGAGACGCTTCTATTTTATTTTTGTATTTAAAGTCAAAGGATAATGTCAATAAACATGTCTTCTACTCAGAGGGAGTTCAAAGAAAGATCACTTATGCACAGCACATAGGGAAGAGTGAGTACAGTACCAAAAAGATAAAGCAGAAGTTTTCAGGAGCAGAGAAGAACCTTTACACCAGGATGTTTGGGGATTCTGACTCAGCCTTGCTGGCACAGCTGAAGGGTGTGGAGACCTTAGACATGGGTAGGACCCCTCTGTCCACTGGGGCAGCCCGGCTGAGCCATCGCTCCCTTTGGCTGAATGACTTCTTTCTGCTGCCTTGACCCCTCCTGGAGGAGAGAGACAGCCTGGGTGTCTGTGCTCCGCCCTCAGTGAGGGCCAGGGCTTCCACCGTTGCCCCCTGCTCTACAGCTTACCTGTTGCCGCCACAAGTTCTGCTTCCTTGGTGTTTCCTCCCAGTCCTGGGTGTCACAGGAACTAGCTTTGTTCAAGGGATGTGGCGAGAACTGGGGGGAAATTCGCTGTTTTGTTAGACCAGTGCAGTGCTGCCCCCGCTCCCCAAAAGTCTAAACTGAAAACAATCAACTCACCTTCCCCTGAATCAGATTCTGCAAACAGATGTTCACCTTTTGAATCTGGGCTAACTGGGGGCCACCAGCCTCTGACTGTAAATCTGTTAGAAAATTCTAAAGGAGGAATTGAAGGCGGACAACACGGTGAAGGCTGGAGTTCCATCTGCCCCCTTCTATCACCACAGGTCATTCCTCTCCTCCATCCAGATCCCCTCATCCCAGTTCCCCCCCAGGCAGGTGGGAAATCTAATACTCTCCATGCCATCTCTTTAAAAGTCCGGTTCCTCCCCCCGCCTCAAAGAGCACGGTACCCTCTTTCTCTATTCTTTATGGATCCTCCCTGTCCATCCCTGACTTGTTGGAACAATCCAGGCCACTCCCCCATCTCCATGGAGTGATCCCAGTCATGTCCCTCTGAATGGAATGCAGACCAGCCTCCTCTAGGCCCAGCAATGAACCCCAACCTAACCCTTGGTGGCATCCTGTCATTTCAATGCTGCTTCCAATTCATGATCCCTGTCCATTAACTCTTGCCTTTCCAGGATGGTGTCAGGCTGCACCCACATACCCCTGCCCCCCCCGCTACACACCATGGGTCAGCCCCGTACCTCACCAAGGGCACCCAGATGCAGCTGCTGTTGCTGGGCCTCCCTCAGACAGCCCTCATACCAGGCCTGGCTGTGCTCCAGCAGCTCCAGCCCCTGCCACAGGGCATCCTGCTCCCGCTCCAGAGCTTGCATCCTCTGCAGCTGAAAAAGGCAAGAAGCAGAGGCTGACTTACTCCACAGCAGAGCTCTGGACCACACGGGGCCCTTACTCTTAACCCCTGGTTAGGGTCTGGTCACTGAGTGTGAGCCCCGGACTGGCCACTGAGGACCCGAAGGGCAAGGGGAAGCAAGGGGTACTTTGTGAGTCCTCAAAATTGGGTGGAAATGCAGGACACTGATCTAGGGAGAGGAGCTTCCCCAGGACCTCTTGCGGGACCGATACTCACCCAGAGGAAGAAGCTCCTGGCTCCTGGCTCTTGGCGGCTCGTCTCCAGAGGCAACAGCAGAACCGTGTAGGGGACCTGCACCAGGGGCAGCCTGCCAGGCCCCCGGCTCCCCATGGCTCTGAGGTGGCAAGGGTGGAGCCACGCCCCCTGGTGCAGGCCGGTCCCTCCCCTTCCCCCAGCCTCACACAGTCCTGCCTAGTCTTTCAGCCTCTCAGAGCCCTTCCTGCTGTGTCTGAGGCTGAGTTGTTCCTACTTTGGTGAGGGAAGGAACTCCTTCTTTGGGCCCCTTCTTCCCTCTCATCTGTTTGCGTGGGGTCTGTTGAAGGGGCTGGTTCTCATGGAGTCTGTCTGCGTGGAACCCAAGGGTCTCCAGCAGAGATACTAATATATATATTATATATAATTTTTTTTTTTTTGGCTGCCCACGAAGCATGTAGAAGTTCACAGGCCAGCGATCGAACCTGAGCCACAGCAGCCAACTCAAGCCACAGCAGTGACAACACTGGATCCTTAACCTGTTGTGCACAAGGGAACCCCAGGATCCTGTATTGTTAATGAGGCAGGGCAGTTCCCTCCGTGGACCGCTGCTTTGTGTTTCATCCCTTTTCTCTTGTTTTGGTTGGTCTAAGGATACAATAACTTTCTCCAAAATAAATTTTATTACTCACATGAAGCAAAACTTCCAGGGAAACTGAGAATGCTGGGTGTGAAGTAAGGGAACAAAGAGGCTCTGGTGGCCCCCCGGGGTTTGGGACATGGAGGAGGGCCCAGGAAGGACTCTCAGAGGATGGCCGTGGCGGCGGGCAGCACTTCCTGACTCATGAACGTCTCCAGGTCCAGACTGGGATCTTCCAAATCTAATTTCAGAAACTTATCTACTAATGTCTGACAACTGGGGAGAGAGGACAGCGAGATTTATGAGAGGATGGATAACAGGACCCTGGGGCAGAGAGGAGAGGATGTGTGCACAGGAAAGCCGGGGCCTTGAGAATTTAGGAATTTCAGGACAAAAAAAGAAAAATAAATGGAGTTCCTGTTGTGGCACAGCGTTAACAAATCCGACTAGGAACCATGAGGTTGCAGGTTCGATCCCTGGCCCTGCTCAGTGGGTTAAAGATCTGGTGTTGCTGTGAGCTGTGGTGTAGGTCACAGATGCGGCTCGGATCTGGTGTTGCTGTGGCTGTGGTGTAGGCTGGCAGCTGTAGCTCCGATTCGGCCCCTAGCCTGGGAACTTCCATGTGCCATGGGTACGGCCCTAAAAAAAGGCCAAAAAAAAAAAAAAAAAAAGGAATTTCAGGATGAAACTGTTAGTCTTTGAAGGGCAAAGAGGCTGTCTCAGTCTCCAAAAGGGGGAGAAAAGCTGCAGAATGTGCTAGAGAGAACAAGGCCCCTGGGCCCACACTCACTTTTCCATTTGCTTCGCCTTTAGCAGCTCCTTGACAGGCTTGATGGGTTTTCCACTGCGGATCAAGTCTGAGACCTAGGACCAAGGAGGAAGGGGGGGGGTGGGGGAGTTGAGTAAAAGAAGAGAAAATAAGGGTCAGAAATTTTCATGGGCCCAGAGACCATGGCCCCGAGAGAAGCAAGGGGAGTGGAAAGGAGCCCTGCTGGAGCTGGTAGCTGTGTGGACCTCACCTCCTTGCCACGAGCAATGAGTCTGTCAGGAAGCCCAGCCTGGGCAGCTGTGTGGGAGGCATGGCTGGCATTGGCAACACCTTCACAAACCTGATAGAAGAACACAAGGTCGTCCCCATCCTCACAGGTCTCCATGGTCTTAAAAGAGCATAAAAAGGGACAGTGCGTCATCAGTCATTCTGTCCCCATACCTTTGCTCAGTCGCTGTGTCCCCATACCTTTGCTCAGTCGCTGTGGAGAGTGAGAAACAGGCAGGGGCACGGTCCCTGTGCTCAGGGAGCCCCTGTTCTGATGGAGGAGCCAGTCTGCGCCTCTGGGAAATGTTTGGCCGTGGGGCTCCTAGGGGGCTGGATTGGTTTCCTTACCAAATACTGCACAAGAGGCCCCTGCGGCAGCAGCTGTAGCTGAACAAGGCTCAGAAAGTTGGTGGCCACAAAGATATGGGGACACATGGGTCCAAGCGCCAGCCAGTGTCGGATCACAGCAGCCAGGAGTGCGAGCCCATCCACCTGGGCAGAGGGCAGGGTGAGGGTGTGTGACCACGGGGGCCCCGGGTGCCGCTTGCCCCTGCCAGGCCTTATCCACCTCTTGCCGCTTCTCTTCTGCCCACACCCTTTTCCCCAGGCCAGCCTCCCCCCTGCCCCTTCTTTCCCGCCATTTCCCCCTCTTCACTTCTTCATCAGTTTCTCTCCTCACCGTGTTGGTTCCTTTTCCAAATTCATCAATAAGGACCAGAGACCGCTCAGTGGCGTTGTTCACCGCTTTCGCCACCTGCTGGGCACCAGGTGGACAAGGGAGCGTTTCATTAGCCCTCGAGGCCTGTAATGCGCTGACCGCAGTCTGCCTGTGAAGAAAGCTGCCCGTACATGTGTCCACCCTGCTGGACTGCACGCTCTTGATGGTGAAGCACACGTTTGGCTCATCCTTTCATTGCCAGCACGCCTCTCACAGAGCCAGGGTTCAACACAGGTTCAGGGTATTGAGCCTCCCGGTCTCTGAACTGGGTGCTCCCTGCCCCTGGTGCACAGAGCAGGCAGCTGAGGGAGTTTTCCCTGTTCAGACCATTTTTCAGGAGTAGGGTTCCTTCCCCCATCCTCCTCCTCCCCCGACCCCCTCTCCCTTTGCCCCCTTTGACCTGGTTGAGGTCGATCATGAAGGTGGAGAGGCCAAGGGAGATGGATTCGCAGCTATGAATTCGAGTGAAGATGGCATCTACTGCCCCGATTTCGGCTTCCTCTGCTGGCACAAAGCTGCCCACCAGGGCCATGAATGTGATGAGGCCTACCTGAGGAGAGGAGGAGACAGGCCTGGGGCCTGGGCTGTGGGGAAGGTGAGGCTAAACCGGGGAGAAAATGATAGTGCATGAGAGATGGACACAGTTTAACAGCAGATCACAGCCCCTTCTGCTCACTGTAGAACTAGAAAGGGGCAGGGAGTGGGCAGAGGCACACTTAGGAGTGGTGTGGACATATTCGGAGGTAGGGAGGAGAACTCAAGCCACACAATGACCATTTGAGCTTGGGCCTCCCTCGGGTACAGAATGACAACATGGGAGGAAGAGGAGTAGGGGTGTGGGTTCTGGTCTTTTCATAACAGTTGGGGTCAGAACTCAGAAGAGCTCTGGAGACCTGGGTCGGCTGGCAGGTGGGGGATGGAGACGATGGAGCGGATGCCAGTGGCCCAGGTTGTAGGGATCCCCCTACCTGTTTGAGGTATATGCTCTTCCCTGAGGAGTTGGGTCCAGTGATGACTTTGACCCTCCCTGTGTCCCCCATGCATTCTGCAGAGTTTGGCACAAAGGTTCGGGCACAGAGTTCCATCAGAGGATGCCTGCAGTGGGTGGAGAGGTACCTTGCACATGGCCTGTGGATCCAGAAGATGGGGCTTTTGGGGCCTTGGTGTCCATGCCTCCACCCCTCTCTATGCTCACCTGCCATTCCGGATTCGTACCCCAAGGAGCCGGGCAGAGTAACGGGGCCTTGAGTAGCCATAGTCCCGGGCAGCGCTGGCAAGAGCCAAGAGGACATCCAGGCGGGAGGCAAGGTCCAAAACCCGGGTCAAGACAGCCGCCCGTGCCAGCACCTGACACTGCAGCTGGTACATCAGCAGGGTCTCCTGGTCTGGGGGCCGGTGAGGGAGGGAGCTGAGGGTCAGCTCCAGAGGAAAGTGAAGGAGAGACAAAGAGGCCAGCGAGGGACCTAGAAACAGGCTTGCAGATATAATCTGAAACACTCAGAGAAGAGGCAGAGAGAAATAACAGGAAGGAGCAGAGCCTTTCAGAATCATCTCCACGCTGCCCCCACCTCCGCTCTGGCCATTCGCTTCTCCTCACCCCGGATGTCGCAGTGCAGGTCCCCCAGCAATGTATCCAGCTCCTTGGTTCGAGCACTACGATAGTGCAGCTTCTCCTCTGAGAGGAACTGGGCACAAGGGTTCAAAGCCATGAGCTCTGCATCTCTTGGTCCTCTTCCTCACTAACCCCCATCTCCAGGCCTGACCCTGATTTCTTTCTCCGTTGCCTCGGAGCTGGTAAAGGTCAAGGTAAAACCACAGAAGAGGGATCCCATACTGCACAGGGCTGATGGGGTGAGGCCCTCCTTCAGCTGCTGGTTCACTTTCCTTACCACACCCTACAGAGGTCAGGGGTCTTACCATGAAGTCCAGACCCTCGATCTCAAAGTCACTGGTCTCCACCATGGAAGGCAGTCGGGGAATACAAAGAAGGAAGCCGATCTGGGGAGGGTGAAGGAGAGAGAAAGCAGAGGGTGATACACCGGGCACCTTTCCCTGGAGGAAGCCCGAGTTCCCTGTGCCCCCCAGTGCTTCCCTCAGGGGCCTAATGCCACCAAAAGGTGTTCATGACCTGTGATTCCTCCGAGAGTTTCCGATCTGCCAGGGTGTACCTCATAAACCTAATGTTTCCCTAAAAGCCCACTGGGGAGTTCGCCCACCCTCCTGCTCTCACCAGCGGGATGTAGATGACACTGCAGGAGGGGATACGCGAGTCCAGATTCTCCAGCTCCTTCCGAGCAACCTCAGTGAGGAAACTGGGAA
The DNA here is from genome assembly GCF_054392235.1 of Sus scrofa. Taxonomy (NCBI): domain Eukaryota; kingdom Metazoa; phylum Chordata; class Mammalia; order Artiodactyla; family Suidae; genus Sus; species Sus scrofa. Next base: position 28,080,441 of record NC_139389.1, on the reverse strand, counting down.
GTCCCATCAGCCTTCGTTTTTCTAAGAGGGTGGAAGACACAGGGATATTGCAAATCAGGTTCCTGCCCTGACCGCGATGATTATCTCAAGTTGTGGTGGTCACCAACCGAGGATGGCACCCCGTCACTGGTCGGGCTCATGTTTCAGGGCTCCTGGGCCCGCCCGCACACCTAACACTCACTCTCATCAATTTCAGGATCTATGTTGGGAAGGACTGTGAAGCGATTTTCAGCAAGACTGCCCTCAAAGTCCACCTGAGGAGACAAGAAGTCCAGGTCTTTCCGTCCAGCCCCATCTCATCCTACTCCTCACCTCTGCTTGGGCCCCTGCAGTCCTTGCTTTCACCTAACCCTCCAAGCACACCCCAGGTGTCCTGCCGTCTCCTCTCACCACCCCAGCCCTGGTCATCCAGCTGACCTCAGTGTCTCCCATGCATTCCGCCTTCCATACTGCACTCCCCAGAGTCCAGCCACTCTCCATTATCCAAACCCATCTCTCTCCCCTACACCCCAGGAGCTCTGCCCTTTCCTTCCACGCACCACTTTCCCAATGAGGCTGGCAATGTGGTGTAGGTCATCAGAGAAGTCGTGGGCAATTTCCTGAAAGAGCTGAATGGACTGGGGCAGGGAACGGCAGGCGTCCCTCAGGCCCAGGGCACTGTACACAGTCTGCAGGAGAAATGGACAGAGGAGGGTAGCCCATACCCAGGCCAGGCTGGGGCGAGGGAACAGGGGTGGACTAAGAAGGACAAAGGCCAACAGGGAAAAACACAATAACAAAGACAGAAAATGGCATTTGCAAAACTCTTTGCCAGCACTGCACTAAAGCTGAGGCTCCGAAGACAACTGGGTCCCTTGTTCTAGATGAGAAAGTGCAGTCTAGTGAGGAAGACAGAAATACACCGGGAAGACTGAAAAATGAAGTGGTGGCTGCTTTGATAGAAATGTGTACAATGCCCCAAGAGAGAAGTTCTATAGAGGAAGGAGAAGGAGAAACAGGGATATGAAAGGCAGAGAAGAAGTAAATGTAGGGGCAATGAGAGCACTGGGGCAAGAGAGACAAGAAGAGAGGGTGGGTGAGAGTCACTGAGAGTTAACTCCCCAGAGTGAAAGCCAGTGACCTGAGGTGGCTGCTCTAACCAGGGTTTAGACTGGTGGGCAGACCCAGTCCATAGGACATTGCTGAGCCTCACTCTGTGTCAGAGGACATGTAAAGTGTACTAATCAAAGGGTTTATCACCCAGCCATGACGGAAACCAGGACACAAGCAGCAGAAACAATGACTATCCATAAGAAAAACTGACATTGTGCAACTGACTAAAATTACTAAATTCAGAGAATAAGAGTAACAGGGCTAAAATAGTTGGGATATCTTTGCCGAGAAAAAGAAATGAGCTGGACCTGGAATAAGGCAAGGAAGGAAGGAGGATATTCTGGATGAGGGCAAGAACATGGGCAAACAGAGACAGGAACAAGAGCTAACACTTACTGAACATTGCCAGGCAATGTTCTAAACTTTTTACATGTGTTAATTTCATCCACTCCTCCAAATAATCCTAGATGGGGCCTAGCATGATCTCCATTTTACAGATGAGCAAGCTGAAGCACAAAGAGGTAACATAACTTGCTCGAGTTCTGAGAGTAAGTAGAACGGGGAATTTAACCCAGGTGTCTGGTTTTTAAGCAGTTACAAATGAGGAAAGGAGGGAGGTCTAGAATGAATGTTATGGTATTGGCTTGGAATCAGAGCTGTGAATATGAATAGACAACTAATTCTAATTCTAGCTTCTATCCCTTCCCCTTTCTTTACCTACAAATAAACTTTTCTTTCGGCTTTCTTTCCTTTCCCTTTTTTTTTTTTTTTTTTTTTGTCATACTCTCAACATATGGAAGTTCCCGGATCAAGAATTGAATTGGGAGTTCCCGTCGTGGCGCAGTGGTTGACGAATCCAACTAGGAACCATGGGGTTGCGGGTTCGGTCCCTGCCCTTGCTCAGTGGGTTGAGGATCTGGCATTGCCGTGAGCTGTGGTGTAGGTTGCAGACGTGGCTCGGATCCCGCGTTGCTGTGGCTCTGGCGTAGGCCGGGGGCTACAGCTCCGATTGGACCCCTAGCCTGGGAACCTCCATATGCCGAGGGAGCGGCCCAAAGAAATAGCACAAAGATTAAAAAAAAAAAAAAAAAGAATTGAATTGAATCCGTGCTGTTCAACCTATGCCACAGCTGCAGCAACACCAGATCCTTAACTGGCTGAGCCACCAGGGAACTCCTTATAAAAATTTTAAGATTTATCCTTATATTATTTTGTTTTAACTTTCTTTTTTTGGGGGGGAGTGCTGTGCCTGCAGCATGCAGAAGTTCCTTTTGGAACTGTGTAAATATTCTACATTGGAGTTCCTGTCACGGCTCAGTGGTTAACGAATCCTACTAGGAGTCATGAGGTTTCATGTTCGATCCCTGGCCTCGATCAGTGGGTTAAGGATTTGGCCTTGCCATGAGCTGTGGTGTAGGTCACAGACGCGGCTCGGATCCTGAGTTGCTGTGGCTCTGGTGTAGGCTGGCGGCTATAGCTCCAATTCGACCCCTAGCCTGGGAACCTCCATATGCTGCGGTAGCGGCCCTAGAAAAGGCAAAAAGACAAAAAAAAAAAAAAAAAGAAATTAAAAAAATTCTATGTTACTATGAAATTTTAAAAAATAAAAATTAATAAAAAATTAAAAGAAAAAGGGAGTTCCCATGTGGCACAGCAGAGACAAATCCGACTAGGAATGATGAGGTTATGGGTTTGATCCCTGGCCTTGCTCAGTAGGTGAAGGATCCGGCGTTGCTGTGAGCTGTGGTGTAGGTCACAGACCCTGCTCGGATCTGATGTTTCTATGGCTGTGGCCTAGGCCAGCAGCTGTAGCTCCAATTCGACCCCTAGCCTGGGAACCTCCATATGCCATGGGTATGGCCCTAAAAAGCAAAAATTAATTAATTAATTAAAAAAAGAAATTAAAATTTTTTTCTGTCTTTTTTTAAGGGCTGCACCCAAGGCATATGGAGGTTCCCAGCCTAGGGGTCAAATTGAAGCTGTAGCTGCCAGCCTAACCATAGTCACAGCAAAGCCAGATCCACGCCACGTTGCTGTGACCTACACCACAGCTCATGGCAATGCTGGATCTTTAACCCACTGAGCAAGACCTGTGTGCAGATTTGACCCCTAGCCTAGGAACTTCCATATTATGTAGCCTTAAAAAGCAAAAAAAGAGGGGGGAGAGGGAGGGAGTGGGATGGATGGGAACTTGGGGTTAGTAGATGCAGACTATTGCCTTGGGAATGGATAGACAATGAGATCCTGCTATATAAATAGCACTGGGAACTATGACTGGGCACTTGTGATGAAGCATGACAATGTGAGGAAAAAAAATGTATGTATAACCAGGTCACCATGCTTGTATAGTAGAAAGTTGACAGAACACTGTAAACCAGCTCCAATGAAAAAATTTTTTAAAAAGGGAAAAAAAGCAACTAAAAAAATTAAAAATAGACTGAAATAGGAGTTCCCATTGTGGCGCAGTGATTAACAAATCCAACTAGGAACCATGAGGTTTCGGTTCGGTCCCTGCCCTTGCTCAGTGGGTTGAGGATCCGGCATTGCCGTGAGCTGTGGCGTAGGTTGCAGACGTGGCTCGGATCCCGCGTTGCTGTGGCTCTGGTGTAGGCCGGCAGCTACAGCTCCAATTCGACCCCTAGCCTGGGAACCTCCATATGCCGTGGGGGCAGCCCAATAAATGGAAAAGACCAAAAAAAAAAAAAAAAAAAGAAAAAAGAAACTTGACTAGAACCCATGAGGACATGGGTTCGATCCCTGGCCTTGCTCAGTGGGTTAAGGATCTGGCGTTGTCGTGAGCTGTGGTGTAGTTTGCAGACGCAGCTCTGATCCCGAGTTGCTGTGGCTCTGGCATAGGCCGGTGGCTACAGCTCCAATTCGACCCCTAGCCTGGGAACCTCCATGCTGAGGGAGCAGCCCAAGAAATGGCAAAAAGAAAAAAAAAAAAAAAATGCAGTGGTCTGAGGAACGTATAAACCTATAAGTTTGTAATGATACCAAAACAACTTCACTGGCTGCCTTGGAGGATTAGGGAACTAACTTACTATATGGCAATAGCTAACTAAAGCAGGGGGGGGAAAAATCAAGTAATATTCTGTGATATCACTGGTAACCAAAGAGCAGATAAGAGGAAGGTTCTCTTTCCAGAAACATTCTAATAAATGAAGAAAGAATGTCAGGATTAGAATCACACTACTTTGCAACAATCCCTAAAGAACTAATCGGCTTGGATATTAAACATCAAAGGATGCTAACATTACAAAAGGAGAGACAGACATATCAGACATTATGTTCCTCTATTTAGGAAACAGTATTGAAGAAAATCAAACTTGAACCTGATTGAGCTTCTGGATTCAACTATTAATTTACAGAAATTCTAGAAGAAACATGTCAAAAACACCTTGGGAATGTACAGAAGGAACCCATAAAGGAGACTTAAAGAGACGTCATCCCATCACTGTTATGTTGAACATGTTTGGATCCTACTTAAACAAACTAATTTTTAAAATAATTAAAGAGATGAATAGAAATTTAAACATAATATAATTGATGATATGAAAGAATTACATTTATTTTTTTTCTTTTTTATCTTTTTAGGGCTCCAGTTATGGCATATGGAAGTTCCCTGACTAGGGGTTGAATCAGAGCTATAGTCAATGGCCTACACCACAGCCACAGCAACTCAGGATCTGAGCCTTGTATGTGACTTATAGCACAGCTCACGGCAACGCCAGCTCCTTAACCCACTGAGCAAGGCCAGAGAATCCAGCCCTCATCCTCATGGATACTGGCCAGGTTCATTACTACTGAGTCGCAACGGGAACTTCCTATTGTTATTCCATTAAAAAATAATTGTTGGATGGAGTTTCCATCGTGCTCATTGGTAACGAACCTGACTGGAATCCATGAGGACTCAGGTTCGACCCCTGGCCTTGCTCAGCGGGTTAACGATCTGGCATTGCTGTGCCTGTGATGTAGGTTAGCAGCTGAAACTCCGATTCAACCTCTACCTAGCCTGGGAACCTCCATATGCCTTGGGTTCAGTCCGAAAAAAAAATGCAAAAAAAAAAAAAATTATTGGCATTCCCATCATGGGGGTTCATTATACTATTCTAAAAAAATTTTTTGGCGTTCCTGTCGTGGCTCAGTGGTTAACGAATCCGACTAGGAACCATGGGGTTGAAGGTTCGATCCCTGGCCTTGCTTAGTGGGTTAAGGATCTGGCGTTGGGGTGAGCTGTGGTGTAGGTTGCAGATGTAGCTTGGATACCGAGTTGCTGTGGCTCTGGTGTAGGCTGGCAGCTACAGCTCTGATTAGACCCCTGGCCTGGGAACCTCCATATGCTGCGGGAGCAGCCCTAGAAATGGCAAAAAGATAAAAAAAAAGAAAAAAGAAAAAAAAAAAAGAAAAAAATTTTTTGACAATTTCCATAATGCAAAGATTTTTAATAAGGTGTTGGGATAAAGTTGGCCAGGGCACTCAGAGTACAGAGGGCCTGGAACACACGCTGAGGAGCCTAACCAGGACTCCTAGATTGAAGGAGGGTGATCTTACCTTGTAGAGGACCTGCCAGTCACTGACTTTGGTGTGGGACAACTTCATGCGTTTAAGAATCAGCTATGGAGTTGGGGAGGGATAAATTTGGAGTTTGGAATTAGCAGATACAAATTGCTACATACAAAATAAATGACAAAGTCCTACTATATAGCACAGGGAACTATACTAATATCTTACAATAAACCATAATGGAAAAGATCATGAAAAAGAACATACGTACACAACATTGTAAATCAACTCTACTTCAATAAAGAAAAAAATCAGCTAAAGTCAGACAAGGAGACAGTCGAGATTTTCCCTCTCACCCTAATGCCCCTCAAAATGCCCACCATCCCTCAACCTCCTTCCCCCCGACCCATTCCCTACCCCAGGCTCACAGGCACATTCTTGATGTGACCCAGCAATCGATGCAGCATCTGTGCCATGTCCAGGTTCTGGGGTAACAGGAAAAACTGAATGACATCCAGACGAGAATTTAGCTCCCCCAGGTCCTGAGTTGGACGTGTGAACCATAGCCTGGAAGCGAGGGTTGGAGTCGGGGGTTGGGTGGGGGGACCAGAAATTACATCTGTTCTCATCACTGTCTTGAACTAAATTTGTGAAAACGTACATTTGGAGGTCCCTAAGGATCATGGCCATGTGTGTCAGTATTGGCAAGTACAGTGTCCTATCCAAAGCAGGTGTGTTTACTTGCATCTACTGAAAACCTTTGCATGTAAGCAGGATTGTGTCTGTATATCTCAGGGTTTTTTTTTTTTTTTTTTTGGCCATACCTGCAGCATGCGAAAGTTCCTAAGCCAAAGATGGAACCCATGCCACAGCAGTGACAACACTGGGTCCTTAACCTGCTGTCCCACCAGGGAATGCCTGCATATCTCAGTTTTGATGGATAGGACCATGTGTTATTCCATGTGGATATGTGACAGAGCTTGTCAATATTTTAGAGGGAGAGCAGTGTGTTGAGGCATTTGTATGCCAACACTCTAGCTCTCTCTGCAGCTGAGTAGGAGAGAATGAGTCAGAATGAGTTTGTGTATCTGTATTTAGCTATGAAATAGCACAGGCATTCGTCTTTTCATGTTCTTCCTGTGAGTATATAACTATTCCATGTTGAATAAGTCCTCAATTTATGATACTGATCATTCCTGTGGAGAAAAAAGTATTGGGATAGAGACAACTAAGGAGTTTCAATAATAGTGCCTTACTTTTAAATTGGCTAGTGGAAACAGAGGTTTTTATTATTATTATCATTATTATTGTTATCTTTTATGCATCTGAAGTTTTTCCTAATAAACTAAATCGCTATACAGAAATAAATGTCTCTGGAGTTCACGTCATGGCACAGCAGAAACGAATCTGACTAGGAAAAATGAGGTTTCAGGTTCGATCCCTGGCCTCGATCAGCGGGTTAAGGATCTGGCCTTGTCGTGAGCTGTGGTGTAGGTTACAGATGCGGCTCGGATCCTGCATTGCTGTGGCTGTGGCGTAGGCCTGCAGCTGTAGCTTCAATTTGACCCCTCGCCTGGGAAACTCCATATGCTGCAGGTGCGGCCCTAAAAAGCAAAAAATTAAAAAAAGGAAGAAAGGTCTCATCTGTGTGTGTCTAATTCTGGGTATCCCTGTCTCCCTATGGCCATGATAAATGTGAGGCTCTATAGGGACCTGGAAACCCACAGAGCCTTTTCTACGTTAGAGCAAGCCATTAGGCACAGCATTTTAACAAGAGCCAACCTGTAGAGACACTGGGGCCTAAAGATGTGTATGTCACACTGTGGTTTATGGCCAGTTACCCTAGGTCCCTAGGTTAGTACATTCCAGGTTACAATGAAGTGGAGGATTCAGTCGGATTAAAGGGTGGCTTTCAGGCATCTCTGCTCCTTGGCCACAGAGGAGCAGAGGTGCCCGAGGCAGTGTAAGCCAGTTTGTGAAAGCCCTCCCCACTTGGAGAGCACCTGAGCCTCGCCAAGGAGACTTTCTTATAAAACACCTCGGTATTTCTGACTCATGTCTTGCTAACGCCTGGAGGCCTTAGTTAAGTCAGACTCGAGTCAGCTGAGAGGAGATGAGTCGAGATGAGGCCCTTGGAAGATAAGCAAATTGTCCAGTCATACAGCTTGTCAGACAGCTGGGTGTCTAACTCAGGTCTGCAGACTGCCAGGATGGCGCTCCTTAGAGCACATTTCAAAATTCAGTCACTTTCCAGGTACCCTGCCTGGCTTTAGACAGCTGGGCCCTTAGTTGACCATCAGGCTGCGATTCTCTGCCCTGCCGGATGCTACCTGGGGAATCTGCCCCCTTCCCTACCTATAACCGAGTTCTCTTGTCCAAGAATTCTTTCCCTTTCCTCCCTGGTTGAGATTAGAGATCTGCACCTGAAGCACTAGAAAATGTGTAGGTAATTAAATCACCTGGAGATGGCCTCAGAGATAATCCTAAATCAGCTTCCAAAAGAAGACTTGCAGGGCAGGTGGTGTGGGGAAAGGATTGTGCACCTGCAGGCTAGCACAGGTTTTTAGAGATGATGTAAGCAGTGCGCCTGCATCCGTTTATGCTGCTCACTCACTGAAGGCTACTGTGTACAAGGCCATGTGCCAGGCATGGAGGTTACAGGAAAGGCTACTAGACAGAGTTCACTCACAGCTATGAGGGCAAGCAGATTCAATGACTGCTAATTCCAACCTGACATGAAAGTGCAATTAGGTGTTCCCATCATGGCTCAGCAGAAACAAAATCTTACTAGTATCCATGAGGACACAGGTTCGATCCCTGGCCTCACTCAGTGGGTTAAAGCTCCTGCATGGCTGGCTGTGGCATAGGCTGGCGGCTACAGCTCCGATTCAACCCCTAGTCTGGGAAAGTCCTTATGTCATGGGTGTGGCCCTAAAAAAGACAGGGGAAAAAAAAAGTGCAATTAGAAAACATGTGACTACACAGCAAGGTACTGTCAATCTCCTCAAAGGTGCCTGCGAAGGCTTCACCAAAAAGGTGACAGTTGGGTTACACCTTGAAGAGGAAGTAAGATTTGACAGGTGGAACAGAGGAAAGACTTTCCAGGGGGAACACCATTATGTGTTTAAGGTGTTTATGTATGCCTGTGTTTAAGGCATAATGTGTTTCCATGACGGCAGATGGCCTTAAATGACTGAAGTACAAGGTGTAAGACATGAGTTAGGAGAGCCTTGGGAAGGTAAGCCTGGAAAGCAAAACTCAGGTGAATGGGAGGGACCCTGAGCATCACACTGATAAAGGTGTGAATTTTCACCCTGCAGGTAATGGGGAAGCCTCCTGAGGTTTATGTTTTGTTTCTACTTAAGGTTTAAAAAAAGTAGATTGAGGAATTCTCGTCGTGGCACAGCAGTTAACGAATCTGCCCAGGAACTATGAAGTTGCGGGTTTGATCTCTGGCCTTGCTCAGTGGGTTAAGGATCCGGCGTTGCCGTGAGCTGTGGTGTAGGTTGCAGACGGGGCTCAGATCTCACGTTGCTGTGGCTGTGGTGTAGGCCGGTGGCTGCAGCTCTGATTTGACCCCTAGCCTGGGAACCTCCATATGCCGTGGCAGCAGCCCTAGAAAAGGTAAAAAGACAAAAAAAAAAAAAAAAAGATTGACACAGTCAGATCTCTGTTTTGGAGTGACAGTTATTTTAGAATGAAAAACAGATGGAAAAAAGACATTAGAGGCAGAGAGACCAAACTGAAGGTGATGGCAGTGCTCAGAGTTAGAAATGAAGCTAACCAGAATTAGAGTAGAGGTAAGAGAGTGAAGCGGATGGCTGAGACAGACATTTCAGGGTAGAATCAATAAGCCTTGGTGAATAATTGAATATAGGGGGAGAGGGAGAAACATCAAGCCTATGTTCAGAGCTTGAGAAGCTGTACTGTCAGTCATGCCATTAACCAGAAAAGGCAATGCAGGCAGAGGAACAGGGCCAGGGGGCATCAATTTGGATGATGGGAGTTTGACCTGACTGTGGAAAGTGCAAGTGATGACGTGCAAAGGGCGTTCCACGTGATGGAGCTCAGAACTAGAGACGCAAATTGAAAGTCATCGGAGAACAGCTCAAGTTCAAAGTGCAGTAATTTAAAGATATTTCCATGTGTACACTGGTGTCTTGTGATTGTGTTTTTGCTGCACGTGTATTGGCAAATCTGCATATCATCAAGTATGTGTCGATCTGTGCTGACAACGTAAAATGAGAATAATACCAGCTACCACATGGGGTCGTTGTGAGAACTAAACGCATTTAGGCAGCATTCAGGAAAGGGCGGTGTGTTTGGGTCTACAGACTGCAGTCGTTAAGCTGTAGCACCTGCATGAAACTCACTCACCTGAGCAGCTTCTCTCCCCACTTACAGCGGCATCTGTTGAGGATTCCTGTTGGGTGGGGGTAGGGAGTGAGCCTGTTATCAGCAGGGACAGGGAAAGGAATGCACAGATGTGTCTAAGCTGAGGCATCAGGACCAGAGGTTGCAATGCTGGGCTGACAGGCCTGGGAGGGCGGGGTGTGGGGGGAGCGTTCCCCAAATACAGGACACAAAGGCGGCCAAAGCCAGCGTCTGGCCACAAGTCTGAGCCGGGATTACCTTACATGGGCTTAGGGGAGGGAATGGGCACTCATAGGAACACTCAACCAGAAAAATATGCAGAGCAGGCACAGTTAGACTCACAAAGAGCCCAACACAAACACGTGAGACACAACCCGCTGAGATGCATAGCGAAACCATGTAGATGCTGGGGTGATGTCCCACACACCCTAAATGCTGAAACGACTATGAGACTATACAAATCAAACATGGGAGTTATGCAGTTACATGACTCTTCTCTATACACAGGGTCTCCCAGCCCCTAGACAGGTGCACAGCTAGTAAAGCATGCATACAAACCCAGGAATAAACACAGACTTGGTGAAGTAAGAAACGATATGCAAACAACACTGGACAACTAGACTGGACAAGGCTTTGGGGAGATGCCCAAGCTCAGGGAAGGTACAAAGAGGATAAGAAAACTGGATTGGAGTGGAAGAGAGAGCTGGCAATGGGGGCGACGTGGGAAGAGGGGGCCTGGGACACAGCTTTGGAGGCTGCTGCTTTTCTGATGCACGGATGAGGGATGGGGCTCTCCTACCAAAGAGGCTAAGCCCCTCCTTGAGTCCACTGGCCACTTTGTACACCGAGGGGTGAGACTCACTCTTGAATATCTGCAGAACACTGTCAGGGAGAAATTGGGGTAATTTGCCTTTCTAAAGGGAATTGAGAAAATGAAATGGGGATTGGGAATACCTCCTGAGATCAAGCCTAGATGTAAGGTTTGGCCCTTACTGCCCTCTGCCTCAGTTTCTCTCTTTACAGAAGAAGGTGACACCTTTGTGCTTTCCTTCTTCTTGTCCCTAACCCCCTCTTCTCTGTCCTCTAGGGAGAGAGATCTTAATAGCCCCAGGATTAAAGAACTTGGAGCCCCATTAGGATTATTAGAGTATTAAGCTTAATCCTTCTCCCTCCCAGAGACGACAGCCTGCCTCCATCTCCTCACCTGTAAGTGTCTTGATCTATGCTCACCAGATGGGTCCTGAGGACAGAAAACAAGCAGAAGGGGGAGTTCCCATCGTGGCTCAGAGGAAACGAATCTGACTAGCATCCATAAGGCCGCAGGTTTGATCTCTGGCCATGCTCTGTGGGTTAAGGATCCAGCGCTGCTGTGGCTGTGAAGTAGGCTGGCAGCTTTAGCTTCAATTCAACCCCTAGCCTGGAAACCTCATATGCCTCAGGTGAGGCCCTAAAAGACAAAAAAAAAAAAAAAAAGAAAACAAGCAGAAGAGAAGGTGGCTGGGGTATGAGAGCTCTGAGCCCATTCCTAAGTTCGACCCCCGCAACCTCCCTTCCAGGATACTCTCACAGTTTTCTCCCCAGGGCGCCACACACCCTCAGGAGATCCTGTGTGTCCTAGAGCAACTTACCAGATGAGTACTGCCTCTCCCCTCCTGCTTTACCTTCCAGGCCTCCCAAGCCCACCTTACTTTGGTTGAGGTTAGAGTAAATCACCTACAACACAAATTTCTTAAAGCCCAGGATGGGAACGCTGACGTTATAGTCTTCCAGTTCAACCCCGATTCTTCTTCGACCCAGGAACTTGAGCAGCCCTCCAAGTGCTCGAACCTAGAAAGGGATCAGTAGTGGAGCAAATCCCAATGTCTTAGAGGCTGGACAACACCAGGGAAAATGATTATTTTCCAGGACTGGGCTAGCACCACCCAGGACTCAACTCTAGTACCCAGGAGCTCGTGCCTTTCTCTAACCTGCTGCATCCCTGCCCTTATCTCTCGGGACTATCTCACCGTGAGAAGGCAGTCAAAGGGGATGATGGAGGAAAGGAAGAGGATTTTCTCAGTGGCAGTCATGGAGTCAGGGATGAAGGAGTAATTTCCAGAAAGCAGGCGCTGTTTGCTTATCTCCAGACCTATTTTGAGGGAGGAAGGAGAGGGGAAGGGCTTGTAACCCAATTTTTCACCCTGGTTTAAGAATGAGAAAACATGGAGTTTCCATGGTGGCTCAGTGGTTAATGAACCCAACTTGTAGCCATAAGGACATGGATTTGACCCCTGGCCCCAGTCAGTGGGTTAAGGATCCGGCGTTGCCATGAGCTGTGGTGTAGGTTGCAGATGTAGCTTGGATCCCGCATTGCTGTGGCTGTGGTGTAAGCTGGCTGTTGAAGCTCTGATTCGACCCCTAGTCTGGGAACCTCCATATGCTGCAGATGCCCTAAAAAGACAAAAAAAAAAAAAAAAAAAAAAAAGACAAAAGAATGAGAAAACAGAAGCAAGAGAGATCATTGTGGGGGCGGGGCGGGGGGGACAGATCATGTGGCTTGCCAAGTTCACACAGGCAGTTAATGGAAAGGGGAGACAAGAACCAAATTTTCATACTCTTAGTCTAACTCTTTTATTCTACATGTGATATAGTAATTTTTTTTTTTTTCTTTTTGCCATTTCTCAGGCCGCTCTCGCGGCATATGGAGGTTCCCACGCTAGGGGTCCAATCGGAGCTGTAGCCACCAGCCTACACCAGAGCCACAGCAACGCAGGATCCGAGCCAAGTCTGCAATCTACACCACAGCTCACGGCAACGCCGGATCGTTTACCCACTGAGCAAGGGCAGGGACCGAACCCGCAACCTCATGGTTCCTAGTTGGATTCTTAGTTAACCACTGCACCACGACATCCTATTCTACATGTGATATAAAGGCACATGGCTGGGAACATAACCTGAGAAAGACAAATGGCTCAGGAGAGTAAGATATCTGTCTGGAATTAGGGATTTTTTTGGTCAAAAAATCACATTAATAGGAACAAATAACACGATGTCCTAACATCTAATTTACACTCTGGATAGAACACTCTGTCCTTTTTGCACACCTGGGAAGGTTATGGAATTGCCTTCTGGATCAACGAAGTCACTAAGGAAGTACTTTTTTTTTTTAAGGGGCAAATGGTTTTGGCTTAAAGGTGAAAATGCTTAAAATGCTTAAAGGGAACAATCAAAGCTGACCAAAAAGTGTTACCACTCCTTCTCAGGGAAGGCCCTCATCCCTAGACAAGCCTAAACTGCAAGTTATTAAAGAGTAGGGATTAGGCGGAGTCCCCATCATGGCGCAGTGGTTAACAAATCCGACTAGGAACCATGAGGTTGTGGGTTCAAGCCCTGGCCTTTCTCAGTGGGTTAGGGATCCAGCATTGCTGTGAGCTATGGTGTAGGTCTCAGACGCAGCTCGGATCCCGTGTTGCTGCGGCTGTGGTGTAGGCCAGTGGCTATAGCTCCGATTAGACCCCTAGCCTGGGAACCTCCATATGCCGTAGGAGCAGCCCTAGGAAAGGCAAAAAGACAAAAAAAAAAAAAAAAAAAAAAAAAAAAGGAGTAGGGATTAGGCTTGAAGAACACAAAGGTTTAGAATGAGATAAGGCTGAGGGGAGACCTCTGATTATGGAGATGGGAGTTAGGAGAAAGGGTTGGAAAACTGGGATGAGGGATTAAGCAAAGTAAAAGAGAGGAGATACCAAAATCCACACTTGGCAAAAATACAATTTCAGGTCTCTTAGGCGCTCTGTGATCCTGGGAGACTGTAAGAGAGGCAAAGAAAGAGCCATCAGGAGTTCCCACCGTGGCACAGTGGATTAATAATCTGGCATTGTCTCTGTGGTGGCACAGGTTCAATCCCCCAGCCGGGTGCAGTGGGTTAAGGATCCCTCATTGCCGCAGCTGTGGCTACACAGCCGCGTAGTTGCAGATTCATCTAGGTTTCAATCCCTGACCTGGGAACTTTCATATGCTGTAAGTGTGGCTGAAAAAAAAATAAATAAACAAACAAAAACAAATTTTTTAAAAAAGAAAAGAAAGGACCATCAGTCTGTACATCTAAGTCCTTGTGCCTCTGTTCCACCTTCCCTCTCACTCAATTCTGGTCACCTGGCTGTAACTCCTCCAAGACCCTTTAGTCTCCTGGAACATTCCATACTTCAGTCCTTCCCATTTTCCCCCTTTCGCTTACTTAGTCCTTACCAAGCTTTCCCAGAAATCGGGTCATATTCTCATCCTGTTTGGCGCTGGTAACAACAGACAGGGGATTGATTTCATCCAGAACTTGAAAGGAGAATGGAGAACAAACGAGTTCAAAGATTTTTATCTTTTGCCCAAAAGGAAATCTGTAGTCTTCCCCTTGCTATCTCCCTTCACCCCATACAATTTATTTCCTCCCTCTAAGAGTAGGGAGTGCCCCCCACATTGGGAGCATAGATAGGAGGAGTCAGGCATGAGATTAAATCTCCAGCACCTGGTACACTTGCGGATAATAAGCTGAATTCCTAAAAACAACAAAGGGAGTCTCTTGGCGTCAATTACTAAAAACAACAAAGGGAGCCTCTAGGAGTCAATTAATAAAATAGATTGAGTCAGCTAAGGACATATGTGTGAAATACACTTCCAGCCCCATAGAAGAGGAATGCATAGCTCTGTCCTCACCTCTCTGCAGCAGCTTGAGGCTCTCATGGTCTGGGGCATCTGGCATGAAGTGGATGGTGGAGTCACCAGTGTCATAGTAGGCAATGCCCAGGTGTCCTGAATTCCACAGCACACACAGATGAATCTGTCCAGCAAGGAAGGAAACTAAAATTTGAACCAGGGTTGGGCCATGCCTCATTTAATTTTAATCATCTTATCAACTCTGAGATAGGGGTTTTTTCGTAGCTCAGTGGGTTAAGGATCGGGCAGCTTTGTCACAGCAGTGGCTTGGGTGGCTGCAGTAGTTCGGGTTGGCTCCTTGGTCCGGGAACTCCCCAAAATAAACAAAAAAGAACCCCTCTGAGATAGGCATCAACATCACCATTCAGTAAATGTGAAACCGACACTCAGTGGAGGCAAGTAACTAGCACAGCTCTTCCCAGCCGCTTTACCTTCTAACAATCAGACGTTCCAATTAACTCCCCCTCTCCAGTTTCCAGCTCCTGCTCTCCCGCCCCCCACATCACCCCAGCCCCGACCTCCGCGGGTTCCTCCTCTTCCTCCTCCTCCCCCTCCCCGAAGCCGGGCACTGGGGCCAGGCTGGGGAGGCTGGTCGGGGCCTCCCCGGGTCCCGGCTCCTGCGGCGTCCTGCCTGAGGTCGCTCCTACGGAAGCCATGGCCGTAGAGGCTCTGTGGATGCAGAAAATGAAGGCGGTTCAGGAGCGAGATCTCTCCCGCGAGAAGGAGAGGGTGGGGGGTGTGTGCAGAAATACGAATCTACTGAGGATTAATGGGAGAAGGCCGAGGGGGCAGGGCTGCGAGGGCCTGCGAGAGATGTGGTCACAAGTGCAAGGCATTTGGAGGAGCGATTTCTCGGGTATTTCACTAAAGTACAGGCTGTGGGAAACTCCACCCCCCACCCATTTCTGTCACGCAGAGGCTGTACTTGGCAAACAGCCTGAGAGCCCCAAGGGGCGAACTGTGCACACCTCCTCTCTTCTCCCCAGCCAACCAGGCCCCAGAAATCACAGCCTCAAGCTCTAGACTACCCCACTCAGACGCGGACAACTGGCGGTATTTTCCCGCGTTTTCAGTCACCTGGGTTGCGACGTGTGCAAGACCGCGTCACTAACAGCCGCGAGCAGGAGGTAGGGGTGTGCCGTCGGCGCGACGGCGGGGTGCGCGCGCACATGCCCCGCCTTCCTAGACACTATTGGTTGAAGAGACCCGGATCCTGCATAGACATCCAACAGAATGAAAAGGAGCAGAGGCCCGCAGAAAAGACTGGACGATGATTGGCTTATTCGCATATAGGGCAGGACCAGAACGTTCAAACTTCCCGCCCTCTGCAGTTGCCTAGCACCCAGGCCTCTGGCAGTCAGATTGCTGGGCTGTGATTGACGCGGGGTGGAGCCTGTGAGAAGATCCAAAGCAGAGCTTGAATTTAGCCCCCCCCCCCCCCCCGCCCCCGGAACCTTATAGGAGAATCTGGAGAAGAGGCCGACCTTAAAGGAACAGAGACGCGGCTTTTTGATTTTTTTTTTTTTTCTCTGAAGAGTGGAGATAAGCAATAGTAATTCAACCTGTGCCAACAATTCCAAGTTAATAGGTATAAAGAGCTTAGAACAGTGTCTGGCAAACATATTAAGAGCCATTTGAGAATTTTAAATAAATACGTAAACATAAGAAACGAGGCTCCTATCTCAGCCCACATTTGCCTGGGTGCTGAGTATGATTCCTCCCACAGGGGTCACAGGGCCTAATTAATAATTTCGGCGCCCCAGGAGAAGATAGAACCATTCGAATTACACCAACTTCTGGCAGAGAGCGCTAGACCTGATAAGAATACCTACACCTCTACTGGGACATGCCCCTACCCCTACACACACACTCACACACACCCCTAAGGACAGAAGGGTGTCATTCATTCTGGGCCAGGTCCGTGGACTGGAAGCAGGGATTATAATTAAGTCCTTATTCCATAAGCCTGATTTTTGAGTCTGTGTGTGTGAGGGGAGGAGAAGAAGGAGATGGTAAGGGAGATAGAAATAAACAATCACATACTTTTTTTTTTTTTTTTTTTTTTTTTTTGGTCTTTTTGCCTTTTCTAGGACCGCTCCTGCGGCATACGGAGGCTCCCAGGCTAGGGGTCTAATCAGAGCTGTAGCCACCAGCCTACGCCAGAGCCACATCAACACGGGATCCAAGCCGCATCTGCAACCTACACCACAGCTCACGGCAACGCCAGATCCTTAACCCACTGAGCAAGGCCAGGGATCAAACCCACAACCTCATGGTTCCTAGTGGGATTTGTTAACCACTGCGCCAGGATGGGAACTCCAATCACATACTTTTAAAAACATCCTTAAAATACATCTTCCTGGAGTTCCCGTCGTGGTGCAGTGGTTAACGAATCCAACTAGGAACCATGAGGTTGAAGGTTTGATCCCTGGCCTTGCTCAGTGGGTTAAGGATCTGGCGTTGCCGTGAGCTGTGGTGTAGGTTGCAGACGCGACTTGGATCCCGTGTTGCTGTGGCTCTGGCTAGGCTGGCAGCTACAGCTCCGATTAGACCCCTAGCCTGGG
Source organism: Sus scrofa (assembly GCF_054392235.1). Classification (NCBI taxonomy): domain Eukaryota; kingdom Metazoa; phylum Chordata; class Mammalia; order Artiodactyla; family Suidae; genus Sus; species Sus scrofa. The sequence continues at coordinate 28,063,222 of NC_139389.1, read as the reverse complement.
AACCTCCATATGCTGCGGGAGCAGCCCAAGAAATGGCAAAAAGACAAAAAAAAAAAATGTCTTCCTCCCAGCTTTGTTCCAGGTACTCTGAATGCAGAGGTCCCACCCAAGAGCTTAGGGAAAATGGTGGGGTAACCTGGCTCAGTTAACCAATGATTGGAAAATCCCCTTTAGTGAGAAAGGTGGAGGAGTTCAGGGCTAGGTTAATGGTTACCCCCTGCAAATTGTTGAGCAATGAAGCTATGGAAACCTGGAGGAGGCCAGGTGACAGCTCTAAGGTGTGTCAGGGAGGGACACACCTTCCAACCTGGGATGGGAAGAGATTAGGGACAGGTTTACCAAGCTGAGGAAGGGGAGGGAGTTGAAAGAGAAGCCTGGGGAAGGAAAGGGGAGATAACTGAGATAGGAGAAAAGCAGGAGCCAGGAGACTGAGACGGGAAGGAAACTTCTGTGATGCAGGATTTGGGGCTGTAGGCCCTGGCTTCGAACCCATGAGGCACTGATGGATGGTACCTGGAGAGGGCAGCATTACCTGTCACCTGGGAAACTAAGGTAAAATACTTTGTGGGTAGCCACACCAGCTAGCCAAAGTCAATATTGATGATAAAGGCAGCTCTGGCTATAAAAGCTGTAGGAGAGAATAGAGAGGCGGGGGAGAAGCTGCCAAACCTGTTTGAGCTCAGGGCTGGCCCCATTTGCCTGAGGCTTCTCCCAGAGGGGAGATTTTTGTGAGGCAAATTCTCTGGTGGACATGGACCAGCTGGAGCAAAAGAGGACTCTGGAAAGTAGCGCTGCTTTGACCTTCCTTCCTCAGATGGGAGGGGTTGTGTGTGCAGATTTTGAGAGTCACCCATGGAGGAGATACCCCTCCCCCCAAAAAACCCTACATACTCCTTGTATTATTCTGCATCCTTATAGGATGGTACAATTCAAGGGAGCAAACACCAAATATATCCCTCTCTGAGGAGGAGAGAGAAAGCCCTTCCTCCAGGGAGGAGAAAACCCACAGAAGAGGAAGCATGAAAGGAAACCACTAACTGCTGGTTCCAACTCCTCTCTTCCCTCCACCCATCTCCTCCCCCAACTCTCCCCCTTTCTTTAAGTTTCAATCCCCATTGGGCTCCTATGTCCTTGCACGGCACTAAATGTTTTTGAGACTGCAGGTGTCTTGTTAGACAGAGGGCGGTGAGGAAGAAAGAGATGGTTGAATAGGAGGAAGATTCAAATGTGGAGGCTGGCATATGTATAGTTTGGAGGACATACTCTTGGGCTATTTTTTAGCAGATCATCAAGAGTTTGATAGACCCTCTAAAATCAAGGTTCTTGGGGAGGAAGGAAGGGAGAGAGCTACTCTTCCTCTGTCCTCCCTGCTTCTTTATTAGTGTCCCTAAGGACTTCACTCGCCCTATTCTGTCTGATCATCACTTTTCCCCCTCATGATAGGACTAGCTATCACCAGCTCCTGGGATCAGTGCAGCTCTATTCTGGGGCCACAGTAACCCCACGCTTCCACCCCATCTCCAAGGCAACCTGTCAGGGAGAAAAGGGCAAGGGGCACAGCAAGGGGCCCCAGGGGTTGAGGGGCGGGGAGAAGTGGAAGCTTTAAAGCTGACCAGGCTACTGCCTGGGAGAGGACCTCCCCCAGTGATGAGGCCCTTGGGTTCAGCTTCCTGTTTCCCCAACACAAGGCCTGGTTATCTCCCTTCCCCACCCTCTGCCCTAACTTTCACCATTCTCTACCCCCAACCCCAGTTTCCACTTCCAAGTCCCTCTCCTGGACCCCATTCCTTCCTGGCAACCCAGAATTTGGACTGGAGTCCTGAGGGAACACTGGGAAAAGGAATAAAAGACCACCGTTTCCTTCTCTGATTCCCTCTTGGGGGCCTCAGGGACATGCTCAAGCAGTGTCACCTTTCCCCCCCTTAGGGTGGAGTGGGAGTGTCCTTTGATTCACGAAGCAGGGAAACTGAGGCAGAAGTCCTGTGTTCAAGGAGACTGGCAGAGAAACAAGGAGTTTCCCAGGATTCCATCTCCTCAACACCCCCTTCCCCATCGTGTGGGTGACCTGAGAACCTCTCCTCTGGACCCACTCCCTAGATCGTCCCGCCCGCCCCCCTCGCCAGTCCCCTCCCCAGGTTCTGGGCGGGGCGGTCAGTGAGTCAGCTCCCTGATCCAGTCCAGGAGGGGGTAGAGCTGGAGGCGCTGGGTGTGGAGTCCGCAGGACTGGTCGGGAGGCCGTGTCGGGAGTGAGAGGGTCTGATCGGGCTCGAGCAGCGCTGAAGGGCCCGTCCTGGGTCTAGGGGAGAGAATCTCTTCTGTGAGACCCGCCTTCCCCGGCCCCGGCCCCTCCCAGTTCCCCCAGCGACGGCCGCTTCCTGCTCTTGGTCGCAACCATGGCTGAAGAACAACCTCAGGTCGAATTGTTCGTAAAGGTAAGATCACCTTCTCCCTTCTAGGCCCCCCCTCCAAGTTCCTGGAAGGCAACTCTCACCTTTCCCCGGCTGCAGCCTTAACTCCCCAATCCCTTCCCTCTTTGACCCCCACCCCCAACTCCACGTGCAGTCTTTAGGGTATGTTGGGGGGGGTGGCTGGGGAGGGGAAGACAATTGACTTGAGTGCTGGGAATGAGAAATCTAGGCTCAACCCTGAAAAGTTTGTAAAAGTGCAAGTTTCCAGCAGCTTGGACAGGAAAAGGGAGGGTTCTCAGGAGTTGAGAAGGTTGACCTGAGTTAAGAAGTGGGGGGACGGCAAACTGAGGAGGCCGGAAAGAGAAGGGAGCGGCAAGAAACCTACAGGGTTTGGGTGAGACAGAGGGAAACATCTGGATATGGGCCCAACAAGAAGATCAGAAAGTGAGGGGTGTAGTGAGGGAGACTTGGGGAGAGAGGGAGGGAGGGAGAGAGAGAGAGAGTGAGAGAGAGAGAGAGAGAGAGAGAGAGAGAGAGGTGTGTGTGTGTGTGTGTGTGTGTGTAGCGGGGGTGGTTTCAAGGAAATGGGTGTGGTGTGGTAGGAGTCCTGGGAGTAGGACCAGGTGGATTGGGAAGAATTGGTGGGGTGGAAGGAGACAGGAGAGTGGTACGGGTAGTGTTCCAGAAGCCGCCTTAGAGAGGTGGTGATCGGGCTGAGATCCAGTGTCCTGGGGGCTTGGGGAAGTGAGAGGACAGGTGCTGGCAAGGAGATGAGAGCTGAGCTGTTGCCACCAGGAGGGTAGATGCAGAGCGAGATCAGAAGGAAGAGGAGGGCTGGGTTATGGCGTTTAGAGATTTGGGGGGGGGGTTTATAGAAGCAGAAGAAAAAGAGTCACCCCGACTCTCCATGGGTTGGTCCCATCGCATTAGCATCTCAAAACTGCAGGCGGGCTGCCGCGTCAGCCCCGCACCCTTCCCCGCCTGCTCTGAGTTCTCTGCCGCCTCCCCGCCTCTTCTCTGTGCCCCTCCCTCGCTTTGGCGACCCCCCCACCTCCCTCTGTCTCCCGGGTCGGGTCGCACATTCTCCCCACCCTTCACTTTCCTGCCTCCTTTCTCTCCACGTCCCTTCTTTTGTTCCTCTAGCCTTTGTGCCCCAGCCCGTTGCTCCCTCTGCTTTAGGCTGAGGCTTCCCGAGCAGCCATTCCTTCTCCCTCGGCGGAGCCTGGGTCCGCCCCCTTAGGTGTGGTCCCCACCTCACTCTGGCACTTGCCTCAGGGGCTATTTTTACTCCTGGGTGAGGCTGCGCTGCAGAGATTCCAGTCCTGGGTCCCCCTATGGGGAAGATTATCTGGAGCCCTGGACTTTTCCCTGGAGACCCCAGCAGTGCCCAGGGAAGAGGGAGGTGGTCTCTGCTGCCCGGGCCTCAGCCTCACGGGTCCCTGCCCCCATCCTTCCCAGGAAGGAAGCTGCTGAGACCGGAGACACAGTGAGATGAATCACCCTCGCTTAGGGGGAGGTGTCCCTGGGGGGGGGGAATGAAGTCACTTACCCATTAGAGGGCAGCCCCCCTCTGCGAGCCCCTCTACATCTCCCAAGGAGTCTCTGAGCCCCTCCACCCCACCACCAGCTGCCAGAAACAGCTTGGATAGAGGTGTAGAGAAGCAGAACGGGCTTCCAAAGCCTGCCCCACCTCTCCTGTCCTCAGGCTCTACTCTCAGGCCTCTCTTGCCGGCAACTCTGGCCTCACCTCTCTAGGCACTATGGCATGGGCTGATGTGAGAATTAAATGATTTTCTTATATGCAAAATGCTTAGAATAACACAGGGAAAGCTAACTCTGCCACCGTTAGTTTTCTCTTTCCAGGGCTTAGATCCTCCAGGTTCTCCAAAACCCATCCCCTCTGCCTACCTCCCACCTGTCCTCAACTCCCTGGGAACCGGAAACCTGCCTTTGCAGAAGAGGTTCTCAATGATCTGCCTTAGATTTGACCTAAGGATGAAAGATGTTCTCACTAATCTGGCTTAGGTCTGATGGGGTGGAAAGCCCAGTTATGGGGAGAGGTTTTAGCGGTGAGACTGAGTCATGTGTCATAACTAAACAGAAACCAACTTGGTTTGCGAGAAGGAGATACTGAGAATGGCCTGGGGATGGATGGGGTGTACCAGGCCTAACTTTGGGGTGGGGATTGCTTTCCAGGCTGGCAGTGATGGGGCCAAGATCGGAAACTGCCCCTTCTCCCAGAGACTGTTCATGGTGCTCTGGCTCAAGGGAGTTACCTTCAATGTCACCACTGTGGACACCAAGAGGTAGGCCCTCTTCTATTCCTCTAAATGTCCCCTTGTGCACACACGCATGCACGCGTACACCCACCTGAGTCCTTCCATCCTGAACCTTTTTCCCCTCCATCCAGAGCCCCTTTTCCTGCATCCCTCCGTCTCCTCTTCCTGATTCTCCCTAACTCCCTTTTCTTGTCCTGATGCTTGGTCTCTCGTCCAGGCGGACTGAGACGGTGCAGAAACTGTGCCCAGGGGGACAGCTCCCTTTCCTGCTGTACGGCACTGAAGTGCACACAGATACCAACAAGATCGAGGAATTTCTGGAGGCAGTGCTATGCCCTCCCAGGTATAAGGGAACTTGAAATGGGGTAGGGGGGAGGGGGGGACTGGGAGACTCTGGGAAAGAGGGGGGTTGAAGAAATGGAAAATGGAGTTGGTGGGGGGGCTGGGGCAAGAGAGCTGGGGCTCTTCCTCAGAAGATATCTCATCCTCTTTCTTCCACTGACTTTCAGGTACCCCAAGCTGGCAGCTCTGAACCCTGAATCCAACACAGCTGGGCTGGACATATTTGCTAAATTTTCTGCCTACATTAAGAATTCAAACCCAGCTCTCAATGACAGTGAGTCTTGTGGGTTGGAGGCTTGGGTTCTAGGAGGAATGGAAAAGATCCAGGGATGAGAGGCACTTGAACATTCAGATATCAGGGAGATGGAGCACATGTTAGCAAACCTTTGCCACTGTCCTCCCGCTGCCTTATTTTTGTTTAACCCCCATGTTTACTTGCATTCGCATTGGCCATGACATTTTTTTTTTTTTTTTTTTGCCTTTTCTATGGCCAAACCCACGGCATATGGAGGTTCCCAGGCTAGGGGTCTAATCAGAGCTATAGCTGCTGGCCTACACCACAGCCACAGCAATGCAGGATCCAAGCCACGTCTGCGACCTACACCACAGCTCACGGCAATGCAGGATCCTTAACCCACTGAGCAAGGCCAGGAATCGAACCTGCAACCTCATAGTTCCTAGTCGGATTCATTAACCACTGCACCACGACGGGAACTCCCTGGCCATGACTTTTAAGCTTCTCTCATTTCCGAGTTCCTGTCGTGGCTCAGCGGAAACAAATCTGACTAGCATCCATGAGGATGTAGGTTTGATCCCTGGCCTTGCTCAGTGGGTTAAGGATCACAGTGTTGCTGTGGCTGTGGTGTGGGCAGGCAGCTACAGCTCCGATTTGACCCTTAGCCTGGGAACCTCCATATGCCGCAGGTGCGGCCCTAAAAAGACAAAAAAAAGTTTCTCTTATTCATCGCCTAGCCTCTCCTGACCTACTGAGGACATTAGTTGGGTTGATTGCTGGCCTGTTTTCTGGCAGAAGAAGATTGTGCTTAAGAACAGCAGCCCTAGATTCATATGACCTTGGTACAGTTCCCACTAGCTATGTGACTTGGGTCAATTCATTTAACTTCTCTATAAATCCATTTCCAGATCTATAAAATGAGGATAGTAATCCCTGCTTCATGGGTTGATGTGAGAATTAAATGAGTTTTTGCGTGTAAAGTGCTTAGAATAGCATCGAGAAAAAGAACTAGGAGTTGCCGTTGTCCTTCAGCGGGTTACAAACCCGACTAGTATCCCTGAGGATGAGAGTTCAATCCCTGGGATCCAGTGTTGCTGTGAGCTGTGGTGTAGGTTGCAGATGTAGCTTGCATCCTGTGTTGCTATAGCTGTGGTGTAGGCTGGCAGCTGCAGCTCCAATTAGACCCCTAGCCTGGGAACTTCCATATGCTGTGGGTGTGGCTCTAAAAAGGGAAGGAAGGAAGGAAATGAATTAAATTATTGTTAGCTATTGCTATTTTTATTATTATTATTTTTTTTTTTTTGGCCACATCTGCGGCATGCAGAAGTTCCCCAGGCCAGGAATCGAATGTGCACCATAGCTGTAACCAGAGCCACAGCAGTGACAATGCCTGATCCTTAACCTGCTGAGGCATAAGGGAACTTCAGTGTTAGCTATTATTATTATTATTATATTTTTTTTTTGGTCTTTTTGCCATTTTCTTGGGCCACTCCTGAGGCATATGGAGGTTCCCAGGCTAGGGGTCTAATCGGAGCTGTAGCCACCGGCCTATGCCACAGCCACAGCAATGCAGGATCCAAGTTGCGTATGCAACCTACACCACAGCTCACAGCAACGCCGGATAGTTAACCCACTGAACAAGGGCAGGGACCGAACCCGCAACCTCATGGTTCCTAGTTGGATTCGTTAACCACTGAGCCATGACGGGAACACCCAGTGTTAGCTATTACTATGTGGGGCTGGCCTCACCATTAGTATTCAGCACCTCATGGGCCTTCTTGGACCATGTCAATCTTCTGATGTCCTTACCTGCCCTTTTCTTTTGCACAGACCTGGAGAAGGGGCTCCTGAAAGCCCTGAAAGTCTTAGACAATTACTTGACATCCCCTCTCCCAGAAGAAGTGGATGAGACCAGTGCTGAGGATGAGGGCATCTCTCAGAGGAAGTTTCTGGATGGCAATGAGCTCACTTTGGCTGACTGCAACCTGTTGCCAAAGCTCCACATAGTACAGGTGGGCAGTCATTGAGGGAGAAGGGGATGGTCACTGCGATGGCTCTTTAAGGGACTCCCACACAGGCTTCCCATGACAACCTCTGCAAAGGCAGTTTCTTTCTCACGGTGGTTTCCAATAGCAGACACTACCCTATCCCTTCTTGGCAGTCTTTGCTGGCAAGACCACTGCTTGAGGGATACAAGGTGTGGGTGCAAACAATAATATATTCCCAGTACGGCTTTCAAGAATGTTCTTCCTGTCTCTATCCTTGCCAAATCCCCAGATCAGGCAGAGCAGGCTTTTCCTAAAATCAAACTTTAAGTCTCCAACTTCAGTCTCCACTTCCTTTTGTGGAAGATGAAGACTGCTGGTTCCCATGTTTTTGTCAGAGCTCAAAGCTGTGGTGTAGTTTGTGAAACATGGACCCAAGATGAAACTGACATTGCAGCCCAATGTCAGTCTGCTGCAGAATGGTCTATTGAAAATCTGTACTAGGCACTAAAAGACACGAGGATATGTGGTATTGGCCGCAAAGGATTTGAAATCTGAGGGAAAAAAAAAACATTCACATGAAAGTTAAATAATAATACATGACTAAAGACCAAATGAAAAGTAGGCAAAAGTTGCTATGGAAATTCAAGAGGAGAATTTTATTGTTTGTGAATTATATCTCAAAATCAAGAGAGGAAAACTAGCACCATGGATTGGGGTGATCTGAATGGGAGCTGGTGACAAATGGCCAGGATTTCAATAACTGGAGAGGAAGGGTGAAGACCTTACAAGACAACGAGGAGTTAAGAAAGCTGATTGAACATGATTCATGTGAGAGATAAGAACCATAAAGAGAAACCAGATAGTGGACTTGAATACCTGGACCAGAAGGCTAGATTTTATCCTGTAGGCTTTGGAAGAAGGGAAAGACCTAAAGCAGGGCAGCCCTTGTGACTTCCCTGAGGCTAACCTGTTTGTCCTTCTGCCCTCTCCATGCCCAGGTGGTCTGTAAGAAGTACCGGGGATTCTCCATTCCGGATGCGTTTCGTGGAGTGCATCGATACCTGCGCAATGCCTATGCTCGGGAAGAGTTTGCCTCCACCTGTCCAGACGATGAGGAGATCGAGCTGGCCTACGAGCAAGTGGCCAAGGCCCTCAAATAAGCCTCTCCTGGGGCTCCTTCTCCCCCCTCCTCCATTTCCTTCACAAAGGCCCTGGGTGTTTTCCACGTGGCTACGCAATGGAAATGGACACACTCCAAAATGGGGCAGTGGGCACAGAATCCAGGAGCATTTGTGCAGGGCTTGCTGGGGGTGGGGGGTGGGGGTGAGGAGAAAGGATGGGAGATCTGGGTGAGATTTTTATTGTGGGGTGGGGTGGGTAGGACGACGTTGTTTCAGTAATAAAATACAGAATGAAAATCTAGTGTTTTTACACAAAGGGACCTTGAAGTGTGGGTGACACAGAATGAAGGGTGGGTCAGTGACCTTGAGCTCCTGGCAGAAGCCAGGAATTTAGAAGAAGCACGTTCGTGATGGGGCTGCCATTTTTACCGCCGGTCCACCGCAGCGCTGTCTGGTGTTCCATGTCGCGTTTGCAGCCCAGCCGCCAGGGCCGGCCAGATCTGGGTGGGCCTGGGCTGCGCTCCTGGGGCGGGGCTGAATTCGAAGCAGGGGGGAAGGGGGGCGCAGTCCCGGTAGAGTGGGCGCGGCATAGCTGGGCGGAGTGGGCGTGGCCTCCTTGAGCCCTGCCCCGTCCCGCTTAGACAATGCCCCGGAGCCGCCAGACCGTTGCGCCCCCGCCCCACTGTGGTACTGGAGCTCGTCTACCCCGGGACCCCTCAAAGCCAAAGCTCCAATCCCCGAGGCTTGAAGGCTAGGACTCTCTTCACCAACTCTGTCCTCAGGGGGGTGGGGCCCCAGCCAAGATCACAGAGCTGCGGGAGTGGGGGTGGCCGCTGGAGGTGAGTCTGGGGTGGGAGGTGTCTCTTGTGTGAGCCGGAGTTTGGGGGTGCTGGGCCCCTGCTTGCACCAGACAGTGCGGAGAGTCGATATTTGGGTGCGGAGCTGAGTCGGGGTGGACTTTGGGGAAGAGAGATCTCGAGACTGGGGGACGATCCTGGCTCCCAGTGTGGCGCCTGCTCCCCAGAACCACGCCCCCCATTTCCCCCCGACCCGGCGCGCGCCCCTCGGATTTCGTTTTAGACCTCTCCCAGTCCTTCGGGACTCGGTCTGGTTTACACTGGGTAGCTCTAGGGACGGAGCGATCGGCTCGGGTGGAGAGAGGATGGTTAACTCCTTAGGACCTAATTCCTCCCTCCTTGTCCCTCTTTCCCTTTCTCGTTCGGACATCCAGAACTTCCATCCCCCAGGCCCTGACTCTCTCCCCAGCTGTCTCCCGTCCCATAACCCCTTTGCGTCCCTCGCCGCATTTCGGGTCCCTAAGGCAGCGAGCAGCTGAGGGTTAAGGGGGCGGGTCTGCTGCATTTTTGGGGAATGAGCGCATCCTAGCGGCTGCCAAGAGGGGCTCCCGGCCGGGACCTCTCCAAGCCCCCGAGATGGGGCAACAGGTGTTTTGGAGATTAGGGATTCCGATCTTATTCCTCCGACTCCCCCTAAAGCGGTAGAATCGCGAGGATTCTGGGTGGAGTGGGGTCGGCCTGAGAGGAAGGCTTGGAGGGGGTGGGGCGGAGTGGGAGGGGCACCCGGAGATGGCAGGAGGAAGACCCGGGCGCTCTTAACCACCCCCACTATGCCCTTCTCTGTGTGTCTCTTTCTCCTTTTTGTTTCTTCTCCCAGACCGGTGAAGTAAAAAGAGAAAACTAAGAAATCAGCGTGGCCGGAGGGGGCGTCCGTGTGGATGGGATGGGGACGCCAGGGGAGGGGCTGGGCCGCTGCTCCCATGCCCTGATCCGGGGGGTCCCGGAGAGCCTGGCGTCGGTGGAGGGTGCGGGGGCTGGCCTCCCGGCCCTGGACCTGGCCAAAGCTCAGAGGGAGCACGGGGTGCTGGGTGGTAAACTGAGACAGCGATTGGGGCTGCAGCTGTTAGAACTGCCTCCTGAAGAGTCGCTGCCGCTGGGACCGCTGCTCGGTGACACCGCGGTGATCCAAGGGGATACGGCCCTAATCACGAGACCCTGGAGCCCCGCCCGCAGGCCGGAGGTGAGCCGGAGGGTTGGGGTGGTGGGAAAGGAGGATCTGGACGTCTGAGGCTTTAGGGAACAAGAGGGGTGGGAATGTCTCCGCCTCCTGCCCTCTTCTCCTAGGTCGATGGAGTCCGCAAAGCCCTCCAGGACCTGGGGCTCCGAATTGTGGAGATGGGGGACGAGAACGCGACACTGGATGGCACCGATGTTCTCTTCACCGGTGAGGCTGGGGCGCCTGTACCCTAGGGCTTGGCACAGGGAAGCAGACTTGGGGAGACTGGGCCATCTCGGGCCTTGTTTCCAACTCACTCCTGCCTCATACCTCGACGGCCTCCCCGGGCTCAGGCCGCGAGTTTTTCGTAGGCCTTTCCAAGTGGACCAATCACCGTGGAGCTGAGATCGTGGCGGACACGTTCCGGGTGAGGAGCGGGACCAGCCTTGGGCTGAGGGGAGCAGGGAGTGGACGGGGGTCTGAGGACCCCAGCGGTGGGAAGGGGAGCTGGCGGAGCAGAAAGAGGCTGAGAGCAGCCTGGTTTGAGGGCATCCCCACCCTTCGGGAATCCCTGAATACTTTCCCTTGTTCCCCCTAGGACTTTGCCGTCTCCACGGTGCCGGTCTCGGGCCCCTCCCACCTGCGTGGCCTCTGTGGCATGGGGGGACCACGCACTGTGGTGGCGGGTAGCAGCGAGGCAGCCCAAAAAGCTGTCAGGGTGAGAAGAGGCGGGGCTGGGGTGTGGCAAGTTGGGGCGTGGCTCCCGGCCGGGGGGGTGGGGTCTGGGAGGCCTTGAGAATTAACTCCAACCCCTTCCCTGACTGAGCTGTCCATCTAGTGTGCAAACGCCTGAGCAAACAGGAAGTCACTAGAAGCAGGACAGGGAACTGGAAGATTGAGGAACAAGTAACATCATCTTCCTTAGTTTCAAGACTCCCTAAACCCCTTGTGGCTCAGCTGGTTAAGAATCCCACTAGTATCCATGACGATGCAGATTTGATCCCTGGCCTCACTCAGTGGGTTAAGGGTCTGGGATTGCTGTGAGCTGTGGTGTAGGTTGCAGATGCAGCTTGGATCTGGCGTTGCTGTGGCTGTGGCCAACAGCAACTCGGATTTCACCCCTAGCCCTGGAACTTCCATATGCCATGGGTGCAGCCTTCAAAGCAAAAAACTCTCTAAAGGGCATCTAAATTGTGACTTGAAGGATGGATAGAACCAATAGGTGGAGCCTGGATTAGGGGAGAAGAGGATGGCATAGCAGGTGGAAAGAACTGCAAGTGAGTCAGAGATGGACATTAGCAAAGTCAATTACAGCACTTACTGCATGACACACCATAAGTGCTATGTGTTTCCTCTCATTATTATTCCACAATAATGGAACTCTGTCCCAGCCCTTAGCAGTGACAGGGCAGCCAGACTCAGTTGCGAGAGGATCTGAGCCTTGCACACACCCTCTCTCCTCTCTCCCAGGCAATGGCAGTGTTGACGGATCATCCCTATGCCTCCCTGACCCTCCCAGATGACGCAGCGGCTGACTGTCTCTTTCTGCGTCCTGGGCTGCCGGGAGTGCCCCCGTTCCTCCTGCACCGTGGAGGTGGGGATCTACCCAACAGCCAGGAGGTGAGAAAAGGCGGGAGCTCCTCCTCCACCACCACCAAAACAATAGCCAAAGAATTGAGGCTCAGGCCTTCCTAGTGGGAGGAAGAAGGGGTACCTTCCCTAGAAGCCTGGGTGGGGCCACTCTGAACTGGCTGGAAAGGGGTCTTAGCTGTGGGCCCTGGGGTCTTATTCCCTTCTCCCCACACACTGTCCTTGTAGGCACTGCAGAAGCTCTCTGACGTCACCCTGGTACCTGTGTCCTGCTCGGAACTGGAGAAGGCGGGCGCTGGGCTCAGCTCCCTCTGCCTGGTGCTCAGCACACGCCCCCACAGCTGAGAACCTGGCCTTGGGGTCCTGGCTGGCTAGGGGTAGGGCGGCATAGGAGTAGAAGGGGAAGGAGGGTTAGATGGAGGATGGCAAATAGGGAGTAGTGGGGAGAGGGCCCCAAGATCGGGGGAGGGCATAGGATAGAGGCCACTGGGTGACTCTTCTCCCCAAGAACTAATAAAATAGAACTGACCTTTTAGACTGGGCTGTAACTGGTGTCTTTCGGGGGCGGAGAGCCAAGGGCAGAGCTGAAACCTGAGGTTGGGGGTCAGTGGTGGGAAGGAGACCTTTTTCATTCATCAAACCCTCATTCGGCGCTCACTGACTCACTGTCCTGCCCTATCATTGGTGTTTGGGCACAAGATGGACAGGACAGAATCTCCATGGTGGGGAGCAACGTCCAAGGAAGCAAAGAGAAAGTATGGGTGAATCACTCACTGAATTTATCTAAATGTCAGATGATTCAGAGCCTGGGAATTAACAGCCCATCCCTAGTTGATAGGAGAAAATGACATTTCCAAGGACCTTCATTTGCACTCATTTACTGAGGCTTAGCGGTGATATACAAAAGGTCTGTTTCCTGATATCAGGGAACTCACAGTATATGAAAATTTATTAGAAGTTGAAACACAGGTTGTAATGGAACAATTCACACGAGGCTATTGCTATGAGAGAAATAAGGGGGCTCCCTTGGGCATCAAAGTGTATGCAGGGGTGGGCAAAGAGGGGCAGAAACAGCCTCCCAGAAAAGGCTACACTTGAGCTGAGTCCTGAAGATAAATAAGAATTAGCCAGGCAGATAGGAGGAGGCAAAGGGTAATCCAGGAAGAAGGAATTGCACCCAGCAAAGGCATATTTGGAGGCTGGGAGAATTTCTATATGTTGTCATGTTCTATACGTGGAGTGACAAAGAGAAGCCTGGAGAGTAGGTTGAACCCAAAGCTGAGGCCCATGGGCCCAGAGCTGAAATATTGCAGTCCCAACCCACTGCCAGGAGCAGGTCAGCATTTGGGGAGGATCTCTCTGGCTTCAGGGAGGAGAGCAAAGGCAGGAGGATGATGTGGGACCACGGGAATCCAGGGAGGAAATGAAGAGAGTACATTCAGGTGGCAGTGCTGGGTGTGAAAAGGGGGTGGGTTTGACAATGACATTAACATAAAAAGGCGACTCAGTTTGTTGTGTGGGAGCTTGAGGAAGGAGGTCTACACAACTCCCAGTTTCTGGTTTGGGCAACTGGGTTGATCAAGAGAGAAAACAAGGAGTTCCCTCTGTGGCTCATCGGTTAACGAACCTGACTAGGATCCACAAGGTTGTGGGTTTGATCCCTGGCCTCGCTCAGTGGGTTAAGGATCCAGTGCTGCTGTGAGCTGTGGTGTAGGTCGCAGACGTGGTTTGGATCCACCATGGCTGTGGTGTATGCCAGTGCTGTAGCTCTGATTCGACCCTTAGCCTGGGAACTTCCATATGCTGCAGGTGCAGCCCTAAAATATATATATATATAAAGAGAGAATGCAGTGGCCCTAGGAGATGACAATCAGGTGGTGACAATGAGGTGGGTTTTGAACCTGCTGGGGCCAGCCAGGCAGGGATGTCTGATGGTCTGAAAATCTCATACTGGAGATCTGAACTAGAGAGAGTCCTGAGTGTCATTTGCAGAGGTGAAGGCTGAGGACAGCGTCCCAGAAGAGGGAGATGGCAAATAAAGAAAAGGACAAACCTTAGAATAGCGGGGAATAGTGTGGAGGTATGGAGCAAGGAAGAGAAGCCCAGAAGGAAGACACCAACATCAAAGAAAAACAGAGCTTAAAGAAGAGTAATCAGGAGTTCCCCGTTGTGGTGCAGCAGAAAAGAACCCAACTGGTATCCATGAGGATGTGGATTCGTCCCTGGCCCTGCTCAATGGGTTAAGGATCTGGTGTTGCTCTAGTGTGGTGTAGGTCGCAGACATGGCTTGGATCTGGCATTGCTGTGGCTGTGGTGTAGGCTGGCAGCCTCAGCTCCAATTCAACCCCTACACTGGGAACTTCCCTATGCCGCACCTGAGGCCCTAAGGGAAAAAAAAAAAGGAACCAAAGGCCAAGCCAGATAGATGAATGGCGGAAAAAATGGGTGTGGCTACTAGGACATCACTGGCAAGCTCTAGGAGAACAGGTGAGCAGTGGGAGTGAAGAAAAAAAAGGGAAGAGACAGGTGTAGGCCTTTGGTTCAAAGAGCTTGACTGTGGAGAGAAAGCAACAATCTAGGAGCTGTTGATGGCTGAGGATGGGGAGACAGGACTTGATCAGGTTTAGAAGGGACACCTGTGGTGAAGGAGATCTGAAAGCTGTGTGAGAAATGCGGGTAAGGAGGGACCAAGATCAGTGGCAGAGACAGCCTGGAACCCAGGCCTCCTGACCCTCAGCCTAGTGCTCATTTCTATCCCATGGTGCCTTCCTTTTCCAGTAAAGGGCCAGAAAGGAGAGGGGTGTTATGGAGAGCTGGGAGCCTCCAGCTCCTGAGGTTTGGAGTAAGGGCTTCCTTTCAAACCACAACCGCATAGATGGTGGAGGCCTCAGCAGGGACCACCCGAGACAGACGGCGCGGACTTCTGAGGGCCCTATGATCCAGGTCTGCGTAGAGCAGGCTCTGAAAGGTGGGGAGGAAGGCAGGAGGGTCTCAAAAGTCTGACTCCCTTGGGGTCTAAGCCTCTCTTTCTTGGTCCACTTTACTCAGGGATTTTGGCCAACCCCCATCCCATCCTCAAGCCCTTACCGGCTCCTGGTCCAAGTCCCCTGCAATCTTGGGGTCTTCCTCCTCTTCTAGCCTCTGGGGCTCAGTATCCACAAGTGGAACTATGTGAGGGGGACAGAGCTGAAGGATTGAGAGAAGGTAACCAACAAGGGCTCAGACTCAGGAATTGGGTGGGGAATACGCGGAGAAGGATAATGGGTAGAGTTAGTCTCACCAAATCTGGGGAGTGGTCGAGGCGGGTGAGGGGGCGAGCGCCTGTAGAGATGGATAAGAGTCCGAGGCCACTAATCTTGTCTCACTCATTCTGGGCCCCCCGGACGCGCCAACAACCACCCAGCAGCTGGCAGGATCTGAACCCCCAAACAACTTAGGCTCCACCCCCAAAGATAGTTCCGCCCACGCTTTGCGCCAGCTCCGCCCCAAGCTCGGCTTCCTTCGTTAGGGCTCCACCCACCAGCGCTTAGCCTCGCCCCCCAAGTTGTCACCCTCCCTATTCTCCTTCAAACCACACCAGACGGCTCTGGACCTTCCTTAAGTCTGCGAAAGTTCTGGGCCTGCCTTTTCCGCCTCTGGTCGAGACCCTTTAAACCAGGCCCCGCCCCTCGCGCTCACCTGCGCAGGCAATAGGCCAAGCCCCCGGCTCCGAGTGCCAGCAGCAGCCCCAGGACCAGCAGCGGGATCAGAATCTGGAGATATCCGGACTCTGGGGCAAGGGTGGAAGCGGGGTGGTGATGAGTGCCGAGGTCAGGAGTACGAGGACAGAGAGCTAGCTCTCCCACCCAGTAACCCCCAGCCAAGGCCTCCCTCCCTGCTGGGGGCGTGTGTCCGAATTAGATCCCTCGTGCCTGAGGGTGTACACCTACCGCGGGTAGGCTCCGGAGCCTTGCAATCTGCCGGGTCCCCCAGCACGCGAAGCACAGTACGGCTCTCGTCCTTTCCGTGGCCCTTGCAAGTAAAGGTGCCCGAGTCCCCCGCGCTGAGGAGCAGCTCCAGCCGCCGAATACCAAGGCCCAGGGCACGTAGGCGGCCCACAAAGGGCTGGGCGGCAGATACGGTGGGGTTTCCATTCGATGATGTCCACAGAATCCGGCGGCGGCCTTTGGACAGGCCCTTGCAGGCCGGGAAGCTAGGTGCCCAGACCCAACGGGTGGGTTGCGAGACCTCTACGCAGGAGAGATTGACTCGATCCCCCGGGCGACCTTCCAGTGAAGCTAGGGGAGGTCGGGGGTGGTGGTTAGGGCTAGTCCACAGGGCAAGACAACCCTCACGTCTGCCTTCACCCTTTCCTCTCCCGGCATCCTGGATCTTCCTACAAGCTTTCCACCCCTGAGTCGCCCCTTCCCCCTGCCTCGGTCTTTCCTCACCCGTCTCCACTCTTCTGGGATGGCTTACCCTCGGGGTTCCCCTGGGCCCTCGACAACAGCAGCGGGAGCAGCTGCAGAACCAGGACCATGGCTGGGATGTGGTTGGGAGGAAGGGGAGGCAGAGAGGCGAGTGAATCAGCGGAGGAGACCGGAGGGAAACCGGAGGGGAGTGGAGGAGGAAACCAAAGGTCTGGGGGCTCCGATAAGGGCTGGGGGCGGGGCCACCAGCTGCCGGGATCCCTCAGGGAATCCTCGCCAGCAAGTTCACAGCCCTCAGCCAAGGTTCACTTAAAATTCAAGCTGGGGCTGTTTACACAAGCGCTCTCGCAGTCTGCAGACTGTAACTCCTGCAGCATAGCGGTGGCCGGGTGCACCATGATTTCTGAATCTTGGATGTCTAAATTCAAAAATCTTTTTGGGAGTTCCCTTCAGGGATCAGTGGAAACGAATCTAATATCAATGAGGACACAGGTTTGATCCCTGGACTTGCTCAATGGGTTAAGCATCTGGCGTTGCCCTAAGCTGTGGTGTAGGTCACAGATGCTGCTCGGATCCTGCATTGCTGTGGCTGTGGTGTAGGCCAGCAGCTACAGCTCCATTAGGCCCCTAGCCTGGGAACCTCCATATGCTACTACGTGCGACCCTAACAAGACAAAAAAAAAAAAAAAATTGTTTTTAAGGAGTTCCCGTCGTGGCACAGTGGTTAACGAATCCGACTAGGAACCATGAGGTTGTGGGTTCGGTCCCTGCCCTTGCTCAGTGGGTTAACGATCCGGCGTTGCCGTGAGCTGTGGTGTAGGTTGCAGGCGCGGCTCGGATCCCGCGTTGCTGTGGCTCTGGCGTAGGCCGGTGGCTACAGCTCCGATTGGACCCCTAGCCTGGGAACCTCCATATGCCGTGGGAGCGGCCCAAGAAATAGCAACAACAACAACAACAAAAAAGACAAAAAAAAAATTGTTTTTAAAATTTTATCCATTTATTTTTTTCTTTTTCGGCTGCACTCACAGCATATGAAAGTTCCTGGACCAGGGATCGAACCCGAATCCTCCAGTCACCACGTCAGGTTCTTAATGCACTGAGCCACAGAGAGAACTCCTAAATTCAAATCTTGACTTCACCATTTGCTAGCTAGGAATGTGTGCCAGTTGCTTAACCTTTCTGAGTTTGTTTCCTCATCTCTAAAATGGGGATAAAAGCACCTTCCTGGAACTTCCTGTGAGAACTAAATAAAGTAATACACAGGAGTACCCATCGTGGCTCAGTGGAACTGAATCTGACTAGCATCCATGAGGATGCAGGTTCGATCCCTGGCCTCACTCAGTGAGTTAAGAATCCAGCATTGCATACATGGCTTAGATCTGGCGTTGCTGTGGCTGTGGTGTAGGCAAGCAGCTACAGCTCCAATTCGACCCCTAGCCTGCGAATTTCCAAATGCCACAGGGGTGGCCTTAAAAAAAAAACCAAAATAATAATAATAATAATAAGTAATACCTGGAAAACACCCAGAACAATGACTGAAACATAGGAACACTATGTGCTTGCCATTATTACTATTTCTATTCTTATTTTAGCTGCTCTCTCACCTCTCTGTGCCCAAGCCGTCCCTCCCAGCCTGCAGTGCCGCACCCAAACTGGCAGGTTTTGACTGGGGAGGCACTTTTAGCAGGTGCACAGCGCCACACCCATGGCTTCGTCAGCCCTCACTGGACTGGAGCAACCAAAGCCAAGCACAGTGGAATCCCAAGAGGTCCTGAGAATCTTCAGGGGGCCTGAGGTAGCCCCTCCTTAGCAGGCAGCTCCAGCCCATGTTTCTGCTACTGTGACATCACAGGAGCCCATGGTGACATCACACACCCTACTCCTTCATCCTGTGGCTGAACAGGGGTTGGGAAAGCCAAGTGGGGGGCTGAATTGAGATTAATTTGGTGCTCAAGTTCTGCTCACTTGCCCCTACCAAGGCCCTCCCGGGGACCAAAATTTGGCAGTCAGCTTGGGTCATACCCCGTTGTCCATGTTCCAGGATCTAGCAGAGGCTACCACTACAGCCCCTGTAACCTCACAGGGGCCTTTGGGGGATGTTTCTTCAGAGGGCTGGGCAGGCAGGGATGTTATTTCTGGGGCCCAGGAGGGTGTGACCTGTTACTGAAACCAGGGACGAAGATGGAGTTGGCCACTAGTGCACCTACCCTCCCACCTCTCTCCCATCCCCATGCCCACTCCCCGACTGGGCCCTGCTTAGTCCCTCCCTAAATGGGGAAGGAGGGGCCACCAGAGGCAGGGAAGGGAGGGACCCATAGGGATTATAAATTCCAAAAAGGCCGCTCATCTCCCAGAGCCGGATCCCTGAAATTCTACTCTGTCTGCTGTTGCCATTGCCACCATTCTCAGGACCCTCACCATGAAAGGCCTTCTGCTGCTCACCCTGTCTGCTCTGTTCTGCTGGGTCTCAGGTGAGCATCTAGGGGCTCCCAAGGACCGGGTTCACCTGGCTCCCACTTTTACATCCTGCCCCAACCACCGCCCTACACTATCCCTACTCAAGACCCCAAGAGTCCCCAGACCCAATGGCCTCAGCTCTCCTGTGAGACTCCATGACAGAGTCCTTGCTCCACTTCCCAGGACCCATGCCTTCATTCTCCCCCTCATCTCCAAGGCCCACTCTTCTAACCTGCCCAGGGTTCCAGGGTTCCAGGTCCTCTGTTCCCCACTCCTTCTTGGAAACTCTGATATCCAGCTCCACTGCCAGCCTGACTCGGACACAGAACTCTCAGCATCCAGCTTCCCTCTCTCATCATCTGCACTCAGCAGGGCTCCTCCCAGAAACCTAGGCATCCGGCCTGGGGCTTCTTTGGCAACCCGTCCTCCAGTCTCCTCCACCAGGGACTCTTTGCTCAATTCCTCAGGCAGTGGCCTTTCCAAGATCTCCCCTGCTTCTCTGTGAGGCACATACCCCCAGGGACATAGGCTTTCTGGAGGATTCCTGTGACCTCTGAGAACCTCCCAGGAAACTAGGGAGATTTCCTGGCCTTCTAGGGAGGGAATGCCAGGGCTGCTCACCCCCAGGATGAGGTGGGTTTCACTGAGGTGCCGTCACCAGGCTCCTCCACCCATGGACTGAACTCTTTGCTTCAACCTTAAATCAGCTGCAGCAGGAACTCTGGGGCGGGGGGTGGGGTGCTACCTTCCACCCTTCTGTACCCATCAACTCCATTTTGATCAAGTGCTCAGGTGGATTCTGATGATCTGGCTCCCAGATGTTATTCCTTTGTGTCAGAGAGCTACTGGGGTGGGAGGAGAAATTCGGGTCTGGTTCCTCTTCCCACACTCTTGGCAGCCCCGCCAGGTGAAGAGTAAATTGCTAAAGCTGCCCCAGGTGGCTTTCTTGCCAGCCTCAGGTTCCAAGCCATTTCTGCAAGTGTTACAACCGCCACGGATCTCTTATTTTTATTTTTACTTATGTATTTATTTGATCTTTTCAGGGCCGCACCCATGGTGTATGGAAGTTCCCTGGCCAGGGGTTGAATCAGAGCTACAGCTGCCGGCCTACGTCACAGTCACAGCAACGCCAGTTCTGAGCCGTGTCTGCAACCTATACCACAGCTCACGGCAACACCAGATCCTTAACCCACTGCATGCGGCCAGGGATCAAACCCACGTCCTCGTGGATACCAGTCGAGTTTGTTATCACTGAGCCACAATGAGAACTCCCCCGCCGTAGTTTTTACTTTTCATTTTTCTTCCCGATTCAAGACTCCATCTGTGACCTTTTCCGAATTCCTTTCTCGCTCCCTCACCTCCTCCACTTCTTCCCCCATTGGTAGTCTCACATTCCATCTGTCCCCAGCCCCATGTTTGTGTTGCTAACTCTGCCCCACTTGACTCATCTCCAGATGAGATGGAGAGAAGGAGGATGCTTAGGGTGTGAGCCATTCACGGCAACAACTCCACCCCCACCCACTTCCACTTTTTCTGTGTCACTCACCTGCTCTGTCCCTACCAGACCAAACAGGTCAGAACACCTACTTGATCAGCTCTTCTCCACCCTACCCCCCAGCTCAGCTCATCCCCAGGTGAGTCAGACCCTCCGTCACTGTAGCCTGACTTGTGTCTTCCCAGCTGACATTCGCTGTCACTCCTGCTACAAGGTCCCCGTGCTGGGCTGTGTGGACCGGCAGTCTTGCCTACTGGAAAAAGGACACCAGTGCATAACCACGAATGTGTACCTTGGTAACATCCCCTTCTTTGGTGGGGAGAGGGGCCATGGAGGCTCTATGGCTGGGGCTGAGGTGGGACAGAGCATTACAGCAATGATACTATTTGGCCAAGCACCATTCTGTATCTATACACAGATTGTTTTAATTAACGTCCACGACAACCCTGCGATGTGGGTGCTACTACTATACTGAGGAAACAGCCTCTGAAAGGGACAGGAACAGGTCCAAGGCCTCAGGGCCAGCAAGTGATAGGACCAGGATTGGGGGGAGAGGTGGGTAAGGAAATGCAGGAGGAAAGTTAGACCGAGAAAACTTCCAGAAGGGCGGGGCCGGGCAGAGTTGGGAAGGAAGGAAGCCGGGGTGGGGTGGGGGAATACAGGCGGGCCACTTGCCCATCTCAACTGACCTCACCGTCCACTCCTTAATCCCAGGGAAGATGTGGGTTTTCTCCAACCTCCGCTGTGGCACACCAGAAGAGCCCTGTCGGGAAGCCTTCAACCAGACCAGCCACAAGCTGGGCCTGACCTATAACACCACCTGCTGCAACAAGGACAGCTGCAACAGCCCAGCTCCTCGGCCCACTCCGGCCCTGGCCCTGGTCCTCTTCACCTCCTTGGCTGGCCTTGGCCTCTGGCTGTTGCACTGAGACTCATTCCATGGCTGCCCCTCCTCCCACTTCCCTTAGCCTGAGCTTCTCTCCTTGTATCTTGTATCCTCTGCGTCCCTTGGCTCAGAAAAGCATTTCTCCAGACCCTTCCCATGTCTTTAGTTAGACAGTGGTCTCCGATCCATCCTTCCCCTGCCCACCCTCCACTCTCCTTTTCCAGAGTCTCTTCCCAATTCTGTCCACACCCCGCCAGATCCTCCACTGCCTCCTAGAAGGGCTCCCCACTTTGCCTCCTGCACGCCCCCGTGCCCTTCTTGGGGAGGGATGGGGACCTGGGCCTGAAAGGGGGTTTCTGTCCTGTCCCCAGTGTAGGCTTCCTGGAAGGACCCCATGGCCTCACCGTATAAGCTGAGTCTCCCAAACCCTGGCTCCCATATCTACCTCAGCCACACGCTCACCCCTTTCATTTTGAGTAATAAATATCTGTACCTGATCGATTGTGCATTTGTTGTCAGAAGATCTAGTGTCAGAGGCCCTCTCCCAAGAAAACCCCATCCTCACCCAAGATCCCTTCAGGGCGTTTCTCTGGGAGGCTGGGCTGGGGCATGGGGAGAAACAGGTTTTTCAAGCCTCCTTCCTCTCTTCCAGTGTCTGGGGGTGGCATACAGGACCCAGTGTTTGGAGAAACAATCCTTCTCCTCAATTTAGGCCACACCTCTGATGTCCTTGCCAAGAAGGAAGTGCAGCCTGCCTTGAAGGCTCCCCAGAAAGGGAAGGGGAATTGTCTGGGGATGGGACCTGGGACCCCCTTTCCAGGCCTCAGTCCCTCGGGTTAGAGTCAGAGGCCTCACCTGGTCTGGTAAGTGGGGCATCAAGCAGCCCTTCTATGGCTCGCATTTCCTTCCTCAATTCGAAATAGTCATCCTAAGAGCCAAGTTGCAAATGGAAAGGGGAACAAGCCCAGACAAGCAGGCTCCTCGATTCCTGGTGGCCCCCTCTCAGCCCAGAGCCTGCTCCCCTCAGGGATGCTCATCGCTAAGAAAGTTTCTCCCCCCCCCAAAAAAAAAGAAAGTTTCTCCCTAGCAACAGGATGTAGGAGTCACATAGGGCAGATTCCCCATTGTCCTTTGGGGTTTAGTTGGTTAAGCACTACAATATTGTAACTAAGTCCACTGATGCTCGATAACCCCTAACTTGAGCCTGAATGCCCCCATATTCCTCCTCTAGCCCTCTCATCAACAAAAGATAGATGGAGGAGTTTCCTTTGTGGCTCAGCGGAACAAACCTGACTAGAATCCATGAGGACTTGGGCTCAATCCCTGGCCCCGCCCAGGGGATTAAAGGATCCAGCACTGGGCATTGCCACAAACTGTGGTGTAGGTCACAGACGTGGCTTGGATCCTGTGTTGCTGTGGCTGTGGTGTAGGCTCGAAGCTGCAGCACTGATTCTCTGCTCCCAGCCTTGGAACCTCCATATGCTGCAGGTGCAGCCCTAAAAAGCAAAACAAAACAAAACAAAAGATCGATGGATTTCTCCAGTTAGCTCTGGAGTGGTCCATAGATTTTAATGGCTCACAGAGGAGGGTCCGTCTTCCCAACTCAGATCTCCTTCGTTCCCTTGCTCCTTTCCCTTCCCCTGCTCCCACTACCCTCTCCACAGTCCTGGCAAGAACCAGGCCAGGGCGGTGGCTGCAGCAGCCACGATGCACATGGGGGCCGAGGTGCTCGCCACAGCACTGTTGCACAGGTCCCCGACGCAGCAGTCCCTGTGGGTCGTGTAAGTCACATCTCCCACCAACTCTGTCTGCACTTTGTTGCAATGTTGGGCTGCCACGCAGGTTGGATGGTGATGAATCAAGGTCACTGAGGCTGAGAGAGAGAATGAGACAGGGGTGTTGGACTCCTGGCCTGA
Organism: Sus scrofa; assembly: GCF_054392235.1. Taxonomy (NCBI): domain Eukaryota; kingdom Metazoa; phylum Chordata; class Mammalia; order Artiodactyla; family Suidae; genus Sus; species Sus scrofa. The sequence goes on along the minus strand of NC_139389.1, from coordinate 28,040,083 downwards.
GGACTTGCCTTCTGGGGCAGAGCAGATGTGACTTCAAGGAGTCCAAAGGGATCCTCCACCCCCTCAAAAAACACCTCCCTGAAACCAAATGATCACAGTTAAGACATTGACATCGTGAATCCCCTGATGCAAGGCACTGAAAAGGATCAACACACTTCTTGCCGTGGCCTCAGTCTAACCATGAGAAAATTGAGAAATCCAAATCGCAGGATGGTCTATAAAATAACTTATCAGGTATCTTCAAAAGTGTGGAGCTCATGGAAGACAAAGGAAGACTCAGAATTGTCACTGAGTGGGGGCATCTGAGAAGATCCAAGCGCTAAAAGCCAGGTAGGATCCTGGGTCCTGGATCGAGAAAAGGACATGAGTAGGACAAATGGCTAAATGGAGTTAAGGTCTGTAGATTATCTCATAGTACTGTAACAGTGTTGTTTTCTTTCTTTCTTTTTTTTTCTTTTGCCTCTTCTAGGGCCGCTCCCTCGGCACATGGAGGTTCCCAGGCTGGGGGTCTAATCGGAGCTGTAGCCCCCGGCCTACGCCAGAGCCACAGCAACTCAGGATCTGAGCTGTGTCTGCGACCTACATCATGGCTCACAGCAACACCAGATCCTTAACCCACTGAGCAAGGCCAGGGATTGAACCCGCAACCTCATGGTTCCTAGTCAGATTCGTTAACCACTGCGCCACGAGGGGAACTCCAACAGTGTTGTTTTCTGATTCTACTAATAGTATTATGGTTGTAAACCATGTTAACATCAGGGGGAGCTGGGTTAAGGCTATAGAGTACTATTCTGTACTATTTTTGCAACTTGTCTGTCAACCTAAAATTATTTCAAAGTAAAAAATTAAAATACACACACATACACAAATACCTCCCTACTTCTTAGCTGATGCCTGCAAGTTGAAGTCTGGTTGAATATTTTGGTCCCTGCCTTCAAGGGACAAAGCTTTTCAACCATTTGTGAGTGAATGGACCTATGAGATTCTTTCTGGGGGATAAAGAGGAGGAAGGGGGGCCACACAGACAGCGGGATTGGGCTTCCAGGGGCTCAGTGCCAAGAGCCAGAAGGCCTACAGACTATGCCACTCTGACAGTGGCACCATCTGCCCAGAGCCAGACTGAGCCTGGAAGGTTCTGGAAAGCCAGAAGTATTGAAATAGGGGCTGGAGGCAGGCAAGGGCCGGGAGGAAGGGGGACTCACGGTTTCCAGATAGCTTGGTCTGTCCCAGCTGGGGTTGGGGTTTGCGCTCCAGGAAGCCGCAGCGTTCGCCCTCCCGGCACGTGGTCACGGTCTCCTGGCAGGAGCCGCGGGGGCCTCCGCCGCCACAGTCGTAGCACCGCATGCGATTTCCTAGCAAGAGAAAAAAGGCTGCCGGACCTGGGCTCTCAGGGGGGCCGGCGGGCAGAGGGCGACGGGCGTGTGTGACAGACGCCTTGGCTGCTTCCTTACCGAAGGCAGCCCCCAGCAGGGCGCAGAGCAGGATCCCGGCAACTGGGTTCATTGTGTCCGCCTGTGTCGGTAGCACCTCTCCCTCCCGCCCACCCCCCTCCCTGGCTGCCTCTGCCAGCCTTTTATCCCCCTTGCCTTGGGCTTTATAGAGCAATAAAAAGAAGGAAAGAGTCTCCCCCAGCAGACACCAGGGCCCCACTGGGGGCAGGGAGAAAGAGCTCTCAGCATCCTCTGTGGTCCTCCAACTCCTCCATCCCAGAAATAGTTCTAAAATGGTGGCCCCAGAACTCCTGGGGGCCCCTAAGACCCTTTGAGGGGGTCCCCAACAGTCTTCCCTTTTCAACTATGTATCTGTCAGATTTTCTTCATATACTGCCGTCCAAATGACAAATCCCAACAGATTGAATGCAGAAGCAGATGTGAAAACCCAGCCCATCTTCTATTTCTTCTATTAAACATTAAATTCTCCAAAGTGTAAAAACCTGCTATTTTTCTCACATGTGTTTTATCTGTATTGTTGGGAAAGAAGTTAGTGTTCACAAAACTATGTTTTATTAACACATAATAGGTTTATTTTATTTTTATATTTTTCAGTGGACTGATGAAAGTTTTCTACTTTGATTTCTCATACAGCAAAGTATCCATGTAACTTCCATAAGAAAAGCTCTTTGGGGTCCTCAGTAATTTTTAAGTGTAAGGTGGTCCTGAGATAAAAATATTTTTGAAAACTGCTGTTAGATGGATACCTGTGTCTCCTCTGTCTCACCCGCACCTCACAGCCACCATCCTCCCATCTGCCTCATTCCTTCTGGTACATCCTGCCCTGATTCCCCAGGTGCAGCTCTTTTCCTCCCCAATCTCTTTTTCCTTTTTCTTTCTTCTTTTTTTTTTAGGGCTGCATCTGCAGCATATGGAAGTCCCCAGGCTAGGGGTCTAATCGGAGCTGTAGCTGCCTGATACACCACAGGGCGAGCCAAGCCACATCTGCTCCCTACAACTGCAGCTCACAACAACACTGGATCCTTAACCCACTGAGCAAGACCAGGGATCAAACCCGCATCCCCATGGATACTAGTCCGGTTCCTAACCTGCTGAGCCACAATGGGAACTCCCTCCTCAATCTCTTAAACCCCAGTGAGCCTGGAAAATCTTAATCCTGCCTCCCTTCACAGTCTTCCCCCCCACCCACCTCCCCGCCACCCCCGCCCTGGTGGAAACTCAACAGTCCCTCCGGCCCCAACCATGATTAATTCTTTCCTCCAATGTAGTAAAGCTGGGAGAGATAATTATGGAGTAGGGATGTTGAAGCTTGGGGGGATCAAAGGGATGGGAAGCTGGGTGGGGTCGTCTCTGATGCAGCTGCAGCTGGGCTTTGTGTGCACGCGGGTGGGTTGTTGATCCTACACTCAAAACACCACGCGCAAACAGATCTAGGCCAGGCTGTTTGGGAGAGTGACCTTGAGAGACTTAAAGGCACAGAAGGGGAAAAGGCAGAGAAACAAAAACAAGCAGACTTGAGCGAGCAGAGAACAGCTTGAGACCCGGGGAGGGAGGGAGAGGAGTAGGAGGGAAAGTGACAGACGCTGACAGACACCACCACTCCGGAGTGGCAGACGCAGCTAGGAGTAACACACACTGAGGGAACGGAGAAGACCCTCAGGGCAAGAGCAGAGTCTAGTGGAGAGCAGGGAGGGTGTGAGAGCTGTGGGGCTGGGGGCCCCTCCTGCGCTGTCGGGCTGCCGAATCTGGTCCCGGTTCCGCCCCCCTCAGATTCACTCCCTAGGTGTGTTTGTTTACTGGTCCCTCCCAGTCTCACTCAGATGCTCCAACTCTCTGATCTCAGGGTGCAGATCATTCTCTCAGACGCCTGAGCCCCTGAGTCCAGCTGCCATGGGCACCTCCAGCATCTTCCTCTGCCTTCTGTTCCTGGGTGGGGCACTGGGTAAGGGTGGGCTGGGGAATCCTTGGGGGCTGGGGGCAGGGTGGGATGGTGGGAGTGGGGGCAGGGGTTTGTGGAAAAGCCTAAGGGCTGGGTGGGGAGTGGTGGGCAGGGGAGAGGATGCTGAGAAAGGCCAAGGAGAGATTTGCTGAGGCTTTAGAAAGATGAGCCACTGGGAATGGTTTCAGGCCAGCCTGATGAGGTGGAACAAGAAAAGTTTCCTTTCAAAGGTGTTTGAGAATAATTCCTCCCTGTGGCTTCTTTGATTTGCCTCTGTCTCCCCTGACCCTTATGTCACCTCTTGCTCCTTTGCTGGGCCCCTTGGACAATGTACATGTCTTTTTTCTCATCTGACTCGGCACCACCTGCTTCATTTCTTCACTCCACCTCCCTCCCCGCCCGATCTGGCTTTTTGTGTCATTCTCTGTGTTCATCTCTGCTCCTCTTGGCTTCCATTCATGTCTGTGTGTTGCTCACACACTCCCTGGATCTCTCTTGCCTCTGTATCTTTTTATTTTTCTGTATTATCTCCCTTCCCTTCTCTGTGCCTCTTTTGCTACTTCTGCCTGCTTTTCCCTCCATTTCACAGCTTTCCTTCCCCCACTTTGGGTACCACCTCTGTCCATGTATCCCATTCCCGCATCCGGGCTCAGCCTCTCCTTCCTGCCTGATCTCCACCGACTCCACAGGTCTCACCACCTCCCCCACCCCGAGACGGCTCCGCTGTTACACCTGCAGCTTTGCCAAACCCTGCTATCCTGTTCCCACTGAATGTCAGGATGATGAAGTTTGTGGCATCAGTGTTGGCACCTCAGGTAAGACTCTGGTCTAATGGACCTTCCCTAGGTCTCCCCTGCTGCCATCCATTCTGCTTTTCCTGTAGCCTCACGACCCTCGCCTCCTTCCTGCCCCTGCCTCAGCATTTGCCCTTCGTCCCACAGAACAGAGTGAGGTCATCGAGCGGAAAGGCTGCCTCCCAAGGGCCCAGTGCCCTCTGCAGGGCTATGTCACCTACTGGTTACGCTCCTACGCTCTGCGGCACCACTGCTGTGAGCAGGACTTGTGCAACTCAGCCATCACGCCGCAGCGGCCCCCCGACGCCCTTCTCATCACCCTGCTTCTCCTCTCAGCCAGCTTCACCTGGGGAGGCCACCTCCTCCACTAGCCTCATGTGGACCAGCAGCCTTCAACCCAAGAGTCTTCCGCTATCACTGTGGCACAGACACGCTTGAGATCTGCCCAAGAACCTGATTTTGTGCAGAGACCTCCAAACCCTTGGCCCACCACCTTCCCAGACCCCTCCCAAGACCTGCCTCCTGGTGGCATGGCTCCAGCCCCTACCTGCCCAGATGTACCTGCCCAGAGCCCCGCCTCATAAAGAACACCTGTTCTAAATCTCTTGTCTTTTCTAGATGCCTGTTGCTGAGGCATTCTCTCAGCCCCAGCTCTCTGGCAAGGCCTGTATTTGATGGAGCTGTGGGTCCCAGGCAAGGGGATTGAAGGGGTGAGGAAGAGAGTCCTGCTAGGAAAGATTAATTTGGTAGGTCAGGAAGGAGGGCTTGGGGAACTATGACAAATAAATGTAATAAAAGTGCGATCTGGGAGTTTGGTAACACCACTCTGTGTGTGTGTGCGCACACACACGTACGTGTGCGCCCTCTTTCTCTCTCAAAGGAAACTAGCTGCTTGGTGTGTTGGGCTGGGTGTTGGCACCTGAACCACAACTTTCGCTTTGTCCTCCTTCTGTCGTTGGCGTCCTCTTTCTTGACAATAGCTTAGCTTAAGCCACTGCAGCATGAGGGCTTAAGGTGTGACTTCCAAGAAAGCTTTGCCCCAGTGAAGCCCAAGCTTGAGTAGATACACAAAAGGGCCTCTGGTGCAGTGATGAGGGTGTGGCTGGAGGCCAGCTTATTTCTGCCTGAGACCAGAGCTGGGAGCATGGACTTGTCCCCTGCTTCACCAGCCCAGACTTGTCCAGGGTTCACGGACAGTCCAGCACTCAGGGCTCAATTACACGCCCCACCAGGGAATCCACCCGCCCACTGCTGTGGACACTCCCTCTGCCCAGGGGGATAGCGAGCGTGTGACTGGTGGGGCTCTCAGGATGTTGGGGTGATAAGGGGCTCCCTGCTCTGGATGCCACAATGGAGTGCCTAGGATAAGGAGGGGGGCCTGGGGCTGGGGGCCGGAACAGGTGCCCTCATCCTGACCCAGGAACCTCCCCCTGCATCTGAGGAAGCTTGGGGCCTAATCAAAGGTGCTTATTCTTGTCAGTGTCTTCTCTTCCTTGTGAGGATGAGAAAGGCAGGGATCTGGCTTAGTTTAGAGGCATGTCGAGTCTGCCTTCTAGTCTCCCTGGCCCTCCATCCTCCCCCTCCCACCCGGGGCCTCTTCCCCCATTTGTCCATTTGTCCTTGTCCTTCTCTTCTTCAGCTTCCCCCATTTGTCCTTTGGTTCCCCCCATAACTGGCCACTCCTCAAGTCTCTGGATCCTTCTGTCTCTTTTCTGCCTCATCCCCACCCCCTCAACCCCATGGTCCTGCAGGTTCAGGCCATCCCTCCACTCACTGCTGTGAGACAGGAAATCACACCTTTTCATAGGTGACATCACCAAATAATGCTTCTCCTGTCCTTCAGCCCTTGGGCCTTTAAAACACACACACACACACACACACACACACACACACACACAGAGCTTGGCTGATGGAAGCCAGTGGGACCGAGCCCCTCCCCCATTGCCAAGGTTTTTCAGTGACTCCTTCAGGTGCCAGATGGCCAGGGAGACAGCAGGTCACACTTCCCAGCAGGTATCATCGAGATCACCTGGTCTTAGGGGCAGGTGGGCTGTGGGGTTTGCAAAGCAGAACAACAGATTCAGGATATTTCCCCTCTCCTCCTCCTCAGCGACAAGCATCCCACCTCCACCGCAACCCCAGTCTCCCCTGTGATTTATTTATTTATTTATTTGTCTTTTTGCCATTTCTTGGGCCGCCCCCATGGCATATGGAGGTTCCCAGGCTGGGGGTTGAATCGGAGCTGTAGCCACTGGCCTACACCAGAGTCACAGCAATGCGGGATCCGAGTCGCGTCTGCAACCTACACCACAGCTCACGGCAACGCAGAATCCTTAACCCACTGAGCAAGGTCAGGGATCAAACCCGCAACCTCATGGTTCCTAGTTGGATTCGTTAACCACTGAGCCACAACGGGAACTCCTCCCCTGTGATTTAAGCCTCTGCCCTCTAGCTGCTCCTCACCTGAGATGGGCCAAATGGATGTTCTCGTAGACCTGGATCTCTGGTTTGAACTGAGGAATTGAAGCATCTGGGGAGAAGAAGCCTCATGGGGTGGGGCAGAGAAGTCACCAGATAACTCAGAGCAGTGTACCCCCCTGCCCCCCGAGGACAGGGTATAGAGGCAAGCTCCCCCCTCTGCCTTGCACCCACGTACTCTGGGAGGGAGGGACTCACCTCTGCGCCGAGCCCCCTGGACCCTCCACCTCCAGAGCATGATGCTGAGGACCAGGATGGTGAGCCCCTGGCCCACTGTGAGCAGGAGCATCAGGATCCAGGGCACATCCCAGCCTGCAGAAGAGGCACAGGGGGCAGGGAAGGCATCCGTGGCGGCTGCAGTGAGGGCAAGACAAGGGGGATGAGGAGGGAGGCAGGGAGGGGGTCTGTCCCTTGTGCCCCAAAGAGACGCTTCCCCCATAGTCTGGTGGGCTCTTCCAAAGAAGATGTCCTTGCACCCACTAGCCAGCACCCCGTTTTGCCCATTTCCAAGCCTCTCACCCTGAACTCGTGAGCCAACATTGGTAGAGAATGGTGATGCCCTGGCTCCACATGGACCGTAACTCCTGGGCAAAGCACTAGCCACAATGGCCATTTTTCCCTCTCACCCTTCATAGTATCCATCCTTTCAAGAAAAAAAGAAAGTTTTTTTTCTTTCTTTCTTCCTTTTTCTTTCTTTCCTCCTTCCTTCCTTTTTTCTGTCTGTCTGTCTGTCTTTCACTTTTCAGGGCCATACCCTCAGCATATGAAAGTTCCCAGGCTGAAAAAAAAGGAGTTCACAGAGTTCCTATAGTGGTGCAGCAGAAACGAATCTGACTAGAAACTATGACGTTGAGGGTTCCATCCCTGGCCTCTCCCAATGGGTTAAGGATCCAGCGTTGCAGTGAGCTGTGGTGTAGGTCACAGATGTGGCTTGGATCCTGCATTGCTATGGCTCTGGCATAGGCCGGTGGCTACAGCTCTGATTTGACCCCCTAGCCTGGGAACCTCCATATGCTGCAGGTGGAGCCCTAAAAAGACAAAAGACCCAAAAAAAGTTCCCAGGCTAGGGGTCAAATCAGAGCTACAGCCGCTGGCCTGTGCCACAGCTACAGTAACATGGGATCCGAGTCGCAACCACAACCTACACCACAGCTTACGGCAATGCTGGATTCTTAACCAACTGAGCAAGGCCAGGGATCGAACCTGTGTCCTCATGGAAACTAGCTGGGTTTGTAAACCACTGAGCCACAATGGGAACTAAGAAAGTGCTTTCTGTTTTTTCATCCTTCCATTCATCCACCCGATAGAGCTTGGCTTAGTGCCCACCACACACCAGATACCATATTAGCAGCAGAAAATGTAGAGGGAAGTTAAACCCAGTCGTGGCCCATCGATGGGCCTTTGCTTACCAAAATAATGGCCATGTGCTCCTCCCTCCTGCCTTGTAAATGGGTTATTCTACATCCAATAGCATTCTTTCTCCGTATAGTGGATGTTTTATTGTACAACAATTATATATATTTTTCTCCATCTGCCTCCACCATCAATGGGCCATTATAATATCGGTGCATATACGGTTTCTTCAAAAGACAAGTGCCCCAGCAGTAACTCTTACTTTCTTGCTCTCTGCTAAGGGATTTTCCACAAAAATCGTAGATTATCCTATGTCTTTTTTTTGGCCATGCCCTCGGCATGTGGAATTTCCCTGGGGCCAGGGATTGAAACCAAACCAAGCCGCTGCAGTGACAACACCAGATCCTTAATCTGCTGCGCCACAAGAGAACTCTGATGATCCTATTTCTTTTTTCTTTTTCTTTTTGTCTTTGAGGGCTGCACCTGTGGCATATGAAGGTTCCCAGGCTAGGGGTCCAATCAGAGCTGTAGCCACCGGCCTACACCACAGCCACAGCCACAGCAACACGGGATCTGAGCTACATCTGCAACCTACACCACAGCTCACAGCAACGCCAGACCCTTAACCCACTGAGTGAGGCCAGGGATCGAACCTGTGTCCTCATGGATGCTAGTTGGGTTCGTTAACCGCTGAGCCATCACAGGAACTCCTGATCATCCTATTTCTAAACAAAGGTATATTCCACCAGAATCTTTCTTCTCCCTCTTGGCTGATGGTCTATTTCACCAGAAAGCTGACTTAACCAACCCTTCTCTGTTATGGATTCGGTCAATGAGAAAAAAGCCCTCCTCCTACAGGCGGATGTCTTGTTCCACCAGAAGTGACCCCTCCCACTGCCCCACCTGATCAATAACAGAATTGCCTCCCCCTCACCTCCTCCCCTGGCCAGCAGTGCCAGGGGTGTGTCAGAGGTAACATCCCTCCCATACAGGCCCCCAGGTTACCTGCCAGGCTAAAGCTGACCCCTTTGTTCTGAGGCAAGAGGCAGCGAATGATTCTGGGTCTCCGTGCCCTGGGCTCGGGTAGTCCATCCCCGGGACACACCAAGAGCAGGGCGGCCCCATCACCCCAGAAGGACTTCGAGTGGCCCTTCACGGAACTCTTCCCCTCCAGCCAGGTCACAGAGTCCAGGCGTCTGGCGGGGACCACAGAGCACAGGAGGACAGAGCAGGGGGATCCGTCTGCGGCCCTCGCGGAGTACTGGGATCCTGGAGGGAGAAAGGGATCCTCAATTCTGGCTCTGGGCTTCCCTGGCTCCCTGGGGCCTCTGGTCTGCACACCCCGCACTCACCTCTGAACACGGAGACATCATAGACCCTCCAGTTATGGTATGTGTGGTGCTGACCCTCCATAGCGCACCAGTACTGCCCGGCGTCTCCCTCCTTGGACCCTTCCAGCCACAAAGAGTGGTTTCTCAGCAGTTTGAGCCTGGATTCCCTGTGGGGCTTCCCAGAGTCTGGGGCTGGACTGGCCACTTGGACTCGGGCCACCAAGGCAGTGGAGGAGCCTGTTGCAAGGCTGCGGAACCAGGACAGGAATTCGTCCCCATGCAGGGTGGGTGGTGAAGGACATGGCAGCTCCACTGCTTCCCCCAAGGCCACATAGATGGTGTGGATATCGGCTGTGGGGAGGAGCTTGTGTGAGACCAGAGACATCCATCGGGTCAAAAAGCCCACCCCTCAACCTCTTATCCGGGGCTTCCTCCCCTTCTGGGGTCTCCAGCACTGGGTGTGGCTGCAAGCACATTTCTCAAGTGACAGCAACAAAAAAAGTGAGGTTGAGAGAAGAGGGCAGGCTCCCTGCCTCCCCTGCCCTCCAGCAAGAGAGGGATCTGAGGGCAAGAAGGAAAATGATGGAAGAGCTGAGAAATATCCATATTCCTTCTCTCATTTCTCCTTTTCTGGATCAGCATTTACTGGTCCCTCCTTCTTTCCCTTTCTTTTCTTTCTTTCTTTTTGTCTTTTTAGGGCCACATCTAAAATTTTTTTTTTAATTAAAAAAAAAAAACACAAAACCTGACCCAAGCTACAAAAGTGACAATGCTGGATCCTTAACTGCTGGGCCACCAGGGAACTCCTGAAGAGGTATTTTATAAATAGTTTTGTCAGGGTACTACACACACACGCACACACATATATATATTTTTCTTTTTAGGGCTGCAACTGCTGCATACAGAAGTTCCCAGTCTAGGGGTCGAATTGAGCTTCAGCCGCCAGCCTCTGCCACAGCCACAGCAACACCAGATCCGAGCCACATCTGTGACCTACACTGCAGCTTGTGGCAATGCCCGATCCTTAACACAGCAGGATTGAACCCGAATCCTCTTGGACACTAGTCAGCTTCTTAGCCCGCTGAGCCACAACGAGAACTCCCTTTCTTATTTCCTAAAGGAAAATGTCCCTGAACAGGGCCCTCATTGTCCCTGGGTCTTCCCCAGTCTTAGAGGCAGGCAGAGGTCAGTTGGAGTACATCTACCTTCTTGAGCCAGATGCCTTCCCCACAGCAGTGGTCCCTCCCAGCCCTACGAATAGGAGGAGAATCCCCCAACTCCTGCTCCTTACCTGCAGCAGCCCGGGGGAGCCCACGGAGGCACAGAAGGAGGAGGAATATGCCAGCCATGGCGAGAGCTTACCACGTTCTCTTGCTTGGGACCTGCTATCCCCAGGGAGGAAACAGAGCCCAGATAAAGGCCCACACTCCCTAGTCTGGAGTGACACGGGCCTCTGAAGAGGATGGGAATGCCGGGGTGATAAAGCCCAGCTGCATGTCTGCCAGGGAAGAAGTGACAACCACCATTTCTGTGCCAAGGGGAAAAAGACCCAGATCAGACCCGTCCAAAGATGACCTCTTCAACCATCAGACTCCATCCGCTGAAGGACTCAGATCAGAGACTCTCCACGCTGAGAAGCTTGTGCAGAAGGGTCAAAGCTGTCCACCTTCCATCAGTCTGGAAGTATTCTGTGTTCTCTCCTTCAATCCAAGAGATGACCAACCACCCATGAGCGAAGAAGTTGTCTTCATGTTGGTTTTCAGGGAACTTGGCACAAGACTGCACACCCAGTCGGTAGTCCATAAGGGACTTAGAATGACTCTCTCTGTGGCTATCTGGCACATCAAAGACTGCTGAGCCCCTGATGAATATATTAAGTTATTACTCAAGAAGAAGGATGGAAGGGGCCTGGAGAATTCACTGACTCATCCCTTTGCCCCAGGCAGGACTCTTTTAAGGCAGATCTTCATATACCTCTAATAAGTTTTTCTTTCTTTTTAGGGCCACACCTGCAGCATATGGAAGTTCCCCGGGCTAGGGGTCAAATCAGAGATGCAGCTGGGCCCTACACCACAGCCACAGCCACAGCGACATGGGATCCGAGCTTGTCTGTGACCTACGCTGCCACAGCTTGTGGCAACACTGTATCCTTAACCCACTGAGCAAGGCCAGGGATCAAACTTGAATGCCCATGTATACTCGGGTTCTTAACTTGCTGAGCCACAACAGGAACTCCAAAACTGGATCCTTAACCTACTGCACCACAGTGGGAACTCTTAAAACTTGTTTTTGATGAAATTTTCATGTATACCAAAAACTATAACGTACAACTGTATAATGGCTAAATAGACTGTGGTACATTCACATAATGGAATGCTTGATAGCAATGAGAATAGACAGACCACAATGACATGCAACAAGGTTGAATATCACAAACCTAATGAGAGTAAGGGTTTCCTGATGGCTCAATAGGTTAAGGATCCAGGGTTGTCACTATAGCAGCTCAGGTTGCTACTGTGGCTCAGGTTCAATCACTGGCAGGGGAACTTCCATATGCCACGGGCATGGCCAAAAGCAAAAAAGCAAAAAAAAAAAAAAAAAAAATAGGAGTTCCCACTGTGGACAGTGGATTAATGATTCAGCTTTTCTCTGTGAAGGTGCTGGTTAGATCCCTGGCTCCACCCATTCAGGGTTAAGAAGATCCTGAGTTGCTGTAGCTGTGGCATTTGTTGCACTCAGGCTTGACTGGATCCTGGCCAGGAACTTCCATTTGCCTAGGGTGTGGCTGAAAAAGAGGAAAAAAAAAAAAAAAAAAAAAAAAAAAAGCAAAAGAGTTTATATACTATGTAGGTGTAAGATACAAAGAAAAATAAAACAAATCTGTATATCTATTGAGAAATAGAATATTACCCTTTCGGCCAAAGATCTTCTATGCTATGTAACAATATTCTAAACTTGCTCTTTAGTAATTGCTGTTGTGGTTCAGCGTTAACGAACCAGACTAGTATCCATGAGGATGCAGGTTCAACCCCTGGCTTGGCTCAGCGTATTAAGGATCTGCCTTTGCTGTTACTGAAGTGTAGGTCACAGATGCAGCTCCCATCTGGTGTCACTGTGCCTATGGCGTAGGCGTAGGTCACAGATGCAGCTCCCATCTGGTGTCACTGTGCCGATGGCGTAGGCCTTCAGCTACAGTTCTGATTCGACCCCTGGTCTGGGAACATCCATATGCCACATCTGCAGCCCTAAAATAAATAAATAAATAAATAAATTTGCTCTTTAACATACCTGACTATTACATTTTATGTGTTTGAGAGGAGTCCCCGCTGTGGTTCAGCAGAAACAAATTTGACTAGTATCCAGGAGGACGCAAGCCTCGCCCAGTGGGTTAAGGATCAGGCATTGCGCTGAGCTGCAGTGTAGGTTGCAAAGGAGGCTTGGATCTTGCATTGCTGTCTGTGGCTGCTGTGCAGGTGGGCAGCTGTAGCTCCGATTTGACCCCTAACCTGGGAACTTCCATGTGCCACGGGTGCGGCCCCTAAATTTATTTATTTATTTATTTATTTATTTATTTATTTATTTATTTATTTATTTCATGTGTTTTTGAATTTTATACCACGGTGTCATGTTGCGTGTAATATTCTGTGGCTTTCTTTTTTTCCAACACTATGTATATGGTTTTGAGATTTGTTCATGCTAAAGTGAGATAATTTATCCTGCTGAAAACCAGTACTTCACACATCTTAGCAATACTATCCTCCCATACATGACCAAGGCGCAACTCCCAATTCATCCAAGGCTTTGCTTTTCTCTTTCAATAAATGCTGTAATTTTCACCGTAAAATCTTGCATTTCTTTTATTAGATGTATTTCTAAACACCTTTTTTGTTGCTCTTGTCAACTATCGCTCGAGAGTCTGACAGCATTAAGAGACAGAAAAAAGTGACAACATTTTAGCTCTCCGCGTTCCAAACGCTTTCAACTAATTTCTGACCATTGCTGTACCCGTAGCTCCAAACGCAAGAAACCCTGCTCGAGGAGCGCTGAAGATGTCTCAGCTCCGCGCGAGGCGGAGCCGGTACGTGCTGACGTCAAGGGCACGCAACACCTCGGAGGCGGGGGAGGGCGGGGCCGGCGGGGGGACCTGCTGCTGGAAGAGCAGCGGCCCGGGCCGGGGCTATGGCGAAGCTGCTGAGCTGCGTCCTAGGACCCCGGCTCTACAAAATCTACCGGGAAAGGGACTCAGAAAGGGCCGCGTCTGGTGTCCCTGGGACTCCAACTTCAGTCACTACCGCCTCTTCCAGCTCCTGGGTGAGTCGAGTTCTCCCCTGGTTAAAAACATGGTATGGCCCAAGCCCCTTTGCGGCCTTTGCTCCCCAGAAGCGTCCATTATTAGGAATCGGGGGAGCCAGTTTGTCAGGCCAGGTGTCCGCAAAGTCTGCGCTCTTTGTGCTTCCTGGATTAAAGTCACGTCTGTGAACTGGTTGACTCCTTTGTCGCTGTTTGCCGGTGTTTTCTCATTCCGACTCCCACTCCTTGCCTTTTCCTCTCTCGGCCCCTCACCCTGCGGGTCGTGGTTTATGCCTGTCCCCATTGGCTTTTAAGTCGGGAAGAGACCCTGCGCGGATTCCGGAGCTGGATGATTTTGCCATCAAACTCTCCATTTCTTCTTACTCAATGCCCTACGCGGTTCCCTTTATCTTCCGTGGCCTTGAATTTCAAAATGACTTCTTCAGCAGCATATCATATGTTCGTTTTTCCCACCCCACCCCCGCCTACCGTGGAGACCCCGGGATCATTGCGTTCATAAAAGCCAGGGTAGGGCGGTAGGCTGTGCCCCTAAACGTTCTCTTCCTTTTTGTCAGTAGTCTCAAATTATGTTTACTGTCCTCTACACACCGCCCACCCCAGCCAAATTCCCTTCCTTTATCACCCTACTCTTCTTTCTGATGCTCTTCTGTCCCTCTTAAAGTTGTCATAGTGTCTTGCCTTCTCTAACCCCTCTCCCCTATGCACACAACTCATTTGAAACTGGGTCGTGAAGAAGGAGCAAAAGTCGTCCAAGGATGCTTTCACCTTAGCTCCCAAGCCCAGCCCCCTGTTCTCATGGTCTGGGGTGGAAAATCAGGTTCTGAGTTGGGGTGAGGGAGAAGGGCTTTCTTGAGAGACAGGGCTGTCCCAGGAGAGGTGGCTTTGGGGGTGAGAACCAGAAGACATACATCAGGGCTTCTGGAAGGGAAGGGGCTGGGGGGATATGTCAATGAGTAGGGTTCTTAATTCCGCCATCTGTTTTGGCAGGATACATATTATCAGCCCCGTGCCCTCGAGAAACATGCTGACAGCATCCTCGCGCTGGTACGTCTGCCCTGGCCTCTGAGGCTTCTGCATCTTTTCAGACCCAGCTGCCCTCCTGAACTTTCTCCTCCCTACCTAGGCGTAGGCTGCACCCCTGGGGGTGGGGGATGCTCCGGGCTCTGCTGCAGATGTCTCCAGCACACACGCTGAAGCTGGCAGACGTGGTACTCCCCTTTGGTGCGGGCGCTGCTTTCTCTGGGGCAGCCTGAGCCGTGAGGAAACTGTGTTTACTCGTGGGACCATCCGCAGGTGCCGAGCCCTGCTGTCCCTGGTGCCCTGTCCTCCCTGGCAACTAACCTCTTCGGCTGCAGAGACAGCTGTTCTCTCTGGCAGGGTTCCTGTGGTGACCTTTGTGCATCTCTTGGGGACCAGGCCAGGGGCTCTCCTGAGCAGGGCTGATTGAAAAGGCTTGATTAACCTCAGTAGGGAGACTGGCCTTTAACTGCGATATTATGTCCAGAGATGATTAGAGGAAGAAAAGAGAAGCTGGACCTCGTTTTCTCAGCCTTTATTATGCTCTAACACATTGCCTTTCAACAAATAATGGAGTACCTACTGTGTACATTGTGTTATGCACAGAATAGGTACTTGATACCATATCCCCTGGGTTATCTACTTTGCCCAGAGCCTAGGCCTGGAAATGGCAGACTGGTGTGTGTGGGGGTGTGGGGGTGTGTGTGTATTGATTGCTTATTCCTGTCTCCCTGCTGCAGGCTTCAGTCTTCTGGTCCATCTCTTATTACTCCTCTCCCTTCGCCTTCTTCTACTTGTACAGGAAAGGTCAGTGTGGCTTCAAAGGTGGTGGGACAGGAAATGGGCAGGTTGTTGGCAGCTGAGCCGATCCCCCAATGAGGACAGGGGACCCATGAGGATGGCTTGGCTTCCCTCTTCCCAGCAGGCATCTTCTTCTTCTGAGGGCGTGGCTCTCCCCAAAAGGGCGGGCAGGGGGGCGGTTGGGGCTGACCTGGGGAAAGGAGCTGAGGGGCAGTCAGGGGAGCTTCTCACATAACCCCTCTCCCCGCCCAGGTTACTTGAGTTTATCCAAAGTGGTGCCGTTTTCTCACTATGCCGGGACATTGCTTCTACTGCTGGCGGGAGTGGCCTGCCTCCGAGGTAGGTGGAGATTGAGCCTGGTTTGGATCTATCCATCACTGAGTAAATACTCACCAGGTACTTTTCTGCAAATACGATTTGGTGCTGGGCCCTAAGGGGACGTAATTAATGGTCAAGGCATGATCTTTTCTTTAAACGGCTTGAGGCGTAAGTATGAACAAATAGCGAAAAGATTTGCTCTTTTCTAGAAAAGATGCAGATGCCCCACAGCCGTTCCACATATATCTGTGTATATGTTTGTAATAATCCTAAGCTGGGCTCCATGGCCCCAAATAGCAGAATGGATAAATATATGAGGGCATATAGTCCCACAGCAGAACACCAGGGAGCAAGGGAGAGGAATGAACTAGAATTACACCCAGCTACACAGATGAGTCTCACAAATGTAATGTTGATGAAAGAAGCTGATCATTAAATACTTTATGCAGTACGTTTCCATTTATATAAAGTTTATATATTGCACATGACGAAAACCAGGTGAGGGAGATGCCTCAGAAAGGCGTCTGCAGCTGGTCGGCTACAGTTGGGTCCTGTCTCAAGTAAGGACCTTCTGCCTGTTCTGCCTCCTGATCTCCATGGGGCTGGCTCCCCACTCCGAGAGGCCCTCCCTGACCACTCTGTCTAAAAGTAGCTCCCAGGAAGTTCCCTTGTGGCACAGCCCGTTAAGGATCCAGTGTTGCTGCAGCTCTGGCACAGGCTGCAGCCATGGTACTGGTTCGATCCCTGGCCTGGGAACTTCCACATGCTGCAACTGCAGCGAAAAATAAAAATAAAAAATAAAAATAGCTCCCACTCCTCAGTCCCCTCTTAATTTTCAGTTTTGTTGATTTTTAATTGGGAAAAGTCCAGAAAGCAAAATATCAAAAAACCCTCAAATGCTTATGTTTTATGCTATTGCTTCAGATACCTTTTGTCAGTGAGATACTGAAGCGTTACAGACAGAGTTGGCGTTTCCATTGGGACCTTCCCCACTCCCATGCTCCTCCTTCCCCAGAAGTAACCATTGTCATCTGGTGTGGTTTCTTTTTCCTGCTCCGTATTTTTATACTTTTACAAAGTATATCCCTCATTCCATCACATCTAAGCTGCTATGAATTGTAAAATGCATACTGATCTCAGAGTTTTCAAGTGTGAAAAAAATAGGCATCTTAGAATCTGTGCAGTATGGTAAAAAGTATAAACGATATATAGCATTTTGGGGGGTGCATTTTACTTTTTTTAGCACAAATGCCATCCGTCCATCCAGATCATTCTGCAGCTTGTTTCATTCTCAGTACTGTTCAGGGACTTTACCATTGATGATACATAGCATTCTAGTTCATTCTGGCCTTATTTTCTTTATCATACTTACCCCTCTCTGAAATTTTCTTCGTTACTCACTTATCGTCTCTCTCCAGCCCCATCCGACCCTCAAGCAAAATGCCAGCTCTCTGAGGGCTGGGATCCGCGTCTCTTTTCCTGCTTTCTCTCTCATGTCAGAACAGTGCCTGGCACGTGACACCAGTCGGGTCAGTGGGAGCAGAGAAGTCAGAGTTTGAGAGTCCTTGGCAGGGAAGAGAGAGCAGATGCGATCTCCGAGGGGCCCAGGGGCCGAGGGGGGAGAACAGAGCTTAGAGCTGAGAATGGCTTTCGATTCAGAGAGGGGAGTAGAAGAGGGGGGGAGGGAGGAGCAGCCCAGGAATTAGAAGGAGACAAAGATGGATCCAAGAGAGGGGAAGCTTGAGAAACGGGAAGAGTGCTGAGTGCATGGTTGAAAGAGAACGAGGGAATTCCCGTTGTGGCTCAGCGGGTTACAAACCCAACTAGTATCCACGAGGATGTGAGTTCAGCCCCTGGCCTTGCTCAGTGGGTTAAGGATCTGGCATTGTTGTGAGCTGTGGTGTAGGTTGCAGACATGGCTGGAATATGGTGTTGCTGTGGCTTCGGCGAATGCCGGCAGCTGCAGCTCCAGTTCCACCCCCAGCCCTGGAACTTCCATAAGCTGCAGGTTTGACCCTAAAAAAAAAGGAAGAAAAAAAAAAGAATGAGGACAGAGGAAGGGGACTCAGCTGCAGTCAGGAAGTAATTATGGGGCAAGAGCAAGAGCCGCGAAGCCAGATGGCAGGAGATAGAATATATTTGGAAAAGAGATAGAAAGGTAGCACCAAAGGAGGAGGGAAAAGGAGAGCAACCAGTGTTAGCAGGGGTGGAGCATGAGGGCACGTGACAGTGTTTTAAGCCTGGGGAGAGTGAACATTCTCGAGGGTGGAAGGTCAATAGTCTATAAAGAAATAAACTGGAGAAGTTAGGGAGGGGAAGAGAGCTCGTGCCAGTGGCTGGATATGGAGGAGGGGAGTTGGCTCAAGTCTCCTGTTCCCCCAGATCCTGGGCCCTCTGTTCCTTTCCTTCTCACTTTTTTATTTTATGGCCACACTCGTGGCATGTGGAAGTTTCCAGGCAGTTTCAACCTACACCACAGCTGCACTGGATCTTTAACCCATTGTGCCCAGCTGGGGATTGAACCTCAACTCAGCATTGACCAGTGCTGCTGCAGTTGGATTCTTTTTTTTTTTGTCTTTTTAGGGCTGCACACACTGCATGAGGAAGTTTCCAGGCTAGGGGTCAAATCAGAGCTGCAGCTGCCGGCCTACACCACAGCCCCAGCAATGCTGGATCCAAGCTGTGTCTGTGACCTACATCACAGCTCAGGGCAACACCGGATCCTTAACTCACTGAGCAAGCCCAGAGATCGAACCCGCATCCTCATGGATACTAGTTGGATTCATTACTGCTGAGCCACAATGGGAACTCCGCAGTTGGATTCTTAATCCATCCTGCCACAGCAGGAACTCCTCTCACTTCTCCTTCCAGGGCCTTCTCCTTGCCCATCTCCGATTCACTCCCTGAAACCTATTCATCTTGCTTCCCAGTTTTCCTAACATGGTTTCCTATCCTCTCTCCACCAGGCATTGGCCGCTGGACCAACCCCCAGTACCGGCAGTTCATCACCATCTTGGAGGCAGCACATAGGAACCAGTCCGCAGAGAACAAGGTGAGAGGCTCGGCTGCCTGCCCAGAGCAGCGGCCTGGCTTCCCCCCGGACAGGGAGACGTGTTTTGCCACCTGGCCCCCTGGGCGCTTGCACGTTGCTGGATCCCTTCTCCCCTCCACAATCGAACTATCTGCCCCAGGAATTTTTTTCCTCCCTAACTTCTGATGGAATATTCCACTAGAACAGTCCTCCCCACCCAACCCCATCTACAAGAATTGTCTAGATGGGGAAACATTCCATAATATTTCTTAAAAGGGGGTTTTCTCCAGCACAGCAGTTCTTGCTGTAAATGTTTGTTTACTTCTGTTGGGTGCATTGACTGCCGCGCAGCTTTTGTTCAGGGATGGGACAAGATGGGCAGGTATGTCCACGCTTGTGCCCAAGAGTACAGCCTGGCGCCAGGAGCAAGAAAAGCCAGGGCAGAGTGTCCTTGGAGTTCTGCCAGCCCAGCCAGTGCTGGAGTGTGATTATCTGTGAGAAAGGGCTTTGGAGCCTATAAAACGCTTTCCTGATACAGAGGGGTTTCTGGGATCAAACAGCTCTGACCACTCTCATTGTGTCACTGCTTGCCCCACACCACCACTTATGGAGCTGTGTCACGACGCTCCACCACGCCACTGGCCGAGCATTTGTATACACCCTTCGTGACCCTCACAGCAACCGCCCGAGGTGGCATTATTACCCTTATTTATATGTCTGGAGAAACAGAGGCAAAAAGAGGTTACATGCGCCAAGCAGAGTCACCGAACAAGGAAGTGACTAAGCTTGTATTTGGGTCCAGGTCGGCCCAGAGCTGGCTTGAAATGTGCTTTCCTTCATCTTATTTTGTTTTGCCACTTACATTTTTGTACTGTTTTTCTGTGGCTCTCTCTTAGCCAACAGTTATTTTTGAAAATGTCAAAAAAATGTCTGTGACAGAAAATAAAAATCTAGTCTCCAAATAGAGCCCTGGGGGCTCTGGGGGCGGGGGAAGGAAGCCAGCAGAGTGGGAGACACAGCTCTTGCTGCCCTCCAAAACGCATGTGGGCTGGCTCGGTGGGTGACCAGAGGCACAGATGGTCTGGGTGGCATTGCTGGCCCCGGGGCTGCAGGAGTGTGATGGAAGGAAGGCGGCCGTGAGGATAGAGCAGTCAGAGAGGGTTTCGCTCCAGGGGCGGCCCAAGTGCAAAGGAGCCACTGTGGGCGTGACGTCCCTCCTTCCCTCTCACCCTCCCTTGGGACAGACATTCTGATCCTTCGAGACAGCACCATGTAAAGGACCCAGGTGGCGAAGGGAGCATGACCAGCCGGCAGGGCCCCCTCCTTCTCCTCAGAAGCACCAGCACCTCCAGCCACCCCTCCTGGGGGTGAGTCAGTCTTAGACTTTTAGCAAAGCGAAGAGTGTTAGGTCCCCTTTCTGGACGAGGGCAGACAGGCCAGTCTTGATACCCAATAGGGCAGCCCCTCGAGCCTGGCTTTTCTGGCCCAGGCAGAGCTTCCCATCTGAGGGAAGGTGTTGACCTCTGTGCGGGGGCTGTCCCCTGGATGATGGCAGTCTCGGGGGTGGGTAGGTGGGCCTCCCCTGACTCGCCTTTACATCCCCCCCGCCCCACCCCCCTGCCCGCCTTCTCTCTCTGCCCTCCGCAGAGGCAGCTCGCCAACTACAACTTTGACTTCAGGAGCTGGCCAGTCGACTTCCACTGGGAAGAACCCAGCAGCCGGTGAGGCCCCGGTTCTTTCGCTCCATCCTTGCCCTGACCTGTCCCCCACCTCCACCCCCTCGCGGGCTGCAGTGCCGGCCTTCCAGCACCGTCTCCTCATTCCTAGACCCCACCGTCCTACGGACTTCAGACGTCCAGCTTGCTGCTCCTGACCCCTCCTCCCCTGCATCTTTCCATTCCTCAGGAAGGGGTCCCGGGGGGGCCCTTCCCGCCGGGGCGTGGCCCTGCTCCGCCCAGAGCCCCTGCACCGGGGGACGGCAGACACCCTCCTCAACCGGGTCAAGAAGCTGCCTTGTCAGATCACCAGGTGGGAAGCAGCAGGGAGGAGAGGCCTGCGGGGGTGTTGGGGGGTGGGGGACCTGGGGGGCATGGGCTCCAGGGCCGGATGCTCCGTTGTGAGATACCTGCCCCGCACTGCGGCTAGTGTTGTGTGCATTGTGTTGTTTGTAGCAAAGAAGTCTTAAATCCACATTTATGTGTGAAAAAAAGAGAGATCCGAAGTCTGGCAGGTGGTGCACGAAGTGTTGGGATGTTAACACACAGAGCAGCGCTTTCAGGGAGGCTGAGGGAAGGATGAGGTTGCGGGTGGAAAGGGAACACGGCCTCAGCTGCAGCAGGGTCTGGTGGCAGCTGTGGCCCTCTCCTGGCCCTCTCCTGGTGCTCCTTGGCTATTCCACTTTGAGGGAGCTGCAGCCTGCATCTGTGAACAACCCGCCTCCTGGAGTTGGTGAGATTAAGTGGGGTCACATATTCTGAAGGGCTCCCATCTTGCCTGGCTGCCTGAGAGCATGAGCTAGAGCCCACCTAAATCCTAGTTAGTGGTACTGACGCTGTCAGAGTAACAACAGTGACCGCTCACGTCCTGCAGCAGAGCGGCTGGGGCCTAGGAGGTGGTCGTAGGACACCAAGGAAAGGGGCGGCCTGAGGGGTCAGTTTTTGACCCAGCGCTGACTGTCAGAGAGGTGAATCAAGTTTGAGGTTTTGAGTCGGGGGTGATGGATGGGATTCTGGGGACAAATCCTACTTCAGGATTAACTGGAAGTGGTTGTCATTTTCAAGAACAGCACCTACTAAATCTTATGTGTCTGGTTCAGTACATTTGTTCAAGAAATACAGTGGGGCGTTGCTGTGGCCGTGGCAGAGGCCAGAAGCTACAGCTCCAATTAGACCCCTAGTCTGGGAACCTCCATGTGCCGTGGGTGCGGCCCTAGAAAAGGCAAAAAGACAAAAAAAAAAAAAAAAAAGAAATACAGCGGGCTTGATCCCTGGCCTGGGAACTTCATGTGCTGTGAGTGTGGCCAAAAAAAAAAATATTATTAAGCCCCTATAGTAGGCTCTGGGCACCTACTATATGGCAGATATCAGGCATATTGAAATGAACAGTATAATGTATTTGGGGACTTTTTTTTTTTTTTTTTTTGCTTTTTAGGGCCTTACCTGCGGCATATGGAGGTTCCCAGGCTAGAGGTCTAATTGGAGCTACAGCTGCCGTCCTAATGTCAGATCTGAGCTGCGTCTGCCACCTATACCACAGCTCACGGCAACGCCGGATCCTTAACCCACTGAGCAAGGCCAGGGATCGATACCCGCAACCTCATGGTTCCTAGTCAGGTTCGTTTCTGATGCACCACGATGGGAACGGCTGCTATTTGGGGACTTTTATTAAATTATATTATACATTAACAGAATCATAATTGTTAATTACTTTGCTTTTACTTATATATAAAAAGCATTATCATAAAACTTAGAGTATTAATATGTGCGTATGTTCATACTAGGCCACAATATCTTTAAAAGATTGTAGTAAAAAAAGTTCAAAAAATTGGTGCTTATATTAAGTGCTGAGAGAGGAGAACGAAGCTACGAAGGTCAGGGGTGAAGCAGGCCCGAGTTTGTAAGTGCTGGGGCTGGGACATCCCGGGCTCCACTGGGGTTGGGGGTTGTTAACCCTGTGTTCCCCACAGCTACCTGGTGGCACACACCCTGGGCCGCCGGATGCTGTATCCGGGCTCCGTGTACCTGCTCCAGAAGGCCCTCATGCCTGTGCTGCTGCAGGGCCAGGCCCGGCTGGTGGAAGAGGTGAGGCTCCCCTGCCCCCACTCCCCATAGCCCTTCTCCCCCAGCCCAGGAATGTGGCCTCCCACCCCTCCAACTTGGCCATTGCATCTCTGCCACTCAGTGTAATGGACGCCGGGCAAAGCTGCTGGCCTGTGACGGCAACGAGATTGACACCATGTTTGTGGACCGGCGGGGGACAGCCGAGCCCCAGGGACAGAAGCTGGTAAGAGCAGGCCGGGGGCCCAAAGCTAGAGTGTGGGGAGGGCAGCGGAGGTTCCGGGGATCTCAGCTCTGCGACCCAAGGAAGCACAGTGGGATAATGCCATCTCCCAGCTCCACCCTAAAGACCTCCCGTGTGTGTGTGCAAAATAAAATAGATGAAGAAGCAGGAGCTGACGTGCAAGGGCCAAAAAGTCATCATTATAATGGTCGCCACTTAGACAGCACTTACACTTACGCGCAGGGCATTGGTTTGATCCTCACAACAGCCCTGTAAGGTAGGTCCTATCTTTATCAGCCCATTTTACAGATGATGACACAGCAGCACAGAGTAACCTTCGCAGGTCACACAGTGAGTGGGGAGCTGGGATTTGAGCCCAGGCAGCCTGGCTCCCAAATCTGCATCTATGCAGCAGTCCTGGAAGGAGCGCTAAGCCAGCAGCGCCCGGAGCTGGGCTCTAGTCCCAGCTCCGCCCAGCTGCTCCCAGGGTCTGTGTGAGCCCCACCATCCCTGAGCTTCAGCTTTGGGCACCAGTAAAGTTTATCTGACTTTAAGTCTGGAGCCCAAGGGGGAGAGGGAAAGCGATGGGCATAGCACAGGAAACAAACAGTCACAGAAAAATTAGGCCCTAAGGTGGAGAGAAGAAAAATCTATAATCCCATTCCTGAGAGATACTGGTGGTCTTTTAAGGAAGAATGGACACTGTGTTGGGGGGTTGAGTGTTTCAGGTCAGGTCGTTTCTCTTCCTCCGAGGGTCCAGTTTGCTAAACATTTGCATCTGCTTTGTTTCTGACTTTATGGACTTGTGGATTCCGTTCCCCTTGGAGAGAGCAGGAAAGGCTCCCTTTCCTCTCTCCCGCAACGCTCCCACAGGCCGCCCTCCCTGCCGCTAGGGACACTTTCCGTCCCAACTTGTCTCCTTCCTGCTTCCCCTGTAGGTGATCTGCTGTGAGGGGAACGCAGGCTTCTATGAGGTGGGCTGCGTCTCCACCCCCCTGGAAGGTAGGTCCCTGGCTCAGCCACCTTCTCTCTGCCCCTCTGAATGGAGTGTCTCCACTGTCCTGCGTGAAGGTGACCTCCCGGGGCCTAACTGCTTTCACTGCGTGAGGTTGAGACACTTGCCTTTGGGGAAAAGACCCTCCTCATTTGCTTTGCTAACCTTATACCCCTCCCCTCGGGCTGCATTCCCAACCTTATTATGCTCTTTGTTCAGCGCCCCCCCAACCCACACACAGCAGTCACATCTCTTTCCCTTCTGCCGCCTCAGAACCTTTGGTGTCATCTCCCCATTCTGGGAAGGCTTGGAGTTATTCACCTCTGAATTGGGGGGTATTTAAGGCTCCAGGGTCCTGCTGCTCCCTCCCCCAGAGCTGGGGACAGAGAGGGGCAGGGCACGGGGGCCAGGAGGTCCCAGCCTTTCCTCGCCCTGTGTTACAGCTGGATATTCAGTCCTGGGCTGGAACCATCCCGGCTTTGCTGGAAGCACGGTGAGACCCTCTCTGGAATCCCTTTTCCTGGGTTATGGTCTGTCTCCCTCTGGTCAGCCACTAGAGTCAGGGAAAGGGGTGTATATTTCTGTAGTTTTTCCCACTCTCCTGCGACCTGGGTGTCCAGGGCAGGGAGCTGCAAGTCCCGTCCTCTCACACGGTGGGCCTAGCGGGGGGAAGGCCGTGGATCTTGTGGTCAATGTCTGGTTTGAGCGAGAATGGCCCCTCCTCCCCGCCCTATTATTTTTTCTTTTCGGGAGTTTGTTCTTCCATTAAATAAGACTGTGGCACTCTGAACTGTCTCACCAGGTCCATCTTCGCTCTCTGTTGCAGTGTAGCTGCGGGAAGGGTCCCTGCCCGGAGGGTAGGGGTGGCAGGCCAGAGGCCTCTGGGGCTGACCCACTCGTCTTTGCCCTTCCTCCTGCAGGGGGTGCCGTTCCCACAGAACGAGGCCAATGCCATGGATGTGGTGGTCCAGTTTGCCATCCACCGCCTGGGCTTCCAGCCCCAGGACATCATCATCTATGCCTGGTCCATCGGCGGCTTCACTGGTACCAGCCTCCCCGCCCCCCGCACTGTGGGCACATTCAGGCCCTCTCCGAGTTCCCCCAGGAGACGGGGGAGGGGAAATGCAGGGATGGCCCAGGAGTGGGGTGGAGGCTTGATGGCGGAGAGGACAGAGGTGGGATCTCTGAGTGGGTCTGGAGGAAGGTGTCCTGTTCGTGTGCATGTCACATTTCCTTCCACGCTTGTGCCCAGTTCTTCAAAGCATCAGAGCCCGGCTCTGGGGTGGCAGATCAGGGAGTGGATGCTTCCTCTGGTACTGTCTCTAGCGCACTTCTTTTTCTCACTCCTTCCTCTCCGGGCCATGCCCTGGCCCAGTGAAGCAAGCGGTTAAGGAGAGGCCTGGGCTGACTTAGCAGGGAGGATGCCTATAGAGTCAGGAGACGAGGGTGGGGGTGGCAGGCAGGAGCCCCCCGGTCCTCACCCTTTTTCCCTATCCTGGTACCAGCTACATGGGCAGCCATGTCCTACCCAGACATTAGCGCCGTGATCCTGGATGCCTCCTTCGATGACCTGGTGCCCTTGGCCTTGAAGGTTATGCCAGACAGCTGGAGTGAGTGCAGCTCCCAGGCCTGCCCTTCAGGGACGGGGTGGGCTGGAACTGGGAGCTGTTCTGTGTGGAGATGGTTCCCCTATGAGTGGGGGAGCAGGTCACCCCATTGTGGAGAAGCAGGCGGACTCCCTGTCTGGGGAGCATCAGTTTTCTATGTCCATGAACAGTGGGAACCTTTGTGTTGGGCCGGGTTTTGACTCTGCTGTTCCTTCACATGCCTCTTGCTCTAGGGGGCCTGGTGACCAGGACTGTGAGGCAGCATCTCAATCTAAACAACGCGGAACAGCTGTGCAGGTGAGGGTCCAGCACATGACACCCCCCCCCCCGCCCCCAGAGATGCTGCTGGGTGTCCAGATGCTGAAATGAGTACCAAAGTATAAGTTGGTAAATGGCCACTGCCCCACTTCCCCCAAGTGACCTGCTGCCACCCCAGCAGGCCCAAGGCCTCCCAGCCTCCCTGGGACCCTGGACCTCCTTAGGATCTGGCAGCCAAATGGTTCGTACCTGGCACAGCAGGGATCCCAGCAAGGCCTGACTTGGAGCAAGGCGCCTTCTTAAATATTCTCTCACCCCTGGGTGAAGGGCTCACGCTGGGGGCCCTGCAATAGCAGGGGTGAGAACGCAGCCAGTGCAGGGGTGGGGTGGCCAGTTGTCCCCTGCCTCCCTCTGAGCTCTCCCTCCCCCCTGTGCGGTCCTCTGCAGGTACCAGGGCCCTGTGCTGCTGATCCGAAGAACCAAGGATGAGATCATCACCACCACGTGAGTGCCTGGGAGCCCCTGCCCTCTGTCTCCCAGAGACAGCTGGGAAATTGCACCTCCTCCCTCCGCCCACCAGAAACCCAGGTATCCAGGCCACCTCCCCGACCTCCAGCCCCTGCAGTGTACACTCTTTTCACCCCCAGGGTTCCTGAGGATGTCATGTCGAATCGAGGCAATGACCTCCTGCTGAAGCTGCTGCAGCATCGGTGAGAGTGGGGGTCGGGGGGTGGGGAGGATGGGGTGGGGGGTTCGCATGCACGCGCAGATGCACACACGTGTGTACTGACACAGCGCGGGGAGAGGGGGCGGATCGTTCAGGGATGAGGCGTGAGGAACTGGTTCTGACCCTGGCCTGGTGCTCCCTGCGTAGGTATCCCCGTGTGATGGCAGAGGAGGGGCTTCGAGTGGTGAGGCAGTGGCTGGAGGCCTCCTCACAGCTGGAGGAAGGTGAGAGGGAATCCGCTGAGGGCTGTGCCTGGGGCCCTGGGAGACCAGCTTGCTGATGGGCCCTTCTCTCTCCATGACCAGCCTCAATTTACAGCCGATGGGAAGTGGAGGAGGACTGGTGCCTGTCGGTCCTCCGCTCCTACCAGGCCGAGCACGGGCCCGAGTTCCCCTGGAGCGTGGGTAAGGAGTCCTGGGCCAGAAGGGCTTGGGAGGGCCCAGGAGGAGGGCGAGTACTCAGGGCCCCTCTTTGAGCATCTCCTCTCTGCAGGGGAGGACATGAGTGCAGATGGCAGACGGCAGCTGGCCTTGTTTCTGGTGAGTTAAAAGGGGTGGGAGGCGGGAAGGGGGAGCCCGAATGGCCAGGGGGCACATGTGGGGCGTGGGGCACCGTGTAAGCATCAGAAGTGGCAGCTTTCTCAAGTGGGTAGTGGGTCCAGAGCCTGTCTGAGCTCTGCCTGCCACCTGTCCCACCCTCTGCCCTCAGGCTCAGAAGCATCTGCACAACTTTGAGGCCACACACTGCACCCCGCTCCCGGCCCCCAACTTCCAGATGCCCTGGCACCTCTAGGGACCACACTGGGACTCATTCTGGAAGAACAGATGGGAGGAGACTTGAGGAAGGACCCTATTATTTGTGATTCTCTGAGTTTATTTTGCTGTTTATAGTTTGTGGCAAGTGGGGGACCACCCCCCCTCTCACTGTTCCTCTTGCACGTTTCCCCTGATCCATCTGGCAGTACCTGACCTTCCCCAAAACACACCCTGCATTAAATGAATGGATTATTCCTAATAATTAATAAAAAGGTATTTTTTCTACTGGCTGGCTAATTTTGTGACTTCCCAGGTGTCCAGGAAGCCCAGGCTGGGAGTGGGGAGTTGAAACTGCAAAGGTTTGGGCTGGGCTTTGAGAAATCCCAACTCCGTGGAGTTCCTGTTGTGGCTTAGTGGGTTAAGAACCCAGCTAGTATCCATGAGGATGTGGGTTCAATCCCTTGCCTCATTCAGGGGGTTAAAGGATCCACCGTTGCCATGAGCTGTGGTGTAGGTCACAGACGCAGCTAGCATCTGCTGTGGTTGTGGCACAGGCTGGGAGCTGTAGCTTTGATTTGACCCCTAGCCTGGGAACTTCCATATGCCATGGGTACAACCCTTAAAAAAAAAGGGAAAAAAGGTGTTCCCGTGGTGGCTCAGTGGTTAACGAATCCAACTAGGAACCATGAGATTGCGGGTTCGATCCCTGGCCTTGCTCAGTGGGTTAAGGATTTGGCGTTGCCGTGAGCTGTGGTGTAGGTTGCAGACACGGCTCGGATCCCACATTGCTGTGACTCTGGTGTAGGCTGGCGGCTGCAGTTGCAATTGGACCCCTAGCCTGGGAACCTCCATATGCCCCTGGAGCGGCCCAAGAAAAATGTCAAAAAGACAAAAAAAAAAAAAAAAAAGGAAAAAAAAAACCCAACTCCAGACAGCCAGGCTATCCCTCCCCCTCTCAGCTGTCACCTCAAGCCTGAGCTGTCCTCATAGCACAGGTCCCTCCCAAGCCACCCCTCCCTGTCGTGCCTAGTACTGTCTCTTACCTAGTACTGTTGCTGAAGCCTCCTTGGTGCCTCCAAGGCCTTCCTGCAGGCCAGCACCCCAAGGGACCATGGTTGCTTCCAGCTGCTTACAACTCATGATTTGTTTACAAAATACTTTCTAGCACCTGGTTTTCACCTGCTCAGCAATTCTATCGATTTCCTGATTTCCCCGGCCAGCCTGCATGGTTTCACCATCACTGCCTCCCATTTTCCTTGCTCAGCTCTTGCTCTTCCTGTGGGGACTGAGGAATGGCCCGCTCCCCATGTCCTATGCAGCAAGCCCTGCACACCCTCCTCGCCTTGTCATCAAGTCTCTCTCCACACACCCTCTGCAACTCAACCAACACAAGGCCTGCCAGGAACCGATGCCCAGGTGCCAAGGCCTCATGTCCTCCCAGGGCCACACTTTGCCTTTTTGGACAGCTGTTCGAATGTTCTTAGTTTGAACTTGAGGAAGCTGGTTCCCTGTAACTTCCATTCTATTTCTAATCCTTGGATCTCACGGAACAGGAGTCTCTCCCACCCCATGGTTTGTGGCCCGGCTGCCTTCTTCCCTTGGAAACCTTTCTTCCAGATGCCACACCCTTAGGTTTACCACCCTGGGCCCACCGTTTGGAACAAGACACCTAAGGAGGGCAGTGATATTCTGATGTCCTAGATAGTCTTGGGCTGGTTTCAGTGTCTCCTCCCACCTCAATGCACAGGGCTCCCCTGCTATCCCTGGGGAAGAGGCTGTCCGGCCCCAGCTCTGCAGCTCCTTAAGGGGAAACATACAGAGTCTCCCCTGGAAGGAGGGACCTGAGACTTGTCAGGTGACAAGACGCCTGCTATTTATGGTTGGAAAAGAGGAGGTGGCCACAGCTCCAGAATGTTCCACCTTCAGTAAATACTGGAGAGCTGATACTAGTGCCCTTCTCCTCTGTCCTGTCCCAGGGAGCAAACAGGGTGGGAAGCGTGGAGCATGGAGCTGGGGGACCAGCTG
The DNA here is from genome assembly GCF_054392235.1 of Sus scrofa. NCBI lineage: Eukaryota > Metazoa > Chordata > Mammalia > Artiodactyla > Suidae > Sus > Sus scrofa. The sequence continues at coordinate 28,010,894 of NC_139389.1, read as the reverse complement.
CTTCATTCTAAATTTTGCCTTCCTGAGCCATCAGGACAGTTAGCTAAGGGAAGCTCCTTAAATGCAAAGAGGGGGCGCCCAGCCCCACCTCTCACACCCTGGAGACAAAGGACTCCCTCTTCCTGGCCGTGGCCCTTAGGGACTCCCCTCCCCCCACTTCCCCCTCCCTCCTCTTCCTGCACTTACTACACAGAACAATGGATGTCGGGAAGGGCCCTTGGAGACTTGAAATGGGTGGGGAGAGGTGAGGCTCAGCATTTGAATTCTGTACCACCCACCCAAGGGGCCTCAGTCTACACCCTCAGATTACTCCCCACCTGAAAAGGCTCACAGCAGCTGTGTTTGTTTTCAGCACCCCTCAGCCCAGTATGGGCCGCTGCCCACTCCTATCTTATTTAGCAGGGTTCTAGGGGTCTCAGGGGAAGACCAGCTGAGGTGCAGACCCCGCATCTGCTGGGGCTCTGGATCTTGCTGTACTGGGGGCCAGGTGAGGCCGGAACACCCAGGCATCCCAGAGTTGCTGAGCCAAATGGGAGAGGGGCCAGAGGCTGGGGAAAAGGAGAGCTAGCAATCGGACAGGAAACCATCCTTTATCTTACCCTCTTTGGCCCAGGCTCCACTCTGCCCTGCTCCCAGGGTGAGGTTCTGGACTAGGCTCTGAGCCGTGTGTTTAGGTTGAGGGTTGGCTCTGCTTCCTGGGAGGGGCATTTGTTTCCTGCACAGCTGTCACAAGTAAAGGGGGGCCCGGAGGGCGGAGGGCTCCAGAAAGTGAGGGGGTCCAGGTGTCCGAGATAGCCAGGTCCCTAACTATCCATCCATCAACCACCAAGCTTTCCCAGCTCCCTCGGGAACTCAGTCATTCATGGTTTCATTCATTTATATTCGAATTAAAAATCCTCTCTCTAGCTCCTCTCCAGATTTTCGCCACGATCTATTAGTTCCCGCCCCTTGTTGGCCCGAGATCCTTTCACCGAATTGTGGCGCTGGGTCCTCAGGCCCGACCTCCTTTGTTTCGTCTTTTGGCTCCTTAACCCCCAGGCATCCCTTGTCCCTGGGGATACGAATCCTCCCCGGCAAGGATTTAGTCAGCCGCTGTTGTCACCAAGGCGACTATTGCAATGCCCCCACCCCCCGGCACACCCCGAAAGCCTCCGCCAGGCCCGTTACCCCGGCAACAAACTCTGGAACCTCTCCCCGAGCACCTGCCGCGCCCAGCGGCGTGGACAGGGGAGGAGCGAAACGAACAAGGGCGGCGGGACTAAGGACCCGAAGGCCACGCCCCCTCTAAAGTAGGGCAGCCCCAAAATAACCACTTGCCTCTTTCCTCCTGCTACCGTCTGGGCCCACGGTCGCTGTAACTCCACTGCAAGTCCTCCCAGACTTCTCAGGGAGATCCCTACCAGGAGGCCCAGCCTCAGCCACCCATAACCCCCTTAGCCTTTTCGTGGCGGTTACATGAGAGAGAGAGAGAGAGAGAGCGCGCTGTGAAATTCCGTTCCGCCTTTTCTTTGCTCTCTTTGCCTCAAGAGCAGCCTCCGCTGTTTTTCTTTTCTTCTATCACTCTGTCACCCACTCAGCAAACATTTATGTAGGTGCCGGGTGCTCCTCCCCAGTTCTCCATTACCCTGACTTTTCTCTCCAATAATTCTCTTATTTTATCATCCCAAGGCTCTCGGGGCGTGCGCAGTGGCGTACGTTTTCCTCCTGTATTTCTTCGTTCACGTCTGTTTTACTAGGCATGTGTCTCCGTCCGTTTCTTGCCATCTTCCACCGCAGCACCCCGAGACCAGAAAAAAGATTCTCGGAGAGTCTGGCACTTTAGCAGGAAAACCTCGCCAGACCCCGCCCCAAACCTCCAGACCGGAAACTGGGGCAGGTGGGGGGCGCGTTCCTGGGAGCCAGGGACCTCCCCTGACCTACTGACCCTTAAAGTAAAAATCTGGGTGGGTCTCACTCACCGAGAGGGAGACTGACCTGGTGAGACGCCCGCGGGGCAGGCGAGTCGGGCCAGCAGGCCCCCGACGGAAGAAACGGATGGGGCGCCTGGAGCCCGTCCGCGGCAGCTCATTGGTTGCTGTGAGGTCTCCGGAATCCTGGACTGGGAGGGACGTTGGCGCCATAGTGCCACCTTCCGGGGAAGCCGTGCAGTGCTCTGGGTGGCAGCGGGGGCCGGACGCCCGGGTTTCTTCCCAAGTGCCTGGCCAAGAGCTGAGCTTGGGCGGGCGGCCGCCCTCGCGTCCTCCCAAAAACTCTGAAGTGCAGCCAGGCGTGGAGAGCGAGCGCACAGCGCCGGAGCCTGTGGGCGCCGGAGATCGGACCCAATGACCTGCAGCTGAGCTGAGGCGGGCCCGGAAAAGCGGGGGCATAGGGAAAGGCTCTGGCTTCCCAGAACCCACAGGGCGTAGTGGGCTAATACGGTCCCTGGAGACTCAGGTGTCCTCGCTTTTGGATTTCTGACACATCTTTCCCATTTTGGAAAATGGTATCACAATCACTCCCTTTCGCAAAGCCTATCTCCCTTCCCTCACCTCACAAGCAGTCTGAATCTGTCCCGTCTTCCTGGGAAACGTAGCTCAGATTCCTGCACCGCTCAACTTCCCTCTCTTCTGTTAGACCAGGCTGCCATCTTGTGACTGGACTTGGGAATAGCTTCCTAACTGGTTTCCCGGCCTCAGAAATCTACAAACAGAAATCTGAACCTGTTACTCCTCTGCTGAAATCCTTTTGGTTTGTAGTAGCCACAGCTCAGGTGCTTCCTCCTCCCCCATCTCCCGTCACTGTCTGTTGACTTGTCTTCTGCACTAAACTGTGTGCTCCGTGACGATAGGGGCTTTGTGCAATATTGTATCCCCAACATCTGATGCAGTGATTCAATGAATGTCTGTTAAATTCATACGAAATGCGTTTCTTCTTTTTTTTTTTTTTTTGTTTTTTTTTGTTTGTTTGTTTGTTTTTGTCTTTTTGCTATTTCTTTGGGCCACTCCCGCGGCATATGGAGATTCCCAGGCTAGGGGTCCAATTGGAGCTGTAGCCACCGGCCTACACCACCACAGCCACAGCAACGCGGGATCCGAGCCGCATCTGCAAACTACACCACAGCTCATGGCAACGCCGGATCCTTAACCCACTGAGCAAGGGCAGGGACCGAACCCGCAACCTCATGGTTCCTAGTTGGATTTGTTAACCACTGCGCCACGATGGGAACTCCTCTTTCTTTCCTTTCTTTTTGCCACGATGGGAACTCCTGAAATACGTTTCTTTTCTCATTCTTTTTGTTGGGTCCTTGTCCCCATGCCAGGATGTTAGGCCCCAGAATGGCTGTGGGTGAGGACACTCTGTCCCTCCGGCTGTTCTAGCTCTGAATTCCGCCCCAAAAGGATGTTGCCTCTCCCTTTCCTCTTGGTCAACTTCTCTTCCATCAATATAAGGCCAAACTGGAGGCTGGTGGGCAGTCATGCATTTTATGGCAGGCCCTGCAAGTAGCTGGAATATGGGCTTCCACCAAGCCCTGGCCCTCTTAATAATGCAGGTCATGATGAGCTTGGTGTTTGGTAAGTGTCTCTAAGGGGTCAGAAGGATCTCCTAGCCTGCTGGATAGAGAAACCCACAGACACCAGATGTCTGGGTACATGTGCCAAGGGCATTCAGGTAAACCAGGCAGGAGGAAAGATGGGGTGGGTGGGCTTGGTGGGATAATGACTGGGGACTGATAACGGGCTGATGTTCACTCTGAGAGAGATTTCAGGTGATTACTGGAGGGTTTTCTCACTTAATAGCAGTCACCTGAGTGGAGATATTAAAGAGAACCTCTTTGAATCCGAGGGCAATACAGAAGAGGGAGGGTTGGGGGAACACGCCAGATGACAGCCCCAGGATCCAGCGTAGAACAAGGATGAATCCAGCCTGATAACTCGCTTGGCTGCAAATCACCATCTACACAGAAACAAGATTCAAAGTGTTGGCTCATCATCAGCCTCACACCAAGGGTTCTGCTGGGGACACGTTAACGAGTGGTCTGGGCCTGGGACCGGAGGAGGAGGGAGATGAATAGGCATGTGTTTGTGAAGGGCTTAGGTGAACAAAATTAAAAATGAATCTGTTCAAGAGTTCCCGTCGTGGCTCAGTGGTCAACGAATCCAACTAGGAACCATGAGGTTGCAGGTTCGGTCCCTGGCTTTGCTCAGTGGGTTAAGGATCCAGCGTTGCCGTGAGCTGTGGTGTAGGTTGCGGCTCGGATCCAGCGTTTCTGTGGCTGTGGCTGTGGCTGTGGTGTAGGCCAGCAGCCACAGCTCCAATTAGACCCCTAGCCTGGGAACCTCCATATGCCGCTGGTGCGGCCCTAGAAAAGGCAAAAAGACAAAAAAAAAAAAAAAAAAAAGAATCTGTTCAGTGGGACCCCCTCAAAGAATATGGCTTTGGGCTACTCGAAGTCTCTGTCTACATGTCTTGTGCTGATGCACTCTTATGTTTTCACTTCTGCTAATTACAGATGAAGAAAGCATATTCCAGGAGTTCCCACTATGGTACAGTAGGTTAATTATCCAGCATTGCTGCAACTGTGGTTCAGAGTCAATCCCTAGCCTGGGAACTTCCATATACCATGGATGCAGCCAAAAATGAAAGAAAAAAGAAAAGAAAGCATATTCAAAAGACTGTCTGGGGTGGGGGACCATGAAACCAAGTCACAGAGGAAGAACTGTCCTAACAAGGCTGCCAAAACGTGGAATAGGCTGCCTTGGCCTAAACTTTGAACTTAGAGACTTACAGAGTGCTGGTAGACACATTAGTCCCTCAAATAAATGTTTAATTAATTAATTAATTTCTCATTTCAGGAGGTGTAAGAGCAGAGAACGGAGATTTTTTAAAATAAGAACTAAAGCTTTTGATGAAAGGTTAAGCCATATTTTTTTGTTGTTGTTCTTTTCAGGGCCGCAGGTGCGGCATATGGAGGTTCCCAGGCTAGGGTCAAATAGGAGCTACAGCTGCTGGCCTACACCACAGCCACAGCCATGCTGGACCCAAACCATGTCTGCAATCTATACTGCAGCTCACAGCAACACCAGATCCTTAACCCACTGAGTGAGGCCAGGGATGGAACCCACGTCTGCACGGATACTAGTTAGGTTCGTTACCCTGAGCCACAGTGGGAACTCCTAAGCCGGATGGTTGTAAAGAATTGGTGATTTTATGGTTTTCTGAGATGGGGAGGTAGGAGAGAACGGTGGGGTCGGACAGCCGGGAAATTAGGTGGGTTTAGGGTCAGCGCTTCTCTGTGTTCTAGGTGAGTTTGATCATAATGATCCAGAACCCCCTCATCCGATTCAGTTAACCAAATACTTAAGCTGCTATCGATGCCTCCTGGAGACCAAAGAGTTGGGGTGCCTTCTGGGATCTGACATCTGCCTCACCCCAAAGGGCAGCAGCTGCATGACTCTGATCATAAAGAACAGTAAGCTGCTGTCTCCCTTCCATCCTGGGCCCAGTCCATTCCTGAGCTGAGCCTCCGCCAGCCTTCTAAGCTGCGCTCCAAGCCTGGTTCCCACAGCTCTAAGACACTGATCCATCACTATCTCTTCCTCTCCTTTGGAGCCATGCCCCATCTCCACTTGCACCCCCACCCCTCCTTGGCTCACCCTCCTCGTAGGACCCAGCCTTGCAGGGGACCCTGGAGATTGCCTGATCCACTGGCCTTTCCTTGGGCTGCCTTCTCCCCGCCTGCCAGCATCACCCTTCTACCTCGTCCACTGCTTCTTCCCAGTCTCCTTCACTGAGTTTTGCCTTATTGTCCTTGACCCTGAACAGTTTCATGTTCACCAAAGTTTGGTCCTTAGCTGTCTTCCTCTTTACTCTCCCGGCGGATTTGGTCTGCTTCTTCGGCTTGACCCTGCCACCTCATACCGCATCCTTCTAAATCTGAATGTGATGCCAAACGGTTGGGTCAAATTGCCCTTTGGGCATCTCCACTCATTTTCAACTTGTCAGAAATTGACCACATTCCCTTGTTCCTCGTACCTGCTCTCCCATATCATCCCTCACCTTTTTCAAGTGAATAAATAGATAACACACAGACTCAGTGCCTGGCACTGTTCTAAGCATTTACAACCCTCTCAGGTAGGCATCATTATCCCCATTTTACAGATGAGGAAATGGAGGTGCAGAGACCAGTACCCTGCACAAATCTCTTAGAGGCTGAGCCACAATCCCTGGTGGCTCCAGAGATGGTGCTCTTAACAACTGCTGAATGAAGCTGCCTTCATTTCATTATACTTTCTAAACAGCTGGTGCTTAGAGTGGTTCCAGATCAGAGAGTATTCAAGGCTATCAAAGAAAAGACTCCTTTCCACTCCTGGCCCAATCCACCCAGCCCTCAGGCATGAACAACATAAAACTACTTTTTTTTTTTTTTTTTGTCTTTTTGCTATTTCTTTGGGCCGCTCCCGAGGCATATGGAGGTTCCCAGCCTAGAGGTCCAATCGGAGCTGTAGCCCCCGGCCTACGCCAGAGCTACAGCAACGCGGGATCCGAGCCGCATCTGCAAACTACACCACAGCTCATGGCAACGCCGGATTATTAACCCACTGAGCAAGGGCAGGGACCGAACCCCGAAATCTCATGGTTCCTAGTTGGATTCGTTCACCACTGCGCCACGACAGGAACTCCACATAAAACTACTTTTAAAATTGCCTTTATTGACCTTTCTGTGATCACATCCCACCCTCTACAAATAGGCTGTTTACTCCATTTTGCCGTTTTTTCCTCTCCACAAACAGGAGCATACTACTGCAAACCCTGTTCTTTTTAAAACTGCAGTTGCAGGAACTTGGTGCCTCTGTAGCAGTTTCTAACCAGCGTCCTCATCCTACTGACCCACTGGGTAGTTCTCCCCAGCAGGGACACGTCGGAGTGATTTACTCATCCTCCTACTGCTGGACCTTTAGGTTGCTTCCAAGTTTTCAGTCTCTTAAGCAGGGCAGCAGGGAACATCCCCGTATATGGGCACAAAGATTGCCCCATCTAACATGTGTAATAGCAGCAGAGATAGCATCTTCTCTCACGTTTGATCCATAAAATAAACAAGACACCTCCTGTCTGCAATCCGACCTCCAATAAATACATCGCCCAACTTTTTCTCAAATGGTCCCACCCCCGGTGCTGTTTCGCCTCACTCTGCTCAAGTCCCAGCTCACCCCAACTGTTCCAACTGTTTCTGTATTTCCATATGGCTCTTTCCCACCAACCTTCCAGGGGCAACTTCTGAAGAGTTCATTCATGGCTGGTGACTCCTGGTCCCTGCCCAGTTCCAGGACTCTGCATTCTGGGGGCCCAGGGAAGGCTGTGGGGCCAGGGATGGTGGGTCCATGTGGCGTGAGAGAATGGGAGGGTTCAGGCCTTTGCCTGGGACCTCTGTGTCCCTGATGGCTGCCGTTCCTCCCCAGACAGTGGTTCCAACGTCATGGTGAGTGACTGCCGCACGAGGGAGCAGATGAGCGATTGCTCCTACACCCACACTTCACCAGTACTGGGCTTCTGGGTGTTCTCGAAATGCTGCTTCCGGGATTTCTGCAACAACCCTAAGAACAGAGTGTCATATATGCCTTAGAACATCTGCAGAGACCTCTGGAGTAAAATCCTGCCAATTTCCAGCCATCCTCCTGATTTCCACCTGGGAGCAGCCAAAACAACACCCAGTGGCCCTCCGGGCACCTCAGTGGCACTTTTGGGCCCGAGCCCATCTGATGCTTGGTGGACGCCCCTCAACACCCCATCCCCCCTCTGCCCCTTCCCCAGAGATCTCTGGAGTTTTGCTCCGTCTTTCCTCCTGTCTGCTCCTGCCTCAAGGCTGCCCCTTCGCCCTGCTTTGCGTCTCCTTTTCCCACTGCAGGCCTCTCTCGCCCCACATCCCTGGATGTTCCTCCAAAATAAACGGATGTACACACTACTTGGTCTCTCTCTCTCTCTCCTCTGGGGGACGGAGGCTGGGGGAGGTGGTACTGCCTGACTGCCCCATCATGGGGGCAGGTAAAGGCTCCCAGCTCTGCGAGGCTCTGCTCCTGCCCTGCTGTTGTTAGACTGGACTCTGGGTGTGAAGAGGTGAAGAGGAACTGGACGTGGTCCTGCAGTGAAGACAGAAGTGCTGTCAGACCCAGCTGGTGGAGAGCAGCAGGGAGGTCCATGGGGTGTGGGGCTGGGAGCGGAGCTGTGAAAGAACCAGGTCCGGGAGGAGAGGGTAAGGAAGGAGCTCTGCAGAGAGACCTGAGACCCAGTGGAGCCCTGGCCTCTCAGATCCTGGGCTTCCCTTTTCCAGGACCACAGTCAGTCAATCAGTTTTGAGCCTTGGGTTCCTCAGCCTCTGAAGGTGTCTCCCAGTTAGACTTGCTGGAGCTGTATAAACCCAGGCCTTTGTCTTAACTGAAGTTATAGGTCAGGAAGTGGGCTGGCAAGATGGGGGACATAGCGGTTTGTACCTCTTTGTACCTCCACCTGTTTACTGACCTAAAAATAAACACTGCTAACTCCCCCCAGAGAACAGGCCTACTGAAGGGGCTGCAAAAATCTGTTTACAGTAGAGTGTATGTATATGTAGTGTAGAGTATATGCTGCATGACGTCACTTCTATCAAGTTCACAGACAAAATTCACGTAAGGTGCTGTGACTTAGGACAGCAGCTACTCCTATGGGTGGAGAGGGCAGGTCTAGAAGCATGCATGAAGGTGGTTTTGGGGGCTGATAAAGACCTTTATGCTGACTTGGGGAGTGGTAACACGGGTGTGTAGTTTACAAAAACCCACCTTAAGGGGTGCAAACTTCGGTATGGCCAAAAAGCTTTAAAACCAAACAGGCCAAAATCTGTGTGTCTCTAAGTCATGTCCTTTTTAAAAAAGTTTTATTTAAGTATAGTTAATTTACAAGGCTGTGGGAATTCCCATTGTGGCGCAGTGGAAACAAATCCAACTAATATGCATGAGAATACAGGTTTGACCCCTGATCTCGATCAGTGAGTTAAGGATCTGGCCTTGCGGTGAGCTGTGGTGCAGGTCGCAGATGCGGCTCAGATCCCGAGTTATGGCTGTGGCATAGGCCAGCAGCTGCAGCTCCAATTAGACCCCTAGCCTGGGAACCTCCATATGCTCCGGGCACAGCCCTAAAAAGCAAAAAAAAAAAAAAAAAAAAAAAAAGGCTGGGATCATTTGTTATAAGGCGTGTCTACTTTTAAGCCCTAACTTGTGTGCATGCACACGTTTACATGCAGTCTCTCAATCCTGAGACACTATAACCCTACGTGGCAGATGACCAAAGTGAGGCAGAGACCATCTTACCCAAGTGGCAGAGGAGCTTGGACTGGGCCTCCCAGCCACAAAGCTGCATGACTTTTCAGGAAAAGGTTGCAGAGTCCCAGACTGGGCTGCGAGATTTGGAAGGGCAAACACCTGGCTGTACTCCTCTGCAAGTCCTGGTACTTAATATCCGGCCTGGCTCGGAGCAGTGTGTAAACATTAAAACGACAGATGTGACCACTGCAGCCCCACCCATGTGCTCCGTACTCCCCTCCCCCACCCATGGCCATTCTGGGTGCCAGGACCCTGAAAAGAACTGATGCCTCAGCTCCAGGTGACTCTTTATTTATTTATTTTTTGTCTTTTTGCTATTTCTTGGGCCGCTCCCACCGCATATGGAGGTTCCCAGGCTAGGGGTCGAATCGGAGCTGTAGCTGCCGGCCTGCACCAGAGCCACAGCAATGCTAGATCTGAGCCACATCTGCAACCTACGCCACAGCTCATGGCAATGCGGGATCATTAATCCACTAAGCAAGGGCAGGGACTGAACCTGCAACCTCATGGCTCCTAGTCGGATTCGTTAACCACTACGCCACGATGGGAACTCCCAGGTGACTCTTGAGATGCAGACTCAGGCACTCTGGTGTGCTCTCAAGTTCTTGTGGTTGAGTTTTCCCTCCTCTCTTATACGGGAAAACCTGACATTACCAGGGTTTAACATTCTAGGTTTTTTTTTTTTTTTTTGCTTTTTAGGGCTGTGCCAGAAGCATAGGGGTCGAACTGGAGCTACAGCTACCAGCTACCAGCCACAGCCACAGCCACACAGAATCCGAGCTGCTATGACCTACACCACAGCTCATGGCAATGCCAGACCCTTAACCCACTGAGCAAGGCCAGGGATTGAACTCACATCACGTATACTAGTCAGATTTGTTACTGCAGTGCCCCAGCGGGAATGCCCTTTCTCGGATCTGTAGGTAGCTTTAACATTGGGAGGAGTGGAGTTCCCGTCGTGGCGCAGTGGTTAACGAATCCGACTAGGAACCATGAGGTTGCGGGTTCGATCTCTGCCCTTGCTCAGTGGGTTAACGATCTGGCATTGCCGTGAGCTGTGGTGTAGATCGCAGACACGGCTCAGATCCCATGTAGCTATGGCTCTGGTGTAGGCCAGTGGCTACAGCTCTGATTCGACCCCTAGCCTGGGAATCTCTATATGCCAAGGGAAGTGGCCCTAGAAAAAGGCAAAAAGACAAACAAAACAAAAACATTGGGAGGAGTCAGAATCCTCACTCTGACCTCTAGCTGAGCAGAGGGAGGGATGGACACAGGCTGTTTGGAAGAGGCTACGAGGAAGCCACAAAGGCTAAGTGAAGTGGGCAGGGCTCTGCAACCCTGTTTCAACCCCACGCCCAGGTAACTTCCTTTAACCCATCGACACTTGCCCACACCTGAGTCTGACCCCATAAACACTGTGACACAGACTTAGCCCAGTTCATTTATTGTGAAGGGAAACTGAGGGGTGTGGAGCACAGGACAGCCCCTCTCCTCTCCCTGGGAACCTATGGAAGTGGGTGTCAGGCCTCAGGGACATGAACTGGGGCTGAGGAAGCCAGAGATGGAGATGAGAGGAGGCAGCAGGAGACCAGGTGGGCACGAGGGAGGTGGAGACAGGCAGGTAGGAACACCAAAGTGCCCCATCGGGAATTTGCAGAGTCCACCTCTCACCCTCCTTGGTGCAAGTTCAGTCCGGCACAAGGTTTTGGAGACAGGTGGAGGAAAGGAAGTGGCCAGACTGAGAGCGGATCAGAAGATGGGGGGGGATAATGGAACACTCAGATGGCGGGAAAGGGGTGAGGAAGCCACTGCATGTTTCCAGAGTCCACCTAGGAAGAATTCACATGTGAGATTATTTTCTAGGTGGACAAAGGGCACTAGGTGCAGTGCCAACCGCTTTCTGGGGAGGAAAACTAAACCAAAACCATACAGACCACGGAGGTACAAAAAGGAGGCCTGAGGACTCAGAGCAGAGCGGGGGAGTTCTGAGAGGGCAGTGCAGAATGCTGGGGTCTTAGGGGAGTCGCTGGACCAGAGTGGGATCCGGGAAGGATGAGATGTTAGGGCCCAACCTGGGGAAGAACCAGAAGTCCTGAACGATTGAGGAACAAGTATATGCGACGCAGCTCAGCAATGGGCAAGCTCAGGTTCAGGGGCAGGGCAGCCTGGGGGGCTGGGCCTTCGGGTGCCTTCCCAGCATGGAAGCTGGGGAGGGGCAGTGAGAGGTTCAGGGCTTGGTAGAACCACTGGATCTGGGACGCAGAGAGGGGCAGGGCCAGGGACTCATCAGAGAACCCAGGGAGGGCGCTCTGGAGCTGCGGGCTGGCCCAGGCGTTGCAGTAATCGTACTGGCAGCATTCAGCCTGGTACCAGTACTCTGGGACGTAGGTGCTGCGTTTTTCTTGGCAGCGGAAAGAATTGTACTGTCCACAGCCTCGGATGAAGAAGCGAACCCTGACATCTGGAGGAAAGGGGACGGCTAATAATCCTGCTGTGTCCCATAGTCCCCAAAGCTGGCACCCCTTTCGCAGACTCTCCTCATCCCTCAGCCAGATCCAATTCCCATCCCAGACTCCTTCAGCAAGGGCCAGGAAAGTCAGCTTGGCTGGCTCCTCAGAACCTCGGATCCCTCCCCTGCCAGGCCCCTCCATCTTCCTAGAGCCCAGGCCCCAAGCAGCCCTCATCTACGAGAGAAGACCAAGCGACAGACTGTCCGGCTGGTAGGCAACCCCATCCTGGGACCTAACTCACCATAATAGATGGTGATCACCATGCAGGGGGACGAGCTGCTGACAGTGCACTTCTCCGAGCCTGAGATGCATCCTACCAAAGGGTCTTCTAAGAGGCAGAGATGGCAGGTCCGGACTTCAGGAACAGGAGCTGGGGAAGCAGAAGACAGAAGCGATGGGGATGTCGGCCCACTCCAAGCTCCCTGGCCTCCATCCAGAGCCACAGCCCTCCCTCCCTGCCCCTGGGCCCCACTTACCCTTTCCCTCTGCAAAGCCCACCACAAACAGCATACCTACGAGCACGTGAGCCTTCACCATGGAATTCGGGGGAGAGGGGTGATCCCTGAGGGGCACCCTGAAACTCCACCTTCCTGGGACCATGCTCCTTAGCCTGAGCTGCAGGTGGTTTTGACAGGCAGAGTCTGGGCAGGAGCTGCTGTAGGTAGAGCTATATTCCTGTCTGAGGAAGGAAGCTATTAACTAGTCAGGAGGGACGACATGTCCTCACCCACCAGGTCTGGTTCCTGTATGTGGGAGCAGTAGCCTAGACAGGGGCAATACTTAGGCCCCAATCCAGCAGCCTACCTTTGTCCCGCACACCCCTCAAAGGCCCATGGATTAGTTGCCGCCTCTGGCACTACTTGCTACCCTCCCCTATTATGCTGGGAGAAGCCAGCCAGGAAACCAGTGACCACATCCTTCTGAGATGAGCACTGTCTCAGCTTCCCCAGCAGAGGGCAGACAGACACCAAAAGGAACTCCTGGACCTTGTCCCTCTCCCCACCCCTTACAGTTCTGTTTATCTGGGAACAGCTTTCCCTGTAAGACCTGACCTCAGAAGTGTTGCTGATTACATCCACTGGAGTATAAACACCACCATGCATGGTCCCAAAAGAACAGTTTTCTAGTCTGTGAAACTTGATTTTTCTGTCTTTTCCTTGTGACCTTGACACATCCCCACACCCAGCCCTAGGAACTCTGCTCTACCACTAAAAACACCACCCAGGATGTTCCTTTATGGCAGAGTGTGTTAAGGATCTGGCATTGCTGTGGCGTGGGTTCGATCCCTGGCCCGGGAACTTCCACGCCACAGGTGCGGTCAAAAATCCCCCAAATCCACTGGGCACAAATCTGAGTTGGTTTTCATCTTGAGGAGGAGGGGCTGGGCCAGGAGGGCTCCTAGGGTCCAACACACCATTACCCTCCCTTCCCCAACCCCAAGCACCAGCAAACCAGCCTATGGCCTTTTCTTACACTTTATTTCATGTTCCCACCACAATAACGACTCCTTTAATTTAAACTAAAAACCATAGAGGGTTCCTGAAAGGGTGGCAGCGAAAGAACGAAAGTGTCAAAGACTGAGGGACGGGTGGGATGGGGAATCAGCGAATTGTCTTGACCGGGCTCTTGAAGTTGCTGGCGGCTTGGAGCTGCAGCTGGTAGGCCATTGGATGGATCTTGAAACCGTAGAGCCTGGGTTGGGGCAGAGGTCAAAGGGGCAGCAGGGTGAGCCCCATCCTGGTCCTGCCTGAATTCCCACCTCCCCACCCCAGCTCCCCCATGGGCCTGCTCAGTGCTTAAGGGCAATGCTTCCCAAACTTCTTCCCTCAAGACCATTTGGAAATACATTTAAAATATCCACTAAAACTCATATTCTAGGATACACCCATGTGTGGACGTGCTTGCACCTCAGTAATTGTTTCAATGTAAAACTCAACTTTCCTTCCTTATACCAGAATAAAAGTGATACTCTAGCAAGATAAACCACACTTGAACTGCGGCTCTGAGGATTTCTTGGCAGAAGGTTGAGCACCCAAGATGGTGACAAGGACAGCTCTCATTTAAACGCTACTTCAAGAGACAAATGTTATTCTAAACAGTTCACATGTTTAAAAATATGCTATTAGGCAAATACTGCCACCGCCCCCATTTCATGGATAAGAGAACTGAGGCACAGACAATTAACTTTCCCAAGGTCACTCATCAGGGAACAGCCCTGGGTTGGGAGAAGTAGGTCTCAAGAAAGGACCATGCCCTGTCCTTGTCCTCTCTTCTTAATGGGGGTGTGGGGGGGAGGCTTTCCTTTGACCCTTGGTGACTGTGTCCCCGTTCCCCACCTGGGCACAAACTGGTTGGCAGGCCGTTTGGGCCGGTACTCGGGGTGCACCATGAAGAGCATGTGAGGGAAACCGGTGCCGAAGTAGGCGCCATCCGTGTGGTGGTGCCTCGATGACTTGGGCGTGTACACGTCCATGCACTTGGGGCAGTAGAGCTTCACCATGGCCTCGCCTGGGATGTCCGAAAGGCCTGGGAGACAGCTAGACTCAGCGGGCCGCCTAACCCCAAGCCTGCCCAACCTCCCTCCTGGACCCAGACCCCAACTTGCTGAGCCTCAACTCCTTCCCAGAGGACCTGCATTTTACACAGCCCTCCTCTCCCTTTCCCAAACACTCACCGATGGGAAGCATTGGCTGGTTCTCACAGTACACACGGGGACAGTAGCCAAAGTCTCCCTGCTGGTACTTTTCCAACTGAAGCAAATAAAACGGGAAGGGGTTGGTGGGGAGGCATGAAGAGAAGAGGCAACCCCCTTTGGGCCCAACCCACGTCACTCTGTCCCCAACTCCTCCTGCCTCACCCTGTCCAGAGGCTCTTCTCTGGCTTACGTGGCCCGCAGATTCCTCTGCTTCCCTTCCCCTCGTTGGGCAAGCTGCGGACCACCAGTCATTCACTGCTTGTTTCCTGGTGAAGAGGCAGTCTACAACTGCCTGCTCAAGGTCACATCGCCTTCCCTCCCTGAAGACACCACTTTGGCACAACCCTTGATCGGGTCTTAATCCCTAGGCCCAGGTTCTGGGGGTTCTTTCCCTCTTTCCAGCTAGATTCCTTGCCAAGGTTGGAACAAGCGACTTCTTGCTGCAGGAAACTCTGTTTCCCTTGCTGCCTCTGAAGGAGTAAAGTGGGAGTCGAGAGGCCTCACCATCTGGGCGATGCCACGGTTGGTGAGGATATAGCGGGCGTGGATCAATCCATAGAGCATTTCGGCTGCCTGCTCAATCAGGTCACTCTGGTTGGGGTTGTCTTCCAGCTCCTCATCTGAAACATGGTCCCAGCCAAATGCAACCACTTGTCTTACAGCTCTTTTAGGTGCCCTGCCCACCCCACCCCCAGGGGCTGCTGGCTACTCAGTTAGTCCAGCACCCTATGGTGAGCCTCACCCCAGCCACCGCCTGGGCATCTGACCCAGAAACCTGGGCCTCTGATCCTCCCACCAACCCAAGGCAGCTCTGCCTTCTCTCCATCCCTCTCAGCCTCTGCTCCCTTCTCTCCCTCACAGCTCCTTCCTAAACACATAAATGCAAAGATGTCAACAGAGAAGACAGAACCCGAGCTTGGAAGAGGCAAGGCAAGGGAGAGGCAGAAAATAAGACGTGTGGGGAAACTGGCATTATGGAATAATGCTGAGTTACAGGATCAGAGTATGGGAACAAGACACCCCTGGCAAGAGTTAGGTAGGTTACCAAGATGAAGTTGAATCTGACTCTGGCTTAACAGAGCCAGAAAACCAAAAAGAAATTCAAATAGCAGTTGAAAAGAAAAAGACCAGATTTCCCGTTGTGGCTCAGTGGAAACGAATCTGACTAGCATCCATGAGGACTCAGGTTCAATCCCTGGCCTCACTCAATGGGTTAAGGACCTGGTGCTGCCATGAGCTGTGATATAGGTTGCAGACACGCTCGGATCCGACATGGCTGTGGTGTAGGCCAGCAGCTACAGCTCCAATTCTCAACCCCTAGACCTGGGAAACTCCATGTGCCATAGGTGCAGCCCTAAAAAGCAAACAAACAAAAACCAAAAAACCCACATATACACAAAACAATTCTGAGAGTATCTCACCAGGTTCCAGGTCCAAGATCATGTCTAGGGCTTGTCGATAATGAGGCACCTGCTCGTTGAGTCCAGTGAGATTGAATTTGTCCTGGATGTAGTCTTCATCCACCTGTCAGGACGTGAAGTCAAGAGTAAAGCAGAATCCCCAGCTTTGACCTAGGCAAGTTGCTCTAACTGGTGCTTTAGCCTCGACACGACTGCTTCTGCCCCCAGCTCTGCAGAAATACATAAGTCACTTTTCTCAGTTCACATATACTGCCTGCTCCTAACAGCTTGGCTTTTCTTTTCTAAGGATAAGCAAGTATAGCAGTCCTCTCCTTAGAAAGACATTTATTTCAAGATCCCTGTCCTAGGGAGTTCCCATCGTGGCTCAGTGGTTAGCAAATCCAACTAAGAACCATGAGGTTGCGGGTTCAATCCCTGGTCTCACTCAGTGGGTTAAGGATCCGGTGTTGCCGTGAGCTGTGGTGTAGGTCACAGACGCCGCTCGGATCTCCCGTTACTGTGGCTGTGGTGCAGGTCGGTGGCTATGGCTCTGATTGGACCCCTAGCCTGGGAACCTCCATATGCCGCGGGTGTGGCCCTAGAAAAGACAAAAAAAAAAAAAAAAAAAAAAAAAAGATCCTTGTTCTAGAATTGCCTGGTTAAGGATCTGGCACTGTTATAGTTGTGGCACTGGTTCAATATCTTTGGCCCAGGAACTCCTGTATGCTGTGGGACGCCTCCAGCCCTCCCCCTGCAAAAAGAGTTCCTGTCGTGGCTGAGCGGTAATGAACCTGACTAGTATCCTTGGATCCCCAGGTTGCTGTGGCTGGGGCATAGGCCAGCAGCTGCAGCTTTGATTCAACCCCCGCCTCCAAAAAAAAAAAAAAAAAAAAAAAAATCCTGTCCCCATTCCTGCTTCCCATCTCTAAGAGTCAGTTTTGGCCTCTCCTTAGGGGCAGCTGGCTTGCTGAGGAAGGTGGAGGCTGAACAGCTTGGGTTCTGAAGGCGCTCACAATCCCTTATGTTAACACACAGCTCTGCACGTTACAAAACATTTTAACGTGAGGTGTCTTAATTCTCCTAATAGCTACCAGAAACAGGTGCTACCGGTAGCACTGTGGTAATAAAAACATGGGTTGATGAGTCCAACATTACATTGCTGGAGGGTGGCAGGGTCAACCTGAGGCCCAGTCTTGCCTTCAGTATGAGTTAGTGAGAGAATTACTAAGGAGACTCTTTCTTAACGTGAAAGGGTTTTTACGGAAGACTGTAAAACAAGTATCTAGAAACTGAATATATACTATGCGAGAGAATGCCTGGCCAGATTATATGTGGAAAGGGACAAGGAGGTTAAGAACTCACTTCACAGAAGAATTCATTGCCACGGAGCCCACAGAACCAGGAAATCCAGGACACCTCCTCTGAGCTGCTCATCTTCACTTCAGCTAGAAAAAGAAGAGTGTCAGCCTAAGCTCTCCTCCCTGCCTCTGATATCCTCCCTCTTCCCACACTTTGCCCTCCAACCACAGAAGAATTTAGGGCCACCCTTTCTTAAAGGATCCTAGACTGGAGCAGTTCTCTCCAGCTCCTCCTATTCACACCTCAACCCCTTTTTTCAGAGACAGGAAATTCTCTGGGGTCCCAACACTTGTGTGTAACCGGCAGGTCTTGACCCATTAGTCCTATCCACATCCCTAACGCTCCCCAAGGCCAGGCCCCTCTCTCCTCTATGTCAACTCCAGCAGGGCCTGCGGCTCAGATTCCCTACCCCCGCAAGTCTCCGTTTGTCCCCGGCCCCATTCCCAAGGTTTCCGAAGTTTCTTTCCAGGCAAGAGCTAAGCTCCTCTTTTTCTCAAAGTCTGGGGATGGCAGTTAGGTCCCTTTCACGGGAGTCTCCTTATCCCGCCTCCATCCTTCAGACCACCCCCTCCTTCCTTCGGTCCCGGACCTGGTCACTTCCTTCCCCACCCCCACATCAAGGCACGGAGACCCCTTGTGCCGCGCCCAGGAACAGGGGACGCGGCGCGGCAACGACCTCAGACTCACCGGCTGGACGGGGACTGGGACCGGGGGGGCGGGGAGGGGAGGGGAGTTTCTGCTTCCAAGGAACCGCGGCGACGGCTACAACGCAGGCCGCGGATCCAACCGCGGCAGGCGAAGTGGGGCGGGGGGAGTGGAAACTGGGGAGGGTGGGGAAGAGGGCAACGCGCAAGCGCTTAAAATCGTGCGCCGCGGTGAACGCCGGGAGATGGAGTCCTCGGAAGCTAGAAACTGGCGCAACTGAGAAAGGGCGAACTACGAATCCCAGGACGACCCGCCCACGACCCTGGTGTCGCGAGGCCCCTGAGGGAAACGCTCCGGGGCGGGGCGTAGGGAGCCGCCACCGGAAGCGGAAACGCAGTACCGTGTTCTGGGCCAGGGAGCCTGGGAAATATAGTCGAGTGATCTTATCACCGTGGGGCTGAGAGGGGGCGGGGAAAGGAACAAGACAGGCTGGATCATTTACTGCCGCTCCCTCTCACACAACGAGCCTCAGGCGTGCGGCCCTGCTACCCAGACCATTGACCTCATCACCGACCAGCTAGCCTGGCCCTTATCGCTTGTGGAGCCCCCCTGTCCGAGTCAGCCTGCCAAGGAGACCCTCAACGGGGCCCATATTTCACTCAAGGGTTTGATCTCCTGAGGTGGGAGGTGAGGCCGGGTTCCGCGCTGAGGGACCTGGGTAGGGTGTGCTGGCTGAGCTGAGAGGTGTGAGAATCGGGAAGGTCCCGTGCGCTAACCTGAGGTGGCGCCAGCCATTCTGTTGCTCGTCCCCTTGCACTTCTCCATTTCCTTTTAAGGCTTGAACAGGGCCTTCTGCTGCGGGTGCTAAGTGCGACCTTCCAACCCTGGTCAGATTAATGGTGAGGGGCTGCGTGACTATTTCATTTCACGGCTTCTGGGCATTCTCCGCCTCAGGGCCTTTCTTAACCCAGAGGGTGGTTTCCCAGGTCCAGAAAATGAGCTTGGAGCGGGGGCCACGTTGAGGGAGGCGAAGAGCATTGTGGGGGCGTTAGGTAAAAGCAGGACCCCAACCGACAGATATTTCTCGATCCTCGCGCTACCAGGGCACGTGGCGTTTTGCGCTTGTGTTATTGGAAAGATTCCAGGGCGGGAAATAGCCCGGAGCAGCGCGCCTGCGTGCTCCAGTATTGTTTTTGTTTGTCCCCCGCCCGCTCCCCATTCAGCTGCGCATGCGGCTTTGACTGTGGACGCCTTTGCTTAGAGTAGCGCCATTTTGCAGTACGGAAGCTGCAAAGCAACGAGTGGAACCTCCCCGCGAATCGGCTTCCTGCTTCCGGACAAATGTCAAGTCTGTTTTTGTTTGAGAAGAATACCCCGAAATAGGATCCAGGAAGATTTAAAGAGCCAGGCTGATTGTTTTCCTTAATGGTATGTCCCGCGCAGTTGTAAAGTAGTTTCAGAGAAAGGCTGTTATTATTGATGGTGAGGATGGAGTGGGGGCAGAGCACAGGACTTCTGGGCAACTGTCTTACAGAGTCTACTTTGTTAACCTTTACTAAGGGGCATGGTCTGTTACCATAGGGTTTCCTATTTTTACACAATCCGTGGTCCTCGGGGTTCACTTTCCGCGTAGGAGGGTTTTTGTTTGTTTTTGTCTTTAGGGCTGCACCGGTGGCATATGGAGGCTCCCAGGCTAGAAATGGAATTGGAGCTACAGCTGCTGGCCTACACCACAGCCACAGCAACGCAAGATCCAGCCGTGTCTGCAACCTACACCACAGCTCACAGCAACGCCGGATCCTTAACCCACTGATCTGAGGCCAGGGATCGAATCTAATCAGGTTTGTTAACCACTGAGCCACGAAGGGAACTCCCGGGAGGGGATTTTTGATTCTAAGGATACTTGTTTTTATCCCAGCAGGTGTCTGTAGGTGATTCTGGTCATTGCAGGACCATCTGGGACTTGGCTTCCCCCTGCCTAATCTCATTTTCCCAACTCTCCCCAAAGCCATGTCCGGGTCCTCCCTCATTAACTTTACCCCAGCCACTGACCCCAGTGATCTCTGGAAAGATGGGCAACTGCAGTCACACCCTGAAGAGCTGGAGCCCACCCTGGATGGGGCTGCAGCCCGGGCTTTCTATGAAGCTTTGATTGGGGACGAGGACAGCACCCCTGAGCCCCAGAGATCTCAGCCTGAGCCTGCTAGAAAGAGGAAGAAAAGACGAACGATGAGGGAGACTACAGCAGGAGCATCAGGAGAAGATGGACAAAGGAGATCCCTTGAGGCAGAGGACAAGATGACCCAGCAGATACTGAGGGCAGCCCAGGAGGGGGACCTGGCAAAACTGAAAAAGCTGTTGGATCCCCATGAGGCAGGGGGAGCTGGAGGGAATATCAACGCTCGAGATGCTTTCTGGTGGACCCCACTGATGTGTGCTGCCCGAGCAGGCCAGGGGGCAGCTGTGCGCTATCTCCTGGGCCGTGGGGCGGCCTGGGTGGGGGTCTGCGAGCTGGGTGGCAGGGATGCTGCTCAGCTGGCGGAAGAAGCAGGCTTCCCTGAAGTGGCCCGCATGGTCAGAGAGAGCCCCGGAGAGACAAGGAGTCCAGAGAACCGGTAAGGGGAAGCCTTATCTTTCATTGTGTTCTGCCCTTCCTCACACTTCACACAGGAGGCCACAGAATAGAGCCAAAGGGTTTACTTTCCTGTTCCCTAATGTAGGCTGATCGGGCAGTGTGATTATGAACAGGATACTCCCTTGGATTATTTTTTATATAAAACATTTTTTTCATTAAAAAAAAAATTGGGGTAGTTCCCATTGCGGCTCAGTGGTAACAAACCCAACTAGTATCCATGAGGACGAGGGTTCAGTCCCTGACCTCAGTGGGTTAAAGATCTTGGCATTGTCGTGTGGTGTAGATCTCACATGAGGCTCGGATCTCACATGGCTGTGGTTGTAGCATAGGCCAGCAGCTACAGCTCTGATTTGGCCCCTAGTCTGGGGACTTCCACATGCCGCAGGTGTGGCCCTAAAAAAGACAAAAAAAATTTTAAGTTTTTTAATTGAAGTATAGTTCACGTATATTTGCTATATTCCCACATTGCATGGGCTCCTTGGGTTTAAATCCTGACTGTACTTACGTGGGCAAGCAACCTAACCCATGTGCCTCAGTTTCCTCATCTAAGAAATGGAGCAATAAAAGCACCTTTCTCTTAGGGTTGTTAGGGTCAAATAGGTTAATATATGTAAAGTGCTAGAAAAGCACCTGTCCCATACTAAGCACTATACCAACACTAGCTATGGTCACTATTGTTATTTTTCATCACCCAAGAACTTTGTGAAGCCTTTTTAACATCTGTTGGCTCAACTATTCCCTTTTGGGTCTCTTATCATGAAGTGGGGAGGAAGGCAATTTGTTCCTCAGCAGAAATACAGGAAGGACCTAACCCTGCCACCCTCCTGAGGCCTCAATCCTTGTGTTGCCCTTAACCATTCTTTTTTCTTTGCAGGCCCCGATCCCTCTCCCCCCAGTACTGTGAGACCTGTGATGCCCACTTCCAAGACTCTAACCACCGTACATCCACCGCTCACCTGCTCTCACTGTCCCGGGATCTCCAGCCCCCCAACCTGCCCCTTGGGGTGCCTACCTCCAGCCCAGGCTTTAAGCTTCTCCTAAGGGGGGGTTGGGAGCCTGGAAAGGGACTGGGACCCCAAGGTCAAGGCCGTGCCAACCCCATCCCCACTGTCCTCAAAAGGGACCAGGAAGGATTAGGCTATAGATCAGCAGCCCAACCCCGAGTTACACATTTCTCAGCTTGGGATACACGGGCGGTGGCAGGGAGGGAGAGAGTCCCTAGATTGACCACACTGAACCAGAAGGAGAAGAGAAGGCAGGAGGAGAAGGACAGAGCCTGGGAGCGGGATCTGAGGACATACATGAATCTTGAATTCTGACCTCAGCAAGGTCTGACCCTGGTTTGCGGCTGAAACCTGAACTTGGGCCCCTGAACTGGGTACTTGGGCTTCTACTTCCTGGGGTCTGTCCAGGGTACAAGCCTTCAGGTTTGATAAGTGGGCTCTGCCCTTGGGAAACAGGTTGAGAAATAAATCAAGCTTTTCTCCCTCTTTGGTGTTTTATTCACTTTTCTGGAAGCTTTTGCAGGGAGCCACATGAAATCCTGAGCCGGAAGAGGCAGCTCCTCTGGGTAGCATGTTGGGGTCACCTCCCTGCCAGTCTGGTTCACTTCTAGTCCCAGCACTGCCTGGAGTGCCCCACCTGTTTTTCACTCGCTCAACTAGGAATTACCCATCTCTGCAAGTCTGACCTCCCCCAGAAAGTGTCCCCTGCTCACTCCAGCCAATTCAATCACTGATTTCACAAGTTAGCATACTATCTATATGCTAAGAATAGAAATAGGCATTCTGGAGTTCCCACTGTGGGTTAAAGGTCTAGTGTTGCCGTAGATAGCTGAGGCATAGGTTGCAGCTGAGGCATAGGTCGCAGCTGCGGCTCAGAATCAATCCCTAGCCCAGAAGCTTCCATAGCCACATGGCCACAGGTGCAGCCCCAAAAAAAGAAAATAACAGGCATTCCTCATCTTCGGGTTGCCTGCAGTTGGAGGAAGAGACAGGATGTGATCAAATAAAATGCTTGGTGGTAGGGGAAGTCAGGAAAGGCCCGGGGTGATGAGAGTGGATAGCGTCTTACAAGAAGAAGCCAGTGTGATCAGAGGGTCTAAGATGCAGCTTCTGGGCTATTAGCTGAACTGGGACCAGAACTCTGGCTTCCCAAATCTGCACTTTAAGCCAAGGTTCTTCATTTCCATACCTGAAAACTCCGAGGGCAAGAAGTATACACTATTTGTCTACACTTGTCTCTCCCACACTTCCTCTCCTGCTCCTCCTGCTGCAGATACCAGGTTCCAGGCACATGAAGAGCTCGTTGTTGTCAAATTCAAGAGGTAAAATCTGCAGGGAGGAGTAAGGAAGGGCTCCTGAAGTCCCAAGCCTACCCCCTCCTAGCTTTCTTTTCCAGAAAAGCCTTTCACAAAATCATTAACAAGAAGAGGAGTAGTGTGGAAGGCGGAGAAGAACCCAAAGGCTGGCTAGAAAGGGCAGGTGAGCTTAGGGGAACACTGGGGGCATCGAGGGGACAAAGAAGGGAGGCCGGGTTTATTCCCAAACTCGAGCCCCAAGCCGTGTCAGTTCTGCGCCCCGCGCTACAGCCCGGTGCACACTGATGGCGCGCACAAGCCGCGCCAGGGCGGGGGGCGGTCGGCCGGCAGGGTCCGCCCCCCGAGCTGTGGGCTCCGCCCCCGCCTGGCCCTCTGCTCCCCGAGCAGCTGCTTCCGGGCTCTGCGGCTCCCGGGCGGCTCCGCGAGGCCGCGACCGCGACCCTGGGCCCTGGAGGGGCAGCAGCGTCCGGACGCCTGGCTTCCCAAGCAGGTCCGCGCTTTGCCTCTCGATCGGGATCTCCGTGGACATTTCCGGCCTGACCTTGCAGAGGCCGAGTCTCAGCTGCGTGCTCCGGGGCCAGTGGGGCCACTTTATAGGGTTCACAGCCCTCTGAGTCAAGGGACGAACGTTGCTGGCTGGAGTTTGCCGGATAGCTCTCCCCCTACCCATCTAATAGGAGACTTCTTCCTGCGCTCCCTTAGGGCAACAGTTCAGGACTCCTCAGGTCAGGAGCACCTACGACCCGGGGCCACCTTCTTTCTTTCCTTCTTGGATGGAGCACCACCTCCCCAGTTTCTGGGGCACCTTGGGGCGTGGCCTTGGTGAGTGAAACTTGGGGTGCTGCCTGCTGGGAAAGAAACCTGGAAAACAGGGAGGACCCTGTGAGGGTGACCCAGGCTTTGTCAGATCCTGAGACTTGGAATTTGTTGGGGGTGGTGGTGAATGAACTTGGAAATACCTCCTTTTACCTCAAAACTGAAAAGGAAACAAGCCACCTGCCACACTTGAGGCTGCATGACCACCCGGAGAAATGGTGAGCCATTTCTGAATTGAGTAGGACTCACCAAGCAGATACCTGTTCTTCTGATCCTGAACGGAGTCTGGCTTCTGAGGAAACACTCAGCCTCCAAACCTGAGAGTCTAAGCAGTGCCAGGAAGCAGCCCCAGAATTTGGGGGCTAATTACGCACCCCAACCATGTTCCTGCGACGACTTGGTGGCTGGCTACCTCGCCCCTGGGGCCGCCGGAAATCAGAGAAGCCTGACTTGCCCGCCCCAGAACCCAGACAGATGGACAGCTCCTCTGAGAATTCAGGGAGTGACTGGGATAGTGCCCCAGAAAACATGGGCGATCTGGGGCCTCCCAAGACCAAGGACTCAGGTGTACAGAAGAGCCCTGGGGCTGGTCCAGAACCAAGCAGGGAGTCCCAAGTTGAGCAGCTGCGGTGCAGAAGAATGGATCCTCTCCAGTGGGACAAGAATGTCTCTGGCACTCAGGAGTCTGAGCGACTGGAGGCTGGAGAGGCCACTGTCAAACCAGGATGGGATCCTGTGGACTCAGATGGCACCAGGAAACCCGGAGTGTCCCCTGAAGGAGGACTGAGCCCTCCTGGGCCTGAAGCCCCCGTGGAGAAGCCTGGCCGGCGTCAGAAGCTGCTGGGCTGGCTTCGGGGGGAAACAGGCGGGGGAGCAGGGGCTCCCTCCCAGTACCTGGTGGGCCCAGAGGAGAGTCTGCAGATCTCCACCAACCTGACACTGCATCTGCTAGAGCTGCTAGCCTCTGCCCTGCTGGGGCTGTGCTCAAGGCCACTGCGGGCAGCCTTGGACGCGTTGGGCCTGCGTGGACCACTGGGCCTCTGGCTGCATGGGCTACTGTCCTTCCTGGCTGCCCTGCACGGGCTCCATGCTGTGCTGAGCCTCCTTACCGCCCACCCCCTGCACTTTGCCTGCCTCTTTGGTCTTCTCCAGGCCCTGGTGCTGGCTGTCAGCCTCCGGGATCCTAGTGGGGATGAAGTGGCCACTGACTTGGAGGGTGAGAAATTGGGGAGGGAGGGTGAGGAGCAGAGAGAAGACCCAGGAAAGGGGCTGTGACCGTGGGGTAGGGTATGAGCCAGGGGCCCACCCGCCTTCAGTAAGGTGGGAGTGAGGGTGAAGACAGAGTAGTGGGAGCATGGTCCAGGTTGTGGGCACAGGGACCTCAGGGATGGGGCAGAAACCCCAGAGTATGAGGGCATGGTGCCCCCCTTCACACACAGGAGAGCTGTTTAGGGTGTCTCTGTTTATGGGCAGTGGGGGCATTGCCCTTGAATTCACCAGCTATTAATTTTTGCTTTTACATTTCTCCCATTTCCAGTTTCTTTTCCACCTCCACTTTTTAAAAGCAAAAAAAAAAAAAAAAAAAAAAAAAAAAAGTGTGGTGGTGGAGAATAAAGACTAAAGGATCTTCTCTACCTTTTCAAAACTCCAGGGGGGAGGAGACCAGAGGCAGGACAGACAGACCTCTGGGTGGGGTAAGAGAGTGGTTGGGAGACTCAAGGGATCTCTTGGATCCTGGGATCTGTGCCATCTTGGGAAGAGTGGCATTGCCAGGTGGGTGGATTGGGGTCTGGACGGGGTCCCACAGGTGGTGGGGAGCCTATAGGGAGGATCTGGGTGTTCAGGAGCCATAGGGAGTGGGGATGGTGCAGACAGTGTTGGCAAGAGGGCCAGCTCAGAGAGGCTGGCAGCTCAGACAGGTGGTGTGGGGAGCACTGGAGTTTGCAGACCCCACTGAGGGGTTAGGGGTCTGCTCACTCAGCAATAAACAACTGTTTCACATCAAATCCTAAATATACCACTACAAAGTGAGAGTTACTGCCACTTAGTGTCCTTCCTGACGCCGTGCGGCTGCGGGGGTAGGCGGTAGATGGTCCAGGGGGCGTACTGAACTGGGGGGAGTGCGACCAATGTCTGGAAACAAACCTCCAAGTGGGATGAGGATTGAAAAATCATCTTTATTACTCTTGTAAGGGATTTGGGATTCTCCAGCTTTTCCCCCCGACCCCACAATCTCAGCTTCCACTGTATCCATCTGGGAGCACAGATGAAGCCATTGGTCAGTTACTAGACAGCTCGCAGGCCTCTGGTGGGAGGAGGGAGAAAAGGAGAGGATGGAAAGGAAGAAGACCCAGGGAGAGAACAAGACTGTGGTAATGGGATGAGGAAGAACATAATCCCTCATTTCCTCATGTCAGAGAAGGGTCTCTGAGACCTTTTCCCTGCAGACATCTGTCCCCAACTGACTCTCTGCCCCCTTTATCCACTGCCAACTCAGAAACTTCTGAGTAGCCCCAACCCCATCCTGGCTCCCTCTGGTGCCATCACAGTCTTTGACACAAATGGAGGTGTCAGCACAGCCAGTCTGATGATGTCAGCCTTTGGCCATGCCCTCTAGTGACATCATTTGAGTCCCTTTCACCCAACACTTGCAGAAGACATGGTGAGTCCTAGTTGTCTGTGAGACTTTACCCCCTCACCTTGATTCCTGGGAGTCAGTAAGAAGGCCTTAAAGTCCAGGCAGGAGGTCAGGGACTGGAACTCCTCCACACACTTCTCAGGAGGGTGTGGTGAGCGATCTGGAAGGGCAGCGATCCCTCACCAGGGATCTCATGGAAGCACCCAGCCCTTTCTGGGATGACATTACAGGGCCCAGGGAAGGGAGCTCTCCTGCGGGCATAGCCCCGTGTTTCCCCCCAACCCTCCCTGCTTGGCACCCCCACTCACTGTAGAGGAGGAAGCGCTGGTAACCCTGGCCTGTCTCTTTCAGCATGATTCCACCTGGGCATGTGCTAGAGAAGAGCTTGGTCTTCATGTCAGGGCGGCCTGTGGGTGGGCGGAGGGAAATGTGAGAACAGAGATGCAAAACCAAGTGAGCGCAGCGGGGCTTGGGGAGAATGAGGGCTGGAGAGAACCAACCTTCTGTTCTGAGATCTGTGTTTCCCTCAGACAGGCGGTAGATCCATTTCCGGGGCACACAGAGCCCATTTTTCCTGTAGAGGTGGTGGTGGCAAGGAGGAAAGACTGAGTGACATCTCAACCACTCAGTACCAGCTTCTACCTTTATCTTATTGTTTTTATTTATTTATTTTTTTGTGGCCACACCTGCAGCATATGGAAGTTCCCAGGCTAGGGACTGAGTCCAAGCCACAGCTGCTACTTAGGCCACAGCTGTGCCAACTCCAGATCCTTACCCTACTATGCTGAGCCAGGGATCACACCTTTGCCCCTGCAGTGACTCAAGCTGCTGCTCAGATTCTTAACCCACTCTGCCACAGCGGGAACTCCTATTCCATCTTCTTTTTTTGGTCTTTTGTCTTTTTAGGGCCACACCCATGGCACATGGAGGTTCCCCGGCTAAGGGTCAAATCTGAGCTACAGCCGCCAGCCTACGCCACAGCCACAGCAACGCAGGATCTGACCCACATCTGCAAGCTAAACCACAGCTCACAGAAATGCCGGATCCTTAACCCACTGAGCAAGGCCAGGGATTGAACCCATGTCCTCACGGATGCTAGTCAGGTTCATTAACCACTGAGCCACAATGGGAACTCCTTATTTCTTCTTGAAGCCCAGGTCCCCTTGGGTTTCAAGCTAAGGTATGGTTAGATACATCTCTCTCCAGAGGGAAGCTAATGAAGCTGTTGAACTCAGTGAGCTAAGGAATAATGGATATGCCAAAGAGCCCAGCTCTTTGTGGGAGAGCATTCATACTTTGGGCAGATTGCACCTCTGCCTCCTCACCACTCACGTGCGGATGGTAGCTCGAAGCTGGAGCTGCATGGGAACAGAGCCTGCAGCCATGTTGAAGACAATGTTGTCCACAGGGTCAAAAGTCGCCAACTCCTCCTTGGTTGGAGCTGCCCCTGCGATAAAGTACCACTGGCCCAGGTGGGGCTCTGGGAACTGGAGATGAGGGGAGCAGAAGGTGGGTCTCACTACAGAATCCATCCAACCTCTTCATCAGTCAGGATGGCAATACTTAGGGCTGCCTTTTTCCAATTTGGGGGGGGGGGGTCAGATCCATTCAGTGACTTTTCTTCTTTGTCCCTCCTCAGTAAACCCCACCCCCCAATTCTACCTTGTCTTCCCATTGATGGCCACAGTACTAATGTTTTTTCAATGTTCTTGCTTTCATCACAACACTCACACCCTCTTCCTCCCTTCCTTTCTAGTCATTCTAAGCCACTCACCCTCTTCCCTCGGAGCCACCCCACCACTGCCCCCTGCAAAGCTTCCCAAATTCTTAGTTCATACCTCTTTCCCATCCACTCCTCCAGTTGTCAGTTGACTGTGCTCAGGGCACTGGTAGATGGAGTTAAGGAGAATGCCATAGAGGTAGAGTAGAGCTGCCCAAATCTGGTGGAACATCTTCAGGCAAGAGGGAACTGGTGCTCCGCGTGGAGTGGCTGGTGCCTTAACTGTTCTCCCCCACTAGCTGCTCAGTCCACTATGCTTCCAGCCCCCTTGCCTCGACCCTTGACCCTTTCACCTGCTAATGAGTAACTTCAACCTTGTTTTCCACCCCAAGCCTGGATTACTAACAGTGTTTGGGCTTTCCTCCCCCTCTTCTAAATGCAGCCACTCCACAATACATCGTGGCATATCTAGGGTCTCTGAGGAGTTATAAGGAGAGCTGAGCCCTCCAGTAGAAGCTTGTGCTGTTTCAACCCACATCTGAGCTGGCTATTTGCTGGGCTGTGCAGTATTGAAGAGTCGGATTTGAGTCTTTCATCCATTCACTTAGCAAACTATTTTTGAGTTCCATCTGCTTGTCAGGAACTGGCTAAGCCCTGGGAACATAAAAATGAGTAAGACACAGTCCCTGGCCTTAAAGATGTCAGTCTAAGGAAAACTAGATATCTAAACAAATTATTGCAGTACAATCTGGTAAGTGCTTTAGAACAGGTGTGAACTGGGTGCTGGAGCATGGTGGATGGGAGGCTTTCTCTCTTAAGTTATTATTGGGGAAACAATATTATGCCCCCCCCAAAGTTTGCTGACACATTAATTCATTCACTCACTGTTTATTACTACAGGTAAGAGGCCACATAATCTAGTGCTTAAAAAGAATGGACAGTGGTGTCAGACAGAGTGGGTCCAAACTCTAATTTCTGTTACTTATAGATCTTTGACAATTTTGTTAATCTTTATGCCTGTTTTTTATCTGTAAATTGAGCAAATCATTAATCTTATAGGATTAAAAGAGCTAATGCAGATAAAGCCCTTAGCGAAGGCCTGCACATTCTAAGTCCAAAGTAAACATTCGCTATAATTAATAGTAATGTTTGTAAAGCACTTTATAGTCTCTGGGGGGGAATTAAGTTCTCAAATAATAAGAGGCAAGGAAAGAATCGTCAAGAGGCAGTCATTGGGTAGTGCCAAGTGTCATATATAAAAGCCTTTCCACATCTGAGCTAGTTATTACAATGAGAGCAGTTAATGAGACTTCTTTTATAGATTATTTATAACCCATGGACTGCTATAGGCTTGTGATTTGGTTAAAAGAACAAAATTTGGGTGGGTATATGACGGTTCATTACACTGTTTGGGGTAATGTTTCACATTTTTTATAATAAAAAATTAGACACAAGTTATTGGGGGAGTAAAGTATAACTGCTTGGGAGTCTGGTAGGCCTGGATTTGGTCGGTTCTGCCACTTACATTCCCCTAGGAGCACTCACCAATAAAACGTGTGTAATAACTAGCTCAGATTTTGAAAAGCTTTTATGTATGACAATATGTGAAACCCTCAGCAAACTGGCTGACATAGACTAGGCGCTCACTAAACAGGTCCTCCTTATAACTCTTAACTCAAACAGTACTGAGATGGGTATAATATGAAGCCCAGAAAGGTTGGGCACTGGAGACAGGGACCTCGGCAGCACCGCGGAAACGAGGCCCTTGCCCAAGGGGCGGGGGGAAGGGGGGAGAGCAGAGGGGACGGTAACCCCCCAGACCTCAGGCCTGCAGAAGCCATTAGGCGGCCCTTTCAATTCCCCAAGGTTAGAGTCTTGCGTTTCAGTCCAGTCTGACTCCATTTGCTCCCAATTCCCAATCTCGGAGGCGTCCTTTTTTATAAACAAACGTCCTGAAAGGTAGTAAATCCTCAACCTTTCCAAAACATGATAATGTCCCCCCGCGGCCGCACACCGCGGGAAGGAACATGGCGCCCACGCTCCACAAAACGCCCACGGGCAAAACCGAGGTCAGGCCCACCGAGGTCAGGCCCAACGACGCCACCGCAGGAAAGTCAGCTCGAGAACCACCTCCAACCGCCTATGGAAAGGGTGACTTCCGGAGGCGCCGAAGGAGCGGCGCAGCGAGAGCGATTGTGAGAGGCTGACAGAATTCTAGGTGGCCTGGTCAGTGCCGCCTCAACTTCTCTGCAGGCCAAAACTTTAACGTAAATTAGCGAGGCACAACTCTCAGGCTCCAGATTCCAAACTCCATACAACTGTTCAAAACCCCCCTCGAGGCAGTCGAAGAGTCTCACTTTGTAATTTTTTTCTTCAGGCATTTATAGCGGCCACCACAACCCCCTACTGCTTAAGCGCGCGCGCACAGGAGAAATGAACAGGGCCGGAGGGGGTGGGGCGGTGCCGAAGTGTGTACGCATGCGTAGTGCGACGCACGCAGGCGCAGTGAGGTACCCCGGGAGACGGTGGCGGCGGCGGCTCTTCGGGGTGCTCGGCTCCCTCCCATCTAGGCCGGCCCCGGCCCGTCTCGCCCCCAGGAACTCAGTTTGGGGCTGATAACTTAATCTTCGTGCCCTACAAAAGTAAAGCTTGGGGACCTGGGGGAGCCGGAAGTACCGCCTCGCGATCCCCAAATACTATCGGGGAAACGGAAGTGACCGTCGGTGGCAGGTTGGGGGAGACCGGAAGTGACGGTACCGTGGGGAAGTCGGGGGCGGAGCCGCGGGTGGAGGAGTGTGAGTGGGTGTGTGTGGTGTGTGTGTGGGTGTGTGTGTGTGTGTGTGTTGGTTGCGCCGCTCTGCTAGAGCACCGAGGGAAGGTAGAAGAGGGGGGCAGTCAGCTAGCAGTTCTGGCCCCCTGTGAGTGTCCATTATCTCGAGTCCGTCGTGACTTAAGCGGGTTCGACGGGCGTGGCGTGGCGCGCGTGCGCGAAACCACTTTCTCCGCAGAGTGGCGCGACCCTCGCTCTCGCGTTGTCCCTGGGCTTGACGACTTCTCGGGCCCTTATCCTATCGCGACCGGTGATGACACTGGTCCTGTGTTTCCTTCCCTGTTTCCTAGCCAGACTGGCCCTCCTTTATTGTGATTGGCATCGTGGAGCCCCTCCCACCTCCCGTCCTCCACCTCCCTGTGCCGTCGATCTCTTGCCCTTTGTGTTTCTCTCTCTGTGCCCCGGAATCAGAAAGGGGCTGGGGGCGGGTGTGAGAGTGTGTGCTTGTGTGAGAGAAACTCTTCAGGTGTGGGGGCGGAGTCTCTGGCCGGGGTGGCTTCCGGGTATATAAAAATCTGCTCTGGGCGACAGCGGGCCTCCCTCCCTCCATTCTTCCTTAGAGAGCTGTCGGCCATGGAGCCCAATGATAGTACCAGTACCACTATGGAAGAGCCTGAAAGCCTGGAGGTGCTGGTGAAGACCCTGGACTCTCAGACCCGGACCTTTATTGTGGGGGCCCAGGTGAGACCCCAGTACTTCTGGAAGACACCTATTAACTCTTTTTGTAGGTTCCTTTTTCTGAGATAAGAGTCTTATCTTCTGGTCTTCTGATTTTCTTTCATTGATTTTTTTTTGTTAATATTGTAGCCAGAACGTTTGGTGTATGCTTTCTGTTGTGTGAGGCAGATTTTCTTCTGCTTTCTTTTACCTCAGTAAAACTCAATGTAGAAGGAAAGAAGGAAGGAGGAATCTCTGCCAACATCATGAGTGAACCCCAGCTCAAAGGGACAGACATGGTTCCTGTCCTTTGAACAGAACCTAAAATGCAAGTGTGTCTTAAGAAGAAAAATTGGCAAGGCCTGTACTGTGTTTTTAAAGAATAGAATTGGGGTCCTTTAATGCAGGTGGAGTCCTAATAGAATGTTGAGTGGAATTACTGATATTTATGATGTAATTTGAATCTTTTGAGTTTGATGTCATGGACACAGCTGTCTGTGGCATTACTTCTCTAATAGTTGTAGAAAAGATCATGAGGGGGTTGACCCATAGTTTTAAAACATGTATTTAGGGAAACTCTATAGGCTTTTGTGATTGGGTATGTAAATAGTTTGGTACTTCCCAAGTGGAGTTAGTTGTCTAGTTAGGAAAAATGTTTTTCCGTTTTGCTCCTTTTTCTTTTTTCTTGCTTGAGTCTTCTTTCCTTAACTAGATTCTTCACCACGGTGTCTTTGTCATTGTTTTATCTTTGAGAGTACAGAGTTGTATCATTTTGTGCTTGAGGAGGGGGTCACTGGTATCTTTAGACAGACACATTCTTTTGGAAGTCAAGGACAGAAGGGAATGTCCATGGGCTTTTCTCTTTATCAGCCCTGTAATTTTTCTCTTAGGTCCATAACCTGGAGTTTTATATGTTTAATGTCTGTGTTTTGACAAATGTTGCCTTAGTTCAGGGCTTTGCACAATGATTACCTCACAATTAAGACAAATTGGGAGTTCCCGTTGTGGCTCAGCAGCCTATGAACCAGACTAGTATCCATGAGGATGAGGGTTCAATCCCTGGCCTGGCTCAGTGGGTTAAGGATCTGGCGTTGCCGTTGCCGTGAGCTGTAGTGTAGGTCACAGATCCAGCTTGTATCCAGCATGGCTGTGGCTGTGGCTGTGGCTGTGGCCAGAAGCTGCAACTCCGATGCCACCCCTAACCCGGGAACTTCCATATGCTGTGAGTGCGGTCCTAAAAGGAAAAAAAAAGATGAAGAAAATTTAAAAAAAAAAAAAACCAGACAGATTGGTAGTGATTTGATGATGGGATGGTTTTTACCCCTCACAGGTCAGTTGTCCCTTCTCCGTCCTTTTTTTTTTTCCATTCCGTGATTCTTATTCATGTCTCCTCTTCCTTATAGATGAATGTAAAGGAGTTTAAGGAGCACATTGCTGCCTCTGTCAGCATCCCTTCTGAGAAACAACGGCTTATCTACCAGGGCCGTGTTCTGCAGGATGATAAGAAGCTCCAGGAATACAGTAAGGGGGCGGGGGAGGCAGTTCAGAGGATGAGGCTGCTGTCCAGAGTGATGGGCTGAGGCCATGGGTTTACCTGATCATATGTTTTTGTGTGTATCTTGTTTGTTTGTTTTTCTGCAGATGTTGGAGGAAAAGTTATCCACCTTGTGGAACGGGCTCCTCCTCAGACTCAGCTCCCTTCAGGGGCATCTTCTGGAACAGGGTCTGCCTCAGCCACCCATGGTGGGGGACCCCCACCTGGTACTCGGGGGCCTGGGGCCTCCGTGCATGACCGGAATGCCAACAGCTATGTCATGGTTGGAACCTTCAATCTTCCGGTAAGCTTGTGTTCCACATGGGAGGGTTTTTGTGAGGGAGGGTAGTTTTGGTTGTGGTAGCAGCCAAGAGCTCCTAAGACAGGTGTGTCTGTCTCTAGAGGGGGTTTGGAAGATCCTGTGGTCTGATAATGGCCTCTTCTGTGAGGAGATAGGGGGTGGGCTCCAGAGAAGCAGTTGGAAGTGTGGGGGCCTTAGTATTTGGCTTCTCCCAGAGCAACTTCCCTTACCCTTTCCCCAGAGTGACGGCTCTGCTGTGGATGTTCACATCAACATGGAACAGGCCCCGATTCAGGTATCATGGGGCCTGGGAGGGTCAGGGAAGGGGATCTGGGAGAAGGAGGCCATGAGGTGGGTGGGGGGGTCTGGCTGAGGAGAT
This sequence comes from Sus scrofa, assembly GCF_054392235.1. Lineage (NCBI taxonomy): Eukaryota > Metazoa > Chordata > Mammalia > Artiodactyla > Suidae > Sus > Sus scrofa. Next base: position 27,977,126 of record NC_139389.1, on the reverse strand, counting down.
AGCTGGGACCTGGTTTAATAGGCGGTGGAGCTCATGGCTTTATCTCAGATCTGCCCTGATTTTTCGTCTCTTGCGGTAGAGTGAGCCCCGAGTCCGGCTGGTGATGGCTCAGCACATGATCAGGGACATACAGACCTTACTGTCCCGGATGGAGGTAAGCGGGCAAGGCTTTCTGTCTGTCTCCCCCAGCCTCCCAGCCTTTTCTCTCAGCCTAGGGATGAGGGCGTGACTGGCCCTCGCTTCCTAATCGAGTCTCTTCTCTGTGACCTTCATTCTCTCGGGCAGAAAAAGTATTTTTGCGAGGCTGTCTCGATTCTGCTGATCCTTTTAAGTGCCTGGTATCTGGATCATTTGTTGCAGAGTCGTCAGAGGACTTTCACAGCAGCTCTTTTCAATTAAAGATTCCATGCTTTTGGAGTTCCTGTCGTGGCTCAGTGGTTAACGAATCCAACTAGGAACCATGAGGTTGCCGGTTCGATCCCTGGCCTTGCTCAATGGGTTAAGGATCCGGTGTTGCCGTGAGCTGTGGTGTAGGTTGCAGACGCAGCTCGGATCCTGTGTTGCTGTGGCTCTGGTGTAGGCCGGCGGCTACAGCTCCGATTCAACCCCTAGCCTGGGAACCTCCATATGCCACGGGAGCAGCCCAAGAAATGGCAAAAAGACAAAAAAAAAAAAAAGATTCTATGCTTTTGTGTTTGTAAATCATCATACTTGACACTGGGATAGCCTAACTTTATTAGTTTGTGTTGTGCCTGCAACCAGTGATGCCTTCTCCTCGTGGAGGTTAGGAAACACCACTGCTGCTTTTTGTTAGCAACTTGTTTATGAGCAATACAGATATTTATCACTTGCGTAGTCTGTCTGTGTCTTACACTGGTCACTGGGGAGTCAGTCAGACAGGTGCAGAGCTCTGGCTTCAGGGAACCTAGCTAGTCAGTGCAATTTCTCCACTCCATCTGCTTTGACCTGAGTAATCCTCTGCCACGGTCTCATCCTGTCTTGGGTGTCCTTGTCCTGACTCTCCCCTGACCTTCAGTGCCGCGGGGGGTCCCAAGCACAGCACAGTCAGCCACCCTCGCAGATGCCAACTGTCGCCCCGGAGCCGGTAGCCTTGAGCTCTCAAACATCAGAATCCGTCGAAAGCGAAGTGCCTCCCCGGGAGCCCATGGCGGCAGAAGAAGTGGAGGAGCGGGCCTCTGCCCAGAGCCCGGGGCTCAGTCCTTCTGGCCCAGCCCCAGCGGGCCCAACACCTGCGCCAGAGACAAATGCACCCAAGTGAGAGCCTGCAGTGGGGGGCCCTTGGGGTGGGCGTGGGGTGGGGATGCTGAGTGACCCATGAGGTCCGGGGAAGGTCTGGTGGGAGAGAAAGTGTTGCTTGGAGGCCTTCCTTGTAGATGAGTGTTGGGGGCAGGGAGGGGCTCCGGAGGAGGTGAACGAGGTTAGGACTGGCTGCTGAGCCAGGAGCACTGCTCTCCCTGGGGCAGGGACTTCCGAATGGGGCTTCCTGAGCCCGATTAAGATTCTCTCCCCTGGGTTCACACCGGCCCTGTCTGTTCATTAGAGTTCATCTTTTTGCTGTCATGGGTGCAGGTTGTGGGGTGCACGGGCTGACGGTAGTTTATGTTCCTCTCCCCGTCTTCCCTGGGTGGGGTTAAAGAGCAGAAGCTCTGCTGGTTCGGGGACGGATTGGGCCAGGAGCCTGGGAGGCTGGGAAAAGAGAGGGCAGATGTGGTGAGGTTGGGAATCTGAGCGGAGCCCTGGCTCCCCGCCTCTTGGGGGTTACCCACAGCCACCCTTCCCCTGCGGAGTACGTCGAGGTGCTTCAGGAGCTCCAGCGGCTTGAGAGCCGCCTCCAGCCCTTCCTGCAGCGCTACTATGAGGTTCTGGGCGCCGCTGCCACCACGGACTACAACAACAACGTGAGGACCCCCCCCCCAACCCCGCGCTGTGCTCCCCAGATGGAGCAGAGTGGGGTGCACATCTCCCCTTCCTCCCTCAAAGACAGTGTCTTTGACAGAACAGTTTTTGTCTAGATTTGGAGATAAGTTGGTGCTCTTCTCCTGCCTGACAGAGAGCGTGATGCTCTTGATGATAGCCGCTGGCTCTGGGCCCTCTTGATCCCCTAAGTGAGTCACTTAGGAAGTTTTTTATAAAGTAAGGGCGGTTAGCGGACGATGACTTACTGATTCATTATGGGACTGACTTTAATAGGGAATTACAGGCACAGAATAGAGTGTACTTGCAAAGATTCGGTCTGTATAGAATCTCCCGAGGCTGTACCAGCAGGTGGAGAAGACATGACGGTCTTGAGAAGATGGGGTTTTTCTTAGCGAGGTGGAGTCCAGCCTGATGCTTTCTGCCTTTCTGTGTTTGGCCCCCGGGGAACACAGCAAGAGGGCCGCGAAGAGGACCAGCGCTTGATCAACTTGGTGGGAGAGAGCCTGCGGCTGCTGGGCAACACCTTTGTGGCGCTGTCTGACCTGCGCTGCAACCTGGCCTGTGCGCCGCCTCGGCACCTGCATGTGGTCCGGCCCATGTCTCACTACACCACCCCCATGGTGCTCCAGCAGGCAGCCATCCCCATCCAGGTGGGTCACGGGGAGCCTGAGGGAGAGGAGGGCTATTGGTGGGATGACCCAGGGCAGCTGTCCGGCTTGAAGGAGTTTAGAAGGGGAGCAGACTTGGGAAACATGGGGTGTCGTGGGATGGAGGAGGCTTTAGGAGTAGAGCGTTGGGTGCTCCAAGTTAGGCTCTGGTGTTTTTCTCACTTCTGCCCCATCTCTCCGTGTCCTCCAGATCAACGTGGGGACCACTGTGACCATGACGGGGAATGGGACTCGCCCCCCCCCAACTCCCAACGCGGAGGCACCTCCCCCTGGTCCTGGGCAGGCCTCATCCCTTGCTCCCTCTTCTACCACCGTCGAGTCTTCAACTGAGGGGGCTCCCCCACCAGGGCCGGCTCCCCCCCCGGCCGCCAGCCACCCGAGGGTCATCCGGATTTCCCACCAGAGCGTGGAACCCGTGGTTATGATGCACATGAACATACAAGGTGAGTTAGGAACTGTCGCTGGCGGAGAGGAGCAGTGTGATGGGGGAGGCGGGCTAGGTGCTGAGGCGCAAGGGAACCGGGGTGGGGAAGGAAGAGGCCAGGGCGGGTGGTGGCTGCAGAGGGACCAGCCACAGCTCTCGCAGTTGGCATGCGTGGGGAGGGGCAGGAAGAACTGCTGGTCCTTGAAGAGCTGTCTACGTGGCGAAGGGAGCGCCTCCTCCCTGTCTGGATGGAGCGAAAGGCAGGCTTTCTGGTCGGGGGAGTGGAGGCCTGAGGCTCTCTGGTCTCAGGAGGATGCAGTTAGGCCCTGGCCTCGCCTCTCTCAGGGTCACTCTCTGTCTCCCTCCCAGATTCTGGCACACAGCCCGGTGGAGTTCCGAGCGCCCCCACTGGCCCCCTAGGACCCACTGGTCATGGCCAGACCCTGGGTAAGAGAGGGCATCAGAGCAGGCTGAGCTCCGGGCAGAGAGGGGTAGGGCCAAGTGGGTGGGTTGAAGGGGGTCCAGGTTCAAGGTTACATCAGACCCGCCCCCCAGGCTCCACCCTCATCCAGCTGCCCTCCCTGCCCCCTGAGTTCATGCACGCCGTCGCCCACCAGATCACTCATCAGGCCATGGTGGCAGCTGTTGCCTCTGCGGCCGCAGGTAATGAATGACCTGAAAGGGGAAGCCTGGGAGGTGGGGCCTGGTCCAACATGGTGGGCATCGTTGGCTGGCGGGCAAGGGCGCGGTCCTCAGCTCTCTTCAGTCTCTCCTCTCTGCCACCCACAGGACAGCAGGTGCCAGGCTTCCCGACAGCTCCGACCCGGGTGGTGATTGCCCGGCCCACCCCTCCGCAGTCTCGGCCTTCCCATCCTGGGGGGCCCCCAGTCTCGGGGGCTCTGGTGAGTAGGGTTGGGGGAGTTCTGACGGGGAAGAGGGTGGACGGCAAATCCCGTGCGGTGGGTGGTGCATGGAGAGGCCAAGACTGAAAGCTGCCCTTCTCTCCCTCAGCCGGGCGCTGGTCTAGGCACCAACGCCTCTTTAGCCCAGATGGTGAGCGGCCTCGTGGGGCAGCTTCTCATGCAGCCTGTGCTTGTGGGTGAGTCCTCGTTCTTACCCAGCGGCAATGTAATGGCGAAGGGCAGAAATTTCCACAGCTCTGAAGTCCACGCTCCCTCTCTGGTCTCTCTGGCGCCTTCCCAGTTCTCGCCACGTTCCTCTGTCCTTGGTGTTCCTCCCGGGAAGACCAGGATGGAGCTGCTGGGGTGTCCTGTTCTTTAGTTTTCAGCTTTCTCTTGGTCCCAACAGCTCAGGGGACCCCAGGAATGGCTCCGCCTCCAGCCCCTGCCACCGCGTCAGCCAGTGCCGGCACCACCAACACAGCCACCACAGCTGGCCCTGCCCCCGGGGGGCCGGCCCAGCCTCCGCCCCCTCAGCCCTCTGCCTCTGATCTTCAGTTCTCTCAGCTCCTGGGCAACCTGCTGGGGCCTGCAGGGCCGGGGGCTGGAGGCCCTGGCATGACTTCTCCCACCATCACCGTGGCGATGCCTGGTGTCCCTGCCTTTCTCCAGGGCATGACTGACTTCTTGCAGGTGAGTGGCTGGCGTCCTCACTTCACCCTTCCTCTTCCTGAGCCCACCTGTGCACTGTTGTTCTGTTGCCATTTATATCACCACTGGGAAGGAACCCGGGAACTTACTGATGCAGAACCCTCTGTTTTATTTACTTGTGTGCTTTTTAAGGCCGCATCTGTGGCATATGGAGCTTCCCAGGCTAGGGGCCAAATTGGAGCTGCAGCTGCCAGCCTACACCGCAGTTCACGGCAACACCAGACCCTTAACCCACTGAGCAAGGCCAGGGATCGAACCCGCGTCCTCATGGATGCTAGTAGAATTCGTTTCTGCTCTGCCACGATGGGAAATCCCAGAACCCTGTGCTTTGGAGATGAGGAGAGGGAGGCTTAGAGAAGCATAGTCACGTGTCATGCTTTTTGATCTGGCCTGTTCTGACTGTTTTGGAGGCGCAAAGACTGGAGTAGAGCTCCCCATCTTCCAGACCCCGTTGTGCCTTCCTGATGGCATTTTGTGTCCTTGTGCCCATTCTCACTTATCTTCTGTTCTTTGTTCCTTTTCTGTTGGCCAGGCAACCCAAACGGCCGCTCCACCCGCTCCGCCACCTCCACCCCCGCCCCCACCTCCAGCCCCAGAACAGCAGACGGCACCTCCACCAGGGTCCCCTCCTGGTGGCGCAGGGAGTCCCGGTGGCCTGGGTCCGGAGAGCCTGCCGCTGGAGTTTTTTACCTCGGTGGTGCAGGGTGTGCTCAGCTCCCTGCTGGGCTCCCTGGGGGCTCGGGCTGGCAGCAGTGAGAGTATCGCTGCTTTCATACAACGCCTTAGTGGATCCAGCAACATCTTCGAGCCTGGGGCTGATGGGGCCCTCGGTGAGCAGACGGGGTGCCTTGGTCTTCTCTGGGGAGGGGCAGCCAGGGGAAGGTAGATGGCGTTTGTTCAGGGGTATTTCCGAGGCGGGATGGGGTCAATGGGCTGGCGGGTTGGCCGGGTGGTAAAGGTCACGGCTAACTTCTGCCCCTGTCCCTAGGATTCTTTGGGGCCCTGCTCTCTCTTCTGTGCCAGAACTTTTCCATGGTGGACGTGGTGATGCTTCTCCATGGGCATTTCCAGCCACTGCAGCGGCTCCAGCCCCAGCTGCGATCCTTCTTCCACCAGCACTACCTGGGCGGCCAGGAGCCCACACCTGGTAACATCCGGGTAAATGAAGCCTTGGGCCCAGAGCTGTCCTTCTCCTCACCTTCAGTTCCATCTTCCTAACTTTATCTGTGGCCTGAAGCTACCGCTGCCCCAGCCAAAGCCCAAGCCCTGGGCTTGCAGTGGGGGGGTGGGGGGGCACGGTCTCGAGGGGTGGGGCTTCGTTCTAAACCTGTGCTCTTTCCTCCATAATAGACGGCAACCCACACGTTGATCACAGGGCTGGAGGAATACGTGCGGGAGAGTTTTGTGAGTAACCCTTTCCCATCCCTTCCTGGGCTCTGGTCAGCCTAGCTGCTATTCCAGCTGTTTCCTCCATGCCTCCCAGTCTCTCAGGGTTTCTGATTTGGGGGTCTCTGTGTGTCTTGTCTGTCAGTCTTTGGTGCAAGTTCAGCCAGGTGTGGATATCATCCGAACAAACCTGGAATTTCTCCAAGAGCAATTTAATAGCATTGCTGCTCACGTGATGCACTGCACAGGTCAGGGACTGGCTCGCCCAGGGTGAGGTGGGCATGTCGGATGTGCAGGGCTGTCCGGTGCCAGCATTCCTTCCTAATGTCTTACCGCAGACAGTGGGTTTGGGGCCCGTTTGCTGGAGTTGTGTAACCAGGGCCTGTTTGAATGCCTGGCTCTGAACCTGCACTGCTTGGGGGGACAGCAGATGGAGCTCGCAGCTGTTATCAATGGCCGAATTGTAAGTATCACCCAGCCTTCTGTTTCCTCGGGTTTCCTTTCTCTTTGGGTTCCTACAGTTTTCATTTTTTCCCCTCCAAACTGCCTTGATCCCTTTGAAGAGCTGGTTGAGGGTTTTGTGTTCAAGTCTGCTTTGTGGCCCACAGCGTCGCATGTCTCGTGGAGTGAATCCGTCCTTGGTGAGCTGGCTGACCACTATGATGGGGCTGAGGCTTCAGGTGGTACTGGAGCACATGCCTGTAGGGCCCGATGCCATCCTCAGATACGTCCGCAGGGTTGGTGATCCCCCCCAGGTAAGGGACCTGATGGGCTCTGGGGTCGGGGGACTTGGGGGAACTGGCGAGATCTGAGAGGGCTTTTTGGGTTGTTCCCTTTTCTGTCTACTTCCACAGCCACTTCCTGAGGAGCCAATGGAAGTGCAGGGATCAGAGAGAACTTCCCCTGAGCCTCAGGTACCAGGGAGAGCCTGAGGAGCCAGATAACGTGGCGTGGAGGGCTGGGGCGGAAGGGCTGGAGGCCGAGCATTCTGAAGCCTGGATCTCCCTGCTGTCTGACTCCCAGCGGGAGAACGCTTCCCCAGCCCCCGGAACAACAGCAGAAGAGGCCATGTCCCGAGGTCCACCTCCTGCTCCTGAGGGGGGCTCCCGAGACGAACAGGATGGAGCTGCAGCCGAGACAGAACCTTGGGCGGCTGCAGTCCCCCCAGTGAGTGTCAGGCGGTGATCCGGTGGGTGGAGGCAGCTGAAAATTGTGGGAATTGCTACTTCCTCGTCATCTTTTCCTCCCCAGGAATGGGTCCCTATTATCCAGCAGGACATTCAGAGCCAGCGGAAGGTGAAACCGCAGCCCCCCCTGAGCGATGCCTACCTCAGTGGTATGCCTGCCAAGAGACGCAAGGTTGGTTTGCCTCTTCCCTGAGGAGCCCTCTTTATCCGAATTCCCATATTGTGCTTAGAATCAAACTAATTCGAGCTGGCAAGAATTCTTCCTAGTTCAGTCCCCTCATTTAATTGACGAGGAGACGTTTCTGGGACTCAGACTTGCTCCCCGTTGTTGCGCCACACCTTGGCATGAGCAGTCCTGTCGTCCCTCTGTTGCTGGATCCCCGGGTGACCAGGGCCCGTCTTCCTTAAGGTGGGCTTCCTCTTGTGGACTAGCTGGCTGCGAATGCTGGATGGCTTGACCCATCTTGCCCCTCTTTTTTCAAAGACCAAGTCCAGCACGTTCAAATGCTAGTTTTGGCCAGAGCCAAAACAAACTTAGGAAGGCATTTCTGTTGTCCCACCTGCATGTGGATTATTTCCCTTCTCTCCGCTAGCATGGAGACTCAGTGGTTGACTCATGGAAAGGGTGAGCTGGGTGGTGGCATTGGATCTGACGTTGATCCTCTTTTCCCTCTCAACCCCCTGTCCCCCAGACGATGCAGGGTGAGGGCCCCCAGCTGCTTCTCTCAGAGGCCGTGAGCCGTGCAGCTAAGGCAGCCGGAGCTCGGCCCCTGACGAGCCCCGAGAGCCTGAGCCGGGACCTGGAGGCACCAGAGGTTCAGGAGAGCTACAGGCAGCAGGTGCCCCCACCTTGAAGCAGCATAGGGATGGTCTAGTGGGAGGGGTTGGGCTAGGGTCGGTCCCTCTGGATCCCTTCAGAGGCGGCCAGTCCGGGGCTGCCACTTGATGGTTTTAAAGTGCTTTCTCCTAGTGGCATCTGGAAGGCTCAGTGACGCCACATTGGGCTACCGGACAGTGTGGCACTGGTGGGGACGTGTTAGCTCCTGAGGGGTGGCTTTGTGTGCTTGCTGGGATTCTAGGGCTTGGCCAGTACCCCTCCAACCTGCTTTGCTCTCTCTTTCTCTCTCTCTCTAGCTCCGAGCTGATATACAAAAGCGACTGCAGGAAGACCCCAACTACAGTCCCCAGCGCTTCCCTAATGCCCACAGGGCCTTTGCTGAAGATCCCTAGTTGTTTGCTCCATGGCCCTCCATCATCAGGGGACCATTTCCCCCTTCTTCCTTCACAGTATTTAAGAAATAAAAAGTCAGATTTTCCTGGCTCTTTTGTCTCTAAATTTGTTTTCATTAAGTAGTAATTCCCAGGAACCTGGCTGCATTAAACAGCTTTTAACATCTCACCATGAGCAGATATACAGTGTTTTTACTTTTTGTGCAGCACAATTCTAAACTGTGCAAGCCTGTTTTGAGGTAGTCCATTTTCAAGGAACACTTGTGCAAAACCGTTTTGCATGTTAAGTGAAAGAAACCTACTGCACCTGCATGCTTTCAGGCTCGGTAAAAACAATTTCTAAGCAGCTGCAGACCTAAATAGCTTGAACACTGGGTCTGTGACAGCTATAAAGGCACTTCCTGTTTGTGGACAGGACCAGAGTCACATGTGGCTGCAGATTCATGTTACTCCCTTTCAGGTGCAGTTGCCACCCCGTCCCCCTTTTAGCTAGTGCTGGACAAATTGAATAGGACAGAAACCGAACGCCAGGTCATAAGCTTTTTAGCATCTGCCCAGACCTCTTGGAACACTGGCTCAGGGACATAAAAGGCAGTGACTCAGTATCTTGCTGGAGAAGCCATGTTGAGACACTGGTTGACAGTTTATGGAGTTCTACCTCTCAGATGTCCCACCACAGCCCCAGATGTGTGAGCAAAGCCCTATAGGACCGGCCCAGCTGGGCATAAGCAGATTTGCCCAGGGAACCCCAACTCTAAAATCCCTGGCCCACAAAACTAAAACTTTGGGGTAGTCCGTCATAAGAGATCACTGAAGCAAGTCACAGTTCCTTGACCAAAACCACTCCACAGATTAGCTGGCATTGAATGATGACACAAGACTGCAACCAACCAACCCATCCCCAAAATCATTTTGGAAATATTTTTTTAATTCTTTTATTCTTCTTTTTTAACAAAGGGCCCCAGGGACAGGGGACCAGGGGAGTGGGGAGGAAGGGGAGCAAGGCCCCAGCCCCACAACCCTTCCCCTCCTGCCCCTTTCCCCCTTATATATTTATAATCTATATACAAGCCCCGGGGGGTGGGGGGCAAAGGGAACTCCCTCAGCGGGGTGGGGGCAACCCAGGCTCCTTGTCCCCTCGGGACCCGGGCTCCTCTGCCCTTCGGGATGGCCCTTCTCGAGATGGTGGCCCTGTCCGCTCCCAAGGCTTCGGCATCCAGCGCAGGGCATCTGGTGGGGAGGCCTGGGAGACAGGTACATGTGGAAGAGATCATATTGGGAGGTCAGGGATGGAAGGAAAGGAGCTCAGACGATAACTCAATTCAGACTTAGGACCACAGGGGTTTCTCCTTCACCTGCTGGTAGAGGTCGATGCGCTGGGTGCGGAAAACTCCACTGTAGGTGGAAGGTGGGGCCTTGAGACGGGAATTGAGGCCAGAGAAAGACCTAAAAGAGAAAGGGTATTTGAGAGAAACTTTCTCCCCCCCCACCCCTTTTAAGGCCACAGCTGCGGGAGAGGGAAATTCCCAGGCTAGGGGTCTAATCGGAGCTGTAGCTGCCAGCCTACACCACAGCCAGGGCAACACGGGATCTTAAACCCACAGAGTGAGGCCAAGAATTGAACCTACATCCTCACAGACACCATGTCAGGTTCTTAACCTGCTGAGCCACCATCAGAAATTCCTATTTGAGGCAAATCTAAGACCCATCCCTGGACCCCAAAGTCAGCTGGTCCTTGGGGATAGGCAGTCTTCATCTTCACCCCCATTTCCTTCTCTTGCCTTCCAGCTGGGGGAGTACGTGACGACCCAGGTCCCCCAAGGTTGCTGTTCAGTTTTCGGTAATCCTGGAACGGCTTTAGTTCTACAGGGTGCAGCTGAAGGAAAAAGAACAAAATTCATGAGCATCCTTGGTCTCAACCCTCTCATCTTGGGATACTGAATCCCTGCCCCCAACTTTCTGGGTTCTCGAGCTTCAATCTTGTTCCTTACCTCTGCTCGCCCCAAGCTAGGGCCAAAGGGCCTGGCCGGTGAAGGCAGCACCCGAGCAGCAGGAGCAGGCGGAGGCCGCACAGCCAGGCTGGGGGGCTGCAGAGCAGGACCCACAGGTAACAGAGAAAGGGGCGGTGGAGCAGGAGGTGGTGCTGGTGGCAGGGAGCCAAAGTTTACCACAGGCAGCTGTGAGTCCACCATGGGTAGAAGCATCTGTAATCAGAACATAGGAGTGTGTGCTGGGGGCAGGGGAATGTCAGAAAACCAGGGATAGAGTCCAAACAAGTAACAAAAGAGCTGGAGATTAGAAGGAAAATAGAATGAAGGAGGACTGGGAAGACAAAAGGTACCTGCTGGGCAGGAGCCCCCGAGGGGAGGAAACCACTCTGGCCACCAGGTTGCAGAGGAGTAGAATAAAAATCTGAGGGGGATGGCAGATCCTGGCGCACCTGTTTGGGATCGGGGAGCAATGTCAATTCCCCCAAAGCATTCTTCCCCTGACTCCTAACTCCCCAAAGCCCAGGACCCACCCACCTCTTACCTGCAGCAAGGGTGGATCTGGCAAAGGGCTAGGGCAGAAAGCTGGAGAGTAGAGGAAGGAAGGTGGAGGGAAGAGAACTCCTCCGGCTGGCAACTTCCCCAGTTCTGCTGCTTGCAGTGCTGAGAAATCCAGAAACTGGCCCTTGACGGCTACCCCAGAGAGCAGTGCTGAGGGTGGGGTTGGGCCCGGGGGCAGATATAGGGGCTGTGATCTGAAGAGAAATGGGGTAATGGGGGGAGAATGGTGTTAGGAAGCGAGTCATTTACTCCTTCAGTCTGAGTATCTCTTAAGTCCACTCGCCTCCAGATACCCTAAAAATGTTTCCCCCTTCCCTCTCCCCTGAAACACAGTTGCATTTCCTTCTGAGATCCACAGGGATCTAGGGTTACCTGTAAGGGTGCAGTGAGGGTGTCCCAGGGCGGAAGCCTCCATTGTTGGGATGCAACTGAGAGTCTATGGTTCCCCCCGAGACCTACAGGAGAGTAAAAATGGAACAACTCCTTTTTCCTGGACAAGAAGAGCGCGCCCACTCCACCCACTATAGCAAATGCAGGGAAAAAAATGACAGAAATAAGTATTTAGAAACTAGGAATTGGGAAAGCTTGATCTTAGGAGAGAGCAGGCAGAAAGGGGCTCTGGGATAGGAAATAGGACCTACCTGAGAACTGGGAGGCCCAGGGCTGCCATAGAAGACCTCAGGGTACAAGCGTTGGCCTGAGGAGCTGGGCTCTGGGCCACAGTGTGCAGAACCCAGGCTCTTGGACTGAGGCTCAGCTGAAGCAGAAGCACTGGGGAGCAGCTCCCAGTCTCGAGCGATGGGAATGGCCTGTGAAGAAAAAGCCTTGTTCAGGGCTTACTGGGCAACCTGGAGGCACAGTCACTCCCGGACACCTTTCACCAGAAGTCTGAGGCCTTCCCACCAAACCTTGCTCCCCCGCTCACCTCCGTGACTGATGCCGTTAGCTCCTTCTCTGCTTTTAAACTGTCTCCTACCACTAGGCACAAATCCGAGTCCTGTGACGATGAGACAGAGGAAACTGTCCCGTGACTCCGACGTGCATCCTCCACACCCCACTTTTAGTCCTCCTCTTCTCCCCACCCAGCCCAAGACACCTAGATTTAGCCCATGCAGACCTTGTCACTGGTGCCAAACTGGACTGGGGGACCAGGTCGATGGGCCGACCGGAGGGAGCTAGGCTCTGGGCCTCGGTCTGTACGCTGCAATCGCTCTGTGCCAATGGGCCCAGGGGGCAGAGGCTGCTCCCGTGGCAGCTCCTGGGTGGGGCGACAAGTGAGGTGGGGTTGAAGAAAGCAAACGGAAGCCCAATCAGCACGCCCAGGAAGAGAAAAGGGGAGACAAAGGGAAGGCAGAGGTCTGAGTCCCAGAAACGTTCTTATCCTTTCTTGGGCATTTACCTTTCTATCCCCATCATGGGGGGCAGGTGGCCGTCTCCTAGGAGGTTCAGAGGGTTCAGAGCCAGGTGGACCCTCACCAGGAACAGCATTCAGGGGTGAGGGGCCTCCAGGCCGCTTGGGGAGCCCGTCTGCTGCCCCCTTGAGTCCTCCATCAGGGGAACTTCGCTGGCTGCAGGGACCTGATGACACCTGAGAATCCCCACTCAGGTCCACCCCACTGTCAGACTGACTCATCTGAGAGGAGTGGAGAAGGTGTTATGTCAGAAGAGAAAGCACCCCAATATCTGACTGAGATACAACTACAGGAAAGAGATAACTAACTACATGGCAGGACGGCCCCACACTCCCAGGAACAGGCAGGGAAGTACAACCAGCACGCAACACAATCCCAGCTCGGACACCCCTCCCATTCTCACTCACCTCTGCGCCAGCCACATCTTCAAACGGACTCAGGGGTTCCATCCACGGCTCCATGGAGCCAGGCTGGTAACGCTTTCGGCCAGCGGCTGGGAAGAGCACGGACAGAACAGAAGGGAGAGAAGACGGTTGTGCGGCCCGTCCGGCTCTACGCCCTCTAACGCAGCCTTCCTCTCTGCTCAGCTTAACTCACCGGCATGTAAACGATTCCAGATGTGAGGGCTTAGGGCCTCTGTTCCTGCATCTCTGGACTCTCCCTGAGGGCCCGGGCCCTCGGGTTTAGGGCCCAAGAATCCAGAGGTGTGAGAAGATGGCAAAGATTCCTAAAGGTGAGAGAGACCAGAAGTGAAACAGGAATGAAGTGGGAACTGGAGAAAGTAAGTAGCTGGGACAAGGTGTCCTACGTGTGGGCAAAAAGGGAGACACACGGGAGACAAGCAGCAACTAAGGATTTGGGGCAAAAAACAATGACAACAGAAAAAGTGCAGAAAACATAGGCAAAAGCCTTCAAAAGTGAGAGCAATGAAGCCCAACCTCAAGCCCCATTCCTCACCTCCTGCAGCAGCTCCGGTTTTCTGGGAGGCCGTTCTCGACGTTTGGGGGGGAAGGGATTAACCCCGGCAGAGTCCTGGGGTGTTCCGCCCACCCCCCTCACCATCGGCCCCGGCTCCTCAAAGTGGGGGTCTGGGGAAAAGGGGAAATCGATCAGCATCTGCCCTGCTCTATTACTGACCCAAGTTTTCCTCCTAATCCACCTCCCAATCCTTCTACCCTAAGCAGACACCCAGCATCCAGGCTCCAAGGCCAAAGAAACTGGTCCCTCCAGCACCTGACCTTTGCTGGGCATGGAGAGCACCCCTAGCCCCTCCAGCTTACCGGAAGTGACACTGTTGCTGTTGGCCCTCTGAGGGTCATACCGGGCTGGGGGCCGAGGCGGCGGCGGTCCTTGAGGGGTTTGGGAAGGCCCAGTTTTGGGCCTTGGGTGCCCCCCAGGTGCAGCCCCATTTCCTTGGCGGCTGCTGAGCTGGGCCAGAGCCTGTTGGATGCCAGCAGGGTTGCTGTGGATAACTTGGTCCAGGCGGAAGACAGCAGAACTGCTGGGGGGCGGGGGAGGCAGCGGCAGCCCTGGGGCCCGCTCTTCCGGAGGACGGCTGAAGAGAACAGAGCATCAGCTCTAGCATTTACCCAACTGTTAATGTTTTCCAAGTCAAAACTCTCCTCCCTCTCTATGTTCAACCTGTCCTCTGCTAAAACCCAGATGAGCACTCCTAAGAACTCTAAGCACACGCTCCACTGAGGGGAAAGCAAACACGGGTGGTCCTGACTCTGTCAAGTGCTTTCCAGGTGCTTTACCTCAACACAGACAACCTGGTGTCTCACAGTGGCCCCAGGCTGTGCCCTCAGACCGCAAACTCTACAGCAGCCCACCTCCCCGTAGGTTTTCTTTCCCACCTGCTTTTTAACTCTAGGAAGAAACCTAACAACGTGCACTCTACCCACCTTCGGTTCTTGGGAGATGGCCAGCTTCTCTTGTCCCCTCGCCCTGGGCCTGTCCTTCCTCCAGGCCCCCCACCTCCTCCTCCACTGTTGCCGCCACCACTGCTGGCCTTGCTGCTTGGACCCGGGCGCCGGTTCTGCCTTTCCATGCCAGGCCGCTGACTCGAGAAGCTCCGCTTGCTCAGATCCTTGGCTCTCTGGCTCAAATCTCCACGGGACATGTTTGAAAGGCCTGGTCCGCCTCCACCTCCACCGCCCCCGGGAGTCCCCACGGCTTTGGAAGTTAGTAGTGCTGGCGGTGGAGCCTCTTTGTCCCCTCGGCGTTCACTGGCAAAGTCGCTGCTCTCTGACGCAGTCTCCCATTCCTCATTGGCCTGGTCTGAGTTCTGGTTTGACAGGTCGGGAGACTTGGCAGCTGCCCGGCGAGGCGGTGGGGGCACTGCTACCGTGGGGAGGGCCTCCTCCGGTCCCGGAGCCGAGGTTGACAGGGATAGGGAAGAGGGCTTGCCCTCGGCCCCCCTCGCAGCATTCTCCCGTTCCTGCTTCAGCCTCCGGAAGCGAGGTGGTTTGTCCTGCTGCTGAGCCCTCCCGTGTCGCCTCCTTCTGGGCCGCTCCCCATCTTCCACACCCAGGCCCATGTTACTGCCTCCACTGCTGCCTCCGCGGGCCACAGGGGACAGAGGCCCTGTGAGCAGCTTCTCTTTCAAAGGCTCCTTACTTGGTGGCAAAGGACCCGTTGGAGGCTTCTTCGGAGCCAGGGACTTGGTTGGAGGGCTCCAGCCTGGGCAGATGGGGGGAGGAGGCCGCCCGCCGCCCCGGCCCCGGCGTGACGGCACCCCTCTGGGAGTGAAGACTCGCCCACCTCGGGCAGTGGAAAAACGGGCTGGGGCTGGCGAAGGGGGCGCTCCTGATGGTGGGGGAGCAAGAGGGACCTGGGTGAGTACCCCTTCCTTGGGTGTGGGGGCCTCTTTGTCTGAGGGGGCCAGATCACTCTCATGGGTCTCACTGCCTGTTTCTGAGCCCCGCTGCCGACGCCGCTTGGGGATCTCTTCATACTCTGAGCCCTCACTTCGTGTCTCACTGGCAGTGCGGCCTCGGGGAGCAGGCGGATGGTTTGGTCCCCCTGTCCCTCCTCCACGACCATCATCTCCTCGGAACTCTCGGTAACTACGGAACTCTCGGCTTCGGGCTCCCCGCCCTCGTCCCCCATAGGTTCCCCGAAAACCCCTCCCTCTGGCAAAGTACTCCCCTCGGCCCCGACCCCGGCAAGAGGTAGGACCCACTCTTTCGTAGGAATAGTCCCTCCGAAGCCTCGGGGCAGGGGAAAGATTCCCACTGGGTGGGGTCTCCTTGGGGCCCCCTATCTTCCCCTTGGCCGTCTTCAGTGTGTCTGGCTTTGGAACCTTGGGGGTTTCATCCCCCTGTTCCAGGGGCTTGGGGGGCAGCTCTTCAACTTTTGTAGCTAGTGGGGGCTTCTTGATAGGCCCAGCCCGGCGGGGAGGGGCCCCTGGCTCCTCTGGAGGGATTCCCCGACGACTGCTGCCCGGACGAGGACCCCAGCGCGTCTCAGTGCGGCTCTCTCTTCGAGGCGGTGGGGGGCCTTGGCCTCCGACTCCACGGGTAGGCTTTCGACCAGCTTCTGGGCCTGTCAGCTGTGGTGTCTCCTCCTTGGGAGTTTCCTTCTTGGGTGGTGGAGCTTGTATCTTGGCTGCCTCATCAGTGCCTGTGGGCCAGGGGAGGGGACGGGGCCCTGGGGGAGCTGGCTCCTCCAGAGGGAAGCGAGGAATCGGGGGTCCAGGGGCTCCATTTTCGGGAAAGCCTGGATAACTGGCCAGATAGGGCGGTGGGGGTACTGGAGGGGTCTCGCTCCTGAAGAGGGAGACAGAAAAGAATTGAAATAAGTATCTCAAGATGAAAAAAACAAACTAGGTGCGGCAAAAGAACACTTTATTACTATGAACCAACACTCCTTTCACACTTACCCCATCCATTCACTGATAATCCAAAGTACCTGTCTCCTAGCCTAGACTCCTCACTAGCAACTCACCCATTTCTCTACACAGACTCACCTCATCCCCTTGCCCTCCTCGTCGGTAGCCTGGCGCAGTGGTGAGGTAAGGGGGCGGGAGTCAGTGGCTGTGGTGGTGAAGACATCTCCTACCCAGGCCAACTTTGGATCCACTGGTGGGGTGCCCCGATCTCGTAAGAGGGGGGCTGCATGGCGCTCAAATGGCTCTGAACTTGAGCCTCCACTGTCTGAGCGCTCCCGGGGAACTAGGCCTGAGAAAACAAAACAGTATGAGAAAAATAACCCTCCATCAGGCCCTCCAGCCAAAAAGCATTTCCCCAACATAACCCTCCACATCAGCTGAGACAATGTCAGTGCCTTCATCTCCTGGGCCTTGTCTGCTCCCCACCAACATAGTTATTCATGAAGTTCCCCTATAAATGAATCACCCCCCACCTCCCACCCCAAGTAAATACTAGTTATAGAAGGACCACTGCTTTTTTTTTTTCTGCAACAAAGAGCTATCTCAGCAGTGCTAAGCTCCCTTAACTGATGGCCCTTGATCCCCATGGCAAGATGCTGACATCCACTTCTCAAGACTAAGGCGTCCCCCAACCCCCTACCGCCCCATGGTCCCTTACCAGAGGGATGCACACCGGGGGGGTAGAAGTCCAGAGGGGGCCTGCCCTGGAGGAGCCGGGGGTCCACATAAGGAGGAATCATCATCCATCGGGGATCAAAGTTCATTGGGGGCATGGGCGGGGGCCGGCCCAGAGCACCAGGGTACAGGGCCTTTGGGGGTGGTGGAGCAGCCTGTGGAGCCGGCACAGCCCCCATAGTCACAGGCTGTGGTGGTGACGGGGGTACTGGGGCAGGTGGGGCAGAGCCCTGTTGATGCTGCTGCCACTGCTGCTGTTGTTGCTGCTTTAAGAGCTGCTCCTGGGGAAGGACAAAAAGAGATGAGAAAAACATCAAAGGCCCCAGACAGGAAAAAGAACTAGCAAAAAAAAAAAGTTACTATACAAATGTGATAATCTGGATTAGATGGAAACTCAAGTGACACAACGGAGGCAGAACTGGTAGAACACAGAAAGAAACTTTTGGACAGGATGAATGTTGAAACCAAGGAGAGAAACAGCCTTTAGAAGTAGCTTTGTTTCACCTGCTGTTGCCGCTGGAAACGAGGCGGCAATGACTTCTGATATTTAGGGTAGCCTAAGCCTTGGCTGGGGGGCTGCCGGGTAGGACCAATCCCATCACCCTTGGGTTCCACCTTTGGTGCTGGCGGTGTGGCAGGTGCAGGAACCTCTTCTGGTGATTCAGGACCCTCTTTTGAGGGCAGCTGGGGTTCCACTGCATTAAAGAAAAAACAATAATTAGAGTGACCTAACCCGCCAACAGATATACCATAAACACCGCCATAATTTCAGCTCTCACCTCTAGCACCCCCTCTAAAGGCAAGACTTTCTCATTTTAAAACCTGTAAAAACCCTTCATGGCCTCTTAAGAGCCAACAGTGGTGGCATTAACTTCCCATGAAATGCCAAAAATAACTTTCTTCCGTCTTCCTCCATGTTAAATCTATGGAAAGTAGTTTTAGGTCACTACTTATTCAGGAGTAGAGACAACAAAACCTTTCCCCCTTAGAGGTCCATATAAGCAAAAAGACCTTTTTCACTACTACCACTGACACTCCAATAAACCCAACAGCTGCCTTCTCACATACTCCCATCTTCACCACCTGCACCCTCAACCCCAAGCAGAGATCTGGAGATCTGGCACCTGGTAGTACCTGTCACCATCCCCATACCTGGGCTGGCTTCGAAGCTGCCACTGCTGGTGCTACTGGTACTGCCACCACCACTCACCAGGGTGGGAGCTGGAGCCACACCTGGAGTGGGGGTGGACTGGGCAGGAGGGGCCTGTGCCGGCTCTTCTGGTTCTTTTTCAGGTGTTGGGACTGGTGCCGGTGAAGGTGCTGGAGGTGTGGGGAGTTCTTTGGGGACTGCAGGTGGTGGAGCGGGGGCAGGAGGGACAGCGGGTGGTGCCGCAGGCTCTGCCTTGAGCCGCTTGTCGGGTGCCCCAAACTTCTCATCAAGTCGCTTGAGCTTCTCGGCACAGGCAGCCCTGCGCTCCTCTTGCATGCGTCGCTCCTCCTCCTCTCGCCGCCGCCGGGCCCGCTCCACAGCCAGGGAGATCTCAGATGAAGACTGCTTCCGCCGCTGTCGCCATGCCTCATCCTCGTCTTCAGGTGCTGGGGGCTTGCAGGGAGGGCCCCCTCGATCCTGTCAGTGGGCAGACCCGGCAGGGCCAGGGGTGTCAGTTGTTATGTTTCTTATGGTCTCTTGAACTGACTGACCAACTGTCTCTAGCTGCATGTGCCAAGACCAGGCCCTGGGGTGGATGGCCTCTCCAGGTAATGACCAATTCAGTCTATTTCCTCTTCCACAGACCCAAACACCCAGGTCTCCTTGTTTTTCCTAATTGGCACCCCAATTTCTCTTTTCACCCAGACTCGCCTAACACCAACAATGTTCCAAACCCTTTCTGAGATGCTCCACAGCCCTACACTTCCTGCAGCCCGTTTTCAGCTGCCCTCCCTCCAGCTTCCTCTAGTACTGCTGCTTCAATTACTCAGCTGAAACTAATCTCCCACAACTGACCCTCTCAACCCCTTGTTGTAGGCACTCACTGGGTAGTCCCCAGGGGGGCCCCAGTTCCCGGCGGGGCCCCGGTGAGGTGGGGGTGGGGGAGGCTTTGGGGCAGGAGGCCCCGGCTCTGTCTCTGGAGGCCGAGAGGTCTCTGCCCAGGCCGTCTTGGGAGGGGGCGGTTCGCTGCCGGGGGAGTTGCCCTTTTTGCCATCTGCTTCAGGGGGCCGTTCCTCACCGGCAGCTGCCTGGGACTCCTTGCTGTGAGCAGACCAAGAGTGGAATTAGAATCAGCTGCAACCCCAGCGCCTTTAAGAGCATATCATCAGTGTGAGAGAAACGGAGCCCCCCTCCCTTCCCCAGAGGTCCCCAACTCACTGGCCCTCAGCTCCCTCCTCATCAGAGTCTCGCCCGTCTTCCTCATCGCTGAACTTGAGCTTCTCAGTGTAGTCGACCTCCTCATGGGCCCCTGAGGGGACAAGGAGAAGGGTAACCAAGCACTCTGCTCTCCAATTTCAGGAAGCCTCCGGAACACAGGAAGGAGTCCGGAGCTGCACGACGGGAGGCACTACCAAGGCCAACTACCCTTCTCCCGCTGACCTCCAGCACCACCCTCACTCCTCTTAGGTCTCTACCAGGCCTTAGCTTTCCTCCATCTAGCTCCCTTATCCTTCAATGCCTGCTTCTCTCCCATGTGACTGGATTTTTTTCCTCATCAGTTTTTTTTTTTTAATGGCCGGACCCTTGGCACAAGAAAGGTCCCAGGCTAGGGGTCCAATCGGAGCTGTAGCCGCTGGCCTACGCCAGAGCCACAGCAACTCGGGATCGAAGCCGCATCTGTGACCTACACCACAGCTCACGGCAATGCTGGATCCCCAACCCACTGAGCAAGGCCAAGGATCAAACCTGCAACCTTATGGTTCCTGGTCAGGTTCGTTTCTGCTGCACTACAAAGGGAACTCCAGATTTTACTAAGACTAAAACAGGAGCTCCCTGGTGGCTCAATGGTTTAAGGACATGGCATTGTCATTGCTGTGGCTCAAGTGTGATCCCTGGCTGGGAACTTGTGTGTGCCACAGGCCCAAACAAAACAAAACAAACCCCCACAAGCCCTAAAATACTGGTCTACTCACCTGCCCAACCATCATCATTCTCCTGGTCCAACTGGTCAAACTCTTTGAGATTATCTTCTTTAAGAATGGAAGGCCGACCCACAGGCTCTACGAGGCGCATTGGTGGCCCTGAGCCTCGGGGGCCTGCCACACGGGGGAAACGGCTGTGTATGAAAAAGCAAATGAAAGAAGAGAATAGAAGAATGACATGTCGTATAATGACATACAAGACTGAGCCTCCTGGCTAGAAAACCATCTCCTGCCCAGCAGGCTTCCCCAGTACCCAACCACAAACCCAGAACTGGATTACTCACCTAGGCCCATCAGGAGCGGGGTATCGGTAAGGCCCCTGGGGTCCATAGGGCGGAGGGAATGGGAGATATGGGGGATACATCTGCAAAAGAGCCCAACAGTAGCTGCTCAGAGGGCTATCAAATAGCCTACCAGCTCCCTAAACCTATCGTCCTCCCCCTTCACTTTACGTTATAGACCCCTACTCTCCAAATGCCCCCTCTGAACACCAAGTCTTCCTAACTCTCTAGCTTCCAGTGCAACCAATCCAAAACATGATCTCCAAACTCACAAAGGGCGGCATCATTCCGCGGTAGGGAGGGAACTGGGGTGGGCCTGAAGGCTGCAGCCCACCCCGGGGATCATGGCCGTGATGAAGTTTGGAGTCCGGGCCCTCCAGCTCATCAGGGCCACGCCCACCTCCGTCCCTCCAAGTTGTGGAATCTGTAATTTTGGAAAAAGCAGAGTGAACATAGATGAAAACGATGGGGAGAAAGATGAATAAGAGAGCACTCAGCTGAGATGGAATAAGGCAATGTCCTGGCCAAAAGGGAACCACTCATTCACTCACTAATGGCAGCCACTCACTTTGGGGGCGGAGGCTTGGTCCGGGCCCAGACGACTGTTCGGCAGACTCCCTTTCCTTGGCAGCCTTGTCCTGGTCGCCAGCCGCCTGCAGGGTCGGAAATTCCTCTCGAGAGAATCGTGACAGTAGGCTTGATGCCCTTCCACCTGTTGGGGATAAGGTACAAGAGTAGGAGACAGAGGTACATGTACTGAAGATGCACTATGAGACAGATACCAGATCCAGTTATACCTCCAAACTCACTTGCCACATATCAGGTGCTCATTCCCCAAGAAATAAGGTCAGTTCTGGGACCCCCTCCTTACTCTCAAGTGAGACTGAGATAAACTTGCTCATGAGCCCCATAAAACTGAACATGGGATCCAAAATGTAAGACAAAGAAGAGTAGGTACACACTGCTGTAGGTACAGTGCAGGGCTCCTGCCTCAGGGCGCCCAGAGATACCTCCCCAAACCCTGCTGCACTAACCATCTCCATGTGCTCCATGGGTGACGCTGGCTTGTGCCCAGGACTTTACCCCGCTTGGAACCGAAGGAGTGTTCTGAGAAAGCAGAAATGATAAATGGTGATGTAGGTGAGGAGCTACAAGCCATTCCTGCCCATACACCTTAAATAACATCCAGGTCTTCAGATACCTCTGGGGCTGCTGGGGGTCGTTTCGGTTGGTTGGAGGCAGGCGTCTGTGAAGCCGGCAGTGGCTGCGATTCCGGCGGCTGAGCGGTTGAGGCATCGGAACTGAGGGGATGGTAGGATGGGAAGGTCATCCAGAGCTTGAAATGGCTCTGGCTCCCCTGCTGCTCCAACTGATGGAGGATAAAGACTGATCCCAGGCTTCCTTGCTACCGTTTATAAATACAATACCATAAACTTGTCATCCATACCATAGGCTGTCATCTGTTCTTCAAGCTTTCTTTCTGTGTGAAAGCTAAAGGAACCATTCCTTAGTCATCTAACAGGAGTCTTTCAACAGGCAGAAGAGAGTCTTCCCTCTTTGTCTCTGACTCTCATGTGGCCAGGCCAGACCAAGCCCCAATTCATTCTGAAGTCCAAATACTCATGGTTTGTTTGGGGTTTTTCCCTGTCTTTCTAGGGCTGCATCTACAGCATATGGTAGTGCCCAAGCTAGGGGGGGAATCGAAGCTGCAGTTGCTGGTCTACACCACAGCCACATCAATGCCAGATCCGAGCAGCATCTGTAACCTACACCACAGCTCACGGCAACACCAGATCCTTAACCCACTGAGCCAGGCCAGGGATTGAACCCACATCCTCATGGATACTACTCAGGTTCGTTACCAGTGAGCCACAATAGGAACTCCAAAGTTAAAGTACTCCTTAACTCTAGGTCCCCCAAGCCTGTCTACCTCTTGGGGTCGGACTGCTCCTGTTTGCTTGCCCATCCTGTTCCGTCTTTCGGCACTAGTGAGACGTTGGGGTCATTGCCTTTGTTCTCGGCTTTCAGGCTTGGAAGGTTGGCTGGGGGTGGCATACGCCGAGCAATAGCAACTTTCCCGAGACTCTGCAGGCCATGGCGAGGGGCAACTGGAGAAAAGATGAAGGTGAAAAATGCTTCACACTGAAGATCTGAGCATCCTACCTCAGGCCCCATTTAGACATTCTCAATGTCTTATTATCAAAGTTCTCTCAGAAACCTTCCCTCTCTTTGTCCCCAGGTAATCTCCAAAATCCTATCAGGAAGGAAGGAAGGCAGAGATGCTTTACATTCAATACTTCTATGTAGGATGGTTGAACTAGAGCCTGCAGGGAGCAAGCTGGCCCCAGACGTCTCCAAGTCCATATTTCTTTGCCTCCAATTCTTACGTGTCCAAAGACAGGAAACCACAGACACGCCTTTGTAGGAGGGTACTGGTGTTCACCCAAAGTGCAATGTACCCCTACAGGACCCAAGATAAAGCTGGAAAGTCTCTAGTGTTCATCTAATGTTTTGATATAGGTTCCCTTCAAAGAGCTCTGAAACACACACCCCATTCATGCCCAGCCTCCAATAATTAGGAACATCTTTGCAGGACCCTCACCAGCGGGTTTCTGGATCTCTAAGGACTTGCCCTTATACGTATCAAACAGGTTGAGCGAGGAATACTTCTTTCCATCCTTCCCCTTGGCAGTCGGCCCCGAGCGATCGGACATTGCGCTGGAAGCTCATTGAGTACGTTGGGTCCTGCAGGCACCTCCCCCAAAACGTGCCGGAGCCTGTGGGCCAGACACCAAGTGTTTCCATCTCTGCTCCATTTAGAGACATCAACAAAAGCCTAGATGCACCCTTTCATTCTCATCAGGAGCTCAGATATATGGTCCTCGCTTATCTTTTCCTCTGGCCTATTCAAATACCCCAGGTCTTTTTAAGCAATCACGATCAACTGAGCTCCCAACAGAGCCCAAATGCCATGTTCCCTCTTCCCCCCAAGGCACCTCTTGCCAAGAAAACCCAAATAAAAATCCAGTATTTTCCTAATATAAACTCTCTCCTCTTTGTGCCACTTTATAAAGGGTAGCATCCTTTTTATTATCCCCACAAGTAATAAGCTCTTCTCTCTCCACCAAAATCATTTCGTAGACCTACAATAAAAAAAAGAAAAAAAAAAAAAGGCAAACCCAAGGCCTAGAAAAAACCAGAGACCTACAACTCCATCATGTAAGGAACAAAGCTTTAGATCTCCTACTTGACACCAGCTTCCTAACTGTGCCCCAGGTTCCATTCCCAGAAGCCTCACTCCCATTTGGGGAGCTTCGCAGGAAGGTATGCCAGGAGTTAAGGATTTTATGAGCTTGCTCAGCCAGACTGGGGGCTGGTGCCATAGAACTCCTCAGGGAACAATTGGGGCTCTACACTCCCAAGCTATACAGAACCAAGTACTTGGGATATACCATTTCCTACACTTGCCCCATCCCAGCTCCGGAAAAAAAAAAATCTGTCTCCACATGAAGTACTGGTGGGCTCTGGTTTACCCTATGAAGATGTGAAAAAAAACAAAGCATTATGGATCCAACTCAAGCACATCAGGTAACCATGGAGCCAAGGCCAGAACCAACTTCATTTTCCTATCCCCAGTAAAAACGCCCATCGGTAGTCTTCTCTTTCCCTAATACCCCCTGCTCCCCAGGTAGGCCAAACTCTGCATCAGCAGTCAGTTCCTGAGTGTCCAGGCATTCATTTACAGAGAATGGTGCAAAGGAAAGAAATGGGGGTTGGTGGGATATCCATACAGTACCAGGATGAAAACTGAAATCAAGAACTTTAAGACAGGTTAAATGAGGAGATGGGGATTGCTTGGTAAGTATTTAAGAAGACCAGTCTGAAAATAAATTTATGAGAAAAAGGGGGAAGAGATGAATTGCGGAGTGAAGAGATTAAAGCTAATAAAGAGAATAAGAAAGCAAGTGGAAAATAATACATGTTAAGCAAGATGGATAGGAAAAGGGTGCAGACCACAGTAAGGGGGCAATGTAAAGAGAACTAGAAGAAATGGGGATTGAAATAGAAAGGAGGTGATGGGGAATAGCAAAAATGAAAAACGCAGAGAGGAGATTGAGGAACGTAGAAAGCACAGATGCAGGATAAAAGCAGGGTTCTAGAGTGGGAGTGACCTGACGCGAAGTGGGGCGTCAAGAACGAGGGACCCTAGCGCTGGGTGATGGGAGGGGGTCCACTATGGAGGACAGTCTTGAAGAGAACGGTCAGGCATAGCCCACCCCAGACCGGAGGCTGGAAAGGGGGCCCACAAATAGGGGTGAGAGGCTAAGACCGCAAAGGAGGGTGAGGAGTTACGGCCCAGGAGGGGAAGGTCGCCCAAAGAAGCCAGGAAGGTGGGTGGGTAAGGGGAAGCTACGTTCAGAGAAGGGTTGGAGATGCGGGTCCCAGGGTGGGAGTATCGGAGGGGGAGGGGCAGGCAGGCCCGGCAGCAGGAGGACAAAATGGCGGCGGCTAATGGCAGCTTCTCCTCCCCCCGGCCCGCCGCCGCCGCCGCCGCCGCCGCAGCCGCCGCCGCCGCCGCCACCACCGCTCCTGCGCCGGAAAAGGGCGTTAGCATTCGGCTCGCCCAGACTCACCTGGCCGGGTGCGCGGGGGTCCGGGACCGGGGTCTAAGGGCTCCCCGGGGTGGGATGGCGGTGGGGCGGGGGCGGATGGCGGCGGATGGCGCCGGGTTCGGCTCCTCCCGTCTCCCTCGCTCACTCCGCGGCTGGGCTCCGACTAACGGCCCATCCGGGCAACCGCCGCCCCCGGGAGCGCCCCCCCCACCTCCCGCCTCCCTCCGCGCTTAGACACGCCTCTTGATTTGCATAAAGGGCGGGGCGCTTCCTACCCTATGCCTCATTACTTCCAGGGCTGTCCTTATTTTTAAAAAAAAGGCTGAGTGTGAGAAGGTCTTTATTTGCATAAAGAGGAGGGACTTACAAGCGCTAGGACGCCGGTTGGCTGAGGTGGAGGGCTCACGGCGTCTGCCGTTGGGACGTGTAGAGGGGGCGGGAATGTGGCGCTAGGAGGCCGAGCGGTTGGGGCGCAGAATTTGCGCGACAAAAAGGGAAGAAAGAGGCGGAGCGTGCGTCGTGCGTTTCTGAAAAGATGGCAGCGGAGAGACGTACGGACGCTGAGAGTGGAAGGAAACGAGGCTAGGTCCGTGGTGCTTTCCGCGGAGGAGATGGAGCTAAAGACGGGGCGGAAGGGCTTAGCCACCGGAGGGCGGAGCTTACGTAACTAGGGACAAGTCCCAGCTCACACATCTCTTCGCGAGAGGAGAAAGCACCAGAGGGGCGGGGTCTTCATTTATTAAATCACGTCATGCAAATAAGGTGAATAGACAGGCCAATCCAAGGGTCCAGGGGAGTGCACCACCGGCACTACACAGCGTAGGCATTCTTTGGGTAGTTCTATTTGTTTGCATGATATATGCAAATCACTTGAACAAAGATAGGCTAAGAATAACCTATTCATCAAAATATTGGCAATCAATGACTAAGACAGACATTTAATTTTATAATTTTCATGAGTGTACTTGTTTATCTGATATACTATTGGCAGTGTGTATTCACTTCACCGTGGGTTTAATTCTAGGAAGTGCAGTACTATTTCCCTGCTTTGTCTCCTATTACTGTATTCCTCTGCTCGAATTAGATCTACTATCTGTTCAGCAAGTCATTCAACAGCTATGATTTTTTTACCATTAAAGATACAAAGAGGAGTTCCCGTCGTGATTCAGCGGTTAACGAGCCTGACAAGCATCCATGAGGACACAGGTTTGATCCCTGGCCTCATTCGGTGGATTAAGGATCTGGTGTGGCTGTAACTGTGGTGTAGGGCCGGCAGCTACAGCTCCGTTTGACCCCTAGCTTGGGAACTCCCATGTGCTGCGGGTGGGGGTCCTAAAAAGCTAAAATAAAATAAAATAAAATATAGAATAGGAGTTCCTGTTGTGGCTCAGCAATAATAAACCTAATACCCATGAGGACTTGTGTTCAAACCCTGGCCTCTGGAAGTGGTTTAAGAATCCCGCATTGCTGTGAGCTTCAGTGTAGGTCACAGACACAGCTCTGATCTGGCGTCATTGTGGGTTGTGGCATAGGCCAGCAGCTGTAGCCCTGAATCCAATCACCCCCAGGCTGGGAACTTCCATATGTTCAGTGTAAGTTCGGCCCTAAAAAGACAAAATATATACATATATAGAATAGATTTTTATTAACGCAATCTTTTTTCCCCAGGCTAGGGGTCAAATCCAAGCTGCAGCTACTGGCCTAGGCCACAGCCACAGCAACACCAGATCTCAGCTGTGTCTGTGACTTATACTGAGGCTCACAGCAATGCTGGATCCTTAACCCACTGAGTGAGGCCAGAGATCAAACCCATATCCTCATGGATACTAATCTTAACCTGCTGAGCTACAATGGGAACTCCGGAAATTTGTACGTTTTGACTGCCTTCATTCATTACCCCTCCACTAACCACAAATCTGATCTTTTTCTTTATGAATTTGTTTGTTGAAGTATAATTGATCTACAAAATTATGTTAGTTCTCGGTACACAACATAGTGATTTGATATTTCTGTACATTTCAAATGATCATCACCATAAGTCTAGTTACCATCTCTCACCATACAAAAATATTACATAATATTTGACTGTATTTCCTGAAGTCTACATTTTATATCAGCGACTCAATTATTTTCTAACTGGAAGTCTCTATCACTTAGTCTCCCTTATCTATTTCTCTCCTCCCCCACCCCACAGCTACCTGTTTGTTCTCTGTACCTATGATTCTGTTTCTGCTTTGTTATATTTGTTCACTTGTTTGATTTTGTAGATCCCACATAAGAGATCATACAGTGTTTGTCCTTCTATGTCTGACTAATTTCACATAGCATGATACTCTCTGAGTCTAGCATGTTGACACAAATGACAAGAGTTCATTCCTTTTTTCTTCCTTTCTTTTCTTTTTTTTCTTTTTTTTCTTTTTTTTTTTTGTCTTTTTTGCTATTTCTTGGGCCGCTCCCACCGCATATGGAGGTTCCCAGGCTAGGGGTCTAATCAGAGCTGTAGCCACTGACCTACACCGGAGGCACAGCAACGCGGGATCCGAGCTGCGTCTGCGACCTACACCACAGCTCACGGCAACGCCGGATTGTGAACCCACTGAGCAAGGGCAGGGATCGAACCCGCAACCTCATGGTTTCTAGTCGGATTCGTTAACTACTGCGCCACGACGGGAACTCCCCTTTTCTTTTTTTTCTTACTTAGCCCCCCTGCAGCATATGGAGTGCCCAGGCAAGGGATCAGACCCTGAGCCACAGTTGCGACCTACGCTGAAGCTGTGGCCACACCGGATCCTTTAACCTACTGTGCTGAGCCAGGGATTGAACCTCTGACCTGACACTGCAGAAACGCCGCCGATCCAGTTGCGCCACAACAGGAACTCACTTTCTTTTCTTTTTTTTTCTTTTTTCCTTTTTTAGGGCCACTCATGTGGCATATGGAAGTTCCCAGGCTATGGGTTGAATCAGAGCTGCAGCTACCGGCCTACACCACAGCCACAGCAATACCAGATCCGAGCCACCTATTCAACCTGCAGCACAGCTCAAGGCAACGCCAGATCCGTAATCCATTGAGTGAGGCCAGGGATTGAACCAGCATCCTCATGGATACTAGTCGGGTTTATAGCCTGCTGAGCCACAACGGGAACTCCCATGCATCCCATAGATTTTTGGATTATTGTATTTTCAGTTTCTTTTGTCTCCAGCTATTTTTAAATTTTCTCTTTAATTTCTTCAGTGACCCATTGTCAACAACTATGTTTTAAAGGCACTGGAGATATGCATAGAATATTATAGAAGTAGAGGAATAAAAATCAGACTCTGCCGGGACATGTTCAGAAATCTTCTAGAAAAATGTGTCTTATTAAGTTAAATGAAGAACTAGTTAAGATTTAGCTAAGTTTGAGAAGAGGATGCATATCTCAGGCCCAGTGAGCTAGTCAGCAGAGGGATAGGTTTAGAGCCTATGCATAGGCTGGTGTGACTAAATTAAGGAACTGCCT
The DNA here is from genome assembly GCF_054392235.1 of Sus scrofa. Classification (NCBI taxonomy): domain Eukaryota; kingdom Metazoa; phylum Chordata; class Mammalia; order Artiodactyla; family Suidae; genus Sus; species Sus scrofa. The sequence continues at coordinate 27,948,632 of NC_139389.1, read as the reverse complement.
GTCAGTTATGGAAAATGAGAGCATAAAATATATGAAGAATTTGGTAAGAATTTTCTTCTGAGGCTCATGATGATGGTTGAGATGACTTCATTTCTCAAACTTTCAAAGTGATTCTCGGAGTTACCGTCGTGTCTCGGTGGTTAACGAATCTGACTAGGAACCATGAGGTTGCCGGTTCGGTCCCTGCCCTTGCTCAGTGGGTTAAGGATCCAGCGTTGCCATGAGCTGTGGTGTAGGTTGCAGAAGTGGCTTGGATCTGGCGTTGCTGTGGCTCTGGTATAGGCCTGCGGCTACAGCTCGGATTAGACCCCTAGCCTGGGAATCTCCATATGCCGAGGGAGCAGCCCTAGAAAAGGCAAAAAAAACAAAACCCACAAAAAACCGAAGTGATTCTCTGTCCCCCTTTCCTGGTCAGCTACCACAGCAAAATTTCTTGGAGGAGCATTCCATACTCACTGTCTCCAATTTCTCTCCTCTCATTTTTTTTTTTTTTTTCTTTTCAGCTTCAGCTGAGGCATACAGAACTTCCTGGGCCAGGGATCTAACCCACATCACAGCAGTGACCCAAGGCCACAGCAGTGACCATCCCAGGTCCTTATCTGCTAGGTCACCAGGGAATTCCCATCCTTCCTTTCTTTCGCTGGTGCACGCACTCTCTCTCTCTCTCTCTTTTTTTTTTTTTTTTTTTTTTTTTTTGGTCTTTTTAGGGCCACATCCATGGAATATGGAAGTTCCCAGGCTAGGGGGTAAATCAGAGCTGTAGGCACCCGCCTACTCCACAGCCACAGCAACACCAGATCTGAGCCGTGTTTGCAACCTTATACCACAGCTCACGGTAATGCCGGATCCTTTAAGTCACTGAGTAAGGCCAGGGATCAAACCTGCATCCTCATGGATACTAAGTCAGGTTTGCTACTGCTGAACCACGACGGGAACTCCCTACTCTCATTCTTTCTTAGACCCACTCCAGTCAAGCCTTCATCCTTACCTTCTACCCAAACTGGGTATGTCGAGGGCATCAGTCTCATGACTTGAAACAGCATTAAATGCTGATGACTCCAAATGTTTATCTTCATCAGAGACCTCACTTTCACACTCCAGACTTGTATACACAGCTAGGTACTTGAAACCTCCTCTTGGGTATCAAACATGTCATTCCAAATTCATTATGTCCCAAATTGAACATTTTGATCTCCAGTTCTTCAAAACCTGCGCTATCCACAGTCTTTACCATCTCATCTGATGACAACTTAAAAATTCCAGTTAATTAAAAAAACCTGGATGGAGTTCCCTTCGTGGCTCAGTGGAAACGAAACTGACTAGTATCCACTAGGATGCAGGTTTGATCCCTGGCCTCGCTCAGTGGGTTAAGGTTCCAGCATTGTTGTGAGCTGCAGTGTAGGTGGCTTGGATCTGGTGTTGCTGTGGCTGTGCCGTAGACGGGTGGTTACAGCTCCAATTCGACCCTTAGCCTGGGAACCTCCATATGCCATGGGTGGTTCTGCCCTAAAAGGATAGAAAAGAAAAACAAACAAACAAACAAAAAAACACTAAACAAGCGTGGAAACCTCATCCTCATTGACTCCTTTTCTCACTTTCCACTTCCTTTTCTTTTCTTTATCACATCCACAGCGTGTGGAAGTTCCCAGGCTGGGGATCGAACCCACTTCACAGTTGCGGCCTGTGCCACAGCTGCAGCAACACCAGATCCTTATCCCACTGTACCACAAGGGAGCTTCCTCCCCACATTCAATCAGACAGGAAAACCTGTCTTGAGGAAATCTCCACAATCCAACCTCTTTACTTCTACTGCTTCCACCTTGATCTGAGCTCTCCTCCTCTCTCACTTGGGTTATAGCAACAGCTTTCGAACCCGTCTTCTTGAGACTGCCCCTGCTTCTGCAGTTTGTTTTCTCCACTGCAGTCAGAGTGGGCCTTTTCTCAAAGGAGGTTTCAAAGGACTCCTTTGCTCAAATCCTGCAGTGCCTCTCCATTTCTCTCAGAATAAAAGCCACCGTGCTGGAGTTTCCATCGCAGTGCAGTGGAAACGAATCTGACTAGGAACCATGAGGTTGCGGGTTCAATCCCTGGCCTTGTTCAGTGGGTTAAGGATCTGGTGTTGCCGTGAGCTGTGGTGTAGGTAGCAGACGCAGCTTGGATCCCGTGTTGCTGTGGCTGTGGTGTAGGCAGGCAGCTACAGCTCTGATTAGACCGCTAGCCTGGGAACTTCCATATGCCAAGGGTGCAGCCCTAAAAAGACCGGAAAAAAAAAAAAAAAAAGCCACTGTCCTTACAGCAGCCTCCAACACCCTGGATGATTCGGCCTCCTGTTATGTTTCTGATTTTATTACTCTCCCTGTCTGCACAGACCTTTCTCACCTCGAGGCCATTCTGCTCCTTTTCCCTCTGCCTAACTGGCTGTTCCCCCAGAAACCTGCATAGCTCACTCCTTTATCTCCTTGTAAGTTCTTTCTCCATGTTGGTCACCTCCTCAACAAGTCCTCTCCTCATTACCCTTTCAAAACTGCAATCTTCCCTTGGGAGTTCCTGTCGTGGCTCAGTGGTTAACGAATCAGACTAGGAACTATGGGGTTGCGGGTTTGATCCCTGGCCTTCTTCCGTGGGTTGGGGATCCAGCATTGCTGTGGTGTAGGTTACAGACGTGGCTTGGATCCTGAGTTGCTGTGGCTGTCGTGTGGTCTGGTGGCTACGGCTCCAACTAGACCCCTAGCCTGGGAACCTCCATATGCCACGGGTGCAGCCCTAAAAAGACAAAACAAACAAACAAACAAAAAACGCAAAAAAACTGTAATCTTCCCTGTCAACCTGACACCCTTGATTCCATTTAACCTGCTCTGCTTTCTCTTTTTTTCATCTTGTCATCTTCTAATAGGTCACATAAATATTAAATTCTGGGAGTTCCCGTCGTGGCGCAGTGGTTAACGAATCCGACTAGGAACCATGAGGTTGCGGGTTCGGTCCCTGCCCTTGCTCAGTGGGTTAACGATCCGGCGTTGCCGTGAGCTGTGGTGTAGGTTGCAGACGCGGCTCGGATCCCGCGTTGCTGTGGCTCTGGCGTAGGACGGTGGTTACAGCTCTGATTCAACCCCTAGCCTGGGAACCTCCATATGCCGCGGTAGCGGCCCAAGAAATAGCAACAACAACAAAAAAAAGACAAAAAGACCAAAAAAAAAAAAAATATTAAATTCTGTTCACTTTTTATTGTCTGTCCTCCTCCCACACCAATTCTAACAATAGGATGCAGACTTCACAAAGGCAGGGATCTTTGTTTTGTTTCCCTTCTAACCCAAGCACTTGGAATATAGGGATGGCACATAGTTAATGCCCAATAAATTATTTAAAAAATGTTTTTATCGGAGTTCTGTTGTGACTCAGCAGTAACAAACCCAGCTGGTATCCATGAGCACACGGGTTTGATCCCTGGCATTGCTCAATAGGTTAAGGATCTGGCGTTGCTCTGAGCTGTGGCATAGGTTGACAGCTGTATCTCTGATTTGACCCCTAGCTTGGGAACTTCCATATGCTGTGGGTACGGCCCTAAAAAGACAAAAGAAAAAAATTTTTTAATCAGAGTGTGTATATGTTTAGGGAGTTCCCATTGTGGCTCAGTGGAAATGTATCTGACTAGTATCATGAGGATGAGGGTTCGATCCCTGGCCTCACTCAGTGGGTCGGGGATACGATGTTGCTGTGAGCTGTGATGTAGATCGCAGATGTGGCTTGGATCTGGCATTGCTGTGGCTGTGGTTGGCAGCTGCAGCTCCAATTCAACCCCTAGCCTGGAAACTTCCATATGCCACGGATTGGACCCTAAATAAAAAAAAAAAAAGTGTGTATGTTTATAGTTTTGATAACTTTTCATGAACTGAGCAGAACATGTAACCAAAAACAAAGCTTTACTAGCACAAGATCCTCTTTTAGTCACTGCCCTCCCCCAAGGCTAACTACTATCCTGACTTCTAAATTAAGATTATTATACTGTTATACCTGTTTTTGTGCTTTCTACAAGTGGAATTATACAGTGTTTTTCATATGTCTTCCTTTGCTCAACATTATATCAATGAAATTCATCCACATTGTTGCATGTAGTTGTAGTTTGTTCATTCTTTTTTTTTTTTTTTTTCAGGGCTGCACCTGCGGCATATGGAGGTTCCCAGGCTAGGGATCTCTTTGGAGCTGTAGCCGCTGGCCTATACCACAACCACAGTAATGTGGACCCGAGCTGCGATTGCAACCTACATCACAGCTCACGGCAACGCCGGATCCTTAACCCACTGAGCGAGGCCAGGGATCGAACCCTCAACCTCATGGTTCCTAGTCGGATTCGTTAACCACTGAGTCATGACAGAAACTCCCAGCTTGCTCATTCTTATTGCTGTATAATAATAGCCCATTGTATAAATACAACCCAATTTATTTGTCATGAATGAACAAATTGTTTAAGCCCCAGATCCTTTCTATCCTCCATGGTGCTGCCAAAGTTGTGAAGATTAAATGAATTAATACATGGAAAGCATCTATCCAGTATATAGTAGGTGCTCAATAAAAATTAGCTATTAGGAATTCCTGTTGTGGCTCATCGGTAACTAACACAACTAGTATCTGTGGGAATGTGGGTTTGATTCCTGGCCTTGTTCAGTGGGTCAGGGATCCAGCTTTGCTGTGAGGTGTGGTGTAGTTGTAGATGTGGCTTGGATCCCAAGTTGCTGTGGCTGTGGTGTAGGTTGGCAGCTGCAGCTCAGATTCAGCCCCCTAGTCCAGGATCTTCCATATGCTGCACCTGTAGCCCTAAAAAAAAAAAAAAAAAAAGTTAGCCATTAATTTTATTCACCTATTTTATTGAACCAACTCTGATTTCTTCCTCCTCTGAAGTCCTACACAGTTACTATAGCACTTTTTAGGATGCCAACCTGGCTTTGTTATTGGAAAGAGCCAAAATGGGTGGCCCTAGGGCCCTGGTCTGACGCTGATACATGAAACAAGCTGGGCCGATTGGAATCTTGCTTTCCAGGGAGTAAGGAAATCTGAAACAGGGCCAGTGTCTGGGATTTGCTGGAGGTAATGCATCTGGACTCAATGGAGGAAAGGTCTAGGAAGAGCTGAAGGCCTGGGAACTCAGCCTCCCATCTTCCTGGAGTTGGCTATTTAACCCATTCCATTATCCAAGGAGTCTCTAACCCCAGAACCTGCGCTGATACAAGCCCCTTTTCCTTTTATGAGATAGACTCAGTTTTTGAAGCTTGTCCCCAAAAGGACCTCAAGACTCATTTTCACTTAAATTATTGGCTTTATTGTGTTGTGAATCCTTTGCTTAATTCAATAACACCTGTTCTTTCATCCATCCATCCACCCATTCATTTGAGTTAGGTCAGGTACTTAAGGATAGATCATATTATTCCCATATTCAAATAAAAGACTCAGAGAGGCTGAGTGGTTTCTTAAGGTTACAGTGCTTATAGTTATAGCGAATGCTCTTTCAAGGTAATCCTTGCTTTTCATCATGGGCTTGGGTGATGTAATTTTTTGTCTGGATACGTCTTTTCATCCCACTTAAATTCCTTGGGGTCAAGTCTATCTCACATATCTGGAATGAGCCTTTGGTGTACAAAACCATCTGCTGTAGTAGACATACTAAAAACTTGTTGATGGATTGCTCATAGGGGCAAATCTTGCCACCATTCCCTCAGAGATGCTTCTCTCCTTCTCAGATCCAGGGGGGGAAACAGCCTCCCAAACAGTGACCAAGCTGAGTTGATACGACGGAAGATGATTTATTTAAATTAGATTGGCTCTGGCTCACAAGTTGGCCTTCTTTTTCCATGTTGGGGTCATTAGAAGCCCCTTCAATTCCACCACAACTCCCCCACCACAAATCAGGGCAACTCAGAGATAGCCTTCTTGGCCGGAGGACCCGTTGGCTTTTCCTGTTCTCTCGCTTTCTCTTCGTACATCAGGATCCTGGTAGAGATGGGAAGAGACGCGGGGATCAGGGGAGAGCTCTCTCAAGAAAACAAGTCTTAGGTCACTGCGAAAGTCCAGAAAAGGATGAGGGCTGTGAAGGGGGAGGAGAAGGAGGAAGGGCAGGAGGGGGGCTGTGGGGACCGGAACCATGGATGGGATAGGACCCGGGAAGTGTCTCTCAAAAGACAGTAGAGGAGTTCCTGTTGTGGCGCAGCAGAAACAAATCTGACTAGTAACCGTGAGCAGTTGCAGGTTCAATCCCTGGCCTCACTCAGTGAGTTAAGGATCTGGCGTTGCTGTGGGCTGTGGTGTAGGTTGGAGATGCGGCTCGGATCCCGTATTGCTATGGCTGTGGCGTCCGCCGGCAGCTGTGGCTCTGAATCGACCCCAGCCTGGGAGCTTCCATGTGCCGTGGATTCGGCCCTAAAAAAAAAAAAAGGCAGAAGAAATATGTGCTATAGTGGGTAGAAGGTGAGTCTGGCGGTGGAGGTAGGGGGAGAGAAAACAGGTCAGTATGGGGGGCATGGAAATGGACCCTCACATTTTTAGGATGGCAGATCTCTTGCCCAACATCATCTTGAGAAAGTCAGAGTAGCTGAAAGTCTCCCCAGAGCCACTGGATACCTCCTTGATTAATTTCTTTAGCTCCAGGTGGGTCTTGGGGACCCCAAGCTTCTCCAGCATTCGTTTCAGGGACATAATATCTGGAGGCAGAGGATGGGGTGAGAGAAGGGGGAGCCTGTCCCTCTGTCCCCTCCACCTCCTCACTCCCATTCCCCCTCCTCTTACCCCAGCCCTTCCCCCCTCCCCCTAGGGCACGGGGGGGGGGGGGGATGGAGTGCTGTAGGAAAGCCCTCCCCCTCCCTCTTTCTGCACACCCCGCCCCCATCACCCTTTTCTCACCAATATCACCATTTCCATTCAGGTCAAACTCCATGTATTTCTCTGGGTGAGGGGAGAAAGCCGAGAGAGGAAGCACTGGCCAGAGGGTCACAGGCTGGGGCAGGGTGCTGCTGACCTCGCCTAGGTGGGGTCCCCGCCCCCCAGGAAGAGGAAGTAGGGCGGGTAGAGGACATGGGAGCTGGGAAGTTGAGGGGCCCTGTTAAGGTGCAGAGAACTAGAGGTGCTGCTGAGAAGGGCAGGTCAGGGACAGAGTATAAGAAGGGCGGCAGTAGAGGCAGCCACCCCAAAGCAAACTTTGTTTCTGCAGTTCCCTCTCTCCTTCATGGGGAAATCCTTTCCTCCCCCTTCACCACCCCTAGAATTTTCCCCTCACGTTTGAAGGCTTCCAGTTTGGAGGACAGGTCCTCATCACTGCTATATTTGGGATCATCCAGGAATTGCTGTGAGGGGACAGCGAGAGCCCGGGTAGGCCCTCTAGGTCCAGCCACTACCCGCGCCCCACATTCCCCCCCCAAACCCAGGCCCTGCCCCTTAGTTCTTCCTTTACCTTATTGATTTCATTGAGTCTCTCTTCCTGCTGGGCCTTCAGCAGCCCGAAGGCTTTTCCTCCTGCAGGGGCGCAAAGGTTCATGTAACCGCCCCCCCCACCCCTGGCCGCCACCCCCACTTCTCCTACTCACCCCCAAGCCCAGCCTGAGGCCATCCCTGTCCTGCCTTCCTGAGCCAGCTTCCTGGCCCCCCCAGCCCAGGACCGTCCATCTCCTTGCTCCCCTCCTAGGAGCCTGCCTTTGCCACCTTCCCTACCCTGTAAATCCAGGGTTTGGCTCATAGCTCAGCCGATGCCGGTGGAGATGCTGGAGGAGACAGACCAGGCTGCCACCTCTCTGTCTGCCGGCTCTCCTCTCCCAGCAGCTGCCTGGAGGCCTTCCTCCCAAACTTCCCCTTTCGCCCCATTCCCTCCTCCTCTAAGTCCCAGGCCTCACTTCCCCATCGGCTTCTGCTGACACTAGCACCCAGGAAGAAGAGGGACTGGAGGTAGAAAGGAAATGAGAACTAGCATTCTTCTTCATTCCTCTTAAGGGGATCCTTGTTTGTGAAAGAAATATTTTGATAAGACATCAGAGGTAAGGGGGAAGGTAGTCAGACCTCACGGGCGGTTCTTCTCAGGAACGAAGGGTCTTTGCTCAGGCCTGGAGGTTCACATGACTAAGACGTGGGTCTCACAAGTCTGGGCATGCAGGTTTGGACAGCGAGTCGGACTGAATTTCTCTGCGTGGATTGGAGGAGAAGCTGAAGAGCCGGAAGTCTCCTGCAGATCTGGGAGGGGGTGAGAGGGATGCAGGGTCTGGGAAGAGAGAGAAACTTCACTTCCAGCCTTGCAGCTCCAGAGTCCCTTGGGAATACGGCGATGTCTAGCAAAGAAGTCTTCTTTTTTTGGCTTTTTGCCTTTTCTAGGTCCGCTCCCGCGGCATACAGAGGTTCCCAGGCTAGGAGTCTAATTGGAGCTGTAGCCACCAGTCTATGCCAGAGCCACAGCAACTTGAGATCCGAGCCGCATCTGCGACCCACACCACAGCTCACAGCAACGCTGGATCGTTAACCCTCTGAGCAAGGCCAGGGATCCAACCCGCGACTGCATGGTTCCTAGTCGGATTCATTAACCACTGTGCCACGACGGGAACTCCTAGCAAAGAAGTCTTTGTTGGGGCGTTCGATTGTGGCTCAGCGGAAAGGAATCTGAATAGTATCCGAGAGGATGCAGGGTGGATCCCAGGCCTCCGGCAGTGGATTGGGGATCTGGTGTTGCTGAGAGCTGTGGTGTAGGTCACAGACACGGTTCAGAACTTGCATTGCTGGGGCTGTGGTGTGTGGCCGGCAGCTGCAACTCCCATTCAACCCCTAGCCTGGGAATGTCCATATGCTACATGTGTGGCCCTAAAAAGCAAAACGGAACAAAACAAAACAAAACAAAACAAAAGAGAGTTCCGTCTGAGTCAGTAATTTCCCCCGGCTCCTTCTCTAATGGCAATATAATGGCAAGAGGATACCAGTGCCCGGCTGGGCTCAGGAAGAGGAAAGACTGAGATGAGACGCCAAAGGAAAAAAAAAAAAAGAAGTCTTGCTTTAGGATGTGCAATGTCATCCCCTCATCTTATCTTCTTTGAGATTTTCAGTAAAATCTACAGAGCTCTGGAATTCGAGAATTTAGGTAGATTCTTTGGAGGAATGTGGTGCTTCTCGAGAGACAGCATTGGTGGATACAAGAGCCAGGGGCAGACGCTGACATTAGGGGTGTTTGTTGGGGGGGGTGCTGGCCCCTGTGGGTTCCACAGAGTGGGGTGTAGCCTCTGATAAACACTCTCTACCCCTGCTGCTGCTCTTTCTGGCTAGTGGCTTCTAGGGGAGGCAAGGACAGAGCATTCCCCTCACTGAGACACGTTTGTCTAAATGCCCTGGCCCGAGTTTTGACTTCTCACGGCCCCTGCCCTTACCCATGGGGAGTGGGGAGATGCGGGAGGGGACTGTGACCTCTTGACTTCCCTTTATTGCAGCTGCCTCTCCCCCTGAAGAGAAAGGAGCCACCCTGCCCTCCTCCCCATGGCCTCGGTGCCTGGTGGGGAATTCATTTCTTATTCATACATTCATTCAAGAAATATTTATTGGAGTTCCCGTCGTGGCTCAGTGGAAACAAATCTGACTAGTAACCATGAGGACGCAGTTTTGATCCCTGGCCTCGCTTAGTGGGTTAAGGATCCAGAGTTGCCATGAGCTGTGGTGTAGGTCACAGACGTAGCTTGGATCTGGTGTTGCTGTGACTGTGGTGTAGGATGGCAGCTGCAGCTCCAATTTGACCCCTAGCCTGGGAACCTTCATATGCCACAGGTGCAGCCCTAAAAAGACAAAAAATAAAAAATAATAAAAAATAAAAATAGCTTAAAAAAAAGAAAGAAATATTTATTGAGTACTTAACTAGGTGCCCGCACGTTTATAAGTCCAGTGAACCAAATAAATGTAAACACTTGTCCTCAGGGACGGTCTAATTGGGAAATCGTTTATAAAAATAAACAAATATAGGAGTTCCTATTGTGGCTCAGTGGGTTAAGAACACAACATAGTGTCCATGAGGATGCGGGTTCCATCACCGTGGGTTAAAGATCTGGTGTTACCGTGAGCTGTGGTGTAGGTTGCAGACGCGGCTCAGATCCCAAGTTGCTGTGGCTGTGGTGCAGGCTGGCAGCTGCAGCTCCAATTCGACCCCTCTTCTGGGAACTTCCATATGCCTTGGGAGTGGCCCTTAAAAACAAAACAAAAAGCAAAACAAAAATGAAACTAAAAAGGAACAACAGCAGCAACAACAAAAAAAAACTCCTCTGGTACACACAGATGTGGGGAGAGTCTGTGAAGAACAGAGATTCAAGAAGATGCCTCCCACCCACACCCAGGTCCTGGCCTCCTGGACCACAGAGAGGGCTAGGTCTCTGACCACAGTCAGGGCTGAAGGGGAGGTGGGGCCTCTGGGCAGGGAGCTGCCAGGGAGCAAGGAATCCACTGAGAACCGGGAAATAATGGATATAGGGAACTCTCTGACAGGTAGGCTGCAAAATCTAGATCTGAGCAGAGACACGCAGAATCTCCTTAAAGCAGTAGTTCTTGCCCAATGGTCCTTGCCCCAGCATCATAAGGAAACATGTTAGAAATGCACATTGTCAAAAAAAAAAAGGAAAAAAAGAAAGGGAGTTTCTGTTGTGGCTTAGTGGAAACGAATCTGACTAGTAACCATGAGGACGCAGGTTCAATCCCTGGTCTTGCTCAGTGGGTTAAGGATCTAGCATTGCCATGAGCTGTGGTGTAGGTCGCAGATGTTGCTCAGATCTGGCGTTGCTGTGGCTGTGGCATAGGCAGGAGGCTACAGCTCTGATTTGGCTTGGGAACTTCCATATGTCATGGGTGCAGCCCTCAAAAAAAAAAAAAAAAAAAAAAGGCACATTGTTGGGCTCCAGCCCAAAGCTACAAATCAGAAACTCTCTGGGTATGGCCCAGCAATAGCTTTTTAACAAATGCCTCAATGTTGAGAGCCGTAGGCCCTAAAGCAATAGGGTGACTCCTGAGCCTACAGGGCTTGCTGAACTCGCTGAAGGTGTCAACATGGCTTAAGTTGGGTCAGTAGGTCGTGGGGCTGGTGAGTCTTGGAGGCAGGAATAAGGAGTCACTGAGGCCAGAGGTGTTGGCGTCCAGTTGAGCAGTCAGGGAGAGAATGCTGAGCTGACTCAGGAAATGAATCACTAGAACCCTTATGGGACCGTGAGATTACAGCCCTTTATGGGACAGGCACCATGTCGCTAAGGGCCTATCGTTACGGTCCCCTGCTCTCCAGGGGAACTCCTGGTTAGAATTAGGCCCCTTGTGAGCCCACACAAAGAAAATACACTGGCCAGAAAGCTTGTCTGTGTGCAGGGGCCTGGATGTCTTCTGTTTGCCCCTGTTTTTCCTCTCCTCCCGCTCTGCTCTCTGCCCCAGGAGACTAGTCTGTAGGGACGACATCAAGGGCACCTCTGGCTTCTGGCTGGTTTTGTCTGATGGAGAGCCTGCCGGGAGAACAGTGGGAGGGAGGACGTGAAGTGAAGAGTATTCATTCCGTTGGCCACCTTCCCCCAAGGTCACCTCAGACCTTGCTGGCTGAAACCTCCATCTGCAGGCGATGCTTCTCTCTAGGTGACCAACACTACCTGACTGTGTCCTCTTCCAGGTTTCAGAAACCCAGGGAATAGGTTTCTGTGCATTTGGGAAAGAAAAAACTGTACATCCTCTCTCACCTCCAACGTTGCTCATGTTTCCTTGTCAAAGATCACTTCCCAGTTTAAAGTTCTTATCAAGCCAGCAACATCTTTTGCACCGATAGAACTTTTTTTTTATGGCCACACCTGGGGACATTTGGAAATTCCCAGGCCAGGGATGGAATCCAAGCTGCAGCTGTGACCTATGCCACAGCTGCCACAATACCAGATCCTTAACCCACTGCACCACTAAGGAACTCCCAACTGGCCTGTATTTTAAATCTCATCCTTAATGTGGTAATAAGTACATCCTAACATTTTATTAATATTTTGATAACTCAATGTAATTTTTTAACTTTGTCATTTTTTTTTTGTCTTTTGTCTTTTTTAGGGCTGCACCCGCAGCATATGGAGGTTCCCAGGCTAGGGGTCTAATTGGAGCTGCAGCAACCGGCCTACACCACAGCCACAGCAATGCAGGATCCGAGCTGCATCTGCGACCTACACCACAGCTCACGGCAACTCCAGATCTTTGATCCACTGAGCGAGGCCAGGGATTGAACCTGCAACCTCATGGTTCCTAGTCGGATTCGTTAACCACTGAGCCACGACGGCAACTCCCATTTTTTGTTTTATGCTCTACCAGAATGCCAAAGAAATGAGTAGCACAAAATGAGTAAAAATCAGTGCCTTCATCTCTCCTCCCCTCATCCCTTTGGGCTCCAGGGTCACAATAACCCTTGTGGTTCCCCTAGACTCCACTCACACCTTGGTAAATAAAGTATCTCCTCAAATTAAAGAAATTTGAGGAGGCAGTTTATTGTTGGGACTCTGAATGACGCAGTGTGTGTGTGTGTGTGTGTGTGTGTGTGTGTGTGTGTGTGTGTGTTTAGAGAAGAGCATTCAGTAGAGAGATGTTTAGATAGATGTGGTATGTGGGTAGAGAGGTAGGGAAGAAAGAGTAATATTGATAAAGATGATGAGATCAAGGAGTTCCCGTCGTGGTTCAGTGGTTAACAAATCTGACTAGGAACCATGAGGTTGCGGGTTGGATTCCTGGCCTCGCTCAGTGGGTCAAGGATCTGGTGTTGTCGTGAGCTGTGGTGTAGGTCGCAGATGTGGCTTGGATCCTGAGTTGCTGTGGCTGTGGCGTAGGCCAGTGGCTACAGCTCTGATTCAACCCCTAGCCTGGGAACTTCCATCTGCCGTGGGAGTGGCCCAAGAAATGGCAAAAAGACAAAAAAAAAAAAAAAAAAAAAAAAGACGATGAGACCCAAAAAAGAGGTGTGGAGAGAATATAAAAGATATGAGAGGAGATAGGTGAGGGAAAGAGAGATGGGGAAGCTGAAGACAGGCTGTCTAGCACCTGGAAGGCCCTTGGTAGAAGTGTTGTTGAAGAGGAGTTCCTGTCGTGGCTCAGTGGTTAAGGAATCCGACTAGGAACCATGAGGTTCTGGGTTCGATCCCTGGCCTCGCTCAGGGGGTTAAGGATCCGGCATTGCTGTGAGCTGTGGTGTAGGTTGCAGACGTGGCTCTGATTAGACCCCTAGCCTGGGAACCTCCATACGCCATCGTTACGGCCCTAGAAAAAGAAAAAAAAAAAGTGTTGTTGAATAGATGGGTGAGCCTCAATGCTCAGAGAGGGAGGCGTAGAATGCATATTCAAAAGAAACCCACTGTCCATCAGAGAAGCAATTGTCATAGTTTTGTCCTGAGATGATGGGGGCCTTAACTAGCATGAACGGATAGGACTTGGAGATGATCGCATGAAGGGATCAGGTGAGAAGGCGGCATAGGATAAACCCCAGGTTTTTGCTTTGAGTGACCGAGTGGACTGTGTCTCCATTCACTGAGGTGGGGAATACAGAAAGGCTGACCTGGTTCCGGTGGACACTGATGATTTTGAAATGCCTGTGGAACATTCTGGAAGAAATGTCTTGAGGGCAATTAGATATTCTGGACTCGGACCTCAGAAAGAGGCATGAGGTGAAGGTGCAGATTGAGATGGAGATACAGACTGGGCACTCGACGGAGTACAGCATTTGTAAAGACTGCGACTACAACAGGATTGTCTGGGAAAGCCCGTGGTAGATGCTCAGAGTTAGTTGAATGAAAGTGAGAAGAGCCCTCCAAGAGGAGATGGGGTGGAAGCTTGTGTGGAGGCTACAGGAGTTGGGAGGGACTCAAGTCTGACTGCTTTTATATCCCTGTGAAAGAGGAGGTAAGATTCCAGAGGGGAACAGCTTCCCTGGAGACAAGATCCAAGGTATAGATCACATAGAGTCAAGGTTATTGTTACCATGGACAAGGTGAAACAGCTGTGAAACAGCTGTGAAAATTTCTGTACGGAAAAGTAATTTGCAAGTTGGGTACAAGAATATCCATAGGAGGAGTTGCTGCTATGGTTCAGCAGGATTGTTGGCATCTTGGGAGTGTTCGATCCCTGGCCCAGCACAGTGGGTTAAGGATCCGTTGTGGCTAGACCTGTGGCTTAGGTCATAACCTCTGCTCAGATCTGACCTCTGACCCAGCAATTCCATATGCCTCAGGGTGGCCAAAAAAAAAAGAATACCCATAGAGGATGCATTCATAATATCAAAAGAAAAAACCAAGCTACTGATGCATGATACATAGAACAAGACTGATAAATCTCGGAGTTCCTGTCGTGGCGCAGTGGTTAGCAAATCTGACTAGGAACCATGAGGTTGCGGGTTTGATCCCTGGCCTTGCTCAGTGGGTTAAGGATCTGGCATTGCCGTGAGCTGTGGTGTAGGTTGCAAAAGCAGCTCGGGTCCCGCATTGCTGTGGCTCTGGTGTAGGCCGGTTGCTGCAGCTCCGATTCGACCCCTAGCCTGGGAACCTCCATATGCCACAGGAAGCAGCCTAAGAAATGGCAAAAAGACCAAAAAAAAAAAAAAAAAAAAAAAGACTGATAAATGTCATAGAAATTATGCAGAATGAAAGAAGCTAGACACGAGAGTGTACATGACAGGAGTCCATGAGGACGAGGGTTCTATCCCCGGCCCTGATCAGTGGGTTAAGGATCCAACGTTGCCATGAGCTGTAGTGTAGGTCACAGACAAGTCTCAGATCCCGTGTGGCTGTGGCTGTGGTGTAGGCTGGCAGCTGTAGCTCTGATTTGACTCCTAGCCTGGGAACTTCTGTGATTCCATTTGTATGAAGTTCAAGAACAGATTAAACTAATCTATAGGGTTTAAGTCAGTGGTTGCTTCTGGGAGGAGAGAGATTGACCAAAAAGAAGCATAGGAGAATTTCCTAAGGTGATGGAAATGATCTGTATCTCAACTGCAGTGCCGTTTTCGTGGGTGTATATATTCAATAGTGGTCATCACACTGTACACTTAAGATCTGTGCATTTTCCTGTATGTAATCATATTAACATATCCACGGGTATTAAATCTTCCAGAGAGCTGGCAGAGGTTGAAATAGAGAGGAAGCTGGAGAGCTGGATGCCTGCGCTTGGTGAATGTGAGAGAATTAGACAATGACAGCAAGAACGAGAGACCAAATGTGGGGGGCTGGACCTCAGGGGTGGAGTTGCGGGCAGAGGTTTCAAGTATAGCCTGGGAGTTCCCATCGTGGCGCAGTGGTTAACGAATCCGACTAGGAACCGTGAGGTTTCGGGTTCGATCCCTGCCCTTGCTCAGTGGGTTAAGGATCTGGCGTTGCCGTGAGCTGTGGTGTAGGTCGCAGATGTGGCTTGGATCTCGCATTGCTGTGGCTCTGGCGTAGGCTGGCAGCTACAGCTCCGATTCGACCCCTAGCCTGGGAACCTCCATATGCCGTGGGAGCAGCCCAAGAAATGGCAAAAAGACAAAAAAAATTAAAAAAAAATAAAGTATAGCCTGGGAACCAGTAATTAGTTGAAAAATATTTATAAGGACTCGGCAGGAGGAGAAGAGGAGGAAATGCCAGGTGAGATGGGCTCACTTGTGCTGGGAATCCAGCATCTTTTCTGTTTTTCACTTCTTTTCATGTTCTAAGCTCTAAGTTGGGAGTTTATTGGCCCTAACAACGTTCCAGGCAGCCCACAGCTGGCAGACATTAAAGAAATTAGACTGGAGATGACTGTACCTCCACTTCACAACTTTCCTACTTGTCTTTCTTCTTGAGAACCTGGTAAAAGTTTCTTTTGAAAAATTCCATCCTTGGAGTTCCTGTTGTGGCGCAGTGGAAACGAATCCAACTAGGAACCATGAGGTTGCGGGTTCGATCCCTGGCCTTGCTCAGTGGGTTAAGGATCTGGCGTTGCCGTGAGCTGTGCTGTATGTAGGTCGCAGATGTGGCTCGGATCTGGAGTTGCTGTGGCTGTGGTGTAGGCTGGTGGCTACACCTCAGATTGGACCCCTAGTCTGGGAACCTCCATAAGCCAAGTGTGCAGCCCTCAAAAAAAAAAAAAAAGAAAGAAAGAAAGAAAAATTCCATCCTTAAAATTTTCTGCACAGCAGAGGAAACCCTAAAAAACCCCAAAAGACAGCCCACAGAATGGGAGAAAATATTTGCAAATGAAGCAACTGACAAGGGATTAATCTCCAAAATTTATAAGCACCTCCTATAGCTCAATAACAAAAAACAAACCATCGCATCAAAAATGAGCAGAAGATCGAAACAGACAATTATCCAAAGACGTACGGATGGCCAAAAAACACATGAAAAGATGTTCAGCATCACTCATTATTAGAGAAATGCAAATCAAAACCACTGTGAGGTACCACCTTATACCAGCCAGAATGGCCATCATCAAAAAGACTATAAACAATAAGTGCTGGAGAGGGTGTGGAGAAAAGGGAACCCTATTACACTGTTGGTGGGAATGTAAATGGGTACAACCACTGTGGAAAACAGTATGGAGATTCCTCAGAAAACTAGAAATAGAATTATCATTTGACCCAGCAATCCCACTCCTGGGCATCTATCCAGAGAAAACCATGACTCTAAAAGATACATGTTCTCCAATGTTCATTGCAGCACTATATACAATAGCCAAGACATAGAAACAACAAAAATACCCATTGACAGAGGAGCAGATAAAGAAGATGTGGTACATATACACATTGGAATATTACTTGGCGATTAAAAGGAAAGAAAAAATGGCATTTGCAGCAACATGGATGGACCTAGAAATTATCATGCTAAAAAAATAAAAAAGGAGTTCCCATTGTGGCTCAGTGGTTAAGGAATCCGTCTAGGAACCATGAGGTTCTGGGTTAGATCCCTGGCATTGCTCAGTGGATTAAGGATCTGGCGTTGCTGTGAGCTGTGATGTAGCTCACAGACGCAGCTCGGATCCTGAGTTGCTGTGGCTCTGGTGTAGGCCAGCGGCTACAGCTCCGATTAGACCCCTAGCCTGGGAACCTCCACATGCTACAGGTGAGGCCCTAGAAAAGACAAAAAAAAAAAAAAAAAAAAAAAAAAAAAAAAAAAAGAGGAAAAGAAAAAAAAAAGAAAGAAAGAAAAGACATTATCATGTTAGGTGAAGTTAGGAGACAGTGAGATACAAACGTCATATGTTATCACATGTGGAATCTTTTTTTTTTTTTTTTTTTTTTTTTGTCTATTTAGGGCTGCACCTGGGCATATGGAGGTTCCCAGGCGAGGGGTCTAATCCGAGCTGTAGCCGCAGGCCTATACCAGAGCCACAGCAACGCCAGATCCAAGCCATGTCTGCAATCTACACCACAGCTCACGGCAACACCTGATCCTTGACCCACTGAGTGAGGCCAGGGATTGAACCTGCATCCTTATGGATACCACTCAGGTTCGTTAACCACGAGCCACAACAGGAATTCCTACATGTGGAATCTTAAAAAAAGGACACAATGAACTTCTTTGCATAACAGATACTGACTCACAGACTTTGAAAAACTTATGGTTTCTAAAAGAGACAGGTTGGGGGTGGGGGGGTGGGGATGGAAATGCTATAAAATTGGGCTGTGATGATAGTTGTACATGTATAAATGCTATAAAATTCATTGAATTAAAAAAAAGAAAAATTCCATCTTCGAGTCTGCTGAGCTGATTAACACAACTGTTCGCATTCCACAAGTTAAAGTTCCTTAGAGGGTTTCAGTGTCATTGAAAAGGATCCTTGAGGAGTTCCCGTCGTGGCGCAGTGGTTAACGAATCCGACTAGGAACCATGAGGTTGCGGGTTCGATCCCTGCCCTTGCTCAGTGGGTTAACGATCCGGCGTTGCCGGGAGCTGTGGTGTAGGTTGCAGACGCGGCTCGGATCCCGCGTTGCTGTGGCTCTGGCGTAGGCCGGTGGCTACAGCTCCGATTCCACCCCTAGCCTGGGAACCTCCATATGCCGCGGGAGCGGCCCAAGAAATAGCAACAACAACAACAACAAAGACAAAAGACAAAAAAAAAAAAAAAAAAAAAAAAAAAAAAAGAAAAGGATCCTTGAATCCACACCAGAATTTATTCTAGATGGACTTAAAAAAAATGCAATAACTGAAGTTCCTGATGTGTCTCAGTGGTAATGAACCCAACTAGTATCCATGAGGATGCAGGTTTGACCCCTGGCCCCACATATTAGATTAAGAATCTGGCTTGCCGTGAGTTGTGGTGTAGGTCGCAGACATGGCTCAGATCCCTTGTTGCTGTGGTGTAGGCTGACAGTTACAGCTCCAATTCAGCCAGTAGCCTGGGAACTTCCATATGCTGTGGTTGTGGCCCTAAAAATTCTAAGTAAATAAATAAATAAATAAATAAATAAATAAATAAATGCAATCACTGTCTTAATTTTTTTGGCCATGCCCTTGGCATGCAGGAGTTTCCAGGCCAGGGATCAAACCCACACCCCAGTAGCGACCCAGGCCACAGCGGTGACAACACTGGATCTTTAACCCACTGAGCTACCAGGGAACTCCAAGTACTTTCTTTAGAATCCACAATATTTTTTGATATTGGAAATCTTAGGTAGAGAAAGAGGTGGAGAGAGCAAGATACCTTTGAGTTCCAGCCCAGCTATACCACTGGTCAAACAGGACTGGGAGACTCTAGGGACAGACATACACTAAGCCTCCACCACAGTGTGGTCTGAAAATTGACAGATGCTACTCCCATCTTACAGATGTGTAAGCAGTAGAGCCATGATTCCAATTTATGATGACTTGACTTCTAAGCCGCATTACTCTGGAACTTGGAGCAGTGCTATGTGATTGAGTATGCCCTGTGAAATATGGAGTTTTGTCCCCAAGCCAGTTGCCCATTCCAGCTCCTCACACCCACTCTACTGGTACTGACCTTCCCTCCCCAAACTACGGGGTTCTCATGGTTGAGCAGAAGAGACAATTTTCTTCACATTGACTCTTTGGACAGGGCAGATGCTGGAATTAAGGCCTGGTTGAGAAAAGCCATCTATTGGTGCCTCAGTTCTCCCCGTGCTCTGTGACCGCCAGGGGGCAGCCCTTGCCTTGCCATGGCACCTCAGTTCCACACCCTCTGGTTAGATGGTCTGGAAGATGCAGCCACTCCACTGATGGAGAATGGCTGTGAGTCCTGCCCCGACTGTGTGGTACCCATGCCTGTCTAGGTGGTTTATAGAGGTTCAACAATTTGTTCGAGATTATGTAACTAGTCGGGGTTCCCGCTGTGGCGCAGCAGAAACGAATCCAACTAGAATCCATGAGCATGTGGGTTCGACCCCTGGCCTTGCTCAATGGGTTAAGAATCTGGTGTTGTCAAGTTCCCGTCGTGGCCCAGTGATTAACAAATCCGACTAGGAACCACGAGGTTTCGGGTTCTATCCCTGGCCTCGCTCATTGGGTTAAGGATCTGGCGTTGCCATGAGCTGTGGTGTAGGTCGCAGATGCGGCTTGGATCTGGAGTCGCTGTGGCTGTGGTGTAGGCCAGCGGCTACAGCTCCGACTAGACCCTTAGCCTGGGAACCTCCATATGCTGTGGGTGTGGCCCTAGAAAAGACTAAAAGAAAAAAGAAAAAAAAAAGAATTTGGTGTTGTCATGAGCTGTGGTGTAAGCCTGAAGCTGTAGTTCTGATTCGACCCCTGGCCTGGGAACTTCCGTATGTCTGGGTGTTGCCCTGAAAAGATAAAAAGATTGTGTAACTATTTTGTAGGGGAGCTGGCGTGAGAAAACAAACTGACTCCAAATCAGCATTCTTTTGTTTTAGTTTTTTTAAGGCCACACCCACGGCATGTGGAGGTTCCCAGGCTAAGGGTCTAGTCGGAGCTGTAGCCGCTGGCCTACACCACAGCCACAGGGACTCCAGATCCAAGCCGCATCTGCGACCTACACCACAGCTCATGGCAATGCCAGATCCTTAGCATTCTTAATGATAAAAATTACTACTTTTCAAAAAAAAAAAAAAAAAGAGCTCGTGATTACTGCAGTGGAAGATGGGAACTGCACAGTTTATGAATGTATTGTGACACGGAGCTAGGAATATGGACAGAAAGAAAGAGTGTGTATTCGTATAAAGGAGCCAGAGAGAAAAATGTGTGGTGAGGGCTGGGCAGGTTTCACCCAGCATATTACAGTCATTTGTCTTTCTTAGGTGCTGTGTTATCTAATGCAGGTGTGTAATACACAAGAGTGTATGGCACACTCCCTATATGACTTTGGAGTTACTTGCAACGCAATGTGTCTTTCATTTGTGTCTGTAAAAATGCATTTCGTGCAATGTGGGCATTTTGTAATTTCTCAACAAATGTTAGCTAAATAATGAATAAAAAATAAAAAAGAGTGAATTTATCAGTGGGTGATAAATCTGTGCAGAACACGCTTGTTACACAGACCTCTGAGCGAGGTGTATTCCTTTGACAGCGTTCTGAATCTGAAGGAAGCCAAACTTCTCCATCCGCTGCACTCACTCCGCCAATCCACCCAAGTCCTCACGGTCTAAGTGAAACAGGGTGATTGCTATGCAAATGCAGCTTCCACAAAGTCCCTAGCAACACCCAGGCCGCCAACACCAATCAGCTGACTTCTGCTAATCCTCCCATTTATAGAATTTCTAGAGCAGCCGTGGGAAAGGGAATGGATGGGGTGGACCTGGGTGCTACTGAGCCCAGAGAAGGGGAAGTAGGTTAGCTCAGGGCACAGAAAAGTTCTTGGAGGCTTATTCTTGGTAAAAGGTTGGTCTTGAACCTCAGAAGATGGGGGAACCACATCCTGGTCTCGCCCGTCCACCCACCCTAACGTCACCAGCCATCTAAGCCCCACCCTCCCCCTCAAACGCTTAGGCAACCTGCCCACATGCTGCCCCCACCTCCTAGCGACCCAGATATCGCCGTCAGCAGCATCCTCTTTCATCAGGGAGCCAGGATGTCCAAGGTCCTAGGGACTTGAGGTCCTTGGTAAGTGATGTGTGAGTTGTGTGTGTCATAGGAATGTCCCTACCCCCATCCAGTGACCAAAGGCCTGGTCACCAGCGGTGGGTCATTCTTTTTCCACTCAGCCCTCACTGCTCAGGTCCCCCTCATCAACAGGAACACCCTTCACCATGGCCCGGATGCTGTTGCTCATCTTGATCAGGGTCCATTCAGGTGACAGGATTTGTTTCCAGGACCCTAAGGGGTTGGGGCTGGGAGGAGGGAGGATGAGGGAGGCTGGACACAGATGTCCCAGGGGAGCAGATGTGGTGGAGGCTGAACAGTGAGCCCCAAGGGATGTGGTGAGGAAAGGAGAGTGGGAGCAGCGGGTCCCTCTGTAAAGCCGATACCCCAAGGACTCCCCTAGTTCACAGTTCCCTCCATGTCACCCCTGAGAGAGTTGCTGCCCAGCTTCCATCCCACAACTAGTGAAAAGAGCTTGAAAGAAGGGGTCAAATTTTTTAAGGGGTAAGTTTTAATTCAATGAATTTAATAAGCCTATTAAACAAGGCTTACTATCTAAGATCTAGATACAATTAGGAATTTGGGAGACCTAATTAGATCTAAGTGGAGTTTCTTAATGAAACTGATTTTAATTATCAAACATATTAATTAACTAAATTTAGTGTGGACCCTGGACCTGCAGTGTCAGCATCAGCTGGGACCTGGGACAAATTCTTGGGCCTACTCCAGACCCACTCAAGAAAAAATTCTAGGATAGGGCCAGGGAATCTGTTTTAGTATTTCTTTTTCCTTTTCTGCATTTTTCTTTTCCTTTCCTTTCTTTTCTTTCTTTCTCTCTCTCTTTTTTTTTTTTTTTTTTTGGCTTTTTTGGCTTTTTAGGGCTTCACCCTCAGCATACAGAAGTTCCCGGGCCAGGGGTCAAATCAGAGCCAGCCTATGCCGCAGTCACAGCAATATGGGATCCGAGATGCATCTGCGACCTACACCACAGCTCACGGCAACACCAGATCCTTAACCCACTGAGCGAGGCCAGGGATCAAACCCATATCCTCATGGATACTTATTGGGTACATTAGCGCTGAGCCACAACAGGAAGTCCCATGGGAATCTGTTTTAACAAAACACTCCTGGTGATCCCATGTACCCTCAAGTTTGAGAATCATTGAAATAGAAGAATTAACCAGAGAATTTAAACAAGGATTTTAAGAATTGGCTTAATTCATCAGTTTGGATGAAGGATCCATACTGGGGTCTCAAATAGGGATTTCAACCAGTTACAGCCATGCCTTCCCCTAGAGATGTAATTAGTTAGCGCTCTTCAACAACAAAAGCAACAGAAAGTAGCAAGGGTGGTATCCTACAGAATGCTCTTAGTACTAAAATAATATCTGGAATAACATAATTAATGATATTCATTAACTAGGCAGCCACATTCATTCATGAGCTTCAACTTCGTTGTCATGGGTTAAATTTCCGCAAAAAGATACTAGCGGAGAATGATGGGACCAAGGATGAGGGTGAGAGCTGGTAGGAGAAAGAATTTGACAACCTATTTAATAAGCAATCTTAGGAAAGTAGATTGGTAAAGAGGAAAGGGTTTAATGAGACATTTAAAATGCTTGTCCCTCTGGGCCTCTGTGGGTGGGGGGACAGCTGGAATGTTCTGCAAGCTCTCTTGCCTTTTCTCTTTTGAGTGACTGGGGAGGCATTTCTCTGGGACTTCTCTCTGCCCCCAGGATCCTGTGCTCTCTGGGTGTCCCAGCCTCCTGAGATCTGTACTCAGGAGGGCACCCCTGCCTTCCTGCCTGTTCCTTCAACGCCAGCCAGAGGAGATTGGCCATTGGCTCTGTCACATGGTACTGGGACAAATTGGCCCCAGGGAAGGAGGTGAGGAATGGGACCCCAGAGTTCAGGGGCCACCTGGCCCCTCTTCCCACTTCCTCTGGGACCTCCAGGCTGAGCTGCACATCTGAAACACCTGAGGCCGTGACGCCGGTGTCTATGTGTGCAGGGTGGTGGTGCTGGGCCAGGGTGTCAGAACAGGGAATGGGACTCCGCTGGTGGTGGAGAGAGGTAAGGTGCCAGGGAACTGTGCTTTCTTGGCTGGAGGCCCTACTCTCTCCGGAAGTTGAGAGTCCTTCCCTGAGGCCCCCTGCCCTCCCTGAGGCCCCCTGCCCGCCCTGAGCCTGTGCAGCATCTTCCCAGGGCCCCCTTTCCTAAGCCCTTCCTCACCCCGCCACCACGCAGGACCTGCTCAGCTGGCAACACCCACCATCTTCCTCCTTCGGGCAGGATTCTATGCCTTTGGCTTCCTCTCTGTGGCCATAGGTAGCACCATCTATTACCAGGGCAAATGTGAGTAGTGGAGCCGAGACAGGGGCTGCGGAGATGGAAGGGGCTGTGAGAGGGCTGAGACGAAGCTCAAGAAGAGGAGGTTCTGCAGCACTAGGCGACCCCCGTGGCCTCGCCACCAGGCCACCGTCACATGGGAACACACTGCCGCTCTGCGGATGGCCTCTGATGAGTGATTCTAGACCCCAGTGACCCCGACGTTTCTCAAAAGACCTCAATAAATTCCTCTCTGCCCGACCACTCTCTGCCTCACCTTCTCCTGAGTCTTGTATATTTCCTGCTCCATCTCCAGAGACCCCGATGTGCCTCTTTCTGGGTTCTCCCGACTCTTGCGCTCCCTCTACCACCTCTGGCCTGGAAAGGTCCAGGGAGGGAGCTTCCCAGCACCTACGCCCACCCACCACCTCCCTCTCCCATGCCCGGGAGGCTAAGGCCAAGTGGAGTATCATTTGTGATTGATCCTAGTGGCCAACGGCCTGCAGACCAATGTCCTTCTTTCTGGCCCTCAGAGGAGCTTGAGCCTCTAAACACCCATCTTCACCCAATGACTCCCTACTTGACCCCAGAAATGGGCGCCAGGGTCAGTGGCTCAGGTTTTGGTGGTGGCCAAAACCTAAGCTGGGGCTTGAGATGGACGGAGCAGCCTGAGACACAGAAGGTGGTAATAGTCTTTACTGGGGGGACCATAGGGCAGCCCTGACTACCCGCTCGGGTTAGGGGAGGCGGCTGGGGGGCTCAGGTGGGCTTGTCCTTGGCAATGCAGGCGTAGTCCGTACTGAGATCCTCCTTGTCTCCTTCCCTTCCTTGGGGAGGGTGCTCCCGTACTGGCAGCCTCAGCAGGGTTGCATAGTAGGGCTCCTGTTCCGAGAGCTGGGCCTGGGGCCGGGACAGAGGATGCTGGCGGGAGGTCCCCAGGACCCTCCCTCCCCTCCCCCTCCCCTCCGAGTTCTTGCCGCCCCACCCCCACTTTCTTACCTCCTTGTCTCTATCTGTGCTCGGTCTGGGCTCTCTCTCCATTTCTCTCTCCTTCTCTCTTTTCCTTTTATCTTTGTGTCTCTCTCTCTCACTTTCTCTCTATTGTTCTTTTTTTTTTTCTTTTTTTTTTTTTTTTTTTTTTTTTTTTGTCTTTTGTCTTTTTAGGGCCATACCCACAGCATAGGGAGGTTCCCAGGCTAGGGGTCTAACTGGAGCTACGGCTGCCAGCCCACGCCAGGACCACAGCATCGCCAGATCCTTGCCATGTCTGTGACCTACACCACAGCTCACAGCAACACTGGATCCTTAACCCACTGAACGAGGCTAGGGATTGAACGCACAACCTCATGGTTCCTAGTCAGAGTCATTTCCACTGCGCCACAATGGGAACGCCTCTCCCTATTATTCTTAATCTCCTTCTCTTACTTGTTTTTTAGGGCTGCACCCATGGCACAGGGAAGTTCCCAGGCTAGTGATCGAACGGCCTGAGCCACAGCAACATGGGATCCGAGCTACGTTTGCAACCTACACTGCAGCTCACAGCAATGCTGGATCTTTAACCCACTGGATCCTTAACCCATGAGCAGGGCTAGGGATTGAACACGCATCCTTATGAATACTAGTCACATTCTTAACCTGCTGAGCCACACAACAGGAACTCCCTCTCTTACTTTTCCTCTTGTTCCCCCCAAGGGTCTCTCATTCTCTGATTTTCTCTCTGTCTCTGTCCCCCTCATTTCTTGCCCTCTCTCTGTCATATTTCCTCCTTCCCCCTCTACACCATTTCTTTCCTCTCGTCTCATCCTATTTCCCTCTTGTGTCTCCTTCTTCCCTTGTTCCCCCACCGCAGCCTTCAGCTCCCTCTTGTTGTCCCATCACCCACTTCCCTGAAATCCCCCAGACTCACCCAACTCCTCTCCAGCCTCCTCACTGCAAAGAAGAGAAGCAACTCAGCTCAGGCCTCCGTTGTGCCATCTCCCAGCCCTCCTCGCTCACTCTCCCCACCCCCAGCAGGCGTTTCCTCACTGGCTGACTGCCCTGTGGTCCCCACGGCCAAAGCCAAGGGCTCTCTCTTTGGACTCTGCCCCCAGCCCTCTCCCGCTGGACTTCAGCCAGCCCCCTTCTGCACACGGGACAGGTGTGTCAGGATTGAAGGGGACTCCAGGAGGGCGATGGGAAGGGGGTGGGGGGGCAGCAGGAGGTGGGTGGGGAGTGGCTGAGGGGGGGATGAGGAAGAGGGAAGGGCTCACCTTTCCCCTGGAGCTGACACAGGCAGACGGACAGAACGACCACAACCAGGAGCAGGAGCCCCCCCAGCCCTGAGCCCCCATAGAGGAAAAGCCATATCCCTGTAGGGAAAAGCGGTAGGTGTTAGAAGGCCCATGGCTCTCCTCAGCTTACCCATCCTCCTGGTTGGCCATGGATCTCAGCTTCTCTCTCTGGCAGTTTTACAGACAGAAAAACATTCTCTCGGAGATTCTTCACCCCACACTGTGTAACCTCACCTCCTGCCACAGGTGGCCTGCCTTCATCGGTTACCTCACTCATACCCGAGACCACTCGCCCCTCACCAGCTTCCCACTGCCACCTGTGCCGTGTCTGGGCTTTGCCATGAAGTCCCCTGTCCCCCGAACTGGCTGGTCCGAGAGGCCCTGGCCCCCTACCCATGAACCACACACGCCGCTTTTCACCCACTGTTCCCTGTGCCACCACCACCCACCCTGCGCCAAGTGTTACCTTACCCTCTGTCTCGTGAAGTGTCATTAGGCCGAGAACTGAAGCCTGGCCTGCAGGTTGGGAAACGTAGCCCTGCTCTTCCAGGAGAAATGACCTGGGGTGAATCACGTGGCCCAAGTTCCTCATCTGTAAAGCCAGGGCCTCTGTTATAATTGTTTCCCAGGCTGAGGAGCCTTACTTAGGCTTCAACCCTGAACTAGCCCCCCCCCTTTTTTTTTTGGTCTTTTTAGGGCCACAACCACTGCACATGTAAGTTCCCAGGCTAGAGATTGAATCCGAGCCACAGCTGCCGGCCTACACCACAGCCACAGCAACAGAGGATCCGAGCCACCTCTGTGACCTACACCACAGTAACGACAATGCCAGATCCTTAACCCACTGAATGGGGCCCGGGCTCGAACCTGCATCCTCATGGATACTAGTCGGATTCATTACTGCTGAGCCCTGATGGGAACTCCGTGGTTGGTTTGGCTTGGTTTGGCTTGGTTTTGTAGGAACGTTCTATTTATCATTGCCAATCCCCATGACAGTGTAGGGTATGATGGTCCCTGTTTCCCTGGGGAAGAACCCAAGACTAGAGGCTGAATTCCGCCAAGGACATCCTGCCCTGAAGTGGCAGAGCTGGAGTCCAAGGGCAGCTCCTGCCAGCTCCAGAGCCCAGCCCCTTTCCTCCATCCTAGGCGACCAGCTGGTTGTAGGGGCCTCTCCCACCCTGGAGAGTCCTAGGTGCTGGTGAGGGGCTGAGGGAGGGGGCAGGGGCGGGAAGGTGGTGTCCAGTGCCCCCTGGCAGCTGGGGCCGCTCGCTCAGCCCAGAGCAGCTAGGGCTGGTGTGGAGAGCTGCCTCCCTTGGGCAGATGCTGCTGGGGCTAAAGTGGGGCATGGGGGAGTGTCTGGGGCCCATAACTTCCCCTCAGGCACTTCCTGCCCCAAAACCACTGGTTCCTGTTTGAGGGCAGAGAGGGGGCTGCCGACTTTACCCAGAGCTATAGATACACTGACCAGGGTGTGGAAACTGAGACCATCCCGGGGTCAAGAGGAGTGCTGGGGAGGGCAGGGGTTGGCAGGTGGGGAGCAGAAGTGCAGGTGGAGAGGAGGGCCTGAGGAGGCCGTGAGGGGCCTGGGGGCAGAAGTGGATTGTTTCCAATTTCTTTCTTTTTTCTTTCTTTCTTTTTAGGGCCACATCTGCGGCATACGGAAGTTCCCAGGCTAGGGGTCGAATCAGAGCGGCAGCTGCCGGCCTATGTCACAGCCACAGCGAATGCGGGATCCAAGTCACATCTGTTACCTACACTGCAGCTCGAGGCAATGCCAGATCCTTAACCCACAGACCCTGGCCAGGGATCAAACCTGCATCCTCATGGATACTAGTCAGGTTCTTAACCCACTGAGCTACAAGGGGAACTCCTATTTCCACTTTCTTTGGGGAGCAGAGACAGAGGTTGGACAGAGGATTCCTCCAGGGCCCAGCAGGGACCCTCAAAGCCAGGCTTGCCCTTTCCTCATCTTCTATTCATCTCACGCTGGGGTATGACTGCTCCCTCCCTGGGTTTCTCCCATGAGGGTCCCTGCTCTCTCCCAGACTATGGGATCGACAGACTCCAGGCCGGCCCGAGCTGCCTGGGTGAAGAGAAGCATTGCCACCTCAGACATTCCTGCCCCTCCTGTGGTTTAACTTCTCCCCCGGGCTGGGTGCCTCCCCAGCATTGTTAGGAAAGGAAGTTAGACTTTGAGGGTGAGGGTTACAACATCTTTCCTCTCAGACTCCTACGACTTGTAACTCAGCCTGTGAGCCCATCAGCTCCAGTGCTCCTGAAAACTGTCAGTGAACATATGCCTTCCAGCTGCCTTCCCCGATTTGCTTTTCCCAATTACACTACATCACTGAGAACTCACAATCCTGTTCCTGTGTGTGTGTGTGTGTGTGTGTGTGTGTGTGTGTGTGTGTGGACACACACCCCTGCTCCCACCGCAGACTGGGAGTTCTGGTGAATTTGGGTAACTCTCCTGGTGTTCTGGGGCTGTATCTAACAGGGTACTTGGCTGGTTGATAAAATAAACAGAGGAGTTCCCTGGTAGCACAACAGGTTAAGGACCTGGCATTGCCACTGCTGTGGCGTGGGTTTGATCCCTGGCCGAGGAACTCGCACATGTCGTGGGTGCGGCCAAAAACCAAAACCAAACCAACAAACAAAAACCAACCCAAGAGAGTCAGAGACAGCCAAACTAGATTTACGTGAGCACTGCTGATATATCTAGAAAAGAAAGTTGATGACGAGTTGGTGTTGGGAAAGGTGAATCCAGGTGGACTTCCTGCAGGGGGCAGTGTTCTGACATTGAGCACAGAAGGAAGTAAGGGCGGGGCCCTCTGGGCATAAACCTAGATGAAGGCCTCAGAGCCACACCATGATGGAGAGGGAGAAGGATGCTGGAGGATGGCAAACCTGGACCTGGAGGAGGATGAAGAATGGGGAGCTCATGTGGAAGCAAGGACTGAAGAGGAGATCGGGTGCCTGGGCCCATATGCATTTGCATTTCCTTCTCCAAATTCAGAAACTTTCTGCTACTTCCTCCCCTCCCCCCATCCACAGTGTTCCCTGTGTAGCACAGTAGGAGAATATTCAGTTTTTCAAAATGTTTTATTAAAACGTTCAAACATAGAAAAATATTGAAAAAGTTGTACAGTGAACCTATCCCTACCACCTAGATTCTACAATCAACATTTTTCTTTCTTTCTTCCTTTTTTTCTTTCTTTGGCCATACCCTCAGCAGGTGGAAGTTCCGAAGCCAGGGATCGAACCCACACCACAGCTGTGACCTGAGCCGCAGCAGTGACGACACTGGATCCTTAACCTGCTGAACCACCAGGGAATTCCATAATTAACATTTTTCTACATTTGCATATCACATATCTATCGATCCATCTAATTTTTTGACACCTTTCAAAGTAGCAAACATTAGTAGCTTTTACTGCTAAATCCTGTACCACGTTTATCATTCACTCAAGTTCAGTATTTGTTTCCCTAGTTCTTTTTTTGTGCAGGTGAGGAGGGCAAGATTTACATACCCTGAAACGGACAAATCTGAAGTCAGTACTCAGTTTTTAAACTGTCTTGTGGTTAAGGGTATGGAGCCAGATTGCCCGGGTTCAAATTCTGACTCTACCACTACTGTGTGAAATTCCACCTGTTCCTTAACGTCTCTGTGCTTCGATTTCCTCTCAGAGTTTTTGTCAGGATTAAAAGTATTACATATACAATATATATAAATTTCTTCTTCTTCTTCCTCTTCTTATTACCCCAACACACAAAGATATTGTCAAGAAGGGGAGATGATCTGGCCCCCCTTCTAACTTATTGACCTGGCTCTTCCTCCCTTCAACTCCTACTGCACTGCCTGCTATACCATTCCTTTGGGCCTTACTGCTTGCTTTGCTTACTCATTCATTCATTTGTCCTTCCTTCACTTAACACTTAGTCAGCATCAACTAAATGGATGATGGGTCTGTGTAGCCGGCGGAGCTCTTTGGGGGTGGCTGCCTCATCGCTGTCCTGTATCCACTCTGTGTGGCAAGGGGGGTGATGCTCCATTTCCACTGTCCTCAGGTCAGTGGTGGGGCTGAGGCTCCCTTCAGCTGCCATCACCATGGACTGGCTTAACTCTGCCTTTCTCAGCTGACTCCGGGGGCTTGGAGGAAGGAAGGGGATGCCAGGAGGGGGTCAGTCTAGTGTGGGAATAGGTTCTTCTTACAGACCTAGACAGCCATCCCTGAAGAGTCCAGGTCTTGTCCTCCTCTTCCAGACCTTGGCCTCAGGCGTGTGGATGCAGCACGCCCTCCAGCGTGGGGTGCAGAAGAATGCAGACCACACAGGCCATCTGGAGTTCTGTGTTCTTTCTGCAGGTGCCTGATTTTCTGCAAACTACCTTCCCTGCCTGGGCCTCAGTTTCCCTCTCCGCTGAGTCAGAAGATCTCTAAGGCCCTCTCCAGTTCTACCCTGAAAGCTTGTCTTTGCGCCCCAACTCCCTCCCCAGTTCAGAGAACCCAGGCATCCAGATGCCCCACCCTAGCTCTGGGTAAACAGGAAGCTGGGTGAGGGGAGCAGGGGTGCTCGGAAAGTCCCAGCCAGGTGTGTGGGTCTATGGGGAGGGGATGGCGCCACCCCCTGGGTATGAAAGCCCCCCTGTCCTGGCCCTGGCTCAGTCTCAATGGGGGCACCGGGGCTGGAGGGCCGGGGTAGGAGGCCCCAGGGGAAGGGATGCCTCCTGCTGGCCGTGGCAGGGGCCACTTCCCTGGTGACCCTCCTGCTGGCCGTGCCTATCACGGTCCTGGCTGTGCTGGCCTTGGTGCCCCAGGAGCAGGGAGAACTGGTGAGTGGTTACACCAAAGCCTCCAAGGGCTGCATGCTGCTGATGCTCACTCACCTCTGCCTGCGCCTCTGGCCTCTTCCTGTGCAGCCGGTTTGGCGGTCTTGTCTGGCTCTTCGCTGGTCCTCTTTCCACGTTCCTGTGATGCTGTTGTGTCTTGATGCCACCAAGCCCCTTCCTGGTTGTCTGTCTGTCTTCTCTCCTCTTCCCAAGACATACTGGAGCTCTGTCTCTCTGCTCCAGTAGATGCCTCATTGCTCTCTATTCCAGGGAGGTGTTTGTTGAGGCTGTCACTGGTGGGGGAAAGCCCGAGTCTGGGGTTTGGATCTGCGTTGGGAATGGGAAGAGTGGGGTTGGCATCAGCTAAGACTGAACTCTGGACACTGCGACCCTACCCACTCAGGTAACAGGGACCGCTGACCCAGGCACCCAGGCGGAGGCCCAGCAGCGATTGGGTAAGAGCCGACCATCTCCCTCTCTGGGATTCCCAGCTCCCATCCATCTGCATCCCCAGACACCCTCTCCCTCCAGGAATCCAGGGGCCCCACCCTTGGGCCCTGGCGCCCTGTCCGCTGGGGGGGCCGCCCCGCCCCCAGTTGTGCACGCTTCACCCCCTTCCAGAGTCCAAGGAGACGCCAGAGGAGGAGGCAGAAACAGATCTCAGCCCCAGGCTCCCAGCTGCCCACCTCATTGGTAAGGATCTCATAGACCTGACCAAGAGTGCCAGTTCTGCTCGCCCACAGTTAGGGTCCCTTTGCTCTGTTACTTCAGCACGCGGTTGCCCACTTGCCTTACCGCCGGTATAGTGCCCACCCTTCCGCGGAGCCAGCATTCTAGCTTCAAGCTTCCCCCGGAGGAGGCAAAACCCGGCCTGGATCTCTGTACCACTGCGCTCCGCACCGCGCACCCCGGCGCCTTCAGTCCCAACTCATGCCCATTGCAGAGGGTGCGCCATCACCCCGCTCCTGCTGCGGGGCCGGGCTCCTACGGGGGGGTTAAAAGCCCCTTCCTCCCCCTCCTGCCCGCCCTCCCAGAAGCCCCCGGGCCTGGATCCCGCCTCTGAGGATCGGATTCCCGAGAGCCAGCAGGCCTGTTTCTCCGCAGGCGCTTGGATCACGGGTCAGGGGCTAGGCTGGGAGGCGAAGAAAGAAGAGGCGTTTCTGAGGAGCGGGACGCAGTTCTCTGGCGCGGAGGGCCTGGCCCTCCCGCAGGACGGCCTCTACTACCTCTACTGTCACGTCGGCTACCGGGGCCGGGCACCTCCTCCCGGCGGGGACCCCCTGGACCGCTCGGTCACGCTGCTCAGCCGGCTGTACCGGGCGGGGGGCGCCTACGGACCGGGGACTCCCGAGCTGCTGCTGGAGGGCGCGGAGACTGTGACTCCGGTCTTGGACCCCAGTCGGAGGCACGAGTACGGGCCCCTCTGGTACACGAGCGTGGGGTTCGGTGGCCTGGTGCAGCTCCGGAGGGGCGAGAGGGTGTACGTTAATATCAGTCACCCCGATATGGTGGATTACAGGAGAGGAAAGACCTTCTTCGGGGCGGTGATGGTGGGCTGAGGACTGTCCGCGGCCCGAGAGGACCACTGCATGGTGGGATTGTGTCGATGAATCAGCCCAGACACGGGGTCCCAGACACCAGGCCAGACACCATGGCCGTGGGGAAAATGCAGGAGATCGTGTGGAAACTGATTTTGAGCCTGATGAAAATAAAGAATGTAAAAGCTTTAATGCTGCCCATACAGATGCTGAGATGTTAATGTGTCTTCATTCGCAGTGGGTACACGAGTGTCTGTTTTTCCGGTTGCTTGAAACAATTCATAATAACACTTGGTATGGCGTCTGTTGCCTAGGATGGGGATCAGCGGGTCCAGCCCATCCCTGTGGCTGAATTGGCTGCCTGGCCATGTGCCAGCATTAGTCTCTTTGGCGGGTAGAAGGAAAGGGATCTTAAACCCTGAAGCATCTGTAAACATCCCGATTCTCAAGGCCACACAGTCCCCTCAGACTCAACACTGCACTCATTTCTCTTGGATCCCACCCAGCAGTGATAGGGTCATTACAGGGGCAGGCAAGCACCACACAGAAAGGCCCAGCCGGCAGAGCTCATCCGAATAGGGTTGATGAGGAAGCACTGAGGGGCCAGCCTTCTCCCTGCCAGCTGCCTGAAGCCTGTTAGCCCTCCACAATCGACTCTCCTCCCCCAAGGGAAGAGTCACAGTTTAGGGGGTATGAAGGGAGGAGGCTGAAGCAGAGAGTTGGGGAGTGGTGATGGAGAGAGATGGGGTGGGGACAGAGTCTGAGGACACCAGGGAGAATCTGGGGAGGAGGAGGAGGAAAAACTGATGCCACCTGACCCCATCCAGGGCGAGGTGGAAGGTTCTCACCCCTTGTTCACACTTCAGGCCCCTTTTCCATATGCAGGCAAGTTGCGGGGGCTCCAGCGTAATAGCAGCCCCCTCGTTCCATGACCGACTTTCTGCCCACCACTGGGGGAGGCAGAGAGGGACCTAGGGCTCTATCTAGGTTACCCCAGTGGGTCACCCAACCCCTGCGGCACACCGCACGGTTTTCCCCTGCTGGCAACCCTGGCCGGAAGGAAAGCACAACTTCAGAGCCCAGTGGGGACTCCCACTCTCTGAGTCTTCATTTCTGACTCCATATTTGTCTTTGACTCCGTGTCCAGAAGAACCTTCCTGGCAGAAAGGAATGCTTTTCTCTTTCTTTCCTTTCTTTTTTTTTTTTGTCTTTTTGCTATTTCTTGGGCCACTCCCGCGGCATAAGGAGGTTCCCAGGCTAGGGGTCCAATCGGAGCTGTAGCCACTGGCCGACGCCAGAGCCACAGCAACGCGGGATCCGAGCTGCGTCTGCGACCTACACCACAGCTCTCTCTCTCTCTCTCTCTCTCTCTCTCTCTCTTTCTTTCTTTCTTTCTTTCTGTTTGTTTTTTAGGGCCAAATCCACAACATATGGAGGTTCCCATGCCAGGGGTCTAATCAGAGCTGTTGCTGCCAGCCTACGCCAGAGCCACAGCAACACTAGACCTGAGCTGCGTCTGTGACGTACACCACAGCTCACAGCAACGCTGGATCCTTAATCCACTGAGTAAGGCCAGGGATGGAACCCGCAACCTCATGGATCCTAGTCGGATTTGCTTCTACTGCGCCATAACCAGAACTCTTCTTTCTTTCTTTTTAGGGCTACACCTGCAGCATATGGAAGTTCCCAGGCTAGGGGTTGAATCGGAGCTGCAGTTGCTGGCCTACACCACAGCCACAGCAACGGCTGGATCTGAGCCACATCTGCAACCTACCCTGTACCTTGCAGCAACAACAGATCCTTAACCCAATGAGTGAGGCCGGGGATCGAACCTGCATCCTCATAGAGACAATGTCAGGTCCCTAACTGCTGAGCCACAACAGGAACTCAAAGGGGTGTGTTTCTACTTCCACTTCACCACCTCACATCCCTCTCCTCATCACTTGCCAAGAACATCAGTGAGACCAAGCTGGCATGGGGGCCCTTCACCCACATTTTCTTCCTGTTTTTTTATTTTCTTCCTTCTCAATTCCGTCCACTGAGAGATGGAAGGGGACAGAAGATTGGGGGCTGGAGACAGGGAGAAAGCCAGAATTCACTGAGCTCTCTACAAGGCGCTCAGATGTCATTCAGGTCTTCTGTGCCCCGTGGCTCCATACGTGGTGGAGGTTCCTACCTCTGATAGGTGAGGTTCAGTGACTGGTTCCAGTCGCATAGTTAGGACTGGGCTGGTGGGAGGAGGGGTGCAGGGTGGGATCAGGTTATTTGGAGCCCAGTTGCCTCACTGTCTGGAAGTCCCTTGGCTCTGGTTCAGGTACCTGAGCATCTGGCCGCTCCCTGGCTCTTTCAGCCGGAAGTCTCACCTGCACTGCAGGACTTCCCCAGCTGGGATAGGAATTCCCAGACTTGGAAATTCCCACACCCTGAGGGAGAGGTAATTACCTTCAGGTTCCTTTCTTAGGGGAGGGACCTGTTTGGCTGGGCTTTGTTTCTTGCAGAGGCTCCTGAGCCCAGGCAGTCCAAGCTCAGGAGTGAAGCCCAGGGAATCCTAAGCCCGGTGGAGAAAGAATTTTGGGGAGCAGCCTCACCCCCCCAAGGAGATGCAGAATTCAGTCGCAGAAAGAGGCCAGATTTCTTTTCTAAGCACGCTTTTATTTCTCGCCACTGACCAGTAGGGCGGTTACAGACACAACTCCCCTGGGGAGCAGAGGTTCAGCGATGTAGCGACAAGTTAGTCACCAAATCAGCATTATTTAGACAACTCGATCAGATAAATATTTGTTTTTAAAAACATAAGCAAAAGGAGGCACAGAGGCTAGGAGGCCAGGTGGGAGCAACCTACAGTTCAGCTCCGTTTTCACAGAAAACACATCTGAACCAAGGCAGCCCTTATGCTGGGTCTCCCAGGACACCTCGCCCTCCTGAATAAATACATTCACTAGTAAATAAATAATAAATAAATAAATAAATAATAATGCCAAGTGCAAATATAAATAAGAGGGAGCTGGCCCTGTGGGGTTTGGGGCTGGGCTCCCCATCCCAGGGAAGTCTGGAAAATTGGAAGAAAGGGAAGCCTAAAAAGTCATCAAGATTGAGGTGAAATCTTCTCAAGGAATGTTCTGAAGTATTCCGATTGGAACCCAAGCTTCCCTGGCAGCCACATTCCAGATGTCCCAGGTTGCATCCAGGAATCCAAACCCAAGGACCCCAGCGAGTCTGGAAGCCCCAGTTCCAATTCTTGGTGGTGGTCAGTGCCTGGTTGTCCAGGCCACACAT
Organism: Sus scrofa; assembly: GCF_054392235.1. Taxonomy (NCBI): domain Eukaryota; kingdom Metazoa; phylum Chordata; class Mammalia; order Artiodactyla; family Suidae; genus Sus; species Sus scrofa. The sequence goes on along the minus strand of NC_139389.1, from coordinate 27,913,411 downwards.
CCCTGAATCCCTGATTTCTAAGTGTTGCTGTTGTTGTTTAAAGTTTTAAGCTTGGAGCCCAGTCCCCAGCCCCTCATTCTCTTTCTAAACCAGAAGGACGTGAGGGGGTCTGAAGGAGTAAAATAATAAAGGGATGGACAGGGGAGGGAACGGATGTCCTGCCCCCTCACAGGGCAATGATCCCAAAATAGACCTGCCCAGATTCAGCAAAGTCCAGATAGTCGGGCAGGTTGATCTCGGCACTGAGTCGATCATCCTTCTCCAGCTGGAAGACCCCTCCCAGGTAGATGGGTTCGTACCAGGGCTTGGCCTCGGCCCCCTCGGGGGTCTCCCTCTGGCAAGGGCTCTTGATGGCAGAGAGGAGGTTGACCTTGGTCTGGTAGGAGACGGCGATGCGGCTGATGGTGTGAGTGAGGAAAACGTTGGTGGAAGGGCAGCCTTGGCCCCTGAAGAGGACCTGGGAGTAGATGAGGTACAGCCCATCTGTCGGCACCACCAGCTGGTTGTCTTTCAGCTTCACGCCGTTGGCCAGGAGGGCATTGGCATACCCACTCTGCCATTGGAGCTGTCCCTCGGCTTTGACATTGGCTGGAGGGAGGAGACAAAGAGGGAGGGGTGAGTCAGTGTGACCCTGTCAGTTCCACTCTCCACATCCTGGCCCTCGAGTTCTGCCCGCCCCCCACATCCGGTTCCTGTCCCCTCGGTCTGTCTTCCCACATCCCATCTGTCCATGAGGTTCCGAGTATCCTCCTCAAGTTCTGAGTATCCCCCATCCTCCCCTGGAGCTCAGCGAGTCCTCCTCATACTATCTCCAAGCTCTGGCTACCCTCAGCCTGGCTTCAGCCCCCAAATCCTATCCCTCTCTGTCCTGCCTATTTCTTCATCCCCCAGACACATCCTCAGAACTCTTACCTACAACGTGGGCGACGGGCTTATCTGAGGTTTGAGACGATGATCCTGAGGAGGAAAGAGGAAAGAAAAAGATGAGACCCTCAGACTTCCCAGAAAATATCTCACTACTTTGACCTGCATTCCCCCCGCCAAACCCAGACCCTAAATTTCCCTTCTTCCTTCCACCCCAGCACTAACCCCACCCCTGTCCAAGCTCAGAACTGAGAGACAGGTTTTAGAGATACTTACTGAGTCCTTGGGCCAGAGGGTTGATGCTCAAGGGGCCAGCTGGAAACTGTTGGGGAGAAGAAGAAGGATTAATTAGATTTGAATAAGTCCCCTCTGAAGGGAAAACAGCCACCTGCTTCTCTAGCTTGTACTCTCTGCCCTGATGTCTAGTTTTTTCTCTCCACTCATCCATTTTCTCATCCACCCATCCATTCAACAACTCTTTCATTGAGTGCCTTCCACGTGCCAGACACCCACGCTTCCTTCTTCTCTCCTTATCTCTCTTTCCTATCTCCTCTACCTCTTCCTGTCTCACTATCTTTATCCAGATCACTTGTTTTTTCCCTATCTTTCTACCACACCCCTTGTCTGTCTACTCATCTCTCTTTATATCGGTGTCCCTGCTTACTCACTCATTCGTGCAACAAATATTTAGAGAGCATTTCCCAAGGGCCGGGCACCGGATTTCTCTCCATCCTTCTCTCTCTCCCCCCATCTCTCTCCACGTCTCCTTCTGCCTCCCCATCTTTCTCCATGATTTCCTCCCCACACTCCCCATCAGCACACTTCTTTCCCCCAGCTCGTCTCTGGCCCTCTTTCTTCCCCATTTCTCTCCGGGTGGGAGAATGAGCCAAGGCTGGCCAGGCGCTCACCTCTTCCTTCTGGGGGCCGATAACCTCGAAGTGCAGTAGGCAGAAGAGCGTGGTGGCTCCTGCGACCAGGAGGAAGGAGAAGAGGCTGAGGCACAGGCACCTCCTGGAGCCCTGGGGGCCCCCGGCCTTCTTGGCGAGCGCCTCCTCCGCCAGCTCCACGTCTCGGATCATGCTCTCAGTGCTCATGGTGTCTTTTTCAGAGGGGCTCAGGTCCAGCTGGGAGATGGTGGCGCCCCGGGGCAGCGTGTGAGAGGGAGAGAGTCGTCCGGCTGCCTGTTCGGGGGTGTGTCTTCTGAGAGGTTATTTCTAGGGGGTCCTGGAGTGGCTTGTCTCTCTCCTGGCTGGTCCCCTGGTGTCCTCACTCTGGGAGCTTCTGCTGGCTGGGTGTGCAAACAGCTGCATTTATACGCTCTGGGTGAGAAGAGGGCGGGGAGAGGCTCTCTTTCAACCAGCGGAAAACTTCCTTGGTGGAGAAACCCATGAGCTCATCTGGAGGAAGCGGTAGCGGGCCCTGCACCTTCTGTCTTAGTTTCATCTCCATAGCGGGGGCGGCGGTTTGGAAAGTTGGGGACACCCAGGCATCAGGGATACTTCCTACCCTCCCTGCCCGGATCCTGAGGTGGGCTTGCTGGGCCAGTTACTGCTCTGTGTGTAGGACCCTGGAGGCTGGACCCCAGGTCCCCCCTGCCTCCCATTTCCCATTGTTTCCATTTCTTTGGGGGACAAGTTCTGTTTCTTTGGGGGACAAATTCCTTTTCTTTGGGGGATGACTTCTATTTCTCTCTGATTTCCGAACAGGGCTCAGGTAGGGGTAGAACTAGGAATGGGAGGAGCTTCAGAAAGCTGAGTTCTTAATGGAGAGAAAACTTAGACGACACCGCGCTGGGTGCTGAGACCCATGTTTCGTCTCCTGGAGGGAAGAGGAGCTGGGAGAAGGGCAGCTGGAGGCCCTACACGGGCTGGGGGAGGACGGCAGGAACAGGCCTGGGACAGCCCCAGAGGGAGAGGAAGCCAGGCTGGGAATTCACAAACCCACCATGGCGGGCCTTCTCCTTTCACTCTGACAGGAACTCACCAAAACTCTGCTGCTGGTTTCAGTCTCGGCTTCCAAGGGAATGTGAGGCCCTGACTTCTGCATGAAGTCCCCACACCTCAGCCTCCCTTTGTGTGGCCACGTATCCTCAAAGAATTCCTGCTTCTTCGAGATTCCTAGAGACTGTCCAGGCCCTCGGCGCTCCTGGCCATGACCGTGTCTCCTCAAATGTCCCTGTATCTCCAGCCGCTAGCCTCAGAGGCTCTCCCACTCCTCATGGCCCTGGCACGGCCATGTCTCCCAGGGCGTCCCCGTGCTCCTCCCTCAGAATCCCGAACACCCCTCAGTGTGTTCCCTTCTCCCGGGAAGCCTCCTGTCACCCCTATTCCTCTGTCCCTCTACCTGTGGCCATATCTGCCAGGCGACCCCCGACCTCGGTTCTCAAGACCTTGGCCCTGCATCTCTTCCTTTGTCTTCTCAGAGGACCATCTGCTTCTCCTGCAGGGGTCTGGCTGCCCTCACCCTGAGGCCGCCATCTCTCACCTGAGCCCCTTAGGCCTCATCACACACCCACAGCTCCCGTCCCCTCTGATTCCTGTCCTCCCTCCACTCCTTAGAGACATCTGGAGAATTCTCCCCTCCCGAGTGACAGATACGAGCAGACAGCATTTCAGAGAAAAGAGCTTTATTGGGTTTCATCGAGGGTCAGCCGTCTCCTCATGAGCCTCCAGTCAAGCAGCCCCTTCCTGAGCCACTTTGCCCTCTCTGGCCGGGTCATCTGGAGCCCATGCCTTCTGTCACTTTATCTCTTGGGCACATGTGTCACACTCTTCTGACATCCCTCTGTGATTCCCTTCTCTCCATCCTCCATAAATAAATAATTTAATTTTCCCCTTCATAAATAACCCCCCCACACCGCCTCCGGTCATCCGTTCAAAGTCCCTCATGGGTCAGCTTCCCTTCCACGTCCTGGACGAGGCCCCCTAGACGGGCAGGACAGGGGAAGGGCTCCAGGCGGGCATTCAGATCCTCAGCAGAGCATCCGGGGTGGTTCCAGTTCCCCCGAGGTGCCTAGAATTCCTTCTACAGAAGCTCCAGGTGCTGAGCGTGGGGGAAGATGAGACTGTTGGAAATTGTCAGAGGAGAGGCGCGGTGACCTCCGAAGTGGTCATAAGGGAGGTGAAAAGGGGAGAAGGCCTTGAAACCAATTTTTTTCTTTCTGGATTCTTCTATAGAGCGAAGGCTCCAAAGAAGACGCTACTGGGGCTGAGGAGCAGGTGGGGGGTGCCGTCTGTGTGTGTGGACAGCTGATCTCCCTGGGTGAGCAGGAACACAGCCCCCTGGTACACAGAGCGCACCCAAGGTCCCTGTGGCCCGGGGCACACGGACTTCTGAGCGCTGAGGAGCGGCACGTGGAAGGGGTACTGGGAGGAGAAGAGCTGGACCTCGTGGGCCAGGTAGAGAGGGGTGGGGGTGGCCTTGGGGAAGCAGCCTTCCCCGGAGAAGACGACCTGGGAGTAGACAAAGTAGAGGCCACTGGTGGGGACCAGCAGGGAGTTGTTGCTCAGCAAGAAGCCATGGCGGAGGAAGGCACGATCCGTGTTCGCTCTCCAGCGCAGTGAGTCCGGGGTGCTGGGGTCTCCTAGGAAGAGCCAGAGGGGGTGGGAGTCAAGGACCTGGGGGTCGGAGGTCTCAATCCCTGAGGAAGCAGGTGCTGGACTGAGTTCCTGGGGGATGGTTGGGAGGGAGTCGGGAGTGGGATGCCTCCATTTAGGGGGTGGGGGGAGATGGGGGGGAGGGATGCTTCAGTCCCTGAAGCAGGGGCATAGGAGGAGGGCTGGGGGCTACAGGTCTGGGAGGCCAGGTGGATGTTTACCAACGAGGTGAGCGGCAGGTTTGAGGGTGCCTCTGGCCAAGTGCTTTGGGGGGTGCTGATGGGCAGGCTGTGCAGCTGAGGGTGGGAGGCCGACGCCAGGGAGCCCCTAGGGGAGAAGAGCGTCAGAGAGGCTCTGAGGCCCAAGGTTGGGCAAGGCTGCCCCCACGGCCCGCTCTCCTGCTGCCTCACCTGGGCCTCGGGCGGCAGGGCCAGCAGCAGCCCCAGGAGGAGGAGGATGGGGGTGCTGCACACCCTCCGGAGGTAGAGGCGTCCAGGTGGTGTCATGGGGAAAACCTGTGGGGGGAGAGAGACAGTGAGCGGGGCGGGGCACCCTGCGGAAGAAGGGCCTCCTGCCCTCGGAGACAGCCACCCCGAGAGACAAGAGACGGGGCGCCAGACAGAGAAGGGGACCAGAGGCACTCAGGGAAATCCCGAGGTGAGCAGGGGGAGACCCAGAGAGAAACAGAGATGGGAAGGGAACAGAGAGGGATCAGAGTGTGTGAGAGCTAGAAAGAGCCTGACAGATAAAGAATCAGAGAGAACAAACCAAAACCAAACCCACCAAGGCCCAGGCCGAGGGCTGAAGATGCAGGAGGGGCAGGAAGGCCAGGGAGCGGGCGGAGGGACCGAAGGTCTGAGGGGGGAGTCCAGCACCCGGGCAGCCCTAGGAGATGGGGTGGGAGAGTCTCACCTGCTGTGCGGGGCCCCTTGGCCTGGGCGCCTGGGTCCCTTTATAGAGGAAGCGGCAGTGGCAGCGTGGCAGGCGGCGGGCGGGTTCTAGGCCGGGGCTGGGGCCTGGGGAAGCCCCCAGGGCTTAGAAGATGCTGCTGTTTCAGCCGAAGGCAGGAAAGGCTGAGGCCTAGGAGAGAACCGCAGGCTGGGGGCTCAGATGACTGAGTTCTGGGAAAGGGAGTGGGGTCAGGGGAACCGTGGGCTGGGAGGGCCAGGGAGCGGGGTCAGGCTTAGGAGTTCCAGAGAAGGGACGGTGAGTTCAGAGGAGGAGATGGAGTGCAGCTGGGGCGTGGGCTGCTTGCCCGGTTCCCTGAAGAGCGATTATGTATAACACCTCTGCACCCTTGGCTGATTACGGGCTTCTCTCTGTGCACGTTTCCTCCTCTGTACCCCTGTCCTGGGCCCAAGAGGCTCAAGTCACACTTGTCCCAGTCTGTGTATTTTCCAGGTCATCTGGCTGATTTCATATCAACAAGTTCCCTTCTATACCCTCCTGCCTGGGACATCCTGGTTTGTTCCTGCTGTCCTGGAGGAAATCTTCAGGGAGCCCCCTTTTGCTCTCCAAAGTGTCCTCATTTGGAAGATCTGACTCAGGGATGAGGCCATGAAATCACCTACAATGAGGTTTCATCTCACTGCAGAAGGCCGCCCCCCACCATGTCCCAACCTTGGGTGGGCCCCACAGATCAGATGTGTCTAACTCTAGACAACACGTTCCTGCATCAAAAGAACGTGGCAACTGCTAAAGTTCTCTACAGGGGAGGCTTCAGAATTCCACACAGGTGGAGCTTAAGGGTGGTGACCTAGGGTGGGGTGGGGACAGCAGAGGGATTGTGTTGAAAATACATCGGTAAAGCCAATACACTTTGTAATTGTCAAATCATTAAGGATTTCCCCCTCTGCTGATGCAGAACTTAGGTCCCGTGAGAAGCCCGTCTCCCAAGTGGACAGCCTGAGGAACTTTTCCATCTTCTTGTAGCCATGTTGCCACCATCCAGTCCAATATATTTTTAGGTCTCCAGAAAGTTCTCTCATGCCCACTCCCAGTTCATACCTGCCAAAGACAACCAACTGCTCTCTGACCTCTGTCACTATAGATTAAGTTCTTCCTGCGCTTGAACTTCATAGAAATGAATCCACACAGACAACTCATCTGTGCTTGGCTTTTATTCTCGCTGTTGTGTTTGTGAAATTCATCTATATGGTTGTGTCTGTCAGTAGTAATTTTTATTTCATTGTGATGTTATTGTGTGCATGTTATTGTGTGATGCTATTGTGTGCATATACCCCAATTAACTTATCTATTCTTCTGTTGATGGGCATTTGGTTTGTTTCTAGTATTTGGCCTTTTTTTTTTTTTTTTTGTCTTTATAGGGCCGCAGCCACAGCTTATGGAGGTTCTCAGGCTAGGAGTCTAATCAGAGCTGTTGCTGCCGGCCTACACCAGAGCCACAGCAACACTAGATCCGAGCCACATCTGCGACCTACACCACAGCTCACGGCAACGCCGGATCCTTAACCCACTGAGCAAGGCCAGGGATCGAACCCGCAACCTCATGGTTCCTAGTCGAATTTGTTTCTGCTGCACCACGACGGGAACTCCCTGTTTCTAGTATTTGGCTAGTATGAAAAATGATACAAACGTTATGGAATAGGAGCCAGTTTTCACTTAGCTTGTAGGTTACACATTAAGAAAAAGAAAAGTTTCTCTCTTTTTTTTTTTTGTCTTTTAGGGCCGCACCTGAGGCATATGGAGGTTCCCAGGCTAGGGGTAGCCACCAGCCTACACCACAGCCACAGCAATGCAAGATCTGAGTCGCATCTGCGACCTACACCACAGCTTGTGGGAACGCTGGATCCTTAACCCGCTGAGCAAGGCCAGGGATTGAATCTGCATCCTCATGGATGCTTACTGGGTTCATTACCTGCTGACCCATGACAGGGACTCCCACACTTCATTGTAATTATCTGATAACCAACCAGTCTTCCACAATTGGTCTTTGAGGTCCCAGAGGTCAGGGGACTGTCTTTCCCATCCGTATCCTCAATGCCTCATGTAGATGCTCAGTAAATGTTTGTGGAACAGAGAGAAAACTAAAGAGATGGAATGCAAACAAAAAGAAGTCATAGGTCAGAGCAGCAAGGCATGAGAGGCAAAGCTGCAGGGCCTCAAGCAGGGGGAGGAGAACAGGAGAAATAGTTCATGCACAGCCTGAATGTAACTTCTGTGCCACAGGACATCAAAACCCCTCAGGCTCGGATCCCACGTTGCTGTGGCTCCAGCGCAGGCTGGCAGATACAGCTCCGATTAGATCCCTAGCCTGGGAATCTCCATATGCTGCGGGTGCGGCCCTAAAAAGAAAGTCAAATAAAATAAAATGTGATAAGTTCCATGACAGTGGGCTTAAAGCAGCCCACAGAAAAGCCATTGAACCTGGCCTGAGGGAGAGGCATTAAGTATCAAAGCAAAAAAGATGGTGAGGGGCAGAGAGAGGGAACAGAAGGTGCAAAGATGGGAGGTAAAAAAGAGTATATGGTGTGTGGAGATGTACACATGGGTACACGTAGAAGGAGCAGGGATGAGGCTTGGGAAGTAAGCTGAGGACACATGCTGAAGGGTTTGCACACAAGAAAAATGGTTTGGAATTCCTTCTCATCATGATAGGGAGCTGCCAAAATTTTTAAGTGAAAGAGGGACCCCCTCAAATTGGTATATTTAAAAAATGAGAATGACTCGAGGGGCGTTGCCTTGTGTGCAGTGGGTTAAGGATCTGACACGGTCACTGCATTGGCACAGGTTTGATCCCTGGCCCCTGGAACTGCCACATGCCATGGGCATGGCCAAAATAAATAAATGGAAGTATGGAAGATGGGGGGCTGGAGGGGAAATGAGAAGTGTGGAGACCAGTTAGGAGGATTTTGCAACAACCCAGCAAGGAGATGACAAGAGCCTGCATTCGTATTAAGGCAGCAGCAGCAGCAGCAGCAGCAGCAGCAGCAGCAGCAGCAGCAGCAGCAGCAGCAGCAGCAGCAGCAGCAGCAGCAGGAGAATGGAGAGGAGGAACGTTTCTAGGCAAAATCTTGGTGGCTGACCAGATGCGATGGCGGAAGAAGGGTAGCCACAGATGGCTCTTTTAAATAGCTTGGTCTCTATCTTGGCCTCATCTTATTTCTTTTAACCTCACTGTGTCTTGTGTCACTGTTGGCCTCTCTCTTGGTCCCTGTTTCTTGCCTTTCCTCTGAGTCTCTTTCTCTGGAGTCCCTTTGCCGTCCTGCTGTTTCTTTCTGCCTCCTCTCCAACAGTAGGAGCTGATGGACTAGGAGACCTCGGCTTTATTAAAATATAAAATGGTACAGTGAGAAATAAAGGGAAAAACCCCAGGAAGAGAGGAAGAAGGGGGCATTGCAGGACAAAAACGGGAAGGTGAGAAGGAGTGATGAGAAGACATGAGAGACAGAGAGGAAGGAAGCTCGAGAGCTGGGCCGAGGCTCCGTCAGCGACATTCTCAATGTGCTGGAGGACGCGCCTTGAGATGGGCCAATCTTGGTTTCAATCTTAGTTTCGGAGGTTGTGTGAAATTCGGTTTCTTTCTTGAGGAGGCCAGCAGTTGGTTTGGGGCTTTCCCTGTGTGGGAGGGGTGATGACTGGAGTCTTGTGCCCAAAACTCAGGGAAATGCAGTTTCTACAGTGGTCTCTGCGGAGAAACTAGTGAAATCTCTGAGTCCTCCAAACAAGGCTGAAATGACATTAGACTCAAACTTGAACTTAGCCTCAAAACCTAAACTGGGATTTAATGCTGACTTTGATCCTAACCCATATTTAACCTCAACCCAAATCACAACTCAAACTCAACCCCAACCTTAAATCTAAACATATCTCAGTAAACGAACCCCCAAATGAATTTATCCTCTAAAGTAATGCAACCCTGTTTCTAGAACTGATCTTGAAATAGACTCATCCCTATTCCTAACCCTCTAGTTAAACCTGACTCTAAGTGTAAGTTCAATCTGAGCCCCCAAACCTAAGTGGAGCTTTATCCCACGCTTCCCCATTATCCATCCACACCTCTGTTTACCAAGTCTTTAGTGAGAGTTTTTCTGTGTGCTAAGAAATTCCAGGCAGGAGGGATACAGAGGCAAACAAGTCAGGCAAGGAACACACACTCATGGAGCTTACACCCTAGCAAGGCATGGCCGAGAGGAAACACGCCAGAGAAGCGGGCAGTAAACAGCGCTACGAGGAAACAGGGGGACTGGTGAGAAGAGTGGAGGGAACTACTTTAGACACAGTGGTCAGGAGAGTTCTCCCTGATTTTAAAGTGGTATTTTAAGCTGAGACCCAAATGAGAAGAGTGGCTGAGTGAAGGTTTAGGGGAGAAGCATATTCCAAGCAAAGGGAACAGCTGCTTCAAAGGCCGGAAGGTGCACATGAACTGTGGGTGCTGAGAAACAGAACAGAGGCCAGGGTGGCTGGAGCAGACAGAGTGCGAGAGGGGTGGGAGATGAGGTCAGAGAGGAGGGGCCGGGTCAGGGCACTCAGGGCTGTGTAAGAACAGGTCAAGCATATGGATTTTATTCACACATGGGAAATTTTGGAGGGTGTCAGGGTGTGTACATGTGGGGATGGGTGGGAGGGAGATGTGAGGTAGAGGCAATTGGATTTACATGTACAAAGATCACAGTGGCTCCGGTGTCTCGACCAGACGCAGGGCAGGGGGTAAGACCGAAGGCAGGAACACCAGTTACAAGGCAGTTGCAGTAATCCTGGAGGAAGATGGTGGCAGCCATGAAGATGGAGAAAGGTAAACTTCTTTATCTATATTGGGATATATTTCAGGGGTCGAATGGACAGGATAAGATGATGGATTGGATGGGTGATGGAAGTGGAAGATGGCAAGACTGGGAGAGAAGTAGGATTCTGGTGGGATGGGAGAACCAGAAGTTCAATTTTGGATTTAAGTTTAAAGCTATTGGAGAGAACTTCAAGTCTTGGATGACATTCGAGTCTTGCCAAGAGATGTCACTTGGTGGTTGTATATATGAGATGAGAGGCAATGTCAGAACCAGAGAGTCAACATTGGGAACTGTCAGCATGAAGAAAGCCATGGACTTGGAAGAGACATCTTATCTTGTGCATCCCCCAAGACTCCTCACGGTATTTGTTGTCCCTCATGATAAACGCAACGTGTCTCCCATTCTAAATTCCAGAAGCGGCAGCCTCTTTCTTCTAGTAACAAAACCCTCCAGACTTGGAATTCTTCTCCTGAACTTTCACTGGGATTTAACCTCCTTGGATTTGATTCCCTATCCAACGAGGATGCTTCAACTATTCCATTTCACAATGAAATTTTTTTTGGCCGTGATCTCAATGTGCAGAAGTTCCTGGGCCAGGGATTGAACCTGCACCACAGTGGCAACCCAAGTTACAACAGTGGCAATGCCATGATTCGCTGAACCACCAGGGAACTTCCCATTTCACAATAATTTTTGGAACTCTTCATATATTCAAATCCTCTATTTCACTTTTGAAAGCATCCTCCTCTGGTACTTTGAAAGCTGGCCTTCCCCTAATGATGCCCCTTCCGTCTTTCGTGAAGCCGTCCTTTTTCCACACCCATCACTAGGGGCAGGAGGGCAGAGGAGGGACCACTGCCCTCTCTCCCCTCTGCACTGTTGATAATCTCCTCCTCTCTTGAAGCCCACGCCTTTCGCATTTTCCATTTTCTGGTCTTCACAGCTCAATCTTCTCCACCAACATCTCTACTGTGCTCTTAACAATTTGTTTATCTAGCTCAGGTTTTCTCCATATCTCACCCCTACCATTACCTTTCAGTGACTTCAAAACCACACAGATCAGATGAGCCTTACAGTCTGGCCTCTCAGTGCTTCAACTTTCTCAACTCCACCAGCAGCATTACAGCCTCTTTCCCTGTTCCGATGTAGCCACCTGTAAGCACACAACACGTAAGGTCCTATCTCATACCTCGGCATCACTTGGAAGGACTAGTCCTTCGAGACCTTGAATTATGAATTTTCCCTCTCATCATAACTACCCACTTTTTACATCTCCCACTCTCACCCTCCCCTTGAATCCATTCTTCACTCTTACCCAAATTTCCTTTTTATTCTTCTTTCCTTGTTTTCCTTGTCTCTTTGGTTTAACCTGTACTGCATGGTCAAAAAATCAACTACTTTCACTAGCACTCTAGGATCACTTACCTACCTGATATTCCACTGAGAAGATTTTGAAAAGCCTGATTTGGGTGAACTCAATTGTCTCTTTCTTGGGTCTTTCTCTGAGGCTGCCCAACATGGCAGGAGGGCACTACGTCTCCATAAGAGGCTTGCTACAACCTTCACAGCCATCTTTCCTCAGAGATCCCTCAGTGTTCTCCAGGCTTTGATTCCCTTATTCTACTCCTGCAGGTGCTGTTCTCAACCTTCACGTTACTCTTGGTGATGTTGTCATCTTTTTCTTTAGCTTAAGGCCATCCCAGGTGACTCTCTTCCTTCTTTTCCCTTCATTTAATGTTTTCTTTTTTCCTTCTTGCCCCAGCGAAGGATGCTCTCTCTCCCTTCTCTCCTATCCAAGGAATTTTCTTTCCTTTTTTTTTTTTTTTTCTGGTTTTTTTAAATTTTTTTTTTTGGGGGGGGGGAGTCTTTTGACTTTTTAGGGCTGCAACCATGGCATATGGAAGTTCCCAGGCTAGGGGTTGAATCACAGCTGTAGCTGCCGGCCTACGCCACAGCCACAGCAACTTGGATTTGAGCCACGTATGACCTACACCACAGCTCACAGCAACGCCAGATCCTTACCCCACGGAGCAAGGCCAGGGATTGAACCCGAGTCCTCATGGATGCTAGTCGGGTTTGCTAACTACTGAGCCACAATGGGAACTCCGTTTTTTTTTTTTTTTTTTTTTTTTTAAGTGCTGCACCTGCAGCATATGGAAGTTCCCAGGCCAGGGGTGAAATCAGAGCTACAGCTGCCAGCCTACACCACAGCCACAGCAACTTGGGATCTGAGCCACATCTGCCACCCACACCATAGCTCATGACAACACCAGATCCTTTAATCTACTGAGCCAGGCCAGGGATCAAAGCCGCATCCTCAGGAATACTAGTCGGGTTTTTAAGCCGCTGAGCCACAACGGTAACTCCTTGACTTTATTTCTTGAAATAATATTTCTTCCCTGGACTTCTTCCTCAAATGTCCATTACAACCCTCACCTTCCTTTTCTGTGTGATGTCTCGAGAGACCAACCCCCTGACTAACCGCTTTTTTGGGAACTGGTAAAATTTTCCTCACTGTAAAAATCGTGGGTTGAACTAGAGATGATTCTAAGTTACCTTCTATAGTCACCACTCTATGGCTTTGTACCACCTCCCTTTCCTCACCTCCTACTCATTCCTCAACCTGTGTAAAGCGATTTCTGCCCCTCTGGTAAGTGGAAACTGTTTTCTCAAAATTTGTAATCGTCTAGTTCCTGAACCCAGAGGATCTTTTGAACTCTCACCTACTAGACTTCTTTGAAGCATCAGATGTGGCTGCCCAGTCTCTGCTTGGCATGCCCCGCCCTTGCCCTAGTTCTGACTGTTCTCTCCTTTATTGGATCCTCTCCCCTCTCTCTTGCGGATCCTGTCCATTCAGAGGCTCCACCTCCACCTGGAAGGGAATGATGCCCAAAGCTATCCATCCAGCAGCCTCAAGTTTTCTCAAGCTCCAGAACTGCTTGCTGGAAATCTCCATCTGAGTGTCATGCTAACGCCTCAAACTCAGCAGGCCTTTATTACTCTAAGCAGGTGTACCTCCCATTGTCACATGTAGTCACAGATCATTAGACTGCAAGCCCTGAGGGCAGTGACTTTATTTCTTTTATACCTATCGTCTATCAGAGCGCTCTGCTCCTATCAGGTGCTTAATAAAAATTTACTGAGGGTATGTCTGAAATTAACTCATCTTTCCCCTCCTTGGTTTAGGGAACCATCTTCTTTCCTATACCCTTGGCTCTAAACTCGGAGCCATCTAAGACTCCTCTTCCCTTGCTCCCACCATCAATCAATTGGCATGTCTGAACAACTTACCTCTCCAAGTTTTTCTATTTGTTAAATTGTATTTATTTATTTTTAAAATGTTTTATATATATATAAAGACTATATATATATGTCTATATATATATATAGACTATATATAGTCTATATATATGTTATATATATATAAAGACTATATATATATGTCTATATATATATAGACTATATATAGTCTTTATATATATGTTATATATATATAAAGACTATATATATATATAGTCTTTTGTCTTTTTTTTTAGGGCCGCACCCATGGCATATAGTGGTTCCCAGGCTAGGGGTCTAATCGGAGCTGTAGCTGCCAGCCTACACTACAGCCACAGCTGCAGCCATGCGGGATCCCAGCCACGTCTGCGACCTACACCACAGCTCATGGCAACGTCAGATCCTTAACCCACAGAGAGAGGCCAGGAATCAAACCTGCGTCCTCATGGGTACTAGTGGGGTTCATGAACCTGAGCCACGATGGGAACTCCCACCCTCTCAAAGTTTATAAGATCTGTTCCTTCCTTTAATGCCTCTTGTAGCTACTGGAACCTAAGCAGAAAGTACACGCGTTTTGGAGTCAGATGAGTTTAATGCTAATGCCTCTGCTTTTTCGCTGTGTGACGGCGATCAAGTTACAGTACGCTTATGCACCTGGGTTTCCTCATCTGTGTGATGGAGACCCACCCCCACCCCCCACCCCCCGCTTTTGAACATTTGCTGGCTGGATTCTGACATTAGGAAAAGGGGCTTGGTTAACGCATAGTATGTAGATTAACACAGTCTGTGTCCCCAAATGGCAGTTGTTTTGCTAGTACCCATGCCACACCCCTGTTCTCCCTCCTCCTCACGGCTGACACAGTACCACAGCCCACAGGATGAAGTCCAAATCCCTTAGCCGGACATTCTGGGTCCTTTCTTCCACACATGCTCTCTCACCCCCGTGCTTCACCTTCCTCGGGGGCATTCATCTTTCCCGAATGCACATCCCTTGTTTCCGGACGCCCCCCCCCCCCCCCCCGCCTCTGCTCCAGCCTTTTCACTGATCTCTAGAGCCCTTGCCTTCACCTCCTCCCACAGAAATCCTACCCTTTCATCAAATGCCCACTCCTCCCTCAGAGACCCCTGGGTGCTCTCGGATGGGGTGCACCTCCCCTTTCGCTATAGCCACTGAACCCTACTCTGGCATTCACTCGGCAGGCCTCAAATGGGTGGATTAGTGTGGGCCCGCCTCCCCTATTGGATGGTAAACTGAAGCAAAGTTTGAATTTATCTCTGGGCTCCTGGATGCTCGGCTGAACTGCATGGCAGAGTCCCTCCCAGACCCTTTTCCTAGCTTAACCCAAACCTGCCCCAACCCCAATTCCCCAACTTCACCCCCCCATCGATCTCACCAGTCTCATTCCCAACCTTCTTTCTCTACCTGAACCCCAATGCACCCTCCACTGAGAAGTAATTCCTTGCTCCAGCTCTAGAGAGCAAGCTACGTTACACACACTTCCACCTCCCCAGCGTTTCATGGTAGGCACTGAGTCATCCCTTGGGGATCCCTGGTCCCCCCTCCCCCAACCGTGGTGGACAGGATGCCTGCTGCCTGGCCCCGGGGGGTCAGAGGAAGCCAGGGCCTCTAGGGCTCAGTATTTTTATCAGCCTAGGAAATAAGAGACACAGAAGCGGAAACGGTGTGGTCAGAGAAAGTGAACAGCCCTCATCTCAGGGGAACCCCCAACAGGGCTGGGGGCCAGACACCAGGGAGAGACGTTGAAAAGAGGGAGGCCTGGGGGGGCCAGGTGTCAGGGCTTATTCGGCTTTGGTTTTATGTGACTCTTACAGGGGGGCAACCGATGTGCTTGGAAACCAGACAAAAGCCTCCTGAGTGAAGGGACACATCTGGACACCCAAGTTTTCTGTTGCTTACCCCTCGACCCCCCGTTTAGGGATCCTAACCCCAACCCCAGCCCCCACTCCGAATCCGAGCTCTTTGCATGCCACTTCCGAAATCTCCGGCCTGTGAGAGGAACCGGACGCCTGGGTTGCTCACAGCTTGCAGTCTTTTCTCTGAATCACAGCAGCTTCCTCTCACAGGATCTTTCTCACCAGCCCTTCCTCCTCCTGCCCTCTGAACATCTGCCTGGTCCCTTGGAGACCTGGGGCCTCTTGGCTCTCGGACTCCTCCGAGGGTCTCTCGCCCACCCTGTGGTCCCAGCATCCAGAGGCTTCCCCTCCCTGTCCCCTGTGCCCTCCACTTCCACTCCTGGGATTCTCCCATGCAGAGCAGCACTCCATTCCAAACCTGAACAATGAGTTCTGACCCGCAAGATTCCCCGAGGCAGACACGTGTGCACTGTGCCCGTGCCCACACATGCCAGTGCTCTCCCACCCCTGCCCTTTCTTTCTGCCGAGGTCCCTGCTCTGTCCTGCAGGATGGCGGTGGGGCTTGGTGCTGCCTGCGGCTTCCCATCCCAGTTCCCAGGGCTGGAGTGGGACTGAGTATGAACAGTGGAGGGATGGTGCCCCCTCTCCCTGCACCCTGCAAGGACCTCTTCCTCAACCTTAGGAAAAGGCCATGTTCATCTAGAAGGCCAAGACGGGTGAGGCCCAGGGCTCGGGATGGGGGCAGAAGCTGGATGGAGGGAGCTGAGAGGCCTGGAGGAGGAGACCCAGGACTGAGAAGCTACAGCGGAGGGATGGCCTTGGGTGTGGATCCTTGGTTGCCCAAGAACAGACAACCCAGGTTACATAATTCGGCTCTTTCCACTTCCTACCCCCGCTCCTAATTTTAGCAACCGAAATTCCACTCCCCCACAGGGCTCTTCCTCCATCCCTTCTGCTTCTATCCCCCATCCTCCCACCACCTCCTTGGCTCTAGCGGCCCCCAATTCAGATCATTCAGTGACTCAGCAAAGGGAAAGCCCTGTGTTGGGGGAAGGGGGTGTTAAGTGGGGAGGAGGATGTGGTTCTGGCTGGGGAGTTGGGGAGGGGAGGGAAACTGCTTTTGTTCCCCTTTTTGACTCTGTTCACATCTATTTCTCCAACCGCTGATGGAAGAGTGGAGAGGAGTCCAGCGTAGGGACTGGAGAGACTGGAGGGCAAATCGGGCCTTCTTAGGGCCACCCTTGTGGGCAGGTGGGTGGGCAAGCAGGGGGCTTCTCGTCTCCCACCGAGGGCACGAATCATGTGTGCGTGCATGGTGCAGGTGCACAGGCGCTGTGGGTTGTGGCAGGCGGAACGGGAAAGGAGATGTCATGGGTGATGAAAACCACAGCAGTGGAAAAAGGCAGAGGAGACACCGGGAGTGAGATGTGGAACCAGGTCTTATTAGGAATGGCAGAGTCAAGGAGCCGTGGTGGTGGCCCACATCCCCCAGCCCGCGCCACTCATTACAAGTTTTGCTCCCACCCCACATCCTCCGCTGCTCAGCATCCGCCGCCTCTTCGTCATCCCCATCTCTAACCTTTGCCTTCCTACTGCCCTGCGCTCCTGCAGGCCCCTGCTCTTTCCCTGGGGTCACTTGAGGGCCTCTGCATGGCGATTCAGGGCCTGAGAAAGGGCTGTCACAGCTCCCATCACACGGCCCAGCTCCCAGGTCTCGATCTGGCTTCGGAACCGCTGCAGGAAACGGTCAGGGTGCCAGCGCACCTGCTGCACCCTCAAGTACCTCCTCAGAGCTCCCTGTTCCTCCAAGGGGGGGCCCCGGGCCACCAGGGCTGCAGCCATGGCCTCTGGGTCCCCTCCCCCAGGGCAGGGCCAGGGCACATCGCCGAAGCGCCAGAGGCTGCCCCTCCCTGCTCCTCTGGGGTGCTCTGCCCTGGGCCCGGCCCTGGCTGGCTCTGGCACCGGGTCCCTGGGAGCCTCCTGCGCCCTCCTGGCCCGGCTCTCACGCAGTTCCTCCTCCTTGGCCCGGGCTCGCTCTCGGAACAGCCGCTGCTCCTCCTCTTGCTGCCGCCAGCTGTGACTGGAGCCCTCAGCCCGTGGGGGTCGGCAGGCTCCCTCTGTCTCACGCTGCTGCTGGCGCTTCTGGGCATGTTCCCGGGCCATGCGATCTGACCAGGCTGAGAAGGACTCGGGTTCCTGGGTCTCGTGGGAAGCATCATCTGTTTGTAGGGCAGGAGGGGGTGGTTGGGGACAGGCAGTGAAAAGGAGATGGGCCAGAGAGGCAGGGCAGCAGAGGAAGGGGGCGCAGGAAGCCAGTGGCAGCATCCGTGCAGCAGGGAAGGGAGTGGCTGTGGGTGGAAACGGATTCCTTACCTTCGAATCTTCCAATGACCTCCTGCCACTCGTCCTCCAGCTCTCCCTGCAGTTTCTGTCTCCACTCCCGTTCCTTGGAAGCCTCATCTTCTTCCTCCTCTTCAGCAGAATCCCAGGGGGGTCCCCAGCCCAGAATCTGCCCAGGGGTCTCCCCATCCTTATTCTTTATTCCCATGGCAGAGGGACAGCGACTCAGCAGTGGCAGGAAGAAATCCGTGTAGGCTGTGGGTGGGAGAGCAGTGAGCAGAGTTCGCTGGGGCTCCCTCGTCTTGGCAGGGCCGCCATCTTGAATCCTGCTGGCCACTCACTCCCTTGGTCTCAGACCAGTGAAAGGGTTGCCCACATGGATGCCTCCTGGGTATCAGGAAATCGCACCACTGACAAGTATTTACTGATAGTTTACCACGTGCATGGTAAGTGTGGTGATTTAAAAGATTCTGACCTGTGTCTGCAAAAACTGATTTAGTGTCCTGGGGGCTCTAGTATGTCTTTCTGGCCTGCCTCCAGCCGCCTAGGGTGATGTCAAAAACCTTGACTGTGTATTCCATTTTTGGCTTGAAAATAGTGTCACTTTATATACCTTTTGTGTTTCTCACCCAGAACTATATTCTTCAGACTGGTAAAATACCTGAACACCCTACTCTATACCATTATAAATATCTAAATACATAATAGATTTATCTCTTTATGTCACTTTTCAATAAACTGAATAAGATCAATATTTTCAGGGGACTTTCTCTCAGCCAGCCTTACACTGGGGATGCTGGGAGGGAGATGGAGAGGTAGAGAGAGACCAGCAATGAATTTGAACCACAGAAACGTTCCCAGCAGCAAAGCAAATTACTGCTGACTCAAGGCAGGGGAACGGGGCTAAGAGAGGGTCCCACCCAGAGGCTGGGGGAACACGGAGGGACTGACACCCCTGAGTTCCCCTCTTCCTGAGCCCTGACCACAACGCATCTACTCCAGCATCAGCTGAGTGCCATGCTGCTCACTTCACTCCCCACCCAGGACCCAGGACCCTAACACTGGCCAGCCATGCCCCTGGCCACAGCTACCAACCACCTCTGTGCTCCTAGGACAGAGGAGGGTGAGTGAGGCACTCTCCCTTCCTGTGGACCTACTTTCTCTTCCTAGGGCAGGAGGAAGTGGGCCAGCACTCTTTGAATCTTTATTCCGGGGTACCAGGACATACCGGGTACCCAGCAAGAGGAAGGGACAGAGGAAGGGTTGCCCTGTCACTACTATGGAAGGCAGAAGGCAGAATGGGTTCGGCCTCGGCTGGCCAAGACCCACTGCCCCCACCCATCTCCTGGCACGCCTGAGCGTCGCCCAAACCACATCAGGATGACAGGTGGGGCACTTCTCTTTAGAACTGATGTGACCTGTCACAAGCCCTCCCAAACTGTCCCAACAGCTTATTCCCTATCAGGGTTCACAGCAGGTGTGAGGATGGGTGGGAGCTCAGGCTTGGACAGGAGGCTTTTAATTCATAGCTCCTAAGGAGTAAACCCTTGTCCAACTATAAAACATGATGAGTAAAATCTGGTACAGAATATTAAATAGGCACTAACATTTATGTTTCTGGGTGGAAAAAGCTGGTTGCAAAATTGTATATAGGATCTGATCGCAAGTGTGTAAACAAACAAAGAAACAAACAAAAACCCAAAAAGGAGTTCCCGTTGTGGTTCAGTGGTTAATGAATCCGACTAGGAACCATGAGGTTGAGGGTTCGATCCCCGGCCTTGCTCAGTGGGTTAAGGATCTGGTGTTGCCATGAGCTGTGGTGTAGGTTGCAGACACAGCTCAGATCCCGAGTTGCTGTGGCTCTGGCTAGGCTGGCAGCTACAGCTCCGATTAGACCCCTAGCCTGGGAACCTCCACATGCCGCAGAAGCAACCCCAGAAAAGGCAAAAAGACACAAAAAACCCAAAAACCCAAATCCCATTGTTGAAAAGAGTAGACTGGAAGGAAATATGTAAAAAATTCTAGTCTCTGGGTGGCAGGACTATGGGTGGCTTTCCCCCAATCTTAGCTGATATTTTAATGTGAAAAGGACATCATTAATATGAACTTTTCTTTTCTTTTTAAAGAAGGAAAAATGGATTTAATTTTGAGTTTGCTGTGTTCGCTTCCAGTCCCAGACTGGTGCATAGAAACACACACACACGACAATTCCTCCTCAGAGACAGGGGACCAGACCGCTGTGTATTATTTGGAAACTTACTTTTTTCACTTAACACCTCACTTATATTTTCCACAGGAGTACACAGTCTACCTCATTCTTTTTTTATGACTGTGTAGTGTTTTACTGTGTGTATGAAACAAACAAATCTTCCCACCCCCAATAGAAAGTCTTTGTTTCCACAAATGATCGGCCTTATGCGTACATCTCTGTGGACTCCTGACAGTACTTCTGTGGGGCAGATTCTCAGAAGTGGAATTTCTGAGTCAAACCGTACATGCAATTTTGCCAAACTGCTTTCAAAAAGTTTGTGCCGATGTATACCCCATCAAGAATACGAGCACCTGTGTCATCCTTTATCAAATCTGAGTATCACCGACCCTTTCAATTTTGCTCATCTGACAGGTTAAAAAAACAACTTTATGAATGAAATTTTTTTCTTTTTCATATGATTTTTGGCTCTTAGTGTTTATTGTGAATAAGTTGTAATTTCTGCCCACTTTTCTTCTGGAAATCATATGTGTAGATATGAGAGCTTTTTTTTTTTTGTCTTTTTTTAGGGCCGCACCTGAGGCAAATGGGAGTTCCCAAGCAAGGGGTCCAAGAGGAGTGACAGCTGCTGGCCAGATTCGAGCTGCATCTCAACCCACACCACAGCTCACCGCAACGCCGGATCCTTAACCCACCCAGTGAGGCCAGGGATCAAACTTGCATCCTCATGGATACCAGTCAGGCTCGTTTCTGCTGTGCCAAAACGGGAACTTTCATGAGAGCTCTTTATACAGCATAGATAACAACCTTTTGTGTCTGTTACACATATTACAAATATTTTCTCCCATCTGTCTTCAAAAAATTTTTATGTACTTAAATCTTACCAATATTTTCTTTTATAGCTTTTGACTTTTATTTCATTCTTAGGAGGGTTTTTCTCCACCCCAAGATATTGTCTTTGTGTTTTCTTCTACTATGTTTATTTTTAGAAATATTTTAAAAAATGAAAAAAGCACAAAGTATAGTACGATCAGCACCCCTATTTCTACCACGAGGTATGTTAAATTATTTTCATTTGATTTTAAAGAAATAAAATCATCATAGACAAAGCTAAAGTTTTCTTTGATGCTGTCTTCCAATTTCCACTCCCCTACCAAATCCTCCCATGAATTTGGTATGAACTCTTCCTGTCCTGTCCTATTTAGGTGTTTCTCAGCTGTAATTTACTTCTAAGTTGGGCATGAGATAAGACTCTGTTTCTCCCCAGCAAAGCCAAACGGTTCAGTAACAGTTATTAAATAGCTCACCACCTCCCATCCAGTGATTTGAAATGCCAACTTTACCACCAATTTAGCAGCATAGATCAACTTTTCCCTACACTCTTCAACTAACACATTGTACTTTTTTTTGGTCTTTTTTTGAGCCTCTCCTGCGTCATATGGAGATTCCCAGGCTAGGGGTCTAATCGGAGCTGCAGCCGGCCTACATCACAGCCACAGCAACGTGGGATCCAAGCCACATCTGCAACCCACACCACAGCTCACAGCCACGCCCGATCCCTAACACACTGAGCAAGGCCAGGGATTGAACCCACAGCCTCATGGTTCCTAGTCGGATTTGTTAACCACTTCGCCATGACGGGAACTGTTTTTTTTTTTTTTTTCTTTTTAGGGCCGCACCTGTGGCATATGGAAGTGCCCAGGCTAGGGGTCTAATTGGAGCTGCAGCAGCGGGTATATGCCACAGCCACAGAAATTCCAGATTCTGGCCACATCTGCAACCTATGCTGCAGCTTACAGCAACACTGGGTCCTTAACCCACTGAGCGAAGCCAGGGATCGAACCTGAATCCTCAAGGACACTATGTCGAGTTCTTAACCGGCTGAGCCACAATAGGAACTCCAACGTGTTGTACTTTTATATTGGGAAAAATAAGTGTGGGGGAGAAAAAAAAACTTTGTGGAGTACAAAGTCCTTCATCTGAGTGATGGAAGCACTGCTCTTCTCCCCATAATGAGATGTGATTTCTACCTAGTGAGATGCTCATACTAATTGATACAACATGCTTTGAAAAAAACGCCAGTATCAGAAGTTTGAGTGACGACCACGGTGTGAAAGAAGAACAGGCAACAGTGGGTGGGTGGCTGGAGAGGGCTTCCAGGAGGAGGTGGGACTTGGGTTGGGCTGGGGAGGAAGAATAACTCAGCGAGGTGGAAAACAGCAGGGCGGATAGGAAGGCAACAGGAAGGAGGCAGATAAAAGATGGGCAGGTTTGCTGAAAACAGCCAGGGGTCACTGAAGACAGAGCCTCGTGGCAGGAGGCGAGGGTCTGTGGGTGTCTGTGGGAGGCAGGGCTGGAAAGGCAAAGGGAACATAAGCGGATGGCCCAGTCATCTGTGAAGCAGGCCCACAGCCGCCTTCTCCTGAGCAGATCAAAGTGGGCACCGGGCGGGAAATGTCTAACAGAGTGTGTGCACAGAGCAGAAGGGCCGTGAATGCTACACTTAAAAGAAAAACACCAAGCTGGCTTTGGACTTACTTTTTTTGCAGTCTCTAAGAAAATGACCTTTTGTTTCTCAACACTCACTCATTCTTGCTGTATGTGGAGAATGGTCACTGTAGGACTAAGGTGTGTGTACACAGGCGTCTCTGACAGTGAAGACCACCTCCCCGTGACATGTTACCCAAAGGTAGTGGCCATGCCCTGGCATCTCACTGGGTGTGACAACTTGGCCCAGCCAATCTAGTGTGAAATGGCACATCCCTCCGACCTCACATGGGAACTGAGGGGAAACCTCACTTCCCCAGAAGATTCTGGGTCATCCGTTCAAAGAAAATATTTGCATTTGAAGCCAGATTGGTCTCTAGAGAGGGGCCTTTCCAACAAGGAGTTAGAAGGCCACCTGGTGGTAAGGCTGGCAGGGGACCAGGAGAAGGAAGGCCTGAGAGGGCTTGGGAGTGACCTGAGCATAGGTGAGGTTTCGGCAAGGTCCTAAACCTTCTGGGCCCTGCATCCTCATCTGTAAACGGAATCATATCACCAACCCCACATGCTCCTTGGCATTTGGTACAATGAAGGAAGCACCTACCATACCACGAGGGACATTTTTGTTACTCAAAAAGCTTTAATGAGGAGTTCCCCTTGCGGCTCAGTGGAAACGAATCTGACTAGTATCCATGAGGACACAGGTTCGATCTCTGGCCTCACTCAGTGGGTTAAGGATTCAGCATTGCTGTGAGCTGTGGTGTAGGTCACAGACAAGGCTCAAATCTGGCATTGCTTGGCTGTGGCATAGGCTGGCAGCTACAGTTCCAATTGGATCCCAGGCCTGGGAACATCACCTCCATGTGCCAAAAGTGAGGCCCTTAAAAAAAAAAAAAAAAAAAAAAGAAAAGAAAAGCCTTAATTGAATAATACAAGAATGAGAATTAACAGCACTTATCATCTAATGAGTACCAAAACTGCACCAAGTGCTTGCCTCATTTACTTGTCACAACCTCAACTTTAGAGAGGCAAAATGGGTTCACACAGGCTGAGCCGCATGTCCCTGTCACACAGTTTGTCAGTGACAGAGTCAGAACTTGGACCAGGTCTGAGATCTGCCTCCGGGCACTCTGCTCTCTCGCCATGTACAACGTCAACTGTGGAGTTAGGTGCCTGCACTTTGTAAACCTCTTCTCCATGTTTTAAGTTAAAGAAAAAAAATCTGAATAGTAATGCAAACAAGCCTCAAGCCTCGTGACGACCAACGTTTGAAGCCACCCCCGACTCCCTCCCTCGTCAGCCTTCTTTCCTTCTTTAAAGGAGAAGCCATACTTTAAGCAGATCTACAACTCATTTGATATGAAGCTTAAAGAAATCTTAATATGTAGAAACTTATAAATACTTCATACTCAAATAAGACACTTAAGTGGTACTCGTTAGCACTTAGTGAAAGCTGGAAAGAAGGCAACAGTAAACTATACCATTTTACTTTCTTCTTTAAAAATCAAGGTTCACTGCTTAAATTTTTTGAGTGAAGTCATGTAGAACATTATATTGACTTTGATGTAAGTTTTCTCTCTATTGAATGCAATTGAAGAAAATAACTTCAGTTATTCATGATGTTAGTAACTTTGCACTGTGATACAGTCAATAAATTTTATTGGTGGATGCCAAAGAAAAAAAATTTGAATAGGTCAGCCTATTTCGTTTGTGTTACAGGAATTAAAGAAAAGGGGATTTTTGACTATATAGGAGAGTTTTCGGGAGTGTGGGTGGGGTTTCTGTATATTCTTGGGAGCTGGAGGATAATAAGAGCAATCAAACCAAGCTCAGGCTTGGCGTTCCTATCGTGGCTCGGCAGTTAATGAACCTGACTAGAATCCATGAGGACTCGAGTTCGATCCCTGGCTTTGCTAAGTGGGTTAAGGATCTGGCGTTGCCGTGAGTTGCAGGTAGGTCACAGACATGGCTTGGACCTGGTGTGACTGTGGCTGTGGTGTAGGCGGGCGGCTACAGCTCCAATTGGATCCCTAACCTGGGAACCTCCATATGCCGAGGGTGCGACCCTAAAAAGACCAAAAAAAAAAAAAAAAAAAAAAAAAATCAGGCTCAGGCTGTTCAACCCAACCTAGAGGTTGTCACCTAACATTCTAGCTCTAGAGGAACAATCTCTAGAAGGGGAAATGGGGTTTCACCTGTTATTCTCCTAGGGAAGGCTACATCTCTACGGAGCTGCCACTATAGTATTGACAAATCCCCATCTGAAACCCTCAATATCAAAGGCTTTCCAGAATGCAGATATTTTGGGATTTGATAGAGTTGGTCTGAAAGTACATACAGTACATAACTTCAGGTTCTGCATCTATGGATTCAATTAATCAGAGATCTAAAATATCCAGGAAAAAAATTCTGGAACGTTCCAAAAAGCAAAACTTGAATTTGGGAGTTCCCATCGTGGCGCAGCAGAAACGAATCCGACTAGGAACCATGAGGTTGCGGGTTCGATCCTTGGCCTTGTTCAGTGGGTTAAGGATCCGGTGTTGCCGTGACCTGTGGTGTGGGTCGCAGACGCAGCTTGGATCTGGCGTTGCTGTGGCTCTGGTGTAGGCCTGTGGCTACGGCTCCGATTAGACCCCTAGCCTGGGAACCTCCATATGCTTTGGGTGCAGCCCTAAAAAAGGACAAAAGACCAAAAAAAAAAAAAAAAACCTTGAACTTACTGCCTGCCTGTAACTATTTATGTGGCATTTACATTGTATTAGGTATTATAAGTAATCCAGAGATGATTTACCATGTTCAGGAAGATGGTGTGTAGACTGCACGCAAGTACTACATCATTGTCATTTTTACTGGCTGTGCCCAGGGCATGTGGAAATTTCTGGGCTAGGGATAGAACCTGCATCATAGTAGTGACCTGAGCCACAATAGTGATGATGCCAGACCCTTAACTCGCTGAGCCACAAGGGAACTTCAAATACATCATTCTATACAAGGACCTTGAGCATCTGCGGATGCTGGTATCCTGGGAGGGAGGTCCTGGAACATCCCTCTCGGATACCAAGGGACAGCGGTACACTGTATACGAGGCCGCTCCTGAGAGCCTGGGCAGCCCTAGTAACTGAACGCATGAATGTTTCTGCACTGAAATGTATGAAATTTGACATCAGTAGGGTAAAAACATAGCGTGGATAGCCTTGCTTTAGGTTAGGTTTTGTCACCAAATGAGTTTGGTGGCAGATGGATGAAAAATGTTTGGTTTTCAGAGTATTTTTGAGTTTCGGAACAGTGGGTGAAAGAGTACAGACCTGTGATAAGCCACCATCTAGAGTGCTTATCACGTTGCCAGGGGCTCTACTCATGTATTCTTTATGTCAACTGACTGGCTGCACCTGCAGCATGTGGAAGCTCCTGGGACAGAAACTGAACCTGCACCACAGCTGCAGCCTGTGCCGAATACTAAACCCACTATGCCACCAGGGAAATTCCTCAGTTGATTCTTAAAACACACGTCACAGCATGGGTGCTTTGAACGTGGGCATTATCACTGTGTAATTCTATAAAGTTATCACACAGGATAAAGCAGCTATTAAGAGCATGGACAGTCTAGTTAGGCTTTCTTGCTCTACCACTTAACAGCTGTGTGACTTTGGCAAACTATTCTTTAATTTTATTTTTTTTGCATTTTAGGGCCACACCTGCAGCATATGGAGGTTCCCTGGCTAGGGGTTGAATTAGAGCTGCAGCTGCCGGCCTACACCACAGCTACAGCAACGCAGGATCTGAGCCACATCTGTGACCTACACCACAGCTCATGGCAACGCTGGATCCTTAACCCACTGAGTGAGGTCAGGGATTGAACCTGCGTCCTCATGGATGCTAGTCAGATTTGTTAGCTGCTGAGCCACGATGGGAACTCCAACTATGGCAAATTATTGAACTTCTCTGTGCTTTTCTTCATCTGAGAAATGGGGGTTAATGTTAGTACTTGTACCTTCATAAGGTAGTTGTGAGGATTAAATGAGCTGCTTTGTGAGAAGTGCCTGGCACACAGCAAGGGTCATTATCTAATTTTGCACATGGGGGAGTTCCCGCTGTGGTGCAGTAGGTTAAGAATCCAACTTCAGTGGCTCAGGTGGCTGTAGAGGCACAGGTTTGATCCCTGGCCCAATGCAGTAGGTTAAAGGACCCAGTGTTGCTGCAGCTGTGGTGCAGGTCACAGCTGTGGCTCGGATTCAATCCCTGGTCTGGGAACTTGCATTTAAGCCATTAAAAAAAAAAAAAAAATCTGCACAAGGGCAAATTAAGCATCAGGAAAGTTTAGAAACTTGCCAAGAATACACAGCTATTAATCATGGAGCTGGACTTTGAACCCAGACAATGTAACTGCAAAGAGTATCCTCTGTCGTACTTTTTGCAATACAAGCAAAAACTAGTCAAGAGACTAGATAGCCACTAATCTAGAAAAACATGATTTCTGACTACTACTTGCTGTTTTGGGGAATGTAGGGCTCTTCAGACAAAGGGAGCTCAGTCATGTAAAGGCACAAATGATAAGCAAAGCCAACTCTTCCCTAAGTCTCGGGAGCAAATAACCAGCTTATTTTTCAACCACTGGCCTTCATCTCACACCCCACCAGGTCCTCCAGACCTTGTTCCCTCCCAGGGCAGACTCACCATCAGGGCCCTGGCGGGCAGCAGCATGTAGCGCCGTGTCCCCATGGCGGTCCTGGTGGGCAGGGTCAGCCCCAAGCCGAAGAAGCAGGCAGAGGGCAGGGGCATCGTGGCGGGCACAGGCCCGGTGCAGTGGTGGGGGCTGCCCAGCATCTACATCAAGGCCCGGGTGTCGCTGGAGGAGGGCTTGGGCCCGGACCAGCCGTCCTGCAGACAAATAACGACGGAAGCGACGCTCTCGGCGTTGGCGACGGGAGGTGGAGGCCATGGAACTCTTGGGCTGAGAAAGAAGGAAAAAAAAGGCAGCAGTCAGGACCTCAGCCTTGGATGGTCCCTCCCTCTTTCATCTTTGACATTCTCTCTGTTCCTCCCTTCCGTTCCCCATTTCTCCTCGTATCTTCAGCAAAAGATGAGGGCCAGTCCTAATCCTCATCTCTTTACCAGATAAGTTTGAAGAAAAATTTTGAGGAGGGAGCTGGGGTCACATTTAATTTTTTTAATGAGAAAAGGATAAATGATTACTTTGCGGCTCATTGGCCCACATAAATTTTTAATAAAGGATTTTGTTATATAATAAAAGACTGATGAGAGAAATTTTTATCAACAGAAATTTGAATTTTAAAAAGTCACAATTTCAAATAATGATCTAGAAATTGAATATAATGTACCCGGCAGACAGATGTAGAGGCTTCTCCCTCTGGGACTTGGGGGGAGGGGTTACTCATCAGACCTGCCCCCCGCCCCCCTAAGTACCCCCGGAGCAGTAGGCCCGAGGCCTATGTTTAAGACGCTGCGAGGAAGGGAGGCGGGAAGGGCGGAGACACTCTAGGCTGACGGAAATGGCGCAAGCGGACACGCCGGTAAAGGGCGGAAATGAACTGAAGCGCGTTACCGGATGTCGTTCCTCCCCGAGGGGGGCGGGAGGTGTTTCCTTGCTCTAGCCTCCGGGGGGGAACCTAGGGAACTTAAGATAAAGGGTCCGTCTGAAACCGGAAGACTACGATACGCCAGAAAAAGCAGCAGAGGCAAGGGCTAGCTGGAGGTTGAACCCCGCCTCCCCCAACTGGAAGGAGAGAGATGATTCAGTAATAGACGAAAAGATGAGGAGAGAAAACAGGGGAGACAGGATAAAAATCACGGTGAAAATGCAAAACCAAAACCACAGCAAGGCCGAGAAAGGGACAGGTCATAAAGGAGAAAAACACAGGAAAAGACACAAGAAAATAAAGCAAGTGAGATGAATGGAGATATCTGGAATTGAGAAAGTAGAAAAAGGAGATAGAAATGAGAGGGAGAAAAAAAGGGGAAGACAAGTTGGAATTTAGAGAAGCCCAGCATACTCTATGCCCAACACACCACCCAGGATGATTGATTTACCTCCTCACCCCATTCTCAATCCTTCTATGTCTCCTTCTCTCCCAGATACTTCTCTCCTCCTGACCCCTGCCCGCATTCCTAGCCCTTCCAAGTGGGAAAACCCTGCACCTGCGACGACGGTTGTGGGGAGCTTTGGGCCTGGTCTCTGCTGCCCCCAGGCGGTAATTTTGGGTACTGCCAGAGGAAGAGGTGAGCGAAAAGGAGCAGTCATCATCAATCGGAGGATCAATTTGGGGGGCACACCCGGTGCAGAAGGCTGAAAGAAAAGAGGAGCACTAAGACCCAGGGGTAGTGGAAGGCTGCAGCAAACAGCTGGGGGAGGAGAAGTAGGCAGTGTGGGGGAGAGCCGTCTGGTACCTTGATAGCATCCGAAACAGCATCGGTCATAAACGACAGAAATGGCCAGTCAATCCCAGGGCATCCAGCAGCTCCTGCAAGCTGAGAAGCGGGCCGCTGAGAAGGTGGCAGATGCCAGAAAGAGTGAGTCTCTTCATTTCTCCCTTAGGAGTCCAGAGAGAAAACTGGGGGTAGGGATACAGCAAACATTTGAGTCCTTCGGATAACCCAAGGCTGGTGGGGAAGGAAGGAGCTGGGGTGGCTTATTAGGAAGGAAGAAATGGGTGTCAGAATCTAGCATCTAGCTGACTGAGAGAAGGCAGAATAACTTTTCCGAAGGGAGTGACCCATACTCTCAGATTTAGTGGTGGTGGGGAGGGTCTACCTCCACTTTCTGTCCTTTCTTCTGTTACCAGGGAAGGCGCGGCGCCTGAAGCAGGCAAAGGAAGAGGCACAGATGGAAGTGGAGCAATACCGCAGAGAGAGAGAGCAGGAATTCCAGAGCAAGCAGCAAGCAGTAAGTCATGGGGGAGCTGGGATGGGACCCTGGGATGCAACTTGATAGGTCTATCTGGTGAGGTGTATACAGGGTGATTCCACAAGAAAAAAAGGTGGAGGGGTCCCCTCGCTGAAGGGGACTCTGGCGAGGACCACATTGCTGATGGAGCTTTGCAATACGTAAGAGAGTCTGGGAGCTTTAAAGGACTTGTATAGCTTGTGGAGGTAGGGGGATGTCACAGTCCATGCAGAGTATGACATTTGGGGTGGAGGGCAGAGTTTTATGGGCGCATGTGGTGAGGCGGTGGGGATTGTATGGTCTGTTGTAGGATGATGCTGCCTGTCAGGTCTTAGAGGAGAGGGCATTACGTGGCTCTCTTTGATGTCTGGATATTTCTGTGGATGGCAGTGGTTTTGGAGAGGGCCTTTCTTCCTGGCCTTGCTCCAGGATCCTTCCCTCCATGTGCCTGGATGCCTTCTTTCTCTGTTTCTGCTTTTTCCTTTCTCTCCCCCACCTCCCCCAGGCCATGGGCTCCCAGGGGAACCTGTCCGCTGAGGTGGAGCAGGCTACAAGACGCCAGGTACAGGGCATGCAGAGCTCCCAGCAAAGAAATCGGGAACGTGTCCTGGCCCAGCTTCTTGGCATGGTCTGCGACGTCAGGCCCCAGGTCCACCCCAACTACCGGATTGCTGCCTAGAACCCACACCAGGTCCCTGGAGGGCCCGACTCCTCCTTCCAGTTCCCCCCTTCAAAGAAATCCTCAAGAATCACCTCCCACCATGATCCTTTTCACCTTCTCATTCCATAGAAATTCTGGAAGCAAATCCAATAATTCTCCTGTGAAATCTATAAATATCCTGCTCAGACCTGAATCTCCATGTTCTTAATCCTTCACTGGGAACCTGTAAATCCCAAGTCACCCTCACCCAACCCCTTTGTGACAGAAGAAGTAGGGATGTGGAAACCACTCTGACTTCAGAGCCTGGTAGGCTTGGATCCCTCTCCCAACCCTGCCACCTGCCAGCTGGGCAACCAGAACATGCACCTTAAA
Source organism: Sus scrofa (assembly GCF_054392235.1). Lineage (NCBI taxonomy): Eukaryota > Metazoa > Chordata > Mammalia > Artiodactyla > Suidae > Sus > Sus scrofa. The sequence continues at coordinate 27,883,083 of NC_139389.1, read as the reverse complement.
CTCCAGCTCCAGTGTCATTTGCAATACTGGAATAACAGTAATAAGGCCTACCTTGCAGGGTTGCTGCAATGGTTAGGAACCATTCTGTAAAGAACCTGGCATGGTTTCTAGCATGTAGTAGCTGCGATTCAATGACTGGCAACCTTGTGATATAATTACCATCCCCTGCCCACCTGCCAAAACCTAAACACAGCTGTTTCCTCATTTCTGTCTGTGGTTTTCTAATTCTACTCATTTATTCTGTGACCCTAGTGATTCCATGAGGAATTGGTTCTTCCCACCTCTTTTCCCAGAGACCTTATAATCCTTGAAAAGATGAAATAATGATCTGATTTAGCCTCTCTACGGAAGTGCCAGGAAGTTGTTTGCATCTCTTAACCTCCCTTTTTGTCTCTCTTAAGTTGGTCTTTCTTTTTATTGGATTTCCGCATTTTCCTATTTTCCCAAAGACCTGAGATCTAAAGTGATGCTCTGTCCCCTTGTATGCATGGCCTTCCTTTCTACATCTTCAACACCTTACTTTCCCTTTGTAACTATGAAAAAAAGTGTCAATAAAATAATTATGGGCAAACCAATTGGTGGGTCAAGTCAGCCTCCTCTTTTGCTTCATTTTTTTCTCATTTTCCTGGTTTATGTATTCCCCAGACACCCAAAGGGGCTGTTTTTGATGCTTGCTGGAGAAACAAAAGCAAATGGTATGTTATTTTTTTTCTTGAGTGAGAAACAGAGTTCCCTGGTGGCCTGACAGTTAAGGATTCAGTGTTGTTGCTGCTGTGGCTTGGGTTTGACCCCTGGCCCAGAAACTACCCCATGCTGTGGGTGCAGCCATAAATAAATAAATAGAGAAACATGTGGCTCCTCCTTTGGAAACCTGAGGACTAGAGATGGCAACTGTAGAGAAAAACTGGGGTGTAGGAACAAGCACCTTTACCTTGCTATATTTTCTTTCACAGCACTTATGGATACTTGACATGTTTATGTGGCATCTCCCCCATTATGTGAACTCCGTGATGATAGGGCTCTTCACTGCTGTGTCCCCAGATCTTTGGAGAGCACCGGGCACAGAATAGGCAGTTGATAAAATACTGTTGAAAAAAATTGATACTACAGGTTGGAAAAACTGCCCTTCCATGACACCATCCTTGGACCACTGTCATTTCTTTTGGCCACAGGAAACAAGCCTACTGCACCAAGAACTTGAACTAATGAGGTGATCCATAGTGTGTTTATTAACCACTCTTTAAGCATGGAGACAGGATTTAGTAGAGAATAAGTAAGTGTTTTTTCTCTGGCTCTGTCACTTTACAAACTCCATTGCTTTGCACATGTTGCTTTAATTCTCTAAATCCTTTTCGCTTGATGTAGAATGGGAATAATGGTACACCTTGGTGTTAAGTGGTTAAGTGCGATAACAGGTAAAGGGCCAAACACTTCTCAGTTTTTTGTTTGTTTTTGCTTTTTAGGGCTGCAGCTGCTGCATATGGAGGTTCCCAGGCTAGAGGTCGAATCGGAGCTGTAGTTGCAGCCACAGCGACGCAGGATCCGAGCTGTGTCTGCAACCAACACCACAGCTCACGGCAGCGCTGGATCCGTAGCCCACTGAGCAAGGTCAGGGATCGAATCTTCATTCTCATGGATGCTAGTCAGATTCGTTAACTGCTGAGCCATGATGGGAACTCCCCAGTTCTCAATTTTAAGTCACATTTGATTTCCATAACTTATAAAAACCGGAGTGGAGGTGGGTATCAAATATTTCATTCAGAAAAAAAATCTAGGCCAAACGAAGGGGCTATTAGAGGCAGGACTAAGTATGTTATGGTAGAAAATTTATAAAATATTATGTAACTCTCAAGCCTTACCACTTACCTACCATTTGTCTTTAACACCTGGGGCAGAATCTAGACTCGGTGGATTCAAAATACCTTCCTGATTCGCCGCCCATGCCCACGAATCTCAGGGCCCTGAGGACATCAGCTACATCAGCCAACATAATTTTAGGCAAATGTCGTCCACTGCCTCCACTGCTGAGGAAAGGGTACGACTGAAGAACCAGACTTCCTTCCTCCCCCAACCTAAGGACAACCCTTACCTAGCTCCAGGGCCAACCTCCCTAGGTCACCTTGACTACCGAGCCAAGGACCCCGTGGGAACTCGCAGTCCCGCCACCTTGGGTGGCTTCCACGGAGGGGTGCCCAGAGAGGAGGCCTGCGTGGCAAGAAATTAAGTGGAGAGGAGAAGGACGAGAAAAAGAGTAGGACAAGATAAAAAGATAACACTGGGAGAAAATGCTGGTTTCCTTTATGCCTTTTGTTACTGGCATTAGCGGCGGAGTTAAAAGTGGCTTTTTCTTTCACAAAGGCACTTTCTAAAGGCAACCCTAGAGCGCGCGGAACCATAGAATGGTGGAAGGTCCTTCTTCCGGTCTCTTGCGTCTGCGCGCTCACAGCGAAGAAGGCGGGAGGCCGGCGGAGGTGGGGGGTGGGGAGCGGGGAACCGGAAGTGAAGGCAGATTCCCTCCTTCGTCGCTGTTGCCGCCGCCATACGCCTTCGCCTTGTTCAGGTAAGGTTTGGCTTTCAGCACAATCCGACTCCATCTGCGTTTCTCTGCGGCCATCCCGTCGCAAGGGCTCCTGATAACCCTTGTACAAGCTACGGTCTGGTCGCCGGGGTCTGATTGAGTTGTTACTTCCACCGCATACATTCCTTTCAAGAGCAAGAAGGTTGGGGGGGGCGGAGGCAGGGAAGCGGCGCGCGGGGGAGGGGGGGAAGTCCAAGATGGTGGCCCTGGCGCCATTGTGTTTCCTTTACTCTTCGCTCCTCCAGTGGGCGCCTGCTTAATCGGAGGCCCCAGCGGCGATGAGAGGTGACGCTAGGCGTCCTCTGGCCTTGGGCATTTGCGGAGGGCGGGGCTCTTTTCATCCTCCCGCTTATTTTTGCGTTGTCGGCTCGCGGTAGTGGGAATCGGCGGCTTCTGGGCCTAGTTGAACTTTTCTCATTTCGGCCTTCCCACTATTATTTAGAGCGTTTTAATTGTTTAGGAATGGTGTCAATGTGTTTTTCGGAAAGGGGGTGAGGCCTGAAGAGTAACGCAATGGTGACGAAGGTTTTACTTATTAACTGGAAAGAGGATTCATCTTAGTTATTGGCCTGCTTTTCATTCATTGTTTGTTGGGGGGATGAATTTTTCCCGGTCTGGCATTTCTCTAGACCCCTCCCCCCGCCATAAGTTACCCAAGGCCTTTAAACGCCAGAAGGCGGTTACTGAGGAGTGGGAGGCTGGAGTGCTGAGGAGAGGTGGGTGGCAGCCACATGATGTTTTCATTTTGAAAAGTGAGAGCTTTGCGCAGTGACGACTTTTATCTATCACCCTTGACTGATGGCTGCTGTATTAGAAGTTGAGATTGTACACTTCGTAGGGAAAGCACAAGATCTTGAGGGCCTGTCATTTTGTCGTTTTCATTCTCCGTTCTTAAGTCATTATCTATGTTCTGCTTTTCATGGTTTTTTTTTTTTTTTTCTTTCTTTCTTTCTTTGCTGCTGTCACAGACCTGGGATTTGTAAGCTGATCTTGCCCTTCCAACTTCCGGGTTTCTGCTTCTTTGAGCTGAGGTTTTGGGGAACCTGTGTCCTAATCACCTCCTCTGGGACCACTTTTTTCATTCCCTGTATTACGTTTGCTTTTCCCTTTTAATTCTTGTGGGTTTTTTTTGTTACTTTCAATGTTTCATAGTTTAGGGAAAGTGGAAAGTGTGGGGATGGAAGAGGTGGCTAAGGCTCTGCTCATGACTGATGAGTCTTCTCTCTGGTTTTTTTCCCTAGCTCTTCTGTCAGAAACTAGTATTTCTTTTCCTCTCCTGTTCCTCGAGCCTCCACTCTCCCCTGTCTTATTCTGTGTGAACCCAGCCGGAGACGCCTCCCCTTCTCCCCCTGCCGGCCCAGTTATGGCAGAGAACGATGTGGACAATGAGCTCTTGGATTATGAAGACGATGAGGTGGAGACAGCAGCTGGGGGAGATGGGGCTGAGGCCCCTGCCAAGAAGGATGTCAAGGGCTCCTATGTCTCCATCCACAGCTCTGGCTTTCGTGACTTCCTGCTCAAGCCAGAGTTGCTCCGGGCCATTGTTGACTGTGGCTTTGAGCATCCATCAGAAGGTAAATTTTCCTCAGACTTTTAAAGGATGTGAGAAGCATGGTTATGGTCTTTTAGTGATACGGAATTATATAAGATAGATTAGGGAAGAAGTACCAAAAACTGTTTTAGCAGTAGAAAGAGTTATATATAGGTTGGTTTTTCATTCATGGTGACAAGTAAGTGCTAGTGATGTAAAAGTAATTTAGATAGAGATCTGTTTTTCATCTTGTGACTGGCTTTTCTCCTTGTCTGCTTGTTTTTAATTTTGTTTCTTTGACTTTTAATTTAAAATTTCCAGAGAGGAGCTGGTTGGACTCTTGAGCCAAGCCAGCTCTGGTCTCTGGAAACCGTTATGGCTGGTCTAAAGGTGGCTGGCTTTGGGTCAGGTACCAAGTCCTTCATTTTGTCCAAGGTTGCAGGGTTATGTGACCCAAAGCATGACAGCCTAAGTAGGAGAAATGGCCTGTGGCAGGCACTCAAAAGTCATGGATTGTTACAGATTAAGAAACATTCGGACAGAGTCAGGAGCACCTAAGGCAAGCAATTGGTAGGTGCAAGAGGGTTGTTAGCAGGACTGTGGGGGTCTGGAACTGGAGGAGGCCAATGTTAGAAGGAACTGGGAAGGTCTGATTTGGGGATTACTTTGATTACTCGAGGGAGCAGAGGTAGAAAGGGTCTGGAAATCGACAAGAACCATTTAAGAATTGAGTAGAGAGAAACGGGTTTGGCATGGTGAAAAAGCTGGCCAAGTTAGCTGGAGACTGAAGTCTAATTATCCTTTTTCCCCCCTCCTTATAGTTCAGCATGAATGCATCCCTCAGGCCATCCTGGGAATGGATGTCCTATGCCAGGCCAAGTCAGGCATGGGGAAGACAGCGGTGTTTGTGCTGGCTACACTGCAACAGCTGGAGCCAGTTACTGGGCAGGTATGCTTGGGGAAAGTGCTGGAGGAGGCATTTTGGTTTGCAGTGTTCGGGAAGGGTGTTTGTGTCAGCTCCATGATGCATTCAGAGCCACCAGTGCTTGTTGCTAAGGTGACCTCTCATTCTTGACTGACAGCCGTGGGGAATGTTCTGTAGTAATCATGGGGTTAATGGTTTAGAGCTCCAAACTATAGTCAGTTGTGATCTGCCAGGTGTGCTTTTGTGACATACCTGAAGGGATATATTGTATGTGTCTCTCCATCTACTCCCCCCTAGGTGTCTGTACTGGTGATGTGTCACACTCGGGAGTTGGCTTTTCAGATCAGCAAGGAGTATGAGCGCTTCTCTAAATACATGCCCAATGTCAAGGTAAGCCAGGGTAAGGGGACCTGGGAGGGTGAGGGTATGGGGAGTCGGAGGCATTAGAGACTTGTTAGAGCAGCTGTCTGCATGTCCCACAGGGGTTAAACCCCTACACATGAATCTCAGTTACACCCAATACATAGTAAGTTGCTGCAGTTGTGGTGTGGAAGAGATTTATATTCTAGGGCTCATTTGGATATGCATTATAATTTCTGTGGTATTTGCAGCATTCTGATTCATGTGAGTGTGAATATGCTTTTTTTTGTGTGTGTGTGTGTGTGTTTTTGCTATTTCTTTGGGCCACTCCTGTGGCACATGGAGGTTCCCAGGCTAGGGGTCGAATCGGAGCTGTAGCCACTGGCCTACGCCAGAGCCACAGCAGCTCGGGATCCGAGCCGCGTCTGCAACCTACACCACAGCTCACGGCAACGCCGGATTGTGAACCCACTGAGCAAGGGCAGGGACCGAACCCGCAACCTCATGGTTCCTAGTCGGATTCGTTAACCACTGCGCCACGATGGGAACTCCTGAATATGCATTCTAACAAGATCCTCGGGTAGAGTTTGAGAAGCATTGATGTATGTAACTTTACCTTTTCCTGAAATGAAAAAAATAGTAATTTTGTTCAGATTGTTAAAATTTTCTCAGTTATTTTACGTTTAAAACTAGTAACGTTGAAGTAATAGTTTTAAAGTAAAAGTAATTTGTTTAAAACCAAAGTAGTGATAGTAGGGAGTTCCCATCATGGCGCAGTGGTTAATGAATCTGACTAGGAGCCATGAGGTTGCGGGTTCAATCCCTGGCCTCACTCAGTGGGTTAAGGATCCGGTGTTGCCGTGAGCTGTGGTGTAGGTTGCAGAGATGGCTCGGATCGCACACTGCTGTGGCTGTGGCGTAGGCCAGTGGCTACAGCTCCGATTCGACTCCTAGCCTGGGAACCTCCATATGCCACTGGAGTGGCCCTAGAAAAGGCAAAAAGACAAAAAACAAACAAAAAGCGAAGAAGTGATGGTGGCACTTGTGCACGGTAAAAATGTTTATGCGATCCAGAGGGCCTTAGAATGAAAAGATTGTTTGCCCATCTGATTATATGTCATAGAATACCACTAGTTAATTTTTTGTTGTGGTTGTTCTGATGATTCTGTGAAACCAAGTATTAGGCAGTTTTTTCAGTTTGTCAGCATACAGGCCTTTTTGACTTTTCCGTGAAAGGTTATTTAGCTTATTTATGCCATTCTAAAATTCGAAAATTGTGTTAATTTTCTAAATATAGTTTGAAAGCTGTATTTACTTGTGTGTGTAAGCATATCTGTACTCTTTTTTTTTTTTTTTTTTTTTTTTGGTCTTTTTGTCTTTTGTTGTTGTTGTTGTTGTTGCTATTTCTTGGGCCGCTCCCGCGGCATATGGAGGTTCCCAGGCTAGGGGGCCAATCGGAGCTGTAGCCACCGGCCTACGCCAGAGCCACAGCAACGCGGGATCCGAGCCGCGTCTGCAACCTACACCACAGCTCACGGCAATGCCGGATCGTTAACCCGCTGAGCAAGGGCAAGGGCAGGGACCGAACCCGCAACCTCATGGTTCCTAGTCGGATTCGTTAACCACTGCGCCACAACAGGAACTCCGAATATCTGTACTCTTATATTGTTGGTTTTGGTAGCTTTTATTTTCTGTCTTTTTAGTAGTTTTCTAGGTTGTCTAAAAATTGAAAACCCGGAAACACTTTCCATTGTTAAGATTTCTCAACCTTGAATTCTTTCCTTCTTTGTGAGATACTCTCTTTTTGTGGGTTGGCAGGTCGCAGTGTTTTTTGGTGGTCTGTCTATCAAGAAGGATGAAGAGGTGCTGAAGAAGAACTGCCCGCATATTGTCGTGGGGACCCCTGGCCGCATCCTAGCCCTGGCTCGAAATAAGAGCCTCAACCTCAAACACATTAAACACTTTATCTTGGATGAATGTGACAAGATGCTTGAACAACTCGGTGAGTAGCAGTGCTGGGACTAGGCTAGTGACCTGGGAGTTGCCTTTTGGAGCCAAATGATGTTTATTTGATACTGGAGCACATCTGTGCCAGGACGACTCTTAATCTATCACCCATGACTGATGGCTCTGGCTTCCCTGGGTGGTCTTTGTTAGGCTTTTTAAGCATCCTTGGTGCCTAAGGAGAAGGGTGTTCTTCCTTTCTGTGATAATGTTTTTCATTACACAGTCACATCACCTTTCTTTCGTTTCTAAATCTTTATAGTAGGTGTCATAGGGGAGAAAATAAACGGGAAGAGGAGATAGTTTACTCTTGGCATTCTCAGTTCAGCACATACTGTGAGACCTTAGAGCTGATTGGGTCTCTAGACTTAAATTCCAGGATTACCACGGAGAGTTTGTGGGAGTTTTTGTGGCGTGGTATTCCAGTGTGCTAAATGGGGTCAAGGAAAAGTAATTTTTGTATTTTTACTTTATTTTGTTTTTTTTTTTTACAGCTGCACCTTTGGCATGTGGATGTTCCCAGGTTAGGGGTCCAATTGGAGCTATAGCTGCCAGCCTACACCACAGCCACAGCAATGCCAGATCTGAGCCCTGTCTTCAACCTACACCACAGCTCACAGCAACGCTGGATCCTTAACCCACTGGGGACCAGGGAGCAAACCCGTGTCCTCGTGGATGTGAGTTGGGTTCGTTACCACTGAGCCACAACAGGAACTCTCAAGAAAGAAGGATTTTTTATAAGAGCATAAGTTTGGTGAATGAGAGAGTAAGGATGGGGACCTAGCACCATGGATGAGTCAATGCAAGTGATCTTTGGCTGTCGTAGATGGCAGGCTCTAAGGTGTGTTCCAGGTAGAGCTATCATGTTTGCCTGACTGGTTGGGTCAGTGTGATCCAGAGAAAGCATGACATGGCCTCTGATAGCTGCAGTGTAATTGGTGCTTGATACTTGTAGACAGTTGGGACTTGGAGAGAGAGGAGTTGGGAGAAGGGCCTTGTAAAGTATTTTTTGAAGGACTTATCTTTGTGAGCCTCTGCAGTGGGCTTTATCTCCATTTCCTAATTGTGGGCTTTGGGGTTTCATCTGATTTCTTGTGTGGTTAGAATACAAAGAGCTGGAATCTGGTCCCAAATCCATTGCTTTTTCCTGTGGTACTACTATGGATGTGTCCCTGGTGGTTGGAGGAGATAGAGTAGAGAGACCTGAGGCACAACTTCCCCTGAAATGAGACTTCCTTATCTGTCATCAGCGCTCTTCACCTCACTGGGAAGCCTGTCCCTGGTCTGTCTTTATGACACATGCTTGCCTCCTCCTAGACTCTTTCAATCTTTTTTTTTCTCGTAGACATGCGTCGGGATGTCCAGGAAATTTTTCGCATGACCCCCCACGAGAAGCAGGTCATGATGTTCAGTGCTACCTTGAGCAAAGAGATTCGTCCAGTCTGCCGCAAGTTCATGCAAGACGTAAATACCCTTCTACCTTCTCTCCCTCCACTCCCCGCCCGCTGCCTCCTCCCCTTCCGCGCCCTCTTCCTCCAGACTCCCTTGTCCTTCAGTCGCCAAGAAGGGGGCATGTGCCCATGTGAGAGGGCTGACTCCTTGAAGAGACACACAGAGGCAGAGACAGTTAGTGTTAGGGTCTGCGCGGCGCCAGGGAAACTCCGGAAGACTTGGTCGGGTTAATGTGAGAGCGGGTAGCGTTCGACTTTTTTTTTTTTTTTCCAATCACAGCATTTTTGAACCTCTTCTCCCTCTTGGGGGAGGGCAGGATTTTCTGCCCTACCACCCACCCATCGTCTCCTACATACCCCCTACAGCCACGCACCCTCAAGGTGGCATCGAGCATACAACCGGAGCCTTCTGCTCCCCAAACTCGTAACCTCCCGGTGGCAGGAGAGCAAGAGAGGGACAGACAGTTGGCAGGGCCTGTCCAAAAGAAGAGCGAACAGCGCAAATGAATCCACTCCCTCCCCACCTCCAGGGGTGGGGGCCTTTGGCACCTCAGTCCCCGAGTCCCTACTCCTTCCCATCCGTACCTCCTCGCACCCGTCCGGAACCTCGGTCGATGTGAGCCGGCAGCAGAGAAGCATCGTGGCGCGGCGGGGGAATGCGACGGCACCGGCGGTGGATGGCGGCAGCGGAAGCCGCGGGGAACCTGACCAGGAAGCTGAGGACCAAACCAGCCTCTTTTTCCGTTCCCGGTTTTTTTCCTGAACCCAAGGCGTGCCGTGCTCCTTGTTTCCCTCCATTTGTGTTTGGGGGTGGGGGGTGTTCTGAATGGGGTGGTAGATTTTTTTTTTTTTTTTCTTTTTTTAAACATTTTTTTAATACTGAGAGGGATATGGGAAAGGTAAAGTGAGGAGCTCCACTTGGATGTGACCAGGTGGGTGTTAGGGTCTGGGACTAAGTGGTCAGCTGTAGAAGCAGTGGAGTGTGCTCTTTCCCTCCCTGCTCTGCTCCTCCCTGTGGGACGATAACTCACTGTTTAGCTATATTTGGGGCTCAAGTTAGATTTGAAGGAGGCCATGGAGCTTCTCTTTGGAAAGACTGCCTTTGCTAGTCTGCCTTTGGGGATTGGGCTTCTGGTGTTCTCCCATGACATATCCTTTCCTGAAATCTTAAACCCTGGATCCTTCATGTTAAGCCATGTCCCCAAGTTAGGAGTGCTAGGAAAGTTGGGCTTTAGAGTTGAATCTTGTGTTGGTTCCCACCTTTTTTTATGCTATCTTCCTTCCCTTTAAGGGTTGTGTGGTTTTTTGGGTTTTTTTTTTTAAGATGAGTAACTGCTGCTCTGAATTTGACTTCTTAGCACCACTTACTGATACCTTCCATATGACACTGTAGTTGGTTTGATTCTTAGTTCAAAGACCAGTCTTGTCTAAAAGTACAACTTTGTGGTCTGAGGGCAGGTTGTTACTCATCTTACGTGATTTTTGTCTTTTTGTGGCATTTTGATTTACATCCATTGAAACATTCCGATCTTTAAGATGCCCACCTTTCTAATGAGGATATGATTCTCCTAGTGTAGAGATTACTCAAATGGAGCAGTCCTTATCCTCTCTCCCATATTATGACCAGCTTGGATAGAGTTACTCAGACCTTGAGTCGCTGTTTCCCATCATTTCCCAGGTGTTTGGTTCATGTTGTCTTCTGAAAATCACTTCCCATTGTTTTCTTTCCTCCACCACCTCCATTTGAGGTAATGGCACCTTGCCATTGGGTGGTTACGCTGTGCCTTTTCCTCCCTGCAGAGTTCCTTTCCCATGACACTTTTCAGTTGGGCCGTCTTAAAACTCAACTGATGGGGAGGAAATTAACTTAATTTGGGAAAGACCACATTAAAATAGGTATTTTTGGGGGTGGGGTTGGGTTTTCAATCTTCTCTCTCCTCCCCATCCCCCCATGGGGTGTATTGGAGATCAACTTCCTCCACCCCCCCAGGTTTAACCCCCCCACTCTGCCCTCCTCCCGTTCCCCACCCCCTCCCTCCCCCCTCCCCCCCAGCCAATGGAGATCTTCGTGGATGATGAGACGAAGCTGACGCTGCATGGGTTGCAGCAGTACTACGTGAAACTGAAGGACAACGAGAAGAACCGGAAGCTCTTTGATCTTCTGGATGTCCTTGAGTTCAACCAGGTCAGTTGTTCCAAGGTCCAGAAGGGAGAGTGAATGAGCACATCTCTAACTTGCAGAAACCTGTGTTATGGACCCTTTTATTGAGGAAACCATGTGTGTCACGTGGAAGAAAATGGTGGAGAAGTTCTGTGAATGAGGAGAAAAATGTCTTTGTGGGGCTGAGCACGAGCATGGTGGGAACTGCTTTTCTGTTCCATACTCAACAAAATACACCTCAAATTATAAAATCCTTGAAGAGAGTTAATAAGTGGGTGAAGGTCCCAGAATGTATTAGACCTGTTAAGTTCTTAAACTTATTTGTTTCTTGTACTATTACCGAGAGAGAAGTGTTGCACCACTTGTGTGATTTTTTTTTTTTTTTTGCACCGAAAATTGCTCTCCAGAATTAGGGTTCCTTGATGTTTGATGTTTTGGAGAATGAGAATCTTGGTCGTGGTCTTTCCAGACCTTAATTCTGATTTTGAGCACTCTCTCGTGAGGTGGCTTTGTCCTTGTGTCCTAAAATGTGTGGTAATTTTGGTTACTGTTTTTCCATACCTTCTCTGCAGAATATCTGTCTGCTCAGGAAAAATCAGAGGCGAGAGGGAAAGGCTAAGTTATATTTAGAGCAGAAGAGGAAATATGTGATGAGGACTAAGAGGAATTCTTTTAGAGAACTTGCACATAATCTCTGTCACTCATCCCCTCACGGATGCGCGTCTCCCCCCAGTCTCTCACATACACACACATGCGCGCACACAGGTGGTGATATTTGTGAAGTCTGTGCAGCGCTGCATTGCCCTGGCCCAGCTCCTGGTGGAGCAGAACTTCCCAGCCATTGCCATCCACCGTGGGATGCCCCAGGAGGAGAGGTGAGTCAGATGTTGGGGAAGGTGCTTTGTGTCCTTGGGAGGAAGAAAGACTTGAGATAAGGGAATCTCAACATTTTTCTGCTTTCCTTTCTCACAAAGGCTTTCTCGGTATCAGCAGTTTAAAGATTTTCAACGACGAATTCTTGTGGCTACCAACCTGTTTGGCCGAGGCATGGACATCGAGCGGGTGAACATTGCCTTCAACTACGACATGCCTGAGGATTCTGACACCTACTTGCATCGGGTAAACCGCATACCTAGAAGGCATCCGTGTCCTCTCCCACCCCTAGTTCCTTTGTCTTCAGAGCTTATGTCTTTACCCCTCCCTTTGGGTGTCTTCCTTTTTTGGGGTCTGCCAGTTCTATCGTCTCTCCCCTTCTAGGTGGCCAGAGCCGGCCGATTTGGCACCAAGGGCTTGGCCATCACATTTGTGTCAGATGAGAATGATGCCAAGATCCTCAATGACGTGCAGGATCGCTTTGAAGTCAATATTAGTGAGCTGCCTGACGAGATAGACATTTCCTCCTACAGTGAGTATTGATCTCGTGAAACTGGCTCCCCTAACCCTTTAGATTCTCCTTGTTCCTTACGGACTTTTCCATTTTTTTCCTTTCTGTTTTTTTGGAAGTTCCCTAGCCAGGGTTTGAGTCTGAGCCTCAGCCGCGGCTGTGCCAGATCCTTTAACCCATTGCACTGGACTGGGGATCAAACCTGTGCCTCCGCAGCAACCCAAGCTGCTGCAGTTGGATTCTTAACCCACTGTGTCAGGGCGGGAACTCCCCTTAACAGGTTTTTCTTGAAGTGTTTTGTGCATAGTCGGGTACTGGACAGATTCATCATCCATCTTCTCCCCATCCTCATTCTGATGGCTTGCTGAGATTTTTTTTTTTTTTTTTTTTTTTTTTTTTGTCTTTTTGTCTTTTTGTCATTTCTTGGGCCGCTCCCGCGGCATATGGAGGTTCCCAGGCTAGGGGTCTAATCGGAGCTGTAGCCGCTGGCCTACACCAGGGCCACAGCAACGCAGGATCCGAGCTGCGTCTGTGACCTACACCCCAGCTCACGGCAACGCCGGATCCTTAACCCACTGAGCAAGGGCAGGGATAGAACCCGCAACCTCATGGTTCCTAGTCGGATTCGTTAACCACTGCGCCACGATGGGAACTCCTTGCTGAGATTTTTAGTTGATCTCTCTACATTGTGTTTCCTCATCAAATTGGTTCCCCTTTTCTACCCCCAAATCTATTCTCTGACCCATAGGCTACACAAATATCTGTATGTATTGGGGGTTATGTTTTTGCCAGCCTCACCTTTCCTTTTCAATGCCTTATTCTAACTGTGCCGTGTTTTTTCTTCAGTTGAACAGACGCGGTAGAGGACTCACCCACCATTCGGGAATGAGAAAGTCTATCCCTCTGCAGGAGATGACACCAAGCATGGGGGTGAAGGAGACACTACTGCCACCTACCCCTGACAACCCCTAACCCCCAACCCATGGCTTCCCTCTTTTGCATCACCACCACTCCTAAACCCCCATTTCCCGATTTGTCAGAAATTTTTTTAACAAAACTAAAAAACACAAGCGTCTGTGGTATCTGTAAGCGCTCCGTCCCTTTATTGGATTTGGGGTGAGATTGTTTTAGGGCACAATCCAAAGTAAATTCCTGCAGGGACAGTATACCCTGCTTTTGGGCCAAGGTCAGTGGGAGGGGGCACATGGGGGGGTGTGATTAAAAGGCTGTACCACGGTTCTTCCTCCCTATCTTCCAACTTCTGGCCCTTTGTAGTGGTTTATTTGGTTTTCTTAGTGGCTTAGGAGAGGCTGGGATGTTTGATTGAAGGGCTGGAGGGGGTGGGCACAGTGTTTCCAGTTGGAGAGCGTTGAAGTTGGAACTAGTGGGAGGCTTGGGCATCTTCTCCCAGGCTCTCTCTGTGTCTTCTCATCTGTTCCTTCAGCTTCTGGATCTTGAGCACCAGGGCCTGTGCTTCCCAGGCCCCCTCTTGCCCATCCAGCAGGGCCTGGTACAGCTCCAGCTGCTGCTCCAGCAACTCCTCAGCTTGGGTCAGCTCAGCTGTGGGGCGGGGCTCGGGCTCCTGGGAGAGGGGGCATTAGGGAGGGAGCATCAGCCGGGGCAGGGGGCTGGGGCCACCTGGAAGTCAGGAATTCTGCCCTGCTCCTGTTTTTCCAGCGCCATTAGTTTAAGGTCATCTGTACTGCAAAGCCAAGGTAGCTTCCTGTTTTAAGCTTAGGTTTGGGAGGGAAATGAGAGCTCACAGCCCAGGGGCTGTAACTGGATGTCTTATGTGATGTGATGGGAAGGGGAGGACTGGCTGTCCCAACCCCCCTGAGAAATAATTAACTGTTAAATGAGGGGAAGTTCCTGTTCAAGGACTTCTTGGACTGTGCAGGGAGGGAGGGGTGCAGGTAGAGGGCGCCTGGAGTGGAGTGGGGTGGGGGCAGGGAGGGTGATGGGGAATTGAGGGTGGGGGCTGGACACAGCTCCATAGGTAGGGTTCCCCTGCTTTCAGCTGGCTTGTACACGGTGCGGTTCCCTGCCCCCCCCCCCCCCCCGCGTATGAATTTGCGCTCCCTGCGCTACACCCTCACTCTTGGTGCCACTTACCCTGGAGGGGGACATCTTCCCAAGGCCGTCGGAGCTAGCGTCTTCTCTGTTTGCCTTGGAACCCTGGGAGCAGCACCTCCAGGTACCCTGGAGTACCGGGGGCCAGAATGGCAGGAGACCACGGCAGCAACATCGGGAGAGCCAGGGCAGAGGGAGGATCATGGCGGGTGAGGCAGGGAGCTGTCTGAGCCACCCAAAGGCCACCAAGGAACTGGTTCCCTCCGGGCTGTGGCCTCGCTTCAGTGCCTGGCCCTGCCCCTGCCCTGCTCTGCTGCACCCACCCACCCGCCTCCTAACCTGGCCCCAGACAGAGTCCAGGAACTCGTGTTCCTTGATGTGAAAATTTCCCTGCCAGGTTAGGCAGAACTTGCTTTAGAACTCTGGTGCCCAGCTGACCACGTCTTGCGTCTTTTTCTCGGCACTGTTTTCTCACTTGTTCCTCTCCATTCTGCAAGGTAGGAATTACATTACTGGTTGGCAGATGAGGAAATGCTCAGAAAATTTCATTTAGCTGAACATGGGTGGGGACCAGCTCGGGGGCGGATGTGCTCGAGGCTCCACAGCTGGTTGGTGGAAAAGCCTGGAGGACTCACGCCCAGGTCTGTCAGACTGGAAAGCTTGTACCAATTGACCTGACTCAAGTATTGATTCTATTTCCCTTTTCTCTTCTTGCTGCCCCAGAGTGACATTCTTCCCTGTCCCTGGCATGCCTTGCATATTGTGGGGAGTGGGGTGCCTTCTCTGGTAAGCCTGGGCACTGTACATTGGACACTGGTGTAGGTTTCAAGCTCTGTTGAGCTGGTGAGCCCTCCCATCTGATCTGCACCAGAACAGAAGCCCTGTTCGCCTCCGGTGTGGGAGCCCTGTGGATACATTTTGGACTTCCCGCCATGAGTGCTGAAATGTCCTGTTGAGGCCATGGGCAGAGGTTCAGAAGCCGGAGGATGGTTTCAGCTGTGATCATCAGGGAAAAGGTAGGATCTGAGAAAAAGCATGCCTCAGAAAGCAAGGTTGCTGGAGGGGGGACAGCTGCTAGCTGCCTCGGTACCAGGACATCACTGAATTGTGAGGCAAGATGGCCTCTGTTGTGTTGTGTGGTGGTGGGGGTCTGGGAACCAGAGAGGGAGAGCTTCCTGGAGATCAGTCGTTCTTACACTTGGGGGTGGGGTGATGAGGCCTTCAACTTTATTTTTTGCTTTTTTAGGGCCGCACCCACTGCATATGGAAGTTTCCAGAATAGGGGTCAAATCAGAGCCATAGCTGCCACCTACACCACAGCTCATGGCAACACTGGATCCTTAACCCACTGAGCAAGGCCAGGGATTGAACCTGCAATCTCATGGTTCCTAGTCGGATTCATTTCGGCTGCACCATGATGGGAACTCCTCAGGCTTCCAACTTTAGATGAGGTCAAAGACCTTATGTTCCCCCTTAGCTGGCAGGTTCCCACTTCTCAGTTTTGGAGATTTCTCTCGTGTCTCAGGAATAGGGTTATGCATGGATCATTTTTGAAGTACAGTGTGTGCACGGCTTAAAGTCTTAATTATTGGTACATAAAAGGCCTAAACTACTGTTGTTACAGATACGGGAACCTACCTAGTATGAGGTTAAACAACCCGCAAGGAACACTGACGTAAAACTAACCACATTTATAAATTAAAAGCAAAATTAGTAACTATTAAAATAGGAGGGAGTTCCCGTCATGGCACCGTGGAAATGAATCTGACTAGGAACCATGGGATTGCGGGTTCAATGCCTGGCCTTGTTCAGCGAGTTAAGGATCTGGTGTTGCTGTGAGCTGTGGTGTAGGTCACAGAAACTGCTTGGATCCTGCATTGCTGTGGCTGTGGCATAGGCCGGAGGCTACAGCTCTGATTAGACCCCCTAGCCTGGGAACCTCCATATGCCACAGGTGTGGCTCTAAAAAGACAAACAAAAAACAAAAAAAAACCTGAGCAGGCATTTTTCCAAAGAAGACATACAGATGGCTAAGAACGCACATGAAAAGATGTTCAGGAGTTCCCGTTGTGGCGCAGTGGTTAACGAATCCGACTAGGAACCATGAGGTTGCGGGTTTGATCCCTGCCCTTACTCAGTGGGTTAAAGATCCTGCGTTGCCGTGAGCTGTGGTGTAGGTTGCAGACGCAGCTTGGATCCTTCGTTGCTGTGGCTCTGGCGTAGGCCAGTGGCTACAGCTCCGATTCGACCCCTAGCCCGGGAACCTCCATATGCCGCGGGAGCGGCCCAAAAAAAAAATAGCAAAAAGACAAAAAAAAAAAAAAAAGAAAAGATGTTCAGCATCATTAATCATCTTTAGTGCAAATTAAAACAAAAATGAGATATCACTTAATACTTGTAAGAATAACTGTCATCAAAAAGGACACAAATAAGTATTAGGGAAGATGTGGGGAAAAGGGCCCTTGTACACTTTTTTTTTTTTTGTCTTTTGTCTTTTAGGGCTGCACCCGAGGCAAATGGAGGTTCCCAGGCTAGGGGTCCAATCAGACCGGCCTATGCCATAGCCACGGCAATGCAGGATCCAAGCTGCTTCTGTGACCTACGCCACAGCTCACAGCAACGCCAGATCCTTAAACCCACGGAGCAAGGCCAGGGATCGAACCTGCAACCTCACGGTTCCTAGTCAGATTCGCTTCTGCTGCACCATGACAGAAATTCCCTTTTTTTTTTTTTTTTTTTTAGGGCCCTTGTGCACTTTTGATGGGATTGTAAATTGGTGTAGCTTCTGTAGAAAACAGTATGGAGTTTTCTCAAAAAAGTCCTAAAAGTATGACTCAGCAATTTCACTCCTGGGTATATATCGGAAAAAAAAACCCAAAAATACTAATTAGAAAAGATACAGGAGTTCCCGTCGTGGCGCAGTGGTTAACGAATCTGACTAGGAACCATGAGGTTGCGGGTTCGGTCCCTGCCCTTGCTCAGTGGGTTAAGGATCCGGCGTTGCCGTGAGCTGTGGTGTAGGTTGCAGACGCAGCTCGGATCCCGAGTTGCTGTGGCTCTGGTGTAGACCGGCAGCTGCATCTCTGATTCGACCCCTAGCCTGGCAACTTCCGTATGCCGTGGAAGTGGCCCAAGAAATGAAAAAAAAAAAAAAAAAGGATAAAGAATATGTGAGATGCGCACACACACGGAATACTACTCAGCCATAAAAATGAAAATTTGCCATTTGCAGCAACATGGATTGACTTGGAAGGTATTATGCTTACTAAAGTAAGTCAGAGAAATATCTGTATGATATTACATATGTGGAATCAGAAAAATAAAACACCAGTGAATGTAACAAAGAAGGAACAGACTAGAGTTACCTGTCGATCTAGTGGTTGTCACTGCTATGGCGCAGGCATGGATTTGATCCTAGCTTGGGAACTTCCATGTGCTGCAGCCATGGCCAAAAAGAAAGAAAGAAAAACTAGTGCTTAACAGTGGGGAGAGGGAAAGGGGGAGGGGCAAGATAATGGGAGGGGATTAGGAGGTACAAACTACTATGCACAAAGTAAGTAGTCTACAAGGATGTATTTATTGTATAACAGGGCATATAGCCAACATTTTATAATAATTATAAATATAACCTTAAAAATGTGAATCATTGTTGGACACCTGAAATTTATATAATATTGTACATCAACTATACTTCAATTAAAATATCACATTGGGAATTCCCGTTGCAGCACAGCGGAAATGAATCCTACTAGGAAACAAGAGGTTGTGGGTTCGATCCCTAGCCTCACTCAGTGGGTTAAGGGTCTGGCGTTGCTGTGCACTGTGGTGTAGGTTGCAGATGCAGCTCAGATCTGGCTTTGCTGTGGCGTGGACTGGCAGCTGTAGCTCCGATTTAGACCCCTAGCCTAGGAACCTCCATATGCCACAGTTTCGGCCCCCAAAAACAAAAACAAAAAAATCACATTGGGGAGTTCCTGCTGTGGCAAAGTGGAAATGAATCCAACTAACATCCGTGAGGGTGCAGACTCGATCCCTGGCCTTACTCAGTGAGCTGTAGTGTAGGTCATAGATGTGGCTCCGATCCCCTGCGGCTGTGGCTGTGGTGTAGGCTGGCAGCTATAGCTCTGGTTCAGCCCCTAGCATGGGAACCACCATATGCTGCGGGTGCGGCCCTAAAAAGCAAAAAGAAAAAGAAAAAAATCACATTGGGGCACCCAGTTTGTTGGTGATAGGAGATACTCCATGGCCTTACTCAGCTTCGCTTCATTGCCTGGTGATCTTCCCTCCTGTGCATTGCTAGGGGTCAGACTTGGCATCTGAGTCTGCTGGCTCTCCCAGCACTTTCTGCCTCCCTCTTCATATTCTCTGACAAGTATTTCACCTAAGATATTGGTGAGTTTAATCTCATCTTGACAGCTGCTTCTTGGAGCACGTGGAGTAACAAAATCATTTTCATTTGTGTATCAATGACCTATTATTAATTATTGCATCTTGTAAAATCCTCCTCTTTATCCAACTTCTCCCACTAGCATCTGCTTCTTGGCATGTCTAAAATTTAGTATCTCTTCAAGCTAATGATATTTGTTGCTTTAAGACACTAAGTTTTTTTTTTTTTTTCTTTTTAGGGCTGCACCTGCAGCATATGGAAGTTCCTGGGCTAGGGGTCAAATCAGAGCTGCATCTGCCGCTCTACACCACAGCCACAGCAACTTGGGATCTGAGCCACATCTGCGACCTACAGCGAAGCTCTTGGCGATGCTGGATGCTTAACCAACTGAGCAGGGCCAAGGATCGAACCTGCACCCTCATGGATACTAGTTGGGTTCATTACTGGTGAGCCACAACAGAAACTCCAGGGTGCTAAGTTTTAAGGTAATTTTCTATACAACAAAACTAAAGTGGAGTTCCTGGCGTGGCACAGTGGTTAACGAATCCAACTAGGAACCATAAGGTTGCAGGTTTGATCCCTGGCCTTGCTCAGTGGGTTAAGGATCAGGCGTTGCCATGAGCTGTGGTGTAGGTTACAGACACGGCTCAGATCCGGCATTGCTGTGGCTGTGGTGTAGGCCAACGGCTACAGCTCCGGTTAGACCCCTAGCCTGGGAACCTCCATATGCCGCAGGAGAGGCTCAAGAAAATGCAAAATAAATAAATAAATAAATATCTTTTATGTTTCTATTGTTCTCTAGATATCATCTAAATTGGTTTTATTTCTTGTACCATAAAAGTGTTACCTAGGTTATCGTAGATTAACACTTTTAACTAGGTGTTAGGCGTCATTGCCCTGAGCTTCACTGCAGGTTTCAGATATGGCTCAGATCCTGAGTTGCTGTGGCTGTGGCTGTGGGGTGTGCTGGCAGCTGCAGCTCCAATTTAACACCTAGCCTGGGAACTTCCACATGCCTTGGGTGCAGCTCCAAAAAAAAAAAGATTGTTGTTTATACTTACTTTTTCCAATTCTTGTCCTGTTGTTCTTTTATTTCTTTTTGTCTGTTGGCTTTCTTTCCCTCATCCCTAGCTTATTTCTTTCCTTTCTTCTTCTTCTTTTTGAGTGAGAAAAATATGCCTGGGTGATGCATCCAGGAAGTAATGTTCACCCCTAGAAATGGGTTTCAACATTTATTTTTCTTCCCCTTCTACTGAACACCCTTCCTCTTGAACAATCACAAAAACAAGGTGAATGGATAAATATCCCTGGTAAAAGTTTAAATTGACACAAGCACTTTGAAAATCAAATTATTGATATCAGGTGCGGTTATATTACATACACCATATAATCCAACAATCCTACCCCTGATCATCTACCCTGAGGAACTTCCATGTGCCTTGGGTGCAGCCCTAAAAATAAATAAGTTTGTACACTCTGGTTGAAATATAATGTTTAAATTATATTTTCTTTTTTTATAGAATTTTTTTTCAAAATTTTTTTTAAACTAATGCCTTTATTTTTATTTATTCATTTATTTTTTGGTCTTTTTGCCATTTCTTGGGCCGCTCCTGCGGCATATGGAGGTTCCCAGGCTAGGGGTCGAATAGGAGCTGTAGCTGCTGGCCTATGCCAGAGCCACAGCAACGCGGGATCCGAGCCGCGCCTGCGACCTACACCCCAGCTCACGGCAACGCCGGATCATTAACCCACTGAGCAAGGGCAGGGATCGAACCCGCAACCTCATGGTTCCTAGTCGGATTCGTTAACCACTGCGCCACGACGGGAACTCCTAAATTATATTTTCTGTATGCTTGATGTTCTGGCTTCTGTGGCCTGGATAACCGGGGGGAGACTTGCTTCCAAGGGCTGACCAATTCTTAGCAAAAGTCTTGTCCAGGAGCAGCTCTTTCCCTTTGCAAACTAGACAAGCCAGAGCTTGTATTTGGAACCACCTTTTCTATCAGGTCTTATACTCCAAGAGGCATTATCCCCCTGCCCTAATTATCCTAATTATCCGGGTCAGCTAGCAGACACCCAGAGCCAAGCCCTATCTCCCAGACCCCACCAATGCCATTATACCAACCAGCCAATCCTGTGTTTCCTCATCCTTACTTTGCTTTTCTCGAGGAAAACTGAAAGTTCTGAGTCATGCTTTCTCTCTCACCTCTGCCTCCTGACCAGCCTTGGTGCTTCCTTATGTCGCCCTGCATGGTCCCCCCCACACACCCCATTCAGGAAATGTAAGTAATAAAAAAATCTTTCAGTGGCTTTAGTCTCCCCCATCATCACTTAGTTACCTTTGTAAATTAAAGCTCAGGCACAGATCTTATGCAGGAACAAGTGTGCTCAGTGCTTCTTTGTACTGAGCATACATCTGGCACTCCCACAGAAAAACTCAGGGCTATGGAATGAAGGTAATTTTAAAACATAAAAACTTAGAGTCACAGTTTGGGAAAGTGAAGTTATGAACTTTGATTATTACAGGGGTGTTTAGACACATAGGTGAAGGGTAAAACTGCTGCTTTTACAGATTAGATTCCCAGTCATTCAGGGTTATTAAGATCATGGTTAACAGGAAAGGAATTCCCATGTGGTGCAGAGGAAACATATCCGACTAGGAATGATGAGGTTGCACGTTTGATCCTTGACCTCTCTCAGTGGATTAAGGATCCAGTGTTGCCCTGAGTTGTGGTGTAGTTCGCAGATGCGGCTCAGATCAGATGTTGCTGTGGCTGTGGCGTAGGCCAGTGACTAAAGCTGCGATTCCTAACCTGGGAACCTCCATATTCCGCGGGTGTGGCCCTAAAAAGCAAAAATAATAATAATAATAATAAAACGAAAACTGATCCTATAGGAATCTCTATGTGGTACCCCAGGCACAACTGCCCCGGTTTTAAAGAGGAACTATTGTTTCTTCACCAAGTTTCCAGAGAAAATGGAAACATTACTTCCTGGATGCATCACCCAGGCATATTTTTCCAGAGAAAATGGCTTTTGCGAGGGAGGAGCGAGGGGACCAACTGGCTGGGGCGAAGGACCCCCGGGGAAGATGTGTTTCTGTCGACCCTGGGCCACAGCCAACACCCGGGTCCCGCAGCGTCCTGACCCTCAGCCTGTCCGTTCCGAGCCTCAAACCCTCTCTTTCACTAGTGCCCCTTTTCCGTCTCACTTACTCTCTCACCTCCTTCTCCCTTCCAGGCCACCTTCACCACGGACCCAAGGACCCGCGTCTGGAGAAGGGTCAGACCCGGCCTCAGCCCCTCCCTGTTATAGGATCCCACTCGCTAAGATACCTCCATATTTTGGTATCCCGGCCCGGCCACGGTAGTGACCTTTACAGCTCTGTCGGTTTCTTGGACGACACGCAGTTCGTACGGTTCAGCAGCGATGCCGCGAATCCAAGGGTGGAGCCTCGGGCGCCGTGGATGGAGCAGGAGGGGCGGGAATATTGGGATCGTCAGACTGATATAGCCAAAGAACATTCGAAGGCTTCAAGATCGAACCTGCGGGTGATCATTGGCAACCACAACCATAGCCAGTCGGGTAAGTTCCTGCACCCCCTTACACGAGCCGGGGTCTCCCTGCGTTTCTGGGTCCAAGATTCACCCCGAGGTCAGGCCCTTTCGTCTGGGAAGAGCCCGCTAGGATTCACTTGGATTTTGTTTTCAATTTAGAAGAACGGTCTCTGACCAATCACAGAGCGTGGGGCTGGAGCAAAACTAGGCTAGGTGGGTGAGGTCTTGCAGGGGGCGGGTTAGGTGGGCGGAGCTAACCGCGGGGGCGGGGCAGAGTCGCACAGCTTTCTTTGGGTATCCGGCTGCGACGTGGGATCCGACGGGCGCATCCTTCGAGGGTACGAGCAGTTCTCCTACGACGGCGACGATTACATCGTCCTGAATGAAGACCTGCGCTCCTGGACCGCGATCAGTACAGTGGCTCAGATCATCCGGCGCAAGTGGGAGGCGGAGGGAGTAGCTGAACAGTATCGGGCATACTTGGAGATCGAGTGTGTGGAGTGGCTCCGCAAGTACCTCGAGAAGGGGAAGGACGTGCTGCAGCGCGCAGGTAGACTGCGGGCCCTCCCAGATCTCACTTCACGCTGGGGCTCTACCTCCAGCTGGCCCAACCTGAAGGGGAGAAAAAATGGACTTGACATTAAGACCACTGGAACCTGTGGTTTTCAGATCCTCTATCAGAGGACCTCAGAACAATTAAAGGATTCTGTCTCTCGATGCGGAGGAGATCTCTGAAATAATTTATTAGCGGATTTCTTTGGCCATGGCCGAAGCCTTACTGACTTACCTTCTCAGGCCTCCTTCTCTGCCCCATGCCCAAATTCACTGGCAATCTGACTCCAGGTTTTTTGAGTCACTGGTCTTCCACTTAGGTCAGGACCAGAAGTCTGTGTTGTCCCACAGAGAGCCCTGGAGCCTCAGCTGTCTTGCCCTGTTTCTAGAACTTTCTAAGGCATAGGAAATTATCCCGTATCCTGGAGTCCAGGCTGGTGTCTGGGTTTTGCATTCCCTCCCCCAACCCTGGTTGTTCCTTCCAGTCTCAGAGTGGTCACAGGAGTGCCCCTTCATGGGGCCCATGAGAGTTAATGCAAAGTTCCTAAATTTTCTCACCTTTCTCCTCAGTTCCTCCAAAGACTCATGTGACCCGCCACCCCTTCTATGACAATAAAGTCACTCTAAGATGCTGGGCCCTGGGCTTCTACCCTAAGGAGATCTCCCTGACCTGGCAGCGTGATGGGGAGGACCAGACCCAGGACATGGAGCTCGTGGAGACCAGGCCTTCAGGGGATGGGACCTTCCAGAAGTGGGCGGCCCTGGTGGTGCCTTCTGGAGAGGAGCAGAGCTACACCTGCCAGGTGCAGCACGAGGGCCTGCAGGAGCCCCTCACCCTGAGATGGGGTAAGGAGGGAGATGAAGGGGTGGATTTTGTTCTCAGAAAACCGAGAACAGGGAGTTCCCGTCATGGCACAGTGGAAACCATTCTGACTAGGAACCATGAGGTGGAAGATTCAATCCCTGGCCTTACTCAGAGGGTTAAGGATCCAGCATTGCTGTGAGCTGTGGTGTAGGTCGCAAATGTGGCTCGGATCCCCTGTTGTTGTGGCTGTGGTCTAGGCTGGCAGCTGTAGCTCTGATTTGACCCCCTAGCCTGGGAACCTCCATATGCCACGGGTGAGGCCCTTTAGAAAAAAAAAAAAAAAAAGGAAAAGAAGGAAAGAAAACAGAGAGAGAGCAGGAGTCCTTCTGTAGACCTTTGGGGGGGGTCAGAGCTTAGACTGGGTGGTCAGGGGCCTTCACCTTCCCTTCTGTTCCCAGAGCCACCTCCTCTGTCCCTCAACCTCATCATGATTTGCATTCCTGTGAGTGTGCTTGTGGTCACTGTGCTTGGAACTGTGATCTGGAGAAAGAGGAACTCAGGTAAGGGAAGATGTGAAAGCTGAGTTTTCTTATGCCACTGGAGGGGTTTCAAGGCAGAAGATGTCCAATATTTTGCCTCAGGACTGGGAGGCAACATCTACGTGCACGTACTTTCCCAGTCTGGAAGAAGTCCCTTTTTGCTAACACTCTTTTGAAAAGAACATGGGTAAAAGAGGAACATTTTTTCCCTTGATGATTCTGGTAATGGTGATCTGATTTCCAGCAGCTAAGGCCACACCTCCAGGAGGCGCTTAGTATAATTCTCTCACAGTCTCTTTCCTTGGGTTTCTCAATCCTGCATTGGTTCTGCATTCCCAGTTCTGGAAACTTCCCTAGGGTCCAGGACCAGGGTCTTCCTATAGGCCCTGAGCCCCACCCTCCAGCTTCTCACATGATGTTTTTCTCCTACAGGTGGAAATAGAGGGAACTATGTTCAGGCTGCAAGTAAGTATGGAGGCATATAGGGGCGAGGGCGAGACCCTTGAGAGAGTGAGTGTTGATGGAGCCCACTAGGGGGGCTCACCTAGCCCATAGTACTTCCTTTAGCCCTCACTTCCTATGGGCCCTGACACAGTTCTTTACTATTCTACTCCAGGCAGACAGGATCCAGGGCTCTAACATATCTCTCATGGCTTCTTTTTTTGTTGTCTTTATATTTTTTCTCATGGCTTCCAAAAGTGAGGCTCTGGAGACCCTGAAGAGAGAGAAGGGTTGGGTTATGGGGACTCTCTGGATTTGAACAATTTTGAGAGTGGAAGTTTGTTCAGAATGCAAAACACTGACTGATGTGAATTTCTTCCCTTTTTTTTTTTTTCCCCGTCTTTTTAGGGCGGCACCCATGGCATGTGGAGGTTCCCAGGCTAGGGGTCTAATTAGAGCTGCAGCTGCCAGCCTATACCACAGCCAGAGCAAGGCGGGATCCGAGCCACATCTGTAACCTACACCGCAGCTCATGGCAACGCTGGACCCACAACCTGTTGAGCGAGGCCAGGGATCAAACCTGCAACCTCATGGTTCCTAGTCGGATTCGTTTCCGCTGTGCCATGACGGGAACTCCCTGAATTTATTCTTGATGTTTTCTCCTACAGGCTGACTTGTGTGGGACTGAGTGAAGAAAGATTTGTTCATGCCCCCAAGCTGTGACTTCAGAACCTGGCCTTCTGTTTTCCTAGAGGGCTTCTGAATGTGTCTGCCTTGCTGTAGTTTCATGTGAGGAAGTGCTGAGGTTAACCCATCCCTGCCCAGCGCGGCCCCCAGTCCCCCTATAGCATTGTGTGTTTGCATGTAGGGTATATCTCAGCTGTGGGCAGTTCTTTGTATATCAATGTTGCTTCAATAAAGCTGTGTGAAAAATAATATCACTTTGAAAAGCATGTTTTGAAAGTGGCTGAGTGATTCCTAATTTAACTGTTGCTATTTGAGATCGTATATTAGGTTGACAAAGTCCTTGTAACTTTTATGTTTTTTACTTTTTCTTTTTCTTTTTTTTTTTTTTCTAAGCCACATCCCATGGCATATGCAAGTTCCTGGGCCAGGGATCAAATTTGAGCTGCAGCTGTGACCTGCACCACAGCTGCCAAAATGCTGGATCCTTAATCCACTGCACCATAGCGGGAACTCCTCTTATTGTTGAATTTTAAATTCTTTGTATATTTTGGATAACAGTGATTTCTCTGTTATTTGCAGACATTTTTCTCCTAGTCTCTGTGGCTTGTCTTTCCATTCTCTTAGGTATTGCTAGGTTTAAAATTTAGATGATGTAAATAATTTTAAGGAGTTCTCGTTGTGGCTTAGAGGGTTAAGAACCCAATTAGTACCCATGAGGATATGGGTTCAATCCCTGGCCTCAATCAGTGGTTTGAGAATCTTGCATTGCTATAAGCTGCAGCATAGGTCACAGATGCGGCTTGGATCTGGCATTGCTGTGGCTGTGGTGTAGGTCAGCAGCTGCAGCTGTGATTCAGCCCCTAGCCCAGGAACTTCCATATGCTGCAGGTGCGGCCCTAAAAAGGAAAAAAAAATATATATATAGATAGATAGATAGATAGATAGATAGATAGATAGATAGATAGATAGATAGATAGATATAGTAGACTGACAAACTATAAAATACCTCTTCAGGAGTTCCCTGGTGGCCTAACAGTTCAGGATCTTGTATTGTCGCTGCTGTGGCTTGGGTCGCAGCTACAGCACTGTGGTTTTTTTTAATTAAAAAAATTTATTAAAGTATAGTTGATTTATGTGTTGTGTCAATCTCTGTACAGCAATCACTGTACAGCAAAGTGACCCAGATATATGTATATACACACACATACTTTTTCTCATATTTATCATCCATCATGTTCTATCACAGGAGTTTGGATATAGTTCCCTGTGCTATACAGTAGGGCCTCATTGTTTATCCATTCTTTTTTTTTTTTTTTTTTTTGTCTTTTTGTCTTTTGTTGTTGTTGTTGCTATTTCTTGGGCCGCTCCCTCGGCATATGGAGGTTCCCAGGCTAGGGGTCTAATCGGAGCTGTAGCCACCAGCCTACGCCAGAGCCACAGCAACGCGGGATCCGAGCCGCGTCTGCAACCTACACCACAGCTCACGGCAACGCCGGATCGTTAACCCACTGAGCAAGGGCAGGGAGCGAACCCGCAACCTCATGGTTCTTAGTCGGATTTGTTAACCACTGCGCCACGACGGGAACTCCTGTTTATCCATTCTAAATGTAATAGTTTGTACCTATTAACCCCAAACTCCTAGTCCTTTCCACTCCCACCCCCTCCCCCTTGACAACAAGTCTGTTCTCCATGTCTGTGAGTCTGTTTCTGTTCTGTAGATAGATTCATTTGTGCCACATTTTAGATTCCATGTATAAGTGATATCATATGGTATTTGTTTTTCTCTGTCTGACTTACTTCATTTAGTATGAGAATCTCTAGTTGCATCCATGTTGTTGCAAATGACATTATTTTTGTTCTTTTTCATGGCTGAGTAGTATTCCATTTTGTATGTGTCCTACATCTTAATCCATTCATCTGCTGATGGACATTTAGGTTGTTTCCAAGTCTTGGCTATTGTGAACATTGCTGCTATGGGTGTAGAGATCCATGTATCTTTCATTTTTTTAATTTATTATTATTATTTTTTTGTCTTTTTGCCTTTTCTAGGGCCACTTCCCGCAGCATATGGAGCTTGCCAGGCTAGGGGTCTAATCAGAGCTATAGCCACCAGCCTATACCACAGCCACAGCAACTCGGGATCCCACTGAGCAAGGCCAGGGATCAATCCCAAAACCTCATGGTTCCTAATTGGATTCATTAATCACTGTGCCACAACAGGAACACCGCATGTATCTTTTTTTTTTTTTTTTGTCTTTTTGCCATTTTCTTGGGCTGCTCCCACAGCATATGGAGGTTCCCAGGCTAGGGGTCAAATTGGAGCTGTAGCTGCCGGCCTACAACAGAGCCACAGCAACACGGGATCTGAGCTGCGTCTGTGACCTACACCACAGCTCACAGCAATGCCGGATCCTTAACCCACTGAGCAAGGCCAGGGATCGAACCCACAACCTCATGGTTCCTAGTCAGATTCGTTAACCACTGAGCCACAACGGGAACTCCCAGCATGTATATTTTTATTTATTTATTTATTTATTTTTATTTTTAAATTGTAGTTTTGTCCAGATATGTGGCTAGGAGTGGGATTGCTGGATCATATGGTAGTTCTGTATTTAGCTTTTTTTTTTTTGCTTTTTAGAACTACACCCGCAGCACATGGAGGTTCCCAGGCTAGGGGTCAAATCTGAGCTGCAGCTGCTGGCCTACACCACAACCACAGCAATGCCAGATCCAAGCTGCATCTGCAACCTACACCACAACTCACAGCAATGCTGGATCCTTAACCCACTGAGGGAGGCCAGGAATTGAACCTGCATCCTCATGGTTCCTAGTCAGATTAATTACCACTGCGTCACGATGGGAAATCCTGAATTTATATTTTCACCAACAGTGTAGGAGGGTTCCCTTCTCTCTACACCCTCTCCAGCATTTGTTATTTGTAGGCTTATTAATGATGGCCATACTGACTCGTGTGAGGTGGTACCTCATAGTAGTTTTGATTTGCATTTCTCTGCTAATTAGTGATGTTGAGCAATTTTTCATGTGCCTACTGGCCATCCGTATGTCTTCTTTGGAGAAATGTCTATTTAGGACTTCTGCCCATTTTTCAATTGGGTCGTTTGTTGTTGTTGTTGTTGAGGTGTATGACTTGGTATATTTTGAAGATTAAGCCCTTGTCAGTTTGCAGTGCGGGTTAGATCCCTGGCCCAGGAAATTCTGCATGCCTTGGGTGGGGTGGGGGCGAAGAAAGCAATGGCAGACTCTCCGTTTCATTTTTCTAATGCTGTCCTGTCCGTGTGCAACTATTTAAATTTAAATCAACTAAAGTGAAATAAAATTTAAAATTCAGCTCCTTCATCCCACTAGCCTTATTTCCAGTGCTCAAAAATCACATGTGCCCAGTAGCTACCATAATCAACAGTGCATATCTACAACATTTCTGTCATTGTAGAAAGGACTTTTGGGCAGCAGCATTCCAATGAATTCTTGTTTCATAGGCAGAATCTTGAGTATAATTACAGCATGATGACAACTCAGAGTTCCAATTCCTATCCATGAACTCTTTTTTTTTTTAATATGGAAGTAGCATTTTATTTATTTATTTATTTATTTATTGTCTTTTTAGGGCCACACCCCCAAGATATGGAAGTTCCCAGGCTAGGGGTCCAATTGGAGCTGTAGCTGCCTGCCTACCCCACAGCCATGCAGGATCCAAGCCACTCTGCCACCGACACCTATTTCATGCACAGATCTTCTTTTCCTGTCCTCGGAACTTCATCCAGCACCATGCTCCGGTGCCCACAGAAATTCCTGATGCACAGACTTGCTCTTAACAGATTATCTGACCAGGGGACCCAGTTCACAGAAGGAAGTGCAGGATGGACCACAAAATCCACAGATCACATCACCACCTGCATCATCCAGGGGCTGTCGGCCACACGGCATGCCAGCCAGGTCTTCTGAAGGTTCAAATGAAGCTCCAGTTTTGAGGAAAGCTCTTGTGATGTGGTTACGTCTTTTAGGAAGCAGTGTATTTATTGAATCAGAGACTTTCATATAGTGCTATATTCTCAGTAGGAAGATGAGGTGGGTCCAGGACCAAGGTGTGGAAGCAGGTATGACCCTCCTTCACCATTCTTCCAATCACCCACTGGGGGAGTTTACATTTCCTGTGGCTATAGTGTAGGCCAGCAGCTACAGCTCCAATTTGACCACTAGCCTGGGAACCTCCACACACGGCCCTAAAAAGCAAAAACAAAAAAACAATTGGTTGAGAAGTTCCCACTGTGGTGCAATTGGGAGTCTGGGATACAGGCTTCGTCCCTGGCTTAGAACAGTGGGTTAAGGATCTGGCATTTCGACATTTCAATGTAGGT
The DNA here is from genome assembly GCF_054392235.1 of Sus scrofa. Lineage (NCBI taxonomy): Eukaryota > Metazoa > Chordata > Mammalia > Artiodactyla > Suidae > Sus > Sus scrofa. Next base: position 27,853,275 of record NC_139389.1, on the reverse strand, counting down.
TGAAACTGTGGCTTGATCTGATCCCTGGCCTAGCAAGTCCATGTGCTGTAGGGGCAGCCAAAAAAAGGGGAAAAAATTTTTTGGTTGGGATGTGTTTAAGTCCAATAACAGAAGGGCTTGATTTCCAGAGGCCCAGACCCGTCACTCATAAAGGTTCGGGTCACACTCCCAGGGAAGGGGCAGGGCCGGTGCTCCTGTGCTCTGAAACCATGGCAGCATTTGTGCAGAGGCCCTGCTTCACAACTGGGACCCTAAGGCAGGCTCATCTCCAGGAGACAAAGGGCTCCTCTGATGGCCAATTTCGGCTCAAGGACTCTCCTATAGCCTTGCTCAACCTCAATCACCTGCTTATCTAGGGTAGTCCAACGAACCTTCTCTCCTGTCCACCTCTAGGGGTCAGACTTGCATCTCAGTCTGCTGGTTTGCTCATCTTTCTGGCTCCCTCTCCATAACATCTCTGATAGGTGTTTTTGGTTTTGGGGGTTTTTTTTGTTGTTTTTTTTTAGGGCCGCACGCTCGGCATATGGAAATTCCCAGACTAGGGGTCGAACTGGAGCTACAGCTACTGGCCTACACCACAGCTCACAGCATCGCTGGACCCTTAACCCACTGAGTGAGGCCAGGGATAGAACCCACGTCTTCACGGATACTCTTCAGATTCATTTCTGCTGTGCCACAATGGGAATTCCCTGACTGGTGCTTAATAAAATTCTGGTGAGTTTATTTTCAATTTGGCATTTGCTTCTTGGAGGACTGCGACTAACAGAATCATTTTCATCTGTGTACCAGTGACCTATGATTCCATCTTGTAAAATCCTTCTTTTTATCCAACTTCTCCCACCAGCGTCTGCTCCATTTTCCTTGTCTTTGCTTTGTCCTTTATCGCTCTAAGGTAATGGATGTTTGTTGTTTTGAGCCATTAGGTTTAGAAGTAGTTTGATACACAGCAATAGATAACTAACAAAGCTCTCTTAAGTTTCTATGATTCTATAGGTATTCCTAAATCTGTTTTATCCCCTTGCACCTTGAAATTGTTATCTATACTCATTTCCAATTCCTATTCTTTCTTTTATTTTTATTTTCTTTGTTTTCTTTCTTTTTTTTTTTTTTTTTGTCTTTTTTTTGTTGTTGTTGTTGTTGTTGCTATTTCTTGGGCCGCTCCTGCGGCATATGGAGGTTCCCAGGCTAGGGGTTGAATCAGAGCTGTAGCCACCGGCCTACACCAGAGCCACAGCAAGGCGGGATCCGAGCCCCGTCTGCAACCTACACCACAGCTCACGGCAACGCCGGATCGTTAACCCACTGAGCAAGGGCAGGGACCGAACCCGCAACCTCATGGTTCCTAGTCGGATTCGTTAACCACTGCGCCACGACGGGAACTCCTCTTTCTTTTTTTTTTTTTTTTTTTTTTGTCTTTTTGCCATTTCTTGGGCCACTCCTGAAGCATATGGAGGTTCCCAGGCTAGGGGTCTAATCAGAGCTGCAGCTGCTGGCCTAGGCCACAGTCACAGCAACTCCGGATCCGAGCCGCGTCTTCAGCCTACACCACAGCTCTTGGCAACGCCGGATCCCTGGCCCACTGAGCGAGGCCAGGGATTGAACCCACATCCTCATGGATACTAGTCAGATTCGTTTTGAGAGCGCCACAACAGGACCCCCATGAAGGGCATTTGGACTGCAGCGAATACTTGCAACTTTGGGGTGTTTAAAGTTTGTCCACCCTTCTAGTTGGAATACACAGTAACAAACTGTGCTTCTGGGGATTGAAGCTTGTCCAGGATCTGTAGGTGAGGAAAACCTTTCCTTTCTTCCCTTCTATGGTCTTTGGCTGGTCTAATGATTAAACTGACATAAGCAGAGTGATAAGAGAAAAACAAATTTAATTTCATATGTACAGGACCTCACTGACATATGAGACTCAAGCAACTGAAAGCAGGCAGCTTTAATACCTTTTAGACAAAACAACAACAACAACAACAAAACCCAGTTTATTTTTGAAGAACTGACAAGGCAAAGAAGTTTGGGTTTGGGGTATTAAATTTGTAAGTAACAAGATTTTTAAACATCATCTCACCTAAATTCCCTGTCTCTGGTGTGAAGGATGCCTTCCACCCTCCTGGTACAGGGAGGGTACCTTGCATATGGAAGATTTACTTCTTGCTCCCAAAGAGACAAAGGAAGCTCAGAATGTCCTTCTGGCACTGCTGTTTCTTAAGTGACTTCGGTTCAAAATAATCAACATGCCCAAATGGCATATTTTGGGGTGGTGTTTTCTGCTTCCCTTCAACTCACTCAGACAAACTCAGGGCATGGAATGATGACACTTTCAAAATACACCACTGCAGGAGTCACTGACATATTGCTTGGGAAAGTAAAAGCTAGGAGCTTTGTGAGTCTGACTGCAGTGCTGTTTAGACATATTTCTATACATAGGGACCAAAGTCACTTTTACAGATGAAATTCCTGCTATTTGGGGGTCATCAAGAGGGTGTTTCCTGCTGCAGTGAATACACACAAAGGAGAGTACTCTCTAGGGGAACATCTGTTTGGTGTTTTTCAGGCACAACTTCTCCAGGTTGAAAGACAAAACCCATGTCCCTCCACCTCCATTCCCAAAGCGACCCTGCTCCCTGATACCAAGTTCCCCTGGAGTGGGGGTTCCCTTCAAGATGAGTCCAGGAGGAGAGGTAAGGGATGGAAGGCAGAGAGTCCTTTTCAAAGATGATTCTGAAAAGAACAGTAAAGGAAAAAGGGACTGAGCCCAATATAAGGACAGCTTCCGGGTTTCCTCCGGCAGCCCCTGGGCCTGGACTCCGGAAGACAAGGTAACAAAGAGCGCTCCCGACAGGGGAGGACCGGGATCACGGAAAGCTCTCAGGACCTCCCAGCAGGCGGTGTTTGCTGCGGCGGGAAGCTCAGGGTTGGGGATTCCACCGGCTCAGTTTCACTTTCTTTCTCAGGACTTGGGTGGGGCCCTCCTACCGGAACACTCGCGACAGGACCCCGGTTCTCCCATTGGATTTCTGATTACAAAGTTTCCACCAATTCAGCTTCTCCCCTGACCCCGAGGGTGCGTTCATGGGGCCCCGAGCCCTCCTCCTGCTGCTCTCCGGGACCCTGGTATTGACCCAGCCCTGGGCGCGTGAGTGCGGGATGGGGAGATAAATGGCTTTGGGGGGTGGAGGGGGAGCGCGAGAAGAGCGTGGTTGGGGGACAGGACCCTCAGGGAAGGCGCGTCTCCATAACACCGGTCCAGATCCCGCCACTCAGCCCCTCGGACCCGCCCCGTCCTTATCCTCCCCTGTCCCTGCCTGGTCTCCGCACCCTCTTCTCACTCACTCGGGTCTCACGCTGTCCTTTTCCGTCTCATGCTCTCTTCGTGCCCTCCCCGCTCCTGGTCCCATCACGTCGGACCCGGGGTCCAGCGCCTCAACCCCCCGCCCCTTGCCCCCAGGTCCCCACTCCCTGAGGTATTTCTACACAGCCGTGTCCCGACCGAGTCGACGGGATCCCCGCTTCTCCGTCGTCGGCTATGTAGACGACACGCAGTTCGTGCGGTTCGACAGCAATGCCCCGAATCCGAGGGAGGAGCCGCGGACACCGTGGGTGGAGCTGGAGGGCCCGGAGTATTGCGATCGGAACACACGCATCTACAAGGACACCTCACAGAATTTCCAAGTGAGCCTGAATGTCCTGCGCGGCTACTACAACCAGAGCGAGGCCGGTGAGTGACGCCCTGATCCAGGTCACGACCATCCTCCGCCTAGGGCGGCCTCTAGTTCCAGGATTTGCCCTGGGGGATTTGCTCCGGTTCTCTTCGACCCTGACAGATCGCAGCTGATAGATCTCTTGGGGGCCCCAGGCAAAGGCGCGGGTCTAACTTCAGTGGCTTGGCCAGGGTCTCACACCTACCAGTGGCTTTGTGGATGCTATGTTGCGCGGGATGGGCGCCTCCTCCGCGGGTACAGTCAGTTCGCCTATGACGGCGCGGATTACATCGTCCTGAACGAGGACCTGCGCTCCTGGACCGCGGTGGGCATGGCGGCTCAGATCACTCGGCGCAAATGGGAGGAGGAAACTGTGGCAGAGCAGAGCAGAGCCTACCTGGAAGTGGCATGCGTGCAGTCGCTCCACAGATACCTGGCGAACGGGAAGGAGACGCTACAGCGGTCAGGTACTAAGGGCCTCAGGTGCCTCCCGGATCTCCCCTCAGGCCGGGACTGGCATCTCTGCTAGGGGTGGAAAATGGGATGGATGCCCAAATCCAGACCCTCCTATGAATCAGGAGACGGAGGCATCTATCCAAATATTCAGACGGGGTACCTTCTCAGTGGACAATTAAAGGATCTAGGTTTATCTGGAGATGGAGGGGAGACCATCTTCAGCATAACTCATCAACTGTACCTTTTGATTCTGGCAGCAGCTCTGGGAACCTTGAGGGACTCTCTCAAGCCTTGTTCTCAGCCCCACCTCCAGAATGTTTGAGATCAGGATCCAGCTTTTCTGAGTCTCTGGGTCTCCCCCAAATCAGGATCAGAAATTCCTAAAAAAAAAAAAAAAAAAGGAGTTCCTGTTGTGGCGCAGTGGTTAACGAATCCGACTAGGAACCATGAGGTTGCGGGTTCGGTCCCTGCCCTTGCTCAGTGGGTTAACGATCCGGCGTTGCCGTGAGCTGTGGTGTAGGTTGCAGACGCGGCTCAGATCCCGCATTGCTGTGGCTCTGGTGTAGGCCGGTGGCTACAGCTCCGATTGGACCCCTAGCCTGGGAATCTCCATATGCCGCGGAAGCGGCCCAAGAAATAGCAAAAAGACAAAAAAAAAAAAAAGAAATTCCTTTTCTCTGCCTCTGAGACCTGCCTCCTACCCTAGGGTATCCAGTGGATTCCAGAAATTTCCAAAGAATAGATTATCCCAGATGCCAGCATCCAGGCTGGTGTCTGGGTTTTGTGCTCCCTTTCCCCACCCCAGTTGTCCTCCCCAGTCTCAGGATGGTCACCTGAGTGCTGAGTCTGTATGTGAAGGGGGATGCAAAGATTCAGAATTTCCTGACTTTCTCCTCAGATCCTCCAAAGACACATGTGACCCGCCACCCCAGCTCTGACAATAAAGTCACCTTGAGGTGCTGGGCCCTGGGCTTCTACCCTAAGGAGATCTCCCTGACCTGGCAGCAGGAGGGGCAGGACCAGAGCCAGGACGTGGAGGTTGTGGAAACCAGGCCCTCAGGGGATGGGACCTTCCAGAAGTGGGCGGCCCTGGTGGTGCCTCCTGGAGAGGAGCAGAGCTACACCTGCCATGTGCAGCACGAGGGCCTGCAGGAGTCCCTCACCCTGAGATGGGGTAAGGAGGGACCTGGGGGCGGAGCTTCTTCTCAGACACAGCAGAAGCCCTTCTGGAGACTTCCACAAGGTCAGGACTCAAGCCTGAGGAGGGCCCTCCCCTTGCCCTTTGTTCCCAGACCCTCCTCAGCCCCCCGTCCCCATCGTGGGCATCATTGTTGGCCTGGTTCTCGTCCTGGTCGCTGGAGCCGTGGTGACTGGAGTTGTGATCTGGAGGAAGAAGTGCTCAGGTAGGGAAGGGAGTGGGGATCTGAGTCTCCTTGTCTCACGGGGGGTTTCAAGCCCAGGTGGAAACTTGTTCTGCCTTGTTCCTGGGACGTCCGCTCCACACACATGTGCTTTCCCAGTCTGGGCCTGAGTGCCAACACTCTCTAGTAAAGCATCTATGAAAGGGAAGGACATATGTATCAGTGTGATGGATCTTGTGACAGAGACCTGATTTGCAGCAGTCTCAGAACAGAGGGGAAGGTTGCTGCTAAGGACAGACCTCCAGCAGGGCGGTTGGTCCAGTCCCCAAACATGTGCACTCCTCACGTTTCTTGATCTTGCCTTGGGTCTGAGATCGTAGTTCTGGAAACTATTCTGGGGACCAGAATTAGAGGGTTCCTTAAGATCTCGTGGCCCTGCTTCCTCCCTGGCCTCTCACAGGATCTTTTCTTTTCACAGGTGGAAAAGTAAGGAAATACCAACAGGCTGAAAGTAAGTATAGATGGGCTGAGATCCCCAAAACCTTGTGATATTGTAGCGGGAGCTCACCCACTCCATCATTCCTCCTCGGTCTCCACTGACCTATTCCTGTTTCTGTTCTACTTCAGGGAGCAGCCGTAGCGAGAACTCTGGTGTATGTTCGATGCCTTTCAAAGCTGAGACCCTGGAGGCCCTGAGGTGGGACAGCGGTTGGGGTAGAGGGGACACAACAGGGTTATGGGGGTTCTTTAAGTGGAACAATTTGAGCATGTGGGGGGTTGTCAGAAGGTCAGCACTTATGTGACTGACCTGACTTGGTTCATGATTGTTTTCTTCTATAGTGGGAAACAGCTGCCTTATACAAGACGGACTGATCAAGTAACAAACATCTCCCTCATGGCACTGTGACTTGAAGATCCTCCGACTTTTCTTCTCAAAAGTCATTTCAGGAGTCCCAGTTGAGGATCAGTAGATTAAGAACCCAACATGGTTTCCGTGAGGATGCAAGTTTGATCCCTGGCCTCACTCAGTGGGTTAAGGAGCCAACGTTGCCGTGAGCTGTGGTGTAGGCCAGCAGCTACAGCTCTGATTTGACTCCTAGCCTGGGAACTTCCATATGCCACAGGTGCAGCCCTAAAAAGAAAGAAAGAAAGAAAGAAACCATCAGGAGTTCCGGCTATGGCGCAACTGGATCAGCAGTGGCTCTGCAGCACCAAGACACAACTCCCATCCCCAGCCTGGCATACTGGGTTAAGGATCTGGTGTTGACGCAGCCATGAAGGTCCCAACCATAGCTCCGATCTGATCGTTGTCCCAGGAATCCCACATGCCTCAGGGAGGCCAAAAGAAGGGAAAAAAAAGAGAATACCATCAATTTATAGATAATCAGTTGTCATATGACTATATAAGACTATATATATATATATAGCTATGTATAGTTTTATTATCTGTAAATTACTGAATTGGGGGCTTAGCTTCGTAATGTTTTGAAATAGTTTCTCCCTGACCCCCACATAACTTTATTTTTATACTAAAAATAAAATTCCAACCTTTCAGAGAAAGTGAGTCACCAAGTTTATCTCATTCCCTGGCAATACCATTATCAAAATATTGATGAGAAATATTCCAGATTTTCTATTAAATTTTTTTCGTAAGTAGTATTAGTGGCACTATTATTCAGTATGTTCTTAACCTTTTAAAAAAGGTTAAAAGTGTGTTGGGTACATCTTTAATAGCCATACATTAGAATTCTTTTATCTCATAATGGCTGCTTAGAATTTTACCACATGACTTTCCCTTGGGGACAGCGGGGTTGCTGTATACCTTCACTGTGGTAAAGGTGACATGAGTGTGTAAACTGCCAAAACACAACCATTTCAAATCGTAGCGTTTTATCGTATGTAAAGTATGTTCCAAGCAGCTTGGTTTTCAGTCTGTTATCCTCTTTGGAATCTGTGCTTTGATTGTGGGCCAAAACAAACAAAACACCTTGCTCCTGTTGCTAAGAGCTACACCCTGCACATCTGGAAGCAGAGTCCTGATGTTTGCCAGTCAGTGTCAAGTGGTCCAGTGATAACAATACCAGTCATCTTTATGTTTTTAGAGGGAGATCAGTTATGACAAAATTTTAATAAATGGGAGTTCCCGTCCTGGCTCTGCAGAAACGAATCTGACTAGCATCCTTGAGGACACAGGTTCAATCCCTGGCCTCGCTCAGTGGGTTAAGGATCTGGTGTTGCTGTGGCTGTGGTGTAGGCTGGCAGCTACAGCTCTGATTAGACCTCTAGCCTGAGAACCTCCATATGGTGTAGGTGCAGCCCTAAAAAAAAAAATTAATAACTGATAGAACTAGATTAATAATACAAAAGTTAGAAATAATTTTTAAAAACTTAAAGAATACAATTCCCCCATAGCTTTTTTCTTTCTCTCTCTTGCTTTCTTTAACACTCTATCATCCCCCCTCCACGCCCCCTCCTTTTCCCAGTCTCTACATCTTCTTGGCTGCAGATTCCAGTCCCACAGTGAACGCAAGTGACTCCATCCATCTCATGGTTTTTTTTTTTTTTTTTTTTTTTGGCTATTTCTTGGGCCGCTCCTGCGGCATATGGAGGTTCCCAGGCTAGGGGTCTAATCGGAACTGTAGCCGCTGGCCTACACCAGAGCCACAGCAACGCGGGATCCGAGGAGCCGCGTCTGCAACCTACACCACAGCTCACGGCAACGCCGGATCGTTAACCCACTGAGCAAGGGCAGGGACCGAACCCGCGACCTCATGGTTCCTAGTCGGATTCGTTAACCACTGCGCCACGACGGGAACTCCATCCATCCATCTCAGACAAGCCAGGTAGGGACAGGGGTGCAGGTGCTTGCCAGGGCAACTTGTAAGCCATGCCTGACCTTCTATTATTATACCCTTCAGTGAAGTCACTCTTGGCTTTGATGGAAGTCACACCAGGTCGAAATTGTGTTCCCACGGAAGAAGGCGGAGAGTTCAGTGGGTATTTCCTGGATCTTCAGTCACTGATTTTGATGTAGGCCGGTGGGGTCCCACTCAAATGTGACTTTCCAAGGCAGACCCCTTGTTTCCTGGAGGTACATGAGGCTGGAGGAAGTGGTTCTGGTTCTTAAAATCTAAGGGCAGGGGCCGTGGGAGAAGGGCTGTAAGAAGTATTTCTTTATTCATGTGGCTCAAAATCCACCCAGATCTTCTTTAAAATAAGGCAGATTCCAGATCCATGGATCCAGTCAGGACTTCTTTTTCACAATCAGCAGTGTGAGAACCAGTAAACCGAAGTGCAGCTTGTTCCCCAACCTGCACATCAGCTCCTTTATTCTGCTTTTATTTTGGGGAACAGTTTTTATTTCCCTTGGTCCAGGGTTTGGGGGAAGGGTGTTTTCCAGTTCTCCCTGTACATGCTGGCCCGACAGACGGGAACATATTCCAGAGCGTCTGTGCCAAGCCCCGCTTTGGGTTATGCGAGCATCCAGGCTGGGTCTTTTCAGCTTAATTTCCAGACCTAGCAGTGGAGCCAAAGATCTGAGGGGAGAAACACGGTCCCAGAGTGAGACTGGAGGAAGAAAACATCTTTTCTGGGACAGCGTAGAGGGGCTGGAAGCAGGGCGGGGTGGAGGGAACACCCTTGTACAAAAAGTCAACCAGGAAGCCTTGGTGAGGGGTAGGCAGCCAAATCTAGACCCTGGGGAGCAACCCTAACCCTGAGCCATATATCATCAGGGCCTCTTTCACCCCTAGGTTTGTCTTTATCTCTAATTATAATCCTCTCTAAATGTGCAAGAAACCTAGCATATTATTCTTATTCTTACTATTTTTAAAGTATTAGGAGTCTTTGGGGGAGGGTGGGGCTGAGCCGAATGAGACAGTTTCCTGGGTTGGCACAAGTAAGAAGTCCTCTAAGGAGTGCTGACATCACGGAGGAGAGGGCTTGGGTCCAGCTGCCGGGAGAGCTGGCTTCCCTCTGCTGCCTCATCTCACTGCCTCTGTTCTCTTTAGGAAGGAAAAAGATTCTCTCTGAGAATGGGACAGGACACAATCCCTGACTGGCTAAATAAATCATGATGCTCAAAGTAATTAATTCATACAAATGGATGTGAAATCTAAGAAATAGTTGAAACTTTCTGGGGCATGACATTTTTATCCACAGAAAAGTGTAGGGTTGGGACCTCAGTGGAATGCTTAGCAGTGACAGGCAGAGTTCAACTTGAAGAAAGCATTTGCAGGGACACTGAGATGAAATGAACACAGTTCCTGATCCTAAAGTGGCTCATTATCTAAAGTGAGGGATATCAGATGGTAAGATGGGGTTCAAGGCAGGGCATACTTGGTACCATCAGTGAGGATTCAACAAGGGCTAGACTGGTGATTCTAAAACTTACCTAGGAGCTCCTGCTGTGGCCCAGGGGGTTAAGAATCCAATTACAGCAGCTTAGGTCACTGGGGAGGCAAGGGTTTCATCCCAGGGTGGCACAGTGAGTAAAAGGACCCAGTGATACCGCAGCTGTGGTATAGGTTGCCGCTGGGGCTTGGATTCGGTTCCTGGCTTGGGAACTTCCATATGCCATGGGTGTGGCCATAAAAAATAAAAATAAAAATAGGAGTTCCTGTTGTGGCGCAGTGGTTAACGAATCCGACTAGGAACCATGAGGTTGCGGGTTCGGTCCCTGCCCTTGCTCAGTGGGTTAACGATCCGGCGTTGCCGTGAGCTGTGGTGTAGGTTGCAGATGTGGCTCGGATCCCGTGTTGCTGTGGCTCTGGCGTAGGCCAGCGGCTACAGCTCCGATTAGACCCCTAGCCTGGGAACCTCCATATGCCGTGGGAGCAGCCAAAAGAAATAGCAAAAAGACAAAAAATAAATAAAAATAAAAAATAAAAATAAAAATAAATCAAACTTGCCTACACATTGGAATCACTGAGGAGATTTAAAAGATAGGAAGGCCTAGGTCCAACCCATGGGATACTGATTCAATCAGTTTTGGCCATGGCTTAGACATATGGAGAGCAAATACTCCCCAAGTGGTTGTCTTAAGCAGCCAAGTTTGAGAACCATGGCCTAGAGACTCCAAAGACTAAGAGGTGTGCGTTGGGGATGAAGTGCAGCTTTTAGTAGAAGAAGCCTTCAGGACGGCATTATTGCTATTTTGTTATGATTGAGATACAGTTCAGCTATCACCCTGCGTGGAGGTGTGACCTGCCCCCACCCCGTAATCCTTTCCCAATGGGTACCTTGGCTTTTAAGTTCTATTTTCTACCGCCACCCTTCTCCTTCTAATTCTACATGACCCTCGGGCACACTGCACTCACTCTGAGGCCTCCAACACCTGCCTCCCAGCAGGGGACCCTGGCAACTTCCCAGGTGAGCCACCTCCCCATCCGGGTCCTCACTATGCCTCTTGTACTCTGGGCCCAGACCCTCTGCTTCACCTCCCCAAAGGGCACAGCTCTCTTAGGGCCACAAGCCAGCCCCTCAGGCCCCTCTCAGTGACAATAATCCAGGGAAACAGAACGTTCCCTCCTAGTCTCCAGGAGCCCACCCCTCACAGGAAAGCCTCAAATCTAAAACATATAATAGATTTACAAAAACCAAAAGGGAGAACTCAAGCATAATACAAAAAAAAAAAAAGATTCATCAAACCACAAAAGGAAAAACAAAAATAAAAAAGCATTCTAAACACATTCTAAAAAAAACAACTGCATTTTCTTAGTCCTCTCTCACCCACATCTTATGATTTTGATGTCTTCTCTTACATCTTCATGCTTATTCTTTTGCTGTTCATTGTAGTTATCATCACTTTTCCAATTGTGATTTTCTTCTTTCTATAGATCCTTGCTTCTTTTCCATTTATTTATTTATTTAGTCTTTTTGCCTTTTCTTTTTTTTTTTTTTTTTTTTTTTGTCTTTTTGTCTTTTTTATTGTTGTTGTTGTTGCTATTTCTTGGGCCGCTCCCGCGGCATATGGAGGTTCCCAGGCTAGGGGTTGAATCGGAGCTGTAGCCACCGGCCTACGCCAGAGCCACAGCAACGCCAGATCCGAGCCACGTCTGCAACCTACACCACAGCTCACGGCAACACCGGATCCTTAACCCACTGAGCAAGGCCGGGGGTCGAACCTGCAGTCTCATCGTTCCTAGTCGGATTCGTTAACCACTGTGCCACCATGGGAACTCCTTTTCTCTCTCTTTTCTTTTTTTTTTGTCTTTTTGTCTTTTCCAGGGCCGCTTCCCATGGCATATGGAGGTTCCCGGGCTGGGGGTCGAATCGGAGCTGTAGCTGCTGGCCGCCGGTCTATGCCAGAGCCACAGCAACTCGGGATCCGAGCCATATCTGTAACCTACACCACAGCTCACGGCAATGCCGGATCCTTAACCCACTGAGCGAGGCCAGGGATGGAACCCGAAACCTCATGGCTAGTTGGATTTGTTAACCACTGAGCCACAACAGGAACTCCACTTTTGTGCTTCTTGTAACTGGATATCTGTTTTCTTCTTTAGGTTTGGAAAGTTTTTGGTCATAATAATGTCTTCAAATATATTTCTGATTTCTGCTTCTCTTTCTTATCTTTCTGGTATCCCTACCACACACAGACTGGCACACTTTATACTATCCCGTACGCCTTCTATGTTGCTTTCTTTCTTTTTTTTTTTTCCACTTGTCTTTCTGTCTACTATTCTGATTGGGTGACTTCCATTATTCTGTCCTCCCAGATCACTTATTTAACTCTTTTGCATTGTTTGGTTTGCTATTTATTGTCTTGAGCTTGGCTTTTGTCCCAGCAGATGACTTTTCTAACTTTAATTGGCTCTTTTTTATAGTTTCTAGTTCTTTGTAGCAGAGATCTGCACTTCATAAGTTATAGCCTTTCTTAATTCCTTCAGTTTTTTTTTTTTTTTCTTTTTAGGCTGCACCCACAGTATATGGAGGTTCCCAGGCTAGGAGTCAAATTGGAGCTACAGCTGCTGGTCTACACCACAACCACAGCAACACAGGATCTGAGACGCATCTGCGACCTACACCACAGCTCAGGGCAATGTTGGATTCTTAACCCACTGAGCAAGGCCAGGGATCGAACCTGCATCCTCATGGATACTAGTTGGGTTCATTAACCACTGAGCCACGATGAGACCTCCTAAGGGATTTCTTCTTCTTTTTTAAATTTTTTTGTTTTTTAGGGCCACACCCATGACATATGGAAGTTCCCAGGCTAGGGGTCGAATCGGAGCTGCAGCTGCCAGCCTACACCACAGCTGCAGCCACACTAGATCTGAGCAGTGTCTATACCACAGCTCACAGCAACACCAGATCCTTAACTCACTGAGCGAGGCCAGGAATCAAACCCGAATCCTCATGGATCCTAGTTGGGTTTGTTAACCGCTGAGCCATGAAGGAAACTCCAGCTCCTTCAGTATTTTTATTACCTCTTTCTGAACTTGGGATCTGGTAGACTGGAGAGGTCAGCTTCGCTTTTTGTTATTTCAGGGGATTTCTTTCTTCTTCTTTTTTCTTTTTCTTTGGCCATCCTACGGCATATGGAGAGGCCAGGAATCGAACCCAAGCTACAGTTGCAAACTACACCTCAGCTGTGGCAATGCCAGATCTATAACAACACACTGCACTGGGCCAGGGATCAAACCCAAGTCCCAGCAGTGGCCCAAGTTGCTGCAGAGATAGCATTAATCCCATTGGCCACAGAGGAAACGCCTCTTATTATTTTAATTGTAAATGGTCCTCTACTTCATCATTTTACTTTTATTTCTCTGACTTTATGAATTTAAGAATAACAGTTATTTACTGTGGCTTTGAAGGGCTGTTTTTAATTTATGTGGCTATATCCTTGTGTAGCCTATGTGAATCTAAAAGGTTTAGTGGAGGGGTTATCTTTTTTCTTTTTTTTTTTCCTTTTCTTTCTTTCTTTCTTTTTTTTTTTTTTTTTTTTGCTTTTTAGGGCCACACCCAAGGCATATGGAGATTCCCAGGCTAGGGGTCAAATTGGAGCTGCAGCTGCCGGCCTACGCCACAGCCACAGCAACGCAGGATCTGAGCCATGTCTGGAAACTACACCACAGCTCAGGGCAACGCCAGATCCTTAACCCACTGAGCAAAGCCAGGGATTGAACCCGCAACCTCATTGTTCCTAGTAGGATTCATTTCCACTGTGCCACGACAGGAACTCCCGGTGCAAGAATTATCTTTAGTATGGATTCCTGCCATATCATTTCTCTGCTATCCCCTCGATAGGTGGTGTGATTGGTATTGTGGTAACCAGAGCCTGCAGTGGATGTCGAGTGGGGGCCTCCTCTTTGCCGTGCGGTTGTTTGCCACAGCCCTATCAGGGGCTGAGTCTGACTCCCCAGTTGTTGAGGTAAATCCATTTTTGAGCTGCAATGTGAGCTGGAACTGGAGTGCACCCACTGGGAGAGGAGCCACTGAGTATTCCTCCACAGGCACTGTCCACCAACAAGTGCACTCTGTGGTGTCCTGTCATTCATTGTGCAGGCTCGAAAAATATTCTGTTACTGCCCCATCTCGGCTATGGCAATGCAGGCAATAAGCAGGCACTGTGTTCACAAAGCCACCAGCACAGATCTGTTGAAGTCAGGCACCAGGCCCTGCCATAGTCATGAGTAGGCATGCACCTGGACTGGCTACAGAGCCAGCCCAGAACTCAGCCCACTCCTCCACATGCAGGCATCCACGAAGCCTGCAGCCGCTAACTCAGGGCTGCCCCAGCCGTGAGGGTGCTAAGCTTACAAAGTCAGAGACAAAAAAATATTACTAAGGCCAATGTCAAAGAATATATAGCCTATATTTTTCTAGGAGTTTCATGGTTTCAGGTGCTACATTTAAGTCTTTTTTTTTTTTTTTTTCTGTCTTTTTTTTGCTATTTCTTTGGGCCGCTTCCGCGGCACATGGAGGTTCCCAGGCTAGGGGTCTAATTGGATCTGTAGCCACCGGCCTACACCAGAGCCACAGCAACGCAGGATCCGAGCCGCGTCTGCAACCTACACCACAGCTCACGGCAACGCCGGGTCGTTAACCCACTGAGCAAGGGCAGGGACCGAACCCGCAACCTCATGGTTCCTAGTCGGATTCATTAACCACTGCGCCACGACGGGAACTCCCCATTTAAGTCTTTAATTCATTTTGAGTTTACTTTTTGTATCTGGTATGGTTTGGTTCTTTTGCATGTAGCTCTCTAGTTTTCCCAATATCATTTATTAAAGAGGCTGTCTTTTCCCCATTGTATATTCTTGCCTCCTTTAAGACAGATTAATTGACCATACAGGTATAGCTTTATCTCTGGCTTCTCTGTTCTGTGCCCTTCATCTATGTGTCTGTTTTTATGCCAGTACCATAGTGTTTTGATTAATGTAGGTTTGCAGTGTAATTTGAAATCAGAAAGTGTGATACCTCCACTTTTGTTCTTCTTTCTCAAGATTATTTTGGCGAATCAGATTGAGTTTGGATTGAAGCCAGCACTGGGATTACTAGATCGAAGGACAGAGAGATAGGGTAGGTGAGCAGAGAAGGATGGACATTTATAACAGAATTTATCAAAGATAGGAAACTCTATGCTAATTCCAGAATCTAATTTCTTTTTTCTTTTTTGGCCGCCCTGGACCAGGGAGTGAATCCAAGCCACAATTGCAATCTACACCACAGCTTCAGCAATGCAAGATCCTTATCCTAATGCACTGGGCCAGGGATCAAACCCGTATCCCACAAGCAGCCCAAGCCCCTACAGAGATAACACGGATCCCACTGTGCCACAGCGAGAACTCCAGAATCTAATTCTTTTTAAAAGGTTGAGGAAGAGGATGGTGAAAAACAATCCAGGGACAGCCCAGGAAAGAGGACAAGATGTGGGTGAGTCTGAAAATTCATCTCTCCTTTCCACAGAGACACCTTGTGGGGTGTCTTTGCCTTTGGCCTTGTGGGGACAATGACAGGCAAGTGATTCCTGCTGCTATCAGAAGAGGGGACACCCAGAGAAGAATGAGACCAGAACTCTCAACAAGAATAGGTGTAATCCTCCAAGGAAACAAAGGACAAAATTAAATACACAAAAGATGGGGGTTGTGGGCCAGACCTGGGCCTGAGCCTAGGCTTACCTGGCCACATGAAGCCCTCACTGCCCACAGTCCTGGAAACAAGACAAGGGGTATTTGAGTCCCTGTGATCAGAGGTCCTGGTGGGATAAGGTTCTTCTGAAGTTACAAGGACAAAGGAGCAGAGAAGATGCCCCAGCCGCGCAGGGACCACAACAAAGCCCATGATGCACTGAGCACAGGTGCTGTCTCTGCGCATTTGGCACCCCCTTCTCCTGTCCCACCTGCAACAGACTCAGCACAGCAAATGTGGATTCTGGAAGGTTCTCAATGCTTCCATTAATTCCTCTCCCAAATTTTAAGAATCTTCTCCTTTAATGAACCCATCAGTTAACACCTCATGGCAAAAATTTGAAAAAATAAATTTATATTTGGATTTTTATTTCCAATATGGAAAATAGTGCAGCTCAGTAGAATGTGAAATTACGAGAAGCTGAGATGTCTCAGCTCTGCCTCTGCTGGAACAGGAAAGTGGCTTGGACATGGGGCGAAGATCAGTGTGGAGAAGCCAGTCTTCCATCTCCCCACATTGCGCTGATGGGAACACAGACGCATTCAGATGCCTTTGCAAAAAGAGAAGTCAGAGATTCCTGAGGTCACAATGGGGAAGGAGTGGGGCATGAAACAAATCTTGCCTGAGTCAGTCCCCCACCAGGCAGCTGTCTCATGGTGTAGAAGGAAATAAAATCATGAACAAATTCAGGTCATTCCCTGACATTCCCCATCATATGCTGAAAATATTTCCATCAAAGGATCCCCGGAATCTTGTTGTGTCCCCTTTGCTATAACCCCTTCCCATTGCAGGGTCTCACCTTGAGGACTTGCGGGAGACACATCAGAGTTCTCGACGCTGTTGTTGCCTAGGGTAGAATAAAAGCAGGACGTGGTCAAGAGCCTACAGGAGATGAGACTAAAGGAGGAATGCATAGGCTCTCATAGGCACTATCTCAAGAGTCTCGGGGACCAGCCCCCTCTCCCAGCCCCCTCCCCTACTTACTTGGCGCCTGAGAGTAGCTTCCTCTTTTTCTGCCTGTGGGAAGAAAACACCCTGTGAGAGGCCAGGGAAGAGATCGGGCCATGGGATCCTAGAGGAACCCCCTACTCCTGGATCCCAGGGAAGTTTCCCTGTAAGAACCGAAACCAGATTCAGGACAGGGTCGGAAGACATGAGGAAAGTACACATGGAGAGGCTGGAAATACCGCCCTCCTGGAGGTCTGCCCTCAGGCAGGAGCTTCTCTGCTCTATGTTGGGAATCAGGTCCCCATCTGCAGATTCATCAGGGTGAAAATTTTGTTCTTCATTTTCTCATGTACTTTACTAAAGAGTAAATGTTAGCACTGACCGCTGACCCTAGACTGGGTAAGCAAGTGTATGGACGGCATTTCCTAGGAAAGAGGCAGAGCCAGCTTCTACCTGGGGCTAGAATCCTCTCGGTGGGACAAGAAATCTCAGACCACACCCCTTTCCTACCTGAGAACCTTTTTTTCCATATCACAGTGATCACAGCTCCAAGGAGAACCAGACCAGCAACGATTCCTACGATGGTGATGGCGGACAGCCGAGACGGTTCTGTGACAGGAAGGGAAGGGAAGAGAAGGTGAGCACTCTGACTCCCAGGCTTGAGTCCTGACCCCGCCGAAGGTCTCCAGAAGGGCTTCTGCTTTGTCTGAGAAGAGGCTCCGCCCCCAGGGCCCTCCTTACCCCATCTCAGGGTGAGGGGCTCCTGCAGGCCCTCGTGCTGCACATGGCAGGTGTAGCTCTGCTCCTCTCCAGGAGGCACCACCAGGGCCGCCCACTTCTGGAAGGTCCCATCCCCTGAGGGCCTGGTTTCCACAACCTCCACGTCCTGGCTCTGGTCCTGCCCCTCCCGCCGCCAGGTCAGGGAGATCTCCTTAGGGTAGAAGCCCAGGGCCCAGCACCTCAGGGTGACTTTATTGTCAGAGCTGGGGTGGCAGGTCACATATGCCTTTGGGGGGTCTGAAAGAAAGGGTCAGAAAATTCAGAAACTTTGCATCCATCATGGGACACTACTGCAAAGCTCATGGGACTATCCTGGACAATTGGGTGGGGGAAGGGAGCACAAAACCCAGACATCAGCCTGGACTCAGCAACCTGAGATAATCTCTTACTCTCTGCAAAGTTGTAGAATGAGGGTGAGACCAATCAGGATAAAAGGTTCCAGGTCTCTGAGGAAGGAAGGGGTATTTCTGGTTCTGATCTAGGTGGAACTGGCATGATTCAGAAATGTTCAAACACACAACACATAGTGTGGGGGAGAGAAAACCGCCTGGGAGAGAAAGTTCCCCTCAGCTACCACAACTGCTGACAGAGAATCAAAGGATACTGCTGATGGTTATTGCTGGGATGGTTTTCATCCCTTAACAGTTCCTGGGAGAAGGGCTGGTCCTTTGGGCTAGTCACTCTCTCTAGGATCTGTACACCCGTGGAATCCCTCCTCTCCTGACTCATGGGAGGGACGGTATATTTGCCTATGGTCCACTTTCCTCCCCAACCTGCAGGGAGATCCGGGAACTCTGCAATGCCCCTTGTACCTGCACGTTGCAGCATCTCCCTCCCGTTCTCCAGGTATCTTCTGAGCCACTCCACACACGTGCCCTCCAGGTAGCTCTTGAAGCGCTCATGAGCACGGGACTTGTCCCACTTGCGCTGTGTGACCCGAGCCGCCATGTCCGCTGCAGTCCAGGAACTCAGGTCCTCGTTCAAAGTGATGTAATCCTCGCCGTCGTAGGCGTACTGCCAGTGCGCGTGAAGGGGGCGTCCGTGCGACCCCTCCTCGCAACCATAGGTCAACTGGAAGGTATGAGACCCTGGCCCCGTCCCCGAGATCAGCCCCTCTCAACACCCCCACTCCCACTCCTCTTGGTCAGCCTTGCCTAAGAAGTCCCAGACCTCGTCCCACACTGAGGGGTGGTGATTGGTCAGAGCCGTTTTCCAACCCAACCCCTTCCTGGGTGGAAGATCCCACTGAATTCTGAGGCCTCAAGGTGAAATTTGAACCCTGAGCCTCAGGGAGACCCCAGCCCGAAGGTGGGAGATGGGGGAGACTAGTGACCTACAACCTGCTGGGCCGTCACTCACCGGTCTCACTCTGGTTGTAGTAGCCCCGAAGGATCATCAGGTTCCTTCGAAAATTCTGTACAAGATCCTTGGCGCGCTGTGTCTCCTCATCCCAATACTCCTGCCCCTCCTGCTCCACCCACGGCGCCCGCGGCTCCATCCTCGGATTCTGAGCTTCGCTGTCGAACCGCACGAACTGCGTGTCGTCCACGTAGCCGACCTCAAGGTACCGGGGCTCCCCGTGGCCGGGCCGGGACACGACCGTGTGGAAATACCTCATGGAGTGAGAGCCTGGGGGCGGGGAGAGGTTGAGACCCTTCCCTCCTTTCGCCGCGGAGCCCTGGGTGCGGGGTGAGGAGACCGGGAGTAGAAAGAGGGCGAGGGGCTCCTGAGACGGAAAAACCTGAACGGGTCGGAGAAGGGTCCGGATTTAGGGGTGGTAAGAGAAGCGGACAATAGTCCAGGAGAGTCAGGAAGTGGCCAGGACCGGCCTCGACTGAAGTAGGAGGCATCGAATCGCGCCTTCTCCGGGGGCCGAGCCGTCCCCTCGATCCTCCCGAACAAAGGACCCACCCCGCACTCACCCGCCCAGGTCTCGGTCAGGGCCCCCAAGAGCACCAGAAGAAGCATCTGAGACTCCATGACCGAATCCTGTGGGTCTGCAGAGAGTCCGAGAATCCGAGAATTCGGATTGGTGGAGACCCCGGAACCGCGGTGACTTGATTGGCTTCTCCAATGAGAGAGGGAAATGGAGTCGCATCATGCGTATCCAGGCAGAAGAGCCCGACACAGGTTGTGAGACAAGTGAAAACCGAGAGATGGAGAATCCCCAACAAGGAGCTTCTGTGCCCCCAGACACCGCCCTCGGAAAGACACGGTGAGTCGAGTAAGGACCTGAGACTCTGCCCTGATTTTGGCTCTTCCTGCACCAAGAATTCTTTGTCTCCCTATCTCCCTGAGTCCTGGCCCAGGGTTTTCTGCAGCTTCGATTAGACCCTTGGCCCAGGAACTTCTTTTTTTTTTTTGTCTTTTTGCCATTTCTTGGGCCGCTCCCGCGGCATATGGAGGTTCCCAGGCTAGGGGTCTAATCGCAGCTGTAACCGCCAGCCTACGCCAGAGCCACAGCAACGCGGGATCCGAGCCGCGTCTCGCTCACGGCAACGCCGGATCCTTAACCCACTGAGCAAGGCCAGGGATTGAACCCGCAACCTCATGGTTCCTAGTAAGATTCATTAACCACTGCGCCACGACGGGAACTCCCCAGGAACTTCTATATGTCACGGATGCAACTGTAAAAAGAAAAAAGAAAAAAAAAAAAAAAAAAAAAAAAAGAGCATACAAACTTAAATCACCTAAAAGCTGCAAGTGTTCAGTGCGGTCCTAATGCCTTTCACCAGTGCCCTGCATGGCCTATTTTTATGCATCACAGGCATTCCTTATTTTTGGAAAGTTTGCTTGACTCTCCACCTCACTTTTCCAAAAGAACTACATTAGTAACTGTTTAGACTAAGAAAAGAAATTTGAAGAGGATTTTCACTCTTAGAAAAAAAGCAGCAAAGGAGAAAGAGCATTAAGGTTGTTTTACAGCGACCATTATGGAGGCAGCACACACCTCAGTGGTCAGAGGCACTTCCAAGCTCCTTCCCCAGGAACTATGCTCATCATCTCAGCTCAGGGGGTGTGGAGAGCTTGGTATTGGAGGGGATCAGGGGAGCCGCCTCACTGGGCTTGTGAGCCCCCCGGGGGCTGAATCAAGAGGCTGCTCTGGGAGAAGGCAGATACTTAGAGGAGGAGAACCCAGGAATGGGGACCCCTCTGGGTCTTGGAGTCATTGGGAGGAGGAGATTATAATGGTGGAAACATCTAGGAGAATTTGGACTCTGGTGACAGAGGTGGCTGAAATCGAATAGGTCCGCAAATATGTCAGGGCCCCAGGGGCCGTGGACAGAAGATGCCAGTGCTGAGACATGGGACACAGAGTCCAAGGAATTGGCATAGAAGGGGAGGACCTCAGGAAGTGTCTTGGAGAAATCCTGGGCCTGCAGAAGGAGAAAGGAGGTGAGAGGAGTGGGGAGGGGTCGAGGGATCCAGGAGGCATTTCCCAGGAGAGTCTGTGGCTCAGAGTCACCTGTCCCTTTCCACTGGATTCCTGGGGTGGGTGGGGGGGATGGGTGAGGAAGGGGGTCTGTGAGCTGAGCATGGAGGTGGCCTTGATTCAGCAGCACAGGGAAGACAGGGAGGGGAGCAGGGAGCAGGCACGTTGGCTGGAGTTTCTCACTTGGCGGGAGGAGACAGAGGGACCTGGGGACTGGAGGAGTCACTGCCAGCCCGGGGGGCAGGCTTGCATTCCCTCCAGGAAATTGTGAGCTGTGAGATGGGAGAAGACAGCCACCCCAGGGGCGTCAGGCGTCTCTACTACGATGGGGAGCTCCTCCTCTCCTGCGGCCTGGAGACCCACGGATGCACAGTGCCCCAGGCCTCGGCTCAGACCTTGGCCCTGGAAATGGAGAAGACGTGCGACATGGACGAGCTAAGCAGACACTACTGGGCCCACGTGCGGGGAGAGCTTTGTGCAAAACTGCAGGGCTATCTGAAATCCTGGACCAGCTTCACAGAGAGAACAGGTACCAGGCCTGGGCCAGGGGCCTTCCTCTCCCCCAGACCCCGAGAGCCTCCCCGCCCCGGCCCTGCCCGTTGGGAGCTCCCCGAACTCTGGGCTGCATCTGTGTTCCTTTGGCACTTTGTACCGTGACTTGCTCTTCTGGTCAGTCCTCCGCAGAAAAAGCTGGCGGGGGCGGGGGGGAGGGGGATGAACCACCCCCGTGACAAGAGTCCAGGGGAGCAGTGGGCCCTCTGACAGAAAAGCGTCCCAGGGAAGATGGGTGGCAGGCAGGAGAGGAAGCTTCTAGAGTGGGGGACGGGCCCCCTGGCTCCCAGCCTGCCTGTCACAGGAGCCCACCCCTCACAGCCCCTCCTCAGCATCAGCACGTGGACCCAGGCGGGGGCGGGCCCATCCCTCCCCCTTTGCCTCCAAAGGAATGGGGCCTCGGGGCCCAGAGCAGACTTGGGGAAGGTTGGGGTGCATGAAGGCTCAGCCAGCGGGGGAGGGTGGGGAGGGGCAGCCCTGGTCTCTTGGTCCCCCTCAGTGGGGAGCAGGGCTGGGCCCCAGACCTGACTGGCTCTGTGTTTGCTCCCTCAGTGCCCCCAGCAGTGACAGTGACCTGCAGTCAGGCCTTGGAGGGCACAGACAACCTCACATGCCAGGCCGTCAGCTTCTCTCCCCAGAATATCTCGGTGGCCTGGTATCAGGATGAGAAAGCTGTGAGCCCAGACACCCAGCAGTCTGGGGGTGTCCTGCCTGATGGGAATGGGACCTACCAGACCTGGGTGACCCTAAGGGTCCCCCAAGGAGAGGAGCAGAGGTTCTCGTGCCACGTGGAACATGGTGGGAATCACAGTGTCCACGCCGTGCCCTGCGGTGAGCCTGGGGGGATGCTGGAGGGGGTTCTGCCCCTGGGAGAGCCAGAGGCCAGGCTCAGGGGGAGGAGAGCAGGCCTGTGGCTCTGGGGTGCTGGGGTTATAAGAATCCCTTTTTGCAGGAAAGGCTCCAGGGCGCCAACATCGATGGTGGATCATTTTGGGTGCTCTGACTCTAGTTATTTTCATCGTGACCTGGTTCTGTTCTTACACGAAGATGACCCCATTAGTTTTGAGGCACCGAGGTGAGAAATCTGGGCAGGGGGTGGGCATGGGAGGGGGTGCCGGGATGTAGGGACCCCCACATGTCCCTCTGCACATATACGACAGGATGACAAGCCTCTATACCAGGAGCTGGACATTGAAGAGTTTGTTAGGGGGATGGGAACTACATCTGTTCTCACCTCTTGACTCTGCCCAAAGCCAGCACCAGGCTGGGGCTCTCGGTGTCCGGCATGGCCTCTTCTCTCTCTGGGTGAGCCTGGGCAACAATGAGGGTTGTGTGTTTGGTTCTCATCTCATCTCCACCCTCAGGCTCACCAGGGCTCCTCTCGGGGGGCTGTATTAGCTCATGTGCTGGTTGGAGGGATCTAGGTGGTTCTGGATCGATCCAGAGGGAACCCGAAATGTCTCTGACCTGGTAGAGCAGTGTTAAAAACTGGAGGAATTCAGAGGAAAGGCGATGGCCTCATCACTTCCAGTCTGCATAGTTCTCCCCCAGTTTTCTAGCTATTATGGAGAATACAAATAAAAGAACCACGAGGCCCAGGGAGTTCCTCTTGTGGCTCCGTGGTAACCCAACTAGTATCCATGAGGACTTGAGTTCGATCCCTGGCCCTGCTTAGTGAGTTAAGGATCCAGCATTGCTGTGAGCTGAGGTGTAGGTCACAGATGCAGCTCGGATCTGGTGTGGCCGGCAGCTGCAGCTCCAATAGCTGCAGGACCCCTAGCCTGGGAACTTCCATATGCTGCTGATATGGCCCTAAAAAAAAAAAAAAAAAAAAAAAAAAAAAAAAAAAGAACCACAATCCCAAAGTAGGGGTCAGCTGGTAGTGCCAGAATCATGCCTGTGATGTTCCCTTGCAAGGCTCCACTTTTAACAGCGGTGTTTCACCGTCTCTCAAATTTCTCCTCTGAACTGGCTCCAGAGTGTTTTTCCCTCTGAGTTGCTCCCGGCCTGCACCCTCCTCAAGTTCCCATCATGTCGTCTCACACTTGCTGGGGTTTCCTTGCACACGATGTGGAGGGTTGGTGAGCTGGTACTGCTTGATCATTGGCTAAGCAGCCGATCCTCTGGCACTGCCGTCACTGAACTGTTTTGTTTTTTTTTTTTCTTTTTGCCATTTCTTGGGCCGCTCCCGCGGCATATGGAGGTTCCCAGGCTAGGGGTCGAATCGGAGCTGTAGCCACCAGCCTATGCCAGAGCCACAGTAATGCAGGATCCGAGCCGCGTCTGCAACCTACACCACAGCTCACGGCAACGCCAGATCGTTAACCTACTGAGCAAGGGCAGGGATCGAATCCGCAACCTCATGGTTCCTAGTCGGATTCGTTAACCACTACGCCACAACAGGAACTACCCCCCCCCCCTTTTTTAAGGGCCTCGCCTGCAGTATGTGAAGGTTCCCAGGCTAGGGGTCAAATCTGAGCTGCAGCTGTCGGCCTACACCACAGCCCCAGCAACACGGGATCTGAATCGTGTTTTTGACCTACACCACAGCTCACAGGAACGCTGGACCCCTGACCCACTGAGTGAGGCCAGGGATCTAATCCACATCCTCGTGGATGCTAGTCAGATGTGTTTCTGCTGTGCCACAAAAGGCAGGCCTGTCATCACT
This sequence comes from Sus scrofa, assembly GCF_054392235.1. NCBI lineage: Eukaryota > Metazoa > Chordata > Mammalia > Artiodactyla > Suidae > Sus > Sus scrofa. The sequence continues at coordinate 27,829,236 of NC_139389.1, read as the reverse complement.
GATTTTATCTTACTTCCAGGTGTATTTCCTGTCCAGCCCCTGGGGACACAGTCCAGGGGCACTTTGGAGCAAGGACACGGGGTCTGCCCTGTGGCCTCACCCTGCCTTCCCAGAGCCAGTTCCCTTCCTCATGCTGGCCACTGCTCTGTAGATTTGGGGGGTGGGGGATGGTCAAATCGATTTCCCCATAATCAGGTTGGTGGATGGGGGAGGAAAAGAGAAGCAGAGCTTTGTGTGGGGCCAAGAGAAAAGGCAGAGCTAGTGACCGTGAGGGGGTGGGGTGTGCAGGAACCCGGGTCCTCCTGTTGATTCCATGGCTTCTGTGTCCCCCTTATGGTTGGGGGATGGTTTCTCCTCAGTGAACCTCATTTCCTTATCAGTCGCCCCTCAGCCTGGGCAGACAGGGACCATTAGCGACCTGGCCCCATAGCCAGGGGCTCTGTCCATGTCACAGCCAGAGCAGGGGCTGGGCAGGTTTCCAGTGGCTCTGGCTCTCACCCAGGGCACCTCCCCGCCCCCACCCCGCAATACGAACCTCAGTTCTGGTTTCCTTGAGGCAGACATTGTTGTCTTGTAAGTCATTGGGACATTTCCTGGGAAAACAGTGTGAAAATTATGTGCCAGTTTCTCAAAATCACTTAAGAATTTTTTTTTTTTTTTGGTCTTTTTTTGCTATTTCTTGGGCTGCTCCTGCAGCATATGGAGGTTCCCAGGCTTGGGGTCTAATCGGAGCTGTAGCCATCAGCCTACCCCAGAGCCACAGCAACGTGGGATCTGAGCCACATCTGTGACCTACACCACAGCTCACGGCAACACCGGATCCTTAACCCACTAAGCAAGGGCAGGGACCGAACCCGCAACCTCACGGTTCCTAGGCAGATTCCTTAACCACTGCGCCACAATGGGAACTCCAAGAAATTTTTGATGTCCAGTAAAAATGTTTATGCGTTCAGGTGGCTAGCCTTAATAGGATTTCCTCCACAGCTGACATCTTAAGTGTCATATTAATATAATAGTGCATATTAAATGCAACAGGAGTTGAAATGGGGAGCTCCCTGTGGGAGGTGGAAGGGAGCAGTGGCAGTCCCAGTGGCAGTGGCAGAGAGGCCGGGTATAGCCTCAGGCAGGGGAGGGAGGTGGGTCTCAAGAACCCCTCATCCACATTGAGAAGCAGATCCCTTACCAGTAGTGAGGGCAGGTCCTGGCTGGAATCCCTGCCTGGAACAGGGCAGGAGGCCTGGGCCGCCTCAGCCAAGCACTTGGGGCTGGAGCTGGGATTCCAGGGGCCAGTGGACCGGGAAGGAGCAGGGAAGGCCAAGGGCCACCTGAGAGCCTGGGCCGGGAGTGAGGGTTGGAGCATGGTCAGGCCTCTGCAAGCAAAGGCTGCTCCAGGGTCAGGTCAGGGGCAGAGCCTGTGGGGGCCTAGTTTTTCTAGAGGAGTCTGCTGTCTGCTGAGCATCCTGATGGGCTTTCCAGTGAGGAGCTGCTGGCTTGGGGCTGGGGGTGGGAAGGAGGCTGGGCTGTACGTGGAGATCAGGGCCTGAGATGGAGCGGGGCGGCAGAGTAGACAGTGGCCCTCGTGGCAGGTGCTTGTGCAGGTGAGGAGGCCTGAGGACTGAGGCGAGAGCTGGGCCTTGTGTGTGTCCACTCCCAGGCCAGGAGGAACACGGATCCAGGGCGGGTCTGGCAGGGAGGCTGGCATGGTGTTGGGAAAGGGGTCTGGGTGTAAGGCGGCAGGGCTTTGGGTTTCCACCCTTGGATCTTTTCCCCTAGTCCTGCCAAGGTTTGTTCCTTTTGTGGAGGAGGGTGGAAGCTGGGACAAGTGACAGTGTGGATGGAGATAGTGGAGAAGACCAGCAAGGGCTGGGGACACAGGAGGGGTGTTTTCTTCCCTCGGAGGAAGGCAGAATCTGACTTTGAAGCAACTGAAGGAGCATCTCAGGGCATAAAAAGCAATATTCTGCAATCAATTGGTCATTTATTGTTTTTTTTTGGTTTATTTTTCCCCAGAGTCCATTGAGCTCGAAGACCTACAACAAAGTCAGGTGCTAACTAGAACGGCTTCACACCAGAGACCAGTGTTCCAACCCAGAGCCGTCAGTTCAACTGAAGGAGCTTAGATTGTGTAGCCAGGAGGCCTGAATTCAACTCCTTGTTCTGGCCTTTTTGTCACTTTTCTTGTGTGGGGGGGGTGGAGGGGTGGGGGAAGGGCAAGGGGTTTGTTATTTTTTAAATTAGTTTTGGGAGTTCCCTCCTGACTCAGTGGGTTAAGAATCTAGAGTCACTGCTGTGGCTCATTGTCGTTATTGTAGCAGGGTTTCAGTCCCTGGCCCTGAAACTTCCCTGTGCTGCTGGTGCCCTGAATTATTTTAGTTTAAATTTTTTTAAATTGTTTTTTGAAGTGTAGTTTATAATAGACCACTTCTCTTCTTGGTGCTTCGCTTTCTTCATCTGTGAAAAGGGAGACACAGGGGCTCCCGATGTGGCTCAGCAGAAATGAAATCTGACTAGCATCCATGAAGATGAAGGTTTGATCCCTGGCCTTGCTCAGTGGGTTAAAGATCCGGTGTTGCCATGAGCAGTAGTGTAGGTCACCGATGCGGCTCAGATCTGGCGTTGCTGTGGCTGTGGTGTAGGCCGGCAGCAACAGCTCCGATTCAACCCCTAGCCTGGAAACCTCCATATGCTGCAGAAGATTTGAGATCATTGCAGCTGCACCACACTAATAACACCTCTATTTTTTTAATAGTATAATATAATATATTCTATATATTATCAATAAGCTTTATATATTAAAAATAAGTATTTCTTAATAGTATAATGTAATATATTTTATATATTATCAATAAGCTTTATCTATAAGTTTCCTTGTAGCTTCTGCTGAAATGGCTAATAAATTTCTGGAAACTCGGGCTATCCTGTTACCTCCTCTCACAATTATGTATGCATTACTTCATGTCTGCAATATCTGCATAATTTAATGTTTTACTTGCTCTTTAAATATATTTATAGGGAGTTCCCGTCGTGGCTCAGTGGTTAACGAACCATGAGGTTTCTGGTTCGATCCCTTCCCTTGCTCAGTGGGTTAAGGATCTGGCGTTGCCGTGAGCTGTGGTGTAGGTCACAGACGCGGCTCAGATCTGGCATTGCTGTGGCTGTGGCATAGGCTGGTGGCTACAGCTCCAATTAGACCCCCTAGCCTGGAAGCCTCCACATGCCACAGGTGTGACCCTAGAAAAGACAGAAATACAAAAAAATATAAATAAATAAATAAATTTGGTCTGTGTTTTATTTCATATGTCTGGGAAGGGATAGTGGAGGAGAGGTGTATATCTCAGTGCCTTGATGTAGCACTTAAAGCTGCCCCTCTCTGCCCTCCAGCTCCTAGTGTGACAACAGATTCACACCAAAGCATAAAGGGCTGGGGGCAGATGCAGTGAACACCTGGGGCCAGTGTTCAGGGGCCGAATCTGGGGGCAGGGCTGGGGGGAAATCTCCCCTGAACAGTTGTAACCCTCACATGATGAAGCAGAGCTGAAGGGTGATATCAGGGAGGAGGATGGGGACAGGGCTTTGGGGTTTGCAGGAATAGGGGCGGCTGCTGTGGGGTGTCATGACTGCTGGGGATATGTGGACTGAGTTGATAAGAGAGTAAAGAATCCAGGAGTTCCCGTCATAGTGCAGTGGTTAACGAATCCGACTAGGAACCATGAGGTTGCAGGTTCGATCCCTGCCCTTGCTCAGTGGGTTAACTATCTGGCGTTGCCATGAGCTGTGGTGTAGGTCACAGACGTGGGTTGCAGACGTGGCTCAGATCTTGAGTTGCTGTGGCTCTGGCGTAAGCCAGTGGCTACAGCTCTGATTAGACCCCTAGCCTGGGAACCTCCATATGCCACGGGTACAGCCCTAAAAAGCAAAAAAAAAAAAAAAAAAAAAAAAAAGTGGGGCAGGATCAACCAAGCATCAGCATCTCCCGCCATCAGTTCAGACTGATTTCTGCAGTGGAGCTGGGGAGGTAAGCTGTTTCTCTACCTCAGTCCTTCCTGACTTCTGGTTTTGGGGCACACGGTACACGGTGCTCTTCTTGGTCAAGACAACCTTAGCCCTGCCCAGGGAAAGCACTGGTGGCAGAGTGTACCAGGGCGCACCTGCCAGAGACTGGAGACAGCTGCAGGGGGCACTCCTGTAGCTGTACAACACGTGCCTGGAAGCAAAAGGGTAACCAAGGGCCCTTGTCAGTCACTGTTCCCTCCCTGCCTGGTTCCCCAGGTGCACAGTTAGGTAACTGGGATAGAGAATTTTCTTTTCTTTTCTTTCTTTGTCTTTTGTCTTTTTAGGGCCGTACCCATGGCATGTGGATGTTCCCAGGCTAGGGGTCTAATTAGAGCTACAGCCACCAGCCTATGCCACAGCCACAGCAATGGGGATCCAAGCTGTGTCTGCAACCTACACCACAGCTCACAGCAATGCTGGATCGATCCTTAACCCACTGATCGAGGCCAGGAATCGAACCTGTGTCCTCATGGATGCTAGTCAGATTCATTTCTGCTGAGCCACGACGGGAACTCCGAGGATTTTCATTCATGCATCTATCTACCCAGATAGGTGGGTACCGACATACTCTTTCATGTTTTTCTTCAGGGTTGGTGTTACACATTTATGCCTGCCTGTTTTCCTTCGCATATTCTTGCATTCTAGTCAACTCTGAAAGTGCCTATGTTGTACTCAGTTGTCAACAAACAAAAATTTTCATAATCATTTAATTTTGGGTGGTTATTTTAATCAGAGGCACAATTGCTTATAAATTAAAGAGTCAGATAGCAGCGCCAGATTTCTCACAAAATAGCCTGTTATTGTAGTCCGCTCCGATTCTTCTCAATTTCTGCCTTCCCAGAGGTGGCCACTTTCAATATTTTTAGTTGATTGTTTTGGCCTGTACTTTCAAATCCCTACACACAATGCCTTATTAATACCCCTGTTGGATTTTTCTGCTGCAGCCACTGTTTGTTGCATGACACGGTGGCTGATGCAATAGTTAATAGTCATTGCCTTCTTTCTTACTTCCAGTTCCTTCTTTTCCCCAGTTTATTTCCACAGTAATTGTAGTTATTTCAGCTTTTTCTTTTCCATGACGAATGCTTTCATATGTGAACTCTTCTTACTTTCTACACAACCTCTTGTTTTCCCTGGATTTCCTTTTTTTTAATTTAATTTAATTTAATTAATTTATTTATTTATTTTTCTGTCTAGGGCTCACCTACGCACATGACTTCTAAGGCTAGGGGTCAGATCGGAGCTGTAGCCACCAGTGTACACCACAGCTCACGGCAATGCTGAATCCTTAACCCACTGAGCAAGGACAGAGATCAAACCTGCGTCCTCATGGATATTAGTTGGGTTCTTTACTGCTAAGCCACAACGGGAACTCTTCCTCCTAGATTTAATAACTGACTTTGTTTTTGTCTGATTATGTTCTGTGTTGTTCTCACTAATTTAACTTTGATGTTTCTTCTATTTGTATGAATCTTTCAAGAAGTGAGGGGTTCCCGTTGTAGTGCAGTGGAAACGAATCTGATTAGTATCCATGAGGTTTCGGGTTTGATCAGTGGGTTAAGGATCCGGTGTTGCAGCAAGCTGTGGTGTAGGCTGCAGATGTGGCTTGGATCCTGAGTCACTGTGGCTGTGGTATAGGCTGGGAGTTGTAGCTCTGATTTGATTCCTAGTCTGAAAACTTCTATTTGCTGTGAGTGTGGCCCTAAATAGCAAAAAAAAAAAAAAAGAAGATACTTTGTTTTTTTTATGAATTGCTCCCTTTTGGAAATAATCCTCTGCCGTGCTCCCACCTAGACTGGATTCCTCTACAGCTGGAGCAGGGCCACCCTCCTAGAATCTCCCTCCACCATCAACTGGGCAGTGTTTCAAAGTGCAGTGGAGTCCACACACAGAGAACAGACTGTGGCTGCCAAGGGGGATGTTGAGGGCCGCAGTGAGGGATAGATTGAAAGTTTTGGATTAACAGATGCAAACTATTATATGTAGAATGGACAAACAAGACCCTACTGTATAGCACAGGGACCTCTATTCAATATCCTGTGATGGAAGTTCCCGTCGTGGCTCAGTGGTTAACGAACCCGACTAGGATCCATGAGGATGCAGGTTCGAACCCTGGCCTCGCTCAGTGGGTTACGGATCTGGCATTGCTGTGAGCTGTGGCGTAGGTGGCAGAGGCTGCTCGGATCCCGAGTTGCTGTGGCTGTGCGTAGGCTGGCAGCTGTGGCTCCGATTTGACTCCTAGCCTGGGAATCGTCATATGCCTTGAATGCGGACCTAAAAAAAAAGCATGAGGCTTGAACTGGAATATGTGAATATACATGTTACACAATAATGGAGTTAAAACCTTTTTTTTTTTTTTTTTTGGCAGCCCCAGGGTATATGGAAGGGCCAGAGATCAAATCTGAGCTGCAGCTGTCACCCACACCACAGCTGTGGCAAAACCAGTTCCTTTACCCACTATGTTGGGCTGGGATGAAACCCGCGTCCCCGAGCAGCAGCCTTAGCTGCTGCAGAGACAACGCTGACTCTGCTGCACCCCCTCCTCCTTGGCAACCACAAGTCTGTTCTCCATGTCCATGAGTTTGTTCTGCTCTGTAGATGGGTTTGTTTATGCCATATTTTCGATCCTACATGTAAGTGATATCATATGGTATTTGTCTTTCTCTTTCTGACTTACTTCACTTAGTATGAGACCCTCTAGTTACGTCCATATTGCTGCAAATGACATTATTTTGTTCTTTTTTATGACTCAGTAGTATTCCATTGAGTATACATACTACATCTTCTTAATCCATTCATCCGCTGATGGACATTTAGGTTGTTTCCTTGTCTTGGCTACTGTGAACAGTGCTGCAATGAACACAGGGGTGCATGATTTTTTTTTAATTAAAGTTTTTTCCAGATATATGGCCAGGAGTGTGATTGCTGGACCATATGGCAGTTCTATATTTAGTTTTCTAAGGTACCTCCATACTGTTTTCCATAGTGGGGGTACCAATTTACATTCCCACCAACAGTGTAGGAGGGTTCCCTTTTCTCCACACCCTCCCAAGCATTTGTTACTTGTAGATTTATTAATGATAGCCATTCTGAGTGGTGTAAGGTGGTACCTCATAGTTCTGATACCCACTTAACCATTTTTAAGCATCCAGTACAGTGGTGTGAAATATATGAATGTTATTATGTGACAGATCACTAGAATCTTTTTATCTTGCAAAACTGAAACTCTGCACCCATTGAACAAAAACCCCAGTTCTCTCTCCCTGCCAGATCCTGGCCATCACCATTCTCTTTCTAAGAGTGTGACTACTTTAGACACCTCATGTAAGTGGGATCCTGCAGCATCTGGGGGACTTTTTTCTCCCCCTGTGCCCAGAGAACTCAGAAATTCCCTGGCCAGAGATCAAACCTGAGCTACAGCAGTAACAACACTGAATTGTTAACCATCGGGGCACCAGGGAACTCCAGTATGTGTCATTTTGTGGCTGGCTTATTTTAGTTGGTATAATGTCCTCAAGGTTCATCCAAGCTAAGCAAATGGCAAGATTTCCTTCCTTTTTAAAGCCGAATAATATTCAGTTATACATACCCAGTATTTTCTTTATCCACATATCTATCAATACACAGTTTGCTTCTGTCTCTTGGCTTTTGTGATTAATGCTGCAATAATGTACATGGATATGCACACTTTCCCTATTTTTTTTTTCTTTTTAGGGTCACACCCGCAGAATATGGAGGTTCCCAGGCTAGGGGTCAAATCCGAGCTACAGCTGTTAGCCTCCGCCAGAGCCACAGCAACGCCAGATCCGAGCCGTGTCTGCAACCTACATCACAGCTCACGGCAATGCTGGGTCCTTAATCCACTGAGCAAGGCCAGGGATCGAGCCTGCATCCTCATGGATACTAGTCAGGTTTGTTTGTTAACCACTGAGCCACAATGGGAACTCCACTTTCCCTATTTTTATACTCACTCTCCCTCTCTCTCTCTCTCTCTCTCTTTTTTAGCCATGCCCATGGCATGTGGAAGTTCTCAGGGCAAGGAATGAACCCTTGGCATGGCACCTGAGCTGCTGCAGTGACAATGCTAGGTCCTTAACCTGCCGTGCCACAAGGGAACTCCCCCCTCTCTCATTTTGATGGAATTAATATTTTACTAGTTTCTTATCAGCATATTTTGAAGTGCATGTAGCATGTTTCGAAGTGTTATTACTATTTACTGAGCCACAGCAGTAACTCCCTGTTTAACGTGTATTTTATGCTGCTAGACACATCTTGCGTTTGCCCTCCCTTATATGCTGTGATTTCTGCAAGAGTCACGTACACTCATGTGTTAGGTTTTCATTTGGAAAGCCTCTCTGCAACCCTCCTGACTCTAAGGATTATACCAAATAGCTAATAAATGTGTTTTCTTCCGTCACTCATCACTTTCCCTGTTAGTTAAAAATTGCCCAATAAATTCTCTATATATCTCAGTTCGCCTCCCCACAGCATCATGTCCTTTGTGAAGTAACCAGCTAGGTTATTTGTAAAGAAACAAAATCAGTCTTACTCTGTGGGAAAAAGGGAATGTGTTGGGAAAACAGATATAGATTATAGACTCATGGAGGCAGCTGAAGAAGTAAGGCTCCAAGCAGGTGGGGACCAGGGCAGTGCTGAGATGGGGCAGCAATACTGATCCTCAGTCTCGTTAAGGAACAATCATTGGGGAAGTTTCCAGGTGGCGCGGTGGATCTGGTGTTGCTGTCGTTGTGGCACAGGCTGCTGTGGCCCAGGTTCGATCCTTGGTCCTGGAACTTCTGCATGTCATGGGGCATGGCAGAAAAAAAAAGAAACAACCATTGGGGTAAAAAATGAAATACATCCACAGTGTTCACACTCTTGCCACTTGCTCAAGGTTCGTATTTCCTTGAGAGCATATCTAGGGGGTCTAGCTTAGGCCTGCTGTCTCCTCCTTTATTTTTGAATTCTTTAAAAATTCATGGCCTCGCCCATGGCATGTGGAAGTTCCCAGGCCAGAGGTCAAACCGGCACCGCAGCAGACATCAGAGCCACAGCAGTGGTAACCCGGATCTTTTAACCACTAGACCACTAGGGAACTCCTATTCCTTTATTAAAAGAAGAAATCACCAGGAGTTCTCTGATGGCCCAGTGGGGTTAAGGCTCCTTCGTTTTCACTGCTGTGGTTCTGGTCACTGCTGTGGCACAGGCTTGATCCCTGGCCTGGGAACTTCCACACACTGTGGGTGTGGCCAAAAAGAAAAAAGAAAAAAAGAGAGAGAACCTGAAATAAATACTGCGACTCTCACTAAAAAAAAAAAGCGGGGGAGGGGGTGGAGTTCCCGTTGTGGCTCAGTGGTTAACCCGACTAGTATCTATGAGGACTTGGGTTCAATCCTGGCCCCCACTCAGTAGGTTAAGGATCTGGTGTTGCCTTGAGCTGTGGGTAGGTCACAGACTTGGCTCAGATCCAGCATTGCTGTGGTATAGGCTGGCAGCTTAGCTGATTCGATCCCTAGCCTGGGAACCTCCATGTACTGCGGGGTGTGGCCCTAAAAAGACCAAAAAAAAAAAAAAAAAAGAAGAAGAAGAAGAAGCAACACTGATCAACACACCTTCTTTAGGCTGTATCCAGATGGTATATTATAGTTCCCTAGAGCATACTGGGGTACACTTGCAAGGAATGGGCATGATATATAAAAACTTGTAATGATAAGGAGTTCCCGTTGTGGCTCAGTGGGTTATGAACCCAACTAGCGTCCACGAGGACGCAGGTTCAATCCCTGGCCACCCTCAATGGGCTGGGGATCTGGCGTTGCTGTGGCTGTGGAGTAGGCCAGCGGCTACAGCTCCAATTCGACCCTAGCCTGGGGACTTCCATAAGCTGCATGTGCGGAGCTAAAAAGCAAAAAAATAAACAAACAAAATTATAATAATGTTCACTGCACAGGCAATAGTGTGGATTCCTTTAGAAACCGAGCCTTGGAGGCCAGATCATCCTCAGGGTGACGCATGTGGTCGCTGTGCATGACCACAGTGTGTCCAGGGAGGTGACCCTCAGCTTGGTCTTGAGCATCTCAGCTCTAGGCCAGGGACAGCATCAGAGGGAGAGGGTCTTTGGGGCTGGGGCTCAAGAGGAAGTGGCCTTCAATGCCTCTCCATCTGCAGCCTTTTTCTCCTCACAGTTTTCATGGGCTTAATAAGTTTACTCCTATTTGCAGCACCCAGCATTCCTTTGAAATACCAGACAGACCCAGCCATGGCCAAAAGGAAATTCAAACCACCAGAATTTAAAAGTTCACGTTCTCTGAGCATTCTGGGTTGTCCAAAACAGATACCTCCCTAAAGTTGGTGAACTTTAAACGCACCAGTGAAAAAGCTTTTTCCCCCCGTCAAGGAGAAGAAAGAAATCCCTCCTCAAAACCCAGGAGTTCCCATCTTGGCTCAGTGGTTACGAATCCGACTAGGAACCATGAGGTTGCAGGTTCGATCCCTGACCTTGCTCAATGGGTTAAGGATCCAGGGTTGCCATGAGCTGTGGTGTAGGTCGCAGACGTGGCTTAGATCTCGAGTTGCTGTGGCTCTCGCGTAGGCTGGTGACTACAGCTCCAATTAGACCCCTAGCCTGGGAAAGTCCATATGCTGTGGGAGCGGCCCCAGAAAAGGCAAAAAGACAACCAAAACAAAACAAAACACCAGGGGAACTCCGTGGCTCAGCGGTTAATGAACCCAACTAGGATCCATGAGGATGTGGGTTCGATCCCTGGCTTTGATCAGTGGGTTAAGTACCTGGCCTTGCTGTGAGTTGTGGTGTAGGTCACAGACTCGGTTTGGATCCTGTGTTGCTGTGGCTGTGGTGCAGGCCGGCCGTTGCAGCTCTGATTTGACCCCTAGCCTGAGAACTTCCATATGCTTCGGGTGCGGCCATTAAAAAAAAAGCAAAAACGACAAAACCCAGCAGTTCTGGCGGTGAGGTCTTTCCTCCCGTCCCGTCTCTTCAGGCTTGTTTTCTGTAGTGGAGCAGGAGACCAAAATCTAACCTGAGTTGCAAGAAACAAGACAGCGATGCTCTAAAGGCAGTGACAGATTCTCCTCTACCTCCCACATCCAAAATGTGTGTTTCACGGGAAAATGAAAGTTCATGCAACAGCTAAGGTTACAAAAATCCATTCATCCAAGGCAGTGGAAGGAAGGAAGGGAAGTGGTTGGGCAAACGGCACTGGCAGGAGAAGAAGAAAGGAGTGGAAGGAGAAATAGTCGTGTCAGTCCAGGAAAGGAGGAGGAGGCCTTGTTACAAAAAAAAAATGGAGGCCATGCTGTCCTTGGACATAAAGCACATATGAAAAATTTACCGCATTTTTAATACAGTTTATTTACTCTGATGAGATCCTAAGGCAAAATGCCACATATTTGACATAGTGGGTGCGTAATAAATCCGTGTTGAATGAACAAAGTACCCAGGAATTCAAGTATTATTCCTATTTTAGAGAGGAGGACTGGGAGTTCCCTGGTGGCCCAGAAGTTAGGGACCCAGCATGGTCACTGCTTTGGCTTGGTTTTGAACCCTGGCTGGGGAACATCCAAATGCCTTGGAGTTGGTAACAACACACACAAACACAAATAAAATTAAGAGGGCATTCCCGTGTGGCTTAGTTGGTTAAGAACCTGACTAGTATCCATGAGGATTCAGGTTTGATCCCTGGGCTTGTTCAGTGGGTTAAGGATCTAGCATTGTTGTGGCTGTGGCATAGGCCGGCAGCTGCAGCTCCAATTCGACCCCTAGTCCGGGAACATCCATATGTTGCAGGTGCAGCCATAAAAAGGAATAAAAAGAAAAATAAAAAAAACCAACAAGAACTAAGGCAGCAACACCCAGAATGACCCACCATCGATGTTGGCGCCCTGGAGCCTTTCCTGCAAAAAGGGATTCTTATAACCCCAGCACCCCAGAGCCACAGGCCTGCTCTCCTCCCCCTGAGCCTGGCCTCTGGCTCTCCCAGGGGCAGAACCCCCTCCAGCATCCCCCCAGGCTCACCGCAGGGCACGGCGTGGACACTGTGATTCCCACCATGTTCCACGTGGCACGAGAACCTCTGCTCCTCTCCTTGGGGGACCCTTAGGGTCACCCAGGTCTGGTAGGTCCCATTCCCATCAGGCAGGACACCCCCAGACTGCTGGGTGTCTGGGCTCACAGCTTTCTCATCCTGATACCAGGCCACCGAGATATTCTGGGGAGAGAAGCTGACGGCCTGGCATGTGAGGTTGTCTGTGCCCTCCAAGGCCTGACTGCAGGTCACTGTCACTGCTGGGGGCACTGAGGGAGCAAACACAGAGCCAGTCAGGTCTGGGGCCCAGCCCTGCTCCCCACTGAGGGGGACCAAGAGACCAGGGCTGCCCCTCCCCACCCTCCCCCGCTGGCTGAGCCTTCATGCACCCCAACCTTCCCCAAGTCTGCTCTGGGCCCCGAGGCCCCATTCCTTTGGAGGCAAAGGGGGAGGGATGGGCCCGCCCCCGCCTGGGTCCACGTGCTGATGCTGAGGAGGGGCTGTGAGGGGTGGGCTCCTGTGACAGGCAGGCTGGGAGCCAGGGGGCCCGTCCCCCACTCTAGAAGCTTCCTCTCCTGCCTGCCACCCATCTTCCCTGGGACGCTTTTCTGTCAGAGGGCCCACTGCTCCCCTGGACTCTTGTCACGGGGGTGGTTCATCCCCCTCCCCCCCGCCCCCGCCAGCTTTTTCTGCGGAGGACTGACCAGAAGAGCAAGTCACGGTACAAAGTGCCAAAGGAACACAGATGCAGCCCAGAGTTCAGGGAGCTCCCAACGGGCAGGGCCGGGGCGGGGAGGCTCTCGGGGTCTGGGGGAGAGGAAGGCCCCTGGCCCAGGCCTGGTACCTGTTCTCTCTGTGAAGCTGGTCCAGGATTTCAGATAGCCCTGCAGTTTTGCACAAAGCTCTCCCCGCACGTGGGCCCAGTAGTGTCTGCTTAGCTCGTCCATGTCGCACGTCTTCTCCATTTCCAGGGCCAAGGTCTGAGCCGAGGCCTGGGGCACTGTGCATCCGTGGGTCTCCAGGCCGCAGGAGAGGAGGAGCTCCCCATCGTAGTAGAGACGCCTGACGCCCCTGGGGTGGCTGTCTTCTCCCATCTCACAGCTCACAATTTCCTGGAGGGAATGCAAGCCTGCCCCCCGGGCTGGCAGTGACTCCTCCAGTCCCCAGGTCCCTCTGTCTCCTCCCGCCAAGTGAGAAACTCCAGCCAACGTGCCTGCTCCCTGCTCCCCTCCCTGTCTTCCCTGTGCTGCTGAGTCAAGGCCACCTCCATGCTCAGCTCACAGACCCCCTTCCTCACCCATCCCCCCCACCCACCCCAGGAATCCAGTGGAAAGGGACAGGTGACTCTGGGCCACAGACTCTCCTGGGAAATGCCTCCTGGATCCCTTGACCCCTCCCCACTCCTCTCACCTCCTTTCTCCTTCTGCAGGCCCAGGATTTCTCCAAGACACTTCCTGAGGTCCTCTACTTTCTCTTTCAAATCCTTGGTCTCTTTACGCCATGTCTCAGTGCTCAGGTTTTTTGCCCACAGTCCCTGGGGCTCAACTGTGCCTCTTTCACGGCGCAGGAAGGCCTGGCCATCCAAGCGTCCCTCAGCAAAAAAGGTCGGCTGCACAGATCCATCTTGGGCCATCACCGTGAAGTTGTACCAAAGATTGTGCTGTGCTGGGGAAGGAGGAACCACAGATGAAACTGTTTTCTGGAAACATGCGTGCATCAAATGTTTAACAGAAAAGTTCTGGGGTCCTGACCTTCTGCAGGCCTTAAGGATGCAGATCATGCATGTGTACAAGGGGCCAGAAGGAGGATTTCCAATATAGGGGGCAAAAGGGAAAAGAGAAAGGAAGGAGAGGGGAAATGAGCAGTGGAGGGCGGGATGGAGATCGGCAAGCAGAGGACAAGTGCCAGGCAGGAGGGGAAGGGGGAGAGGCTGGCTTGCAGGGGGCAAGGGAGAGGCAGGAAGACCAGGCTGAGTGGAGGTGGAGTCAGAGGGGCAGGGGCCAGGTCAGGCCCAGGAGCAGAGGAATCCCTGGTCTGAGGCGGGTCGGGTGAGATGGAGAGAGAAGCCTGCTGCCTGGGGTGCAGGCTCAGCACAGACACGGTGGGCTCAGGGAGGGTGAGATGTGAGGCCAAGGGGCCTGAGAGTCTGGGTGGTCAAGAGGTGGGAGCAGAGCAAGGTGCCACTGAGGGAGATGCCGAGGGACCAGCGCAAGGAGAGTCTGGCACCTGTGGGCTGGAGAGAGGAGGCCTCAAGAGGGTGAGCTCAAAGGTGCAGGAGGGCGGAAAGGGCAGCGCCGGGGGAAAGGCCCCCATTGAATGAGGACCCAGAGCAGGTGCCTGCAGTGGGGTGAAGTTAGGAGGATGGGTGCCAAGAACAGAGGGGCTGTGCACTGTACTCAAGGCCCAATCGTGTTAGCTCCAGGGCCCCCACCCCATGATGAAGAAAGAGTAGCGGGGATGGAGGGACATCCCTTTGGGCCAAAGTCACCCCTGGAAATGTAAGGTTAGTGAAAGCTGGGAGGAGGTCAGAGCCTTACAGGTGACAGAACTCACAGGTAAAGAGCCATGAGGGGAAGAGGAGGGGACCTGCAGTGGGGAAGAAGAAGAGGTTGAGGATACCTTAATCAGAGAAGAGCAGAGAGAAGGGAACAGCAGGGAGGACAAATTCTGACCACAAGAGATGGCAGGGGAAAGAAATCAAAGATGACACAAATAGATGGAAAGACATACCATGCTCTTGGATTGGAAGAGTTAATATTATAAAAACGACTATACTACCCAAGGCAATCTACAGATTCAATGCAATCCCTATCAAATTACCAAGGAAATTTTTCACAGAACTTGAACAAAATATTTTCAAGTTTTTTTGGACAAACAAAAGACCCAGAATAGCCAAAGACATCCTGAAAAAGAAAAATGGAGCTGGAGGCATCAGGTTCCCTAACTTCAGACTATACTACAAAGCAACAATCATCAAAACCATATGGTACTGGCACAAAGACAGAAATATAGATCAGTGGAACAGGATAGAAAGCCCAGAATTCAACCCACGCACCTACAGCCAACTAATCTATGACAAAGGAGGCAAGAATATTCAATGAAGAAAAGACAGCTTGTTCAATAAGTGGTGCTGGGAAAACAGGACAGCCACATGTACAAGAATGAAATGAGAACACTCCCTAACACCATACACAAAAATAAACTCAAAATGGATTAAAGACCTAGATATAAGACCAGACACTATCAAACTCTTCGAGGAAAACAGAGGCCAATCTCTGACATAAATGACAGCAACATCTTCTCAGATCCACCTCTTAGAGTAATGACAGTAAACACAAAAATAAACAAATGGGACCTAATTAAACTTAAAAGTTTCTGCACAGCAAAGGAAACCCTAAACAAAATGAAAAGACAACCCACAGAATGGGAGACAGTCTTTGCAAATGAATCGACTGACAAGGGATTAATCTCCAAAATTTATAAACACCTTCTGCAGCTCCATACCAAAAAAAAACAAACCACCCCATCCAAAAATGGGCAGAAGATCTAAACAGACAATTCTCGAAAGAAGACATACAGATGGCCAAAAAACACATGAAAAGATGTTCAACATCACTCATTATTAGAGAGATGCAAATCAAAACCACTCTGAGGTACCACCTTACACCAGCCAAAATGGCCATCATCAACAAGTCTATAAACAATAAGTGCTTGAGAGGGTGTGGAGAAAAGGGAACCCTATTACACTGTTGGTGGGAATGTAAATGGGTGCAACCACTGTGGAAAACAGTATGGAGAGTCCTCAGAAAACTAAACATAGAACTACCCTTTGATCCAGCAATCCCACTCCTGGCCATCTATCCAGAGAAAACCATGACTCACAAAGACACATTTACTCTGATGTTCATCGCAGCACTATTTTCAATAGCCAAGACACAGAAACAACCTAAATGTCGATCAACAGAGAAGTGGATCAAGAAGATGTGGTACATGTACACAATAGAATCTTACTTAGCCATTAAAAGGAACTAAATACTGGGATTTTTAGCCACATGGATGGACCTAGAAATTATCATGCTAAGTGAAGTCAGCCATACAATGAGACACCAACATCAAATGCTTTCACTGACATGTGGAATCTGAAAAAAGGACAGACTGAACTTCTTTGCAGAACAGATACTGACTCACAGACTTTGAAAAACTTATGGTCTCCAAAGGAGACAGTTTGTGGGGGGTGGTGCTGGGGTTGTAGGTTGGAAATCCTATAAAATTGGATTGTGATGATTTTTGTACAACTATAAATGTAATAAATTAATTGAGTAATAAAAAATTTTAAAAATAAAATATACCATTACAAAATAAAAAATAAAACTTGTGAGAGAAAAAAAGAAATAAAACATAAAATTATAAAAAAAAAAAAGAGAGATGGCAGGGGAGGAGACAGGAGAGAATCAGGTGTGGGAACTGGGCACAGAAGAAAGTTAGCCTTGACATTAGTGGGGGAGGGGAGAGTTGAGGAGAAGGTAGAGAAAGGAAACCACAGAAATCACAGGAAGAATCCTTTTCCCCCCAACATCATCACCCTCTAACTTCTGTCAAGCAAAGTAAGCAATAAACAATCTATAATAAGACTAGAAGCAAATCTATAATAAGACTAGAAGCAAAGGACTAGCCCAGAAGCCAGCTTGCCAGATTACTCTGAGAAGCTGCTCCAGGGAAGCAAGTTTTTCAGCACAATTTTATAACTTATCAGAACAAAAAACATTAAACAAGTCAGGGGTACATTTCTTCAAGTTTCAAAAAAAAAAAAAAAAAAACCAGACCAGCACATACAGTATGGCCTTGGCACCTGGGAAGGGAGGCATCATCGTAGGGAGGCATCATCGTAGGTGTGCCAGCACTGGTGTTCCAGGAAGAGGGACATTTAGCCTTTGCTTTTAATATGGACAATTTTTTTTTTTTTTGAGAGTTACACAAATAGTATATTTCCTCCAGCTTCTCTCTCTTTTTTTTTGTCTTTTCTAGGGCCACATCCGAGGTATACGGAGGTTCTCAGGCTAGGGGTTGAATCAGAGCTGTGGCCGCCAGCCTACACCACAGCCACAGCCACACCAGATCTGAGCTGCATCTAGCGAACTACACCACAGCTCACGGCAACGCTGGATCGTTGACCCGATGAGCAGGGCCAGGAATCAAACCCTCAACCTCACGGTTCCTAGTCAGATTCGTTAACCACTGTGCCACGACAGGAACTCCTCTTCCAACTTCTCTTGCTAACATCTTATAGAGCCATAGTACATCTATCCAGACCAGGAAATTAATGCCACTAAACTACTGCTGACTACACTACAGACATTGCTTGCACTTTTCCAGTTTTTCACAAGTGTCCTCGAGGAAGATGGCTATTTTATCTTTATTTTTAACATGGACATTCTTTATTTCTGGTCAATGTGCCCTTGCCTTTAAAAAAGCAGATGTACAATGTACGTTTAATAGGCCACAAACAGGCTATTTTAGAAAGCATAAAATTCAAGGTAATTGTAAATCAACTATTACAGAAAGAAATAAAAATCTTAAAAATTTCAAGGTAACTCAGGTATAAGCCAGAACAATTTCCGTATGTGTAAAAAAATATTTTTGCGGCTTCCCTCAATGAAAAGTGCCCACAATAGTAGGAAGTGCGGTTCAGGTTTGGGCCCCTCTTATCACTCCTGATCACTAGAAAAGGACACCTAACTCCAAGGACTGAGACCCCTTGAGCTCTGCCCTCCTGGAAGCTCCGGTTTTCAGCATCCATAAATAGGAAGAGGGCAGAACTAAGAACAGGAGAGGACAGAGCTAAGGGCAGCCCACAAACTGGCACGAAGTGGTGGCCTCAGCCTCAGACCTCAAAGAGCCCCCGAATGTCTTTGACACGAGCACCTCAGGGGGGAGTCTTCGCACCCAAGGGAGGAGGACCGCGAGATCAGAGAATGGCGAAGTCTGAAGTAGAGCGAATGGGGAGGGTAGGTGCCGCACGGAAAGTAAAGGTTGGGAGTTGGGGGAAAAAGAAAAAAAAGCGAGATTGAGCCTTGGTGGCAACCGCAGCGTGCGGTCCTCTCGCCACTTTACCCAGCCCCGGCCCCAACTCCCGATCGCCGCCGCACCGCAAATGACATGGCCCCCCCGACACTCGCCGATCTCACCTGCACCACTAAACCGCCCCAAGCTCCCAGCTGAGGACCTCAATGAACCCCACTCACCAACGACGGTACCCGGGAGTACAAAAACAACGCTTGCCAGAAACGACAGGTAACGGCACAGTCCCGCGAACCAAACTTTATCCATGGCCCAGAGCTTCCGAACAGAACCGCCCGCCACATTCAACCTCGGGATTTTCATTCAATCATCCCAAATGGGACACTCGCTCCGCCCCAGCTGAGCCCGCCTCTCAGGAAGGCGAGGAGGAGCTGCTCAGCGAGGGAGGGGCGGGGCCTCCGAGTGTCTCAAGAAAAGCCGCACCTAATAACCAATTAGCCGCCTGCAATTTAGGATCCCGGCGAAAGGCGGACGCAGGGTTAAGTGTAAACAAACGCCGAAGGGACAGACTCCGAGCCCCCACCTGAGAGGCACCCAGATCCTGGCCCCCCTTCCCTGCAAAGAAGAGCTCCCCACCCCCAGTCCCCGCCACCGCCCGCTGCAGCCGGGGCAGTTTTAGAGACGCCCCACTCTTAGGGCCTTTCTTGTTCTCTTCCTTCAGGCGCAAGTTCGGTTCCACATGCTCTCCCTCCACTTTGCCCACCAGTTACTGGCAAAAGTCAACGGAGACCAGATTTGCAGACCCCTTTTGCAGATTCAGCCACCTCTGCTACCAGAGTCCAAACTCTCCTAGAGGTTTCCTCTATTATAATCTCCTCCTCCTCCCCAAACTCCGAGACCCTGATGGGTCTCTGGGTCTCTAGTCCTGAGAGATTATACAAAAACACTCCTGTGTTCTTTAAAAGGGTGAATTATGTGATGGCTGAACTGTACCTCAATCATAATAAAATAGCAGTAATCCAAAGAAAAAAAAAATTTAAGGAGTTCTCGTTGTGGTGCAGCAGAAATGAATCCGACTACGAACCATCGAACCATGAGGTTGTGGATTCCATCCCTGGCCTTGCTCAGTGGGTTAAGGATCTGGCGTTGCCGTGAGCTGTGGTGTAGGTCGAAGACCCGGCTTGGATCCTGCGTTGCTGGGGCTGTGGTGTAGGCTGGCGGCTACAGCTCCGATTAGACCCCTAGCCTGGGAACCTCCATATGCCATGGGTGCAGCCCTAAAAAGGACAAAGGACCAAAAATAAAATAAAGTAAAATAAAATAAGAATAATGCCATCCTGAAAACTTCTTCTACTGAAAGCTGTGCTTCATCCCCAACACCCATCTTAGCCTTTGGAGTATCTAGGCCATGGTCCTCAAACTTGGCTGCTTAATAAAACCACTTGGGAGTTTTTACTCTCCATATGTCTAAGCCATGGCCAAAACCAATTGAATCAGTATCCCATGGGTTGGACCTAGGCCTTCCTATCTTTCAAAACCCCCTTAGCGATTCCAATGTGTAGCTAAGTTTTAGAACCACTGTTCCAGCCCGTGGTTTGAACCTCCCTGCTGGTACCAAGTATGCCCTGCCTTGAACCTCATCTTACCTTCTTATACTACCCCCATTAGACAACAAGCCACTTTAGGATCAGGAACCATGTTCATTTCATCTTTGTCTCCCTGAAAATGCTTTTTAAAAAGTTGTACTCTGCTTCTCATTACTAACCATTCACTAATGTCCTTATCCACTACTTTTCCTGTGGATGGAAATGACATGCCTCAGAAAGTTTTAGCCATTTCTTAGATTTGACATCCATTTTTATTAATTAACTACTTTGACCATTACAATTTATTTAGAGGTCAGGGCCTGTTCCATTCTCAGAGAGATTCTTTTCTTTTGTTTTTTTAAGAACATATTTTTTAAGACTATTTTATATTTTTGTTTTATATTGGAGTATAATCTATTCTTTTTTAGATTCTTTTCCCAGAAAGCTTCTTTTCATTGCAAAAGGTTCCCAGGGTAGTGAAAATAGAGAGAGGCAGATGGAACGCAGCTCTCTTGAAGCTGGACCCAAACTCTTTCCTCCTTCAAAGACTTGCTAGGTGTGACAGCTTCTGAAAACTGTCTCATTCAAGTCACCCCTTTCCCTCCCCCCAAAAAAAAGACCTTTAGGGGTGCAACGGTGGCTTAGCAGTTAGGGATCCAGCCTTTTGGCATAGGCTGGATCCCAGGACCCTGACCCCTGGCCCATGGCCGCAAAACTTCCTTAGGCAAATCCCCCCGCCGGGGGTGGTACCGACTTGTCATACTAATAGTAATATGCTAGGATCATCCCACAGCGCTGAGAGATGATTGCAATGACAGATAAAGCTAGCTACTCTTCGCGAGAAGTAGGAGAGGCTTCGATGGTCCAGGACTCCAGTTTTGGAGTGCTCTCCTGAATTTAGGCGGGGCTGCCCCTGCCCCGTCAAGCCTCACAGCAAGTCTTTTGCAAAAAAGCTCGCAGCTTCCAGCCTCCTCTGCTCTGCCCCGTAAACTACTTTTTCTCCCTCCACTCTTTCTTTTGTACTCCTGGACTCACCGGCATAGTGGCGTCTTTGTCTCCGCAGACCCCTGGCACAACTCGGTCCGGAAAAGAAAACCGAAACCTCCCAGCTCTCTCCCACTCTTGCCTTAACCCAGGGCGTAGCTTCACTAACGCTCAGAAAATCACCCGCCCTCCAAACTCTGGTCTAAAGGAAATCAATGTTGCGCGTGGATTTAAAACAAAACTACGGTGCTATTGGCTGGCCGGGAGGGAAGTGAGCTGCGTGTAGGTTTCTGGTTCTCAAACTGCCGGACATTAACATCTGTCTGCGGACTGTGAGAATGCGGACCTCCCCAGGTCCAAGGAAATTCTGAATCCGTAGGTCTGAAGGGAGATCAAGAATCAGACTTATTTTACTCATCTGGATTGTTCCAAGGCCCGTGAGTAGGGAAATGCTTCTTCCAGTCCCTCCCCCACGGATCCCACCCTTGGACTCTTGGATCCAAGTACACTTTTAAAGCTACGAGTTGCCCCCTGGAAGGAAAACGCCCGCCACGGACTTGGTCCGCCCAGAAGAAAAACTGAGACTAAGGATTCAGGATTCAAAACCCGCCGAGATTCTGCCGCGTTCAGGGAGGAAACTTCTTTAGATCCAAAGTGACTTCCTGAGATAAGACGACAGCAGAACCAAAAATAAATAAAATAAGACGCCAGCAGAGTCCGCGGTTTACATACACGCCCTGGTGAGCACTGATTTTAGTAATCATATCTGACAGGGGGGTGAGTCACGTTCAGATACACAGGAGACAAGCTGTAAAGGAGAGTGGGAAAATGAGAGGGGGAACAGAGAAAGGGGTGAAGAAAAGAAAAGAGAAGAAAAAGGAAGAAAAATGCTCCAGGGAAATACATTTTTAAAGATGTAATTTTATGGTTTCTAACTTTATTCTTTATCTAGTTCTGTCATTTATTAAAATTTTGCCATAGCTGTTTGATCACCCTCTGAATACAGAAATAGACAGCTAGTATTATTACTGGACCACTTGAGAGTAAGTTGCAAACATCAGGACCTCTTAACTCCAAGCATGCAGGGTGCAGCTCTTAGCAACAAGAACAAGATGTTTTGTTTACCTTACAAAAGTACAAATTCCAAAAAAAATAATATTTTTAAAACCAACTTAAATACAATGCAGCTATTTGAAATGCACAGCTGTTTGAGTTTGGGCAATTTACATGCTCATGTCACCATTACCACAATGAAGATGTAGTGGTTAAAAAAAAATATGATAGAACATTTCCACTCTCCTCAAAGAAAAAGCTTTGTGACATAATTCCATGCAGCCAATATAAGGAACAAAATAGATTTTAATGTATTGATATGAAAAGATATGCCCTACACACTTTTTTCCTTTTTTTCCTTCCTTTTTTTTATTTTTTATTTTTTTATTGGCAGAGGCCAGGGATCAGATCCCACCTAACCCGCAGCAGCAACTTCACATCCTTTAACCCACTGCGTTTTCCGGCGCCGCAGAGGCACCACCAATCCCGTTGGGCCACAGTGGGAACTCCTTAAGCTTTTGCAAAAGCCAAAAAACATACTGAAATTTCAATGCCACTAATACCATTACAAAAGACATATTTTAAATACAGGAAAACCCGGAAGATTGCTCTCCAAAGTTTTAACAGTGTCTCCAGGGAGTGAGAGAACTTGGTGGCTTACAATTAGTCTGAAATGTTGTAATTTCCTTTTAGTATAAATTTGGAAAAACAAAACAAAACAAAAATTTGGATTTGTAGGGGAAGGGGTCAGGGAGATACTGTGACATTAAGCCCCAAAGTTAACAGTTTTTATGTTTGCTTTTTGTTTTTGCTTCACAGTGGCATTTGGGAGTTCCCCGAGCAAGGGATCCAACTCAGGCCACTTCGGTGACAACAAAGGATCCTTAATCCACTGAGTCACAAGGGAACGCCTTTGTTGTTTTTGGGTTTTGTTTTTAATAAGCTACAGATTTAAAAAAATCAAATTAACTAAAATCCAACACCAGAAGCTGTATTTTGAGATAATCTTTCACATTTTCAGAGCCTTGAATTTTTCAAAGAGTGCTTTTGAAAGGGATGTTTTTAGTGGAGTGGACAGACACATACACAAGCATTTATGAGGCACAGACTCATAAAAAGACACACAAATGGGGGGCACACAGGGGATCCTGTCACATATATGATCAAACCATATAGTTTGAAACCTGTCTTGCCATTACGTTCTCCAGTCGAGGAAAGTTTGGGGCAAATCTTTTCCTTAAGCCTCCATTCGTCCTTGTGAAAAGTTAAAGGCTTTCAGAGCAAGTCTGAGGAAGGACGCGGATATTCTTCTGTCTTTGGTCTTTTTAGGGCCACACCCAGCGGCATATGGAGGCTCCCAGGCTAGGGGTCTAATCGGAGCTGTAGCCGCCGGCCTACACCACAACCACAGCAACACAGGATCCTAGCTTCGTCTTCGACCTATACACAGCTCACAGCAATGCCGGATCCTTAACCCACTGAGCAAGGCCAGGGATCGAACCACAACCTCGTGGTTCCTAGTCAGAGTTGTGTCTGCTGTGCCTCCACGGGAACTCAGGACACTGATTTTCTGATCTGAGGAAATTTCGAGAATGTTGGACAATGGCAGTGTCTGGGTAAGAGCATCCAGCCCCACCTGGAGCATGCTTGCTCTAGGTCACAGTTTGGCCCCGGCTCAAGGAGAGGACGAAGAGAAACTGCACCCGCTTTTGGCTGAGCCTGGCGCCCAGGCAGCTGAGCAGGATGTGCTTCTGCTCACAATCACCACCTGACCCGTTCTGCTTCCTGTAGATGCTGAGGGAGCCCACTCGGCCTTGGGAGGCCCAGCTGGTTCAAGAGTTTTGTGCCGAGACCTGGGCTGCTCCTGGCGATTTCTGATGCGCTTAAACTGCGAGGAGACTGTAAATTTTTTCTTTTGAAAGATTGGCTTCTATCTCCCACTCTGACTGGTTTACCAGATTCATCTCAATAAAACACAAAAACAAAACAAAGTCCAAGTCTGATTTTTCTGGCCAACAGACGGTCTGCACTCTCCCTATTCCTTACTCGTTCCAGGACTGCGGGCAGTGAGCTTCTGGGCTCCAGACCCGCCGTCCTCAGGTCTGGCGCCTTCTCTCAATGACTTCACTTCTTGCTCAGCTCCACTGGGCTTTGTCTCTACTCCTCATCCTTTCCTCCTCTCCAGAATCTCTCTCACCTTTTTCAAAGGCCTTTTTTTGGAGCACAAACTCCTCCCAACCCCAGGAAAAAAAGAGTGCCAAAGACCAGTGAGAGAAACCCCGAAGGACCTCTGTGGCTCCCTGTCTGGACATCAGCCCCTACTCCCACCCTACCCCGTCCAGCTCTCTCTCTGTGTAAATGGAGAATCAAAATTTAGGAAACATCCCCACCCTGGCACTGCATTCGAGAGTTTGGTGGAGGAGGAATTCCCCTCCTGGCTCAGTGGAAACGAATTTGACTAGGATCCATGAGGTCGCAGGTTCAATCCCTGGCCTCGATCAATGGGTTAAGGATCCAGTGTTGCCATGAGCTGTGGCGTAGGTCACAGATGTGGCTCAGATCGCACATTGCTGTGACTGTGGTATAGGCCGGTGACTACAACTCTGATTCAACCTCTGGCTTGGGAGTCTCCATATGCTGCAGGTGCAGCCCTAAAGAGACTTAAAAAATAAAAATAAAATAGAGTTTGGTAGAGGAGTCCTATTGTGATCCAGCGGTTTAAGGATCTGGTGTTGTTACTTAGGTTGCTGCTGTAATGCGTGTTCAACCCAATCTCTGAATGGCCCCAGAACTTCCACCTGCCCTTTTTGTGTGGCAGGAAAAAAAAAAAAAAAAAAAAGTTTGGTGGGGCTCAGTGGGTTAAGGATCTGATGTTTTCACTGCTGTGGCTCTGGTTACTGCTGTGGGTCAGGTTTGATCCTTAGCCCAGGAACTTCTGCATGGCATGCCTCCCCCTCCCTCCCAAAAAAGAAAGGAGTTTGGTGCTGTGGTCACATGTACCTTTATTTCAGGAGATAGGACAATGATACTCATCAGCAGACTTTGAAGACCCCCATCCCTCAAAAAAGCTTAAAAGACTCTGCTTTAGGGAGGAGGATGAGATTGGGGAACCCCCAGGACTCCAAGTCCACTGATCACTGCCACACAAAGGGAAGCTGAAGAGTGGTGAAGGACAGTCCATTTCCTCCAAGCTGGGCGGGATGTCAGAGCTACTGAGGGTGGATGTCAAACTTCCTCAAAGCAGTAGCATTAGGAGTTCCCATTGTGGCGCAGTGGTTAATGAATCCGACTAGGAACCATGAGGTTGCAGGTTTGATCCCTCGCCTTGCTCAGTGAGTTAAGGATCCGGCGTTGCCGTGAGCTGTGGTGTAGGTTGCAGACGCGGCTCGGATCCCACATTGCTGTGGCTCTGATGTAGCCCGGGGGCTATAGCTCCGATTAGACCTCTAGCCCGGGAACCTCCATATGCCGCGGGAGCAGCCCTAGAAAAGGCAAAAATAAATAAATAATAATAAATAAAGACAGCATTAAGAGTACCATCACAGTTCAGCGGGTTAAGGATCTGGTATTGTCACTGCCATGACTCTGGTTACAGCTGTGGCACAGGACCCTTGGTCTGGGAGCTTTCTCATGCCACAGGTGCAGCCAAAAAAAATACCATCAATTATAGATTACTGATTATTATATAATTTTAATTTCACCACACCCAGGAGGGTAGGATGAATTCTTTCATTTTCACAACTTGAGAAACCGAATCCCTGAGATGCCGAATGCCTGGCCCGGATTCTCCAAAAATGTTGGACTTGAAACTTAAATGAGACTAGTTTTCCTGGGAAAGCCATCTGAGCACCACCTGGGTGACAGATAAATAGGTCCATCAGCCACTGAGTACGGATCCAGCATTCCTGGAGTTATCTATAGTTTTTCTCCTGAAGACTCCTGCATATACTAAAACTATATCTTCCCCCCCCCCCCCCCATGTCAAGCAGATTTCTCTTTAGAAAGACAAATCTAACTTCACTCATGTTAAGGCAACCAGTGTCCCACCCTGCAACTCATCCCAGCAAAATAATCTGCTAAATCTTACTGAAATTACTGTCAGCGTTGCAGCTGACCATTTGATTCCAAGACAAAAAGTTGTTTGGGGATTTGGCCTTAGCCATGTGGGAGACAGTTCCTGAAGGTAATGTTTTACTAGATGGGATTTAGGGAGGGGATAGAAATGCCTAGTGACTGGAGAAGACAAATGAGAAGATTCCAAAAGCAAACTTCAGTGAGCTCTGAGTTCCCACAAAGGGATCTGGAAAATCTCACAGTCATTCTTAGCTTAGGTTCCTGTTTCCTGTCTCTGTGGGAGAAGTACTACTGCTGCTGCTGCTTGCTGGGCATGGCCTTCAGGAGGAGTGGGGGCTCATGGAACTCTCCTTGCCCTCAAGTTTGGTGCAGTCTTACTCAGGTGCAGATAGGTAAGGAAATTTCTTTTTCTTTTCTTTCTTTCTTTTTTTTTTATTTTTGTCTTTTTAGGGCCATACCCTCGGCATAGGAAAGTTCCGGAGCTACAGTGCCTGGCCTACGCCCCAGCTACAGCAACCAGAGGTCGAACTGTGTCTGCAAACTGCACCACAGCTCAAGGCAAAGCCGGATTGCTAACCCACTGAGCAAGGCCAGGGATCGAACCTGTGTCCTCAGGAATACTTGTTGGGTTCATTAACCACTGAGCCAAGAGGGGAACTCCAATAAGGAAATTTTAACACCAATGCTAAGTGCAACTTGCACAAGTGCTTTGTGGACATATATGTAGACCATCAGCTACATATATGTGGATCAGGGAACCACAAGAAAATGCATAAAAGAGACAACATGTGCGCTGCATGTTGAGGTATAAGTAGGAGTCCAAAGGACAAATGAACATGACTCAGAAGTCATAGCTACTAGATAGTGAGACTTGAGAGAGGGAGGGAGAAAGAGCTGATCTGAACAGCAAAATTCTACTAGACTGCTTGTTAAAATGCAAAGGGCTGGGCCTCCACCCCTGGAGTTTCTCATTTGGTCTAGAGTAGGGCCTGAAAACTGCATTCCAGTGATGCCGGTGCAGCCTGTCCAGGGTCCACACTTTGAAAACTACATTAGAACCACTTTCTTAGAGAAAAGGTGAGGGTTTATCGGTGTGGTTTGGTTTCTAATATTGGAAAAGAGCTATGAGACAGAGGTGTAAGATGGACCAGACCACACCGGACCCACCCTGGAACCCCCACCCCCCCCACCCCAGGGATCCAGTGTTTGATGGCCTTGGGGGTCACAGGAGTGGCAGACAGGCAGGTAGGAACCAGATGTGGGGGTCAGAGCATGATCCAGAGGCAGTTCTCTACACCCAACACCTGGGGCTGCTGCAGCTCCACACAGTGGCTCCTACATGCTCAGGTATTTCCTCATCCCACACGGCCGCCAAGCCCTGCTCTGCTACACCGGAGCTGTTTGGCCCTATTATGTGAGCAGAGAAGCTCTGATCACACTTTCTGATCCAAAGATAGGGTGACATAATCTGACGGGCATGATAGGGATAACATATGCCTTCAATCAGATGGAAATAGTATTTATTTTCTAATTATTTAATAATTACATAATTTGATAAATAATTAGATAAATAAATAATAAATAATTAGAGAAATAAATTTATTTCTCTAATTATTGAGCCTTTGAGCCCACATGAAGACGCTAGAGGGTGTCCTGAGATTGCTGCAGCTGCAAGCATTGTGTCCAACCACCTGAAGAATGAACGCCTTGTAGATTAGACTTTCCTGCCCAATTCAAAATGTGGCTGATTTCTTTGACCAAACAAATTGCATTTGTGGATTAATCATGTCCTTATTTAATGTAATTTATTTGTTTTTTTTGGCTGCACCTGCAATATGTGCAAGTTCCTGGGCCAGGGATCGAATCTGCACCACAGCAGTGATCCAAGCCACTGCAGTGACAACATGGAATCCTTAACCCACTGCACCACAAGGGAGCTCCCTCATTTTACCCATCAATGAATGAAAAACAGATATGTAAAGAAAGAAAATGCAACTAAATAAAACCCCAACATACTGAATTAAAATGGTAATAAATATCCTTCTTCAAGGAGAGATACATATATATAAGCTAAAACAAAACCTTTCTTTTTTCTTCCAGTTTTTTTTTTTTTTTTTTTTTTTTTTTTTTGTCTTTTTGCCATTTCTTGGGCTGCTCCCGCGGCATATGGAGGTTCCCAGGCTAGGGGTTGAATCAGAGCTGTAGCCACCGGCCTACGCCAGAGCCACAGCAACACGGGATCCGAGCCGCGTCTGCAACCTACACCACAGCTCACAGCAATGCCGGATCCTCAACCCACTGAGCAAAGCCAGGGACTGAACCCGCAACCTCATGGTTCCTAGTCAGATTCATTAACCACTGCGCCACGACAGGAACTTCTTTCTTCCAGTTTTGTTGAGATATCATTGACATACAGCACTGCACAAGTTTAAGAGGTACAGTGTAATGGTTTCACTTATATACATCATGAAATGATTATCAGGGAATGATATAATTTGGGGACATTTAAAAAATCTCAGTGAAGGTAAAAGAATCCTTTTTTCAGTTTTTTGTTTTTCATTTTGGATTTTTCAATTTCATTTGTTTTGTCTCCTTTGGAATTATCTTTTACTATATGTTTTGATTTGGTTCAAAATTCAGAATCTTCCAAAAGACAAGGAGTCTCTCTCCATCTCATCTCATCCCTGACAGGCAACCACCGATGTGAGTTTCTTGCTTAAACACATTTTATGCCTACGCAAGAAAACATAATTATATACATATATATTCTTTTTCCCGTCATAAAAGATTTAATAAATGCTTTTTTGCACCTTGCTTTTTTACCTTTAACAATGTACCATGAAGACCAGCCCATCAAGATACTTATCTAGAGTTTCCTATGTCTTTTTAAAAATTATTCCTGTAGGGAGTTCCCATCGTGGCACAGTGGTTAACAAATCCGACTAGGAACCATGAGGTTGCGGGTTTGATCCCTGGCCTTGCCCAGTGGGTTAAGGATCTGGCATTGCCGTGAGCTGTGATGTGGGTCGCAGATGCGGCTTGGATCCCATGTTGCTGTGGCTCTGGTGTAGGCTGGTGGCTACAGCTCCAATTAGACCCCTAGCCTGGGAACCTCCATGTGCCGAGGGAGTGGCCCCAGAAAAGACAAAAAAAAAAAAATTATTCCTATACTACTTTATTGTATAGATATATAATACTTCTTAACCAGTTCCTTACTTATAGGCATTTGTTTTTGTTTTGTTTTGTTTTGTTTTTTGCTTTTAAAACCAATATTACAATATATAATTTAAAAAATTTTTTTATTCTAGTTGATATAATTTTGAATACAGTCATTTTGCAGATATGCCAGTATGTTTTTGGACACATTCCTAGAAGTGGGACTGCTGAGTGTATATATTTTTAAAATTTGGACAGAGACTGCCATATTGACCTTCACAAAAACATTACCAGTTTACAGTCCCATCTGCAATGTATAAAAATGAAATATGTAGCAATGAAAATATGTAGCAATACATATTTGGGAGCCGTCTGTGTATAGATGGTATTTAAAATCCTGGGACTGAATGAAGTTGGAGTAATTAGGAAGGTGGTAAGAACAGAGCAAGCAGCCCAGGTAAAGCTCTCTCTCTCTTTTTTTTTTCGTTTTTAGGGCCACACCCGTGGCATATGGAGGTTCCCAGGCTAGGGGTTGAATTAGAACTACAGCTGCTGGCCTATGCCACAGCCACAGCAATGTGGGATCTGAGCCATGTCTATGACCTACACCACAGCTCAAGCCAATCATGGATGCTTAACCCACTGAGCAAGGCCAGGGATCGAACTTGCATCCTCATGGATACTAGTCAGATTCATTCCCGCTGAGCCACAACAGGAACTCCTCTCTCTCTTTCTTTTTTTTTTAAATTTGATTACGGTATAGTTGAATTACAATGTTGTGTTAGTTTCAGGTATACAGCGAAGTGAATCGGTTTCGTATATATATTTTTTTTCTTTTTTTTTTCCCGTGGCTCATCGGAAATGAATCTGACTAGTATCCATGAGGATACAAGTTTGATACATATATATATGTGTGTGTGTATGTGTGTATATACACACACAAATATCCTTTCCTTTTCAGATTATTTTCCCATATATATTATTACAGAGTATTAAGTAGATTTCCCTATGCTATACAGTAGGTCCTTGTTACTTATCTTTTTATTATGTTATTTAATTTTTTGGTTGTATCTGTGGATTTTTTTTTTTTTTTTTTTTTTTTTTTTTAGGGCCAGACCTGTGGCATAGGACGTTCCTACGTCAGGGGTTGAATTGGAGCTGCATCTGCAGGCCTATACCACAGCCACAGCCACACCAGATCTGAGTCTCAACTGTGACCTACACCACAGCTCACAGCAATGCCAGGTCCTTTAACCCACTGACCAAGGCCAGGGATCAAAGCCAAATCTTCATGTACACTAGTCAGGTTTTTAACCCACTGAGCCACAGCGGGAACTCTGGCATGTGGAATTTCCTGGGCTAGGGATAGAACCTGGCCACGGCAGCAACTCCAGCTGCAGCAGTGACAATGCCAGATTCTTAACCTGTTTCATCACAAGGGAACTCATTTTTATCTATTTCAGAAATAGTAGTGTGTGTATATGTTAATCCTAATTTCCTGATTTATCCCTCCCCCCAACATTCCTCCTTTGGTAAGCATTAAGTTTGGTTTTGAAATCTTTGAGTCTGCAGTTGAAGCTATTAAACATGCCAAATTTAGAGCAAACACAACATTGTAAATGCACTTTATTAAAAATAAAATAAAATAAAAAAGGAGCCAGCAAAGGAGATTGAGGAGTAGCCAGTGTGGGAGGAAGAAAACTAGAACTTTATATGTCACAGAAGCTTTAAGGGTGGGGAGGAAGTAAAATATAAATTAATACGGTAACTTTAGAGAACAATTTGGCATCACATGATAAATATGTGCAATAATTCCACTCCTACAAACATATCCTAGGGGAACTCACACAAGGGACCAAGGAGATATGCCCCTAAGTGTTCACTGAAGCCATGACTATGATAAAAACAAACTAAAGTTCAATAAAAATGGAATTCCTTGGTGGCACAGCTAGTTAAGTTTTCGGCATCATCACTGCTGTGGCTTATGGCATGGGTTTGATCCCCAACCCAGAACTTCTGCATGTCCACGGGCACAGCCAAAAAAAGGGTCAATGAAAAGAAAAGGCATTTTAGCATATTCATACTATGGATACTATCCAGCAATGAAAATGAATAAATTATTTGCATAAATGTGGATTCAGCTCATACACAATATTAACTGAAAAGGCAACTTACAGAATGATACATTCAGCAAGAAACAATTTGTACAGTCTTAAAACATGCCAAACAAAAGGATTTTTAAGGAGTTCCCGTCGTGGCGCAGTGGTTAACGAATCGGACTAGGAACCATGAGGTTGCGGGGTTCGGTCCCTGCCCTTGCTCAGTGGGTTAACGATCCGGCGTTGCCGTGAGCTGTGGTGTAGGTTGCAGACGCGGCTCGGATCCCGAGTTGCTGTGGCTCTGGCGTAGGCCGGTGGCTACAGCTCCGATTCAACCCCTAGCCTGGTAACCTCCATAAGCCGCGGGAGCGGCCCAAGAAATAGCAACAACAACAACAACAAAAAAAGACAAAAAAAAAAAGGATTTTTAAGTTTTTTAGTAACATGTAAAAGCATACACCAAATTCAAGACACACACACAGCAGTCCTTTCCTGTAAACTGTTAACTGAAACCCATGCATATCAGAATCATACAAAATGAGGATTGTCTGTATATATTTCTACTATTTACTATGTGTAGCACATATAACAAATGATATTAAAATGTTACAAATTAACAAACCTGAGTGGTAACCCTTTTTTTTGGGGGGGGGGTCTTTTTTTGGTCTTTTTAGGGCCTCACCTGCGGCATATGGATGTTCCCAGGCTAGGGACTGAACTTGAGCTGTAGCTGCCAGCCTGCACCATAGCTATAGCAACGCAGAACCCAAGCCAAATCTGCAACCTACACCACAGCTCATGGCAACGCCAGATCCTTAACCCACTGAGCAAGGTCAGGGATCGAACTTATGTCCTCCAGGATACTTGTTGGTTCATTAACCACCGAACCACAACAGGAACTCCCTGAGTGGTAACTCTTTAATGCTTTCTTATAATTCTCTATTATTCTCTTCCAGCTAGACCTATTTTATAAAAAATTTGTGAAGTTAAGTGGTTCCCTGGTGGCTCAGTGGGTTAAGGATCTGGCATTGTCACCACTGTGGTTCAGGTCCCTGCTGTGGCATGGGTTCAATCCCTGGTCTGGAACTTCCTCATGCTGCCAGTGTGACCAAAAAAAATTTTTTTTGCAACATTAAATCCAAAAGAATTGAACAAAATAAATAAAACAGTTGTCAAGGGTGGGGAAAGGTGCCGAGAGGTTAACAAATATGAGGACAAAACTTCTTCATTAGAATTAACTGACTTTTCTGACTTTGATCAGAAAAGACTTCCTCAAGGAATGTGAGCAGAAGCCAGAGGAAGTTAATAGGACCAAGAAAGAAGGATGAAGAGGTAAGGACCAAGGAGTTCCCGTCGTGGCAGAGTGGTTAATGAATCCGACTAGGAATCATGAGGTTGCGGGTTCGATCCCTGCCCTTGCTCAGTGGGTTAAGGATCTGGCGTTGCCGTGAGCTGTGGTGTAGGTCGCAGACGCGGCTTGGATCTGGCATTGCTATGGCTCTGGTGTAGGCCAGTGGCTACAGCTCCGATTAGACCCCTAGCCTGGGAACCTCCATATGGGAGCGGCCCAAGAAATGGCAAAAAGACAAAAATAAATAAATAAAAGAAGAAGTAAGGACCAAGGGCACCAATAGGCCTTGGGTGTCAAACTCCGGGGCTGTGGTGAGGTCGGCAGGACTGGGAGGTGGGGTTGAGCATTCCTTGGATCCAAAGCTTAGAGAGAGGGCATTAACATTATTTAGCTCCTTCCACAATCTTCAGAGAGATCTTCTGAAATAAGTTTTACAAACTGAAGAATGAATTCTTCTAATAGTCCCTGGGTCCCTCGGAGAAATTAAGTATTTTGGCCTGGTTTCTGAACACGAAGACAGAAATGCGAAGTTCCTGCGGGCTAGACCTCCCAATCTGGGCTATTATTCTCAATAAAGTGTGAAAAATTAATAGATTTTGCTTTCTAGAATTTTTTATACATATATATAGGGCCACACCTGTGGCATATGGAGACTCCCAGGCTAGGGGTCTAATTGGAGCTGCTGTAGCTGCCGGCCTACTTCACAGCTACAGCAATGCAGGATCTGAGCTGTGTCTGCAACCTGCACCACAGCTCATGGCAACACCGGATCCTTAATCCACTGAGTAAGGCCAGGGATTGAACCTGCATTCTCATGGATGCTAGTCAGATTTGTTAACCACTGAGCTGCGACGGGAGGTCCTTTTTGGGTGGGGGCATATAATTTAAAAAAAAAAAAAAGTTCTTTGTTAGAACGTTTCAATACACAAATTGACAAAGGTTTTGTATCCAGAATATTTAAACAACTCCTATGACTTGATGATAAAGGGACAAAATACAACAAAAAGGAGTAAAAGACTTAGGCACTTTACAAAGGAGAATACATGAATGGACTGTATATATATATATATATATATATATATATATACACACAAACATATATATATTATACATATGTATATGAAAAAGTTCTCAACATCAATCAGGGAAAAATGCACAGTCAAAAGAGTGAGAAACCACTATGTACCCATCAGAATGGCTAATAGTAAAACAATCAAATAATCATAAATGTTGGCAAGAATGTGGAGCGACCTGTCTATGAGAATTTAAAACAATCACTTTGGGAGTTCTCTAGTGGCCTAGCAGGTTAAAGCTCCTGTGTTTTCACTGCTGTGGCTTGGGTTGCTGCCGTGGCACAGGTTCAATCCTTGGCCCGGGGAACTTCCACATGCCTCAGG
Source organism: Sus scrofa (assembly GCF_054392235.1). NCBI lineage: Eukaryota > Metazoa > Chordata > Mammalia > Artiodactyla > Suidae > Sus > Sus scrofa. The sequence continues at coordinate 27,795,423 of NC_139389.1, read as the reverse complement.
TGTGGCAAAAAGGGGGGGGGGGGTGAGAACCTGAAATAAACATTGCAACTCTCATTTAAAAAAAAAAAAAAAAAAAAAAAAAAAAAAAAGAGGAGTTCCCGTCGTGGCGCAGTGGTTAACGAATCCGACTAGGAACCATGAGGTTGTGGGTTCGGTCCCTGCCCTTGCTCAGTGGGTTAAGGATCCAGCGTTGCCGTGAGCTGTGGTGTAGGTTGCAGATGCAGCTCGGATCCTGCGTTGCTGTGGTTCTGGCGTAGGCTGGTGGCTACAGCTCCGATTCGACCCCTAGCCTGGGAACCTCCATATGCCGCGTGAGCGGCCCAAGAAATAGCAAAAAGACAAAAAAAAAAAAAAAAAAAAAAAAGATTTCCCATGGTAGCTCAGTGAGTTAAGAGTTCCCATGGTGGCCAGTATCCATGAGGATGCTGGTTCCATCCCTGACCTCATTCAGTGAGTTAAGGATCTCGTGTTGGCGTGAACTGTGGTGTAGGTTGCAGATGCAGTTCAGATCTGGTACCCCTAGCCTGGGAACTTCCATATGCTGCAGGTGCGGCTCTAAAAAGATTTAAATAAATAAATAAAAGATTTCTTAAAATGTTCATAGTCACTTTATTTGTAACAGCCAAAAACGGAATACCCCCCAAATGTCCAAAAATTGTGATCCAACCTGCAGTGTAATCTGACTCAGCAATGAAAATGAAGGATTGTTCCCCTGTAACAAAAAGTGCAGATTGCTTTTATGCTTTAAATTTTATACACATTAAGAGTTTCTTGGTGATTGTTGCACGGCAGTGTGAATGTACTGAATGCCACTGAATGGTACACTTATAAATGGTTAAAATGGTATATTTTATGTTATGCACAATTTAAAACAAAACCAGAAAAAAAAAGATGAATCTTCAAATGCTCAGGCAACTGACAGGGTAGTCAAAGGCTACGACATCAGACACGAAAGCAAATTTTTAAAATCTTTTAAAAAGCATAATATTTAATTGATGAGAAGGATCTGGGCATAAAAACATTTATAATTCCACGGTGAAGAACAAGTTAAACTCTGAATTCCAAAGTCCATATGGACCAAAGCACTTCTCTCCATCAGCATAGGACAGAATCCTGGCTCTGGCAAGATTTAGTCCGATGAGATTCAAGGAAACGTCCGCCTCTCAAGCAGCAAAGGCCTCCTGGGACCGCTGGGGGCCAGACAGTGTGGAGAGCTCCTCCCGCCCCTGGGCAAGTTGCACAACTTGGACACCACCCTCACCCCCGCCCCTCAACCGTGACGGGTTCTTCCCCTTGCTGCTGTTTTGCTTGCTGTGGGCAGCTGGTTCCAGGAGGCTGGCCGGTGCGTAGGAGAGGCCCAGTGTGAGGCCTGCTGGCCGTGCCCGCAAAGCCCTTCCAAGCCAAACCCGCAGGGAGGCTTGCGTCTTGGTTAACTGAGGCGGGGTGCTCCAGGCCTGACCTTGCCCCATGTGGGCACCGAGTTCTGGGGGCGCCCAACTGTCATTCACCACCCCCACCACACCTTGCTCTAAACTGTGTTCCTTGTGAAGCCTTTTGTGACCACTTCCTGCAGCCCAACTACTGAGCTCTGGAGAGGGTGCCAAATCTGAGAAGATAAGGCCAGACACATGGGATAATTTCCTCAGAGACTGGTCACCTCTTATAAGTACATTACCCCAAGTCCTCTCCCCCGGCTTCAGTCTTAAACTTGACCCTTCCACCTAGTCCTATAGGATGGCGGGAGATGAACAGAGGGGGAAAAATATGTTTTATATCAAATTGATATTCGCAACCCCCCACTTACAGATTGACTTCTTGCTCTGTTCTAGGGATGCAAAGATGAATCAAATCCGATCTTAAAAGATCTGTCAGTCTGGTTAAAAAAAAAAACAACAAGAAAACACCAAACTGAAACAGAACAAAAACAGGAGTTCCCGCTGTGGTACAGCATTGAACTCTGTGTTGAACTTCAGGGTTGTCTCTGCGGAAGCACAGGTTCAATTAGCAGCCTGGCGCAGGGGGTAAATGATCTGGTGCTGCCCCAGCTGTGGTGTCGGTAACAGAAGCTGCCCAGATGCCTTGGCCTGGGAGCTTGCTTCCATATTTGTGCATTAAAATGTTAAAGATGCTATCACAGCAGAATGTGTAGGGTCAGGGCCTTTCTCAAGGAGGAAGCAAATTCTACATCCAGAAGTGCAGAAAGGCTTGAGAGGAAGTGGCTGAAATTCAATGTTGGAAGATAAGCAGGGTCTTGGGCAGACAAACCAGAGGAGGAAACAGGACTTCCAGGCAACTGGGTGGGCAGAGTAGGGGTTCTGGGAACCACAGGGAGATCTGTAAACCTGCCTGGGGGTGGGAAGGCATAGGCTGAATCAGAGCATATCAATGTTTATCCTTTTTTTTTTTTTTTTTTTTTTTTTTGGTCTTTTTGGGGCTGCACCCACAGCATATGGAAATTCCCAGGTTAGGGGTCAAATTGGAGCTGCAGCTGCCAGCCTACATCACAGCCACAGCAACGCCAGACGGGAACCCTGTCTTTAACCTACACCACAGCTCCCGGCAATGCTGGATCCTTTAACCCACTAATCGAGGCCAGATTTCAAGCCCACGTCCTCATGAATGCTAGTTGGATTCTTAACCTTCTGAGCCGCACCGGGAATTCTGGAGCGTATTAATTTTTAGCGTACTCATCTGTGCCCTTGTAGTCTGGGTATTTACTAACCTTATACTATTGACTCTCAGCTATATCCCCTCGGTTCCTGTGTTACAGATGAGAGAGGGAGTCTTAGAAGTTACATAATTTCCCTAAATTTGCGCTGCTGGTATGTTGTTGAGTCAGAGATGTCAATCCAGATTTTTCTAATTCCAAATCCTAGACAGGTCTCAGTTTTCCACAGGAGCCAGGCCAAGAAATTGACTGTGGTTTTAAAGGTAGTGGGATCCGGGGAGGCAAGTGTCTTGTTGAAGGATCTCAAGCAGGGCAGTAAAATGATGAGACCTGTGTTTACGAAGCAGCTGTGTGGAGGACAGATGGTGGGAGCTGCCAGGGGAAGTAGAGAAGTCCAGAGGAGGGTGGGTTTCTCCAAGCAACACCTGGAGAATGAGCAGAAGATGGGGCTTGAGGACGTGACTCAGAAAACCCAGCAGTCACGGGTTGGGTACTGGAGCCAGTCTGGGAGGCAGAGGAGAGGTGGCAGCTTCTGACAGGAGAGTGACAAGAGGAAGTGAAATCCAGGGTCATAGGCTGCTGAGATAAGGGCTGAAAAGTGTTGGTGGATTTTGCAATTAGGACGTGCCTGGTAGGCCCACCAGCAGGCACTTCTGGGAAGGCCAGTAGACAGATCAGATGGGTTGCTTGCCTGCCCAGCTGACTGAGTAGGGCACCAAGCCCAGCCCACCTCTGAGCACCTGCTGTGGGCATGGAGCACCTTGATAAAGCAGTGCTGAACACACTGCAGCCATCCCACTTAGGAAATGAAGGTCAGGGGAGTTCCCATCGTGGCGCAGTGGTTAATGAATCCGACTAGGAACCATGAGGTTGCAGGTTCGATCCCTGATCTTGCTCAGTGGGTTGGGGATCCAGCATTGCTATGAGCTGTGGTGTGGGTCGCAGATGCAGCTCGGATCCCATATTGCTGTGGCTCTGGCATAGGCCAGTGGCTACAGCTCCGATTCGACCCCTAGCCTGGGAACCTCCCTATGCTGCAGGAGCAGCCCAAGAAATGGCAAAAAGACAAAAAGACAAAAAAAAAAAAAAGAAAGAAATGAAGGTTCAGGGAGTTTCTTCATGGCTCAGTGGTTAACGAACCTGACTAGGATCCATGAGGATGCCAGTTTGACCCCTGGCCTCGCTTAGAGGGTTAAGGATCCAGTGTTGCTGTGGCTGTGGTGTAGGCTGGCAGCTGTAGCTCTGATTGGAGCCCTAGCCTGGGAACCTCCATGTGCCACGAGTATGGCCCTAAAAAGAAAAAAAAAAAAAAGAAGAAGAAATGAAGTTTCATTAGTCTTCATTCAGTCTGTAAAATGCCCCAGTTTTTCAGAGCATTATTCATCAGTTTATCTATTGGATTGTATTTCATCATAAATCTTATGTTTTTGGAGTTCCCGTCGTGGCTCAGTGGTTGACCAATCCAACTAGGAATCATGAGGTCACGAGTTCGATCCCTGGCCTTGTTCAGTGGGTCAAGGATCCGGCGTTGCCATGAGCTGTGGTGTAGATCCAGAGGTGGCTTGGATCTGACGTTGCTCTGGCTGTGGTATAGGCCAGCGACTGCAGTTTGGATTTGACCCCTAGCCTGGGAACCTCCACATGCCATGGGTGCGGCCCTAGAAAAGACAAAAGACAAAAGACAAAAGACAAAAAAAAAAAAAAAAAAAAGCCTGTTCTGCGGTGGAGGCCCTCAGTTTAGGCAGGCTGAATTTGAGGTGATGTAGGACATTGGGTCAGGGTGGCCATTGGGTCAAGGTTGGATACAGTGATGTGAAGAGCAAGGATTTAGAGAGCAGGAGTCATTACTCTGTAAACTTTGAGCCCAGATGAGATCCTGCAGGGAAACCAGAGTTTTCCTTCCTATTGTTCACTCCTCATTCCCCTTACTCACTCTTTCATTGTCCTAGAGTTAGTCCCACCCTCTCACCTTCTCACATGAACCTTGTGGGATCATCTTTTGAGGATGATCTATGAGAGATTGCCCTTTCCCACCATATTTTTCCCTCTCAGCAACCCATTCTCTGCACTAAAACTTCATCGCTCTTTCATCACCCAGTCCTGGGCAAGCCCCTTACGAAGTCTCAGGCTACTCGCATGACCAGCTTTTCCAATTGTGCTACAAGGAGGGGAGGTGGGCAGAGCATCGGGCATCCTGATTCTGGGCCAGGGACCCAGGGGCTTGGGAGAAGCTGATTCTCAGGCTGAAAGTCAGAGGCCAGCACCTTGTCATTATCCTAAGGAACATCATGGAGTCAATAAGCAGATGGGGAGCCAGGGAGGAGCTCACTGCAGTCCCAAAGAAAGATATGTGTTCATGGGAGGTCCCATCGTGGCTCAGCGGTTAACGAACCCGACTAGGAACCAAGAGGTTGCAGGTTCGATCCCTGGCCTCGCTCAGTGTGTTAAGGATCTGGCATTGCCGTGAGCTGTGGTGTAGGTTGCAGACACAGCTCAGATCCCCAGTTGCTGTGGCTGTGGTGTAGGCTGGTAGCTATAGCTTTGATTGCACCCCTAGCCTGGGAACTTCCATATGCCTTGGGTGCGGCCCTAAAAAGAAAAAAAAAAAAAAAGATATGCACTCATTATTGTTCTAAGAGTTATTTATTCAGCTGTGCCCATGGCACGTGGAAGTTCCTGGGTCAAGGACTAAACCTGAGCCATGGCAGTGACAATACCAAATCCTCAACTAATATTTATTAAACTCTGTGCCCGCACTGTGCTGAGTGTTCTAGGTACAGCGCCCTTCCCCGAGATTCTGATATTATCTCCTCCTTCTGTCTGGGGGATTTCATCCCTGAATCCCAAACCCTATTGTGTACCTCATGGTGCCCCAAAGGCTGGATTTGGGGTATGGAGTATTGGAAAGGGTAGGATGTAAGTATAAGAGTCCCATCCTCCCCCCAGTCAGGGACCAGGGCTAGAGAGTTCCCTATTGTCTTAAGACTCCCAAGGCTTCCCTTTAAGTAAAAAATAAATAAAGAAAAATGTATTCCAGGAGTTCCCCTCGTGGCTCAGTGGTTAACAAATCCGACTAGGAACCATAAGGTTGCGGGTTTGATCCCTGGCCTTGCTCGGTGGGTTAAGGCTCGGTGGGTTAAGCCTGGCATTGCTGTGGCTCTGGCGTAGGCTGGTGGCTACAGCTCCAATTAGACCCCTAGCCTGGGAACCTCCATATGCCATGGGTGCGGCCCTAGAAAAGACAGAAAAAGAAAAAAAGAAAAATGTATTCCTCTTTTTTAAGCTCCAGGGTCTGGGAAGTAAATGCCCTTTTCTGATACAGCCACCTCCTATCTCCTCCAGTAGCTACAGGAACTCTGACTTGGTCAAGGTCCCAAGAGAAATATATTTCTAACCTACATCATCTTTTTCTCACCTAGCAAATATCTGAGGGTCTCGTAAGTGCTGCCCATGGTGCTATTGCCAGTAATAAGCATTATAATAGCAGACATCAGTTCTTTAATTCTTTTTTTTTTTTTTTTTTTTTTTTTTTAGCTCCTGTAGGATACCAGCTGCATCTGCGACCTACATCACAGCTCAAGGCAACACCAGATCCTTAACCCACCCAGGGAGGCCAGGGATTGAACCTGAATCCTCATGGATACCAGCTGGGTTTGTTACTGCCAAGCCACAATGGGAACTCCAGTCCTTGAATTCTTATTGGCAGGCATGACAGTAACACTGGCATGCATGATCTCATTTGCTCTGTACGTGTAAGGTAACGACTATTATTTCTGATTCCAGTTGAGGAACGTGAGGCTTAGGGAGGTTAGGTTACCTTAGCTATGGGCAATACAGTCAGAAGTGGCATTTAGATGGAAATCCTGTGAAATCAGATTGTTATGATCATTATACAACTGCACATAGATGTGATAAATTCATTGGAGTAACAAAAAATAAAAAAATAAAAATAAAAATATGTGATAAAAAACAACAACAACAGACGATTAATAAGAACCTACTGTAGAGCACAAGAAAATCTATTCAATAGTTTGTAATAACCTACATGGGGAAAAAGAATGGATATATGTATATGTATGACTGATTCACTTTGCTGTACACCTGAAACTAACACAACATTGTAAGTCAACTATACTCCCATTAAAAAAAAAGTGTTTTCTGTTACCAAAGTTAAAAATCTTAAAAAAAAATAAATAAATAAAGTCAGGGAAAGACAAAAAAAAAAAGAAGTGGCCTTTAGGTCTGAGGTTTAAACATGCTGCTGTGAAAGGCACAAGGTAAACAGATAACTCTGTGTGGGGACAAGTGGTTACTGCTTAATGTGGTGATCATTTCCTAATGTATGCAAATGTCAAATCGCCGAGTTGTACTCTCGAAACTAATGTAATATTGTACTTCAACTATATTTTAGTTAAAAAAATAAAAAGTAAGCCAAATAAACATGATGCTGGGCACAGGGTATCTTGCCTTCAGGAGAGCTCAGTGTGGTCCATACCTTAAATATGGCATGAGCAGTGCATGCTGGGAGCATAGGAGGGAGCCACTTGCTGCAGGGGATGGAGGGTGGGGTACAGCATGACTTTGCTGGGGATGTGCATGACAGAGAAGATATATCTTGGAGAATGAGTGAGAGTTTATCAGTTGAGGAAGGGAATTCCAGGCATCTTGGGAAGTGTTGGGAGTGGAGGTAGCGAAGGCTACATTGGAGTTCTGGGATTTTGGCATTTCAGAGTCACACACCCTCCAGACCCCAGTGTCCAGAGAGTGGCTTGGGAACCAGAGCACCTGGGGACACTGGTGATACAAATCTGACAGCCAGGACTTGCTTCTCAGCACACTTGAGCCTCTCAGTTCCAGCAAAAGCAAGCTAGAAAAGAGCAGAGCTACAGATGGAGAGACGTGAAAAGAGTACTCCTTCCTGAAAGGGCCCTCTCTACTCTCTCAGGAAATACCTGGAAGCTGGGGTGGGGCCCAGGTCTACCGCCGCTGCCTATGATAGCAGGGGTAGGTGGGGACTGAGCAGCGGGGGAAGGTGCAGGGGCGGAGGGCACTGTGGGGACGCAGGGCGGGGCGGGGGGGGGGGGAAGCACCCCATTGCATTGTCTGTGTCCTTTGTGAGCACAGTTCCATCCTGACCAGCCTAGCCACTGGGCTCGCCTTCTCTCTCACATATTTGGTCAATCCATTCCCCAGTTGGTGTTCAAGGTCCAACCAAGGGCACTCTGGGTGGGGCAACAGTCACCACGGCACACAGTGTGAATGGTGGCTGGTTGGCAGCCCCTGCCCTGGTGTGGCGGATGCCTGTCAGTGTGCCAGCACTGGAGGTGACAAGTTCCCCTGGCCTGGGAGTCTCCAGGTCTCCTTTGCCACCACTGCTCCTTGTCGCACTGGCCCCTCAATGTGTGCGCCTCTCTGCAAAGCCCCTAGAAGGGTGATTACCCCAACAGGCAGAGCCCTGAACCCAGATGCCGCTGAACCCTGAGTCCTTGGGTTCTCAAGCCCCGTGATCCCAGTGGGATGGAACTGCTTAGAGCCAGCAGTCCACTGAGCAGAGTCCTCCTGTCTGGTGGGGCACCAGGCACATGCTAGGTCTCACGTGAGCAGCCCCGGTGACCCAGGGGAAGGATAGGGGAGTCAGGCTGGTCTGTCAGTGGCCCAGAGCCTCCTGGTTCTTTCAGGCCCTTTCAGAGCCTCCCGGCTGGGTTCTGAGCGCTCCACCCCACCCCTGTCTGGATCCTCTGTGGTCTCCTGGCCTCTGCAGTGGTCTTTGTGCAGCTGCAGGCACCTTCCTCTGGAAGAAGCGGCAGAAGGGCAGGGCAGCAGATATGCTCAGAATTTTGGAGCTGAAAGCGACCTTAAGGATCCTCTGGCATCCCCTTTCTGGAAAGCTGGTACTGCACATCAGAGATTTAGAAGGGAGCAACCAAGGAGGAATATGAAAAAAAATGAAGAAGTGGGTTAGGATTTCCGTTTCTGCTCTGGCCTTTGGTCTGCGTTGTCTTTTTCCCAACACACACAATCACACATTTCTGTTTTCCATGAAAAGTTTTACTTTTTTTTTTTTTTTTTTTTTTGCGTGTGTGTTTTTTAGGGCTGCACCCGCAGCATATGGAGTTTCTCAGGCCAGCGGTCTAATCAGAGCTACAGCTGCCGGCCTACGCCACAGCCACACCAATGCCAGATCTGAGCTGCATCTGCAATCTACACCACAGCTCATGGCAACACCAGATCCTTAACCCCACTGAACGAGGCCATGGATCAACACATTCTCAGGGACACTATGTCAGGTTCTTAACCCCATGAGCCACAGTGGAAACTCTCTCGTCATATATATCTTAATCAAACTTGAGGGGAAACTCTGCAGGAAGGCTGCTTGGAGGCGGGGGCTGGGGGCGAGAGCCAAGGCCTGTTGCAGCCTCTCACTGGATCCCTTCTCTCCCCCCCGCCCCCATTACTTTTCACAGATGTGCCAAGGAGAGGGAGCTATATTCCTGTGTCAAGTAGGAGGAGAAAGTAGACAGGAGGGGGTATGGGAGAGGGGCGGTGCTTTTAGGTCTGGACTGGGCTGGAAGGAACTTTAGGGCTCATTTAGTCCAAGTCCTCTTTCCTCTTTTTTTTTTTTTTTTTTTTTTTTTTGGCTTTTCTAGGGCTGCACCCTTGGCAAGGAGGTTCCCAGGCTAGGGGTTGAATCAGAGCTGTAGCCGTCTGCCTATGCCACAGCCACAGCAATGCAGGGTGTCTGCAATATACACCACAGCTCATGGCAATGCTGGATTCTTAACCCATTGAGCTGGGCCAGAGATCGAACCTGCAACCTCATGGTTCCTAGTCAGATTCGTTAACCACTGCGCCACGACGGGAACGCCTCCAATTCTTCTTTATTAGGTGAGGAAACCAAGGCAGAGAAAGGGAGGCACCAGCAGCTGGGGAGTCAGAGCTGGGGACCAGGACTCTGGTTTGCACCCCCTGGGTTTCTCCCTGACCTCTTCTCCTGGCTTCCCCTCGCCCTCGCCCTCGCCCTCATCTGTCTCCCTGCAGACTGCAAGCAGGGAGCTGACTCCTAAGTTTGAGGTCATAATATCTGGATTTGGGAAAAGCAGATTTCAGTTTGCAGACCTCGCAGGAGAGATCATCGTAGGGTCAGTTGTTGAAACGAGGGCGGTTGGTTTACGGTGAGCAGGGGAATATGTGTAAATTGAGATTAAGGGAAATAGTCCCCCAAACTGAGCAAAGCCTGACACTTCTCTCCTCAACCCTCCATTCTGTCCCTTTCTTCTGCCTTCAGACTGACAGAAGCCAGAATTCAAATTCAATGTTTTGGGGAGTTCCCATGGTGGTTCAGCGGTAATGAACCTGACTAATATCTATGAGGTTGTGGGTTCGATCCCTGGCCTCGCTCAGTGGGCTAAGCATCTGGCGTTGCCATGAACTGCGGTGTAGGCTGAAGACCTGGCTCAGATCTGGCGTTGCTGTGACTGGCGTAGGCCAGCAGCTATAGCTCCAATTGGATCCCTAGCCTGGAAACCTCCATAAGCCGTGGGTACTGCCCTAAGAAGAAAAAAAAAGTGGTTTGCTACCCTGGTCTAGAGCAAGCCTCCATTTTCCCCAGGAGTCATTTCAGCTGGTTTTCCCTACCAAACAGCAAGGGGATGGCCGGGCTGACAGCAGCAAAGTCACTGTCACCTCTTTGCAGCCTTGCCAGGCCAGCTGCATCTGGCAGGGAGCGGCAGCTCTCACCTGCCCTCCCTGGGTCATGCTCTACAGCCAGATACTTGGCATTTGTCTTTGTGTAGGGCCTCAATATTGTACTCTAATAAGGGTACATGTGGGAGTTCCCTGGTGGCTCAGCAGTTGAGGATCTGGCATTGTCACTGCTCTGGCATGGATCTCTGCTCTGGCGCAGGTTCAATTCCTGGCCTGGGAACTTCTGTACGCCGCAGGCGTGACTGGAAAAATACAGGTGGGGTGGGGTGAGGAGTGTATGTGGAGAGTCTGCAAACCCAGGCCTAAATTGGTTTGGGGGACTTGAAGTTTTTAGTGACTCCCTACCCAAAAGAGTGGAGAAGCCAGGTCTGATGACTTAACCCCACTTGCAGTCTGCTCTGGGCCTGCAGAGACCTGGCCTCTGCAGAAGTGAAGCTGCCTACACTTCAGGCCTAACAGGAGGGTGGGGAGGAGAGGGGAATAGGCTCAGCCCTGCCATGCCAAGCACCCCCAGGCTGACTAGGACTCCAGACAAATTTAGCTTGTCCTTAAGGTTCTGGGTCAGACCCCAGGCAAGCACAGAACTGATCTGGCTCAGATGTCTGGCTACAAGCTATCCAGGAACCCAGGCATCCAGCCCTCCCCAGCCCTCCCCAGGCTTTCCCTCTGGAATAGGAAGGACACTTGCTTAAACCAGAAACATACCATCTAGAGCAGCTATTTATGGTGATCTAAAAAACACAGGGTGCTATTTAGTCGGGGGTGGGTGGGAAGGGAGAAGGTGTTTAGGGTCCGCGGGAAAGTCAGGGGCACAGGGGCTCTCTGGACCACATGGGGAGAGGGGTTTCTGGGAGGCCAGAGGGCCAGGAGCCAAGGAGCTCAGCAGTAGATTCCCTAGGCCCGCCCCTCCCCCTCCTCAGGGAGGCCGTCTTCTTGGCAGACAGCAGATAGATGCATGACAAAGGGGCCATGATGGCTCTGTCCTGGGGGTTGGGGAGATGGCTAGGGAGGGGCCCCTCCTGGTCTGAAGCACATCTTTCCACCCCCACCAGGCCCCTTAATCTATCTGCTTTTGGGGCAGTTAGTAGTTTAGAGTTGAAATAGCTCCAGCCCTGCTGCCCTATAAATCTTTCAACAGACCTATGGGAAGTATTGAAATGCATGCACGCAATTAGTCACCCCAAACGCACAGGCCGATGGGCACTGGAAGAGATTCAGAGGAGAAAAAGCAAAACAAAACAACACGGACACACAAAAACCCAACAGACTCAAAGGACTCCTGGTGGAGCTAACTGGTCACAGTCTGGAGGATGCCAGCCCCTCAAGACAGATGCCGAGCCACTGACCCTAGCAAACAACCTCAGACCCAGCCAAGATGAAGAGGTGTCTAGGTCCGCAGAGGTCTGTGTCCCAGTCTCAGGAGTCTGGCCTCCAAACTGTAGGAAGCTCTGATCCATGGCTTCTCTGGAGAGCCCCCCTCACTCAGGTTCACCTGGGGCCTTCGTTTAGGGCAAGTTGGGGGAGCAGACAGACAAACATCATCCCCAGCAGACAGCCAGTCTGAAAGCTATTCTCTTGCAAACAGAATCAAGCACTAGGCCAGCAGCCTGAGCCTCAGGACAGACCCAGAAAAATAGACCCTGTGGGAGAGCTTAGGGCAGGATTCCTGCACCCCCTCCCCAATCGCAGTTCACCCCCTTCTGCATCTTTTCGCTAGCCCCCCAAACAAAGGCCTGGACGCCTCAGTCCTCTAGAGGGGGGACAGGATACCTAGGTCCCAGTGGGGGGCCCTGTCTGAGGCTCAGTCTTTGAGGGGATGGGGGTGTTGTTGCTGGAGCTCTTTTAGCTGCTCTGAAGGGGATTCTGTGTGAGGGGATTGGGGCTGGGGGGTTGGGGGGCAGGAAGCTGTCCCCAGGGGAGCCATCCAGGCCCATTCAAGGGTTGAGCACTTGTTTAGGGTTAGAGCTGCCCCCTCTGGGGACCAGGATTGTCCAGCCAAGGCCATTGTCCGGCCCCCTTCCCCCAGTCCCTCCCAAGCCTCTTTGAACCTGAAGTCAGATATTTTTCTCTCCCCCCCCCTCCCTCCTTGGCTTTCCCCACCCAGGGCCTAGGGGTGGAGGCCCAGATTGGGAGGTGGGGGAGGGAGAACAGTCAACTATGGGGCTAGATATTTGGGTCCCTGAAGGGGGGCTGGGGGACAAGGAACCTGATGTGCGCGGGGACCCACAGCGGGGGACCTGCGAGCGGGTGTCCGATTGATTCCTCTGCCTGCACAAAGATTGGGAGACTCAGGCCCAGTCCATCGAGCTTGATCCCTGGAAGGGAAAATGGGGGTTCCATCCCTGGGTCTGGTGGAAGGGAGGCCCCGGAACCCGGAAAACTGTACGGAATGGAAGCCCGTGTGGCAGTCTGCCCCTGGTGAGGGGTGGAATCTAATAGGCTGGGCGGATGGTTGCTGGGCATCGCAGCTTTGGGGTGCCGGAATCTGGCCAGTAATCTAGTTGGGAATGCCTAGGTTCCCGGACTGGGGGTGAAGGCAGAGAGCAGGAATTGAGGAGTAGCTCCGGCAGGACTTAGCACAGACACCAGACCTGTGTGAGGACCTGAGAGGGTCGCTGGGGTCCCTTGAGGAGACAGTGCCAGGGTCTTCGAAGAGGGGTCCAACACCTGGCTCCCCGACAGCCCCAATGTGCACAGAGCAGTGGAAAGGGCCGGGCGGCCTGTTGGGAGTTGGAGGTGAAGGCCGCATGGGGGACCTGCACCAAGGGCCTGGGGACCGCAGAGGCGCCCGGGCGGACCTCTCCGACTTTCGCCCTCCAGACACCACCGCCACCAGCCAGCAAACACCCTCCGCCTCAGTTTCTCCCACCCCCACCGACCCCTCCCCCACCCATCCAGGGGGCGGGGCCAGAGGTCAAGGCTAGTGGGTGGGATTGGGGAGGGAGAGAGGTGTCGAGCAGTCCCCTTGGAGAGCCCTGGTTTTACTGGGCCCCCGGCTTGGGGCGCCTTCCTTCCCCATGGCGGGACACCTGGCTTCCGACTTCGCCTTCTCGCCCCCGCCGGGCGGTGGAGGCGATGGGCCGGGAGGGCCGGAGCCGGGCTGGGTTGATCCTCGGACCTGGCTGAGCTTCCAAGGGCCTCCCGGTGGGTCAGGAATCGGGCCGGGGGTTGGGCCGGGCGCCGAGATGTGGGGGCTTCCCGCGTGCCCCCCGCCCTATGACTTCTGCGGAGGGATGGCCTACTGCGCACCTCAGGTCGGAGTGGGGCTGGTGCCCCAGGGCGGCCTGGAGACCCCTCAGCCCGAAGGCGAGGCGGGGGCCGGGGTGGAGAGCAACTCCGAGGGGGCCTCCCCCGAGCCCTGTGCCGCCCCCGCTGGCGCCGCGAAGCTGGACAAGGAGAAGCTGGAGCCGAACCCCGAGGAGGCGAGTGAGCTGCCGGGAGCTGGGGGAGGCGATCGCGCTGGCCGGGGGCGGCCACGCGAGGGGAGGTGGTCGCCTGCGGCGGCCCGGGCAGGGAGGGGTGTGTGGCGGCTGCGGGCCGCCGGGAGCGGGGACCAGGTGGGAACTAGGCGCCGAATTTAGAGAGAACCGCAGGTGAGGGCAGGGGCGGCCTGGGGCGGTCGGAAGCCGACCTCGCTTCCCCCTTCGGCCCTTGTCAAGTAGGTCCTTCCACTTCCTAGGGCTGACCTGGGTCGGGTCATTCATTACCAGCCCAGCACCAGACCCGGCTTGGGATTTGGGCCCCTTCTTCTACCCAGCTCCCTTCTGGAACATTTGAGCCTTATCAGACCCAGGATCTCGGCCTTAGGGTTAAGTGTGGCCTGAGGGTGAAAACAGTCCTTATCCCAGGGTTATTGTTCCTAAAAGTCTAGGGTGGGACTGGTTTCTGATAGAAACTCCTGTTTGGGCGGTGTGGATGTGTGGAGTTTGGGTTTACCTTCCACCAACAAGTTGAAAGCGTGCCTTCCCTTGACCTCTGCCTTGAACCCAGTGAGTCCGGCAGATGGCACAGCCTGGCACCCTCTTGTAGAGAGCTGGAAGTACCCGTTACAGCTATAATAATCTAAGTAGTGAAGGGGGGAGGGAAGAAGTCATCTCAGGCCACTCTCCAATGGTAGCATTTGCTAAGGAATTGAAGACTTCCGCATCCAGCCCTGCTGGGGACTGACTCTTAAGGATGTATCTTCTAGGCCGCTGAAGAGACAAGTGCAAGCAATTAGAGATCAAATACTAAGCCCTTAGACCTCACCCAAGGAGGTGTGAGTGGTTTCAGCTGGCCCCGAAGCCCTAGATTCTTTGCAGGCGGTGACTGCTGAGCCTTGAATAATAATGGCTGCCAATTGTGGTCCATTTCCTAAGTGCCTGGCTGTGGGCTCAGTTTCGACATCATTATCTCATTAACCCAGCACAAAATCTCCTAGGGAGGTATTATTAGCCTATTTCATGGGTCTTAACTGCTGAATGATGAAGCTAGGTTTCCTTTCTTTCAAAGCGCTAAAATGTGATTTGGAAAAGAAGCGATGCGGGCAGCTGAGGATGTTTCTAGGTTTGCGACATTGGTTGGATGTTCATAGGTTTGCGACATTGGTTGAGCAGAAGTTGGGGATGGAAGTTAGCCTGTTTGATGTGATTGATGACCTTTGAGTTACTTCCTGGAAGCTTCCAGGACTGCTCTTCTGTCCTCTGGCCACTGGCCTTCATTGGAGAGCCTCAGGGCTCCATCTGTCCACATCTGCTCTATCCTTCCTTCCTCTCATCCACCCTCAAGGTTCAAAAATCTTGCAGACGTGACCGTTGCATTTTCTGTCTCCTGCCAGGATGGCTCCCTGCACTGTCCTACCCTGTCCATCACCCAGTAGCTCAAGGCCCAAACCAGACACACATTCCTTTCACATCCTTCCATCCAATCCTTTGGAAACTCGGCTGTCTTAGAAACACATCCTGAGTCAATCACTTAGAGCCATCCTGGTGCCACCACTGTCATCTATGCTGGGATTACTGCAGTTGTCTCCTCAGTCTAAGGTCAATACACTAAATGGAGTGAACATTTTATTTATTTTTTGGCCGCATCTGCGGCACGTGGAAGTTCCCCGGTCTGGGATCCATCTGGCACCGCAGTTGCAACCAGCGCCACAGCTGCTGCAACACCAGATTCTTAACCCGCTGCATCAGAGGGGAACTTCCTGGAGAGAATACTTTAAAACGTGAAAGTCAGGAGTTCCCTTGTGGCGCGGGCACAGTGAGTTAAGGATCCAGCGTTGTCACTGTAAGCAGCTCGGGTCGCTGCTGTGGCATGGGAGGGGGTTTGATCCCAGGCCTGGGAACTTCCACATGCCCTGGATGTGGCCAAAAAATAAAACCCCAAGCAAACACATAAAAAGCGAGAGTCAAGTCATTTCACTGCACAAAGCCCTTCGGTGCCTTTGCATTTCTGTAAGTAAACC
The DNA here is from genome assembly GCF_054392235.1 of Sus scrofa. NCBI lineage: Eukaryota > Metazoa > Chordata > Mammalia > Artiodactyla > Suidae > Sus > Sus scrofa. The sequence continues at coordinate 27,779,608 of NC_139389.1, read as the reverse complement.
AGAGTCACGGCAGTGGCTCCAGAATCTGTCCTGCTCACCTTTCTGACCTCATCAGTTCCTCCTGTCCCTTTCCTCAGTCTTCTCCCGGTGCTCTGGCAGTGCTGGCTTTGCTGCAGGCTTTGCCTCTTGCCTCGCTGCTGGCCTTGCTCCCAGGGCCTGCCCACCTCAGGCCTTCCACTTGGCTACTTCTTTTACTCAAACATCACCTCCGACTATCTTATTTAAAATTGTCACCTTCCCTGTAACCCCCTACCCTGCTTTACCTTTTTCCATAGCACTTCTAACATCTGGGATAATAATTATTTCATCACAGTGAAAACTCTGTGGGGCCAGGGTTTTTGTCTATCTTGGTGTGGTCACTGGCTTACAGAAGGTACTCAATAAATCTGTTGAATTACTCAATGAGGATGCTTTTATGTTGCAAAAAGATAAAAATAAGGGATAATCAGATTTTTTAATCATTCCTGTGGAATGCAGAAGTTCCTGGGCCAGGGATCAAACCTATGCCACAGCAGTGATGCCGGATCCTTAACCTGCTGAGCAACCAGGGAGCTCCCCAGATTTTTTAAGTTGAATGCTATATACAGAGCGGAGTTCCTGTCGTGGCTCAGTGGTTAACGAATCTGACTAGGAACTATGAGGTTTCGGGTTCGATCCCTGGCCTTGCTCAGTGGGTTAAGGATCTGGCATTGCCATGAGCTGTGGCGTAGGTTGCAGATGCGGCTCAGTTCCTGCGTTGCTGTGGCTCTGGCATAGGCTGGTGGCTACAGCTCTGATTCGACCCCTAGCCTGGGAACCTCCATATGCTGTGGGAGCGGCCCTAGAAAAGGCAAAAAGACAAAAAAAAAGAAAAGTGCTATATACAGAGCACTTTATTCATACATGCTTTGTTTTTTGTTTGTGAATGTGCATGCCTTGTCCCATAGTTTGTGGGACCCTCAAAACAAGCTAGAGAGAGTGTATTTGGAAAGAGAATCAGAGGGAGTTCCCATTATGGCTCAGCAGTAACAAACCCGACTAGTATCCATGAGAACTTGGGTTTGATCCCTGGCCCCGCTCAGTGGGTTAAGGATCTGGCATTGCTGTGGCTGTGTTTTGGGGCTGGCAGCTGCAGCTCTGATTTGACCCCTAGCCTGGGAACTTCCATATGCTGCAGGTGCGGCCCTAAAAAGCAAAAAGAAGAAAAAGAAAAAAGAGAATCAGAGAGGTGCTCTCTATTTCTCTAGTCTCAAAACTTCCTCAAACTGGTAGGTAATACTAAAGTCAAAACGCTTTTGTGAGTATTAAAGAACTAAAGGGCAGGAGCCTTTTTAATGACCTGACAGGTGTTCTCACTGAGGCTGGGGCCTCTTTCCACTGAATGGTCTTCTGCATTTGATAGGTGTGTCACTTTCTGGAGTAAATGACCTTCAAATAAAGGTTATTTCTGGTTGTTAGGTGGGTAGCCTACAGATACCCCCACAGACCATTTACTCCTTGGGGCCTAAGTGGAAAGGGGGTGGGGTGGGTAAGTGGTACGTTTATGTTCCTACATGTCCTCTGCCTTTTTAAATGCAGTCCCAGGACATCAAAGCGCTTCAGAAAGATCTCGAACAATTTGCCAAGCTCCTAAAGCAGAAGAGGATCACCCTGGGATATACCCAGGCCGATGTGGGGCTCACTTTGGGGGTTCTCTTTGGTGAGTCTTCCTCAGTATGTTCTGACCCACAGAACACAGGGCCACACGTGTCCCCAGAAGGAACATCCCCAAATGTGGGCCTTTCCTCCCCACCAAGGGAGTGAGGGGAGGGGGTTTCCACCCTCTTTATGGGTGAGGGCAGGGGGGAGAAAGATACCGTACTTTGCTTTGGTGCTTGGCCTTGCGTTCTCTGGGAGGAGTTCCTGCCATGGGGTCCCAGGGAGGGCGGAAGAGGTGGCAGGGCTTGAGTCTTGGGGTGCGGAGGGCCCTGCCTGCTGCCTCACCTTGCTTCTTTCCACCCACCTCCCCAGGGAAGGTGTTCAGCCAAACGACCATCTGCCGTTTTGAGGCTTTGCAGCTCAGTTTCAAGAACATGTGTAAGCTGCGGCCCCTGCTGCAGAAGTGGGTGGAGGAAGCTGACAACAACGAGAATCTGCAGGAGGTGAGGGTGGGAGGGGTGCACAGGGGCCGCCCCATCTCAGCCCAGTCTCAGCCCAATTGCCACTGCTTTTGTCCCTGGCTGGCAGCTCTTCCTTTTGGAGGCAGTGGTCCTCGGTGGGATGGGGTGTAATTCCTCAGTTCTGTTGGAAGAAGGTCCAGCCTGGGGCACTGGTCTAAACCTACCCTTCCAAGATCTTTCTTTCCATTTATTTATTTATTTTTTGTCTTTTTCTAGGGCCACACCCGCAGCAAATGGAGGTTCCCAGGCTAGGGGTCCAATCGGAGCTATAGCTGCCAGCCTACGCCAGAGCCACACACAGCCACGTGGGATCTGAGCCACATCTGTGACCTACGCCACAGCTCATGGCAACGCTGGATCCTTAACCCACTGAGCAAGGCCAGGGATCAAACCTGCAACCTCATGGTTTTTAGTCAGATTTGTTAATCACTGAGTCACGACAGGACCTCCCAGGATCTTTCCTTTTTGTAACCTGGCCCTGGTGACACATCCAGCCAGTGCTCCTGAGCAGTTTGCTCTTAAGTCACTGACCCTGGGGTGCCCTTGCTCAGCAGGTTTGAGGCTTGCCCTTCCCATTTCCTCCCTTAAATTTCTCTCCCCATCTGCCCAGATATGCAAGGCAGAGACCCTCGTGCAGGCCCGGAAGAGAAAGCGGACAAGTATCGAGAACCGAGTGAGAGGCAACCTGGAGAGCATGTTCCTGCAGTGCCCAAAGCCCACTCTGCAGCAGATCAGCCACATCGCCCAGCAGCTCGGGCTAGAGAAGGATGTGAGTGCCTCTCCCCATCCCCGTGGGCTCCAACTCCTCCCCGCCACCCCTCCCAGAGCTTATGATCCAATGTCCCTCTCCCCTGAATCCTGCTCTCAGGTGGTCCGCGTGTGGTTCTGCAACCGTCGCCAGAAGGGCAAACGATCAAGCAGTGACTATTCGCAACGAGAGGATTTTGAGGCTGCTGGGTCTCCTTTCCCAGGGGGACCAGTATCCTTTCCTCTGGCGCCAGGGCCCCATTTTGGTACCCCAGGCTATGGGGGCCCTCACTTCACCACCCTGTACTCCTCGGTCCCATTCCCTGAGGGTGAGGCCTTTCCCTCGGTGTCTGTCACCCCTCTGGGCTCCCCCATGCATTCAAACTGAGGTGCCTGCCCTTCCCAGGAGTGGGGGGGGTGAGGAAGGGGTGAGCTAGGGAGAGAAGCCTGGGGTTTGTACCAGGGCTTTGGGATTAAGTTCTTCATTCACTAAGAAAGGAATTGGGAACACAAAGGGTGTGGGGGCAGGGAGTCTAGGGGAACTGGTTGGAGGGAAGGTGAAGTTCAATGATGCTCTTGATTTTAATCCCCACATCACTCATCACTTTGTTCTTAAATAAAGAAGCCTGGGACCCAGTAGGTGGATACTTTTGTTTTTGGTTTATCCTCCTTTAGTTACTGAAGCGTGGATGGGGATGTCTAATAGCAGATATTAACAGCTCTCAGATCTGAATGGCCCTGAAACCAAGGTGCCATTTATTTATTTATTTGCTTTTTAGGGCTGCACTTGGGGCATATGGAAGTTCCCAGGCTAGGGGTCCAGTTGGAGCTATAGCTGCCAGCCTACGCCACAGCCACAGCCACTTGAGATCCAAGCCGCATCTTCGACACCACAGCTCTTGGCAACACGGGATCCTTAACCCACTGAGCAAGGCCAGGGATTGAACCCGAAACCTCATGGTACCTAGTCTGATTCGTTGCCGCTGTGCCATGACGGGAACTCTCCAAGGTGCCATTTAAACTGCTCAGAGTCACAGTGTCAGAGGGAGATCTGGGATTGGATCCCAAGTTTATAGGTGTGAGCTCACTCTTAGAAGCCCGATACCTGGGGTCCTGGGGAAACTGGAGGTGAAGGCCATATTTTTACCTAAAGATGTAGTTTTCTACATAGTCCCTTCCCTATTAGGAGCTGGCTTTTTGCTTTCCCCCACTCTACTTTGGAATTTAGTAGCTTTGTGCTAAGAAATCTAGTCTTTTTTTTTTTTTTTTGTCTTTTTGCCATTTCTTGGGCTGCTCCCACAGCATATGGAGGTTCCCAGGCTAGGGGTCCAGTTAGAGCTACAGCTGCCAGACTACCCCAGAGCCACAGCAATGCAGGAACCAAGCTGCATCTGCAACCTACACCACAGCTCATGGCAACGCCATATCCCCAACCCACTGAGCAAGGCCAGGGATCGAACTCACGACCCCATGGTTCCTAGTCGGGTTTGTTAACCACTGAGCCACGACGGGAACTCCAAGGAATCTAGTCTTTTATGTACTTAGTTCTTTTGCATATCACCTCAACCAGAAACTCCATCTTGTGTTTTTTTTTCTTTTGGTTGTCCCTGAAGCACGTGGAAATTCCTGGGCCAGAGACTGAACCCTTGCCACCCCTGTAACCCTTGCCACAGCAGTGACAACACTGGAGCCTTAACTTGCTGAGCCACCAGAGAACTCCCGCCTGTGCTTTTTTGCTACTGGGGTCCATTTGGTTTCTACTTAAGGTTTTTGCCTCCCCTATCTGTGAGTGACCCACTAACCCCCCGTGTTTTAGTCCTGGCTCTGATACTATCTAATCGGAGAGCCCTTGCTCTGGAGCCTTTCCTTGGTGTGTAAAAAACTTAGGTTGGTAAGTCTAAGTAGGATAGGAAGTGGATATGGACATGCAGATTGCAATAGACTAGGTCAAGACAGGGCTTTCCTAATAAGAATTATAGAAACTCTGCTTTAACAGTATCTTGGCTTGGTTAAGACTCAGAAGAGATCAGTGTAGCCAGGTAGGTTAGGCTGATAGACTTGACCAGGTCAGTATCTGCTCCAGCTGGTGTCCCAGGTTTTTTTCTTCCTGGTAGTACCGGCGAAACTTGTAAAAAAGTTCTGCCGTTCATGAACTTGACCAAATCCCAGCTACCTTAGTTTAATGGTAGTGTATCTGTTTTCTTTATTGTCTTTTTAAGGCTACAGCTGTGGTATATGGAAGTTCCCAGGCTAGGGGTCAAATCTGAGCTGTGGCTGCTGACCTACACCACAGCCACAGCAACTTGGGATCTGAGCCACATCTGCCACCCATACCACCGGATGTAGCTCCTGGTAACACTAGATCCTTAACCCACTGAGCAAGGCCAGGGATCAAACCTCCTGGATACTAGCGGGGTTTGTTACTGCTGAGCCACAATGGGAACACCTATTTTCTTTTAAACTAGAAACTAGGAGTTCTCGTCGTGGCGCAGTGGTTAACGAATCCGACTAGGAACCATGAGGTTGCGGGTTCGGTCCCTGCCCTTGCTCAGTGGGTTAACGATCCGGCGTTGCTGTGAGCTGTGGTGTAGGTTGCAGACGCAGCTCGGATCCCGCGTTGCTGTGGCTCTGGCGTAGGCCAGTGGCTACAGCTCCGATTCGACCCCTAGCCTGGGAACCTCCATATGCCGCGAGAGCGGCCCAAGAAATAGCAACAACAACAACAACAACAACAACAAAAAAGAAACTAATTACCCGGATTCCTTTTTTCTGTCTTCCCACCTCCAGTTTATCCCGTATGTTTGCACCATTTCAATAAGCAGGTTTGTATTTCTCTGATTTGTCTGCTCACTCTCTTCCCTTAAGAATCTGAATAGTTTTTTGGAGTTCCCCTCGTGGCACAGTGGTTAATGAATCCGACTAGGAACCATGGGGTTGTGGGTTCAATCCCTGGCCTCGCTCAGTGGGTTAATGATCCGGCGTTGCCGTGAGCTGTGGTGTAGGTTGCAGACGCGGCTCGGATCCCACGTTGCTGTGGCTGTGGTGTAGGCCAGCGGCTACAGCTCCGATTCAACTCCTAGCCTGGGAACCTCCATATGCTGTGGGAGTGGCCCTAGAAAAGACAAAAAAAAAAAAAGCAAAGAATCTGAATTAGTTTTCCAGACTTTACCAAGTCCATTCTCCCAAGAACTAGAAAACAAGGGGTATCAGACCCACAAAAAGAGCAAGCACCTTGGAGTGTATGAAGCTGCTCATTCTTTATTCGGAAATGGAAGCAAAGCTCTGAAAAGTCAGGTCACAGTCATGGTCAGTGGCAGGACTATCCACAAGGTAAGGAAGGCTAGGTGCTGCCATTAAGATCTTGCTTGCTCAAGTCTGGGGCTGCCACCCTCCCAGGCAGGCCCTCTGCAGTCGAATGCTCCTGACCACACATTCTAGTGTCCATGACAAGGACCCACAACAGCTTATAACAGTGGGGATTTCCAGCTCACTGGCAACTTCCTGGAGGCAGCAGTATCTTTGGCAGGAAACCATCTCTTCTGTCACCTTGGCTACAAGGGCCTTGAATTGATAATCCATAGCAATGGACCCTTCCTCTGTACTCATCCCCCCACCACCCCAGGGGAAGGCAAGGGAAGAAGAAGGCATCTCTTAGGACTCCCTGTCCCCCCATGGCCTGGAGGTGCCGGCTCTGTCCTCTGGTGTTGGTGGCCGGCCCTAGCTCTGGATGCCTACACGGCAGCCTGGGCACCGGAAGTCAGCTTCCTTGGCAGCCTGGATGCTGCAGCCAACACAGGCCACATGGAACCAGGTGTCACAACCATCACACTGAACCCAAGCTACTGTCTCTTCTTGGGGTAGGCAGCAACAGGGGGCTGCACAGGGCTCCCCGCCCCCAGCTGCTGGGGGAGCCCTGGGGATGCTCACTGGGTGCTTCCGAGGACGCCCACGACGATTTCTGAAGAAAGTGACACAAAAACTAGGGTCACTGGAAACCTGCAGAAACTTAGAACTTTCCCCTGGGTAATCAAAGTGAACCTATATGGATTCACTAGAATCTGCTGAGCAGAACCAACCCAGGTCTTGCGATCCCAAGGTCCACCTCTGGTCTCTATCCCCCGGGCAGAGCCGCCTCCCAGTCTAGGGCTCTAAAAAGGAGTCAAAAGGCAGTGAAATGATGAGATGGAGTTCTCTCCACTTACCCACTGGGTGTCGGTGGGGTTTTCTCTACACGGAGCAGTTTCTTCCTGGGCTCTATAAGCACGGGTGGGAGGCTCTCGGGAGCCTCTCTCTCATCGTCCAGTTCTGCCAACACGCGGTGAGCGGATTTCCTCCGGTTTCTTGGGGGTGGGGCCGAAGGGGTGGTCCTCACTTCCCCAGGAGTCGTGGAAACGGGTGGATTCTGCGGCCCACTCCCACTCCGAGAGAATGTGAGCGGCTGCAAGTGGAGCTTGCTGAGGCTGCCGATGGAGTTGAGGATCAGGGTGGCTTTGGGGGTGGGGGAGAGGGTGCTGAGGGGGCGCTGGGGGGCCCCTTGGGAGGGCAGCATAGGCCGGAAACCAGCTCTGGTTTCTCCCTCTTCTCCCCTGGACCGTGGGATGGTGATGGCAGCAAAATCTTGAGGTTTGACTCGGACTTGCTGAAACATGTAGAACTCTGAGGGGCTGGTTCCTGGGGGCCCTTCAGGGCCAAAGGTCAGAAGGTCACCATCACTCAACTCCAGCCTGTGACCCCTTGGGAGTCGGACATTATTGACCAAAGTCCCTGTTGGTGGTGGGACACCAGACAGAACGACAGAAACAAATGGTGGGTCAGAAGTGGAGAGATCTGGTCCTGTTTGATTTTCTGGGGAACACGAGGAAGAACATTGCATCTGTTATCCAGTTCTCATGTTCTAAGTCCCTTCGCAGGTAACACCAGATAGCAAGCTCTTTGTGAACTGGGAACAAATTTTTGTTTCTTATGCCCTCCCACTGGAGGCATGGAGGGAAAAAGCTCCTTCCCTCAATCTACTGAGGTCTGATTCTCAGAGATGCTCACTCACCCAGCTCCGCCTCAACACCTATCCGCATAGTTCAGATTGTCTAGGTTCAAATCCAAGCTCCACTACTTAACCAGCCATGTGGCCCTGGACAACTTTTGTGCCTCATTTTCCTTGTCTGGAAAGTGGGGATATTTGTGCTCACCTACATTTAGTGCATTTAGGACAGTTCTGGCTTGTAACAGTAAGCACTAGGTGCATCTTGGCCACTAGTTATCCAATCCTCACAACATTCCCAACCAAAACAGACCTAAGAAAGGCTTATAGTTTACCTAGGAGGAAACTAATACCTAGAAAGGTGAAGTGACAGGCCTGAGGGACGCTGCCGGGGGTCAGTGGCACCACTCAGATGTGAACCCAGGCCTTCTGAGACTGTAATTGCCTCCGAGTCAAAGGAGTAAGACATAGGTTCAGATCATTAAAACAATTCAACATGTAACTGCCCTAAGCCAAGAACAAGGTGCCAACTTGGGAACAAGTCTGGAAACTTGGTCAAGTCTGAGCTTGGCCCCAGGACAACCCACTGCGATACTTCTCTGATGATGCTCCCGCCCCTGAATGAGCTAAACAAGGTCAGCTCCACAAAGAGCTTCTGACACTGCACATTTCTGGTGGGAGGACAGGTCTGGGTGATAACCATCCAGCCAGCCCAAAGGGGAGATTGGGTGGAAGGCAGGCAATGGTCCCTGTGGAGACTTTGCAGCCCAGAACTGCCATTGCCCAGGCATAAGGCTGCTCTGCTCACTCCTCACCTTGGCTGCTATGGTCCTCCAGGCTGACCCTCCAGTCATCACCCCGGCGCTCAGCGTGCAGCTCCGCGTGGACTTCCGAGATGAAGCCGGGCTCCTGCTGGGGCCGCAGGGCCACATCACACAGGTCGGCCCTGCAGCCCAAGCGGTAGGTGCAGCCAGCCCCACTTGGGGGGTGGAAGGTGTAAAGGTCGACACCCCTGCCGCCCCCTATGCGCAGCAGCTGGAAGCAGGGCAGCATGGGCGGTGCCCCCTCTGCACCACCTCTTCCACTTCAGGAATCCATCACTTCCCAATCCTGGGCCATGCACAGCTGGCCTAAGTTCTCTTTCCCTCTGATGCAGAGTTGAACTGTGCTTTGTGCAATCTCAACCTTGGGCACGCTCCCCGAATAGTGTAAATTCAGAGTGCAAGGGCCTAGGATTCGATGCAAGATTGGCTGTCAACAGTTTTCCAACTGAAAAATTTCGTGAGGGTCCCAGTATAGTGCAAAGACGAAGATGTCCTATGGCACGAAGTTGAATCAGATCCTCAGGCTGCAGAATATTCCGGGAGCCTTCAAGTCTGTGCCAGGCAACAATACGTTAGGCAGCTTCTGGGGAATATGCGAATTGCAAGGGGGGAGGACTGGGGTCCTGCTTCTGTGTGATACTAACTTGTCACCTCAGTGTAATTTGGAGAAGTTTCCTGTCAATTCTGCTAATCCAAACAGAGTAACCCACCTGCTAGCCTGCGCCTCGCTCTTCTGGCCAACCCCTCACTCATAACTAGATAGCTTAAACCCCCGTGGGAAGTCTATCCACTGTCATCCCTCCAAAGGCAGTGCAAATGGGTCTCTATGTTCTCTAACAAAGCGGATCTAAACCCCTGCTTCCCGACTTCTCCAGGTGGGATTAAAGACAGGATAGGGCTTCCCGGGATCATGCGAGGGAAACCCAGCCTTTTCCCTCCCCGCCGCAATCCAGATTCTTATCTACCGCGAGGTGCAGTCTCGAAGCGGTCCCCTCTCCGGGCAGTGCCAGCCTGTGCGGCAGCTCAGGATCTCTCAGGCTCCGGCCAGGGCTGGTGCTCCAGCGGCTGTTTGACAGCGAGGAAGCCGGGGCCAGGAGGGGCGCCGTCTCCGCGCGCGGGCAGTACCGACCCCGCCTTCGGAATTCCCGGGTCTGAACTTCGCGCCGAGAGAGCCCGCCCCCCGTGCCGTTTCTGATTGGCCATCTCTTTTGCCCTCCTTCTCTCCATTGGGCGACGCGCTGGGAGGGTCTCCGATCTCCCGCCTTCCGCTTTTTCTGATTAGTTCACAAGTTTTCCCGGGTTCCCGGAGTTGGGAGGAGCCGCCAGGGCGCGGAGATGCCCTCAGTGCCATAATTGGGCCGGGCTTTAGACTACCGCGCCTGCGTACACCTCTTCCCCTCCTCCTCCCGGAAGGGTGAAGGGCTTTAGAGCGTCCCGCCAACCTGCCCGCTTTGCGCAGGCGCGGTCAGGGGCTGAGGCCGCGCTTCTGAGCTAGGGGTAGGGGGTGTGGTCAAAGGGCAGAGGGGTCGCTCGCGCTGGGTAAGGGGTATTCGGGAAGAGTCGGTTGGGGGCGGGAAGGGCCAAGAGGGGGTGCGGGGGTGGGTTCAGGGGTCCACAGGGTGGAGGGGTACAGGGTCCGGGTAAAAGGACAAATGAAGTGGTCAGAACAGCCCTAGAGCTCCTCGTCCAGCAGGGCGAAGGCTCAGGAGTATCTGCGGGAGAGGCGGGAGGGAGAGCAGGCAATTGAATTGAGAGATGAGCGTGGGGGACCAGAATAATTCCTTCTGGATCAAAGCAAATTAGGATGTAGGGAGGGGCATAGGAATCTCAGATTGGGGGGGGGAATAGATGGATTCGGGTGGGAGGGTGGGGAGATCTTGAAGAGCCGTCTCTTGTCTGGGGCTCTGGAGAGGCTGGTGGGAGACAGGAATGGAAACTGAGAGGACAGTAGAGAGAAACTGAGCAGGGAGTTGCTGGAAGGGTTTGGATGAGATGACTTTTCTGCCAAGGGGTCTAGGCTGCCTGGATTCCCTGGGGGCCCCATAGGTGTCCTGCTCTACATGTAGCCATGCTCATCTGGGGCCAGGCTTTGGATCAGCGCTTTGATAAGGAAGGACCCAGGAGTCATGGCTTGGTGGTGTCTGGATGGGCTTCCCCAAGGCCTTGCTGAGCCATGGAGAGAACTCCGGCGATTGGGCTCACAGCCCCTGCACCGCACACCTTCGTCATCTCCATCCAGGAACAGCAGAGACTGTAGAAACTTAAGGAGGAGGGTAAAGGCACTGCCCAGAATTCTACAAGTATGAACAAAACCTAAGAGCTTCCCAGCCTGTCTCAGTAAATTTGTTCCATCTCGTGGCTGTTGCCATAGTTCTGTTAGGAACCAGATTGAGACAAGCAAGTGATTTTCAGATATTTCCTGCTTCTTTTGGGAAGTAGGAAAAGAGGAGCTAAGAGTCGGCCATCCCTGGCTGTTATTTAAGGCTTTTGACTTTGCTGTTGTAGGGGCTCTCTCTTTGGAAGGGGGCTTGAAAATTGAATTGGAGTGTCCTTGTTTCTCCTATTGTCCAGGAGAACATAGATGACTGGACACAGAATCTAGAGACTTCAGATGATATGGAGATGTTTCGACGTTCAGGTCAGTGGGATCTTGCAAGGGAACTGGTGATTGTGTCCCCCTGGGAAACTGACCATCTTTGTCCTTACGATTCCTCAGGTTCCACCAGGCTGATACCCCCATCCCACTTCCAAGCTCGGCCCCATCCAACTCTGCCGAGAATGGCTCCCCCTTGGGTCTCAGACATTCCCTTGGTCCAGCCCCCGGCCCATCAAGATGTCTTAGAGAGGCTGTCAGACAACCAGAGACCTCAAGTGACCATGTGGGAAAAGGAAGTTTCTGGCAAAGGGCAGGAGCCAGGGTGGCGAGGCAGGTAGGGATCTCCTGTTGCTGTTTTCTCGGGCTTGCTTGCCACTGTCCCTTCTTCACTGAAATAGATTCCTTTACCCTATTTCAGCCCTTCATTCCATGATTTCTTCATTTGTACATAAGCAATTGTTGGTGCCTACAGTGCACAAATAATAATAAGATGATGTGCTTGATGCTAGGGACAGGGGTATCAAAACTGAAAAAGAAAAAAGAAAGATCCTGATATCATGGAATTTAAAATCCTAAGGGAAGGAGTTCTCTTGTGTCAAAAGGGTTAAGGATCCAGCCTTGTAAGTCCAGTGGCTCAGGTAGCTGCTATGGCACAGTTTCGCTCCCTGACCTGAAAACTTCCACATGTTGCAGGTGCAGCCAAAAAAGAAAGAAAAAAAATTCTAAGGGAGGAAATAGGTTGACCCACAGCCGATTGTATTAAGCGTAGAATAAGGTAAGATGCAGTACCTGCGGGGAGAACAGGCCATGTGCTGTGGTAGCGAGGATTCGTCCTGAGGGAGCTGTCCGTGCCATCTGTCAGTGTGTTACCTGTGAAAATTCTCATTCTTGATGTTTCATGGGTGTCTTCTCCCAAATGTATTGGAACGTCATCCTGCCATTTTGCTCAAGAGCAGGATTGCAGATGGGTCGACCTTGGATCCCATCAAAGAGAAAAGAGCATGATGACAAAAGGGGAGCACTGGAGTGAGAGTCAGACTCTTTGTGGCTAATGTGGCTACCAGCTGGGAGTCCTTTGGCCGTCACTTAATGACTCTAGGCTGCAGATCTTTGCTTCTTGAACAGCAACAAAAAAATGCTGTTCTGGGCCTCAGTGAGGAAGCTGTGTCAAGAGCCATGGGATAAGCTGGTTTAAACTTTATGCGACACCAGTAGACTGGTTGAGACTATGTAATTTATTGGAAGTGCTACCCTCTCAGACATCTCATGAGTACCTAACACTCAACTGATTTTTTTTTTTTTTTTTTTGACTGCCCTGAGGCATAGTGAGTTCCCGGGCCAGGAACTCAGATCTGAGCCACAGTTGCAGCAATGCCAGATCCTTAACCCACTATGCTGGGCCAGGGATTGAACCTGCATCCCAGTGCTCCAGAGATGCAGCCAATCTATTGTTCCCCAGCAGGAACTCAATATATGACTTTCCCCTAGCGTCTGGCCCTGCCATATTGACACTGGAAGTTGTGACCTCTCTTTGCACCTTCCTCAAACTTTTCCTCACCCTTAAATCAGAATTCAGAAGTCAGAGTTCCCATCATGGCTCAGTAGTTAACGAACCTGACTAGTATCTATGAGGACACAGGTTCTATCCCTGGCCTCGCTCAATGGGTTAAGGATCCGGCGTTGCTGTGAGCTGTGGTGTAGGCCAGCAACTACAGCTCTGATTTGACGCCTAGCCTAGGAACCTCCATATGCCACAGGTGTGGCCCTATAGAGACAAAAGACCAAAAAAAGAATTCAGAAGTCTCTGAATGTCCTTCCAACTTCTCCAGTTCAGAATATGCAGCCTAATAATATGCACATCTGATGTTTAACACATCTGCTGTATATTGACCTTGAGATAGAGCATGTTCCAGGAACTCAGCTAGCTTTTAGGTCCTGTGGGCCCAGATGTGCGTAGTAGGGCCATGAATGATGATGGTGATGGAAATGCGGAGAGCGCTACAGCCCAGCTTCATCCCCTGCCGTCCCCCCTCTCTGGAGCAGAGGAATCCTCTCCTCTTCCGGTCTCCATTTGTGCCTTGGCCACCCTGCTGGCACCAGAGACAGGTCTCACCTGTGCTAACCTGTCTTTGAAGGTCCGTGGAGCTGGCGGGGTCGCAGGCCCTGAGCCAGCAGGCTGAGCTGATTTCTCGGCAGCTGCAAGAGCTGCGGCGGCTCGAGGAGGAGGTCCGGGTGCTGCGGGAGACCTCGCTGCAGCAGAAGATGAGGCTGGAGTCCCAGGCCATGGAGCTGGAGGCGCTGGCACGGGCGGAGAAGGCCGGCCGTGCTGAGGCCGAGGGCCTGCGTGCTGCCCTGGCCGGGGCTGAGGTTGTCCGGAAGAACCTGGAAGAGGGGAGCCAGCGGGAGCTGGAGGAGGTTCAGAGGCTGCACCAAGAGGAGGTGAATGTGGCCCTGGGAAGGGCTCAGTAGTGATCTGGGCGGGAGCTCCTCAGTAAACAGCAGGTCTTGCAGAAAAGAGTAATGAGCTGTTTGATGAAGGTGAAAAGAACAGGTGTCTGGGAAGAGGAACCTGGCTGTGTGGGTTATATTCCGATTGCCCTTTTCCCCCAGGACTCAGGCGACCTTCCACCACTTGAAGCCCTTGTTCCTCTTTTTTTTTCTTCTCTCTTTTATCTTTTTAGGGCCGCACCCGCTGCATATGGAGGTTCCCAGGCTAGGGGTCTAATCTGAGATGTAACTGGCGGCCTACACCACAGCCACAGCAACGCCAGATCCTTAACCCACTGAGCGAGGCCAGGGATCGAACCCGAAACCTCATGGTTCCTAGTCGGATTCGTTTCTGCTGCGCCATGACGGGAACTCCCCCTTGTTCCTCTTCAGTAGGAAGTAGTTTGTTTTCCTACTTTACTCCAGGTACCCAGTTCATCTGGGAGCACTGGGGGTGGGGGTGGGGGGAGATGGTAGTGGTGTCCTAAAGTGGACTGGGAAAGAGAGATTATTGACTCAGCAAGCATTTATCCGTGCTTACCCTTTGTCATCCTGAGACAGGAGCCAGGACACTGGGGTGAGCTGAGTCCCTGCCCTCCTGGGTGGAGCTGACAGCCTGCTGGGGGACACATACATTCAGCGCTTGATTTAGTCCTAATTAATTCATTGCAGGGAGTTCCTGTCATGGCTCAGCAGTTAACAAACCCGACTAGTATCCACGAGGATGCGAGTTCGATCCCTGGCTTTGCTCAGTTAAGTGTCTGGCATTGCCATGGGCTGTGGTATAGGTTGCAGATGTGTTTCGGATCCCGTGTTGCTGTGGCTGTGGTGTAGGCTGGCAGCTACAGCTCCAATTCAACCCCTAGCCTGGGAACCTCCATATGCGGCGGGTGCGGCCCTAAAAAAACAAAACAAGCATACAAAAAAATTCGTTGCAGTTGGGAGAAGTGCCAAGGAGAGGGACAAAGAAGGCCTAATTGGTCTGGGGTTTGGGAAAGCCACCTTAACTAGTTGACATGTTAAGAAATGAAACCATAAAGGCATTAGAAGAAAGTTTGGGGGGAGAGCCTGCTGTGGCACAATGGGATTGGCAGCATCTTGGGAGCACTGGGACATGGGTTCGATTCCCAGCCCAGCACAGTAGGTTAAGGATCTGGAGTTGCCACAGCTGCAGCTTAGATCACAACCATAGCTCAGATCTGATCCCTGGCCCGGGGGCTCTATATACTGTGGGGTGGCCAAAGATGAAAAAGAAAATATGGGTGAATTCCTTTATAACTTGGGAATGGAGACCTTTCTACCTATAAACCAAAATTCAGAGCCATTAAAGCAAAGACTAATGTATTGCCTTGATGATTCTAAACTGAGGAATGGGAGTTCCCGTCGTGGCACAGTGGTTAACGAATCCGACTAGGAACCATGAGGTTGCGGGTTCGGTCCCTGCCCTTGCTCAGTGGGTTAAAGATCCGGCGTTGCCGTGAGCTGTGGTGTAGGTTGCAGACGCGGCTCGGATCCCGAGTTGCTGTGGCTCTGGCGTAGGCCGGTGGCTACAGCTCCGATTCAACCCCTAGCCTGGGAATCTCCATATGCCGCGGGAGCGGCCCAAGAAACAGCAACAACAACAAAAACAACAACAACAACAAAAGACAAAAAAATAAAAAAATAAAAAAAATAAACTGAGAAATGACAAAGTAAAATTAAAGGCAAGTGATAAACTAAGGAAGAGTAGTTACAGCTCACATCAGAAGAAAAAGCTTATATCCCTATTGTATAATGTGTGCCTAGAAATGGATAGCAGTCCAGCAGTCCAGTCAGAAAATGGACAAAGGAGGTCATTCAAAGAAAAATGTAAAGGGCCTTTAGATTGATGAAAGATAGTTAATGCTAAGAAATTGACATTTGTGCTGAGTAGGAGTTGGCTGGCGAGGAAGCATGTGGGGAGGCGGTGGGTGCAGTACGTGGACGGGAGGGGGCCAGAGGGGCTCTGGGTGTTGGGGTGGAGTGAGGCCAGCGGCTGGTTCATCTTTATACTTTCCCTTAAGAGCAACGGGCAACTGTCGAAAGGCTTTAAACAGGGAAATGAGGTGATCACATTTGTATTTTATGTCTAGAAGGACCAGTTTTGTGATTCATATCTAAAAAGCCCCCTGTGACTGTGGTTTGGAGATAGGGCTAGAGGTGGGCAGGCCACAAGTGAGAGCAGCGACTTCCCCTCCGTCACCGGCTGACCCCAGCTCTTTCAGCAACTCTGACACCCTCACCACTGACGGAGGTGCTGTGAACCAAGGACAACTGCCTGCCTTCCTAGGGCTTCCTTCGGGATGGGGAGGCAGATAGTAAGCACGTGCAGAAACTGGATCATTTCATGATGCTAAGAAGTGCAGGATGGGTGTGATGTGATGGACAGAGTGGGTGGTGGGTGGGGAGTAGAGGCCCCGGGAGGCCTGCCCAAGGGGATGGTGTCCCCAAGACTTGAAGAGCTGGGGGAAGCCAAGCCTCTGGGTCGACTCCGAGGTGGGAAAGGGCGGGCTTGTTGCGGGGACGGTGGGAGAGCACGGCGGCTGGAGCAGAGTGGGCACGGGGAGGGACAGGATGTGAGCTCAGAGAAGCAGGCAGAGGCCAAGGCACAACACGCTTCACAGGCCCAGGGAAGAAGCTGGGTTTTGGTCTGGGTAAACCACTGGTGGTTTTTAAAAACCAGTCAGGAGACAGTTGTCCTTGTCCAGAAATGAGGGTGGTTTTTAACCTCAGGTTGGTGGCACTGGATATGGAGAGGAGTGACAGTGTTTTGGGGGAGACCTGCCGGGGTGAGGGGGAGTAAGGTGCCAAGGATGGTCTCCATTCAGTCGTGTGCCATTGGGTGATTTCTTGGGTCGTCGTCCAAGGTCATAGGAAGTGGGGGTGAGGGGCAGGGCTGAGGCAGGAGGAGGACTTGGGAAGCCAGCTGTGGGCCAGCAGGCCCTGCTGAGCGCCCCCTTCTCTCCACAGCTCTCCTCCTTGACACAGGCTCACCAGGAGGCTCTTTCCAGTTTGACTCACAAGGCTGGGGGCCTGGAGAAATCTCTGAGTAGTCTGGAAACCAGGAGGTCAGAGGAAGCCAAGGAGCTGGCTGCGGCCCAGAGGGAGGCTGAGCTGCTGCGGCAGCAGTTGAGGTGAGTAGGGAGGTGGCCGAGGGGGTCCAGCAGTTGGTGGGTGGGGTGGGTCTCCAGGGTGCCCCACTGATGGCTACCCTGCTCCCACCCCAACCCTAGCAAGACCCAAGAGGCCTTGGAGGCTCAGGTGACCTTGGCTGAGAACCTAAGGAGATATGTGGGGGAGCAGGTTCCTCCCGAGGTCCACAGCCAGACGTGGGAATCAGAGCGACAGGAGCTTCTAGAAACTGTGCAGGTGAGAGAGTGCTGGGCATGGGGTGGGACATGAGGGCTCAGGTCCTGGGCAAGGGGGCCGCTGGAGCAGAATACAGCCCCCGGGGAGAGAAGGCAGTGCCGTGACCGGGGCCCAGACTGGCCATCCCTGAGGGCTTCTGGGAGCTCCAACAGAGCGGCTGCCCTCCCCCTCCCCCCACTCCACTGTAGCAGCTGCAGGAGGACCGGGACGGGCTGCACACCACGGCTGAGCTGCTGCAGGTGCGCGTGCAGAGCCTCACGCACATCCTCTGCATACAGGAGGAGGAGCTGGCCCGCAAGGTAGGCCCCTGGGTGCCTTGCCCTGTCCCCAACCCCAGGCATGGGAGGGGTTGGCGTGCCCCTCCCCGAACCAGCCAGCATCGTCTTCCCCTGAATGCCTTTTCTTGCTGTGGCTGCCAATGGCCTAGGCAGGACAGAAGAAACAAAACCCACCCGCTTCCTCTGCTCCCCAGGAGCCCACACTCCCCGCTACTTCCTCCACCCGCAGGTTCAGCCTTCAGACTGCCTGGAGCCCGAGTTCACCAGGAAGTGCCAGGCCCTGCTGAAGCGCTGGCGGGAGAAGGTGTTCGCCCTCATGGTGCAGCTGAAGGCCCAGGAGCTGGAGCACAGAGGATGCGTGGAGCAGCTGAAGGGACAGGTGGCCTGGTACCCTCTTTCTCCCCGTCTTCTCCCCCAGCTCTTTGTTCCTTAGGGCTGGCATTTATTCAGTAGATACCTACTGAATGCTTCTCACGTGCTGGCTGCACCGCCCTGAGCAGAGGCCGACAAGGACCTGCTCTTGTGGGGTTTACTTTTTGTGAGGTGGGCCGGCCTTAGGTGGGATGGTCACCTGAGGAGGCGACAGCATTCAAGGATGGGTGGGCGGCATGAACAGAGGCCATGGGTCCTTGTGGGTGGGTCACAGGGCGCTTCCTCAGGGTGTGGGCATAGGGACCATGTTTCTGGAGGGAAATCCCGACTCAGACTCCAGTCTCAGGAACCCAAGCTTTGTCTCCCTCTGCGGCCTTCTTTCCGAGACCTCTGCCCCTGACCCCTTCCCAGTGTCCCCCTACAGCTTTTGGGTCTAGACCTGCCTCCTGTCCTCCCCCAGGTGGCAGAGCTCCAGGAAAGAGCTGAAACCCAGGGCCAGGAACGGGCCATCCTGGAGCGCTCCCTGCAAGACAAAGCCGCGGAGGTGGAGGTGGAGCGGATGAGCGCCAAGGTCAGCGTCTGAGACAGGCAGAGGCCAGGGGAGAGCAGGGACACCCCAGGAAGGGGACCCTTCTCTTTACTGCCTCCTTCCTAGGCCCTGCAGATGGAGCTGAGCCGCGCTCAGGAGGCCCGGCGCCGGAGGCAGCAGCAGACGGCCGAGGCGGAGGAGCAGCTGAAGCTTGTGGCCAATGCCGTCAGCAGGTGTCTGGGGTGGAGGGTGGGTAGAGTGGCATTTCTGCTTCCCTGGCTTCCTGGGCGCTTTGGAGTTCAAGAACCTTGGGCAAGAGGGGCCAAAAAGCTGGCCACGTGGAGGATGCAGGGCTGGAGGTATCTAGCCCTGTAAAACCTGTTTTTTTTTGGGTTTTTTTTTGGTCTTTTTCTGTCCACACCCACGGCATATGGAGATTCCCAGGCTAGGGGTCCAGGAGGAGCTGTAGCTGCTGGCGTACACCACAGCCACAGCAACTCGGGATCCGAGCCGTGTCTGTGACCTACACCACAGCTGATGGAAATGCCAGATCCTTAACCCACTGAGCGAGGTCAGCGATCGAACCCGCATCTTCATGGATGCTAGTCGGAAGAGTTAGCTGCTAAGCCACAATGGGAACTCCTAAAACCTGTTTGTTTATTCTTAAGGGGTAACCCCATCCCACAGTCACACCAGGGTCACTTGTTATGATTCCCAATCATTGTGTGTTTGACTGGAAGTGAGCTATTACTTCCTCTTACAGTTAGTCATGTAACAGCTTGAACTAAATAGAGCCTAGGAGGCTTCAGAACTGTTCCGGGGTGGGGGGCGTTGGTTGTTTGTTTTTCCAGTTGAAGGTTTAGGAGGTTCCTGACGTTGTGACTCGGGTAACGAACCCAACTAGTATCCATGAGGATGCGGGTTCGATCCCTAACCTTGCTCAGTGAGTCAAGGATCTGGTGTTGCCATGAGCTGTGGTGTAGGTCGCAGACGTGGCTCAGATCTGGCATTGCTGTGGCTGTGGCGAAGGCCAACAGCTGCAGCTCCAATTCAACCCCTAGCCTGGGAACTTCCATATGCCACATGTTTGGCCCTAAAAAAAAAAACAAAAAAAACACGCCCAACCCAATCTCAGATTGTTGCCAGATTTATTAGTCTCTTGATGGCTTGGAGATGCTATCAGGAAAAGGGTTTCATAAGAGCCACAGTGTATTGGAAGCACCTGCTCAAATAATTTCCAGATAAAAGTGATGTCTGCTGTGCTGCTAGGGATACAACCTCACCCTTTGTCATCTGCTTCTTTTTCTGTTGGTGCAGACTTGCACTCTCCTAGGGAGTTCCAGCCCCACCTAGTGCTGGATGCTAGGGATGCCCTCCTCCCAGGGGCCCTGGTTAGGCTTCTTGATTTTCAAGAGCCACCCAGCTGCTTTGGGTCCAGCCAGCTGATAAAGCACATGGACCTGGCCTTCGCTGGCATCAGGGATTGGTTGGCGAGGATAACTTTGATCTCTGATACATAATAGTGATCAAAAAGCAGATTGTGAGGAGTTCCCTGGTGGCCTAGATGTTGAGGATCTGTGCCTCGTCACTGCCGTGGCTTGAGTTTGATCCCCTAGCCTGGGAAGTTCCATGTGCCACTGGCGCGGACAAAAAAAGAAAAAGAAGGAGTTCCTGTCGTGGCACAGAGGAAACGAATCCCACTAGGAACCATGAGGTTTCGGGTTCGATCCCTGGCCTCACTCAGTGGGTCAAGGATCTGACCTTGGCACAGTTGCCATGAGCTGTAGTGTAGGTTACAGACTCGGCTCGGATCCTGCGTTGCTGTGGCTGTGGTGTAGGCTGGCGGCTATAGCTCCAATTTGACCCCTAGCCTGGGAACTTCCATATGGCGTGGGTGCGGCCCTAAAAAGACAAAAAAGAAAAAAGAAAAAGCAGATTGTGAGAATAAGCTTTGCAGTTCGCTTAAAAAGATGTAAAGTCATTTAATGCCTTCTTGGGCTGTGGGCTTTGGTCCAAAGAAGAATGCACATAAGTTCATATACCCTGAATGTAGCTTATGGTGCCAGGACAGTCCCACACTCTGGAGATGCATCCGGGGGCCTGCAGGTAAAAATGCCTAAATTACTAGCAATTAGTCTACCGTAGGGCACTCGTTTTAGCCCCTGCAGGTAGATCATCGTCACAGAGTCCTTACGGTAGTCCGTGAAGGTGCAACCCCATGAACCTCACTGTTGTTTTATGAGGACCCAAACGAGAAGCTTATCATAGGTTTGAGGACCAGCAATAGCTGTGCTTTTCTTATGAGCAACTGCATCATTTTTATCTGACCATCACCAAGGGGCGTAAGCTCTCAGATCTTCTTTCACAACTGGCAGGGCCCAGAGGTGGGGCCCCTCCCCTTAGCTTCAGCGTCTCTTGCCCCTGCTCCATTCCCTCTTCCCTGCCTTCCCCACGCGCTTAGCAGTTCTGGGGGGAGGGGGGTCGAGTCTATTTGGATGTGCCGTGGGGTTGAAGGTCGGTGACCTTGTGCCTTCTCCAGCTTTCAGGCCTGGCTCCAGAGCACCATGGCCGAGGTGGAGCGGGCCACGGCCCGGCTGCCCAGCCTCAGCGCCCGCCTCAGCTATGCCGTCCGAAAGGTCCACACCATTCGGGGTGGGTAGAGCAGCCTCCAGATGCGCCCCGCCCCGCATCCTCTTTCCCCTTCCTCCCGTCTCCCCTCTTCCCCGCAAACGCATCTCTCTGTTGCTCTTCTACCTTTTCTCCCCCAGGCTTGATGGCTCGAAAACTGGCCCTTGCTCAGCTGCGCCAGGAGAGGTGACGTTCGGGCCACTTTGAGTGGATGGGAGGGGGTGGGGCTTTTCAGATGTCAGTCCCTGGACCAAAAAAGCGAGGCTGGAGGAAGGGTGGGCCTTCCGGGTCAGGCAGCTGGGTGATTCCCCCACCCAGCAGTTTCTCTTCTCTGTCTCAGCTGCCCCCCACCCCCACCGGCCACCGAGATGAACCTCGAGTTGGAGCAGCTGCGGGAAGAGCGGAACCGCCTGGACGCAGAACTGCAGCTGAGCGCCCACATCATCCAGCAGGAGGTGGGCCGGGCCCGGGAACAAGGTATGCCCGGTCCTCGGGTTACTGAGCTGGAGCAGGGGCCAGCGTCTGAGCCTTGGGGATGAAGAGGAAGAGCTGGGTCTAGGGGTGGAGAAGCCTTAGAGGGTGCCATCTCTTCCCAGGGGAGGTGGAGCGGCAGAAGCTGAGCGAGGTGGCCCAGCAGCTGGAGCAGGAGCTGCAGCGCACACAGGAGTCCCTGGCCAGTTTGGGGCTGCAGCTGGAGGCAGCTCGCCAGGGCCAGCAAGAGAGCACGGCGGAGGCTGCTGGTCTCCGGCAGGAGCTGACCCAGCAGCAGGAGATCTATGGGCAAGGTGTGCAGAGGGGCATGGCAGACCCGAGGGGGCAGTGGGGACTGTGAAGCAAGCCCCACCCCCCCTACACCCCATCTGCACCTCCACCCCAGCGCTGCAGGAGAAGGTGGCCGAAGTGGAAACTCGGCTGCGGGAACAGCTCTCAGAGTCAGAAAGGAGACTGAATGAGGCTCGGAGGGAACACACCAAGGCCGGTGAGATGGGCCGGGGTGGAGGTGGGCTTCTGGGAAGAAGGAAGTGTTGAGGCATGAGGTTATTTTTGAAACTTTAAAGCTTTTTTGGAAGTGTGCAAGTAATGAAGTTACCAGGGAAGATGAATTCTCAGGTGGTAAACACCCATCTACCCGGCTCCCAAATCAAGCAACAGCACGCAAGCCCCCAGCCCTGGAGCCCCTGGGGCCGCTCCCCACCCGTCACTCTCCTTCACAAAGGCATCGTGACATCTCACACCTGACATCCCACACCAATGATCACCCCGATTTTTAATTGGCAAAAATTTCAAACACCTAGCCAAGTTAAAAGAATCATGCAGGAGTTCCTGTTGTGGCTCAGTGGAAACGAATCTGACTAGTATCCATGAGGACACAGGTTTGATCCCTGGCCTTGCTCAGTGGGTTAAGGATCCAGCATTGCCGTGAGCTGTGGTGTAGGTCACAGACTCGGCTCGGATCCCCCGTGGCTGTGGCTGTGGCTGTGGCTGGCAGCTACAGCTCTGATTCAGCCCCTAGCCTGGGAATCTCCAAATACTGTGGGTGTGGCCCCTCAAAGGACAAAAAAAGACTCATGTAATGGACTCATATACCACGTCTGGTTAGAAGCAGCAGTTAATAACCTTTGATCACATTTCCTCTCTGTCTGTATATACATACACACATTGATAGATACATTTTCGGGGGGAAGATTGAAAGGAAGTTGTAAACATGACCTTTCAGCAGCATCTCCCACAACTAGGCTATTTCCCTATATTATAACCTCAGTGCCATCGTCACCCTTTAAGAAAGTGAACATGCATTGCACACAATCTGGTATCCGGTCCCTATTCTGATTTCCCCTAAGGGACTCTGGGAAGGTTCGGGGATGGGGAAGGTACTTAGGGTTCACAGATTCATGGGATCCTAGAGCATGGGCCACCCTCCCTCTGTACGGAAGAGCCCAAGGCCACAAGCGTCTGTGGCTCCTCTGAGTCACAGAGCTGGGGACCCAGTGTTCCTGCCCATCCCTCCAGGCTTGTTTTCTTGGTGCCTTGCGGCCTCTAGGCTGGCCCACACCCGTTCCCCCTGTGGCCTGGCTTTCCCATAGTGGTCTCCCTGCGCCAGATGCAGCGCAAAGCCACCCGGGAGAAGGAGCGGAACCAGGAGCTCCGGCGCCTGCAGGAGGAGGCCCGAAAGGAGGAGGGGCAGCGGCTGACCCAGCGCCTGAAGGAGCTGGAGAGGGACAAGAACCTCATGTTGGTAGGAGGCAGCTAGACGGGGCCCCTGCCTGGGCTGGCTGGGGAGCAGAGCTGTTGGGGGGGCGGTGCTCTGCCCCGGCTCGGTGGCATTTAATCCTCTCCTTCCCAGGCCACCTTGCAGCAGGAGGGTCTCCTCTCCCGTTACAAGCAGCAACGACTGTTGGCAGTTCTTCCTTCCCTGTTGGATAAGGGGAAACCTGTGGAGTCTGGCCCAGGGAACCCTGAGTCTTCAGCGCCTGCGCCTCTGGCAGTGGCCCGCTGCACCAAGGAGTCCATCAGAGGTAAGGGATGGGGCGGGGACTTCAGGACCCTCTCCTCCAGGCACTCTGGTGTGCATGAACCTTGTTCTCTTGACCCCTGGAGGCCCACAGCCTCTTAGCCACGCCCGCCTTGAACCAGGAGCCTTCTCCTTCATCACCCTTACATCCCGAGGCTGCCCTGTTCCTCTGCATCTTGACCTAACAGCCTCCTGTCCCTCTGGGTCTACTTTTTTTTTTTTTTTCCTTTTTTAGGCCCGCACCTGCAGCATATGGAGGTTCCCAGGCTAGGGGTTGAATTGGAGCTACAGCTGCCAGCCTACACCACGGCCACGGCCACACCGGATCTGAGCCACAACTGCAGCCTAAACCCCAGCTCACAGCAACACGGGATCCTTAACCCACTGAGCAGGGCCAGGGATCAAACCTGCACCCTTCTGAATACTAGTCAGATGTGTGTCCGCTGCGCCACACTGGGAACTCCAGGGTTTTCTTTCTTAGGATCCCTCTCCGACCTGCTGGATGACCTGCAGGGCCTGAGTGAGGCCATTTCCAAAGAGGAGGCTCTTTGTGAAGGAGAGAACCAGACCTCTTCTACTTCAGTCTGCCTCTGAGCAGCTGCGATGACCAAGGACGAGGATGGTGGAGAAGTGGGCCCCAGAGTGGGGGGGTCCCGCCCAGCCCCTTCCCCATCTGGCCACCGTCAGGACAACAGGCACCAAGATGTCTGTGATTTCTCCCGTGACTCACTAAAGATGATGCCTACAGCAGGAGCCTTTGTTTGGACAGTTCTCTTTAGGAATAAAGGGAATTTTCTCTCTGCAGCCTCTCTTGTCTAGGCAATGTGAGAAGTGGTCCCTCCCACAGGCTCTTTCACGACATGGCTCCTTTTCCAAAATCCCTTTCCCGGGCTGCTCAAAGTTTGTTTTGAGAAGCTCCAGATTTTTTTTTTTTTAATTCCCAACTTGTGTTTTAAAGCGCTTTAAAGAGCTTGGAATTGTCTGGAAGATGGTCAGTGCCGGGAGTGAGGCAGATATAAACCTTCACTGGTTCAGCTGGTGTCGCACAGCCAGGTGGCATCCTGCCAGGAAGCCACCGTGTTGACGGACCTGTTTCTGCTCCTGTGGTGCTTACACTCCCATGGAAGAGACAGACTCAACCAAGTTTCCACAAGAACAAATCAACATTTCAAACAATAAGTGCTATGAAGAGAAGAAAAAGATCACAGTGACGAGATAAGAGCCTGGCTCTGTGGGGAGGGGCAGCATCAGATGAAGGGACAGGCGAGGCCTCTCAGGCCCGATGTGCTGAGGCCGGGGTCAGGCGAGGACCAGGCTGTGCCTCCACTTGGGAGAAGCACAAGCGCGGCCCGTGTGGAGGGAGGATGCTGCAGGGAGAGGCCAGGACCTAGTGGAGCTTGGATTTTACTCTAAGGCCATAGAAAGTCCTTGCAGTGCTTTTTTGTTGTTTGTTTTGCTTTTTTAGGGCCACATGTGACATATGGAAGTTCCCAGGCTGGGGGTTGACTCAGACCTACAGCCTCTGGCCTGCACCACAGCCACAGCAGCTCAGGATCTTAGCCGAGTCTGCGACCTACACCACAGCTCAAGCCAACACTGGATCCTTAACCCACTGACAGAGACCAGGGATCGAAGTCGCATCCTCATGGATACTAGTCAGATTCCTTTCTGCTGCACCACAACAGGAATTCCTTGGAGTGCTTTTTAACCTGGGGACTTTGGCACAATTCCGATTTACATTTTAAAGGGGTCTGTTGGCTGGCTGGGGAGGACGGTTTAGGGTGTGGCCGAGGGATGAGGAGAGAGAGGAAGGAAGCGCAGGGGGACAGTGGTGTCCCTTCCTGCCGGGAAGCAGACCAGGGCGAGGGGGACATGGGACAGCCTGGTGAGGAGGTGAGTTCTGCTCTGGGCACATTACTGAAGAAAGTTTCTAGGAGGGCTCTCAGAGACACAGACCCCATTTAGTGACATCTGAAGGATGAGAGGAGGCGGGTGGGCACAGAGCTCTCGCCAAGGACCAGGAGAGGGAGGCAGAAGGGCCGTGAAGAGGATTCCAGCGGGAGGAGGGGAGCTGAGTCAGCTTCCGGTGTAACCCGGAACCAGCCCTGGGGGGGGGGAGAAGGAATCAGGAGGTCCTCATGTTTCCTTCCTGATCTGCAGTCACCCCAGGTGACTCTTGGATGAAACTCCTTGGAGGCCTCCTACACCTGGGGAAGGCACAGGCTGGAAGGCGGCAATTCCAGGAAAAGAACTGAGACCCAGGAAGAGGCCTCGCCCTGGGTGGGCGGGGGAACCTGTGCTAGCTGAGACTGTCCTAGCTGCAGCCCAGTGTTGAAAAGGTTCACCGTCCCCATCCACCCCTCCCTGGGCCCCCGATCGCCCACCCCCACGCGGCCTCCTGCCTCCCAGCCCCTGTAATTACACTGCTTCCCCACGCGAGGCTGCTCCCATTCCTTGGCCGCTGCTGGCCTTGAGGGATGCAAAGGGAAGGCCCTGTTATTAAAACTGCTGCAGAAGGGGATGTGCAAAGTTGGGATGACCAAGGTCTAGGTCACCGATAAAGCCTGGATGGCTGGGTCCTGAGCTGGGGGACTAAAATGAGGGACGCCACCATCACAGGTTACACACTAGCCATGGCCTTCCAGACGGGTTTGACCAGTTAGATTCCCGTGTGATTCCTTGTGTCACTGGGCCAGCCCCTCCCCAGAGACTGGCCTCTTCCCCTCCTGCCTTCCCTATAAAGCCTCTTGGGGTTCCTGGGCAACCAGACTCAGCCTACCCCCCCGACTTTGGGGGCCAAGAGACAGCCAAGATGCTCAACTGGAAGCTACTGGGGATCCTGGTCCTTTGCCTGTTCGCCGGAGGTGAGCTGGGAGTAGAGGTCTGGAGTGCAGTTTGGGGGGGATGGGGGATGGTCAAAATGAGGCGGGAGTGACATGGATGCACAGAGGAGATTCTGGGAGATTCATGTGAGGGTAAGAGCAAAGGGGATGCAGGTGATGCCGGAAGGTACATTTTAGCTCAGACCAAATGCTTGGCTGGTTTGAGTGTAGCTCCCTGTGGTGATTTAGATCAGAATTCATGGAGTTCCCTGGTGGTACATTGGGTTAAGAATCTGGTATTGTCACTGCTAGGGCTTGGGTTGCAGCTGGGGCGTGGGTTTGATCCCTGGCCTGGGAACTTCCACATGCCTCAAGCACTCCCTCTCCGCGCCCCCCCCTCAACACACATCAAAAAAATCAGAATTCAGGTGTGTGGGGTCTGGGTGCCACATGGGGCCAGAGTGTAGGCCGCTTTGGGACTGCAGACCAGCACAGGGGCCATGCCAGCTGGGTGTCCCGGTTGTGGATGGAGCTTATGTAGAGGGAGGAGGGTCCTGACAGTTTAAAGTTGGTCCAGGTAATGGTTCAAGACAAGGTTTTTATGTCATTTTTAAGATCACTTTGGAATTTTGTGACTGTGCAGAGAGCTCTCTGAGAGTTACTTTGAGGTTTGTGGGATCGGCTGACTGAAGTCCATCCCTGAGAAGTCGTGCCCCCTGGGCCTGAAGTTTGGGGGGGACCTGGGGCGGGTCGCTGGCCCTTACTGCCTCTTACTTTTCTCCTTCCTCCTCTACAGGCATCTCAGGCAGCGGAGACCACCCATCTCCCCCATCCACGGAGGCCTCAGAGGAGGAGGGCTCCCCAACATTGCCTCGGGGCCCCCCAATCCCCGGTGACCCTTGGCCAGGGGTACCTCCTATCTTTGAGGACCCTCCAGCTCCAGGGCCCAATCGTCCCTGGAGAGACCTGCCTGAATCTGGAGTCTGGCCTCCTGAACCCCCTAGTACTGATCCCCCTCAACCTCCCCGGCCTGACGACCCCTGGCCAGCAGGACCCCAGCCTCCAGAAAACCCCTGGCCACCTGCCCCTGAGGTGGACCACGGATCCCGAGAGGAGCCAGACCTTGACCCACCCCGGGAGGAGTACAGATAATGGGATCCCCAGAGGCATCCTGTGCCTCCAGGCAGAGGGCCCTCCAGCTCAGCTCTTTTCCCACTTGCCTTGAATTCTCTTCAACTGAGCCTAACTTCTTAATCCTTTCCTTATTCCTGAACCCGGAAGGTGTTCTCGGTATTTTTTGTTCCCTCCTGGGATCTATATTAGCCCCCACCTTACCCCTCTTTTTGTCTCTGTCAGCCCAAACCTATAACCTCTAACTCTACCCCTCAGTGGAGTCCTCACCCTTCCCACCACCTCTTCCTCCACCGGACTCTCTGGGCAGGGCTGGCAGCACTGTGTTCTCTGCTGCCACCTGGTGGCCATCAGCTGGGAACTACCAGGAGATGATAGTGCTTCCATGAAATGGAAAAATAAAAAACCGTTTTCTTAGTTTTGAATCTAGGCTGTTTCTTTTCTTTTCTTTTCCTTTTTCTTTTTTCTTTTTTTGTCTTTTTAGGGCCGCACCTGCGGCATATGGAGGTTCCCAGGCTAGGGGTCCAGTTGGAGCTACAGCCACAGCAACGCCAGATCTGTCTGCAGCCTACACCAGAGCTCACGGCAACGCCAGATCCTTAACCCACTGAGCGAGGCCAGGGATCAAGCCTGCAACCTCATGGTCCTAGTCGGATTTGTTTCTGCTGCGCCATGAAGGGAACTCCTTAGGCTGTTTCTTTGCCAACAAGCAGGTCTATGGCCACTCAGATGCCCTCCTCATATCCACAAACCTGCAGAGATCCGGAAGTCGTGTGAGTTCCTGTCTTGCCCGTATGCATAAGGATGTGGAGCTCAGTAGATGGAGGGTTGGAAATGCAACTATCAGTTACAAGTCCCCCATTCCGGGACCTCTATTTTGGACAATGAGAAACCAAGCTAAATCCCTCTTTTAATAGCTTAGGATTTGCATACCTCTAGCTAAACATGAAAACTTTCCCAGGGGCCTGTGAGCAGGGCCAAAATTTTTTTTGTCTTTTGTCTTTTTGCTTTTCAGGGCCATAGGTGGCCCTGGCTAGGGAAGTTCCCAGGCTAGGGATCGAATCAGAGCCACAGCAACAGCAACTCGGGATCCGAGCCACATCTGTGACCTACACCACAGCCCATGGCAACGCCAGATCCTTAACCCACTGAGTGAGGCCAGGGATAGAATCTGAATCCTCATGGATCCTAGTCCGGTTCGTTAACTGCTGAGCCATGAAAGGAACTCCAGGGCCAAGTTTTAAGAGGAACAATTTCCAGAAGTATGTGTGTCCCTTCCTAAAATGAATCGGGCAGAGAACTGTGTTCTCCTTTTCCACCTGCCTCCATTAACAAACCACCCTTCCTGCTGGAGACAGAGGAAACTGAGCTTTCTCGCCAACCCAAACCAGACCAGGGAGCTCTTCCTGGAGCCACCAAATGGAAGTCAATGGAAAATAAAAACCAGGCTTTTCCATCTCATTATTTCAGTAAAAGTTTACTTTTCTGTTTAATCACTGCTAATATTTATAGTTTTGATCAACTGTATCTTGCAATAATTGTAATTATAAACTCACTGTTAACACTTAAGAGTCTTATGGTCATGGGAAGTAAATTTCAATTTATGTCCATATTTTTGTTACAGAGATATACAATAAAAAACTTTCCAAGAATACACTAAAATACAATGACATGCTGCCTGATACAATAAAAAAAAGTATTTCATGAGGATAAAACTCTACAGGGAAAGTGGAATGGAAAAAGGAACTAAAAAGAAAAAGAAATGTGGTAAATTTGCTGACTGGCTAATGGACATGTTCACTTATTAAAAGGGTGGTCACAAACATGAGATGGCTGTGGTGTTATATTCCATCCACTACGCTTAAGAGTGATATGACTTTTGTTGTTCTCTTGTGCGGTGGGTTAAGGATCCAGGGTTGTCACTGCAGCAGCTCAGGTCGCCGCTGTGGCCCAGGTTAAATCCCTGGCCCAGGATTTTCCACATGCTGCAAAACACCCCTGCCTCCAAAAAAAAAAAAAAAAAAAAAGACTTTTAAATACGTATTTACAATTCCTGAGAAAGTAAACCCTCTGCAATATGGGCAGGTCGGGGATCCGGCATTGCCGTGAGCTGTGATGTAGGTCACAGATGTGGCTCAGATCCCACATTGCTGTGGCTCTGGCATAAGCTGGTGGCTGTAGCTCTGATTCGACCCCTAGCCTGGAAACTTCCATATGCTGCAGGTGAGGCCCTAAAAAAAAAAAGTTGTTGGGCATTCCCTGGTAGCCTAGTGGTTAGGACTCAGTGCTTTCACTGCTGTGGCCTGGCTTCAATCCCTGGTCTGGGAACTGAGAAACCACATCAAGCCACCGCACACTGCAGGAAAAAAAAAAGTTGTTGATTTAAAAATGTTTACGGGGGGAGTTCCTATAGTGGCACATGAGGTTGCGGGTTTGATCCCTGGTCTTGCTCAGTGGGTTAAGAATCTGGTGTTGCCATGAGCTGTGGCGTAGGTTGCAGATGCCACTCAGATCTGACGTTGCTGTGGCTGTGGGTAGGCTGGCAGCTGTAGCTCTGATTGGACCCCTAGCCTGGGAATCTCCATATGCAGCAGGTGAGGCCCTAAAAAAAAAAAAGGCAAATAAATAAATAAATAAATAATAAAAATGTGTAAGGGGTACATAGTTTCCCTAATTTTTTTTTTCTGCCTTCCCCTGCCACGTATGGAAGTTTCTTAACCATGGATCAAATTCCAGCAGCAGCTGGGGCAATGCTGTATTCTTAACCCACCGTGCCACAGGACAACGGGAACCCCCCCCCCCCCCGCCCCCCGTCGCCCGCCAATTATTTAAAGGAGTATTTGAGCAGGAAATTTGGAAGAGGAGAAGCCTAGCGATCCCAGTGGCCTAATGTCAGTTAAGTGGCTGGCCAGGGTGGGGTTGAAGAGGGGCTTAAAGAAATGAGGGTTCTGTGACCTTAAATCCACCCTTTAGGACCCAGTTTGCAAACCTATATGTGACTGGTTTGAAAACAAAACAAAACAACCCTATGCTTTAGTGTTTGGAAATAATCTTAGAACACTTAATTATAGGGGTGAGCCTGTGACTCAACAGCCCCAACGTGGACTAGATTAATTCACTAATCATTATGTTATACCCTTAATATTCCATCAATGTTGGGGGCCATGGGAGAATATAAAGAAAAAAAACACACAGTTTCCACTCTCAGAAAGCTTAAAATTGAGCCGGGGAGTGAAGGTGGGGAGACAGGATTTACATGCAAAGTTAAATGACAATGTTACAAACTGTAAGACACATTAACTAAATAATTACATGAGTAGGCACCAAAGTAAGAGCCTCGATAGTAAACGCTAAGAGTTCAGAAGAAAGTCACGCACCGGGACCGGGCGTAGTCACGGGAGGCTTGCAGGAGGCGGTCCAGAGCAGAAGACGCGGGGAAAACAAGTGTCAAGGTGGGAGGAGCTGCCAGGGAAGCCCCGCCCCCCGCCACCCCGGGGCCGCAGGCGCAGAGGCTGGGCCCTTGGAACCCCCCCCGCCCACTCGCTGCCCGACCGGCCAGAGCCTCTTCCCAGCAGTGTGCTGTTCGCGTTCCCTGGAATGGCTTCACTCTCCCCAACCGGTTGTATTTCTTTTCAGCGACGCCTTTCACGCGCCGCTCCCCACCTCACCTGCACCCTCTGCTTCGCCGCCTCGTTCAGCGCTGCGGCTGTGCCTGGCACAGAGCTCCGATGGCAATGTTTAGCCCCATCTCCCCTCCCAGGTTTCGAGCCCCCTGGGGGCAGAGACCGTGTTCTGCGTGTTTCTTCTTGGACCCCATCAACATTCTAGTGCCTGTAGACTCCCAGTGTGCTGTCATTCCCAGGAGCCCACCTGAGCCTCCCTCGCGCTCCGGGGCACTGCACTGTGCAGGGAGTGCTGGAAGCATCTGGAAACTTTTCTCCCTGACAGCCCTCGCTCTCCACTCCCCACCCCACCCCGCCCCGCTCCCGCGCCCTTAATGGATGACGGAGAAATAGGGGAGAATCAATATGGCAGGGCTCTTTGCCCAGGTTGCCCTCAGTGAGACTTTGCTTGGTTCCACACAGTTTCTTGGCCTCCTATCCATCTTGGTCCCACTTTCCCACTCCCTTTTCCTCCTTCCCACTGTCAAAACTTTTTAATAAATTCTTTTTACTTGAATTTTTGTTCAGGATCTGCTTCTGGTGCATCCAACTTAAGATGCAAAGTACTGTTTGCTACAAATCGTTGTAGCTACGTTTTACTGCGCATGGGTCGTACCGGTACTGTTGCCCAAGGCTTCCAGATTAAACTCTAACTTAATTTGCACAATAACTACTGTTATCACCATTTCTCAGAAGAGGGAAACAGAGGCCTGGAAAGGTACTTTGACTCGTGCAAGGTCATACAAGGGAAAAGCGGCAAAATTGGGATTTGAACTCAGGTCTGTCATGACTTTAACTACATTATCTCATCTCTTTATTTATCTGTGTAACCGTGACCCAACGTGGACACTTGTATTAGAGCTCTCCACAAAAACAAAGCCAATAGAATATGCATGCAGATTTACTATAGGAATTGGCTCTTGGGATTATGGACGCTGAGAATTCCTCTTATCTGCCATCTTGCAAGGGGGAGAACCAGGAAAGCCAATGGAGCAATTTAATCTCAGTCCAAAGGCCTGAGAACCAGGGAAGCCAATAGTTTAAGTCCCAGTATGGGTGCAAAGGCCCAAGAATCAAGGCGCTGTTGGGTCGGGTCTCCATCCAAAGGACCCAGAACCAGGACGGCCGATGTTTTAGGGCAGGAGGAGGTGGATGGCCCAGCTCAGAGCCCAGATCTGTCCTTCCTCCACCTTTTTGTTCAACCCTCACACATTGGATGCTGCCCTCCAACACTGGCCACTCAGTCTTCCAATTCAAATGCTAGTCGCCTCCTCACAGACACACTGGAACGCAATTTATCAGCATTGTGGGCCTCCCTTAGCCCCAAATGACACATAAAATTAACTATCCCATACATGTTTTATGAATGGCT
This sequence comes from Sus scrofa, assembly GCF_054392235.1. NCBI lineage: Eukaryota > Metazoa > Chordata > Mammalia > Artiodactyla > Suidae > Sus > Sus scrofa. The sequence goes on along the minus strand of NC_139389.1, from coordinate 27,747,145 downwards.
GAGTTCATTAATGAATGACGAGTCTGGGCAACTGAGAGTAGATCAAGATGGTTAGAGGGGGAGTTCCTGTCGTGGCGCAGCGGAAACAAATCCAACTACGAACTATGAGGTTGCAGGTTCGATCCCTGGCCTTGCTCAATGGATTAAGGATCTGGTGTTGCCGTGAGCCGTGGTGTAGCTCATGGATTCGGCTCGGATCCGGTGTTGCTGTGGCTGTGGTGTAGGCTGGTGACTACAGCTCTGATTAGACCCCTAGCCTGGGAACCTCCATATGCTGTGGGTGCGGCCCTAAAAAGACAACACCACCACCAACAACAAAAAGATGGTTAGAGTGAAGGTTTATGACCCGGAGGAGGGGGCGGTGTTGTGGGACAGTTAGGTGGGGGGCAATTCGAGAAGGTATTGGCGCTTAGCTCAGGGGCTCATATCTGGAAGTTTTTCTCCTCTGATTGCACTGTGTTCCACGTGGGGAGACATGTACCTGTCTGGGTGGACTGTGGCAGGGAGTCATGGGGAAGGGAAGGAGGAAGGCTGTACCCCTCAAACTGGCCCTCGGCAACTGCCCAAGCCAGCGAGATGGAGCTCGTTGGGAAGGGAAAGAGAAAAATACCTTTAAAGGAGAGAGGATGTGAGGGGAAAAACCGAGTCTCTGATGTAACCCAGGAGAGGACCCAGGGCTCTTTATGTCATGCTGTCTGTCTTCACTTCCTCCCTGCTGTGTTGGTTCCCTTGTAAAGTAAGAGCTTCTTGAGGGCAGGGATTGTGCCTTGTCTGTCTTCATTTGCTTTATTTCTCCCCTGATACCTGGCCCAGAAGGTGTTCGATAAAGCAAATCATTACCCCCATTTCACAGATGAGGAAACTACTGCTGACAGAGGTCACTCATCTAAGACTTAACAAGGTGCCAAAGTCAAAACTGGATGCAGGCTCCACAGCAGGGACCTGAGCCACAGGAGTGACAACATTGGATCCTTAACCCACCGAGCCACCAGGGAACTCCCAATTCTTCCCAGTTTGACACAACAGGTGGGTGAGTGGGAGAGGGAAGGGGAGGCAAGAGGTAACTGGAGACTTTATTACTTTTTTTAATTAAAAAAAATTTTTTTATGGCTGCACCTGTGGCATCTGGAAGTTCCCCAGGCTAGGGGTTAAATCAGAGCTGCAGCCACTGGCCTATGCCACAGCAACTCTGGATCTGAGCTCCATCAGCGACCTATGCTGCAGTGTGTGGCAACGTTGGATCCTTCACCTATTGGTCGAGGCCAGGGATTGAACCCACATCCTTGTGGATACCAGTTGGGTTCTTAATCCACTGAGCCGCAACAGGAACTCCAGAGATTTTAATACATATAAAGGGGCAGCAGGTACTGGCACCTAAAATGCTGTATTTATGAGCTGGGAGGAGGCTGAGTGGGACTGGATGGCATGGAACATTAATACAGGGGAACCCTTTGCGCCAGCTTATCCATTCCCATGAGACAGTGCCGATCCTTCCCATCAGCCTGGGCTGACCTCACCTAGGAGTGAATGTGGTGGGGACCCTACTGCATCTTATGTCAACATGGAGTCATAGAATCAAAGAATAGAATAGGATCATGGATTTAGAGAACAATAGCTCAGTACCTTGGACATGGCAGGTAGTCGATAAATAAGTGCATAGCCAATGAGAGAAAAGAACCTCGAAGAGCATCATGGTATAACCTAATTATAGAAGCTGAGTTATTTAGAGAATGCATCGGGCACCGTCCTCAGCCTTTGGGCAGGCGAATAATGTCTTTGGACTAGACAGAGGAGATAGTTGTCTGTTCTCCTTTGAAGCTCTCTAGGAGGGAAACTCCAAACCACTCATTTGTTTATCCGTTTGCCCTTGTCAGGATCATTTATTGGGCATCTACTGTTTGGGGTGCGAGGTGATGATGACAATCCCAGGCAGAAGTTTCAGTCCTCCCTGCCCTCAAGGAGCTCTTCGTCTAGAGAGGAAACAAAGACGTAAATCATGACGATAATTTGACGTGAGGAAACAAAGACATAAATCATGACGCTAAAATGAGATAAAAGAGAGAGGCACACCCTGAGGTAGGATCCCAGCAGGGAAGCCCCAACTCCTCTGCCAATTTCATATTTCAAATTCATTTGACCAAAGGCTTGCTTTGGTATAAATTTAAGCTCTCTTCCTTTACCTTTTCTCCCTCTACTATTTGATTAAGTGCCCAGCAGGTGCCTAGCAATGGTTCAAAAAACTTGTTGAATTAAATCAAGCCCATCCCTTAAGGGCTGTCCAGTTAACATCCATCTCTTTTGCGGCATAATCTCAACTCTGTGATGGGAACAGACAGGATAGTGCAATGGTGAGAGTGTCAGACTGACCCAATTCGTTGTTCCTACTCTGCCATCTGTTCTCTGTGGTCTTGGGATGGGACTCCAGGAGATCTCTTTTTTCTTTTCTTTTCCTTCCTTTTTTCAGGGCTGCACTGGGGCGATGGAGCTTCCCAGGCTAGGGGTCAAATCGGTACATCTGCGACCTACACTACAGCTCATGGCAGTGCTGGATCCTTAACCCACTGAGCGAGGCAAGGGATCGAACCCTCATCCTCATGGGTATTAGTTGGGTTTGTTACAGCTGAGCCACAACAGGAACTCCTAGGCGATTTTTAAAATAATCTCTAAATTTCCATGCAAAGCTGAGAGCCTAAACTCCTCGCCTGTGTTCCACCAGCTACCACCAGAGGGCAGCATAGAGACTCCTCCAGAGTCCTTGCTCTGCCTCTTAATGTCATCCACTCCCTGGGGGCCTCCATCAGGCCCACACCAAGGCCCTTTTAGTCGCCAAGGTGACCCCTCTAAGTCAGGTCAGGCACATGAGGTGAAATGAGGCAGGCTGTGTGGGCCCTTAGGAAAATTCAGTCACAGCTGCTTGCCTCAATGTTCTACACATTCATTATCGATTCTTTCTCTCGTTATTTTCTGAGTTCCTTCCATGGGCCAGGCACATTCTAGAGCCTGGACACCCCCACGGGGCTTACCTTCTAGTGGAGGAAGCAGACAACAATCAGAAGCATATGGGTTGTATGCAATAGGATATCACATTGAGATAAGAGTTATGAAGAATGGAGTTCCGGTCATGGCTCAGCAGAAACGCATCTGACTAGCATCCATGAGGATGAAGTTTGGATTCCTGGCCTCACTCAGAGGGTTAAGGATCTGGCATTGCTGGTGTAGGTCACAGATGCAGCTTGGATCCTGCATTGCTGTGGCTGCAGTGTAGGCTGGAAGCTATAGCTCCGATTTGACCCCTAGCCTGGGACCTTCCATATGCCATGGGTACGACCCTAAAAAGACAAAAAAAAAAAAAAAAAAAAGAGTTATGAAGAAAAAGAAGGCAGGGAGTTCCCATTGTGGCTCAACAGGTCAAGAATCCAACTAATATCCATGAGGATGTGGGTTTGATCCCTGGTGTCACTCAGTAGGTTAAGGATCCGGCCTTGCCATGAGCTGTGGTGTAGGTCACAGATGTGGCCTGGATCCCAACTTGCTGTGGCTGTGGTGTAGGCTGGCTGCTCCTTAAAAAAAAGAAAAAAGAAAAAAGAAAAGGAAGGCAGGGTAAGAAAATAGAGAGTGATGGTCCATGAGTATGGGGGGGCGGGCTGGGGTGCAATTTTAATAGGAAAATCAGGAGGTTCCTGTTGTGGCTCAGTGGTTAACGAATCTGATGGGGAACCATGAGGTTGTGGGTTTGATCCCTGGCCTTGCTCAGTGGGTTAAGGATCCAGCGTTGCCGTGAGCTGTGGTGCAGTTTGCAGACTTGGCTCGGATCCCGAATTGCTGTGGCTCTGGCATAGGCCAGCAGCTACAGCTCCAATTTGACCCCTAGCCTGGGAACTTCCATATGCTGTGGGAGTAGCCCTAGAAAAGGCAAAAAAAAAAAAAAAAAAAAGGAAAATCAGGGAGGGCTTCTGAGGAGACGGTAGGGCACGCGGACCAAATGAAATGGGGGACTGAGCCAGGGCATGTAAACATCCAGGCAGAAGAGGAAGAGCCAGCTTGTTGCTGTGTGTAGCCTACAGCATCAGGATCCCAGGTACAGTCCCCAGCTATTGGTGGTGGGCATCACTTTAAGGCCCTGAACTTGCCTCTGCAGCATCAAAGGATAAATAGTAATTTCTGTTTACTGGGAGCATTGAGAGACTCAAGATAAATCCCACACGTGCAGATGTTTGTGACGTGCCGATGGTTATACGCTGTCAGGAGTCAGTCTCCTTCTCTGGTTCTGGTCCTGGAACCTAGAGAACAGAGGTGGACATAGGATGATAGCCTGTGTTTACTGTCACCTGCTTGTGCCAGTGACGTTATCAAGTGCCAGGGACACTCTGGGGGAAGGAGGGGCTCCCCACCCACAAAGAGTTCGCCAGAGGGATTCAGACAGGCAGGAAGGAGGAGGGAAGATGGGCCCCTGCTCATCCCACCCCCAGAAGCCCTCAGGGCCACACTCCGCCTAGAAGCCCCTCCAGGAAAAAGTCCTCCCAGCCTCTCCCCAAAGCACAGTCAGACTGTGCCCCGGCCTCTCTTACCCTCTCCTGCTGGATCAGGAGGGAGCTGGGTCTCTAATTCTGGCTGACCAATAACAATAAATGCATTAATAGCAGCAGTGGAAAGAATGACTATTTAATAGGTGAACGTAAGGAGCAGACAATGAGCGCTGGTGTCTCTAGCACCCACTTCACAGAACAGAGAAGAGGAAAAATATTATTGTTATTCTGAGAGCTAATCACAGCCTCCGAATCAGATGTGGCTTAAACAGTCCCTCTTGGACTCAAGGACCATGACCGGTCACTCAGCTGACTTCCTGCTGCTTGTGGGGTAGGGGGAAGGGAACAGGATGGGGGTGGGAGGACAGACAGCCTGGTGGGCAGAGCCCCCACCTGCCAAGTTCCTTCTCTACAGGATTCAGCCGCTGAAGATGCTCCTGGCTCTGACTCCAGTCCTTGCTGCCACACCCCAGCTGCGGTGCCCTGAGTTTCTCGGAGGGTGTCAGCGGGGCTCCTAAGAGGGTAACAGGGCCGGGGACCAGCAAGAGTGGATGCTGATCAGGCCGAGTTCCAGGAGGTCAGTCCTGGAGAAGAGAGAGGAGCGGAGTGGAGAAGAAGGAAGAAGGGTGTAGTTGAGTATGGACCACACCTGGAATATATTTTGAGGGAGCAGATGTATTTCGATGGGGTGGAGACTGCTCCCCAGAGCCATGATTTTCAATGAGGGGCCATGCGTGATGCTGGGGTGAGTTTCCCTAGAAGTAGGTAAGATTTTTTTTAAGCACTTAGCCCTGCCTACGCCACCCTGGCATCAAATTAATGCCTTGTCCAGGGGGAAATCCCAGTACTTCCTCATAGTGGCCACGTGAGCACTGTGATTTGTTAATGGGAGTGCTGCACCCCTCAGAGGCCAGAGCTCATCCAGGGGAGAGAAGAGTGGCTCAAGGGAGGCACTCAGCCACGAGGAATGAAGGCGGACAGACAGGTCCACAAGAGAGCACCAGCAGGTGGCTCTGTGTCAGAGCCAAGTTCACAGGCCTGCTGCCCCTGCCCAGCTAGACCCAGCACCCTCGGAGGCCAGGCCTTGGCCATCGGTGTATCCCACTCAGCACCTCTAGCACGCTTTGCACAGAGTGCACGTGGTTGGGAGGGCTGGAGGGTGTGGAACAGAGAACGAGGAGATGTGCTCCAGATCCAGGGGAAGGGGGAGGGTGGCCTGGATTGTTCATTCTTTTGTTTCAAAAGATCACCAAGTGGGAGTTCTCTTGTGGCACAGTGGGTTAAGGATCTGGCCTTATCACTGTAGTGGCTAGGGTCGCTGCTGTGGAGTGCGTTCTATCCCTGGCTGGGAACGTCTATATGCTGGTTGTGTGCCCCCCCCCCAAAAAAAAATCACTAGGTGCTTAAATGCTTGGGATTCAGACAGACATGTGCTTCGCCTGCTGCCACGGAGCCCGCGATGCAGGGCCAAAGATTGCTGGAGTGTTTGGAGGCTGGGTGGGGGCTGCACAGGGGCGGTACTGCGGGGTCTATCTGCAAGGGGTCCAAGGAGTCAGGCCAGGTGGAACACGGGTTCGGCCTGTGATCATCAACCCAGGGAGAAGGAGCCACAGAGGCGGGCAGGGCTGGGGAGACTCAAAGTGAATGAGGTTAGCTGGTCATGCGGGCGCACCCGGCCCAGGGAGGGTCCATACAGCACAGAGCGCGTAAGAACCTCCAAATACAAGTGTACTCTTTCCTCCTTCCTCCCTCCCTCCCCCTGCTTTCTTCCTTTTTTCACATTAGAGTTGATTTAAAGCGTTGAATCACTTCCTCCTGTACAACATAGTGACCCAGTCATACATATCCACACACTCTTTTTCTCATATCATCTTCCATCATGGTCTATCCCAAGAGACTGCATAGAGTTCCCTGTGCTACACGGTAGGACCTCATTGCTTATCCATTCCAGCATCCTTTCTTTCGATGTTCTTTTGGCCATACCCACAGCATGGGGAAGTTCCTGGGCCAGGGATCGAACCTGTGCCACAGCAGCAACCCAACCCACAGCAGTGACAATGCCAGATCTTTAACCTACTGAGCCACCAGGGAACACCTCCTTCTATGTTCTTGGTCATGAGAGGGACCAGGTGGACAGTGTGGATGACTCAGGGCCACCCATCCCCACTGTGGGAAAAACGAAGAGATGAAGACCCTACTGGGAGTGGACCTGGAGCATCAGCTTCCCATGTGATGGAGGGATGAGCCTGCCACACGTGCAGGGGTTGTGATGGAAAAAGAGAGGGCAGGAGGGGAAAATGGCTTTGACCAGAGAGAAGGAGGGGCGCGCCTACGGGTCCCGGAGCCCAGAGTGGCTCCTGGTGGCCTCTTCGCCCCTCCCCACAAAATCACCTCCTCTGTTGGGGGCTTTCCTTTTTTTTTTTTTTTTCCACTCCCTTTCTTTCTTTCTCAAGTCTAAGCCTTAGGTTTACCAAGGACCCCTGCATGGGACACTTGTTCCAGAACTTCTGTCCTGACTTGTAGGCCCATGGATGAAATGCAGAGGAGAAAAGCTTGAGTGGGAGGGACTTTCTCACTTAAGACTTAACTTCTGAGACTTCGATGACACACAGGAATCTGCACACAGTCTTACACGGTTTAAGGAACCTCTGAAGTCTGTCCATGGGCCACTGCCATTAATTTATGGCCTGGTGTCAACTGCATGAAGAAATGGGACCTATGTGGATTGAGTTGGAGTCCTTTTCCAAATGCTTTTGCTGTTACAAGCTGGTTTGGGCAAATAATTTAAACTCAGTTTGGTCATCTGTGAAACGGGGGAGAAAAAACACTCACTCGTAGGGCTGTGGTGAGGATTAAACACCAGAGCACGTGTCTCGAACCTGGGACCATATTGGGCTCATAGTCAGCAACCAGGAAAAGGTGGTTTTCTGCTCTCAAACCTCCTCTCTGACCAAGCTGCTCCCACTCACAAGCCTCCGTTCCCAAGCCCTCCAGCCTGGTGTTAGGATCTCCTGCCCTGCTGGTCGGTCCCGCAGCCCGTCTACCCCTCCACCCACTGCGCCTCTGCGTGTTCGCGTCTCACACCAACCCCAACCAGTGCGCCTTCTAAATATACCTTCAGCACCACCAGGCCCCTAAGTCTGAGCCGCCTGCTCCCTGCTCTTGTCAACATTCCTCAGGGCCCAGGGAAAGGCCTGCCGCCTCCTCAAAGGGCCTGCCGCCTCTCTCCAGGCCAGCCTTCCCTCTACGCTGTGCATCCCCAGCTGGACCGCAGCTCCTCAAGGGCAAGAGCAGGAGTTCCCGCCGTGGCTCAGTGGTTAACAAACCCAACTAGGATCCATGAGCATGCGGGTTCGATCCCTAGCCTTGCTCAGTGGGTTAAGGATCTGGCGTTGCTGGGAGTTGTGGTGTAAGTCACAGACGTGGCTCGGATCCCACGTTGCTGTGGCTGTGGTGTAGGCCGACAGCTATAGCTCTGATTCGACCCCTAGCCTGGGAACCTCCATGTGCCATGGGTATGGCCTTAAAAAGCAAAAAAAAAAAAAAAAAAAAAAGGGAAAAGAAAAAAGGGGCAAGAGCAGTTCATCTTGTTCCTGTTGCACCTTCTGAAGCGCAGCACAGGGTTGTGTCTGCCAAAGCAGGACACAGCAGCTCAGAGCCGCCCAGGGTGGCCGAGAGTGGACATGATTGGCCTTCTTCAGATTCGGGGCAGGGACCCACGGTCTCTTGCTTACAGAAGGCACGTGCTTTCAGCTTGGTTTTGTTTGGCAGCAGGGGTGCCCTGGGCCACCCACACTCATGCAGTCTTTTCACTGGACAGGGTATCGCTGGTGGTGTCAGGGTGGCTGGAAAATACAGCAGACCCACCCACACCACCGTGGGCATGTCTAACTGGCGAGCATCCCCAAGGCTTCCATTGCTTGGGGGGCACACAGCCAAGGCCCTTCCCCACCCTCCTTGGCCCGATTAGCTTCAGCTTTTCAGTGCCTGAATTGAGAGAGGGGTTAACCGTGAGACCCAGGAACACGGCAGAGAAAACACACTGGGGCAGCTTTCAGTAAGAAACAGGGAGGGAGTTCCCGTCGTGACTCAGGGGTTAATGAACCGGACTAGGATCCATGAGGATGTGGGTTCAATCCCTAGCCTCACTCAGTGAGTTAAGGATCCAGCACTGCCCTGAGCTATGGTATAAGTCTCAGACGAGGCTTGAATCCCCCGTTGCTGTGGCTGTGGTGTAGGCTGGGGACTAGAGCTCCAATTCGATCCCCAGCCTGGGAACTTTCACAAGTCACAGGTGCGGCCCTAAAAGGCAGAAAAGAAAAGAAAAGAAAAGAAACGGGGAGAGCAGAGGAGAGGGGCTCAGAGGCCTGCGCGTGGGCAGCCAGTGGAGGGATGGGCAGAGCTGGGTGGACAGGAGGACAGCAGTCGGGAGGAGGAATGTGGCCGCACCACTGGGTTGTGTGGGTGGCTGGAGATCTGGCAAGAGGCCGAGAGCGACTGTGCCTCCTTCGGCCCCACTGTCCCAGCCAAGGTCAGGAGGAATGAGAGGGAAAAACAGGACGAGTGTCACCATCTCTGTTGGTGCTGGGGAAGAATACCCAACAGGGCCCGCGGTCCCGCCACCCACGAGGCTCCTCTTCTCTCGACCACTCCCCTCCCAGCTCCCAGGCCCCCTCCCTCCTTCCCCACTGGAAATGGAACCAGTGGGGCCTCAGAGTCTGGGGAGGAACTGACATTTTAAATATCAGGGCTGTGCCCATGCCTGTCTGTGGCTCTGTAGGGGGTGGGGGGACAGGGAGACTCTTCTAGGTCAGCTGGGCTGGAGACTCGGAGTGGGGGCTCAGGGTTGTGGGTGAGCTGTGCCAGCTGCCCTCCCCCAGTGGAGGGCATAGACGGGACGTGCAGACCTGGCCTGCCGTCATCCTGTCCCAGTTAATCTTTCTGATATTTTCCCACTTAATCCCTGCGGGGGGGGGGCATCATTTAAAATACTCCCATTTTACAGATGAGGATACTGAAGTCAGAAAGGTTTGGTGAGGAGTTCCTGTTGTGGCTCAGCAGGTTACCAACCCGACTAGTATTCATGAGGATGTGGGTTTGATCCCTGGCCTCGCTCAGTGGGTTAAGGATCCCACGTTGCTGTGGCTGTGGCGCAGGCTGGCAGCTGCAGCTCCGATTTGACCCCTAGCCTGGGGACTTCCATATGCCATGGGAGCGGCCCTTAAAAAAAAAAAAAAGCTTTGGTGACCCCAAAGCTAGGAGGTTAGCCGGGACTTGAACCCAGGTCATCCAGATTCTAAAGCCAGTGTTGTTTTTTAATGCCCCTCCCCATGACATCAGCCCTCTTCAGGGGCCGCCGTCCCACTCGCCCTGTCACTGCGGCTCCAGAGCCCCTTTCTCCCCTCCACCCAGACTCTGGCTGCTGGGCCAACTGTCAAGAGCTAGATTCCATGGTAGCCACTAGCTGCACATGGCTGTTTACATGCAAATTAACTAAAATTGAGTAAAACGAAAAATTCAGTTCCTTCTGTTGCTCATACCCCATTTCAAATGCTCAGTGGCCACCTGTGGCTGGGGGCTACCATGTCGGGCCGCACAGAGAACGTGTCCTTAGTGACAGGAAGTTCTGCGGATAGTGCTGGGAGAGAGGGCCAGAAGCAGGGCAGGAGACAGAGAAAGGGAGAGACTGCTGGGTGCCCCTGGCAGGGACTGCCTCTGAGGGGCCAGGGTGCTATGGGAAGGAGGGTCTGGTTGAGGGGAGCCGGGGGAGTGCTGGGTGGGCTGGGAGGAGGGCCGAGAACCTGACTCGCAGGCCCCTCCCTCCGATACTGATACTCTTGGCAATACCAGTGAGCAATTAATGGGCTGGGGCAGGGCCAAGGTCAAAGCCAGGAGGGGAATGTGATGAGGTGGAGCTGCCCCCTCTCTTAGCAGAACCCAGGGCTCTGGTCCTCCAGTTCTGCTTTCCATCCTCCAGGGACCCGGGAGTCCACCAACCCTCCTTTATCCTCCTCAGATCCTACCCCGACGCCAGCTGGCTGCTTCCTGTTCGCTCATCCAGGCCAGACAGCAGCTAATGGGAGGCAGGGCCACCACCTTCCCAATTAGTCTTATTAGCCTCTTGCTCACCCACTGGAGTCAGGGTCACCCCTGGGGGAGGGGCTGTGAGTGGCCTATGAGTAACTGAGGCCCAGCTATGACAGGGGTCCCCAGCCCAGACCTGTTTCCAGGCTGAGGCCCTAGCATCTGGCGACCCTGCATGCTGTCCCTGGAGGCCCCCCACCCCACCCCCGAAGGGAGAGATCAGGGAACGGGTTTGAGAGCGCAGACCCCAAAGGCTCACTCACTGATGGAGCATAGGGTGGGAGTGTGGCAGGCCTGGTACTTGGGCAGGGACAGCAGGGGGACACTTGGGGGTGTGTGTGGTGTGTGTGTAGATCCTTAAATCTGGAGGAGGAGAGTGGAGGCTGAGTGATGGGTCCCAAAGAAAGAGGCGGACCTAGGAGCTGTGGATGGGAACTCAGGTGGGTTAACCAGGTGGGTGGGGGCGGGGGAGTCAGACAAGCCAACGCCACAGGAGGCAGGAGAGAGAGGGAGCCAGGTGACTGGGTCCCATGGTGAGAGTGGCCGCCCCACAGTGGGCGGCCGTTGGGGCAGAGCACCTGGTTCCAGGTTAGGCAATGAGGAGCCAAGGGGCAGGCCAGCCAGCCGGCCCCACGGCCACGGTACCCCACACTGCAGCCACCCCTGCTGCTGAGTAGGCAGATGCTCAAACCCGATTACTTCAGCTCCTCCTGGCCACACCAACTTCCCCCAGGCACCTACCCCTCCGCCCCCCTCCCCTCCCTACAGTGACTCCTGCCTGGAGAATGTCCAGCCCTGGCATAAAGGCCCCGGTGTCCACGAGCTGCCGTCAGTCAGGAGGCCACACAGTCCAAGATGGACTCTTTGCGAGCATCCCGGATAGGGCGTGCGGGAGGGCGCGGGATGCTGGCATTGCTGCTGGCCAGTCTCCTCCTGCAAGGTAGGAGGTTGGGGGCCCCAGGAGCGGGGGTGGGGAGGCTGGAGGGAGCACTGTGTGGGGAGGACCCAGGAGAGGATCCAGCAAGGGGGACGGGCAGGGGCTCTGGATCCCGATGCTTCAGTCTGGGGGCTGCTCCTTATGGCCTTGGCACCTCAGGCAGGCCACTTACACTTTCTGAGCCTTGGTTTCTGAAACTCTATAGTGAGGTTAATGTTAACACCTAGCTCTAGTTTCTCTCTGTGTCTCTAATTAAATGATGGATGCGACGGTGCTGCGGAAATTCTAGAGGGTTCTCTCTCGTGTTGGCTGTTGTTGTTATTAGCAGTGGAGTGCTAGAAGATGAAAACTGGATATTTAATAGTCATAATAATGGCTACCATTCATAGAGCCCCTTTATGTGCCAGACACAGTGCTAGCACCTGAAACACATTAGCTCTTTTGATCCTCAGAAGAAGGGTGTGAGAGATTTGTTGTTGCCATTCTCCACATGGGGACACTGAGGCTTGGAGAAGTTAGGAAACTGACTGAGATCACAAATTAGAAAGCAGTTAAGCCCGGATCCAAACTCCAGGCTGAGAGACTCCGGGGTCTGACTCCTGCGCCGTTGACCACCGGTGACCTTGCCCATGGCCCCGGGCTGGGGAGTGGGTGGTGCGGCCTCGGGGAGCGGAGGAGGGGAGCGGGACGTTGATGGTTAGGGCAGCCGAGGAAAAGGGGACTGCGGGGGAGCTGGGGTTTGGCGTGGAGGTCGGAGGCATCGAATTTCTTTTTGAGGAGAGAATGGGGACCTCACAGATTGTGGACACCTGGTTTTTGATGGCAGGGTGGGGGTTCCAGGAGGAGTAGCAGTAATTAACCTTTATGTTTTTGTAAAGCCCCTTCTACATCGTCCTACACAGTAAGGCTGTGAGGATGGCAGGGGGCAGAGTGGGAGGGAAGGTAGAATCTGAAGTGTGTGGCTCTCTCCAGGCCACGTGGGATCTGAGAGGGGTGAGGTGGGGAGCAGAGGAAGCCTGGGGGGCAGGTGAGCCTGGGAGGGTGGAGCAAAGCATCAGGTAAGGAAAGAAGCCAAGGCAGGAGCAGTCAGCTGGAAGCCTGGGGGCAGCAGGCACGTGCCGGCTGGGAGGGGAGCGAGCTGATAGAGGTTTGCAGGCTGAGAGGAGGGTTTCATCCTGGTGCCCCTGGGCTGGGCCGGGAGAGCAGGGCTGGCTCGGGTGTGGTGCCCTGTCACGCTGGTACCAGCAGGTTCTGAAGCAACAGTGTATGTCCCCACATCCTGGCCCCCACCCAGCTTGCCCGGCATGGGCAGCGCCGAGGTGGGAAGCAGCGACCAAGTCAGAGTCCTCAAGTACCCTGTCCTTCCCTCTGCCTCCCCGATCCAGCCCAGCATCTCTTGGACTGATTTCTCCTCTTGTGGGTCCTCCATCGTTCTGTCTTTCCTCTCCTTCCATTCGGACCCGTGGCCTCCCCCGCTCTCCCTTTCTTTGGGATCCTTTCTTTTCAATCTATTTGCTCCTGCCCTTTCTCTGTTCCATCTGATTGTCCTTTTCTCTGCCAGATGCCTGGCTTCCCTTCCGCCCCTTCTCCCAGAGCTGCAAGACTGCCTTTATCCCGCCATCATTTTCCTTCAGATGCAACAGCCACTTTGCCCCGCTTCTCCACCCCAAACTTTCCCTGGGTTCCGCTCGGCAGAGATCAGAGTGGCAGGTGACTGGGGTGGGCCTGGGAGGGGAGAGAGAAAGTCCAGCCTCTTCAGCCCTTACTAACCACCACTTTCCTCTCCAGGGACCTTGGCCAAGAGCATCGGGACTTTCTTAGACCCCTGCAAGGACCCCACGCGTATTGCCTCCCCCAATGACCCCTGTCTCCTGGGGAAGGGGGGCTCCAGCAGCTTCAGTAGCCACAGTAGCTCCAGCAGTTCCAGCAGCTCCATTTCTAGTCCCAGTGGCTCCAGTGGTGGCTCCCATGGTGGCTCCAGTGGCTCCGGTGGTGGTTCCGGTGGTTCCAGTGGCAGCTCCAGTGGCTCCAGTGGTGGCTCTGGTGGATCCATTGCTGTCCATAGCGGTTCTTCAGGATCCTCGTTTAAGCCGGGAACAGGCTATTCGCAGATCAGCTACTCCTCCGGATCTGGCTCTAGTCTACAAGGTGCCTCCAGCTCCTCCCAGTCAGGAAGCATTAGCTCCCAGTCTGCAGGAGGCTTGAGCTCTTCTGTTTCCCACACCTCCTGGATGTCCAGCAGCAGTGGCCAAAAGGTCAACTCCAATCTGCGCCCCTGTAGTTCCGACGTCCCTGACTCTCCCTGCAGTGGGGGCCCCATCGTCTCGCAGTCTGGCTCCTACATCTCCAGCTCCCACTCTGTGTCTGGGGGGAAAAAGCCCGTGGTGGTGGTGGTGGAGCAGCACGGCTCTGGTGGCCCCAGAGTGGGCCAAGGGGCCCCCTGTAGCAGCGGCGGCCTTCCAGGCAAGCCCTGTCCCCCCATCACCTCCGTAGACAAATTCGGCAGCTATGAGGTGGTGGGTGGCTCCTCTGATAGTTATCTGGTCCCAGGCATGACCTACAGTGGGGGCAAAATCTACCCTGTGGGCTACTTCACCAAAGATAACCCTGTCAAAGGCTCTCCAGGGGCCCCCTCTTTTGCAGCAGGGCCCCCCATCTCTGAGGGCAAATACTTCTCCAGCAATCCCATCATCCCCAGCCACAGCTCTTCTAGTTCCAACATCTACCAGTCAGGAGCATCCTCGGCCATTGTGTTCCAGCCAGTGGGCTCTGGTGGGGTCCAGCCCTGTGGCGTTGGCTCTAGCGGCTCTAAAGGGCCCTGCTCCCTCTCCGGTTCTGGAGTCCACAGCAGTTCTAGCATTTCAAGCAGTTCTGGTTCATCCTTCCATCCCTGTGGCACTGTTTCCCAGGGGCCCTGCTCTCCGCCTGGCACCGGCTCTTTCAGTGGCAGCTCCAGCTCGAAATCTGGTGGCAAAATCATCCTTCAGCCCTGTGGCAGCAAGTCCAGCTCTTCTGGCCACCCTTGCATTTCTGTCTCCTCCTCGACCTTGAGCGGGGGTCCAGATGGCTCTCCCCAACCTGATCCCTCAGCTGGTGCCAAGCCCTGTGGTTCCGGCAGCTCTGGAAAGATCCCCTGCCGCTCCATCCGGGACATCCTAGCCAAAGTGAAGCCTCTGGGGCCCCAGCTAGCTGACCCCGAGGTCTTCCTACCCCAGGGAGAGTTACCTGAGAGTCCATAAGGCAGATTTTACCTATAGGCTTGTGTAGGCGCAAGCACGTGTACCCCCGCATCATCTCTCGGGTGGGAGGAGTCCAGGGGCCCAGGCACAGGGTTAGCTCAGCTTCCCTCTGCCCTCCTGTGACCCCAATGTGGCAGACTCTCCCTTATCACCTCTTCTTTACCTTTCCAAACTGTAGACTCCAAATCCCTTTCCTCATTTTTTCCCACTGTTTAGATTTCCTGTCCCCAGTGCCCTCCCCACCAGGCACTCACTCCCTAGAATTTCTTCTGCCATTTCTTTGAGATGGTACCGTTCATTGGCTAACCCTACCCGTTCCAACGCTTGACTGGGAACCTCCTGAAATGTCCTCGAGGAACTCTGATGCCTGGACAATCATCTTCTCCCCTACCATTTGCCAAATAAAGCACAATCCAGAAGGGTATTTGCAAACAATGACCACTGTCGCTGATCTCTTTGCCATCTGGTAGACCAGCGCTATGCTACTGGGTTCTCACACTCCCAGTTCCACTCGTACCCTCTGTTATAGGGCTCAGCACCCCCCTTGGGAGTTCCCAACACTCCCTCCTCCTTGTCTTTCGAGGTCTCCATCCCAGTCCCCCTTCCTGGCTGCCACTTCCCTCAACGCTCAGATGCCTCCCCATGTGGGGGAGGTACCAAGGTATCAGCAGAGACTGGAGCAGGCTCCCTGCTCTCTCTCTCTGGGTCCTGGGCAGGTGTCTCAATAATCTGCGTGACCTAGATGTAGACTTTTTTGCCCTCTTGGTGTCCTGGGTCTCTTCTTAGGACCTGGGTAATGCTCTCCTACGCCTTGAAAGGTCCTGGGTCCCCCACTTTGTTACCGCTCCTCCCACAAAGGAGGAAAACAATAAATATTTGTTGAACTGGATCCCTCCTCCCACGTCTCTTCTCTCTCATCGCTCCCCGAAATCCATTCTCTCTCCACTGCCCATCACCCTGGGGGCCTCCCTCTCGTTGTAAAGAGCCCTCATTATTTCTCTCCCCTCCCTACCAGCCTCCTTCTCCTCTGCCATTAGTTTGCCTTACCTCCTAGACGCCTTCTTCTCTGGGAGTCCCGAGCATCGGTTTGCTGGGTTTCTGGGACACCTGGAACCTTGGGAGGCGGAACACAACAGCCCAGACCAGATTCCTGGGGGTTGAGTAGCAGGTTGTTCTGGGAGCTGTGGGTGGAGAGAGTAAAAGACAGAGAGGACGGGAGCACGGCAGGTATGCAGCCGAGCACGGTGACTCACTGGCCTACGTGGAAATGCCCTTGCCGGTGATGGAACAGCCTGCAGTGTCCTCTCCATAGTTCACACCCCTGCCGCCTCTGCTGCGGTACTAGCATGAGAGCTGTGAGAGCTGAGAGGGCAGAGCACAGGTGGAGAAGGGGAGGTGGCTTCCATGCGGGAAGACCAAGAGAGTGGGCAGGGTGCCGAGGGCCATGTGACTACATCCTGGAGACAGGCTGGGGAGACACTGCAGCCGAGGACGTGCTCCTGTCCCAAGAAGGGGAGAGTGGGCTGTGCTTATCTCTACAGGAAGGCCCCCCCTCCCAAAGCACAGACCACTATCCAGAGCCTCTGCCTACCCTGGAGCTAACTCATTTCCTCCTCTTGGGACACTGTTAGCTGGTCCCAAATTTAGGACTATTATTGAAATTTCAAGTCTTGAACCTGCAGAAATATATGACATGGATCAGAAATGACCTGGCCCAACATGCCAGGTTGATTAAAGACAGAGAAGGGCTCCAAAGCAGTCTGGTTTCTGTCATCACTGCGGAGTTACTCCTGGTCTGGCATCTGCACCTGGACAGCAGTCAGGGACAGGAATCCAGGCCCTAAGAGGCTCCATGGGTCGCAGTTGTGGGAGGGGTGCAGCCTTTGACATGGGTCTTCCTCTAGTTTCTGGTGTGATCTGGGTCCAAAGTTTTACAAAACTGGTGGCTGTCATCCCAAAAGGCTGCTGTCTTGTATCCACTGGCCAGGTCTGGAGAGCTCTTTTTTCTTCCAGCAGCCAGTCAGCAGGATGAGGATGGAACAGAAAAATCTAACAGGTAATAGTTAGACTTCCTGCAACAAGGGAAGCCTAGTCCGGGTGCGTCTTAGAAGCAATCAAGAAACAAAGCTATTTAAACACTTTTTTTTGGCATAGACTGGCACGCAGAAGTTCCCAGGGTCAGGGATTGAACCCAAGCCACAGCAGTGACGATGCCAGATCCTTTAAGCACCAGGCCACCAGGGAACTCTTTAACACTTTTTTGGAGGGTGGGGTGGGGGCACACCTGTGGCATGTGGGAGTTCTTGGGCCAAGAATTTAATTGGAGCTGCAGCTGTGGGAACACTGGGGTCCTTAACCCTTAACCCACTGTGCCACAGCAGAAACTCCTCCTAAACAGTCTTTTTTTTTTTTTTTTTTTTTTTTTTGCTTTTTTAGGGCTGTACCTGCAGCATATGGAAGTTCCCAAGCTAGGGGTTGAATCAGAGCTGCAACAGCCAGCTTACACCACAGCCACAGCAATGCTAGATCCGAGCTGCATCTTTTACCTATGCTACAGCTTTCAGCAATGCCAGATCCTTAACCCACTGATCAAGGCCAGGGATTGAACCTGCTTCCTCATGGATACTAGTCGGTTTGTAACCTGGTAAGCCATAACGGGAACTCTCCCTAAACACTCGTTATTGTTAGAACTTCAAACATATTTAAGAGTAGATAAAATAGGTAATAACTCCCTATATCCCATTGCCCAGTCTTAACAATGACTAACTCATGGCTATTTGACGACAGCATTTCAATGTCTTCCTTCTACTTAGTTGGAAACACCTGCTCTCTCTCTCTCTATCTATCTCTTGTATTCTGTGGACATGATTGGCCATGTGAGGTAGGCACAATAACCATTATCATAGATGCCTGAAGATTGAATATATGAAGTTACACAGCAAAGGGAAATTAAGGTTGCAGACGGAATTAAGGTTGTTAGTCAACTGACCTTAAGGTAGGAGGATTACCTGGGATTATTTGGGCGAGCCCATTGTCATTATAAGGGTCTTTAAATATGGGAGAGGGAAGATGAGAAGGTCAGAGTGATGCAATGTGAGAAGATCCTGCTATTGCCGGCTTTGAAGGAGGAATGGGGCCATGAGCCCAGGCGCGCAGGGAGTCTCTAGGAGCTGGAAACTGCAGGGGAATGGATTCTCTCCTAGGGCCTCCTGAAAGGCTCTACCAACACCTCAGTTTTAACTCAGTGAGACCTGTGTCAGACCTCTGCTCATCAAAACTGGCAGAAAGCAAATTTGTGTTGTTGTAAGCCATTAAGTCTGTGCTTGTTATAGCAGCCACTGCAAACCAACACACCATCATCTCTTAAGGATGGGAAGCAGATCTATTTCCCTATATGAAGGGTCACGTCTTGGGGCAGTCCCTATATCCCAGAGGTCAAGGTGAGGGAACTTTGGAGATGCATGAGAAAGGGGTGCTGCAAGGGAATGATCTGGATCCCAAAAAGGAGAGGATCAAGTGTTTCTTTCTTTCCTTTTTTATCTTTTTAGGGCTGCACCTGCAGCACATGGAGGTTGCCAGGTTAGAGGCTGAATCAGAGCTGCAGCTGCCGGCCTACACTACAGCCAGAGCAGTGCCAGATCTGGGCTGCATCTGAGACCTATGCTGCCAGCTCACAGCAACGTCAGATCCTTAACCCACTGAGCGAGGCCAGGGATCGAACCCGAATTCTCACGGATATCAGTTGGGTTCTTAACCCACGGAGCCACAACGGGAACTCCAGGATCAGGTGTTTCTATTGCTCAGTGAAGAGACTGGGTCCCCAAAGGTGAAGGTCCTGGTGTGCTTGGTGGAGGGAGCCTGGGAGGGGTAGGGCTGGCATCCAGTGATGAGCTGTGAGCCAGGACACCTGGGTTAGGAAGGGTGGGGAGCTTGAGGAAAAGAGCAGGGTGGGGACACCCAGCTTGCCCAGGTCATTCAAGTGGCACCTGTGGCCACAGAACAAATTAGGAATGAGGGTGGAATGTGGAGGTTTATTGTCTCTACAACCACTGGCTTGGCCTGTTTCTGATGCCCCCACCCCCGACAGGATAAAGGGCCACTGGCTTGGGGCTGAGGGAGATGCAGAGCAGGATGCAGGGTGGCCTGGCGGGGAGCTGGGCTCCTCTGGGCCTGCTCCTGGCCTGTCTTCATCTCCCAGGTATGGAGGCGGTGTGGACCCTTGGGAAGGAGCGGACTGGAGGCCTTGGGGGAACTGGAGTTGAGAGAAGGGATAAAGGCAGGAGGGGGTACAGTGGGGTCCCTGAAGGAGGTGAGGGTTGGCCTAGGGGAAGTGAAAGGATGTGAACAAAGGGAATCAGGGAATCGGGGAGGGGTGGGCACTGGGACCAAACACCTGGTCCACTGGCTGCCTCCTCTTCCCCTTCCCTCAGGCCTCTTTGCTCGGAGCATCAGTGTGGCGGAGGAGAAAGTTTCCCGAGACGTGGGGGTCAACTTGCCTCTGCCTGGACAACCTTCCTTGACCGGCCCCTCCAACTCCGAACATCCTCCTCCCAAACCAGACCTGGACCCTAATGATTTAGCAAAGGCTTCTCTGAAACCTGATGCTTCTCCATCATTTGACTCTCTACTTGCAGGAGGTTCTGGGGTGCAGAGGTGGCCCCCATCCGGGGGGCTGCCCTCTGAGGATTCCTGGTCCTCGGAGGACCCTTGGCCGATGATGGCTGCTGCGGCTGAGGACCACGTGGGCGAAGTGCTGCCCGAGGAACTGTCTTACCTTTCTAGTGGGTTCGCCCTCCCTCGGGGCGGGGGGCCTGTGCCTCCACACTCTGCAGACCCCTCGGCCGAGGCTTCACTCCTCCACCAGGACTCCGAGTCTCGACGGCTACCCCGTTCTAACGTGCTGGGAGCCCGGGGAGAAATCCTTGCCCGACACCCACTCTGGTCTCTCATCAACAGGATTCGACGGCCATTTCTGCCTGGTTACCCCTGGGGGACCCTGAGTCCCAGTGTGTCCTGGGGAGGTGGAGGTCCTGGAACTGGATGGGGCACAAGGCCCATGCCATACCCTGTGGGAAGCTGGGGTAACAGCAATCAATACCCAAGTACTAGCTGGGGGACCATTAATCGATACCCAGGTATCAGCTGGGGGAATATCCTTCGGTACCCAGGCATTAATCAATTTCCTCCCAGAGTTCTTCGTCCTCCTGGCTCTTCTTGGAGCATCCCAGCTGGCTTTCCCAATCCTCAAAACCCTGGGTCACAGTGGAGTTAGGAGATGGGGGCCCTAGGTTGGAAGTCAGGGAAGAAAGTCCCGTCCCCACCCCCTGCAATGTGAGCTAAATCAAGATCCTACCAGCTGTTTTTGGCCTTATGCTCACTTTTCCCTGCCTCCCTTGTTCCCCGCATGCTGATCTCTAATAAAACACAAGCACTTATTGAATTTGCTCCTTCTCAGTGTCTTTGTTTCTGGGTGCAAACTGAAGGGAGTCTTGTCCATTGCCATGTCCCCCAAGGGTCCTCCTGACACGACACTCGACACTCTCATGCTTCCCCATCCTTCGTAAAAGAGCAAAGCCCAGGGGCTTGGGGGTGGAGCCTCGGGGTCTCACCCAGGTCCAGGTGGGAGAGCTGGTTCCAGAATTGTCCTGGAGCCTGAAGAGGGGAGGAGGGGAAGCAGGGCTGACTGAGGTGGCACCTGTGGCAAGAGGGAGGGATGAGGTCCAGGAAGTTTGTACCAGGGCCGAGTGGGGAATGAATACCCTTTGAGTCCGAGACACATCAGAGAAAGTCATTTTGTCTACGCTTGTCTTTTCTTCCCATAAAATCATGGTTCTTGGAAGCGGAGGTTGCCTTGATCTCCTCCCTCACACGCATCACTTGGTACATTGTGCCCCAGAGAATCATGGACTCTGGGCATTTGCTGAACAAACAGTGGACCTCAATAGAGCAAGAAAGGGAAGGGAAAAGGAACAGGGAGAGAAGGACTTGGAGCCAGCAGTCCTACCTGCGGCTGCGTTTGATGCTTTTATTCCCAAGTGATGACACAGTCTCTTCTTTTGGTCACATTGCCCTCCCTTTGGTTTTCCCAGGAGCTCGGCCTCCACACATAGAAGTTGGAGCCAGGTGAGGAAGGGTCACTCTAAGAAAGTGGAGAAGGAAGTTAAGCCAGTGGCGATGCTGGAGTTTCCAAAGGGCGCGCTCCTGGTGGCCACCCCATGTCTTTCCCCGTGCCAGGCACGTACTTCGCCAAAGTGGTCCAGGTGTATGTGCGCTCTGCAGAGCTCCAGGTCCCCGGGATGGGGCAGGTTGTGGGGGAAGGAGGAGGAGGAGGATAAACACCAGAATTGGAGGGATGGGGAGCTACCCGCCTGAGTGTGAGGGGGCTGTTCTTAGAGAAAATTCTCCTGTCCCATTGTCTGCATAATGCTTCATCCTGTGCCAAGAATTCCTTTCTGGGGAGTTCCCGTTGTGGCTCAGTGGTTAACGAATCCGACTAGGAACCATGAGGTTGCAGTTTCGATCCCTGGCCTTGCTCAATGGGTTAAGGATCCGGTGTTGCTGTGAGCTGTGGTGTAGGTTGCAGACGCGGCTTGGATCCTGCGTTGCTGTGGCTCTGGCGTAGGCCAGTGGCCACGGCTCCAATTGGACCCCTAGCCTGGGAACCTCCATATGCTGCGGGAGTGGCCCTAGAAAAGGCAAAAAGACAAAAAACCAAACAAACAAAAAAAAGAATTCCTTTCTGGGACATCTTCTCAAGCTCATTCTCTCAGGCTTGGTCTCATCTCTCTCTGTCCCTCTTTCTGGTGGTCCCTCCAGCTCTAGTCGCTCCAATTTTCACTTTAAATTCCATGTCAGCACCCCCCTTTTCTGTTCCACACAAGCAGCAATGGAAAAGGACTTGGCTTTGTTCACTGCAGAACTCCCAGTACCACGGACAGTGTCTGGACCAAGGTAGGAACCCAGCAAACACTGAATGAGTCAACGCGCTTTCTCTCTCTCTCTGACTCCTGTTTTCTCTTTTCCACCTTATTCCTGAGCCACAGGGCCTCACAGACCCCCATCTGTACTGCTGCTGCAGCCTTCTCAGAGCCTCCTGCCAGCTCCCTACAAACCCCACCAAGCCCTCCTCAGCTCAGGAATGCTCTGGACACGCCATCCTTTCTCCTTCGTTAACAACTGTGAGGAAGGTGTTGTAAGACGAAGAAACTGGGGCTCCGAGAGATTAGGCAATTTACACAAGGTGACATAGCTGACGAGTGACCAAGAGTCAGTGACTCACACCGAATTTTTCTCATTACCTGTCCAGGAAGTGTTCAAGTATAACATGCAATTAACTAAAACCCATCGACTTTTTATTGAGTACCTACTATGTGCCCGACTCTGGCTGAGGTGCTTTCACAACCACCCTTCCAGCTAATCCCCATAACAATCCCACCCATTGGGCACTGCTTGGGCCCATCCTACAGGTGGAGTTACTGAAGGCCAGGGAGGGAAGTGAGCCAAGGCTGACAGGTAACGCTGAGCTGAGGGAGTGGAGAAGCAGCAGTCAGCTTTCCTGGCCCAGCGGGGAAAAGGCTACAGTAGAAAGGCACTTGTCTGGAAGTCAGAAGATGAGGCTCCCCTGTCACGTGCCCACAGAGCCCTCTCTGTCGTGTCAGTTTAGGCTGGTCCTTTACCTCTGCAGACCTTAGTTTTCTCAACTGTAAAATGGGACGAAAAAAGATGTCCGATTTACCTTACAGGGTGGTTATGAAGTTTAATTAAGATAATGATAGTACATTAGAGACTGAAAAATGGAGCAATTGTCAGGGTCTGATTATAACGCAGGATGTCATCCCAAAGGGGCGGTCCTGGTGGCCCCTCAGACGAGAGCTCTCAGCCCACAGAGGGAGGCTGGTGTGTGAAGTGGCTGTAGTTGACTTCACAGTTGATTGTTGAGATTGGGGTGATGCCTCCCACTGGGAATTACACTCAAGAGAATTATTCCAAGATCAAGAAGGGAGGGTCAGCTTCTCCTTGGACCCTTTCATTCCTCAAACTCTGTTCTCTCAGATGTTTTTCACTCACACACACACACACACTCCCAGGTGATGATAATACTGACTTCTCTTATCATATATTTACCATGAAGGAAATGTGTTACAGGGTTATTTCAATTCTCACAGCAATTCTAGGATGTACCCATTCTGGTTATTTCTACTTTATAGGTGAAGACATTGAGGCTCAGCAAGGTTAGGTAACTTGTCCAAAGCCACACAGCTAATAAGAGGTGGAGCTTGAATATGGTACCATTTGTATGAAACAAATTGTTTTTATTTATTTTTTTGACTTTTTAAATGTCTTTATTAAAAGACAGGCTGTTTATTCCTCTTTGCCTTCTTCCTCACTGGTTTTCATGACACAGTTCACCTGGTCCTAGAAGCTTTATCAGTCTAAACAGGTGAAACCAATTGTTTTTAAAGTATAGTTGATTTACAATGTTGTGCCAATTTCTGCTGTATAGCAAAGTGACCCCGTCACACATATACATACATTCCCTTTCCTGTGTCATCTTCCATCATGGTCTTTCCCAAGAGACCAGATGTAGTTCCCTGTGCTGTACAGTAGGGCTGCATTGCTATGAGTATGGTACCATGTGGAAACTGCAACAAGGGTGTGCAAATCGCACACAGCAGGTGCAAGCTTCATGTCACCTGAAGACCAGCATCCACAATTTGGTTTCATTTCTCTCTCCAGACCTAATGCCCGCCCCCTACGGTCCTCTCATTCCTTCGGAAGGATGTTCCCTACGGTCTCTTCCCACCTCTTTTGAGGTCGGCATTCTCCTGTCAGGGAACTGGTGAACACACCCGGAAGGAAGACACTCACCTTTACGAACCTGAGTTGTCATTCATGGGACTGAGCACGCCAGCCCTCGGGAAGGTTGGTCACACCCCAGGGTTTCTGGTTCTGGCCCCTCACAGAATATCCCCAGTCCTGGATGGTCCAGGGGAGGGATGGCGGGAAGAGAAGAGGGGCTTCAGAGACCTGGTCGTGGCCAGGAGGGGAAAGACCATTTTTACATTTTCAGTAGCAACGGCTATTCCAGGGGTTGTTGCTCT
Source organism: Sus scrofa (assembly GCF_054392235.1). Lineage (NCBI taxonomy): Eukaryota > Metazoa > Chordata > Mammalia > Artiodactyla > Suidae > Sus > Sus scrofa. Next base: position 27,723,258 of record NC_139389.1, on the reverse strand, counting down.
CACATAGACCAATGGGGTGGATGTGGCTTATCCTGGTTGTTCTGAAGGAGTGGGCTAGGCTGATGTGAAATAATTTTTGGCCTCAGATGGTCTCCATCTAGGCAAGCCCTGCTGTGGAAAGGTGGTAGCAACAAGTTGTGAGAGAGTTTTGCGACCATTTAGTCCTTCCTGACCTCAGGAAAGCAGTCATGACTGATGGAAGGGAGGCTGTTTTCTTTAGCATCTTTCCCACTGTCCCTCTCTGTCCTCTCTCCATAACTCTTCTTCCCTGTGATTAGCTGCTCCCTGGCCACCCAGGTCACCCATCAGGCTTCCCCTCCAGCCGGGTCTGACCACCCATCACCTTGCCTCACCCCTCCAAACTCACCTCTCCTGTAGCCCACTGCTTCAGGGTTCTCTGTTTGCCGTGACACTGTAGTACGAAGAATTCGAAAGAAATCTCTTAGTGATGAACAGGGGAAAAGATGATGAGCCTAGAAAGATAAAACCAACCTCCTATGTCTGACCCCAGCCTCCTCTCCTGGGACACACTGCCATTGTCCAAAGGACTTTAAGACACTTCTATGTAATATAAAGCTTGTTACCCTTATGAGTTTATTAAACAATTAATCCTGAAACACTAAACGACATTCTTCTACATACTATGTACACAACTACCTAAAAACTTACAGATTAATAAACCACATTTTAATCAAACATGGGTAGTGTTTCACACTTTAATTTAAGCACTTGTTTTATTTTTATTTATTTATTTTTTTGTCGTTTTGCCTTTTCTAGGGCCGCTCCCTCAGCGTATGGAGGTTCCCAGGCTGGGGGTCTAATCGGAGCTGTAGCTGCCAGGCTATGCCAGAGCCACAGCAAGGTGGGATCCAAGCTGCATCTGCAACCTACACCATAGCTCACAGCAACGCTGGGTCTTTAACCCACTGAGCAAGGCCAGGGATCGAACCCGCAACCTCATGGTTCCTAGTCAGATATGTTAACCACTGAGCCACAACGGGAACTCCCCAAGCACTTATTTTTAAATCTCAAGTCTGATGTGTAAGATTCTCTTCAATATCTTAAACCAAACGCAAAACACAAAAACAACAAATGCAAGTTATCACAATGATTACAAAGCTGATTGCTTCACTTCCACAAAAAAATTAGCTACGAAAGTCTAGTTCCAAGGATTTAGGCTTTTTTTTTTTTTTTTTTTTTTTTTGTCTTTTTGCCTTTTCTAGGGCCACTCTCGGGGCATATGGAAGTTCCCAGGCTAGGGGGTCTAATCGCAACGCTGTATCCTTAACCCACTGAGCAAGGCCAGGGATCAGAACCTGCAACCTCATGGTTCCTAGTCAGATTCGTTAACCACTGAGCCATGAGGGGAACTCCTAGGCCTATTTCTTTATTCTCCTTCTTCTCTTTCCTTTCCTGTCCTTGAGTTGAGTTACCTTCCTAGGATGTCAGTATTTTCTCTTTCTCTTTTTTCCTTTTTTTTTAGGGCCATGCCCACAGCATATGGAGAATCCTGGGCTAGGGGTCGAACAGGAGCTGCAGCCACTGGCCTACACCACAGCCACAGCAACGCCAGACCCTTAATCCCCTGAGGAAGGCCAGGGATCAAACCTGAATCCTCACGGATACTGGTTGGGTTTGTTACTGATGAACCACAATAGGAACTCCAGTATTGTCTCTTTTCATCCTATCTTGAGATTTCAAAACTTTTAGGAACTGAATTTTGACCACTTGATTCTTGGCTGGACATGAGGCCTGGCTGCACAGTTTGATTCAAAGCATGAGCTGCTGCTTTTTCTTCCTCCTCCTCTTCTCCTTCCCTCCCTCCTCTCCCCTCCTATTCCCCTGCTCTTTGCTGCCTCTCCTCTTCCTTCTTCTCGTCTCCTTCTCTTCCTTTTTCACTGTCTCTTCTTCCTCTTGCACACAATCAAATTAAGAATGTTTTCATCATTCCCCAAAGAAACCCTGCACCCATGAACAATCACTCCCCACGCCCTTTCCCCCAGGCCTAGGCCCACTCTGCTCTCTGTCTCTATGGATTTGCCTAATAAAGTCATTTCATATCAATAGCTAGTACAGCATGTGATCTTCTGTGACTGGCTCCTTTCACTGAGTACCACGTTTCTAAGGTTTTGTAGCAGATACCAGTACTTCGTTCCTTTTTATTGCTGAATTCTTTTATTTCATTGTATGGATACAACGCATTTTACTTATGCATTCATTAGTTGGCGCATATTCTGGGCTGTTTCCACTTTTTGACTATTATGAATAATGCTGCTATGAACATCTAGGTGTAAGTTTTTGTATAGACATATATTTTCATTTCTCTGGAGTATATATACACATAGGAGTGGAATTTCTGGGTCATACAGTAACTCCACGTTAAGCCTTTTGAGGAACTGCCAAATAGCGATTTTCCACAGCTGCTCCACCATTTAAAAAAAAATTTTATTATGTGTATTTTATTTCATTTTTTGTGTTTTTGCCATTTCTTGGGCCGATCCTGCAGCATATGGAGATTCCCAGGCTAGGCGTCAAATCGGAGCTATAGCTACCGGCCTATGCCAGAGCCACAGCAACGCAGGATCTGAGCTGAATCTGCGACCCGGGCCACAGCTCACAGCAACGCTGGATCCTTAACCCACTGAGCAAGGCCAGGGATCGAACCCACAACCTCATGGTTCCTAGTGGGATTCGTTAACTACTGAGCCACGATGGGAACTTCTGCTTCACTATTTCACATTCCCACCAGCTGTGTATGGAAATTACAATTTTCCCATATATATATATTTTGTCTTTTTAGGGCCGCAGCTGTGGCATATGGAAGCTCCCAGGCTAGGGGTTGAGTCAGAGCTGTAGCTGCCAACCTACACCACAGCCACAGCAATGTGGATCCAAGCATGAGTCTGCAATGCTGGATCCTTAACCCACTGAGTGAGGCTAGGGATTGAACTCACGTCCTCATGGATACCAGCTGGGTTCCTTACCACTGCACCATGACAGGAAATCCTAATTTTCCTGTAGTCTTGTCAACACTTGCTATTATCTGACTTTTTGGGTTTTTAAATTTATTTTTTGCCTGCACCTGCAGCGTGTCAAAGTTCCTGGGTTGGGGATAGAACCTGTGCTGCAGTTGCAGCCTGTGCCAAAGCTGTGGCGAGGCCAGATCCTTAACCTGCTGCACCACAAGGAAACTTCCCATCTGTCTTTTTATTATAGCCAGCCTAGTGGATGTGAACTTGTATCTCCCTGGAGAATAAAACTCTTTTTAAGTAAATAGATTTTAGACTTTTACAAACTATTCCTCCCTCTAATATAACATACTTAAAAAAAAATTCCTCTTGACCAGTGTTACATAATACATTTCTCTCTCATTATGATATACTGATAATCTATCAGAATTATTAAATCTTATGAATTATTTGTATTTTATCATAATTAGTAGGGCAATCTAGATATTTAATCTTGTAGGAGATGAGGAATTGGGATGACTTCATTAGCTTTTTTGGTGATTTTTTTTTTTTTTTTTAAGGGCCACACTTGCTGGATATGGAGGTTCCCAGGCTAGGGGTTGAATCGGAGCTTTAGCTGCTTGCCTACACCACAGCCACAACAATGTGGGATCCGAGCCACGTCTGCATCTACACCACAGCTCACAGCAATGCTGGATCCTTAACCCACTGAGCAAGGCCAGGGATCGAACCCCAAACCTCATGGTTCCTAGTCGGATTCGTTTCTGCTGTGCCACAACAGGAACTCCCTCAGTGATTTCTTTTGTTGTTGTTAATTTACTGTCTGGGTACCTATTATTGAAACCGCCTTCTCTTTCATTATTGCCTGACATTCTCCTTGTCAGACATTCTTATTTTGCTACAGTTCGCACTGTGAGTGGGGCTATTTGGCTTTCTCACGGTTCCCTGTGGTTTTCTTTTCTACTAACGTAGATGAAAGCAGGCACTTCTCTCTGATTTATAACCAAACACATAATTGGTAGAAGAAACAACACGAACAATTCCCTTTTGATTCACATCAATTTTTAACAACTCCATCCTTTCTTTCCCATGACAAACACCTTTTGTGCACTTTATATGAACCTTTATCTCTTGAATATCATGATGACCTCACGCCTCTACTGTCTCAATTTACTTCAATGAGCCATAATCATCATTCCTCCCCCTCATCTTCTTTCTTCTCCTGCTCAATTGTCTCAAGTTGAACAACAGAGATCCTTTAAGGTGGCTCCTTTGTCCTTTATAGAACCTTCCCTGAAGGCATTCTGGCAACAACGAAACATTCAAGTCCTGTCCTGAATCTTTCCTTCCTGAGACTTGGAATCAAATATCGATACTCCAAGCCATGCATTCTGTGGGTTCCAGTTTCTTTAAGTTAAGTGAAGAATAGTATTTGAAACCAAAGGCAAGATGTCAAGGGTGCACATGGGTGGTCCCTTCCTCCTGGAACTTTTTAGGCTAAGGACGTGGGGGTGAGACACATCACATGTTCACATAAAGAATACTGAATTTATTTTTATTTATTTTTATGACTCCACCCTCAGCATATGGGATTTCCCAGACCAGGGACTGAATCCAAGCCACAGTTTCGACATATGCCACAGCTGTGGCAATGCCAGATCTGCCAGATTCTTAACCTGGGGATCTCTGAAGAATACTGGGTTTAAAACAGCAATGTGCTGTAGTGCAGGGCAGCCCTGTGTGTGTGTGAAGGGGCTTGGGGGGTGCTGGCTGGGGAGCCACCTTCCAGGCAGGAGCAGCTGTGTGATGCCCTGTGAGCAGAGTCGGAAGCATCTGCAGAACCAAAGGAAGCCTCAGGATCACAGAGAGGATCCAAAGGGAGACGCTGGAGCAGAACCTGCTGGGCCTTGTAGGCCCTCTTAGAGACCTGAGGATTTAACCATGTCTGAAGAACCATGGGAATTCAGAGGTTGAAGCAGGGGAATAACATGATTACTTTTATTTGGCCATGTCCTTGACACATGGAAGATCCCGGGCCAGGGATCGAACCTGAACCACAGTGGCAACCTGAGTTGTAGCAGTGACAGCCCTGGATCCTTAATCTGCTGAACCATCAGGGAACTCTACATATTTACCTTTTAAAATGATTTCTTTGAGTGGAGAAGGGATTGAAGGGGAGAGTGGATGAGCTAAGGGGTAGATTTTGATGATGATGGGTGAGAAATGGGTGTAGAAAAGGGCTTTGCATTTGCTGGGTGCTGACTCCAGCTGGGCAAGTCACCTGGAGAGGAAGTGACTCCTCAGATGGCTCCACGGGGCCTGGTACAGTGCATGTTTCATGCACAGGGAGGTGCTTTTAATTATTAAATTTGTTTCCTGTTTGGGCCCTTCTTTCTCACATGGGGATCCTCATGGCCTCTGGCCTGGTGGTTAGAGTCATCTCTTAACCAGCCTCTTACCCATATAAGCCTGGTGTCCTCCAGCCCAACCCAAGGGTGGGGGAGAGGAGAGAAGTGGAGACTTTTTTTGGCTGTGGCCTGTGGCATGTGGAAGTTACTGGGCCAGGACTCGAACCTGGGCCATAGCCTTGACCTGAGCCACAGCAGTGACAATGTTGGATCCTTAATCCACTGAACCACCAGGGAACTCCTGTTGTGTATATTTTAATACAATTTATTATTTTAATTTTTTTTTCTTTTTTAAAATTTATTTATTTATTTGTCTTTTTAGGGCCGCACCCTCGGCATATGGAGGTTCCCAGGCTAGGGGTCAAATTGGAGTGGTAGCTGCGGGCCTACACCACAGCCACAGCAACGCCAGACCTGAGCCACATCTGCAACCTACACCACAGCTCACAGCAACACCAGGTCCTTTACTGAGCAAGGCCAGGGATATATACATATACATACTCTTTGAAAAAGTTCAAATATTGTCTACGGTTACAAAGTAAAGAGCTAAGAAGCCTTCACCACCAGGGAGAAACCACTGAGTAACATCCTGACTGAACATTCTTTTTGAACATTCTCCTTCAGGATGTTACTCAGTGGTTACTCCTCGTGGTGAAAGCTTCTTACCTCTTTACTTTGTAACCATAGACAATATTTGAACTTTTTCAGCGTATATATATATTTCAAGGAGTACTTACTTTTTCTTTTGTCTTTTGTCTTTTTAGGGCTGCACCCGTGGCATATGGAGGTTCCCAGGCTAGGGGGTCTAATTGGAGCTGTAGCTGCCAGCCTACACCACCGCCACAGCAATGCGGGATCCGAGCCACATCTGCAACCTACACCACAGCTCACGGCAATGCCGGACCCTTAATCCACTGAGTGAGGCCAGGGATTGAACCCTCAACCTCATGGTTCCCAGTCGGATTCATTTCCACTGCGCCATGATGGGAACTCCAATATATATCTTTTCAAGGAAAAAATATATACATAGGTGTGCACACACTCACACACATATAAAACCAAAGTTTACAATGAAAATGAAACGAAACAAAACAAAAAAAAAAAAAGCCAACCCATCTGCAAATGACTCCTTGTTCAAGAAGTCTTTCCTGACCCCTCACTGAACTCCCCTGCCCTGTGTCCTTCACATGACATTGAATAATTATGATCATAACTACTGTTATCTACTGGGCCAGGCACTAAACTCTTCAAACCTCAGTTTCCTAATCTGTAAAAGCGGGACAGTCAGAGTTCCCATGTGACAGAATTGTGAGATGACTCAATGAAATAACTGCATATTAAATATTGACCATAGTATCAGGCATAATAAGAACTTAATAAGCTTTCACTGCTGTAACTATTATTATAATTTCCTCTAATTCCAAACAACCTTCCAAGGTAGGTCTTATTGTAAATGTTGAAAATAAGGCTCAGAGAGGTTTAGTAACTCGCCTAAAATCACAAAGTTAGTAAAGATCCCTGGGGAAGCGAGATGGAAATACATCATCCATAAGTGAAAGTTGGTGAATTTGCACACAGTGAATGAGAGACACCCTCTGGGGAAGGAACTGCATATGTGCTAAGGAAATTTGGGAATAACCAAGTCCAATCAAAGGGTAAACCCGGGAAGCATGCTTGGTTAGAGACTATAGCTCAAGAAGAGAACAAATTCATGGTATTGGACCCTGCCTAATGAAAAAATTCAGCTGCAGAGGTGGTGATGGCGGCTCTATGGGACCCAAAGGATGAGAATTGTAAACTGTTTAATCACTTCCTGTCAGGAGACAGGCTTCTTCTGGCCATGAGTATTCTTCCTATTTTTAATCTGCAGCACCCAATGGCTGTGATGTCGAGTATATAGTAACACCAAACTCAGTCACACTCTATGCATCAAAAGATGGGTGGAGAGAACTTATGTCAATTTGATGAAGAATAAATGTGCCACCTATTCCACAAGGACACTAGAATCTCTCCCTGGATTAAGCCAGACCAATAGCACAGGCACATGGACTGCACTGCTCTGAGTGATTCTGCCTGAACACGGTACCACCAGCTGCCACAGGAACACTGGAAGAAACAAAAAATCCTATGAAACTTGTATTTATGATACGGATGTGGTTCACTTTGTCCCATCACTTCCATGGGGACCTCCTCATTTCAAGAAAAGGAATAGCTCTGCATCTCCTGAGAAGTGGTCTCTCTTCACAGACACTGCGTGCCATGTAATCACTGTTTCCTTCTTTGACTTGCTTGCCAGACAGACAGCTCAGTTTCAAATTTGTGGTCTTCTTCCTGGGATGATTTTTTTTCTTTTTGGGGTCACATCTGCGGCATAGGAAAGTTCCCAGCCTAGGGGTCGAATTGGAGCTGCAGCTGCTGGCCTGCATACACCACAGCCACAGCAATGCCAGATCCAAACTGCCTCTGCAAACTACACGCTGCAGCTCGCATGCACTGTCCTGGCATGATGCTTATACTAACCTCACTCGTGGTTTTATCTGATTTTTCTAACTTTTCAAATGTTTCATTTTTCCTAATTGTGAAGTTTAAAAAAAATTGTCTAAGCTATTTTCGATTATGTTTTAAATCAGGCTGGAATAAATACCATGTTTGTATTCATGATGTCCAATTACTGTAACCCAGATGAAATGTTCCCCAAATACCTATGTCTCCTGATTTTGGTTTCTTGGTCACCCCTCCCCTCTAGGAATCCTGCTACTAGGAGGTGGGCACCCAGGACAGTGGGCAAGAGTATTCCACCTCAGGAGCTAAGTGGCCTCAAAACCAGACATCCAGTACTACCTTCTGTCTGTCCCGGTTTCTTTTCTGGGAGTGGGGATTGTTCTGGAGCTCAGAAGGGAACTTCCTGGGCAGGCGCAGTGCAGCTAATTCTCTGGCTAGGTTCAATATCAGAAAAACCCTTCTATAATGCTTTCCAGGGGATGACAAGGGGTGGGAACCAGCACTAAGAAGAGACAGAGAGTACCGGGCAACTTATCCTCAGACCACATTCATTCTGGTAGCAGTAGCAACAGGTTAAAAAATAGAGACATTATTATCCCACCTTGAGTGGATTAAATAAGGTGATTCAAGTAAATCATTTAGCATAGCTGCCACGACTGCCATTTCTTTTTTCTTTCTATTTGTTTGGTTTTGTTTGGTTTGGTTTGGTTTTTTCAGCCACACTCACAGCACATGGAAGTTCCTGGGCTAGAGATCAATCCTCTGAGCTGGGGCTACTACATAGGACAAGGCTACAGCAGCACAGGATCCCTAACCCACTCCTGCACAGGGCCAGGGACCCAGTGGGCACCTCCACAGAGACAGCTGGATCATTAACCCACTGGAGCCACAGCGAGAACTCCATCTATTCCCATCTCTATTACTGCCAAAACTATAACCATTAATTGACCTTACTACAACTCTGTAAGGTAGGTTAAGAGCACTCATTTTGAAGACGGAAGTGAGGAATCCCGGGCTCCTGTCACTCCGCAGCCTTCCACTAGGGGGCAGGCAGGGGATGCCGAAGGAGCGAAGTCCTTCTGGGAGCTTTGTAAATGAGCGCCGACAACTAGGAATAAAAGTAAACATCGACGTTCTTATTGAATAGAGTTCTTCTAGAAGTACTGCCAGGGCTCAATCTCCTTCTCTGCGTCCCGCTGCTTTTGATGTCTGTCCAGCTCAAGGTCTCTTGTGGTCTTTGCTTCTTTCACTATGACTCAGCTCCCTGTGACACGAAAGTCCCCTCCAACCCATAATCCTTTTTTTAAGGACTGGGTCTCATCTACTCTCAGGTTTGGTTTGGTTTTGTTTTGCTTTTTAAGGCCGCACTCGCGGCATATGGAGGCTCCCAGACTAGGGGTCCAATAGGAGCTGTAGCTGCCGGCCTACACGACAGCCACAGTAACGCCAGATCCCAGCTGCGACTGCGACCTACACCACAGCTCAGGACAACGCCGGAACCTTAACCAACGAGCGAGGCCAGGGATCCCACCTGCAACCTCATGGCTCCTAGTCGGATTCATTTCTCCTGAGCCACTACGGGAACTCTTACCCTCATGTTTCTTTCGCTCTAATAAATGAGAGACAGCATACTGAACCCGCATCGTGGAGCCACTCAGATTTCTCCTCTAGGCAGAGAACGTGGGACAAAGAGCGCACATCTTTACCTTCTGCAGAGCCCTAGGTCCACGAACTCATTTAATCCTGGGGAGGAGCCCCGCCCCCTCCCCGCCCCTCCCCCCACGCATGCTCCAAGCCCAAGGGGCAGTCCATTCGCAGAACCTTCTGGTATCGGGCGGGCTTGAGGAAGGCGCCGTGGCCTTAAGGCCCCAGGACCCGCAACACCGAGACTGTAGAAAGTTACCGCTAAGGAGACAGGATGCAGCGCGCAGCGGCCCGGAGCCGGGTCTACTGACTTCCCTTTCTCCCCGATTCACACCTTCCGAGGCCAGGCCACCTCCCAGACTTCTTCCCCAAACCCACGCCAGTCTCCAAACCTAAGAAGCAGCTACAGCCGCCGCCGTGCTTCTCCCTGCGGAGCTTTTGCTCTCGGGCCACGTGTAGCGAGGGCATTCGGGGCCTCGCGGGCCTAGCACGCGGAGGGCCGGCAGCCGCTCGGGGAGCTGGGCCGCTGGGTGGCGCTGTTCCTTCTCCGGAACTAACACCCCCACCCCCACCCCCCGCGCCGGGGGCTTTGCTCAGGGTTTCGTCCGCCCTCCCGCCCAGCGCCCTTCCTTGGCCACTTGCTTCTCCTTCCCCGCCGCTGCCTCTTCCTTCTCGCTTGCCCTCCTCACGCTCCTTTTCTGTCCTTCGACTCTCACCCTCAGCAGCTGAAGGGTTTAGCTTCTGGACCTCTGCAGGACCTGGGGATTTTACCTTCTCTGTGGCGGCTTCTCAGGGAGCCTGTCGCCGCGGCTGGGCTGTGAGGCCTCCTCCTCGAAGTCACTGACAGAGGCCGGAACAGGGCCGCCTCCCAGCTCGGACCTGCTGCCTCCCTCGGGGTCCACGCAGCACGAAGACGCGTGCTTGTGGGTTGAACACACACGGTTGAGTTCCTGTGCTTTTGTGTGCCCATCTTCTTCAGTGCATCTGTGCCCAAGGGGCTTCGTCCACGAAAAAGAAGTGGATTCCTCTCAGGGCCCGGAATATACTGTTTCTTCTGTTTTAATGAAGTGAGAAATCCCTCATTAAAAACAATCCAGATAAACTTCTTTAATAACCAGCTGCGTTGGCCCTTAGCTCCCTCCCTGCTGAGGGCTGAGGGCCGCGGTCCCCGGATTACAATCTAACAGCTATCAGTTCTGCTTTCTTTGGTGACAGTCTGCCGGGACATTTCCTTTTTTTGACTTCTCGGTGATTCTTAGCTCTTCACAAGCAAACTAGACCAGGAAACTCCAGCATCTTGTGCCACAAGCATTGGCTTGAATTGGACTCAAAACACTTCCTCTTCAAAGGGCAGCACTCTGAAAAGTATGAACCTATTTTATTAGTCGTGATGGAAAGAGCTTTTTGGGGTTTCAAGTCTACCTGAGTAAAAAAGCACACTGATTCCTGGTTTTAATGCCATCCTGTGGTACCTGAGATGCTCTCATTGGGGTAAGCTGGGAGATGGTTGCGTGGGACATCTCTACTTTTTTTTGCCATATTCTGTGTGTGAGTCTAGAATTATTGCAAAAAGAAAAGAGAAGGGGGAGAGGGGAGCCGGGGGGGAGGGGAAGGGGGGGGGAAGGGAGGAGGGGACGAGAAGGGGAAAAAAAGAGGAGAAAGAGGAGGGACATTAAAAACTATGTCCTGGAGTTCCCTTCATGGCGCAGTGGTTAACGAATCCAACTAGGAACCATGAGGTTTTGGGTTCGGTCCCTGGCCTTGCTCAGTGGGTTAAGGATCCGGCGTTGCCGTGAGCTGTGGTGTAGGTTGCAGACAGGGCTTGGATTGTGCGTTGCTGTGGCTCTGGTGTAGGCCGGTGGCTACGGCTCCGATTCGACCCCCAGCCTGGGAATTCCCATGGGCTGCGGAAGCAGCCCTAGAAAAGGCAAAAAGAAAAACAAACAAACAAACAAAAAAAACATGTCCTGGAGTTCCCGTCATGGCTCAGAGGAAATGAACCTGCCTAGCATCCATGAGGACTGGGGTTTGATCCCTGGCCTTGCTGAGTGGGTTAAGGATCCGGCTTTGTGGTGAGCTGTGGTGTAGGTCGAGGATGCAGCTTGGATCCCATGTTGCTGTAGCTGTGGTGTAGGCCGGCAGCTGTAGCTCTGATTCAACCCCTAGCCTGGGAACCTCCATGTGTGGTGGGTGCGGCCCTAAAAAGACAGGAGTTCCCGTCGTGGCTCAGTGGTTAACGAATCTGACTAGGAACCATGGGGTTTCGGGTTTGATCCCTGGCCTTGCTCAGTGGATTAAAGATCCAGCATTGCCATGAGCTGTGGTGTAGGTTGCAGACTTGGCTCAGATCGCATTGCTGTGGCTCTGGTGTAGGCCAGTGGCTATAGCTCCGATTCACCCCCTAGCCTGGGAACCTCCCTATGCCGCGGGAGCGGCCCAAGAAATGGCAAAAAGACAAAAAAAAAAAAAAAAAAACCCCAAAAAAACAAAAGGTTGAAAAAATATGTACTCGATGATGGAGTTCCTGCTGTGGTGCAGGGGGATTGGTGGTGTCTCTGGAGCACTGGGACACAGGTTTGATCACCAGCCGGGCACAATGGGTTAAGGATCAGGTGTTGCCTGAAAAAAAAGACATTCTAGGAATAGGGACTCTCCTTATTCCTGGGGTTTTGGCTCCAACTCTGTTGCGGCTTCCTACCTTAGTGAACTGGATTAGTGAACATGTGTGATCACAATGACTCTGCCTAGACAAGAGGCAGGGGTGTGTAGAAGCCTGCCCAGCCTCCCTGTCACATGTCCCAGGAGCCTTTCACTCTTGGGCCTCCAAAAGAGGGTGGAAGTGTCCCCTCACCAGCAGAGGGGTCAATGAGTAATTCGTATTAAAGGAGTGATTTTGCCTGGAGTGTCTGTCACATGTATCGCCCTCAGGACCCCAGCAGGGCTATTGCAGCTGGCAGGTGGCTGATGGAGGATTTTAGGATTAGCATCTTGATTACATCATCTTTGAAGACTTGACTAACATCTGGCATTGTCTGGAAGATGGCATGGAGGAGGGTATACCCGCAGATCCCTGGCAGTTGGAGAGCTGAGTCACTTGAGAGTCTGAAAGTTCAAGAGCAGCTGCAGTGTTGGGCAAAAGCCAAGATTGAGGGAGACTGAAAATATATTGAATTTCCCAGGCTCCCTGGGGCATAGGCTTATTTGTGACCGCAGCAGCCTCCTGGGCACGAGGCTAAGGAAGGCTTGGGTTTCTTTAGGGGAGTGAGAAATCGGAGAGCAGAGCCACAGATGGGGCAGTGGAGAATGTAGGACCTGGAAATTTACTTGAGTGTCTGCTTGAAATGCAAGGTCCTGTGTTTCCAAAAAAGTGTAAAGATGCCAAACTCAGGATACCAGGGGAAGGGATAAATGAAGACAGTCTGTAATATGTTGGAGGGAAAAACTGAGTGACTTATACATGTGTGTGAGGTGTCCCTGTTAGACATTTGTAAATTTTCCTCCATGTGGGAATGTTTCAGATGCTGCTTTTAAAGAAATGACATAGTCTGCATGGCTGGTGGAGTTTATTTTTAAAACCCTGTCCAGCCCTTAGTGCTTTACCATGTATTATTCCCCAATGTGTTTTTGCTTTTTTAAAAAAAACATTTAAAATTTTTACCAAACTTATATATGTATATAATTTTAAAAGGCAAAAATATCCCTACAAGACTTATAACAAGAAGCCGTGGTCTTTACACCACTTTTCCAATCTCTAATTCTCTTTTCCTAGATGCAAACATTTCTATGCTCCATTTGCTTTTATCTTCCTATTTTTTATTTTTTATTATTATTATTTTGGTCTTTTCTAGGGCCGCACCTGTGGCATATGGAGGTTCCCAGGCTAGAGGTCTAATCGGATCTGTAGCCGCCGGCCTACGCCAGAGCCTCAGCAATGTGGGATCCGCAACCTACACCACAGCTCACAGCAACGCTGGATCCCCAACCCACTGAGCAAGGCCAGGGATCAAACCCCAAACCTCATGCTTCCTAGTCGGATTCATTAACCACTGCGCCATGACGGGAACTCCTCTTCCTATTTTTTAAATAACAAGTTGTATCAGCCAGGGTTGAGTGCAGGAAATAGAGATTATGCTAGATATATTAAGCAGGAAGTGATTTTACAAAGGCTGTTAGGAGCTTTTGAAATCTTTAGAAGGGCTAAAGGAGGAGGTACCCACCTGAGCCTTATGGAATGATAGCTAGAATAATATAGTTTATTAGGTGTTCCTTTGATGGCTTGCTTATAAATTTATCACTAATTTGTCATCAGATTCCCCTTCAACAGTGTAGTTTTCCTCTCCATTCAAATACATGATAATCAATTTCATTTTTTTCTTGGACATAGCCTTTGGTGGCCAGGTAAGGGAATTACCTTTATTCCTGAGGTTTTGGCCTCAATCTCCTGTTTCATTCTGGACCTGTGGATCCCTAGGTGACCCATATGGCTTCCTCTTGGGATGTCCCTTTAACACACACACACACACAAAACGATGGTGCCAATTATTTTGGGTTATGTACATACAACAATGTTGCTTAACACCCGAAGGTGACAAGAAAAGCTCTGAAACTTTCTTGACCTAGGGAGAGGAAAGACAGCTTTCCATGGACACTGTTTCCACAGCTGCATTGCTGTCTTAACTGTCATATAGTTTGATGGATGGTGCTATGAGAAAAATATAGCTTTTTCTTGATTTGACATTGTTCTAGCAGGACAGGCAGTAATAGCCACACTTAATAAATGGATAAACTAAGGCTGAGAGAGTTTATACATTCTTTTAAGGGGCAGAACTATATTAGAACTCAGGTTTTCTGACTTTTTCTTTTCTGGTGTGTGTGTTTACTCTGTAACTCATCCACAGTTAAAAAAAAAAAAAAAAAAAGACTGACGGGGACTTCCCATTGTCTCGGTGGAAAAGAGTCTGACTAGTATCCACGAGGACATGCAGGTTTGATCCCTGGCCTCACTGAGTGGGTTAAGGACCTGGCATTGCCATGAGCTGTGTGATGTAGGTCACAGACATGGCTCAGATCCCACATTGCTATGGCTGTGGTGTAGGCCAGAGGCTATAGCTCCGATTGGACCCCTAGCCTGGGAACCTCCATGTGCAGCGGTTGCGACCCTAAAAAGACCAAAAAAAAAAAAAAAAAGATAGAGTTCCTGCTGTGGCACAATGGGATTGGTGGCATCTTGGGAGTGCTGGGACACAGGTTTGATCCCCGGCCTGGCACAGTGGGTTAAGGATCCAGTGTTGCCTCAGCTGTGGTTTAGGTCACAACTGCAGCTCAGATCTGATCCTTGGCCTGGGAACTCCATATGCTGCTGGGTGTCCAAAAAAGGGAAAAAAAAAAAAAAAAAAAAAAGAATGACTCACAGAATGTTAATGTGGCAAAAATCATCAGAAATCCTCCAACTGCTAGAACAAAACCCCCTCAAAGATAGGACACTGCTCGCTACTGAAACCTCAGTGCGAAGTCAATGCCTGTTCCTGAGTTGGCACTTAATAAATGTGTAGAATGAATGGATGGGTGAAAGAATGAATGGTGTAGCTGTTTATAAGTGAGGAAACAAAGCTCCAGAAATGTTGACTTGTCAAAGTCACTTACCATATTTTGTAAATTACTAGACATGTGTGGATATATGCTGTGCTCATTGCCCCAGCAAGTGCAAGACAGGGGTGTGACACTGTGAGACATAAGCCAACTTCCCTTGATCAATTTCCAAGAGGCTCCTGGCTCAGATGGCCACTACCCAGCTGTTGCCACTAGAGGGCTCATCAAGACCTTTCATCAGGAAGATACAGGCAGTATGGGAACCTCTTTTTGCCCTTTGTTGCCATGGATACTGTTTCCACGGTTGCTTTGACCTTTGACTGGCTTTGCCCCCCCATTGTCACATTATCTCTTTTGCTACATGGAATATATATTTGGGTTATATTTTCATTCCTGTCAATTCAACAATTTTACCACATCCAAATTTTTCTAATGCCAATTTTCATCAATCCTGACATTTATGGTATCTGTTTGACTTTACTAGTGAGTTCTGCTTTTTCCAATACTTGCAGCTCTGTGATCCAGTATCCAACACAGCATTATACCTCAGCTCCATTCAATGGGGTGTCAACTGCAAGCAGCTAAACACGAGCAATGAATACTAATTAGAACGGGGAAGAATGGGTCTTTTGTGGCCCAGCGAGAGGAAATGCCTCTGCTCAGGGGTGCATCTGTAACTCACCTTGCTTGCCGCCCCCGCCCCTGTATGACTACGTTGCTGATGGTAAGTGGCACTGCTGAAAACTCCATGAGTTTTTTTAAAGGTTCCCAAAGAGGGTGTAGAACATTAAGATATTTCACAGCTTTTGCATCTGCATGACAGCAATGTCCTCCAGCTTCCAGGAGACACCTTGTACACAGCTCTCCACTGTGCCCTCATAGCCACACATAGTAACTGGCATTTGTGTCCTCAGTAAAGATCTGATGAATGGTTAAGTGAGTCATCACACACACACATCCCGTGGGTAGAGCATAGCAGCTGAAAAACTCTCCTGGGTGGAGAAAATCACAAATACCTTGAAGCTGCCTTGATTTGGAGCTGCTGTCTTAAAACCCCTCCGGTGGGGTCCTGAGCTCAAAATGGAGTCACTCTGCTTGTATCAGTCTTTTGAGGGTGGAGCCTGAGATGCTGCAGATATTTTAAAGAGCAGAATGCACCTGTCAAAGCAAATAAATGCCATGTCGAAACCGACGACACTTCTGACACTTCCTACCGGTCATCGTATACATGGAGTTGCGTTTATTTTGTCTATGTGTCCAAAACTCATTTGTAGGCTGGAGGCTCCCAAGAATGTGGAGAGTGTCTGGTTTCTCCTTCTTGGCTCAAAACCCAAAACAGATGAAAGGACCTGTCATTGCAAGCTTAAATAAGAGAAGAATGGAGGACAAGTTTTTCACACATACGGAGAATTTATGTGAGGAGGGTGCTGAGCAGTTACTCATCACCTGAGGTTCGGCTGTGATGAGGTAAACAGAGAATGATCCTGGAGTTAGAAGACCTGAGTCTAACTCCACCTCTTCCCACCCCACTCTGCCAGTCACCATTCATGTGATTCGTGTGATTTGGGGACAATTTATTTAGCTTCTCTGAGCTTTAGTCTTTGCATTTCTAAGAGGGGGATGATTTTCCTACATCACAGAGCTAATGTGAGGATCAAAACAAACCACGTATGTGAAAGCAGCACAAAGTGCCCATAAATATTTCATAAATATCTGGTCACTTACCCCCTCCTCTGGGAAGCTTTCCCGGGTCTGCAGCAGCTGAGAGAGGGCCCTCCTTTGGGCTCCACCTCAACGCATACCTCTACTATAGCACCTTATAATGTTTTTTAAAGTTTTATTTATTTAAAAAATTTGGGGAGTTCCTATTTTGGCTCAGTGGAAATGAATCTATCATTTGTGAGGACATAGGTTCGATCCCTGGCCTTGCTCAGTGGGCTAAGGATCCAGCATTGCTGTGAGCTGTGGTGTAGGTCAAAGATGCGGCTCAGATCCTAAGTTGCTGTGGCTGTGGCATAGGCCAGCAGCTGCACTTCCGATTGGACCCCTAGCCTGGGAACCTCCATGTGCCTTGGTGCGGCTCTGAAAAAAAGACAAAAAAAATTTCATTGGAGTATAGCTGTCTTACAGTGTTGTGTTAATTTCAGGTGTACAGCAAAGTGAACCATTTATACATGTACATATACCCATTCTTTTTCACATTCCTTTCCCATACAGGTCACTAGAGTATTGAGTAGATTTCCCTGTGCTACACAGTAGGTCCTGTTACTCATCCGTTCTGTATATAGTGGGTGTGTATATGTCAATCCCAAACTCCCAATTTATCCCTCCCTGCAACATTTCACCTTTGGTAACCATAAGTTTGGTTTAAAAAATCTCTAAGTCTGTTTCTGTTTTGTGAATATGTTCTTTTGTATTATTTTTTATTAGATTCCATACATTAATGATCTCATGATATTTATCTTTCTCTGCCTGATTTACTTAGTATGATAATTTCTAGGTCTGTCCATGTTGTTGCAAATGGCATTATTTTATTCTTTTTTATGGCTGAGTAATATTCCATTGTATATATGTACCACATCTTCTTGATCCATTCCTCTGTTGATGGACATTTAGGTTGCTTCCATGTCTTGGATATTTTAAATAATAGCACTTTACACTGTATTACATTGTTGATTTTCTTGTCCTTGAGGGCAAGAATTATGCATTCACTTCTGTTAGTCTAATGCCCCTGCTCTCGAAAGAATTCCCAACACATACTGGACTCTTAATAAAGGAATTTTAATTTCTTTGTACTTCTAAATAAGACCAAATCAAAGAAATAGCATCAGAAGAAAGCATTCATTTATTCATTCATTTATTCCAAAATATGTTTATTTAATCAAATCTAAGATGACACTGAGTTCAAGATGCACCATTACTTATGTCCTACTAAGAAAGTGGTGCCAACTAAACCACATCATGCTACCAGTGGGAAGACACATTTCCATTTAGACTCCATTTAATTAAGTAATTAATTGTATTTATTTATTTATTTGCAGACACCTCCTTTCTAGTGTTTTATTTTATTTGGTTTTCTGCCTGCTGTCCTGATTGGGTGATTTACATTATTCCATCTTCCAAGTCACTAATTCATTCCTCTGCATTATTCACTCTTCTCTTTAGTGACTTTAGCTCAGTTTGCCTCTCTGCAAATGAATTTTCTAACTTTTCTTGGCTCCTCCTTATATTTTCTAGTTCCTTTCTAAAGGAATCTGCATTACTGTTTATATCTGCTCTTAATTCTTTGATATTCAGCCTTAATTCCTTCAGTATTTTCACTGTCTCCCTTTTGAACTCAAAGTCTGTCAGACTGCAGAGGTCTGTTTCATTGTTGACTGCCTTAGGAGAATTCTCCTGTTCCATTAACTGGGAATGGTTTCTGAGCTTCTTCATCTTGCTTATGTATTTCTTTTTCTGTGAATTTAGGGAAGCCAAACTGTAGTCTTGTAAGGCTACTTCTAGCACCCCTTTGTATTTTGGGGGGTTTACTATTTATTTTTGGTGTGGGAGTTTGAATATTTGCTGTCTGTTTCTTTGGTGTGAGCAGGCTGTTATCCCCAAGATGCTCAGTGTGTTTTCAGGGAGAAGGAGGCAATGGGTGGAGCCAGTAGTCAGTGCCTGGTCGTTGGGCTCTCAACAGCAGCAAGGACCTGCAGGAAGGTGGCACAGGGTACTCCTAGTTGCAGGGCCCTGGGAAGTGGTAATGAGCTCTAGGCAGATCTACAAAGTGTCCGGAGCATTTGGCAGTAGCAGCAGCTGGGTGTGTGAGTTCCCAAGGGAGTAAGAGCAACAACAGCTTGTGTTCGATTGCAGTGCCCTCCTCTGAGGTGATTGGAAACGAAGGTGGTGCCTGTTCAGGGACCCCTAATGGTAGCGGGCCACGACCGCCTCTGGAGTTAGTGATAACTGCGGTGGTTTGCCCCCGCCACCTGTAGACCATGCATGAAGCACCCCGTCTCACTTAGCCCACGTAGGAGGTGCTGCACAGGCTGCTCCTAGTTGCAGGATCCTGGGAAGTAACAGATCAGGCGTGTGGGTACTGCCCGGAGCATTCAGCAGTGGCATCAGCAGGGCTGGTATGTTCCCCGGGCTGTGAGAGCACCAACAGGTGATGTTTGGTCACAATGCCCTCCTCTGTGATGCCCTTGAGGTGAAAGGGGCTGCAAGTGGTGGCTGTTCACGGACCTCTAGTGGTGGCGGGCTGCTCCCACCTCTGGAGCCAGAGATAACTGGTGGTTTGCCCCCCTCTCCTGTAGACCATGCAAGAAGCGCCTCGTCCTGCTTAGCCCCCACAGGAGGTGCTGCACAAGCTGCTCCTAGTTGCAGGTTTCTGGGAAGTGACAGTGATCAAGCGTCTGGGCACTGCCCAGAGTGTTTGGCAGTGGCAGCAGCAGGGCCGGTGTGTTCCCAGAGGAGCGAGAGCAACAGCAGGTGGTGTTCCATCACAATGTCCTTCTCTGTGTGCCCTCTGAGGTGGTTGGGGCTGCAAGTGATTTTTGATCAGGTATCCCCAGGGGCAGTGGGCCGTGCCCATCTCTGGAGTCAGAGATAACTGCAGCGGTTTGCCCCCACCATCTGCAGACCACGTGAGAAACATTGTCCCACTTAGCCCACATAGGAGGTGCTGCACCAGCTGCCCCTAGTTGTAGGGTCTTGGAAAAGGACAGTGACCAAGTGCCTGGGTGCTGCCCAGAGCATTTGGCAGTGGCAGCTGCAGGGCGGGTATGTTCCCAGGGGAGTGAGAGCAACGGCATATGGTACTTGGTTGCAGTGCCTTCTTTTTTATATTTTTGCCAACCCCTGAGGTGACTGGGGCCGCAGTTGGAGCCCACTCAGGCCCCCAGTGGTGGCAAGCCACGCCTCCCTCTGGCCTCCAAGACGACCACTGCGGTCCGTCCCTACCGCCTGTAGTTCATGCAAGAGGCACCATGTCACCCTTCGCCCACACAAGAGGTGCCTGGCCACCAGTAGCCTGCACAAGGAGTGCCCAATCTCCCCTAAAGGAGCAAGAAGCTTCTCAACGACGCTCCTGCCCCCGTGGCCTGCGCCAGAACTGCCCCGCCCTCTGAGAGCCCGCCGGCATGCGCATGTGCAGGGAGATTCCTATGGCATCCGCCCCTCCTCCTCTCCCCTACTCACCGGTGGCGTCCTGCCTCTCCTGCAGGCCTGGATCTTCTCCCAGGTTTCCTCTGCCGTGGTATTCCACTTCCCAGCCCGTCGCACACTGATCCATTCCCCGCCCGTGGCGCACTGTTCCGTAGCCCCTCAGGCTGTCCCCACACAGCCAGCCCCAGTCCTCTCCACCGGACTGACCTCAGGAGCCCAAGTCTAAGCATCCAGGCCCCACCCGAGCATCTCAGGCTGTGATGTCCTGGTTGGTGGTTCAGATGATCTGTGGCTCTCTTTCCGCTTTGCCCTCCTCAGTCCAGCTGCTGCACTTTGAGGTCCCTCTGTCTCGGCTGATCTCCCAGTGGGTTAAGTGGCTTCCCAGGGTGTGGGTTCCTTTTTTCCTTCACTGCTCATCTCAGGAATGCTAGTCCCGTCCTGATTCCTTTTCTTTATCTTTTTTTATTTTGTTCTACCCAGTTACATCAAGAGTTTCTTGTCCTTTTTGGAAGTTTAAGTTCTTCTGCTAGCATTCAGTTGATGTTCTGTGCGAATCGTTTTACATGTAGATGTGTTTTTTCGATGTGTTTGTGGGAGAAGTTGAGCGCAACCTCTTACTCCTCTGCCATTTTGCTCCTCCCCTCTGTCTAGTGTTTTATTTTAATGTCAAACTGAAATTTCAATTTTAAATGACTTAAAATTTTGAGTATATGTGAACATGCACACACACACATACACACATATCCCCAAACATGTAGTAAAAATGAAAGATACTCTGCTAAGTGTTCTGAAGTTGTTCTTAAAGGGAGAGGGGGAATTCCCATCGTGGCTCAGCGGAAACGAATCTGACTAGCATCCATGAGAACGCAGGTTCAATCCCTGGCCTCGATCACCGGGTTAAGGATCCGGTGTTGCCCTGAGTTGTGGTGTACATCGCAGACCTGGCTCGGATCCCTTGTTGCTGTGGCTGTGGTGTAGGCCTGCAGCTACAGCTCCAATTTGACCCCTAGTCTGTGTGCTGCGGGTGTGGCCCTAAAAAGACAAAAAAAAAAAAATAAATAAAATAAAAGGGGGGAGGGGATATAGAGTTTGTAATTTCAGTTTCAGGTGCTTGTTCGTGACAGTATAAGTTGGAAAAGTATTGTTTGTTCAATACAACAATAACGCAATCATAGTTTCCCTTAATATTTTTTTAGAAGAAAAACTGGCTATTACCTTACTGGTTTGTTTAGAAGTAGAACATCGTATTTTTTACTTCATTAAACTTTGGTGGAGATTTTTCGTACTTTTAGATCCAACACTCGTCTGTTACTACACTTCAAAATCTTTTTTTTTTGCCGTTCAGGGCTGCACTCGCAGCATGTGGAGGTTCCCAGGCTAGGGGTCAAATTGGAGCTACAGCTGCTGGCCTACATCACAGCCATAGCAATGCAGGATCCGAGCCTTGTCTTCAACCTACACCACAGCTCAGGGCAGCATCGGAGCACTGACCCACTGAGCAAGGCCAGGGATCGAACCTGCATCCTCATGGATAATAGTCAGATTCGTTTCTGCTGTGCCACAATGGCAACTCCCTAACTGAAATTTTTAAAGGGGAAATTAACTACTCTTTTTTTAAAAAATTGAGGTGTAGTTGATGCACAATATTATATGTTTCAAGTGTACAACACAGTGATTCACAGTTTTTAAAGATTGTATTCCATTTCTTTTTGTTGTTGTTGTTGTTGTTGTTGTTGCTATTTCTTGGGCTGCTCCTGCGGCATATGGAGGTTCCCAGGCTAGGGGTCGAATCGGAGCTGCAGCCACCGGCCTACACCAGAGCCACAGCAACACGGGATCCGAGCCGCGTCTGCAACCTACACCACAGCTCACGGCAATGCCGGATCGTTAACCCACTGAGCAAGGGCAGGGACTGAACCCGCAACCTCATGGTTCCTAGTCGGATTCGTTAACCACTGGGCCACGACGGGAACTCCCTCCATTTCTATTTATTATAAAATATTGGCTCTATTCCCCCATGTTGTGCCGTATATCCTTATAGCTTATTTATTTTATACATAGTAGGTTGTACCTATAAATCCTCTACCCCTGTTTTGCCCCTTCCAGCTTCTTTCTCTCCCCTGGTAACCACGAGTTTGTTCTCTATGTCTGCGTCTGCTTCTTTTTTGTTGTATTTATTGGTTTGTTATATAAGATTTTAGATTTTGCATATAAGTGATATCACAGTATTTGTCTTTGCCTGACTTATTTTACTTAGTGTAACACCCTCCAAGTCTATCCATGCTGTCACGAACAACAAAGTTTCATTCTTTTTTATGGATGAGTAGTATTCCATTGTATACAGATACTATATCTTTGTCCGTTTATATGCTGATGGGCTCTTAGATTCCTTCCATATCTTGGCAATTGTGAATAATACTCCCATGAACAATGGGGTGTGTGTATCTTTTCAGATTAACATTTTTGTTTCTTTCTGATATATTCCTAGGAGTAGAATTACTGGGTCATATGGTAGTTCTATTTTTAGTTTTTTGAGAAACATCCATACTCTTTTCCACAGTGGCTGCATTAATTTACAGTCCCACCAACAATATGGGAGGGTTTACTTTTCTCTACATCCTTGCCGACATTTATTATTTGTGTCCTTTTTGATGATAGCCATTTAGACTCCATTTAAAACTGTAATGTAGTTCCCCTCATGGCTCAATAGTTAACAGATCTGACTGGCATCCATGAGGATGAAGGTTCAATCCCTGGTCTTGCTCAGTGGGTTAAGAATCGGGCATTGCCATGGGCTGTGGTGTAGGTCCCAGGTGTGGCTCAGATTCTGCATTGCTGTGGCTGTGGTGTAGGCCAGCAGCTACAGCTCCGATTTGACCCTTAGCCTGGGAACCTCCATATGCAGCGAGTGCAGCCCTAAAAAGCAAACAAACAAACAAAACCTGTAATGGGGGGAATGGCACATCTTAGGATCAATGAGGCATACTGATTATTGAATGCCAACTCTTGTTTCATGTATTGCCCTCCAGACCCTTATTCTAAAGGAACTGACACTCTAATGGAAGGAGACAGACAGTGATCAGCTCCATGAAGGAAATAAATATGATGGTATATAGAAACTAAAGTTATGGGTTTTAGATAAATCATAGGAAAGGTCATGACTAGGTTAGAAAAATAACTATGTGGGATTAAGGTATCAAACAATACCTTCAGTAGGAAGAATGTTGAATCACTATTGCTGGACAAGTTCACCAAACATTCTTGTTTGTAAGGATGGGAGACTAGACCAGAATGTGCGTTCTCAGACATTTTTGTGAGGCGTGACACACCCGCATGGGCATAAATCCTACTCAGGCTCCATTCTTTAAGGGGTGTGCCTACTAGGTTTCCTTGATCTGGGCAACATGGCAAGAGCATGTGCCAGTTGGGGTCACCTGGATTTTGTACTGCTCTTCAACAATACCTAAAGACTTCTCTAAACACTGGATTTTATAAAGAAAAAAGGAAGGTTAGCTGACTGGGGTTGGATTGACACGCTGGAATAAGCTGTGTACAATCACTAATGAGATGGTGTGCATGTAACACCTAAATGACAGGTGTCATAATGAGTACAAGTATATGACTTGGAAGCCAACTACCAAATCTTGTAGTTCAAGGCTGCAGGAGTGGTCAGGGAGGGATTTCCCTTCTTTTTTTTCCTTTTCATAGCTGCACCTATGGCATATGGCGGTTCCTGGGCTAGGGGTCAAATCTACAGCAGCTACAGCTGCTGGCCTACATCATGCCACAGCAACAATGGATCCCAGACGCATCTTTGACCTATGCCAAAGCTTGCCCCAACGCTGGATCCTTAACCCACTGAGCGAGGCCAGGGAGCAAACCCGCATCCTCATGTACACCATGTCTATGTTGGGTTCTTAACCCACTGAGCCATAACAGGAACTTCTATTTCCCTTATTCTTTAAGACTTCACTTTTTTTCTTTGGGATATTTCTGCAGCTTCTTCACTTTGTCTTACTTTCAGTACTGTCCAGACACCACGCGTCTCTGGCCATGCATCTCTCTGTGGGTCCTCAAAGGCAGGAAGCACGCTCTTCTTCCCAGCAGTACCTTGCAGAGGTGGCCACATTCTGGATATGGAGGCTACATGGTGAGATGAGGGAGGCTCAGCAAAGCTCCTGCGCTTTTGGCAGGACTGCTGACCCAAAGGCACATGGATGTCCTGGGGTAAGTAGTTTGGGCCAGTTTAAGAGTTTCCCTAATCCTGTGTATCCTTATGCTGCTCTCTTATAGACAACCCTGGGATCTTTGGAAGCAGTGAAAAGAACTAAGATTGAGTATTCCAGTAGGCCAGCTGGTGCTCAATACATGTTTGATGAATGAGCAGTTGGTTGCATCCTGTAGACATGGCCTTTTGGCCTGATTGTTGGGAGGGCTTGAGTGTAGTGCTCTTGAGAGAATAGAAAGCTGTATGTATCCTGCAGGTGGATGAACTGAGATGAACAGACAGAAATGCATGGAATGTTTGACCCATACTTGGTCCTTGATAACATTTGTTAAATGCATGCATTTTGATAAGTGACTTAGACAAACATTTGCTTTATTTCTTTGATAAGACTTAATGAATATCTCTTATATTTGAGTGTGTGTGTCTACCCCAAATACTTTTTATGACTAAACTTGGTAGATAGGTAAAGGCAGCTTTCCTGAAGATGTAACCATGGCCAGACAGAATTGGGTGATACTCAGAGCAGAGGGGCATTCTTCTGAGCGTCCCTAACATGCCTATCCCCGGGGCCAGTGACCTTCCTCATCTGGTCATTCCAGGGCTCCAGACTGGGGGAGGGGAGTGGAGGCCTGAGGCCACATATCACACTTCATGGTGCCATAGAGGCTGAGAGGAGACTGGTTTGCTCTAGAACTAGATGTAGCCTCGACTGGGATCCTCTTCATGGGGCTCTCCAACACATGGCATGGGGATTATGAATAACTCTGGTGGATGGATTTTATTTATTTAATTAATTTATTAATTAATTTATTTTGCTTTTTAGGGTTGTACCCATGGCATATGGAGGTTCCCAGGCTAGGGGTCTAATCAGAGCTGTAGGCCCCAGCCTACACCACAGCCACAGCAATGCCAGATCTGAGCCGAGTTTGCAGCCTACACCACAGCTCACGGCAACGCCTGATCCTTAACCCACTGAGCGAGGCCAGGGATCAAACCCGCAACCTTATGGTTCCGAGTCTGATTCGATTCCACTGCTCCACGACAGGAACTCCTCTGGTGGATGGATTTAATGGATGCAGGAAACATTTTTTTCTGGGGAGAAAGAAAGTGGTTTGGTTTGAAGACTTGTTCCCCTTTTAATCCTGGTGGTTTGTGATTTATCAAGCTCTGTCTAGCTCATCTCTCTGACTCCTTCCTGTTTATCATTTTCTTGGATACCAGTAAAGATACACAATTTCCAAAAACGTTGAAGTCATGTAGGGAAAATAAAACTATTTTGATAAATGGTATTGTGGGGGGTGGGGGGAATGGAAATATAGATAATTCTTATTTTTTAAACTTTTTTTGGCCAAATGTTTAAAAGTTAGAAATTTAGCAAGTTTGGGAATATAGACTTTCCCCTCACTTCCTTTATCCTGAGCTTTTTGAACCATCTCTTGTTTTCAGTCTCTACAAGAGACTGAAAGAGGTTTAGAAGGAGCCTCTGCTAGTGACCACTCAGTGCTGGCACTTAGAGGCCTGGTTTGTAGGGGGCAAATGCTCTACCACCCTGGAGCAAGATGCCTTTTCATTGTGACCTGCATGATCAAAAAAGCCACTTATTTATGATTATAGCGAAGAAGGGACTCCCTCTACTGATGAGTAGTGAACGTGACTCATGAGTGTGTCAAGTACCTGTGGAGGCTTTCATTCCCACCTGCCTTTTGGCAGCCACCCTTCACAATGCCCTAGTTTCATGATGGGCTTTTGGTGGAAATAAACTTTGACACCTCAACTGAAGAAAGCATTACATTGGGCTTAATCACACTTGCAAACTGATCCTTCATGAGGGTTTGCCTCTTGAGGCTGAGGTCATTGCACAGTGGCATCGGTGACCAACAGGAATGAATGAGGTTTAATGACCTGTATGAGCTGGCTAATCACTGCGTCACCCCCTGCTGAGATTCCTTCATGCACTTCATCCTTAGGTCAGGGTGGCCCCAAAGGACCCGCCCTTCCCCGTCCAGCAGAGGCCAGAAGTTGTAGGCTTGGATTTTAGACCAAAAGTCAGCAAGAAGAAGTCACAGGGCTGGTACGAGGTCCTTTACCTCCTTTTGTAGAAACAACAATGTGCCTTGGAGATAGAAGAGCACCTGGAAAAGTACCTAGAGCTCCCTTTGAGAGCTATCACTTGCTCATAAAAACCTACCCAGGAGTTCCCATCGTGGCGCAGTGGTTAACGAATCGACTAGGAACCATGAGGTTGCGGGTTCGGTCCCTGCCCTTGCTCAGTGGGTTAACGATCCGGCGTTGCCGTGAGCTGTGGTGTAGGTTGCAAACGCGGCTCGGATCCCACGTTGCTGCGGCTCCGGTGTAGGCCGGCAGCTACAGCTCCGATTCGACCCCTAGCCTGGGAACCTCCATATGCCCCTGGGAACCTCCATATGCCGCAGGAGCGGCCAAAGAAATAGCAAAAAGACAAAAAAAAAAAAAAAAACAAAAAAAAACCTACCCAAATCTGGTTTTAAAAAATCTTTTGCAGGCTGTCAGGGTAGTAATTAATACAAAATAACATAATTTCTCTTCTTTTCTTCTTCTTCTTCTTTTTTTTTTTTTTTTTTTTTTTTTTTTTTTTTTTTTTTTTGTCTTTTTAGGGCTACACCCATGGCATATGGTGGTTCCCAGGCTAGGGGTCTAATCAGAGCCATAAACCACACCACAGCCAGAGCAACACCAGATCCGAGCTGAGTCTGTGACCTACACCACAGCTCCCATCAAGGCCGATCCTTAACCCACTGAGCAAGGCCAGGGATCGAACCTGTGTCCTCATGGATACTTGTTGGGTTACTTTCTGCTGAGCCATGACAGGAACTCCTTTTCTTTGTCTTTTTATGGCCACCCCTGAGGCATATGGAAGCTGGGAATTGAATTTGTGCCTCCCCAGCAACCCAAGCCGCTGGATTTGGATTCTTAATCCACTGTGCCACAGTGGGAACTCCAAAATAATATAATTTTTGACATGAGTGGACATCCAAAATGTTTCCATTTTCTCCTCTGTTACCCCCAACTTCTCATCTTCTTATGAAAATTTCCAAATTTTTACATGTATCTTTACCTAAACTATTTAGGTCTTGCTCCAGCTCTCACCATGTCTTACTACATGCATTTTTATGGTCCTCTTTCCGTCAGCTTTATCTCTCTCCATACCCTCTTCCCCTTCCCTCCTTCTTTCTTCCTCCCTCTATCTCTTAAACCTTCCTCTCTCCCTTAGTTCTGCCCTCAAGGTTTATTCCTGCCTTGCTCCTTTTCTTTCTGTCCATCTCTGTCTCTCTGCAAAGCTCTCTGTGTGGGTTTCCTCGCCTCTGACGGTTTCTCATGTCTCAGCCCCACTTGCCCACCTCATCCTCCTCGGATGCCTCATTCCCATAATGTCCTCCACATTTTGGGGTCCAAATACCCACCAAAAGGAAGCCAAATCCAACAAAGTGTGCAGCAGTGACATTGGTGGCAGCCAGGGAAATAAGGATGGTTCTGATTGGTGTCAGGAGCCCAGTTTCACTGTTGGTACTGAGTCTGTTCCCTCTGGTTGATTGTCTGGATGTTTAGTGGTATCATCCTCTGTGGTCCCCCGGATCTGTGATTGTGTCGTCCTCTGTGGTCCCCAGTTCTATGGTGGTGTCGTCCTCTGTGGTCCTGGGGTCTGTGGTGGTGTAGTCTTCTGTGGTCCCAGGTCTGTGATTGTATTGTCCTTGGGAGTCCTTGCATCTGCAGTGAAATGGCTCCCAGTGGTCTCTGGGTGTGCAGTGCCATAGTCCTCAGGAGTCCCTATCTCTGCCGTGGTGTGGACCTCAGTTGTGCCTGGACCAGGATCAGTGACATGGTGCTCCAGGCTCTCCATGTCATCGATAGAGTGTTTTCTTATCTCTGAGTCTTCAGGGCTGGTCACTGTGTCTTCAGTGGAAAAATTTTGGCTCGTTCCTACTCAAAAAAAGTCTTTTTTAATGTGGATCATTGATGGCCCACAATCATCTGCTCTGCTTAATATTTTTCATAAGTGTCTCCTCCTTTTAAATGACACGTCTCCGCATATAATGTGTTTGGATTTACTGAAAAAAATTTAAGGTAAAGTATAGTTGATTTATCACAATGTTGTGCCAATTTCTGCTGTATGGCAAAGTGACTCAGATACACACACACACACACACACACACACACACACACACACACACACTTTTTAAATACTCTTTTCCAGCATGGCCAATCCCCAGGAGACTGGATATAGTTCATTGTTGTGTTTGGATTTATTTGAGTTAGGGATCATGTGATATTTTAGGAGTTCCTGTCGTGGCTCAGTGGTTAACGAATCTGACTAGGAACCATGAGGTTGCGGGTTCGATCTCTGGCTTTGTTCAGTGGGTTAAGGATCCAGCGTTGCCATGAGCTGTGGTGTAGGTTGCAGACACGGCTCGGATCCTGCATGGCTGTGGCTCTGGCGTAGGCCAGCGGCTACAGCTCCAATTCGAGCCCTAGCCTGGGAACCTCCATATGCCGCAGGTGCGGCCCTAGAAAAGACAAAAAAAAAAAAAAAAAAAAAGTATTGAAA
Source organism: Sus scrofa (assembly GCF_054392235.1). Taxonomy (NCBI): domain Eukaryota; kingdom Metazoa; phylum Chordata; class Mammalia; order Artiodactyla; family Suidae; genus Sus; species Sus scrofa. Next base: position 27,694,188 of record NC_139389.1, on the reverse strand, counting down.
AAAAAGGATCATCTGATATTTTAGATTTCATTCTGACAAAACATATTCCACAACACACATTACGGTATGGAGTATCCAGAGCTAAGCCATGTCCTTAGAAGGTCTTCTCACCCAACCTTTGTTTCTGTGCTGTACGGTTCTGGTCTTTTTCCATGGAAAAGTAAGTGTTTTCAGCAGTCCAGTATTCTGACTCCATGTTTGCACGTGCCGCCTCTCATCCAGTTACGCCTGGATCTCCATAAACAAGTGAGGCAGGAGCCACAATTCTTCTTGGAGATTGGATTCAGATCATGGCTGGGTATAGATGATTTAGCCTGAAGCAGCTCCTGGGCCAGATCTGGGGCTAAAGCAGCAAAATTGAAGGCAAGTGATATGAGGTGGTTTGAGGATAGGAGGCATTATAAGGGGCTGTGGGTATGATCTCGTTGGGGTTGACAGCAGCAGTGAACTGGGTATAAGTAGAAAGAAGACGTGAATCTTCTCCATCTCCCCCCACTCTCCCTGAAGGGCATCAGGACTGGCAGTATTTATTCTTTTTTTGTGCTGAGTTCATGGTAATGTGGACATGCCCGGGCCAGGGATCAAACTTGCGCCGCAGTGGTAACAATGCCACATCCTTAACCTGCTAGGCCACCAGGAAACACTGTGGGAGAGTATTTGCTCTTATGAATAAATGTAGCCTGCGTCACATGGTGTAAATTTTGGAGTTTGGGTTTCCTTTGCCCAAAGCAGTTCCCCTACCTGCTGCTGATTCCCCAAATTCCTCAAATAGGGCTCAGATCTTTCACTTCTCATGGAAGGTAACAGAAACTAAACTAAATAATCAAAAGCAGAGAATTTCCTTAAAAGAGGATGTGAGAAAGAGAACAAACTGGACCCTGGAAAGCTAATTCCCTATGGTGAGGAGCTGGGGCGGGTGCAGCATCCAGAGCTTCACAAGGGGGTCTCAGCTATTCCTCACCTCCACAGTCTGTGCCCGCCTGTGTCCTGAGAGGGTCCTTTCCCAGGGATCCTGACCCCTCCTCTCCAGATTGGGGAACCCTTGCACCTTTCTCTCCAAACATTGTTCATTCACCCACTACCAAATACCGCAGCAGCAGGAGAAGGGATGTGGCAGTGCATTTTCTTTTTTCATCTCAAGACACTCCACATGGGCTAGAAGCCGGTTGTCTTTTTCTCCTTCCTTCTCTCCACTTGTAGCTTTCCTTCTTAAGCACAACGTGTCTGGGGTTTATGTGTGCTGCTCCCAGGGGAATCCAGGACGCCTGGGTCTTCCTTCCTTCTTTTGGGGAGGAACTGCCTGCTCCTGTACTTTCTATCAGTCAGGGAAGAGGAATCTCTTGCAGAGGAGCGGCAGGGCAGAGAGGGCTGCCGCGAGTGCAGGAGGAAAGCCGTCCCGCCCCAGCGTCTCAGAGATGAGAGGGGGCTTGGACTTCCTTTCCCGGAAGTGGGAGGGGTCTGGCGGCGGTGACAAGGCGAGTCTCTTCAGCCTGCCTGGGGGATAGTCGTGGAGTGAGAAGGACGAGGTGACAGAGGGCATGGAGCACCTTGGCACTTAACCGAAAGGAGGAGCGTCGATGAGGGGGGCAGAAACACCCAACCTCTCTGTCTTCAAAACCTCTCCCTTCTCCAGACATCCACCCAAATCCTTTTCAGTGGTTTCTCTCCCACCTGCAGAGTCACCTCCTTGCTCCTACTACTCCAGTGCCCTCACCCCCACCAAGATTTCCTCAATTACTAGAGAAATTAGTTCAAAGGTCTCATCAGGAGAGGTTGGAATAAGAGGACCCGTACTTCTCCCTTTTCTGACTTCCATCCCTGCCTCCTTTAGCGTCCAGAACATTATTGAGGCTTGTTTTCGTTCAGGGGTAGGAAATTTCCTGCCATTTGTGGGGCTTCTCTCTTTGCCAGTATCCTTTTTTTTTTTTTTTTTTTTTTTTTTGGATGCACCCGCAGCATGCAGAAGGTCCCAGGCTAGGAAACCTGAACCACAGCTGTGACAACCACTAGGCCACCAGGGAACTCCTCCAGTGTTTTCTTAAATAGAAGAGGAACTCAGGAATTATAGAAGGGCTTGGGCAATGGTCCCTTCTCAGATTGCAGCTGATTCTGTGAAAGTCAACTTATTGAATGGACGGTTTACAAAACTTAACTGGTTATTTCAACTACTAATTTTGTTTGAATGAATTAAATATTTTCAAGAAGAATATTATTTAGATATATTAAGAATTCATACATAGGAGTTTCATTGTGGCTCGGTGGTAACGAAGCCAACTAGTATCCATGAGGACACAGGTTAGTGGGTTAATCCTCAGTCAGTGGGTTAAGGATCTAACATTGCTGTGAGCTGTGGTGTAGGTCAAAGACACGGCTCAGATCAGGCATTGGTGTGGTTGTGGCATAGGCTGGTGGCTACAGCTCTGATTTGACCCTTAGCCTGGGAATTTCCATATGCCTTGGGTGCAGCCCTAAAAAAAAAGATTAAAAAAAAGAATTCAGGAGTTCCCGTCGTGGCGCAGTGGTTAACGAATCCGACTAGGAACCATGAGGTTGCGGGTTCGATCCCTGGCCTTGCTCAGTGGGTTAACGATCTGGCGTTGCCATGAGCTGTGGTGTAGGTTGCAGACGCGGCTCGGATCCTGCGTTGCTGCGGCTCTGGCGTAGGCTGGTGGCCACAGCTCCGATTGGACCCCTAGCCTGGGAACCTCCATATGCCGCGGGAGCGGCCCAAGAAATAGCAAAAAAAAAAAAAAAAAGACAAAAAAAAAAAAAAAAAGAATTCATATATATTTTGGAGTTCTCTGGTGGGTCAGTGGGTTAAGGGTCTGGCATTGTCACCACTGTGGAATGGGTTCGATGCACAGCCCGGGAAATTTTGCATGCTGCAGGCACAACCAAAAAGAGAATTCCTATGTATTTCATATAACCAATGAATATATTTTAAAGGACTGTCATAAGGAAAAGATGTTATTTTTTTTAAGTCAAGAGGTACAATTTGCATATAGTAAAATTCACCTTTTTTCTGTAGCCTCAGATCTTTGAGGCTTTTTTGTTTTATTTTAAAACTTTTTATTTTGAGATAATTTTAGATTATAGGAGAGTTGCAAAGATAGTACAGAGAAATTATGTAATTTATGCAATTACAGAAACTAAGAAGTTAACAATGGTACAGCACTATTCACTAAACTACAGAATTTATAAAGAGTTCATGTGTTTTTCCATTGATGTCCTTTTTCTATTCCAGGATATAATCCAGGATTCTGCATTGTATTTACTCACAGGTCTCCTCCAGTCTGTAACAGTTCCTCTATCTTTGTCTTTCATGATGTTGAGACTTTTTTTTGTCCTTTTTAGGGCTGCACCTGCAGCATATGGAAATTCTCAGGGGAGGGGTAGAATCAGAGCTGCACCTGTCGGCCTACACCACAGCCAGAGCAACACCAGATCTGAGCTGTGTCTCGGCAATGCCAGATCCTTAACCCACTGACTGAGGCCAGGAATCGAACTGTCATCTTCATGAATGCTAGTCAAATTCGTTTCCACGGAGCCATGATGGGAACGCCCAGATGTTGACACTTTTGAAGAATATCAACATTTTATGGAATGTTGGTTTGTTTGTTTTCTTATCATTAATTTTATTTAATGATTAAATCATGGTCATGGTTTGTTGGGAAGGATACTGCAGAGAAGATGTGCCCCTCTCGGTGCACCTCATCAGGGAGCTCCTGCCGTCAATGTGCCTTATTACTCCTGATGCTAACCTTCATCAGTCACTTAAGTGGTGTCTGAAAGAATTCTCCACTATAGAGTTACTCTGTATCCCTTTGTAATTCCTAAATATTTGGGGGGATAATTGAGACTATGCAAATACCCTATTTTTGCTTAAACTCTCACTCCTTAATTTGGGCCACTATTGGTGCATCTTGCCTACAGTAATTATTATTGTGAGTTTGTCCTTCCTTCTGTATTTATTAGTTGGAATTAAAGTTGTATGAGCTCCCCAATTTATTTATTCAGTTGCTTAGATCAGTATGGAATTATATTTATTATGTTCTGAGTGTTGTAATACAATACTGTCACTGTCACTGTTTTGTTGCTTAAACTTTGGCTGTTGAGAACTCTTTCAGATTGGTTCCAGTGCCTTTTTAATATTCCCCATCCTTTTTTTGGGGGGGGGGCTGTGCCTGTGGCATATGGAGGTTCCCAGGCTAGGGGTCAAATTGGAGCTGTAGCCACTGGCCTACACCACAGCCACAGCAATACAGTTGCATCTGTGATCTACGCCACAGTTCATGGCAAATACCAGTTCCTTAACCCACTGAGCAAGGCCAAGTATCAAACCTGTGTCCTCATGGATGCTAGTCAGAGTCATTTCTGCTGAGCCACGATGGGAACTCCTTCCCCATCCTTTTTTAAAAGTACTTTCTTCCACTTTGGCATCAAGAAGATGCTCCATGCTCATTTTGGATTTTCTTTGCCTAGGCCCTGGAAACTATAATTTCTTCATGTAGCTCTGGTTCTTTTTTTAAGAGAATAGCATTTAGAAACCAAGATCTGGGCACCAGATGTGTTCACTGCTAATGAGGTGTCACTACTTCTTGTCTCTGATGGAAGTTTGAGCTAGGAAATATGTGTATGTGTACTAATTAATACATAAACACATACTAGCAAAAAAAAAATTGCTGTATTTATTTCTGTAATTATCTGTCCGTATTTACGTGAAACACAAGCATTAGGACATGTTGATATTCCCAACTCCAATCCAGCAACACAGTTCATTCTAGCACTCTAGCCTTTCCTCTTGCCTTATTTGTTTTTGTTTTTGCTTTTCAGGGCAGCACCTGAAGCATATGGAAGTTCCCAGGCTAGGGGTTGGAGCTGCAGCCACAGTAATGCCAGATCCTTAACCCGCTGAGTGAGGCCAGGAATTGAACCCGAATCCTCAGGGACCCTAGTTGGGTTGGTAACCCACTGAGCCACAACAGGAATTCCTGCCTTATTTGTTTTTTGTTTTATTTTGTTTTTTGGCCACACCTAAGACATGTGGAAGTTCCTCGGCCAGGGATGAACCCATGTCACAACAGTGACCCAAGGAGCCACTGCAATGACAATGCAAGATCCTTAGCCAGCTGGATCACAGGGAAATCTGTCCCCTTTCCGTACTTACAGCCTCTTTTTCTGATATGGCTCTCAGTATCTGCAGTATTTCCACTTACTTGTTCACTCCTAATAAACACATAGTGCTTTCAGAATTGCTAATCTATGCCCATGTGAGAAACAAATTTACCAACTAAACTACTGTGTTTGTGCAGTGCTTTTTGTCTTTAGCCTTAAAGTCAAACCACTGTTTTTCAAGGTTGCTTAGATCTGCATCTTCTTTCTAAGTCTTCTGAGTGATTATGTGATTCTTTTGTCAGAGTCTGCATTCCATCTCACCCTCGCTCCATCCTGGTTGATTTGCTAAATTTCCATACAGTAAAATTTACTGTCTGAAGTGTGCATTTCTGTGGATTTTGAGAAATCATGTACTCACCACACCGAATCATTTCACCAACCCCTAAAGCCCCACATGCTGTCACTTTATAGTCAGTCCTTCCTCTGACTCCCAGATCCTGACAAAACAGATAGGGTTTTAGTCCCTGTAATTTTATTATTTCTAACATGTCATATGAATGGCATTATATAGTTTTCAGCCTTATTGTTTTTGCTATAATTTATATATTATTTATAGAGAATATGTTTAAATATTCATCAATCAAGAATAAATTATTTTTCTTGGAGTTTCCACCATGGCACAGTGGCTTAAGGATCTGGTGCTGTCTTTGCAGCAGCTCAGGTTTCAGCTGTAGTTTGCCTTTGATCCATGGCCTGAGAACTTCCACATGTCACAGGTGCAGCCAAAAAAAAAAAAAAAAGAATAAATTGTTTTTTCTTAACATGTTCTTGAATAGAGTCTTTTATATGAAAAATTTTATAAATAAATATACTTTTCATAAGTATGTTATTGACCATAAAACATGTCTTAATCAAGAAAATACTCCCAGTCTCCCCTCTGCCTGTTCCCAGTCTCTAGCTGCAGCTGGAGGGAGATGTAGTAATTATTATTTAAAAGAAATAAGAAAATTAAAACAAATAGTCATTTGATGAATTAATTTTAAGAAAATTTCCTAGGGCTGTTAGACGAGGACGTCTTTAAAATAGGACTATTAATAAAAGTCACCATGGATTCTGGCAATGGGGACCTTTTTTAACTGCTAGGGGAAAACCTCTTGAAATCCACTTTTCTTCTTGATTCCCATTTCCATGTTTTTGTGGTCTTGGATTTGTTTGTTTGTTTGTGTTTGTTTGCTGAGACATTACAACAGTCTCTGGATTACAACCTTTGCAGGATTCCAGCCTCTATTTTCTGCTCATTCAGGTAATCAGAGTATTCTCCTCTGGAAAAAAAAATTTTGTCTTGCAACGTCTTAAAATACTAATTTGAGGTTTGAAATCTGGCCTTGCTCAGTGGGTTAAGGATCTGGCATTGCCATGAGCTGTGGTGTAGGTCACAGACGTGGCTCGGATCCCACATTGCTGTGGCTGTGGTGTAGGCCAGCAGCTGCAGCTCCAATTTGACTCCTAGCCTGGGAACCTCCATATGCTGAGGGAACAGCCCTAAAAAGACAGAAAAGAAGTTCACTTGGTTTCCTGTTGTTGCAGGATGGGCTCTCACCTTCTTGGTGTGGCATTCAAGGCCACACAGTCCGCCCTCCAGCCACATCTCCCTGTACTGTCCCATCCAGTCCTACAACTATTTTGACCCTTCCTGGCCATGTCACACCTCATCCTGCACAGGTTTTCATTTGCCTGGCATTTCCTATTCTCCACCTTGTAAATGCCTGCTAACTCTTTACAGTCTGAGAGTCAAAGCCATTTTCTACGTGAGTCAGCCTTTCCTCCCCTTGGTCAAGTTATATGTTTCCTCCTAGGGCACTTTAATTTGTAGTGCTTGACAGGATGATGGGAACTCCATTATTTTAAGTAAAGGATTGGGACTATTAAAAGCTGAAGGGGAGATAACCGATAGACTAGTTACTGCCTTCAAGAATAAAGCTAGGGAGTTCCCACTGTGGCTCAGAGGTAATGAACCCGACTAGTATCCATGAGCATGGGGGCTCAATCCCTGGCCTCAATCAGTGGGTTAGGGATCTGGTGTTGCCATGAGCTGTGGTGTAGGTTGCAGATGCAGCTCCAATCTGGCATTGCTGTGGCTATGGTGTAGGCCAGCAGCTGTAGCTCTGATTCAACCCCTAGTCTGGGAACCTCATATGTCGCGAGTGCGGCCCTAAAAAGCAAAAAAAAAAAAAAAAAAAAAAAAACAATAATAGAACTATTTATAGCTTTATATTTTTTAATATGTATGACCTTATTTATTTATTTTCTCACATTGCATGTTCCATCATAATTGACTAGACAGAGTTCCCAGTGCTACACAGCAGGATCCCATTGCTAACCCATCCTGAAGGCAGTATTCTGCGTCTATTTACCCCAAGCTCCCAGTCCCTCCCACTCCCTCCCACTCCCCCTTGGCAACCACAAGTCTATTCTGCAAGTCCATGATCTTCCTTTCTGTGGAAAGTTTCTTTGTGCCATATATTAGATCCCAGATATAAGTGATATCATATGGTGTTTGTCTTTCTCTTTCTGACTTACTTCACTCAGTATGAGAATCTCTAGTTCCATCCATGTTGCTGCAAATGGCATTATTTTGTTCTTTTTTATGGATAAGTAGTATTCCATTGTGTATATATACCACATCTTCCTGATCCAATCATCTATCAGTGGACATTTGGGTTGATTCCACGTCCTGACGGTTGTGAATAGTGCTGCAGTGAACATGCGGGTGCATGTTTCTTTTTTAAGTAGAATTTTGTCCGGATATATGCCCAAGAGTGAGATTGCCGGGTTATGTGGTAGTTCTATGTATAGTTTTCTAAGATACTTCCATACGTTTCTCCATAGTGGTTGTACCAGCTTACATTCCCACCAACAGTGTAGGAGGGTTCCCTTTTCTCCACACCACCTCCAGCATTTGTTATTTGTGGACTTATTAAAGATGGCCATTCTAACTGGTGTGAGGTGGTATCTCATGGTAGTTTTGATTTGCATTTCTCTAATAATCAGTGATGTTGAGCATTGTTTCAAGTGCTTGTTGGCCTTGGAGAAATGTCTATTCAGGTCCTTTGCCCATTTTTCAGTTGGGTTGTTGGCTTTTTTGCTGTTGAGACTATTTATGGCTTTAAAAACTCTATTATATATAACTAAATTTTTTCCCTGGAATAAACTTACAAACAGTGAAATGCACAGATTTTAATTATTCCATTAGATGAGTTTTGATAGATGTATTTACTTGTGTAACCAATAGCCCAGCCAAGATATAAAACATTTTATCATCCAGAAAGTTCCCCCTTCTAAAAATTCTCACCTGTGGGAAATCAGTGATCTGCTCTGTCACTGTAGATTAGTTCTCTTCTTTTCTTTTTTTTTTTTAATTTTTTTTCTTTTTTTTTTTTTTTAGGACCGCACCCATGGCATATTGAAGTCCCCAGGCTGGCAGCTGCTGGCCTACGCCACAGCCACAGCCACAGCAATGTGGGATCTGAGCTGTGTCTGCGACCTACACCACACAGCTCATGGCAACACTGGATCCTTAACCCACCGAGAGAGGCCAGGGATCAAACCCAAATCCTCATGGGTACTAGTTGGGTTCATTACTGCTCAGCCATGACGGGAACTCCCAGATTAGTTCTGTTCTTGAATTTCATACAATGGAATCATACAGTAGGTTCTTTGCATTTGGTTTCTATACAGCTGTTTAAAACTGTTTTGTTAATAATATTGCAAAATGTATATAAACAGCCTTGGTCCTATTAAGAAGGCTCTGGCAAAGGTCCAGCTATGAGAACCATGACAAGGGCTGAGCTGATGAAACAAGGGTGTGTGATTCATTGTGATTCATTCACAAGGAAGGGTCAGTGAGTGCGTGTATGAGCAAGTTGCACCAAAACCCTTGACAAGGCCGTGGCTTTCAGCAAGAGCACAGCCCTGACACATGGGTTTATGTCCCTGTTCTGAGACCTGGTTTTGCAGGGACTGCTGAGAACCTGGCTTCTGGCAGCACAGGCTGGGCCCGCCCTTGTAGAAACTGGGAGCATGTTCTCCCTGCCCAGGACCGTTCCTGGGGCTGGGAGCCCACAGGCGAGAAAGGTGGTGACTCACACCTGTCTTCCCAGTAATAGTAAAGAGCCCGAGCCCAGAGCAGACCTGAGTAGCCAGGGACACAGGGAAGGTGGCCAAGCCCCATGAGCAAGACCTTCTCTACTTCACAACCTGCGCGGTTGCTCCCCGGCCCCCTTGTGCTGCAGACTGGCTCAGAGACTTTTTTCCCCTTATACAACACAAGCCTGTGATGTGTAGCACTCGCCTTCTCCATCTTCCCTGATTCCATTCCCTGATTCATCAGCCCAGAGGCCTCCGGGGAATGAGGACAGAATGGGGAAGAAAATGAGACACATATAAAGTCTGGGTTTCACTCTGGGGATTTGAGAGCTGGGAGAACAAAGAGAAGAGGGGTCTTTAGGGTATAAAGAACCTCTGTTCACCATAATACATAAATACACCTAGAGAGTCTGGTTCCACATATATCAGAATTGTTTATTTAATAATTCGTTCACAGCTACAGCCTCCTTGTTTTGGTCTGGAAAAACCAAGTGGGAAGGAGGACAGTCAGAGGCTAAAATGGAGCTGGGAGGGACAGTCCTTCGGACAGGAGGAATACTCAGGCTCCCCCAGGTCAGCCCCCCACCCCCACACATTGGTGATGCGTCTGCCTTCAGGGAGCTCAGTGCTATTCCCGCCTCCCAGTCAGCTCCATGACTACGGGAGAAGGGTCTCCTCTGAAGTCAGTTGCAGTTGCCCTGGTCCCGTAGGGGCTTGGCCATGCAGTTGGTAAGAGATTAACATCGAAGAGGTTTCTGAGGCCTGGAGAGTTTCTCTAGAAAACAAAAGGCTGAATAGTTTTCGGAGTTTTGCCCCCTCTTCCAGTGGCTCTCCAGTCCCAGGAGTCCCCTTCTTGCCAGCTCTTCCGTCCTCATCACTTCCTTTGCCTCCCCCCGACCTCCCCCCCGGAACGTCCCCTCATCAGTTTTCTCTGAATATGTTTTGGCTTTTTGACCTTCTGGCTTGCTGGCTCTGACCTGCTTTCTCTGTGTCTTTTTCTGATTTCTCATCCCTGTTACTCCCACAGTGACCCTGCTCTCTCTACTCCAGCTCCTTCTTTACCTCCCTCCTCTCTTTCCTTTAGAAAAAGGGTTCCCTATAATCAGGCACTCACGAAATGGAAGAGAAGCCCGGTGACGAGAATCACAGCCATTGCAACCGAGGCCAGAGTGACCAGAACAACTTCCCATGGTGTCAGTTGTCCGCTAAGGTTCTCCTCTTTCCTTGGAGGGGCAGTACTTGTGCTGGTGTCACTGGAGGTTATAGCCGTTGTGTTAGTTTCCCTGGACGGTGTGGTTGGTCCAAGGGAGGTGGTCGTGATGTTCCCACTGGAGGTTATAGCTGTTGTGTTAGTTCCCCTGGACGGTGTGGTTGGTCCGAGGGAGGTGGTCGTGATGTTCCCACTGGAGGTTATAGCTGTTGTGTTAGTTCCCCTGGGTGATGTGGTTTGTCCAAGGGTGGTGGCTGTAGTGTTAGCATTAGAAGTTACAGCTAAATGAGAAAGGATAGCTGGTTAGTTCCATTGGAAATTTTGTTTGGCTCTGCAACTGCTATTACTACTCCAACAATAGTAATTGCTATCATTTATTGACTGCTCACTAAGTTCCAGGCACTGTGCTAAGTGCCACGTATGAATTAGCACTTTGAATACTCACAATACCTCCATGAGATAGGAACTGTTATTACCCATTTTATGGATAGGAACATCGAGATTTAGAGAAGTTAAGCAGCTGGTCCAAGGTTAGACAGCTGGCAGGTCATGGGACAGAGATTTAAAGCAAGGCAGCCTGACGCAAGAGCCAGCCCTTAAACCATATACTAGGCGACATCCTAGGTCACATGACCTGAGGTCACAGGTGATATTCCTTCTCTAACCATTCGTGATACTCTCCAGATAAAGAACGTAAAAGAGATAGTTGCAGGGCCCATGCCTACGTATCGAGCTACTCTCCAAACAGGAAGGAATCCTTCTTCTAAAGGAGAAATAATTAAGGGGAATCCATTTGGGAAGGGAAATAACATGCATTTTTACCACTTCTGGGTAATTCTTATGTACACAAAAGTTTGGGAGCCACCAGGTAAGGGACCCCACGTGGCCTTGGCACCGGCCTGTCAGAAAGACACATGTAGCTTGAACAGATAAGATCTCCCAGGATTCTGAGAAGGCACCCAACTTCCTTGGTTAGTAAGTTAGAGATTAGGTGAGGCCCACGCTTTTCCCTCTGTCTCATGCTTATTTCCTACCCTGTTCTGATTTTCCATCCCAATAACAGCCAAACTCTTGGGCCTCTCAGATGCCTAAATACCCTCATCTCATCTATGGCCCTTTTCTTCTGGAATATAATGTAAGTTTTCTTCCCCTTACCTATTCCTTTTTTAGTATTATCTGGACTAACATAAAGATTGCAATTTTTGTTTTTCATTTTTGGCCTCCACACGGCATATAGAGTTCCTGGGCCAGGTATCAGATCCAAGCCGCAGTTTCGACCTAAGCCACAGCTGCAGCAATGCCTGATCCTTAACTTACAGTGCCAGGCTGGGGATCAAACCCATGTCCCTGTGCTCCCAATATGTGGCCGATCCTGTTTTGCCACATCAGGAGCTCCAAGATTGCAAATTTAGATTTAGGAGAAGAGCCCAAAACCTTCTTGTTAATGCCTCTGGTTAGGGTTAGGGTCAGAATCAAGAGAGAAACTAAGTGAGAAATTGAGAGGAGAAATTGGCCTGTAGAGAGGGAGTAGATCTGTTTTGTTTTGTTCTGGGGCATAAAACAAATGAGTCACATTCATGGTGGGTAAAATTCTAGAAGGAATTAAAACTGTGCAAGTGTGGAACAGCATGCCCCCTTACGAGTTTAATTAGAAGCAAGAAGACTGCTGTCAGAAGGACTTCCCGTCGTGGCTCAATGTTAATGAATCCGACTAGGAACCATGAGGTTTCGGGTTCGATCCCTGGCCTTGCTCAGTAGGTTAAGGATCCGGCGTTGTTGTGAGCTGTGGGGTAGGTCGCAGACCCAGCTTGGATTCCGCATTGCTGTCGCTCTGGCATAGGCCAGTGGCTACAGCTCCGATTCGACCCCTAGCCTGGGCACCTCCATATGCCATGGGAGCAGCCCAAAAAATGACAAAAAGACAAAAAAAAAAAAAAGACTGCTGTCAGAGATGTTGGAAATGGCGCCCTGCCTACTGTGGGTCGTTAGAGATTAACTTTAAGGTCCCTTCTGGAGTTCCCGCTGTGGTGGAATTGGATCATCAGCGTCTCTGCAGCAGTAGGATTCAGGTTCAATCCCTGGCCCTGCACAGTGGGTTAAAGGATCCAGCATTGCTGCAGCTGCGGGGTAGGTCACAACTTCAGCTCTGATTTGATCCCTGGCCCAGGAACTCCATGTGCCATGGAGTGGCCAAAAAAGAAAAAAAAAATTAAAACATAAGATCCCTTCCAATTCTCAGAGTTCCTGCTGTGGTGCAGTGGGTTAAGAATCTGACTGCACCAGCTCAGGTCACTGTGGATGTTTGATCCCCGGCCCAGCACAGTGGGTTAAAGGATCCAGTGTTGCTGCAGTTGTGATGTAGCTTGCAGCTGCAGCTCTGATTCAGTCTCTAGCCTGGGAACTTCCATATACCATGGGTGTGGCCATTAAAAAAAAAATCCCTTCCAACTCTAATGCATCTCTATTTGGGATTGATTTATTACAGAGGAAATAGGCCAGACTTCTGGGCAGAAGAGTTGTTACTGGGAACAGAATGGAGAACATGCTGGGTTGGAGTGAAGAGAATAGAGCAAAATAATGGTGAGAATGAGAGCTAACAGGCAAGAATGCACATCCCAGGACTGATCAACATTTTCCCCAAACTCTACTCAGACTTCAGTATTATCTTCTTTTAAACAAAAATCACTCACCGTTTCCTAAGAGTAGTAGAAGATGAAACAGCGGCCAGCATGCAAGGGAAAATGTCTTTCTCTTCATCTTGAGATACTCTGCCTGCCAAGCCTGGAAGGGAGGCCTCGAGTCCCCGATGTGATTAGGCCTAAAAGGGAAGAAAAAACCTGAGGGTCTTGAGAAGGAAGTCTCAAGGTGAAGGTCTGTGGCTGGAGTGCTGGGAGCTTGGGTCTCCAAGAATAGGTCCTCAACCTGAAGAAAAACACCAGTGTGGGGACCTGGGGCTACAGACTGGGGAGGCTGGATACCTGGTCCCTTAAGATCCCTCCACAGAATGTCACCTCTTTCTTTCTCTTTCAAAAAACGTCTTTATAGCATAATCTGGGCTGGGCAAGGACTGGACATGTGGTCTGTTGTTCTCCCTGCTGTGGGCAGGTACCAGAATACCTGAACTCAGAGAGGAGGGGTATAGAGGTCCATGAGAATAGAGAATGACGTGGTCCCACTAGGCAGGGCCTGGGGAGGAGCAGGAAGTAGGACATTTCCAGGGGATCAAGTTGTCAAAGTCAAGGGGACCCACCCTCTGAGGCAGAGATGGGGCTAAAAACCTGTTCTAGCTCAAGACCTTGTTTCCTGGAAGAGCTGTTCTGAGTGCCTGGGATGCTGGGTGGGGGCAGGGCGTGTGAGAAGGAAACCTTGATGAACAGAACTTAGTGAGAAAGACACATAAAGTGAGATTCATTGTGAAAGGGGGGGAACTGAGGACCAGACCTCTGGGCATTGGTCAGCATGAGGTAGGCACGAGAATGAGGGGGAAGGAGAAACTCTGGGATCTCTGGGACTTGGTCTGTTGAGGAGCTAGCACCAGGGTACACTGTATCAGTGTTTGCAAAGACCCAAAATTGTGAAACTTTCAGGGTTTTTTTTTTTTTTTTTTTTGCAATACTGCTTTTTTTTTTTTTTTTTTTCTTTTTAGGGCCACACCCACAGCATATGGAGGTTCCCAGGTTAGGGGTTAAATCAGAGCTGTAGCTGACTGCCCACACCAAAGCCATAGCAATGCAGGATCTGAGCCATCTGTGACCTACACCACAGCTCACAGCAACACCAGATCCTTAACCCACTGAGCGAGGCCAGGGATTGAACCCACAACCTCATGGTTCCTAGGCCGATTCGTTTCTGCTGCGCCATGACGGGAACTCCAACAACACAGCCATCATTACAAAATTATATTAGCTTACAATGAACTAAATTGTATTAAAAATAAAGGTTAAAAATACTCAGAACATCAGTGTTCCCATTGTGGCTCAGCGGTAACAAACACAACTAGTATCCACGAGAATGAAGGTTCAATCCCTGGCCTTGCTCAGTGGGTTAAGGATTGGGTGTTACAGCAAGCTGTGGTGTAGGTCTCAGATGTGACTCAGATCTGGTGTTGCTGTGGCTGTGGTGTAGGCTGGCCCCTGCTGCTCTGATTGAACCCCTAGCCTGGGAAATTCCATATCCTGGAGGTACGGCCCTAAAAAATAAAAATTAAAAATAATAAATAAATTGAAGGGTTATAAAAATACTCAAAACTCATCACTTCCTAATCATTTTACTACATTTTACCGTTATGTATGTTCATGAAGTTGGATACGTTTATTTTTTATCTGTCTGGTGGGGACAGTACATAATTGTGCATTGCACACCTCTTCCCAAATCCATGTTTAGTGATGTCACACTGGTAGCAGTGAGAGCATCTGCACCACAGAAAACTGGTTGTTAAACATTCCCTAACAGGCGCACTGGATGGGACCTTAGGAGAGTAATGACAACTGGAGAGGAATGTTCCTGCCTCCTGTCATCCTTGGTGGAAGTGTTCCTCTTTTGTCTTTGAAGAATTTATAACAACTTATCCACCCTCAGGGGCTTCAGCTGGTTCTTCTCATCAGTGCTGTGTGCCAGACAAGGACAAGCTGAATAATCAAAGAAGTTCCTACCCTTAGGACACTGCCAGTTTGCCAGGAGACTGAGGGCTTACAGTGTAACCTTGTTTAGACACTAGATGAGGCCAGCAGAAATGAATGACAGCTGAAAGAGGAGGATAAAACAAAGACAGTAATGGACTAAGGGGATTGGCAGTTCCTTCATCCACAGTTCATGGCAAAAAGTTGGGGATAGACTGGGAGTTTTAATTTGATACTATGTGTAATCAAAACAAGCTGATTCCACCCCCTCCAGCCATGGAGGCTTCCTGACAGAGCAACCATTTCAGATTCTTTTTTTTTTTAATCTTTTTAGGGCCATGCCCGCAGCATGTGGAAATTCCCAGGCTAGGGGTCCAATCAGAGCTGCAGCTGCTGGCCTACACCACAGCCACAGCAATGCCAGATCTGAGCCACATCTGTGACCTACACCGTAGTTCGTGACAACACTGGATCCTTAACCCACTGAGCAAGGCCAGGGATTGAACCCATGTCCTCGTGGATACTAGTCATGTTCATTACCCATGAGCCGAAACAGGAACTCCCATTTCAGATTCTTGAGATGTTTGGGTGAAAGAATATTCATTGCATTTTGTACTCCAGTAAATAAATAAATTTTTATTTTGGCGCATATATCCTAAGATATGAAAGAGCTGTGAATGACTGAGTTCTAAAAGCAGGAAGAAAATGGGCTGCGGGAGTTTCTGTTGTGGATCAACGGGTTACAAACCCAACTAGTATCCATGAGGGTGCAGGTTCAATCCCAGGCCTCGCTCAGTGGGTTAAGGATCTGGTGTTGCCGTGAGCTGTGGTATAGGTTGCAGATGAGGCTCAGATCCAGTGGGTTAAGGATCTGGCATTGCTGTGGCTGTGGTGTAGGCTGGCAACTGCAGCTCTGATTCGACCCCTAGCCTGGGAACCTCCACATGGCACAGGTGCAGCCCTAAAAAAGGCAAAAAAAAAAAAAAAAAAAAAAAAAAGGAGAGAGAGAGACAAAGTCAAGCCCTGGAGGGCACTGAGATAACCTGGGTGGAGGGAAGATGGGGAAGCAGCTGCCATCAGAGTAGTCACTGTGCCCATCCCCACCCCCACTTCAAGCACCCTCCTTGATCCCAGGATTCGAGTTATGGAGAAAGCCCAGGGAATGCATTTACTTGACATCATTGATGAGGCTGTGAGTCTCTTCCAAAAACTGCTTGAGCCTTAACCTTGTTGATCAGACAGGGAGGGGCTTTCCTTTGTTCTGTCCTTGACCAAGGCCATAACCTATGGCCATTCTGTGGGAACAGTCTGGTCTCCCCTCTTGACTCTCCTCCCTCACAGTTCTTTGTCTTCTCCTGAGTGATTGTCTCCTCAACCAAGGTTTCCTCCCTTAGAATGTCTCCCATTATCCAGAGTCTATGGCCACACCCTCTTTATGACCAACTCTAAGGCCTGCCCTGTGATTTTCACTAGTGCAGCTTCTTGTTTGGTTTCTTTCATGGCCCCAGGCCCGTGGTTTCCATCATGGCCTCCTCAGTAGACACTTTTGACGACTCATCTCCACCATCACCCTTATGACTGTGGCTCAATTCATGGCCACATTGTAGCTTCCTTCATGGCCAAGGCCAGAAGCCCCTCTGTAGCTCAGTTTATTGTTAAGGCTGCAGAAATGCACCCAGGCTGAGGTTATAGGTGTAATATGTTTTTCAGAGGCAGAAGAGTATCTCTCTAAAAGAGGAAAATGCAGAAATTTTAAGGGATTAATCCTTCTCTCCCATTTCACAATTCATCTTGTTGAATAAAATCACAGAATTTCACTTTTTTCAAGGTGTTTATTTTACTAAAACTGAAATTAAAATCATTAACAGTAAGCGAAGCAAAAGTGATATATTGTAGAAGATATATATTGAAAGGTCAGAGGTATAAAAATGAATGGTTTATCCTTTTCCAAATTGTTCCTGCTTTGAGGAATTTTAAATTTGATGAAGTGCAGTTAATTCACAATGTTATTTTCATTTCAAGTGTACAGCAAAGTGATTTGTTACACATTTATATTCTTTTTCAGATTCTTTTCCATTATAGGTTATTAAAAGATACTGAGTATAGTTCTCTGTGAAATACAGTAGATCCTGTTGTTCACCTATTTTTTTTTGTTGTTGTTGTTGTTGTTGTTGTTGTTGTTATTGTTGCTATCTCTTGGTTCTTGGGCCGCTCCCGCGGCATATGGAGGTTCCCAGGCTAGGGGTTGAATCGGAGCTGTAGCCACCGGCCTACGCCAGAGCCACAGCAACGCGGGATCTGAGCCGTGTCTGCAACCTACACCACAGCTCACGGCAACGCCGGATCGTTAACCCACTGAGCAAGGGCAGGGACCGAACCCGCGACCTCATGGTTCCTTGTCGGATTCGTTAACCACTGCGCCACGACGGGAACTCCTGTTCACCTATTTTTATGTCTAGTAGTGTGTATATGTTAATCCCAAATGCCAAATTTATCTCCCTCCCCAACCTGCTATCCACTTTGGTAACCATAAGTTCACTTGTGTTTTTTTTTTAATGTCTGTGAGTCTATTTTGTAAATAAGTTCATTTGCATCATTTTGTTAAATTCCACATGTAAGGGATATCATATAATATTTGTCTTTGATTTACTTCATTTAAAATGATTGTAAATAATGCTGCTATGAACATAGGGGTGTATGTATCTTTCCAAATCAGAGTTTTCTTCAAACATATGTCCAGGAGTGGGATTGCTGGATCATATGGTAACTCTATTTTTAGTTGTGTTTTTTATTGTTATTTTTGTTTGTTTGTTTGTTTTTTGTTTTTTGGCTACCCCGCAGCATATGGAATTTCTGGGTCAGGGAACAGATCCAAGCCACAGGTGTGGCAACGCTGGATCCCCAACCCACTGTGCTGGGCCAGGGATCCAACCTGCATCCCATTGTTCCCAAGACTCAGCCGACCCTGTTGTGCCACAGCGGGAACTCCTATTTTTAGTTTTTTAAGGAGCCTCCATACTGTTCTCTACAGTGGCTGCACTAATTTATATTCCCACCAACAGTGTAGAGGGTTCCTTCTTCTCTACACCCTCTCCAGCATTTATTGTTTGTAGATTATTTAATGATAGCCATTCTGACTGTGTGAGGTGATACCTCATTATAGTTTCTATTTGCATTTCTCTAATAATTAGCGATGTTGAGCATCTTTACATGTGCCTATTGTCCGCTTGTAGGTATTCTTTGGAGGAATGTCTATTTAGGTCTTCTGCTCATTTTTTGATTGGGTTTTTGGTTTTTTGTTTTTAAACTATATCTGAGCTGTTTATATATTTTGGAAATTAATCTCTTATCAGTCCCATCATTTGCAAATATTTTTTCCCAGCCTGTAGGTTTTCTTTTAGTTTCATGGATGATTTCCTTTGCTGTGCAAAAACTCCTAAGTTTAATAAAGACTTAAAAAACAATAGAGGAGTTCCCATCATGGCTCAGGGGTTAATGGACCCGACTAGAATCCATGAGCATGCGGATTTGATTCCTGGCCTAGTCAGTGGGTTAAGGATCCAGCATTGCTGTGAGCTGTTGTGTAGGTTGCAGACTCAGCTCAGATCCCACATTGCTGTGGCTGTGGCATAGGCCAGCAGCTACAGCTCCGATTTGACCCCTATCCTGGGAACTTCTGTATGTGGCCATTTAAAAAAAAGTTACAACCAACATCACAGAAATACAAAGGATCATAAAATACTGCTATACTGTGTGCCAATAAAATGGGCAACCTAGAAGAAATGGACAAATTCTTAGGAAGGTACAGCCTCCCTAGACTCAACTAGGAAGAACTAGAAAATATGTGCAGATCAATTACCAATACTAAAATTGAATCAGTGATTTAAAAACTACCAATAAGTAAAAATCCAGAACCAGGTGCCTTCACAGGTGAATTCTACCAAACATTTAGAAGAGTTAACATCTATCCTTCTGAAACATTTCTAAAAAATTGCAAAAGAAATACTTCCAAACTCATTCTATGATACTGAAACCAAAGATATCACAAAAAAGAAAATTTACAGTCAGTATCACTGATGAACATAGATGCAAAAATCCTCAACAAAATACCAGCAAACTGACTCCAGCAATACATTAAAAGGATAATACACCATGATTGAGTGGAATTTATTCCAGGGATACAAGTTTTTTTTTTTTGGTGTCTGCCAATCAGTCAGTGTAATACATCACATTAACAAATTGAAGAATAGGAGTTCTCATTGTGGCTCAGCGGAAACAAATCTGACTAGCATCCATGAGGATGCAGGTTCGATCCCTGGCCCCTCTCAGTTGGTTAAGGATCCGATGTGGCCTTGAGCTGTGGTATAGGTCACAGATGAGGCTCAGATCTTGCATTGCTGTGGCTGTGGTATAGGCCATGGCTACAGCTCAGACTCAATCCCTAGCCTGGGAACCTGTATATGCTTTGGGTGCAGCCCTAAAAAGACAAACATAAATAAATAAATTGAAGAATAAAAACCATATGATCTTATAGATACAGAAAAAGCTTTTGATAAAATTCAACATCCATTTATGATAAAAACCCTTAAGAAAGTGGGCATAGAGAGAACCTACCTCAACATAATAAAGACATTATATGACAAACCAACAGCTAATATCATACTCAACAGTGAAAAGCTGAAAGCATTTTCTATAAGATCACGAACAAGGCAAGGATGCCTACTCTTGCCACTTTTATTCAACATAGTCTTGGAATTTCCAGCCTCAGCAATCAGAGAAGAAAAAGAAATAAAAATAATTAATCCAAATTGGAAAAGAAGTAAAACTGTCACTGTTTGCAAATGACATGATGCTATACATAGAAAATCCTAAAAATACTGCTAGAGCTCATCAGTGAATTTAGGAAAGTTGCTGGATACTAAATTAATATACAGAAGTCTGTTGCATTTCTATACACTAACAATGAAATATCAGAAAGAGAAATTAAGACAACAGTTTCATTTACCATTGCATCAAAATAAATAAAATACCTAGGAATAAACCTACCTAAGGAGGTGAAATACATGTACTCCAAAAATTATAAGATGCTGATAAATTGAAGACAACACAAACAGATGGAAAGATATACCATGTTCTTTGACTGGAAGACTCAATATTGTTAAAATGAGCATACTGCCCAAGGCAATCTACAAATTCAGTGCAATCCTTATGAAATTATCAGTGATGTTTTTCACAGAACTGGAACGAAATTTTTTAAAATTTCTATGGAAACACAAAAGACCCTAAATAGCCAAAACAATCTTGGGAAAGAAGAATGGAGCTGGAGGAACCACACTCCCTGATTTCAGACTATACTACAAAGCTATAATAACCAAAACAATGTTGGCACTGGCACAAAAACAGAAATATGGGTCAGTGGAATGGGATAGAAAGCCCAGAAATAAACCCATGCACTTATGGGGAATTAATCTATGGTAAAGGAGGCAAGAATATACAATGGAGGAAAGACAGTCTCTTCAATAAATGATGCTGGGTAAACTGGACAGTGACATGTAAAGGAATGAAATTAGAACATTCTTTAACACCATATACAACAATAAAACTCAAAAATGTATTAAAGATATAAGTGTAAGTCCAGACACTGTAAAACTCCTAGAGGAAAACATAGGCAGAATGCTCTTTGACATAAATTGCAGTAGTATTTTTTTTTTTTTTTTGGATCTGTCTCCTAGAGTCATGGAAATAAAAGCAAAAAGTAACAAATGGGACTTAATTCAACTTAAAAACTTGTGCACAGAGAAGGAAACAGACTTTTCACTTTTTAGGAGAACCCATTAAAAAAAAATCTCTTCCTAATCTTTTTTACTTCTCTGTGTCTCTCTCCATATGCTTGTGTTATTCTTTATTTCTGTCTCTGACAAACCATCAAAATAAGCAAAAATTGAATAAACTAATAACCTTGCTGTGCCTATATCCTCACTTACTATGCTGTACCAACATAATACAGTGGAATTTGCAAAGTGAAAATAAATCAACATCCCAGTGTTTAGGGGATGGGCTGCCACCAAAGAATAGGAATCAGTCATTGTATTACTAAGGGAATGTGTGTTTGTGAGACCAGAAATAACTTCACTGGGTGAGCCACAGTTTTGAATCCAACATGTAGCCTTTCGGTTAAAAGCATGGATTCTTGAAATGAAAAGATCCAGGATTGAGTTCTGATTCTGTTGTGTGCCCTTCAGTAAGTTTGTTAACCCCTAATGTCTCCTTGTATGAAATATGAACGATGTCCTTATGTACGAAGTGTGTCGCTGTATGTGAAGTGAAAATAATAATAATGCTTTTCCCATAAGATTGTTGGGGAATAAAATGAAACAGCACATGTAAAATGCTCACATAGTACCTGGCACAATGTAAGCACTTAATTAGTATTAGCTACCATTATTACTGCTTTTATCTCTTGGTCTTGAATAAGCGCATGCTTGCATGTTTAGGAGAAAACCAGTAGATGTGAGTCTGTATGCGGAGCCCTACAAATGGAGGACATTTTAGAGTGTAAAAGTAACAATTTATGATTGGTGTGGTCTTCATCATTTATGCCCTGCCTTCTTTGACACTGTTTAACAAAAAATGAATAAAAACTTAAAAATTCAGAACAAAAAGAAAATTCACTGGAATATGCGAGGAAGTTCAGGTGAAACTCTGAATGCAGAATTCAGTCCAGGACTGGGGTGAGGGGGAGGTCTCTCAGCCTCCATGCTGTGACAATGCTGAATATTGGAGCCCTTGAGCCCTGGCTGAGCGCTGCAAACCTCTGCACTTCACAGGCTGACTGTTCTTATGTCGTACATCCTCTCTGGTTTCTACCCCCATTATTCTGCCTTGATATTTGCTTCCTCACGTTATCTTACGGTAATGTTTTTTGCTTGTAATACATATATAGGCTTTTTTTTAGGGCCGCACTTGCGGCATATGGAAGTTCCCAAGCTAGGGGTCAGATTGGAGCTGCAGCTGCCCACCTACACCACAGCTGAAGCAATGCCAGATCCGAGCCACATCTGTGACCTACACCACAGCCCATGGCAATGCCGGATCCTTAACCCACTGAAGCCAGGGATCAAATCTGAATCATCATGGATACTGGTCAGTTTCGTTAACTGCTGAGCCCCCAAAGGGAACTCCTGCTTGTAATATTTTTATTGATCTCCCTACCATGCTTCTCTGCGCCAAAAGGTATGTTTATAAAAGCAAGAAAAATTTTCCTGTGATTTGTAAGACTCTAAGTGTTAAATTTCTCTGCCCTCAATAATCTTTTGGTGAAAAGTAAATGAAGATGTTTTTCCCATGCAGTGTTTTTTCTCCCCTCCTCCAACTCTGCAGGGTTTTTCTGTATTTTCAAGAAAATATGAAACATGAACCTACCCAATATAAAACATAACATCCAGATTTATAGAGTGCTACCAAATGCAAGGCTATTCTAAGGGCTTCACAGTAACCTCATGAAGTGGGTACTGTTATCACCCTCATTTTTACAAATGAGCAAACTGAGACCTAGGAGAGTGAAGGAATTCGCTTGAGGTCATGCTGAGCTCAAATTCGAAAGCAGAAATTCTGGTTCTGTAATCTGTGCTCTTAGTGGACATGCTGTACAGCCTCTCAACCTTCCTTTCATCTTAAGATGTAACATTAGTCAGTTGGAAGTAAATGTGGAATTTATAACACCTTTCTCCTTGAAAATCATGCAAAATATTCAGCTATGATCTAGACCAAGAAACTCTTTTTAAAATTTTTTTTTAATTTTTATTTTTTGCCTTTTCTAGGGCCGCACCCGAGGCATATGGAGGTTCCCAGGCTAGGGGTCTAATTGGAGCTGTAGCCGCTGGCCTATGCCAGAGCCACAGCAACTCGGGACCTGAGCCGCATCTGTGACCTACACCACAGCTCATGGCAACGCTGGATACTCAACCCGCTGAGCAAGGCCAGGGGTTGAACCCACAACCTCATGGTTCCTAGTCGGATTCATTAACCACTGTGCCATGACTGGAACTCCAAGAAACTCTTGAATGAGACAGTTTTTCTCCTCACAGAGACTGGCGTACAAGCCAGGGAAGTATACTTCATAGGAAGTTGCTATTTCCCAGAAAATTTTTTACAAATCTCTAATATTCTGAAATAGACAGACAGACAAGGTGGACTGACATAGAGTTTTTCACCTATAGAATAAATAAGGCACTGCCACCCTTATTATTTCCTACTGATGCTGTGTTTACTCTGCTTTCAAGAGATGCTCCCTTCCTCTGAAGGGGTGCATTCTTTGACAGGGTATGGAAGAGAAGAGATTGTTAAGCAGAAATTTTTATTACTCCTGCTACCTCCCCCTATAATATATCTGAATAACCAACATCTTCACATGTACCAAGATTCTGTTTGTTACACTTCATTTAGCTTCTAAAAGGAGTTATTGGGAGACAAGGGAAAACATGAAGCCCTACTCTGGGTATATGATGCCTAAATTAGAAGGGATTTTGAGTTATCTCCTTATTTACACCCTGGAATTTTCTACACCCTAGGAAAATGCAGCATAATTATATAGGACCTGGAAAGAAAAAGGTGGGTCCCTTTAGAAAGGGAGCTAGAAAAGTATAAATAGCTGAGGCTCTGACGACACGGATCTTCTCAGATTAGTTTTAGGCAAAGTCCATATATATCAAAGTTAAAGATCTGGAAAATGATTCCTGTAAGACCCCACACCTGATTAATACTGTTTAAAAAGTTTTCTTGGGGGAGTTCCAGTTGTGGCTCAGTGGGCTAAGAATCCAGCTAGTATCCACGAGGATGCAGGTTTGATCCCTGGCCCCACTCAGTGGGTTATGGATTTGGAGTTGTCATGAGCTATGGTGTAGGTCACAGTCAAGGCTTGGACCCTGTGTTGCTGTGGCTGTGGCGCAGGCCAGCCGCTGAAGCTTCAGTTTGATCCATAGCCTGGGAACTTCCACATGCTGCAGATAAGGATCCAGTGTTGTCATTGCTATGGTGCAGGTTCAGTCCTTGGCTGGGGGACGTCCACATGCTGCAGGCATGGCCAAAAAAAAAAAAAGGTCATTGTGCTAAATCAACAGTGCAGAGCACTCAACCCTGTCTGGTTCCTAGACTTCTGTTTGGATCAAACATGCTTGGTGACCTGGGGCTCTCGGGTTAAAACATGTAAGCAGATCCCATGATGAAAACTAGGTAATGATGCTTCTTAACTCTACATACACGCTCCAGTTGCTGGGGACAGTGAGAGGTTCACAGTGTAACCATGCGAATTAACCACAAGCTGAATTGCTCACCACGGTTTCCTCCCTTTTTATCTCCTTCTGTCTTGAAGTGCCCATTGCTTTGAGTCATTAACTGTTTATCTTTGGAAATCAAAATTTTTATTTGCATGATATGCCTGCCAGGTAATAATATTTTTACAGTGTTATTGATATATATATATATACTGTATAGCTCACCTGTTTAAAATAGATAAGTCAGTGGGTTTTAGTATATTTACAGAATCATAGTTGATGAATCCTTTCAATCTGAAG
Organism: Sus scrofa; assembly: GCF_054392235.1. Taxonomy (NCBI): domain Eukaryota; kingdom Metazoa; phylum Chordata; class Mammalia; order Artiodactyla; family Suidae; genus Sus; species Sus scrofa. The sequence continues at coordinate 27,669,526 of NC_139389.1, read as the reverse complement.
ACTCTAATCTTCCTTCTTTATTCTTCTTTTACTTCTTCTCATTCCTTTCTTCCTTTTTTCTTTGGTTGAGCCTTAGTCCTCCTGAATCTATCCTCCAAATGTCTTCCATTTTCTCGGTGATTGTCATCTCTGATTTGTCTTGTCTAATTGAGCTACTTTCCCTACTTGATCTGCCACATTACTAATTTTATTCTCAACCAGCCTCTTTGAATTTGTCTAGTTTAGACATGAAAAATGCATGTTTTACGATTTTAAATTATCTAAATGGACTACCTTGCCTGATCTAGTTTATTTTCACATTATGCTTTTCCCAGTTCACACCAGTGGAAGGCAACTCTCTAGGTGGTTCAGCTCAGCTTCTCCTTTTGTATTGTGTGTGCGTGTGTTTCTTTTTAGGGCTGCACCAGTCGCATATGGAAGTTCCCAGCCTAGGAATCGAATTGGAGCTGCAGCTTCCGGCCTATACCACAGCCACGGCAACACCAGATCCAAGCCACATCTGCGTCCTTTGCCACAGCTTGTGGCAATGCTGGAACCTTAACCCTCTGAGCAAGGTCAGGGATCAAACTTGTATCCTCACAGATATTGTGCCACAATGGGAACTCCTCAGCTTCTCCTGGTTGCTGGATCCTTTTAGGTAAGATGATGAAGATGGCGATGATGGGCCTGCATGGCCTCACTGATGAAGATCAATTATCTGGTTTAGTGACACTTGAGAAACCCAATGAGTAGTGGAAAAGCAGAGCAGTTTCCACTGCTGTGAGCTGGGGTGAACCCATCAACAAACTGCTAACTATCCCCTGAGGGCTTTGTCCCAGGTAGGAGCCCTTTCGCTGCCCACAGATTTGGAGCAACCCAGCCCTCTATCCTCCAGGACCTATAGGACTAGGAAACCTTCTATCCTGGACCACGAAAGGGGCATGTGCAGCCCTTCTGGGAGGGGAATTCATGAGAATCTCATGCTTTACTCCTATGGTCTCTGCCATGAGCCTCTTGAAAGGTGAGCTCTTTGCAGGCCAGAAAGTTTTTCCCTTGCTAAAACAGAAAGCACTTTCTGATTCTAAAGGCAGCCCTCTGAGAAAGAAGAGTTTTAACCAGCACTTTTATTCTGACAAGTAGCCCAGGTCTGGAGCAAATGTAAACGCCCTGGAAACTGGAGCTCTGAGTGACCGCACCCTGCCCACAGCACACCTCCACCTGACATGCTATGGGTTCTGCATGTGTTATGACGTGGTCTCTGTGTACCATGGGCCTAATCCATGAGCCCACAGGGTCCTGGACACGCCCTCGCATCTCGTGTCTCCCAATTCAATTCTCTCGTCAGTCTGAGTGAGTCGTGGGGACCTGGGGTTCCTGCTTGGGGCAAGAAAGATTGGGAAAATGGGACAGATAGGAACGATGCCTCTGGATTTTACTGGAGATGCTGAATGCCAGGTGGATTCCGGCATGGGGTTCTCTCATACAATTGGGAAACTCAGCTCAGCACTGCAGACACCACTTGTGTGCACACACAGATTCTCTCTATGATATAGTTTGCGTTAGTGTTTTGTATAGTGTTTATTTCATAGGTAAATGACTAACATTCTTGTCTTTCCAGGATCCGGCAAAAGCAAGAGGGAGGGAGGAAGTATCTTCCCCAGGGCTGGCAGAGACCCAAACAAATCTGGGAGGGGTCCCTGAGGACAAATGAAAGGACACTGAGATTTCTGGTCCCCCAGGATGGTTTCCTCTGTGAGGAATGTGGCTTTCAGGGCCTATTGTAGCCCCCTCTCATCTCCATGGCTACTGAGGATGTTGGCCCCCTCCAGAACCAGTTAGGGCTCCACCCAGAACTGTGATGGACTCCGTGATTCCCTCCAGGGCCTAGGCCAAGGTTGGGGCCATGGGGGTGGTAGACAGCGGTGTTAAAGTCATTTCTTGGGGACAGAGACTTTCTCTAGAAAAAGAAGGGAGAATCATTTCAGAATTGTATCCCCCTCTTCCTCTCCCAAACCTTCACCATAGATCCTTCTCGAATCTTCTTCCCCTTTAAATCATCTTCCACACTCAGTAGTCCTTCCTCCAGCTTTTATTTCTTCTTTAGCACCCCCCTTTCTCACAAGTCAATAGTTTCCTCTGCACATTGATTGGCACTGCTGGTTCTAACTTGCTGTTTCTCTTTAGTAACTTTCTCCTGATTGTCCTTTCCTCCCTACTCACCCCTAACTTGGTGACCCTACTATTCATACCCCCTTTCCTTATGTTCCTGCTACTCCTTCCCCCAGGCATTTTCCTATATACTAGGCACTCACCACGCAGAAGAAGATCCCAACAAAGAAGCCCACAGCCACTACAACCGAGACCAGAGTGATGAGGAAGATTTCCCATGGCTTCAGGGACCCACTGGGCTTCGCTTCACTCACTGGAGTACTAGCACTTGTGCTGGTTCTGTTGGAAGTTGTGTGTGTTCCAGTTGAAAAGGGTGTACCAGAGTATCCTGTGGTTGCAGTGGATCCAGCTGTGCTAGTCCCACTGGAGGTTGTACTGGATCCAGTACTGGAGGTTGTGCTTGTTTCATTGGAGGTCATATTGGAACCAGTATTGGCAGGTGTGCTGGTCTCACCAGAGATTGTGCTGGTTCCAGTGTTGACAGGTGTAATAGTCCCTCCAGAGGTCGAGCTGGATCCAGTGTTGGAGGTTATACTGGAACCACTGGGGGTCACGCTGGATGCAGCGTTGGAAGTCATGCTGGATCCAGTGCTGAAGGCTGTGCTAGATCCTCCAGAGGTCACGCTGGATCCAGTGTTGGAGGTTATACTGGAACCACTGGGGGTCACGCTGGATGCAGTGTTGGAAGTCATGCTGGATCCAGTGCTGAAGGCTGTGCTAGATCCTCCAGAGGTCGAGCTGGATCCAGTGTTGGAGGTTATACTGGAACCACTGGGGGTCACGCTGGATGCAGCGTTGGAAGTCATGCTGGATCCAGTGCTGAAGGCTGTGCTAGATCCTCCAGAGGTCGAGCTGGATCCAGTGTTGGAGGTTATACTGGAACCACTGGGGGTCACGCTGGATGCAGCGTTGGAAGTCATGCTGGATCCAGTGCTGAAGGCTGTGCTAGATCCTCCAGAGGTCGAGCTGGATCCAGTGTTGGAGGTTATACTGGAACCACTGGGGGTCACGCTGGATGCAGTGTTGGAAGTCATGCTGGATCCAGTGCTGAAGGCTGTGCTAGATCCTCCAGAGGTCGAGCTGGATCCAGTGTTGGAGGTTATACTGGAACCACTGGGGGTCACGCTGGATGCAGTGTTGGAAGTCATGCTGGATCCAGTGCTGAAGGCTGTGCTAGATCCTCTAGAGGTCGAGCTGGATCCAGTGTTGGAGGTTATACTGGAACCACTGGGGGTCACGCTGGATGCAGTGTTGGAAGTCATGCTGGATCCAGTGCTGAAGGCTGTGCTAGATCCTCCAGAGGTCGAGCTGGATCCAGTGTTGGAGGTTATACTGGAACCACTGGGGGTCACGCTGGATGCAGTGTTGGAAGTCATGCTGGATCCAGTGCTGAAGGCTGTGCTAGATCCTCCAGAGGTCGAGCTGGATCCAGTGTTGGAGGTTATACTGGAACCACTGGGGGTCACGCTGGATGCAGTGTTGGAAGTCATGCTGGATCCAGTGCTGAAGGCTGTGCTAGATCCTCCAGAGGTCGAGCTGGATCCAGTGTTGGAGGTTATACTGGAACCACTGGGGGTCACGCTGGGTGCAGTGTTGGAAGTCATGCTGGACCCACTGGGGGTCATGTTGGATCCAGTGCTGGAGGCTGTGCTGGATGCAGTGTTGAAGGCTGTGCTAGTCTCAGTGGAGATTGCCATGGATCTAGGGTTGGCCATGACCACACTGGAAGTTGGGTGTGGCCCTAAAAAGACACACACACACACACAAATTTGAGATGGGACTAGGTATTTGGGTAATTATATATGCATTAAAGTTCCAGAGGCTCCTGATCATAAGGCAAAGGCTGGAGAAGAATAAGTTATATGTAGTTTAAATGTAAAAGACCTCCCAGGATTTCAGGCTGCAAATCAAGATTAATAGATATAAGGAAGCATTTCCTCCTTCTTGAAGGCTCAGCTGGAGTTAAGGTTGTGCCTGTTTTTGGCCCTCACTACCTTAAAGGACAAAGACACTCAATCACTCCAGATGAACAGAATTTATCTCACTTGTCATTCATTTTCCTTTAACTGGGACACGAATGCCTGTCGCCTTACCCCACGCATGTGTGTTTTCCCCTCAGGATTATTCGAACTAACATAGGATTAAAATCAAGCCCTATTTGGGGAACCCCCCATCTGCAATGGGGTACAAATTGGAGTTAAGTCAAAATCATGAGTAAAACTAAATAAGAAACTGAGATAAACAAGAATAGGGGTGACATGAAGGAGGGATTGGATTTGATCTGAGAAGTTTTGGAGAGCAGACTGGATGAGTCAAAATTATGTGAGGGCTAATTTTGATTCAAAAATGATGAATTCTAAGTGAACAATAGGAGACAGCCCAAGAAGTGTTTAATAGAGTGTCAGATGTGTTAAGACAAGTGGGAGTTAGTTTTGACTCTTGAATCCTTTTTTCCTTCGTCTGAGGCTGACTCAGGCTGATTGTGGAGCCAGGGTTAAGGACAGGAGAAAAATTAAATTTTTAGAATATTGAAGAGTGAGATATATATATATTTTTTTGTCTTTTTTTTTTTTTTTTTTTTTTGCTATTTCTTTGGGCCGCTTCTGTGGCATATGGAGGTTCCCAGGCTAGGGGTTGAATCGGAGCTGTAGCCGCCGGCCTACGCCAGAGCCACAGCAACGCACGATCCGAGCCGCGTCTACAACCTACACCACAGCTCACGGCAACGCCGGATCATTAACCCACTGAGCAAGGGCAGGGACCGAACCCGCAACCTCATGGTTCCTAGTCGGATTCGTTAACCACTGCGCCACGACGGGAACTCCGAAGAGTGATATTTTAAAATAATCATCAACTCTTCTTGTTCTTAATCCTGAAAACCCCAGCCATATCATACAGGTTATTTCTATTTTATGGATGCAGAAACTGAGGCACAGAGAAGTTGAGTCACCCAAAATGCACAGGCAACAGATGGAGCAATGAATAATTCAAGCGTAGGCAATTGAACACTGGAGTCCACAGTTTTAACCACTGTGCTCTGACTGTCTCTCAGGTGATACCTTATTAGACTGAAGTGATTGGAGTAAAATGATAACCTTCACTCTATGGAGGAGAACCAGAGCTATTGCTAGCAGTGGTAATCATCTCCCACAACCCCTTAAAAGCTCTTAGACTACCCACTTTAAAAGAAAAGCACTCACCATATTCTAAAAGTAGGAGATGCAACAGTAACCAATACATAAAGGGAATGTTTCTTTTCTGCATCTTAATCTGCGTCTTTGTAGCTGAAAAACAAGATGCTTGGATTCCAGATGTGGCCAAGACCTAGAAGGCAAAGAACAGGATTCTTGAGAAAGGAGAGTTCAGGGTGAAGAGATAAAGGCTGGAGCTTCCAGGAGGTTGGGTATCCTAAGTATATGTTCTTGGAAAGAATCTTGAGCTTGGAGGTCGCAGACTGGACACCTGGGCTCCTTAAGCTTCCTCCATCCGATGTTGTTGCCTCTTGTGTTATCATGGAATAGCTGCAGGGGCCTTTATAGCTTCACCTAGGTTGGGGAGGGGTTGGGAAGTTGGCTTGTTCTTCTGCCAACTGTGAGCAGGAACAAAAAACAATACTGAGCCTAAGAAGGAATAGACTGGGGGTCAAGAGGAAGGTGAGAAAGGAGAATGACATGATCACTCTAGGCAGGGCACTGAGCTGGGTTTGAGCAGGAAGTAGGACGGGTTAAGGAGATCAAGGTTGTCAGAGTGGAAGGGACCCACCCTTGAGGCAGAAATTGGGTCAGAAACCTGTTCCAGTTCAAGACCTTGTTTCCTGCTCGGGAAGCCTTGTGCACCTGAAAAAACCCTAACAGACTGAGCTGAGGGGGCAGGACCCCATAGCTCTGAGTCAAAGAAAAATATAAGACTTTAGGAATTCCCATCGTGGCTCAGTGGAAATGAATCCGACTAGTGTCCATGAGAATTCAGATTCAATCCCCGGCCTTGCTCAGTGGCTTGGGCATCTGGCATTGCCACAAGCTACAGTGTAGGTTGCAGACGCAGCTTGAATCCTGTGTTGCTGTGGCTTGGGTGGAGACCAGCAGCCGCAGCTCTGATTTCACCCCCAGCCCGGAAACATCCATATACCACAGATGTGGCCCTAAAAAAAACCCCCAAAACCAACCAAACAAAAAGCTTCGAAGAGAGCAGCAACTAGGGATCTGACTCCTGGGATATGGGCAGAAAAAGCAGACAGTACATTGCTGAGTATGCAGTAGGCACTCAACCATGCATATTGACTGAACAGGGAGAGAGAGATCCATGGGCAGTGTAGCCATCTTTGGGGCCTCTGGGGCATGGGGGCTGAGGTGGGGAAGAGTGTTGAATATGCAGGAAACAAGCCACCTGTCACACTCATAGCAGGTGAAGGGGTGGTATAAGGCCCCCTTCTGATTCTTTTGTTTGTTTTCAGAGGAATTCATAGGAGCTTTTCCTCCCTGGGATCCTTCAGCTGTTCCTTTTCATCAGCCTTAATGAGGCATCGCTCCGTAGGGTATACTACAGGCACCACACTAGGAGACTTCAATTGAGGGAAGGAGATACATAGTCCAAGTCCTAAAGGAACCTGGGTTGGGTCTGGACACAGATATAGCAGCAGAAAGGACACCCAGTCAACTAAATGAGCATGGTGGAACAGACCCAAATGAGTGGAGGGTTTGGGGAACTCATGGGGAAGACCTCTTGCAGCCAAGGTGAAGGGGGTGGGATTGGTGGGAGGTTCAGTACACAGTCTGTCTGAGCAAAGTCAGCTGTCTCCACTCCCTGCAGAGGAGAAGCTTTGCGGAAGAGGCAACATCTCAGGTAGTTTATTTACTGGTGAGCAGGCATCCCCGACATGAAAGACCTGCTAGAAAGAAGCTGGCAAGCAGGAGGTGCGAGAGACATGAAGGAGCCTGGGATAAGTGAGCCTGAGGGTCAGGAGGGACAGGGCATGTTGGGGAAGGCTTAGATGCAGATCTTCCCAGAGGCTTCAATGAGCAGTTCGTGAGGTTAATGTGTGAGGGTCCTGGACTCCTAGCGATCCTATTCGGTGGCTGTAAAGCCAGTAACACTCTAAGAAAAAGAAATCTTTTCCTGCCCCTAGAATTATTTGGACGTAGAGGTCCTGAATTCAAACCAGACTTTACCTTTTAGAGTTATCCAAAAAAATTTACATGCATGTTTGTCAGTCTAAATGTAATTAACATCGCTACGCATTTTCAAAACAATACAAGGACCTTGGAACCCTTTTGTTCTTATTACCTCCTTCCACTCATATCCTAACATTATTAAGTATGTTATTTCTATTTTTTTTCTTTTTTTTTTTAGGGCCTCACCTGCAGCATGTGGAGGCGCCCAGGCTAGGGGTCGAATCAGAGCTGTATATGCCAGCCTACACCACAGCTCACGGCAATACTGGATCCTTAACCCATTGAGTGAGGCCAGGGGTCAAACCTGCATCCTTGTGGATACTAGTTAGATTCATTTCCTCTGAGCCACAATGGGAACTCTGAATTCTATCTTATTTTTTGACTTCAAGAGAGATTATTGCCATCTGCTTACTTACTGTAAGAACATAGTCACACAGCTACTCTAAGCTGCAAGAGAGACTGGGAAATATAGTCTCTTGCTGGATGGACATGTGCTCAGCTAAAACGTGACAATTCTGTTATTAAAAATGGAGAGTGGATATGAGTAGACAATCATAAAGCTATGACAATATCTATAGTTTTTTGTGGATCTGATCCTGCTGTCTATTCTGTTTTGTTTTATTTCTTGCTGGCTTTCACACCTGAAACCTCATTTGTGAATTGAGATTTATGACTATAAATTTATTTTTCTTGGGTTGTTATCTGTATAAGACCTTTGAATCTGAGACAATGTTCTGTTCTCCCACAGAGAATTCATATGTTTTTTGCCAAGCATAAGCAGGCAATACCGTTTGAAGATTCTTTTGAATTAAATTATAGACTTGAGGTCCTTTTAACTACCTAGATTGCATGATTTGGGGCTGCAAATCATGGAAAGTATTGTGGTTCCAAGTTATTTCTAGAAAGGTGCTTCCCCATCCTCCCTTCCCCTGCACCAAGTTTAGGCACAGGCAGTTTTGTTTGTATTTCCTAGAAATAGAGGAGGAATGGGTTTGTTTTTAGTTTACATTCTCCCAGAAATTTTCAGATTTATGCCAAGGTCTGCTAGGAGAGTCCTCACCTGGGCTTGTCTGACTGAACCTGTGCTATTTGAAGCTTAAGTTCACTGGTTTGGCAAAAGTTGGCTTGAGTATTCCCCCTCATCTCCTTGGGTTCCTACCTTAATTCAGTCTTTACCTTTAGCATTCCTTATTTTCCTGCTGAGTCATCGATACATTTAAGAAGAATATTTAGTTCACCATTTAATTTTTTTCCAGTGTATTTTAAGTCAAGGCACCTAACCCATTACAGAACCAGAAATTTAAGTTCTTATTGCATTATTCTGAGAAATAAATGATGGTGTATTTAAAGGCCTGCTTGGCACAAGTCATCTTGCTACGACAAATACTATGAGTTGTGTTTTTTAAGCTATAATATCTTCCTTCTGTCTACCCGTCACACTGCATTCTGAGGAAATAAAAAATTCCAAAGAGAAAAGGGCACATGTTATTACTTGTGCATTAGGAAAGAGAAGAGAAATTGTTCTGAAGTTGGTCACTATGACTCCCTAAGAGGTTCTGAACTATGCTTAAGCTCAGGGACTATCTTTACTTGAGCTTATGTCCAAACCTGATGCCGCTGCAGGTCTCCTCCAGACACACTGGTTTTCTGGCTGTGCTGTGGTCAAACCCTCTATGATCTCTGTCTTTTCTGGTTCTTCTCTTGACCTTGCTCATGACCATTTCTATGGCCAGTTCCCTGAAGACCTTTTGGAAGCCCACCTTGACCCATTTTATGGTCACCTCCCTCTCCTCCGCAATCTCCTTCTTCTGCATTTTGTTTTCTTGTCCAGAGTGCCCTTCATTATCCAGCCTATGTCCACACTTCCCCTCTCCTCCATGTCTTTCTTGGCAGCTTCTTCTTTGGTCAATTTCAAGGCCCTTGTTATGGCCTCTTCCATGTCTAGGACTCCTGATGTGATTCATACCATAACCACCCCCTTGGCTGTGGCTTAACTCGTGCTGCACTCCATGGCCTACTCCACGTCCAAAGCCATATGCTTCTCCATGAACCAGTTTATTTTCTAGGCCACGGAACATCTCAGAGCCCAATCCTGAGTCCAGGTCCAGACCAAGGCCAATTCTGCAGTCATGGAGGTTATAAATGCTTCTGTTTATCAGGAGAAAAGAAAAGCCCTTCTAAAAAAGAAAAACATATATATTATTAGAGTTAAATCCTTTTATTTCAGATCATTAAAACTTGGGTTGTCAAAAATCACAAATTTTCACTTTTCATCCATTCTTTGCATTGGTCTGTCTCTTCCTCTCATTTATTTATTTATTCACTTCTCCGAGGAAACAGCCCTCCTAATCATTGCACTTGCGTATTCTCTGTGTGAATGCTGTGATCATCGCTCTGTACCTTGGTAAATCCACATGCTATACTGTACATGAGTAAAGTCTCACGGAAATAGGGAGTCTTTCATTGTATTAGCCAAGAAAGTTGCATGTCTACGAGGATAGGTAAAAACGAGAAGCTTATAAAAGTGTATAAAATAGAGGTCAGAACATAGTTACCTTTCGTTGGGCAGGTATTGACAGGGAGGGGACACCCAGGAAACTGCTCAGGTGATAGAAATGTTCAATATTGTGAACTGGGTGGTGGTTCTTCAGATGTGTACGCATTTTTAAATTTATCAAGTTGTACACTTTATATCTGTCCACTTCTTATAAGTTATACTTCAGATTTGGGTTTTTTTGTTGCTGCTGTTTTTTGTTATTTTATTTTTTTAAAGATAAAGGAAGGCCCATAAAGACCTATAGCTTTGGGAACCAGCTTTAAACCCGCTGGCTAAGCACATAGGCGCTCCTGTGAAGCGGACTTGGACTAGAGCACTGGCTCTGTCACCACCTCGCCTTGTGATCTTTAGCAGGTTACTTCGGTCTGTAACTTCAGTATCCTGGTCTATAAACCGGGCTGATAAGAGTGCAAGCCCCAAAGGTGGCTGAGCAGAGTTAAGGAGAAACAGTTGCTTTCTTGCGCTTTTAGTGCCGGACCTCACACCTAGTGACCAGTTAATAAAATGCTAGTTATTATTATTACCTCTTTATCTTAAACAATTAGAAGATTGTTCGTGGCTGGTGAGTCACATTTTGCTTGCGCCATAGGGAGGGACCAGGGGATCTGAAATTAGAAACTGAAGTAAGCTGATTGTAAATTTATGCCAGCCCTTTGTGGCTGGTGTGTGAAATTTTCATTTATTCGCTGTGTGTTTACTCTGGCTCATCCTACCCATGCTGAAGACCACTTAGAGGAATACATTTGCCACAATGGGGATGTATAAATATATTTATAAAAAACAGAACAAGAAAGATATATTAGAATAGAAGATTAAAACCAGGACGGAGAAGGGAGTGCACAAACGCAGTCTGCTGCTGATTGGGGGTGTTACAGACCGCTTCCCCCCACACACACGCCGACCAAGAGAACTACAGGGAGCCCTGGGCCCCAAAGTAAATCAGCTCTCAGAGGATCAAGATCCTCCCCTACACCAGGGTAAGCATTTCTGGGGCTTCTATCCTTGCTGAAGGTATTTTCTTGTTATCTTCCCTTAGTATGTAGTCAAGTATTTTGAAATTTCCAGCCTATATGAGCTGTGCTAAGAGGTACTTACCAAAGTGAATTTCTTTTCACTTGGGTCAAATCATAAAAAGAGGGAAAAGGAAGAGTTCCTGAAGTGGCCCAGCAGTTAACGAACCTCACTAGCATCCATAAGGATGCGGGTTTGATGCCTGATCTCACTCAGTGGGTTAAGGATCTGGCGTTGCCATAAGCTGTGGTGTAGGTCACAGATGCAGCTCAGATCTGGTGTTGCTGTGGCTGTGGCTTAGGCCGACAGCTACACCTCCGACTGGACCCCTAGCCTGGGAACCTCCATATGCCACGCATGCAGCCCTAAAGAGACAAAAAGACCAAAAAAAAAAAAAAAAAAAAAAAGGAAAAAAGAGCCCCCTGCTCTCACCCCAGAAACTGGCATGTGGTAATATCTATCATAGCAGAAAATCTATTGGGGGCCTGAATGTTCACCACTTTCTAGGGCTATAATTCCAGCTGTTTTATAAAAGCTGTGCTTTCCCTTATTTCCACCTCTGTCCACACCACGTGGACCCATATACTTCCCTCTCTTGGGCCCCCACTTTGCCTTTCTTCTCTTTTCTTCTACTTCTCACTATATAATCTATCATTTATATTTTCTGTCTTGCTCCCTCTTGGGGTCTTTGTATTAGGCCATGTGAGAAAGTAAAAATCAAGTTCAGAAAATAGCAATCTACCCTGCCATCACCAGGCTGGGAAAACAACATGGATAAAGCCAGCTGCAAAGTTCACTAGAAAGAATATTTTTTTCCCAGGGATGTGCCACAGCTAAAAAGTGTCAAAACAGCCCCTTTCGGGAGTTCCCTGGTGGCCTAGAGATTAAGGATCTAGTGTTGTCACTGCTGTGGCGCAGGCTCAATCCCTGGCCCAGGAATTTCTGCACGCTTCAACATGGCCAAAAAAGCTCCCCCACCCCCAACAAATGAACCCACACACACAAAAAAAATCAGCCCCTTTCTTTGAGTGACTTACCTCCACTGATTTAGCCAATGAAAAATTTAGTTCTGTAAAATCAAACTATTGCACATTTGCAGTTTGAAGTTATGTCAGTGAGAAGGAAATATCCCATCCTTGTTTGGAGAATCTCAGTTACTTTGACACAAAGAAGCATCCTGGATTTCTTACCCAGGGGCAGGTAAGAGTTTCTGAATACAGCATTCCATGTCTCTTGTAACTTTGTAGTTTCCAAGGAAACCAGGCCCAGCTGCTGTGAATCCTTGCACACACAGCCCTGCTTTGTTCGGAGCTTACTAAAACTCTGCTTCATTTAACTTTCATCCAAACGCCATGGTTCCCTCAATTCTTTAATGATTCTTCTCCTTAGAATCATTATAGAAGCTCCTGGGTCCCTCTGGTGTACAGGTTCCCTTGGTGCAACGAGCCGATAAATGGGATTTGAGATGCAGGTTTGCTCCTGCTGCTTTAATGTGTTAGGATCTGTGTGAATCCACACTCTGCTCCCTCATTCTGAATATCTTAGTGGTCCTGTTCCCGTTCCCACTCATGACCCATCTTCTAGATGGGCTTCCCCCATCTTCGTGCACACTAACTCACAGGGCAAAGCTCAGTCCTACTAACAGTCCAGCGCCAATCACGACTGCAGCCAGAGCGATGAGGATGATGCCCCAGGGCTGCAGACATCCACTTGGTTTAATCGCGTGTGTTGGCGTGTGGCTCACGCTAACTGTGTTTGTGCCTGTGGTGACTGGGCTGGTGTTTGAGGGAAGCTGCTGGTTCCAGGAGCGGTGGTTGGCTCATGAGTAGGTCCTGCTCCGGTGGATCTGGTACCTGGGACTGAGGTAGTAAATGATGCTCCAATAATGGATATGCCCAGACCGGAGGCATTTGGAGCTATCCCAGGGAGGGTACTGCTGGTGGCAGAGGATGCGAGTTCCCTTCCAGGAGCTGAGGTGACAGAGGTGAGGGTAATTGGTCTGGTTCCAGGAAATAGTGGTGCCTAGGAAATAGATCACACAATGTGATGCCTTTGTAGTGGAGATAATTAAAGGGGACGTAGGTGTACTTAGAGCAGAGGCCTTGAGTCTAACATACTCGTGGTGCTGGTGGTTTGAGGAGAGGTTTTGTGATGGGAGAAGAAATGGTAGGAAGTGAGTTGCCTGAGGACATGGTCCCCAGAATAGAGGTGAGTATCTTAGAAAGAGGAGATAGAATGTATGCTCTACGGTGGAGGCAGAAGATTAAGGGAATGTGACCATGATAGATGCACAAGTGGGAGATCTATTCAGTTATGGAAGTGGCCACCCACAGAGAAGTGGGTGGGCTTTTGTGATTTAGTCCCTGGGTATAAGGACGGTGCTGGAGGAAATGACAGCATCAGATTTATCCATGGATGAGGCAGCAGTCGTGACTTGGAGCAGAGGTGACATAAGCGAACATAATCAACAAGTCAAGCTGAGTGTGCTCAGAAGAGATGTGGAAGACCCTGCCCCACATGGAAGAGCCTGCCCCAGGGACAGGAGATGGGGGACTTAGTCAAGGTGGGAGGACCTGATAGAGAAGAGGCAGTGGACATGGAGGTGTCAGCAGCAATGGTAATGCTTAGATCAGAAGTGGCTACATGATACAAGAACACATGTCAGTTACTGGACTAGCAGAGGGTAGCTCAGATCAAAGTGGCTAGAATCAGATCCAACATGAGTACTGATGGCAAATGCAGGAGTGGTTTTATTCAGAGCAAGTTCTAAAGTATGAAAAAATAGTTTTAGTCTTAGACTAGAACAAGGGTTGGCAAACTTTTCCTGTAAAGGGCCAGGCAGGAAATTTTTAAGCTATTTGGTCACAGTCTCTGTCACAATTATGCAAAGTAGCTATAGATGTAAACAAACAGGTGTGACTGTGTTCTTTGTTTTGTTTCTGTTTTTGGCCTCGCCCAGGGCATGAGGAAGTTCCAGGGTCAGGGATCAAACCGGCACCTCAGCTATAACCAGAGCCAAAGCAGTGACAATGCTGGACACTTAACCTGCAGAGACACGAAGGAACTCTGGTGTGACTGTGTTCTGATAACATTTTATTTAGAAAAATAGATAGCAGGCAAGATTTAGCTTGTGAAGTATTGTTTGCAACCCCTGGACCAGGGGTCAATATAGTGAAGATGAAGAGGTGGTGGCACTGGTGGTGGATAGAATAGAGTTTATAATACTTGGCACAGAAATGAGAACATCTGGCAAACTGGGATGGTTGTCAGTAGAGTTGAGGTGGGTTTGCTGTAAGCAGAAGTGATGGGATATAATTAATTTGTGTGGGTGGGGAGATATTTGTAGACATGTTTCTGATTGGAATGGACATGATGGACACTAAGCAAAAGGAGATGAGGCCAGGATAGAATAGGTAGGGTTCAAGAAGAGGGGAGAGAATTACATCTAACAGGTGTGTTGGCTTGACTAGAGTCTGGAGCAGACATTATAGAAATAGGCAAAATGGCGGTGGTTGTTCCTGGAGTTAAATGTGCTTGGAGAAAATGCAGTAGTTGGTACCTGATTCAGCTGTGTTGGTGATGGACTCAGTAGAAAAGACGGTGACCTTGGTGGATACCAAGGTGGTGGCAGAGGCCATGAAAGGTCCAGGGATACTGGTAGAGACTACAGGGGCCCCAGAGCAGAGCCAGAGGCCAAGAAGGGTGATGAGGCCAAAGCGAAGGCTGTCGTGACCTCTGAGGATAGTCAGAAGGTGTGGTGGAAGCTTCGGTGGAGGAGACAGATGCTAAGAGGGAGCCTGTGGTGCTCTTAGAGGCAGTGGTTGAGAGTGTGTTTCAGAAGGTGTGGTGCTGTTCATAGTGGGCACAGAAAAAGTGGACAAATCTGCGGTGAGCTGAGAGGCTAATGAGGAGGCAGGGGTGGAGGCTGTGCTGGTCTCAGATCTGGCCATGGAGGCTGTGATGGTCTCAGGGCGTGCGGTGGACATAGACACTGCAGTGCTCTCAGAGGTGGTAGGTGAGGCTCTTAAGGGCCCAGACACAGATGTGGAGGCCGTGGGGGTCTCAGAGGCTGTGGTAGAAACTATGCAGGCACCAATGTCTGTGGCGGAGGCTGTGGTGGTTTCAGAGAATGTGGTGGACACGGATGTTTTGTTAGGGGATACGGTGCTTTCAAAGGCTGTGGAGAAGGCCACAGCAGTTTCAGGCCGAGGTGGGCACAGACTCCGCAGTAGCTCCTGAGGCTGTGGTAGAAGCTATGGTGGTCTCAAATCCTGTACTGATTTCACTGGTGAAGACGGGTGGGCACAGAGGCTGTGGTGGTCTTAGGGGGCCTGGTGGTAGCTGTGGCAGCACAGACTCAGCAACTGTCACAGAAGTTTTTGTGGAGACTGTAGTGGTGTCAGAGGCAGTGTTGACGGCTCTTATGGTCTCAAAGTTGGTGGTGGAGGCCATGGTGGTCTCGGATGTTACTGTGGTTCCAGAGCCAGTGGTGGAGGCCATGGGGGACATATGTTATTTCCAGGCCGTGGTGGTCTCAGAAACCTTGGTGGAGGCCAGGACAGGGGGACTCGCCTGAGACTGCTCCCCTGCCCCCGCCTTCCCCCCATCAGAGGGGCTCGGGGGCAGGAGGAAGGCATCGTGCTGGAGCCTAGGTGAGGCGCTCCTTGAGGGGCTGGGGAGAACCTGATGCCATCCACAGACAGGCTTGCGGCTTGGCTAGCAGCAAATGGTCTCCCTCTGCCCGTCAGCTGGGTGGGGTTCAGGCTGAGGGTGGGCCATTAGTCCCTCTGCGAGGGAGCCAGATTCAGGAGCCACCGGCCAAGCGAAGCCTTCAGGGAAGGAGGGCCACCGACTGGGAAACCCTGAGGATCCCCCGCTGCCCTGTCCAGGCCAGCCCTAGGGGTCTTCGCGCTTGCTGCCAGGGAGGTCATCTCTCCCCCACCCCCCACCCTCAGGGGACATGGGCGGAGCCTTGGTGGCAATAAGCCTTTGAGGGGGATGGATTCCCTCCTTGCCACTCAGTCATTAAGTGATTTGTCCTAATAAGGGCCCAACCCCAGAGCTTGTTAAAGGCTCTCTCCCTAAATTGTAAAGTGACCATTAGCCTGGGACAGAGAAGTGGGAAGGGAGACAATCCAGGGTCCTGTTTGCTTTGGGGCGACGAAGAACCCCCCCTCACTCCCTCAAACACCCTTTGACCCCCAGTGCTCTGTTTTGGTGCCTTGGCTTTCATGTTTTGCTTTATTTTGTTTTGATTTTTTAATTAGGGTACTGGCTAGGGAAATTCAATGGTTAGAGGCTGGGGTTAGGGGGTATCTGCTTTCTTCTCAGGGCAAGTGACCCTCTTGTCCTGGCAGATGCCACAAACTGTCACCACCTGATCCAATGACCAAAAACCTAACAGCCTCCTCCTTTTTTTCTCTGGCACTCCAGGGCTCTTCCAGAACCCAGGTGGCCCTCTCCACCTCAAGGCTCCCTCCAGGGAGCTAAGTGTGGGCTCCCTCCGGCACCTGACATGCCTCCTTTCTGGGACTCACACTCCAATTCTGCCCTCAGCAGAGCAGGTCTCTGGTGGGAGATTCAGAGAGACCCTCAGGCCTGAGGGCCCTCCCAGCCGAGAGCCAGGTCCTGGCAGATAATTCAATGCCATGAGTGTCCAGATTAGGGTTATTATTCATGATGGGCTTCCAGCTTCTCACAAGCCAGGACACCAAGAATGGCAAAAAGCTGCCTGTGGCCCTGCTATTTGATCTCAGATGGAGGAAGTTAAGGTTGGAGGGACTTTCTGGTCAGTGAAGACAGCGATGCCATCCTCCTCTGGTAAGACAGAGAGCCGAGTCTACGGGATGATGGGCAGCAGTTCTGCTGGGACTGACGTTTGGGCACAGAATGGTCTCAGAGGAGGGCTGGTGTCCCAACACAAATATGAGATGTGGAGTTCCCGTCGTGGCGCAGTGGTTAACGAATCCGACTAGGAACCATGAGGTTGCGGGTTCGGTCCCTGCCCTTGCTCAGTGGGTTAACGATCCGGCGTTGCCGTGAGCTGTGGTGTAGGTTGCAGACGCGGCTCGGATCCCGCGTTGCTGTGGCCCTGGCGTAGGCCGGTGGCTACAGCTCCGGTTCAACCCCTAGCCTGGGAACCTCCATATGCCGCAGGAGCGGCCCAAGAAATAGCAAAAAAAAAAAAGAAAAAAAAAAAAATGAGATGTGACAGATGCCCCTAAATATTGGGCTTAATTCATTAGAGTCTTGTTTGATTCTGTGTGATACTGCCTTGTGAAAACTCTTATTGAATTATTTAATTTTAATTTTCCTGTATTTGTGTCTTGGATGAGAGCTATGTCTTATACTTCCTTGTAGTTCTCAACAGAATATGTAATAGGTGCTTAGAAATACTTGTTTATTAATTAACACATTGTCTCCTCATTTTGTCACCATGTAAACGAGCCCAGCATGAACACTGGCTGGCTCTTCTCGAAATCCAAGAGTGAGCCATTTTAGGAACAATGGAAATTCAGCCTTCTCTTCCTCCATCCTCCAAGGAATTCCTGTCCTCCAGCCACTCCTGCCCAAGGTCATCTGTAAGGTCACACTCAGAGCCAGGAACACCAGACAGGACTTTTTCCCAATTGACAGTGCAGTGATTATGGTACCTTCTTTAATTCTTCCTTCCTTCCTTCCTTCCTTCCTTCCTTCCTTCCTTCCTTCCTTCCTTCCTTCCTTTCTTTCTTTCTTTCTTTCTTTCTTTCTTTCTTTCTTTCTTTCTTTCTTTCTTTCTTTCTTTCTTTCTTTCTTTCTTTCTTTCTTTCTCTCTTTCTCTCTTTCTCTCTTTCTCTCTTTCTCTCTTTCTCTCTTTCTCTCTTTCTCTCTTTCTCTCTTTCTTTCTGCCATGCCTGCAGCATGCAAAATTTCCCTGGCCAGGGATCAAACCTGAGCCGCAGCAGTGACAATGCCAGATCCTTAACCACTAAGCCACGAGGGAACTCCCTATGATGCCTTACTTTATAAATATTTTACACTTTATTATTAAAAGATCAGTAGATAGAGAGAAGCTATGTCATCAACTAATTCTCCCTTCCCCCCTCTGCCCAATCAGTAATAGGTGAAAGGGCTTTAAATAATTGGAGAAAAATCCAGAAAACATACAGGTGAAATGTCTTTGAGGAGAAAAACCAGAATCTGGGGTGTACGTGTGAGGAAAGAGGATAGGTGCAGTAGAGAAGATGGGTGATGCTTATAGGAAAAGCCAAGACTTGGGGGCTTTGGGAGAAGAGATAGGAAAATAAATAACGAGTGGGGAATGCCATTGGGAAGGTTTGGGGTGAAGATCTGTGGATGAGACTGCAGGCCAAACAGAAACCCCTCTCAGCATATCCACCCACAACCCAGCAAGCCAAACCAAAAGACGGAACACTGAAGACATTTAGAAAAACTAAGGGATTCGAGAGGAAGAGGGAAGAGCCCATCTGGGTAAGAGATAGTTATGATCTTTTCTGGAATTACCCAGGGAATGGAGAGGTTGGAGAAGTAATAAATTCTTTTTTCTTCTCAGATCCTATTTTTTCATTTAAAAAAAGGTCAAGGGCCCTGGGAACTCAGAGATAAGCCTTTTTACACACAAACTCTAAGTAATGGTAGATGGAAATAATATAGGCTGGTCTTGAAACCCAGAGTCTCTGTCTTGCATCTCCCATCTCTCCTGCCCATGACCCTGACTCACAGGGAGGTTATGGAGGTGTTGTCTCCCAAACTTCCCTTCACTGTGCTTCCCCTCCCACAGCTCAGAGTCCTGTATTGATCCCTACCCCGTACATCCATCAAACATGGTTTCATTTTCAGAGCATCATCTTCTACAGAGAATACTTCCTTGTATTATTCATTTTCTTTTCTATACGCCAGTGCATATCTTTTTGCTTATCACTTCATCCATTGACCTGTTTCAGTAAGAATACAGCAGTTGAAGGGTTAATGTGTTAGCCATCAGTGCTTTGCCCTTCCTGGAGTCCAGAAAATAGGAATTGTGGGTCTAATTTTCCATCCAGGAAAGGGGTAGGGCATGGAAGAACTGGGGCTAGGCAATTTCTGAAAGATCATCTTTGAGAAGGGATCTGGCCCATGCCAAGATTCTGCTGCTCCATCAAGTAGACTGGGTAGGAATTGGGGCCCCCATCATCCTCTGGGTCATGGTCCTCAGTTCTCCGGACCAGTGTACGCCGTGTTCGAACCAAGTAGGAGACCTATGATTAGGAGGAGAAAGGAAAAATGAGTACCACTGCCATGACATTAGCTTTCCTCACACCCGTGTCTCAGGCCCTTTGATTCTATTCTCCCTGACCCCGGACCTTTGGCTCACTCCTTTCCCAAGATTCCATCCAAAGCCCGATCCTTATTTCAGTCCCAGATCCAGTACACCAAGTCCCAGACCTCATCCCGTTTCCTCCTCTGTCTTATTTTCCTTATCCTAATAGTCCTTCTTCTCACACCTCAGAGTCTGTCTCCAACCCCCAAATTTTCCCTACTTTATACCCTTTTTTCTCAACCACTGCTTGCTTCTTAATTCTACTTTTCATGTCCAATACATCTGTTTTCTTCCCCATAGCTTCCGCCACTGCGGTCCCTCTATTAACCTCCCTCCACACCATGCCTCTTTTCCTAGACTCGTTATTCATTCTAGTTCTGATCCATAACATTTCCTCAACCCCCTATCCTATGGGTTCACTCCCCTGGGGCATCACTGTCCCTTACCAAGACAATCAGGCCAAGAAACACCAGGAGGAGAATCACAATCATCAGGACCACGACAACTATGGCCCATGCAGGGAAGGAATCATTTTCTCCCCTCTCTCCTGAATAGAGACCTCCTTGTGAGTCACTTGTCTTCTTGTAGGTTGACGTGGTCTTTCCTTCATGTCCTGTGGGCTTTTCTGGGGCTCCAGTTGCCTTCTCCTGGCCAGATGTGGTTTTCCCTTCCTGTCCTATGGGCTTTTCTGGGGCTCCAGTTGTCTTCTCCTGGCCAGATGTGGTTTTCCCTTCCTGTCCTATGGGCTTTTCTGGGGCTCCAGTTGTCTTCTCCTGGCCCAGTGTGGTCTTTCCTCCATGTCCTGTGGGCTTTTCTGGGGCTCCAGTTGTCTTCTTGGAGCATGATGTGGTCTTTCCTCCATGTCCTGTGGGCGTTTCTGGGGCTCCAGTTGTCTTCTCCTGGCCCAGTGTGGTCTTTCCTCCATGTCCTGTGGGCGTTTCTGGGGCTCCAGTTGTCTTCTCCTGGCCAGATGTGGTCTTTCCTTCAGGACCCACGGGCTTTTCTGGGGCTCCAGTTGTCTTCTCCTGGCCCAGTGTGGTCTTTCCTCCATGTCCCATGGGCATTTCTGGGGCTCCAGTTGTCTTTTCCTGGCCAGATGTGGTCTTTCCTTCAGGACCCACGGGCATTTCTGGGGTTCCAGTTGTCTTCTCCTGGCCAGATGTAGTCTTTCCTCCATGTCCTGAGGGCTTTTCTGGGGCTCCAGTTGTCTTCTCCTGGCCAGATGTGGTCTTTCCTCCATGTCCCGTGGGCTTTTCTGGGGCTCCAGTTGTCTTCTTGGAGCATGATGTGGTCTTTCCTCCATGTCCCGTGGGCTTTTCTGGGGCTCCAGTTGTCTTCTCCTGGCCAGATGTAGTCTTTCCTCCATGTCCCGTGGGTTTTTCTGGGGCTCCAGTTGTCTTCTCCTGGCCAGATGTAGTCTTTCCTCCATGTCCCGTGGGCATTTCTGGGGCTCCAGTTGTCTTTTCCTGGCCAGATGTGGTCTTTCCTTCAGGACTCATGGGCTTTTCTGGGGCTCCAGTTGTCTTCTCCTGGCCAGATGTGGTCTTTTCTTCAGGACCCACGGGCTTTTCTGGGGCTCCAGTTGTCTTTTCCTGGCCAGATGTGGTCTTTTCTTCAGGACCCACGGGCTTTTCTGGGGCTCCAGTTGTCTTCTCCTGGCCAGATGTAGTCTTTCCTCCATGTCCTGTGGGTTTTTCTGGGGCTCCAGTTGTCTTCTCCTGGCCAGATGTAGTCTTTCCTCCATGTCCTGTGGGTTTTTCTGGGGCTCCAGTTGTCTTCTCCTGGCCAGATGTGGTCTTTTCTCCAGGACCCATGGGCTTTTCTGGGGCTCCAGTTTCCTTCTCGTGGCCCGGCGTGGTCTTTTCTCCATGTCCCGTGGGCTTTTCTGGAGCTCCAGTTGTCTTCTTGGAGCATGATGTGGTCTTTCCTCCATGTCCCGTGGGCATTTCTGGGGTTTCAGTTGTCTTCTTGTGGACTGATGTGGTCTTTCCTTCAGGACCTGTGGGCTTATCTGGGGCTCCAGGTGTCCTCTCCTGGCCTGGTGTGGCCTTTTCTCCATGACCTGTGGACTTTGCAGAGGCTCCTATGGTCCTCTCTTGATCCGATGTCGTCCTTGTTTTTTGTTCAGTAGTTTTTTCTGGCTTCTGTGTGATCTTTTCTGGGGTTCCTTGTGGGGTGGTGCTTGGTGTTGTAGTTTTAGTTGGGTTACTTTTTACTGATGACCTGGTTGCTTTGCTCTTGGGACAAGTCGTCTGTCTCTTGGGTGCTGAGGTTGAAAGCTTGGGTACTAAGTCCTCATCTTTTTTATTGGTGTCATTATTTTTGACACTGCGTTCATTCCGAATAATCAGGTCTTTTTCTTGATGGCTGGGGTTTTGTTCAGAAATGAGAGGAGCTGTTTGATGTATTGTAGAGCTTTTGGAGTTACCTACAGCCTGGTGATTCAGCTTAGAATGGTGTGTAGTATTATATTGGTGTTTTGGCTTATAGATTTCTGTAGGTTTAGGAAGGTCTGGAGAACTGTGTTCTGGATGAAGAGCAATGTGGTCAGAGGGAGTAATAGGAACAGGGCCTGGAGTCAGAGGGAACAAATGATCAGATGCTGGAGAGTCATCAGTTTTCTGAAATTCTTGAAGTGGGATAGCACCTGTGAAGGGAGAGAGGCAAATAAGAAACTTCCTCTGTGTTCTTCCATGCTCCCCTTCTCACCTCGTCTCTAGGGGTCCCTTTATTACCCCAGATGTATCTCTCCCGACAGCCTCTTCAGAATACTGTGATATCTTGGAGTTCCCGTCGTGCTCAGTGGAAACAAATCTGACTAGCATCCATGAGGATGCAGGTTCAATCACTGGCCTCTCTCAGTGGGTTAAGGATCCGGTGTTGCCATGAACTGTGGTGTAGGTCGCAGACTCAGCTTGGATCCTGAATTGCTGTGGTTGTGGCGTAGGCCAGCAGCTATAGATCCATTTTGACCCCTAGCCTGGGAACCTCCACATGCCATGGGAGCAGCCCTAAGAAGCAAAAAAAAAAAAAAAAAAAAAAAAAACTAGGTTATCTAATCCTCGTTTTCACCTTCAGTCCCTGGACCTTTATTCAGGCTGTGTTTTCAGCAAGGATGCCACCTCTCTCCTGTCCACCTCTACTCTTCAGTTCTCAATTTCAGATCTTTCAAGCTTTTAAAGGCATCATTCTTTATCTTTCCAGCTTCATCTCAGTGCTTAAAAAATCTTTCGTTAATAAGCCTTTCCTGCTACCATCAGCTTGACATTACAGTTGTTTGTGTGCCTGTCAACATTTGCCCCCAGTCAGGCGTATCACAGTGTAAGATTCTGAAAGGAGGTATCAACTGGCATTTTGCTCTGCACGTGCTGCTTTAGGGTTTGTATGCTTATGAAATGGAGTTGCCTTTCCATGGCAGAGCTGAGAGGAAAGGAAACAAATATCAGAATCTCAGCCTTTCCATAATATTCCAGCTCCATCCCAAATGTAACTGTGTGAGAGACTGAGGTAAGACTTCTGGCAAAACTTCCCACAGGGATTAGGAAGTAGACCCAGGTGATGAGTGAGAGGATAAGAAGAGGGATGTGGGGGGTTGGGGTTGGCATATGCACACTGAGATGCATGGAATGATTGGCCAACAGGGGCCTACTGTATAGCACACAGAATTCTACTCAATATTCTATCTATCTATCTATCTATCTATCTATCTATCTATCTATCTATCTATCTTAGGGCTGCAGGTGTGGCATGCAGAAGTTCCCAGGCTAGGGGCTGAAATGGAGCTGCAGGTGCTGGCCCATGCCACAGCCAAAGCAATACCAGATCTGAGCCACGTCTGCGACTAACACCACAGCTCACGGCAATGCTGGATCCTTTAACCCAGTGAGCGAGGCCAGGGACCAAACCCACATCCTCATGGATACTAGTCAAGTTCTTAACCCACTGAGCCATGATGGGAACTCCTTAATATTCTGTGATGATCTATAATGGGAAAAGAATATGAAAGAAAATGCAGGTGTGTACATGTATAACCGAATTTGCTGTATAGCAGAAATTATCACAACATTGTACATAAACTATATGTTAATAAAACTTAAAAAAAAGAAGAGGGGAGTTCCCATCGTGGCTCATTGGAAATGAATCTGACTGGCATCATATGCATATGCATATGAGAACTTCCATATGCCACAGGTGCGGCCCTAAAAAGACAAAAGAAAGAAAGAAAAAAGAAAAAAAGAAAAGAAGGAAAGGAAGGGAGGGAGGGAAGAAGGGAGGAAGGAAGGAAGAAAAGAAAAAAAGAGAAAGAAAGAAAGAGAAAGAAAGAAAAAGAAGGAAGGCAGGCAGGCAAGAAAGAAAGAAGAGGGATGGAGAATGGGTAGAGGAGGAAGATGGGGAACTTTGACTTTGGTGATAAAGTTTGGTCAGAATGCTGGGAAGCAGATAAGATGGCTCAACCATTATGGCTCCTCACCAGCTTCCCCCTCTTCAGACACCTGAAGCCATCTGGGACAGATGAAGGTGGCCCTTTTGAAAGCAACAGATATCTACGTGAGGGTCCTGGGAAGTGTGAATGAGGCAGCTGGATTCTGGGAGGGTCCGACTGTGTTTAAGGACAGGGTGTGAGGGAAAACACCCCTATTAGTGAACAGATACGGGCCTTCAGTCGGGGAAGAACAACCAATGGGGACAGAGGAGATGACTCTGATATGCAGCCGGGAGAGTGAGAGCCAGGAGAGCACGGAGAGTGGAGAGATAGCGTCGTTACATAACTGAACTTTCCAGGCTCTGTTAGCTCAAGGTGGCAACCAGAACCTGGACACACTCCCAGTCACAGGAAACCGCAACCCACCCGACAGGAAGGGGGAAGGTTGGGGAACTCCATCCTTGAGAGAAACACAGACGGGATGAGAAGGGTGTGAGGGTAGGTGGGAAGCCCAGGTCCCTGGAGGGATTGGAGGCTGGGGAGAGGGAGGAGGGCTGAACCGCCAGGCCCTCACTTCACCAGCGGTGTTGTCCTCTGATTCTCTCGGCAGCGATACCCACAAGAGCCTTCTTTGGGCCAGGCACTCGGCCAGCTGCCTCACAGGCGGTCTCTTCTGGGTTGTTTTCTAAGGTGATTGATCTCCCCGCTGCCCACAAGGCACCTTATAAGCTGTCAGCATCTCTTTTACGGCCAAGAAACTGAGTTTCTTGGAGAACTGGTGACTTGCACACAATCCCGCAGCCATAGCAATGGCCAGCCTTTCTAGAACACTTACTGGGAGACAGGCAGGTCCTAGGAAGGAGGACATGTATTAACCCATTTACTTTTCACAGCAACCCTTTGCAGTTGAGAGTTCTTCATTATTCTCCCCTTTGTACAGATGAGGAAACAAGGTTCAGAGAGGTAAAGTTATCTCCCCAAGGACACTCAGCAAGTCAGAGGTTAAGCCAGAACCATAATACGCATTTTGGGCTCCCAGGCCCAGGCTCTTACTGGTCAAGACCATGCTATACAGCCTGTACTTCAGCCCAGGCCCTTGGGGAAGGAAGAACACTGACATTTGTGGAACCCCTGAAGGATGCTATTCATGTATTTGTTTATTTAATCTTGTGAGTGTATGACCTTGCTATTTTATAGGTGAGGAAAGGAAGTCCGAAGAGGGTAAGTGATTGGCAAAGTCAGGCTTTTCACTACATCCCAGGTGCTTTTAAACAGAATAAGGGATGAATAAGCATCCGTGGCGTGAATAAATGAGTGAGCAGTAGCTCAGAGTGGCAAACTCCACTGGCCTGAAAGAATCAGAGGACAAGATCGGAGTCCAGGCTCTGACCCTCACTGGGTTTGCATCCCTGTTCAGCCCACTTAAATGCTCTGAAGCCCCATGTCCTCAACAGTATATAACAGTGATATCAATCATACCAGTTTAGGGTGAAGATTAAAAGAATCATGGAGCATAGAAGACTCTTTAAAGTGTTTGTTGTACCCAAATTGTAGTCTTTGAAACAATCTCATACTTACTCTGAACTGTTCTTCTCCTGGTAGTAAAAGGAGCCTGAGCTTGTGGCCCTGCCCTCTGGGCTCTAGCAGCCCCAGGTGTCTCCTTTGCCCCCAGCCCCCTGCTCTATACATCTCAGCGCCTACTCTGACAGCTTCTTCAAAACAGTAGCCCCCCCACCCACACAATCCTGAGCCACTTCCCCCTGCTATGTTTTGTCTACAGAGCACTCATCACTTTCTAATGTACAATAAATGCAGTTTACTTCCCATGGTGGCAAGGGTTTTTATGTGTTTTTTTGTTTGTTTTTTTCATCGCTAATGTCTGGTCCATAGGAGGCCCTTTATAAATATTTGTGGAATGGATGAATGAGAGAATATTTTAAGACTGGTGAAAACACTTCAGAAGTCATGCTAACAACTTTTCATTATGTACATTAAGTAAAAATCAAACATAACTGAGACCTCCAAAGGTTGGAAAACTAAGGGGTAACTTCTGTTATGTTAAGTAATTGAGCCCCTGAGATGAAACATTGTTGAAAGGAGGCTTCTAGCCCACCAGCTTTGGGGACAGTGATTATTACTTATCCATAGGAGTCACACTGTCAATAACTAGACTCAGATAACTAGATTATAGAATTCCAGATCTACATCACACAGTTGCAGAACCATCAATTATAAAATCTAGAGGAGAAACATAAGAGACTCCTCGGTCCTGAGCCATGAATCAAATCAGTGACTAAACCCCCAGGATGAAATGATCATCTCTTCTTCCCTGTAGATCTAGCTTTGTTAGCAATTTTATTTTCTTAATAAGTTTTCACCATGAGATATTCATTTAACTAACTACATTAGTGACCTGAAAATAACTTTTGTGGTCACTGAGGTATAGGCAAACCTGGCTTTAGCAGAAGACACTGGAGGTGGATGCTGGTTAAAAGGATATAAACAAATCCCACAACATCAAAACTATGCACAATTCCAAAAGTTCAAGCTGCTTCATTCACTAGTTTGAAAAGAAAATGGACATCTTAAATGACCTTTTAAATGACTCAGGCTGTGTGGTTCTGAGAGAGCAGCCTCATCCTAAAGGATATTTCTGCTATTTCTTGGAGTCCCACCTCTCAAAAATGGCTTACTCCATTTGCACTAATATGCGTAAATGCTTATTAGAGGGTCTATACGGTTTAAGCTCAATGTGTGACCTAAAACACAGACATAGTAAAAAGGCTAGAGAGAGGAATTCCCGTCGTGGCGCAGTGGTTAACGAATCTGACTAGGAACCATGAGGTTGAGGGTTCAGTCCCTGCCGTTGCTCAGTGGGTTAAGGATCCGACGTTGCCGTGAGCTGTGGTGTAGGTTGCAGACGCGGCTCGGATCCTGCGTTGCTGTGGCTCTGGTGTAGGCCAGTGGCTACAGCTCAGATTGGACCCCTAGCCTGGGAATCTCCATATGCCACGGGAGCAGCCCAAGAAATAGCAAAAAGACAAAAAAAAAAAAAGAAAAGAGAAAAGCCTAGAGAGAAATACACTCAAAAGTTTGCCTGGGCAACTAAGGAGTATTAGAAGATTTTTCTTTTTCCTTCTAATTTTTTATATTTTCCAGCTTCTAGAATGAGCATATATTATTACTGTTATAGAAATTAAATCAAATAATTACTGTAGGAAAATGTCCTTTTTAGATTCTCCCCAGGACTGCAGCCTCATCTGTGCCTTCCTCAGAGATGAGTTATTCTACATTCTGCACCTGTGGTTCTGTGGCTGCATGATGCAGACTCTGGGGTCCTAGGATCTAGTTAAGTGCATCGGGGTGTTGACTGGTCCTATGGATAAACAGCAGGGCAGACCCCCAGAACTCTGGGCCAAAAGTGTCCATCTACCCCACTTGTCACTTCCCTCCCTACCCTGGCCTTACTCAGTCTTATGTCAGCCCTGACTCATACTCCAGATCCACCCTGACCCCATCCCCACCCCATCCCAACCTCACCCCATCCTCAAGCCCTCCCCACCCACCACCCCTGTTCTTATCTGCAGGATCTGAGCACCCAGCTGCTCTTGCCCTCCCCACCTGTCCCCTCCATCCCTGCCAGCCAGGCTTTACTGTGGCCATCTCCCAGACCACACCCATGGAGCCCAGAGTATCCTGCTTCGGAATTTTGATTTCAAGTCTGCCCTGCGCCTGTCCTGTGTCCTAGACTAAATCTCCCTCAGAACTTCATGTGAGGGGGGCAAAGTGAATGTGTGTGGAGTCGATATGGACCCATTCTCCTCTGCCCCTACAGGTTCCTCCTCCTGGGCAGCGGCTGGCAGGAGCAGTGAAGACGGCATTGGGACAGGCAGTCTGGCAGGGAGTGGGGAGAAGGGGGGGTGAGACTGGGGGTGGACGGCTCAGGATGCTCTGGTGCTTCTGTCCCCAGACCCTCGAGGTGGGGGAGGGCGTCATATCAAGGCACTGCTGAGACCACAGAGAGGACGTGGAGATTCCTTGGGCCCTGCCCCCTCTTGTCCACCCTCTGCCCAGCCCACCTGCCCCCGTCCTCTCTGGCCCCAACACAACCTTGAGATCAGTAAGGGAGAAACTTCCGCTAATATCATCCTGGGTACCAGAGGGGAAGCTGCTGCTTCCCCTGCCCCAAATGCTGCATGAAGCCTCCAGACTCACAACTTTCCCGGCCCTGGTTTGAGGTCATCAGCGCCATTACCATGGATGACCATGTGCAGTACCCAGAGAGTCTCTCTGAATCTCTTTTCGCCAAGGGTCTACCTTGTGAACCCCTCCTCCCGTTCACCTGGGCCCCTCCATACCGCCCCCATGGTAGGCATCTCTGCTCCCTGGGTTCAGTCACAGAACTGTCTCTTAACTTGTCTCTTGACAAAGTGAACTTAGTGATTTCACTTTATCTTGTAGGGTCTATTTTGCTCATCAAACTTTTCCATATTCACTTTCTTACCAAAGCCTTGGGATGTTTCCCAGCTGTGAAACAGGGCTAAAACTGTACTCACCTTACCGAGTTGCCATGAGGGTTAAATAAGTTACATGGATGAAATGCCTAGAAAAACGCCTGGAGCGTAGTAATTCTTGGTGTCGGCCAGGCGGCATGCTTCCCATTTTACCCAGGCCCGAACTAGTTACATGGGGCAGAACAGGGTGCTCAGGAAAGACATGCACCCCACATCCCCTGAGAGTAACAGTGGGGGTGACGTGGCGGAACCCCTGCCTGCTGTCATGACTTTGGACAAGCCCTTTACCTCACTGTGTTTCACTCTCCTCGTTATAAAATGGGGTATTACTAACCGCCTCATGGGATTTGAGACATGAAATGAGATCAGGTACCCCAAGCGCCTACGAATTCCTCGCACAGGTGCTCACGGAGTGTCAGGTCCCTGCCGCTGCCCACACAGGACGCCAGCCCAGACAGAGTCTTTAGCCAAACTAGAAGAAGCCCCCTCCGGCGGCGGCAGCCTTGCAGGCCATGTCTTGAGGAGCGGCGCATAGGCTGTATTTCATCTCCGACATGCCTCTTCTCCAGCAGACTTGAGCGCTGTAGCCCCTTGACGGCCAGCAGCGGCTCCGCACCCACCCCCTCCCCCTCACATTCGCTTGCTGTTCATTTCTGCAGTTGGTCATCAGCGCCCTGTGCAAACAGCCCCTCTCTGTTTTCTATCCCCTGTGTGATGGTGACCCCTTTACCTCTGAGGGCATCTCACCTGCCTCCCAAGAAGCTAGAAGAAAGAGGAAGCAGCACTGCAGGCTGAAGATGGAACGGATGCAGTGGGCCGGCTGGGCCATGTCGGAGCTGGACGGCTGCTAGAGGCCGTGGGCTGGGGTCCCCTCAGCTTATATGGTCCTGGTGTGACATCATGAGGGCTGGGGCTCCTTGGGTCTAAATCTTAAACAAATGGAACCGCCCCATCCACAGGGGTGCCCTGATAACAGGAGCTGCTTCGTCATGGAGTGAGGAACGTGGGTGCCTCGTGAAGGGGTGGGATCTGGGTGCAGGGAAAGGGAACTGGGAGGGACGGACTCCCGCCCCGGCCCCAGCCCTAGCCCCAGCCAAGGGTTGGGGGTTGAGTGGACAACATCCGGGGTTCTGGGTGGGTGGAAAGCAGAGGACAGGTTCTAGGGCCAAGTTGTGGCTGGGGCCACATGAGGAGGGGGTCAATTGGATGCCTGGGTTCTGGGAGGAGATTCAAATTCTGGTCCTTCTCCAGCTGTACATTCACCATCCCACCTCTCACGTCAGCCCAACTCTCCACACCCCTTACTCATACATGGTTGCTCCTGACCTGGGTGGAGCTGTCCATGAGTATCAGGTGAAAGAGCAGAGAGGGGGAAAGCCTGCACATGGCCCGCTGCTGCCGAGACAGGTGCTTCCAGGCATCCAGAGATGACACAAGAAGAAGGGGGGAGCAGTGGCAGATACAAGAGGCCAGGCAGATACAGAGCCCCAGGGACTGACACCACCTCCCTCACCAGGGACACTGGCAGGTCCAGGCCACCAAGAGGCACCAAACCCGGGTTCTTTGGCAGAGATGCTCAGCAGACAAGGGCTCTGCCTTGACTCTACCCTCTCCTCCTCTCCCACCTTGGCCCAGCAGCCATCTCCTTGCCTCCCAGCCCCCAGCCACCCCTAAACAGAAATGCAGACACCTCATTTCTAGGAGCTCCCTGGAGCTTCCCTCTCCCCTTCCTCTTCACTCCCTGCCTGAAGCAAGCATTAGCCCAGAGACTGTCAAAATTCATCCACTGGGCTCCCAAGTGGCAGTGGCTGGGGCTGGATAGGGAAGGATACTCTACCCAGGACTCTAAGGAGAAAGAAAGCCTTGGGTCCAGGTGTCTCAGTCACAGCCCCATCACTCACTCAATTTGTTCACCGTGGGTCTCCTCCACTGGACAGTGAGCACCCTGTTACATGGTGAGGTCTCTGCCATGATCCCTGCTGCATCCCCAGCACCTGGGACAGGGCCGGGCACAGAGCAGGTCTGGGACAGGAGACGACCAGTAGTGTTGACTCGGCTGAATGGAGTGGAAGTCAGGGCTGGCTGCTGCCTCTCTGGGGAAAGTGTAGCAAGCAGACCAGGTGGAGAGGACCAGATCTAGAGGCAGGAGGCTGGGGCCTGGGGCGGTGGGGCTCACAGGAGGACTAGAGGGCCAAACATGTGAATCCCTCTCAGTACTTGGCACGACTGGTCCCTAAGCCTTAGGCAGGTCTGGAATGGGTGAGAAGAGGAGACGCCAACTGCTCATTAATGCAATTAATGGGAGATTAATGAGGCTCCATGGAATCAGGCCAAAGACTGAGTTCCCAGGACTGGACAGCCTGCCTCCCAGGCAGTGCATCCTGCAGAATGGGGAGTCCTCCCTGCCACTGCATCTGGACAACCCCCCTTTCCACCAGTATGCTACCCACCCTTACTTCCAGGGACCTAGGCCTCTAGAAGAGTGGTTCTCAGCAGAGGGGGGCCAACTTTGCCCCCCAGGAGACATTTCACAATGTCTGGTGACATTCTTGTCACAATTTGGAGGGATCACTCCTGTCATCTAGAGGGTAGAGGCCAAAGATGCTGCTAAACATCCTGTCATTCATAGGACACCCCACAGCAAAGAACTCTGCCCCTCAACAGGTCAGTGGTGCTGAGGTTGAGAATCTCTGTTTTCGTGGTGTAAATAAATATTCCCCCTACTCTTTTAGCTGAAGCTTTCCCCAGAGGATGCAGGCATCTGGACTGGAGGGACCTGGAAGTAGGCGGAGGCTCTTTGTGTCAGCAGAGGTTGTGTTTGAACCAGAGCCCAAGGAGCCAGTCACAAAACAGCCTTTCTAGCTGCTGATGTCTGAGCTGTTCCAGGTACCAAACAATATGCTAAGCACCCTTCTTATAAGCGACAAGTTGGCAATGTCAGCCTCATGTTATAGATGAGAACAACAACCTTGGTTCAGGGGAGGGACTTACCCAAGGTCACACACCTGATAAGGAGCAGAGACCAGAACTGACTGGTGCCTGCCCAATGGCAAAGCCCCACTGTGTATTTGTGCACTTGGACAAATACACAGTGGCTGGGAAACCAGTGGAGGGGGTGCTATTTTATTTAGCAGGAGTTGGTCCAAGGGAGTGTCACAGAGCAGGGTTCCTCACCTGTCCTGAGGTGAGTTAATTGGGGGTCTTGAGAGGTTCAGAAGCTCCATAGAGAAGGAAATATGAAGGGGGGACCCCCATCCTGTTCCCCCGGGGGGCCAAGCAGTGTTCTCAGCTAAGGAGCTTCTCTGAGGTTTGGAGAAGAGGCTGGGAAGAAAGTGTGAGGGCAGATGTTCCAACTGCCTGGACTCAGATTCTGTGAGGCCTGAAGAGCTTTGGAGACCATCCAGCCCCGGTCCTTCCTTCTGTGGATGAGAAAACCATGTCAAAGAGATTGGGTGTCAGAGGGCAGGCTGGTGGCAAGACGGGGACTGCAGTCTCAGCCTCCTGCTCCGTGACTGACAGTGGACTGCCCCTTACACCGTCGGTGGAGGACAGCCAGGAATCCAGCCCCCGGAGGTGGTCCCAGCTAGTGTGAATGGGAACTTGAGTGAGTCTATTCTGGAGAAGAGGAAGGTGGGCCTTCACATGAAGGAGTAGCGCTGGCAGGTGGCCACGGAGTGGGAGCTATAAGGGGTCACAGACCCACAGCCACACCCCACACTCATTTCCTTCTGGAACTGGCAGGCCTGAGAGATGAGGAATGGATAGGATGAGTTAACCGAGGACCCCAGGAACCCTCTGCCCAGCCCTCAGCTCTCCCCA
The DNA here is from genome assembly GCF_054392235.1 of Sus scrofa. NCBI lineage: Eukaryota > Metazoa > Chordata > Mammalia > Artiodactyla > Suidae > Sus > Sus scrofa. Next base: position 27,637,584 of record NC_139389.1, on the reverse strand, counting down.
GGGACCACTGCCTCCCTCAGTAACTCAGGTGCTCAGAGATCCTCTTCCAGAAAAAACATAATAGTAATGAACCAGATGAATTTACTGAGCACTTATGTGCCAAGTGTGTAAGTGCTTTACATGCATAAGCTCATTTTATCCTCCGACAGCCCTTTGAGATGGATACCATCATTCTTGTTTTATCCAGGGCTTGGTAACCTCATCGGCAGGATGAGGGGTGATATTATCTATGTCACAGTGCTGCTGTGAACTAAAATGTATACAGCACGTGGCACATAGAAAATCCTATTTAAGTATTAGTTATTATTATTAATGGGGAATTGGGACACAGAGAGGTTAAGTAACTGGCACAAGGTCACACAGCTATGATAGCAGAGCCAGGATTTAAAACCCAGGTTATGTAACTTTATGGAGTAGATTCTTCATTCCTGGAGCTGAATTTAGTGTCTCTGTGAGCTGGCCAGCCTCCAGCGCTCGCCAGTCTCTCCTTCAGTGGCCCCACACCCCCATCTCTCCCCAGTCACCGTTTCTTCTCAGCCACCCAGACTGGGATTCCTTTTCCCCTCGGCCCTCCCTAAGTGTGACAAACTGCCATCTTTTTCCATGAAACCCCTGTTCTTCTCAGAGTTCTGGGGCACCAGGTCCCAGCTCCACTGGCCTCAGGGACCCACACATCCATACCATCGTTTCACTCACCTTCTTGATACCATACAGTAGGTTGACAATTGCTGCCACCACAGGAGAGTGATCAACACAATGGCCCAGTCGGGGACAGAGCCCTTCTCCTGTGGCTTCAGGCCTGAGGAAAGAGAGGGACAGTGACCAAGGCAGGTGGGAACCCAACCCCCTGACTCCCCAGTGCCCTCTGTGATTTTGTCTTTCCTTCTGTGACTTTAATGTCTATGCAACTCGAAGGACACGTTTCTCTAGGGAGTTCTGTCTTGTCATCTTAGGAACAGAATCTCAAAGGAGGGGGTTTTAAAGGGCTTCAATCCAAGCCCCAGTCATCTCTTCCCCACCCGTGGGCATGTCTGTCAGTCTCTAAACTCCACCGACATCCATGTCTGTCTGTTTTTCTGAACCCTCCTCCATAGCACAGGCTCTCTCGTCCGAGTTTCTCTCACCTTCGATGTCTGCACTGGGAGGGTCTCCAGGTGAGCCTCTCCTTCTTCTGAGACCCCGTCCTCCCCACTACCCCACCCTGACTCTGGTCACTAAAGTGTCCTGTTTTCCCTACACTCATTTTCTGCCCTCAGATTGCCTGGGAGGATGGGGGCAGGGAGACTAGGATGGAGGTGGGGGGGCAGAGAGAGGAGGGAGGGCAGGATATCTAGAGGGGATGCTTGTTGCCCTGGAGAGACAGAATTGGCCACCAGAAAGGAAATTGAAAACGTTTTAAGGAAGCAATCAGGCAACGACGTCCAGCTATTGGTCTGATCAGGGGCTTGAGGGGGCACCGAGACCCTTTTAAGAACTGGAGACATTGGAGTTCCCATCGTGGCTCAGTGGTTAACGAATCTGACTAGGAACCATGAGGTTGCGGATTTGATCCCTGGCCTCGCTCAGTGGGTCAAGGATCCGGCGTTGCCATGAGCTGTGGTGTAGCTTTCAGACACTGCTCGGATCCTGCGTTGCTGTGGCTCTGGCGTAGGCCGGCGGCTACAGCTCCGATTGGACCCCTAGCCTGGGAACCTTCATATGCCCCCGGTGTGGCCCTAGAAAAGCCAAAAGTAAAAAAGACAAAAGAATTGGAGACATCCTCAAAGCACAGCTGAAAGCAGGCACTAATGCCTGTCCCTACATCTCTTTCCAGGACCCAACAGAGACAAGAGCGCCTTACTGGTTGGGATGCTGAGAACAGCCAGGGGAGGTGGCAGCGGCTCCAGCAGTGGTGGATGTGGAACCTCCTGAAACAGACCCGCTTGGCGTGGAAGTCCCAGACACAGGAGAAGCAGTTCCAGGGGCTGTGTTGGGGGAGACACAACCCCTGGAAGGGCAGAGGGGGAAACGGCTGGAGATCTGAGCAAGAGCAGAGCAGAGCAGAGCAGAAGTTCCATCCAGTGCCCCTCAAATGACATCCTAGCAAGTATTTGGTAGAAATTGACAAACTGAGTCAATGAAAATGAAAAGACTGAGACTAGCTAAGGCAATCTTAAAGAAAAACCAAGTGGAAGACTTAACACTACCAGATCCCAAGACCTGCTGCAGAGCTGCCGACCTTAAGTCCTGTGGCACTGGAGTAAGATCAGACAGGACAGAGGAGCCCAGAAACAGGGTCACTTGACTTTCAGTAAAGGAGCTCCCACAATTCGATGGTGTAGAGAGAGAGAAGTTCTTTGAAATAACTGATTCTGAGGCAACCAGTTATTCATAAGGGTAAAAAAGGAACCTTGACCCCTGACTTATTCCAGAGAAATTAATCTGAGATACATCATAGGCTTAAGTCTGAGAGCTAAAATAATAAAGTTTCCAGAAAAACGCATAAGAGAATATTTTCATGACCTCAACATAGCAAAAAAAAAAAAAAAAAAAAAAAAAGTCTCTGGCAGGATACAAAGAACACTAACTACCAAAAAAAAAAAAAAAGTTGGCAGTTGAAAAGCAGAAAGTGGGTCTTTGTACAGTCACCAAGGTTGGGCACTGCTTCAGGGAGGTTCTGGGGAACTTACGACTCACTCGTGGCCGAGCACAGGAAGCCCTCACCCAGAGCTACGGGCCAGCCAAAGAGTCATTCAGAGATTATCAAGCAACAGAAATATCACCTGGCAACGGTGATACTGCTCCTGAAGTGCTGCCAGAAGGGGTCGGAGCTAAAGTCTGAGGACTACTGGGCAAAACTCCAGAGGCTGAAGAAACTGTTGAAAAACTCTCAGAGATGGTGGGGAGACCTGCAGACACAGGGGGGGAGACCAGCAGAGATGGTGGGGAAACTTACAGAGACATCACCAGAGACAGTGGGGAGACTTGCAGAGACCGTGGGGAGACCTGCAGAGACATCCACAGAGGCGGTGGGGCTGCCTTCAGCTATAGTGTTGGAGATTCCTGATGGGTTCAGCTGAGCTGTGAGAAGAAAGATAAGGTGGTGTTAGAAGAGTTGACCATCTTCCTCGGTCCAGAGTCCACATCTTACCCCAAAGCCTCAGGTCAGAGCCCTGAGCTCACCATAGCCGGCCAAGGCTTGCAGGCCCAAGAACAGCACCAGGGCAGCATCCATGGTGCCAGCTGATGTGTGTTTCCAGGATGGGCTCCCTGGCTCTTTAAAGGATTAGATGCCCTATTATAAGTCCAGGAAGAGCCAGGTGTGCCAGGGCCTCCATCTACACCAGGATCTCCCCCAGGGAGAGGCCATCAAGCTGTCCCAGGGGATTGACTTGTCCCAACCTGATTCCAGGAAGCATGGGCAGGGGGAGCGAGTAAGAGCCTGAGGACTCCCCTGCTGGGCTCTGGGGCTCTTTCCAGATACAGGATCTATCCCCAAGGCTCCAGTCAGTCCCCAGCCCAGAACTTCATTGTAGGGAAGAGACCCAGATGTCCTATGCCAAGGTTGTCCTCTTGCTCCTAGAAGTACAACCCTTAAGGGTGGGGATAGATGGGTCCCTTGGGAGCGGGATTTGGGAGCCAGGTAGGGGTGGAGACCATTGCCACCTAGGGACTGCATTTGACCCTTAGGAGAGCCTAGGGCAGGGTGGGAGGGTGAACCCCTGAGCCGCCTCTTGTCCAGATGGCTGCAGCCCACAGAGCTTTCCATTCCTTTGGCAGAGAAGGGTGACAGCAGAGGAGGGGCACCAGGCAAGACAAGCATCCTGTTCAAGGACAGGTCAATGTGTAAGTTCAGAACCCAGCTCAGAATCCACTGTGCTGGAATCCACCACTTGCCAGCTGTACAGACCTGGGCACGTCACGTGACCTAAGTCTTCGTTTCTTCACCCCTAAAACTGGGGCAGGTAGTGCATCAAAGGTCCATCATAGGCATTCAAGGAAATGGTGTTTCTAATGTGCTTGCACAAGCAGCCTATGAGTGTATAGAAAGTTAGGGGCCCCAGCAGGGAAAGACGCAGGCATGCTCCCACCCTCTTCTTAAAGGGTCTCAGACGCCCCAAAGCTTCTGGCTCTCTCATTCCTCCCAGGTCTGCTGATCTTTGTGTCCATTGACTCTTCCAGCTCAGGGCTTCCTGCCTCCAATGCAAGTCTGAGAGCCCCTGGATTGTACCAGGTTCACATTTATGGTATACGCGTCTCTCCCTTCACTGCTCCATTTCCCTGGTCTTGCCTTCACCTTTCTTCTATGACTCTGCCCAGTGCCCTCTCTGCCTCCATCCCTCTATGCGGGGGCCCTTTGGTTTTCTTGAGGGGAGGATGCATAGGGAGGCAGATAAAAAGATGAAGGGCATGTCCCTTTGTGTTCTAGAGGGTTTTCACAACCGGCGTGGTACGTGACTGGGGTGTCCATCCTTGGAGCTTAGCCCTGGGTCTGACATCATGCAGGATGGATTCCAGTTGCTCTGCTGCTGACTTGCTATCTGAACTTAATAAGTCATTTACTTTCTCTGGGCCTTGGTGTCCTAGTTTTTACAGAAAGAAGGTAAACTAGATGGGCTCCAAACCCCCCCCACACACATCCGCCCTTGCGTTTGCCATCCTGAGTGCCCAGTAAAAGGGTGTTGGCTGAGGAGATCCCCTTCGGGTGAGTGCACAAGGCAGGGGGTGGGAGGATATCTGATGAAACTCATGCCTTCACCCAAGTAGCTAGGATGTTTTAGAGCAACTAAAACAAAATAAAGACAAAAGGTCCCCCTGAGCCAGATTTCCCACCCGGAAAGCCACTGTGACTTGGGGAGCAGACAGCTGGGTTTGGGAAGAACTTGGCGTGATCCACCCCTCCCTTTCGGGCCCACATTCCTGAGCCCTTCCGTGGCATAGATGATAGAAATTAATTGCAGTTAATAATTAATCCCTAAAGAGCAATGAGAAGCCCAGGCTTGGGTGGAGCCCAGGAACCTGCATGAGGGACACCTCCTCACCCTCCGTCTCTGCGGACCGGGCGTCCACACCCCTCATGCTGTGAGACATGGGGGGCATTGGGGGCACCGGACTGAGCAAAGGGGACCACTCTGTTTTCCCAACAGCCCAGTGGAATGGCGCTCTCCTGGGTCCTCCAAGCCATATCGAAAGAACTGGAAAATCCAGTTAACCAGCCTCTCCCCCATCTCCCCCCACACACCTGTGCTGAGTGGGGAGTAGAAGGCAGGCCAGGTAAGGAGAGGCCAGGGGCTTCAGACGTTGCTCCTGTCCATCCGAGAAGCAAGAAGCGAGGTGGCCACAATGGCAACTGGGCTGCCCCTCGTCCTCCTCCTGACCCTCCTCGGCAGCTCACAGGGAACAGGTGAGGCCTGGAGGGGGAGACACCCGAGTCCTCGTGACAAGAGACCCAGAAGGGGAGCAAGAGAGAGAGACACCTTAGTCCTGAGCTCCTGAGGAGTCAGGGCTGAGTCCCTGCCTCCAGAGGGTCCAGAAGGACATGGGAGGGGAAGAATTCGGGTGGGGGTGGGGCCCGAGGGGGATCCGGCCCGTGGCTGGGTCCTAAGCTGTGCTTTTGGATTCCTAGGGCCGGGAATGACTTTGCGACTGAAGCTGAAGGAAACCTTTCTAGCAGATTCTTCCTATGACTCCAGCTTCTTGGAACTGCTTGAGAAGGTAGTCCTTCGGGAGGGGAAAGGATGGGGCTCTGTGAACTTGGAGTGTGTTTCTGAGTTGGTTTGGGGTGTGGGTGAGAGCCATAGTACACCTCACCCTCTAACCTTGTCTCTCCCTCAGCTCTGCCTCCTCCTCCACCTTCCATCAGGGACCAACGTCACCCTGCATCAGGCAGGATCCCTACACCACGTCACCTGCCGAGTCTGAGAACAGTCGAAGCCTGTGCCCCTCTCCGCCAGGCCTTCTGTCCCCAGGCTGCAGAGGGAATGCACTGGCCTTGCCTTCCAGCATGTTCTCACACTGCTGAGTGGTAGTAAATATGCTGAATTCAATGACTTGAGTTTGCAATTTCATGAGCAGAGGGTTGGCAGCAAAGGGGAATCAGATGGCCAAGTCTCTGACTCTTGCTTGTTAAGCAGAGGGTTTCCCGGATGGACGCTCCCTCTCCTAATACCATCATCAAAGGCCTAGAAGGAATCTGGGGATCTAACTGCTTGGACACACACACACACACACACACACGCATGCACACATGCACACGTGTGAATGCACACTTCAAGTTGAGCTCTTTAGAACACTTGAGAATAAAGGAAAGGAACACTTACTGATTTCCTGCTTTGTTCCAGGCACGGGGCTGTCCCATGTCAGTGCATGCCCCAGTCTCCAGGGCAGCATGATCAGTCTCATTATCTGATTTTCCAGATGAGGAAACTGAGGCTTAGAGAGTGTAAGCTGCTCACCTGAGGTCCATTAGCAGTGGGGAGGTTTGAGACCAGCCAAATCCCTTGGCTTAAGGAAAATTTTAGTTCTGTCTCTTTGCTTACGCTTTGGAGCTGGAGCTCAGGAGCCCCAAACAGGGGTGTGGACAGAACAAGAACACCCCCAGGAGGTGGGTGGTGACCCAGGGGTCCACAAGGGTCAGTCAGGGTAGGAGGTGGGGGTAAGGAGGCAGTTCGGGTGAGAGATGAAGAGTTCAGCTTGTGGGAGGATGGCCAGCCTGGCAGAAGTGGTGGGGAGAAGAGGCTGGGTGCTGGTAGAGCTTGTACTGGTAACTATGGGAACATGTGTAGTCACACTGGCCCACACCTAAGTCCTAGGGGAGTTTCTTATTCTCTTAGACCCTCCATTTTTTTACCTGCAAAATAGGGAGGATGGTAGTACCTGCTTCCTGGGATTACATGGATAGGCTGCCTGGGGCACGTGCCACAGTCCCTGTCAGATACGTGGACCTGGGTGGTGGGGATTGTCATCAGGATGGAAACCTGGTCCCAACGCAAACGTCCTAGTGCCCTTGGGGTCCAGGGTCCTCCTTCTCCTGCTTTTCTTGAGGCAGGTACTTAATCTGACTCCACACTCAAGACCATTTTGACTTCTCACTGGCTATCTCAAAATGTAAGCATGCAGCCCAGGCATGACCTGATGACATCAGCATGATTGCTTCCTGTTCTCCGCAGTACCTGTCCTACCATACCCTGCCCCCAACCATGTGAAATTAGAGACTGACTCCTTTGAAGGGAGGGGAAGGCAACAGTTCATATGGAATATCCCTGAAGAGGAGACAGCATAACCAAACGAAGCTCTTCAAGTTTCCTTGACAACTGTCCTGGGACTTTGAGCCCAGAGGAGAGGTAGCCAAGGGCCCCAAAGAGCCCCAGTGTTTCATGACTGGCCCCTAGGCTGCACCGGTGGGCAGGGGACACCCATGGTCAGGTGAATAGACCCAAACAAATTGAGGGATCGAATGTCTGGATCTCCAAATGGCTGGAGGAACAGACAGCTAACTGGTTCTTAATGTGGTTCTTGGATCTCAGGACCTGGGATCACCAGGCTGTTATCTCTAGATTCTTTTCTGAAAAAATTCTTTTCCCAGATTCAAGACAGCAGCTCAGTTAAAAGAATACTTTGGGAATCACCTGACCTCAGGGTGGCAGAAAATGCTAATTGTTCCCTGCAGTTATCTCCTGAGATAGTCATGTAAATATTAGCTTGTTTACATTTAGCTGAGCACAGAGCGGACTGTGATATGCTTCCCAGCCTCCCTTGCAACTAGGAATGGCCATGTGATTAGGTTCCACCCAATGGGATGAAAGTAGAAAGGAATTATGCAACTTCTTGATAATATTCTTAGAAAGAAAGAAGCTTCCTTTCCTTTCCTTTCTTTCAGAGGAAGAAAACAAAGACCTTACAAAGACCTAGAGGAGGTTCCCTTCATGGCTCAGTGGTTAATGAACCCAACTAGGATCTGTGAGGATACGGGTTCCATCCCTGGCCTTGCTCAGTGGCTTAAGGATCCAGAGTTGCCATGAGCTGTGGTGTAGGTTGCATTGCTGTGGCTGTGGTGTAGACTGGCAGCTGTAGCTTGGATTGGACCCCTAGCCTGGGAACCTCCATATGCCACAGATGCAGCCCTAAAAAGCAAAAGAAATAAAAAACAAAGACCTACAGGGTCCTAGACCAGCGCTTTCCAATAGAGCTTTTCATGATGATGGAAATGTTTATTTCATAACCTGCATTGACCAATACAGTAGCCACTAGCCACACATGGCTAATGTGACTGAGAAACTGAATGCCTAGTTTAACTTGGATTGTCAGGTGGCTACCACTTTGGACAGCGCAGCTCTAGCTGATTACCTTGACCCCTCCCTACCCCCACCCTACCTCTTCCCTTATAGACTCCGCCCCCCACCCCTGTCTGCTTGCTGCTCTTTGAGCTCTCCGGGTGTGCTCCCATCTTAGTGTTGTCCTCTGGCTCTTCCCTCTCCAAGGAGCGCTCTCCTCCCAGACATCCATGTGGCTGATTCCTTCACCTCCCACAAGTCTTTGCTTAAATCTCACCTTTACAGTGAGTTTGGCCCTGCCTCTTCCCACCACGCATGCATCCAAGCCCCCTTCTCTTATCCTACCCCTTTCCCCCTAGCATTTATGACCTTCAGACACACTAGTTTACTTATTTACACATATCATTTCTGACTCTCCCTGCTAGAATGAAAGTACTACAGAGATGGAGATCTTTGTTTTACTCATTGATGAACCCGAGGGGCCAGAACAGGGCCCAGCATATACTGGGTGCTCAAGCAGTACTTGTTGAACTGAGGGAAGAGGAAAAGGAAGCTGCCCACCTTGCAGGGTGCGATGTGGATATGGTGGTGGGAGCCAGAGCAGATCTTAGATCCGGGGTTGGGAAGAGTGTATCACAATGTCAGGAAAGTAAGATAAAAAGGTGAGGGGAGTTCCTGCTGAAGCACAGTGGGTTAAGCATCTGGTGTCTCTGAAGTGGCTTGGGTTGCTGCTGAGACATGGGTTTGATCCCTGGCCTGGGGCAGTGGGTTGACTATCTGGCATAGACTGCAGCTGCGGCTCGGATTCGATCCCTGGCCCAGGAACTTCATTCGCCTCAGGTACAGACAAAAAATAAGTACATAAAAGGGGTGAGAGCTGCTCTATTGCAGAATCCTGCTTCTGTCCAGCAAAATCCATTTTGTCTAAGCTACCTATTACTTGTTTTATCTTAGAAATTTGATTTTTTCTTTTTTAATTGAAGTATAGTTGATTTAGAATATTAGTTACGGATGTACAATATAGTGATCCAGTGTTTTTATAGATGAGCCACTATTATCTTTGAAGCTTGGTTACAGCAGCCAGAAAGAACCTGCACCTCATTTACTGAGTTGAGTCCCAGCTGGTATTTTGGACTAGTTACTTTCATTTTCTGAGCAAGTTTATCTCCAAGATGTAGCAAACATCCACCTCAGGAGCTTCTTGGGAGGATTAAATGGCCCCGGAAAAGACCCAGCCTATGGCAGGGCCGCCACACACAGCAGCTTCTCAGAATGTCACTTGGGTGTGGAAGGACCAGGCCCCAGAATTCCAGCAATGAGACAAGGTGTCTGAGGTGGCTAGGCAAGCATCTATGCATGCGTGCGCCTCTGTCTAGGGCTGGGTGCTGTGTCCCTGGTGATCTGGTTTAAGGCACACTGAAGCGAGGGGGACTCACGCCCCAGCACTGCCTGCAGGCCTGATCCTCCCAGCACCCTTGGAGGTAAGGCTAAGAAGCAGGGAAGCTCTGCTGGCATTTTGGTGAGAAGTGGAGGAGGCAGGGCCTGCCGAAGTCAGGCCACTGTCAGTAAGTCCAGGAAGTAGGTGGAAGCTGGTCACAGTGCCCAGGCCCTACTAGAAAGCCCCACACTCCCACTGTGGCCCAGAGCCCAGCGCTAAGCAGCAGCCTCCTCTTTCCCAGACTAAAGCCTCAGGGAACAACCAAGAGAGAGGAGAGTCACCTCAGGAGGAAAGAGGGATAAAAGACCCACAAGCAGATACATTTGGGATTTAACTTTATCTGAGGGTCCTCATTCCTAAACTTCCAGGTGGTACTGCAGAGGAGGGAGGCTGGGACAAAAAGGGGAGCATGTGGAGGACACCCAGTCACTCTGACCAAGCCAGTCTGTTCCCTCACTGACAAAACGAGGGGGCCGGACCACGTAGTCTCTGAGGCCCCATCGCACCCTGACAGCTGCCAGATCTGTCCTCAGAGGCAGGTGTGGGAGGATGAAAGCCACCAGGTGAGTTAGAGCTCAGAGCTCCCCAGGGCTGGGAGACGCATCCATCAGCTGCCGGAGGTGAGAAGCCGCCTTGTCCAGTTTTGACAATTCCAGCTGGAGGGAAGAAAGCTGGAAAGGAGGGAAGCAGGGGAGGATGGAGGCATGGGGCCCACCTCCCCAACCCCAGCCCACACTCCCTCAGGGTGTCGGCATCCGGGGTGGCCTCCCCCCGCCTCACCCTCTGCTGACTCTGACTCTCTGCCTCCCCCTCTGATGGGGTCCGGGCTAGGAGGCTGTCAAGCTGCTTCTGCAACTTCTGTCTTCGGGCAGCTAGCCGCGGCAGGTGGGTCTGGGGGTCCACCAGGCCCTGCAGAAGAACAGAGAGAAGGCTCAGCAGCTGCAGCCCCCACCCAGCACTCTACTGCCTCCCCCCTCCCATTCTAGGATCCCACCTCACCTATGCGGACCCCGCCCCTTGCCCTCCTCCCAACATCCTTTTCAACCCCTTTCTTCCTTCCCCCTCCAATCTCTCCTAGTCACCTGCAGCTCCATGTAGACCTGAGCCGTGTCACTGAGAGAGGCCTGGGCCCAGCTGGAGGGGGCTGCTGCACCTGGGGGCAGAAAGCCCACGGCCCCACAGTGGCCCAGGGTGCTCAGCGGCCCCAGGAAGGCCTCAAAGAGGCCCTGCTCTCCTGGCTCTGAGGTCTGCAGCAGCACTGCGGAGGAAAGGAGACTGTGAGGGTCAAGGCATGGGCCCCTTCGCAGCCTGCACCTCCCAGCTCTGGGCTCTGCCCCCCTCGCTCCCCCCTCCCCGCAACCGGCCCCTCCCGTCTGCAGGGACTCAGGAGCCCAGGGCCGGCCTCACCTCGGGGCCGGGCCTTGGTGAGCTGGTAGGTGGCGCGGAGAGCCCTCAGCGCCTGCACGGCCTCCTGGACTCGGGAGAAGCGCCGCTCCAGCTCGGGCTGGTGCCAGTGCTCCTGGAGATGGGCATCCAGAGTCAGTAAGTGGGCACCAGGGAAACTCACCTCAACCCTCCCGGTTCTAATGTCACCACACCCCCATCTCCTTCAGCAACCATCTGCCCTCCCCACCACACTCGCAATTTACCACCTCGAGGAATGGAACCGGAGAAAACCCAGCATCTCCTAAGGTCTTAGAGGATCAGTGGTTAACATCTCTTAAATCACTCTGATTGAAGATGACAACCAACCCAAAACCAGTTTGAATTTAAAAGTATTCAAAACTCACAAAACCAAGTAAGTGAAAAGGAAATTTAGTTAACCTTGAAAATGATTTTGTGTGAGTTTCTAGCATTTACCCTCCTCACATTATTAAAGCTTAAAACTTCGCTAAGGTTTTGGGATATCCCCCCACCGACACCTCATCTCTCTCACAGCCATGGATGTACTATCACCATCCCCGGTTTAAAGATGGAGGAAACTGAGACACAGTCACGGAGCTGGTGTCAGTCTGGCAGCAGCGTCCTGCTCTTAACACTGCTTGCTAACACTGCCCCCAGCCCCCTAGAGTTAACCCTGCTCTGCAGGAACAATCCATCCTCCCAGAGACTCCCCGGCAAAACATGAACCACTACTGTCATTGACCCCATGGCAGCAAGCCCTTCTAGAAGACTGCTCCCCAAGCCTTCACCAGTTGTCCCGCTCCAAGACACTGTGGACATGGGACTCACCAAGCTGTGGGCACTGGGGTAGGGGGCAACACAGATGCTGGGGGCAGTGGTGTTGCCAGGCCTCAGGGGCAGCCTCTGCCACAGCTCTTCAGCCAGGAAGGGCATCAGCGGGGCAAGGAGGCGGAGACCAACGTCAGCACAGGAGAAGAGGACCTGAGGTGGCCCTGGGGGACGAGGTGAGTGGGACAGCACCGGCTTCACAGCCTCCTAGGGGGGGAGCCAACAGGTCAGGGGACAGCCATGGCCACATCCTTCCTCCAGACACCCTACAAGCAGGGGTGCTGTGGGCAAATACAGGAGCTCTCAGCATCTTCCAGACCATCAGCTGTCCCCAGACGTGGTCTGGAGCATGTGACAAGAGGAAATCTAGGGCAGGGACTCTCAGAGGTGGGCGAGAAATAAAACTGTCAAGGAGCTTTGTGTAATTGAGAAGGAAAAGCACTGAGGTCTTTTTTTTCTTTTTAAGGCCTCATCCACAGCATAATGAGGTTCCCACACTAGGGGTCAAATCAGAGCTGCAGCTGCCAGCCTACGTCACATCCACAGCAATGCCAGATCCGAGCTGCATCTGAGACCTACACCACAGCTCATAGCAATGCCAGATCCTTAACCCACTGAGTGAGGCCGGGGATCGAACTGGCATCCTAATGGATACTAGTCAGGTTTGAAACCTTCTGAGCCACAAGGGGAACTCCCAACATTGAGGTTGTTGTTTGGTGTTTTTTTAATCAGAAAGAGAAAAAAATTTTTTAATTAGACAGAAATCTACGAGCACTGAGCCAGCAATGTCAGCATCACCTGGGACGAGAAGCAAAAAAATCTCACCACCATGACATTCCCATTGTAGCTCAGTGGAAACGAATCTGACTAGTATCCATGAGGACGCAGGTTCAGTCCCTGGCCTCACTCAGTGGGTTAAGGATCCCGCATTGCCATTGTGACATGGCTCAGATCCTGCATTGCTGTGGCTGTGGCTGTAGCATAGGCCAGCGGCTAAAGCTCCAATTCGACCCATAGCCTGGGAACTTCCATATGCCTCGGGTGCGGCCCTAAAAAGACAAAAAAAGAAGAAAAAAAAAAAATCTCACCACCAACCCCTCAACTCCTGAAAGAGCCGCTTTAGGGGTGGAGCCAACACCCCACAGTTAACAAGCCCTCCCTTTGAGAGAATCCCTCCCCCGGCTGTTCACAGCTCCCAGCTCCCCCAAGGGGCCAAACTCAGCAATTACAGGGACAGAAAAAGTCTCCATCTGCCTCCCAACCCTGCTCCATCAGACTCAGTTTTCTAGAAGTCTCCCCTCCTCCTCCTCTCTCCCCGGGTGACAGACAGGGAACAGTGCCCATCTTGTCTCTCTTCTTGTCCTAAGGGCAGAATTAGGAACCCAGTTCAAAGCTCTCTGCTGGGGGACAGTCAGCAGAGCTGCAGGGGGAAGGCCACGCCTCGGCCCCGTCCCCTGCCCCGCTCACCAAGTAGACATCACAGAGGTTGTGGAGCCAGAAGTGGTGCAGGGCGTGGGTGACAAGCGCAAGCTCACGGGTGAGGAAGCCCCGCTCACACTCTTGGGCAGTGCGGGCCAGGCAGCTCAGGATCCAGGCGTCCATGGGGGAGGTGGGGCACAACTGTGGGCAGAAGGGGCTTCAGGGTGGGACAGCTCGACTCCCGCTTCACTGCCTCCTTTCCCTCCTTCCAGATGCCACCTCCAACCCTCAGACGTCGGACTACCCAGCTCCGAGCATCTCTTCTTTCTCTTACCTCCTCTAGGGGCTGGGGTATGAATTTCTCCCCGAGGGCATTCAGGATAAAGCGCAGGGCATTCCAGATCTTGTTGCAGAAATGTCGGAAGCTCAGGACCTCAGAAACAGAAAGGTGCAAGTCGCCTCCTGGAAGGGAGAGAAAAGAGGAAGCACACTGGTGGCAGCTGCGTGGGGAGTCCTTGGCCCTGTCCCTACCTCCACTGTTGCGGGGCTTACCCAGGGCCCCATGGGAGCACAGGGTGAATCTCAAGGCATCGGTTCCACACTCAGGAATCCCGTGAGGGAAGTCCTTTTTCTGCAACCAGAGGAAGAAGGGGTGGCAGATGCCTGCTAGGCTGCAGAGGAAACTGGTGGCCACAGGCTAAAGGCTGGGATGGGTCAGACACTGGTGACTTACTTGTGCTGCAGCCGCGATCGCCAGCTCTGCAGGGTCCAAGTTCCCATCTCTCAGTTTTTCCTGCAGTACCTGGAGGGGGTGAGTCATACACGAGCCTTGGAGGATGACCCTGTCCCTTCAAGGGTCCCACCAACTGGCCCTCCCAGTTCCAGCTCTCCCAGCTAGCACCCCCCTTGGGCTCCCTTCTTCTCTCCCCAAAACCCCACCCTGACCTGCAGCTCCACCCCATTAATGATGTCCCGTGGGTCCAGCACATTCCCCAGGGACTTGCTCATCTTCCGGCCCTGCCTGTCCCGAACCATGGAGTGAAGCAGCACCTAGGGGCACAGAAGGGGTCAGCAGAGAGGGGGCCTGGAACACCCTCCTTGGAGGGCCCCTTGGCGTCCTCCAGGTTTTAGGGCTTAGGCTGGGAAGTGAATCAGCATAAAGGAATTGGGAACATAGAAAACATCACATGGGGGTTAGAATGGAGGACAAAGTCTGTGGATGACTGGGGGGGGGGGTCAAAGGGAGGGGCCAGGGCACCAAAGGCCATTACCTTGCTGAAGGGGAGCTGCCCTGTGAGCTGGGTTCCCAGCATGACCATACGGCCCACCCAGAATAGCAGAAGGTCACTGCCAGTTTCCAAAAGTGACAGGGGGTAGAAACGAGCCAGGTCTGGGGTCTAGGAGGAAAGAAAGAGGCAGTGAGAGGCCGAAGCCTAGGGCCTCCGGCTCTTCTCCAGACTCCGCGGGGGCTTGGGTCCACTTCATCATCCCCACTTTTGCTCTCTTCCTCGAGACCCACCTCACCTCTTGGGGCCACCCCAGGGCAGAAAAGGGGAAAAGAGCCGAGGAGAACCATGTGTCCAGGACATCAGGGTCTAGGAAACAGAACAGGGAATGGCGACAAGTGGAACCTCAGCTTTCAGGACCTCAGCCCACTGCTGCCCACCTTTCCAGCCCAACCCCCACCCACAGAGACCAGGGTTCGGGCCCTCTGCCCCGTTTCCAGCTTTCCCCACCCTACCTTCTCCACCTCAGTACTTGCTCCCTCAAACACCCAGACGCCCTCCCCTGCCCTCCGTGGCTCGGGCACCCACCCCTCTCCAGGGTCAGCTCGGCCCCTGGTCTCCCTGTCAGTTCTGCAGCTACTTCTCTGGCCTCGGCCTCTGTCCGCCCGACCACCCAACAGTCCTCCGTGTTGCCCTGCAGAAGTAAGGGGTAGGAGGAGTGAGGAAACAGCACCTGAGGGGTGTGAAACACCACTGAGTTTCCTGTTCTCAAGTGGTCTGAGGGTGGCCAGCGCCCTCTGGCGGTGAGATGGAGAATCGCCAGCTCAGGAGCTCTGATCACCCAGTAGATAAATACATGACCAAGACCAGAAGCACAGCAGAGGCAGGGAGCTGGTGCGGCCGAAGTCGTCTGACTCCTGCGCTAAAGCTCTTTCTCAGCCGCACCCAGCCCTCCCTCCCTTTCACTTCCTCCTACCAACCTTTGCACGCTCCTCTACAACCAGGTAGGCTGGAATCCGATGGCCCCACCACAGCTGCCGGGAGACACACCAGTCCCTGCCCAGAGGATGCGAAAGATCTTAGCATAGCTAGAGGCCCCCCTCCCCACCTCCGTGGGGCTCCCCCTCTCCTTACCCAATGTGGGAAAACCAGTGCTGCCAGTTCTTCTGGTGGAAGGAGGGACTGAGCTCCAGGGCCCCCGACACCACTGCCTGGAGGAAAAGGACCTTAAGATGGTGCTTTCCTGCCTGCACCCCCACACCCCCTATGGATAGGAGACATGTGCCCTCTGAGGTGGTTCTAAAATTCAGAAAGGACCTCCCAAGCCTCCTGAGAAGATTCTGGGCTTGAGTAAGGGTACAAGCCAGCCGTTTCTGGGCACCTGCCTCCATCCCCACAGCTCTCCTCTCAAGGAGCACAGCTAGAGAGGTCTGTGGGGCAGGAGGACCCCAGCCGCCCTGTTCCTTCATTCCACTGCTCAGGGAGCCCCCACCCCCAGGCCTTCCTCATACTGCAACCTCACCTTAGCTGCTTGCTCCCCCATTTGCTGGCAGCGGACAAACCACTGGCTCTTCAGGAGATATTCCACCACATCCCCGGAACGGCTGAAAGGGACATGGGGTGGGTCCAGCACTCCTCCAGCCCTGTGCCCTTCCCCCAAGGATACAGGACCTGACTATGAACCAGGCCCTCAGTACTGAGGATACAGCAGCAAATAAAATGGACAGAGAGCTCATATTCTAGAGAAAAGGTGCACAGCCCCGCCCGTGGTCACTCCTAAGTTTCATCCAGTGCCGTGTGGGGATGGTCCTAGCAAAGGATTGAAAGTGGGGTTACCTGCAAATGGGCAGCACCATGGGGTGGTTCTGGAGGCCCCGGAACAGGCCCCTCTCCCTCAGCGCTGATACAATCTTTTCCCGGGCCACAAATCGGTGAAGACCCTGGGGAAAAGTAGTAAAAGTAAAGCTTAAAGGCTGCTAGCAAAACACGAACGTGGGAGAGGGGAGATGAGGCAGAGGGTGTCCCCAAGGATGGGGTATCACTGAGCTGGTACCACCTGCAGCCAGTCCCCGCAGAGCGAGGTCATGGTCCCATCCTCTGCGATGACACTCAGGGGGCTCAAGCCATGTCGGGCCCCCAGTTCAGCATCAGCAGGGCTGTGAGCTGGAGTCACCTTCACTGCCCCTGGGGGAACAGAACCGCTGAACGTGGCTTTTGCTTTTCCAGATTATCGTCATCAAGCTCTCATCCCCTACTATCCACTGCGACTACCCTCCCCCACTCTGCCTCTTCCCGCTTCCCTCCCCTGCCCCCGCTCACCTGTGCCCAGGTGTGGCTGAACAGCGCAGTCTGTGATGAGGGGGAGAAGCTGCCCCGTTAAGGGATGATGAAGTTGTCGCCCATGCAGATGCTGAAGAGAAAAGAGAGGGATCAAGGACAGGCATGCGGGGGGGATGGAAAGGTTTGGGCTGGGCAGGAGAACTCTGGGAGTATGAGGGTGAAAACCAAAGGTAAAGAGCCAGAGCAGGGCTCAGTAAACTTTTTCTTTTCTTTTCTTTTCTTTTTTCTTTTTTTTTTTTTCAGTAAACTTTTTCTTAAAGGGCCAGAGTGTAAACATTTTAAGCTCTGCGGACCAAGAAGCAAATTCAGTCTCTGTACACCTCCACTCCACCCCCGTGGCAGAGCTAGATGATAATTGATCTAACAATTGATGATACATAGGGAACATGTGTGGCTTGTACAAAAACAGGCAGTGGGTGGATCTGGCCCATGGGCCATAGTCTGTCAGCCTCTGAGCTGAAGTGCAACATCAGAAAGAGAAGGGAGGAGATTCAGAGCCACTGGAGAACTGAGATGAGGGAAATCTTAGGAAGAGGAAGCAGAGAGGCAGAGCTGCCCTTGTAAACGAAGGGAAGAGAAAGCGGTGGGGGAGGAAGGCCAGGTGGCAGCGTGTGCTGTGCATTACTGTGTATCGGGCGTCGTCAGGATGGACGGCCACGGCCACGTCTCCAGGCAGTGTCTCTGGCCTCGTGGTTCCTACCACAACCTCTGCGTCTGAAGACAAAAATCAAGCACTTAAAGCTGGTCCTCGCCCTTGCCTGAACTCCCGACATAGCTAAAGCTGGGAGAATTGGCAAAGGGAGGGGGGAGGGATGGCCAAAGTTGAGCAGGCCCCTAGGAGTAAGCAGAGGAAGTTAGGACCAATGTCCATAGGAGCCTGGGGTTTCCACTAAGCTAATGACCAGAGGCCCGAGAGGGTGCCTGGTGCTGTGGAATTCCTCAATAGCTTGCATGGGAGAAACGGGTAGAGAGTTAATGAAAGCAACTAGAATCCTTGCTTGGGGCCCAGAGGACATAGGGGTTCTCGATGCCCTGATTACAAATGCTGTGCATTATTAGGGGAAGCCCCAGCCCACCCACCAGAAACCTCCTGACTATCCAAGCTAAACTATCTTTTCCTTCTCTGAACTCTTAGGAACACTTACTGCTCAAACCACACCAGAAATGATCCTTTGCCTCTTTAGGGGGTAGCAGCTTTCTACGGAACTATGCTCCTGGACAGCAGCGATCACGTGTACTTTCCTTACATGGCCCAGGACACTCAGGGTGAATGCCCATAGGAGGCACACAGGACCAGGGTTCCTTAGGCCCCACCCACCAGACCATGTGGGAAAAGGGCCGGTGGGTTTCCTCCCATCAGCCCAACACCCTTGAGAAAACAGAGGAAGCAGAGGTAAGCAGGTGACCCTTCCCAGAACTACCCTCACCAGGCTCTCCATCCACGGGGAAGGCCACAGAAACGAGGAGGCCGAAAGATACGGGGGTGGGGCAGCCAGGCAGCCGAAGCTCCGTGCGGCCAGACAGGGGCCGGCTCTCCACCTAGACACACGGAAGCAGCAGGGTCAGAGAGCGGCCTTTCTGCAAGGCTCACGCCTGGCTCTCCACCTCCCTGCAACCCCCCAGAAGCCACTCAGAGGATTCGGGAGTCACCTTCCTCTCCTCACCTAATTCCTTTTTTTTTTTTTTCTCTTTCTTAGGGCTGTACCCGCGGCTTATGGAGGTTCCCAGTCTAGGGGTCAAATCAGAGCTGCAGCTGCCAGTCTACACCACAGCCACAGCAACGAGGGATCTGAGCTGTGGCTGCAACCTACACCACAGCTCATAGCAACGCCAGATCCTTAACCTACTGAGCGAGGCCAGAGATCGAACCCACATCCTCATGGATTCTAGTCGGGTTCATTATCGCTGAGCCGCAATAAGAATTCTCTCCTCACCTAATCCTTGTGCAGTCACATTTACTAAGTATTTAAACCATGCACCGGTATTGTGCCAACCCCTTCCAGGAGTCATCATGTAATTCTTAGAACATCCCCATGAGACAGGCATTTCCATCACCCCTAATTTATAGACTGAGGACACTGAGACTGATAGAGGCTAACAGCCAGCCGGGAGTCACACAGCTGGGAGGTGGTGGGACTCAGATGTGAATCCAGACCACCTGGCTCCAGAGTCCAAGCTCTGCCCCTGCCTCGGCACTTTCACAAACCCAGTTCTCTTTCTCTGCCTCACCTCAATATCTGAGATGGCAGATCGTAAGGCGCAAGACCAGTTGACAAGCTGCCGGCTCCGGTACAACAGCCCAGCCTTGTAGAGCCGCACAAAAGCTTCCGTCACAGCCACTGAGGAGCCCTAGAATGACCTGAGTGTCCACATCAGTGTCCACAATGGCCCCACTCAAGCTGCGGTACCCTCCCCACCCCAACACACACAGCAGCCCGCCTCCCTATAGAGATCTCTAAACACCTCCCTGACACCCACAGGGACTGTGGCACTCACAGCATCCATGGTAAAACATTCTCGGTCCCAGTCCAGGGAGGCCCCCAGCACGCGGAGCTGCTGACAGATCTCTCCACCCTTCCTATGCCGAGAGATTTTGGGCAGCAAACATGCCCCAAACACCAACTACGCACCAAGCCCAGTGAAACCCCACTTATGCCGGGTGCTGGAGTGAATTTGGCATTGATCTAGCCTCTCGAAGCCAATGGAGACAGATAAACCCAGAATGGGGCCTTCTAGGACAATGAAAGAAGCATAAAAGTTCTGCGGTAACAGGGGAAGAAGCAGCTGATTTGTGAGAAACCCAAAGAAGCTTTACAGAGAAAATGGCATGTGATAACAGACCTGGAAGAAAGAGGGTAATTTCAAGTGGATGGGAAGTGGGAATAAGTGAAGAGGAGAGACGATGAAATCTAAACACAGGAAAACAGGATAAAGGGAGAAGAAAAATTCACACATATATACATGCACATACATAAATACTTTTCAGTGTATACAACGTGCACGCGCACGCACACACACACACACACCCCCCAAGCTCGGAGACCCCACCAAATGCTCCAGAGCTTACGTCACCATGGGAAGTTAGGACTGAATGAGAAGAGCCTCGCCTACGCGTTAGGGGAGAGGGGCTGGAAAGCCAGGACCCAAACCTGTGGCATTGGCCCCTCCCGCCCCGCCCACCATACTCACTCCTCCTTCCACTTCCACACCTCCCTAAGGAAGTCTTCTCGGCTCAGCTCACGTCTCCTCAGCCCTCGTTCCTTCCACAGCTTTTTCTCCACCACAGCCTACAGTAAGATGAGGGCGCAGAGAATCGGGTCACTTTGGGGGAAGAAAGCTCTTTCACCCAAGAAAAGGGAAAAGTGGCAAAAAACATACTTGAGTAGCAATCCCTGCATGATCTGAGCCAGGGACCCACAGCACCCGATCCCCACGCATCCGGTGCCTGCAAAAGAAATAACCTCACATGAATCCCTGGCCTTATCTGTTTATCCTTCGCACACTTTCTCCTTCCCCTCCAGAACTCAAGTAGCCCATTCCCCTCTCACCAGCGCACGAGGGCATCCTGTATGGCCACCGTCAGGGCGTGCCCGATGTGCAGGGAGCCAGTGACGTTAGGGGGTGGGATACACATGGAAAAGGTCTCCCCTGTAGCCTGAGGCAGCCTGGTCTAGAAGCAAGGAGAAAAGTCAGAGAGGGCTGGATGTTCCCTGGAGAAATAGCACCCTCTGGTGTCTGCAAGGCAGAAAGAAATGCAGAAAAAATAAGCAAATTAATAAGGAAGGGAAAAACCTACAGAGAACAATTGTGGAGACACCAACTCCACCAGCCATTTCGCCTTGTGGACCACTTAGCACTCCTCCCTGCTGGGTACTAACCTGATATTCTGGTTTGAAGAAGCCCTCTCGCACCCACCATGGGTACCAGGCAGCCTCAACATACCGGGGGCTGTATGCAGGAGGCAGGGGCCGGGAGACATCTATGGCGACAGACAAGAGCTCCACTAACTCCTGGATTTTGTTCCCAGGTTGCATTTCAGCAAACCAAAGAGGCGATAAAATTGTGAGGGAAGAGGCCTTCCAGTTCTTAATTACCTTTCTTTTCACCGTGTTCCGTGGGGATTTCATACAACACTATCTCCTTAGGAGTCCAGGCCTTAGTGGATTCTGCAGGTGGCTGGGGAGAGAAGCGACCAGAAAAGGGGTTGCAACTCCAGTGTACCCCAGGCATAAGGAATCCAGCCAGTCTCTCCTCCAGCTCCCTCCCAAGCCCCCTCAGAGAACCAAGGACACGCTATCTGACTCCTAACCTTGCCCTTTGCTGCTATGCCAGTCTCCAGCGCCGCCTGCTTCTCTCGCAGGCGCTTCTGTTTGGCTTCACGGTTTCTCCGTGAGATGGGTGATCCATGGGGCTCTGACTGAGTGGAAAGGGAATGGGACCTGGGGAAGCACCGTGTGGGCCTCAGTCCCCTAAGCGGTGGTCGAAAGGAAGCCAGAGGCAAGTGAGGCATCAGGAGTGCTTGCAAAGGGGCCAGGATCTGTTCCAGACAGAGCACATTAGAAGGTATGGGTGTGAGAAAAGGTCACACCTCCTGTTACACCCTATTCCTTACTTCCCGTCTCCTTGGTCTGTCAAATATCGACCCCACCCCACATAACCCATTCCTCCGTGAGGACTAGTGTGCATGGTGTCGACAGGGTCCTGGAGTCATAGAGATCAAGGCTCTTCTGGGACAGGGTCGGAGTATCAGGCCTTCAACCTGTTTATCTGCGACGTGGGGGAAACAGAGATGCGGACAGAGGCAGGGAAAGGATTCAGGGATTCGCGGAGTTGATAGACATCGGCGTTCCCAAGAGCCGGCAAGGAGTCCCTCCAGGGTCACTGCGAACTCTGTCCTCCCACGAGGCCGTCCGCACTGCCCCCGGCCCAGCTCACTGCCCTGCCTTCCCGCCAGTCACCGCGTGGGCCCCGGCCCCGCAGCGCTTCCCACTCCTACGCGCGCGCTCACCGGGTGGGCCGGCTGCTATCCCAGGGCGCCCCGCGGCAGGGGCGGCAGAGGCTGGGGCTCCGAAGAAGCCGAAGCCGGAACGCGATCCGCAAGCCGCGCGGCGCAGGGAGGCGGGGCCCTGATGGGGCGCAGGCGCGGCCGCTGGCCTCGGCCCCACCTCCTCCCCCTCCCAGTCCAATGGCTGCCGACGAGGAGAAGAGAGGAGCGCGTCTTCCGCGAAGAGACGCCTCCCGGCTAAGCGCCCCGGGTCGCGTGGTTCATTTTCACAATTTTATTAAACAAGAAGAGTCTTGACGTGTGAATAAAAAATACCCCTGAGTTCTGAGGCGGCGTCCGCCTCCAAGCGGCCCGCCCGTCACGGTACTGTCACAGTACTGTCCCGCCCGGTCCCGCAGTCTCAAGAGCTGTGCTTCTGCCGCTTCCAGAAGCGCTTGACGTCGCTGTGTCCCGCCGGGGTCACCACCATGAGCCGCTTTGCCGAGTTCTCGAACACTAGGACGCCCAGCTCCCGCGCGTGGGCCAGCAGCAGCTCAAAGTCCACTTGTGACAGGAACTGGTTATAGAGGACGCCTGGGGTCCGCAGGTCAGGAGCGGCGACGAGAGAGAGGTGAGAGCATGAGGTGAGGCGCGGGGCCCAGAGTCTGGGGCTGCCTCAGGGCAGCGGCCTGGGCTTGCCCCCCGCATTTACAAAGGAATCCTGTTTGCCTGTTCTAGGGCTCATCCTAACTCTAGTGTGATCCAGCCATATTCAGAAAGTCAATATAATACAATAAGAAAACCCATTAATGCTTATCAAACCAGGTATATTACTATGAATTATCCTTCGCCATTTCCCTCTTCTAGCTAATCCACATTGCACCTATTTGAAGCAGTTCGTTTACTGCTGTCGACTCACCCCATAATAAACCCATGCAGTAAACACTGAGAAATGCATGAATAGCTTTTTCAGCTCATCAAGACTGAATTGTCCTTCCTCCGGCCAATGACCTAGAATCAACCACCAGAAGACACTCACCTTCAGTGAACCGTAGTCTGTCCCTTTCTAGCTCCCACAACCGAATCTGGTCTGTGATGGTGGGAGGCAGCACAGGTGTCTGCAGGGGCAAGGGATGGCTGTACAATCCAGGAATACCAGACAATCCCAACCCTCCTCTCTCCCCAGATCTGGATGCCCCCCTTCTCTTTTCCATCACTTCATCACGAGGTGCCAAGGGCTGTCAGCCTCCAGCAGCTTGGTACTTGTTCGTACCTGTTTAAGCATCACTGGGTGGGCCCTTGTCCTTAGGAAATGGATGATCTAGGAAAACAGACAAGAATTGGGATCAAGGGCTTCAAAATTAGGAAGGCTGGAAAGCTACCCAAGCTGTCACTCATAAAAACTCACAGGCACGTGCCTACCATTATTTCCACCTGTCCCAGTTCAGCTGTTGTCCCAAGCTGCTGTCCCCACTGGTGATGTCTGCTACTCTTCTGACACATTTGCCCTTTCCAAGGTATTTTTTTTTCTTTACAACAACATCATTTTTTGCACTCTTACTGCATGGCAGGCTCTGAGCCAAATGTTTTACCTCTTTCACTGAATCCTCCCAACAACCCTATGAGGTGAAAGCTGTCATTTCCATTTTCCAGTTGAGGAAACTGAGGCTCATAGAAGTGAAACTATGCCATTTATGCAACTAGGAAGTAGGGATGCTGAAACACAAGTCCCAAGATATAGCTTCTCCCTCCTCGTGTCTTCCCCTTGAGGGTCTACCTAGTCCCACATCAAGAGCCTTGACTTCTCACGTGCCTAATGCTCAAACACAGACCACTTACCACCACCTATTGTAACAGACCCCATGCTAACCTTCCATAAGGTGGCATACTCCATAGCCCAAATGCAACCTGTCTACCACCCCCATCTTCCCCAAGTGGGGTACCTGTTGGGCTGTGATGCCACTGGCAATGGCCTGCTGCACACTCTCCCGGGTCACCTGTGCCACCACCATGTTGGGGAAGCGATAGAGCATCTCAGAGAAAAGGGCAATAAGGGCGATCTGCAGCTCCGACTCTGACCGGAGATGGGAAGAGAGGATTAGGAGGCTCCTCCGTACTCAGACTCCCTCAAGCCTCCGAGAGCTCTGAACCACCAAGTAAACATCAAAATAAACTGGCATTCCCTCCCCTCCCCTCCCCCTGCCAGCCCGCTATCCAGGGGTCCTCTGTGCAGCCTCACCCGTGTAGGCGTACAGTCGATAATTGGTTTCCACAACGATGAAACCTGGCTGATGCACAGTGCCCCCAGCCCCAGAAACACCTGATGAGAGATTGATGGCCAGGCGCGTGGGGTAGTAACGCCGAGACTTCCTCTGGAAAGGAGGAGAGAAAAGCAATAAGCCCTCTCTCAGGGTCAGTGCCCTTCATCTTCCTCCAGATACATCAGATCCCTCCCAATGCACAGAACTTCAGCTCCCAACATCTCTCCCCCTCCCCCGAGGGACCCCAGTATTCTGTCCTGGCAACTGTCCCCTGCTTCTGCCTTCGGAGACCCCTGTTCCTTTTGAAAGGCCAAGGCAACATACCACCCTGCCTCTTCCCTAAAAGCCATGTATCTGGGCGCTCATACCTTCCTCTGGAAAACAAGGCCCAACTCACGGAGATGTTGCAGGAAGTTCAACAGAGAATCACTCATACCTTCCACAGAGTAATCCTGGGGAAGAGAGGTAGCCGGCTGGGGTCCAAAACCCAGCCCATTCTCCCTTCCCCAACCCCATATGCTCCTTCCCACTTTTCCCATCCCTGGTGTTCTTCGTTTTTTTGTTTTTTGCTTTTGTCTTTTTGTCTTTCTAGGGTCGCACGGGTGGCATATGTAGGTTCCCAGGCTAGGGGTCCAATCAGAGCTGCAGCTGCTGGCCTACACCATAGCCACAGCAACGCGGCATCCGAGCCGCGTCTGCAACCTACACCACAGCTCACAGCAACACGGGATCCTTAACCCACTGAGCGAGGTCAGGGATTGAACCTGCGTCCTCATGGATGCTAGTTGGGTTGTTAACCGCTGAGCCACGACGGGAACTCCTCTTTGTTCATTCTTCTCTTTCACTCTATTGACCCCTAACCTCATTTCCTTTTCCATCTCTCTACCCTTCATCTTGCCCACCCAAGCCTCTACTAGCTCCAGCCCCCTGCTTACCTTGCCCAGAGTAGAGAAGCTGAGCTGGAAGAGGAAGGAGAGAATCTCCACTAGGTCCATGCCCCGACTCTAAGGAGGAACGGGCAGATGTGGGGAGGAAATGAGAGAAAACCGGGGAACAGAGTCTACAGGCAGCAGGCCCTCAGTGGGTCCTGGGAAAAGCAGAGCATGCCAGCAGGCAGCCCCCGACCTCCTCACCTGGGCTGTCTGCAGGTACTGCAACATAAAGTACCAGAGCTGGGCCGGGGTGTCCAACAACAGGAATTGGAAGCCCGCAGAGGTAATGCAAGGCGGCTCTCCAGGTTCAGCACTACAGAAAGGGACCATGGCAGAGGTTTGCTGAGAAAGGCCACCATTCCACTTGTCCGCTCACATTTTTCTTGGTTTATCTCTGGCCATGCTCTACGCAGCTCTCCTTTTGCAGCCAACCCCCTCCAATCCTGATCCGACCCAAACACTCAGGTTAGCAGGGACTCGAGGAGACGGCAAAACAGAGCTGTTGTACCTCTGTCTTCCTCACCTCTTCATGAGCCCAGCCTGGCTGAGGAGCTGAGCCAAGTCCTGGCTGACGGCTGCACTGGGGGAGCCCACCATGAAGTGCAGGACCACCTGAGGAACAGAAGAGACCAGAGAGACAGATGCCTCTAAGGGCCCTGGGATGGGAGCACAAGCAGACACACACAGAGTCCCAAGTCCTTACCTCCCATCGCTCCTCAGCATACTTGTCAAGCGAGGGCACATCCCGGGCATGCTTGTCTGGTCCCAGCTGACTTGTGTCATCAGACCAGGCCTTGCCCCTATGCCAGTA
Organism: Sus scrofa; assembly: GCF_054392235.1. NCBI lineage: Eukaryota > Metazoa > Chordata > Mammalia > Artiodactyla > Suidae > Sus > Sus scrofa. The sequence continues at coordinate 27,611,689 of NC_139389.1, read as the reverse complement.
CGGCCGAGAGTAAGGAACCCTGCCTGTGTTCCCTGCCCACCACCCCCCTTCCCTCTTTCTACCCTCATCTCCAGGGGCCACGAGTGGGAGACATATCCTATACCACGTAGCAAAGTCTGGTCCAACTTATTCCTAAAGGAGCTCCCAAAGGTGGAGCCCACAAGGTTCCAGAGAGGTCCCCCAGGGCCTCTTAATAAGTAGTTTAATGAGCAGTTTAATCACTAGTTCCCCTGCCTGGCCTAGGAAAAGATGGAAGTGACATACCCACCCAGAAGGGCAATGCGGAGGTTTTGGCGGAAGATGGGGTTGAGGATGAGGCCCTGGAGGCCACCAGGGAGCAGCTGGGTGTGCCAGATACGGAGGCCGCTCAGCAGCCCCGTGCTTTCCTCCTGGGCTCTGGAACAGAAGAGGAGAGGTGAGGGGAGTGTCCAGAGAACAAAAGGAAGGAAGCCCATAAAGACCACCATTTCTGCCTTTTCTGAACTGGTGGTCCTTGGAACACTGTTTCACAGAGTGAAATTGGTATCTTCTTAAGGCAAATTTCTTTACTGCAGCACCTACCAGAACCTTGTTATAGACATCACAACTCTCCAAGAGGCAAAATGGAGTATGCGTAGTTTCCCAAACTTGTTTAATTACAAGTTTAGTGGTGTTCCCTTGAATATACTCCAGCAGTTTGGGAAAACCTGGCTGTTGAGAAATTTGTATCTGGCTGAAAGTGCAGCAGAGACTCACTTGCTGAATTCCTTCTTCACCCACAAGGCTACGGCAGCTTGTGGCAGAGGCTGCTCCAGAAAGAGCATCCGCATCACCCAGTTCTTAGCTAAAGATGGGAGCTCCCTATAAGGGGGCAGAGGGAAAACGTTAATATCAGAAACTGCCTCAGATCTGCATCCCTGCCCTCAAATGCCTCTCAAACATCTCATCTCACCCCTGGCCCTTTTACCAGTCTTCCTGCCCCCACATCTCCATCTGTTTGGGCCTGACACATTTTAGTCTCCAAGCCCCCCAGAGCTAAGCTTCTACCCATGATAACTTATTGCAGTCTGCAGGCCTCATTACATTTCCCTACTATGGTCCCTGCCATGAACGGGGTCCTCACCTGAAGACAGCCAAACAGGTGGCAGGGTGCCCATACAATCGGTCCAATACAACAGGGCTCAGGCCCCCTAAGAATTCCTGCAGATTCCTGCATTGTAGGTGTACTCGATTCAGTCCACCCCTTGAAGGGGTGCTCTCCATCACCTGAGAGATGCAAGTGTTAGTGGACCTCCGAAATCCATGCCAGTGTCACCCCCTCACCGTTCTCATTCCAATTCCAGATCCACTGGCCCCTGCAAAAATTCATCTTTTCTACAGTTTCCTTTTTCACGTCACTCATCTCCTCTTGTTTCTCCCAAACCTGACCACCCTCCTCTTCTTTCCTCCCTCCTCACTGCACTCCTGATCTCAACTCAAGTCTTCTCCAATTTCTAAGTGAAAGAATTGTCAGCTGTTCCATATTTGCAAAAATATTTTGTATTTCAGTGACTTATCTACACCCTAGGCAAAGAAAGTTTTCTGAGCCCAGTTCTCTCTCCCCTCGACCTCTCCTGGTCTGATCAGCCTATAAACTTCAATCTGCCCATTCTCTCCATCTATTTCTTGACCCCACTCCTCGTGCTGGGAACGGCAATAATTACCTTTCCCCTCCAAGTCTCATAAATCTAATTCCACCTCTTTCCTCTTCCCGTCCCTAAGACTACTTCACTCCATTCACCCTGACTCACACCGTATGATCTCCTCCTAACTCGTCCCCTACTTTCTTCCCAATGCTCGTCTCTCATCAACTCTCTCCTTCTTATACCTCCCGCCACCCCTTCTCTCCCAGCCCCCTTACCACTCAGTGTCGACCCCCTCCTCGTGCACTCCGAGTCTTAAGCCGTCGCTTAATCGGAGCCAGTGTCTCGCATTAGCTCTCAGGAATAGGGGAAAGAATGGCGGAAAGTGAGCGAAAAATATGGGGAGGGGGACGAAGGATTTCACCCACGCAAGTCCAGAGTGGAGGATTCAGAAGAGGAGTGGAGAGGTAGGGAGGAGAAGAACCGGCGCTGCACTCGCTCGCCACAGGGCATGCTGGGAATTGGAGTCTTGTCCTTCCCAGCCCGGGAGCCAGCTGAAGCGCGTCCGACTACAACTCCCAAAAGGCACTGCGGGGAGCCAAGCGGAGAGAGGCTGGCTTTTACGTAAGAGAGCCGGAGGCTCCGGAGGTCTGGCCGTTCGTTCCGCATCGCTCTCCACCCACTCGGCTAACGGCGAGTCTAACCAACCCGAGATCATGTGGGGACCCTGAGAATAGAAGTTCCCCGAGGTCTTCCTATCCGAGGTGCGGAAACCACTGGGTGGTGAGGAGCTCAGGTTCAGAGATGCAGAAACCTGGGTTCCTTGAGCTCAGTTGCTCCTCGTAAAACTGGAATAATGCACTTTCCAGAGCATTTTCTCGAATTAGGAGTTAACTCCATCCGGTGTGCCTTCCTTGGCAAGTAAATACTCAGTAAATCTTAATTGTCACGTCCTCCATGCTTCCATCCACCTCCCCGCCCCCCCCCCGCCCCCCTGTTAGAAGATCCTAATAAATGCAGTTTAAAAAAACAAACAATTGTTTGGTCTGATTTGATATATTAAACTACTGCTTGTTAAGGGAAGGGAACGTCTTAAGCCAGAGCCAGATCTGTAAGTTTCCCCAAATTCCTTTAAGACAAGTTTTATTATTCCCACTTTCCAGACTAGAGGACAGAAACTCAATGAGATTAAGAAATTTGTCCATGATCAGACAGCCAGAAACTGCCTAAACTGGGATTTGAGGTACATTTGCAAGTTACCAGGAATGAAAACGGTAAGAACTAAGATTTCTTTATATTTTGTAGCCTACCCATGCTTGTTTTGTTGTTCCGTAAAATCCTCAAAAGAATGGCACAAAACTGACAAACCTTCTTTATGGCAAAATGTTAAGTAAGATTGAACAAATTACAGTCTGGGAAGAAATGTTTGGTAAAATAGATAAAATACAAAGCAGTAAGAAAAAGAACACAATAGAAATATTAAGTTTAATAACAGGCAAAAAAAATACAAGTGCCATGTAACCAAATAAAGAAACTCTCAACTTCTCAACTTCATTGTTTTTTTTTCACATCTTATTTATTTATTTTTATTTTTTTATTTTTATTTTTTTTTGTCTTTTTGCTATTTCGTGGGACGCTCTCGCGGCATATGGAGGTTCCCAGGCTAGGGGTCGAATCAGAGCTATAGCTGCCAGCCTATGCCAGAGCCACAGCAACGCAGGATCTGAGCCACGTCTGCGACCTACACCACAGCTCACGGCAATGCCGGATCGTTAACCCACTGAGCAAGGGCAGGGATCGAACCCACAACCTCATGGTTCCTAGTCGGATTCGTTAACCACTGCGCCACGATGGGAACTCCTATATTTATTTTTTTTATTACTCAAATGAATTTATCACATCTGTAGTTGTATAATGATTGTAACAATTTGATTTCCCACCCCCAAACTGTCTCCTCCAGAGACCATAAGTTTTTCAATGTCTGTGAGTCAGCATCTGTTCAAAGTTCAGTCTGTCCTTTTTTCAGATTCCACATGTCAGTGAAAGCATTTGATGTTGGTGTCTCATTGTATGGCTGACTTCACTTAGCATGATAGTTTCTAGGTCCATCCATGTTGCAAAAAATGCTGATATTTCATTCTTTTTAATGGCTGAGTAATATTCCACTGTGTATATGTACCACATCTTCTTGATCCCCTCCTCTGTCGATGGACATTTAGGTTGTTTCCATGTCTTGGCTATTGCAAATAGTGTTGCAATGAACTCTGGAGTACATGTGTCTTTGCGAGTCGTGGTTTTCTCTGGATAGATGCCCAGGAGTGGGATTGCTGGATCAAATGGTAGTTCTATGTTTAGTTTTCTGAGGAATCTCCATACTGCTTTCCACAGTGGTTGCACCAATTTACAATCCCACCAACAGTGTACTAGTGTTCCTTTTCCTCCACACCCTCTCCAGCACTTATTGTTTGTAGACTTTTGGATGATGGCCATTCTGGCTGGTGTCAGGTGGTACCTCAGAGTGGTTTTGATTTGCATCTCTCTAATAATGAGTGATGTTGAACATCTTTTCATGTGTTTCTTGGCCATCTGTATGTCTTCTTTGGAGAACTGTCTGTTTAGATCTTCTGCCCATTTTTGGATGGGGTGGTTTGTTTTTTTGGTATGGAGCTGCAGAAGGTGTTTATAAATTTTGGAGATTAGTCCCTTGTCAGTGGATTCACTTGCAAAGATTTTCTCCCATTCTGTGGGTTGTCTTTTTGTGTTGTTTAGGGTTTCCTTTGCTGTGCAGAAACTTTGAAGTTTGATTAGGTCCCATTTGTTTATTTTTGTTTTTGTTGTCAATACTCTGATAGGTGGATCTGAGAAGATGTTGATGTCATTTATGTCAGAGAGTGTTTGGCCTATGTCTTCCTCTAGGAGTTTGATAGTGTCTGGTCTTATATCTAGGTCTTTAATCCATTTTGAGTTTATTTTTGTGTATGGTGTTAGGGAGTTTTCTAATTTCATTCTTTTCCATGTGGCTGTCCAGTTTTCCCAGCACCTCTCAACTTCATTCTTAATTAAGGAAAAGTAAATTAAAGAAACAGTAGGAGTTCCCATCGTGGCGCAGTGGTTAACGAATCCGACTAGGAACCATGAGGTTGCGGGTTCGATCACTGGCCTTGCTCAGTGGGTTAAGGATCCAGCATTGCCGTGAGCTGTGGTGTAGGTTGCAGACATGGCTCGGATCCCACGTTGCTGTGGCTGTGGTGCAGCTACAGCTCCAATTGGACCCCTAGCCTGGGAACCTCCATATGCCGCGAGAGCAGCCCAAGAAAAGGCAAAAAGATGAAAGAAAGAAAGAAAGAAAGAAAGAAAGAAAGAAAGAAAGAAAGAAAGAAAGAAAGAGTAAAATACCCAATTAACAAATAATAGTAAGGGGAGTTCCTGTCGTAGCTCAGTGGTTAGTGAACCCAACTAGCATCCATGAGGACGCAGGTTCAATCCCTGGCTTTGCTCAGCAGATTAAGGATTTGGCATTGCCTTGAGCTGTGGTGTAGGTTGCATATGCCACAGTGTGGGCCTAAAAAGACCAAAAACAAAACAAAACAAAACAAAACAAAATAGAAGAACCCATTAATAGTAACGACTGACAGCTTCAATGTTGGCCTCAGTATATGCACACATACAACCATACTCATACACTTTTGTGGAAGGGTAACATAGGCATGCTTTTTATTTATTTATTTATTTTCGCTTTTTAGGGCCACACCTGTGGCATATGGAGGTTCCCAGGCTAGGGGTCGAATCGAAGCTGTAGCCGCAGGGCTACACCACAGCCACAGCAACACCAGATCCAAGCTGCATCTGGAGCTGTAGTCGCAGGGCTACACCACAGCCACAGCAACACCAGATCCAAGCTGCATCTGTGACCTACACCAGAGTTCATGGCAATGCCAGATCCTTAACCCACTGAGTAAGGCCACGGATCGGACCCGTAACCTCATGGTTCATAGACAGATTCGCTTCTGCTGTGCCATGATGCACATTTTTCTAACGGTGTGTACCAGTGCTTTTAATGTGATTCCCTTTGACCTAGCAACTCCCCCACTAGGAACATAGCATGTTGAAATTCTCCCACATGGGTATGGAGATATACATGCAAAGATGTTTATTGAAGTGTGTTTGTTGTTGTAGTATGAGAACAATGTGGTAACTGTCCAAATGTCCGTGACTGGGAGTTGGTTAGATAAAATGTGGGTCATTGCAATGTAGAATACTGGCCAACACTTGGAGAGGAAGTCACTGTATGCATACTGGCCTGAGCTATGTACCACCTATCATGGGGGGAGAAAGGCAGATTACAAAATGGCATACCTAGTGCAATTCTATCTTTGTAAATAAGAAGCTTTTGTAGTTTTCTTCTGGCACAGCAGTTTAAGGATCCAGCATTGTCACTGCAGTAGCTTGGGTAGCTGCTGTGGCAAAGATTCAGTCCTTGCCCTGGGAACGTCCACATGCCCCAGGTGCAGCCAAAAAAAAAGAAAGTTTTTGTGTGCATGTAAAACTGAAATAGGCTATATGCTTCATTTTTAATTTTTTTTTTATATATAATGACTTATTTTTTTATTATAGTTGGTTTACAGGGTTTTTTTTTACTTTTTTATTTTATTTTTTTATATAATGATTTTCGTATGCTTCGTTTTAACCAGAGCAAGCAAAGGGGAGCTGGGCAGGCAGAGTCACAGTTCCCTACAATGCAGGGAAAACTAAGGCCACACTATCCAGAACAGAAGCTGTTAGTCACCTATGGCTATTTAAATGGAAACTAACTAAGGAGTTCCCATTGGGGCTGAGTGGTAATAAACCTGACTAGTATCCATGGGGTTGCAGGTTCAATCCCTGCCCTTACTCCAGCATTGCCCTGAACTGTGGTGTAGGTCGCAGACTCAGATCCCACATGGCTGTGGCTGTGGTGTAGACTGGCAGCAACAGTTCCGATTTGACCCCTAGCCTGGAAACTTCCGTATGCCATGGGTTCGGCCCTAAAATCAAAAGAAAAAGAAAAAATTAAGTAAAATAAAAATTTAAATTCAGGTCCTGTGTCGCATAGTCCCATTTCAGATGCTGAATAGCCACATGTGGCTAGTGGCTCTGTTGGACAGTAAAGATGTAGACCAGTTCCATGATCGCAGAGTTCTCTTAAAGAGCCCTGCTCCAAGGGATGCAAGGTGTCCGATGTCAGGCTGAGTGCAGGCGGAGTTCCTGGAACTGACCTTCAGGAAGAAAATCAGTCTGGGCTCCTCATTGCTGAGATTGTGGAACAAGCTCCCTAACATAGGGCTATCCAGCATGTGCTTGAAAACTTCCTACGATGGGTAATGGAGAGTCCTTCCCCCTCCGCCTCTCATGTAGCATTCTGGAGAGAAAGAACAAAGAGCCAGGAGCTGAAGGCCTGTTTTCCACCCACTTCTCTGTTTCCTGGCTCTGCTGCCTTGGGCAGGATGCTAACCTCAGAGAGGTTTTCTTCTCTGTGAAATAGCAATAATTTCTTGTGTTAAATAAGATATAATATGTAATAAGTATGGTACCTGACTCATAGAGGGTGCTCAGTAAATAGTATCATCGTTATTTTCTAAGCAAACAAAAAACATGTAAATCGTATCATAGTGAGTGCTACAAAGAAGAGAATCATGTGCTCTGGGAGCATCAGGAAGGGATTTGACCTGTCAGGCAAGTCAGGAAAGATTGCTGAAGGACAAGCAGGAGTTTGTTGACAAAGGCTGTTCCAAATGGAGGAACAGCAGGCTTCAAGGGCCATGTGGCAGGAAGGACTGGGTCCATTGGAGGAACGGAAAGACCAGTGGTGCAGTAAGGGGAGCAGGGGCGGGGGCAAACTTGGCCAAGAAGATTTTGTCCTTTATTCTAAGGTCAATGGGAAGCCACTCAAAGGTGTGAAATAAAGGAATGGTGTCAGATTTGTGTGTTTCAAGACCACACTGGCTATAAGGTGAAAACAAACCAGGGAGGACCAGGAACAGAACCTGGGAGACTACTGCAGTGGTCCAGGCAAAAAGGAGACAGAATTTAGGAATTTAAGGGAAATTTGGGAAGCAAAGTCAACAAAGCTTGGTGATAGACTGGACCTGAGAGGTGAGAATAAGGGAAAAGGGGTGTCAAGGATGATCCCCAGGTTTCTGGATTGTGCATCTGAACTGCCGTTCACTGAGTCAGAGAAGCATGGGGAAGCAGCGGGTTTGAACATGCTGAGACTGAAATTCAAATGAACTCTTAAGTGGTTGCATAGGTCTAGAGCTTAAGAGCTCTGAGTGCAGAGATTTGGGAGTTCTTGCTTTGCTGCTGTGGCTTCTTTTGCTCACCATTCTGGGTTCTAGCCACTAAACTCCTGTCCTGTCAGTGCTTGTCTTAAATTGTGGGTCAATGGTCTGACTTATGTAGGTTCGAGCAGGACTCAGATCTATGACCCAGGGTCTTTATTTCCCACTAACTGCCATCAAAATGGGTCTGCCTTTTCTAATACTTGCAACTGATTTTTTTTTCTTTCCAGCCAAATTTGAACTCTTTGCTAAATGTTCTCTTGGTGGTTTTGGCTCATCCTTCCAAGCCTCCGAGATGATCTAGTAGGCTTTTGGTTCTGGTTCCCAAACAATTCACACCTATTGGGTTATTATTGGCACAGCAGACCAGGCTAATCAAGAAGTTTTCCACCTAGGACATACAGACCCTGGGGTGCAGGGAGGAAGTTCCTAGAACTTGCGCAAGAAAAAAAAAACTACACCTCTTTTCAGTAACCCCTAAGTGAAATTTAGCATTTCCTCCAAGTAGGAACATGAGCAAAATCCCCAGTACTGTTGGCAGTACCTGTGACTTCTCACTAATAGACATCACAGTTATTTCATATCCTACTACAGTTATAGAAATCTCAGAACATTGTTGCTCACTATTTGAAAAATGTCAATAATTATTGCACCTGCTGCTAGGTTTTGTTATTATACATATTTAAAAGAAGCACATTTGTTACTGTATCATTTTAAAAAACATTTTGCTAAACCTTCTCAATTGATTTCTTTGATTACATATGTAATAACTTTTTAATGGGCTTTAAAGCATAATTCTGAGGAGGAATCAACAGACCTCTCCAGACTGCCAGAGGGGTCCATAGGTCAGACAGTGTTAAGCTCCCCCAGGCCTCCTGCAGGGTTCCCCACAGGCAGTGGCCTGACTTGTCCAGAAACAGAACACTCTGCTAGACAAAACACGTAGTAGGAAATGGAATGGGGAGAAGAAGGAAAAAAGAAGGGAAGAAAGAAAAGAAATGGGCTAGGGAGGGTGCAGGAGGCAGATTTCACCAAAACCCAAAGAAATCCACTCACGGCTGTGGAAAACTCAACCTTTATTATTACCTGCCTAGTGCAGGGGATTAAAATAGCATTGAGCTAGATCCATATATTAGTGTAAAAATCTGTGTCTCTCCCCCCAAAAAAATGTACAAACCCCAAGTGATTATAGAAAAACCAGTGTGGCAGCTATGATAGAGATTTCCAACCCCAGGGCCACAGGCTGTTGCTCTGTCTTTCCCCCTAATCCCAATACTTATTCCACATAAACATACAGGCTTAGAGAAGTTCTAGCTACAACACGGCAGGTGGGAAGTGGGGAGGCTGGGGGGTGGGGGGCAGGGATCACCCCCAGGTCCAGTGTTTTCAGAGGATGAAGTAGAGAGAGGCCAAAGCTGAGGGCAGTTCCAGGAGGAGGCACAAGGGAACCCCTTTCTCCCATTCTTGTCCTCCTCACTCCCCAAATTCTCAGCCAGTGGGGTCCAGTGTGTGACGGAGACAGAGAGGCTGGGTGGGGGGTGGGGGTGGCCACAGCCTTTTCTCCAGGAACCAGTGTTGTCCAGTGGGGCCCAGGTGCTCCTGTGGGCCAGGTCCAGTGTCTGCCCTATATTTTCCCTTCCCCTCCCCCAAGGGATGGCTAGAGGAGGTCAGAGAGGATCCCATCCACAGGGCCAGCTGGGTGGGCGGCAGGGACTTCTAGGAAAGAAGCAGGAAGTGGGCATGAGAGCATGTCCGGGGAAGGGAGGGCGTCGGCTCCCTGGCAGGCCCAGCCCACCTGCAGCCACACTGCCTCTCCCAGAGGTGAAGGGCGGTCGGGAGGGGAATGGAGTGGAGGTGCTGTTAGGTCCTCTTGTCTAGTGCCGCTGGCCTCCCCTGAATCCTCCCTGCGGGAGGGACAGCTGGGTGTTGGGATTCACACTGTGTTGAGCGCATCTTCTGCCAGGAACCGATGCAGCTGGGAAAAGGGTGGTCGCTGCTCAGGCTCCCGGCTCCAGCACCGAAGCATCAGCTCATACAGGCCCAGGGGGCAGGCTGGGGGCCGGGACAGGTACACCTACATTGTAGCAGTGTGGATGAAAGGCAGGGAGCAAATATTCTTTAGTTCCCAAGATGACAGGCTCTGGCCCTCCCGGACCCCCGGCCTCATCTTCCCCCTTCTCTGCTCTGACCTGCCGGCCCTGATCCCGGAAGAACTCCCCCGCGTTCTCGATCACTTGCTCATCCGTGAGCTGCCCAAAGGGCTGGGCCCTGCAGAGCATCAGCACCTCCCACAGGGTCACCCCAAAGGCCCACACGTCACTTGCGGTCGTGAACTTCCCCTGGTGCATGGATAAGGCAACAGAGACAGAGAAAGGCATCAGGCAACAGAGACCCCCCCGCTCCCCTACCCAGCATCACCCACCTCCCGCCTTCCTCCCAGCCACGGCACTCCACTCTCCTTAGCTGGCCCTCTCCCACTAAGCCTGCTGCTCTTCTCTGGCTCTAGTCCTCACCGCTTCCCGTTTCTACCCATCCTTCCCCCATTTTCTGGTCCTGACTCCCAACTCATTGCCTTCTGTTTCTAGCCTCCTTATCTCTCTTGCTCTCTGCTGCCCTCACTCCATCTCTCACACTCGCTCTTGTAAGACCCTTTCCCATCACACCATACCTCCCTGCTTTCTCCAGTCCCTTGAGCTCCCGTATAGAGCATTGGTCCAAACCTTCACTTTAGAGATGAGGAAATGCAGTCCAGGGAAGGCAAGTGACTGAATGAGATCCCAGAGCTTTGAGTGGCAGCCAGTGTTCCCCTAACCTCCCCTCCCTGCCTGCCTGTGGCAGGGCCTCTCACCATGAGGATACACTCCCAGGCCATCCACCGGATGGGCAGCACCGCCCGGCCCTGCACGCGGTAATAATCCCCAGCATAGAGGTTCCGGCTCATGCCAAAGTCGGCAATTTTGATGGTGAAATTTTCCCCGACCAGGCAGTTCCTTGTGGCCAGGTCCCGATGCACAAAGTTAAGTGTGGCCAGATAGCGCATGCCCGAGGCGATCTGGGCCGCCACATGCAGCAGCATGGGATAGCTGAGTATGGGAGCAACAACAGAAGGTCACTGGGGCAGCCCTAGACTCGTCCCCACCTCACAGATTCCTGGGAGATGAAGGCAAGCCCTCTCCCCAGGACGAGGTTACCCCTCCTCCTGGTGTGAAAATGGAAAGCCCAAGTTGGGGCCAGTGGGTAAGTGCCCACTCAACCTTTCTTCAGCTCATCTAACCCCAGAGAGCTGCTGCTTTGTTATGCTTTGCACCGTGGACTCAGGGGCAGCAAGGTGAGAGGGCACAGGGAAGTCTCGACATGTCCAAGTCCTCTCACCACCCTGACTGTTGTCACCTCGGGCTTCCTTCCCCTGGAGTTCTAGATGAACATGGCCACTTGTGGCTCATCCCAGCCCCCCTCCTGGGGCCTCTTCCTGCCTGCCCACCCCGTGGTCCCCCTTCCCTCCTTGGGTACCTGATGGTGGGCCCCTGGGCTGCCTCCCCATCCCCGGCCCCCTCCGCCGCCTTGTCCTCTAGCTGGTGGGCACTGAGGAACTGGTTGAGGTCGCCATTCTCCATGTAATCCGTAATCATGCAGAGAGGGTCATCCTGCACACACACGCCCAGGAGCCGGATGATGTTTGGGTCCTTTAGCCTCGACATGATCTTCACCTCTTTCAGGAAGTCATTCCTGGAGAAACAGGGAAGAGGTGGCGGGATGCTGAGCGGCGGACGTGCGGCTTCCCTCCTGCCCCTGAGGTCCAGCACCCACCCCCGTGTGCACACAGACTCACTAGTCCCCAGACACTCCCCCTCTGTTGGTTTCCATCATGTGTCTCTCTAGATCGCTCCCCGCTCTTTACAGCCTCCCCTCCCTTCTTCCAGACACCACCCTGGTCCTCACCTGGCATTCTTGGTGGCATCTGGCCGTAGAATCTTGACAGCTACCAGCAAGGGCTGTCCCTTGCGCACACTGAGAGGGAAATCAAGACTGACCAGATCTTGAGGGCTCTCTACCTCACACAGATGCACCTAGAGAAAGAAGGTGATTTGCTAGGGGGTGACAAGGTTCACTGTGGTGACAGGGTGAGTTGGAATAACAGTCACAGATGACAGGTTCCTGCCCAAGAGGGATGTGTGGGCATGGCATCAGAGCCCCAGGTAGAGATAGACACTACTGACAGCCAGGCGGGAATCCTACTTACCTCCCCAAACTGGCCCTCGCCAAGCTTCTCCTTAAAACGGAGCCTCGACCGAGGGAAATCCACTCTGGGGGGACCATCCCCAGCTGCCCCTGGGGGCAGTGCAGGCACAGCATAGGTGTTGCCCCCCGTGACACCCTGCAGGGTGACAATGTCAGCCTCGGCATAATGGGGGACGCTGTTCTGGGGAGGTGGGGGCAGAAGTGGGGCGCCCGGCTTCTCAGGCTCCATATAGTCCCCACTGTAGGCTAGAGGGGTGAGGGGGAAAGAAGACAGGACAAGGCATCAGGAACAGCCCCTGAGAGACACAGTTCTCCACACCCCTGCCTCCCAGAGGCCCCCGTCTCCCAGGTGGGCAAGAAGCCGGGTCTACCTTCCATCCTCTTGGTTTTCCGCCCAGCAGCCTCAAACAGAGGAGGCGCTGCCGTGGGGCAAGAGTGATCATTACAGAGCTTTCATGGAGCCAGAGCTTTGCACATGGCTGATGTCATAAAGTCTTATTCTCTAAGGACCCAAGCACAGTCCAAGACCATGAAGAAAGTCTCGGCTGGAAGTGGAATTCCTCAACTCTCCATCAGAAGAAGGATGGTCCTAGCCATCCTCTGTTTCCAAACCCTTGTCCAGCCCCTCCCATTTACACAGCTCTTCTGCCCACACCCCCCGCCATGGTTATTACCCAAATGCCCCCTGACCCAACACACCAAGCTCCAAGACAGGCAGAGACAGGAGCACACAGAGCAGAGAAGGGGAGGAGAACAGTTCCTCACAGCCTGCACAACAAGGAGTCTACAGACAGGAGAGGAAGCAGAGCTGTCCCCTCAGCCCTGGGGACGGGGCGACAATAAGAAGGCAACATGGAGGAGAGGAGGAGCAGACAGGAAGGGCAGGGGCATGAGCGGAGAGAACACACATGGGGGAGAGGCCCTCCCTGCAGCTCTAGAGAGAGGGGTGAGTGAAGAGAGGGTTACAGAAGAGCCTGGAGCCACCACAGCAACCTCCTCGCTGGCTCTGGAGAGCTAAAGAGATGCGGTGGGACAGGAGGAGGGGGGACAGAGCCGAGAACCAGGGTGCTTTCTCCTCCGCAGCTCAAGGGGGAGGCCTTAAAAAGGAGCAAGCGGCAGCAGAGGAGAGCTAAGGGCACAAGAGCTTCCTCAGGAGCTCAGGAGAGCAAAAGAGGCCACAGTAGGGAGAGGAGGGAGTGCAAGGTATGAGGGCTTTCCCTGCCCCGGTGTGGGGAGTCTGGCAGAGCCTAGGGCAGAGGGGCTTACCCTGGGTGTTGGTGGGTTTGGCCCAGGCGGGTGTGGGGGGGCCCGGGCCTCGAGGGGGGCGGGCGTAAGTGGCCAGAAGGAGACGGTAGGCTGGATTGGAGAGCAGCAACGCTGTCGGGAGAAGGAGGAGGGGAAACACGGGGAAGGGATGAGACTTAAAGGCTAGACAGACAGGGAGACACAGAACAGGGCAAGACTGGAGCTGATGAGAATGGATGTACTAACAGAAGGGATAAAACAAGGATCTGGAAAGTGCTGAATAACCGGATAGGCAGGTGATGGTGGATTATGAATGGTTGGATGGCTGGATGGATAAATGGAAAATGGATGGATGGATGGACAAATGGATAGATACAGATGGATGGATAATGAATGTGTGGATAGATGATGGAGGGGAAAACACATGATGGGTGGACAAATGGATGAGTATAGATGAATGATGAATGGATATATATGTACATAAGAAAATGGACAGATGGATGGAGTGAACACGGTGAGTCTAGGAGAAAGGAGATGAGCCAGGAAGACACAATGAGAGGGCACAACAGAGAAGAGAGAGGGATGTGTGTGGGACACAGAAACAGGATGAGCCCACTGGGGATTGTGATGGGATGACATGATTATGTGGGAAATTCCTGAGATTTTATGGTGGAGACATGGAGTAATATAGAGCACCCCGACCAGAGACACAGAAATAAGAACATGAGGAAGACAGGCAAAGAAAGGCAGGGGAAAGGAGAGGGGAAAGGATACACTAAGACAGGCAGAGGAAGGAGGTGGTGGGACTGGAACATGGCGGGTCTTACCAGAGCTGTTGGGGACACTGGGAGCAGAGTGGGGTGGATTCCCACGCGGCCGAGGCTCCTGGTAAGGGGGTGGCTCTCGAGAGCCTGGGCGGTTGTTGATGAGGATGGTGTCCCCAGGGACAGAGAGATGAACCGTCAGCTCCTCTTCCAATACCCGACGCTCGGCCTTGTTGTGGAGAATGGGAAACGCGATGTAAGCTACTGCTTAGCACACACCTCCCAGCTCTTTGTTAACTGCTGTACCTGTGTCCCCTCCTTCAGTCCTCATAACTGTCCTAGAGTTGCATCTACTTTTAACTCTATCTCAGAGGTAAAGGAGCACAGGCTCTAGAGCATTGAAGTGAGTTCCCTGATGTCTCACAAGGGGATTCCAACCCAGATCCTACCAGTCTATATGACTATCAACTTGAAGGCAGTAGTCCACCACCACTGGACTCCTGCCTGAAAGATGTGGGCTTGGGCTCTGCCGGACTTCTCCCACTTGCTCCTCTAGCTCCACTTGCTACTTTTTCCCACCTGGCTTTGGCCCCAAAAGTTTGACTGACGTGGACTGCCTCATGGGCTGGCTCTGGGTTGGCCAGACAGGACCCCCAGCAGGAGTTGGGAGGGCAGGCAGGAAGTGAGGTCAAGGTATTTATTCTCACAGCCCCACCCTGAGGGATGGATGGACTCAGGTGAGCTGCATCCCTGAACCAGAGTCCACTGCCCCTCCCAGGCCCTCTTCACATACTTAGCTCCTCCTGGGTTCCGGTACCTGCCTTTCACCATGCAGGCCAGGGATGGTAGCAGCTCTGTGGTGACCAGGGCTGTAGAACCGCACTCCTCAAGATTTCCATACACCCTGCCCACACCTTTGTACACAGTCTCTTTACTGAGCCCCCCTTCTAATTATTCCCATCGGACTGTGCTCTGTGGCCCCTTATGGACCCTAACTAACGCAGGAGTCCTCACACAGGCGGGCCTCGCTCTCCATACCCACATCCTGCCCAGCCCTCCCCAAGCTGCCCCATCCCCAGCAGCCCCAGGGTCCCCACCCCACACCACGCACCTTGCTGAGGAGCCTGCGCCAGTGCAGCCGCCACAGCATGAGGGCGATGATGAGCAGCAGCAGCAGGATGATGGCCACGAGGCAGCCGATGAGGATGGCAGTTGGGCTTCCCTCAGCCTTGGCCACGGGCTGCTGGCCCCTGGGCTCGAGCTCTGGCAGAGGCAGAAGGGTCAGGACCACAGGAGGCTTCCCACGTAGCCATGGGGGCCAGGGAGGACTGGGGGTGCAGGACCCACCCAGCCAGAAGGGGCCCTCGGGCGCCTCACCCAAGCTGCTGAAGTTGGTGGGAGGTGGGCCAGGTGGCCACCAGGGGGCTGGTGGGTAGGTGCCCCCCAGAGCCAGGGAGGAGTCATTCACAACATCTGAGGAGAAGGAAGAAAAAAGAGAAGAGGGAGTCACATAGGAAGAGACAACCAAAGGGATACACATACATGGGACCAAGGGAATTCTATTATTCTCGGTGAGGAGAATTCTAGGAGCAGGGCTGATACTCAGTATATGTCCCAACCAGCCAGAATGGGTGGTGGAAACAGGATCCTGGAAGGTCCTGGTGGGTTGTGGCTATGGTGGATGTTTACCTTTTAGTTGCTGGATCATAGGGAGAAGCAGGACCCCTGGGGAGAGCCCAGGGTGGGGACTCTGGGTTTCAGGAGGCTTAGAGAAGAGACTGTTTCTCAACCAGCATGAAATATTTCAGTATTTTAACAACCTCACTGTCATTCTGCTCAATGTCAGTCACGAGTGACAGGCTCATAAAGGAAAGACCGAGATGGGTGGGCAAGAGGGAAGGGTTCAGGTTATCTGGGGCACCCCTGCTTGGAAAGTCTCCTGAGTGACGGACAGGAGTGGATATTTGGGGGCACTACGGGTTGGTAGTCCCGGAGGCTGGGAACAGGGCAGAGACCAGGGGCTTACCAGAGATGAAGGAGATTTCACTGAAGAGTAACCACGGCCCAGCAAAGAGGAAGCGGCACTGAAGAAAGCGGCCCACACGGCCGCCCAGGGGCACCGACACAGCCCGGGCTCTGGGGTCCCCCAGGCTGCCCCCTAGGGCGTGGCGCACAGGCTCCCCCTCCCAGGCCATGGCAGGGCCCCGCTTGAAGCGACACTCCACCCCACCAGGCAGGCGAGCTCCCAAGGTGTGCATGTTGTTACAGTGGACCTGGAGGGGAAGGAGGAGGGACACGAGGTCAAGGCCAGGAGAGTCCAGGCAGCAGCCCAGGGCACCCACCCGGGTCTCAGAGCCCTCCCTGGGAGCTGGACGCACTAACCTGCATGGCCTGGAAGGCCCTCAGTCGGTCAAACTCAAACTCCATCTCCACATAGCCGCTGGGGAAGCTGTGATTGCTCCATCCCACATAGTCATAGCCTGGCCAGACCCGCAGCTCCTGGCTCTTCCTAAAGTCATCTAGCCCCACCACACCATCTGCCAGCTGGCCTAGACCTCCATACTGCAGCCTGGAGAGGAGGGAGTAGAGGAAGAGGAGGTTGGAAGAGAAGCAAGTGTCACCTATCTGGGTGCTCTACAACCCTGTGCCAGTGGCCTGGCTGGCAACCCCACTCCCA
Organism: Sus scrofa; assembly: GCF_054392235.1. NCBI lineage: Eukaryota > Metazoa > Chordata > Mammalia > Artiodactyla > Suidae > Sus > Sus scrofa. Next base: position 27,594,846 of record NC_139389.1, on the reverse strand, counting down.
GCCCAACCTCACGCAGCTCCGTTTCCCCCACCCAGGACCGTCCAGGGCACCTTGCAGTCACATGCTGCGCAAAGGCACTGCCTCCAAGGGGCACCACTCAACCTATGACGTGCGTGTTTATTGTGACAATTTCCAACAGATAAAAGTGTCTTAGCAGAGGCATGCCTTTTTCTAATTTGCACCAAGTGTCATATGAGATAGTGGTCGCCTTGCTGCCCCTCAATCCTGGTCCTGTCCTTTGAGGCCCCACCTAAGCCATCCCTCTCCACAGTTCTTCCCTCTCACTGCACAGATTACTAACCAATACCCCCGACTCCGTCCACCCTCCCATCCCAGGCTCCGTGTCCTGTGGGGCCCCTTCTTTCACCCGCCAACGGTGTGCGTGGTGTGTCCATCATAGGTGGAGTCGTTGAGGTGCACGGCCTCAGATAAGTACATCGTCTGCCCCACAGGGGCCGTGTAAGACAGGAGTCCATCTGGGGCAGGGGAAGGAGGGGTGTTAGGGGCACGGAGCCTCCATCCCCCACCCCTGCATTGGGCCTGAATGGCTTTCAGGCCCCTTTCTCATATCCCTCCGTAGGCTGCTGGCACAGAGGAGGCAAGTCCCCTTGTTACTCAGAGTGATAGCTTCCCAACAGGAGAAGGAGGATCCTGAACGCCCCTCCCTGCTGTCCCCACTTCCCAGTCCCCAGGACAGGAAGGGATCCTCAGGGGTCTGAACAACTCACCCTTCCAGAGGCAGCCATAGAGCTCCACCCGCAGACAGACGCTCATGACTCGGTCCGCCCGGGGATAGAAGCGAACCATTCGGGCCACCATGGGGGGTCCAAGGTCCTTCAGCACCACTCCCCCAGGATCCTCATTACCTAAGATCACCTGTGGAGCAGGATGCAGGAAGTGGATGGGTGGAGGGGGCTCCGAATAGGATCTAACTTCCCAGCCCCTAGCTGCTCCCTAGGCCACAAAGAGATGCAGGAAAGGTGGCACTGAGTACCCAGGGCTGTGCGATACAGTCAGGCATTTGTATGCCAAAGGGCTGCAGCGAAGCCCTCTGACTCCTCTCTCAGCCTGATGGCCTGTCCTGACCTCCAGCATTAGCTCTCCTACCCCTTGCCTGGCTCCACCCACTTGTCTCTAAGCTATTCATTCCCCTGTTCCCAGATTCGATTCTGCCCAGTCCCTCTAGGCTCTGCACCTCTGCTCTGGGTTCCCCTCTTCCTTCACCCTGATCCCTCTGTTCACTCAGCAGATGCTGGCTGAGCGCCCACTCTGCCCAGGCAGGCACATTTTCGGTGGTGAGCATCAGTCCCTCCAGTGGGACTGAGAGTCCAGTAGGAGAAACAAGAGGCAGCATGTGGGGCCAGAGCAGCGGGAAGTGGGGAGTCAGAAAAGGTTTCCTGAGGAGGTGACATCTTGGGGGAGAATTGAATGGAGAGAGGAAGCGCCTGTGGACAGCTAGAGGAGGAGCTTTCCAGGCACCAAGAACAGCAAGTGAAAGTGTCTGGAGCCCTAGCTTATTCCAGGAACAGTGAGAAAAGCAGCATGGCTCCGGTTAGAGTGAGAGGAGTAAGGGAAGTGGACAGGAGCCAACACAAGCTAAGCCTCTGTACTGAGGAAGGAGCTCAGCTTTTGTTCTGGCAGCAAGGAAAGCCAGCAGAGGGCTGTGAGCCAGGTGTGAGGCATCAGATTTGCATTTTCTCCAGTACCCTGGATATAGCCTCCAGGTGGAGATTTAACTTCAGGAGAGAAAGAAGCTAGGGAGTTCCCATTGTGGCTCAGTGGTAACGAACCCGACTAGGATCCATGAAGATGCAGGTTCGATCCTTGGCCTCGCTCAGTGGGTTAAGAATCCAGCGTTGCCGTGAGCTGTGGTGTAGGTCGCAGATATGGCTTGGATCTCGTGTTGCTGTGGCTATGGTGTAGGCTGGCAGCTACAGCTCCAATTCATCCCCTAGCCTGGGAAGTTCCATATGCTGTGGGTTTGGCCCTAAAAAGGCCAAAAAAAAAAAAAAAAAAAAAAAAAAGAAAGAAAGAAAGAAACTGGGAGAACAGTTTGGTGACTGCTGCACTGATCTAAGCTGGTAGGGGCCCAGCCTAGGGCCATAGAGGTGGAAGTGGTAAGAAGGGGTTGGATTCAGGAAACATCATGGAGCTAGAACAGCCTGGCCTTGCTAAATTACGCTAAATAATGCTTTGGAAGTAGAAGGTGAGAGAAAAAAAGGAATCAAGGATATCATCTTAGCTTTGGCCTAAGCAACTGGACATACGGCAGTACCACTTGCTGGGGAATGCTGGGGGAGGAACAGGTTTAGGGTGGGAATGGGACTCAAGTTCAGCTTGAGAAGTTTATGGAAGTTTGAGATGCCCATTAGACATCTAGGTGGAGAGTGGTCAGGTCTGCAACACTAGCTGGAGCTCAGGGGGGTGCCTGGGCTGGAGAGGGGAGACATTACAAGTCATCAGTGCATAGGCAGTACAGCTGGAGGGGAGAGCAGAGCCAGCCTTCCCTGGGCGCTGCCCCTGCCAGCCTTACCTCCTGGCCCCAGCGGTCCCTCCAGTCCATCCAGCGGAGGCCGTCTCGGGAATAACGCAGCCGGTAGCTGGGGGAGAATTCCTTGCCCAGGCCCCCCGCGTGCCTCCCCTGGGTGCCCACCAGCGCCACCAGGTGCAGCCGCCGCAAGTCCACCTGCAGGTATTCCTCCTCCTTGGGAAACACTGGCCCTGCAGGGCACCATGCCCCATCTCCGTCACTGCTTTCCAGCCTGGGAGGAGGCAGGAGGTCACAGGGAACACCTGGCCTGAGGTCTGCCTCAGTCTCCAGTATTTAAAGTCCCTTGCCCCCGCCCAGTACTGTGGGGGTTTTATTGGCATTGGCCCTCTCATAAGCCTCTTGGCTTGGGCAGAGAGTTGGAAGGGTGAGTGGAGGCCCCAGGTGCTCCCTCTGGGGCAGCCCCAGGTATGCCAGATACCTGCTGTGGCGAGCCGCAGTGGAGTCTGACCAGGAGCTGGAGGCAGAGATGTCACCATCTGGGATGGTCCGGTCCTGCATGCCCAAGGCATAGCGGCACTTGGCTGGGTGAACACAGGCATACAGAGGGTCATGGCTCCCGACTCGGTCTCCCAAGCCCCATCCCTCAGGGACCCAAGAGCCAGTCTCCTCACCAGGGTCAAAATGTCCCTTCATGTCAGCATCTCCCGTTGCCACCAAGAGCAGCAGCAGTAGCAGTAGAGATGAGAGGGCCCTTGGCCCCATAGCTCCTATTCCCTCGGGCCTAAGGGGGTGGGGGCAGCATCTCTGCAGGGAACATAAGGGGTATTGGGGGGGGAGTAAGTTAAAGGGCAATCAGGGAAACTGAGTCACAGCCAACAAGAGACAAATAGAATGGGCTGCTTTGGGATAATTGCAGTGAAATGACAACTGATAACAGTAGCAGCTATATTTTTAGACTGTTTCCCATGTGCCAAAGACTGAGCTGAACTCTGGTCCCCTCCCCACCTAGGAACTTAATTCTAAGAGAAGTGGGGGAACCCAGCACCTTCCAATCTCAATGTTCTCTATAGCCCTTCTGGTTCCTGACCCAGTAGCCTCAGTAACATCTGGGCACTTGGGAGAAATGCAGAATCTCAGGTCCCACCCTGGACCTGCTGAATCAGAATCTGCATTTTAACACAATCTCCAGGTTATCTGTGCCTATTAAAGCTTGAGAATCCTCACTCTTCTTCACTGGTGCCCAGGCAGCTTGCCGCCCCTCCCTGCCCCACCTCCCCGCAAAACCATTCCAACGACTAGTTTTTTTTTTTTTTTCTTTTTTTGCTATTTCTTTGGGCCACTCCCGCGGCATATGGAGGTTCCCAGGCTAGGGGTCTAATCGGAGCTGTAGCCACCGGCCTACGCCAGAGCCACAGCAACGCGGGATCCGAGCCGCGTCTGCAACCTACACCACAGCTCACAGCAACGCCAGATCGTTAACCCACTGAGCAAGGCCAGTGATCGAACCCGCAACCTCATGGTTCCTAGTCGGATTCGTTAACCACTGCACCACGACGGGAACTCCCAACGACTAGTTCTTATGAACCTAGGTATCTACCCTCCCCAGCCTCAGGAAAAGCAGTCCTGACCAGTCCTCTTCCCAACAGAGGTCTTCACTGAGTCCTCCAGGCCCTGGAATCCTTGGGGACCCCTAGGGCCACCCTTCACACCCTTACCCCTTCTGTCATCAGGTCCAAAGCATCCCATCCCCTCTCCCTGCTATGCCTTCCCTTCCTAAGACCCTGCTATCCCCAGTTCCCAATTTCTGAAGAAAGAGCCCAGGGCTGAGGAAAAGGCTGAGTTGCCTTGGAGATGAGGGCGGGCCTAAAGACAGGGAAGCCAGGTCACCCCAGGAGGTAGGAGGAGTATGGGGGATACTCCCCCATCCTTTTGTCCTCCAGCTGCTCCCATAATGCTCCAGGGCAGGAATGTAAGAGGCAGCTGAGACCCCACAGCTCCAAAGCAGCAGCTGAGGGGGTTGACTGAGTTGTGGGGGGACCTGGGTATCAAAGGAGAGCTGGAACCAGAAGCATCATGCCTGGTCCCTTGGAAGTCCACGAGCAGGCACAGGGGAGCAGGCTGCCAGAGCCCCAGGCAGCCAGCCTGGGATTCCTGGGTGCTGCTCTCCACCCCCACCTCTCCCGGGAACAGCAGGGCCCTTGTTCCCCTGAGTAACCTTCATGCCTATCCCAGATGAGTCATCAGAGCCGGACAGAGCAAGAGGAGCCCGGGGCAGAGATACAAAGACAGGCAGAGGATAGAAGGCAGGGGGAGACAGGGCAAGAAACACAAAGCAAGAGGTAAACAGAGCAGGCTTCTAAGCACAGGGCACAGAGCCAAGCAGAGAAACGCACAGAGAGACGTCTGGGGCAATCTGTTTTCTGACACCAAGTTACCCCATTTCTCTCCACTGGGTCAGAAACACCAAGGACAGGCCCAGAAGACCTACTCTAACTCTGCTCCACTGCAACCAATTACAAGCCAGGGGCTGGAACACTCTGCCACAAGCCCTTAAGGGCTTCTCCTGCCCCCACTCCCCAACCCAGATGACACCCACACAGCTCTGTACACATCCCCACACTCTACACCCCACTCCCCCCCACACACACACTCAGCACTCATGGTCAGACACAAGAACTTCCAGAGCCAGTTGTAAACACTGGGGCTAGATGTAGCATTTGGGCATACACACACACACACACACACACACACACACGTTTGTGTGCACGTGCAAATACACACAACCCTGCCTCACAGGCTTTCAGAGACAGACATTCACATGTGACATGCTCTTAAATCCATTACACATAGACAGACCCCCAGCCAGGGCAAACAGGCACTCACACACACATCAGTGCCATCCATACCTCAGCATTCTTTCAAGTTCAATCCCATCACTTAGTGAATAGCTATTTTCAGACACCTGTGAACATGAAATGACAGACATGCTCCTATGATCAGAGGACAGTGTGAGACACAGACACTCAGGTCCTCAGGCACAGGATCCCGAGAGAACTGGAGCCCATCCCCTATTACTCAAGGTGACCAAGCCAAAGGGAAGACAAAAGAGTAGGGAGAGGAAGGAAACTTGGGTGGCCTAGAGTGACAATAAGAAGAGCCATCTCTCTATTTTCCCAAATGCTCAGCTGTCACCTGTCTCCACTGTACTACTAAATTCTGGACACACCTGTGTGCCCTTGGCCACAGTGAGTCTGAGCACCAGACTCTGGCTGGGATGGAGGTGCTGAAATGTCCAGCCAGCAGGGGACCTGTGAGTGAAGACTGGAGAGGAGGTGGCGGAGGAGGGACACTGACGATGGTGCTCACTGGGCAATGACAGTAACTCCTGGTGGAACCAACTGACCATCCAGCGTGGATAAGCGGCTGTCAATGGCAAATCAGGGCATCATGTCCTCTTTCTGCTGGGCTGAGGCCAGGCTGCCCCGGTGGAAACGTAACAGTTAGCAGATGCCTGCAGGGACTGGCCAGGTGGGAAGGCAGACCCGCTTCTCCAGGAGGTCAGGAGATGATTCATTGGGAACACATATGAGCACCTGTCTTCCTAGGGTTCATTTCCTCCATACCGGGTAAAGGGGGTCCTTCCTCAAGGCTAGAATACGCTTTCTCAGAGGTCAAGGGGTTCCCCTCATTTTCAGACAGTGAGCCAGAGCCTTGGGGAAGTGAATAGACACATACCGAGCGCTGGACAACCAAGTCCAGCCCGGGGAACATCCTGCCTCCCTGCCAGGCCCTCGTTTCTCGGCCACCTAGCTGCCGCCCTCGCCCCTCCGCCCCGCAGGGGTCCTCCGGCCGCTCTCCCTACCTCTCATCGCTCTTCGCGGCAGACCCCAGCGTTGGACCCCGAGTGGGGCCTCCTCGGTGGCGGCGACGGGGCGCGGGGAGGGGGAGGCGGAGGGAGCCAAGAGCCGGGAGCGGGAGGCGCCGGCGGGGCTCGGGTGTCGGGAGGCGGCTCCCGAGAGCAGCTGTCGGGGGCCTGTTCCGGGGAGAGGAGCCAGGGCTGGGGCGGCTCAGGCCCAGGCGCCGCCTCCCCTTCCCCGCTCCCCCCTCCGCCTGCTCGCCGCGCGCCCGGGCCTCTGCCCTCCCTTCCCCCTCCCGGGCCGAGATGTCCCCGCTGCTCCCACGCCCAGCACCGCCCTCCGGGGCCCTGCGCTCCTCTCCGCCCCGCCCCGCCCACCCCGCATTCCCCCGCGCGCCCGGGACTCCCCCAGGTAACCGCGCTGCGTGCCCATCCCCCTCCACTCATCCGCAGCCCACTCCCAGGATACCCACAAAGAAGAACTGGAGAAGCTGGGGCCCCAGGGACAAGCTGCGGACCCAGACCGCTCCCGGCCTCCCACACTCTCTGGCCCCATGAGGGGATGGCCCCCCTCCCTACTCCCGTTTTTTTCTGGGCTCAGTTCCTGGAGAGGGAGGTGAAGGGGAGCAGCCCCAGGGCACAGGGAAGCAGCAGGTTCCCACAGGCCTGGTGCCCGGTCCAGCAGCAGGAGTTTGAATGGGGGAAGGGAACAGGCCTCACCTGTCCAATCAGGCCTCCTAGACCCACTCTTTATACACCGACTACCAAGCAAAATTTGCTTCTCTGGGGCACCCTCTGAGTCTCTGGTCCCCTACACTCCAACCCAGCCTAAGGGCCAGCCCCCTCTCTCCCAGCCTCTTCCTCTCCACTTGCACCCTCCAGTTGCTCCTCATAACTCCACAAAGCCCTCCCCAGCCCTCTCAAGGACCCTGGGGTCCAGACTCTCGGCCCCGGGGTTCTGTTGTGCTCCCTGCTGGAAGCCCAGGAGTCCTCCTCGTGGCTGGCCTCCCCTAGGCCCAGCTTGGCCCTGGTGGGGTCGAAGGGTCGACTGCTGGCAAGGATAGGCTTGGACAAGGTGAGTGGTAGGGAGGAGGAGGAGGATAGAGAGGCAAAGAGAAAATCACACACAGCCAAAAAGGAACCATACCGGAGACTCAGAGAAGATGGATGCAGAGACTGAGTAATGAAATCCAGCGGGAGATTGCAAGTCAAGCCGGGAGCTGCTGGGTGAGGTGAGCAGGACAGAAGAGCTGTGGTAGGAGGTATTCCACCCCACTCAGCCCTTCCTGGGCCCCACCACCTCTCTCCACACCCCACACCTGCCAGTCACCTACAGGGTAAGGTCTCACCCCACTGCAGATCTCTGCCCCCTTGCACCTCACAGCAGATAGATAAAAACTCACCCTACGTGCAGTCCCAGACAACAGTCCCAAGAAAAAACACGAAGTCCCAGACTAGTACACAAAAGCACTACCAGGAAGAGGCTGGCCCTTGGGAGAGGCCAAGGCACGTATGGGCACGAACTCCAACCCGCGGGTCAACACACAAACCCTAGGGCCCCATAACTGCTAAGGGGCTCACTAACAGCCCCGGGGCCATTCTGAGAATTGCCTCTTCCCATCGTTCCCTCCTACCAAACCCCCAGGGTTCCCCGCTGCACCTACCCCACCGGAGACAATCGCTGGGAAATCTGGGCCCGAAGAGGCAGGGCCCGGGGCGGAGCCAGGATGGGGGTGGGGCCAAGGTTTCCCAAGTAACCTCACCTGGGCGGACTCTCCGCCCCTCCTTCTAGGGGCTGTCCTCCGGGGGAGCTCCAGGCAGGCGGCCCGGCTGAGCTGCAGCCTGACCCCTCAGGGAAGCGGCAGTAGCCGCAGCCCCTCACACCCCAGTGGGACATACCACACCCCGGGCCCACGCTGACCCCGTCCAGGTGGCATGGCGGTGCCAGACAGAGGGGTCCACTGTGGAGAATAGAGGAAACCATAGAATCCTGAAACCTTTGCTCCCTCTTCTCCCCCAGGAGAAATTCCTAGTCGGTGATGCCCACCTCTTCCAAGCCTAGAGCTGGAGGAGTGTGAGGGATGCAGGGCTGGGGCCCAACGGAATCAAGTGACAGCAGAAAGGGGCTGGAGCCGGCTGGAATGTGAGGCTCGGAGCCGAGACTCTCAGGGGCCAGAGAGGGAAATACCAGCCGTCCAGAGTCCCCCAGAGTAGCACCAAAGATGGAGTGTATCCATCAACCCACCCATCCATGGCCCCCAGAGCCCATCCCACATCTCCTGAATCCCTCACAACTCCAGAAGCCTCCCCGTCCTCCTGAGCCCCCAAAGGACCCTCTACCTTTCCCACCGTCCAAGTCCTCCCATTCTGGGCTTCCCTCCTCTTCAAGCCAATGGCCTCCTGCTGCCCAGGAAGGAGAGGAGGAGGAACAGATGAAAAAATGTGAGGAGAGGCACATTGAGGAGAGCAGTATCAGGCCTGCGACCACTCGGCCACTACGGGGAAGCCCAGTGGGACCAGTGAGAGACGATGAGCCAGAAGGGCCCCCACACAAGCTGCACTCCCCTTCCTGTGAGATACAGCTGCCTCTGGGGCAAGCAGGCTGGGTCAGCAGCTGGGGAGAGTGGGAATCCACTTGGGGGGGGGTGGTAAAGGGTGGACAAGGCGGTGGGTAGGAGTCAGGCCTGATACCACCAAGTCCACGTGGAAAACTGAGGCCCAGGAGTGGGAGGAGGAGTAAGAGATGGTGCAGCACAGGAAGAAAGGTGAGACTGAGCTCAGCTATGGGCAGCCTGGGGCTGGAGGGAGATAGGCCTGTGGTTGTGGAACTTAGGTGGGACAAAAACTGCAGCTGAGGCGGAGGGGAACTGGGGACCAGAGAGGAAAGGGAGGATGGAGACAGAGGGGCGCACAGCAAAAGGTTGGTGCCCTGCGGTGTGGGGAGAAGGGCTGGGGGAGTGAGTGAGCTGCAGTGGAGACAGGAAAAGGGTGGGGGGGACACATGCCAAGGGGACAAAGGAGAGAAGGGGTTGGAATGAAACCCAGAGGAAGACAGGGGCACAGGGATTGAAACGAAGGGCCTGGGGAGAAGAGAAGGGAAGGGGCAACTGAGGGACAGACGGGTGGGTGGGGGGACAGAGGCCCCACTTCCAAAGACTGAAGCAGACCTGCTTCTGGATGGCAGGGCACAGAGGCCCCAGAGCTCCCCTTGGGAACATCCTAGCCTGCACCTCCTCTGCCACACCTCAGCGCCTTCTCTACTCCCCATCCTTCCTTTCCTCTCCTTGGCGGCAGCCCATCCACGCTCCTCTCCTCCCACCACACCTCCAGCCTGGACCACCTGGTCCCTCCCCGTGAGGGGAGGGCCCAACTCCAGTCCCAACTCCTGCCCTCCCCATTCAGCTCCGACTTCCTCCCTCTCACCTCCAGCTTAGGGTTCTCCTGGGTCCCAGTCACCCCAGTCTCAGGCCTTTGGGGTTCCAGCTCTGGGGCCGCCAAGGCTGCCTGGCTTTGTCCGCCCATCGAGGGCCCCGGAGCAGCTGCCTGGGCCAGCTGCGGCTGGCTTCCACGACGTGACCATGGCAACCCAGCCCGCTCCCCAGGCCGAGCCTCCCGGCCCCCGCAGAGAGGGAGGGAGCAGCCAGGCCGGGGAGAAAGGGAGGGAAGGCAGAGGACTGAACCACGGGTAGACCACAGACAAAGACCCCAGACAAAGGGAGATGAAGGGAGGGAGCGAGGGAGAAAGCGGCAGCGGCTGGTGATGGCTGAGAGCCGAGGCAGCAGGCATTTGGTCCTGTTGAGGGGAGGATTCAGGCAGGAGGGACAGACACAAGGTGGGAGAGGAAGTTAACAGTGGTCCTTTGGAGGCCCCCTTCCTGAATCCCCAGCAATTCACTTCCTCCTCCAGGGTTTGCACTCTGGGAGGACTAGAATTCCAGCGTCCCACTTGGCTGCCCTCAGAGTATTATGCGGTTAATGCCACCCCTCCCCCAGCCATACCAAAGCATAGCTGGTACCCAAGGCCAAAAGGCACCCTCAGTTTTCAATAGTAATCCCAATTTCAAACATATTCTTACCTGTTATCTGTGAAGTACAAATACCATCGTCGAACAATGTAATCCAGTTCTTGATTTGGAAAATATTCTCCCCAAAGCCAAAGGAGGCTGATTAGGCTTGGAGAGGGGTAGGGCCAGGAGGGAGCAGTAACAAGGCCTCACCTGAGAGGAAGCAAAGTACTAAAAGGGGAGGAGAGAGAGCAAGGCTTTGCCTCTGAGAAGCTAGGATTGAAACTGCCAATCACCATCCCTGTGGCATCCAGTCCCCTCATCAGTAAGAAGAAGATAAGAGTACCTGCCCCGGGTGTCTGTTGGGATAATAATGTGAGATGATATGCAGGCCCCATTGATGGAAGCGACCATCCAAACTCCACTAGCATGATCTCCATCTGTGGCTTTCTCATGTGTCACTTAAGTCCCCAAGTTCCACTTCCCAATTCTTTCCATGGTTATGAAGGATCTGTGCAGAACAGGGTTCTGATGGTAAGAGCTATAAAGGATACACTGAGGAACACAATCCAGTCCTCATCCTCTGAGTATTTACAGTCTAGAGGGAGAGCCAAGATGTATACATTGCGTGTGTGTGTAGGTATTAATATGCATATGTGTATTGTATGTGTTTATATATATGTATATGTATGTATAAAATCACAGAAGATAGCGTGATCTCTGCTATAGTCAGAGCTGGAAGGGGCCTTGGGAACCTAAGAGAGAGGCAGGCCAGGTCCTCCTGAGGTGGAGGGGAGGCAAGAGCAAGGATAGATAGCATCATGAAAGAGTTGGAGCTTGAACTGAGCCATAAGTCAAACAGAGATTTGCAGAATTGAGGCAAGGCCATTCCTGGCTGAAGAAGCTGAGGGAATGATAGCAGGGAGACATAAACACGATTATGTGAAATGCAGCTATGACTGGAGGACAGAGTCTGTCCAGGAGAATAACCCCAGAAAGGCACAATGAGGTGGGGTGATCTCATTAATAGTTTGGTTTACTCTGAAAGGGAAGAGGAAGGGCCTTGGACTTTTGAGCTGGGAAATGGCATGATTAGATGTGTATTAATTTAAAAGTGGTTTCTGGCAGCAGCATGTTGGATGCACAGTGCACAGCCATGGCTGAGGGGGAGGGAGGAGTTAATTCCACCTTTAACTTGTCCATATCTACCTGGAGTCCCCACTCCCCCTGCAGCCCCCCAGCCAGGAATACCCTGAGGAAATGGTGGGATCCTTCAGAAAAGCAGTGGACATGCTAGATATTCTCCCAGGTTTTTGCCTATCATTTGGTTGTCTCCTCAGGGCCTCTGAGGTAGCTGGGGCAGGGCTCTTCAGAAAAAGGGAACCAGGCCCAGAGAGGTTGTAACTTGCCTTAGATCTTTGACAAGTTGCTGCTTCCCACTTAGGACTTCAAGATTCTGCTTCACTCTTCGAGGTGAAGGGGCTTAGAGGGAGCTCCAGAAAGTCTCCCTTAGGGTCTGGACTAGGCCAAGGCTTGAGCCTCTTGAGTCCTCCCCTCCTTGGAAACCCCACCTTTCATCAGTCTTTTGTCAGCCATATTCCCCGAAATGAACAGGAGGGCCACTGGGGGGCGCTGGCTGCACAGGTGACCAACGCTGCAGTAATCACTGGGGAAAGTGAAAGCCTGGAGGGAAGGAGATTGGAGGCTGGGTGTGGAGGCTGGGAGAAGGGTGCTGGAGGGGCAAAAAGGCAGGAAGAAAAGAGAAAGGCTTAAAGGAAGCTTGGCGAAGCTTGGGGTAGCTGCGGGACTCATTAGAGTGAAATATTCTGATAGTCACTTAGCAGAAACCTTGGAATCTTCACTTTCTGTTTTCTGTCATCCTTTGGCAAAGCCTGTGGCATTCTCAGCAATCCTTGGCCTCTTCCTGATAAGAGCTGCTGATTACTGAGCCTTGCTAAGTGCCAAGCTCTGTCCTCAGCACCTCATGTGGCCCTTACCATAGCTCTGTGATGTGGCATTTTGAGATATACCCACTTTTACAGGGGCAGAAACTGAGGGCCAGAGAAGTCAAGTAACAGACACACACAGCAACTGGCAGATCACAAATTCAAACCCGAGTTCTTTTGACCCCAAAGTCAAAGATGGACTGGAGGGTCTTAGCTATCATTGTTTCTCCAACGCTAGGAATCTGTCATAAATCCTCACCCTTTCCTTCATAGTCCTTGAAGATTTGGGGACGTTGTCCTTAACTCCTTTAACTTCCTTCATCTCCCAAGAATACTAATGTCCTAAATTATTCTTGTTTGTGCACGAACAATGTGCCGAGATCCAACAGTAGCAAACAATTTGCTCAAGGTTACGCTGAAATCAAGGTCAGTGCTAGGTTAATGTTTCTCAAACATGGATCCAGACCCATGAATACTCTGTGGAAATTATAAAATTCCATTTTTTCAGGAGTTCCTATTGTGGCACAGTGGAAACGAATCCGACTAGGATCCATGAGGTTCCAGGTTAAATCCCTGGCCTTGCTCAGTGGGTTAAAGATCCGGCGTTGCCTTGAGCTGTGGTGTAGGTCGCAGACACGGCTCGGATCTGGTGTTGCTGGGGCTGTGGTATAGGCTGGCTGGTCCAGGGGGACATGTGCTAACAAAGATTCCTTAGTTATTTGAATAGACACAAGTAGGGGGATAACTGAGTCATCCCAGGCACACAGCGGAATATTGTGTCAAGTTCCAAAGAACCTGTTAGGCAGTATGTGTACATGTTGCCAGCAGCAACTTCACTTCAGAAAAACCCTATTCATCATATCAAATTACTTTTACTTTAAATTGTCTATTTTTTAAATTAATTTTATTTATATATTTATTAATTTTATTTATATATTGTCTTATTAGGGCTGCACTCTCAGCATATGGAGGTTCCCAGGCTAGGGGTTGAATTGGAGCTGTAGCCACTGGTCTACACCACAGCCACAGAAATGCCAGATGCTTAACCCACTGAGCAAGGCCAGGGATCAAACCTGCATCCTCATGGATACGAGTCAGATTTGTTTCCACTGAGCCAGAAAAGGAACTCCTGTCTTTCTATTTTGTTTGTATTTGTTGCTATTTTGTTTTGGGCTTATGACTGCTTAAGAACTGAAGCACAAGGAGTTCATGATTAGCTGTATTTGCACACATGGTTTGTACACAAGTTATAAAAATAATTTGTCAAGTTTATAAGAATTGTATTTCTTCCAAAAGGATCCATACATTACTTAAATTCTAGCCTTTGGAAGTTCCTGTTGTGGCTCAGCGGTAACAAGCCTGACAAGTATCCATGAGGATGCAGATTCCATTCCTGGCCTTGCTCAGCGGGTTAAGGATCCAATTTTGCTGTGAGCTTGGTGTAGGTCTCAGTCTCGGCTTGGATCCTGCATTGCTATGGCTGTGGCATAGCCCAGCAGCTGTAGCTCCAATTTGATCCCTAGCCTGGGAACTTCTATATGCCTCGTGTGCAGCCCTAAAAAGAAAAAGAAAAAAAAAAAATCCCTGTTAAAGTCCAAAAATCTGCCTCCCCCACCCCCAAGATCAAGGGCTAGGAAGGAAGATAGAACCCAGACCTCTGGGCTACTGACACTGAGGGAGGGGAAGAAGAGTCATGAAGTGAAGAGGTCATAGGGCAGCACCTGGGGAAAACTCCAAAAAGAATTTACGTGATGGAACTGAGAATTGAGGTAAGGATGTATAAAACTTGGAGATGTGAGAGAGACCACTACAGGCTTTAGGTAGAAAGAAAGAAAATTTGAATTGTAAATCATGTTGGGTGGGTTTATCAGTGAGACTGCTTGTGGCTGCAAGTATCAAAAGAGGCTTAATCAGCAGTTCCCATCATGGCTCAGTGGTTAACGAACCTGACTAGTATCCATGAGGATTCAGGTTCCATCCCTGGCCTCGCTCAGTGGGTTAAGGATCTGGCATTTTTGCCGTGAGCTGTAGTGTATGTCACAGACACGGCTCAAATCCCAAGTTGCTGTGGCTGTGGTGAAGCTCCGATTCGAACCCTAGCCTGGGAACCTCCATGTGCCTCGGGTGCAGACCTAAAAAGACAAAAGACCCCCCCCCCCCAAAAAAAAGAAAAAGACAAAAAGAGAAGGCTTAAACAAACAAAACCAAAAACTGTTCTGGGTTTAAAAGTTCCCCGGAAAGAAAGGTTTCCAGTTGATTTGGTGGCTTTATGTTGTCATCCAGGACCAGCTTCTTTCCATCTTTCAGCTCTCCCATCCTCAGTGTGTCGGCATTCATTCCCTTAGACTTCAGTTGGCCACCTCAGCCGCAGACACCACATTCTCAACAACCATGTCAGGAGGCAGAAAGCTTTTTCCAGAAGTGCCCCAGCTGACTCCCTCCCATGCCACCCCCATGTCTCATTGAGCCCAGAGCCCTAATCCTAAATCCATCATGGCAAGAGGTATGGAAGTCGTGTGGCTGGCTTAGAACAATCATAGTAATATATCTCCTTGGACTGTGAAGGGACCTCTTCTCTAAATATATGGGAGGGCAGCACTGAAACAGTAAAGAAATAAAATTTGTAAAAGCTGAGAGTAAGGAAGGAGGGATGGCTGATTTGTTAGCACCAATACTGTCCTCTACAAAAGGCTTTCTTGAGATTGGACAGGTTTTTTTTTTTTTTTTTTTTTTTTCCTGGCTACACCCGAAACTTGCAGAAGTTCCCAGCCAGGGATCAAACTCGTGCCACAGCATCGACCAGAGCCATAGCGGTGACAACGCCAGATCCTTAACACACTGTGCCACAAGGGAATTATGGGACAGGCTTTCTTTCTTTCTTTTTTTTTTTTTTAGGGCTGCACCTGAGACATATGGAAGTTCCTAGGCTAGGGGTCGAATAGGAGCTATAGCTGCAGACCTGCACCACAGCCACAGCAACATGGGATCCAAGCCGCATCTGTGACCTACACCACAGCTCACATCGACACCGTATCCTTAACCCACTGAGTGAGGCCAGGGATCAAACCTGCTTTCTCATGGATCCTAGTCTGGTTCATTACCGCTGAGCCACGGTGGGAACTCCTGGACAAACTTTCTTGAAGGGACTTGCCTGCCATGTCAAGGGGTTCAGATCTTATCCAGCAGGTTCTGGAAATACTTTTTAAAAAATTGAGTCTGGACATGATCAGATTTGCATAATTCTCTAAAGAATGAAATGAAAGCAAAGTGGGATTAGAAGCAGAGGTGCCAGTAATAAGGCTATTTTTTATGTGCTTTTAATTCTAAATCATACCCCTACCAGGAAACCAGAACTAAGAGATGGATGGATGGATGGGTGGATGGATGGATGGATGGATGGATGGATAACTTATCTTGCCTGCTGGATCACAGGGGCAGCAAAAACTGCTCCTCTTACAGATCTTCCACCTTGAACTTCACAGCTCTCCATCCATAGGTAGAGCTAACCTGAGTACAAACAGCAGGCACTTAATGCCTGACTAGGATCCAGAACCACATTGGGGGCAGGGGGCGCTTATCAGAGGTCAAGGTAGGAGAAGACTGATAATGTTTTACTCAAAGGAGGCTCACACAAGTGCTAAATTCTGCGATTGTGCTTCCCAAATAGACCACCAAGACCCAGTGAGGATGCCAGGAGTGACAACCTGAGTCTCCTCATTGCCTAATCTTAAGTGTCATGATGGAAAATATACTCCCATCCACGACACATTCATGGTGGGGGTGCAGGGGCAATGCCCAAGGGACGTCTCATGTGTCTCTCACTTAGACTCCAGGGAACCCACTGGCGAGGGCTTCATAATGACCCGCCCCCAACCTGAGAGCAATAGTGATACCAACAAAGTGACCCATGTCATCCTCTGCCCTGCCTGAGTTTCTCCAATCATCCAAGAAATAGTCCACCACCACCTCATAACCAGGTGACCATCAGCTGAGGCTTGACGGTCACATCGTGTCTCTGGAAAATAGCATTCGGACTTCACCTGTCCCACAACCAGGGGCCAGATGCAATGTATTAGTCACCTTCTGGAGGCTTTCCTCCAGCCTCAGCCTGGTTCCAACCTGGAGGGAGGCCTGTGCTCCATGAAAACCCTGGGCCAAGTAGAAGGAATTGGAACTGGGAGGTGGAGGAAGAAAACTTCTCTGCAGAGATCTGTCCTACCCATCATGGAATCAGCCTTTTAAGATACTTCTTATTCTTTCTTTTTCAGTCCCACCCGAAGCATATGGAAGTTCCCCAGGCCAGGGATGGAATCCGAGCCACAGCTGTGACTTATACTGTAGCTGCAGCCATGCCTGGATCCTTAACCCACTGTGTTACAGTGGGAACTCCAGCCTTTAAAGTTACAGAACTGATTTTATAATATCAGTTCCAGAACACTGTACTTGCAAACAGAGTGAGATTTTTCAAATTTGTGGAAGAATTTCTCACTTGATAAAGAATCACATGATCCCATTAAATAGCATCTTCTCTTAACCTTTTCATAGAGTGTTTTCACATCAGTAGACACTTAACAGAGAGAGAGAGAGAGAGAGACCAAGTTCTTGTGTTCCAAGAAACAGAACAATCAGAAAGTAGCAAATGAAAAATGGAAATCTGAAATTCTAACAGTTGAAAACAATAATAATGGCGTTCCCACTGTGGCTTAGTGGTAACGAACCCAGCTAGTATCCATGAGGATGCTGGTTCAATCCTTGACCTCCCTCAGTGGGTTAAGGATCTGGTGTTGCCATGAGCTGTGGTGTAGGTCGAAGATATGGCCCAGATCCTGCGTTGCTGTGGCTGTGGTGTAGGCCAGCAGCTACAGCTCTGATTCAACCCCTAGCCTGGGAACCTCCATATGCCGCAGGTGTGGCCCTAAAAAAACCATAATAATAGTAATAATAATAACAACAACAACAACAATTTGGTTTTCCTGGAGAGGAAACTGAAATTGCAGGCTGGTATTAAATTCTGCATGACCATCAATCAGAGCAGGAGCTTCAGCTGGGTGTCTCTGGCCTGCACAGTGGAGAGGTGTGCAGTGGGAGGGTCCCGGACAGGGTGAGAGGCAGGCAAGGGGCTGAGTCTCATTGGGGTTTTCTTTACAAGATCCTTTCCTCACCTGTAGCAAGTGAGGCAAGAACACGTCTTCTTTAGTTTCCTTTTGGGGGGCTGAGGAGACTCTCCTGCTTCACAGAAAACCCTGAAGAAGGTTGGTTCTGAAGGTTTTCAAGACCCAAATCCAAACAGTGCAGAGTCTCCGGGAATACACCACTCATACTCTGCCACACACACGCTGCCCAGGCCCTGAGGCTATGTCTATTCTAAGTGACAGATGATGTTTTGGTATGGTTTTCTCACCATCAAGATACAGACAAATCCCTTTCTTTCTTTTTAAAAAAATTTTCTTGGAGTTGACTTGCAATGGTGTATTAGTTTCAGGTTCAGAGCAGTGAATCAGTTGTACATCTGCATACAGCCATTCTTTTCTCCCATATGGGTTATTTCAGAATATTAAGTATATTTCCCTGTGTTTCCAGTAGGTCCTTTTTAGTTATCTATTTTATATATAATAGTGTATATATATTAATCCCGTCCTCCTAATTTGACTAATCCCTTTTTTAACCTTAAAATTCCTGAGATAGGCCTCCTGGATTTTTCTTCCCCTCCCGTGGCTGTGGCTGTATAGAAAGCTCCCTGGGAGTCGGAACTAGAAGCGGGTTGTCTTTACCTGCATCTAATATGTACTTCCCTTGGCTACAAACTCCTCACTATGGAGCCACTGAATTTCTGAGTGGATGAAGAGATCGATGAGGAATTCGTGCTAACATTACATCTTTGGACTAAAATATGTATTCCCTTTGTGAAGAGAGGTGCTGAGTGTCCTGTGTGAGGCTGAGGACAAGCACAATTGATCCCTGGGTCTGTCCCTTTTGGTTACATCTGGATAGGACTTGGCTCTTGTGGGCTTTGGAGTCTGAGGTCGGGGTGCCCAAGAGTCTGCCATGGGTCTTTGAGGCTGAGGAAGTGGGAGGAGGCGGCGTGAGAGTGGTTATGACAAGAGGGAACTGAGAAAAGTGAAAACATTCAGTGCTTGTTTTGTGCTTCTGTACACTTTCGACCCTGGGGCATTTTACAGGACTTTTTCGAATATTTATCTTGGATGGATGGAGTCATTCATCCAATAAATATCCCAGATACTGTGTAGGGGTTGGGAGTAAACAGTAAACGCTGCAGAGTTCCAGCCTTGGAGGAGCTTTCTAAGTTTGGTTGTGAGCCCCACAGGGACAAGGTGGAAATGCCAGGAGAGGCACTTTGCCTGAGGCCCCAGGGAACACCCCATGCCCCAGTGTATGGAGAGAGCCACGGCTCCCCAGGTCCCCGCAAAGCAGGATCCCTCTAAAGCCCTCTTGACTGTGGGGAATATGTCAAAATGGAGAAGCTGCAGGATAACATCCCGGCTCACTCTTATACACAGGCAAACACTGAGGGTTTGATGAAGAAAGGAGAAAGCAGGGTAATGGGAACCACGCTGCAGAGATGTCAGTTGCTGGCTGGTGGTTGCCAAGATCTTGGTGGTCTGATAAAATGGTGTATAAGGCAGAGCAAACACACCCTTGCGATGAAGCCGGGCACTCATCCACAGTGCAAGATGCTACAGAGGCAGTGCTGGGGTGGGTTGGAGAGGATCAGGATTGGAGTCCGGAGGCTGTTGACACTGTCTTTGGGAGCAGTGATGAACACTTGAATGAAGACAGCTGCCAAGGGGCAGGTGGGGACAGAGGGGAGACAGACCTCCAGGCTGGAAGGACCAGTGGGAGGCGAAGGGGAGAGGAAGATGACTCTGGAGAGAACACTTAAGGGCCGTGTTCCTCCTCACATACCATGTTGCCTCGACGTGGAATGAGGATCCCACTTCAGTTCAGTCCACTTCTTCGACTTCATAGCGAAAGGAGGACCTTCCAAGCCGGGAAATGGAAACCCTCATCCATGGCCCAACTGGTGCTTGTGGGAGGTGCCCAAGAAGAAGCCAAGTCTCCCTTCCCTGATCCCACCCCTTCCACAGGAGCCCTTAGAGCCCGCCTGGCCCTGCCCACGCCCCAGGGCCTGGGCCACACCCCCTCCAGAGAATCAGAATCTGATTCTGGGGCTGTTCCAGGGCAGTGCACAAGCCGCTCCTCCTGCCTTGACCTTGAGAGCACGTTCTGCCTGTGTCACACTTTCTTTTTCTCTGATTCATAAGCGCATTTCAGAATTGCAGTGCATTACATACTCCTACTGATAACTGGAAAGGTGCTGAGTGTCTGGATGGAGAACTCCATGCAAATAAAATCCTTCTTCATAGGCTCAGTAGCGGTGATAAACTAGAACTAATGTACAAGCATCTCATTGCCGCTGCAGGAGAGGGAGGCCTTTGGAGGCTGCTCTCCAATAAGGGAGGGTGAATGGACAGTCATTGTTCAGGAGGCAGTTACTCTGGTCCAACTGATCATCCCTTCATGAGTTTACTTCAGTAAAAATGAAGAATATTTTAGGGAGCTCCCGTTGTGCTACAGCGGAAATGAATCCGACTAGTAACCACGAGGTTGTGGGTTTGATCCCTGGCCTCGCTCAGTGGGTTAAGGATCCTGCAGTGCTGCGGCTGGCAGCTGTAGCTCCAATTTGACCCCTAGCCTGGGAACTTTCATATGCTGCAGCTGTGGCTCTTAAAAAGCAAAAAAAAAAAAAAAAAAAAAAAAAAAAGAATATTTTAAAACATAAAAAACGAGATCTCCCTGAGACACATTACAGCTTCAAAGACTATACTCTTTCCACAATGGAACACTGCCATCTCTTCTAGGAGGACTTTTTCGATTTGTCCAAGGAGTATAATTCCTCCTTACATTTCTCTTTTATATTTAAGACCCTCATAATGCCCTTATAATGTTTAAATAAAGGAATGCTGTTAAGTAGTAATAAGTAAAACAAAATCTTACCAACAAGGACCTACTATATAGCACAAGGAACTATGCTCAATGGTTTGTAATAACACATAAAGGAAAAGAAGCTGAAAACGAGTAACTGAACCCTGTGCTGTACACCCAAAACTAACATGATATTATACTTCAATAACAAAGAAACAAGGGCCAAAGAACAACAATAACAAAAACTCTTAAACTCTTTTTTAAAAGGTGGTAAAATACAGATAATATGAAATGTGTCGTCTTTGCCATTTTTAACTGTACAGTCCAGTTGTGTGAAGTACAGTCACCCTGCTGTGCAGTCATCGCCACCAACCGTCCCCATCATCCATCGTACATCTTGCATGACTGAGGCTCTGTACCCGTGAAGTAGCAACTTCCCCCAGCCCCTAGCAACCTCCGTCCTCCTTTCTCCATGAACTTGACTACTTCGTGTGTCGGGAATCTTACAGTAGTTGCCCTTTTGTGGCTGTCTTATTTCATGCAGCATAACATCCTTAAGGTTCATCCGTGTTGTAGCATGTGTTAGAATTTCCTTTCCTTTTAAGGCTGGTGATAGTCCATTGTATGTATGGACCACGTTCCGATTGTTCATTCGGTCACTGGTGGACGCTTTTATCTTCTGGCTGTTGTGACCAATGCTGTTATGAACATGGGTGTACAAATAGCTCTTTGAGACTCTGCTTTCAAAGAGCCTATCTCCAGAAGCGGAATTGCTGGATCATATGGTAATTCTATTTTGTATTTCATTTATTTTTATTTTTTGGCCGAGCCCACGGCATGTAGAAGGCCAGGGATCAAAACCTGCACCACAGCAGCAACCCAAGCTGCTGCAGCGACACCACCAGATCCTTAACCCACTGTGCCAAAAGAGACCTCCCCTATTTTTAATTTCCTAAGGAACCACTGCACTGTTTTCCGTAGTGGCTCCACTGTTTTCCATTCCCACCAACAGGGTGCAAGGGTTCTAGTTGCTTTGTATCCTCACCAACCCTTGCTGTTTTCTGTTTTGATAGTAGCCATCCTACTGGTGAGGTGGCATAAAACCTAAAAGGACATAGGTTTCCTAGAGATTTTGATCTCTCCTGCCCCTAACTTTGCAGAAAGCCCTAAGTTCCCTAAGCACAATGTTTTTATCCAAGGAGATTTTTAGCAACACGATAACCTCATGGTTAGAGAAGGAATGCTCCATTGTCATCTTAAAGTCTTTACCAGCTAGAAAGGTCAACATTAAATTCTTTTGAATTTTCTTTCATTATTAGTGAGGCTGAACTTTTCCCTAAATTGTTAGGTTTGGTTTCTCTGTTGTGAATTGTTTGTGTCTGAATTTCTTAGCTGGTACAGTGTAAATCAGAAAATGCTATTAAGTGCTTTCTATGTGCTAGTTACTATTCTAGCATGCGATAAGAGCTTTACATGTAATAATTCAGTAGCTTGTGAATCCTGATCCATCAGGAAGCAGGTGCATTATTATTTTATGGAAGGAACAGAAGCATAGAGAAGTCAATTAACTTGTCCAAGGTCCTACCCAGAAAGTCTGGATTCAGAGCTTGTGCCCTTAGCTACAAAATGACTAATATTTTCCTGATATATCTGTTTGATTTATTTCTATTAACTATAATTTTTTTTAATTTTGTGGTTAAATGTATCAGTGTTCTCCTTTCTTTTGTTGGCCAGCTTTTTCTTTTGGCCAGTCTTGAACATCCTCTCCTTTTCAGAGAATAGAAAATATTTGGATTTGTGGTATATTAAATGTTTCATGTATGTATGAACTTTCCTAAATGACCATTTCTCCCAAATCATTTATTGAATTATATTTTTCTTCCATTGTTTAGTGATTGTACCATTCTGCTGGTTTTTATTTCCTAATTGCTATTTTTTTAATGAACATCATTTGTTCAATCATTTCTTTGAGGATGCTGAAGTCTCTTTCCGGTTGTTCTATTCTTTTCATTTCATCTGGCATGAATCTGTCTCTGGAGTATTGGTGTTGCTGGCTGCCTTTCTCAGTGTTAGCTTTTGTGTATTTTGGAATTTTAGTTTCCAAGTTCATTCCTAGGTTTTCTCTCTCCATTCTCTGGTTCCCTAGACCAGCAGAGAATGGGCTTCCAAAATGCCCTTGATTCCTCCCATACCTCCTTCTTTTTTTTTTTTTTTTTTTTTTTTTCTTTAGTGCTGTACCCATGGCATATAGAGTTTCCCAGGCTAGGGGTCGAATCAAAGCTGTAGCTGCCGGCCTATGCCACAGCCACAGCAAGGCCAGATCCAAGTCGAGTCTCCAACCTACACCACAGCTCAGGGCAACACCGGATCCTTAACCCACTGAGCAAGGCCAGGGATCGAACCTGCATCCTCATGGATGCTAGTCAGATTCGCTTCCACTGAGCCATAACAGGAGCTCCCATACCTCCTTCTTCAACCTGCGGCCCGCCCTCCCAATCTCCCTTCCTTCACCTTCTCTGTGTTTCTCACCTCCTCACATCTGTGCTGGCCTGACCCCTCTTCCTCCAGGATTAGCAAATTGCTGGTCTTCTCTTATATTTTGAAATTATCACAGTGGCCTGGCCATCCCTTAACCGTCCAGTTTTGCTACAGGGAATGGAGAGTTTGGAACCATGGTGTGGGATAGGGGAGGAAGAAAACTCTTGGAGAGATACCATTCGTGTTTTACTTTTGTTGTCACTGAGTGTAAAAAAAAATCAGACACTTGTAGCACGCTAAGGGCTAACCTCCTGCCCTGGGCCCCAGGAGATTAATGTAGCTGTGGGATGAGGAGGGGTGGTGCTACACTAGGTGAGGCAGACTGTCAGCATCTATTTGCTTGAGAGTTGACAGGCTTCATGCACAAAACTCACCCAAGCAGAAGCAGCAGCCAAGGGCAATGAACTTGAACCAATAACAACAAAGTCCTGAACATTACATTTTAAGTGCTTTTTTTGGTGTGTGTATGTTTGGGTTTGGGTTTTGGTCTTGCATCAGGCTGTAAACTCCTTGGTTGCAGCGACCACATTTGTCTTGTTCACCATGTGACTAGCATGGAAGAGGAGTTCAGGAAATGTTTGTTGACTAAAAGAGTAAGTGGATGTTGTTTGTCACCATTCCTTTTCCATCCCAGGCAAAAAGAAGCTTGAATGTCAACCCAGAAGCTGTGGTCTTACAAGCTCTGCAAGACCCTGAGGCCACAGGTATTGCTTGGATGTCCCTCTAAGGAAGTGGGTCACAAAAGAGAGGAAAGGTCTCTCCCCACTGGGCATAGTCAAACGCCTCCTGCAGATCTGGCGTCTTAAGGGCTCCAGTTCAATGGGAGTGACGCTCAGCAGGAGATGGAGAGAGAGTTAACAGTCTACTTGGATGACTGATTTTATGAGCGCATGTGAGGCTTCCCTCAGATCCCCAGAAATACTTAGGCAGAGAGGGGGACTTTGCAGGGGTTGGGAAGAGATGCTGAAATTTAGGTTAATACCTTAAGATGGCCCTATTTGCATATCCTCGTAGCCTACTGAGACCCAGGGAAACTCAGGTTACATTTTTGTGTTTTGTGTTGTTTTAATTTATTTTATCTAAGTATAGTTGAGTTACAATGTTATTTAACCTCTACTGTATGGCAAAATGATTCAGTTACACACACACACACACATGTGTGTGTGTGTGTATATATATATTCTTTTCCATTATGGTTTATCACAAGATATTGAATATAGTTCCCTGTGCTATAGAGTAGCATCTTATTGTCTGTCGGTTCTATATATATTAGTTTGCTTCTGCTACTCCCAGACTCCCAATCCATCCCTCCCCCACCCCACCCCCATTAGCAACCACGAGTCTGTTCTCTATGTCTATGAGTCTGTTTTGTAGATACGTTTATTTATGTCATATTTTAGATTCCAAATATAGGTGATATCATATGATATTTGCCTTTCTCTTCCTGACTTACTTTACTAAGTAAGAAAATCTCTAGGTTCATCCATGTTGCTGCAAATGGTATTGTTTCATTCTTTTTTATGGCTGAGTAGTATTCCATGGTTTATGTATACCACATCATCTTAATCTGTTCATCTGTCTATGGACATTTAGGTTGTTTCCATGTCTTGGCTCTTGTGAGAAGTACTACAATGAACACTGAGGTGCATGTATCTTTTGGGAATTATTGTTTTGTCTGGATGTGTGCCCAGGTATGGGATTGCTGGATCATATGGCAACTCTATTTTTAGTTTTTTGGAGAACCTCCATACTATTTTCCATAGTAGCTGCACCACACCAATTTACATTCCCACCATCAGTGGAGAAAGGTTCTCTTTTCTCCACACCCTCTCCAGAATTTTGTTGTTGTTTATAAACAAATATTTGTGAAAATTCAAAGCTTTGGGAGTTCCTATTGTGGTGCAGGGGAAACAAATCCGACTGGTATCCATGAGGATATGGGTTCCATCCCTGGCCTCGCTCAGTGGGTCTGGGATCCAGTATTGTTATGAGCTGTGGTATAGGTCCCAGATGCGGCTCGGAGCCCACGTTGCAGTGGCTGTGGTGTAGGCGGGCAGCTAGCTACAGCTCTGATTCAACCCCTAGCCTGGGAACCTCCATATGCTGTGGGTGTGGCCCTAAAAAGCAAAATTTTTTTTAAAATAAAATAAATTCAAAGCTGTTTACTCTTCTCTCTATCCCATGACCATCCATCCAGCTGCCTGTCAACTGGTGTGCTGCATGACTACTGCTCATAAATGTCCTTGAAATCTTCAGGATAACAGAACATCTGCTTTTCCTTAAAACTTGTCCCATGTCTTATAGCCAGCTCCTCTCTTCACACCTTTATATAAAGGGTCCCCAAAATCTGCATCCACAGATAAAAACATATATACCAGATCCCCCCCAAAAAAGTTGGCCTGGACATGTCAAAGACTCACGTCCACCCCTTCAACTTTTAGCTAATTCTGACTAGCACCTCATTGCCCATGGATAGTGTTAAGCTCATGCTTTAGGATCTGGTAAGAAACAGTTTCATATAAACTTAGGTGCAGCCTCTGTGTGCTCTAAACCACCATTCTGTGTGCCTCAGTTAGAATCATGGTGGTAACAATTCTCTTCATCCATCATTTGTTATTTGTAGACTTTTTAATGATAGCCATTCTGACTGGTGTAAGGTGGTACTTCATTATAGTTTTGATTTGTAGTTCTCTGGTATTTAGTGATATTGAGCACCTTTTCATATGCCTTTTGGCCATCCGTATGTCTTCTTCGGAGAAATGTCTATTCAGGTCTTCTGTCTATTTTTTGATTGGGTTGTTTTGTTTTGTTGGGTTTTTGTTGTTGTTGTTTTGAGCTGTATGAGCTATTTAGTTTGTTTGTTTGCTTGCTTGTTTTGCTTTTTAGGACCACATGTGCGGCATATGGAAGTTCTCAGGCCAGGGCTTGAATCAGAGCTATAGCAGCTGGCCTACGCCACATGAGCTGTTTGGTTTTTTTGTTTTTTCTTTTTTGGCTGCACCTGGCATATGGAAGTTCTTGGGTTAGGGGTTCAATCAGAGCTGCAGCTGCCAGCCTGTGCCACAGCCACAGCAGCGGTGGATCCTAGCCACATCTGTGAACTATGCCACAGCTTGCAGCAATGCCAGATCCTTAACCCACTGGGTGAGGCCAGGGATCAAACCTACATCCTCACTATGTCGGGTTCACAACTTACTGAGCCACAACGGGAATGCCAAGCTATTTGTACATTTTGGAAATTAAGTCCTTGTCTGTCAAATCATTTGCAAATATTTTCTCCCAGTCTGTAGGTTGTCTTTTCATTTTGCTTATAGTTTCCTTTGCTGTACAAAAGTTTATAAGTTTGATTCGGTCCCATTTATTTATTTTTGCTCTTATTTTTATTGCCTTAGGAGACTGACCTAAGAAAACATTGGTGCAGCTTACGTCAGAGAACATTTTGCCTGTGATCTCTTCTAGAAGTTTTATGGTGTCATATCTTCTATTCAAGTCTTAAAGCCATTTTGAGTTTATTTTTTTATTTTTTATTTGTTTATGTATTTTTTTGTCTTTTTGCCACTTCTAGGGCCACTCCCGCGGCATATGAAGGTTCCCGGGCTAGGGGTTGAATGGGAGTTGTAGCTGCCAGCCTACTCTAGAGCCACAGCAACACGGGAACCAAGCCAAATCTGTGACCTACACCACAGCTCACGCCAGCGCTGGATCCTTAACCCACTGAGCAAGGCCAGGGATTGAACCCGCAACCTCATGGTTCCTAGTCGGATCCGTTAACCACTGAGCCACGACGGGGACTCCTTGGATGCAATTTTAAAAGAAATTGTCAGGTTACATTTTTGAACTCAACCTTGAAGTACTGCTTGCACCACAGACTAATTACTACCATTGGGAGGAAAGCCCCTTGTTCTATCAGGAATATTGCAGTGACAGTGGCACTCGTGGAGTCCTGCTGCAGGTGGCCTTGGGTATGGTGGGCCTGAAGTTCAAATAGAGGGAGAATTAGAAGTAGCTTCACCAGAGCTTCTGGGCATGTTAATTCCTCTGTCATGCCATGTAAGATATGAGATGGGTAGGTGGGGCTGGTATTTGGAAAGCAAACAGTGGCTCTTATTCAAGACAAAGGAGCTTCTAAAAAGTTTGATCGTCTTCCTCAATAAGAGGGAAATCACAGAGCACCCGTAAGTGCCAGGCCTGGGAGTGTCCCTGTGAAGGTGGGACCATAGAGGGAGTAGGAAGAGAGAAGCTATTCAGCCTCTTGAGGAAATCTGAGACAGGCATTTGCTTCCCTTCAAGCCCAAGGAAAGGACCTTCATAGTACCATTCAGAGAGTTTAATGTGTGTTCCCTGCAGTGTGGAAGGAGGGTGAACGGTTGCTGGCTCATTCTGAAAATAAAATTAAAAAAAAAAAAAAAACAGCAAAAAACCCCCAGGAGGTTGGCTGATTGCCTTGATGGTGGAACAAAAGAAGTTTCTGAGTGGAAGGGCTCCCAACCTTCCCGAATTCCAGCACTGGGTTCATGACGTTTCCTGTGGACCAGACGTGGGGCCTGGGAAAGATAGGGCTAACACAGGGTGGTGTTAGATCCAGTCCAGAAGCATCACCTGGAGGGATTTGGTGATCCTGCTAGACTTTCAGAGGCTTCAGAAATAAATATAGTTGACCAGCCTACGAAAAGCATTTGCCTACATCAAAGAATCAGGAGGTGGAAAAAAAGGGAGTTCCCATTGTGGCTCAGTGGTTAGTGAATCTGACTAGGAACCATGAGGTTGCGGGTTCACTCCCTGGCCTTGCTCAGTGGGTTAAGGATCCAGCATTGCCGTGAGCTGTGGTGTAGGTTGCAGACGCAGCTCGGATCCCGCGTTGCTGTGGCTCTGGCATAGGCCGGCAGCTTCAGCTCCAATTCGACCCCTAGCCTGGGAACCTCCATATGCCTCAGGAATGGTCCCAGAAAAGGCAAAAAGAAAAAAAAAAAAAATTACATAAGTGCCTAATGAGGAGTTCCTGTTGTGGCTGAGAGGCAATGAACCCAACTAGTATCCATGAGGATTCAGGTTTGATCCGCTGTTGCCATAAGCTGTGGCGTATGTCACAGACTCAGCTTGGATCCCATGTTGCTGTGGCTGTTGCTGGCAGCTGCAGCTCGGACTCAACCCCTAGCCTGGGAATTTCCGTGTGCTGCAGGTTCAGCCTTAAAAAAAAAAAAAAGAAAAAGGCCTAATGAAAGGAAGGATCAACTATGCCTAAAACCCCAGGGAGTGCTATACCATCTCACAGTAGTTCTTACCAAATAAGACCTCTCCTCTCCTGGCCTCTTTCAGCCCCTCCCTCTCACCACTCCAACGCTGTTGAGGTCTAAGGTCCAAAGTTAGCAAGATGAAGGCGGAAAGACAGAAGCATGAAGCATGCATACAGGATGACAGCTACTGGAGGAAAAAACTGTATATTAAATAAAAGACAAAAGTTCAAGTATTTCTCATTAAATAATTCCAGCACAAGGGCTCCTGGGCTCCACTATGCTGGGGACCCTGGCTGTTCTGTCTGGCTGTTTTGCCATTCTATAGAAAGCTGGAAGGTTGAAATGACCCATCGCCACATCCCCTGGGTCCTTATTCCAGTCAGTGTGAAGGGGGAGAGGGGAAAGGGAGCTGGTGCTCCCCTCTCCTCCAGAGCATTAGCAAAACGTTGCTACTCACTTGACACAGACCTGGTTGCCCAGATGGGGTGCCCGTCACATGGCCATCCCTTCAAGGGGTGCTGAGAAATGTAGTCTTTATTAAGGGTGGCCACAAATCTAGCAAAAATTTGGGAGTCCTATTAATAAGGAAGAAAATGGAAATGGATATTGGGGGACAGTAACAGTTTCTGCCACAAACCATAAGTGGGAAGTGAGAGATCACCGCACACTTCACTTCCCACTGAGGACAGCTGGTCTGTCTATGGCTTAAAGAAAGGGAGGAAGGAAATTCCCTCGTGGCTCAACTGGTTAAGGATCTGGTGTTGCTGCCACTGTGGTGTGGGCTTCGATCCCTGACCCCAGAGCTTCCTCATCCACAGGTGCGGCCAAAAAAAAAAAAAAAGAGAGAGAGAGAGAGAAAGGAAGAAGCCTTGAACTTAAGTTTGGAGTTTTTACCATTACATGAAACTAGACCATTTAATTACCAAACTTTTTGGAAATTAGGCCAGATAGCCTTTCACTACCTAATACTGACCAGAAAAGTTATGGAAGTTCCTTTTTATTTATTTATTCTTTTTAAGGGCCGCACCTGTGGCATATGGAAGTTCCCAGGCTAGGGGCTGAATCCGAGCTGCAGCTGCCGGCCTCACCACAGCCACAGCAACATGGGATCCAAGCCACATCTGTGACCCACCCCGCAGCTTGTGGCAATGCTGGATCCTTAACCCACTGGGCGAGGCCAGGGATTGAACCCGCATCCTCATGGATACTCATCGGATTCTTTTGTTTTGCTCTTTAGGGCCACATTTGCGGCATATGGAGGTTCCCAGGCTAGGGGTCCAATCGGAGCTACAGCTGCTGGCCTACACCACAGGCACAGCAACACCAGATCCTTAACCCACTGAGAGAGGCCAGGGATCAAACCTGCAACCTCATGGTTCCTAGTCAGATTCATTTCCACTGTGCCAAGACGGGAACTCCTCGTCGGGTTCTTAATCAGCTGTGCCACTATGGGAACTCTGGAGGTTGCTTTAAATGTTCCCCAAGGAGTGGAGGGAGAATGGGTCCCACAAAATGGGTTTAAAGAGACAAAAAAGTAAAAATAAATTTCCTTCCTGATCCCACCTTCCATTAGTTAGACTAGGCTGTAGTAACAACAAAAAAAAAAATTGTTTTAAACCTTAAGGTTTCAGGGCTTAACATAATACGAGTTTACTTCTTATATAACACTCCTGAGGTTTTTTATTCCAAGGGCAGCTCTCCTCCTCATGGTCAATCAGGATCTTGGACTGATACTGGCTCTGCTGGTTTCAATTTATGGCTCCCAAGGTCACCTTGGGTGTCATGCTCCCAGTGGGCCAGAAGGGGGAAGAGAAAGGAGGAGGAATGTGGGAGGTTTTTAATAGGCCAGGCCTGGAGTTTGGCATGTGCATTTCTGCTTACATTCCACTGGAGATACCTTAGTCATGTGAGCAAACTTGTTTGGAAGGGTGGTTGGAAATGTAGTCTGTGTACCCAAAGAAGAAAGAATTTTGCTATGTAGCTGGCAGTCTCCAGGATTACTGTCCCATGATTTTGTTTACTCAAGGTATAGTTGTAACAATGCAATGTTTATAATGAGTTACAAAATTCCAAAGCAGAGTTCATGCTGTGGCTCAGCTGTAATGAACCCAACTAGTATCCGTGAGCACACCGGTTCCATCCCTGGCCTCGCTCAGTGGGTTAAGGATCTAGTGTTGTTGTGAGTTGTGATGTATGTTGCAGACGAGGCTCAGATCCTACATTGCTGCAGCTGTGGTGTAGGCCGGCAGCTGCATCTCCGATTCGACCCTTAGCCTGGGAACTTCCATATGCCTCATGTGAAACCCTAAAAAGCAAAAAAAAATCTGAAGCCTTTGGACTGAAGGTGATCTCTGTTGGGCCAGGGCTATTAAATGAACCATTTAATATGAATCAGTGTCCTCTAAGACAATGGAGGAGTAACAGAGTCATAAAAGGAAAAAGAGAAGGAGGCTGGTATAAAGCTATGGGCCCTATACCAGCAATATCCTTGGCATCAATGCAGGCTGGGCTCTGGGGCAGGATGCTTGGGGTGGCACCTGCACAGGATTTAGAGTTATGGAGAGCTACAGAACCATGCCAGTAAATTTCACAGCAAATGTTAGAATGCAAAGGAAAACATCCCCGTGTAGGTGTTAGAAACCACTTTAAAGAAAGAGGAAGAATGGAGTTCCTGTCGTGGCGCAGCGGAAACAAATCTGACTAGGAACCATGAGGTTGCAGGTTCGATCCCTGGCCTCCCTCAGTAGGTTAAGGATCTGGTCTTGCCAAGAGCTGTGGTGTGGGCCGCAGACACGGCTCAGATCCCAAGCGGCTGTGTTGTTGTGTTGCATGCCGACAGCTGTAGCTCCAATTCAGCCCCTACGCTGGGAACCTCCATATCTGAGGCCATATTCAAGGTTGTGGCCCTAAAAAGCAAAAAAAAAAGGTAGGGGGAGAAAGGTAACTTGCCATGAAGGAGGGCAGTTCTGGCTTACCCCATCAGGTCAGGAGTGGTGGGCAGGAGTGGCTCACCCTCCTCCCATGACTAGGAAGAGAAAACAAAGAGAGGGAACCTCCTGATCATTTTCAAGAATGATCAGGAACTCAGGCCAAGGGTGTAGTGCTCAGCAAGACTGAGGACCTGGCACCAGAGCAGCATCTAGGTAATGCCTTTAGTGTCTGCCAGGACTAATGGGGAACCACCCCGCTAGGGGAGCACTTCTGGACTCACTGTTTAATTACTGTTGTCAGGCTGGCCTTTTCCTGATGAAATGTGCACGAACAACTCCCAGTGACTGAAAAAAATATGATCTGCTGAGAGGTTCCTGGAAATAGGCGGCCACTAGTATGAGCCACCTGGATCTTTTGGGGGATGAAGCATCACGGCCACTGCCAAATACTAGGGGCATGGGATGGTGTGGCCCAATGATATGGCTTTATGAAACAGCCTTCCAAGGACTTCCCGTTGTGGCTCAGGGGGTTAAGAACCCGACTAGTATCCATGAGGACGTGGGTTCTGTCCCTGGCCTTGCCCAGTGGGTTAAGGATCTGGCATTGCTGTGAGCTGTGGTGTAGGTCGCAGATACAGCTCAGATCCCCCATTGCTGTGGCTGTGGTATAGGCCAGCAGCTTCAGCTCCAATTCCACTCCTAGCCTGGGAACTTCCATATGCTGCAGTTGTGGCCCTAAAAAGAAAAAAAAAGAAAGAAAGAAAAGAAAAGAAACAGCCTCCTACCCCAAGTGCCCAGAACACTTCAGAGTCTTCCGTGGGTGATTCTAAGGGAGCCACAGCCCTGCAGTAGGAGTGTGAGTGGGGCTCGCCCTGCCATCATAGCTCCAAACCAGCTTACCAATCTCATGAATGATGCCCTCACGGCCTGTGGAGGTAGTGGCACAAGCTACAGACTATTCAGAGCAACCCTTACCCATCTTCTATTTTGTTCCCAATCTACTCCCATTTCTGGTTGGTCCTGACTGAGCTCCCTCTCCTATCCTAGACCTGCAGGGAACTCAGGCTCCCTGGCTTGACACTCAGCTGTCTCCCAGGCCTTATCTTGGGCCCACCCTCCCAAGCCCTCCCAAATGCTGTTGTCTAGGTTAAGATACTCTGCTCTAGTCAGCCCCTGAGGACTGGTTCAAGGTCTAGATGAGTACTTCAACCATCCTCCAAAGCAGGAGGATGCGGCACTAGTCTCTCACAGCAGCCAAAAGACCCTTAGGCATGAGGAAAAGCTCGAGGCTTTTAGGATTGGGCTTAGATGGTTTCCACTGCCAGCCCTGGGCAACCCCAGGGTTTCTCAGTGGGAGAAACATAAGCCTTGAGATGGGACTCCAAAGCATGAAGAGGCAAGACTCTGGCAGAGTAGGTAAAGCTGTTCCCCAGTGATGGACACTTGCTCTGAAGCAGCCTGTTAGGTGAGTAGGTAGAAACCAGCAAGAGCAGCCTTTCCTCTACCCACGTTCATTGAGCCACTGCTTGGACCAGTTTGTCCTAAAGTATTGGTCAATCCTTAAAATTTCAGTTGTCCAGGTTGAAGTCCTGAACTGGCAGGCAAAGTTCTAGACCATAGAGATGGGCTGGCATCTTCTCCTGGCTGATGGCTAAATTCCACTAGACACCCAACACAATTCTTGGTGGGATTTAGGTACCAGGTAATTCCCAGACCCATTTTTGTTTCTTTCTGGCTTCTAGATTTAGACAATAGACTGGAAACAAAGACACCATGCTCTCAGCTTCACATGAACATCACAAGGTCCATGTGCACAAAAAGTGTCCCGTTGCTTTCAGAAGCTGAGAGCTTTATCAGGCTGCCTGAAGAACACCCAGGAAAGTCATGGAAGCAAGGACTATACCTCCAGGGCAGTCTTCTGAGCTAATAGGACTCAGGTCTCCACCTTTGACTCAATCAACTGGCTGATTAGAACTCTGCACCCAAAGAGTGGTTTCCTTAATTTATGGGCTCATAGATGTCAGCTCTCAGAGGCCCATCTCTTCTTATCTCGAGTTATACTTGTTTTTTTTTTATTTTTTATTTTTCATTTTTTGTCTTTTCGCATTGTCTAGGGCTGCTCCCGCGGCACATGGAGGCTCCCAGGCTAGGGGTCGAACCGGAGCTGTAGCTGCCGACCTACGCAAGATCCACAGCAACGCGGGATCCGAGCCTCGTCTGCAACCTACACCACAGCTCACGGCAACGCCAGACCCCCAACCCACTGAGCAAGGCCAGGGATCGAGCCCACAACCTCATGGCTCCCAGTCAGATTTGCCAACCACTGCGCCACAACAGGAAATCCTATACTTGTGATCTGGATCTGCAGCATCTCTGAAAGGGCATCTGCAGGCTTCCACTACTCTGCCCTTTGGCTATGCCATTCTTTTTTAAAAAATATATATATTTATGAAGGTATAACTGACATAAAATAAACTACACAGATTTAAAGTGTGGACTTCAATAAGTTTTGTCAAATATATGCACCATGAAACCATCACTGCAGTCAAGATAGTGAACATCCCCCAAAGTTTTCTCATGTTATTTATAATTCCCTTTCTCCTGCCCCTTCCCACCCCCATTCCCAAGCAACCACTGATGTACTTACTGTCACTATAGGTTAATTTGCAGTTTCTAGACTTTGGTATAAATAAAATCATACAGAATGTGCTTCTGCTTCTTCTTCTTTCTTTTTTTCCCAATCTGGCTTCTTTCACCCTGGCTGTCCACTTTTAAGACATACCATTCTGATGAAAGTTCAGCTCAGAGAATCCTGCCAAGAGCTCAAGCCACTTGCCAGTGCAGTGACTTGAGTCATGAATTCTGGTTAAGCTACATAATTTCTCTTTGGGGATGCCACATCTACTTTCTGCTTAATGCATTCCCCTTAACCAATAGGAATAATATGCACTCTTAAGTTTTTGTCAGAATACGTAACTCTGAACATCACTCCCTCCTCCCAATTCCTTTTTTTTTTTTTTTTTTTTTTGGCTGTCAGCCAAGGATCAAACCCACACCACAGCAGTAACTAGAGCCATAGCAGTGACCAGAGCCACAGTAATGACAATGCTGGATCCCTGACCCACTGAGCCACAAGGGAATTCCCCTCCTCCCAATTCTTATCAAAAACTCAGTTAAGTGAAACAAAGTCTGCATAGAATTCCTTGAAGAATGATGCAGTCCCTCCAGTTCTGTGGATTTGTGTAATTACAGAATTCACTGCACTGTGAATTTGAGTTACATCGTTTAAACCTTTATATTGTGCTTTGGCATTATGCTATCGGCTGCAGGCTCTCCATAAGAGTTGGGTATAATGTTCAAGAATTTATAGATGAAATGGTGTGATGTTTGGAATTGGTTTTAAAAGATCCCCAAGGCGGGTGGCGGGGGGCAATAGATTGAGAGAGTATGGCCAAATTTTGGCAGTTGTTAAAGCTTTGTGATGGATACAAGAAGATTCATTATGCTCTTCTCATTACTTTTGTTTAGGTTTGAAAATTATGATCGCAAGCAGAGTTTTTAAAAACAGTTGTAAAAAATCACTATTCTCTTTATTATAGAGGAATTGTTATCACTACAGTATACTTTTGATGACAAACTAAGGGTAATTTTAAGTATTAAATAAAAAATATATCTCTTAATCCAATGCCTAGCACCAAGTCCTCACTTAATAAACGACAGTTGTTTTCTGTATGATGATTTTATCAGATTTGATTTGTGGGTATTAGTAGCCTGACCTACTTGAAATTTGGAGGTTTCCCTTGATATTGGACAAAGAGCAAGGAGGAAAAAAAAATGTCTTCTTTCTGAGAGGTTGGGTTAGGAAGTTGACTGGATATATAGAATTTCTAGAAGTGGGGGGGTCTATTTTTTGGGGGGCGCACACACCTGCAGTATACGGAGGTTCCCAGGCTAGGGATTAAATCAGAGCTGCAGCTGCCGAACTATGCTACATCCACAGCAACGCTGGATCTGAGATGCATCTGCATCCTGCACTGTAGCTCACTACAACACTGGATCCTTAACCCAGTAAGCAAAGATTCTTCCTCATCAGGCTGAAGAATGTCTATTTCAAATCAACAACCAACATTTCATGCTGAAACATTCCTATGATTAAGCACAATTCTCACTATAACCACTATCACTAACTACTATTTACATTTCTTATACAATCATATCCAATACAATAAGATAATATAAAATTAAAGAGCTTAAATATATATATATATTTTTTTGGGGGGATATATGATATATTGGAAAGAAAGAAAAGACCAAAGTATTCTTTTTTCTTTTCTTTTTTGCTTTTTATGGCCGCACATTCGGTATATGGAAGTTCACAGACTAGGGTTGAATCAGAGCTGCAGCTACCAGCCTCCACCACAGCCACAGCAAGGAGGGATCCAAGTCATGCCTGTGACCTACACCACAGCTTGCAGCAACGCTGGAACCTTAACCCTCTGAGTGAGGCCAGGGATCGAAGCCACATCTTCTTGGATACCAGTTGGGTTCTTAACCTGCTGAGCCACAATGGGAACACTCCAAAGTATTCTTACTTGCAGAGTTAACTTCCTAGAAAGTCAAAGTACATTAACTGTGAAATCATTAAGTTCAGATATGTGGACAATTGCAAAATAACATATAAAAGCGATAGATTTTCTGTTTATCAGCAACAATTTGTTGGAAAATATAATTCAAAAAATTCTCATTCACAATATTGATATATAAACTACTTAGAAACATACTCAAAAGAAACATTTACATCCGTTTACATTCATGGAAAGAAGATTACAATTTTTTTTTTTTTTTTTTTTTTTTTTTTGTCTATTAAGGGCTGCACCCGTGGCAGGCATATGGAAGTTCCCAGGCTAGGGGGCCAATCGGAGCTGCAGCTGCCGGCAACAGCCACAGCCACAGCCACAGCAACACGGGATCTGAACCGAGTCTGCGACCTACACCACAGCTCAGGGCAACGCCAGATCCTTAACCCACTGAGCGGAACCAGGGTTCAAACCCGAGTCCTTAAGGATACTAATCGGGTTCGTTACTGCTGAACCACCACGGGAACTCCTGAAGAACAATGAACATTAATGCAGATACTCCAGGTTCTTGAATGTGAATCCTCAATATTGTAAATACATCAATTTTCTCCAAGTTATCTGTGAACTACAATAATAATAACAGTATTTTAATATAATAAAATGTCAAGATATTTTTTGGGAAAAAAAGGAATGAAAGAATATCAGATCTACTAGATGTTAAAATATATTGAAAAGACCAAATAATGAAAATCAAGTTTTGCTGGTGCAAAAAACAGCTTAATCAACGAAACAGAATGCAAAGTCCACAAGAAGATCTGAGTTGTGTATAAGAATTTGGTATATAAAAATTCATAAATGGGGGGAGTTCCCGTCATGGTGCAGCAGAAATGAATCCAACCAGGAACCATGAGGATTCGGGTTCAATCCCTGGCCTCACTCAGTAGGTTAAAGATCCAGCATTGTTGTGAGTTGTATAGGTCACAGACTCGGCTTAGATCCCACATCGCTGTGGCTGTGGCATAGGCCGGCAGCTGCAGCTTGGATTTGACCTCTAGCCTGGGTACTTCCATATGCTGCAGGTGCGTCCCTAAAAGAAAAATTAAAAGTAAAAATTTAATAAATGGAGGAGTTCCCATGTGGCGCATCGGAAATGAATCCGACTAGTATCCATGAGGATGTGAGTTCCTGGGTTCCATCACTGCCCCAGCTCAGTGGGTTAAGGATCCGGCGATGCTGTGAGCTGTGATGTAGGTCACAAGACAGGGCTCGGATCCTGCATTGCTGTGGCTGTGGTGTAGGCCAGCAGCTGTAGCTCTGATTGGACCCCTAGCCTGAGAACCTCCATATTCGGCAGGTTTGGCCCTTAAAAAAAAAAAAATAATAATAAATGGAAACTTCAACTAAGAGTCCAGAAGCCAGAAGAGGGAGCTCTCATGCCCCATGACAACAGCAGAGCCAAACAGGAAGAAGAAAGACTTCCTTTTCTTGCCTGGTAAGAGTTCAGCCAATGAGAGACTGTCACAACTCAGCCAAGGAAGAGCCCCTATACTTGAGATCTCAGTTCCTCCAATGGATTCTCTGTTTACTATAGCCATCCCAATTTCCTTCTCCCCTCTTTAAAAGAGTTTTCCTCTCCTTTCTGCACAGAGACTTGCACTTGCCATGGTTATAAACTCCAAATTGCAATTATTTGCTGATCTGAGTAAACTACTTTTGCTGGAGAAATAACTGGCAGCCTATTTGTTTTAGGTCAAGAGGTATATGGTATAATACAAATTTCAAACTAGTGGAAATAGAAAGCTTTATTACATAAATGGTATATTGGTTCTAACCATTTGGAATACAGTATGATTAGAATGGTCTCTTTATTCTCAAAATCAATTCCATGTGAATATAAATGTCAAAAATGTTTAATGTGGGAAATGAAAACATGGAATTGGATGAGGGAGGAAGCCAACTATATTATTTTCTTCATGGGTTGACCTTTAATCTTGTTCCATCCCTAAAAGAAAGCAAAGAATAAGTAAATTGTGACAAATCTTTCATGTTTGCATCTTGAGGTAGTCCTCAACTTCTCTCACTTTTTGGAATACTATTTCCGTTACAGCATTGGGACTTTATCACATCAACTTTCAATTCCTGCAACAACTGGAAGCTTGGATCCTATGAGTCCATGATGAGAGACGGCACTTGGCTGAATACTTAAGTTCTTCTCAAGATAAGTCAGCATTTCTCATCACTATTTTATGATACAGTCGTACCTTGGTAGCCTTAGGGGATTGGTTCCAGGACCCACAGCAGATACAAAATCTGATGATGCTCAAGTTCCATAGTCAGCTCTCTGTATCCAGTGGTTCCACATCTGCAGCTTCACCAACCTCTGATGGTAAACATAGCACGGGATTCACAGTTGGTTGAATCTGTGGATGCAGAACCCATGTAATACCTAATATGATTTGAGATGCCCCTATTGAACAATAAAAAATTGATGTCCTTTGTTTCTGGTTCCTGGGAGGGAGAAAGACCCTAAATCCTTGGCATTTCCTGAGTAATAGGAGTATCTTTGTTATTCGTGAGACCCTTGGATCATACCTGAGTTTATGCTAATGAAATGACTTCGGATGAAAGGCTGGTCACCAGAAAGATACCCATGTGATTAAAGGGTTGGGGCTTTAAGCCAGACCAACCTTCAGGGAGGTAAGGGGGCCTGAATTGAATTCAATCGTGTGGCCAATGATTCAATCAGTCATGTCTACATGTGAAAACACTGGACACTGATTTTGAGGGAGCTTCCTGGCTGGTGAATGAGACCAATACTGGGAACGTGATGTCCCCTGATCCCACAGGGAGAGCACATGGCAGCTCTGTGTTTGGGACCCTCCCAAACTTTGCCCTACATGTCTTTTCATTTGTCTGGTCCTCCTAATTTGTATCCTTTACTATAATTGAAAGTATGGCATTTTCCTGAATTCTGTGAGTTGTTCTAGCAAGTTATCAAATCTGAGGAGGTGTCATGGGAACACCTCAGATTTGTAGCCATTTGGAGCAAGTGGCCTGGGGACCCCCAAACTTGTGCCTGGCATGTGAAGTAAGGGCGTCTTGTTGGGGACTGTGTCGTTAACTTGGGCATCTGACACTTAACTCTGGGCGACTGTATCAGAATCACACTGCGGTATTCCAGTCCCTATACATCTACACTCGTGTCATTCCCTTGCCAGGGCCTTGCTGGGATGCTCACGTCTGCATGATTTCATAAAGGTTAGAGGCCAAGGGAGGGCAGATTTACCCAAAGAATCAAATTCCAATGCCTTCTAATATACATCCCTGAATTTTTACAATTTCTTGCTTGTTGATTATCTGCCCTAGCTTTTGTTTCTCTGATTTTACTAGATTATCCAGATTTTGGCAAATGCTCATGATATAACTGCATGAGTTTAACCTATATACCTTCAGGATACATTTCCTGCTGCCTCCATTTTTCCTCAGAATGTCCTTAGTTGTGTGTGTTTGCGTGTGTGTGTGATGGTCATCAATCTGAGTTTTCATCAGAGGTTTGCCATCTTGATGTTTCCTTTACACAAGCAAAGCAGTGAATGGATTCTACAGAACAAATCAGTGAGTGACTATTGTGCAATACAGATCCCTGCTACAAGTTCAAATATACATTGCTTAAATTCTCTGAACTGGAGAGAACATTTTACTTTCCCACTGTCATTTTGTGCTGGGACAAACTGCTTCTCTAGACTGTCTTTAACTGAGCTGCAAAGGCTACCCACTCCACCACAGATTCTCATTGTGCTGAGGATTCATGTATCACTGGCACTTCCCGTCTCTCACACACGGCAATACTTCTCAGCAGTGGTCACAGCCTGAGATAGTTCCTTTCTCACTAGGGCCTCCTTTCTCGCCTCGCAGATTTTCTTCAGCTGATTCTCACCATGGCTTTAGTTGACTGCTGGCTTCTTGCTACCCAGCAGCCAGGGTGGTACAATGATGCAATAATCAACCACATTTCCAATTTTGTTTTAGCTTGTTCAAGAGCAAAGCAATCATTACCTCCAGGTCCTGGAGGGGGGCTTAACTACCTTATTTAATTTTATGAGAACGTTTATGGGAAAAGGGGCCAGATCTGATCTATGTCCTTCTGAGCAGAATTGAAGGCCACCCACCCTCTGCTACTATATAATTATCTGCATTACATAAAAAAGGAGAAAAACTGTTTATACCCTGGAATCTTACTTCAAAGGGGTTCTTCTGGTGGAAATGTGATGAATAATGTTACTGCCCCAGGATGACAAAGGATAGTGCTGACACCGGGTAGTCTTGTGATGTGTGTCATATTTTAGATTATAAATATAAGTGATCTCTTTCTCTTTCTGACGTACTTCACTTAGTATGAACATCTCTAGGTCCATCCATGTTGCTGCAAATGGCATTATTTCATTCTTTTTCATGGCCGAGTAGTATTCCATTATATATGTACCATATCTTCTTTATCCATTCATCTGTCCATACATGGAACTTAGATTGTTTCCTTGTCTTGGGTATTGTCAATAGTGCTGTAATGAACATAGGGGTGTGTTATCTTTTTGAATTATAATTTTGTCTAGGTGCATGCCCAGGAGTGGGATTGCTTGATCATGCAGAAAAAAGATTAGAAGTTTTTAAAAATCCATACACAATTTATTAAAATCAAAGACTACAGAGAGAAGATATTCAGTAAGTGAGAAATAAAGGATGTGCATCAAAAATAGTTGGGTTTTATTTTTCTGAGCCAGCCCCTCCCTTGTTTCCATGCCCTTCTTTATATTAAAAAAAAAAATTCAGACTTTGGAGACATTTCACAAAAATCCTGCCAAGGAAAATACCAAGAATTCAATGGGCACAGGAGCCCACAATGCAATAAAGAGAAAGCCACAAAATGTTTTGGATGGCTTTAAAAGTATGTTACATTTATCATTGTTGATTATAAAATGTGCATGAAATATCACATTCCTAATGTTTTCCTCAACCAAATGGAATCTGCTCTGTGTTCCAAACTGCTAGACTATGAGGAAATTCAACCCTAGTCATTAGTGGGGCTCCCTCCTCCCTTCATGAGATCATAAAACATCAGGGGTTTATTCAGTGCCAGAAAAGCTGAGAGCAAGGCCAGGTCCTTAGTAACCAGTGGTGGCTGTCACAGCTCAGGCTTGCTATAATAAAATACCACAGACCAGGTGGCCTAAACAGCAAACATTTCTTTCTCACAGTTCTGGAGGCCCAGAAGTCTTAGAACGAGGGGCTAGAAGATTCAGTGTCTGGTAAGAGTTCTCTTCCTTGTTTCCAGATGGCCAGCTTCTCTCTGCATCCTCACATGACAGAGACAGAGAAGGGATCTGGTCTTTTCCTCTTCTTATCAGGGCACTAATTCTACCACTGGGGCCCCACCTCATGACCTCACCTAAACCTAACTACCTCCCAAAGACTCCACCCCCAAATACCATCACGTTGGGGATTAGGGCTTTGACATATGAATTTAGGGGTGATACAAACACTCCATCCATAGCAGCAGCCATGGTTTCCATTGATCCCTCTTCTTTCAGAGGTTTCTGTCAAACCCTGGTGTCCTCTGGATCAGGCACTGCCCCTTATGGATGTCCATATCACTGACCACAGAGTTCCCCTGGGGTACCATGTCCTGTGTCCCTAGTGGAGAGAAACCATGCCCGGCCTCTCTGGGCTTTGTCCAGCCATCCTTCAGCCTAGGTATGCCCTGGGAAAAATCAGAAGCCTGAGTCTCCACTACTCATTGAGCAGAAGGTACCAAATTTCCAGATCCCAGAGAATCTCAACCTCCGCTAAGCACATACCCACAACCCACTTCTGTCTCAGCCTAGATGTTTATACATGACCCTAACACCAACACTCACCCACCCTCTCCATATCCAAAACAGAAGCTCAGAAATGAGAACAAAAACTTCATAACCTTCTCAGTGAGGGAAATACACATAGAGCAACAAGAACAAAACAAAAAATAATTCCATAATAAATTATCCTGCCACAAGCCTGACAGCTAAAAGAATTCTAATGAAATGAAGATTTGGCAAATACTGTAGCCACACTGGCAAAGTAAGTTAATGAGATGGATTCTTACAGAGCTCATCATGGACACGAAGGCTGTGGACTAGGTAAAGATTCAGCTGTTCCTGTTACCTATCACTGCATAACCACTCCAAACCTAGTGGCTTAAAACCACTCACTGCATAACTACTTCAAACCTAGTGGCTTAAAGTTAATGACTTTGTCAGTTGGCAAGTCTACTCCTATTGATATCAATTGGGGTCACTCAGGGCCATCATTTGGCAGATGAGCTAGTCTAAAGA
This sequence comes from Sus scrofa, assembly GCF_054392235.1. Lineage (NCBI taxonomy): Eukaryota > Metazoa > Chordata > Mammalia > Artiodactyla > Suidae > Sus > Sus scrofa. The sequence continues at coordinate 27,552,961 of NC_139389.1, read as the reverse complement.
GTCCAGGACGGGAGTTCCTGTTGTGGCTCAGTGGTTAACGAATCCCACTAGAAACCATGAGGTTGCAGGTTCGATTCCTGGCTTTGCTCAGGAGGTTAAGGATACGGTGTTGCCGTGAGCTGTGGTGTAGGTTGCAGACGCAGCTCGGATCCTGTGTTGCTGTGACTCTGGCGTAGGCCGGTGTTTACAGCTCCAATTAGACTCCTAGCCTGGGAACCTCCATGTGCCTCGGGAAGCAGCCCTAGAAAAATGCAAAAAGACAAAAAAAAAAAAAAAGAAAAGAAAAAGAGTCCAGGACAGTTTCCCTTACACCTCTGTCTCCTTGATGGGGACAGCTGGGCTCTGCTGGTGGTTGACCCCAGGGCTGGACACGGCTGTTCCATCATACAGTCTCGGGGAATTTGGACTTCCTGCATGGTGGCTCAGGGCTCCCAGAGAGTGTTCCAAGAGATAAAAAGTAGAAGTTGCCTAAGTCTGGAAAGTGGCTCAGCATCAGCTCCACCAATTTTTGTTGATCAAAAAGCCACAGAGGGAGTTCCCGATGTGGTTCAGCAGATAAAGAATCCGACTAGTATCCATGAGGAGGTGGGTTTGATCCCTGGCCTCACTCAGTGGGTCAGGGCTCTGGCGTTGCTGTGAGCTGTGGTGTAGTTTGCAGATGCAGCTCAGATCCCTCGTTGCTATGGCTGTGGTGTAAGCCAACAGTTGCAGCTCCATTCGACCCCTAGCCTGGGAATTTCCATGCCACGTGTACAGTCCTAAAAAAAGAGGAAAAAAAGCCTCAGAATTCATCTAAATTCAAGGGGACCCCACTTCTCAATGGGACAAACAGCAAAGGATTGGTGGCTGTCTTTAATCTCCAGGTGACTCCAGGTGAGTTGAGACCTGCCTTAGCAGTGATGCCTCTGAAACCGAGGGCTCTGGAGACAATACCAAGAACACCTCAAACTTGATCAAGTGTCTGTCTGGTTGATGTGAGAAACCCACAGGTCTCACTGCTGGATTGACAGAGGCTAATGCTCATACTCAAGAGTCCAGCTAGTATTTAATGAAAGAGGCAGCAAACGGAGGGCTCACAATAACACAAACCCATCTAATCCATTTCAGTTTTTGCGGAAGCTGAAAAATGCATGAGATCAATTCAGGATGCCATTAAACAGGTGATCAAAAAAAATTGATTCATAGAAGATGTCAGGAGCGACAAAGCAGAAAGTCCTTCATAATTTACATTCTGCCCCGCCTCCCCTCCTCTCAATAAGAAAAGAACAAAGATCCCATGAGGAGGGCACCGAGCACAGTGGGCACTGAAATAATAGAAGACTGTTTCCACCCCTTACTCCATTTTGTAGTCTCATTTTCTTACAGTTAAATCTTTTGAAAAATATACACAGGAGTTCCCGTTGTGGCTCAGTGGTTAACAAATCCGACAAGGAACCACGAGGTTGCTTGGATCCTAAGTTGCTGCGGCTCTGGCGCAGGCCAGCGGCTATAGCTCCAATCAGACCCCTAGCCTGGGAACCTCCATATGCCGCAGGTGCAGCTCTAGAAAAGACAAAAAAAAATTAAAAAATAAAAAATATACACAAATATAACATCCATACAGAAAAGCACACATTTACCAATGAACTGAGCACATCCATGCTACCAGCACCTAGATAAAAGAGAACATTCCCAGGATGCCAGGGGGTACCCCTCGTGTCTCCTTTTAGTCACTACCCTCCCCAAAGAGTAACCACTCTCCTGACCTCTACAGTTTTGCCTGGACTTGAGCTTTTTATAAGTGGAATCATACACTATGTGCCCTTTTGCACCTGGCCTCTTCCCCTTGACTTGTCTCACGTGGTGTCACGTGGGGCTCTAGGAAGATTTGTTTTCTTCACCGAGAAGTATCCACCGCATGAGTCTGCTCCAGCTTTCCTCCCCTGTGGAAGGGTATAGGGTGGTTTCCAGTTTGGGCTACAGCATGTTCCCTGGGGGAGCAGCTCTCTCCCGCCTCTGGCTGAGGCACAGGCTCAGCTGTGAGGCCTCTAAGGCCTCTGAGGCCTCACCCTGTGGGCAGCTCCACTCGGTGCCTCCCTCTCAGGGGCTGCAGACTCACAGAAGCAAGACAGAGGTCTCTCTCTGATGCCACAGATCTTTCTACCATTTCTGCCCCTTCACCAGGGCTCAGCCCAAGGACCCCATTCTTTAGGACCCACAAGTGTCCACAGCCTCATCCTTCTGCCTTCCAGTCCGAGGCAGGCCCTTTCCTTCATAGGGGAGGAGGTGGCTCTTAGTCTCCATTTCTAAGTACCAAGCTGATGCTGTGAATCCATTCATTTTCCTCAAGGGTCTAGGGTTTGAAACTGAGGAGCTATGAGAAGACAGCAGGCCCTGCCTTCCACCCTCTCTCTCCACATCGATCCCTCCTTCCTCCCGTCTCTTACCTACAATGTAGGCAGCACTATGTTGAACATGGTTCTTTTTCTAGAAGATCCTGGCATTTTCTCAGTTCCACACCAGAAAATAATACAGCTCCCAAGACTCTGAAATTGCTTCAGACGTACCATCCACGTCACCCTCCAGTGTTGTGACCCAGGCCGGGGGCCTGTGGTGCTTCACAAGGAGCCAGAGTTGGGAGGTGTTTGTGGAGTTCAAGCTGGAAAGGTCCCCTTGGCCCTGCCTTGCCCCACTCAGCAACCCTGCCAGCCCTCACCCAGCTCCCCAGTTGCTCTCCTGCACACCTGAAGCTGAGCCAGCCACAACCCTCCTCAGATGGCCACACTCTCTTCTCGTCCAGGCAGCATCTTCCCTGAGCCTCCTTGAACCCTGCACTGCCTGGAGCCCCCACCAAGGGGGTGTCTAGAGCACCCACCAAGAGCAGGAAGGATTTGCTGGCAGCTAGGCTTCTCTGTCCTAGTGGAGGTGTTTGCTGGAGGGCAGTGTAGCCAAGGTAGAGGCCCCCACACTGACTGCACCTCCGCATCCCTCTCCGCCTGCTGCATCTAAAGCTCAGGACAATCTCATGACCTTGGTTACCAGGTGAGGTGGAGAGGGTGGCGTTTGGCTAGTGGAGATGCATGTGAGCCCACTCATTTCTCTCTGACCCCACGCTGATGGGCAACTGCAACGTTGCATAACTACATCTGAAGCAAGATAGAACTCAGACCAAGGCGAGAGATGAAGTTGACTACATAAATTAGGGAAACGGAGGCCTGTTTAATACCGTAATCATATAGAAACTAAGTCAAGTGTGCACTCCTCACCAATGCTCAGGAGGCCAACACAGACCCAAGATGTGGAAAGGGCTCCCCCTGGTGGCACTGCCCCAAGATGTGGAAAGGGCTCCCCCTGGTGGCACTGCCCCAGGTTTCCCCATGGAACTGCAAGTCCCAGCTCAGGCCCAAAGCCCAGGCGCGACAACCTGCTGTCTCAGGCAGAATCAGAAGACCTCATTTGCTGCAGGGCCAAGTTGTGACTCCTGGCATTCTCTGTCCTGAGGTGACACCCAGTTCCAGGAAGAACTGGTTTCTGGGACAAACTTGCACAGGCACCTCCAGAGACAGTCTGGCCAGGCGGGTAGCCCAGTGTGTCTGCTGGCAGCCCTGCTGAGCCTGATTGCAGGGCATGCCAGTGAAAAGGGAGCCAGGGCCTCTGGGTGGGGCAGAGGCTGCTGCTCACTGCCCCTGAATTCATAGCCAGGAGGGCACTCCAGTGGGATATCTGGTTCTGTTTTTATTGCAAAAGAGGCACCACTTTGTATGGAGCTCTGTGTTCTGATCACCTTGCCCAAGGCACAAGAAATAGCCTGGTGCAGCAGGAGATGGGGAAGGAGCTGGGGCTACATATGTGCTCTGCCTCCAGGCAGGGGTGGGTGTAGAATGTTGGACAGTTTACTCATAGGGTCCTAAGGACATGGCTACATAATGCCCCAGACGCATCCTGGCTGCCAGATACACCATCATCTTCTGCAGGGATCCCATATTTCTGAGATTTCTAGGTGTCCATCTAGCAACTCTGTCAAGCTACCAGTATTTGCTCTCATACACTTCCTGGTGCTGGATCTAGCCTGGCTTGAGACCCCTGATGAAATATTGGCATGGAGCCACCAAGTAGAAACCTTCCTCCTGTCCCAGAGCAGCCACCGCAGGGCTCCTCTGATGCGTCCTCATGTTGGGTGGAGGACAGCACCACTTCTGCTCTCATCTCAGATAACTGCTGTAGAGCCTGCAACCTGATCCAGCCTTGAGAAAGGTATCAGAGCATGATTGGAGGGACTTATCAGAGTGGTTCCCTAACTCCTAGCAGAGAGCTGCAATAATGCCTGTACAAAAAGACACAGATACACAAGTGAAACAGAATAGACAGTCCAAGGCTTCCAGTACAAAGCAATGATGGATAAAATATTATAGAAAGTCAAAAATTCATATTTAACCAGGGTAGACAATCCTCACGGGTATTCTCAGAAATGGAATATAAAGGCAAAAAATAATCAGGGCTGAAGCTGTGCCCTGTTGGAATCTGGATATAGTCAAAGGCAGATGGTGATTTAAGTCCTATCGACTGATGAGAAAGTATTAAACTGCCCACTTGAGATGGGGGACAAGAATCATGTTCACTGCTCAAAATCCAAGAGCCACACAACTGACCTCTTCCCACCATCTTCAAGAAAATAGACTGAGGAGTTCCCAGGTGGCTCAGTGGGTTAAGGATCCAGCATTGTCATTCCTGCGGTGTGGGTTCAATCCCTGGCCCAGGAACTCATGCATGCCATGTGTGCAGAGAAAGAGAGGAAGGAAGGAAGGAAGGAAGGAAGGAAGGAAGGAAGGAAGGAAGGAAGGAAGGAAAGAAAGAAAGAAAGAAAGAAAGAAAGAAAGAAAGAAAGAAAGAAAGAAAGAAAGAAAGAAAGAAAGAAAGAAAATAGAGTGAAATAAATTTCTACTGACTTAGTCTGGGACTATGGCCTCTGGATAACCAAATGGACACCCATGTGGCCTTAACCCAGCCTCCTTCTGCCCTAGGGCTGGACCCGTGTCATCCCCAGGGTCATGCCAGGGCAGGAGCCCTGACCACCACTTGGGACAGGGCCCTGGGGCAGGGAGGAGTGAGGTAGAAATCCTGGAAATGAACCTGCAAGCTAAAATCACCAAACACACAAAAACTCACACTGAGAAAGGCAGTCAACAACACTAATACTCCAGAGGCAGATTCATGTCAGATAAAATGAAAAGAACAGAACAATGAGAAAAAGACTTTAATATCCTCAAAGAGATGACTGAATAAATATTGTTCATCAACCCCCCCAAGCAATTAGGAAATAGAAACCAGCAGAAAAGTGCCATCACTAAAAAATGGAAGAAAATATACTTAAATAAATGATTTGGGAGAAACGTTTGATTATTTGAGAAAACACATACGCAAAACATAATATACAAAAAAAAATCCAAATACTTTCAATTCTTTGAAAAGAAAAGGGTGTTCTAAGCTGGCTAAAAGAAAAAAATGGACCAACCAAAGAAAGGAGTAGACTGATAAATTTAATCACAAAATTTTTTAAAATGTTATAGTTAATAGAAAAAAATTAGGAGTTCCCATCATGGCGTAGTGGTTAACCAATCCGACTAGGAACCACGAGGTTGCGGGTTTGATCCCTGGCCTTGCTCAGTGGGTCAAAGATCCGGCATTGCCATGAGCTGTGGTGTAGGTTGCAGACGTGGCTCAGATCCTGAGTTGCTGTGGCTCTGGCGTAGGCCGGTGGCTACAGCTCCAATTAGACCCCTAGCCTGGGAATCTCCATATGCCCTGGGAGTGGTCCTAGAAAAGGCAAAAAGACAGGAGTTCCCGTCGTGGCACAGTGGTTAACGAATCTGACTAGGAACCATGAGGGTGCGGGTTCGGTCCCTGCCCTTGCTCAGTGGGTTAACGATCCAGTGTTGCCGTGAGCTGTGGTGTAGGTTGCAGACGAGGCTCGGATCCTGCGTTGCTGTGGCTCTGGCGTAGGCCGGTGGCTACAGCTCCGATTCAACCCCTAGCCTGGGAACCTCCATATGCCGCGGGAGCGGCCCAAGAAATAGCAACAACAACAACAACAACAACAAAAAGACAAAAAGACAAAAAAAAAAAAAAAAGAAAAGGCAAAAAGACAAAACAAAACAAAACAAAAATATATATATATATATTAGCAAAATATTATTCATTTTGTAGCTAAGGTCACAAGTTCTGAATCCAGACTTTCTGGGTAGGACCTTGGACAAGTTAATTGACTTCTCTATGCTTCTGTTCCTTCCATAAAATAATAATGCACCTGCTTCCTGATGGATCAGGATTCACCAAGCTACTGAATTATTACATGTAAAGCTTTTATCGCATGCTAGAATAGTAACTAGCACATAGAAAGCACTTAATAGCATTTTCTGATTTACACTGTACCAGCTAAGAAATTCAGACACAAACAATTCACAACAGAGGACCCAAACCTAACAATTTAGGGAAAAGTTCAGCCTCACTAATAATGAAAGAAAATTCAAAAGAATTTAATGTTGACCTTTCTAGCTGGTAAAGACTTTAAGATGACAATGGAGCATTCCTTCTCTAACCATGAGGTTATCGTGTTGCTAAAAATCTCCTTGGATAAAAATATTGTGCTTAGGGAACTTAGGGCTTTCTGCAAAGTTAGGGGTAGGAGAGATCAAAATCTCTAGGAAACCTATGTCCTTTTAGGTTTTATGCCACCTCACCAGTAGGATGGCTACTATCAAAACAGAAAACAGCAAGGGTTGGTGAGGATACGAAGCAACTAGAACCCTTGCACCCTGTTGGTGGGAATGGAAAACAGTGGAGCCACTACGGAAAACAGTGCAGTGGTTCCTTAGGAAATTAAAAATAGGGGAGGTCTCTTTTGGCACAGTGGGTTAAGGATCTGGTGGTGTCGCTGCAGCAGCTTGGGTTGCTGCTGTGGTGCAGGTTTTGATCCCTGGCCTTCTACATGCCATGGGCTCGGCCAAAAAATAAAAATAAATGAAATACAAAATAGAATTACCATGTGATCCAGCAATTCCGCTTCTGGGGATAGGCTCTTTGAAAGCAGAGTCTCAAAGAGCTATTTGTACACCCATGTTCATAACAGCATTGGTCACAACAGCCAGAAGATGAAAGCACCCCAAGTGCCCACCAGTGACTGAATGAACAATCGGAACGTGGTCCATGCATACAATGGACTATCACCAGCCTTAAAAGGAAAGGAAATTCTAACACATGCTACAACACGGATGAACCTTAAGGATGTTATGCTACGTGAAATAAGACAGCCAAAAAGGGCAACTACTGTAAGATTCCCGACACACGAAGTAGTCAAGTTCATGGAGAAAGGAGGAAGGAGGTTGCCAGGGGCTGGGGGAAGTTGCTACTTCATGGGTACAGAGCCTCAGTCATGCAAGATGTACGATGGATGATGGGGACGGTTGGTGGCGATGACTGCACAGCAGGGTGACTGTACTTCACACAACTGGACTGTACAGTTAAAAATGGCAAAGACGACACATTTCATATTATCTGTATTTTACCACCTTTTAAAAAAGAGTTTAAGAGTTTTTGTTATTGTTGTTCTTTGGCCCTTGTTTCTTTGTTATTGAAGTATAGTTATTGAAGTATAATATCATGTTAGTTTTGGGTGTACAGCACAGGGTTCAGTTACTCGTTTTCAGCTTCTTTTCCTTTATGTGTTATTACAAATCATTGAGCATAGTTCCTTGTGCTATATAGTAGGTCCTTGTTGGTAAGATTTTGTTTTACTTATTACTACTTAACAGCATTCCTTTATTTAAACATTATAAGGGCATTATGAGGGTCTTAAATATAAAAGAGAAATGTAAGGAGGAATTACACTCCTTGGACAAATCGAAAAAGTCCTCCTAGAAGAGATGGCAGTGTTCCATTGTGGAAAGAGTATAGTCTTTGAAGCTGTAATGTGTCTCAGGGAGATCTCGTTTTTTATGTTTTAAAATATTCTTTTTTTTTTTTTTTTTTTTTTTTTTTTGCTTTTTAAGAGCCACAGCTGCAGCATATGAAAGTTCCCAGGCTAGGGGTCAAATTGGAGCTACAGCTGCCAGCCGCAGCAATGCAGGATCCTTAACCCACTGAGCGAGGCCAGGGATCAAACCCACAACCTCATGGTTACTAGTCGGATTCATTTCCGCTGTAGCACAACGGGAGCTCCCTAAAATATTCTTCATTTTTACTGAAGTAAACTCATGAAGGGATGATCAGTTGGACCAGAGTAACTGCCTCCTGAACAATGACTGTCCATTCACCCTCCCTTATTGGAGAGCAGCCTCCAAAGGCCTCCCTCTCCTGCAGCGGCAATGAGATGTTTGTACATTAGTTCTAGTTTATCACCGCTACTGAGCCTATGAAGAAGGATTTTATTTGCATGGAGTTCTCCATCCAGACACTCAGCACCTTTCCAGTTATCAGTAGGAGTATGTAATGCAAACTGCGATTCTGAAATGCGCTTATGAATCAGAGAAAAAGAAAGTGTGACACAGGCAGAACGTGCTCTCAAGGTCAAGGCAGGAGGAGCGGCTTGTGCACTGCCCTGGAACAGCCCCAGAATCAGATTCTGATTCTCTGGAGGGGGTGTGGCCCAGTCCCCGGGGTGTGGGCAGGGCCAGGCGGGCTCTAAGGGGCTCCTGTGGAAGGGGTGGGATCAGGGAAGGGAGACTTGGCTTCTTCTTGGGCACCTCCCACAAGCACCAGTTGGGCCATGGATGAGGGTTTCCATTTCCTGGCTTGGAAGGTCCTCCTTTTGCTATGAAGTCAAAGAAGTGGACTGAACTGAAGTGGGATCCTCATTCCACGTCGAGGCAACATGGTATGTGAGGAGGAACACGGCCCTTAAGTGTCCTCTCCAGAGTCATCTTCTTCTCCCCCTCCCCTCCCACTGGTCCTTCCAGCCTGGAGGTCTGTCTCCCCTCTGTCCCCACCTGCCCCTTGGCAGCTGTCTTCATTCAAGTGTTCATCACTGCTCCCAAAGACAGTGTCAACAGCCTCCCAACTGTTTTTCCAGACTCCAATCCTGATCCTCTCCAACCCACCCCGGCACTGCCTCTGTAGCATCTTGCACTGTGGATGAAGTGCCTGGCTTCATCGCAAGGGTGTGTTTGCTCTGCCTTATACACCATTTTATCAGATCACCAAGATCTTGGCAACCACCAGCCAGCAACTGACATCTCTGCAGCGTGGTTCCCATTACCCTGCTTTCTCCTTTCTTCATCAAACCCTCAGTGTTTGCCTGTGTATAAGAATGAGCCGGCTGGAGTTGCCGTCGTGGCGCAGTGGTTAACGCATCCGACTAGGAACCATGAGGTTGCGGGTTCGGTCTCTGCCCTTGCTCAGTGGGTTAACGATCCGGCATTGCCGTGAGCTGTGGTGTAGATTGCAGACGAGGCTCGGATCCCGCGTTGCTGTGGCTCTGGCGTAGGCCGGTGGCTACAGCTCCGATTCGACCCCTAGCCTGGGAACCTCCATATGCCGAGGGAGCGACCCAAGAAATAGCAACAACAACAACAACAACAAAAGACAAAAGACAAAAAAAAAAAAAAAAAAAAAAAAAAAAAAAAAAAAAAAAATGAGCCGGGATGTTATCCTGCAGCTTCTCCATTTTGACATGTTCCCCACAGTCAAGGGGGCTTTAGAGGGATCCTGCTTTGCGGGGACCTGGGGAGCCATGGCTCCCTCCATACACTGGGGCATGGGGTGTTCCCTGGGGCCTCAGGCAAAGTGCCTCTCCTGGCATTTCCACCTTGTCCCTGTGGGGCTCACAACCAAACTTAGAAAGCTCCTCCAAGGCTGGAACTCTGCAGCGTTTACTGTTTACTCCCAACCCCTACACAGTATCTGGGATGTTTATTGGATGAATGACTCCATCCATCCAAGATAAATATTCGAAAAAGTCCTGTAAAATTCCCCAGGGTCGAAAGTGTACAGAAGCACAAAACAAGCACTGAATGTTTTCACTTTTCTCAGTTCCCTCTTGTCATAACCACTCTCACGCCGCCTCCTCCCACCTCCTCAGCCTCAAAGACCCATAGCAGACTCTTGGGCACCCCGACCTCAGACTCCAAAGCCCACAAGAGCCAAGTCCTATCCAGATGTAACCAAGAGGGACAGACCCAGGGATCAATTGTGCTTGTCCTCAGCCTCACACAGGACACTCAGCACTTCTCTTCACAAATGGAATACATATTTTAGTCCAAAGATGTAATGTTAGCACGAATTCCTCATCGATCTCTTCATCCACTCATAAATTCAGTGGCTCCATAGTGAGGAGTTTGTAGCCAAGGGAAGTACATATTAGATGCAGGTAAAGACAACCCGCTTCTAGTTCCGACTCCCAGGGAGCTTTCTATACAGCCACAGCCACGGGAGGGGAAGAGAAATCCAGGAGGCCTATCTCAGGAATTTTAAGGTTAAAAAAGTTATTTCTTGGAGTTCCCGTTGTGGCAAAGCAGAAATGAATCCGACTAGGATCCATGAGGTTGTGGGTTTGGTTGCTGTCCTGGCTCAGTAGGTTAAGGATCAGGCATTGCTGTGACTGTGGTGTAGGCCGGCAGCTGTAGCTCTGATTAAACTCCTAGCCTGGGAACTTCCATATGCTGCGAGCAGCCCTAAAAAGACAAAAAAAAAAAAAAAAGGTATTTCTCTGTACTTCTATGGAGAGGAAACTATATCAAAATATCAACTGTTGCTTAGAACAGATACTTGGAATGTGATTTCTCCTGGGCCTTTTCGGCATTGATTAATAATGTTTTGTTGGGGGGTTTTAGAAAGGCTGTCTTCCCCTACCTTTAAAAAAAAATTGCACTCAGTTATGCCATCTGGTGGCCAAATAAATTAGAAACATGAAATTACACAGTGAGCTGGGGCAGGGCCTTTGTAGTTGCAGAAAAAAACGTGTGCACACGTCCTATTTAGCGTTATTCCTTTTTGTCTTTTACATTCCCATTTTTCCATTAGAATCTATCAATCACGCCGTAAGTGTCAGGGCATTGAACTTGATGGTATCTGGATCTCTGCAGGGAAAGATAAGGAAATTTGTCTTGGTAGGGAGGTCACCTTTGCTGGTGACCAATTGTGTCAAGTTTCCAGATGACGGAGTGAGACAGAATCTTTTTAATGCTTCCAACTTCTCAATTAGAAGCAAGGTGTTAGAAGGGAATAGGGTGGAACAATGTGATAAGCAGGATTCAGAATCCAACACCTGAGAAAGAATGTAAGAGAAAATATAGCTCTTCTTTTTCTTTCTTTCTTCTTTGCTTTTTAAGGCCACACCTGCAGCAAATGGCACATGGAAGCTCCCAGGCTAGGGGTCAAATCGGAGCTACAGCCACCAGCCTATGCCACAGCCATAGCAATACTGGATACAAGCTGCGTCTGTGACCTACACCACAGCTCATGGCAACACCAGATCCTTAACCCACTGAGTGAGGCCAGGGATCCAACCTGCATCCTCATGGAGCCTAGTCAGGTTCGTTAACTGCTGAGCCATGAAGGGAATTCCAAAATATAGCTGTTCTAAATGTGTTCAAACTGTCCGGTCTCCACACCATTGTACTAAATAAAGAAAGAAAGAAATAAGGAGTTCCTGTTGTGGCTCAGCAGTAACGAATCCAACTAGCATCCATGAGGTTACAGGTTTGATCCCTGGCCTCGCTCAGTGGGTTAAGGATCTGGCATTGTTGTGAACTGTGGTGTAGGTCCCAAACGTGGCTCAGATCCCACGTTGCTATGGCTGTGGTGTAGGCTGGTGGCTACAGCTCCAATTGGGCCCCTAGCTGGGAACCTCCACATGCTACAGGTGCGGCCCTAAAGACAAAAAGACAAAAAAGAGAAAAAAAGAAAAAGGATCCATGGTTGCCATGAGCTGTGGTGTAAGTCACAGACATGGCTCAGATCCCGCATTGGTATGGCTGTGGCGTAGCCCAGGAGCTGCAGCTCCGATTCTGCCCCAGGAATATTCATACGCCGCAAGTGCAAGTGTGGCCTCAAAAAGCACAATTAGTCAGTCAATCAATAAATCAATAACAGAGTATCACCAACTCACTGCCAACAATCTTTGAGGAGTCGCAGAGGGGCAGAGAGATGTTAGAAGGCAGGAGATGGTGTAGCTCTGACTTCCAAAGATGGGGAAGAGAGGAATGTTAAAAATTACTCATCAGTGGCCTGTGTTAGGCAAAAATCCTCAAATGAGATGTAAAAAAGGTGTTTTGTGAGCCCTTAGGAGAAGTCAATGTGGCCACCAAGGTCTCATGGGGACTCAGCAAGGGAAGGTCATGCCAGACTGTCCTCAAGTCATGTTCTCCTGTCAGGGTTGTGGACTGACAAAATGAGGCAGCGTGATAGACAAGGGTCTGCATTTGATTATGGCATTTCATGTCATCTCAAATCACATCCTTCTAGAACAAATGGTGACAGATGGAATAGATAATTGTACAGTTAGGAGAAATTGGAGCTGATTAAATGAAAGTATCCAAAGGTGCTAGAAGGTTCTCACCTCAGTCCTGCCCTGTTCAACATTTGTATCATGGCTTCTGTGTGTTTAGCAAGTATGTGGATAGCACAGAGTTTTGTTTTGTTTTGTTTTTGGCTGCGCCCACAGCACGTGGAAGTTCCCAGGCCAGGGACTGAACCCTCACTACAGCAGCAACCCAAGCCACTGCAGTGGCAATGCCGGATCCTTAACCCACTGCACCACAGGAGAACTGCTAGCACAGAGTTTTAAGAAATAGAAAGTTCACTGGCTCCCAAAACCAGTACCCATCCGGACACAGACCCAACAGATTCTCATAGATAAAGCGGGTCTTTCCATTCTCTGTCCCAGATCCCATTCTCTTGTTTAATGAGTTTTGCCCAAGGTTTCTTCTCTCTTTACAGCTGTACTAAAACTTGCCTTTCTTCCCCAGATTCTCTGTCTCTGTGCGGGAAAGCATTTCATCCACCTGAACCTCAAGGATTCCTTCCCTGTCTCCCAGTGCCCCAACCCAAATCAGATAGGCACATTTTGGTTCTTACTTTACAACAGAAACTCTGCTGCATCCACTGGGACTGATTCCCAATCTCTCTGTCTCCCCCCCTCACTCCCTCAGAAGTCTCCCATGATTTTCATAATGACTTCCTCTCTGACCTCTTCCTAACCTCTCAGCCATCCCTTCCTGGCCTTCTCAGGCATCTTGTCCTCCCCTCACCCTCTAAGTGTTGGGACTCCATCTCCAGTCGTCTCCCTCCTCCTCCTCACACCCTCCCCGGGTGACCTGGAGCACTATCAGCGCTTTAATTCCCATTTACATACCAATGACTCTGAAATCTACTCTCTAGCCCACTCTCTCTCTCTCCTCAGCTTCTGATTCTCATATCAGATTGGTTGCTAGACATCTCCATGCTAACACTGTCAGAGCAGGGAAGTTCTGTTTCTTTCCCACCTTGTTCCGGGCCCAGTCCAGGAATTGAGGTATCCTTTGAACCTACTCTGTCAAGCTCCTTTTCCAGACAGCTCACCTCACTCGATCTTGTTTGGGCATGTGTATAAAAGCACTTTGAACAATAGCAAGATTCTGCATATGGAAATTTGCATCACTGGGAGTTCCCGTCGTGGCGCAGTGGTTAACGAATCCGACTAGGAACCATGAGGTTGCGGGTTCGGTCCCTGCCCTTGCTCAGTGGGTTAACGATCCGGCGTTGCCGTGAGCTGTGGTGTAGGTTGCAGACGCGGCTCGGATCCCACGTTGCTGTGGCTCTGGCGTAGGCCAGTGGCTACAGCTCCGATTCGGCCCCTAGCCTGGGAACCTCCATATGCCGCGGGAGCGGCCCAAGAAATACCAACAACAACAACAACAAAAGACAAAAGACAGAAAAAAAAAAAAAAAAAAGAAATTTGCATCACTGATACATAAATAGCTGATGCTGGTGCGGAGGCCAAAAAAAAATTCATCACTTCTTCCCTGACCACACCCACCACTTACCTAACCAGGTGTGAACCTCTGACTCAGTGGCTCCCCAGGAAAGAGTTATTCAGAATTCCCTTACTATAAGCAATGAGAGGTGGTAGTGATTTCTTTCTTTTTTCTTTTTCTTTTTTGGCCACATCTGAGGCATATGGACATTCCCTCAACAGGGATTCAAATCTGAGCTGCAGCTGCAACCACACTGCAAATCCACTGCAAGGGCCCTCACCACCACAGAGACAATGCCGGATCATTAGCTCACTGCATCATAAGGAGAACTCTGGTGGTGATTTCTTTAATAGCTTGTGTCCCTCGTGAAGAAGAGTTCTCTGAGCATCTGGTTTTTAGCCACGCCTTTTACTTCCTGTCCTATATGCATGTAGCAGAGGCCTACATAGGAGGCATTTCTTCAGGAAATATGGAAAATCATCTCTACTTTCTTTAAATGTATTATGCTCGGGGTACGTCTGTCCTTTCCTCCCAAATTGGCACTTACAGTTGAATTCAGTAAATATGTATCAGGCTGGTACAATGTGCCAAGGGCGGGCCTGACTACAAGACAATTCCTGCCACAATTCCTGCCTTAAGGAATCTGAAGGGTGGGGCAAGCAGTAAATCTAATGCAAGCACATGCCAGGTTGCTGATGATCACAGAAGCCATAGAAACTAAGTGCTGTGAGGCTCCACAGAAGGGAAGCATCTCCATCCAAGGGGACTCCATAAAGGCGCCTGAGACAGACCTAGAAGGATAGATCATTCGACAGAAATAAGCAAGAAAGAATGCTCATACGCAATGACGAGAGAGAAGAATGACAAATGGCAAAAGGCTATATTAGAAGAATATCTTTGGAAAACTGTAAAATAAAGAAGAATAGTAAGGAAATTTTCTTTTAGCTAAGGCCAAATACTGAGACTATAGACATACCCCAAGAGATAGAGAGAGGCAAGGTCATGGGGAAAAGATTATTAAAATATTAGTACAAAAGGTGGAGGGGAAGAGGCAAAATCTCTGTCCCGTTACTTTCACAGCACCCCCACACCAGCCACCCCGCTCTTTTGGAACTTCTCTTCTCGCCATCATCCGTCAAGAGGTGTTAGTGGCTCCCAGACCCCAACTCCATCCAGCGCCCCAAGGAGGACACAGTGCTCACTAAGCAAGAGGTTGCTGCTGTGTTGATCCATCGCTCCTGGTTTGGTACAACGTTGTCCATAGTGTTGCCTCGGGCCCAAATGTCCCAGTTGTAACTGAGAACATTCTTTCTCGTTCTCTATTGTAAATGAAAAGAAATGAAGTTTCATGAGGACAAGAATGCTGTGGACTTGGTGACCTCATGTGGTAAGCTTGGCAGCAAATGCTCTCAATTCCCACTGGGAAGATGCTGAAAAAACCGCAGAGGAATGAGGAGTGCTGGTAATAATTATAATTGCTAATGAGGTTGGGGATTTTCACACACTCTTCCTGCTAAGTAGTTACCAATTCCCCAGTTTACAGAGGAGGAAACTGGAGCTTAAAGATGCTGTGTCCAACCCCCGCACAGAGAAGCAGGGGTTGAGTCTATTTTCCCAGAAGCCTTGGCAGTGCCTGAGGGACTGGGTAGCATGGGCATCTCTCATATATTTATGAATTTTGCATCTGGGAAGCAGTTTGGGGAAGCAGCACTGTAAGGCAGGGACACAGCAGGTACTGTTTACTTAGCTCCAAACAAAATTGCATAGAGAGAGGGGATCCTGGTTCAAGTTGCGTTTGGCTTAGCCAAATAGGATTTTATTTTCTTATGCAGTATTCTCAAAGACTGGAGCAGACAGTCCGGAGTTGATGCAGCTGCTCAATAAGTCACCAAAAATCTAATCTGTCCATCCCTCTGCCTCATGGGTGCAAGGTGGCTGCTCTGCCCTCAAGCATCACATCCACATTTCAAGCAGAAAGGAAGTGAAAAGAAAAAAAGGCAGGAGTTCCCTTATGGCTCAGTGGGTTAAGGATCTAGTATTGTCACTACAGTGGCCCTGGTTATATCTGTGGTGTGGGTTCAATCACTAGCCTAGGAACTTCCACATGCCATGGGCACAGCCAAAAAAAAAAAAAAAAAGGCATATCGCAACTGAATCTGTCTTAAAAAAAAAAAAAATCAATCTGAGGGAGTTCCCTGGTGGTCTAGCAATTAAGAATGGTGCATTGTTGCTGCTGTGTCATGGGTACAATCCCTGGCCCAGGAATTTCTATATACCTTGGGCAGATGCAGCCAAAAAAAAACCAAAAGTCAATCAGAAAACTAAGTGAATTCCTAAAAGCACATTTCTAATGACTCATTAGCTAAACAGTCATGTGGCCAGCCCTAGACAAAAGGGGGTCCAAGGAAGTGTTTTAAAAAAGCACACTGACACCCAGACACGGTTGAGGTTCCACTGTTGAGGGAGAAGAGGACAGTAGAATGTGAAGCGGCCATCAGCTCAGCCTCCCAGAGTATATCAAGACACACAGCCAAAAGCCGAGATGGAGGAGGCCGATGAGAAAGGACATACCAAGTAGATGAGAAGGAGGTGATGCCTAAGTAATTAATTCTCCATTGAGCTGCAGGTACCTGCACGACTCATTCTCCTGTTCCTGTGGGTGACACGAGGCTGATGAGGCATGCCTGAGTTGTTTCACTTGCCGCAGGCCACATAGAGAGTTAGTAGCAAAGCAAGAACCCAAGTCATTTCCTAAGTCCAAACCTGGGTTCTTTCCACTACCCTATACATGTGCAAACCACCTTCAGCAGATGCTTGGCGCTCCAGGAGGTGCCTGAGGGGCTCTGACCTATATCCGGGGCAGGTACACAGGGGGCAGTGCTCAACGCCTCCACCCTCTTCTCCCAGAGAGGTTCCGCCTTCATGTTTCTGTTATGTAGTGAGATTCTCTATGAGATTTAACTTGATATGTGGGCTAATCTGTCTATTTAAAAAACAAAAACAGTCTGCTCTGCAACTATTCTGTACTTTCATTATTCGTTGAGCATTTTAAGGTCAGCTTATTTCATACGTTCATAGAGTCTCCAAGTAAGAAGGTGTGATCAGTGCACATGGGGCTCTAGCTTATCCCAGTTGGGTGCTAGTATCAGAAGATGTCACTCTCCAAGAGGACATTAAGATGAGTCAGGCTGGAGTTCCCGTTGTGGCGCAGTGGTTAACAAATCCGACTAGGAACCATGAGGTTGCAGGTTCGGTCCCTGCCCTTGCTCAGTGGGTTAATGATCCGGCGTTGCCGTGAGCTGTGGTGTAGGTTGCAGACGCGGCTCGGATCCCGCGTTGCTGTGGCTCTGGCGTAGGCCAGTGGCTACAGCTCTGATTCGACCCCTAGCCTGGGAATCTCCATATGCCATGGGAGCGGCCCAAAGAAATAGCAAAGACAAAAAAAAAAAAAAAAAGATGAGGCAGGCTGTTTATAAGAACCAACTGTACAGCACAGGGAAGTCTACTCAATAGTTTGTAATAACCTATATGGGAAAAAGAATGGCTGTATGTCTGTCTAACTGATTCACTTTGCTCTATACACCTGAAATTAATACAACATTGTAAGTCAACTATACTCCAATAAAATTATAAAAAAAAAAAAAAAAGATGAGGGAGGCTGAGGTCAGACACCTGCAGAGGCAATTTGGAAATGAGCTGTGACTAAACTGGGATATTCCTGAGTACCCCTCAATGGAGCAGGGCATAGGCTGGACCCCACATGTGCTGGGCTACCTCTAACTCATAGCAACACACAGGGAGATGGCTTCTTAACAGAAGGTGTTGGTCTGCTGAGAGGAATAGAATGTGTCTGCCTTCAGCTTGTTTTCCTTCAATAGCCTGATCGGCTTTGTGGAGGGAAAGAAGGAATGGGGTGGTCAGTCCAACCTACAGATCTCTGGCTCTCAGAACAAGCAGGGGCGAAATCTACCAACCACCCTACAGGGGAGACTGCAGCCAGCCCACAGGGCACCTTTCGGTGCATTTTAAAGACTCCTCCTCAGAGTTCCCGTCATGGCTCAGTGGTTAATGAATCCAAATCTGACTAGGAACCATGAGGTTGCGGATTCAATCCCTGGCCTTGCTCAGCAGGTTAAGGATCCAGTGTTGCCGTGAGCTGTGGCCTACGTTGCAGGCGCGGCTTGGATCTTATGTTACTGTGGCTGTGGTGTAGGCCAGCAGCTGCCGCTCTTATTAGACCCCTAGCCTGGGAACCTCCATATGCCCTATGTTTCTAGTTTGGCCCTAGAAAAGGCAAAAAATAAATTTAAAAATAATAATAATAAAATAAAGACTCCTTCTCAGGGTGAATTAAGTAGGAAAAGGCACTTCCTCTGGGCACAAGCAACCCATAGGCCTACATGCTTGGCAACAAAGGGCACTTTTTGTGCAAATTAGAAAAAAGGGCCCCTTCCTCTGGGCAAGCAGCCCCCACACTGTGCCTGGGTGTGAGGCCAAGGGAGCTGAGCACAGGCTGGAATTCACCCCTACTAGTGACTCACCCCAAAGTGCCAGCTCTTCCTGTGCTTCCAGTTACCTGTTGGGGTGCACAGGTCTGCATTCTATTTATCAAAGTGTTTTCAGTTCTGGGCAGCATCAGCCTTGGAAGGGTGGAGGAAGGAGTGTGGAAAGTCTTCCTCCCTCTTCTTTTTTTGTGACGTATGGACACAGGTTTGTGCAAACACACACACACACATATGCACACATGTGCACACACACAGTCAGAGGCCTGTAGGGTAGAGCTGAAGCCACTGAATGTTTCAGGAAGAATAATAATGCCTAAAAATAGAACTGTCGGGAGTTCTCGTCGTGGCGAAGTGGTTAACGAATCCGACTAGGAACCATGAGGTTGAGGGTTCGGTCCCTGCCCTTGCTCAGTGGGTTAACGATCCAGCGTTGCCGTGAGCTGTGGTGTAGGTTGCAGACGCGGCTCGGATCCTGCGTTGCTGTGGCTCTGGCGTAGGCCAGTGACTACAGCTCCAATTTGACCCCTAGCCTGGGAACCTCTATATGCCGTGGGAGCGGCCCAAGAAATAGCAACAACAACAACGACAAAAAAAGACCAAAAAAAAAAAAAAAAATAGAACTGTCGGCAGATTTGGGGGAAGGGGATCTTACTACTCATAGTTCCTGGAATAAGGAATCAAAGTGTGGTGAAGTTCAAGGAAGCTGATGTTGGGCCCGTAGATGTTCTCTGGAGCTCTAGACATTCAAAGAAAGGGCATCAGACAGCCACCGTGCAGAGACCTGATCTCCATTCCCCAATTCCTCCATCCAGCAGAACCCCAGTTTTATTTCTATTAGCAATATTCCTCTGCTTTAAAAAAAATTCTTTTTTCCTCAGCCTTTTGTCCTCTACCCAGGTGACAAAGTTCTGGCCAAGGGGTTACCAGCCTAAGTCACTAAATGGA
The DNA here is from genome assembly GCF_054392235.1 of Sus scrofa. NCBI lineage: Eukaryota > Metazoa > Chordata > Mammalia > Artiodactyla > Suidae > Sus > Sus scrofa. The sequence continues at coordinate 27,533,586 of NC_139389.1, read as the reverse complement.
CTTGCAAGAAGAGTTCTTTTCTGGAGCCAACTTTTTGGGGTTTTTTTGGGTTTGTTTGTTTGTTTTTAGCTTTTTAGGGCCGTACCTCTGGCATATGAAGGTTTCCAGGCTAGGGGTCGAATCCAAGCTACAGCTGCCAACCTACACCATAGCTGCAGCAACTCGGCATCCAAGCGGAGTCTTCAACTTACACCACAGCTCATGGCAACACCAGATCCTTAACCCACTGAGAAAGGCAAGGGATTGAACCCATGTCCTCATGGATCCTGGTTGGGTTTGTTAACCACTGAGCCATGACATGAACTCCTGGAGCCAACTCTTGACACCACATTCTAACTTACTATGAGGTTCTGGATGCAGGACAGGGTCACCCGTACAAATGAGAACTCAGAAGGTTGCAGGGAGCCAGGTTCCTGCTATGCTAGTAGGAGCTCTTTTCTCACCTTGAGAGTTATTTTAAATGCAGAAAAATTGAACCCCTAATTTGTTTGATCACTGTTTTTCATGTTTCTGTTACTACCAAGTAGATGCCATCCCCCAGCAAATAATGACCGTAAAAGAAGGCTATTTTGGCTCATTGGGTTTCTTAGATCTCATCCATAGGAATAAGTTGTTAGTGGATGACACAAACAGCAAAGCTACTAATAAGTTCTTGATAAAGTAACTGCCCTCATCTTCTGTGTACACACATGAAACACTTGCAAAAATACAATGATCTTTCACAGACCTTTTCTGAAGATTGAGGATTCAGTGGTCCTGAAGTTATTCAGCCTCACAGCAATGCCATAAACACTAGTCTTCAAGTGAACCGAAGGTGGGAGGAGAGGGTACAATGGAGAAAGAGGTGAGGGGGAGAGAAGGCAGGGAGGGAGACCAGAGTCTTTGTCAATAGCAAAGTTTGCAAACTCAGCCGCCGGCCTGAGCAAAGCAGGAAATGCAAACGCCGTCACAGCACTTGGGGGGTGAGAAAAACAAGGCTCTGGCTGTCTCTTTGTTTGCCCACTTTGGAGTAAACATGTGGGTAGGGACTAAAATGTCTGTGCTAGAGGAAAAACAGCTGCTCAAGCTAAATGATAAATGTCAATTGACATTTTCCCTCGGGATTAAGGAGGCCAGAGTGTAGACTCTGGTGACCTGAGAAGGGCAGCTACCATCCGGTTCCCTTGTTACCAGCAATGAATGTGGGCCCCACAATGCAGATAGTCTAAATTTTTTAAAGCTGGAAATCTGGATTTTTTTTGTGTGTGTGTACAGTTGCCCATTTTTAAATGTTGGGAATGCATTCAATATTTTTTTAAACATTCTGTTAGCAAATTATATGTTTCTGAAGATATTCAGGCAGCAGGCCATCAGTTTGCACCCCCTAGTATGCGGAATGGTTGGGATAAGAAGCTGTTGCAAAGAAATGCAGGGGTCAAGCAAGAGCTGCCTGAAGGTAGGTGCGGCAGAGGAGGAGACGGAAAAGGCCAAAGACGGTGGAATGGGGAGTTCCCCTCATGGCGCCTCAGAAACGAATCTGACCAGTATCCATTAGGATGCAGGTTCCATCTCTGGCCTCTGTCAGTGGGTTAAGGATCCAGCGTTGCCGTGAGCTATGGTGTAGGTTGCAAACTTGGCTCAGATCTGAGTTGCTGTGGCTGTGGTGTAGGCCAGCAGCTGTAGCTCCGATTTGACCCCTAGCCTGGGAACTTCCATGTGTCGAGGGTGCAGCCCTAAAGAGCCAAAAAAAAAGGAAGAAAGAAAAAATATTGAGGAATGTGAGCAAGAGATGGGGAGGGAGTGAAGAAAGGAGGGAGAAGGTCAAGAAGATAAAGACTTGAAAGGAGGAGACTAGACAAGGTAGGAGTGAGTAGGGAGGGGTTAGAGTTATTCGGCAGAGAGAGACAGGAGTATGCAGGGACTGTGGGGAGAACAGCGGTTCTGCATGGAGAAGGGAAAGCCCACCATTGTCTCAGCCTCTGGCCATCGCTTTTTCTTTTGACAGTCACATAATTTAGGCTCCCACTTGTCTACAACTGCAGGAAGTCCAGAGCCCTGATCCAGGAGGTGCCATCATTTTCCTGGTCAATATTACCTCTTGCTTCTCCTTTCTCTCACCATCTCCCTGTGAGAGTCCAGCTTCTTCAGCCTTTCCTTTCCTTTACAAGCTGACACTGGGCTAGTTGTCAAATGAGCTTCTGTGGAGGCTTGAACTACAGATAAGCAAGTAAATAAGGGAAATTATAGCCCAGAAAAGGAGACATGGTGGAATTCCATGTCAGAGATGGTTATTCCTTTTTTTTTTTCTTTTCTTTTTGGCCACATCCATAGCATGTGGAAGTTCTCAGGCCAGGTTTCAAACCCTTGCCACAGCAGCGACCCAAGCCACTGCAGTGACATTGGATCCATAACCCACTGAGCCACAAGGGAACTCCAGAAATGACTATTCCTAAAATGATCTTTGCCCCAGGGTGCCCCACTCTGGGCATTTCTCACCTCTCTGCTTAAGGAAGACACCCTTTCTCTTCATTGTGCTCAGCATGGAACATCTCTTTGAACAGCCTCTCAGTTCAAACTCTGTAATCAAAGAATAAAAAGAATGTTCTCTCACGAAAGAGCAGTATTCCCCAAAATTAATGATTTCACCATACCCTAAAGCAGAAAGATGGAGTTCCTGTTGTGGCTCAGCGGTAACGAACCCACTGATATCCATGAGGATTTGGGTTCAATCTCTGGCCTTGCTCAGTGAGTTAAGGATCTAGCATTGCCATGAGCTGTGGTGTAGATCGCAGACACAGCTCGGATCTGACGTTGCTGTGGCTGTGGCGTAGACCGGCAGCTGCAGCTCCAATTTGACCTCTAGCCTGAGAACTTCCATATGCCTAAAAGAGAAAGAAAGAAAAGAAGAAAGAAAGAATGGGGGGAGGAAGGAAAGAAAAAAAGAAGGAAAAAGGGAAAAAAACAAACAAACAGCCATGGGAGTTCTCTTGTGGCACAGTGGGTTAAAGATCCAGCAGTTGTCACTGCAGCAGCTTCGATCACTGCTGAGGCACAGATTTGCTCCCTAGTCCAGGAACTTCCACATGCCATTGGCATGCCTCTCCCTGCCCCCCCGCAACAAACAAAGAGACAAACCTGCCAGCTTTAGAAGCTGTGGTACTAGAACAGAAAGAAGAAGCAGAGAAAGTGGAGCAGTGTTTGTTTGGAGCTGATGTGGTATTAGGGCTGCTGGTCAGGTCCCGGAAGGGCGGTAGAATTCGAAGAGCTCCTGCCATCTTCTCCTGTGCTTGTTGACAAGCTTCCTCCTCTCTGCCAGGCCACGCTGTCCCATGGCTGTTTCATCCTGAATGGCAGTCCAGTTCTCCCCCAGGCCTGCAGATGCCATTTGCTGTTTTCCCTTCTCCCCTCTGTGGCCTTACAAAAAGCCCATCCCCGGTGCTGATCTGGGTGTCTCTGGTTCTCTGCAACCTGCAGGAGCTGAGCACCTCCTTCACCTTAGCTTGTTGGTCAAAGACAGTCAGGGTTTGTGTGTTTGTTTTGTTTCCCAGTTGAAAGGAGGGTAGAGGGTTGACTATGGAATGGAAATGTTCAAAATCTGAAGGCTGGAAGAGGAGATACACATTCAGAGGTGAGGAGGGCAGCTCTGGGCAGGTCTGCACATTAGATGACGTGTTCAGAAAACAAAATATAGCTGAAAAAAAGATAAGAGACAAAAGGTGACCACAGTCATTTTCTCACTGATCAAATTGCTAAAAAATTGAAAACACTCTTGACCTGCAAGTAACCCCTCTTCTGTGCTTCTGAACAAACAGCAACCTGAGCCACCTGACCAGCACCCCTCAGGCCCCACTGTTTTACTCCCAGATCTGCCTCTCTTCCCCTGGGCCTCCTCTTCTCGTGACCCTTCCTCTCCAGCACACATTCCTTTCCCCTTCTTTTTCATCTCTTCCATCAGCAGCAGATACCTAATGAATGTCCACCACGTACGTCACTGTGCTGGCAACAGAATAAAAAAACGATGACGTGCCCACCCCACCCCAGCCATAGAGCCTTACAACCCAGCATGATGCCCACATCTGAGCTCAGTGGGGTGGGTAGTGAAGTGGGAAGGATTAGCCCTCACATGGAAAAGTGAGCAGAATTGTGGAGCACCAGACTTAGGGGTGTTGAGGCCACAGACTTAGGGGTGTTGAGCCTGGAATTTGATGTCACATAGACCCCAGTCCTACTACTTAGCAACTGAGTGACCTTACCTCTGAACCTGTTCTCCCTTCTGGGAATAACAACCATAGTCAACCAACAGTCAAGATGAGATGATTTACTCCCTGTAAGGCATTTAGCACCTGGTTGCAGAAAACAGCTAGTAAACGGGAGGTTTACTAAATGGCTCTACCTTGGATATCATGTGACAGTACAAGAGGAGAGGTTCCTGTCTCTGTATTCCATCCTCCCTTTTTCTGCCCCCTTCTCCTCCTCCCTCTGCCACCAGTCTTCTCCAGTTAGAAAGCACTTCCTGGAGTTCCTGTTGTGGCGCAGCAGAAATGAATCCAGCTAGGAACCATGAGGTTGCGGGTTCGATCCCTGGCCTCGCCCAGTGGGGTTAAGGATCCAGCGTTGCTGAGAGTTATGGCGTAGGTCGCAGATGCGGCTCAGATCCCTCATTGCTATGGCTATGGTGTAGGCCGGCAGCTGTAGCTCCGATTGGACCTCTAGCCTGGAAACCTCCATATGCCACGGGTGTGGCCCTAAAAAGCAAAATAAATAAATAAATAAGAAAACACTTCTACTGTGGAAAATAAGAGCGGGAGGTGTGTGGAAACAGGAAACATGGGTCATCCACAAACACTGAGCTACTCAAGGCCCCACACCTGCGAGCACCTTTCCACCCTGACTCCCACCCCCAGGAAGCCATTCTCTACCCTACCCCCAGAGCCAGCCCTCCCGGGTGTCTGCACAAACTGCTCCAGTTTGAATCACTCTCTGGACAGGTCTTTATTCCACTCTTCCTGACGCCCAAAAGGTCATAACTCTCTTGAATTGCTGGAAAAACACTGTGCAGAAATCACAGAGTCCAGGAAAGAAAAATAGACAGCAAAATGAAAACAAATGCAGGGAGTTGAAGAGACGTTTATTTTGATCCATGTCCAGTTTTGGCAAACCTAGAAAAGAATAAAATGTCCAAAGAAAGGCAAGCTGGGGAGGCAGCTCATAATGTCAAATTTGAAACTCTATATGATAAAAAAATCATGGTCCATTTATCACAACATACAAAAGGATAAATTCCATATCGTTTTTTTTTTTAAAGTGAAACCATATAAGTACTAGGGATGGGGGGAATGGGTGAATTTCTTTATAATTTGGAAGTGGGGGAGACATTCATAACTATGACTAAATCCAGCTGCCGTTGAGAAAAAAGATGATACATTTGACTATATAAAAATTTAAAAGCCGAAACTTTTCTAAGAGAAAAAACATTATCAGAAACAAAGTAAATGACAAACATCACAGACAAATGGCTGACATCCTTAATATATTAAGAGCTTCTAAAAGTAGAGAGAAAAGAACCACTTTGAAGGGGAGCAGAATATGGCATCCCAAAATGTGTCATTTTGGCATATGGGCCATTTTGAGCCCAAGCCCCAGTAGACTTATGAAAAGCTTTTTACCTTTCCTTTAACTGCCTAAGATAAATTTTTTTTTTGGTCTTCTTAGGGCTGCACCTGTGGTATATGGAGGTTCCCAGGCTAGGGGTTAAATCAGAGCTGTAGCACTGATCCCAAGCCACATCTGCGACCTACACCACAGCTCATGGCAACAATGGATCCTTAACCCACTGAACAAGGCCAGGGATCAAACCTTCACCCTCATGGATGCTAGTCAGATTTATTTCCACTGAACCAGGATGGGAATGCCTGCCTAAGAGAATTTAAATAAGGGGCCTGTACCAGAAAGAGAGCTCTAATCAGAGATGGTTTTCTCATCTAAAAAACTTACCTGTGTGGCAAGACAAATATCTACTCAACATCTGCTCTTCTCATCCTCCTGTGAATTACCTACCTTCCCTTAAAGCCCCAGGCCCTTATCTCATTCCTTAGCTCAGGATGGCTTATAAGCCTCAATTGCAGGAAAAAAAAAATGCCTATGGAGGGGAATTTGGTTGGCAATAACTAGCAAAGTTACATATATACTTCCTTTTTGATCCAGCAATACCACTTCTTGGAAATTATCCCAAAACATCACTGACAAAAATATGGAAAAATGTTTGCATAAGGTTATTTATTGTAGCCCTGTTTGTAATGGCAAAAGACTAGAAACAATGCAAATGTCCAATGATAAGGGGCTGCTTAAATAAAATGTGAAGAACTATGGAGCATAAAAAAGGAATGAAGGGGAGTTCCCATCGTGGCGCCGTGGAAACGAATCCAACTCTCTCAGTGGGTTGGGGATCAGGCATTGCCGTGAGCTGTGGCATAGGTCACAGACAAGCTTCGGATCTGGCTCCAACTGGCTCCCTAAAAAGACAAAAGACAAAAAAAATTAAAAAATTAAAAAAATAGAAGTAAGGAGGAGAAAATGGAAGAAAAAGCATAAATTAGACCATGGCAGGGAAAGCTTATAGAAGTGGTGGATTTCCTGGAATTGGCGAAAGTATTCACCGTGAGGCAGAAAGGGGGCTCGAGCTAAAAACTGAGTTGTAGAATAATCAAACTCTTTTAAAAAAAAAAGAGGAATGAAGGCATTCCTGCTATGGCACAGTGGCTAGGGTCACTGTGGAGGTCTCGGTTCAATCCTTGGCCTGGGAATTTCCATATGCTGCAAGTATGACCAAAAAGAAAAAAGAAAGACAGAGAAGGAAAGAAAGAAAGCTGTAGAGACAAGGACCAACCCAGTAGCAATGAGCATCTCTAGCACCTTGACCATGGTCCCTAATTGCCATTCCCATCAATAGAAACCTTGAAAAAATGTTTGGTGTTCATTCTGGAGAAGGAAATGTACAAGATGTGCTTGGATATCTTGTCATATTGGAAGTTCAAGAACTAGCAAAATCTATTAAGGAATTCCCGCTGTGGTGCAGTGGGTTAAGGATCCGGTGTTGCCACTGCTGGCCGTAGCTGCTGGCCTGGGAACTTACATATGCTGCAGGTGCAGAAAAACAAACAAAAACCTTCACATTGAAAGGAGGTGCTGTTGCCAAAGATGGACAATGTAAGCGTTCACAAGAGTCATAACTACCATGAACTAAAGTACACTGAGTACGTTTAAACCTATGACTTTTGCAGGATTTTTTAATTGATCACTTGTGGAGGATTCCAGGTAGCCAGCTCTGAAATTGAAAACTGCTAATAAAGAGAAATCAACATTTATCCTATCTTTTCTGTAGGAACCATACCTGACCACATGGTTGATGAGGGGATTTCTCTTACAGAAGTAATCCAGCTAGTTAATGAGTGGAATGATAGACTGTCTTTTTCTTTTTTTTTTTTTTTTTTTTTGTCTTTTGTTGTTGTTGCTATTTCTTGGGCCACTCCCGCGGCATATAGAGGTTCCCAGGCTAGGGGTCGAATTGGAGCTGTAGCCACCGGCCTACGCCAGAGCCACAGCAACTCGGGATCTGAGCCGTGTCTGCAACCTACACCACAGCTCACGGCAACACCGGATCATTAACCCACTGAGCAAGGGCAGGGACCGAACCCGCGACCTCATGGTTCCTAGTCGGATTCGTTAACCACTGCGCCACGACGGGAACTCCAAGACTTTCACTGTCACCATTTTGCAACCCCTAATAAAATCATGGATTAGTCAACAATGACTAATGACTGATAACATCATCAAAAGAGAGATAAGTAGACATTATGCACTTTCGGTCGGAAGTTGGCAGCATTCTCTAAGGAGTCCTGCAAATGTAAACACTGAATCAGGCCTCTAGATGAAATTACCAATTTACAGGGAATTCGTTGGAGAGAGGAAAATGTCACATAGTACCTCAAGCATATAGTCAACCAAAACCAGACTGTGGGAAATTCTACAAGAAACCCCCTGTTCCTTCCCCCACCACACATACGCACCCATACACACAGTTTCTTACAAATACATTTCAAGGGGAAAAAAGGAGTTCTTGTTGTGGCTCAGCAGAAACGAATCCAACTAGGAGCCATGAGGTTGTGGGTTCGATCCCTGGCCTCACTCAGTGGGTTAATGATCTGGCGTTGCCGTGAGCCGTGGTGTAGGTCGCAGATGCGGCTCGGATCCCCTGTTGCTGTGGCTCTGGCATAGGTCGGCAACTGTAGCTCCTATTAGACCCCTAGCCTGGGAACCTCCATATGCTGCGGGTGTGGCCCTCAAAAGACAAAGGACAAAAAAAAAAAAAAAGATGGGGGGGAATGGGAGAGAGAACCCATACATCAAAAGAAACAAGAAAAACATCGACCAAAGTAATGAATGGACTTTATTTCAATCCTGATTCAGAAAAAGTAAGCTCATAAAGATATAAGAGGTTTAGGGGAATCTGAAAAAAATAAAATCTGAGGCTCCTAGATTCCAGTCTATTTTCTCACTGGCCTGAGCCTGGCATTACTGCTATTATAAGTAAAAACCACTTCAGAGCCCAGAACCACAGGGTTGGAACAACTCCTCCAGTTGGCATGTCAGAGCAAGAGTCTAACAGACAAAGCCACATCTCCCATTCCCTCCTGGCCCCCCAGGCTTCCCGGCTCCTGCGGCCACCCGCAGCAGAAGAGAAAACCAGGTGGGTAGAACATTGAGCTACTCAGACTGTGGCTCCAGGCAGATGATTCTCTTGAGGTTGCTCTCATCCAGGCCCTTGCTCCTATAGAGCTCAGGTTTTGGTATCATTCAGAATGTGCCAAATAAACACGTTCTGCTTGTGTGAAGTGAGTTAACAGCCCTGATCCCAACTGGGCCTGCGATTTGGAAAAGGAGGTGGTTGAGATGTTCTACCAAATACCACCAGCAGCACCACCACAGACTGGAGTACTATAAACTGGGCAATACGGGATTCCAGCTTGAGAAAGGAAAACCCTGTCCCAAGGGCCTGATTGTTCTTAAGTCAGAAGACCTGGGAATCAGCCATCATCCCGATCTGATACTGCAGCAGCACTCGAGTCCTTCCCTGCTCTGAGCTCTTCAACCCTAGATGTGATATGGAGAGCACACTCCGTATTTCAGCGGACAGAAGAACCTAAGATAAACAAAAGAACCCAAGGAAGGACAAGAAAAGGACCCAAGGCAGAGCAGATCAGGAAGTGTTACTGGCATATGAAGCTGAGAGAACTAAAACTGCTAGGCAGATGATAAAAATAGTAATAACTTAATGTTTATTTAGTTCTTACCACCTGCCAGATGCTAGACTAGGTCCTTTTCATGCATCATCCCTTGTTATATGCTCAACAGCCCAGCAGGTAATGCTTTCATATGTGTAGCAAAGTTGGTGGAGGGGTAGTCTCAGTCCAACATGGGTGGTCTGAGGTCTTTAGGGGGCCATGGACCTCCATGGTACAATCAACAAAGCTTCTTCTATGTAATGTTTAAGCAGAGGCCTATCTAAGGAAATTGGTCATCAAAAAATAAGTAAATAAGAGTTCCCGTCACGGCACAGCAGAAACAAATCCAACTAGGAACCACGAGGCTGCAGGTTCCATCCCTGGCCTTGCTCAATGAGTTAAGGATCCGGCATTGCCGTGAGCTGTGGTGTAGGTCGAAGACGTGGCTCGGGTCCTGAATAGCTGTGGCTGTGGCTGTGGCTGTGGCATAGGCCAGCAGCTACAGCTCCGATTAGACCCCTAGTCTGGGAACCTCCAAATACTGCATGTGCCACCCGAAAAAGCAAAAAAAAAAAAAAAAGCATGTAAATAAAATAAAGAAATTTGCCATCTTTACAAAAATGTCCAAAAGATGCCAAGCTCTTCCAGTCAGGGCTTCGTGTTTGATGTGACCCATGACCAGCCTGCTGCTTCCCCCACAGCGAGTCATCTGGCCATCCACTATTCTGGATCCTTTTTCAGGAAATCCAGCTGAACAAAGACTGTTGGACCTCTTACAATTTTATCATAAATGAATGAGACAAAGTTGGGTGCATTTACATGCAAGAAGTGACAATGTAATTGGTGATTATAGAACCATTGCATTTTTTTCCATCATTTCCTAACAAGGGTCATGCCTTGAAGATTCAATAATGACATAATGATAATGACAGAAAGGGAGAGGAATTTACACAGAAGGCAGAAAAGCAAACTCCTGTTGCATGGATTCTGACTGTCCCCAGTGAAGGAGCAACATTTGAATTGTTTTCCCATTAATTTTACCCGAAAAAACACACCAGGAGTTCCTGCTGTGGTGCAGTGAATTAAGGATCCAACTGAAGCAGCTTGGGAGTGCTGCGAAGGCGAGGGTTCCATCCCCAGCCTGGCACTACAGTGGGTTAAGGGTCCAGCATTGCATGGCTGTGGTGTAGATCACAGCTGTGGCTCAGATTCAGTCGCTAGCCTGGGAACTTCCATATGCCGTGAGTGTGGTCAAAAAAAAAAAAGAAAAAATTCACACACCAAAACATAATTAACATTGGGGCTTAAGTTTGTAGCTACCACTAATCATATCTAGAATTATTTCAGTGAATAATAGATCTCATGGCTTTATTCCTTGCTTGTGTCTCCTTGATATGGCTATTCAGTAAACATGTGGCATCTGCAACCCCAACATTTTGGCTGCTTTAGTTGTCAGGGAAGACCCCTGACTGTGGGAACACATGGTTTTGTTGAAGCACTGGCAAGAAGCCCACCCCCTCACCCCCACGAGCTGGGTGTGGTTGACCACTCAGCCACTAGGCGGTAGGTGGTCCAGTAGGCAGACAACTACTGGAAAACAGTGTTTTTAAAAACTGTGTTTCAGAATTCCCTAGTGGCCTAGCAAGCGGTCAAGGATTTGGCATTGTCACTGCTGTGGCTCTGGTTCAATCCCTAGCCTGGGAACTTCCACTTGCCCTCAGCCAAAAAAATAAAAAACTGAAACTTTGCACCTCCTCACCTCCAAAAAAAAAGCCAGTTATTAACACTGGTGATAGAAATGATGAGAATGTGAAGAGTTCTGAGAAAGTAATGATTTTTAAGAATTGTAATTTGGGATAAATTAAAGACAAGTGTTTTGATCCTGATGGCAGCTCAGCTTTTTTAATCCACAATAAATGCAGATATTTGGAAAGAAGTATTTATGGATCATCTAATTTGGAGGTATACAAATTAGAAAAAGTCAAGAGGGTCTGCTGTCCTTTCTGTAAGCATGGCCAGTGGATGAATACACATCCGTCTCCCTTTCATTACTGTATCCCTCATCCAAAACTTACTACAAACGTGTGTCTTGGAGGTTGAAAAATTCTGAACTCCCTGGAACAAGATTGTATTGTGGGAAGGGAGGTTGGTAAAAGCAGCCAGTGTGCCTTGCATATCAGTCCCTCCCCGATAGGAAAGGCCTTTTCTCTTTTGTCTTTTCAGGGCCTCACCCGTGGAATAGGGAGGTTCCCAGGCTAGGGGTTGAATTGGAGCTGTAGCCGCCAGGCCTACGCCACTGCCATAGCAACACCAGATCCGACCTGACCCGCCTCTGCAACCTACACCACAGCTCTTGGCAACATCGGATCCTTGACCCACTGAATAGGGCCAGGGATCGAAACTGTGTCCTCATAGATACTAGTCAGAGTCACTTCCACTGAACCGTGACCGAAACTCTAGGAAAGTCTTCTGATTTCTCTTCCAAGGTCTTATTCTTTTTCTACATGGGCATTGTCTAGAACAATATTCTTCCTACTTGATATATTTTTAATAATTTTTATTTTTTCTATTATAGTTGGTTTACAATGTTCTGTCAATTTTCTACTGTACAGCAAAGTGACCTAATCACACACACACACACACACACACACACACACACCTATCTACCCATCTATATATATATATACATTCTTTTCCACACATTAGCCTCCTACTTGATTTCTTATTGTACTTTTAACAATATCCAGGAGTTCCCATTGTGGCTCAGTGGTTAACGAATCTGCCTAGGAACCATGAGGTTGTGGGTTTGATCCCTGGTCTTGCTCAGTGGTTTAAGGATCCGGCGTTGCTGTGAGCTGTGGCGTAGGTCACAGACACGGCTCGGATCCTGAGTAGCTGTGGCTCTGGTATAGGCTGGTGGCTACAGCTCTGATTCAACCCCTAGGCTGAGAACCTCCATATGCCTCAGGTGCAGCCCTAGAAAAGACAAAACGACAAAAAAAAAAAAAAAATCCGGATTTACCATGTTATGTCTCATAACTATCAAAGTCCTTTTGGATATAAGCTTAGTATATAAATAACAACAGGAACTATCAAGTATTATACTTATTAGTAGTATCAGTTATCATTATACTATATTATGTAAAAATATATAGTACACTATACTATATATACAATATGATGCTACGTATGGATCTACAGCATGAAATCTATGATAGTTATATGGTGTTAATGTTACAGTATTTTAGAGCACTCCAGTTTACACACATTGTCTTTTATCCTACAATTCTGGGAAACAGGTAAGATTTACAAAAAACAAGGCACGGGAAGTGGCAGGCAACTCACTCATGTTCTCATACTGGAAGGTGGTAGATTTGGGGTTCGAACTCAAGTGGACAGGAATCTGTGTTGGGGCTTGTTCTATTACTAAGTTGCCTCTAATGGTGTACATCTCATCAATATCTCTCTGAACTGTCATTAATCAGACGGCGCATCAGCAGTTTTGTTAAAGCTGTTTACTAAGCTGAGCTAAAGCAGGGTTAAGTACACACACCCACACACACCATCCCTTTATTCAGCAAGCTTTCCTCATCGTTTCAACCAAATGTGTCCATGCCTACTCCTTGCCAGACACGGGCACTAGTACACCAGTCCGCTGTGGTCCCCGTCCTCATGGAGCTTCCATTTTCACTGCTGCTAGCTTCTCAGGTTTGCCTCAAATGATATCTTCTTCAATAGGCAGCCCTTGTCACCTCAGACTTAATTAGGAATCTCATTATACAGCCTGGACTTTTCCTTCCTAACACCCATCTTCCTTTCATTCCCTGTCTTTCGTCCCATTGTCCTGTGACCTCTGGGGGGCAAGACGGCTGTCCTGTTCCTGCTCTATCCAGTAGCGCCTGGCCCCTAAGAGAAACTTTGTAAATATTTGTCAAATGACTGGATGTGAGCAAGCGCTGGGAGCAGGCTCTCTCAAAGATTAGAGAAGGCGGTGCACCCGCCAATATTTAGCTGATTATCAGCTTCCGTGGGTGCTAACCTCTTCTTAACAGAAACCAGCAGTCTCCCTTTCACCACACGCCCCTTCCGGCGTCTGCCTTGCCAGTGAGGTCTGCCCAGGCCCGCCTCGCCCCGGAGCTGTACCAGTGGGTGGAAGCCTGCCCTGCAGAAAGGACTAATTAATCCTGAATGTCACGTCAGTCTCACAGCGCTTGCCCTGTGCATACCCATCCAATCCAGGTGTCCCTTTTATCACAGTCTCTAGTCTTGGGATGAACTTCAAGTCAGCAACACCTAGAATGAATGACAACGCCCCCCTCCACCCCTTGTTATGTGGGGTTACCTGGAGACCTGGGCTTTCTGTGCCCTGTAGGAGGATAAGGTCACGCACCTGTCAGTAATGTGGTCTCCGAAAGAGATGGACATTCTGGCATCAGGCTGGCATAGGTGAGGGGAGCCTCAGGGTAGGACTGGAATTCAGAAGGGGAGCCTTGAGCAGGCAGGGGTGGGAACTGTCATATGTCTCTCAAGACTCAGGGAATTTCTTTTCCTTTTTTTAAAATTTTATTGAAGTATAGTTGACTTACACTGTTGTATTAGTTTCAGGCTTATAGCAAAGTGAATCAGTTATACATATACATATATCCATTCTTTTTTCCCACATGGATTATTATAGGCTATTGAATAGATTTCCCTGTGCTGCAGAGTAGGTTCTTGTTTCAGGGAGTTTCTTTGAAAAGGAGGCAGCAAGCCAAGAGCCAGGGAGGAGCCATCCCTGCCATTGCCTGTGGGCCGAAGATAAATCAGCCGTGTTTGTCTTATGAAGCAAATTATCTGGTTACCTGCTGCTCAATTCTCTGCTTTCCCTTAACTCTGGGCCTTCAGGGAAGTCCTATTTAATTGTTCCAAGTCTCTGCAGTGCTGATTACTTCAGCTTCAATTGTTCATTAGCATAAAGGGACAGGGACAAGGAAACCTCTGGGGATGTGGCAGGGCTGGGAAGTCCCTGCCTCTCCCCATGGAGATACCCCCCCCCCCCAGCTGCCTCCCCTCAAAGGATGTGCCTCATCTTATTACAGGAGGTTTCTGTTTCTTTGCAGCATCTAAAGCAGCTGAGAAAGTCCCTGACTCAGGTCCTCAAGTGGGAGGGTCCTCAGAGCGGGCTCTGGTGCTTGGAGTTGTTCTCTCATCACAGACCCCTGCGACCCTGGGTAACCTGGAGGGGGCTGCTGGAGGAAGGTGCAAAAGGATCCCAACTGTCGTCTCTCTCTCAGGGTCAGGAACTGACCACCAACTGCCTCCCACCCTAAGACCTTACCTCAAGGCCCAAAGTCATCTTTCCTTCGCAGAAGAGCTCTCCCCTCCTCTGTTCTGTCAGAGCTCCCCACCCCCAGTCCAGGGCACTTTCCTGTTTCTGAATGAATTGGCTCTCCTCCTCCACTGCTCTGAAAGGCAAAAACACTTAATGACAACCTACAACTCCTCCTCCCAAATCCCCGTGATTATAAATGGTGGTACTTGCTGATGATCATTCTGTAATGTATAAAAACATCAAATCACTATGTTGGTACACCTGAAACTAATATAATTCTTTAATTTTATTGAAGTATAGTTGAGGAGTTCCTGTCGTGGCACAGTGGAAACGAATCCCTGGTCTCGCTTAGTGGCTTAAGAATCCAGCATTGCCGTGAGCTGTGGTGCAGGTCGCAGACAGGGTTCGGATCCTGCCTGCATCGCTGTGGCTGTGGTATAGCCCAGCAGCTGTAGCTCCAGTTTGACCCCTAGCCTGGGAACCTCCATATGCCACAGGTGCGGCCTAAAAAGCTAAATAAATATATAAATATTGAAGTATAGTTGATTTTCAGTGTTGTATTCATTTCTGCTATACAGCCAAGTGATTCGGCTGCACATGTACATATACGCACACCCACTCCTGTATAGGCCATCACAGAACATTGAGTCGATTTCCCTGTGCTACAGAGCAGGTCCCTGTGGCTCATCCATTCCATACACAAAAATGTGCTGGAGTTCTCTTGTGGTGCAGCAGGTTAAGGATCCAATGTCATCGCTGCAGCCGCTTGGGTCACTGCTGTGTGGCAGGTTTGATCCCGGGCCCAGGAACTTGCACATGCTATGAACATAGCCGAAAAAAAAAAAAAAAAAAAGGTGCTAATGTAATGTAAGTCAATTATACTTCATTTTTACAGTATAATGAATAGAAAATAAATAAACATAAAGTTACAGTTTCAGGGTTTTTTTTAAAGTTAGTACCTTGCCTATATGGCTTTTGTTTGTTTTTCTTTTTTGGTGGCCCCCGAGGCATATAGAAGTTCCCAGGGCAGGAATCAAATCCAAGCCAGAGCTGTGACCTACACCACAACTGCAGCAATGCTGAATCCTTAACCCACTGGGCCGGGCCTGGGATGGAACTGGAGCCTCCACAGAGACAAGCCAGATCATTAACTGTCTGCCTCACAGCAGGAACTTTTTTTTTTTAATGGCCACAACCATGGCATATGGAAGTTCCTGGCCAGGGATTGAATCCAAGTCACAGCTGTGACCTACACAGCAGCTGTGTCAACGCGGGACCCTTTAACTTGCTGCACCAGACTAGGAATTGAACCTTGTACCTCAGCAGCGACACAAGCTGCTGCAGTAGGATTCTTTCTTTCTTTTTTTCTTTTTTTTTCCTTTTTCTTTTTAGGACCAAAGGTGCCCTAAAAAGAAGTTCTCAGGCTAGAGGTTGAATCAGAGCTATTGCTGCTGACGTACACCACAGCCACAGCAACCGGGGATCTAAGCCGTATCTGGGACCTATACCACAGCTCATGGCAACGCCAGATACTTTAACCCACTGAGCGAGGCCAGGGATCGAACCCACATCCTTATGAATACTAGTCAGATTCATTACCACTGAGCCATGATGGGAACTCCCTGCAGTCAGATTCTTAACCCACTACTCCACAGCAGGAACTCTTGTCTACATGTTAATAACAATATTTTTTCTCTCTCCTATGTGCCCACACTCCCTCATTTTCCAACACATTGTCTATCCTTCCTCAGTCTACAGCTGAAATTTGTGACCACTGGAGGCAGATCTTGTCATCCTCAACCCTCAGTCTGGGCCTCAAAGTTAAGTCTCTGTAAGAGGCATTGCTGACCTTAGAGGAGAGTTCCGGTTAGTGTAACGTGCTGGTAATCAGTTTAGGGGACTAGGGATTGGGGGAAATCCCTGGTTGTTTCCACAGTATAAATACTCTCTCCTACCACAATTGATTTCCAGTTACCAAAGGTTTAACAACCAGCTTGTAAAATTAGTAAATACTTAACAGTCACTCCCCCCAGCCCGGCTGAGCTGGCTCCAGCATACAGTTGGAGGATTCCCAGAACATCTCTGGGCGCTTGAGACGTCTTGACAAATCAAGCAATAGACCTGGTAGAAGTGAAAGGAGAGAGAGACCCTTGCAGGCCATTTCTGCCGCGGCTTCCCTGGCTTAGAGCCTTGGAAAGAGTATGACTTTAGGGAGTCAGGAGAGCTCTGGGTTCAAATCTTCGTGACTCTGGGTGTGTTCCAGCTTCCAACTCTGCAACTTAGGATTGATAAAACCCACCTATAGTATTACTCTGAGGATACAAGGATACAAGGATGCATAGATAAAGTGTCTAACATATAGCAAGTTGTCAATAAATCTTTCTTTAGCCCCCCATCATTATTTTAATTTTTCCTGTACTAGTTCAAATAATTATTTTTCAAAGGGTCCAACAGGGGGAGCCCAAACTCAACTGTCAGAGTGGGGGCTGGTCATTCAACCCCCCCCTACAGTTCAGGGTTTAATTTTGGAAATTTTGATAGGGCATAGCTATTTCTCTCTTTAGGGCTCTCCCTTGTCCTCATCCCCAAAGAGGTAAGTCCTTCTAAATGTTCTGTATGTGGGGTTTATGCCACCTGGCTTCATTCTCCTCTTAGATGGCAAGCTCTAGAATCTGAACCACAGTCCACGAAGGGGGCACCATGTCAGGACTAGGGGAAGGCCAGTAGGCTTTCAGAAGGCTGTGCTTCATGCAGCACAGAGCACACAAAGTTTCTTGCACACCCAAATGCCTCCCACCCCAAACCCTGTCCCATGAGATACAGTTACACCAAACACTCATGGGGATTTATGGTAAAATTGTGTAGCAGGAGCCTGCGGTTAGGTATCTAGGAAAACTTTTCAACTATAAAACAGCCGTAGAAGGAAGTCTTTGGTTCTGTGGCTGGCGGAGGGGAGGCAGAGGCAGAAAGGACCTGAGGCTCGCCAGGCTTGAGAAGTTTGGCTGTTCACAGACAATGGAATTATTGGAATGACACAGGAAGAGGCAGCAAATGAAGCTTGGAGAAATCTGGCTTCTGTGGTAAAGAGCTTTTGACAACTCGAGAAAG
Source organism: Sus scrofa (assembly GCF_054392235.1). Lineage (NCBI taxonomy): Eukaryota > Metazoa > Chordata > Mammalia > Artiodactyla > Suidae > Sus > Sus scrofa. The sequence goes on along the minus strand of NC_139389.1, from coordinate 27,515,907 downwards.
TTTCAGAAACTTAGAAGCATGAAAGCTCTTCATTAGAAATGAATGAAAATCCTGGGATTTGAACAATATGTGGCCACTTTCAGCTGACTGACCTACAAAAGTCATTTAACCTCTCTGTGACTGTCACTCATATATGTATTTGCTCAGCCTGCTATTTATTGAGCATCTTATATGTATCAGGCATGGGGCTAAGTGAATCCTGAGGAGACAATGGTGAGCAAAACCAGGCACTGTCCTCCTTTTTCTCATGGAGCTTACCATTTCTTTTTCTTTTTTTTTTTTTTTTTTTTTTTGTCTTTGCTATTTCTTGGGCCGCTCCCACAGCATATGGAGGTTCCCAGGCTAGGGGTTGAATCGGAGCTGTAGCCACCGGCCTATGCCAGAGCCACAGCAACACGGGATCTGAGCCGTGTCTGCAACCTACACCACAGCTCACGGCAACGCCAGATCGTCAACCCACTGAGCAAGGGCAGGGACGGAACCCACAACCTCATGGTTCCTAGTCGGATTCGTTAACCACTGCGCCACGACGGGAACTCCACCATTTCTTCATCTGTGAAAAGGCTTACTAACACTGGGACAACTGATGTCTACATGCAAAAGAATGAAGGTGAGGCCCTATCTCACACCATATAAGAAAATCATGGAAGTCCCCCCTGTGGCACAGCAGGTTAAGGATCTGGTGTTGCCGCAGCTGTGGCAAAGGCGGTAACTGCGGTATGGGTTCTATCCCTGGCTAGGGAACTTCCATATGCCACAGGTGCATTAAAAAAAAAAATTAATTCAGAATGGATCAAAGACCTAAAAGTGAGAGCCAAAACTGTTAACCTCTTGGAAGAAAACATGGGCTCAGATCTTTGTGACCGTGGATTAAGTAATGGTTTCTTGGCTATGACGCCAAATGACAAATAACAAGAGAAAAAATAGATATGTGGGACTTCATCAAAATTTAAAACTTTTATGCTTTGAAGGACACCAATTAGAAAGTGAAAAGATGCAGAGTTCCCTTTGTGGCTCAGCAGCTTAAGGACCCGATACTGTCTCTGTGAGGGTGCTAGTTTGATCCTTGGCCTTGCTCAGTGGGTTGGGGATCTGGTGTTGCTCTAAGCTGTGGCATAAGTCAAAGATGTGGCTCAGATCTGGTGTTGCTGGGAGCCATGGTGTAGGCCTGCAGCTGCAGCTCTGATTTGACCCCCAGCCTGGGAACTTCCACATGGCACAGGTGTGGCCTTAAAAAGAAAAAAAGTCACAAAATGATTAAATATTATACGAGTCCACTTATAAGAGTAATTAAATGCATAGAGACAAAGCAGAATGGTGGTTGCCAGAAGTTGGGGGGAGGGGGGAATGAGAAGATACCGTTTGCTGGGTACAGAATTTCAGTTTCCTCAGCTGAACAAGATGTAAAAGCTCTGGAGTTGGATGGTGGTGATGGCCACAGTGTGAATGTACTTAATGCTGCTGAACTGAATTTCTTTCTTTTTTTTTTTTTTTTTTTTTTTTTGGTCTTTTTGCCATTTCTTGGGCCGCTCCTGCAGCATGTGGAGGTTCCCAAGCTAGGAGTCTAATCGGAGCTGTAGCCGCCGGTCTATGCCAGAGCCACAGCAACACGGGATCCGAGCAGTGTCTGAAAGCTACACCACAGCTCACGGCAACGCCGGATCCTTGACCCAATGAGCGAGGCCAGGGATCAAACCCGCAACCTCATGGTTCCTAGTCAGATTCGTTAACCACTGTGCCACGACGGGAACTCCTGAACTGAATTCTTTAAAACGGTTAAAATGGTAAATTTTACCATATGTAGTTTTTTGTGTGGGGGGGGAAGGCAGGTTGTGCCCACAGCATTCAGAAGTTCTTGGGCCAGGGATCACACTAACCACAGCAGTAACCACAGCCATAGCAGTGACAACACTGGATCCTTTTTTTTTGTCTTTTTTTGCTATTTCTTGGGCCGCTCCCATGGCATATGGAGGTTCCCAGGCTAGGGGTTGAATCGAAGCTGTAGCTGCCAGCCTACGCCAGAGCCACAGCAACGCGGGATCCGAGCCGCATCTGCAACCTACACCACAGCTCACGGCAACGCTGGATCCTTAACCCACTGAGCCCCCAGGAGCTCCCATGTCTAGTTATTTTTATGAGAGTAAGTATGTGTGTTCTGTACTTATTTCCTTGCAAGCACAAATGATGAGGGATCATCCTCTCTCTTTCTCTTCACGGGTTGCTCCCAGGGGGCTGGTCGAAATGTGCCACTACAGTGGGGGTGAGTCATCTTCCTTACAGGCAGGGAGCAAAGCTTCAGGCTGAGGGCTACTGAGAAAGTATCCCCTTGGAGTTCCTGTCGTGACTCAGCAGAAACGAATCTGACTAGCATCCTTGAGGATGCAGGTTCAATCCCTGGCCTTGCCCAGTGGGTTAAGGATATGGCGTTGCCATAAGCTGTGGTGTAGGTCACAGACATGGCTTGGATATGGTGATGCTGTGGCTATGGTGAAGGCTAGTGGCTATAGCTCCATTCCGACCCCTATGCCTGGGAACCTGCAGTGTGGCCCTAAAAAGAGATTAAAAAAGAAAAAGTGTCCTCTTGAAGGCTCTTACCCTCTCACGGCCACCTTTTCCTGGGCAGTTTCTTCCACTGCTCTCTCTTGATAAAGAAATTAGGATACATCACCTTCTCGGAAGGATGTTGGTCATCTAAGTACCACACAAGGAACTTTGTAACACTCACAGCTCTCCTAAGAGGTGTCCCCACAAGAGTTAGGGAAGGTCAGTGGCTGTGGATGCTGATTGTGGCAGAATTAATTCTTCCTCTGCCTCCCTCAGCAGCTGAGTAGCCCTTACCAAATCCTTTCATTCTTACATTCTTCAAACAGGGCTCTTATCAAACAAGTAAGGGGCCAATATCTGTCCCCGTGGATGCACTACAACTCAAGGTGGCCCAGCACCTGCTAATAAAGCTGCAACGCCTTCTGCTGGTGAGTCAGGTAGGCCAGAGTGCAAGGGTGGCCCGCTTATCTTCAGTGGCCGTTGCAGCTCCCCAAAATGGTAAAGCCTGTATTGTCTGTATTTTACCACAGTTTTAGTTTAAGAAGGCATAGTAATTGTTCTTACCTCATAGGGGCATTGCGTGGATTAAATAAGATGAATTTTGGCTGAAGGAATAGCTTAAATGACATAATTTATGAACCAGGCCTAGAGAGTGGGGTTTGGGATGGGGAAGGAATGTTTAAAATTTCCACTTTATTTATCTGTTATTTAGATTTTTAAACTGGTGTGTTTTTATAGTTCGAAGAGTAAAGCAGTAAAGGGCTACTTATTCCCATGTTACTGATTTATTCAAGACTGAGTGTCCACAGAAAGGCACATGAGGACTGAGAACAGCATCCTATTCTTGGCTTATGTTTGACCTTCTGTGTTTGTGTCTTTCTGTGTAACTTTTTCCAGATTTCCTCAGCTTTGCTTACCTTTCTCCCCCACTACCCTGCAATTTACTTAAGTCTATTAGTCACAAAATCTTAACCTCCCAGTCAGATCCCTGGATCCTCCCCATCTTGCCCCAAGAAAGACCCCAGGCTCCACACAGAGGGGACATCTGCTCACTCCTCACCAGTGTGCTCTGAACTCCTCTTCCCCATTTTTACCTCCTTCCCTTTAGCAAAACCCTCCCTGAGATCTGAGTTTCAGTCTTTCACTTTGCAGACTGAGAGATCTGTCCTTCCAGGGAGGCCAGAGCGGGCTCAGAGCCTGGCCGGAAGTCTGTTTCCTGGGTGGGAGAGCATTGGCTGAAATCCAGACGGCTGACGTCGCCTGGTGCAGATGGCGGAAGCCATTGCCCAATCAGAGGAAATCAATGCCAGCAACACATTTCTCTGTGACTCGCTTCCTCAGTTCAGAAAAGCATTTTCCTCGACAGGAGGCAGCTGAGTAGGAGTGGAAAATGCCCTGACCTTTGAACCACGTGGCGTGTGGACTGCGAAGCTGGCAGGGGCATCGACTGACAAATGAATGTGAGACCTGATACTGGACTCGAGGTCAAAAAAGGCAAGTCTGGGTCTCTGCCACCTAAATTCTAACCTTTGGCAAATCATTTCAGTCGGTGTTCTTAGCAATGAGTAATATACCTACCTCACAGAAGCTACTGTTGCATGGCTGAAATGAGGTCATCTGTGTAAAAGATTTCATAAACTTGCAGCAGGTTGCCAGTGCAACATTCTGCCTCTGTGAGAACCTTCCGGAGGGTGGACCCTGAAGAGACAAGATGGAGAGTGGTCACGGTTGATCCTGGAGCTCAGCAGCTTGTCCTGGAATGTGTAGCTGGAACACATAATTTAACCTCTCTGTGCCTGGTTACCTCCCCGTGGTCACAATGCGGGATGGTAAGAACCCCTGGGAGTTCCTGTGCCACTGAGCGGTAATGAACCTGACTGGTTAGTATCCATGAGGATGTGGGTTCGATCCCTGGGCCTGCTAAGTGGGTTAAGGATCTGGCATTGCCGGTGAGCTGTGGTGTAGGTCAAAGACATGGCTTAGATGGATCCCACATTGCCCTGGTTGTGGTGTAGGCCGGCAGCTGCAGCTCCAATTAGAACCGTAGCCTGGGAACTTCCATATGCTGCGGGTGTGGCCCTAAAAAGAAAAAGAAGAATGCTACCCTCTTCACAGGGCTGTCAGGAAGAGAAGTGATTATACCACATGCAGCGCATAAAACACAGTCGGGCTCGTGGCGGCACTCACTAAGACTTGGCTAGGAAGATTGTTCTTAAGGCCGTCTTGTGTACCTGCAGGCCCTGGGCTGGGGTGGCGGGGGGGTGGGGGTGGGGTGGAATTCAGCCCAATCCCAAGAGAAAGGGGATTCTACCCCCTATCCACAGTCCACACAGCAGGCAGTTATTTAGCTAAAATCTGACCGTGTCACTTCTTTGCTTAACCACCCAAATCTCCCAGCCACCTCCACCCTGAGTGAAAGACATCGAGCCCCTGTGATAGGCCCTTGGGTCCCTCTCCAGACTGTCTTGATGCAAGCAGCTTCGCATCAAGGCTTCAGCAACACCAAACTGCCTGTCGCTTGTCACCTCAACCAGCTGGCTCCTGTTGCCCAGCATGCCCTCAGCAACCCTGCCTTTGCTAACTCCTAGTTACCCTTCAAACCCTCATACCCATGTCTCTCAGAAAGCCCTTTCTGACTCTCCTGAGCAGGGCCTGGTTCCCCTTCTCCTATATTCCTAGTGGACCCCTCCGTCATTGCACAGGCCAGATTGTATCCTAACTGCTCATGTGACTGTTTCACGTCAGACTGGGGGATCCTTGAAGGCAGAGACCAGCCTTGGGTCTTGCTCATCTCAGTAAACTCAGCCCAGGTACAGTGCTCAGTAATCACTGAGTGGAAAGGCTGATGAATAGAGCCACTCGAGCCCCAGCCTATTTGTTCAGCTACCATAACAGATGATGCTGTTTGCCTGGGGTTGGGATAAACATCTCAAAACAGAAAGAGTTTCTGTTTGCCCAGCAGTTGTTCTTCTGTTGTTCTTAGAAGCACCCAGTCTGTGTCTCAGGCATCCTCTGTGCCTCTTTCTTTTCCCGGCTCTTGTACTTTGTCTCTCCTTCCTTACCACTGGGTTACTCTTCCTTGCTCTCTGTTATATTTCTATACCCTTTGTTGCATTGTATCCTTTTCTCTTCGTCTTTCTTTTATGCCAGAGTGGTGGTCTGTCTGTTCTCTTGCCTTTTATCTGGATTTCTAAGAGTATCTCTGGGTTCATGATTCCTCAGAAAGAAAGAAGGAGGTTTGTTTTGTTTTTGTTTTTGTTTTTGTTTTGCTTTTCAGGGCCGCACCTGTGGCATATGGAAGTTCCCAGGCTAGTGGTCGATTCAGAGCTAGCTGTAGCTGCCAGCCTATGACAAAGCCACAGCCACAGCCAGATCTGAGCCATGTCTGTGACCTACACCATAGCTTACAGCAATGCCAGATCCTTAACCCACTGAGCGAGGCCAGGGATCCAACACTTGTCCTCATGGGTACTAGTTGGGTTCATTACCGCTGAGTCACGATGGGAACTCCAGAAAAAAGGAGATTTTAAAAAGAAGAAAATTGAGCCTTATTACGTGCCCAGAAATTTTATACATTTTGTTTCATATAATCTTAGTAATAAACTTATAATATTATATATTATCCAAACAAGCTAGGTTATGCTTCTATAGCAAACAACCTAAAAATCTCAGTGGCTTTATGCAATGAAGATTTATTTATTGCTTCTGCCATTTATCAATGGTGAGTCGGCTGAGCTCTGCTCTTGAGCCATCATTGTCCTAACTTCAGGACTAGGTTGACAGAGGAGTCGCTATTCTAGAACACTGCCATTTGCCATGGAAGAAGGAGGAGAAAACGTGGACAAGCACAGAACACATTGGCTTTTAATACTTCCATGTAGAAGGGACACTTTTTTGGGAGGGAGGTGCACCTATGGCATGTGGGAATTCCAGGGCCAGGGATCCAACCTGAGCTTCAGCTGTGACAATGCCAGATCCTTAACTCACTGCACCACCAAGGGAACTCCAGAAGGGATACATTTTAATAGGCCAAAGTAAATAACATAGCCATGCCTAGGTTAATTGGCAAGAGTCACAGGGGGTGGCAAAGTACAGTTTTCCCAGGTATCTAGAAGGATAGAGACATTCAAATATTGGTTCCCACTTCTGTTCCCATTAGTATGTATACTATATATTACTGTTCCCATTTCACAGATGAGGTGGCTGAGGCACAGGAAGGTTATGTAGCTTGTTCAAGGACATGCAGTAAATGTCAGAGAAGGGGACTGAAACCATGCCTTATAATTCCTGGGACTGTGCCCTTGCCTTACCACTTCACTGGAGTTTTAGGGTGCCTAGGCCTTGCCTACCAAATTTTCGGGCTCTGCTGCGAAGCTTGGCTTGCTGGCATACCGAAAGCAAGATGCTAAGAAGGCCAGTTTTGCACACCAATTTCTTCTTTTTTTTTTTTCTTTTTGCTTTTTAGGGCCACACCCACAGCATATGGAGGTTCCCAGGCTAGGGGTCGAATTGGAGCTACAGCTGCCGGCCTACACCACAGCCACAGCAACTCGAGGTCCGAGCCGCATCTGTGACCTACACCACAGCTCGTGGCAATGCCAGATCCTTAACCCACTGAGCGATGCCAGGGATCGAACTGCAACCTCATGGTTCCTAGTTGGATTCATTTCCACTGCGCCACGACGGGAACTCTGTCATGGTTCTTAGATGGATTTGTTTCCACTGCGCCACGACGGGAACTCTGACGCACCAACTTCTTCATCACATCTGGTGAGGAGCATGGGAATCTCTACGTTGGGGCTTTGGAGACTTCTAATTTCCAAGATTTGTCCAGATAGATCACAAAATTTGGAGCACAGTCCTTAGAAATCTTCTAGGCAAAATTAATCTATGGTAATAGAAGTCAGAATAGCAGTTGTTTCAGAGTGTGGCAAGAAAGGAGTTTTCCATATTGACTAGATAGGGGCTCAAGGGAGCCTTCTGGGGTGATACTATCTTGATCCGGTTGGTGGTTAAATGGCTGAATACAAATGTAAAAATTTATTGAGCTGTATACTTAAAAGCTGTACACTTTGCTATATGTCATTTATGTCTCAAAAATGAATAATAAGAAAGAAATATTCTTCATCAAAATAAAAATATTTACTTCATTCCTGTTAAAAGAATGAAGACAAGTTACCAAGTGGAGAAAATATTTGTAAGTCACATATTCAACAAAGGACACCCATCCAGCATATATAGAGCAGCTGCAGCTCCAATTTGACCCCGAGCCTGAGAATTTCCATATGCCACGAGTCCAACCCCCTGCAAAAAAAGTAGGCAATCAGAGTTCCCTGGTGGCACAGCAGATTAAGGATCCAGTGTTGTCACTGCTGTGGCTTGGGTCACAGTTGTGGTGAGAGTTTGATCCCTGGCCCAAGAATTTCCACATACCTTGGGTGCAATGAAATAAATAAATTTTTTTAAAGTAGTCAATCTCCACCACCAACAACAACAACAAAAAAGGCAAAAGTCTTGAATAGTCACTTCACCAAAGAGGATAAAAGGAAAGCAAACAAGAATATAAATAGTCATTCAACATTATTGGCCATAAGGGGAATGCAAATTAAAAACAGGATGAATTACCACTACAGATCTGTTAAAACAGCAAAAATAAAAAAATATTGACAGCACTGCCAAGTGTTGGCAAGAAGGCAGAGCAACAGGAACTCTCGTTCATTTCTGGTGGAATGCAAAATCATACTCTGGAACATGGTTTGGCAATCTCTTATAAACTTAATACATTTAGGAGTTCCCATCATGGCTCGGCGGACACGAATCTGACTAGCAACCGTGAGGATGCAGGTTCAATCCCTGGCTTTGCTCAGTGGGTTAGGGATCCAGCCTTGCCTGGCTATGGTGTAGGCCAGTGGCTACAGCTCCAATTAGACCCCTAAGCCTGGAAACTTCCATATGCCATGGGTGTGACCCTAAAAAGACAAAAAAAAAAGTTAATACATTTACCATACAAGTCAATAATCCCCTAGGTATCTACCTAAGAGAAATAAAAACATGTTCACATAGAAACCTATATGCTCATAGCAGCTTCTTTTGTAATTACCAAAAACTGGTTTAAAATGGGTAAATGCATCACTTGGCTTATCCATACCATGGCATACTATCCAGAAACAGAAAGAAGTATATTATTCATACAAAAAACAACTTGGATGAATTTCAAAGGTGTTTTGCTGAGTGAAAAAAAATCTGGTCTCAAAAAGATTACATGTCTGCTGAACATTGTAAATCAACTATAAGAAAAAAATTTTTTTAAAAGATCACATGCCACATAATTGCATTTGTGACATTTTTAAAAGACAGGCTTCATTGGCAGAATAGCTAAGAATAGCAAGAGGTTTGGTGGAGGGTGGGAGGGAAGATGTGATACAGAGGGATGGTGTTAGGGATTTTAGGGGGCAGCAGAATTGCTCTATATCTTGATTGTGGTTGTGACTAGATTCCAAATCCGGGGGCCAAGGAGCCCCATTCACTCGGTTCACTCCTACATTCTCAGTCCCTGGAACTTAGGTATGAGGTTCGTGCGCGTGGACACAGTGAAGGAAAGTTCTAGCTCCAGCCCTGATTCACCTTGGCACACTTCACTGGCTAGTCTATATTTAGCTTCCTCTCTGGCTGCCCACTGGACACACCACAGCTGGAAGGTATCACTTGCCCCCCCCTTCACAGCCCAAGCCTGGGTCACAAGATCAGCCCTCCTGGAAAGCAGAGTCTCCAGCTGTCCTACAGTTTGAAATTTGTAGATACTAGCAATCTGATGAGTTTATTGTTGCTGTCATTTGAATTTTTGTTATAACAAAACATCTGTTCGATGCTCTTTAAAAAAAAGTCAGTCTTGGAGTTTCTGTGGTGGCGCATGTTTAACGAATCCGACTAGGAACCATGAGGTTGCGGGTTTGACCCCTGCCCTTGCTCAGTGGGTTAAGGATCCGGCATTGCCGTGAGCTGTGGTGTAGGTCACAGACGCGGCTCGGATCTGGCATTGCTGTGGCTCTGGCGTAGGCTGGTGGCTACAGCTCTGATTAGACCCCTAGCCTGGGAACCTCCATATGTCACAGGAGTGGCCCTAGACAAAGGCAAAAAGACAAAAAAAAAAAATCAGTCTCAAAAAATAATAATAATAGACCCAGTCTTACTTCCCAGAAGCCATAATTGTTACTAGTTCCTTGTCTATCTAGAAACATTTATGATTATGTAAGCATGTATATCCATGTATATGCAATGGATATGAATGAACTGATCCACAGCTCTTGGGGCATATGTAACGTCCTCTTTCTTTATGGACTCTCTCATATCAAATCTGGCTTCAGTTCTGCCCATCACTGAGGATATTCTAGTGCCTGACAGTTTTCAGACTCCCTCCATTGAGTCAAACAAGGAATACCAAGGCTGTCCTGAGAAAACAGGTGAGTGTCTGCTCCTCTGACCACATGGCCAGCATTGCCTTGTTTCTCACCCAGGCCATCAGGGTCCATGAGAACCAGGCTACTCGGCTGGCCTGGGCAGTTCCTAATCACACAATCACACATCAGCAAAGCCGGAGCGGGGGAAAAAAAAATCACAAACTTGGGAAATAATTATATATACAAGATATTTGGAAATAATTTGATATTCAAGAAATCAAAGGAGTCAGGCGTTTGGGGAAAATCACAAATCTATAGTACACCCTTAAAGCTGTTATTTGTTTTATGTAGTTTTTTTTTTTTTTTTAACTACACCGGGGGTGGGGGCCCCATAACATTTTCCGTGTTTCTCTACAGTCTTGATCTGGCCTTGCCTGGGGGCTGGGACACACTTGCTGAAGTTCTGAACATATCTAGCACAAAGCACCTGGCCCAGTTCTCATGAACCCTGGCAGCCAGTCTCATCTGAGAGGCTGCTCTTGAAAAGGCCCAGCTCTCCACATGCCCTGGAGAAACTGGATCCCTTCTCTTTCCTGAGTCCAGGAGGTCCAAGAGTCAACCAAGAGGTAGGTTGCTGCCTCTGTACCCTCTCCTCTCAGACCAGACATTCAGCACTTTTCAAAATCAGGCCCTACTTCAGTGTGGCCCTCCTATAAAGCCCTGCCCAGCCTGATTATTCCCTTTCCTTCTAAAACACAGAAAAAAGCCAAACCCTAGGGGCTAGGAAACCTACAACTTCAAGGACACAAAGTCCTGACTATGTGGAGGAGGGAGAGAAGAATTTCTTTATTCCTTGTTAGTTCTCAGTGCATTGTTGTTAACAATAAATTCATAACAAATGGTCTTGCTATATAAATATTTGTTATATATTTCTTCAGATATGATGCTGGTTGGGAAAGTTATTGTGAGGAGATCAATTAATAATCATTTATAAAATGTTTCTTGGATGAAGAAACCCATGATGTGGTCATAGTGTGGAAGATTTAAAGAAAGGAACAGTCACGATCCCTGTGAGAAATTTAAATCCAATTTAGAAAAGAAAATGCAGGCGTTCCCGTCATGGCTCGGGGAAATGTACCTGACTAGTATCCATGGGGATGCAGGTTTGATCCCCGGCCTTGCTCAGTGGGTCAGCGATCTGGCATTGCCATGAGCTGTGGTGTAGGTCGCAGATGTGGCTCGAATCTGGCATTGCTGTGGCTGTGGTGTAGGCTGGCAGCTGTAGCTCCAATTAGACCCCTAGCCTGGGAACCTCCATATACCGCAGGTGTGGCCCTAAAAAGCAAAAAAAAAAAGATAAATAAGTACTAGGGATGCAATATATGGCATGATAAATATAATTAATACTCTGTCCATTATATGTGAAAGTTGCTAGTAAATCTTGAATTCTCATCACAAAGAAAAAAAAATTTTTCTCTATTTCTTAAGTGTTGTATTTATGCGAGATGATGGATAGTCACTAAACCTATTGTGGTAATCATGTCATGATGTGTGTAAGTCAATTCATTACGTAGTACAACTTAAAGTTATACAGTACTATATGTCAATTATATCTCAGGATAACTAGAAGAGAAAAAAATAAAAGACGTTTGAGCATGTTCCTAAAATCTTGCTGGGAAGCCTCTGGGGCTCTAAGCCGGGAAGGGACATGCTCACACTCAGATCTAGGAAGGCTCACTCTGGCTGCAACACGAACGTGGGATCTGAGCAGGGCTTGACCAGAAGCAGTGAGATAAGGTAGGAGGTGGATGTACCCAGGCTGGAGGTGATGGAGGCTTGGAGAGTAATGATGTGGAGATGACGGAAGGTGGACAGACTGGAGAGACCCTTACAAGCGGAAATCCACGGGACTGGGGTGAGCAGAATGGGGAGGTGACTCCCGAGGACCCTAAGGCACAGTGGAGATAGCTCTGGGCTGGGAACCTCAAGATGATCCCAGATCTGCCACCAATCAACTACCTGATGGCTTTTGCCAAGTCGCTTTACTACCCCCCACTGCTTTCATTTCCTTGTTTTGTAGGAGATGGGGTGTGTTGATTTCATGGTCCCACTCAATTTACTACCCTATGACTATACAAAGTAAATGCACTCCAAGCACAGAAAGAATGATGTCACCTCCTCTGAAATCTATGGACCCTTCCTCTATGTATTACTCAATACCACGGATCATCATATACTTATAAAATGTACAGGATAAGTAACAAGGACCTACTGTGTAGTACAGGGAAATCTATTCAATACTCTGTGGTAGTCTATATGGGGAAAGAATCTGAAAGAGAACAGCGATATATAGAAATATATGTATATATAAACTGATTCACTTCGCTATACACCTGAAACTAACAGAACATTGTAGATCAACTATACTCTGATAACATTTTTTAAAATATACTAGAGGAGTTCCCTTGTGGCTCAGTGAGTTAAGAACCCCATGTTGTCACTGCTGTGGCTCTGGTTACTACTATGACATGGATTTGATCCCTGGCCCGGGAACTTCCACATGCTGCAGGTGTGGCCAAAAAAAAAAAAAAAAAAAAAAAAAGCTAGAATGTTTTACTTGCTGGTCCGTCTTCTTCAAAAGGTTAAGGGCTCCTGGAGGGCAAGAACAGGGTATCCTATACTGGAACCATGTGAAGCTTGTGATAATTGATTCCTTGTATTTGTGAAATTGACTATTTCAAGGCATTGAGACGACAGACACCTGGTTATTCAAGAAGGCATCTTGATGCCATGTGTTGTGGGTGTTCTATATCCAGGGCACTGCCATGGATGCTACAGTCATCCAGACAAACAAGGAAGCCAGTCATGGACCTTACGTCAGGTCAAGTAGCCAAGACAGACATTAAACACAGGAGGACAAAGATGATGGTTTATTCCTAGTTGTGGTAAGTGCTACAAGGAAAAGTACTGGGTCCGGTGAATGTGTAATAGGGAGACCTAACAGACAGAATGACCTTTATGACAATCAGGATGAGTTGATTGACTCACAGAAGGAGGAAGGGAAGAACTAAAGAGCGGGAGAGACTCTTAGGTGGAATAGTGAGCGTGCAGCGAGGGCCTGAGGCAGGGAGGAGCGCCGGGGAGAAACTGGGAGGAAATCCACCTCAGTGGTAACATTAGCTATATTGGGGTTGTGGAATTTGGGGTACTTTTTGTTTTCTTTTGTATGTATACATTTTGCATTTCACAGATTTTCCACAACAAGCACTCATTATTGTAATCATCAGAGGAGGGAAAGAAAACATCGTTAGTTAAAACAATAAAGGATGTGGGGTGAATGGGTGTCGTGGAGGAGGGGGCACATTCCAGAGCGATTGGTGACTTAAGCAGTGAGTAATCCGTACGTGGGGGAGAGCAACAAGCACATTGATGGGGCTGGAACAAAGGAGCAGAGGTGACTCACAAATGATGCAGTTGAAGCCGGTCCACCAAGGTCCATGAAGGTGAGGCCAAGGAGTTGGAAGCGATATGAAAAGTCACAGCAAATTACTTTCAAAGGGCCTGAGCAGGGAGAATAAGCATTTTAACAGAGGGGAGCTGGATGGGGAGAAACCAGGGACAGAAGGACCCTTAGACGCCCTGGCAGGGCTGGTGGAGGAGAGCAGGAACCTGGTAAGTCCAGTACTCCTACAACATGGAGCAGATTTGGTCCTTTGTTACTTCCGAGGCATCAAGGAGTTAGGCTGCCCCATGCTTTCTGCCCCCACAGCAGAAGTGGAAATTGTGGTTTCCGAAGGTCCTTCCTGATCTGCAATCTCTGAGATATTTCTAGCTAGCCTGAGAACTGATATAACTGCTAGCCTGAAGACATTTCTAAGGAGATAAAGTCAAAGATTGGTTGAGGGGTGGCTGGCAGGGTATAGGCAGGATTTGGAAAATTGAGGCTTGATGCAAATTCTAAGATCTGCTCCCACCCACTCCTGCTCTAGATAAGCACCCCTGCCACCCACGCAGGATACCTCGCCAGGATTTCCTCCTGAGATCGTGAAGCACTTTTAGGGCTGGAATGTGAGTTGGGGGAGCAGGTGGAAATCAGCCCCCCTGTCCCCTCTGAACTGGACCTAAAGGAACTACCTCAGCCACTTCCCTTCTAGGCTTTCCCCCGCTCCCCATGCAGTTCCCTCAGAACACCATCGGAGTGCCCCACCAGAACTCTTAGCATCTCCACTTAGCCCACACTCCTGACCTGGGTGCTGCCCGCTCAGAGAGGTGAGGAGCAAACTCGTCCTGACCTTCTACCCAGGCCGGAGGCTGAGTGCAGCTCAAGGGTCCATGCCCTAGCCCTCGCCTGCTCTCATGAGAAAGATGCAGAATCATATTAAATGACGATATTAAACCATCATGTTAAATCAGTATATCAGAGTTCCCCTTGTGGCTCAGCGGTAACAAACCCGACTAGTATCCATGAGGTTGTGTGTTCTATCCCTGGCCCCTATAAGTGGGTTAAGATCCAGTGTTGTCTTGAGCTGTGGTGTAGCTAGAAGACATAGCTCCAATCTGGCATTGCTTTTGCTGTGGCTGTGGTATAGGCCAGGGCTGCAGCTCCAATTCTACACCTAGCCTGGGAACTTCAGGAGTGGCCCTAAAAAGACCAAAAAAAAAAAAAAAAAAAATCAGTGTATCAAATGCAGGACCCATCAGTCAGCAGTGGAGGGACCTCTGTCCATAGCCCTGTGGTTGGCCCAGTGCTGCTACAAGAATGGAGGAGGCAGGGGCATTGAAGGAGCTGGCCCACCCCCCAGGAATTTCATTTGCTGTTTGGAGGCATCAGGTTCTTAATAAAAATAGCTTCAACACAGAAGACCTGGGTTCAGTCACAGCTGAGCTCTCGCTATTGAGTCATCTGAGAGGTAGTCTACTTATATGTCTAAGCCCCTTGGTTTTTTCCACTGTGAAATGGTGAGAACAGCTCCACCATTAAATGATGACGTATTTGACAAAAATAGATAGACTTAAAAGGAGTTCTTCCTTCCACAGGTATCTGTTGTGGGCCTATCACTGCGTAATTGCTCAGGACCTAAAGATGAAGAAGACAGTAGTGACGGGCCAGACCCCTGCCCTCAGGATATTCCTCCTGTTGCTGTTATTATTGATGACTGTTGAATAAATGAGACCACTCATAAGAAGCAAATGGAAAGCTCCGACAGGATAGAAGGTTGTATTTTCCAAAGGTGAGTGCTCCTCCCCTCACCTTCTTCTTGTCCTGAGACTTAGACCCCAGGGTGGAATCATGTTCCTTCCCCTTGGATCTGGGTAGGACTGTGACTGCTGTGGCCAATGGAGTATGGGGAAAGCAATGTAGACTATTAAAAGGTGAGGTCATAAAAACAATATCGTTCATGCCTGGTTCTCTTTCTCAGTCACCCAGACACCATGCAAAAGAAAGCCAATCTAGACCAAGGGAGAGGAACTAAGGCCCCAGACAGTAGCCAGCATCCACTGTAAGACATGGGAATGAAGCGTCCTGCAGATGAATGATTCCAGTCTCCAGCTTTCAAGTCTTCCAGCTTCGATCCCAGACATTGTAGAGAAGAGATAAGCCATCCCCATCTGCACTGCACTCCATCCAAACTCCTGATCCACAGAACCCATAAATGTAACAAAGAATGTCATGCCTGCTGAGTCTTCAGGTAATCTGTTAGGCAACATTATATAACCAGAACACAGAGTAACTTTAGGATAAGCAAGAATGAGCAGCATAGAAATTGAAAGAGAGGGAGTTCCCTGGTGGCTCAGTGGGTTAAGGACCTGGTGTTGTCACTACAGTGGCTCAGTTTGCTGCTGTGGCATGGGTTTGATCCTTAGCCTGGGAACTGCTGGATGCCACAGGAGAGGCCAAAAAATTTTTTTATAAAATTTGTATAATTATTATAATTTTTCTATTTTGCTTTTTGCATATGGAAGTTCCCGCAAGGGGGTCAAATCAGAGCTGTAACTGCTGGCCTACACAACAGCCACAGCAACGAGGGATCTGAGCTTCATCTGTGACCTACGCCACAGCTCACAGAAACACCAGATCCTGGACTCACTGAACGAGGCCAGGGATTGAACCTGCATCCTCATAGATACTAATCAGATTCATTTCCACTGTGCCACAACAGGAACTCCACCCTGCCCCCCATTTTTTTTTTTTAATTAAAGGAGAAAGTGCCCTAGAGGAGTTGAGTTTGTCAGGTGGAATGGCATTAAATGTGGAAAATGTTACTAGCCCTAACCATGTGGTTTCTAACCCTGTCCTGTGAAACTGTTCCCTCAAAGGCCACCAGCAACCTTCCAACTGACCAGAAACAAAAACACCTCAACCTTTTCTCCATAGTCATTCCCCTCCAGCTTCTTCCCTCAACTTCCAGTCATAGCTGGTCAACTACCACACGGACGTGCTTCTCTCTACTGGTTTCTGCTTTGCTTTACTCACTGGTTCCTCTTCTCTCTCCCACCTTCCCGCCAGCTGTGACCACTTCTTTTCCAAGCACTTGCACCCCCTGTCTATCCATGGCCCTCAAAAGGCTTACTCCTTGATGGCACCATCCCTTGTGTGCCAGGGTCTCCCACCCCATCATCTCCAAATGAGTCCTATTCATCGACATGAACTCCTGTCTTGTATCTCCAGCCACCCTCTAGTCATGGGCCAGTACCTTCTTTCTTTGTTAGATTTCAATCTAACACACCCAAAATTGACCGACTCTAATGATACTGTCTGGACCTCACCCAGATCCTCTTTATCAGCTGCTGTACTCATCCCCCAGCTGTGGGATATGTTGCCTGATAACCACTCACAGCCATGCCCTTTTCCAGAGGATTGGCCCGGACTGATGGGAGACAAACCATCCCCATAACACACACTTTGGACAGACCTCAGCCCCTGACTGCCAGATGCATGGCTGCGAAACACCAGCCTCCTTCCATGAAGGTGGCGCTGACTCTGATGTGATCTGTGCTGAGAGTCTACCTGGGGACTCGAACTATGGCTTAGCCCCCATCCTTACTTAGCTTTTTCCCCTTTGCCATCCTGTTTCTCGCTCTCTTCTTCTCCTCCTCCTCCATCAATCTCTGTTTTTTTGTTTTGTTTTGTTTTGTTTTGTCTTTCTCTGCTGCACCCATGGCATATGGAAGTTCCCATATATGGAAGTTCCCAGGCCAGGGATGGAATCTGAGCCAGAGCTGCGACCTATGCCACAGCTGCAGCAACTTCAGATCCTTAACCCACTGTGCCAGGCCAGGGATCAAACCAGCACCTCCACAGAGACAAGGCGGATCATTAACCCACTGCACCACAGCGGGGGAGAACTCCCCCACCAATCTCTTAAACAAAAGTTCTTTGCCAGCCTCTGCCTCAAGGTGACCCGACCTAAAACACCTATCAAGGCAGGTTCACTCTGGTGACCTGTCTCTCCGACACCCCAACCTGAAACTCCCTATCAGGACAGCCATCAATCCTAACATATCTTCTAGCAAACGCCTCCCAGATTCATTTCTTCCTCCTCATTCCCATTGCCCCCACAGAATCACCTCATACCTGGATTGTGAAATCCATGTCTTCTCAACTGCCCTGCCTTTTCCTGTTTTTCCTCCCCCTCCAACATGACTAGCATGTAAGTGCCAGATTAAAATCTCTGAAATGCCTTTGATCACACAGCTCCCCTACCCCAAAGTCCACTGCTTTCTGCTTCTAATGGCATTCTTAATGAATCTTAGATAAAGGTTCTTTTGTCTGCTTTCCTGGACCCTCACTGAGATCTGGCTTCCGTCTTGTTTATTTAACATCATTTTCCCGTATTTCCAATTTTCCATTCCAGCCAGCTCCTCCAAAGTTCCATAAGCCGCACTCTTTCCCATCACACCAGCACCTATTTCACACTCTCCTACACTTTTCTAAACCCTGCCACTGGGGGGGCAGGGGGGCTGCCAGCTGTTTCCCAGTATCTACCCTTCCCTTCTTCCCAGTTCCCAGCCGGGCACAGAGCTGCCTAGAGTGAATTTCAGGTATCCAAGCCTCCCTTGCAGCTGGCTAAAGTTAAATGACTTCAGCCTGCTTCATAGACGCAGACATGCTGTGCATTCCTCCTGTCAATGGACTTAACGGGAAAGGATGTGTGTCTGCCCTTCTCTGTCCTACTGGCTGGAATGTGGCGCCTGGGCAGCCATCTTAGGTCATGAAGTGAAAAACACGCAGAGGATGGGAGGCAGCAAAGTGAGCTTCTAGCCAAGCCCGAATCTCTGACCTCGATCAGGACCTTGTTTCTGTCGGAAAGGATGGACTTATAGCTAGTGAACCACGGTTCCATCTTTTTGTCAGTTCAACTGAATCTGATCCTAAGTGACATACATATTCAACTTAGCTCTAAGTTAGCCATGGTGAGTTACTATGGCTTGAAACCAAAGAAATCCAAACGCTAGATAGAAGCCTTAGAAAAGTTTAAGGAAGCTGGAGGTCCCATTGTGGTGCAGCGGAAACGAATCCAGCTAGGAACCATGAGGTTGTGAGTTCGATCCCTGGCCTCACTCAGTGAGTTAAGGATCAGGCGTTGCTGTGAGCTGTAGGCCATTGGCTACAGCTCCAATTAGATCCCTAGCCTGGAAACCTCTATATGCCATACAGCCCTAAAAAGGCAAAAAAGAGAAAAGTTTAAGGAAGCTGAGTTTAAAGAAGCTGAGGCAAATTGCACAGGGCTGTAGAAAGACATTTCTAAATCACTCCTGGCAGGGAAGTGGCTACAGTTATGTAAGGAGAATCTAGGCAAGCCCAGTCGAAACATAGGGCTGGATTTTCATACATTGTACACTGCAGGAATTATGGGCAGAGCTGACCTTACATAACTCGGAATGTTAAGTAAGGTGGTTGAGCTGTACTGTGGTTCTGCTTACATTTTGCAAAGGAAAGAAAAGAGTGGATGCAACTCTGTGCTGAGAAACGTTTAACAACCTCCTGGAGGTTGAAGGGGAGTCTAATTAGCTGCATTTCCAAATTTCTGTGGTGTAAATATTTTTATCAAGGTCAACTTCAAAGTACAAATGTTATGTCAGTTGGTTCACAAAATTCCTGAAAATGTCACAGTCTCCTCTCGTGAGCTGGTTTGAACTGGCATGAGCTGGTTCCAGCACGCCCAGGGGAAGGGCTGAAATGGCAATGACATATAATGAACCTTGCCAGGTGCCAGGCACAGTAAGAGGCATTTTGCATACATTATCTTCCTTAATCCTTTTACTCAACACTGAGGGATCAGGCCAAACTTCCCTAACCATGTATCCTTTTTTTGGGGGGAGGGGGAGGTTCCAATACAGGTGGATTTATTTGTATCAATCTTTTCCACAACCATGGAAGATATGTTGGTCATTCTTATTATGGAGAATTAGAAAAAGTAGGAAATGAAAGTTAGGAAGAAAAAATGGGGTATAGTGAATATTTTCTGGGTTTTGACAACCCAGCAATGACTCTATTCTCCTCTGACAATAGACATTGGATTCTTTGAGGAATTACTGAAGTGCAGTCCTCTTGAGCTGTCACCTTAGGTGTCCTTTCTTCCTCTTGGCCCCCACCTAAACCAACTAATCAGACTCTATCTTCTGGGGCTTTGAAAGATAAACATGAATGTGAGGGATAGGGAAAAAAACTAGTTGTCATTCATTCATTTTGACAGGTGGTGAGGGCAAGACTCGATTCCAGCTGTGGTGTCTCCCAGAGCTGCCCTGGCTCCTGTGTTCCCTGAGCCTGGCTCTCTAGCCTAGTCTGTGAACTATCCAATATCCTCCCAATACTCAAGTATTCTAAGCTGTAATGGGTTTCTGTGGCTTGAAACCAAAGGAAACCAAATGCAAAGGAAGAAGTTAGAAGCTTTAGAAAAATTAAAGGAAGCTGAAGCAAAGGGCACAGAGCTGTAAAAAGACATTTCTAAATCACTCCTGGCAGGGAAATGGCTACAGTTATGTAAGGAGAGCATAGGCAAGCCCAGTCGAAACACAGGGCTGGATTTTCATGCATTGTACACTGCAGGAACTCTGAGCAGCAGACTTTGTATAACCCCTGGGTATTAATAAGGTATTTGAGCTGTGCCATCTGATACTCATCACAGGGTTATTAAGTAAAGGCAACTCAAACCATTTCACATCTAGAGTATTCAAGTTACTCTGTGTTTCTAGAATTGCTATGAAACACATGGGAGTGTTTTTTTAATTACTTTTTTTTAATGGCCATACCCATGGCAAATGGAAGTTCACAGGCCAGACACTGAATCTGAGCCACAGCTGCTGACCTACACGGCAGTTGGAGCAACACTGGATGCTTTAATCCACTGCGCCAGGATCGAGCCCATGCCTCCTCAGGGACCCAAGCCACGGTAGTCAGATTCTTAACCCACTGTGTCACAGTAGGAACTCTGGGAGTTTTGTTTTTCTTTTTTAACATGTTGAACATAGGGGTGGAGGACCAGAGAGAAAACATAGACCACTAAGCATTCAATCAGCATTTTACCTTCTAGAATGTAAGATTTACAATTATCTCATTTAACATGATTAGCCATGGAGAGTCTGGCAAGTTTCTAGTGGGGAAACCAGGAGTAGGGTTCGGGTTTGTGTGACTGCCCACCATCTCTTGCTAGTTAGATGTCTCAATCAAACTTTTCCGTCATCACCCCTTCCTGCTGTGATCTCACCCTGCTCTGAATTCTTAGAATTCTTGTCTTCTGTCTCAGCATTCCATTCATTTGACATTCAATTCTGATTTGCTGGGTCCCCCTGTGAGGAAAAGTACTTGCTAAGTTCTAATATACCAAATGATTATTATACTATCATGTATGTGCCTATATTCGTGTGTACAGGTATATAATATATACATAAAAGTATACGGTATACATATATGTGTGTGTATATGTACAGTTATAGTTATGTAGCTAGAATACGATTGTCTCTGATTTTCCCTTAGCTAGGTCACAAGCTTCTTACGACCCATCTATCCATCTTTTGCTTGCCACAGCTCCTGGTTGGAAGACATTTGATAGTCTACCGACGATTTGAGTACAGAGACTAGCCTTTAGTATTTCACAAGCCTATGACTTTCAGCCACTTTTTGCACTGCCCTCCTGCGTCCTGCAGAACTGCTGGGAGGACTAGGTGAGTAATGGGTGCAAAGCACCCTGGATTGGTTCATTCTATGTGGCCTACGACAAAAAAACACTCAATGGCTTAGTTCCTCCTTCTATCACTTGTCTCGCTTTTCGCAGAATTTTGGGTAATGGATGAGATCAGAAACATTTCCCTTTTTCAACAATAGATTTCTGAAGAAGTGGTTTCTAGACCTCTGAATGGGCGGTATGAGACATCATCTAGTGAAAGCAGCTGATCTTGACTGTTTTAAAAGTGTTGAAAACAAATGAAAGCCATCAGTCTAAAATGAATGTTTTCAAAGTGCAGCATTTTTCCTTTCCTCACCCTGTTCTAGCCCCATAGAACTTTTTGTCATGATGTTTGAAATGCACTGTATCTACACTTTCCAATATGGTAACCACTAGCCACTTGAGGTGATTGTATACCTGAAATGTGGCTGATGCAAATGAGGAACTGAATTTTAAGTTGTATTTAATTTTAAATAATTACCATTTAAATGGCCACATGCAGGAGTTCCCTTGTGGCTCAGCAGTAACCAGCCTGACTGAATACATAAGGTTCTATCCCTGGCCTCACTCAGTGGGTTAAGGATCCGGTGTTGCCATGAGCTATGGTGTAGGTTGCAGACGCAGCTCAGATCCGTCGTTGCTGTGGCTATGGAGCAGGCTGGCAGCTGCAGCTCTGATTAGACTCCTAGCCTGGGTACTTCTGCATGCCATGGATGTGGCCCTAAAAAGAAAAAATAAATAAATAGCCACATTGCTACCATCCGGGACAGTACAGAGAGAATTAAGAGAATCTGGGTCTTGGAGTTCCCACTGTGGCACACTGGGTTAAGAATCCAACTGCAGCAGCTCAGGTCCCTGAGGAGTTGTGGGTTCCACCCCCGGCCAATGCAGTGGGTAAAAGGTTCCAGTGTTGCTGCAGCTGCAGCATAGATCCCAGCTGTGGCTCGAATTCAGTCCCAGACCCAGGAACTTCATACACCATGGGTGTGCCCATAAAAAACGAGAGAGAGAGAAAGAGAGAATCTGGGTCTTTTTATTCATTCATTCGTCATTCAACCAACATCTACTAAGAAGCTAATATAAGTCAGGAAGTTCAATGATTAGTCTTTCATCTGAAAGAACTCAAAACTTGTTTGAGGAAACGAATGATCTTTTAAGATGATCTCAAGACCTTCATGTGTCTCCTGGTTCTCAGGAAAAATAGCTAGAGGGGATTTCTTAGGCTCGGGTCATCCCGCAGATATCCTTACCTCCCTAGTTTCCTCTGCTAGATTAAGATCTTTGCCTGAACTAGAGGCAGTTCCCAAGGACTGGCAAGAGGCCAACGATATGACCAGAGGTGACACTGCCCAGCAGAGCTGCCCACAAGGTTGTTCTGCCCTGGGACATGTGTGCATAACCCATTCAGAGTTTGAAAGTGTGACCCAAGCAAGGACGCAAATATCAGAGCAGCGTAAAACCCCAAAGACACAAAGAGCAAGGGCACTGAACTGAATGACAAGGTGAATAATGAGGATTGTTGACAGGCAGGGAAGCAAAACGGTTGGTTGCTTTGTCTCTGGAGCCAAACTTCCTGGATCTCAATCCCAGCTTCAGCCCTCGCTGCTGTAGGAAGCTTCTATGCTGTCTCCTTGCCCATGAAATGGATGTTGTAAAGGCCTTCTTCTCAGAGACTTACCATGAAAATTAGATGAATTAGAAGGTGGAATTGAACCCGAGTGAGCTGGCTCCAGGGTCCACTTTCTAACCAACGTGGCATGCTACTGGATTTGGGGAGGAGGCAGATTGGGGTTTGAATCTAACCCCCACTATGTAATCTTAAGAAAGTGAGCAGCCTCATGGGGGTCTCTCATTTTCCTCCTGTAAAATGAGGCTACAGGAGTTCCTGGGTGGCCCAGTGGGTTAAAGACCTGGTGTTGTCACTGCTATGGCTCCAGTCACTGCTTTGATGTGGGTTCCATCCCTAGCCCTGAAACTTCTGCATCCTGCGGAAAAAATAATAAAAAGAATAAATAAAAATAGAATAGGATACAGACAATGATAACAGTAGAGGCTTGTGAAAGCTTAATGAACTGATTCCTGGGTGGTGCTCAGGACAGTGCCTATAGGGCACTATGTGTGCTCAAGCAGCTTGGCCCATGATACTTTACATGATGCATTGGCACCCGTGCAGAGCCATGGGGCAGACAGAGAGATACAGCCACAGGGTGGTCGGGGTGGGCTGGAAGGTGGGGTGCAGGCCTGGGCTTGAACCTCAGGGTGGCCCTTGAAACTGCTATGGCCTCCCGAGACATGACAGGCCAGATCTTGAGGGTGCAGATGGCTGGAATCCAGTCCATCGCTGTCCCCTGTGGCAACCTGCATGTAAACCTGTTCTCTGACAAGGAAAACATTTTGACTTGGCAGATTTGATGCAGAAACTTACAACAGGGATGTTGTGATGGAGCCTAAAAAACAGTCCTATCAGAGTGTAAAACAGACACTCACTTTGGAAAACAGCCTGGCCATTTCTGTTTTCTTTTAGGCTCTTTAGGGTCACGGCATATGGAAGTCCCCAGGCTAGGGGTCAAATTGGAGCTACAGCTGCTGGCCTACCCCACAGCCACAGCCACACCAGACCCGAGCCACGTCTGCAACCTAAACCACAGCTCACCAGCCTACCCCTTGGCCACACCAGACCCGAGCCACGTCTGCAACCTACACCACAGCTCACCAGCCTACCCCACAGCCACAGCCACACCAGACCCGAGCCACGTCTGCAACCTACACCACAGCTCACCAGCCTACCCCTTGGCCACACCAGACCCGAGCCACGTCTGCAACCTACACCACAGCTCACCAGCCTACCCCACAGCCACAGCAACACCAGACCTAGCCATGTCTGCAACCTACACCACAGCCGGATCGTTAAGGATCTGAGTGAACCCAGGATCAAACCTGCATTCTCATGGATACTAGTTGAATTCATTTCTCCTGCGCCAGAAGGGGAAATCCCAGCATGGCCATTTCTTAGAAGTTAAATATATCCTGAGTTGTACTACTCCTAGATATTTACTCAAGAGAGATAAAAACACACGTCCACAAAAAAGCGGTATATGACTATTCATAGCAGTTTTATTCATAATAACCAAAACCAAGAAAAAACACAAATGTCTATCAAGAGTGAATAAGCCAACTGTAGCATATTTATACAATGAAATACTATTCAGAAATCAAAAGGAAAGAACTACTGATTCATGTAAGAACATGGATGAATCACAGAAATGTTATATTGAGCAAAAAAAAATCCAGACACAAAAAAGTGCCTCCTATAATTTTATTTTTTTTTTTTTTTTGCTCTTTTAGGGCTGCACTCACAGCATATGGAGGTTCCCAGGTTAGGGGTCCAATTGGAGCTATAGCTGCCAGCCTACACCAGAGCAACAGCCACTCGGGATCCTTAACCCTACTGAGCGAGGCCAGGAATTGAACTGTCAACCTCATGGTTCCTAGTCAGATTCATTTCTGCTGTACCACAATGGGAACTCATATAGTTTTATTTATATGATATTCTGGAATAGTTAAAACTATAGGAACAGAAATCAGATCAGTGGTTACTAGGGACTAGGAGTGAAGAAAGGATATTATTTTTTTTCCTTTTTTTTTTGTCTTTTTGCCATTTCTTGGGCTGCTCCTGCGGTATATGGAGATTCCCAGGCTAGGGGTCGAATCGGAGCTATAGCCGCCGGCCTACGCCAGAGCCACAGCAACATGGGATCCGAGCCGTGTCTGCAACCTGCACCACAGCTCACGGCAACGCCGGATCCTTAACCCACTGAGCAAGGCCAGGGATCAAAATCGCAACCTCATGGTTCCTAGTCAGATTCACTAACCACTGAGCCACGACAGGAACTCCAAAAAAGGGTATTATTATATATATATATATATATATATATTTTTTGGCCTTGCCCATGGCACGCAGAAGTTCCCAGATCAAACCTGCAACACAGCAGTGACTTGAGCTACAGCAGTGACAACACTAGACCCTTAACCCACTGAAGCACCAAGAAACTCTGAGAGGAGAGGGCATTGACCCCAAAGGAGCATGAGGAAATATCTGGGGACAATGGAACTATTCTATATCATGATTGTGGTGCCATTACACAATTATATGAGTCTGTGAAAATTCATCAAACCGTACTCCTAAAATGGATGGATTTTACTGTATGTAAACTGTACTTCAATATATGTGGCTTAAAAAAATGTAATCTCACCAAGCACTACCAAATTCTATGTGACTGGGTGGGAGTTGGAGACAGGATGAACCTAACCCACATGGATGGGTTGAAATATCTGATTTATACATTTCTCACTGATTTTCTTCAAATCTGAAAATAACTTTTAGGGGGCCTTTTCAAACGGTCCCTGGCATCAAAATGGCTACATCACAGTGCCATTGCGCTTCCAGGCAACCAGGAAGATCAAGAGACAGTTGTCTGGGATATACTGTGTTTGATGCTTCAGGCAATTTGTATACCAAGTAGGTGGACTAATTCCACACGGAAGAGCTGGGGTGGGGCTTTCCCAGGAGGATGGAGAGGAAATAGCATATGTGAAGGGTCCAATGGTTTGGCATGAATGAGAAAAATACAAAATCGTACATGGTGCCCTAGCTCAGGGCACAAGTAAATTAGTGAGGGAGTTGAGAGAGAAGACTGTAAAATTGCCTGGTTTCTGGTTGGGAGGCCAGTGTCAGACCCACTAGAGTTTGTCTTTTTTTGTGTGCGTGTGCGTGTGTCTTTTTAGGGCTCCACTTGCAGCATATGGAAGTTCCCAGGCTAGGGGTCGAATTGGAGCTGCAGCTGCGGGCCTGCGCCACAGCCACAGCTGCAAGGGATCCAAGCCGCATCAGCAACCTAGATCACAGCTCACGGCAACGCCAGATCCTTAACCCACTGAGCAAGGCCAGGGATCGAACCCTTATCCTCATGGATACTAGTCTGGTTTGTTACCACTGAACCACGATGGGAACTCCCTCACTAGAGTTTGGAGGCACTGAATTTAGAAACCCAGACACTGACTTGGTCAAGTCCATCTTTTAACAAGAAAGCTCTGGGGAAAGCATAGAAGATGGTCTGGAGGGAGAAAAGTTAGGAAGGTTCTCCATGGTCCATCCTTATCATCACTTCCTTTGAAATAAAATGTGCCTTTCTGGTAGTGGATTATTCTGAATACCAAAAGGATTAGGCAGGTAGGTCTCAGCTAGGATACATCAGCCCTGAGGGTGGTTCAGCTGCCCAGTACTTTGGAGGCTCTAGAACAAACCCAGGTGGTCATGGTCCACAGTGGAGAAGATCGTCAGAGCCAAGGACACATAATATTTTCAGCCTCCCCTTGTGAGCAATCCCATTCCATGCTGGGTGGGATTTCCAACCTGGGGAAACAACCAGTGGTCTGGGAAGAGAGAGTGTCATAAAATGGCCCGGGATGCTGGGAGCCAGGATGACGGTAGCATGAGGCCCAGACGCTCTAGGGAATCTGTGAGGTGATGGGAGAGTGAACATGAGGGAAAGCAGGGCTACTGTCTAGTCCCAGCTTCCTCTTTCATGAGCTCATGGTCACAGCCGGGCCAGACTGGGAGGGTGCCAGCGATTGAGTGAGCTTGTTTTTTCCCTAACTTGGTGCTGAGTCACACGGGGCATCTACCCTTCCCAGAAAACTGCCTCAGGGCTCACCCCCTGGAAGCGGGTCAAGCCCCAGTCCTTACACGCGATCCCTACTCCTGCTGGAAGCACCTGCCCCGCCCCCAAGCCTTTCTGGGCGGAGCTTGGGCCGCTCCCAACCCTCAAAGAAAAAGGCCTCTGGCAGCTGCCTTGGAAGTAAGAGAGAGGCAGGGCTAACTTTGAACACACAAGGGGAGATGCTGCTGAGTCATGGAGCTGCAGGGGTGGGAGGCCCATTAGAGAACCTTTAATCTAAGCTCTTGACTTTACAGAACAACTCATTCAGTAAATACAGGGTGTCTGAAAAGGCAGGACAAAATGGGAAATACTTTATCTGTTGCCCTTCCTGCCCCCCCACCCCCCGTGCCACCCCCTGCCATGGTTATGCTTTGAATTAAATCTCAATCCTATTCTCCATTGCTGATATTGGACCAATCTGTCGTTGGATTCCCACATGGACAGTTCTAACATTAATGAATTAAAGAGCCCTACGTGGAGTTCCTGCTGTGCCACAGCGGGATCAGTGGCCCCCTGGGATTTCTGGATGCAGATTCCATCCCCACTGGATCCCGAGTTACCACAGCTGTGGCTTCGGTCACAACTGCAGCTGGGATCTGATCCCTGGTTGGTGGAACTCCACATGCCACAGGGCAGCCGTAAATAAATAAAGAGCCCTATGTTTCTGTCCGCTTTAGGAAGCTTGTACTGATGTAGACACTGAGAATGGATGATGAAAGGAGTTCCCCTGTGGTTCATCAGGTTAAGGTTCCTGAGTTGTCACTGCTGTGGCTTTGGTTACTAAAATAGCACAGGTTCCATCCCTGGCCTGGGAACTTCCATATGCCAAGGGCGCAGTCAAAAAAAAAAAAAAAACAATGAACAAGATGGAGAAAGTCCTGCTCTCAAAGGGGTTATAGGGGTTCCCTTGTGGCTCAGCAGTAATTAACCTGGCTAGTATCCATAAGGACTCAGCTTTGGTCCCTGGCCCTGCTCAGTGGGTTAAGGATCCTGTGTTGCTGTGGCTGTAGCGTAGGCCGGCAGCTGCAGCTCCAATTAGACCTCTCGCCTGAGAACTTCCATGTGCCTCGGGTGCGGCCCTAAAAAGACCAAAAAGGGGGCAGGGGGGATTTATAATCTGGTGAGAAGGAAACCGAGGCCAGAGGGAGGAGCCACACGCTGGGGTCCTGGGAAGCCAGTGCTGGCACAAGAACAGGAATGCTGGGTTCTTTTTGCAGCTCCCAACTCTCTCAACAGCCTCTAGAGAAGTTTGGCTTGAGCTGGACTCCACTGGGCTGGGACAGGCTGAACTGCATCCAGGGCAGGGAATACTATGTTATTTTTGTGAGTTTGTCTTGGTGTCTCCAGGCACCTTCACCATCCTTTTGCGTCAGGGAAAACTGCCTGGCTCTGCTTTTGGCCCTCTTACGGCCAAAATGAAAGTCTTTGGGGGTCATTTATTAACTTTCTGCCACCATGCCTCTGGCAAGAACTGTTCTGACTAGAAATGTGTGTGTATGGGGCCAGGGAAAGGGTATTTAAAATTATTCGTTTTGGAGTGGATAAGCAATGAGATCCTGCTGTATAGCACAGGGAACTATATCCAGTCACTTGTGATGGAACATGATGGAGGATAATGCAAGGAAAATAATATGTATACACACACACACACACACACACACACACATATATGACTGGGTCACTTCGCTCTACAGTAGAAATTGACAGAACACAGTAAATCAACTATAATGGAAAAAATAAAAGTCATAAATAAAATAAAATCATTCACCTTGGCTGAACAAGAACTAGGAATACAGAAGTTTCTGCTTCACTGAAGAAAAGAAAAAGCCACAAAACTTTCCTGGAATGGAGAAGGAGGGAAGGGAGGATGAAAAGAGAAAGATAAATTGTATTTCCTGATGATCTTAGCACTTGGAGGCTATTTTCCATCCTGGTTTCTCTTACTTCTCGGTTAGTTC
Organism: Sus scrofa; assembly: GCF_054392235.1. Classification (NCBI taxonomy): domain Eukaryota; kingdom Metazoa; phylum Chordata; class Mammalia; order Artiodactyla; family Suidae; genus Sus; species Sus scrofa. The sequence goes on along the minus strand of NC_139389.1, from coordinate 27,487,120 downwards.
ACTGCTGTCCACATCTGCTCCAAAGCGGCCCCTTCTTCTCATAGTCATAATAATGGTTACCATGGAAAAGTCACCTTTAGGCCTATTTATATTCTTTTATGTATATATAAGTTATATTGGAGTATACTTTGCTTGTTCATATTTTTTGGCCACACCTACATCATGCAGAAGTTCCCAGGCCAGGAATTGAACCCACACCACAGCAGTGACTGGAGCCACAGTATTGACAATAACAGATCCTTAACCACTAGGCCACCAGGGAACTCCTGCCCGTCCATATTCTTCATCCTTGCAACAACCTTAAGGCCAGCTGGTCCCCATTTTGGTTAAGGAAACATTTTCAGAGAAGTTAAGTAGCTGGCCCAATACCTCATCGTTAATAAGTACCAGAGCTGGAATTTAAACCCATTTCCTCCAGCACCACTAGATGATAATATACTCTTTTTACTACCCCATGTTTCCTTTCTATCTCAAACCCATCTCAAGTCAACAATTAGTTATTGAGCATCTACTAAAGAGCAGGTGCAGCTGAGACCATTCAGTTTTCACTCCCTGACCCCAGGACCCTGGCTCCATCCCTCTATCTCGTTTCCCTTTCTCAGAAGCTCCCACTTCCAAGTATCTGTCTCCCTCTCCGCTGCCCACTCTGCCTCCTTCCCATTACCTTTTTCCCCCATTCCAGCCTGTGGCCAGCAATGCAGCGGTATTGCAGGTGGGGCAGTAGGCACAACTCACTCTATGTCACTTATAAAGGGTGAGGGCCAGGGTTTTGCCATCTGTCACTGCACACTTATTCCTGATTCAATGGCAGATTGCCACAAGGCACAGTTAGGTAGCCCCCAGCGTCCTCTTCAAAGAGGCCGATGAAGAGATGCAGCTGTGTAAACAGACACCTCTGGGGATGAGGGGTAGCTCCTCAGAGGAGATGGATTTAAGAATATTTGTTAAGGGAACACTTGTATGCTGTTAGTGGAAATGTCAATTGGTACAGCCACTATGGAAAATAGCATGCAGCTTCCTCAAACACCTGATAATAGCAGTTCCACTCCTGGGTATATATCTGAAGAAAACAAAAACACTAATTTGAAAAGATATATGCACTTCAGTGTTCATAGCAGCATTATTTACAATAGCCAAGATATGGAAGTTATTTAAGTGTCCATCAATAGATGAATAGATAAAGAAGATATGGTGTATATACATAATGGAATACTATTCACTATAAAAAATGAAATTCGGGAGTCATGGTGCAGTGGTTAACAAATCCAACTAGGAACCATGAGGTTGCGGGTTCGGTCCCTGGCCTTGCTCAGTGGGTTAAGGATCCGGCGTTGCTGTGAGCTGTGGTGTAGGCCGCAGATGCGGCTTGGACCCCTTGTAGCTGTAGCTCTGGCATAGCCCGGCGTCTACAGCTCTGATTAGACCCCTAGCCTAGGAACCTCCATATGCCACAGGAAGCGGCCCTAGAAAAGGCAAAAAGACAAAAAAAAAAAACAAAACAAAACAAAACAAAAAAAACCCAAAATTCAGGAGTTCCCTTCATGGCTCAGCGCTTAATGAACCCAAATAGAATCCATGAGGACATGTGTTCTACCCATGGCCTGTTCAGTGGGTTAAGGATCCAGCATTGGCATAAGCTGCAGTGTAGGTTGCATACGCGGCTCAGATCCAGGGTTGCTGTGGGTGTGGTATAGGCTGACAGTTACCGCTCCAATTCGACCCCTAGCCTGGGAACTTCCATATGCCATGGGTGCGGCCCTAAAAAGACAAAAAAAAAAAAAAAGAAAGAAAGAAATTCTGCCATTTGCAGTGATGTGGATAGATCTAGAAAGTAGTAAAATAAGACAGAGAAAGGCAAATATTCTGTTATCACTTACCTGTGGAATGTAAAAAATAAAATGAATGTATGTAACAAAATATAGATAGAAAGCGACTCACAGATACAGAGAACAAACTAGTGCTTTTACCAATGGGGAGAAAGAAAGAGGGGGTGGCAATATAGGGGTATGGGATTAGGAGAGTACAAACTACTAGGTATGAAATCGGTAGTGACGAGGATATACTGTGTAGCACAGGGAAATATAGCCATTATTTTGTAATAACTTTTTTGGGGAGCATCCCCACAACACGCAGACATTCCCAGGAGAAGGATCAAATCTGAGCTACAGCAGTGACCTGAGCCACTGCAGTGACAATGCCAGATCCTTAACCCACTGTGTCACAAGGGAACTCCTGTAATAACTTTAAATGGAGTATAATCTATAAAAGTATTGAATCACTATGGAAGTTCCCATGTGGCAAAGCAGATTAAGGATCTGGTGTTGCCACAACTGTGGCACAGGTTGCAACTGTGTCTTTGGCCAGGGAACATCTACATGACACAGGTGTGGCCAAAACAAAAAATTGAATCACTGTGTTGTACACCTGAAACTAATATATTATAAATAAACTCTACCTCGATTTTTAAAGAATATTTAGGAGTTCCTGTCGTGGCTCAGTGGTTAACGAATCCGACTAGGAACCATGAGTTTGGGGGTTGGATCCCTGGCTTTGCTCAGTGGGTTAAGGATCCAGCGTTGCCGTGAGCTGTGGTGTAGGCTGCAGATGCGGCTTGGACCCCTCGTTGCTGTGGCTGTGGTGTAGGCCAGTGGCTACAGCTCTGACTAGACCCCTAGCCTGGGAACCTCCATATGCCATGGGAGCGACCCTAGAAAAGGCAAAAAGACCAAAAAAAAAAAAAAATTTATTAAGCTCCTACTTGGTGAAATATCAAGTACTGGAGAAAGCACAGAGATACCAGGAGGAAAAGGGCGGATGTGGTCCTGTGTACTTGTGGCGATAACCTTCCGGTGCAAGAGACACACAACAGCATAAAGTAAACAAATACATAAAATGGTTCCCTCCCGTGTGAGCATTAGGAAGAAAATAAACAGGGGCTAAGAAGGAGGTTAGTGGGAGTTCAAGAACACAGGTCAGAGGAGGGAAGTGAAGGAATACGGTGATCTTGCGCAGATGGGGAGGCGATGAGGAGAGCTGGAAACAGATGAGGAGAGCAGGAAGCAGCACAGGTCTTTCCCTAGGATCAGGGCAGTGAGAACCAGCCCAGCTGCTGGACTCAGCCCCCAGCCCTCACCCCCGCACCCTTTCACTGGCTAATGATTCACTCTCAACCTTCCCCAGTTTCCTGTGTGGCAGGGAGGGGGTGGGGCTGAGCCCTGGCTCTGGAGGGTGCCAGGAAAGGGGATGGGGTTGGTTGAGAAGGAATGGTGAGCCATCTGGCATCCTCTTCCCTAGGGCCCATTCTGGCCTTGCCACAGAGAAAGCTCTCTCTGAGCCAGGAGGACCATGAGGATAATAACTAAGTCCAGCTGGAAGCCCAGATTCCAGATGTGGGAGGTAGTGCGGAAACAGGATCCTGACATCCCCTTCATTTCCCCTCCCCTGCCTAATGCCCTGGAGAAATTTTCCATCGTAAACAAGTTAGGCATTCCTGACCTTGGGTGCCTCTCCCCCTCTCCCGCCAAGTTTTCTTCCATCATCACTATCTCCCCCATCCCCAGTTTTTGTCTGTGTGAGCATGTGAGCCAGTCCACACATGCATATCATCATGTGTTTGTGTTGGTCGTTGTGCAATGTGAGGTTACCGTGGAATAAGGGTGTAGGTAGGTGTGTAGGCACGCTGTGCTTGGGTGTAAATATAAGGAAGATGGCAGGTGTGAAAGGCAGGTGTGGGAAAGGAATGTGTCTTTGTTTGTAGAGGAGGTGTTTTTTTGTTGTTGTTGGTTTTTTGTTTGTTTGGTTTGTTTTTTTGTCTTTTCTAGGGCCACTCCCACGAATATGGAGGTTCCCAGGCTAGAGGTCTAATCAGAGCTGTAGCCACCGGCTTACACCAGAGCCACAGCAACTTGGGATCCAAGCCGAGTCTGCAACCTACACCACAGCTCACTGCAATGCCAGATCTTTAACCCACTGAGCAAGGCCAGGGATCGAACCTGCAACCTCATGGTTCCTAATCAGATTCGTTAACCACTGCGCCACAACGGGAACTCCGAGGAGGTGTGTTTTATGCCTCATGAGGAAGAAGCATGTGATGCTGAAAAGTTCTCATGTGTTTAGAAAGGAGTGGTGGGTGTAAAATAAAGCAACATAAACCCAGGAAGCAATAGTATACTGAGTAAGAATGTATCTATTTATAGCCAAGTTGTGGGCTTACTTGCATCCCCTTGCTTGCATCCCCACACATCCCTGGTTGAGAAATGCCCTGAGGTGTTTCTTGTTTGGTGTCTGTGTCAGACTTGTCCTAGCTTTTCTTAAGATGCTGTAAATTTCTTTTTTTTTTTTTTTTTTTTTTTGTCTTTTGTCTTTTTTTGTTGTTGTTTTGTTGTTGTTGTTGTTGCTATTTCTTGGGCCGCTCCCCCGGCACATGGAGGTTCCCAGGCTAGGGGTTGAATCGGAGCTGTAGCCACCGGCCTACGCCAGAGCCACAGCAACGCTGGATCCGAGCCGCGTCTGCAACCTACACCACAGCTCACTGACAACGCCAGATCGTTAACCCACTGAGCAAGGGCAGGGACCGAACCCTCAACCTCATGGTTCCTAGTCGGATTCGTTAACCACTGCGCCACGACGGGAACTCCGAGATGCTGTAAATTTCTATGTGGGATTTGAAAAAGTGTATGCCTGTCTCAAAAGCTTGGGACGATCCAGCCAGTGTGTGAATACTATATGTGTGTTTAGAGTTCTGTATTTCATCTTTCGTTATCAAGATTATTCAACAGGAGTTCCCGTCGTGGCGCAGTGGTTAAGGAATCCGACTAGGAACCATGAGGTTGCAGGTTCAGTCCCTGCCCTTGCTCAGTGGGTTAACGATCCGGCGTTGCCGTGAGCTGTGGTGTAGGTTGCAGACGCGGCTCGGATCCCACGTTGCTGTGGCTCTGGCGTAGGCTGGTGGCTACAGCTCCGATTCAACCCCTAGCCTGGGAACCTCCATATGCCGCGGGAGCGGCCCAAGAAATAGCAACAATAACAACAACAACAAAAAGACAAAAGACAAAAAAAAAAAGATTATTCAACAGCCACTACATGCAAAGCACCCTGCTTGGTTCTATGGCAGACACAAAAACCTGTGTGATGCCTCTGATGGAAGAGTTCGTACATGTGCTTATCCTGGGCACCAGGCGTAGTATGATCTGGAACAGAGCTCTGTGTCAGATGTATTTCAAATCCCTGGAGTCAGTTTTGATCTCCTCATCTCTTGCTGCCAGCACCCCTGCTTTCCATGCTCCCTGATTCTATGATAAAAATCTTATTACTAAATTCTGGTCATCTTATGCTAGGAATGTCTCTTATAGCCACTCTTCTTCTTGGTCCCTGCGTCATGGCCATTTCAGGCCCTTGTTGCTTTCTATCTGAACCTCTCCAATAGTATCCTGTCTCTCCCTCAGTGTGTCCCCATATTTCTCATCCCATTGCCAAATTCAGCCTCTATTCACTGGTGCCAAATAGAAACATGGATACAGAGTTTTGGGCAAAGTAGATAGGACCAGCTTTTATTGCCTTGCCAGGCAAAGGAGGCCACAGCAGGCTAATACCCTAAAGACTGTGCCCTCCTTTGGGAGAAAATAGGAAAGGGTCTTCTAGTTTGGGAGTGGAAAATAGTGCCACAGATAAGGATCAGGCTAGATGCAAGCTTGCATTCTTCTTCAAAGCTGGTGTCAGGCAGTCCAGGACAGGTTCTGGTGGTCCTTGAGGCTCTTTCACCTTGACCTTCTTTCTGAAATGAAGAATGCTTCATAAAGTAGTTAACATCTATTCATGGGCGAGGGGGGGTTAGAACTGCAGAAAGGCTCAAAGATATTGTTATATGTATCCTGCCCCAAGGCTGTTTCTTGACTGTCTCTCCATCCCCTGATGAGCAACTGTCTGAACCTGCCCTTTGGAACTCAGAGAAGGTCATGGAGGCTGAATGAAGCCTATTTCCTTCAAACAAGAAATGGGGGACACAGAAAAGCTTTTGTACCTGGGAGCCCCACAGCGTTCCTGCTTATTTCAGTCCCACGCAGTTCCCAGCTTAGAACTTGCCCTCCTTTGACGTCATCCCATGACCCACAAGCTCCACAGTTTAGCATCAAACCCAGTCCCCCGTCCTCTGGCCTAACTGCTAAGCTCTCCCCACCTCCTAATTCCTGTCCAGCCATCATCACTTCCCGCTGTTACTGAGCCCAAATTCGTGCACCCAAGGTACAGTGAGGCCAAACAAACGGAAACATCAGAGTTTGAAGCAGAGAAAGGTTTATTGTGAGTGCCAAGCAAAGAGAATGGGTGGTTCGTGCTCACCGGATGGTTTCCAGAGAAGAGTTTATTGGGGTTTTTGTTTGCTTGTTTGGTTTTTGGCCACACCAGCAGCATGAGGAAGCTCCCAGGCCAGGGATGGAACCCAAGCCACAGCAGTGACAATCCTTAACCTCTAGGCCAACAGAGAACTCCAAGGGGAAGTTTTGAAAGACAAAATTTGGGGTGAGGGCTACAGGGTGTGTGACTTTCTTCTGCTGGTTGTCAATGACGTAACAGGGCGGTGCTCCAGGAATCCTGTCTCTGCCTGAGGTTACCAGCCTCCACCTGTGTGGCGCCTTAGTACCTGCGGAAGAACTCAAAGGTATATTTTATGTATATCTCTTGAGGAATATACACAGGACCCTGTGTTTTCTCTGCACTGTTGTTTCTTGACTGCTCCTCCTCTGCTTCTGCATTCCCTGCCTTCCCTAATTAGTAATTCTCTGAATCTGCCCTTTGGAACCCAGGGAAGGTCTAGGAGGCTGAAGCCTTTTCCCTACAAACAGGAAACAGGGGACATGGGAAGGCTTTTGTACCCAGGAGAGCCCCACAGGGTCCTGCTCAGTTTTACCACTATTCCTTTACTGGAAACTCACCATGAGATTGTTTTTCTTATGATTCCCCAAACACATCCTGTACTTTTCCGCTCAAGGCCTTTGCTGATTCCATTCTCTTTCTCAGTCATCTTCCACATCTGACTCTGTGGTATCCCCCCCACTGTTCAAGGTCCTTTCAAATGCCATTATTCCCTGAAGCCTCGCCTGATTGATTAGACAGACATGAACAGTAGTTCTCCTGGCATCTGGCATGCCCGGCTCCCCAGCACACATGAGGAAACTCCCCTTGGTACTCAACAGTACCATTTAACAGGAAGCCTGGCTCCATGAATGCTCAAAAGATGTTATATTCTGTGTCCGTGAACAGCTATTTCTAAGGCAGTTAAAGAAAATGTGTCAGTTCTCGAGTTATTGTCATTACCACATTTGCAAAATGTCTCGCAGTTTAAATGTTCCTCACATAAACTTAAATCCGGGTGGCTACTAACTTCTTGCCTTTGTATTTTGTGTCCTCTGCTCCAGCCATGTATGAACATTTGTGCACATTGCTGGGTTGCCCCTGTGTGGTGTCTGCACCTTTGTTCTGTGTATGCGTGTGTGTGTGTTGTGTGTATATTGAAGGGTAGCAGAATATGTCACCCCAAAATGTGCCTCTTTGGAGCATGCGGATTATTTTGAGCAGAAGGCAATCAAGATCAACAGACTCTGGAAAAGCTTTTTACCTCTCCCTTAACTGCCTAAATAACTTAAGTAGGGGGCCTGGCCCAGGGAGAGATAGCTTTCATCTGCAAGATTTACCTGCTTGGCAGGGCAAACATCTAATTAGCAAACATCCTCCTGTGAATTACCTACCTCCCCTTCAAGCCCCAGGTCCCTATCTCATTCCTTAGCTCTGGATGGTTTATAAACCTCAACTGAATGACTGCCTTTGAATCTCAAGTCTTCATGGGCTCCTGTAAGCATGCAATTAAATTTGTTTTCTCTTGTTAATCTATCCTATGTCAATTTAATTATTAGACCAGCCAAAGGAGAAATTTTTCTGCCTCTGCAGTGTGGTGTGTGTGTGCCAGTGTATTGGTTTCCCTTAGGCTTTTTGGCTATTTCTGTAGTGACTTGCCTCTTAATCCCCACAGACGTGTGAATGTGCATGTGTAACTGTGGTTCTTTTGTTGGGTCAATATTGTAGCAGAATGGCCAGACTTCCTTATTTAAGCCTTCCTGCCTCCCCAGAGATGGGGCTTGTGGCTGAACCATCTCAAACAGTCTGTGGGCACCTCTCCAGCTGCTACATGTCCCCACATGTGTCCACAGCCCGGGATTTCACCCGCCTCCACTCACAACTCACAACACACACTTGAGGCCTTCCTTGACCCTGGCCAACTCTCCACCCCCTCCCTTTGCTTAACCGTCGGAATTTCCAGCCGCCCGGCCAACCGCTCTCAGCCGCGGGTGGAGTTGAGTAAGGGCCCGCCCATGCTCGAGTACATAACTGGCGCGGCGGGGCTGTGGGGCCAGTCGTCCTTCTGTTCAGCTCGGCGCACAATGTGTCACTCTCGCAGCTCTCTCCCTACCATGACCATCCTGCGGGCCCCGACCCCGGCCCCCTCCACCAGCCCGGTGCCCCGGCGAGGCTCTGGTCCCGAGATATTCACCTTCGATCCTCTCCCGGAGCCCGCGGTGGCCCCCGCCGCGCGCCCCAGCGCCTCCCGCGGGCTCCGAAAGCGCAGCCGTCGGGTCCTCTACCCACGAGTGGTGAGTGTCGGCGAAGCGGACAGCCCGGGGGAAGAGCAGGGTAAACCACTGGATGCCGGGGCCCTGACCTAACCCCCTTTTGTCATCTCCCCTCAGGTCCGGCGCCAGCTGCCAGTCGAGGATCCGAACCCTGCCAAAAAGCTACTCTTTCTCCTGCTTACCATCGTCTTCTGTCAGATCCTGATGGCTGAAGAGGGTGTGTCGGCACCCCTGGCCCCTGAAGACACCCCCAGCGCCCCATCCCCCGCGCCCACCGCTGCGCCCCCAGTTCTTGAGCCCCTTAATCTGACCTCGGAGCCCTCGGACTACGCTTTGGACCTCAGCACTTTTCTCCAGCAACACCCAGCCGCTTTCTAACCCTGACTGCCCACACCCCCAAAAGAATCTGAAAACACAAGGAAACACCGGGTGTACCTGGTGCGCAAGAGCGTATCCCAAACTGGGACTCCTGAGGCAACTCACACTCAGAACACTACAGCGGAGACGCCCGCCCTGGGAGCCTGGGAGAGACAGGCACCGACACGCTGGGGCTGGGCCGGATGGGGAGGAAGACTGTTGTTAATTTATTTCTCATTGCTCCTAATAATATTTATATGTATTTATGTATGTCCCCCTAGGTGATGGAGGGGGGCACCTAATATTTATTTTAACTTATGCTGCGGAGCGAGATGTGCTCCCTGCTGCAAGTGCAGATCTCTGGGTATTTATTGAGTTCTGTGGGATTGGTGGAGGCAAGCACCAGAACTGAGGGAGGGTGGGAGAGGGATGGAGAAAACTCGGGTCCGGGCTGGGAATCGAAGACGGTGGTGGGTCCTAGGTTTAGCGGGTGACACTTTAGGTCCTCCAGCATCTGAACTCTCGGCTCTACTATGTGAGGCTTCGGGGGACCGTGGAAATATTGTCCTTGGCCTTCGATCTCCTTGAAGTTGCCCCCAAGGGGTGGCTGCGGGGGTGAGTGGGCTGTCAGAGGGCGGCTGTGGGGTCGCCCAGTATGTTCTGTGAACACAAATAAACTTGATTTACTGTCAACAGTCATGTGAGTGTCTCTGCAAGCGGTGATGCCCACTCCTCATAGACTTCAGGCTCCAGGGCCGGGCGGGAGGAGCCACGACCACATCCCCAGAGGGCTCTCCTCCCGGGGGCCCTGGGCTCCCGCCCCGAGACTCGAGGCTCGGAACCCAGCATCCGGTGACCGGATGCTGTCGTTCGTTGCCCAGTCTGCGGTATTCCCAGTTAGTTTCTGCGGGGCAAATCCGAGATGAGTCAATCTCTCACCCCGGGGTGCGGGACACACGAAGGTCACGTCCCGCGCGCTGGGGCGGAGCGTGGGGAGGGGCGTGAGGCGGGGCTCCCAGTCCCACTCGTGGCTCGCTCGGCCGCAGGGGTGGGCGGGGCAACTTGCGAGCTGCGGGCCGGAGCAGGGCCTGCCGGGAAAGGGGCGGGCCGAGCGCCGGGGGCGGGTGGGGTGCTGCGGGGGGCGGGGTCGTGTCTGCCGCAGCAACAGGGTGTGGCCGGGTAGGGGGCGCGGGCGCCAAGCCAGATCCCGCTTCTTGAAAGGCCTTGCGCGAGCTTCCCCTGCTTCGCGCACGGGTCCCTTGCGCGCCCCCGCCCTGCCAGGGACCCCTGCCCGGCCGCCGCCTGCGTCCAGGAAGGTAGTTGGGGGAGGGGAGATGGAGTCGGGCTGCGGAGGAGCGGGGAGGGTGGTGCAAGGGTCTGGGGGCCTTTAGGGGCTGGGAGAAGGGAGAAACAGTCATTTCTGAAGGTGGGGCAGGGACAGCAAGGGGCAGGGAGCAGGCAGTCGCTGGGGATCTGCGAAATTGCACAGGGAAAAAGCCTTAGCGGATCCATGGGTGAGGAAGCGACTGGGCCGCTGCGGCCACAGACTGGGCGGGACTGCCAGGGAAAAGGAAGAGGTTTACTCCTGTGTACTCCACGGCGCCCCTTCCGATCTGCAAAGGCTTTCTATCCCCCTCCTCCAGCTCCACCTTGAGCCATGTTTTTCACCTGTGGCCCAAACGAGGCCATGGTGGTCTCTGGTAAGTATTGTTCTCATCTCATCTAGTGACCCGCACCCCCCTCCGTCCCTGCAGAGGCCCCTTCCTCCTCTCCCTACCAGCTCCCCAGCGCCAAGCCTTCCGCCCACACCACCCCTCACGGCTGCAAGCGATACCCTTCCAAGGCCCAGGCTCCCCGCCCCCTGCCCCGCCCGCTCCCGGATTTCCTCGTGGGGATGCCCCCCCGCCCTTGCCCAGTTCTCTCTTCCACGTTCCAGCTCTACTTTGGCCACCAGCCACCACAGCCCACTGCCTCTCGACCTTCCAGGTTTCTGCCGGAGCCCCCCAGTCATGGTGGCTGGAGGTCGTGTCTTTGTCCTGCCCTGCATCCAGCAAATCCAGAGGTAGGTGAGAGGAGAACTAAGGAAAGGGAACCCTTGTCTTCTCTCTTTCCTCCTTTTCACACTGTTCACTCCTTCTTTTTCCCCTAGGATCTCTCTCAACACATTGACTCTCAATGTCAAGAGTGAAAAGGTTTACACTCGCCATGGGGTCCCCATCTCAGTCACTGGCATTGCCCAGGTGAGGCTTTCAGAGCCTTTCCCTCAAAGCCCACTCCCCTATCACTTTCTCTATCCCCAGACGTTAAGATTCTTCTGACCGTGGCTTTCCCAACCTCTGCAGATGAGAAATGTCTCTACTTCTCCAGTGACTCCCAAGGCACCTGACTTCTCCCCACTTTTCTCCCAGCTTCCCCCCTGGCTTCATGAGACCTTTAGGTTATCCCTAACCGTATTCTGGCTACAGGTGAAAATCCAGGGCCAGAACAAGGAGATGTTGGCGGCTGCCTGCCAGATGTTCCTGGGGAAGACGGAGGCTGAGATTGCCCACATCGCACTGGAGACGCTGGAGGGCCACCAGAGGGCTATCATGGCCCACATGACTGTGGAGGTGGGCCTGAGGGCCCGGAAAGATCTGTAAAGGATGCTGGGGTGGGAGTGGGGCTTAAGGACTGAGCTAATCTGTAGGAGACAGTGGCCAGGGGATCCGAGCGCTTACATTCCTCCTTCCCTCTCTCGTGTCTTTTTTGTTTGTTTTTGCTTTTTAGGGCTTCATCCGTGGCATAAGGAAGTTCCCGGGCTAGGGGTGGAATCAGAGCTACCACTGCCGGCCTACACCACAGCCACAGCAATGCTGGGTGCTTAACCCACTGAGTGAGGCCAGGGATCAAGGCCTAATTTTCATGGATACTAGTCGGTCTCATTACCCCTGAGCCACAACAGAACATCCACCTCTCTTCCTGTTATCCTAGGAAATCTATAAGGACAGGCAGAAATTCTCTGAGCAAGTTTTCAAAGTGGCCTCCTCAGACCTGGTCAACATGGGCATCAGCGTGGTCAGCTACACCCTGAAGGACATTCACGATGATCAGGTAAACCCAGGCAGTGGCTCCTCTCCACAGCCCTGCCCCCATCTCCTAAACCCTCCCAAGGACTCTGATTTCTCCATTGCTCCCACAGGACTATTTGCACTCCTTGGGGAAGGCCCGAACAGCTCAAGTCCAAAAAGATGCTCGGATTGGGGAAGCAGAGGCCAAGAGAGATGCTGGGATCCGGGTGAGAGAGACGGGGTCACTTGGTCACTACGGGCTTATTGAGTATCTGGTGGAAGAGGGGGCAGCATGGAGGCTAGAAGAGTGGGGGCAGCGGAGGATATAGATGAGGCCAGGTGTGGGGCAAAGATGGGGAGCTTGTTGGAGAGCAGACTCTCTCCCCGGGGCCTTCCTCTTCCTACTCTGACTCCCTTCCTGATCTCTGCATGGACAGGAGGCCAAAGCCAAGCAGGAAAAGGTGTCTGCTCAATACCTGAGTGAGATCGAGATGGCCAAGGCGCAGAGGGACTACGAGCTGAAGAAGGCTGCCTATGACATCGAGGTCAACACCCGGCGAGCACAGGCTGACCTGGCCTATCAGCTTCAGGTCAGAGCCACCATGCTGGCCCAATGGCCGGCTGGACTTCACCCCCAACCCGTTCTTCTCAGGCCGCCACTCTTTCTCATATTCTAACTCCAGTTCCCTTATTCTGGCCCTCCACTTCTGACCCAGCTCCTCCATATGAGGAAGATTTAAAAGACCTAAACATTTCAACTGAAAAGCAGTGAAAAAGCCTAGAAAGAGTATCATTGGTAGGGCTGATAACAGGCTTGGGGCTGGTTGTGCCCTGTGCACAGGCACCTGGATGAGGGCATGAACCAGAGCTAAGATCCAGCCCATGCTCCACGCACCAAGCTGTGCTTCGGGCCTGGGTCAGTGGGCCTGCATCCAGTTAGAGGAAAGGGGTGCCTTTTTCTAACTTGCTCAGGGTACTCCAGGGGCTCACAGCAGCCCTGGTGACCACGGAAGGGTGTGAGGAAGAAAAACATGGACTTGGGCTTTGAATCCACCAAGTGAGACTCGGGGCCCTTGATGATGCAGGGAGGTGTAGTCAGTCCTCATCACTTTCCGATCCTGTGCTGGAGAGTTTGCTCATGGCTAACATTTATTGGTTACCCCCAGAATCAGTACTCTTTGTACTCATGGCCATTTGCAGACAGGCAGAGTGGAGAAAAATTGGAGTTGCCTCATGTGTGCTTCCTAGTTGAGGTTGAACAAAAAGATGGTCTGCCCTCTTGTTTCAGCTCATGCTGTAAACAGTGTCATTGTCACAGTATATTCATTGCCACATTTTCTGCCCTTCTGTGGTCTTTGTTGGTGATCTCACAGTTTAAAATACCCCACGCCTAGTGCTGAAGTGCCGCTGTTCTAAATGAAAGAAGGCTGTGATGTGCCTGATGGAGAAAACGTGTGTGTTAGATAAGCTGCTTTCAGGCCCGAGTTATAGTGGTATTGGCTGTGAGTTCATTGTTAATCAACAATGTAAGCATGTGGTGTCTCTAAGCAGAAATATACAAAAAATAAGGGTATGTTTTGCTCTGTTGATGAAAATGTTATGACCAGAGGCCCATAGGAACCTAACTTTGTATTTTCCATTGGAACAAAATAAGCATTATTGATTCAGTATAATTAATTCATGGCTACTTTATAAAACAAATACCATGAATAACAAACATCAGCTGTATTTTGGGAGTTCCCTTAGTAGCTCAGCGGTAACAAACCCAACTGGTATCCATGAGGACGTAGGTTCAATCCCTGGCCTCACTCAGTGGGTTAAGGATCCAGCGTTGCCGTGAGCTATGGCATAGGTTGACTGGGAACCTCCATATGCCACAGATCTGGTTCTAAAAAGACAAAAAAAAAAAAAAAAAATTAACTTTAAGGCCTTTACCCAAAGGATCGCAATATTCTGAAATTCATTTTTGGCAGCAGTTGGTACAGGCTGAAAGCATAAAGTGCAACACACCTTTAGTTATAATGTTAAATCTCAGATGGCTTGACAGGTACCTGAGTGTGGCTGTGGCCTAGTGCTTTGCAACTCGAAGGATGCTCTGGTCCGCTTCTGGGCAGCATCAGCATCACTGGGGAGCTTGTTAGAAACACAAAATCTGAGGCTCCAGCCCAACTGATCAAGTCAGAATCTGCATTGTAACAAAATTCCTAGATGATTCATGTACACATTGGAGTTTGAGAAGCATTAACAGAGGAAACTACTAGTCTGGGTGGATAAGGCCCTAAACCTTCTCAACATGGCTTCCCTTGATTGCAAATCAAAGAGTTGGGGTGGCTTGGGTTCTGTTCAGCTTTTATCAGCCTCTCATTTTGTGCCAGGCTTTGTGCTAGGAACTGGGGAAATAAGGATTTATTCAACAGATATCTATTAAGTGCCTACTGTGTGCCAGGTATTGTTTTGGGGGTAAGGGTATAAGTGTGAATGAGACAATAAGATGCCTGACTTCATCGAGCTTTATGTTATAGTACAGGAAACAACCAGTAAGCAAATAAGTTGGCTTCACAGGCTCTAATTAAGGTGTTTCAGTGCTCTGAAGGAAGTAAACGGGTGTACTCTATTAGGTCGGGGTGATCAGAGAAAGCTTCAGTGAGGAAGCGGTATGTAATAAACCCCGATGGTGAGAAAGAGCCGGCACTGTGAAGAGCTGGGGGCTGTAATTTCCTTGCGGCACAGCGGGTTTAGGGTCCCGCATTGCTGCAGCTGCAGCACAGGTGGTTCAATCCCTGGCCTGGGAACTTCCACATGCTGCAGGTGGGGGGGTGGGGGAGTTTGTGGGCCAAGAACATTCGTCCGGTGCTGTTCAAATAGAATGTTCTGTGATGATGGAAATGCTCTATATCTGTGCTGTGATGTTGAGTACTTGTAATGTGGCTCAGGTGACTGAGAAACTGAATTTTAAAATTAAATAGCTAAGGGAGTTCCCGTCGTGGCTCAGTGGTTAACGAATCTAAGAACCATGAGGTTTTGGGTCCGATCCCTGGCCTTGCTCAGTGGGTTAAGAATCCGGCGTTGTTGTGAGCTGTGGTGTAGGTTGCAGACGCGGCTTGGATCCCGCGTTGCTGTGGCTGTGGTGTAGGCTTGGCAGCTACAGCTCCGATTAGACCCCTACCCTGGAAACCTCCGTATGCCGTGGGTGTGGCCCTAGAAAAGGCAAAAAGACAAAATAAATAAATAAAATAAAATAGCTAAAGTGGCAAATGGCTAGGCAGGAGTCCAGCATGTACAAAGACCCCGAGGTAGGGAAGAGCTGGGCCTGTCCCAGGAACACAAAGGAGGTGTCTGGTATGGCTGGTGTGCTGTGAGTGAGGAGGAGAGGCGGGCAGGGCTAGCTCATGTAGGGTGCAGGTGGGGTCACAGTGGAGACAGAAGATTCAAAGCACAGTGGAAAGCTATTGGAGAACTTTTAAGCAGGGAGGCGCTCTCATCTCCTTATGCTTTTACAAGGATTAGTCCAGCTGCTGTGTGGATAATTGATTGTCAGAAGAAAAGAGAGGAAGCAGGGAGATGAGATAGAAGGTTTTTCGGGGAGTTCCTTTCATGGCTCAGTGGTTAAACGAACCTGACTAGGATCCATGACGATGCAGGTTCCATCCCTGGCCTTGTCAATGGGTTAAGCATCTGGCGTTGCCATGAGCTGTGGTGTAGGTTGCAGATGCAGCTCAGATCCTGCATTGCTGTGGCGCCCCAGCCTTGGAACTTCCATATGCCAAGTGTGCGGGCCTAAAAAGCAAAAAAGAAAGGGTTTTTCAAAGAAGATAGATTGAATAAGTGCAGCTAATTGCGCACTCTCTTAAAACTTCACTAAAACCACATAGAATGATTTAAGAAAAAAGAAAAAGAGGGAGTTCCCGTCGTGGCGCAGTGGTTAACGAATCCGACTAGGAACCATGAGGTTGCGGGTTCGGTCTCTGCCCTTGCTCAGTGGGTTAACGATCCAGCGTTGCCGTGAGCTGTGGTGTAGGTTGCAGATGCGGCTCGGATCCCGAGTTGCTGTGGCTCTGGCGTAGGCCGGTGGCTACAGCTCCAATTCAACCCCTAGCCTGGGAACCTCCATATGCCGCGGGAGCGGCCCAAGAAATAGCAAAAAGACAAAAAAAAAAAAAAAAAAAAGAAAGAAAGAAAGAAAAAGAGGGAGTGAATAAGGACAAAAGGAACAGAAACCAAAGCATTTTGGTTCTTAGTCAGATTCGTTAACCACTGCGCCATGACGGGAACTCCTCCCAAAGCGTTTTGGAAGCAGAAAGTGATGGTAACTGATGAAGCAACTCTGGGACAGCTGAGCCCAAAGCTGCAGGGGAGAAAGCAATGAAATGATCTGAGACTCTGGAGCTGCGATGAAGACTGATGAAATAAGGGGAGTTCCCACTGTGACTCCTAGGGTTACGAACCCAACTAGTACGAAGTTTTAAGAGAGAATGCAGGTTCGATTCCTAGCCTCACTCAGTGGGTCAAGGGTCCGGCATTGCCATGAGCTGTGTAGGTCGCAGACATGGCTCGGGTCCCAAGTTGCTGTGGCTGTGGTGTAGGCCAGCAGCTGCAGCTCCGATTCGATCCCTAGCCTGGGAACCTCCATATGCTGCAGGTGTGGCCCCAAAAAGACAAAATATATATATATATATGAAATAAGGAGAAACAGATGAAAAGCGACTTCTCAGAGCTCCTCTCTGGCTCACTGCCTCTGGGTAATGCTCCCTTCTCTGCCCCAGTAGACTTCTGGGGGTTTATTTTCTGACGAGATAAATAAACCAGAGGATGTGACCTGGGGGGCCTGGGCACTTTACCAGTAACGGGCATGAAGAGACTGTCTGCCAAGGAATGCTGAATGCTGCCTGCTTTCCCTAAGCCCTTACCCCACGTGCCTCCCAGAACCTCCATCTTGCAAAGGAGATGTGAGAAGACTGGTCCGGGGAACATGACCAACCCAAAAGGAAAGACCTGAAGCTCCTGAATGAGAGTTTCCTCAGATGGCCTGTCCAGATCACCCTAGAGTGAAGCTCAAGGCCAGCAAGCTTCACCCACGTCCCAAGGGCATCCCTTCCGTGTTTCAGACCTTCCTCCCTGTGAGCAGACAAGCAAGGACTGCCTAAGTGAGAAAATCCTGCACCATGAAAGACAGACCAACACCATAAGCAAAGCAAAGTGATTTGAAGGATACATAATATGTAGGGAGAAGAAAGCTTTGCAAATTAATATTCTAGGAGATTTCTTGTGGTGCAGCAAGCTAAGGATCTGGTGTTGTCACTGTATTGACTGGGGTTGCTGCTATGGTGTGGGTTTGACCCCTGGCCTGGGAACTTCCACATGCCATGGGCAAGGCCAAAAAAAGAAATCCTCAGTAAGCAAGAATTCATATCCAGGAAATCAGGACATGGAACAGAAAGCAAAAAAAGCTTTCGGCAATTAATGTGACGGCAGAAATGGAAAAAAAAAAAAAAATCCCAGTGGAAGAGAAATTCTAATAAATTCCCCAGAAAATAGAACAAAACATGGAAAAATTAGGAAAGAATATTTGAGGCCAGCCCAGGAGAATCAACAACAACAGAAGGAAATCATCAGTGAAAAAATTCAAACAATGTTGATCTGACTTTCTAGATTGAAATGATCCACCAAGCGCCCAGCATAGTGAATGGAAAACACCTACCTTGAAGCACCTTGCTATGAATTTCAGAACACTGAGAATTAAGAAAAGATCTAAAAGCTTCCTGAGAAAAAGAACAGGTCACAAGCAAAGGGGAAAGCATCAGAGTGACTTCAGATTTCTTAAGATGCTAGAAGACCATGGAACAATGCCTTCAAAATTCTGGTGGAAATTAATAATGTGGTAACCTGTACTCAACTTAATCCTCATTCGAATAGAAGAGTGAAATCAAAAGCTCAGAAAACCAAGATCTCAAAAAACTTACTGCCCATGTACTCTTTTTTCTTTTTGGCTTTTTAGGGCCACACTCACAAGTGTATGGAGGTTCCCAGGCTAGCAGTCGAATCAGAGCTATAGCTCCAGCCTACGCCACAGCCGCAGTAACACAGGATCTGAGCTGCATCTGCAACCTACACCACAGCTCATGGCACCACCAGATCCTTGGCCCACTGATCAAGTCCAGGGATGGAACCCAGATCCTTATGGACACTAGTCAGATTCGTTAATGCTGAGCCACAATGGGAACTCCCACCCATATACTCTCTATGAAGGAGCTGCTGGAGGTTGTGTTTCCCCCAAAGATGGGTCTGCAGAAGTGGGGGGTGGGCTCCAACACAGGAGCACTGTGACCCTGCACACTGGAGCAAAGAGCAATTGGTCCAGTTTGGAACAGGTTTGAAATTTTACGGTGGAAGATAGCAGCAGGTGCCACATCCAGAATCCCCCTTCCTCCTACAGTGGACAGATGTGCCCAGTAAATGCAGGGGCACCATCTCTTGTGCTGATGAGCCCCACAGGGAGGATGGTGCCTGGCTGAGCCCAGGCAGTGAGGCAAAATGTGTGTTCCTCCCCCGAACCACTCCTCACTGACATCTGGGCAAGGGCCCTCTGATCCCTGTACTCTGCAAGGGACAAGAAAACGAAACCTTCCTAAGTCAGAGGGAGTCTGTGTATCCATGTTCTTGCAGTTGCTTCCAGTAACCCTGGGAGGATACACGAGCTGCTCCTCACCGTGGTGGTTTCTGGGGAAGGGAACTAGTGGGTGGTTTGAGAAATAGGTGGGAGGAAGCCTTATTTCTCACTGTTTACTTTTCTTTTGAATTTGGACCGCATACAAAAGATAAAAATGAGAGAGTTCCTGTTGTGGCGCAGCAGAAACGAATCCGACTAGTATCCATGAGGACGTGGGTTCCATCTCTGGGCTGGCTCACTGGATTGGGGATCTGGCGTTGCTGTGGCTCTGGCGTAGGCCGGTGGCTACAGCTCCGATTTGACCCCTAGCCTGGGAACCTCCATATGCCGCGGGAGCAGCCCAAAGAAATAGCAAAAAGACCAAAAAAAAAAAAAAAGTGTGGCCTTAAAAAGCAAACATAATTAATTAATTAATTTAAAAAATGAGGAAGACACCCCACCCTCCCCCCAGAGAAAGGGCGGGAGGCTATTCAGTAGTCAATTTCAGTGGCTGCACTAAGGGCACTGCATCGCAGGTAGTGAGAAGTGGGTGGATTTGAGCGAGTTTGGAGGTGGAGGAGGGCTCCGTGGAGGGGCTTCACCTGGACGCACAGGGGCAGTTCCCAACCCCATCCAGCCGCAAAGCTGAGGCCACCTGGGGAACAGCCCTGCTGAAATCGGCTCTGAGAGGGAGAATCAGGCCACTTTCGGACCAACCCTTGGGTCTGTACCAGAAATGGACGCCACTGGGCGGGCTGAGCCCACGGGGACCGACCTCATGTGCCTGCTCTGCGTTTCCACCCCTTCCTGGAGCCCTGGCCCCCGCCTCCCTCCCGGCTTCCTGGGCGCTTGCTCTTCAGCGCTGACGCTGAGCCTCCGTCCTCCCAGGTGGCGAAGACGAAGCAGCAGATCGAGGAGCAGCGGGTGCAGGTGCAGGTGGTGGAGCGGGCCCAGCAGGTGGCGGTGCAGGAGCAGGAGATCGCCCGCCGCGAGAAGGAGCTGGAGGCCCGCGTGCGGAAGCCGGCGGAAGCCGAGCGCTACAAGCTGGAGCGCCTCGCGGCGGCGGAGAAGTAAACACCCTCCCCGTCCCCTCCTGGCTCCTTTCCCACCTAGGCGCCCCCAGACGACTCCTTTGGCGGAGTCTTTCTCCCCCGGCTCTCGGGCTCCTCCTCAGCTCCTCCCTCCACTGCCTTCTTTGCCCAGGTCCCAGCTGATCATGCAGGCAGAGGCAGAAGCCGAGTCAGTGCGGGTGAGTTAGGTGACTCTTGCCAGCTTGTAGAGCGAGTGGGGCTTGCTCGCCCGGGGATTTCTTGTCCTTAATTACCGCCATCAGTACCTCCAGTGTCCTGTACCCTCCACAGATGCGTGGGGAGGCCGAGGCCTTTGCCATTGGGGCCCGAGCCCGGGCGGAGGCTGAGCAGATGGCCAAGAAGGCGGAGGCTTTCCAGCTGTACCAGGAGGCTGCTCAGCTGGACATGCTGCTAGAGAAGCTGCCCCAGGTCTGGGGGTGGGGGGTGGGAACAGAGGAGTGGGGCGGGGATGAGGGGTTTGGGGAGAACCAGGCTAGGGGCCTTTAATTAGGGATGGGACTCACAAGCCAGTGTGACCACAGGAAGAGTGATCCTCACCAAAGTGAAGGACAAGGGTCTTAAAACCCAGGGTAAGGTGTCTTAGGATGGGTGTGGTCAGAGCGCAGGCGCCGAGTGGGCATCTCCCCTACTAGGTGGCAGAGGAGATCAGTGGTCCCTTGACCTCGGCCAAGAAGATTACACTGGTGTCCAGTGGAAGCGGGACCATGGGGGCGGCCAAAGTGACCGGGGAAGTGCTGGACATCCTGAGCCGCCTGCCAGAGAGCGTGGAGAGACTCACTGGCGTCAGCATCTCCCAGGTGAGGGTCTCTAGGGAGGGGGCTGTGGAGCCGAGTTGCCAGATTCCTGTGCACGTGACAGAGTAGGCCCCGCACCCAGGAGGCCTGGTGGCTGCTGACATTTATTAAGTGCTTTCTGCATGCCAGACACAGTACTAAGCTTCTACACAAAAGTTTGAAAAACACTTTTTTTTTTTTTTTTTTTTTTTTGCTATTTCGGGCTGTACCCACAGCATATGGAAGTTCCCAGGCTAGGGGTCGACTCAGAGCTGTAATCGCTGGCCAATGCCACAGCCACTGCAACTCTGGATCCGAGCTGTGTCTCCGACTTACACCAGAGCTCACAGCAACACCGGATCCTTAACCCACTGAGTGAGGCCAGGAGTCGAACCCGCATCCTCATGGATACCAGTCAGATTTGTTTCCGCTGCACCACAATGGGAACTCCCAAAAAACACTTTTTAAACCAGACTTCTTTGGAGTACATAGGGTTTTACAAAGTAAAGAAACAATGCCCAACATGTTAGGTAACTTAGCCCATTTCACACAGCTGGTTTTCAGACCCAGGCCTCTTCTTTCTGGAGCCTGTTCTCCACTAGTAGAAGGAACTAGTTGCAGCCTGTAGACAGTTAATTCCAAGGCATGTCAGTGCTTTTCTTGGTGCCTGTTTATTCACCTGTAAAATATGGTAGAGATCAGAGAGCAGGATCTAGAACCGGACTGCTCTGGTATGAATCCCGGCTCCTGTGACCTTGCATAAGTTCATCGCCTCTGCACCTGTTTTTTCCACCTTAAAACTGGGTTAATAAAAGTAACTACCCTGTTGAATTGTTAAGGGGATTAAATGAGTATTTGCAGAGTTTTAGAACAGTGCATAGCACATAGTAACTACTATATAAATGTGTTAAATAAAAAGTGCATATATAAATAACAGCACTAGACCATATCAGTGACCTTCAAGCTGGGTTCCTTGGAGTCTCCTTGAGGACTGCAGTGGATAATTGGGAGCTAAGGAGGGTCTGTGCAGGCAGGACTCTGGCCCCCTTTGTCCCCTTGCAGTAAGTAATTCATTGTTATACAAGAATCCTAATGACTGCTTGGCAAAGCGGGTGAGGTAGGGTATCAGAAAACACTCAAAGATTCCTGGAAGGATGTGTCCTTCCTTCAGTCCATTCATCCAGATGGCAGCCTGGGAGAACAGGGTACCTGGTCCCCACAGTCATCCTGTTGTCTTTTTGCCAGGTGAACCACAAGCCTTTGCGAACAGCCTGAACCCCTGACCTGCGCGATGCCCAGCTTCGTAACTCAAGTTGCCTGAACGGTCCCAATATTGCATGCACTTCAGCCGGCTCCCTGAGCGGGGTTCCACTCCTCACCTCATCTCTCCTTGCCAAATAGCCTGTGCCTTGCCTTGGAAGGAAAGGGTTCTCCCTTCTCCAACCCCATATTGCCAAGACTGCTGGTTCCCCAGGGGTCCCATGATGGCCTTCTGATGAACCCACCCCCAACTTATTTAATTAAACTACTGTTGAGCCTGTTGTCCAGAATTCTTGCCTGACCAAGACTTGAGGGATGGTCTGCAGATTCTAAACTAATTCAGGAGTTCCCTGGTGGCTCAGTGGGTTAAGGATCCAGTGTTCACTGCTTGTAGCTTGGGTTATTGCTGTGTGTGGATTTGACCCCTGGCCCCAGGGAACTTCCCCATGCTGCAGGCATGGCGAAGATAAACAAAAAACATTAATTCAGAGTGAATGCTAGGACGCAGTTTTCTCCCTTGCATCCAATAGGCTTTGTAGAATGGGAGAGGCAGTAGTATTTGTGTACTTTTGAGTTATGGAATGTTTTTCACCCAAAAAACATAGCATGCTGAAGTAGAAGTCAAAGAAATGTTGAGAATTCTATTAGTTGCTAGAATTACTAAATGGTCAGGGATAATTTATATATTTTTAAATTTGTTGAACTTCCAGAACAGCTTAGAGACTTGTTACATTGTGCTCTGAAGCATGGTGTCAGGTGGAACAGTGTCAGTTTAGAACAGGACCATGGTGTAACATCCCTCCAGTGATGTTTGCCTTAAGGTGTCTAAGAAAACCCACAGGGCTAGAGAAAATAGCAGGATACCTATAACCCAAAGGGCCCTAGATAAACTACAAGTGGCTTTGCATTCCTGAGATTCTTCTGGATCACTGTTAAAATTGCCTCGGTCCAACCAGTTTGTTGGGTTCTGGGCAGGGAATCTCCATTTAATCGGGGAGACACTGATGATGCTGGTCTGGTAACCACTTACTTGACCTCAATTCCCTTTTCTACTGCATCTGGGCCTCCAGCCATCCCAGTTATTGAGACCAGGGATTAAAGAATAAAGACATATATCAACTTATGGAAACAGTATATGGTGTAACTGAACTTGAGCCCCATTCCTCCACCAGTGTTTTTTCCCTGAATGAGCACACATCTCGCAACTGTTTTTCAATTCCCATTTATTTTTGGCTCTTGGGGCAGTCATCTTTTCAATATGAAAAAAAGCAAGTTCAACACAAAATAGAAGTGTAGAATAGAACAAAACCAAGAGTAGGGGGGAAAGGCAATAGCAAAAAAGTTAAGAGATGAGATGTTGCCGAAAAGATGTTGTCCCCTCTCTGGCAAATGACATTAGGGTGACAGCACACACCTGTCCATGTATGTACAGAAGGGCTTATATTCATTTTTTTGTGTAAAAAGATAGGCTTAGGGACATGGCTCATCTCTTCCTTGCTCCCCTTGACCCTTTTCTGAACAGAGGAGAGGAATCCAAGGAGGTAAAGGGGAAGAAGGAAGGATTCCTCTGGACAGGGTCGGGGCCAGACTCCTACCAAGCAAACAACTCAGGACAGAGCTTGGAGGGAGACTGAAAATGGAGATAATACTGTTAACACCCCCCCAGAAGCTGAGAGGAGTAGGGAGATAAATGGAAATTAGGACTTCAACAGCCTGGAGGCCCCTCTCCAAAGCCCCACCCTTTCCTTGCAGGGACAGGGGAGGTTCCTGCATCTCCTTTCCCCCAGGCTACTTCTCAGGCCTAGGATGGTGGTCATCTATCAGGTTCTAAATGGGATTTGGTTGGAACCCAGCTTCTTGAAGCATTATCTCAAAAACAGGGAAATGTTTACTGGGCAGATGGGAGGAAGTGGGCACCAGAAGGAAACACAGGGTTACCCAGAATGGCAGAAATCTAGGTTCCCCAGAGTGGAAAGAGAGAGGAGACATTCAACAAACAACAAATATTTATTGAGCGCCTATTATGTGCCAGGCACTGTTCTAGATAGACCCCCCCCCCCAAAGAAAAACAAGAGGCAGAAAACGCAAATTCTGAGGGAGAGGAAAGGGGCAGTTGAAGAAGGCTGAGGGGGCTGAGAAGCCTGAGGTGATGGGGCTCGGCCTTAGGCCTCCTCTTCGGCCTCCTCACCGAAATCCTCCTCCTCTTCTGCGGTGGCATCCTGGTACTGCTGGTACTCAGAGACGAGGTCATTCATGTTGCTCTCAGCCTCAGTGAACTCCATCTCGTCCATGCCCTCACCTGTGTACCAGTGGAGGAAGGCCTTTCGGCGGAACATGGCAGTGAACTGCTCTGAGATGCGCTTGAATAGCTCCTGGATGGCCGTGCTGTTGCCGATGAAGGTGACCGCCATCTTGAGGCCACGGGGAGGGATATCGCAGACAGCCGTCTTGACATTGTTGGGGATCCATTCTACGAAGTAGCTGCTATTCTTGTTCTGCACGTTGAGCATCTGCTCATCCACCTCCTTCATGGACATGCGCCCACGGAAGACAGCAGCCACAGTGAGGTACCGGCCATGGCGGGGGTCACAGGCAGCCATCATGTTTTTGGCATCGAAGACCTGCTGGGTGAGCTCAGGCACAGTGAGGGCCCGGTACTGCTGGCTTCCACGGCTGGTCAGAGGGGCAAAGCCGGGCATGAAGAAGTGGAGACGTGGGAAGGGCACCATATTGACTGCCAGCTTGCGGAGGTCAGCATTGAGCTGGCCAGGGAAGCGGAGGCAGGTGGTGACACCACTCATGGTGGCAGAGACAAGGTGGTTCAGGTCCCCATAGGTTGGCGTGGTCAGCTTGAGAGTGCGGAAGCAGATGTCGTAAAGGGCCTCATTGTCGATGCAGTAGGTCTCATCAGTGTTCTCCACCAACTGATGGACAGAGAGGGTGGCGTTGTAGGGCTCAACCACGGTGTCAGACACTTTGGGTGAGGGCACGACACTGAAGGTATTCATGATGCGGTCGGGATATTCTTCACGGATCTTGCTGATGAGCAAAGTGCCCATTCCAGAGCCTGTGCCACCGCCCAGCGAGTGGGTCAGCTGGAAGCCCTGAAGGCAGTCACAGCTCTCAGCCTCCTTCCGAACCACATCCAGGACTGAGTCAACCAGCTCAGCCCCTTCTGTATAGTGGCCCTTGGCCCAGTTGTTGCCTGCCCCAGACTGACCTGCAATGGAGTCAGAAGACAAGCTTGATTAGTAAAATGTGGAAGATACATAACCACATTCCTACCTTTCGACTTGCAGAGTTAATGCCAATGGATATATCTTCTTTCTCCCTCCAGTGACCACCCCCTCCGCCAATAATTCACTATCTAAAGCATTAGATTTGAAAACACAGCTCTGTATTAAGTTCTCCACTACAATCATTTCCCAGAGTTTGCTGTACCCTTGCACCCAAATAAGTAGATTAACAGCATCTGCTACTATCTGTGTAACCTACCAAAAACAAAGTTGTCTGGTCTGAAGATCTGACCGAAAGGACCTGAGCGAACAGAGTCCATAGTCCCGGGTTCTAGATCCACCAAGATAGCACGAGGAACATATTTGCCACCTACAGGGAATAAAGTAGAAGAGTGAAAATTAGCAGAGTTAAAGATAAATAATCAGGGGCTGGGAGACAGCCAGGGACCCAAATGTGTGATTCCAGGCGCTGCCACAAGATGGCAGCAGAGCCACTTTTGGGGACCCAGGGGTGGGGAGTGAAGAAAAGCCTCCAAAGGAACTGGATGGCTTCATTCAGAGGGAATAAGGAGCGCCCCAGGGCTACAGAGACCCTAGGGAGAGATGGGACCTGTCGTTCCCTGGCCCCCGCCCTCACCTGTGGCTTCATTGTAGTACACGGAGATGCGGTCCAGCTGCAGGTCGCTGTCCCCATGATAGGTGCCGGTGGGGTCGATGCCATGTTCATCACTGATCACCTCCCAGAACTGCCGGGCGAGAGCAATGGGTCCTCAACAGCTCAGGATCCAGTCCCTTACAATCTCCGCCCCCCCCATTTACATTCCCGACACTCCCGTAGTGGGCTCTCCCCTAGGGTCCAGCATTCCTTCTGCCTGCCACACCCTTCCCCGAGACAGTGGCACCCCCGGGAAGGGTGCAGCTTTCACTGATTGTGAGATGTGTGGCTGGAAGGGCCCGGCGATCGCGGGCGCCAGGGTTAGTAGATGGAGGCAATCAACCAGCTCCGGAAAGCGCAACCTCTCCCCGCCCCTCACACTGGGCACAAAGAGCCCGGGGCGGGAGCCAATGCAGAAGGCGACCACCCCCGCCCTGCACGTGACGGCAGCGCACGCGCAGGTTAAGCCGCCGACAAAAGGAGGCGCAGCGCTTGGGCGGGGGCGAACCGCAAATCCTGAGCGCTAGGGGCGGGGCTTGGGCGGGACTAGTGCGCCCCCCGCCGGCCAGCCAGGCTGTATTGTCCCCGCGCGCTAGGGGCGCCCGGGTCCCGCCCTTCTGCTACAACGTTGCAGCCGCACTTCCTCCCCGCCCCTCCCCCGCTACACTGTAACCGCGCGCAAAGAGGAAAAAACCCCTCCCCCTCTTGGCCTCGGAATTTTATTTCTACCCTTTTTTTCTCCTTTGCTTTGAGGATTTTCTTTTGTCCTACTCTTTAGTTCTAAGGGACCCTTTAAAGAAAGGACACCGTCTTTCCCATTTTTCTGTTCACGCCCTAAAAGGGTCTCCGTTAGGGTAAATGAAAGGAACTAAAGTTAATCCAGCACGTATTAGCCTTCCAGCACGAAAAATTGAGCGATCACCCCTTGGGGATTGCAGGCGCGCGGAGACCCCTGAGCTTTTGCAAAGGATATCGAGTACTGCAGCCCACTCTGGTGCATCGCGTTCCCCCACCTCTGGATCCGACCTATCTGCGGCTGCCCGCCAGCCTCGCCCCTTCCCCCTTCAGCTTAGCCCTACAAAGCCCCGCCAAGGGGAATGCACATGGGGAAAACCTCGCCTCGCTTTGTCTCCGGCCGTTTCCGCATCTCCCTCGAGCTCCCCAAGTCCTCGGACCGTTAGGAGATCCCCTTTTAAGTAAAATTTTACAGAAGCTCGGTTTTCCCGCCTCCTAAACCTACAGGGTGCTTTTAACAGCTTCCCCAAAATGAACCCGCCGAGTAAAGAATTCCCCATTTTTCAAAAGCAGACCCTAACTACAAACGCGTATTTTATACATATAAAACTTTTGGGGGGCAAGGCTTGACTACGGATGGAGAATGCAAATGTTCCACAACCATTCTTTTTAATTTACCTGGATTTTTTTTTCTTTCTCACTAAGAAATATAGTTTAAAGAGGTTAAACAAAAAAATCTTACCTTGGCACCGATCTGGTTGCCACACTGACCGGCCTGGATATGCACGATTTCCCTCATTGTTAAAATTTATTCTAATCTTTTTGCTCGCCTCAAGGTGTGTACGGGGCAAGAAAATGATAAGTAATTTTGTTTTTCTCTGCTCCCGGTCGCAGGCTGGAAGGATGGGACGGGCCCCGGAGGCTGGAGCAGCGAGGTCCGAACACGGCGGCAGGAAGGTTCTGAGAGGGAGAAAGGAGAGGGGAGGGCGCGGGAGGAAAGGCGGGCAGGGCGGGGCGCGCGTGCGCGGGGGCCGGGAGGCGGGAGAACTCGCCCCGCGCCACCGTGAGGAGACAAAGCCTCTTAGAGTCTGGTCCTGATTAGTTCGTGCCTGTCATGTATCAGACGTCCATTGGTCCCTGCTCAGGTGGACGAGCGCAGTCCTCCCTGGGAGTTGTAGTCCTCTATTGTTGTCCACGCTGCAATATGAAAGGACGAATGGGTGGGTACTGGGTTTGGGGGTTTGGTTTGGTTTGGTTTTTGTGAAAAGTAACCTTGCGCAAGGGTTTTTTCCCGCTATGCCTGACTTTTTTGGAACAAAAAGAGAGTAGTTTTCGGGGATACAGGAATTGGGAACCCTGGGGTGCCAGACATTGGGAGGTGGAGGGGCACGCCCTGAAAGCTCCACGCTGCAGTAGCTCTTGGGAACACTGGACTGCTTAGCTCAGCGAAAACTGGGGAGAAATGCGGCACCCTGCACTACTATCTAACAGCTGGTCCTTCGGTGACCTAAAGCATGAACTCCACTAAGCCGCTCCTTCTCCAGATACTTCAGGAAGAAGGAAGGGATTGTCCTCTTGCTATTTCCTTGGGAGTTTTTTAATGATGATATTGAAAGAGAAACAAAATTGTATCAAGGGCCTTGCGGGATAGAGGAGTAATTGTGTAGAGGATGTGTTCAAGAATAAGTTGGTTTAGAGAAACGGATATGCCAGAACTCTCCGTCCATGGTGGGGGGTGAGAGAGATCTGGGCCTTCGAGCAGCGTTTAACCCTTTGCCTTCTTGTGAAGCCGAAAACTGTGGGGTGAGATCCTTGATAGAATTTCATTGTCTTCCAGCCTACCTCCCTAGACACTTCGAAGTCGCTGTTTTTTTCACTTCATTGATTTCACTGACTGGGAGGCTGATCATTTGAAACCTTCCAGGATCTTCAGAATTGAAATAAAAGGAGCGGGGGGGCGGGGGTCATGGGGAAAAAAACTGGATGTGCTCAAGTCTGAGTGGTATTCTTCTCAGTGGTATTCTTCAATTCTTCACTTGATAGATACTAAGTGTCCACCAAATCAGGAACTAGGGATACAAAAATGATTAAAAATTAGCTCCTTGTCTTCCAGGATCTTGCAATTTGGTGAAAAGTGTATAAACAATAGAGTGCAGTAAGCACTGTAATAAAGGACTTGTGATATCAAGATCATCACTGTTAATTCACATTGGATTCAACACAAATTTCTCAGGCATCTTCTAAATAAAAGAACATCAAGTTGTGTAAGACCCCCTCCACTCACTTAAAATAGAATGTTTATGTTTTAGGGCAGCGAGAAAGTTAAGAATTTACAATTGGAAAACTTGTTTCAATTTGTCTCCACCTTTTAAATATTAGCTGTGGGAACCTAAACAAGTTATTTAACTTTGCACAGCTCCAGTTCTTTCTGAAAACCAAAAGCCTGTTTGACTGTTGTAGTCAGAATGAAGCGAGATAATGAATGCAAAAGGTCTTCCTAAGTTATTCATGTCACATTTACAATTCTTTTCTTAGTACGAAATTTAATGAAATAAATGACTTTATCATCCTTCGACCCTTCAAAGACCTCGGTCAGCCTTTAAGATGGTTAACAAAACTAGGGATCTTTACTTTAGGAAAATGACCTCAAAATGTCCATCAGAAATGTATTCTCACGGGAGGAAATTATATAACTTCTAGACGAGCTAAATCAAAAGGAAAGGAACTTCCATTGCAATGAGTCCTCAAGCGCCACGCCTACGGTCTATTCGCCAAGCTGCAGCCTTCAGCCACGACTTCAACCCGCAACCCATTTTCATTTCTCATGAGTCAGCGGACACCATATCTGGGAGGACCGAGGAAGGTCGCTCTGGCCGCACTAGATGTACGGGATGACGACTATGGTAAGCCCCTCTATCCGCCGCTGGCAGCCAGACTCTGTGGTCGCGATTTGGAGATCAGCGCGGGAAGTGGGCGGTGGGTGGTGAAGCGGTAGTGGGTCGTTCCTTAGAGCTGCCCAATCGAGGTGCGCTATTCTGTGCGCCTTTGGCGGCCTCGGATTACCGCGTCGCCCAACCGATCTCAGTCTCTCTGGAGAAGCCGCCCCTTGAGCTATAAGGGGGCGGGGACGGGGCGGGGCCTTGGGTGTCCCTCCGCGTTGGCTGCCGCGTCTGTCGGCGTGCTGCAGAATGTGAAAGACAGCGGCAGGAGCCAATCGGCGAATCGGCCCCCTCTCCGCCCGGGCCCTCGCGCCACCCGGGTCGCGGCCGTTACTGGTGGCGCGCGCGGGGACTCAAACTAGGTGAGTTCTGGGGGGCCTTGCCCACGGCTCCTCGGGTGCCATCTTGGTTCTCCCGGAGGGCGGGAGGGGCGTGCCTTGTGTACGACTGGGCGGAGGCTACTTGGAAATTTACTCCTCGGATTATAATACTTATTCTTACTTGACGCCCCTCCCTGAATTTAGGTATGGTGAGACAGGGAGACGTTGGGCTAGGAGGGGACCTTGGGATGGCGATCAAAGATGGTGGCCCATTGGTTTGGATCCGAGGGTCATGGACGCCAGCTGGGTTCGCCACTCATAAGAACGAAGTTAACACTATTAGCCTGGAAGGGTCCTGCTTTCCCTGTCAACGGTTTCCTTTTAAGCGTAACATCTTTCTAATTGAATTCCATCCACACAATTCTGAGTTTTTATTTCATGTGTTCTTTCATCAGGAGGGCAGGATTAATTTTACATTTGTTTCATTATTGAATCCCAAATACTTCTAGCGGCACCAGGTGTGCAGTAACTACTGCTGAATGAATATGATGGACCCTTAGGGAAAAGACACAGTTCTTGAAGAGGGGGTGGTGTTAGGCAGAAATGGAAAGTAATGGTTACACTATGGTAGGAACTATTAGGATAAGTACAAGTCCACAGACCACCGTGAAACCGTTTACATGGGGAACACCAGAAAGCTGAGAAGACTCCAAGCAGGGCTTTGCTGAGGAAGTGACTTTTGAACTGAATGGTAGGATGGATAGGAGTTGGACCAGAAAACTAGGAGCAAGGCTAACAAAGGTGCTGGCTAAAGCCTGCAGATGTGAGGGACAATAGGGACAATGTGTTCAGCCATTGATTGGAGCAAAGGTCCATGTAGCTGAACCATAGGTTTGGGCAAGGTGGGGGTGGGGCATGCATTTCAGGATATGAGGTTCTAATGGAGGAGGGTCTCGATAAGGAGTTTAGATTTTATTTTATCCTGTGGGCATGGGAAGCCATCAAAGAATATTAAACAGAGGTGAGACATTATCTAGATAATCTTGCACAAATTCCTTAATCCATTTGTATTACAGTTTCTCATCTGAGAAATAGAAAATAATATTTACAGGGTTCTTGTGATGATTAAAAAAGTCAGTATAAAGTAGAACAATGCTTGACATCTAGCAAGCTTCTGTATCTAAAGGGTATTATGATTCTTTGCAGTTTAGTCAGATCACAACAAGACCATCTAGTAACGTATAAAAAGCATGGGCTTTGCAGCCAGAAGCACTTCATTCCTACCCTTTTCACTTACCTGCTATGTTATCCTGAGCAAATGATTTAATTATTTTTAGCCTTAGTTTCCTAAACACCTGCCTCATGGCTACCAAGCCTGATACATACTTGATGATTGGCAAAAGTTAGTTCCCTTTAAAATGACGTTTTTCTTTTTTAGGGCCACACCTGCAGCATATGGAAGTTTCCCGCCTAGGGGCTGATTTGGAGCTGCAGCTGCTGGCCTACGCCACAGCCACAGCAACGCCAGATCCGAGCCTCGTGTGCAACCTACACCAAGCTTGTGGAAACACCAGATCCTTAACCCACTGAGCGAGGCCAGGGATTGAACCCACATCCTCATGGATACTAGTCAGGTTTGTAACCCGCTGAGCCAAAAAAAGAACCCCAAAGTGGTGTATTTCAAACTAGGTTGCAGCCCAGCAGTGGATAATGAAGTCAATTTAGTGGATTGCAAATCAGCATTTAAAAAAAATAAGAGAAAAAAAATAGAGGGAAAATTATCAGTATGTTGTATTTCTTAAGGCTTAGCATTGTTTCTCAAAACCTTTGTAAATAAGCAAGTGTTTATGTATATATTTGTGTACTTGGTGCCCTATAATATTTATTTCTTATTCTGTGTCATGGTCAAAGATACCTGATTCAGAAGGATAACAGCAGAATGCTTGGCAGGAAGGGAAGCATCAGCATCCATAACTTCCAGGTTTATCCCAGTTAGCAATCTTCTCTCTGAGGCTGCATGTGTGAACCATTGATTGACAGAGGTGATAATAATGTGTTTTTTCCTCAGATCATGGAGGACACCCAGGTTATTAACTGGGAGGCTGAAGAAGAGGAGGTTGAAGAGGGACCCAGTGAACCTTTGGGGTGTAACTTGCAGCCCGTAGGGCAACTGCGTATCTTCAGTAGTTCCTATGGACCAGAAAAAGGTATTCGGTGCTAAAGTACTGATAGTGGCCTCTTCTGTGGGGAGGGAGGTGGAGGGTTGCAAGCTTCTATGTGTGTCAAGATCTGAAAAAATGTTTTACTGGGAATGGAGAAGGAAGGATTGATTGAATTGATTGCTCTCGGCAAGTGCCCTGGACTCCATGGGGGTGATTTTACTTTGGTGGGAGAAGATAAAGGGGTTTAAGTGAAAACCCGGTGAGTCTTGAAATGGATAGTGACGAGGTTTTGCACAACAGTGTGAATATACTTAATGTCACTAAACTGTACACTTAAAAATGGCTAAATGGCAAATTTTATGTATATTTTACCACAATAAAAAATAAGCCAGGAGGAGTTCCCATTGTGGTGCAGTGGTTAACGAATCCGACTAGGAACCATGAGGTTGCGGGTTCGATCCCTGCCCTTGCTCAGTGGATTAGGGTTCCGATGTTGCTGTGAGCTGTGGTGTAGGTCCAGACACCGCTTGGGTTCTGCATGGCTGTGGCCGGCAGCTGTAGTTCCGATTTGACCCCTAGCTTGGGAACCTCCATATGCCGTGGGTGCGATCCTTAAAAAAAAAAAAAAAAAAGATCCTGACTGTCGTGGTTTGGCGTCACTGCAGAGAGGCGGGTTTGATCACTGGCCATGGCACATTAGGTTAAAGGATCCAGCATTGCCACACCAGTGGCATAGGTTGCAGCTGCGGCTGGAATTCAGTCCCTGGCCCGGGAACTTCCATATACCCCAGATGCGGCCATTAAAGAAAAAGGAAAAAAAAAAAAAAATCAGTATAGATGGATGAGGTGTTGAGTACAAATAAGGCATTGCATGTATTCCTTATTACCTAATTATCTTAGGTATCTTTTGTTTTCCTAATGTACTTGGGGGCCTTGAGTGAGCAGTGGGGGACTTAACAGGAACGTTTTCCTAATAGCAGGTCAGGGCTCTGGCCTTGGAACCTCTCTACCTCTCTGATTCTTAGATTTCCCACTCTACCTTGGGAAGAACGTGGTGGGCCGAATGCCCGAGTGCTCTGTGGCCCTGCCTTTTTCATCCATCTCCAAACAACATGCAGTGATTGAAATCTTGGCCTGGAACAAGGCGCCTGTCCTCCGCGACTGTGGGAGCCTCAATGGCACTCAGATCCTGAGGCCTCCCAAGGTCCTGGGCCCTGGGGTGAGTCATCGTTTGAGGAACCGGGAGTTGATTCTCTTTGCTGACTTGCCCTGCCAGTACCATCGCTTGGATGTCCCCCCGCCCTTGGTCTCTCGGGGCCCTCTAACTGTAGAGGAGACACCCAGGGGACAGGGAGGAACTCAACCGCACAGGCTTCTGTTGGCTGAGGACTCAGAGGAGGAAGTAGGTAAGTCCGAGTATTGGGAGGGCAGGTGAGGAGATGGGGACGGTGGCTGTAAAATCATCAACCTTTTTACTCCTGACAGATTCTCTTTCTGAAAGGTGTGTGGTGAAAGGACCAAAGACTTCTTTGACAACAGTGATTCCAGAGAGGTGAGTGCCAGAGGCCAGACAACTGAGTCCTCAAAAGGAGGAGGAACAGGAGTTCCCACTGTGGCTCAGTGGAAACGAACCCAACTAGGATCCATGAGGATGCTGGTTCAATCCCTGGCCTCACTCAGTGAGTTAAGGATCTGGCGTTGCCATGAGATGTGGTGTAGGTGGCAGATGCAGCTTGAATCCACGTGGCTGTGGCGTAGTCAGCAGCTGCAGCTCTGATTCAACTCCTAGGCTAGGAATTTCCACATGTTGCACCTGCAACCCTTTAAAAAAAAACGGTGGAACCAAGGGCTGGAGGATCCAAGAGAGCTCATGGAGGTCAGGGCTGGGAAACTCCTCATATTCTTTCATTCAACTTAGTTTTATTTGTTTCTTTTTAGGGTTGCACCTGTGGCATATGGAGCAATGCTGGATCCAAGCCACGTCTGCAACCTATACCACAGCTCACAGAAACCCTGGATCCTTAACCTACTGATCAAGGGCGGGGATCAAAACCACATCCTCATGAATACTAGTTGGATTCTTAACCTGCTGAGCCATAGAAGGAACTTCTCACTCAACTGAATTTTTATTGATCACCTCTGATGTACCAAGTGGAAAACGAATGGCTGGAGATAGAAAAGCAAATACTGGAATTCCCATTGTGGCTCAGCAGGTTAAGAACCTGACACAGTGTCCATGAGGATGTGGGTTCAATCCATGGCCTCTCTCAATGGGTTAAGGATCCAGCATTGCTGTGGCTATAATATAGGCTGGCAGCTCCAGCTCCAATTCAACCCTTAGTCCAGGAACTTCCATATGCTACAGGTATGACCTGAAAAAAAAGAAAAAGAAACGAAAAGCAAATACTACCTCATGTCTGCTCTCGAGGAGCTCCCAGTTGAGTGGGGTTTCCCTTCTGGACAAATAGATTCTGTAGACTCTCTCTCTTCTCCTCCCTTCACAGTGATGAAGAGGGGCCTTCCCCCGCCCCAGATGGCCCTGGACCACCTTTTGCCTTCAACTTGAACAGTGACACGGATGAGGAAGAAAGTCAGCATCCAGGAGCAGGAGAGGCTCCCTCAGCTGCAGAGACAGAACAGCCTAAACCTGTCACAACCGAAATCCAGCTCATAAAGGACCAGTGTCCAGTGAAGGAGAAGCACAAGGACGCAAGAGTTAAGAGGGCTGCCAGCAATGGGGTGGTTCCAGTTGGGGCGATTCTGGAGAGGAGCCAGCCTGCTGGGGAGGACAGTGACACAGATGTGGATGAGGGGAGTGGGCTTCCACGGAGGCCAGCTGGAGCCCATTCAGAAAGGGCCCAGCCTTGTGGCTTCATAGACAGTGATACTGATGCGGAAGAAGAGGGGATCCCCGCCACCCCAGCAGTAGTTCCCGTGAAGAAGAGGCAGATCTTCCATGAAGTTGGGACAGAGAGCCCCCAGGCACCTGGCGTGGCACATGCACAGGAGAGCCCGGCTGGTAGTGATACAGATATAGAGGAGGGAGAGGCCCCCCGGACGGTCCCTCTGGACAGCAGCCGAGCCTCCATGATGATCGACAGCAACATGGATGACGAGGAAGAAGTCTCAGCGGCGCTCACTCTGGCACATCTGAGAGAGAGCCAGGCTGTTCCATGGAACAGAGATGCAGGTGCAGGAGACCACAGGGCCCAACCTGTGGCCCTTCTGGATCAAAGCCAGGCCTCTGCTGGGAGAGACAGTGACACAGACATGGAAGAAGAGGGGCTCCCCCTAGAAAAGAGAGGAAGTCTCCCCAAGGGTCCTGCAGACAAGGCCCATCCAGAAAAGAGCCAGCCTCCTCTCAGGGGCAGTGACGTGAAGGTGGAGGAAGAGGAGCGCTCACCTGGAGTCGACCCAGGGAGAAGCCAAGCCTCTGCCACTGTGGACGCCATCACCCAAGTGGAGGAGAAAGCCCCACCAAGGCCAGCTGTTACACTTTCAGAGAAGCATCAGGTGCCTGTGGCATGGACACCTCAAACAGATGTGGAGGCAGAAGGCGACCCAGCAAAGCTGCCTGTGGTGCATCCAGCGGAAGCCCGCCCTCCTCCAGCTGGGGGCCATGAACCAGATGTGGAAAAGAACACGTCCTTAGCAGCCTCAGCAGGGGCAGACGTCAGAAAGAGCCAGCTTCTGGCAGAAGGGGATGCTGGGACGGAGTGGGCTGTAGCCATTCTTGAACAGGACCGAGCTCTTGGGGCCGGGGCCCAGAGTGTGTCAGCCAGGGCACAGGTGGGGCAGGACCTTCCCCTTGTCTCAAGAGAGCACCTAGCAGATGTGGCGGTGGACACAGGCGCTCCAGGGGAAGCCACCCAGACACAGAGAGAGGGAACCCAGGCCCTCACAGAGAGGGAGAGAGAACTAAACGTGGACAGGACCATAGACTCTGGAGACAACCGTGACGGTCAGTACTGGCTTCCCTTCCTCCCTTGACCCCTAAAAAGTGCTTAGAGGGCACCTTCATCCGTTGAGCTGCTATAACAAAATACTCTGGACCAGGTGGCTTATAGACAACAGTGTATTTCTTTGATTTTTTTTTAATTTTTTATTTTTTTTTGCCATTTCTTGGACCACTTCTGCGGCATATGGAGGTTCCCAGGCTAGGGGTTGAATTGGAGCTACATCTGCCAGCCTACACCACAGCCACAGCAATGCAGGATCCGAGCTGCGTATGCGACCTACACAACAGCTCACGGCAACACCAGATCCTTAACCCGCTGAGCAAGGCCAGCGATCAAACCTGCAACCTCATTGTTCCTAGTCAGATTCGTTAACCACTGAGCCACGATGGGAACTCCCCAATAGTGTATTTCTCACAGTTCACTGAGAAGTCTGGGATCAACTCATTGTGTCTCATGGGGCCCTGCTTTGTTGCTCCCAGGCAGCTGTCTTCTCACATGACAAAAGGGTCCAAGGGAGCTCTCTGGGGTCTCTGTTTTCTTTTTCTTCTTCTTTTTTTTTTTTTTTTTTTTTTTTTTGGTGGTACCCTTGGCATGCTGAAGTCCATGGGCCAGGGATCAAACCTGAGCCACAGCAGCAACCCAAGCTGCTACAGTGACAATGCCAGATACCTAACCCACTGAGCCACACGGGAACTCCTGGGGTATATTTTGTAAGGGCACTAATCCCATTTTCTCGGGCTCCACCCCCATGACCTAATTACCTCCCAGAGGCCCCACCTCCTGATACTCTCACATTGGAAATTAGGTTTCAGTGTAAGAATTTGAGGGGGAGACACAGAGATTCAATCTATTGCATGGGTTTGGGGCTGAGGAGAAAATAACAGAAAAAAATAAGGAGTTAAGGTTATAATTTTTCTTTTCTGGCCACACCCGTGGCATGCGGAGGTTCCCCGGCCAGGGGTCGAACCCTCCCCACAGCAGAGACCTGAGCCTACACTAGTGACAACACCAGGTCCTTAAGCCACTGAGCCCCCAGGGAGCTCCTTCCAGTTATCTATCCTGTATTCCTCCCCCACCAGATTCTGAAGATCTGGACCTGCAAGCCACCCAGTGCTTTGTGGAGGGAGAGAATCAGAGCCCGGAAGGTAAGGGCATCTGTGTCACATGGATACTGGTGTAAGCAGGAGCTGGGAGATTAGACTGGTGGTCCTTGAAGGGTGTGAAAGCTGGCCCAGGCGGGGCAGGAGATTGGGAATGGGACCCCAGAGTTCTGCAGAGGAGCCGTGCTCAGGCCATGCCTTCCTGTGCAGCAGTCCCCAGCATGGAGGATGAGCCCACCCAGGCCTTCCCGTCTACTCTGCCCCAGGAGCCTGGCCCTTCCTGTTGCAGCTTCCAGGCCTCAGGTATAAGAAACTCTCCCCTCTTCTGTGCCCCTAACTTGGCATCTTCATTTTCCCCTCTACACATTTCTTTTATAGTCTTTGCCAATTGGCTGATGTTCCTCCATCTTATCAGAAAAGAAAATGCCATATTAAGAATGACCAGTCTAGGAGTTCCCGTCGTGGCGCAGTGGTTAATGAAGCCGACTAGGAACCATGGGGTTGCGGGTTCGATCCCTGGCCTTGTTCGGTGGGTTGAGGATCCGGCGTTGCCGTGAGCTGTGGTATAGGTCGCAGACGCAGCTCGGATCCGTAAGCCGGTGGCTATAGCTCTGATTAGACCCCTAGCCTGGGAATCTCCATATGCCGTGGGAGCAGCCCTAGAAAAGGCAAAAAGACAAAAAAAAAAAAAAAAAGAATGACCAGTCTAGCATCATTTTTTAAGAGGCTCCTGAGAGAGCTTTTGTATGAAAATATGGTCTGTCTTTTTGAGACAAACATTAAATGTTATGACTGTCTTCCTTATTCCCAGTTTTTCTTTAATAACTCATTTAAATTTACTATGCATGAATTGATCTTAATCTTTTCTCAAGGTGTTACCTTTTCAACCGACATCCCTCTCTCTCCTTCTCTCTCCCTCTTTCTCTCTCTCTCTCTCTGACTCTGCCTCCAGGTACCCTGGATGAGCCATGGGAGCTCTTAGCTACACAGCCATTCTGTCCAAGAGAGTCTGAGGCCTCTGAGATCCAGCCCGTTGACACCCACCTGGAGGCCCGTGGCCTTTGCCCCTCTCCACCTAGGGCAGCACTGCCAGAGCAACACCCAGAGAGCCCAGAGCCACTGGGGAGTCAGGGTGGAGGGCGGCAGACTGTGGAGAAAGCCACGGGTACCCCGAGAGAAACAGCAGAGGGGCCGACCCCTGAGAGAGGGCCCCTGGAGAGGGCAACCAAGGAGCCGCCATCAGAAGGAGAGAGGGGAGGGATGGGAGAGGAGGGGTTACCCAGGGGGACACAGGACAGGGAAGAAAAACAGGTGTTAGCTGGAGTTACTCAGAGACAAGAGTCTGACAGAACAGTGAAAAGTACAAGCACTGACGGGGGCCTGGAGAGTTTGCAGGTAGAAATTGAGACACCCAAGGAAATGCAAGAGAATGAGATAGAAAAGCAGACTCTTGCAAGAGACATGCTGGAGAGGGAAGCAGAGAAACCTGTAGCAGAGAGAGAGAGTGAGGCAGGTGGGCCAGAAGTAAAGGTGCCCGAAGCCGTACAGGACAGAGGCCCACTGAGAGCGGAGGCAGAGGGGACCAGCCAGGACCAGAAAGGCCAGGCCTCCAATCTGACACCAGAGCCTGGAGCGGGGGTGGGGTACCTTCAGGGACTTGCTTCAGCCGCAGCAGCTCCCCGGAGCCAGGCAGGTGGAGGAGGGGAAGCCCCAGTGAGCCCCAGGAGACAGCAGAGAGGTAAGTGAAAGCAGAGGGCACCTGAGCTGGTCCCCAGCCTGCATGGTGGTCAGCCCTTAAGTGACTGACTGCTTAGACCTCAGCCGCTTGTCTTTACCTTCTGTCCAGGTGACTTGAATTGCAAGATGCCACCTGCTGAGAAGTCTGGGGTGAGAGCTGCTTTCTCTCCCTCCCTCCCCAGCCCGCATGTCATCTCTAATCCCCTTCGCTGCCCTGTTCCCTGACCACGCTTTCCTCTGCTCCTTTCTCCATAGTCTCACTTTGCTAACACAGTCACTGCTTCTCAGTTGGCTTCTCTCCACTTCCCTTGACACCTATTATTTTCCATATCTGTTTCCCAAGTGCTAACTCCCTCCACCTGACTCAAAAAAAAAGTTCTGTTTTCCCTGTCCTTGCCCTCTTTCTCCCAGCCATTCTCGTTATGACCATCCAGTGTATAGGAGAACACCATGCTGGCATTATGGGGCGAGGTCTTTGGGAAGGAGGAGGTTCCCAGTGATGGAGGAGGGTCACAGATAGAAAGAGAAATGTCCTGAGCATATGCTCACCACGAACAAGTATCCAGAACCATAGCCAAGTCCTGTCTGTCTTCTCTCCGCCTCTTCCGCCCTCACTGGCTTCTGTTTCTCCCCAGGGTGATCAGGAATCCCCGGAGGCTTGTCTGCCTCCTGAACCGCCTGAAGCGTCAGCCCCACTCCAGAACCCTCTCCCCTCTCAGAGCCCAAAGCATCCTGCACCTCAATCCCGCCTGTCCCCCCCTCCCCCTCCTTTAGAACAGTCCACTCCCAGGACCAGGCCACCTCAGAGTCAGGAGTCCCCAGAGCCTCCCTTTTCCTCAGAGCTGGACCCTCCCAACCCAGAACCCAAAGTCAGGCCCCAGGGGTCCCCTCCACTTTCTCCTATACCCCTCGAGGCCCACCCTACCTCCCCCACAGACCAGGCCGGCAGCCCTGAGCCCACATCTCGGGCCGCTCGTGGCGGGACACATAGGTCCTTTGAAGTGACCCCCATGTCAGTTGTCCCCACAGCCCTTGAGCTGCAGTCCTCCACCTCCGCAGACCAGCCTGTGGTCCCCAAGCCCACACTTCGGGCTCCTTGGGGCAGGACACATAGGTCCTCCGTCAAGACCCCTGAACCAAATATCCCCACAGCCCCTGAGCTCCAGCCTTCCACCCCCACAGACCAGCCTGTTGCCCCTGAGCCCTTATCTCGGGCCACTCGGGGCCGGACACCTAGGGCCTCTGTCAAGACTTCTGAACCAGTTGTCCCTGCAGCCCCTGAGCCCCAGCCTTCCACCCCCACAGACCAGCCTGTGGTCCCCAAGCCCACACTTCGGGCTCCTCGGGGCAGGACACATAGGTCCTCCGTCAAGACCCCTGAACCAAACATCCCCACAGCCCCTGAGCTCCGACCTTCCACCCCCACAGACCAGCCTGTTGCCCCTGAGCCCTTATCTCGGGCCACTCGGGGCCGGACACCTAGGGCCTCTGTCAAGTCCCCTGAACAAAATGTCCCCACAGCCCCTGAGCACCCACAGCCTTCCACCCCCACAGATCAGCCTGTCACCCCCAAACCCACATCTCGTGCCACTCGGGGCAGGGCACACAGGTCCTCTGTCAAGACCCCCGCAGCCTCTGAGCCCCTGCCTTCTGCCTCCACAGACCAGCCCATCACCCCCAAACCCACATCTCGGGGCAGGGCACATAGGTCTTCTGCCAAGACCCCTGAACTCCAGCCTCCCACCTCCACTGGTCAGCCTGTCACCCCCAGACCCACATCTCAGGCCACTCGGGGCAGGACACATAGGTCCTCTATCAAGACCCCCGAACCAGTTGTCCCTACAGACCCTGAGCCCCAGCCCTCCACCCCCACAGACCAGCCCATCACCCCTGAGCTCACATCTGCAGCCACTCGGGGCAGGACACGTAGGTCCACTGTCAAGACCCCCGAACCAGTTGTCCCTACAGACCCTGAGCCCCAGCCCTCCACCCCCACAGACCAGCCCATCACCCCCAAACCCACGTCTTGGGCCACTCGAGGCCAGGCACATAGGTCCTCTGTCAAGACCCCTGAACCACATGTCCCCACAGACCCTAAGCCCCAGCCCTCCACCCCCACAGACCAGCCTGTCACCCCCAAACCCACATCTCGTGCAACTCGGGGCAGGGCACGTAAGTCCTCTGTCAAGACCCCTGAACCAGTTGTCCCTACAGCCGCTGAGCCCCAGCCTTCTGCCTCCACAGACCAGCCCATCACCCCCAAACCCACATCTCGGGGCAGGGCACATAGGTCTTCTGCCAAGACCCCTGAACTCCAGCCTCCCACCTCCACTGGTCAGCCTGTCACCCCCAGACCCACATCTGGGGCCACCCAGGGCAGGACACACAGGTCTTCTGCCAAGACATCCCAAGCAGTTGAACCCACAGCCCCTGACCTTGAACCTCCCTCCCCCATAGGCCAGCCTGTCACCCCCAAGGTCATAGCTGAGGGTGGTCAGAACAGGATACTCAGATCTTCTAGAGTAGGTGCTGTGCCAGGTCCTACCCCCCCTGAACTCCAGTGTCCTGTCCCCACAGAACAGCCTGTTCCCCCTGAGCCCATCCCTCGAGCCAGTTGCAGCAGGAGGCCTCGGGCCACTAGGAAGCGGGAGTCTCTCACAGCTCACGTTGGTCCTGACCCCTGCTCTGCTCCCTCTGAACCTAATTCCCGGTCCTCAAGGACCCAGTCCCTTAGCACCACTCCTGAGCCTACCCTCCCTCAGCTTCCTGAGGCACCGGCTCATGCTCCCCAGATCCCAAAGGTGGAGGCAGCAGGTAGACCTGGCTTCACCCTAGAGCCCCAGCCGAAGGCCACCCAAAAGCGCAAGAGGCCTTTGGCTCCTGCAGATTCACCCCCACTTCCAAAACGGCTCCAAAGAGGGGAAGTGCCCCCGAAGACAGTGATCCTCGAGGAAGAAGAAAATCCTACAGCAAGGCCTGGGAGAGAAGAGGTG
Organism: Sus scrofa; assembly: GCF_054392235.1. Classification (NCBI taxonomy): domain Eukaryota; kingdom Metazoa; phylum Chordata; class Mammalia; order Artiodactyla; family Suidae; genus Sus; species Sus scrofa. The sequence continues at coordinate 27,445,489 of NC_139389.1, read as the reverse complement.
AGGAGAGGGCCGGGCCACAAAGCTGGGAAAGGGCTTGGGGACTCAAACTCCCAGCAAGTTCTCTCAATCCCAGGATGCAGTGATTCCAGAACCAGGCAAGAGAAAGAGAGACCAGACCGAGGAGGAGCCCCGGGGAGTACCGAGCCGCAGCCTGCGCCGGACCAAACCTGCACAAGAGTCCACGGCCCCCAGAGTAGGAGAGAAGGGCCCCGAGGCTTCTTGGGAGATGGAGATGTGGGAGGATGGGGAGATCCTGGGGGATTGGGGAGATGGGTGCCAGTGGCACTGGTTGCCGTGACCAGCTCAGGCTAACCCCCTTCCCAGGTGCTCTTCACGGGTGTGGTGGATGCTCGTGGAGAGCGGGCGGTGCTGGCCCTGGGGGGCAGTCTGGCCAGCTCAGTGGCCGAGGCGTCCCACTTGGTGACCGATCGGATCCGCCGGACAGTCAAGTTCCTGTGTGCCCTGGGGCGGGGCATCCCCATCCTCTCCCTGGACTGGCTGCATCAGGTGAGAGGCCAGGAGATAGTGACAGACCCATGGAGACAGTGACCGGAGGAGGCTGCTCACGTGGACTCTAGAAAGCGGTGGGGCCGGAGTTCCCAACGTGGCTCAGAGGAAATGAATCTCACTAGTATCCATGAGGACGCAGGTTCGATCCCTGGCCTCGCTCAGTGGGTTAAGGATCCAGCCTTGCAGTGAGCTGTGGAGTAGGTTGCAGATTCGGCTCAATTCCCCGGTTCCAGTGGCTACGGCGTAGGCCGGCAGCTGCAGCTCCAGTTTGACCGCTAGCCTGGGAACTTCCACATTGCTAAGGGTGTGGCTCTAAAAACAAAAGGAAAAAAAATTTCCATGAGCTCCCTGTAGAAGCTGACAGAAGAGTTGGGTGAGGGGCTGGGCTGAGCTCTGATGCTGACTGTTACTGTCCTTAGTCCCGCAAGGCAGGTTGCTTCTTGCCTCCAGATGAGTATGTGGTGACTGATCCTGAGCAGGAGAAGAACTTTGGCTTCAGCCTCCGGGAGGCCCTGAGCCGGGCTCGGGAGAGAAAGCTGCTAGAGGTGAGAGGCTCTCTGCTGCCCTGTGCTTCAGCCTTTTCCTGGGTCCCCAGTCTCTCAGTGCATCATCCAGTGTCTCCGCCATTCTCTTCCTCTTAGGGCTATGAGATTCACGTGACCCCAGGAGTCCAGCCACCGCCCCCTCAGATGGGAGAGATCATCAGCTGCTGTGGGGGCACCGTCCTACCCAGCATGCCCCGCTCCTATAAGGTAGGGCGGCGCCATCAGGATCTGGTGAATGGAACCGGGACAGCTTGGGGGTAAGATGGAGGTACAGATGGGGACACAGAGGAGTGAGGCGGAGAAGGACCTGTGTACAGAAAGGGATAGAGAAGAGGGAAGAGGTCCACTGTTACCAAATGGACTTACTTTGACTTTGTATTTACAATTTTTTCAAATATACACAAAGGGAGAGGGCTAAGGCAGTACCACTCAGATTCAACAGGTTAATTTCACTTTTTCTATATTTGCTCTATTTTTTTCTGTTTTTTGTTTTTGTTTTTTAGGGCTGCACCTGTGGCATATGGAAGTTCCCAGGCTAGAAGTCAAATTGAAGATACGGCTGCTGGCCTACACCACAGCCACAGCAATACATGATCCGAGTTGTGTCTGCGACCTACACCACAGCTCACAGCAGCGCCAGATCCTAACCTGCTGAGCAAGGCCAGGAATTGAACCTGCATCCTCATGGATCTTAGTCGGCATCATTAACTGCTGAGCCACGAAGGGATCTCCCTCCTTTCCTTTTCTTTGCCGAAATGTCTTAAAGGAAACTGCAAATGTCACATTATTTCCTCCTCTAAGAAATATATACATTTTCTTGTGGAATCTTATGACACAAATGAACGTATCTATGCAACAGAGACAGACCCAGAGACAGAGAATGGACTTTTGGTTGCCAAAGGGGACAAGGGAGGGTTGGGTTGAGAGTTTGGGACTGGCACATGCAAACAATTATATGTGGAATGGATAGGCAGTGGGGTCCTATTGTCTGGCACAGGGAACTATATGCAATATCCTGTAATAAACAGTAACAGAAAAGGAAACTTCTTTTTCTTTCTTTTTTTGTTTTATTTATTTATTTTTGGCCATGCCTCATGGCACATGGAAGTTCGTGGGCCAGGGATTGAACCTGTGCCTTAGCAGTGACCCAAGCTGCTATAGTGGCAACGCCGGATCCTTATCCTGCTGCGCCACAAGGGAAATCTTTTGTGTACATTTTCTTACATAATCACAATGCCATTAACAAAATTAGCAGTTGTTTCCTGGTCACTTTGTCATACTCCATTCATCAAATTTCTTCAATTGTCTGAAAATATCTTTAGATTTCTTTCTTTTTTTGTTGTTGTTTTTTTTAGGGCTATACCCATGGCATATGGAGGTTCCCAGGCTAGGGGTCTAATTGGAGCTACAGCTGCCAGCCTACACCACAGCCACAGCAATGTACCAGATCCAAGGTCTGTCTGCGACCTACACACGGCTCATGGCAACACCGGATCCTTAACCCACTGAGCGAGGCCAGGGATTGAACCTGCAACCTCGTGGTTCTCAGTCAGATTCGTTTCTGCCGTGCCATGACGGGAATTCCTCTTTTTAGATTTCAAATCAGGACTCAAGCAGGGTCCCCATATTGCCACAAGTGTTGTTATCTCTTAATTCCCTTTTCCTCTAGAGCATCCCCTCCAACACACCCAGCCTTTTTTCTGCTATTGACTTGCTGCAGAAACTAGGTCAGCTGTCCTTTAGAATGTTCCACAGTCTGGATTTTTCTCTTTGCTCTCTTGTTTTATCACTTGTCTTGTTCTCTTATCTTCTATATTTCCTGTAAATTATAGTCAACTTTAAAAGCTTGAACAGGATTTCCTGTTGTAGCACAGCGGAAACAAATCTGACTAGTATCCATGAGGACACAGGTTCGATCCCTGGCCTTGCTCAGTGGGTTAAGGATCCGCTGTTGCCATGAATTGTGGCGTAGGTTGCAGACATGGCTTGGATCCCAAGTTACTGTGGCTGTGGTGAGGCTAGTGGCTGCAGCTCTGATTCGACCCCTTGCCTGGGAACCTCTATATGCCCTGGGTGTAGCCTAAAAAGACACACACACACACACACACACAAATAAAAATTAAAATAATAAATATAAAAGCTTGAACAAATTCATTCAACTTTGGGGGCAAGAGTTCCTCATAGACAGTGTGTGTCATGTGGCTTCTCATTAGGAGGTACTATTTTAGTGCTGCCAAGACTGATTAGTGGGTCCTGAACCTCTTTCTAGGATCCTTTCTCAGCCCTGTCTTTGCTCTGTCTTTCTCCAGCCTCAGAGAGTTGTGATCACGTGCTCCCAGGACTTCCCTCGATGCTCCGTTCCATTTCGGCTTGGGCTGCCTGTCCTCTCACCTGAGTTCCTGCTGACAGGAGTCCTGAAGCAGGAGGCCAAGCCAGAGGCCTTTGTCCTCTCCACTTTGGAAATGGCATCTGCCTGAAAACCCCACCCCAGGACCACCCCCCCCCCCCGCCCCCGCCACCGCCCCAGACCAATAAATAAGGTGTTAGAACGTATTTGGAAGAATGAACTTAGGGCTTTAGAAAGGATTGGGGTGTCCTGAGCTGATTTGTCTTGGAACATGGGTGGGGCCGAAAAGGTTTATGGAGGAAAGATAAGGAGATTGGGAGCCATAGATTTTCCTTAATGGCCAATCCCACGCTCAGATATCTTTAAGTAGCTGCTCATATTTAGCTGGACTGATGTCCTTTTTGCTCTATGGCATGCAGTGTCCTGCCTCCTGTCTGGAAGCCATTTATTTCTTTTTCTTTCTGGAATTCTTATTCTGCAAGAGGTAGTGGAAACAGTGTTAGCGTCGGGAACTTGAAGGGATGCTTGAAATGAGTAGACTGGAGTGTGGGGTTATGGAACGCTACTAAATTATTTTCCTTTTTCCTTGCTCCGTCTTTAACTTTGAAGTTGAGTAAATCTCTGCTTTTTTTTTTTTTTTTTTTTTTTTTTTTTGCCTGCGTTTCCAGTATTTATAAAGTTAGAGCTTAGGCTTAACCTCTGTGATAAATAAATATTCACTCTGTGCCTTATGGTGTAGTGCAGTTTTATTTTGTAAATTTTATTTTTTCTTTGCAGGACCGCATATATGGCATATGGAGGTTCCCAGGCTAGGGGTCAAATCGGAATTATATCTGCTGGCCTACAACACAGCCACAGCAACATCAGCTCCGAGCCATGTCTGTGACGGCTCGGCAATCCTTATCCCACTGAGTGAGGGCAGGGATCGAACCCACAGCCTCATGATTCCTAGTCAGATTTGTTTCCACTGCGCTGCAATGGTAACTCCTATTTTGTAAATTTTACAAGCTGCTTTATTACAAGGATGTGGGGAAATTGGAAGCCAATATACACTGCTGATGGGAATGTAAAATGATCCATCTGCTGTGGTAAGCAGTTTGACAGTTTCTCAAAAAGTTGAACATAAAATTACCATATGGCCAGTATTTCTATTCATAGGTATATACCCAAAAGAATTAAAACAGATGTTCAAACAAATGAGGATGTTCATATCAACACCTTACAAGAGGCGAAAGACGAAAAGTACGCAAATGTTCATTAACAGATAAAGGGATAAAATTGAAGCACATTCATATGGTGGAATATTATTCAGCTGTAAAGGGGGATGAGGATTGTGCTACAGTGTTTTGAGGATGAACCTCAAAAGCATTTTGCAAAGTTAAAGAAGCCAGATGCAAAAGTTCACATTATATTATTCCATTTAATAAGAAATACACAGAATATGTAATCCATAGCGACAGAGAGTAGAGTGGTGGTTGCCAGGGGCTACAGGGGAAAGAAAATGAGGAGAGACTGCCTAATTGGTATGGAATTTTGTTTTGTGGTGGAGAGAAAATGTTTTGGAAGTAGGTAGAGGTGGTGATTTCATGCATTATGAATGTTCTAAATGACTCTGGACTATTATCTATTTATTTATTTATTGCCTTTTTGTCTTTTAGGACCTCACCAGTGGCATATGGAGGTCCCCAGGCTAGGGGTTAAATTGGAGCTGTAGCTGCAGGCCTACCCCACAAGCCAAAACAATGCTGGATCCAAGCCTCATCTGCGACCTACACACGCAGTTCACAGCAACGCCGGGTCCCTAACTCACTGAGCACAGCCAGGGATTGAACTCATGTCCTCATGGATGTTAGTCGGGTTCACTAACTGCTGAGCCACAATGGGAACTCCTCTAGACTGTTATCATTATTTTTTGTCTTTTGTCCTTTTAGGGCCACACCTTCAGCATATGGAGGTTCCCAGGCCAGGAGTCTAATAGGAGCTGTAGCCGCCGGCCTACACCACAACCTAAAGCAATGCTGGATCCGAGCCTCATCTGCAACCTACACCACAGCTCATGGCGTCGCCGGATCCTTAACCCACTGAGCAAGGCCAGGGATTGAATCCGCAACTTCATGGTTCCTAGTCTGATTCATTTCCACTGTGCCACAACAGGAACTCCTGGACTGTTATCTTTAAAATGGTTATATCGGAGTTCCCGTCGTGGCGCAGTGGTTAACGAATCCGACTAGGAACCATGAGGTTGCGGGTTCGGTCCCTGCCCTTGCTCAGTGGGTTAACGATCCGGCGTTGCCGTGAGCTGTGGTGTAGGTTGCAGACGCGGCTCGGATCCCACGTTGCTGTGGCTCTGGCGTAGGCCAGTGGCTACAGCTCCGATTCGACCCCTAGCCGGGGAACCTCCATATGCCGTGGGAGCGGCCCAAAGAAATAGCAAAAAGACAAAAAAATAAAATAAAAAATAAATAAATAAATAAATAAAATAAAATGGTTATATCATGGTGTATGTGTATTTCAGTTTTTTTAAAAATGCTGATTAGTTTTGTGCACTTTACTGCAGGTAAGTTATATTTAAGTTCGGAAATTTTCATTGTAGTAGAAATAGCGTGAGCTTTGTCAAACACTGTGCTGGCTCCTCCATCACGCCCATGGCACTTGGAAGTTCTGGGGCAACCGGAGCCACAGCAGCCACGCCAGATCCTTAACCTGCTGTGCCACCAGGGAAGTCCCAGTTCCTAATCTCACAATATTTATTAAGTACAGCCATTGTGGGTGTGCCACGCTGTAGGACCCAAACAAATATTAGTCCCCTTGTATTTGCTCAAAGCCTTGTACTGTGCAAAACTGTCCTTGAGGTCCACTGGGTGCCTTACAGCACCTGCTGTCTAATGGGACTGCTCGCATTTAAATTTCTAGAGAATAAAGATCTTTTCTAATGCTTCCCATGAATCCTACGGCTTGTACATTGTGTATAAAAGTTTCAGGATCGTAACAGGAAACGATGGCACAAATTAGGATAATTTGGAGAGTTTATTTAATGAAGTGAAAATTAAAGAGAAATCACAAAGAATAATGAAATACCCCAGTATCCACAGCTCTGTTGTGACCACCTTTAAACCCAAAAAATTGGAGAGGAGGGAACAGTTACACAGAGAGGTTTCCCTCAAATGCTTTGATTTTCATTGATGTAGTCAATTCAGGACAACTTCCTGAGGCAGCAGGATGGAGAGAGTGAATCAGAAGGGAAAACAGGGTATCTGGTACAGTATACAGTAGCGTTGATTCAGAGGAGAGTGGGAGGGAGGAGAATGAAGTTAGTCTGTGGGATGCTCTCCAGCAATTTCATCATCCCTGAGCCCACAGGACTAGCAGCTTTTTTTTTTTTTTTTGTCTTTTTAGGGCCACACCCCTGGCATATGGAGGTTCCCAGGCTAGGGGTCTAATCGGAGCTACAGCTGCTGGCCTACACCAGAGCTCGCAGCAACGCCAGATCCTTAACTCACTGAGCAAGGCCAGGGGTCAAACCCACATCCTCATTGATACTAGTCGGGTTCATAACCCACTGAGCCACCATGGGAACTCCCTGGAGTTTGATTTTTATTTTTTATTTTATTTTATTTTTTGTCTTTTCTAAGGCTGCTCCCACGGCATATGGAAGTTCCCAGGCTAGGGGTCTAATCAGAGCTGTAGTTGCCGGCCTACACCAAAGCCACGGCAACATGGGATCCGAGCCATGTCTTTGACCTACACCACAGCTCACGGCAACGCCGGATTCTTAACCCACTGAGCAAGGCCAGGGATCGAACCTGCAACCCCATGGTTCCTAGTCGTATTTGTTAACCACTGAGCCATGACGGGAACTCCTGGAGTTTGATTTTTCGATGTAAATGGTAGTCTGTAGGAATTACAAACAGGAGTATAGGAAAAACTTAACAAAATATCTTTGAGGTTTCTGACTTGTGGAGTCAAATTAATGAGGTTGAAGGCTAAAGTCATAGGTAGTTAATTATCACAGCTTGGATGAAATTAACCTACAAGGTTTACAACTGTAATAAAATTTTCTATCAAATACTTTAACATTGTTACTCTCATAGTTACAAAGCAATAGCCTTTGGCATTATTAGAACAAATCTTTCAGTGGTACAGACAACTTCTCTGCCTTTAGCAAACAGAGAGGAAACAACTCAACAGTAAGTTATAGAATAAGCATTAATTTGTGGTAAAATAGTAACTCTTTCATCCAGCAAGATATAATAGGTGATTCAGAGCTGTGGGTTCTCAGCCTGGGTCAACAGTCTTCTGTTCTCTCACCTTTCATTATTAAAGTGTTAACTGAGGCTTTGTGACCTCTCACTCTGGCTATTTTCTATCAAAGCTATTGAAGGAAAGGGGGTTCATAATGCTCTGTTTCTGCAAGAATCCTTCAAAAGAGGAATTGACTTCATTTTAGATGCGAAAACTAGCCGAGCTGTGGAATCAAGCCACGTGAGTGACTGCACAGCCCTTGCCCTTTTCACCTCTCACTTGGGATTCTAACATTCCCTTCTGTGACGCGGAGATCGCAGGCTCCCGGGGATCCATCCTGCAGCCTGGTGGTGGAGAACCGCGCGCGCGCCTGCCGGAAGCCCGGACGCCCGCGCGCAGGAGCCCCGCCCTCCTGGGCGAGGTCCCCGGCGGGAGGCGGGTCCGGGGCGGGGCCTGCAGCCGCGGGAATCCCAAACCCGCCCCTTTCCCCACCTCTGTTTCTCGCCATGGCCCCTGCACTGCTCCTCGTCCCTGCTGCCCTCGCATCTTTCATCCTGGCCTTTGGCACCGGAGTGGAGTTCGTGCGCTTTACCTCCCTTCGGCCACTTCTTGGAGGGATCCCGGAGTCTGGTGGTCCGGGTGAGCGGGAGGGGCCGAGGACGAGCTCTGGGGTAGGGGGGTGGAGCCGGAGCCGAGGGAGCGGGGGCGGGGTTTGGAGACAAATGACAGGGGAAGTCCAGGAGAGGGAACTGGAACCGTGAAAGCCGCCGAGGAGCTGCAGTGGAGACCAAAGGGCTAAATTGGGAACCCAGGGATTAGCGGTTTGGAGAGGCGGGAGAGTGAGGCTGAGGGGGAGGGAAAGGGCGATGAACAGAGTATTCCAATGAAAGTGCTTCGTAAAGAGGACTAAGGAGAAGAGTGTTATAAAGAGGGAGTATTAGGAGAACTGAAACAAGAAGGGCAGTCCAACAGTGGGTGGCCTCTGCAGCCATGCGTTTCATGACTATCCAACACGAATCCTTTTCCTCTGAAGGAGGTCTGGGGAAGAGGGAAGAAACAGGGAAGAAAAACAGGAAACAAGAGGGAAGAAAAATGAGGTGGGGAGTTCCTCTTGTGGCTCAGTGGATTAGGAACCTGACATAGTATCCGTGAGGGTGCGGGTTGGATCCCTTAGTCAGTGGGTGAAGGCTCTGGTGGTGTAAGCTGCAGCGTGGGTTACAGATCTAGCTCAGATCTGATGTTGCCGTGGCTATGGTGTAGGTCTGCAGTGCAGCTCCAAGGCTACCCCTAGCCCAGGAACTTCCGTATGCCACAGGTATGGCCCTAAAAAGAAAACAAAACAAAAAAGAAAAGTGAGGTGGGCAAAGCCTAGAGAGGAAGCATTAGGCTCTTGAAAACATTAAGGGATGTGGTCCTAAGATGAAATAAGGGTCAGGAGTGTTGCCCACCATCTTCTTGATTTTGTGTCCGTTTTTCCAACTCCCGCTAGATGCTCGCCAGGGCTGGCTGGCTGCCCTGCAGGACCAAAGCATCTTGGTCCCTCTGGCTTGGGATCTGGGGCTCCTGCTACTATTTGTGGGGCAGCACAGCCTCATGGCAACTGAGACAGTGAAAGCATGGATGTCCCGGTACTTTGGGGTCCTTCAGAGGTCACTGTACGTGGCATGCACTGCCCTGGCCTTGCAGGTATGGAGCCCTGGCAACTAAGTCCCCAAGGGAAACAGTCTGTGGGAAAGATGCTGTCCATTGGCAAGGCAAGGGCCTTAGGTTTTCTGATGAAATGTGGATTGAGGAGGAGAACTGAAGGTGTTCAGGACTGTAACCTCAGCTTCCATTCCTCCACAGCACAAATCCTACTTTTTATCAAGAAGGATGTACTGCTTGTCATTCCCCGAGCACGATATGTGCATTCTCACCCTTGCAACTTTGTTCCTGTTGTCCTGCTTGAGATACCCTTGTTCGCTCCTCTTCAGTCCCATCCTTTCTTCACAACCACCTCCCTAGGTTTCAAGAGAAGGCTTCCCAGTTGCTACTCATCTGTCTTCCCAGTGGGTGCTTGGCATAGGCTACTTTGTGACCCTATCTGGTTACTCACATCCATTCTGTAACTCCTCAGAGTAGAGAGGAGTCATCCTTACATCCTTGGGATCCCACCCAGCCCCCTCCCCTTGGCGAAAATTTTCACAGTGGAGGTGGGAAAGCAGGAGGTCAGCCTGGGGTGGGGGCAGCCTCTGGGTCTAGGTCTTTCAGGAGTGGGCTGCTCGGATACCCACCCCCTCCTCCTTCTTCAGCTGGTGATGCGGTACTGGGAGCCTGTACCCAGGGGCCCGGTATTGTGGGAGGCTCAGGCCGAGCCATGGGCCACCTGGGTGCCCCTCCTCTGCTTTGTGCTCCACGTCATTTCCTGGCTCCTCATCTTCAGCATCCTTCTCGTCTTTGACTACGCAGAACTCATGGGCCTCAAACAGGTGAGGCTCCCAGATCCCTCCCTGAGACCTCTGATTCTTTCCAGAACACCTCTTTCCCTTCCAAGGATGTCCCTCCTCCTCCTTCCTCTTGCTTTTGACTCCCTCGCCTCCCTTTCTTGTAAGATAGTCTCCCCCCAAAGGCCAGAAACCATGGCTCTTCTGGACCTGGGGAAAATTCAGGGGCCCAAGAGGAGGGTCAGGGACCCAAGTCTCAGAGGGGTGGTTCTTGGATTGAACCTGAGTTATAGAAGGAGGGTGCCTGGAAGGGGAGGAAAGAGGCAGCCAAGTTGTGACAAGGGCTTGAGTCCACTTCTAAGCCGTTCTCCCTCTCCCAGGTGTACTACCACGTGCTGGGGCTGGGTGAGCCCCTGGCCCTGAAGTCTCCCCGAGCTCTGAGACTCTTCTCTCACCTGCGCCACCCCGTGTGCGTGGAGCTGCTGACAGTGCTCTGGGTGGTGCCCACTCTGGGCACTGACCGCCTCCTTCTTGCTCTCCTCCTTACCCTCTACCTGGGCCTGGCTCACGGACTTGACCAGCAAGACCTCCGCTACCTCCGGGCCCAGCTGCAAAGAAAACTCCACCTGCTCTCCCGGCCCCAGGATGGGGAGGCCGAGTGAGAAGCTAACCCTGGTTCCAAGCCCTACACTTCCTCTCCCTCCAATTCCAAACCCCTTCTCATCCAGGACCTGTCTGCTTCAGACCAGAGACCCAAATCCAAGGACTGAAGGACCTGTCCCTTCCCCTGCTTAAGCCTCTCCTTCTTGGGTCCAGCTCTAGACCCTAAATTGAGTTTCAGCTACTGGACACCAAGGTCCACTTCTCACCAGCCAGGAAGAGGGAGTGGGAAACTTTATCTTTCTCCTCATAGTTTAGGGCTTGACCCTCCGTTTACAACCTCCTTACAAGGAGAAGGGCCTGGCCTGACCAATCCCCTGGCCCTGTTACTCGCCTCTGCGCCTCAGGGATTCTCTTCCCACATCTTGCTCCACCTCCTAGAAGCTGGACCAAGGTCTGCAAGTTTGACAATAGAGGCTGCCCCCCACCCCCCCACCCCAGGCTCCAGGCCTTGCAGCTGCAGGCCAGCCCCACCGCCTGGCCTCTCCAGCTCCATAGGCCCTTGCCCTTGGGCTCTATCCTCGAACTTAGTTGGGCAGATTCTCCCGCTCTTAATTCAGGTGACTAAGTGCTCCCTGCTCTCCCGAGGAACTTGCGCTACAAGAAAATAAAATCCAGCCTGGTTTTTCTACATGTAGCATGCAGTCTGTCCAGTGCCTCTCAAGCTGCAGGGCTGATTCTGGGAAGGACAGGCGAGCCAAGCCCGAGTCAAGGCATCCGCCGCGCCCTCTGGCGACCGCTGGGCGGCGGCCACTCCCAAAGGACCCACCCCTCCTCCAAATCCCCCAATTTCCTCGCTGCAGATTTGGGGGCCCCGGCAGGAGACAGGTTGAAGCTGAAGAGTGGGGACAGCGGCTCGGGTAAGAAAGCGAGCTTCCGAAACCTTTGGCTTCCGAGCACAGCTCCTGCCGATGCCCCACCACCGCCACCACCACGGGCCCCCCGTAGCCCTGCGGCCGCCCCGGCCCCCACACTAACAAAGGCTGGCCGGGGAAAGCAAAAGCGTGGGGAGGAGCGGCAGGAGATGGGAAGGGCGGGCCCCGCTCAGAGCAGCTGCTGCTTCCTCCCCAAGTCCCTCGAGGGGCCTGAGTCACGGGCCGCCGCCCTGGGTCGGCGAGCTGGGGGCGGGGGGTCTGGACACCTGTGTTATCCCGGGTTACCGGGCGGGAGCCGGGTGAGAGGCCCTGGGGACAGACAGCGTAAAGGCCAGGGCTTGCGGCGGGAAAAGAGGTGTCCGGGAGCCCAGTCCCACGCGGGGTCGAAGAGGGCGAGGCTCCGCCCCCTAGTCCGGCTCCGCCCCGCGCCCCCTTCGCTCTCCCCCATTGTCCTCAGACAAAGCGGTCGCCGCCCCCCGCCCGGCCCCCAGGTCTCTGTCTCCGTTCCTCCTCCTCCGCTCCCTCTTTCCCTCCTCCTCCCCCTCCCTCCTCCCCTCCCGCCTGTCTCCGGATCTCCCTCGATCCCTCTCTCCTCCTCTTCCTCTCTCCTCCTCTCTCCGGACACCAGGCTCCTCCGCACCCCCGCCCCCGGGAGCCCCGCGGCGAGTGAGTTGACGGAGGGGCTTCAGTCTTGGGGAGGGTGTCTCCTCTCTCCCGTCCCTTCTCCCGTCCCCGGCCCGGACCTTGGGCTGTCTCCTCTTTGTGCCGAGATTGCCTGTCTGTGCGGCCAGAGCCGGCTGGGGATGGCCGGCTATGTCGGGGTTCCGTGAGAGCCGATACCCGGGCACGGGACTGGCAGGCTCCGGAGGCGTGGAGCTGGTCCTTCGCATGCCTGGGTCCCGGGGCACCGCCGGTGCAGGAGGCAGGCGGTGGTACGGGGACCGGGTGGGGGTGGACGCCAGGGTTCTGGGAATGTGCTGGCAGGTCTGACGCCCGGGTTCCGAAAGTCCCCGGGGGAGGGTATTTCCCCTGACCCGCCTCGGGGCGGAGTGCGGGGCGGGGGGTGGGGGCTGGGGGGCCGGAGAGGCGTGGCCCGAGCGGAGCTGGAAGGGGAGCCCGGACCTCCGGGGCCCGTGCTGAGACTCGCCGGGCTGCAGCCGCGGAGCTCCCTCACCCCTCTGCCCCGATTTCCCCTTCTCCCCAGGACTCGTCCACTCTCCGCCCTCCCACCTTCCCGACACCCGTGCAGATCCCACTGCCCCCTCTCCGGCGGGATTCCCTGACCTCTCCTCCAGCTCTCAGCGCTCCTGGGTAGCGGTGAGGCAACCTTGCCTGGATCCTGTTCCCGTCACCCCCAGCCTCTCTTTTCTCTTCCTCCCTCGCGCCAACTTCTTTCGTTTTTCAGTCTTCTCACATCCTCGGGACTGTCTGATGCCCATTAACCTGTGCTGACAAATCTGACTCCTACCTCTGCCCTGAATCTCCACTCTTCCTCTCAACTCCCTCCCCCCACCCCCTCTACCTGGCTCTTAGTTCCTTCTTCGCGTTCTCAGTGTTCCCCCTTTTCTGCCCTCCCTCTTCTCCCTCTTTCCCTCTGTCCTTCCTCACTCTCAGCTCCTCTGTCCTCTTCCGAGTCCCACCTCTCCCCCCACTTCCTCTCCGCCCACCCCTATTCTCACCCCCTGGGCCTTTCTGGAGCCTCTCCTTCCTGTTCTCTGCCCCCAGCGCTCCCCCACCCTCCCCAAGTCGACCATGGCCACCATCCCGGACTGGAAGCTACAGCTGCTAGCCCGGCGCCGGCAGGAGGAGGCAGCCGTTCGTGGCCGGGAGAAGGCAGAACGGGAACGGCTGTCCCAGATGCCAGCCTGGAAGCGGGGGCTTCTGGAGCGCCGCCGAGCCAAGCTTGGTCTGTCTCCTGGGGAGCCTAGCCCTGCGCCTGGGACTACGGAGGCTGGACCTCCAGACCCAGACAAGTCTGCCGTCCTCCTGGAGGCCATTGGGCCAGTGCACCAGAACCGCTTTATTCGGCAAGAGCGCCAGCAGCAGCAGCAGCAGCAGCAGCAGCAGCAGCAGCAGCAGCGGAGTGAGGAGCTACTTGCGGAAAGACGGCCTGGGCTCTTGGAGGCCCGGGAGTGGAGATCCAGCCCTGGGGAGATGAGGGATCAGAGCCCCAAGGAAAGAGAGTCTAGAGAAGAGCGGCTCAGTCCCAGGGAGGCCAGAGAGAGGAGGCTGGGGATAGGGGGAGCTCGAGAGTCAAGCCCCAGGCCTTTGGAGTCTAGGGACTGGAGGCAGAGCCCAGGAGAGGCTGGAGACCGGAGCTCCAGGCTGTCAGAGGTGCGGAAATGGAGGCTGAGCCCTGGAGAAACTCCGGAGAGGAGTCTAAGACCTGCAGAGCCTCAAGAACAAAGCCCCAGGAGAAAAGAGGTGGTGGAAAGTAGACTGAGCCCGGCGGACTCTGACCACGAGAAGCTGGGCCTGACAGACGCCCATAAACGGAGGCCTGACTCCGGAGAGTCTCAGGAACAGAGTCTGGTGCTGGAGGCATCAGAGTGGAGGCTGAGCTCAGGAGAAGAAAGAAAAGACTGCTTGGAGGAATGTGGGAGGAAAGAAGAGAGGACACTTCCAGGGATGGTCCCAGAAGACATTACAGGGTCGCCAGAGACCCTGACAATGGAGGCTGCAGGCAGCAGCTCTGGAGGAGTGGAGGCAGCAGACCAGAGGCCCATCCCTGTGGAGGATGGCGAGAGGGACTTGCGGCTGTCAGAAGGGTGGAAATGGACCCTGAACTCTGGGAAGGTTCGAGATCGGACACCTAGGGACACAGAGACTCAGAGTCAGAAACCGGAGTCTGCAGAGAAGCACTTGGGGCCTCTTGGTGCGGAAGCTGGAGAAGGGGAGGCGGAGAAGGAGGAGGCAGGGGCTCAGGGCAGGCCTCTGAGCGCCCTGCAGAACCGCTGCTCAGTGCCCTCCCCCCTCCCACCAGAGGACGCTGGGACTGGAGGCTCTAGACAGCAGGAAGAGGAAGCAGGGGAACTTCGGCCCCCACCAGCAGCCCCTCTGTCTCCCCCACCCCCAGCCCCACCTGCCCCCCAGCCCCCTGGGGATCCCCTCATGAGCCGGCTGTTCTATGGGGTGAAGGCGGGGCCAGGGGTGGGGGCCCCCCGCCGCAGCGGACACACCTTCACAGTCAACCCCCGACGGTCCGCGCCCCCTGCAGCTGCTGCCACTCCAGCCACCCCAGCCACAGCTGACGCTGCAGTCCCCGGAGCTGGAAAGAAGCGGTACCCGACTGCCGAGGAGATCTTGGTTCTGGGGGGCTACCTCCGCCTCAGCCGCAGCTGCCTTGCCAAGGGGTCCCCTGAAAGGCACCACAAACAGGTAGGGAGCAGCCGAGCCAGACTTCTAGAAGCCCACTGGTCCGTTCTCTGTGGACTCCTGTCTTTCTGTCTTTTTTTTATACCCCGGTCTTCTGTCTGTTCTTTCTTAATTCGTGCCACCACCCTTCCTCTCTGTACACACACCCTTCCGTCTTGTAGTCCTTCTTTTCCATTCATTTCCCAGCCCCAGGATCCAGCCTGTGTCCTGGGTGTGTCTCTCTCAGGGTGTGCTCCAGCTGCTCGCTCTCCCTTCCCTCGGGCTCTGAGCACCCCCCACCCCCCATTCTTTCCATTCCTGAGTCTCTGACCCAATCCAGCCCATCTGGTGGGAGACTTGAACCGAGACCACAGCCCGGCACCTGTGAGGGCAGGCTCCACAGGGCAAAAGCACTGCCAGCCTCCCAGGGGAGAGAGTGTTGGGGTAGGAAGCCTGGGGAGGCCGAGGGGGTGGCTTTGGGGTTCTAGGGAGAAATGGCAGTGGGGAGTAAGTGGAAAAAGGTCTCACGATGCAAGGCAGAGGGATGCAAGGCAGAGTGGAGGGGAGATATCCTTGGGGGGGAGGGGAGGGGAACAGCACTGGCCAAAGAGCAGAGAGAAGGCTTTTGAACCCCACGTCTGCCCCATGGGAGAGACACACACAGAGGCCATTTGAAGTGGGTGACCTCGAGGTTGCACACCCCCAGCTGGGCCACAGCTTCAGACAGTGCTCCCTTCTCTCTTGGGACAAGAAAAGCCTTCTCCTCTTCCAAAATCCCCCCCCCACCCCTCCCTGGCTGTCCTTCCTCCCCGGGCTTCCCCTCCCTCCCCAGAACGGGCTCAGTGCTTGGTTTTCCCCTTTATTCCTTCCTTCCTGGCCTCTCCCTTCTCTTGGGATCGGAAGAAAGAAGTGAGTTTGGAGCCACTGTGCAGGGAGTACAATGGGAGTTGGGGATGGGGGTGAGGGCTGAGGACGGCAGAAAAGGTCAGAGGTTAAACTGGAAGAAAGGCCCTGCAGGGAAGCTGGGAACAGCCAGACTGACTTCTTCTTCCCCAACTCCTTCCCCATCTACCCGTTTCCGGCTTGAAAATCTCCAAGGAAAGAGATTTGCTGCATCTAACACATCTCCCCAGAGACTGGGGAGCCCTTCCTGGTCCTGATCCCATGTGTGACATCCTCAGACTTGTTTTTCGTGTCCTCAGTATCAGTGGGAAAGCACAGGGACCAATGCTTGGGGGACACGTGAGACCTCGATTCATCTTCACACAATGCTTAGGGTCCCAGCCCCGAGCTGAGCCATGGTCCCTGAGTCTGTCCTGAGCTCTCTGACTTGCAGATGCCAGGAAGTGGGTCAGGAACAGCTGGGCTGACTTGTTCCAAGAAGTCCCTTTCTACTGTAGGGGTTGGCTTGTGCCCCCTGGGGAGGAACGAAGACACGAAGGCATGAAATTTGGGGCCCAAAGCCCAGGGAATGCTCGAGTGCCTGGCAGGACCCGCGAGGGTGACCGTACCTAGGTCAGGGAGCAGGGGAGACGGAAGCAGGTCGCCCAAACAGGAAGCCTGGGTGGGGGCCGGAAGGCTGGTGGGGCTGAATGGTGAACGCAGGGCCATGGGCCTGCCAGAGCTGTGCTCAGGATGTGGTGAGAGAAGAAGGAAGCGGCCACTCAGGGGGTGGGGGTGGGGGTGGGGAAGAAGCAGTGCAGAGTTCTCTGGGCCCAGATACCTTCCCCTCAACCCTCCCTCAGGCCTTCACCACGCTGCCAGCACCCTGTTCATCAGGGATGGGCATGCCCTGTCCCCACCCAAGGGATCAGGGCCACAGCATCCCCCCCACTTCCCTAAATAACTCCCATTTGCAGGCTAATTCCATCAGATGTATCCCTGCCACTGGGAGAGAAATCCCTGCCCTGCCACTGGAGCCCAGGGGTTGGGCTGTAGCTGGTGCCCTTCCTTCCCCAGAGGCCCCTCTGGCGGGGAGACCAGCCCCTCCCCTCTCCAGCCCCCTTGTGACCTTATATAGCTGATGAGAGAGGAGTGAGTGAGTCACCCCCTCCGTGCCCCCCCCACACCCATGCAGGCTGTGCATTCCTGAGAAGCCCAGTCAGTAGTTGGGGTGGGGGGAGAGAAGCAGGGTGAGGGGAGAGAGAGACACAGGGACAGAGAGCAAAAAAAAAAAAAAAAAAAAAAAAAAAAAGGACTTTTCCAGAATGGACAATAACGACACAGCTTGTTATCCCAAAAGGCAATATAAAAATGAAACAGAAAGGGGTTCCCAGAAGTTTAGGTAAAACTGTCAGCAGTAGAAGTGGTTCCTTTTGGGAAGTTGGGATATAAGGGGCCTGGTTCTTGTCACTTGATTCTGCCAGCCAGCTGTTCCACAGACACAGACCGGGGCCCACTGGGTACAGGCTGGACTGCCCCCCTCCCCCGTGTTCCCCCAGTGTTGATCTTCTGTTGAGACCTCATCTGACATCTGGCTGAGCCCTTCCTTACCCACTGTAGCAACTTCCACACTTCTATTGACAGAAGGCACAAGAAAATTCTCTGGAAGGTTAGGTTAGGAGGTGGTTAAAAAAATGACAGCAGGGACAAGTGGAACCTGGAGGGCCAGGAGGTAGGAGGAGCAAATATGACAACTTTATAATAGTATGATCCAGAGAGAGGGAGCCATTGGGATATTTGGAGGAAGAGTGTTCCAGGCAGAGGGAGCAGCCAGTGCAAAGGCCCCGAGGTAGGCATGCCCTTGATGGGATTGAAGGAATTCAGGGCCAATGTGGCTGGAGTGGAGGAGGATACCCAAGAAGTGAGTGGGGAAAGTCACTTTGGGGCCACCCGTTGGCCTGTGACCAGGCTCTGGCTTTTGCTCCCAGTGAGACAGGGGCCAATGCCACGTTTGTATCCAAGGAGTGACACACACAGTCTCTGAGTTCCAGCTTCCCTCGGGGACCTTGGTGTTAGCAACCATCTGTCCAGCCACCATCCTGGTTTCTCTCTTTTCATACCCAAGTCCATGAAGAGATTCAGGGATGCAGGGCCCCCGCCCTGAGTTTCCCAAACAGATGCCAGAGAAAGCCTGAGTAGATCATCTGGACCTTTCTGAGCAGTTCACATGGAATCCTTCTGTTGGTCTCCTTAATCGCTTTGGCTCCCAGAGTTAATCCCACGCTGCCCCTTCCCCCTGAGCTTCTTAGGAGGGCAAAGGGGAAGGGTAAAAAGGTAGTGAGAACAGCTGGGGCTCGCCTGCTCTCGAGACAGTATGTTTACAAAGGATTTTCTGCCCCTTCCAGATTCCCCCTCTGGTCCTTTGCCTCTGTCTGCATGTCCCCTCTCATGCCCTCTCCACCCCCATCCCATGTTTGCGTGGACTTTCCTCTCTGCCCCGTCACCTCCCCTTTCAGGGACGCATTTTCTCCCTGTGTTTTGGGGGAACGTTTCATTTCCTCTGCACTTGTCTCTTAGTCTCCTATCCCCTCAGACCTGAGACCCTTTCCCGTGGTCACTCCAGCTGGAGGAGAGGAGTAAGGGTGGGAGGAGCTAGTGTCTGGGGTCCTGGGTTTCTTTCACAGCAAGGGGCTGAGAGTATGGAAACCAGTGTGTCTGTCTCGGAGTTCCCTTGTGGCACAGTGGGTCAAGGATCTGGTATTTTCACTGCAGGGGCTTGGGTTGTTGCTGTTATAAGGGTTCGATTCCTACCCCAGGAACTTCCACATGCAGTGGGTGCAGACAAAGAAAAAAGAAAAAAAAGTGCCTGTCTTTTGCTTTTGCCTAAGACTCCCTCCCTAGTCAGAACTTTCCTGCCTAGCAGACACAAATCTTACCTCCTCCAGGTAGCTGTCCTGATTGCTCCCAGGGTGCCCAAAGACTCGATTCTTGCGTTTCTGTTTTGTGTGTCAGCTTTTAAGGGCTGCACCTGCAGCATATGGAAGTTCCCAGGCTAGGGGTTGAATTGGAGTTGCAGCTGTCAGCCTACACCACAGCCACAGCAACGTGGGATCCAAGCCATGACAGCGACCTACACCAAAGGGCATGGCAACGCCTAGTCCCAGACCCACTAAGCGAGGCCAGGGATCGAACCCACATCCTCATGGGTTCTAGTCAGATTTGTTTCCTCTGTGCCATGATAGGAACTCCCCAAAGACTCAATTCTGATCACAGGACTAACCTCCACGTCTTTTCATTTCTTTTTACCTTTCTGCCTCCCACACTCTAAAGAGTGAGAACCTTGGTCCTGTGTTACTCACTTCTGCCACCCAGGCCCCTGCCAAAAGCTCAGGCCAAAGTCAATGTTTTTGAAACGATATGGCTGAAGAAGGAAAATCTGAGATTAGAGAGCAAGTACTGAAAGGAAAACTGGTTTCCAGAGTGACTGGGGAGGCCAAAGGCAGCAGAGGGCCCAGATCCAGCCCCCACTCCCCATCCTGCGCCCGCTGCCCTGCCGTCATCTCCGGGCTGACCTCGCCTCCCCGCTTTCTCTCCCCTCAGCTCAAGATCTCCTTCAGCGAGACAGCCCTGGAGACCACGTATCAGTACCCCTCCGAGAGTTCGGTGCTGGAGGAGCTGGGACCTGAGCCTGAGGCCCCTAGTGCCCCCAGCCCCCCAGCGGCCCAACCCGACGACGAAGAGGATGAAGAGGAGCTGCTACTGCTGCAGCGGGAGCTCCAGGGCGGGCTGCGTACCAAGGCCCTGATAGTGGGTGAGCAACAGGCTCTGCCATCCCGAGGGCGCCCCCTGGTGTTCAGAGAGGGCACTGCGGCCCAGGAGGACGGGGAGGATTTAATGCTGGCGCTTCCAGGGGCTCAGCAGGGCTTCTAGCCCAACTGGCTGCTTTAACAGATGGGGAAACTGAGGTCCCAGTAAACGAAGCGCACATGCGGTCTCCAGATTTCAAAACCAGGACTCTTGCTGAGCGCTATAGTGTGGTTAAAAACATAAGTGTTGGATCAGGCCTAAGTTTGATTTCCATCCTGTCTCTTAGGGAAATCACCTCACCTCTGGCCTCAGTTTATTATTTGTGAAATGGGGTTAATAATAACTACCTCTTGGAGTTCTCGCTGTGGCACAATGGCTTTGGTGGTGTCTTGGGAGCGCTGGGGCGCATGTTCGATCCCTGGCCCTGTACAGTGGGTTGAGGATCTGGCTGTTGCTACAGCTATGGGTTGGGTCTCGACTGCAGCTCGGATCTGATCCCTGGCCCGGGAACTCTGTATGCGGTGTGGCAGCCAAAAATGAAAACAAAAACAAAGAACAAACAAACAAAAACTGCCTCCTGGGAGTTCCTTTTGTGGCTCAGCAGAAATGAATCTGATTAGGATCTGTGAGGATGCAGGTTCGATCCCTGGCCTCACTCAGTGGGTTAAGGATCCAGCATTGCTGTGAGCTGTGGTGTAGGTCACAGGCGAGGCTCGCATCTGGCATTGCTGTCACTGTGGTGTAGGCCGGCAGCTGTAGTTCAGATTCGACCCCTAGCCTGGGAACCTCCATATCCTGCAGATGCAGCCTTAAAAAGACAAAAACAAACAAAAACCTTCCCCCTGCAGTTGTTGAGAGGGTTAAGTTTTGTTTTTTGTTTTTTGTTTTTGTTTTTTTGCTTTTTAGGGCCACATCCGCGGCCTATGGAGTTTCCCGGGCTAGGGGTCTCATCGGAGCTACAGCTGCCTGCCTACACCACAGCCACAGCAATGCAGGATCCAAGCCGAATCTTCAACCTACACCACAGCTCACGGCAATGCCAGATCCTTAACCCACTGAGCAAGGCCAGGAACAACCTTGACCTCATGGTTCCTAGTCAGATTCCTTTCCTCTGCACTACGACAGGAACTGACATACCTATGAACTATGGCTGGACATCGACTCTCCTGCGGTCACTGTGAGATTAAACAAGTTATGAGGATGGCTGGCACAGAAGCTAGGCTAAATGAGTGAGGGGTGCTCTTCCTGGTAGGAACAAGCCCTGTGATTTGGAGAATACTGTGTGATTTCCTACGTAACAGCTGGCCTTCAGTATGGGGAGTGGGTGGGGACTGAGACCTTCACTCATTCTCTGTCCTTATTGCCTCCTCTCCACAGACGAGTCTTGCCGGAGGTGACCCTCTTCCAACGCAGGCCTGTACCTCCCTCCTTCCCAGAACTGAAGATCCTGGAGCCCAGAAGATTCAGAGCAGACAGACCCTGAAAATGAGCCTGGCAGGGAAGGGCAACTAACATCTTCCAACTCGCTTTCCTCATCCTGTTTCTGGGGGCAGAGGCAACCGCTCAGTTTCCACCCTGGGCAGATGTGCTGGTGCATCCGAGGTGATCCAAAGTCCCCCTTCATGTCCTGGGGAGGAGTAGAGAGCTCACTGGGGTGGGGAGGCAGCACCCTCTCCATCTCCCGGGCAGGGTACAGTCTCTTCACAGACTCCCCCCACCCTCTTGGGGTCTCCGGATTTAAGCACCCACCTCCCTGGGAGTCCGGGCCTCCACTCCATTCCCAGAGAGGGCCTGGCCTCCTTACTGTTCCTTAGGTTATTGCCCCCTTTGTTTACTGCCCCTGCCTCCTCTCTGGACCACAACCTGGTTTACAAACCCCATCAGCCCCCAGCGCCCACCTGCCAAAGTCCCAGGTTTACAAGCCACGCCTCCTCGGAGGGCCCTGTGGAATCTTCTCCTCTGCCCCCTGCTGTCACCTCCGTGGGGTATGGCTTCCTCCACTTTTGCTCAGTATTACTGTGTCTCAGTTTTCCCCAAGAGGGAATGCTGGGAACCTTAACTCTGTATCCTCCCCACCCCCCACCCCAGTTATTTAATTCTGTTCCTCCTAGTGGTTCACGAGTGAATTGAATTGCGAGGGTGTGGGGTGGATCATGAGGCACCTCAACTCTCTTCCCGTTTCTCCTTCCTTCTCCATTGCCTATTTTTGTTTTGTTTTGTTTTTGTTTGTTTTTTAACTTTCCATAATAAAATGGAGCTCTCTCCGACTCTCCCGCTACTTCTCTTTCTTTAGAAAAAGCATATGCGGAGTTCCCGTCATGGTGCAGTGGAAACGATCCCACTAGGAACCATGAGGTTTCGGGTTTGATCGCTGGCCTCGCTCAGTGGGTTAAGGATCTGGAATTGCCGCGACCTGTGGTGTAGGCCAGCAGCTGTAGCTCTGATTCAACCCCTAGCCTGGGAACTTCCATATGCTGTGGGTGCAGCCATAAACACACACGCACACGCGCGCGCGCGCAAAGAAAAAGCATATGCTGGAGTTCTCTGCAGCACAGTGGAGACACTACAGGGTCCAATGTTGACACTACAGGGAACTTCCACATGGGGAAGATGGGCCAAAAAAAAAAAAAAAAAAAAAGTCCATGTGGTGAGGGTGGGGTTAGTATGGGTTCCTCATTCCAGGCTTCTCTCATCTTCTTACTGGCCCTGAGGAGGAAGTAGCCATGGCTGTGGGAAGGGAAAATGATGGGAATGGACCAGAAACTCAGCACTGACCTATCAAAAGGGCTGTGGGAGAGCTCGCCCTGGTTCCTCAAAGGACTAGCAGGAGAAGGACTGGTGTTTTGGGGGAGTTTTTAAACCTTTTATTATTATTACTATTATTATTATTATTATTATTATTATTATTTTAAGTCTATGAATGGTTTGGAGTTCCCGTTGTGGCTCAGTGGTTAACGAACCTTACTAGTATCCATGAGGACACAGGTTTGATCCCTGGCCCTGCTCCGTGGGTTAAGGATCCAGTGTTGCAGACACAGCTTGGATCTGGTGTTGCTGTGGCTGTGGCCTAGGCTGGTGGCTACAACTCTGACTGGACCCCTAGCTAGGGAAACTTCATATGCTGTGGGTAGGGCCCTAAATAGAAAAAAAGAAAAAAGGGGAAAAAAAAAAAAAAGTCTAGGGCTGGTTTGAGGAAGCATCCACTAAACTGGAAGTACCACAAAGGCAGACGATGTTGGTTGGGTTTACGTAGCACCCCCAGCCCTGGCACCTAGTGGACACACAAAATTATTTCTAGAATGAATGACTGAATAAATGAGTGAATAGATGAAGAGAGCTAAAAATTTGGAGGCAAAAGACACTCTGAATTGAAGGATTCTGGTCAGAAGCCTAGTGCAATTCAAGCAGCCAGAGAGTGTATGATTAGTAGTGGCTAATCCATGGGATTTTACTCCAAGACTCCGGACCATAAATAATAAATCTACTGAGGGGAGTTCCCATCTTGGCACAGTGGTTAACGAATCTGACTAGGAACCATGAGGTTTCGGGTTTGATCCCTGCCCTTGCTCAGGGGGTTAAGGATCCAGTGTTGTCATGAGCTGTGGTGTAGGTCGCAGACAAGGCTCAGATCCCACGTTGCTGTGGCTGTGGCCTAGGCCGGCAGCTACAGCTCTGATTAGACCCCTAGCCTGGGAACCTCCATATGCCACAGGAGTGGCCCTAGAAAAGGCAAAAAACTAAATAAATAAATAAACCTGCGGAAATTGCAGGTTTATGTTCAGATTCCTGAAAAAGGGTCTCCTCTGATAGGCGATGGGTTTTATATTCCTAAAGTTTTAAGAACCATAGATAATTCATGGCTTTGTGGCCCAAGTGTTGTGGTTACAGGGAGGTTTTCCCATTTCAATGAATTTCTATCTTCCACAAATGTGGAATATCTATATTTTAATTGTTAGGTCTTTTTTTTTTTTTTTGGTTGTTGTTGTTGTTGTTGTTGTTGTTGCTATTTCTTGGGCCACTCCCGCGGCATATGGAGGTTCCCAGGCTAGGGGTTGAATCGGAGCTGTAGCCACCAGCCTACGCCAGAGCCACAGCAACGCAGGATCCGAGCCGCGTCTGCAACCTACACCACAGCTCACGGCAACGCCGGATCCTTAACCCACTGAGCAAGGGCAGGGACCGAACCTGCAACCTCATGGTTCCTAGTCAGCTTCGTTAATCACTGCGCCACGACGGGAACTCCTGTTAGGTCATTTTTTAAAGTTCTGGCTAGTAAAAGACATGGCTAAGCAGTTATATTCCTGTCATTAAAGGATGCTTCTCCCAACCTAGTCAAAGGAGAATCCCCCTTTGTTAAAAACAAAATGTGTTACACAAGTTGATTTTTTTTTTCTTTTTTACAGCTGCACCTGTGGCTTATGGTAGTTCCTGGGCTAGGGGTTGAATTGGAGCTGCAGCTGCTGGCCTACACCACAGCTACACAGCAATGTCAGATCTGAGCCACATCTAAGACCTATACCTCAGCTTGCAGCAACACTGGATCTTTAACCCACTGATGGAGCCATGGATTGAACCCTCATCCTCATGGACACTATGTCAGGTTATTAACTCACCAAGCTGCAGTGGGAACTCCAGACAAATTGATCTTAGACATATGTTGAAAGTCTTTAATTTACTAGCAAGGGAACAAGCAAAGTGTCAAAAGAATGAGCCCCTTCAGAGAGAGTGTGGGCATGGAGGGAAACACTGGCAGCTAATTTGGTAAAGATCCTAATCAGCTGTGACCCAGGAAAGCAGAGGCAGAAAGCTCTGAGATGCCAGGGGTGCCTAGGGTTCATTTTAGAAACAGAAAACAGTGATCCAAGAAATCAATGATGTGGAGCTACCTGTGGCTGTTAATTGGAATAAGAAATGTTTTGTTTCCCAACAGTTGTGTCTGATAAATCCGATTAATTGTAAAAGTATGAAGCGGTATCAAAAAGAGGTCAGATAGCAAAGTCAAGCAACAAGTTCTGCTTATTTAAAATTAAGCAGCGCTTGGAGTTCCTCGCTGTGGCGCAGCAGAAACAATCCGACTAGAAACCATTGCGGTTTGATCCCTGGCCTCGCTCAGTGGGTTAAGGATTTGGCGTTGTCCTGAGCTGTGGCATAGGTCACCGACGCGGCTTGGATCCAGCGTTGCTGGGGATGTGGTGCAGGCCGGCAGCTGTGGCTCCGATTGACCCCTAGCCTGGGAACCTCCATATGCCGCGAGTATGGACCTAAAAAGCAATGAAAAATGAAGTTAAGCAGACGGTGGAGTTCCCTGATTCGAGTGGGTGAGGATCTGGCCTTGTACTGCTGTGCAGCAGGTTAGATCCTGGCACAGGGAACTTCCAAATGCCTTGGGCGTGGCCAAAAAAAATTAAGTAGCCACTGATCAATCTCTCAAGCTGTCAGGAAAGAAAAAAAAAGCAAAATACATTTTGTGCATTAGTTTGGAGATCTTCTAAAATAACTTTCTGAGAAGGCACTTGAGTTTTTTCCTTCAGATCCCAAATTTCTTCCTACCTAGAGTCCTGCCTTATGCTTAACCTATATTCATTTCTGCAGAAAGTATCAGTCCTAGCAAAGGTCACTCCTAATCAGCACGGGAGAATGTGTAATAAGTGGACCGATCTTCTAATTTGAAATGGACTTCACCGCCCTCCCGCAAACACACACTCACAAACCTTGCGTTATTTTTGGTTTCATAGAATTTACATGTTTATTTTTTTTATTTATTTTTGTCTTTTTGCTATTTCTTGGGCCGCTCCCGCGGCATATGGAGGTTCCCAGGCTAGGGGTCCAATCGGAGCTGTAGCCACCGGCCTACGCCAGAGCCACAACAACGCGGGATCCGAGCCGCGTCTGCAACCTACACCACAGCTCACGGCAACGCCGGATCGTTAACCCACTGAGCAAGGGCAGGGACCGAACCCTCAACCTCATGGTTCCTAGTCGGATTCGTTAACCACTGCGCCACCACGGGAACTCCTACATGTTTAATTTACATGTAAATTTCCCCCTCCCCCGCAGCCTCTGTAAATTCATCACGGGATTCGTTTCGGATTGATTTTTGCTATATCCCCGGGGACTGAAATTGTACCTAACGCATATTAGGATCTTAGCATTTGCTGAATGAAATACCTACAAATCACCAACGGGGGGGGGGGGGGGCGCAGAGAGATTAACTAAGGGAGGAAATGAAACTTTTTTCCCGTACACTTCCGCGAGATTTGGGCCCGTTCAGCCACCGTAGTGCTTAGGCCGGAAAAGTGGGCCACTTCCGGCCTCCGCGGTCCGGGAAGATTGCTTTGGACTGTCAGCAACCGAACCCCGAAGTGCTAAGGCAGCTTCTTTGGGGAGGAGAGGTTCCGGCCCGGGGCTCCAGGCCTCCGACCCGCCCGGTCGCCAGCGTGGCTGCTGGAGATACTTTCAGGGCCGGGAATAAGGAGCATAGGTCGCCATGGCGACGCCGGCTGGGCTGGAGCGCTGGGTGCAGGACGAGCTGCACTCGGTGCTGGGGCTGAGCGAGCGGCACGTGGCCCAGTTCCTGATCGGTACCGCACAGCGCTGCGCCTCTGCGGAAGAGTTTGTGCAGCGACTGCGAGACACTGATACCCTGGACCTCAGCGGGCCAGCCCGGGACTTCGCCCTGAAACTCTGGAACAAGGTGCCTAGAGGGGCGGGGCCCCGGCGTGGGAGAAATAGGAGAGGGGGTGGAGCAGGGAAGGGGTCCCCAGGTTGTTTGTCCCAGTGAGGCTGGGCTGGACGCGCGTTTGGAGAATTAAGTTAACTCAGTTAACAGGCGTTTATCCTTTGTCCGTTATCGCCTGCGGGTTGAGGACGGCTTAAGTACGTTGGGTTAAGCAGTGTCCTCAAACTTTTAACAGGTGTAGGATTCTTCTAGGGCTTTTGTTAAAATGCTGCTTCTAATTCAGTAGGTCTGAAAAGGATTCTTCGTTTCTTCATTTCGAAATCTAACAAGTTTCCAGGTGATGCTGATGGTCCACAGACCACACCTTGAGTAGTGCGGTTATAGAAGAAATGTGTGGGGAGTTCCTGTTGTGGCTCAGCGGTAACAAACCCGACTAATAGGACACAAGTTCCATCTCTGGCCTCACTCAGTGGGTTAAAGGATCCAGTGTTGCCGTGGGTTGTGTAGGTAGCAGACACCGGCTCAGATCCTCCCTTTCTTTTTTTTTTTTTTTTTTTTTGTTGTTGTTGTTGTTGTTGTTGCTATTTCTTGGGCCGCTCCCGCGGCATATGGAGGTTCCCAGGCTAGGGGTCGAATCGGAGCTGTGGCCGCCAGCCTACGCCAGAGCCACAGCAACGCGGGATCCGAGCCGCGGGATCCTACACCACAGCTCACGGCAACGCCATATCCTTAACCCGCTGAGCGAGGCCAGGGTTCGAACCCTCATCCTCATGGTTGCCAGTCAGAGTCGTTAACCACTGACCACGACTGGAACTCCCTTGTATGGGAATGACTTAGTCATTGGAAAGAAGGGAGGCAGAACAGTTGAGAACTGTTTGAGAATGTAAACTCCATGAGGATAAGGATTTTTCTCTTAATGTATCCCAGTATCCCTAATGCCTAGCAGTGGGTGCACAGGACAGGCTTTAATGAATGTTTGTTAAATGAATTACTGAAAAGAAGTTTAGAAGCTGAGCGGTCCCATTCAGGCTGGTGGGCCTGGTGCAAGGTCTTGGGGAAGGGAGAGAATGAAGGCCAGTTGAAGATCAAGTTACTCCTGGAGTTCCCGTCATGGCTCAGTGGTTAACGACTCTGACTGGCAACCACAAGGATGCGGGTTCGAACCCTGACCTCGCTCAGTGGGTTAAGGATTCATGAGCTGTGGTATGGATCATAGATGTGGCTCAGATCCCGCGTTGCTGTGGCTGTGGTATAGGCCGGCAGCTGTAGCTCTGATTGGACCCCTAGCCTGGGAACCTCCATATGCCTCAGGTGCGGCCCTCAAAAGACCAAAAAAACCAAAAAACAAATTACTCCTTAAATTAGGAGCAGGGCTGAGTAGGTAGGCAGGGATCGGAAGTTGCCTACACCCCCTTGTCTTCTCCTCTTCTGACAGGTCCCACGGAAGGCAGTGGCAGAAAAGCCAGCTCGGGCAGCTGAGCGAGAGGCCCGAGCCTTGCTGGAAAAGAACCGATCCTACAGGTTGCTGGAGGACAGTGAGGAGAGCAGTGAGGAGGCTGTAGGCAGGGCCGGGAGCAGTCTCCAGAAGAAGCGGAAAAAACGGAAACACCTCAGGAAGAAACGTCAGGAGGAAGAGGAGGAAGAAGAGGAGGAGGAAGTTCCTGAGAAAGGAAAGAAGATCACAGGGTAAGTCAGAAGTAGGGTGAGAGAGGAGTTCCTATTCTTGTTCAGTGGTAACCAACCCGACTAGTATCCATGAGGACACAGGTTCGATCTCTGGCCTCAATCAGCGGGTTGAGGATCCGGCATTGCTGTGAGCTGTGGTGTAGGTCACAGACGTGGCTTGGATCCCGAGTTGCCATGGCCGTGGTGTAGGACCCTTAGCTTGGTAACTTCCATGTGCCATGGGTGCGGTGGCCCTAAAAAGACCAAAAGTGGGGGGTGAGAGGATGGGGCGGGTGGATAATGCGACAGCAGGCCTCGGGATGCCCTTAACTAATCCTCTGGGCTGGGTTGCAGGGGGAGTAAACCACAGACGGAGAAGCCAGAGTCGGAGGATGAGTGGGAGCGGACAGAGCGAGAGCGCCTTCAGGACCTGGAGGAACGGGATGCGTTTGCGGAGCGGGTTAGGCAGCGGGACAAGGATCGAACTCGCAACGTCCTGGAGCGCTCAGACAAGAAGGTTTGTAGGAGTAGCACGTTCCATAAATCCCCAGGAAGTTGCGTCTGAGGTTTGGTGTGATTGCAGAAAGTGACCTTTCGGAAGACAGGAGCTGCCTCCAGTGGCGTCTTCCGGCTGAGAAGGCTCTCTGCTGGACCTGTAGCCACAGAGAGTCCTCAGTGAGGGGGGACATTTCTTTGTGCTGGAGAACACCTGACTGAGCCTGGGGATTCTAGAAAGAGAATGGGTGTGGGGACTTTGGGCCTCACAAAGTCCTCTCTGGGCCTCTTGCCTTCTTCTCCTAGGCTTATGAAGAGGCTCAGAAGCGCCTCAAGATGGCTGAGGAAGACCGGAAAGCCATGGTGAGTCCCAGTGCCCAGGAGACAAAACGAAAGTCTTTCTGTTCTGTTTTTTTTTATTTGTTTGTTTGTTTGCTTTTTTTATTTTTTTATTTTTTAATTTTTATTTATTTATTTATTTTTTGTCTTTTTGCTATCTCTTGGGCTGCTTCCACGGCACATGGAAGTTCCCAGGCTAGGGGTCGAATTGGAGCTGAAGCCACCAGCCTACGCCAGAGCCACAGCAACGCGGGATCCGAGCTGCATCTGCAACCTACACCACAGCTCACGGCAACGCCGGATCGTTAACCCACTGAGCAAGGGCAGGGACCGAACCCGCAACCTCATGGTTTCTAGTGGGATTCGCTAACCACTGCGCAACAACGGGAACTCCCTGTTTGCTTTTTTTAGGCCGAACCTGAAGCATATGGAGGTTCCCAAGCTAGAGGTCTAATTGGACCTGTAGCCGCCAGCCTATATCACATCCACAGCCATGCAGGATATGAGCCACATCTGCAACCTCCACCACCCCTCATGGCAATGCCATATCCTTAACCCCCTGAGCAAGGCCAGGGACTAAACCTGTGTCCTAATGGATACCAGTCGGGTTCATTAACCACTGAGCCATGATGGGAACTCCGGGAAAGTCTTTCTGATGGGACAGTTAGGGGTGGGGAGAAAGGAGGCAGAGGAAGTACAGTGGGGCTGCTGACGGAGTGTTGGGTCACTCTCGGGGTGGGGTGTTGGGTGAGGAGGGGGCTTGGTAGACAGGAGCCTGCTGAGGGGGGACTTAAGTTGTAGAGGGAAGGGAGTGGCCCATACACCCTCTTTGACTCCTTAGGATCAGATCACATTGTGTATTAGGGAAGTGTGAGCTTTCCCTGTTCTTGGGACCTAAGGACATGTTGGGAGTTCTCATGGATACTAGTCAGATTTGTTTCCACTGAGCCACGATGGCAACTCCGTTGGCTTTTTTCTTGAACGATTTAGAAGTATTAGACATAGTGGCATTTTATCGCATCAGCATGTACCTGGTAAGAGTAAGACATTCTCTAAAACCAAAGCGCCATTGTCAGACCCAGGAAGATGATTCTCACATATCAACTAAGAACCTGCCTACGATAAGATTTCCCTAGTTACCCCAAAATGTCTTTAATTACTGCTTTTTCCAAACTGGAATCCAGTCAAGGGTCATGCATTGCATTTGGTCGTTAGGTGTCTTCAATTTGTTTTTTTCCTTCCCTCTTCTTTCCTGACTTTCAGTTTCAACTTGCACCATGTCCTACATTCCGGATTTATCTGATCCTCATCTTGTGGTTTTAAGTTCCCCCAGGTGCGCACATTAAAGTGGAAACTGGGGAGTTCCTGCTGTGGTGCCACGGGTTAAGGATCTATCTGGCTTTGCCACAGCTGTAGTGTGGGTTGCAGCTGTGGCCCGGATTCGATTCCTAGCCCAGGAACTTCCATTTGACATGGTATGGCCAAAAAAAAAATAAAAGTTGAAATTGGGTTTACACCTTGCTTAGACTCTGATTAAACAGTTGTGGTGGCAACACCTGTTGGGTGGTGATGTGCCCTCCACATCGGGCTGCCATACTGTTCAGCTGCCTATATCCTTCCTACCAACAGCCTTTCAGCTGATGGTTTGGCAGCCACTGCTAATCCTTTCCTGAGTCACTTATTTCACAGAGGATTGCGAGACGGTGATTTTTGGGTTCTGACATTCCTTCCACTTTTTTTTTTTTTTTTTTTTTTTTTTTTTCGGTCTTTTTAGGGCCGAACCTGTGGCATAGGGAATTCCCTTGCTAGGGGTCGAATCAGAGCTGTAACTACCGTCCTGCACCACAACCACGGCATCGATGGATCTGAGCCACGTCTGTGACCTACACTATAGCTCACGGCAACACCAGATCCTTAACCCACTGAGCAAGGCTAGGGATCAAACCTGAGTCCTTGTGGGTACTAGTCGGGTTTGTTACCACCGAGCCACAACGGGAACTCCCATTCCTTGCTGCTAAGGAAAAGTTCTTCTTTATATAAAAAAGCTAGTCAGGAGTTCCCCTTGTGGCACAGTGGAAACAAATCCCACTGGGAACCATGAGGTTGTGGGTTTGATCCCTGGCCTCACTCAGTGGGTTAAGGATCCGGCATTGCTGTGGCTCTGGTGGAGGCTGGTGGCAACAGCTCCTAGTAGACCCTCTAGCCTGGGAACCTCCATATGCTGCAGGTGCGGCCCTGGAAAAAAAAAAAAATCAGCAAGGAATGAACTACAATTCCTTCTTAAGAGGAAGGGCAGGAGTTCCTTGGTGGCTCAGTGGCTTGAAGATCTGGCCTTGTCACTGCTGTGTCTCAGATTGCTGCTATGGTGTAGGTTTGATACCTGGCCCCAGAGCTTCTGCATGCCATAGGTGTGGCCAAGAAAATCCTTTCCAAATTATAATGTTATAAAATACTTGGCTGCTCAATAATTTTTTTTTTTAATGGAGGGCAAATGATTTTCAGAGTAAATAGTTTTGTATAATAATCACCTCACTGGTGCAAATTTTTTATCCATTCTTTATTCGTATGTGTGTCACATTGGGCTCGTGAATTTTTACTTCTCTCTATCTTACAATTGTATGTCACTATTCCTTTTGATGCTCAAATTGCCCTATTTCTTGCCCATGTTTTATTTTATTTATTTACTTTTTGTCTTTTTGCCTTTTTTCTAGGGCCACTCCTGCGGCATGTGGAGGTTCCCAAGTTGGGGTCTAATCAGAGCTGTAGCCACTGGCCTATGCCACAGCCACAGCAATGCAGTATCTGAGCCGCGTCTGCGACGTACACCACAGCTCACAGCAATGCCGGATCCTAAACCCACTGAGCGAGGCCAGGGATCGAACCTGCAACCTCATGGTTCCTAGTCGGATTCGTTAACCACTGAGCCATGACGGGAACTCCTTCTTGGCCATGTTTTAAAAAGACATCCATCTGCCTTACCCATCAGGCCGAAGGAGTATTTGATTATGGTTCTCAGATCTGGTCATGAGCATAAACTCCATTTTAAGTCTTCATAAAACAAACAAGAAAAGCCAAGCAATTGAGTAGAATCAGGGCCCCTAAGGAGCGGTGATGGGGTTTTATTCCTCTAGCAGAGGAGGTTGTTGTGATCGCAGGAAAGATCATTTAGCCACAGTGGGAGGGCTTATGGTTAGAGTTGAGGAAGGTCTTAAGCATGTGGCCAGTCTTCTGTCATCCACTGGTGTCCTGAAAAGCCTCCATTGAAAGGAAACAGGAACCAAACCACCCATTGTCTGAGGGGGAGGGGTTAGGCCCCGAGCTAAACATCCCTCCTTACATTTGGCTTCACAGAACCACTCTGATGCTGTACTACCAACCTTTTTGTGTAAAGTTTTTATTTCTAGGGCCACACTTGTGGCATCTGGAACTTCCTAGGCTAAGAATCAGAGCTGAGGCTGACAGCCCACACCATATCCACAGCAGTGCGGAAACACCAGATCCTTAACCCCCTGTTCGAGGTCAGGGATCAAACCTGCATTGTCATGGATACTAATCAGGTTTGTTACTGCTGAGTCACGACAAGAACTCCCAACTTATTTGTGTATAATTTATTTTTCCCTTTTCCCCAAACTACAGTCATTTGATTCAAGACCAGGGAGCGTGTCATTGGGGTGGAAGAGTACCTATTTTTGGCTTATCCAGTGGTTTCCAGTTGTCTCAGTTGTTTTCAGTTAAAGACCTATCCTTCCAAATGCTGGTATCAGTTGTTTCGTTTTCCCCCCTTCCACTAAGTTGAGTAAAATAGCGAGAGGAGACTATAAAAATGCACATCATTGCCCTACCCCTGGGCGATACCCAGACTGGCCAAGATGGTGAGGCTGCCCGGGAGGCCCAGCCCGCTGGGTCCCACTGCTGGAGGGCAGTGCCTGGGGGCCAGCATGGAACTTTCAAAGGGGTCCAGTTGGGCACGTCATCCGTTGGGTTGCTCCGTGCAGAGGGAAGGAAGGTGGGGGACACATCTTTAGAGTCTCGAGCCCGCCTGACAGGGAGGCTGTCCTCAGGATGAGCAGGGAGCAAGGTCCCTCTTCCAGCCAGAGGAGGTCCTGACTGCCCTGTGCCGACCCAGGTTCCTGAGCTGCGGAAGAAATCCCGCCGTGAGTACTTGGCCAAGCGGGAGCGCGAGAAGCTTGAGGACCTGGAGGCTGAGCTGGCGGACGAGGAGTTCCTCTTTGGGGACGTGGAGCTGAGCCGACACGAGCGGCGGGAGCTCAAATACAAGCGGCGCGTGCGGGATCTGGCCCGGGAGTACCGGGCGGCTGGGGAACAGGAGAAGCTGGAGGCCACCAATCGCTACCACATGCCCGAGGAGACCCGAGGACAGGTGAGGCGAGGGGTCCCCAAGCCGGGGCGGGGTGCGGGGAGCAGAGGTTTCCAGGGCCTGGGGGTGCTTGGCTGGCCCCTGCCTTGCCTCGCACCGTGGCCAGGCTGGCGACTGGGGGTGGCGGACCCTGGGGAGGGAGCACGGCTGTCCTCACGTCTGCCTCTCCCCCAGCCCACACGAGCTGTGGATCTCGTGGAGGAGGAGTCTGGAGCCCCTGGGGAGGAGCAGCGGCGCTGGGAGGAGGCCCGCCTCGGGGCAGCGTCCCTCAAGTTTGGGGCCCGAGATGCGGCCTCCCAGGAGCCCAAGTATCAGCTGGTGCTGGAGGAAGAGGAGACCATCGAGTTTGTCCGGGCCACTCAGCTCCAGGGCGACGAGGTGAGAGGGCGAGCCGGGCGTCCTGCGGAGGCTGGGGAGCCGGTCCCGAGGCTCACAGCCCTGGTCCTCCTCCCCAGGAGCCGGCAGCTCCCCCCGCCCCAACTCAGGCCCAGCAGAAGGAGTCCATCCAGGCCGTCCGCCGCAGCCTCCCCGTGTTCCCGTTCCGAGAGGAGCTCCTGGCCGCCGTCGCCAACCATCAGATCCTGATCATCGAGGGCGAGACTGGCTCGGGCAAGACCACCCAAATCCCGCAGTACCTCTTTGAGGAGGTACTGGCAGCCCTGTCGCGGCTCCTTTACGCGGCATTTTGAGCAGTCGTTTACCTTTTCCTCTTCAGTCCTTTAGTCTTTTTCACTAACTGGTGAGGTTCTTGAGAATTAGGACTGCCCCCCTCTCACCTTTCTGTTCCCACTTGGGGCCACATTGTCAGTGCCTGCTAGGCATTCAGTATTTTCACATTGTAAGGAGGTGTAGACAGATAAATGGTGCTGTGTGGGTGTGAACACAGACCCCTTCCTCCACCAGCCGGGCCTCCACTCTTCGGCAGGGCCAAGAAGCAAGGAGTGAAAAGACTTGTTTTCCTGCCTTTTCTTTTTTTTTTTTTTTAAACCTTCCTTTGTTCTCCATTGCTTTTGGGGCTGCCCAGCCGGTCTGTCCTCTTCCAGCTCAAATCTCGCAGAGCCCTGAACCTGATGACCCAAAGGGTTGGGACTGCCAGGCTGGGCGAGGACCCCTGTGTAGACCCTGCATCTGCCATCCTATGCGTTTGCCCTTCTTGTCTGGTTTTCCACTTCTGTCTGTTCTGCCGTTTCCCCTGCCCTGCCTTGGCATTTATAACTTTGCTGAATTGCTGGGCTCCAGCAGCATATTTAGCAAGGGGAAAACCTCCTCGTTCTGCTTGTCGTGCAGGGTTACACACAGAAGGGTATGAAGATTGCCTGCACCCAGCCCCGGAGGGTGGCCGCCATGAGCGTAGCTGCCCGAGTGGCTCGGGAGATGGGTGTGAAGCTTGGGAATGAGGTGAGATCTGTGGGGACTGAGGGGCGAAGGGTGCCCACGCTGCCCACAGTCCCCCCACCCCCACACTGGTCCTACCCCTTGTCCCCTAGCTCTCCCCTCAGGGAGCACCAGCCACTAATGGCCCCCTCAACAGGTCGGCTACAGCATCCGCTTTGAGGACTGCACGTCAGAGCGAACTGTCCTGCGCTACATGACAGACGGGATGCTTCTTCGGGAGTTCCTCTCTGAACCTGACCTTGCGAGTTATAGGTACTGCACAGCCCCCTGGTGTCCCACAGGAGGTGGTGCCTCCTCCACCTCCCCCCACACCCACCGCAACATCTCCTGCCCCCTCCCCATCAGTGCCTTTCCTTCAGCTCCTTAAATTTCTGGCTCTTCATTACTTTCTTCCCACCTGGCCACTTTGGCCACTGTCTTCTCTTCTGATTTATCTACCAGTTCTTAGGGTTTTTTGGTTGTTTTGGTTTTTATGGCTGCCCGCATGGTATGTGTAAATTCCCAGGTCAGGGATCGAATCTGAGCTGCAACTGTGACTTGTGCCATAGCTGTGGCAACACTGGATCTTTAACCCACTGTGCTGCACCAGGAATCGAACCTGTGCTGCCGCAGAGACAATGTCAGATCCTTAACCCGCTGCACCACAGCGGGAACTCCTATCCACCAGTTCTTTTTTTTTTTTTTTTTGGCTGAGTCCATGGCATGTGGAAGTTTCTGGGCCAGCAGTTGAACCTACAGCACAGCAATGACCTGAGCCACAGCAGTGACAACACCAGATCCTTAACCCACTGAGCCATCAGGAAACTCCACCTGTTCTTAAATCTTTATGGTTCAAACTGTCCTAGCACTGAGATGGGACCGGAGGGCAGAGAGGCTGCCAGAGAGCCTTTCCCACCCTCCCCAACTGTTCTCAGAGTTCAGAAAACCACCAGGATGGTAGAGCGGTGTTGTGGGAGCTTGAGACTCCACGTGAGGACCACTTGCAGAAACTTAGAATGTTCAGCTTAGACGGGAAAACTCAGATGCTCTGGGTCCCTGTAAATGTGTGAAGGGCTGTTCCATGGGAAAGGGTCCATAGAGTGGCAGAGATTGCAGGGACTCTCGGAGTGGCCCAGCCCCAACCCTTGTGCCTCAGGCCCACGTCTGGAGTGGCTTGGTCTGTGAATAAGGAGTTCTCAGTGCTACCCTTGGCCAGGGTGGGGTTGGATGAGCATGTGTTGTGGGGGAGAAGCGATTCACAGATGGGGTGGGGTTGGGGTCAGGCCAGCAAAAGCACTATGTGCCTTTTTAGCTCTTAGGAGCCTGGGGATTTCTGGTCCTGGAGGATCCTGGTGGAGCAGGGGGACAGACATGATTTGGTCCTTCATATCCCTTGTAGAAACCTCTGAGAAGCCATGGAGGGCCCGCCGTGGCGAGAGTGTTCGGGGTGTGGGCTTTTCCCATCAAGCCAGGCCGCTTTGTGAAATGGCTGAGGACTTGACTGTCACTGTCGGGGTTAGACACGATGGTTGAGGTTGGGGGTGAGCTCCTGTGGCCTTGGCAGGAAATCCAAAGACTAGAGGCAAGGAGAAGGATGGTAGCCCATGCAGAGCTAAGTTACACAGAGACCAAGAAGCCTGCAGAGCCCTCTAAGGCTGGGGTGGGAGGGCTTACCTGGCCCCCCTCTCTCCAGAAAGAGGCAGCAGGGCCCACAGGGATGCACAGTAGCTGCCCCACAGGATCCTGGGAACTTGTGGGCTGCTCAGATCGTGGTGGCTCAGGTCTAAGTGTTCCTTCCCAGCCAGCCTGGGAGCCTAGCCTTATTCAAAGAGGCTTTGCCTTACTGTTTTTTCTCCTTTAAATTTCTAGATGCCTTTGGGAATTTCCGTTGTGCTGCAGTGGAAATGAATCTGACTAGTATCCATGAGGTTGCGGGTTTGATCCCTGGCCTCGCTCAGTGGGTCAGGGATATGGCGTTACTGTGAGCTATGGTGTAGGTCACAGATACAGCTCAGATCCTGCTTTTCTGTGGCTGTGGTGTAGGCCAGCAGCTGTAGCTCCAATTGGACCCCTAGCCTGGGAACTTCCACATCCCGTGGTTGTGGCCCTAAAAAACAAAAAGCAAATAAACCATAAAGACAGATAACTTTCTGTCTGCTGACTTTAAGAGACTCTTGAGTCTAATCCAGACCAGATGTCTGACTTGTCCTGGCCTTGGCTTCCAGCCTCCAGATCTTGGCGGCTGCTGTCTGCCCAGGCTGGGACACGGAGAAGACCACGGGGGCCTGGGCTTCTCTAACTTTCTGTTGGTCTGGCTTAAGTGGGATAATTGGCTTCTGCTTGGAGCCCCCTCCTCCCACATTTGCCCTGGCCCTTTGCTTCCATCTGTTCCTCTCGTCTGGGGACCCCAGTGTCACACCCGCGTTGCCCAGCGCCCCTCGCTCACTGCTGCCCCCGTTTCTTCCCCAGCGTGGTGATGGTGGATGAGGCCCATGAACGGACTCTGCACACAGACATTCTTTTTGGATTGATCAAGGATGTCGCTCGATTCCGACCTGAGCTCAAGGTCCTGGTGGCTTCAGCCACACTGGACACTGCCCGCTTTTCTACCTTTTTTGATGATGCCCCCGTCTTCCGAATCCCTGGACGCAGGTTTCCAGTTGACATCTTCTATACCAAGGTGCCCCTCGGGGAGAATGCGTCTACGCTTCAAGGCGGGTGGGGGGGTGGGGGGTGGGATGGGAACCCCAAGGGGACCTGGGATAAAGTGTTTCTTGAGCTGGGAGGAGGGGAAGAGCTTTGTCTCAGCAGGTGGCCTTCCTGTGACCCCGCCTCCTCCTCCCCAGGCCCCAGAGGCAGACTACCTGGAGGCCTGCGTGGTGTCGGTGCTACAGATCCATGTGACCCAGCCCCCTGGGGATATCCTGGTGTTCCTGACAGGACAGGTGTGTGACGTGGGGGAGGGGCTCGCTGTGTGTACCCACAGGGAGACCAGGCTGGCTGGTCGGCCTCCCGTGACTCTGGGACCCCTTGTATTCCCCACCCCAAATCCAGGAGGAGATCGAGGCTGCCTGCGAGATGCTCCAGGATCGCTGCCGCCGCCTGGGCTCCAAAATCCGGGAGCTCCTGGTGCTGCCCATTTATGCCAACCTGCCTTCCGACATGCAGGCTCGGATCTTCCAGCCCACGCCCCCCGGGGCCCGAAAGGTCAGTTGGAGAAAGCCGTGTTCTTCACCCCTCTGCCTCACGCAACTAGTAGTGGAAAGGGAAGTAGGTGCCTGCCCCGTGCAAGGCGTGTCCTGGGCTCTGCTGCCGCTGCGAGGCCCGGTGGCAGGCAGTCCTCTGCCGCAGGAGCTGGAGGGGGACTATGACTGAAACCGGGAGATGGCCGAATGCACGATCCGGAAAGCGAGCGTGGTGGGGTGCAGCGGAGCAAGGAGGCCCCTGGTGTGCGGGGAGCTGGGATTCCATCTGGACCTTTCGGGAAAGTGGCGAGGAACATCAGAGGAGGACCTCAGGTGTGTGTGAGGTCGGAGTGGTCTGGCAGGCTCATGGGAGGTTGACACGGGAAGCAGTGGGAGACAGGCTAAAAACAGCTCTGGACAGAGGGTAGAGAGGGCCTTTGATGGACTTTATACCAGTCAGTGGCCATCAGAGGATTTTGAGAAAAAAATGTAACTTTCATTCAACAAATATTTAAAGAATTTCTCCCACGTTCCAGGTGCTGTTCTAGGGGATGAGGAAACAGTGATGGACAAAGCAGAGTCGCTAGCCTCAGAGGGTTTAATCTAATGCAAGTTAGGAGACATGGACACTTAAATACCTAATGTCAATTTGTGACAAATGCTCTGGAGAGATTCACTGTGTCATGGGAAGCTGGAGGCTGGCTCTGGGGCATGGGGGAGGAATGGCAGGACGGTAATGCCCTTAGGGTGTAGGTCAGGCCTCTCCCTCTGATAAGGTGAGAGTTGAAGCCGGGCCTGAACCAGGTGAAGGGAGGGAGCCAGGCTGATATCTGGGAGAAGAGCGAGCCCAGCAGAGGGAAGAGAGCTTGTTCGGAGGACTGCGCTCAGCAGTGGGTGAGGTGGGGGGGAGCATGGAGCCCTGGTGCCAGAAGCTGAGATTGGAAGAGTAGCCAGGGCCTGGAAGGTTCCAGGCCTGAAGGGGCTTAGATGTGATTCTCAGGTGGGGAGGGAAGCCCCTGAAGGATGTGGGGATCGGCACAATAGGCTCATGTTTTGAAAGGACTGTTCCGGATGCCATGTAACCAGGGCTAGGAATAGAAGCAGAGACTCATGGGAGGCTGTTTTGGGAAGTAACGTGTGAAGGTGAAAATGAATGTGACAGTGGGGAAGGTGCAGCAGGACCCTGACACCCCCAGCCCCACCTCTGAAAAAACCCCGAACTCCCTTCCTGTCTTTTTGGAAACTTTTTTTTTTTTTTTTTTTTTTTTGTCTTTTTAGAGCCGCACCTGCAGCATATGGAAATTCCCAGGCTGGGGGGTCTAATCAGAGCTGTAGCCGCCAGCTTATGCCAGAGCCACAGCAACGCGGGATCCGAGCTGCTTCTGCTTCTGCTTCTGCCAGAGCTCACAGCAACACCGGCTCCTTAACCCACTGAGCAAGGCCAGGGATTGAACCCGCAACCTCATGGTTCCTAGTTGGATTCGTTAACCACTGAGCCACGATGGGAACTCCATCTTTTTGGAAACTTTGCATGTTACACCCTGCTGATCCCCACATCTCCCTCACCCTCTGCTGGCCTTGTCCCCCTCTCCTCACTTTCGCCCAAAGCCCCTCAGCTCCTGCCCCTTATCTCTACGTGCTTCTCTGCTCTGCATCTTGGAGAATTACTTTTTCTGGGTAACTAGGCGGGTGGGGCTCCTGAATGACCCCACATCCTCTTGCTCAGGTGGTCGTGGCAACGAACATTGCGGAGACCTCGCTCACCATTGAGGGCATCATTTACGTGCTGGATCCAGGGTTCTGTAAGCAGAAGAGCTACAACCCCCGCACGGGCATGGAATCGCTCACCGTCACACCCTGCAGTAAGGTGGGCCTGGGCTTGAGCCCACGGAACAGCCCAGCTCAAAGCGGTGGGGGCTTCTTAGAGTAGGGGGGGTCAGCGGCCCCCCCCCCACACCCCCCGATTTCTGCAGACACATTGTTCTTTCTTTCCAGGCCTCAGCCAATCAGCGAGCTGGTCGGGCAGGGCGGGTGGCTGCAGGGAAGTGCTTCCGCCTGTATACCGCCTGGGCCTACCAGCATGAGCTGGAGGAGACCACGGTGCCTGAGATCCAGAGGACCAGCCTGGGCAACGTCGTGTTGCTGCTCAAGAGCTTAGGTGACTGGCATCCCCGTGGTCCTCCAGAGGCAAGGTGGGTGGGGCTGGAGGCCCTGGGCTTTGTGAGGAGACTCTGTTCTACCCACTCACATCTTTCCCCAGGGATCCATGACCTGATGCATTTTGACTTCCTCGACCCTCCGCCGTATGAGACCCTGCTGTTGGCTTTGGAGCAGCTGTACGCGCTGGGAGCTCTCAACCACCTGGGGGAGCTCACCACGGTGAGGCTGGAAGGCAGTGGGCTGGGGCATGAGGAAGGTCGGGGTGACCCCTTGAGGGGCAGAGGGACACCTGAGGGAGGAGTGGCCTCAACTGGCTCTCTTTCCTCTCCTTAGTCTGGTCGAAAGATGGCAGAGCTGCCCGTGGACCCCATGCTGTCTAAAATGATCCTGGCCTCGGAGAAGTAAGCGCCCCCTCCAGCCGGGCCCCCAGCACACAGGCTGGCCCTGCCTTCTGTCTCTGGGGCCATTTTTGTGATCTTACTTGCTCTCGCCACCGCGTTATTCTGTAACAAAGAACAAGTTATTCGATAACTCTTATGCCTCTTTTGAGGCCCGCAAAGGCAAGACACTGTCCTGTCTTTGGTTATGATGTCAGTGGGTAAGATTAACAACAGAAAACTTGGGGGCATGAAGGGAAGCAGATTTCCATCTGTGAGCAGTGCTGAGCGAGGGCCAGTTTGGGGACTTACTCATTCCTAAGGTTTTCGACCGGAACACTTAGATGGAGCTGTGGAGGGCCCACCTTTGAATGCCATTTCTCTGCCATGGTTGAGGTTCAAGGTCATTACCTGAGCGTGACGAAAGTGCTGTAATGCCCACCGTCTCATGGTGGCAGCCTCAGGGGTCCCAGGCTTTCCTGCCCCCACCTCCCACGAGAGCACTCCTGTTACTGTTTCATCTGCAACTTGACCCTTACCTCCTTGACCCCCATACTGCTGCCCCTGCCACCAAAATCATCTACTCTGATTTGTAGTCATTAGCCCATCCTGTGGTCCCCCCGTGGGGACCTCA
Organism: Sus scrofa; assembly: GCF_054392235.1. Lineage (NCBI taxonomy): Eukaryota > Metazoa > Chordata > Mammalia > Artiodactyla > Suidae > Sus > Sus scrofa. The sequence continues at coordinate 27,404,558 of NC_139389.1, read as the reverse complement.
CTCACCCAGCGATCCCCCACCCCACCCCAGTGCATCTGTTCCTGTTTCGGAGTCTTGCTTTGGGCTCTCACGCTTTTCCCTTCCTGCCCCAGGTACAGCTGTTCAGAGGAGATCCTGACAGTGGCTGCCATGCTCTCTGTCAACAACTCCATCTTCTACCGACCCAAGGACAAGGTCGTCCATGCCGACAATGCCCGAGTCAACTTCTTCCTCCCTGGTGGGGACCACCTGGTTCTGCTGAACGTTTATACACAGGTCACTGGGCTCGGGTGAGTGGGACCCGGGGACTCTGGTCCTGCCATCTACCTAACACCCCCTCCCAACCCTTAACTCTGTTTACAGTGGGCTGAGAGTGGTTACTCTTCCCAGTGGTGCTATGAGAACTTTGTACAGTTCAGGTCCATGCGCCGAGCCCGGGATGTTCGGGAACAGCTGGAGGGGCTCCTGGAACGTGTGGAAGTCGGTCTCAGTTCCTGCCAGGGGGACTATATCCGTGTCCGGAAGGTCAGCCTTTCTTTAGTCCACTGTTGTCCACCACTTCTCTCTCCTCTACAGCCGGAGAACGTGCCCCGTCCCCCGTGGGAGGTGTGCTCTTCCCCGGCTTTCTTCCCCAGTCCGCCGTAGGGGCCTTCTCAGTGGCTTCTTGTGCGCGCCTTACCTTTCTAGTCCTCCCAGAGTCTGAGGGTCCCTGCCTTTCCCATCGACTCCCTTCCCTCTCCTGCCTGCTCCATAGGCCATCACTGCCGGTTACTTTTACCACACGGCACGCTTGACCCGCAGCGGCTACCGCACAGTCAAACAGCAGCAGACAGTGTTCATTCATCCCAACTCTTCCCTCTTTGAGGAACAGCCACGCTGGCTGCTCTACCATGAACTTGTCTTGACCACCAAGGAATTCATGAGACAGGTGAGGGGACCTTGCCCTGCCCGGGCAGGTGGATTGTGTGGGAGATGGTATCCTGGCAAGCTAAAAACCCAGGTTCAGTTTGCTGGGCCTGGCAGAGAAACAGAAAAGCACACTGGTTTAAGACAGGATAAAATAGAAAGGCTTCCCTTACTACTGGCTATCTCAGCACCTACTAAGATCTGAGAGCTGTATTCATTTACCCCGTATTTGAATGGCTATTGTCTGGGTGTTGGAGGTGCTGGGATGCTAACAGTGCAGAAAGCAGATGGTGGCTCTGTCCTGAGTGTCTTGGAGTCCAGGCTTTTGTTGAGGGGTAGCCTCCTTGTGCTCTTGAACAGAATGTAGAGGTGTGTCTTTCCTTGGATATAGAGTTTTAGAGCCAGGTAGCCTTTTCCCTAGCCGTGCAAAGGGGAAAGGAGAAAACCTTTTTTAAACTCATAGCCATGGAGTTGCCATTGTGGCTCAGTGGAAACAAATCAGACTAGTACCCATGAGGATGTATGTTCAATCCCTGGCCTCAGTGGGTTAAGGATCCGGCTTTGCCGTGAGCCGTGGTGTAGGTCGCAGACGTGGCTTGGACTTGATGTTTCTGTGGCTATGGCGTAAGCCAGCGGCTATAGCTCTGATTCGACCCCTAGCCTGGGAACCTCCATGTGCCTTGGGTGCGGCCCTTAAAAGCCAAAAAAAAAAAAAAAAAAAGTCAGAATCTAGGTTGGACAGGAACTCTTACTGATTTTCTTCTCTTTCTAGGTATTGGAGATTGAGAGCAGTTGGCTTCTGGAGGTGGCTCCTCACTATTATAAGGCCAAGGAACTGGAAGATCCCCATGCTAAGAAAATGCCCAAGAAAACAGGCAAGACACGAGAAGAGCTAGGGTAATAAAGAGGGAATGTAAAAGAACAAACAGAACCTAACAGCAGCTCCTTTTCCTTATGTACATTATTTAATATCTACTAATAAAAATATTTTTGGAGTAAAGCTACAGGGAAGTTTTGAGGTTCAGAAAAAGTGACATGAGAATTCGATCTCATATATTCACTTAGATTTTATTATTTACAAGTTAAATTACATAGCAGCTTTACACAGCATGAGATGGAAAGGAAAGAAGAGAGGAGGAAGGCGGCTCCTGAGGTTCTTGGCCACCTCCAGCTCCCGCTCTTGTGCGTAGCAAAGTCATCAGTGCTGCCTCTGCCCAGTTCCTGAATCAGTCCTTGGAACACAGGTGTAAATTGGGTTCTGGCTCCGACAGCCCCAGAGCCACCAGGGCTCCCACTAGCAGCTTCTTCACAGGCGTTGGGGGTGAGTGTGAGGGCATCAGCTGCAGGGAGAAAGGTTAATGCCAACAGGTGGGATGGTCTACTCCGACCTTACCCCATCCAGCCCTAGGACTCACTTTGTCTAGGTGATGGCGACAAATGAGGCCATTGGAATTCAGGTAGAAGGTGGAATAGGCATCATAGGTCCTAAAGGAGGGAGAAGAGAGGCTCACTGAGCAAGATGACTGGTCCCAAAGTTTGATTCAAGAATTAAACTAGTTGTTCCTAAACTCTGCTATGGATTAGGTCATTTGGGGGTCTTTTAAAAATCCTGAGGCCAGGTTGTACTGTGGCCCAATTAAATCAGAATGTCTGACACCAATATTTTTAAAAGATCCTTACATGATTCCACCGTGCAGCAAAGTAAGGGAACCATTGGTTTGGGCTTAGGATTCTACTCTGTGCCAGAAGTTTACCCAGGGTTATGAGACACAACTTAGGAAACGAAACTGTCATTTGTTCAGTGTAAGAACCTGAGTGTCTACTATGTGCCACATAATGTACGTGAAGAAGCTGAGCCCAGAACCTTCCTAACAGACTCAAAAGTCCCTATTTTTTTTTTCCTTCCTTTTCCTGTCGTACCTGCAGCATGTGCAAGATCCCAGGCCAGGGATGGAATTGGAGCCGTAGCTGTGACCTATGCCACAGCTGCAACAATGCTGGATCACACTGGATCCCTAAGCCACTGTGTTGGGCCAGGGATCAAACGGGCACCTCCACAGAGACAAGCTGGATCATTAACCTGCAGTGCCCGAGTGGGGATGCCTCAAAGTCCCTATTTTTGTTATATTAAAATAGACTAAAACAAGATGGTGCCCTCAAGGAGCCTGTAGTCAACTCAGGGAGGGTCAAGGATGGTCTAGGAGACTAGACCCGAGATTCCTAAAAGGTTAAAAGTAGGAAACTGTAGTATGTTTCTTTTCTCACTTCTCTTACCGGTAAAGCTCTTCCTTGTCACGCTTATAGAAACGCAGAAAGAGCAGGTGGATGGGCAGCCCCACAAGCCGCCAGCGGGCTTGCAGGGTCCAATTCTCAGGGTGGCGGGTGAGCTGTAGAACTTCCAACCGAAGTTGTGCAAAATAGTTCCAGGCCAGGAAGCGGCAGAGGGTCAGTGACAGAATGTACCATGTCCGGCCCCTGGAAGAAAGGGATGGGAAAGAAATCTCATGATAGCAGAATCTGAAAACCAAACTGGTCTGACAGAGGAATGAGGGACAGCTGTGAGAAGCAGGCTGGGACCTTCTCTAATGGATGGAAATGGCAATGGGGACTTTTCCTCCCCAAGGCCCTCCCCGTTCACGGATTCTCACTTGGTACGCATGTTCAGGATCTCATTGATGAATTCCACATCTGAAGAGTAGAGAGTGTAGTCGTGGGAGTGAAGGAAGAGATTGGGAAGCTAGGTGAAAGAAGAGGGCATCAGAACAGCAAGAAAGATAATACAATCCTGTTTCTCAGTTTTCCACATTTAGTGGTTCCTAAATATTCCTGAGTGAAAGGCCATCTCATACCATGTTTAACTTCCTTAATCCAAACAGGGGCATCTTTCCTTGGGAACTGTTTTTTTGTTTAGGGCCACACCTGTAGTATACATAGGTTCCCAGTCTAGGGGCTGAATTAGCCGCTAGACTACCCACGGCCACAGCCACTTGGGATCCGAGCCACGTCTGCACCTGCATCACCACTCATAGCAATGCTGGATCCTTAACCCACGGAGCAGGACCAGAGATCAAACCTGCCGTCATGAATCAAACCTCACAGACACTAGTCCGATTCATTACCCCTGAGCCACAACAGGAACTCTGGGAAGTGTTTAAAACATATTTCTTTCTTTTTCTTTTTTTTTTTTAATTGTCTTTTTGCTATTTCTTGGGCCGTTCCCGCGGCATATGGAGGTTCCCAGGCTAGGGGTCCAATCGGAGCTGTAGCCACCAGCCTACGCCAGAGCCACAGCAACGCGGGATCCGAGCCGCGTCTGTGATCCTCACCACAGCTCACAGCAACGCTGGATCGTTAACCCACTGAGCAAGGACAGGGACCGAACCCGCAACCTCATGGTTCCTAGTCGGATTCGTTAACCACTGCGCCACGACGGGAACTTCTAAAACATATTTCTATGCCTGCCTCATGGTTCCAAGAAAGAATTCAGTTGACCAACTCCCTGTTTTTAAGAATACCTATATCCCCTCCCATTTTGGATAAAGACAACTTTTTTTGTTAATGGCTACACCTGCAGCATATGGACGTTTCCAGGCCAGGGACTGAATCCAGGCGGCAGCTGCGGCATCACCAGTACCTTTAACCCACTGCACTGGCCAGGCTTAAACCCACACCTCCACAGTGACCCCAAGCCACTATAGTTGGATTCTTAACCCACTGCACCACAGCAAGAACTCCTAAAGACTGCTTTTGACCCAACTTACCTCTTGTCTCAGTCTCTCATACATGATAGCCAGGTGCTCCTCCATACTTGGATCTCCTGAAGGAGTGGCAGGGGAAGGGTGGGCGGTCCCAGGGGCTTGGAAAGGTATCAGAGCCCCAGGACAGGGGAAGGGAGGTCCCTCAAATAGGCTCCTAAGCCCATCCAGGCAGCCGCTATGTAACTCGGGTCCTGGTCCCTCCTCCACCTGTCCTGGGGGGAGAACCACCCATGGTGAGGTGAGGGCTTGGACCTGAGGGAGGGGTAGTGAGGGAGCTCGGGGAAGAGGCTGGGTGGGAGGGCGTGGCGGTGGGGGAGACCAGAGAAGAGGCAAAGATGGAGAAATGGTTGTGGTGGAGTGGGGCCAAAGGGGTGGGAATGGTAGAGCCCTTGGAGAAAGCTGGTCCTAGGGAGGAGAAAAAAAGGGAGAAAGATAAAAATGCAGTTACATAATGCCCCTCCATCCAAACTGCCCGTTAACACGCTTCCGATCCCACTTGCTCTTCCTGACACGAGATGGAATTACTAGAGGAAAAATTCATCTCCATCTCTACTTAAGAGGAAACACTTTCTTGTGACAAAAGTACAAATGCCTCTCCCAAACATTAGCAATTAACTTTAGATTTAAGATTTCAACATTATTTGGGGGCAAGTTTGCCTCTCTCAAATGTGCAAGAATCCACATTTGAAGAATGACCAAATGAATGAATTAACAGGTCTCATAGATAAAATGATGTGGCCTGTAACACAGCTCCACGAGTGTGAGGCAGATGTATAGAGAAAAGAACATCCAACTGGAACTAGGAGACTTGAGTTCCAATTCTGTATGCAACCTTCAGGCACTCTCATTCCCTAAGCCTGAGTTTCCATTAAATGTCCTATAAACGAGAACTGTGAAGCCACAGAGTTATTATGAGGACTATATGAGATAATAAATATAAATAAAACTGCCTCCTGTAAAGCAATATATAAATGTAAGCTCATCATCTGGGCTCCTCTAATGACACGGAAAAGCCCAGGAGACTGTTAAAGGCTGGATGGACCTGGTTTACTGACGGTGAAACATCAATAAGGGGGAGGTTACCCCAAATCAGGCCTAAGCTCCCAAGAAAACCTCTAGGGGTCTCATTATCTAGGGGGGGACGGGCGGGCCGCGCAGGTACCTCCGTCCCCGACCGTGTCCCGGTGGCGCCGTCTCCGCCGGGGGCGTGGCCATCTTGCCCGCCCAGGCGCAGGGGCCTGAACCGGGTCCACCTGGGCCGGCCTTCCCGCCGGGACCGCTATCCGGGTGCAAGATGCGCGGGCTGCACAGCGCGGCCCGCAGGTCCGTCTGGTCGGCTCCTGGGCGGCAACGCGAACCTCTCCGCCCCCTGCCCTTCAAATCACCTCCAGACACAGGTAACCGCAGAGACGCGGGCGAAATGCGGACGAGCCCCGCCGCCCCAGCTTCAACCCCGCCTGCCTCCGCAGACCCGGGAAAACGCGCAGCCCATTGCGCATCAGGGCTGGCGACGCCAACCTCGCGTCCCCGCGACCCCTCGCCCCTCCACGCGCCGCTGGGCACAGGTGGGAAGGAATAGTGGGACGTCACCGCGCCTGCGCAGAACGGGACGCGCGCTCCGCCCCGGCTCTGAGGAGGGTCTCTCCCCGCCCCCTCCTCTCCCCTCCCCTCCCGCTTCCTCTCTGCTCTCACCTGGGGACGAGCCTGATAGGCACGGAGGCAGGAGCCGAGACGCCGGGCCGCCCCCCGGCTGGGCTGGTACATGATCTTCCGGGAGTGGAGAGAGCGCCTCTGGTGTCCGGTCTCCGGCCTCCTCACAGGGGTGAGCGCGCCCCGGAGCCGGCTTCTTGAAGGGGAAAGGAGGGGGGGTGAGGGACTGAGGGGAGGGAAACCGAGATGTTGCGCGCTTGCGCACTGCGGCGGGTTCCAGGGAGGCGGTGAGGCGCTGATCTGCAGTAAGTGCGCCTGCGCTAGCCGGATCGGAGGCTGCCTCAAGAGCGCTTGCGCAGTGGATTAGCGGCCATGAGCAAGGCTCTCACCTGCGGCGCTTGCGCAAAAGTCGGAGATGATGGGGCTGAGCAGGGTGTGCCACGAATGAGGGGTGGGTTTGAAATAATGACAGTCGCATTTTTCATTAACTCTTGTGATAAAAATAAATACTTTATTTCTGTGGTTAAAAATAAGATACAAATGACTTGGCACTGATAAGAATGCCTGTCCAATGAATGAAAGGATGGATATATCCACTGTGAGGGTAAGCTTTGGCTACGTCCTGTGTGTGAGAGAGAAATAATACTGACTTTAAAGGTGTGAGAGGGAGCTGTGGTCACCAAGGCCTGGTACTGCGACTTTCCTGCAAGTTTCGAATGAACCTGGCGTTGAACATGTCCCCACCCATTGTCCAGGACCGGGCTGGTGGAGCCTGGGCCTGTGGAGGAACTGTGTGCAAGGGTTCTTCCCCAGACCCATCCTGTGACAAGACCTGCTCCTCACTGGCAGACCTAGTAGGCGGGGAGGGAGATAGAGAGTGGGTTACCGGGGTACACAGTGAGAATTAATATCACAGCTTCTTCAAAGTCTGTCGGTCTAGTGTAAAGGACATGTGATGGGGTATGAGGCTGGAACCATTAGTGCTATGTCCCAACTTGAAACCCCTCAGAGAACGCCAAAGGGAAGCAGTGAAGTTGAACCTAGGGGGAAAGAGGCTTGTAGGATGTTAGGTCAAAGGCTTTGTGGGAGGAACTGATACTCAATTCAGAGTGAGATTTAGGAGGAAGCAGCCGAGAGTGATGTTGGGAAAGAAGTCTGAGGCGGTGGGAGGCTGGTAGGGGAGGGGCTCAGACCTCACCTATTCTCTGTTTCCTGCTCCCCCTGCTTCAGTTCTTGGCTGCCTGTGGAAATACCAGGCATGTGTATGGGAAGTCTGGAGGAGGTTGTGAATATGGCCTTGATTTGAGGGTAAGAAGATGAGTAACTTACCTGTATTGGGGGGTGAGGAATTCACCTGCCCATGGCGGCTATAACAGCAGCTTTGGGCTACCAGCCCTGGGGGAGTCCCCCTGTAGAAGAAATGTGAGATGATGGGGAAGAGGGCCACAGGATGAAATATGGGTGGGTACGGAGGAATTAAGAGGAGAAGAATAAAAGCAACAGCATAGGAATAGAGGGAGGGGTGGTCATCATTCCTATGGGGCTTTAATCTAAGTTGTGTCCCAAAGAAGGGAAGGGAGCTCACTTTATACCCCAAGATTTCCTGGAGCAGTCCTGATTTGCTGCTTTTTTATTTCTGATTGAGGTAATGTGTTAAAAGTAAGGCTAAATGTGATCTAAATCATATCATAAAAACAGATACAAATATAGGCAAAAAAAATTTTGTTGGACCAGGTGCCCTGATGTTTGGTTTGGAAAACATGGTTACCTTAATTATCAGATACCTCAGCCGGAGGGAAACAGGGAGTGACAAGGATGAATTTAGGAGGACAAGGATTATCTTGAGAAAGAGATCCAAGGGTTTAGTGAGAGAGAGGCCAGGAAATCAGAGTGGGAACAGGAATCCAGGAAACAATTAGGGGACTGTTGTCAGGAGGCAATTAGTGGATTCCAGAGGCATTGGTAAATCTTAACATCTCAGCAAGGGCTAGCCTTGGGTAAAGGGTAGGAGTTATCAGGGAGAGCTAGAGGTTTCTGCAGAGGATGGAGCAGTAGATGTAGATGCCTGCAACAGTGGGATCCAGTGACTACAGTAGAAGAGACAGAATCTGCAGAAGATCCAGCAATGAAGACACCAGATCCTGCAAAAGGGACTCTGAGACTCCTTGCTGGAAGATCTGCAGATCTGAGAGGTGAGGAAGAGAGAGGGACAGAGGTCCTGAGATCCCAGGAAAATAAGGGGTGGAAAATAAGGGGTGACGTACAAATGAGGCTGAGACCTTAAAGGTTTGGGGTTTTTTTTTTTTTTGAAGTTTTTTTCATTGAAAATGTCCATTTAAAAAACACAAAAGAATTCACACTTTATTCAGACAACACTGAGAGGAAGAAGAAAAAGGAGGGGTGAGTCAGAAGAGAGGGAGATCCTGCTCCCAAGGATTTGGGGGAACACAGCAGGGGTACCTGATCTAGCACACATTCAGAGGGTCGGGAGAGGGAAGGGTGTTGTCCACTCTGGGTGTGGAGCAGGGAGGAAGGCTCTTGCTATGGAGGAAGGAAGGAAGGCTAGGGGAAGAGCTCCCCCGCCTCATCTCAAGACAATCTCACGAGACAGGAATCTATCGGCATCTAGCTTCCGGGGAGGGATGGCTGCAAGAGGGTGTTCCAGAAGCTAATAGAGCCTGGAGACTCAGGCTTAGCTTCTGGAACTCGGCCAAGAGTGACCCTGGGGTGCTGGCTGGGATTGACGCCAAGAAGCAAACTCCCTTACAGAACCTGGATCTGGGGGAAGTGGTGGTGTCTGTTAAAAGTGTGGCGAGTCTTTAGAGGCCCAAAGCAGACATAAGCTTGGGGGTCCCCTGACACATACACAGAACATGTGGAAATTAAGTGTTTGGCAATGTTGAGTGATCCCTCTGGGGAGTTGGTAGGTCCCTGTCCTACCTGACTGGACTGCTCTCAAGCAGGGCTCATTCACTGGCGGCTGTCAGCAGGTGGAGATGGTGGCTGTGGTCGGTAGCACAAAGCAGTATTAGAGCTACCAGCAGACAGTGTAGAGAGACTATGGGACTTATTCCATGGACAAGACTCTAAATTTAAAAGGTTTCCCTGGCAGAGGAGGCCCTTGGACCTTCCATGGTGTTCTAGAATCTGACAGCAAGCAAGAGTGTGCTTCTCTGGGTAGTTAGTAGAGCCGCCCAATGAAGAGGCTGGCGGCAGGTCAGGCTGTGTGTGGGAGAGTGTAGAGAGCCCAGGTCAGGAGAGGAGGGGTGCTTTCTGTGAAAAGCTAGAAGGTATCAGGCCAGCTGGGACCCTGACAACCCAGTTGTCCAAGACAGGGAAGGGGGAATGCCATGGGCTCTGTCAGGTTCCCCTAGGTCCTGGGGGCTGTGATGGGAGATCAGGTTGGGGGTTCTCAGGAAGAGGGGTCTCTGCCAGGTCTCTCGGGGTGGGGAGGGGGTAAGGGTTGGGGTGGGATGAGCTGTCTGTCAGTATCGACTCTCATCAGAGCGGGGAAGGGAGCTGTGGAAGGATGTTATGGACAGGAGGAAGGGAGAGGGAAAATGGGGGAGAGAGAAAAACAGAAAGAGCAGTCAGAGGTGAAGAGAAAGCCGGGGAGAGAAATAAAGGAGAGGCCCACTCTCTGCTTGCCAGGATGGGATCCTGCCCACGAGGCACTGGCCCGGGGCCAGTGGCTCCCCACACTGTCAGAGATACTGTCCCTCCCCAGCAAGGGTTAAACCACGATTTCCCCATTTGAGAGGCTCAGTCCCTGCCTCCACAGGATCTGTGTCCTTCCTACCCCTCCTCCCAGCTCCCACTGCAGCTAGGGTCCTAGACTCCACAGAGTCCTGTCCTGCCTGCCCCTTCACTGTAATTTGCTTCCAGACCACTCCCACAAATATTTTTCCAATATATGCTTCTCGAGAGGTTTCAGGATGCTCCAGTCCTCCTGTCCTACTGCTTCCTGTCTCTGGTGGATTTACACGACCCTCTGCCATTTCTAACACCTTCTCTCACGGTCAAGGTTCCCTGACCCCCAGTTCCTGTTACCTGGTGCGGCGGCGCTGGGCTGGGCTGCCCCCCGGGTCAGTAGCGAGCAGAAGGCGGGCGGTGGGGTGGGGGGGGCAGAGGCGCAGGGAACGCAGCAGCTCCTGCTCTGGCACAAAGGGGCGGAGGGGACCCCGTTCTGGCGAGTTTCCCAGGCTGCTGGAGCGGGGCGGTGGGTGGGCTGGAGGTGTCGCACGGCGAGGGGCCCTGTTTAGGGGCCAAGGCGGCTCCACAGCCACCTTCAGAACTGGGGAGAGGGAGAAAGAAGAAAAAGGGAAGAGTCATGACAGCACAGATGAGGGTAGGAAAAAAAGAAGTCAGAGCCCTTAGAGGAGACGACTGCTTCCCGGGGCTGAGGCCCCCCAGGCCCAGACCCCCTTCCCAGGCTTACATTCTCGGTCACTAGAGGAGTATGGCTTTATGTCTCCCTCTGCTCTCTTGGGCGGCAGTTTCCGTGCTGGAGCTGGCAGTGGAGAGGACACAGGCAGGGTAAGCATCAGGAAGCAGGCTTTGCCCCCAGCTACTGCCCCCACGACCCCAAACCTCTGATCCCTGACACCACAGTTCCTCCTGGGAAAGGAGAGTTGAGCTCCAGCACAGAAGCCGCTCTGTGGCAATGCTGTCACACCCAAAGGGAATTTGGGGGAAGGCTGGGGCACTTTGGAGGAGAGCCAGAAGGAGCAGGCCGAGTGCAGAGTGAGGGGGAAAGATCCAGGGAAGACTCTGGGGCCCGGGAGGTGCAGGAGAAGGGCGGCCAAGGGAGGCGAGCTCTTACTGTCAAGTGGGTGCTGTCAGGCCCCCCTGGGATTCTGGGGCAGTGGAATGGTCCCAGCCGGGCCAACGAGGACCCCCGTGTCCCTCTAGATGAGATGGACAAAGCCCTTGGTTAATCAGGAATTGCTTTGGAGAGGTCAGGGAAGTTGGGGTGGGGCAGAACTGCTCCTTGAGGTGTCAAGATGGGAAGAGATTTAAGTTTTATTAAGGGGCAGAAAGGACGAGGAAAAAAACACAGACATCTGGAAATGGGAGGCTAGTGGATGGTCCAGGCTCAGCCTCCCTCCTCCTCGCTTCTCTGCCTGCCCCTCCCTTTCCCTCTCAAGAGGTTCTTTGTCCATCATGTGTGGCAAATGAGAGACTGTCCGGAGGATCCCCTTCAGCTTTGGGGTGTCCTCTCCTGTGGACCTGCTCCTCACCGTCCTTGCTGGCCCCCTCTCCCAGCCTCTGGTCAGCAGGAGTGAGGCGGGGGAAGCCTTGGAAATCAAAGCCAGTCACGGCTAGTTCCCGCCTCCCGGCGCCTGACACTGGTAGATGCTACTCACTGTAGTAGACTGTTCTCTGGGTGGTGGTTATGGAGGAGGAGGTGCAAGCTGGCCACAAAGCCAGTACCGTTCAGGAAGGGGGCCCTCCTGGGCAAGCATGCCAGGCACAGCCAGCAGAAGGCAGTGCCCCGCCACCTCGAGGAGGAGGAGGGCGAGGGGCTTGGCCTGGCAGCCGGCACCTGCGTGTGTGAGGACGGAATGGAGACCTGAGCTGCATTTCAGCCCCTCCTAGGTTTGGCTTCTCCAAATCAACTTCATTATTTCGTTGGCAATGTTATAAATTCTGAGTGTTATCTTCTAAAACTAGCATTTAAACTGTGGCCCATTCACGTCACTGCTCTATGACTGGAAATGGAAGGGCTGGCTGCCCTTGCCTATCCCTCACTGGCTCTCAGAGGGGTTTATAAAGGAACATGACTCAGGCCTGTTTTGATGGGCCTGAAGCAGAAAGACGCTCCATCAATGTCAACTGTCAAAAGAGCCTCCCAATGAGCTTGCTTAGTTAAAAGTCTTGCCAACTAGGCACTGAGCTCCCACGAGGGCAAAGGAAATGGCTGATGTCTGCTGGAGACGTGGGTTGCTTTAGTTTTCTGCCAAGCTGCCCACAGGTTGCACTGTGCTCCCCGGGGCTCCAGTGACTGGCCATCCCAGCACTACAGGTCCACCCATTCAGTGCAGCTTTACCCGCGGGCACAGGGTCGACCGCAGCAGCACGAGAGCGCCGAGTTGCCCTCAGAGAGGTAGCAGGGGGCCCTGTGAGGAAGGAAGCGGTGGTGCCCGAGTGAGGGGGCCGGTGGGACCAAGAATCCACCTCTTTCCTTCCCCTCTCCCCAACTGCTTGACCAACACACACAAGGTGAGAACACTTACGGTGCTGATGGGCAAAGAAGCCTTCAAAGATCACAAAGTTGTTCACCTGTAAGACGAAACAAGCGAAATACAGTTGTCCATTCAGCCACTCAGCACATACTTGGGTAAAGAACCCTGTGCTGGAAAAACTACAGTGGGAGGAACAAAAGCCAGTCCTTCTGTCCTTGTTGACAGACTCAGTCAAAAACTCAGCCCCAGACAAGCTGATCCTAAAGTTGAATTGCAAAGGACCTCCAATTGCCAGAATAATCTTAAAAAGGAATAACAAAGTTGGGGAAGAGTCACAGTTCTGATTTCAAAACTTACTACAAAGCTATAGTAATCAAAACTATGGTAGGAGGGTTCTCTTTTGACTCAGCGAGTTAAGGATCCAGTGTGCTCACTGGATCGGCTGGGGTTGCTGCTGTGGCACACTGGATCGGCTGGGGTTGCTGCTGTGGCACACGTTTGGCCTGGGAACCTCTACATGCTGCAGGCGAGGCCAAGAAAAGAAAACAACTGTGCTAGAGGTACAGGAGGACATAAACCAATGGGGTGAATAGAGTCCAGATATAAACCCATGTGTCTGGAGTTCCTATTGTGGTGCAGCAGAAACGAATCCAACTGGTATCCATGAGGATGCAGGTTCAATCCCTGGCCTCGCTCCAGTGTAGGTCTCAGACACAGCTTGGATACCGAATTGCTGTGGCTGTGGCTGTGGCGTAGGCTGGCAGCTATAGCTCCAATTCGACCCCTAGCCTGGGAACTTCCATATCCTGCGAGTGTGGCCCTAAAAAGCAAAAACAAACAAACAGAACAAACCAAACCCATGTGTCTATGGTCAACTGATTTTCAACAAGTCCATTCTACAAGTATAGTCTCTTCAACAAGTGGTACTTGGACAACTGAGTATCTACATGCAAGATAATGAATTTGGACCTCTACCTCACAGCATGGACCAAAAAATGACTAAAAATGGATCAAAGACCTAAAGAGCTAAGAGCTAGCACTGTGAAACAGAAGGAAATATGGGAAATTTTTGATAACTTTGGGCATGGTTTCCTAAATATGATACCAAAAGCACAAGCAACAAAAGGAAAAAATAAACTGGACTCCATCAAAAGTAAAAACTTTTGCATGTCAAAAGACACCATCAAGAAAATAAAAAGAAAACTCACAAAATAGGATATATGATTTGCAAATCATACATCTGATAAGAGCATTGTAGCTAGAACAAAAAGAACTCTTCCAGCTTAAGAACAAACAGACAAGGGAGTTCCTGTCGTGGCTCAGTGGTTAACAAATCCGACTAGGAACTATGAGGTTGCAGGTTCGATCCCTGGCCTCACTCAGTGGGTTAAGGATCCAGCGTTGCTGTGGCTCTGGTGGAGGCTGGTGGCAACAGCTCCAATTAGACCCCTAGCTTGGGAACCTCCATAAGCCACGGGTGCAGCCCTAGAAAAGATAGAAAGACAAAAAATAAAATAAAAATGGGCATATGACTTGAATAAATATTTCTCCAAAGAAGATATACAAATGGCCAACAAGCACTTGAAAAGATATTCAACATCATCAGTCATCAGGGAAATGCAAATCAACACCACAAAGAGGTACAGCTTCACAACCATAATTATGGCTATTATAAAAAGAAAAAAGAAAGTAAATTTTGTGAGGATGTTGATACTGGAGCTCTCGTACGCTGCTGATGGAAATGTAAAATGTTGGCATCGTTGTGGAAAAAATGATGTCCCAGCTCCTCAAAAACTCAAACAGATTACCTGGCAATTCTGTTTTTAGGCATATACCCAAGAGAACTGGAGATATGTGTGCTTGGAGACATGGCTTGCCCAAAGCCAACGAGCTACAAGTGGCAGAACTGGGCCTCAGACCCCAGACTCCTGATCCTAGCAGTGGCACTGCAATCAGGAATACAGTGTAGTCATTAGAGTGGGCTGTGGGTTCAAATTCAAGCTCTTGCATTTAATAGCTGTGTGAACTCAGTCAAGTCACTGATCTATATAAACCCAAAATGAGGTCAATAAAGGACCTACCTCAAAGAAGTGGATGAGGATCAACAGAGATGATGCGTGTAGAGAGCACACAGAGCTCATGAAACATCAGTCATTATTTACACTCTATACTGCCCTGCTCTTACTGGGTAATGCGTTTGATGCCAGATACTGTGTACCTTCCGTTGCTCTCTGTCGCCTCCTGATGGAAAAATGATGTCCTACTCTGGGAGGACATTCTAAGGAGATCCCCGTCTGTCTCCTGCCTTGACCCTGCTGTAACCCACCCACCCTCATCCCCCCCCAGCAAGCATATGCCCAGCACGCCAGCAACACAAAACTGCTTGCAGTGCCCTGAAAGGGAGATGAATACCTGACTTGGCTCACGCTGGTTCTCACTTCAGCCTGCCCAGTTCTGTCCCCTTGACACTCACCTTTCAAGATTAAGTCAAGCCTTTCTTTACCCACCTAGCACTCACACCATCTCCTTACGCCTCTTCTGTAAGCACATCAAATCTCATTACAATGGATTAACTGTCTGAGCTCCTATCAAAAGCTCACTTGTCAAGCCAGTCCCAAGCCCACTGACACAATGCTTCAGCAATTGCCCCCACTTTCTCAGACATTATCGAATTCTCTCTCTACTGAGTTGTTCTTATGCTGTTTATTTTCATGCAACTGAAAAGAATCAACTTGTTCTTGATCCACCTCCATCCCTAGCTCTTGCTCTATTTCCCTATTTGCCTTAAAGCAGCATTTAAAAGAGGGTTTTAGGCATTCCCATTGTGGTGCAGAGGAAACAAATCCAACTAGTATCCATGAGGACGTGGGTTCAATCCCTTGCCTCGCTCAGTGGATCCCATATTGCTGTGGCTGTGGTGTAGGCTGGCAGCTGCAGTCTGATTCAACCCCTAGCCTGGGAACTTCCATATGCTGCGAGTGTGGCTCTAAAAAGCAAAAGTAAATAAATAAATAAATAAATAAAAGTGGGTCTTATTCTTGCTGTCTCCAGTTCTCAATCTCCTAAACCCACTCCATCCAGGCTTCCACCACCCACCAGTGTGCTGAAACCCCTCTCATCAGGATCAACAGGGGTCTCAGACAGCTAAATCCAATGGTCACTTCTCAGACCTCTTCTTACCTCACTGATCAGCAGCATCTGACTCTGTAAATCATTCCTTCCTCCTGGAAACACTTTCTTCACTGGCCTTGCAGTCACTCCTTGGTCACATTTGCTGATTCTCCCCCATTTTTTTTTTTTTTTTTTTTTTTTTGGGCTGTGCCTGCAGCATGTGGAAGTTACTGAGCCAGGATCGAACCCATACCACAGTAGGGACCTGAAAATTCTGGAAATTTCCCTGCGCCACAAGGGAAATCCCAGGCCAACAACTTTGAGGCCACTCTTAACTCTATCTCTTTCTCTACAAACAATCTTATCAATAAAACTTATTTGCTTTAACTTCAAAATACCTAAAATCTGACCACTCCTTACCATCTCTACTGCTACCATCTTGGTCTGATCCATCACTGTTTTTCATCAGGACTGTTGCTACCTTGCTTGTTCCCTCACTATTCTACTGCCTAAAATTAACAGGCAAAGTGGTCTGGTTAAAGTCATGTAGTATTATCCCTCTGCTCAAACCCCTATGATGGCTCTCCTTTCTTCATTTGTAAAATCCAAAGTCTTTGCAATAGCCTAGCAGGCCCTACATGTCTTTCCTCCCCCATCACTGCTCTGATCTCACCTACCACACACCCCCTCACTCACACTGCTATAGCAACAGGAGCCAACTTTAAGGGCACACTCCCACCTCCTGGCCTTTGCACTAGCTATTCCCTCTGCCTGGGATGCCTGCTCTCCATACAGTACATGGCTCTTATTCTCACCTCTTTAAGTCACTGCTCAAGTGACACTTTCTCAGTGAGGCCCTTCCTGTTTGTCCCTTTTTTTTGGCTGCATCCACAGCATGTGGATCAAACCATGCCACAGCAGTGATACCAGACCCTTAACCACTCAGCCATCAGGGAACTCCCTGCTTGTCCCATTTAGACCTGCAATTCCCCACACTCCCATCCTCACCATGGCACTCCCAAGCCCTCTTACTTGCTCTCATTTTCCTAGAGCACTTGTCATCGACTATATTTTATTTATTATGTTTGTCTCTTCAACTAGAACATAAGCTCCATCAGAAAAGACAGACACGTTCATCTATTTTAAGTATTCCTAGTGCCCAGGACAGAGCCGGGTGCTCTATAAATACATATGGAATGAATGGACAGCATTAGTAACATTATGTTACATCTACTTATAAACAAACCACCTTCCTCCAAATAGATCAAATCTCCCTGAGGACAGGGAATGTATATTATTATGGTCCTTAATAAATGCTGATTGACTAAGTAATGGCCTGCGTGAAAACATGGAGATAAAAGTGAGCCAGCTGTGTTTGGGGGACAAAAATGTTCTTAGGTATACAAAACAGCCCATGATGAAAAATCAAAATAGATGAGAGGGAGATCACTGTAGGATGAGAGATGGTTCCCCCTCTCCCCCCCAACAAACAAAGAACTTAGTTATATAAAATCAATCCTATATAATGGGGAATAAGGAGTACTTGGAAGGTGCCACCACTACCCCCGCAAATAAAGAAATTCAAGGGGGGTGCTCAGTGGGGATCTACTCTCTGAAACCTCTAACCTGTGGGACTGTGGTCTCCAGGTTGTAGTGTTTGTTCAGGAATTTCAGCAGCTTCTGTGAGGGTCGATCAATAGCCAGCTGGTGTGGTTCAACTCGCTCCTTCTGCAGGGAACAGGAGACTCAGGGTAAGAGGAGGCATGGGGAAAAACATGCCAACAGGAACCCAGTCGCCTGGGAAGGGAATCGGAGGATATGGGAGCATGGGGTGGGGAGGCTGGGAGACAGGGCCTCTGTGAGGACTCAGAACAAGGGGCCTTTGATCTCCACTTTTGGATGAACTGCTGAAGAGATGAACAATACCTGCAACATATGCTGGAAGAGTTCTCGTCCATGGCCGTGGCGTTGAAGTGACTCATGGATGTAAAAGTCCAAGATGCAAAGTGGTTCTACCTCATTGTGAGCCTCACGATCATCCTAAGGGGCAAAAGAACAACAAATATATTTTAGGACCCAGACATCATTGTCACCTTCCATACTCTAGCACATTTTTTCTCAGGGGCCAAGGCCTATGAACTCTTAGTTTCCAATAACACTCACCAGTACAAAGAGTTTTTTATAGCCAACTTTAAGGAAGCCAACAATGGCTCCTTTTCCAGCCCTGTAGGATGGGGAAAACAATGAACAATAATGAGCAACTATTTGGAAAAGGGAGAGACAAAAAAGATGGGAGGGGCTGGGGAAGAGAGGAATTAAGTGCAGAACAGAAGAGCATTTGGCACTCACGGTCGAGCTGAAGTATCTTTGAGTATATACATAACGTGGCGGTTACTCTGCATCCTTGACGAACTGGTGATGGGAGCAGGAAGATGCTGGGCCTGCCAGGAATTTGAAGACAGACTTTCTACAAGTCCCTTCCGAAGGACCCAGGCCTCCCTTACCCGGAGAGGCCTCCCTTTATTCCATGTAGACACCCCAGTACCTTAGCAGAAGCCTTGCCCAGTTCATCTATAATGGTCATAATTTGCTGCTGCAGATCAACACTACAGAGAGAAAGGAGACAGAGTCAGATACTCACTGAGTTAGAGGGTCCTGGGCAATTCACTCCCTGGGAACATGGGCCATAACCCCAAACCCAGGTCAGTAGTTCAGGCTCTCTGCCTTTACCTTGGAGTCTTCCACTCTGATTTCCCACCCCGCTCTTCTGGAACCCGAACTTTTGCCACACCTCCTTTCAGTGCAGTACATGCCCTCCTCCCTTGAGGTTATTGTGGAGAAGCAGGAAGGGCACGTCAACCACATCCCTTGGTTGGGACCATACATTGGGCCCAGGGGTGAAAGGTCATAGATTCAAGCCCCGATCGGCCCCACTAATTCTAGGGTCAAAGGTCACCAAAAAGGCAAGCCAGGACTTCAAAGGGAGCGGTCGATAAGAAGGGGGCGTGGTGCCTGGACCAGGTTTTGAGAGGAACCGGGAGAGAAGGGCCATGGGGCGGGTTTGAGATGTCACCGGGCCGGCGTTGTGGTTCCGGGTCGACGGGCCGGGGGCCGCAGGTGCTGGTCCAGCACCGTGATCCGCTCCGGGAACAGCGCGTCCACATCGAAAGGGAACTCCATGGCCCATTGTGCGCGGCCGGACCCGCCCCGCGCAACGTCACTTCCGCCCCTCCCTCGGCGCCCCGCCCCCCGCAATCTTTATTTCCCCTGCAGCGCCCGGCGGGTCCTGGGGGGCGCCCCGCCCCCACTCCCCTCCCTCTGCGTCCTGGCAGCCGGCCTGGGAGACCCCGTTCTTCTTGCCAGACTGTCTCTTGGCAATGCCTTTTACTCCATTCCTGCCTCCCACGGCAGTGGGCGCCATAGCAACGCATCTTTCTTAGACTTAGCGTCTCATTCTCCCACCCTTGAGTCCCTCAGTGAACAGCTGGGTATGGTGCAGACACTGTGTATCAGTCACAGAGGCCACAAGTGATGACTGAATGTCACAAATGCTCATCCCAGGTGGTTTCTGGTCCCAAGAATCCACTGGCCGAGCTGGTTCAAGCCATTGCCCCCTCCCAGCCCCCGCTAGAGAGTCCATCTGAAATTCAGCCCAGAGACAGGATACAGCTTTATTTTGTAAAAGCCCAGTTGGCACAGGTTTGAAACAGTAACAGAATGCTTAGCACATCTATTTACAATATGTAAAGGCTGGGTTTTCTCATACACATCTGCAGTGCCCTCCCCCAGCCTCAGACGTATTTATCCCTTTCACCAAAAGCCGCTTCCTTTCTTTGGCCCTGGGCCTGCCACTGCCACAAGAGACACAGCTCCTCAGGGTGAAATATTGTATAAGGGACACCCTGTCTCCCTCCCCGGTCTCCAGCTCCTACAGAGCACTTTGCGGGGCCCCAGGCTCAGTGGAGGAGGCTTCAGCTGGGGCTGTAAGGGGCACCTCGGGCATTAACTCAGGTGGAGGGCCACTTTCTTCTCGAAGACGGCCCTGATAGAGCCGGCGAAGGCGGGACAGCTCTCTCTCTGGTGGCTGTTTCCAGCTGTACCATGGGTACCAGGGGTCACCTGAAACCAGAGTGGGGGCTGGCGGAGTAGAACTCACAGCTCCATGAGTGGTACTGAAGTCAAGGTCCCGGGGTTCAACCTGGGGAATGTGGTACCTGAGAAGACCTGGGGGATTAAAAAATAGAGAGAGAAACCCCGGGAAGGGTGATTAAGACAGATAATAAGGAAAATGACCTGAAAGGGAGGGAGGGATCAATCAGAACCACTGGGTTCATGCATGCATGCAGTACACTGGGGAAAGGCGACTGGCCGGGGGGCAAGTGTGGGCTGACGTGCTGCCTGGGCTCTTATCTGTCATGCTGTGCAGCCCTACACCGGGGCAATGAAGCTGCATCTGCCGTACTAGAGGGTATTTTTCTTAGTTTATGCAAAAGTGTCATGAAGCCCAGGTCAGAAATTAACACAAAGCTCATCCTATGATCTAGCCATGGCATTGGGACCAACAACTATAAAATAAAAAGGCAGAGAAAGAGGAGGAACAAGGGGACAGGGCAATGACAAGAGACTCCGGAGAGGAAACAAAGAACAGTGGAGTGATAAAAGAAGAGATTCTTGAGAAGAACATGTTAGGTGCTACCCATATAGGAGGGAGCATTTACATCCACCTTCCAGCCCTAAGTCACCCTCCTCATGCTTACTGAAACTGCCCTGTGCCCCTTCTCACACTCACCATGATCCCTGGCTTTCTGGATGGCCTGGGTCAACTTCTTGTGTTGCTTCATACAGACCCCTGTGGAAAGAAAAAAGATAACTTGGAGCTCATTTTATAAGTCACAATAATTAGGAGTTCCCTGTCATGGCTCAGTTGTTAATGAACCCAAGTATCCATGAGGACAAAGGTTTGATACCTGGCCTTGCCCAGTGGGTTAGGGATCCCGCCTTGCCATGAGCTGTGGTGTAGGTCGAAGACGTGGCTCAGATCCCACACTGTCGTGGCTGTGGTGCAGGCCAGCAGCTATGGCTCCAATTCGACCCCTTGCCTGGGAACCTCCATATACCATGGGTACAGACCCAAAGAAACAACAACAACAACAACAAAAAAGTCACAGTAATTAAAGAACAAAACTGCTTTTATATGATGCTTGAAGGCTAGACTTGGAAGACCTGGCTCTACTAATGACCCCACTCCCCTGCCCCCTCCATGAGTCTGTTTCCCCTTCTGCTCAATGGGAAGAACCTTTTCTCTGAGAACCAGGATGAAGACTTTAGGAGGGTCAAGCCACCTATAAAGAAGCCATTTGATGGTAAAGGCTTCAATACAGGGAACAGAACACAATCCAAAAGGCAAATGTGCTTAGTTAAATGGCTGAGTTGACAATACAAAGAGAAAGATTCAATGAAGGAAGAAAGGATTTCAGGTCTGGGGAAGGTGATCTGAGAAAGTAGCAAAATAGTTCCTTCAGCTTTTTACGGCTTGACTATAAAACTCTTAAAACTCGGGAGTTTCTAGCATGGCTCAATTGTTAACGAATCCGACTAGGAACCATGAGGTTGTGGGTTCCATCCCTGGCCTTGCTCAGTGGGTTAAGGATCTGGCATTTCTGTAAGCTATGGTGTAGGTTGCAGAGGCGGCTCAGACCTGGTATTGCTGTGCCTGTGGCATAGGCTGGCTGCTACAGCTCCGATTAGCCTGGGAACCTCCATATGGCACGGGTGTGGCCCTGGAAAAGACCAAAGACAAAAATAAATAAATAAATAAAATTCTTAAAACTCCTTGACAAACCAACCTCCACTGAGCATGCTACCACCCCACAAAAGGGTTGATTCCAATTATTCTTTGCAAATTTATTTTGCTTTGGAGCAGGTGTTGATAAAATATTTCTGGACAAGGCCATGTATTTTAGGGCATATATTATAGTCTGTCTCAGCTCAACTCTGCCATTGCAGCCTGGGAAGAGTTGCAGACAATATGAAAATAAATGGACATGGAATTTCCTTGTGGCACAGCAGGTTAAGGATCTGATGATATCCTCGCAGGGACTTGGGTTGCTGCTGTGACGTGGGATTGATTCCTGGCCTGAGAACTTCCACATCCTGCAGTGCAGCCAAAAAAAAAGAGAAAGAAAGAAAGAAAGAGGGAGTTCCCGAAGTGGTGCAGCAGAAATGAATCCAACTAGGAACCATGATGTTGCAGGTTTGATCCCTGGCCTTGCTCAGTGGGTTAAGGCTGTGAGCTGTGGTGTAGGTTGCAGACGTGGCTTGGATCTCATGTTGCTGTGGCTGTGGCTGTGGTGTAGGCTGCCAGCTGTAGCTTCAATTAGACCCCCAGCCTGAGAACCTCCATATGCCGCAGGTGTGGCCCTAAGAAGTCAAAAAAGGAAGGAAGGAAAAGAACAGAATAAAACATAGCAGTGAATGAGATTTAGCCTGTAGCTGTACTTAGGCAATAGATATAATCTTGAAATTTTAAGTTTACAATCCCAAATTTGGGAAATCTCATTGAACTGTCAACAGAGCGCATAAAAGTACCTCTGTGATAGTCAATTATGAGAAAGGCTTCTTAAAAGTGAAAAGACTATAAAAAGGAAACAATCACTACCATTCATCTTTGAAGAGCTGCATTTCGATGGTTTGCTTATGTTGATAACTGCCTCTGCCTTTGGCCCACATGTAACTGTTTTAGCATGAGTATCCACAATAGGCTAACATCTCAGAAGGTTCCAGCATACTTCTTATGCCATTAGTAGGAGCCACCAAACAAATACTTGTCGTCTTAATAAATACAAGAACTGCTGTAACGAAGGCTATTCTGGTGGGGACGGGGATGATGGGCTCACCTGTGTACGGGGCATGGAAGATGATACCCGTGTGGGCGCAGACAAACTGCTCCAAGAGCTTCACGTTCTGTAGGGAAAAGTGGTGGAGAAACAAGAGAGGGAAGGGAAGGCAGCAAAACAGACATTTAGAGACTGACAGGGCACAGTCCCTGCACACCCGCCCAGAGGACCTGGACCCTGCTCTGTCTCTCCAGGTGCTGCCCTCCTTCAATGTCCAGTTTTAGCCCCATTCGCTTACTGAACACACTTGCAAACTTCCCCCTTTCCTGGCCTTTCAACCCTTTTATGTGCACATCAGACACTCTGTCACTAAGACTCACATAGAATTCTCTTCTGCAGGGGTTAGGGTCTAACATCGGCCCCTCATGCAACAAATTAGGGACAGTCTTGGCAAATCCATGAAATCACCCATAAAATGTAGTACATGTTATAAGGTGCATTTATAAATGATTAATGTATACAAAAGTATGCCTTGGCGTTCCCTTCGTGGCTCAGCGGTTAATGCACCCAATTAGGATCCATGAGGATGCGAGTGTGATCCCAGGCCTCGCTCAGTGGGCTAAGGATCCAGCTATGAGCTATGGTGTAGGTTGCTCAAATCCCGAGGTGCTGTGGCTGTGGCATAGGCCGGCAGCTATAGCTCCAATTTAATCCCTAGCCTGGGAACTTCCATAGACATGGGTGTGGCCCTAAAAAGCAAGCAAACAAACAAAAACTATGCCTTATGTAATTTATTTATTTACTAAGATTAGTTAAAAAGGTTTAATTACTAGAATGATTCTCAGCCAGCAATTAATCACAGGTGGTGAGATTCCCAAAGAAAAAGCAGGTTTACTTGTGGAGTGGGATAGCAAGCAGAATCATCTGCACTATTCAACCTTTCTCCCTTAGCCAGGCAGCTTACTATAAACTGTATACAGATGGTTATAGTTTGTACACAGCTGAAACTGAGAAGTAGCTCCTGGACTCCTCTACAACCTGCTTCTGAAGGAGCCTGACAGCAGTCAGACACCCCCTTCTGCTGACTGACACACAAATGCCCTCCAACTCCCCTGACGACCTTCTTAATACTTCTAAGCCCTGCAAACTCAGACGAGCACGTTTCCATTATCATAAGGTTTTTGAATCCTTTAAGGAACAGGTCCTGTCCTTCTCACACTGAAGTGTCTTTCTTTTTTTTTTAACATAACTGACTGTACCTTGCTTCATGTACCTGCCCTCCAGCCCCTAGTCTCCAGCATGCCACCGACAAAATAAAGAAAACCTCAGAGAAAGAACTAGTCCAATCTACTTGCTGCTAACTGTGATGTATAAAAATGAAGCCTTGGGTGTAGCCCTCCCATTAGAAACGAGTATTTCTCTTGCTTGCCAATTTAGACTATAAATTTCATAGGCAAGGGATGAAGGTTTCTTTTTTAATAGTGGATGAAGCTTTTTAGTATAACCCATAGCAGAGAGCAAAGGCTAGAAGAAGGAATGTTTCATATTGCCGGAAAGTCAATATAAAATGGACTTTGGGCACTCTGCTATACAGCAGAAACTGACACACTGTAAATCAACTATGCTTAAAACAAAAACAAACAAAAAACAAAAAAAACCCAAAAAACTTTAGTGGCACCAGGACATGAAGAGTGAGGGGTACCTAAGGTAATCTCTCTAGCACTCTAGGTCTTTATTCTGGAGAAAAGACTCTCCTTACCCTAAAGTCGACGTGCAACTTCTGATCCCGGCAGATGGGGCAGGGATTCCCAGCAACTTTATTTCCCCGCTGTAGAGAGAAGAAACTGGCAGGTGAAGATGTTCAAAGCCTTGTCTGAAAAAGTGCAGCTACCACTGCGGCTATAGCCTTCAGCCCCACTCCACATCCCATCCATGTGTCACCTTCAGAAACTCACAATACACATCTTTCGAGTCCGCTGTGGGGGTATTCCACCTTTGTGGTTGCGACGGTAGTCAGCCCAGACAGGGCGAGAACCATAGCGGTTCTGGTATTCTGAAATGAAAGGCCACTTAAGTCATGTCTGGGTGCAGGTGGTGGGGGGCATCTCTGTCCCTTTATTTCAGACCTGACTTGCCCTCCCCTCCCCCATGAAGAAGTACCTTCTGAGTCCAGATATTTCCAGGGTTCATCTTTATAAGGGGAAATGGGAACCTGGGGCAAAGAATCATCCTCAGGGGGAGCTTTGGTGCAAAGAGTCTGGAGGAGAACCTATAGAAGGAGAGTGGAAATGAGACAGTGAGTTCAAGGAGAAACCTGACTGGTTAGCTGCCAACAGTTCAGGGAGAAAAAGAATCTATACCCACTATGTTAATGAAATATATATGAAAGGTAGCGTTGGGTGGGGGGGTTAAGTTGACATCATTAACCACCAGTCTCCCTACTGTAACTGGATCTTCAGAGAAAGAGTCATGTTGGAGGGTAACTAGATAGCTGATGGGGAGGCAAATTTATTTGAGAAAACAACTCAAAAACGTGGCACATATAAGATACTCTGTCCTTTCTGGGACAGACCGAGTCTAGTGGAGAAAAAGGGAGAATGTCTTATCTTCTTGGAGTTAAGATGAATGGCAGGAAGGAAATGCAAAGACAGATGAATCTCCACTCAATCCGATCCTGAATCACTGAGTTGCCCAGCCTTATAAAAAGTTGAAGGTCAACATTCCATAGGACAGAATAAACTTGAGTCCTAACGCTACCTTTAAAGCTACCAGGCCTATAATTAACTCTGTGGTGACCCTTGTCACCAATTTTTAGTCCCACTGTAGGGAGTGGCAGCTGGGCTAAGCCTTCCCATCTCGCCCTGCCCCGCTAAGAATCTGCCCTGCCAAGAACCTCCAGGGGGGTAAGTACGTGAGGCTGGAGGGAAACCTCGACCCAAAGTTAAGCTCATGTATGCTCTGATGAGAAACTGATTCAGTGACATAAAGAGAGCCGAGACACTGGTCCCCAGGTCGTGAGAATGTGTCCTGGCTTTATTAGGCTATAGCAGGGCTGGTAGAAGTTAGTGTCTGTCCCTCAACCCAAAGACCTTACTGGGCATCGCAGATTTAGACATCGTCTGAACAGTTCACAGCTGGTTTGTGTTATGACCAAGGGGTTCATTCCATCTCTTAATTATTTAATCGAGATGGAAACTAGGGAAGAGGATACCATCCAACCCTGGCTCTTCACCCTCGACTCGAAATAAGAAAATGCGCGCAGTATCGAGGAACGAGAAGGGAAGAGAGTGGTGGAAGTAAAGCATTGCCTTGACAGCAATCGGGAAGCTCTCCGCTCCTGGATTCCCAGAAGTGGAGCGACAACCTAGAGAAAGTACAGTTTAAGTTTTGGGTTGTACAAAACGTGCTCCAAGGAGTTACCTGAACTCCGTAGGCACCTCTGAAGGGCGAAACGCCAGGAAGGCGCCTCAGCAACACGTTCAATATGGAGGCAGCCATCTTGACGTACGCCCAAAGCAGGAAAGGCTAGAAAGGCGACTGCGCATGCACCTGGAAACTGACTGGGGGTAGGGCCAAGGACGCGCCCGCAGTGCGGAAGACGGCCGCGCATCTGCGTCAAGACGGAAACGAGAAAGGGGGGCCATAAGGAGAAGGCAATTTCAACTGCGTCACAATCGAATTCGGCCTCAAAATTGCGTTTTTGCGGCACCAGTCACTACGATTCTTAGACCTCATTCTTCGAGTTTGTCTTGTAAGCAATTTTGAAGGAGATTTTGACCGAGATTCTCTCACTGCGCATGCGCCGGTCCGATTCTACCAACCCAGGGTGAGAAATGGTCTCGAGGGCGGAAGTGGTGGAAGCAGAGGAAAGGGAGGTGCTAGGCCGCCCGGTCACGCGCACGCGTTAGCGGGCCAGGAAGGAGGCGGAAGAGGGTGCCCAGGGGAAGGGGCTGAGCGAAGCCGAAGACAGGCTAGCCAATCAGCTGGCGAGTTGTCTTTCTGGTTGGCCAATGAACTCACGCCTCGCGCACAATGTCTCGCGACAAGGGCGCTTCACTGGCACGTTTGCGCGCGTTGGGCGGCGTCCGGGTATAAAAGACTCCGCCCGAGCGGGCAGCCGCCATTCTGGGGTTCGTTTAGAGGTAAGTTTCGCCTTTTTGTCGGTTGGAGGGTGACATTTTTGGCCTGGGAAACGGGTTCGGCCTAGGCTCAGTTGGGAGCCATGACTTGTGTTAAGCGGCTGTTTTCGGGATGGGACACAGAGGTGTTTGAGGGCAACAAAAACGGTATTTTGGGGCGTTTCCGAGCAACCCGTATTGATTGTATCTTTCTCCCTTTTGTTCCTTTTATCCCAGGTTTGAATTTTCTCGGAGAAAGACAGGCCAGCCACGAGGAAAAAAGAAACAAGCCGCAGCAACATCTAAGCCCTTGAAAGGATCCTGAGAGAGGGGGGAAAGGGAAAACAGCAGCCACCAGCCCAACCACTTGTGTCTTCTGCCCCTTCCCACCTATCTTGCCCACCCCACCAGCCCACGCTGCTTGGGACTTGAAATCTGTGGCCGAAGGACCGTCACCACATAACTTCAAAAATAATCAACCACCCTCCCTTCCCAAACCCACTCAAATTCACTCATCCAGCGTTTACTTTTTTGAATCCACTCAGAACTTTTTTTCTACGACCCCCCTCCCTAAATGGAGTTGGGTGGGGGGGGAAATGAATACTGAGTTGGCCTTTATTTTTTTTAAAGAGACTTTTTGATCCAATGAGGCCCCGCAAATAATTGAGTTTTGGGTCCTGGTTGGTTGTTTTATTTTTTTCTCTAAAATTTTAACCCCCTCCCCCCCTGAGCCCGAGGTGCTGACGTCGCAAAAAAATTGGATAGTAAGTGTCGAATTTTCAAAAACCAGCCTTGCAACAAGAAATCAACGTTTCCCGTTGTGAAACCAAAAATAATGAGAGGACGAAATGAGACCATAGAACAAATAGAGAACTGGAGAAGGACCGATCCGGTCGCTTAATCTCCATTAAAAGGGCCTTTGGGTCTTAACAGTGGTGTTCTCTCCTCTACCACCTACCTCTTCCCTGCCCTGGTGCGGGCAAGGAGAGGGTGGAGGGAGGGCCAGCAAGTTAGGATTTTGATGGTTAACCCTTGGTAATCCAGCCAATTTCCAGACTGCCAAAGCCATAAGTGTTTACTTTTTTATAAAGAGGAATGGTTACCTTCCTCTCGTTAGCTGCAGTCTTCAAAAGGGTTAATGAGCTCACATACAAAAGATGGTGGATCTTGTGGCCCAGAAGTCCCACTTCTTTGTGTGTGAGACAAGCAGGGCGCCTTTCAATTTGCCAGATTAATAAGCAATCTGTACATAAAGATTGCAGGGTAAGGAGATGGGCAGAGAAATAGTAGTTGACTATGACTTTAAATGATTGTTAACTCCTCTCAATTTTGATGTAATTTGCTTGGGGTATATTTGTGTGCTTAATATAGGTGGCAATCTAGGAATAAAGATTGCAAGACACTTAATTCAGGGCAAAATATAGTCTTAGTGCCAATACATACAAGATAATAGTTGGGGAGGTAAAAAATGTCTTGTAATTGTTGCAGATTGCATAGGTTATTTAAAAGCAGAAAAAGTGATTAACATTTTTAACTTGATACTTTTTGGCGGGGGTGGGGGGGTAATACAGTTAAGTAGAGGGTGGAAAGGTTGGGGAAATGTGGAAATCAGGAGTATAATTTTAAAAGCCATTTAGTGCAATTGAATGCTAGCATTTTGTCGTTAAAAGGAATTTTTTTCTTCCCTGCTTCAATATGGCGACTTTCTTTGTCCTTTTGTCTTCCAAGCGGCGTTGCAGGTTGTGTCTTGACCCATTTTTCTCCTGTCCTCCCACCTCAACCCTATTTGTTGACAGGGGTCCAAGTCCTCCCCCTTTCCCTTTATAGGGAGGATGGGGGGTGGTCGATAGTAAGGTTGAACCTCAATTGCAAATTCAATTCTTCCCCGCAGAAAATTGTTCTTTTTTAAATATTTTAATTGCTTTTATTTTCACAACGCTCTTAACTGATTCAAAGTAGGTCAAAGGCTTCTGCACAGGGTGGGGGGCTGCTTTTTGGTTTTTCTTACTAAAAAGGGGTGATTTTTAATGTAAATAGCTACCGGCAGAGCTGGGGATAGCTTTTTAAGTTTGAGTCCTCTTCTCCATTACAAAATGGCGTCCCTGCTTCTTTGTTGTTTTTCTCCCCCTTTTGCCATCCAGAGCTTAGGGCCGCCCTAGAAACTTGGTCAAGGGGGAGGAGCAGCATTGAAAGGTGATGTAATAAGCTTTCTTCCTCCTCCCTCCACCCTCTTGAAACTCCACCCCGAGCTGATGCCTTCTGGACTCCTTATGCACGCTGCTGTTAGAACGGAAAAGGCTGTTTTCCTTATTTTCTTAAAATCTTTCATAGTCATTATCTTAAAAGCTTACAGGAATTAGGTCTTAAAAGCTGTCCATCTCCTTGGGCAATTCTTTGTTTTTGTATTTAACAGTCCCGAGCCTGTTGCTTTTATTTTCACCATTCACTCATCACCACTGCTTTTGGAAGTGTTCCTTGCTTTAGTTGCCATGGGTGGGAAACCAAAGAGCTATACTTTAAGTCTGGGAGCTTTTGGGGGGAGTGTGTGTGTGAGCGTGTGTTGGGGGATACAGGGGAAAGACACAGGGCTTGTGAAAGCGTAACTGCAGTAGGTAACTGGGGCCTAATGACCCTGAAATGTACCGTTTCTGCTCAGGAGCCAGCCCTTGGGCCTCCTGCATTTGGTCACTTTGTATAATGAGAACCTGGGGGAGAGTGGGAACTTGAGGACTTTCTTCTAAATCACCCTTATTCCCACCTCCGGGTTTGGGGGTGAGCTCTTTGTGTTCAGTGCTGTGTCACGTTCTCCAGTTGCTTAGCTCCTGTACATTGGTACTAGGATGAGAAGTGAATCTTTAGGAAAGGAGGCGGCAGTTGTAAACTCGAGGCAGGGGGAATCCAGCTACGGTTTCTGGTAAGCAAAACCTTTCTGGTACTACGTTTCACAACCTTCATTTCTTTTTTTCCAAAGAGCCACCCTTTGAATTTTTTTCCTTCTAAAATTCCTTAAAAGCAATGGGAAAATAATGTCCTCTTCGTTTTTCAACTTGTGCGGTGCTGTAGCAATTGGTGCATGTTGAAAAGCCATGCCCCCCTGCGGGTGGTTATTGGGTGTCCTGTCCCTTTCTTACCTTTCTTCCTCCAACTTTTCTGAAGTCAAATCTTTATCAGACCCTCCATATACTTTTCATTTTTCTAAAGTCCTGCCCTGAAGCCTGAAGGTTCTAGGCAGAAGTGGAAAGCCATTTTGTACAGCTGTTCTCTGGTGACTTGGTGAGACTTCCAGGGCTAATTTTCTACTGGGGCTGGATTCTTAGCTTATTACTTAACCTTCTGGATTGGATGGGAGGGACTCTTCCACATGTCCTACTGACCTCAAGTTTTTTATCTTTTAAGCAGTTTGCCATGTGCCTCTGCAGCATACCTTCCTTGGGAGCTGAACATTCTACCCACTGGGGTTCCTGATCTCTAGTGAGCAGGGGATTAATAAAGAAGATCTACCTTAACATGGGAGATGGGGGAAAAGCTCTTCTAAGGGAAACCAGATCCATCCAGAGAACCTTGGAGAACCTGAACCTTGTAGTTTGTGGCCAGAGATCCGGGGATCCTGTCCTTTGAGTGGGGCTGGGGTGATTATCCCTTGCTGAAAGTCGGATAAGCTCTTGGGGAGGGCATGGGCTGCCAGGTTTTCCGAATGACTTTGAGGGGTGGGAGCTAACTCCTTGGAGAGAGCTGCGGCCTTGTGAATCGCCTGAGAGACATAATTCAACCCACTGCTGAGTCAGACTAGGAAATGCCTCAGTTACCGAGGAAAGAAAGGGGGAGTGTAAGGGGCTAACTACGAAGCGTTTCATTTCCAGACGTGCTAAGGCCTCTAAGTTAAGGTAAATCTGGGACTCCTTTCACCTTTGTTAGCAGAGTGTTGTGATTGTTTTTAACCTTGCATTGAATTTTTGTCCTGAACCAATTCAGTTGTTTCGTTTGGCGATGGGTATGTAAAAACTTGAGCAAGCTAGATATTTTTCACCTTATTTAATCAATAACTCAAGTAAAATTCATCTGGGGGCAGGAGTTGACGTCACTTTGAGGCTTAATTTTTTTATCTCTAAGAAGGTAGAGAATTCCCCAGCGCTTTGTGTCAGTGCACATCTCTGCCGGCAGCGTCCTCAGTGAGGAGAGCCCAGCTTTAGGACAAGGGGGAGATAATGCCAGGGGTTGCGCCCCACCCCCGTATGTTCTTCCTTCAAGAAGGTTAAAACATAGCATGTCCTGGATTATTTTGGTCCCAGGAAGCTTTCTGAAACTCCAGGCTCCAGATCCATTGTGACCCTGGGTCACTGCCCCTTCTTTCCTGGTCGGCTCATTTGCCTTTTCTGCTGGAGGCCTGTGCCAGGAATTTAGGCTCTTCATTCCTTTCCACTTGAGTGCCTTGGAACTTCTTTCTAATGTACTGACTTCAAAATAAGGAAATTAGCTTATTAAGACACTTGGGGTCCTTCATTTTAAATGAGTGAAAACTAAGCTGCCTGGAGGGAACCCATCATGAGAAAATCCACTTACATTTTAAAACCACATGATTGGTGCTTGTGAGACAAAATTTAGTTTTGTTAATTCCATTTCCAGAATATAAATACTTGGGAAAATATAGCAGAAAGTGAATATTTAACCTTTCTTCTGCTTTGTCTCCTAGCTGTTCTTGACTATTAATGTCTTTCATTCTTGTTCTGAATGGGTATTAAAAAGTTGTCCCTGGGTCCCATTCCCAGCAGAAGACACTTGGACAGAATTTAGCTGTGAACTCACTGGCTTCAAAGGTGGTTATTCTCTTGTCTCCCACCCTCAGGCACAGGAACATTGAAGCTCAGGTGACAGTTTTTGTTTCTGAAGGAGGTGCCAGAAGCAGACCTGTTGGCTTAACTGGTGGGTGGATATGCAAAAGGGAGTTCTCCAAGGTGCTGTGTATTCAACTCTGGGTTTGAATCTGACCGGCCAGCTGGGTTTAGGGGACACGGGTTGAAATGAAATTAGTTTAATTGAAGGCTTGTTGGTCAAATTGTGTATATTTTGTTGCTGATGATAAATACTATTACTTTGGACTTGCTTATTGCCTTTTCAGTCTCCAGCAGATGGGAAATCTGCTCTATGCATTCCTTTATTGTATTTCTATCTCTCCTTGTAGTGTCTGTCTTACTTCGTAGTGTCTTATTACAAGGGGGAAATTCCTTTATCCCTATGTTTGTCTCTGTGTGTAAGTATTGCCACACAAGTGGATTTGGCCTGTGAACTTGTGATTTATCTGGTATTGGACTTGAATGTTTTTCCTCGGACCTCAGGTTCTACCTGACCTCATGGAGATTCCAGGACAGCAGCAACAGCACAATTAACCCGGGTTTGCTCACCTCTCAGTGTTTCTTACCTTATCTCCTCTTCCTCTATTCAGACCACAGGTTATAGTCTCAGGAACCAAGTTCCTCCACTGCCTCTGCTTCTTCTCACCTAGGTTGTTAGGACCTGTCAATGTAAACATTTATTAACCTTTTCGTTGGGATTAAAAGGATGAGATTGTTATGCTTGTTTTTCTCTTCTGGTTTGAGAACAAATAGAACAAATTAACATGATCTTATAAGAAGCCTGTTTTCTTTTCTGCAGGAAATATAGTCGTCTTGGTAAAACACTGATTTTCCCCACCCTTCTGCTGGGCTCCCATCTGTTGTCTCTGTACTAGATGCGGGAAGCTGTTTGCTCCTTGCCACCTTCTCCCAGAGCGTTCCTCTTATCTCCCAAGTGTCGATATTACTGAAGTGGCTTTCTTTTCTGCTCAGAAGCCAGTGTTTAGGGGTATTGTGGATAACAATCCTAATCAGAACCATATTGATTCTGAGTGACCTCTCTTGAGCTTGGGTTCTGGCCTTAGGAATTGCTTTACATGTCTCTGTCTCATAACAGCTGTGTTTAGCTTTTAATTAATTCCTTTTCTAACCTGGTCTAGAGTAGCTACTTAACATTTAATGGCATTTTCCCAGCTTCTCGTTTGATTTGTTCCATTCTTTTTGGCCCCATAGTTTCTAATTTCAAGCATTCCTTGGGGAATCTTGGATGGTGGTGTGATTTAGGTGGGGAATGGGGGTCAGAGTCGCATCTTTGCTTTTGAAACCACAGTGCATTCTTGCCGTTAACTCTGAAACAATAAAAACGTGTGCAGTGTTTGGCTAATGAGTGACATTCTGTTCAAGGCTTAGGAGGACCTACTTAATATCCTTTACATCCATTTGTCTATTTTGGGGAGCTACCCCAAACTTATGTGGAGAGAGGTTCGGTTTTCAAGTGTCATTTTCTTCTCTTCCATCTACAGCTTTAGCTGATTATCTCCTGGTTCAAGCAGAACATATCTTGCCACATGTGGAGATGGACTCTTTATG
This sequence comes from Sus scrofa, assembly GCF_054392235.1. NCBI lineage: Eukaryota > Metazoa > Chordata > Mammalia > Artiodactyla > Suidae > Sus > Sus scrofa. Next base: position 27,371,596 of record NC_139389.1, on the reverse strand, counting down.
GACTAAGATGGAAAGGAATTGACTCTTAGAAGGCACTTAGCTCAAGTACCCACAAATGGTCCAGTACTTACCAAGCTGTATATTTGCTTTAAAAAAAAAAAACAAAACCAGATTTATCAGCAGCTAAGGAGAAACAGGACCTAATAAGCAAAAGTGCCTTGGAGAGTTGAGTGTTTGTTTGGGGGATGTGCATACAGTGTGGTGAGGTTGAACTGTCCTGGAAGGCTGTGCCTGGGAGCTAGAGGAGAGGTAAAGGCTACCTCAGGCCTCCAGCCTGTCTTCCCTTCAGTCGTGTGTTAACCAACCCTGTGCTCTGCCTGCCAGGACTGTTTTCTCGGTAGTAACAATTGTGTGGATTTTTCTTAGGTGGAAAATGGTGTGTACATTTGAATATAGCTTGGATAATTAGCCACTGTTAATTGTCAAATGTAGAGATGGAATAACTTATTAGTGGACAACTGGCACTGTCCTTGCCACCCATTTATTCTGGGATTTGTTTTATTCTCTCATCTTAGAAACCTCCAACATGGGTTCAGGTCCCATAGACCCCAAAGAGCTTCTCAAGGGCCTGGATAGCTTCCTTAACCGAGATGGGGAAGTCAAGAGTGTGGATGGGATTTCAAAGATTTTCAGGTGAGTCTGTACCCTTTGAATTTGTCGTGAGCAGAAGATACTCCATGTGGTGGTGGTAGTTACAGCAGACAGCAGTGAGTGTTCCTTGAGAGGAAAGAGTCAGTGGACTGAGATTCAAATCCAGTTACGTTAGGACTAGCGACAGAGAAAGCTGATTCCTTGGTCCCTGGCCTTATGGAATCTGGGTATTTGGAGAGCCAAAGTCCCAGCGGAAGGAAGGAAACAGGAGCCAGGTGCCCGAATTCTTGGTTCTGTTTTGGGTCACGTTCTGTATTCCCAGAACGTCATTTTCCTTCAGAGATCCTCAAGTTTTTCTGGAGAAAGCAAGAGACTGAGCCAATCCCAATCACATTTGAAGAGTTAGATTGTAGTTGAAGGCTAGAAGTATTCCCCCGAAGCAGAATCCAATGTGTCCTGTGTGCGAGGGATGCAGTGATGCTCACTTCCCCAGATCGGAGACTTCAGTATGTCCCCTCAGTTGTTTTCCATCCTTGGGTGGGTTTCCACATGGCTCCTGACCCACCCCTTCCTTCTAGTGGCCTCTGTGACCTCCCCCAGCTCTGCAGCAAAGTCCCAAGGCATCAGGGTCTCTAGGTGCTCCCGCAGAGTAGACAGCCTTCTACTCTGACTGCTGCACTTCTGACCTTAACTCATCTCTTACAGTCTGATGAAGGAAGCACGAAAGATGGTGAGTCGATGCACTTACTTGAACATTCTCCTGCAGACTCGTTCACCAGAAATACTGGTCAAGTAAGTGGGGACCTGGGCGGCTGGGATGGGAAGATGTAGTTAGAAGGCAGGGGAGGTGAGGCACAGGGTTCCTGGGTCATTGATGGGGGACTCATTGTGTGGGGTGAACTCCCAGGACCCCGAAGGGCATTACAGATTCTCCTCCCTGCCTGCAGGTTTATCGATGTTGGTGGTTACAAGCTTCTCAACAATTGGCTGACATACTCGAAGACAACCAACAACATTCCCCTCTTGCAGCAAATCCTGCTCACCTTGCAGCACCTACCGCTCACTGTTGACCATCTCAAGCAGGTACCCTCAGTCTTCCCAGTCATGGTTCTTCCCTTTTGGTTTAGCGTAGCAGACGGAAAACTGACAGAGACCCTGGTGTGGTTACACTCTTGGGCCTGTGGGGTAGAATGGTGGGGAAAAAATGCCACAGGTGTGGCCTGAAAAAGAAAAAAGTAGGAATTTTAAATCAGAATATTTGGTTTGAGCTTATCACCTTTAATAGGTGTGTAATATGGGGCACTTCCTAAATCAAAGCCTTGATTTTTCTCATCTGTAAGATGGGCATAATTGAACCTATCTGGGTGGCCTTAAGCAGTTAAGACCATGTTTCCAAAGGCTTTGTTAGAGGTAAAGTGCTGTCTCAGCGTTAGTCACCGTTCAAGAGCTCGAGAGTCTGTGGGTTGTTAGCTCTGAGGGGGCTGCGTTTACGCCTGGCGCTGAGCTTCCTGCTGTTCCCTGTCTCCCCTAGAACAACACGGCCAAGCTGGTGAAGCAGCTGAGCAAGTCAAGTGAGGATGAAGGTAAGGGCCACCAGTCCCTCCTCTCTGTCCTGGGCCTTCCTCTGCTACTTCTGCTCAGTCACCTTTGTTTCTAAAAATCTTTTGATGTAAAAGGCACACACTTAAAATTCTTCAGGAGAAATAGTGTCATCCTAGAATGTCTTGTCATCATTTACTTCTGTTTTTCTAAATAAATATAGCATATTCTAGGACCCTCAATTTCTATTTTCCTAACAACAGATAATGCTCGTTCTGCTATAGAGCACGGGCAGAATCCCGACTCCTGGACTGTATCGTAGCTTTGATAGCAACCAATTCTTTCCTTTTTTTCTTTTTCTTTTTATTGGCTTTTTTTGTCTTTTCAGGGCCGTACTTATGGCATAAGGAGGTTGTCAGGCTAGGGGTCTAGTCGGAGCTGTAGCCGCCAGTCTACGCCACAGCCACAGCAACGCAGGATCCAAGCCTTGTCTTCGACCTACACCACAACTCAACAGCAACGCCGGTTCCTTAACCCACTGAGCAAGGCCAGGGATCAAACCTGAAACCTCATGTTCCTAGTCGGATTCGTTTTTGCTGTGCCACAATGGAAACTTTTTTTTTTTTTGGCTCGATTCTTTCCTTTTCTAAGACAGAGGGTTTTGGGAGCTCCTGATGAGGGCCATATTGTTCTGGCTTGAAGACAAAGCCTGGGTCCAGAAAGTCACAGGCTCTTCTTTAGAGAACAAAAGAAATAACCCAAAGATTTTATGCCCAAGGTATAAACCAGGAGCACAAGACACTAGTTTCCTGCGAGAGAGCAGTATTGTAGCAGAGCTGGTCCCCGAGCAGCCAAATACAGGCTTGCTCTTCATCTCTGGGAGTAGTGTCCTAGGTCCCTGTGGAAAAAAGCCTTTGGCCGTTTTGTGTGGAGGGAGCACCTAGGCCTGGGCAAGCCTATGTGTAGCTCCTTGAGCTAGAGGAGAAAACACAGGAAATGTATTCTAAGATGAAAGAGTCCTGATTTTGTTTCAACTCACAGGATTAAGTGAAAAACATTCCTTAGCTTTCCTTTCCTTTGGTAGTAGGAATGCTCAGTTTGGGGATTTTTTTTCTTTCTTTTTTTTAAACAAGTTTTATTTATTTATTTATTTATTTTTTGTCTTTTTGCTATTTCTTGGGCCGCTCCCCGCGGCATATGGAGGTTCCCAGGCCAGGAGTCTAATCAGAACTGTAGCCACCGGCCTACGCCAGAGCCACAGCAACGCGGGATCCGAGCCGCGTCTGCAACCTACACCACAGCTCACGGCAACGCCAGATCGTTAACCCACTGAGCAAGGGCAGGGACCGAACCTGCATCCTCATGGATACGAGTCAGATTTGTTTCCAGTGAGCCACGAGAGGAACTCCTGACAAGGTTTTTACATAAAGAAGAACTCTTCCTCAACAGCAAAGAATGCAAGTTCCTGTCATGGCTCAGTGGTAACGAACCTAATTAGCATCCACGAGAATGTGAGTTGGATCCCTGGCCTTGCTCAGTGGGTTAAGGATCCAGCTTGCTGTGAGCTGTGGTGTAGGTCGCAGACTCGGCTTGGATCACGTGTTCCTGTGGCTGTGGTGTAGACTGACCGCTGCAGCTCTGATTCGACCCCTACGCCTGGGAACCCCCATGTACTGTGGATGCAGCCCTAAAAAGCAAAAAACAAACTCTGGGTTCCTTTTCCCATTACACAGATTTTTATGTATATTTCAAACATGTCTGTTTTCAGTTACTGGAAGAATAATATCTTACATTATTTTGGCATTGGCCTTTTCTCTCACCCACAGAGCTCCGGAAATTGGCCTCGGTCCTTGTCAGTGACTGGATGGCTGTCATCCGCTCCCAGAGCAGCACCCAGCCTGCTGGTAAGCTCCTGGGTCCTTTATCCCTGGTATTTCTTGCCCCTGGGACATGGCCTTCGTGCCTCTAGCCTGCTTTACCTCCGACTGACTGTCTCTCTCCTCTCTAAGTGAAATCCTTTTCTTCTCTGTCTTTCCACAACAGAGAAAGATAAGAAGAAACGCAAAGAAGAGGGAAAGAGTCGAACCACCCCTCCTGAGCGACCGTTGACTGAGGTGAAGGCAGAGACCCGGGCCGAGGAGGCCCCGGAGAAGAAGAGGGAGAAGCCTAAGTCTCTCCGCACCACGGCGCCCAGTCACGCCAAGTTCCGTTCCACCGGTAAGGCTGCTGGCAGGCCTCTGCGGGGACGTGCACGACCGAGGCTTGCAGTGGAGGAGTTGGACTTAATGGTACAGTGACCCAGTCTGTAGACGAGGGAGGACAGTGGGTGAATCGTCATGGGGTTTATAAGGCGAGACGAAGGTGAAGGGAGGAAGAGTCAGGAGTGGGTGGAGTGAGTCCAGCCCCAGCAGCACATCTTTCCTCCCCCAGGCCTGGAGCTGGAGACCCCGTCTTTGGTGCCCGTGAAGAAGAATGCCAGTGCAGTGGTGGTTTCTGACAAGTACAACCTTAAACCCATCCCGCTCAAGCGTCAGAGGTGCGGACCGTGTTGTGGGTTTTCGAATGGCCGGGTCTGTGCATGTCGGGAGGAGAGAAGGGGTGAGTCAGCTGCAGTTGACGGTTCTTTTTCTCACAGCTCCATAGCTGCCCTGGGTGATGCTGCCCCCCCTGCAGAGAAGAAGTACAAGCCACTCAACACGACCCCCAATGCCACCAAAGAGATCAAAGTGAAGATCATCCCACCACAGCGTGAGTCAAAAACGGGGGGCTGTGCTGGGAAATGGGAGCAAGCTCTGTGGAAAGGAGACACTTTCCTCCAGTTTTCACTTGAGTTTTTGGTGTCCTTTAATGTTTGCAACTCTGGAATTCCCTTTATAGCAGCGCTTCATAGGGTTACTTAGGAGTTATTTTATTTAGGAGTTATTTATTTTTTGGCCCCACCTACAGCATTCGGAAGTTCCCCCAGCCAGGGATCGAACCTGTGCCGCAGTAGTGGCTTGGGTCACTGCTTGGGTGCCCCAAGCCACTGTTGTGAACACACTGGATTAGGAGTAATTTTAGAGATAAGGTAGGCAGGCAGGGCTGGTTGGGGCACTCCCAGCTGGCAAGGTAATCTGTCATGTTCCTGGCGACTGGCCTTGTCAGTTACCTGAGCTCTGATTCATATCCAAGGCCACAACTTGCCTGCCTTAAATAAAAGATAGGGAGTTCCCGCTGTGGTGCAGCAGGATCGGCAGCATTTTGGGAGTACTGGGACATAGGTTTGATCCTCAGCCCGGCACAGTGGGTTAAGGAGCCGGTGTGGCTACAGCTGCATCTTAGGTCACAACTACGGCGTGGATCTGATCCCTGGACTGGGAACTCCGTATACTGTGGGGCAGCCAAAAAAGAAAAAAATAAAAAAGATAGGAGTTACTCCTGTGGCCCAGTGGGTTAAGAATCCAACTGCAGTGGCTTGGGTCGATCCTCAGCCCAGTGCAGTGGATTAAAGGATCCGGCATTGCCATAGCTGCTTCTCAGGTTGCAGCTGCAGCTTGGATTCAGTCCCTGGAACTTCCGTATGCTAAGGGTGTGACCACAAATTTAAAAAAAAAAAAAAAAAAAAGCGTAATGGCGAGAATTTGTGGTGTGAAACCTACATATGCTTTCTGGTCACCTGGAGCCTGTTGTGTCCAAATAAGCACAGGGCAGGGTCTCTGTTGGCCGGTTTTCTGTTCAGACTTTGTGGGAATTAGGATAATGGAGAAGGTCTGCTGATTCCATCTTATGCCTTTTTGTTTTGCAGCTATGGAGGGCCTGGGCTTTCTAGATGCGCTCAATTCAGCCCCTGTTCCAGGCATCAAAATTAAGAAGAAGAAGAAGGTGCTGTCACCCACAGCGGCCAAGGTATGGGCGCTAGGCAGTAGGTGCCAGTGCCCGGGTAGAAGAGGTCCAGGGGAAGGGAGGGCGCGGCAGCTGGGCACGTGGGGAGGACAGAGCAGCTGTGTCTCAGGTGTAGGCTGGTGGGGGCAGACAAGAGACAGAGCTGTCCTTCAGGGGACCTGCTTGGTGGGAATCCTGCCTGGGACCGTGGACTAACTGCCTGGCCTTGACCTTCCTTGGCTTTCCTGTCCGCTCATTCACTTCTTTTTCTTTCACAATAGCCAAGCCCATTTGAAGGGAAAACAAGCACAGAACCAAGCACAGCCAAACCTTCTTCCCCAGAGCCAGCACCTCCTTCGGAGGCTATGGACACAGACCGTCCCGGGACCCCAGTTCCCCCTGTCGAAGTCCCGGAGCTCATGGATACGGGTAAGTCTAGACACTGGCTCAGGTTGGGGGGTTTTCTAGAAGGAAGGATCCGGTCTGAAACCACTCCTGCTTGCAGCCTCTTTGGAGCCAGGAGCTCTGGATGCAAAGCCAGTGGAGAGTCCCGGAGATCCCAGCCAGCTGACACGGAAAGGCAGGAAGAGGAAAACTGTGACGTGGCCTGAGGAGGGCAAACTGAGAGAGTATTTCTATTTTGAGCTGGATGAGACTGAACGAGGTTAGAGATCAAGTAGGCAGGGTGGCAGGTGGGCTGTAGGCAGGTTCAAAAGGGCTTGGTGGGGCTTACTTCCCTCTTGCTTCTTTTCTCCTGGCCCATAGTTAATGTGAATAAGATCAAGGACTTTGGCGAGGCAGCCAAGCGAGAGATACTGTCAGACCGACACGCGTTTGAGACGGCCCGGCGTCTGAGCCACGACAACATGGAGGAGAAGGTGCCCTGGGTCTGCCCCCGGCCTCTGGTGCTGCCCTCGCCTCTCGTCACCCCTGGAAGCAATAGCCAGGAGCGGTACATCCAGGCTGAGCGGGAGAAGGGGATCCTTCAGGAGCTTTTCCTGAACAAGGAGAGGTGAGCAGAATAGGGGCTCCCTTCTTGGGACATTAAGCCTTAGAGAGGCACTTGCTCTGCTCTGGGGTGAGTCGCAAGCGGGTGGGGGTGGGAGGGAAGAGGAGGGCTTGAATAAATAATTTGACTGTCATGCTTCTTTTTTCTGTTACCTGCGGCATTCCTGACAGTCCTCATGAGCCTGATCCTGAGCCCTATGAACCCGTCCCCCCAAAACTCATCCCCCTAGATGAGGTGAGTGAAGGTTATATGGTGATGAGAGGTGTGATTAATTTTAACGCATCTTTCGTGTGAGACTGACTCTTCATTCTTTTTTGGTCCTGATTGTTCCCTGTTCTTTCAGGAATGTTCCATGGATGAGACCCCATATGTTGAGACCTTGGAACCTGGGGGTGCCGGTGGCTCACCCGATGGGGCAGGTGGTTCAAAATTGCCTCCTGTCCTGGCCAATCTTATGGGGAGCATGGGTGCCGGGAAGAGCCCCCAGGGTCCCGGAGGAGGCGGCATCAATGTCCAGGAGATCCTCACGTCCATCATGGTATGAGCCCCGGCCCCTTTCCCACTCCCTTTCTCCTCAGCCCTCGCCTCCCCTTCCCGCTTACTTCCCCCTCGGGTTTTCCTTCCTCGACTGCTTGTTGCCCTTGTCCTCGGTTGACCTTGTTCCCTCCCGACCTTGCCTCCCAGGGTAGCCCTAACAGTCATCCCTCAGAGGAGCTGCTGAAGCAACCCGACTATTCGGACAAGATCAAGCAGATGCTGGGTAATGCTCCCCGCCAGCCCTGGGGCCCAGGCCAGCAGGCCTGCAGTGGAGTTGGGGGAGCAGGGGTGTTGCCACTGGGCAGCAAGACGTGGGAGGGGAAGACTGAACAGAGAGCGTGGTGCTCTGCCAGGTTGGTCTGGAGGTGGGCCGGGCACACCTAAGTGGGGAGACGCCCTGCTGCTCTTCCAGCAGCCCCTGCTCACGGCTTTGTTCCTTTTGCATTAACAGTGCCCCATGGACTCTTGGGCCCTGGTCCGATCGCCAACGGTTTCCCCCCAGGAGGCCCTGGGGGCCCTAAGGGCATGCAGCATTTCCCCCCTGGGCCCGGGGGGCCTATGCCTGGTAGGTAGTGGGGGAGAGGGTGGAATGGGCTTGTCCCTGTACTTTGGGTCTGGTGATGCTACAGGGGTGATGAAAGCTGGGAGTGGCAATCCTTGGGTGTGACAGGCAGCTGATACTGTCTCTCTCCCTTTCCTCCCCCAATAGGTCCCCATGGAGGCCCTGGGGGCCCTGGTGGGCCAGTGGGTCCTCGTCTCCTGGGTCCCCCACCCCCTCCCCGGGGGGGTGATCCCTTCTGGGATGGCCCGGGTGACCCCATGCGGGGTGGCCCGATGCGAGGGGGACCAGGACCAGGTCCTGGACCATACCATAGAGGACGCGGTGGCCGAGGAGGAAATGAACCTCCTCCTCCTCCTCCTCCTTTCCGAGGGGCCAGAGGAGGGCGCTCTGGTGGAGGACCGCCTAATGGACGAGGGGGCCCCGGCGGGGGCATGGTTGGAGGCGGTGGGCATCGTCCCCATGAAGGCCCTGGCGGGGGCATGAGCAGCGGCAGTGGACATCGCCCCCACGAAGGCCCTGGCGGTGGCATGGGTGGGGGACATCGCCCCCACGAAGGCCCTGGCGGTGGCATGGGTGGGGGGCATCGCCCCCATGAAGGTCCCGGCGGTGGCATGGGTGGAGGCAGTGGACATCGCCCCCACGAAGGCCCTGGCGGAGGAATGGGTGCTGGTGGTGGACATCGGCCCCATGAAGGCCCTGGACATGGGGGGCCCCATGGCCACAGGCCTCATGATGTCCCTGGTCACCGAGGCCACGACCATAGAGGGCCGCCACCTCATGAACACCGTGGCCATGATGGCCCTGGTCACGGAGGAGGGGGCCACCGAGGGCATGATGGAGGCCACAACCACGGAGGAGGTGAGGATGCTCCCTGTCCCCTTGTGTGCCTCTTGGTGTCCCATACAGGCATTGGCGGGGGGGCTGTCACTACCTCAGGTGTGGCAGGCAGAACCCCGGGTCACCTCGTTCCCAGTTCCCAGCATGCCTGGCAGCTCCTACCTTTTACCCTTCCCCCAGGCCCCCAAGCTTGGTGTCGCTGAAAGATGCTTCTCAGGAGGCTTGGACTGCTGCCGCGAGGGTGGTACTGACCTCTGAGCTATTCTGTCTAACCGTCATTCCCCCCTCGTTCCCACAGACATGTCAAAGCGCCCCGTTTGTCGACATTTCATGATGAAGGGCAACTGCCGCTACGAGAACAACTGTGCCTTCTACCACCCGGGTGTCAATGGGCCCCCCCTGCCCTAGGACCGCCCGCCCGCCCGCACACAGCCCTGCGGACTGTAGCCTGGCTCCTTCCACCCTTTTATGGCTTCTGTGAGGCCCACTGTCCCCTGCCCCCAGCCGATGAGGAGCTGGCCCCCTCAGCGCCCACCTGCCTGGGTTCCTCGGGGTTTTCTGATCACTGGTGCGCATCGATGTACATATTTCCCTCCAGTCTGGGGAGGAGAGACTGGACACATTCTGTACCCTGGACTGAAGAGGAGACCCAGTTGGCTTCACTTTTTGAGGAGAGTTGTCCGGTTTCCCAAGTCCCTCCCTCCCCGGTGTGACCCTGCGTGCCGGAGAACCTGAAGCTAGCGAGGCCGGAGCCCACCTCTGCTCTCCTGCGCTGGGTCCCGACGCGTGTGAGATCATCCCAGCCACGGATATTCCTCCCTGCGGGGTAGAGCTGGTAAGGGGTGCTCTACCTCCCTCTGCACGGAGGGGCTCGGTCCGGCTGGATTTGAGTCCGGAACACACCTCGCCCCCCCACCCCCCCTCCAGCCATCCGTTCTGAATTCTTTCTCTAAGGACTGCGACCGTCTGAAGAGCCGAGTTTGCAGCATGGGTCTGGCTGGGTTCGATGATGGCAAATTCCTATCTGCATCCAGTCAAGTTTGAGCTGGCCTAGGGGTGGCTCTTTGTGGCGGTCCACCCTTGCCTACGGCTCATTCTGGAAATTAAAACACTTCAGTGAGACCAGCTTTTCATCAACTGAAGCCCGGTGTGCTGGGCCTGACAGTCACACTACATGCACTGCCTTCAGGAGTGAGTGCGCTCCTGGCCCCTACCTGGAACCTTGTCGGGGGAGGCCTCCAGCTCCCTTGCCCTGTCAGCCACCTCTGAGTCCCCACCAGGTGCCTTCCTGGGTGGATTCGTTAGGGTGACTGGCCCTCTCCAGCCCTTTCCTTCACCTGTCTCAGCATCAGTTGTTTTCTATGAAAACAGTGGATTGGTTGGGTTTTGTGCAGGGTCTATGGTTAGAGCCACAATGGATTTGAGGATGAGTATTTTTCTTTTTCTTTTGGTTTTGTATATTTTGTACATTAATAATAAACAGTGGAAAGAGAAGCAACTTATTTAACCCCCGGTGTATTTGGAATTTTTTGTCTTTTTAGGGCCACACCTGTGGCATATGGAGGTTCCCAGGCTAAGGGTCGAATTGGAACTGTAGCCACTGGCCTATACCACAGCCACAGCAATGCCAGGTCCGAGCCACGTCTGCAACCTACACCACAGCTCACGGCAATACTAGATCCTTAAAACCACTGAGCAAGGCTGGGCATCGAACTCGTAACCTCATGGATGCTAATCAGATTCGATTCTGCTGAGCATGATGGGAACTCCTGGACTCTTTACTGTTACTTAGCTGCGCTTGAGGTTACATTAATATAAACCTCTGTGGAATGTAGTTTTCAATACTTTGTTGGTATTAAATACTGGTGAAGGGAGTTCCTGTCGTGGCACACAGAAAAGAATCCGACTAGGAACCATGAGGTTGTGGGTTTGAGCCCTGGTCTCGCTCAGTGAGTTAAGGATCCAGCGTTGCTGTGAGCGGTGGTGTAGGTCGCAGACATGGCTCAGATCTGGCGTTGCTATGGCCGTGGTGTAGGCCAGCAGCTGTAGCTCCAATTAGACCCCCAGCCTGGGAACTATATGCTGTGTGTGTAGCCCTAAAAAGGGAAGAAAAAACTGGTGAAGGAGTGCTGTGAATATGAAACACCGCAGGGTACAGGGGGGCTCCCGTGTTGTGAGACACTGGGGATCCAGAACTCACAGATTGGCTGAGATGCAGGAGGTTCAGACACATGGATTCTAGCTGATCTGCCAGCCTGCAGAGTAGCTTAGGGAAGGAATTTAAACGAGGGTTAGAAAGCAGAAGATGGAGAGGATTAAATAGTTAAGTTCTGCTATTATGCAATTAGAAATCAGTAGGTTACGTTTTATGGGGAAAGGGAGCATATTGAGGCCAGAGTTGAGAAGAGTGGTTTCCAACCTTTTAGCGTTCCATCAGAATCATCCGAAGGGCTTTGTTTTTTCATTCCCACTGTGGTGGAATGGAGCAATGGGATAGGTAGCGTCTTGGGAGCACTGGGACACATATTCAGTCCCCAGACCAGGCTGGCACAGTGGGTTAAGGATCCGGTGTTGCCACAGCTGTGGCTTAGGTCGCAACAGCACTTGGGATCTGATCCCTGGCCTGGGAACTCCATATGCTGCGGGGGCAGCCAAAAAAAGGGAAAATTCACTGTCCCTAGAACGTGTTTCTAGGCTGTTGTTTCTAGGATTGGCCACAAGACGGCAGTAACTTCCTAAATTCCACAAGCCCAACCCACACTTAGTAAAGCCGATTGCCGGCAGCTGCAGCTTAGATCGCAACAGCAGCTTGTATCTGATACCTGGCCGGGTAACGGCTAACTCCATATGCCAAAGGGAGGCCAAAAAAAGGAAAAAAAGAAAAATTTCACTGTTCCTAGAACACGTTTCTTGGCTGTTGTTTCTAGGATTGGCCACAAGAGGGCAGCAACTTCCTAAAGTCACAAACCGAACCTACACTTAAAGCCAGTGGGGCAGATTTTATCTTCCCTTTGCCCCATTTCGCCAAAGAGGGTGTCCAGTTAGCCTGCTGTTCCTCTCTGCACTGGGAGAGCGCCTGAGAAGACATAATCTAAAGGCCAAGCTAAGGAGGTGAAATAACGAAGTACACAGCTCAAGTGAAAAGTTTAGAAAAAAATTTAAAAATTCTTTAACTTGCATTTCCTTCCTTCTGGATCCATCTATTGCCTGCTTCATACTTTCCTCCCTTCATCTGCAACAGGCCACAAGAACCTTTAAAGAGAGCTTAGTTTTTTCTATTTTACTTTAAAAATGAGTTCAGGAGTTGCCATCGTGGCTCAGTGGTTAACAAATCCGACTAAGAACCATGAGGTTGCGGGTTCGATCCCTGGCCTGGGAACTCCAGGCCTTGCTTAGTGGGTTAAGGATTGGGCATTGCCATGAGCTGTGGTGTAGGTCACAGACGTGGCTCAGATCCCACGTGGCTGTGGCTCTGGCATAGGCCGGCAGCTATAACTCTGATTAGACCCCTAGCCTGGGAACCTGCATGTGCTGTGTGGCCATAGAAAAGACAAAAAAAAAAAAAAAAGTTCAGTAATTTTCCTTTCAAATTCTTCATGAAAATCCAAAATAAACTGTTACTTAGGTTTTCTTTATTTTGGGGGCATAGGGGGAGAGGCTGAGCATCTCTTCCATTTCACTGTACCCATCAACTCATTTCTGTTCTTCACCACGCCCTCGCGACTGCTTCAGTTGGCCTGTTCTTTCTCTTTCCATTTCCACTCCCATCCCCCAAATCCACTTCGAACTTTTGACACTGTCAGCTTTCCCAAGCACACCAGTCCAATCTCCAATTCTCAATCACCATTATGTTGTTTCTCCCATTCCTGCTCCCTGGCAGTAAACCTAACATTGAAAGATCAGGAAATCCTACCACCCTGGCGCAGTGTAAATTATTAGCACCAACTCAACATTTACCGCTGCCTGGCAAACTTCTGAACTCCTCTTGATTCGCCGGCACCAAACCTCCTGGGAAAGTGAGCCCCCTGGAGTGCTTGCACTTCTCTTTGGCTGAAAATCAGTCTACATTATTTTCTTTCCTTTCGGAGAGGAAGGGGAGTATTTCCTCCTTCCCAAGAGAATATCTAACGCCCCTCCTGACCTTGCTCCCTGCCCCCTCCATTCTTCATCCAGCAGCCAATTCTGTGAAAATGAAAACTAGGTCAATCACACTCCGGCAGAGACACCGAGGGCCCCCTATTGCTCCCGGGATCATAGCCCAACTCCCTATCAAGGTTTACAAGGCCCTGTGGGTCCTGGCTCCTGCTCAGGCTCCAAGCTCAAGCTAGGTTCCATGTTCTAAGCTTAAGCCAAGTCAAACTTTTTCCAGCTTCTGGGCCTTTGCCCATTCTGGTCCCTTCCCCAAAGGCTCTTTCTCACTTATCTAGTCAGTTCCTTCTCCATCTAAAGGCTTTGGCTTTAATGTTACTTCCTCTGAGGAGTTCCCTTGTGTCTCAGCAAACCTGACTAGCATCCATGAGATGCAGGGTCAATCCCTGGCCTCGCTCAGTAGGTCAAGGCTCCAGCATTGCCGTGAGCTGTGGTGCAGGTTGCAGACGTGGCTTGGATCCTTTGCTGCTGTGACTGTGGTGTAGGCCAGCAGCTCAGCTCTGACTGACCCCTAGTCTGGGAGCTTCTTCATGCCAAAGTTGCGGCCCTAAAACAAAAAACAAAAAAACTGTGGGAAATGTAAAATTTTAGTATTCATTTTACAAGTAACATTCCTGTATATCTGATGTATCATCTCATCTAAACAAGTGAACTGAAAATGTTAAGTGTAAAGTATAGAGTGTAACATGAAATACATGTTAACAAAAGCAGAAGAATTTACAGTCCTTTACAAATGGTTATATATCTAATCCCTGAATAACCTGGTGAGGTTGGATCACCTCCATGTTACAGATGAGCAAACAGGTACCAAGAGGTTAAGTCCAAGGTCATACCATTAGTAGTGGACTTGAAGCCTGCTGCCTCTGTTCTGGACCCACTTCATCAAATCGTGGAGATTACTTTTACATGTAGCACTGAACTTGGCACAAGACCCTTGCTTTTCTCCCTCACATTCCAAAGGGTGTTCCTCTAATTTGGAAATGTACCAGTGGAACCTCTGCAACTACGTCCACACCAAACCTACACTTTCTTTTTTAATTTTGTGATTTTTATTTTTTCCATTATAGTTGATTTACCAAACCTTCACTTTCAATATAAACCTCATACCTGAGGTCCAATATTATTTGGCCAAAAAATAACTCCAAAATTAGCTGTCCCGCCTCAGGTTTTTTTTTTTTTTTTTTGCTATGCCCATGACAAGTTCTGCAGCCAGGGACTGAACCCAAATGACCGCAGTGACCCAAGCCACAACAGTAACAATGCCAGATCCTTAACTATTAGGCCACCAGGGAACTCCCAGCTCAGTAAGTCTTCAACATTCTTCATACTCACCTGGAATTGGATTATTGTCTCTCTCCAACTCCCACCTGGCTCTTTCCATTTGTCCTTTCCTTTCCATCCCGCTCTCATATCCTAACTCAGGATTTATTACCCTATCACCACAGAGGATGTCTCTATGGTCCACCTCACCCTTCACACCTGAAATCACCACCAACCACTTGGGGTTTTACTTTCCAAACCCATCTTTTTGGTCTAGCTGTAAGAAGAAAAGTGGCTTCAACAGCCACGTTCTTGCATCAACACCCATACTTTTTTCTTCCCTAGAGTCACCCTTTTCCTAGCTTCCAAAAATGGCTCCCTGTTCCTCATTATTAAAATCCCTTTCTCGTCTTCAAGGTTCATCCTCAAGTGATCCTACCAAAACCCCAAGCTCTGGACAACCTCTCCCTTCTATGAGCATGAGGCAACTGAAGACTCTAGAGCACCACACATTTGGCAATTAATCGTTTCATGCCGTACACTCACGTCTTTTTTTCTAAGTCTTCTCTAACTAGGCTCTTCATGAAGGCAGACCCGTCCCCTCCCCTCTCGTATACCCCACGGTGCCGGGCCTGTTGGCTGATGCAGCGGCTCTGGGAGATCAGCACCCTGGTCCCTGACCACAGGGCGGAGCTTGGATAGCGAGAAACTGAGTGTCCTAGAGGGAGGTGATGAATCATTTCCCTTGTCCTTGTCTGAAGGGATCGGGGGTTATGGGGGCACCCCCAACAGCCAGCACCATCTAATTCGCAGTAACACTGCAGGTCAGACCCATCTGTCCTGAGGAACGGGCGAATATTTAACGCAGCCAGAAAACAGAATAAAGCAAACCAAGACTAAGAGTTCCAGCTCCCACGAACCTCCAAACAGTGACAAGATGGCCGCAACGCCTTTCCTTTATTTCTTCCCCTTGTAAAGGGTGATTTGAGTTCAGCAGCATTCCTTTCCTGCCCCCAAGTCCCCAAGCAGCCTAGAGATTATAGGCACCAAGTCCTGGCTCTCAGCATGGGTTTCAGAACTCCCCTCCAGCTCTGAGTGGCCACAGCTGCTTGAATCCGTTAGGTCAGCATTAAATCCACCAGAAAAGAGCAGCAGCACTCACAGACCAGGGCGGCAGCTGGGCCGGAAGCGTTGAGGTGGCCCAGCTTCTGAGAGAGGACGGCCTCGGACCACTGGCCACGTGCCCTTGGCTGGATGGAATCCCTCAATAATGAATGTGACCTGTTCGTACAGAGGGACTTCAAGGACAAGGCCAGCATGGTTATCTGAAGAGAAGCAGAACAGCCAAGTCTTTCAGAGAAAAGGCAGCGATCAAAGCGGCATCCTGGTCACATCAGGACCACGTTCCGCCTTCACGTGCCGAGAGCTGCTGGCCCCGCTGCAGACCAGAGGGGCCTCCGAGGAGAGGGGGACGAGGGGGCTTCCAGGAGGGAAAGCTCACTCGCGGGGCCGGCTGACCATGACTTCACCCAGGGCCTCCAACACCTCCCGCTTGTAGTCGTCGAAGTCACCGTCGATCTGGCTGACGCTCTGCTCCTCCACCACCCACAGCTGGCAGTTGGTTTCCGTGATGAGTCGGGCATCGTGGCTGACGACGATCACAGCTTTGAAGCAGGATGGCGAGAATGGAGGGAGGGCAGGGGGAAAGGAGGAAGAGAGTGAGGCCCAGAGCGGGGCGCCCCAGCTGAAGGACACCACGGCCCGGTCCCCGAGGCGGGAGGAGGACGCCTGGCCAACCGACTCACCTCCCTTGTACTCGTTGATGGCCTCCCCTAGGGCGTCGATAGACTCAATGTCCAGGTTGTTGGTGGGCTCGTCCTGGAGGGGAGGAGGCACTCCGTGACTGTGTGTGTCAGACGCCCACCCTTCCTTTCCGCCACCCCGGCCCCTGCCTGCCGCCCAGCCGCCGCGCGTCCAGCTCCCTCACCAAGATGAGGACATCAGGCTCCCGACAGGCCAGCTCTGCAAACACAACTCGGGCTTTCTGCCCACCTGCAGCAAAGGAGATCATTGCATCTTTACCACCCAACGTTCCTTTTCTAAATTTTTTTCCTTTTTTAGGGCCACACCCACAGCATGTGAAGGTCCCAGGGTCAAATCGGAACTGCAGCCGCCGGCCTACACCACAGCCACAGCCACACCAGATCCGAGCTGTGTCTGAGACCTACACCACAGCTCACAGCAACGCCGGATCCTTAACCCGCTGAGGCCGGGGGTGGAACCTGCAACCTCATGGATACGAGTCAGGTTCGTTATCACTGAGCTGCAACGGGAACTCCCCACCTGACGTGCCTGTAGGTAAACCCTGAGTGTGCACCTACCTAGGTGCCCCAAGTCCTGGTTCCTCTCCGCTCCCACCTCCGGGACAGCCTGCAGGTAGGAATGCTAAGGAAGGGACGCCTTCCCCGGCCCCAGTACCTGAGAGTTTGCAGATCTGGATGGTGTGGGCGTGGCTCTCAAGGCCGAAGCGGCCCAGGCACTTGCGGGCATCCTGGTAGGGCAGGTTGAAGCCGCGCTGCAGGTACTCAGTGGGCGTCTCCTCCATGCGCAGCTGCTCTGCGTACTGCTGGTTGAAGAAGCCAATTTTCTGCCCGAGAGGAGAGGGAGGCGGTCAGTGAAAGTCCTACTTCCTGTGATGGCCTCTCACCTCAATTCCCAAAGAAAGCCACTTACCAGCCGGTGGTTCTTCCTCATTTCGCCTCGAGTCTGCAAGGCAAAGGCAAGGGGGGAATATGAGGGTGGGGGGACAGGAGCTGTGGCTCCACACCCTACTTTTCGGAAGGGGAGGCGAACACCAGAAAGGGAACCCTAAGTGTCCTCCCTAAGGTGACAAAGGCGCCCAAGGAATCGGAAGCAAGAGGAGGATAAAGGAGGGGGGGAAAAAAGCACAGAGTCAGAACCTTCAGAGAGACTGACTAGGAGCAAAGACATCCTCCCCACCCGCCTTCTCGAGAACAGCAGGTTCCACCTCCTGCGGGAAATGAGACAGTTTGTGGAGGATCTAGGAACACCTTTCTAAAGATCTCCTGTGTGTGTGTGTGCGCATGTGTGCACACAAGCCCTCTCAACACGTTCCCGGAAGGCATACAGATGGCTACGACCCACCTAAGCACTACATACACTGCAAACACCCCCAGAGCAACCGTAGGTAATTTTTTTTTTCTTCTTAGGGCCCCGCCTGCGGCATATGGAGATTCCCAGGCTAGGGGTCAAATCAGAGGTACAGCTGCTGGCCTAAGTCACAGCCACAGCAACACTAGATCTGAGCCACAGCTCACAGCAATGACGGATCCTTAACCCACTGAGCAAGGCCAGGGATCAAACCCACATCCTCATGGATACTAGTCGGGTTCATTTCCGCTGAACTATAGGGGATTTATCATAAGGAAAAACTAAACTCATGAACAGATACAATAAGACTACTTGCCAAAGTGTTGGTGAAACATCAGAAATAGCCTGAATAGAAAGCTCAGGATTAAACCCTCACACCTATAGTCAACTAATCTATGACAAAGGAGGCAGGAATATACAATGGAGAAAAGACAGTCCTTTCAATAAGTGGTGTTGGGAAAACTGAAGAGCCACATGTAAAAGAATGAAATTAGAACACTTCCTAGGGAGTTCCCGTTGTGGCGCAGTGGTTAATGAATCCGACTAGGAACCATGAGGTTGCGGGTTCGGTCCCTGCCCTTGCTCAGTGGGTTAACGACCCGGCGTTGCCATGAGCTGTGGTGTAGGTTGCAGATGCGGCTCGGATCCCTCGTTGCTGTGGCTCTGGTGTAGGCCAGCGGCTACAGCTCCGATTCGACCCCTAGCCTGGGAACCTCCATATGCCACGGAAGCGGCCCAAAGAAACAGCAAAAAGTCAAAAAAAAAAAAGAACACTTCCTAATATCATACACAAAAATAAACTCAAAATGGATTAAAGACCTAGATATAAGACCCAATACTGGAGTTCCTGTCGTGGCGCAGCAGAAATGAATCCGACTAGGAACCATGAGGTTGCGGTTTGATCCCTGCCCTCACTCAGTGGGTTAAGGATCCAGCATTGCCATGAGCTGTGGTGTAGGTAGTGGAGGCAGCTCGGATCTGGCATTGCTGTGACACAGGCCAGCAGCTATAGCTCTGATTACACCCCTAGCCTGGGAACTCCATATGTCTTGGGTGCGGCCCTAAAAAGGTTTAAAAAAAAAAAAAAAAAAAAAAATGATCAGAGGAAAACATAGGCCAAACACTCTCTAACATAAACCAAAGCAATATCTTCTCAGACCCACCTCCTAGAGTAATGACAAAAATAAAAATAAACATAAACAGGACTTAATCAAACTTAAAAGATTCTACACAGCAAAGGAAACCCTAAAAAAATGAAAACAACCCACAGAATGGGCAAAAATATATGCAAATGAAGCAACTGATAAGGGATTAATCTCCAAAATTTATAAACACGTTCTGCAGCTCAATACCAAAAAACCAAACAACCCTATCAAAACTGCGCAGAAGATCTAAACAGACAATTCTCCAAAGAAGACACACGGATGGCCAAAAGACACATAAAAACAGATGTTCAACATCACTCATTATTAGAGAAATGCAAATCAAAACCACTATGAGGTACCAACTTACACCAGCCAGAATGGCCACCATCAAAAAGTCTTCAAATAGGAGTTCCCGTTGTGGCACAGCAGAAACAAATCCGACTAGGAAACATGAGGTTGCGGGTTCGATCCCTGGCCTCGCTCAGTGGGTTAAGGATATGGGGTTGCCATGAGCTGTGATGTAGGTCGCAGAGATGGCTTAGATCTGGTGTTGCTGTGGCTGTGGCCAGCAGCCGCAGCAACAATTCTGCCCCTAGCCTGGGAACTTCCATATGCTGTGGGTGTGGCCCTGAAAAGACAAAAAAAAAAGTCTACAAACGTTAAGTGCTGGAGAGGGTGTGGAGAAAAGGGAACCCTATTACACTGTTGGTGGGAATGTAAATTGGTGCAACCACTGTGGAAAAACAGTATGGAGATTCTCAGAAAACTAGAAATAGAATTACCATTTGATTCGGCAATCCCACTCCTCGGCATCTATCCAGAGAAAACCATGACTCGAAAAGACTCATGTACTCCAATGTTCATTGCAGCACCATATACAATAGTCAAGACATGGAAACAACCTAAATGTCCACTGACAGAGGAGTGGATAAAGAAGATGTGGCACACGATGGAACATTACTCAGCCATTAAAAGGAAAGAATTAATGGCATTTGCAGCAACATGGACGGACCTAGAAATTATCATGCTAAGTGAAGTCAGAGAGTGAGGCACCAACATCAAATGCTGGATTCGACCCCTAGCCTGGGAACTTCCATATGCCATTGGTATGACCCTAAAGAAACAAAAGTAAAAGATTAAAGATAAATAAAAGTAAAAATACATTTTTAAAACTATATGCATATACATGCTAATAAGGCAAGAAAGGAAAAAGCGATTCATCCAAATGCATACTGGAAGTTCTCATCATGGCTCAGCAGTTAATGAACTCAACTAGTATCTATGAAGACATGGGTTCAATCCCTGGCCTCACTCAGTGGGTTAAAAATCCAGCGTTGGAGTTCCCGTCATGGCGCAGTGGTTAACAAATTCAACTAGGAACCATGAGGTTGCGGGTTCGACCCCTGGCCTTGCTCAGTGGATTAAAGATACGGAGTTGCCGTGAGCTGTGGTGTAGGGTGAGATGCGGCTCAGATCCTGTGTTTCTGTGGCTCTGGCGTAGGCCAGTGGCTACGGCTCCAATTAGACCCCTAGCCTGGGAACCTCCATATGCTGCGGAAGTGGCCCTAGAGAAGGCAAAAAGACAAAAAAATAAAATAATAAATAAATAAATAAATAAATAAAAAGGTAAATGTTAAAAAAAAAAAAAAAAGAAAAAAAGAATCCAGCGTTGCTGTGAGCTGTGGTGTATGTCGAAGACACAGCTTGGATCTGGCGTTGCTGTGGCTGTGGTGTAGGCCGACGGCTATCTCCAGATTCTTCTCTGGCTTACGCAATTTCTAACCATTCTTGACCGGTGTGTATCATGCACGGGAAGTGGTGCCCCGAGTCTGGCCCCACTTCTGGCTCTCCTCCCTAAGCCAAATTGCCTTCCTCTCAGCACCTCTTAAGGCAACGAATCATCCACAACGCACTGTACTGAACTCTCCAGGCAGAGGGGGGTCCTGATTCCAGCCTCTGGGGAACAGCTGTGTGCTCACGTCATGACCCCGACTGCTGGCCACACAACTCACGCACAACTCACCGGGGTCAGCTTGCCAGTCAGCAGCAGCAGCAGGGTGCTCTTCCCGACGCCGTTAGGGCCCACGATGCAGACTGCAGAGTGGGGAGGGAGACAGAGGTCAGAGGTGAGGTCCCCAGAAACTCTCCCGGGGGTGTCTGCTCCATTCCCGGGCCTCCCCACCAACTCACTCCTGGAGTCCATGTCGATGCCGAAGTCCAGATTCTTAAAGAGTGGTTTCTGACCCTCGTAGCCAAATGTCACACCTGAGAAGCCACGGGAAAAGCACCACTTTATTTTCTTTTCAGAGCCCCCGGGGTCCCTGAAGGTCCCTGCACGTGGAGACGGGGACGGCGGGTGCTCACCATGCAGGCCCAGCACAGGAGGGCTGAGTGGCGGCGGGTCGGGGAACGTGAAGCGCACGGTGTATTCCTTGGGGCGCTTCAGGAGCTCGGGGGCCTCCTGTGACTCCTCATCCTGGTTTTTCCGCCGGCACTTCTGCTGCTTTCGAGTCAGGGCTTCCTTGGTTTGCTTTTCCTGGGGAGACACCCGTGCCCTTCACCAAGGGCCTCCAGAGGCAGGTTGGGTCTGAGTCCCGCCCCTTCTCCCTGCTCCTGAGACGGGCCCCTGCCAGGAAGACCCCTGCTCACCGCCTGCTTGGTGGACTTGCCGCCCGCCTTCAGCTCCTTCAGCTTTTTCTCTTGCTTCTCATACTGCTTCAGGAGCTCCTTCTGCTTCTGCTGGTACATCTTCTTGAAGGTCACTGAAGCAAAACAAGGGCTGGAATCAATGGCTGTCGCTCTGCCCAGCAGGATGCCCAGAATTCAGAAAGATGCAGCTTCTCATCACTCCCTCCTGGCTCCCCCCAGGCCTCTCTCTAGGCACCACCTCTCCTCCTCCCCAGGCCTCCCAATGACCCTCCTTACTGTAATTGCCCCTGTAGTAATGGAGCCGCTGGGCATCAAGATGGATGATATCTGTACAGACATCATCCAGGAAGCCCTGGTCGTGGGAGACGATGAGCAGCGTCTTCCGCCAGCCCTGGAGGTAGCTGGGTTTTAGAGAAGAGTGTGGAAATGTCACAGTGGTCAAGGCAGGGTTAAGTCAGGGGAAGTGACATGATGGTGACAGGGAGTGACAGAGGAGGGGCTGGATTGAGAGCTGGCAGGGGCAGAATGGGAACCAGCGATGCAAAGCCTGGAATCAAGGGCCACTCACTTATTGAGCCAGATGACAGCGTTCAGGTCCAGGTGGTTGGTGGGCTCATCCAACATCAGCAGCGTGGGCTCCATGAACAGCGCCCTAAAGGGTGGGCAGCAGAGTGTGGCGTCAGGGGGAGAAGAGCCTTGTTCAGAGAAGCTTCTGGTTAAGTGGAGCCGGAGACTGAACATTCCTTCCCAACCTCTCCTTAGACAACTAATTCCCCTGTGGGGACACAGATGAGAAAAGAGCCCCAGGGAGGGAGAAAGGACCCTGAGTCTGACAACACTGACAGTACAGGAGGGAGAAGCTGGCCTTGAAAGAACGGGAAGAAACAAAAAGGGTGCTGGTGGACAGAGGCTGAAGGGAGGGCGGCGAGGATGGGGGCCCACCTGGCCAGGGAGACACGCATGCGCCAGCCCCCCGAAAACTTCTGTGTGGGCCGATTCTGCATTTCAGGGTCGAAGCCCAGACCAGCCAGGATCCGGCGGGCTTTGGCCTCGGCAGCGGCCGCCCCAGTGGCCCGCAACTCCTCATACACCTGGGAGGAGGGAGAGGAGGACCTATGTCGGGAGGTCCCAGCAACCCCTAGTCTTGGCCCGTGTCCCCTGCGCCATCTCCTCTACCTTCTCCAGCCTGTCGGCGGCCGTGTCATCGCCCTGTTCCAATTGTCCCTGGAGCCGCCGCTCCTCTTCCAGCAGCTTCAGCCGCTTGGTGTCAGCTCGAAGAACAGCCTGCACAGCTGGCGTCTCATCAGCCACCACCTCTGGGGGCAGAGGGAGGAGTCAGGGCGCCCTGAGGGCCAAGGCTGCCACGTCCTCTTCCCTTCAGCGCCACTGCTGCTTCACCTGCCCTGGCCTGGCTCTTCGTGCTCGTTCCAAATAAAACGCTCTCCGGCTTCTCATCACTTCCTGAGTTCCTTTAGCACCCGTTTCCCGGTCCCCATCTCCTGGGATAACCTTCCGACTCCACAACCACGGCTCCTTCTATTCCTGGTTGGTCCATTTACCCCACGAGCCCCTGACCTCGGTTCTCCCCAAGCCCCTTTCCCACCACAGCCTCACCCTGCTCGCACAGCAGCACGTCGATGTTGGGAGGGATGCTCAGGGCTCGGTTGGCGATGTGCTTGAGGAGCGTGGTCTTGCCCTTGCTGGGGGATGAGAGCGTTGAGGACCAGGCCGCCGCAGCGCCCGTCTCTGCCCCTGCCCGCCCCCTGCCCTCCCCTCCTCGCCTCACCCATTGGGTCCCACCAGCCCGTAGCGGCGGCCGGCGACAATGTACAGGTCTGCGTTGACGAAGAGCTCCTTGCCGTGGGCCGAGATGCTGAACTTCTCCAGCTGCAGAGGGCAGGGAAGGAATGAGCAACGAGAACCCTCCCTGCCAGACCCCGGCCACAGCTTTCTCCCTGTGGGAGAACCCCCACCTCTCAGCACGCCAGTCCCCTTTTGCACCCACTGCCTGGAAGCGTCTCCAAGCCTGAGCCAGTCCAGGCCGTCCTGCGTGTTTCCCTCCAAGGGTGGACCCTTACGCCGGTTCTGCTGGCTTCTCGCTCAAGTTGGCAGAACGCAGGTGTGGAAAAGCCCCTCGTACTCACTCCCTTGGTTGCCGTGGCCACTCAGGGGAAGGTGAGAGTGGCGCATGCGTGGGCGAGCTGGCAGGAGGGGCCCCCTCGGACCTTACCTTACTTTTTTTTTTTTTTTTTTTTTTTGGTCTTTTTTTGTCTTTTGTATTTTTTGTTGTTGTTGCTATTTCTTGGGCCGCTCCCGCGGCATATGGAGGTTCCCAGGCTAGGGGTTGAATCGGAGCTGTAGCCACCGGCCTACGCCAGAGCCACAGCAACGCGGGATCCGAGCCACGTCTGCAACCTACACCACAGCTCACGGCAACGCCGGATCGTTAACCCACTGAGCAAGGGCAGGGACCGAACCCGCAACCTCATGGTTCCTAGTCGGATTCGTTAACCACTGCGCCACGACGGGAACTCCCCGGACCTTACCTTGATGTCAGATGCATTTTCCAACATGGCCTGGCGGGAAGACATCTCTGCTTGTGACACGGAGAAGTCATTTTCAGCAGCATTGGCTGCTTTTAATGAAGCCACCTGGCGCTCATACTCCATCTGAGAAGGAAGGAAAAATCACTCTTGAGGCCAATGCCTGCCAGTTTCCCATCACAATACAGCCCCAGGTCATCAGACACCAAGACAAGGCTCACGGAACACAATTCTTCCCATACTCCCACTGCTCTACTTGACACAGTGTCCCAAGCTTTCTTGTCCCCTAATTCACATGTCCCCATAGCTAATACATTAAAAAAAAAAAAAAAATCACTTAACCCACCGAGCAAGGCCAGGGATCAAACCTGCGTCCTCATGGATGCTGGTCAGATCTGTTTCTGCTGAGCCACGACAGGAACTTCTTAAGCACTTCTTTTTATAACCCTCAATATATGAGTTCCCATTGTGGCTCAGCGGTTAAACAACCCAACTAGTATCCATGAGGATGTAGGTTCGATCCCTGGCTTGGCTCAGTGGATTAAGGATCCAGTGTTGCTGTGAGCTGAAGTTCCGATTTGACCCCTAGACTGGGAACCTCCATATACCCCAGGTGTGGCCATAAAAAGACAAAAAAAAAAAAAAAAAAAAAAAAAAAAAAAAAAAACCCCAAAAAATATAAAAAATAAAAAACATATTAAAAAAAATCAAACCCTCCTACCTCTAAGAACCCAAGGTCTTACCTGTTTCTTCAGCTTCTTCTTCTCCTTCTTGCTAAGGTGAGCGTAGGGATCGTCAGCCTTGGACTCCCCTTCCTCCTCCTCCTCCTCTCCTTCCTCCTCTGAGCCCTGTGAGGACCCGGGGATGAGAAAAACAAAAGGACCCCTCTGAGAACTCAGACTTCGCATTAGCTACCCCGAGATCCACAGTAGCTCTTTCTTTCTCCACCCAGAGTCCTGAAGTATCTTGGCGGATCCTTTCATTTTCATACCCAGGCGGGAGACCCCAATCCATTTCTGCCACCAGGAATGGCACAAGACACTACATGTAACAACGTATATGTATCTAGAAACCTAACTGCCCATACAATGTAACTGAGGGTAGAATAAACAGAAAAGGTTCTTTTCCTCATATATCAAATGAGTTTTTCAGTGGCCTCCATGTTAACATGCAAAGACAAGACCCAGAGGCCCTATGGTACAACGACTGAGAAATCCAGAAGAGTCACAGAACCAGCAAGTGCTGGCGGTAAAGGGGAGCTCAGAGATCGCTACATCACACACGTGGGACTGCTGACGGCAGGAGGTGGAAAGATGTACTGAAGGGCACTGTCAGTGAGCAGCAGAGCCGATCCAGACTGTGTGAGGCTAAAGCCTGGGTCCCTTCCTCTCTGGATCAGAGGTTGTAAACTACGGCCTGTGAGCTAAGAACGGTTTTTCCATCTTCCAAGAGTCTTTCCAAAAATAGAAAAGAGTACGTGTCAGAGAATGTATGTGGCCTACAAAGCCTAAAATATTTACTGTGTGGCCCTTTATAGACATTTGCCCACTCCTGCTCCCCCAGATCCTGTCCCCTGCCCGAGGGCCACAGAGCCCTAGTCCCTAAGAACACCACCCCCCAACACCAAAACCCACACCTGCTCTGCCTTCTTGGCCTTCTCCTTCCCTTGCTTGGGAGGCTCCTTTTCTTTTATTTCCTCTTCATCCTGCTCCTCTTCATCGTCCAGAGCAGCAAATTTATTTTGAGGCTAACACACAAAAAGATAGCAGCTGTGATGAAAGGCTCTAATTCCTGAGACCCAAACCCTCCCCTGGCCAACGCTCCCTTCTCACCTTGGCCTTGCCCTTTGACTTTTCCTCCTTTCCCTTTCTGCCCTTGGGCCCTGGTTGTTGTTCCTGAGATACAGCCTGGAAAAGCACACACAGACACACATAAATTCATTTGCTATACTGTAGCTTAACAAACACTTTTGGGAGGTCTAGGAATAGTAGTTTTCTTTCTTTCATCTTTTTTTTTTTTTCCTAGGGTCACACAGCGGCATATGGAGGTTCCCAGGCTAGGGGTCTAATTAGAGGTGTAGCCACCAGCCTTCGACACAGCAATGCCAGATCCGAGCTGCATCTGTGACCTACACCACAGCTCACAGCAAGGCCGGATCCTTAAACCCCTGAGCGAGGCCAGGGATCGAGCCCACAACCTCATGGTTCCTAGTTGGATTTGTTTCTGCTGCACCATAATGGGAACTCCAGATTCTGAGTTTAAAAGCCTGGGAACTTCCATATGCCGCACATGCGGCCCTAAAAAAAAGCAAAAAAAAAAAAAAAAAAAAAGCTGACTTTGACAGTATAAGCAAAGCAGACCTTATAAAAGCTAGTTTAAAAGCAGGAAAAGAAGCCAGGGAATGACCACACCCGGGCCAGAAGTACTACAGGGGGTGGGAGTGACCTCCAGAGCCACTACTGTCACCTTATTGATGCGATTCTTCTCTGGCTTGGCTGGCTTAGGAGGATGTTTTTCTTCCTCCTCCTCTTCCTCACTCTGATCCTGAATCAGAGCTGCAAAAACATTACCACCCTGGAGAATGAAAGTGACCGAGAAGTCAGCGGGATGGCCAAGGCTGCACCCCTGGAGTCTCTGTCTACCACGCAGATGGACGGCTTACCTTGTTTTTCTTCCCTCCTCGGGGCACCGGGGCAGGTGCTGAAATGATAAGGGGAGAAGGTGAGACAGGAAACAGAATGACAATGTCCGGCTCCTTAACCTATGCCAACTCCAAGAGCAAGGAACCAGGCACCCGAGTCTTCGTGACTTGAGGGTTCCAGGTACCCCATCTCCCGCGGGCATTTACCCTCCTCCTCCTCATCACTGGCCGGCACTGAGAGCTTCTTAAGACGCTCCATGAGCTCCTTCTCCTCTCCATCATCATCATCCACATCCTTCTTCCGCCGGCCTTTTCGAGTGTCTCGTTTCTTTTTTTGCTGCTGAAAGTCGGAGAGAGTGAGAGAATGAAGCTCTGGACACCGCTTATTTCTGCCCCAGAGAGAGCAGCCCCAGAGAGAGCAGCCGTCACCGAGTGAATCGATGTGGGCCGCCAAGGGGCTGGCAGACCTTCGATGCCTCCATGGAGTGGTGGGTCCCCTGACACCTGTACCTGCTGCTGCTGGTGCTGCTGCTGCTGCTCCTTCTCCTTGAGCACTTTCTCTTCTTCCCCAGCCTGTCTGTCTTCTACTGCTAGCTCTTCAAAGAACTACGAAGGGAATTAAGATCTAGGTAAACCCGGCACAGAGACCAACCAAGCCCTTCACCACCACCAGGAACTTGCACTCCAGCCCCACCCTGCTCCCTCTCCTGATGAGACCCCTTCCCCTCCCGGGGGCCCCCAGTGCCTTCCCAGGACCACCTTCCGCTTGGAAACGCCCACGGTCCTCTCATCCTCGCCCCTCACTGCCTCACCGTCTTTTTGGTCTTCTTGTCCTTCTTCCCTTTCTTCACCACTTTGTCTAGAAGGTTAAGCAGACAAATTCCAAATCAGCCTGATCTCCCCCCTCTCGGGAGCCTCCGCCTTATCAACTGTTTTTTTCTAGCTCAACTATCATTCTCTGCACTGCCCCACGAGGCAGGCGAAGGTGGCTTGGTCTAGGGTAGCAGCGGGAGACAGAGGAGGAGAACCCACAGGGTGACAGCAAGGGTGGGAAGTTAAGAGCATTCGGAGGTCACGCCTATGTCTTTAGCTGACAGAATTAGCTGGGCGAGTGGTAGCATTTATTAGGTCAGGATATACTGGCAGAGAAGGACCCCTCTCTCCATTCCTACCACCCGTGGGGAGAATAGAAGGAGAAAACATTATTATTTTTGCTTTTTAGGGTTGTACCTGCGGCATATGGAGGTTCCCAGGCTAGGGGTTGAATTGGAGCATAGCTGATGGCCTACATCACAGCCACAGCAGTGTGGGATCCGAGCTGTGTCTGCGACCTACACCACAGCTTACAGCAACGCCAGATCCTTAACCCACTGAGCAAGGCCAGGGATCAAACCTGCATCCTCATGGTTGCTAGTCAGATTCATTAACCACTGAGCCACAACAGGAACTTCAAGAAAACATCATTAATTCAGTTTGGGATACATCATCTTTTGATCCTGCAGGCCAAGTAAACAGAGTGGTCTGGTAAGTGAACCAACACCAGGGTCTACATCCCACCTGCTTCGCTAATACTAGCACAAACCACACTGTGGGATACTTAACTGTGCGTTGGTCCTTCATTCTAGAGAGTGACTTGAGAGACTGTTTAGCTCACCTTCACAGGGAGCAAAGCAGGAAACTGATCAAAGTTTACTGACACCAAATTCTAGCTTCTTTCTGTCCATCCCTGTTTCCCTGCAGGCAGGGGACTGTGTCTGAGTCCCCCTCCCATGTCAGACCAGGAGGCAGCCAGCAGCCTTCTGATTTCTCTTCATGCCCACACATATCTGCCAGCATACTCATCTCCCAATCTTCCCATCCATCCACTGCTATCCAATTCTATTCAAAAGCACTCCTGCAATCACCTAGGTTTTTTTAAAAAAAACAAAAACAAAAACATACCAGCCCCAAAGGCTTTCTGCTATCTACCACATCAAGTGTTCTCAGACCAGAATTCCACCCAGTCCATAGCAATCATTTATTCAGATACCAAGCACCTACAATGCCAACAGCTGGAGACAATGAAGAACCATCCCTATAACTTAGGGCCTCATAGACTAAAAGGGCTCATTCTATCTTTTTTGCTATCTCTGTTTCCCTACCTGTATCTGCGTTCTGGACACCAGCTTCTCCCAGCTCCTTAAGTAACTCCCTTATGCTTAGGCCTGTCTTAGCTTAATCTGTGACCTCCATCCTGAACACACTGCAAAACCTGATCCCCACTCTGGGTGACTAGTGTGAGGGAAATGAAAAGATGTTCCTGCAGTGGGGCGGTAGGCTAAGAATCTGACTGCAGTGGCTCAGGTCACTGCAGAAGCATGGGTTCAATCCCTGGCCTGTGCAGTGGGTTAAAGGATCCATCTTGCTGTAGCTGCAGCCTGGATTCAATCTTTGGCCTGGGAACTTCAATATGCTGCAGGTGAAGCAAAAAAAAAAAAAAAAAAAAAAAAAGAACGTGCAGGAGAAATAATGAAAGC
Source organism: Sus scrofa (assembly GCF_054392235.1). Lineage (NCBI taxonomy): Eukaryota > Metazoa > Chordata > Mammalia > Artiodactyla > Suidae > Sus > Sus scrofa. Next base: position 27,342,586 of record NC_139389.1, on the reverse strand, counting down.
ATCTATGTTTATATGCTACTCCAAGAAGCCTAATCCTAAAGCCATTAGGAAAAACCCACTGCAGTACACAGAAGGAATGACATCATTAGCTCACCCCGACAACACTGAGGAGTGACTCAGATGCTAATTTCTCCCCAAGGACTAACACAACCACACCTCCTGACCATAGGGAGAGAAGCCTCTGCACAGGTTCAAGTGTGAGAAAGTATTATCACCAAACAAAAGGCAAAGTATCCTCCACCTCTCCCCTCTAATGGCTCTTTCCTTTAGTAGGTACATTACTTAAGCAGCTTCTAAGTTCAAAGCCAAGTAAAGCACTTTCCATAAACAATCTCCTCCCCCAATTACTGTTTCTATCCTTGTCTTCACTGAGTCTCAAAAGTATAGTCCAAGAGTTCCCACTGTGATGCAGTGGGTGAAGAATCCAACTGCAGGCATTCCCATTGTGGCTCAGAGTGTGCATGACCCATCACTTTCTCTGGGAGGATGTGGGTTTGATCCCTGACCCTTGCTCAGTCGGTTAATGATCCAATGTTGCCGCAAGCTGCAGCATAAGTCACAGATGCAGCTCCGATCTGCTGTTGCCCTGGCTGGGGCATAGGCCAGCAGCTGTGGCTCCCAATTAGACCCCCTTAGCCCAGGAACTTCCATATGAAACGATTTAGAAAACAAAAAAACAAAAAAACCTCGACTGCAGTGGCTCAGGCTGCTGTGGAGGCATGGGTTCAATCCCCAGTACAGCACAATGGGTTAAAAGATCAGACATTGGGAGTTCTTGCCGTGGCTCAGCGGTTAACAAACTTAACGAGTATCCATGAGGACAAAGGTTCCATCCCTGGCCTCGCTCAGAGGGTTAGGGATCCGGCATTGCTGTGAGCTCTGGTGTAGGCCAGCAACTGCAGCTCCAATTTGACCCCTAGCCTGGGAACCTCCATATGCCACACCTGCGGCCCTAAAAAAAAGACCAAAAAAAAAAAAAAAAAAAACAAAAACCAACCAACCCAAAACAAACAGGCATTGATGGCTGTATTTGCAGCAGAGATCACAGCTGCAGCTCGGGTTCAATCTCTGGCCCAGGAATTTTCATATGTGGTAAGGGTCAATAAGGGGGGGAGGAAAAAAACTGTAGTTCACCTCCTCATCTCCCATTCCTTTCTAATTAGACTGAAAACTGACTCAGGTTATCATCTTCTAAGAAATTTTTGCCAAACTTGCTACTGCTGGGAGGAAAACAGGCCAAACACTCTGAATAAATCACAGCATTATCTTCTCAGATCCAACTCCTAGACTAATGACAATAAAAACAAAAATCAACAAATGGAACCTAATTAAACGTTTCTGCACAGGAATTCCCATCCTGGCACAGCAGAAACGAATCTGACCTGGAACCATGAGGTTGTGGGTACAATCCTTGGCCTCATTCAGTGGGTTAAGAATCTGGCATTGCTGTGAGCTGTGGTAGAGGCTGGATATTTGGCTTGGATGTGCTGTTGCTGTGGCAGTGGCATAGGCCAGCAGCTGCAGCTCTGACTTGACCCCTAGCCTAGGAACTTCCCTATGCCACAAGTGTGGCCCTCAAAAGACTGAAAAAAAAAGAGAGAAATTGTGGCTTAGTGGTTAACGAAACTGACTAGGATCTACAAGGTCAAGGGTTTGATCCCTGGCCTCCCTCAGTGGGTTAAGGATTTCGCATTGCCATGAGCTATGGTGTAGGCCAGCAGCTGTAGCTCCAATTCAACCCCTAGCCTGGAAACTTCCATAATCCATGGGTACAGCCCTAAAAAGCAAAAACAAACAACCAAAAACAAATTCCCCAGAAATCTCCAACTCATTCAAAAGCTGCCCTTGGGAGTTCCTGTCGTAGCTCAGTGATTAATGAGCCTGACTAGCATCCATAAGGATACAGGTTAGACCCCTGGCCTCACTCAGTGGATTAAAGACCCGGCGTTGCTGTGAGCTGTGGTGTAGGTCACAGACGTGCCTCGGATCCTGTGTTGCTGTGGTGTAGACCGGCAGCTACCGCTCTAATTCGACCCCTAGCCTCCATATGCCACCCTAAAAAGAACCCCCCCCCAAAAAAAGCCACCCTTACCTCTTCCCACTCTCCACCCAACAGCCCACTACTACTTTCATTTAATGGCTACTACCTGCTGAGTTGAGTGTCATCCTTAATTCTTCTCCCTTCATTTAATTGGCTCCCAGCTGTAGTCAGTGTAACTCTGGGTCTTCACTGCCTTGGTTGACTCTCTTACTACTTCTCACCTGGATCATTACCAGAGTCTCCTAAATGGTCTTCCTGCCTCCAGTCATCCCTTATGCATTGCAGTGGATCCCCCCCCAACCCTTTTCCTTTTTTTGGCCACACTTGCAGTGTGCAGAAGTTCCCAGGCCAGGAATCGAACCCGAGCCATAGCAATGACAATGCCTAATCCTTAACTGCTAGGCCACCAGGGAACTCCTCTGAATGTTTTTACAATTTGAGTTCCTTGAAATAGTATATAAATATTATCTATCTCTTACACATCTTTCCAACCCCATCACAACTAGTCACACAATCCTGGGAACCAGCCAGGCTCCACTACATCTTCTGCTTGCTTGAAATGCTCTTCCCCTTGCTAAGTCATACTGATCCTTCAAGAATGAACTCAGCTGTCACATATTCCTGGAAGGCTTTGCTGACCTGAGTAGATGCTGCCCTTCTCTTCTCTAGTTCCAAAGAATTTTCAAGTACATTCATCACACTCCTGGCCTCTGTCTGATTGATGCTCTGGCCCCTCCACTAGTCTTGCCCCTTCTAGACAGGCAAAGCTCATCTTCCACCCCTACATTTCCAGTTCTTCTGCTCAGTACTAGGTTTATAGTGAGTATCCAATAAATGCCTTTATAATTAGTCGCTGTATACCTGCTGTAATTATTATGTCCATTTTATCTCCCTCTTGAAAGTACCTTCAAGTCTGAGAAGATGTCTTCATATTCTCTTCTCCCCTCCCCAAAGCACAGTCTAATTAAAAACACTGCATAAGGAGTTCCGCCATGGTGCATCGGAGCGAATCCAACTAGGAACCATGAGGTTGCGGTTCTATTCCTGGCCTCGTTCAGTGGGTTGAGGATCCCGCGTTGCCGTGAGCTGTGGTGTAGGTGGCAGAGGCGGCTCGGATCTTGCGTTGCTGTGGCTCTGGCATAGGCCGGCAGCAATAGCTCCGATTTAGACCCCTTATCCTGGGAACCTCCACATGCGCGGGTGCGACCCTAAAAAGACAAAAACAAAAACAAAAACTCACTGCATAATTAAAAACAGGTGCTCAACAAATGCTCGTGGCTTTTAAGTAAACCTTAACCCTCCATTCTAATACTCAGGATCCACCCTCTTGTTCCGGTAGCATCAGAAAAGTGTCTTGTGAAAGAGTTCATGAAGGAGGCAGCCTCTCTTGAGAAGCAAGTGGGAAAACTGGCTCCCCAAATGAGTGTGGGTGAGACAGAATGAGTAAGTGAGTTCGCGCGGAGGTGGGAGGGGAGGTCGAGGCTGATATATTCCAGCTGTATGTGGAATACCGTATGGTGGGGAAGACGTTCAAAAGAGAAGGGTACGTTCTCATTTCCCCCCATCTCCCCCTCGGCACCATATGCTCTTCCTCGTCATCTGCCCACTCTCAATGAGGCTCATGAGCGACACCCCGGCACTTTTTCTTTTGCAGGCACCCCAAAAGCACTCCTGCCGGGACAAACTCGTCCCCGCCCCATTGCACGCATGCGCAGTAGCCCTCGCAGGCCCAGTCAGTCTCGTGCCCCATAATTCTCCGCTAAGACACGCGCACACTTCTCTTCTGCTCTTTATTCTCTCCTTCCCTCCCTGTCTACCAGCCTCACCTGTAGGGCTCGTGCTTTCTCCGTCCCCGATCCACTCGGGCTCCGGCGGCTGCTGCTTGGGCCCCTTCGGCATCTCGGTGGCAGTTACGGCAACTCTGGCGGCGCCGGGCGTTATTTCCGCTTCCGGCAGCGTGGGGCCCGGAACCAGGCGGGCTCTCCAGGCCCGCGCTATCGACCCCGCCCCCGGAGGCCCACGTGCGCGCCGCGCCTTCCTCCCGGAGGTGTGCCTGCCGCCCAGTGGGGGCGTGGCCTGCAATGACAGGGCGTGGCTGGCGTCTGCAAACACCGGTCTCTGCCTCGGGAGGTTTATGAGGGTTAGGGGACCCCCAACCCTTTGACTCTGCGATGCCGCGTGACTAAGGGCTGAACATAATAATTTCCAACTAGTACAAAAGAGTCATCCTTTCTTTCTTTGCTTTTTAGGGCCGCACCCGCGCATGTGGAGGTTCCCAGGCTAGGAATCGAGTCGGAGCTACAGCTACCAGCCTACACCACAGCCACAGCAACGCGGGAGCCGAACCGCACCTGGGGGACCTACACAGCTCAAGGCAACACCAAATCCTTAACCCACTGATTGAGGCCAGGGATCGAACACTCTGTCCCCATGGATGCTAGTCCGATTCGTTAACCGCTGAGCCACGACGGGAACTCTTTCTTTTCTTTTTTTTTTTTTTAAACTGAGTGCTACCTTGTACCAGCTCCTTACCTCATCGACTGTCGGTGTAGTGTTGAGATGGGTCACAAAATCCCGAGGTGTAAATTGTAAATGAGGAAGAACTCTAGCCTAACAAACAGAAATCACAGTGCAGTGAAGCTTGGGTTCACTTTTTTAACTACTACCAAAAAATTCTTTTTTTTTTTGGCGGCGCCCGCAGCATGCAGAAGTTCCCTGGCTAAGGATTGAACTGGGCCACTGCTGCAACCAGAACAACAGCGGTGACAATGCTGATCCTTAATCCCCTGCCCCACAAGGAAATTCCTAGTAATAGCTTTACTGAGGTATAACTGAGTTACAATAAACTGCAGCAGCAATAGACGGCCAATAATCTGCAAAGTGTACACTTTGATACCTTTGACATGTACACACACCCGTTGAATCACCACCACAATCAAGATTTGGGAAAAAAAAAAAAAAAAAAAAAAAAAAGGAGTTCCTGTCGTGGCGCAGTGGTTAACGAATCCGACTAGGAACCATGACGTTGCGGGTTTGGTCCCTGCCCTTGCTCAGTGGGTTAACGATCCGGCGTTGTAGGTTGCAGACGCGGCTCGGATCCCGCGTTGCTGTGGCTCTGGCGTAGGCCGATGGCTACAGCTCCGATTCGACCCCTAGCCTGGGAACCTCCATATGCCGCGGGAGCGGCCCAAGAAATAGCAAAAAAAAAAGATTTGGGTTCACTTTTTTTTTTTTTTTCTAACGGCTGCACCTGTGGCATGTGGAAGTTCCCAGGCTAGATGTTCAGTTGGAGCTGCAGCTGCCAGCCTATTCACGGCCAGGCCAGATCCAAGCCATGTCTGCAAAGTACCCTGCAGCTGCAACAATGCTGGATCCTTTAACACACTGTGCCAGTTGGAGATTGAATCTGTGTCCTGATGCTGCAGAGCTCCTGCCAATCCCCTTGCACCATATCGGCAACAGTTTTCTGCATACTAATTTGAGATAATTACCAGAGATCTCAGAGATGATGTCCAATTAGCAGCCCGGAGTTTAGGGCAGAAATTGAGGCCAACAAGAGACATTAGGATCTTCATCGGTTATGGTGGGTATTTATTTATTATGTCTTTATGCCTTTTATAGGGCTGCACCCTTGGCATATGGAGGTTCCCAGGCGAGGGGTTGAATTGGAGCCATAGCTGCTGGCCTACACCACAGCCACAGCAACACCAGATCTGAGCGAGTCTGCGACCTTACACCATAGCTCATGGCAACACTGGATCTTTAAACCACTGAGCAAGGCCGGGCATCGAACTCGAAACCTCATGGTTCCTAGTCGGATTCGTTAACCACTGAGCCCACAACGGGAACTCCCATGGTGGGTATTTATTTAAAGTCATGGATCAAAAGTAGTAAGTCTAGACAAAGAAGAGTGTCAGAGATTAAGCCTAGAGGCACTTCAACATTTAGACTTCAGGAGGAGCAGCCAGGAAGAGAGCAGCCAATGAGATGGAGGATAGGTTGCAACAGCAGTTCAGATCTGATCCTCAGCCTTTTTTATGCCATGGGGCGGCCAAAAAAAAAAAAAAAAAAAAAAAGAAGAAGAAGAAAAATTAATATGCACAAACTGAGCTCTTATTTTTCCTCTTCAAGCCTGTGTCTCTTCTAGGTTCACCACTTCAAGTAATCAATCACACCACCTTTCAACCAGTTACTTGAACCCAAACTGAAAAGTCATCTTCTTTCCCCATTTCCCCTCCTCATTAGCAAGCCATGTCCACTTTACTCATTCATTCAAAAAATGTTTTTTTATTGAGTGCATGGTATATGCCAGGCATTCTTTCAGGCCCTGGGGATATCACTGACTAAAATGAGAATATCTGCTTACATTTCTAGCAGGAGAAATAATGCTATAGTGAAAAGAAAATATAGATCAAGGCAGAAAGTATCAGGAGGGCAGATTGTAGTACTAAATAGACTGTTCATGAGACCTCAGTGAGGTGAAATTCAAGCAAATTCTTGTTTGTTTGTTTGTTTGTTTGTTTTTAGGGCCACACCTGAGGCATATAGAGTTTCCCAGCCTAAGGGTCAAATCAGAGCTGAAGCTGCTGGCCTACGCCACAACCATAGCAACTCAGGATCCAAGCCGCATCTGCGACCTACACTGCAGCTCATGGCAATGCCAGATCCTAAACCCACTGAGCGAAGCCAGGGATCGAACCTGCGTCCTCATGGATGCTAGTCAGATTTGTTAACTGCTGAGTCACAACAGGAACTCCAAGCAAATTCTTTAAGAAGGTGAGAGTTCTGGCCACGTGGATTCCAGAAGAGCTTCCTGGCAGAAGGAAAAACTAGAGCAATGCCTTATAGGAGGGGTGCACTTGGCATATATGAGGAACAAACAGCAAGGAGGCCAGTGTGGCTCTAGTGGTGAGTAAGGGGTTGTGGAGAGGCAAACGGAAGTAAAGCAGGCTCTGGATTGGGCAGGGTCCTCTAGGTCATTTGGCTTCTACTCTTAACTAAATGGAAGTCATTAGGAGTTCCTGTTGTGGTGCAGCAGAAACAAATCCAACTGGGAACCATGAGGTTGGGGGTTTGATCCCTGACCTCACACAGTGGGTTAAGAATCTGGGGTTGCTGTGAGCTGTGGTATAGGTTGAAGACTAAGCTCAGATCTGATGTTGCTGTGACTGTGGTGTAGGCCAGCAGCTGTAGCTCCAACTGCACCCCTAGCCTGGGAACCTCCATATGCCACAGGTGTGGCCCTAAAAACCAAAAAAAAAAAAAAAAAAAAAAAGTCATTACAAGGTTGTGAGCAGAGGAATAACCTGACTTACATTTTATTTTTATTTTTTCATTTTTTTCTTTTTGGCTGCACTGCAGCATACAGAAGTTCCTGGTCCAGGGATCAAATCTGAGCCACACCTGCTACCTGTGCCACAGCTGCAGCAACCCTGCATCCTTAGATACCTACTGTGCCATGCTGGAGATCAAACCTGTGCCTCAGCAGTAACCTGAGCCACTGCAGAGACAATGCCGGATCCTAACCTACTGCACCACAGTGGGAACTCCCTGACCTACATTTTAGAAGGATGATTTTGGGCCCACATGAGCATGAGGTAGGGAGAAATGGCAGGAGCAGTAAGGACTGTTAGAGGGTGTTGGTGACTCAGACCAGAGTGATAATAGCGGAGGTAGTGAAAATGGCTGGTTTCTGAGTATATTTGAAAAAAAAGAGAGAGAGGGTCAGTAAGTTTTGTTTTGTTTTTTTCTTTCTTTTTGGGCCAGCAGCACGCAGACGTTCCTAGGCCAGGGATTGAACCTGTGCCATAGCAGCAACCTGAGTTGCTGCAATGACAATGCTGGATTCTTAACCTGCTGAGGCACAAGAGAATTCCCAAGAGTTGGCATGTTTTGTAAATGGACTGAACCTCAAATGTGACCAATAAGAAATAAAATTAAGGATGACTCCAAGATCTGGAATTCAGTCCCTAGCCTGGGAACTTCCATATGCCTCAGATATAGCCCTAAAAAGACCAAAAAAAAGGAGGGGGTACTTTTCAAGTTTCCCTAGCAGTAGCTACATATTGGCCACAGGCCTAAGTTACAGCCAGTGGACATATAAGTTAAAGAGCTGGATGAAGGCTTGTAGGTAATTTCCTCAGCTCTTCCATTCTGGACTTGGAGCATGGATAAACAAGCTAGAGCTTCATTTTAGACAGTGAAATAGGAGGGCCTGACTCCAAGAATCATGGAGTTAAAACTGGAGGGAGGGAAAGTTCTGAATCCCGAGGACCTTATGGTGGCATGATCATCAAACATGCTTTGTACCACCACTTGACCTGTGAGAGAAATAAGCTATCTTGCCTTAAGACAAATTTGATTGCTGTTACAACTGATTTTAGAACTGATAAACTGGGCCATGGTAGGTGCTTAATATTTAGAGTGCATGAATGTATCCATGCTCATGGCTTTGACCACTACCTACATGCAGATAATTCAGATTTATGTCTCTAGTTTTAATCTAAATACCAAAACTGTACCTCCAACTACTTCCTTTGTCTTTCTCCTTGATGTCTTAAAAGGCAGCTTAGACTCAATCAACCATTTCAAAAGCAAAATTAGGAGTTTCCATCGTGGCGCAGCCAAAATGAATCCAACTTGGAACCATGAGGTTGTGGGTTTGATCCCCGGCCTCACTCAGTGGGTTAAGGATCCAGTGTTATCGTGAACTGTGGTGTAGGTCGCAGATGTGGCTCAGTTCTGGCATTGCTATGGCTGTGGTGTAGGCGAGGAGTTGTATCTCTGATTAGATCCCTAGCCTGGGAACCTCCATATGCTTTTTCCAAACAAGAAAAAGCATTGTTTCTTCCAGTATCTTTCTTTTTAAATAGGTACTTGGTTATGCAAGCCAGAATACCCCTGAGAAATCTAAGATACTTTCATTTTGATCGCTTATTTCCAAATGTCCACTTTTCTCCCACTCTGCTCCTCAAGTCTCTACGACCATCACGACTCACTCGACTACTCAAGTAACCTTCAAACCCCCACTTCCAAGCCTGGCCAGCTCCATACAGAGATGCTTTTTGAAAAACCAATCTTATCTATGGTAACCACTGCCTAAAACTCCTCAAAAACTTCTCTCTTAAGAAAAAGACCCAAATCCTGATGTCCTGCAAGGCCCTGAGTGGTCTTGCTCCTCTTCCTTCTGCCTCACCTCCCACTCTTAGCACCACCTTTGCCTGGCCTCTGCTCTCCCACATCACCTCCTGCTTGTCCTCAGAGCTTGTCTCAGCTGCCATCTCCCCAGACTCCCTATGTTACATACCCCTGCCATGTCTCCCTTCATTATACTTTTGCCTTTCAGGGCTGCACCCGAGGCATATGGAGGTTCCCAGGCTAGGGGCTGAATTGGAGCTGCAGCTGCCGGCCTACATCACAGCCACAGCAATGCCAGATCTGAGCCCTACCTGCGACCTACACCATAGCTCACAGCAATGCCAGGTCCTTAACAAGTCCAGGGATTGAACATGCATCCTTGTAGATACTAGTTGGGTTTGTCACTGCTGAACCATGAAGGGAACTCCCTTCATTGCACTTGTCAGGCACTTCATACATATCTGTGCCTGCAGCAGCTTGATGTGGGATCTCAGTTCCTAGTCCAGGGATTGAACCCAGGACACAGTGGGGAAGTGCCAAATCCTAATTTGTGACTTTTTGACAAACATGTCTCCTCCGGAAGATTTTAAAGTCATTGATATCAGCTCGCCATTATCTCTAGTGTCTAGTATTTGGCCTGGACCACATGTACTCTACAAACATTTGTTGAAAGATTGCTTTGTCATTACTGCTCCATAAACATCAAACCATAAACACAGGTAAAATGTTTAAAAAATTACTCCGTAGACACCTAGCCTTTCATTTCTCCCACAAAACTTTATCCTTGAACATAATGCAGCCTGGTCCAGTTGATTCCCATAGGTTCATGGGACTCCACTGGTTTCTTCAGACTGCAAGAAACTTCTGTCAATATGGCGTATGAAATGAAGAATAAAGTGACTCTAAAAAGAACAGCATTATCTGCACCTGCAGAGATGACGGGGAACACAGAGATGCAAGAAAATGCTTGTTTCCAGTGTGTTTATTACTAATATAAAAAAATGCTAAAAAGAAAAAAAAATTCAATCTCAATTTTCCAACGGCTCTCATCCTTCCCTCTTGCCCACACAACTCCTGACCCATTTCCTCAGGGCCAGTTCAAAACTGAACCTATTCACTGCTGTTTTCACAGAAAACAATCAGTGCCAGGGATGCAGGGAAAGAAGGCTCGGAGGCGGCGACAGTATTGTCCAATATCCTACCCATAGGCAGGCCAGGTGGAGATTCACAGGATTCAAACGAAAGGGCTGGTGGCCTCACAATGATGTCGTCTAACTAAAACGGGCTGGAGAGGAGACAGGGTGGGCCCCTCTGGGGCTCTACAGGACATCTCTCAGGCCTGTGTCCAACCCAGAGAAACTGACACCAGGACCTGGGGAGGAGCGGCAAGGCAGTCTTGTGGAAGGTGTCACAATTGTCCCGTGTTAGGAGGTGGGGAAGGTCTGGAGGGCATCAACGGTCCCACTCATTTTGGCAGAAGAACTTACTCTAGTGTTGGGAGGTCACAGAAATGCCACGGACACTGAGAAAGGTTACGAGGGGATGCACAGTTTCACAAAGCACAGTGATCACAGACCGTTGCGGTGGGGATCATGCTACTGACGGAGAAACTATGAAATCCAAGAGCAGGGCAGGTGGCCTCTCAGGGAGTAACTCTGTACCAGTCAGCCAAACTTGACCCCAGGTCAGAGGACCCGGTGAATGTCACAGAGCAGCTGACGACACCGGGGGGGAGGGGGTGTCACATAAAAAGGACTGAAAACAAGCAGCTAGAAGAAGGGAATGGTAGGAAACTGCTCCAAGGCTCTCAGGAACCAGGGCGATACCGGGAACTGGGTGGACAGATGCACGAGAAACAGCACCAGAGAGGTTTCCTGTTCTGCAGTCAGTTGGAGGGGGAAGAGGATCCAGGAGGCAGCTCTATGGAGCAAAGTTGGGGTCCTGGAGATGAGTCTCTGGAGGCTGGACCAGAAGAAAGAGTGCAACCGCGCACCAGTGATGAACACGACTCGACCCCAAGTGGCGGAGGTGGCGATGAGGGTGGGCGTCATGGACCGAGGTGCTGGGTGGAACAGCCTCACAGTAGCCACCACAGGGCCACAGGGAAGTACACGGCCACTAGGCCAGCGGGCTCCTTCCAGCCTGGATGGGAAGGCACAGTCTCACAGAGGAGGTCCATTGGCGCCAGGGTGGTAGAAGGCACAGAGGTCCTCATATCGACAGTGGCCTTTTTTGGCAAAGTGTCGGCAGACGGGGCGGTCGGATTTGTCTGTGAACAAGCGAAAATAGGGCAGTTTAAAATGTGAGTAAGAGAGAAAACAAATGAGAGTTCCCGTTGTGGCTCAACGGAAGCGAATCTGACTAGTATTCAAGAGGACGCAGGTTCGACCCCTGGCCTTGCTTAGTAGGTTAAGGATCTGGCGTTGCTGTGGCTGTGGCATAGGCCGGTGACTATAGCTCCCATTCAACCCCTAGCCTGGGAACCTCCATATGCCGCAGGTGTGGCCCTAAAAAGAACCCCCTCCCCCAAAAAAGAGAGAGAAAACAAATGAAACAAAAAGCAGAGAAGGCGGTCAGATTTCCTACTCACTACCACCTTCAGATATTATGGAATGGTAGGTAGTCTTTCTCCCAGAAGAAAAAACATTCAGGGCTACTCCTAGCTCAAAAGGACAAAGGACAGCCCAAAAGAGAAGAGCCATGGGTATCAGGTCACTCTTGAGAGTGACGAGTATTAAATGTGTGCAGGTATTAAAAAAATGGACCTCACCTTCCATAACCTGGGGTCCATCCTTGGGTGGGCAGGTATTCTTGATAAGAGACCAGCTTTTGAGCCTTCGAGGATTTCTCTGCTCTTTGTGAAAGCCTCCCCTGGAGGGACCCCCATGGCCTGGTCCAGGAAAAGGAGGCTCAGCATTGACCCCCCACCAACCACGACCATATGGGCCAGACCTGGGGCCTAGGCCTCCCCGAAGTGGACCTCTGCCCCGGGGAGGAGGTGGGAGACTCAGCAGTGGTGGGATCATTGGTCCCCTTGATCCCGGAGGACCTCTGTGAAGAGCTGAAGAGAGAGAGAGAGAAAGAGAGAGAGAAAGAAACAGGCTAGAGAACAGGCGGAGCCTTAATAGCACTTCAGAAGCCCCCCCCATGCCCCACCTCCCCAGCTATCTCACCCTCCTCCCCAAAGGTAACAACTTTCCTGACTTCTAGCACCATAGGTTAGTTTTTGCCTGTTTTCGAACTTTGCATAAACGGAATCATACAGTCTGCATTCTTTTGTGTCTGGTCCTTTTGCTCAACATCGTGTTTATGAGATTCATCCAGGATGCCTGTAGCAGGAGTGCCTTCATTTTCACTGCAGTGTAGTATCCCATTGGATGCACACACAACACCTTATTTATCCATTCTACTGATGGTGGACATGTGGGTGGATTCCAGTGTGGGGCTATAACGAAAAATGCTGCTATGAACATTTTTATTCATGTCTTCATTACACACATGTATGCATTTCGGCTGAGTATACATGTAGTAGAAATACTGTTGAGTCCTCGAGTATACATATGCTCAAGTTCAAGAAAGTCAAACTTTTCCCCAAAGTGGTTGTACCGATTCATGCTCCCACCAGCAGTTGTTCCACAGACAACCCACTGTTCCTTAATAACACTTGCTAATCCTGATCAGTTTCATTTTTTGCCATTCTAGTGAATGTAAAGAGTGGTGTTCTGTTTTGAAATTGTGATTAAAACCTGTAACATAGAGTTTGCCATCTTGGAGTTTTCTTGTGGTACAGTGGGTTAAGGATCCGTCATTGTCACTGCTATGGCTTGGGTTGATGCTATGACACGGATTTGATCCCCTGGCCCCAGAACTTCTGCATGCTGTGGGTGTGGCAAAAAAAAAAATTGCTACCTTAACTACTTTTACATTTACATCTTGGTTTTGTCAAGTGAATTCATGTTGTTGGGAAACAGATCCCCAGAACTTCTCATCTTGCAAAACTGAACTTTACAGCTATTAAACTCTCTAGCCCCCCTTTCCACCCAGCCCCTGGCAACCACTATTCTACTTTCTGTTCCTATGACTTCAACTATTTTAGATTCCTCACACTGGTGGAACCATACAGTATTTATCTTTTTGTGACCGGCTCACTTCAGCATATGGCCTAAAGGTTCATGTGTGCTGCAGCATGTGACAGGGTTTTCTTTCGTCAGGGGATGAAAAAGGAATCATAGTCTGTTGTATGGTTGTACCACATTTTGTTTATCCATTCATCCATCAACGAACATTTGGGTGGCTGCCATCTCCTGCCTACTGTGAACAGTGCTGTAGTGAACATGAGTGTGCAAATCCCTCTTCAACATCCTTCATTCTTTTTGATAAATACCCACAACTAGATCATATATAGTAGTTCTCTTAATTTTTTGAGGAGTCTCCATACTGTTTTCCATAGTGGTGGGACTACTTTACAATCCCACCAACTGTGCACAAAGGATTCAGTTTCAAAGATATACATTTTTATCTTGCATTTATTTGATGACTAATGATGTTAGGTTCTTGCTCATGTTTTTGGCTATTTATATCTCAGGATTTTTTTTTTTTTTTTTTGCTTTTTGCTTTTGTAGGCCCTCACTCGAGGCACATGAAGTTTCCGGGCTAGGGGTCAAATCAGAGCTATAGCTACCAGCCTACACCACAGCTCACAGCAACGCCGGATCCCTGACCCACTGATCGAGGCCAGGAATCGAACCTGCATCCTCACATATACTAGTCACTTTCATTTCCACTGTACCACAATGGGAACTCCCATATCTCAGTTTTTATGAGGTGGCTGTGCCAGCCTTTTGCCCATTTTTCTAACAGATTGTCAGAAAAGCTTTTATTTATTTACTTATTTTATTTTATTTATTTATTTTTTTGCTTTTTAGGGCTGCACCGCCGGCATATGGAGGTTCCCAGGCTAGAGGCTGAATCGGAGCTACAGCTGCTGGCCTACACCACAGCCACAGCAACACCAGATCTGACCTGTGTCTGCAACCTGCATCACAGCTCATGACAACCCTGGATCCTTAACCCACTGAGTGAAGCCAGGTATCAAACCCAGAACCTCATGGTTCCTAGTTGGATTTGTCTCCGCTGTGCCATGACAGAAACTCCAGAAGAGCTTTTAATATATTATAGATTTGAGCTCTTAATTGGTTATATATGTTGCAATTATCTTCTACTCTATGGCTTCCTATTAACCTTTTTTTTTTTGTCTGCCTGCACCCGCAGCATGCAAAAGTTACAGGGCCAGGGATCAAACCACAGCTGTGACCTGAGCCACAGCAGTGAAAATGCTGGATCCTTAACCAGCTGTGTCACCAGGGAACTCTCCTATTAACTTCTTCTTCTTTTCTTTTTTTTGGTCTTTTGTCTTTTTAGGGACACACCTATGTGTCATATGGAGCTTCCCAGACTAGGGTCAAATTGGAGCTGTAGCTGCTGGTCTATGCCACAGCCACAGCCACACAGGACCTGAACCATGTCTGCGGCCTACACCACAGCTCACGGTAATGCTGGATCCTTAACCCACTGAGTGAGGCCTGGGATCAAACCCAAGTCCTCATGGATACTAGTTGGGTTTGTTAACCACTGAGCCATGATAGGAACGTCCCTATTAACTTCTTAATGGTATCATTTGATTAACGGAAGTTTGTATTTTCTAATGTAGTTCAGTTTGTCTTTCCTTTACAGTTAGTGTGTGTGTTTCTTGTCTGTTTAAAAATTCTAATCTACTTTCTTTTTTTGGCCACCCTGCAGCATTGGAGTTCCTGGGCCAGGGATCAGATCTGAGGCACAGTTTCGACCTTTGGCTGCAGCTATGGCAAAGTGGCATCCTTAACTCGATGTTCTGGGCAGGGCCGGGGACTGAACCTGGATCCTGGTGGTGCGGGGATGCCTCCAATCCTGTTGCACCACAGTGGGAACTCCTAATCTACTTTAAGACTGTGACATATATTTGTTTTCAAGAATTATTTCTTTACCTTTTATATTTAGATATATATAGTCTACTTGAAATTGCTGTTTGTATATAGCATGAAAAGGAGGTCAAATTTCTCCACCCCCTCCATGAACACCATATTAATCCAGCATCATTTACTGAAAAGACCACTATTTTATTTCAGTTTCATCTTCATCATTAACAAAGTGACCATGTATGTGTGGACCTGTTACTGAACTCTTTATGCCATTCTGTTTATTTATATGGCTCTCATTTGGCCAGTATCATAGCATCATAACTACTATAGTTTTACAATAAGGCTTGATATTCAGAATAAGCCCTTCCACTTGGCCTGTCTTTGCAATCTCTCACCTTGACCCTTTGCATTTACATACAAGAATGTAGAATGTTTACTTTCTACAAAAACTTTGTAGGGATTATAACTGTGAGTGCATTGATCCTATAGGTCAATTTGGGAAGAACTGACACTTTCACAGCATTGAGTTTTTTCAATCTGTCAGGACATATTTTCCATTAATTTAAGAGGTATAGAATGCCTGATCTTTGAAGTCCTTCCTGGGTTTCAGTCTGTACTCCCCCACCCCATTCCTCCCTTCTCAGGACCTAATCCAAGAATCACGGCCCCTTTCTCCTCACCTGACTTGGGATCACCAGGCTTTCCATTGGCCATGGGGGGAGGACCCAGAAGGCTGGGTGGTCCTACGAGTAGACATGAAAATATGGTCATCAGAATGGACTAAAGGACTGGTGATCTTGCTTTTATATATTTTTCTTCTATTACTCATTTCTTAACCTAACTGCTAAAGCCAGGTATATTCTCAGTTACCAGCTCTCACCCTATCTATCTGCAAAGCATTTTCAGGATTTGCAAAGTGGAGACTCAAGGGGAATAATGAGGAAAGGATATCTACAAACTTTCTCTTAGGCTGTTGCTATCCAAAAGATCCTAAGTGGTTCCAGAAGTAATCCAATTTCTCGCTTTAACTGTTGACCAATCAGATAGCTCTCCCCACCTCCATCCCATTCCCGAGTAGTTTAAAGAAGGCTGCTCTTCCACCTTCCCTGTGAAAGTCTGGTCACAAACTGTCATCCCAGTCATGCAATCTGCAACCTCTCTAGGGCCCCCACTCCCCTGTCGTGCTGCGGCTGCGCACACGAATTCTTCGTCTTCTCCCTTGACTTCTTTAGAAAGGTTTAGGGGCCGGTTTGAAGTTAAGGGTTCAAGTAAGAGATCTCACATAGTGTTCTATTCCGGACAGGCCTCCCCCAGCCCCCGCCCCAGCGCGTGCGCCCTTCCTCCTTCCGTTAGAGCCCCCTCCCCAGCACATTTTCGGCGGCTAGCCCCTCGCCTGGCCCAGCTGACAGGCATGTGCACACCCCTCTCGGACTCCTCACCGATGGGACTCCCATTCTCCTCATCTCCAGTCTCTTCCCGCTCTGTCAGTGGGGGCTGCTGATGCGGAGGCTGCTGCTGCTGAGTCTGCTTCTTTCGTTTCGGCATCGTGGTTGCGGCAATGGCTGCAGCGGGATTTGGAGAGCAGTGAGGAAGGGGCACGCTGGAATTCTGTTTCCGCTTCCGGGGGGGCAGTGGACAGTGAAGGCTGGGGCTCCCGCCATTTCACTTCCGGAAGGCTCTGGGGACCCTTTGTGCGGCTCGTCTCACATCAGCAGGCTCCCTCGGCCTTAGCCAGGCGTGGCAGCAATCCCAAACCATTCCTTTATCGCATTTCTATGAACGCTTGAAAAAGTCGCTCGCTTCCCCCCGGCTGGGAAAAAAACACAACCGGCTCCTCACAGTGTGTCATAGAGTCGGCGGGCTCTCGGGGCAGAAAGCCTGACAGAGGGGCTGTCGCACCCTAAGATCGCCACATCCGGTCCCCGGTTTCTATGGTAACAGCTGCAGGCACAACTTCGTGCCCTGTGACCTCCCTCCAAACATCCTTGTCCCACCTGGATTTCCCTCCTCGGCCGCACTTGCACTTATGATCTGTAAATCTGCTCCTTATCACCGTTCCCACAAGGAATCTGGGTGCCAGCAGGGCAGTGCCTAGGGCTCTCCAAACCGCCATCCGCCCCTCAAGACCTCTGACCCTGCCCTAGTGTAGCCCAGTCATTTGGCTTCCTTCCCGGGACGCGTGGTCGCGGCTTTCCTCCAAGATCCAGCCGGAGGGTTGGTAAAGTAGATTCTGCGCGTCCCTTTCTCCCCCGGGTGGTAAGACCCGCCCTCCGCTCCACTGCCCCCACCAGGTGAGTGGTAGCTTCTCCCCCGCGCGCAAGGTAGTGATGACACGCGTCCCCCCTCCTCCGAGCGCTAGTTGGTAGCGTCCGTGACGAAGTTAGACCGATCCTCCCACGCGCGCCTCCTTTCTCGCGGCTGCTGAGCCCTGTCGGTGCCACTGGCTCTTACATGCTGGTAGCCCACCTCTCATCATTCTCTTGCCTCGCTCCCAGTGGAAAGTGACTGTATTTTCCCCTGGTCGTCTTCCACCCCGGCCGCGGGGGCGCATCGGCCAGGCCCGCCCGCTGACGTCACCTTCCAGCCCCGCCCCCTCCAGGGTCCCGGGCCCCTGCGACCGGGGCTGCCCCGGGGGGAGTCAGTTGAAGCGGCTGGAGCTCGGCGGAGGGCGGGCCAGGTGACTGGTCCGGGCCATGCCGAGGAAGAAGCCTTTCAGCGTGAAGCAGAAGAAGAAGCAGTTGCAGGACAAGCGGGAGCGGAAGCGAGGTCAGTGCGGGAGCCAGAAGAGGGGGCGGGGCTCGGACTCCCGCACATCTGGAGGGAGGGGTGTGCCCGCCTCACCTCTGGGAGGCGTGGGAAGGGGTGGCGGCAGCGCGCCGACGCGCGTGGGCGACCGCAGAGGGGATTCCCTCACCCCAGCCCCCCTACATCTGGAAGGGGTGGGGAAGGATGGAGAGTTGGGGGAGGGGAATCCCTCCAGCTCCTACGGGGCGCCATCCCCACAGATCCCTGGAGGAGTGCCTCCCCCCACGCACATCCGGGAGGGTCCTGGGCAGAGTAGGTGGGAGGATCTGGCTTCAAAAGAATCAGGGTGGTGTGAGGAGGAGCCAGGCCAACCGTGGGGGGGGTGGTCTTATGGCCCCTGAGAGCTGGCCAGCACTGGCGTCACCAGCTCCTCCCCGCAGGGCTTCAAGATGGGCTGCGATCCAGTTCCAACAGCCGCAGCGGGAGCCGGGAGCGGCGGGAGGAGCAGACTGACACCTCGGACGGGGAATCTGTGACCCATCACATCCGCAGGCTCAACCAGCAGCCTTCCCAGGGGCTGGGCCCGCGTGGCTATGACCCAAATCGGTGAGAGTGGGCGGGGGTCTCTGGCCTGGGCTTCCCCGCCTACCCGGAAGTCAGAGCGCTAGGGGAAAGCAGGCTGCTGCTGGTGGAGGCTTGAAACTGGAGATGGTGGGGCTGGGATGCGACGGTTTTCCGCGGGGCCTCTGGGTCACCAGAGCGGGCCACGATCTTCTGGACTGGAGGGGCTGGGGAGAGTTTGGCCTTCAGAAGGGCGAGACTTGGAGGAAGGCCTACTGCTGTGTGAAAAAGATTTGGGGGAGGGCCCATTCAGAGGAGTGACTTGAACTCTGGAGAGGAAGCTTTGCGAAGTTGTCTGCCCAAGAGGGTAGTTTGTGACCAAGGATTGGCGATGGATGTGGTGGTCCCTGTCCTGTTAGGTATCGGCTGCATTTTGAGCGAGACAGCCGAGAGGAGGTGGAGAGGAGAAAGAGAGCGGCCCGGGAGCAAGTGCTGCAGCCCGTGAGTGCTGAGCTGCTGGAGCTGGACATCCAGGAAGTCTATCAGCCTGGGTCTGGTGAGTGAGCTCAGCGCTGGGAGCTTAGGTCAGGCAGTGGGCTGGGGAAAGGAGTTTAGAAGAGTAAGAGCTGACTGGGAGGAAGAATGGGAGGGCCTGGGATGCACCCTTGGTTCTAAAACTATTCTCAGACTTATTTGGACTTTTTCTTGATTTCTCAGTTCTGGACTTTCCCCGACGTCCTCCTTGGAACTATGAAATGTCCAAGGAGCAACTGATGAGCCAGGAGGAACGGAGCTTCCAGGAGTATCTTGGGAAGATTCATGGGGCTTATACCTCTGAGAAACTCAGTTACTTTGAGCACAATCTGGAGGTGAGAATAGAGTGAAGACAGGAGTGGAGCGTAGTGACACGTGGTCAGATTGGTCTCCCGTCAGGCAGGAGAGCAACTCTGGGCTCAGGTTCTCTCATATCAACCTTGTCTTTTCAGACATGGAGGCAGCTGTGGCGAGTGTTAGAGATGTCTGACATTGTCCTGCTAATTACTGATATCCGACATCCAGTGAGTCCTGGGGATGAGATTGGGCCAGGGGAGGAGGGAGGAAGATCCTTGTGGGGTAAAGGGCAGAAGCAGGAGTTGGGAGGCAAAGAGGTAACCTCTTCCTTTCTGGTCTCCTCTATTCCATGCTGATGGCTGCAGTCCAAAGACTCAGTCTTTATTCATCAGTGTCCCAGCCTGTCACTCCTCCCCTGGCCACTGCCTCTCCTTTTCTTTGCTCCTTTGATGAAAAACCGCATATCCTGTTTCCTAGCCCACTAGAGCTCATACAAAGTCCCAGTATGGAGCTCCAGGGGATTCTGTGAAAAGGGCTGCCCTGCCGTAGGGGTCACTGCAGAACTCAGCCTCCCTCGGGATGCTAGGGTAGTGGCTAAAGCTGTAGACTCTGCTGCTGGACGGCCCTTGTGTGACCTGGCTCTGCTACTTCACAGTTGTCCTCCAGTGGGAGAAAGGGAAGTCTGAGGACTGTGGGGACATTCAGGTTGGAGATCTTTAACAGCATGTACGCACACTCCTTCACACAGACATACACGCGCATTCACACACTCACACAGCCACACATACTCAACACAAATGTGCATGTGTGCATGCACACATGTATGCATGTGTACACATGTAGACAGGTGTGTGCACTTGAAAATAGATACATATTTTTGGAGTTCCCATCATGGCCCAGCGGAAATGAATCTGACTAGCATCCATGATGATGCGGGTTTGATCCCTGACCTCGCTCAGTGGGTTAAGGATCTGGTGTTGCGTAGGTCGCAGACGTGGCCGGGATCTGGCATTAATTGTGGCTGTGATGTAGGCCGGCAGCTATACCTTCGATCCGACCTCTAACCTGGGAACCTCCATATGCCATGGGTTCAGCCCTAAAAAGCAAAAAGAAAGAAAATAGATAACGTATTTCTATCCCAACCCCCATCCCTGTTTGTGATTCCAGCCCTTACCCCAGTGTGCTGGGGGTGGGTCCCTGTTTCCTGGTCGTGTTTTCAGCTCATTTCCATCCCTAATCAGGCCCTGTAGAGAATCCTCTGGAGACAAATGCACAGGTGTCACTTACCCCTGCTTTGTCTTCTGAGTTCAGTTTGACTGACTTACCCTTGTTGCCCCAGATTCTGCTTCCACCAGGGTGTTATTTCCAAGCTGTGCCTGGTGAGTGCGGAGCTGGAGGCAGAGAACTCGGGGTTGACCTTGCGTTGCTCCCTTCTCTTCCCATCCCTTTTTCAGGTTGTGAATTTCCCACCAGCACTTTATGAGTACGTGACTGGAGAGCTTGGGCTGGCCTTGGTGCTGGTCCTGAACAAGGTGGATCTGGCCCCGCCAGCTCTCGTAGTTGCCTGGAAGCATTATTTCCACCAGCACTATCCCCAGCTCCACATTGTCCTTTTCACCTCTTTTCCTCGGGACCCCCGCACACCGCAGGATCCTAGCAGCGGTGAGTGGGCAGTGAGGAGGGCAGCGTGGGAAAGAGGGGATTGGCAGGGGACAGAGGGGAACCTGATCTGGGGCCTGAGGCGGGGGGTGGTGGGGGCATAAGCCCCATGGGGTGTGCTCACACGTTTGTGCCTTGTGATTTCAGTCTTGAAGAAGAGTCGGAGGCGGGGGAGGGGATGGACTCGGGCCCTGGGGCCGGAGCAGCTGCTGAGAGCCTGTGAGGCCATCACTGCGGGGAAAGGTATGTGCCACTTCGGGGGGTAGCCATGGAAGGCCATGGGAGAGACCCAAGGCCCAGAGTCATTCTGCTCACCTTTCTTGAAGTCAGAGCCTCTGGTATGGACTCAGGTGAGAGACCACAGGGAGGCATGGAAGAGGGAGCAGCCTGACTTGGTGGGTAAAAGGAGGTGGCAGGCAGCAGCCCCAGTGGTTTGCTGCCTTTAGTCTTGCCGGTGCTTTTCAAAAACTCAGTAATGCGTGCAATTCCAGGATGGGGTCCTTGGCTTTTCCTACCTCCAGAGGGTGCCACATAAATCAGCTGTGCAGTGCATCGTCTGTGCCGTGGTACCCAGCAGCCCTGAGAGCCTTCTCCTTCCTTGCACAGTGGACCTGAGCAGCTGGCGGGAGAAGATTGCCCGGGATGTGGCCGGGGCCACCTGGGGTAATGGCTCCGGGGAGGAGGAGGAAGAGGAGGACGGGCCGGCCGTCCTGGTGGAGCAGCAGACTGACTCGGCGATGGAGCCCACGGGCCCAACGCGGGAGCGCTACAAGGACGGGGTGGTGACCATCGGCTGTGTGGGTAAGGAGGCGGCCCATGCACGGTGGCTTCCAAGGAGGCCCAGGGTTTCAGCATTTGGAAAAGAGGGAAGATAGGTCCCACTAGGGCAGAGGAGGCCATCTGCTACTGGGGAAGGGTCACAGCATGCCTGAGTTAAATCCCACTTCTTTCTCAGCTTATTGATCTTGAGTAAGTTATTTACCCACTCTCGGTCTTCGTGAGTTTGCTTTTCAAAATGAGGACGGTGAGGAGTTCCTGCTGTGGTGCAGTGGGTTAAGGATCTGGCATTGTTGCAACTGTGGCATAGGTTGCAGTATGGCTCAGATTTGATCCCTGGCCTGAGAACTTCCATTGGCCATGGGTGCAACCAAAAGAAGAAGGAGAAAAAAAAAAATCAACAGTGATGCTCAACTAAAAGAATCGTGAGGAATTCCCTGGTGGCTCAGTGGGTTTAGGACTCAACATTGTCATTGCAGTGGGCAGTGGATCGCTGGCCTGGAAACTTCCAAGGGTGCAAAAAAAAAAAACAAAAACAAAACTTTGTCTCTGTTCTCAAGAAAGGAATGCAGGATTAAGATCAGGGGGGGCAAGTGAGAAGTGACTTTGACAAAGGTGTGGTATCTAAGGGGATAATGGAACCAAAAAAGGCCCAGCCCAGAAGAAATGAGGGAAAGTAGCGTAGTTTAGCTCCTTGGAAACGCTCCTGACTTATCTTTCAGTCTTCTTTTTGTCTTGGGAAAAACCTGCTTGACTGCTGACAGGTTGCTGCCTTTTCCAGTCATTTCAGCCGGGCTTAGCCTCCCCTGGCTCCTGATCCCGGCTCTCCCTCCAGGGCCCTGTGCCCTCTCTCTGTAGCCTCTGCACTGACTTGTCTGGGTTGGGGGTGGTATAACATTGGAGAGTGTGGCTGCAGCACAGGCAGCCCTGAGCTTGGATTTCCCTCCAGCTCTTCTTCACTGAACCACACGACAGCTAATTACGAGCACCACGTGCTGTCTAATGACGGGACGTGCTGCTGTGAAAATGGCCGCAAAGTCCCTACCCTCACAGGGCTTGTTTATTTGTGAGTAAAATTGATGTGTGATCTGAAATCATATTGTTGAGCGACTGGGAGAGGAGAGATCCTCCGAGAAAGCCCCCTGAGAAGAGCCCGGAAGCTGAGATGAAGAGGCCATTTGGCGATGTGAGGAAAGGGCCTTCCAGGCCAAGGGGTCAAAAGTGAGAGGGTCTTGAGGTGGGAATGAGCTTGGTGATTGTGGGACCAGCCAAAGTGCAGCGGGGTTGCGGGATGGGAGCCAGGAAAGCGACTCAGGGATGAGGTCAGAAAGCTCGCAGGGGCCGCGCATGTGAGGTCTTGTGGCTGTGCGAAGGCATTCTGCATTTTATTCCAAAGCCAATGAGAAGCCACTGGTGGGTTGTTTTTTTGTTTGTTTGTTTTTAATTTATTTTTTCCGCTGTATAGCATGGATACTGGTGGGTTTTGAACAGGGGAATGACAGAGTCTGACTTCGTGTTTTAGGAGTTTACTCTGCTGAGTGGAGAATGGTGAGGGTGGACAAGACTGGAAGCAGAGAGAGTGAAGTCAGGGGATGTCCAGTCTAGGGGAGAAACACGACCCGCTCAGAGCAGAGTGGTGGAGGTGGAGGTGAGGAGACAGGTCAGAACCAGGATCTCTTTTGAAGACAGAAAACCTGAGACTGTTGATGGGCTGCACTTGGGGCATAAGAGAAAGTGAGGAATAAAGAAGGACTTCCAGGAGTTCCCATAGTGGCACAGCAGAAACGAATCTGACTAGGAACCATGAGGTTGCGCATTCGATCCATGGCCTCGCTCAGTGGGTTAAGGATCCGGCGTTGAGCTGTGGTGTAGGTTGCAGACATGGCTCGAATCTGATGTTGCTGTGGCTGTGGCGTAGGCCGGCAGCTGTAGCTCCGATTGGACTCCTAGCCTGGGAACTCCATATGCCACGGATGTGGCCCTAAAAAGCAAAAAAAAAAAAAATAAAGAAGGACTTCCAAGGTTTTGTACTGAGAAGCTGGGAATACTGAGATAGGAAGGTTGGGAGAGGAGCAGATTTAGAGGGATTGGGAAAGGGAATCAGAATGAAGTTTGATTCTTTTTAAATATTCCAAGTGGAGATGTTGACTCACTGTGGGTATAGAAGCCTGGAGCTCAGGGGAGAGGACTGGAGGTTTGAATTCTGGTAAGATTTAAATTTGGGAAGCCATGAGGGGATGTAAATGGTATTTAAAGCCATGGCATTGGATGAGATGTGGGAGAGGAGGTAGGTGGAGAGGAGGCCAGGCCAGCATTTAGAGGTTGGGCAAAGGAGGACAAAACCAAGAGTCAAATGAAACAAGTTTGGAGAGGAAAGGAGAGCTCAGTTGTGTCAAATGTTGCCAACAAGTTGAGTGAGGTAAGAACAGAGACTTGCTCAACAGGGCGAGGTGGCATGGAGATCAGTGATTTCAGTGGACCGGGGGAGAGAAAGTCAGACTGGGGTGGCCAGTGAGAGAACAGGCAACGACATGGCGGGGACCAACCCGCCCCCTTCCACCCCCGCCCCCCACAGAAACGTACGAGAAATGAGCCAGACTCCACAGCAGCAGTACTGCACAGTTCCTGTCATGGCTCAGCAGAAATGAATCTGACTAGTATGCATGATGATGTGAGTTCAATCCCTGGCCTCTCTTGGCGGGTCGGGGATCTGGTGTTGCTGTGATCTGTGGTGTAGGTCCCAGATGGGGCTCAGGTCACAAGTTGCTGTGGCTGCAGCTCTGATTCAACTCCTAGCCTGGGAACTTCCATATGCCGCACGTGCAGCCCTAAAAAGCTAAACAAAAAGGCTGTAAAATCGAACCATACCATTCAGAGCTACGCAGGTCATAAAACTGAAAAGAATACTAAGGAATCAACTAAATAGAAAAAATTAAAGTTCTTAAAAAAATTGCGTTTAAAGATGGCTAAAAAAAAAAAAAAACCTAAGGAGTGGAATTCCTTACACCTCAGGACAAAGCTCCCATGTACACAGGGAGAGGGTTTCCATCAAGAAGGAACAAATGGGTCTAGGGGTGGATGATGGGTTCATTAGGCATGTTTATGCTTTGTGTATATTATAGTTTATAGTCACAAAGAAGATGGCATGAAGAAGTGGTGACAAAAAATAGACAAATTTTTAAAGGAGTTTTGCTGCAAAGGGGACAGAGAAATGAGGCTGGTAGAGGTTGATCAAAGGAGAGTTGTCCCCCATCCCCTTTGGAAAGGATCAGTTACAGGACCCGTGGATACCGAGGGCCGACTGTATTGCTAATCTGTTTTATATAAGGGACTTGAGCCTTGGTATCGTGGGGGCTCCTAGAACCGATCCCCCATGGATGCTGATGGCCAGCTGTGCTTGAGTGGGTTGTAAATGCAGCGAGTCAGCACCACGGTTCCTCTTGGCTCAGCCTCAGTCAGCTGCCCGGGAGCAGGTGCTGAGCAGGCAGAGTTGCATTTTACAGGGTTGGGGTTTTGCCAGTTTGACTAAGAAGAAGGGGAGAGTTGGGGCCAGGGACTTGAAGGTCTCTGAAAGGGACCGTGTCATGGAATCTCAGTTGGGTATGAAGGGAAGAGAGGACTTGCTAGTTAGGGTCAGGGGTTTATTGGAATGAGGAACCAGAATAAGGGAGCTGGAAAGACAGAGATGGGGTGCTTGCGGGTGAGATTTGGAAGGTATGAAGAGACAGGTCCAAGGTGAGACCACATAGGCGGGGTGGAGAAAACTTTTGGAGGGGAGATCCTGGCACTGGGAGGCCAGGGTACTTACAGGGGGACCTGTGCCGATGCCAAAGCCCACCAGAATGAAGGAGGGGTCAAGAGAGAGCGACAGTGAGCCCCTGGGCTTCCAGTCTTGGAGAAGTTTGATAATCATGAGACACATGATTATCTCACTGGTATTGGGCACTTAGACCACTGCAAGCACAGAGCCCCGCGGTTGTACTTCTCATTTCATCCTGACTACTCTGAGCTTGGAGGTATCTGCTCTGTAAAATACAGAAAACAGAGACTCGGAAAATTAAATAACTTGCCATGAGGTCACAAAGCTTAGGCAAGTGGGGAGGCCAGGATTCAGCCCTGGCCAGAGCCTGATCTGTAACTGATGTACCACTTCCTTTATGACTTCTTTCTGTGCCTTAGTTCCCCTCCCACCCATAGTGACAGCACCTCGTCCTGCCCGTCAGGGGGTGAGGATCTGTCAGGTGTCAATGTTCCTTGTCTTCCTCAGGTTTCCCCAATGTGGGCAAGTCGTCACTTATCAACGGGCTGGTGGGGCGGAAGGTCGTGAGTGTCTCCAGAACCCCGGGCCACACCCGCTACTTTCAGACCTACTTTCTCACCCCCTCGGTGAAGCTCTGTGATTGTCCAGGCCTCATATTCCCCTCCCTTCTGCCCAGGCAGCTGCAGGTATGAGGGCGGAGGGGGCCGGGCGGGAGGAGGCAGGAGATGGAGGAAGGTGCTGAGTGTCCTTGTTTCCCCCAGGTCCTGGCGGGGATCTACCCCATTGCCCAAATCCAGGAGCCCTACACCGCCGTGGGCTACCTGGCCTCCCGAATCCCTGTGCAGGCCCTGCTCCACCTGCGCCACCCAGAGGCTGAGGACCCCTCTGCAGAACACCCCTGGTGTGCCTGGGACATCTGTGAAGGTGGGCTCCCCTCCCCTCGCCCTGTCTCCTCTCCTCTCCCTCCTTAGAGGTCCTGCCATCAATGGGGCAGCTGGCCGCTCACCCCTAGACTTCTATCTCAGGGCCAGCAAGATCCAGGCCTGGAATGTTCTGGGCGAAACTGGAAGGACTGTATTAGGGGAGAGGGGACGATGGTGACTGGGCCCAGTTGATGGGCTTCCCCCCATTATTCGTTTTTCCCTCCAGCCTGGGCAGAGAAACGTGGTTACAAGACAGCCAAGGCGGCCCGGAACGATGTGTACAGAGCGGCCAACAGCCTCCTGCGGCTGGCGCTAGATGGCCGCCTCAGCCTGTGCTTTCACCCCCCGGGCTACAGTGAGCAGAAAGGTCAGTCCACCGGCGTTCTTCCCCAGCCCCCGCTGTAGTGGAGGCCGAAGGGGGTGGGCTTTGGGGCCAGAGTGAGGATTCTGGATTCTGCACCCATCGGCCAGCTCTGTGTCACTGAGCATCACTGAGACGACTTCCTGATCTGCAGAACCAGGGTGGTAGTTGCCCCCTAGCAAGGTGGTGGCAGGATTGAAGTTAGTGCGAGCAGAGCTGGTCTGGTGCCCAGCACACGAGAGGTTGAATGAATGAGTGAACAGTGAATGCCAGCAGCTATAAAAGTTATTGTTACTCTTAGCCTTTGCCTCTTCCCCATCTTTGCCTGGCAGTAGTTTCTTGCTCAAAACTCTCCTCCATTCTTTTTCTTGTTTTGGTTCCCCAGGCACCTGGGAGTCCCATCCAGAGACCATGGAGCTGGTGGTTTTGCAGGGCAGGGTGGGGCCAGCAGGTGACGAGGAGGAGGAGGAAGAGGAAGAGCTGAGCAGCTCCTGTGAGGAGGAGGGAGAGGAGGACCGGGATGCGGATGAGGAGGGGGAAGGGGATGAGGACACCCCAACCTCAGCTCCAGGGTCCAGCCTGGCTGCCCGAAACCCCTACGCCCTGCTGGGCGAGGACGAGTGCTGAGTCCCTGCCCTGCTCCATCCCCCACCCCCAATATCTTTGCTTTTGGACTGACCTGGGGGTCTCTCCCCTCTGCCGCCCCAATTGTGAATAAAGATTGTCTGCTTTGTAGCCCCTTCCCCAGATGGACTGAAGTGAGAACAGCCGTCTCAGGCTGATAGCTGTGGGAGGCTCTGTTGCTCTCCTCCTTTCTTTTTTCTTTGCAAAGGAAGAGTTCTCTTAGGAGTTAATTCACTGGGTTCTAAGGCCTGACACCCCGCATCCTCTGCTCACTCTCCCACTGGCATCATCTGCGTGGGGAGGGGCGGTCACTTCAGGTTTTTGAGGCCTGGCCTAAATCCAGCCCCCTTTGGAAGTTTGCACCAGTCCCTGTGGGGATAGAGCAGCCTCCTGTGCGCCCCCTGCTGCCAGACCTGGGTTATGTGAGGAGCTTCTGGGAGAAGCAGCAGTAAGAAGGTATCAAGCTTTGTCTCCAAGTGAGATTTTTACAGGATTTATTGAAATTCAACAAATATTTACTGAGGGCTGACTGTGTGTCTGGGCTTATGTTAAGCACCGAACATATAAAGATGCGTAAACAGGTCTGACCTAATATACCGCTTGGCCGTAATTAAGACCCCATTATCAGGCACCCAACTTTGTGGATTAAGAAGGGTGTATTAATGTTCTCCAAGTCCTTAGGGCTCAAACAGTATAATCCTAGAACTTCCTCTTGCTGGAAATATTTAGTTAAGACTAGATGCTTGTGAAAATGTTAATTAAATGTGTACGAGTAGTCTTAATTACTGGCAAACAGGTAGCGTGGACATTTATGGTTTGAGCAGAAGAGCCCTTTAAGCAAAGTATTAAGTATCATTATTTAAAAACCTGTACACACTAAGAGTGTACTGGATTCATAGGGGAGGGTCCAGAACCAGCCTCCTGAATCCCACTTACCCTGGTTTAGGACGGAGTCAGGGAGACCCAGTGCAGGGTCTGAGCTGTCCTACAGTGTCAGGCACATTTCAGCAGATATCACTCTCCTGTGAGTCAGGGCACCTTAGGCCTTGCTGTACTTCTCCCTTGTCAAGCAAGCAGCTGGACTCCGAGATTTAATTCTTGGAGAAAAGGGAGAATGAGCTTTGGTTTATTGGCTGCCACAGTGTTGTCTGGGTTGGGTGGTAGCAAAAAGTGTCGTTTGATACGTTAGGGTTAGGAGAAGAGGGCGTACTGGTTTCCTCTCTTCACTCTGAAGCCTCCCATTCAGGTTCTGGGCCGGTTTCTGTAATTGCAGCAGAGCCACTGTCACTCTAGGAGCAAAAGAAGCTGAGGGGTTTGGGCCACACGTTGCCTCCAGCTGCCCCCTCCACTGGTCCCAGGGAGGAGGACATAATGCCTGGAATTTGTGCTCCTGTGCAAAGATTAAATCCTACCAGCAGGTGAGCATGCATGAAGGTTGCTCAAAATGTGCTATAAAAGTTTCAGTGAAGAGAAAGGCCCCCTCATCTCCCATCTTGGGCTTTTTAGCCTCAGGGCTAAGTCTTCTGATAGAAGAAAAGGGACCCCAGTTCACCATCCTCTGAGGGCTTGTGGTGAGCAGGGAGGCTCAGGGGACTTCTCTGCTGTTGGAGGTGGGGTGGGAACATTGGAATCATCTCAAAAAAGTGGAGAAAAGTGAGAAAAATCAATTCTATGTGTACTCTTGCTTCTGTGCTGCTTCTCTTCCCTTCATCTTTTACCATCTCATGAGTTTCACCAGGGCATTTGGGAGATCTGGGGGTGAGGGTGAAAGCTGAGGCCTGGCACTAGAGGGGAAGCTGAGGAGGGGGATTTTTATGCTAAAGTTCAGGAAGAAGCAACTACCATCCCCAAGGGGCTAGACTAAATGATTCTTCCCAGGTCTCTGTCAGTGACTTACTCCATAGGGAAGTAACACTGGAAAAAGAACTATCTTAGCAAAAGGATAAACAATAATCAAACACTGGTGCCTGAGGCTGAGTTTGAAACTGACTCAGAGGGACCAAGGAAATTAGGGGTCCAGTTTCCCTTCCATGATGAAGTACCCAGAACCCCTGTCCTCACACTCCTGGGTCATCTGCTATGGAAATACCTGACCAGGGAGGACTCAGGCTGTGGGAGTTCCGACAGCTGCTGGCTGGTTTCTTGATGGAGAGAAACTAGTGCTTCTCACTCATGCTGGAATTCTATTTAGACATTGAGCAACTTTTTCTGAGCTTTCCTTTTTCTAATCCAGTCCTGCTTCTGGGACAAGGTAGAGCTGTATGTGGTCCAGAGTAGTTCAATTATCTGGGCCTTTGTTTCTTTATTTCTTATTGTCATTGATGCAATCAACGAAAATTGGTTGAAAACAATATATGACAGGCATGCCCAGTTCTGGGACAAAAAAAAATTGAGTAAGGCATAGATAGACCTTACCCTCCAAGACTGGAACAGCCAGACGCTAATAATACAGTAATTCCATGGCACTGTGTAAATGCTAAAATAATAGCTTTACATGAGTCTATTGAGTTGTAAGGAAGGTGGAAAGACTATAACCATTCCAAGGATTCATTCACCAGTTGAACATTTGTTGACCAATTACTATTTGCCAGTCACTGCTAAGTGGTAAGTGACATAGGAATAGTCCTTTGAGGAGCTCACAATTTATTGGAATATGGGAACAATTAAATAATTACCAAGGAGTATGATAAGTGCTGTGAAAAGAGTGGAACAGGGTCCTGTGGGATAGTGGTGGCTCTGAATATAAGAGTCTTGTGATGCTGGTCAGGAAGAAGTGGAGGACAGGGTGGGAAGCAGTGACTGTATTGCAAGTTAAATAAGACTGAAAAAAAAAATCAGTGGTCTGTGGTAAAGAAGTGCTGTGGAGTTCTTGTTGTGGCGCAGTGAGTTAAGGATCTAACATTGTGTCTGTGAGGACAGGATTGATCCCTGGCCTGGCTCAGTGGGTTAAGGATCCAGTGTTGCTGTAAGCGGTGGCATAGGTCATAGATGCAACTCGGATCCTGTGTTGCTGTGGATGTGGTGTAGGCCGGCAGCTGCAGCTCTGATTTGACACCTGGTCCTGGAACTTCCATATGCTGCAGGTGCAACCGTAAAAGAGAAAAAAAAACTGCTATGGAAACACTCAGCAGGGCCAGCCTTGGTGAGTCAGAGGAAGCCTTCTAGAGGAACAGAGGTCCAAGCTGACGCCTGAAGACTGAGCAGGAGTTAGCTGGGCATTGAGAGGAGAAGGAGCATTCCAGAGGGGACAGCTAAGGTCAAGGAACAAGCACATGATAATTTGGGAAAACTAGCTCACTCGGCATGGCTGGGGCAGAGGGTGCAAGGGAGAAGTGGGGAAAAGGAAGCTGGGGAGGTAGGCTTGGGCCAGCTCTCGCTGGGCCTTGTCAGCTATGCTAAAAATGAAGGCTTTATCCACAGGAGCATTGAACTTTAAGCCTGAGGCCAAGAAGGAGAGAATTGTGTCTTAGATCACTTTGGCTGCAGTGTGGAGACTGTTTTGTTGTGGAGAGAGAGAGATCAGAGGTCTTTATAGAGATCCCAGGAGAGGAGAATGGAAACCAGAATTAAGGGGCTTGGGGGAAGAGATGTGGCTGCAGGTGGAGATTTGGGCGTCATTAACATATAGGTGGGAGGAGAGTAACATATCCATGGAAAGTGTGTATAGAAGAGCAGAGGTTGAGGAAGAACATGATGAAAATATGAGGGAGGGCAGGGAAAGAGGAAGCAGCAGACAGGATAAAACTTAAGTGCGGTACACTGAAAGCCAAGGGAAGGAGGAAGGAAGGGCGCATGCAAAATGCTGCTGCGAGTTAATGGCAAGAACGGAGTGTCTACTGGGTTTAGTAAAAAGAAGCCTTGCTGATCTTGGTGGGAGCAGTTTCACTGGACAGGTGAGATCATAAGTCTTAGATGTCAGGGAATTGAGGAATAATTTGGAGGAAGGAAGTGGAGGCAGTGGAAAAATATATTTTTCAAGAAGTCTGGTTGTGTTTGCAATGCGAGAAAAATGGAGGGGATGGAGTATATAAAATTGGGAATTTAAAAAAAAAGTTTTGAGTGTTTTAACATGCCGTTTGGAAGAAGTTATCGAGTGGAGGAGGAAAGGTTGAAAATGCAGGAAAGTGGGGATTAGTGGTGGAACAAGTCCTGGAGAGCAGACGGGGGTGGCACTGACAGTCCCTGTGCAGGGATTACCCTCCGGCAGGAGCCTGGTGGCTTCTGTCGTAATAGGAGGAAACAGCGCTGACATTCAGCCGGTTTGCACTGGTACGGCTCAACCAGTTGTTAAAACACTTCTGTACCAGTTAGTAAGTAGTATAAGAGTAACTGCAATAAGCAGTAAAAGTAATTAATAAAATAAATTATAATATGAACTCATCAGTTCAAACTAATTAAGAGATCGCGACAGCCATAGGTAAATGGGCTTCCTGCTGCACCTGAGACGCTTTGCAGCGCTGTCTGCCGGTGGGGCAGTACCACTGCAAGCTGAGAGGCTGCTTTGCGCCTTATTAAACTCTTTGAAATTGCCTGTTTAAATTATCTTTGAATTATGGAGTTGCTACTGCTTCTGAATAGTTTAGCTTCTACGTTGATTTTATTGCTAGTACATTGTCATTCTTGTGTCACTAGTAGTAGTGTTTTAATATTTACGAATTCAAGAATTTTTAATAAAATATTAAAGCCAAACGAATAAAGAGATTAAAAAAAAGTTTGGATTTGTTTCTTAATATGTCTATCATAAATGAGAAACTTTGGTTCCACAGGAGAACAAGGAAGAAATAATATTAATGAGCCTAGAATGTCTGTTAATATGTAAAAAAGAAGAAGAATGTGGAAATTCTTTTTGTTTTGAAAATTGTCTAACACACAGAAAAACTGAAAAAAAGGACAATAATACCCAAACAGTCAATACAAGGATTCAACAAATCCTAACATTTTTGCCACATTTGCTTTACTAGTCTCTATCTTATTTCTCCATCTATTTGTCTACTTTTTAAACTATTTTTTTGTTTCTGTTGGTTTTGTTTTTGTTTTTGTTTTTGTTTTTGCTTTTTAGTGCTGCAACATGTGGGATATGGAAGTTCCCAGGCTAGGGACTGAATTGGAGCTACAGTTGCTGGCCTACACCACAGCCACAGCAACATGGGATTCAAGCCGAATCTTCACCGCCAGATCCTTAACCCACTGAGTGAGGCCAGGGATTGAACCTGCAAATGCATGAATCCTAGTTGGGTTTGTTAACCACTGAGCCATGAAGGGAACTCCTATTTCTCTACTTTTTATCTCTTTTTGTGTGTGTGTGTCTTTTTAGGGCTGCACCCGTGGCATACAGAAGTTCCCAAGTTAGGGGCCTAATCAGAGCTGCAGCTGCCAGCCTATGCCACAGCCACACCAGATCTGAGCCTCATCTCTGACCTGCACCACAGCTCACATTAATGCTACATCCTTAACCCACTGAGCAAGGCCAGGGATTGAACCCACGTCCTCTTGGATACTGGTCAGGTTTGTTACTCCTGAGCCACAATGAGAACTGTGCATTTTATTTTTTTAATTAAAAAATTAGATTCCAGGAGTTCCCTTGTGGCACAGTGGGTTAAGGATCTAGTGTCACTGCAGCAGTGTGGGTTGCTGCTCTGACACAGGTGTGTCATTTTCACATGCTGCAGGCACAGCCAAAAAAAATTTTTCATAAAACATTTACAAAATTCAAAAGTAAAAATAAGATTTTAAAAAATGTATTCAAAAAAGCATGCTTATTTTATTTTCTCCATCAGTTTCTTCCTTCCCCCTTCAAGTAACCACTATTTATAGATTTGTTTTCTTTTTCTAGAGTTTCTTTTTACAAAAATAAACATACATGATGTAAATATTCTTTTTTTTTTTTCTTTTTTTTGCCACACCCATGGTATCTGGAAGTTCCCAGGCCAGGGATGAAAACTTCACCACAGTTGTGACCTGTGCCGTAACTGCAGCAATGTCAGATCCTTAACCCACTGTACGACAAGGGAGCTTACTAAATATTCTTAGTCTTCTTTCTTTCCTTTCTTTCTTCTCCTTCCCTCCTTCTTTCCTTCCTTCCTTCCTATCCTCTCTTTCTCTCTTTCTTTTCCCTTTTTTGGCCACCTGTAGCATGTGGAATTCCCAGGCCAGGGATCAGATCTGATCTGCAGTTGTGACCTCCCCTGCAGCTGAGGCAATGAGCACAATTGAACCCGAGCCTCCGCAGTATCTCAAGCTGCTGAAGTCAGATTCTTAACCCACTGCTCCATAGCAGGAACTCCTGTAATAAGTTTTAAAACCAGGAAGTGTGACTCCTGCAATTTTTTTTTCAAGATTGTTTTGGTTATTTGGGGTCCCTTGAGATTCCATATGAATCTAAGGATGGATTTTTCTAGGTTTGCAAAAAATATCATTGGGATTTTGATAGGGATCACACCGAAGCTGTGGGTTGTGTTAGGTAGTATTGACATCTTAATGGTATTGTCCTTTAATCCATGAACACAAAATGTCATTCCACTTATTGTTGTTTTCTTTAATTTCTTTCAGCAATGTTTTGTCGTTTTATTTTTATTTATTTTTTGTCTTTTTGCCATTTCTTCGGCCGCTCCCTCGGCATATGGAGGTTCCCAGGCTAGAGGTCTAATCGGAGCTGTAGCAACCGGCCTATGCCAGAGCCACAGCAACACAGGATCCAAGCCACGTCTGCGACCTACACCACAGCTCACGGCAACGCCGGATCGTTAACCCACTGAGCAAGGCCAGGGATCAAACCCGCAACCTCATGGTTCCTAGTCGTATTCATTAACCACTGCTCCAAGACAGGAACTCCTGTTTTGTTGTTTTAATTGCACAAGTCTTTTACTTCCTTGGTTAATTTCAAAGTATTTTACCTTTTTTTTTTTTTTTTTTTTCTTTTTTACTGCCACATCTGCAGTGTATGGAAGTTCCCAGGCTAGGGGTTGAATTGGAACTGTAGCTGCCAACCTACACCATAGCTCACGGCAATACCAGATCCTTAACCCACTGAGTAGGGCCAGGGATGGAACCTGCATCCTCATGGATACTAGTTGGTATCGTTATCACTGAGCCACAGTGGGAACTCCTAAGTATTTTACTCTGGATGATATTGTATATGAAATTTTTTTTTTGAAACAAAAGACATCAACATTTTAAACCAGTTTAAGCTAATAAACATCTATAGACTATTCCACATCAGAATACACATTCTTCTCAAGTGTACATGGAGCATATTCCAGAATAGATCATATTTTAGGCCAATAAAGAAATCTAAATAAATTTAAAAGAATTGAAATTATATATCACTGACCACATGGAGTGAAATTAAATATTAATAAGAGTAGAAAATTTGGAAAATTCACAAATATATGAAATATGAAAATTAAATGGCATATTACTAAATAAGCAATGGATCAAAGAAGAGATCACAAGGAAAATTAGAAAATACTTTGATATGAATGAAAACAAAAATACATCATGCCAAAATTCATGGTATGCAGGTAAAGTAATGGTTGGAGGAAACACTACAGCTTTAAATGTCTATATATTTTTTTAAAAAGATCTTAACTCAATAACCAAAATTTTACCTAAAGAAACTAGAAAAAGGAGAGGTAAATTAAATCTAAATAAAGAAAAAGAAAGAAAGCAACAGTGAAAACTAATGTAATACATAATATGAAGACAATTGAGACAATGAATGAATCCAAAAGTTGATTCTTAAAATAATCAACAACTTTGAAAAAAAAAACAACATTAAAAATGTTGATCCAGGAGTTCCCGTCGTGGCGCAGTGGTTAACAAATCCGACTGGGAACCATGAGGTTTCGGGTTCGGTCCCTGCCCTTGCTCAGTGGGTTAACGATCCGGCGTTGCCATGAGCTGTGGTGTAGGTTGCAGACGTGGCTCGGATCCCGCGTTGCTGTGGCTCTGGCGTAGGCCGGTGGCTACAGCTCCGATTCAACCCCTAGCCTGGGAAGCTCCATATGCCGCGGGAGCGGCCCAAGAAATAGCAACAACAAAAGACAAAAGACAAAAAAAAAAAAAAAAAAAAAAAAGAAAAAAAAAATGTTGATCCAGTGAAAAAGAAAGGAGGAGAAAAAAACTAAAATCAGGAATGAAGGAAGGGACATTACTACCAAGCACAGAAATAAAAGGTATTATATGGGACTATTAGTGACAACTGAGCCAACAAATTAGATAACCCAGATGAAATGTTAATAAACTTAAAAAACGCAAACTACTGGAGTTCCCATCGTGGCGAAGTGGTTAACGAATCTGACTAGGAACCATGAGGTTGCAGGTTCGGTCCCTGCCCTTGCTCAGTGGGTTAACGATCCGGCGTTGCCATGAGCTGTGGTGTAGGTTGCAGACGCAGCTCGGATCCCGCTTGCTGTGGCTCTGGGGTAGGCCGGTGGCTACAGCTCCGATTCAACCCCTAGCCTGGGAAGCTCCATATGCCACTGGAGTGGCCCTAGAAAAGGGCAAAAGACAAAAAAAAAAAAAATTTTCTCTTTGTCTTTAATCTTGGTCAGTTTAACATGTGTCTCGGGGTGTTCCTCTTTGGGTTTATTTTATATGGTACTCGTTGTGCTTCCTGGATTTCAGTGGGTGGTTCCTTTCCCATGTGAGGGAAGTTTTCAGCTATTATCTCTTGGAATATGTATATATATATATATATATATATATATGTTTTTTTTTTTTTTTTTTTTGCCATTTCTTGGGCTGCTCCGTGGCATATGGAGGTTCCCGGGCTAGGGGCGTAGCTGCCAGCCTACGCCAGAGCCACAGCAACACAGGATCTGAGCCGCGTCTGCAACCTACACCACAGCTCACGGCAACGCCGGAACCTTGACCCACTGAGCAAGGGCAGGGATTGAACCCGTAACCTCATGGTTCCTAGTCGGATTCGTTAACCACTGCGCTATGACGGGAACTCCTGGAATATTTTTTCTGTACCCTTCTCTCTTTCTTCTCCTTCTGGCACCCCTATAATATGGATGTTGGTGCGTTTAACGTTGTCCCAGAGTTCTCTGAGACTCTCATTTGTTTTCAATCTTTTTTCTCTTTTCTGTTCCGCATTCATAATTTCTTCTAATCTGTCCTCCACCTCGCTTATTCGTTCTTCTGCCTCCTGTATTCTTGTTAGCTGCTTCTAATGCATTTTTTATTTCAGTTATTGTATTTTGCATCTCTTCTTAAGTTTTATATCTTGTATCTCTTTGCTCAGTGTTTCCTGTAAGTTATCCATCTTTGCCCCCAGTTTATTTCCAATGTCTTGCATCATCTTCAGCATCAACAGTCTAAAGTCTTTTTCCTGGAGGCTGAGAATCTCCTCATTGCTTAGCTGATTTTCTGGGGTTTTTCCCTTCTCCCTCATCTGAGTTATAGTTCTCTGTCTTTTCATTTTTATAGGTTTTTGATGTGGTGACCTTTTTACAGATAATAGGGTTGTAGCCTCTAGTACTTCTGGTGTCTGCCCCCTTGTGGCTGAAGTCCGCATGGGGGCTTGGTGTAGGCTTCCTCATGGGAGGGGCTGATGCCTGCCCACTGGTAAGTGGAGCTGGTTCCT
Source organism: Sus scrofa (assembly GCF_054392235.1). Lineage (NCBI taxonomy): Eukaryota > Metazoa > Chordata > Mammalia > Artiodactyla > Suidae > Sus > Sus scrofa. The sequence continues at coordinate 27,305,621 of NC_139389.1, read as the reverse complement.
ATCCCTCTGGTGGGTGGGGCTTAATCTCTGGATGGGATTAGAGGCACCTGTGTGCCTACGGGTCTTTAGGTAGCCTATTTACTGAGGGGCGGGGCTATGATCCCACCTGGATTGTTGTTTGCCCTGGGGCTTCTCAGGCTGACTGATGGGTGGGGCCAGATTTTCCCAAAATGGCCCCCTCCAGAGAAAGGCTCCTGCTGAATATTCCTGAGAACTTTGCCTTCAATGTCCTTCCCTCACAACAAGCCACATTCACCCCTGTTTTCCCAGGATGCAGTCAGGTCTGACCCAGATTCCTATGGGGATTTTGCTTTGCCCTGGGACCCAGTGCACATGAAAGTCTGTGTGCACCTTTTAAGAATGGGGTCTCCATTTTCCCCAGTCCTGTGGAGCTCCTGTGCATGAGCCCCACTGGCCTTCAATGCCAGATACTCCAGGGGCTCTTTCTCCCAGTGCCAGATCCCCACACGTGAGAGTTTGATGTGGGGCTCTGAACTCTCACTTCTGTAGGTGAGTCTCTGTGAACCAGTTAGTTTCCAGTCTGTGGGGCTTCCCACACCCGGGAGGTATGGGGTTGCTTATATCTCGAATTCGCCCCTCCTACCTCTTGATGTGGCCTCCTGTTTGTCTTCGGGAGTAGGACATATTTTTTTAAGGTTTCCGGTCCATTGGAGTGAAGATTGCTCAGCTGAAATTTTCTTAATTTCCTTTTTTTGATTGTTCACGCTTAGTGTGCAGAGATGCAACTGATTTTGCATGTCGATTTTGTATTCTTAAACTTCACTAAATTAACTTATTAGGTCTCATAATCTTCTGTGGGATTTTTAGGTTTTTCTATATATAAGATCATGTCATCTGGAAATAGCAATAATTTCACTTCTTCCTTTCCATCTGGATTTTATTTCTTCTCTTAATGAATTGCTCTGGCTAGAGTGTTCAATACTATACCAAACAGAAGTGATGACAGCAGGCATCCTTGTCTTTTTCCTGATCTTAGGGGGAAATCTTTGTCATTCATTATGATGTTAGCTGGGGTTTCAAATACATGGTCTTTATAATGTAGAGAAGTTTCCTTCCATTCTCTTAATAAGTATATTACGGTGATTGATTTTCGTATGTTGAGCCATTCTTGTGATCCATTTAATATGCTGCCAAAACTTGCTGCTTCTCATCTTTTTTTTTGTCATCTGCGGCATATGGAGTTACCCAGGCTAGGGGTGGAATCAGAGCTGTAGCTGCCGGCCTACGCCACAGCCACAGCACGTGGGATGCAAGCCATGTCTGCAACCTACACCACAGTTCAAAGTGATGCCAGTTCCTTAACCCACTGAGCGAGGCAAGGGATTGAGCCTGTGTCCTCATGGATACTAGTAGGTTTGTTTCCACTGAGCCATGATGGGAACTCCTCTTTCTTGTCTTTTTGATAGTAGCTATTCTAAGAGATGAGAGGTGATATCTCACCATGGTTTCCATTTGCATTTCCTTGATTATTAGTGACATTGAGCACCTTTTCATGTACCTGTTGGCCATCAACTTATTTTCTTTGGAAAAATGTCTGTTCAGATCCTCTGCCCATTTTAATTAATTAATTTATTTTTTTATTTTTTTGTCTTTTGTCTTTTGTTGTTGTTGTTGTTGTTGTTGTTGTTGCTATTTCTTGGGCCGCTCCCGCGGCATATGGAGCTTCCCAGGCTAGGGGTTGAATCGGAGCTGTAGCCACCGGCCTACGCCAGAGCCACAGCAATGCGGGATCCGAGCCACGTCTGCAACCTACACCACAGCTCACGGCAACGCCGGATCCTTAACCCACTGAGCAAGGGCAGGGACCGAACCCGCAACCTCATGGTTCCTAGTCGGATTCGCTAACCACTGCGCCACGACGGGAACTCCCCATTTTTATTTTATTTTTAGGGCTGCACCTGTGGCATATAGAATTTTCCAGGCTAGGGGTTGAATCAGAGCTGTAGCTGCAGGCCTATGCCACAGCCACAGCAATGCCCGATCCAAGCCGCATCTGTGACCTACACTGCAGCTTGCAGCAACACTGAATCCACAGCCCACTGAGCAAGGACAGGGACCTTTGTCCTCATGGAGACGAGTCAAGTTCTTTATCTGCTGATCCACAATGGGAACTCCCCGCTGCCCATTTCTAAATTGGATTTTTGTTGTTGTTATTGAGTTTTACAAATTATTGATATATTTTGGATATTAATCCCTATCTAATATATGATTTATAAATATTTTCTCACATTCAATAAGTTGCCTTTTCATTTTGTTAATGCTTTTCTTTGCTGTGCAGAAATTTTCAGTTTGATATAGTCCTGAATCACTCTTCTATACACTTGAAACTAACACAACATTGTAAAGTAACTATACTTCAATTTAAAAAAAGCAGAAGAAGTTCCTGTCATGGCACAGTGGAAATGAATCCAACTAGGAACCATGAGGTTTCGGGTTTGATCCCTGGCCTCGCTCAGTGGGTTAAGGATCTGGTGCTGCTGTGAGCTGTGGTGTAGGTCGCAGATGCAGCTTGGATCCCATGTTGCTGTGGCTGTGGTGTAGGCCAGCAACTGTAGCTACCATTAGACCCCTAGCCTGGGAACCTCTATATGCCACGGGTGCGGCCCTAAAAAGGCAAAAGCCAAAACAAACAAACAAACAAAACCATGATTTAAAGCAGATTTGCTCCCTTTGATCCCTTTGAGAGGCATTCTTTTCGTGAGCATTTACGTGTAACCCCAACTACATGACTAAAAATGGAAGTTCTATTTTTAAAGAACTGATGTATAATTAATATATGACATTATATTGGCCTCCGGTATAGGACATAATGATTTGATATTTGTATACACTGGAAAATGGTCACAACTAGTGTAGTAACACCTGTGACCTTACACACTTATAAAATTGTCTTTCTTGTGATAACTTTTAAGATCTACTCTCTTAGCAACTTTCAAATATTCAATACGGTATTATCCACTATCGTCACCATGCTGTACACCACATCCCATGACTTATTATAACTAGAAGTTTGTACTTTTTATCTCCTTCATCTACTGGAAGTTTGGTTTTTTTTTTTTTTTTTTTTTTTTTTTGGCTATTTAAGGCTTTACTCACGGCATATGGAGGTTCCCGGGCTAGGGGTCCAGTTGGAGCTGTAGCTGCTGGCCTACGCTGCAGCCACAGCAACGGGGGACCCAAGCCACGTTTGTGATCTGCACCACAGCTCACTGCAATGCCAGATACTTCTCATTGAGCCAGGCCAGGGATCGAACACGCAACCTCATGGTTCCTAGTTGGATTTGTTTCCACTGCGCCACAATGGGAACTCCAGAAGCTCTATTTCTAAAACATTTTCCAGGCACTCTTTGGAGCAACACATTATAATTCCTTTTCTTATTAAAATATGAAAAAGAAGATACTTAAATTGTCCTTTACATTACACATATGTGGTTCATTGAGTTTCTTTGGACATGTATGGCACAATGTTAATGGAATGAAAGTATAGTTTGATATATATCTATATGTATATATGGCCAAGAACTGGCTCTAAAGTGTTCAATGTGCTACAGCTGCCTTAGCATGTCACATCAGGTAGAAATGTACTTTGCAGTCTTTTAGTGGGTTTACCAAACAGGAACCTTACCCAGTTTGCACAGCTGATTCCCTAGCTAGTAAATGCCCCTCCCCCCATGCCCATAGAATCAAACTTAGAATGAACTGTGTTTCATGATATTTAAAATCATTTGTAAGGCTAACAGTGTAAGAGTCAAATAAATTTATCTTCTCTTCATAACCCCCTCTTTGGTGGATACTATTCTTACTGTCCTAATGATAGTAAGGTGCAGCTGCCAACAGCGATACTTTAAGAGAGGAAGGCAATTGAATTAGTTTTTGCAACAGCTCTGGAAACAAAACTAAAACTCAGCAACAAAGAAATACTAGTACAATCTTAAAAAAAAAAAAATAGCAGAGTTCCTGTCGTGGCTCAGCAGTAATGAAACTGACTGGTATCCATAAGCACGTAGGTTCGATCCCTAGCCCCGCTCAGTGGATTAAGGATCCTGAGTTGCTGTAAGCTGTGGTGTGGGTTGCAGTTGCGGCTTGGATCTGGAGTTGCTGTGGCTGTGGCATAGGCCGGCAGCTACAGCTCCGATTCAACCCCTAGCCTGGGAACTTCCACATGCTATGGGTGCGGCAGTAAAAAGAAAAAAAGGAAAATCTAGAGGTCGGATATCCCTTCTGCTGAAAGTCCAGGGGTTTTGGGGGGCACCGCTCCAAGCCTGGGCTCTGAGGGCAAGCAGGGGCTGGAGTCCTAACCACCAGCAGAGGGCGCCATCAATCTTTGGAAGATATAGGTCTGATTCTTCAGAGCGCGTGGATGCAGTCTTTGAGCATCCTGAGTCGTCGTCTGCGGTGGTGGCATCCGGGCTTCGAACGCTTCTAAAAGCACATAGTTGACGGCTGGCTGGCCTTACTGGGGGTGTCTACGGCCCGAATACCTTCTTCAGCCCCCCAATCCCAACCCCACTCCCTTGCTTTGCTTGTCTAGGCTGTCAAAGCCTTGAGTTGTGGTGGCACCTGTTCCCTTACCCCACCGTGTTCTAGGTTTCCAAGTCAAGGTCACTAATCCTGCCCTCCCATCTCTCTACCCAGTTCTACCGTAAAGTCCGGGCGCCTTCAAATTTGCCTTTGCCCTCTCTTGTCGTCCGAGGGCGGTCCTTTCTGCTCTGGAACAGGCCCGGTGAGGAGCGGCAGGACGGTCTGCGCCATCCGGTTTTTGGTGCCAAACAGTTCCCTGTAACCCTCTGCATTCACCATCCCCTGCGACGCAGTTCTGGGATTTTTGAGCTACAATTCCCGCCGCGTGTGATTCTCTACTCCCAGGCAGAGTGGCGGGTTCAGGGCACACCAAGGCTGAACTGGAGGCCTGGGGATTGGGATCCCCAGGGGTGGAACTCAGTTTTTTCCGTGAGGAGGAGCTTTATGGAGAGGCCCTGGATGGAAACCTAGATCAGTTTCAGTCCTGGCACCTTCTCCTTTGGGACCACTTAATAGGTTAAGCTGTACTCAGTAGGGCAAAGCAAAAATGAATTTGATTTATTCTTCATATAATCATTTTCAAAGGCGTCCTTGGCACGGAGCTGTCTGCCTCGAGTGATGTTCGTGTGGAGAAATAAAGTGGTCTAGTCACTTTCTGTGGAGTTGGGGGAGGCTTCCCATCCCTTCCTGAAGCCCATCCATCCCTGTGGTCCCGGTTGCCCATTCTTCAGTCTAATCTCACCCACCCCGCACACGTTTTTTGACTGCCTTTGGAAGGACTCATCCCAGGTTCCTGGGCAGACCAGATCCCTATTTGAGAGCCAACTAGGAAGAGTGAGAGGAAAGGTAGAAGGGGGTGCTCCTGCTGGGTGAACTAACCCCTTCCCCTGCCCAACTAAACTTTGAGGAATCTGGAGAATGTGGTCCATCCTGACCAGGACAGTCAAGGGTACTTATTTTCTGTCCTGGGGAAAATCCCCAGCTTCAGCTCCAAGCTCTCCCCCTCCCCTAAGTGATGCCATCACACCAAGGTAAAGGGGAAAGGGGCTTGGACAGAAGCGGCGGAATCTCTGTCCTTTCAAGTTCACTATTTTGAAAAATCAGCCATTCAGATATGGAAGTAGGGTGGCCGAGACCTGCAGCTAGAAATCCCAGTCTGCGTTTTCCCTGGTCACAGCGCTGGCTCTCCCAGGGAAGCTGGGTGCCGGCCCTGAAAGTGGAGAGTGTTCTCCAACCTGCTGAATGCAGATCCAGTCACCGAAGAACCTGATTGGGCCAGTCCCACCCTGAGCTCTGTGGGAGGGTACACTGGATCACCACGCACAGAAGAGCCTGCACAGTGATCCCATTCCAGGGAAGTGGTGGGGCCTTCACCCTGGGCATTTGCAGCCAGAGCACCTTGGCTTCCTCGTCAATGTAGTCTGGCTGAGTTGCAAGGCTTCCAAATTAGCTAGCCCGGATTTGGAGCCATTATTGAATATCCCTAGTGGCTCAAGGTCAGAGTTGCTCACGCTGCTGCCTTTCTCTGTTGGGGAAAGAAGGAGCAGGAGCTGGGTTCCCTGACTCAGGGCCAGATGCTGCTTGCCAGAAGCCCCCTGGGATCCTGGGTTAGCCAGTTTTGCCTGCTCTTCCTTTACTGCTAACCACTGAGAAAACAAGTAGGCAACTTTAAAATATTTGAGGTTTTGGTTTGTGGACGGCTGCAGTTTTCCAGCATGATTTGATAAACCCAGAGTTTTTCTTCTTGTTCAGAGCCTTGGTAAGTCTGCCATCTACTGTGGGAGGAGCTTATAACAGCAGCTCTTTCTGTCGCAGCCCAGTTCCCTCCCTCAGTTCCAGCTAATCAGTAAAGCGCAGGGTGGGCACCCTCCAGAGAAGGCTGAATCAGAAGTTTGGCCACTGGGAGGGAGAAGTGCCCATGATGAAACTGAACATGATACCATGGATCCTGGGATCTGAAGTAAGGAGGGAGAAAGCTGCAGTCCCAGAGCCTAGGAGAAGGAGGCTCATAATGACAATCCAACTGGCCCTCAGCCCTTGGGGATTCTAGGGGAGGAAACCTGAGCTGGAGCAGAAACTTTCTTTCCTTTTTTTTTTTTTTTTTTCTTTTTCTTTTTGGGTTGCACCTGTGGCACATGGAAGTTCCCAGGCTAGGGATCCAATTGGAGCTACAGCTGCCAGCCACAGCCACAGCAACATGGGATCTGAGCTGTGTCTGCAACCTACACCACAGCTCACGGCAACGCCAGATCCTTAACCCACTGAGCGAGGCCAGGGATCAAACCCAAACCTCACGGTTCCTAGTTGGATTCATTTCCACTGTGTCACGGTGGGAACTCTGAAACTTTATTTTTCTGTATATTGAGACCCTCTCTGGCTAGCCTGGGGTTTCACATCTGAAAACACAGATGACTGACTAGGCTTCACCTGGGGTCCTTCTGTCGTCACCTCTTGTTCTTGCTGCCTCTAGTCTCATTACAGAAGTTTGCGGGTGGGAAGGTCAAGCATCCACCGGTCACAGGGCCAGGGCCTGGATAGGATTTGAAAATGCAGGACTCAGGGCTGATGGTTGATTCTACCACAACCCAGCTAGTACTGATTTTTGTTTTATTTTTTTAATTAAAAAAATTTTTTTTTGTCTTTTGTCCTTTTTTTAGGGCTGTATCCGAGGCATATGGAATTTCCCAGGCTAGGGGTCTAATTGGAGCTGTTGCCGCTGACCTACACCAGAGCCACAGCAACGCAGGATCCCAGCCATGTCTGTGACCTACACCATGGCTCACGGCAACTCCAGATCCTTAACCCACTGAGTGAGGCCAGGGATCAAACCCACAAACTCATGGTTCCTAGTTGGATTCGTTTCTGTTGCACGACGATGGGAACTCCCAGTCCTGATTTTTGGAATTTCCTTTCTTCTTGGTTTTTTTTAGGGCTGCACCTGTAGCATATGGAGGTTCCCAGGCTAGGGGTCGAAACGGAGCTGTAGTTGCTGGCCAACACCACAGCCACAGCACAGCAACTTGAGATCCAATTTCAGTCTGCAACCTACACCACAGCTCACGGCAATGCTGGATCCTTAACCAACTGAGCAAGGCTAGGGATTGAACCCACATCCTCATGGATGCTAGTCAGGTTTGTTAACTGCCATGATGGGAACTCTAGGAGTTTCCTTTTTAATTTATTTTTTTGCCTATTTATTTCGGTTATTTTCAACTGTAAACTATAACATATATACACAAAGGTCCTAAAAACATATATGTAATCTTCATTTCATAATTCTGCTGAACCCTCAAGTACCCATCTCCTAGTCAGGGGTTATATCCCCAGCCAACGCCCAGGAAATTCCAAGAGCCCCTGCTCCTGGCCACCCCCCCCCCACACACACACACACTAGGCATGGCTCCATCTTCTGTGGTAATAATCCCGATTGGCTTTTCTCTGTGCTTTGCCATTGTGGTTGCACTCTGCGAAATAAGGAATAGCTTCCTGGTTCTGATTTTTCCTTCCTACCTATTGGAGATTTCTCCCTCTGACCTGAAAAATCTCTTGGTGCACCTCAAGCAGGGGTCCTTGGAGCTGCCTCGTTCTGGCTGTCCTGGACTAGTCCTCTTCTATCCTCCCTCCCTCCAGCTGGCAAAAACAAATCCATGAACAAGGTGCAGAACAACCCTTCAAGGAAATGGTGTGTGTGGGGGGTGTATAGGAAGTGGGGGGAGGAACTGCACTCAAGTGGATGAATTCAGAGGCAATTTGTCACATTAACTCCAGGAAAGAAGCCATGAGGGAGACTAGCGTATGCTGACCCACTCAGGTCAAAGTCAAAAAGTTGGAGTCTCCTCTTGCCTCTCTCCACATTACAGCAGCTTCTTGATGCCCTGACTGCTGGTGGCCTCAGCCCCAGGGCCTATCCTGTTTAGGTGCAGGGGAAGAGGTTTCAGGAACCCTATTCTCTGAGTGAGGCTGGCTGCCTGCACTGTCCACTTCCCCCGTCTTTAAGTTACACAACGTTCTGCCGGTAGCAAAATACCTTCTGGCCTTCACATTTTCCCATTCCCCTGTGACCCTTTTCTGGAAAACTACTTTCAAACCTTTTGGCTTATGTTTTGTTACCTCTGTATCTCTCTCTCTTTTCATTTTTTTTTGGCTGCACCCCCGACAGTCGGAAGTTCCTGGGTGCCACAGCTACAGCAAGTCTGGATCCTTAACCCATTATGCCACATGGGCGCTTCCTCCATGTCTCTCTTTTTTTGCTTTTTAGGGCACACCTGCAGCATATGGAGGCTCCCAGACCAGGGGTCCAATCAGAGCTACAGCTGCCAGCCTACACCACAGCCACGGCAACACAGGATTTGAGCCACGTCTGTGACCTATACCACACCTCACGGCAATGCTGGATCCTTAACCCACTGAGTGAGGCCAGGGATTGAATTTACAACTTCATGGTTACTTTTGGATTCATTTCCGCTGAGCCACGATGGGAACTCCACTTCCTTCATATCTCTTGATAGCATACACTTGTGCTTTTTTTAAATTTATTTTTTAAATCTTTTTGCCTTTTCTAGGGCCGTTCCTGCAGCATATGGAGGTTCCCAGGCTAGGGGTCGAATTGGAGCTGTAGCCACCGGCCTACACCACAGCTCACAGCAACGCCGGATCCTTAAACCACTGAGCAAGGCCAGGGATCAAACCCACACCTCATGGTTCATAGTCGGATTTGTTAACCACTGTGCCACGACGGGAACTCCCACTTGTGCTTCTTTTGATTTGTCAGCTTTAGACATTATTTTTGGGAGTTCCCGTTGTGGCTCAGCGGTAATGAACCAGACTAGTATCCATGAGGATGTGGGTTTGATCCCTGGCCTTGATCAGTGGGTTAAGGATTGGGGGTTGCTGTGGCTGTGGTGTAGGCTGGCAGCTGCAGCCCTTAAAAGTGGGCGGGGGGGGGAAAGAAGAAATTATCTTTGACTGTCAATATCCCTTCCTCCCACACTTCTAACTCCCTCACCACCAACCCCAACAAATGCAGTTTCATTCTCCTAGGGTAGGTAGTCCAGTCGACTGGACTGAAAGAGTTATAACTGTTTATCAGAATGTTACTTATGCCTGAGCCACATGTTAAACTCCCTTAATTGTCTTTTCCATACACACTGGTGTTTGCCTGGGGTTTGATAATTGCCTGATGTTTTTATTTTCTTACTTTCCATGATGTCTTAATTTTATAAATCTGACCCCCATCTCTCCCTTACTTAAGTGAATCACTTCTCAATCTCTTCAGAACCATGACAGTTGTTGTCTAGGTGATTTTCATGGTGAAGGCTCCTGCCTTCCCACCCACCCAGGAAAACCTGTCCCTCTCTGAGTCCAGCTGTCTTGTGGACTCTTGGCCCTCTCCATTTTGCTGGTGACTCCCTTTCCCTCCTCATGGGTTGATGCCTTGGTGTCCAAGATCCCACATCTTTATCTTTTGGTATGTGCCCTCCTTTTCCTGGAGCACATCCCTTTACTTCCCAAAAAGGGGTTCACAGGAAAATTTTAGATGCCCTCATGTTTGGTTTTTTACTTTTTTTACTGTTTTATTGGGAGTCATGATCACGTGACTCACATGATCTCAGCAGGAACAACTGGGTTGCAGGAAGATCCCTATCAAGGAGCATGATGGCCTGCTGTATAGCACTGGGAACTATAGCTAGTCACTTACATTGGAGCATGATAATTTGAGAAAAAAGAATGCATACTTGTATGTGTAACTAGATCACTTGGCTGTACAGTAGAAAATTGACAGAACGCTGTAAACCAGATATAATGGAAAAAATAAAAATCATTATAAAAAAGCACAGGAGTTCCCATCATGGATCAGTGGTTAACAAATCCGACTAGGAACCATGAAGTTGTAGGTTCGATCCCTGGCCTCGCTCAATGGGTTAAGGATCTGGCGTTGCTGTGAGCTGTGGTGTAGGTCACAGACTCAGCTCGGATCTTGTGTTGCTGTGGCTCTGGTGTAGGCTGGTGGCTACAGCTCCAATTAGACCCCTAGCCTGGGAACCTCCATATGCTTCAGATGTGGCCCTAAAAGACCAAAAGAAAAAAAAAAGCACAGGAGTTCCCGTCATGGCGCAGTGGTTAACGAATCCGACTAGGAACCATGAGGTTGCGGGTTCGGTCCCTGCCCTTGCTCAGTGGGTTAACGATCTGGCTTTGCCGTGAGCTGTGGTGTAGGTTGCAGACGCGGCTCGGATCCCGCGTTGCTGTGGCTCTGGCGTAGGCTGGTGGCTACAGCTCCGAAGACCCCTAGCCTGGGAACCTCCATATGCCTCGGGAGCGGCCCAAGAAATAGCAACAACAACAACAACAACAACAACAACAACAACAACAACAAAGACCAAAAAAAAAAAAAAAAAAAAAAGAAAAAAAAGAAAAAAAAAGCACAATGACTCTTCTCTTGATACAGAGAAACTGAATTATTCCTATCATGATTTCCCAAGCAGGCAGCAGAATAATGCCAGAGCCTACATTTTAACTGCAGGTATTGCCTCTTACATATTTACAGTCCAAGTTCCCATCACCTGGGTATTCTGAATATTATCAGGCCATGAATTCAGGATAAAGAAGGCCATATGCCAAGGAATCTGGTGGAAGCAAACACAAATCCTATCTAGAGGACTCTATCATCTGTGCCTTGAAAATTCAAAGTCATTTCATAAGCAAAATGAATACTTAACACTAAAAACTCAAATTTATAATTCTCTGTACTAGCTGTGCAGAAGAGCAGACAACTAGTGCTGCTCTGGCATTAATCCCAGGAACCACTAGCAGTAGTGGGGTGCCGCCAACCTAATATGAGCACAGGTGCTTCATGACAAACATTACTAGCATGTTCAACTGCATAATGTTTTGGCACTGTATTTTGAATGACATTAATTTATTAAATAAATTGTATATATTAAAAAAAATCAAATTTATGTTCACAAGAAACAAGGTACCATGAAAGAAGCAGCAGAAAAAAACAAAGAGCAAGAGCAGAATCCTATAACTCAGAAATTAGAGTAACAAAAATATGATATAAAATAAAATGATTTATACCGGAAGTTCCCTAGTGCCACAGCGACTTAATTTTTTTTTTTTTGTCTTTTTGCCTTCTCTAGGGTTGCTCCTGCAGCATATGGAGGTTCCCAGGCTAGGGGTCTAATCGGAGCTGTAGCCGCCAGCCTACGTCACAGCCACAGCAACACAGGATCCGAGCTGCATCTGCGACCTACACGACAGCTCACGGCAACGCCGTATCCTCAACCCACTGAGCAAGGCCAGGGATCGATTCCAAAACCTCATGGTTCCTAGTCAGATTTGTTAACCACTGCACCATGACGGGAACTCCCACAGAGACTTAATTCTTCAGCATTTCTGCAGCTGCAGAGCGGGTTCCATTCCTGTCCCAGGAACTTCTGCATGCTAAGGTTGCAGCCAAAATAAATAAATAAATACAATGAAATGGCTTATGCTTACCATGAATAAAAGACAAAATTTAAAATATTTTCAGTTAATAAGAAATTATAAAGAATATCCAAGAACACAACATTGTAAATCGACAATACTCCAATATAAAATAAAAATAAATTAAGAAAGAATATCCGAGAAAATTTGAAAAGAATTATGTACATTTTATAAATGAAAATATAATAGTTAAAATTAAAATCTAAATGGATTTTTCCAAAGACAGACAATTTGGGAGTTCCTGTCATGGCGCAGTGGTTAACGAATCCGACTAGGAACCATGAGGTTGCAGGTTCGATCCCTGGCCTTGCTCAGTGGGTTAAGGATCCAGCGTTGCCGGGAGCTGTGGTGTAGGTCACAGACGCGGCTCAGATCCCGAGTTGCTGTGGCTCTGGTGTAGGCCAGCAGCAAAAGCTCCGATTAGGCCCCTAGCCTGGGAACCTCCATGTGCCATGGGAGCGGCCCTAGAAAAGGCAAAAAGACCAAAAAAAAAAAAAAAAAAATGTACTTCAGCCAAAAATGAGAGATCGCAGGAGGAGGGTATGAGATTAAAGAAACAAATAAATAAGAAACAAGGTTAAATGTATGCATAAAATTGAATGAAGATTAACTATGGAAAAAAATTGAAGGGTCTGGTGAGGTTAAAAATGATAAGTTGGGAGGATAAACAAAGTTAATTGAAATCTGAATTCCTTATCTCTTTACTCCACAATAATACTAGATTTCTTTACATGCTGATAAAAAAATTAAAAATAAACTTCTTACTCATAATGTGGTCTATTTTTGTTTTGTTCTGTATGTTTCAGTATAGGGCATATTTTTTTGTGGCTCTTTCTGTATATTATCTTCCCAACTTATTACTACATTGTTCTGTAACACAGATGCTCTAAACTTGTAAATAATGAATGTACAAATTCAACTGTAGAGCAATTTTCCACAATAAGAAGGCTATTCATGGAGTTGGTGGAACCTGCTAGTTTAAGACTCTCAGCACCATGGACAGATCTACATGCCCTGGTGTACGGGGAGTTCTCTCTCAACTGGATACAATGGGATACCAGAGAGGAAAGTTGAAGCTAAAACCTGATGTCAACTACACTTCTTTAAAACTTTATTTATTTATTTATTTATTTTGCTATTTCTTTGGGCCGCTCCCTCGGCATATGGAGGTTCCCAGGCTAGGGGTCGAATCGGAGCTGTAGCCACTGGCCTACACCAGAGCCACAGCAACGCAGGATCCGAGCCGCATCTGCAACCTACACCACAGCTCACGGCAACACCAGATCGTTAACCCACTGAGCAAGGGCAGGGACCGAACCCGCAACCTCATGGTTCCTAGTCGGATTCGTTAACCACTGCGCCACGACAGGAACTCCCTTTAAAACTTTAAAAAACAAAACAGGGAATTAATGTTGTGGCTCAGCAGAAACAAATCCAACTAATATCCATGAGGATGCGGATTCGATCCCTGGCCTTGCTCAGTGGGTTAAGGATCCGGCATTGCTGTGAGCTGTGGTGTAGGTTGCAGACACGGCTCGGATCCCGTGTTGCTGAGGCTCTGGCATAGACCAGCAGCTACGGCTCTGATTAGACCCCTAACCTGGGAACCTCCATATGATGTGCAGGAGCGGCCCTGGAAAAGGCAAAAAGACAAAAAAAAAAAACAAAAAAAAAACAAACAAAAAAAACAAAACCAAACCAAAACAAACAAACAAAAAAACCGAAAAAAACCAAACCATCATGTCACTATAATAGAAGAGTCTGTTTGGGCAGAAGAGGAAATGAATCACACAGGTCGTAAGCCAAGTGAACCTTTCTTCCGCCAGGCAGACTACCTACAGTGAGCCTACAATGTAAGGACTTCAAGAAGAGTGACTATATTCTGCAAAAAGCCCTAGAGAGGTTGAGGGAAGTAGAGTCAGGAGAGTTCATTACATTTGGAAGAAGGGGTCACTGCGGACGCTTGAGAAATTGGTAAGAGGGTTGGGATGAGCAAAGATGCAGAAGCAAGAGAATTATAGTGTGAGCAGGGACTAGCAAGGAGACTGGTCTGTCATATTCCCAAGGTAGGAGGTTGTCTGCATTGGTAGGGTGTGAGGAGCCCAGGAACCTACCCTATTTGGACAACAGCCACAAATGTTTGAGTAGGTCTAAGGTATTAAAAAACTCTATGATGGTATGTGCAGTGAGAAGAAAGATAAATACAGGCATGTTTTCAATTCAACCTGTGTGAACAACTTGGGTTTTTTTTTTTTTGTTTTTTGTTTTTTGTTTGTTTAGGGCTGTACCTGAGGCATATGGAGATTCCCAGGCTAGGGGCTGAGTAGGAGCTGTGGTTGCTGGCCTATACCACAACCATAGCACACCAGATCCGAGCTGTGTCTGCGACCTACACCACAGCTCATGGCAACCCCAGATCCTTAACCCACTGAGCAAGGCCAGGGATTGAACCTGTGTCTTCATGGGTCCTAGTCAGATTCGTTTCTCCTGCACCATGATGGGAACTCCCAGAGATTTGATAACTAGATGTGAAGTAACTGGAGATAAATTCCTTACTTACCTTTTCCAGCGAGATAAGTAAACAAGTAAGTGGTAGGACTAGAGGACCAGACCATTTCTTGGACTGGAGTACAAGGGTGGTTTCAGGGACAGAGAAGTTTGGAGGCAGAGAGGGAACCTCTGAGATGGGGAAAGATTAAATGAGCTTAGAGAATCTGAGTTCCGAATGTAGTTTTTTTTTTTTTTAAATACATGGCAGAGATATGATTTCAGTCAGCAAGTGAGTCCATCCAGCTAGTTAGTCAGACCATCAGTTAACTACTACAGTCTAGTATTATGTGAAATCAAAAGATTTGGGGATGGAGTTCCCACTGTGGTACAGCAGGTTAAGGATCCAGCATTGCCACAGCTGTGGCATAGGTTGAAGCTGTGGCTCAGGTTCAATCTGATATGTGGAGGGCACAAGCCAAAAAGAAAAAAGAAAAAAAGAAAAAAAAAAGAGAGATTTCCCATCCATTTAGATCCATCCACCTGAAAAGGTTACTGTTTCTCTTTCTTTCTTTTTTTTCTTTGCTACACCTGTGGCATGCAGAAGTTCTGGGGCCAGGGATTGAATGTGAGTTGCACTTGCAGCCTATTTTGGATCTTAGATCTTTTAACCCACTGTGCAGGGATCGAACCTGCACCTATGCATCGACTTGAGTTGCTGCAGGGGGATTCCTAACCCACTGCACCACAGTGGGAACTCGTGTTTTGGTTGTTTTTGAACAGTATGTAAATGGAATCACTCAGTGTATATTCTTTTATCCCTGGCCTTTTTGTTGAATGGTATATATATATATATATATATATATATATTTTTTTTTTTTTGCCATTTCTTGGGCTGCTCCCGTGGCATATGGAGGTTCACAGGCTAGGGGTCTAATCGGAGATGTAGCCACCGGCCTACACCAGAGCCACAGCAACGTGGGATCCGAGCCGTGTCTGCAACCTACACCACAGCTCATGGCAACGCCGGATCCTTAACCCACTGAGCAAGGCCAGGGACCAAACCCGCAACCTCATGGTTCCTAGTAGGATTCGTTAACCACTGCGCCACGACGGGAACTCCTGAATGGTATATTCTGAAGACTCATCCATGCTAGATGTAAAGCCAAAACTCAGCCATATATACCATTACAAGAAAAAGATTTGAGGGGTTCTTACTGTGGTGCAGTGGTTTAAGAATCTGAGTGTAGGAGTTCCCATCCTGGCTCAGCAGGTTAAGAACCTGACTAGTATACATGAGGATATGGGTTCCTTCCCTAGCCTCTCTCAGTGGGTTAAGGATCCATTCTGTGAGCTGTGGTGTAGGTCGCAGATGCATCTGGGATCTGGCATTGCTGTGGATGTAGCATGGGCCAGTGGCTGCAGCTTGGATTTGACCCCTGGCTTGGAAACTTCTATATGCTGCAGGTGCAGCCCTAAAAGAAAAAACAAAACAAAACAAAACAAAAACTGACTGTAGCAGCTCAGGTTGCTGTAGAGGAGTGGGTTTGATCCCCAGCCTAGTGCAGTGGGTTAAAGGATCCAGCATTGCTGCCGCTGTGGCGTAGGTCACAGCTGTAGCTCAGATTTGATCCTTGGTCTAGGAATTTCCATATGCCGTGAGTGTAGCCATTAAAAAAAAAAAAAAAGGGAGTTCCCGTCGTGGCGCAGTGGTTAACGAATCCGACTAGGAACCATGAGGTTGCGGGTTCGGTCCCTGCCCTTGCTCAGTGGGTTAACGATCCGGCGTTGCCGTGAGCTGTGGTGTAGGTTGCAGACGCAGCTCAGATCCTGCGTTGCTGTGGCTGTGGTGTAGGCTGGCAGCTATAGCTCCAATTAGACCCCTAGCATGGGAACGACCCTAGAAAAGGCAAAAAGACAAAAAAAAAAAAAAAAAGAAGTCCAGTATTTCCACTCCTAAGCATATACCCAAAATAACTGAAAACAGGAGTTTAAATAGGAAACTAAATAAATCTGGCTACAGCCTACAGATTCTGAAGGCAGAATCCTCCTCTGGACTCCTGTCTCTCTAATCCTAAGGCTTCTTCTCTGACCCTCCTACCTACTTAGTTTCAGCAAAAAGTCCCAGTCTTACCCTTTGTGAGGAGAAAAAGTTCTCTGAAATGCCAGGGTGAACCCCTCAAGAACTGGATAGTTCGGGGCCCCTTGATGGTTCCCGAACTATCTCAGAGAGAGGGTGGATCTTAAAGCAACACAGGAAAGGGAAGTGGGGGGACTAGTCAATTGCTCTCCTGAGGCCTGTCCTGTAGAGACCTTAGTTAGGCCTCTCACCTCTACTTTCTGGGTAGGAGTGTTAACCAGGAGTGTTTCTGAAGGTCTGACCTCAGGGCCTTGCAGATTAGGAACGGAGCACCCTTCTCAAGGTTAGCCACTCCTAAAGATAGCAATCAACTCTCTCCTGATCTCACCCTTGATATGCAAATTATCCAATCAGGAGTCTACACCTCCCTGGCCGCTTGCCTTATTCCCTCTTAAACTGTGAGACATTCTCTCACCCTAGGGCCTAACTGCCCCAGAGCCAAGCATCAGATAACTAGGGGTATACATTTGAGCTAAGATTATTCAAATCAGCAATCCCAAACCTGGTTGGCCCAGTGCTACACTGCCTCATCAATTCTTTACTACAAAAACCACAACAAAGTCTTTCCTGCTATTCCCCTTGCTCTCTATCAGCCATTGACCTTGACCTCAGTGTCTGTTCTGTGCAGTGTGGTGTGCCCACCCTACCTCCCCCCTTCTTGGGAACCTGAGTAAAACCATCATTTCCTAGTCTTTTGGCCTTACCATAGTACCTGAATAAAAACACAGTCGCCTGAGTACCTTTTAAAACTGGGAGGGCACCCAGTTCTGGTTGCCTCAATTCTGCTCCTCTGTCCCTCTCATCTGTTGCACAGTTAGCCTGATGTCCCCACCCAGTGCTTAAGCTTGTGAGGCACCCATGCACATGTGTTCACCAAATTTTCTCACTGTGCACATACCTCCTACGCTAACATTTAATTTCACATAAAAATTTTTAAAAACCAAGGGCAAAATTTATAGGAGTATGACCCTGTGTTATGGAAATCTGATTTCTAGGCACCCCTGGTGCCCTATTGAGGCAGAATAATGATTCAGGTAGCCAGTGTAGGAACATGGGCTTCAATATATTCTTTGATATGGTCATTGATTAACATTCATGACTTAAGGGCTCCAGGGAGTAACATGCCCACAGGCCTTGTTTTCTACAGGGAGTATGTCTAGGTGGACTTTAATCTCTAACCCACTCCTCAACTGACAGAAAAGGAATGAGAGGAATGGTGACCTGGAGAAGAACAAAGGAACCATAAGACTTGGGGGTGGGGGTTGGGGGTGAGAGTTCCCATCGTGGCACAGCGGAAACAAATCCGACTAGGAACCAAGAGGTTGGGGGTTCGATCCCTGGCCTCGCTCAGTGGGTTAAGGATCCAGTGTTGCTGTGAGCTGTGGTGTAGGTTGCAGATGCGGCTCAGATCCTGCGTTGCTGTGGCTGTGGTGTAGGCTGGCTGCTGTAGGTCTGATTCGACTCTAGCCTGGGAACCTCCATAAGCTCCCTAAAAAGCAAAAAAAAAAAAAAAAAAAGACATGGGGGTATATCCACCTCTAAGACCCCTACTGGTATAGATAAACTGGGCAAGGCCAATGGGATAAAGAACTGATACCTGGACCCCATGTCGGTACTCCCATCTTTAAGAGATAAAACCCCTTTAGAACAAGAGAGGGGGAGTGCTTCCTCCCCCTCCCAGTGTCTGTGCCAGCAAGCAAAAGTCTTTATTACAAGAAAGCAAATAGCTCCCAGCACAGACACAGTGTTCTCGAAGTTCATTCTTCGGGTCCATGAGCAAGAACCCAGATTCCAGTTAACATCTTTCCAGCAACACTTTCAGGTGTTACCCCCAGACCTACTGCCCAGAGATGTCAATGGGGATAGTGGGAGAAATCTAGCTTCAAACAGATCTGTGGCCTGGAAATACCACAGAGTGGCTGGCCCTGCTGAAGCAGCAGTCTGACTCCAGAAAGTCCTAGAATGCAGGCATGGGGTTCAATAGGCAGCAGCCTCCCAGCTCTGCTTCTAGTCTAAGTCTTCCCAGTCTGCCTACCTGACAATCAAGCTTCTAACCCAGAAAACTCCTACCCCTACTGCCCAGTTCCACTGGGCCTGGCTCCCTGCAGATTTCAGCCCCCAGGCAGAAGTAGCTCAGCTAGGCTGGGGCCTAAACTGCCTGCCAGCCAGTCCCCTTCCCATAGCCTACTGCACACCGAGGCGTAGTCATTTCTAGCCCAGCAGTAGTGGGGACAGAAAACAGGGACAATTCCACCATTTAGGGCGGGGAAGCCGTAAGGAAGTGGGAGCTCTGACTCTCTTCCCTATAGCAAGCATCTGGATAACATCAAGAAGATAAAGCCAAGTCCCTTAGGAAGGATGATGGGTCACACAGGGAATACGATGGTCTTGGATGTGGTAGGCTGGGAAGACAGCTCTGAGAAGGGAAGGGAAAATGAAAGGTGCTGACCTTTAGGCTTAAACTTTGAAGAGACATGGTCTTTGGATTCCAATACTCCAGCCCTTCCTGCTCCACCATGGTGCTCAAGTCTCCTGAGGTTGATGGGGCTGGGAATGGAGAGGGGGTAAAGGGGCTGCTGAGACAGAGAAGCGACAATGGGAGGAGGGGATGGGTAAGAGGAGGAGGGCTGGGGAGACCAGCGGTTTGAAGTTATTTTTCCTTTTTACATACAGATAAGCAATTGTTTCAGCACCATTTGTTATAAAGCCTGTCATTTCTTTACTGATTTGCCATTTAATATGTATGGATCTATTTCTGGACTCTATTCTGCTCCAGTGGTCTACTTGTCTATCTTTGCACCAAAACTATATTGTCTACTGCAGCTTTATAAGTCTTGAACTGAAGTCTTTAAGTTCTCCAATTTGTGCTTTGGTTATTAACATATGACTTTCAGAATAATAATAAAAAAGATTTTTGAGATTTCTATTGGGATTGTTCTGGAGAATTGACATCAATAATAATGAGTCTTCCACCATAAGTGGTGGAACTGTCCCCATTTTCTGCCATCATGGCGCAGCAGAAACGAATCTGACTAGGAAACATGAGGTTGTGGGTTAAATCCCTGGCCTCACTCAGTGGGTTAAGGATCTGGCATTGCTGAGAGCTGTGGTGTAGGTCGCAGTTTCGGCTCGGATCTGATGTTGCTGCAGTTGTGGCACAGACCAGCAGCTGTAGCTCTGATTGGACCCCTAGCCTGGGAACCTCCATATGCCACGGTGTGGCCCTAAAAAGCAAAAAAAAAAAAAAAAGAAAAAATTTGAATCTTCCAATTCATGAACATATTATATCTCTCAATTTATTTGGGTCTCAGAACAGTATTTTATAATTTTCAGTATATAAGCCTTTCATAATTTTTTCATATTTATCTGTAGGTATTTAATGTCTGGGTGCTACTATATATGGCATTGGTTTTATCTTTTTATCTTTTCTAGGGCCAGCATATGGAGGTTCCCAGGCTAGGGGTCTAATTGGAGCTGTAGCCGCCGGCCTACACCACAGCCACAGCAACTCAGGATCCAAGCCGCGTCTGTGACCTACACCACAGCTCACGGCAACGCTGGATCGTTACCCCACTGAGCAAGGCCAGGGATCGAACCCGCAACCTCATGGTTCCTAGTTGGATTCATTAACCACTGAGCCAAGATGGGAACTCCTAAATGGCATTGGTTTTAAATATTAACTTCCAATTGTGTATAGAATACGATTTCTAGTATATAGAAATACAATTGGTTTTTGAATATTGATTTTGCATCCTACACTCTTGCTAACTCACTTATTAGCAGTAGGAGCTTTTTAAAAGCTGTATTAAGACTTGTTACTTGATCACATCTTCTGCAAACTAAGAAAATTTTACCCCGGAGTTCCCGTCGTGGTGCAGTGGTTAACGAATCCGACTAGGAACCATGAGGTTGCGGGTTCGACCCTGCCCTTGCTCAGTGGGGTAACGATCCAGCGTTGCCGTGAGCTGTGGTGTAGGTCGCAGATGCGGCTCGGATCCTGCGTTGCTGTGGCTCTGGCGTAGGCCGGCGGCTACAGCTCTGATTCGACCCCTAGCCTGGGAACCTCCATATGCTGCGAGAGTGGCCCAAGAAATGGCAAAAAGACAAAAAAAAAAAAAAAGAAAATTTTACCCCTTTCTTTCCAATCTGGATGCCTTTTGTTTCTTTTCTTTTCTTTTTTTGGTCTTTTTGCCATTTCTTGGGCCGCTCCTGCAGCATATGGAGGTTCCCAGGCTAGGGGTCCAATTGGAGCTGTAGCCGCCAGCCTACGCCAGAGCCATAGCAACGTGGGAGCCTCGCCTCGCCTGCAACCTACACCACAGCTCACGGCAACGCTGGATCCTTAACCCACTGAGCAAGGCCAGGGATCAAACCCGAAACCTCATGGTTCCTAGTCGGATTTGTTAACCACTGAGCCACGATGGGAACTCCTATTTCTTTTGTTTCTTTTTATCACCTTACTGCATTGGTTATAACCGCTAGTTCAATGACAACTAGAAGTGGTGAGAGTAGATAACCTTGCCTTTTTCCTGATTTTAAGGGGAAAGGATTCAGCTTTTCACCATTAAATGTGATGCCAGTTGTAGCTTTTTCATAGATGTCCTTTTAAGGTTGAGGAAGTTCCCGTCTATTCCTCATTTGCTCAGAGATCTCATTAGGAATAAATGTTAGCTTTTTGTCAAATGCTTTTTCTACATTTATTGCAATGATTTTTTTCTCTTTTAGTTCATTAATATCATGAAGTATTGTTCTGTCTTATTTTTCTTTTTGCCTTTTCTAGGGCCGCACCCGCGGCATATGGAGGTTACCAAGCTAGGGGACTAATCAAAGCTGTAGCTGCCGGCCTACACCAGAGCCACAGCAACGTGGGATCCAAGCCATGTCTGCGACCTTCACCACAGCTCATGGCAACACCAGATCCTTAACCCACTGAGCAAGGCCAGGAATCAAACCTGCAACCTCACAGTTCCTAGTCAGATGCATTAAGCACTGAGCCATGACGGGAACTCCGTGCCTTCTTTTTCTTTGAAACTGGACAATAGTCCTCCTGATTTATACCACAGATCTTCAAAAGGCTCAATGGACATTATTATATTTATAATGAGAGGATATAATAGCATTAACTTTAGAGGGAAAATTTCATAGAGAGTTAAAGAGATCTAACTCTCCATTTTACATAACCTTACAGTATACTTTCCATAAGCACTGGGAATAACTAGATTGAATTCCAAATCCAACTTCCACTCTGCACTGAGTTGAATAACATCCCCCTCTAAATTTTTATGCATCCAGAGACTGCGAATATGACCTTAGTTGGAAATAGGGTCTTTGCAGATATAATTGAGTTAAGATGAGCTCACTTTAGATGAGGGTGGGGCCTAACTCCAATGACCGATGTCTTGTAAGGGGGAAATGTAGACAGAGACAGACACGCAAGGTGAATGTCATATGATAATGGAGGCAGAGACTGAAGTGATGTGTGCGTAATACGCTAATGATTACCGACAAACACCCGAAGTTAGGAAGAGGCAAGAAGGATCCGCTCTTACAGTCTTTGGAGAAAGCATGGCCCTGCCCATGGCTTGATTTCTAGCCTCCAGTCCTGTGAGAGAATACATTTCCATTGTTGCAAGCCACTCATTTTGTGGTATCAGGAAATCTATGGGCTCTACTTTCAAACTATATCTAAAATCTGAACACTTCTTTCCATCTGTTAAGACCCTGGTCCAAACCACTACCATCTCTCACGTGGGCAACAGCGACAGCGCCCTATTCTTTCTTTCAGTCTTGTGCTCCTAGTCTACTGTTAGAATAGAGTGATCCTTTTTAAATGGTAAGCAAGATTATGGCATTTCTTGCTAAAAAAAAAACACACACACAAAAAACCTCCAATGACCTTCCGATGAACAAGCCAATGTCCTTATGATGGCCTGGAGATCCTTTTTTTAAAAGAATTTTTTGGGCATGCCCATAGCATGCAGAAGTTCCCAGGCCAGGGATTGAACCTGTGTCATAGTAGTGACCTGAGCCACAGCAGTGACAATGCAGGATACTTAATCTGCTGAAATTCCTTAGAGATGCTTGGCCTCCCATTATCTCCTGGTCGCATTTACTACTCTCCACTTGGCTCACTCTGTTCCACTCTCACTGGCCTCTTTCCTGATCTTTGTATACCGTAGGCAGGCTCCCCCTTCCACATACTTGCCCTAGTTAGTCCCTCTGCCTGGAAGGTTCTTCCCAGAGAGCTACACGGCTGTTGGGAGAGGTAATCATGAGGACAAGAATGCCAGTTGACCCTCTGCTGGTTGACCTTTGAACTGGACCTAGGCAAATAGGATCCTCACCTGCTTGTCCTTGGACATGAGTTCTGCCTATTGTTCCCACAGTGGGAGCTGTTCCAAGGACACTGCCTTGAGAAAGTAAAGTGTTACTGAGACCATTGGGGCTGAATACCTGGCTGAACCCTGTCAAGGCCTCTATATAAACTTTTTAAGGTTCTGGTGGGAACTCTGCCACCTGAGTTCCTCTCATGGCACAGTGGAAATGAATCCAACTAGTAACCATAAAGTTGTGGGTTCAATCCCTGGCCTCACTCAGTGGGTTAAGGATCTGGTGTTGCTGTGAGCTGTGGTGTAGGCCGGCACCTATAGCTCTGATTGGACCCCTAGCCCAGGAACCTCAATATGCCATGGGTATGGCCCTAAAAAAGCAAAACAAAACACAAAAAAACAGAAACACATAAACAAACAAAAAAAAACCCCCAAAACCTGCCACCTACCAATCTGGGGCACTGTTTCCAGAAATAAATGTCAAAGCATAATCCAGAAACATTTAATTACTTGCACACTGATTCGTATTTTCCACGTGAATAATGTACCAACATGTGAAGGAAATCAGTGGAGAGAATGAATCAAGGATAAAGGCAAAATGAGGATGTGGTAGATTGCTACACTGTGGTCTTCAGGAACCAAAGAACTTGGTATTCACGCCCCAGTGTAGCTCCTTCCACACTGAACCTGGGCTTGGCCACATGACTTTACTCTGGTCAAGGGGACATTAGCAAGCATGAAAACAGAGGCTTAATAAACACTTGCACCTTGGAGTTTGTCTTCTTGGAACATTGTCTGCGGATGCCAGAAACCAGGTAAGAAGTCTGACCATGCTGCAGGGATATCAAAGCCAGTCAAGTAGCAAGGCCATATGGTGAAGCAATAAGGTGTCATACAGGCTAATGAAGCTTCTTGAGTCTTCCAGACCACATACCAGCTACCAGCTAAATGCAGCTGAGTGACTCCAGCTGATGCCATATGGAACGGAAGAACCACCTGACCAAGCCCTCAGTCAGCCTAGCCCACAGAATCAGAGGATGTAACACATCATTGTTGCTTCAAGCTACAATGTAATGCAGTGATTTTTAGGTAGCAGTGAGGACGTGCAACACAGGATTTATAAGAGAAAGAAAGAAAACTGCATTTTGGGAATAGTGAACTTTGTTTGTATACTTTTGGGATAAACTGATTACCTGGCACCTAGCAAAGAGGTCAATCTGAAAATCTGTCCTTGAGTATCCTCCAGGGATATCAAATAAAACAATTTTTTATTACCAATTTTCAAGTAAACTTTTTTTTTTTTTTAACACCCCTAGACTTCCCCAAACCTGCTCATGGTTTACCTACAGAGCATACTTGTATAATATCTGCCAGAGTCTTTTTTTTGGTCTTTTTAGGGCCATACCTGTGGCATATGGAGATTCCTAGGCTAGGGTCCAATAAGAGTTATAGATGCCAGCTTACACCACAGCCACAGCAATGTGGGATCTGAGCTATGTCTGCAACCTACACCACAGCTCACGGCAATGCCAGATCTTTAATCTGCTGAGTGAGGCCAGGGATTGAAACTCATGGATACGAGTGGGGTTCTTTACCACTGAGCCACAACAGGAACTCCTGCCTGTCCTTTTGTTAGTTCAGGTTGTATAGTTTCTCTCTTTTTTGGCAGCACCTGTGGCCTGTGGAAAGTTCTGGGCCAGGAATTGAATTCGAGCTGCAGCTGTGGCCCATGCCACAGTTGTGACAATGCAGGATCCTTTAACCCACTGTGCTGGGCCAAGGATTGAACCTGCATCTCTGCAGTGACCCAAGCCACTGTAGCCAGTCTTAACCCACTTTGCCACAGCAGGAACTCCTGTACAGTTTCCCATTTAGAATCTTATAGAAGAAACCCAGAGATTGGGAAAGACCCAAAATGAAGTGGTCCTGGAGAATCTGAACCCTCCCTTTGCCAACCTCACCCAAACTTTTTTTCTTCATTTAAACAGAGCATCAGGAGTTCCCATCATTGCTCATTGGAAACAATTCTTACTGGCATCCATGAGAAGGCAGGCTCGATCCCTAGCCTCGCTCAGTGGGTTAAGGATTCGGCATTGCTGTGAGCTGCGGTGTAGGTCACAGATGCGGCTCAGATCCCGAGTTGCTATGGTTGTGGTGTAGGCTGGCAACTACAGCTCCGATTGGACCCCTAGCCTGGGAACCTCTATACATTGCAGGTGCGGCCCTAAAAAGACAAAAGACAAAAACAAAAAACACAAACAAAGCATCAGGGGAGTTCCTGTTGTGGCTCAGTGGTAATGAACCCCGCTAGGATCCATGACAACTCGGGTTTGATCCCTGGCCTCACTCATTGGGTAAAAAGACCTGGCATTGCTGTGAGATGTAGTGTAGGTCAAAGACTCGGCTTGGATCCTGTGTTGCTGTGGCTTTGGCTGTTGATGGGCTGCCCTAGCCCTAGGAAGGCTTGCACCCTTACAGGCAACCCTGGAGCCTGAGCTCCAGATGTGGCACAGCACTGAGGAAGCAGGAGTGGAGGGGCACTGCTGTCACAGTCCTGGAAATGGGGGCTGCTTGGTGGGGCCAAGTGGTCTATAGACATTGGCATCTCCCTGAATAGTGGGAGTGTGAGGATGATCAAGACAAAGGACAAAAAGAACAAAGAAGAGGTTAGCTGGTGACAGAGAAATACAGACAGAAACAGAGAAAAACGGAGTTCAGAGCTTAAGTACTCACAGAACAGAATCACGCAAAGTTAAACAGAATTAAAGTTTATTTGGAAGGTAGGGTAAATCCATCACTGGTGACTGGAGCTCTGAGGCTGCACTTTCTCCTCAGGAAGGTGGGCTGGGATGGGGTTGGCTGTGTTTGGCTGGGGCTGTGGTGGTGTGGGATCTGAGTAGATGAGCGGAATTAATTTTTTAAGCCTTGGCACCTTTCACACCAACCCAGAACTCACCTACATGTCCTTAGCAGCTCTATGTTACCCACTGCTTCAACGCCCAGAAGGTACCCCCATTTCCTTTACCACCTCTCACCTGTCTGGCTCCCTAGCTGGGCCTCAGGCCGGTCGCCCCAGAGCAGATGCCTAGGATCGTTGAGGAACCGCTGGCTGCGCTGGCATGTTAGGCAGGTCTGTACAGTCCAGCGCTGACCCTTGCAGCCTGGCGTGCATGTGGGGAAAAGAGAGTGTCCACGTTTAGGAAAAGAAAAGGTCTCCTGTACCCAGTTTTGCCTCCACTGTTCTCCAGTAGGGATTCCATCCCCTCTGTACTTTGCATACACATTTGATGGTGTCAGGTCCCTGCATAAACACTGTCAATTTCTTGGTGCCCTTTAAGATAAAATCCAAACTCCTTAACAAGATTCTTCAGGTCTACCCTGTTTCCCTCTCCAGCCTCATGTCTTGCCTTTGCCCACCTCAAACTCCAGCCTCCTGAGCTTGGAGGACCACAAACTCTTTGGTCTGAGGTCTAATACAAACACCTAGGATTTCCATTTCCCACTCCCTTTGCTTATAATGAACCTCACCATCAGTAGTTGAAGTAATTTGTATACTAGTCCCCCAATTAAAGCATTTTCTATGCTATTCTATTTTCTTTTTCATGCCTCACCTGTGGCTTATGCGAAGTTCTCCCGCTAGGGGTTGAATCAGAGCTGCAACCGAGGCCTACACCACAGTCACGCAGGATCGGAGCTGCATCTGCGACCTACACCCTAGCTTGGGGCAACGCTGGATCCTTAACTCCCTGAGAGAGGCCAGGGATCGAACCTGCATTCTCACGGACACTAACCCGCCGAGGCACAACGGGAACTCTATTTCTATGCTATTCTAATTGTTTCTGTCTTACTTTGTCCCATCACACTCTAGCGCAATGCCGGACACATCTCAAAAAATAACAGTTGAATGAATAAATGAAGATGGAAAGCATGTCTTCCAGGTGCCAAATAACATCTATTATCACGCACGGGCGAGGCGCCTCTCAAGGCAACATCATTTCTCTACTGCCCAGACCTAGTCTATCCAGGCGGAGTTAATTTAACTCAGAGCTAGAGAAAGCCTCCGCCTCCATATCCCACACCTGGCACCCATTTAAACCCGGGAAGGAGACTTGCCCTCCCCTCCCCCAGCCCACGGACATTCCCCAGCAGAAGGGAGCACTCACGTCGCTGGCGCTGGGTGCAGGTCAGGCCCGGAATGAGGAGGGAAGAGCAGCCACGGCAGAGGGTCCTCTTCACCGAGGGGTCCCTGGAGGCGGAAGTGGATAATGGTCTAGGCGCCTGCGGATAATGGTCTAGGCGCCTGCTCTCTCCCTCCCGTCCTTCCCTGGACTCGCCCACCGCCGTCGGGCTTCGTGCCCCTCTCACCGCCGCAAGACGAGCCGCTTCGCTATGGTCCTCTCCGTGTGGCAGTAAAACCTCGCTAGCGCCTGGTTCTCCGGGTCCTGCGCGAGAACGCAATGGGCGGCCTGAGGGACGGAGCCGTCACTGGGGGCCCGCCACCCTGGACCACTTCCGTACGCGCGGGCTGCGACGCAGACTCACCTGATACAAGAAGCTGAGTCTCTGGAAGGCCTCGCGGTCCTTCACCTGCCCCGCCATCCACTCCGCGCGCGGCAGCTCCGCACCCTAAAGTTCACAGGCCCCGCTCTTGGAGGTAGCCCCGCCCGGGGCGTCCGCGCAAAGCCTCCTGGGAAGTGTAGTTCCTGGGGGCCGTGGGCATTCCTCAATCCGGCGCCACTGTGCGGCCGCACAAACCCATCTAATTGCAAACCCACCTGCTGCGGGTAATCCAAACCAGGGGGTGTCTATGTTTTGCTTTGTCTCCACCCCCAACAACCCCGCCCCGCCCCAGCCACAGCAACATGGGATTCGAGCCACGTCTGCGACCTACGCTACAGCGTAGTAAGGACGGAGCCCCCCCCAACCCACTGAGCGAAGCCAGGGATCAAATCTGCATCTTCATGAATACTAGTCACATTCATTTCCGCTGAGCCACAAGGGAACTCCTTGGCTTCCTTTTAGTCTTCCTCATGCCCACGATAATATTAGATAAAGACTGGAGAGACCAGTGGAGCCGGAGAAAATCTTAAACTGCTAAACATTTTCAGGACAGAAGACTGGTCTCTTTGTGCAGGTAGGCTGGGGAGATGGTTATGCACAATTCATACCCAGCTACTTCCTGCCCTATGCTCCTGAAGCCAAAGGCAGATGGCCTGGAAGATCTACAGACTAAAGGAGTGGGTTATATACTCAAAAGAAGCACTGGCGCCAGTGGTGGGGAAGCTGGAAAGAGTCGAGGAAGAGGGCTCCTGGCCTTCAGAAAGCCCAGCTTACTCCCAATCTTTTCCACTTAAAGAAACACACTTCCTGTCATGCCGTTCTGGACACGCAGTAGGGGAGAGTACAGGAACATGTCAACAACACCCCCTCTCCCCCAGCACAGACATATATAATGCTTCATATCCCTCCCCTTGCCTTCTGACTCTGTTTGCTATTGGACATCATATGTTTACCTCTGTTTCATAGTTAATAATCACTGTGTCCTGAGGTTTAGATGTAGAGCCACAGAACAGGAATAATCCCTGAGATAGGGAGAGGGCAGCCCAAGTCAGGAGAGGATGAGAGTTCTCTCTTCTCTCAACCCCCGTCAGGCTGGATAGGGAACCAGGCCTCCAGCTTGAAGGAAATGGCTGAAATTTCCTCTTGGATAAGTTTCAGAACAGTCCCCAGACTCAAATGAGAAGTATTCTTTAAAAGGCTCGGTGGAAAGGAACCTGACTAGTATCCATGAGGGGGGTTTGATCCCTAGCCTCGCTCATTGGGTTAAGGATCTGGTGTTGCTGTGGCTATGATGTAGGCTGGCAGTTGCAGTTCCGATTCAACCCCCAGCCTGGGAACCTCCATATGCAGCAGGTGCGGTCATTAAAAAAAAAAAAAAGGTACATGCCCAGGCTCATCCCAGATTGGGACAAATCACTGAGGGTGGGCCCAGGAACATGCATTTTTAACACCAAAGAATCGTATACATCAACAGAAGCTGTCATCAAATTACCACACGACACAGAGATCACTTCAGTGGATCCTTTGTTCCATATTTTGTTTTACCAACCAAAGCATCTTGCCACAAAGAACCACAGTCAAGGCACAAAGGTAAGAGGAGAGTCTGGACAAAGTCCTGTTGAGGTGGTAGGAGGAGCTGAAATGCCCTCAATAAACTGCAGTTTCTTATCCTAATCTTCAGTGAACCCCTGATTACCCAAGTAGCAGATAATCCAGTCATTTTAGTTTGGTTTGGCATGCATTGCTTTACCTTTTTTGACAACATATGTACCCTACAGTTTGTTTATTTTGGCCTAACATAAAAATGACTTACATTCTCTGATAGGAGAAATGGCAAAAGGTGAAGGATGGCAACAAACAAGCAAAAAAATTGGCTCTTGTGAACACTAGTTCCAGGCCATATGCACACAGGCCAAAGGAAGTTGCCTATCTGGCCCTTCCCTATACATACCACCCCCTTCTACCCTGTCCCAGGGTGAGGAAGACTCCATTTTCTTTCCCCCGTCCAGCTTGGACACCTTAGCCAGGTAACAAGGCTGACAACTTGGGAGCAGCTACTCAGTAGCATTCTTTAAGGCAGGGGCTTTGGATAGGAATACTTTTCTCTTTCTTCTAATACCTGACTCTCTCCTCTCCAGGTTGGGAAAGCAGTGAAGGGGTAGACACGTCTTGCAGGAGCTCCTGCACCTTGCCTCTCCAGATGAGCAAGGTAACAGCTCTTAGAGACGAGCAACTACAAGGAGGCAGGTGATAAGCCAGCTCTGCTGAAGGCTGAGGCAGAGACCTGGGTTCTCTTTCTTCCCCGCATTCCTACCTCCGGTCAGTCCTACCCATGATGGCAACCAAAGCCACTCTTCTCTTCAGCAGTCTTTAGGAATCTGTTTCTTTAGCCCCCTTTCCTAACCTTCTTTCTTAAGTTTTTTTTTTTTTTTTTAACCTTCTAGCTCTTTTTTTTTAAACCTTCTTTCTAACCTTGATGCCCAATCTCTGCCCTGAACAAAACTCCTCAACTTCTAGACCCACGAGAGCAACTGTCATTCAACTTAATTTCAGTCTAGAGGTACAGAGACCCCTGTGATCTTCCTAAAGAAACCAGACCATTCTGGGTCAAAGAAACCCCCTAAAAGGATGTACAGGGGTTTTGGTTTCCTCCTCTGACTCGAGCAAGTCAGACCCTCCTATAGACTTGTTGTTTCTGGAAAAGCCTCTCCTTCCTTCCCAACCCATCCTGTGCAACAGAAAACCTGATGGACTTCAGGGGCGACAACCCCCTGGGAACCAGCTCCCCACCCTGACAGTTAGGAGGGAGACACAGCGTGCTCTCGTCCCAGCCCAGTCCTACCTACTCCTCCACATAAACCATTCTAGAAACCATGGTGTTCTCCCAGATGGTTCAGGACTGGAACCAGCAGACATGAAGACGCTCCAGCAGGTCACAGGAAGGAAGGCCCGTAGCTCTTGACCCTGCCTCACCCTGATTATTCCCATGTCCCTACCTGTCACTCCCAATCTGTTGGGGGTCTGATGGTCAATGGTGCAGCATTCTTCCGACCAGCCCGGATGCCTGGGTAGAAGAGGGGCCAAAGTTTTTCAGTAAAAGTATCGGTGAAGGTGTAGATGTGAGAGCGGTCTGTGACGTTATAAAAAGACAGTGTGCCGGCCTCATAGTCTAGGAATATGCCCACCCGCTTGGGTTTCACCTTGATGTGCAAAGGGGTAAAAGGCGTGGTGGTGGCTGCATACTTGTCGCCGTTCCACAGCCGCACCCGCCAGTAGCCAGTCTCAGGGAGTGGGGTCAGCTCGCCCTTCCGGCTCACAGAGTCCCGGCACACACCCACGGCCCAGTGGGTCTTGTCGCCCACCTCCACCTCCCAGTAGTGTCGACCTGAGGTGAAGCCCTCAGTGGCCAGGACGCAAGGGTAGAAGGTGAAACGCCGAGGTGTATCAGGGAGATCCCGGAGTCTCGTCTCCACAAACTTGACGCTCTTACGGTCCTCCGACAGGACTAGGTTAGGATGAGCAGTCTCGGGGTCCAGGGTCACATCCGCTGGCGGGAGAAGCCAGAGTGGGGAGCTAGATGAGGACGGGAATAGCTAAACGCCCCTGCCTCACTCTCCAGCCTGCCTTTACAGAGCCTGCTCCCTGCAAGGCCCCAGAACCCGTGGTTTGATTTTCTCACTCCTTGGTGTCACCTAAGGGAGGGGAGGGGGGGACAATGGCTTCACTTCTCATCCTGGCCCTAAAATAAACAGAATGATCTCCTAACTCTGAAAGGACTGGCGGTTTGGGCTGCTGCCTGGTCCTCTGGCCATCCCCCTGACATCATCATCCATCTCACTGTGTGGAGAAGCACAAGGCACAGTCCCAGGGCCAGAGAGAACAGAAAATGTTAAGATGGATACAGAACAAGACAGCATTATAGGCCAGTGATGGGGTGACCACGTGTCTGTTTTCCTGGAATAGCCTGGCTTATGATCATTTTCCAAGTAAGCATAATGAGAGGGGACCAGTTTAGGCAAATTATTTAACCTCTCTGGCTCCCTACTGAGAAAAGTATGAGGCTAAAAGAAGATGACACCTGAGGCTCTTCACTTTTTTCTTTCCTTTTCTTTTTAATTAATTAATTATTATTTTTTTGTCTTTCTGCCTTTTTCCAGGGCTGCTCCTATGGCACATGGAGGTTACCAGGCTAGGGGTCCAATCGGAGCTACAGCTGCCAGCCTACACCACAGCCACAGCCACGCAGGATCCGAGCTGCATCTGCAACCTACACCACAGCTCACGGCAACGCTGGATCCTTAACCCACTGAGCGAGGCCAGGGATCGAACCCGTAACCTCATGGTTCCCAGTCAGATTTGTTTCCGCTGCACCACGAAGGGAAGTCCGAGGCTTCTCACTTTGAGTTGTGACTCAGAGTGAGATTGAAAGCCCAGTACAGGTGGGTGTGGATATGGGCATGAAAAGGGACAGAAGGGAAGGGATAACTGAAGCCCAGAGAAAGCAGGACCTAAAGACTTTCTTCTCTCTGCTGATTCCCTCTGCTAGTTTCCTTTTGGGAACAACTCACCAATTAGCTGTTTAAGGATTTTCCTTAGGGCAAAGTACTGTCGGGGGAAATTGCTGAAGTTCTTTTCCAGCTCTATTGACACTGAAGTCACCTCCATGGTCTTCACCTTCTCACATCTAGGAGGGATGGGGAGATAGGGGAAGAAAGGGCAGGGTCAGGGGAAGCTCCAGCTTAGTGAGTTTTCAGATGTTGTCATCTCTAGGGAGAAACTAAAATTCTCCATCCCCCCACTTTCTTTCTCCTCCCTCAAGACAAGTATTTGCTTGTTGCTTTCTTTTGCCCATCTATGGAAAGCCATGTGGTCCCTTGGACAGACCATTATTGTGTGAATGAGTCTTAGAACTTTTTGAAAGGATTGTTATATTTCATGCAAATAGGTAATCTCCCCCCTCCCCCAAGCCCTTTCCTCCTTCCATCTTGTTTGGACACATTTTCACCCACAGGCCCAGGTAGAATCTTGGTATCTACCTTAACAAGGAAGTCCTGATGGTCAAAGGGAAACGGTAAGGGGCTAGTACTCCCGATGATGTGCTTTCTGCTCCGTGGACACAATAAACCTTCTTCCATATCCTACCCAGATGCTGCATGATATTCCCATCCATACTCCCCCAACTCCTCATTGCAGCCCTACTCTTGAAGCCAAGACCTAACTCACTCGAAGAGATACAAGAATCACTTACTTTTCCAGGGTACTTTTGACATCCTAGAGGAAGGAGAAAAGAAAGCAGTATTGGTCCCGGTGGTCAAGGGTCCTAAAGGCACAAGGTTCCCCTCCTCCCAAACGTTTTAGATCTATTAAATAGGCATGAGGCAAACTAAGGGTCACAATGCAAGAGGAAGAACTCCAGAGGGACCCAAGCACATCTCTCCCGACCTACCCCCCACTTTCAACTCTCAGTCATCATGATGCTTGGTAACTGGTATCACTTCTACACAGTCTCTTGTGTGTTTGTCTTTGCTCTTCAAGGACACTGGGAGCTCAATGCTAGGGACAGGGATTGTGTCTGCTCTTTACTCTGTCCCCCAAGTACCAACCACACACCTGTCTCCTTGAGGATCAGTACAGATAGTTCCAGACTGCTGGCACAGGGACGAATCACACTCTCCCATTGTGGTTTGTATCCCTCGTCTGGCATTGGTTAATAAATATTAAACAACTGTGCGCCAATCCTGATTTGTGAATACTTGGGGTCCAGAAGACAAAGAAGACAAATCTCTGCCCCCCAAGGATTTCCCAGTTTAATGTGGAAGGCAGAACACACATACATGAAAGGACACGAGAATAAATACCAAGCAATATATAACATGCAGATAAATGTACAACGAAGCCTCACTTATTCAAATGCTGGCAATGTGATCTCTAAGATAAGAAATATGTTTCCTACAGCCTTGCAAACATCATTCATTTGCTTAAGAAAACAGATTATTTCAAACATTTTAGAGGTACTATTTACATATTAAAAGCAATATATTACTTATACATTATTTCAAGTGTCCTTCAAACTTTGTTTCTATTCTGAGTACTAGGTAGATCATGTTCCAGGACTTAAAAGTAATGGTTACTGCATTTACACAATTTTTAATGCATAGTTTTTTCACTAATTCAGACTAGACTACCCTCCTCTCAAAAGAGTGAATTTTTTCTTTGGTACAGGTGAAGCACATAATTGTTGGCAAGACGTAAGGGCACAGAAATGATCAGAAGGGGACGGGAGGAATCAGAGAAGCCTTTCTGTAGAGAAAGATCCTTTGAGTATGTCTGGAGGACAGAACTGGAATTTAGAGAGGCAGAGCGGAGGAGTGAGCACTGCAGGCCTGCCGAAGGGCCTGTGCAAAGCTAGGCTGCGCTCTGCCTGAGGGGCTATGCAGGGGCAAAGGTCGAACCTTAAGCATCTCGAAGCCCGACTGTAAGCACTTGCCCTCCACCTCCGCAGCCAAGTGGGCCAGGTCCCGGCGCTTGTCTCCAAGGTGAGCAGCGTTTTCTCGGAGGCGCTGAAGAATGTCCTGTTCCTCCTCCTCCAATCGTGAAAGCAACACCTGCTGCTCTTCATCCAGCCGCCGATGAAGCTCTTCAAATTCCTTTAGGATCTGCTGTCGGCGACTCTCCACTAGCCTCTGAGGACAGGGGGAGGGTGTTATGTTTAACAGGGCCAGGGTGGCATAGGTGCCTTTCCCACCCACCATGTGCATAAATTCACACAGACTTCCAGTGTCACTGGAAAGAGCTTAACAGGACACTCATGTTTCTCTCCACTGGAATTTCCTTCTGTAAAGAATGGCTCCATCCCCACTGTCTCCCCTACTGATGACTTGAGAGTGAAGACCACTTGCAAAGTTAAAAAATAAACCAGTGTTGGAGTTCTCATCGTGGCTCAGTGGAAATGGATCCGACTAGCATCCATGAGGACGCAGGTTCGATCTCTGGGTTAAGGATCCGGTATTGCCGTGAGCTGTGGTGTTGGTCACAGACTTGGCCTGAATCTGACGTGGCTGTGGCTGTGGCGGAGGCCAGCAGCTATAGCTCCTATTGGGCCCCTAGCCTGGGAACCTCCATATGCCGAGGGTTCAGCCCTAGAAAAGACAAAAAAAAAAAAAAAAAAAAAAAAAAAAAAGGAGGAGTTCCCACTGTGGTACAGCAAAGCAAAAATGAATCTGACTAGGAACCATGAGGTTGCAGGTTTGATCCCTGGCCTCGCTCAGTGGGTTAAGGATCTGGCATTGCTGTGAGCTGTGGTGTAGGTCAGAGACGTGGCTCGGATGTGGCATTGCCGTGGCTCTGATGTAGGCCGGCAGCAACAGCTCCAATTAGACCCCTAGCCTGGGAACCTCCATGTGTCGCAGGTGCAGCCCTAAAAAGACAAAAGACCAAAAAAAAAAGGTTAAAAAAAATTTTATGAGGAGTTCCCGTTGTAGCTCAGCAGATTACAAACCTCACTAGCATCCATGAGTTTTTGGGTTCAATCCTTGGCCTTGCTCAGTGGGTTAAGGATCTGGTGTTGCTGTGGCTGTGGTGTAGGCTGGCAACCGCAGCTCTGATTCAACCCCTAGCTTGGGAACTCCCAAATATTGTGGATATGGCCCTAAAAAATACATATATTTATTAAATTAACTTCCAAAAAAACTGTACTTTTATGTTTTAGTAAAAAAAATTCAAGACATAACAACTCAATAATAGGGAGTTCCTGTTGTAGCTCAGCAGAAATGAATCTGACTAGTATCCATGAGGATGCAGGTTTGATCCTTGGTCTCTCTCAGTGGGTTGGAAAGCCGGCATTGCTCTGGGCTGTAGTATAGGTCAGATGAGGCTCAGATCCTATGTTGCTGTGGTTGTGGTGCAGGCTGACAGCTGTAGCTCCAATTTGACCCCTAGAGGGAACTTCCATATGCTGTGGGTGTGGCCCTAAAAAGATAAAAAAGAAAAAAGAAAAAAAAAAGAACTCAATAATATCATGACACCTACTACCTCAGAGATCAGAATACCTCTGCTAGTCCCTAAAGTTCTAGCTAATGCCATTGGCCAAGAAAAGGTAAGTACAAATACTGGCAAGTGAAAGACTGTCATCATTTTTACACTGCAAGACATCTACTTGATAAAAACCTGAGAAACAACTGGTAAAGTATCACAATTAGTAAGATTTTAGTAATGGATCATTATGAAATATAAATGTAGATTTCAGGGCTGAACCTGTTTAGTAACAGTTTCAAGTCACTCAGAGACTGACAGTTTCTGCCCCAGGAACAGGTTATAGAAGTTTGCTAGTAATTAGTTGCTTGAAATTTGAAACACGTTTTCTTTCCGTTAAACCTCTAACGTTCCTGAAATTGGATAATATGGGACCCTTTCTGAGAGTTATCAGCAGGCACATTTTCTCCTGTGCACCCCCACTGCAACAAGAGGTATCTCCCCAAAGGATTCCCCAAGTATTAGAGGACTGATTCAGCTCAAGAGGGAAGGAAAGTGAGAAGCAGAGACTGAGACTCTGGAAGGAGGAAGTGGCTATGGACTGGAAGGCAGGGCTGAGGGTAAATAGAAAGTGGGCCTCAAAAGACTGTATTTCTGGATTTCAAGCTAGTTCCCAACAGAAACTGACTATAGCTCCAGTCCGAGAGCTGCTTGCTCCTCCCCATTCCACTGCTGCCTCCTCAGGAGCACATGGGAATAAAAAAATATTCTCACACTTACCCTGAAGTAAAACACATCCTTAAACAAGCAAACACACACCTCCCGCCACCCATTTTTCCTGTGTGTGTGTGTTTAGGGCTTATGTATGGGTAGCACCTAGGATTCAAAATGTGGTAAAAAGGAGGCAAAGGGGTCTCATATAATCCCATAATCCCTTCTCTCTCTTTTTTTCCCCTCTATATTTGTAGGGCAGTGGTTCTTAATCGGGTTTTACCTCCCTCTAGGGATATACAGGGATGTTTTGGAAACAGGGAATTTTTGTTTGCATGACTGGGGATGCTCCTGAAAGGATGCTAACACTCATCCAACGTGTGAGGCCACCCAGCAAGATGATCTGCACCATTTTCTCTAGTCCTGCTGGATATTAAAAAACGAGTCCTGGACTTGAAGGCCTGTGTTTTCGTTGTTGGCCGCACCTGTGGCACATGGAAATTCCAGGGCCAAGGACTGAACCAGGGGTGCCACTTTATAAATAACAGAGTAATTTGTATATGGTTTTAATATACCTGAATTTGTTAGGAATAGGTGAAAAATCATTAAAATTACATATTTTTTAGAACTTTACTAAAAGTTATTTACCATTTTGAAAAACTGTTATCAACAGCCAAACTGCTTGTGGCATTTGAGTCAACATTACTACACAATTACCTCAGTGTAAATTTGTATTTGTTGCATTGTTGATGATGGTACAAGGATAAAACTACATTGCAGTATCTTTCCCAAATATTCACACACTAGATTTTGTTATAAATTACTCTTATGTTGTTATGTCATATTTGGGCATGACGGCCTCCTTAAAAATCATATGGATATCGAGTTCCCATCGTGGCACAATGGAAACAAATCTGACTAGGAACCATGAGGTTGCAGGTCTGATCCCTGGCCTGGCTCAGTGGGTTAAGGATCCGGTGTTGCCTGTGGTGTAGATCATAGACTCGGCTCTCGTTGCTCCAGCTGTGGTGTAGGCTGGCAGCTATAGCTCTGATTAGACTCCTAGCCTGGGAACCTCTGTGGCCCTAAAAAAAAAAAAAAAAAGCAGATAGGCTACTTTATCCATAATTTTCATTTCTGCATGGTTAATTACGAATTATTTATTTCTAAAAGAGTTTATGTGTCTGGAGGTGGGCATGAGGGAGAGAAAGGAGAATTCAAAAGTCTCTGAAGGAATGTTGCTGGTTGGTTGATAGTTTCAGAGACCATTGAAATGATAATTTACATTTTAGAAAGACACTACAGTTCTGTTCAAACATTTAGCACATTTAAAAAATTTTTATTCTTCTCTCCATTCTTTTCCTTTAAGAAGGTGATCAACAGGAAGAAGGAAGCTAATAACCAGGGTATAAGCTTTATTTTCACATATTTCCTTAGGGAACCCTCCAAAAGGACAAAGAACTTTTTTCGAAATGAACTAATTTTTCAAAATTAGTTCAAGTTCTAAAAAATTCAAATGCTTGTTTGTTAAAATGTATAAAGGACCAAGGTAATACTTAGTAATACTGAATAATACTTACTTCTTGTTGAAATGTTGTCATTGTTTTAAAAAAGTTAGTGTTTCTACTAATTTCAAACCTGTGTTTAATTTTTTGTGGTCCCTAAATATCAACTCCAAAAACGACTCATTATTTCTTCTAGAAATCTTTTTTCTTTCTTTCTCTCTCTTTTACTTTTTTTTGGCTGTGCCCAAGGCATACGAAAATTCCAGGGCCAGGGAATAAATAAGCGCAGCAGTAACCCAAGCCACTGAAATGACAGCACCAAATCCTTAACCTGCTGCATCACAGGAGAGCCCCTCTTCTGGAAGTCCTTGATGAGGTTAAGTTTCTACACTGTCTCCTTATGAATTTGCAACTGTGCTTTTTGTGCTATGTCATTTCTATTTTCTCCACTTGACTATAAGCTGAAGGACGGTAGGGACTGTGTTTTTGCTCATCGTTGTTCCCCAGTATCAAAGACAGGGTTTGGCCTATACTAGACGCTTAGTAAATATTTATTTGTTCGTTTTGTTTTTTTTTGGTCTTTTTAGTGCTGCTCCTGTGGCATAGAGGTTCCCAGGCTAGAGGTGGAATCGGAGCTGCAGCTGCTGGCCTACACCATAACCACAGAAATGCTAGATCCAAGCCACATCTTCAACCTACACCACAACTCATGGCTGTGCCAGATCCTTAACCCACTTAGTGAGGCCAGGTATTGAACCCATGTCCTCATAGATATTAGTCAGGTTCATTACTGCTGAGCCATGATGGCAACTCCTTAGTAAATATTTATTGATTCATGTAGCATTAGTGTCCCTGGTAATTCTCTGATGGCCTAGTGGGTTGAGGCTCCTACATTCTCACCACTGAGATTCTGGCTGCTGCTGTGCTCTGTGGTGTAGGTTTGATCCCTGGCCCAGGAATTCCCACATACTGCCTGTGTGGCAAAAAAGGAAAAAACAAAACAAAACAAAAACAACAACAACAACAAAACAAGAGAGAACCTGAAATAAATGTTGCAACTCACATTAAAAAAAGAAAAAAAACAAAGAATTTGCATCCCTGGTTTTGCCACACACTGGCTATATGATCTTGGACTAGTCACTTATCAAGTTCTGTTTCCTCCTGTGTAAACTGGGGATAACAATACTTACCTTACAGGGTCTCTAAGTTCACTCTTGCCAAATATGACTTCCTGGACTCCCTTCTTCTTATCTTGTACCTTCTCTACGTCCCATTTGAGCCAAGTCTAGCCTGAATTCTTAGAACTTCAATCCGGGCAGAACTCTAAGACCTAACACAATCCTGAAAGTTTGGAATGTCTTGGATACCTAATGAATTAATGCTCAGGGCTCAATAAATACTAGTTATTATTACTGCTACTATTAATACATGTCTCACTGTCCAATAGAAGAAATAGGACAGATACCAAAATACCATGCTACAAATATGTTAATGCTATGGAAGAGATGCAAAACTGTATGCAAATTAAAAGAGCCAATTTCTAAAGGTTCCAGAAAGGCTACATAAGCAGTGGTTTTCACCAATAGGATCCTACAGTAGAGGATGGGGAAAGGAAGACTATCCTAGAAACTAACCTCATCTAGCATTTTTGAGTTTACTTGAGTTAAGAGAATGTGGTCTAGAGGTTACTGGGCAGCTCCTCCATCCTTCCTCCCGAGTGCATCTTCCACATTCTTCTTGCCTCAATCCCTCTAAGAAACTCCTATCCCTGCCCACTCAGCAGAGAGCCTTCTTCCCTGCCTTACAAAGAAAAGGAGACCAACAGGCATGAACTCCCTCAACTCCACAGATATAAGATATTCTGTCCTTCACCTCTTCCATCTTTCTCAATACTTAATCCATGACAATTAATCTAAGTACAATGTTTAATGACAATCAAGCTTAATAAAAATACCATCATTTCTGAGAGAACAGCATTTTTCTTTTTCTTTCTTTTTATGGCCGCGTATAGAAGTTCCTGGGCCAGGGACTGAATCTCAGCCACAGCTGCAACCTAACACCACAGCTGTGGCAACGATGAATCCTTAATTCACTGCACTGGGCCGGGGATTGAACCCTTGCTGCCTCAGAGACAACGAGGGATCCTTAACCCACCGTGCCACAGCGGGAGCTCCGAGAATAGCATTTTTCTAAGGAACCAGAACTGGGGGGGTTAAATAATGTGTGGTTAATGTTTGGTTAACTGCCTGTAGAGCAGCCCAAATGGATCTCCTGCCTTTACCTTGAGTTCGCCAGGCTTCTTCTCCTCAGAGGACTTGCAGCGGGTGATCTCCTGTAGCTTCTGCTCCAGGGGCTCCAGGCACTTCTGCAGTTTTTCCTGAGGGGTGCAAAGTGGGAGAATGGCATTTGGGATTATCTGGTACATCCTATGTTCAGAAACTAACCCATTTGTTTTAAATCATTTGTTTTGCTTCCTATCCATCTCTTACCACCTCTTGATGCAACTGCCTTGTCTGTCATTTGGGGTGTCAATTTCCTACAGGTCCCCTCTTCCTGCCACCAACCTGTCTCCATATCACTTTCTTTGTTCACCAAACTTTCCTTTCACTGAATCTCACAGTGTCCAGTTGTCACCAACTCTCTGTCCTTCTCCTGCCCTGTTCATTTTCTTACTCATGGAACTGCCTATTACTGTCAAAGTGACCTCCTGTCCCCTGATATCTTTCTTTAAATTGTTGTCCTATCCAACTCTAACCACTTGCAAATATAATACAATCTTGATTACTTATTTTGGAAACTACCATAAAATCTTATTTCTAAGATTTTACTAATATAATTGGTCAAAGTTCTTGATAAAGTGCTAAGACATTAAAATCTCGAGTTCCTATTACTCAAACATGTATCCTGGGTCCCAGTGGTAAGTTAATCCGTATACCATGTTATCTATCATCCAGGCAAGATGCAAACAGACTGGTTCAGCTTGGCCTGGTGGAGGTCATTCTAAAGTGATGTTATCTATGCCCAATACTAGGTTAAACAAGGGGCATGTGAGCAGGAGGAAAGAATGAAGAAACCAGACTACCTTTCAGTTCTTCCTAAATTTGATCTTCTCCATGCGGTTTCATTCACTTGTGAAAAACATAATACATTCCAGGACCACACATACGCAGATGTGTTATAAAAGTCAGAGAGAAATTTTGGGATATTTCTCATTGCTTTTTTTTTTGCTTTTTAGGGCCGTACCTGCAGCATATGGAGGTTCCCAGGCTAGGGGTCCAACGGAAGCTACAGCTGCTGACCTATGACACAGGTGCAGCCATGCCAGATCTGAGCCGTGTCTGCGACCTACACCATAGCTCATGGCAACACTGGATCCTTAACCCTCTGAGCAAGGCCAGGGATCAAACCTGCAACCTCATGGTTCCTAGTCAGATTTCTTTCCACTGTGCCATGATGGGAACTCCTCTCACTGCTCTTCTTCATGCCTGAGGATAACTGATCAGATGTGCTGTGTGCCTAGTGTATGTAGCTCTGAGGGGAATACAGAGTGAGGACCAGATACCATCTTGCCCTCAGGAACTTATGATCTTCTACCCAGGGAATCTCTCACCCTCTGCACTCCTCTCCCTTGCCCTGCATTAGCATCATGTGTCTGGTTCCTTACCTTGTACTCCTGGGTGGCATCATCCAGTGGCACAACGGTATGGGCCCGGTGAGTGTGGGAAATTGCACATATCAAACAGACAGCCTCCTGGTCCTCATAGCAGAAGAGGCTGAGGGCCTCGTGGTGCTGGGGGCAGAGGCTCTCATCTCGGATCTTCCGCTTGACAGCTTGGAGCTGCTTGGCAATTTCCACCATACTGCCCAGCTGTCGATTAGGCCGGAGGCTGCGGTAGCGGGATGTCTTTCGACAGACAGGGCAAGGGAAGTCCCTCTCTAGGTCCTCCCACCAGCGGGTGATGCAAGCTTTGCAGAAGTTGTGCCCACACTCAATGATGACAGGCTCCTTCAGATACTCCAGGCACACAGAACAACTTGCCTCCACCTGTAAGTTCTCCAGCGCTGCAGCTGTGGAGGCTGCAGAGGCCCCGGCCTCTAACAGACTTGTCTCTGCCATTATTTAACTTGAAGTTAGGAAGGGGGAAGAGGAAAGAAAAATGTTAATTGGAGGTTTAATTTTTTGGCATCCCTGACCTGACATGTACGTCCATGTTAAACGCTAACTGCAGATTTAGTCCCTTCGTGGTATTTTACATCTTCTCTCCCACTAGTCAAGCTCTTTTGTTTCTCCATTTCCAAAACTTGTGACTCCCAGACATTAACTTTTTTTTTCTCTGCAGCAAACTGACATATAACCCTCAATCTCTTGTCTATTATCACTTCCTCTTGTTAGAAACAGAGGCCCCTTTCAACTTTAGCCCAAAGTACTTCTCCTGATTCTGTTTCATTCCATTTGTGTCTTAGAACCAATAGTTCCAGACCAATGAATTCCTGGTTGGACATACTTATCTTTTTTGGCTGTGCCCATGGCAGGTGGAAGTTCCCAGGCCAGGGACTGAACCAAAGCCACAGCAGTGAAAATGTCAGATCCTTAACTGGCTGAGCCACCAAAGAACTCCAACACATTTTTCTTTTTGCTTTTTAGGGCCAAAAAAAGAACTTCCACAGCATATGGAAGTTCTCAGGCTACTGGTCAATTTGGAGCTACAGCTGCCGGCCAATTATACCACAGCCACAGCAACTCTGAAGCAGAGCTGCATCTGCAACCTACACCATGGCTCATGGCAATCCAAGCAAGGCCAGGGATTGAACCTGCATCTTCATGGATACTAGTAGGATTTGTGTCCGCTGCGCCACAATGGGAACTCCCCGACATATTTTTTCTAATGGATGAGAAAGGAGTTTCAGAAAGTGGAATGTGCCATAAAAGTCAAGCATTAAGGTTTCTTTCTTTCTTTTCTTTTTTGGCTGCACCCGTGGCATATGGAAGTTCCCTGGGGCCAGGGATCGAATCCCAGCTGAAGCTGTGACCTATGCCACAGCTGTAGCAATGCCAGATCCTTAACCCACTACAGCACAGCAGGAACTCCTAATTAAGGTTCCTTAAGTATGCATTAAAGCGTAATGTTACAGAAGAGTTTTACTACAATAGCCCATTGGAACCTAAGCTTGATTCTCTGGCATTGTTCTCTCACTCTTTCAAACGGTAATAAATGGAGTGAGTTAGGCAAGGGTAACAACCTCTTTTTTTCAGAAGTCTGGAATTATTCTTCCTTTTAGCAGGCTAGCCTAGAGGAAGTGTGCTATCTTTTCGGAATGAAATGATTCATACAACAACTCATTTCTATTTGTGTGCATTTGGACTTTTGGAACTGCTAGAAAGTGATAAATTCATGGCAACTGTACTAGAAAGTCTATTTCTATTACTGAGCCCAGGGCAAGAACTTCTTGAAAAGACAGCTGACATGTCTATTCTAGTATTCAGCAATGACTGGAGTCTTCTGAAATCAACATCAATAACTAATTCCTTGGATGTACTGTACCTCCAAATAATAGGTTCTGGAGTGGCTGGGAATTAAAAGTAAAGAGGCAATCAAAAACTTCCTCAAACGAAGCCTTAAAAGAATTGCAAATGCATGTAAGAGATTTATAAACCAGAAGGCTGGTCCTCTACTCCACTTAAAACATCACCACTTTTATCCACGAAAATAGTTGATTTCTCTATCCCCTTAACCCCTCCTGTGGACCCCCCCCCACACACAGAGGACCCAAGAGAATAAATTTATTAAGTCTATGTGTTGAGAGACAAGTGGCCATGTAATGATTAGGGTTAACAATGATTATTCCTGTATATATTTATGGCACACGTGAAAAGTGTTTCATTTGGAGTAGGAACTGGTTAACTTGTTTGGACCTGAATTTCTTCCCTCAACCAGAAGTTCAGTCGGATGATTTTTTTCTACCTACAGGAATCCAACTTGGACCAGTGACTATTCACTTTCCCTAACCTTCTAGAAATTAGGTGGTCTCTTCACCTGGGGTGAGTTAAACTGTATGCAGAATTAGGGACCAGGAAGGATCTAGAGTGGTAAAGAAGCAGCGTGAGAGATGGGGAAAAGGTTAAGGAAATATGAGGAGAGAATTTGGAGCTACAGCAATAGTGTGGCTTTGGGTGTCTCTGGGTTGGTCATTTCTTAGCCTCTACTCCTCATATCTCAGTAGAAGGGCAAACTTCGGAAACGTCCTCGTTTTGTTTCTACCACTGTCCTGGGTCCCGCCGTACGACCCGCTCCTGAGCGTGGTCCACGACTCGGTCCCACCCCGTCTCCATTTCTCCCGCCAGATCTGGCGCAGGGGGACTGGAGAGGGGGAAAGGAAACGCCGTGGTTGGCAGGGAGGGAGGGATGAGTGTCCAGGTGAGAAGAAGGTGTGACGTGAAGGTGGGATGCCCGCCGCTATGACGCGGCCGAGACCCGCGGTGACGGCGTCAGAGTTTCACCCGGGGAGGTGAGCGGCAGCGGGACGGGGGAACGGCGGGGTAGCCAAGCAACGCCGGACGCGCTGACGTCGCCG
This sequence comes from Sus scrofa, assembly GCF_054392235.1. Taxonomy (NCBI): domain Eukaryota; kingdom Metazoa; phylum Chordata; class Mammalia; order Artiodactyla; family Suidae; genus Sus; species Sus scrofa. The sequence goes on along the minus strand of NC_139389.1, from coordinate 27,261,315 downwards.
GGGCGGCAAAACGTCCGCCCGGGCCCGAGGCGGGCGGAGGCAGCAGTGGTTACGTGCGGGGGGCCGGTGACGCAGTCGCGGGGCGCTAGGACGCGGCGTGCGCAGCCGGCCGGCGGGGGCAGGCCCCAGGGCCCGGGCGCCGCGGCGGGACAGCACCTACCTTCCCGGCTTCGGGTCCGGGAGTGCGGGGCGCGGAGCCGCCGGAGCGCTGCCTCCCTCCTTCCTCCTCCCCCCGCCCCCGCCCCGCAGCGCGACACACAATACTCGCCGGAAGCGGAAGCCACGCCGAGAGGCTCGTGTCAGTGGAAGCCGGGGTGTCGGCGGGCGGCCGCGGGAGGGCCTAGCGACGCCTGCGGAAGAAGGAGAAGGCTGGGGGATGGAGGTGAGAACCAGCAGGAGGAGTCAAGGGCGAGAAGGGACCCAGAGGGACAGGTAGCTGAAATGCGGTCGTCCAGGTGATCCGAGGAATCCTCTGGGAAAAGAGGACCGCGCATGCGCGCGGCGGAGCGCTGAAGCCCATTGCCCTCAGGCGCCTATCCGCGCCCGGGTGGGCGAGACCCGGACAGGGTGAGGGCCCGGGCTCTCTCCTGGCTCGCCTAGTCCCGGGTGGGGCTGGGAGCCGCCGGGGGCGGGGCAAGGGCGAGTTGCGGACTTTGAGCTACACTTCTCTCCAAGCCGGCCCGGGGGAAGGTGGCTCGCCGATGCGGCGGCCAATAACGTGGCGGACCTGCGGATCTCAGCTGGCACGTCACTTCCGACTAGTTGAGGTTCAGCCTTTTAACATGCAAGGATTAATTTAGCTCTCCCTGCGGTGCGCCTCGAGTGTTCCTTGCCTCGTCCCTGCTAGGCGGGCTTTATGGAAATTGTCTACCTCCCCCACTTGAGTGGGAGCCCCGAGAGAGCTGGTATTGGGACTCTACTGCTCACCTTTGTATCCTCAGCTCCTGGCTCGGGACCCTACCGCTGCGAGCACGCGGTAAACAGCCGTTCTGGGTGTGAGCCAATCCCGGCGTTTTCCAGTTTGGGGGCTGCGACTTGAGTTTCTCCGCTAGAGCCGGTGGTGCTTGTGTGGGGACTCCGGATTCCTGCGTTAATGCCTCTTTACTTTCCTCTCCTGTTGCTGGAAGCTTCGCAGGCCTGTGGCTTTGGAGGAAAAGGATGAGGTAATGAGGCTGGGCAAGAGTCGGCTGATGGAGGTGTGATGAGACTGGGAGGAGGTGCTGAGTAGAGTTGATGGAGCTGGGGAGGAGTAGATGCTAGGTAAAGGAGTGATGGGGCTGAGAAGAAGTCGAGGCTGGTTAGAGGTGTGCTGGGGCTGAAGTGGAGTTAGTGCTAAGAACGGCTGGTAGAGGGAGTTCCGTTGTGGCGCAGTGGGAACGAATCCGACTAGTATCCATGAAGATGCGGGTTGGATCCCTGGCCTGGCTCAGTGGGTTAAGGATCTGGCGGTGCCGTGAGCTGTGGTGTAGGTCGCAGACGTGGCTCGGATCCTGCCTTCTTTGTGGCTGTGGTGTAGGACGTTAGCTGTAGCTCTGATTCGACCCGGAGCCTGGGATAAGCCGTGGTGGGTGCGGCTCCAAAAAGCAACAGAAAGAAAGAATGAACTGCTGGTAGAAATGACAACTTACCCTGCCATTTCTCCCCCAACACTTGCCATATAGAATGCTGACTGAAAAGAAATAAACACATTTTGGTGTGTTCTTCCAGGAAGAATGGCCCAGTGGCGCAAATTGTTCCTCTTTAAGTTGTGATGCTGTTTACGAACAGTCAGTATTTAACCTCTCATCCTTGGAGCCAGGAACTATTTACTTGCAGAAAATATCAAATGTGAAAGGTATAAAGATTTAGGGTCAGGCATGCTAGATTCAGTCGGTCTGCTTTTTTTTCACTGTTCTTTGCTTTTTTGTTCGCTTTTTTTTTTTTTTTTTTTTTCTGTAGCCAGTGATTTGAAGAGGATTAAACTTGGTAGAATCACATTATTACATTTGTTTCCCCCTGTTGTTTAGCTGTTGGGAATTTTAGCAGCAGTGCTTGTTCTAATTCACAGACCGTCTCAATTCTAAGGTAGGGTAGTTTGAAAACCACTGACTGAGTAGTCAGCCTCTTCAGCTTTGCTTTGTAGGGGGAGTAGTGAGATTTGGTTCTGGTTTTGATTGGTAACTCTTCAGGTGTTTGCTAGCACTTCATTCTGGCTTTCCGTTTGTGTGTGGCCAGGTGGTTATACTAAGGAAATTTCCAGCAGGATGCACATTTCTGAGGAGTATGAAGAATATTGTCCCGGAGACAAATAGATTATTATGAGGACTTTATGCTCAATATGGAAGGAAAGGGGGAGAATGACTAAGTGAAACTCTAAAATTATGAAGGGCATGTAGTCTGTCATAGACGGGTTGGCAGACCTTTCCTGTGAAGAGCCAGATAGGACATAGTTTTGGCTTTGTTGCCCAAAATCAGTTCTGTCTGTGTAGCATGAAAATAGCATTAGACCAATACCAAATGAGTGAGCATTGCTGAAATTTGAATTTCATGTAAATTCTTTACCTGTCTTGAAATTTCCTTTTCATTTGAGTTTGAGTTTACCCCTAATCATTAAAGAAATGTAAAAACAGGAGTTCTCATCGTGGCTCAGTGGTTAACGAATCCGACTAGGAACCATGAAGTTGCGGGTTCGATCCTGGCCTTGCTCAGTGGGTTAAGGATCCGGCATTGCCGTGAGCTGTGGTGTAGCTCGCAGATGTGATTCGGATCCCGAGTTGCTGTGGCTGTGGTGTAGGCCGGCAGCTATAGCTCTGATTCGACCCCTAGCCTGGGAACCTCCATATGCCTCGGGAGCAGCCCTAGAAAAGGCAAAAAGACAAAAAAAAAAAAAAAAAAAGTAAAAACATTTCATAGCTGGTGGACTGTACAAACACAGATAGCTGAGCATATGCTCATCCCTATCATAGAACAATAATGAAGTACCCAGTATTTTTCAAGAGAGAATACTTGAGAAAGAGGGTGAACACAGTGCTATGAGCTTTTATTTCCATTTGTCCATATAACACACAAAATAATAAGGGAAATTTGAGATCTTAACATGAATTTATGACCTGTGAAACTTGGTCAGATAATTTATGAGTGTACTAAGCTACAAGTACATTCTTTAAACAAGGAAAGGTATTTCTTGTCTAAAATTAAAAGGGGGAGTTCCCATCATGGCTTCGTGGTAATGAACCTGACTAGTATCCATGAGGACAAGGTTTCGCTCCCTGGTCTCCCTCTGGTGGGTTAAGGATCTGGTGTTGCCATGAGCTGTGGTGTAGGTTGCAGAAGTGGCTCGGATCCTGCATTGTAGTGGCTGTGGGACAGGTCAGCTCTGATTAGACCCCTAGCCTGGGAACTTCTATATGCTGTGGGTATGGCCCTAAAAAGACCAGCAATAAAAATAAAAAAATTAAAAAAAATAAAAGATTGTAGTTCAGGAGAGGTGGAATAACACTGAATTCTAATGTTGATTTATACCAAGAGGTTTCCAACACAGGAATATGCAAAAATGAGTTACGGTAATATGAAGAATAGTATACACTTTTTTTTTGTCTTTTTGCCTTTTCTAGGCATATGGAGGTTCCCAGGCTAGGGGTCTAATTGGAGCTGTAGCCACCAGCCTATGCCACAGCCACAGCAACACGGGATCCAAGCCTTGTCTGCAATGTACACCACAGCTCATGGCAATGCCGGATCTTTAACCCACTGAGCAAGGCCAGGGATCAAACCCGCAACCTCATGGTTCCTAGTCGGATTCGTTAACCACTGTTCTACGACGGGAACTGCGAATATACACTTTAATAATGTATTCATGTCAGGAAAATATACCTGATACATCTTTTATATGGGAAGATATCTTGGAACCACTGAGTCATATAGAAGAAGAGGATGTATTAGTAGTGTAGGTAGAAAACTGGTTAAGGTTAGATATGGTAGGATAAAGAGGGAAAGGGTTCAACTGTCCAGACTTCTGAAATTCATACTCAGAAAAAAAAGCATCTAATTTTCCCCTATTTTTTTAATTATGAAAAATTTCAAACATACAGAAAGACAGTCATTGGTTTTCTTTTTATACTTTACACTGGCTATCTTTCATCTTTCTGATTCAGTAGCATGGAACTACTTTGTTCTTTTTCACATCTACATTATTACTTTATTGTGTAAAGATATAATTTATTGAATTATTTTGTTTAGAGAAGACATTTAGGGTCTTTCCAAGTCTTATTAAATAAAGGGTGTAGTGAACATCCTTGCACATACATCTTTTCCCCCAGTTTTATTGTGATATAATCGACATATAACACTATTCAGAGTGTACACTATTCAGAGTGTAATTATTTGATATATCTATACTTTTATCTTTAGATTGTTATACCACATATTTTTGTAGAATTAGAATTAGAATTCCAGGAATTAGATTCCTGGAAATTGAGTTGCTGGGTCAGAAGGCATGTAAATTTAAAATTCTAATCATCTCCAGTTTCCTTCCCATAAGGTTGTACTTATTTGTGACCACACCAGCATATTATGAGATAATCTCTTCCTATAGTGGAGCCAGTGTTGATATTTTCGTATTTAAATTTTTTTTGCTAATATTTTTCATTAAAACATTGCGATGACTGCATAACTGGTCTTGTTCTGCAGGTAACATACATTTTCCAACCTTTTATCAGCAGGTGGGCATTTACTTAGTTTCTTTTTTGGCTGTTGTATAGACAGTGTTAAAGAATCTCTGAACTCATGTCCTTATGTGCTAGTGGATTTATTTCTGTGAGAAGTATTCCTGGGTTGCAGGATATTATTTATAATCAGCCCACCATATCCACAGGTTCTATATCTGTGGGTTCCACATCCTTGGGTATGGAGGGCTAACTACTATGCCATTTTTTATTTTTATTTATTTTTTGTCTTTTTGCCTTTTTCTAGGGCCGCTTCCCTCGGCACATGGAGGTTCCCAGGCCAGGGGTCCAACTGGAGCTGTAGCCGCCAGCCTACGCCAGAGCCACAGCAACGCGGGATCTGAGCCGCATCTGCGAGCTACACCACAGCTCACAGCAACGCCAGATCCTTAACCCACTGAGCAAGGCCAGGGATCGAACCCGCAACCTTATGGTTCCTAGTTGGATTCACTAACCACTGTGCCACGACGGGAACTCCTGCCATTTTTTATTTATTTATTTATTTTTTGTCATTTTTGCTATTTCTTGGACCGCTCCTACGGCACATGGAGGTTCCCAGGCCAGGGGTCCAATCGGAGCTGTAGCTGCCAGCCTACGCCAGAGCCACAGCAACCCGGGATCCGAGCCGCGTCTGCAACCCACACCACAGCTCACGGCAACGCCGGATCACCAACCCACTGAGCAGGGGCAGGGACCGAACCCGCAACCTCATGGTTCCTAGTCGGATTCGTTAACCACTGCGCCACGACGGGAACTCCTCCTGCCATTTTTTAGAAGGGACCTGTGCTTTGGTAGATTTTGGTATTTGTGGAGAACAACTACAGTATTTATTTTAATAGATATTGCCTTGCTACTTTTTTTTTTTTTTTTGTCTTTTTGCTATTTCTTGGGCTGCTCCCGCGGCATATGGAGGTTCCCAGGCTAGGGGCAGGGACCGAACCCGCAACCTCATGGTTCCTAGTCGGATTCGTTAACCACTGCGCCACCACGGGAACTCCACCTTGCTACTTTTTAAGAAGGCTCTTATTCTTTACATTTCTCTTGGCAGCAAGGTATGAACTTTCCCCTTTCCCATATCCGCAGAAGAGGTAGTTGTTATGTATGTTTTTATTTTATTTTTTCTAGCCAGTAAAGAGATCTTATTTAAATTACATTTTGTCTTCCTTAGTAATTTTGGTTATCTTTTTGTTGTTAATATTTGTTTGTCATTGGGATTTGTTTTTCTCTGCCTGTTTTTCCTGTTGTGTTCTGTCTTTTGCTTATCAATTTATACATATATACACAATGCATACTGTCCTCATTAAGAATTCCAGCCTGATCCCTAGATTCTAATTTACTTTCCTGGATTTTCTTACAGTGTTTATTATTTTTACATTTAAGTCTTCATCTTTATTTTTATTTTTTGGCCTTTTTAGGGCTGAACCCAAGGAACATGGAAGTTCCCAGGCTAGGGGTCCAATTTGAGCTGCAGCCAAGGCAGCCAGATCTGAGCTGCCTCTGTAACCTATGCTGCAGTTTGGAGCAGGACCCTTAACCCACTGAGTGAGGCCAGGGATAAACCTGCATCCTCACAGACCCTATGTCAAGTTCTTAACCTGCTGAGCCACATTGGGAACTCCATGTTCATCAATACAAAGTTTTTAAGATGAATTTTTTTTTTTCTTTCTTTTTGGCCGCACTCTCCGCATACAGAAATTCCAGACGAGGGATTGAACCTGCATCATAGTAGTGACAATGTGGGTTCCATAATCGCTAGGCCACTGGGGAACTCCTTATGCTTTTATACGATTCTTGAATTATTTATTTATTTATTTGTTTAGTCTTTTTCTAGGGCCACACCCATGGCATATGGAGGTTCCCAGGCTAGGGGGTCTAATTGGAGCTATAGCCACTGGCCTACACCACAGCCATAGCAATACCAGATCCGAGCTGCATCTGCAACCTACACCACAGCTCACGGCAACACCGGATCCTTAACCCAATGAGCAAGGCCAGGGATCGAACCCATGACCTCATGGTTCCTAGTTGGATTCGTTGACCACTGAGCCATGACGGAAACTCATGATATTTTTATATTTGTCTTCTACTTGGCTGGGAGCTACTTGAGAGCAGAAACTGTCTTTCTTTCCTATCCCTGACAGTCTCTGACACATAGGAAGCCTTAGCTAAAAGAGAAAAGCAAGGCTTAGAATGAATAATTTTCCTAAGGTCACATAGCTAGTGTATGGCAGAGCCAGAAGGAGCATCCAGATCCTTAACCACTCAACAATTATAAAGAAGAAACACTGCATGAGTGTCAGGAGACCCAAGGACTAGCCTTTAGTTGGTGGCTCTTGTGTTAATTTTCCCTAGGTGAGATTCTTTACCTTTATCATATTTTGGTTCTCATTTGTAATGCTCTTTTTAAGGCCATCAATTGAAGGTTATTTTTGTTTACGTTTCTTCCAAGGAAATTGAAAAAGTCTCAATTCCCTATAGATTTCTTTTGAGATAAGTGGCTGAAGAGAGCTGTTGGCTATAATGAAGGTATCAAGAATTTCCTGCTCTAGCTCAAGAGTGTCCCTCCTATGAGTAGTTCAGACTCGGTGCCCTATAGGGCCCTTTTGGGTCTTATATTCCAAGTGTTTGTACCTCACCTGTATGCTGTCCCTCGGTGACTGCACCACCCTTTATTCTTCCTTTCCGTCATCTGCCGGTTGAGATGTGACTTTCCTCAGCGGGTTTGGTGAGGAACACCAGCCTTGAAGGAGTGACACCTTCTGCTCTCCATGGTCCTGAAAAGATGTCCCTGGGTTTCCTGAAAGTTTCTGTTTCCTGAGTACAGATTTGAATTTTTATTTGTTTTTGAAGAAAAAGGAGATGACAGATGATCTGTTAATGAGTTACTGGAAACCACAGGAGAATGAAAGGTACTGTCCAGGTGGTAGAGACAGATCTTCTGTTCTTTCGCGTTTCTCCATTTCTCCGTTTTGTAGTCTTTTTCCTTTGGCTGCCTCAGTGTGTCCAACTCTGCTTCTCTTGTTGCTGAGGTCTCAGACCTTATGATTTACTCCAGAGGTGCTGGCAAGACTGAGCTCAGATTTAGGATTAAGGACATTAGGACTGCAGAAGGATTAGGTAGGCTTCGGGATTGATCTGTCAGAGAGACTTCAGGAACTCCGTATCTCTCCCACTCAGACTTTTGTCCTCTCTGCGATCAACACAGTGTTGTCAATGATCACACCCTGATTTCCCTTCAGCGATTCCCTAAGGAACTAGAATGTCTTCCCTGAGAATTCCACTGCTTAGGAGGTGACCCAGAAGTGATAGCCCCTCCAGTCCTCTCCCTGTTCCCATAGAGCACCTTAGAGAGATTCCAAAGGGAGGTTCCTAAGGGTCAGGACCCTTAGGATGTGAAATTACTAGATTCGATCTTGGGAGGTAATCTCTACATGGAGCATCTGGATTGCTGCTTTCTCTTTTTCTCTCATCTTCCTTCTTCCTTTTTAGTCTCTGCATTTCCTTTTTCTTTAAAAAGCAATTTTTTTTTTTTTTTTGGTCTTTTTAGTTTTGCACCTGCAGTGCATGGAGATTCTCAGGCTAGGGGTCCAACCGGAGTTGCTGGCTTAGGCCACAGCCACAGCAGCTCGGGATCTAAGCCATGCTCACAGCAACCCTGGATTCTTAACTCACTGAGCGAGGCCAGGGATCGAACCTACAACCTCATGGATACTAGTCGGATTGGTTTCTGCTGTGCCATGATGGGAACTCCTAAAAGAGCAACTTCTTTGCTGTTGATTATCTAGTGCTTTACTGCTTTGTTAGTTACGTTGTTACTCCTCTCCTGTATCCCTCCCATTTAATTAATTGCCAGTTTCTGACATTTTTAAACATCTTAGCTGTCTCCTCCTTCCATTTTTCACTCGACTGTCCTATTTCAAGTCTTTCCTTAGACTGGTAACTGCCTCCCTACCTTCATCTGAGCATTTGGTCTCACCTCCTTGCCCCACTCCCAGCCTTTCGTTTGTAACTGCCTCCTTGGTGATATTTCTGACTCAAAACTCTGGCTGTGGTCATTCCCCTACTGTCATCTTTGATGACTTTTATTCTTCACCTATTGGGTAAAACCTAAATCTCTCTGGAGTGGCTTATGAAGATCTTTATGAGCTTGTTCAGTGGGCTGGCCGAAGTTTATAGATGGGGAATTGTGAGGAAGAAGAAATCATTTGTAGAGAAGTAGACACCACATCTTTGTGCCCTTAGGTATATTTGGGGAGTCCGTATGTGATCCCATTCAAATGTAAAGAAAGTTTAAAACAACTTTCTCCAGTCTTCTTTTTGACTGGTCAAGGAAGCACAATCATCCTTCTGTTTTGTCAAACTGAGCACTTTTTAGGGAAGCCAAGATCTTTGCATACTGCTTATGGAAATTTCTTTTTGCAACAGAGGTAGGCTGTGGGTCACTGAGGACACTCATTAAGCATGTACTCCCCAAATACTGAAGGAAGAGTCAATCAGAAACCAGCTTTTAGGAGTTCCTGTCGTGGCTCAGCAGAAATGAATCTGATTAGCATTCATAAGGATTCAGGTTCAATCCCTGGCCTTGCTTAGTGGGTTAGGGATCCGGTGTTGCCGTGAGTGTGGTGTAGGTGGCAGATGTGGCTTGGATCCCAGGTTGCTATGGCTGTGGCATAGGCCGCCAGCTACAGCTCTGGTTTGACCCCTAGCCTGGGAACTTCAGCAAGCTACCAGTGTGGCCCTAAAAAGTCCAAAAAAAAAAAAAAAAAAAAAAAAGAAAGAAAGAAACTTTTATTGGGCTGTGTTAGGCATTGTGCTAAGTCCCATGGGAACCAGTGAACAAGACAGAAATAACCCTTCCTTCAAGAATCTGAGGTCCTAGCTGGGAAAACAGACAGCTAGAGTTATTTTCATAGTCTTCCTTTTTCTTAAAATTATCAGTTTCTAATGTGCTTCTTTCTTTTTTGCTTTCAAATCAGCATTTAACAAAGCCTTTATTGACCTGGCTGACCTCTGTAGCAACAATCTTCTCTTTGCTGCCATGAGAGAAGTGGTCTGCATTTATTTTAGTTTCCTCAATTCTCATCTTTCTTTGACTTCTGCAATTCTATTTCTTCCCACCGCTTAATTTAAACCATCTTGCAGCGTTCCTCAGAGGCCGGCCTTTCCTTAGCCTTCTCCACAGCACCTGACACCACTCATGCTGCTCCCATCTTAGCTTCACAGCACTGTTGGATACAGTCCAGTCTGCTCCGTCTCCCCTTCTCCCCACCACCTCCCCCCTTACACCTTGCCTCTGCTTTGAACCTCTAACAGAACCTTCCTCAATATTCCCTCACGTTCCCAAGATAAGCTGAGTCAAACTTTGAAGTGACAGGAAAGTTTTATTTGGACATCACCTGCATTTCACTTGTACATTTTATTCCTTAATCTTTTTTTCTTTTCTTTTTTTAACCTCTTTCAAGCCATCTTGGGGCTTCCAGGCCAGCATTCCATGGGCTGTGTTCTAGTTCTGGTTATCTCAGCTTTCTCCTTTCCCCAGTGAATCCCTCCAGTTACCTGAGTCTCATTCTGCAGGGCGATATCCTCAGTGTCAGAGGCAAAGTGCTTGGTGGCAGAAGTTAAGGAGACCTGGTTGTGGATTTTGATTCTGTCATTTCCTACCTGTGTGACTTATGCCACCTCTCTTGTTTTTCCTTCTCTACTTGCTCTGTCCATTTCTACGTCCTGCTGTTTTGTCAGGCTGAGTTTACATTGAAGTTCTGCTTTCCTCTGTATCAGATCTTAAACCCTAAAGCCAAACTCCAATTCAAGGCATTTTAACAAATATTCATTACACATTTGTTGTACTCAGGGATATTGCAGAGCTCCCGTTGTGATGCAGCGGAAACGAATCCAACTGGGAACCATGAGGTGGCGGGTTCAATCCCTGGCCTTGCTCAGCAGGTTAAGGATCCAGCGTTGCCGTGAGCTGTGGTGTAGGTCGCAGATGTGGCTTGGATCTGGCGTTGCTGTGGCTGTGGCATAGGCTGGCGGCTGTAGCTCTGATTAGATCTCCAGCCTGGGAACCTCCACGTGCCGAGGGTGCAGCCCTAAAGGGACAAAAGACAAAAAAGAAAAAGGACATTGCTAGGTCCAGGGTGGGTTGGGGGGGTTGGGAGAAAGGATGCACAAAAACAGTTCTTGTACAGAGGCAACTAGTGATTTAGTAACTGTGAAAAGAGAGGCTTACAGATAACTATTGTGGTTATTGCTGAAAGAAGTGCCAAAATACCAAAGGAGTCAGGGAACTATGTTTTCTAGGAGACTCAGGATGGTTTAAAAAAGGAAGAGACATTTGAATTGGGTTTTGAAAGGTACAATGATGTAGATATTTCAAGTAGGAAGGGATTTCAGAGAATTAAGTTCTTACCAGAAAGGTGGTAGAATGATTGAAAGAGCAGGTTCTTTATGTCTCCTGGCATGACTCCTGCAATAAAGCAAAACCAGCCAAAGAAGACACCTCCTGTTTCTGGGGCCACTGCTGGAGCCATGCTTTCTTAGCTCTGGAATCCACTAGGATGTTTGATTCCTAGATCAGCTCCTAAACTGAGGATAGCTTGCTGCCAGCTCACCCTTACACCAGTCTCTCAGCTCTGTACAGCAGAGGCATGCTGGTATTTAGACCCTTGTTTCAGGATTCTTTCCTGCAATTTTCTGTGCCTGGACCAGAAAGAGTGGCCCTGTCTTTCTTTGTTGCAAAGATGAGAGTTAGGAACCTAGATATAGGTGGCTATTATTAAACAAAGAATGAGGTTGAAAAAAATCGAACTGATATAGAGAAAAGAGGAAAAAGAGGTGGGGAGTCTTTGTTGCGTTTGAGTTCCTGGTTCTAGTTAGACCTGAGGTTCTGTATCCCTGCTTTTCCTTTAATTTGTTAAGTAAGGCAGAGAATCCCTATTTTGAGACTCTTGAGTTAGGTTTTGCCCTTTTCAGCCAAAAGGAGACTTGATTAATATAGCCAGATTTCACGTTCCTAAAAGTCATGTAGTATTTTTATTTGCCTGGTTAATAAAGCCTCATTCAGACCAAAGCCCTATATCTATGTAGGACTTTGTTGCCGTTTTCAACTTTGGGTCCAGTAATATTTCCTTTACACCCAGAATGCTCTAGGAGATTATAGAGGACAATGTTAAATAACTATAGTAACATATTTCTACGTTGTATGGGTAGAGAAATTTCCAGGCCTCTAGTGTCTGGGAATTTTAGAAGTGAGGTGCCGTATTATGCATTCGCAAGTAATTTTTACTGGTAGAATCCAGGATGGAAAGCTGTTGTTGTATTCAGAATGTGTTCAGAATACAGTAGTTAGTTTTTCTGTAACAGTTCAAAAGGAAGTAATAGAGTGAGCCACCCCAAGGCTTGTACTTAGTTTAGACAAGACAGTAAAAGGGTTTACCTACCTCATAAGACCCTACATCTTTTCTCTGTAGCACTGAGTGACAGTTGTGCTCTGTGAGATCTTTGTAAAGTACACACAGGAATTGCAGGTCCTTTCAGTGACAGAAAAAGGCCCTTAACCCACTGAGCGAGGCCAGGGATCGAACCCTCATGGATACTAGTCAGGTTCGTTAACCAGTGAGCCACAACGGGATCTCCAAGCAATTCCTTCTTAATATTGACTCTAGGACAGGAGGAGGGTGCAGTTAGGAACGTGAACAAGAATTGAGGTGGGGGAGTTCCCATCGTGGCGCAGTGGTTAATGAATCCGACTAGGAACCATGAGGTTGCGGGTTCGGTCCCTGCCCTTGCTCAGTGCGTTAACGATCCGGCGTTGCCGTGAGCTATGGTGTAGGTTGCAGACGCGGCTCGGATCCCGCGTTGCTGTGGCTCTGGCGTAGGCCGGGGGGCTACAGCTCCGATTAGACCCCTAGCCTGGGAACCTCCATATGCCGCGGGAGCGGCCCAAGAAATAGCAACAACAACAAAAGACAAAAGACCAAAAAAAAAAAAAAAAAAAAATTGAGGTGGGAAGAGGAGTTGTTGGGGTGGAGAGGAGTAATCTAGGCCTTGAGCTGGGCCTCTAGAGCAGCCTCCTAACTGGCCCCCACACGTGCATTCTTATCCTTACCAGTCTCTTCTCCACATGCGGGCAGAGGGGCCTTTCTGCGAATGGAAGCTCGCCTTCGCTCCTGGTTACGACAGCAGGCAAGGAGGGCTCTTGGGGCGGGGCTCTGTCATCAGCCTCCAGCCACCAGAGCAAAGATGGGTTGAGCCTCAGGTACATGCCAGGCATTGTTCCGAGCCCTTTGCTTGTATCAGGGCAGCCAGTCCTCACCGCAGCCCTCATGCGTTACCCATTTAGTAGATGAGGAAACAGGTGCCCAGAGGGAAAGTAACTCACCTGAGGTCACACAGCCAAGTGGGTGGGGAAGGAAATACTCAGGTCCAGGCTGTACAGGTGGAAGGCACCTCATACTCCAGTGCCAGGCTTCAGGTGCCTCATTCTGGGATTTGGTCAGTCCTGCGAATCCGCCACATTGTCCATAGTACATACAGGACTTGTCACCAGTGGTTTCCCTCTATCTGGACCTCACCTGCCCTCTCAACTCTTGTTCATCCTCAGGGCTCATTTCAAATATCACCTCCTCGGGGAGGGTGTTCTGAGCTGCTCACACACAGGACATATTCTATTTTCTCATTAATGCATCCCCAGTGCCTAGTAGATATCAAGCCCAAATAAATATCATTTGAGTTAATTAATAAGCCTCCTCAAAGTTTAGTTAAGGAGAACGTCCCGTTTCTGGTAATGGCAGGCTAGGACATTTGGACTACCCAGCCTACTGAGAACAGCCATTTATTTTGATGCAATATACCTTATTTATGACTACAGAGATTTCAGATATTCGAAGGGCTATTGTATGAAGAACTATACCTATTCTTTTAGACCATAGAGGTCAGAAATTGGTCAGGTTTTTTTTTTTTTTTTTTTTTTTTTTTTTCTTTTTAGGACCGTACCTACAGCATATGGAAGTTCCCAGGTTAGGGGCTGAATTGGAGCTACAGCTGCTAGCCCACATCACAGCCACAGCAATGTGGGTCTGAGCTGTGCTGGATCCTTAAATCACTGACCAAGGCCAGGGTTCGAATCCACGTCTTCATGGATACTAGTTGGGTTCTTTTTTTTTTTTTTTAAATACTTTTTAGGGCCACACCTGCAACATATGGAAGTTCCCAGGCTAGGGTTTGAATCAGAGTTACAGCTGCCAGCCTATACCACAGCCACAGCAATGCAGGATCTGAGCTGCATCTGCAACCTACACCACAGCTCACTGCAATGCCAGATCCTTAACCCACTGAGTGAGCCCAGGAATTGAATCTACATCCTCATGGATCCTAGAGGGGTTCATTAAGGGCTGAGCCACAAAGACAATTCCTACTAGTGGGGTTCTTAACCTCCCGAGTCACAAAGGGAACTCCTGGTCATTTTCGTACAAGCTTCTGTGAGACAGTATTCAGCTTGGCATAAAGATTTGGAGAAAAATCAAACACATAGGAATGAGCTTCCTTGATTAAGTGGTTTTCCATCATTAAAGAGATTCAGCCACTCTTGATTTTGTATAGAGAAGTGTGACATGCTGAGAGGGTCAGTCACCTGATTTCTAAGGTCCCTTCCTCATTTAACTTGCCATAGTAAATGGAGCAGTGGGCTGGGTGTCAGAGGACCTGGGTTCCACAAACTATGTGATCTTGCTTTGGGCAGTTTTTTGTTTTTTTTTTTGTTATTTTTTTTTTTGGGCTGCGTCCCTGGCACATGGAAATTCCCAGGCTAGGACTGAGTCACTGAGTAACAGCACTGGAACCTTAACCTGCTGCACCACAGGGGAACTCTGCTCTGGGTGCTTTTGAGTCTCATTCCTGACTTTTTTTTTTTTTTTTTTTTTTTAGATAATCTGGTATGATGATATCTGATGATTTCACAGAATTATGAGTAGATTATATTGAATAATACATGTAAATCTTCATGTTTTTTTAAATGCTTTTTCCTTTGCATTATGAAAACCCATGCAACTATTTTTCCATCTTTAATTTTTTTTAAGTTGCACATCATTATACCAACAACAATAAAAGGATTTTTAAAAGAGGAAAATAACTACTTGCAACCCTACTTAATTATTTTTTCTCTCTTCTAGTGTAACCAAGAGTGACTGGTACCAACATGGGAAACCATTTTAGTTAAGAGCATGGGAAGCCCCACCAGTTCCTTGAACTTTTTGCCACCCTCAGTGTGTCACGATGCAGGTTCTATCCCTGGCCTGGCACAGTGGATTAAAGGATCTGCCGTTGCTGTTGCTGCAGCTGGGGCTGGGGCTGCACCTTGAATCTGATCCCCGACCCCAGAAGTCCATATGCCGTGGAGAAAAAGGGAAAAAAATGTTGTGGGAAAAACTGAAGTGAAAGGTATATTTGTTCTATCTTTTTGGCCATCCCATGGCATATGGAGTTCCTAGGCCAGGGATCAGATCTGAGCCGCAGTTGTGACCTTAGCTGCAGCTTCGGCAAGCTGGATCCTTGACCCTCTGTGCCAGGCCCATGATCGTGTGTCCCATTGCTCCCAAGATGCCACCGATCCCATTGTGCCACAGCAGAAAGTCTGAAAGGTGTATTTGGGTAAGAGAAAAATGCATGGAAATAGTTTTGTTTCTCTTCTTAAGCCCACTGAGCAGCGTAAATTGTTTCCCTCCCCTTTGTTCATCTTCCGTCTCCGTCTCCTCAGGTACTATGCGTAGGCATGTGAGTTCCCAGTCAGTCCTGTCTGCCCTTTTCCCTTCAAAAGTCAATACCAAGAGAATTCATCCTGAACACAACACGTGATAAAGAAGGAAGGGAGGATGGGAAAAATAGCCTGAGATCCTCTAGTGCTCCACAAGGAGAGGTTACAGAACAGAGAAATAGACACGCTTCCATTTCAGCCCTCCCTTCCGAGAGTTTAGAGAAGGGTTCAGATAAGTAATTGGTGTTGACCTGCATTAACTGTGACTCCTAGGACCAGGTCGGAGAGGGCACACCCTCCTGTCCTCAGCCTATTTGACTTCCTTCCTGACCATCCTCCTGACCTCTTGCAAGCAGGGTGGGGCCAGCAGGATGTGGAGTGAATTCTGGGAGGCAGGAGCCCCCTGAAGGTGCTTTAGGGGAGCTCTGTGTGGGAATGCAAAGTGCCCTCTCCTCCCCTTCAGGAGAACGCTCTGCCTTCACTTTCGTTTCTTGTGTTGAAGCCCATTCAGACTGTTCCACCTAAAATAAGTTTCTTTTTCCTCACAGGCAATGAGGAAATGATTCCTTTCCTAACTAGTTCTGTGTAATGACTTATGGAGTCAGCCCAGCAGTAAGTGAGTCACCCAGGAAATCTCTCCACCCTCTGCCAATGCTTCTGCCCTGTTGGAGTTGCTTAGGGAATGGAGAAGCCCATGCAGACCTCCTTAGAGCAGAGCATGTTCTGGTGTGCCACCCCAGAGCGTCCATTATGAAGACTGAGTTCAAACATGAAGAGTGTGCAGAAAATAAGGTATACATTTCTGCCATTCCTTATCCCAAGAAAGTGAATATATAAAGTTTGACAAAATGTCCTAGTGCTTTTGCTGTCCTAGCACTACAATGGGCTCGGGTTTTCCCAGTTTCATAATAATTCCAATTCTAACTTCCTCAGTTATTTTTCTCTCATTTAAAAAAAATGTATGGTAGTGAATAAAAAGTTTGTTGAGGCAAATATTTAAAGTTATTTAGGCATTTTACTGCATGTCCTGAAATCACTGAATACAGTGATGATATAGTTCCAAATTAAATCATCCAGAAGGCTTCTAAAAGTTTGGCTAAGACCCTGTACTTTCTGTGTGGTGTGACTGGCATCCTCTCTACCATTGTGTAACTCTTTCACATTGAACCATTTTTCTTGAACACTGAGGAATACGTTTTTTTGTTTTCTTTTTTGGCCACATATGTGACATATGGAAGTTCCCAGGCCAGGGATTGAATCTGAGCTGCAGCTGTAACCTATGCCACAGCTGCAGCAATGTCAGTCCTCAGTGCACTGTATTAGGCTGGGGATTGAACTGGTGCTTCCATGGAGATAAGCTGGATCATTAACCCACTGTGCCGCAGCAGGAACTCCTATTATTTTTGGAGTCCCTCAAATCAACAAAACCACATCAATTTACAAGTCTTAAACTCAGTATTTAAGTAATTCATCAAAACACATTTTTGTGACCTAGTTGAAGCTTTATTGGTAATGATTTAGTGTTCAGATTTCTAAGTTTTCTAAAACGTCTCATTATGGTAGTTATATATGGTTTTGCAACCAGCAGAACCATTATTAAGATTGCAATGATATACACTACTTAACAGTCTTTTAAAAACCCTCTAGTTAGTGTGTAAAATGCTCTACTTAACTATACATTAGATAGTACTGCCTTTTTTTGGCTGACTTGCATATGGAGTTCCTGGGCCAGGGGTCAGATCTGAGCCACAGTTGCAGCCTGTGCCACAGCTTAGGCTGATCACAACACCAGATCCTTAACCTACTGAACGAAACCAGGGAAGGAACCCACATCCTCATGGATACTATTTGGGTTCTTAATCTGCTGAGCCACAATGGGAACTCCTCTAGTACTGCCTTTTGTGTGTGTGTGTGTGTGTGTGTGTGTGTGTGTGTGTGTGTTTGCTTTTTTAGAGCTGCACTCACGGCATATGGAAGTTCCCAGGCTAGAGGTCAGTCACATCATGGAGCTGTAGCTGCTGGCCTATGGCACAGCCATAGAAACACAGGATCTGAGCTGCATCTGTGACCCACACCACAGCTCACGGCAACGCCGGATCCATAACCCACTGAGTCAGGCCAGGGGTCAAACCCGCATCCTCATGGATGCTAGTCAGTCATTAACCACTAAGCCATGACGGGAACTCCTCTAGTACTGACTTCTGATGGCACTTTTTCAATGTTTTGTTATGATAAAATTTACTTCAGGAGTTTTATTATTTCAGGTAGTTTGTTATTTATAACAATCTATAATGTTCTTCTTTTTCTGAAGTTATAGAGTCAGATTGGCTCTTGGCTTTTAACAGCTCTCTGGGGATTTGTTTTTCAAGTTTGCCAAGAAAATAGCATTCATCTACTTTTTAGGTCCAAAATGTTGTTGGTGTGTCCTTAACTGTTTTTCCCTGACCTTGTGAGTTAAGTTTTCAAATAATCCCTTAATTTTGGTTGTACTGGGTTTTGGAAGGGAACAAAAAAAAAATTTTTTTTTTTGGTCTTTTTGTCTTTTTAGGGCTGTACCCACAGCATATGGAGGTTCCCCGGCTAGGGGTTGAATCGGAGCTGTAGCCGCCAGCCCACGCCACAGCCACAGCCACAGCAACTCCTAATCTGAGCTATGTCTGTGACCTACACCACAACCCACAGCAATGCCGGGTCCTTAACCGACTGAACGAGGCCAGGAATCAAACCTGCATCTTCATGGATACTACTAGCCAAATTTCGTTTCCACTGAGCTGTGATGGGAACTCATCTTTTTTTTTTTTGGTGGGGGAGGTGGGAAGGGAACAAAATTTGATGTGTTGTTAAAGAAAGTATCATCCTACTTGTTCAAGAAAAAACACGGCATTTGTTACAAACAGCAAGGTAGGATTTCCCGATGTTGTACATTGGGTAAGGATCCAGCATTTTCTCTGTGTCAGTGTCAGTTCGATCCCTGGCCTGGTGCACTGTGTGAATCCCTGGCATTGCTGCAGCTGTGTGGCAAAGGTCACAACTCTGGCTCAGATTTGCTCCCTGGCTTAGGGATTTCCGTATGCTGTGGGTGCAGCCAAAAGAGGAAAAACAAAACACAAACATTCTTTATCATTGCTAATCATTTTCTTTGAATTCTGGGCACTGATAGTGTGCTGAGTATTTTATTTTTTTGTCTTTTTGCCTTTTATAGGGCCGCTTCCACGGCATATGGAGGTTCCCAGGCTAGGGGTCTAATCAGAGCTGGAGCCACCGGCCTAAGCCACAGCCATAGCAACACCAGATCCAAGCTGTGTGTGTGACCTACACCACAGCTCCCGGCAATCCTTAACCCATTGAGCGAGGCCAGGGATCAAACCCACAACTTCATGGTTCCTAGTTTGATTCGTTAGCCACTGAACCATGACGGGAACTCCTGTGCTGAGTACTTTAAACTTTTACACAGCTTCTAAACCACCAGTATTCACATTGCTAGCAATTATAAGCCATCAGTGAGTTCTGTCAAAATTATCAGGTTTTTTAAGTCTTAGGAAAACAAATTATGTACTTTGAACTGAATCTCATACAGTGTTAAAGGCATTACTACTTGTCATAGTTCTGGTACGATGTCATACGTTTCTGTGATTCACTATTTATGTCATTGCTTCCTTGTTCTCTCTCAGATCTAAGAGATTTTTTTTTCTTTTTGGTCTTTTTAGGGCCGCACTTGCAGCATATGGAAATTCCCAGGCTAGGGGTCAAATCGCGGCTATAGCTGCCAGCCTATGCCACAGCCACAGCAAGGTGGGGTCTGAGCCTCATCTGTGACCTACACCATAGGTCACAGCAATGCCAGATCCCCAACCCACTGAGCAAGGCCAAGAATCGAACCCGAATCCTTGTGGATACTAGTTGGATTTGTTTCCACTGCGCCACAATGGGAACTCCCGAGATTAATGTTAATATTTAAAAGCAATGTTAGAGATGTATCCAAACTTCCTTACTTCATTCTGTTTATTCTTCATATTCTAAGTTCTTGCATTTATAGATATCAGAACACTGCACAACTATTATTGCCACAAGAATACCGCACACTAACAATAAAAACAGGAAAAGCCAAACAAATATACTATTTAGAAGTTTTAGGGGTTCCCCATTCCCCATTGTGGCTCAGTGGGTTAAGAATCCGACTAGTGGAGTTCCCATCATGGCTCAGCAGAAACAAATCTGACTAGCATCTGTGAGGACATAGGTTCGATCCCTGGCCTTGCTCAGTGGCTTAAAGAATCTGGCGTTGCCTCGAGTTTCAGCTTGAATCTGCTATGACATAGGCCGGGCGCTGCAGCTCCAAATTCACCCTAGCCCGGGAACTTCCCTGTGCCGCGAGAGGGGCCCTAAAAAGACAAAAAAAAAAAAAAAGTTTTGGCAGTATGGGGATTTGACAAAGTGATAATTTTTGTAAATGGCAGGATGAAGAATATTCACCCCAGCCACAAAACTTGTCATGATGTGACTGAACTGGTAAGTACCACAAGTGTGTCTCCTGCAATGACAGGAACTCATCCACTGATAGTCGTTATGGTAGCCTAGACATTGCTATTGAGTATATTTTAGGATTTATAGGGGAGTTCCTGTTGTGGCTCAGCAGAAACAAATCTGACTAGTATCCATGAGGATTTATAGTACTTATTAATTTTACTGTGTATCAGCTGCTCTTTTAAACAATCGGCATGACTTACTAGTGCATACTAGCTGAAAACCCGCGTGGAACAGAATACCGTAGAGGGCTATATGAACATGAGACTGAATGTTTAAGTATTGAGTAGGCTAGGTTTGGGCATCAGGTGGGGCACATTTAGAAATTATAGTAATAAGGAGCCTTGGGAGGCAGGATTCTTGCCTTGAGGAGTGAGAGCAAAGGGTGGTGGCCTGTCTTTTTCCTGCTTCTTTTCAGCTGAATGAACAAAGGTCGATAGTCTGAGTCAGATGAAGTGGACTGGGTATTGATGGTTATGTTGTAATCTGCAGCAAGATGTTATTAAGTGCTGAGTGCAAAGGTGAGGTTTATCATTATCCTTGAAAGTTATTTCATACTTAGAAAACATGTTATTAGAGAAGAAGGAAGTTCTTTCACACAGAATGTGGTGAGGGAGAAAGGGAGGAGGCCCAAACTGAGAATCTAATTTTCCTATCCTGCCTTAAAATATAAATTTTATTTCATCACTTGGTATATTCATACAATAGAATATCATTTGATAAGAAAAGTACTGATACATGTCACAACATAGATGAATCTTGAAAATATACTAAGTAAAAGAAACCAGACACAAAAGGCTACAAATGATTTCATTTCTATGAAATGTCCAGAATAGGCAAATCCATGAAGATAGAAAATAGATGAGTAGTTGCCAGAGGATTGGAGGGTGTTGGGAGGAAGTGATGGTGGAGGGATTTTTTTGGGGGGAAACTCATAGATAAGGGATTTCTTTTGGGAGTGATGAAAATCTTCAAAAATTGGAGTTCCTGCTGTGGGACAGTGGGTTAATGATTCGGCTTGTCTCTGTGGAGGTGCCAGTTCAGTCTCAGGCCTGATGCAGTGGGTTAAGGATCTAGTGTTGCTGTAGCTGTGGTGTAGGTCACAGCTCTGGTTTGGATTTGATTTCTACCCTGGGAACTTCTATTTCCGGGGGGTGGGTGGGGGGAGGGAAGGCAGCTAAAAAAAAAATTGGCAAAAACACACACACAAAAAAAAACTGGAGTTCCCGTCGTGGCGCAGTGGTTAACGAATCTGACTAGGAACCACGAGGTTGCGGATTCGATCCCTGCCCTTGCTCAGTGGGTTAAGGATCCGGCGTTGCTGTGAGTTGTGGTGTAGGTCACAGATGCGGCTCGGATCCTGCGTTGCTGTGGCTCTGGTGTAGGCCGTCGGCTCCAGCTTCTATTGGAGCCCTAGTCTGGGAACCTCCATATGCAGCCGAAGAAATGGTAAAAAGACAAAAAAAAAAAAAAAAAAAAAAAAAAAATTGGTTGTGGTAATGGTTGAACAACTGTAAATTTACTAAAAACCATTGAATTTTACACTTTTTTTTTTTTCCTCCCCCAGAGGTCAGTCAGAGCTGCGCTGCAGGCCTATGGCAACACTGAATCTGAGTTGCCTCTGCAGCCTATGCTGCAGCTTGTGGCAGCGCCAGATCCTTAACCCACTGAGCAAGGCCAGTGATTAAACCTGTATCCTCACAGAGACAATATAGGGTCCTTAACCCAATGAGCCACAACAGAAACTCCTGAACTGTACACTTTTAATGGGTGAATTGTGTGGTATGTGAATTATATCTCAAGAAAGCTGTTAAAAAAGAAATTTAAATTAAAATTTTAATGAAATTAAAATTGATGGAAATGAATAAAAGTTGAAATAAATTTTTTATGGAGTTCCTGTTGTGGCTCAGCAGTAATGAGCCTGACTAGTACCCATGAGGATGTGAGTTCGATCCCTGGCCTCACTCATTGAGTCAAGTATCTGGCATTGCTGAGAGCTCTGGTGTTGATTGCAGATGCTCTGCTTCTGCATTGCTGTGGCTCTGGTGTAGACTGCAGTTGCAGCTTTGATTCAACTCCTAGCCTGGGAACTTCCATATGCTGTGGATTCGGCCCTAAAAAGACAAAAAAAGAAAAGAAAAATTTTAATTAGAAATTGATAAAAGTTGAAATCAATTTTTTATGGAGTTCTCATGCGTGGCTCAGCAGTAATGAAACTTCTAAATTTGATGAGAAACATTAATCTATATACCTAAGAGACTTAACAAACTCTAAGTAATATAAACACAAAGAGATCCACACTAAGGCAAATTATGGTCAGAAGAATGTGAACCAAAGACAAAAAGAAAAATTTGAAAGCAGTAAGAAAAAAAGAGCTCATTGTATCCCACACATACACTAAGTTAATAACTAACTTCTCATCAGAAACAATGGAGGCCAAGTCACCAAACCTGTTGACCAAGAATCCTGTTTTCAGCAAAATTATGATTTGAAACTGAAGACAAAGACATTCCCAGATAAAGACACTGAGGGGATTTATTGCTAGCGGATAAATTTCTTACAAGAAATACTAAAACAAGTTCTGTAGGCTGAAAAGGAATGATAGCAGACAATAACCCCAATCCACATGAAAAAAAAAAAGCAGTACCAGGAAAAGTAATATGGAGGCAATTATGAAAAACATTATAAATGTATTTTTAATTTTTTCTTAACTTTTAAATTTTTTTTTTTTTTTTGTCTTTTTGCCAATTCTTGGGCTGCTCCCGTGGCATATGGAGGTTCCCAGGCGAGGGATCTAATCAGAGCTGGAGCCGCTGGCCTACACCAGAGCCACAGCAACTCGGGATCCGAGCCACATCTGTGACCTACACCACAGCTCAAGGCAACGCCGGATCCTTAATCCACTGAGCAAGGGCAGGGATCGAATCCACAACCTCATGGTTCCTAGTCGGATTCGTTAACCACTGCACCACGACAGGAACTCCTAATTTTTTATCTGACTTAAATTACATAGGCAATAAAAATTGTATTATGTGTAAATAATTGGACAAAGGATGGAAGAGGGAATGGAACTGTTTTGGAGTAGGAAATATCAAAAATAGTAGATTGAAGCCACAAGAAGAAATGAAGAGAACTGGAAATGCTAAATACAAAGTTTAAAATGAAAGGCTTCTAGTTCACTGTCGTGGCTCAGTGGTTAACGAATCTGACTAGGAACCGTGAGGTTGTGGGTTCAATCCCTGGCCTTGCCTAGCAGGTTAAGGATCCCTTGTTACCATGAGCTGTGGTGTAGGTCGAAGATGTGGCTCACATTCGGTGTTGCTGTGGCTCTGGCGCAGGCCGACGGCTACAGCTCCATTAGACCCCTAGCCTGGGAACTTCCATGTGCCAAGGGAGCGGCCCTAGAAAAAGACAAAAATAAAATAAAATGAAAGGCTCATATATGGTTTTTCTCTTTTCTTAACTTCTTTAAAAGACAAAATTATGTAAGTCAATATTATGTTTTTGTTAGGTTTATATGGAGATGTAATATAGGTGACAATAATGCAAAGGAGAGGAGACAGCAGAGCTATGTTAGAGCAAAGTTCCTGTGCTTGCTGGTCCTGAATTAGTATCTGAAGTGTATTGTGATACGTTAAGGTGGATATTGTAATTCCTAGAGAAACCACTATAAAATAATTCAAAATTATACAGTAAAGTAATTTATATGGCTCATAACAAAATACCTACTTAATAGAAAAGAAGACAATAAGGAAAGAATAGGGAAAAACATGGGGTATATAAAAAATGAAAAGTGGTAATAAATATGTCCACTCAGATAAAAAATAACATTGGGAGTTCCTTGGTGGTGCAGCAGGTTAAGGATCCAGTATTGTCCTTGCAGTGGCTTGGTTTGGATCCCTGGCCCTGGAACCTCCACATGCTGTGGCTATGGCCAAAAAAAAAAGCATTAAATGCAAATGGATTAAACACATGGTTTTCTTTTTCTTTTTCTTTCTTTTTTTTTTTTTTTGTCTTTTTGCTATTTCTTGGGCCGCTCCCGCGGCATATGGAGGTTCCCAGGCTAGGGGTCAAATTGAAGCTGTAGCCGTCGGCCTACGCCACAGCCACAGCATCTCAGGATCCGGGCCACGTCTGCAACCTACACCACAGCTCACGGCAACGCCGGATCCTTAACCCACTGAGCAAGGGCAGGGACCGAACCTGCAACCTCATGGTTCCTAGTCAGATTCGTTAACCACTGCGCCACGACGGGAACTCCAAACACATGGTCTTCTGTGCTGCATAATAAATGATCACAAACCTAGCATTCAAATCAACCCTTATTTATTTATTTGGCTGCACCTACGGTATGCAGAAGTTCCTGGGCCAGGGATAGAACCCATGGCACAGCTGCAATCCAAGCTACTGCAGCAACAATGCTGGACCCTTAACCCTCTGCTCCACCAAGGGAATTCCACACACATATTATCTCACAATGTATGTGGGTCAGGACTCCAGGCATACCTCAGCTGGGTTCTCGGCAAGGCTGTATCAAAGTGTCATTTGTGTTCTTATTTGGAGGACTGACTGTAAGGTCCACTTACACACTAAGGATGTCAGTAGAATTCAATTCTTTGTGGCTATAGGACTGAAACTTCTTGCTGGTTGTTGGCTGGAGGTTGCCCTCAGCTCCCTGTTACACGGAACTCAACATGGCTGCTTGCTTCTTCAAGGCCAGCACTGGTGAGTGTCTCAAGGAATTCTAGGAGTTCCCCTTGTGGCTCAGTGGTAACAAACCCGACCAGTATCCATGAGAACTCCGTTTTGATCCCTGGCCTTGTTCAGTGGGTTAAGGATACGCTGTTGCTTCAAACTGTGGTGTAGGCTGGCAGTTGCAGGTCTGATTGGACCCCTAGCCTGTGAACTTCCATATGCTGCAGGTGTGGCCATAAAAAAGAAAAAAAAAAAAAAAGAAAAATGTACTAGAAGACAGACTTTGTAACAATGTAATTGCAGGCATGACATCCCATCATTTGCCATATTCTATTGGTTAGAAACAGGTCAAAAGTCCCAGAGACAGTCAAGGGGAGGGGGGTCATAAAAGGACATAAATATTAGAAGATGAGGATTATTGGGGGTCATCTTATTTTTTCTGCCACAGAAGGGAACTTGCTTAGCCCAATAAAGAGCATTTATGAAAAACCTATAAATAACATCTTAATGGTGAAAGAATGACTGCCTTCCTCCAAGATTGGGAGCAAGGAGTTCCCTGGCGGCTCAGCAGAAGGTAAGTATGTCTCTGCTCTCACCATTTCTGTTCAACATTGTACTAGAGATGATAGCTAGTGCAATTAGGGGGAAAAAAAAGACATCTGCATTGGAAAGGAAGAAATAAAGCTGTCTTGGGGTTCCCGTGGTGCAGCAGAAACGAATCCGACTAGGAACCATGAGGTTGCGGGTTCGATCTCTGGCCTCAGTGGGTTAAGGATCCGGTGTTGCTGTGAGCTTGGTGTAGGTTGCAGACACGGCTTGGTTCTGGCATTGCTGTGGCTGTGTCGTAGGCTGGCACTGTAGCTCTGATTTGACCCCTAGCCTGGGAACTTCCATATACTGCAGGTGCAGCCCTAGAAAGACAAATAATAATAATAAAGCTATCTTTGAAAATGATATGATCCTACATTTGAGAATCCTAAGGTACCCTCCCCCATACACAGATTATTGGAACAAATAAATTAGTTCAGCCAAGTATACAGTACAATACCTACTGTATTATATACACATTGTACCTATACAGCCCCTGTCGCCCCTGCCTCCTGTTTAATCATTTCTGTGATAAGCTGCACTTGAGGCTCTTGTCCAAGACTATAAGTTATGGTTATAAGTCTTTTTTTTTTTTTTTTTTTTTTGGTCTTTTGTTGTTGTTGTTGTTGTTATTTCTTGGGCCGCTCCCGAGGCATATGGAGGTTCCCAGGCTAGGGGTTGAATCGGAGCTGTAGCCACCGGCCTCCGCCAGAGCCACAGCAACGCGGGATCTGAGCTGCGTCTGCAACCTACACCACAGCTCACGGCAACGCCGGATCGTTAACCCACTGAGCAAGGGCAGGGACCGAACCTGCGACCTCATGGTTCCTAGTCGGATTCGTTAACTACTGCACCACGACGGGAACTCCTGGTTATAAGTCTTGACCATAACTATGGCAAGGGTTATGGGATATCCCTTAAGTGACTACATTACATCAGGTTGTCACTTCTGTCTTAGGAAGAGGCGTGCTTCTCTTACGGTTTTAATGAAAAAAGCAGCCATGTTGGAAGGAACATGGAAAGCAATTTAGGTCTGCTGCTTGGAGCTGAAGGTGGCCATTGGTCAACAGTCAGCAATAAGCTGAAGTCCTTAGTCCTGTAACCATGTGGAATTGAATTCTGCTGGCAGTTTGGGAGCTTGAGAACAGATCCTTCTCTAGTCAAGGCTTGAGATGGCCAACACTTTTTTTTTTTCTTTTGGTCTTTTTGTCTTTTTAGGGCCACAACTGTGGCATAGGGAGGTTCCCAGACTAGGGGTCGAACCAGAGCTGCAGCTGCCAACCTATGCCACAGCCACAGCCACAGTAACATGGGATCCCAGCTGTGTCTTTGATCCCACAGCTCATGGCAACGCCGGATCCTTAACCCACTGAGTGAGGCCAGGGATCGAACCCACGTCCTTATGGATGCTAGCCACGACGGGAACTCTGAGATGGCCAACACCTTGATTGCAGGCTTGTGAGACCCTAAGAGGACCCACTAAGCTGTGCCCAGATTCCTGCCTCATAAAGCCTGCAAGATAATAAATATTTATTGTTTTAGTCAGCGAAGTGATGGTAACATTGTTTATGCCTTAATAGGCATGTAATATATATATTTTAGTACCTGAAAGTGGGTGTTGCTGTAACAAAGACCTTTGTAGGGGTAGTCGCTTTGGAACCAGGTAGCTGCTAGAGCAGGAGATTTTTATTTTATTTTTTAATTTTTTTTTTTGGCTGCATCTGTGGCACATTAAAGTTCCTGGGCCAGGGATTGAATCTGAGCTGCAGCTGCGTCAAGGCTGGATCCTTTAACCCACTGTGCCCAGTCAGGGTTTGAACCCAAGACTCTGAAGCGACCTGAACGGCTGTAGTCGGTTTCTTAGCCCACTGAGCCAGAGCCGGAAGTCTGAGGCAGTAGGATTTTAAGAAGCATGGTGGAGAAAGCCTACATTTCCGGGAACAGTCTTAGTAGAAACCTGGGCTTTGGAGTTCCCGTCGTGGCGCAGTGGTTAACGAATCCAACTAGGAACCATGAGGTTGTAGGTTCGATCCCTGCCCTTGCTCAGTGGGTTAAGGATCCGGCGTTGCCGTGAGCTGTGGTGTAGGTCGCAGACTTGGCTTGGATCCCGCGTTGCTGTGGTTCTGGCGTAGGCTGGTGGCTACGGCTCCCATTAGACCCCTAGCCAGGGAACCTCCATATGCCTCGAGAGCAGCCCAAGAAATGGCAAAAAGACAGAAAAAAAAAAAAGAAACCTGGGCTTTAGTAACTCTGCTAGTGGGCTCAGAAGGAAATGAAGAATATCTTACTGGAAACTAAAGGAAGGAAAATTCTTGCTAAATAGTAGTTGAAAAATCTTGTTAAGTAGTAGTTAAAAAGTAGTTAAATAGAAGTAGAAAATTCTTGTTAAATAGGAAAGCTTAGCTAAATTATCTTCAGTTATGTAGCTAAATTATCTTCAGTTATCTTCAGTTTAAGCAATGAACCTGTTTATATATCGCTAAGGAGATTTCTGAGCAAAGTGTTGAAGGTGCTGCTTGGTTTCTTTCTGTTTATAATAGCATATAAGAGGAGACATAAATTGAGGAAAGAAGAGTATAAAGGAACCAGGGTTTGATTATTTTGAAAACTCAGCCTGTCTAGATGACAAAAAGCATTAATAGTAGGAAATGAATTTTCAGCACTATCAGGAAGGCATGGCAAAAAGAAAAAGCTGAAGGTGTGACTATACAATTTTAAAGACCAAAGCATCCAGTAAACTTTACTCACACAACAGGTCTTTTAAAAATACTAAATGTTGGGAGTTCTTGTCGTGGCTCAGTGGTTAGAGAATCCGACTAGGAACCATGAGGTTTTGGGTTCGATCCCTGGCCTGCTCAGTGGGTTAAGGATCCGGCGTTGCTGTGAGCTGTGGTGTAGGTTGCGGATGCAGCCTTCCTCCATATGCTGTGGGAGCGGCTCAAGAAATGGCAAAAAGACAATAAAATAAAATACTAAATGTGGAGTTCCTGTTGTGGTGCAATGGAAACAAATCCGACTAGGAACCATGAACCATGAGGTTTCGGGTTTGATCCCTAGCCTTGCTCAGTGGATTAAGGATCCAGCGTTGCTGTGAGCTGTGGTGTAGGTCGCAGACTTGACTCAGATCTGTCGTTGCTGTGCCTGTGATGTAGGCCAGCGGCTACAGCTTCCATTCCACCCCTAGCCTGGGAACCTCCATATGGTGTGGGTGCGGCCCTAAAAAGACCAAAAAAAAAATCCCTATGAACCTCAGGGAACCTCTCAGTCAAACCATAGGACTTCTAGGAAGCTTAAAAATCTTGTCCTTCAGTCATCTTAGCAAGAGCCCAAGGTAGAAAGTGTTTATCTTGAAAAGATCTCTGGGAGTTGTGGCTCAGCAGAAACGAATCAGACTACGAACCATGAGGTTGTGGGTTCGAACCAGCATTGCCGTGAGCTGTGGTCTAGGTCATAGATGCGGCTCGGATCTGGCATTGCTGTGGCTGTGGTGTAGGCCAGCAGCTGTAGCTCCGATTGGACCCCTAGCCTGGGAACCTCCATATGCTGAATGTGCAGCCCTAAAAAGCAAATAAAATAAAAAAGAAAAAGAAAAGATCTCTGGTTGTGGTTTTTGCCTAATTGTGAATATGAGTGAAATCCATGGAAGGCCAACAATGTTTTTTAAGAAGGTTAGTCAATAAAATCACTGCCAGTTTGGGCTAAAAAGGATGAAGAGCATAGAGAATAAGGAAAGGGTGCTGTCAGGCACTCCCACTCCCCCCACTTCTACTGGTCGGTAGCCAGCTGATAAAACAACTCAGGTACAAGTAAGTGCTGCCTTTCATGAAAAAGGGAGGACAAATCAGTGGAATAAAAGTTGCGCAGGACAGAGCCAATAGCCCTGAGAATTATTACCAGGTCTTGAAACTTACTCAGGACCATTTCATACAACATTCATCCAGCTGGATACCGGAATTGCTAGGAAAGAGTGATTCCTTTGTATCTCCATAACCCCCACCCCCACCCCGTTGGGAGATGGGGATGTTTGCCTCTGTTACCCTATGCCTGTCCTACCGTTTAAAGTTGAGGTATATGAGGCAGATAATTTATTTTTAGAAATTGATGGGTAGGAAGGAAGTACATCCATGGGACTTCATCCACACCTTGATTTATTTATATGAAGAGGTTCTGATGCAGAAACAGACTCACAGAAATAAAATTTGTGATTACCAAAGAGAAGATGAAAGAGGGGAGGGACAAATAAGGGGTATGGGATTAACAGATATAAACTACTATATATAAAGTAGATAAGCAACAAGTGTTTATTGTACAGCAGAGGAAACTAAATCCATTGTCTTGTAATAAATCTATTGTGGAGTATAATCTGCAAAAATACTGAATCACTGTGCTCTACACCTGAGACTAACACAATATTGTGGAACAATATGCTTTATTTTTTATTTTATTTTTTTTGGTCTTTTTGCCATTTCTTGGGCCGCTCCCACGGCATATGGAGTTTCCCAGGCTAGGGGTCTAATTGGAGCTGTAGCTGCCAGCCTACGCCAGAGCCACAGCAACGCGGGATCTGAGCCGCATCTGCGACCTACACCACAGCTCACGGCAACGCCGGATCGTTAACCCACTGAGCAAGGGCAGGGATTGAACCCGCAACCTCATGGTTTCTAGTCGGATTCGTTAACCACTGCGCCACGACGGGAACTCCGGAACAATATACTTTAAAAAAAAAAAAAAAAAAAGCACACTGGAGTTCCCGCTGTGGTGTAGTGGGTTAAGAATCCAACTGATGGAGAGAATCCAGTCACTGCAGAGGTTTGGGTTTGATCCCCAGCCTGGTGCAATGGATTAAAGGATCCAGTGTTGCTACAGCTGTGTTGTAGGTTGCAGCTGTGGCTTGGATTAAATCCTTGGCCCAGGAACAGCCATTTTAAAAACGTAAAGAAAAGATCACATACAAAGATCAATATACAAAAATCAGTTTTATTTCTATATAGTAGCAATGAGCAATTCAAAATAAACACACTTTCCGGCTGTAGCATAGCCTGGCAGCAGCTACAGCTCCAATTAGACCCCTAACCTGGGACTCTCCATATGCCGTGGATGCAGCCCTCAAAAGACAAGGAACAAACAAACCCAAAATAAACACACTTCCATTAATGATAGCATCAAAAGAAATAAAATAGGAGTAGTATAACAAGTTTATACTCTGAAATGAAAAAATGTTGAAATAAAGGAGATCTAAATAAATGGACAGATTTATCATGTTCATGGATCAGAAGACCTAATATTAAGATGGAAATTTTATCCAAGTCGAGCTACTGATTTAATGTAATCCTTATAAAATCCCAGTAATTTATTTGCAGAAATCAACAAGCTAATTCTAAAACTTAATATGGAGGAATCCTATTGTGGCTTAGCGGTAACAAACCCATGAGGATGTGGGTTTGATCCCTGGCATTACTCAGTGGGTTAAGGATCTGGCATTGCTCTGAGCTGTGGTGTAAGCCAGCAGCTTTAGCTCCAGTTTGACCCCTAGCCTGGAACTTCCATATGCTGCGACTGTGGCCCTAAAAAAGCAAAAAGTAAAATTTAATATGGAAATGGAAGAGAACCAGAAAAGCCAAAATAATCTTTTTTTGTCTTTTTAGGGCCGCACCCACAGCATATGGGGGTTCCCAGGCTAGGGGTCTAATCAGAGCTGTTGCTGCCTGCCTACACTACAGCCACAGCAATGCCAGATCCGAGCTGCATCTGTGAGCTACACCACAGCTCACGGCAATGCCAGATCCTTAACCCACTGAGCAAGGCCAGGGATTGAACCCACAACCTCATGGTTCATGGTTCCTAGTCAAATTCATTGCTGCTGTGCCACATGGACACAAAATAATCTTGAACAAAATCAGAAGACTCATACTTCCTGGTTTACTTTTTTCCCCCCACAGCCACCACAGGCTGAAGTTTCCCAGTCGGGGGTCAAACATAAACCATATCAATGACAACACCAAGTCATTAACAGCTTAGGCCACCAGGGAGCTTACTGGTTTAAAATTTTACCACAAAGCCAAAGTCATCAAGATAGTATGAGAGCACAGGAACAGTTGGTTGCTCAACCCTCAGCCTCAATATTTGCTTACTGCTGAGGACTATCCCATATCTTTGTTCTTGCTGCTGCTCTGGCTTTAGCTACAAGCTGCAAGTTATGTTGTACTGGGTCTCCCTGAAAGATCTTGCACTTGATATTCAGAATTGGAGTCATGAAAGGTCTACTGCTGGTGCTATTGCTCCAGGGATTTCCCAAGACCATTCTTGCCAGTGAATAATGACCTTTGGGATCGGCTAGGGTCGAGGTGTGAAGAATTGGAGGAGGCGGTGTTCCTGGAGAATAGAGAAATAGAAGGTGGGGGAAAGGAAGTCTTGACTTTTGGTCCCTCCTGGCTCTCCTGTGCTTTCAACCGCCCAGAGTGAGCAAAAGAGAAACCTGGGGGAGATGGAAAGGGGCTGTCCTTTGTTTCTATTTTTTTAATGTGTCTCTTGGCTCCACTTCCTCCTCTCAAATTGCGCAGACTCCGCCATCCCCAACAACCCACGGTACAGGCCTGAACCTGGTCCCCTTGAACGCCAACCAGGGAGAAGAGTTTCTTCAGCGCCATCCCCCAGCTCGACTCCGCCATCCCCCAGCTCGACTCCGACCTAACGAAAGTCTCACTTCTCAGTACCCCGGTAGTTACTCCCCATTCTAGTTTCCCTCAAACAGCACTTCTGTGAACGTTTCTCTTCCTTTTTTGACCACCGCCCTGAGGCATTCAGAGTTCCCCGGGCAAGGGATCAGACTCGAGCCACAGTTTTTTTTAATTGGACATTTTATGTTTTTCCCCCAGTTTTTCAGATAAAATTGGCATGTACCCTTATATTAGTTTAAGGTGTAGAACATAACAATGTGACTGATGAATTGGATACTTTAAACGGAAGGCAGTGCATTCTGTAAAACTTGTCACTGGAGGGAAAACAGAAACCAAAATAGACCCTCATTTTTGTGTATTCCCCCCTAAATGTGTAATTTTTTGGACAAGGCTGCCAATTCATTTTTAATTATACGTTTATTACATAAATATACAGTTTAAGTTTCCCCAAGTTGCTAAACACCCTTTTAACTGCTCTGCGGTTGTCAATGTGTATATCAAACATTATTCGCATTAAGATAAGGAAGAAACCAAGGCTCCTAAACTGAGAGACCCGCTCCGGATCAGTACCAATAAAGGAGTGGGTCTGTCTAGACCAGCCCTGGGCTACTGGTGACTTGGTGCGGAGTTGGCTTTGTGGGATCGGGAGCGTGTATCTGTTCACCCGGACTTTTATTTTTGTCCAAAATCCACGCCAGTGCGATTTCCTCTGGCCCTTGTTTACGCTTGTCTCAGACTGGAGGGCGCCCCTGTTTCCCCTCCCCTCCCCCACCCTTCCTGTTCCAGCAACGAGTTTCGGTTCTTCTAAGGCACCACCCCGCTGGGGAGCTGCAGCAGAACCAGCTCTCTCCTCGCTGTGTCCCTCAGCCGCCCGGTTATGCCCGGGAAGGTTGGGACCCAGTCACAGCAGCTGAGGCGATGTGGTGGGCTCCCGTCCTCTTACACTCCTTCCTGAGCTCTCTGCAGGAGACCCGAGCCCGTGAGTGGGGAACTGGGAGTGGCGGGCTGGGAAGAGTTGTAGGGGAAGCGTAAACCCGCCGAGGAAGATTCCAAAATGGAACTCGAAGTTTAAGGGTGACTTTCCAAAAACTTGGCGCGGACTCTGTCAAAGAAGGGTATGTAGGGCAAACAAGAAGGAAGCTAGAGGAGCTCCGACGGAGGCAGTTATGAACTACCCACTCTTCCTCAAAATAGATGTTTCCGGTGTTTTTCCTTTCCTCCCTCCCTCCCTCCCTCCCTCTCTCTCTCCTCTCCCTCTCTCCCTTTCTTTCTTTTTCCTTTGGTTTTCAGAGCCGCACCCGCGGCATATGGAGGTTCCCAGGCTAGGGGTCTAATCGGAGCAGCAGCTGCCCGCCTCTTGCACAGCCACAGCAACGCGCGGTCTGAGCTACACACAGCTCCTGGCAACACAGGATCCTTCACCCACTGAGCGAGGCCAGGGATCTAACCACATCCTCCTAGATACTTGTCTGATTCTTCATTGCTGAGCCACAAGGGAAACAACGAGATGGTTCCGGTTTTTAAATGTTGTTTAGAAAAGAGAGGCTGGAGTTCCCGTCGTGGCGCAGTGGTTAACGAATCCGACTAGGAACCATGAGGTTGAGGGTTCGATGCCTGCCCTCGCTCAGTGGGTGAAGGATCTGGCGTTGCCGTGAGGTGTGGGTCGCAGACGCCTCTCGGATCCCGCGTTGCTGCGACATCTCCGATTCGACCCCTAGCCTGGGAACCTTCATGGACCGCTCCCGCAGCCCAAGAAATGGCAAAAACACCAAAAAAAAAGAGAGAAAAAATCATCTTTCTTTACAATATATAATGTACATTTATTTATAAAGACTATAGATGGTCCATTGTACTAATACATTAGGCATATTATGAAATAGTTACAAAGACAGTAATCCAAAAAGATGGGATAAAATATTTTAAATAACTTCTTTATTTATACAAATACAAAATACAAAAATATTTTTGCCCTTACAAAATTAATTATAATATTCCACTGAGAGTAATGTGACCAATTAGACTTAATTATTTTTGAAAATTATGTTTTAAAAATTTGTGATACAGTTATTTGATAGTCTGGTTCTAAGTTGAGTTCATTTTGGTCCTTGGTTGATGATGGAGCTAAGATCTCTCTCTCTCTCTCTCTCACACACACACACACACTCACTCACTTACTCACTCACTCACTCACTCACTCATATCCAGGAAAATTCCTTCCCTAAAGTCCTCCCATTCCCACCCACAAATTTTTTTTTTTTTTTTGTCTTTTTGTCTTTTCTAGGGCTGCACTCGTGGCATATGAGGTTCCCAGGTTAGGGGTCCAATTGGAGCTGTAGCCGCCGGCCTACGCCACAGCCATAGCCACGCCAGATCTGAGCTTTGTCTGCGACCTACACCACAGCTCATGGCAACGCCAGATCCTTAACGCACTGGGTGAGGCCAGGGTTCGAACCCGCAACCTCATGGTTCCCAGTCGAATTCGTTAACCACTGAGCCACGACAGGAACTCCTCCAACCACTATTTTTGTATTTCCCCTTATGCAAACTATTGAGAAACGGTGGTCCACAGCCTCATGGTCCCCTAGCAAGGTTGTACAGAAGCTGTTGTCCAACTCCAGAGTCTAGAGGTACATGGGGAAAGCCTGATGAGAGGCCAAGCTCCTGACTTAATTGCTGAATAAAATGTTTCTGGATTTTTTTTTTTAATTCTCACCTATTTATGAGCAAGAGAGAAAGAGATGGGTTGTACTGAAAGCTTTACTAAGCTTCAGTTTTCTCACGCTAACATGGAGTTTAAATGTCTACATCATATAGCTATTAAGACAATTAAAGAAATAAAATCAGACTATAGAGGAGATGCTCCAACACAATGCTTATTTTTAGGAAATTATTTCTTGCAAACCTAATTGGTCTGGTGAGGGTGTAATGGGAGGGTGGTGTGAACATTTCCATATTTGTGCATTTCCTATCTGAATGGACCAGAAGTCATCCAGGGTATGGTTGCCGGACTGAGCCTTAGAGAAAAAGGGAGTTTGTATTTAGTATACAAACAAATAAGTACAAATATACATGAGGCATTATGTATATTAGTGAATAATTGGGGAAAAAAGTACTGGACATTAAATAAAATAAGCTGTGCACATACAGTGAAATACTACACCTGTGATTTAAAAAAAAAGTTACAGTCTAGGGAGTTCGCTCAGTAGGCTAAGAGGCCAACTAGTATCCATTAGGATGTGGAGTCAATCCACAGTGGGTTAAAGGATCCAGTGTTGCTGCAGCTGCTACATAGGTTGCAGCTTCGGCTTGGATTCAATCCCTGGCCTAGGAACTTTTGTATGCCATTAAAAAGTAATAATAATTAAAAATATATAAAAGTTGGAGAAAAATCTGAATTGGGAGTGACATTTATTTCAAATTTCCAAAGAGGAAAAGGGGGAAATATAGAACGAATAGGTAACAATGGTTCTCTCTTAGATGTTATTATGGGGCATTTGTACTTCCTATATTATATATCTGCATGAATTTACGTTCCTAGTACCTTTGTAAGGTATAAATAAGGCTTGCTTGCTTATGGCTCTCTCTCATGTACATAGTGTGTATATATATACATATCATATATATTTATATATACAGTTGTATATGTCCTGTAGATTATATATTTATGTTATATACCTGTTTTTCTTGGTGAGGGACAGACAGGAAGCTGCACCTGTTGCATGCAGAGGTTCCTAGGCCAAGGACTGAACACAGGCCATAGCAGTGGCATGCCAGATCCTTAATAACTAGGTCACCAGGGAGCTCCAATGTGGGGTGATTTTTAATGGCCACACCGAAGCATATGGAAGTTCCTGGGCCAGGGATTGAATCCAAGTCACCAGCTGTGACAGCTGTGGCAACACTAGGTCCTTTAACCCACTGTGCCGGGCTGGGGATTGAACCCCTGCCTCTGCAGTGACCTGAGCAGCTGAAGCTCCTAATTAACATGCTTTTAACAGCATTGGTTTTTTGGTTGCTTTTTTGTTTGGTTGCACCCATGGCATGCAGAAGTTTCCAGGACAGGGATCCAACCCAGCCACAGTGCTGGATCCTTAACTTACTGAGCCACAAGGAGACTCTTGTGCTAAGTACTTGTGATGGTTAATCTTCTGTGTAAACTTGGTTAGGTCAGCTATGAAGTTTTTTTGTTTTTTTTTTTTTAATTTAAAAATTTTTTTGGAGTTCCCGTCATGGCTCAGTGGTTAACGAATCCAACTAGGGACCATGAGGTTGTGGGTTCGATCCCTGGCCTTGCTCAGTGGGTTAAGGATCTGGTGTTGCTGTGGCTGTGGTGTAGGCCAGCGGCTACAACTCCGATTAGACCCCTAGCCTGGGAACCTCTATATGCCTCAGGTGCAGCCCTAGAAAAGGCAAAAAGACAAAAAAAATAAATAAATAATTTTAAAACATGGCTTTTTTTAGATCTTTTTAGGGCTACACCCATGGCATATGGAAGTTCCCAGGTCAGGGGTCGATTTGGAGCTGTAGCTGCTGGCCACAGCAACATGGGACCTGAGCTGCATCTGTGACACACCATAGCTCATGGCAACCCCGGATAGTTAACCCACTGAGTGAGACTGGGGACTGAACCTGCATCCTCATGGATCCTAGTCAGTTTCCTTACTACTGAGCCATTACGGGAACTCCACTAAGAAGTTATTTTTTAGTTGAGATTAACATTTAAATCAGTAGACTTTGGGTAAAGTAGATTACCCTGGTTAATAATGTGGGTGGGCCTTATCCAGTCAGTTGAGGATTCAGGTGTTCTGAGGAAGAGGGAACTCTGCTTCCAGACTGCCTTTGAACACAAGCTGTAACACGGAGTCTTCTCCATGTATCCAGCATGAAGGTCTGCCCTGCAGATTTTGGTTTTGCCACCCCTCCAAAATTGCATGGGTTGGAGTTCCCATTGTAGCTCAGCAGAAACGAATCCGACTAGGAATCACAAGGTGGTGGGTTTGATCCCTGGTCTTGCTCAGTGGGTCAAGGATCCAGTGTTGCCGTGAGCCGTAGTGTAGGTTGCAGACACGGCTGGGATCCTGCATGGCTGTGGCTATGGCGTAGGCCGGCAGCTCTAGCTCTGATTGGACCCCTGGCCTGGGAACCTCCAAATGTCTCAGATGAGGCCCTAAAAAGCAAACAAAACACAAAACACAAAGCCAAAAAACAAACCGAAACAAAATTGCATGGGCTAATTCCTTAAAGTAAGTCAATCTCTTACTCCATATGTATATAAGTATATATGCATGTATATGTATATGTATGTGTGTATATATTTATTTCTTCAAATTCTCTCAGTTCATATTCGCCTTTGAAGAGGGTGGTAATTGTCTTCTCATTGTTTTCTGTTACGGGCCCTGTCTCTCCTATTAGACACTCATGCACACACATTCATTCCCTAGATCTGCAGTCAGTAAATGCTGGATCTTGCTGCTCTTGTCCTTACCTCAGGAACACATTCTCTGCAATATTTCTACTTGGCCGTGTCTGAGGCTGCACCAGGTGTCCCTGCATTTACTGCTTTCGGAGTCATAGACGACCAGCCCTTCATTCGCTATGACAATGAGGAGATGAAGGCAAAATCTTGTGTTCAGTGGTTGAGGGAGGAGCCAAGTTACTTCAATGATGAGACCAAGATCTTCACCAGTCGGATGAAGATCTTCCGCTTAAATCTGAGGAACGTGCAGCGATATTACAACCAAACCATGGAGAATGGGCTGAACAAAGCCCTGGAGCACAAGCAAACAGGTAGGGGCCTGAGGGGAAG
Organism: Sus scrofa; assembly: GCF_054392235.1. Lineage (NCBI taxonomy): Eukaryota > Metazoa > Chordata > Mammalia > Artiodactyla > Suidae > Sus > Sus scrofa. The sequence continues at coordinate 27,223,572 of NC_139389.1, read as the reverse complement.
CGGTGCTCACCGAGTCGCACCGATCCTCAGGGGAGAAAGGCTCTCTCAACAAGTGTTCCTGTAGAATCAGACTGGCGCTGGAGAACGTGTGCAAGGTATCACTTGAGAGTGAGAGAAGACCTAGTCTGGTCACTATGGGGTAGGGTCTGTTTGACATGAATTAATAACTAATAAATAGATTAATTAAGCAGTTTGGGTCATGGACGTATGTATCTTTTGGGTGCTGCGGGCAGGGATCCAGAAAAGTACGACCTGGTGTTTGTTTTCAAAGAGCTTACAATTCTTACGGTTCGTATGATGAGCAGACTCACACTTCTGTGAAAACTTTATTGACCCTTTGGTGCAGACCCAGAAATGTCAAAGACCGGAGCCTCCTTAAATGCCAAATGAGAAGCAGATAAATAGTTTATGAGGTTCATGGATGAGACACCCAAGTGGTCGCAGCTTCATGAATGAAGTGGAACTGGCTGTGGAGCCTGATGGATGTGCATTACTTAGGTGTCTGAAGAAAATAAAAGGCGTTCTATGCCCTAAAAAGCAAAAAAAAAAAAAAAAAAAGGAATAAATTAAAAAAAATTAGGTGTTCTGAGCAGTAGCAAGGCGTGGGGTGGGATTCAGTGTAGTGAGTTCAGGGGATAAACTGAAGTTTAATCCTTTCTAGTTAATGGCTCTTGAGCATTTAGTGCTATTGAAACAAGTTTGTGAAGGGCCTTGAAGACCAAGTCAAGGCATAAACCAGTGAGAGGTACAATTGAAGCGGAATACTGAGGCTGCTCAGCTTTTAGTAGTTGATCCTTCCAGGAGCATGTGTTCAACAAAGGTTTATCAGGTAGTTACACTACAGGCTCCGACTTGGTCCCTGCTTTGTAAGGTTAACAGTGTAATAAGAGGGTGATGGGGAACCTCCACATGCCGTGAGAGCGGCCCTAGAAAGAGCAAAAAGACCAAAAAAAAAAAAAAAAAAAAAAAAAGAAGAGGGTGATGATGCACCTCTGAAGTGAGAGTGTGTTAAGTGTGGGACTAGGAGCTTGAGCCAGGAGCCTGTGGGAGCCTAGAGGAGGGTGTGGGGAATCCAGGCTGGAGTGATCTTAGCGTTATTTATATTTGACTTTGAAGTTCATGTGAGCCATTTTTCAGCAGTTTGGGCTTGTTAATGTTATTCACATTCTCTAGTACCTCGTGTATTTGTCTGCTCTGGCTGCCATAACAAAATACCATACATAAACTGCATGATTTAAGCAACAGAAGTGTATTTTCTTACAGTTCTAGAGGCTGCAAAGCCCAAGATCAAGTTCAGCAGAGCGCACCTTGTGGTGAGGGCGCCCTGCCTGGCTTGCATTTGACCACATTCTTGCTTTCCTTGCTGTGTGGACGTGGACTGAATGAGAGAGCTCCCTGTCTCCCTAGTCCCTGTGGGATTAGGGCTCCACTCTCATGACCTTATTTAACTTTATCTCCACAAATACAAGGATTGTTAGGGCCTCAGCATATGAATACTGGATGGATAGAATTCGGTCCATAGCACTCAAGGAAAACTGTACTCAGCACTTTATGCCCCCTTTTATTAATTCTGTGTAGTGTGATTCTGTTTTTAGGAACTTGCACTTAGAATCTGAGACTTTTTTTTTAAATTTTTTTTTATTTTTAGGGCCACACCTGAGGCATACGGAGATTCCCAGGCTAGGGGTCTAATTGGAGCTACAGCTGCTGGCCTATGCCACAGTCACAACAACGCAGGACCCAAGCTGTGTCTGTGACCTGCACACAGCTCACAGCAACGCTGGATCCTTAACCCACTGAGCAAGGCCAGGGATTGAACCCACAACCTCATGTTCCTAGTCGGATTCGTTTCCCCTGCACCACAACGGGAATTCCAGAATCTTGAGACTCTTAGCACAGAAGAGGCCTGTAAGGTCATAGTCTAACCCTCAATTTACACAAGATACATGTAGAACTGTGGAGCTTGAATAATTTGATCAAATCACACAGTTCATGGCAAAGCCCAAATCTGTAAGTTCCCATCCATCCAAGGCTGTTTCAATACCTCCTGGGACCAACCATAGGCCACTCCCCACAAAAGAGCTGACAGTGGAGTTCCCGTCGTGGCGCAGTGGTTAACGAATCCGACTAGGAACCATGAGGTTGCGGGTTCGATCCCTGCCCTTGCTCAGTGGGTTAACGATCCGGCGTTGCCGTGAGCTGTGGTGTAGGTTGCAGACGTGGCTCGGATCCCGCGTTGCTGTGGCTCCGGTGTAGGCCGGTGGCTACAGCTCCGATTGGACCCCTAGCCTGGGAATCTCCACATGCCGCGGGAGCGGCCCAAGAAATAGCAAAAAAAGACCAAAAAAAAAAAAAAAAAAAAAAAAAAAAAAGAGCTGACAGCGAGTTAAAGAGATCAGTATGAGGACAAATCTAGTTGGTCTGCAGAAGGGGAATGTCCTCTAAGGAGATGATAAGAGGTGAGGTGGTAGGGTGTGGGGGAGCCAGAACCATGGATGGAGAGGACTTGAAGGCAGACTCTACCTGACTGACACTGCTTGGTCTTGGGGTTGGGCAGGTCCCCACACCCTCCAGTTCAACTACGGCTGTGAGCTCCAGCAGGATGGCCGGACCTCAGGGCACTGGCAGTATGGCTATGATGGTGCCGACTACCTGAGCTTGCATCTGGATCCTCTGCAGTACACAGCGGCCACATTCATTGCTCAATATACCAAGCAAAAATGGGAGGCCGATAGGAACTTCATAGAGAGAGACAAGAACTACTTGGAGAAAGAGTGCATTGTCTGGCTGCGGAGATACTTGGAGTTTGCAGGGGAGAGCTTGAACCGCACTGGTAATGACTTCTCCCCCCACCCAATCAGCCCTTTCCCCATCCCTGGCCTGGGCCCTTCTCTCTCCAGAGCATGGGTGAGGGGGTCTCCTCCAGAGCTGACCCAGCACAGGGGGTAGCATATTTAGGGTGGGATGATGACTTCCCTACAAGCCAGAGTTGTGGACCTGGGAGCTTCCCATCTGGGTCTCCTGCATCTTGTGGGTGGTGCCATCTGACCCACTTCTTCTTCTTCTTCTTCTTCTTTTTTTTTTTTTTTTTTTTTTTTTTTGCTTTATTAGGGCCTCACCCACAGCATATGGAGGTTTCAGGCTAGGGGTTGAATCCAAGCTGTAGCTGCCGGCCTACACCACAGCCATAGCAGCCACAGCAACGTAGGATCCGTGCCGTGTCTTTGACCTGCACTGCAGCTCATGGCAACACTGGATCCTTAACCCACTGAGCAAGGCCAGGGTTTGAACCTGCATCCTCATGGATTCTAGTCAGATTCGTTAACTGCTGAGCCACGACGGGAACTCCCCTTACTCACTTGTTATTAGGCCTAGGAAACAACTTACTCTCCAGAGGGCACAGAGCTACTTCATAGAAGATTGGAGGTTTTTCACCCTTTGGCACGTTCCCACTAGATACACACCTGTATTTAGAAACACTGACTAGCGACTTGATAAAAGAGTGGCGGGTCTCTGAAGAGGGTTTTACCCTGGAGGAGAATGTTAGATTGAGTTCCCGTGCTCTTGTTTTGAATGCAGCTCAGCTTGGGTCCCTGTACCGGAAGGTGGAGGAAGCTCCCTGTCTCCTTCTGGGTGGCAGCCAAACCATCAGGAGTTACAGCATCTTGGCCTTTGGAGTAGATGCTCCTCAGCAAACCCTGGCCTGAGCCTCCTTTCTTTGTTTACCACAGACCCTCCAAAGACACATGTGACCCGCCACCCCAGCTCTGACCTCGGGGTCACCTTGAGGTGCTGGGCCCTGGGCTTCTACCCTAAGGAGATCTCCCTGACCTGGCAGCGCGAGGGCCAGGACCAGAGCCAGGACATGGAGCTGGTGGAGACCAGGCCCTCAGGGGATGGGACCTTCCAGAAGTGGGCGGCCCTGGTGGTGCCTCCTGGAGAGGAGCAGAGCTACACCTGCCATGTGCAGCACGAGGGCCTGCAGGAGCCCCTCACCCTGAGATGGGGTAAGGAGGGACCTGGGGGCAGAGCCTCTTCTCAGACACAGCAGAAGCCCTTCTGGAGACTTCAGTAAGGTCAGGACTCCAGCCTGAGGAGGGCCCTCCCCTTGCCCTTTGTTCCCAGAACCTCCACAGCCCCCCGTCCCCATCGTGGGCATCTTTGTTGGCCTGGTTCTCGTCCTGGTCGCTGGAGCCATGGTGGCTGGAGTTGTGATCTGGAGGAAGAAGCGCTCAGGTAAGGAAGGGAGCAGGGATCTGAGTCTCCTTGTCTCACGGGGGGGTTTCAAGCCTCGGTGGAAATTTGTTCTGCCTTGTTCCTGGGACGTCCCCTCCACACACATGTGCTGAGTCTGGGGCTGAGTGCTACCATGTACCCTTCTGTGAAGCACATGTGGAAATGAAAGACAAATGTGTCACCTGTATTCTTCCAGTTGGGGACCAAGTTCCCAGCCCTTGGAGGTTGAGGGGGAGGCCCCCACTGAGGAGAGGCCTCCAGGAAGGCACTTGGTCCAGTCTCCCCCATATCTCCTTCCTTCACATTCCTGATCCTGTCCTGGATTTTGGTCAAAGTTCTGGAAAGTTCTCTGGAAAGTCTCCCAGGACTAGGGTTTCTTCTAGGATCTCATGACTTCATCATCTCCCTGGTCTCACACGTGGTGTCTTCTTCCCACAGCTGAAAAAGGAGGGAGCTACACTCAGGCTGCAGGTCAGTGTGGAGGGTTGTGATCCCTGAGGCCCTGGTGGTGCAGACAGGAGGCTGTGGGGGGAGCTCACCCACTTTCTCTCTCTTCTCTCTTGGGGATCCTGACCCCGTCCTGCTTTTGCTCTCCCCCAGGCAGGGACAGTGCCCAGAGCTCTGGTGTGTCCCTCATCAAGGATCCTAGAGGTGAGACCCTGGAGGGCCTAGATGGGAGGGGGGTTGGGGCAGAGGGGGTGCCCTGGGTGATGGGGACCTTTGAGGGGGACGTTTGAGCATGTGGGGCTGTTGAGCATGTCAGCCCTTCCTTGACTGACCTGCCTGTTTCCTGATGATTTTCTTTCACAGTGTGAGACAGCTGCCTTGTGGGGACCAAGTGTTACGAGATTCGTTCACATCCCACTTTGTGACTTCAGATCCCCTGACTCCTGTTTCTGCAGCAGCATTTGAGTGTGTCTGTGTCCCTATGAGCATCATGAGAGGAGGTGGGGACCCTGGCCCAGCCCTGTCCCCCACGTCCCCTCCTCACCCTGACCTGTGTTCTCTTCCCTGATCCTCTTTCCAGTTCTCGCAAGTGGGAGCTGGGGCGGGGGGGTGGCGGGGCGGCCACTGGACCATCTCCATCCTTATCTTAACTTCACTGCCCTGAGTAATTAATGTCTTCCTGTAGGAAGTAAAATCTCTGTTGAATTTGCTTTTTCTAATCAGTGCCATGAGGAGTTGAGGGGATGATAAATGAGAGATTTCCTAAGTTTGAAAGAGGGAAATAAGTGGAAGGACCTTCCAGAATCCACATGTGTGCTGTGCTGCCTCTGTTCCAGGTGGGATGTGAGCAGAGAAACATGGACGGGGCCTGTGCCCAGTGAGAGCTCAGGGCATCATGGGCTTCAGTGTGGACATTCCCAGGCTGGGCCATCTTTTCTGTCCCTTTGTCTTTGTCCTTTCAGGAGAACTTTCTTCCACCAGGCCCTGTGATCTCAGGGACTGAGAAGTCCCCTGGGCCTTGTCCTGTATTCAGGAGCTTGGTTAGCAAGGGCCTCCTGTCACCAGGTAGCCTACGCTCCAGCCTTGGTTGCATCATTAATCCCTTTATCCTGCATTTGTATTTGGCCTATTGAGATTTTTAAAAAATACGGACTGTTCTTTTAATGTGTAAAATTACGGTCTCATTTTGCTCTGTGTGTCTCTCCTCTGCGACAGCCACAAAAGTCATTTGCCTGTCATTGTCCCCACATGTCCAGGGGGGCCCTCTCACAGGATCTCAGTGGTATCAAAGAGATCCATTTTCAGCCTCATCCAGCTCTTGCCCTCCTTCCAGAGATGTTTGCTGGATGCTTCTTTCTTTCTTTTTTTTTTTTGGTCTTTTCAGGGCCACACCCAGGGCATATGGAGGTTCCCAGGCTAGGGGTCTAATCAGAGCTACAACTGCTGGCCTACACCACATTCATAGGAATGGGAGATCCGAGCCGCATCTATAAACTACACCACAGCTCACGGCAACACCGGATCCTTAACCCGCTGAGCGTGGCCAGGGATCGAACCTACCACCTCATGGTTCCTAGTCGGGTTCGTTTACGCTGTGCCACCATGGGAACTCCTGGATGCTTCTTCCTAACTTTTCCCCATCCTTTTGTGGGAACGAGATTCTGGAAGTAGCAACGAGGAGGGACCCAGTGGTTTTCCATCTTGACCTCACTCTTGCTGGATCTGGATCTTCTCTGCAGCCTGCCCCCTCCTCTGCCCTGAGCTCTCCTCAGCCCAGTGCCGGCTCCACTCCAAGCCCATGCATTTCGAAAGCAGAGTCTGATAGACTCACAGCAGCGGGAATCTAGGGCCAGAAGCGCAGGAGCATCTTTCCTGAGGAGAGAAAGAGCGCTGCGTGTGGTGAGCAGACTGACTAGTGTGGCAGGGAGGGGACATCAGCCCTTGTGAGGAAAGGACAGGCGGCCCTGATGTCACTGGGAATGGACGTTGTGCTGGAGCTGCCACCAGACAGCATGTGGCCCGAGGTCATACAAGTGAAAGTACTGTCCCTAGAAGAGGGAGGGGCTGTGCACCGATCCGTCATTCAACTCTGTTGAACGGATATCTGTTGTGCGCCAGACACAGGACACACGCTTTCGGCATCTGGGAGACCTCAGGGACGTTGCCAGAGACCAAACTTGTCGGCCGTGTGGAGTCTCTGTCCTGGGGAAGGGGCAGAGTGGACACTATATGCCTCGTCAGGGAGGGACGTGTCACATTGGCGGTGGGAGGGGCCTTGGGGAAGGTGACCCCGAGTAGAAGTGTGTGGGGCAGGGTGGGGGGTGAGTGTGGGCCTCCTGGGAGGGTGACCTCTGAGTCCAGATGGGAAGGACCCGAAGGAAATGCCCGCGAGGCTGTGTGGGGACATTCTCTGCAGGCAGGGGACCCTCCAGTGCGAAGGCACGAGGACAGGAGGGTGTGTGTGTTCAGGGGGGAGCCAGGTGTGGTTGGAGCAGGGAGTAATTCAGGTGAGGTCTCTGTACACCCAGATCACCTAGGCTTTGGGAATACTGGGTTGACTTTTCTCTGAGGAAGACGTAGCGCTCCAAGACAGTTTGGGAAGAAGAGGGATCCGGTGCAACCTCTTTTTAGAAGCATCAGTCTGGCTACCTGATGCAAGAACAGAATCAAGGAGTTCCCGTCGTGGCTCAGTGGTTAGCAAATCCGACTAGGAACCATGAGGTTGCAGGTTCGATCCCTGCCCTTGCTCAGTGTGCTAAGGATCTGGCGTTGCCCTGAGCTGCGGTATAAATTGCAGACGCGGTTCGGATCTGGTGTTGCTGTGGCTCTGGCGTAGGCCAGTGGCTACAGCTCCGATTTGACCCCTAGCCTGAGAACTTCCATATGCCACTGGAGCAGTTCAAGAAACGGCAAAAAGACAAAAAAAAAAAAAAAAAAAAAAAAAAAAGAACAGAATCAAGAAGTGAAGGGAGGAGCTCCCGTTGTGACTTAGAGGAAAAGAATCCAACTAATATCCATGAGGATGCAGGTTTGATCCCTGGTCTGACTCAGTGGGTTTGGGATCTGGCGTTTCCATGAGCTGTGATGTAGGTTGCAGGCACAGCTTGGATCCTGTGTTGCCATGGCTGTGGTATAGGCCCGCAGCTGCAGCTCTGATTTGACCCCTAGCCTGGGCACTTCCATATGCTATGGGTACAGCCCTAGAAAGCAAAAAAATAAATAAACAAAAAAACATGATGGGCAAGCAACACCGTAGAGGAAACTGTAGGAAGCAGTGCAGTGTCCAGGCTAGAAATGGTCGGTATCTAGGTGTGAGCAGGGAAAATAATAGGGAGTGATTGTAACTGGATATATTTAAAGAGGGACTTTACAGCATTTCCTAATGGATTTAATCAGGGTGGTGAGAAAAGAATCAAGGAGGACACCCAGACTTTGAGACTGTGCGAGCAGGCATGTAGAGAGGAAACAGGGAGAACCCTGGAAGGAGCCTGTATGAAGCCACATTATAGGTAGTCGGTTTAGGAAATGCTGAATCTGGATGTCTGTTAGAAATGCAAGTGAGATGTCTTGAGCAGAGAAATAGATCCTATAACTAACACCATATAAGTGCTGTTTATAACCTGAGCACAGTTGAGGTCACCAAAGGAATGATGACTAGAGGAGGAAGGAACAAGCACTGAGAACCCCCCAGCGCTATGCAGTCTAGTCAGACCACTCAACTGAGCAGAGTACAGGGTTCTGTCACCGAGTCTAGGTGGCCCGGGGACCAGGGAGTCCCATACTTACCTGTGCATGAGCATTACCTGGACATCTTATGAAGATCCAGTGGAGTCTGGAGTAGAGTGTGAGAATCTGAACCTACAAGGTTCAGATCTGGTCTCCAGATCACACGTTTAGTAGCAAGAACATAGACCAGGATTCCCACATAGCTGTGTAGGTCTTGTGGAATAAGGAATTCTTGGGCTCTGTGCCCAACATTCTGGGTCTGGGGAGAGACCTGAGTATCTTGCAGCAGTCCCTACAAGCAGTCCTGGGCGGGGCTCAGCCAGATTGGGAACCAATGAGGTCAGTGATCAGAGAGCGCCCAGGGTGGGGAGGGGTCTTCAATCCGCAATTACGTGTTGTGTGTTCCTGGGAAGAAAAGGGCAAGACATCTGCTGGGACATAGCTGTTGTTTCTCTATCTGGGGTGTGTAGCCAGGTGGAAGACTGGAGATGTGCTTATCAGCCCAGCATAATGAAAATCAATGCATCCTTGCTCTCTGAAACTACTCCCTGCATTGAGTTCTCACCCATTTCTTGGTGCAGTCAATGGAATCCAAGTTTTTCTAATTGAAATGTACACACATACACACGTACACTTGGGATCTCATTTTATTGTGGAGAGTGCATGAAGTGACAGCCAATAATGTCATTTTAAATTAGTTTTCTTACAGGAGCACTTCTTTGCTGCTGGGCACAGTTGCTAATGTTTTTACCACCAATACCCTCGATGCTGGACACTGGGTCCTGTGGCCAGGACTGCTATCAGTGTGGCTCTTGGCAAGTGGATGTCCCTACTGCTGCTCACTACCTTTGCCGGAATGCATTGTGCACACACCCAGCATCTCTGTGTCATCATCTCCTGAGTCAGGATTCAGCATGTGGTCATTTGACTGAAGGAACCTGTGTCTACTTGCATGTTTGGAGGCATAACTCTCACAGACTTCAGACAATATTACAAAGCTACAGTCATCAAGACAGTGTGGTAGTGGTACCAAAACAGAAATACCAACCAATGGAACAGAATAGAGAGCCCAGAAATAAAGCCGGATGCCTACAGTCAATTAATCTTTGACAAAAAAGGCAAGAAAATAAAATGGGAAAAAGACAGTCTCTTTAGCAGGTGGTGCTGGGAAAACTGGACCACTGCATGTAAGTCAATGAAACTAGAACACACCCTCACATCATGCACAAAATAAACTCAAAATGACTTAAAGCCTTAAACATAATGATGATCATTGTTAAACTATAAATGTAATAAAATTCATTGTTTAAATAAAAAGGCTTAAACATATCTTAAAAAGGCTTGATACCACAAAACTCCTAGGAGAGAACATAGGCAAAACATTCTCTGACATCAACCATACAAATGTTTTCTTAGGTCAGCCTCCCAAGGCAATAAAAATAAAAACAAAACTTAACAAATGGAACCTAATCAAACTTTTGCACAGCAAAGAAAACCATAAAAAAAAAAGTTGCATGCAATGCAACTGACAAAGGTTTAATCTCCAAAACATACAAACAACTCACACAATTCAACAGAAGAAAAACAAACAACTGGAGTTCCTGTTGTGGCTCAGTGTGTTAGAACCTGACTAGTATCCATGAGGATTTGGGTTTGATCTCTGGCCTTGCTCAGTGGGTTAAGTATTTAGCATTGCTGAAAGTTGCGGTATAGGTCACAGATGCGGCTTGGATCTGGCATTGCTATGGCTGTGGCATAGGCTGGCAGCTACAGCTCTAATTCAGCCCCTAGCCTGGGAACTTCTGTATGCCAAAGGTGCAGCCCTAAAAAGAAAACAAAAAAACAAAAAACAACCAAATTGAAAAATGCACAGCAGACCTAAATAGACATTTCTCTAAAGAAGACATATATATGGCCAATGGGCAAATAAAAAGATTCTCGACATCAGTAATTATTAGAGAAATGCAAATCAAAACAGCAATTAGATGTCATCTCACATCAATCAGAAGAGCCATCATCGAAAAGTCTACAGGAGTTCCTGTTGTGGCTCAGCAGTAATAAACCCAACTAGGATCCATGATGACGCTGGTTTGATCCCTGTCCTCACGTAGTGGGTTAAGGATCTGGTGTTGCTATAGGCCATCAGCTACAGCTCCAACTCGACCACTAGCCTGGGAATTTCCATATACTTCAGGTGTGGCCTTAAAAAAAAAAAAAAAAAAAAAAAAAAAAAAAAAAAAAAAAGGTCTTACAAATAACAAATGCTGGAGAGGATGTAGAGAAAGGGTCCTCTTATTGTGTTGGTGAGAAAGTAAACTGGTGCACCCACTGTGGAAAAAAGTATGGAGCTTCCTCAAAAAAACATAAAAATAGAACTACCATAATGGTCCAGCAATTCCTCTCCTGGGTGTACATACAGAAAAAATGAAAACACTAATTTGCACTAAAATGCACCTCAGTGTTCATAGCAGCAATATTTATAGCAGCCAAGATATGGAACAACCCAAGTGCCCATCGACATGAAAGGGTAAAGATATATATAACTGACTCACTTTGCTGTACACGTAAACTAATTAAATATTTCAAATCAACTATACTTCCATTAAGAACCATCCTCCCCACCCCACCCCCCGCCGCCCTGCTGCAAACCTCCCAACACAGAAAAGCCCAGGATCAGGTTGTTTCACTGGTGAATTCTAGCAAACACTTGAAGAATTACTGCCAATCGTCAAATTCTTCCAAAAAATAGAGGAGGAGGGGACACTTCCAAACTCATTTTATTTATTTTTTTTATTTTTTTGGTCTTTTCTAGGGCCACACCCACAGCATATGGAGGTTCCCAGGCTAGGGGTCTAATCAGAGCTGTGGCCGCCGGCCTACACCACAGCCACAGCAACACCGGATCCTTAACCCACTCAGTGAGGCCACGGATCGAATCCACAACCTCATCATTCCCAGTTGGATTCATTAATCACTGAGCCACAATGGGAACTCCACCAAACTCATTTTAGAAGGTCAACACTGTCCTGATATCAAGGCCAGATAAGAACATGATAAGAAAAAAATTATAGACCTATAGCCCTGATGAATAAGATGCAAAAATGCCCAAGAAAATATTAGCAAAACAGAAGTTCTCACTGTGGCACAATGGGTTAAGGATCTGGCATTGTTGTAGCCATGGCATAGGCCATAGAATCCTTTGGCACGGATTTTATCCCTGGCCCAGGAACTTCCATGTGCCACAGGTACGGCTGAAAAAGAAAAATATTAGCAAAAGAAATTTAACAGCATATTAAAAAGATCATGCAACATGATCATTGGGCTCATCCCTGGAAATGCAAGGGATGGTTTAACACAGGCAGCTGAGCTGATGGGATACACCACATCAATAGAATGGAAGGGAGTTCCTGTCATGGCTCAGTGGTAATGAACCTGACCAGGATCCAAGAGGACGTGGGTTTGATTCCTGGCCTCACTCACTGGGTTAAAGATCTGGCATTGCCATGAGCTCTGGGGGTAGGTCACGGACATGGCTCGGATCCTGAGTTGCTGTGGCTGCGGAGCAGGCCGGCAGCTGTAGCTCTGATTGGACCCCTAGCCTGGGAACCTCCATATGCCACAGGTGTGGCCCTAAAAAGCAAAAACAAACAAAAAACAGCAACAACAAAAACAGAACTGAAGACAAAAATCAGATGATTATCTCAGTAGATCAAGAGAAATCATTCGATGAAACACAACATGCTTTCATGATAAAACTACTCAGTAAATTTGGTTTAGGGGAAACATTCCTCAGCCCAATGCAGGCTGAGCAGCCTTTGATCGGGAGCACGCCCTCCTCTCCAGTGCTGCTTTTTGCCCTGGTGCTCTTTTCTCACTGATGTCCACCCAGAACTGCTCAAGTTCCTCCATACTCTGCACTTTCCCTTTCTGAGACTTGTTAGTGATGCTGATTCCCCCAAATATTTCCTTGCCCATTTACCTGGCCTTCTCCTCCAGATCTTAGTTTATTTTTTTTTAATGTTATTGAAGTGTAGCTAATTTACAATGTTGTATTAATTTCTGCTGTATAGCAAAGTTATACATATGTATTCTTTTTCATATTCCTTCCCATTATGTTTTATCACAGGATATCAGCACCGTTTCCTGTGCTAAACAGTAGGACCTTGTTTACCCATCCTCTATATATAATAGTTTACATTTGCTAATCCCAAACTCCCAATCCTTCCCCCAACCCCACCCCTGTAACCACAAGCCTACTGTCTATATCTGTGAGTTCCAGAGGTCAGTTTAAACATTGCTTCCTCCAAAAGCGGTTTCCCAGCACTATTATATCATGCATTATATGCTGCATTTACCAGCTTATTCAGACCCACTGTGAATTCCTTACTGTTTGACTTATTGAGGCTCTTGCAGAAAACCTAATGGATAATAACTACCTAATAATTGTTTGCTAAAAAATGTGAATTTTCCAGGGAGTTCCTGTCCTGGCTCAGTGGTTAATGAATCTGGCTAGCATTCATGAAGATGAAGGTTCGATCCCTGGCCTTGCTCAGTGTGTTAAGGATCTGGTGTTGCTGTGAGCTGTGGTAGGCCGGCAGCTACAGCTCTGATTCGACCCCAAGACTGGAAACCTCCATATGCTGCAGGTGCTGCCCTAAAAAAAAAATGTGAGTTTTCCTTTGGTAATTCAAAATTTATTTCAACTAGCCAATCCATTGTCGAGAGTTTAGCTAAACGACTTCATGATATTGTTGCCCTGGTATCCATTTTGGGGGGCCAAGGGGCCTGCAGGGGGCTTGAACTAACCCGGCCCCTCCCTCAACTGCATGCCCTAAACAGCATGCAAAGTCTCAAGCAAATGTGAGTTCCTGATATGACTTCCCCACCAGCCCTTGGGAGCAACAGTCTCCTCCACCTTCCAAGCCTTTCCCTGTGTGCTTATCGGGACCTTACCAAAACCCTGCTGGTTCTGAATTGAACTGACTAATCTGGACTTAGCCTGGAAACCCAAAATGACTTTACCACCCGGACCCTAATAAAGGTATAGACTCCAGGTCCTGTCTGTTGCTCTGCCTATACCCCACCACCTTGCTGTATGGCCCGAGCCATGCTGTATGCTTCCTCCAGAACCTGTGGATAATAAACTCCTATTTCATCTTCTATCTCCTTTGCTATTTTTTCTTTTCTTTTCTTTTTGGTCTCTTGTCTTTTTTAGGGCTGCACCCGCAGCATATGGAGGTTCCCAGGGTAGGGGTCTAATCGAAGCTGTAGCCGCCAGCTTATGCCACAGCAATGCCAGATCCAAGCTGCATCTGCGACCTACACCGCAGCTCACAACAACGCCGGATCCTTAACCCACTGAGTGAAGCCAGGGATCAAACCCGAAACCTCATGGTTCCTGGTTGGATCCGTTTCTGCTCTGCCACAACGGGAACTCCTACTTCACCTTCTCTTGCTGTCTTCTTTGAACTGGTTCACTATACAACATCTGAACTCCACTTAACAAACAGCAATTTAATAAAGTCGTGATGTACATGCACAAGGTTTTAAAAACTCAAACAATTAAAAGCGTATACAGTGGAAAGTAAATTTTCTCCTCCATCCATCTATAGTTTTTTCAAATTTCCTCCCTGGACCCAACCACTGTTACTAGTTTCTACAGTATTACAGAGGGAGATTTCCCTTTTTATCAGGTAGTATTTTACTACACACACTACCTGTACCTTTGTTTTCAATGAACAATATATCCCGAGACTAGTCCATTTCTTACACACAAACCTGGCTCAATTTAAGATAATGACAACGCTGACATTCCTGATTTTTACAAATGTACTAAGTATAGCAAAAATCATCCTTGTCACATAGTATTAGTTTTATACGGGCACCAAGTCACCCAGATTAAGAATGATTCATTTTCCGGCCTTTCTTGAATCTAGCTGTGTCTGTGTGACAAAATTACGGCCAATATGATGATCCAGAGGCTAAGTTTTAGGTTTTGCTTTAAAGCATTGCCCTTCTCCTCCTCCCCGGCTCTGCCTGGTTGCTCATGGACCATGAACATGGCCTTGGGAAACGTAGGTCATCCTAATAGGGGCATAACCCCAGAGACAGCAGGGACGGGAGGTCACAGGGACCTGGATGCCTGGACCACCTTGTGGTGCAGAGCCTCGCCAGCAGCCCTGGAGCTGCCTGCCTCACAGTCATGGGACACCACGAGCTTCCTTCTTGGGAGACCAGTGGTATGTGGGTTTCTGCCGCACACACTGAATTCATACATTTTGGGAGAACAGAATTTCCCAGGATATGAGTCCGGGTTGGTTGTCCTGGAGATGCGCAGAGATATATTTACAGTGTCAGCACTGTGGGCTCGTGGGACATTATTCTGAGCTAAAGTAAGTGGAGGAGTTCCTGCAGTGGTGCAATGGGTTAAGAATCTGCAGCAGCTTGGGTCGCTGCCCAGGTATGGGTTCCATCCCCAGCCCAGCAGTGGGTTAAAGGATCTGGCATTGCCATAACTATGGCATAGGTGGGCTGCTGCGGCTCTGATTCAGTCCCTGGCCTGGGAACTTCCATACGCGGCGTGCGGCCATAAAAATAAAAAAAGAGGAGCAGGGTCCCCAGCCCAGCACAGGGAGACGGGAGACTGTTAGCTTCCTCATCTTTCCAGCCATGGGGCTCATCAGGTCCTAGGTTTGGAAATCTTTGTTTCTTCACTTTCTTTTTTCATTACAGATCAGATTCCTTGTTCATTTTATGATTTGTTTGGGGGGTGCAGAAAACTGTGCACAGAGACTGACATTGTCTTTGCCAATAGTTTATTTAACACAGGTTCACTGTGGGAATTATAATTTCATCAGCCAATAGCATACAGGGTAGGGTCTCTTTATAAGCTAATAGAGAAATAACATACTTAAGTCAACTATATCCAATTTAAAAAAGAAAGAACATACTCCAGACAAATGATAGATTCAGTACAAAGTAAATGTTCTTTGAGGTGCATCTTTGATTGGGGGTTGGTTTCTCAGGAGAGAGGCCTTTGCTAGAGCATGTTACGAGGAATGTTGGATCCCGTGTGGGTGGGCAGGCTAGGCTGCTCTGAGGGTATCACTCTGGGGACCATGGCATGGCTCCTATCACTGCCTACCAAGAGGGCCTGGGTAAAGCAGGAACAAATCCCTCCACTTCCTGAGACTGCTGCAGCATTAAACACCACTGCCAACCAAAGTGTTGCCTTGGCCAGGGCAGAAGCAAGTATCTCAAGATTTCTGAGAGCTAGATCGGCAAAGGGTAACTTTGCCCTGACCAACACTCTCAGATATTCTTCTCTATTCTCCTTTCTGTTTTTTGTTTTGTTTTGCTTTGCTTTTTAGGGCTTGTGACCGTGGCATGTGGAAGTTCCCAGGCTAGGTGTTGAATTGGAGCTACAGCTGCTGGTCTACACCACAGCCACAGCAACCCAGGATCACAGGATCTGAGCTGCATCTGTGACCTGGACCACAGCTCATGGCAATGCTGGATCCTTAACCCACTGAGAGATGCCAGGGATCGAACCTGCAATCTCATGGTTACTAGTCGAATTTGTTTCCTCTGCGCCACAACGGGAACTTCCTTGTTTTTTGTTTTGTTTTTTAATGCTCCAAATGTCCCTTTGTCATGGTTGCTTCTCCACATGTTGTTACTGATAAAGTCCCCAGCGGGGTCTGTCAGCAGCTGGGCGGCTGAGCGCTTATCATTTGACAGCAGATGACATGACAACTTCCCCACACATCTTACTTCATTTTTATATCAAAACAACTTTACTTTGGGAGTTCCCATTGTGGCTCAGTGGTAATGAACCTGACTAGTATCAATAAGGATTCAATCCCAGGCTCCAATCAGCGGGTTAAGGATCTGGCGCTGTCGTGAGCTGTAGTACAGATGTGGCTTGAATCCCACGTTACTGTGACGTAGGCCGGCTTGAATCCCACGTTACTGTGGCGTAGGCCGGCAGCTGTAGCTCTGATTCGATCCCTAGCCTGGGAACTTCAAATGCTGTGGGTGTGGCCCCCCCCCAAAAAAAAACTTTAAAGAACAACTTTTGTTTTGTCTTTGTTGTAAACAAGCGGATTAAAATAACTCCACCTAAGTTTTAAACAGGTGGATTTGAAATCACTTCCAACCAATATACAACAGTCCTAGCCAGCATCAGAATCTCTGCTGGTGGTCTCTCCTCCTCCTCCTGTCTGATGGCAGGGGCTGTGGAGGCTGAGCCTTAAATGGGGAACCCCTCAGGTGGGAAAGGGCCGCAGTGTCATTGGTCATTGGGTTTCACTCAGTCTCTGCTTCTGCAGCCTGGCTTGGACAGTGGAATTGAGACAATTGATCTCAGTTCCCTCACATCCTGTCCTCTGGTGACTCAAGATATGTATTTCATCACTCACTTTACTGGTGGTGGTGGTGTTGTTGTTTTGCATTTTAGGGCCACACCTGAGGCGTGTGACCCAGGCAGGCTAGGGGTCGAATTGTAGCTACAGCTGCTGGCCTACCCCACGGCCACAGCAACTCGGGATCCAAGCCGCCTCTTCGACCTACACCACAGCTCACAGCAACGTAGGATCCTTAACCCAGTGAAAAAGGCCAGGGATTGAACCCAAACCCTCATAGATACTAGTGGGATTTGTTTCCACTGTGCCACAATGGGAACTCCTTAAGTGTGTTCTATTTGCTACCAGTGAGTCACTAGCTCCAGCTTATCCTCTAAGGGTAAGGATTATACAAGGGCTTGGATGCCAGGAGATAAAGATCGTTCTGAGTATCTTAGAGTCTGTTTACTACAGGGTGACCGTGGGAACCACCTGAACACATGGCTGCCCACAGTGCTCTAACTAGGGACGCAGAGACTAGAAGAAAGAAAGGGCAAGGTTGGAGTTCCTGTTGTGGTGCAGTGTTAATGAATCTGACTAGGAACCCTGAGGTTGTGGGTTCGATCCCTGGCTTTGCTCAATGGGTTAAGGATCCGGCGTTGCTGTGAGCTGTGGTGTAGGTTGCAGATGCGGATCGGATCCCATGTTGTTGTGGCTCTGGCATAGGCTGGCGGCTATAGCTCCGATTAGACCCCTAGCCTGGGACCCTCCATATGCCACAGGAAGCAGCCCTAGAAAAGACAAAAAGAAAAAAAAAAAAGAAGAAGAAGAAAGGGCAAGGTTAAAGGGATGGCACTCACCTCACAGGAATATGATTTAAAAATATATATATATATTTTTTTTGGCCTCATCTGTAACATGAGGAAGTTCCCAGGCCAGGGATTGAGCCTGAGCCCCAGCAGTGACCAGAGCCACCACAGTGGACAACTCCAGATCCTTAACCACTGGGCCACTGTTTGAACTCTGTGATCAAAAAAAAGTTTTTTTATCAAAAAAAATTTTATTTTTGTCTTTTTAGGGTCACACCTGTGGCATAAGGAAGTTCCCAGGCTAGAGGTTGAATTGGAGCTGTAGCTGGTGGTCTACGCCACAGCCACAGCAATGAGGGATCCGAGCCACAACTGCGACCTACACCACAGTTCACGGCAATGCTGGATCCTTAACCCACTGAGGAAGGCCAGGGATCGAACCTGTGTCCTCTTGGATACTAGTCAGATTCATTTTCATGAGGCCACAACAGGAACTCCTGTGATTAAAATTTTGATCCCAGAAAGTGGCCCAGACTTTCCAGTAATTTTGTGATTCAAAGAGTCAATTTTGTTAGCTAAAAACATAAAGGTAAAGAAATGAAAAGAAAGCCAGCTTTGCTAGTAGTTATGTTCTTTCTCATTTTTCTCATGGACCAAAGAATTCCAAAGGTCTTTTTGTTTAATAGTTACATGGTTTAACAATCAGCAAGACCTTAAATAGCTTAGGAAGTATTATAAGGCGCCAGGGGGATGAGGGAATCACATGATCCAGACCTGGCCAATCAGGGTGTACCAAGGAGTACAACACCTGTCTAACAATAGGAATTGGTCCAAGGGTAAGATTCTCTGGTATTTTATGTGTGGACTCTGTGAGAAAGATGTTTTATCTTTCTGCTTAAGTTGTTAATGTGGGATAACATGAAGGCAGTTAGAGCTGATCTTGGCTACCTTCCCTAGGAACAAAGAGAGATGTGATGACAAGTTTTGAGTCCTCGGATCAAATTCTCTCTCAAGTCAGCCTCACCCTACCCTCAGGTAAATCAACATGTTCATGAGTTCCCTGGTGGTTCAGTGGGTTAAGGATCTAGCATTGCCATGGCAATGGCTCTGGTCACTGCTATGGCTCGAGTTAGATCCTTGGCTGGGAATTTCCACATGCTGCAAGTTTTGCTAAAACTGTTAACTTGTGACTGAAAGAGTCCTGCCACAATAACATTGTTAGGTTTTTTTTTTTTTTTTGTCTTTTGTATTTTTAGGGCCGCACCTGAGGCATATGGAGGTTCCTAGGCTAGGGGTCCAATAGGAGCTGTAGCCACCAGCCTACACCACAGCCACAGCACCGTCGGATCCTTAACCCAACGAGCAAGGCCAGGGATCGAACCCACAACCTCAGGGTTCCTAGTCAGATTCATTAACCACTGAGCCATGATGGGAACTCCCTAACATTGTTAGTTTTTAAGGAAGGCTCAGCAGAATTTATATGTTCTCTCCATCACTCTGCTGCAATGACTAGAAATGTAGCCTGGGATACTTACATTACTACTTGAGCCCTTGGATAGTAGTTATGAGTGAGGCTCTGTGGGAAGGAAGGACAAAATCCTACCTGGAATACAAGTCAGTCAAGATCAATCCCCGATATATTCCTTCTCAAGCAATGGTCCCACAATGGAGTTTATTTGTTGGAAGATCAGATGTTCAGCAGTGGCAGGAACTACACCAGCCTTGGCAAAGGGGAGTCCATGCTGTTAAACCCATGCCCCTTGCACCAGGGAGACTCCTTTCATAGCTTGTTGTTCAAGCACCGGAGTGGCTAAGGACCAAGGCTGGCTCATGTCTACTGCCCGAATCATACTGTTCATTTGGTTGTTTAGTATCTCTTGCATAGAGGATAATTCGTGGTGGGCATTAACCTGTGCTACAGGCGTTCTCGTCGTGGCTCAGAGGTTAATGAATCTGACTGGCATCCATGAGGACGCAGGTTCGATTCCTGGCCTTGCTTAGTGGGTTAAGGATCCGGCGTTGCCACGAGCTGTGGTGTGAGTAGCAGACATTGCTTGGATCCCACGTTGCTGTGGCTCTGGCGTAGGCCAGCAACTACAGCTCTGATGCGACCCCTAGCCTGGGAACCTCCATGTGCCACGGGTGGGGCCCTAAAAAGCAAAAAAAAAAAAAAAAAAAAAAAAAAAAAAAAACCACCAAAAAACCCAAAACCCAAAAAAACCAACAAAAAATCCAAAAGCCACAAAACACGTGATACAATTTATCCTAATACGATACGCCTCTTCCCAGATGTCCTTGTCCTGATCTTCCAGTCTTGCTCCTCCCAGGTCCCTCCCAGCTCAGCCACTGCCACTGCCTGAGTTTGTGCATATTCTTACCTCAGGCCACTTTTGTCTCTACACAAAATGGGTGGGTAGGAGCACCACATGAAGTTCTGCCCATTGGAAGGAGGGTCCCTTGGCGCTGTCTTTGGTCTTCCCTGAGTGGGCTATGGTACAGCAGGACAGCAGGCCACTTTGGGGTCACACCAACATACTGAGCTGCCACATTTGTTTAACCAAGCTCAGGTTTTCCCTCTTACGTCAGCTGGTCATAGGAACTTCCCATTAGGTCATAGGTGAGAATTGAGGAAAAGACAACGTCTGAGTCATTTGTTTATGCAAATATATTGAGTTCAAGAATAGTTTTTAAGTATTCGATAGCCTTATACCATGTACCGGAAACTAAAAATCTGCTCTATGAAACATATCACCTTCAGCACCTCTGCTGCAATTAGTTAAACTTGAGTTAAATTTCTAGCACTCCACAATCATCTACCATGGATCCATCCAGTTTTTGCAAGAACCAGATTGGCAAATTAACTCTTAGTGTGTTGGGATTGCCCTCCACTACTGCATCCTTCATTTTATTATCATTATTTGTCTTTTTAGGGCTGCACCCCTGGCATATGGAGGTTCCCAGGCTAGGGGTCAAATCTGAGCTGTAGCCACTGGCCTTTACCACAGCCACAGCAATGCCAGATCCGAGCCACATCTGCGACCTACACCACAATTCACAGCAATGGCAGATCCTTAACCCCCTGAGTGAGGCCAGGGATTGAACCTGCATCCTCATGGATGCTAGTCAGATTCATTTCCGCTGAGCCACTATGGGAACTCCTGCATGCTTTACGTATTTGAGAGTGGTATCAATCTCTTTCACTACCCTCAAGGTACACCACTATTGTAATTTTCTGTCTCTGACTGAGATTCAAAGGCTATTTCATGGGCTTCCACTTGGCCTCTCTTACTATCACGCTTTTACTCTACAGATCAAAGAAGCTCTGTGAGGGTTCTGGCATTTTTTTTTAAATGATTTTTAATTTTTCCATCATAGTTTGTTTACAGTGTTCTGTCAATATTCTACTGTACAGCAAGGTGACCCAGTCACACATACATGTATACATTCTTTTTCTCACATTACCATGCTCCATCATAAGTGACTAGTTCCCAGTGCTATACACAGGATCCCATTGCTTATCCATTCCCAAGGCAGCAGTTCGCATCCATCAGCCCCAAATTCCCAGTCCATCCACCTCTTTCCCCCTCCCCTGGGTTCGGGTCATTGTTAAACATGTCCATTCTAATTACATATTTGGGAACCAGGGAAATGACCACCAAATGGATGTGTGGACACAGAGAACCTACTAAGATACGGGTGGACCTGAGACAGGACACACATTTCCTGGTCCCCATACGCCTCTCCTCTAATGGGAATCCATGATGGTGCTTTGGTTCCCCAAGAATTAGTGTCAAATTAATTCGTGTCTAAGGGACCTAGCAAAGATCTGGGTATTTCCTTTCTTCAGTATATGAATAAATGACCATTGATTCCTTTAGCGAAGGACCTCTGGGACTACGAAACTATACGCTTGCCGTGATGTTGCTGGGTCCCGCAACAGAGGACCTGGCATCTCCTTTAATCTGTGGGTCTGAGATCTGGCTCAGGTCCAGAAACCAGTAAAGAATCAAAACTTCCTTTTGGGGACATTAATCTCAGCCTTCAGCTTATTCATTCTTCATCTATTGGTAAAAATATTAAGCAGCACTCTGGTAGGTCCCTGGGAGTACAATGGTCTATTACCTGTTTCCATCAGAATTTTCAGGCTTAGGAGTTCCTGTCGTGGCTCAGTGGTTAACGAATCTGACTAGGAACCATGAGGTTGCGGGTTCGATCCCTGGCCTCGCTCAGTGGGTTAAGGATCCGGCGTTGCCGTGAGCTGTGCTGTAGGTCGCAGACGTGTCTTGGATCTGGAGTAGCTGTGGCTGTGGAGTAGGCTGGCAGCTGTAATTCTGATTGGATCCCTAGCCTGGGAATCTCCATATGCTGCGGGGTGCAGCCCTAAAAAGCAAAAAAATATGTACAATATAAAATTATTTTTTTAAAGTGTGCCAAGCATGAAGCCCACTTTCTTAACCACTCAAAGTCCAGTCTTTTGCTCATCTCTATCCTAAAGTATACACTTTTTGGGGAAAATAATAGAATTAAAGGATGCATTAAATTTTAACAAGTTGTTAGGCTTTAAAATTTTATTTTATTTTTTTTGCTTTTAGGGCCATACCCACGGCATAGGGAAGTTCCCAGGCTAGGGATCGAATCGGAGCTGTAGCTACCAGACTACACCACAGCCACAGCAACGTGGGATCTGAACTGTGTCTGCGACCTACACCATGGCTCATGGCAAAGCTGGATCCCCGACCCACTGAGTGAGGCCAGGAATCGAACCCCTACCTTCATGGGTACTAGTTGGATTTATTTCCGCTGTGCCACATTGGGAACTCCATAAAAATTTATTTTTATTTTTAAATTTTGTTTTATTTTTAATGGTCTCACTTATAGCATATGGAAGTTTCTGGCCCAGAGACTGAATCCGAGCCCATAGCTGAGACCTATGCCGCAGCTGTGGCAATGCAAGGACCCAAGCCCCTGCAGTCAGATCCTTAACCCTCTATGCCACAGGGGGAACTCCAGTAATGTTTTTGTTTCTATGTTTTTTTGTTTGTTTGTTTAAACTCTGAAGACCTCTACTTGAAGTTCCTATTTCATTATGCCTCTGCCTAGTCAAGAAATGTCACTCTGGTCAGTTCCTCAGTAACCTCCCGTTTGGATAGACTAAATACTTTACACATTCATTTGCCCATTTAAATAGTTTGAAATAACATTAGATACATAAACTTTGGCCTACAGTTGCTGTAGAGGAAAAAAAAAATCTTAATAGTAGAACCATAAGCAAACAGGTTGGAGATCCCTGGAGAAAGAACCACAAATGGCTTTCCTGCCATAAAAGAACCCATTTTGTCCTAAGCCATTTTTTTTTTAGCTTTGAAATAAAGCTAAACAGTACAAAATTTATAAAGGGTACATTTGCAAATCATCTCAACAATTTACGTGCTTACATTTTGAGGCAGAGATAACTAAGTTCCTAAAAAAATTTATCCTAAGAAGATAATCACACATGTTCTCAAAAGACGTATTCAAGGATGTTTCTTGAATTGTGGTTTATAAAAGAAAAATAGTGGGAGTTCCCATTGTGGCTCAGTGGTGAATGAACCTGACTAGTATCCAGGAGGACGCGGGTTCGATCCCTGGCTCCTCTCAGTAGGCTAAGGATCCAGTGTCGCCGTGAGCTGAGGTGTAGGTCGAAGACGAAGCTCGGATCTGGCGTTGCTGGGGCTGTGGTGTAGGCCAGCAGCTGTAGCTCTGATTCGCCCCTAGCCTGGAAACCTCCATATGCCATGGGTGTGGCCCTAAAAAGACAAAAAAAGAAGACGGTTTTTGAATTTTACATGACATTTGTATCTATTTTCAGTGAAAGGATTTATCTACTATACTATGCCCATCTTCTCTAGAAATGAAAAATTTATGGCAAAATAGTTCAGCAAAAAGATCTTTGGGGAGTTCCCAGTTTGGGTTCTACATATAAGCAGCTTGGAAATCACCTCTCTGTTCTTAAACTGTGTAAAAACCTGAACAGACTGAAAAATCAAAAATAGTTCTAAGATTTATAAAAGAGAAGAAGGAAACAGGGCGAAACATTGCCCTTAAGATTTAAAAAATTTTTTCAAAAAGTTTCCCAAAGCAAAATTTGAGTTCGCTACACCCGGTACTATTTACATAGCATTTACATTGTATTTACAACCACCTACATTGCAATTACACTGTATTAGAAGAATCTAGAGATGGAGTTCCCATCATGGCTCAGTGGTTACAAACCGACTAGCATTCATGAGGAGGCAGGTTCGATCCCTGGCCTCGATCAGTGGGTTAAGGATCCAGCGTTGCCACAAACTGCAGTGCAGGTTGCAGACGCAGTTTGCATCTAGAGTCACTGTAGCTGTGGTGAAGACTGGCAGCCACAGTTCCCATTCAACCCCTACCCGGGAACTTCCATATGCCGCAGGTGTGGCCCTAAAAGACCAAAAAAAAAAAAAAAGTTAACCTAGACATGATTAAAAGTACACAGGAGGATGTATGTTGGTTATATGCAAATACTATGCCATTTTATAAAGAGGACTTGAGCATTTACAGATTTTGGTACCTTTCTGGGGAGTCCTGAAGTCAATTCTCTGTGGATGCTGAGGGACAATGTTGATCAATTGAATAGAAATGAAGAGCCTAGAAATAGCCAAACATAAATGTCATTAACTAATCTTTGACAAAACAAGCAAAGGCTCGGAGTTCCCGTCTCCGCTCAGCAGTTAGCGAACTCCATCCACTAGCATCCATGAGGACTCGGGTTTGATCCCTGGCCCCGCTCAGTGGGTTAAGGATCTGGTGTTGCTATAAGCTGTGGTGTAGGTCACAGATGCAGCTCGGATCTGGTGTTGCTGTGCCTCTGGCATAGGCTGGCAGCTACAGCTCTGATTGGACCCCTAGCCTGGGAATCTCCACATGCCGTGGGTGTGGCCCTAAAAAGACAAAAAGACCAACAAACAAAAACAAAATAAGCAAAGGCATACAATGGAGCAAAGATAACCTCTTCATCAAATGGTGCTAGAACCATTGGACATTCATGCTAACAAACATCAGTCTCGTTACTGACTTTACACCCTTCACAAAAATTAACTCAAATGGAGGATAGACCTAGATGTAAGTAAAACTGTGTTTGGGGTTCGTAGATGCAAACTATTATATTTAGAATGGATAAGCAATGAGGTCCTGCTGTACAGCACAGGGAACTATATCCAGTCGCTTGTGACAGAACATGACAGAAGATACATGAGGAAAAGAATGTATACACACACACACACACACATATATATATACGTATGACTGGGTCACTTTGCTGTACAGCAGAAATTGACAGAACATTGTAAATCGACTATAATAAAAAATTAAAAAAAGAAAACAAGGTAAAACTATAAAACACCCAAAAGATAGCATAGGAGAGAACTTTGATGACTTAGGGGATGGCGATGACTTAGATACAACAAAGGCACAATCCAGGAAAGAAATAAGTGATAAGCTGGACTTATTAAAATCTTCTGCGAGTGTGGGTGAGGATGTGGGGGAAAAGGAACCCTTGAGAACTGTTGGCAGGAGTGTAAATTGGTGCAGCTACCATGGAAAACATTATGGAAGTTCCTCAAAAAATTAAAATAGAACCACCGTATGATTTAGCAGTTCTACTTCTGGGTATTTATCTGGAGAAAATGACACTGACTCAAAAAGATATTTGCATCCTCATGTTCACTGCAGCATTATTTACAATGGCCAAGATATGGGAGCAAAGTGCCCGAGGAATGGGTAAAGAAGACGTCGTGTACACACACACACACACACACACACAGAGGAATATTATTCAGCTATAAAAGGAATGAAATCTTGCCATTTGTGACATGGATGGATCTTGAGGGCATTATGCTAAGTGATACACATCAGACAGAGAAAGGCAAATACCATATCATATGACCTCACCTATATGTGGAATATAACCAGAGCCCTCCCCTGCAAGAAAAGCTCCCAAGATCAACAATAGAGAGAATGGATTAGTGATTATCAAAGGTGCAGGGGTGGAGGGATGGGCAAAATGGATGGGGGGGGGGGAATCAAAAGGTACAAACTTCCAGCTATAAAATAAACAAGTTCCAGAGATGTAGTGTACAAATGGCAACTATAGTTAATACTGTATTGCATATTTGAAAGTTGCTAAGAGAATAAATCTGAGAAGTTCTTCTCACAAGGAAAGAGTTTTATAACTATGTATGATGATTAACGTTGACGCACTGTGGTGATCATTTTGCAATATACACAATATTGAATCATTATGCTGTGTACTTGAAAATACTGTGTTAATTTTACCTCGGTAATAATAACAATAACTTCTGCTCTGTGAAAGACAATGTCAGGAGAATTGGAAGTCAAGCCACATAGTAGGAGAATATGTTTGCAAAAAGCACATCTAGTAAGGCATTGTTATCCAAAATACACAAAGAACTCCTAAAGCTCAACAACAAGACAAACAACCATTAAAAATTGGGCAAAGACCTTAACAGTCACATCACCAAAGAAGACATACAGAGATGGCAAACGAGCACATGAACAGATGCTCAAAAAATAAGTCATCAGGGAAATGAAAATTAAAACAATGAGATACCTCTACACACTTATTAGAATGGCAAAAATTCAGAAAACTGACACCAAGTGACAATGAGGGCATGGACTGACCCTAATTCTTATTCATTCTTGGCTTGAATGCAGAATGGTACCGCTATTTTGGAAGAGTTTGGTGGTTTGTCACAAAACTTACCAAACTTACCATACACCCTCTTTGGTATTTCCCCAAAGGAGGTGAAAACCCAGAGTTCCTGCTGTGGCTCAGCTGGTTAAGAACCCAACACAGTGTCCGTGTTCAGTCCCTGGCCTTGCTCAATGGATTAAGAATCTGGCACTGCAGCAAGCTGCAATAGGTAGGTCGCAGGAGCAGCTCAGATCTGGTGTGGCTGTGGCTGTGATATAGGCTGGTGGCTGCAACTCTGATGCTCTGATTTGACCCCTAGCCTGCGAACTTCCACATGCTACAGGTGAAGCTCTAAAAAAGCAAAATAAATAAATAAATAAATAAATAAATAAATAAAAAATAAAAGTCCAAATCTGGAAGCAGTCAAGATGTCCTTCAGTAGGTGGGTGAATAAACTGTGGTATATTACACAATGGAATACTTTCAGCACTAAAAAAGAAATGAGCTATCAAGCCTTGAAAAAACATGAGGAACCTTAAATGCATATTATTAAGTAAAAGAAGCTATCTGAAAAGATGATATCCTGTACGATTTCAACTATATGACATGCTGGAAAAGGCAAAACCATGGAGACAGTAGAGAGTTCAGTTTTTGCCAGAGGTTAGGGAGAGGGGAGAAATGAATAGAAGGAGCAGAGAGGATTTTAAGGGCAGTAAAAATGCTCCAAGTATTATAATGATGGATATACATGTATCACACATTTGTTCAAACCCACAGAATGTGCACCATCAAGAGTGAACTCTATATAGGAGAAGTTATCACAACCTTGTAAATCAATTATACTTCAATAAAACTTAAAGGAGTAAACCTGGAGGTAAACAAGGTAAACCACTGAATTTGAGTGAGCGTGATGCAGGTTCATCAATTCTAACAAATGGACCGCCCTGTGGGGGATGTTGATGACGGGAGGTTATGCATTGGAGGAGGGGACAGGGAGCATATGGGGAATCTCTGTACTTTCAATTTTGTTGTGAAGCTAACACTGATCTAAAAAAAATAGTCTTTTTTCTTTTTTTTTGCTTTTAAGGACCGCACCGCGGCATATGGAGGTTCCCAGGCTAGGGGTCTAATTGGAGCTGTAGCCACCGGCCTACACCACAGCCACAGCCACGTCAGATCTGAGCTGCGTCTGGGACCTACACCACAGCTCATGGCAATGCAGGATCCTTAACCCACTGAGTGAGGCCAGAGATCGAACCTGCAACCTCATGGTTTCTTGTCGGATTTGTTTCTACTGCGCCATGACAGGAACTCCTTAAAAAATAGTCTTAAAAAAAATCAGTCCCAGAATAGAGGATCAAAATGTGAGTTTCAACACATGATTTGGACATGATCTGTCAGGTGTTTTACAAGTTTAAAGGATTTTAATGTCACTTAGTTTTGAAAGTATTCTTTGATGTACACATAAGAAAATTCAAAAAGATCCTGAGGGATATATTGATATAGACATAGATAGAGATAGACACACACACACACACATATAACGTCACATTTCCCATCCCCCAGGTACCCAGGTCATCTGCCCAGAAACCACAGTTAACAATTTCTCATTTCTCTTTCCAGAAAAATACTGGTCTTTTTTGTAAAATAAAAACCCATGCTTATATAAGGTCACTAGTGTGTGTTAATTATGTCAGTAAAAGAGCACAGGCCACAGACCAGGAGAAAACTCTTGCAAATCACCTCTCTGACAAAAGAGTTAATATATAAAGAACACTTAAAACATAACAATAAGAAAGCAGATAACCCAATTAAAAATGGGCAAAATCTGAACAGACATTTCACCAAAGACAATATACAGATGGTATACATGATAAAGTATACTGGAAAAGACGCCCAATATCATGTCATTAGGAAAATGCAAATTACAAAAATAGTATGCTATTACACGTCTATTGGAATAGTTAAAATACAAACTGGTACAACATTTGCAGCAACATGGATGGACCTAGAAATCATCATCATAAGTGAAGTTAGTCAGACAGTGAGTCACCAACATCATACGCTACCACTTACATGTGGAATCTAAAAAAAGGAGGTGGGAACTTCTTTGCAGAACAGATCCTGACTCACAGATTTTGAAAAACTTATGGTTTCTAAATGAGACAGGTTGGGGGTGGGGGATGGGCTGGGGGTTTGGGATGGAAATGCTATAAAATTGGGTTGTAATGATCAATGCATGACTATAAATATAATAAAATTCACTGAGTAATTAAAAAGTAGGTAAGTAAAAATATATAAAGTAGGTAAGTAAATATAGAAATTAAAAAACAAACAAACTTGTGATACCAAGTATCATGAGGATGTGGTCCACTAGGGCCGTTGTAACAAAACAGCACCAACTGGGTAGTTTATGAGCAAGAGAAAATTACTGCTCGGCATTTTGCAGGCTGGGCTGTCCATGATCACCACACCAGCAAGGCTGGGTGAGGACCCTCTTCCTGGCTCACAGCTGCCACCTTGTGGCTGTGACCTCACAGAGCGGAAAGCACTAGGGACCTCCCTGAAGCCTCTTGTATGAGGCACTGTAATGTCGTGATTTGTAATAAATATATATTTGGTTCTCCTCTCCTTTCCTGGCACAGAGCTACAAAAACTTTTCAATTTCATAAGTATGAGAGCGATGAAGGTATCTTTTGTTTATTTATTTATTTATTTATTTTTGTCTTTTGTCTTTTTAGGGCCACACCCGCGGCATATGGAGGTTCCCAAGCTAGGGGTCCATTCGGAGCTGCAGCTGCCGGCCTAAACCACCACCACAGCAACGTGGGATCCGAACCGAATCTGTGACCCACACCACAGCTCACGGCAACACTGGATCCTCAACCCACTGAGTGAGGCCAGGGATCAAACCCACAACCTCATGGTTCCTAGTCGGGTTCGCTAACCACTGAGCCACTCTGGGAACTCCGAAGATATCTTTTGTTACGTTAATGAGGTAACTTTTGGAAAGCTCTTCAGCTAACCTAAGGATGAGGGTTGTGGGGCACCAGAGGAAGCTACCAAGTGATTAGAGGACTGGAATTTTCAGCCCCACCCCCATGACCTCTGTGGAGGTAAGTGGGGGCTGGAGACTGAATCAACTGCTAATGAATTAATCGATTATGCCTATTTAATGAAGCTTCCATAAAAACCCAAAAGGATGGGGTTTGGAGTCTTCAGGTTGGTGAACACGTGGAGGTGCTGGGAGAGTGGTGCCCCCGCAGAAGGCATGGAAGCTTGGTGGCCCCTGCCACATACATCACCCCACGCATCTCTCCCATCCGGGTACTCGTCTGTACTCTTCATCATATCCTTTTATAATAAACTGGTAAACAGTAAGGAAACTATTTTCCTGAGTTCTGTGAGCTTCTCTAGTAAATTAATCAGGAGGGGTTCTGGGAACCATTGAACCAGTCAGATGTGTAGGATTTGCAATTGAGAGGAATAGTCTTGGGAGACTGAACCCTTAACCTGTGTGATCTTCTCTTTTTTCTTTTTTCTTTTTTTGCCTTTTTAGTGCTGCACCTGCAGCATATGGAGATTCCCAGGTTAAGGGTCGAATCAGAGTTGCAGCTGCCGGCTTATGCCACAACCACAGCAAAGCAGAATCCGAGCCTTGTCTTCGACCTACACCACAGCTCACGACAATGCCATATCCTTAACCTATTGAGCAAGGCCAGGGATCAAACCCTCATCCTCATGGATACTAGTCGGGTTAGTTAACAGCTGAGCCATGATGGGAACTCCAACCTGTGTGATCTGATGTGATCTCTAGCTAAATGGTGTCAGAACAGTTGAACTGTAGGCCTCCTAGCTGTGTCAGAGAAGTGCTTGGTGGTGTGGAAAATACCCACCTTGAGACCTGGGAGCAGGAACGTAGGTACTCATCCCACTCATTAGGGCTCCACTCTCTCTTACGACGTAAGCACCTCCCACAGCCCCCCCCCAACTAGTACCATCACACTGGGCACTAGGATTTCAACATATGAACTTTGAGGGCACGCAAACATTCAGACCAGGG
The DNA here is from genome assembly GCF_054392235.1 of Sus scrofa. Classification (NCBI taxonomy): domain Eukaryota; kingdom Metazoa; phylum Chordata; class Mammalia; order Artiodactyla; family Suidae; genus Sus; species Sus scrofa. Next base: position 27,193,230 of record NC_139389.1, on the reverse strand, counting down.
CAGGAACATTGACTCCTTGCTGGAAGGAAGGCACAGCCACTACGGAAGATTCTGCCTCTGCCTCTCAAGTATTGAACAGTATATGGACATTTGAAAACCACTATGGTCCGCCTTCTGGACACTCATTATTTGCAGGCCTTCCACACGCAGGATAAACTCCCTCGCATCCAAGGTCCCCAACATCTCATTACAGAATCAGTACAAAACCCAGAAGATCATCATCCAAATCCAGCCCCAGTGTGGATGAGGCTCCTGGAGTGTATTTATGTTAAGTGAAGCCCTTCAATCACAGTTTCTCATGGGCTGAAGGCCTGTGAAGTAAGGAGATGAGTTATCTGCCTCCACAGACCTAATACACAACGGTGGGACCTTGTACAACCTTCAGACACATGTAAAAGGGGAGAAAGGGGAGGCATAGAGTCACTAGTCTGGGAGTTCCTGTCGTGGCGCTGCGGAAACGAATCTGACTAGGAACCATGAGGTTGTGGGTTTGATCCCTGGCCTTGCTCAGTGGGCTAAGGATCCAGTGTTGCTGAGAGTTGTGGTGTAGGTCACAGACACGGCTCAGATCTGGTGTTGCTATGGCTGTGGCATAGACTGGCACCTGTAGCTCTGATTCACCCCCTAGCCTGGGAACCTCCGTATGCCGTGAGTGCGGCCCCCCGAAAAAAAAGCAATAAAAAGAAGCAAAAAAAAAAAAAAAAAAGAGTCACTAGTCCAGAGCAATGTTCAAACGCAGCCAGGCAAATTAATATTTGTCATTCTTTTTCCATCTCTCACCCCATTCTTCACTCCCGGCACCTGTACCCTCTTCCTGCCTTAGGGGGATCCCCACTTCAAGTGTCTTACTAGGAGGCAGAGACCATCTCCCTCCACATGACAGCAAAACTTGTTTCCTCAACATTCTTGCAGGTGGACACGGCATAAGTCCACCAGTCAGGTGACCGCATACTGACTCTGACTCAGGGTGTGGTGACATAAAGAAGCCAGGACAGTGCTGCATGCATTTGGCAAAGGTGGCATGAGAGGCAGTAGTGACATCCAGCTGCCAAGAGAAGCAACTACAGCAGTCCCAGCCCAGTGAGGTGTCAGTGGTGTGAGCAGTGACATCTACGCTCAGCTGCAGGGGCGGGGGTTCCTGTGTGGTACCCTCGGGTGGATTGTGGATTTTGTTCTCGGCTATGTAGCCTCAAGCTTGTTCTGTGGCTTTCCCTGAAAGGAACAGAGTCCCAGTCCACACGCACACACAGACAGACACAGGCAGACACAGACAGACAGACACACTTTTCATTTATGTTACAACTAGAAAAATTTGGATTCCATTGTTTGTACCAAGGAATGAGTGAGAAATCCACCTAGGGAGTAGTTTCAGAGAGCAAGGATGCATTGATTTTCATTACGCTGGGCTGATAAGCACGTCCCCAAGTCTTCCGCCTGGCTACACACCCCAGGTAGAGAAACAACAGCTATGCCCCAGCAGATGTCTTGCCCTTTTCTTCCCAGGAACACACAATCCGCAATCTTGCGGATTGAAGACCCCTCCCCACCCTGGGCGCTCTCTGATCACTGACCTCATTGGTTCCCAATCTGGCTGAGCCCCGCCCAGGACTGCTTGTAGGGACTGCTGCAAGATACTCAGGTCTCTCCCCAGACCCAGAATGTTGGGCACGGAGCCCAAGAATTCCTTATTCCACAAGCCTGACAGGTGAGCCTGATGCACAGCCACGTGGGAATCCTGGTCTCCAGTCTTGCTACTCAAAGTGTGATCTGGATTGGGACTTCCCAGTTGTGGCTCAGTAGTAACAAACCCAACTAGTATACACGAGGATGTGGGTTCAATCTTTGGCCTGGCTCAGTGGGTTAAGGATCTGGCATTGCTGTGAGACTTAGATCCCATGTTGCTGTGGTTGTGGTGCAGGCCGGCAGCTGTAGCTCTGATTCGACCCCTAGCCTGGGAACTTCCATACGCTGCGGTTGCTCCCCCCCCCAAAAAAAAAGTGTGATCTGCACACACACATACATAACGTCACATTTCCCATACCCCAGGCACCCAGGTCATCTGCCCAGAAACCACAATTAACAATTTCTTGGAGTTCCCATCGAGGCGCAGTGGTTAACGAATCCAACTAGGAACCATGAGGTTGCGGGTTCGGTCCCTGCCCTTGCTCAGTGGGTTAACGATCCGGCGTTGCCGTGAACCGTGGTGTAGGTTGTAGACACGGCTCGGATCCCAACCCCTAGCCTGGGAACTTCCATATGCTGAGGTTGCTCCCCCCCCCCCCCGCCCAAAAAAAAAGTGTGAACCGGAGACCAGCATCATCAGCACCAACCTTGTTACAACACAGAACTCCACGCTCTACTGCAGACCTCTGAATTTTAACAAAATGTCCTGATGATTCCTATGCAGTAAAGTTTAGGACTCCCAGGTCTCTGTGCTGTCTAGACACAGTGCCAGAAATGTGCCGGCTCAGGTGTGTGGTCTGATCAGGTCACTTAGCACTGGGACTTCCAGGGTTTAGTCCTTGTACCTTTTGAGAATTCGGATCTTTGAAAAGATGGAGACACAGTGACAGCCGCAGGGACCTTTCGTGGGGTCGGTACCTGAGGTGCTGGTGCCGTGGACTCAGCCCAGCCTGGGCTTCACTGATCTGTTGGTGACTGAGGAGAAGGTGGCCCGGGGGGGAAGAGGTCCCCAGGGCTGAGCATCAGGCCCTTCAGGGTCTCACCTTTAGGACTGGTGAAAGATGATATCACAGCCTTGGGCACTGTCACTTGCTGGGATAAAACGAAACAGGATCTGATCAAAGTCCATAGGAGATGAGACTAAAGGAGGAATTATGGGATGGATGAGATTCCTCCCCATAGGCTCCCATTTACACTATTCCAACGATTTCAGGCATAACCCTCCAATCGACCCAAACTTACTAGCAGTCTGAGCATAGCTGCTATCTTTTCTGTCTTTAGGCAGAAAACATCACATGACAGGCCAGGGAGGAGGCAGGGTCATGAGATCCTAGAGGAAGCCCCTAGTCCTGGACCGCAGGGAGGTTTCTAGAACTGTGACTGAAGACTCAGGGCAGGGTCAGGAAACATGAAGAAGAGATGCGCAGGGCCTGAACCAACCGCCCTCCTAGAATTGTGTCCTCAGCAGGGACCTTCCCCTCTAATCTCTGACTGCTAGAAATCAGGGCCAGATCACCAGAAGTATCCAGGTGAGTATTTTGTCTTTCATTTCCACACCTGCTTTACAGAAGGGTACGTGTTAGCACTCAGCCCCAGACTCAGCACATGTGTGTGGAGGGGTCGTCCCAGGAATAAGGCAGGTCAACTTCCACCTGGGCTTGAAACCCCCACTGAGACAAGGAGACTCAGATCCCCGCTCCCTTCCCTACCTGAGCGCTTCTTCCACCAGATCACAACTCCAGCCACCACCACTTCAGCAACGAGAACCAGGCCAACAATGATGCCTATGATGGGGACAGGGCAGGGGGGCTGAGGAGGGTCTGGGAACAAAGGGCGAGGTGAGGGCCCTCCTCAGGCTTGAGTCCCGACCTTGCGGAAGGTCTCCAGAAGGGCTTCTGCTGTGTCTGAGAAGAGGCTCCGCCCCCAGGGCCCTCCTTACCCCATCTCAGGGTGAGGGGCTCCTGCAGGCCCTCGTGCTGCACATGGCAGGTGTAGCTCTGCTCCTCTCCAGGAGGCACCACCAGGGCCGCCCACTTCTGGAAGGTCCCATCCCCTGAGGGCCTGGTCTCCATCAGCTCCATGTCCTGGCTCTGGTCCTGGTCCTCCCGCTGCCAGGTCAGGGAGATCTCCTTAGGGTGGAAGCCCAGAGCCCAGCACCTCAAGGTGACCCCGAGGTCAGAGCTGGGGTGGCGGGTCACATGTGTCTTTGGAGGCTCTGAGGAAGAAGAATCAGAAAATTCACTTCGGATTACTCACAAGGGGCCACTGAAGCAGCCTCATGTGACCACTGGAAGAATGGAGAGGGCAATGGTTTGGAAGGAGAAGCACAAACCACAGACACCAGCCTGGCCTGGGGATGGGGGTGTGGGTCTGGAAATATCTATTCCTTGGAAATTTCTAGAATGAGAGACTACGATAAAAGTCTTCAGGTCTCAGAGGAAGAAGACAGTCTCTGGTCCTATTCTGGGTGGAGGGTGACTGACTCAGAAAAGCTGGAGTCAGGCCTCCAAAGATGTTCTCAGGTGGAGAAAAAGACCTTTAGAGAGAAAGTCATGGTTCACAACATTGCTGTCAGAGTCACAGGGAACTGTTGATCAGTTACATCAGGGATGGTCTCCCTTTCCATCTCCGTGAGACTAAATTTTTAAATTGCCCTTTAGAGAAAGTCTGGCTTCTGAGCAAGTCACTCTCTAGTACAGGATATAAGAACCTCTTTCTCCTGTCCAGAAAGAACGGCGGTGTTTTTTTGTTTTTGTTTTTGTTTGTTTGTTTTTTGTCTTTTGAGGGCTGCATCCGCAGCATATGGAGGGAGGTTCCCAGGCTAGGGGTCGAATTGGAGATGTAGCTGCCGGGCTACACCACAGTCACTCAGGATCTGAGCCGCGTCTGCGACCTACACCAGAAAGGCTATATATTCTTAGACTGATTCCATTTTCCTCTCCTTTTAAGAAGCCAGCTCCCTCCCGAGGGGAGATTGTGGAGGCCCCGCGGCCCCTGATACCTCTGCGCTGCAGCGCGTCCTTCCCCATCTCCAGGTGTCTGCTGAGCCACTCCACGCACGTTCCCTGCAGGTAGTTCCTATCGCGCTCCGCCTCACCTGAAGCCTCCCACTTGCGCTTGGTGATCTGAGCCGCCGTGTCCGCCGCGGTCCAGGAGCGCAGGTCCTCGTTCAGGGCGATGAAATCCTCCCCGTCGTAGGCGAACTGTTCGTACCCGCAGAGGAGGCGGCCGTCTGGCTCTGCGTCGCAGCGGTAAGTCCACTGGAGAGTGTGAGATCCCAGCGGTGACCCGATAAGTGATCCGGGCCCGTAGCCCCGCTGGAAGTCAGCCCCGCCCCCCGCCCCGACCGACCAGAGGTTAAACCGAACTGAAAGTGAAACCGGGTGAAAGTCCTGCCGCCCCTTCCCAGATGAAGGGGCCCTGCGGGTCCAGAAATCTTGGGGCGACCCAAGCCGGTCCTGGGGATGGTGGTCGTGCCCTGGACCCGGGCCCGAGTCGCTCACCGGCCTCGCTCTGGTTGAAGTAGCGGCGCAGGGTGTTCAGGTTCACTGCGGGAGTTTGTGCGGTGTCCTTGACGCCCCGCGTGTTCAGATCCCAATACTCTGGCCCCTGCTGCTCCATCCACGACGCCCGCAGCTCCACCCTCGGATTCGGGGCGTAGCTGTCGAACCTCATGAGTTGCGTGTCGTCCACGTTGCCGACGGCAATGGAGCGGGTCTCCCTGCGGCCGGGCCGGGACACGGCGGTGTAGACATCCCTCAGGGAGTGGTAGCCTGGGGGTGGGGAGGGGGGGAGACACGACCCTCCTCCCGGCGCGGGGCCCCGGGTGCGAGGCGTGGGACCGGGGAGGAGGCGTGGGGCTGGTGAGAAGGGAAAGGGGCGGTGGGTCGGAGAGGGCACTGGAGTTCGGAAGGGGTGGGAGGCGGGGGAGGTACAGGGCCCGGCAGGACCGAGGCGGGGAATCTGGGGCGGAGGTGGCGGAGGCGCATCTTCTCCTGGGGTCCGGCTCCCCAGCCAGGCGGTGCCCTCGCTCCTCTCCGCAGAGGCCGTTCCTCCCCAACCCCGCACTCACCCGCCCGGGTCCGGGTCAGGGCCAGGCCCCCCCGAGAGCAGCAGGAGGAGGGCTCGAGGCCCCCTGACCCGTATCCTTGGGGTCCGGGAAGAAGCTGAGTGGAGGCGGGTGAGTGGAGATTTTGTAACCCGGGACCGCGGTGGCTCTGATTGGCTTCTCCAGAAACCCGACCCGCAATGGGAGTGAGAAGTGGGGACTTGGGGCCGCGTCAGGAAAATCCATGCGGGGAGGGTCCGATATTTTATAATCCGGGCAGGGTGATAATATTAATAACCTTTTACATGTTAACAGAAATCATATGCTTTTATGAGAAATAACTATTTTCCTAGATAAGCAGAATAGTGAGAAGAGTGTATTTTTTACATTTTTTGCAACTCTCGTCTCGCATTAGAAGACCGCTGGAGGAATTCCCTTCGTGGCGCAGTGGTTAACGAATCCGTCTAGGAAACATGAGGTTGCAGGTTCCATCCCTGGCCTTGCTCAGTGGGTTAAGGATCCGGCGTTGCCGTGAGCTGTGCTGTAGGTCGCAGACGAAGCTCAGATCTGGCGTGGCTATGGCTGTGGCATAGGCCAGCGGCTGCAGCTCCAATTGGACCCCTAGCCTGGGAACCTCCATGTGCCGTGGGAGCAGGCCTAGAAAAGGCAAAAAGACAAAAAAAAAAAAAACAAAAAAAACAAAACCAAAAACAAATAAATACCAAAACAACCCACTGTTATTTTGATTGAAGTATATGAAAAAATATGCAGCCTTACAAATGCATGAGAGTAGTATTTTAACTAACATTTTCAGATAATTTTTGCTAATCATCTTTGATACTAAATTAAAATTATGCAAGTGGTAGTTTCTCAGTTTTGTTTTTTTTTTTGACCAAGTGGAACCTCAAACTCTGAATACTTCCTGTCTTGGCACATTAAAATACATAGGCCTATCTTGATATTGAAATGGATCTTTAACTAATGCATGAGTTTTTAAAGTAATGTATGGTTTCACTAAGTTATAGATCTTCCAGTGTAGATTTCAGTAAATCAACATTTGAATCAAGGCAACAAGTACTGTTACTTGTTAACCGTCAGTTGATTTTTTTTTTTCCCCTGGGGCCTGTGGCATATGGAAGTTCCTGGGCAGGGGATCAAACTCTTGCCACAGCAGTAACCAGAGCCGCAGTAGTAACCAGAGCCACAGCAGTGACAGCACTGGATCCTTAACCCACTGAGCTACAGGGAACTCCCATGTCAGTTGATTTTTTTGAATGGAGAGGCTCATGTTCATTTTAGAAAATATCAGCCAAATGTCGTAACTTCTGTGTCAATTTCCTTCAAGTAAAAATGGTATTCTGTCAAAAAAAAAAAGTCTAGTTCGCCTCATAAAAATTATTTTCCTTGTGAGTGTACTTTGTTTCCTTTTTTAATTAAAAATTATTATAGTTGATTTACAGTATTCTGTCAATTTTGCTGTACAGCAAAGTGACCCAATTACACACAGACATACACCACACACACATATATATATACATTCTTTTTTTTTTTTTTTTTTTTTTGTCTTTTTGTTGTTGTTGTTGTTGTTGTTGCTATTTCTTGGGCCGCTCCCGCAGCATATGGAGGTTCCCAGGCTAGGGGTCCAATCGGAGATGTAGCCACCGGCCTACGCCAGAGCCACAGCAACGCGGGATCCGAGCCGCGTCTGCAACCTACACCACATCTCACGGCAACGCCGGATCGTCAACCCACTGAGCAAGGGCAGGGACCGAACCCGCAACCTCATGGTTCCTAGTCGGATTCGTTAACCACTGCGCCACGATGGGAACTCCCATTCTTTTTCTCATATTATCTTCCATCATGTTCCTTTACAAGTGACTGGATATAGTTCCCCGTGCTATACAGCAGGACCTCATTACTTATCCATCCAAATGCAATAGTTTGCATCTACTAACCACAAACTCCCAGCCCAGCCCCTCCTACTCCCCCGCCCTCCCTGTTGACAACCACAAGTCTGTTCTTGAGGAACATAGTTCTTTGGAATGTAGCAGAAATGCTTAACATGTACATTCCACACCATCACATAAGATTTTTTTTTGGTCTTTTTGCCTTTTCTAGGGCCGCTCCTTCGGCATATGGAGGTTCCTAGGCTATAGGTCTAATTGGAGCTGTAGCCGCAGGCCTATGCCACAGCCACAGCAATGTCAGATCCGAGCCACGTCTGCAACCTACACCACAGCTCATGGCAATGCCAGATCCTTAACCCACTGAGCAAGGCCAGGGATCGAACCTGCAACCCCATGGTTCCTAGTCAGATTCATTAACCACTGCACCATGACAGGAACTCCATATATACATATATATATATACAATATTTTAAAAAGTAGACTAAAGATAATAATTTAGTACTGATAATAATTTTTAATGCTTCAACCTGAATGTTTAAAGTGAAACTGATTTGACTTTTTTTTTTTTTTTTTAATGTGAAAGTAGGTGGTGGTGAAGAATAACTTCTACTGCAGCTCAGATCATAGGCTCAATTCTTGTTACGTTTTACCTCAGCGCAAATGTTGATATAATGAAAAGACAAATAATCTCTAAGTAATGTTATGAAAATAGCTTTGGCCTCCTGATTCAAGACTTGGTTGTGGAGCTCCCGCGGTGGCCCAATAAGACCGGTGGCATCTTGGGAGCACTGGAACTTGGGTTAATCCCTGGCGGTCACAGCGGGTTAAGGATCTAGTGTTGCCGCAGCTGAGGCATAGGTCTCTGCTATGGCTCAGATCTGATCCCTGGCCTGGGAGCTCCATGTGCCACAGGGTGGCCAAAAGTGGGGAAAAAAACCCCAAAATTTTTGAACGTGATCATTATGTGAAATGGTCTCCATGACTTCAAGGGTTCCACAAACCACACTTTGAGAACTGCTGTTCTGAGTAAACCAAAGAGAGTCTCCCAAACTGGCCCTACTTTTGCCTCCTCTTCATTTCCCAGAATCCCTCTCCCTGCTCTGGACTCCCTGCCTCCCCAGCCTTAGCTGAGGGCCCTGGCCCTGGGCTGGTCCAGGAGAGAACTCATGCACTGGAAATTTGATGCCAGAGAGAGTCTTCAGTCTGGGAAGGGACATGGTGTTTGCCTTTGGACCTGGGAAGGGTTTGTGCCTAAAGGCACCAGACCCACTCATTACCTAATTTGGTTTTGTTTTACACCAGATTAATGTGTATTCATACTCCAGATGGAAATCTGATAGTCTATAAGAGAATGTGATCGTTTCATTTCGTACAAGTCTAATGTATTGACTAAAGCCCACCAAGCATGAAAGCAGTCCCATGCAATAGAACGTTTGTGGTGAAGGAATTGTTCTATAGCTGCACTGTCCAATATGGAAGCCACTAGCTACATGTGCTATTGAGTACATGAAATGTCACTAGTGCACTGAGGGGTTGAATTTTAATTTTATGTAATTAATTAAAAATTATATAGCCATATGTCGCTAGTAACTACCATGTAGACAATGCATATTTAGAATTATTCTTAGTCTTCAGTTTCCTACCCCCAAAGATACTTTGTGACTCACAGCTATACACATATTAAAATTATCTTCTGACAGAAATCATGGATTTGTCTATGTTGGGTTTAGCCATGTCCTTAAAATACAGCATGCCCCAAAGAGTGTAATCAGGATGCATTTTAACAACTAGTTGTATAGACATTAAGAAAAACATGAGGAGTTCCCATCGAGGCTCAGCGGTACCAGACTAGTATCCATGAGGACCAGGGTTCAAGTCCTGGCCTCGCTCAGTGGGTTAAGGATTCTGCATTGCGCTGAGCTGTGGTGTAGGTCACAGACTTGGCTCAGATCCCACGTTGCTGTGGTGTAGGCTGGAAGCTACAGCTTTGATTCAGCCCCTAGCCTGGCAACTCCTTCCATATGCTGAGGGTGTGACCCTAAAAAGACACACAAAAAAAGGAAAGCATGATTTATTGCATCAAGGTTATAAGTGTTTAAAAATGCCAATGACCAGTGCTAATATTCATCTATATTCTATTGGTACTGTTTTCATTAACTGGCAAATGTAAGCAGGCATCTAAGTCCTCACTTATTAACCCAGGACTGAGTATTATTGAACACCTCACATATCAATTACCTTCCAGGCTCTGTAGACTTGTGTGAAATAAAACAGAAAATGTGACTCTTAGAATCCACCACCTTAGAATTCTTTACCTATTGCGCCTCCCCATACTTTCCCCCCAAATTCAAACAATTTTATTTCCTTTCATCCCAGACTCCTCTGTCCTTATTGTCTGTACCCAAATGAAAACACACATGACATTTTTCAATTGTAGACTGACGAGTTCTCTAAGCATGACCCAAAGGTGAAAAACAATCAAGAAAAACATAAAACTTTTCTAAGGCAACCAAAGATTCACAGGAGTTCCCGTCGTGGCTCAGTGGTTAACGAATCCAAGTAGGAACCATGAGGTTGGGGGTTTGATCCCTGGCCTTGCTCAGTGGGTTAAGGATCCAGTGTTGCCGTGGGCTGTGGTGTGGGTGGCAGACAGAGCTTGGATCTGGTGTTGCTGTGGCTCTGGTGTAGGCTCGTGGCTACAGCTCCGATTAGATCCCTAGCCTGGGAACCTCCATATGCTGAGGAGTGGCCCTAGAAAAGGCAAAAAGACAAAAAAAGAAAAAAAAAAAGAAAAAAAGAAATGCAAATGTAAAATATATTAGTTATAAATAAATGTAAACAAAAGCAAGAATGTGAAAGGAGAAATGAGAATAAAAATTAAGATCTATCAGTTTGGCAAAGATGAAAGCAAGCGATGAGATAACTGAGCAGAGGGTAGGGGGAATATGCTGTCATAAAGGCTGATGGGATTGAACACTGATACAAAATTTCTAATGGGCCTCTTTGCTAAACATCTTAATAATTTCAATGTGCTCACATTTTGACCTAGAAATTTCACCTTTAGGAAGTTATCCTAATTAGCTAATCACACATATTCCCTAAAATACAGGTTCAAGAAATTTCTTGAATTTTGGTTTATAAAAGCAGAAGAATGGAATCTTGTCTAAGTGCTATAATCACTATAATGACTATGAACTGTGGGACACCAAATATGTCTCAACAATGCCATAGATTTTACATAGCGAATCACATTTATTCCTCGAAGAAAACCTACGAGGCACCCAATTTATGATCCCTTTTAATGACAGGGAAAGGGAGATTCAGGGAGATTAAAGTGCATATATTTTAGTGCATCTTTGAATCAAGGTCTAGTAGAGACATTGAAGAACAAAAGCAGATCTTGATGGGGAGTTCCCATTGTGGCGCAATGGAAACAAATCCAGCTAGTATCCATGAGGATGTGGGTTCGATCCCTGGCCTCTCTCGGTGGGTCAGGGATTCGGTGTTGCTGTGGCTGTGGTGTAGGCTGGCAGCTGTAGCTCTGATTAGACCCCTAGCCTGGGAAATAACATATGCCATAGGTGCGCGCCCCCCCCCAAAAAAAAACCCTGACACTCTTGTGAGGGAGATGGACATTCAGCAGAAATGACAGAGCTAGGAGTTCCCATTGTGGCTCAGTGGGTTAAGGACCTGACTTTGTGAGGATGGGGGTTCCATCCCTGACCTTGTCCAGTGGCTTAGGGATCAGATGTTGCTGTGGCTATGGCTTAGGCTGAAGCTGCAGCTCTGATTTGACCCCTGGCCCAAGAACTTTTATGTGTTTCAGATGTGGCTGTAAAAAGAAAAAAAAAAAAAAAAAAAAAAAAGAAATGACAGAGATTAATGTGAACCAGTACTGAGCTAAGTGCTGTGAGGAAAAATTCATGAAATCATGAAAGCAGAAAACCAGGAGCCCTGACAGGTCCCCTACCACTATTATCAATAATATCTAAGACGTGTAAACATATGTAAAAAATATAAGGCGTATGAAACTAAACCAGAATTATTAAAAATGTATACAATCATAGAGGAAGAAAGACCTCTTGGAAAATAAAAATATGATCATAGAAATGAATAATTTAATAATTAATTGAAATATGAAATCATACCCCCACTAAGTGGTATAAATGGAAAGTAATGACCAGCAGGAGAGAAGACCTGCTAGTCTGTCAGTCAAGACATTCCAGCAAATTAATCGTACCAGTTTCATCAAGAATGACAAGTAGGAAACGGTAAAACATTTTTTCAAGAATATTTCTCTGAGTTTACAGACAGAAATTTACGTTTTTAATGGCCTAACCAAATTCTTACTCCAAAAGATGAAATGGACCCATTGCAAAACACATCATCGTGACCTTTCAGAAAGAGGATAGAAGAGGCCTTGAAAACTTCAAGAGGCAACAAACATGGGCCTGTAGACTAGAAGATACTGAAGCCATATCTTCCGAATTCCAAGGAAAAACTATTTCCATCACAGAGTTCAATATCAATTCAAGATGTGAGTAAGTGGGAGGGTATCTAAGACATTGCAATGTTCAGAGTTCCAGTGTTTTACTTCCCGTGTTTCCTTCCTTGCCAAAGTGGGGAAAAGGATGGAGAAAGCCAAAAAAGAGGACACCATGGGATTCAGGCAACAGGGGAAGCAGAACAAAAGATGAGGTGCCCAGGATGAGGCGAAGGAGATCTGGCACATCAGCCCTGCCCCAGATGTGCAAGAAACCAGTCCACGCAAGGCAGGCTTGAGGGCTGTGGGGCAGGTGTGTTTGAAAAGATGAAGCTGGGAGAATCCAGATGCGCTCACATAAACACAGATTTAGACCCTGGGGGAGAGTTTGGGAAAGACTTCATAATGGTACAACAGAAACTAAGCAAATGAAGAAATTAGATTTTTTTCTTTTTTTTGGTCTTTTTAGGGCCACACCCGCAGCATATGGAAGTTCCCAGGCTAGGGGTCGAATCGGAGCTGTAGCTGCAGGCCTACACCACAGCCACGGCAACACTGGATCCTTACACACTGAGCGAGGCCAGGGATCGAACCTGCGTCCTCATGGATACTAGTTGGATTAGTTTCCACTGAGCCACAACGGAAACTCAGAGAAATTAGATATTAACTTCAGGGAAAATAAAAGTTTGATTCAAGAAAGAGAAAATCATAGTTACTAAAGTCTCCGGTGTGACCAGCATTTACACGATCATCATAATGCAATTACTGCACATTGAGCTAATCAAACTGATAAAGTAATTATATCAGGAGAATGGAGGAGTGCGAAAGAAGAACCAGTTCACTAAAACTTAAAAACAAGGAGTATTGTAAGTTCTGTTTAGAGCCTTGGCAGTAACAACTAGAGATTCAGCCAAAAGAGCGAAAACTGCTGGTCCCTTAGATTCAAGTAATAGTGGGGGTGGGGTGGGGCAGAGTGGGGGGACATCTGTTTCATAATGAGCCTTGTAGAAGTATTGGACTTTTGAAACTATGTGCATATAACCCGCGTCTCAGCACTCCCAAGAAGCGCCAATCCAACAGCGCCACAGTGGGAGCTCCTATTTCATTTTTTAAAAATGGGAAATAATTACAGCCTGTTTGTATGCAGGAACTTATGCGGCAGTGGAGAAAGGGAAATTGATGGTGCAGGGAGACAGGAGTCCAATCCTGTGCCCAGCTGAAGGGTGGCCTTAGATAGGAGGGGACCTTCTGTTGTCACATCTGGTGGAAAGGTGAGGATACAGGTGCAGTTGTGGAGTGTGCGGGGCTGAGATGCAGTCCTTCCTTTCTCTGACTGAAAAAAGAAATAAGCTCCTCACTTTAGAGTGGGGCGAGGGGAGAGAGTGGAGGGGAGTGAGGAGGAAGGAGGAAATGATGTGTGAGAGTGCGCTGACTGAGGAAGTGGCATCTGGAGAGTGCGTGGTGGGGCCACTGAGGTCTGTGCTCATCAATTATTATTGTTATTTTATTTTTTTATTCTTATAAAATATTATTTTATTTTTTTCTTTTTGGGTGGCACCTGCAGCATGTGGAAGTTCCTGGGATTGAATCTGAGCCACCTACTGCCCACAGCTGTGGCAACGTGGGATCCTTAACCCATTGTGCCAGCCTACCATGCCGGGATCCAAGAAGCTCAGCCACAGAGACAAGTAGGATCATTAACCCACTATGCCACAGCGGGAACTCCTGGGCCCATCAATTTAGAGAGAGAAAGTTCCAGCACTTGGGCAGCAGCAGAAGGGTGTATAATAATAGAGAAGACCCAGTAAAATAGCTCCAACTGTGAGGATGAAAGCTCTTTTTCATTTTTAACATTTTATAATTTTTCTCCAGTGAATATACATTATATCATATAGTACATGGTGCATATATCTCATAATCACAGGATATAAAATCTCTGAATTTCTAAAAATAAAGGCAGATGGGAAGAGTCAAGAGCTGGGGGCACAGAGCTGGACGTGCTGGACTTCGTGCCTGGGCTCTGGGCAGTGAACTCACACAGCCTTTCCTCAGGACCCTGTTCTCTGCGGAGGCCACACAGGATCTTTCTCTTCTTTGGGGAGGAGTGGTCATTTATTAATATCTTGTCACCTTTCTTTCTTTCTTTCTTTCTTTCTTTCTTTCTTTCTTTCTTTCTTTCTTTCTTTCTTTCTTTCTTTCTTTCTCTTTTTTGATTTCTTGAGCCGTTTCCGTGGCATATGGAGGTTCCCAGGCTAGGGGTCCAATCGGAGCTATAGCCACCAGCCTATGTCAGAGCCACAGCAACGCGAGGTTAGAGCGGCATCTGCAACCTACACCACAGCTCATGGCAACACCGGATCCTTAACCCAATGAGCAAGGCCAGGGATCAAACCCTCATGGTTCCTAGTCGGATTCGTTAACCACTGAGCCACGACGGGAACTCCTCTTGTCGCCTTTCTGATGCTTCTAAGAAGACAGACAGGCTGGCCCCTGCCTGATAAGACACTTCTTCCCCCACTGATGTTCTGCCTCCCGGTCAGCCGTCTCTGACTCAAACCACTGCCCATCCTCTCCCCAGGCTGTGCTCCGTAGGACAGAGCAGAGAGGTGGCGCCCTCGTGTGGCCATAGGACTGAGGCCAGGAGACTGAGGATTCCCCATTGCCACAGCTAGGGGCGGTAGGTGCTTGGATTCCATCCCAGGAACTTCCGCATTTCCTATTGGAGATTCCCTATTGGCCTGCTCCTTGTTGGTCTCCCAATGTTCTTGGCCACAGTTCAGAGCAGTGCACACAAGAGAGCATCCACATTCAGTGTCAGATTCAGTCTGAATTGTTTTCCAAAATGCATGCTGACGTTTTCCTTCCCACTAAATGACCATGGACTTTGGCCTTAGGGAGGAACCAATCTCCAGGGCATAATAGCTGGTTCTCAGGTCCAGAGTGGACCCCCCCAAACATGCTGGGTGCCCTCAGTTTCCTGGGATAAGACCTTGAACTCCAAGTCCCTGTACTTGTTCCTGCTGCCGCTTCTGGTAATGAAGGCTCCTCCTCCAGGGGATCAGCTCTGGAATCTCCCTCCCTAGGATGGGTGGAGGAGGAGGGGGAGGAAGAGGAGATTCCCAGGGGGAGGGCCTTGGAAGATGGGGAATCCTGGAGAAGTAAGGAGATGGAGGAAATAGTGACATTAGAGGTTTGGGATCAGGGGTATGAGGAGGTTTCACTGGGTCATGGATATGTGTCTAACATAATTCAGAGGTACTGGAGGTGGGGAACCAGAATGTTCTAACCTAGTCTTGGCCCCCGAAGAGCTTGCAGTTAACATGGGGCAGTGGCCTTACTTTTAGGGACTCCTGATTGACACTTTGATGCATACTCAGGTCAAACCAGAACCTCCTTCAATGTCAGATGAACAGCAGAGACATGGTTTATTGAAGTGCATAGGTGAGACACCTCAGTGGTTAGGGAGAGGTTCATGAGTGAAGCAGAACTCTGGACAGACCTACATGCATGTGTATGATTTGGATGGATGAAGCGAAAAAATGTTTATTTTTTATTTTTAGGGCCCCACCTGTGGCATATGGAAGTTCCCCGGCTAGGGGTAAAATCAGAGCTGCAGCTGCAGATACCATAGCCACAACAACACCGGGTCTGAGCCCCATCTGCAGTCTATGCCACAGCTTGTAGCAACATGGAATCCTCAAGCCACTGAGCAAGGTCAGGGATCAAACTTGAACCTGCATCCTCATGGGCACTATGTCAGCTTCTTAACCCACTGAACCACAATGGGAACTCTGGAAAATTTTTTTGAAAAGATGTTCCGGAGTTCCCATTGTGGCGCAGAGGAAACGAATCCGACTAGGAACCATGAAGTTGCGGGTTCAATCCCTGGCCTTGCTCAGTGGGTTAAGGATCCGGCATTGCTGTGAGCTGTGGTGTAGGCCAGCAGCTATAGCTCTGATTAGATCCCTAGCCTGTGAACCTCCATAAGTTGTGGGTGTGGCCCTAAAAGGACAAAAAGAAGAAGAAAAAAAGTTGTTCTAAGGAGTTCCTGTTGTGGTTCAGTGGCCAACATGGTGTCTGTGAGGGTGCAGGTTCGCTCCCTGGCCTCGTTCAGTGGGTTGAGGGTTTGGCGTTGCCGCAGGCTGCAGTGTAGATTGCAGATATGGCTCAGATCCAGTGTTGTCCTGGCTGTGACATAGGCCGGCAGCTGCAGCTCTGATTTGACCCCTAGCCTGGGAGCTTCCATATGCCATGGGTGTGACCGTAAAAAGAAAAAAGATTTTGTAAGATCTCAGAATTTAGTGAGTGGCAAGATATGGGGTGAAACTGGGCATGAGTCAGGGGATAGATTGTAGTTAATTAATTTCTAATTAATATCTCTCTCTCTCTCTTTTTTTTTTTTTTTGTATTTTTTAAGGCTGCACCAGTGGCATATGAAGGTTCCCAGGCTAGGGGTCTAATCGGAGCTGTAGCTACCAGACTACACCACAGCCACAGCAACTTGGGATCTGAGCCGTGTCTGCAACCTACACTACAGCTCACAGCAACACCGGATCCTTAACCCACTGAGCAAGGCCAAGGATCAAACCTGCATCCTCATGGTTCATAGTCAGATTCGTTAAACACTGAGCCACGAAGGGAACTCCCTAATTAATATCTCTTGAGGGTTTAGCTCTATTGAAACAGTGTGTGAATGGCCTGAAATGCTGAATCAGGGCATACACCAGTAGGAGGTACAATTAAATCTGAAAAATGGGGCTGCTCAGCTTTTATCAGTTGATTCTTACAGGAATGTGAATTCAGCAAAGGCTCGCTGGATGGTGTGTTAGAGGTCCCAGCAGAGTCCCCTCCTTCTAAGGGGTCACAGTGTGAGACAAGGGACGGGACAGAAAGAAGCTGATAGAGCGTGTAAGGGTTGGACTAGGAGCTTGTGCGGGAGATAGCGGGAGTCCTGGAGAGGGTGGTGGTCAGTCTGGGGCAATCCCAGAATTATTTGCATTTGATTCTAAACTTCATTCAGGCCTTTTCTCAGCTGAAGTTTGGTGCTCGTTAGTGTTAAGTTGTTTGTATCACAGCACCTCTTAGGAAACTGCACTGGGCATAGTGCACCCTCTTACATGAATGCTGGGCTGTGTGACTCTGCTTCCAGGAACTCGCACACAGAATCTGAGACAGCTGGTGCAGAAGAGACCCATGAGGTCATGATCACACCCTCCATTTACAGAAGATAATAGAGAAAACCGGTGGTTGAATAACCTGCCCAAACGACCCAGTTCTTGGCAAAACTCAAGTCTGTAAGTCTCCATCCAAGGCTTTTCCAATATATCTCGGAACCAAATGCAGTCACTCCCCACTGCAGAGCTGACAATGGTTCCCTTGATATTCCAGCCAGAGTGGGAATCTCTTCTCCTGGTCTCTCCTCCTCCTGTCTGACGGCAGGGGCTGTGGAGGCTGAGACCTAGAGGAGAAACCCCTCAGGTGGGAAAGGGCTGCAGCGTCACCTGTCATTGGGATCCATCGAAAATATCTGCTTGTCCAGCTAACCTGCTTGTCCAGGCCTGGACAGCTAATCTTGAGGAAAATGATCCAGGTTTTCATATCGCTGCCCCAACCCCCGCCCTGCAATTCCCAAAATATGCTTTCATTAGTTCTCCTATTCTGTTTGCTACAAGTCCAGCTGATGTTCCAGAAGTTAGAATGGCAAGGGCATGGTACCAGAGGAGGGGACACTGGGGGCCAACCACAGGGTGACTTTGGGAACCATCTGACTGCATGGCATCTCACAGGGATGAGGCTAGGAATGCAGAGACTAGAACAAGTGAAGAGTTCAAGTCAACGTTTTGGTGCTTCCTCCATAGCCATCCAGATCAAAATTGTGATCCTGTACAAATGGCTCGGTGTTCCAGGAAATTTGGAATTAAAAGAGAGAACTTGGTTGGTGCAACTATGAAGGTAGGAAATGAGGAGTTCTCATCGTGGCTCAGTGGTTAGTTAATGAACCCGACTAGTATCCATGAGGACGCAGGTTGGATTCCTGGCCTCACTCAGTGGATTAAAGATCTGGTGTTGCCGTGAGCTGTGGTGTAGGTTGCAGATGCAGCTCAGATCCTGTGTTGCTGGGGCTGTTGTGTAGGCCAACAGCTACAGCTCCAATTCGACCACTAGCCTGGGAACCTCCTTATGCCAAGGGTATGGCCCTAAAAGGACGAGAGACAAAAAAATAACATAAAATAATATAAAAAAATCTAAAGGTAGGAAATGAAAAGAAAGGTAGCAGTGCTCAGAGTTAAGAGTTTTCTTTTTTTCTTTTTTTTTTTTTTTTTTTGGTCTTTTTGCTATTTCTTGGTCTTGGGCCGCTCCCGCAGCGTTTGGAGATTCCCAGGCTAGGGGTCCAATCGGAGCTGTAGCCACCGGCCCACGCCAGAGCCACAGCAACGCGGGATCCGAGCCGCGTCTGCAACCTACACCACAGCTCACGGCAACGCCGGATCCTTAACTCACTGAGCAAGGGCAGGGACCGAACCCGCAACCTCATGGTTCCTAGTCTGATTCGTTAACCACTGCACCATGACGGGAACTCCAAGAATTTTCTTGGTATCATTGACAATGATGCTTCCAGTTTCTGCAAGAACCACAGCGGTGGATCAAATGGTTATATGACCACCCCTGGGTCCCTTAAGTCTTCTGGGATGAAATTAACTTCTTTCATTACCCCCAAGATAAAATATTGTTTTTATTTTTTAAATTGAAAAAAAAAATTATAGCCACCCCCGAGGCATAAGGAAGTTTCCTGGCCAGGGATTGAATCTGAGCAGCAGCTGTGACCTACACCACAGTGGCTGGATCCTTTAACCCACTGTGCCAAGCCAGGGATTGAACCTGCGCCTCTGCAGCGACCCAAGCTGCTGCAGTGCGGTTCTTAACCCCCCTGTGCCACAGCAGGAACACCCCAATATTGTTTTTATAATTCTGCCTTGGCTGAGCTTCTACTTGGCGTTTCTAGCTAAAAGCTTTTACTCCTCGGGTCAAATAACAAATATGAGGTTCTTGCTGATTCTAAATATGTCCACTCCAATGTTACATTTGGAACTTGGGGAAATTACCACCCAATGGATGTGTAGATACTGAGAACTCACAGAGATCTGGGTGGGTGGACCTAAGACAGGATTCGAATTATTTCCTTTTCCCCACATGCCTCTCCTCGAATTATTTCCTTTTCCCCACATGCCTCTCCTCTAACGGGAGTTGATGATTGTACTTTGTTTCCCCAGGTATCATTGTCAAATTGGACTGTGTTTCCAGGAGACCTAAAAGGATCTAGATTTTCCTTTTTGTCAGAGAATGGAAATTGGAGTAAATGGCCATGGGTACCTTCCTGGGAGCCTGTGGGGAATTCCTACTGCACACAGTTGCCACGGTTTTGCTTTTGCTGGATATTTCCTCGGGGACCTAGGCTCTCTTCAACCATGAGTTCCGAGAATTGGCTCGGGTTTGGAAACTAGGTAAGGGATGGTAGCTTTCTATTAGGTAAATAATCACATCCTCTAATTCAATTATTGGTAATCTATTAATTACCATATCAAGCGACTTTTCTTCTTTCTTTTTTTTTCCCATCTCACAGCATATTGTATTTCCTGGGCCTGGGATCCAATCCAAGCCACATCTGTGACCTATGCCACAGCTGAGGCAATGTGGGATCCTCAACCCACTGTGTCAAGCTGGGGATTGAACATGCCCCCGCTGCAGTGGCCCAAGCTGCTGCAGAGACAATGAAATGCCACTGTGCCACAGTGGGAACTCCTGAAACATTCTTTAAAAAAAATTTTTTTTTTTTGTCTTTTTGCCTTTTTCTAAGGCCATACCCGTGGCATATGGAGGTTCCCAGGCTAGGGGTCAAATCGGAGCTTGTAGCTGCAGGCCTACACCACAGTCACAGCAACATGGGATCTGAGCTGCATCTGTGACCTACACCACAGCTCATGTCTGTGACCTACACCACAGCTCATGGCAATGCAAGATCTGTAACCCACTGAATGAGGCCAGGGATCGAACCCGCAACCTCATGTTCCTAGTCGGATTCCTTAACCACTGAGCCATGACGGGAAATCCTAAATTTTTTATTTTTAGGGCTGCACCTGCAGCTCATGGAAGTTCCCAGGCTAGGGGTTGAAGCCAAGCTGTAGCCACTGGCCTACACCACAGCTCACAGCAACTCTGGATCACTGACCCACTGAGAGAGGCCAGGAATTGAACCCGAATCCTCATGGATACTAGCCGGAATTGTTTCTGCTGTGCCAAAACAGGAACTCCATTTTTTTTTTGGCTGTGCTGGTGGCATGTGGAAGTTCCCAATCCAGTCCATACCATAACAGTGACAACGCCAGATCCCCAACTCATTGAGCCACTGGGCAACTATTAAGCAATGTTCTTGTTGGTTGTCCATCTACCTTGCCTCTGATAACACCATGATCTTGGAAGCATTTCCATAAACGCCTTGCAGTCAAAACTTCTTCCTTCCATTCTGACATTGCTGGATAATTTGGGAATTCAGCCCTCTTTTCTGCTTTGCTGTTACCTGTCCTCTGGCTTTCTGGGATCCTACTATCTCCTTTGCTCCTGTAATATTATCTCCTAGAGTCAGCCCCAGCCCACGAAGGACGGACACAGTGAGGTTAGTACTCTGCTCACTTGCTCATCCTTCTGGCCAGATAAGTAGCTTCCTCTGGGAAACAGTCACCTGGGTTTGGTCCACTTTTCTTCCTTCCTTCCTTTCTGTCCTTTCTTTCTTTTTCTTTCTCTCTCTCTCTCCCTCTCTCCCTTCCTCCCTTCCTTTTTTTTTTTTTTTTTTTTTTTTTTTTTTTTTGGGTTTTGTCCTTTCAGGGCCACACCTGAGGCATATGGAGGTTCCCAGGCTAGAGGTTTAATCAGAGCTGTTGCTGACGGCCTACGCCACAGCCACAGCAATGCCAGATCCAAACCGCGTCTTCGAACTACACCACAGTCCACGGCAACGCCAGATCCTTAACCTACTGAGTGAGGTCAGGGATCGATCCTGCAACCTCATGGTTCTTAGATTCGTTTCCTCTGCGCCACGACGGGAACTCTGGTCCACTTTTCTTTTATACCAGCATGCCCACTTCTCTGAGCTTTTTCATGTCTTTCTGTGCAATTGCCATGGCAGTTCTGGCATTAACGCATTTAATGTGAGCCACAACTTTTTTTAGTTAGAATTTAGATATAATTCACACATATTATTCAGCCATTGAAATGAATTGGTTTTTGGCATATCCACAGAGTGCTGTGACCATAGATAACCACAATCAATTTTGGAACAATTTATTCACCCCAAAGCATTTTAATTTTTATTTTGTTATTTTATTATTTTTTGACTATACCCATGGCATGGGGAAGTTCCTAGGCCAGGGATCGAACCTGCGCCACTGCAGTGCCAATGCTGGATCCAACGCTAGGCCAAGAGGGAACTCCCCAAAGCATTTTTAGAACATCATCATCCCCTGTACCCATTTATTCCTGGGCAATCAGTCTCTATTTTCCTTCGACACTCCCCTCACGCCTAGGAAAACACTCATCTACTTTCTATCTAAATATATTTGCTTATGGACATTTCATATAAGTAAAATCAAACAAATTTGATCTTTTGCTTCTGTTTTCTTGTGGAACATAATACAGTCAAGGTTCATCCATGCTTTACTATGCATCTGTACTCCATTCTTTTTTATTACCAAATAATTTTCCACATGAATTTTTTTTTTTGTTTTTTGTTTATTTTTTTTAGGGCTGCCCTGCAGCATATAGAAGTTCCCAGGCTAGGGGTCGAATTGGAGCTGCATCTGCCAGCCTACACCATAGACACAGCAACGTGGGATCCCTGACCCACTGAGTGAAGCCAGAGATCGAACCTGTATCCTCATGGATACTAGTCGGATAAGTTTCTGCTGCGCCACAATGGGAACTCCTTACGCTACTTTTTAGGTTGGGGAAATTTGACTTGTTTCTACTGTTTGACTATCATGAATAATGCTGCTATGACTGTCACTTGCAAGTTCTCGTGTGCACCTTTGTTTTCATTTCTCCTGTGTAAACACTAGGCATGGCATGGTGAGTCACATAGTAACACTGTGTTCAAACTTGAGGCACTGCCAGACTGTGTTTCAAGGGGGCAGCACTGCTTTATATTCCCACCAGTAGCCTTCAAGCGTTCCAGTATCTCCACGGCCTCTCTGAAGACATGAATCTTGGTTTCCTAGATTTTCAGGGAGTTGATGTCTCTTATGCTTCCCACATAAATTAGATTGTGGGTTCCATTTCCTATCCCAGCTCATAAGCTTGAGAAAAGCAAAATTGGAGTCAGCACTAGGATTACTAGGTCTAAGGGCAGAGCGAGAGGGTGGGCTGCAGGGAATATAGAAACCCAGTGTGAATTAAATCAACACAGGAAACTATCAGGTCCCTCCTCTTTGCTAATCTCAGAATCTGGTTCCTTAAAAAATATGTGGAAAGGATGGAAAGAATAATTCAGAAAGCAGCCCTAGAAGGAGGGCAAGAACTGCACGAGTCTGAAAATTTATCTTTTAATACCACTGAGAATCCTGTGTGCAAGGACCTCTTGAACCTGTGGGGACAATGCCTGGCCAAAATCACTCTGCTGCTTTCAGAGATGGGGGACACCCAGAGCTGAATGAGACCAAAACTCTACACATGAAAAAGACGAGTTGTATTCTAAAAACCTGAAAAAGTAAAATATAAGCACACACCAGATGGGGGATGAGGGTAAGACCAAGGCTTGAGTCTAGGCTGACCTGGTCACAGGAAGCCCTCACTGCCCACAGTCCTGGAGACAGAACAAGGCCAAGGTGATGTCTGAGTCCCTGTGATCACAGGTCTTGGTGGCACAAGGTTCTACTGAAGGAACAAGGACAAAGGGGCTGAGACAATGACCAGCCCAGGAGGGACCCTGTCACAGCCCATGAGGCACTGAGCACAGACTGCGCCCAGGCCCAGTCCATGCCTGGCTCCCCACAGCCTCCGACTGGATCTCCTGTAATGGACTCAGCACAGCAAGCATGTGGCTTCTAGAAAGTTCTCAGTGCTTTCATTTATTTTCTCTCTCAAACTTTAGGCAGCCTCACTTTTATTATTCCATCTGCTCCTCATGGCACAAATGAGAAAAAACAAATTCATATTGGATTTTATTTCCAACAGGAAAATTAAGACATTACCAGTGCAACACAGAGTTAGGACAGGGATGAAGATGGCCCAGCCCCCCCACCTGCTGGAACTGGAAAGAGGATCAGGGAAGAGAACACAGGTCAGGGTGAGGAGGGGACGTGGGGGGCAGGACTGGGCCAGGGTCCCCACCTCCTCTCAGGATGCTCATAGGGACACAGACACATTCAAATGCTGCTGCAGAAACAGGAGTCAGGGGATCTGAAGTCACAAAGTGGGACGTGAACAAATCTGTGTCACTCAGTCCCCACAAGGCAGCTGTCTCACACTGGGAAAGAAAATTACCAGGAAACAGGCAGGTCAGTCAAGGAAGGGCTGACATGCTCAACAGCCCCACATGCTCCAAACATCCCCCTCAAAGGTCCCTGTCACCCAGGGCACCCCCTCTGCCCCAACCCCCCTCCCATCTAGGCCCTCCAGGGTCTCACCTCTAGGATCCTTGGTAAGGGACACATCGGAGCCCTGGGCACTGTCACTGCCTGAGGGAGAGCAAAAGCAGGATGGGGTCAGTACCCCCAAGAGAGAAGACGGGAGAAGGTGAGTGAGCTCCCCCCACGGCCTCCTGTCTGCACCACCAGGGCCTCAGGCATCACAACCCTCCACACTGACCTGCAGCCTGAGTGTAGCTCCCTCCTTTTTCACCTGAGGGAAGAGACATCATGTGAGAGACCAGGAAGATGATGGAGTCATGAGATCATACAGGAAACCCTAGTCCTGGACCACAGAGAACGTTCCAGAACTTTGTCCAATAATCCAGGACAGGATCAGGAGTATAACATAGGAAGGAGATGTGGGAGAGACTGGATCAACTGCTCTCCCGGAGGCCTCCCCTCCCTCCAAGGGCTGAGAAACTGGTCCCCAACTGGAAGAATCCAGGGGAAAAAATTGTTGTTCATTTCCACATGTGCTTCACAAAAGGGTACGTGGTAGCACTCAGCCCCAGACTCAGCACATGTGTGTGGAGGGGACGTCCCAGGAACAAGGCACAACAAATTTCCACCTGGGCTTGAAACCCCCCGTGAGACAAGGAGACTCAGATCCCCGCTCCCTTCCCTACCTGAGCGCTTCTTCCTCCAGATCACAACTCCAGTCACCATGGCTCCAGCGACCAGGACGAGAACCAGGCCAACAA
Source organism: Sus scrofa (assembly GCF_054392235.1). Classification (NCBI taxonomy): domain Eukaryota; kingdom Metazoa; phylum Chordata; class Mammalia; order Artiodactyla; family Suidae; genus Sus; species Sus scrofa. The sequence continues at coordinate 27,168,730 of NC_139389.1, read as the reverse complement.
TGATGCCCACGATGGGGATGGGGGGCTGAGGAGGGTCTGGGAACAAAGGGCAAGGGGAGGGCCCTCCTCAGGCTTGAGTCCTGACCCCGCCGAAGGTCTCCAGAAGGGCTTCTGCTTTGTCTGAGAAGAAGCTCTGCCCCCAGGTCCCTCCTTACCCCATCTCAGGGTGAGGGGCTCCTGCAGGCCCTCGTGCTGCACATGGCAGGTGTAGCTCTGCTCCTCTCCAGGAGGCACCACCAGGGCCGCCCACTTCTGGAAGGTCCCATCCCCTGAGGGCCTGGTCTCCACCAGCTCCATGTCCTGGCTCTGGTCCTGGCCCTCCCGCTGCCAGGTCAGGGAGATCTCCTTAGGGTAGAAGCCCAGGGCCCAGCACCTCAAGGTGACCCCCAGGTCAGAGCTGGGGTGGCGGGTCACATGTGTCTTTGGAGGCTCTGAGGAAGAAGAATCAGAAAATTCACTGGACCCCTGAAGCAGCCTCATGTGACCACTGGGAGAATGGAGAGGACAATGGTTTGGAAGGAGAAGCACAAAAGCCAGACCCCAGCCTGGACTTGGGTATCTGGGAATAGCTCCTAGTCCTTGGAAGAGTCTAGAATCAGGGTGAGAGTCGAAGTAGGAGGTTCCAGGACTTTAAGGGGGAGAATATAGTCATATTCCTGACGTTGGTGGAGCCTGAATCCTTCGGAAAACCTGGAGTCAAATCCAAAGCTGTTCTCAGCCTGAGACCAGGCCCGAGAAAGTCATGGTTCACAAAATGGCGGCCAGGGTCAAAGGGCACCGCTGAGCAGTTCTTTCAGGGATGGTCTCCCCCCTTCACCCCCAAAGAGAAAGTCTTCCTTAACTGTCCTTTAGAGAAGAGGGGCCCCTGGGGAGTCCCTGTCTTGTGGAGAAGATGGAAACCTAAGTGACTCCTCCCTCTCAGGACAGGCAGTGGGGGGCTTTCCCGCAGGGACCCCCTTTTCCTCTCCCTGTGGGAAGGCAGCTCCCTCCAGAGGGGAGATGGTGGAGGCCCCGCGGCCCCTGATACCTGCGCGCTGCAGCGTGTCCTTCCCCATCTCCAGGTATCTGCGGAGCCCCTCCACACACAGGCCCTGCAGGTAGCTCCTCCACTGCTCCGCCTCATCGGCCGCCTCCCACTTGCGCTTGGTGATCTGGGCCGCAGTGTCCGCCGCGGTCCAGGAGCGCAGGTCCTCGTTCAGGGCGATGTAATCGGCGCTGTCGTAGCCATACTGACTGTACCCTCGGAGGAGGAGCCCGTCTGGTCCCAAGTAGCAGCCGTACATGCTCTGGAAGGTGTGAGACCCTGACCCCGCCCCGAGTCAGTCACGCCCCCGCCGCGACCAACCCGGGGTTCAACCCAAACTGAAAACGAAACCGGGGGACAGTCCCCGCCGGCTCCTTCCGGGTCGGGGGCCGGGCGGGTCCGAAATGCCGGGGTGACCCTCGGACCCGGAGGTCGGGGTGACCCCGGCCCGTCCCTGGGGATGGGGATGGGGGTCGTGAGCTGGACCCGGGCCCGCGTCGCTCACCGGCCTCGCTCTGGTTGTAGTAGCCAAGAGCTGTGCGCAGGTTCACTCGGAAAGTCTGTGCGTTGTCCCTTTGTATCTGCGTCTCCCGATCCCAATAGTCCTGCCCCTCCTGCTGTATCCACGGCGCCCGCGGCTCCATCCGCGGATTGGGGGCGTCGCTGTCGAACCGCACGAACTGCGTGTCGTCCACGTAGCCGACGGCGATGAAGCGGGGCTCCCCGCGGTCGGGCCGGGACACGGCGGTGTAGAAATAGCTCAGGGAGTGGGGACCTGGGGGCGGGAGGGTGAGACACGACCCTCCTCTCGGCGCGGGGCCCCGAGTGCGAGGTGGTGGGGCCCGGACCGGGCAGGGAGAGTCTCATCTTCCCTGTGGGTCCTGCCCCCATCCGACCCCCGGGCGGTTCCCTTGCTCCTCCCGGCAGCGGCCTTGTCCCCCGACCCCGCACTCACCCGCCCAGGTCCCGGTCAGGGCCAGGGCCCCCGACAGCAGAATGAGGATGGCTTGAGGGCCCCTGACCCGCATCTTTGGAATCTGCGGAGATTCTGTGTCGAGGCGGGTGCGTGGAGAGTTTATAACCGGGAACCGCGGTGGCGCTGATTGGCTTCTCCAGAAACCGGACACGCAATAGGAGAGAGAAGTGGGGCCGCATCACGAGTGTCCGGGCAGGACGGCCCCATACAGGTTGGGAGACGGAGAAGTGAAACTGGGGACACGGGGACTCCCCACCACGGAGCCTCCCCGCCCAGACGCCGCCCTGGAGCCTGAGACCCCAGAGCCACACCCTGCCGGGGCCCTAGGACTCTGCCCTGGTTTTGCTTCTTCTGCTCAGAAAGCTCTTTGTCACCCTGTCTCTCTGAGTTCTGGGCCAGGGGCTGTGAGCTCAGCGATTTCCAAACATTTTACTCAGAATATTTATACAGTTTTACAAATTAGTGAGGTCCTCAGGGATATGTGTTTTGTTACTTCAATAGATATTTTCCATACTTGAAATAATAAACATTTTAAATTTATTTTTTAGAGGAATATGAATAACCCATGCATTTCATGTGAAAATAATTACTTCCCATAGTAATCACGGTAGTGTGAAAAGTGGAGCTTTTTACATTGTCCATGATTGCAAGCCTCTTTCTTGTCTGTGTCATTAGAAGACCACTGGATTTTTATGTTTGCTTCTGCATTAAATCCACTATTTTGACTGATGTCTATGAAGATAAAAACCCCACACATATGTAGCAAGAGTATTTTTAATAACCTTTTCAGATAATTATGGATGCTCATCTTTGATACAAAGCTAAAACTACACAAATGGTAGTTTGTTAAAAGTTATCTTCAGGGAGTTCCCGTCGAGGCGCAGTGGTGAACGAATCCAACTAGGAACCATGAGGTTGCGGGTTCAATCCCTGCCCTTGCTCAGTGGGTTAACGATCCGGCGTTGCCGTGAGCTGTGGTGTAGGCTGCAGACACGGCTCGGATCCCGCGTTGCTGTGTCTCTGGCGTAGGCGGGTGGCGACAGCTCTGATTCGACCCCTAGCCTGGGAACCTCCATATGCTGCGGGAGCGGCCCAAAGAAATAGCAAAAAGACAAAAAAAAAAAAAAAAAAAAAAAAAGTTATTTTCAAAGTGGACCTGAGTCATTATCATTCAATGTTTTCTATTTTATTACATTAAAATCCATAAGCCTATTTTGCACATTGACTATCCCTTGTACTAATGTAAGATTATAAAAAAAGTAATACATTGTTTCACTGTTATACAGATCTTTCAGTGTCCTTTATTCTTTGAAGTAAGATTGTATTCTGTAAAAAAGCAGTTAGTTCTGCTCACACAGATGATTTTCCTTGTGACATAGTACTTTGGAATATAGCAGGAGTGTTTGGTATGTACTTCCCAGGTCATCATAGAAGATTCTATTAAAATGTGAGTTTAAGAAAAAAAAAAAAAGGAGAAAAAAATGTGAGTTTAAGGATGATGATTTAGGAGTTCCTGTTGTGGCTCAGTGGTTAATGAATCGGACTAGGAATTATGAGGTTGCAGGTTTGATCCCTGACCTTGCTCAGTGGGTTAAGGATCCTAGAACAGGCAAAAAGCGCCCCCCCCCCCAAAAAAAAGGATGATGATTTACGAAAGATAAGAATTTTTATTTATTAATTTCTTTTTTTTCCCTTGTCCTTTTGCCTTTTCTAGGGCCACTCCCGTGGCATATGGAGGTTCCCAGGCTAGGGGTCGAATCAGAGCTGTAGCCACCCGCCTACGCCAGAGCCACAGCAACGCGGGATCCGAGCCGTGTCTGTGACCTACAGCACAGCTCACGGCAACGCCAGATCCTTAACCCACTGAGCAAGGGCAGGGACCGAACCCGCAACCTCATGGTTCCTAGTCGGATTCGTTAACCACTGAGCCACGACGGGAACTCCTATTTATTAATTTCAAAACATTTATTTAATACGGTTGATTTACAATGTTGTGTTAATTGGTGTACAACAGAATGCTTCAGTTACACACATACATATTATACTCTCTTTCATATTTTCTTCCATTATGATTTATTAAGGAAAGATAAGAATTTTTAATGTCAACCAGGATGTTTTACAGCAAACCTTTTTTTTTTTCTGCAAGTAAGTCATAGTGATATAATTACTATTACAGTTTGCTTCCCTAGTTTCCATTCTTGCTAAGTTGTACCTCAAAGCAAATGTCAACATAGTGAAAAGTCAAATACTATCTTAGTAATGCTATGAATGTTGTGTTCATCTCATGTGAAAGGGTCTCCCTGACTTTCAAGGGTTCCACAGACCACACTCTGAGATCTGCTGTTCTGAATACACCTGGAAAAGTCTCCTAACTGACCTTTGCCTTGGCCTCCTCTTCATTCCCCAGAATCCCTCTCCCTGCCCTGGACTCCCTGCCTCCCCAGCCTCAGCTGAGGGCCCTGCCCCTGGGCTCCTCCAGGAAAGGACTCAGCCCCTGGAAAGTGATGCCAGAGAGAGTCCTCCATCTGGGAAGGGAGGTGGGGGGACAGGCATCTCCCCATTGGACCTGGGAACAGCCTGTGCCTGAAGGCGCCAGACCCACGCATCACCTCCGTGGTTTTGTTCCCAGTCAGCTTCATGTGCATTCACATCCCAGACAGGAATCTGTGACAGAGTCTCTGAGAGGAATCCTCTCTCTTGGGTCTAATGTATCTGACGTGAGGCCCACAAAGTGGGAAGAGCAGTCCTGTCCAACAGCCCGTTCTGTTTGAAGGAACTATTCATATCTGTCTGTGTCATCAGCTAGTCACTGGCTACATGTGGCTATTCAGCACCTCAAAAGAGACTATTGTGCTGAGCACCCTTAAATTTCTTTAATTTAATTAAAGTAGCCACATGTGGCCTATAGCTATCATATGGGACAGTGGATATCGAGCATGTTCTTAATTTTCAGGCTCTTCTCCCCAAAGAGAAAGTGTGATTCATAGATTGATGCATATTAACGTAATGTTCATATGGAAGTCATTTGGATTTGTCTGAGTCTTGGATATATCCTTAAAATGCAGCATGTCCAAGAAAGTTTAATTAATATTTATTTTAAGAGTATTTAGAGTAGGAGTTCCCGTTAAGGCACAGCAGAAATGAATCCAACTAGGCACCATGAGGTTTCAGGTTTGATTCCCTGGCCTGGCTCAGTGGGTCAAGGATCTGGCATTGCCGTGAGCTGTGGTGTAGGTCCCAGATGTGGCTCGGATCTGGTGTTGCTGTGGCTGTGGAGTAGGTCAGCGGCTATAGCTCTGATTGGACCCCTAGCCTGGGAACCTCCATGTGCTGTGAGTGCAGCTCTAAAAAGACAAAAAAAAAAAAGAACATATATAGGATTTAGGCTTTGGTGGGTGATTTCAAGGAGGGTGGATGGAAGAGGGGCTCAGTCTAGATCGGGTGTTGCTGTCAGGCGGTGGGAAAGGTCTCTGACCGGGCATCTCAGTGACCCTCACCTGTAGGGAGGGCAGACTAGAGCCAGGGTCCAGCTGTGATTACAAAGAAGCATTGGTTGCTCACATCAGCACAGGGAGAGGTTTGCCACAAAAAAGTTAAAGGTCACTTTTGCAACATTTCTCAATGACTTCACTATGTTTACATTTTGACACAGAAATTTCATCTAAAACTTTATCCTAAGATAATCATTCGTGTTCTCAAAAATATATATTCAAGGATTTTTTAATGGTGGTTTACAAAGAATGGAATTAATCAAAATGATTTCATCACTCTAATGTTAGTAACTATGAACAGGGGAACACTTTGTGTTCCAGGCAATCATGCCATGTAATTGACACAGTGGTTGAATATATTCCTCAAAGCAAACACATGAGGCACAGGACATGTGATCCCTCGTGCAGACAGGGGAAGGGAGACTCCAGGTTTAAGGAGTGGATATTTCAAGGTCCCCTTGACTCCAGATCTGGAGACACTGGTGGTGAAATGAAGAACAGCAGTCAGGACCCTGGTGATGTGAGACAGGCTCTGTGGTGAGACAAAGATGACAAGGATAAGGGTAAATCGGAGTGCCCTGGTGGCCCAGCCTTTTAAGGATCTGGCCTTTCACTGCAGCTGCTCAAGTCACTGCTGTGGTGCAGTTTCAGTCCTTGGCCCTAGAATTTCCACATGCCCCAGGCCAGGCAAAAAACGCCCCCAGAAAACAGCAACTCGGGATCCAAGCCCCATCTGCAACCTACATCACAGCTCACGGCAATGCCGGATCCCCAACCCACTGGTCGAGGCCAGGGATGGAACCGTGTCCTCATCGATGCTACTTGTAGGCCAGCAGCTATGATTCCGATTGGACCCGTAACCTGGGAACTTCCATATGCCATGGGTGTGGCCCTAAAAAGACAAAACAAGAAAACAAAAAACCCAAAACAAGAAAACAAAAATGATTAAGGGTAAATCAAAACTGAGTCAAGTGCTGTGAGAAAACATTCATGTCATGAGAGCAGATAACCCGGAGACCTGACAGTTTCCTACCACTGTTATCACTAATATCTAAAGAGGTAAGAGATATATAGCTTATGAAACAAAGATAGAATTCCATACAATCATATACAAACATGGAACAAGAAAGAGCTATTGGAACTTAGAAATAATGTCATAGAAATGAATAATCCAATAGATGGATTGGAAGGTTACGGTCATACTCTCAGCCATGGGAAAGGCGAAGTCATCGCAAGAAGGAGAGAAGACTGATAAAAATATTCATCTGTCAATCAAGAGATTCCAAGTGAATAATACTAATTTCAAAACTAATGGAGAGTAGGAAATGATGAAAATTTCAATTTGAGGAAAACTTGTCAGATTTACAGACAAAAATTTACATCCTGAATGGCCTGACCAAATTCTTACCGCAGGAGATGAAGACAGACCCCCAGCCAGACACATGGCAGTGAAATATCAGAAAGACAGTGGAAGCAATCTTGTTAACTTCAAGAGGCAAACCTTGCAAAAACCATGGTCCTGGAGATTAGAAGACATTGAAGTGATGGTTTCTGAATCCCAAGGCAAAAATAAGTGTTTCCAACACAGAGCTCTATATCTAGTTACCATGTTAGTCCTAGGGTTGCCTAAGTCATGTCAGAGTTACAGAGTTTTACTTGTGCTGTTCCCTTTTTTTCTTTGTCTTTTTAGGGCTGCACCAGTGGCATATGGAGGTTCCCAGGCTAGGGGTTAAACAGGAGCTGTAGCTGCCAGCCTACACCATAACCACTAGCAACAGGGGATGGGAGCCAGCTTATTGACCTATACCACAGCTCAGTGCCACGCTGGATCCTTAACCCGCTGAGTGAGGCCAGGTTCGAACCTGCATCCTCAAGGATGCTAGTCATGTTCGTTAACCGCTGAGCCACGATGGGAACTCTAGCTGTTCCATTTCTTGAGACTGTTAGCAAAGTGGGGGGAAATGATGGGGAAAACCACTAATAGGGAGACATGGGATGCAGGCTGCGGTGGAGCCAGAACAAGGGAGGCAGAGGGCTGCCCAGGACGAGGCGAAGGAGACTGGGGCTGTCAGCCCTGCCCCAGTTGCGTGGGGACCCGTCCCGTGTGGCAGCACTGAGGGCTGTGCAGGGAGATGACGTTGCTGGAAGATCAGACGTGCTAGAAGATACTCAGCAAGACGAGACACAGGGAAAGTTTGGGACTGGTTTCACCTGAGTACAACAATGCTAAGATGCTGTGTATTTCTGGGAAAATTGAAAAATCCATTTAAAAAAGAAACCATAGTCTACTAAACACTCAGTTGAGACTTGCATTTCCATCCTCCTAATAATTCAAACATTGAACATTGAGCTAACTAGAATTATACTATTCAGAGATTGAAAATAGTAAATTATAATTATATTGGGAGGACAAACAAAAATTAAGCAAAGATGAGACATAAACTAAGAAACAGAGGAAGAGTATCATAGGCATGGTTTTAAAGGCATAGAAAAACAATTAGAAGAGTTCCCGTTGTGGCTCAGAAGAAGCAAATCTGACTAGGAACTGTGAAGTTGCAGGTTTGATCCCTGGCTTTGCTCAGTGGGTTAAGGATCCGTCATTGCCGTGAGCTGTGGTGTAGATCACAGACTCAGCTTGGATATGGCGTTGCTGTGGCTGTGGTGTAGGCCAGTGGCTACAGCTCCAATTCGACCCCTAGCTTTGGATTCTCCATATGCCGCGGTGCGGGCCTAAAAAGCAAAAAAATAAATAAATAAATAAATAAATAAAAATAAAAATGTAAACAAAAAAAGAACAGAAAGAAAAACTTATGAAGTGCAAATAAAGTATGCAGTTCAGTAATAATGTACCAACATTGCTGCATTAGCTGTGAAAAGATGCCTGCCGTTCATATAAGATGTTCACCACGGGGAAACTGAATACAGAGTAAGAGGAAGCCCTGTTACACGTTTGCAGCTGTCTTGTAAATCTCACACTAGTCTAATTTTAAAAAGTATTATTTAAAAGATGTTCTTCAGAAGGAATAGGGGTTGGAAGAAACAATTTTCTGGTTTTAGTTTCCCAGGGTGTTTGCATAAAGGAGCTGGAGTGGGGAGGTTTGGGGAGCAAAGAGGGAACCTTCGGAGACAGGCCCGGTCTCCAGAGCGCTCCTCTCCTCCAATCTCTGCCCCACCCCCTAGAGCTGCTCAGCAAGCACCTTCACTCCCCCACTGCTGCCCAGCCTCCAGGGCAGCCATCTCCGTGGGACTCAGACCTCAGCCCATCCGCTCCCTTCCCCGCGCAGAGTAGGAGAGAGCAGAGCCCTGGCGCCCCCGTGTGGCCACAGGGCAGATGACAGGAGACCTGAGCTCCCCTTTGACCTCCTTACCAGGGACCTGCCCAGGGTCTCCTTGGGCTCCCAGCAGAGGGATAGGGCTGTGCCCCCAAGGGGGAGCCCCAAGCAGTGTCAAGTTCAGAGCCTGAACTGTTTCCCCAAACACACGCTGACACAGACGTTTTCCTCCCCGTTAAATGACCCAGGACTTTGGCCTCAGGGAAGGGCAGATCTCCAGCCCTAACAGCTGGTTCCCAGGTCCAGGGTGGAGCCCACACACATACTGGGGGCCTGCAGTCTCCTGGAATGCAGCCTTAAACCCCAAGGTTCACTTGTTCCTGGTGCTGCTTCCAGGGTGGGAGGCTCTTCCTCCAGGGAATCCACTCTGGAGTCTCCATCCTAGGATGGGGTGGAAGTGGGGGAGAGGAAGCAGGAGCCCCGCAGGGTGATAGCTTATGGAGATGGGGAGACTCTGGAGATGTGAGGAAAAGGAGGGAACAGTGGTATTAGTGAAGGCCTAGAGGAGGGGAGGGTGAGGGACCCGGGGGGGGGGGTCGACGTAGGGGCCACCTGTGCAGGGAGGGATGGGGTCTGGGTGGGCACTGGGGCTCCTGGTCTGGGGGCTCTGTTTTTCTGCTGGATGCATAACAGGTGTTCGTGCTATGACTGGCTGATAAACTCTGCTTCAGTTTGGCGGCATTGTTCTGTATATACAGGTCTGGAATAACTCACACACACACAGAGAGAAGAAAGGGCAAAACCATAAAGGAGAGAGAGGAGGGGTGTAAAGGAATTCCTTCTTTCTACAATGAGAGCTCCCCCTCCTACCTTAACCCCCTCCTACAAAAGCCGGGGTGCAGGGAGAATCAGGAAGGGAGAGCCAGGCCTGTGCAGCCCTGGAGGACACAGCCCTGGGCCTGCTTCCCAGGTCTCCAGGTCCCACTCTGTGCACCAGGATGTCACGGCCTCATCTGAGTCCATCCTCAGCTCACAGCCCTGGGCTGCCTGGACACGGTCTCTATTTTCTAGGACTGTGGGAACCACCGCACCACCAAGAGTGGCCCTGGGGCTGCAGAAACAGAGCTGCCCAGCTGATGCCACAGAGTCATTCCTGGGGCACAGAGAGTGGGATGGAGGCTGCAGCCTGGAGACCACAGTGACCCCAGGAGATCTGTGTGAGTCTCAGCCCCGGACTTGGCCTGATATTTTCCCAGGAAGCCCAATGCAGCCCTTGTTCCCCCTTAGGTTCCCAGGACCCAGGGCTCAGGACCTGGACGCCCAAGGTCGCCAAGGGTGGATGCTTCTGCCCAGGCCCCAGACTGTCGACGCTTTGGAGCCTAGGCCGGGGGGGGGGGGGGGCCCACTTCACAACCACAGGAAGGAGCCCAGCATCCCGCCTCTTCTTCCCCTTTGAGCACCTGAGAGACCCAGACCTGCAGGCTGCCTCCCCCAGGTCTGCTCCCTCCACCTCCAAACAAAGAACTGAAAGCCCCACAATCCTGGTCTCCAATTTCTGGCCCTGCAGGTTTGGGGTCCCAGTCCCAGGGCCTCCCAGGCTGAGGCTGAGCCCCGCCACCAGCTGCGCAGAAACCCAGGATTCTGGACCTAAGACTGGGACCTGGAGGACGTCCCCACCTAGGAACCCTACCACCTGAGCCGGATGCCCCGCAGGAGGGCAAGAGTCTGTGGAGGCAGCTGGGGGTCTGGTTGAGTCTCCTGTGCTTGTGGCCACATTCAAAGTGCGGACGGTCCCCTGAGGCTGCCTGGGCGCTGGGCCGCGGGCCTGGGGCAAACTGGGGCGAGGCCCCGCCCCCTCCCCATCTCTTACCAGGGACCTTCTCCCTGTGCCGCCCCAGTCTCACCTTTAAGGAGTTCTGGTCCCTAGACTTATTCATTCGGCGACAGATATGTTTGAGCGCCAGCTATAGGCCAGGCAAGATTCTAGCCCTTTGGGGATGTTTCAGACCAACTAAGCCCGAGTCCCCGCCCTGTGTGCGCACGCGCGGATGGAAGAGCTGCCGATAAACCACAAGGCTCTTTTTTTTTTTTTTGTCTTTTGGTTGTTGTTGTTGTTGTTGCTATTTCTTGGGCCGCTCCCGCGGCATATGGAGGTTCCCAGGCTAGGGGTTGAATCGGAGCTGTAGCCACCGGCCTACACCAGAGCCACAGCAACGCGGGATCCGAGCCGCGTCTGCAACCTACACCACAGCTCACGGCAACGCCGGATCGTTAACCCACTGAGCAAGGACAGGGACCGAACCCGCAACCTCATGGTTCCTAGTCGGATTCGTTAACCACTGCGCCACGACGGGAACTCCCACAAGGCTCTTGAAGTCAAAGATCAGGGTGTCAAAAAGCAAAGACTGAAAAAAAAAAAAGCAAAGGCTGATTTCGAGAAAAAGAACAAGGGAGGGACGCGGAGCTGGTGGTCATTTTAAATAGTATCCTCAGGGGCGGCTTTCCTGAGAGATGCCATTTGACCTGAGTCCTGAGGGAGGCCAGGGAGTGAGCGCTGAGGGGTTGGGAGGAAGAGAGTTCTGGTATCGCCCTCTGCACAGACCTGGGGAGCCGCTGAGGCTGCAGCAGGAAGGGGAGTGGGCAGACTTCAGGAAGGACTTCCTGCAGAGGAATATGAGGATGGATCTGGGTTTGTAGCGTTTACAACCGGCTCCCCCATTTGTGCTGTGGAATTCCTGAGTTCCTCAGACTGGAAGAAGAAGAAAGGAAGTTGGGGAGAGGAGGGAGCTGGGGGTGGGTGTCCTGCCCCCACTTTATCTCTGAGCTCATCCTCTCCTGCATCCAGTGTGAGATGGAAGTGGGTTTTGGCTTCAATAATTCCAGAATTCCAAGATCTGGGGGGAAGGCACCACGTGGCAGGGTATAAAATGAGAGAATTTCTAAACCCCTGGAGGCTCAAAGCAACAATTGCAAGAAAGGTAACAAATGAGAAAAAGGGTATAAAATAGCCCATCACCTATCCTTGTTTTGGTTCTGCGAGGAAATTATTGAATGTTTTGGGTTAAAGTAAATGTTAGAATTATTTTCATCCACTTAAAACATTTTTTAAACATGGCTGCTAGAAAATATAAAATTACAAATGTGGCTCAGTTTATGGTTCAGGACCTTGTGCGGGAGAGACTGGTTTGGTTGCAGCTCTTAGGTTTAGGTCTATGCTTCCTTCAAATTAGTCTTTGAATGTGGTTTCATTCTCTTGTTTGTGTCTATTTGTGTCATCATCATTGATGGAAAAGATTATTTGTTCCCACTGAATGACCTTGACTTCTTTTTTCTGAGCCTATATGTGAAGTTCTGATCACACACACTTTCTTCTGTTCCATAGAGCTGGACCACTCTTATCTGACACCACTTTGTACTTGAAAGCAGGTATCGGGCTTCCCCCAAGATGCTTCCTCTTTTCGCAGAATTATTTTGCCTGTTCAAATCTTTTGCTTTTGCACATGGAGTGTAGAATAAGCTCAACAATTAAAACAAAAAACAAAACAAAACAATAAAAACCTCTAGGATTTTGATTGGGCTTTAAGATTCAGGTTGAATTTCAGTTAATCTATAGGTAGGCACCCCCCTACCCTGCCAATACCCAGGGTACAGCTGGGGAAAGTCCATGCAGGGGAACTAGTTACATATAGTTTTTGGAAGAACCTAGGACCAAATAAGACACTCAGGCTGGATTACAGAGGCAGTGGTAACTCAGGCAAGAGGAGTTACTTCCTGGGCTGTGGTCTGTGGGCAGATCTATGCGTGATTATGGCATAAACCTTGGCCCCTCTCTCCATGGACCTGTCTTACTGGGCCAGGACAGGTAACCCAAGCAAGGGGGGACAGCCCCCTCTGGAGTGATCACGTACCTCTTTTTTTTTTTCCCCCTTTTTTAGGACCTCACCTGTGGGATATGGAAGTTCCCAGGCCAGGGGTTGAAATCAGAGCCAGAGCCACTAGCAACAGCAGATGGGAGCCCCTTCTCCGAACTGCCCTGCAGCTCACGGCATCACCGGATCCCTTACCCACTGATCCAGGGCAGGAAGGTATCCGCATAATCATGGATGCTAGTCGGATTTGTTTCCCCTGGGACACAAAGGGAACTCCCAGTGCCTCTTTTAAAATATCATTTGGGAGTTCCCATTGCGGTGCAGTGGTGAGGAACCTGACTAGTATCCATGAGAATGCGGGTTCGATCCCTGGCCTCCCTCAGTGGGTTAAGGATCTGGCATCCCTCTGAGCTGTGGTGTAGATCACAGATGTGACTTGGATCTGGCGTTGCTGTGGCTGTGGTGCAGGCCGGCAGCTGTAGCTCCGATTTGACCCCTAACCTGGGAACTTCCATATGCCGAGAGTGTGGCCCTAAAACCGAAAAGAAAAAGAAAAGGAAAAAAGAAAAAAAATCATTTTCACCAAGAGTTCATGAATGAGGAGTTCCCATTGTGGTGCAGCAGAAATGAATCCAACTAGGAACCATGAGGTTGTGGGTTCGATCTCTGGCCCTGCTCAGTGGCTTAAGGATGGGGTGTTACTGTGGCTGTGGTGTAGGCCAGAAGCTATAGCTCCAATTTGACCCCTAGCCTGGGAACCTCCATATGCCATGAATGCGGTCCTGAAAAGACAAAAAGACAAAAAAAAAAAAAAAAGTTCATGAATGACTATGACTCCAGTGGCCAATGGGTCTAATGGAGAGAAGGACCTGCCCCAGGAGGAGCGTGGAGGACACACAGCTGCTTCCCATCAGTCAGATTTCCTGCCCGCCCCCCAGGACAGCTGGCCCAGGCTGGGGTCTCAACTGAGGTCTGGGACTCATTTCCCAGTATTGAAAATGCTGAGTCTTCTTCTGCTGCGTGTCGATCTTCAGAAGATGTCTCATGAATAGCATAGGAAACAAATGATCTCCTTGAGATATTGGTTCGGGTGTGAAAACCATATGAACACACAGGCAGGGAGGAAGTCATCAGAGGGCAGGGCAGAGACTGGGCACCTCTGCTCCAGTGTTAGACAATATACTGTTTCAATAATATCATTAATAATAAAAATGACGTCTCCCAGCAACAAAATGCAATACCGCTTCCTGATATTTAATGGCCACCTCTACCATCTGGGAATTTTCATCCCGAGTCCCTTTGGTTTTGGGGGTGTGAGAGCTCAGTCCCGTCCCCTGGTGACCCTACCGCCCAGATCCCCTGCTCCTGGCAGTGGAAGATCCTTCCCGCTCTTCCAGGTGACTCTGGAACCATCCCCAGGGCACAGGCTCTGCAGTAGGAGGGGCCACCATGCAGCAGCCGGTCCCAGGGGAGCAGCCGTCCAGACCCAGCACATAGGGGTTGGTCTCTTAGGATGAGCAGGCGGCCCCAGATGTGAGCTCCTCAGGGGCAGCCGTTCCCACCCTCAGTCCCAGTAGCTATGAGTGAGCAGGGTCCTGGTCCAGGACCACCCCCGCTGCTAGAGAAAGAGACTGAGGGTCAGGGTTCCACGAGACAAAAATAGGAGACCCAGGAGTACTCTGGTGGCTAAGTGGGCCAAGGAGCTGACATTGTCACCACTGTGGTGTGGGTTCAATCCCTGGCCTGGAAACTCCTGCATACTGGGGGTGTGGCCAATGAAAGAAAGAAAGAAAGAAAAGAAAGAGAAGGAAAGAAAAGATGTTACTTCTCCTTTAAGTGCACAAGGTTGAGTCTCAGGAAGGTGAGGTGGTGCCTGTGTCCTGTCACTTGGCACCTGAGACAGAAGAGCAGCTCCAAGGGGACCACTGGGGGTTGACCTACTTTTCCTGTTTCCTGCTTCTCCACAGGAAGAAAGGGGACCTTCTAGATGTCTTTGGGCTTTAGTCTTGCCTGTCGCCTTTCAGTGGTGGCTGCTGCAGAAGCCATTGCTAAGTGACAAGGATGCCTCGGCCTGCGGTTCACAAAGATCTATTTATGCTTCGATCCAGCTCTGGGGTGATGGCTACGGCCCCTCCAAGAAATAGAAACTCATCAGGACTTTCGAAAGTCATAGGTCTGAATTGTTATTTCCTCCAGTGCAGAATCTCAGACTTTCCTCTGTCTCCTGCTTTAAGCAGAGTTGCTTCCCAAACACTGACTTTGGAGAGTCTTTCAGGATTTTATTTACAAATATGCATTGATCTGGTACAGAAGCCACCAGGAAGCAAACAGGGCTGTTTGCACTGACCGTGGGTCCTCAGTAGGGCTCTTAGCTTTGTGCCCACGAGCCCCGCCTGGGCGGCCTTCTCCAGCACATGTGCTCCTGCTCTCGGGGTGGACTCTCCTGACGGTCACCCCATTGTTACGGGAACACACTGTTCATTTCAGGACTTAGGGTATGCAGAACTCTTCAAGACTGGACACCTTTTTAAAAAGGTTTCTTATGGCTGCGCCTGTGGCATATGGAAGTTCTGGGCCAAACTAAGCTACAGGTGGATTCTGGAAGTTCTCAGTGCTTCCATTCATTTCCTCTTTCAAGCTTTAGGAAATCTCTCATTTATTATCCCATGAATTCCCCATGGCACCAATTAGAAAAAGCAAAATTAATATATACTATATTTTCTACGGGAAAATAGGAAGTCACCTGCCGGAGTCCAGCTCCAGCAGCCAGGGTGTCCCCCCAGGGATGGACAGTGTCGGCGAAGCACATGGAAACAGCCTCTTTGTCCCTTCTTTCAAGGTGCTGGACTGCTCAAATTTTATTAGCATAGGTAACAGTTTATATAGACAGCTTAACTGTAACTTACATCACAATGTTTACATCATACTTTCAAAGGTTAAATTTTAGACTATGTGGTACAGAAGATACACATTGTGCTCTAAGAATTTTAGTTAAAACTAATGGATACAATGCATCATGTAAAATTATAATGGGTACAAAACATTATGCTGAAAAATCATTATATAAAAATAAGGCAATTCAGTATAAAACGGCTTGTGGTTACTTTTAGCAAGCACCACCCATTATTGTTTTAACCTAATCTTTAACAACTAGAAAGGTCACAAGTACAAGAATTTAACATTTACAAAAACTCATTTTTTAGATTAAAGCTTAAGGTACTAACTTCAAGGTATTATGATCAGGGGACAGTATGAGAAAATATTTTATATATCAAAGCAACTTAGTTTCATAAAACTTAAAAGCTTCCTACAAAACTTATTAAAAGCAAGATTATATTTTCCGTCAAGAATGATGTATGTCTAACCTATTGTAACCTATTGTACACTCCACAAATACCTAACTCTAAAACCTATTTTTACTTGTAACAAACCAGTGAACACTTTGTTTTTGCTTGTATTAGATCTGAATAGGGGGAATTTCACCAAGGTGAAACGCATTATTTTATTACTGTTCCAATTTTTGTTGTTCCAATTTTATTGAATCACAAAACAATATAGAAAAATAGCAAAGAATAACAAACAAATAACAGAAAAGGCTGAGTAATAGGTAAATAACAGGAAAGACTGAATTTTCCAAGAAGCAATTTTATTTCTTGCACTATTCTGCAAAACCTTCGTTTTGTTATTGTTGCTGTTGTAGTCAGGTTAGCAGGTGAGCCTCATTATTTTTATAACTTGCCCTTGGAACTGTGCCACCGGGTAAGCCCCTTTCCCTATTTCTAAACCTACCCTTGGAACTGTGCCGGCGGGTAGGCTTTTTTCCCTCGGTTAGGAACCCTGCCTTTGGAACTGTGCCGTCAGGCTAGTTCCCTTCCTTGGCCTCCTGTGTCTCCTCGGCTCCCCACAGTCACCAGTCAGGGCAATGAATTTAGGATAAGGATGGAGATGGTCCATTGCCGCCTGCCTCCCCCCAACCTGTTGGAGCTGGAAAGTGGATCAGGAAAGAGAACACAGGTCAGGGTGAGGAGGGGACATGGGGGCAGGGCTGGGCCAGGGTCCCCACCTCCTCTCATGATGCTCATAGGAACACAGACACACTCAAATGCTGCTGCAGAAACAGGAGGCAGGGGATCCGAAGTCACGAAGTGGGACGTGAACGAATCTCATAACACTTGGTCCCCACAAGGCAGCTGTCTCACACTGTGAAAGAAAATCATCAGGAAACAAGCAGGTCAGTCAAGGAAGGGCTGACATGCTCAACAGCTCCACATGCTCCAAACGTCCCCCTCAAAGGTCCCCGTCACCCAGGGCACCTCCTCTGCCCCAACCCCCCTCCCATCTAGGCCCTCCAGGGTCTCACCTCTAGGATCCTTGGTAAGGGACACATCGGAGCCCTGGGCACTGTCACTGCCTGAGGGAGAGCAAAAGCAGGACAGGGTCAGTACCCCCAAGAGAGAAGACGGGAGAAGGTGGGTGAGCTCCCCCCACGGCCTCCTGTCTGCACCACCAGAGCCTCAGGCATCACAACCCTCCACACTGACCTGCAGCCTGAGTGTAGCTCCCTCCTTTTTCACCTGTGGGAAGATAACATTTATGTGAGAGGCCAAAAAGAAAACTGAGCCATAAGATCCTACAGGAAACCCTAGTCCTGGATCTCACAACCAGTGTAGAACTTTCAACAAAAATCCAGGACAGGATCAGGGGTATACAGCAAGGAGATGTGGGGGAGACTGGACCAACTGCCCTCCTGGACGCCTCTCCTCAGTGGGGTCTTTCACCTCTGACCTTCAAGTGCTGAGAAACTAGATGCCAACTGGAATTATCCTGGGGAATAATTAGTCTTTGACTATCACATGTGCTTCACAGAAGGGTACGTGGTAGCACTCAGCACAGACTCAGCACATGTATGTGGAGGGGATGTCCCAGGAATAAGGCAGGTCAACTTCCACCTGGGCTTGAAACCCCCCGTGAGACAAGGAGACTCAGATCCCCGCTCCCTTCCCTACCTGAGCGCTTCTTCCTCCAGATCACAACTCCAGTCACCATGGCTCCAGCGACCAGGACGAGAACCAGGCCAACAATGATGCCCACGATGGGGACGGGGGGCTGAGGAGGGTCTGGGAACAAAGGGCAAGGGGAGGGCCCTCCTCAGGCTTGAGTCCTGACCTTGCTGAAGGTCTCCAGAAGGGCTTCTGCTTTGTCTGAGAAGAAGCTCTGCCCCCAGGTCCCTCCTTACCCCATCTCAGGGTGAGGGGCTCCTGCAGGCCCTCGTGCTGCACATGGCAGGTGTAGCTCTGCTCCTCTCCAGGAGGCACCACCAGGGCCGCCCACTTCTGGAAGGTCCCATCCCCTGAGGGCCTGGTCTCCACCAGCTCCATGTACTGGCTCTGGTCCTGGCCCTGGTCCTGGCCCTCCCGCTGCCAGGTCAGGGAGATCTCCTTAGGGTAGAAGCCCAGGGCCCAGCACCTCAGGGTGACCCCCAGGTCAGAGCTGGGGTGGCGGGTCACATGTGTCTTTGGAGGCTCTGAGGAAGAAGAATCAGAAAATTCACCCTGTGGGTCCCCTGCCTGGGGCACTGAGTGAAGGACCAGGACAATGGGTTTGAAAAGAAGCACAAAACCCAGACACTAGCCTGGACTTGGGAATCTGGGAACAGCTCCTAGTCCTTGGAAGAGTCTAGAATCAGGGTGAGATTGAGGTAGGAGGCTCCAGGACTTAAGGGGGAGAATACAGAGTCATGTTCCTGACTTTGGTGGCGGTTGAATGACTCAGGCAAGGTGGTGTCAAGGATGCAAAGCTGTTCGCGGGCTGAGAACAGGCCTGGGAAAATCATGGTTCCCAAGACGGCGGCCAGGGTCAAAGGGCACCGCTGAGCAGTTCTTTCACGGATGGTCTCCCCCCTTCACCCCAAAAGAGATAGGCTTCCTTAACTGTCCTTTAGAGAGTGGGGTCCCCGGGGAGTCCCTGTCTTGTGGAGAAGCTGGAAACCTAGGTGGACTCCTCCCTCTCAGGACAGGCAGTGGGGGGCTTTCCCGCAGGGACCCCCTTTTCCTCTCCCTGTGGGAAGGCAGCTCCCTCCCGAGGGGAGATGGTGGAGGCCCCGCGGCCCCTGATACCTGCGCGCTGCAGCGTGTCCTTCCCCATCTCCAGGTATTTCTGGAGCCACTCCACACACGCGCCCTCCAGGTAGCTTCTCATTTGCTCCGCCGCATCGGCCTCCCTCTTGCGCTTGGTGATCTGAGCCGCCGTGTCCGCCGCGGTCCAGGAGCGCAGGTCCTCGTTCAGGGCGATGTAATCGGCGCCGTCGTAGGCGTCCTGACTGTACCCGCGGAGGAGGAGCCCGTCTGGTCCCACGTCGCAGCCGTACATGCTCTGGAGGGTGTGAGACCCTGACCCCGCCCCGAGTCAGCCACGCCCCCGCCGCGACCAACCCGGGGTTCAACCCAAACTGAAAACGAAACCGGGGGAAAGTCCCCGCCGGTCCTTCCGGGTCGGGGGCTGGGCGGGTCCGAAATGCCGGGGTGACCCTCGGACCCGGAGGTCGGGGTGACCCCGGCCCGTCCCTGGGGATGGGGATGGGGGTCGTGAGCTGGACCCGGGTCCGCGTCGCTCACCGGCCTCGCTCTGGTTGTAGTAGCCGCGCAGCTTTTTCAGGTTCACTCGGAAAGTCTGTGCGCTGCCCATGGCGTTCTGCGTCTCCTCATCCCAATACTTCTGCTCCGCCTTCTCTATCCACGGCGCCCGCGGCTCCATCCGCGGATTGGGGGCGTCGCTGTCGAACCGCACGAACTGCGTGTCGTCCACGTAGCCGACTTCGATGAAACGGGGCTTCCCGCGGTCGGGCCGGGACAGGGCGGTGTCGAAATATCTCAGGGAGTGGGGACCTGGGGGCGGGAGGGTGAGACACGACCCTCCTCTCGGCGCGGGTCCCGGGTGCGAGGTGGTGGGGCCGGGACCGGGCAGGGAGCTCGGGGCTCCGGAGGCGGGAAAGGGGTGGAGGTCGGAGATGGGCCCCGGGTTTAGGGGGGACAAGCAGAGGAGCAGGAAGCAAGGGAGGGACAGGACAGGACGGGGTGAGGTGAGGGGCGGGGGTCTGGGCCGGGACAGCAGAGTCGCACCTTCCCCGTGGGTCCTGCCCCCACCCGACTCCCAGGCGGTTCCCTTGCTCCTCCCCGCAGCGGCCTTGTCCCCCGATCCCGCACTCACCCGCCCGGGTCCCAGTCAGGGCCAGGGCCCCCGAGAGCAGCAGAACGAGGGCTCGGGGCCCCATGATCCTCAGCCACGGAGTCTGGGGAGAAGCGGAGTCGAGGCGAGTGGATGGAGAGTTTAGAACCGGGAACCGCGGTTGCGCTGATTGGCTTCTCCAGAAACCGGACACGCAATAGGAGAGAGAAGTGGGGCCGCGTCACGAGTGTCCGGGCAGGACGGCCCCACACAGGTTGTGAGACGGAGAAGTGAAACTGGGGACACGGGGACTCCTCAGCACGGAGCCTCCCCGCCCAGACGCCGCCCTGGAGCCTGAGACCCCGAGATCCACGCCCTGCTGGTGCCCTGGGACTCTGCCCTGCTCCTGCTGCTTTTGCTCAGAAAGCTCTTGGTCACAGTGTCTCCGTGCCTCACGTGGCCCAGGGGCTGTGTACCCAGCGATTTCCAAACCTTTTAGTGAGAATATTCCTACAGTTTTACAAATTAGTGACGACCGCAAGGATATGTTTGTGTTGATACTTCAGTAGATATTTTCCATATTAGAAATAATAGTTTAAAATTTCATCAATTTTTTAGAAGATATAAATAATCTATGCATTTACTATGAAAATAATTATTGCCCATAATAAACACTGTACTGTGAAGAGTGGAGCTTTTTACATTTTACTCTATCACAAGTCTCTTTGCTGTCTGGCTCATGGGAAAACCACTGGAGGTTTATGTCTGCTTCTGCGCTGAGTCCTTTTGGTGGCTGACATCTATGAAATGTAAAAGCTTCGCACACGTGTAGGACGTGTATTTTTAATAACCTTTCAGATAATTTTGGATGCTAATCATTATGGTGTTTTCTCAAAGGTTATTTTGAACGTGCACCTGCATCAGTTACACTCCGTATTTCCTATTCTGTTAAATTAAAAGCCTGTTTTGCACACTGACTGTTGCTTGTACTAATGTAAGATTTTTAAGACCGAATACATTGTTTCACTAAGTTACATAGATCTTCCAATGTCATTCATTCTTTCCAGTAAAGGTTGTATTCAAGGAAAAAGCAGCTAGTGCAGCTCACAGAATGATTTTCCTTGGGACACAGTACTTTGGAAAGTAGCAGGAGTGTTTCATATGTACTTTCTACGTCCTCATGGAAGATACTATTAAAGTATGGATTTAGGAGTTCCCGTCGTGGCGCAGTGGTGAACGAATCCAACTAGGAACCATGAGGTTGCGGGTTCGATCCCTGGCCTTGCTCAGTGGGTTAACGATCCGGTGTTCCTGTGAGCTGTGGTGTAGGTTGCAGACGCGGCTCGGATCCTGCGTTGCTGTGGCTGTGGTGTAGGTTGGCGGCTACAGCTCCGATTCAATCCCTAGCCTGGGAACCTCCATATGCTGCGGGAGCGGCCCAAGAAATGGCAAAAAGAAAAAAAAAAAAAGTATGGATTTAAGAATGATAATTTAGGAAAGATAAGATTTTGTATTTATTTCAAAAATTTTATTTAGTATAGTTGATTTACAATGCTGTGTTAATTTCTGCCGTACAGCAAAGTCCTTTAGTTATACATACATGTATATTCTTTTCCATATTCTCTTCCATGATGGTTTGTAAAGGTGAGACAAGCATTTTTATTGCATCAACTAGGACGCTTTATATCAAACCTGCTTTTTTTTTTTTTTTTTTTTTTGTCTTTTTGCCATTTCTTAGGCCGCTCCCGTGGCATATGGAGGTTCCCAGGCTAGGGGTTGAATCGGAGCTGTAGCCGCCAACCTACACCACAGCCACAGCAACGCAGGATCTGAGCCGCGTCTGCAACCTACACCACAGCTCATGGCAACGCCAGATCGTTAACCCACTGAGCAAGGGCAGGGATGGAACCCGCAACCTCATGGTTCCTAGTTGGATTCGTTCACCACTGCGCCACGACGGGAACTCCCTGCTTTTTTTTTTTTTTTTCCTACAAGTAAGTTGTGGTGAAATAACTACTATTGTAGTTTGCTACCCTAGTCCCCATTATTGCTAAGTTGTACCTCAAAGCAAATGTCAACATAGTGAAAAGTCAAATACTATCTTAGGAATGCTATGAATGTAGTTTTCACTCAGGGATCTCATGACAGGATCTCCATAACTTCAAGGGTTCCACAGACCACACTCTGAGATCTGCTGTTCTGTATAAACCTGGGAAAGTCTCCTCATTGACCCTGGCCTTGGCCTCCTCTTCATTCCCCAGAGTCCCTCTCCCTGCCCTGGACTCCCTGCCTCCCCAGCCTCAGCTGAGGGCCCTGCCCCTGGGCTCCTCTAGGAGAGAACTCACCCCCTGGAAAGTGATGCCAGAGAGAGTCCTCCGTCTGGGAAGGGAGGTGGGGGGACAGATGTTTCCCCCTTGGAACTGGGAACAGTCTGTGCCTGAAGGCGCCAGACCCACGCATCACCTCCTTGGTTTTGTTCCGCATCAGCTTCATGTGCATTCACGTCCCAGACAGGAATCTGTGACAGAGTCTCTGAGAGGAATCCTCTCTCCTGGGTCTAATGTATCTGACGTGAGGCCCACAAAGCGGGAAGAGCAGTCCTGTCCAACAGCACGTTCTGTTTGAAGGAACTGTTCATATCTGTCTGTGTCATCAGCTGCTCACTCGCTACAGGTGGCTATTGAGCACCTCAGAAGTGGCTTTTGTGCTGAGTATGTTTAAGTTTCTTTAATTAAAGTAGTCATATGTGGCCTGTAGTTAGCATATGGGACAGTGCATATCAAGCATGTTCTTAATTTTCAAGCTCTTCCCCAAAAGATACTCTGAGATTCATAGATTGATGCATATTAAAACAATCTTCACATGGAAGTCATTTGGGTTTTTCTGTGGGAGTCTTCAATATACCCTTAAAATGCAGCATGTCCAAGAAAGATTAATTAATGTGTATTTTCATAGTCAGAGTGTGCAGACATTAACCAAACCGTGATTGATCACCTTAAGGCCATAAATATTCAAGACCGTCCATCGCTGGAGCTACTCCTTGTCTCTGTTTTCTTGGGCTCTTGGTGGTGTTTGCCTTCACCTGGTCAACGGAAGCAGACACAGACGGCTTCACTCACTGAGCCCAAGGGACAGTGTTTCTTGAACATAACATGTATCAAATACCTTGTAGGACCTGTACCTACGTGTAAAATCATAAAGCAGAAGGTGTAACCTTGGAATCCACCAGCTTAGAATTCTTTGCTGTCTGCTCCTGCTGTACTTCCCCCCACAAATTCAATCCATTCCGTCTCCCTTCACCCTTGGGTGCCTCGCTCCTAGATGGAAATAGACATGAAAATTTAACAGTAGTGGAAGGACGACGTCTCAAAGTATCACCCAAAGTTGAAAACGTATAAAAAGTTATACATCTCGGTGTCACCTAGACAGGGGCAACAGTACAAACACAAGTCCATGTTCAAACTCAAAGACACACGAAAATAATCTGACACACAAACGTGTGACATCCTTCAGTGTTCTTCAGCCAAAGCCCCCTGGGAGCAGATATGTGGGCCAACAAGAGAGATTTCTGACTGGAGGCAGCTCGAGGGAGAACAAAGTCCATCAGAGACCACAGGGCATCTTAGGATGAAAGAGTTGGGGCTTTGGTGGGTGATTTCGAGGAGGGTGGATGGAAGAGGGGCTCAGTCTAGATCGGGTGTTGGTGTCAGGCGGTGGGGGCAGGTCTCTGACTGGGCATCTCAGTGACCCTCACCTGTAGGGAGGGCAGACTAGAGCCAGGGTCCAGCTGTGATTGCAAAGGGAGGAGTTTGGCACACTGTGAGGTCACAGGGCCAACTTGCTTGGTCTGGCCTTAGACTGATGTCATGTTCTTGTTTTGTCTCACTGTGTCAAGGTCAGTGTCCTGGTCTGATGCTGATGTTCTGTGAGGTGACTTCTGTCCAACAGGAGAACAACCCAGCCGTGTGGTGAGCACCTGCCCAGCATCTCACACCTATGAGGCCTCCTGGAGGTATCAGAGCAGTTCCTGATGTCCGCGGCTCTTTGTCCTTCTTGAATTCCATGTTTTTAAGTAACTACACCCAAACAATAAAGAATATTAGAAAACTACTTGGAAAGAAAGAAAGGCACATGTCAAATATATCACCAATAACTACATGTAAACCGAAAGGAAAGTGTGACATAAGAAATAGGGAATAAATTAAATCTCCTATTTTGGCAAAGATGAAAATAAGTGATGAGATTATTAAAATTTAGGCAAAATGTGCTTTTATAAATACTGACA
This sequence comes from Sus scrofa, assembly GCF_054392235.1. Lineage (NCBI taxonomy): Eukaryota > Metazoa > Chordata > Mammalia > Artiodactyla > Suidae > Sus > Sus scrofa. The sequence goes on along the minus strand of NC_139389.1, from coordinate 27,144,649 downwards.
GCATTTGAAAACTTGTGCACAATTTCTGCAGGACAGTTTTGCAGATGCATCAACACTTTCAATATCTTCACATTTGGACACAGAAATTTCTCTTTCAAATTTGTCCTAAAAAGATAAGCACATCTGTTCTCAAGAATATATATGTAAGGATCTTTCTTGAATTGTGGTTTATAAAACAAAGAGTGGAAACCATCTCAGTGCTACGGTCACTGCAATGATTGGAACCATGACTAGAGGAACACTTGACACGTCTCAGGTCCTAGAGCCACGTGATTGACACAGTGGGTATAACTGATTCCTCCAGGCAAAGCCATGAGCCACTGAACCTGTAGTCCCTTTGTGCAGACAGAGGAAGGGAGACTCAGAGAGGTGAAGGGGCATATGGTTCAAGGCCGCCTTGAATGAGATGAGACACGGGTGATACAATGTGAGCAAAATAAGACCCTGCTGATGTGAGCCAGGCTGTGCTGTGTGGAGGTGGACACAGTGACAAGGATGAGTGTGAATCACTACTGAGCTAAGTGCTGTGAGGAGTCAGCTCACGACACCATGAAAGTAGATCATCAGGAGACCTGACAGGTGTCCTTCCTCTAGTGTCAGTAATATCTGAAAAATATGTAGCATATGAAACAAAACCAGAATTCTATGAAATTATATACAATCCTAGAATAAGAAAGAGCCATGGGGGAGTTCCCGCTGTGGCACAGCAGGTTAAAGGTCTGGTGTTGCTACCCCAGCTGTGGAATAGGTCACAGCTGCCCCAGGGATTCAACTGCTTGCCCATGAACTTCCACATGCTGTGGGTGCAGGAAAAAAAAAAACTCTTGCAAATTAAATATGTGATCAGAGAAATGAATCATTCAATAGAGTAATTACAAGATACAAGACATACTCCCAATAATCAGTAGAAAAGGAAGAGTAAAAGCAAGGAGGAGAAAGCAGCTATAAGAATGTTAGTCTATCAATCAAGAGAGTCCAACAAGTTAATCATACAGGTTTCAAAAATGATGCAGACTAGGGAATGATTAAAAAAATATTTGAGAAGAACTTCTCAGACCTAAGGACAAAAATTTACATACTGAGTGGCCTATCCAAATTCCTCCTGCGGTAGATGAGAACATATACTACACTAAAGTTTAATAACCACCAGAAGCAAACAGGGAGTGGGAGAAACATTTATTTGAGTTTTCCAGGGTGTTTTGATCATGGGATGAAGAAAGGAATAATAGTGTGAAAAGGTGGAACCCTCAGGCACATGGCAGGGCTCCAGGGCTCTCCTCTTCCCTGATCCCTGCCACACCCCAAGGGCCTGATCCCAGAGCTACTCAGAAGGCATCTTCATCCCCCACTGTTGCCCAGCCTCTAGGTCAGCATCTCTCTGCCTCAGACCACAGAGCATCCTTTCCCCAGGCTATGCTGAATAGAGGAAAGTAGAGCTGTGGCGCCACCGTGTGGCCATAGGGCTGATGACAGGAGAGCTGAGCTCCTTTTTCACCTCCTTACCAGGCACCTGCCCAGGGTCTCTTTGGGCTCCCAGCAGCGGGGTCAGGGCTGTGCACACCAGGTGGCGCCCCAGCTAGTGTCAAGTTCAGAGTCTGAATTGATTTCCCCAAATGCAAGCTGACACAGACATTTTCATTTCCCCTAAAGGATCAAGGAATTTGGCCTCAGGGAGGATGAGAGCTCAAGGCCCTGACAGCTAGTTCCCAGGTCCAGGTGGACTCTGCAAACACCATGGGTGCCCTCGGACTCCTGGGATGGGACCTTGAACCCCAAGTCCCTATAGCTTTTTCTTGTTGCTGCTGACAGTGATGTAGGCTTTTCCTCCAGGGAGTCAACTCTGGACTCTCCATCCCTAGGAGACAGAGAAGGAGGAGGAGCAGGAGAAGGAGGTCCCCAGGGGAAAGGCCTAAGAAGATGGGGAGTCTCCTGGGAAAGTGAGGAGAGGGAGGAAACAGTCGGGGATGGAGGCATGGGAGAGGGGAGGGAAGGACCAGAGAGCAGGGCCAGGGGAGGGTCAGCGCAGGGGACATGCCTGCAGGGAGGGAGGGGTGTGTGTGGGGAGGGGCACAGGGGCTTCTGGCCTGGGCGCTGGGAAAAGGCTCTGCTTTCCCTCTGGATGATAATCACACAGGCCTTCGCTCTGGGCTGGGCTGGTAAATGCTGCTTCAGTGTGAGGCCTTTTTCTGTCTTTACAGGACTGTTATAAATCAGACCCGAAGGGAAAGAAAGATGGGGTGGGGGGAGGGGATTAGAGGAATTCCCCTCTTCCAGTGAAACACCCCACCTCCGTCCCCACTGCATCTCCCACACACATGATGCTGGGGACAGGAACAGTCAAGGGACAGCCTGTCCTCAGCACACAGCCCTGGGCTACTGGGACACTGTCCCTTTAGGAGCTCAGACAGCGGGGACCACGTGCCACAAAGACTGGCCACAGAGCTTCAGAAAAAGAAGCGCCCAGCTGGTGGCCACGGAGGTGGTTCCTGGAGAAAAGAGGACAGGATGTTGAGTGGAGCCTGGAGACCACAGTGGGGACAAGGAGATCCACCCTGCATCTGGGCCCAGTGGTGCCCCTCACATTTCCCTGAGAGTCGAACCCAACAGTCCCCTTCCCAGACCTACAGGACCCATGATCCCAACACTGTCCCCAAGGACACACAGCTGGACCCTCTGTCCAGGCATCCCACCCCCAGCTGTTGAAGCCTGGAGGGTGACCTCCCCGCCTCCCAGGTCCTGGAACTCAAGACCCAGCGTCCTGCCTCTTCTTCCCCTTTGTCCTCCTGGTAGGCAGGGCCCTGCTGTCTGGATCCTCCAGGCCTGCTCCCTCCACCTCCAATCTTGAAAGTCTAGGACCTGTGGTCTTGGACCCCAAACTCACCTCTGGCCATCAGGGCGAGGCAGAGTTTGGGGTCACGGGTCAGGGGAGGCAGCCTAGGGCCCCACAGGCTGCAGCTCAGCCTCAGCTCCAGCTGCACAGAATCAGCAGATCCTGGACAGAAGCCTGTGCCCAGGAGCAGCCACGTCAGCCACACATGCGGTGCAAGCTGCTTTGACTGTCTGCTGCAGTGTCCAACCACTTAACACCCACCACGCAGCAAAGGTGCCCTGCCCAAGGCACCAGGATGCAGGAAAAGGTGAGTGGACTGGGCGATGCAGAGGAGACAGCACTGAGTGAGGAGCAGAGCCAGAGGCTGTGACCCTGTTCTCCAGCTGTGGCCACGGAGCTGGAATCCCCAGAACACCCACTAGTACCTGGAGGAGACATAGGAACCAGCCTTCCAGCGGCAGGGGTGCCCAGGGCCCCAGGTCACTAGGAAGCCACAGAAGTGGGTCCTGGGACCCTAACCCACCAGCCTCTAGAACACCTCTGACTTCCGCCCCCCAACCCCCCACTCAGAGCAACAGAACCAGAGAACCTGACCACACAGGACATGGCAGAGGTACCTAGATCCCCACATTCCCATCCCCTCGTGACTCAGGGAGTCTACGACATGAGGGAAGAGCCCACTGCCACGGCATATGGCAGTTTCCAGGTCAGGGGTTGAACTGGAGCTGCACCTGCCAGCCTTCTCCACAGCCACAGCAACGTGTGATCCAAGCCAAGTCTGCAACCTACACCATAACTCACAGCAATGTCAGATCCTTAACCCTGAGCAAGGCTAGGGATTAAACCTGAAACCTCAGGGATACCAGTCAAGTTCACCTGCTAAGCCTCAATGAAAACTCCTGCTCTTTGGTTTTCAATGGGTCTAATGCACCTTATGTGAGGCCCCAAACATCAATAATAGTGCTGTTCAACAGAATTTTCTGCGATGAAGAAATTATTCCATATTTGCACTGTCCTCATTGCAGGTGCTACTACCTGTGGTTACTGAGCTCTTAAAATTAGACTAGCGGCACTGAGCAGTTGAATTTTAATTTCAACTTTAACTTAAATAGCCATATGTGGCTCAGCTACCCTATTTGATGGAGCATATCTAGGGTGTTTTAGTTTTCATTCTCAAACCTCAGGAAGATACTGTGTCATAAAATTAACCTCAGGAGTTCCCACTGTGACACGATGGGACACAGGTCCATCCCTGGCTGGCACAGTGGGTTAAAGGATCTGGTGTTGGTCGCAGCTGTGGCCCACATCTGACCCCTGGCCTGGGAACTCCATATGCCTTGGGGCAGCCAGAAAAGAAAAAAAAATCATCTTCACATAGAAGCCACGGATTTGTCTATGGTGGGTCTTAAGACATATCCTGAAAATACAGCATGCCCAAGAACATTGAGTTAATATGTATTTTAAGGTCTAGAGTGTACAGACATTATCCAAAACATGATTTACCATCTCACGGTCAACGGTATTCCAAAACACCCATCATTGGGGCTAATTCTTGACTATATTACCTTGAGATGCGTGGTGTCCTTTTCATTCATCTGGTAACAGAAGCAAGCACAGGAGCCTTTGCTTAGCCCACAAGAAAGCATTTGTTGAATACTCCGAACATAAAATGCCTTGTAAGCCCTACATAATTATGAAATGATAAGGCAGCAGATGTAATCCACCACCACAGAATTCCTTACCTTGCGATCCTCCGCAGTCCATCCCCCCAATTCAGGTTTCTCTGCTCCCTTTCACTCTTTGACCCACTCCCCTCATCATCTGTATCTAGAGGAAAAGATACATGAAACTTTCACAGTTGTAGGATAGAGAATTTTCTACATGACCCAAAGACGAAAAACCCTAAAGAAAAAATAGAAGTTATCTGTGGCAACCACAAACTCACAAGCATGCACACCCATGTCCATAGTCAAACTCAAAGACACCTAAAAACATGTGTCAGGCAAAGGTGGGCAGGTGTCAATATTCTTCACCCAAAGACCAGCAGGAACCCACTTAGCCGAACACACTGTATTGACTGGTTGATGCAGCAGGGAGAGTGCCCACCACGAGGAACCACAGGGCATCTTAGAATGAGGGAGTTAGAAAGAATCTATTAAAGGAATTGGGCTTTGGCCGGATAATTTGGGGGATGAGTAAGAAAACAGAGTACTGCCAGGAAGCACAGTCAAGTAGATGACTGGGTGTCCTTATCAACCTTATTTATAAGGAGGACAGGCTAGAGCCAGGATAAAGCAGCAATCGGTAAAGTCGCAGCCAGCATGTGACCCAGGACAGGGAGATGCTCACTGCCTTGTGAATAGCACAGTGCCCTGTCTTGCTCTGGGCGTCAACAAAATGATGCCATGGTCTTGCTATGTGTCCCGTCATCATGGTCTCAGCGTGTCCCTGTATGATATTGGTGTTTTGTGAGATGGGTTATTTCAAAGGGGAGAATAACATGGCCGAGCTGTGAGCAAAAGGACAGCCTGAAACAACACTGGAAGTGCAAGTTTCCCACCTGTTCCCTGGGGTTAGGAGGCTGATTTTTCTTTTTTCTTAAATTCAATATATTAAAATTCCTACACCTCAATTGGAAAATAATGAAAGACTATTAGAAAATGGTTTGGAAAAGAAGAAATGCACATATCAAATATATGACTAATGAAGACTGGGAACAAAAGTGAGAATGTTGGAAGAAGAAATAGAACAAAAAATTAAAATCTATCAGCTTGGCAAAGATGAAAGGAAAATAAAGGCTACAACTTTAGGAGTTCCCGCTGTGGCCCAGCAGGATCAGCACTGTAGGTTCCATTCCCAGCCAGGTACAGCTGTGGCTTAGGTCTCAGCTCTGGCTGGGATTCAACCCCTGGCCCAGGGAACTTCCACATGGCCAAAACAAGGAAAAACAAAAAACAAAAAACAAAAAAAACAACCACAACCAAATCTGCGATTTTGACCAGGTCTCCCTGGGAAGGTCAAGGCAGGGCAGGGTACACAGATGAAGACTGGCTGGTGTGGATAGTTTCAGCAGGTTTGGGGCTATAGGGGTGCTCTTAAGGTGTCTGGTACCTAGCTCTGGGATCCTTAAGGCAGAATATTGCCTCAGATACTCAGACCACACAGAGGAGGTAGGGCCTCCACTGGTTAGTTTGCATATCAAAGGCATGCTACTGGCTGGGCTCTAGCCCTGGGAAAGCAGTCTCTCCTCAGCTAGGAAGGTTTTCAAAGCTGTCAAAAGTCATAATATACAAAACTAAAAATATATATGTAGGAGTTCCCTGGTGGCTCAGTGGGTTAAGGATCTGCCTTTGTCACTCTGTGGCTCTGGTCACTGTCATGGTGTGTGGGGGGGTGATCACTGGCCATAGGGTAGGGAAAATATATGATCACAGGGTTGATGAAATTGAAAACCAGCACAAACTTTTGAAAGGGCAGTTTTGCAAATGTCTCAGCAGTTTAAATGGGTTGACATTTTGACACAAAGATGTCTCTCTTGTAGAAAATCATCCTAAGACTATTAATCATGTATGTTCTTCAAAATATGTTCATTGAATTCTAGTTTATAAAAGCAACATAGACAATCTAGTAAATCATAATTTTCAACTTTTAGGATGTGCATTTGTGTTTTCTTTTTCGACTGCACCCACGGCACATGGAAGTTCCAGGGCCAGGGATCCATCCCAACCACAGCTGCAACCTGTGCCACCACTGTGGCAGCTCAGGATCCTTAAAACCCACTGGGCCACAGCAGGAACTCCTAAGTTGTGCATTTTTTCAGCATCATCAGATAGACGATTTGTAAATATTTTCTCTCATTCCAGAGGCTGCCTTTCCACACTGTGTCCTTTGAGGCACTGAAGCTTTAAACGTTAATGTAGTCTGACTTACCTCCTTTGCTTGTTGTTGCCTGTGTGCTTGGTGTCATATCCATGAAATTATTGTCAGGTTCCATATCATGAATATTCCTCTTCCGTTTTCTCCTAAGAGCTTTACAAGTGAAGTTCTTACGTTTAGGCCCTCGGCCCATTTGGAGTTAATGTGCATGTAATGGTGTAAGGCAGCACTCCAACTTCCTTCTTGTTTATGTGGATACCCAGTTTTTCATACCATTTGTGGAAAGGCTGTCCTTTCCACACGGAATAGTCTTGGCACCCTTGTCCAAAATCATTTGCCCACACGTGCAAGAGTTACTTTTGGGCTCTCCGTGCTGTTCCCATTAGCTTATGTAAATATTATGTCTGTTTTTCCGCTAGTACCACACCACTTTGATGACTGTAGCTTCATATTAAGTTCTGAAATCACAAATTTCAATTTTGATCTTCTTTTTCAAAATCGTTTTCAGCCACTCTGAGTCCGTCAATAACCCATATGAATTTGAGGATGGACTTTTCGATTTCTGCAAACAAATGCTGATGGAGTATCGACAGAGATTGCATTAAATATGTCGACTGCCGTGGGTAGTGCTGTTTTCTGAACAATATCAAGTCTTCGAATCTATGAACACAGAATACCTTTCCATTTACTTGTAATTTCTCCCATCTGCGGACTAACCAGGCCGGACCCTGCTTAGCTTCCGACCTCAGATGAGATTGGGCGCGTTCGAGGTGGCAAGGCTGGAGACGATGCGTGTCCTCTATTTCTTTCAATCACGTTTTGTAGTTTTCATTATCTCCATGGGTAAGTGTATTACTAAGGATTTTATTATTTTGGATGATATCATCACTGATATTTTTAATTTCATGTTCCGACTGTTCATTGTTGGCCTATAGAAATCAGATGGATTTTTGTGTGTTGATTTGGTGTCCTGCCATTTGCTTAATTCATTTATCAGTTGTAAGAGCGTTTTTTGTGCATAGGAGTTCTTTAGGGTTTTCGACAAATAAGACCATGTCGCTTATGCAGAGAAATAATTTTACTTTTTCCTTTCTATTTTGGATGCCTTTTATTTCCTTTGCTGGTCTCACTACTAAGACTCCCAGTTCTGTGTTCAACAAGCTAGTGACAGTGGGCATCTTTGTCTTGTCCCTGATCTTAGAGGAAAAGCTTTCAGTCTCTCACCATCAAGAGACTTACTTGATGCCTCGTTGTATTTTGCTTCGCGTTAATGCCCTTGGCAGATGCTGAGTATTTTCTGAATTGAGGGTTTGTGGCAACCCTACATTCAGCAAGGCTGTGGGCACTGTTTCTCTAAGAGCATCTCCTCCCCGCATGTCTCTGAGTCACATGTTGGTGCTTCTCATAATGATTCCCACTTTTGTCACTATGACTAGACCTGTTACGGGGGTCTGTCTGTGATCAACAATCTTGGATGTAACTATTGCAAAGACATTACACCTTGCTGAAGACTCACTTGATGGTCAGCACTTTTTATCCTTTGGGTCTTCTAATTGGTGTTTGCCCATTGTGTCTTGTGTCTGATGCTATCGCACACCCAATAGACTGCGGTATCGTGGAAACATGACTTATGCATGCCCTGGGAAACCAAAAATGTGGTTTGACTCTCTTTATTGCAATACTTGCTTCATGGCTGTGGTCTGGAGCCAAACCTGCAGTATCTTCAAAGTATGCCTTTCTGTTAGCTGCGGGCTCTTCATAAATGGCTTTTATTATGTTGACGTTCCCTTTATTCCTAGTTAGTTAGTTTGTCTGTTTGCTTGTTTGTGTTTTAGGGCTGCATGTGTGGCATAGGGAAGGTGAAATCAAACCTCAGCTTCCGGCCTACGCCACAGCCACAGCAATGCGAGATCCGAGCCCCGCCTGCTACCTGCACTGCAGCTCATGACAAAGCTGGATCCTCAACACAATGAGTGGGGCCAAGAGCTGAACCGCATCCTCATGGCTCCTAGTCGGGTTCCTTATGGCTGAGCCACCACGGGACCTCCGAGTTAAGTGTTTTTATCCTGAAAGGGTGTTCAGTTTCTCAAGTGCTTTTTTGTATCAATGGAGATGAACACGGGGGTTTTGTTGTTGTTGCTATTCTGTTAATGTGGTTGGTTTCTGTCTGCTGAACCATCCTTGGAGAAATTCCCTTCTGTTGCAGGAGTAAATCCAACTTCATCATGGTGCATAATCTTTTGAAGGTGATGTTGAATTGTTTGCTAGTATCTTGTTGAAGATTTTTGCATCAATATTCATGAAGAGTATTGTCTATGGTTTTCTTTTCCTGTACTGTCTGGCTTTGGTTTCAAGGTAAGGCTGGCCTCATAGACTCAGTGGGGAAGAATTCTCTCCTCTCAGATTTCTTGCAAGAATTTGAGGAGGATTGGGGCTAATTCTTGAATATTGAATAGAATTCTTGAATATTGAATAGAATTCACTGGGGAAGTCATCTACTACTAGTGTTTTCTTTTTGTGAGGTTTTTAAATACTGATTTTATCTTCTTTTTTTTCTTATTTTATCTTCTTAATAATTTTGTTACAGATTGGTTCAGATTTTCTCTTTCTTCGTGATTCAGTCTTCATCAAGTTGTGTGTTTCTAGGTGTTTATCACTTTTCTCTAGGTTGTTGGCGTACAAGTGTTCACACATTCTCTTACAATCCTTTTCATTTCTGTGAAATCACACGTAATGTCCCCTCTTTTCGGATTTTAGTTACGTGAGTCTCCTCTCATTTGTTCTTAGCTGAGGTAGGTTAAAGTTAGTCATTTTCATCAGTCATGATTTCAAAGCAGCTCTTTTGGTGTCACTGTTTTCTCTAGTGCTTTTCTAGTCTCTATTTCTCTCTGCGCTAATCTTTATTATTTCCTTTGTTTTCCCAGCTTGAGGTATACTTTGCTCATCTTTTTCTAACTGCTCAAGTCATTGAAAATTAGGTGGTTAATTTAAGATATTTCTTTTCAAAAAGTTTTAGCCTGTGGAAGTTCCTGGGCCAGGAATAGAACCCAAGCCACAGCAGGGACAACACCAAGTTCTTAACTGGTAGGCCACCAGGGAACTCCTACCTCTTCTTTTTAGCAGAAGCCCTCACAGCTCTCAGTTTCCCTCTTAGTGCTGGTTTCATGGCATCCATAAGTTTGGGTGTGTTGTGTCTTCATTCTCCAACGCACCCTGCACACTTGAAATCAGAAAACAAAAACAGAATGGTATTTCTTAAGCTTTAAATGGTTTCGACAAGGCCAGAAATTGACCTGCTACTATGAGTTTGACAGAAAATGGCTCAACATTTTCAGGTGTGACAGGTAAACATCATGATGAAAGGTTCATGTAAACTTTTATTATTGTCACACAAACAATGGAAACGCACCCATTGCCTTGGTAATGATCACGTCAGTGTTAGGTTCACTGGCACACCCGTTCCAGCTTCTGTTGCAAAGGAGCAAGTCTTTGCTCAATGAGAAATGTACACAGCAAAAACATTTATTTTTTTTCTGCAGGGAACCCGTACAAGCCAATATAAGACCGAAAGTCTTCACCAAATACATGCAACAGGAGCACACGGCTTTTTGATGTATTTTTTGAAGACTGGAGTGTTGGCACTTTTGAAATAGGCAATTGGCTCAGATCTACTGGTGACTGTGGTTGCAGCATCGAACATAATTTCTGCCTTTTTTGTCTTTTTGCCTTTCCTAGGGCCGCTTCCCTCGGCATACGGAGGTTCCCAGGCTAGGGGCCTAATCGGAGCTGTAGCTGCCAGCCTATGCCACAGCCACGGCATCTCAGGATCCGGGCCACATCTGCGAGCTACACCACAGCTCACAGCAACGCCAGATCCTTAACCCACTGCACAAGGCCAGGGATCCAACCCACAACCTCATGGTTCCTAGGCAGATTCGTTAACCACTGGGCCACGACGGAAACTCCAAGCATAATTTCTTTTTTTCTGATTTGTTTGTCTAGTCATCTGTCTATCCACTTGGTAATGTATTTCCCTAACATTAATCGTTGACTGAAAAAATATTCTAAAGAGGAGGGGTTCCACCATTATCTTCCTAAATTCTGACCTTGTTCTTTAGTAAGAATCTGCATTTCATTTCATGTCTATTTTTTTTTTTTTGTCTTTTTTTGTTGTTGTTGTTGTTTTTGCTATTTCTTGGGCCGCTCCGGCGGCATATGGAGGTTCCCAGGCTAGGGGTTGAATCGGAGCTGTAGCCACCGGCCTACGCCAGAGCCACAGCAATGCGGGATCCGAGCTGCGTCTGCAACCTACACCACAGCTCACGGCAACGCCGGATCCTTAACCCACTGAGCAAGGGCAGGGATCGAACCCGCAACCTCATGGTTCCTAGTCGGATTCGTTAACCACTGCGCCACGACGGGAACTACTCATGTCTATTTCTAACTAAAACTGTTGGAACATCCTCTATCTATATCCTTAACCCACAAAACTCATTCCCTTCGGTCCCATGAGTCAAATGTGGCCTGAACTGTAATAGAACATATTAGTCAAAACCTTTGGGCCCTCACCACCTAGAAAAGATCTGGCTGCGGCGTTCCCATTGTGGATCAGTGGGTTAAAGAGCCAAGGTTGTCTCCGTGATGTTGCGGGTTAAATCCCTGGCTTTGCTCATTGGGTTAAGGCTCCGACATGGCTGCAAGCTGGAGCAGAGGTGGCAGATGCGGCTGGGATCCAGAGTTGCTATGGCTGTGGCATAGGCCTCAGCTGCAGCTCTAATTCCACTCCTGGCATGGGAACTTCCATATGTCACAGGTGTGGCCACAGAAAAGAAACAAAAGAGAAAGAAAGGAAAATCTGGCTGCCAATTGCTCTGTCCCTGCCTCAATGAGGATCTGAACAGACAACGTCCGAAATCAGCGTGTATCTGCTGGTATTGACAGATACAGATGGAGGATACGGGAATCTTGTAGTGCTTGGCCACATTGTTTGCAACAAAACGTTCTTTCACAACGGAACCATCAGCGAACATTTCCCAGCATGTTTTGAAACCACAAGTTTAACTATGGGAAGCTCCTTTTAGGCAACTAGCACCTGAAATCGAAGCCAATGCTCATTTGCCATTCAGAAAACCCTAGGGCCGTTAAGATGGATATTATAGCCGCCCTGCCTATGCTCTAGAAATGGAACAACAAAGCCTAGATGACAGCACATCTGTTTACAACACGGTGGACTGTATATGTGATGCCCACTGTTGAGAACTACTGCGCAGAAGAAAAGTTCCTTTCAAGATATGACTGCTTAGGAGTTCCCATCGTGGCACAGCAGAAACGAATCCGACTAGGAACCATGAGGTTGTGGGTTCCATCCCTGGCCTTGCTCAGTGGGTTAAGGATCTGGTGTTGCCATGAGCTGTGGTATAGGTTGCAAATGTGGCTCGGATCTGGCATTGCTGTGGTGTGGAGAAGGCCAGCAGCTACAGCTCCAATTTGACCCATAGCCTGGGAACCTCCATATGCCATGCGTGGGGCCCTAAAAATGAGCAAACAAACAAAATACTCCTGCTTATTGATGATGCATTTGGCCACCCAAGCGCATGCCACGTGACTTTGCCTCCTCCCCTGCTCTGCCTGGTTGCTCATGGTCCATGAACATGGCCTTGGGAACCTTGGGTCATCCTAATAAGGGCACCACCCCAGAGACAGCAGGGAGGGACGGTCACAGGGACCTGGATGCCTGGACTATCTTGCGGTGCAGAGCCACCCCAGCAGCCCTGGAGCTGCCTGCCTCACTGCCATGGGACACACACCAGCTTCCGTCCTGGGAGACCAGTGGTATGCGGGTTTCTGCTGCAGCCTCTGAGTTCACACATGCAGGGAGGACAGGATTTCCCAGGATGTGCGGCCAGGGTGGGCTGTTCTGGAGATGGGCCCAGAGGTATTTATAGGGTCACCACTGTGGGCTCCGGGACCTTAGTGTGAGTTGAGAAAGAGAGCTGGGCCAGAGGGGGCGGCACAGGGAGCCTGGAACCTGTCACCTTCCTCTTCTTTCCAGCCCTGGGGCTTCCCTCGGAGTGTTGGGGTCACCGGGACTCTCCCCTTCCCTTCCCGTCCTTTCTACCCACGGTTCCCCGGATATTTCAGGCAGGATGGGAGTCTCTGCTGCTGGTCTCTCCTCCTCCTCCTGTCCGACGGCAGGGGCTGTGGAGGCTGAGACCTAGAGGAGGAACCCCTCGGGTAGGAAAGGGCTGCAGTGTCACCTGTCACGGGGACCCTTCAGGAATCTCTGCTCCCCAGCCTGGCCTGGACTATCCGCCCTGAGACGACTGACCCCAGGTCCCTCGTATCTCCTCCCCCATCCCCGCCCGGAGATCCCAAGACAGACTTTTCCAAACATCCCCTATGTGTTTGTTCCCAGCGAGTCACTAGGGCCAGCGGATGCCCCAAAAGTCAGGATTACACAGGGGCTTGGGGACCAGAGGAGGGGACAGTGGGGGTCAACTTAGATCTTCCAGCCCCCACCTGCTGGAGCTGAAAAGTGGATCAGGGAAGAGAACACAGGTCAGGGTGAGAAGGGGACATGGGGGGCAGGGCTAGGCCAGGGTCCCCACCCCCTTCATGATGCTCATAGAAACACAGACTCTTTCAGAGGCAGCTGCAGAAATAGGAGTCAGGGGATCTGAAGTCACAAAGTGGGACGTGAACAAATCTTGTGTCAGTCAGTCCCCACAAGGCAGCTGTCTCACACTGGGAAGGAAAATCACCAGGAAACAGGCAGGTCAGTCAAGGAAGGGCTGACATGCTCAACAGCCCCACATGCTCAAACCTCCCCCTCAAAGATCCCCATCACCCAGGGCACCCCCTCTGCCCCAACCCCCTCCCCATCTAGGCCCTCCAGGGTCTCACCTCTAGGATCCATTGGAAGAAACACATCAGAGCCCTGAGCACTGTCACTGCCTGGGGGAGAGCAAAAGCAGGACAGGGTCAGGACCCCCAAGAGAGAAGACGAGAGAAGGTGGGTGAGCTCCCCCAACGGCCTCCTGTCTGCACCACCAGGGCCTCAGGCATCACAACCCTCCACACTGACCTGCAGCCTGAGTGTAGCTCCCTCCTCTTTCACTGTGGGAAGAGACATCATGTGAGAGGCCGGGGGAGTAGTGTGAGTCATGAGATGCCAGTGGAAACCCTAATTCTGGATTGAAAAGAAGGTTCCAGAACTTTGACAAAAAATCCAGAAAGGATGAGGAATAAGCAGGAAGGAAATGTTGGGGAGTTTGGATCAACTGCCCTCCTGGAGGCCTCTCCTCAGTGGGGTCCTTCCCCTCTGACCGTCAAATGCTGAGAAACTAGATGCCAACTGGAATTATCCTGGGGAAACCGTTGTCTTTCATTTCCACATGTGCTTCACAAAAGGGTACGTGTTGGCACTCAGCCCCAGACTCAGCACATGTGTGTGGAGGGGACGTCCCAGGAACAAGGCACAACAAATTTCCACCTGGGCTTGAAACCCCCGTGACACAAGGAGACTCAGATCCCTGCTCCCTTCCCTACCTGGGCGCTTCTTCCTCCAGATCACAACTCCAGCCATCATGGCTCCAGCGACCAGGACCAGTACCAGGCCAACAATGATGCCCACGATGGGGACGGGGGGCTGAGCAGGGTCTGGGAACAAAGGGCAAGAGGAGGGCCCTCCTCAGGCTGGAGTCCTGACCTTGCTGAAGTCTCCAGAAGAGCTTCTGCTGTGTCTGAGAAGAGGCTCTGCCCCCAGGGCCCTCCTTACCCCATCTCAGGGTGAGGGGCTCCTGCAGGCCCTCGTGCTGCACATGGCAGGTGTAGCTCTGCTCCTCTCCAGGAGGCACCACCAGGGCCGCCCACTTCTGGAAGGTCCCATCCCCTGAGGGCCTGGTCTCCACCAGCTCCATGTCCTGGCTCTGGTCCTGGCCCTCGCGCTGCCAGGTCAGGGAGATCTCCTTAGGGTAGAAGCCCAGGGCCCAGCACCTCAAGGTGACCCCCAGGTCAGAGCTGGGGTGGCGGGTCGCATGTGTCTTTGGAGGCTCTGAGGAAGAAGAATCAGAAAATTCACCCTGTGGGGCCCCTGCCTGGGCCCCTGAAGCAGCCTCATGTGACCAGTGGGGGAAGGGCCAGGACAATGGGTTTGAAAGGAAGCACAAAAGCCAGACACCAGCCTGGACTTGGGTATCTGGGAACAGCTCCTAGTTCTTGGAAAATTGTAGAGTCTGGATGAATGCTGATTCTAGTTCTAGAGTCACTTTGAGAGCTGAAAGGTAGGAGGGAGAATACAGAGTCATGTTCCTGATGTTGGTGGAGGCTGAATGACTCAGGCAAGGTGGTGTCCAGGAGGCAAAGCTCTCTGCGGGCTGAGATCAGGCCTGAGAAAGTCATGGTTCACACGATGGCGGCCAGGGTCAAAGGGCACGGCTGAGCAGTCCTTTCAGGGATGGTCTTCTCTCTTCACCCCCAAAGAGACAGGATTCATAATTGTCCTGTAGAGAAGTCAGACCCCCTGGGGAGTCCCTGTCTTGTGGAGAAGCTGGGAACCTAGGGGGACTCCTCCCTCTCAGGACAGGCAGTGGGGGGCTTTCCCGCAGGGACCCCCTTTTCCTCTCCCTGTGGGAAGGCAGCTCCCTCCCGAGGGGAGATGGTGGAGGCCCCGCGGCCCCTGATACCTGCGTGCTGCAACGTGTCCTTTGCCATCTCCACGGATCTGCGGAGCCACTCCACACACCGGCCCTGCAGGTAGCTCCTCTCCTGCTCCGCCACATTGGCCGCCTCCCACTTGTGCTTGGAGATCTGAGCCGCCGTGTCCGCCGCGGTCCAGGAGCGCAGGTCCTCGTTCAGGGCGAGGTAATCGGCGCCGTTGTAGGCGTCCTGTCTGTACCCGCGGAGGAGGAGCCCGTCTGGTCCCACTTGGCAGCCCTACTTGGTCTGGAGGGTGTGAGACCCTGACCCCGCCCCGAGTCAGCCACGCCCCCGCCGCGACCAACCAGGGGTTCAACCTAAACTGAAAACGAAACCGAGGGAAAGTCCCCGCCGGCTCCTTCCGGGTCGGGGGCCCGGCCGGTCCGGGTGGCCCCGGCCTGTCCCTGGGGATGGGGATGGGGGTCGTGAGCTGGACCCGGGCCCGCGTCGCTCACCGGCCTCGCTCTGGTTGTAGTAGCCGAGAGCGGCGCGCAGGTTCCCTCGGTAAATCTGTGCCTCTTCCTTGACATTCCGCGTCTGCTGATCCCAAAACTCCTGCCCCTCCTGCTCCATCGACGGCGCCCGCGGCTCCATCCGCGGATTCGGGGCGTCGCTGTCGAACCGCACGAACTGCGTGTCGTTCACGTAGCCGATGGCAATGAAACGGGGCTCCCCGCGGTCGGGCCGGGACACGGCGGTGAAGAAATAGCTCGGGGAGTGGGGACCTGGGGGCGGTGAGGGGTGAGACACGACCCTCCTCTCGGCGTGAGGCCCGGGAGCGAGGTGGTGGGGTCCGGACCGGGCGGGAGAGACGGAAAAGGGGTGGAGGTCGGAGAAGGCCTCCGGGTTTCGGGGGGGGGGGGGGGGGAGCGAGCAGAGGCGCAGGAAGCAAAGGAGGGACAGGAAGGGACGGGGTGAGGTGGGGGGTCTGGGCCGGGACAGCTGAGTCGCACCTTCCCCGTGGGTCCTGCCGCCACCCCGACCCCGACCCCGACCCCCGGGGCTGTGCCCTCGCTCCTCTCTGTAGAGGCCTTGTCCCCTGACCTCGCACTCACCCGCTCAGGTCCCGGTCAGGGCCAGGGCCCCGGACAGCAGCAGGAAAAGGGCTCCAGGCCCCATGATCCTCAGCCTCTTTGTCTGGGGAGAAGCGGAGTCGAGGCTAGTGGTTGGAGAGTTTAGAACCGGGAACCGCGGTGGTGCCGATTGGCTTCGCTGGAAACCTGACACGCAGTAGGAGAGATAAGTGGGGCCGCATCACGAGTGTCCGGGCAGGACGGCCCCACACAGGTTGGGAGACGGAGAAGTGAAACTGTGGACACGGGGACTCCCCACCACCGCGCGCCGCCGCCCTGGAGCCTGAGACCCCAAGAGCCACGCCCTGCTGGGGCCCTGGGACTCTGCCCTGCTCCTGCTCCTTCTGCTCAGAAAGCTCTTGGTCACAGTGTCTCCGTGAGTCACCTGGCCCAGAGGCTGTGTACCCAGCGATTTCCAAACCTTTTAGCCTTCATATTTATACATTTTATTAATTAGTGAGGACCTCAAGGATATGTTTATGTCGTTACTTCAATTGATATTTTCCATACTAGAAATAATAGTTAACATTTGAATTTATTTTTTAGAGGAATATGAACCATCCATGCATTTCATATGAAAACAATTATTGCCCATAAGAAATGCCGTAGTGCCCAAAGTGGAGCTTTTTACATTTTACTCTATGGCAAGTCTCTCTGCTGTCTGGCTCATGAGAAGAGCACTGGTTGTTTATGTCTGCTCTGCACTGAGTCCGTTTTGTGACTGACATCTATGAGGTGGCGGGTTCCATCCCTGGCCTTGCTCAGTGGGTTAAGGATCCAGTGTTGCCCTGAGCTGTGGTGCAGGTCGCAGACGAGGCTCGGATCCTATGTTGCTGTGGCTGTGGTGTAGGCTGGCAGCTACAGCTCCAATTTGACCTCTAGCCTGGGAACCTCTATATGCCACAGGTGTGGCCTTAGAAAACAACAACAACAAAAAAGAATTTTAGAAAACAAATTGGAAAAGAAGAAACGAAAGTGTCAAACAAATACATTTGTAAGAATACATGTAAACAAAAATGAAAATGTGGAATCAGAAATGGAAATGAATTAAAATGTATCATCCTGACAAAGTTGAAAGTAAAGAGGAGAGCATTGACAGGAATCTAGGGAGAATATAGGGGCATAAACTGTGATGGGATTGAAAACTGGTACAAAACATTTAAAGGGGACTTTTGCAACATGTATCAATTATTTCAATATATTTACATATTGACACATAAATTTCTTTTAGAAATTCATGCCAAGAAGACAGTTAAACCTGGTCTCAAAAATATATATTCAAGGAGTTCCCGCCATGGCTCAGAGGAAATGAATCTGACTAGCATCCATGAGACGGAGGTTTGATCCTAGGGCTTGCTCCGTGGGTTAAGGATCCAGCATTGTCATGAGCTGTGGTGTAGGTCAAAGATGTGGCTCGGATCCTGAGTTGCTGTGACTGTGGTGTAGGCTGGCAGCGACAGCCCCAATTCGACCCCTAGCCTGGGAACCTCCATATGCCATGGGTGCAGCCCTAAAAAGACAAAAATATATATATTCAAGGATGTTTTTTTAATGGGGGTTTATAAAGAATGGAAATAATCAAAATGATTTCATCACTATGATGTTAATAAGTATGAACAGGGGAACACTTTGTGTTCCAGGCAATCATGCCATGTAATTGACATCGTGGTCAAATATATTCCTCAGAGCAAACCCATGAGGCACGGAACACGTGATCCCTTGGGCAGACAAGGGAAGGGAGACTCAAGGTTTAAGGAGTGGATATTTCCAGGTCCCCTTGACTCCAGATCTGGAGACACTGGTGATGAAATGAAGAACAGCAGTCAGGACCCTGGTGATGTGAGACAGGCCCTGTGGGGAGACAAAGATGACAAGGGTAAGGGTAACTCGGAGTGCCCTGGTGGCCCAGCCTTTTAAGGATCTGGCCTTTCATTGCAGTTGCTCAGGCCATTGCTGTGGCACGGGTTCAATCCTTGGCCTGGGAACTTTGCTCAGGAAGGGCCAAAAAAAAAAAAAAAAAAAATGCTAAGTGTAAGTCAAAACAGAGCCTAGTGCTATGGGAAAAAAATTCATGATATCATGAGAGTAGATAACGTTTCCTACCACTCTTATCACTAATATCTGAAAGACAGAAAAGATACATAGCAAATGAAACAAAAAGAGAATTCTATACAATCATATACAAACATAGAACAAGAGAAAGCTATTGGAACTTAGAAATGATGTCATAGAAAGGAGTAATCCAATAGATGGATTGGAAGGTTACGGGCATGCTCTCAGTCATAGGCAAGGCAAAGTCATCACAAGAAGGAGAGAAGACTGATAAAAATATCCGTCTGTCACTCAAGAGATTCCAACCATTTGGCAATACAAGTTTCAAAACTAATGGGAAGGAGGAAATGATGAAAAGTTCAATTTCAAGACAACTTGTCAGATTTACAGACAAAAATTTACATCCTGAATGGCCTGACCAAATTCTTACTGCAGGAGATGAAGACAGACCCCCAGCCAGACACATGGCAGTGAAATCTCAGAAAGACAGTGGAAGCGACCTTGTGAACTTCAAGAGGCAAAATCCATGGTCCTGGAGGCTAGAAGACATGGAAGCGATGGTTTTGAATCCCAGTGCAGAAATAGGTGTTTCCAACACAGAGCTCTGTAGGTGTCACCGTGGAAGTCCTAGGGTGGCCTAAGGATGGCAGAGTTCCCGGGTTTTACTTGCGCTGATCCCTTTCTTCAGGAGACTGTTGGCAAAGTGGGGGGAAATGATGGAGAAAACCACGGACAGGGAGACGTGGGATGCAGGCCACGGTGGAGCCAGAACAAGGGAGGCAGAGGGCTGCCCAGGACGAGGCGAAGGAGACCCGGGCCGTCAGCCCTGCCCCAGGTGTGCGGGGACCCGTCCGTCCCGTGTGGCAGCACTGAGGGCCGTGGGAGAGGCTATGCAGGGAGATGACGTTGCTGGAAGATCAGATGTGCTTGAAGATACTCAGCAAGACGAGACTCGGGGAAAGTTTGGGACTGGTTTCACAACAATGCTAAGATGCTGTGTATTTCCGGGAAAATTGAGAAATCCATTTGAAAAAGAAACCATAGTCTGCTAAACACTCAGTTGAGACTTGCATTTCCATCCTCCTAAGAATTCAAACATTGCACATGGAGCTAATGAGAATCACTACATTGAAGAGTGATAATTATAAATTATAATTATATTCGGATGAGAGTCGTGTGTGGAAGAAGAACCTGTGAAGCAAAGACGTGACATGGAACTAAGAAACCGAGAAAGAGCATTATAGGCTTGGTTTTAAAGGCTCAGAGAAGCAATTAGAGAATCAGCTGAAAGAACCAAAAGAGTTCATCTCGGAGATTCAAGAGATGGGGGGATGGGAGATGGGGACACCCCTCGTGATAGTGAGTCTCGTAAAGGTATTGTAGTTTTCAGACTCTGTGCCTTTGTCCATTAGCTGAACATAAAAGACAACAGGGAGGTGAGAGAATGGACTCAGGAACAAGAGTCATAGAAACGGAGCGGGAGTGGGAAGGATACTGGACTTAGCCTGGTGGATGTTTATGGGAGGATTTTATTTTGATTTATTTAGTTCCGTTTGATTTTTTTTTTTTTTCTACTTAGGGCCCCATGCGGGGCATGCGGAGGTTCCCAGGCTAGGGGTCGAATCGGAGCTGCAGCTGCCGGCTTGCGTCACAGTCACAGCCATGCCAGATCCAAGCCTCTTCTGCAACCTACACCACAGCCCAGAGCAACACGGGATCCTTAACCCGCTTAGGAAGGCCAGGGATCAAACCTAGATCCTCCTGGATCCCAGTTGGTTCTGAACCCTCTGAGCCACAATGGAAGCTCCCAGAAATCTCCTTAATAAGATCGGTCAATGGGAATGGGTATGAAAGACACATGCCATCTTATGTTCTTCGGAAATGCAAATCACAACAGTGATGCCCCATCACCCACCTGTTAGAAGAGCTAGAGTCCAAGAACTGGGGACAGTTGAGCAGGTGCTGAGCAGGATGTGGAGCAGCAGAACCCCTCATCCCCGGGGCAGGAATACGAAGCAGCACAGCCACTGGGTGACGGTCAGCAGGTTCTCAGGAAGCTGCACAGGGACTCAGCACCCAGCCTGGTGAGCACACGGGTCCTCCTCCAGCTCCTCTGAAGACATATTTGCACAGAACCCTGTGCACAAACGGTGAGAGCAGAGCGGCCCTTAAGTGTGGGCTGCACTTAGGGACTTCCTTCTAAGGACTGGAGTGTGGAAAGTAAGAATGAAAGTTCACACGGAGAGACCTGGGAACACACCTTAGCCAGGTGCCAGGTGAGCGTATGGGTCCTTCTAAAGGGGAAGGTAAACACCCTTGATGTGGGGAGATGGTCCCTTCATCTCCGTGTCCTCTTCCCCCAGACCCTCTGGCCCCGTCGACCAACTCACATTGAGAGACATTCTACAATATCCGGCAGCAGGACTCCTCCGAACATCAAGGTCATCAACAAAGGAGGGGCGTCTGAGAGGCTGTCCCAGCCAGAGGAGCCCGAAGGGGACACGATTGGGACTTAATGTAATGTGGTGTCTCGGGTGAGATCCTTGATCAGAGAAAGGAAAAACTGGAGTGCCCGTGGTGGCTCAGCAGGTTCCAAAGCCAACTAGTGTCCATGGCCTCACTGCGTGGGTTAAGGATCAGGAGATGCCTTGGATGTGGTGTGGGTAGAAGATGCAGCTCAGCTCTGTCGTTGCTGTGGCTGTGGTGTAGGCTGGGAGCTGCAGCTGCCATTCCACCTCTAACCTGGGAACCACCATATGCCACAGGTACAGCCCTCAAAAGCAAAAAAATACAGAAATAAAAAGATAAAGAAGAAAAAGGAAACGAATGAAGTCCAAATAAAGAACGGAGTTCAGTAATAATGTACCAATGTGGCCTCATTAGTTGTGAAAAATGCCTGATGGTCATATAAGTTGTCTACCACGGGGAACTGAATATGGCCTAGAGAGAAGCCCTGTAACAACTTTGCAATGGTTTTGTAAATCTCACACTACTCTCATTTTAAAAAGTGTTATTTAAAAATGTCCCTGAGAAAGGAACAGGGTGTTGAGAAAAGGATTATCTGGCTTTAGTTTCCCAGGGTGTTTGCATAAAGGAGCTGGAGTGGGGAGGTTTGGGGAGCAAAGAGGGAACCTTCGGAGACAGGCCCGGGCTCCAGAGCGCTCCTCTCCTCCAATCTCTGCCCCACCCCCTAGAGCTGCTCAGAAAGCACCTTCACTCCTGCACTGCTGCCCAGCCTCCAGGGCAGCCATCTCTGTGGGACTCAGGCCTCAGCCCATCCTCTCCTTCCCCCAGGCAGAGTAGGAGAGAGCAGAGCCGTGGCGCCCCCGTGTGGCCACAGGGCTGATGACAGGAGACCTGAGCTCCCCTTTGACCTCCTTACCAGGGACCTGCCCAGGGTCTCCTTGGGCTCCCAGCAGAGGGACAGGGCTGTGCCCCCAAAGGGGAGCCCCAAGCAGTGTCAAGTTCAGAGCCTGAACTGTTTCCCCAAACACACGCTGACACAGACATTTTCCTCCCGGTTAAATGACCCAGGACTTTGGCCTCAGGGAAGAGCAGATCTCCAGCCCTAACAGCTGGTTCTCAGGTCCAGGGTGGAGCCCACACACATACTGTGGGCCTGCAGTCTCCTGGAATGCAGCCTTAAACCCCAAGGTTCACTTGTTCCTGCCGCTGCTTCCAGGGCAGGAGGCTCTTCCTCCAGGGAATCCACTCTGGAGTCTCCATCCTAGGATGGGGTGGAAGTGGGGGAGAAGGAGCCGGAAGGCTTCCCTCCCTCTCAGGGTGATGGCTTATGGAGATGGGGAGACTCTGAAGATGTGAGGAAAAGGAGGGAACAGTGGTATTAGCGAAGGCATAGAGGAGGGGAGGGGAAGGAAGCCAGAGGGGAGGGGGAGGGGTCAGCGTAGGGGCCACCTGTGCAGGGAGGGATGGGGTCTGGGTGGGCACTGGGGCTCCTGGTCTGGGGGCTCTATTTTTCTGCTGGATGCATACAGGTGTTCCCGCTATGACTGGCCAATAAACTCTGCTTTAGTTTGGGGTACTCTTCTGTAAAACTCACACACACACCCACAGAAGAAAGGGCAAAACCATAAAGGAGAGAGAGGAGGGGAGGGGAGGAATTCCTCTTTTCTCCAATGAGAGCTCCCCCTCCTCCCCTTACCGCCCAACAAAAGCTGGGGTGCAGGGAGAATCAGGGAGGGAGAGCCAGGCTTGTGCAGCCCTGGAGGACACAGCCCCGGGCCTGCTTCCCAGGTCTCCAGGTCCCACTCTGTGCACCAGGGCGTCACGGCCTCATCTGAGTCCATCCTCAGCTCACAGCCCTGGGCTGCTTGGACGTGGTCTCTATTTTCTGAGACAGTGGGAACCACTGCACCGATGGTTTCATCCTCTTGCTTGTGTCTATTTGTGTCAACATCATTGGTGGAAAAGATTATTCTTTCCCTGCTCAATGACCTTGACTTCTTTTTCCTGAGCCAATTCGGTGAGTTCTGATTACACACACTTTCTTCTCTTCCATTGAGCCGATCACCCTTATCTGACACCACTTTGTGCTGGGTCCTGGAGCTTCACTGCAAGACTTGAAATCAGGTAGTGGGCTTCCCCCAAGATGCTTCCTCTTTTCACACAATTATTTTGACTCTTCAAATCTTTTGCCTTTGCACTTGGATTAGAGAATCAGCTAAAAAAACAAATCAAAACAAAACCTCTAGCATTTTTATTGGCCTTTAAGATTCAGGTTGAATTTCATTTAATCTATAGGTAGGCAGCCCCCTACCCTGCCAATGCCCAAGGTACAGCTGGGGAAAGTCCGTGCAGGGGAACTAGTTACGTATAGCTTTTGGAGGAACCTAGGACCAAACAAGACACTCAGGCTGGATGACAGAGGCAGTGGTGACTCAGGCAAGAGGCTGTACTTGCCCGGCTGTGGTCTGTGGGCAGATCTGTGTGTGATTGTGGCACAAACCTTGGCCCCTCTCTCCATGGACCTGTTCTTCCTGGGCCAGGACAGGTAACCCAAGGGAGGAGGGACAGCCCCCTCTGGAGTGGTCACGTGCCTCTTTTTTTTCCCCCCTTTTTTAGGGCCTCGCCTTTGGGATAATGAAGTTCCCAGGCCAGGGGTTGAAATCAGAGCCAGAGCCACTAGCAACGGCAGATGGGAGCCCCTTCTCCGAACTGCCCTGCAGCTCACGGCATCACCGGATCCCTTACCCACTGATCCAGGGCAGGAAGGTATCCGCATAATCATGGAAGCTAGTCGGATTTGTTTCCCCGGGACACAAAGGAAACTCCCTGTGCCTCTTTTAAAATATCATTTGGGAGTTCCCGTTGTAGCTCGGTGGTAAGGAACCTGACTAACATTCATGAGAATGCAGGTTTGATCCCTGGCCTCGGTCAACGGGTTAAGCATCTGGCGTTGCCCTGAGCTGTGGTGTAGATTGCAGAGGTGACTTGTATACGCTGTCACTGTGGCTGTGATGCGGGCTGGCTGCTGTAGCTCTGATTTGACCCCTAGCCTGGGAACTTCCATGTGCCACGAGTGTGGTCCCAAAAAGCAAGCAAACCAACACAAAAAATCATTTCCGGGAAAAGTTCTTGAATGACTATGACTCCAGTGGCCAGTGGGTCTAAAGGAGAGAAGGACCTGCCCCAGGAGGAGCGTGGAGGACACACAGCTGCTTCCCATCAGTCAGACTTCCTCCCCGCCCCCCAGGACAGCTGGCCCAGGCTGGGATCTCAACTCCCAGTATTGAAAATGCTGAGTCTTCATCTGCTGCGTGTCGATCTTCAGAAGATGTCTCATGAACAGCATAGGAAACAAATGATCTCCTTGAGATATTGGTTCGGGTGTGAAAACCATATGAACACACAGGCAGGGAGGAAGTCATCAGAGGGCAGGGCAGAGACTGGGCACCTCTGCTCAGTGTTAGGCAATATACTGTTTCAATAATATCATTAATAATAAAAATGACGTCTCCCAGTAACAAACTGCAGTATCGCTTCCTGATATTTAATGGCCACCTCTACCATCTGGGAATT
Source organism: Sus scrofa (assembly GCF_054392235.1). Taxonomy (NCBI): domain Eukaryota; kingdom Metazoa; phylum Chordata; class Mammalia; order Artiodactyla; family Suidae; genus Sus; species Sus scrofa. The sequence continues at coordinate 27,120,082 of NC_139389.1, read as the reverse complement.
TTCATCCCGAGTCCCTTTGGTTTTGGGGGTGTGAGAGCTCAGTCCCGTCCCCTGGTGACCCTACTGCCCAGATCCCCTGCTCCTGGCAGTGGAAGATCCTTCCCGCTCTTCCAGGTGACTCTGGAACCATCCCCAGGGCACAGGCTCTGCAGTAGGAGGGGCCACCATGCAGCAGCAGGTCCCAGGGGAGCAGCCGTCCGGACCCAGCACATAGGGGTTGGTCTCTTAGGGTGAGCAGGCGGTCCCAGATGTGAGCCCCTCAGAGGCAGCTGTTCCCCACCCTCAGTCCCAGTAGCTATGAGTGAGCAGGGTCCTGGTCCAGGACCACCCCCGCTGCTAGAGAAAGAGACTGAGGGTCAGGGTTCCACTAGATAAAGATAGGAGACCCAGGAGTTCCCTGGTGGCTCCATGGGTTAAGGATTTGACATAGCCACTGTTGCGGTGTGGGTTCAGTCGTGGCTTGGAAACCTCTGCATGCTGGGGATGCAGCCAAAAACAAGCAAAAAAGAAAGACAGAAAAGAAAAAAGAAACATGAAAAGGAAGAAGAAAAAGGAGATTCAGATTCTACCCGTCACTAGACTCAGGGCAGATCCCTTAGTTTCCTCCTGCACGAGATGAGAGAGGTCGGTATTATTATTGGTGATACGATGGAAACAGCTTAAACATCCGTGTTCTTACATTTTCCAAAGCGCACACTGAAGGCTCCTGACAGCTCCAAGTAGCAAAGAGAGAAGATGTTACTTTTCCTTTAAGGGCACAAAGTCGAGTCTCAGGAAGGTGAGGTGGCCTGTGTCCTGTCACTTGGCACCGGAGACAGAAGAGCAGCTCCAAGGGGACCACTGGGGGTTGACCTACTTTTCCTGTTTCCTGCCTTCTCCACAGGGGAAGAGGGGACCTTCTAGATGTCTTTGGGCTTTAGTCTTGCCTGTCACCTTTCAGTGGTGGCTGCTGCAGAAGCCATTGCTGAGTGATGAGGGTGCCTCAGCCTGAGGTTCACAAAGATCTATTATGCTTTGATCCAGCGCTTGGGTGATGGCCACGCCCATCCAAGAAATAGAAACTCATCAGGACTTTCGAAAGTTTTAAGTCTGCTTGGGGGTTCCCGTCGTGGCGCAGTGGTTAATGACTCCAACTAGGAACCATGAGGTTGCGGGATCCCTGGCCTCGCTCAGTGCGTTCAGGATCTGGCATTGCTGTGAGCTGTGGTATAGGCCGGTGGCTACAGCTCCAACTGGACCCATAGCCTAGGGACCTCCATATGTCGCAGGTGTGGCCCTAGAGAAAGACAAAAAAAAAAAAAAAAAAAAAAAAAAAAGAAAGAAAGAATAAAGTCTTAAGTCTGAGTTGTTATTTCCTCCAGTGGAGACTCTCAGGCTTTCCCCTGTCTGCTGCTTGAAGCACAGTTACTCCCCCAACACAGACCCTGGAGCGTCTTCCGGGATTTTATTTACAAATAAGCATTGATCTGGTACAGAAGCCACCAGGAAGCAAACAGGGCTGTTTGCACTGACCATGAGTCCTCAGCAGGGCTCTTAGCTTTGTGCACACCGGCCCCGCCTGGGCAGCCTTCTCCAGCACATGCGCTCCTGCTCTCGAGGTGGACTCTCCTGACGGTCACCCCATTGTCCCAGGAACACACTGTTCATTTCAGGACTTAGGGTATGCAGAACTCTTCAAGACTGGACACCTTTTTAAAAAGGTTTCTTATGGCTGCGCCCATGGCATATGGAAGTTCTGGGCTGACCACACCACAGCCACAGCCACACAGGATCCAAGCCTCATCAGGGCCCTAACCCGATACTCAGGGCAATGCCAGATCCTTAACCCACTGAGCAACACTAGGGATCAAACCCGCCTCCTCACGGACAATGTGTTGTACTCTTAACCTGCTGAGCCACAGTGGGGACTCCAAGATTGGAATATACCCGATGTTGAATCTTGCTCCCCTCCCCCCCTCTCCTCCCCTCCCCTCCTCTCCTCTCTTCTTCTTTCCTTCTTTTTTCCAGGTTTGTACAGCCCGTATCTGGGGCATATGGATATTCCCAGGCTAGGGGGCAAATCAGAGCTGCAGTCACTGGCCTACACCACAGCCACAGCCATGTCAGATCCGAGCCATGTCTGTGACCCACACCACAGCTCATGGCAAGGCCAGATCTTTGACCTACTGAGCAAGGCCACGGATCGAACCCAAAACCTCATGGTTCCCAGGGGGATTCATTTCCGCTGCACCACAATGGGAAATCCTATTTGAGAGTGAATCTTGATTCTTCATTTCCCTCTCAATAACCTTTTGTGCAGTGGCCTGGAGTGGGAATATAGACATAAACCCTGGTACTTGGCTCCCATTTCTTAGTGGTACTGTCACCCATCGCCTGAGGCTTTATGACCAAATAGCTTACACTCAGCACTGGCCAAGGAATAAAACACATCTGAGACAAAGTGCAGCCTGCAGCGGCCTGACTCTTCGGCTCCACTGGGGCCTGCATCGTGCGGGAGGATATGCAGCAGGAGGAGAAGCTGCAGGAGGAGAAGCAGCAGGAGGAGAGGGGTCCAGCCCTCCTCCTGGGCTCTCCAGGCTGTGTCCTTCCTCCAGGCGGGATGGGAAGCACACTGGATGGGAGTCAGGCATCCCGGCCTTGCATCCACCTTCTGCCGCTGCCAACCTGCGTGGCCTTGATGGATGACCTTGCCCTCATCTCTGTACCTGATTGGATGATTTTAAAGGTCTTTACTAGCTCCAAACCCTAACCTTTTCCATGGTCATGACTTCCCTGTCTGAGTGCAGGTGCTGCCGCCTGCTCAGATGTGCTCCTTCCAGATTCCTCCTCATTTCCTCTGAAGGTGCTCCACCGGGGGCCTACTCACAGCCTCTAACTTGGGGTGTTCTCTTGACTCCCCTGCTCACAACCCAGATTTGATCCAGGAGGAAATGCTGCAAATCCATCCTGAGAACGTGTCGAGACTCCAGTCACTGACTCGTCCGTTCCCTGCTCTCACCCCCACTAGCAGCATCTCCTCCAGCCTGGATGCTGCTCTGTTTCCTTCCTCGACGGTGTCGCTCGCCTTCCCCTCCTGAGTCTGTGCAGCAGCCAGACCCATGCTTCTAGAGAGCACTCACTCCAGCCTGATCTTCGGTCAAACCATCTTACAAACGCCACATCTGGGACAAAATCAAAACCCTCCTCGCATCCGGAGGCCACACGATCTGGCCGGACAGTGGGTCTCATCCCAGCGCCTCCCTCCTGCAGCCTCACTGCCCTCCTGGCTCCTCCCTGAACACACACCCCCTCCTGTCCTCGTGCCTTTGCCCTGGAGGGTCCCCTGCCTGCAGAGAACGTCCCCACACAGCCTCGCGGGCATTTCCTTCACGTCCTTCCCATCTGGACTCAAAGGTCACCCTCCCAGGAAGGCCCACACTCACCCCCCGACCCTGTCCCCACACACTTCTACTCGGGGTCACCTTCCCCAAGGCCCCTCCCACCTCCGATGTGACACGTCCCTCCCTGACGAGGCATATAGTGTCCACTCTGCCCCTTCCCCTGGACAGAGACTCCACACGGCCGACAAGTTTGGTCTCTGGCAACGTCCCTGAGGTCTCCCAGATGCCGAAAGTGTGTGTCCTGTGTCTGGCCCACAACAAATATCCGTTCAACAGAGTTGAATGACGGATCAGTGCACAGACCCTCCCTCTTCTAGGGACAGTACCTTCACTCGTGTGACCTCGGGCCACGTGCTGTCTGGTGGCAGCTCCAGCACAACATCCATTCCCGGTGACATCAGGGCCGCCTGTCCTTTCCTCACAAGGGCTGATGTCCCCTCCCTGCCACACTAGTCAGTCTGCTCACCACACGCAGCGCTCTTTCTCTCCTCAGGAAAGATGCTCCTGTGCTTCCGGCCCTAGATTCCCGCTGCTGTGAGTCTATCAGACTCTTCTGTCGAAATGCATGGGCTTGGATTGGAGCCAGCACTGGGCTGAGGAGAGCTCAGGGCGGAGGAGGGGGCAGGCTGCAGAGAAGATCCAGATCCAGCAAGAGTGAGGTCAAGATGGAAAACCACTGGGTCCCTCCTCATTGCTACTTCCAGAACCTGCTTCCGTACAAAAGCCGGGGAAGAGACAGAAAGACGCATGCAGGAAACATCTCTGGAAGGAGGGCGAGAGCTGGATGAGGCTGAAAATGGATCTCTTGATACCACTGAGATCCTGTGAGCAGGGACCCCTTGGATGTGTGGGGACAATGGCAAGCAAATGCCTCCTGCCTCTGCCCATGATGGGGGACATCCAGAGCAGGATGAATCTGAACTTTACACATGAGAAAGAATAGTCATTATTAGAATAATAATAATAAAGAAACCTAAATAAGTCAAATATAAACACACACAAAAGGGACGAAGGAAGGGCCCCAGGCTGGAGCGTAGGCTACCTGGTGACAGGAGGCCCTTGCTAACCAAGCTCCTGAATACAGGACAAGGCCCAGGGGACTTCTCAGTCCCTGAGATCACAGGGCCTGGTGGAAGAAAGTTCTCCTGAAGGGACAAGGACAAAGGGACAGGGGAAAAGGTGACCCAGCCTGGGAGTGTCCACACCGAAGCCCATGATGCCCTGAGCTCTCACTGGGCACAGGCCCCGTCCATGTTTCTCTCCTCACATCCCATCTGGAACAGACACAGCACAGCACACATGTGGATTCTGGAAGGTTCTCAGTCCTTCCATTTATTTCTTCACACAAGCTTAGGAAATCTCTCATTTATCATCCCCACAACTCCTCCTGCCTCCGATTAGAAATTCAATAGAGGTTTTATTTCCAATGAGAAAACAGGAAGTCATTACTCAGGGCAGTGAAGTTAAGATAAGGATGGAGATGGTGTCCAGTGCCCCCCCCGCCAGCCCATCTCCCACTTGCGAGAACTGGAAAGAGGATCAGGGAAGAGAACACAGGTCAGGGTGAGGAGGGGACGTGGGGGGCAGGACTGGGCCAGGGTCCCCAACTCTTCTCATGATGCTCATAGGAACACAGACACTTTCAGATGCTGCTGCAGAAATAGGAGTCAGGGGATCTGGAGTCACAAAGTGGGACGTGAACCAATCTTGTGTCCCTCAGTCCCCACAAGGCAGCTGTCTCACACTGGGAAAGAAAATCACCAGGAAACAGGCAGGTCAGTCAAGGAAGGGCTGACGTGCTCAACAGCCCCACATGCTCAAATGTCCCCCTCAAAGGTCCCCGTCACCCAGGGCACCCCCTCTGCCCCAACCCCTTCCCCCATCTAGGCCCTCAACTCTAGGATCCATTGGAAGAAACACATCAGAGCCCTGGTCACTGTCACTGCCTGGGGGAGAGCAAAAGCAGGATGGGGTCAGTACCCCCAAGAAAGAAGATGACAGAAGGTGGGTGAGCTCCCCCCACGGCCTCCTGTCTGCACCACCAGGGCCTCAGGGATTACAACCCTCCAAACTGAGCCTGAGTGTAGCTCCCTCCTTTTTCACCTGTGGGAAGATAACATTTATGTGAGAGGCCAAGAAGAAATCTGAGCCATGCGATCTTAGAGGAAACCCTAGTCCTGGAGCACAGAGACCTTTCCAGAACTTTGCCCAAAAATCCAGGCCAGGTCAGCAATGTGAAGGAAGGAGATGTGGGGGAGACTGGACCGAGTGCCCTCCAGGAGGCCTCTCCTCAGTGGGGGCCTCCCCTCCACCTCCAAGGGCTGAGAACCTGGTCCCCAACTGGAAGAATCCAGGGGACACATTTGTCTTTCATTTCCACATGTGCTTCACAAAAGGGTACGTGGTAACACTCAGCCCCAGACTCAGCACATGTGTGTGGAGGGCACGTCCAATAAAGACGCAGGTAAATTTCTACCTGAACTTGAAACACCTGAGACAAAAAAAAAACCCTCATATTCCCACCTCCCTTCCCTACCTGAGCGCTTCTTCCTCCAGATCACAACTCCAGCCACCATGGCTCCAGCGACCAGGACCAGAACCAGGCCAACAATGATGCCCACGATGGGGACGGGGGTCTGAGCAGGGTCTGGGAACAAAGGGCAAGGGGAGGGCCCTCCTCAGGCTGGAGTCCTGACCTTGCTGAAGGTCTCCAGAAGGGCTTCTGCTTTGTCTGAGAAGAAGCTCTGCCCCCAGGTCCCTCCTTACCCCATCTCAGGGTGAGGGGCTCCTGCAGGCCCTCGTGCTGCACATGGCAGGTGTAGCTCTGCTCCTCTCTAGGAGGCACCACCAGGGCCGCCCACTTCTGGAAGGTCCCATCCCCTGAGGGCCTGGTCTCCACGAGCTCCATGTCCTGGCTCTGGTCCTGGCCCTCCCGCTGCCAGGTCAGGGAGATCTCCTTAGGTAGAAGCCCAGGGCCCAGCACCTCAAGGTGACCCCCAGGTCAGAGCTGGGGTGGCGGGTCACATGTGTCTTTGGAGGCTCTGAGGAAGAAGAATCAGAAAATTCACCCTGTGGGTCCCCTGCCTGGGCCCCTGAAGCAGCCTCATGTGACCAGTGGGGGAAGGGCCAGGTTAATGGGTTTGAAAGGAAGCACAAAACCCAGTCACCAGCCTGGACATGGGTATCTGGGAACAGCTCCTAGTCCTTGGAAAGTTCTAGACTCAGGGTGATAGTCCAGGGAGGAAGTTCCAGGACTGTAAGGGGGAGAATATAGTCATGTTCCTGACTTTGGTGGAGGCGGAATGACTCAGGCAAGGTGTGTCAAGGATGCAGAGCTGTTCTCAGGCTCAGAATAGGCTTGAGAAAGTCGTGGTTTACACGATGGCAGCCATGGTCAAAGGGCACCGCTGAGCAGTCCTTTCACGGATGGTCTCCCCCTTGCACCCCAAAAGAGATAGGCTTCCTTAACTCTCCTTTAGAGAAGAGGGGCCCCTGGGGAGTCCCTGTCTTGTGGAGAAGCTGGAAACCTAGGTGGACTCCTCCCTCTCAGGACAGGCAGTGGGGGGCTTTCCCGCAGGGACCCCCTTTTCCTCTCCTTGTGGGAAGGCAGCTCCCTCCTGAGGGGAGATGGTGGAGGCCCCGCGGCCCCTGATACCTGCGCGCTGCAGCGTGTCCTTCCCCATCTCCAGGTATTTGCGGAGCCCCTCCACACACAGGCCCTGCAGGTAGCTCCTCTCCTGCTCCGCCACATTGGCCGTCTCCCACTTGCGCTTGGTGATCTGGGCCGCAGTGTCCGCCGCGGTCCAGGAGCACAGGTCCTCGTTCAGGGCGATGTAATCGGCGCCGTCATAGGCGTCCTGTCAGTACCCGAGGAGGAGGAGCCGGTCTGGTCCCACGTCGCAGCCAAACAAGCTCTGGAGGGTGTGAGACCCTGACCCCGTCCCGAGTCAGCCACGCCCCTGCCGCGACCAACCAGGGGTTAAACCTAAACTGAAGCTGAAACCGGGGGAAAGTCCTCGCCGGCTCAGCCTGGTCGGGGGGCCTGGCGGGTCCCGAAATGCCGGGGTGACCCTCGGACCCGGAGGTCGGGGGGACCCCGGCCGGTGCCTGGGGATGGGGGTCGTGAGCTGGGCCCGGGCCCGCGTCGCTCACTGGCCTCGCTCTGGTTGTAGTAGCCGCGCAGCGTGTTCAGTTTCCCTCGGAGAGTCTGTGCGTTGTCCTTGCTGATCCGCGTCTCCTCGGCCCCAATGCCCCGGCCCCACCACGCCCGCGGCTCCTTCCTCAGCTTCGGGGCGTCGCTCTCGAACCGCACCAACGGCGTGTCGTCCACGCAGCCGACGGCGATGAAGCGGGGCTCCCTGCGGCCAGGCCGGGACACCGAGGTGAAGAGATAGCTCAGGGAGTGGGGACCTGGCGGCGGGGAGGGTGAGACACGACCCTTCTTCCAGCGCAGGGCCCCGGGTGCGAGGGACCGGGCAGGGAGCTCGGGGCGCGGGAGGCGCGAAAGGGCTGGAGGTCGGAAAATGTCCCCGGGTTTAGTCGGGGGCGAGCAGAGGCGCAGGAAGCAAGGGAGGGACGGGACCGGACGGGGCGAGGTTGGGGGGTGGGGTCTGGGCCTGGACCGCTGAGTCGCACCTTCCCCGTGGGTCCTGCCGCCACCCCGACCCCGACCCCCGGGGCGGTATCCTCTCTCCTCCCCGCAGTGGCCGTGTCCCCCGACCTCGCACTCACCTGCCCGAGTCCCGGTCAGGGCCAGGGCCCCCGACAGCAGCAGGAAGAGGGCTCGGGGCCCCATGGTCCTCAGCCTTGGCATCTGGGGAGAAGCGGAGTCGAGCCGAGGGTACGTGCAGAGTTTAGAACCGGGAACCGCGGTGGCGCCGATTGGCGTCTCCAGAAACCAGACACTCAATAGGAGAGAGAAGTGGGGCCGCGCCACAAGTGTCCGGACAGGAGGGCCCCACACAGGTTGGGAGACGGCGAAGTGAAACTGGGGACACGGGGACTCCAGCATGGAGCTTCCCCACCCTGATACCGCCCTGGAGCCTGCGACCCGAGAGCCAGGCCCTGCTCCTGCTCCTTCTGCTCAGAAAGCTCTTTGTCACATTGTTTCCGTTGAGTCACCTGGCCCAAGGAATGTGTACTCGGCGATTTCAAACTATTTTAGTAGGAATATTTATACATTTTACGAATTAGGTCCTCAGGGATATGTATTTTATGTCGTTACTTCAATCGATATTTTCCATACTAGAAATAATAGTTAACATTTGAATTTATTTTTTAGAGGAATATGAACCATCCATGCATTTCACATGAAAACAATTATTGCCCATAAGAAACGCTGTAGTGCCCAAAGTGGAGCTTTTTGCATTTTACTCTATGGCAAGTCTCTCTGCTGTCTGGCTCAGGAGAAGAGCACTGGTTGTTTATGTCTGCTTCTGCACTGAGTCCGTTTTGTGACTGACATCTATGAAACGTAAAAGCCCCACACACATGTAGGAAGAGTATTTTTAATAACCCTTTCAGATAATAATGGATGCTATCATGGTGGTAATTTCTCAAAGGTTATTTTCCAAGTGGAGCTGAAACAACATCATTCAATGTTTTCTATTCTGTTACATTAACTCCATAAGCCTGTTTTGCACATTGACTGCCTCTTGTACTAATGTAAGATTTTTTAAAAATAATGCATTGTTTCACTAAGTTACATTGATCTTCCATTGTCATTCAGTCTTTCTAGTAAAGGTTGTATTCCAGGAAAAAGAGGGTAGGTCAGCTCACAGAATGATTTTCCTTGGGACATGCTACTTTGGAATGTGCAAGAGTGTTTGGTATGTACTTCCCCCGACATCAGAGAAGATACTATTAAAACATGGATTTAGAAGGATGATGTAGGAGTTCCTGTCCTGGTTCAGTGGGAACGAATCTGAGTAGCATCTGTGAGGAAGCAGGTTCGATCCTACTGATCAGTAGGTTAAGGATACTGTGATGGCATGAGATGTGGTGTAGGTCCCAGACGAGGTTTGGATCTGGTGGTGTTGTGGCTGTGGTATAGGACAGCATCTACAGCTCTGATGCAACCTCTTCAACCCCTAACCTGGGGATCTGCATATACAATGGGTCGGCCCTACAAAGGCAAAAAAAAAAAAAAAAAAAAAAAAAAAAAAAGATGATTTACGGAAGATAAACATTTTGATTTCTTTATTTCAAAAATTTTATTTTATTTCAAATAGCTGATTTGCGATGTCTTCATTTCTGCTGGACAGTGAAGTCCTTCGATTGTACACATATGTGTCTAAGTCTATTCTTCTCCATTATGGTTTATAAATGTAAGATAAGAGTTTTTATTGCATCGACCAGGACGTTTTATAACAAGCCTGCTTTTTTTTTTTTTTTTTGTCTTTTGTCTTTTGTGTTTTTAGGGCCTCACCTGTGGCATATGGAGGTTCCCAGGCTAGGGGTTGAATTGGAGCTGTAGCCACCGGCCTATATCACAGACATAGCTCGTCAGAACGCCAGATCCTTAACCAAGGCCAGGGATTGAACATGCATCCTCATGGTTCCTAGTCGGGTTCGTTTCCACTGCACCATGACGGAAACACCAAACCTGCTTATTATTATTTTTTTCTACGTGTAAGTTGTGGTGAAAATAATTACTATTACAGTTGGCTACCCTAGTCCCCATTATTGCTAAGTTGTACCTCAAAGCAAATGTCAACATAGTGAAAAGTCAAATGCTATCCTAGGAATGCTATGAATGTAGTTTTCACCTCAGGGATCTCATGAAAGGGTCTCTGTGACTTCAAGGGTTCCACAGACCACACTCTGAGAACTTTTGTTTTAAATAAACCTGGAAAAGTCTCCTCATTGTCCCTGGCCTTGGCCTCCTCTTCATTCCCCAGAATCCCTCTCCCTGCCCTGGACTCCCTGCCTCCCCAGCCTCAGCTGAGGGCCCTGCCCCTGGGCTCCTCTAAGAGAGAACTCAGCCCCTGGAAAGTGATGCCAGAGAGAGTCCTCCATCTGGGAAGGGAGGTGGGGGGACAGGCGTCTCCCCATTGGACCTGGGAACAGTCTGTGTCTGAAGGCGCCAGACCCACGCATCACCTCCTTGGTTTTGTTCCACGTCAGCTTCATGTGCATTCACGTCCCAGACAGGAATCTGTGACAGAGTCTCTGAGAGGAATCCTCTCTCTTGGGTCTAATGTATCTGACGTGAGGCCCACAAAGCGGGAAGAGCAGTCCTGTCCAACAGCCCGTTCTGTGTGAAGGAACTGTTCATATCTGTCTGTGTCATCAGCTACTCACTGGCTACATGTGGCTATTGAGCACCTCAGAAGTGGCTTTTGTGCTGAGTATGTTTAAGTTTCTTTAATTTAATTAAAGAAGCCATATGTGGCCTGTAGCTATCATATGGGACAGTGGATATCGAGAATGTTCTTAATTTTCAGGCTCTTCCCCCCAAAGATAAGGTCTGATTCATAGATTGCTGCATATTGACATAATGTTCATATGGAAGTCATTTGGATTTGTCTGAGTCTTGGATATATCCTTAAAATGCAGTATGTCCAAGAAAGTTTAATTAATATTTATTTTGAGAATATTTAGAGTAGGAGTTCCCATTCAGGCACAGCAGAAACAAATCCACCTAGGCACCATGAAGTTTCAGGTTTGATCCCTGGTCTGGCTCAGTGGGTCAAGGATCCGGCGTTACCATGAGCTGTGGTGTAGGTCGCAGACACAGCTTGGATCCCAGGTTGCTGTGGCTGTGGTGCAGGCCAGCAGCTGTAGCTCCAAGTTGACCCCTAGCCTGGGAACCTCCTTATGCCATGGGTGTGGCTCTAAAAAAAAAAAAATGCAAGAAAGAAAAAAAAAGATAACAGTATTTAGAAAGCATTTATAGTATTTATTTACATATCTATTTAGGGTGTACAGACATTAACCAAACCATGACATTTTTTTTTTGATAGGCAAGAAACATTTATTAAGTTGGACACTTGTGAGAGATGCAAGCGGGCAGGCAAGGAGGTTCTGCTCCAAACCATGACTTATCCCTTGAAGGTCACAACTGCTCAAATCTGCCCATCACTGGAGCTAACGCTTGTCTATATTACCTTGGGTTCTTGGTCTCGTTTTCTTTAACCTGATAAATGTAAGCGGAAGACATCGCATAGACACAGAAGTCTTCATTCACTTAGCCCCACAGAAAGTGTTTGTTGAACATGGCATTTATCAAATATCTTGTAGGACCCTACATGGTTGTCAAATTATAAAACAGAAGATGTGACCTCAGAATCCACCACCTTAGAATACATAGTAGTGTTACTGACGGCTACTCCGGTCCCCCTCCCTCGACTTCAGTCAATGCTGTTTCCCTTCACCAGTGGACCCCTCTCTCCTGATGAAATGTTTTACACATGGAATGAAGACGTCTCTAAGGGTCACCCAAAGATGAAAACCCATAAAAAGCCACAAATCTTTTCTGTGTCAACCAGACACAGACAGCAATATAAACCCATGCCCTCATGTCAACTCAAAGACATGTAACAAAATTGACAAATGAAAAGTAACACGTCTCAAGGTTCTGCAGCCACCAGGAGCAACTATGCGGGCAAAGAGGTTGGGTTTATGTCTGGATGCAGCGAGGGAGAACACACTGCCTCAGGGAGCAGAGGGCGTCTTAGTGTGAAGGTGTTAGAACATATACAGGATTTGGGAGTTCCCGTCGTGGCGCAGCAGAAACAAGCATGACTGGGAATCATGAGGTTGTGGGTTCGATCCCTGGCCTTGCTCAATGGGTCAAGGATCTGGTGTTGCCGTGAGCTCTGGTATAGGTGGCAGACATAGCTCAGATCTGGTGTTGCTGTGGCTCTGGTGTAGACCAGTGGCTATAGCTCTGATTAGACCCCTCACCTGGGAACTTCCATATGCCGTGGGTGCAGCCCTAAAAAGACAAAAAGACCAAAAAAAAAAAAAAAAAAAAAGAAGAAGAATAAGAAGAACATATATAGGATTTGGGCTTTGGTGGGTGATTTCGAGGAGGGTGGATGGAAGAGGGGCTCAGTCTAGATCGGGTGTTGGTGTCAGGCGGTGGGGGCAAGTGTCTGACCGGACATCTCAGTGACCCTCACCTGTAGGGAGGGCAGACTAGAGCCAGGGTCCAGCTGTGATTGCAAAAGGAGGAGATTGGCACACTGTGAGGTCACAGGGCCACCTTGCTTGGTCTGGCCTTAGAATGATGTTGTGGTCTTGTTTTGTCTCACTGTGTCAAGGTCAGTGTCCTGGTCTGATGCTGATGTTCTGTGAGGTGACTTCTGTCCAACAGGAGAACAACCCGGCCGCGTGGTGAGCACCTGCCCAGCTTCTGACACCACTGAGGCCTCCTGGAGGTGTCAGAGCAGTTCCTGATGTCCAGGGCTGCTTTGTCCCTCTTGAATTCAATATTTTATTTTATTTTGTTTATGTATTTTAGCTGTTAGGGCCTCACCTGAGGTATATGGAAGTTCCCAGGCTAGGGGTCGAATCTGAGCTGCAGCCTCTGGCCTATGCCACAGCCACTGTAACAGGAGACCCAAATGGGGTCTGTGGCCTGCACCACAGGTCATGGCAATGCAGGATCCTTAACCAACTGAACAAGTCCAGGAATCAAACCTGCATCTGCATGGATACTAGTCATGTTTGTGACCTGCTGAGCTACAATAAGAACCCCCTGAATTCAGTATTTTGAAGTAACTACATTCCACCGCCCAATAGAGAATACTGGAAAACATATTTGAAAAGAAGAAGTGCAAGTGTTAAACAAATATAATAGTAATAATTAATGTAAAAAAATGAAAATGTGAAATAAGAAATGGAAAGGAATTAAAATTTGTCATCTTGCCAAAGATGGAAGTAAATGAGGAGAGTATTGACAGGAATTTAGGAAGATGATAATGTTATAAGGTTGTGGGATTAAGAACTGGTACAAAAAATTTAAAGGTCACTTTTGCAACATTTCTCAATAACTTTATTATGTTTACATTTTGACACAGAAATGTCTTCTAAAACCTCATCCTATGATAATCATTCGTGTTCTCAAAAATATATATTCAAGGATTTTTTTTAATGGCGGTTTACAAAGAATGGAAATAATAAATGGAGTTCCCATCATGGCGCAGTGGTTAACGAATCCAACGAGGAACCATGAGGTTGCACGTTCGATCCCTGGCCTTGCTTAGAGGGTTAGAGATCCGGCGTTGCCGTGAGCTGTGATGTAGGTTGCAGATGTGGCTCAGATCCCGCGTTGCTGTGGCTCTGGCGTAGGCCAGTGGCTACAGCTCCGATTGGACCCCTAGCCTGGGAACCTCCACATGCCCCGGGAGTGGCCCAAGAAATGGCAAAAAGACAAAAAAATAAAAATAAAAATAAGTAAAAGAATGGAAATAATAAAAATGATTTCATCACTCTAATGTTAGTAACTATGAACAGGGGAACACTTTGTGTTCCAGGCATCATGCCATGTAATTGACACAGTGGTTGAATGTATTCCTCAAAGCAAACCTGTGAGGCACGGGACATGTGATCCCTTGTGCAGACGGGGAAAGGGAGACTCCAGGTTTAAGGAGTGGATATTTCAAGGTCCCCTTGACTCCAGATCTGGAGACACTGGTGATGAATTGAAGAACAGCAGTCAGGACCCTGGTGATGTGAGACAGGCCCTGTGGTGAGACAAAGATGACAAGGATAAGGGTAACTCGGAGTGCCCTGGTGGCCCAGCCTTTTAAGGATCTGGCCTTTCATTGCAGCTGCTCAGGGACTGCTATGGCGCAGGTTTAGTCCTTGGCCCTGGAATTTCCACATGCCCCAGGCAACCCCCCCCCCAAAAAAAACAGCAACTTGGGATCTGAGCCCCGTCTGAAACCTACATCACAGCTCACGGCAGTGCCGGATCCCCAACCCACTGGTCGAGGCCAGGGATGGAACCGTGTCCTCATCGATGCTACTTGTAGGCCAGCAGCTATGATTTCGATTGGACCCGTAACCTGGGAACTTCCATATGCCATGGGTGTGGCCCTAAAAAGACAAAACAAGAAAACAAAAAACCCAAAACAAGAAAACAAAAATGATTAAGGGTAAATCAAAACTGAGTCAAGTGCTGTGAGAAAACATTCATGTCATGAGAGCAGATAACCCGGAGACCTGACAGTTTCCTACCACTGTTATCACTAATATCTAAAGAGGTAAGAGATATATGGCTTATGAAACAAAAATAGAATTCCATACAATCATATACAAACATGGAACAAGAAAAAGCTATTGGAACTTAGACATAATATCATAGAGATGAATAATCCAATAGATGGATTGGAAGGTTACGGTCATACTCTCAGCCATGGGAAAGGCGAAGTCATCGCAAGAAGGAGAGAAGACTGATAAAAATATCCGTCTGTCACTCAAGAGATTTCAAGTAACTAATACAAGTTTCAAAACTAATGGAGAGTAGGAAATGATGAAAAGTTCAATTTCAGGAAAACTTGTCACATTTACAGACAAAAATTTACATCCTGAATGGCCTGACCAAATTCTTACTGCAGGAGATGAAGACAGACCCACAGCCAGACACATGACAGTGAAATCTCAGAAAGACAGTGGAAGCGACCGTGTGACCTTCAAGAGGCAAAATCCATGGTCCTGGAGGCTAGAAGACATGGAAGCGATGGTTTTGAATCCCAGGGCAGAAATAGGTGTTTCCAACACAGAGCTCTGTAGGTGTCACTGTGGAAGTCCTAGGGTGACTTAAGGATGGCAGAGTTACCAGGTTTTACTTGCGCTGATCCCTTTCTTCAGGAGACTGTTGGCAAAGTGGGGGGAAATGATGGAGAAAACCACCGACAGGGAGACGCGGGATGCAGGCCACGGTGGAGCCAGAACAAGGGAGGCAGAGGGCAGCCCAGGAGGAGGCGAAGGAGACCCGGGCCGTCAGCCCTGCCCCACGTGTGCGGGGACCCGTCCGTCCCGTGTGGCAGCACTGAGGGCCATGGGAGAGGCTGTGCAGGGAGATGACGTTGCTGGGAGATCAGATGTGCTCGAAGATACTCAGCAAGACGAGACTCGGGAAAAGCTTGGGACTGGTTTCACAACAATGCTAAGATGCTGTGTATTTCTGGGAAAATGGAAAAATCCATTTATAAAAGAAACCACAGTCTACAAAACGGTCAGTTGTGACTTGCATGTCCCTCCTTAAAATAATGTAACATTGCACACTGAGCTAATCAGAATGACACAATTGATAGGTTGATAAATACCAATTAGAATTATTTGGGGAGGACAGGGGTGTTTGAAAGCAGAACCAATTAACTAAAAAGGAGACATCAAACAGAGGTTTAAGAGACAGAGAAAGGGTCTTATAGGCATGGTTTTAAAGGCGTAGAAAGACAAGCAAAGCGTCAGCTGAGAGATTGAAAACAGCTCATCTCGGAGATTCAAGAGACTGGGGCAGGAAGATGATGGGGCAGCCATCCTGACAGCGAGTCTTGTAAAGTATTTTACTTTTTCAGCCTACATGCCTCTGGCCATTGGCGAAACATCAAAGACAATAGGCAGGTGAGAGAACATGGACCCAGGGCTTGTTCTGGACCAAGAGTCATAGAAACAGAGCAGAAGTTGGAAGGTCAAAGTACATAGAGTAGTGATGTTTACGGGACGGTTGTATTTTGATTTATTTAGTTTCTTTTAGTTTTTTCTTTTTTTTTTTCTTTTTTTGCCTTTTGCATTTTCTAGGGCTACTCCCTTGGCTTATGGAGGTTCCTAGGCTAGGGGTCTAATCGGAGCCAGAGCCACAGCAATGCCAGATCCGAGCCGCATCTGCCACCTACACCACAGCTCATGGTGGTGCCGGATCCTCAACCCACTGGGCAAGGCCAGGGATCGAACCCGCAGCCTCATGGTTCCTAGTTGGATTCGTTAACTGCTGAGCCATGACGCGAACTCCAGTTTTCACATTTTTATTACAGTCGATTTACAGTGTTCTGTCTGTATCTACTATGCAGCAAAGTGGCCCAGTTATGCATTTATGCACATTCTTTTTCTCGCTTCATCCTGCTTCATCACAAGTGCTACAGAGCAGGACCTCATTTCTTATCCACTCCAAATGCAGCAGTTTGCATCTACCAATCCCAAACTCCGTGATTTATTTCGTGTGTTGGATTAATTTTAATGGGAGGAATTAAGTGTGTTTGGAGGCAGGCAGGAACGAGTAGAGAGTGAGAGAGGGGCTGGATCCTGTGCCCACACTGAGGGGCAGCCTCAGACAGGAGGGGGCCGCCCATCATTGCTGGTGGGAAGGTGAGGGTGCAGGTGCAGGTGGCAGAGTGGGGGAGGCGGAGGATGTAATTCTCATCTGAGTCTCTTTTTTCCTGAGTGACAAAAGAAAGAAGCTCCCTTCAAGAACAGGGCATGGGGAGGGAGTGGAGAGGATTAGGAGGGAGGAGGGCAGAGGACCTGCCCCAGAGTGGGGGGCACGTGAGGGGAACTGACTCAGGAAATGGCTTCTGGAGAGTGCAGCCTGGGGCCCTGAGGTCTGTGCTCAGCACCTTAGAGAAAGTTGTAGCAAGTGGGCAGCAGGATGTATAAGCAACTGAAAGTAAACGCATGCAACTATCTCCAGTGTGAGGTTTCTATTCTTTTGACTTTTTTTTTTTTTTTCTGATTGGCAGGAAATAGATATCTTTTCTTTTCTTTTTCTTTCTTTTCTTTTTCTTTCTTTTCGGCCCACAACCAAGGCACATGGAGGGTCCCAGGCTAGGGGTCTAATTGGATCTGCCGCCGCTGGCCTGCACCACAGCCACAGCAACACCAGATCCGAGCCGTGTCTGTCTCCTACACCACAGCTCACGGCAACGTTGGATCCTCAACCCACTGAGCGAGGCCAGGGATGGAACCTGAGTCCTCATGGATGCTAGTCGGGTTCGTTAACCACTGAGCCACAACGGGAACTCCCAAGGAATCGATTTCTTAGGAGAGGATGCTTGTGAGAGATGCAGGCAGGCTCTGCCCCGAGGATTAGGCGGGCTAGTTTTAGCCACATTCTTTCGACGTTGTCATTTATCACTTTCAACACTTTACAGCTTGTTTTACAGCGAATATACATTATCCGTATATTACACATTACGCATATACCTCATAATTGGAAATAAAAAGCTTTGTTTGCATGTTTTAAAAGGAAGGCAGGTGGGTAGAAGAAGCCAAGAGCTGGGGGCACAGAGCTGGACGTGCTGGGCTCCATGCCTGGGCTCTGGGCAGGGAATCACACAGCCTCTTCTCGGGACCATGTTTTCTGCGGAGGCCAAGCAGGATCTTTCCATTCATTTGTTTTACAGCCACACCTCTGGCATCTGGGAATTCCAGAGCTAGGGGTTGAACTGGAGCTGCACCGAGGCCTACCCTGCGGTCACAGCAACACCTGTGCTCTGCTGGGCAGCTGTGGCAAGGCTGGATCCTCCACCCATTGAGCGAGGTCAGGCATTGTCTCCGTAAACTCACAGAGATGTCTAGCCCTTAACCTGCTGAGCCACAATGGGAACTCCTGACCACAACTCATTTTTTACCACCTCGTCACCTCTTTGTCGCTCTTAAGGCTGTTGTTGTGTTTACATCGCATTTTTAGCTATTTTCCGTGGGCAGCCTCGTCCATAGACTCCAGCCTGTCTTTTCCAGTAGTGGAATTTCTGTGGCAGAGTAGCTCACTCCCAAAGTGGTGGGTCCTGGAGTAAAGGATCAGCATGTGCTTCCTCACTTGTGATCTGAAGACAGTCTGGCACGTGTTCATATGTGTCAGGGATTTTAGTTCTTTATTTGGGCCTCACCTGTGACATATGGAAGTTCCCAGGCTAGGGATTGAATGGGAGCCACAGCCAGAGCAACACGGCGTCTGAGCCGTCTGTGACCTACACCACAGCTCATGGCAATGCTGGACCCTTAACCCACTGAGCGAGGCCAGGGATAGAACCCTCCTCCTCATGGATACTAGTCGGGCTCGGTACTGCTGAGCCACAAAGGGAGCTTTCTTTCTTTTTTGATGTCAGAGATTTTAATGTCATTATCTGAAAGTGGGACTTCCCTTGTGGCGCAACGGAAACGAATCCAACTAGGAACCATGAGGTGGTGGATTCGATCCCTGGCCTCCACCTGTGGGTTAAGGATCGGGCGTTGCTGTGAGCTGTGGTGTAGGCCGGGAGCTACAGCTCTGATTAGACCCCTAGCCTGGGAATCTCCACATGCTGTGGATGCGGCCCTAAAAAGACAAAAAGACCAAAACAAAAACAAAAAAAATCTGAAAGTGCCATTTACCTGCATGCAAGAGAACTGAAAAGATACTCTGGAACATACACAAATAACGAATTCATATTCTCTGCCTCATCCCCCTTCGCCCAAGTGCTCTACTCAGAAACCATGGCAATTAGTAATTCTGCATTTTTCTCCCCAGAAAACTCTCTCTATTCATTAACACACACTGTTAGGTCAGTAAAAGAGCTCAGGCCACAGACTGGCAGAAATTCTAGGCCAATTCCCCTGAGAAAGGACTAGTAATTGAATACACATAGGACCCTTCAACTCCACAAAATGAAAACAAATAATTTACAAATGAAGAAGAGCTGAACAGACCTCTCTTTAACAAGATCTATCAATGGAAATGCATACGCAAGCGACTCAACATCTGAAGTTCTTAAGAAATGAAAATTAAAACACTGATGAACCATCACACACCCATTAGCAGAGCTGGAATCCAAGAACTGGTGATATCCACCTGCAGAGAACAGACCTCAGGTTGCCGACGGGGAGGGAGTGGGATGGACGGGGAGGTTGGGCTGAGTGGATGCAAACCATTCCATTTAGAGCGAATAAGCCATGAGCTCCTGCTCTGTAGCACAGGGAACCATATCCAGTCACTTGTGATAGAACACATAATATGAGAAAAAGAATGTGTGTGTGTGTGTGTGTGTGTGTGTGTGAGTGTGTGTGTATGACTGGGTCACTTTGCTTTCCAGCAGAAATTGACTGAATATTGTCAAAATTTTTTGTAAAATTAAATCAAAAAAGTAAAAAAACAAAAACAAAACAAAAACAACCCAAAACCAAAACCAAAACAAATGGGTGGTACCAGGTGCTGAGCAGGATGTGGAGCAGCAGAACCCTCATCCCCGGGGCAGGAATACGAAGCAGCACAGCCACTGGGTGACGGTCAGCAGGTTCTCGGGAAGCTGCACAGGGACTCAGCACCCAGCCTGCTGAGCGCACGGGTCCTTCTCCAGCTCCTCTGAAGACGTATTTTCACAGAACCCTGTGCACAAACGGTGAGAGCAGAGCGGCCCTTAAGTGTGGGCTGCACTTAGGGACTTCTGTCTAAGGACTGGCGTGTGGGAAGGGGGAAGTAAGAATGAAAGTTCACACGGAGAGACCTGGGAACACACCTTAGCCAGGTGCCAGGTGAGCTTATGGGTCCTTCTTAAGTGGAGGGTAAACACCCTTGATGTGGGGAGATGGTCCCTTCATCTCTGTGTCCTCTTCCCCCAGACCCTTTGGCTCCGTCATCCAAGCTCAGACATTGTGCCATATCCCTGAGCAGGACTGGAAAACACCAAGGTCATCAAAGTCGAGGAAAGGCTGAGAGACTGTCATAGCCAGAGGGGCCGGAAGGAGACATGATCGGGACTCAATATAATGTGTCTTCGATAGGATCCTGGATCAGGAAAAAAATGAAAAACCAGTGACATTCAAAGAAATTTTGGAGTTTGGTAAGAATGTGTCAATATTGTTTTATGGGCTGTGACAAATGCATGATGGTGACATGAGATGTCGGCCCAGAGAAACCGAGTGTGGGACAGACGGTAACTCTCTACTAACTGGGCTACTTTTTGGTGAATCCCAAACTACACTGACGTTGAAAAAGATTCATGTCCCCCAGAAAGGAACAGGGAGTGGAAACATCCATTTTCTTTTTTTTTTTTTTTTCTTTTTCGTCTTTTTAGGGCGGCACCCGCAGCATATGGGAGTTCCCAGGCTAGGGGTGGAATCAGAACTGTAGCTGCTGGCCTACAGCACAGCCACAGCAACACCAGGTTGGGAGCCGGGTCTGCGACCAAAAAATCAATGTTCTACATTGAGTTTTCCAGGGTGTTTTTTCACCAAAGGATGAAGACAGGAGTAATAGGGAGAAAAGATGGAACCTTCAGGCATAGGGCAGGGCTCCAGGGCTCTCCTCTCCTCCAAACCCTGTCCCATCCCAGAGCCTGACCCCAGAGCTACCCAGAAGGCATCTTCATCCCCCACTGTTGCCCAGCCTCCAGGTCAGCATCTCTCTGCCTCAGACCACAGGGCATCTTCTCCCCAGGCTGGGCTGAAAGGCATGAACAGAGCAGTGGCGTCCCCGTGTGGCCACAGGGCTGATGACAGGAGAGCTGAGCTCCCTTTTGACCTCCTTACCAGGCACCTACCTGCCCAGGGTCTCCTTGGGCTCCCAGCAGCGGGGTCAGTGCTGTGCACACCAGGTGTCAGGGTTTGAACCAGTGTCACGTTCAAAATCTGAATTGATTCCCCCAAATACATGCTGACACAGAAGTTTGTATCCTCACTGGATGAGCAAGGGTTTTGGCCTTAAGTGAGGACCAGCCCTCAAGGGCCTAACAGCTGGTTCCCAGGGTAAGGGTGGAGCCTACAACCATAGTGGGTGTCATGGTCTCCTGGGAAGACCCTTGAAGCCCAATCCCCTGACCCTTGTTTTCAATGCTGCTTCTAGAGACAGTCTCCTCCAGGGAGTCAACCCTGGACTCTCCCTTCCAGGAAGGGTGTAGGGGGAGCAGGACGAGGAGGAGGGCCCAGGGGAAAGGCCTAAGAAGATGGGGAGTCTCCTGGGAAAGTGAAGAGAGAGGAAACGGTGACAGTCGGGGATGGAGGCACAGGAGAGGGGAGGGAAGGACCAGAGGGCAGGGCCGGGGTCGGGTCAGCACAGGGGACACTTGTGCAGGGAGGGCGGGGTGTGTGTGGGGAGAGGCACAGGGACTTCTGGCCTGGGCGCTGGGAAGAGGCTCTGCTTTTCCCCTGGATGATAATCACACAGGCCTTCGCTCTGGGCTGGGCTGGTAAACGCTGCTTCAGTGTGAGGCCTTTTTCTGTCCTTACAGGACTGTTATAACTCAGACCCACCCGGAAGGAAGGGCAGAGCAGACAGGAGAGTGGGGAGGTGATTCAAGGAATCCCCCTCCTCCAGTGAAACCCCCCACCCCTGTTCACACCGCATCCCCCCCACACATGATGCTGGGGACAGGGACAGTCAAGGGACAGCCTGTCCTCAGCACACAGCCCTGGGCTACTGGGACCCTGGCTCATTGGGAGCTCAGACAGCGGGGAGCACTGTGGTACAAAGACTGGCCACAGAGCTTCAGAAAAAGAGCCGCCCAGCTGGTGGCCACGGAGGTAGATTGTCTTCCCCTTGTATTTTCTCCAAGAGTTTGTGACGTGCTGCCGTTAATAGTTGAATGTTTGATAGAATTCACCAATGAAGCCATCCAAGCCTGGAAATTTCTGCTTGGAGTCTTTTTTAAATTATGAATTCAGTTTCTTCAATTCATAAGAAGTCATTAACTTTCCTGTTTCTTCTTAATTCAGTTTGGTAAATGGTGTCTTTAAAGAAACTGATTTACTTGATACTAGTTATCAAATGTATTTGCTTAAGTTGTTTGTAATAGTCTCTTTCCTTCTGAAACTACTTTTGATGAATCCCACAGTTTTTAAAAATTAATCTTTAGAATACTCTTTTTTTTAAGTTTTATCGAAGTATAGTTGAGTTACAAAGTTGTGATAATTGAAGTGTGTTAGTTAACTTCTAAATATGTGTGGATTTTCCAGATGTCTTCATTTACACATTTCTTTTTTCTTTTCTTTGGTCTTTTTGCCTTTTCTAGCGCTTCTCCCGTGGCACATCGAGGTTCCCAGGCTAGGGGTCTAATCAGAGCTGTAGCCACAGGCCTACACTAGAGCCACAGCAATGCCAGTTATGAGCCGTGTCTGCCACCTACACCCCAGCTCACAGCAATGCCCGATCCTGAACCCACTGAGCAAGGCCAGGGATCCAACCCGAAACCTCATCGTTCGTAGTCGGATTCATTAACCACTAAGCCACGACAGGAAATCCCCCCATTTCTGAGTTAATAGAATTGTGGTCTATACTCTTCCCTCCCTCCCTTTCTTTTTTTCTCTTTTCTTTCTTTCTTCCCTTCCTTCTTTTTCTTATTTTTAATGGCTGTACCTATGGCACATGGATGTCCCCTGCCGTGGATGAAATCCAGGCTGCAGCTGTGATCTCTGCCTCTGGATCCTTTAACCCACTGTGCCAGGTTGGGGATCGAACCTGCACCTCCACAGAGACCCAAGCTGCTCCAGTTAGATGCTTAACCCACTGCACCACAGCGGGAACTCCATCTACACTTCCAGTCACTTTAAACTTCCTGAGACTTGTTTAGGGTCAGAATATTGTCTCTTTTGGGCGCTGTTCCAGGTGCACTGGAGAAAGACCGTCTCTTCTGTTCTTGGTGGATGTGATGGTCAATACATGCCGGTTAGTCGGGTTAGCTTGGGTTTAAGTCCTCTCTACCCTTACTTGCTTTTTGTTTACCATTTCTATTATTGATCTATACAACAATTGGTCCGTAAAGGTAACTGACATATAAATATAAAGGAAATAATTTTATTTCCTCATTTGTTCTATTGCGTAGTACTCCGTGTATTTTAGAGCTCTGTACAGGACAGAAATCTTT
Organism: Sus scrofa; assembly: GCF_054392235.1. Lineage (NCBI taxonomy): Eukaryota > Metazoa > Chordata > Mammalia > Artiodactyla > Suidae > Sus > Sus scrofa. Next base: position 27,096,918 of record NC_139389.1, on the reverse strand, counting down.
TTCTTTAGGCCACTGGCATGTGGGAGGTCTCGGTTACTCCTCATAACCTGGTCTGTCGCGTTACACGGATGCACTAGGACTTGATCCTACACTGGCTTCTGGCCCTAAAGCTCACTGTGAGCTCACTCTTCAGCCAGTCTCTCAGCTCTGCCCAGTACAGATAAGCCAGGATTCAGGCCACTGATTCAGAATCCTTTCCAGGAGTTCCCTTCATGGCTCAGTTGTGGACAGACCCAACTAGGATCCATGAGGATGCAGTTTCAATCCCTGGCCTCGATCAGTGGGTTGGGGATCAGGCATTGCCCTGAGTTGTGGTGTAGGTCGAAGACATGGCACAGATCCCGCGTTGCTGTGGCTGTGGTGTAGGCCAGGAGCTGTAGCTCCAATTTAACCCCTAGTCTGGAAGCTTCCATGTGTCATCTGTGGGTGCATCCCTAAGAAGCAAAAAAGAGAGAACAGAAGAAGGAGAAGGAGAAGAAAAAGAAAAATCTTTCCTAAATTGTGACGGGTCAGGACCAGGGAGGGTAATTCTGAGTCTTTCTTTGTTGGCAAGATAAGAGGTTTGAACCCAGACGTGGTTGAGGCTGCAGCTTGTCCAGGTAACTGGCCTGAAAATGGTGCCAATACGGAGACAAGAGGGGGAAAGAGGTGAGGAGTCTCAGCTGTACTCAAGCCCCTGGTTCCAGTTACACCTGAAGCTCACCCCAGCTTCACCTTAGTTGGTTCAATAAGACAAGGACTCCTCCTTTGAGAAGCCTGAGTTGAATTTCTGCCACTTCCAACCAAAATGGAACGGATCAATGCCACCTGGTTTCACTTTTCCAGCAATAACATGTTTTGATTTGCCCAAATAGTAGAGCGAACCTGAAGGCAAAGCTCTGTTTATCTAGAGCCTTTTTGCTTGCACAGCGTCATGGTCAATCATGTTTGCTTCACCCCCAGAAAACTGAAGGGGATTCTGGAGGGTGTGAGACATTTCAAAGCAGCACCCAGGTTTGTGTATGCCGAATGTAGAGAAGCTGCGAAGCCTTCTGTTGCTGGGTTACTTCGAAGGAAATGGTAGGCACTGGCAGAGAGTTTTACCAAGAGAAGCTAGGATTGAAAAAGCAATTATTGGTGCACTTAGAATCCTATTTAGAAGAGGGCCGTATATTTTTCTGCCCTTGAGCAAAAGCCAGGGATAGGGCCAGTCACCCCAAGGCTTGTACCTCATTTAGACAAGACAGGAAAAGGGTCTACCTACCTCCCAAGACCCAGCATCTTCCTCCCTCTGTAGCGCCGAGTGGCAGTTGTGCTCTAGGAGGTCTTTGGAAAGCATACATGGGAATTGCTGGTCCTTCCGGTGACAGAAGAAAGGCCCTTTCCTTGTGCAGCTCACAGAACCACACTTTCTGTGTTGGATTCCCACCCCTGGGCTCCAGTGCTAGGCAGCTGGGGACCAAACTGGCCAGAAACCACCTGGGCCCGAGGGTCCCTCTTGAAATGTCCTCTTGCAGATTGGACAGCACAGGGCTTCCTCCCTGGGCCTGAAAGTGACACAGCTCTTGGGGATGCAGGCCTGGCAAGAGCTGGGACCACAGGAGATGCTCACTGGGTCCTTCAGGAGCTCCCAGCAGACCCTGAGGTCACCTGTTCCAGGAGGTTCCCAGCAGTGGGCCTGATACCCTGACTGCCATCCCAGGCTTGCTCAGCAATCCCTTCTTTTCTTTTCCTCAAGTTGTAAACCTTTGATTTGCATATTAAAAATGTGTGCATTCCAGTGATTAAAATCATTGAACATGAACCAAAACAAATGACACCCTGATTTTACAGGCCACAGGACATCTGGGACCAACTTGCTTTTTACTCTAGATTTCACTGTAGTTTCACCAAGTTTCCTCCTTCACAAAACGCAGGTTCTCTCCTTCTCTCCAGCCAAGCAATTCCTTTTTTTTTTTCTTTTTTAAAATTTTGGGGTCTCAACTGCCCCATGTGGAGGTTCCCAGACTAGGTGTTGAATCGGAACTACAGCTGCCGGCCTACACCACAGGCACAGCAATGCGGGATTCAAGCTGTGTCTGCAATCTACAGCACAGCTCAGGGCAACTCCGCATCCTTAACCCGCTGATGGAGGACAGGGATTGTACCCGTGTCCCCATGGATACTAGTCAGTTTCCTTAACCACTGAGCCACAACGGGATCTCCAAGCAATTCCTTCTTAATATTGACTCTGGGACAGGAGCAGGATGCAGTTAGGAACGTGAACAAGAATTGCAGTGGGAGGAGGAGTTGTTGGGGTGGAGAGGAGTAATCTAGGCCTCAAGCTGGGCCTCCTAACTGGTCCCCTCACGTGCATTCTTATCCTTACCAGTCCCTTCTCCACATGCGGGCAGAGGGGCCTTTCTGCGAATGGAAGCTCGCCTTCGCTCCCGGTTACGACAGCAGGCAAGGAGGGCTCTTGGGGCGGGGCTCCGTCATCAGCCTCCAGCCACCAGAGCAAAGATGGGTTGAGCCTCAGGTACATGCCAGGCATTGTTCTGAGCCCTTTGCTTGTATCAGGGCAGCCAGTCCTCACCGCAGCCCTCATGCGTCACCCATTTAGTAGATGAGGAAACAGGTGCCCAGAGGGAAAGTAAGTCACCTGAGGTCACAGAGCCAGGCACTGTTCTGAGCACTTCCCAGCTCTGGGAGTGGCCGGGAACCCACTGCATTGCTCAGTCCCTACAGGCGAGTCCCCAGGGTCGGAAGTGACAGGAGAGTTGGTTCCACACTGGCTGATGGATTGCGTTTGCTGGGGGGGGCAGGCAGGGTGGGTCACAGCTGGCTGCAGGGCATCAAAGGTCTTTCCATCTGGGGAGTGAGCTGGGCTTTCCAGATGCTGTGGGTGAAGAGCAGCAGGGGCCGAGCAGCGTTTACTCACCCCTGTGTCACTTCACAGCCCGAAACACAGCCCCCCGTGGACCTGAGAGTCACGGGGGGATCACTCGTGTCCTTTGCATCCCTGTGGTCTGACGGCTCTGCTCCAGCTGACGTCCTGGGAACGTCTGCTCTCCAAGGTGACACCAGAGGAGGGGTCTGGCCACAGCCCTGCTCAGCAGCACTTCCTCCCTGCTGCCTGCTGCTCCCTTCTGGGGCTTCATGGCGAGAGTGAGAGGAAAACAACTAGGAGAGAAAGAGACCGTGACATTTATGCCAGTAAAGAGAGAGCAGCATGTCTGTCCTCAAAAAGAAAAGGGCTCTTAGGGAGTCCGACTGAGCGGGTCCTTGTGGTCGGAGAGCTGGGCGCCCGTCTTTTGCTGGAGGATGGTGGGAGGATGGCCTCAGTTTCTCCGGCCTTCTGGGACTCTCTTCTGACCATTGCTGCGGTCATACTCTTTCCTAGAGTCAGCCCTGCCGCCAAGGGATAGGCGCAGTGAGGGCACTGCTCAGGCTTGTGCTCATCCTTCTGGGCCGATGGCTTCCTTCGGGAAATAGTCGAAGGAAGGGGTTTGGTCTGGTTTTCTTTTGTGGCTGCTCGCCCACTTCTCTGCGCCTTTCCTTGTCTTTCTGTGCAATGGCCGTGGTGGTCCTGGCATCTCTGCTTCATTTAAGGTGGGTCATCATTTTTGTGAGAATCATCGATTCAGATACAATTCACAAATGCAATTCACCTGCTGGAGAGGATTGGTTTTCGCACATTCATAGAGAGGTGAGACCAGAACCACAGTCATCTGGGAAGAAGCCCATCACCCCAAAGCCTTTGAGACCATCGTCATCCCCTGTACCCCGTTATTCCTCTGCGGTCAGCCCTCATTTCCCTCCCCCGCTCCCCTCATCTCTAGACAACCAGTAATCTGCTTTCTGCCTAAAGGGATTTGCTTATGAATCCTGTAAACACAATTAAATCACCAACATGAGCGGTGGTGTCTGTTCTTTGGTGGAACATGGTGTCTTCAAGGTTCATCCATGCTGTGTTAGGCCTCTGGTCTCCATTCTTGTTTTAGTTCCAAGTAAGGTTCTCGGGCTCACGTGTACACCTTTATTTATTCATTCATCCAGTGACGGACAGTGGAGTTGTTCTTATCGTTTGGCTACTATGGACAACGGTGTTATGAGTATCATGCACAGGGTTTTGTGTGGACCGATGTTGTCATGTCTCCTGTGTAAACAACGAGGAATGTCACTGTCGAGTCAGTCATCCGGGAGCACTGTGTTCAACTCTGAGCAACTTCCAGACTGTCCCAAAGTGGCGGCACCGTTCTATACGCCCCCCCGCGGATGACATGGTTCCAGGATCTCCACATCCTCTCTGAGGACGTGAACCTTGGTTCCCCAGATTATCAGGGAGCCGAAGTCTCTTATCCTCCGCATGTCAGTTCTGGGTTACATTTTCTAGTACAATTCATAAGCTTGAGAAACCCAAAGGGAAGGTTTTTCCAGATTTGACCAATAGCCTGAGAATAAAAAGAACTTTTCGTCTGGATTACTGCCCACATTGATATTTTGACCTGAAGAATTGCTTCCTTGCTACTGTACTTATGGAAGCAAGCTTTCTTTATTATTGTTTTTCTTTTTTTGGCTTTTTAGGGCCACACTCCCTGCATATGGAGGTTCCTAAGATAGGGGCTGAATTGGAGCTATAGCCACCAGCCTACACCACAGCCGATCTGCGCCATGTCTGCGACCTACACCAGAGCTCACGACAACCCCGGATCCTTAACCCACTGAACGAGGCCAGGGATTGAAACCATGTCCTCATGGATGCTAATCGGATTCGTTAACTGCTGAGCCATGATGGGAACTCCTGAAGCTTTCCGTATTTGATCATTTTTTTTGCCCAACCCCAGAGGCATGCTGGAGTACCCAGGCCAGGGATGGAACCCGCGCCACAGAAGTAACCACAGACAGAGCAGTGACAGTGCTGGATCTTTAACCCACTGGGCCACAAGGGCACCCCTTTACTCTATTCTTTTTATTTGTTTTCACTTGAAGAGGCAGCTCTAAAGCAAGGCCTACCATGCTACTGGAAATAGAATCCCCAGGGCTCATTTTTTAAACTCCTGCTGTTTATCTGGCGCCAGGGTTTGTGCTAGAATCCAAGTCCACCTAAACCAATGGTACTTGATCTCTCTGCTGGTTTGTGGAATGTTTGTGAAATGAGAAACAGACAGACATTGTAAGAGAGAGTGAGCAAGTCAACCTCTACTTTCTCTTGACCCAGAGGGGTCATTGCCAAGAAAGAGAGGACAGCATGTCATTGACAGCGTTCCCATTTTGGTGCAGCAGAAACAAGTCCGACTATGAACCATGAGGTTGTGGGTTCGATCCCTGGCCTCACTTGGTGGCACTGCAAGGTGTAGGTCAGAGACGCGTCTCAGATCCTGTGTGGCTGTGGCTCTGGAGTAGGCAGGCAGCTGTAGCTCTGATTTGATCCCTAGCCTGGGAATCTCCATATGCCTCGAGTTCAGCCCTAAAAAGCAAAATAAATAAATGAGTAAATCAAAAAAATCACGTCCTTGAGTCTTCTAAACCAGTTGGATGATTAGCTTCTCCTGGACCTGAGATTGAGCACTTTGGTGTCTAAACGGGGGATTTTAAGGGCTTTTGTGGGGGTCCCAGGGAAACTGGTAAATATGGGAACTTTCCCAAGAAGGACGGGAGTGTCCAAAGAAATATAAAACTTAACGTAAAATGTCGGTGTGTGTATCTAAGTATTCACGTGTCTGTATATATTCATGTATAGATGAATCGCATGAAGATTTACACAGAGACAAAGGCCGGAAGAAGACATTTTGGAGAATTATGTCATCTATCAAAAATGCGCTCTGCTTGTCCGGAGTGTAAACTGGAGGAGACAGAAGCTGGACCCCGGGGCAGAACATCGCAGAAGCGGACGGTGTCATTTCTGAGTCCTTCCTTCATCCCTCCAAACCCCAGTGCCTGTGATGTGCCAGGTCAGGGTCTGGGCTGGGGCACTGCTCCCAACATCGCCATGTGTCCTTCCTTTCTCTTCCTTCCCTCGCCCTCCACCCAAGAAGCCGTATCCTCTTCCCAGAGGAGGGCAAGCTCAAACTTGAGGGTGTTGGTGGGAGGCTGAGACCCCTCCCCCCGTAAGAGGAAAGCTTGCTTCATAAACATTGCCACAGGTTCAGCAAGCCCCAGGCGCCACCAGGCAGGGGACCACGGGCCAGACTCTGACTTGGAACCTGGGCACACAGGGAAGCTGGCCCTGTGCTGAATGATTTTAGCACATGTGGCAGAGGTGGCAGTAGTGTCACCCAGTTTCCAGGAGCAGCAGGGACAGCAGGTCTAGCCCCGAGTCCACTGTCCCCCATCAGACTGACGGTGTTGTGAACGGTGGCATCTGTGCCACCTGCAAGGCAGTGTTTCCCAGGCGGGACCCGAACTGGGTAGGGCTGTGGATTCTGTTCCTGGCTGTGTGGCCTCAGGGCTGTTCCTGAAATAAAACAAAACTACGAATCTGTCTCTCTGACTTTATTTGATTAGAACCTTTTTTTTTTTTTTTTTTTTTTGGTCTTATATCTTCTTAGGACTCTACCCGCAGGACAAGGAGGTTCCCAGGCTAGGGGTTGAATTGCAGCTCTAGCTGCCGGCCTATGTCACAGCCACATGGGATCTGAGACTTGTCTTCCACCTACACCACAGCTCACAGCAATACCCGATCCTTAACTCACTGAGCGAGACCAGGGATGGAGCCCGCATCGTCATGGATACTAGCCGGGTTCATTAACCACTGAGCCATGATGGGAACTTGAATTTAGAACGATTCGAAATCCTTTTGCCCACAAAGAACTTTGCAAGAATAACACACAAGGAAACTCTCAGAGAGCAAGATTCAGAGATTCCCCCCCCTAATTTATTGAGATATGATTGATATAAATATTAAGTTTATAGTGTACAAATTGTCGATAGGAAACACTTACGTACTGCAAAGTGGTTATCGTCATAGCCTCAGCCGACAACTGTGTGATGTCACATCTTTACCATTTGTGTGTGTGTGTGTGTGAATTTAAATCGATTCTCTTAGCAACTCTGAGGCTTTCTTTATGCTGAGCTGAGAACGTCCTAAGTCAGCCACCTGGTTATATCCCAGGGTAGAGAGGACACGTCTTGTCATTTGCTTCCAGGAAAACACCTGGAAATGTGTATTGAAGAGCCCACTCCAGGCTGATCCCTCTCTGACCACTGACCTCCGTGGATCTCACTCTGACAGAGCCTCAGGCCTGCTGGTCGGGATTATTACACATCCTCAGGCCTCTTCCCAGACCCCCCATCTCAGCACCCTGGGCATGGATCCAGGAACCCTGATTAACAAGCTCTACAGGGGAGACTGAGGCACAGGCACGTGGGAATCCTGGGGACCGTCTTGCCGCTCAAAGTGTGACCCGGAGACCAGCAGGGCATCAGCACCAACCTTGCTGTAAAGGCAGAAGCTCACCCTCTTATCAAGACCGACTGTATCTGACGAGGCGTCCAGCTGAGTCCTGTGCGCGTGGGGATGGGGACTCCCTGGGCCTGTGGTGTCTGGACCCGGGGTCAGATCCGCACAGTCTGCTCAGGTGTGTGCGCTCTGATCAGATCGCCCAGCGCTGGGGGTTCAGGGTTTAATCCTTGTCCTTCTTCTTCTGTAGTCAGTTCTCCCCTGGTGACCTCGTGTGTTCTTAGAGCTTTCAATATCATTCACTGGGTGTCACCTCCTCCATCTATTTCTCCAGCCAAGGCACCTCCCCTAAAGCCCAGATGGGTACATGCCACTCAGTGGCCACGTTCCTAATCCGAGTGCAGGTGCTGCCACCTCCTGAAATGTGCTCCTTCCAGAGTCTCCTCATTTCTTTCTTTTCTTTTTTTTGTTTTTATCTTTTCTATGGCCACTCCCGTGGCATATGGAGGTTCTCAGGCTAGGGGTCTAATCAGAGCTGTTGCCACCGGCCTACGCCAGAGCCACAGCAACACGGGATCTGAGCCACGTCTGCAACCTACACCACAGCTCACAGCAATGCCCGATCTTTAACCCACTGAGCAAGGCCAGGGATCAAACCCAAAAGCTCATCGTTCCTAGTTGGATTCGTTAACCACTGCGCTACGACGGGAACTCCCAGAATCTCCCCATTTCCACAGGCCAACTTGCACAGTCTCAAGTTTGGGGTGCCATCCTTCTTTCTGCTTTCTCACAGTCCAGATTTGATCCAGGAGGAAATGCTCTAAATCCATCCTGAGAACGTGTCGAGACTCCAGTCACTGACTCGTCCATTCCCTGCTCTCACCCCTGACCAGCAGCATCTCCTCCAGCCTGGACGCTGCTCTGTTTCCTTCCTCGACGGTGTCACTCGCCTTCCCCTCCTGAGTCTGTGCAGCAGCCAGACCCATGCTTCTAGAGAGCACTCACTCCAGCCTGATCTTTGGTCAAACCATCTTACAAACGCCACATCTGAGACAAAATCAAAACCCTTCTCACATGGGGAGGCCACACAATCTGGCTGGACAGTGGGTCTCATCCCAGCGCCTCCCTCCGGCAGCCTCGCCGGCCTCCTGGCTCCTCCCTGAACACATACCCCCTCCTGTCCTTGTGCCTTCGCCCAGGAGGGTCCCCTGCCTGCAGAGAACGTCCCCACACAGCCTCGCGGGCATTTCCTTCGGGTCCTTCCCATCTGGACTCAAAGGTCACCCTCCCAGGAAGGCCCACACTCACCCCCCACCCTGTCCCCACACACTTCTACTCGGGGTCACCTTCCCCAAGGCCCCTCCCACCTCCGATGTGACACGTCCCTCCCTGACGAGGCATATAGTGTCCACTCTGCCCCTCCCCCAGGACAGAGACTCCACACCGCCGACAAGTTTGGTCTCTGGCGACGTCCCTGAGGTCTCCCAGATGCCGAAAGCGTGTGTCCTGTGTCTGGCGCACAACAAATATCCGTTCAACAGAGTTGAATGACGGATCAGTGCACAGCCCCTCCCTCTTCTAGGGACAGTACTTTTACTAACATGCCCTCGGGCCACGTGCTGTCTGGTGGCAGCTCCAGCACAATGTCCATTCCCGGTGACATCAGGGCCGCCTGTCCTTTCCTCACAAGGGCTGATGTCCCCTCCCTGCCAGACCAGTCCGTCTGCTCACCCCACACAGCGCTCTTTCTCTCCCCAGGAAAGATGCTCCTGCGCTTCTGGCCCTAGATTCCCGCTGCTGTGAGTCTATCAGACTCTGCTTTCGAAATGCATGGGCTTGGAGTGGAGCCGGCACTGGGCTGAGGAGAGCTCAGGGCAGAGGAGGGGGCAGGCTGCAGAGAAGATCCAGATCCAGCAAGAATGAGGTCAAGATGGAAAACCACTGGGTCCCTCCTGGTTGCTACTTCCAGAATCTCGTTCCCACAAAAGGATGGGGAAAAGTTAGAAAGAAGCATCCAGGCGTTCCCGTGGTGGCACAGCGGAAATGAACCCGACTAGGAACCATGAGGTGGCGGGTTCGATCCCTGGCCATGCTCACTGGGTTAAGGATCCAGCACTGCTGTGTGTTGTGGTGTAGTTTACAGGTGTGGCTCAGATCCCACGTTCCTATGGCTGTGGTGTAGGCCAGCAGCTGTAGCTCTGATTAGACACCTAGCCTGGGAACCTCGATGTGCCCTGGCTGTGGCCCTGAAAAGTCGAAAAAAAAAAAAAAAAAAAAAAAGAAAGAAAGAAGCATCCAGGAAACATCTCTGGAAGGAGGGCAAGAGCTGGATGAGGCTGAAAATGGATCTCTTGATACCACTGAGATCCTGTGAGTAGGGACCCCTTGGACATGGGGGGACAATGACAGGCAAATGACTCTGGTGGCTGTGGCAGACGAGGGACACCCAGAGCAAAATGAGACTGTAATTTCACACATGTAAATGAAAAGTCCGTATTTAAAAAAAAAATCTAAAAAGGCCAAATACAAACACAGAATAAAGGGACTACTGATGGGACCAAGGCTGGAGCGTAGGCTACCTGGTGACAGGAGGCCCTTGCTAACCAAGCTCCTGAATACAGGACAAGGCCCAGGGGACTTCTCAGTCCCTGAGATCACAGGGCCTGGTGGAAGAAAGTTCTCCTGAAGGGACAAGGACAAAGGGACAGCGGAAAAGGTGACCCAGCCTGGGAGTGTCCACACTGAAGCCCATGATGCCCTGAGCTCTCACCGGGCACAGGCCCCGACCATGTTTCTCTGCTCACGTCTCACCTGGAACAGAGGCAGCACAGCACACATGTGGATTCTGGAAGGTTCTCAATCCTTCCATTTATTTCCTCTTTCAAACTAAGGAAATCTCTCATTTATTATCCCCTCAACTCCTCATGGCACCAATTAGAAAAAGCAAATTCAACAGGAAGTCATTACTCAGGGCAGTCAAGTTAAGATAAGGATGGAGATGGTGTCCAGTGGCCCCCCCCCAGCCCAGCTCCCACTTGCAAGAACTGGAAAGAGGATCAGGGAAGAGAACACAGGTCAGGGTGAGGAGGGGACGTGGGGGGCAGGGCTGGGCCAGGGTCCCCACCTCCTCTCAGGATGCTCATAGGAACACAGACCCTTTCAGATGCAGCTGCAGAAACAGGAGTCAGGGGATCTGAAGTCACAAAGTGGGATGTGAACAAATCTTGTGTCCCTCAGTCCCCACAAGGCAGTTGTCTCACACTGTGAAAGAAAATCATCAGGAAACAGGCAGGTCAGTCAAGGAAGGGCTGACATGCTCAACAGCCCCACATGCTCCAAACGTCCCCCTCAAAGGTCCCCGTCACCCAGGGCACCCCCTCTGCCCCAACCCCCTCCCCATCTAGGCCCTCCAGGGTCTCACCTCTAGGACCCTTGGTAAGGGACACATCGGAGCCCTGGTCACTGTCACTGCCTGGGGGAGAGCAAAAGCAGGACGGGGTCAGGACCCCCAAGAGAGAAGATGACAGGTGAGTGAGCTCCCCCCATGGCCTCCTATCTGCACCACCAGGGCCTCAGGCATCACAACCCTCCACACTGACCTGCAGCCTGAGTGTAGCTCCCTCCTTTTTCACCTGGGGGAAGAAGACATCATGTGAGAGGCCAGGGAGACGATGGGTCATGAGATCTAGAGGAAATCCTAGAACCGGACCACAGAGACCTTTCCAGAACTTTGCCCAAAAATCTGGGACAGGATCAGGAATGTGAAGGAAGGAGATGTGGGGGAGACTGGACCGAGTGCCCTCCTGGAGGTCTCTACTCAGTGGGGGCCTCCCCTCCACTTCCAAGGGCTGAGAACCTGGTCCCCAACTGGAAGTATCCAGGGAACACATTTGTCTTTCATTTCCACATGTGCTTCACAGAAGGGTACGTGGTAACACTCAGCCCCAGACTCAGCACATGTGTGTGGAGCGGACTCCAATAAAGACGCAGGTAAATTTCACCAGAACTTGAAACACCTGAGACAAAAAAAAAACCCCTCATATTCCCACCTCCCTTCCCTACCTGAGCGTGTCTTCCTCCAGATCACAACTCCAGCCACCATGGCTCCAGCGACCAGGACAAGAACCAGGCCAACAGTGATGCCCACCATGGGGACGGGGGTCTGAGGAGGGTCTGGGAAGAAAGGGCAAGGGGAGGGCCCTCCTCAGGCTGGAGTCCTGACCTTGCTGAAGGTCTCCAGAAGGGCTTCTGCTTTGTCTGAGAAGAAGCTCTGCCCCCAGGGCCCTCCTTACCCCATCTCAGGGTGAGGGGCTCCTGCAGGCCCTCGTGCTGCACATGGCAGGTGTAGCTCTGCTCCTCTCCAGGAGGCACCACCAGGGCCGCCCACTTCTGGAAGGTCCCATCCCCTGAGGGCCTGGTCTCCACCAGCTCCATGTCCTGGCTCTGGTCCTGGCCCTCCCGCTGCCAGGTCAGGGAGATCTCCTTAGGGTGGAAGCCCAGAGCCCAGCACCTCAAGGTGACCCCCAGGTCAGAGCTGGGGTGGCGGGTCACATGTGTCTTTGGAGGCTCTGAGGAAGAAGAATCAGAAAATTCACCCTGTGGGTCCCCTGCCTGGGCCCCTGAAGCAGCCTCATGTGACCAGTGGGGGAAGGGCCAGGACAATGGGTTTGAAAGGAAGCACAAAAGCCAGACACCAGCCTGGACTTGGGTATCTGGGAATAGCTCCCAGTCCTTGGAAAGTTCTAGAATCAGGATGAAAGCCAAGGTAGGAGGTTTCAAGACTTTAAGGGGGAGAATACAGTCATGTTCCTGACTTGGGAGGAGGCTGAATCCAGAAAACCTGGAGTTAAATCCAAAGCTGTTCTCAGGCTGAGCCCAGGGCTGAGAAAGTCATGGTTCACAAAATGGCGGCCAGGGTCAAAGGGCACCACTGAGCAGTCCTTTCAGGGATGGTCTCCCCCTTGCACCCCAAAAGAGAAAGTCTTCCTTAACTGTCCTTTAGAGAAGAGGGGCCCCTGGGGAGTCCCTGTCTTGTGGAGAAGCTGGAAACCTAGGTGACTCCTCCCTCTCAGGACAGGCAGTGGGGGGCTTTCCCGCAGGGACCCCCTTTTCCTCTCCCTGTGGGAAGGCAGCTCCCTCCCGAGGGGAGATGGTGGAGGCCCCGCGGCCCCTGATACCTGCGCGCTGCAGCGTGTCCTTCCCCATCTGCAGGTATCTGCGGAGCGACTCCACACACGTGCCCTGCAGGTAGCTCCTCCAGTGCTCCGCCGCATCGGCCGCCTCCCACTTGCGCTTGGAGATCTGAGCCGCCATGTCCGCCGCGGTCCAGGAGCGCAGGTCCTCGTTCAGGGCGAGGTAATCGGCGCCGTCGTAGGCGAACTGATCGTACCCGCGGAGGAGGAGCCCGTCTGGTCCCAAGTAGCAGCCGTACATCCACTGGAGGGTGTGAGACCCTGACCCCGCCCCGAGTCAGCCACGCCCCCGCCGCGACCAACCCGGGGTTCAACCCAAACTGAAAACGAAACCGGGGGACAGTCCCCGCCGGCTCCTTCCGGGTCGGGGGCAGGGCGGGTCCTGAAAGGCCGGGGTGACCCTCGGACCCGGAGGTCGGGGTGACCCCGGCCCGTCCCTGGGGATGGGGATGGGGGTCGTGAGCTGGACCCGGGCCCGCGTCGCTCACCGGCCTCGCTCTGGTTGTAGTAGCCGCGCAGGGTCTTCAGGTTCACTCGGTTAATCTGTGCGCTGCCCATGACGTTCCGCGTGTTCCTATCCCAATACTCCTGCCCCTCCTGCTGTATCCACGGCGCCCGCGGCTCCATCCGCGGATTCGGGGCGTCGCTGTCGAACCGCACGAACTGCGTGTCGTCCACGTAGCCGACGGCGATGAAGCGGGAGTCCCCGCGGTCGGGCCGGGACACGGCGGTGGAGAAATAGCTCAGGGAGTGGGGACCTGGGGGCGGGAGGGTGAGACACGACCCTCCTCTCGGCGCGGGGTCCCGGGTGCGAGGTGGTGGGGCCGGGACCGGGCAGGGAGCTCGGGGCTCCGGAGGCGGGAAAGGGGTGTAGGTCGGAGAAGGGCCCCGGGTTTAGGGGGGACGAACAGAGGGGCAGAAGCAAGGGAGGGACAGGACAGGACGGGGTGAGGTGGGGGGTCTGGGCCAGGACAGCAGAGTCTCATCTTCCTTGTGGGTCCTGCCCCCACCCGACTCCCAGGCGGTGCCCTCGCTCCTCCCCGCAGCGGCCTTGTTCCCGATCCCGCACTCACCCGCCTGGGTCCCGGTCAGGGCCAGGGTCCCCGACAGCAGCAGGAAGAGGGCTCCAGGCCCCATGATCCTCAGCCTCGGGGTCTGGGGAGAAGCTGAGCAGAGCCGGGTGGGTGGAGAGCTTATAACCGGGAACCGCAGTGGCGCCGATTGGCTTCTCCAGAAACCGGACACGCAATAGGAAAGAGAAGTGGGGCCGCGTCACGAGTGTCCGGGCAGGACGGCCCCACACAGGTTGGGAGACGGAGAAGTGAAACTGGGGACACGGGGACTCCCCAGCACGGAGCCTCCCCGCCCAGGCGCCGCCCTGGAGCCTGAGACCCTGAGAGCCACGCCTGGCTGCGGAGCTGGGACTCTGTCCTGCTCCTGCTCCTTCTGCTCAGAAAGCTCCGTGCCTCACGTGGCCCAGGGGCTGTGTACCCAGCGATTTCCAAACCTTTTAGTCAGAATATTCCTATAGTTTTACAAATTAGTGAAGACCTCAAAGATATGTTTGTGTTGATACGTCAGTGGATATTTTCCATACTAGAAATAATAGTTTAAAATTTCATCAATTTTTTAGAAGATATAAATAATCCATGCATTTCATATGAAAACAATTATTTCGCATAAGAAACACTGTAGTGTGAAGAGTGGAGCTTTTTACATTTTACTCTATGGCAAGTCTCTCTGCTGTCTGGTTCATGAGATGAGCACTGGATGTTTACGTCTGCTTCTGCACTGAGTCCATTTTGTGACTGACATCTATGAAGCCTAAAAGCCTCACACACATATAGGACGTGTATTTTTAATAACCTTTTCAGATAATTTTGGATGCTATCTATCATTATGGTGTTTTCTCAAAGATTATTTTGAACATAGACCTGAATCAGTATCACTCCATGTTTCCTATTCTGTTAAATTAAAAGCCTGGCTTGCACACTGACTGTTGCTTGTACTAATGTAAGATTTTTAAGACCGAATACATTGTTTCACTAAGTTATATAGATCTTCCAGTGTCATTCATTCTTTCCAGTAAAGGTTGTATTCCATGCAAAAGAGGCTAGTGCAGCTCACAGAATGATTTTCCTTGGGACACAGTACTTTGGAAGGTAGCAGGAGTGTTTCATATGTACTTCCTACGTCCTCATAGAAGATACTATTAAAGTATGGATTGAAGAATGGTAATTTAGGAAAGATAAGATTTTGTATTTATTTCAAAAATTTTATTTAGTACAGTTGATTTACAATGTTGTGTTAATTTCTGCCATACAGCAAAGTCCTTTAGTTATACATATATGTATAATCTTTTCCATATTCTCTTCCTTGATGGTTTATAAAGGTAAGACAAGCATTTTTACTGCATCAACTAGGACATTTTATAGCAAACCTGCTTTTTTTTTTTTCTACAAGTAAGTTGTGGTGAAATAACTACTATTGTAGTTGGCTACCCTAGTCCCCATTATTGCTAAGTTGTACCTCAAAGCAAATGTCAACATAGTGAAAAGTCAAATACTATCTTAGGAATGCTATGAATGTAGTTTTCACTCAGGGATCTCATGAAAGGGTCTCCATAACTTCAAGGGTTCCACAGACCACACTCTGAGAACGGCTCTTCTGAATAAACCTGGAAAAGTGTCCTCATTGTCCCTGGCCTTGGCCTCCTCTTCATTCCCCAGAGTCCCTCTCCCTGCCCTGGACTCCCTGCCTCCCCAGCCTCAGCTGAGGGCCCTGCCCCTGGGCTCCTCTAGGAGAGAACTCACCTCCTCGAAAGTGATGCCAGAGAGAGTCCTCCGTCTGGGAAGGGAGGTGGGGGGACAGGTGTTTCCCACTGGAACTGGGAACAGTCTGTGTCTGAAGGCGCCAGACCCACGCATCACCTCCTTGGTTTTGTTCCACATCAGCTTCATATGCATTCATGTCCCAGACAGGAATCTGTGACAGAGTCTCTGAGAGGAATCCTCTCTCTTGGGTCTAATGTATCTGATGTGAGGCCCACAAAGTGGGAAGAGCAGTCCTGTCCAACAGCACGTTCTGTATGAAGGAACTGTTCATATCTGTCTGTGTCATCAGCTACTCACTGACTACAGGTGGCTGTTTAGCAACTCAAAAGACGCTATTGTGCAGAGCACCCTTAAGTTTCTTTAATTTAGTTAAAGTAGCCATATGTGGCCTGTAGCTAGCATATGGGACAGTGCATATCAAGCATGTTCTTAATTTTCAAGCTCTTCCCCCAAAAGATATTCTGAGATTCATAGATTGATGCATATTAAAATAAACTTCACATGGAAGTCATTTGGGTCTTTCTGTGGGGGTCTTCGATATACCCTTAAAATGCAGCAGGTCCAAGAAAGTTTAATTAATGTGTATTTTCATAGTTGGAGTGTACAGATATTAACCAAACCATTATTTATCACCTTAAGGCACTAACTGTTCAAGATTGCCCATCACTGGAGCTACTCCTTGTCTGTACTACCTTGGGCTCTTGGTGTTGTTTGCCTTCACCTGGTCAACGGAAGCAGACACAGACGGCTTCACTCACTGAGCCCAAGGGACAGTGTTTCTTGAACATAACATGTATCAAATACCGTGTAGGACCTGTACCTGCGTGTAAAATCATAAAGCAGAAGGTGTAACCTTGTAACCCACCAGCTTAGAATTCTTTGCTGTCTGCTCCTGCTGTACTTTCCCCCATAAATTCAATAAGTTCCGTCTCCCTTCACACTTGGGCGCCTTGCTCCTAGATGGAAATAGACATGAAAAATTAACAATAGTGGAAGGACGACGTCTCAAAGTATCACCCAAAGTTGAAAACGTATAAAAAGTTATACATCTCAGTGTCACCTAGACAGGGGCGACAATACAAACACATGGCCATGTTCAAACTCAAAAGACACACGAAAATAATCTGACGGACAAACGTGTGACATCCTTCAGTGTTCTTCAGCCAAAGCCCCCTGGGAGCAGATATGTGGGCCAATAAGAGAGATTTCTGACTGGAGGCTGCTCGAGGGAGAACAAAGTCCATCAGAGACCACAGGGCATCTTAGGATGAAAGAGTTGGGGCTTTGGTGGGTGATTTCGAGGAGGGTGGATGGAAGAGGGGCTCAGTCTAGATCGGGTGTTGGTGTCAGGCGGTGGGGGCAGGTGTCTGACTGGGCATCTCAGTGACCCTCCCCTGTAGGGAGGGCAGACTAGAGCCAGGGTCCAGCTGTGATTGCAAAGAAGCAGTGGCCACTTGTATCAGCACAGGGAGAGGTTTGGCACATTGTGAGAGCACAGCGTGGCCTCGTTTGGTCTGGGCTTAGACAGAAAGATGTCGTGGTCTCGTTTTGTCTCACTGTGTCAAGGTCAGTGTCCTGGTCTGATGCTGATGTTCTGCGAGGTGACTTCTGTCCAACAGGAGAAAAACCCGGCCGCGTGGTGAGCACCCGCCCAGCTTCTGACACCGCTGAGGCCTCCTGGAGGTGTCAAAGCAGTTCCTGATGTCAGCGGCTGCTTTGTCCCTCTGGAATTCCATGTTTTAAGTAACTACACCCAAACAATAAAGAATATTAGAAAACTACTTGGAAAGAAAGAAAGGCACATGTCAAATATTTCACCAATAACTACATGTAAACCAAAAGGAAAGTGTGACAGAAGAAATGGGAATAAATTAAATCTCCTATTTTGGCAAAGATGAAAATAAGTGATGAGATTATTAGATTAAAATTTAGGCAAAATGTGCTTTCATAAATACTGACAGCATTTGAAAACTTGTGCACAATTTCAGTTTTGCAGATGCATCAACACTTTCAATATCTTCACATTTGGACACAGAAATTTCTCTTTCAACTTTGTCCTAAAAAGATAAGCACATCTGTTCTCAAAAATATATATGTAAGGATCTTTCTTGAATTGTGGTTTATAAAACAAAGAATGGAAACCATCTCAGTGCTACGGTCACTGCAATGATTGGAACCATGACTAGAGGAACACTTGACACGTCTCAGGTCCTAGAGCCACGTGATTGACACAGTGGGTGTAATGGATTCCTCCAGGCAAAGCCATGAGCCACTGAACCTGTAGTCCCTTTGTGCAGACAGAGGAAGGGAGACTCAGAGAGGTGAAGGGGCTTATGGTTCGAGGCCGCCTTGAATGAGATGAGACATGGGTGATACAATGTGAGCAAAATAAGACCCTGCTGATGTGAGCCAGGCTGTGCTGTGTGGAGGTGGACACAGTGACAAGGATGAGTGTGAATCACTACTGAGCTAAGTGCTGTGAGGAGTCAGCTCACGACACCATGAAAGCAGATCATCACGAGACCTGACAGGTGTCCTTCCTCTAGTGTCAGTAATATCTGAAAAATATGTAGCATATGAAACAAAACCAGAATTCTATAAAATTATATACTCTCCTAGAATGAGAACGAGCTCTTGGAGGAGTTCCCGCTGTGGCACAGCAGGTTAAAGGTCTGGTGTTACTACCCCAGCTGTGGAATAGGTCACAGCTGCCCCAGGGATTCAACTCCTTGACCATGAACTTCCATAAGCTGTGGGTGTGGTCAAAAAAAAAAACCTCTTACAAATTAAATATGTGATCAGAGAAATGAATCATTCAATAGAGTAATTAGAAGATACAAGACATACTCCCAATTAGTAGAAAAGGAAGAGTAATAGCAAGGAGGAGAAAAGAGCTATAAGACTGTTAGTCTATCAATCAAGAGATTACAGAAGTTAATCATTCAGGTTTCAAAATGATGCAGACTAGAAAATTATTTTAAAAATTCGAGAAAAACTTCTCAGACTTAAGACACCAATTTACGTATTGAGTGGCCTATACAAATTCTTCCTGCAGTAGAGGAGAACATATACTACACTAGGGTTTAATACCCATGAGAAGCAAACAAGCAGTGGAAGAAACATTTATTTGAGTTTTCCAGGGTGTGTTCATCAAGGGATGAAGAGAGGAATAATAGTGTGAAAAGCCGGAACCCTCAGGCACAGGGCAGGGCTCCAGGGCTCTCCTCTCCCCTGATCGCTGCCCAGCCCCGAGGGCCTGTTCCCAGAGCTACTCAGAAGGCATCTTCATCCCCCACTGTTGCCCAGCCTCCAGGGCAGCATCTCTCTGACTCAGACCACAGGGCATCCTTTCCCCAGGCTGTGCTGAATAGAGGAAAGTAGAGCTGTGGCTCCCCCGTGTGGCCGCAGAGCTCATGACAGGCGACCTGAGCTCCCTTTTCACCTCCTTACCAGGCACCTGCCCAGGGTCTCCTTGGGCTCCCAGCAGCGGGTCAGGGCTGTGCACACCAGGTGGCGCCCTAGCTAGTGTCAAGTTCAGAGTCTGAATTGATTTCCCCAAATGCAACCTGACACAGACGTTTTCATTTCCCCTAAAGGACCAAGGAATTTGGCCTCAGGGAGGATGAGAGCTCAAGGCCCTGACAGCTGATTCCCAGGTCCAGGTGGACTCTGCAAACACCCTGGGTGCCCTCAGTCTCCTGGGATGGGACCTTGAACCTGAAGTCCCTATAACTTTTTCTTGTTGCTGCTGACAGTGATGTAGGCTCTTCCTCCAGGGAGTCAACTCTGGACTCTCCATCCCTAGGAGACAGAGAAGGAGGAGGAGCAGCAGGAGGAGGTCCCCAGGGGAAAGGGCTAAGAAGATGGGGAGTCTCCTGGGAAAGTGAGGAGAGAGAGGAAATGGTGACAGTTGGGGATGGAAGCTCGGGAGTGGGGATGGAAGGACTAGAGGGCAGGGCCGGGGGAGGGTCAGTGCAGGGGACACGTGTGCAGGGAGGGCGGGGTGTGTGTGGGAAGCGGCACAGGGGCTTCTGGCCTGGGCGCTGGGAAGAGGCTCTGCTTTTCCCCTGGATGATAATCACACAGGCCTTCGCTCTGGGCTGGGCTGGTAAATGCTGCTTCAGTGTGAGGCCTTTTTCTGTCCTTACAGGACTGTTATAACTCAGACCCACCCAGAAGGAAGGGCAGAGCAGACAGGAGAGCGGGGAGGCGATTCAAGGAATCCCCCTCTTCCAGTGAAACACCCCACCCCCTTCCCCACCGCATCCCCCACACATGATGCTGGGGACAGGGACAGTTAAGGGACAGCCTGTCCTCAGCACACAGCCCTGGGCTACTGGGACTCTGGCTCATTGGGAGCTCAGACAGCAGGGAGCACTGTGGCACAAAGACTGGTCACAGAGCTTCAGAAAAACAGCCACCCACCTGGTGGCCACGGAGGTGGTTCCTGGAGAAAAGAGGACAGGATGTGGAGTGGAGCCTGGAGACCACAGTGGGGACAAGGAGATCCTCCCTGCGTCTGGGCCCAGTGGTGCCCCTCACATTTCCCTGAGACTCGAACCCAACCGTCCTCCTCCCAGACCTATAATACCCATGATCCCAACACTGTCCCCAGGGACACACAGCTGTCCAGGCCTCCCACCCCCAGCTGTTGAAACCTGGAGGGTGCCCTCCCTGTCCCCCCAGTCCTGGAGCTCAAGACCCAGCGTCCTGCCTCTTCTTCCCCTTTGTCCTCCTGGTAGGCAGGGCCCTGCTGTCTGGATCCTCCAGGCCTGCTCCCTCCACCTCCAATCTTGAAATTCCAGGACCTGTGGTCCTGGACCCCAAACTCACCTCTGGCCATCAGGGCGACCCAGGGTTTGGGGTCACGGGTCAGGTAGGCAGCCCAGGGCCCCACAGGCTGCAGCTCAGCCTCAGCTCCAGCTGCGCAGAATCAGGAGATCCTAGACAGAAGCCTGTGCCCAGGGGCAGCCACATCAGCCAGATGTTGGGGTGCAAGCGCTTCTGTCTGTTTGCTGCAGTGTCCAACCACTTAACACCCACCACGCAGCAAAGGTGCCCTGCCCAGCGCACCAGGATGCAGGAAAAGGTGGGTGGACTGGGTGACGCAGAGGAGGCAGCACTGAGTGAGGAGCAGAGCCCGAGGCTGCAACCCTGTTCTCCAGCTGTGGCCACGGAGCTGGAAGCCCCAGAACACCCAGGAGTAGCTGGGAGGTGACACAGGAACCAGCCAGCCTTCCAGCAGCAGGGGTGCCCAGGGCCCCAGGTCACTAGGCAGCCACAGAAGTGGGTCCTGGGACCCCAGCCCACCAGCCTCTGAGACACCCCTGACTTCGGCCCCCCAACCCCCCACTCAGAGCAACAGAGCCAGAGAACCTGACCACACAGGACGTGGCAGAGGTAGCTAGATCCCCACATTCCCATCCCCCTGTGACTCAGGGGACTCACGACATGAGGGAAGAGCCCACTATCTGGTCCACCAGGCAGTGATGCCAGCAGCACTGGGAGCCACCAAAGCTCCGATGACCCTGGAGGCACAGGGAGTGATAATGTGGGCACTACGGCCACACCCCTGACAGAGGGGATGCAGGGCACACAAGAGCACCCAAATCTCCACCACATCAACACAGATGTTTCTTCCTCCCTCTCTTCCTTCCTTCCTTCCTTCTTTCCTCTTTCTCTCTTTCTTCTTTCTCCACACCTACAGCATGCAGAAGTTCCTAGGTCAGGGATCAACCCTGGGCACAACAGTCACAAAGCCAGATCCTTAACCTCCACTCGCCCCCTTGTCTCTTATAACAGAGAACCAGCCCCTAGAAATCTGATGCTAGAGAGTGTGTTGGTCTAGGAAGGGGGCTGGAGGACAGGGGTTTCCCTTTGGAACTGGGAACACTTTGTGCCTGAGGGGACCGGAGAGAGACTCACTCATGACCCATTTTGGTTCTGTTCATGCCAGCTTAATATTTATCCATACCCAGGACATCTGATATAATCTGTGCGAGAAGCAATATTGCCCTTTGGTTTTGGTGGGTTTGTTTTTTCTTTGTTTCTTTGTTTCTTTCTTTCTGGCCACTGGTGCGGCATAAGGCAGTTCCCAGGTTAGGGGTCGAACTGGAGCTGCACCTGCCAGCCTACTTGACAGCCACAGTAACATGTGATCCAAGCCAAGTCTGCGACCTACACCATAACTCACGGCAATGTCAGATCCTTAACCCTGAACAAGGCCAGGGATTAAACCCGAAACCTCCTGGATACCAGTCAAGTTCACCTGCTAAGCCACAAGGAGAACTCCTGCTCTTTGGTTTTCAGTGGGTCTAATGCACCTTATGTGAGGCCCCAAACATCAATAATAGTGCTGTTCAACAGAATGTTCTGCGATGAAGAAATTATTCCATATCTGCACTGTCCTCATGGCAGGTGCTACTACCTGTGGTTACTGAGCTCTTAAAATTAGACTAGCGGCACTGAGCAGTTGAATTTTAATTTCAACTTTAACTTAAATAGCCATATGTGGCTCAGCTACCCTATTTGATGGAGCATATCTAGGGTGTTTTAGTTTTCATTCTCAAACCTCAGGAAGATACTGTATGATTCATAAAATTAACCTCAGGAGTTCCCACTGTGACATGATGGGATCGGCGGTGTCTCTGCAGCGCATGGACACAGGTTCCATCCCTGGCCGGCACGGTGGGTTAAAGGATCTGGTGTTGGTTGCAGCTGTGGCCCACATCTGACCCCTGGCCTGGGAACTCCATATGCCTTGGGGCAGCCAGAAAAGAAAAAAAAAATCATCTTCACATAGAAGCCACGGATTTGTCTATGGTGGGTCTTAAGACATATCCTGAAAATACAGCATGCCCAAGAAAATTGAGTCAATATGTATTTTAAGGTCTAGAGTGTACAGATGTTATCCAAAACATGATTTACCATCTCATGGTCAACGGTATTCCAAAACACCCATCATTGGGGCTAATTCTTGACTATATTACCTTGAGATGCGTGGTGTCCTTTTCATTCATCTGGTAACAGAAGCAAGCACAGGAGCCTTTGCTTAGCCCACAAGAAAGCATTTGTTGAATACCCCGAATATAAAATACCTTGTAAGCCCTACATAATTATGAAATGATAAAGCAGCAGATGTAACCTTTGAATCCACCACCACAGAATTCCTTACTTTTCGATCCTCCGCAGTCCATCCCCCCATTTCAGGTTTCTCTGCTCTCTTTCACTCTTTGACCCACTCCCCTCATCATCTGTATCTAGAGGAAAAGATACATGAAACTTTCACAGTTGTAGGATAGAGAATTTTCTACATGACCCAAAGACGAAAAACCCTAATGAAAAAATAAAGCTTTTCTGTGGCAACCACAAACTCACAAGCATGCACACCCATGTCCATAGTCAAACTCAAGGACACCTAAAAACACGTGTCAGGCAAAGGTGGGCAGGTGTCAATATTCTTCACCCAAAGACCAGCAGGAACCCACTTAGCTGAACACACTGTATTGACTGGTTGATGCAGCAGGGAGAGTGCCCACCACGAGGAACCACAGGGCATCTTAGAATGAGGGAGTTAGAAAGAATCTATTATTATAGGAATTGGGCTTTGGCTGGATAATTTGGGGGACGAGTAAGAAAGCAAGGATTGACTTAATTTGAGTATTGCCAGGAAGCACAGTCAATTAGATGACTGGGTGTCCTTATCAACCTTATTTATAAGGAGGACAGGCTAGAGCCAGGATAGAACAGCAATAGGTAAAGTCGCAGCCAGCATGTGACCCAGGACAGGGAGATGCTCACTGCTTTGTGAGTAGCACAGTGCCCTGTCTTGCTCTGGGCGTCAACAAAATGATGCCATGGTCTTGCTGTGTGTCCCATCATCATGGTCTCAGCGTGTCCCTGTCTGATATTGGTGTTTTGTGAGATGGGTTATTTCAAAGGGGAGAATAACATGGCCGAGCTGTGAGCAAAAGGACAGCCTGAAACAACACTGAGGTCCGGCTGCAAGTTTCCTACCTGTTCCCTGGGGTTAGGAGGCTGATTTTTCTTTTTTCTTAAATTCAATATTTTAAAATTCCTACACCTCAATTGGAAAATAATGAAAGACTATTAGAAAATGATTTGGAAAAGAAGAAATGCACATGTCAAATATATGACTAATGAAGACTGGGAACAAAAGTGAGAATGTTGGAAGAAGAAATAGAACAAAAAATTAAAATCTATCAGCTTGGCAAAGATGAAAGGAAAATAAAGGCTACAACTTTAGGAGTTCCCGCTGTGGCCCAGCAGGATCAGCACTGTAGGTTCCATTCCCAGCCAGGTGCAGCTGTGGCTTAGGTCTCAGCTCTGGCTGGGATTCAACCCCTGGCCCAGGGAACTTCCATATGGCCCAAAAGAAGGGAAACAAAACAAAACAAAACAAAATCCACAAACAAATCTGCAGTTTTGACCAGGTCTCCCTGGGAAGGTCAAGGCAGGGCAGGGTACACAGATGAAGACTGGCTGGTGTGGATAGTTTCAGCAGGGCTGGGGCTACAGGGGTGCTCTTAAGGTGTCTGGTACCTGGCTCTGGGATCCTTAAGGCAGAAGAATATTGCCTCAGGTACTCAGGCCACACAAAGGAGGCAGGGCCCTCCACTGGTTAGTTAGCATATCAAAGGCATGCTCTTGGCTGGGCTTTAACCCTGGGAAAGCAGTCTGAAGGTTTTTAAAGCTGTCAAAAGTCATAATATACAAAAATAAATATATATATACACAGGAGTTCCCTGGTGGCTCAGTGGGTTAAGGATCTGCCTTTGTCACTCCTGTGGCTCTGGTCACTGCCATGGTGGGGGAATGTTGACCACTGGCCATAGGGTAGGGAAAATATATGATCACAGGGTTGATAAAATTGAAAACAAGTACAAACTTTTGAAAGGGCAGTTTTGCAAATGTCTCAGCAATATAAATGGGTTTACATTTTCACATAAAGATTTCTCTTATAGAAATTCATCCTAAGAATATCAATCATGTATGTGCTTCAAAATATGTTCATTGAATTCCAGTTTATAAAAGCAACATAGACAATCTAAATGTTATAATCAGTGTCATGGTAGCAAGGAATAGAGAAATACTTAACGTCTTAGGGGTGGATACGACGTGATTTACATAGAGGGTCAAATTTCATCCTCAAGGCAAACCTATGGGGCCCCCACCATGTGGTCCTTTTGTACATCAGGGAAAGGGATGGTCAGAGACATTAAAAAGATGGTGGGGCTCAGCTGAACCCCAGAGATGTTTTCTCTCAGAGTTCTGCTGATTCCTGTTTCACTGATTCCCTGTCCATCAGGTAGGCAGGTCTGACTCTGCACCCCATATAAGTGAACTATGTCCATGTTCCAGGATGGTCTATGATAGGAGACCACTACGCTCAGAGCTCAGGAGGATGTCACAGGGCAGTGTGACTTGGCTCCCAAAACCACACCGAAGTCCATATATGCAGTGTATATTTCAAGGTCTCCTTTGAATCAGATCTGCTAGACACTGGAGATAAAATTAGAAGTGAAAGTAAAACCCTATCTCTATGAGGCTTTCACTATTCATGAGGGAAATTAATATTTAGCAAAAAATTATAAAGATAAATGTAAAATCCCTACTGCGCTAGGAAAACGTTCGTGATATCATGAAAGCAGGTAGCCTGGACACCTAATAGGCCCCCTATCGCTATTACCAACAGTATCTAGATGACGTAAGAAAAAACATGGCATTTATGAAACAAGAACAACGTTCTGTATGATCAGGGAATAAGAAAGACCCTTGGAAATAAAATATATGAGTATAGACATGAGTAATGCTATAGATTAACTAGAATATTAAGGAAATAGGCCCACTAGTTAGTGCAAATGGGAAAGTGATGGCAGCGTAGAGAAAAACTATAGGAATATTAGGCTGTCAATCAAGGAATTCCGATGTTCCAACTACCTGGTCTTCATTCCCAAAACTCCTATGCATCCTGGCTCCCCCTCTTGCCTCTTCAGAGCCATCTCTCAGACTTATCTGAGATGCTGTGTCCTGGGCTTAAGTCCTTAGTTTCATCCACAAAATAAGTAATAATTTTTGACTTTTAAGATGTACATTTTTTTTTTCTTTTTTGACTGCACCCACGGCACATGGAAATTCCAGGGCCAGGGATCAATCCCAACCACAGCTGCAACCTACATCACAGCTGTGGCAGCTCAGGATCCTTAAAACCCACTGTGCCACAGCAGGAACTCCTAAGTTGTGCATTTTTTCAATCAACATCAGATATATGATTTGCAAATATCTTCTCCCATCCCACAGGCTGGCTTTTCACACTGTTGATTGTATCTATTGAGGCACAGAAGCTTTAAATCTGAATGTAGTCTGACTTACCTATTTTTATTGCTGTTGCCTGTGTTCTTGGTGTCATATCCGTGAAGTTATTGCCAGGTTCAATATCATGAATATTCCTTTTATATTTTCTTCTAAGAGCTTTATAATTTAAGTTCTTATGTTTAGGTCTTTTGTCCATTTGGAGTTAATTTACATATATATGCTGTAAGGCAGCACTCCAACTTCATTCTTTTTTATGTGCATATCCAGTTTTCCCACACTATTTGTGGAAAGGCTGTCCTTTCCACATGGAAGAGTCTTGGCACCCTTGTCAAAAAACATTTAACTATATATGCAAGAGTTATTTCTGGGCTCTCTGTTCTGTTCCATTAGCCTGTATGTCTGTCTTTCTGCTAATACCTGCAGCCTTGTAGAAAATTTTGAAATCAGAAATTGAGACTCCAATTTTGATATTCTTTCTCAAGATTATTTTTAGCTATTCTGAGTCCCTTAATAATCCATATGAATTTGAGAATGGATTTTTCTGTTTCTGCCCCCCCCAAATTGCTGTTGGAATTTTGATGGAGATTGCATTAAATATGCAGACTGCCTTGGGTAGTACTGATGTCTTAATAATATTAAGTTTTGCAATCTATGAACACAGAATGTCTTTCCATTTTCTTTTTTTTTTTTTTTTGTCTTTTTTGCTGTTGTTGTTGTTATTGTTGCTTCCATTTTCTTGTATTTTCTCCTATCTAAGGCCTGACCCTGCTTAGCTTCCAAGATCAGCCGAGATTGGGCACGTTCAAGGTGGAGGGGCTATAGACTATTTGTGTCTTCTATTTCTTTCAACCATGTTTTTCAGTTTTATTTACCTCCATGGTTAATTTATTTTATTGATGATATAGTAAATGGAACTGTTTTATTAATTTCATTTTCAGATTGTTCATTTTTAGTGTATAGAAATACTACTGATTTTTATGTGTTGATGTTGTATTCTGCTATTTTGCTTAATTCATTTATTAGTTCTAAGAGCATTTTTTGTGCATGGGAAACCTTTAGGGTTTCCTACAAATAAGACCATGTCGCTTATGAACAGAAGTAATTTTACTTTTACTTTCTGATTTGGATGCCTTTTATTTCTTTTTCCAGTCTCACTGCTAAGACAGCCAGTACTGTGTTAAACGAAATAGTGAAAGCAGGCATCTTTGTCTTGTTCCTGATCTTAGAGCAAAAGTTTTAAGTCTCTCACCATCAAGTACCATTCCTCGTTTTATTTTGCTACACTTTCTTGCACTTGGCAAATACTGAGGTTTTTTTGTTGTTTTTATTTTTTTAATGTATAAATTGAGGGTTTGTGCCAACCCTGCATTGAGCAAGTCTGTTGACACTATTTTTCCAAGAGCATTTCTGCACTTCATGTGTCTGTGTCACATTTTGGTAATTCTCACAATATTTCAAACATTTATTATTATTGTTATATCTGTTATGGTGGTCCATCTGTGATCAATAATCTTTGATGTTACTATTGCAAAAAGATTACGCTTCACTGAAGACTCACATGATGGCTGGCACTTTTTAGCAATAAAGTATTCTTGATTAGTGTATGTACATGACCTAAGGCACACTTAATAGACACAGTATAGTGTAAACATAACTTTTATATGCACTGGGAAACCAAAAAATTAGTTAGACTAAAAAAAAATTAGATTCTCTTTATCTAAATAATTTGCTTTATTGCTGTGATCTGGAGCCAAACATGCAATATCTTCAAGGCAGGCCTTTATGATATTAGCTGCACACCTTTCATAAATGGCCTTTATTATGCTGAAGTTTCCTACTATTCTTAGTGTTTTGTCTTTTTTTTTTTTTTTTATCATGAAAGGGTGTTGAATTTTGTTAAATGCTTTTTCTCTATCCATTGAGATAAACACGGGGGTTTTGTTGTTGTCTTTGTGTGAATGTGGTTGATTTCAGCATGCTGAACCATCATTGGAGGAATTGTGTTCCATTGCAGGAATAAATCCAACTTAATCATGGTGCATAATCTTTTGAATGTGCTATTGAATTGTTTCCTAGTATTTTGTTGAAAATTTTTGCATCAATATTCATGAGGAGTATTGTCTATAGTTTTCTTATATTGTCTGGCTTTGATTTTAAGGTAATGCTGGCCTTATAGAATAAGTTTGGGTGTGTTCTCTACTCTTAGGTTTCTTGCAAGAGTTTGAGGAGGAGTGGTGCTAATTCTTTAAATATTGTATAGAATTTACCAGTAAAGCCATATAGTATTAGTCTTTTCTTTTTTGGGAAGTTTTAAATCACTGATTAAATCTCTTTAATAGTTACAGATCTGTTCAGATTTTGTTTCTTTGTGATTCAGTCTTCATTAAGTTGTGTGTTTCTAGGAATCTATCAATTTCCTCTAGGCTACCTTGTTTGTTGGTATACTTGTTCATAGTATGCTTTTATAATTTTTTTTTTATTTCTGTGAAATCATCCCTAGTGTCCCTTCTTTTCTGATTTTAGTTACATGAGTTTTCTCTCATTTTTTCTTCATTAATGTAGCTAAAAGTTTGTCTATTTCCTCAATCATCATTTCAAAGAACCTCCTTTGGTTTCACTGATTTTCTCTATTGTTTTTCTATTCTCTATCTCTGCTCTAATCTTTATTACTTCTTTTCTTTTACCATCTTTGGGTTTAATTTGCTCATCTTTTTCTAATTCCTTAAGTTGTAAAATTAGGCTGTTAATTTAAGATATTTCTTTTTTTTATTTTTTGGCCATGCCCATGGCATATGGAAGTTCTTGGGCCAGGGATCAAACCCAAACCACAGCAGTGACAACACCAAGTTCTTAACTTGTAGGCCACCAGGGAACACCTATTTCTTCTTTTTAGTATAAGCACTTACAGCTATAAACTTCCCTCTTAGTGCTGGTTTCATGGCATCCATAAGTTTGGGTGTTTTGTGTTTTCATTTTCTAAAGCATTATGCACACTTTAAATCAGAACATAAAACCAAATGATATTTCTTAATCATTAGTTTCAACGACTCCAGAAAGTTACCTGCTACAATGAGTTTGACAGAAAATACAATGTTTCAAGATTTTCGTTTGTGATAGGTAAAAATCATGATGAAAGGTTAATATGAAATTTTATTAAAGGAATCCCTAAACAAAATGAAAAGACAACACACAGAATGTGAGAAAATATTTGCAAATGAAGCAACTGGCAAAGGATTAATCTCCAAAATTTATAAACAGCTTCTACAGCTTGATACCAAAAAAACAAACGAGCAGAAGATCTAAACAGACAATTCTCCTCTAAACAGACAATTCTCCAAAGAAGACATACTGATGGACAAAAAGCACATGAAAAGATGTTCAACATCACTCATTATTAGAGAAATGCAAATCAAAACTACCTTACACCAGCCAGAATGGCCATCATCAAAAAGTCTACAAACAGGAGTTCCCGTCGTGGTGCAGAGGAAATGAATCTGACTAGGAATCATGAGGTTGCGGATTCGACCTCTGGCCTTGCCCACTGGGTTAAGGATCTGGCATTGCTGTGAGCTGTGGTGTAGGTCACAGATGAGGCTTGGATCTGGCATTGCTGTGGCTCTGGCGTAGGCCAGCAGCTGTAGCTCCGATTAGACCCCAGCCTGGGAACCTCCATATTCTCCTGGTTCAGCCCTAAAAGGACAAAAGACCAAAAAAAAAAAAAAAGTCTACAAACAATAAATGCTAGAGAGGATGTGGAGAAAAGGGAACCCTATTACACTGTTGGTGGGAATGTAAATTGGTGCAGCCACTGTGGAAAACAGTATGGAGATTCCTCAGAAAACTGAAAATAGAATTACCATTTGATCTTGCAGTCCTACTCCTGGGCATCTATCCAGAGAAAACCATGACTCGAAAAGACACATATACAATAGCCAAGACATGGAAACAAGCTAAATGTCCATTGACAGAGGAATGGATCAAGAAGATGTGGTACATATACACAATGGAATATTACTCAGCCGTTAAAAGGAAAGAAATAACGGCATTTGCGGCAACATGGATGGACCTAGAAATTATCATGCTAAGTGAAGTCAGTCAGGCAGTGAGACACCAACATCAAATGCTATCACTTACATGTGGTATCTGAAAAAAGGACAGACTGAACTTCTTTGCAGAACAGATACTGACTCACAGATTTTGAAAAACTTGCAGTTTCCAAATGACACAGGTTGGGGGGGTGGGGGGATGTGCTGGGGGTTTGGAATGGAAATGCTATAAAATTTGGTTGTGATGACTGTTGCACAACTATGAAGGTAATAAAATTCACCGAGTAATAAAAAAAGAAATTGTATTATTTCTACTAACAGTGGAAATGCATCTATTCTCTTCATAATAATCATGTTAGAGTTAAGTATTTCATTGGCACATCTGTTACAACCTCTCTTTCAAAGGAGAAATTCTACTGTCTTCTTTTCAAAGAGAAATATACACAGCAAATTTTTTTCTGCAGTAAACCAATACAAGCCAATATAAAATATAAATTCTTCACAAAATATATACAACAGAAGAAAATAGCTTTTGATTTATTTTATTTATTTATTTATTTTTTATTTTCCCACTGTACAGCAAGGGGGTCAGGTTATCCTTACATGTATACATTACAATTACAGTTTTTCCCCCACCCTTTCTTCTGTTGCAACATGAGTATCTAGATGATTTATTTTTTGAAGACTAGAATGTTGACACTTTTGAAACAGGCAGTTGACTCTGAGCTGCTGTGAACTATGGCTCTAGCAATCAGACGTAATTTCTTTTTTAGGCTTCTTTTTTCTGGAATTTTTTTCCTATTTATCTAATAAGTATCCCATTAACATTAATCTTTGTCTTAAAAAACATTCTACAGAGGAACAGTTTCACCATTATCTTGCTAAATTCTGACCCTGTTCTTTAGTAATTTCTTGTATTTAGTTTCACATTTATTTCTAACCAAAATCATTGGAACGATCTGTATCCTTAGCCCATAAAATTTGTTCCTTTCAGCCTTAAAAGTCAAACATGGTCTGAGACTATAATAGTTAAAATCTTTGGCCACTCACCATGTAGAAAAAAATCTGGTTGCAAATTGCTTGCTCCTGCTGTAATGAGGGTCTGAACTTATGTCAGAAATCTACTTGTACCTGCTGGTATTGATAGATACAGATGGAGGATATAGGAATCTTGCACTGCTTGGTCATATTTTTTTCAACAAAACATTCTTATACAACTGAACTATCCGAGCAAATTTCCCATCTCATGAATCCAGGAGTTTAAGCTCCTTTTGGGCAACTAGCATCTGCTCCCATGTCCTAAAAATGTTAAACTACATGAGTCTTGATGAGACCACCTCTTAAAACAGAAGCTGAAGGGAGTTCCTATTGTGGCTCAGCGGTTCATGAACCCGACTAACATCCATGTAGGTTCGATCCCTGGCCTCGTTCACTGGGTTTAGGATCCGGCATTGCCATGAGCTGTGGTGTAGATCGCAGATGCCCTGCATTGCTGTGACTCTGGCATAGGCTGGCGGCTACAGCTCTGATTAGACCCCTAGCCTGGGAACCTCCATATGCCACGGGTGCAGCCCTAGGAAGACAAAAAATCCAAAACCAAAACCAAAAAAACCAGAAGCGGAAAACATACTTTCCAAATCTTTTTCGTTGCTGCAGCCCAGGCAGACACCCTATACTCTGGCAATTTCTGGTGCACTTGTGCCAG
This sequence comes from Sus scrofa, assembly GCF_054392235.1. Classification (NCBI taxonomy): domain Eukaryota; kingdom Metazoa; phylum Chordata; class Mammalia; order Artiodactyla; family Suidae; genus Sus; species Sus scrofa. The sequence goes on along the minus strand of NC_139389.1, from coordinate 27,065,446 downwards.
ATTTTGCTTTAGGAGTTCGCTACATAAAGAACTAGGGTCTGTTCTATCCACTAACTCCTGAGACTATTCCTTCCTCAATTCTTCATCTTCATCTCTATATCCAGAAGAACTATGGCCATCAGTTGGGTCTATGAATCCACCAAGATGGCTACTGCCAAGCACACCCCTGACTCCACCCCCATCCGTGTGCATTGCTTCCTCCTCCTCTGCTCCCCACCAGCTCAGCTCCACTATTGCCTAGCTTGTCCTCACGCATGTGTTCCGTTTATGTACTGACGATCCCAACAACCCTCTCGACCCCCACCTCCTTCTCCCTCTTACTGCAGCTCCCACACTGACTCCCAGCTCTCTATGGCAACGTGGCAGGACCTCCAGCAACTGCAAGCAGGTGGGCACACATATCCTTCTCTCCTTGTGCTCTCCATACCCAGGAACTTTTAATGCATTTCCCTTTTTCCCTAAAATTAGCCTGATTTGTTTTCTGCTGCTTTTAGCTAAGACTACAAATTTAACATTAAGAATCTATTTTTCCCATCGCAAAACACAGCTGACAAAAACTTGTTTCAGGACCAGTGACTTCCAAAGATTCATATACACAGGAAACTTATATAGCTTCCCTTCCCCCCTTCTTATTGCAAATATGATCAGAACGGAGCAGAAAGAACTAAACCAATTTCCACTCCAGATACCTCAAGTTTCAGAATTACATAATAGTTACTGTTTGCTCAGCTGCTTAGAAGGATGGCAGCAGAAATAATGAGACAGAAAACGTGCTTTAGAAATTGATATGGATGTTGTAATCAATTACTCTTAGTGGCAGGGCCTGCAATCCTATGATACAGTCATTCGTGCTCATAACTTTGTCTCAGTGGCAGGTGAAGAATCAATCAAAGGCAACAGAATAGAAAGATTAGTAATAACACACGGTTTAATAAGTACTTTAAAGACATTTCAACCATTCCCCCGCAGAGAAAGCAGATCATATATTACTATTTCCATTTTAGAGACAAAGCAGTGAGGATAAGAGACTCCTGATGCTACCATAATGCTCCAGTCACCGAAGTGCCTTTAGCAACCCAGCAGGACCATCTAGCTGAGGTAGAGAGCTGGGCATGATGTAAAGGAACAAAGGATAAAGGAAGAAACCTCGGGCTGTGCCCATGAGGTCTTCTCTCAGGGTCTCAGCGTAAGTCTGGATCTCATGCAGTTAAGCCACAGGAAAGGGAAAATTCTCCCACTGAAGGAAGAGGAGAACTCATAGATAAACTCGTGAGTTCTGGCATTGGTAAAGGCTACCTTCCCACCATCATAATCCAGAGCAACGCCAATCTGCCTCGGACAGTAGGACAGGATCTGGAAAGGCTCCAGGCTGGTACATATACAGACCCCAGCTGAAGACAGCTGCAGAGTCCAGAATCCCTCCTCGGGGGTGAAGCTGAGAAATCCTCGTCTCACCACGGACTCTCTTGCCACTCCCACCAGGCAGAATTTTGGCCATATTCCATTTTCCTGAGACCATTCCTCCTCCAGCTCCTCATTCTCATCTCTGTATCCAGGAGAACTATACCCATCAGTGATGCCTATGAATCCACCAACATAGCTATTGCCAAACACACCTCTGGTTTCACCCCTGTACTTCATCGCTTCTTCTTCCTCCTCTGCCCCCCACCATATCCTATCCACTTTCACTTCCCAATACACTTTGCCCCACGTGAAGCCCTTACTGCCCAGCACACCAGGCTCCGGGTCAAATCGCTGCCCGTGTTGGTATTTGTTCATCCACAAGCCAGTGAATACCATACTCTTTCCATTCGGAGACACTGAGAGGTAGCCATTGGCTGTCTGGGAATTCAGGCTGATCCTCACTGTGGGGACAAGGAGACAAAGCTGTGGCATCACAAAAGCCATCAAATGAGATTTATTCCAGGTTCTGGGGGCTTTAATGCCAAGGGTGGGAGACTCCTCAGGGGACCAGCACAGAGACTGCTTTTGATCTCATGCTCATACTATTAGCAACCATGTCTAGAAAATAGAGAACGCAGAGGGAAAATTCAAGGGCACAGACAGTGTGATTGAGACTTCAGAGGAAAAAAAGATAAGGACAGGGATCACTGCAGCTGGGGAAATCTGGGGAAAGGTTTGTGGTTTTGAAATTTGAATTCTTGGGATAAGGAATTTGAAAAAAAAAATAGTCACAGTCTTCCTGACCCAGAACTAACGGAGCCTCACAGGAAAGCTGCAGTTTGAAGACTTTACTCTGAAGCAAGCTTCAGCCACTGTCCTCTCCAGATACTCACTTGTCTTATATTCCAGATCCCTCATCAATTTTCCTAGAGTAAAAGAAGAAAAAGCCAGTAAGCAGTTCTGCTAACCACATCTTCTGGGTCAAATTCTCTCACTGTTGGCTAATATAACTTTAAAAGATGACAGGGTACCACAAAAGCTCGAGCGAAATAAAGAAATCAGTTCAGGAGCCACCCAGAGTTATCCAGTCTGAAGTTGTTTCACGTCTAAAGTAGGTTTAGACCTACTAGGTTATCCGGTCTGAAGGAGGTATCCAGGCCAGCATCTGCTGAGCCCATGTGGTGCTTCATTACAGAGTACCTTTGGGCATATTTCCTGTTTTTAAACTAAGTCCTAAACTTCTAGTCCTAAATCACACTATTTCTTTCCACTCTCAAAGATACCTCTTTTAGATTAATTCTCCCAGGATTTAAAAAACTTTAAAAGTTTTTAATTGTGGTAAAAAAAAAAAAAACCCCACAGTTACTACCTTTACAGTTTTTAGGTGTACCATATTTTAATGTTAAGTATGTTTATGCTATTGTGCAAAAAATTTCCAGAACTTTTCCATTCTTCAAAACTGAAACTCTAGGGAGTTCCCATGGTGGCTCAGTGGAAATGAATCTGACCAGTATCCATGAGGATGTGGGTTCTATCCTTGGCTCTGCTCAGTGAGTTAAAGATCCAATGTTGCCATGAGCTGTGGAGTAGGTAGCAGATGAGGCTGTGGTGTAGGCTGGCAGCTGCAGCTCTGATTCGACCCCTAGACTTTGAACCTCCATATGCCATGGGTGTGGCCCTAAAAAAAAAAAAAGCAAAAAAACCCCCAACAAAGCCTGAAACTCTATACCCATTAAACAACAGGCCCTCATTTTCCCACTCCTTCCAACCCCTGGCAACCACTGTTCTACTTTTCATTCCTATGGATTTGACTACTTTAGAGGCCTCATACAAATGGGATCATACAGTATTTGTCTCTGTGACTGGCTCATTCCACTTAGCATAATGTCCTCAAGGTTCATCCATATTGTAATATATGTGTCAGAATTTCCTTCCTTCTTAGGCTGAATAATATTCCACTGTCTATGCCCCATTTTGTGTATCCATTCATCCACTGATGGACATTTGGGTTGCTTCTACTTGCTGGTTATTGTGCATACTGCTGCTATGAACATGAATGTGCAAATATCTCTTTGAGATTCTGCTTTCAATTCTTTGGGAAGTGGGAATGCCAGATTATACAGTAATTACATTTTTAATTTTTTGAGGAAATGCCATGCTGTTTTCCATAGCCTCCCGACAGTCTTTTACCTCTCTCTTTTTTTTTTTTTCTATTTCTTTGGGCCGCTCCCACTGCATATGGAGGTTCCCAGGCTAGGGGTCGAATCGGAGCTGTAGCCACCGGCCTACGCCAGAGCCACAGCAACGCGGGATCCGAGCTGCGTCTGCAACCTATACCACAGCTCACGGCAACGCCGGATCCTTAACCCACTGAGCAAGGGCAGGGACCGAACCCGCAACCTCATGGTTCCTAGTCGGATTCGTTAACCACTGTGCCACGACGGGAACTCCTACCTCTCTTTTTGATATGAAATATCTTTTTAACAACCCTGAGGCCTACTGACCATGATTCTATTTTACTCTTGATAACAGTTTTAGACTATCACGTGGAAAGACTCCCTGGATTGGACTTAAGAGTCCCTCCCCAATGTCCCTGTTTAGTGTGAATGACACGTACAAGAGCCAGGAATTCTGAGAAGCCATGGCCACAATCAAAACCAAGGAAACATTATAGGGAAAGAAAGGCTTTCCAGGCTCAGAAACCCCCTCCTTTACCATGGAATCCTCTGAGTCCTTTCTCTAGAGAAAGAAGTTTATCTGAAAATTCTTCTGCCCGCTTTTTGATTGCAGGACTGATAGGCTTTTCAATCCAGAACTTCTTCCGGGGATATCTAGAGATGATGAAGTCACAGTGAGAACTAGTGAAAGAAAGGGGTGATTTCCACCCTCACCAACTGCACAGACACAAATACCCAACAAAGGACCAAAGGGATGGAGAGTAAAAGCTGCATTTTCAAGGGTCAGTTTCAACATTAGGGTTAAAGAGTAGATTAACAGAGTTCTGAAGAAAGGGCCATGGTCCCAGGATTCTCTACCCACCAATATATCATTTATAGCAATGCTAAAAAAGAAAGCAAGCCATTTTCTCCCTTTGAAAGTCTTCGAAACATGCTACTAATACTATGACACCTGAAGAAATTACCTGAGCATATAAACCAAACAAATTAAAATTAAGCTATGAATATATATTTTTAAAAAGCTTAAAATTTTTTTAGGGCTATACCCGAGGCATATGGAGGTTCCCAGGCTAGGGGTCCAATTGGAGCTGTAGCTGTGGGACTACACCACAGCCATAGCAACGCAGGATCCGAGCTGCTTCTGTGATCTACACCACAGCTCACGGCAACACTGGATCCTTAACCCACTGAGCGAGGCCAGGGATCGAACTTGCTTCCTCATGGATACTAGTCAAATTCACTTCCATTGAACCATGACGGGAACTCCTAAAAAGCTTTAAATTTAAAATTAAAGTACAGCTGGACAGAGATTTATGAGGTAAATACAAAATGAAACCATCTGAGGTCTTGATCTTTTTATCAAACAGGACTGAATTCAAGGCAAAAAAATTAAGTTAGACAACAGAGGATATTTTAGTTACTAAGATTATAATCCATAATTAAGATGTAACTCTCCTTTAATGGTCATATAGAAAAAAAGCATCAAAATATAAAAAGCAAAAACTATAAGAATAAAGAAAAATAGGCAAAAACTCATTGCTAATAAGAATCTTTGAGTGATTTCTTTAGTTCATAACATATCAAGAGGTCAAAAAATGAGTTCCCACTGTAGGGCAGAGGGTTAAGAATCTGAGTGCAGAGTAGCTGCAGAGGTGTGAGTTGGATCTTTAGCCCGATCACAGTGGGTGATGTTGTCCTATCTGCAGTGTAGGTGGCTTGGATTCAATCACTGGTCCGGGAACTTCCATGTGCCACATGTGTGGCCATAAAAAAGTCAAAAAATAAGTACCAATACAAAATATCTAAATGACAAAATTACTAAGGAAAACCTCATAGAGCTATATCAAATCTTATTCCAAGAACACAGAGAATGTACCTTCCTTTTCAAGTGTTTGGAATTATCCAAGAATTTACAGCATACAACACAAAAAGCATCAATAATGTCCCAAATGGTAGGAATAGCAACAAACTTGTCTGATCACAAGATTTAAAAACTACAAAACATACGATTACTAGGAAAAAACCACCAGCATCACTAACAGATATCCTCTTCCTTCCTTTCTTCCTTCCTTCCTTCCTTCCTTCCTTTCTTTCTTTCTCTCTTTCTCTCTTTCTTTCTCTTTTTAGGGCCTCACTTGCAGCATATGGAAGTTCCCAGGCTAGGGTCAAATTGGAGCTGCAGCTGCCAGCCTGTACCACAGCCACAGCAACGCCGGATCTGAGTCACATCTCACTGCAGCTTGTGACAGTGCTGGATCCTTAACCCATTGAGCGAGGCCAGGGATTGAACCCACATCCTCATGGACACTTCTGGGGTTCTTAACCCACTAAGCCACAATGAGAACTTCCAGATATCCTCTTTCTTAAACAAATTTTATGTTAAATAGCAAAGCAAATTCAAACAAAATATCTAGAAAACAATGAAAATATCATAGAAATTATGGCATATGACAAAAGCAGGGCTCATATACATACAAAAACAAAAAAAATTATTTAAAATAGAAAAAAAGAAGAGAGAGGCAAGTAGAGGAGTCAAAAGTAGAAATACACAAAACAAACAAATATATTCAGATACAAAGAAATTAAGGAGATTATTAGGCAAACCATGCAAATACTTTTAAAACTATAAGTGAGGAGTTCCCGTCGTGGCGCAGTGGTTAACGAATCCGACTAGGAACCATGAGGTTGTGGGTTCGGTCCCCGCCCTTGCCCTTGCTCAGTGGGTTAAGGATCCGGCGTTGCCGTGAGCTGTGGTGTAGGTTGCAGACGCAGCTCGGATCCCGCGTTGCTGTGGCTCTGGCGTAGGCCGGTGGCTACAGCTCCGATTCGACCCCTAGCCTGGGAACCTCCATATGCCACAGAAGCGGCCCAAGAAATAGCAACAACAACAACAACAACAAAAAAGACAAAAAGACAAAAAAAAAAAAAAAAACTATAAGTGAAAATGGTGATTTTCCAGGCACTATAAATAGTAAACATTCCAATTTAAAAGTGTCAGAATGAATTTATTTAAAAAGAAAACAAAAATTTATGGCCCTAAAAAGACAAAAGACAAAAAAACAAAACAAAAAAACAACAACAACAAAAAACTGCCCCGGACTTCCTGTTGTGATTCAGCGGAAATAAATCTGACTAGGAACCATGAGGTTATGGGTTCAATCCCTGGCCTCACCCAGTGGGTTAAGGATCCAGCATTGCTGTGAGCTGTGGTGTAGGTCGCAGAGGTGGCTCGGATCTGGAGTTGCTGTGGCTGTGGTGTAGGCCGGCAGCTGTAGCTTCGATTCGACCCCTAGCCTGGGAACCTCCATATGTCTTGGATGTGGCCCTAAGAAAAAAGAAAAACCACCAAACCAATGCAAAAAAAAAGAAAGAAAGAAAGAAAACAAAAACACAGCAGAACACAGAAAGGTTGAGAGTTAAAGGGTAAAAAGTTAAATAGCATGCAGACACTAATCAAAAAAAACACTAGAATAATTTTACTAACATTAGACACATTACTCTGGGGCAAGAAGTACCACCCATTTGGCATCACTCTCCTTAACTGAATAACTACTCATCTGTAATTGTCTCTGTCTAGTCTCCCCAGCCAGAGTCTCATCACCCTCCTTTCTACCCAGTAACTGCTCCTGCTCCACAGTAAATGTTAAGTATAGGCCAATAATCCTGGATGTCTCTGGGATGAACTGTGTTTTTAGTAACATACCTGCCTTGTATCTCTGTTCAAAGCTTCTGGTATTAGGCAGGTATAATTCCTGTCAAACTATCACAGAAACCATTATCCCTATGACCCATATGAGAGTCCACTTCTTCTTCTTCTTTTTTTTTTTTTTTTTTGTCTTTTGTCTTTTTAGGACTGTATCCGCAGCATATGGCGGTTCCCAGGCGAGGGGTCTAATCAGAGCTATAGCTGCTGGCCTACATCAGAGCCACAGCAACACCAGATTCAAGCCATGTCTGCAACCTACACCACAGCTCACAGCAACGCCGGATCCTAAAGCCACTGAGAGAGGCCAGGGATCGAACCTGCAACCTCATGGTTCCTAGTCGGCTTTGTTTCCGCTGCACCACGACGTGAACTCCAGGAGTCCACTTCTTATGGTCAGGCAGAGAGCAGGAAACCATCACTACGGAGCAGGAGGACAATGTAATGATGAAGCGTGCTGTACAGCATATGAGGGAAGCTGTGCCAGGAGAGGCGGCAGGGAACCAAGTAGGAATAGAAAGAACAAAAAGAAATTGAGTTTGATAAACAAACACATATGCTAAATTTTCTCTAATACCCTCCCATAATCTCTTCCCATTTCCCTTCTCCCTATCCTATTACCATCCTAAGTTCCATGACAATAATTTTTCCAGAACTCCTTCCCCCATTCCATGGAATATCTTTCAACTTATCCATTCTAAAAGAACCTCTCTTCCTCCCAAGAATCCCTTTCCCACCCTTGCCAAATTTCAAAAAGGTGACAGAAAGAAAAAACAAAGGGACACCTAAGTGATTAAAAAAAAAAAAAAAAAAAGGCAACGCTTACCTGTTTATTATGTCACTTGGGTCCTGGAAAGGAAGAGAACACAGATTGTCATAGAAACAAGGTTCCCAGGAGCCAACACCATTCCCTACAATGGGCTTGTTGGGGAACAGGGGAGACCATACAGAGAATTATTCTGTACAGGGCCTAGTCCTATTCTGTGCTCCCCTGTAATATCCATTTATGAGGGCATATGTTTCCCCTTCTTTTTCTCCATTTGAGTTCTAGACTAGTCCCTCCAGGACCCTTCCTTTTCTTTTCTTCTTCTTTCTTTTTTAATGGCTGCACTCACAGCATATGGAAGTTCTCAGGCCAGAGAGTGAATCCAAGCCACAGCTGTGACTTACGCTGCAGCTGTGGCAATGCCAAATCCTTTAACCTACTGTGCCAGGCTGGGGATCAAACCCGTACCTCCGAAGCAACCCAAGGAACTGCAGTGGGATTCTTAACCCATTGTACCACATTGGGAACTCCCAGGGGCCTTCCTTAATCTGTTAAGAATCTTATTGTCTATCAAGATAAGACTGAAGTCTCAGCCTGGCTTGGGAGGCCTCTACTCGGCTGGCCTCATCTTCCCTACCTCATCTTCCCTTAAACATCTTCCTCACTTAGGCTGACGCCTCCAGAAAGGTAGCCCCTTTCACTCTATGTCACCTTCACGTCTTCCAAACCATCTTCCTCAGCACCTTCACCCATCTTTTTACTATCATACTCGTTAAGCTTATTATCACATTCATTTACTTCATTTTAACCAATGCACCTCCACCAAAGAGAATGTTCAATTCCTCCTTCTTGCTAATTCAAATCTTTACATTTTCTTCAAGGCTACCCTTACGGGCCGCTAATTTTGTGAAAGCTTCCCTGATTAAACCCTAGCCTTTTCCGGAGTTCCTGTGGTTTCAGTCTGAACGCAAGATTTAACACTCAGTTATTTCTCGTGATTATAAATGTATAGCTCCTTCTACTTCATTGTGTGATCTGTGCATATTACAATCCCTGGCCCATTGCAATTTGGGACTTAAAGCCTATTGGTTTACTGATTAACTTATCAAGGAATTCAATACATGAAAATAAAACCTTGTCTCTCCTGACTCCTTGTCCCTATCTCATGCTAATGGAGGGGCCACACTGTAGCCTGGAGCCAGAGGACTCAGGCACCATTTAGTTGGTCCCTCACCTGCAGAAGTTCAAGTGCTGGCTGCCGAGCCTTATTCTCTAACTCAGTAATCAGGGTCCCAAGCCGGACGACCTCCTCAGAGCTCTTGGTGACATGGCTGTTCCTCCCTTCAGTGAGCTCTTGCTCCATCCCCTCCAGACACTCCAACAGGTACTGCTCCCTTTCTCTCAGGAACCGATGGCCTTGCTCAAACACGGATGCTATGTCTTGCTTGTGGTTCTGGAATTTTGCCTAAAGGCACAAAGAGAAAGATGATTTCTTCTGACAGGCTAGGAAACACCAGAACATTTGTGAGATCTGGGGATGAATTCAGAACAAGGATCCCATCCATCACACCTTCCCTCTCCCCATCCTTCAATATCCCTGCGCAGCCCCCCCCCACCGCCCCGAGTCCCAGCCCATACACACACTCCCCCCTACCCCCCCACCCCCCCACCCCCGTGTACATAGAAAATTCACTTGAGACTTCTCTTACCAGCAGGGCCTGAATCTCATCTTCTCCTGTAGACTGAAGATTCTGAATCCTGTCCCTGTCTCCCTTCAGGACCTTCAGATGATTCAGAATTTTACCCTGTGGAAATAAACATGAATAATCTCAAGATGAAAACGAAAATGCCCTCAATAACAGAGATCAAAAATCAGTGAAATCAGTGTTTGACCTAATCATTTTCCTTTTGTTTCTTTTTTGCTGCCCTTGGCATATGGTGTTCCCTGGCCAGGGATCAGATCCAAGCCACAGTTGCGACCTACACCACAGCTACAGCAACGCCAGGTCCTTTAACCCACTGTGCCAGGCTGGGCATCAAATCTGCATCCTGGCACTGCAAAGATGCCCTCAATCCCACTGTGCCACAGCAGAAACTCCTATAGTAGAGTTTTTATTTATATTTACATTGTCTCTTTCTACTGCAAATATAGACAACTTATTTTAAATTTAATTGATAACAGAGAAATAAAGAAAATCAACACGAAAAGTGAAGGGCAAAGTATATCTATTAACTCCAATCATTGAGAGAATGACTAAATTGGTTTTAAGATTCCTGGCAACCAAGGAGAAGAGGAAAACAATGAATCACATAATTCTTTAGCTTGCAGGAGGAAATATACTAGCATGTCAGAAAAAAAAATTTTTCCCTGAGATTAAATTCTGAAAGAAAATTTATACAAGATGCAATATTCTCAAAAATATTTTTACAACATTTTTATGCTAAAAACACACAATTTGAAGCTATATATCAAGAGGACTACCAAGAGTGCTAGTATTCTAGGAGTTCTCATCATGGCTCAGCAAAAACGAATCTGACTAGTATCAATGGCCTCACTCAGTGGGTTAAGGATCGGGTGTTGCCATGAGCTGTGGTGTAGGCTGCAGATGCGGCTCGGTTCTGGCATTGCTGTGGCTGTGGTGTAGGCCAGTGGCTATAGCTCCGATTCGACCCCTAGCCTGGGGACCTCCATATGCCATGGGTGTGGCCCTACAAAAGACGGAAAAAAAAAAAGAGTGCTGGTATTCTAGGCTGCTGCCTGAGACCTGGTCAAATGCCTCAAACTAAAACATCAAGGCAGCGGGTGAGACTTGCTCTTATAAACGATATGAAAATAAACCAGTTTTCTTTCTCTCTTTTCCTTTTGGGCTGTGCCCATGGCATGCAGAAGTTCTGGGGCCAGGGACTGAACCCATGCCACGGCAGCAACCCAAGTCACAGCAGTGACACACTGAGTCTTTAACCTGCTGAGCCACCAGGGAACCCTGAAAACAAACCAGTTTTATTATCTAAATTCAAAGGATAATACGTTGATAAGAATTTTCCATGCTTAAGTATCTGGACCTTCACCTTACACTGTTAGAATGGCTATTATTTTTTAAAAAAGGAAAGATAACAAATATTGGTGAAGATGTGAAGCAAAGGAAACCCTGGGTGTACTATTGACAGGAATGGAAACAGCACAGTCATTATGGAAAACTCTTTGGATGTTTCTCAAAAAATTAAAAATAGAACTTCCATAGGATCGAACAATCCCACTTCTAAGTATTTATCCAAAGGAATTGAAATCAGGATCTCAGAGATACCTGCACTCGCATGTTCACTGCAGCATTATCCTCAGTAGCCAAGACATGGAAACAACCTAAATGTCCAATGGGTGAATGGAAAAAAAAAACAATGTGGTATATACATCCAATGAAATATCACTCAGCCTTAACGAAGAAGGAAATCCTGCCATTTGCGACTTCATAGACGGACCTGGAGGTATGCCAAGTGAAATGTGCCAGACACAAAAGACAAATAGTGTATTCATCTCCCTTATATGAGGAATCTAAAAATAGTCAAACATGCAGAAGCAGAGAGCAGAATGGTGGTTGCCAGCAGCTGGAGGCAAGGGAAAGGGGGAAATGATGGTCAAAGGGTAATAGTTTCAGTTATGCAAGATAAATAAGTTCTGAAGACCTACTCTACAGCTTATAGACAGCAATACTGTATTACATAATTAAAATCTGCTAACAGGATAGATCTTATGTAAGTGTTCTTATCTCTCTCTCTCTCTCTCTCTCACACACACACACACTAATAATAATTATAAAGCAGGTGGGGGGAAACTTTTCGAGGTGATGGATGTGCCTGTGGCCTTGATGGCAGTGATGGTTTCACGGGTTAATACTAATCCCCAAACTCACTGAGTTGTATACAGTAAATATGAACAGCTCTTTACGTGTCAATCATACCTTAATAAAGTGTTTATTTTAAAAATTTGGACCTTATCCTGAAAGTACCACAGACCTTTTTTGGCTACAAGAGCAGAGCTGGGGTCCAGCAAGATTCTCACCCGATGAGGCTGAGCAGCCTTCTCCAGGAGGACCGCAGCATGGTGCCTGTGCTCCCGGGACTCCCGACACATCACACACAGTATCTGCTGGTCGTCCTTGCAGTAGTAATGCAGCTTCTCCAAATGTTGACCGCACAGCTCCTCTGCTCTTTGTTCACGTTGTCTTTCCTCTCTGGGCTGTCTCTCCTCATCTGCTTTCATCCTCCAGATGCTCTCCACTAGGCTGGCCATCTGCCACACGTGGCGGATACTCTCTGTCTTAAAGGCTGTCTTGCAGAGAGAGCAATGCAATGGCTGCCTAGCAGATTCACAGACCTTCATGATGCAGTGGTAGCAGAAGACATGACCACAGTCAATGGTTACGGGGTCTCTCAAGTAGTCAAGACAGATAGAGCACAGCACCTCGTCCTCCAGGTTTCTCAGCGGGGAGGCAGCAGCCATGACAGCTATGCTCACGCCCTGCAGAGTGTTCCTCTCAAAGCACAGAGTGACTTTCTAAGAAGACATGAAGGAAGAACAGAAACTGTGAGTTTCATCAACATCGAGATGGAACCCATGAGATAATAGTTTTTATGTTTTAGACGGCCCCCAACCTTTTTCCTCCAAATCCAAAGTTCCTTCCAGAGCACTGGTCACAACAGATTCCAGCCTGCAACGGTACATGGGTATTAGTTTCCGGTAGCTCGCTTTGCTGTAAACATTTTCAAGGCTACTTATGTATGTAAATAAGTGGGGGCTAGTCTAGAGAATTATGGGAAAATAAATCCCCAATAAAGTCTAAGGAATTTCCCTCCCTCTTAGTAGATCAGCTCAATAAAAAAATCTGCTATAAATATTACAAGAGTAGAAAACAAGAATTACAAAAAATTAGGGTCATATTTAAAAACTCATCTAAGAACATGAGAGTTAGCTTACTATAAACCAGGCTAGGGGTCCATCAGTCTGTTATTCATACACTGTCTGGGAAACTTCATCATTGTGGTTTAAACTAAGTTTTCAAACATATTTTGAAACATCACAGCAAGAAATGCATTTACATCGCAGTCTAATATACATGCACATGCATACACATGAAAGCATGTCATTAAATATCATTTACTTTTTATTATGTGTAATATGCTGATTTTTTTATAGTAGGCCATTTTTGAAATTCTGATTATAACCCACAAATTTGATGTCATAATACAAGGTATTATAATCTAGACTTTGAAAAACACTGATTTAAATCACAGTAACTTTATCACTAACCCTGACCTCTACCCAGGAGTGCAAACTCTAGGGAGCTACGAAGGCCTATTGCATCCATCACCACTTGAATATGCTGCTTGCACTTCAAATTCACATCTCCAAATGCATTATTTTCCTCATTGTTCCTGTACCTCAGTGAGAAGTACCAACAACCATCCTATTACCCAAGACAAAACCTACGTGTGATTGTAGACACTTCATTCTCTTTTATTCCCACCTCCCGTATGTGGTGACTGAATTAAATAATACAATATCTGAAATAAAAATTTCATTGCATGGCCTTAACAGCAAAATATAGATGATAGAAAAAAAAAAGCCAGTGAATTTGAAGACTGCAATAAATAAAAATAATCAAATCTTAATAATAGAGAGAAAAAAAATTTTTAAAAAAGCAGAAACTCAGTGACCTATGAAATATCTCAAGTTCTAACATTCATGTCACTAAATTCCCAGAGAAGGGAAATGAATTGATAAAGGAAAAAAAAATTAGAGAAAAAAAATGGCTGAAAATGTCTCAAATATGGAAAAGACATAGATTATAGGTTCAAGAAGCTCAGCAAATGCCAGAGAGAATAATTTTAAGGAAGACTACCCCCAGATACATCATAATCAAACTGCTGCAAATCTAAGATGAAGAAAAAAAATCTTGAAAGCAATCAGAAAAAAATAATATCACAATGAGGGGAAGACTGTTTCAGATGTTGGCAAATTTCTCATTAGAAACCATAGAGGCCAACAGACAGTGGGGAAAACATCTGTAAAGCGCTGGGAAAAACAACAACAACAATTAATCCAGAGTTCTATACCAGTAAAACATTCTTCAGAAAGAAAAGCAAAATATAAATATTTTCAGATGAAGGAAAACTGACAGAATATGTCACCAACAAACCTGCCCCAAAAGAACAGCTAATGGAAGTTTTTCAGGCTGATGTGAAATTCCAAAGGGGCATTTGGAACTTCAGGAACAGCAACAGACTAGAAGAAAGAGCGAGAGAAATGGTAAACATTTGGATAAATACAGTAGTCTGTTTTTTTGTTTTTGTTTTTTTGTTTTTTTTGTTTTTTTTTGGTTTTTTAGCGCTGCACCCATGACATATGTCGGTTCCCAGGCTAGGGATCCAATCGGAGCTGCATCTGCGACCTACACCACAGCTCAGGGCAACGCAGGATCCTTAACCCACTGAGCGAGGCCAGGGATTGAACCTGCATCCTCACGGATACTAGTCAGATTCGTTTCCGTTGAGCTAGTAGTCTACTTTATATCTCACAAGTTCTTTAAAATATGTAGGACTGTTGGAAGCAAAAATTATAATATTGTTAGAAAGATGATGTATGAAGAGGTAACACATAAGACAACTATAGGGACAGCAACCTATATAGTCATAAGGCTTCTACATTTTACTTGAAGTTGCTAACTTTTAACTTTAAGTAGGTTTTTAAGTGTAAGGTAAGTATATTGTAACCCAGAGACCACCACCAAAATAATAATAATATGAAGAGATACAGCCAAAAGCTAATAGGAAAATTAACTCAGAATATTAAAAAATATTAGGATAGATCAAAAGAAGGCAGGAAAAATGAAGCAGAAGAGTAAAAATATAGGACACAACATAGAAATAATAAAATAGTGGACCCAAGTTCAACAATATTAATAGTTACATTCAATAAACAGTCTAAATACACCCATTAAAAAAGACTGTCAAATTGGTTTTTTAAAAAAATAGACAAACTTGAAATCATGTTGGAGGGGTTCCCGTTGTGGTGCAGCGGAAACCAATCTGACTGGTAACCATGAGGTTGCAGGTTCAATCCCTGGCCTCTCTCAATGGGTTAAGGATCTGGTGTTGCTGTGAGCTGCAGTATAGGTTCTCACCACAAAAATAAATAGCAATGATGTGATGATGGTGTTAGATAACACAAAGGTAGTTATATCTTAATTTATAAGTGTTTCAAATAAACATGTTATACACTTTAAACATACTATGTTTTATATCAATTATATCTCAGTAAAATTGTGGGGGGGGAAGAAAATGTCAGAGATTCTACAAAAAGTAAGCAGAACTAATAAACGAGTTTATTAACAAAGCCACAGAATACAGGGTAAATATTTTAAAATTTGTTTGTTAATATACCCAAATAAGTGACAACTGGAGATTGAAAGTTCAAAAAAACAGTAATTTTTAGGAGTTCCCATTGTGGTGTATGGGTCAAAAATCCAGTTGCTGCTGCTTCAGTCGCTGTGGCTCAGATTCCATCCCCGAGAACTTCCATATGCTGCAGATACAGCCATAAAATTAAAACAAACAAACAAAACAAAACCAAAGTACCATTTACAACAGTACCATAAAACATGAAATAGGTATAAATATGTGTAAGAGCTCTACGCCATAAACTAAAAAAATTTTTTTTAAATATGAAAGAAGATCTACATAAATGGTGACATATGCTATAAATGGATTGAAAGACTCAGTATTCTTAAGATATTATGTTAAACTGTGGAAAGGCCAAGGGGCACCACTGGAGAGCTGTTCATAGAGCATTGGTTGGCATTCACCCAGCCTTGAAGCTCCCCACCGCCACCACCACCATCGCCCCCTTAAAGGAGGATGATAATAATAAACCCCACATTTCAGAGGACTGTGGAAAGGATCTGATGAGATCAGGTTAAAAAAATGAAAATCATTTTGCAAGGGAAGATACCCTATGGAATGCTCGTTATTATTTCCATACCAAGAAATCCGAGTTAATACATCATTTTTAGCTGCCATCCTGAGCTGCACAGGGACCCCTGCTTTGACCCTTTTGTTTCTCTCTCCTCTGCAGGGGACCCGTTGTCACAGCGCCTGGTCCACCCCCAACCTCAGCCCGTCAAATCCAGCCCCGCACTCACTTGGGCCGCCGGACCTCAAGGAGTCACGGAAGAGGCCCCGGTCACTAGGCTCTGCTGGGGCCTCTGTGACACCTGCCGGGCCCTTCTGGGCGACTCAAGCCCTGCCAGTGCCTCTGGGACCCCAGCCCCTCAGTCCGGCCCCTTGTACCCTCCGGAAAGGTCTCTACCAAGCAGCCTAAGGGCTGCAGCCGTTGCTCGGTGACCCGCGAGGCCACCGTCTGAGCCCCTCGTGCCCAGGTCGGCTGGGGAGGAGGAAGGCCCAGTGGCTCCAGGGGGATCAGCAGCTACAAAAGCTTTTAAAATAATTTGTCAGTACGGTGTTGTGATCCTCAACAAGCTTGTGAGGCAGGGCACAAAGATGCTGATAGGCCCACTCCACAAATCAGAGAGAGGCAGTGAGGCAGCAGCCAAGACCAATCGGCCAAGACGGCGACTCTCCCTTGGACCAGGTGCCCGAGGCCGCCCCTGGGCGGTGAGGCCTGTTGTTGCCTGGCAACGCGGGGCACTCAAGCTCCTAGGCCGGCTTCTGGTTTCTCAGAGTTAAAGGCAGAGATTTTACCCTTTGTCCTGGGAGTTTACCCAACCGGAGTTCGGTGCTTCTGCTATTTTCGCTATGCATTTGCTTTTGCCCTTTTGAAAATTCCAAAGGCTCCACCACACCCCGACCCCAGCCTCTGGGGCAGGTCATGGACCACCGGAGTTCCACCAATCTGGACAGCCGTAGCCATTGGTATCCCAGAATTCTTTGATGCTTTCCCTAGAGGGTAAGGCCTTAGTGACTCTTCATGCGATGCCAGGCATCCCCTTATTTTTAAACTCAGATTAGGGCTTGCGTGTTGGCAAAGTGCAAGGTCACATATAACCAACCAATCCATGGGAACAAATCTGAATCCCCAAACCAAATAAGAGCACAAAAGATGAAAAAGATCACAGCAGTTGTGAAAAACATTTTTGCATGGAACTTATATCCCTTCTGCTGCAAGACCAGACAAGTTTTTAGGCTCATTACCTTGAAGCCCAAAGTCTTTGCCCCTCGGAAGCCTCTAATGCCATCTCCCAACACCTGGCAATGTCTGGAAACAATTTTGATTGTCACACTGGAGGAAAGAGGGCTACTGGCATCTAGTGGGTAGAGACCAGGGAGGTTGCTGAGCTCCAATGCACAGGATAATCCCTATACAGTAAAACATCAATAGTGCCAAGATCAAGAAATGATGCTCTAGGAGACATAGGGGATATGACCCCAAGTACTCAGCCTCAACAGTTACTAGCTCTTCTTTCATCTTTTCATCTACAGTCATTCACTCCACCTCCTACTCCACCACACACTTTATTCATGCGTGTGTGTGTGTGTGTGTGTGTGTATTTATTCATCCATTCATTTATTTATTTCTTTTAAGGAACTGGATTGTGTGATTATGAAGGCTGACAGGTCCCCAAATCTGCAAGGGTGAATTGGCAGGCTGGAGGCTCAGGAGAACTGATTGTGTAGTTTAAGGCTAAGCCCAAAGGCCTGAGAACCAGCATAACCAATGGTGTAGTTCCAGTCCTCAGGCAAGCGGGTTCGAGACTCAGGAAGGACCGATGTTTCAGTTCAGGTCCAAGACTGGAAACAGCCAATGTCCTAGCTCAAAAACAGGCAAAGGAATTCTCTCTCATTCAGAGAAGAAACATTCATTTTGCTCTATTCAGATCTTCATCTTCACCCATTTTAGAGTGGGTAATCGACTTTACTCAGTCTACCAATTTAAATGTTTTTCTCTTCCCAAAACATCCACACTGTTAACACCCAGGATAATGTTTGACCAAATATTTATGAACTTCATGGCTCAGTCAGTCAGGCTGATACATAAAATTCATCATCACATGAGGTAACACTTCCTAACTCATTTTATGAGGCCAGCATTAACTACCCAGATGCCAAATCCAGAGAAAGACATCACAAGAAAAGAAAATGACAGCCCACTATCTTTTCTTTTTTTTCTTGTCTTTTTAGGACCATGCCTGCGGCATATGGAGTTCCCAGGCTAGGGGTCCAATCAGAGCCTCTGGTCTATGCCAGAGCCACAGCAATGCAGGATCCAAGCTGAGTCTGTGACTTATACCACAGCTCATGGCAATGCCGGATCCTTAACCCACTGAGCAAGGCCAGGGATGGAACCCACGTCCTTAAGGATGCTAGTTGTTTTCATTAACTGCTGAGCCACAACAAGAACTCCCCAGTATCTTTTATTACTGCAAATGCAAAAACTTCAACAAAATTTAGCTAACCTAATTTAACAAGATATTAAAAGGATCGTTCACCATAACCAAGTGGGATTGATCCCAGGAAGATGAGATTGGTCCCACATAAGAAAAATTATCAATGTAATACATTAATAGGGTGAAAGGAAAAAATAAAACATAATCATCTCACTTGACACACAAAAGGAATTTGACAAAATCTAACACACTCTCGTGATAAACAGTCTCAGAAAACTAGAACTAGAGGGAATTCACCTCCATGATAAACCATGGCTGACATTCTACTCAACAATGACAGACAGCTTTCTCCCTAAGATCAGGAAAGGACAAGAATTCTCCTTTCACTGTTGCCATCCCACATTGTACCGGAAGTTCTAACCAGAGCTATTAAACAAGAAAAATAAATAAAAGTCATCTAAATTGGAAAAAAAGACACAAAACAATCTCTATCTGCAAATGGCATGATCGTGTATAGAGAAAATCCCAAATATTCCCACAAATATCCCAAAGAAAATACACAAGAAAATATTAAATTATAATTAATTCAGCAAAGTTGCAAGGTAGAAGCTCAAAACACTAAAATCAGTTGTGTTCTATACACCAACAATGAGCATTCCAGAAAGGAAATTAAGAAAGCAATTCTATTTTCAATAGCATCAAAAAGAATTTATACTTAGTAGCAAATCTAACCTAAATTTTGTTAAATGGATTAAATAAAATGTGGCATATATATAGTATTCATCCATAAAAAGGAATGAAATTTTGATCTATGCTTCAACAGGATGGACCTTGAAAACATTATGCTCAGGGAGATAAGCCAGACACAAAAGGACAAATGTGTGCTTCCAATTACACGAAGTACCTAGAACAGGCATCGTCATAGAAACAGAAAGTAGAATCGAGGTTACCAGGGCCTGGGAATGGGGGAAGGAAGAGTTGCCATCAACAGAGTTTATGTTGGGGGTGGGAGGGAGATGAAAAAATTTTGGAAATAGTATCGATGGTTACACAGCATTGTGAAATTCCGTACTTACATGTGGTTAAAATAATAGATATTATATGTATATTAGCCATAATTTTTAAAATATTAAAAAAAGCATATGTGTTGGATTGCTACATCACAGTTTATTCTAAACTAGAAGACAAAATTACAGAAACAATAATTTGGGCTCTATAAAACCTTATCAGGAAGCGCAAGGCACTCCACAGTAATGAGGATCACAGTGGACTTATCCAGTATATCCACTCCAATGGGTCCACTTCTCTGAGGCTTTTGATGGCTTCATTGTGCATCTGCCACAGCAAATCTGGCGTTTCTACGTTGCGTACGTTGGCAATCACTGCCTCCGAGCTTCTCAGAGCCTTTCTGGCAGCATGTTCGCATGGTTCCTCAGATTTCTCAGCATGTTCATCCTGATTGCCAGAAGAATTCTCCCATATCAATAAATATTCCATTTCCCACCTTGTATTCTGCTCTGTTCTCTTGATCCAGCAACCCCAGAATCCAGTTCCATGTATATTTTCTGGCTCTTGGTACACCTTGGCCAGATCCTTCAGCTCTTTGGGAATAAATACCTTTCTTCCCTTAGCAGGTCCATAATTCTCCAACTCAATATTTTTTGACAACCATAGTTATTGATCTAATGGGCAGGAAGAGAAGTTGGGTACTCCGAGGGGAGTACCCACTATGTGGAAAGGCAAAGGTCACTGCATTGTCTTTGGGTAAGGGGGCACATATCAGCTTCTGAGAGCTCCTGTAACAAATTACCACTAGGTAGCTTAAAGCCACAAATGTATTCTCTCATAGTTCTGAAGGCCGAAATCAGAATAAAATCAAGGTACTGGCAGAGGCCACTCTTTCCAGAGGCTCTAGGGGAGACTCTGTTCCATGTCTATTCCAGTTTCTTTAGACTCTAGGCATTCCTTGAATTGTGACTGTGTTACTCTGAGCTCTGTCTCTGTCTTCACGTGGTCTCTTCTTTTTCTGTGTGTTTCTCATAAGGACATTTGTCATTAGATCTAGGGTCCACCCTGATAATCCAGAATGGTCTTATCTCAAGATGCTTAGTTACATCTGCAGAGACTCTTTTCCCAACTCAGTTAATAGGTTCTGGGAATTCACATGTAGACAGAGCCTTTGGGGGCCACCATTCCATCCACTACTGAGGACAGTTCATGATTGGAAGGAGTGAGCCATTTCTCTAGGCCCAGAGAATGCAGAGGAACCTCAGTAGTCAGGATTTTTTAGTGTGCTGGCCCACATAGTCCCCATCCTATAACTCAGGATTCTATTATTTCCCAAACATGGCTCCAAACTTGACATAACACACCGGGTAGGTGCTGAGAATTCAACCTCCTCTAGAGCTCTGCTTCTCTTATAATTAGGTGCTGGGTCTGGTGTTCAGCGTTTTCTTCCTTCCTGCTGTAGGAGCTAAGAGTTTCTCTATGTTCCAAGGAGGTCCTCTGGATTTTACACTTAGTCTTTAACCACTGATTTATTATCCTCAGCTTTTAATTATATTTCCCCAATAGAGTAATTGCTTTCAGATACAGTCATTCAATTCCATTTGTTTAAAAATATTATATTTCCCCTGTATTTGTCAAATGACTCATATGCTGAATCTCCAGTGCATTTTCTTGTTCTGGTTCTTCACCCCAGTTTACCGATGTTGGAAATTTTTTTTTTTTTTTTTTTTTTGTCTTTTTGCCATTTCTTGGGCTGCTCCCGAGGCATGTGGAAGTTCCCAGGCTAGGGGTCCAATTGGAGCTGTAGCTGCCAGCCTATACCACAGCCACAGCAACGCAGGATCTGAGCCGCGTCTGCAACCTACACCAGAGCTCATGGCAATGCCAGATCCTTAACCCACTGAGCAAGGGCAGGGATCGAACCCACAACCTCATGGTTCCTAGTCGGATTCGTTAACCACTGAGCCATGATGGGAACTCCGGTGCTGGAAATTTTAACAATAGCCTTCCCACCTATGGTGAAGACTATCAATAATTTCCACCTACCACCAGTAATGAGGACAGCCAGCAAGTGGTTAGTAAAGCTCCCAAACTCCATTTTAGGGGCTACTTTCTCAGACTCCACTTCTACTGGACTCTTTTGCAGATGTGATCCCCTGAATAGCAGACTTTAGGACAGGGATTAATGTGAAGGAAGTTAATAGGGAGTACTCCCATATCAACACCTGGAGGAAGTGAAGGAAGAAGCAAAGTCACAGCAAAGACTTCAGTCTACCTTATAAGGAGCTAAGGAGCTAGAATGGCCCTATAGCATCATTGGGACAAAGACACTAGGTCTTTATAACCCCATGCAGACCAGTTGTGACATGCAAGAAGCCCTTGAGAAGGGGGTATAATCTTAAGCCAAGGGAGCTCTCTTTAGTAGAGGGCAATCTTTGAAGGGAGAGCTACGAACTTTTGGTCATCAAGCCTCTCAACAGCTAGGGGAATAAGAGCTTAATTTTGACAGAGGTCAGTTCTGGTAAGTGCATGCTAATGTGCATTACATTGATCTATTCTGTAGATTTCAATCACTGTGCTGCCTGATCAATAGGTCCATGTACAAAATAACCATGTGGCAAGGATGGAGGTTACACAAGGCTCAATAAAAATGGACTTCCAGGAAGTTCCTACTGTGGCTCAGCAGGTTAAATATCCGACATAGTGTCCATGAGGACATGGGTTCAATCCCTGGCCTTGCTCAGTGGGTTACGGATCTGGCATTGCCGCAAGCTCAGATCCAGTGTTGCTGTGGCTGTGGTGCAGACCTGCAGCTGCAGCTCCAATCTGACCCCTAACCCAGAAACTTTCATATGCCACAGGTACGGCCATTAAAAAAAAAAAAAAAAAAAGGAATTCCATACCCCAAAACTTCCACCATTGGTGAATTCTCCACCTCTAGGTCAACTCTGAGGTCCCAATATAGCATCATTCCTGAGAGGGGGTAACTAGCTAATTGATGCTAAGTCAATTTTATTGGGCCCCTTCCTTCATGGAAGGGTGTCACTTAGACTTCACAGACAAAGATGCTGTGATGGGGATCCAGAAGAGCACCCTCAGGCTTGATGATTTACTAGAAGGATTCGTAAGAACCAAAAGTTCTGTTCATAATTATGGTTTATTACATAACGTATATTACATAATGCAACGTAGCAAGCACTTACAAAGTAAAATCGGCAAAATAAGCATGGGGTGAAGCCGGGGAAATCAGAAGTCCAAGTTTTCAAGAGTCCTCTCCCAGTGGAGTAACACCAATATTCGTTTCCATTGTTATTGACCAAGAATTATCCGCATCTCTATCACTTCTCTATAAATTCACACCAACCTTAAAAAATATGCTAAATATCCTAAAATAATAAGTCAAGGTAAAGCTGCTTTAGAGAATGAGATAAATTCTTTTGTAGGCCTGTTGGAAAATGTTTCAGTGTAATATAAAAAAGGACACACAGTCATCACTTTGTTTATGTCCAAGTTCAGGATTTTTTCTTTAATAGTATGGATTTTATTTGCATCTGGATTCAGACAACTCAATGCCAAAAAGACATCTTTGAGGAGTTCCTCTTGTGGCTCAGCAGGTTAAGAACCCAACATAGTGTCTCTGAGGATGCAGGTTCAATTCCTGGCCTCCGTCAGTGGGTTAAGGATCAGGCATTGCCACTAACTGCAACATAGGTCACAGATGGCACTTAGGAACTAGAGTTGCTGTGGCGTAGGCTGGAAGCGGCAGCTCTGATTCGACCTCTGGCTGGGAGAACTTCCATATGCTGCAGATGCAGCCATAAAAAGGGGGGAAAAAGACATCTTTGAGAAAATCAAGGAATTTGAATATGGTATGCATACTAAATGATATTATGAAAATATTGAATAATTATATGAACAATTTTGCTTGGTGCGATAATAGTATTTTAGTTACATAAGCAAACAAAGTCCCTCTGTGTTAGGAAAGCATGTGGAAGTATTTATGATGAAGTGAAAGATATCTGTGGCTTGCTTTAAATATTCCAGTTAAAAAAGAAAGTGGGGAAGGGAAGAGATGAAACATAACACGTTGACAATCATTGAGGCCAAGTGGTTCATTATATTTTCTCTACTTTTGTGTAGGTTTGTTTGAAAAATTCCATAATAATTTTTAAAAATGCCATGATAGTATTTCCCTTCTCACGCTAGGAAAACTGCACGTCACCACATAAGGTTTAGAATTCTTCACTTTAAAGTTAAAATTTTACTTTCTCGTTGTTTACTATAGAGTATATTTTCACTAACCTTTGCACTAAAAGACATTTATATAAAGGTCCCTAAATTTGGAATACAAACTATTTTATTTTACTTTATTTTATTGTCTTCTGTCTATTTAGGGCTGCACCTTCAGCATATGGAGGTTCCCGGGCTAGGGGCTGAATCAGAGCTGTAGCTGCCGGTCTACACCACAGCCATAGAAACGCAGGATCCGAGCTGCATCTGCGACCTAAACCACAGCTCATGGCAAAGCTGGATCTGATCGAGGCCAGGGATGGAACCCACAAGCTCATGGATACTAGATAGGTTCGTTAACCACTGAGCCATGGCAGGAACTCAGTTTTAAAGAACAACCCAAGCCATATGAGATTGCCTCAGGCTTTGCCTCCTTTTCGTTCAAAACCCAGCAGTTCATGCTGTTAGCATTCAAAATGCCTTTCTTCCTTTTAAAAAGGACTGTTATTTTTTAACCTGCTGCCAGGTCTTAACACAAAAGCAGTCAATTCTTAGTAGCACACAGTTATTTCTGTATCAGTCAAACCTTTGCTAGAAAACAGACATATAGACTTAAAACGCAGTTCAGTTCATTGTAACTTTTACCTTTCCCGTTAGAGATAGTCATTTATTCTGGCCCTGATAGCATGGTGTTTTTCACATGAGAGGGTCAAACAAATTCTTTGCATCTTTGCCAATGGGAGATCCGTATTTTTAAGTATTTTTGTCCGGAGGCCTCTCTCCAAGCACTCTCATATTAAGACCTTGAGATTTCTGAATGCCGTATTTTAACTCAATAAATATGCTAAATAGCAGGAACATAGCTACTAAATTTTCTTGCTTGATTTAAGATTCTCATTTTAAATGCAAGTAATTACATCATACCCTTTGGGCTAGTCAATTTCAAAGGCCTTACACATATTATTTCATTTAATCCTCACAACAATTCTATGAAGTGGATATAATTATTATCCCTGATTTTCAGAGGAAGAACCTATGGCACATAGAGGCTGAGAAACATTCCAGAGTCATGCAGAAAGTGGCAGAGGAGAGGATTCCTGCCTATGTAGAGCCAAACACGGGCTTGAAAGCCAAACTCATAACCAGCCCCAGGTGATGCTCTGGTCTCCAGCTGGTACAGACATTGGACTGGAGAGCTGGAGGAAGGACTTTTGGCTCTGCTTTCAGAAACTCAGGGGCACTAAGTCTGAGCACCCAGCCTTGGAGTCCCCACTCCTCTCACTTGGGCTTGAGAGCTGTATCAGTGAAGGTGCAGTATGGTAGGAGAGGGGAGTACATAATTGACACTGCAGCCAAGCAGGGCCACAGGACTTTAGAAGGCTTCCAGAAATGCCCAAGTAGAGCCCATTCATTCAATATACATTTATTGAATGAGTCTGTGCAGGGAAGACAGGTGATGTCTCCACCCTCATGGGGCTGACCTTGGTGGGGTACCAGTGGTGAGTGAGAAGTACAAACACATTGACAAAGAAATGAACAAGATGCTTTCAAAGGACTAATGTACAAAGAAAGTGAAAGAGAATGATGCTTTATGGAGAACTGAGTTAGGCTGGATGGTAGAGGAAGGCCTTTCTGATGCCAGTGGAGCAGGGACAAGACCGACAAGAAGGGGGCAGTCATGGGAGGGGGGCTAGACTGCAGGGGATGAAGAACAGGGGCTTTGTGGCAAGAGCGAAGGCTGAGAGTTAAGTAGGGCACTCCTGTGTACAACCCCCAACTGTCCTTGTGCCCGCCCCCCCTCGCCCCAGCTCACGGCAACGTGCGAGGCCAGGGATCAAACCGGCATCCTCATGGATACTAGTCAGGTTCATAACAGGCTGAACCACAATGGGAACTCCCATCAGATAATTTTAAACAGGGGAAAAGACCTGTGTCTGGAAGTACAAAATGGCCTGAGTGTGGGGATGTACCTCCTAGGGGCAGGGAGAAGACAATTAGTTGCATGAAGTCATTTAAGGAGCCTTTTAAACATTTCTTCCAAAACACCAACTGCAGGAGCAGGTAGCTGGAGGGCCTAGGATGTGGTGAACATAGGGACTGCTTCGCTGGTCCAGGGAGACTGTAGAATTTTCCTGCGGCGATGCCTGGGACACAGCAACGACTGCACAGAGCAATGGCCTCGGGCAAGAGGCCTGTGACACTTGGCATACTCAGGTTCCCGGATCTTAGGTGGTGAGGATGCACAGGAGCCTCTAGGAAGCTCCCCCCGCCGCCGCCGTCCCCCCACCCCCCGCCCCAGGATCTCGTCTGCTTTTCGGCTTTGTGGTTTCTAGATCCAGCACCACGGAAGGAAACAACTCAGACCCCTGAGCTCATGGAACCTCAGTTTTTTCTGTCGAATAGGGACAAAAATGCCTTCCTGGTTTAAAGATATTTCATGTAAAGCGCCGTATTCATCGTAGGCACTTCGGAAACGGTAGTTAATTTTCTCAAATAGCCCCCTCAGACTATCTGTTTGCTTAACATCCTACCTGGTCCAGGAAGCAAATTTAGGCCATGCTGGGGGCAGAAAATCCTATTTAATGTTGAGCGCTTGGCAAGCGCCACTTCGCAGTCAAGCAGCCTCTGACCCTGGTCCAGACCCAGGCGGGAATCGGGAGGAGGGGAGGGATTCTGGCATCACAGAGTCCTACAAAGGAGTCTCATTAGGCCTCAAAACTGGACTTCCTTCCGCCCTGTGGCGCAGGAGTGCGCACCACGAGCCAATCTCCAGGCTGCAGCAGCCGCGAAGCCTCGGCTTGGCACGCTTTCAGTTTCCTTTTCTCTGCCCCAGCGGCGGCCGGGGGATTCGCCCAGTGACTCGTGACGTAGACAGGACTAAAGCTCCTATTGGGAGGCGGCGTTCGGCAGGGGCCAATCCGGGCGCTGGTCCGGGGGAAATCTCGGTGGAGGGCTCCGAAGAGCCGGGAGATTACCCGGCCGGGACTCGCGGTTGCGCTGGGTGCCGGCAGAGCAGCCCGACCCGGAACTGACCGCCGCGGGGAAGAAGCGACCCTGGCCCAGGATTCGTAGCCGGGAGCTGCGGGCTGGTGAGTAAGGCAGACCTGGTGAGAAATGCGGCAAAGCAGCCGTCACATCCCGGGGTCCAGGCGATCGAACGTGGCAGCGCGAACGGAACGAGGCCGGGCCGAGCGGGGCAGGCTCGGGAGAAGGGTGAAGTTCGCTGCGTCTTCCCTCCCGGCTTAATCCTCCTGCTTGCTTGGGCCTCCATTCGCTCCTTCCTCGTGGGTTCTTCCTCGCTTTCCGTGTCAAACTCAGGCACCAATCCATTCTTGTCTCCACAGCCAGAAGTAAGCGGGGCCCAGATGACAGTCTCACTGCTTGGAGCCGAGTAGACGGCCAGTCTGGCTCCAGGACCAAAGTCACGGTTTTTTGGTTTTGATCAGAATAAACTGGTTTAGCCACGTACACTTGAAGTTGTGCATTCACCCGATTAGCACAGCAGCATTTTCCCTGCTGCTTTTCACCCTATAATGGCCTTAGAAAAGTATGAAAATTTATTTTTGTGGACCAAATGCGGGCCAAGACTTACAAAGTCCCAGTACATTCTCGATTTTGACACCACGACAGTTTGTATGCGCTTCAAGAGAGTGTCATTCCGTCATGCATACAACAAATACCAGTGTCAGGGACTGTGCCTGCGCTAAAAATTGTAATCCCTAAAAGTGTCCCCCCACCTCAAGTTTAAAATAGACAGAATTCCCCGTTATGGCTGAGCAGGTTGAGAATCCTACTGGTATCCATGAGGATGCGGGTTCCATCCCTGGCCTCATTCAGTGGGTTAAGGATCCAGTGTAGGTCGCAGACAGGGCTCGAATATGGTGTTGCTGTGGCTGTGGTGTAGGCCAGCAGCTGCAGCTTGGATTGGACCCCTAGCCTGAAAGCTTCCATATGCCGGAGGTGCCGCCCTGAAAAGCAAAAATAAATAGATGTACTTTTTTACTGTTTCTCAAATTCCCCTTTTTTAAAAAATAGATTATTTTTAAGAACATTTTTAGATTTACAGAAAAATGGTGATAGTAGAGTTCCCATATACCCTAAACCCTTTCCCCATTCATTTATTAACATTGTGCTTAAATAGGGAACATTTGTTACAGTTAGTGAACCTCTGTTGACCCATTAAGTTTGGCCAACATACGTAACATATTCAGATTTCCTTAGTTTTTACCTGAGTACTTTTTCTGTTTCATGATCCCACCCTGGTTACCATATTCCTGTTAAATCTCTTCACATTTACCTTGGCTGTGGCAGTTCCTCAGACTTTGTTTTTGCGATCAGGAAAGTTTTGAGGAACACCTGCTCTGTATATTATAGGATGCCCCTCTGTTGGATTCTGTTGTTTGTCCCCTAAGACTGAGTATGTGGGTTACTGGGAGAAAGACCACAGAGGTAGATTGCTGTTTTCATCACTTCACATCCAGGGAACAAGCTTTATGATTTTGACGTTGGTCTTGATCATCTGGCTGAGACAGTGTTTGCCAGGCTTCTCCAGGGTGAAGTTACCCTATCCCCCGCCCCCCACCCCAATACTGTATCTCTGCAGAGCAGACAAACTATGTATAGCCCACACCTAAGGAGTGGGGAGTATGTTCCTCCCTCTTTAAGGGCAGCTCCATACTATACTATTTGGAATTCTTCTGCATGGGAGAAGTCATTTATTCTTATCAGTATGAACTTGGGGATATTTATTTTATACTTTGGGTTATAATCTAATACTACTTCATTCTGTTGCCGCTTTAGCCTTTGGGAGTGCTAAGTTAGTTTCTGTGCTCCTTTTTATAGAGCTGTTTGCTTTTGAACAATTTCAGTTACGTGACCTCACTTGAACTTCAGACAGCCAGGCAAACCTGACAAGATCTTGTTCTTCTTACCTTTTTAAGTGGAAAGGAAACCAAGGCCCAGGAGCAGTAGGTGACATCTAAAATGTCACTTCCTGCAAAGGAAGTGATAGGCTGGACACAAACTGGGAAGTCACTGTGACCTGCAGAAGAGAGCCCATTATCTTAATTGAGGCTTCTTGGGGTGACTTCAGACTTAAGACCCTTCCTCCCACCCCACCCTCCACCCCACTCCCACCCCCAACCCACCTCCCAGGGTCAGAATAGAAAAGACATGGAGAATGGGAAGAAATTGGTTTTGGAAAACAAAGCCTTAGTTTGGCTGGCATCCAGGGCGAATTAAAACTTGCCACCTTTGCAGAAATGCAGTGACCTTTCCCCCAAAGCTATGTGTGGAGGGAGGTGATCTGGGTAGTATTTGTGGCCAAGACTGTCTAATCTAAGGGGAGCCCTTGGTGCCTCCTGCTGAAGTGAGATTGTAGAGGGGGGAGGGGAGTGTGGTTGGGGAGAATGAAGAAGATATGGGGCTCTGGACTCATGGGGTAACATTCAGCCTCACAAACATTTACAGACTTTGTGTCCAGCACTGGAGATATGAGGCGAACGCGATAACCCCTACACTGCAAACGCCTAATGCTGGAGATATGAAAAGTTCAATGAGCCGTGACCCTTGGGTTCACGTTCTTGTTGGGAGAAGGATGGGTAAAGCTGTCAGTTAAGAAGTGGGGTGGTCGTGCTGTAATGGAAACGCAGGGTCTGCAGGAGCTTCCCGACAGAGGCATTCCTTCAGCGCAGAGGTGAGCTGGGCACAGGAAGGACCTCGCAGAGCAGGGGGCATGTCTGATTCCAGCTTTCAAGGATGAGCTGGGACTGAGAAACTCATGTACAAGAACAAGGGGCGGGGAGTGGGGGGGGGCGGTGAAAAAGGGGCTGTCATTCTGCTTCAGTGTATCCAGCATTAGGCTGAAACAGGATTCAGGGCTGGACGAGTAAGTGGGGGCCAGATTATACGGGCCTGTGTGCCCTGCCATGCAGTTTTAAGCTCAGGAGTTTTGAAGCAGGAGAATGACAGATGAGTCCCATGTGGTAGATGACCCTGTCAGCACTTTGTACGAGATAGGCTGCATTTCACCACATCTAAGAGGTCATCAATTATTTTATGATTATATTGGAAGAAACATTCTGCTAGTTAAATTATGGCATGCCCGTTGATCACATTTCAGAGATGCAAACACGTAATGACAAATTTGATGTAAAGCGGTAACTCCCTAGCTGGTGGCTTAGGGCGCTCCTTCCTCAGGGGAATGAATGGTTAGATTCTTTCCCTCTCACTAACGCATAGATGTTGATTTCACTAACTCTGTTTATGATCGTGAAGAAACTATATTTGGTAGGCTGGCCTTTCCTGCCTGGTAGCCAGTTATCAAAAAAAAAAAAAAAAAAAAAAAGGCACGATAAAACTGGGATGCCTGATCCGGAGATTTCATGGCTGTTGATCACAGCAGCAACTTTAGGTTGCCCAGTAAACATGCTGGTGCACTTTGCTAGAACTTTATTTCAATCCGTCCTATGAATAGCCTGTATATTACCTCCCACCCCCAGTACTTCATGATGGTATTGAAACCCAGAGAGGTCAAGAATCTAGCCCTGGGCTGCACAACAGAATAGCTGAGGCTGGGTGATAATCTTGAGTTTTCATCCTAACCCAGCACTTGTCACTTTGGGCTTTGGTTAGAATGACAGGGTGGAAGAAGATTCTGCTTGTTTCCTCAGTGACAATGTCTGGGTGCTGTGGGGAGGGACTATGGTGGCTGAAAGCAGGTTGGAGTCTGTGGTCCTTGCAGGTTGTGTTCTACCTGCAGGGCCCAGAGGGAGGACCGAACTACACCTTGGTGTCTACCTTTGCCACAAGACTGTCTGGATAAAAAGGCTGATTTTTCTTACTAGCTCTTTGTATATTTCAGCCTAGTAACCTTCAATAACTTCCTCTAATGTTTCTTGCAGGACTTTGGGGGCAGGGGTTTCAGATGCTAGACAAGTCCAAGCTGACTGGGCAGAAAGGGCATTTATTGGTTCTTGGGACAGAAAGTTCAAGGGTAGGCTAGCTTCCAGCACAGCTTGCTGCAGGTGTCATAAAATGCCTTGAAGACCTGGTTTCTTTCCCTTCATCCCTGGATTGGCTACATTTTCAAACAGGCTAACCCTCTGGCTAGCAGCTCCAGCAGCTCCAAATCGCATGACCTCACTTCTTGCAAGTTCTCTAGAAAAAGTTCTCAGGAATCTTTCTTCCCCTGTGTCCCAACTAGGTCTCCTTGTGACTGGCTGCACCTGAGTCATGTTCTCATCCCTGATGCGGGGCGGGGGGAGCTGAGAGAGTTCCACCCTCAGCACATTGTCCTCGGAAAGCAACTGGGTAAAGCTGGCAAAGGAAGGAAGAATGGAGGCTGGGTGGAGCCCTCTCAGCTCCTCAAAAGATAAACATTTACAGCACTTACCAGTTGGAGCAGGAAGCACCGTATCTCATCTGCTGTTGTAGGATTGATTGCCTGGTCTGTTAGTGGGACTCTCTCATGCGGTTTCTTTTTATTATTTTTTAAAAGAGTTAAACACACACACATACAAAATGAGATTCTATTTCCTATTCACCAGATTGGCAGGGTTTTTTTTTAGAATGTAAAACATCTATTATATAATTGTTTTCAACTGAGGTATAATGACATACTAGTTTCAGATATACAATATAATGGTTTGATATTTGTATATATTGCAAAATGATCACAATAGTCCTGTTACTATCTGTCACCATACGTAGTTATAAAAATTGTTCTTCTTGTGTTGAAAGCTTTCATGACCTACTCTCCTAGCTGCTTGCAAATACGCTATACAGTATCATTAACTACAGTCACCATGGCAGGAATTGTAAAAGATGACAGTATCGGGTGTTGGTGAAGCCGTGGAGCAACGTGGGTGCTCGGAGCCTGCTGGTGGGGACGTACATTGGTACAGCTGCTTGGGAAACAGTCAAGTTGAGGATGCGTCCTGCTCATGTACTAGGGTACGCGAGCAGAAGTGTTCACGGAGCAGTGTTTGTAATTATAATTGTCCCAAACTGGAAACAACTCAGGAGACCATCAGAAGTAAGCTACATCAGAAGTAGAATTTTAGGGAGTTCCCATTGTGGCTCAGTGGTAACCAACTCGACTAGTATCCATGAAGACGCAGGTTCCATCCCTGGCCCCTCTCAGTGGGTTAAGGATCTGGTGTTGCTGTGAGCTGCAGTGTAGGTCGCAGACATGGCTCGAATCTGGTGTGGCTGTGGCTGTGGCCTAGGCTGGCAGCTACAGCTCTGATTCGACCCCTAGCCTGGGAACTTCCATATGCAGCCCTAAAAAAAAAAAGGTAGAATTCTATAGTCATAAAGCAATGAAAATGAACAAAATCAACTCACAGTCATATGAACGAACCTCACAGACATGTTGCTAATAGCCCCTCCCACCTCCCAAATTGCAGTATGATTGCATTCATTTGAAATGCTCAAAATCAGGAAAATGAAACTATTTTGTTCACGGATGCATACCTAACATAAAACTAAAGAAGGGGAAGGAGCCAATATCACTCTAGTACTCTGCCGTCTTGCTTGAGGGGAAAGGCTAGTGGCTGAGATTTCTTGGACTCATTGGAACAGACACTTGGTAAGCATTTTGCAGGTGTCAGATGCTTTGTGCTTGTGCTTTATTCACTTCCTTAGTTTTTATTGTTTCTTCTGTACGGGGCACTGTGCTGGATTCTGGGGATAAGGTGGACACAGCCTCTATCCAAACATGGTGGGAAGAGCTGATGTTCCATAAGCTGAAATTACAAGTCAGGACTCATGATTGTAGAGATGTATCCCACGCTTGGTAGGGGTGTTGGGGGCTGTATAAGGAGTGAGTTTGTGGACTCAGTCTGGAAGGTCAGGAAAGATTTGCCCGAGGATTCGGCTCTCAGCCGAGACGTCAAGCTGGAAAAGTTTACTAAGCGGGAAAGAAACAGTGTTCTGTGCAGAGGGCACAGAATTTCCAGAGGACTCAGGCAGGGAAGAACATGGCACTTTTTGAAGCTTGGAGAGGGTTTTGGTTTGGCTGTGGACTTGAATTTGAGGTGGGGAGTAGCAGGAAATGAGCCTGGAGACAAGGGCTGGGCCTAGATTATCTGGGGCCTCACAGAGCATGGGTAGTTTTGGAAACAATTTGACTTGATCTAGGCAAGTTGAGGATGTGTCCTGCTCCTAAAAGGGCTTTGTTTGGAGATGCATGCGTGGACTTGAGAAGCAGCCTGGAGGCCAGGGTGCAAATCAGGCCCCTCCACTGACCTCTCTGGAGCACAGGAATTCACCAGATGGAGGAGGTTAATCAACAGGAGCATACTTGCATTTTAACACGTGGTGGGGTGTGTGTGAGGGGCTAAAGGAAGGCCATGATGGCTGGAACACTAAGCAGGGAGAGAAGAGGTTTAAGCAAACCATGAACTCCTTGAGGGCTGTATAGTCCCTCCAGTTAGCTCTGATTTCAGCTTCCAAAGATCACTTGATTACATCACTCGATGTAAGCCCTGGGAGGGCAGGGACTTTCCAATTTTTGTTCCATGCTGTATCCTCAGGGCCTGGCACATAGTAGACAGCCAGCAAGAAGTATCTATTAGCTCTTAAATGAATTTTGACATCCTGCTACTTAAAAGCCTTGGTGGCACTTTAAAACCTGTCCCATCCACCTCCCAGGAGCCTCCATGTCCCACTCTGGCCCCAGTGGTCTGATGCTTACCTGTGGGGGAAAAGCAATTCCCTGTCCACTGAATCAGTGTCCCCCGAGACTGCCTGGTACCCAGCCCACAGCCACAGCCCGGGGCATCCGGGCCTTTGGTGCTGTCAGGGCATGGCCACTCCTCTGTATCCAGGTCCAGATCACTTGCTTTTCGCCCTGAGTTCTGTCCTCTCTGGGCTTGTTAGAGGTGTCTCATGGAAGTTTGCTTCTAGGAGAATTTGCTTATTTCAGATTAAGAAATGAGCCTTAATCTGGAGCCCCAAGAGCTCTTAAATGGGGTCCCCACAGGGCACAGAGCCCTAGCTACGTGCTTTGGGATTACAAGGAAAAAGGGCTTTGTTTGGAGATGCACGCGTGGACTTGAGGCCAGAGTGCAAATCAGGCCCCTCCACTGACCTCTCTGGGCCGCGGAGTCCATTTCTGGGATTTGGTGTCTTCTGGGGTCCCTTTCTGGGGCATGTAGGAGGCCAAGGCAGCAGGAGGCAGGGAGGAAGACATGGGGCATCAGAAGCCACGGAAAGTAGCAGGAAGGTTTAGTCTCCACTAGGGCGGAGGTGGCAACTGTTCTGAAGCAGGGGCTAGAGTTGGATCCTTTCTCCCTGGACCGGGGCCAGGGCAGGGATGGGTGAGGCGTGTAATGTCTGTCCCTTCCAAGGCGTGGGCAGTGCTTCCCTCAGCTAGTTTTTGCAGCTCCCAGTGGTTCTCACAGCCAAGACTTGTGCATGGCATCCTCGTCCTGAAATGTGTCCCATTCGTGCGTCTATGTGGTGCCACCTTGGCCAGTCTCTTGACATAAGCAGAGTAGGTGTTTATGAGATCCAAGGTGTTGTAGGGACAGGTGGATTGTGGGGAAGGGGAACTCAGAAGGGTCAGGAGTGTCTCCAGGTCTGCCTGGCTCTGTGGAATCACAACCAGGTTCCGGCTTATTGAAAGGACAGAAAACCTGACAACCCCAGAGCAGGGCTGTGTGGCCTCTGGTACAAGGTAGGTAATTCATGAAGTGTCTTCCTCAGATTTCAGAGTTCTCATTTGGGCGAAGGGAGTAGAGGTGGATTATTTTAGCTCTGGCTTTCTGTGGTTTCTGTGCACCTGAGAGCCAGGAGTGGAGAAGAGAATGCTAGTTTTACCCCCTGTTGTGGAAACCTGTTGAGCTCATCAGGATACGCCGAAGGCACAGATGACAGAAAGGGCAGAATCACGGGGAACGTGGTAAGTCGGGAGGGCTTTTGGGTGAGAGGGTCAGGTTTGTGTCGGCTTGAAAGTGCTGGGTGTGGGGTGAGTTGGTCAGGTCTGCCCGTGCCTGGCCCAAGGCAAGGGCGCTTTTGTTGGGTGTCAGCAGTAACCCTGCCCTTTCACTTTTGTCAGCGCTCTTCAGCTTCCAATGCCCTTCCATTGAGATGACCTCATCCGAGCTTCCTGACAAAGGAGCTGGTATTACACCCCGTTTTACCGCTGGCCTGGGTAGAGAAGAGAGCGTCATGGGTTGGGCCGAGGTATCAGCACCACGCTGCTTCCTAACCACGTGCTCTTGGGCAAATTGCTTCCCTCCCTGAGCCTCAGTTTTCTCAGAAGAGTGTCCTAAGCATTAAATACCATAAGAGTGTCAGTGGCAGCTAGGGTGGGTCCTACATAAATGTGGTCACCAAGAAGGTGTCAGTCACCTGGCTGTTGGGTTTGACCCCATCTTGAACCTGGATTCCACCCACAGATTTACACCTCGGTCTTATGTATAATCAGCAGTGCCATAGTTAGTCATCTTCAGTATTTGAAATATGTGCAAGATGGAGCCTGTGTCACCGAGCAGTGGGGTTGAACATAGAAACGTACTCTGTTTTGTTTGTTAGTTTCAGCAAACTCTCAAACAAATGCATATGCAATTAGCATTGCCTTCCATTCCTCGGAATCCATTCATTTATTCAGCATCTATGTATTGAGCTTATACAAGTGCCAAGCACCATCGTCTCCCTATTGGTGATTTTCAACATCTTCAGTAGGTACAGACCCTTGTACAGATTCTTTTGAGAAAGATGGAAAACTCTAGCCCCCTCCTCAGAAAATTTCTCTAACTTTTTATTTTGTTTTGTTAAACCATTTGAAAGGAAGTCGTAGTCATGCAGTCCTAAATACTATAGCATGCATGCCTAAAAATATGGACATTCTTGTACATAACTTCAATAAATACTATTTAGAAATCAATAATAATTTCTTAATATGATCCAATACCCAGTCTTTTGTCAAATTTCCTCCAAGTGTCCCCAAACAGTTTTTTTTTTTTTTTTTTTTTTTTCCTTCTTAGGGTCGCACCTGCAGCATATGAAAGTTCCTGGGCTAAGGGTCTGATCGGAGGAGCTGCATCTGCCGGCCTAAACTACAGCCACAGCAACGCAGGATCCAAGCCACACCTGCGACCCACCCTGCAGCTTGCAGCAATGCTGGATCTTTAACCCACTGAGCAAGGGGAGGGATTGAACCCCCTTTCTCATGTATACTAGTTGGGTTCTTAACCCACTGAGCTACAACAGGAACTCCCCCAGTTTTTATAGCTTTTTAAAAAAAGTGAGTGCAGTCAGAGTATTTGCATTTGGTTATTGTTTCTCTTTAGTCTTTTATTTTTATTTTTTAGCCACGCTTGTGCCATGCAGTTCCCTGGCCAGGGATCAAAACTGTGCCACAGAAGTGACCCAAGCCACAGCAGTGACAACACCAGATCTTTAACTGCTAGGCCACCAGGGAACTCCTGCTTTAGTCTTAAATCAAGAACAGTCCTGTTTTGGAGTTCCCACCGTGGTACAGCGGAAACACATCAGACTAGGAACCATGAGGTTGTGGTTTGATCCCTGGTCTCACTCAGTGGGTAAAGGACCTGGCATTGCTGTGAGCTGTGGTGTAGGTAGCAGACATGGCTCGGATCTGGTGTTGCTGTGGCTCTGGCGTAGGCTGGCTGCTGTATCTCTGATTAGACCCCTAGCTGGGAACCTCCATATGCCGCACATGCAGCCCTAAAAGGACAAAAGACAAAAAAAAAAAAAAAAAGAACAGTCCTGTTTTATTTTTCATGACACTGACTTTTTAGAAGACCAGACCATTTGTCTTGTGGAATACCTTGTATTCTGGATTTATCTGATTGTTTCCTGATGATGTGATTTAGCTCATTCCTCTATCCCTCGTATTTTCCATAAACTGGAAGTTAGGAAGAAAGGCTTGTCACATCAGACATTTTGGGCAGGACTGCCTCAAAGGTGATGTTGTACGATTCATGTGGCGCCACAATGGGAAACACAGGCTGGTTTGTCCCTCTGTTCAGGCTGCTGGATTTGGGCACTGGCTAAGCCATCACCAGATCGCTCCCTTATCAAGGGCACATTAGGGAGTACCCGCTGGTGGTACTTTGGCACCGTGGGACCATCCTGTCCCCTCATGTCATGGTTTTGGCATCCGTTGATGATCCTTGTCTTATTATAATGGGGGCTGCAAGATGGTGTTTTTCTAATTCTGTTATCCCTCCTACACTTACTCGCCAGTGCTCTTCTGAAACCCTTAGACAGGTTTGTTCCTCTACTACGTATGTGACCATTTTGCTATAGTTTGGGGGTTTAAACACCCATGAAGGCCCAGCATAGACCCCAGGGGTTAAGAACACCTGCTCCAAGTGATGAGGCGCCTGCTCGTGTGAATGGGGAGCTGTAGCTGAGCTCTCCCGAGCCCTTTTTTTCATCCAGTCATTAAATTCCCAGCCCCAAAGGTAGCATGTGCCATCCACCTACAGCAACAAAAGAGACAAATACCCTCAGCTTTTGAACTTCCAAGCCCCTCAGCAGAGTGAGTTGGTGCAGGGCTCCAATGCCCGTGGGCATCACCAGCACCGTGGCCAACCTGTCCCAACCCTGTGCCACCCTCAGGGTGCTGGGTCAGGCTCACTTCCTCAACACTCAGACCAGGGAGTTGGACCAGGCATGCCCTAGGAATTTTTACTCGCCTTATTAACATTCGAAAAACTCTTATTACCTTCATTTACCAATTAAATTCCTTAATTCTTTCATTTGAACTTTGTACCTACAGTCTCTTCCACACACGTTACTTCTCTTAAATCACTCATTTCTAAATCCATTGACGCTTCTGGTTGGAATTGTCGGCAGTAAAATCCCTTACGTTTACATAGTACTTTCATTTTATAAAGTGCTTTTTATATGGCTCAGATCCTCAAGAAGCAGACTTTGTACTCCTGTGTGGTGTGTTCTCTTGGGGGCGTTATTTCTGGCTCACTCATGTGGCTGCAGGGAAAGAACTCAAAGGCCACTGAACCCTGTTGTAATGGACTTTCACGTACAAAATCAGTAATTGTATTGATTTGCCGGTGGTTCCAAAGGTTTCATTTCAGCCTCACGGTTGCCTGTGTGCCCTGTTTGCCGACTGTCTACCTAGCGACTGCTCCCGTTGCCTTCCCCGGGTCCTCCACGGGTCCCTCCGTGGGTTCCTCCGTGGGTCCAGGGCAGAGCCAGGTTCCCCGCCCCGCCCCACAGGGCTCTTGTTGGCATTAACTCTGGAGCGCGTGTGTCACTGTGGTGGTTCCTCTTCACTTCCTCTTTTGCTGCCACTTTAAATCTCTGCTCTTGCTCTCCCTGTGCTTTGACTACTTACTGGATTTGGGAACCAAGGATTCCAGGTTCTCTCCTCCATTCCCCTCTGTGCCGCGCTTATGCTTAGTATTTTCAACATAATTCGTTTACTCAACCCGCTTAGAAACCCTTGAAGGTACGTATCACTCTCCCCATTTTATGGATGGGTGACCTGAGGCTCCGAGGACTTAAATGAGTTCTGTCTTGTCAGGGCAGGAGGCAGCTAGGTGTGCTGAGGCTCCCTAACCTCAGGCAGGAAGCGCGCCCAGGCTGCCAGGGTAAACAGTTCTAAAGTCCTCTATGTGCTCAGCTTCTCTGCTCCCTCTGAGGGCCAAGCCCTCATCAGCCCTTCACAGTCACCAGCCTGAGGGTGCCTCTCATGTTGGTCTCAGTCGCCCTTGTAAGCAGTAGAGCAGTCAGGCCAGCGGCACTGGGGGGTCACAGCTGAGAAGGAGTCCCGTGTGGCCAGCCTGGGCTCTGCCTGCAGGCTGAGTCTAGGTAGAGACCAGCTTGCTAGGGGAAGAGAACCAAGCTAAAACCTCAGCAAAGACCTAGGGAATGTATAAAAGAGGACACCAGAACTCCGACTCTAGATGCTTCTTGTGTCTTGGTAAAGAACCTCAATGCGCTTAGTCCTTGAGGCCTGAAATCTTGAGGGCAAGCAGAGGAGCCTCTTGACTCTGTCAGGGCTCCCCATGCACAGTTGCGCAGTCCATGCACTGCACAAGTGGGGCAGCACCATGCACGTAGGAGACCTTGTAGATTTGTATACTATG
Source organism: Sus scrofa (assembly GCF_054392235.1). Lineage (NCBI taxonomy): Eukaryota > Metazoa > Chordata > Mammalia > Artiodactyla > Suidae > Sus > Sus scrofa. Next base: position 27,026,672 of record NC_139389.1, on the reverse strand, counting down.
ACAGTTTTCCAGCAGGTGGTTATCTCGTGTCTTGCTCCACCGTAATTGGTACCTTAGAGCCATTTGCAAACAGGTGGAAGGAGAGGGTCTTGAGTTAGGGGTGCTTTCCCAGCAGCACGGCATGGGCCGGTGGCGGCCCTGCTCTCCCTTCCACCAAGCTCCCCTCTCTGGGCCTCAGGTTCTTCATTCGTTAAATGAAGGGGTTGGTCTTGAGGATCCATAGGTCCTTTTGCTCTGGCCCTCTGTGAGCCTTGTAGAAGCTGCTAGGTGTCTGTAGAGTGACTGATCACTGGGGCCGGCAGCCTTGTGCAAGGCTGCCACGTTCTTCCCCCCTCTGCTGTGCGTCCTCTTGACTCCGTGTCTGGTCTCCAAGGAGGAGAAGTCCCCGCCAGTGAACAGGGACCCCTCTGAGCTCAGGACACCATGGCCACGTCAGCGCCACTGCGGAGCCTGGAAGAGGAGGTGACCTGCTCCATCTGCCTTGATTACCTGCGGGACCCGGTGACCATTGACTGCGGTCACGTCTTCTGCCGCAGCTGTACCACCGACATCCACCCTGTCTCGGGGGGCCGCCCCGTCTGCCCCCTGTGCAAGAAACCTTTTACAAAGGAGAATATCAGGCCTGTGTGGCAGCTGGCCAGCCTGGTGGAGAACATCGAGCGGCTGAAGGTGGACACGGGCCGGCAGCCGGGGGAGGTGGCCCGGGAGCAGCAGGACACAAGGCTGTGCGAGCGACACCAGGAGAAACTGCACTACTACTGCGAGGACGATGGCAAGCTGCTGTGCGTCATGTGCCGCGAGTCCCGGGAGCACAGGCCCCACACGGCCGTCCTGGTGGAGAAGGCCGCCCAGCCCCACAGGGTAAGCCCCGCTCACCCACTCACCCCCGCGGGGGGATGCTCCGCTTGGCACCCAGCCGGAGGCGAGGCCCGGCTCTGACCCCTTGGAAGGCTCCTCGCTGGCCGAGGACTCGGCCCGAGTCCTCCCTCCTTCCCTGGCCCAGAGAGTCCACCTTTCCCCACTGCTTGTCTTTCTGCAGGAGAAAATCCTGAACCACCTGAGTACCCTAAGGAGAGACAGAGACAAAATTCAGGGCTTTCAGGCCAAGGGAGAAGCTGATATCCTGGCTGAGCTGGTAAGTGAGGCTGTTGAGGGCAAGCCCCAAGCAGGCGCTCGGCCGAGCGGTGCAGGAGCTCCTGAGCTGGTGGAGACCCAGCTGGGGGGCACCCAGCGCCCCGGGAGAGGGAGCCCTGACTGGACTGGCAGCTGGGAGACCCAGGTTTTGGCCCAAGCCCTGCCAGGCTGGGCTCTGTGGCTTTGGCCCGCTCCCTCCTTCGGCAAGTGAGTGGACTGCCCAGATGTCACCTAAGGCCCTTCTCCTTCTGCGACTCACCTCAGCTGCAGGGCCATGTCTGCCCACAGAGCTAGAGGGTAGGGCACTGAGGAAGGCCTGGCTTCGTTCCTCCTTTCAAAGAGAGGGAGAAAGACATGGTTCCTGAGAGTGGAGGGGAGCCAGAGGGGTTGGAAGGAGGGGGCTGGCTCCAGGGTAGGAACTGGCAGGGGTGGGCTAGGCAGGCCCAGCCAGCTCTGAGGGCGCTGTGTCTAGTGAGCCTGCGCCCCTGCTGCTTGGTCATTAGGAACGGAGGCAGCACGCGGGTGCTGAATAGAGGGGATCAGGAGGGGAAGAACTGATAAGAGCACTGCAGTTTTTGGGGGGAAAGCCTGTTGGGGAAGTGGGCATTGGAGGGTGGAAGGATATTGGGCCCAGTCCTGGTAGTGAGCAGTTAGGCCCTGGGAGACGGCCAAGCCCTAGGAGGGCCTCCAGGCCCTCAGTGTGTGAGCACACCGACCAGCTCCCAGCCTGGACTCGGCAGGGAGCTCCAGAGTCAAGAAAGGACATGGTCTCTGAGTATAGATATTGTACAGGGAACAGGATATAGTCCAACATGGCAGAGATATTTTATACACAATGGAAATGGGTGCTGAAGAGAGGATCGGTCAGGCTTGGGTGAAATTAATCAAGGAAACCTTCCCGGAAGAGGTGACACACAGCACTTGGCATCAAGGAGGGAAAACTGCGTTGGCTCACAGAGTTCCTCAGAGGACCCCAGAGCATCCCGGTTTATAAATAATGGCAGGAAAAGTCAGGGTTCTAGTCCCATGGTGCCTGAGGGAACTGACTGACCGACCGTATCTTCTTTACAGAAAGGAGGTTGTCGCAGGAGGGCTTTAAAGCCCCTTCCAGCCCTAATGGGGGTATAGCTCAGGGCAAAGAGCTGGCCTGTGCACCCCTAACACCAGATCCTGTAGGGATCTTCCATCCCGGAGCGGAGGCATCACCCCCTTCTTCCCCCTTCCCACCCCTGCAGAAGAAGCTCCAGGACCAGAGGCAGCGCATCCTGGCTGCATTTGAACAGGGCCACCAGTTCCTGTGGGAGCGGGAGCAGCACCTGCTGGACCAGCTGGCGAAGCTGGAGCAGGAGGTCACAGAGGGCAGGGAGAAGTACAAGACCAGGGGCGTCGGGGAGCTTGCCCGGCTGGCGCAGGTCATCTCTGAGCTGGAGGGCAAGGCGCAGCAGCCGGCTGCAGAGCTCATGCAGGTGAGAGACCGCCCTGGGGCAGGGAGCCGTGAGACCAGGAGGCAGGTCTTGGTCCTGCCACTCACTTTCGGGACCTTGGAGAGTCACTTCCTCGCGGGGCCTCAGTTTTCTCATCTGGAGCATGGAGATGATAATCCTTGTCCCCACCACTTACTGCAAGGGTTGCATGAGCACACAGTGAGATAACCGGCATGCATCACTCCAAAAAGTACAATTTCTACAGGAAAGTATTTAAAATATTGAAAAGTGGAGGTCCCACTGTGGCTCAGGGGCTTAAGCACCTGACATAGTGTCCATGAGGATGTGGGTTCAATCCCTGGCCTCGCTCAGTGGGTTAAGGATTCGGTATTGTCTTGAGCTGCGGTGTAGGTCACAGATATGGCTCCAATTCAACCCCTAGCCCAGGAACTTTCATATGCCGCAGGTACAGCCCTAAATAAGAAAAAGAAAAAATGTATTGAGAAGTGGTGTAGAAACGGAAGGGAAGGCTGTTCGTATCTTCTTTTCTGTCCTCCACCTCCATCTCTGCCATCACGAGCCTGTCTTCTAACAAGTCCCTGGCAGACACTGGTCCAGGGGAAGCGTTTTTTGGCTCTGGAGGTGAAGAAGCCTCTGGGGGCGGGGCTGGCTGAGGAACAGCTGAACAGCAGCTTCTCTCAAGGACCTAGAGGGTCAGGAGGAACTGGGCAGCTGGTAACCAAGCTTTTCCCTGGGAGAATAAGGAGGAGAGCAGACAGGGTGCCTCTGGAACACTTCCTGGAGGAGGCGGCTTTGATGCTGAGAAAGGGAGGGTCATTGACTGGAGGACGGGTTGCCAAGTTGAAATGACACCACAGCTCCTTCCTCTCGGAGCCTCCCAGAGGAGTTGTGCTGCCTTGGACAGGGCTCAGCAGCCCTGGGAGGGGGACATGCTCCATCTTTCCGCTCCCCGCCGGCCCGGAGGAAAACTGAGCGATGAACTTCTCCACCTGCGTGGTTGCAGGGGGCTGGGCCTGACTGTCAGCCACAGTGCAGCCCTGGATCTCCTCCAGGGAAGTGCTGTCCCTGGCCAGTGGCAGGGCAGGTCGATAGCAGGACACCGGGGAGAGATGGCGAGTCCCCCAGGTACATGCGCCACACAGGTAGCCTCTGCCTGCCTCTCCATCGTGTGGATTCTGACCCATCCTTCGACTGGCAGGGACAGAGAACTCTGGTCCAGCTCCTGCTGCAGAAGTTCCCTGAGGCTTGGAAGGTGAAAGGGTTTGTCCTGGGCTGTGGGGCAAATCAGGAGTCAGAGCTCCAGCCCGGGCGTCCTGACTCCCTGGCCTCCTGGCTCTGGCTCATCGTTTCTCTCACTTTGTCCAGAAGGGCTCTCTGGCTCCCTCCTTTCCTCCCAATGTTGTTCTGTTCCCTCGAATTTCTCTCTCAGACTCTGACTGGGTCACTTGCTGCCTCCTCCCCCCACCCCCTCCTTCCCCTTCAGGGATGTGAACCCTTTTCCCACCCCCACACCTGCCCCCACCACCATGTGACTCTGCACTTGTTGATGGAACAGAGGGGGACACAGCTGGGGTGCTGTGGGGCCAGGATCCAGTTGTGTCTGCCCAGAGGGGAGTCTCGCCCCAGTCCACCCAGAAGAGCTCTGTGGGCCAGCAGAGGCCTGGCCTTCAGTGCCCCCGAGACCACTCAGACTGGAGGCGTGCCTGGGGCTGTGAGGGAGAGGAAGTGGGTGTCTGCTTAGAGCCAGTACAGGAAATGGTGCTGCTGCTGGGTTTTGCCTCTGTTTTCTGCTGCAAGGGAACTGGGCAGCTAACTCCTGAATTGTTGTGAAGATTTTCCCAGAGATGGAGTTCCCATCGTGGCTCAGTGGTAACAAACCCGACTAGTATCCATGAGGATGTGGGTTCGATCCCTGGCCTTGCTCAGTGGCTTAAGAATCCGGTGTTGCTGTGAGCTGTGGTGTAGGTCGCAGACACTGCTTGGATCTGGCGTTGCTGTGGCTGTGGTGTAGGCCGGCAGCTATAGCTCCGATTCGGCCCCTAGCCTGGGAATTTATTTATGCTGAGGCTGTGGACCTAAAAAGAAAAAAAAAAAAATTTCCCAGAGATTGTTTGACCGTCAGTGAACAGTAAAAACGAGGCCCTGGTAAGATAGGGGCCCTGATCCAAAAGTCTGGTAGAGAAATACAGGCGAGAGGGAGGAGCAGCAGGACAAGAGAAAAACAGAGGCCTTTTGACAAAGATGATAGAAAAGGAAAGATTTCTGGACCAGGAACATCAGGAAGATGTTAGCGGGAACTAGGGGATAGGAGAGCCCCTCTGGAGCCTCCGGGGTTCAGCCCCACGCAGGCCTTGCAGGGTCGGGTGGCAGGTCACACCTCTGCCTGTTCAGTGTCGGTCATTCACACCGTGGAAGAACCTTCGAGAGTGCCTCTCAGTTCATACCCAGCCTTGCTGTGATTCCTGCCCCAGCCGCTCTGCTCTGACTGCCTCTCCCCACAGCCCCAGAGTCTCAGGGGTGCGAGGCCCTCTGGGAGCCTTTGGGCAGGTTGCTTCTCTCTCCTGTGTGTGTGGCTGCAGGTCGCCTGGGACTCCCCAGGCTCCCCTTCTGCGCCTTTAGGAGAAGGGTTCCTGCACTGGTGCACCAGTGCACCGGTGCACTGGTGCTCCAGGTCCCTCCCTCTCTGGGCGGCTCAACCCTCTCATTCATTCCCTCTCTGTTCTAGCAACTCCTGCATCATGTGATATGCCCTCTGGGCTTCCTAGCCACCCCCACCCACTGCCCATTTGTTCGTGCTTTTATGCCACCTGTCTCAGCAGAGTTGTTGGCATACGCCGTCCCAAGATTTGACACTGTGTCCTCTGAAGCTGGCCTGGACGTACTTGTTTTGAGGGACAGATTAGACGGATTTGCCAGCAACTCACGACCAGTCTCTGGGCAGTTGCTTCATGGTGGGGGCGGGGATGGCCTCCCCCGGAGCAGAGCCCCGCCTTCTTCCTGAGACTTGCTGACACATCGCCACAATTTGATGATTCCATTTGTTTCCCCAATCTCACTCTCTCAAAGGGGCCACACCACCCCTACCCTCTTCACCCAGTACCCACCCCCCACTACCTTCTTCCTACAGCACTCATCCCTTAATGGCATAATATAATGCATTTGTTATGTTGACTGTTTATTCTCTGCTCCCCTTGCTAAGGATTTGTGTCTTTTTCTTGTTTTTCACTGCCCTTATTCTAGGCTTCTAGAGTATGCCTGACACACGGGAAGCAATTAATATTTGTGGGATGAGTGAGAGGAAGGCAGAAATTAATATAGACTCTTATGGAGGCTTAGACTCACAAAAGGGAGCTATCGAGCATCTCCCAAAAACCTGCTCCCTGTGCCTCCTTGTCCTGTCACCCAGATCCCACCATCCTCCCTGCTGCTCAAACCATGGGCTGTCCTTGACTGTCCTTCATCAGAATGCCCAGCCGAGTCTGTCTCAAACACACCGGAGTGTGCTGCTTCCTTGACTTCCCTGTACCGCGCCAGTCAAGGCCATCATTGTCTCAAGCCTCCAGACTGCCCCCCCCCGCCCCCGTGTTGGCATTGCCTCCTTTAGTCTATTACCTAGGATTTGGGCTCGCTTCTGTATCAAACAAGTTCTTTCTCTCCCAGTAACAGCAGCTGGGACCTGAGGGGTCTAGAGCCGGCAGGGCAGCTGTCCATGAGGTCATCCAGAGAGCCGGTTACTTCCACCTGGTTGTTTCCCTAACCCCAGGGGATGTTGTCCCCAACTGTGTCATCACGGTTGAGCTCCCCACCACTGTATCCAGGACTGAGCCAAGGGAAAAGAGGAAGTAGAAAGCAGTTTCTTTTTTCAAAGGATGTGACCTCATAGTCATTCCTTCCTTTCATGTTACATTGGCTGGAGCTTAGTCACAGGACCAGACCTGGTTACAAGAGAATCTGGGAAATGTAGTCTTTTGCTGGGTGGCCCTCTGCCCAGCTGTTACTCCACAGGTTCTGCCATTAAAAGGAAGAAAGGGGGAGTTCCCATCGTGGCGCAGGTTCCATCCCTGGCCTCACTCAGTGGGTTAAGGATCTGGCGTTGCTCTGAGCTGTGGTGTAGGTCGCCGACTTGGCTCAGATTCCAGGTTGCTGTAGCTGCAGCTCCAATTCGATCCCTAGCCTGGGAACTTCCATATGCCGTGGATATGGCCCTAAAAAGACCCCCAAAAATGGAAGAAAGGGAGGAGTTCCCACTGTGGCGCAACAGATCAGTGATGTTTGTGGAGCACTGGGACACAGGTTCGGTCCACAGCCTGGCACAGTAGGTTAAGGATGCAGCCTTGCAGTCGCAGCTTTGGCTTGGAACTGATCTCTGGCCCGGGAATTCCATATGCCATAGGGAATTCCATATTCCATATGCCAAAAAAGGAAGAAGGGGAAAATGGATCCTGGGGGATACTTTGCCGTCTCAGCCACACATAAAACAGATCACATATATCATTCCCCAACTTTGAAACCCTTTGGTGGCTTTCTACCAAACATGGGACAGAATTTGACCTCCGAGCTATGCCCACCCAGCCCTGCATGATTTGGCCCCTGCCTGCTTTTCCACCTTGCCTTCCTCCCGTTCTTCACCCAGCCAGCGGCTTCTCCTTTAAATCTCGGTGCAAGTGTCATTCTCTCAGAGAAGTTGGCCCTGTCGTCATCCCCTGCCTCTCCCACCCCCCTTTTGCTCTGTCATGATTATTTTGTTTTCTTGTTTTATCCATTGCTGTCACTAGAATGTCAGCGTCATAAGGAAAAACTGCATTTGTTTTCCTCATCGCTGCTTCCCCTTCCCTGATAGTGTTGGTGCATATGAATGAAGTCTCGGATTCCCTTTGATGCTTGTGCTTTCTTCCCTTCCAGGATACCAGAGACTTCTTAACCAGGTAAAAGAACTTCCTTTCCGTGGTGCACTTCGTTCTCCTGTCCCTCTGTCTCCTCCCCTGTTTCTTGACTACAGTCCATCTGAATTAATGGCATGTGACGTGGGGCCAGAGGTATCCGCATCCCCAGGTTCATGACCTTCCCTCCTGGGAAGCAAGAGCACATCCTTGACAACTGGAGACCTGCTCTCCACCGGAGCCCGTTCTTTGCCTGACCCCAGCTCCTGGGCCCACTATTCTTGCCTGAGCCGGGACAGGGTGGTGTGAGAACATACCTTGGTAGACAAAAGCGCTCTGGATGTTGAGTCTGCTGGTCCTAAGTCCTGGTCGGCCTTGGGCAGTTCAGAGTGTCTCTGAGTCTCTGTTTTCCTTTCTGTTAACTGTTATGATCATAGCTTTCTGGAAGCTCCTGTTGTGGCTCACTGGTAACGAACCTGACTAGTATCCATGAGGATGCGGGTTCAATCCCTGGTCTCACTCAGTGGGTTAAGGATCCAGCGTTGCTGTGAGCTGCGGTATAGGTCACAGTCGCAGCTTAGATCTGGCGGTGCTGTAGCTGTGGCGTAGGCTGGTGGCTACAGCTCCACTTCGACCCCTAGCCTGGGAACCTCCATATGTTGCAGGTGTGGCCCTAAAAAGAAAAAAAAGAAAAAAAGTCATACCTTTTCCTCCCTGTTCATAATTGTCATAATTGTTGTGAGAGTTGAAAGAAATGTAAAAAGCGCCAACAGGTTATATCTATGTGGCATCTTCTCAGATATCCACGGAAGAAGTTCTGGATTGGGAAACCCATTGCTCGGGTGGTTAAAAAGAGGACAGGAGAATTCTCAGATAAACTCCTGTCTCTGCAGCGAGGCCTGCGAGAATTCCAAGGTAGGGGTTGGGAGGGCGCTGGCCAGGAGGGCGGGAGATGGGGTGCCGCTTCAGGAAGAGGGACCTGCCTCCTTACTGTCTGATTCCCTGACCTCACTTCTCTGAGGTCCCCTAGCTGTTTTTTCTTGGGTTCGTGGGGATGGGTCCTTGTCACGAAATGAATACCGTCTGAATAAGAAACGGGTTCAGAAATTTGCTGGGCTTGGGGGGTCATTGCTGTCCTTCCTTTCTCCCCAGGGAAGCTGCTGAGAGACTTAGAATATAAGACAGGTGAGTATCCGAAGGGTGTCCCCAGACTTGCCTCACAGAAGCGATGCTCCCCCCACCGAGGCTTGCTGCCCCCAGGAAGCCTGTCCTCTTTTTTTTTTTTTGTCTTTTTGCCATTTCTTGGGCCGCTCCGGAGCAGCATATGGAGGTTCCCAGGCTAGGGGTCTAATTGGAGCTGTAGCCGCCAGCCTACACCAGAGCCACAGCAACACAGGATCCGATCTCTGTCTGCGACGTACACCACAGCTCATGGCAATGCCGGATCCTTAACCCACTGAGCAAGGCCAGGTATCGAATCACAATCTCATGGTTCCTAGTCAGATTCGTTAACCACTGAGCCACGACGGGAACTCCGAAGCCTGTCCTCTTTGATACAATTTCCCTGCTGCGCCTCTGAGGCCCACCTTGGACTTTCTGACCAGTCTGCTCTCTCTGGTCTGCGGTAGCGGCCTCCTTTTGATAGTCTGACCCTTCCCACCCCGTTTTTGGTTATTTTGTCCCCAGAGGTCCTTTTTTTTTTTTCTTTTTTGGCCGCCCAGCAGCATATGGAGTTCCGGGGCCAGGGATCAGGTCCCAGCTGCAATTGTGAACTCAGCCACAGCTGCCGCAACGCCAGATCCTTAACCCACTGTGCGGGGCCGGGGATCAAACCTGCGTCCCAGCGCTCCCAAGACCTCCAGCCCTTTTCCCTGGGACTGAGTTCCCTCTCTGCCCCGTCCCGTGGCTCCTGTATTGGAGCAGAGGCCTCCCTGCCCCAGGCCCCGCAGCCGTGCTCCCTCTGCCCCTGCCACCGGGCAGGCACCTTGTCCCCCTGAGGGGCCCGTTCACTCTGACGCAGGTGTGGAGTGCACCCCTTGGACCATGCAGTGTGGGAGCCCTGCTGTGGACACTGCAGAGACGGGGGTCCCCTTCCGGCTCACTGGTGACACCCATCCTTACTTCCCTGTCCCCACAGTGAGCGTCACCCTCGACCCCCAGTCGGCCAGTGGGTACCTGCAGCTGTCAGAGGACTGGAAGTGCGTGACCTACAGCGGCCTGTACCAGAGCTCTTACCTGCACCCCCAGCAGTTTGAATGTGAGCCGGGGGTGCTGGGCAGTAAGGGCTTCACGTGGGGCAAGGTCTACTGGGAGGTGGAGGTGGAGCGGGAGGGCTGGTCCGAGGATGAAGAGGAGGGGGACGAGGAGGAAGAGGGGGAAGAGGAGGAGGAGGAAGAGGAGGCCGGCTACGGGGCCGGATTCGGGTACGGGGACGGATACGACGACTGGGGAACGGATGAGGACGAGGAATCGCTGGGGGATGAAGAGGAAGAGGAGGAGGAGGAGGAGGAGGAAGTTCTGGAAAGCTGCATGGTGGGGGTGGCCAGAGACTCGGTGAAGAGGAAGGGGGACCTCTCCCTGCGGCCGGAGGATGGCGTGTGGGCGCTGCGCCTCTCCTCCTCTGGCATCTGGGCCAACACCAGACCCGAGGCCGAGCTCTTCCCGGCACAGCGGCCCCGGAGGGTGGGCATCGCCCTGGATTACGAAGGGGGCACCGTGACTTTCACCAACGCAGAGTCGCAAGAACTCATCTATACCTTCAAGGCCACCTTCACCCGGCGTCTGCTCCCCTTCCTGTGGCTCAGGTGGCCGGGAACACGCCTCCTGCTGAGACCCTGAGCCCCGACTCTGCTCCCGGCTCCACCCCCACCGATGCCTCAGGTCTCTGGGCTCTGACGGGGGAGGAGAGGCCAATGGAGCACCTGGAGCAGGCAAGGGGAGGAACCCCCAGTCGGCCGCCACTCCCTCCTTGTGGCTGTAGCCCCCTTGGGACCTCACCCAGTGCTATTCCCTCTGTCCAGCCCTCTTCTCCTGCCTCCGGAGGTTCCTGTGCGGACTTCCAACCCTGAAGTCCATGAGGGCTCCTCCCTCCTGCCCACTGCCTTCAACCCAACCCCAGCCTCTCCTTGGCGAGCAGAGGCAAGGCAGCATTTTCTTGCCCCCCTGTTCTTGGGAAAGACCAAACTGGTCTTTGGTCTTGGTACACCCAAGGCCATTTTTCTGTCCTCCAATCCCATGACTTCCCCTTTGCCCAAATCTGCTTCTTTACCTGCCTTCCCTGGCCCTTTAAACACACCTGCTGCCGCCCTGACTCAGAGTTAAAGGCACATGGAAATGTTGGACATGAACTGAGTGGCAGTCCACTGAGACTTCCCAGGCCGTTTAAGGTGCCTGGGGCCAGTGGAAAGCATCTGCTCAGAAGGTCCAGAGAGGAGTCCCTGCTTCTCTGGGACCCAAGCTGAGCATGTGAGGTTTCCGGCACGAGGAGGTGGGACTCCCTGAAGCCACCTGTGGTCTAAGAGGAAGGATCTGGATACATGTGGTGTTAGGGTAGTTGTGATCGGTGATCAATAAATTATCTCTCTGTGCTGGTCCTCCTGAGGAAAGTTTTTAAAAGAATCCAGAATATTCGATAGTTGATTAGTTTATATAAAAAAGCACCAGGGTGAATATCCAGTCAGGCAAGACCGCCCCTGCCTTGCTAGCCCTGATCAGGGTACCAGCAGGGTATTAAGCTTCCGCACTGGCCCCACTCAACGCCCAGGTTCCATTTTCCCGGGAGAGGGGCTGGGGAGGGCAAGACAGGGCTGTGCCAGCTGAAGAGAGGAAGGCAGCCAGCAACCCCAACAACCCACCAGGTCTTCCCATCAAGAGGGATCAAAGTGTTGGTCACTGTCCATGGGCCCAACCCAAGTCCCAGAGTCTGTCCAGGCTCCCCTAGCGCACACAGTTTAACGCAACCTCCTGCTCCAGGCAGTTACCTCGCAGCCTTTGTCCATACCCATTCCGGGCGCTCTGCCAATGCCCGCCCTGCCAGTGTTTGCCCCCCACCCCCCGGGAGACTGTTCCCAGCCCCTGCGGATCTCAGTGGTCTCTTGGCCACTGCATTGTCTGAACTTGCACTCTTTGTACACATCACATGCTGCCTGAGTCCCATGTACATCTGACTTCTGCCTCTCGTTTTGTAAGTTCTTTGAGGGCGGATAACCATATCTTGTACTTCTCTTGTATTCTCCATTGCACCTGGTGCAGTGCTGGGCACAGAGTAGGTGCTCAATAAAAACTTGTTGAATGAACAGCCTGGATTCATATATTTTATTGTAACCCACGTATCACCAGACCTTTGCAGTCAAAGAGGATCCATTGATGGCGGTAGCCCAGGTTTTTCTGCTGTCCTCCTTTGGGGTCCTTTAGAGCACTGGAGCTTTGCTTACTGTCTTCTGCTTGCACACATACTGTCATTTCTGGAAGTCCCCAAAGAAGAGCCCCCACGGGACGCAGGCCAGACAACGCCAAGTTCCACCTTGCTCTCCTCTCCTGCAGCGGTGGCCTGTGCTGAGATCTGGCTCCGTGGGGCCTGGGGCTCCCCTTTCCAGCCCGGCACACCCACAGTCCTTCCCTGGAAAATAAGCAGCGCCCCAAGGAAATAGAACCTACAGAGACTCAGTTCTGCCTCCTAACATTCAGCTCTCTGACCATTTTTTGTCTATTTTTGATTTTCTTTAAATTGCCGTCTTAAAGGTAGAAAAGAGAGGATTACAGATAGTACGTCACAGATTTTACTAATGGCAAAGAGCATTTTTCCTCCCTGTACTGTCATTTGTGGACTCATCAATGTTTTCCCTTTAAAAAAATAAATCTTTCTAAATACATATATGCAAAATATGTCAATTCTTAGAAATAAGACATGCATTATTAATTATAATGAAGTCTCTTCATTCACATTTGAATCTTGGGAGACAATAATTACTAGCTTATTTTTGAAATGTTAAATGTATTTTGTTGATTGATAGGAACCATCTCCTAGAATTATACACTACTAATCCTTCACAAAATAATTTCATAATTCCCAAAATGCCTTTTACCCTTTTTTTGGGAAAGAGTTTTTATATAACAGCGAAAGATTTCTGAAACTTTCTAAGGTGATTATTGTATAATTAAAAGCTAATAGTTATTAAATAGGGAACATTTCCATTTGAACAAGTATTAATGCATTCAGGTCATTGTTGCTTTAATGAGTTTTATGAGTGTCATACTTCTAAAACTGTAGAAAACCCTTGCAAAAGAATAAAAATGTGTGATAATAAACGCATATGATGGGAGTATCTGCTGTGGGGCAGTGGGTTAAGGATCTGGTATTGTCTCTGCAGTGGCTCGAGTCACTACTAAGGCACAGGTTCAGTCCCCAGTCTGGTGCAGTGGGTTAAGGATCCAGCAATTGCTACAGCTGTGGTGGAGGTCACAGCTGCAGCTTAGACGCCATCCCTGGCCCAGGAACTTCCGTATGCCACAAGTGTGGCTGAAAAGAAGGGAAAAAAAAAAAAAAAGTGTGATGCCATCTTAGTACAGAAAGTTGACAGCTAGATTTATTCAACAGATTCTTTGAAATTTGAAACTTTTTATATTCACATTTTAAGTTGTTTTTTATGAACTGCACCTGCCCATATGGTCAAGCAGATCTATAATGCTTATCACTGCAGAGAGAACAGAACCCTGCCTCGTTCCGCTCCCTCGTGTCCCCGTTCGTTCTTTTTATTTTGGTGTTCACCTTCATTTTTTGTAAATAACATGAGTTTGGGGCATGGTCCTCTAATTTTCCACTGTGGAGAAGGAAGATTGAGCTCTGTTCCTCCCCATACCACCCACCAGGCTCACCCGCACACCTGCCACACTCACCCGCACGTCCCATCCTTTCCCTCCCTTCAAGGTAGACACCTGACATCGGTTGGCTGATTGCTGACTATGTTCATTATCATGTCTGTGTCCAAGGGAGTTACAGCTGGTCATGAGGCCAAACTATGATTACTCTTACTTCCTGTACTGGTTTTCCTCCAAGTTTTCCTCCATGAGTCTGAAAAACAATCTCATACACACTTTAGTATGCATCCACTTAGTCACAGTTATTGTTGTCCTATGGAATTAGTGCTTTCTTAAGCTTCTCACATGTTTATCTGTCTCTGCTTATGGCTGCCTCCTGCCTCTCCCTCCTTCCTGCTGGATTGAACTGCCCTCTTCCTGGGAGGGAAATGTTAGGAGCTCTCTCAGCAGAGATTTGTGCTAAATTACTTTTCCTTTCTTTTTTTTCTTCTTTCTAGGGCCGCACCCTCGGCATATGGAGGTTCCCAGGCTAGGGGTCAAATCAGAGCTGTAGACGCTGGCCTACACCACACCCACAGCAACGCAGGATCCAAGCCTCGTCTGCAACCTACACCACAGCTCATGGCAATGCCGGATCTTTAACCCACTGAGCAAAGCCAGGGATCGAACTCACGTCCTCATGGGTACTAGTTGGATTCGTTACCACTGAGCCATGACAGGAACTCCGAAAAATACTGATTTTTAGTCTCCTTCAGACTGTTCTGTAATTGACGTTCTTAGGGTGGCACTTCTCCAGGTAGTATCTTCCCTTGTGGAAAGGGGTCATTTTTTCATGTGTTTTTTGGTTTGTTTGCTTTGGGTTTTCGTGGGGTTTTGGCCACACCCATGGCATGTGGAAATTCCCAGGGCCAGGAATTGAACTGGCACCACAGCAGTGACAATGTTTAATCCTTAACTGCTAGGCCACCAGGGAACTACCTTTTTTTCCTTTTCTTTTCTTTGTCTTTTTATGGCTGCACCTGCAGCATATGGAAGTTCCCAGGCTAGGATCTGAGGCCTGAGTCTAGAGCAGAGGAGGTGTCCCATTCCAGCCACCACAGCCTGGACTGTCACAGCCACTCAGGATTTAAAGAGTAAAAACAAAATTCCTTGAGCATGTCAGTGTACTGGTCTGTTTTCTTGTGAAACTGAAAAAAAAAATTCAGACTGACCACTTGACTCACAGCGTGCCTGGCAGAAACGAATTATGCCACTGCACCATGGCAGGAACGCCCTTATTTATTTTTGATAACAGTATCCTAAGATGGGTTCTTGTCCCCAGTTTTCAAACCAGGAATCTGGAAGCTCAAGGAGATTAAGTAAACCTCCCAAAGATCACACAACTAACATGTGAGTCAGGATATGAATCAGGGTCTTCCTGTTTCTAGAGCTCATGGTTTTCCCTGAGCCCAAAGGTATGAGGTCATTGCTTTCCCAAGAGACTAGAAGGAAGTACCCAAAGTTGGTCCCCTTTTCTATGAGGAACAAGCTGATGCTCAGGGGGTAGAAGCAGCACGCAAATGGGGGTGATTTTCCAAAGGTCAAAGTCATTGACTGAGCCAAGACCGGAATAGCAGGCCTTTACATCTGCAGGGTGGGCACCTTGACTTGTGCATTCATTGTTATTTCTGCTTGGTTCTTTGGGCCACTCACTCAGTCTCAGAATCCCTATACAAAGAGACTGCTGTATGGGGATGGTAATGGCTTTATTGTCATGATGAGGATAATTAGCTCTTAAGTCTTCTTTCTAATGGGGATGGGAGGGAGAGAATTTACCAAGATACTCTTCACTGGTGATAGCCCCCTAGTCCCAAATTAAAGATAATCTACACAGCAATTCTCATTAGTTTAGGTTTTTGTTCTTCCGTGAATTAGAATATATTTCCTTCCTTCCGTCCTTCCTTCCTTCCTTCCTTCCTTCCTTCCTTCCTTCCCTCCTTTCTTGTTTTTGCTTTTTTAGAGCCGCATCTGCAGCATGTGGAGGTTCCCAGACTAGGGGTCCAATTGGAGCTGCAACTGCCAGCCTACAACACAGCAACATCAGATCTGAGAGCCACGTCTGCCACCTACACCACAGTTCGTGGCAATGTCTTGATTCTTAACCCACTGAGTGAGGCCAGGGATGGAACCCGCAACCTCATGGTTCTTAGTCGGATTCGTTTCCCCTGTGCCATGATGGGAACTCCTTCTTTCTTTCTTTCTTTTTTTTTAATTCCCTACTCCGACATCCAGGCAATGAAGCTACACTTTTTTTGAAGTCAGGGCACATCCAGCCCTAGAGAGGCTGTGACCAGAGGCCGCTCCTGGCTCCACTTCTTCCTTCACCTGTGGTTCTGAGTATCTGAGATTCTGGTTCTGCCACCTCCGTCATGTTTGCCCTAGAGTGCTTGACTGGACTTATCCCAGGTTTTCAACTTTGCCCCAGGTTTCTCCATCACATATGAGAAAAAGAATAGATAAGTGAGGGTTTTCTTACTTTTTTTTTTTTTTTTTTGGTCTTTTTGCCATTTCTTGGGCCGCTCCTGTGGCATATGGAGGTTCCCAGGCTAGGGGTCCAATCGGAGCTGTAGCCACCGGCCTACACCAGAGCCACAGCAACGCAGGATCCGAGCCGCGTCTGCAACCTACACCACAGCTCACGGCAACGCTGGATCCTTAACCCACTGAGCAAGGGCAGGGACCGAACCCGCAACCTCATGGTTCCTAGTTGGATTCGTTAACCACTGTGCCACGACGGGAACTCCCAGGGTTTTCTTACTTCTAAATACGTTCTTTTTGGTGCCCATTTAAGATGCTTACACCAGTATGATTCTGACTTGGACTTTGTCATCTGAGACATCATTCACTGAGCTTCCCTCCAGGAGCTCATTCTAAGGGAATCTGCCCCAATTCCATCTTCAACATTAACTGCTTACTAAATGCCAAGCACTGTAACAGGCCCATCACATTTGTGATATTGTGATTTGTAAGAAGTAGATGTTTGGTCATTCAGATATATTTCTCATATATATTTGACTTTTGTCCATAATTTCTGGTTCAACAATTCCCTGTACCTTTGGAATTTCCTGAAGGATAAAAGCAGTGGGAACATCTCTCGTTATGCTATGTGATATGTTGTCCTCCGTTCCTAAAAATTCTTCAGATTCATAAAGGTGAAATGAGTAGCTTGTTATTTATTTATTTGTTTGTTTGTTTATTTATTTTTAGGGCCTCACCTGTGACATATGGAGGTTCCCAGGTTAGGGGTTGAATCGGAGCTGTAGCTGCTGGTCTACACCACAGCCACAGCAATGCCAGATATGAGCTGCGTCTGTGACCCACACCACAGCTCACAGCAACCCCAGATCCTTAACCCACTGAGGGAGGCAAGGGATCAAACGTGCATCCTCATGGTTACTAGTTGGTTTCCTTACCGCTGAGCCGCAATGGGAACTCCAGGGTGGCTTGTTATGAAAAACAACTGAGCTTATGTTAATGAGGTGACTTTTGGAAGTCACCTGAGGATGGGTGCTGGTTGCCAGGGAAAACAACCAGAAAAAAAGAGGGTTGGAACTCTCAGTCTCCATCCCCTCATTTCTGGGAAGAGGCTAGAGGTTGAATCAATCACCACTGGCCAATGAGTTAATCAGTCACGCTTGTGTGATGAAGCTTCCATAAAAACCCAAAAGGGAAGGAGTTTCTAGAGCTTCCAGGTTGGGGAACCAGGACACTTCCCTGTGCTAATGCTCCAGGCCCCATGCACCAGGAGAACGGGAGCTTCTTGGTTTGAGACCTCACCCTGTGTATCTCTTTATCTGGCTATTGATTTGTGGCCTTTAAAATCCACTGTAATAAATCAGTAGTCTAGTGAGTCAGCAGATTTTCTGAGCTCTGCGAGCCACTCTAGAAAGTTAACTGAACCCAAGGATAGGGTCATGGAAACCTCAGACTCATAGTTAGTGGGTCAGAAGTACAGGTAACAGCCTGGACTTGCGGCTGGCCCCCGAAGTGGACAATGGTCTTGTGGGACTGAATCCCTGGAATGTGCTCTGCAGGCAGGTAGTGTCAGAACACTGGTGGTAGGACACCCGGCTGGTATCCAGAGAGCTGCAGTGATGTGGAGAAATAGTCCCTTCCCCCTGCTACCGCCCCACATTGGAACTGGATTCCAGAACCACATCACAGGTGTTAATTCATTTAAGCTTGATAATCCAGTAGAAAAGGTATTTTGTTACGTCTCGTTTTCACAGGAGGAGGCAGATTCAGAGGCATGAAGTAACTTGCTTCTGGCAGAGCCAGAGTTTGAACCCTTAATAACCAAGCCAAAGGGCTATGACCTGTACCAGGTACCTTGGCCACAACGATTGGCCTGAGATAGATATGTTATCAAGGGTCATCCAGACACACTGGCTTCAGTCTGGCACAAAAATCAGTACTGAGCTAATCACAAGCCTTTCTCTGGAATTTGGAGTTTGCAGAGCTACGTTGGGATCCGCAATAGAGCCTTACGCAGTGTGGTCCAAGGTCAGCAGCACCACTGTCCCCAGAGCTTGTAAAAAATGCAAACTCTCTCCCAAAGCAACAGAAACAAAAGCAAAAATAAACCAATGGGACCCAGTCAAAATGACAAGCTTTTGTGCAGCAAAGGAAACCAAAAAGAAAAGAAAAAGACAGCTTACAGAATGGGAGAAAATAGTTTCAAATGATGCACCTGACAAGGGCCTAATCTCTAAAATATACAAACAACTTATACAACTCAACAGAAAAAAAGCCAACAACCCAAATGAAAAATGGGCAAAGGACCTGAGTAGACATTTCTCCAAGGAAGATATACAGATGGCCAACAAGCTCAATATCACTGATTATTAGAGAAAGGCAAATCAAAACTACAATGAGATACCACCTCACACCAGTCGGAATGGCCATCATTAATAAGTCAACAAATAACAAATGTGGGGTGGGTATGGAGAAAAGGGAACCCTCCTGCACTTTTGGTGGGAATGTAAGCTGGTACAACCACTATGGAGAACAGTATGGAGGTACTTTAGAAAACTATACATAGAACTACCACATGACCCAGCAATCCCACTCTTGGGCATATATCTGGACAAAACTCTCCTTAAAAAGACACATGCACCCACATATTCATTGCAGCACTATTCGCAATAGCCAAGACATGGAATCAACCCAAATGTCCACTGATGGATGATTGGATTAGGAAGATGTGGTATAGATACACAGTGGAATACTACTCAGCCATAAAAAGAGCAAAATAATGCCATTTGCAGCAACATAAATAGAACTAGAGACTCTCATCCTGAGTGAGGTAAGTCAGAAAGAGAAAGACAAATACCATGTGATATCACTTATATCTGGAATATAATATATGGCACAAAGGAAACTTTCCACAGAAAAGAAACTCATGGACTTGGAGAATAGGCTTGTGGTTGCCAAGGGGGAGAGGGAGGGACTGGGAGGGACTGGGAGCTTGGGGTAAATAGATGCAGAATGTTGCCTTCGGGATGGATTAGCAGTGGGATCCTGCCGTGCAGCACTGGGAACTCTGTCAAGTCATTTATGATGGGACATGTAATGTGAGAAAAAGGAATGTATACATGTAAGCGTAACTGGGTCACCATGCTATACAGTAGAAAAAATATATATATAAATAAAAGATTAAAAAAAAAAGAAATACAAACTCTTAGGTACCTCCCTTTACCTTCTGAATCAGAATCTGCATTTCAACAAGACTCTCAGATGACTTTAAACCCCAAAGTTCAAGAAGCACTGAGGAGGAGTTTCCTGTTGTGGCTTAGTGGAAACAAACCCAACTAGGATCCATGAGGACGCAGGTTCAAGCCCTGGCTTTGCTCATTGCATTAAGGATCTGGTGTTGCTGTAAGCTGTGATGTAGGTAGAAGATAGGTCTTGGATCCTGTGTTGCTGTGGCTGTGGTGTAGGCTGGCAGCTGCAGCTCTCATTCGACCCTTAGCTGGGAACCTCCACATGTTGCTGGTGCAGTCTTAAAAGACCAAAAAAAAAAAAAAAAAAAAAGACTGACCATATCAAGAGTCAAAAAGGATGTAGAGAAGCTGAAACTTTCAAATGTTGCTGGTGCATATATAAGATTGTAAAGTTATTTATTAAAAAAAATCACTGAGGTAGACAATGGCCAAGAAAGAATCTATATATAATTATGCAAAACTCCAGCCTTGAACTGTAAGAAATAAACTTTGTCGTCATGTAGAGTTTATCTCAGAAAGGTAATAATTGTTTATCAGCAGATCCGACAATGGGCTGACCACATCCGTGGAGAAAAACCACAATGACTATCTCAAAACCTGAAGACGAGTATTTGATAAAGCTTAAAACTTAGGTATTATTTGAAAAATTCTAAAAAGACTAGGAATAGAAAAACACTCTTTAACTTGATATACCCTCTCTGCCTCTCTCCTCCAAATCCACAATAGTCAATATACTTAATCAAGAAATCTTAGTGAACTTTTTTCATGTTAGTAACAGACTAAGGATGCCCTCTGAACTGCTGCTGTTCAACACAGAGTTGGAGGTCTTGGCCCAAGGAACAGGATGAGGAAAAGTAGTAAGAGTTACATGGAGTAGAAGAAAAGAGTCAAAACTGTTATTTTCAAATGATGAAATAACCATGTTTTACATAGGCAACTTACAAATCAACAAACTATTAGAATTAATAAGAATGTGGTGGAGTTCCCGTCGTGGCACAGTGGTTAACGAATCCGACTAGGAACCATGAGGTTGCGGGTTCGGTCTTTGCCCTTTCTCAGTGGGTTAAGGATACGGCGTTGCCGTGAGATGTGGTGTAGGTTGCAGACGCGGCTCAGATCCCGCGTTGCTGTGGCTCTGGCGTAGGCCGGCAGCTACAGCTCCGATTGGACCCCTAGCCTGGGAACCTCCATATGCCACAGGAGCGGCCCAAGAAATAGCAAAAAGACCAAAAAAAAAAAAAAAAAAAAAGCAAAATTACTGAAAAAAGATTAACTTATAAAAATCAGTATTGTTCCTCTACACAAGCAATAAACGACTACAAAAATTATAATTTAAAAAAGAATGTTTCAGAGTTCTTGTCATGGCTCAGCAGAAATGAATCTGACTAGCATCCATGAGGACACAGGTTTGATCCCTGGCCTGGATCAGTGGGTTAAGGATCTGGTGGTATTGCCATGAGCTGTATCTAGGTGCCAGACGCAACTTGGATCTGGTGTTGCTGTGGCCATGGCGTAGGCCAGCACCTACAGCTCTGATTCGACCCCTAGCCTGGGAGCCTCCACATGCAGTAGGTGGGGCCCTAAAAAGACAAAAAAAAAAAAAAAAAAATCATAAAGTGAAAATTGATGGAATTTATTACAAGAATTCAAGATTTTAATCTAATGAAAAGTTAATGAGTATATTAACTTATCATACTTAATAAATGAGTCATATTTTTTAGTGTAAAATGAATAGGAGATTAATATCTAGAAAATGCAAGAAACTACCAGATTCAGCGAAAGAAAGAAGGAAGGCTGAAAAAAGTAAAAGAAAATTCCAGAAGAGCTATGCAACCTCACTGGTAGTCAAGAAAGGATAAAAATAAAACAATAGTGAGAGATCACTTTACATCATCAGACTTTCAGAAATTAGCAAATTTGATAGTACCCATTGTTGGTGTGGGGGTAGGGAGCAGGCATCTCAGAACCCCTCTGGCAGAAGTGTAAATGGATTCTGGGGGGCGATTTGGTGGGTACTTCCAGAAATTGAGTGTGCAAATACCAGCCATCCTTTCCTGGGCTGTATCTTAGACAGGTTCTTACATGGGGAGGAGTATTAGGCGGTTCATCACAGCGTTGCTTATTGTCCTAGGCAGATGGAGGTAACCTAGAAGCCTTTCGCGCAAAGAAAGTGCTATAAAATGCGGCGCTGTGTACTATGGAGTACTATTCAGCAATTAGAAGCCGTAAACTAGATGCATAAATAGCAACGTGACTAGATATTAAAATCACAGTACTCGGTTAAAAAAGTAAGAAAGATCTGGAGTTCCCATCGTGGCTCAGTGGTTAACAAACCCGACTACTATCCATGAGGATATGGGTTTGGTCCCTGGCCTCGATCAGTGGGTTAAGGATCCAGTGTTACCATGAGCTGTGGTGTAGGTTGCAGATGTGGCTCAGATCCTATGTTGCTGTGGTTGTGGTGTAGACCAGCAGCTGTAGCTCTGATTCAACCCCTAGCCTGGGAACATACATATGCTAAAAAAAAAAAAAAAAAAAAAAAAAAAGGAAAGAAAAAAAGAAAGATCTAATACTGTATCGTTTATATTCAGGGATCTCTCTGTAGCCAAGGACCCATGAAAAACATTAGAAAGTAGCTGCCTTCGGGGGTGAAGACAATGGGAATGAGAATTGGAGATAAAGGAGAAAATAGAAATAAAATGAGAAGACCTTGCGTGGTGATGATTACGTACCTCGACTGGAGGAATATGATTGAGTTAACTCTACTGGAAGCCCCCAAAAAGAAAAGAATTAAAATAAGCAGGAAAATACAGGATATGAATAAAGCCAACAAGCCTGCCTGTAGGTCAAAAATTGGGCCCCACACACAGAGCAACGCAAGTGGACCAGAGACAATGAACGCATGGCCGTGTCTTCAGTTCCCATCCCATCCAGCCTGCTGTCATCACCGCCCTTCCTGGGCTTTGAAGAAGTTTTCGCCACAGCCCCTACCTGGTTCCTTACACTCGCCCCTCTGGTTCTCTGAGGCACCTCGAGCATAGGGAATTCAGCAGCCTGGCAGCACTTTTCTGGGATCTCGTTTTGCCTCCTGCCCAGGAGTGGACAGAACTCAACACTCTCATGTTCCCAGAAAACAGCCGTGCTTACAGAAGCCCTGAGTTCATCCAAGATTGTGCCAAGGATCCTATAGAGGAGATACAGGATGGTTTGACATCACAAACTCCGCAACACAGATATTCTCAGACTCTCCAGTGGGACCACCAAATGGATTCTTTTCCTCCAGGCAGCTCCCAGTCCTTATCCTTGGGTCATAGCTACTTCTGAGCCCTGAGGCTTCTAAATTCTTTTCTTTTCAGCTTCTCCCTCCGCATATGGGCCAGGGATTGACTCCAGAGCCAGAGCTGCAATCTACACCACAGCTGCAGCTACAGCAGTAATAGGGATAGAGTAGAGTAATTACACAGGTAGTTGTAGAAGTCCCAGTAGGGGACCGTAGACAGAGAGGGAAACTTAGGGAACTTGGGAGGCCACTATATATTAATAATCACTCAAGAAAGCCATCAGAACATCATGGAACAAAGCGGGATGCTTAACTATGAGCCTATAAATAAAAGCATGAGTTATGCCTCCAGCCATCAAGTGAAAGATAAAATGAGGCCTGTATTCAAGTTCAGGAAGGTAACCATCCTTAGGACCTAGGACAGGAATTTAAGGGAAAGATGATATTCCAACGTAGGAAGACCTCATTATACAGAAATCCGAGATGATTCAACATATTTTAGCATATGTTACCACCCTTCTGCTGATTTGAATAAGCACCATGACAGTCCTAGTTTGACGTCATAGGGTCAAATACTCTCTGACCCAATACGAAGGAGGAGCTAGTGATATAAGCCTGAGGTCTATTTGAAGGATGAGGAAGAAGGTCTTTTCCTACTCCCCACTTTCCTTAGATTATAAAATTGGAGCCCCCCAAAGCCTAGGGGCAGAGACTCCTGGCCTGTCCACTTGTAGCCCTCACAAGCATCCTACCCTAATAACTCTATTTCTTGCCCATCACTTTGTCTCGCGCTGAATTCCTTCTGCACTGAGACACAAAGACCCTGAGCCTCAGTAAGTCCAGACACCAGATGAGTGATTCTAATTAAAAAAAACAAACAAACTGTGGGTTCAATTCCCAGTCTGGATTTAGGCTGGGTTTGAATCAGAGGTGTTTTGGTTTCAGCAACACCAGATCATCAACCCACTGTGCCACAGCAGGAACTCCTAAATTCTCTTTTATTGATGCAAAGCAATTTAACTTTGGCCCAGCGCCTCCAAATGTGCATCTCCACACCGCTGCGTTCCCTGGACTACCCTAAAATGAGAAGTACTAGAGACTTGGAAACACAGCGTAAGTCGTTCATTTGTTTTTCTATTTCATGCTCAACCAAAAAGGCCTTGTCTGTCTAAAACACTAGTGCGGGCAGAGGAAATGAAACAAAGCCCCTTTATGATCTGTCTGAGCGTGGTTGAAAGTTCACCCGACTGAGGCACTGAGGACTAACTAGGACTCGCGGATTCCACTTCCTGCAGGTTACCGAAGACTGTGAAACCTGTTCGTCAAGTTCCTTTAGCTTGTGCCAGTTTTCTCAACCACAGACCTAGCAAAACAAAACAAGTGCTCTGTTCTTCACAAGTTTGTTATGAGGTTCAAAGGAAGATGTGTGTTTTTGAAAAATAACCTTTGACTTGGATAGAGTGGCATATGGAGGTTCCCAGGCCAGGGGGTCCAATTGGAGCTGTAGCTGCCAGCCTACGCCAGAGTCACAGCAACACCAGATCTGAGCCGCGTCTGTGACCCACACCACAGCTCACGGCAACGCCGGATCCTTAATCCACTGAGCAAGGCCAGGGATCAAACCCACAACCTCATGGTTCCTAGTCAGATTCGTTAACCACTGAGCCACGACGGGAACTCCTGACTTGGATAAAGTTTGACAAGTGTTACATGTGTGTAATATAACTTTTCTTTAAGAGGGGGAGGATTGCAAATAGTATTTATGGAATAATCTCATTTTTGTAAAAAAAATAAAGCTAAATACACTCATCTACAAAATTGGCAAGTCACACTAAATGTTTTAGTGATGATTATCTATGGGTGTGTCAAGAGGAAATGAGGTAGAGAGAGGGACTCTGCACTTAGACTCTTTGAAAATGTTTCTTGAATCTTTTTTTTTTAAACTGTGAGTACATACTACTTTTCTAATAAACTTTAGGCTATGCCACTATTACTGCTAGGCTGGACTACCAAATAACTTGATTTTTTTCTGGGTTAGGCACAGGGTGATTCTGCCTGTCACACAAGATGACAGAAGAAACCCCAAGACTTCTGGCTTCTGTATATATATATTTATATAAATTTATATAAAATTTATATAAAAATTTTTTTTAGGGCCGAACACACGGCATATGTAAGTTCCCAGGCTAGGGGCTGAATCCAAGCTGCAGCTGCCAGCCTACACCACAGTCACAGCAACTCAGGATCCCAACCACTTCTGTGACCTACACAACAGCTGGCGGCAAGGCCGGGTCCTTTAGCCCATGAGCCAGGCCAGGGATGGAACCTGCATCCTCATGGACACAAGTCAGATTCTTAACCCCCTGAGCCGCAAGGGGACCTCTGTCAAGACTTCTGGCTTCTTTTATATGAAAGAAGTGCCCAATAATAACAACCACAGTAATACTAATAAATATTTATGAGCTTAATTAGAACTGAACACAAGCCTCGTTTTATTGAACCATGGGGTCTGGCTTGACTGCCATCAGGCAAGTCCTGAGTAAAGGGGGCAGGGTGTGTCTTGGTCACAGAGATTCCACTGGCTTTGGGCCTTTCTTTCAGCCCCATCAGCCCCAACTAGACCCATGAAATGGGGGAGTCTGGGTGGGTCGCACACTTTATTAGGACATTCTCTAGGAGAGAAAGACCTGAAAAGTGTCAGAAAGGAAGGGGACCCAGGTCCACTCGGATGTGCAAAGGTGGAAGCAGCGCCACGTTTGTGCCCAAAGAAAAACAGCCAACTGAATACTGTTATTGCACCTCCACAAAGTTCTGTTTTCCCATACTGATTATTTTGACGCTTTAGATATTTTTATTTTTAAAAAAAATCTTCCCCGGAAAAACCCCACCGGCTCCCCAGCGTGCTGGTGTCCTAGGCGCCGCCTCGTCTGCCTCTGGCTCTCCTCTCGGAGGTGCACAGAAGGCCGGAGCGTCAGCGGGGAACCAGGAACGTCAAGGTTGAAGGGCATCAGATAAATAAAGTGAAAAAATTACAGAGCCCTGCGGACTCTGAGAGCCGTGTCCCCTGCGGTCTTGGGCACAAGGAAACGCCCAAGGGTGGGAGGTGGATCCTGGGTGCTGCTCTCTCCGCTGACACCGCCCTTCCGACGCTGCGCCTCAGCCTTTCAAAGTCAGGCAGGAGCCTTTTTTCCAGACAGCGAAGAAAGGAAACACTTTGCCGGAGAAGGAGGCGGCGAAGGTGAAGATGGGCGCCCGGGTCTCAGCGTTGAGCAGGGCCACGCGCCCCGCCTCGTAGTCCAGGGCGACGCCCACGCGGCGCGGGATCTCGCTCAGCGGCAGGTCGGTGCCCGGGGAGGTGCTGGCCCAGCACTGCTGGTGGGAGAGGATCACCGCCCAGACGCCCTCCTCGGCGCTCAGGCCCTGCTCCCCCTTCCGCCTCACCTCCTCCCCGACCACCCCCACCGTGCAGCCGCCGCCCTCTCCCAGCTGCACCTCCACCTGCCAGCGGTGGCGCCCAGAGGAGAAGCCGGGGGAGCCCAGCACCACCGGGAGACCCTCGAAGCGCAGTGGGCTGTCGGGCAGGTTCTGCTTCTGCCGAGTGTACCGCACGGACTTCCTGTCCTCGGAAAGGACCAGGCTCGGGCTGGCGGTCAGAGGGTCCAGAGTGACGATGCCTGGGCGGGGAAAGGAGTGGACATCAACAGAGCTGGTTGCCATAAAAATACCCTGAAAGCATGTGTGCCGGGCATGGGAGGCAGAAGGAGCACCGGCCTTGTTTAATCTGCACTGTCCTGGCCTTTCAGAATCTGTTTCCCCTATTTTGTTCCAGGAGGCAGAGGATGACAGATCTTGTACCTGACCTGCAAGTGGTGCTGTGCTGTAAGGCTCTACTTCTCAAAGCGGGGACTGTGGATATCTGCTTTGCCTGGGCTCTTGTTAGAAATGCATAATCTGGGGAGTTCCCTGGTGGCCTAGTGGTTCGGACTCCCCGCCACTGTGGTCCAAGTTCAATCTCTAGTCTGGAAACTAGGATCCCACATTAAGGTGCTGTTCCTTGACTAGGGGCAGGTGTGTGTGTAGGGGGCAGAATCTTGGGTCCCATCCCAGTCCTACTGAGTCAGAATTTGCATTTTGACAAGATTCCCCCAGATGAG
Source organism: Sus scrofa (assembly GCF_054392235.1). Lineage (NCBI taxonomy): Eukaryota > Metazoa > Chordata > Mammalia > Artiodactyla > Suidae > Sus > Sus scrofa. Next base: position 27,000,200 of record NC_139389.1, on the reverse strand, counting down.
TTTTCTGCACATTAAGTTTGAGAAGCAGAATGAGGTGATGCTTCTGGAAATAGTTACTAAATTAAGCACAAATTTAAAAGTAAATGCTATTTTATAAAATTGTACAGGAGTTTCTGTCAGTGGCAAACGAACCCGACTGGGATCCATGAGGACTTGGGTTCCATCCCTGGCCTCACTCAGTGGGTTGGGATCTGGTGTTACCTGGGTCGCAGACTCAGGTCAGATCTGGCATTGCTGTGGTTGTCACTGAAATTTGACCCCTAACCTGAGAACTTCCATGTGCTGCAGGTGTGGCCCAAAAAAGACCCAAAAAAAATTGTACAACATGTATCTGAGTCAATAAAAAGTCTAGCGCAATGCTGGGGGAAAAAAACCCCAAGAGCTTGATTTTTTGAATAAATAATACCTATAAAAGTAGCATTAATTGAGCACTTGCTATGTGCCAAGTTACTATACAAAGCTTTTTGCATACATTAATTCACTTACCGTAAGCTACCAATAGGTTGGGTGCTATTATATTTTCTATTTTATAGATTAAAAAAACTGTAGGACAAAGAAGTTTAATGACTTGCCAGTTTCTCATAACTAGCAAAAACTGTAACAGGGAACCCAAGCAATCAGGCTCTAGAATTCATATGTTTAATTGCTCTGTTTGCTGCTTTGGACTAAATGGATAAATTCACAAATGGATAAATCAAAGAGTGGCTCCTGAAGCCCCCAAGTGTTTACCTGAGTCTGTTTCCAAATGATGCACCAGGTTTTCTGAAGGAAGCAAAAATAGAAAGATTTGCGACATTACTTTTTATAGGCAACCAAAAGGGCAATGTGTCCTGGGAACAATGTGAGGACAGGGACAGGAGAAGGCTAGGCTTCTGCTGTCAAAGAGATGCAGTCCTCACCTTTCTGGACTCTCAGTGCAGTGCCTGTCCTTGCGGAGGGGAGGCGACGCTCTAGGGATTGGTCTCCTTGAGCAGGGTAGGATCACTAAGGGAAGGCTTAAGATTTGGAAAGTGGAGAAAGATGGAGCTGGATGGAAGGCAGAAGGGCAACTGATGGGGATAGGGAAAGCTGCTGCCCCTCCCTGTTTACCTGAGAATGCCCTCAACATCTCTGGGAGGGTGAGAATTTTCCTGTGGAGATCGCGGATCTTTTTGACGAGGTCAGGAGAAATGGCCTCTGGACTCACAAAAGTCTTCGTCTCGCACCTGCAGACAAATTGGTAACCGGTTAGATTCTAATTCCAAAAATGTTTGGGTCATCCAGACGGAGTGAGGCTAAAATCAGACTAAAGAATCTTGGTATCTGTGATGTATGATCAGGTTATCATCTCTTTGACCTTTCTGGATATGTGTAGCTACTATAGTAAGAGGCGCTTTGGTTACACCTAAGAGGAATTAATGGTAACCACACCTCAAGAATTAGATTAGGTGCTTTAAGAGAATATTGGGGCATATGGGGACTGAAAGGGAAGAGATTATTACCCCTATTAGCCTCTAGAGGGCAGCACAGTTCCATTTGAAAAACAGTCTTAATCAGTCTTTCTAATTGCTGTGCTGTTCCCTGCAAAGGAAAAGGGGTTGAGGAGGAATGAAAAAAGGAGATGAAAGAAAACAAAGATTGCAGTGAAAAAGGCTCAATTCTGGTTCCAGCACAGTCCTTGCTTGTCAGCCTCTGTGTGACCTTAAGCAAGCATTTCCCCTTTAGCTCTTAGCTTCTTCATCAGACTAGAAGACCTCCAAGGCCCTTCTAGATCCAAATCTCTGACGCTTTTTTTTTTTCCTTTTACAGCTGCACCTGGGGCATATGGAAGTTTCTGGACCAGAGGTACATTTGGAGCTGCAGCTGCAGGCCTATTCCACAGCCACAGCAACACCAGATCTGGCCGCTTGTGTGACTTATACTGCAGCTTTAGGCAGTGCCAGTTCCTTAACCCACTGAGTGAGGCCAAGGAACAAACCCCCATCCACGAAGAGACTAGTTGGGTTCTTAATCACTCTGACACTTTTTGAAAGTATGTTTAGAGAACTTCCTGATTCATGGCCACCTGGGCTTAACCCACATACATGGGCACACAGCCTATGACAATTCTTCCCTAGTTATTGTGCTTCTGCTCAGGCCAAGGCAGGCCAGTGATGCTTCAAAAGGAAAGGAGTCTCTAGTCCCAAGGCTTCCCAGCTGCTGGTGGCTGTCCTTTGATTGTAACGTTTGAAATTCTTTTTTTTTTTTTTTAACGTTTTGTTTAGGGCCGCACCTGCGGCATATAGAAGTTCCCAGACTAGGAGTCAAATTGGAGCTGTAGCTGCTGGCCTACGCCACAGCCACAGCAATGCCAGATCTGAGCCGAGTCTGTGACCTACACCACAGCTCATGGCAACGGCAGATCCTTAACCTGCTGAGCGAGGCCAGGGATCAAACCTGCATCCTCATGGGTACTAGCTGGGTTCGTTTCTGCTGCGCCACAACGGGAACTCCTGAAATTCTGCAGAAATGGGGAAAAATGATTGCAAGAACAGACAGCTCTTCCCAAGTTTTGTGCTTATCATATTCAATACAAAGTATTTCGCCTGAGAGTGACATTTTAAATGGTGTTAAATACTGATTCGAGCACTAATTAGGATTAAATTGATGTTTCTAGATTGGCCTCAAAGCATGATTATTACTTATAACTTCACTTCTAGGGGGGAAAAAAATAACGTGATCTCAATACCAAACAATCAGTTTTAAAAAGAAGCTTTTAGAACGCAAAACTTGGTAAATCTGGGCTGATTATGTGTGAGTGTATGAGAGAGTTGTCCATCAGAGTGTTTTGCCTTTCTGTGTAGCCATCCGTGGGTGGGGGCGGGGGTGGGGGCCAGTGACTGCCCCTCCCCCTTCAGTCTCAACATCAAGTGTAAAACAAGTAGGACTGGGGAGTGGGCCCTACCTGCTCTGGTTGACTCGGACATCCTACAAAAGAAAAAGATGCACTTTAGTTTCCACACATCCTTCCCAGCGGGGATTCTGTACCTCCTTTCTTCCTGAGCACATCAGCTCAAAACTCTCTTCCTCCAGAGAGCTGATCTGTTTAATTACCTTTTCATCAGATTGTTCTCTTACATCCAATTTCCTTACTAAGGTGGGCCTGTGCCGCCAGTTCATTTGAGCTGGTGTCTCTGTCTCAGCCTTGTCCTACGAGTGGGTTCTGCCTCCAACAATTAAGAGACGGTGGAGAGCAGGGACCAGGCTTGAGTTATCAACCAGACCTGATGTGAAACAGGATGATGTAATGATGATCACAACAGGCATCATTTACCGAGTCCTTTCATTGAGCCAAGGACCATGCATTTTGGATGAATTTTTTTTTATGTAATCTTTGCAACAACCCAGTTATTATCCCCATGCTTAGAGAGTTTAGATCTGCCAAGGTCACACAGCTGGACGAGCCAACTCTCAAGCTCAAGACCATCTGACTCCAAGCCCTTAGCGTGACCATAGTGAGTGGCGTGGACAAGCCATCCAGCCTTTCTGGGACTGCACGTCCATGACCTCTCTGGGCCAAAGGAACCTGATAACCCTCAGTCCCTCCCATTAGAAATAATCTTCGCTTCCCTTTCCTGTCTCTCTCTGGCATCCTTCAGCTCCCAGCATGGTGTCCCTTTCCTGTGCACTCCCTCTCCTGTCCCACGAGCTGGTGGGGTGTCTCTCACTTGTAGGAGCTCACTTGCTGGCTGCTGACACTTCTCCTCCAGCTCCTTGACCTGGGTGCCAAGCCGGGCGACTTCCTCAGAGAGCTTTGAGATATACTTGTCCCTCTCCTTCCAGATCTGCCGTTCCAGCTCTGTCAGCCTGGCCAGCAGGAGGCGCTGCTGCTCCCCCAGCTCCTGCTGCAACCTTTCAAAAGTCGCTTCCACATGCCGCTTTTTGCTTTCAATCTGAGCCTGCCAGGGGTAGGAAAACAGGCATGGTTAGGGAGATGCTCACAGAGCTGGGGTCCCAGAGAATCATCTATATACTTACTACCAATTAAAAGGGACAGGGAGCGGGATTCCCTGTTGTGACTCCCCGGTAACCAACCCGACTAGTGTCCATGAGGATGTGGGTTCGATCCCTGGCTTCGCTCAGTGGGTTAAGGATCCAGCATTGTGATGTGAGCTGTGGTGCAGGTTGCAGATGCAGCTCTGACCCCTGGATGCTGTGGCTGTTATGTAGGCTGGCAGCCGCAGCTCCGACTGGGAACTTCCATGTGCAGCAGGTGTGGCCCTAAAAATAAGTAAATAAGTAAATAGAACAGGGAGTAACTAATGCTGAGATTCATTCTCCTCCCAAATAATACTAAGGTGGACGTAGGTAGGTATCAGGATAAACTTAGCAGTGATGAGGGTGATGCTCTAGTCCTACCTAAAGAGTCTAATGATTATGCGTATTGTGCTCTCAGAGTCATTGTGAACTTTCCAAACATCCCTCCATATCTGCAATACCATCCTAACACTCCCATACCATCCCTGGAGTCAGGCAGAAATGATTTCTTAGAGGGCAATTGAAGCAAAAGGAAGCTGTGATTAGAGCACAATTTAATGGAAGAGAACAGTATGGCACTGGTCTTAGCCACTGAAGCATCTCCAAGGGCATATTTGAATGGGAGTTGAAGGATGCTGGCGAGATCTTCCTGTCCCCAAACTCTGTCTCCTTGGTCAACGTGCAAGAAATTCCCACACTGTGGATTTCCTCCTGGATAACTTTGTAGCACAAAGAGACCCAGGTTCTCTCCATTTCGTCATGAACTTGGGCTTCGTTGTGTGGCCTTGGGAGCGTCACCTTTCTGGACACTCAATTTTCTGCTCTGAAAAATAATGGCTGACAAGATTGATCTTGGATTAAAAGGTGTCAGAACTGGAGTTCTCGTCGTGGCTCAGTGGTTAGTGAACCCGACTAGCATCCATGAGGTTGTAGGTTCAATCCCTGGCCTCTCTCAGTGGGTTAAGGAGCCAGTGTTGCCATGAGCTGTGGTGTAGGTCGCTGATGGGGCTCAGATCTAGCGTTGCTGTGGCTGTGGTGTGGGTCAGTGACTATAGCTCTGATTTGACCCCTAGCCTCAGAACCTCCATATGCCTCAGGTGTAGCCCTAAGAAGACAAAAATACCAAAAAAAGTCAGAACTATTTCCATGTCTGATGTTCTGGGATTCCACAACTTTGACCCCAAATGCCCTTCTGCAGTGTCAGGGAGGTGAATAAGAACAGTCTGCCAGTTCTTCCCAGCCAGGTAACAAATACCAAACAACAAGCTCCCCTAGAGTCTGCTAAGAAAACCCTTAAATGGGGATTTTCAAGTGGGAGAAGTGGATGAACAGTTTTTGTTGAAATAAAATGAATTTCAAAAACAAATGCATAGAGTGTTAAATAATTTCATTCTAAAGTTTGACTAGTTAGTCGGGTAGACCAATGAAATGCATTTTTTGAGCACTAAATAGAGGATGGGCATAATTTTCAAATACCAGAGACTATTATCTAAGATTACAAGATTTTGAACCTTTAAAAAAGTGACATTAGGGAGTCCCTGTCATGGCGCAGTGGTTAACGAATCCGACTAGAAACCACAAGGTTGCGGGTTCAATCCCTGGCCTTGCTCAGTGGGTTAAGGATCTGGCGTTGCTGTGAGCTGTGGTGTAGGTTGCAGGCGCAGCTTGGATCCCGAGTTGCTGTGGCCGTGGTGTAGGCCAGCAGCTATAGCTCTGATTCGACCCCTGGCCTGGAATCCTCCATATGCCACGGGTGTGGCCCTGAAAAGACAAAAAAAAAAAAAAAAGTGCCATTTACTTTATGAAATCCTACAGGCTATCTTTTCTCAGCACTGGGAATGATCATAAAAACCATCAGTTAATGTATAACCAACAAGTACTACCTAGCCACATGAAAACTGAACTTAAGATCATTTAAAACAGCTACTGGATTAAATAGAAAATTCACATTGAGATTACTTTTATAAAACCAAAGAAGGGCTAAGGAAGAAGCATTGAGACTGGAGTACCTAATTCACCTAATTCCACCAAAATCACCTTAATGTTACAGGAAACAATACTTTAAGCATAGGCCGTTTTTTTTTTTTTTTTTTTTTTTTTTTTTTTTTTTTTTCTTTTTTAGGGCCTTACCTGCGGAAGTTTTCAGGCTAGGGACTGAATCAGAGCTACAACTGCAGGCCTGTGCCATAGCCACAGCAATGCAGGATCTGAGCTGCCCACACCACAGCTGCATCTGCAACCCATACAGCAAAGCCCAAGTTCATGATGAAATGGATAGAACCTCTTGCGTCTTAGTCCAATGCTCTTCCCATTACAGTCAGTCTGCCTTGAAAGCACTGTCTACAGATAGGAAGCTTGGGGTCAGAAAGTGCCTATTAGTGTTTGCATTCTAACCCACTGAGCGAGGCCAGGGAGCAAACCTGCATCCTCATGGATACTAGTTGGGTTTGTTACCACTGAGCCACAGTGGGAACTCCAGCATCTTCATTTTTTCATTTCTCCATTATACCTTGATAAAGCTTGGGTTGGGGAGGACATGCACCCTTCAAAGAAAGAAAAGAAAAGAAAAACACTAGTGCTGGCCATGCCCATGTGTTATTCATTAAAGTGGAGTAATGTGTGTAAAACAGAAAAACACTTCAGAGTATTAAGAAAATGATTATACTCTACAAATAAGGTAATCATATGATACATGGGGGGATGTGTTCTACACGAGGAAAATCAGGATTTCTTAGGAGAAACTATTCTGCCACAAATGTCTGTCTCTGTGAAATAGTTTACTCATGAATGCTAGGTGGATACTGATGTTTTATAACAAAATTATATATAGTCCCAGAAGTCATCTAATGCAGACGACCAAAAATTCCCAAAGGTTACAGGAATCTTAAAAATAGATTTTTTTTCCCAACAGAGCAGATGGGAAATGTGGGGAACTTCTCAGGACCAGAAGTTAGTGAGAAGGAGCGATCCAACTGAGAAGCTGGTGCTCCTTCCAGACACTGGCTGATCACGTGACCCTGGTATCTTGTGTGGATCACCCATCCTGCCCCCTTGGAATAAACAGAGGAAGGTACTGACTGGAGCCATCCCAAATGTGGGGGTCCCCAAAAGTGGGATCCCCAAAACAAAGCAAAACTCACAAAAAAAAAAAAAACAAGCTGCCAGGATGAAGGGCCAGAAGATATTAAACATCATGCAAAACTTCAGATATTAGACGTATGTTTAAAAGGTTCATTTGACGACAATGGGAAAAACAGGAAACTTTTTTTTTTTTCTCTGTCTTTTTGCTATTTCTTTGGGCCACTCCCACAGCATATGGAAGTTCCCAGGCTAGGGGTCGAATCGGAACTGTAGCCCTGGCCTATGCCAGAGCCACAGCAACGTGGGATCGGAGCCATGTCTGCAACCTACACCACAGCTCACGACAATGCCAGATCCTTAACCCCCTGAGCAAGGCCAGGGACTGAACCCGCAACCTCATGGTTCCTAGTCGGATTCATCAACCACTGCGCCACGACGGGAACTCCCGGAAACATTTTTAATTTGAAAGAGAAAACAAACAAACCTGAAAGCATGTTTGGAAAACAACCAAATAGAAATCGAAGAGTTGAAAATAAACAAGTAAAAAGGGGAGTTCCCTTCACACCTCAGTGGTTAACGAACCCGACTAGGATCCATGAGGATGAGGGTTTGATTCATGGCCTTGTTCAGTAGGTTAAGGATCCGGCGTTGCTGTGAGCTGTGGTGTAGGCCGGCAGCTGTAAATCCAATTGGACCCCTAGCTTGGGAGCTTCCATGTGCCACAGGTGCAGCCCTAAAAAGCAAAAGTAAATAAATAAATAGAAAAAATAAAATTTAAAACATAAATAAGTAAGAAGGAAAAGAAAAGCAAGCCCCTAAAAGACAAAGCGGCCAAGAACAAGGCCTTTACCAGGAGCACTTGGAGCTTCTGGTCCTCCCGGCTCTTCATGTCTTCAATCTCATCTCTCTCTGTGATTAGAGCCTCCAGTCGACCCCGGAGACGGTCCTGCGGAGAGAAGAACCGGCCAGAAGAAGAGGCTGAAGTCACAATTCAACTCACAGATATTGTCTGCTGTCTTCCGGGCACACTGTTAAGTGCTGAGGAATTCAAAGGTGAAAAAAGCCCAGTTCTTGCCCCTAAAAGATCACCATCTAGGGGCAGAGTCACAAGTGATTAAAATACAAATGGACAAATGCAACAGTCAAATGCACAGGTGTGGGCACAGGAGAGATGACAGCAGCACAGCGGAGGGGACAGTTCTGACTGGAGGGAAGAAAAGGCTTTAGAAAGCAGAAACTGGAGATCAGTGACATCTCCCCCGGGGACACAGGTTCAATCCCTGGCTGGGCACAGTGGCTTAAAGGATCTGGCGTTGCTGCAGCTCCGATCTGATCCCTAGCCTGGGAACTCCATATGCCTCAGGGCACCCAAAAAAGGAAAAAAAAAAAAAAAAAAGAAGAAGCAGCAGAAACCGGTTACAGTGAGCCTTGAAAGATAAATTTCCAGTTGGGTAAGAGAGGGGTGGGAGAGTATTTAATGCCTCTGAACTGTACACTAACAAATAGTAAAATGGTTAAAAAAAAAAAAAAAAAAAAAAAAGAATGAGAGGAGAGGAGAGCTTTCCAGAAGGAAGGAGCTACATGGTAAAAGCATTAGAAGCAAGAAAGGAAGTTAATTCAGCAAACAGCAGGTACCAATGGCCAGTCTGGCACTGGACATATGGTGCCAGGGGCCGGCAGCTGAGCCATGAGACTGGACAAGAAGGCAGGATCCTGCCTGCAGGTGGCCTTGAAGCCTTGCTAAAGTCACAGGCTTTCTTTGGGCCCTAGGGATCCAGGGGCGGATTATGGAAGGGGAGGGACATGATGGGGTGTGTGATTTGGGAAGCTTGGCGGGTGACCGGAAAGGGGAGCATAGGCTGGAGCCTGGATGACAGGTGGGCAGCCTGGATTTGGGGGTGGCGGTTGTGGAGATGATGCAGAGGGAAAGATGAGCCAAGCTTCTGAGGCGGCCATTTCCAGAGCTGGAGCCTGGGTGACAAGCAAGAGATCTGAGAGGCAGACGGAATGATAATGTCCCCAAGACCAGATGGGCTAGTATCTGCCACACCTCCTGCTCTCAAAAACAAGAGCTCTGCTTGGAGGAAGCCTTCTTGGACTCTCTCTCCTCTCTGAGCCCCAGCAGTCAAGGTCTGGCTAAATCTCATATCCAATCTGGATCCGGAAGGCCCCGGCCACACTGCCCAGAAGCTGAGGAGGGGGCCTCCCGCCCTCTTCTCCTTCGCTAGCATGAAGGCACGGCTACAATTCTCTGGGTTCCATCACCATGGGGTCCTCTCGGCAGGAGCTGATGTTCCCCCTAAGGCTGCAGATGACCACACATCCACGTGGAACTGCGTGCCCCTCAGTCTGGGTCCCAGCAGCCTGGGGGTCCCTGGAAGTGGATGCCCGTAGCCCTTTCACGCAACCCCCCTCCCCCTCCCCCCGCCCTGTTCCCTCCCCACCCCCCACCGCGGGACACTGTCCTGCTCCAATGGGCCCCACGCTGACCCCATGCCTCTTACCCGGTAGGGCTGGATGGCTTCATCCAGGAAGCCCACGGCGTGGGCCTGGTGGGAGGGACCCTCCCGGCAGAAGACACAGAGGAACTCGGCATCATTCTCGCAGAAGAAGTAGATCTTCTCGCCATGCTCCTCGCAGTAAGTCTCCCCCAGAGGGCCCAGGGGCACGGGGACTAGGACGGGCTCTGTCTGCTCCTTCTCCTGGCAGACTGGACAGAGCAGGACCCTGCTGGAGGGCTGGGCCCCCATCTGGGGGGGCAGGGGGAGGCAGAGCCGGCAGAAGGTGTGTCCGCAGGCGGCGGTCACCGCATCCTCCAGTCGCCCTTGGCAGTCCGAACAGACGGCCCCTTTGTGGGAGGGGGTCAAGGGCATCCCGGTGCCGCCCGGCCCGTTCACTCTGGTCTCTGCCCTGATCCCACACGAATTCTCTTTCCCTGAAATTGAGTCACGGAGGGAAAGGAATAGGAGGCCAAGCGAGGGGAAGGCGGGAATGGAGAGCGAGGAGGACAGGAGTGTCTGGACAGACAGACGCCTGACTCCACCTCTTGTGCTTCCCAGAGTCCCCGCCACCACCTATCAGCTGAGCGAGTCCAAACTCCAGGGCATCTCGAATTACCCAGCATTTCCCAACAGGGGCCCCTGTCCGCCCGGTTCTCCTCTCCTTCTGGTCCTTCCAGCCCCTGGGGTGGGGAGGAGAGCATGCCATGAAGTCACAGGGAGAGGGGGTTTCCTGGAACCCCTACCTTGATCACAGTGGGGTCAAGGGGAGTTGGGGAGGATCTGCTGCTTCCTGTCCGACTGAGCAGGTGAGAGCCATAAACTTCGGGCTTTGAGGTGTGCACACGGCGGCGGCAAAGTCCAGCCGGAGTGGGAGGTGCTGACTTCCAGGAAAGTCTGTTCCATTCTGGGGGGCAAGTGAAGATTGCTCACCAGGGCCCCCTCCTCTGGCCGCCTTCCCTTCTCACCTCCTCAGCTTGGGCTGGTCTCTCCCATCCCCACCGTCTCCCAGCACCAGGGTCCCCACTGAAGGATGGATAACTCTGAACTTCAATTTTAGTTTTAACTGCAGGAGGGAGAAGGCAAGAAAGCATAATACAAACCATTCGTGTTGATACAATTTAGAAAACAATTGAAAAGAGAGACAGGTTCAACCACATTTATCTAAGGCTTAGTGTTTTCATATTATTACATCCAATCTGATAACAACCCTTGCGGGCAGGTGATGAGTACAGGAAATGTAAACTGAAAGGTAAAGTGACTTCCCCAAGGTCACAGAGCTAGAAAGCTGCAAGGCTGGGGTCCATGCGGGTCTCCAGGCTTCCAGCTCTGTGCCCTTCCTGAACTCTGAGCCAAGAGAATGAGCAAACAGCCAGGGTGCTTCATCCACTCACCTGCATCTGTGGATAAAACCAAGGAAAACTCATTCCAATTCTCCTCTGGATGATCGGTGCCCCACCCCATTTCGCTCCCTTCCCACTCCAGCTATTTTGTATGTCACCTTCCCTTCCCCCACCTCCTATACCTCTGCCCCCAACAAGGAGCTGCACTGTCCAGCACAAGAGCTCTAACTACACGAGGCTGCTGAGTATTTGAGATGTGGCCAGTCCAAACTGAGATGTGTAAAATATGCCCTGACTTCAAAGATTTAGCACCAATTAAAAAGAATGTAGGGGAAAAAAAAAAAAGGAGTTCTTGTTGTGGCTCAGTGGTAAGGAACCCAGTTAGTATCCACGAGGATATGGGTTTGATCCCTGGCCTCGCTCAGTGGGTTAAGGATCTGGTGTTGCTGTGGCTGTGGTGTAGGCCAGCAGCTATAGCTCTGATTCCACCCCTAGCCTGGGAACTTCCATATGCTACAAGTGTGACCCTAAAAAATGCAAAAAAATAAAAATAAATACATACAAAGTGGAGTTCCTGCCATGGTGCAGTGGAAATAAATCCGACTAGGAACCATGAGGTTGCAGGTTCGATTCCTGGCCTTGCTAAGTAGGTTAAGGATCCATTGTTGCTGTGAGCTGTGATGTAGGTCGAAGATGTGGCTCAGACCCCGAGTTGCTGTGACTGTGGCGTAGGCCTGCAGCTGCAGCTCTGATTCGACCCCTAGCCTGGAAACTTCCATTTGCCACAGGTGTGGCCCTAAAAAACAAAAAAGAAGAAGAGGAAGAAGAGAACGTAACATGTCTTGTGACCCTTTTGCTCTACTGATTACATGCTGATAATTGTGGGCTAAATATTAGTTAATTTCACCTTTTACTTTTAAAATATGGCCACCAGGGAGTTCCCTTGTGGCGCAATTGGTTAAGGATTCGGTATTGCCACTGTGGGGGCTTGGGTCACTGTTGTGGTTCAGGTCCAGTTCCCAGCCCAGGAACTTCTCCACTTGCCACAGGTGCAACCAAAGAGAAGAAGGAAAAAAAAAAGGCCACTGGGAATCTTTAATCACCCACATGGCTCCCACTGTATTTCTGTTGGACAGCACGGCTCTGACACCCACAGATCTGAGCACAAATTAGAGCCTCCCACCTCCCTAGCTGTGTACCTTGGGCAAGCTAAGCAACCTGGCTGACCCCAGCTAACATCCTAAGAGTAGCCTGTTACAGAGCAGACAGGAGGAATAAATAAAATCGTGTGTTCGAACTGCTTATGTCAGTGCGAGGAATAAGGTTATCGTAAATAAACGCTGGCTCTTGTTATTTTTCTTTCTCCTCCCCCACACAGATTCCATTCCACCCCCTTGGAAGCCTGTAGCAGGCCAGTGGGGGCATCACTGGCAAAGAGGCTTGTGCCTTGTCCCCACCCCAGGCACGACGCCCTTATCAGGGTCCCCATACTCCCCTGGGTCGGCTGATACCGCCAATCTCCCTGGAGACAGCTGGTCCTATTGCAGGGAGGCGGGGGTGGCATCCCTGCTCTGTGACCCAGTCTCCCTCCTGCTCCCCAAAGAAGAACAGTCTCTTCCAACTGTGGATGGTTAAGATACGATCGCTTTCCTTCTGCTGCGAATGTCTCTGGCTAGACAGGAAGAACAGCAACTCGCAGGTCGTGGGCTGGTCCGGAGAGAAACTGAGGTCATCTCTGGGATGCTGTGACCCCTTCTCCCGCCTCCTCTGCTATTTCTCTGTCTCTGCTGGAGGAAGGTGTGTGTCTGTTCCTGTGGGAGGGGGACAGCAGAACCCTGGCTGCCGGAGATGCAAGTGGCTGTCTTGCCTTTGTGCACACGTGTGTGTGTGTGTGTGACCACGAGGGTGTCAGTGGGTATGTAAGAGGTCTCTGTGTCTGGCCGAGTGCGTGTGTGGGTGTGTGAGTGTGTGGTGCCTGTCCTCATTGACCTCCCAGTCCCCCGCACGCCTCGAGCCAAGCAGAGAGGGTGACCTTGAAGAGGCCCCAAGCCCAGGAACACCATGGCCTCAGCTGCCTCCGTGAGCAGCCTGGCCGATGAGGTCAACTGCCCCATCTGTCAAGGGACACTGAGGGAGCCGGTCACCATCGACTGTGGCCACAACTTCTGCTGCGTCTGTCTCACCCGCTACCTTGAGATCCCCTGCCTGGATCCGGGGGAGCTCCCCACCTGCCCGCTCTGCAAGGAGCCTTTCCGCCCAGGGAGCTTCCGGCCCAACTGGCAGCTGGCCAGCGTGGTGGAGAACATCGAGCGGCTCAAGCTGGGGTCCCAGCTGGGCTCGGAGGAGGAGGAGGACGTCTGTCTGGAGCACAGGGAGAAGGTCTACTATTTCTGCGAGGACGATGAAATGCAGTTGTGCGTGGTGTGCCGGGAGGCCTGGGAGCACCGCCACCACACCGTGCGCTTCCTGGAGGACGCGGCGGGGCCCTACCGGGTAGGAGAGGGGACACGGAGGGGTTCCGGGGGTGGGGGAGGGGACTGCCATCGGAGCGGACTAAGAGCATCAGAGCAGAGGTGTGGATTATTTGAGCCACTCTGAAAAGAAATGCAATCTACTATCATCACCCAGGTGATAGAGCTTGGGTGGGAGAGCTTGTGCTTGCAGGACGTCCTAGGTTGTTTATTTACGGCCAGGACATCAGAGTAGCTCAGTAAATACACGTTGGATGAATGAGTCACCCAAACATGAGTGTGTGCGTCTGGGCCTTGGATTAGTCAAGTATGATGCACAAACACGGTGTGCAGGTATTCATGGGTGCATGTTTATCACTGTGTGTGGCGTGTTTGGGGGAGATCTGACTCTTCGAGTGTGCATGTGTAACAGTGCTCGCATTTTGTGAGTCAATTGGGGTTTACATATATGCAGGTTGAGTAAGCATATGTGGTGTGTAACTTTCTCTGTCGTGAAATGAGTATATGCTGGTTTTAGTTGTTTATGCATTGTGTTTAGTACAAGCAGGTGTCTGTCTTTTTTTTTTTTTTTTTCTCTCTTTTGTCTTTTTTTTTTTAGGGCTGTGCCTGAGGCATATGGAGGTTCCCAAGCTAGGGGTTGAATTGGAGCTGTAGCCGCTGGCCTACACCACAGCCACAACAACACCAGATCTGAGCCACATCTGCGAACTACACCACAGCTCAAGGCAATGCTGGATCCTTAACCCACTGAGTGAGGCCAGGGATTGAACCTGCATCCTCATAGATGCTGGTTAGATTTGTTTCCACTGAGCCATGATGGGGACTCCATGAGCAGGTGTCTGTGTGTCAATTACTTAATTAGCATTTAATGGTGAGAATTCTGAATATATTTTGAAACGTACTTATATGGACATTTATGTGTGTACACCTGTTCCTAACTCTATTCTAAAGTGAACAATTTTTTAAAAAATTCATTGATTATTTTTGCACTATTCAAGATTCCTCTTCCCTTCAGAATCATACCTAGAGGGAGTTCCCGTCATGGCGCAGTGGTTAACGAATCCGACTAGGAACCATGAGGTTGCGGGTTCGGTCCCTGCCCTTGCTCAGTGGGTTAAGGATCCGGCATTGCCGTGAGCTGTGGTGTAGGTTGCAGACGTGGCTTGGATCCCGTGTTGCTGTGGCTCTGGCGTAGGCCGGTGGCTACAGCTCCGATTCGACCCCTAGCCTGGGAACCTCCATATGCCGCAGGAGCGGCCCAAAGAAATAGCAAAGACAAAAAAAAAAAAGAATCATACCTAGAAAGTTGATTCTACTCACAGAAGAGGCGGTTTGGATGTGTTCCTTTTGGGACATGTGGGAAAGTTGGGATAGTTTCAAAGACGGGCCTAGCAAGCTCAGGGCAGATCCCAGATACCACTTTTTTTTTTTTTTTTTGTCTTTGTTGTTGTTGTTGTTGTTGTTGTTGTTGTTATTGTTGTTGTTGTTGTTGTTGCTATTTCTTGGGCCGCTCCCGAGGCATATGGAGGTTCCCAGGCTAGGGGTTGAATCGGAGCTATAGCCACCGGCCTACGCCAGAGCCACAGCAACGGGATCCGAGCCGCGTCTGCAACCTACACCACAGCTCACGGCAACGCCGGATCGTTAACCCACTGAGCAAGGGCAGGGACCGAACCTGCAACCTCATGGTTCCTAGTCGGATTCGTTAACCACTGCGCCACGACGGGAACTCCTTTTTTTTTTTTTTTTTTTTTTTTGCCTTGTCTAGGGCCACTTCCTGTGTCATATGGAGGTTCCCAGTCTAGGGGTCTAATCGGAGCTATAGCTGCCGGCCTACACCAGAGCCACAGCAACTCAGGATCCAAGCAACCTCATGGTTCCTAGTTGGGATTCGTTAACCACTGAGCCACGAGGGAACTACTGGATATCACTTTCTAAAGGCAAAAGAAATTAGGGTGTTTATCTCGAAGAGATTAAGGCTCAAGTGGGAATATGGAGTCATAGCCTCTGATGGCACAAGATAAAGGGGAAAATTCTTGGCAGACGAAGCAAGCAAAGACTCAAAGAGAGTAAGCTGTCAAGGACAATGACGACCCAGGCATTGTCAGCTAAGGGAGTGACTTAATCTCTTGGGTCATTCCATTCCTGGAGGCAGAGATGATACATCTTAAGTCATTGTTTCTATCTTAAAAATTAAAATAAAATTAGGAGTTCCTGTTGTGCTCAGCGGAAATGAATCTGACTAGGATCCATGAGGACACAGGCTCAATCCCTGGCCTTGCTCAGTGGGTTATGGATCCAACGCTGCCATGAACTGTGGTATAGTTCACGGACACGGTTCAGATCTGGCGTTGCTGTGGCTGTGGTGTAGGCCAGCAGCTACAGCTTCAATTTGACCCCTAGCCTGGGAACCTCCATGTGTCACGGATGCGGCCCTGAAAAGACAAAAAAAAAAAACCAATTAAATTGAAGTATAGTTGATTTACAAAGTTGTGTTGTTTTCCAGTGTACAGCAAAGTGATTCAGTTACACACACACACATAGAGAAATACATATATGTGTAAAACCTTTTTCAGATTCTTTTCCATTATAGCTTATTACCAGATACTGAATCTAGCTCCCTGTGCTATACAATAGCCCATTGTTGTTTATCTGTTTTATATATAGTGGTTGGTGTCTACTAATCCCCAAATCCCAATGTATCCCCCTCTCCCTCATCTTAAGTAGTTTATGCTCCTTCTCTCCAGGAACAAATACAGAAGTGTCTTGAGTGTCTAAGAAAAGAGGGAGAAGAGATTCAAAGAATCCAGTTAAGAGAAAACCAAAGGATACAAGTCCTCCTGGTAGGTCATCACCCCCTCCCTGGTCCTCTTCTCTTCCTCAGGGTCTGGGGTCACTCTGAAACCAAGGCAACATAGCATAGAGGGTTTGAAGGCATTCTGAGTTCGAATCCTGGCTGGGAAACTAACTAGCTCTAGACCTCAAGCAATCCTCTATCCTGTTCATTTTTCTGTGGCGATTAAAGATGGTCACTACCTGCTGGATGGCTATCAGGATTGTAATGCAGTCTAGTGCCGAGCACACGGTATGCATCTTGTAAAAGGCAAGAGGCCGGTGTCCTCCCCACCTCCTCCATGCCTCCTGTGACCCTCGCCCTTTTAGCAGCTGGCAGAAGGTGCCAAGGTGATGCTGGGCAGTTTAGCTCCTGGAAATGGCATGGAAAGTGGAAGGGAAACCATGCCGGTGTTCCAAATCTCTCTGGGGACCCAGAGGGGGGGGTTCTGACTTTACCACAAAACCTTGGGGGATGTGGATCTGGGCCGGGGGGGATAGGTGTGAATTAAGGAAAAAGAAAGAAAAGCAAGTAGAGGAAGAGGAGGAATGACTTTCTAGCCTCTCCTCCTGTCCCCTCAGACTCAGGTGGCCACTAAGAAACAAAAGGTGATTTCTGAGTTTGCACATCTGAGCCAGTTCCTGGAGGAACAGCAGAGCGTCCTCTTAGCCCAGTTGGAGAGGCTGGATGGGGACATCCTGAAGCACCGGGACGAGTTTGATGTCCTAGTCGCTGGGGAAATCTGCCGGTTTAACACCCTGATCGAAGAATTGGAGGAGAAGAACCAGAGGCCGGCAAGGGACCTCCTGACGGTGAGATCTGAGCTCTGCCCCCGCTCACCTATGATTTTTGGCATCTTTGCCCATCTAAGCCATCTCTCCTGCACGCGCACATCTCTGTATCCCAAGTGGAAGATGGGTCACAGGACCCAAATTCTGAATTCAAAGAGTCCTTGCGTCCCCAAGAGCTCCCCGGTCACTTTGGTCCCTGGGCTTGGTATCTTCACCCCACCATCCATCATACAGGGAAGAGAGGTTGTTTGTTTACTTCACCCATACTTTGCTTATTTGTGAGGATCCAGCAGTAAAAGGGAAGGTGGCACTTTGAAAAGCATCAAGCCCTATGCAAACAAATGTCAGGTGCTATTTCAAAGGCAAACTATTTTCTGTGTCACCACCTGCTAGTCAGGAAGTTCTTCCTGGTCCATCTCACTTCCTGGAACCGGAGGAGAGGTACTGGGGTCCCAAAAAGGCATTGGGAAGGCAGCATGATTTGGGGGACACACTCGGCACTGAGAGGCAGGAGACCTTGGGATGGGAATTGCCTTTGTCTCTGACCAGCAGGGGCAAGTCATTTTACAGTATGGATCTCATACAATGAAGGTGCTAATGGAGTTCCCGTCCTGGCTCAGTGGTCAACAAATCCGACTAGGAACCATGAGGTTGCGGGTTTGATCCCTGGCCTTGCTCAGTGGGTTGAGGATCCGGTGTTGCTGTGAGCTGTGGTGTAGGTTGCAGACTCGGTTTGGATCCTGCGTTGCTGTGGCTCTGGCATAGGCCGGAGGCTACAGCTCTGATTAGACCCCTAGCCTGGGAACCTCCGTATGCCATGGGAGCAGCCCTAGAAAAGGCAAAAAGACCAAAAAAAAAAAAAAAAAAAGAAAAAGAAAGAAAATGAAGGGGTTGGGCGAAAAGTTTGCTGAAGCCTTGTAAACCCTAAGATGCTGCGACTGTACAGATCTGGTGTCCTTTTTCTATTCAGGGCTGAGAATATGGCATTTTGTCTTTTCCAGTTATAAGAAAAGTTGTGTGTGTGCTGGGGGGTCAGGCGGAAATTGAATCCCTGCTTTCTTTCTCTTTCTCCTAGGATATCAGAAGCACTCTAATAAGGTGAGCAGTATAGTTTTTCTTTCTTTTCCCACATACATATACATTCATGCACCACACGCCACGTTACTGCCATATACATTCTCACATTAAGGATAAAAATGCACGAGTTCCCACTGTGGCAAAACAGGATTGGTGCCGTCTCTGGAGGGCTGGGATGCAGGTTTGATTCCCGGCCTGGCACAGTGGGTTAAGAATCCAGCATGGATTGTTGTGGCGCAGTGGAAATGAATCTGACTAGGGTCCTTGAGGGTGTGGGTTCAGTCCCTGGCCTCCCTCACTGGGTTGGGGATCTGGCGTTGCCATGAGCTGTGGTGTAGGTCGCAGATGTGGCTAGGATCCTGCATTGCTGTGGCTGTGGTGTAGGCCAGCTGCTGCAGCGCTGATTCAACCCCTAGCCTGGGAACGTCCATATGCCGCAGGTTCGACCCTAAAAAGTGGAGGGGAAAAAATAGAATCCAGTGTAAATACAGCTGCCATGTAGGTTGAGGCTGGGATTCAGTCCCTGGCCTGGGAGCTTCCGTATGCTGTGGATGTGGCCATTTAAAAAAAAAAAAAAAAAAAAAAGCCTTTAGGTTAAGAGAAAAAATAAAATAAAAAAGGGATGAAAACACACATGTACACTTTCACATACTCAAATGCACTGCCACATACAGCCATAGATACACACCCCTGCATGTACCCCGCATGGTGTTGTCCGGGCAGTGGGGGGTGGTGTGCATCCAGAGGAACTAGGAGAACTGGCACCTCCAAGCCCAGTTAGAAGAAGGCGACCAGCTGAGCCTGGAAGCACAGCGAAGGAGGCTAACTCCCAGCCCTTGCCATCTCTGTGTCCCTAGATGCGAAACCAGAAGGTGCCGGAAACCAGAGGCTGTGTCCCCTGAGCTGGGTCAGAGGATTCGGGACTTCCCCCAGCAGGCCCTCCCACTGCGGAGGGAGATGAAGACGTTTCTGGGTAAGAGGACCCCACGGAGCACAGGGGGCCGAAAAGCCTGAGTTTAGGGATGGCCTCCCTGCCCCGCTACCCGATGCTTGTGTGACCATTGACAAGTCTTGCGCCCTTCCAGTGCCTTGCTTTCCTTCTTGCAGATCTTTATAAAATCTGCTTCTCAGCATGATGGGACAACAAAGAGAGATAAGAAAGAGGAATATTTCTGGGGAAAAAACTTAGCTGATTTGAAAAATAATGAAACAAAGGAATTCCCGCTGTGGTTCATTGGGTTCAGGGTTCTTAAGAACCCTACTAGTATCCATGAGGATGCAGGTTCGATCCCTGGCCTCGCTCAGTGAGTTAAGGATCTGGCGTTGTTGTGAGCTGTGCTGTGGGTCAAAGATGTGGCTCAGATCCCATGTTGCTATGGCTGTGGCTGTGGCCGGCAGGTGCAGCTCCAATTTGACCCCTAGCCTGGGAACCTCCTTATGCCGTGGGTGTGGCCCTAAAAAGACAAAAAAAAAAAAAAAAAAAAAAAAAAGAGAGAGAGAGAGAAAAGAAAAACAATAAAACAAATGCATCCAGTCAATTGCCATGAAGTGATATACAAGATAATGATTAACAGAATCTGTCAATGTCAATACTTAAAAAAATCCACAGGAGCATTTATAATATATGGTGAATGTCTGATGATGATCTTTGTTAATTAATAACCAGCAAGAGTATTTCTCTTTGCCCTGTAGTAGCTGACTTCCCTTTTCCCCTGTTAGTCTAGTTCTCAGAGTTGGACCGCCCCTGTGGGAACCCTGACCCCCTTTCCCGGGACTGGGAGTGGTGGTAGGAGAGGGCGTGGAGGGTTTGAAATGAGAATCAGGCATGTGGCTTGATGCCAACACTTTCCCCTCCTGCCACATGACATCATGAATGATGCCACTTATTTCTAAATGACCCACCCACAAAAATGTCACCTTAGAAGAGCTTTTCACCTTAGAGGAGTTCCCCTTGTGGCTCAATGGAAATGAATCTGACGAGCATCCATGAGGATGCAGGTTCGATCCCAGTGGGTTAAGGATCTGGTGTTGCTGTGACTGTGGCTGTGGCTGTAGCTCCGATTCTGCCCCTAGCCTGGGAACCTCCATATGCCTCAAATGCGACCCTAAAAAGACAAAAAAAAAAAAAAAAAAGAAGAAGAAGAAGAAAAGCTTTCCCCCAAGTCCACTCCTATAAGTAAGTCCCCTGGCAATGAAGGAAGTTTTATTCTCATCAAAGGCTGATTTTTGACTATCCACAAAATTATTTCCCAGCAGAATGAGAAATAAATTAACCCACTTACCTGTTCTCTAAGTAAATGTTACTTGAGCATTTACTATGTCCTGGGCTCTGTTTGAATCACTGAAGGTAAACCTGGTCCCTGTCTGCTAGGAGTGAGGCGCTGGAGCTCAAAGTGGGACTCCCTCCCCACCAGCAGCATCAGCGTCCCCTGGGAACTTGCCAGAAATGCAAATCTCAACCCCACCCTGGGCCACCTGAATAAAAAACACATGTGTTTTGACAGGTTGTCTGGGGACTCTGATGCAAATTCAAGTTCAGAACCACGGGTCTAGAGGGTTCCAGCTTCCATGCTTCTCTTTGTCCCTTTCCTTCTTGGGACCTCAGTTTCTTCATCACTAAATGTTCTCTGCTTTTCTAAGACTAATGAAATCTCATCCCGTTTTATTTCCTCTTTACAGAAAAACTCTGCTTTGAGTTGGATTATGAGCCAGGTAAGCAGCCTACGTCAGGATGGGAAGGAATGAGGAATCTAAAATTTGAAAAGGACAGATGGGAGTTCCCATTGTGGCTCAATGGGTTATGAACCTGACTAGAATTCAAGAGGAGGCGGGTTTGATCCCCAGCTTCACCCAGTGGGTTAAGGATCCGGCGTTGCCACAAGCTGTGGTATAGGTCCCAGATGTGGCTCGGATCCCTTATGGCTGTGGCTTTGGCTGTGGCTGGCAGTGGCAGCTCTGACTGAGAACTTCCATATCACAGATGTGGCCCTGACAAAAAAAAAAAAAAAAGGGAGAGGCACACACATATGCTATATCCCTGGCAGGAAGCTCACGTTCTGCCTGGCATGCGATGGTGGGATTAGAAAGATTAAATCAGAATGGGACAATGTCTATTTGGAAAGGCTTCCTGGATGAGGGGAGCCTTGGTCTGGGTTTAGAATCACATTCTTAGAATCATCAGGACCTTCTACTCTCTCTCAGGTGTTGTTTCATAGATGATAGTTAGAAGGACAGCCTGCAGGTGGGAAAGGAATGAACAGAACAGACCCCACTCAAGGCCGCTGGTCCCAGTCTGTCCGCCAAAGACCCTGGGAAGTCATAGAATTCTTGGAAAGGACTCTCTAACTGATGGACATAGCTGAGTTTATAAATGTGTCCAAATTTATGGATGCTAAAAGCAACACTAAGCAGGAGTCTGCAGGAGTTTTTGATGTTAAAAAGTGGTCCTCAGATTCTGCTTGGTTTTAGAGTTACTAAGGCAGAATGAACAAGCCGAGCATGAGCCAGAAAGCCTGCCGGGAGCAAAGACTCGGGTAAATGAGGCAGAATTGTCCAGTGAGGGATCGTAAAGTGTGGACCAAGGGGAGAATGTCTCCGCCCTCTGAGACACCGGAATGGGAGGACGTGATGTGTCAGCAGCAGGTGGTACACACAGCTCTGGGCATTAGCCAGTTTGCAGGGAGCAGAAGTGCCTTCCAGGGGATGGATGCACAGAACCAGATCAGAGCATGGAAGTGCTAAACCAAGGAACTAAGGAGCAAACGTGGGCATCTTCTGAGGCAGGCATTAACACATGCAGGAATCCCAAGCAGATGCTCCTAAGATGGAGATTCCATCTCAGATGATCTGTGGTGGAGCTGGAGAGTCCGTGTTTTTTGGTTTTGTTTATTTGTTTGTTTGGTTTGGTTTTTTAGTGGTTTTTTTTTGTTTGTTTTTGTTTTTTTTGCTTTTTAGGGCCACACTTGCGGCACTATAGAAGTTCCCAGGTTAGGGGTCGAATCAGAGCAATAGCCCTGGCCTAAGCCAAGCCACAGCAATGTGGGATCTGAGCCATGTCTGCAACCTACACCACAGCTCAGTCAACCCTGGATCCTTAACCAACTAAGCAGGACCAGGAGTCGAACCTGCATTCTCATTGATACTAGTTGCGTTTGTTACCTCTGGTTAGATTCATCAATGCTGAACCACAGGGGGAACTCCAAGAGTCCGTTTCTTTTTTTGTTTTGTTTTTTTGTTTTTTTGCCATTTCTTGGGCCGCTCCTGTGGCATATGGAGGTTCCCAGGCTAGGGGTCTAATCAGAGCTGTAGCTGCCGGCCTACGTCAGAGCCACAGCAACACAGGATCCAAGCCCCATCTGCAGCCTACACCACAGCTCACAGCAACGTTAGATCCTTAATCCACTGAGCAAGGCCAGGGATCGAACCTGCAACCTCATGGTTCCTAGTCGGATTCGTTAACCACTGAGCCACAACGGGAACTCCTCCAAGAGTCCATTTCTAACAAGTTCCCAGTCATACTCTTTATAGGCACTATATGTGTTGTTGGTAAAAACGCTAATAGACGGGTGCCAAGGGGAATTTTTAGGCCTTTCTTGAAAGTGATAGCATGTCTGCTGACATCAGTGTCCCTTTTGGTTTTCCCCACAGCTCACATTTCTCTAGACCCCCAGACGTCCCACCCCAAGCTCCTCTTGTCTGAGGACAACCAGCAGGCTCGGTTCTCCTACAAATGGCAGAACTCGCCAGACAACCCTCAGCGCTTTGACCGGGCCACCTGCGTCCTAGCCCACAGTGGCTTCACAGAGGGGCGACACACATGGGTGGTGAGCGTGGACTTGGCTCACGGGGGCAGCTGCACTGTGGGCGTGGTCAGCCAGGACATCCGGCGGAAGGGGGAGCTGCGCATGCGGCCTGAGGAGGGGGTGTGGGCAGTGAGGCTGGCCTGGGGTTTCGTCTCTGCCCTGGGCTCCTTCCCCACACGCCTGGCCCTGGAGGAACATCCCCGGCAGGTGCGGGTGTCCATCGACTATGAGGTGGGCTGGGTGACCTTTGTCAACGCTGTCACGCAGGAGCCTATCTACACCTTCACTGCCTCCTTCACCCAGAAGGTCTTTCCCTTCTTTGGGCTCTGGGGCCGAGGGTCCAAGTTTTCCCTGAGCTCCTGAAAGGATGCAGCTACTTCCCCTGAGCGAAGGGCTCCAAGAGAACACTGTATGGACTTGACCCTGGCTGGGTTACTTGAAAGATTTGGAATAATAATTACTGCTTTATGGTATGATAAGAGTCAGGACTTTGGCAAGGGACAAGGTGGAATGGCCTTCAATCGGCTGATCAAGACTTTTCCTCAATGCCCAGTGGATGGGACTCAGACCAGTGCTGGCTTTCCTCACCACCATCCCAGCAGTAGCTGTGGAGAGGAAGAAATACCGGATTTGGAGCCAGAAGACCTGGGTTCTAGACCCAGCTTCATAGTCAAGTAATTATATGATCTTAAACTAGTCATCTCAGCTCTCTTCACCTGTGTTTTCTCTTCAAATGTTAGAGTTCATTTACTCATATCCTTAAGTACATGGTATGCTAATTATGAACAAAGCAACGTGGTAGCCACTGGTGATATGACAAGAAAAATAATTAAAAACTTGTCCTGTATCTGAAGGAGTTCATGAGATGAGACAGAGGCATAAAGGGTAAATGACAGCACAGTGTGATGGGTGCTATGATAGGGGTCTGACCTGGGTACTAGGGAAGCCAGGCGGGGTGGGGGTGCTTGACCCATCTTGGAGGCATGAGTTGAGATGGGGATGGCTTTCTGGAAAGGTTGAGTCTAAAATATGAGTAGGAAATTCCCTTCGTAGCTCAGCAATTAACGAACTCGACCAGGATCCATGAGGAGCTGTGTTGTAGGTTGCAGACTTGGGTCAGATTCTGCATTGCTGTGGCTGTGGCATAGGCTGGTGGCTGTAGCTCCGATTTGACCCCTAGTTGGGGAACTTCCATAAGCTGTGGGTTCAGCCCTAAAAAAAAAGTAAAAATAAAAGCAAGTGATGATAATATTGAGAGTCATAGTAAAAAAGACACATAGAGCTCACTCTGGCCAGTCACTGTAATAAATATTTTTAATATATTAACTCATTTAATCCTCACAACAACCCTATGAGGTAGGTACTATTATTAATAGCCCCATTTCATACATGAGAAAACTGAGACAACATAGGTTGGGTAACTGGTCCCACATCAGCAGATAGTAAATAGCACAGCAATAACACACATTAAACACTAGCCTTTAAACAGATGGTTTGGCTCCTAGGTCTTTGCTCATGGCCATAGTACTACTGCCTCTGTACATCCAAGAACTGTGGGAAGGGGGCTTGTGGTCCAAGGCAGCTTAGAGACTGGATTAGCCTGTGGCCATTCCGTGACATAGTCCAGATTCCATGGAGTCGAACATGTGTCTGCACATGGCCACATGTGTGGCTCTGATGCCTTCTGCTGCTGCTCTTCCTGCCAATTAAAGATATGTTCAGGAGTTCTCATCGTGGCGCAGTGGAAACGAATCCGACTGGGAACCATGAGGTGGCGGGTTCCATCCCTGACCTTGCTCAGTGGGTTGAGGATCCGGCACTGCCGTGAGCTGTGGTGTAGATCGCAGACACGGCTCAGATCTGGTGTTGCTGTGGCTGTGGCATAGGCTGGCAGCTACAGCTCCGATTAGACCCCCAGCCTGGGAACTTCCATGTGCCACTGGTGCAGCCCTAAAAAGACAATAAATAAATAAATAAATAAATAAAGGCGTATTCATCACAGATGTACATTTTTTTCTCCACTTTTTTAAAATTATAGTTTATTTACAACACAGTGCCAATTTCTGCTGTTCACAGATCCACTTTTACTTTCCTAGAAAACCTGATGTCAATTATCTTTGTCCCTCTTTGATGCACTCTTTCTCCGAAGCCCACCTTATAGGCTCCGTTAGCCAACTGCCAGCTGGTCAGACCCCCACCTGGCCCAATGGCCTGCAGTCGCATCAGAAGAGGACAGGCAGGGTAACTGACTCTCTCCAGTGGAGAGAGACCCTTGGAACCTGTCAGTCTCCTCTCACTCCTGGACAACTTCTCCGTGTGACATTAATCCCAGCTGGGACATGGGAGTCAGTAGCTGTCACCTCCAGGGATGCTCTTTCCTTGGCTAATGTCTTGCTGTTAGACTTGGGGGTCTCATGTTTCTCTCAGATGTGCATCTTCCTGTCTAGTAACTAGGCTCTTTCTGAACACCCACACTAGGCTCTTTCTCCCTCCGCCTCCCTAAACCCCCCTCCTCCTCCCTAAACCCCCCTCTTCCTCCCTAAACCCCCCCTCCCTGCCCCCAATCCAGCAGTCACCACCAATCCAGACTGGTTTTCCTGAAACACCTCTGTTCCCTTCACGCCCAACTCAAAAGCCTCTGATGGCTGCCTATGTCTTAGTGTCACTCATCTAACCTGCTGCTTGACTTCTGGTCACCTCTGTTCCCGAATATTCCAGACTAACTGAGTCTGTCTTCCAGTCCTCCTGCAAATGTGCTGTGGCTTTTTCCTGCCTCCATGCTTTCGTCTGTGGAGTTAGCCTGACCTTGGATGCCCTCAATTTTCTTTCCTGCCTGTCCAATCCCACACCCATGAAGCCAACTCTGACTTTGGCAGCCTCACTCACATCTCTACTCTGAATCCCTGCTGCACTTAGCAACTGTGACACTTAATGTAACCTGCCGCACACACTCTTGTTATTCCATATGTGTTTGTTCTGATTCCACAGCTAGATTAGAATCTTCTGGATGGAGAAGTAGAACAAGAAGATGGAATTAACACATTTGAATGTTTGCAGTGTTAGGCACGGCAGCAGGTGTTGTTGGTAACATGGAATTCTTACAACAATCCCAGGCCATGGATACCATTATCCTCATCTTAGAGGGAATAGTGCTGAGTACTGAGTAGAAAGGCCATGTAACTTGCACAGCGTTACAGAGATATTAGGTGTCAGGACTGGGACCGAACTCAAGTCTGACTCATGAATTTTTACTCTTTACATCACAATGCACCACCTCCTTGTAGCCATGTTTTATTCTTTATATTCTTCAGTGCCAAGTATAGTGTTGACTATTTCTGCAAGGGCTCAATAAATACTAATTAAAGGCCCCCTTCGTTCAATCTGGAGCATCAAGAAGGGCCCTTATCCTTATACTTTCTAATTAATTCATTTGTGTATCCACGTAATAAACTTCACTTAACACCAACTATGAACCAAGAACTGTCCTAAATCCTGGGAGCACAGAGACAAAGTACTGTCCATATTCACCCAAAGAAGTGATTTGCACAAATAATTAATCTACAAATGCATTACTCATTGCTGCATAAAAAATGAATTAGTGTCATTAAAACAACACATTTATTATATCAAAGTTTCTATGACATTTATTGCCTCACAGTTTCTGTGGGTCAGAAATTTGGGTTCTCTGCTTAGGGTCTCACAGGGCTACAATCAAGTCAAGCTGGGCTGACTTCTCATCAGAGGCTGGACTGGGGAAGAAAATCCACTTCCATGTTCCCTTAGGCTGTTGGTAGAATTTTCTTGCAGCTGCAAGACTGAGGGCCCCTGCTTCTTGTTGGCTGGAGGCTGGAAGCCTCTCTTAGCTCCTAGAAGCTTCCTTCTGGCCATAGGGCCACTCACTTCATCAATCCAGCGACAGTGAGTCGGTCAGCAAGGAGGAATCCTACCCAGTGCAACACAGTCAGTGAAGGAACATCCCATCCCTGTCACCATATTCCAATGACTAGAAATGAATCACAAGTTCTGCTCATACTCAGAGGGGATCACACAAGGGCAGGAACACCGCGAGCGGAGGATGATAGGGTGTGACCCTAGGGTCTGTCCACCACCCACACAATGAATAAATACCAGGTGAGTGGTCCAGACAACAGGTGCTACAGGAGCGCCAAAGAAACATTCCTCCCAACAGATGTGCCAGCTCTGTAGGCAGAAGTGGCCTCACCACTGCTGAGTGTGTGCCATCCAGGCTCCTGGGCACTCCCATTTTTAAAAACGCAATTTTATTTTTTATTTATTTATTTTTATTTTTATGGCTGCACCTACAGCACATGGAAGTTCCCAGGGTAGTGGGTGAATCAGAGGTACAGCTGCCAGCCTACACCACAGACACAGCAAAGCCAGATCCAAGCCACATCTTCAACCTATGCCCCAGCCTGTGCCAACTGCAGATTCTTATCCCACTGAGGGAGGTCAGGGTTCAAACCCTCACAGACACCATGTCAGGTTCTTATCATTCTGGGCCACAACGGGAACTCTCTGGGCACTCCCATTTTAATATGAAGTTGCGAGAGATGGGTGCTATCATTAGTTCACACGTGAAATAGGGTTCTTGGATCTTGACTTCTAAAGTGGGGGCCACGGGATGAGCCTGGCTCTGGAAAGAGACGATCACAATTGTCCAGGTGTCAGAGGGTCGGGTGTCACGTCACAGCTGTGAGATGAGGAAAGGGGGCCGTGTTCAGGAGACAGAAGGCCTGCAGGTGCACCAGGCTGACCTGGTGGGAGGCTGGGCAGGTTGGAGGAAGGAGAGCCAGGAGGCTGAGGTGAGTCTGAGATGAGGGGACCCCGGGAGGAATGGGTCAGAGCTGCCGAGGATGGAAGGAGAAGTGTTTCGCTGGTTCTTTTCTTTAAGTATTCTAGCTGCTCGGGAGCACTCCTAGAAACAAAAAAATCCTTTAGTATATTCTGTTGACTCTGCTGCTGGCTCCTTGACCTTGACAAAGCCTAGATGTGCGTCTATGTTTGTGTGGGTGTGTATGTGTGAACACATGGGGGAAGAGAGATGGGACGCCACATACCTGTTCAATAAATCGCTGGCACTCTAGGAGAGAGAAAGAGAGTGAGTCACAATTTGTTCTCAGGTTCCTGTGCCTGCCAGGTTCCCTCCCCAACACACTAGCGGATGCCGATCCCAGCTGTCACCTTGAGAACTGGAGGGGACCGCATTCCTTCTGCATACCCTGCTCAGCAGAATTGGGCAGCCTCGAAGAGGTCACCACCCATGTCACGGAGAAGCCTCTCCTTGTTACACCTCCCGGAGGGAGGCTGCAGGTAGGCTGCCTGCAACCTGGGGAGAAGCCCAGGCCTTGGGGGTATGCACCTTCAGCATGTTGACATCCAGTTTCTTGGCCACTGTCTCCAGATCAGTTACCAGGTTGCTGAGATATGTTATTGCCCTGGAGATGCCAAGAAGTCTGGACACCTCTGCCGGCACGTCCTCCAGGTGGCCTGGCCCCTGCCGGGCGAGGGCATCCAGCTGTCTCTCCAGCCCAGCCTCCAGCCTGTGGGTCCCACAGTCTGTCTGAAACTACAGAAAGGGGACGCCCTAAGAGTCACTGTCAGATGGCTCCCTCCTGGCCTTTAGCATCTGAACATGCTGAGTGAGAATGCTGGCTCCTCTGCCCTTCTCCCCGAGTGTCGTTGCCTCTGCATGTCGCAGGTATTACTGGGGCAGCATTCCTCAAAAAATGCAGGGCCCCTCCCCTCCACACCTCTCATCCTTGGGAACATCCACAGATGCCACGTCACACACAGTTGGCACCCCCACCACCCCTGCTCCGGCTACATCCTCCCACTGCCTTTTCATCCCCTTCAGGTCACAGGGTAAAGGGCCACCTCACACTTAAGTGAGCAAGAGGGACAGAAAGATAGATGGTCCAAGGCCGAGAAGGAGCCCTATGGTTTGTGTGGTAATTTTTTTTTCTTTTTAGGGCCACACCCGTGGCATACGGAAGTTCCCAGGCAAGGGGTCAAATCAGAGGTACAGCTGCCAGCCTACACCACGGCCACAGCAACACGGGATCCGAGCCACGTCTTCAACCTACACCACAGCTCATGGCAACGCCAGATCCTTAACCCACTGAGCAAGGCCAGGGATCGAACCTGCACCTTCATGGACACTAGTCGGGTCTTAACCCGCTGAGCCACAAAGGGAATTTCTGGGTGGTCGTTTTCAATTGATGGACAGCTTGTCACCTTTAATACCCGCTGAGCCACAAAGGGAATTTCTGGGTGGTCGTTTTCAATTGATGGACAGCTTGTCACCTTTAATCCTCACCGTAAACCAGGTGGAGCAGGATCAGCTTTCAGTGAACATATAAACCACAGGAAGGTCAGAGGGCTTGCCACCCCTCCCACCCCCCACTGGCTGCAGCAGACTGCTGCAGACAGACAGACAGACATTTGGAGGGACCTCAAATTCTTCCTGGGACTCTGCAAAGCCCACCTGCGCGGTCTGCAGTCTCTCCTCCTGAGCCCTGAGCCGCTGGAGCTCACAGGCATCCTTCTTCAGCTTCCTGATTCTGCGGTTGAGTCGTTCCTAGAGAGACAGACACCCCTACCGTCAGATGTGGGGGGGGTGCTGAGGGGGGCGGTCCTGACCCCAGGATTCTGCCTAAAAAGAGGGAGCCTTCCAGGCATCATGCTTGGGGGAGGAGCACCAGAGTTTATTTAATGGACCATGATGGCAAAAAGCAACAGGTAAAGTTTTTTTAAAAGACTTCCCTACACAAAAATAAGGGAGTAACAGAACCTTTCCTGCTTGACTTCAGGGTGTTTTTCTCCTGACATCTAAAAGTGGCATGCTGATCGCTGGCAATTCTTACTTCTCATCAACAAGTGCAGCCAGTCTAGAGAGAACTGACTTACAGAGGAGATGCAAGGCCTCTGGTACCACTCCCCAGCAGCTCCCACACCGCCTGCCCACGGTGAGGCACCCCCCGCCCCGACCCCCGCCACCGGGATGGACAAGAGCCTTCTATTAGAGGCAAACTCAGAGGACCTCTCTATAAATCTTTTTTTTTTTTTTTTTCGGGCACACCCGCAGCATACGGAAGTTCCCAGGCCAGGGATCGAATCCAAGCTGCACCTGTGACCTACATCACCGCTGCAGCAACGCCAGATCCTTAACTTACTACACCAGGGCTAGGGATTGGACCAGCAATGCCACAGAGATAAGTCGGATTATTAACTCACTGCGCCACAGCAGGAACTCCCTAAGTCTCAAGGGGTCACTGTGTCCTGGAAGCTAAGGATATAACAAGTGATTTCGGTTTCTAAAAAAAAAGTGGTTGAGTAAAATGAGGCAGGTGCCCCCTGTGGACTATGATGCAGCTGTCAGAACCCATGGACTACGTGACCCACAAAACATGCCCTGACCTCAAAAACGGGAGAGGGAAAAGAAAGAAATAGGATGAGGCCCATAATGTGACTGTGTTAATTCAAGCTACAAGGACACTGTGCAGCACCATGGTTTTTTTGTTTTGTTTTGTTTTGGGGGGGGCCATACCCACAGCATATGGAGGTTCCCAGGCTAGTGGTCGAATCAGAGCTGCAGCTGCCGGCCTACACCACAGCCAAGACAACCCTGGATCCCCAACCCACTGAGCGAGACCAGGGATAGTCCTACTCAAGTTCGTTACCACTGAGCCACAACGGGAGCTCCATAGCACAGAGTGTTTCACCAAACTGTCTACAAATAAAAATACAAAAAGTATACTTTAAGGGGTTGCCCATGGGTGAGGGCAGAGGGGTGATTAAATGGAACAAACAAAGCAAAAAAAGGGATTTGTGGACTAAAGATAAGAGTGTGCTCTTAGAGTTCCTGTCATGGCTCAATGGTTAACAAACCCAACTATTATCCATGAGGACGCAGGTTCAATTCCTGGCCCCACTCAGTGGGTTAAGGATCTGGCATTGCCATGAGCTGTGGTGTAAGTCACAGACACAGCTTGGATCCTGCACTGCTGTGGCTTTGGTGTAGGCTGGCAGCTGTAGATCCAATTCAACCCTTAGCCTGGGGACTTCCATATGCTGTGGAAAAAAGACAAAAGACAATAGATTAAAAAAAAAAGAAGCGTGCTCTTAACTGAAGAGTGTGTGTTTCATTAAGTTAAAATTTCTCATCTCAGCTCAAAAAAATTGGGGTGGGATTTTGTTCTTGGTGGTAGCTGTTTATGGGGAATATTTCTTGTTTTTGTCACTTTGCCTCATTTCCTCGTATAAACCTCTAAAATGTATTGCTTTGGGGAAAAAAGAGTCCCCTGTCACTGGAGATGTACGGCTAGAGAGGCTGAGGTTGCAGGAATCGACTCTAGAACTTCTTTCTGGCCCTGAGATTGAGAGGATGCACCAAGGTCAAGGGGCAGTGGGCGCGAGACCAGCAAGGACACTCAGGCAGACAGAAAGCTCCAGTGAGCAGAGGAGACAATGATGTCACTTGACAATTATGAAAAAATGTGTCACGTTACTGGGTGTTACGTGCAGGCATTTCCCAGCAGGAAAGGAATAAAACAGTCATAGGAGGGGGAGGAAGTGAATGGGTGCTGTAAATTTCACTCGGGCCTGGGTGGTGAAGGTGGAGGCCCGGATGGGGTGGAGGGTTGTTTGTGGAAGCGGGAAAGTTCAGGTCGCACAAAGCTCGAACCAGCACACAACCTTCACCTTGCCTCCCCTTCAGTCTTCTCTGTTCTGACAATACATCTCTCTCTCACTCTTTTTGTTTTCTGGTTTTTAGAGCTACACTTGCATCATATGGAAGTTCCCAGGCTAGGGGTCAAATCGGCACTGCAGCTGGCAGCCTACACCACAGCCACACTGGATCCTTAACCCACTGAGGAAGGGAGGCCAGGGATTGAACCTGCATCCTCATGGATACTAGTTGGGTTCATAACCTGCTGAGCCACGACAAGAACTCACAATTACATCTCTTTGTTTGTTTGTTTGTTTGTGTTTTTCTAGCACGTGGAGGTTCCCAGGCTAGAGGTCCAATGGGAACCGTAGCCACCAGCCTGTGCCACAGCCACAGCAACACGGGATCCGAGCCACATCCTTCACCTACACCACAGCTCATAGCAACGCTGGAACCTTAACCCACTGAGTAAGGCCAGGGATCGAACCTGTGTCCTCATGGATGCTAGTCAGGTTCTTGAACCACTGAGCCATGACTGGAACTCCCACAATTACATCTCTTGAAGGAGCAGTCAGTTCTTTCTGTCTTCACGTCCTCATGGCCCCCTTGCTCCTCAGCCACCTGCTTTTGCTTCTCATCACTCTTTTGCAACTGCTCTTTCCGAGGTCACCAGTGATCTCCAGGAGGGAAATCCAGAGGTGCCTTCCTCTCAGGCCTCCTCCTCTCTGATGTGATTCTCCCCACCTCCCAGCCCCTGTTCTTCCTCGACTTTGCTAAGGTCATTTCCTTAAACCTTTTCTATCGCCAGACTGTGTCCTTAACTTCAGGCTTCAGATCTTATCAGAATGCCAAACCAGATCTTTGTCCTAAGGGCCAATCCCATTTTCAGCTGAGGGCTAATTATCTCGTCCTGCCCTACTGGCCGCTCAGACTCAGGATGGAGAAATCGAATTTATCATCCTCTTCCCCACCCTCTTCTGCAATCCACTACGCCTGACCTCTGCATCTCTGTCCTTGGACTGACCATTCTCTTCTGCCTGTCATCCAGCTTGACGTCTCAGTCGTATCTTATCTTCACCTGTATTACTTTTGTCTTCAAAAGGGCTTCTCATTACCAAAGACAAGCCCAAGCTCCTCAACCCAATAGCCAAGGCCCTCTAGGACCTAACCCCATCCGCTTGTCCAGCATCACCTGTCTGTCTCCCTCCCCGCTCTCCACACTAGCCGAACAGAATTGCTGGTGGTTCCTGAACACACCCCATGCAGCCACACCTCTTTGTGGTTTTTCTTTTATTTCCCTCTGCCAGAAAGGCTATCTATTTCTGCCTGGCAAAATCATATCTATCTTAAGACCCAGTTCAAAATGTCATAGTCCTATCTTTTGGAGTAGTTTACAACTTAACGAAGAGTTTAAAGTCAACTAAAGGAATTCCCGGCACCGCTTAGCAGTAATGAACCTGACTAACATCCATGAGGATGAGGGTGCAATCCCTTGGCTTTGTCCAATGGGTTAAAGGATCTGGAGTTGCCGTGAGCTGTGGTGTAGGTTGCAGACGAAGCTTGGATCTGGCGTTGCTGTGGCTGTGGTGCAGGCCGGCAGCTGTGGCTCCAATTGGACCCCTAGCCTGGGAACTTCCATATGCTGCATGTGCAGCCCTAAAAAAGACAAAGAAAGAAAGAGAGAGAGAAAGAGAGAACAGAGTAAGAAAAATGAAGATGAAACATAATTAATATAGCTTATCATCCAAAAGTTAAACTACTTTGATGCATTTATGTAAAATTTATGCCCTGATTCTAGGGGAAAATGTTGAAAATCTCCGTAAGGATAAAAGCCTCACCACCAGCATTCATAGCCAAGCAAAGTAAGACATCTTAGTCACTCTTACACATTTAGAATGCCAATCAAAATACAGTAAAATAATTGACACCAACATGGGTTGGGCAGTAAGGAACAGATGTACAAAATAAACCTTGTAGCTCTGCAAGTTTTTCAGTCTTTCTAGAATGAAGTCAGGCAATACCTAATTCCTTTTAAAAGGACATGGTTTACAATATTTATAATTTACAATATTTAACTTACAAAATTTGATTCACGAAAGAGAAATGGTGAGTAATCAGAAGAAATCTTTATTTCAAAGCTAAGCTAGCACCACCTACAGACACACAGGGTCTTCCATTGTAATCAGTCCTTTTGAAATACCTTCAACGCCCTTGCCTTACATTCCACTACATTTTAATCAACTCCTTATCCTTGGATAAACTCTACTGTCATCTTGCCCTTGGCTGTCTTCAGGCAGCCTCTTGAAACTCACTAAATCTCTAGTTACAAAACCAGATTGGTGCTCCATGCTGCCTGCCCATAGGTTTTTGCCCCCAAACTTTACCACAGTTTCTCCTCTCTCTTGAAACCTTTCACAGTCCCACACTGCTCATCTTCATTCCTCACATATTATTGAGGAAACAAACCCAAACACTCAAGCCACCTCCCAAAATGCAAAGCTCCCTGCCAATATTCCCTACTGTTAGGGCGGAAGCCCTGCGCCTCCTCCCAGCCCAGCATCCACTTCACCACTGCCATCTTACTGGATGGCTTGGCATCATTCAATGCACTCTCTCATCATTAAAAAAAAAGGTTTTTTTCCCTTTTAAGGCCAAATCCAAGGCATATGGAAGTTCCCAGACTAGGGGTCAAATCGGACCTACAGGTGTCAGCCTACATACGCCACAGTCACAGCAATGAGGGATCTGAGCCTCATCTGTAACCTAGCTCGGACAACAAGGGATCCTTAACATGCTGAGCAAGGCCAGGGATTGAACCTGCATCCTCATGGATACTAATCAGATTCTTAACCTGCTGAGTTACAGTGGGAACTCCTCTACCATCACTTTTTTTTTTTTTCTTTTTAGGGCCGCACTCACGGCATATGGAGGTTCCCAGGCTAGGGGTCAAATAGGAGCTGTAGCTGCCGGCCTACACCACAGCCACAGCAATGCCAGATCCGAGCAGCGTCTGTGACCTATACCACGGCTCATGGCAACACTGGATCCCAGGATCCTTAACTCACTGATCAAGGCCAGGGTTCAAACCCACATCCTCATGGAGATTACATTGGGTCCTTAACCCACTGAGTCACAATGGGAACCCCTGCCTTCTCTTTTTTCCTGTCTCAACACCTCATCTATGAGGCCCTCAGTGACTGCAGTAACATGGGTCACCCATTGCTCTCAGACTCTTATTGGTTTTCTTCCCAGTCCATAAAAGACTTTCATTTGTTTGATTTCCTTTTTTTTTTTTTTTGTCTTTTTGCCATTTTTCTTGGGCCACTCCAGCGGCATATGGAGGTTTCCAGGCTAGGGGTCGAATCGGAGCTGTAGCCGCTGGCCTAAGCCACAGCCACAGCAACTCGGGATCTGAGCCGTGTCTGCGACCTACACCAAGGCTCATGGCAACGCCGGGTCGTTAACCCCCTGAGCAAGGCCAGGGACCGAACCTGCAACCTCATGGTTCCTAGTCGGATTCGTTAACCATTGAGCCACGACAGGAACTCCATAGTTTGTTAGATTTCTTGTCTTTCTTGCTAAACTGCAAAGTCCCTGGCAGTAAGGATGGCATCTAACTTGTTCACCATTGTAATCCTAGGGTATATTGTGGTTCTTAACACACTCAGGAACTTGAGTCTTTCTTTCTTTCTTTTTTTTTTTTTTTTTTGTCTTTTTTCTTTTGTCTTTTTAGGGCCGCACTCACGGCATATGGAGGTTCCCAGGCTAGGAGTCTAATCAGAGCTGTTGTTGCTGGCCAGAGCCACATCAACGCCAGGTCTAACCCACATCTGCAACCTACACCACAGCTCATGGCAATGCCGGATCCTTAACCCACTGAGGGAGGCCAGGGATAGAACCTGCAACCTCATGGTTCCTAGTCGGATTCGTTTCCAATGCGCCACAACGGGAACTCTGAACTTAAGTCTTACTTAAATAAACAAATGTTATTATTTTTTATTTTAGGTGTCATGTCATAATTTAAAGGTAGTCCTGAGGACAAAAGCTATGAATTATCTCTGTACTTCCTACAGTCCCTAGCACTAATCCTACACCAAGCACAGACCTGAATAAACCATTGATTGAGTGAATGGACTTTTTCATCTATTTAGTGACCCATTAGCAGAGGGGTCCCCTCTCCTGGGTACCTGAACTTAAAGGAAATGATGTTGGAACGAGAGAACTTTGGTTTTCTGAATTATTTCTCTACTTTTCCATAGTCACCCCCAATCTGGACTCCCCACTTTCTCATCCTGTATCATAACATTTTCAAAAAAAAGTCACATATCTAAAAGAAGACTAGAGATTCATCCTTCATGATTGGCTAGAAAGACACCACAGTAAAAATATGTCAATATTCCATCCAACCAAATACTAACTAAATTGGGAATGGGGAAGTGGGAAGATTTGGTTTAAAAATACTAAAGCTAATTGGCAAACTAAACATATCTGAAATACTCTGAAAAATAAGAGTATTTTGAGGGTTCTAAGACCTACCTGACATTAAAGCACATTGCTAAGTTTGTGTTTAAAATGGATTGACACACAAGCAGAACAGACAAGAATAGAACAGAATAGAAAGTCCAGGAAATATGTAAGTCTACATGTATCCATGGTGAATTATGAAGTCGACATTCAAATCAGCGAGGGAGCCATGGATTATTCAGTAAATGCAGATAGGAAAAATTGATCCTAACTTGGAAGTTACCTTATTCTTTCACTTAAGTATATCTTGACATTCTAAGTCTTCCAAAATATATGTGGAAGGATACTCATTGTGACATTCCATGTGATCTCAAAACAAAGTTGACTGGAGGAGCTCCCATTGTGGCTCAGCGGAAATGAATCCGACTAGGAACCATGAGGTTGTGGGTTCGGTCCCTGGCCTCACTCAGTGGGTTAAGGATCTGGCATTGCCATAAGCTGTGGTGTAGGTTACAGACGTAGCTTGGATCTGGCGTGGCTGTGGCTGTGGCGCAGGCTGGCAGCTGTAGCTCCCATTTGACTTCTAGCCTGGAAACCTCCATATGCCGCAGGTGCAGCCCTAAAAAGCAAAAAAAAAAAAAAGGAAAAGAAAAAGAAAAAAATAAACTGGAAATAACTCAATACCTGCCAACTTATGGTACCTTCATAGCATCAAGCACCATGGGGTTGTTGAAAAGAATAAATAAGACCTATATGTACTGATGGGAAAATGGGGTAATGGCCAAGCTTTTTTTATGATAAGAATGAGCTACAAAAAAAACAGAGAGAGAATCCGTGTGTGTGCATGTGTGTGTGTTTAGAAAGTGCATTCACACACACGCACACACACACAGTTTTCTGGAAGAATGATCCACAAAAATCTAATAATGGTTACCTCTGAGGACTGAGAATGGGTGAAAGTGGGGAAAAAAAGATTGTTAGTTTTGACTTTATACCTTAATCATGTTGTCTGAATGTACCATTTTATGATTAAAAAAAAGTATAAAAATTGTCACCATGGAAAAGAAGAAAAGATAGAGAGAGAAGGAAAAGATAGAATCATGTACTAGTTGCCAGGTTTCAACATATTTGCAGGGTAATTGTTAGCATATGTAAAACCTGACCACATTTCTAGCCAGTTTCCTAGCGCCATCAACCAGGGGAGTCATGCAGTCTTAGTCCTAAAGGGGTGTTGTTATTTAGCCCAATTCCTTCATGCTACGGATGAGCCAAGTGAGAGGGGCTCACGATTCCTGGGAACCGGACATCACGGTGACAGCATCTCCTCTCAGACTCATCTCAATGCACTGAAACTTGAACATCAGTAGCAAGATACGCACAGAAAAGCAAAGACAAGAGTCCAAAATAAGACGAGGCAGAAGAGACCAAGTGTCAGTTACGGAGCCTCTGTGAGATGCCAGGCATGAGACCGGGGGCGGGTGGGGGTAACTCAGGGAGGTAGTGCCAGGGGGATAGCTGCAGTGACCCCGCCTTACCTTGTAGTGGCTGATGGCGTTTTCAATGGCCAGTTCACAGTGAGAACTGTGCTCAGGGGACCCCCGGCACTCCACACACAGGAGAAGTCTGCTCTCCTCACAGAACCAGCACACCTTCTTCTGGTGGCTGTGGCAGGTATAGCCGGCCCCCAGGACCCCCTCAGAACAGGGCTTCCGGCAGAGGGGGCAGCTGAGGACCCCGGAGGCCGAGGCCTTCCCCAGGTGCTGGGCCAGGCACACTCGGCAGAAGAGGTGTCCGCAGTCAGTGCTCACCGCCTCCTTGAGGCCCTCCTGGCAGATGGGGCAGAGGCCCTCTTCCCGGCTGTCCTCCCGCAAAGGGATCATGGCCTTTCCCCGACCCTGCCAGCCTCCAGCCCAGAGGGCCCCCTTTCCCGCCAGCACTCTGGAGAGCCTGCCACCCTCGACAGTCCAGATAAGATGGCCCAGCTGGAAGGAGGCAGCCCCGGAGCAGCTTAGAGGACATGACTCAGCCCTTGAACTTGAGGCAGCTGTCCGTTCTCCATCAATAGAGCGGTAGCCCGGACCACAGAAACCACCATTCTGCCACGAGTTTCAGAAATAAAGCATCAGCTTCGACCTGCACCCTCCGCTTTTCTTGGTCTTCACGAAACTTGAAGTTGGCCTTTGGTTTCCATACACCTGGAGGAAGCAGGTGATCCAAAACTTATTTCTATTTTCCTCTCCAGAGCTGGCGGGGAATATCTTCACACTCAAAGTTAAAAGGCCAGAGGGTCCTGCTGGTCAGAAGCCAGAGCCTCACAAACTTCAAAATTGAACGTCTTCTCTGATTTGCCCTCGGTTGAGAGAATCTGGCAGGTCCTCTCCCACCCCGATACCCAAAGGCTCGCAGTCACTGTCTAAGAATCTGGCTACCGCTGTCAATGACTACCCGGCCCTTTGCATCAGCATCTCCGGGGCCTGTTCATTGTCCCAAAGGTCATCCTTCCACGGTTACACAGATTCCGAAATGAAAGAGAAAGAGAACAGGGCATGGGGCAGTCCAGAGGCCTTTTCCCTTCCTTTCAAGCCATCTCCAAAGATGACCAAAAAAGGAAGTAACCCCCCAACCACTTCCCTTAAACACTGAGCATTCAACTCTCCTCTGTCACCCCCAAGCCTCTCGTCTAGTGCACTTCCAGAAAAGCTCTCTTGGTATCCTACCTCGGTTTCTCCTGCTACGACGTCAGGTCTTTTTCTCGGGCTCCGGATCTAAAGGGATGGTCAGCTGGGGAATGGTTCTTTTTCAACCATGCAGGTTATTTACGCTCACATGTGAGATATGAGGGGAAATGGGGCAGACATGACAGGGTCCATCCTCTCTGTGGCTGCATGACTGCTCTAAGGTAGCTGGCAGGTGAGATGGACTTTGGTTGGTGAAGGGTGTGGCTTGTTTGCACGTGGGGAGGAGGAAAGTCTTGGTGCCTCCGATGTAAATCTGACATGAAGTGAGAGTCCACGTACAGGACAGAGATATCCCAGAGCCCCAGCCCCGCCTTGGGACCCAGGTACCACAGAACCACGACATCTGCTCATGATACTGGAACACCAAGGACCCACCCACTGTCTTCCAGTTTCCCTCCAGTCAGGCTGGTCTCAGCGCTGGAGCTGGTGGAGCCCACAGGGGCAATCGCTCATGAAAGCTGCCAGTTGGGGCTTGATTGAAAGGTCCCACATTCTTGTTCAAATCTTACTCCATAGGATCCTTCCTTAACCCATCTGGCCGCTGGCTGCTGTGGGGTCGCTATGATAAAATCACTTTCCCCGAAGTCAAAGCTCCTTGGCTTTCTTCTCATAGGCGATGGCTCCCTCGAATCTCAGGGCATGGGTGTGGGGGGGGGGCACCTCCCTCACACCATACACCACCTCCTGAGCACGACAGCCCCAGAGCCAGATACCAACCCCTGTGTGTGGAGCTCTGGGGTCCAGTCCCCTTCTTCCTGGCTGTCCTCCACAGAGCCAGTGCCATTGATTCATTGCGGACGAGTCATTGGGCCCTGTGGACAAGGCTCACGGGCTTTTCCCTGCTCCACTCTCCTGCCATCATTCTTGGATTTCAAAGATGCTGTAGGTGACCATCAGCGCCGAGGCCCTTCAGCTCCTTGGCTGGCTCACATCCGGTGGCCTTTACCTTGGCCACCTGCCCCAGCGACCATTCTCTGGTCCTTGTCGGAACAGACTTCGTCACCTGAAATCACAGATCCAGGCATTGGTCTCATCTCTCAGATCTCTCCCTGAGCTTTTTTTGTTTTTATTTCTTTATTTTGGCCAAGGCAGAGTTCCTATCGTGGCTCCGTGGTTAACGAATCCAACTAGGAACCATGAGGTTGTGGGTTCGATCCCTGGCCTCGCTCAGTGGGTTAAGGATCTGGTGTTGCCGTGAGCTGTGGTGTAGGTCGCAGACGTGGCTCAGATCTCACATTGCTGTAGCTGTGGTGTAGGCCGATGGCTACAGCTCCGATCTGACCCCTAGCCTGGGAACCTCCATATGCCAAGGGAGCGGCCCTAGAAAAGACAAAAAGAAAAAAAAATATATATATATATATTAAAAAAAATATTTTGGCAGATTGAACCCAAGCCACATCAGTGACAAAGCTGGTTCCTCAACAGCTAGTCACCAGGGAACTCCTCTTCCTATGCTTCTTACTATCTTATCTGTTCATTAATCTCTAATCCTCAACCTTTCTACATTCCACATTTGTTATCGCTCATGAGAAACTAAGAGAAACAAAGATGTAGAAAGATTAAGTCACCTGACCAAGGCCACAGAGGGGTGAGCAGAGAATGGGGATTCAGAGCTGGATGTCTGTCATCCCAGCCCACACACTGCCTCACCACAAAAATGTTGTCTTGGAGTTCCTGTTGTGACTCTGCAGGTTAAGAAACTGACTAGCATCCTTGAGGATGCGGATTCAATCCCTGGCCTTGCTCAGTGGGTTAAGGATCCATCATTGCCGCAAGCGGTGGTGTAGGTGGAAGATGAGGCTCAGATCCAGTGTTGCCATGGCTGTGGTGTAGGCTGGCAGCTGCAGCTCTGATTCGACCCCTAGCTTGAGAACTTCCATATGCCATGGGTATGGCCCTAAAAAGAAAACAAAACAAACACAAAACAAAATTAAAAAATGTTGTCTCTTCAATGCCTTTCCTTGCCCTTAAAAAGAATTCAGTAACGTCTTAATAAATGGATGGGTGAATGGATTGATAACTGGATTTTGGATAAACAGATGAAGAAATAGCACTTTTTACCATCTAGACTATTGACCATATGATCATTTCTACTTTAGTTATTCACATATTTTTCTTGATTTTCCCACTGACTTATTGAGCAACTTGAAGGCAAGGATCCACTGTCTTAAAGTTAACACTAACTGAAGAATGATTCAAACGCAGAAACCATAAAAGGATAGACAGATAAATTCAACCACATTTCAAGAGATCCAGGAATCTCCCCTGTGGTGCAATGGGATCAGTGGCATCTCTGCAGCACCAGGACACAGGTTCGATCTCCAGCCACGGCACAGTGGGTTAAATGATCTGGCATTTTGAAGTAGGTCACAACTACTAGGATCTGAACTCCATATGCCACGGGGCAACCAAAAAGTAAAAAAAAAAAAAAAAAAAAAAAAATCTGCATGGGGGTGGGGTGGGAAACTGTAAAAGCAATGTCAAGAGACCTATGACCAAATGAAACTGTGAAAAGAAAACATATTTACAACTACCATCAAATCAAAGGGCTAATTTCTCTAATGCATAGAAAGATCTTATAAATTAAGAATATATGTATTAACTACCAAGCAGGAAACTGAACAGGGGAAATTAACAAATGCTTTATACGAAAAAATATTTCCAAAACATATGAAAACATGCTGAGCTCTGTCACAGGAAAAAAATGCATGTTAAAATGGCACTGCAATTAAATGTCTGGGCAGCTGGAGAACTGGGGTGGGAGGGGCCTTTTCCCTCTGTTCACATTGTACCTTTTAAATTTGGAACCAAGTAATGGTATCATCTACTTGAATAATCACTTAAATTTAAAGATGAGGAAGTGAGTTCCCACTGTGGTGCAACGGGATTGGTGGCATCTCTGGAGCGCTGAGATGCAGGTTCGATCCCCAGCCCTGCACAGTGGGTTAAAGATCCTGTGTTCTTAAATGTAAGTCGCAACAGTGGCTTGGATCCTGGCCTGGCTGGCGAACTCCATATGTCATGGGGCAGCCAATAAATACATAAATAAATAATAAATATATAAAAGGAAGAATTAATGGCTAGAATAGAAAGAATTCTGGTCTACCCCAAAGATCTGGATTTATGGTCTTAATTCTGAGATTTGGAGCTTCATGTTCTGAGAAGCCACAACCTCAGCCTCCAGGAAATTGGATCACAGGTCATGGCTGGAAAAGGATGTGCTTTATAAATTAGAAACCAATGCACAATGTTAGCGCTTATATTATTCCCCTGCCTCATGGCCTATTCAGCTTAGTTCCTTGCATATGGCAGGTGCTCAATAATTTTTGGAATAATTGATCTTACCTAATTTTGCCTTCTTTAAAATATTGGAGCCAGGGGCCCGGTGATTTGCACCTTTTCCATCCCCTTCATTGCTCCTGGCTCTGCTCTGACACTTTCCAGCCAACAAGCTCTCTTACCTCTTCCTGCAGCTTCTCCAAACCCTTCACATCAATTTAAGCCCAGCTCACGTCCCAGTTTCCTGCATGAAACCTTCCCAACCAATCTTCATCCCTCTGGGGCCTCCATTTACAGTTGGGCAGGTTGTTCACTGTGCAAGAGCAGCCAGAAAAGGGGATGCGTTGAGACTGAGGCCCAGCCCACAGTCTACTTACCGAACACTGGACCTTAGTGGCACCGAGCAACATTGGCCATGAGGAAAGGGAGGAGCCCATTCTAATTTGCACAAAGCTATCAGAAGGGCTTGCAGGTCTATATGCATCTCTCCTTTTCCAGACATAACTCCAAATTTATTACCTTTTAATTTTTGCCAACTTCCCTGACTTTGGCTCACACTTTGCTTGTCTTCCCATTTTTGTTTACCTGCCAATGCCAAACCCAGGGCTGGGCATCCTATCAAAGGTCTTCAACTAAATCGTTTTTCTTCCTTTTACGGCTGGAAGGAAGCACCTGCAGCATATGGAAGTTCCCAGGCTAGTGGTCGAGTTGGAGCTGCTGCTGCCAGCCTATGCCACAGCAACGTCGTGCTCTGAGCTGCATCTTTGAACTATGCCACAGCTTGCGGCAAAGCAAGATCCTTAACCTACTGAGTAAGGCTAGAGATCAGACCCACATCCTCACTGACGCTACGTAGGGTTCTTAATGGGAAATCCTCCAACTAAACCTTGAACTCGAATTTGGTGATGTTTTCTGAACTCACATCCAAACTGATGATTCTGAAACAATGAGATCAGCAGCAGCCCCTTCTTTGAAATTGTCACCTCCGCTGGCTCCTGGGTTCCCTTTCACCTCTTTGACCATTCCTTAAAGAAGATCCACACCCTCTTAGCGCAATGAGTGGGAGCTATGTGTATTTCAAAGGCGGATGCACCGGATTCAGATATCCAGTCTGCTGCTTCACATTTGTTGACCTTAAGTAGGTCCTGTAACTTCCCTGAGCACCAGTGCCATCCAGATCCTAACCCCTGGCCCTGATGTCCTTACTGAGTTTAAATTCCTGTTCATCCTTAAATGTCTCATTACCACCTCAGCTTCAATTCTAAATTATTCTTACCTGGAGCAATCTGCCGCCTTCCCGACAGTAAAGATGGTGTTTGGCAGCTGTCTCTCGGTGGGCAATAGGTGGCGCTGTCTCCCAAGACAGGGCGCACATTCTTTTTCCCCTCTCTGGGAGAAAGAAGGTACCATGATTCTGGGCCCTGGAACATTTCATTTAAAAAACGATGGTTTTGGAGTTCCCGTCGTGGTGCAGTGGCTAATGAATCCGACTAGGAATCATGAGGTTGTGGGTTCGATCCCTGGCCTTGCTCAGTGGGTTGAGGATCCAGCGTTGCTGTGAGTATGGTGTAGGTTCGCAGACGCAGCTCGGATCCCGCGTTGCTATGGTTCTGGTGGTGGCTACGGATTAGCCTGGGAATCTCCATATGCCGTGGCAGCGGCCCTACAAAAGACAAAAAATAAAATAGAATTAAAAAATAAAAAACGATAGTTTCACATCTGGCCTTGTAATTCCTCCAAGCAGGAACTATCTGGCTATGGAAAGTTAGCTCTGAAATATGCAGGTTTTAGGAAGAGGGAGGGAGGGGAAGAGGGCCAGCAGAAGGCAGGGTCAAAGGGAGAAAGTTTGCCAGTGAAAAATGTCCTGTGGCAGAAACAGACAAGGATTTGAAAGAACAGAATGTCTAATATTAAACCTTTAGTTATCTGCTCCATGATGATGAAAAAGGAGGTGGTGGTGGTGGCTGTGTGCAGGAACTTAAGATTTGAGACTCAAGAGACATGGAGAATTCAGCAGAGACCTTAGGAGCTGCGAGTGAAAGTAACTCCTTCTTGGTGGGACCTCCTGGATTATACCGGACGGACGGCATGGAGGAAATGGCCTGAAAAATCGTGAGGTCATTAGTCATTCACCAGGTTGATGGAGTCCTTATTTTCTGTCTAAAAGAACAGCTTCTCC
Organism: Sus scrofa; assembly: GCF_054392235.1. Taxonomy (NCBI): domain Eukaryota; kingdom Metazoa; phylum Chordata; class Mammalia; order Artiodactyla; family Suidae; genus Sus; species Sus scrofa. The sequence continues at coordinate 26,955,959 of NC_139389.1, read as the reverse complement.
TGCGAAGCACAGCCAAATGGACGTGTACGGACACTTTGGTTGTAGAAGCTGCAGCAAGGGCTGAGTCCACCCTGAGCGGAAAGTGGATGAGTGACTGACTTACTGTCAGTACTTGGTTGGATGCACTTGTTGCAACAAAAGGGATGGAGTGACACGATGAGCAAAATAGGGGAATTTGTGAACTTCCAAACTCACTGAGGCATGGAGAAGAAAGAAAAGGAGCCAGTGAGAGCAGAAAGGTTAGGAGAGGCAGAGAGTGAGGGGCAGACAAAAGCAAGACCCCGACAGAGAGAAGACTTTCGAGACAATCTTGCTGCAGTAGCAGGGTACATGGAGGAAAATCAACCAGGAAGCTCCTCACTTGCTCTGGCCCTTTCTGATGCCTGGTAGGCCCCGGCTATGTGTTCACATGGCCATGCTCCTTTGTAAAATTTGCAAACATCTTATATTTCAATCATAGTTAAAATTGCTGTTTCTAGAAAAGAACAACAAAAAATTGCTGTGTCTTCCCACTCCAGCTTCCCTCTGTCATGTCTTCCCTTGTATCAGGTGGCTTTGGGGGGAGAGATCTAGCTAAGGAGAATTGAGTTGAACTTCCATTGTTTGAGTTTACTAAGATTCCTAAGTTATTGCTTAATAAGTTCATAAATTATTGCTGGGCATCTCAGTGCAGGAATGGCTTCCTGGAATGCCTCTATCACCCACTGCAACAACTCACCTGACCTCAGAAGACTAAAGTGCAGGATCAGAGGATGTGTCATGAAAAGAACGAGTCCTGTGACATGAGGCACCAGCAGTCTGTGGATAGCGGAGCCAATAAATCCTTCTAACCCCCGGTTGCAGAAAACTGTAAGTGTAGGATTTAGTCTCATCAATGTCTAGTCAAAATGGAAGTTCTTTCCTTCAGGAATATACTTAACAATGTAATATAGACAAACACATATACATGACCAAACAATTTTTAATGTATTTCTACATAAAATGACATCAAAAAGTGAATTGGAAGAAAAAATTTCACATCAAACCAAAATCAATAATTGAGGGAAAAGATAAAAATTTTTTAAATTAAAGCATAGTTGATTTACAATGTTGTGCCAATTTCTGCTATGAAAATTTTTGTTTTTAAATTTTTATTTATTCATTATTTTATTTTTTGGCCACACCCATGGCATGTGGAGGTTCCCAGACCAGGGATCAAACCTGCCACAGCAGGGACTCAAGCTACTGCATTAACAATACCAGATCCCTAACCTATGGCATCACAAGGGAACTTCTAGAAGAGGTAAATTTTATTTTATTTTTTTACTTTTTTTTATTTTAGTGATTTTTATTTTTTCCATGATAGCTGGTTGGAAGAGGTAAATTTTAAATAGATTACTAGATGTTTTTGATAATCAATTGACAAAGAAGGATAAACTATAAACACATTTTTAAAAAAAATTTATTCATTTGGCACCTACAAAGATAACCTAGAACTCATTAATACCCTTTTATAACAAGGAATTAGCAATAAACAGGTCAATGAACTTTAGCAGTTTAATGAGTTATTTAAGATTAGTCACTGCCCAAGAAAATTTAAAATGTCCTGACATCTTAGAGCTCGCATAAGAAACTTGACAGAAGTTTCCCTAAAGTTTAAGAACTAAAAATTGGCATGTTATGACCAATAATGATTGTGAAACTGAAAGAAGCTTTTCTAAACTTTCAATTAAAAAAATTAGCCATCCTAGAAGAAATACCAAAAGACTGTCTCACCAGAGAAAATTACAAAATTGTCAAATGAAGAAGAAGACAAAAAGTATGAAAGAAAAATATTGGGAAAATATAGTAGTGGTCAGGCCATTAATAAAAAATATTTTCTGGGCTTTTTGATATTTATGATATTTGTCATTTTTTAAAAGTGTATAACTTGTCATTGCTTTTCTCATTCTAAGTAAATATTCACTTTGGTTCCTCATTTAAAATTTCTAACTTTGTGTCATTTTTCTTGAAGAGGGCCCAATAATGTGTGAGCTGCAGGCCCCGCAAACCTGGACCTCCCCCCACACCAAACCCGTAAGCATTTGGGACAGTGACAGTGTGATGCAGGTGGGCTCCACAGACGGGGCGGGTTTCCATCAGGAAGCCCTAAGAGAGCTTAGCAGGAAACAAGGTTTGGGAACACTGGCTGGGAGGCTCAGCGGATGGCGCAACAGGTGAGAAGCAGTGTCCCCGCCCTGGTGCGCGCGCGCAACGGCCACTCCACTCAGAAGTCCCCGCTGAACGTTCAAAACTCTCACGGGGACTGTGGCTCCACGCGCGCAGGCTGTTTTTGTTTCTATCTTTGCAGCGGCTCCCGAATTCCCGAGGCAAGTCTTGTATGCACCTTGTGGTTTGCAGAAAATCTTCACCCACATGCATTGGGGCCTTCAGGTGTTTCCAGCTCCATCCCCCAACCTTTTTTGTGGTTTTCCAGGTCGACTATGTGCTTTGGGATTCTTTTTTTTTTTAAGGCCACCTCGATCATTATACAACTACAGATGTGATAAATTCATTTGAGTAATAAAAAATAAAAACAAAAAAATTTAAAAATTAAAGGCCACCTCCACGGGGGCCTTATCATTGGGATAACTCCCAAATCCGTTACTTTTTCAAACGCCATGGGTCGTTCTGGCCTGGGGCGCGCGCTCGGTTGTCCTCGCGCCAACCAACCTAACGATCCCCAACGGCCACGGCCACCGAGCCGCCACACGCCGCACTTTCAGCCCAGCCCCTGCTGGGGGAGGCGGTGGATCCCGCCTCTCCGCGCACTAATCCGGCAACGCAGCTGAGCCCGCAGCCAGAGCCGAGCCGTCTTCTTCCCGCCACCAGCCGGCGGTCCGAGTCTCCGCAGCCGCCTCCTGCTGAGCCTTCCTGACTTCAGGGGGTCTGCGAAGGTGCCCCACTTCGGTCCTGTGCGCCTCCGACCTCTTGCCGAGGAGCCAGCTCCATTCCACAGATGGGAAAGCTGAAGCCGGGAGCCCTGAAAGGCGGGTCCCAAAGACCCCCTGACACTGGACTGCAAGTGACTCTGGGAAGATGAACACTTGAGTTCCTGCAACAGAGGCAGCTTCAGAAAACCAACCTCGGAACTTCCCCCCTCCGGGACCCTCGGTCCTTCAAAGTCACCCCTACATGGACCCAATTAGCCAAAGCCCTAGAAACAGCTCACCCAAACCAATGGAATGAAAAGCTTTGTTTAGAAGTGAGGCCTGCAGAAATCTTAGCTTGCTTACAGGTTTTTAATGCATCATTAACACCTCTGAGTGTTTTCTGATTGGCTTCCCTTTCTGCCTCTAGACCTGCCTGCAGCTCCAATCTCCTTGTCACATCCTGGTCTGCAAACTGAGACCTCTCAGCGGCCCTTAGGCCGAAGGCCAACTCTTTATGCTGGTGTTGCCCTGAAGCTAGAATTCTCATGCCTGTGCCTGTGCCTGTGTTTTCCAGGCCCCAACCTGAATATGGACACTAACGGGCTTTTTGTTTCTGAGCCTGGTAAGAAAGACTGCTCTGACTCCAGCTCTTCTGGAATATTAGCTGTATAGAATGCAAGTTTCTATTTCAGCTCTATTTGGGGGTGAGAGGGGCAGGGCAGCATGTTTGTATGTGCAAGAAAAGTCAATATAGGACTTTGCTACGCAAGGAAAAAGGGAAAAAGGAATATATATTTTCTGGAAGCTTTTTTCTTTTTGTCTCTTCTGGTATGTCCAGAGAAGAACAAACCACTGACAAAAACTTGAGGCTTGGACCAGAAGGGTTGCTGCTCCTTTTCGTGGACTGTGTAACTCAGACTTTCCTCCATGTGAAGACAACAAAAAAAGCTGGATAAAATATTTTGAAAGTATCTTAAACATTCAAAGGGCCAGTAAAGAATTCCTGGGCCGGAGTTCCCGTCGTGACTCAGTGGTTAAGGAATCTGACTAACTAGGAACCATGAGGCTGCAGGTTCGATCCCTGGCCTCGCTCAGTGGGTTAAGGATCCGGCATTGCCATGAGCTGTGGTGTAGGTTGCAGACGCAGCTTGGATCCCGCTTTGCTGTGGCTCTGGCATATGCAGGTGGCTACGGCTCTGATTCAACCCCTAGCCTGGGAACCTCCATATGCCACGGGAGCAGTCCAAGAAATGGTTAAAAAAAAAAAAAAAAAAAAGACAAAAAAAGAATTGCTGGGCCAAAGTTGGGGAAAGGAGAAGAATCTGTAGAGGCCAGCCTGACTTGAGGGATTGCTTCCATCTGGGGACATTCACTGATCCTGCAAGTTGCAGATTCCAAACTGTATTTTTGGCAGCCTTTAAAGGTTTAAGGAACTAGGGAGTTCCTGTCGTGGCGCAGTGGTTAACGAATCCAACTAGGAACCATGAGGTTGCGGGTTCGGTCCCTGCCCTTGCTCAGTGGGTTAAGGATCCGGCGTTGCCGTGAGCTGTGGTGTAGGTTGCAGATGTGGCTTGGATCCCACGTTGCTGTGGCTCTGGTGTAGGCTGGAGGCTGGCTGCAGCTCCAATTGGACCCCTAGCCTGGGAACCTCCATATGCTGCAGGAGCGGCCCAGGACAAAAAAGAAAAAAAAAAAGGGCAAGGCTTAAGGAACTAGAAATAGAGTCCCAAGCCCTCAAAATATCAAGTGTTCAACTTGTTTAAGGTTCCAGACCACAGTATCAAGAAAGAAAATCCTTATGGGAAGATGCAAACATAATCCTAGGCTTTACGTTATTTCTACAAATACTCTTCAAATATGTCTAGCATGCAAGTAAAAATAACTAAGCACCAGAGCCAAGAACCCACTAGTAAGAAAGCAGAAACAACAGACAACAGAATCAGACCCACAGGAACATCAGAGACAGCTGTTATTGACCCAGACTGTACAACAACTTCATATGTGCTGTGTTCAAGGAAATACAAGTCAAACCTGAAAGATCTGGCAGAGAACCAGGAACTGTAACAAGCAGCATAGCAGATGTGAAAAAAAAGAAGAAACTTTAAGCCCAAGAGTGTCACTGGCACAAAAGTTATAAAATCATGGAAACTTGTGTGGTAGCCCAGGAAGAAAGCTCACAGAGGATTTAGAGAGAGTAGCTTCCTATTTCCAGCTGTTGATATCAAAAAATGATAAAACCAAAAAAATAAAATAAAGCATATAATGTTAATTTTTTTGTGTCTTTTTTTTTTTTTTTGTCTTTTTAGGGCTGCACTCATGGCATATGGAGATTCCTGGGCTAGGGGTCGAATCGGAGTTACAGCTGCTGGCCTACACCACAGCCACAGCAATGCCTAATCCAAGCTGTATCTGTGACGTACACCAAAGCTCACGGCAATGCCAGATCCTCAACCTACTGAGCATGGCTAGGAATTGAACCCTCAACCTCATGGTTCCTAGTTGGATTGTTTCTGCTGCGCCATGATGGGAACTCCAATGTTAACTAATTTTTAAGGGTTGTACATTCACCTGGTTCAAAAACTAATACATAAAAAGATGTACATCAATGCGTTGCTGTGGCTGTGGTGTAGGCCAGCGGCTACAACTCTGATTCAACCCCTAATCTGGGAACCTCCATATGCCATGGGTGCAGCCCTAAAAGGACAGAAAAGAAAAAAAAAAAATGTACATCCTGCCCCATTCACCTCTTCTGCCAGTACCTCCCCCCCAACCCTACCCCCCAGGTAATCACTTTTATTAGTTTCCAGTGTATCCTTTCAATGTTTATGTAGGTAGAATACAAATATATGTATATAAAATATCTGTTTTAAGCAAAATATTGCGTAGTAAACAATGTTGTATTAGCAGTTAACATAACCTAAAAACTTTGTCATGCTAGTACATAGAGCCCCTATAAATCGACTCAGTTTAGTATGACAACAAAAATAAGCTCTTTTGCACCAGGCACTGTTGCTAAATGCCGAGGAGATCAAGGTGGGAAAACATGGCCATGAGAAAGAAACTTGATTCTTAGAGTCTTTTTTTTTTTTTTTTTTCTTTTTAGGGCTGTGCGTGCAGCATATGGAAGTTCCCAGGTTAGGGGACAAATCTGAGCTGCAGTTGCTAAACTACACCACAGCCACAGAAACTCCAGATCCAAGCTACAGTTTGCAGCAACACCAAATCCTTAAGCCACTGACTGAGGCCAGGGATGGAACCCGCATCCTCATGGATACTAGTTGAGTTCTTTTTTTTTTTTTTTTTTAAATGAGAGATGAGAGTTGCAACGTTTATTTCAGGTTCTCTCTTGTTTTTTGTTTTTTGGTTTTTTTTGTATTTTTTTTTTTTTTCTTTTTTGCCACACAGGCAGTATGTGGGAATTCCTGGGCCAGGGATTGAACCTACGCTGCACAACAGCAACCAGAGCCACAGCGGTGAGAACGCAGGAGCCTCAACCCGCTAGGCCATCAGAGAACTCCCCTAGTTGAGTTCTTAACCTGCTGAACCACAGGTTAAGACTTCTGACTCCCTCAAAGTCTTTAAGGAGAATTTTTTTTTATGAAATTTGGCTGTAGGAGGGGATTTCTAGAATTTGGCTGGCTGCTCAGACAACTGCTTCCCCATCTGTGATGTGGGCTCATTGGAAGAACCAGTCACTGTTAGACGCTGTGTGCACTGGAGATGCTGGAGGTAAGCCCAGGAGTTTCTGGCAGCCTGGTGGGAGCCCACTGCTGTTTGGAAAAAGAGGAGTAAAGGCCTCCCCCCTGCATACTTAGGAGAAACTCTGAGTTGATCGTCAGTCTGACTCAGATCAGCTTTAAGGTGCTCTCAGGTCCTCGTAGAGCTAATGAACAGAGTAGGGGACAGTATGAAGCAAAGGGGAGGTCGGGAGTTCCCGTGATGGTGCAGTGGTTAACGAATCTGACTAGGAACCAGGAGGTTGCGGGTTCGGTCCCTGGCCTCGCTCAGTTGGGTTAAGGATCCGCCGTTACCATGAGCTGTGGTGTAGGTTGCAGATGAGGCTCGGATCCTGCGTTGCTGTGGCTCTGGCATAAGCCAGCAGCTACAGCTCTGATTAGACCCCTAGCCTGGGAACCTCCATATGCCACGGGAGCAGCCCTAGAAAAGGCAAAAAAAAAAAAAAAGACAAAGGGTAGATCAGAAAAATGAAGATGCATCCTTTTTTGGAAAAAAAAGCTGTCCATTTTAAAAGCCTCAAATTACTCATTTAAAAAAAAAAAGCATTAAAATGTAAACAGCATTTATTTAAAGGGGTTAAAAAGAAGATGACTAAGGACATTTTACCTGAATTAAAGTAGCAGGAAGATTAGAGTCAATGTCCTGTAAACCAAAATACTTTCTCAGAGTTCCCGTTGTGGCACAGCAGAAACGAGTCCGACTAGTACCCACGAGGACGTGGATTCGATCCCTGGTCCCTGATCACTGAGTCAGGGATCCAGCGTTGTCATGAGCTGTGGTGTAGGTCGCAGACATAGCTCAGATCCCATTTGACCCCTAGCCTGGGAACCTCCATATGCTGCAGCTGCAGCCCTAAAAAGCAAAAATAAGAGTTTCTTTTGGGGGGAGACCCTGAGAGCCTTTGGACATTCACCTATTTTCCTGACTCCAGAGTCAGGGGCCTTTGATCAAAGGTGCATTCTTTATCTATAGGACAGTCACAAGACTCACAAGCCGAGGTAAAGGAAGAGCCCCTCACCCCCACACCCCACCCAGGGTAAACCTCCCAGGGGAGCTGCCCTTTCAGTCCCACCCACCCCCTCTGCTCCTCCCCACCCTGAGGCTTAACTGGAAAGATTTGGGAAGATGGAAAAGAGATTATGACAGCAAATCTTATGAAGATCATTTGTAGCTGTGGCCTGATGAAATACAGGCTGCTCAGTTAAAACTTGAATTTCAAAGTCATTCAGTATCATGTCCCATATACTGCATTATTCATTACTTCTCTGAAATGCAGGTATAACTGGGTGTCCTGTCCTTTTATTTGCTAAACCTGGCAACCCTACTTGGCACATATGGGTCACAGAGTTATCAGTCTGACTGGAAAAGACAGTTTGTCTTGAGAAACTAAAGATAAGCTTAGATGGAAGGGAGGAGGCCTTTAAATGTCCTCAACAGTTTAGACTTTGTCCTGTAGAAGATGGAGCTGAAGATGGTTTTATAAAAAGATTTACTGTGGGGTTTTTTTTTCCCTACCTTGTAGAAGTGAGTACATTAATTGTAATATATTTGCAAAATAAAGAAAAGTATAAAAGAAATTAGCCATAATTCTACCAACCAGCAATAACAGCTATTGACATTTTGCTGTTAAGTGCCTTCAAGTTGATGTCCAGTTATCACCACTTTAGGCCCATTTTGACCACCCTACTGAAAAGTGGAAACTTGCCACCTCTCTGTTTGCCAAGTCCCCTTCCCGTTTTCCTTTTTTCTCTATAATATGTATTATCTTTTTTTGTATGCCCACGCCCACCTCATAAGGAAGTTCCCAGGCCAGGGACTGAATCTGAGCTGCAGCTGCAACCTATGACACAGCCAGGGCAATGCAGGATCCTAAGCCCACTGAGTTGGGCAGGGGAATTGAACCTATGTCTCCACAGCAACCTGAGCTGCTGCAGTCGGATTCTTCACCCCCTGTGCCATAGGGGGAACTCCAATAGGTACTATCTCTTAATGTGTAATTATTTGTTTAGCTAGTTTGTCTGGCTCTCTGCCATGGGTGGGGTTTCTGTCCACCTTGTCCTAGACATCTATAGTCCTAGAAATGTGCCTGGCACATAGAAATATGGAATACATGTTGCACAAACAAATAAGTTATTTTTCTTGTCCTCTCCCTCTCTCTATATATATATATATGCCTTTTTAAAGAATTTTATTTAGTATATATTACCAACATGCAGCATGCAGTCCAGAGAGTCTGAACCAGCTCACATCCAACCTGGAGGCCTGGGAGTACAAGCACTGCAGAGCTTGGAATGGAGGAAAACCGGCCACGAGCACTGCTGTGTCCAATGGGAGGTGGGAGGGGTAGGGAGACACCTTGTATGGAATTGGCAACTCATGGTGGGGGTGAGATGTCAGATGGGATTTCCAGCGGTATGGGAATTAATCTGTATATTTGTGTATTAATTTACTATAGCTGCCGTAACAAAATACACAGAACAGGTGATTTAAGCAGCAGAAATTTATTTTTTCACAGTGCTATAGGCTAGAAGTCCAAGATCAAGGCTGTTCTTTCAAAGCCTCTTTCTCTTGCCATTGGACAGCTTCTGGCTGTGTCCTGTCCTCATATGGCCTTTTTTTTTTTTTTTGGCTGCATTTGTGCCATGTCAAAATTCCTAGGCCAGGGATGGAAGCTTTGCCACGTCAGTGACAACTGCCAGATCCTTAAGCTGCTGTGCCACCAGGGAACTCCACATGGGGCTTTTTCAATGTATGGGAGCAGCCGTGATGTCTCTGTGTGTCCTAATCGCTTCTTATAAGGACATCAGTCAGATCAGGGCCAGCCTAATGGACTTATTTTAACTTCAAGGCCCTATGTCCAAATTATAGTTACATCCTCAGGTACTAAGGGTTAGGGCTTCAACATACAAATCTGGGGAGACCTATTCAGCTCATAACTATCTGCTTAGAGGATGGGAGGGGTAGACATTCACCACAATCCTCCTCACGTGCATTTTTAAATTATTTTTGGTTTTTAGGGCCACATCTATGCATATGGAAGTTCCCAGGCTAGGGGTTGAATGGGAGCTACAGCCGCCAGCCTGCACCACAGCCACAGCAACACAGGATCCGAGCCTCATCTGCCACTTACATCACAGCTCATGGCAACACTGGATCATTAACCCACTGAGCGAGGCCAGGGATTGAACCTGTGTCCTCATGGATACTAGTTAGATTCATTACTGCTGAGCCACAATGGGAACTCCATTTATTATTATTATTATTATTATTATTATTATTACTATTATACTTTTTTCTCCTCATGTCCAGAAGGCAGATTTCCTGTCCTCCTGAGGCGCCTACAGACCAAGGCCAAATCCTTGTTTCCACCTCGTGCAATGGGGTTTCAAAGCTGCTCACTGTCCCAATATCCTCCTGTAATGCACGCGGGCCAGCCTGTGTCTTTATTAAAACACTGGCTCTCAGAGTGAGGCATTATGCAGAATTCTGTGCTGGGCTCTGAGCACTTCTTCCGTGGTACAAAATATTACATGGTCTGATGTCTTCTGATAGGGCTGTGTTTAGATGCTCAGCTGCAACCGTAGCGGTATTTCTTCTTGCCACTTTTCTTTGATATCACGTATTGCCCAAGCAGCATATTTATTGAGGGTATGAGCTGAGGGTGCACAGGCTATATGAGGATTCTCCAAAGAAACAGAGTCAATCAGATGTGTGGAGAGAGAGGTTTAAGAAGTTGGCTCATGCTCCTGTGAACGCTGGTGAGTTCAAATTGTGCAGGGCAGGTCGGCAGGTTGGAGACCCAGGGAAGGGCTGATGCTGCAGCTGGAGGCAGTCTAGAGCCAGAATTGTCTCTTTCTCAGGGAAACCTTTTCCTTAAAGTCTGCAGTTGTCAAGGCTGACCCACATTAGGGAGGGTAATTTTCTTTTACGCAAAGTCTACTGATTTAAATGTTAATCTCATCTGAAAAAAAAAAAAAAAAAAAAACTCACAGCAGCATCTAGACTGGTGTTGGCCAACTCTCTGCATACCATAGCCTAGCCAAGTTGATACCTAAAATAAGCCACCCCAGGAGCTCCCTTGTGATGCAGCAGGGTAAGGACCTGGCAATGTCCCTGCAGTGACTCCAGTTGCTGCTGTGGCACAGGTTTGATTCCTGGCCTGGGAACTTCTGCATGCTATGGACACAGCCAAAATAAATTAACTAATTAATTAATTAATTAAGCCCACCCCAGAGGTCAATCCAATAAACAATCTCTTTAGGTTACTGAGTCGAGAGAAGACCAGATCTTTCCAGCTTCTTCCCTTGCTCATCTTCGTACCTCATTTGGAGTTGGAGTGTTTAGGAAGCCTGCAGTTTCTCCTGGCAGAGGCGAGCCTGCCATAGGATTTTTCTGTTTCTATTGGCAGAGCAGTGCTTAAACAATCTCTGGGTTTATGTCTATGGCTTTTAATGGGTCTAAAAAAGAAAAGGAATACTACATTTGTTGGGTTTTTTTTTTTAATCCCATGACTGGTCTTTGAGTGACTCAGTCCCATGTTATATTGAGTGCTATAACTATTATAAATTGGCTTCTGTTAACCCATGCATTTATTTTTATGGTTAGTTTTCAACCATAAAAATAAATGCATGATATGATTTCTGTAGAGGACTTTAAACTCTTTTCCCTTTTAAATAGGGTCATAGGTAAACCTTATCCAGTCTAGCAACTCAGCCAACATTTTAATCATCAAAGTATTTAAAAAAATTTTTTTTTCTTTTTAGAGTTGTATCTTCAGCATATAAGGGGTTGACTGGAGCTGCAGCTGCCGGCCTACAGATCTGAGCCACATCTGTGACCTATGCTGCAGCTTGTGGCAATGCTAGACCCTCAACCCACTGAGCAAGGCCAGGGATCCAATCTGAATCTTCATGGATACCAATAAGGTTCTTTTTTGTTTTGTTTTTTGTTTTTGTTTTGTTTTGTTTCATTTTGTTTTTACTTTTTAGGACCGCATCTGTGGCATATTGAGGTTCCCAGGCTAGGGGTCTCATCAGAGCTACCGCTGCCAGCCTATACCACAGCCACAGCAATGCCAGATCCAAGCTGCGTCGTAACCTACACCATAGCTCATAGCAACGCCAGATCCTTAACCCACTGAGCGAGGCCAGGGATCAAACCTGCAACTTCATGGCTCCTAGTTGGATTTGTTTCCGACGCGCCATGACAGGAACTCCACTAGTAAGGGTCTTAACCTTCTGAGCCACAACAGGAACTCCCTAATCATAGAGGTATTTTGTTTATTTATTAATTTTTTTTTTTAATTTTTGTCTTTTCTAGGGCTGCACCTGCGCATATGGAGGTTCCCAGGCTAGGGGGTCTAATCGAAGCTGTAGCTGCTGGCCTACACCACAGCCACGGCAACACTGGATCCTTAACCCACTGAGCGAGGCCAGGGATCGAACCCGTAACCTCATGGTTCCTAGTCGGATTTGTTAACCACTGAAACACGACAGGAACTCCCTCATTGAGGTATTTTGAACAGAGCTGTTTTCATTCCTTTCAATTTCTAATATCAGTTTTTAACTAAGCAAACTCTCTCTCTCTTAGGGAGCTCCTTTAGGGGATAGCTCTGTGAGGGGTATCCCTTTAACTCATCCTTTTGTTTGTCACAGTGGGGCGGGGGTGTGGGGAGGGAGCACTACAGGAATCGAGGAAGGATGCACAGGACAGTCCACACAACAAAGACATTTTCAATCTAAAAAGCCAATAGTAATGTGGTTGAGAAACCCTGCCACAGGTTTTATTTGCTACTTTGCTTTTATAAACAATACGAGGCTTATCCACATCTCTGAATGTGCTTGTGTGAGATTTCCTCTAGAGGGACAGAATCCTAAATAGGATGGAGAGGAGGCTCTGGATTTAGTTGGGTTCCTGTCCACCTTCCACCATTTACTCACCGAATGACCTCGGGCAAATTACTTAATCTCTCTTAACCTTGGTTGACTTGTCCTCAAAGCGCAGTTAGTACTTTCCTATGTAAATGAGCTAACAGGGAGTTTGCATCGTGGTGCAGTGGAAATGAATCTGACTGGCATCCATGAGGACACAGGTTCAATCCCTGGCCTCAATCAGTGGGTTAAGGATCCGGCGTTGCCGTGAGCTGTGGTGTAGTTCGCAGACACGGCTCGGATCTGATGTTGCTGTGGCTCTGGTGTAGGCCCACAGCTTAGCTCTGATTGGACTTCTAGCCTGGGAACCTCCATATGCTGCGAGTGCAGCCCTAAAAAGGAAAAAAAAAAAAAAAGGAAAAGAAAAAACTCTCTCACATGAATGATGAACATTATTCTAAATTTTAATACTTTTATATTTGATCTTTAAACCAGCTAGATTTTTTGTTTATGGTATACTGTGCAAGTCTAGATAGTCAGTTATGGCAACAAGTGGGACTGCACGAAACTAAAAACCTTCTGCATAGCAAAAAAAAACAAGCAACAAAATGAGAAAACAGGGAGTTCCCATCGTGGCGCAGCAGAAATGAATCCTGACTCGGGACCACGAGGTTACGGGTTTGATCTCTGGCCTCACTCAATGGGTTAAGGATCCAGTGTTGCTGTGACCTATGGTCTAGATCACAGATGCAGTTCAGATCTGGCATTGCTGTGGTTGTGGCATAGGCTGGCAACTGTAGCTCCAATTTGACCCCAGCCTGAGAACGTCCATATGCCACAGGCATGGCCCTAAAAAAGACCAAAAAAAAAAAGTCTATTGAGAGAGTTCCCTGGAGGCTCAGGGGGTTAAGGATCTGGTATTGTCACTGCTGTGGCTTGGGTCGAATGCTGAGAGTGTGGCCAAAAAAAAGTCTGTTGAATAGACTGAATAGACATTTTTCCAAAGACATACAAACGGCCAAAATGTACATTACAAAGGTGCTCGATACCATTCATCAGCAGGGAAATGCAAATTGAAATCACAATGAGACATCACTCCACACCTGTTAGAATGACCATCACTGAAAAGACAAGTGCCGGCAAGGATGTGGGGCAAAGGGAACCTTGGTGCTCTGTTGGTGAATGTAAATAGGTACAGCAACTGTGGAAAAGAGTTTGGAAGATTCTCCAAAAAATGAAACATGGAACGACCGTATGGTCCAGCAATCCCACTTCTGGGTCTATATCTGAAGGAAAAAGGAAATCAGGAATTCAAAGAGATACCTGCATTCCCTTGGTCATGACAGCATTATTGACAAGAGCCAACACCTGGAAACCACTTAAGTGTCCATCAACAGGAAAATGGATAAAGCAAATGTACGTATGTATATATCTAATATATTTATATTCAGCCATAAAAAGATGGAAATTCTTGATTCTTGGCAATATGGATGGACCTTGAGGGCATTCGGCTACGTGAAACATCAGACAAATAGTCTTTGATCTCGATTGTATGTGGAAACTCCACCACACTCATAGAGATAGAGAGTAGGGTGGTGGTTGCCAGGAACTGAGGGGTAGGGGAAATTGGAAAGTGTGGGTCAAAGGGTACAAAGTTTTAGTTATAGGATGACTAAGTTCCCTACTGTACAGTGTTGTGACTATAGTTGTTTTTTTTGTTTTTTCGTTTTTTGTCTTTTTGCCATTTTCCACAGCATATGGAGGTTCCCAGCTAGGGGTCGAATAGGAGCTGTAGCCACCGGCCTACGCCAGAGCCACAGCAATGCAGGATCTGAGCCGTGTCTGCAACCTACACCACAGCTCACGGCAATGCTGGATCCTTAACCCACTGAGCAAGGCCAGGGATCGAACCTGAAACATCATGGTTCCTAGTCGGATTCGTTAACTACTGAGCCACGACGGGAACTTCGTGACTGCAGTTAACCATACTGTATTGTATACTCGAAAGTTGCCTCAAGAATAGATCTTTAATGTTCTCACATTAATAACAACAAAAAGGTAACTATGTGAAGAGAAGGATGTGTGAACTAATCTTATCATGGCAAACATTTCACAATATATACACGTACCAAAGCATCGCACTGTGCACTTAATCCTTCACAATGTTCTATGTCAATTATGTATCAGTAAAGCTGGGGGATGGGGGCGGGTGGGGGAAGGAAGGTCAGATGTCTTCAGGGGCCAGGCAGACAAGAGGGAGGAAGAAGTGGTAGGGGAAATAAAACACCCACCCTCTCTAAAGTCATCCAAATTACCCTTATGTTGAAAATCACCAGGTCAAATAAAACCTGGTTTAATAGTTAAATTCTGCCTCCAGGGGTCAGCAGTTTAAGATGCGTATAAGCTATAAAATATTACGCAAACATTAAGATGCTTTAATTCAACCTCAAAGCAAACAACGAGAAAGATCTTTTCATAACATTTCTGAAACAGAGGTATAATATTTCTGAAAGCCTGTGGCTTGCAACGGTTGCTATAATTAGGGTAATTGTATAATCTGTCATCCAAGCAGGACACTTTTGAGAATGGAAGGAAGTGCTACTCATCACACCAGCACCATCCCAGGCAAACCAGAATATATGATCACTCCGACTATAATCAGAACATCACTCCCAAGCCCTGTCTGACCTAAGATTAGGATCTGGTAAACATGAAGGGGTCACTCCTTGGTGGGGACAGATGGCAGAGAGAGAGGAGGTAAGGGCGGAGGCTGGGATGGAGAGGGAATGGGAAGCGAGAAAGGATCCTTCTCTTACACAAGGAGGCAAGATTACAATGATGCAAATGGAGGTTGGGGGACACTGGTCGATATTTTCCTGGTCAGGACCGAAGCCCCAGGGGAAGGTGTTTCAGAGATCAGAGAAGCACCAAGAAGCAGGAAGAAATACAGACAAAACAAAGAATGCTCATGGAGACGCTAGAGATGGAAAACATTTGAGAAAAAACCCAAAGAGGACAGATTTGCTACAGGTGCTATGGGGAAGTAAAAGATCAGCCAGGATGGAGAACAGCCCTTTCAGAGAGGAAGTTCCTTGCTTCTCCCACTGTGCTAGGAATCCCCCCCCCAGCCCCGCCCCATGAGGGGAATGGTTGCTTTTCCTTATAAATAATGGGAAAGCCCCTGAGTGGGTGATTACATCTTCCACATTTGCACAAAACTCTTAAAAGGGTAGAGCCAAACTACAAGAGGCAGGGAATTACCCTCTTCCTTCCTTTCCATGTTTTTCCATGGTTCGGGCTCTGCATACAAGAGATGTTCAACGCATCACTGGTGACCTGCTGTGACCTTTCGGGAGGTGACTTCCAGCCCCTCTACTCCCTCCCTGAACAACTGCCAGTGGACTTTGGTGCCCTGGTCCTTCTGATCTCTGTTAATGGCCTCATAAACATATCTTTAATTAGTCCAAGGTTCAGGACAACTTGCCCCATTTTATAAGCAGGATAAATCCATTTACAATATCCATTTGTTCGCGAGAGGTAGTGAGGTAGCATTGCCCATCGGTTTTCTTCTTTATGATAGTCCCTACATTGGTTTTACTCTTTTCTTTTAGCCTTTTTTTTTTTTTTCTGTTTATTTATTTATTTTTTGCTTTTTAGGGCCACACCCGTGGCATAAATAAATTCCCAGGCTAGGGGTCGAATCGGAGGTCGAATCGGAGCTACAGCTGCCAGCCTACACCACAGCCACAGCAACGCAGGCTCCGAGCCATGTCTGTGAGCTACGCCACAACTCATGGCAATGCTGGATCCTTAACCCACTGAGTGAGGCCAGGGATAGAACCCGATCATGGATATGAGTTGTGTTCGCTAACCGCTGAGCCACGATGGGAACTCCTGGTTTTAATCTTTTCTATTATTCTTTTTTTTTTTTTTAATCTTTTCTATTATTCCTTTTTTTTCTCTAGCACTTCTTTTCCTCCTTCCTGCTTCTCTGATGGACCCTTTGACCTTCATCTCCTCTGTTTCCTCCTTTTGTAGAACCAGTGTCCACAGCAGGATCCTAGACTCTCTGCAGACTTGACGCTGCCGTCGTCTCCATCATGGCTGGTCAGCAGTTTACCAACAAGCTTCAGGAGGAGGTGATCTGCCCCATCTGCATGGATATCCTGCAGGACCCTGCTACCATCGACTGTGGGCACAGTTTCTGCCTCCAATGCATCATGCGGAGCAGGGAAGGATTGGACAGCGTTATTAAATGTCCCCTCTGCAACAAAATTGTGAAGAGGGACACGATAAGGCCCAACTGGCTGTTGGTGAATCTGGTGGAGAAAATCCAAGCTATGGATCCCTCCGAGGAACAGCCAGAAGTGAAAGAGCTGAAGTGTCCGAAGCACGGGGAGAGGTTTCATTACTTCTGTGAGTCCGATGGGAAGGTCCTCTGTGTGGCGTGTTGTGGATCCAAGGACCACAAATTCCACAACACAATTTTGCTAGAAGAAGCTGCCCAGAGTTTTCAGGTAGGCATTTGGGGGTCCCTTCCCTGTTCCCCCACCACAGACCAGGAGTTCAGTGAGGGCCTGGAAACCGTCACCTCCTGCCTCTGGTTTGTACCGCATTGCTGCCATCTTGGCACTTGAGCAGACACTTCACGGTCAGGTCCGGTAGGTTCAAATGTCTGTGTGTGAAGAGCTGATGCCTGTTGAAGCCAAGGGGTAATGGAGAATGGAAAGAATGCAGGGATTTTGAGACAGAAGGTGTGGGTCCAGATTCAGACTCCTGAATTGACTCTGTGACCTTCAAGGAATTCCTTTACCTCTCTGTGCTTCGCCTTTCAAATGGGACAAACAAAATGTATTTTTAAAGAATTGTTGGTATGGGAGTTCCCACCATGGGTCAGTGGTTAACGAATCTGACTAGGAACCATGAGGTTGCGGGTTCGATCCCTGCCCTTGCTCAGTGGGTTAAGGTTCCGGCGTTGCCGTGAGCTGTGGTGTAGGTTGCAGACTCGGCTCGGATCCTGCGTTGGGTGGCTGTGGTGTAGGCTTGGCAGCTACAGCTCCAATTAGACTCCCAGCCTGGGAACCTCCATATGCCGCGGGTGCCGCCCTAGAAAAGGCAAAAAGACCAAAAAAAAAAAGGAATTGTTGGTATGGCAAATGAGAGGTTTGTGGAAATGCTTCAGTAATCCCAAAGCACATCCAAATATTAGTCATTAATATATTAGTTATAATTTACTAGCACATTCCTTTCTAGTGCATCACTTAGGCTCCGACACTGCACCCCAGCCCCCAGTTTGAACAGCAAAGGTGGCTCTATTAATCTTTATACAAGGATAGAGTTCCCATTGTGGCTCAGTGGTTAATGAATCTGACTAGCATCCATGAGGACGCAGGTTCAATCTGGCCTTGCTCAGTGGGTTAAGGATCTGGCATTGGCGTGAGCTGTGGTGTAGGTTCAGATGTGGTTCAGATCCCGTGTTACTGTGGCTGTGACGTAGGCCGGCGGCTACAGCTCCAATTCGACCCCTAGCCTGGGAACCTCCATATGCTGCAGATGCAGCCTTAAAAAGCAAAAAAAAAAAAAATCATTACACAAGGATGCACCCACCCTCCAGGGAGATCAGAGGGTGTCATGAGGCCAAGAAAACTCCAGGAATTGCCAAGATAACTCTCTCCCCACAGGGGCAGATTCAATCACAGGTGGAGGCCCTGCTGCAAAAGGAGAGGGCGATCGTTCAAATGAAGTTACAAGGTGACCAGAGGATCACTACCTTGATGGTAAGAAAAAAACTCAGGAGTTTCTGTCATGGCTCAGTGGAAATGAATCTGACTAGAATCCATGAGGATATGGATTCAATCCCTGGCCTCGCTCAGTGGGTTAGAAATCTGGCATTGCCATGAGCTGTGGTGTGGGTCACAGATGCGGCTCAGATCCTGCATTGCTGTGGCTGTGGTGTAGACTGGCAGCTCCAGCTCCTATTTGACCCCTAGCCTAGGAACCTCCATATGCTGTGGGTGCAGCCCCCAAAAGACAAAAAAGACAAAAAACTTTTAAAAAGAAAAAAAAGAAAATGAAGACATTGTAAACCCACCTAATTATCTTTACCTGTGTTGTGTGTGTGTGTGTGTGTGTGTGTGTGTGTGTGTGTGCGCACGCACGTGCAGAGGGAAAAAAAATCTGTGTGAAAGCCAATTATAAACTGAAAAGCCTTCTGGAAATGTGAGTACTAGATACCGAAGTATTAAGTGTTAGATATGTAGGTGCTATCAGACAAGAAACATAAACAAGTAACCCCAAACAAAAATGAAGCACATAGTAAGTGCTTTAAAAAATGCTGTTCTCGGGGAGTTCCTGTCATGGCTCAGTGGTTAACGAATCCAACTAGGAACCATGAGGTTGTGGGTTCAATCCCTGGCCTCGATCACTGGGTTAAGGATCCGGCGTTGCCGTGAGCTGTGGTGTGGGTCCCAGACGCTGCTCGGATCTGGTGTTGCTGTGGCTCTGGCGTAGGCCGGTGGCTACAGTTCTGATTGGACCCCTAGCCTGGGAACCTCCATATGCCGAGGGAGTGGCCCTAGAAAAGGCAAAAAGACAAAAAAAAAAAAAATGTTGTTTTCTTCCCCTTTCCTTTTCTCCAGGTCTGTCATGCTGCTCAGGATAAACTTAATACAATGGAAACTTTGAGTAAAAAGGGGTAGAAGGAGCTTTGAGGCCACCCTCGCATCTTCTGAGTGTCCGTTTTCCTTGCCCCCAGGCCCAGGTCGAACAGGAGAAGCAAAAGATCAGCACGGTATTCGAACAGCTGCTTCAGGCGTTGAAGGAGGAGAAGAACTTCCTCCTGTCTCGGATCAACTGGCTGGATCAGGAGCTGACCAAGGACAGGAACTCCTACCTCGCTTCCGCCGAGGCGCAGCTGCAGTCTCTCAGGAAGCTTAAGGATTCCCTGAAGGCCAGGCAGCTTCTGCCGCCCAGAGAGATGCTCCAGGTAAGAGTTCCTGGGGGGCCAAGTTGTAAGGAGCTAGCGTCCCTCCTAGTCACAGCTCAGCGCACTGACCACCTGGCACAATACCAGAGACGGCCACCACTCTCCTGCCCCAGGCCCCGTGCTGCCCAGGACAAGGACGGTGTGAGCCACGGTGTGATTTAGTGCATAATGCACACCATGTATGTCATTTAGAAATATAACAGGATGGAGTTCCCGTCGTGGCTCAGTGGTTAATGGATCCAACTAGGAACCATGAGGTTTCGGGTTCCATCCCTGGCCTTGCTCAGTGGGCTAAGGATCCAGCGTTGCCGTGAGCTGTGGTGTAGGTCGCAGACGCAGCTCTGATCTTGCGTTGCTGTGGCTCTGGCGTAGGCTGGCGGCTACAGCTCCGATTGGACCCCTAGCCTGGGAACCTCCATATACCGAAGAAGCAGCCCAAGAAATTGTAAAAAGACCAAAAAAGAAAAAAGAAATATAACAGGAACATGTGTATAATTCAGAATTATATTACACATATGCAATTTAAACTTTTTCTAGTAGCCACATTAAAAAGATAAAAAGAAAAATAATTTGAACACCATATTTTATTTAACCCAATATATCCAAAATATTCTCATTTCAATCTGTTAACCAGTATTCTTAAAGTATTCAGGAAATATTTTATAAACCTCCCCCCTTTAAAAAAATTGAGTCACTGTGGCTCAGTGGGCTAAGTCCCTGACTAGTATCCATGAGGATGCGGGTTGGATCCCTGGCCTCACCCAGTGGGTTAAGAATCCATTGTTGCCGCAAGCTGTGACATCACAGATGTGGTTCTTGTATCCTGTGTTGCCGTGGCTGTGGCTGGCAGCTGCAGCTCTGACTGGACCCTACCCTGGGAACTTCCATATGTGGCTGGTGTGACCATAAAAAGAAAAATAAATAAATAAAAACAAAAACTGAGTCTTTGAAATCTGGTATATGTTTGGCAGATCTTAACTCAGACAGCAATTTTTTTTTTCACTTTTTTTTTTTTTTTTTTTTGTATTTTGTCTTTTTGTTTTTGTTGTTGTTTTTGCTATTTCTTGGGCCACTCCCGTGGCATATGGAGGTTCCCAGGCTAGGGGTCCAAACGGAGCTGTAGCCACCGGCCTACGCCAGAGCCACAGCAACGAGGGATCCGAGCTGCGTCTGCAACCTACACCACAGCTCACGGCAACGCCGGATCCTTAACCCACTGAGCAAGGGCAGGGACAGAACTCGCAACCTCATGGTTCCCAGTCGGATTCGCTAACCACTGCACCACGACAGGAACTCCAGACAGCAAATTTTTAATGGTTGAAATAAAATGTAATCTGACCAAATATAGGTGTGTTTAATGAAAACAAATATTTTACACGATGTCTGTTTTTTAATTTAAATATGGGATTAGTGAAACTTCAATAAAATTAAAAATTTGGTTCCTCATCATACCAGCCACATTTCAAGTGTTCAGTAGCCACGTGTGGCTGGTGGCTACCATATTGGACGGTGTGGGTTTAGCAGATGCACAAAATAAGCTGAGGTCCCTCCTGAATCCATCTCTCATTCCCACCAGTTCAGACATCCTTTTTTTTTCTTTCTTTCAAAAAAGACAATGCAAAGCCATTCCAGCCCTTGTCCCCCCTCTCCTGTCTCAGAGACAAAGTATGTTCCAGTAACTCAGTGAATTCCCCTCGAGGTCTATTATCCCCCTTATCAGATGCTCCTTGGAAGAACCTTTATGGAGGGTGAGAAGGGAGGGATGTTCTCATTCCACCTGCTCTACCCCACCCCCACCCCCACCCCCAGCAGGGTCTACACCTCCTCCTGGGCTCCCGTGAATCAGCCCTGTGCTGAAGCTGTCTGTCTGTTTCTCTTTCTCTTCTAGGACATCAAACCTGTCTTGAGCAGGTATGACGGGCCACCCCAAATGCATTTTGCCTACTGACTCCTTCATCTTACAATGCTCCACATATATTCAAACACACCCATCATTCCTCCCTCCCAAATTCCTGCCTACTCTACCTGCAGTCGGAACTTGGGCTGCAGAGGGAAAAAGCCTAAGCCGAGAGCGTGAGCTTGTTGGCTGGTTCCTAAAGAGAAGAGCTGTTTTCTTCAGGATCCTATTTCTTCATCGCAGATTCTCCTATTTCCCCGCACCTCCTGCGTGACCCCCTGCTCCAATTGATGGCCCCTGGGTTCCCTGCCCATCTCCCTGCCCCCTTCTTCTCTGCTTCTCTCTGGCTTCATGTCCCATCTGCAGTTCCATGTCCCCCTGTGCCCTACCTCACCCTGGCCCCGTGTCCCTGGCCCTGGCCTCCTGACTTCCAGCTCACTGTCCTTTGATTTCCTGCCCCACCCCCAAGACTCCATCACTGCATCCTCATCTCCGTGTCACAGCACCCCCTCCCCTGCAACCCATCCCCTGATCCCCACATCTAGTTTAACCATATCTTCTTAGGAGTGCAGGATTTAGATTTCTCAGCCCACCTCCCGTTTCAGCGGACCTGGAGAAAAAACTCAACGAAACCAAATTACGGCATGAATCCCTTATAGAGAGCCTAAAGAAATTCCAAGGTAAGGAAGAGGCTGTCACCTTCTCAGTTCTAGAGGATTCTTCCTCCATCCCCCCAAGGAAATGGGGCGGGAACTCAGCCATGACGGTGGTGATCACAGGACCTTTCCAATGCCAGGCTCTCTGCTGACCCGCGGCATATGGAGGTCCCCAGGCTAGGGGTTGAATTGGAGCTGTAGCCCCTGGCCTACACCACAGCCACAGCAACGCCAGATCCAAACTGCGTCTGCCACCTACACCACAGCTCATGGCAACGCTGGATCCTTAACCCAGTGAGTGAGGCCAGGGATCGAACCCGCATCCTCATGAATGCTAGTTGGGTTTATTACCACTGAGCCACAAAGGGAACTCCCTTCCCTGCATTTCTTACACTCTGTCTTCATCATGTATTGATTGTCTGCCTCCCTGACTCCTGTGAAAGCCCCAAGAGGTCCCCTTGCCCAGCACAATGACTGTCAGAAAGTTGGTGCTCAGTTGTCCCAGGGCCTTCAGGCAGAGACTGTGGGACCTCCAGCAAGTTGCTTTCACTGCTCTGGGTCACACTGGAGCTCCGACTATTCCTGACTACAGAAGAAGAGAAAATGGATTCAAAGTTAATGACATTCAGGAGTTTCCACTGTGGCTCAGTGGTTAACGAATCACACATTTGGTCCCTGGCCTTGCTCAGTGGGTTAACGATCCGGCGTTGCCATGAGCTATGGTGTAGGTTGCAGATGAGGGTTGGATCCTGTGTTGCTATGGCTGTGGTGTAGGCCAGCAGCTACAGCTCCAATTTGACCCCTAGCCTGGGAACCTCCATATGCTGTGAGTGCAGCCCTGAACAAACCAACCAACAAACAAAAAGGCAATGACATTCTGGGGAAACTGCTCTTCCAGGCTTGCAGGGAGACAGACATCAGGCAGAGGTGGATGAGTTGGGCATTAAATACTCCGTTAGATGTTTTCAGAAACTTGTCTGGGTTTGTGACCAGGAAGGCGCTTAGATGTTTTTGTGAGTCCCCTTCATTGCAAAGGCTGTGCTTGTCTAAGCCAGGGGTAAAGACAGCTGGATGGAGTTTTCTTGCTGGAAATGTCACAAGAGCCCCCCAGCCATTCACACCCCCCCCCCATGTGCCTTTGGAAGAAGAGGACGAGGACAAGGCCCCAAGAACCCCATCCATTCAGCCAGGAATCTTCGCTCACCAAACACAGACAAAGAACAGTGGTTTTGCTTGTAATTTTGTTGTTTTGAGCTTTTTTCCCCAGTAACTGCTCTGCTTTGTCTGGCTCTTCCATTCCACAGGATGTGATCGTATCTCGCACAACAATGTCACAGTCACTTCAGGTTTAAGAGAGTTTAGTTCTGAAGTTCCCGTCATGGTGCAGCAGAAACGAATTGACTAGGAGCCATGAGGTTGCGGGTTTGATCCCTGGCCCCACTCAGTGGCTTAAGGATCCAGCATTGCTGTGAGCTGTGGTGTAGGTCACAGACGCAGCTCGGATCCCAAGTTGCTGTGGCTGTGGTGTAGGCTGGCAGCTGTAGCTCTGATTTGACCCCTGGCCTGGGAACCTCCATATGCTTCAGGTGCAGTCCTAAAAAGCAAACAAAATAAAGTAGTTTAGGTCCAGTTCAGAATTTCCAGGGATCCGCTACCTTTCCACTTCAGCACAGGCTGGATATGGGCAGGGAGGCGAGGGCTACGAAGACGCACTTTGTGGTGGAGATGAGCGTGGTCTGTTTTGTCTTACACGTGCACACGCACGGGCACGCACACACACACACATGATCCCCCAATTCCTACCCCCTGCCCCTGTGTGTGTGCGGGGCACTGGGTTAAGGATCCAGGGCCAAAGATCCCAGGCCCCGGGAACTTTCATATGCCTCAGGTGCAGTGGAAAATATAATTAACATTAATTCTGAAAATACAAGTAAAATGAGCTTTTATCAGCTTCTTTTTACTCTTTGTTAACGTGACTGCTAGAAAATGTTCAGTGCTATTTGTGGCTCGGAGTGTATCGCTACGGGACAGTGCTGGGCTGGAGAGCCACTTTGGGAAGCAGAAAGGGCATCTCTCAGAGTTTCATACCTTCTTGGTCCACTGAGAAGATGAGAGACAAGTCCAACTCCCCACTCTGCAGAAGCATTTGAAATCAGTGCCCTGCTGGGTGGTTGTGGGTTCTTTGCTCAGCCTGTCTGAGCTCTCTCCATCTCATTCTGTTCTCTCTCCACAGACAAATGCCAGGCTGATGGCAAGAAAGATAAAAGCAGATTTCTCAAAGGCCTGGATAAGCACTATATAAAGAGCTGTAAGTGATGGTCGCTCCTGCCATTTGGGGAAAGTGAGAAAAGCCAAGGGGAAGAATTCTGTCACTCCAATTACATGAATGCCCAATATAGGTGATGCCCATTTCTCATCAATTGAGAAGAACAGGCACATGGATAGGTTTTATTATTTTGAACTCAGGTAACTCACAAAACAATGACCAATCCCCACATTTAGAAGTAATTCAAATGGAATTCCTGTCGTGGCTCAGCAGTAATGAGCCCGACTAGTATCCAAGAGGATGTGGGTTTGATCCCTGGCCTTGCTCAGTGGGTTAAGGATCCGGGGTTGCCATGAGCTGTAGTGTAGGTCACAGATTCGCCTCAGATCCTAAGTTGCTATGGCTGTGGCTGTGGCTGTGGGCAGCAGCTAAAGCTCCGACATGACCCCAGCCTGGGAACTTCCATATGCCATGGGTGCAGCCAAAAAAAAAAGTATCCAAAAATAATAGAAAATTTTATATTTATTTCTTCATGCCTCTGAGTAAGGGAGGAAAAGGTAAGACAAAGAGAAGATAAAAGCAGCTCAATCTCTGTAGTATTCGCTGCCCCCAGCCGTAGGCTGTGTTTCTGGTTGTAAGGCTGGGACAGCTCAGGGGATGGAGCCCCACTGTAACAGCAGCCGAGGCCAAAGTCATCAGAGATGGCTCTGCCCCACGAGAGGTAACACTAGAAGTACCCTTTCTTAAAGGCCCACGTGTGCTAAGCACCCCACAGCTAACAGTTCAAAAATCCCACAGCTCTTCTCCAAGGATGCGTGTCATTATCAGCAATTTACAGTAAGTTCCCTGCCAGTCCAGGGAGCTGCGCTAAGTTACCCAAGTCATGTGACTACTAATTGAAAAAGACAATCTTGGAACACATTTTGCCAACACCAGAAACCACATAATGCCTTCCAAAGCCAGGGAGCGCGGTCCTCTTCCTCCCCCAGTTCTCCATGACAGGAGCTATTGGTGTTTGCAGAGGTTAAGTCCCCACTGTGCTCTCTGCCTGGTGTGCTGTGGAGTGTGTCCCGTCCAAGGCCCCCGGAAACACTCTAGGCCAGTAGGGAATCGCCCCCCGCCACCTCCCACCCTCTGCCATTACTAGGACCATCTGAATGGTTCCCACACTTCCCCATGGGTGGGGACGGGGGCAGGGGGAAGGGGGCAGTCTCCACTGAGAACCACTGATGCGTGTTCTTATTGATGGCGGCAGGTGTTTGGTTTTGGATTTTGCAAGTTTCTGGTTATCGAGACCAAAGTTGGTTTTCTCTCCCCCATTCCTAGGGTACCTGTTAGAGAAAAGCAATCCTACACCGATGGAAACTTTGGAGCCTGAGCTAAGCCCTTCAGGTAGGAGCCCAGCCTCTGAGCACTGGTGGCTTCGGGTGGTGTAGTCAGGAAAGCTCGGAGTCTCCAGGGAGTCCAAACGCATAGATAGGAATGCACTGAACTGACACCGCATAGGAAGGATGGTGAGCAAACTGTACAAGGACTTCCCAACACACAGCATCACCCTCCCTGACTGGAGTTAGATGGGGATGAAGAGCTGCTCTCAGTTCCAGCCTGGGTTGGAGGGGTATAGGGACAGAGCAGAAAAAGAGGTTTAGAGGGAGTTCCCATTGTGGTTCAGCGGGTAACAAATCTGACTAGTATCCATGAGGATTCGGATTCAATCCCTGGCCTCGATCCAGGGATCCAGCATTGCTGTGAGCTGTGGTGTAGGTCTCAGATTAGGCTTGGATCTGGCATTGCTGTGGCTGTGATGTAGGCAGCTCTGATTCGACCCCAAATGCCGCAGATGCGGCCCTAAAAAGAAATAAAAAGAAAAGAGGGACTTAGAGAGACTGTTAAGAGGGCCTGGGAGTTGGGAGAGGAAGAAGGGCAGTGGAGTTGAATGTTCTTGAAGGTTTCAGATGCTAAGAGCTAGGACAGCATGGGCATATGGGGGTGGAGATAGCAGGCGTTTCATCCATCACCCCTCCCCCTTCCCAGAGTGGGACACCCCCGCCCCAGGAAATACTGTGCCATTCAATCAGTTTACCCCTAACTTGTTCGTTCGGGTGTACTTTTGTTACCAAACCAGGTTTGTTTGCCTGATGCGCAGCAAGCCAAATACTGAGATGCTGAGGTTTGAAGCAGAGAAGGTTTATTCACAAAGCCGCCAAGGGAGGAGGTGGGAGACCCACCTCCTTGAAGGAAAGAGCCTCAATTTTCTTCTGAGATAATGAAACAAGGTGGCCTGAGGCATGGGAAAGGCGGAGTCCCCTTCCCCTCTGTTTGGGCAGGTGGATCCAGGTTACAGTCTTCTTTGTGGGATACACTTTCAAAAATGAAGCTGCTTAGCATAATCTGAGGGTATCATTTTTGAACCTCTGATGCGAAAAAGTTGTTCATCAGACTCCTGCACAAGCCCAGTTTTAGCACTGCTGGTCCCAACCTGCCTTAGCCAGCCGGAACAGGACAAGAGCTGACACCAAGTTCCTAAAAAGCAACTTAAGCCCCCACTACCAAAGTAACCCATATGTCAGGAGTTCCCAACGTGGCTCAGTAGAAACGAATCTGACTAGCATCCAAGAGGATGCAGGTTCGATCTCTGACCTTGCCCGGTGGGTTAAGGATCCAGTGTTGCTGTGAGCTGTGGCATAGGTTGCAACTTCGGCTTGGATCCCACGTTGGTGTTGGGTGGCTGTGGTGCAGGCCAGCAGCTGTAGCTCTGATTTGACCCCTAGTCTGAGAACCTCCATATATGCCTTGGGAGTGGCCTTAAAAAGACCAAAAAAGTGACCCGTATGTCAGAGGTTTGATCTATCGCTGGTTAATGCCTCGTGATATATTACATAGGCTACATGAAGCTTGGAGAGTATGCAATTAAAGAGAGGGAAAAGATAACTAAAATGAACTTAATAAGTAAAGGCAGTTTATATGCAGAGGGATTTTAACAAGCTGTACCCTTAAACATTGAGGGTAAGACAAGCTCAAAAATTTCTGTTAGTCCGTGGCTTCAGGCCATGGACAATGATTGCTGCCTTGCTCCCATCGACCTCTTTTTTTCTCCTCTCCTTCTCCTTAAAGATGACAGAAACGCTAAACCACTACCGCCAAAGCTCAAACTATCACCTTCACTGCCCAACCTGTTCCGGAGCCGAAGCCGGGCCTCTATTGCCTCATTTGTTTTCTATTCAAACGAAGACAGCTCTGAAGACCCGGGAAGCCCTGGAGCTGCGTGGACTGAAGAGCTCAAGGCGGCGCTGAGTGAGTGGCTGAGAGCAATCAAGAGTCCCTGACTGCGTGGAGTGGGGCTGAGGGAGTGGAAGGTGGGAGAGAGGCCCCGGGCTACTGAGAACAGAGACGGGTGATGGTGGTGACACTTGGAGAAGGGAGCGGGTGTACTTGAGCAGAAAAAGGGCAATCGGGTAGCGTCAGCGCGTGGCTTCTGCTTATTGCTTTGGCTCTGGTGCCCCCTTGTGGATGAAGAGTGTCACTACAGTTGATTGCTCAGGTCTTTCTTTTTTTTTTTTTTTTTTTTTTTTTTTTTTTTTTTTTAATTTAAATTATTTACCTAGGCATCAGTTCAGTCAGATTGGAATCTAAGAGACCAGTAAGAACTGCTTAGGTCACAATCTACCTTACTCATCCCCATGTACCTAGACACTCTTTCTCCTCTTCCCCACATTCCTACATCCTCCATCCCTCCCAATCCCCACCCTCCTTCCAGCAAGGGAAAACTAAGTAATATTACAGTACAAGGGTGTGAGATTAGATAGCAAATCAGGAGATACCATGAGTCTCTCGTTCCTAAGTCCGTGGCAAAGTCTGGAACCACGGCTATTCAAGCCATTGCGGGGGGGTGGGGGGTGGATGGAGGACTTCTGGCCTTGATAACCTATAACTCAATGATAACTCAATGTCCAAATTCAATGAAAATTGTGCCTGTGTGGTGAGATGAGAGCTAACTTTCTCCCTCCGTACCCCACCCCTCCATTCATCCCTGTCTTTGAGGGGCTGCACTTTAGAAAATTACTCCAGCACAGTCTGAGCCTTGACATCTTTTATATAAGTTCAGATCTTGTTCTGGATATGAGGACCACAGGAGATGGGGAAGGAAGAGGAAATAGTCTTGCTTTGGGTGTAGAAATGATGCCTTGTGACCAGCAGTGGAGAGCACCCACAGAGCAGCACATGATGAAATTTAAGGATTAACTTCAAGGAGGGGGAAGGGGCTAGGACTTCTCTGGGGACAAAGAGGACCTTGACTTTGAAGAGAAAGTCATCCTCAGGGGAAACTAAGAGGTAGGGGTCTGGAGGACTTGACCTGGGGCTAGCACCCCGGAAAGAGGCTACCACCCTCCTCATCTTCCCGCAGCCCCAGTGACCCTGGATGCGGCCTCGGCTCATCCGGACCTCATCATTTCCCAGGATCTGAAGACAGTGACGCTGGACCCTGTTCCTCAAAGTCGCTGTGCTGAACCCACTGACCCTGCTCGCTTCCATCCATTCCGCTGTGTTCTGGGCTTGCCAGGCCTCTCCTCGGGCTGCCAGACCTGGGAGGCGGAGCTTGAAGGGCCTGAAGGCGGGGGCTGCTTGGTGGGCGTGGCCTCGGAGCTGGTAACGCGGAGGGGCCCCCTGATGATCGAACCCTTGACTGGCTTCTGGGTGCTGCGCATTGTGGGTTTCGACTGCCAGGCGCTCACCGAGGGTGGCACCCGGGAGGAACTCTCAGTCCGTCCCAGGAAAGTGGGGGTCCACGTGAATCACGAGGGCGGAGAAGTCGTCTTCTACGACTCCATCACAAGCAGCCGCATCTACACCTTCCACACCTCCTTTCCAGGGCAGGTCTTACCCTTTTTCCGGCTTCTTTTTCCGGGCACCCAGATCACCCTGAGTCCCTAGAGTTCTTTTGCCTTCCTCTCGGTCTCCTCCCCGTTACCCCCTCGCTTTGGGATGCGCTGTAGCTGGTATGTAGGGTTGAAGCTAGACTTCCAGGAGCCCTTTGCATACTTCATGCTCCCTAATCCAGGCCTGTTGCCTCTGATCCCGCTTTAAATTTTCCTTTGGTCTTTCAGTCCCCCTTTCCCCCCAACATGCCTAGGTTGAAAAGAAAGTTTCAAATACACGACAAAACTCCACACAAGACTATTTATTGTAGCACTTTTGTAACAGGACAAGACTGCAAACAACTCAAATGTAAGTCACTAGGGGATGGTTGAAAACTGCACAGAGAAAGCATCCAGCTGCATCCTGGTTGAGATGCAGATACAGGGGACGGGACAACTGACTTTGGGGCAGCTGTCTCCTCCTCCACTTCATTCCCAGAAGCTCCTGGGTGTGTGTATGGGCTTGGCCCATCTGGGCATTATCGTGGGATCTGAAAAACGGGATGCCGATGGCCAAAAACCACGGAAAGATGCTCGACATCACTAATTATTAGAGAAATGCAAGTCAAAGCTACAATGAGGTACCACCTCACACCAGTCAGAGTGGCCATCATCAAAAAGTCTACAAACAATAAATGCTGGAGAAAAGGGGACCCTTTACACTGTTGGTGGGAATGTAAACTGGTGCATCTACTATGAATAGCAGTATGGAGGTTCCTTAAAGAAACAAACTATAAAACTACCAAATGACCCTGCAATCCCACTCCTGGCATATATCATGCTGGACCATGGATATTGTCTCCCCAGGCAGTTCAGCCTGGCCTGCCCTCTTGCCTTCTACCCACTTTGCAAATGAAGACTCTCTATGTATTATTACAGGATGATGTCTAGGACATAAGTGAAAAAAGCAAGGTAGACAGCAGTGCCCACAGTATGCTACATTTTACCTAAGAAAAGGGAAATGTACATATACCTTTTTTGCCTATACTTGTTTTTTAAGTAGGAGGATAAACCAAAACCTAACAAAAACAGTTACCCAAGGGGAGAAAGGAAAACCGGGTGGAAGGAATGAGAGTCTTTTATTTTTTTATCTTTTTTTGCTTTTTTCGGGGGCGGGGGCTCACCCCTGTAAGTTCCCAGGCTAGAGGTCTAATCAGAGCGGATGTGAGCCGCATCTGCCACAGCTCAAGGCAACGCTGGATCCTTAACCCACTGAGCAAGGCCAGGGATCAAATCCACATCCTCATGGATCCTAGCCAGGTTCTTTAACTGCTGAGCTGTGAAGGGAACTCCTAATCTTTTCTACATGTACCTTGTTTTGTATATTTGGCTTTGGAATCATGTAAATATTTTTATATTGTTATCAAACAAAATTAAATTAAGACAAAAAAATGAAATGGTATATGTAGTTGGTAGCTTAAATACTCTGTAGCTGGGAACTCCTTAGAGAAAATTTATTTTAGGAGACTTTAAAATGCAATAATTTAGCTGTATATCCTCAGTTGGATATAGCTTAATGACAAAAAGAACTGCAAATAGAACTTAAATATTTAAGTTATCATCTTGGTGATAATAATATTTTTGTGGTTATTCCAAATCTATTATGTATTTTATGTACAAGTACTTATATACACATACATAGTAGGATAAAGAAAAGAAGCAAGTACACCAATATTATCAGGAACCAAGATTTTCAACCTAAAATATTAGATTTTTCTCTTATGTCTATGACATAAAAGAAGAGAAAAACATAGTGACCCCAGGAGTTCCTTAGTGGTGTAACAGTTTAAGGATCTGGTATTGTCACTGCTGTGGCTCAGGTCACTGCTGTGGTGTGGATTCGATTCCTGGCCCTAGGACTTCCATATGCTGCAGGAGTGGAAAAAAAGAAAGAAAGAAAAGATAAGGAAAGAAAGGAAATATACAAGATGACCCTTGTCACACCAGATTGAGAGAAAGGTACTGGGGTCATGTCAAAAATGACTCAGCATTTGGAGTTCCTGTTGTGGCTCAGTGGCAATGAACCCAACTGGTAACCACGAGGCCACAGGTTTGACCCCTGGCCCCACTTGGTGGGTTAATGATCATACATTGTGCTTGCTGTGTAGGTCACAGACATAGCTCGAATCTGGTGTTGCTCTGGCTGTGGTGTAGGCCTGGCCTGGGAACTTCATATGCTTCAGGTATGGCCCTTACAAAAAAAGACTCTGGAGCCAATATTATCAGGAACCAAGATTTTCAACCTAAAGGGAAAGATGGGATGTTTTTAGCATGAATAAGGATAATAACTATAACTGATTGAAACATCACATATGCAAAAAATTCTATCAGTTCCTTATGATAATTAAAAAATAAACTCATTGATCATTTTTGAATGATGCTAGGAACCCATACAACTTTCTGAACACTGGTAAATACTCAGTTTTTATGCTACCATTCTTATACAAATATATCTAATATTTTTAGATATTAGGACAGTTCTTTATTACAAACTCCAGCTAAGAAATTAAGAAAGGATGGAAGAGAATCATTCATTTGTAACACCTAACGAAATAATGGACCCAGGCAATAACCATCAACAGCTGCTAGGAACATTGTGTGAAAAGCTGATGGGGAATCTAAGAAAGATGAATCAGGCTGAACAACACCCAAACCCACTGATCAGTCCTAGTATCATAAAAAGAGAGACAATCGAACATTATATGACAGCCAATGTAATACAACAGGAAGTAACAATTCGATGTATACTTGCCCAAAATGATGAACCTAACTAAAATCCATCAGGGTTCTGGATCTATCAGAATCACTTTAAGAAGGAATGCTACAGAGATGCAGTCAGCAAATCCCAGTTTGGGAAAATTCAAAGGACAAATGACCAGTTTTCTTCATCAAAGTAATTTCCAGGAGTTCCCGTCATGGCACAGCAGAAACGAATCCGACTAGGAACCACGAGGTTGTGGGTTCGATCCCTGGCCTCGCTCAGTGGGTTAAGGATCTGGCGTCGCCATGAGCTGTGGTGTAAGTCGCAGACGAGCCTCGGATCTGGCGCTGCTTGTGGCTCTGGAGTAGGCCAGCAGCTGTAGCTCCGACTGGACTCCATATGCCGTAGGTGCGGCCCTAAAAAGACAAAAAAAAAAAAAAAAAGAAAAGAAAAAGAAAGAAATTTCCAGAAGAAAAAGGGGGAGGGGTGTAGAAAGGGAAACCATAGATTAAAAGAAACTTAAAGGACATATCAACCAAATGCAGGGGTGGACTTGTATGCATCCTGGTTTGAACAGATTAATTGTAATCTAATTTTTAATACATGAGACAGAAATTTGAACCCGGACCCTACATTGTGCATTTTAAAGATGTGAAAATTGTACTGTGAAAAAAGGTTTGGGGGAGTTCCCATTGTGGCTTAGTGGTTAAGGAAACTGACTAGCATCCATGAGGACGCGGGTTTGATCCTTGACCTCGATCAGTGGGTCAAGGACTAGCCTGATAACTTCCACATGCTGCCGGTGTGGCCCTTAAAAAAAAAAAAAAAGGTTTTGGTCATACTGAAGTTTTATCAATAAAATAAATATGTCTGGGATTTGCTTAAAAACAACACACTGGGAAAGGGGGGCAGGATGAGTGGGAAGTAACTGATGAAACAAAATCCATCATGAATTGATCATTGCCAAAGGGGGTGGTGGGTGCCCAAGAGGGCATCATAGTATTTTCTCTACTTCATGAACAGTCGAACTTTTCATGGACGGTCGAACTTTTCCGTAATAAAAAAGTTGACACTTGGAGTTTCCCTCGTGTCACAGTGGAAATGAATCTGAAAGGAACCATGAGGTTTCGGGTTCGATCCCTGGCCTTGCTCAGTGGGTTGAGGATCCGGCGATGCCCTGAGTTGTGGTGTAGGTCGCAGACGAGCCTCGGATCTGGATCTGGCATTGCTGTGGGCTGTGATGTAGGCCAGAGGCTACAGCTCCGATTGGACACCTAGCCTGGGAACTTCCATATGCGGCCCCAAAAAGACAAAAAAAAAAAAAAAAAAAAAAGTTGACACCTAAAAATTTTTTAAAAGACATCCTCTCAGCGGGGTCTCCAACGGTCCGTATTTGAGAGTGAACCTAACTCAGAAACCAAATACCCTTTCAAAGGTGTGGAAAGATTCTGCTGCCCCCCCGCCCCAGACTGATTTAGCCTGGTGTGGGAGAGGGTGTAGTTTCCCT
This sequence comes from Sus scrofa, assembly GCF_054392235.1. Lineage (NCBI taxonomy): Eukaryota > Metazoa > Chordata > Mammalia > Artiodactyla > Suidae > Sus > Sus scrofa. Next base: position 26,922,532 of record NC_139389.1, on the reverse strand, counting down.
TTCAAAGGCGAATCCGTCTGCCTTTTCTACTTCCTCATATTCAGAAACTAAAATTAATCTGGGACCAGAGGTACCCTCCTCTCTAACCTTGACCATGACCATCAAGCGCAACAAACATCTTTTTATAGTGTTGCCACCTAAGGAATCACAGTTGAACTCGGAGAAAGACTGCTCCTGTTTCCAGGATGACCTCGAAAAAGGAAAAGGGGCGAGAGGCTTGGAAACCCAGCGCCAAGAGGATGACAAGCTGACCTACGGAGAGCAAGACACAGGGTTCGGGCCAGAGTTCAAGTTTCCTCCTCTTCCACCGGGCGGAGAGCGGGGTGGGCGGATGGGTCGGGCTTCCCGGGCCTTCGCAGCCGCCCGGTTCCATCAGGGAGCCGGCTCATTGCAGGAGGCGTGGGGACCCGCCTGCCGACCTCCGGGCTGCGGCGCGCACAGCTCCGCAGGGAGAGGGCGGACCCGGGTGTCGAGCTGGGGACGGCCAACACCCCCAGCGCGGATTCCAGGAGCGCGCCGTCAGCTCCGGCCCGGCTCCCCCATCCAGTTCCCCCGGTCGCTCGCGAGGCGCCATCGATTACATAAGCAGCCTGTTGGGTGACAGCTGGGGACACGGGGACCGGGACTCGCAAGTAACCCCCTCCGGACGTTCATTCAGCGTCATCCCCGGGCACAGTCCGCATTCCCTGTGTCCGGTGTTCACAGCCTTGGCTGTTGACATCGCACACTTGTATCCCGTTGTTTCCTTCTTTATGCAGCTTTAGCTTCCTTCCCAGAACTAGAGAGTTTTCCGGGCTGAATTATGTTGCTTTCACACTTTCTTTCTCCCTCCCTCCCCCACCCCCGACGCTTAGCACAGATCCTAGAATGAGGTAGTTGATTGATAGATATGTATTCCATGTAAACCATCTTCTTTTTTTAATTATTATTCAATGAATTTACCACATCTGTAGTTGTATAATGATCAGGAAACCATCTTCTAAGTCCTCTTTCCCGCGAAGGGCTCTTGTCAATCCCACTCAATTTAGGTGCACCAGCTTCAGCTCCCCTCCACCGGGAGGCCTTCCCCAGGCCCGGGATCCCGCTTCTTTCCCGTAGGAAGACCACGCACACTCCCATAGCATCCACCTCGGAAGAATGTGAACTCCTCCAGCGCAGAAGCAGCCTCTTACTCACCTTGGCTTCCCTCTCCCACCCTTCTTGCCCAGTTCTTAGTGAGTGAAGAGGTACTTTGTGACATGGTTTAAAATCTGCGGAGTTCTTCTCATGGAGTCCCTAACCTTGAACTGTGACCACTCTTTCTTCTCTCCCTGGGGGAGAGGAGCACTGTTTCAGACACTGACAAGCACAAAGAGAGTCCTGGCCACTCACACAGTGATAGGGTTGGGAAGTCAAATGGTCACTCAGGCCAAGGGCCTAGATTTCCATTCTCTAGTTCAAGGTGTTTTCTGCTCCTCCACAGGGTGATAACAGTACTAATAAGAACTTGTTGGAGTTCCCATCATGGCTCAGTGGTTAAAGAACCTGACTAGGAACCATGAGGTTGGGGGTTCTATCCCTGGCCTCGCTCAGTGGGTTAGGGATCTGGCGTTGCCATGAGCTGTGCTGTAGGTCACAGACAAGGCTCGGGTCCCACGTCACGTTGCTGTGGCTCTGGCTCTGGTGTAGGCTGGCAGCTGTAGCTCCAGTTGGACCCCTAGGCTGGGAACCTCCATATGCTGCAGGTGCAGTCCTAGAAAAGACAGAAAAAAGAAAAAAAAAAAAAAAAAAAGAACTTGTTTACAGGAGTTCTGTGAGGTTTCAAGCTCAATCCCTGGCTCTGCTCAGTGGGTTAAGGATCCAGCGTCACTGTGAGCTGTGGTGTGGGTTGCAGACGAGGCTGGGACCTGACGTTGCTGTGGCTCTGGCATAAGCCAGCAGATATAGCTCCAATTCGACCCCTAGCCTGGGAACCTCCACATGCCGAGGGTATGACCTAAAAAGTTTACTAAATAGTTTCATACACGCGATTGCATCTGTTCCTCACAACCTCTTGAATTGAGTATCTTCACTTCCCTCACGTTGCAGACATGACACTGATGCTCAAACTCACGTCTTTCAACCCAAAACACACTTTAAAAAAGCCATCTGGGGGAGTTCCTGTTGTGGTTCGGTGGGTTAAGAACCCAACATAGTATCTGTGAGGATGTGAGTTCGATCCCTGGCTTCATTCAGTGGGTTAAGGATCTGGCATTGCTGTGAATATGGTGTACGCTGGCATTTGCAGGAACTTCCAAATGCCGTGGATTCGGCCCTAAAAAAGCAATAAACAAACAAACAAACAAACCCCTGGAAAAGATAAATAGGCCCTAAAAAAGCAATAAACAAACAAACCAACCCCTGGAAAAGATAAAGTATACAAAAAGTGTGGTTATAACAAATAATAACCTTTCCATGGTATTGCCTTCTACCTTGACCCCCTCAACACCTGTATTAGTTTTCTAGGGCTCTTATAACAAATTACCGCAAACTGAGTGGCTTAAAACAAGAAAAACTCTCCCAGTCTGGAAGCTGAATGTCTGGAATCAGGGTGTCGACAAGACTATGCTCTTCCTCGCTGCCTTCAGATTCCTGTGTGTGCAGGCAAACCTTGTCACCTGTGCTCACAGATGCATTAATCCAGTCTTTGGCCTCTCTCCCCATGGCCCTCTCTCCTGTGTCTCTGTGTTCAAATTTCTCTCTTCTTCTAGGGATACCAGTCATATTGGTTCAGGTATCTAGTCTGCCTTAATCCAGTATAACCTCATTTTAACTTGATTACATCTGAATAGACCCTCCTTCCAGGAGTTCCTCGGTGGCTCAGCAGGTTCAGGGACCCTCGTTGTCACTGCTGTGGCTCAGCTTGCTGCTGTGGTGCAGGTTCGATGCCTGGTCTGGGAACTTCTGCATGCTGTGACTGTGTCCCCCCCTCCCAAAAAAGGCTCTATTTCCAAATAACATCACATTCATAGGTATCAGGGGTTAGAACTTCAACATATCTTTTGGGCAGATACAACCCAATCCATAATAACTCCACCTATCGCCCTGAAAAGTGTGAGGATAAAAAGAAAGAGAAAGGTAGTCAAAAAGGTACAAACTTCCAGATATAAAAGAAATAACTACTCAGGATGCAATGTACAACATGAGAAATATAATTAACACTGATATATGATATATACAAAAATTTTTTTTTTTTTTTTTTTTTTTTTTTTTTTTGCTATTTCTTGGGCTGCTCCCGTGGCATATGGAGTTTCCCAGGCTAGGGGTCGAATTGGAGCTGTAGCCACCAGCCTACACCAGAGCCACAGCAATATGGGATCCGAGCCGCGTCTGCAACCTACACCACAGCTCACGGCAACGCCGGATCGTTTAACCCACTGAGCAAGGCCAGGGATCGAACCCGCAAACCTCATGGTTCCTAGTCAGATTCGTTAACCACTGCGCCATGACGGGAACTCCCACAAAAATGTTTTTTAAAAAATAAATCTTAAGAATTCTCAATGCAAGGAATTTTTTTTTTCTATTTCTTTTTCTTTTTTTTTTTTTTTCTGGACACGCCTGTGGCATATGGAAGTTCCCTGGCCAGGGGTCCAATCAGAGCTGCAGCTGCCTGCCTGCACCACAACCACAGCAAAACTGGATCCTTAATCCACTGAGCGAGGCTGGGGATCAAACCCACATCCTCACGGATATCAGTCGGTTTCTTAATCTGATGAGCCACAACCAGAATTCCAAATCCTTCATATCATTATTATAATGATCTGTTTATGTGTCTTCCCCACCTCTGCCCCCCAAGAGAGCTTCCTGAAAAATCACAGATGCTGCTTTATTTGCCTATTGTCCTTGGACCCTAGAAGGTGTGTGGTGTATATGGGTTCCCAGGATATATTTGTTGAGTGAGTAAGGCTTTGTTTTGTCCCTTCTGACAGCACCTCCTGCCTTTGTTCCATCTTCTCCCACACAGCCTGGGTCCAGATCCTCAGAGAAGGTTCCAGATGCTAAGAGTGAAGAAAAGCAACCCTGAATGTCACCAGTGTCTTCTAGTCAAAGACCCCTAGAAACACACCTGTAGTTGAATACGTTGGGTTTATTACTCTTTGCATAAAAAGAGAACACACCCCATAAGGGACAGTGGGACATCCCAGTAAGAGAACATTTGAACAAAACCTAGGATAGGATTTGGGCTTTGGTTAGGCGACTTGGGGGCGGGTCTAAGGAAGTAGGGATTTGCTCCAGATAAAATGCTGCTGTCAGGAAACAAGGTAGGAGATCCTGTTGTGGCTCAGTGGGTTAAGAACCCAACTAGTATCTGTAAGGATGTGGGTTCAACCCCTGGCCTCGCATAGTGGGTTAGGGATCTGGTGTTGCTGTGGGTGTGGCCTAGGCCAGCAGCTCTGATTCAGCCTCTAAGCTGGGAACTTCCATATGCCACAGATGCAGCCCTGAAAACCAAAAACAGAAAGAAAGAAGGCAGGGTAAATCCTATGTCTGGGCATCTCAATCAACCCCTAGAAAAAGGATAAATAAGCAGCAGTGGGAGTTCCCACTGTGGCTAAGCAGTAAAGAACCTGATTAGTATCCATGAAGACTCGGGTTCCATCCTTGGCCCTCCTCAGTGGATTTAGGATCTGGCATTGCCCTGAGATGTAGTGTAGGTCGAAGACTCGACTCAGATCTGGCATTGCTGTGGCATAGGCTGGAGGCTGCAGCTCCAATTTGACTCATAGCCTGGGAACTTGCACATGCCTTGGGTGTGGCCCTTAAAAAAAAGAAGTAGCAGTTTTGTTTTTTGGTTTTTGTTTTTTTGCCAGAAGGGAAGAGAAGGGGTATTTGGTATTTGGTGAGTGGTATAGTGACCTTTCTGTTTTGTCTGTGCTCAGAATTATGACCTGGCCTTGCTTTGTGTCATATGATTTCAGAGTGAACTTGTCTAAGGTCATTGTTCTGTGAGACAGTTTATGCCTAATTAGAGAATAACAAGGTTTACCCGTGAATGTCAAGCCAGCTTCTGAATGTGAGATGCTGCTGTTTGGCTCCTTCTCCGTATTCGGGTGGGGAATTGGGGGAAGGATGAATTCGTGGGGTTGGGGCATGTGTGTTTCTCCATGTAGAATCCAGTTCCATGCAAGCAGTTTTCAAATAGAGAAAGTCTTGAATTCATCTCCAGTGTCCAGCTCCCAACACAGCCATATAATTCCAGGTTACAGGGCTGACACATTCAGCCCTCACAGTCACCACCACCCCCACCCCCCCATGGTCATGGGAGGGGAGGAGTGACCCTGGGCACTGGTGAAGCTGAGTCATGGTTAGGGAGGGGCCAGCTGCCTTGGATGGCTTTGGCTTCGACCTCTTCCAGAATTCTGATCCCCAGATATCCCTCATTCTCTCAGGACAGAGACTCAGCAGCTTGTTTCCTTGGCCTGACTGTATTTGTTTGCCATCCTGTCTGGTGTCACAGCCTCACAGTGACTCCTCTACCTACTCATTTGAGCCCTGAGGAAAACCTATTCAATATGAATTCTTTGTTGCTTTTGTGACAGTGGCCTCTGACCAGACAGGTTAAGCTCCCTGGACCCCAAGGGCTTTGTTGTCTCTGCTCCCTATCTTTTAGGGTGATGATCTCACTCTTGCCCTCAGTTTCTGGGATCCGGTGACTCACTGCAGATGCCTGGTACCTGAGTTTTCTGGGGATGCTCTCTAAGGACGTGCAGGCGTGAGGCCATGACCTTGACTCTTTCAGTCTAGTGTTTCTGTCTGACTATGCGTCCCTTTAGCACTCCCTTCCAATCAACAGCCTCCTGCCTTCTGCCTTCATGACCCTTTTCTGCTGCAGGTGGCACCTTTCCTGGTTCAGATTTCTGGCTTTCTTTTTCACTTCCTTTTGTCCTGCCCCAACACTGGTCCCTTATCTTCCTTCAGGCTCAAGTCTGGTTTTTACCAGTTGTGCTTGCTTGCTGTAAGACTTTGAACAAATTAAGTCTCTGGGCTTCAGTTTTTGCATCTGTAAACTGTGGGTAATGATAGTTACCTTTTACTACTGTTGGGTGGATTCGCTTTTTTTCACTTGAACTACACACGTAATTAATATATACATCCACTGGTAAAGAATTTAAACCAGACAGGCAGAATAAAATCTCCTTTAGTCAATGTCTCCTTGAATCCTAGCCTGATGTGATCCTGTAGGATGTATTTCAGTTCACTTACATACATATGTATGTACATATGGAAATACATATGGAAATGTATGTGTATGTATTTTTAAAATCGCTGTAAATTGAGGATGGTGGGGATTTTAAGGATATCTGTTTGTGAACCAAGTGAAGTTGATGGTTTTAAAAAATGTTCTTTCTGGAGTTCCCGTTGTGGCACAGGAGAAACGAATCTGACTAGTATCCATGAGGACTTGGGTTCGATCCCTGGCCTCACTCAGTGAGTTAAGGATCCGGCATTGCCATGAGCTATGGTGTAGGTCGACGATGCAGCTCAGATCCCATGATGCTATGGCTGTGGTGTACCCTGGAAGCTGCAGCTCCAATTAACCCCTAGCCTGGGAACCTCCATATCCCAAGCGTTCGGGCCTAAAAAGCAAAAATAAATAACTAAATGCTCTTTCATAAAAGCATATCAATAGGCATCAAAAAATGCCTAAAGTGGAAAGAGCATGCAGTAATAACATAATCCTGTTGACAAATACCAAAAAGCAAATCAGTTAAAAAAGTTGAACTCTGTGGTGATGGGTGGGGCTGCTGGGTTTTCTCATGAACTCGTTTGTCTTTTCATGCAGGTATAACTACGATCCCCCTCCTGAAAAGTGATGTGTCCTGTGTACCTTCTAGGTTTTTTTTTTTTTCCCCATCAGCCATGTGGAGATCTGCTGCCCACTCACTTCCTCAAAGCAGTTTCACACACTTCCTCCTCCTCCTCTCCATTCCCACGGTCCAGCCTGGGAGCCCCCGGAGTCTCCCTCCCCCTCCTCCAGTCCCTTCTCCACCAGCAGCCAGAGCCATCTCCTTAACGTGCTTCATCAGAGTGTGTTTCTCCCACTTAAAAACTCTCTGAGGAGTTCCCGTCGTGGCTCAGTGGTTAACGAATCCGACTAGGAACCATGAGGTTGCAGGTTGCAGGTTGCAGGTTGCCTTGCTCAGTGGGTTAAGGATCCGGCGTTGCCGTGAGCTGTGGTGTAGGTTGCAGACGCAGCTCGGATCCTGCGTTGCTGTGGCTCTAGCGTAGGCCGGCAGCTACAGCTCAGATTAGACCCCTAGCCTGGGAACCTCCATATGCCACGAGAGTGGCCCAAGAAAATGGCAAAAAAACAAAAATAAATTTAAAAAAAAAATTTAAAAAAACTCTCTGAGACCAAACTGCTGGTTACCAGTCGGGGGAGGGGAGGGGCGTGGGGCAAGAAAGGGGTAAGGGATTAAGAGATACAAACTATTACATATAAAATAAATAGGCTACAAGGATATATTGTACAGAGAATATAGCTGATAGTTTATAATAACCATCAATGGAGTATATCCTTTAAAAAGTGTGAATCACTGTTATATACCTGTCACTTATAATACTCTACAACAACCATCTCTTAAAAAAAAAAAGGAAAGGGAAAAAAAATGCCCATGAGACTCACCTGGAGAACAGGGTTAATATCAAACCTTTAGCATGGCGAGCTCCACGTCCCTCTTGGCTCCAGCCTCAAGCACAAACATCCTCACCATACACATTATCTTTGTCAAGGTCAACCCTCTGACTGTCTCCAGACACACCTTGTTCTCTTGGGCTTCCCTGGCTCTGTGCTGCCTGTTCCCTCTGACCAAACCCTTCCCCGTGTGTCTTTAATATGGATCATAACTCATACTGCAAAATATCTTGCACTTATTTTTTTCTTTTAACTATGGATCTTAGAGATCAGGTCAAACCAAGGAGGTCTTCATCCTTGTTAATGGCTACATGAATCAAAGTAGATAATGTATGTGAAAGTGCTTTGCATGCTCTCTGGCACATAGACATTCTCAAAGACTGTTTCTTTACTTCCCTTACATCCCTATTACTCCAACATAACGCAGAAGCGCTCTCATACCTTAACAGTAGAGTTGTGGGGAGTTCTCGTCGTGGCTCAGTGGTTAACAGATCCGACTAGGAACCATGAGGTTGTGGGTTCGATCCCTGGCCTTGCTCAGTGGGTTAAGGATCTGGCATTGCTGTGGCTGTGGTGTGGGCTGGCAGCTACAGTTCCCATTAGACCCCTAGCCTGGGAACCTCCATCTGCCTCGGGTGCGGCCCTAGAAAAGACCAAAAAAAGAAAAAAAAGCAGTAGAGTTGTAAGACTCTTCTCAACGCTAACTCCAGCTATGCAATGGTTTTAAATAAATCATGAATTAAATGTCACTAATCTCCATCCAGCGGCCCTCATATGTCCCCTTTGCTCTCTTTTAACACCCTCAACTCCTTGGAGCTCTCCCAGACCGTGTGTCTTCTTGCTCACACCTCAAAGGCTCTCTCCAGCCCCCCTCCCACCATCCACTGGGGAAATATGTCCTTTTCTTCCAAGACCAGACTGTGTCTCTTCCCCTATGGAAGCTGCTCTCCCCCCAGAGAAGAGCCCTCAGTCACCTGGGCTGCCTTCCTGCCCTGTTTGTACCGCTCACATCGCTCCCCAGCTAGCTCAGCCTTTTGAAGGCAGCCAGTCTTAGCATCGTGAGTATTTTGTATATTGTCTGACACATAAAAAGGGCCCCATAAATATTTGATGGATGAAAATCTTCAACTTGCTAAAAGTCTAATTTCTCTTTTCTATTGAATATGCTAATTACAGAAAGATCTGCACCTGTGGCATGAAGGATAAAAGACAGCATTTGGAATTATTATAGAGGTCACTTGACCTCCCTGAGCCTCGGCTTCTTGATTCATAAAATGGATATCTACTGCACAAGGATGAAATAAATCAAATTATATAAAAGTGCTCTGAAAAGTCACAAGTATCATGATTGCTCCTTCTCCAAACTCATTCCCAACTAACTTAGTTCTGACAAATCTTCTCCCCAAGTCCAGCCACTTGTGTGAGACTCTCTCCTCTCTCTTTTTGTTCCCAACTCATTTCTGGTGCGATTGTTTTGCCCTCCAGTCCCCTTCATTTAATTGGTGGGCTCTAATTGGCGGTAACAAACCAGGCCAGTATCCATGAGGACTCAGGTTCAATCCTGGCCTCGCTCAGTGGGGTTGAGGATCCAGCATTGCACGAATTGTGGTGTAGGTCGCAGACAGGGCTGGGATCCAGCATTGTTGTGGCCCAGGCGTCGGCTGGCAGCTGCAGCTCTGATTCAACCCCTAGCCTGAAAACTTCTCTGTGCCCAGGGTGCGGCCCTAAAAAGACAAAAAATAAAAACAAAAATTAAAAAATAATAATCATTTGGTGACCTCTCTTCTCCACTAGTTCCCCCTGTGAGAAGCCTTTGCCTTTCTCCTTCTAGATGTAAATGAAACTTCTCAGCTTCCTCAATCCTACCCCAAGAGCCTCGGTGGGGTCGTTTTCTCCCTCCTCCTTGAAGCCCCTCCCTGCCCTTCCGGCCACACACACACACCACCCCTGGGGCGGGGGCCGCCGGGCGTGGCGGTGGCTGCCTCCTCCAAGCTTGGGTTTCTAGACGCTTGCAAAGGTGCTCGGCCGAGCAGATAAAAGGGTGTGAGATGCTTCGCTCTGCGCGGGGAGGGGCTTGATGAGCGGAGCCGCAGAGGCCGGCAGGTCCGGCTCCGGAAGCCAGGTTCTCTCGCAGATGTGCGCGGCTGGGCAGGACCCGGGCTGCAGGGGTGTGTTGGGAGGGGGAGGGGCGCGCCTCCGAGCCTCCGGAGGAAGTCAGAGGGAGAGGCTCCTGAACTAATTGGCAGGCTGGATGCCAGCAGCATGCCAGAGATGTTTTGTCGACGGGTCAGCAGGGAAGAGGAAGGGAGGGAGGGAGGGAGAGTCGGTCATGTGGGCAAGACCTGAGACGCACGTGGGGCTCCTCGCGACTGCTCTCCAGCTCATTAGGCTTTTCTGGGTCACTCTCTGTGTTGCTCTCTCCCTCAAGGGTGCCCCTGCTCTGCCTCACACTTCCTTTCATGTTCCTGACTTGGTCTCTCTGACTCATAGTTCCTGTCGCAGACTCTCTTTGTGTCTCTGTCTCTGGGAGTCAGGGGTCAGGGTTCTAACGCTGGGAGAAGAAGCTCTTGAATCCCAGCCCTGTCACTGCCCCCCTGTAGCCTTTGACCTTGGGCAAGCAAGCATGGCCCCGGTTTCTTCCATAACTGGATTTCCACACTCCCCTGGAGTAGCTATATTAAAAATACTAAAAATAAGAAGCTTTTGGAGTTTCTGTTGTGACTCAGTGGAAACAACCCAACTAGTATCCATGAGCTCAGTGGGTTAAGGATCTGGCCTTGCTGTGAACTAGGGTGCAGGTTGCAGATGTGGCTCCAATCTGGCATTGCTGTGGTTGTAGTGTAGGCTGGGGGGTGCAGCTCCGATTCAACACCTAGCCTGGGAACTTCCATATGCCACACCTGTGGCCCTAAAAAAAAATAAAATAGAGAAGAAGATTGAAGATTATAAATTTCTATATAAACATGAACAATTCTTTTGATTCTGTCACTACTCATAACGTCAGGTGCTTACCTAGGGCCCAATGGAAGAAATTTCACATAGGAGGTATGGGGAAGTCACTCTGGCTTATGCATGATTTGCTTGAACCTTATGTTAACTAGAACAGCCTGTCTCATGGGCCATCAGGCATGCATTGTACATCTGCCATAACCATTAAAGAAAAGAATGCATTTCAAAACCAAAATAGAGTAACTGTGGTTGGGACATCCAAAGTGGAGATGGGGGGCCCTTGAGACTGTTGTTTCAGACAGGTGCCTGCCTTAGGGAAAACTTGAATTTTCTGAACTGTATCAAACTGTATCAAACTGTATCAAATAGCACCACCAGCTATTCTCAAAGCAATATCTGCTGGTAGCTGCCGGCTGCAACTTTATGGTCTCAAGGGCTCCCCTTATAACTCTGCAACCGTTTTGGACCCCAACCAATGCCACTCAACAAGTTCTCTTCCTGCTTGCCGGCTCCTTTATAAGCACCACCCCCCCAGCCCATTTTGTAATCCACGCTTTTCAATCTGTATTTCCTGGGCCATAGTCCTCAAACTGGCTCACATAAAACCCTCTTCTATTCTTATTATAGATTAGGTATGGATTACGTCCATGTAGATTGCACAGTTCACAAAGCAATCGGATAGGTGACAGGCAGCTCAACTTCCCATGTCTACCATTTAACTCCTGGCTTCCCACCCAACCTGGCTCCTCACAGCCTTCCGTACCTCAATCACTGGCAGCTCCATCCTCCCAGGTGCTTGAGCCAAATCTCTGGGTGCCTCCTAACTCCTATTTTGCTCTTATATCCCACACCCAACCAGCAGCAAAAACTGTCAGCACTCCATCAGCTCCTGTCCAGAAGTCAGCCCCTTCTTATCATCTTCATTCCCTACTAGGCTCCCCTTACTTGGCACCAAAGAAAGTCCTCCTGTGGCCTCAACACCACCCACCGTCCACCCATCACCTCTCTCTCTTCCTATCACCCTCCCCACTGCTCCAGACACATGGCCTTCACCCCAAATCTCACACAGCAGTAGCTTCTGCTTCAAGGGCTTTGCATCTGAACTTCCCTTAATCTGGGCCACTCTCCCTCCATATGAGCAGTCAGCTGACTCTTTTACTGGCTTCAAATCCTTGCTCAAATATTACCTATTGAAATTATAACCCTGCCTACCCTGTGCAGCATCTTCTTTTTTTTTCCTTTTCTTTTTTGGCTGCCCGGAGGCGGCGTATGGAGTTCTGGGGCCAGGAATCAGATCCAAGCCAAAGTTGCGACCTACACTGGATTCTTTAACCCACTGTAAGGAGCCAGGGATCAAACCTGCGTCCCAGTATTCCCGAGGTGCCTCTGATCCTGTTGTGCCTCAGTGGGAACGTCTTATGCAGCATCTTTATCTTCCTCTCAAGCTCTATGTTGCTTTATGATACCTGTCATACATTTCACTTATTTATTTGTTCAGTATATTTTTTCCCCTTTAGAAAGGGAGGGAAGATTTCTATCTGCTTGGTTCTCTGCTGAGTTTCCACCTCCCAACAGTATCTAGTACCTGATAGGTGCTTAATGAATATTTGTCGAATAAATGAATATAAATTATTTCCTTTCACCCTCAAAACAATTCTTTGATGGGAGTTCCTGTCGTGGCTCAATGGAAACAAATCTGACTAATGTCCATGAGGTTGCAGATTTGATCCCTGGCCTCACTCAGTGGGTTAAGGATCCAGCGTTGCCGTGAGCTGTGGTGTAGGTTGCAGACGCGGCTCGGATCCCGGGTTGCTGTGGCTGTGGCCTAGACTGGAGGTTACAGCTCCGATTGGACCCCTAGCCTGGGAACCTCCGTATGCCATGGGTGCGGCCCTAAAAAGACAAAAAGACAAAAAAATTCTTTGATGTAAGTGTACTTGTTTCTACTGTATAGTCACAAAAATAACAAGAATGAAATCAGATCCTGAAAACCCCACAGTTTCCAAGTGGGGTGTATGTTCCTTCATACTCTGCAGGTTCTCATTTAGTTTAGTTAGAATGGGCAAAGGCCATTCAGTTCGAAATGAGGGATTCGGACTAGTCATTTCCTGTCTATTAGAGAACCATGCCTCCTCAGCTGCTTCAGTCCAAGTTCTTCTCCCTCCTCCCAGCCTCACCCCTTCCTGGGTCCCGGGAAAAGAAGTTAAATGATTAACCAGGTCCACTAGGAAGTGTAGGCCACAGGATCATGAAAAACCTTTCCATTTCTAGCTTCTTATATTCTACCCATCTCACAGGTTGAAACTTTGATTCTGTCCGGGAAATAGGATGATGAACAAAGAATTGAGAAAGAAGGACAGAGAGGGAGTTCCCGTTGTGGTTCAGTGGTTAACAAACCCAACTAGCATCCATGAGGACACAGGTTTGATCCCTAGCCTCGCTCAATGGGTTAAGGATCCAGTGTTGCCATGAGTTGTGGTGTAGGTCACAGACGTGGCTTGGAGTTGGCTTTGCTGTGGCTGTGGTGTAGGCCAGTGGCTCACAGCTCTAATTCAGCCCCTAGTTGGGAACTTCCATATGCCACAGGTGTGGCCCTAAAAAGAAAAGAATTTTAAAAAAGCAAATGATGGAGGAGAAGACAGGGAGGGCAGGAGAAGGAGAAGGCAGGTGAGTGGGTAAGTAGATGTTAGGAAACATTCTACGGAGAGAGGCAATGGCTGTGCACTGTGGTCTGACTGAAGCAAGATAGCTCATCACTGTGGCCTGCCCTCCTCCCTTGTGATCCTGTTTCAACACCCAAAGCTCCTTAGGAGCTTTTCCCATTTCTCTAATAGCTCTTGCATCAACCCAGTTGTCCATTCCAGGAACTGGGCATTCACCCCTGGTTTTCCTCTCCCTTACGCTTCAGTGACCAACACTTCCATACATTCTGTCTACTATAAATATAGATATATACATATAGTGTATATATAAAAATATATTAAAAGTATGTGTATATATGTATACACACATAAACATGGTATATATAAATATATTAGATATAGATACACATGTAATATATGTACAGTATATATAAAAATATATTAAAAGTATGTGTATATATACACACACATTTTTGGTCAAGCCTGAAACATGCAGAAGTTCCCGGGCCAGGGATGGAAACTGAAATTGAAAAAACATTGTAAGGAGTTCCCGTCGTGGCGCAGTGGTTAACGAATCCGACTAGGAACCATGAGGTTGCGGGTTCGATCCCTGCCCTTGCTCAGTGGGTTAAGGATCCGGCGTTGCCGTGAGCTGGGGTGTAGGTCACAGACGCGGCTCGGATCCTGCGTTGCTGTGGCTCTGGTGTAGGCCGGTGGCTACAGCTCCGATTAGACCCCTAGCCTGGGAACCTCCACATGCTGCAGGAGCAGCCCTAGAAATAGCAAAAGGACAAAAAAAGAAAAAACATTGTAAATCAACTCATACTTTAATTTGTAAAAAGTGTGCTCTGCCCAAAAATAAAATAAAATACTGAGAGTGATTTTTGCTTCCTGCACGGAGGCCTGCCTGGTAGAATTCCCATGACCCTGTTCTTCCCTGCATCTCACAGTTTGTACACGGCACGTGATTGGTCAGGATCTCTCTCACCCTAAGCTGCCCGAGGGCAGTGGTTGTTGTGCCCACCATCACACCCCAGTGTGGCTGGGTGAGGACCTTGCCATTTGCTCCTTCTATTCTTCGTCAAGTTGGGCCCCAACTATGGACATATAATAATTGGTCAGTTAAGGAGTTCCCTTCGTGGCTCAGTGGTTAACAAATCAGACTAGGAACCATGAGGTTGCGGGTTCGATCCCTGCCCTTGCTCAGTGGGTTAATGATCCGGCGTTGCCTTGAGCTGTGGTGTAGGCTGCAGACGCCACTCGGATCCTGCGTTGCTGTGGCTCTGGTGTAGGCTGGCAGCTACAGCTCCAATTGGACCCCTAGCCTGGGAACCTCCATATGCCACAGGAGCAGCCCAAGAAATGCCAAAAAGACAAAAAAAAAAAAAAAAAAGAATTGGTCAGTTAAGATCCTTTTAGTCGAAATAAACATCTAAGCAACAAGAAGCAACCTGCTGTTGCACTCTTGAGGGATACAGTCCACAGAGGCTTCCCCACTTACACACCAGTTATCTTGGACAAGCTAGGACACCCCTCTGGGCCTCAATTTCCTTATCTGTAATGTAGGGGTTAATGACCCTTTCAATTCTAATATTCTACAGATCTCTGATGCTTTGAACTTTGTATCAGAGGCGGGGACCAGACTCAGAGTAGCTCTATGTGGTGCACTGGACTGGTTAATACAATGGTGGTTTGGAAGACTCATTCTCCCCCACGGGAAGTGGGCATGGAAATGAGATGCTCATCTTTTTTTTTTTTTCTTTTTTTGTGTATTTTTCGACTAAAGTATAGTTGATTTACAAGGTTGTGCTAATTTCTGCTGTACAGCGAAGTGACCCAGTCACACATATATATACATTCTTTTTTAAAAATATGGAATGCGTCATGAATTTGTGTGTCATCCTTATACAGGTGGCCATGCAAATCTTCTCTGTATCATTCCAATTTTAGTATATGTGCTGCACAAGAGATGCTCATCTTGAATATAAATACGAGAAGGAGGAATATAAATATGAGAGTCAGAAAAAGAAATGGAGAGAAAAGACGAGCAGGACAAAGTGAGTGTCTAAATACAGACACTGTAAATGCCTTCAGTGGCATTTTTTTTAATGTTTATTTTTATTTATTTATTTTTTTTTTTTTGCTTTTTAGGGCTGCACCTAAAGCATATAAAGGTTCCCAGGGGTCTAACTGGAGCTACAGCTGCCAGCCTACACCACAGCCACAGCAACACAGGATCTGAGCCGCATCTGTGACCTACACCATATCTCACAGCAACGCTGGATCCTTAACCTACTGAGTGAGGCCAGGGATTAAACCCGCAACCTCATGGATACTAGTCGGATTCGTTTCCACTGCGCCACAACGGGAACTCCCTTTCAGTGGCATTCCATTCCTAGAACAAAACCTAACTTCTTGTCTGAGTCCCTGTGGTCCTGCAAAGCCTGGTTCTTCGTACTTCTCCAATCTCATATTAAACCATTCTATACAGTGCAGAGTATTTGATCTCCATCAAGATCTTCTGCACTTCAGGGCCTTTGCACCTCCTGTTCCTGCCTGGAAAGTGCTCCCCAACTCTTCTCACTCTGGCTCCCTCTCATCAGTCAGGGCTCAGCTCAGATGCCACCTTCTCAGAGAAGCATTTTCTAAACCCTATTAAGGAGTTCCCGTCGTGGCTCAGTGGTTAACGAATCCAACTAGGAACGATGAGGTTTCGGGTTCAATCCCTGGCCTTGCTCAGTGGGTTGAGGATCCAGCGTTGCCATGAGCTGTGGTGGAGGTTGCAGATGTGGCTTGGATCCCGAGTTTCTGTGGCTCTGGTGTAGGCCGGCGGCTGGCTGCAGCTCCGATTGGACCCCTAGCCTGGGAACCTCCATATGCTGCAGAAGCGGCCGTAGAAATGGGGGGAAAAAAAGACAAAAAAATAAAATAAAATTTAAAAAATAAGTCCTATTAAAAGCATTTTGCGCCTTCTCCAGTTAATTCCTCTTCTACTACCACTTAATATTCTCCAGAGCATTTATCACATCTGTAATGATCATGTTAATATATTTGTTTACTTGCTTATAGTTCGTTTTTCCCCAATAGACTCTAAGTTGCCAGAGGATAAGGGCCCATGGCTGGCCTGCTCACCGCTGTATCCTAACTCCTGGAAGATATAGGAGGTGCTTAGCAAATAGCTGCTGGATGATTAAATGAAGGGATGAATGAATGCAGGGCTTTTACAGGAACCCTGCTAAAGGATCAGGGAATAAGAAGGCCTCAGGAATACTGAGAAGAGAAGAATGACTACTGAATGTTTAAGGGGGAATTTAAAGGATGGATAAAGAAGTTCTGGCTGTGGACACAGGTTTTATCCCTGGCCTGGCACAGTGGGTTATGGATCCGAACTTGCCACACCTGTGGTTGGTGTAGGTCGCAACTGTGGCTTAGATCTGATCCCTGGCTCTGGAACGCCGTATACCATGGAGTGCCTCCCCCATAAAAAAAAAAAAAAATTTTAAATGCCAGTGACATTGATGGGGGATTATCAGAAGGATAGAGGATAAATGAACATCCAGAATGAACTTGAAAGAGGGGCGGGAGTTCCTGTCGTGGCACAGCAGAAATGAATCTAACTAGCATCCATGAGGATGCAGGTTCGATCGCTGCTCTTGCTCAGAGGGTCGGCAATCCGGCATTGCTGTGAGCTGTGGTGTAGGTCACAGACACGGGTCAGATCTGGTGTTGCTGTGGCTGTGGTGTAGGCTAGAAGCTGTAGCTCCAATTGGACCCCTAGCCTGGGAAACTCCATGTACCTTGGGTGTGGCCCTGAAAAGAAAAAAAGAAAGAAGGAAAGAGGGACAACATCTTGGAGAAAATATTAGCCTTGAGCAGGGATTTAAAGGGAGAGGGAGGCTCCCAGAAGGGACAGAAAAGAGAAAATAAAGTCTCAGAAGAGAGGAAGTAATGTTTAAGGGAAAGATCCTAGGATATGCAGGCAGTGGATCTGAATTCAGTCCCGGCTCTGCTTCTAACTGGCTCTTTGAGCCTGGGCACATCCCTTACCAGGCTAGAATCCTGGAGTCCTCACTGCAAAATGGTTGGACTCTCAGCCCCACAGCTGTTATAGGGTTGGGGTATGGGGGTGACAGTCCTATAATTTTGGTCACTTTTTTGAGCACCAGGATTCTTGGGTTAATCTGATTGACTCTTCATCCTCTGTCTCTACCTCAAGTTCCCCCTTCCTGATGTTATACCCAGAGTTCTTGGAGCCATTGAGTAGGAAAGCTGCCATGCTCTAACAGGCCTTTCAGTTATGTGAAAGCACTCTGTGAGCAGCAGTCTTTAAGAAAAAGATTTTTTTTGGAGTTCCCGTCGTGGCGCAGTGGTTAACGAATCCGACTAGGAACCATGAGGTTGCGGCTCCAGTCCCTGGCCTTGCTCAGTGGGTTAACGATCCGGCGTTGCCGTGAACTGTGGTGTAGGTTGCAGACGCGGCTCGGATCCCGTGTTGCTGTGGCTCTGGCCTAGGCTGGCGGCTACAGCTCCGATTCAACCCCTGGCCTGGGAACCTCCATATGCCGCGGGAGCGGCCCAAGAAATAGCAACAACAACAACAACAACAACAAGAACAAAAGACAAAAAAAATAAAGAAAGAAAGAAAGAAAAAGAGTTTTTATAGAAGCAACTGAGATTAAAGAACCTCTTTGGGAAGGGGCATGGTGTGTGGGAACTGAGAAAGAATTATGGTCAACTTCACCTTACCCTTGGGCCTCTTTTCTCACTTCTGGTCTTTTCCCCAAAGATGCTTGACTTTCTTGGTTCAGGCTTTTTCATTTCTCTCCCACCCAACCCAACCCGCCCTTCATTTACAAGCTACCTTCTCCAGGAAGCCCTCCTGAAGTTATTTCCATGCCCTCCCTGATCTGTAAACATAATCCTCCACTCACTCTTCTTCCCTCAGTGCACCTTTACAACGTGGTAGTGACAGATCTCAGTTGATGATGGATATATTGTATTTGCCTTCTCACTCTCCCTAATTCAGTAATGGCAGATTTTGCTTGATAATGAATATACTTCACTTGCCTTATTGTACTTCCTAAAGGCAGGGGCCATGGCTAACTGGTCATCGGTTTCCCAAATAGCTTTTCATACCTACCTTTCCCTCTCCAAGTTTCCTAAAGACTTGTAGACTCTTTAAAAAGATGGGGAGGTCACTGATGGGGGAAGACACAGACTGAAGAATAAGCAAAGAGAGAGAAAAAAAAGGAGGGTAAGGATAAGAAAGGAAGGCATGAGTAAGGTGATCCCACTCTAGCATCCCCAGTGCCATGTGTGGGTATCTGGCTGCAACATTCCACAACACCACGCACGAGCAGTCATCCTGGACAGAGTTGGAAAGGGGTGGGAACAGTTATGTGGAAGGCGCCTATATTAAGAAGATGTGGTGCTAACAGAGAGGCAGGATCCAGTCACGGTCAACTGGAGCAAGCCAAGCCAAGCCAGCACACACCAAAGAGCACCTCCACCCACCTGGCTCTCTGGAGGTAGAAAAAACCCAAGGGGGAATTAGAGGATCAGGTGTAGAGTAGCTGGGGATTCTGGCGAGAGAGGGAGAAAGTCTTGAGAGGTGAGACATTTCCTGGCAATGTCTGTCTTCAAATGCCTTTTCCTTATACTATCTGTCCTAGAATCATTGTGTGAACTCACAGCAACCACAGCTTAAAATCTGAGCGCAAGAATTGTTAGCAGGAATCCTTATCCTCTGATTAAGGAAAGCAAGTGACAACAAGATCGTGAGCTGAACGCCCTGTCTCATATCACATGAGAATCCCCAGCACTGTGCCTGGCATCTGCCAGCGAGGAATGACTGTTGATTGAGAAAGATAAGAGTATCTTTGTCTGGCATTTTGAAGATCAAAGCAGAGTAAGTCGAAAGACCCTTTAGCAGAGTTCCCTTGTGGCACAGTGGGTTAAGGATCTGATGTTGTCACTACAGTGTCCTGGGTCGCTATTATGGTGTGGGTTGAATCCCTGGCCTGGGAATATCCACATGCTGCAGGCACTTTGTCCAATTGGTGATGGCCAATTCAATGACTGGGTATATATTTATTGAGACCTGTTGTGTGCAAGGCACTGTTCCAGGTTTCGGGAAAGCAGCAGTATACATGAAGTCCAGGTTCCTGTTCCTATAAAGCTACTTTCCACTGAATAGAACCAGATCAAACCAGATCACTAGATCATTTCAGATAGTGATAAATACCACAAGTCAATAAATCTGGGTAGAGAGACCCCAAGCAATACCTTGGAGGAAACCTACTTGAGACACAATGGTGAAAGACATTTCCTTTGAGTTGAGCCCTGAATGAGAAGATGGAGAGCTTTTAAAACTCCTGATTCCTGGGACTCATCCCCAGATATTCTGTTTAATTGATCTGAGGTGTCTCCTGGACATCAGGAGTTTAAAAGTTCCCCCAGTGACTTTAATGTGCAACCAAAGATGCAAACCATTGACAAGAACTTGAGAGTCACAGAAAGGCTCTTGGACTGGTCAAAATACAAGGTTCTCAGTGAGACTGGGAGGCATTTCTCTAATACTCCAGGCCCAGATCCAGAAAGAACTCAATATCCAAGAGGCCTTGGAGAGCCAAGAAAATGAAGCAATCTGGGGGCGGGGGTTAGGGTGGGGGGACAGACCAGAAGGCCCAGGGAGGGAGAGAAATCCAGAAAAAGTGACAAATTTGAAGGGGCAAAAACAGATAAGTGCAGACAGTCCCAAAGAGCCCCAGAGAGACAGGGAAAGCAAGTGTATTGGTTTCCTATCTGCTGCTGTAACAAATTATCACAAACTTTTGTTTGAAATGTGTGAAACCACACACATTTATTATCTTAAAGTTCTCTAATTCTATAGTGGGTCCTCCGGGGCTAAAACCAAGGTGTCGGCAGGGCTGGGTTCCATCTGGAATTCATCTCCTTGCTTTCTCCAGCTTCTAATAGCCACCCACTTCCTCTGCTCCTGGCTCCCCATCCTCAATCTTCAAAGCCAGAAACATCAGGCTGAGTACTTCTCATGCTTCTACCTCTTCTGCTTCTCGCCTCTACTTTTAAGGATGCTTGGATGATCTAGAATAACCTCCCTGCTTTATTTTTTACTTCTTTGCTTTTTAGGGCTGCACCTGAGGCATATGGAAGTTCCCAGGCCAGGGGTCTAATCTGAGCTACAGCTGCCAGCCTACACCACAGCCACAGCAACTTGGGGTCTGAGCTGCATCTGTGACCTACACCATAGCTCATGGCAACACTGGATCCCCAACCCACTGATTGAACCTCCATCCTCCTGGATACTAGTCAGATTCGTTTCTGCTTTGCCACAGCGGGAACTCCTAATCTCCCTACTTTAAACTCAACTGATTAGCAAACTGAATTCCATCTGTAAGCTTAATTCCCCTTTGCCATGTAAGGCAATGTATTCATAGATTCCAGGAATCAGGACATCTCTAGGGGACCATTATGCTACATACCGTAACATGGAAGTCCATTCTACAAAATAGATTTTGGTCATATCTGTAGTCTTTCCTTGGGAAGCCATGCATTTTATGAGCATGGAGCTAGCAGGTTTTTCTGAAATGAGTGCACATGTATTTATTTGTATAGTTTGTTTATCAGGGTGTCATGTTTGGGTGTCTCCCTGATAAGTAAGGGGGAAGAAGGATGCCTGGAGGGGTTGCCTAATAAGATGCTCCTACTCCATAAAGACTTACTGCCGTTGTATTATTGTTCTTATTGACAATAAAACTAATGACAGAGTATCTCTTTGGATGTTTTCTTTCTTTGAGTATGTCTATCTGTCCCTGAATAATCCTGGATGTCTGTCCCAGTGATATTCAGTGTGTATGAGACTCTTGGGACATATCTGTGATTTTTGCAATGTATGAATTATCTGCCTGTGAGTTTGTGCATTTGGGGGCATTTGGACATTGATGGATGCAAACGCTTGTTTGTACAGCAGTGTGTGTGATCAGGACTGAATGTTTACTTATTCACAACCCAGACAGAAAGGCCTAGCATGAGAGAGGACCAGTAAGAAGAGGGAGCAGACAGGAAGGAGAAGAGGAGAGGGAAGGAGAGAGAGACAGAGAGATGGAGTTGAAGGAAGAAGGCACGAGGAAAGATCTGAAAAAAAAAAAAATCAGAAAGCAGAAGGGGATTCTAGGGATCTGAAATTAAAAAGAGGCAGGGTGGAGTCACAGCAAGGCCATAAATCAGATCTGGGTATGGCTCCACTTCAGGTCATTCCCTTGCTCTGTGTACTTGGCAATGCCAGTTTACCAAAAGAATGAAAATAGATCATCTTTGGGTACATCCCAAAGAAGGAGAGAAAAAGTGGAAATAAAAGGATACACAGGGAAAGAGAGAAATAACTAGAAAGAGAGAGATGGCAAGTAACAAGAGAGGAGGAGCCAGCCAGAGGTAGAAGTGACATAGCCCTACCCTGACTCCTTGAGGTGGGAGTGCGGGCACCTGCTCCCTACCCCTTAAGCCAAAGCTTCTGTGTCCTTAAGCCCTTAATAGGCAAGGTAGGAGGATGGAACGGAGAGAGGCGCCTGGAATGACAGCTGCACACCAACACTCGGAGGCCTGCCAAAGCGCACAAACCAGGATCTGTGCTTCCGGGCCCCCAGCCCCCAGATGTAGGTGTGCCAGCCACCTGGAATGACTCACGCCCTGACGATGTGGGCACACATACCAAAAGCGAGCCTGGGCACCCTGCCTGCCGACCTGCACACCTCAGGCCGAGGAGGAGGTGAGATTCCCGCTTTTACGGGGTGACTGGGGCTACCCACCCCGAACGTTGCCCCCTTGCCCCCAGAGCGCCCCCTAGCTACCACCTCCTCGGCTCCAGACCTAGGTGTCCCTCCCACCCTTCTCCGCCAAAACCTTACTGGGGAAGCGGGAGAACCAGATGGGGTGTTACGCAAGGGTTGATGTTTACCTCCCGGGGGCGCCTCCTCCCTCCCTATAAAGCCTGACGTGGAAGGGAGATTGGCAGAGACAGACTGGTTGAAGAGAGAGGCGATCCCAGGAGAGGGCCAGAAAACGTCCGAAAGTTAATGCGGGAGGCGGAGAGAGGGGCATCAACTCAACCAGCAGCAGAGGCGCTCAGCCAGCTGCGCGCTCGAAGGCGTTCGCGGGGGTCGCGGAAGGGACGGCGCCCAGACGCTGGCTCCCCATGGAGGCGCCGGAGCTACTGGGCCCGGGGCTGGTGGAGCGTCTGGAGCAGCTGGCGACGTGCCCGCTGTGCGGGGGCCCCTTCGAGGACCCGGTGCTCCTGGCGTGTGAGCACAGCTTCTGCCGCGCGTGCCTGGCCCGCTGCTGGGGGACCCCGCCGGCGACGGGCCCCGAGACGCCCCCCACCGCCTGCCCCTGCTGCGGCCTGCCGTGCCCCCGCCGCTGCCTGAGGTCTAATGTGCGGCTGGCGGTGGAGGTGCGCATCAGCCGAGGACTGCGGGAGAAGCTGGCCGAGCCCGGGGCCCGCACGGGGAAACGCCGAGGGGGGCGCATCCCCACCATGGGCTGCCTGGACCAGCAGAGAGAGGTGAGGCAGGGGTGCGCTTCGCGTGTTCGCAGCTGTCGCTGGAAGCCCGGGCGGGGTGGGGGAATCCGCGGGCTTCCTGGGGAAGTGGGGAATGGTGCCTCCCGAGTCGGGGCCCTTCTGCAAGTTTAGGCAGAAGATGGAGTTGGGGAGAGAGAAGCAGAGGACGAGATGGTGGCGGCTGTCAAGTGCCAGGACCGGCATAGGAAGGAGTTGACGCTTTGCCCAGGGGGAAGGGGGCTGGACGGATGCCTGAGTCTTGTTTGGGTGGGCTGGAGCGAAGGGGTTAGAGAGGCAGAGAAGAGGTTGGGCCACCAGAGAGAATCAGGAGACCCCCGAGGCTTTGCAAAGAGCGCGGGAACTGGGAGTCTGGCGAAAGGGGCAGCCCGGCGCCGGGGTGGAGCCGCGGCAGAGCTGAGGGGGCCGGCGGTGGGCGGGAGGAGGAGGGAGGAAGCTGACGGGGCGGGAGCGAACTGGGGGCCTGGGAAGTTGAAGAAGATCAAAACTGGCCAAGGGGAGGAGGAGCAGGAAGGAGGGCGGAGAAAAAGCTGGAGTGGAGGGGTGGGGAAGGAGGGGGCTGTCAAAAAAAGGGAAGGAGGGATCCAAACTCCCCTGCAGCATCTTGGGGCAGATGCCCGGGCTCTGGCGTAGGCTTTCCCGTGTTGTTTGTTATGATTGTCCTCCGCTCCTCCCAGGGCCCCGGGGAGAGGCGGCGATGGGTGGAGGCAAAGTCGGGGAGAACAGCCGCTGGGACCTCTGGCTTCTCTCCACATCCCACCCAATCACCCACCCACCCACTCATTCTTCCGCGTCGCTCCTGGGCCTTCACTCCCCTGGCGGTCAACCAACTCCATTCCCTTGCCCGACCCCCAGGCGTCCTGGATTCCTTACTGGCTTCTCCCCAGCAGCAGAGCCGGTCTCGAATCTTGCTTCCACCCTTTGAAGTCCACATATACCTAATTAGTCTAGGTGTAATTGGCATTATTAGGCAAATTGCCTTCCTCTCTTCCCTTCTCCATCCTACTGGTCTGCTCCAGTCTTACCCACTGGACAGCGAAGGGAGAAGAGGGAATCCTAGTATTTGGAGGGGGGGGCATCCAGCGCCCTCTACTGGCTCCCATGGTACCCTGCAGATCTGTGGGACCTGGGACTCATCCAAGCCCAGCTGCCTCCTCGGTCAGGGTAGAGAGACACAGAACAAAGGGCCCAATAAATGTCATTGGGCTTTCATGGCAAGAGGGGAAGCGGCTTTATTACAAGGCTTTTATAAACAAACTCTTAGCCTAAGGGCCCTGGGTATGTGTTTGGTCTGCGTGATGGAGAAGAGGGACGTTTATCTGGGATACACCCTCAGGAAAGTGAATAAGTAAGGGCCACTGGGGGGGGGGGGGAGGGCAGGAAGCAGGGAAAGGTAACGACTCTGGGGGCAAGGAAAAGGCCTGGATGAGTCTGGGGAAGGGGAACTGAGAGCCTTTGGGGCAAGGGGAAGGGAGGACGATGGTGGGGGGTGGAGTTAGGAAGATAAAATGGTGATTGAGAAGAAGGAAAGGTCATGAAAGGAGAAGGGGGAGCACGAGAGGAAAGGGGAGCACAGGGACTAAAGAGGTGAGCTCACTCTGCGATGTGGGGAGGGACCTCACCTAACCAGGCCCTGAGGAGGTGGGGGACAGGAGCACTCCCCCCAGTAAGAAGCCCAGAGCTGACATCCATGTTTTTTCTGCCCACCCCAGGATATGAGGAAGACATGGAGAAGGTGAGTTCCATTTTAGTGTTTCTTCCTTTCTACTACCAGCTGCCACCTCCATCACCTTCTCCCAGAGCCCACATCTTTGTCCCCACTCGAAGACAGGTCTTCTGGGTGTGGCCTCACCTTTTCCTCCTCTAGAGATGGGGGGAGATATCAAAAGGTAGACGGTGTCTACCAATTTCTTGACCCTTCCTCCTCATCTATCCAGATTTGATGCCCCAACGCCCAGGTCATCCAACTCAGAGGACGAGCTCCCGGAAGACTACCCAGTGGTCAAAAATATGCTTCACAGACTAACAGGTAAGGAGGGCAGAAAGGAGGGAACTGAATGAGTCTGTTTTCGTTTGGTCCCCTTTTCTCTCTCAAATATGATCAAGTTCTTTTTGATGTCTATATTAGTTTCCTAGGGCTGCCATAGCAAAGCATCATACCTTGAGTGGCTTAAACAACAGAAATTTGTCTCATGGTTCTAGAGGCAGAAGTCAAAGTGTTGGCAGTGTTGGTTCCTACTGGGGGCTGAAAGGGAGGATATGGTCCAGGATGCTCTCCCAGCTTCCTGTAGCTTCAAGTGTTCCTTGGCCTGTAGCTGGCATTCTCCTTGTATCTTCACCTCATTCTCTCTCTATACAGACTCCTCCTTGGGTCCAAATGTCCCTTTATAAGGATACCGGTTATATTAGATTAGGGTTGTCCTGATGATCTCATTTTATTTCTGAGGTACTGGAGGACTTCATATCTTTTGGGGGGGGGAATACAATTCAACCCTTAACAAGGTCCATCCTTCCATTCTCCCCTCTTACCTGTTCAGACACTCACACAGGAGACCCCCAGAGGTCAGCTGCTTCTGGGGACTCTCTGCTGCCACCGCTTCTCATCGCCCTTCCAGAAGTGTCCCAGGACTCCTGCATCTCCCTGTCCCTGGGGCTCTGGTACAAGGAGATTCAGGAGTCCTGGGACAGACTTCTCTGCAGATTCTAGGGGATTCCCTCCATCACTCCCAAGGCTGCCCTCTGCTCCTCTTTAAACTGCCTAGAGAAAGTGTTTCACCCTCGTGGTCACCCACCATCTCACCCCACCCAGATTGCTCCTAGCACCCCAGTTCAGAAATCTTTCCTTAAAGGACCCCATTTACACAAAGGCAATGACTCCTTTTTTCTTTCTTTTTTCTTTCTTTTTTTTTTTTTTTTATTTGCTTTTTAGGGCTGCACCTGTGGCATATAGAGGTTCCTAGGCTAGGGGTGGAATCGAAGCTACAGCTGCTGGCCTACATCACAGCCACAGCAAAGTGGGATCTGAGCCATGTCTGCAACCTACATCACAGCTCACAGCAATGCTGGATCCTTAACCCACTGAGTAAGGCCAGGGATTGAACCCGCAACCTCATGGTTCCTTGTTGGATTCGTTTCCCCTGTGCCAAAATGGGAACTCCGTGACTCCTTCTTTCGGATCCCCTTGGCTATCACCACCTTCTCACTCCTCAGCCCCACCCTCCCTATAGAAGCAGGCCTGCCTGTTCCCTTCTGTTCCTGTGGGTGGTGGGCTGGTTTCTCACGATACTTTGGATTCCTCCTCCGGCCCTCCCCTGTCACTTGGGGTGCTGGTATCTGGTATCAGTCTTCTCTTTGGCTCCACCATGCCCATCCTGTTGACCCAGCTCCCACGCCCAGCCCCAGATGCTGCAGATTGAGGTGTCAGTGCTCAGCTTCCCTGGAAGTCAGATCAGCCTCACTCTTTACCCAGGCCCACCAACCAGGGAACCCCTCCTTTGATCTCTGCACTGTGTCCCCCCACCCTGGCCAGCAGGGGCCTTCTCCATGACCAATTCTCCAGAAGAAAGTGGCCCATGAGTGCAGGCTGGGTCTTGCAGGCCTGCTCTTCATATCCCTCTTTGGTCCTGCAGCTGTATTTTGAGCTGTTGCTGGACCCTTTTGTGCTCTCCTGCAGCCCTCTCCGCCCCATCCCGCCTCTGACTCGGAAACCCCTCTCACACGGTCCTCCCCCGCCCTCCCCTCTCCAGCTGACCTGACCCTGGACCCTGGTACCGCACATCGCCGCCTGCTCGTCTCCGCGGACCGCCGCAGCGTCCGACTGGCCCCACCCGGGACACCGGTGCCCCCCGACGGCCCCGCGCGCTTTGATCAGCTCCCGGCGGTGCTGGGCGCGCAGGGCTTCGGGGCTGGCCGCCACTGCTGGGAGGTGGAGACCGCGGATGCCGCCTCCGGAGACTCTTCGGGAGAGGATGAGGACGACGGGGAGAGCCTCTACGCCGTGGGCGCGGCCGGGGAGTCTGTGCGACGCAAGGGCCGAGTAGGGCTGTGCCCCGCCGGGGCCGTGTGGGCCGTGGAGGGTCGCGGCGGCCGCCTGTGGGCGCTCACAGCCCCGGAGCCCACTCTGCTGGGCGGCGCGGGGCCCCCGCCGCGGCGCATCCGCGTGGACCTGGACTGGGAGCGGGGCCGCGTGGCCTTCTACGACGGCCACTCCCTCGACTTGCTCTTCGCCTTCCAGGGCCCCGGCCCCCTGGGGGAGCGCGTCTTCCCGCTGCTGTGCACCCGTGACCGCCGCGCCCCTCTCCGCATCGTGCCCGCAGAAGGCTGAGAAGCTCGCCCGCAACCCCCATTCTGGTTTGGCCCGAATCAAGGCATGGAAATCCTTACTCGTTCCAGGGGTCAAGTCCACGCCCCTTGTGGGAGAACTGATAAGCAACCCCCGCCCACTTATGTTGCCTCTCTTCTCCCAAACAGTTAGGAGGACCTCGACCGGCCTCCCATTTTACACCCAAAGCCGAATCCACCCCAACCCTCTCCTTCTTAGGATGCCTCTCCCTGAAGGCTACCCCAGTACCTCCCGACGGATCCCCCGACCCCTTCTATCTTATTCCACCCCAGGCCTGAAGTGGGGAACAGGCTCTGCAAACGGCCCATACACAGAGGCCCCGCCCGGCAAATATTTACCTCCCACTCTTGCCTCTCCTCTCGGCAAAGAAGGGCCAGTGCCCTCTCCACAGCTCTGAGGCTGGGCTTCCCTGCCTCATTCATTCTGAGGCTTCTCACCTACCCACAACAAGAAGCTTGACTCTGGCCTCGGCCTTCGGCCCCTCTGAGAAGCTTACTACTCCCTTTTGGGGAGAGAGGGGCAGGCCAGGTCTATTCCACCATGATGACTTTGTATGCTTACAGCCTCTTCCCCATTAAGAACCTTCTTAAAACTTCCTCCTGGACCTACTTACAACAAGGAACCAATGGTGCTACCTCTCCTTTGTCAACCTGGAAACGGCTCCCCGACATCCCTGATTCACCCTTGTATATAATCCCACATCTTTCCCCATATGTATAAATGGGCCCGTATTTAACACGTTTTGTGATGTTGGGTTATTTATTTTGTGCATCTGTGGCAATAAATGAGATCTCAGTGGTGGTGGTATGGATTTGATCTCTGCAACTGTGCATGGCAAGAGGCCTGGAAAATGACATCCAGATCCCGGGAAGGGGTGCAGAGGGCCAAGAGAGCTGGACACCTGGGCTGGCAGAGACACCAATGCTTAGGAAGGAAGGGGTAAGAGTACAGCACAGGGGACAAACCCCCATCTCTTTGCTCCCTCCCTTTTCCTTCCTCTCCCTGGGACCCTGATGGATCTGTCTCCTAACCTGGAAGACCAAAGGCCAACAGTTGGCTGCAAGTGACTGATCTTGAAGCCAGCTTTGTCAGAAACCCTAGGTCATGTGAGAAGGAAGAGGAGAGAGGATATGACTTTTTAAATTTTTTTCTCCATTACCCATTAAAGGTGAGCATGACAAAGACCTCTCTCCCTCCTAACTTCTCTTAAGGGCATGAGGGGAGTGGGCAGGAGAGGAAGGAAAGAGCGCCCTGAGGTCTCTCATAAGACCTCACAATCCCACAGGCCAGGACTAAGAGTTAGCATTATGTAAAGACAGCAGTGGAAGAGCTCTAAGCCAGGGGTAACAAGCGTAGCTGGGCCGAGGTTGCCTGGAATCTGACTAGGACCCTGGCAGTGAAAGCTGGGGCTGTTGGAAACCCAGTTTAACTGTTTGGGACTCAAGTGGAGAGTGCATGGGGCCAGGATAACTGGATCCCAGGACAGGCAGTTTGGCAGTGAGAACAAAGGGAAGAGATTGGGACCAAGATGCCTGGATCCCTGGAGAGAGGAAGCTGGGTACTGGGAAGAGAAATGAGGACTCAGAGAACCCAGAAGCCTGGGCTCTGGAATAGCAGCAAGTCAGAATTCCGGGATCTCTGTCCACCCTCCTCTCCTGTTTCCTTCTATCCGGAGAGGGGAGGAAGGGGCTGGAGAAGGGATCAAACATGGGTTTAGTCCCCAAGGAGCCACATGAATACATTCAGGGCCAGACAGACACAGGAATGGTGGGGGAGAGAGGAATTTAGTGCTGCATTGGCCCTGGAGGGGGCTGGGAGGGGTCGGGAGGCTGCGGAGGGGTGGTGGGGCTTGGTCCCGGGGTTGCACGACGCCGTCCTTTGCGGTGGCCCCGTACACAGTGTGTATGACCACAGCCCTCCTCTTCCTCCTCATCACTCTCCGTGGAACTCTCGCCAAAGGCCCGAGGTTTCTCATAAATACAGCAGCCTGGATTTGAAGGGAGGAGCCCAGTTAAAAAGGAGGAAGAGTTACCTTCCAGGATCCAGCAGCCCTGGCTCACACCCTGGGACTCAAGCACCCAACTCCCTCGTCCTTTCCAGCCAGGAATCTAAAGCTCCATTTCTCCCATTTCAGATATGTCCTGACTTCAGGCCTTAGCACATCCCAGTTCAAGCCCCTCCTGACCTCCTTCCCTCTAACTCTAACCTTCTCTCCCTGACACCAGAGAATCCCCCAGACAACGACAGAATTGTGAGCACCTGCAGGCTTCAGGAAGGCCAGTGGATGTGACAAGGTAGAAGATATGCTCAGGGGAGCCAGGACTCCAGGGTTACTGTGGGCCAACAATTACTCACATTTTGATGAGCGGCGCCCCATGTGTTCGTTGTCCACAGTGTCACTCGTCCATTCTACCTTTTTCTCTGGCTTCCGTTTCCGAAGTTTGATGGTTAGGCTCCGGTTCTCCTGGAAGGTAAGAAGGATGGGCTTACCTATCGAATCCCCTCCCACTAACCTTTCCCCCTACCTCCCGGGGTGGGGGCTGGGGGGGGGGGGCTCCTCTCTTCCCTTTCCCAGCTCAGTCAGGATCATGGACCTAAGGCCAGAGGAGCTGAGGGCTGGGAGAAGATAAAATAGAACAGGTTTTGGACCTCAGGGTGTCCCTAGAGGAATCGTGACATGTTATCTCCTGTTCTTGGTAATCACTAGTATACAGAGAAGACACAATTCCTAACCTAGGGAAGGTCCCAGCAAATCTTCAAAGGAAAATATAATCCTCGCTGTTTCTCCATCTTCCTCCCCAAATCATCCTTGGTGGTATTAACACATGGAAATTATTTCCTCAGTCACCGATGCCTACTCTTTGATCTCTTTCTTTTTCCAGACCCCCTATTCTTTTTCCCATTAAAGAAAGAACTCTGTTCTCACCTGTCTCATCCTCAAGCCCAGCACTCCCCACCTCTTATCCATCTATTCTCCACCATCCTGACAGCTCCAATTACTATTACTCTAAACTCCCTTAATTCAAGGGTTATGAAGTTCCATACAATCTTTTCCCAATGAAAGCAACTTAACCTGTTTTGGCAAAAATGCTACATTTTTCTCTATTTACATCTCCGCTGGTTTCTCAAAATACTATCTTCATCTCCCTTTTCTTGTTCCCTCATTCTTTTGCTTCCTTTCGCATTCATCCCTTCAACGAATACTTATTCATAAGCATGCTTCCAGTCAAGTTCCCCTGCAGCTGGCCTCCAACCATGCTTTCTTACACAGCCCTTCATTTCCCCCAGCACCTCCCTTGCTCCGTAATCTCCAAGTTCCCGTTCTTTCTTTACTTCTACAAGCCCCCCTCCCCCAAGCAGCATCACCTACATCCTAACTCTATATATAACACGCTTCTCGACCAGCCTTCTGCACCAACTCTGACACACCAAAAATCCCCAATACCTTGCGATTCTCCCAACCCCACTCCTCCCACATCCCCAGGCCCAGCCCCTCCAGCAACTCTCCAAAGCCCTATCCCTTCCCTCCCGGTAGCTCCCCGACCCCTAAACAGCACCGCCCCCCGCCTTTCTCACGGGCTCGGTTGTCACGGTAACCGTTGTCTCAGTGACGGTCTCACTCAGCCCGGCCCCTGCCTCCGCCATGGCTAAGGCTGAGGAGAGGAAGGAGGGGAGGAAGGGGGATGAGGCACCCTTCTCTCTTTTCTGTGTCTCTGAGGTCTAAGAGAATCCGTATCGGATTCAGATTAGTAGCCAGGTTCCTCCACCTTCTTTTTCCCCCTCCTCCTGGGCCTCCGCTGCCCCACCCCTGGGGATAACCTGTCCAACCCCACTTCCGGCTCTCCGCTTCCGGGTGTGACGCGTTCTGTGGTCCCCCTTTTCCCTTCCTGGCACTAAAGGCGTCAGAGCGCAGGGTCGCGGGATTAGTTCCGCCGTAATGTGACAGTGCGCAGGCGCCGCAAGGAGGCGACACGAATTTGGCGGAAGAGGCGTCCCTGAGGTGTGGGAGCAGGGGCGGGGCGATCAACGGCAAGAACCCGTTCCTGCACCGCACCACGGCGAACGGCAAGGGTAGCGATGACTTGCAGCTACAAAGTGGACGCTGTACCTGGTTTAAACATCCTGTGGCTGAGCCCCCAATCACCCCCCATAACCCCATATCCCTTGGGGTGTGTGGGAGGGCGAGGAAAACCAAGGGGCAATGACAATGCCTGTCCTCCTTTCCTTATTGTTTCGTCTGGGAACTAGAGAATGGGGACCCAGGGGCAATTGGAAACACACTTGATTAAGACTCTGGGTTTTAATCCTCGCCCTGTGACTGCAGGTGTCCCTTCAACTTGTATTTTTTTTTCCTGTCACTATCAGAACTTGAAGATGGAGGAGCATAAAACCCTCAAGACTCTGCCTTTTAGCTCCCGGTCTAGTGGGAAAGACTGGCATAAATACTAACAAAAATGTAAGTCACTGGACTATTAACATAAATGTAAGACTTACCTATGAAACTGAGTTACTGCCTACATTTGTCCTGGGGGGGGGAAAGATGAGTAAGATTAAGCACAGAAGTGGTCATAAATTGTAATACAGACCAGTTTATGATGAGACAAAAAATATGTGCATGTTTCTCAGGGAGCAAAAGAGCGGTAAAAAGAGAACAAGAAGACAAATGAGTTTTTTAGGTAAAGAAAACAACCTACAAAGTCGTAGTTGCTTGCACGGAAGGAAACTCACTTTTGTACTGTGGGGACGTGAGGGGCGTGCCAGACAAGAACTGATGGGTGGGCATGGCCACATGGGAGGCCCTCCCTGTGTGCTTTGCTAAGAAACCGGGGCTTTACCCAGTCAGCGTTATAGACTAGGAAAAAGTTTAAAGTAGGGTAGAAACAGGAACAGGTTTTTTTTAGATTTCAGGAGTACGGCAGGAAAGTCAGCTACCACAACTGGTTAAACGTAGTGTGGAGGACTGCCCGGCTCATTCCTCTAAGCTGTTGTGGGGTCAAATAAGTGTATGTTTGAGACTCCTAATATATAAAGGGCCACACAATTACAAGATAATCATTACCATTATTTAAACCAAGAAATGCAGGAATATTGATTCCCAGACATTTGAAATTTGAATGTTTATTGTTCCTGGACTAAGTATTTGTTTCCCTTTTATGTTTTTGATCCAAACCAAAAAAAAGCAAGGCAACTCAGTATATAGAATTAAACCCATTAAAAAAAAAAATCTCTGGGAGTTTCCATTGTGGCTCATCAGTAATGAACCTGACTAGTATCCAGGAGAATGCAGGTTCGATCCCTGGCCTCACTCAGTGG
Organism: Sus scrofa; assembly: GCF_054392235.1. Classification (NCBI taxonomy): domain Eukaryota; kingdom Metazoa; phylum Chordata; class Mammalia; order Artiodactyla; family Suidae; genus Sus; species Sus scrofa. The sequence goes on along the minus strand of NC_139389.1, from coordinate 26,890,040 downwards.
GTTAAGGATCTAGCGTTGCTGTGAGCTGTGGGGTAGGTCACAGACCCTGCTCAGATCTGGTGTTGCTGTGGCTGTGGCGTAGGATGGCAGCTGCAGCTCAGATTTGACCCCTAGCCTGGGAACTTCCACATACCACATGTGTGGCCTGTAAAGAAAAAACAAAACTCTTGATTTCTTTTTTTTTTTTTTTTTACTTTTCTTTACATGAATCTCTTACAATGAATACACACACACACAACCTTTATCTCAAGAGCAATAAAAAAACAATTTCTGGAGTTCCTGTCGTGGCGCAGTGGTTAATGAATCCGACTAGGAACCATGAGGTTTCGGGTTCGGTCCCTGCCCTTGCTCAGTGGGTTAATGATCCGGCATTGCCGTGAGCTGTGGTGTAGGTCGCAGATGCGGCTTGGATCCTGTGTTGCTGTGGCTCTGGCATAGGCTGGCAGCTACAGCTCCAATTGGACCCCTAGCCTGGGAACGTCCATATGCCGCGGGAGCGGCCCAAGAAATGGCAAAAAGACAAAAAAAAAAAAAAAAAAAAAAAATTTCTAAAATGTCCACCAGTATCTCTTGGTGTCAGATTTAACTCCAAATAAATTTAGATAATTAGGGAATACTTACAATTGCCTTTTTTAAAAAAAAATTTTTTTTATAGTTGCCTTTTTATATTAGCCTCATTCCTGGCTCCATTTTTTTTGGTCCTTCTTTTTCTTTTTGATGTACTAATTTATATTCTTTTTTGCAGCTGATATATTTGTTGAAAGAACAAATATATCTCTGTAAGCTAACATAAATTTCTTTTGGAACAAGACACATTATAAATAACACACATATGTCTGGCTCTTAATAGAAAAATATTATTTTAATAAAGAAACAACTGGGGTAGGAGCACTCTAGGGACAACAGTAATCCCCATGTGATGATCTGCTTTTCCTCTGGGAGAAAAACACTGCAGTCAGGAAATGGACAGAGGATCTAAGAATCCAACATTCTTCACTTTCCAAGGAAGAGGAGAAGGAGGGACTGTTAAGTCGTTCAAAAAAAAAAAAAAGTCAAGAGTCTTCTTTCTCCTGGAACCTATAGAGAACGAAAGAACTTGTTATATTTGGCCAAAGGAAGAGAGTCTAGCAGTGTAAGGTGAGACAGTTAAATAATCAAAAAAGGATTCATTTATGACAGTGGAAGACTAGCTCTTCTAAACAACCCTCCACAAATTCAAGACAACTAAAAATGCTGGGATTGGAGTTCCTGTCATTGCTCAGCAGTTACAAATCGGACTAGTATCCATAAGGACGCAGGTTTGATCCCTGGCCTCACTCAGTGGGTTCAGGATCCAGTGTTGCCATGAGCTGTGGTATAAGTCACAGATGTGGCTCAGATCTGGCATTGCTGTGGCTGTGGTGTAAGTCAGAAGCTGCAGCTCTGATTTTCCCCCTAGCCTGGGAACTTCAATATGCCATGGGTGCACCCCCCCAAAAAAAAAGACAAATAAATTTTAAGAAATTAGCTTGCAAATTATGAAGGATGCCAAGATCTCTTAGAAAACAAAAAAGCACTCGCCATAAAAGAAAAGAAAAAAAAAAAAAAAAGATAAACCAGACCTCATAAAAATTAAAAACTTATGCTCATTAAAAAAAAGTTAGAGGAGTTCCCGTCGTGGCGTAGTGGTTAACGACTCCGACTAGGAACCATGAGGTTGCCGGTTTGATCCCTGGCCTTGCTCAGTGGGTTAGGAATCTGGCGTTGCCGTGAAATGTGGTGTAGGTTGCAGACGCGGCTCGGATCCCATGTTGCTGTGGCTCTGGCATGGGCCGGTGGTTGCAGCTCCGATTGGACCCCTAGCCTGGGAATCTCCATATGCCGCAGGAGCGGCCCAAGAAAAAAAATACGCAGAAAAAATAATACCATTAAAAAAAAGTTAGAAAATAAATAGGTCAGACTGGGGAAAAAATGCTCTCAAAAGATATAACCATAAATATTTTAATCCATTAATGAGATGTCAAGAAAGTAAAGGCAATCTTCACATTGGGTGAAGTGATGTAAAACCAGAAACCTAGAAGGTAAGTTAAAACTGAAGCCCTGGGTGTTCCCTGATGGCTCAGTGGGTTAAGAATCCCCTCTTGCTGAAGCTGTGACCAGGGTCACAACTGCGCTATGGGTTCAACCCCTGGCCCAGGAACTTCATATGCTGCTGGCACAGACGAAAAAAGGAAACCATCCTCCTCCCAGCTCCCAAGCCCTTGCTGCTTTGACAGCCACATGGAAGAACCAGAGATGAACCTGCAATGTTGATAGGAGATACTCTGTCTGCATAAGTCTGAGCTCCCCAAAGGGCTTACCCTTCTGTATAAAAGTGAGCAAGAAAAAAAAAAAAAATTTTCTCTGCTGAAGAGAAATCTGTCTCACTAGGTAGAGGGAGGAAAAAAAAGTCCCCTGAGAATTTCTAACCATAACCTGGCCTTTATACTGGATTTGCAGCCAAAATCCATGTTACCTAGGTGCTCCCAAAGCTGAGAATTAACTTAGTGATTCCGCCTTGGTACTGCCTCAAGGCAGCTAAACAGTAAACGCAAATGCTGAATATACAGCATTCACCACAAGCCTCAAAGAATTCCCATAGTTCAAACTTTTAAAAATCTGAGCTTATAGTAAAAAAAGCACAAAACAAAAGCAGCACCATGAGGGAGTCAGCAGAAATAACAGATGGCAGCATCAGACCCACAAAAACAGTGGGTTTGAGAATTAACAGACATAGAACATAAATATCATGTTTAATGTTTACATGTAATATGTTTTATGAATAAAAAGAACCACTTAAAATATGATTAAGGAATTGGGAATTATTAAAAATAACTAAGATGATTTGAAAAATAATCAGGATTTCCCTTGTGGTGCAGTGGGTTAAAGTCCAGCACTGTCACTGCAGGGGCTAGGGTTTGATCCCTGGCCCAGGAATATCCACATGTTGCCGGCATGGCCACAAAAAAATCAAACAGAACTAAAAAATCTATCCAGAAACAGCATAAAGAGAAAAGAGATGGAAAATATGGGAGACAGGGTGAGAGAAATGGAGGATAGAAGATAAGGCCTAATAAAGAGCTAATCAGTTAGAACTCTAAGAATATGAGAACTGAGCATATGAGGGAAATATTCAGTGCGATAACAGCTGATAATTTTCCAAGGTTGATGGGGGAAAAAAGGTCAACCCTCACTGTTGGAAGGCCCAACACATCCCAAACAGGATAAATAAAAGAAAGCCACATCTTGATAGATTGTAGTGAAATTGAAGGACACCAAAGACAAAGAGGAATTCTTAAAACTATGTTTTAAAGAACCCATGTTCTGGGAGTTCTCGTCGTGGTGCAGTGGTTAACGAATCCGACTAGAAACCATGAGGTTGTGGGTTCGATCCCTGGCCTGCTCGGTGGGTTAAGGATCTGGCATTGCTGTGAGCTGTGGTGTAGGTTGCAGTCTCGGCTCGGATCCCACATTGCTGTGGCTGTGGCGTCGGCCAGCGGCTGCAGCTCTGATTAGACCCCTAGCCTGAGAACCTCCATATGCCTCGGGAAGCGGCCCTAGAAAAGGCAAAAAGACAAAAAAAAATAAAGAAATAAAAATAAAGAACCCATGTTTTTTAAATCATCCATGACTGACTCTCACCAAAGTAAAACTACCTTGAGGGCAGTGGAGGAGTCCAACATAACACACTGATCACAAACCAATACTCATTTCCTTTTAACTATTGTAAAAGGTTTAATTCACTGGGTATAAAAAGATAGGAAAAGAGTAATTATTTAAAATTTAAAAAGACCACAGAACTTCCCATCGTGGCACAGCAGCACAAGCAAATCCGACTAGGAACCATGTGGTTCAATCCCTGGCCTCACTCAGTGGGTTAAGGCTCTGGCATTGTTGTGAGCTGCGGTGTAAGTTGTGGACGCAGCTGGGATCCGGTGTTGCTGTGATCTGGCGTTGCTGTTGCTGTGGTGAGGCCAGAGGCTACAGCTCGGATGTGACCCCTAGCCTGGGAACCTCCATATGCCACGGGGTGCAGCCCTAAGAAGGAAGGAAGGAAGGAGGGAGGGAAGGAAGGAAGGAAGAAAGAAAGAAAGAGAGAGAGAGAGAGAGAGAAAGAAAGAAAGAAAGGAAGGAAGGAAGAAAGAAAGAAAGGATGGAAGGAAGAAAACGGTCACAAACCTATTACTTGAACTGTACAGAAATGAAGGATGCGACCAGTCCAAAAAGTACAAAAATTAAACCACTGGATTTAAATTAAATCACGGGATTTTGGCAGCAAAGAGACCCAGAAGGGGCAGAATGGAGGGAAAGGATACGCACTTGCAGTTGGTACAGGTGTAGAAGACAGTCTGCCCTTCATCGGCTGAGCGCATCTGTCTGGTGTGGTATGCCATTCCCTCATGACCACAACGAGGACAGCGCCTGTCAACCTGGGAAGCAACTGGTAGGTTAATAATTCCCACTACTTCTCACAGACATCAAGCTACCACACTCCTCAGATACTGCTGGTTTTTGTTTTGCTGCACCTGCAGTACGTGTAAGTTTCCAGGCCGAGGATCGAACCCGTGCCACAGAAGCGACCTAAACCGCTGTAGTGACAATGCCGGCCAGATCCTTAACACCCGGCTGCACCACAAGAAAACTCTCCCCAGTCACTACTGTTTTAAAGACTCTTCTTCCCTGTTGTGTACAAAACTCTCCAGATCTGAGCCCTCCGTTTCGTTCCCACCCTCTTTACAGGGCCAGTCCTCGACGTGATTCACTTACCACGGGTCCCTGGAACTCAGGTCCTTCCTCCATCGACATAGGCATGGCTGTCCCCACTTTCTGGAACACAACTGAGGTCTTCACAACCTTCCCCTCAAAGTCTGCGCGGGCAGTAAGAATTGGTTGTGGAGACAGCGGAGGGGGCTGACACCACACTAATCCCTCTCTGTTAGGCCAGGAAGCTATATTCTACCCATCAGGTTTCGTGCCGACCAAAAGTATAAGTGCCTGATCCTGCGCTTTCGGGTCCCCGTCTTTAATCCAATCGATCTTGAGATCCCCATGGGCCCTCCTCCGCCCCAGCCGCGGCGTAGCAGCACCTCACCCCGCACGTTGATGGAGAAGCCACAGCGAGTACAAATGACCGCATCCTGAGTCCCGGGCAGAGGCAGGACCGAGCCGCAATCCGGACAGAAATCCAGGTCCGACTGAAAGCTAGAGGATGTGCGGGCGAGGTCCATGACAGACGGGTGGTCGAGGGCTGGGAAGGGGATGAGGAGTTTATTAAGAGAGTAGCCCCTTCCCCAGAGAGGTCATGCCTATTCTGTCCCTGGACGTAAGCATGCAGAACCCGAGATTTCTTCCTACGCATACCTTGTGCCTCTGTGACTAAGGAGCCCAAACTTCCGGAATCCCTATCCCGCGTCGGGTACAACTACGCTGGGGGTCTTTCCTGGGGCAGGCGAGAGGAGCAAGTCAACTTCACGGGCTAGAGCGCCGGCTCCGCGCGGGCAACCGAGCAGCGAGCGCGTGGCGGGCTAGAGAGTCCACGCGTCCCGGCTCTCGATTGGCTGTGACGTCATAATTAATTGCAACTGTGATCCCGAGAGCCTGGAGAGGGAGAGGAGCGGTTCTGAAGGAAGATTGTGGCGCCCCCTTCAGCCTGGTTCTGTGACGTTGGATACGAAAATAGGTGACGAAGCTGCGCCTGCCTCAGGTTATTTTTTCCCTTCAGGACTCAGTCCTGGGATGTTTATTTTATTGGTCTCGAATTTTACCAGGACCCAGTCGCGGGGAGCGTTTCTCCTGAGAAGTCGGACCAACCTTATAGAGTACTAATTTATTTATTTGGACTGGAGAACTGCAAACTCCAGCGGTTCCTGAATCTGCACTTCACTGTGGCGGTTGGACAGTGGTAGAAAACAAAGCGAAATATTCTGGGAGTAATTCTAGCATTCTTTGGGCCTTGCGACCCAAGCAAGGGCTCTCTGCAGGACCCGGTATGGCTCATGTGCTTTGGTGGCTGTTGCCTTGTCTATAGTGTAGATCACAGTTGCAGCTTTGATTCAGACCCTAGCTTGGGAACTTCCATATACCACAGGTGCAGCCTTAAAAAGAAAAAAGAGAGAGATCATGGTATTTGTAGATTAAAAATCATAGTTCCCACTCTTTATATGTTTAAATTTCAGCATCAAAATGTTTTTTGTGTTTTGAGTTCATGTTGTGGCACAGCAGAAACAAATCCGACTAGAAACGATGAGGTTGTGGGTTCGATCTCTGGCCTCGCTCAGTGGGTTAACGATCTGGCTTTGCTGTTGCTTGAGCTATGTTTCGTTTTGTTCTTTTGTTTTTCCTTTTTTTTGTTTGTTTGTTTGTTTGTTTTGTTTTGTTTTTTTGTTTTTGCTTTTTTTTGCTTTTTAGGGCTGCACTTACAGGATATGAAGGTTCCCAGGCTAGGGGTTGAATCAGAGCTACAGCTGCCCACCTATGGCACAGCCACAGCAACATAGGATCTGAGCCATGTCTGTGACCTACACCACAGCTCAGGGCAAGGCCAGATCCTTAACCCACTAATCGAGGCCAGGGATCAAACCCGCAACCTCATGGTTCTTAGTTGGATTTGTTTCTGCTGCACCACAACAGGAACTCCCATGACTGATTTTCAAATAAATTGTAGAAGTTATATTTTTTACTTCTATTTTTTACTTTGTATTCATCGGAAGGCAAAAATCACTGATACAGGAGTTCCATTCTATGGCAAAATGGGATGGGCAGCATCTTGGGAACACTGGGACAAATGTTCAATCCCTGGCCTGGCACCATGGATTAAGGACCCAGCTTTGCCTCAGCTGGGGCTTAGGTTGCAACTGTGGCTCAGATCTGTTCTCGGCCCAGGAACTCCATATGCTGCGGGGTGCCAAAAAACAAAAACCCAAAACCTCACTGATACATAGAGTAGACTGGGCAGACTTAATAGTCTGGAGCTTGACCTATGGAGGATAGACAACTGCCATTTATTGAGACCTTACTGTATTTTAAGCATTGTGCCAGGCTCTTTAATCTAATTGTCACTTATTCTTTATAACCCCAAGAGGTACATTTTTTCAACGAGGAAACTGTTTAGAGAGAGATTGTTACTTGCCCTGAATCACACACCTGGGAATTAAAATTCAAGCATAGGCCTGTCAGGCTCCAAAGCCCATGCTCTAAACCATAACTTGTATAAATAAAGGCGTAGAGATGAAATGCCAGGCATCCTCAGTGGCTTAGCTACGACCTCACAGTAGACCAGAGATGACACACAAAACCTGATAGTCCTCACTTGTGTTGCCATCAGCCTGTCCTATAAATAAACCCAGAGTAACCACAAATTTTCATCCCAAGGAGGTCAACAGGGAATGGCCTCATAATGGATTTAGGGTAAAGGATGATTGGCAGAGTAAAGCAGACAAGCAGACTGGTGGTTGATCAAATAAGAACAGAATTTCACCATCAAATAGCAGAATATCAGAACGAAAGATTATAGGGTAGAGATGCTGTATGTTGTGATAGAGGCAGAGAGGGCCCGGCTCCAGAAACTGCACAAAGAGAATGAACTGATAATACCAAAGCCTAGAATTATCTCAGAAGACAACAGAAGCTATGGGACTGAGCAATATGTCAGAGATGGGCTTGGGCATTGCTTCACCAAGAAGCCTGTCTCTTCCTTCTCCCAGTCCCTGGTGCAAGATTCAGAATGGTTCGCCTTGAATCCACAGGAGAAGTATGCTGTTAGTTTATATGAAAGGATTACAGTTGGCCCTCTGTATATGAGGATTCCCCATCCACAGATTCAACCAACTGTGGGTGAAAGATTAAAAAAAAAAAAAATCTAAGAAGATTAAAAAAAAAAATTCAAAACTTGAATTTGCCCTGCACTGGCAACTATTTGCATAGTATTTATGTTGTACTTACTACTTACATTGTATTTGCAACTATTTACAAAATTTTTCCATTGTAATAGGTATTACAAGTAAAGGAGAGATAATTTAAGGTATACAAGAGGATGTGCTCAGGGTATCTGAAAATACTATGTCATCTTATATGACACTAACACATGGATTTTGATATCTGGGGGGGAGGAGGGTGTCCTTGAACCAAGGGACATTGAGGGTTTCAAAGATACTGAGGGATGACTGTATATGCTGATATTTATAGGTTCTTTTTTTTTTTTTTTTTTTTTTTTTACTTTTTAGGGTTGCATCCATGGCCTATGGTGGTTCCCAGGCTATGGGTCCAATTGGAGTTACAGCTGCCAGCCTATGCCACAGCCATAGTAATGCCAGATCCGAGCCAAATCTGTGACTACACCACAGCTCATAGCAACACCAGATCCTTTAACCCACTGAGCAAGGCCAGGGATCGAACTCACAACCTCATGGTTCCTAGTTGGATTCGTTTCTCCTGCGCCACAACGGGAACTCCTATAGGTTCTTATTAAAAGAGTATTCATTATTCTTCACTATAGGAATGCAGTAGTTTCCCGGTGGGAAATGGTCCTGCTGTAGTTCTTCCTATTACCAAGTTTTCTCTTTCTGAGGGAAGTACCCTTGGGCTTGGCCAAACCAATTGAATCTGTTGGTCCAGGCAGGATGTGTGCAGATTTGTTCTGACATCTTCCATATTCTAATCTACCTTTGCTTTTATATCTTACAGATTGGCCTGGGCTAAAGTATCTAAAGACCCTAGGATTGCTGCAGGTCAACAGTCCCCTCTGGAGAAAAAAATCTTGGTAAATAAACTATTTTCTTATCATACAGTTTGAAATGACTAGGAGAAGGAAAGTTAGGTTTAAAGTCCTTCTGCTCAAGTGACACTTGGCAGTGTGTCCACACTGGCAAATGTTTTCCAGTTAAACCTTTCCTTGCAAAAGAAAGTTGTTTTTTGTTTTTGTTTGTTTGTTCTGTTTTTTTACTTTTTAGGACCACACTCGCTGCATATGGAGGTTCCCAGGCTAGGGACTGAATCGGAGCTGCAGCTGCTGGCATATGCCATAGCCACTGCAGGATCCAAGCAGCATCTGCGACCAACACCACAGCTCACGGCAACGCCAGATCCTTAACCCACTGAGCAAGGCCAGGGATCAAACCCGCAACCTCATGGTCCCTAGCTGGATTTGTTTCTGCTGAGCCACAACGGGAACTCCAAACAAAGAATTATTTTTAAAACTCCCAACACTGTATCTTAAAACAAAACAAAACTTAATTGATTTTGGTGATGGGTACTCCAACTTTCAGAATTCACAGGCTCCCCTAAGAGTGGTGGAAGTAAAATCACTATTACTCCAAAGTAAATAAAAGGCCATAGTTCCTTTCTTGGTGTCAGGAATAAGGGTAGGCTCCTGTTTAAGTATATTCAAAGTAAAAAGATGGTCACATTATAAAATCCTGTAACTCCCTTTGACAGAACCTAGGTGGCGTGCATACAAGAGCAGCAAGACAACTGATAATTCAAAAATATCAAGAGGAGTATGAAACACTCTGTCGGGAGCAAGCTCTTTCCCTTGACTACTGGCTTGCCAAAGCAGAGTCTTATTATAATAAAAGAATAATGGAAATGATGGAAGAACAAGAGACAGGCAGTGACATCAAGAAGAGATTGGAGGAGGAAACAACCCAAAGCATAGAGAGACAAAGACGGTATTATTTGGTTCCTGAGAGAGAGATGAGACACATAGAAAGGCACATACATCGAGCAGGAAAGGTCAGAGAGTTTAAGAATAAAACATTTAGACAAATACCAACATGCCCTAGTGAAATAAAATTCCCCAGAATTTTGCCAGAAGAGCATGACATCCAGAGTGCGCAGAGAAGAAAACAGGTAAATGAGAGGGAACAGAGACAAATTAAAGATCACCAGGAACGCATGATTCGGGGGAGAGAACTTGTAGAGAAAAAACTCAAGGAGAGAATCTCGAGGAAAGTCCAGAGGAAGCCTCCTACACATGAGAAGCGTGAGAGTGTAAAGAAAGAGATAAAAGAGTATGAAAGCGTTATTGCATACCCACTTTTCCAGCCATCCAGTAGAAGTCTGCTTAAAGTGAATATTCTTGTGGAAAAGACTCAGAATGGAGATGAAAAGAGTACAATTATCAGGCCATATCAAAGAAAATTCTTAACTATGCCACCCTTTTTGAGGAGTCAGATAGGAAAAATAAAAGATTAGTGAAGTTTTAATTCTTTCATGATAAAGCCTTGTCTCTCTTTTTTTATCCTTTTCAGGGCCACACCTGCAGCATGTGGAAATTCCTAGGCTAGGGGTCAAATTGGAGCTGCAGCTGCTGGCCTGTGCCACAGCCACAGCAACTCCAGATCTGAGCCATTTGCTACCTACACCGCAGCTCACGGCAACACCAGATCCTTAATCCACTGAGTGAGGCCAGGGATTGAATCCACGTCCTCACGAATACTAATCAGGTTCGTTACCTCTAAGCCATGACAGGAGCTCCTTAAATGAATTTTTTTTTTTAAATGCTCATTCTCTTCCACAAGGTTCAGTGACTGTTCCCATTTATATGTGATACAGAAGTGCCAGACAGTTCTGGACTTAAAAACTAGCTTGGCTATTTTTAGTTCACTTGTGTTTGTTCAAGTTGCTTGTCCTTTCTGATGTTCGTTCCTAATCTGTACAGTGGGGATAGTAATAGTTCATAGCATTTATGGGAGAATTTCATTTTTGTTAAACATTAGCATATATTAAATGTTTCATAAATGTTGGGTTTTCCACTTGGAAAGAGCTAGGTTGGCCAATGATGGTGAATAAGGAATGATGCTAATCTACCCCTTCCATTCCCGCTGCTCCCAATTTCAAAGGTTATCTTGATGAGATTGCAGTAGGTTGCTATATGGACCATACCTGTATCCAGGAACTGCTGACCAGGCCCTAATAGTCTAACTTGATCATGCACTGTATTTGTAGGAGAAACTTAATTTTGAGAGCCTTCTATGTGCCAGGCATTTTTAGTTACTGGGAGTAAATAAAGAGAAGTCCCTACCCTTGGCTAGAATATAACCAATTGCATAGATCACTCTAAAAACAGATAATAAAATAGGCTATGATGGAGGTAGGTACAGGTGTGTACAAAGGAGGAACACCTAACCTGGTCTAGTGAGCAGGGTGAGGAGAAAGGAGGTCAGAGAATGGAGTGTAAGTAGCCTCATGTTTCTTCCAACTCCATATAGTGTCACTTTCAGTCACCCATTTAAGCAAGACCTTCCCAACATTTGGATTTACTCAGAGGTAACCAAATTTACCTTCTCTCAAATAGATGTCATCCAAAGGCTAGGGAATTTGGGGGTCTGTGTAGGAGAGTAGAGAATCAGAAATGGAAACTGGGTGATCTAAGGAATATTATACTTAAGATGTGAAAATGCTGATGCCCACCCTTCTGTATTAGCAGGACATCCTTTATCTGCTAGATCACTGTCCAGTAGACTTTCTGTGATGATATAACTGTTCTATATTATTGCTCCTCATGTGGTTATTGAGCATTTGAAATGTGGCTAGTGCAACTGAGGAACACTTAATTTTATTTAATTTGAATTAATTTTAAATTGCTACAGGTGGCAAGTTACTGTCATATTGTATAGCCTGGTGCTAGATAAACATAACTTCTGTGTTCTAGACTTTAGTCCCGCTATCAGTTTTCTGTCTTTGACAATATATGGGTATAATACATAACTGTTCACCTTACATTAATATCACTTTAGTTTGCTGTATATTTAAAAGGCTCCCTAATCCCATGAAGAGATTCAAAAAGCACTGTAGACAACTTCTCTGTGGAAATGGAGTGGCTAAAATTGCTTAAATTTGGTTCAGGATCTAGCCCTCTCCTTGCTCCTTCTGGAATTTGACCAGGACACATGCCAAAATCTCATTCCTACCCACCTGAACTGCCTCATGCAGGAAGTTCCCACTGTAGCACAGCGGGTTAAGGATCTGGCGTTGTCTCTGACCCTGTCTGGTGCAGTAGGTTAAAGATCCTGTGTAGCAGCAGCTATGGCATAGGTTGCCCCTATGGCTCAGATCCCTGGCCTGGGAACTTCCATATGCTGCAGGGTGGGGCAAAAAAAATTGTCTCATGCAGACTTTTTTGTCTTGTTTGTTCTCTGGTCTTCCATCATCATGTCCCAGCTTTAGATTCGATACCTTGCAGAGAAGTGGATCATCAGGATGCAACAGGCAAAAGACTTAGTAATTCAAATCAATAGGATAATGATAAACGCTTTGAGTTGAGTGGGATTGAAAAGTAACCTAATCCATAACTGTTAGTCATTGTTTACAATGAAGATAGTCACTGCTGGACACACAAGTTGGTGAGCTCAGCTGCTCTCTTTTTCCTTCAAATCTAGCATAGGAGTTCCTGCTGTGGTGCAGTGGATTGAGAGCCTTGACTACAGCGGTTTGGGTTGCTGGGGAGGCACAGGTTCAGTCCCTTGCTCGGTGCAGTGATTGGGGGATCCACTGTAGTTGCAGCTGAGGCATAGGTTGCAGCCACATCTCAGATTTGACCCCTGGCCTGGGAACTTCCATATGCCTCAGGTGTGGCCATTGAAAAAAAAAAAATACATAGCATAAAAGCAATTGGTGATCTCAGGGCAATTTTATACCTCATTTGCCCAGAATAACTCTGTAGTAAAGGGCTCAGTTTGGCCAAACCTGAACCCATCATCTCCACCTCATGATCTCTATTTACCTTTTTATTTCCTTGTGCTGTGTGTGAATGATACTATAATTACTCCTGTGCACTGTTGCTTCAATCATGAGTCACACTTAATGCTTTTCTTTTGTCATATAATCTTTTTCCTTTTCAATTTGAAATGTAATATATGAATGAAAGGGTTTACTGTTGGAAGAACAGTAAAAAGATGTCCCAGGGTCCACTGCTCAGGCTGAGGCGTGGATCGTTACCATGTCCCAGGAGCCCCTGCGGCCTCTCCCCATTCACATCCCTCTCCCTCATCCTTAGGGGCAATCACTGTCCTGAATTTTGTGGTAATTGTCCTCTTTTAGTTGTTTTTACCATCTATATATGTATTCCTAAGTGACATAATTGTTCATGGTTGCCTGTTTAGGGCCTTAATATAAATCAATATGATTTACTTTTGAGTCTCATGGTTTTAACATTTTACACCAATAATCTAAATGTATGTTTTTGGTGTAGTTCATTTTATGACATGAATATGCTGCAGCTTTACCTGTTATTGCTGTTATTTGGGTTGTTTCCATTTTTTGTTTGTTTGTCTGTTTCTTCTACAAATGGTACTTTTGTAACCATTCTTTTAATATGTTTCTGGTACATGTGTGCAAACATTTCTCCAAGGTATATAGGCTGTAGTACATTCATATGGCAGGCCTGGTCCTGCAACTTGTTTGGTTTCCATTCCATTGTGGTTTTACACCCATAAATATGTTCTATAGAGTCTGGTATATATTTGACTTAATGAATATTTGTTAAAAGATGGAGTTCCTGCTGTGGTTCAATGGGATCAGTGGTATCCCTGGAGTATTGGGATACAGGTTTGATCCCCAGCCTGACACAGTTGGTTAAGGATCTGGCATGAGATTGCAACTGCAGCTTGGATCTGTTCTCTGGCCAGGGAACCCCATATGCCATGGGGTGGAAAAAAAAATTGCTAATAATAAAGGCATTTATAAACTACTGGAAACAGAGCTGTGTCCCAGAGAACCAAGCCCCAAATACAAAATCAGCTGATAATATTCCACTATATCGTCTTATATCCTTCGGTGCACACACTTGGTCAAGCTTTCTTTGTTGTTTTCTTTGTCTTCTTTTTCTTTTGGGGGGGCATACCCAAGGCATATGAAAGTTCTCTAGCCAGGGATGAAATCCAAGCCATAGGTGCAACGTACACAGGATCCTTAACCCAGTGTACCATAGCGGGAACTCCAGCATTTCTTTGTTCTTAATATTTCAGTTCAGGTACTAAAATATCTTTTATCCACTTAATTTTTTAATACTCTTCCAATAAAATTTAAAATGTTTCTCCCTTTACCCACTTTCCCAGAACATTTTCTCCACTGCTCTTTAAACAAGGTCACTGGCATGCCCTCTTTTCAAGATACCTGGCACAAAATAAAGTTTCATTGAAGTCTGAACAAAAGGCTTCCCAGAGAGGGAGGACAGGGATGTTACTAAAGTCTCTGGAGAGTCTAAGATTCTAGAAGAGTTCCCTTCCCTGTTGTCTTCTGGACAAAAGTCCAAGTTTCTTGGCCTTCGAGTTTGGAATTGAGAGATTGTTCTGTACCCCAGCTCTCCTATATGTTGGTTGCCTGATGTGAGGAAGCCCTTATCCCCAGGATCCACAATGGGGATAATAAACTTTCTTCACCTAATCATTCCAATGAGATAAGAAAGAAAGTGCTGTATAGGCATAAAATGCCACACAGCCTTATAAATTGTCCTTCTATCCGTTTCTCCCCACCCCCGTTTTTAGGGCTGCACCAGCAGCATATGGAAATTCCCAGGCTAGGAGTCAAACTGGTGTTATGGCCTACACCACAGCCGCAGATCTGAGCCAGGTCTGCAATCTACACCACAGCTTGTGACAACCCCAGATCCTTAACACACTGAACAAGGCCAGGGATTTAACCCACGTCCTCATGGATACTAGTCAGATTCATTACCACTGAGCCAGAATGGAGCCCTCTTCACCCACTCTTATGCTGTACTGTAAGTTCTTGCCCTCCTAACAGAAGCATGGAAACTTCATAGTTCTGGTTTAAAATGCAAAAGAAAGATAAATGAAAAGAGGTCCATTGGTAGACAAGGAAAAATAGCAAGGGGAAAATTTAGGTTGGTAATAAAGCAGGTTTTGCCAAGTGCTTATCCTTTACATGAGGTTGTTTGAAAGAAAGATCTTGGCACGGGATACTTTGGTAGGCAGGATCTGGGATGAGCTAGCGTAATAGAGACCATGGAAAGTTTTAGCCAAAAGTGCCTCCAGAATCTATAGGGATATATACTGAAACATCTCAGACAATAACCAGCCCCACCTGGATCTGAAGTGCAGCTGACTGAGAAGCCTACCCAGTCCATTTCACACATGTGCCACCCTACTGTCATTGTGAGGTTTTCCTTTAGAGATAGACTTGAATTTGATATCGGTTAAATAAAATATTTTGTTTGGGGAACAAAGAAGACTGGTGGACTTAAACATTGAGGAGGCAACCTTTGATAGATGTGCTTAATGGCTTCTGATTTTATGAGCAATTGCAAAGAGAGTGGCTAAATAATTTGTGAGTGTTGCATTTTCAAATACTTTGGTAACTTTAACCCAAGCAGCAAACTTGGTGTTTGTGCTTGCAAACCTTAGGACTTTCCATGTGAAGGTTTTTTTAAATGATGATTCATTCTATCCAAAATGAAAGATGCCAAATGGATTGATAAATTATGTAAGAAGATTAAGGAAACCAAGAACTTGTTACTGGACGAGCATGCATGGCTGATATTGTTTCCCTCAGAAGCTTTTTCCATGTGAATGTAGCAGAAATTCCCAGGAGGGAATGTACAAGGGAAAAAAAAAAATACAGAATTTCCTTCACGTGGCTTCTTATTTTCTTTGTTAAGCAGGAGGCAATGTCATCTGTTTAGAGATTGAGGAAACAAGTCTTGAGTAGTGGGTTCCAGATGTACTAGGGACTCTGGAGTTTCTAATAATAGACTCGAATTAAGAGCCTGCCTTTTAAAAATAATGTTGAAAAGTGATGAGTTCAAATACAGTAATGTCGAGGTCCAAGTTTCTTGTTTGCAAGCCTTAGAAACTTGCTTGAGCTAGCATAAAGAGAAGCAAAATCAATAGAAAGTATCTTAAAATATTTTGCATAGTTGGACATCACAGGGGATTGGGTTCCAGGTGGTATGTACGCCCACCAATTTGTGTTTCTGCATCTCTCCTTGCATCTCCTCATTCTCTTTTTCTGCTCTGCCCCTTAGTCTATTTCCATATTCTCATAGTGGAAGATGGCTGCCTCTCTGCTTTCTCATTGGCTGTTAGCTATTCTTTCTCTCTCCTCTATATCCAGTTGCTCCCTCTCAACTGCATCATTCCTTTTGGCCTATAAATGTACTCAAATCTCCCCCATCTAAATAAGCTTACCTGCTATTACTTTGCACTCCATCAAAGCCAAGTTGCTTAGAAAGTCTGTACCAACTCCCTGCACTCTGGCTTCTGTACCCATCAATCTACAAGATCCCTTTTGCTAAGTCATAAAGAGCTCCATGTGGTTAAATTCAATGAAGAGCTAAGGGTGGAATGAAAAGAAGAAGGTGCCAATAACAGGCAGAAGACCTGATAGGTATTTGACAGCAAGAGGGATCAATAGTTCAAGGGTAGGAATGTAGTACATAGAAAACAAGAGGCCAAGGAAAAACAATGGTCCTAAGAACTTGGAGATCAGGCAGGGAGCCAATGGAACTAATTTAAGGAACTGAGTGGCATACCAAAGGAACAAGATAAGCAGTTGCAAGACTCAGGATTAAACACCAGAATAGGAATAGAAAACTGACAGGCTATAGAACTATTGAATGAGTTCCACTAGGATGGAACAAGTCTGAGTCTTAGGTTGAACTGACCTAAGAGTTAAGGGTTAGAAAGTCCAAAACAGAAAAAGATTATCAGGTAACAGGGGCAGGAGACAGAAGAAGATAATTACTATAGCCCTCATACTGGGTCAGGTACATGAGCTAAAACTTTGAACTCATTAAAACATGCCTGATATTATCTTTAACCATAAAAGTCATAGTGGCTTGAAAATTGAGCCTCAGGATGTGAAGTGTACAAGATGGTGTGTTTTATGTATTTTCTTTTACAAGATGGTATGATTTACTTTATTTATTTATTTTTCTTTTTAGGGCCACATCCACGACATATTAAAGTTTGCAGGCTAGCGGTCGAATCAGAGCCACAGCTGCTGGCTGATGCCACAGCCACAGCAACATGGGATCCAAGTCACGTCTGTGACCTACCCCATAGCTCACAGCAATGCCAGATCCTTGACCCTTTGTGTTGTTTTAAATAGAACGAATTATAAAGTCTTTCACTGGAGTAGCACCACAAATTAGAATAAGGCTGAACAAGAGGGCATTTTATCCTTCAAGGGGGATGGTAAACAGATCAGCAATGTCATTTAGTGCAGGATCTCTAAAATTCTCCTGTCGCCTACTCTTATTCAACAGTGAATAAACTGTATCTCATCTATCATGACCCATACATTTATTAATAACCCTGTCGCGGAAAGGAGAAAGTAGTGGTATGGTGGGAGAAAATAAAACTTATCGTCTGTCACATGTCAGAGACCATTTATTTTCTCAATCATTTAATTGATTCCAGGGAAATTAATGTATCCTGATTTAGTTGAGAATGAACTATTTTAAAATCTTCCATGTTAACAGAAAGTTCTTTTGAGAGGAGGTTTAGCCAATAGATTTCTCAGTTTTTCTGGGATGTGCATGTAACATATCCAGATACTCATTTATTATATACATAAAGTCTGTACATGTGGGGCTTTGTATGCTTTTGCTTGTCCAGTGTGCCTTTTTCAGGTAACCAGAATCCCACCCTTCTCTTAGAGAACTGCTTACCCCAGCACAAGTCTGACCAATTATGGCACCATCCTCTTGGCTATAGTGCTTGACATTAGTGTAGCCAGTGATTGGCTACAGGGATTGTCATGTGACCCCAAAGGCATCAATCATAATCCTTCCTGCTTCAACAGGAGGGACAAGAACATTTTCATAAAACTTACAGAGATCCATTATGTCTCCAACTTTGGTCTGTGTGGGACATGGGACTTGCAATGTACTCAATCAAGTGGTCATTATCCTTATAATCTAGGACCAAGTAAATCAAAGAAGAGAATCCAAGTAGCTGGGCCAGAGGTAAATTTGAATCATTTTTCTCCTTTGGGCTCTAGGTGATGGTGGTTGTTGGTTGTGTTTCAATTGAGGTAATTTAATCCTTTTTTCCCCGAGAATAAATTGAGATTGGGAATAAGATCCTAGCGCTAGGTGGGACTAGTGGTTACAACCGGTAGGAGGGATGGGCTAGTGGGGCGGGGCCGGTCCTCTTCCTTTTAAATTTCCTAGGTTGTGAACTCTTGACCTTGGCGGGTCCACAGCTTAACCCGGCAGGGTACGCGGTGGGCTTGCGGAAACCGGCTGGGGGAGCGGGGCCGGGGTGGGGTCGCGGGCGACCTGTAAACCCGCGCTGGGTCGGAGCGGGTTCGCCGCCGACCCCCACCCCGGAAGCCCTGCGTCCCGAAGCCCCCGTCCTCGGCACGCGGCCGGTGAGTAGGGCAGCTGGGAGTTGAGTTCGCGGTGCTGGAGGCTAAAGAGTTTTGCCCAGTACTCCCCCGAACCTGTCCTCGGCAGGCGAGGGGACCACTGGGCCCCTAATGTTGGAGGAGCTTCCACCCTCTGGGGCCCCTGACGAAACCTGGGTTAGTCGGGGCCGGTGCGCCGACCGTTCCTGCCGCGGTGGGGACTCCGCAGAGAGGAGGGGCTCCTGGCACGTGCTGAAAAAGTCGGGATCGCGCAGCGAAGGTTCGGGGCAGACGGGCATCCGGCAGTGCCCACCCAGTCAAAGGGCACGTAAACTCCATCCAGCGGGTGTTAACGAGCGTGCCACGCAGTGGTGAGCGAAACGCCCAGTCCCTGTCCGCGGGGGGCTCCGACGCTGGAGTGTGGGTCTGGGCACGCGGGTGCCGAGGCAAGCGCTGTCGGCCCGAGACTTGGCTGACAAGAGCTGGAAAAGGTTCTTGAGGGACAACGCAGAGACCCGAAGGCTGAGTGAGAAGGGCAAGTGCCCCAGGGCCCTTTTGCTTGGCCACAGGGCAGAAAACTCCAACGGCTGCAGCAGCGGGGTTGGGGCGGCCAGGGCGGACCCCACGGAGCCTGGCACTTAAGTGATCTCAGAATTGGGAAATGGGGACCGGTTTGGGTCAGAGAGAGATTGGGTGGATCGGAGGACTGGAAAATGGCGACACTGCCCTCGAGGGATTGATATCCTGGAAGGGCGGGGACAGGCCCCGGAACAGATAAACCGGCCTGCGCCAAAAATCTCTTGAGTTCTATCCAGCCTCCTTCCACTCTGGGACGGGCAGGTTTGCGCTGTGCGGCGTGTGGGTGTAGAAAGTACTGTAGGAGCTGAAAGTGCCAGAGGCAGGCAGCAACCGCCAGAAATTCAGTCTCCCTAGTCATGCTCCCTCCCCAAACCCAGAGAGCCAGCTCAGAATCTGGCCTCTGGCTACCACCCCCAACATGCTTTTTGAGGACCACTGACAGAGGTGGCTCCTGGAGCAGGGGAGCAGGACAGAGAGGACCCTGAACTGTGCCCAGCTGGAGAGGAGGAGGATAACCCAGACCTGCACACCTCACACAGTGACCGTGGATGGCCTTGAAGGAAAGGAAGGAAGTGAGCAAGGACAGGCTCAGCTTCACCTCCCAGGAATGCACCTTTCCTTCAGCTTTCTTTTCAGAAGCCCAGTTAACTGCATTATCAAATGGTATTTTCAATTCTACCGCCATCCAAAAAAAGTGAAAGGAAAAAGTCAACAGGTTTTTCTGTCTTTATTCTTTTCATTCCATCTCCCGGAGGCGGAGAGGCAGGGTGGGTGAATGCCCCAGAGCAGAGCGGAGGTGGGGAGGGGGGCTGTCTGCAGGAAGAGGTGGGAGTTTAGCCCTGTTTGCTCAGAGCAGGAACTTTCCAAGGTGAGCGGGCAGCCCCAGAATCTTATATTCTTTGGTCCTAGATATGATTTTAGAGAGTCTTCTTTAATCTCATTTTCCAAGGAAACCAGAACAGAATGAAGAAGTTCATATAAGGTAGTTTGTGACAGATCTAGGGCTGGTTACCTCAGGCACATGCTTTCTTTCCAGATTACTGTACTGTTGCTCTAGAGAGGGCTTTGGGACAGCGGAAGTCATGTCCTCGGTGACACAGGATCCAGGCTTTGAATCCTAACACTGCTGTGGACCGGGCGTATCATGTTACTTGGCATCTCTGTACTTTAGGTTTCTTAAAATGAGGATACTAATTCGTGAGGCGGTGCTGAGAGGTTTTAGGTACAAAGCTGGTAACTTTTTGGTGTTCCCTGATCAAAAGGAAGCTCTTGTTCCTCCCTCCCCTCTGGCTGATCTGTTTTGTTCCTCTCTGACCCCAGGTTTCCTAGAGGTGGACACTAGCCAGCAGCCGGAAGCAGGGTGGAACAGAAGGCAGACACCTTCAGACCCTCAACCTGGCATTCCTGAACAATGGCTGTTGAGCCAGGGGGGACCGGGTCCCTGAATTCTGTGGCCCAGGCTTGGAGGGAACCGAAGGTGTTCTCGGTTGTAAAAGAAGAGAATTTGGGCAGCAGAACAGAAAAGGAAGACAGTCCCTTGGAGCAGATACTCCTGGCATGGGAAGCCATGTCAAACCCTGAGGCCTCTGCAGAGTCTCTCCACCTGCCTGGTCACTGGGAGGTAGATGGCCCCAGGAAGGAGCCTTGGGGGCCAGGCCAGGAGCTGGTACAGCTAGAGAGAGACAACCTGGAAGAGAAGGCGTTGGGCCAGCTGAAGCCAATCGAACCTGTACAGAAGCTGCTCCCTCAGATGGACGAGGAGACCCTGCAGGAAGCTGTGAAGAGAGAGTGCTGGTGGACCACGTGGGTGAGGGTGAGGAGACCAAGCTAGAGAGAGGGACCAGATCCTGGACTCCAGGAGCTCTGTCCTCCCTTATCCTATCTACAGACCAGATGGATTCTCAGAATGTTCCGAGCTGAGCAACACCCAGGAGAAGGGACCCAAGGCCTTTGTCAGACTGCACACCACCCTGGCATCCTTCATGGAGTACTTGCTGGAATTCACCAAAGTGGCAGCCATTTTCCTTTGCTTCCTTCCTGTTTACTCTTCAGTATATATACTTCAGTACATGCCCCTCCCTCTGTACATGTTTCTTCCCTGTTCTCCATCCTTCTTTTTCTGTCTATGTATTAAAGTTGCTAGCTTTGGAGTTCCCGTCATGGCGCAGTGGAAACAAATCCGACTAGGAACCATGAGGTTGCGGTTCAATCCCTGGCCTCATTCAGTGGGTTAAGGATCTGGCGTTGCCATGAGCTGTGTGGTGTAGGTTGTAGATGCGGCTCAGATCTGGCATTGCTGTGGTTCTGGTGTAGACCGGCAGCTACAGCTCTGATTCAACCCCTAGCCTGGGAATCTCCATATGCCGCGAGCACAGCCCTAAAAAACCAAAAAGCCAAAAAAAAAAAAAGCGAAGTTGCTAGCTTTATACCTTCCTTTTCATATTTTTTCCCTCCTGCCATGGTTTTCTTTTTCCTCTTAGTATTATTTTTGGTAGTTCCCGAGCCAAGGGTCAGATCTGAGCCTCAATTGTGACCTTCGATGCACCTGCGGCAATGCCAGATCCTTAACCCACTGTGTGGAGCCAGGGATCAAATCTGTGTCCCAGCACTCCAGGGATGCCTCTGATCCCATTGCACCACGGTGCGAACTCATTAGTTTTCTTTTCTTTCTTTTTTATTTGGCCACACCAGTGGCATGCAGAAGTTCCCAGGCCAGGGACTGAACGAATACCATAACAGTAACCAGAGCTACAGTAGTGACAATGCCAGATCCTTAACCTCCTTAGCCACCAGGGAACTCCTTCTCTTAGTTTTCTGAACCTTCAGATTGGATGTCTATATGTATGTATAGACCCCCAGAATCTCTCCTGTTCTTCCAGAAGCCAGTCGCCTTTGAGGATGTGGCAGTGAATTTCACCCAGGAAGAGTGGGAATGTCTAGATGCTGGTCAGAGGGTCCTCTATCAGGAGGTTATGTCAGAGACCTTCAGAAACCTGATGTCTGTGGGTAAGAAGCTGGGGTTCCTTCACAAGCGTCCAGTTCCAGGACTCCAGGACCTCTGGTTTCCCTGGGCAGGCAGATCAGTTCAGTTAACTTCACTGTTCCTTGATTCTGTACCTTCCAGGTGTGAAAGATCTGGGTCACTAGGCTCAGGGTTAAAGAAGAAATAAAAAGCTTGTGTGAAGGCAAAGATAGCACTTGTAGCGTGATGACAGTGTTCTCAAAATGCAAATTTACCAATTCATCCAACCAGTATTTACAGAGTCACTTCTATTATGTACCAGACACTTTGTTAGAAGCTGGCCTTTTGAGCGTCCCCTCCCTGCCCCTAAGTGTCCCAGATTATGGTTCTTAAAGCAACAGTACAGAATGTGTGAAGGGGTTGAGCCTGGGACCTCAGTTCTTCTCCTTCCCACTCCCAACCAGAATCTTTCTGTCTAATCCAGATCTGACCGCCAAGCTTGAACAAGAAGAGAAACAGTGGAGAGTAGATCTCTGTCCCCCAAAGGAAGAAGGCCTTCATCCGGGTAAGAATGGCCAGGGAGAGACGGAGGTGGAAAGGGCCAGGACCTGCCTTGGGAGGATGGAAAGCTGACTATGAGGATCCGGCGCTGCAGGTGCACTCCTAGCCCGCATCCTTGCAGCCTGGTCAGACTTGGAGCTGAAAAAACCTGACATCATCTGCTTGCTGCTAGAGTCCCTTGACTTCTAGAAGATGAGTATCTAAGCCATACAGGACAAATGAATGTCTTCATTTTCTAGGGATGGACAGACTACATGTAGGTTGCTTCTGTCATGACAGCTCTTTGGTTAAAAAGTCCTTCCCAAGAGCAGTTTCTGCTGTGGTGCAATGGGATTGGCAGTGTCTCCGGAGCACTGGGGCACAAGTTCAATCCCCGGCCTGGCACAGTGGGTTAAGGATCCGGTGTTGCCACAGCTGTGGTGTAGATCACAATTGTGGTTTGGATCTGATCCCTGGCCTGAGAACTCCATATGCCCCCTGCCCACCCCAAAAAAGGTCCTTTCCAAGGGAAAAGAAAGGGAAGAGAAGAGAGATGAGCTTGACGCTGAGCTGGACTAGAGGAGACTTGTTCTTGAGAGTTGAATAAGGGCTGGAGAGAAATTGAAGTCTGAGCTGACCACATCTCCTGGTTTGCCAGGAAGATTCTGGCTTACACGCCTTAGCTTCACCTTCCCTTCACTCAAGTGTCCCAAATTGCACGACATATTATGATGTCACCTGTGGGTACCTGGGGTGTCTGTAAGTATGAGCCAGACTGAAAACGAGATTTTTTTTTTTTTTTTGTCTTTCGTCTTTTTGCCCTTTGAGGGCTGCACCCACAGCATATGGAGGTTACCAGGCTAGGGGTTGAATCGGAGCTGGAGCTGCCAGTCTACACCACAGCCACAGCAACACGGGATCCAAGCCACGTCTGTGACCTACACCACAGCTCACCACAATGGCAGATCCTTAACCCACTGAGCAGGGCCAGGGATCGAACCGGAACCTCATGGTTCCTAGTCAGATTCATTTCCACTGCGCCATGATGGGAACTCTGAGAGGAAATAGATTTTAAGATATGTGGTTATAGGTTAAAATTTTGATCTCTGATATTGTTGGAAGACTTCAGTTACATTTTTATTTGCTTTTAATTTGAAAACCCCAAAGTTTATCTTATCTCTGGCCTCTGATGTCTAAGGGTGAGGAGGATGTTGTGGGGGCAGAAAGAGAAGTGGCTTGGACTGAAAGGAGAGCTTGTGTTGGGGTTGTCATGGTGAATCCTCTTATTCTTCCTCATTCCCCATAGGAAGCAAGAAGGAGGAACTTCTAGAACAGAGCCAGAGTTTGAGAAATGAGGACACTAGCGGTGACAAGAAGGTCTCGCTGGCTCACAGCAGGGCAGGCCCGTCCTACGCTCCAGCTGGGTCCCTGGACAGGACGCCAGTGTTCCCAGCATCCTGGGCCGGGCCGCCCTTTTCCTGCCACATCTGTGGCAGGTGCTTCAGCAAGCGCTCCAACCTCCACAGCCACCAGTTTGTTCACAACCCCAAGCAGACTAACAGCTGCAACCAGTGTGGCAAGTCATTCCGGAACCCCAAGGACCTCAGCTACCACAGGCGCCTGCACCTCGGGGAGAGGCCCTTCTGCTGCTCCCTCTGTGACAAGACCTACTGTGATGCCTCCGGGCTGAGCCGTCACCGCCGGGTCCATCTGGGGTACCGGCCCCATTCGTGCCCCTTCTGTGGAAAGTGCTTCCGGGACCAGTCTGAGCTCAAACGCCACCAGAAGATACACCAAAGCCAGGAGCTGGTGTCTGGAAACCAGAAACATGTTGTGAGGATTCCAGATTCTGCAGCTGAGCTCCAGGGGCTGGCCGCTGGGAGCCATGCACCAATGGCCGAGAGCCAAGGACCCACATTTAAAACCAAGGGTCTTGAGGCTCAGACCCAGCCGTGTCCAGATGGGAACCAGGCACCTGCAGCCAAGAACCACGTGACCACTGGGAAGGCTCAGGCCCCAGGGATGACAAGCTCAGAACCTGTGACCGGGACCCAGGCAGCCCTCACGGGAGGTGCCTGCCTGGAGACCAAGTCCGACTCACATCCAGAAAAGCCCTCAGGATTCAAGGTCTTCTCTCGGCCTCCTTGTCACTTGACTTTTAGCAAAAAAACCTTTTTCTCCAGCCACCACAAGGCCCACCTCATAGAGCAGTCCAACCGCTGCTTCCACTGTGGCAAGTCCTTCACTTTGTTCTCTGGGCTGGTCAGGCACCAGCAGACTCACTGGAAGCAGAAGATCTACCGGTGCCCTATCTGCGACGTCTGCTTTGGGGAGAAAGAGGACCTTCTGGGTCACTGGGGGGGCTACAGGAGCAAGGGGCTGTACCTGGGCAGCCCCCACAAATGCTGGGCGATCCTGGGTCAGTGGCTTGGCTTCTTTCCCGACACCTCCCCTACCGCAGGCAGGGGCGTGGACCTTTCTCCTGGATCCATACTCCCAGAAGAGGAGAGGAAGGGAGGGAAGACAGCACACAGAGGGAAGAAAGCAAACAAGGCAGCGAAGGTCTTGGAAGGGAAATAGATGATCTTTCTGCTGAGGTCTTTCCCAGCTGTTTTTCCTGAGGCCCAACCTCCAATGTACGGAGACTGGGCTAGCGAAAGAGAGAGAGGTCAGGCAATACAGAAGGAAAAGGGACAAGAAGTGGCACACGGAAACTTATATTGTTATGAATTAGCACCTAGCTTGTTTCTTTGTCTGGAATAGACCATCAAGTAGTAAGAGTTAAATAAAACAGTGGCTGTTGCAATAGGGAAGCAGATGGGAGAAGGATGAGAGGAGGGAGAGAGCCTGAGGGACCAAAGCGGATGAGCTGTGGAAGCAGAAGGGAAGCACTAAAGCAGGCGGGTTGGCGGGTTCCATCCCCATTCCCTTCCGCCTCCTCGGGAGGCTGCCCGGCCTCCCCGAGCCAGATGGAGCTCTGGCCAGCATTTTCTGGGTTCCTCTAGTTTTTGGTTAGGGCTCTCCGTGTCCTCACTCTGCAGCTCGCTTGGCTCTCTCGGATGTTTTGGACTTTTTCCTGCTCCTTCCCTTCAACCCTCCGCACCTCTCAGCTCTGCCCACCAGGGCTGAGGTCTTGGACGAAATGACTGCCATTTGCAAAGCTGGCGTGCTGTAATTGGCAATGAGGAGATTCCTGGTCTCTGATTCATGGCAGAGAGCCTCTTGTCTGTGTTACCCCCTGGCACCGGTGTCCTCTGATGGAGAAAAGAGCAGCTGCCAGGCTGTAGCCAGGGGGGGCTTCCAGGTGGTAGCACAGGGGGGAGAGGAGGGGAGGAGCTGGGGGAGGGGAGACAAGGTAGATGACGGAGGAGGAAGAGAAATCAAAATCGATCCTGTTTGGAACTCAGCGAATTCCTGGAAGTGCAAATGGGAATGTCCCCACAGCCAAGAGGCCGATGAGTGTGCAACTTGCTGGATGCGACAGCCCCAAGGACCAACCCTTGGACCAATCAGGCTCTTCAGCACCCCTGCCAGAAGGGGTTCAGAAGGGGTTTCCTAGAATGAGGAGAAAATAACTTGAAAAGTCCATCACCAGTTACTTTGAGGACGGGCAGCTGCTGCAGGGAGTGGGAAAGGAGGCCAGTGGGAGGGCTTCCCACTTTAGGGCAGAAGGTGGGGCCCATCAGGCAGCGGAGGGGGAGAGCCCCCAGCTTCCATCTCACATGAGGAGGCTCCCCGCCCTCACCCAGCCAGCCCCTCCTTTCCTCTGGGACCTTAATCCTCAAGAGCTCCCTCTTCCCCTTGCTGCTTTCCTAGTGGTTTGTTTTCAGCTTATAAGAAAGAGAAGAAAACTTACTTAGCTCTTCAAGAAATTGCCCTGAAAAACAAAGAGAAATAGGTGCCAGGTTGGAAGATGGCTCCCACATCCTCCCCATGGAATTCGCAGTCGGCCCCTGCCCCCTTTCCACTGAGGGTCTTCACCCATCTCAGTAAGTGGGTCTCTTAGATTCTCTGGCGGCCTGGGGTCGGCTCTGGGGACAGAGCAGGAAGGAAATGCCAGCTCTGGATCTTGAGCCCGGGTTCCATCCACCTCTCTATGTTTCCCATTTAGGGCTGGCTTGGTCCCCGTTGTTCAGTGCTCCTCTTTGCTGCCCCACCACTGCACCTGCTAGTCTGCGGTGGAGCCAGTTGTAGCAGATGATCAAGGCCACCAGGGGTCCGAGAACTGGCACGATCACAAACAGGGTTATCTTCCAGCAGGGCACTCTCAGAAAGTGGGGATCTGAATCATGGCCACAGAACAAGCAGGATTAACATCTGTTCCCCTCGTGTCCCACCTACCCCTCCATTTATTATTGGGTTTCTTTTTTATGGGGTGGGTTCATAATTTGGGTTTTGAGATAGTTTGTGGATAGAAGCCAGGGAGTTCATGGATTTAGATGAGAAAAGCACTATATTTTTATTCCACTAATTGCAAACTGAATTTAGTATTTTCTTCTACTAAAAATATAGCTAACAAGCCAGTTATCAGGGGGACCTGTGGCTTTATCACCAATGGAACCCGCATTCCCATTAAAACTGTTACAGAGATCTCAAAATACTGTATCAATATTTTGAAATTTCCAAATTATTAGGCCTGCTGCTGCATTTTATTATTTAACGAGTATTTTTGTTATTTAAACTTTATCACGAGTTTGTTTACATTTCGATAACTATTTCAAAACTATGGTTTTCCTTGTAATCCTATAAGTTATATTTTATGTGTACATTTCAAAACATTCTGAGATGGGGGGGGTCCATGAGGCTTCACCAGACTGTTGAAGAGTTACAGCTTTTGTTAAGACCTATAAAACAAATTCCTATCACTCTGCTTTGAGTTGCAGCCTGTGTGTTGGTTTTCTGCACCCTGATTTTGTTGTTGTTGATGTCTTTTTAGGGCCACAACCACGAAATATGGAAGTTCCCAGGCTAGGGGTCAAATTGGAGCTACAGCTGCTGGCCTATGCCACAGCCACAGAAATGCAGGATCCGAGCTGAATCTGTGACCCACACCACAGCTCATGGCAATGCCAGATCCTTAACCCAGTGAGCGAGGCAAGGGATCGAACCTGCAACCTCATGGATACTAGTCAGATTCATTTCCCCTGAGCCGCGATAGGAACCCGTGCACCCTGATTAAATGCTTGGGTGTGCTGGATTTCAGGCACCTGCAGCCTCAGGAGGAGAGTTGCTCAGAAAGGCTGCTCAGAGCAGGGACCATCTTAAAATTTCTGTAGCATCTATTCAACAAATACTTGGGTGCCCTTCTGTTGAGGGCATTGTCTTTAGGCGCTGGACTATCCGTCGTGAACAAAAGGTACAGAAACCGGGTCCTTGGGGCAACATTTGATTTGTCTATTTATTTATTTATTTTTGTCTTTTTGCCTTTTCTAGGGCCGCTCCCGTGGCATATGGAGGTTCCCAGGCTAGGGGTCTAATCAGAGTTGTAGCCACCAGCCTACGCCAGAGCCACAGCAATGCGGGATCCAAGTCGCGTCTGCGACCTACACCACAGCTCACGGCAACACCAGATCCTTAACCCACGGAGCAAGGGCAGGGATAGAACCCGCAACCTCATGGTTCCTAGTCGGATTCGTTAACCACTGAGCCACGACAAGAACTCCAGAGATAGATGTACTTTATATGTATCACCTCCCCAACTAGACATCAAGTTTAGGTGCAAAGGATCTGTTTACCTCCCCTTTGTGATTCCTGAAAAAAGAAATAATGTACATAAAGTGCTTGTAATTCCTACAGGATGAGTTAACATTTGGAAAGCCCTTGGTTAGAGTGCCAGGCACGGGAAAGGCTATTATCTAACCAGTCCTAGATGCCAAAGGTGACATCCAAAGAAGGAACAAGGGATGGAGGAAACCAACCAGGAGGGAGGCGTCATTTCCCCAGGTGACAGCTGCTGAGTGAAACATCAAGCCCACCTGGCGGGGGTGGCTGGGTACCCCAGGACTTACCAAAAGTGCGGTGGAGGTTCTCTGAAAGAAGAACAAAGGGAAAGGGAAAAAGGGGAAAGGGAGTTAGCAGGGCGCTTGAAGGGATGCTTGCTTCTTTTTCGAGCCTGTGCTACGTAATTACTTAAAATTGTTCATTGTTGTGAGTGACTGAGGGAAGCAAGCGGGAGATTTTACTTCTGTCCTGGCTGAAGGCAGGGAAGAGGAAAGAGACTACAAACTACTGGTTAGAGGAGCTTTCCATAGTGAAGGAGGGCACACGAGGTACTGGGACAGGCGGAGGTGCTCTGGAAGGTGACCATTTCAGTTGTGCCCAAAGACCAGAAAGGGGGCATGGGGAGGGAAGGTGCCTGGAACTCACCGATCTCTGCTCGAAGTTTTCCTAAAATAGAAAAAGGCAACGTTTTTAGTTCTAGCTCAGGCTATATGGGGTCCCTCCACACCCAGTGCCCTCCACACCTTTGTTTCTCAGCAGCCTGGCAACAACTTGAGAGTGCGAAGAGCACCACATTTGAAACCGTGAGTTCATGTTCATTCCCTGGCTATTGTCTGGGTTAAATACTGGGTAAAGAAGGTGGAGAACCTAGACAGCAATGTCCACTGATGCCCCCAAACAACCTAAGGTTTTATTACCACCCCTGCTGCTCTGCAGCTTGTCTAGATGGTTTTCAGTTCTCAACGTCACTCCACTCCCACTGGGTTGTCCCTTTGTAAATCTAAAGTTACTTCCCAACTGAAAGAAGAAAGGAACTGTGCATTTTGCATTTTGTTGTGACTGGCTCGTTCTAGGCACTTTACATAACAATGTCCTCTAATTCTTTCTGCCTTAGCAGGGACAGGGTTATTTCTACTTGACTCAGATGAGGCCTCTGAGGCTTGGGAAGTTCAGTGCCTGACCTCGATCCAAACCCAGGCGGTCCACTGATCAGGTTCTTTCTGCTCAGCCATGTGGGCTGAAGACCTTTCTCACCTGGGAGAAGAGGTAACTGGATATTTGAGACAGATGGAGAGGAGAGAATTCCCACCAGTCTCCTCCTCCTTCCCAAGCCCTTAGGAAGGGGAGGGGAATTAGTGGTCTTTCGGTCAAAGCCCTCAAGGAGAACACTTGGTGGGAGAGAAGCTCTGGGCGCAAGAGAGGAGCTTCATCGACAGCTGAACCTGAGTCCTCAGCGTTGAATGCAAAAGAAGGAAACAGCTTTTGAACATCTGCTCTGTGGTAGGAACTTGTACTTAACAGCATTTTTTTTTTTTTTCTTTTTTTTGCCACACCTCCAACATGCAGGAGTTCCTGGGCCAGGGACTGAAACCATCCCTCAGCAGTGACCCTGAGCCACAGCAGTAACAATTCCAGGTCCTTAACCTGCTGAGCCACCAGGGAACTCCTAGTTACAGTGTCTTTATTTAAACTTCCTAATAACACAGACCTGCCCAATTCTGAAGCTCACACTCTCCCACTTTCATGAGCTGCTAGGTACAGTACAGGAGCCAGACGATGGGGGTTTAGGCCTGAGCTCTGCCAATTTATAAGCCGTGTGAGCTTGAGTAAATCACTGAACCACTCCAAGCCTCAGTTGCCTCCTCTGTAAAATGGGGCTACTATATATCAGCCCTATCACATAGAGAAATGCAAGGTCCTATTTAAATTCATTTGATAAGATGTAAAATATGTCATCATGGAGTTCAAAACCCAGAAGTTTCTCAAAAATAAATTCCAAGGAAGGCTTCCCAGCCAGCCTCCCTCTAGCCTATACCTCTCAGTCTGCGCTGCAGGCAGAGGAAGACAAGGCCCACGGTGATCTGCAGGAGGAGCACAGGCAGAACCGCGATGAGAACCAGCACGCCGGGGTTGATCCAGTAGAAGGGATCTGAAAGCAGAACCAGGTGGCCCAGCACTGTATCCTCAACACCCAGCACAGTGCCCGAGGCTCCATGAGTCAGGTTGGAGAAAGGAACGGTTATCACCAAGATTCAAAGACGACTCAGAATTGACACCTGAGCTTAGGCATAAAGGAAAAGTGGGTTTGTTTCCAGAAAGGGCCAGTGGTTTAGAATGACAGGAGTCCAGCCTGTATATCGGGCTGGTCTTGGAGAGTTTTGAGGACCACAGAAGGGACTTCCATCTGGTGCTCAGGGCCTCAGGGGTACCCTGAATGACCTCATGCTGAAGAGTGGCAAGATCTGGTTTCCTAACTGCAGGACTGGAGGAGAGAGGCTGGTAGGGAGGTCAAGGAAGAGGCCGTGGCAATAGTGAAATAGTGAGAACAACATGAGCCTGAACTGGGACAGTTGGTGGAGGTGTAGGAAGTCAAGGGCATCTGTGAACTTAGGAAAAAAAGTACATAATTCTTTTCAGTAACCTTTAAACTGAAAGTTAGTGTTTCTTTTAATTATATTGGTAGACAACGCAGCATAATTATATGAACAGAACCTGAGATTTTATCATCCCAAAAAATCACAAATATGTTCATGTCACATATTGGTGTAGAAATCTCAAAATATGGCTTACATTCATCGTTTTGAAATTACACTCTTATCAAGGCCAACTCATATCTTATTTTCCTATTTTGATAACTGTCTTTCAGTACAAATATGTTTCATGCATTTCAAATATCCTTCTGAGCGGAGTCCATCGGCTTAAGTCTGACAAAAGGGTACATGATACAAAGAAAAGATCAACCACCAGGGGAGTTCCCGTTGTGGCTCAGTGGTTAACGAATCCGACTAGGAAACATGAGGTTGCGGGTTCGATCCCTGGCCTTGCTCAGTGGGTTAACGATCCGGCATTGCAGTGAGCTGTGGTGTAGGTTGCAGATGCAGCTTGGATCTGGCGTTGCTGTGGCTCTGGCGTAGGCCGGCGGCTATGGCTCCAATTCGACCCCTAGCCTGGGAACCTCTATATGCCACAGGAGTGGCCCAAGAAAATGGCAAAAAGACCAAAAAAAAAAAAAAAAAAATCAACCACCAAAGCCGCCCGTCCGCCACAGAGTTCCCACTGTGGCACAATGGGATTGTTGTGCTAGATTGCAGGTCCCATCCCCACACAGTGGGTTAAGGGATCTGGTGTTCTTGCAGCTGCTGCATCGGTCACAACTGTGGCTGGGATCTGATCCCTGGCCCAGGAGCTCCATATGCTGTGGGCAGCCCAAAAAAGAAAAAAGGAGAAAAGTTAAGAACCCTCTTCTGATAAAGTAGTATCTGCAGTAACTGAGCAGAAGCAGAGTGCGGCAGGTAATGAGGAAGGGGCTAATCTGCTCTGCTGGCCAACTATTTTCTGCTCTAGACTCGGCTCCTCAGCGCCCCAAAGACTCCCCGTGGAGTCTCTATAAGCAGGCTCCTGGAGACTTTCATAGAGACTCCCTTTCATCTCGTTCTCTGCTTCGGGGCATAGATAAATTTACTGCCATCAGTTTAGGTGTTAAGTCTCAACAAACAACATCAAACTAGTTTCTTAGGTATAAATACCACATTTCAAGCTGCAGTTTCAGTCTCTTTTCCGTTACTGTGTCCCCAGGAGCTGCAGCCAACTCTACTTTTAAAGTTCTTATCTCCGGTTTGCTGATTTAGCGACTATATACTTTAGTGCCTTTTTTGTACACCTTTTATATTTTAAAAAAGGGTTAAAATCACAACAGGAGCGAAAAGGAGATATTATGAGATTTCTGATATAAAGTGATAGAAGTACCTATGAAGGATGCCTGACAAAATAAATCAGACTTGAGTCTGATTTTGTGTATCTAATATCCGCATTTACAGGAAATACAGGGTATGGAACACCGTGTTAAACAACATGGGAATGAAATCAGCAGAATCTCTAACGTGGGAAAATCTACAGAGTGAACACCAACCTGTGGATCTTGTTTGGATTGGATTCAAGCCAACCAGTTGTAAAAATGTATTTATAAAATGATCAGAAAAATGTGAGCACAGGGTATTGATAAGAATTTTTGTTAAATTTTGGGAGTTCCCTTCGTGGCTTAGCGGTTAAAGAACCTGACTAGGATCCATGAGGAGGAGGGTTTGATCCCTGGCCTTGCTCAGTGGGTTGAGGATCTGGCGTTGCCATGGGCTGAGGTGTAGGTTGAAGACGAGCTCGGATCTGGCGTTGCTGTGGCTGTGGTGTAGGCCGGCAGCTGTACCTCTGATTTGACCCCTAGCCTGGGAACCTCCATATGCCATGGGTGTGGCCCTAAAAAGAAAAAGACTTTTTGTTAAAATTTGAAGATATGACAATAGCATTTTGGTTGTGATTTTTTTTTTTTTAATTGAGGATTTAGCAATGACATGATAACGCTGCCTAGGATTTGGCTGAGTAATTTGGCTGCGGAAGATGGTGATGAGTGGGGTCAAGTGAAACAGGTTATCCGTCCTTGAGTCATAACCACTACAATCAGCGGATGGAAACCTGGCTCGTTACAATAATCTCTCTTACTTCTGTGTGTGAACAGTTTAAAGAAAGGATTAGAGACAACGAGTAATACAAATCACAAAAATGACAGGAAAAATATAAATTTGGAAAGAGATTAGAAACTCTTTAGAGAACGAGGGGAGGTAATGACACCTGAAACTTGGCATTTGTACAGTTACTGCCTTTCAGTTCTAAAGTCTGTCTCAGCTTCACGAATTCCCAGGCTATGTGGGTGGTCCCTCATAAAGAGGGTTTTACTCCTAAAACACTCTTTTTAAAAGACTCTTAAGCATGCAGATTAAGAGAAGGGAGGAAGGAGATTGGAACGTGGAAACCAACTTAAAGGAAAAGTTTCTCCCCAGGCAGTTTTTGTTTTTTTGTTTGTTCGGTGGGTGGGAGGGCTGGGGAGTGTCCCGGAGGAGGCAGTTGCTGAGCTAGGGCGCTGAGCTAGGGCGTTATTGACCAGGAATGAGGAAGATCTGCAAACTGGAAAGGTCCTCACTATCAGACTTCCTTGCAGGTAAAAATCCCCACCCCCACCCTGAGAAAATAGCTGTCTGAAGAACATTCTGTGACACACAGAGCTATTTTCCTATCCCTGAAATGCATCTCTAGAAACAGCGCTTTGTTATTCTGCATACAATGCCATCTTCTGGTCCCGGCACAGCCACAGAGGCCCTTGAGATACAAAAGTGATCAATTGTCCGATGTTTGCGCTGCAGGTGGGGAGCAGGGAAAGGAAAATGACCTGAGGCTCTGGCTTCAGAACAGTTTTGTTTTTCCCTTAAATAGCAATGAACTTTCAAAGCTCTCCCTCCACCCACTTCACCTACCATCCTGGGATAAAACAAAACCCCCAAAATAAATAAATTCCAATGTCATCCATTATATAAGACATACTGAAAATGCAATTCTAGAGAAAGGAAGCAGTGGAGGTAAAGTCTACAGGTAACATCTCTTTCTGTGACTATATTCGACATTCGTTCTGCTTATTTATTCGTTTGGACCGTGTTCAGCAGGAATATATTCTTCATTAACGTTCCTCACCTAATAAAACACCGTAAACACATCAACTGAGGAATTAATTGTAATAGGATTTGATCAGTTTGACTCATTAGGGATAAGGTGGCATTCCTGTCATGGCTCAGTGGAAACAAATCTGACTAGTATCCAGGTTCGATCCCTGGCCTTGCTCAGTGGGTTAAGGATCTGGCATTGCAGAGACTATGGTGTAGGCCAGTGGCTACAGCTCGGATTCAACCCCTAGCCGGGGAGCCTCCATATGCTGCGGGTATGGCCCTAAAAAAGACCAAAAAAAAAAAAAAAAAAGGAATAAGGCCCTTGTTTATAACAAACACACACAAAAGCTTTCCACAACAGAACAAGAAAGGGAAAAGTCCATTGGATACTTTAACTTTCAGATTATTCATATTCCCTCTAGCAGCACAAAATAGTCACAAATTTATGAGTTTGGATTTGCTGCCTCCATTTATCATTTTTCTATTTAAAAAAATTTAAATTTCTCTATGTGTACCCACAAATGGACATATTAGTATACTTTTACATAAATGGATAGATATGATCATGTGGATTATTATGATTTTTTCTTTTTTGGTTGGATCACAGACCACCCTTCTTCCTCTCCCCCAAAGTGAGCCATATTTTCCTATGGATATCTGTTTATTTCACATATATGTATATAAAATATTCAAACATAAAGTTGTTCTTATTCCCTACATCCTGTAGCTTGCTTTTATCACACAACAATACCTTGTGGAATGCCTCCAAGCCATGTGGTATGGCCCTAAAACAATTTTTTTTTTTGGCTGGAAGTTCCCCGGGGCCAGGGATCGAACCTACACCCCAGCAGTAACCAGAGCCGCTGCAGTGACAATGCCAGATCCTTGACCCACTGAGCCATGGAGAATTCCCCCTAAAACAATCTTTTTCATGGCTGCCTGCTATTCACTGTATGGATAACAGTATTTGCTGAGTCACTTCCCTATTCTTGGGCATGGGCTCTGATTCTGGTTTCTTTCCCACTCAGAATATCGGATGTATGGGACATTGAGTGCATATAAGTTCCTCCACTCCCAGGAGTGAGCTGTTTGGGTTGAAGGGTGTCATCTCAACTGAGAGGATGATTGAAACTCAAAGAGAGATCTTGGCCACCCAAAAGCCAGTACCTACTATCATATGCTCTACTCACCTTCCACTTTCAATTCCATCGCTGCCTCCTCTTGGTAAGAATGATCTCGGAAGAAGCAGGTGAAACCTCCTTCATCTGAGAACCTTACATGCCGGATCCTGAGGGTCACCTTCCCCTCCCCGATAGTCTCTTTCAGCAGCTCTGTCCGGCCCCGGTATTCAGGCGCCTGCTCTTCATCTTGGTCCTTGCCATTTCGGTAGAGATGAACCACCCTGGAGAAGGGGGGCCGGTACCATCCCACCTCCATGCCTGTAGCATTCTTTCCAGGCGAGATGCGACATGGCAATTCCACTTCGTCCCCCACCAGTGCCCGGATGGGGTGCCCTGGTCCTATTACTCTGAACTGTCCTGTCCAAGACACGAGAGAAAAAAAACTGAGCATCAGAGGGAAACTTGACAAACAAGCGTGTTCTGGCAAGGGCTGCTTCAAAACAGAGAAAGATTAAGACATTTTTTATTTTATTTTATTTTATTTTATTTTTATTTGCTTTTTAAGGCTGCATTTGCAACATATGGAGTTTCCCAGGCTAAGGGTCAAATCAGAGCTGCAGCTGCCGGCCTACACCACAGCCACAGCAACATGGAATCTGAGCTGCATCTTCCACCTACAACACAGCTCAGGGCAACGCTGGATCCTTAACCCACTGAGTGAGGCCAGGGATCAAACCCTCCTCCTCATGGATACTAGTCGGGTTCATAACACACTGAGCCACAAAGGGAACTCCCAAGACATTTGATTTTTAAATGGATTCTAG
This sequence comes from Sus scrofa, assembly GCF_054392235.1. Classification (NCBI taxonomy): domain Eukaryota; kingdom Metazoa; phylum Chordata; class Mammalia; order Artiodactyla; family Suidae; genus Sus; species Sus scrofa. Next base: position 26,854,258 of record NC_139389.1, on the reverse strand, counting down.
AGCCAGGGGAATCTCAATTTTTCTTAAAGGTCTCTAGTTAGAGAGATACCATGAGTGCCCTGGACAGAATATTCTAGCATGTGGTCCTCCCATCCTTTAGGTCTCCTCTTGGAATGTGGCCCAGCATCTTGCGTTTTGATTGTCTTATGGGCCTCCCTGTTCAGACTTAGCCAAACTGATCCTCATTCTCCTCTTAGAGGGTTTGCTTTGATCATTCCTCCACCACCACCTCTCCATCACTTCTCAACCCTCTGTCCCTGTTCACATCCTGGTCCTACATTCTTCTCTGAGATCTACCCAAGAAGTGGCTCAATTTCCTTTTTCTCATCCTCTGTATCTTGCTACAATTCTGGGACCCTGCCCTGTACATGCTCCCAGTATTTTCCTCTGGGATGACGGCTCCTCATCAGACTTGGAGCTACTTGAAGTTGAGGCTGGTTTCTCCATTAGACCTGTAAGGATTTCCCAAGCAAGTGCCTGGTCTGGGCGTCCTCTGTTAGGCAGCTCCCCAAGGTTTGGCATCTGTCTTCTGGGAGCAGGGCTCCTCTGCAAAAACTTATTAGTGCCTGATTGTGTAGAACAGAAATGTCAATCATGACAAGACACTACAACTCAGCCAATATTTATGGAGATTGACCATGGGACCAGCACGGCCAAGCATGTTATATGCTTCATTTCAGTGAACCCTGACAGCAATTCCAAGAGGCTGTTATTATGATATTCCCCATTTGATAGGTAAGAAATCGAAGCTGGAAAGATATGTAAGAACCAGTTCAAGGAGAACGTTGAGTCAAGGTCACATAATAGAATTGGCTTTCCTTCTGAAGCCTGTAGGGAGCCACTGACACTGTCTAAGGGCACCACGTCAGCACATCTCTGTTTGGAAAGATAACTTGTATATCAACTGGAGGATGAGTTGAAAGAGGTGAGCCCAGGGAACTAGGGTATCTGTGCTTGGGTCTCCCTAGGGCAGGAAGAAAGAGAAACCTTACCTGCAGAGCTGGAAGACAGCTGGAGGAGGACGAGGAGGAGGGAGGGGAGGCAGCTGGGCAGAGAGGTGCTCAACAAACTTGCCATCTCAGTGTCAGTGGGGACAGAGAGCCCCCGCGGCAGGGTCAGGCCAAGCAGAGGCCCTTGGGCGCGTGTCCTCTGCTGCTGAAAAAGCCCTAGGGGAGGATGCCGTGGGCAGAGCTCCCAGGGCCCTGCCTCCTCCCGGCAGAGCCCAGCTGTGCTCCCAGGAACAGCCCCACGTCATCCTTGCCAGGCACTTACACAAAAGGGCTACAGAGTGAGGGGATGACCGGGGTTTGCCTTCCCACCCCCACTCAGAGCTACGGAGCGGAGGCTGCCTGGTACTGGGCCTTCCTCCCCCGCTCCCTCCCAGCCATCCAGCCTTTGAGGGAGCTTCTAGGATCTGACCTGTTGGGATGGATCACTCGCTGGACCTCCATGTATCCTGTAAGGTCCCTTCAGCCCCTTTCCTCCAGGTATTAGCCAAAGAGAGGGCTCTGTGTTGAATTTTTTTAAAAGAAGCAACCTGTAGGCTTAGTTTCCCATTTCTGTGGTCTCCTAACTGTCATTAACAGGCCATTTCTCTTGACATCTGACCTCCCTCTCTCCCACTGAACGCTCTTTCTTCTGTTCAGATGGTCACTTGGGCTTTGTTAGCGTCTCCCTTCCAAATAATACATTTAGGAAAGCCACGAGTCACATGTCAAGTGTTGATGGTCGCTTGTGATTGGAGAGGCAAGCATGAAGAAAGAAAAATCCTCCAAGTCAGCAAGGACAGACCGGAAACCAGGACACATCTCCCTGCCTCGGACTTTCTTGTGTCAGAGGGAAGTGTGATCCAGGATAGAAATATGACCCTTTTCCTTACCCCTAGACTCAGCTGATTACTGAAGGGTGTGACCAGCATCAGCACCACTTTTGAAATATATACTTTCTTTTTTTTTTTTTTTCTTTTGTCTTTTTGCCTATTCTAGGGCCGCCCCTGCAACATATGGAGGTTCTCAGGCTAAGGGTCTAAATGGAACTGCAGCTGCCGGCCTACCACCAGAGCCAGAGCAACGCGGGATCCGAGCCGCTTCTGCAACCTACACCACAGCTCACGGCGACGCTGGATCCTTAACCTACTGAGCAAGGCCAGGGATTGAACCTGAAACCCCATGGTTCCTAGTCGAATTCTTTAACCACTGAGCCATGACAGGAACTCTGATTGAAAAATAGGTTTTCAATCATAAAATAAGGATGTCTTATCAAGAAAAAAAGTAAGTCAGGATGGATGATTTCAAGCCATGCCCATTTAAATCCAGGCTCTCCTACACTGTAATCACTAGTCCCAAGTGCCCATTGAAGTTAAGACTAAGGGTTGTTTCGTGGCAAAGCAGGTTAAGGATCCAGCCTTGTCACTGCATGGCTTGGGTCACTGCTGTGGTATGGGCTCGATCCCTGGCCTGGGACTGTCCACATGCTGTGGGTGAGGCGGCGGGGGGGGGGGGGGGGGGAAGTGCCATAAATTAAGGCTAAATGAAATTTAAAATTCAGTTCCTTTCTTGCACTGGCTATATTTCAAATGCTCAGTAACACATACAGCTAGTGGTTCCTGCCTCGGACTGCACACACATAGACCATATCCAATACCACAAAAAACTACATAGGGGAAGTTCCTGTCGTGACTCAGCAGTTGCAAACCCAACTAGTATCCACGAGGACATAGGTTCAGCCCCTGGCCTTGCTCAGTGGGTTAAGGATCTGGCATTGTAGTGTAGTTTGCAGAGACGGCTTGGATCCTATGTTGCTGTGGCTGTGGTATAAGCTGGCAGCTGTAGCTCGGATTCCACCCCTAGCCTGGGAATTTCCATACCCTGAGGATGTGGCCCTAAAAAGACTATCTATATCTATATCTATGGCAGCGCTCTTCAGAGGCTAGTAATATGCCTGGAAGTACATTTTCTGCTTTTGTCTGAGGTGGTCATGAGGGGCTAGAAGGGCAGACTCTGGTCAGCTGAGTCTGGGAGTGGTGTATTCTTTCTCTCTGCAAGGCAACTGGAGTCTGGGCACAAGCAGGCTGGCTATTCTGGAGTCGTCAGTGTAACAGTCAAGGTCCAGAGGGGTGACCTAGGTGGGAAGAGGGGTTTCTGTACATGCCCCACTTCCTCTCAAGTGGGGATTCTCTCCTTCTAGAACCTAACATATCCAGCTGATGCTCTTCCTTCATGATGCAAGTTCAGATTCAAGTAAGAGAGTCAGGCACAAGAGGCTTTCCTGGGCAGGTTTTGGGGGTCATAGGTGCTTGAAATTGTCTAGCCCTAGCCACAACGGGAACTCCCAGGCCATCATTTTCAGTCTTTTTGCTTTTACATGTAATCTGACAATAAATATCAGTCTATTAGGCCAGCTACATAATTTGAAGGGCCTGGTACAGAATAAAACTCTGGAACCAAACTCAGAAAACTCTTGTTCAAATAGCAGGAAAAAATCCTTTCCTTTGTTCTGTAGTTTCATTCTTGATCTGTTATGTTTCCTTAGTTTTTGTTTTTTTGCTATTTAATGTTACATTCCTTCAGGCACAAAGGTCCTTAAGGAGGTGGGTGAATGCAGGCCTTCCCAAGTGCCTGGGGTCCTGCCTCTCAACTTGGCAAGACAGATGTGTATGCCTGACCCCACCCCTCCTCTGGGCCCAGGCCCCTGCCAGGAGACGGTGGCACAGAGGGTGGCACTGGTTCCTGGGGGTGGAGTGAGGGGTGGAGGGGAATTGAAGGCATCTGAAAACCAGTCCTGGGGAGGCTGAGAAGGGAGACTAAGCTTGGTCTTAGGCTCCAAGCTCTCGGTGCATGGTCTATTACCCTGTCGGACTTCACTAACAAAAACAAATTGAACGATAAAATTAAGAATTTTAGAAGAAAAAAATAATTTAAAAATTAAGAATTGCAAGATAGTGACAGAATATTAAAGCCCAAACACAGTGTCCTCTCCTAAGCATGGGCTCTGTGCAACTGCCCTGGTGGAATGCCCAGGAAATTCGCTGCTTTCTACATAGGAGGAGTTTGGTTCAAAGAGCATGTGCAGGAGTTCCCATTGTGGCGCAGTGGCTAGGAACCATGAGGTTTCAGGTTTGATCCTTGGCCTTGCTCAGTGGGTTAAGGATCCAGTGTTGCTCTGAGCTGTGGTGTAGGTCGCAGACGAGGCTCGGATCCTGCATTGAAGTGGCTGTGGTGTAGGCCGGCAGCTGTAGCTCTGATTCGACCCCTAGCCTGGGAACCTCCATATGCCGCAGGTGTGGCCCTAAAAAAAAAAAAAAAAATCACTGTGCACAAAGTTGTACACTCTGACAGGTGGACACCTCAGCTTTCTCGTCTGTACGTGGGGATAATGAAATCCACCTCACTAGGGCTGGGACCAGAATTACATGAAAGGATCCATGTGAACCATGAAAGGACACAGTAAACAGTAAATTCTGTCCTTAACCTTCGCACACAGTAATTTTTCTTCTGGAACTCCCTCTAGTGGTATGTATAAGTTTCCAGAGGAAAATGCTATTTACTTTTGCGACCCTATTTTCATAGTATTTGTGGGTTCCAACTGGCCTGCCAATTCCATGGAGACTCAATGACTGATAGACGGTGAAATGTCTCTTTTCTATCCACTTAGCCTGGGTTTCACTGGTCTGCAGGAGAAATGAGAACACTGCTCCTAATCAAGCCGATGCAGCTACTTAGCAAGGGAGTCCTCAGAGCCGAAGTTTTATTCATCAACTATTTTTTTCATTTTGTGTCTTCTTTGTTATTATTCTGAAATTCACCAATATTTTCTTTTTTTCTTTTTTCAAAAAGAAAAGCATTCAGCTTGTTATGAATCAGGCGAGTCAACACTTAGGCTTGCTCCCTCGCCTTCCCCGCACGCCAAATGGGAATGCATATGTGCTGATTTTGACCAAAATGTGATATAAGTTGTCCTGTGTAAGAGGCATTAAGCTGTTCCGCAGGTCCTCATGAGCAGGTGCAAGTTTTCAGAGGCAGATTTTAATTCAATACAGAGAGAATCTTCTCTCCATCAAAATAGGCCAACTGCGGAGGAGTGTGGGAGTGAGCTTCCCATTCCCTGACATCAAGCCAGCATTGAATGGGATGTTAGGCTAGGTAACTCTAAGGTTTTTCCCTCGTTGTAGGATCTTACAAAAATACATCTTTCGTTTTCTTTTTTCTTTTCTTTTTTTGCTTTTTAGGGCCGCACCCGCAGGCATATGGAGGTTCCCAGGCTAGGGGCCTAATCAGAGCTACAGCTGCCAGCCTACACCACAGCCACTGCAAGTCCAGATCCAAGCCGCATCTGCGACCTCCACCACAGCTCACCACAACGGCAGATCCTTAACCCACTGAGCGGGGCCAGGGATTGAACACACAACTTCAAGGTTCCTACTCGGATTCGTTTCTGCTGCACCACGACAGAAACTCCAGACTATATCTTTTCTTCTCCCATCTTTTTTTCCCCGCTGCTCCTCGCCGCCTTTCCATCTCCCAGCCGCCCTCACTCTGAGACGACATCCCCTAAGGATCTTGCAGGTGAAGGCCCAGGAGGCACTCCAAAGTCCGCCCGGCAACAGCTGACGTCACGGCTTCCCCGCCGAGAATTGGTTGCCAGGAGGCTTTGGGGGCGGAGAATAGGGCTGTGAGTACACTTATCTAGGCCGAAGCGCGGCGCCTGCGAACAGCGCAGTGACTTCCAGTTACAACCGGCAAAGCTTTTCTTGCTCTTTTTCTTCAGACCCACTGTCCTTGGTTACCTGCCTTCCTCCTCTGTCCGCTTCGTTCCTCTGCTTTAGTCCAGCCTGGACTAAGGAGGCCTAAAATATTCTTTGGCCAATAGCTCAGGAGAGGGAAGAGCCAGGTGGCCCTTCTGGCATTTGGGCCAGTCCCTGAGAGCAGCCACCTGCGATGGCCCGCCTGCCACTGCGATTGCTCCCACACAAGGAAAACGTGGTGGTGGCCATTTTGGAGCTGGGCGACTGTCATTTTGCCCATCATCTTGGAGCCTGGCAATTACAGTCTTTTTTTTCCCCCCTAGGAAACTATGAGGAGCGAGAATTCTCTAGTCTGGAATTCTTACAGATCCTTCAGGACTTGTAATATCCCTATTTCAGAATATATGGAGGACTCCACATTTTCACATAAAATAGCATATATGGAAGCTGGCAGGCTCAGGTGCAAGTTCCAGCTCCATGCAGCTGATGACAAACATGTCAGACTCCAGTTTACTGTCCTGGACAGATACACAACTGTAAAATGGGAGTTTTACCACCCACCTCATGGGGGTAGATGTGAGGGCTGAATGAGACAAAGTACATGCTTAGGTCTGTGTCTGGCTCTCAAAAACCATCCTAACACCTATTGTGTAGTGGCCTGGTCGTAGAAAGTCAGGCCAGGAGGGCAGGACTTCATCTTGTTTTCCCTGCATCATCTTAGGCTAGAAGAGTGAGGGATACATAATAGAATAAGTTTGTGGAGGAGTTCCTGTTGTGGCGCAGCAGGAATGAATCCGACTAGGAACCATAACGTTGTGGGTTCGATCCCTGGCCTTGCTCAGTGGGTTAAGGATCCGGCATTGCCATGAGCCGTGGTGTAGGTTGCAGACGTGGCTCGGATCTGGCATTGCTGTGGCTGTGGCATAGGCTGGCAGCTGTAGCTAATGACCGGACCCCTAACCCTGAAACCTCCACATGCTGCGGTTCGGTTCTAAAGCAAGCAAACAAACACAGAATAAATTTGTGGAAAGAATGAATGAATAACAAAGTGGAATCTTCACCTTCAAATCTCCAGCCTTTGTAGTTTCCTCTCTTTCACGCTGTGGGATCCCCTTTCAGGCACTTCTTGCTGTAATCCCTCTAGGTCAGTATGTAAAGTTTTACTGGATATAGATCACACTGATTTGTTCACTCAGAGGTTAGTATTTTTGACTTTTGATCTTGAATCCTGGATTAAAGGCTTTGTGTGATGAGGAACTTCAGATGTCTGATAGCCTGGAGGGAGCTATTTTGAGGGGTAGGGATGATCTATGATAAATGATTTTGGTTGTTTTTCAGGGGCCAAAGGTAGGTTACCTGAAGCCAGCATCTCTTCTCCCCCCCCCCCCTTTCCTTTCTTCATTCCTTTCTCTCTCTCTCTTTCTTTTTTTGCCACACCCATGGCAAGTGGAAGTTCCCCGGCCAGGGGTCGAACCCATGCTGCAGTTGCAAGCTGCACCATAGCAGCAATGCTGGATCCTTAACCACAAGGGAACTTTGGCTCTTCTCTTAGCATTATTCCCCATGGCCAGTTTCACAGACACAGGACCCAAACAAGTCTTGTGTCATCTTCTCTTCTGCTCCAGGAAAGGAAGGCTGTTAAGTTTTTCCCAGCAATGGCAACCCATCTCTGTGTTTATTCCAGGCAGTACTTTTGGACCCAGAGCACCCAGCTGCTCAAGGATCTTCCAAATGCAAGGTGAGAAAAACTGATGTCCAAATTTTTAAAAAATCAATCAAATTGACTCAGACTTAGTCTTTCTTGTGGAATGAGCTTTTGGACAGCCATCTTGACCAACTGAAGCAATATGGTTTCCATTCGCCCTTGCTTCCCAGCAGCATCCTGAATGGTTGGTGTTGCCAAGTGACCTGATAAGGAGGCAAGTGTACTTATAGTTTTATCTTGGCAAAAAGAAAAAAATGTTATAGAGGGAGAAAAAACTATTATGTTAATATATTTGACTGTAGGATTTTTAATATGCTTCTTGAAACCATTGATCAGTTACTGACTTAGTAATAACCAGCTCAGCTACTCTGTTAATGCTATTCCTTCAATGAAGGACAAGGATTTTGAAAGAAGCCAGTAAATGATAAAGGGGACTGGGTCCTTAAAATTGGTGAGAGTGGAGTTGAAATGGAGCTGTGTGTATCTAGGGATGGGGTGAGGTAGATGTGGGTATGGTGGTTTTGTGTTGGTTATGGTTGTACTTCTGGTGTGGCCTTGAGATATCAAATTATTCTATTAGCCCAGCACAGCTTTCTGTCTAACTGGGATTAATCAGGGCTACACAACTATTGTATTCAAATCAAGGCTAGGAAACTGCCAGAAATGAGGCATTCCCTTTTTATTTTATACATGGTTTGATATAGTTTCACAGTGAGCATGTGGCCTTTATAATTTTTTTTTTTCAAGTTACAAAACAAACAAACCTGGAAAGCCTCCTTAGTTGGGAAAAACATTCAGCTTTTGGAGGGAGGGAGCTAAACTTTTCTTCAAATAGTGCCATCTAGTGGTCAATGTAAGTTATTGCTCTGAGGTTGGACACAGCAAGTGCAGGGAAGATACTGGGGAGGTCCAGTAGGGATTTACCCCTGTGAAAATACTTAGAGAAGGACATACCATTGTCATTTGCCAAAAGTTGTACAGAGTTTATACCTAATGAAATATTAATGTATCAACAAACTCAATTTTAGAACTTGGTGATGTGAAACGCACCAACATCAAACGCTAGCCAGTGGAGGAGATTCTAATTTTTATTCTTGTGGAGTTTTAAACTTTCTCAAAACATTTTCTATGATTGTATTTGTTTCTCACAATAATATGCAACATAAGCACATCAAATGGTTTTATTCCTTTTTGCAGATGATGAAATTGAGGCTAGAGGTATGTTGTGAGGGGCCCAAGGTCAGCAGATGTCTATTTTCAGGGTCAGACTGGAACCCTGGACTCTAGGTTACTAGACTGGCATTCTTTTCCAGGGGTTTCTGCTGCAGCTGGGGGTAGAAATAAATAGGCTTGATTTTACATTTAGATGTTTTATTAGAAACCATGGCCTAGTGCTTCTCTAAGTTTTCTCTACCATTTCTAAAGTAGTTTTTGTTTTGCTTCGTTTTGTTTGCTTGTTAGGGCCACACCTGCAGCATATGGAGGTTCCCAGGATAGGGGTCAAATTGGAGCTGTAGCCACTGGCCTTCACCACAGCACAGCAATGCCAGATCCGAGTCACCTCTGTGACCTACACCACAGCTCAGAGCAACCTGGATCCTTAACCCACTGAGTGAGGCCATGGATTGCACCTGCATCTTCATGGATGCTAGTCAGATTTGTTTCTGCTGAACCATGACGGAAACTGCTCAAATAAATATATTTTATTTTTATTTTTATTTTTTTTTTTTGGTCTCTTTTTTGTTGTTGTTGTTGTTGTTGTTGCTATTTCTTGGGCCGCTCCCGCGGCATATGGAGGTTCCCAGGCTAGGGGTCTAATCGGAGCTGTAGCCACCGGCCTACGCCAGAGCCACAACAACGCAGCATCCGAGCCGCGTCTGCAACCTACACCACAGCTCACGGCAACGCCGGATCGTTAACCCACTGAGCAAGGGCAGGGACCGAACCCGCAACCTCATGGTTCCTAGTCAGATTCGTTAACCACTGCCCCACAACGGGAACTCCCAATAAATATATTTTAAATTGTAACTTCCACTAGTCTTCTAGTCACCACTCTATGTGTGTAAATAATTCTATCCCAAAGTAAGGAAACAATATTTTATTTTATTTTTTCCTTTTTTTGTCTGCCCCGCAGCATATATATCTGGAGTGCCCAGATCCGAGCTGCAGTTGTGGCCTATGCCGCAGCTGCTGCAATGCTGGATCCTTAACCCACTGAACAGGGCTGGGAATCGAACCAGTGTCCCTGAACTCCCAAGCTACTGCCAATCTCATTGTGCCACAGCAGAAACTCTGGAAACTTGATATTTTAGTTAATATTCATAACAAATATATATTCTCTGTTTGATTTTAATTAACAAGGTTAGAGCAGGAATTTATTTTACTATCTTTCTGGATTCTAGTTTTAAACTCACTTTAGAAGACCATAGCACCATGAAGGCTGACACCATATCTCCCTCATGTGTTTACCCCTCAAAGTACCTGGCATTGTGCCTTCCTCCACAAAGATTTACTAAATAAATGAAAAACAAAACAAAACAAAACAACAACAACAAAACCCCACCACAGCCAACTATTTCTGAGTACTTCTTGATCAATCCAGGCCCCGGTGCAGTAGCAGCGTTCAGAAATAGAAACCATCTAAGAGCAACACTTTAGGTACTAATATTGTGTCAGCGTTTCTGCCATACGGAGCACTTTATCTTGTCCGAACCTCATAAGTATTTAATGAAGCAAATGAGCGAGTACAGGGTTTTTCTTCCATTTTGTAGGTAGAAGATAGGGGTCTGAGAAGTCCGGTCACCGGCTCATAACGGCTGCTGTTTGCTAGGGCACTGCCGCAGACCGGACGCTCTGATTTCAGGTTGGTTACTTCCTCTTCTTTCTTTCTTTTTTTAAAAGAAATCCTCTTCTCTTTTACCTATGCTTTTCTGCCTTCCTTCATCGAAAACAATTCATAAATCATATTGTCTATGAAGCTGTCTCATCGCTGAGAAAAGGAAGTAATGACAGCCTCCTGTATTTCCTGTCTTCTCACTTCCCTCCCCCTTCGCTGGCACCCAGCCACCCCCACCAAGGAAGGGAACCTAACACTTGACTCCCTTTGTTCTTCTCCACCAAAAAAATACCTGTAAAAAGGACTGCTTATAAATGAGCAAAATGTACAGGTGTGCCTTACAGTATGGAATAAAAATGTTCTTGCAAACTGTGCATTGAACAGTTCATATTTTGTTGGGTAAATCTGAAGTCTAATTTTTTTTTTTTTTTGGCTTTTTAGGGCCACACCCAAGGCATGTGGAGGTTCCCAGGCTAGGGGTCTCATCGGAGCCGAATCTGCGACCTATACCACAGCTCACGGCAACGCCAGATCCTTAACCCACTGAGCGAGGCCAGGGATCAAACCCACAACCTCGTGGTTCCTAGTCAGATTCTTTTCCACTTTGCCACAACGGGAACTCCTGAAGTCTAAATTGATTCTATTCTAAATCTTTTCAAAATATTCCGAATTTATATTTATCAAGCTCACCTGAAGAAAGATATATCCAGCACCCTGTCCCCCAACCCCCAATAAGTTAAGCAAACCAAATCCTTGGGGGAAAAACCCAACCCCTTCAACCTTTGTATTCTCTAAGGCTGAAATAACTTGCAGATGGAATTTGGAGCTTGCACGACCCCTCAGTGCCCAGCGTAAGAAATTATTCCTCAAGTGCTAAAAAAAAAAATTGCCGTAAGTGTTCAGCGTATCCTAGTTGTGCCTCTGTTTTGAGCCATTTCCTCCTCCTTCCTGACCAGGACATCCATTCCCTCCCCCCATATCAACCTCCAGTTTGCTCTGTGCGCTTCCCTCGTAGAGTCAGAAGCTATGTAACCACCAGTTCCCTTAGTGGCATGTTGGTAAGAAGCTAGTAAATTCAGGGACACTTGCTTGGTACCTCCCTCCTGCTATTTAACAATTTCCCCACAGTGGCTTCTGTTGGGAAGTAGGGAGGGAGACTTCAAAGGGCATCTGTTCTAGGATTTGGGGCAGGAGGAAGATGAAAGAAGGCACCCTGTCTTGCCTACCGGCTGCCTGGTGGCAACCCCTGATAACAGGGTCACCTGTCCTGCTCCTAAGGTTTACTGGGTCTCCCTCTTCTGTTTATTTGTCCCCTTCCCCTGCCCTACTTGTAATCATCCAGACAGAATGAATTTCCAGGTACGGTTGGAAATTCTCCACCTTTGTGTCTATTTCATAGCAGGATCTTGGAGTAAGGGCCAGGGAGACTGATCTTTGGAAACGCATTTCCTTGAGGGCAGCAAGAAAGGCAGCAAGACGATCTTCTTGGTAGCATCTTGCTCTGCTAGTAGTAGTAGACTGTCTTGGGTCACCATTAGTGCTACCATGTGGGTGAAAACTTGAGCATGCACCAGAAATTATACCTGTAATGCCACTGGTGGACTCATGGGTGGTAGGAGATGGACAGAGGTCCTCCAGGTCTAACGCTAGTAAGGAAGCTTCTGCTTGCTAACCGAAAGGGTTCCTGGGCAGTAAGAGAAGTGCCCTCATGAAGTGCCATCATCAAGTGTTCTCCTCATGCCTTATTGTGTGTGAAACATTGGGCAAATTGTTACATTCATTTGCGTTTCAGTTACACCGTTTACAAAATGGAAATGATGATATCTATGTGTGAGAACGTTATAAAGAGTAAGTGAGATCATATGAGAAAAGCACACAGCTCCAAACTGGTTATAATAAAATAAATGCAATTATTATGATCCTGTCACTCACAGGTGAAAGGACAAAATATGTGTGGCGAATGTGTCACCATTAAGGCCTGTGGAAGAATGGACCCATTTCACCAACACCTAGAGGGTTTTTGGCAAATAACAGAGACTGCCCAGGGGTTAACAGGCTTGGAAAGTTGTGTGATAATTCTGTGCAGTGGAGGGAATACTGACCTTTGAGTCAGAAGATTTTTTTGTTTTTGTTTGCTTTCTAGGGCTGTACCCATGCCATATGGAGGTTCCCAGGCTAGGGGTCCAACTGGAACTACAGCTGCTGGCCTACGCCAGAGCCACAGCAATGCAGGATCTGAGCCGCATCTTCACCCTGCACCACAGCTCATGGCAATGCCAGATCCTTAACCCACTGAGTGGGGCCAGGGATTGAACCCCAAACCTCATGGTTCCTAGTCAGATTCATTGCTGATGCACCATGACTGGAACTCCAGAAGATGTTTTGTTGATTGATCTTTTAGGCTCCCAACTGAGTAAGAAGCATTGTGCTGCTCTTGTAGGAGGGAAAAAAAGAGTGCAGTACTCAGCCTTGCGTATACAGTATACGGTGGTACTTCCCTGCCCTCATGGAGGAGCTTGTGGTCAGGAAGGCAGATATTAAGTAAAAGATTCCATAATTATTTTAACTACCAATGAGATAAGTGCTTTGAATGGCAAATAGGATGTGTGGAGAGCCCTAGCAGGGTGGGGTGGTGCTTTAAATTAGTTTGAGGAATTCAGAGAAGGCTTCCTTGAGGAGGTGGCATCTAAGCTGTTAATGAAGTGAAGATGGTATGTGGTACGGAGGAGGAGGGGGAGGAGGAGAAGGAGGGGGAGGAGAAGGAGGGGGAGGAGGAGGAAGGGAAGGAGGAGGAGGAAGGGGAGGAGGAGGGGGGGGAGGGGGAGGGGGGAGGGGGAGGAGGAGGAGGAGAGCATCTCCAGTTGAGGAGCTAGTGTGTTTGGTCCCTGAGTTGAAAGTATTCAAGCAAGCCTAAAGAATGCAATCCAGCCAGCTCGCCTGGGGCACCGAGAATGAGAGAGAGGAAGAGAGTGGGTTTGTCGCCCAGCTCTGCTCTTTATTGGCCCTGTGACCTTGGGCAAGCCATTTAAACTTTTGGAACAGCAATGTTCTCATCTGACCGGTGAAGGAGGTATTATCACCCTGAAGCCATTGAAAGGATTAAGAGAGAGAATGTGAGTTCTTTGTAAATTATGCACCAATAAGGTATTATGTTTCTGTGCTGATCTAAGTGTAATAAATACTGAAAGCATCTGAAGGTGTGTATGAGTCACACCGGCTTTTAGAATTTCAGAGCAAAGGCTTGGAAGAATAGAGAAGGAAGAGTTAAAACTCTGCAGGTGTTTGTTTACTCTAGATTGCTAAAAACAGAGCTTGCTTCCCAGCTGTTCAGGGCTTTCCCTTCTGCTCGAACCTGAATGGGGTGGACCTGTCTAAACCACTGTAATACAGGGTCATAGGGTTTTGTTTGTTTGTTTGTCTTTTAGGGCTGAACCCTTGGCATATGGAGGTTTCCAGGCTAGGGGTCCAATTGGAGCTACTGCAGGTCATGGCAACTCTGGATCTTAACCCACTGAGCAAGGCCAGGGATTGAACCTGTGGCTTCATGGATACTAGTCAGATTCGTTTCCACTGAGCTACGACTGGAACTCTAGGGTCATAGTTTCCACTTAGGGCCTTTATGGGGATCCTCAATAGTGATTTTATGGTATTTCCATGAACAGAATTTCTAAATCACTTTGCTGTATACCAGAAACTAAAACAACACCGTAAATCAACTATACTTCAAAAAAATAATAATAATAAAAGAATTTCTAGTCTGTCACTTCAGATGTGTTGACTCCTAAAAGCATGTGTTGGTAAATATTTTCCCATGTTTTTACAATCAGTTTCACACACCCTTTCCTGTAATTCCAAAGTTCACAATGCTTTGAAAACCAAAAATTTTATTTCTAACTCATTTGGTGGAAAAATCTGGCCTGACTTGCATCCATTTTGTGGCAAAGCCAGAGGTGAAGCTATTTCTAGTTTTTATTTACTCAACCTAATGTCAATAGTCACGCATTTTACTGCAGAAATGTAATTGTGAGGAGTTCCCGTCGTGGCACAGTGCTTAACGAATCCGACTAGGAACCATGAGGTTGCGGGTTCGGTCCCTGCCCTTGCTCAGTGGGTTGAGAATCCCGCGTTGCCGTGAGCTGTGGTGTAGGTTGCAGACGCGGCTCGGATCCCGCGTTGCTGTGGCTCTGGTGTAGGCCGGTGGCTATAGCTCCGATTAGACCCCTAGCCTGGGAACCTTCATATGCCGCGGGAGCGGCCCAAAGAAATAGCAAAAAAGACACAAAAAATAAATAAATAAAACATTATATTCTTGTGGAGTTCCCGTCGTGGCGCAGTGGTTAACGAATCCGACTAGGAACCATGAGGTTGCGGGTTCGGTCCCTGCCCTTGCTCAGTGGGTTAATGATCCGGCGTTGCCTTGAGCTATGGTGTAGGTTGCAGACGGGGCTCGGATCCCGCGTTGCTGTGGCTCTGGCGTAGGCCAGTGGCTACAGCTCCGATTAGACCCCTAGCCTGGGAAACTCCATATTCCGCGGGAGCGGCCCAAGAAACAGCAACAACAACAACAACAAAAGACAAAAAAAAAAAAAAAAAAAAAAAAAAAAAGGAAATGTAATTGTGCTTTATATGGGCTTGAGACCTGCATATGCATGTTAAATCATGGAGTTTTCAGCATTGTGTGGTTTCTAATAGAAAAACCTGGGTGATGTGTCTTTTTACTCGGAGTATTTTTTGGACAGTGTGCTAGCATGCTTAGAATAAGTGACAATCATTCTAGATATCTGAGTTGGACATATCGGAAGAGACAAATCTGTTCCAGCAAAATGGGCAAACAAAAACCCTACCAATCAATTTCATACATGCATTATGATGCATATGTTTTTGAATTGGTAAAAATAATTATGTGTAGATATCCATACCTGGTATACATTTAATTATATATATTTAATTAAACTTAATACTTGTTTATTTAAAAATCCTTAAAAATCCAATTGTCTTGTAGTTCCAGGAGTAGAAATACTCCCTAAAACTGTGAGAATGGAACATTTTCTTTTCTTTTTTCTTTTTCTTTTTGGCTTTTTAGGGCTGCACCCATGGCATATGGAAGTTCCCAGGCTAGGGGTTGAATCTGAGCTGTAGTCACCAGCCTACACCACAGCCACAGCAACACCAGATCTGAGGCACGTCTGATCTACACCACAACTCACGGAAATGCTGGCTCCTTAACCCACGGAGCAAGGCCAGGGATCGAACCTGAGTCCTCATAAATACTAGTTGTGTTCCTAACCCTTGAGCCACAATGGGAATTCCTGAGAATGGAATATTTTCTCAGTCTGTTAACCTGAGCTTAGTTCACACCTTCAGATGCCTCTGCCCACTGATACTGGCTATATTGCTTCCATGTCCTTAGGAAGGTTTAAAAAAAAAAACCCAAACTTTAAAAAAGGATTTTAAAGGTAACACGTAAAATATTTGAATAAAAATTGAACAAATATAACCAAAAAAAAGGTTATCCAATAATTCATGGCCCCAAAGGCAATCACTGCTAATATTTTGATGTATTTTCTTTCAGCTTTTAAACACATATATACCACAGTTGTACACATTTTGTATTGTTTTTTTTAACTCTCACATTTTCCCACATAAATGTCATTAGATACTCTTTTAAATATGTTTTTATAAATATCCCTGTGAATGGATACATTCCAATTTATTGAATCAATACTCTGATGTGGGTATTAGGTTTTTTTTTTTAATTTAATTTAATTTTATTATTTATTTATTTATTTATTTATTTATTTTGTCTTTTTGCCATTTCTAGGGCCGCTCCCACGGCATATGGAGGTTCCCAGGCTAGGGGTCGAATTGGAGCTGTAGCCACCCGCCTACGCCAGAGCCACAGCAACGCAGGATCCGAGCCGCGTCTGTAACCTACACCACAGCTCACGGCAACGCCGGATCATTAACCCACTGAGCAAGGGCAGGGACCGAACCCGCAACCTCATGGTTCCAAGTCAGATTCGTTAACCGCTGCGCCACGACAGGAACTCCCCGGTATTAGGTTTTTTTTTTTTTTTTTTTTTTTTGCCGCATCCGTGCATGCAGAAGTTATGAGGCCAAGGACAGATGGATGGAACCTGGCCAAAGCAGTGACAAAGCCGGATCCTTAACTGCTAGGCCACTAGGGAACTCCCACGGTGGTTTCCTTTTCTGATTTAGCACCAGCAGTGTGATGATAAATGCCACCAAGATAATTTTCAGTTTTATAGAGTCATAGATTCCCCTTTCCAGGGAGGAGTCCGTCCCTCTATCCCCCTCAATTCATCACAGTAAAGGAGTCAGGGAAGCCAGAGACAAGGTTCCAGAAAGGAAGACTGGATGAGGACCTGGAGAGCTTGTTGTGGACCCCTGGGAAAGTGCTTCCTCAGACACGGAAAGGCCTTGCCAGGACCACAGAGCATCAAGTGACAGTATCCTGATGCCCAGGCAGCTGAACCATCCCAGAGACAGGAAGTGCACAGTCAGGAAGCTCTTCTTTCCAAAGCAGTCTGGGAAATTTCTCATCCATAGGATGTTTTGTTGTTGCTGTTGTGCTGTCAATAATTTAATTTTAGTTGACCCCCATATGTTTTGGTTCTGCCCTGCTGAGAGAACAGCAGGTCACTCAGAGGAAGGGTTGCTATCATTTTGAGCAGTTAGAAATTCTGCCCACTCCTTCTTCTCTTCTCCCCATTTTCTAGCTCTAAGGTTCTCAACCTCTTCCCAGGGAACATTTTGAAGATTTGTGGGCTTTCTTTTTGAAATTGCCATGATGGGGGGGCCACTATGGGCTCTTATGGGCAGGGCAGGGGAATGATATTCTTCAAAGCCTAGCCTGCAGCATGGAACTGTGCCTCCTCCACATGCTCAAATGTCCCCTAGGACATTCATGTAGGTGAAAACTTATGTTTAATTATCTGAGCTGAGAGTTTAATACAGTTAAAAAAAAGTCTTATATGCAATGAACTTTCTAGGAATGCAATTACAGTTCCGTGTAAATTCAGGGAAGATTGACTTTGCTACCAAGGGTTTGTTCAACATTTCGTTAAGTCACTTCATTGATGGCAACATGCTGGAGGTAGTTGAGTCACCGACTCAGCACCTGTATCAGCCTGCATTTGTAGCAGTTCCAACCCTGTGATTCTGTGGATAAGTGCAAGCATCTGCCTACTTCGTTATGACTCCAACACTCACACATTAAACACTCTTTTACTACAAATTACTTTTTTTTAATGTTACAGAGAAGCATGTTGACTTTTTTTTTTTTTTAAGTTATGTATGTAGGTAGGTTATATCCTGGGAATTTCAGTTCAGCACAGTAAAGGAGTCATTACAAGATGCTTGAAGGTGGAGGCGTTCTCTTGTGGGGCAGCAGGTTAAGATCTGGTGTTGTCACTGCAGTGGCTTCGGGGCTTGGGTTGCTGCTGTGGCTTGGGTTCCATCCCTGGCCCAGGAACTTCCACGTGACCCGGGCAAGGCCAAAGAAAATAAATGTTTGAATCAGTTCTAATCAGCCTCATGGTATTTGGCTTTTTTCCCCACCAGAAGCTTTTCCCTGCCTCGTTCCCCAGAAGGAGCCCTCTCTCTCCTCTGGTAGCCCAGACTCACTCCCATGAACAATATACACACGCGCGTGCACGCCGTGACACACACACACTACACACAGACACAGGCACACACCTTCCACCACCAGACAATAGCCAGGAGCCTCCGGAACCGTCAAAAGGCCTGCACTTCCCCGACTGTCTTGAGAGCTTCCAGTTCTCCCTTAGTCAAGAAATATTGATTGCTAGCCCTGCTGGAGTAGAGAAGATAATGCTGGCTCCTGCCCACTTGGAGGCTCTTTTTGCTCATTGCTTTCTTTCTTTCTTCTCCTCCCCTCCTACTTTAATTTCTCTCCTTGATGCTCCTCTTCTCGTCTTTTGCTTCCAATCCTCTCTCCTCGTTCCCTCCCCCAAGCAGGCGAGTAGCAGAGCTCTCTGGTCACCAGCTGTCTCTTCCCCATCCAACTCCTGTCGCGCTGAGGTGGCTCCGGGCCTTCACCCCCTCCCCTGTCTGACCCTGGCTTCTCCTTTCTCTCCCACCTCATCTCCTTCTCATCCGGCCTTCGGCCTCAGTCTCTCATCTCACCCCGAACCAGGCTCCTTCCTCTTTGTGCAGCCGTCTTTCTCCACCTGCATCCCAGATTCCCCGTCTCAGCGTCAGCTCCTTGGCCTTTGGCTCGGGCTCCCTCGCCCCCACCCCAGCTTCCAGTCGTCTAGCCCGCGGGTCCCCGCGCGTGTGCTCGTGCACGGGTGTCCCTCTCTCAGGCCTCGGAGCCCCGCTCCTCCGCCGCCCGCCCCCCGGCGCTGTGGGCGGTCCAGGGCGGGGCTGCGATCCGGGGCGGCTCCCGGGGCTCGGGTTGTGGGAGGTGCCCTCTCCCCGGTCTCCCCCTCGCTTCCCCCCGCCCCGTCTCCTCCTGCACCCTCCTTCTTCCCTCCGCCCGGGAGCTCTTCCCGGTCCCCGGCGCCGCCTCCTTCCCTCCCGGCTCCCCGCTCCCGCGGCCGCCGCCGCCCCGGGGAAGGAGAGACGGGGGTGGGGTTTGGGGGAGGCGAGAGAGGAGGGGGAGACCCTGGCCGGGCAGGAGCCCGGATTCGCGGGGAGGAGGGCCGGGAGGAGGGGAAAGGTGGAGGAGAGAGGAGGGGGGGAGCGGGGAGGAGCGGCCGGGCCTGGGGCCTTGAGGCCCGGGAGAGCCGGGGAGCTGGGCCGGCGCGCCGAGGTAAGAGCCAGGGCCGGGGGGGCTCGGGGCCGGAGAGGGGCGCGCGGGAGGGCCGAGCCGAGAGCCGGAGGCCGGGGGAGCGGCGGGGAAGGAACCGGGAGCGGCGAGGCGGCCGAGCCCGGGAGCGTGGGGAAGCCGGGCTCGGGCGAGCCGCGGGGGCCGGGGGAGAGGAGGTGGTGAGAGGTGGAGTCCCGGGAGGGTGGGGGGGGCCGAGGGAGGCAGGAGGAGGGTGGGGACAGGCTCTCTCTCCTCCTCTCCCCCCACCCGCGCCGGGCTCCGCCCCCGCCTCCTCCGCGGGGCGCTCTCCGGTCCCCCGGCTGAGCCGGGTCGGAGCCCGGGAGGCGGCCCGGAGGGAGGCCGGGCCGCCTCCCGGGTCCGGACCGGCACTGGCGGGGCTCGGTCCCGTCCTCACGGCCGCCTCTCACTCAGATGCTGCTGCTGCTGCTGGCGCCGCTCTTCCTCCGCCCCCCGGGCGCGGGCGGGGCGCAGACCCCCAACGCCACCTCAGAAGGTGCACCCTTCTCCAGCGACCTCGGGCACCCCACCACCCCACTCCCCCTTTCCTTGCATCCGCTCTGCTATCCGGTCGGCCCTACATGGCATCCCGGCCTGGCCAGCCCGTCTGCTCGGCCCCACTTTACTACTCCTGACCTCCTTTCCATCACCCCCCCGTCATTACCCAGCACGCCTTTTCTCTGCCCCCCCATTACTCTACCAGGCCACCTCTCTGTGACACCACGTTATTTCCTCAACCCCATCCCTCTTCCCTGGCCCCACATTGCTACCTCAGTTCCTCTTTTTCCCTCCTTCCACATTGCTGCCCAGGTGGCATTAGAAGACCCCCTCTCCTTTCCTCCTTATTCTGCTGAGATTCTCCTTTAGCCTGTCTTACCAAGTTCACTCGCATAGTCTATCTGTTCACGATTTCTTAATTACTTTTCTCCATTATCCCAACCAGCACCCTTCTATTCCCACTTGTGGGCGCTCTGATGAGCCTTAGCCCTGGCTCATTTTGCTTTGTCCTTTAGCCCAGGGTTCCAGTACCCACCCCCACTCCCACCCTCCAACACCCCATCCCATCCCCTCTGTCCTCCACCTGCCCACTGACCTCGCCCTGCGCCCCCCGCTGCCTCCGGCTGCTGACTCCGCCTTTTCCTTTCCCCCACCTTCCCTCTCTCTCCGCCTTCCCCTGGACGCAGGTTGCCAGATCATACACCCGCCCTGGGAAGGGGGCATCAGGTACAGGGGCCTGACTCGGGACCAGGTGAAGGCGATCAACTTCCTGCCCGTGGACTATGAGATTGAGTATGTGTGCCGGGGGGAGCGCGAGGTGGTGGGGCCCAAGGTCCGCAAGTGCCTGGCCAACGGCTCCTGGACAGATATGGACACACCCAGCCGCTGTGGTGAGTAGCCTCGCAAAGCCCCTCCCCTCTTCAAGCCAGTTCTTCTTCCTGCCTCAAACTTAGCTTTATTGCCTGCAAGTCAGCACTTTAAATCCAGTGTAATGAAATTTACCAGTATATGTGCTGAAAGACCACTATGTACAGGGACTTTGCTGTGTGCTGTTGAAGGCTGTAAAGTTAGCAGCCTGCACACTTCATTTCATCCTCCCTTCAGTAGGCCACTATTTGAGAAAATAACTTGGCTATTCATCTTGTGAATTGATCTCTTTGAGGATTATTAGTGACAGATTATGCAGAAACATCCTAAAATGATTTCATCACATTTTTTAATATCTGTCTCCAACGCAGAGACCCTATGCCGCCAATAACACCCAGTTTTTAACATGACTATAAGCCAACTATAATAAGGCAAATCTGATTGTGCATCTAAAGTTACATACATCCACACATCTCAAAGCCAGAGAACCACCCACTGTACCTGACTTTGAAGAGATCCCATTTTATGTGCTTATAGCTCCATCTTGGGTTCCTATGATGGAAATGCTAGCTTGCTTTCCTTTTTTTTTTTGATTGTGTGGTGGATGCTTACAGGGTTTTGAGAAGAGAGGAAGCTAGAGAAGTGAATCCTTTTTACACTTGATTTCCTGTGGACCCAAACCCAAATCTGAATCCCCTCTTTGCTCTCTAAGGGGAAGGAATCTTCTCCAACTCGCCTCTCTCTTTATTTTCCTGTCTCCACAGTCCGAATCTGCTCCAAGTCTTACTTGACCCTGGAAAATGGGAAGGTTTTCCTGACGGGTGGGGACCTCCCAGCTCTGGACGGAGCCCGGGTGGATTTCCGGTGTGACCCCGACTTCCATCTGGTGGGCAGCTCCCGGACCATCTGTAGTCAGGGCCAGTGGAGCACCCCCAAGCCCCACTGCCAGGGTGAGGGGAACAGCTGCGTGCATGCAGCTGATGAGGATGCTTGTCAGAGGATGGGAGTGGGGTGGGAATGGCTGGTGGGGAAAAGCAGGGTGCTATACAAAGTGGGGGACTTTGGGGAGGCAAAGGCCCAAAAAAGGCCCAACCTTTTCCTCCATTCGCCCTGCCTCAAACTTCCTCCTGCAGTCCCCCGTTACCACTTTACCTCTGTTGGGGGCTTCTTTACTTTTCTCTTTTTAATATCTTCCCCCACATTTTCTCCTTTCCTTTATGAACCTCACTGTCCACCACCCTTCTTAAGGTTTTACATACTCAAGTTTTCTCAGCCTCAGTTCCTTTCTCAACACTTAGAACTTTCTATGCATCACCTTCTGGAATTGATCCCTCTGCATTCATTGTATACCTGACTTATGGTAAAGACTAAGAAAGAAATTATATGTCATACTACAGAAATCAATAAGGTTGAAAAGAATATCTGGGGTGGGAAATTATCAGGGTAAAAATTAAAAAGGTTTGACAGTGGGGGCAGCATTGTCAGAACATTAAGGACAAGCCAGGGATAGGATGGGAAGAGGACAGTCCTTTTCTATACCTCCCAGGCAGCCTCGTCATCCCCAAGGAAATCCACCTTATATCCACCACCCCCTCTTTTGCCACCTAGTTCTGCAAACTTCCCCCCTTTCTGGGCACCTAGAGTCTCCCTCTGCTGCCTTCTTTCCTGGGATACAGGCATACCTCATGCTTCTCCTACCTTTGTAGACTCTTTCGCGAGGCCCTGGCTTTCCTCACCTAACTTAATTATTCTGCTTGTAGTTTACCATTCTATTCTGGAAAGTGGGAGTCCCATTCAGGGGTGCATTTATTATGAAACTAATGAATTTTAAGCTCCAATGTTCCTTGCTTACTACAGGCTTCTTGTACTCGAATAATGTAGAGGGTCCTAATAATATGTTTCACATGGTCATAGGTTGTAAAAATTGCAAAAGTAAGATTTTAATAGTAATAGTTTAAAACCAATTGCATTGGTATTTTTTTCTCTTAAAGAGTTTACCCCCCCCCCCCAATTTTACAATATTTAGGCTCCACAAAACCGGGATCTGCCCATGTCTTAGCTGTTGGCACTCCTGTCCCAAATTCTGTTTTCCTATGAAAAATAAAAGAAGAAAACCAACAAGTCCTGACCCCCAGCCCCACCTTGCTCTTATCCCCAGGCACCCTCCCCTCAGAAACGCAGGCTTCTGCTCTCCCCGGTCTTCTTCGGCATGGACAGGTGTGGGAGGGGGCTGGGGATCAGGCCTGGGAAGCTGGGCGCCACTGGTAACTCTTCTCTGATCCCCGTCTTTCCTGCTGCCAGTGAATCGAACGCCACACTCAGGTGAGATCGGAAACCCTCTTCGCGTGCACTGCAAATCCCCTAACCCCTCACTCTTCACCCCCCACCCCCGGGGAATTTTGCCCCTAGGCTACGGGTTCTCTTTCTTCCCAACCCTCCCCCACCTTCCCCCACCCACCCCAGTACGCGGCCGGCCCTTTCCTTTCCTACCTGTTTCCAGCCTCCAGTCCCGGTTTTCTGCGGGGCTGCGGTCCCTCCCATCTCCCTGCCTGGCTGCACTCCCCTCGGCTCCGCCTCCTCCCAGACTCCGCTGCTGCCAAATGGCAGAGCCCCAGCAGGGGGCGGCAGGGTGCTGGGAGACCCTGAGCTTCCAGCTTGTTCCCCTGTGGGGTTTCTTCCGACCTTCTCTGGAACCTTTTCCTACCTGCCCCCTTCCCAGGATTTCACCTGCTGACTCCTTCAGCCCACCCGTGTCACCCATGGCCAGGCCTCACTCCTCCTCCAGCTCCTTCCCACATCCTTTCCTTTAACTACGCCCTGTCCCTACTCTTTTATCTCAGTTTCTTCTCCCATCACCCCTTCTCCGCCTCGGTCGACCCAGCTCCTTGGCCCCCCTCCTCTACCCCCGTCACCCCCACCTTGTCTCCACCCCTCCTTCTTCCTCACACAATTCTCTCTCCCAAACCGATCGCATCGCCCTCTCCCTCACCACCCTCAGTCCTTCACCCCATCTATTCACACCCCTTCGAAGACGCTCAGGCGCCGGCCCCTTTTCTCTCGCGTCCCACTCTCGTCCTCCCCTTCTCCATCACTCGCTCCTCAGAGCTTCAGCTCCCGCGGCTCCCTCCGCCCACCCCGCCCTCCTGGCACGCCCCTTCCCCTCTTTCCTCCTCCCCTAAGGTCCCCTTAGGAGGGACCCCTCCCGTCCTCGTCCGGCCCCGTTGCCCTGGGGGTCGCGTCCTCCCTCCCCTCCCCTCGGCTCGGTCTGTGGTTCCCACCGCGGCGCTCGCCTCCATCCCCGCCCCCTTCCTCCCTCCCTAACCCTGCCCCCCACCCCCGCTGCCGCGCGCCGCCCGTGACGTCAGAGCCCCCTCCCAGCCTTGCCTCTCCTCCTCCTCCTCCTCCTCCTCCTCCTCCCCTCGGTCGGTCAGTCAGTCCGCGAGGAGAGTCCGCGGTGGCAGTGGAGGTGGCGGGAGCCAGAGCCGTGGGGGCCATAGGAAGCCAACCTTCCCTGCTTCCTTCCCCGAGGCCCTATCCCCCTCCTCCGCACAAGACCAGGAATGGAGGCGCCTCCCCGACATCCCCTCAGCAGCCCTCCCCAGGAAAAGTGTCCCCCCTGAGCGCCTCCTCCTCCCCAAACAGCTACCCCCGCCCCCTGCCATGGGTCCAGGGGCCCCCTCTCTCCGGGTGGGGTGGCCGCTACCGATCCTGGTGGTGATGGCGGCGGGGGTGGCTGCGGTGTGGGCCTCCCACTCCCCTCATCTCCCGCGGCCTCACCCGCGGGTCCCCCCGCACCCCTCCTCAGAACGGCGCGCAGTGTACATCGGGGCGCTGTTTCCCATGAGCGGGGGCTGGCCGGGGGGCCAGGCCTGTCAGCCCGCGGTGGAGATGGCGCTGGAGGACGTGAATAGCCGCAGGGACATTCTGCCGGACTATGAGCTCAAGCTCATCCACCACGACAGCAAGGTAGCCCCGGACATGGGAGTGGGTGGGAGATGGGGCCTTGAGGGGCCGGAGGCCAGCTGCACGTGCCTTAGTCGGAGTGGCTTCTGAGATTGCCAGGCAGACCCCCTCCCGTGTGTGTGACTAGCAGGAGATGGGGCGGGGGCGGGGGGGTGTGGGAGCTGGGGAGAGTCGCAGGGGCTGGAGGTTCAAGATGAGGGTCTAGGGGTTCAAGGTGGCTAATCAGGCTGCAGGACAGCCGCTTCTGTTTCAGGAGACCCCTGCAAGTGCCGGTTGGGGAGTGGTGGGAGAAACTGGTGATGGGTTTAGGATACCAGCCCCAGCCGATGCTGTTCCTCCGGGGAGTAAACTAACCCTGGGATGGGTTGGGGGATGGAGGGAATGAGGCGGGGAGCTGGATCGGGGGTTTACATTTACCATGGCAACAAGGTAAATCTGGCAGCAGGTTGGAGCTGAAAGGAATAGGGACCCAATGAGGAAAATTTTGAGGGACTTGAGTGCTCCTGTTTATTTATCATGACAAACAGGGAGCTGTGGTCTCCACCTGACTCTTGCCCCTTGGTCCCCAACCGCGTTGAGGATTCCTGGACTGTGGGACCATATGGCATATTGTGGTAGAGGAAGGCCAATGGTCAATGGATGGGCAGAGGCACTAGGAAAATGAATAGGTTGAGAGGTCTGCACAGGAGCCCCACCGAGAGTGTGGGGATGGTGAGGAGTTAGGATGCAGGGAAGAGACAGAGATGGGGACAGAATAGCAGTGGGGGAGGGGGTTAGGAGGAGGGGTGGGCACAGCGGGGAAATCCTGGGGGATCCTGTGGGACTTGGCTCTTGAGTTTGTCTTCCTTACAGCAATATGGCCTCTAAGAGGTGAGAAGGGAAGTGGGATGTCGATTAGGGAGGTGGGGAAGAGGGAGGGGGGAGGGTAAGAAAATTAGGGTCTAGGGATAGTAGGGGACAGTCAGTCTTATAAGGTCCTTTTCCCCTCCCTATCCCCTGCTGGATGACTGAGGTATGGGGAAGGATGTGGCACAGGGAAGGAAGGAGATTTGGGACCTCAAATCTATCTTCTGTCACAGGAGGCCCCAGAGACTTAGGGGCTGGGGGAGAGTGAAAGCCAGCAGAGGCGGGGACCTGGTGATACACCTGGGGTGGACTGGGCATGAGTATTCATGCTTTAGAACAGCAGTCAGCACCTAGAAATAAGTGTGTGAGGGAGGAGGGAGCAGAAGTGCAGTTGAAGTTAGGGTGCTTGGGGAGATGAGGGCACAAGGATTCTTAGGAACTCAGAGAGGGAACTCGAAATCCCTTCTGACACTTTTACAGTGATTCTCAAACTTCGGTGTACCTACACCTCACCAGAAGAGTCTATTAAAAATACAGAATCTAACTTCTGGGTCTGGGATGAATCCCAAGGATCTGCATTTTTACCAATAAAAATCCTATGTAGCTAACTCCAGGATGCTCCTGGGAAGAGAAGTAGATGTTAGGGTAGGAGAGGCAGGAAGAGAAAGAGGGTCCGATCCTATGGAGGAGTCAGGCTTAGGAAAGCCAGAGAGGTAACTGGCTCTGGGGTGGGGGTGGGAGGACGGGGAGAGGGGCAGGGAGGGGTGGGTGCAGGCTTTATGGGAGCTAGGGGAGCCCTGGGCGTGAGCTCAAGCTCACCCACTGTGACAGGTGATTCCCTGGAGGTGTTGGGGAGCAGATGGGGACCTGAGAGAAGGGAGATGGAGGAGAAAATAGCAGAGGCATCGAGGGGGAGATGGAAAGGCAGACAAACTGGAATGTGTCGTTTCCTGCCCGCAAATCCGGATCCTTGCTCCTTGTGAGAGCAGAGGAGAGGGAGGAGAGCAGAGGAAGTCTACTGGGGAGGGGGTGAGAATCACGAGGCTGAGGAAATGTGCCATGAATAAGGCTCAGAAGGGGAAAGGGGCTGTGAGAGAGGAAACGAGGAAGCAGAAGAGACGCTACCCCCACAGGTAGCCTACATTGCCTGTTTGTCTGTATCTTATATGTTCTTATATGTCCTCATTGTTCCTATTAACCTTCCCTTCAGACAGGAAAGGGAGGGGTGCTGGGGGCAGGTTCTGGAGCAATAGATGCAGGAAGATGGGCTGTGGGAATGGTAAAGATACACAGAGATGCCCAAGTGGGAGGCATGCATAGTCGAGCAGAGCAGACACAGAGCACTGCCCTTAGCAGAGGTGGAGGAGGGTGGGCAGGAGAGAGTTGATCCTGAGGGCCAGCCTTCTGCTTCTCCAACTTCCCACCATGTCCCAAATGTCAGGCCTCAGTGGGAAGCGAGCAGGCACCAGGGGGTCTTCTTTATTTCCTTCTACTTGGCCCCCCCATCACCCTCCCCAGTCCTCTGTGCCTCCTGTCTGTCCCCTCTGCCCTGGCTCCCCACTGGCTTCCATTTCTTCCCCACTTCCTTTGGGGCTCCAGCAGCTTCTGAAATGTCATATTTCAGCAGGAGGGGAACAGGCAGTGGGAGTCCGGGGCTGGCTCTTCCTCCCCCACTTCGCCTCCTCCCATCACGCCTTGCCCCTGGAGCTCCCTGGAGCTCTCGGCATTGTTTACTTTCCCAGCTCCATTCCTCTCTTTCAGGCACCCCTAAAAGCATCTGGTTTCTGGAGCATCCCATTCTGTTTATTCTCCCCAGCTCTTCCCTCCACTGTTTCTCCCTTCCCTCTTCCGCCCCCAGTGTCTTTTTTTTTTTTTTTTTTTTTCTAATGAACCTGTCAAATGTCAGGGCCCAGTGGGAGGGCATGGATCGCTGAGCCAGAAGCCCCTGGTGGGCTTGTCCCTGTTCTCTTCTGTTTATTTATCTCTAGCCCTGAAAAGAAGCGGGAGGAAAAAAAAAAAAAAAAAACAAAAAACCGGCAGGTGGGGAGGGAGAGGGAGTTTTCGAGGTGAGGGAGGACTTTTCATAATACAGCTTTAAGGAGGCTGTCTGGGGACTTGGGGAAATATTTATTCATATTCCTGCAGACTCTTTTCTGCTCACAGATGTTCAGAGCATAGAAACCTGGGGTAAGGGGAGGGGTGAGAGAGGGAAGGTGGGCTGGGGGATGTCTGCGGATGCGAGGAAGGAGGGCAGCATTTGCATATGTACTGGAGGGGTGTGCAGGGGAGGGGCGGATAAGGCGCCTGTGGAAGACAGAGAAGGGTGTTTCAAGAATAGGGGAAAGGAGACTCGGGAGGAGAAGACATGGTGATCATGACAGAAGGGTTTGAGCAGAGGGATGGGTAGTTGGGGGAGTAACTAGGTTGCTGGGGAGAAAGAAAAGAGTAGGAGTTGCTGGGGCAGGAGGAGCCATGGGAGAGCGTCCTTCATCCCCTCTGTCCTTGTTCAGTGTGACCCAGGCCAAGCCACCAAGTACCTGTACGAGCTGCTCTACAACGACCCTATCAAGATCATCCTCATGCCTGGCTGCAGCTCCGTCTCCACACTCGTGGCCGAGGCTGCCAGGATGTGGAACCTCATTGTGGTAAGCAGGCCCCTGGGGGCCAGAAGGTGGCCTGTCCCCTCTTGGGCTGTCCTAAAGAAGGGGTGTATTGTGGGCTTGTATTTAAGGGGACTGCAGGGGACCCGCTTCCAAGATTCAGGGTCCTTTGCAGACTTGAGCTAGGCGGCCTCCCGGCAGGGCTGCTGCTGACCTGCTCGCCGTCAGAAGGAGCGGAAGTCACATCAGTGGAAGAGCAGCCTGATGGATGGGGGGGGGGGTGTGGGCTTTGGGGAACCACTTTTCCTGGAGCTGAGGCAGGGGAACATGGAGGCAGGGAAGGGCTGAAGGAACGCCAGCAGCTCTTAGCCAGGCGGTCCTGGGCACACTCCACTCCATCCCATCTCCCTCAGCTTTCCTACGGCTCCAGCTCCCCGGCCCTGTCAAACCGGCAACGCTTTCCCACGTTCTTCCGAACCCATCCGTCCGCCACACTCCACAATCCGACCAGGGTGAAGCTCTTTGAAAAGTGGGGCTGGAAGAAGATCGCCACCATCCAGCAGACCACTGAGGTCTTCACCTCGGTGAGGAGGGGCCGGGGATGGGGCCTCCACTCAAATCCCAGTGCAGAGACACGTGACCCGGATTCACTGGGGGTGAAGACCCTGATGCTTTATGGAAGCATACTGATGCTACGTGCCAAGTGGGTTAAGTGCACGTTCTTCCTGTAGCCAGAGGAATGAATGAGTTGAGTTTCCAGGATCTTCTCCAATGTTTTGGTTTTAAGATTTTTTTTCCCTGCTTTGATGCTTTTTTCCCCAGACAGATAGATCCCAAATGACCCAGGTTCACTTGAGAGGCAAGATGAGGGAGAGAATAGGAGATAAGAAGCTGGGGTGGGGGTAGATTCCAGAGGCACCCCAGGAAGGTGGTGCGTGCGTGCGTGTGTGCGTGCGTGCGTGCGTGTGTGTGTGTGTGTGTGTGTGTGTGTGTGTAAGATGGGAAGTGAGGGAATAGAGAGGGGGGACAGAGAGAGAGAAGAGAGGAGAGAGAGGCAGACAGACATGTGCATGTACATGGTCTGTAACTGACTCAGAGATGCGGACGTGGAAGGAGAGGTGGGGGGAAGGGGGGGCTTCGTGGGGGTAGAGGGGAAGCACCTGGCTCGGTACCGAAGGAGACAGCCTGCTCCCTCACTTTTATATATTCTTTGGGTCCTCTAGTCACTTGCATGTTCAGTGGGCCATTAATCCTCCCCCAGCCTTCTCTGAGTGACTCAGGACATTCTCTGATCCTTTTGTCTGTCTGCCCACCTGCCTCTTGAGGTTGACATCATCCTGGCTATAGCAGACCCTGCCTCACCCTTTTCTGGTGCCTCTGATTTCCTTTCCTCCATTTGTGGGTGGGAGTGGGGTGATGGGGTGACTTCCCTGGACACAGAGCCTCAGGAGGGGCTCACCAAGCCCCTTCCCAGTTGGAAGCCACATCCTAAGAGGACAGATGCTTTCCTTTGAATTCCGCCCACTGGGGACAAAGCTGTTGAGGGCAGGCTCAGAAGCACTGTTCCTTTGCTCTGAGTATGCAGTCTGGGTAACGCCGTTGGTCTTTGCGCCCTGTGTTTTTCCTGTTTGTTCCTCACCCCCACTCAAGACTCTGGATGACCTGGAGGAACGGGTGAAGGAGGCTGGAATCGAGATAACTTTCCGTCAGAGTTTCTTTTCAGATCCAGCTGTGCCTGTCAAAAATCTTAAGGTAGGATGGTGGCCGGGGGTGGAGGGTCGGGGGGTGGAAGAGTGGGGGTGAGGGGTGAAAGTGTCAAGGTGGGGGTACAGCCAGGAAAGGGTCTGGGTTGGGGGAACAGGGGTGGGTTGAAAATGAGAGTGAGGCAGGGACAGGCTGCGTGTTTTTTGTTTGTTTTTGTTTTGGGTATTGAGATATAATTGACATAAGACATTGTATAAGTTTAAGAAGTACAATGTGTTGGAGTTCCCATCGTGGCTCAGTGGTTAACGAATCTGACTAGGAACCATGAGGTTGTGGGTTCGATCCTTGGCCTTGCTCAGTGGGTTAAGGATCCGGTGTTGCCGTGAGCTGTGGTGTAGGTTGCAGACGTGGCTCGGATCCCGCGTTGCTATGGCTCTGGCATAGGCTTGTGGCTACAGCTCTGATTCAACCCCTAGCCTGGGAACCTCCATGTGCTGCGGGAGCAGCCCTAGTAATGGCAAAAAGACAAAAAGACAAAAAAAAAAGTACAATGTGTTGATTTGGTACAATTATATATTGCAATTTGATCACCATCATAGCATCAGCTAACACCTGCATCAAGTCACATAATTTTGATCTGCGAGGCAGTAGCATCTCCTGGGGAAGTTCAGCTGCATCTTCTAGTTGACATTTATCCACTATGCATTGAGCAGAACCCTGCACTAAGCACTTTGGGACAGGAAATCAAAGCTGTGAAAGTGCTGGGCTTAGCCCCTCTGGCATTTCCCGGCGTCTCTCAGGAGCTCTGTTCTCTCTGTTCCATAGCGCCAGGATGCCCGAATCATCGTGGGACTTTTCTATGAGACTGAAGCCCGGAAGGTTTTTTGTGAGGTGGAGTTGGAATCTGAGGCGGGAGGGGCCTGGGTGGGCTTGGGTGTCTCCTGGGACCTCTTCTCTGCATCCCTGAGCAGGTGACTGGAGGTGAGGATTAATAGGAAATCCCTGCCTGTTGGCTCTGACTCTGTATCTTGGCTTTTCAGACACATGACACTTTCTCCAGGTCTCCTTTCCCTCTCACTTTGTGTTTCTGGAGGAGCCTGTGAATCCCATCTTTCCTGTCTGGCTGGAAAAGTCCACTTAGGAACAGAGGCCGGGGCATGGGGAGGCATTTGGAAAGAGTAGTCGAGCCTTCCCTGCTACCCCAAGACTTGTAGATTTCTCTTTTCTATTCTCCGCTTTTCTCTGAATCCTGAGAGATAAGACAAGGACATGGAACAAAGACCCAGCCCCCTCTCCCCCGCCGCCCCATATTCAGGTGTACAAGGAGCGGCTCTTCGGGAAGAAGTACGTCTGGTTCCTCATTGGGTGGTATGCTGACAACTGGTTCAAGATCTATGACCCGTCCATCAACTGCACAGTGGACGAGATGACCGAGGCGGTGGAAGGCCACATCACCACTGAGATTGTCATGCTGAACCCTGCCAACACCCGCAGCATTTCCAACATGGTGAGTGCGTGAGGACTTAGAAGCTGGCACCTGGGCAGATGGAGGAGACCAGGGTGGGGGTGGTGGGGCTCTTAGGGGAGGGGAGCAAGTATGGCGTTTGGAGGTGCAGGAGGCAAGGGGCCTCTGCCCACCCTGAACCTGTTTGCGTTGTGTTTCCTGTGGATTCCGCCTCTGCTGTGACTTCCTTGGGCAGGAAAGAGAGAGTAAGGGGAGTGGTGTGTTCAGAGGGCCCCCATGAGTTGCAGGGCTGTTACCATGGAAACAAGGAGCAGCTGGCAAGAAGGCAAATGAGGGAGAGGCGTTAATGATAATATAGATGCTGTATCCGCCAGCATACCTTTACAGGAGCTCTGTTCCTGGGCAAAAATTCATTTTATTTTCTTGGTGATTTCAGAGCACTTTAGAGATGCTTAATATTCACTCCTGGTTAATACTCAATTAGCTTGGCTTCTGATGCTTTTTAATGATTCTCTTTCAGAATTTTAGATGTAGAGGGGACTTTTGAAATCAGTGAGTCCTAGAGAGCTGGTTAGTGATGGACCTGGGGCTAAAAGGCACACTTTCTGTTGGGGGAGTCAGCCCACAGGTGAGGGGCATGAGTGAGAAAGTTGTGGGAGTGGTGAGGAGACTCTTTTCTTGTGGAGCACTACATCTTAGAGAGAACCAGAATCTGGGGCGCCCTTGATAGGGCAACTTGTGTGTCTGCTAATTATGCCAAGTGTAGCCTCTTGTCTGGAATTCCTGCTGTGCAGAGCATGCTAGGGGCGAGTGAATGGTTGTAAAGCCACCTGAGTATCTTATTTTTAAAAACCTGTGGTAATAATTGCTTCTATGTAGTCAGCAAGGCACTCAGATACATGATTTCAGTGATCCTCATAGCAATACTCTGATGTAGATTTTTCCTTTCTGTTTAATAGGCCAGGAAATAGAGACTCAGAGAGGTCAAATGATTTATTGCAGGTCACCAGCTACGGAGTGGTGAAGCCAGAATTGAATTCTAGTTGAATCTCACTCCAAACCACTGTGCCCTCCCATGGGAAACCTTGAGGTCTCACTCTAACACTGTTTAGCAGATGGCAGTTTTTGAGCAGGGGAGAGGGGAGATGCAGGAGCTTCATCCTGCCAGTGGATTGTGATGGAAGGGTCAGTTGTCACATGTACTCTAATCACGGATACTATCTTGAGACATTTCCAAGGGATCTTGGTTGAAAAATACAATGGAAAAATTCTGCAAGGTCACTTCTCTGTAGAACCCCTGAGAGGTAAGTTGTCCTTGAGAACCTGGGGAGGTCGAGGAGCTGGTAACCAAAGCCAGAAACTTTACTGTTGCCCTGAGCCCAGGACCTGCCAATTGTGACTTCTGCCCTACAGCAGGGAACCAGAGGACTTGGTTGGGGGTGGAGGGGGACCTCTAGGCTTTGGAGCAGGATGAGTTGGAGGGGCTCTTCCTGGCTCTTGGTCTCTAGAGAAAGATGGTGCCCATCTTTGAGGCTTAGAGGTATCATTTGACTTGCTTGGTAGCCTAAAATGCCAGGTAAAGAGGCCAAGGTTTTTCAGAGGGTGGAAGCCATCTTCACAGTTGACTAGAGAAGAGGTTATAGATGAATCAAACAGGAACAAGAGAAGTGGATCAGAAACAAGGGGTGAGCCAAGGAGATTTAGAGAAGGAGCAGGGTTGCTTTCCCTCTGTAAGGATGGCCTTATGTTTAGATCAGTAGTTCTCAAACTGCCTCTATCAGCACCACCCGGAAGGTTCGTTAGTCTACAGACAACTGGGCTCTTCCCTTGGAGGTTCACATTCAGTGGATCTGGGGTGGGGACTGGGAATTACATTTCAACAAGTTCCCTGGGGATGTGGATGCTACTGGTCTGGGGAACCACGCTTTGAGGCCTATTAGAGCAGTGGTTTTCAGTCAGAGACTGGAGTGTTAGGGACAGTTTTGGTTGTCACAACTGATATCTAATGAATAGGCCAGGAAGACTTTTAAACGCCCTGCAGTGTATAAGACAGTCCCCATGACAAAGGATTATCCTGCTCAAAATGTCAAAAGTGCAGAGATTGAGAAAGCCTGGCTTAGAGATAGAGCCTTTAGGAGCTAGATGTGGGAGAGCGGGTTAGGATGATTTTGGAGAAACACAGCTCGGGGCTGGAGCTGTGCTTGAGTCAGGTGTGAGCAGCATGCCTGGGGACAAGGTGGTGAGTAAATTCTGATTGGGATAGAGGTCCCCTCAGACCTGAGTACCATGCAAAATAAAAAGCTACCTCGAGATACACATTTTAGGTCACTGTTGTGAATGTGTTCCCCTGCATAGAGACAACCAGACAGGACTGTTTACAATGAGGATCACAGATTTGCACTTGGTCGATTCACTAATTTCTACAGGTTGTGGAATATATATATATATATATTTTTTTGGCTTTTAACTCAATGCATTTTATTATATTTATGCTTGTACAACAATCATCACAACCCAGTTTTTTTTTGTTTTTTGAGGTTTTTTTTTGTCTTTTTAGGGCCACACCCGCGGCGTATGGAGGTTCCCAGGCCAGGGGTTGAATTGGAGCTGTTGCTGCCAGCCTACGCCAGAGCCACAGCAATGCCAGATCCAAGCCATGTCTGCGACTTACACCACAGCTCATGGCAATGCCGGATCCTTAACCCACTGATCAAGACCAGGGATCGAACCTGCCACCTCATGGTTCCTGGTCAGATTCGTTCCCGCTGTGCCACGATGGGAACTCCACAACCCAGTTTTACAGCATTTCCACCCCCACCCCCTCAACCTGTCTCCTTTGGAAACCATAAGTTTTTTAAAGTATGGGTTGTGGAATTTTTGTTGTTTTTTGGTTTTCCTTAAGCTGCCTCGAAGCATTTCCATTTGAAAAATTGCAACCATCTTTTGATGACCCAAAGGGGAGAGAGATTTTGGGGGTAACTTTACGGGTGGTGCTCCCAGTGGCCAAGTGTGTTAGTGGCGAGGACCTGGAGCCCGCAGAGAATTTGTGGATCTGGGCAGGGGCTGGCATCACGCAGAGCAGGTGATTCCCTGCCCGTCTGGGTGATGTTCGGAGGCAGTGTTTACTCTGAACTGAAGGTTGGATGAACTTGGAGGCTGAGGATTACTTGAAAGTCCCAGCCTCACTGCTGTCTGCTGAGCAGAGGCTCTTGGAGAGAAACATTTCAGAGGCCATGAAGGGTAGTTGGGAAGAGTATGGACTTTGAATGGGTTTGAATCCCAGCTCTGTCACATACTAGCAGTATAACTTCAGGCCAGTGAAATTTTCTGTGCCTCGTTTCCCTTATATCTTTCTAAAATGGGCATGTAGAAGTATTTACCCATTGGATTATCTGAGAATTAAATAAGCTGATATATGTGCCTTTAAAAAAGGTACCTTAGTATGTACTATGTCCTTACTAGGACAGTATAAATGTTAACTATCATTATTAACATTATTCTGTATAAGGAAAGATGATATTAATGAAACATATCAACAAAAGAATTAGGAGGACTTAGTCATTTGAAAGAGTCTAAGGTGATTCTAAGGTTTCAGTCTCATCCTGGGAGGATTGGGAGTGAGAAAAACTAGAACTTAATCTTAGATATTTAAAATTTCAGATTATTGATTATATGGTTACAAATCCCTTACAGACAGTTGGAGATACCGCCCCTGAAATATTGAGCTGGGATGATAGATCTGAATATTAGTAACAAAGATAAGGTTGAGAGAGAGGGAAATTCACAAAAAGAAAAGGTAACTTCCTTTATATCCACCTTTCCATACATGTCATTATTTCATCTTCATAATAACTCTTCAGGGTGGTTAATATCATTCCCATTGTAAAGACAGATAACCAACTAGTGAGGTTTAATAACTTATTTGAGATTATATAGCAGGTAGGTGGATTAGTTAGAATCCATCCTTCCATTGATCCATCCCATGGACATTTTTCTTAAAGACAATTTGGAGCAGTTTCAGTTCACAGCAAAATTGAGAGGGAGATACAGAGAGTCCCCAGATGCCCCCCGCCCCACTCATTCATAGCTTCCCCCCATTATCAGTATTGCCCAACAGAGTGGTTATAGTTGATGAACCTATACTGATATATCATTCAAAGTCCCTCGTTTACAGAGGGCTCTTTCTCGGTGTTGTACATTCGGTGGGTTTGGACAAACGCAGGATGACAGGTGTCCACCATTACAGTACCAGACAGAGTATGCTCACTGCCCTAATCCAACGGACACTTACTGTTTGTCTGTTACGGGCCGGCCACAGTGCTGGGGGCTGAGGATTAAGAACAGAGGAGAACCCGGTCCTGTCCTCCAGGGGAGTCGAGCCCAGGCCTGCCTGCTGTCAAAGCCCAGGCTGCTTCCACTGCATCCCTCTGCCTGTCCTTTGCATTTCCCACTCCCCCATGGCTCCAGAAAGTTGACTAGAAGGAAAAGTGGGCAGGGCATTGGGAGCACAGATTTATATTTATACTCCATCTATCGCTTCATTCCTTCATTAGAGTATGAGCATGTCCGTACACGCCAGACCTAAACTGCATTGGGCCCTGGCCCTGTGTATTACCCGTGTCTTGCCAGGGGGCGGCTGCTGAGCCTTTCCTCGTTTCTGGGAGGTAAGGAAGAGCAGAGTGATCCCCCATTATATGGAAGGCATTTCCAAAAACAGAAGCAAATTGCTTACAGTCATTTAGCCAAACAGTGTTACTGCCAGCCGTGGAAATTCGGATCTCTTGATCCATTTCATGACAGAGTTAAAGGAGCTGTTACTCTTTTTGGCTTTCTTGGGAAGAGAGGATGGAGGGTAGGGAGGGCTGTGGATAGGGATTGAATAATGGACTTCAAACATGTGAAGGATGTTTCTGCAGTCCCCGGTCTTCTGAAAACCCTCCAAGAGACAGAGAACTGAAGGCACACAGGGATGGCAGGAAGTAGCACACCAAAGAAAAAACTTCCTGGTTAACAAGCAGAGTGATGAAGGCTGGTGAGGTGTTATCTTTTCTGGGCTCTTTCAGAACTGGAGGAGCTGTTCTTGCATCAGCTCTACTGGGGGAAGTCTGAAGACTGCGAGCACACCAGGGCTGGGATAGCCACGTCTCTTGCTTTGCTCTCTCTCTCTGTTTTCTGTCCTTTGCCCTTTGTTCTGCAGAGCATCTGCTTATAGAACTTCTCTGTTTGCAGTTCTGAGCTCACAGCTGTGTACATTAAGGCCATTGAACCCAGGATACAGTTAAAGCTGTTGAAAGTGCATATGCTTTGTTGTTTTTTTTTGTTTTTTTTGTTTTTTGTTTTGTTTTGTTTTGTTTTGGTCTTTTTAGGGCTGCACCCACAGCATATGGATATTCCCAGGCTAGAGGTTGAATCAGAGCTGTAGCTGCCAGCCTAGGCCAAGCCACAGCAATGCCAGATCCAAGCTGTGTCTGCAACCTACACTGCAGCTCATGGCAATGCTGGATCCTGTAACCCACTGAGTGAGGATTGAACTTGTGTCCTTATGGAACTAGGCGAGTTCATTACCATTGAGCCACAATAGGAACTCCCTCTTTTTTCTTTTTATGGTTGCACCCGAGGCATATGGAAATTCTGGGCTAGGGGTCAAATTGGAGCTGCAGCTGCCAGCCTATGCCACAGCCACAGCCACAGCAACACTGAATTTGAGCTGCATCTGTGAGCTACACCACAGTTTGAGGCAGTGCCAGGTCCTTAACCCAATGAGTGAGGCCAGGGATCAAACCTGCATCCTCATGGATACCAGTCGGATTCTTCACCCGCTGAGCCACAACAGGAACTCCCATACGCTCAGTCTGATAGCCTTAACACAAACCACCTGTTCAAGTCCAAGTGCCGGAGCCAGAATCAGAAGCCCACCTCCTCCAGTCCTTTCCTCCTTTTTCTTTCCTTCCCAGACATCCCAGGAGTTTGTGGAGAAACTGACCAAGAGACTAAAAAGACACCCTGAGGAGACAGGAGGCTTCCAGGAGGCACCTCTGGCCTATGATGCCATCTGGGCCTTAGCTTTGGCTCTGAACAAGACGTCTGGAGGGGGTGGCCGTTCGGGAGTGCGCCTGGAAGACTTTAACTACAACAACCAGACCATAACTGACCAGATCTATCGGGCAATGAACTCCTCGTCCTTCGAGGGCGTCTCTGTGAGTTACAGCAGCCCCCTCCCTCACCCCGCCCTTCCATCCAGAGAGGCCTCTCCGAGGCCCCTTCTCTTGGAAATATGCCTTCTGCATCTTAGCGACCTCTCTGCAGTAAGCAGCCTCAGACCAGGGAACCCCCAAGCCACAAAACTCCCCAGAAACCTGGAAAGGAAATGGTTTATTCCATTTCTTTCAACCTCTCCCTTTACTTCTTTTCCATCCAGATATTTACGAGTCAGATGAAAATGATAGGATTTTAAAAGAGGAAACAGCCTGAAAGATTGTCTTATTCTTTTAAAAGTAGGGAAATTGGTATTGATTTGGGTGGGATTTGGTGACTTGCTCAGGTCACACATCCAGAAGCCAGTCCCCTGATGCTCTATCTGGGGATTTTTCTCATTCAAATCTCCTGGGTGAAGCTTCTTTTCAAAAGAATCATGTTTCTCAAATCTAGGGTATGGGCATCTGGGGTATGTCCTATATGCAGGCAGATGCCATAAATAGAATTCATTCAGAAGCTCAATTACATCAAAAACATAAGGATTCAAAGAGTCCCTGATGTTCTCTTTTCGCTCTTGCTTTTATCCCTTCTGCCTTCCTCCACATGTTTCTCCCCCTCAGGGCCATGTGGTCTTTGATGCCAGTGGCTCTCGGATGGCATGGACGCTCATCGAGCAGCTGCAGGGTGAGCGCTGGGGCGTGAGGGGGACGGGGAGGTCAGGGGCTGGGCTGGGCTGGGTTGGGACCAGGAGACGTCAAAAATTGCCTTGGTACCTTCCTACCTCCTGCCCATTCTTTTAACTGTTTTCATCAAGCTTTTAAATAACAGTGATGATGATGATGATAAAAAGCTTAGCTATGGGTGGGTTTCTTGGAGTTGCAGTGGTTGTGCTCTTGAGAAGGGCATGCAAATTGAAAACAGCCATTCGCTTCCTCCAGTGGCTCCCATTTTAATCTGAGAAATTTCCAGGAGTTCCTGCTGTGGTGCAGTGGAAACGAACCCAACTAGTATCCATGAAGATGTGGGTTCGATCCCTGGCCTCGCTCAGTGGGTTAAGGATCCTGTGTTGCCGTGAGCTGTGGTGTAGGTTGCAGAGGAGGCTCAGATCTGGCGTTGCTGTGGTTGTGGTGAAGGCCAGCTGCTGCAGCTCTCATTCGACTCCTAGCCTGGGAACTTCCATATGTTACAACTGCAGGCCTAAAATAAAAATAAAAACAAAATTGAGAAATTTTCTTTCAGTGGCTTGAGTTGAGTGGTTAATGACTTCACAGTGGCATACTCTTGAACTCCAGAAAAGCTGACTCTAGGAAACCTGATATTTTTAAAGGGAATCCATTACATTTCCTTCATATGTGAACAAATTATTTCTAATTTTTCTGTAGTATATATAGTTTGGCTTCTTTAGATGGTAGATGGTATTTTCTGATAACTTAGCACACTTAACAGATTTGCAAAACTTCTGAATTAGTTTTCAACTCCAATCCTGCTCTCAGCCTCTTATAGCAGGGCCAGAAGAACCATTTCTTGGCCTCCCGTGAAAAGTTTTCTTCTTTCCTTTTCCCTCCCTCCCACATCCTCTCAGATCTTCTTTGTAACCAGGTCAAGAGGGAATGGACTTCAGCCATGGTCAAAGGGGTGTGAGCTGCCTTTAGAAGGAAAAGTTATGGTAACTGGGACAGCTCGAGAAATCTTAGGAGTGACTGAATTTCACTTTGTGGCTTTTTAAGAGGCAGATGCAAACTTGTCTAAGGAATTAGAAGCCAAGTCAACGGAAGAGAAATTTCTAAAATTAAAATGAAAGCCTCTGGGGAAAAAGATCCTGTGATTCTTCCTATCATGAGAGGGAGAGTAAGCAGAAACATGTTTAAAGATTTAGAAGCCAGAATCACAGCGAGAGACATCTTGCTGAGAGGTGTGAGCCCGTGGAATGGGCGGCAGACACCCTGTGGAGCCATCATCGCTGAAGGGTGTTAAGCATATAAGATATTCTTATTTTTTTGCGTTGGCTTGGGGTCCACCCTATAGTGCTTTGAAGTCAGGTTGCTGATTCAGGTGACTCCCAGGTCCTTCCAAGTATCCTTCAGGGGCTCAGGTAAAGGGAAAATCGGATACAGACACGGAGGACTGCTTTAGGGAGGTGGGAGGTTGAGGATGCTTGGGGTCAACTCTTTAGCTACCCATGGGTCACACCTTCTATGGCCATCTGTCCAGGTGGCAGCTACAAGAAGATTGGCTACTATGACAGCACCAAGGATGACCTTTCCTGGTCCAAAACGGATAAGTGGATTGGTACGTGGATCCTGTTTATTATATTGTTCCTTCAACCACTCTGAGCAATTAAGAAAAAGGGTCATGTGAAGGTGGGATGGTAGCTGCCATTAGGTCGAAAAGTGCCGGGGGGAAGGGCCAGGGGCTGGAGTTAAGAGAAAGAGAATAAAACCTCCAAGACGTGGGTGGGGGAGGCTGGCGTATTTGGCGAGGGAATAGGCAGTTGGTAGCAATGCACTCTTAAAAATAGTACATTGCTGGGACGACTGCGGATCAGAGGCAGGGGTGGGAAATGGAAGCTCCATTTGGGTTTCCCAGATGTTTGGCTGACTTGATGTATCTGAACAGCTACTTTGAGCCTCCAGTTACCTCTTCATCTTTGTCAGGAAATTGTTGCTTAAACCATAGGAGAGGATGCAGAACCTCATTTAATTGTCTTCTGCTAAAATGTGCTTTTTAAAGAGAAAAGGGAAGCAAGTGTGTTCTCTCTGTGCTTCGTGGGCCAAATAATAGGCAACGGGGAGGATATCCACGGTGGGCAAACAGAGGGCTCCTGTGAGCAAGCAAAGGCTTGACGTCTTTTTTTTTTTTTGGTCTTTTTGCCTTTTCTAGGGCTGCTCCCTCGGCATATGGAGGTTCCCAGGCTAGGGGTCTAATTGGAGCTGTAGCAGCCGGCCTACGCCAGAGCCACAGCAATGCCAGATCCTTAACCCGCTGAGCGAGACCAGGGATTGAACCCGCAACGTCATGGTTCCTAGTTGGATTCCTTAACCACTGAGCCATGATGGGAACTCCATGGCTTAGCATCTTAAGGACGGAGGGCAGGCTCGGCCATGGACACAGCTGCCTTCTGCCCTCCCAGCTCACGTCTAGTAGTTCTCAGCACTGCTGGAGCTTTGACTTTTTTTTTCTTTTTTTAATAATTTGAATTTAGGACAGTGTCCTGTACTGCTATAAACGCTGTATGCCCTAAATTACACTTTTTTTTTTTTAAGCTAAGCTAATTGAAATTAGTCTTTTTTTGTGTGTGTGAACTCTGACAAGTTGGAGCTCCCCTTTAATAATAACTTAAGAACACCTCTGGGAATATCACCCTGCCAGGGCTAAAATCAGATTAGTTTTTTTTTCAACCTCCTGAGGTTAGGAGGCCAGTAGGTACTTTGAGGCACCTTAACGTTATGAATTTATGATTGTCTTTTGCAGCTTTTGATTTGTTATAAGAGACCTCATAAAATTTATTTCTCAGTATCCCTTTCTCTCCCCTCCATTTTCCTTTACTGTAAGAAAGATGGAGAAACACAAAGAGCAAATAGTAACCAAAAAAAAAAACTGCAGATACAGCCCAGCCTGTAGCTCCATCTTCTCATCTCCTTTCTTTCTTCCTTCCTCCTTTCCTTTCCTTTCCTTTCCTTTCCTTTCCTTTCCTTTCCTTTCCTTTCCTTTCCTTTCCTTTCCTTTCCTTTCCTTTCCTTTTTCTTTTCTTTCTTTTGGCCGAGTCTGAGGCATGTGCAAGTGCTGGGGCCAGGGATGGAACCCACGGTAGCCCAAGCCACTGCAGTGACAATGCCAGATCCTTAACATGTGGTGCCACCAGGGAACACCTTGTCTCATTTCTGATTGCTTCCTAAGAACCCC
Organism: Sus scrofa; assembly: GCF_054392235.1. Taxonomy (NCBI): domain Eukaryota; kingdom Metazoa; phylum Chordata; class Mammalia; order Artiodactyla; family Suidae; genus Sus; species Sus scrofa. The sequence continues at coordinate 26,813,121 of NC_139389.1, read as the reverse complement.
AGCATCAAAGGGCATTTTGCCTGCAGCAGCCCCTCGTCAGGGCAGTTAGGGCCTCCTGTCCTCAGCACTCAGAGCCGGGTGCGCAGCAACTTTGTCCTTCCCCGAATTTTCCTGTCCCACCTTCATGCCTTTGTCCTCCCTCCTCCCTCCTCTCTCCCCCCTCCCCTGTGCCATGCAGGAGGGTCCCCCCCAGCTGACCAGACCCTGGTCATCAAGACGTTCCGCTTCCTGTCACAGAAACTCTTTATCTCCGTCTCCGTCCTCTCCAGCCTGGGCATTGTCCTAGCTGTTGTCTGTCTGTCCTTTAACATCTATAACTCCCACGTCCGGTAAGTTTCTCTTCTGACCTTTCCCTGTTCTGTCTGCCGCTCCAAGGCAATTGTGTTGCTTGAAGGGAGTGACAAGGACACCCATGTCACCCCCGGGCCATGTGTCATTGAGGTCTCCGCTCTGAATTACCGCTTTCCCAGTGACTACTGGGCACGAAAAGAGGGAGACCAGCTCTAACTGCCATCTCTGCTCCAAGGCGGCTAACGGAAAAGTGAAAAAGCCTCGAGGGCCGGGGGACGCTGGGCAGGGCTCTAAATGGAGCGAGTGCTGCCCTCGCCAGCCCGTGGCCCAGCTGGCCTGCTCTCGAGGCCCCCGCTGCTGCTCCGAGCCTGCCTGCCTTTGTCCCCCGGCCCTGAGGTGGGGGTCAGGCTGTTGCGGGGCCTCTGGGGTCTGGAGCCTCCCCGGAGAGGAGGGGCGAGCCTGCTCTTCTCCCCCCTCCCCGCCTCTGCCCTAGTTACATCCAGAACTCCCAGCCCAACCTGAATAATCTGACTGCCGTGGGCTGCTCCCTGGCCTTGGCCGCCGTCTTCCCCCTCGGCCTGGACGGCTACCACATCGGGAGAGGCCAGTTCCCCTTCGTCTGCCAGGTGAGGACCCTCCGGCCCCCCAGGAGCACCTTCTGGGCCCTGCAGGCCCTGCCTTTCCTTCTTCTCCTCTCCCTGCCCTGTCCCTGCTCCTTCTCCCGACATGGCCCCTCTGGTTTCTGTCTGGCTCCGTCCCTTCTTTCTGTGCCTCCAGACTTTTTCATTCTGTCACTCGCCTGTCACTTCCAAGGTTGCCATGGCACGCCTTGCAGAGGAGAGGCGGGAGGTACTGAAGGCCATGGAAGGGGGCCTGCACAAAGCACCCTTGGACAATGGTGGCCTGTCTGTGGCATGGGGGCCGAGAGCAAGAATTGGCATCTTCCCGTGGGAGCCTTAGCTGCGGTTTGGAAGGACAGAGGCGGGGATCTGAAGCAACAGAAGGGAGAGCAGGGGTTGGGGGTGGGGACCACTGACACCGGGAGGAGACCCTGTGGGACCCTAGATACATGCAAGTTTCTGGGGCTGCGGAGGAGGGCTGGCTTCAGCAGTGAGATTTGTGTGGTTCTCTGTTACGGTGGTGGGAGACACATGTCCTTTCCCTGCTCACCTTTACTCCTCTGCTCTGGCCCGTGCCCACCCTGGTGGTGCATCTGTGCGTGTGGCATTTGTATGCACAGGCACTTCCTCAGAGGCTCTCTGTCCCGGAGAGACCCGTGCTGGGGGAGAGGTAAACGATTAGCTGCAGTGATGTCTGAGAGGTCTCGGAGCAGGGGTCTGCTGTGGGAGCAAAGAGAAAGCTGCTCCCAGAGCAGCTGGGCCGACCTCGCCAGAGGCGGCATTTGGAGACTGAAGGGCGCAGGGGGTTTTGTCAGCTGGAGACATAATGGATGGTTATTCCAGGGGCAGGGGAACGTCCTGTGGGTAGAAAAGACTCAAAAGAGAGTAGGTCAAGGGTGAACAAGCAGTTCAGCATGGCTGCAACGGGGGGGCAGGTGAGGGCCTGGGGGAGACAAGCCCGGAAAGGCGGGTGCCACAGCCGGAGGTGTTCGGGCTGCAACCTGTCGGCACTGGGGACCCGTCAGAAGTGACTGGCATTAAAACCCAGGGTTTTTTGGCAAGGTCACACAGGTGGCAAAGTAGAGGGTAGAAGGGAGGAATTTGTGAAAGATGGGGAGACTCTGCCCTGCCCGGCCGTTGCCCCTCCTTGGCCACTCCTGGCTGCATCCTGCCATCCTGCATCCTGCATCCGTGTCAGCTGTCCTTCCTGCAGCCCCGCCCCAGCCTGGCCACAGCCCCACCTGCCTCCCGACCCTGTTCTTTCGTGCCCTCTCTCCTTTCCTAGGCCCGCCTCTGGCTCCTGGGTCTGGGCTTTAGTCTGGGCTACGGCTCCATGTTCACCAAGATCTGGTGGGTCCACACGGTCTTCACAAAGAAGGAGGAAAAGAAGGAGTGGAGGAAGGTGAGCAGCTTCCCGCCCCCGGGCGCCTGGCACTCGGGTTTGGACGACCCCCCTCAGGCCCGACATGCCCATGCTGTGTGTTCGCCCAGACCCTGGAGCCCTGGAAGCTGTACGCCACGGTGGGCCTGCTGGTGGGCATGGACGTCCTCACCCTCGCCATCTGGCAGATCGTGGACCCCTTGCACCGGACCATTGAGGTACTGCTGGGGAGGCGGCGCTGGGGTCAGGCGGCCGGGCAGGGCTGGGTGTGGCCTTGAGGAGAAGAGCCGCCGTGGGAGGTGCTTTCCAGCCCTGCACACCTCAGCGGCTCTACCTCCTGCCCCCAAGGAGCCCCATGAGAGGGGGGCTCACCTGAAGAAGGGGAGGGGTGGGGATCTGGGAAGGATGGGCAGACTTTCAGACATCGTAAAAAGTGGGGAATGGAGTTCCCGTTGTGGCTCAGCGGTAACGAACCCGACTAGTATCCATGAGGATACAGGTTTGATCCCTGGCCCCGCTCAGTGGGTTGAGGATCTGGGGTTGCTGTGAACTGTGGTGTAGGTTGCTGACACAGCTTGGATCCCGAGTTGCTGTGGCTGTGGCATAGGCTGTCAGCTGTAGCTCTGATTAGACCCCCAGCCTGGGAACCTCCATATCTGCAGGTGGGGCCCTAAAAAAAAATGAAGCAGGGCACGAGCACTTCCAAGGTGTTCAGACAAATGCTCCTGGATCAAGAGTGGGGTCTGGCATCAGAACTGAGGGACCAAGAGGAGGGGAGGAGGGCAAACATCTTTCCTCACTGATATTAGCATCCTCACTGTCTCTCCTTAGACTTTTGCCAAGGAGGAACCGAAGGAAGACATTGACGTGTCTATTCTGCCCCAGCTGGAGCACTGCAGCTCCAAGAAGATGAATACGTGGCTTGGTGTGTGGGGCATGGGGGGTGGGGTGGATGGGCTAGGACAGTAGGTCTGGAGGGAGAAGAGTCTTTGGAAAAAGAGGCAGAGAGCTTATGTCAACCCAGTTCCGACGTCCTCTTCTTTGTCACTGCACTCATCTTTTCTGAGAATGGGGAGACTTGGTCTTTTGCTGTGAGAAGCTGAGGGTCCAAAGCAGGGGGCGTGGCAGGGCCTGCGGTTGTCAGAGGGACCAGTGGGGATGCTCTTCCTCGTCTCCAGTCAGCTCCCTGGAGTAAGACCCAGCTGCTCTGGAGGTTTAGGCCACCTTTGGCCTTTTAAACACAGCTCTGACCTGTGAGCACAGATGGCACACCTCCCTCCTTGTGGAAAGCCGTCTTCCCTCCTGGAGGGGAAGGGGTGAGGCCCTGGGGGCGGCCTAGGCCCTTGCTGGCTGCAGGCGCTCACACCCACCATCTTCCCATGCGACGTGGCTCTTGGTCCCTTGCAGAAGCAGTGAGGTCTGTGCCGGCCGGGTGGGCCTTGGGGGCAGTGGGCAGGAGGGGTGTGCTGGGTGGGACAGGGTGGAGTGGAGAGGAGGCCCCCCTGCCCCGCGGAGCTATCAGAAGGAGCAGCAGCTGTGAGGGGCCTAGAGAGGAGGCAGTGAGAGGAGGTGGAGGTCCCATCGTCCAGGTGACCCTTTCCTGCGTCCTAGGAATTTTCTACGGTTACAAGGGGCTGCTGCTGCTGCTGGGTATCTTTCTCGCCTATGAGACCAAGAGTGTGTCCACTGAGAAGATCAATGACCATCGGGCTGTGGGCATGGCCATCTACAACGTGGCGGTGAGCTCCTGGTCACCTGGCCCTGCGTCTGGAACTGACGCAGCAACCCAGGTGGGGCGGCCTGGGGCGAATCAGGTGCCAGATCTGGGGTCGGTTAGGTGGAAGTCTTCAACCTTTTTTTCCCAATGCCTGAGATCTGTAAGCACTTTACAGTCTGTGAGGCACACATTAATCTTCATACAAAGGCCGGTGAAGTGGATCTTAGCATCCTCACTAGCTCGGTGAGGAAGCAGAAGGAGGTTCTGTTACTTGTCTGTGGCTCACGGGCTATGATCTGCACGGAGATTTCCTGCCAGGGAGGCTGGGGACTGACCATCAGGGACTCTTGGGAGCTCCTGCTGGGAGGGAAGGGTTGACTGGAGCTGGACCTGCTTTGGGACAGTATTTGGGATTTTTATCAACCCAGAGTGGAGGGAGGATGAGCCTGACTCTGGGTCCTTGCAAATGGAACCCGCCCTCCCAGACTGTTTCCTGGAGGAAGAAGCCCCTGGCTCCTGTGAGCCTGCAGAGATGTGACCCCAAACATGCTTGGCCCCCAGGTCCTGTGCCTCATCACCGCCCCGGTCACCATGATCCTGTCCAGCCAGCAGGACGCGGCCTTCGCCTTTGCCTCTCTCGCCATTGTTTTCTCCTCCTACATCACCCTGGTCGTGCTCTTCGTGCCCAAGGTGCGGTTCTGGGTGTTCTCCCACCCTCCCCAGCCCATGTCCCCTCCAGCCCTTCTTCCCATGTCTCCTGCTCCCACATCATCCCTTGTTTTGGGCCTGGCTTGTCCCTCTTATTTTCATTCCTTCTACCCGCAACCCGCTGTGAGCTAACTGCTGACACAGCCCCTGCTCCACCATCCACGCCCCAGATGCGCAGGCTGATCACCCGAGGGGAGTGGCAGTCGGAGGCGCAGGACACCATGAAGACAGGGTCCTCGACCAACAACAACGAGGAGGAGAAGTCCCGGCTGCTGGAGAAGGAGAACCGTGAACTGGAGAAGATCATTGCCGAGGTGTGTGGCGAAGGCAGGGTGGTGGCATGCGGAGGCCCAGTCTCAGGTCGGGGAGAGGGAGCAGAGCCTGAGATGGCTCTGAGATTGGGGTTCAGGTGCCTGTGAGTGATGGAGGGAGGGTCTCAGGAGACAAGCTGCCAGGGAGTGAGCGGAGGAGGGTAGGGAAAGGGCGCCTTAGGTAAAACCCTAGTGCTGGGCTCAGCAGGTCGCTGGGGGCTCTGGGGCTAGACCTGTGCTGTGGGCTGACCTGCTGGAGGCGGGGGCGGGGCCGGGGGCCCTGTCCTGGGGGTTGAGTGGGCCCTCCAGGGAGAGGGACCTGAGCAGGTCCCCAGGGTGCCCCCGGCTGCAGTTAGGGGCCCGGGTATTCAAGAGGGGCTGAGGGCAGGCTGCGGGAAGGAGGCCTGGGCGAGCCCCCTTCTTCTCTCCGCCCCCCCGCTTCAGCTGATGCCGCCCTGTGTTGCGTCCTCTCCCAGTTCTTCCCCCACAACGCCCCCCCCCCCCGTTTCTCCGCCCCTCTTCCCCTCCTCCCACCCGCTCCTGACTTCCTCTCTCCCACTCGCCCAATTGTTTTCTTCCTTCAGAAAGAGGAGCGCGTCTCTGAACTGCGCCATCAGCTCCAGTCTCGGCAGCAGCTGCGCTCCCGGCGCCACCCTCCGACACCCCCAGACCCCTCGGGGGGCCTGCCCAGGGGCCCCCCCGAGCCCCCCGACCGGCTGAGCTGTGATGGGAGTCGAGTCCACTTGCTTTACAAGTGAGGGAGGGGGTGCGGGGAGGGGGGACAGGCCAGGAGGGAAGGAGAGGGAGCGGGGAGGGGCGGGAGGAGCGGGGGTCACCACCCCAGGTGGGAAGAACGCGCTACTGCATCCCATCTCTTGTAAATACCTGCCCTCTGCGCCCCCCGGGCTGTCCGGGTCTCTGGGAGCCAGGCCCTGTTCTCGCTCATTCGTTCATCTCCTTTTCCATCCCTACTTTATAATCCAGTGTGGACCCGGCTTGAAGCGTCTCACTCATTGGCTCCTTGGCAGCCTCACTAGGACATATCCCCCCCTCCCCTTGTTGCCACCGCAACCCCTCAGCTCCCTCGCCTTTGTGCTCTGCTCCCACCCAGCAGGGATCTCCCCAAAGTGCTCTTTCTGCCCCAATGGGGCCTCCCCATGTCTCCCCGCATCCTCATCTCCTTCATCCTCCTTGCCCTTCTGCACAGCCACAGGTTTTGTCCCTCTTGAATTTTGCTTCTCCAGGGCACTCCTTCTGGTCAAGGCTCTCGCACTCCCCCTCTCTGTCCACCCCCCCTCCATCTCGCCCGTGTCCTCCCCTCCCCCAGACCGGCTCCTGTGCAGGCATGTGTTTCACATGTGCTTTCTTCACAGCCCCCGCCGAGGCCCGTGTGCTCTGCTGAATTCCTGTCACTCATGGCTGTGCATGCCCTGCTCATGGTCACGGGTGTGCCCTTGTGAGGGTGTGTGTGGGCGGCGTGTGCCATTTGTCTAGCATGTCTTCCCTATGTGCACACATCAGGTTTATCCATGCACTTTCCCGGGTGCTCTCAGGCACCCTCTTCCCTTTGCACCTTACAATCCTTGGATTTTTCTGGCAGAGGTGTGTGCACTCACCCTGCACATGTTAGCACTTTCCCCGGTTCACGTGTGGCGGCGCCGTCCGCATCCTCTCCTGGTCACGCTGGGTTTCTGCTCGCAGCCTCCCTCCCCTCCTTTGTGCTCAGGGACCACCTTGGTCCACAAGCAGATCATCCCTCCCAAGAATGCTCCCTTTGCTTTTGGGTTTTTCTGGGGGCAAGAGAGAAGAAATGGGGGGCAGGTTTGGGGAGCTGTTTCCAGTGGATAGTTGGTGAGGCTCCTGACCAAAGGAAGGCCCCTGACTGCTGAGATGGACACATGGGCCTGTGGGGCGGCCAGGGCTGCTGTCTCTTGGGGAAGGAGCTCCCCGCGTCTCAATAAACCAGTGAACAGAGTGGCTCGGCCCCGCGTCCCTCACTGACCAGAGTGGGCTTCAGTCTGAGGAGGGAGGCTCGGCGGGCTCCGTGGTGAGGAAGAGGCACTGAAGTGGCGAGAAGGAAGAGGTGTTTTACTGACCCACGGAGGGCTTAGCAGGACTCGATGGGGTGCGATTAGTGAGAGATGACATTAGAGGGTAAGTGTGTGGGCCCTGGCGTCCAATGGCCAGAGCTTCGGGTTCCACCACATGCCAAAAAAATTCCTTCCTCTCTGTCCCCCGAGTCCTCCTTTGAGAAGAGAGTCGTCGTCATCACCACCGCGGGCTGTCACCAGTCCCTCCCCGAGGGGTGGCTGCACATGGTTCTTGGCTCCTGGGGTGTGTTGGGTAAACACTAGCCACCGTCACTACTGTTTAATGAGTTCTCTGACAGTGATGGGCACATTTTGGGAGCCTGGAGCATGTGGCTGAACAGCTGTGAGGGCTCTTCTTCCCAGAATTAAGAATAACAAGAAAATTACGGCTGCTAGGAGGCAGCACAGGAGATGGCCCCTGAGCGTTTCCAGCCTTTCAAGTCTTGGAGAACTCTGAGCGCTGGAAGGAACTCGCTATCTGAATGAAAGAAAGTGCTGACTGGCCAATGAAAAACCAAACCAAACCAAACCTTGCCTGAGACTTTTCTGATTCTTTGTGTCCTCTTGAAGAAGTGCTTTTTGAAACTCAATTTTCTCTTTTACTATAATTTTTTTTGGAGGGGCGATTTTCATGTTTTTGTGAAAGAGCTGCAAGGATCGGATGGGCCCTGCCATTTCATTGTCCTGTTTAAGAGCCAATTGCTGAAGTTCCCTGAGAGCATGGGGAATTGTGGGGAACTTCAGAGGTTTAATTCTGGACCCAAGCTGGGAAACTGTGCACTGGGATTATTCACATTAGACCAATAGGACCTGATTCGAGTTTCCCCTCTTCCCACAATGGAGTATCCTTGAGGAAAGGGGAAGAAACCTGTGGAGTAGGTAAGCCGGTAGTGTGGAAAATGAACAGTTGGGAAGTTCCCGTTGTGGCGCAGCGGAAATGATTCTGACTAGGAACCATGAGGTTGTGGGTTCAATCCCTGGCCTTGCTCAGTGGGTTGAAGATCCAGCATTGCCATGAGCTGTGGTGTAGGTTGCAGACTCGGGTCAGATCTGGCATTGCTGTGGCTGTGGTGTGGGCTGGCGGCAACAGCTCTGATTAGACCCCTAGCCAGCAACCTACATATGCCGTGGGTGTGGCCCTAAAAAGACAAAAGACAAAAGAGAGAAAAAAAAAAAAGTTGGCTTCAGAAGCAGCAGCAGGAGTTATATCTCAGCCCTGGGCAAAACTGAAAAGACCAGAGTTACCTCCTCGAACTTTCTTTGAACTTAGTGGGGCTGCAGATTACACACGGAGGGACCGAAGTTCTATGGGGCCAAGGCAGGAGCAAAGGGACCGAAGTTCTATGGGGCCAAGGTTGGGGCCAGGCAGGAGCAAAGGGATCAAGTCAAATGGTAGGGCCAGCAGAGACCCTGGTGTGAAGGGGAGGTCTTGCCACGTGCTGCAGCCACCACTCGGTTCTGGGAGGGGGCACCCCCTCAGCCCCTCCTGCCCTGCCTCAGTCAGGATGGGCTTCACCCTCAGGCTTCAGATCGCTTTCCCACTGTGGAGCCCTTGGGCCCCAGGCTGCTTGCCTGGCCTCGGTGGCCCCTGCTTTGCCCTGACTTGGCCTCCTTGCCCCAGTCACTTACTAACGGAGCTTTTTGTGAGCTCTTGGCTGCTATGTTACTTTTGTTATTTTTTGCAATCGTCAAGTTTTGATGGGAAAGTAAGTGTCCCGAGGGACACACACACACACACACACACACACACACACACACACAAAACCAGAGAGCCAGCTAGGTTGAAGCCTTACACACACACACACACACACACACACAAAACCAGAGAGCCAGCTAGGTTGAAGCCGTAGCGCCACCTCTGCTGTATCCCACCGGTCAGGCAGTCGCAAGGCTGTGCCCAGATTCAAAGAGAGGAGACATGGCCCCCACCTCTTGGTGGGCTGACCCTCAGTCTGCTGTGCAAAGAGCCCGTGGGGTGGGATAAATACCTCGCCATCACTTTCTTTGGAGAGAAGGACCCACCCCATCTGGTCCGCCTTCTCCACAGCAAGTGTTCACGGCTCCTGGCCTGGCCGCTGGCTGCCCTCCCAGACTCGCACCCAATCTTGTCTAGTCGCTGCCTTTCAGTCTCTTCCCAAGGTCTTTGGTTTCTTCTGGATGCTTCAGGACCACCGGCAGTCCCACGCCCCGCCCCTTCTGCCCATTGCTTTCCTCCCTCCGTCCACTGCAGTGTAGGCCCCTCTGCATAGAGGTTATTCACTTGGGTTTTTGAAGCACAGACTTCTGTTACATTGCACTTCACAGTCCATGTGGAGGGGATGAGAGGGTGGGCTTCATATCTGACAGCTCCCCCGCTCCCCCAAAGATGGGTGATGTTCAAAATACTTAACCCCGGAGTCTCTGTTGTGGCTCAGCAGTAACAAACCTGCCTAGTATCAGTGAGGACGCAGATTCGCACCCTGGCCTTGCTCAATGGGGAAAGATCCGGCGTTGCCGTGAGCTGTAGTGTAGGTTGCAGATGTGGCTCGGATCCCTTGTTGCTGTGGTTGTGATGTAGGCTGGTGGCTGCAGCTCAGATTCAACCCCTAGCCTGGGAACCTGCATATGCCACAGGTGAGGCCCTAAAAAAAAAAAAAAATGCACCCCCCCAAACCAGAAAAACTGCACCACCACCAAAAAACTCAAAATACTTAATGAAAGGGGCATCCACATACACAGCCCCTGGAGCAAGGAAGGGTTTGCTAGAGACCATGACGGGAGCTGAGCTGGCCACTGCGGGGAACCTCGAGGAGGCTTCTGTGGTGGGTGCCATGCGGGGCTGTGACACCGTGGGGTGCGGGAAGTGACACTTAGCAGCACACAGAGTTCTCTGCGGCGGAGGGAGGAAAGATCATCTTTTCTCTCCACTCTCTCAAGTCCTTGACTTAGCTGGGGCCCTGTAAGTGAGGCCAGCAGGAGGCAGATTAACACGAGAAAAACAGAAAAACACGTGCATCGTGAAAACACAGGGGAATTCAGTGATGAACCCAATGGGGTGGTTAGAACCGGAGCTTAGAGACCATTATAGGCAAAACGAAGGACAAGGGGCTTGGGGCTTCTGGGTGGTGGAGGCAAGTTTGGGGAAAATGCTCAGGAAAAGTGGTAAACCAGGGTTGTTAGTACGGTTTGTTTTGCAGATTTAAGCCTGTGCCTTCTCCTTAGATTAAAGAGTCCTCTTCTTGGTACAGGAGAGGGAGATGCCTTTATAAATGTATATTTACAGAAAGAAAACTTGTGCCCTGTTGTAGAGCTTTCCTGCAGCTGCTGGTTTTCAATGGCTTTTAGGTTAAAACAGTTCATAAGCCAGGGAGTTCTCTGGCACAGAGGTTTAAGGATCCGGCTATCGTCACTGCAGTGGCTTGGGTCACTTCTATGGAGCAGGTTTGATCCCTGGCCCCGGAACTTCCATATGCCACGGGTGCAGGGAAAAAAAAAAAAAAAAAAAAAAAAATCCATAAGGATTTCCCGTCATGGTCCAGCGGAAATGAATCCTTTGAGGAACCATGAGGTTGCAGGTTGGATCCCTGGCCTCGCTCAGTGGGTTAGGGATTTGGTGTTGCTGTGGCTCTGGTGTAGGCGGCAGCTGTAGCTCCAATTTGACTCCTAGCCTGGAAACCTCCATATGCCGCCGGTGCAGCCCTAAAACAAACAAACAAACAAAAAGATAGGACGCTTGTGAGAGATGCAAGCAGGCAGGCAAGAAGGCCCCCAGGATTAGTAGGCTACAGTTTTATTATCCAAGGAGCTTGGGGGTCAGAAAGGACCACCTCTTTCTCTTTCTTGGGAGGTGAGGAGTGGCTCCTCCTAAGTATCCGAAAAGGTGTGTATTCAAATCAGCCGGAGGAGGGGCAGTCCTCAAACCCCTGCCCTTGGTCTGAATCTGAAAGTAGGCCTCATCCCATCCCCCACCCAACGACCCGAGGCAATTCTGCACCGCCTCTAGTCAAGCAAGCCTGCCTGGTTCTGATGGCCTTCCAGAGCCACTGTTAACTTACAGTGATCTCCCAACATCCTGTAGGTTTCCCTCTCTACCCATGGTCCTTTACTGAGACTTCCACAACTACCTGTTCCTACTCCATCCCTATCAGTCTTACAGTTTGGGAGTGGATCATAAAGCCACAGATAAGGATCAGGGTAGATGTACACTTGCATTCTTCTTCAAAGCTGGCATTTAGCAGCCCTGGGACTGTTTTTGGGGGCCTCCTTCCTTCTGGAGTGAAGGATGCTACATCAAGGAGTTAACTGCTTTTGTTTGTTGGGGCTTTTAGTTCTGCAAAACCGGAAGATATTGTGATGTATATACACCCTGAGGGGGAACCGAGACCCCACCCCAAGGCTGCGCTATTGTTTCCTGGCTGCTCCTCCCTGGTCACCCATCCCCTCCTTTTCCTGATTAGCAACTGCGTGAACCTACCCTTTGGAACTCAGGAAAGCTCAGGGAGGCTGAAAGAGGCCCATTTCCCAAAAACAAGAAATAAGGGACGCAGAAAGGCTTTTGTGTTCAGGACCCCCACAGGGCCCTGCTCCGTTGCACTTCCCCACAGTAAATCAGCAAATATTTCTATTAATTTTGTTCCCTCTGCCGTGTTTCAACCCTGTGAGGAGAATTCTCTGATGCCCACCCACGTTGCCCAAACACTTTATTCTTTCATTCTGTATGACTTTGGCCTCTTAATTGCCCCCAACTCAGTTGTGTAGCAGTTACTTACATGGCAGTTATGTCTCTGACCAACGTGATGGCCTTTGGACACTTTGAGGGTTGTGACTGAACAATCTCAGGCTGGATTTTCTTCTAGAGTAGATAACTGTCCACACAGGCTGAATGGATTCAGAATAAGGCATCAGTCCTAAAGCCTGTTAAACCATTTATTCAACATGTCGGTTTTCATTAAAAGAAATTCTTTACACTGCTTAGTTGACTTCTCTGCTGTATTTCCCTGTGAGTCTATCTGGAAAGGACTTTGCAGTCTGAGGACATTAGGGCCCCAGGGCACAGGGAGCTGAGGAACCGGCACAAAGAGCAGAGGTTTCCAGGTCCCAGGGGAAGAGGACAGAGGTGGTCACAAGAAGAAGGTGTTACATAAATGATTTGAGAAGTGGAATTAGAGTTAGCATTCCTCGTGTGGTTGAGATTAGTATTGAATAGAAAATGGGGATCCCTATTGAGATTAGGGTACAATCTAATTAGGAGGCCGAGGAGACAAGAAGATTAGCACGTGGAGGCGAAAATGAAGATTAGGTTGAAAATAGAGTTAATGCTGCTGTTCTGTGCTGATGCCAGAGTAAATGTTGAATCAAAGCTATTTTGCGTTGGGACTAGAACAAAACTCGGATTTTCCTTTTTCTTTCTTTTCTTTTTTTTTTTAATTTTCTTTTTTCTTATTTCATCAGTGTCGAACCCAAGAGAATTTGGTATTATCATTGCCAGGGGAAAGCTGGGAGACAGCATCTGTGAGATTAAGAACCCAGGACACTTTACACCTTCTCTGGAGACATTCATTCATTTCTAGACCTAATTGGGGGCCAATTTTCTGCAACATTCCAGGCCTTGCTTCCAGGAGTCTGAGATCTAGTGAATGAACAAGGCCAGGTGTGCCCACCACGCGCTGTACCGAGACTTCCTCCGAGCAGGCTTGTGTTTCTTCTTCTCATGGGGTACTTCAGGTGGAGCATTTGATAAACTCTTATTCCAGGGAAGGAAGCAAACTTCCTTCAGCTAGGGGATCAAATTAGACATATTTTTAGACTGAAATTATTTCCTCAAAGTTTACTGAGGTTGAAACTTCTCACCAGGACTGGGGAGACACTATTTGTATCAATCTTTTGATTGATAAACTTGAATCTCAGTAAACTTGAATCAGTCCACCTGGGTCCAAATCTCTGACATTTTTAAGCGGCTACTTACACTGCATCTGAAAAACGATAACAATATTATCTGCTTCTGTGTTCTGTTAAAACACTCTAATTAAATCAGCCAATATGTGTAAATTACTTCAAATGGCCGCTTGGATATCAAAACCTGTATATAAATATCTGATAATACCATAATAATCACCTTTCTGAACAAGAGCACGGGACTGATGACAGACATGGAGAGGCCTTAGGAGTCTGGGATGCCAGATGCAAAACCCCCATTTTGCCACTAGATGGCACCAAAGTCTGCATTGTCAAAGCTCTCCCGCAGGCATCAACGTTGATGTCTGAGCTGTTTCTCTGTGATTTGTGAGTGCTGTGAAAGAAGAAACCTTAGAACTGAAGAAGTTAAGCTTTCTTCTTGAGGCTCTGTTCTGGCTCTTAGCCTAAGGACACTGAAATGTTTGATGACCGTATGAAAACAACAGCATGTATTTGAGAAGTTGCCCGGTTGGAAGTCACGGGGGCCTGAGTTTTAGTTCTAACACTGTGTGAGTTTTAGTCCTAACACCGTGTGTTCTGGACTGACTTTCTTCTTAGGCTTCAGCTTCCCCCACTCCCTGCTGTCATTTGAGGGGATAATAGAGTGAGAATGCAAAACACACACATGAGGAAGTGGAAAAAGCTTGGGGGAGAAGTAAAGAATATACAGTAGAAAATAGAAATGGAGGTGAAGAAATAGTGATGACGTGAGAGGTGATATTGAAACGGAGATGAAAAAATTAGGGACGTCATCATGGAGGTGAAGACCATTAAAAACAGAAAGTATTACATTTGATTCATCTGTTTCACACAGAGATACATACCTCCCCTTAACACATTTTCAGTCTCTGTCTTTTTCTCACATACATACACCCACACTCACACGTACGCACACACACGTGGGTGTTATCCATTTCTGCGATGTGATGGGTGTGAGGAAGAGGGGGGGTAGGAGCACAAACTTCCTGACAAAACCGTGAAGAAGCTCCTCTCATTTTTAAAGCACATGAAGCATCTCTCCCTCAGCTCTCCCTGGCGTCCCTGTCCTGCCCCAGCAACCTCCCGAGCGCCCTCTTGACCTCCTTGTTCCTCAGGGTGTATATGAGAGGGTTAAGTGAAGGGATGCCCACTGCATAGAAGAGACCAAAGAACTTGCCCCTCCTCTGGGCATAGGGACTTTTGGGCTGGAGGTAGACGGCAATGACTGAGCTGTAGAAGAGGGTGACCACAGCGAGATGGGAGGAGCAGGTCCCCAGGGCCTTCCTCCATGCTGCGGCAGAGCTGATCCTCAGCACTGCCCGGGCGATGGCACCGTAAGAGATAAGAATGAGGGTGAGTGGCACGACCAGGAAGACGACACTGGACACAGCTAACTGAATTCCATTGAAGGTGGTGTCTCCACAGGAGAGTCGAATTAGAGAAGGGACTTCACATACAAAGTCATCTATCTGCCGGTGGGGGCAGAAGGGCAGGCGGAGTGTGGGTGGTGTCTGGACTATCGATTGGACCAGACCCATCACCCAGGCCACCGCTGCCAGCTGCCGGCACAGGCGGGGGTGCACGATGGTGGCATAGTGGAGGGGTTGGCAGACAGCCACATAGCGGTCAAAGGCCATCACTGTCAGGAGGACACACTCAGTGGTCCCCAGGAGCAGGAAGATGAAGAGCTGGACAGCACAGCCAAGGAAGCTGATGGTCTTGTGTGGGCCCCACAGGTGGACCAGCATCTGGGGGACACAGCTCGTGGTGAAACAGAGGTCCAAGAAGGAGAGGTTGGAGAGGAAAAAGTACATCGGGGAGTGGAGCCTGGGGTCCAGCGCGGACAGCAGGATGATGAGTGTGTTGCCAGCTAGAGTCAGGAGGTAGGAAGCGAAGACAACCGCGAAGAGGATTCTCTCGAGCTCTGGGTGTTCAGAGAAGCCCAGAAGGAGGAAGCCTGCCGGGGAGCTGTGGTTGACCATGGCCTGTTCCTGTCCAGACCTAGAGGGCTGAGGGCTGTCGGGGGAGTGTGTCAAGTTATCTTATGAGAAGTCACTCTGGGTACTTGCCAGGTCACAGCAGGAGGACGTTTCTCTTCCCGGTCCTCCTGCCCAGCGTCCTCAGCGTGCACATCACCGCCTCAGGCACATCGCCAGCAGCTCCTTCATCCCCTCTTTCTCCAGGTCACATGTTGCCTAGTGGGATTGAGGAAACTGAATGCGCTGGAAACAGGTGGAGCCTCACACTGGTTCCTCAGACGCACTGGCTGAATTTAAAGTAGGCTGATGTAAAAGATGAATTAACTAATTCATTAACCCAGCGCCTGTGTATTGAATTCCACCAAATTTGGAGCACTATTCTAAGGACTGTATTGTACCTTATGTATTTAACACAAGACTAGGAAGGTAATATATTTTGAATAAATTTTCTGAGTATAAGTGACCTCTGTAGAGTCGATCATTTCTCTATTGGTCCAATGAATTTTTAAAGCTACCTATTTTTCCCATGTATTTTATGCTTATTTGCAAGGCAGCTTATCAGAGATGGAATGTTTTTAGCTATGAGATGGGTTTTCCTTTTGCATCTAGTGACCTGTCCACAGACAGCTTGGTTTGGTTGCCTGAGTCACTGATCAGCAGTCCTGGTGGGGAAACTCATCCACATGCTTGGTCCACACGCCTGGTCCCCACACGGGAAGCTTATAGGCAGGAGGTGACGGTGGCTCCGTGAACCACTAAGTTCAAGGGAACATTGTTAAAGACTCCACGATAAAGGCCAGTAATACCAACATACTGAGGTAATTAGAGGAAAAGGTCAGGAATGTGAAAGGACAGTTTGGGTGCATATATCAAGCTAAGCTTCCCAGAGGAGGTGACCGGATTATTATTATTTTTTTGGCCACGCCCATGCCATGTGGAAATTCCTGGGCAAAGAATTGGAGCCACTGCAGTGACAATGCTGGATCCTTAACCCACTGCACCATAAAGGAACTCCTGAAGATATATTTTTCATACCATAAAATTCACCCTTTTAAAATGTATAATTTAGCAGTTTTTAGTATATTCATAAATTGTGTCCACCAATACTGTCACTTCCAGAATATTTCATCACTCCCAAAAGAAACCCCATGCCCCATTAGCAGTCACTCCCTTTTTTTCTTTAAAATAAAGTCCTTGTAATCGTAAACAATAGCCACCTGGTTTCTAAAATTCATCCACCAATGTCATCCTCATCAGTTTTTGCATTTATAAGTTTCCCATTCTGTTGGCATTTCACTCCCTTTCTTTCTCTGCTTTTTTCCTGAATCTTAGATGGCATCTTCCTTAGTGTCTCCCCCCACTTTTCCTCTGTTGTAGTTTCTGCCGTTTTCACTCTTTCATTCATTTACCATTTTTCTCCTATCCCTTTGCCTTTGAGATATTCATTCTTCAGCTTATTCATTTATTTAGTTCTTGAGCTCCAGGAGTGCCAACATTGTGCTAGAAGCCCAGGCAGGTGTCGGGGGTCCACGCAAAGGAGTTTAAGCTCATCCAGTGGTTGTTACCTCTTCTCGCCTTAGTCATACCATTTATTGAGTGCCCCCTACGTGTCAAGCCTGGTGCCAAGCAGATCCCTGAATACCTAGTTCTCACAGCAACCCTGCAAAAAATGATGTTATTATCTGAATTTTACCAAGAAGGGAACAATTTCAGAGAGGTGAAGTAACTTGGATAAGGTTACCTAGACAGTTAGTGCTGGAGCCAAGATTTTAGACCCTGTTTAACTTCAAAGCTGGTGCCTCATTATTGAGGACATGTGGAAATGGATGACTCATAGGAAAACAAATTTTCTACTTACCCTCAATTAAATACAGATCTCAGAGTTTCCACTGTGGCACACCAGGATGGGCAGCGTCTCCGGAGCTCCTGGGACGCAGGTTTGATCCCTGACCAGGCACAGTGGGTTAAGGGTCTGGCGTTGTTTCAGCTGCCGTGCAGGTCACAAGTGCAGCTTGGATCTGCTCTCTGGTCCAGGAACTCCATGTGCCACGGGGTGACCCCCTCCCCCCAAAAAAATCTCTTCTGCTCCCAATGATGACAAAACTCTTAACTGACACCTAGCCTCCTTTTGGACATCAATGGGAAAGCCCCAAGTAAAGAGGAAAGGACATCCTTAAATGGGCCATTGGTCTCTGGTCCTAACACTACTTGCTCATGCTTCCCTCCAGACACCTTTCTCACCATATGCATGTGTAATATTCAGAAGCTGACTTGTAATAGCTTTTGATTGTTCTTTTCAGGAATTTTCTGAGACACCTATTAAACTATTGCCAGCATGAATCAATTGTGGCAGCAGTGTTTACACGATGGAAAACAGCAGACTCTTCAAATTAGGGCCAGGTCTCCCCTAGTCGAGTTGGTGGTTATACATTTCCCAGCACACCATGGATGGCGCTCACACCAGCTCTCTGTCTTAACTTCCTCTTCTTCTTCTTCTTTTTTTTTTTTTTTTGCTTTTTAGGGCCCCATGTGTGGCATATGGAAGTTCCCAGGATAGGGTAGAATCGGAACTACAGCTGCCAGCCTAAGCCACATCCACAGCAACGCGGGATCAGAGCCACATCTGTGACCTACACCACAGCTCACTGTAACGCCAGATACTTAACCCACTGAACGAGGCCAGGGATCAAACCCACATCCTCATGGACACTAGTCAGGTTTGTAAGCCTCTGAGCCAGAACAGGAACTTCCTCAGCTTCCTTTTAACATTGGGAAAAAAAAAAAAAAAAAAAAAAAAGGAAGTTAAGAAAGTTTAAAGAATTTTGCCAAGACTATATGGTTAGTAAGTACCAGAGCTGATGGTTGAAACTAAGTGGACTAGCTGTGGAGGCCGTGCCCCGACCGCAGCCACCTTATCTCTGCAGGGAAGACAAAGCCAAAGGAGGTCAGAGGCAGCTCTTTGCCATGGAGCTCCTTGCACACGACCTCCGCACTCAGTCTGGAGGAAAAGATAGCCTGTTTTAGTGGCTTGGGAGGTTGAAAGGTTGACGCGTGGTGGAAGTGGCGGAAGGAGGGGGTCCCAGGATGCCCATCCCAAGGAGAGCTAGAGCTCATTAATCCTGCTAAGACCCTGGGAGCCCAGAGCCCACAGACAATTAACGAGTCACTAATTGTTGTAGAGAGGGCAGGGGAGCATCTAGAGGAAGTGTGCCAGCAGCAGTCATCACTGAGGTGGGTGATGCTTCCTTCAGTCCACAGGAAGAACAAAGCGATCCCCCCTTTCTGCCACCTCCAGAGAGTCCCCCCAGCCTTCCAGATATTCCTCTTAAGCCTCTGATCCATCAAGTCAGGACCCCATTTTTTTATTTTTGGCTGCTCCTGTGGCATGTGGAACTTCCTAGGTCAGAGACTGAACTTGTACCCCAGCAATGACGGGAGCTGCTGCAGTGATAACGCTGGGCGCTTAACCCCTTAGGCCACAGAACACCCAGGGCCGCACTTTCTAAAGTCCTCAGCGTCCTCCTATTCCATTTGCTTCTTCTCGCTGAGTCGGAGCACACTGTAGTAATAAAGGGTTATGAAACCCTCCGGTTGGAAGAACACTTAAGGCATCAGTCTAACCCTCAGATGACCTAGCTGCATCACTGGGATGCCTCTCCCCCATTAGAGTAGGGGCATGTGGAGTCAGCTAATAAATGGCATCCTGGTCCAGGGCCAGGTCACAATGGATCGATCAGGGTCCTGAATGTACCTAGTAGGCATTACTGAAGTCCCTGAACTTGTAATTGGAATGCACGGCACTTGGTAGTTGGTAGAATCCCTACAATTGTTCTTTTGTCCGTGGAGTAAGGGAGATGGGAGTGGGTGGGAGATCTGGAGAAGGGGTGCCCAGGTTGGAAAGGCTGGGTTGGGGATGTGAGGTTGCTGAGAAATCATGTATTCCGGGGAACAGAGCTGGGGCAGAGCATCCCCAAATGTCCTCATACCTGCTCACACCTGTGGACCAGTACAACCACTGGAGCCTATGAGAGAAGCCCTTTCTTCTGCATTGTGCCTCCAGTCCCCTTTACTGAGACAGCTCAGTGCCCTACTCAAAGAGAAATCTTTAGAGGAATTCTGTCCATTAGTGCAGAGAAGTTATTGAAGTTGAATTTGGAGCCAAGAGCCAATATACTGGTAACTGGCACACATATACAAATATAAATAAATATAAATACAAAATGTCCTTAGTTTTAAACATAATGCCAGAATATTATTTACACATTGCACACCTCATTTTTTTTTTCCATTGGCTCAATGATCTTCTCAATTTCTTGCATGCTTGTGGTTAATTCCTAGAGTTTCTGAAATAGTGGTTTTGATTTTGTCCAGATAGATCCATGAATTTTGGGAAGAGGATTTGCCAAAACTTCTCACTCAGGCATTCTGCTGCCTCCATTGAATTTCTTTCTTTCTTTTTTCTTTCTTTCCTTTCCTTTCCTTTCCTTTCCTTTCCTTTCCTTTCCTTTCCTTTCCTTTCCTTCTTTCTTTCTTTCTTTCTTTCTTTCCTTCTTTCTTTCTTTCTTTCTTTCTTTCTTTCTTTCTTTCTTTCTTTCTTTCTTTCTTTCTTTCTTTCTTTCTTTCTTTCTTTCTTTCTTTCTTTCTTTTTTCATTTTAGGGCCATGTCTACAGCATATGGAAGTTCCCATGCTAGGGGTCAAATCAGAGCTGCAGCTGCCAGTATACACCACAGCCACAGCAACTGGGGATCCAAACCGCATCTGCGACCTACGCCACAGCTCATAGCAATGCTGGATCCTTAACCCACTGATTGAGACCAGGGATCGAACCTGTATCCTCATGGATACTAGTCAGGTTATTAACCCCATGAGCCACAATGGGAACTCCTTCATTGAATTTCTACTCTAAACATCAGTAAATAAGAACCCAGGGTAGGTTTCAGATTGGAAGTTCCCTGGTAGTCTGGTGGTTAGGACTCGGAGCTTTCATGGCTGTGGCCTGAGTTTCCATCCCTCAACTGAGGATTAAGATTCCACTTTAAACTTCTGCACACTGGGGCCAAAAATCCAAAGCAGGTTTTGGATTGAGTTGGTCTTGCTTTTCTAAAGCATTATTCTTTCTATTCTAGTGCATTTTCAAAGCACTCTCCCACGTTCTCTTGTGAGACTACTCCTGGAAGAGGAGGAAGCCTCTTCCCCAGGGAGGACTCAATGGGCGGACTGACTTGATCAAGGTCACCCCATTAGTCAGGGGCGAGGAGTGGAGCCACTTACTCCATCTTCTTTTTTTCCCATCCTTGTAACATATCAAAATTCCCACAGCCTAATTCTGCCCCTTGTCTGATTTTTTTTTTTTTTTGTGATTTCTTGGGCCACTCCTGCGGCATATGGAGGTTCCCAGGCTAGGGGTCGAATCGGAGCTGTAGCCACCGGCCTACGCCAGAGCCACAGCAACTCGGGACCCGAGCCTTGTCTGTGACCTACACCACAGCTCACGGCAACACCAGGTCCTTAACCCACTGAGCAAGGGCAGGGATCGAACCCACAACCTCATGGTTTTTAGTCGGATTCGTTAACCACTGAGCCACGACAGGAAATCCTGATTTTTTTTTTTTTAATATTGCTGGAGAACAAATAAGGTGAGAATGCTCTGTCTCTACGAGTTTTTTTTTTTTTTTGTTTTTTATGTTTTTTTTTTTGTTTTTGGTCTTTTTAGGGCTGCACCCACAGCATATGGAAGTTCCCAGGCTAAGGGTGGAATTGGAGCTGCAGCTGCCAGCCTACGCCACAGCCACAGCCACACCAGATACTAGCCTCATCTGTGACCTACACCACAGCTCACGGCAATGCTGGATCCTTAACCACTGAGCCGGAACAGGGATCTAATCTGTGTCCTCATGCATGCTAGTCGGGCTTGTTACCACTGAGCCATGGTGGGAATGCCTAAGAGGATTTTTTAATGACATAGAGCAAGAGACTCCATTCTGATACTATATTCAGAGGCAAGGGTATGAAACATACCTGAGGGGGGAAAATTTTTTTTGCTCAGGAAGGAAGGCACCCAGGGAGTCTGGGTCTGTTCCCAGAGACACTGGGAATGAGGTAATTTCACATGGGAAGGGAGGAAGAAAGAGGGATGACCAGAATCTAGACTTATTTTCACACATCTTGAAAAGGCACCGTTTCTCTGAACTCAGGTCCCCCTGGATAGGGAATCCCCTGGGTTCGTCTTTCATGAAAGATCCCAGGTTTCTTCTTGCAACAGCTGTGCCCTGGAAACACCCAGCTCCAGTGAGCAGGTTCTTTGCTGCCACCTTAGGGTCTGACCAATCGGGACCTACATGTTGTGAGTTTGGGGGTGAGGATTTCTTTTTCTGATTTGGAAAAACTTGGAAGGGGCGGGGAGATTTTAACTGACCGGAAGGGGTAAATGGTCAACCTCTAAGGCTCTATGTCTTAAAATACAGTGTATTAATAGGTATGATTTGAGGTTCAGTGATGCCAACAGTTTAGAAAATGATGGCCACGAAAAGATAATTTAAGTTCCCTAGCCTGGGAACTTCCATATGCCTTGAGTGCGGTCCTAAAAAAGACAAAAAGACAAAAAAAAAAAAAAAAAAAAAGAGAGAAGAAAAGAAAATTAAAATATGGCACAAATGAACCTATCTACTGAACGGAAACAGACTCACTGACATGGAGAACAGACTTGTGGTTGCCAAGGGGGAGGGAGGAGGGAGTGGGATGGATGGGAAGTTTGGGGTTGACAGATGCAAACTATTACATTTAGAATGGATAAGCAATGAGGTCCTACTGTACAGCACAGGGAACTATAGCCAATCTCTTGGCAAGATAATACGAGAAAAAGAATGTATATATATGCCTGACTGGATCACTACGCCATACAGCAGAAATTGGCACAACAGTATAAATCAGTTATACTTTAATTAAAAAAAAGAAGAGAAAAGAAAAGATGGTTTGTTAGTTGCAGACCCCAAGAGGAGATCTTGCCACGTCATGCCAGGCCACAGAAGGAGGCTGCAGAGTTGGCCCTAGGCAGAGAAGAGGGGGTACTGTGGGCAAGAGCCTTTCATGCGGTTTCTGTTGAGGTTTTAAGAGTGACTAGCGTGTACAGTTTCAGTGGTTTAGGAATGACTAGCGTGTACAGTTTCAGTGGCTCAGACATAGGGGGTGTTTCTGGTTGCCCTTACCTGGCTGTGCATTGATTAGGGGTGGATGGTAGCTAGCCTGGAAGGTGAGGGCTTGATAAAGGTGGTGGTTAGGATATGAGCTCTGAACTGGTTGATTTGCATTTGAAAATTGACGCTCAGGGCCATCTGTTTACCACCTCTAGGAATGAGCTGATCCTGGAGGGTGTTCCTCCAGGGTCAACAAGACCCCAGATGTCGAAGCATCAGGATACAGCACATAAAAGACAGGGTAGGTACATTCTGCCTGGGAGTGGAGAACTCAGGTGGTTAGTCTTTGCTTTGCCCTACTGCTGAGACCCTGGAAGTCTGGTGGGAGCCTGCAGGCCACGATGTAGATGTCATCTGGAGGTGCCTGATGGTGGGGCCCTTGAACGCTCATGGTCCTGGGAGAAGAGATCTTGTCCACCTTCCCACCAGGCAGCAATCTATCTCCAGGCTCTGTCTTCTGTACTCTTGGGCTGTTTTCTTACCTCTGCAAAGGAGGGGAAAGCGCATGGGGAAGGGTCTAGGCAAGGCTGCCAGCCAAGGATACTGCTTACATTTAAGCCTCAAACCTCTCCTTGTTATCACTCAGACTAAGGCTCCTTAAAGTTCCCTCTTCTCTTCTTCTTCTTCTTCTTCTTTTTTAATCTTTTTACAGCCTCACTTCTGGGCATATGGAAATTCCTGGGCTAGAGGTGGAATTGGAGCTGGAGCTGCTGGCCTAGGCCACAGCCACAGCAATACCAGATCTGAGCTGCATCTGTGACCTATGCTTCAGCTTGCACCAACACTGGATCCCCAACCCAGTGAGCGAGGCCAGGGATTGAACCTGAATCCTCATGGACACTATGTCGGGTTTTTAACCCACTGAGTCATAATGGGAACCCCCTACTCTTCTTTTTAAAAAATCTCCTGCTTCCCTTCTTCCAACAAACACTTCTCCTGTAACACACACATACACAAACATACACACATGCCCCATAAGAGTATTGGGAGAAATAAGGCAACATATTTAAAAAAGGTTTTGCACAGTAGTATACAGCAGGTGCTCACTCACTGTTACTTCCCTTTTTCTATCTGCATTTAGTTGTTCATTCACTCATAAATTCATTCATGCAAACAAAAAGTGTTTATTAAGTACCTACTCTACCAGACACTGTGCCTGGCACTCAGAGTGTAAAGATAAGCGTGACAAAATCCTGATCCTCAAGGTCCTGTCTCCAGGGGAGGCAGACAATCAGGAGAATATTTTACTACTTCATGAGATGTGCTTGCAGAGGAAGGTTTTGGGTGAACAGAGAGGGGAGAGGGTTAGAGATGGCTTCTGGGAGGATGTGGTGTTCGAGCTGCGTTCTCATGAACTCATGTTGTTTCCTTTTTGCGTGTGTGTGAAAGAGAGCTGGAAGGAAAAATCTTCTAAACAGAGAGAACAGCAGAGAATAGCAGAGAGAGTGGCTTACTCAAAGGTTAGAGGGGACAGAGAGCTTGGCATGATTCAAGGACTTGCAGGCAGTCCTGTGAACTTCTCAGGATTCCAGGTGGTTGAATCACGAGAGATGGGCTGGTAGGGTCAGGAAAGCAGGAACCTGACCT
Source organism: Sus scrofa (assembly GCF_054392235.1). Classification (NCBI taxonomy): domain Eukaryota; kingdom Metazoa; phylum Chordata; class Mammalia; order Artiodactyla; family Suidae; genus Sus; species Sus scrofa. The sequence goes on along the minus strand of NC_139389.1, from coordinate 26,789,329 downwards.
AGAAGCTTGGGATCTGTGTTTCATAGCAGAGAGATTTTTATTTTATTTTTTGTCTTTTTAGGGCTGCACCTGCAGCACATGGAAGTTCCCAGGCGAGGGGTCGAATCAGAGCTACAGCTGTTAGCCTATACCACAACCACAACAACATGGGACTAAGCTGTGCCTGCGACCTATACCATAGCTCATGGCAACGCCAGATGCTTAACCCATTGAGCAAGGCCAGGGATCGAACCTGCGTCCTCATGGATACTAGTCAGGTTCATTACTGCCGAGCCACAATGGGAACTCCTAATAGCAGAGAGAGTTTAAAAAAAATTTTTAGCTAAAGGAGTAATAGGGTCAAATTTGGATTTTAGAACAATTGGTGGTGGCAGTATGGAAACTCAATTGGAAACTGGGCAAGACTGGAGGCAGTCACTCATATCCATCAAATATTTCTGGTTCTCCCTCCTGGAATATTGCAGACTTCTTTTCCCTGTTGCAGTTAGATGTAATCATGAGACTTGCTTTTGCAAATCAAAGGTAAATCCAAATGTCATGTCACTTCTGGGTGGAAGCTTTAAGTGCCAGAGGGCCATTTGTCACACTTACCCTTTCCACCTGCCCCCAGCAGCTGGCAGTGTTTGAGACAATGGCAGTTCTGTTGGTCAGTGTACGGAAGTGAGAAGGACATGGCAGAGCCAGCTGGATGGCTGGCAGTGGGGATGCATACAACATCAGTGGGAAAGAAGACTGTGCTGCTACAGCCACTGAGATCTTAAGTCTCTGCCAGTGTAAACGACTCTATTCTGATTGATACACCCGTGATGAGGCTATTACCATAAAAATGAGTAACATTCAGTACCCAAGTCAGGGAGAAGCAGCGTGGATGGAGAGAAGTGGATACAGATGAGAGCTGCTAAGGAGAGAAACTGACCAGATGTAGTGACTGGAATGCAGGAGACCAAGCAGTTTTAGGCAGTGATGAAAGAACATTTACATTTTAAGACAGGACAAGGGGAGTACCCATTGTGGTTCAGAGGTAATGAACCCAACTAGTATCCATGATGACCTGACTAGTATCCATGATAACGTGGGTTTGATCCCTGGTCTTGTTCACTGGGTTAAAGATCCAGCATTGCCATGAGCTGTGGTGTAGGCCGGCACTCACAGCTCCAATCCGACCTCTAGTCTGGGAACTTCCATGTGCAGCAGGTGTGGCCCTAAAAAGATAAAAAAAAAAAAAAAAAAAAAGGACAGGACAAGAAAAAATTACACAAAATTCTCTTTCTGGTGCCTCTGGGCCTCTCTCCTCCCTCCATGTGCCACATGCATCTGAATCACCAAACCTCCTCAAAGTTGGGAGTGCCCGCTCGCCGTAAAGATCAATTGTTTCCCTCTCTGGAGTCCAGCAACGTAATGTCTTTTTGTCCTTTTTTTTTTTTTAGGGCTGCACCCTCGGCATATGGAGGTTCCCAGACTAGGGGTCTAATTGGAGCTGTAGCTGCCGGCCTACACCACAGCCACAGCAACATAGGATCCGAGCCACGTTTTCGACCTACACCACAGCTCACGGCAACGCCGGATCCTTAACCCACTGAACAAGGCCAGGGATCAAACCCACAACCTCATGGTTCCTAGTCAGATTCGTTTCCACTGTGCCATGATGGGAACTCCATTGCAACGTCTTAAAAAAAAGTTTCTTTCCCAACTCTGGTGGGGTCGTGGTCACCTGCTGCTTATTCTGGACATGCTCAGGTGGACTACGTATCCCAGGTGAACTGTATGTACACTGCAGCACGTCGTCTTGGTGTACAAGCCTTTGTCTTCACCATATACAAGACTGTGCCTTTGATTTCTAACAGGCAAAATGGTTCTTAGAACTTCCGAGGGTTTGTGTCCTGAGTTATAATCCTCTCAGTTTGGCTTGGATAAAATTCTTTTTTTCCTATTTGATTGTTAACTGCATTTTTGTTGACCTTTAAGACAGAGATGAGAGAAACATCAGTGGATAAACATTCTTCTTGAGCTCTTCTTCTGATGGGCCTTCAGGTCAAGGTTTCTCTGCTTTTTCCCCCTGAAGCTGCACTGGCTACTGAAGGGGTGACGGAGGCTGCTGAAGGGTGAGGGCGGTGAGAAGAGGAAAATGGAGATGATGATTCAATTCTAAGCAGATTTCCTTTGTATTCTTTATTAATTCTCTCTTCCACTCATTGAGAATCTAAAAAGGTAACAGTTGTAGATAAACATTGAGAAGGGAACAAGAGTTCATAGAAGCTGGGCTTCTACTGCTGCTCTTTCTCTGCCTTTCTAGATTCTTCCTTCATCACACCTCACCGCAGGACTTTGTCACCTGCAGCCTGATTTTATTTTTGTGCCTGGCTGTCAGAGGTCGGTGAGGATCCCAGAATCCCACAGAAAGACCAGTGCAGGACAACTGTTATCCATTGTGTTGCAGCTGAAAAGCAGACCTGCAAATCCCAGTGCTCAGTGTCTATGAAGAGGCTGAAATTGGGAGACAAATATTAACTCCAGAAACAGGAGCCGGTCTTTAGGAATTGAAAGAAGATTTGTGCTACGATTCCTGGAAGGCTGCATGGTAAGGAACAATCTAGAACTGAAATAGTCAGGCTTTCCGTCTGCTAATCCATTTGGATATAAATCCTAATGATGCATGTTTGATGATGGTATGAAAGCAGCTTCTTTTGTTTGTTTGTAGTTGTTGTTGTTGTTGTTGTTTTTTGCCTGTACTGAGGCATGCGGAAGTTCCCGGGCCAGGGATCAAACCTGAGCCACAGCCACAACACTGACAACGCTGGATCCCTAACCCGCTTAGCCATCAGGGAGTTCCAAAAACAGCTTCTTTCTAGAAGCTAAGCATCTAGTTTTAGTCTAATAAACTGCAGTGCGTTCTTGGGTAACTCATTAAATTCTCTGAGCTTTGCCTCCCTTTTAACCTTCCTCAAGCAAGTGGAGAAAAAGCACTCAGATGAAGAAGGAAAGAAGACATGGTAGGAACCGGCAATAACGATAAAGAGGTGGTGATAACATGACCAGCTGGAGTGAGATTATATAACCTGAAATGAGCCTGGAAGAGTTGGGGGATATATAATGGTGGTGAAGACAGTTAAAAACGGAGTGGAAAGGAAAATAAATATATAGAGATTAAATATTGAAAGTGGACAAGTATAGGAGATCCCTGGTGGCTCAGTGGGTTAAGGATCTGGTGTTGTCACGGCTGTGGCTTGGGTCACTGCTGTGGTGCAGGTTTGATCCCTGGCCTGGTAAGTTCACACGCTGTGGGGTGGCCGAAAAGAAAGTGGACAGGTGTGATGATGTTACTGAGTCTTAGCATGATTTAGAGATACTTCCTCTTACTTAAGTCCTAGTCTCTCCCTCTCTGTTTCTGTCTTTGTCACTCACTCACATACACACACACACACACACACACACACACACACACACACACACACACACACACACATATATAACCACTGACCTGCTGTAGTGCCTTGGATTGGTATGGGAAGGCTGTAGACTGGAGAACTCAAACTTGCTCAAAAAAGAATAAAAAATATCCTCTCATTGAAAGCACATGAAGCATCTCTCCCTCAGCTCTCCCTGGCGTCCCTGTCCTGCCCCAGCAACCTCCCGAGCGCCCTCTTGACCTCCTTGTTCCTCAGGGTGTATATGAGAGGGTTAAGCGAAGGCGTGCCCACTGCATAGAAGAGACCAAAGAACTTGCCCCTCCTCTGGGCATAGGGACTTTTGGGCTGGAGGCAGACGGCAATGACTGAGCTGTAGAGGAGGGTGACCACAGCGAGATGGGAGGAGCAGGTCCCCAGGGCCTTCCTCCATGCTGTGGCAGAGCTGATCCTCAGCACTGCCCGGGCGATGGCACCGTAAGAGATAAGAATGAGGGCGAGTGGCACGACCAGGAAGACGACACTGGACACAGCTAACTGAATTCCATTGAAGGTGGTGTCTCCACAGGAGAGTCGAATTAGAGAAGGGACTTGACATACAAAGTCATCTATCTGCCGGTGGGGGCAGAAGGGCAGGCGGAGTGTGGGTGGTGTCTGGACTATCGATTGGACCAGACCCATCACCCAGGCCACCGCCGCCAGCTGCCGGCACAGGCGGGGGTGCACGATGGTGGCATAGTGGAGGGGTTGGCAGACAGCCACATAGCGGTCAAAGGCCATCACTGTCAGGAGGACACACTCAGTGGTCCCCAGGAGCAGGAAGATGAAGAGCTGGACAGCACAGCCAAGGAAGCTGATGGTCTTGTGTGGGCCCCACAGGTGGACCAGCATCTGGGGGACACAGCTCGTGGTGAAACAGAGGTCCAAGAAGGAGAGGTTGGAGAGGAAAAAGTACATCGGGGAGTGGAGCCTGGGGTCCAGCGCGGACAGCAGGATGATGAGTGTGTTGCCAGCTAGAGTCAGGAGGTAGGAAGCGAAGACAACCGCGAAGAGGATTCTCTCGAGCTCTGGGTGTTCAGAGAAGCCCAGAAGGAGGAAGCCTGCCGGGGAGCTGTGGTTGACCATGGCCTGTTCCTTTCCAGACCTAGAGGGCTGAGGGCTGTCGGGGGAGTGTGTCAAGTTATCTTATGAAAAGTCACTCTGGGTACTTGCCAGGTCACAGCAGGCGGACGTTTCTCTTCCCGGTCCTCCTGCCCAGCGTCCTCAGCGTGCACATCACCGCCTCAGGCACATCGCCAGCAGCTCCTTCATCCCCTCTTCCTCCAGGTCAAACAGTGTCTAGTAGGAGACAGGAAACCATGATGCGCTGGAAAACAGACGAAGCTTTCCACGGGCACCTCAGATTCACTGGCTGAAGGCAAAGAAAGCTGATATGAAACACAGATTAGTTTTATTTACTTATTTATTTAATTTAATTTTTTTTTTTTTTAGAATTTTTTTTTTTTTTTGTCTTTTTGCCATTTCTTGGGCTGCTCCCATGGCATATGGAGTTTCCCAGGCTAGGGGTCTAATGGGAGCTGCAGCTGCCAGCCTATGCCAGAGCCACAGCAACACAGGATCCGAGCTGCATCTGCGACCTACACCACAGCTCACGGCAACGCCGGATCATTACCCCACTGAGCAAGGGCAGGGATCGAACCCAAAACCTCATGGTTCCTAGTCGGATTCGTTAACCACTGCACCACGATGGGAACTCCTAGTTAGTTTTATTAATTAACATTTACTGAGTACCTGTTATATTCTGAGCACTGTGCTGTTGATTTTTCCCTTTATTATGTGTGGAAGGAATTACGGAGAAATGTGTGTGTCGAGTTAATTTTCTGATCACAAAACTTTCTGCAGACGTTTCATCTTACTTTCTAGCTATGGGCATGAGCTTCCTAGAATTACTCATGTTCTATCTACTTTATACATTGGCAGAGATTCCACCACCAGCAACAGAAATGTGGACTCTGGAGATTTCCTCGCTATTACCCAGTCCCCAGAGAGATCAATGCATGACCTTAATATTTAAAGAATCATTATGATTTATTAAACTAGAAAAAAACCCCTGCAAATGAAAGTTTCTAATTTCAACTTTCTATTAGATGTAATGTGGAAAATAAGAAAAAAATAATGTCAGTCAAAAAATTATTACCTGTTCTCTTACAGCAAAAATTCCATAAGAATTGAGGTTTGGAAATGAAAAGCTTAAGTAGATTTATTTCAGCCCCATCTTTTCATGTAAGTTGAAATTAGTAGTAAAAGTAGACCATGTTGAGCTTGGGGCATTTAAACAGAGTTCGGGTTTTGTACAATGCTTGATTAATTTCATTCAAATCTTGATTCATTTCCCTTAAAACTTTTTATTTTAAAGGACGTTTAAACGTATAGGAAAGTTGTAAGAGTGTTTCCAAAGTCTCCTATGTAAGCTTTATCAAGAATCATGAATTTTTAATATTTTTTACTCGTTTGCATGATCACTCACTTTCAGTGTATTTACATGTAATAATTTTTATTTGATACATTAGGATATCTGCTTACGCAGCATGACCCTTTACTCCTTAGTATTTCAGTTTGTGTCTCTTAAGACAAGATGGTCTCTTACATCAACATCATTACAGTAATCAATTCAGGAAACTTATTGATACAAACTATTAGGTAATGTTCAGTCCATATTTTAATTTTGTCAATTGTTCCAATAATGTCCTTAGTAAGAATATATATAAATTTTTCATATGGGATTCAGCTGAGATTCATATACTTTACTTATTAGAATTCATATCTGCTCTGGTATCTTTAGCAACTTCTAAGCCACGACCTAAGGGATCTGCTTCAAAATATCAGAAAATATGGTCGGTCTGTGCTGGAAGGGAAAATGGCCTCATGCTTTTGAAAAACTTGGGAGAGGACAATGCACAGTATCAGAAGACCCTGCGAACTGAAGACAAATAAGGCAAAAAAAGTGGGTGAATGCGAGACAGTTAACTGTAGAGAAAAGGAGCAGCATGGATAGGTGAATCAGGGAAAGCTTCCTGGAGGAGGTGACTGTACTATCTTGAAAGAGAGAAGAGCTAGGGCACAGGAGGCCAGCTCAGTGGTTGAGTCCCTCTGGCAGTTGGAAGGTGGGAGCTATGCAAGTTGATAGGGAGGTGCCTGGAGAGACTGGCAGTATCTACCCATTACGGAGTCATTTCTTTGGTTTTAAAAGCCCCATCTCATTTCTTTCTTTGTTTAGGCTATCTCTTGGGCCGCGTGCATGGCATATGGAGGTTCCCAGGCTAGGAGTCGATTCAGAGCTGCAGGTGCTGGCCTACACCACAGCCACAGCAACTCAGGATCTGAGCCTCATCTGCGACCTACACCACAGCTCACCATAATGCTGGATCCTTAACCCACTGAGTGAGGCCAGTGATTGAACCTGCAACCTCATGGTTCCTAGTTGGATTTGTTTCTGCTGCACCACGCTGGGGAACTTCCCAGACTACCTCTTTTTTTTCTTTACTTCCTTCTATTGTTCCTTTTCACTTTGAGGAATAAGTATTTTTCCCTTTGATTGTTTATATTGTTAAATATTTGAAAAAAGACTATTTAAATCTTAGGAGCCTTCTGTGTGGCCCTCCCTGATTACACCCACTTCCTTCCGCTGAAAAGGCAATCAGTATAATTCTGATTATTGTTTTTTGTAACTCATCCCTATGTTGTTTTATAGCATCATCCTTTGTGCTGCTAAAAAATAGTCAACTGCTTCTTATTCATCTGTCAACTATGATCCTAATACTCTTCTGCCTCCCTGACTTTCTTATTCTCTGGGTAAGTTTTTGTCTTATTCTATGTTATTTTTTGATCTCTTCTATTTACATTATCCTTTAACTCTTTGCTCTCTTGTTCTCTGTGTTTCAAAACATCTTTTCTCTCACCTTTTTTTCTTGTCTTTTTCCCCCCCTGACATTAACAACATTCGAGTGTCCCATCAATTCCATATTCATGATGCATTTATTTCTTTTTTAAGTTTGTATGATTTTTATTTTTTCCATTATAGTTGATTTAGTGTTCCGTCGATTTCTACTATACAGTAAAGTGACTCATTCATGCACACACACACACACACACACACACACATATACATATATATATTCTTTTTCTCACATTATCCTCCATCATGTTCCATCACAAGTGACTAGATATACTTCCCAGTGCTATACAGCAGGGTCTCATTGCTTATCCACTCCAAATGTAATAGTTTGCATCTATCAACCCCAGATTTCCAGTCTATTCCACTCCCCTTGGCAACCACAAGTCTGTTCTCCAAGTCCATGAGTTTCTTTCCTGTGGAAAGGTTCATTTGTGCCATAGATTAGATTCCAGATATAAGTGATATCATGTGGTATTTGTCTTTCTCTGTCTGACTCACTTCACTTGGTTTATTGATCACTAAAAAGCTAGTCATACAACAGGGGCTACAAGGAAATGAGATACCAATTCTGCTTCTGAACCCAATAATGATAACCACTTTATTACTTTAGCAGTTACCATCTATTGAGAACTTCCTACTTACCAGGCACTGAACTAAACATACCCGATCCTGACAAATATTCTTACTACTTTCAAGATAGTTAGTGTTATCTTCTAGTGACAGAAGAAGAAACAGTCTCAGAACAGTTCAGTAACTTGCTCAAGGCTATACACCCAGTAAGGGCCAAGGCCAGGATTCTAGACTCCATTCGATTCCAAATCTGGTGCTCCTGGGGGTTCCACTATTGAGGATATGGGGAAACTGATGGGCTATAAAAAAGAAGGATTAACTTGTATCTTACCCACAATCAAGTCAGAATCTCCTCATTGCTTTGCTGCCAGAGCAACCTCAAGACAAGGAGCTTCTGGAGTGGTTGGAGCTTCCACTTGATCCTCACAATGAGAACTAAAAGCAAACCAAGGAGAGATGGCACTCCTGACGGGATGGGAGCTTAGATCTCAGGTAACAATGTTGCTGGCTAATGCTGCTGCCACACTTTTTAAAGCACATTGCAAAGAACATATGACCTAGATACTCCTACTGTCTTAGATCTTTGTTTTCAGACAAAGAATCTGAAACACCAACAGGTTAAATAACTTGCTCAGAATAACGCAGCTAGAGCTGTGACGTGAACTTGGTGGGCTGGCTCTAGTGCTGTGCACTGACTGTAACCTACCTCTGTCATTCTGCTGGATGGATGAGGCCAGAGTTGGCTCTTTGCCAACAACCTCCCCTCCTCAGTCCAGGGGGTCAGCCTCTCTTCTAGCGGCACTGGGGGTAGAAAAGAAGGCTTGGTGAGGTGATGGAGGGAGTGATCCCAGGACTCCCATCCTACAGAGAGGAAAAAGCTCATTAATTCTGTCAAGACTCTTGGGCCCTACAACCCACAATTAATTAGCCACTAGCACTAATGATGGTTAAGAAAATAGGGAAGGATCCAGAGGAAATGTGCCAGTAATGGTGTTTTTTATCTTTTCATGTTTCAGTAGCTCATTTATTTTTTAAAAATTGGCTTAATTGAAGTACAATTAATATATACTAGTGACGATTACTTTGGCCATAGAGTAAGGTGATGCCTATCAGATTTCTCCACCATAAAGTTACTCTTTGTCATAAATCAATATCTTATGGGAGATTTGTTGAGATTATGCAAATATCTTTTTTTCTCATTGTATTTTTGCCCACCAAGTTTGGCATCCGCAAATAATTCTCGACTACAACAATCATTTCTGGGATGTAACTTTCTGTTTCTGTCATTCCTTCTATATTTATTGTTTTGAATTTTACTGCAAGGAAAAACTACCTCTTTTCTCTTTGTTTATTTATTTATTTATTTATTTTTGTCTTTTTGCCTTTCTTGAGCTGCTCCTGCGGCATATGGAGGTTCCCAGGCTAGGGGTCTAATTGGAGCTGTAGCCACGGGCCTACACCAGAGCCACAGCAATGCAGGATCCGAGCCGTGTCTGCGACCCACACCACAGCTCACAGCAACACCGGATCCTTAACCCGCTGAGCAAGGCCAGGGACCAAACCCGTATGAGGTTCACGGTTCCTAGTCGGATTCGTTAACCATTGTGTCATGATGGGAACTCATAATTATTTATTTATTGTCAATTTTCTTTTTTCATATCAGTAGTGACTTCCCGGATATTTATTTTTTTCTGTCTCCATTCCTCTCATTATTTATTTATTTATTCATTTACTTTGCTTTTTAGGGCCGCACCCATGGCATAATGGAGGTTCCCAGGCTAGGGGTCCAATTGGAGCTACAGCTACTGGCCTACACCACAGCCACAGCAACACAGGATCCGAGCTGCGTCTGCGAACTACACCATAGTTCACGGCAACACCAGATCCTTAACCCACTGAATGAGGCCAGGGTTCAAACCCACAACCTCATGGTTCCTAGTCTGGCTTGTTTCTGCTGCACCATGACGGAAACTCCTCATTATTTATTTTGTTACGCAAATTGTATTGTGTTTGACTACTGGGAATGACTTTAAGTCATTGAATGACTTAGGTCGTTTTGACATGTCCCCATCATTTTGTGGGCACTTCCTTACTTTCTGGCCCCATACTATATTGTACACCAGCTTGTGTATAAATATACAAATGCTGCAGCTTTTCTTTTTTTTTTTTTTTGCCTTATTATACTGGCTAAAACTTACAGTAAGATGTTGAATAGAACTGGAAAGAGTAGACATCCTTGCTTTTCCGCTTATCTTAGGGGGAGAACTTTTGGTCTTTCACCGTTAAGTATGATGTTAACTGTAGGTTTTTATAAATGCCTTTCTTACGAAAATTTCCTTCTGTTCTTAGTTTATTGAGAGGTTTTTTTTTTTTTTTGTTATGAATGTTAAATTTTGTTAAATGCTTTTCTGCATCTATTGATTTGTTTATGTGATTCTTCTTCCTTAGTTGTTGATATGGAGGATTATTGATTGAGTTTTGAATATTTAACTAGGCTTGCATTCCCTGGACCCCACGGTCCTATTGTATTATCTTTTAAAATGTATTTTTGGTTAGATATAGAAATATTTTGTTGTAGACTTTCTCTGTCTATGCTTATATAGGATATTGTTATGTAGTTTTCTTTCCCTGTACTGTCTTCTTCTGAATTTGGTATCAAAATAATGCTGGCCTCATAAATGAGCTGGGGAGTTCCCTGGTGGCCTAGTGGCCTCGTGGTTAAGGATCTGGCTTGGGTCACTACTGTGGCTTTGGTCACTGCTCTAGTGCAAGTTTGATCCCTGGCCCTTGAACACAGACATGCCATGAATGCAGACAAAAAATAAATAACTAAATAAAATGAGTTGGAGAATTTCCCTCCTCTTTTATTTTCAAAAGAGATTTGTGAGATTGGTGTTGTTTCTTTTTTTTAAATACTTTGTAGGACTAGCCTGTAATACCATCTGAGCCTGAAAATCATTTATTTCTTTGGTAAAAAACACATATTTTCTATCGTAACCTTTTTAAAGTATATAGTTCAGCAGTGATAACTATATTCATAGTGTTGTACACCAGATTTCTAAAAATTTTAAATTTTACATATTATAAATCTCACCCATTTAAAGTGTACAATATATTGGTTTTGCGTATATTTACTAAAGTTGTACAACCAACAACCCTATATAAATCTGGAATTTTTATATTATTCCAAAAAGAAACCACAGTCGTTAGCAGTCACCCCCTTCTCCTCAGTATCTGGCAACCATTGATCTAATTTCTCTTTCCATGGATTAGCTTATTTTGGCTATTTCATATAAATGGAATTATGCAATGTATAGCCTTTTGTGTCAGGCTTTCTTAATTTAGCATAATGTTTTCAAGGGTCATCCACGTTTTATCATAGATCAGTAATTTATCCTTTTTTATGGCTGAATAGTATCCCATTGTATGGATATAACAATTTTTTTTTTTTAGGCTAGGGCCGCCATTACGGCATATGGAAGTTCCCAGGCTAGGGGTTGAATCTAGCTACAGCTGGCCTACAGCACAGCTACAGCAATGCAGGATCCAGGTGTTTCTGTGACCTACACCATAGCTCATGGCAACACTGGATATTTAACCTGTTGAGCAGGACCAGGGATAGAACCTGTGCCCTCATGGGTACTAGTTGGGTTCATTACGACTGAGCTGCAAGGAGAACTCCAGATAGAACACATTTTGTATGATCCACTCATCGGCTGATGAACTTTTGGGTTGTTTCCACTTTTTGGCAATTATGAATAATGCTGCTATGAACATTATTGTGCAGATTTTTATATGAACATATATTCTTAATTCTTTTGGGTTTAAACCTACGAATAGAATTGAAGATTATATGGTAACTCTATGTTTAACCTTTTGAGGAACCATAAAACTGTCTTCCAAGTAGCTTCACCATTTTACATTCTTCACCTCCTTCCAGAATTTTCTTTCTCTCCCTTCCTCCTTCCCCATCTTCCTTTTTTTGCTTTGTTCCTTGGTTTTTTTAAAATTAGTGGTTTTGCTTTTCAAATCACTGATAAAAAATCGTATCAAGCATCTTTTCATCTGCTTATTGCCCATTAAAATGAGCTGTCTCAGAATTCCTGCCATGGCTCAGTGTTTAATGAACCTGACTAGTATCCATGAGGACGTGGGTTCGATCCCTGGCCTTGCTCAATGGGTTAAGGATCTGGCGTTGCCATGAGCTGTGGTGTAAGTCACAGATGTGGCTTGGGTCCAGCATTGCTGTGGCTGTGGCTGTGGTTGGCGGCTGCAGCTCCCATTTGACCCCTAGCCTGGGAACTCCATATGCTGCGGGTGTGGCCCTAAAAAGACAAAAAAAAAAAAAAGAGTTGTCTTTTTATAATTGAGTTATAATTGTAAGAGTTCTTTATATATTTTAGATACAAATCCCTTATCCAATTTTTTTTTTTGGTCTTTTTTTTTAGGGCCACACCCAAGGTATATGGAAGTTCCTGGGTGAGAGGTCAAATCAGAACTGCAGCTCCCAGCCTACCCACAGCCACAGCAATGCAGGATCTGATCTGTGTCTGAGACCTACACTGTAGCTCTTGGCAACGCTGGGTCCTTAACCAACTGAGTGAAGATAGGGATTCAACCAGCATCCGAATCTTCATGGATACTGGTGGGGTTCTTAATCCTCTGGGCCACAAAGGGAATTCTGCTTATCAAATATATTTGCAAATATTTTCTCCTATTCTATGTACTGGCTTTTCACTTTCTCCCCTCCCCCCCCCCCGTGCTTTTTAGGGCCACACCCAAGACATTTGGAGGTTCCCAGGCTAGGGGTAGAATCAGAGCTACAGCTGTCTGCCTATACCACAGCCACAGCAACACAGGATCCGAGTTGCATTGGCAACCTACACCCAGCTCAGGGCAATGCCAGATCCTTAACCCGCTGAGCCGGGCAGGGATCCAACCTGTGTCCTCATGGATATGAGTCAACAGGAACTCCAGCTTTTTGTTTTCTTAATGGTGTCTTTTGAAGTGCAAAACTTTTAAATTTTGATAAAGTCTGATTTATCTATTTTTCTTTTGTTGCTTATGATTTTGGTATCATATCTAATACTCATTTGCCAAATTCAGATCATGAAGATTCACCCTTATGTTGTTATCTAATAGTTTTCCTTGATCCATTTTAAGTAAATTTTGTATAGGATATGAGGTGAGGATTCATCTTCATTCTTTTGCTGGTGGCTATCTAGTTATCACAGCACCATTTGTTGGAAACAATTTTCTTTCCCCATTGAAAGGTCTTGGCACCCTTGTCAAAAATCACATGGCCACAGACCTATTTCTGGACACTTGATTTTATCCCACTGACTTGTGTCTCTGTCCTTGTGCCAGCACCACACGGTCTTGACCACCGTTTGTTTGTAGTAGTTTTGAAACTGGGAACTGTGAAATTTTACATTCTTCTTCTTCTGGGTCTTTTTGTAATTACATATGAAGTTTAGAATCAGCTTGTCAATTTGTACAAAGAAGTTATCTGGTTTTCTGAAAGAGACTGTGTTGAATATAGATCAGTTGTGGGTATTATCATTTAACAACAGTAAGTCTTCTGGTTCATCGACATAGGCTATTTTCTGTTTATTTAGCACTTCAATATCTTTTGACAATATTTGTAATTTTTCAGGATGTAAGTTTTATACTTCTTTTGTTATTTTTTTCCTAAATATTTGATTATTTTTTAAAATTTAATTTAATTTATTTACTTATTTTGCTTTTTTTAGGGCCACACCTGTGGCATAAGGAAGTTCCCTGGCTAGGGCTCCAACTGGAGCTGCAGCTGCCAGCCTACGCCACAGCCACAGCAACACAGGACCTGAGCCGTTTCTGCAACCTACTCCACAGCTCATGGCAATGCCAGATCCTTAACCCACTGAGCAAGGCCAGGGATCAAACCCACATTCTCGTGGATACTAGGTGGGTTCATAACCCGCTGAGCCACAATGGGAACTCTCTAAATATTTGATTCTTTTTGATACTACTGTGAATAAAATTTTTCTTATTTTTCTTTTTGCATTGTTCATTGCAAATGTATAGAAATATGACTGATTATTGTATATTAATCTTGTATCCCGTATTCTTACTGGATTCATTTATTAGTTATAATAGGCTTTTTTTTTTAAAAAAAAAGTTCTAATAGTTTTAAAAACAATTCCTTAAGATTGTTCTATACACCAGATCATATTATCTGTGATTAGAGATATTTTTAATTCCTCCTTTCCAATCTAGGTGATTAGTCTATTTTTCTTATCTAATATCCCTGCCTAAAACCTTTGATGCAATTTTGAATAGTAGTGAGAGTAGGTATTTTATTTCTTGTTCCTGATATCAGGGGGAAAGCAGTCAGTCTTTTACTGTTAAGTATGATGTTAGACTTGTGTGCATTTTTGTAGAGATCCTTTTTCAAGTTGAAGTTGAAGTTGTCTTTTTTTTTTTTTTTTTTTTTTTTTTTTTTTGTCTTTTTGCCTTTTCTAGGGCCGCTCCTGTGGCATATGGAGGTTCCCAGGCTAGGGGTCCAGTTGGAGCTGTAGCCGCCAGCCTACACCAGAGCCACAGCAACGTGGGATCTGAGTCATGTCTGCAACCTACACCACAGCTCAGTGCAACGCCAGATCCTCAACCCACTGAGCAAGGCCAGGGATCGAACCTGCAACCTCATGGTTCCTAGTCAGATTTGTTAACCTGAAATTAACGGGAACTCCATTTTTTTTTTTTTTCCTTTGGTCTTGAAGTTGTCCTCTATTCCTAGTTTACTAAATATGTGTGTCTGTATGTGTGTGTGTTCATCATGGAAGGGTGTTGGATTTTGTCAAATGTTTTCTCTGTATCTGTTGCGATTATCATGTGATATTTCTTACTCTATTGATACGATGAATTACATCAATTGATTTCCAGATGTTAAGCCAATCTTGCATCTCTGGGATAAATCCTCCTTGGTCATGGTGTATTATTCTTTTTCATGTTCGTGGATTTGATCTGCTAGTATATTCTGCAGCAACATCCTAAGGGGTATAGGGCAGAAAGCCTTACACTCCATCAAAACCTAGGAGTGAGGGATGGCTTTAAGGCAGGTCCTAAAACGCCTCTCATCCTCTCATGACCCAGAAGGATCAAAAGGCATCCTGCCAAGTTTTATATTAATCATGGTTTCAAGCATTTGCTGCTTTGGTGTATATGGATGTATGCAAGGTTTCCAGGGTGCCACAGTGGAGCTATCTCCCCAGAGTGATATGACAATTGGAGGGAGATTATGTAGCCAAAAATGGGCATGGCAGAGTTAGGGAATCTATAGAAGGGAGGGAGTTAAAAACAGGAAGGAGAAGATGAAGTGCTAAGACATGACAATATTTGAATTTAAGGAGATACCAACCTCCTCTTAAATCAGTTTCTCTCTCTCTCATTACATACGGCACAGACACACAGCGACACACTGTAGTGACTACAGTGGCTTGGATCTGTGTAGAGAAAAGTAGTAGATTGGGGAACTCAATTTTCTCACAAATCATGAAGAAACTCTTCACGAATTAGAAAGCACTTGAAGCATCTCTCCCTCAGCTCTCCCTGGAGTCCCTGTCCTGCCCCAGCAACCTCCCGAGCGCCCTCTTGACCTCCTTGTTCCTCAGGGTATATATGAGAGGGTTAAGTGAAGGGATGCCCACCGCATAGAAGAGACCAAAGAACTTGCCCCTCCTCTGGGCATAGGGACTTTTGGGCTGGAGGTAGACAGCAATGACTGAGCTGTAGAAGAGGGTGACCACAGCGAGATGGGAGGAGCAGGTCCCCAGGGCCTTCCTCCATGCTGTGGCAGAGCTGATCCTCAGCACTGCCCGGGCGATGGCACCGTAAGAGACTAGGATGAGACTGAGGGGCACCACCAAGATGAAGACACTGGCAACAGCCATCTGGATCTCATTGTAGGTGGTGTCCCCACAGGAGAGTCGAATTAGAGAAGGGACCTCACACACAAAATCATCTACCCGCCGGTGGGGGCAGAAGGGCAGGCGAAGTGTGGGTGGTGTCTGGACCATGGACTCCACCAGGCCAATGACCCAGGCCACTGCCGCCAGCTGCCGGCACAGACGGGGGTGCATGGTGGTGGCATAGTGGAGGGGTTGGCAGACAGCCACATAGCGGTCAAAGGCCATCACTGTCAGGAGGACACACTCAGTGGTCCCCAGGAGCAGGAAGATGAAGAGCTGGACAGCACAGCCAAGGAAGCTGATGGTCTTGTGTGGGCCCCACAGGTGGACCAGCATCTGGGGGACACAGCTCGTGGTGAAACAGAGGTCCAAGAAGGAGAGGTTGGAGAGGAAAAAGTACATCGGGGAGTGGAGCCTGGGGTCCAGCGCGGACAGCAGGATGATGAGTGTGTTGCCAGCTAGTGTCAGGAGGTAGGAAGCGAAGACAACCGCGAAGAGGATTCTCTCGAGCTCTGGGTGTTCAGAGAAGCCCAGAAGGAGGAAGCCTGCCGGGGAGCTGTGGTTGACCATGGCCTGTTCCTGCCCAGACCTAGAGGGCTGAGGGCTGTCGGGGGAGTGTGTCAAGTTATCTTATGAAAAGTCACACTGGGTACTTGCCAGGTCGCAGCAGGTGGGTGTTTCTCTTTTGCCTTCACTCCCTCAGCCTCTTTCCCAGGACGTCATCGCCGGCAGCTCCTTCTTTTCCCCTTTCTCCAGGTCACACGTTGTCTAGTGGGATTGAGGAAACCATGAAAGCGCTGGAGAACAGGTGGAGACCCATGCTGGTTCCTCAGACTCACTGAAGGTAAGGAAAGCTGATGCAAAATATGGATTAGCTAAGTTTTCCTTAATTCAAAAATCAATTGAGGAGTTCCCTTTGTGGGGAACTGACTAGGATCCATGAGGATGTGGGTTCGAGCGAGGCCTTAACCCACTGGCCTTGCTAGGTGGGTTATGGATTCGGCATTGCCGTGAGCTGTGGTGTAGGTCGAAGATGTACCTTGGATCCCTCGTGGCTGAGGCTGTGGCATAGGCAGGCAGCTGTAGCGCCGATTCCACCCCTAGCCTAGGAACCTCCTCATGTTGCCCTAAAAAGAAAAAAAAGATCAATTATTGAGTATTAATTTTGTTCTGAGTGCTGTCATAGTTTTTGATATTCCCTTATGTATCCAGAGAAGATTAGCAAAAGAATCATTTTTACTGAATTTACCTCTTGAGAGTGTCTATGTAGGGTTACTTCCTACTCTGGAACATACATTTTCTAGATTGTTCATGTTTTATCTTCCTTACTTCATTTGTAGGAGAACCACCAGAGGCAGAATGTGTGTATGAATCAAGGAAATTTCTTCTCTTTGAAGTGAAGTGATCCTACCGCAGAGATATTAACTAGGTGATCTTATCCCTTTAAAAAAATTATGATTTATTGAACTAAGCACAAGAGTGTCTTCTACAAATAAAAAGCACTAAGCCCAACTTAATATTATGTATATGTGGCAAAATAAGACCAAAAAGGCTGGAGTTCCTGCTGTGACGCAACAGGATCAGCAGCATCTTGGGAGCGCTGGGACTCAGGTTCGATCCCTAGCCCAGTGCAGTGGGTTAAGGATCCCGTTTTGCTGCAGCTGCAGCTGAGGTCACAGCTATGGCTCAGATCTGATCCTTGGTCTGGGAACCATATGCCACAGGGCAGCAAAAAATAAGTATATAAATAAAAAAAAATTTTTAAAAGAGACCAAACAGGCTTCCAGTGGTCTTGTTATGGAACTACGAACATCAAGAATTATTGAGTCTAGAAATAAGGAAGATGATATAATTTTAAAAAATATTTTCCCTTTCAGATAAGATTATGTCAAAAGCAAAATATGCTGAATTGATGCTGGGATATTTAAGTAAAGCATAGAACTTGTTTAATGTTTTCTTAATTCTAGTCATTATTTGAGATTTAAAAAAATTTTATGTACCAATATTAAACTTACAGAAAATTTTCAAGGCTAAGAAATTCCTGTGTATTATTTATACATTGTTAGCATTTGCCACATTTTTTTTCCTTTGCTTTTTAGGGCCACATCTGCGGCATGTGTAAATTCCCAGGCTAGGGGTCACATGGGAGCTGGCCGACACCATAGCTCACGGCAATGCCGGATCCTTAACTCACTGAGCAAGACCAGGGATCAAACCCACATCCTCATGGATACTAGTCAGGTTTGCTACTGCTGAGCCTTGATGGGAACTCGTAGTATTTGCCACTTTTATTATTCTTTCTTTTCTTTATATATGCAGTTATATTTACTCTGAGCTGTTGGAGGGTGGGTACATAATCTTCTTCACCCCTTCATACATTTGCAAGTAGTATCTAAGCAAAGGGAAATTCTTTTATGAAAACATAGTACAGCTATTAAATATAGGAAATCCAACACTGACAAAACATTATTATTGACCCTGTAGCTTATAATTTTGCCAATAATGTTAGCAAATTTTCCCATAAAAGTTCCAGGGCAGATCACTTATGTGTGACCTTGGGCTCTACAGTAGCCTTTTTTTAGCCACTGCAACAAACAAGCCTTAAAAGATAAGGTTCAGGCCTCGCCAGGGAAGCTGAGAGGAGGGAGGCACTGGTGGCCTCATGCAGAAGTTCAATAGTGGGGAATGCATGGAAAATTGTCAAGACACCACCTCCTTGACCCCCAAATGAAGGCAAATAGAGTGAAGCTAACCGGTGTGTGAGAGAAGGAAGGCTGCACAGTAAGGAGGACTCCGGTGAGTAAGTTAAGAAAAGTTTCCAGAGAAGATGACCCGGATCCTCGCTGTGAAAGATGGTCTGGGTCACAGAAGACCAGCTCGAAGATGGGTGTGGGGTGTGGGAGTCACCCTGGCAGTTTAGAGACGGGAACTGGGTGGTCTTCGGAGAACAGACAATCTCAGGAACCCATTTAGGTGATGTGGTGGCAGAAAATGTCCCAGGGGTTTTTGGGATGACATAAACATCTCTTCATCACCAAGTCTCCATTCTGTGTTAAGAGCTACATCTTATTCTCTTTTTGTTAGGACTCCTCCCCCCACCTTTTTTTTGTCTTCTACAAATCCTCCTCTGTCATTACTTTCCCTTGAGGATAAGACTTGTTTCACTTTAGCAATTGTTTATTATTTGAATAATAAAGAGTGTATAAAATATGCCTATGGTTTTACAGAATAACAAAATAGACACATGGTGTACCTGCCCTCCTGACTCCAATTTAAGAGCAGAGCAAATGTTATCCGTACCTTAGAGTCTTATGTGGATCCCTCCCTGATCCCATCCCCTTTGTCCTTGAAGAAGTGGATGCTATTCTGCTTTTTTTTTTTTTGTCTTTTTGCCTCTTCTAGGGCCGCTTCCCACGGCATATGGAGGTTCCCGGGCTAGGGGCCTAGTCGGAGCTGTAGCCTCTGGCCTACACCAGAGCCACAGCAATGCAGGATCTGAGCTGCATCTGCGACCCACACCACAGCTCACGGCAATGCTGGATCCTTAATCCACTGAGCAAGGCTGGGGATTGAACCCGCAACCTCATGGTTCCTAGTCGGATTCATTAACCACTGCACCACGATGGGAACTCCTATTCTGCTTATTTTGAATTCATCATATCTTTTGAACTTTATAGTTGTTGAACCACTTGTATCTCAGCAGTTACTCATCAGCTTTTGTTCATTGAACTGTAGAATTTCTCACATTCTTATTTTCTTGTCTTACTTTGTATGTTATTTCTAAATCTCTTCAGGTTTTTTGGCTCTGTTCTGTCTTTCATAACAGGTCTTTTCCTCACCCTCTTTCTCTAGGTCCTTCTCTCAGACCAAGAAAAGAAGCACTGCTTCCCCACTTTTCGCTAAATCCATATTCATTTATGCATTTATTCCTTTATTTGTTACTAAAGAGCCAGTCATAAACTAGAGGCTACATGGTTATGAGATACAGATTCTGGGGGTTCCCCCTGTGGCTCAGGAGGTTAAGAATTTGATCAGTATCCATATCCATGAGGATGTGGGTTTGTTCTCTGGCCTCGCCCAGTGGGTTAAGGATCCGGCATTGCTACAAGCTGCAGTGTAGGTCCCAGATATGGTCTGAATCCCGTGGCTGTGGCTATGGTATAGGCCAGCAGCTGCATTTCCGATTTGATCCCTAGCCTGGGAACTTCCATATGCCATGGGTGTGGCCGTAAAAAAAAAAAAAAACGGGAAAAACCCCCCAAATTCTGTTTCACAACCCAGCAATGATAGTCTTCTTTGACTTCAGTCATTACCATCTCTTGAGTGTTTCCTAAGTATTAGTCACCATGTTAAAAAAAATTCCTGAATATCTAAATGTCACAAAACCACAAAAAATTGTTAATACTATCCTTCATTTATAGAAGAAACAGTCTCAGAGAGGTTAAGTAGTTTTACCCAAGGTGATCCAGCCAGTGTCAGGGTCAGGATCCTAGAGCCTGTTTAATTCTAAGCACTACTGGCTGTATGTGAAAATGAATGGGTAAATATATAACTTACTCACAATCAAGTCAGAATCTCCTCATTGCCTCGCTGCCAGAGCATCCCTATGATAGGGAGCTTTTGGGTGGGTTAGAGCCTCCACTTGATCTTCACACTGAGAAGTAAAAGCATCTATAAGAAATATTATACCCTTGACATTGATTCGAGCTTAGATTTCAGGCAAGGGTAATGATCGCTAGGTAACTTCCTCAGCCACTTTTCAAAGCACTTCACAGAATAATAGTGCTTCTTATAACAACGACACGAGATGGGCACCATTGTTATCTTCCTTTCCAGGCAAAGAAATGAAAACAAACAGAGGATAAATCACTTGTTCTGAAACTGTAACTGGTAAGCTCCTGTGCTGAGCTTTGAACCCCAGATGGGCTGGCTGGATAGGTCACTTAATAACCACACCCCACCACTACTTTGCTGAACAGATGAGACCAGAGGTCGAGCTTTACGGTAACAAGCTTTCCTCCTCGATCCAGGAAATTCAATTCTCTTTCAGTGGTACTGGAGGTAGAAAAGCAAGCATGGTGAGGTGGCGGAGGGAGCAATCCCAGGACTCTGATCCTCTGGAAAGAAAGAGCTCATTAATTCTGCTAAGACTAGGGACCTCATACCTCCCGACTAATTAGCCAACACCACTAATGATGGTTAAGAAGAGAGGGGAGGATCTAGAGGAAACATGCCAAAAAACTGTGTTCCCTTTGCTAAACAAGAAGGTCAGCCTCTGCTCCTCTGTGTCACCAGGGAGTACAAAGATAGTGTTTTCTTTTTTTTTTTTTACCACCTCCCGAGCCTCCCATATTTCATCTGTTCCCTCTCAAGCCTCTAATGAGCCTATCCAGTACTCCCTTACTTTGGTTTATTTCCTTTCTCCTTTTAAATAGGGCTATAATGTACATAGTAGAGTGCACAGATTTTAATGCAGTTTGCTGAGTTTTGGTAAATGTATATATGCAGGTAACCCCCCTAGAGAAGATACATCATATTTCCATTACCTCAAAAGTTCCTCCTGCCCACTTATAATAATTGTCTCTACTCTCTGCTCTAGGTGACCACTGACCTATCTTATTTCTGTCATCTTCGATGGTTTTGCCTTCTGGTCTAGAACTTCATATAAGACTCATTCAGTGCACACTCTTGTGTCTGGCTTCTTCTACTCTGCACAATATTGAGGTCCATTCATGTTATTCTGAGTATCCATAGTCCATTCTTTGAGTTCTCTTGTGGCTCCGTGGGTTAAGGATCTGGTGTTATCCCAGCTATGGAGTGGTTTGAATCCCGCCCCTAAGAAATTCCACATGTTGCAGGTGTGGCCAAAAAGAAAAAGAAAAAAAGTCCATTCTTTTTTATTACTGAGTAGTACTCCACTTTAGAAACACATCACAGTTTGTTCACCCAGTCACAAACAAGAATGATGGACGTTTGGGCTTATTATGATTTTCAATTTGTCCCCAAATTCTTTGATATTCTTGTCTTTATAAGGTTGAGCTTACTTCTCCTCCCCTTCAGTGTGAGCTGTCCTTAGTGACTCACTTTTAATAAATAGAATGTGGCAGAAATGGTATGTGACATCCAAGACTAGTTCATAAGAGGTGTTGTGACCTCCTCCTTTCTTTTGGACTGTTTACTCTGTGGGGAGCCATCCACTGTGTCTTAAAAGCATTCAAGCAGTGGGTAGAGAGCCACATATGGGGAGGAACTAAGGCTCCTTGCTAACAACCTACAACAGGTGACTGAGACATAAGATGAACCTCTAGATTCATCCAGATCTTCTAAGGACTGCAATTTGGCTGATCGCTTGACTGCAGTATTTTAAGGGACGCTAGGCTAGAACCATCAGCTAGGTCTCTTGCGAACTGTGACTCATAGAAATAAGTTTTCTTTTTTTAATTTTAGGGCCGCACCCATGGCATATGGAGGTTCCCAGGGAAGGAGTTGAATCAGAGCTGTAGCCACCGGCCTATGCCACAGTCAGCAATGTCAGCATGAGCAAGGCCAGGGATCCAACCCGCATTCTCATGGCTACTAGTTGGGTTGGTTACCCCTGAGCCACAATGGGAATTCCCCTTAGTTAATATTTACTATGTTATTTGTCTTATAAGTTCATTTGTTTATATGTATGTAAGCACATATGCATATACCTACACATATATAAAATAGGAAAAAATTTCTTTCCATCTGTGACTTGGATTTTCATTTCTCTTAACAATGTCTTTATTTATTTATTTATTTTTGCTTTTTAGGGTCGCCCTTGCAGCATATGAAAGTTCCCAGGCTAGGGGTCAAATGGGAGCTGCAGTTGCTGGCCTATGCCACAGCCACAGCCACAGCCATGCAGGATCTGAGCTACGTCTGTGACCTACACCATAGCTCACGGCAATGCTGAATCCTTAACCCAGTGTGTGTGGCAAGGGATCGAACCTGCATCCTCATGTATCCTAGTTGGGATCATTAACCACTGAGCCACAAAAGGAACCCCAACAATGTCTTTTAAAGAGAAGTCATTTTCAGTTTTGGTCAACTCCAGTTTATCAGAGGGTAATGCTTTTCTTTTATTATATAAGAAATATTTACTTACCTTATGGTCACAAGATATTCTAGCGTTTCTTTTCCAGAAGTTTTATATTTATATATTGCATGCTTTACTTAATTAGAAAATTATTATAGTTACACTCTTAGCATATGGAATTTCCCAGGTCAGGGATTGAATCTGAATTGCAGCTGAAACCTAAGTCACAGCTGTGGCAATGCCAGATCCTTTAACCTGTGCCAGGCCAGGGATCAAACCCAGGCCTCTGCAGCAACTTCAGCTCCTGCAGTTGGATTCTTAACTCACTGCACAGCACTGAGAAGTCCTATATTGTGTTTTTGTTAGATCTCCTTTATTGGGTCCCCTTCTATTCCTAGTTTTTGGAGAGTTTTAAGTGTGTGCAGGTATTGAACTTTTTTCAAGTGCTTTCTCTGTGGGAGATGATCTCATGTTTTTTGGCCTTTATCTTTTTAAGATGGTATATAATACAATAACTGATTATTGGATGTTAAACCATCTTTACATTCTTGGCATAAATCCCACTTGGTCATTGTGATTAATATTTTCTATATGTTAAGGATATGGTTTACTAATTTTATGGTAAGGTTGTTTTTTTTTTTTGGCATCCATGTTCATGAGGAATATTTTTCTGTATTTTTCTTATAATGTTTTTAACTTGGCTTTGGCATCAGAGTAATACTGGGATCATAGAATGAATTTAGAAATCTTACTTCCTCAACTGTCTTTGGAAAAAAATTATTTAAGATTGGTATTATATTTTTCTTAAATATTTGATAGAATTCAATATTTGATAGTGAAGCTCTTCCAAGCCTGGAATTTTGTGTGAGTTTATGTAGGAATATTTTACATCAGTAATTCCATTTCTTTACTTGTTATAAATCTAATCAGATTTTCCTCATGAGTCAGTTGGTAATTTCTGCACTCTAGGAATTTAAAATTTCATCTAAGTTGTCTAATTTGTTCCTAATATTCCCTTATAATCTTTTTCCTTTTTGTACGTTTGACAGAGATGCCAACATCTCCACAAAATGATCTTTGATTTCGGCTGGTTTTCTGAATTTGTTAGAGAGGCAAATGAAAAGAGATCTTTTTGCCTCTGAAAAAATTGATTTTGACACAGAGGGAAAAAATAAGCCAGATGGACACTGTGGTAAGAAGAAAGGAGGAGTCTGTTCCCAAGAAGTCATCCTATTCGTAGTCAGCAAACAGGCATCGCAGTGTTTGGGACACCCTCCCCCTGGACTTGGAAACTCCACTTATGAAGGGAGGAGGGAAAAGAGGGATCAGAGTCCAGATCTGTTGTTTTCGTTCCTTGAAAGGACACTGTTTCTCAGAATCTAGATCTTTTCTGGAGAGGGAGTCTCCTGAGTCAGCTTTCCTAGGAAAATCCCTGGCTTGCCCTAGAGTAACTCTAGGCTAGAAACCCCCAGATACCATGGGCAGTTTCTCTACTGCCATGTGGAATTACCTTGCAGTGTTTTTTTTTTTTTTCTTTTTTCCTTCCTTCCTCTTTCTTTTAAATTTTATAGAAGTATATTTGTGTTAGTTTCAGGTGTATAGCAAAGTCAGTCAGTTAAATATATATGTGTGTGTGTGTGTGTGTGTGTGTGTGTAGATTCTTTCCCCAAATAGGTTATCACAGAGCATTGAATAGATTTCCCTGTGCTATACAGTAGGTGTTTGATACTTACTGATTTTACACATACTGGTGTGTATTTGCCAGTCCCAATCTCCCAATTTAATCCCTCCTCCCAATGTTTCCCCTTTGCTAACCATAGTGCAAGAGAGTTTGGTTTCAAAATCTTTGAGTCTGTTTCTGTTTTGTGAATGAGTTCTTTATTATTTTTTTCTTTTTAGGGCTGCATCCACCACTTATGGAGGTTTCCAGGCTAGGGGTCAAATTGGAGCTGAAGCTGCTGGCCTACATCACAGCCACAGCAAAGCGGAATCCGACTTGTGCCTGAGACCTATACCCCAGCTCACGGCAATGCCGGATCCCCAACCTGCTAAGTGACTGAGACCAGGGGTTGAACCTGCATCTTCATGGACACTAGTCAGATTCCTTTTCACCGAGCCATGATGGGAACCCCTGTTTTGTGAATAATTTCTTTCATAACATTTTTTTAATAAGATTTCACATATTAGTGATATCATACGAGGTTGTCTTTAACTGACTTACTTCACTTAGTATGATAATCTCGAGGTCTATCCATGTTGTTGCAAATGGCATTATTTCATCCTTTTTTGTGGCCAAGTAACATTCCACTGTGTGTAGAATGTACCACATCTTCTTTATCCAGTCCTCTGCGATGAACGTTTAGGTTGCCTTCAAGTCTTGGCTATTGTAAATAGTGCGACAGTGAACACTGGGGTGCATATATCTTTTCAAATTAAATCTCATACAGCTTTATATAAAAAATAGAATCTAATCAAAAAATGGTCAGAAGATCTAAATAGACATTTCTTCAAAGAATATATACAGTTGGCAAAAAAAACCCACATGCAAAGATGTCAACATCACTAATTATTAGAGAAATGCAAATCAAAACTACAATGAGGTATCACCTCATACCCATCAGAATGGCCATCATCAAAAAGCCTACAAACAATAAATGCTGGAGAGGATGTGGAGAAACAGGAACTTTCCTACAATGTTGGTGGGAATGTAAGTTGGTGTAACCACTACAGATAACAGTATGAAGGTTTCTTAAAAAACTAAATATAGAATTACCATATGATCCAGCATAAAACCCTGGGCATATGTGTGGAGAAAACCATAATGATACATGCAGTGTTGTCTTTGAACCCTCACAGTTCTGGGAGAGCAGGTCTCCTCTAGCTTTGCACCAGCATGCAGTCTTCCTCCAGGCTCTGACTCCTGCACTCATGGACTCTCTGTCGACCTCTGCCGGGTGGGGAAGTATAGGCTGTCCAGGCAGGACTCATTCCAAGGCTCCCTGCATCTCACCTTTCCTTTACCTCTCTGTTTCATCCCTCAACTTGTACCTCTCCTATAATAAATAGGAATGCACATGCACATGGCCCCCACTTTTTCTTCCACTGATGCACAATATACCAAGACAAAGAGTATAGAAATAGAGGTATGCATTTGAACCCTTGCTTACCAGCCGCTACTAATATGACTGTGAAAGAATTAGCTTCTTGTTTATCAATGAGGACACTAATACCTTGTTAGAATGCTAAAATACTTAATGAGGTACCATTTAATACTATCTTGTGCAGTTCTTGAAATATAATAGGTACCCACTAAATGTCTGTTAATACTTTATTCACTTATTTATTCACATACTTGGAAAACAGTAATTATTTATTGTGCCAGATAGTACATCAGGGAAGTGCTAGATACATGTTAACTAAGACCCAATCATGACCCCTAAGCTACCTACTCTTTACTAAAGGTGAAGAATGGGTAAGCAGATGAGCTTACTGCTGGAGAAACATGCTCTAGGAGGTTTGCTGAGGCAGTATAAAAGGACAGAAGATGGGCATGTAACCCAGAGCAGGATGGAAGGGAGTCAGGGAAGTCTTCCTGGAGGAGATGCTGCTTACCTTGCCTCTTCTTAGAAACGCATGGTGTTGGGGGGAGAGTTGGAGGGAGGGGCATGCTCCATGACCTGATGGTAGAAAGGTGGGCATGTTTAAGGATATTCAGGGACTGCAGGGAAACCATGCATGGAAGCAGCTAGACCTACAGATCTGTAGCTCAGGGCTGGGCTGTGGGGTAGAGCCGAGTGATATCAGTAGACAAAAATCATTCCTGGGAAATGTCATTCCTGAGCCCCTCCTCCCCCTGAAAATGCAGATATTGGCACCAAGATGGTATAGGCTACTGAGGCTACAAGGGCAAAGACAGAAAGAGTGTGACAAGAGAGTGATTTCATTTTTTTTTTTTGGTCTTTTTGCCTTTTCTAGGGCTGCACCCACAGCATATGGAAGTCTAATCAGAGCTGTAGCCACGGGCCAATGCCAGAGCCACAGCAACATGGGATCCGAGCCGTGTCTGTGACCTACACCACAGCTCACGGCAACGCCAGATCCTTAACCCACTGAGCGAGGCCAGGGATCAAACCCAAAACCTCATGGTCCCTAGTCGGATTCGTTAACCACTGAGCCACGAGGGGAACTCCTGATTTCATTTTTAAGCAGCTTTAAGCTTCTACTCTCCCTCTTCTCTCTTCAGAAATGCTTGGGAGAGCTAAGAAACAGAGGGGTGCAAATAAAAGTTGAAAACTGAAAGCAGTTTGCTCAAGTCTGCTCTGTGCAGCTTTTCCTTTCTTTTTCCACACCCCACCCCCCTCCCTGTCCTGCTGCAGGGGTTTCACTTTCCCTATCATCCTCAACCTGATCGGACATCTTCTGCCTGGTCGCTGGTGATGTTTCTGAGTCCCCAAATCCTATTGGCCAGTAGATGCAGGGCAGCTCGCTTCTGCCGTGCAGGAGCCAGAGGTCATAATCTTGTTTTCTTAAATAGAGAACCTGGACAGCTAGCTGAAGGGAGAAGAGCAGGGTCAAGGTTTCCAGTCTACTCCATCAAGCGTTCTTCCCTCTTCACACTCAGTCTGTTTCAAAAGAAGTATGTCTAGGGAGTTCCCATTATGGCGCAGTAGAAATGAATCCAACTAGTATCCATGAGGATGAGGGCTTGATCCCTGGCCTCGTTCAATGGGTGGGGGATCCAGCATTGCCATGAGCTGTGGTGTAGTTTGCAGACACAGCTTGGATCCTGCATTGCTGTGGCTGTGATGTAGGCCGGCAACTACAGCTCCAATTCGACACCTAGCCTGGGAACTTTCATATGGTGCAGGTGGGGATGTAAAAAGCAAAAATAAAAATAAAGTAAAATAAATAAAATTTAAAAAGTATGTCTATACCACAATGTACATTTAAATATTAATTAGTTTTGCCAATTTTATTCCCTGTGCAATAAGAGCTTCAAATTGGAGGATATGATTTAGGTTAAGTGTGTTGAAATACTGGAATGAGCTCTGAATCCTCTTACCCTATGCAGGCACTGCTGTAAAACCAAGTTTTCCAGGATGGAAATTCCTGAAGGAAGATGGGATCATTTGAAATTTATCAGTGAGTGAATGTACAGTAAATGGCTACTGAAAACACAGCAAATGAAGATGATAACTTGGCATCTTAACAGACTTTTTACTTTGAAAACACTTGGAGCAACTTTAAGAGATGCTTTTTAAAAAGAATGGGTCTTGTGGGAATGTCCTGAGACTTTGGGAGAGGACAGTGATTAATTTGGAATGTTAGGACATCAGAGTGATTAAGCAAATTCCCTGAGCACACATAGCTCATGTACTCCCTTTTTTGGTCTCAATCCAAATCTCAAGAGCCAGGGAATAAATAGCTCCTGAGCTGTCTGAGATCGTCGTGGTGAGTCTCCAGGAGTAAAGGCGAAGAAATAGAGGCTCTGTGGTGTGAAAGGGATGTGTGATTGTTTTGGTGTCTGAAAGGTGGGAATCAATGTTTGACTGTTGGCTTGTTCTCGCAGGTGGTAGCCTGGGTCTGCAGGTTCTTAGGATAGGAGGAGTGTTAGGAAGCTTAAGAACCAGGAACCTACAGTTCTTTGTACGAGATATTTCAGAAACAAAGTTTTCTGGGCCTAGGGGACACGTAGGAATTCTCTTTATAGATCAGAAAATCAACATCTAATAAAGTGAACGGACTTGCCCAAGTTAATTTTACAAGGGACACCCTGGAACTGGAAGTCACATCTCTTCTCCTTCCAGGGTTATTTATCCTATGGCTTCTCAGGGCAGGCCTCACACATTCTGCCCAGCTAGTGTGAACAGGCTGCTCCTGGTTACACCATACCACAACAACGCTCACTGTCCTCTCCTGGGCACCCTTGCTCTCAGGAAGGTCCCTGACTAATGGGGAGCTCTTAAAAGTAGGCAGGGGGTGACAGCCAAGCGTTAAAGGTCTTCAAGCCAGTGAGGGGCCGGGGCGGCAGGCTGGGCAGTCGCAAGTCAGGCCTGGCCGTGGTAGGTTGTCAATGGGGGAAAAATTCTCACCAGAGAAGGACCATCACATGTTTGAACAAGGAGGGCAAATGGATTGGGTGAGGGCAGAAGATATTTTTATTGACCTCACAACAGCAAAAGTGAAAGTAAAGTCAAGAGACCTTCCAGGAACAAAGGGCAGGGGAAAGCCTGATAAACACAGCAGGTGGGGGATTTCCAGTGCAGCTGCTTATATAAACTGGATGCCATGTCCTTTTCCCCATCTCCTGATTCTGCTTCCTTGACTGCAGAGATGGCTGCTGGCGTCCGTGTAAGTTGGGGTTTGAAAATGGGGATGGGGAAAGGGAAAGCACCTCCAAATATGGGGAGAGATCTCAGGAACAGCTGAAGACAGTGCTCAGGAAGGTGGGGTGGCTGGGAAGGCACTGGGAAGGGGAAGAAATTGGCATGGATATCCACTGAATGTGAGGAAAATTTCTGTGACGAGAACCAGGTCATTCGGCTCCTGAGTTCCCCTTTTGTGTCAGACCTTGAACTGGCCACTGTTAGGAACCAATGGTGGGAAGTGAGAGTGGGCTCTGTGCTGCACAGGGCTGGCAAGATTTGAAACTATGGAAATATTGTCTGGGTCCCTTTCCCCCATATCCTGTTAAGGGATCCAGGGCTCTAAAACTTAAGCTTCCTCCTCTTCTCCAAAGAGAGGTTCACAGAAATCATTTCTTGTCAGTTGTTAATGACCTGTGACATTAGCTTATGTAAGAATATATGCTCTACGAAGAGAGCTTGCAATGAGGGCAATGCATAACACAGAAAAGTGACAGTTCAATGAAGAAATGTTGGTGGCATCTAGATTGGGAAGGCATTTTTGAATGAAGCTTGAAAGTCGTCGTCCGAGGATGTCAAGCGACAGCGTAGGAGTGAGCGTCCCCATTTTCAGAGTACTGAAGTAAAACTGAGATGCAGTCCTTACTTTCTGTGAGTCTAATAAAAGGAGGAGCTCATATTCTACAATAGATAGATATGAAAACACTGGAAATAAAGGTGAACAGGTGACACTGAACACAGTGTCACTATAGTAATGAATTTTTATTATAAAGCAATGGGTCGTTTAAAAAAAAAAACTAATAGTACAGAGAATATCTGTTCTAAACAGAGTTTCTTTCTAAAGCAGTCATGGAGAACAGCCCTGGGAGTATTCCATTAGGCTGACAAGTCTTGGAAATTCTCTTTGAGAGTTGTTTTTCAAATCTGGTGTACATCTTTGAAGGCTTTGCAGTTGTATTCAGTTTTTGACATTTGACAAACTCTAACTGAATAAGAGACAGGTAAATAATGTGGGAAATTATTAATAACTCTTTGGGATGGATACGAGGACACTGGAATAAGTTTTCTTGCATTATAACCTGCAAATTTCAACAGAGACATTTCAGAAAAGGGAGGGGGCACGGCTTGTTGTAAAGGATCTGGAGGACCAGGAGGCAGTGACAGGCAGGAGCAATTAAGCGGTTGGGGGGGGGAAAACAAAGGGTGCAAAAGGTGGTAGGCACTCTAGGCAACTGTATTTTGGCCTTCCTTGTCCAGGTGATGGTCTCTTCTCATCAGTGGGAATCAATGACCTTCATGGCCTACTTGGAAGATAGAGTGAAGAAGATCAATGAACACATTCGGTCTAAGACCAAGGTTCCTGTGCCGGACCAGGTTCTCCAGCTGGGCTCGAAGACCCTAAAGCCCCACAGAACCCTGTCATCTTACGGCATTGACAAGGAGACCACCATCCACCTCACCCTGAAGGTGGTGAAGCCCAGTGATGAGGATCTGACCTTGGTTTTGGTGGAGTCAGGTGATGAGGGGCAGAGACACCAGCTCCAGGTTCGAAGGTCCAGCCCAGTGACCCAGGTGAAAGAGATGATCCAGATGAAGACCGCTATAATCCCCAAGGAGCAGATCGTGACTTGCAATGGAAAGAAGCTGGAAGATGGGAAGATCATGGCTGATTATGGCATCAGAAATGGCCATTTACTCTTCCTGGCATTCAGCTGCATTGGGGGGTAATCGCCTGGGGACAGAATACCTTATTTCCTTTTACTTCTCACTTACTAACCACACCCTTTGAAAATTTCCTAAAGTCAATGATAAAGATAAACAGAAAGAGAAGATTTGGGATGGACTGGGGAGGAAGACAGTAGAATATTTCTAACTCTTTGATTCTTTGATTCTAACATGACTAAGTAGCAAAACTGCATATACTATATATACTGATATATTATTACTGGAAGGTCCATTAGAAATAACCTTCAAAGCCAGCTTGCCATTTAATTCTTTCATGGTTCCCTCTGATTCATAGAAAAACTATTTCCTTTTCCAACAAACAAGACAGTGAGTTTTAGGTCAGCATCTGTGTTCTTCTGATGACTGTGTCTGCATCTGTTTAGTCCACTGCTGCGTCTATCATATCATTCAATAATCCTTGAACCAAACTGACTTTCTACCTATAGAGAATAGTGAAATGATGTGTTATGAAGTGAATGATTTACGCTGACATGATTACAATCTTATTAATAAATAATTTAGAAATTGAACGACTTCTCTCCTCATTTAAAGCTCTTTGGTATGAACGAAACTTGGTGCCGTGCCCCCTCTTACTCTCTTTGTCTCACACTCAGTGAAACCGTTCTTATTTCTGGGGATGACGAGGGGCAGGGCAAGACATTTGCCTTGGGGACGTAGAGATTTTATGTCTCTAGTGGGGGCTCCTTGGGAACAGATGAGCTTCCGGTGAGAACAGACATTCTGCAAGTTGAGGGACTGTGACCAGTTTCTGTTCTGCCTGCCCTGGGGTCTAGCAGGTCTTCTTTAGGTTGGGTGAGGTGGGGGAGGGATTGGTCTCTAAGTGGACCCCAGTGCTCTGCCCAAATTCTGGCTAATAGAGCTTTTTCTTCCCTCTTATTCCCTTTGTTTACTCCTTCATCTGAATTTAACCCTACTTAGCACAAACCACACCAATAAGTGTTGCTCATTACAACAGAGTCAAGCACTCTACAGTGGGCACTATTTAAATGGATAGGTGGGCTTTAGGTTGGACTGATTTCCTGAGATGAGAGACAATGTTTCATTGTCTGGATGGGGGCTCCTGCAGGGTAGAGATTATGATTTTATTGTCATTTAAGAATCCACCTGATGGCAGGCACCATGGGGTCCTTCCTGCTCTTCCCATCAGACTGGAATCCTTGGCATATCATCCTACCAACATATGTACTCTTGACCAGTAGATATAACATCTCCTGAGGATGGGGAAGGTCCTCCCCAAATCAGACTTTCTTCTTCAGTTTAGGTGAAAGCCCGAAGGCCACTTCCGCCTCACTAAACTTGCAGGAATAAAGGCAGGACTTTTCCCTACAGCACATGAACCTTTCCTGATGGGAGGAAAGGATCTCCCCCATCAGCCTTGAACTTCCTAAGGACAAACCTCGCAGATTCTTATGCAGAAGTGAACAGCCTGAAGCCTAAACTGGCTGACTTTCCAGGGAGCATCCGCCTCCTTAGGTCCTGGGGTCACACTTCCTTCCCTCCCGACTTACTGACAAGCTTGCCTTCTCCCCAGGAGCCTCCTCGCTGCCCCCTTCACTTCCTTATTTCTGAGGGTGTAGATGAGTGGATTGAGGGCGGGCGTGACTACAGTGTAGAAAAGCGAAACGAACTTGCCCCGACCCTGATCGTAGCTGTGCGTAGGTTGCAGGTAGGTGTAGATGGCTGAGCCATAGAACAGGCAGACGGCAGTCAGGTGGGACCCGCAAGTGCCCACCGCCTTCCTGCGGCTCCGTCTGGTCCTCATGGCCCACACCGCGCGGGCCACGGCAGCATAGGAGGCCAGGATGACGGCGGACGGCACCAGCAGGATGACCGCTCGGGCGGCGAACATCTGGCGCTGGGTGGTCTTTTGTCCCCCGCCGCCGCAGGCCAGCTTGAGCAGCGCGGGCAGCTCGCAGATGAAGTGGTCCACCCGGCGGGGCGCGCACAGCGGCCGAGCGGCCAGGAGCGCTGTTTGCGCGGCGGAGTTGGTGAGGCCGCCGAGCCAGGAGGCGACGGCCAGCGCGCGGCAGAGGCGCGGCGAGGCGAGCCCGGCGTAGCGCAGCGGGTGGCACACCGCAGCGGCGCGGTCCAGGGCCATCACCGCCAGGAGGACGCACTCGGCCGAGCCCAGCGCCAGCGACGCGCCCAGCTGGGCCAGGCAGCCGCTGCGCTCTAGCCACAGGGCCCTGCCGCGCAGGGTGGCCAGCAGCGGTGGCACCACGCTAGTGGTGAAGCCCGTGTCCACCAAAGCCAGGTGGCAGAGGAAGTAGTACATGGGCGCCTGCAGGCGCGGGTCTCGCACGGCCAGCAGCACCAGCGCCGAGTTACCAGTCAGAGTCAGGAGGTAGCAGAGGAGAACCAGGGCGAAGAGGACAGGTTGCAGGGAGGGCTGGTCGGAGAAACCCAGCAGGAGGAAGCGCTCCTCTGTGCTGCGGTTGCCCTAAGGGAGGAAAACTCCCAGAAGGTTTGGAAGGGCGACCTACCAAAGGGTGACGTCTCTTACAAACAAAGGAAAACCCAGGCAAATGGGGTGAGGAGGGGAAAGGGCCGGAAGCGCTCACGATGTTTCTGTATCCATCGGGCTCGGAGCTCGTTTAAGATCTGAACCCTCCTGCTGAATAGCATTGAGAACTATGTCTAGATACTCATGTTGCAACAGAAGAAAGGGTGGGGGAAAATCTGTAATTGTAATCTATACATGTAAGGATAACCTGACCCCCTTGCTGTACAGTGGGAAAAAAAAAAAAAAATCTGAACCCGTCATTTAGGGAGGGAGCCAGATTAGGATGCCATAGTTGATATTTTTATCAGATTCTACGAGGAAGATAAAAATCTCCATTTTATAGATGGACAAACTTGGGACTCCAAAGGCTAAAGCATCCCAAGGTCATAGTTGCTCAGTGGCCCTGTGGACTTGAACTAGGCCTGATTTCTGAAATCAGAGCTCTTTCAACAGCTTTCCTGCTTCTGGTTGTACTCCCAGGGACCAAAGTAGCAAGCTGCTCTTCCTCCCACCTGAATAACCCTGCAAATATTCGAAGACATTGCCCTCTGAGCCTCACTTCCCCTTCTTCGAAATGTGTAGTGACTGAAAACAGGTGTAAGATCCCAGGTTTACTATAACTGACACTTGGCAGATCAGACTGTCACCTGCTTTGTTGCCAGTGCCGCACCGACCTCTACTAATACAACCCGTTATACTACTGACTACTGAATTTTAATCTGTGGTGACTCTCTCTCCTAGGCTGCTTCCAATATCCATTCCCCTCCCACTTACTATCTAGTGTGATGATCACGGTCAACACAATGGCACATGTGTTATCATTCTTTAAACCCAGAGCCATCTGGGTAGAGGAAAGAACATTAAACAGAAAGTCAGGAGACCTGAGTTTTACCTCACACAAGTGCCTTTGGCCAGTGATTTGATATGGGGAAGTCACTTCAATTTCCTCCCATCTCAATTTTCTCACATGAAAACGGAGAAGTTTGAACTAGATGACCTCTGAGGTTCCTGTACTACCTTCCAGGCTCTAATTTTTTTTTTTTTTTTTTTTTTTGTCTTTTTCAGGGCCACACCAGTGGCATAAGGGAGTTTCCAGGCTAGGGGTCAAATAGGAGCTGCAGCCCCTGGCCTATGGCGCAGCCATAGCAATGCCAGACCTGAGCCGCATCTATGACCCACACCACAGCTCATGGCAATGCCGGATCCCAAACCCACTAAGCAAGGCCAGGGATCGAACCTGTGCAGTTACTAGTCAGATTTGTTTCCTCCGAGTTCTGGCTCTAATTTTAATAAATATTTTTCAAACAAGTGAAAAGCGGATGCAAAAGAAAAAAGTGGTTGCAGAAACCTTTTAACCCTTGAGTGAAACGGAATCAAATTTCCTAATGGATCGGCAACCATCATGGTTGATGTGAAGGATAGAAGTTACATAGAGATCCTTCTACTGTATGGTTCCCGACAAGTATCATCATACGGATTACTTATTTTTTTAATTATTATTATTTTCTGACCTGAGCCACAGCAGTGACAATGCCAGATCCTTAACCCCCTGAGCTGCCAGGTAACTCCAACAGATAACTCATTTTAAACATCATATTCAGTGTTCTTAATTTAAAACTCATAATCTCTTAACTTTTTATTTTTCAAGAAAAAACTCTCTTCCCCGTAACAACACATTATGTTAATACGGTTCCCTCATTTTATCTTCATTGGGCAGAACAAGTATTAATGCGGCAATTAAGAACAAGGGTTGGGGAGTCACACTGCCTAAGGTCCAGTCTTGGTTCTGCCATTTTCTAGCTGAGCCTCCTCGGGCAATGTTGCTTAACCTCTCTATGGCCCAGTTTCCTCATGTGAAAAAAATGGAATTCGTTAAGGAGGTCAGATACGTAAAACTCTTGAAAAGAGCCTGACAAATAGTAGATGTTTAATAAATGTTAACTATTATCCCTACTTCACATCCGAAAACAGACTTTTAGAGAGCTCCTACACTAGGTAACTACACACTACACCCTTACAGCTGGTATGTAAATTTATAGCCCTTTTCATATATTAATTCGATCTTTACTCATCTGAGAATTAGATAATACTCCTATTTTAGATAATTGAGGTTAAATAACTTGCCCAAGGTCACATGATCTGTAAATGCTTATCAGGATTTCAACCAAAATCTAATTCCAAGATCTTTGCTTTTGTTGTGGTGGTGCTCGTGGCATTCAGAAGTTGCTGGGCCACACACGGATCAAACCAAGCCACAGCAGTGACAATGCGGAATCCTTTACAGTTAGGGCACCAGGAAACTTCAATCCCTGCTCTTTAATGAACCAGGCTTTAATATGCTAGGGACTGTGAAGGATAAAATTACATACAAAGACTGACCTTTTTTCCTGGATAATTTTAGTCACAGTGGAATGAGATGTGCCTATACATTCTAATACAAGATAAATAAAAGTACAAGAGATGACATTAAGGCTTATGGGCCAATGGTGCTAGAGATGCTTACGCCACAGCCACAGCAACGCGGGATCCGAGCCACATCTGCAACCTACACCACAGTCATGGCAACGCTGGATCCTTAACCCACTGAGCGAGGCCAGGGATTGAACCCGAGAAACCTCATGGTTCCTAGTCGGATTTGTTAACCACTGAGCCACAATGGGAACTCCCAAATTTTCTTATTATAAAAAAAAATCAGCAAAAAGTTTACTTTGCATTTCCAAGAATGCCAGCAGCTCAATATGAATAATTCTTTATATTAACACTTTCATGACGAAGCAACCAACAACATATCTACTGCCAGCCTCCAGCATTTTAGTATGAAAACTCAGAACTTCTAATTCCGTGATTATGCAGACACACACTAGTTCAGACAGGCAAGCCTTCAATCATTCTTCTCCAAACATGCCAAATCCTGAAAACAGTCACGCAATGATCAAATTGGCATGGACATCTTTACTGCATGTACGCGTGAATTCCCACACACATAGCTCAGACACATTGTATAATACATCCCCTTCCCCACCGCCGCGATAATTCCTTGCAGGATCCAGAACACAAATCTGCTGCAAAAAGTATTCTATATGTGCCTCCACACCTCACCGGGTGTTCTAGAATGTGCCCCTCATCCGTAACACCATTTTTAAAAAGGGCAATGTAGAAATAAGCCTACCTTCATGTCTGAGTCTCTGGCACAGGTATTAGGCCTTCAATTTCCAGATGAGAAGCTGGTCTCTTGCTCCTGCTCTGGATTCTCTGGGTCTGAAATGGCAGTGGGAGGGATGAAAAAAAGGCCCAGTCACGTGGCTGCTGATTTCTGAAACAGGTGTCTGAGATCAGAGCAGGTACCTCAGGAAGATGTGGGGTGGGTGCCTTCTCGCTGGGCAGCAAAGGAATGAAAAGAATGTCTTAGGGCAAGAAGCCCTGTTAAGTCCAGTGAAGCACTGAGATCCAGGCAGAGGCGTGATGTGCGTTCCTGGAGAGCCCTGTAATGAGGTGTAGACAAGGCAAGGAGTTGACCCTTATGATGATGGGAAGTGAGTGTTGGCTGAGGGTGGCAGCAAAAATATTCTTCCTGATTCTAAAGGGCAGAGCAGTTGCAGAGAATGAGGAAGGATGCTGATGAGCCTCTTACTGGAGAGGAAGCAGGGGAATCAACTGTGCCTGTTATTAGAAGAGAGGACTGCGCTCTGGGGAATCTATGTCCCACTCCCATAATTAGTCCTTTGTATGGAGGTGTCCAGAGAGGGCTCCCCCAGGGCAGGGAAGGGAAAATTCTAGAGGGAAAGGCACTTTCAGGGAGAGTATCCCTGGAGTGTGTGGAAGCCAGAGGGAGCACAATTCTTTCTCATGACATTGCTATTCTTAATTATTTTCCCCCTGCACTCATGGCATGCGAAGTTCCCAGGCCAGGGGTTAAATCTGTGCCACAGCAGCAATCCAAGTGGCTGCAGTGACAAGGTTGGATCCCTAGTCCACTGAGCCACCAGAGAACTCTGCTGCTCTTAATTTTTAACTGGTTTAGGATTTCATTCTCTGTTGAGTGACCTTAAACCAGCTGTTTAACCTCAGTGATTCTCAGTGTCATCATCTGTGAAGGATAGGTAGCCACCCTTACCTGTGGGAAATGTTGTACATTTGATGATATCACCCTTAGGGTTTTTTTTTTTTTGTTTTGTTTTGTTTTTTCCCCTTAAGGCTGCACCTGTAGCATATGGAAGTTCCTGGGCTAGGGGTCGAACTGGAGCTGCAGTTGCTGGCCTACATCACAGCCATGGCAGCGAGAGATCCTAGCTGCATCTGTGAACCACACACCAAAGCTTGCAGCAACACTGGATTCTTAACCCACTGAGTGAGGCCAAGGATTGAACCCGAATCTTCGTGGAGACCCATCCTCGGGTTCTTAATCCGCTGAGCCAGAGTGAGAACTCCCACCCTCAGTTTTGAATGTAGCTTTGACTCATGTCATCAGCTTTGTTCTCTATCCCTCCTTGTTGCTGTCATCCCCCACCTCACCCCCTCTGCTCCCCTTTATTCTTTGAAGATTTCTGTCCCTGGCCCACTCTCACTCTCTCCATTACTGCTACTATGATAATTCTCAGTGAACTCGGTATCCATGGAGATTATACTTGTATACTCTCTTCTCGATTCCTTCCTCAGAGGCATCTGGACGTTTATCACTGTCCTTCACGTCTCATCTCATCCTACTGCATGGCTTTAAACACCATCTCTATGATGATCATTCCTAAATTTATATTTCCAGCCTATCTTTCTCCCTGAACTACAGGTTCCTATGTCCAATTGTCTATTCAGCATCAACATTTTGGTGTCTAATTAATATCTTGAGCTTGATATGCCATAATCTGACTCCCTAAGGGTCTCTCCCAATGCTCCTCTTCCGTAGCTTTTCTCACCTCTGCTCATGGAGATTCATCCTCTATTTGCTTAGGCAAAAATCTTGCGTTGACTTATCTTCATCTTGCAATCAGAATATTCCGTTGTCTCTACCTTCAAAAATGTGTCCTGAAACTGTCAATTTATTGCTATCTTCAGGGCTACCACTCTGGTCTGATGCAAGCCATCTTCATCTTTCACTGGAATTACTGACATTTTCTCTTGGTTCAGCCCTTATCCTTCTTCAGTGCATCCTTTTTTTTTCTTTTGGCTGAACCCATGGGATGTGGAAATTCCTGGGCCAGGTATCAAGCTCACACTATTGCAGTGACTTGAGCCACAGTGGTGACAATACCAGATCTTTAACTGCTGGGCCACCAGGGAACTCCGTGACCTGGAGCTGTGCAGTTCCTCTATCAGCACGTCTCGAGAAAGATGTCACTTGGAGTGTAAAGTAGCCCTAGATTTGCTCCAAGGGTATAAGAGAGCTGCACTGCCTTTTTTTTTTTTTTTTCCTGATTACAAACGTGATTCCTGCTCATTGTATAAACGCTGCAAATACAAAAAGTGTAAACATTTTTTAAAAATCCCCCTACCCAGACTCAACTTCTTTCTATGTTTTGGGGTATTCCTTGCAGACCTTTTAAAAAGTTAGTTCAACATAGATCTAAAGATAATTTACATCTTTTTTATGTAGACCAAAACATCTGTAAAAATGACAGTGTCACAGTGACAGGAGGGTACAGTGGAACCACAGTCAACTTCCCGAGGCTGTGGCATATGGAAACTCCCAGGTTAGGGGTTGATTGGGAGCTGCAGCTGCTGCCCTCACCACAGCCACGGCAACGAGGGATCTGAGTGTCATTGTCGACCTACACCACAGCACACAGCAAGGCTGGATCCGTAACTCACTGAGGAGGCCAGGGATCGAAACTGCATCCTCGTGGATACTAGTTGGGTTTGTTACTGCTGAGCCACGACAGAAACTCCTGAGGCTCTTGAAAACTGTCTACTAAGATCAGCTCTTGTATTTTTAATTTTTTGGCCAATAATGACCGATAATATTTTGATGCTCTCTTAAACAGGGACCATCTGGTGGTTATATTCCAAACTCTATGTTTTTTTGACACTTTGGAGATTTTTAAAACCCACATATGTTAGTTTGGATTGAATGTTGGAAGACATTTGGGGAAAAGTTCTCTCTCTCCTTAGAATATGGAACGAGGCGGTCTGGTGTTATCACTGGCAGGTTATGTTGTGATGAGGTTTGGGGACAAAGTGGGTACGCTCTGGTGTCTTTAGCACTTTTTGGCTCCCACTGGTCACTGACAGCAGTGTGGCAGGCTCAGAGACTTGCCACACATCTGAGATCATGTTGAGTGAATGGCAAGTATATAGATTTTCCTCCTTTACAGTATCTGTGTATGCATGGACCTTCGTGTGCATGTGTTTGTGCCTCACACTAAGGAAGAGAAGGTCATGCATTTGATGACTTCTTATATTTAAACGGCCCCAAACTGCTACGTACCCTAGCCCTGTCATTGCCCACTAGCCTACCCAGAAAACTCTGGGGATCTCATCCTGACACATGCGATCATTTGTTTATGCACGTCTCTTGGTGTATATATGTGTTTATAATTGTATAGTTATATGTATGTTTGTGTCTCATTTTTGTTTGGGAGTCCCATAGCTCATGAATAGGTTTAGAGGACCTCAAAACCAAATTATACCTATTCATTTAGTAAATGGATTCACTTTCCCAGACTTTATGCTAATGGAGGAGAACAACTGCAAAGACAGGCCAAGATATGGGTAAGATGAAACACTGAAAAATTAAAAAGTCATTTCACTTTGGCTTTGAAATGTAGTTTATCACTATTTTTGAGCAAACTCACCACATCAGGCCAAGGTTTGGTTTTTTTCCCCCAGCATATCTGGATCTCTCTTAGCTCAATGTGTTTCAACTTCCCGCAACTCTACCTGTCTAAGTCTTTTTAACCCTGGGGTTTTTTTCTAGGCCCTATTTCAGAATTCACATGTGATTACTTTGGCGTATTTGTTCCTTTACTTATTTAAAGGAGATTTACAGTGGATTTCTAATTTCCAAGCAAAATCCTAGGCTGTAAGAACCATAAACCGAGAGGAGAGGTGACATAGTTTGACTGAGCCTAAAAGCCTCCAAGATTCTACTTCAAAAGTTGAAGGGTTTGTCTCCCTGCAAAATCCATTTCTCTTTTCTTGAATTTCCTGTGCACAGCACATTCTTGAAGGACCTTGACCTAGATTTTCCCATGGGGAAGCAGCTCTCTGGATGTGGTTACATCTAGGGCAGCTGCCAAAGGCATGCAGCTGGGGCATAGGCAGTAAGATGGGAGTAGCAGGTGCTGTTTGCATTTCCTCGGTTGATAAGTTGCATTTTATAAATGTTGCTCCACTGGAGGGATGTGTGTGTGAGGGATAATTATAAGAATCTAGGACAGATACCAAGTACTATGTGTCTCTGTCTCTGTAGCATCTGGCACATTGGGTGCTTGATAGTTGTCATTTATGTGGTTGATTGACCTCCACTCCTCCCAGCACCAGGACTCCCATCCTCTACTTCTCCCGAGTGACTCATGCTCATCCCCCCTAATTCTGCTCCACATTCTCAGTCTCTAGCTCCATCCTTCTCCTCACCAGCAACTTTAAAGTTTGAATGAGGTGTTCCTTCTTCTTCTTCTTTTTTTTTTTTTTTTTTTGCCTTTTCTAGTGCCGCTCCCCGTGGCATATGGAGGTTCCCAGGCTAGGGGTCTAATTGAAGCTGTAGCCACCAGCCTATGCCAGAGCCACAGCAATGCAGGATCTGAGCCGCGTCTGCAACCTACACCATAGCTCATAGCAACACTGGGTCCTTAACCCACTGAGCAAGGCCAGGGATCGAACCCCAAACCTCAAACGCAACCTCAAACCACAAACCTAGTCGGATTCGTTAACCACTGCGCCATAACGG
The DNA here is from genome assembly GCF_054392235.1 of Sus scrofa. Lineage (NCBI taxonomy): Eukaryota > Metazoa > Chordata > Mammalia > Artiodactyla > Suidae > Sus > Sus scrofa. The sequence goes on along the minus strand of NC_139389.1, from coordinate 26,747,898 downwards.
GAACTCCCGAGGTGTTCCTTCTTTGAGCTTCCCTAAGACCTTCTTCTTATACCTATCATAGCCTAATCATTATCCATTTATTTTGTTTTCTTTTCTTATTTTTTATTTTTTGCTTTTTAGGGCTGCAACCATGGCATATGGAAGTTCCCAGGCTATGGGTTGAATCAGAGCCACAGCTGCCAGCCTACACCACAGACATGGCAACTCAGGATCCAAGCAGCGCCTGTGACCTACACTGCAGCTCATGGCAATGGTGCATCCTTAACCCACTGAGTGAGGTCAGGGATTGAACCTGCATCCCCATGGATCCTAGTTGGGTCTTTAACCGCTGAGCCATGAAGGGAACTCCTTATTTTATTTGTTTTGGATTGAGGTATAATTGACATATAATATTGCATTAGTTTTAGGTGTACCACATAATGATTTGATATATGTATATATTATAAAATGATTAATATATATTTAGTTAACATCCATCACCACACATTTACACATTTTTTTCCTTCTGCTGAGAACTTTTGATTCACTTTCTTAACTTTTAAATATACAATAGTATCGTATAGAAATACAATAATAAAGTATCATATAGAAAACTCTAGTTTTCTGAACATAGTTATAACAGCTGTTTTGAAGTCTTTGTTACATCTAACATCAGGAGACAGTTTATACTGATTGTTCTTTTCTTATACCTTGATCACAATTTCCTCTTTCTTTGCATAACTCATCATTTTTTGTTGAATTACTGGATATTTTAGATGATGTAACAAATGTGGCTTTTTTTTTTCTTTCCCAAATGTGGCTTTTGATTGCCCTTATTCTTTGGGATCTCTTTTCCTACCCTGTTAGCCAGAGTTTTACAATTTTTGTTTTTATTTTTAAGACTTGTTTCTTCGAGGTCTCCCCCAGATCAATAGAGTTTACTTATCAATATAAAGCTAACGATTGGTTAAAGGTTGTGCTTAAACACGTTGAGCCGTTAAGTCTTCCATCCTTGATCAATGGCTCTGTGTGGCGTGGAGAATGCATTCAAAGTTCATGCACCTTGTCCACCTGTCTGGACTTTAACTTCTTGTGTTTGTGAGGCCTCGTGTTCAGCCCCAGATGAGTATCTTTCTCGTGTGGGTAGCCTCGTGCAAGTGCACAGCCTTCAGATCATGAGGGACATGTAGGATCTTATGGAGCCTGCTTTAGGTGTCTTGTCCCCTGGAACTCTCTATTAAATTTCTGGCTGGGGTGCAGAATTGTCACTTTCTTCAATAGTATGTAGATTTTTAGGCTAGATGAGAAAATAGTCTTCCCGGATTACTGGTTGAGGAGACTGCTATTATTCCCTGGGCAACTCCCTGGGCACAGAATTTTCTCTGTTCTGCTCCAAATAAAGTCAGCCCTCTCCCCGCTGATCTTCATGGCCTGCTCCTTCTCTGGCAGGACTTTGGGTCAAGAGACCTGGGTGGGTGATCGGAGCAGCTCCAGGTTAAAACTGACAGAGACCTTCACGGTTCTTGCCAAGGTTTAGGAAGTATTCTTGAATAAATACTTCTCAGAGTTCCTGTTGTGGGTCAGTGGGTTAAGAACCCAACTAGTATACATGAGGATGTGGGTTTGACCCCTGGCCTTGTTCAGTGGGTTAAGGATCTGGCATTGCTGCAAGCTGCAGTGTAGGTCGCAGATGTAGCTTGGATCTGGTGTTGCTGTGGCTGTGGTGTAGGCCAGCAGTTGCAGCTCCCATTTGACTACTAGCCTGGGACCTTCCATATGTCACAGGTGCAGCCCCAAAAAGAAAGGAAAAAAAAACAAAAACTTTTCAAATTGTTGGACCCATTTGGTCAGTTTCTGGACTCCTTGCATGGTTGTTTTTGACAAATTTGCCCAAGTCTTGGTTGTTGTTGGTAAGACTATTTGCTGAATGTCTGCCTTACTTGGACAGTTTCGAAGTTCCCCCCATTTCACCCTCCCTAACCCCCAGATAATTATGAATCGAACAGAATCAGGAAATTAAACCAAAACCAAGTAGAAATAACTTTCTAGTTGTTTTCTTTCCTTATTGTCCGAGTTTCTAGCGAGAAGCCAGATCATGGAGTTTGAAGTAACCGTGGACACCTTGAACGTGGGTAGCCATTTTTCCTTTACTTTTTCAAGTGCTCCATTTGGCAAATATTTATTAAGTAGCTTTGAAATCATATTAACAGACTTACTAAGTGTGTCTTGTTTCCGCCATTTTCCAGATGAGGAAGAAGGCTTAGAGATGTGCGATCTGCTCAACGGGTCAACATTAGTGCCAGTACTAAGTCCATTTCCGCTCATCTCTCACCCTGGCCTCTGCTTTCCCCAATAGGTGACACGCATGTAACCTTACCCTACACAGAGGAGGCTCCGTGAGAAGCAGGGACTTCTTTCCCCAGCCTGGCGCAGCCGGGACGAGGTCTCCGGGGAGGCTTCTGACAAGGTTTTCTACTGTGCACCTCAGAGGGCAAAGGACTGATCCTCTGCACTGCCCTCCACTGACCCTGGCAACCCCTTTCTCCTCCAGACCTGCGCAACCTTACCGGTGCCTGCGAGGCGGCAAGGACTTCAGCCACCGCTCCAGCTTGAACCTCCACAAGGGCAGCCCCTTTCCAGTGTTCGAAGTGCAATCAGCGCCTGAGCGGGAGCTCAGGCCTGACGCTCTACCAGCAGCGCACACACTGGAAGGAGCGGCCCCGCCTGTGGCCCCAGCGCCGTCGCGGCTTCGGCACAGCTCGTTGCTGCTCGTGCTCTCGCCAGGCCGCGCGGGCCAGCGCTCCTACCGCGGCCGCGGCCGCGAGTGAGGCACGCGTTTCGGTCCTGGCAAGGGCCTGGTCAAGCCCGGGCACTCCCACATGGGCCGGAAGCCGTACAAGTGTGGGGACCGCACCAAGTGTTTCAGCCACCGCGCCAACCTCATTCGGTCCCGCTGGGTCCACGTGGGTACTGGTGGCGGGACTGCGGGCCTGGTTTCCGGCGGAACTCGCGCCTCATCACCACCAGAGGGCGCACGCGGACGAGCGCCTCTGCGCTTGGGGGCGGGGCTTGGCGTGGGGGATTTAGTGACGAGAGCTTCCGGAGAGGATCCCATCTCCTCAGGCACCTCAGGGCCCATACGAGCGAGCAGCCCTATGACTGCGGCGTGGACAGCAGAGTCTTCAATCGCAAGACCGACGTCATCACGCAGAGAGCAACAGACAGCTAGTCCCTGGATGCTTGGGTCCTCGGAATGAGCTGGGAGCAGGTGTGGAGCAGGAGAATGGTAGGTGGTGTGGGGTTGGGTGAACCCTCTTCGTAGAGTATTCTCATCTAACTGACCTCATCTTATTTTCTAGAGTTTTTATTCCCACCTGTTATTCACTTATTGGCGCCCTTGGTCTACCTCACAGGAAATGTTAACGAGGGAAAAAAAGGTGGCCCCCTTTTGAAGTAGCCCCCTCTTCATGTTTCCACGGCCACCCCCCACCCCATGACCTTCTGAGCCCTGCAGCTCAACTCTTCTCATTTGCAGCAGCCCATCAACTTGCTTTGTCCTCCCTGCACCCAAATCTTCAGTTTTCGATTGAGGGGCCCCAGACTTCTAAATTTCCACGCCATGGGGGATGGCGTTTTCTTTAGAATTTCACTCTGCTTTTTCTCACTGGTGGAATTTCCTGCTTAGGTTAAAACCTAGGCCTAGGTTAAACGTAAACATCAGGGCAGATATGTTGGGAGTCCGGGTAACCAGAAATTAAAACAACAACGACAACAACAATAATTTTTGTCCGTCATGGAACTCAAAACTCGAGGTAGAAGTCAAACACAAGGGTGATTGTGGTGGAAGGTGTTAATGGCTTCCTCTCACCCCTGACTGTTTCCTGGTTGGAGAGGTGTCAGAGGTGATATGAAGTGGGTGGAAATACCCTTCGTTGCTCAGTCCCCCACCTGGAAAATCGAACTTTCTGGAGGAAAAAGTTATTACCGGATTTCACTGGACCCACCTCTTGGACATTGGTGCTTCCCGTGTTTTCTTGTGTACTGACTGTTCCCTTCCATACTGCCTTTTCCCTGGAAGAAGAAAGTTATTTTTAAACTATGGGTGAGAGCCAGCATTTCTCTTTCTCCATGATTTATTTGAACCAGCCCTACTTTCCTGTGCTGTCTTTGGGAACTGGTTTAAAAGCTGTTGTTGACAAATACGTTTATTTTGGTTTTCTAATTCTCCTGAACTTTTCAGGAGCCTACCAAGTTCTGGGCAGAGGCCTTTTCCTATATAACCATGCTGATACACGGCACTTTAAAATAAAAATCAGTATTGTTATGCCACCGCGTGGCCAGAACGGAGAACTGCATCATCAGTATTCCTGAGGGCAAGCCTGTTATCCTGAAATCCTGTTAACAACTATTGCTTGAGCTAAGGTCTAGGATAGTAGTTTTAGACTTTAAGTTGGTTTTTAAAAATCACAGAATTTCCGACTCAATATATCTGGGAATTTACATTTCTAAGGTCGTGTGTGATGCTGTTGCTACTAATTGGGGGGATTGCGCTTTGAGAACCACTGTCATAGGATAATGGAAAGCTAATACTTTCGAGCACCCAGCTCAAAGGGTGCTGGTTCCCACCCTTAAACCAAATGAAAGCTGATAAGTGTGTTCCAGTCTATGCAAACTGTATTGAAAAGAGATGGGGATAGTCTGTTCCATGTAGCTGACCACAAGGGGACGCTCTAGAAAATTGTCTGTTGCCTCCTTAGGTCATCTGGAAAAGCTCAGAGAAGTGCTAGAGAATGAGAGCCCAGCTGAGGTCTGGCTCACCCAAGAGAAGCAGTATTGTTGACTAGGGCACAATTGGGTCATGGACAAAGTTGAACTTAGCCTTATTTCCACCTCTCTGGACGCTTCGTTTTTGCTTTGACCTCTCCACCTGTCTGGGTTCCATGTCCTGTGGGGTCTTGCACCTAGAACTTTCCCTTAAGCTGCATATGGTAAATGGTTCGGGTAATGCACCTTTTCAGAAATTCCTGAAGTAAAACATAATCTGCGGTTCACAGGGAAGGGCTGTTATGAGTCTTTAAGAGTCCAGTTTCAGAGCCTTGTCAGGCAGTGGTGTTAAAGTTTTTAGTGCATGTGCCTGATTTGCAAGCCCACCATGATATATTGGGGACTGGCTCCTAATAACACCATAGATGCTGATGAGACTTTCCCCAGATGCGAAGCTGACAGCCTGTGTGAGACACTGTAACCTCAGATGATGTTTTCTCAGCTCCCAGATATGATGAACATCCATCACAAGAGAGAAGGCACACTGAATTTGGGGAGCAGGTGTCATTTGGTTTTGGTTCCTCAACCTTGGGCTAAGGTGGATGTTGGCCACCCAAAAATCCCTCCCTGTGGGATTTTTTAGCCTTGTCAGGCAGTGATTCCCTTGATTCCCTCGTGTGTGATGCAGTGGATCCCGATGGAATCCAGTGGATTCCCTGTGGGATTTTTTCCTTCTTTCCCGATAAGCACATGCATGTCCGCTCTCTTGTGGAAATCTGTATATGAATAAATAGAAACCTGTTTGCTTGACTTCTTTTAGATCCGGGGTCATAATTCTGAATTTAGAAACTTGCTGTCTGTTTTGAGTGGTATTTGTTGTGGCAACCAAGTGAACAAGCTTATATTTGGCACGATTAATATAGTTCAAGATCCCGTGGTAGCAATAGTGGCGAGGGAACATTGACCATGATCTTCTTTCAGTTTCTTTGTGGGAGAAGCAGTCACAAGAAACAGAAAGTCCCTGGGGAAATAGGCATGGAACAGCAGAACTCGAACCTGACATGGAGCTTGTTTGGTTTAGCCCTGCTGTTTCTTGATGATGAATTTGAAAACCAGAGAGATAATGAAAAGAGTTTGCACTAGGTCATGGAAATCTTTAGTAGTGAGTGAGGGAGGAGATGTTAACCAGGTCTTCAGTCTTAGTCTAGGATTTTCCTTTCAACTACCTCCCCCTGCTGGTGTTTGTATGCCATGACTCTAGATCTTGTTCCAGAAAGGCTTTAACAAGCCTTACATATTATGCACAAAATAAGGATGAGGTAGACTGGACAAAGAAAACTGTAGAAGGAGTTCCTGTTGTGGCACAGTGGAAACGAATCTGACTAGGAACCATGAGGTTGCGAGTTCGATCCCTGGCCTCGTCCAGTGGGTTAAGGATCCAGCGTTGCTGTGGCTGTGGCATAGGCTGGCAGCTACAGTTCTGATTAGACCCCTAGCCTGGGAACCTCCATATACCATGGGTGCAGTCCTCAAAAGACCAAAGACAAAAAAAATAAAATAAAATTGTAGAATAGAAAAAAGTGGGTAAAGTCAGATACCAGATGTGTACTTCAAAAGTTCACTGTGAGGGAATGTACATTTCTTAGAAATTAGTTACACAGTTGGCTTTAAGTTTACTAATTGTCACACAAACAGGGAAAAGTGATTACTTAGTTTCACAAAAACTTGAACATACACTTTCCATATAATCCAGCTATTCTGCACCCAGATATTTACTTAAGAGAAATCAAAGCATACAAAGTCTTGCTCACACATGTTCACAGCAACTTTACTTGTGATAACTAGAAACTGGGAAGCAATACAAATTTCTATCAGTAGGTTAAGGGATAAACTGATTGTCTTATGACCATATAGTGGAATAATACTCAGCAATAAAAAAGAAAGAGCTATGGATAAACATAACATGGGTGACCGTCAAAATAATTGTGTTTTGTGTTTTGTGATTGAAAGAAGTCAGATGGAAAAGAGTACATACTTTATGATTCCATTTATACAAAACTCTTGGAAAGGCAACATAGCCACAGAAAGCTGAGCAGAGGTTGCTTGAGAATGGGGAGTGCAGGGAGGGGTGGAAGGGAGAAATTGCAACGAGGCATGAGGAAGCCTTTGAAGAGCTTGGGTATGTTCATGTCATACTGTGGTGATGGTTTCACAGGTATGTATATACTTCAAAACATATCAAATTATACTCTTAAATATGTGCAATTTATTATACATTAGTTATACTCACAAAGTTAATAGAAATAGTTATTGCTTATATGAGAGAAGTATAGTTAATCTTAGCACTGAGATATGAGAGGAACATTCCTCAGAGGGTTTCATAATGATTACTTTATGCAGTCTTCCCCAGTGTAAACCGGCAGTGGAACACCAAAGCACCATTTGGCAAGAACAATTCTATGAAGGATTGGGGGTAGACAGAGATAATCAGGAGGCAGAAAATAATGCTAAAATGATTTTAAGTGTGCAGTTCTCTCCTGGTCTGCTTTAGTCTGGGGATAAGATTTTAATTATCAGAAGAAAAGCTGGGAGTTCCCATCGTGGCACAGTGGAAACGAATCTGACTAGGAACCATGAGGTTGTGGGTTCTATCCTTGGCCTCAGTGGGTTAGGGATCCGGTGTTGCTATGAGCTGTGGACGCAGTAAGTCACAGACATGGCTTGGATCCCTCGTTACTCTGGCTGTGGCAAAGCCTCTCAGATGTAGCTCTGATCGGACCCTAGCCTGGAAAACTCCATATGCTGCTGGTGTGGGCTTAAAAGGCAAAAACAAACAAACAAACAAACAAAAAACAACCCCAAAACACTCATAGAAGAAAAGCTGTATTACCATTCCTTTGGACAACACTTTCTAAATATCGTCCCTCCCAAATGAGGTCTTGGTAACCACTAAGAAACAATAGTTTCGAGGTTTTACTCATTGATGAGTACACAGACTGTAGGATTAAATTAGGGACTGGGTTGAATTCCTGAAAATTGAGGGGCTAGCTATTCCAAGACCCCAGGGAGGGCCATTCCGTTCCTCTGAGGGGAAGGGGGCGAGGGAGTAACTGTTTATTGTCCTCTCACTCGCGTTTTGAATATCCCCTACTTCGCATTGTCCCCTGACAGTTTCAAGGGAATGAGCACATTTCCTCACCCACATAGAAAGCACTATCTGCACAAGGTCAGCTCCTTGTATTTCCCTGGGAGAGTGGGCCCTTGGAAGGCCTTCAGTAAATGCCTGTGAAACTGATTAAGTGTGGGAATAAGAAAGAGAGTGTGGATTATATTTTTAATGGTTAGTGAATACTCGCCCCCCTCCCTGGGACATCTTTTCTGATTGTTTCATCTCATCTCACTTCTTTGTGCTGCCTGTCTCTGGCTCTTCTGTACTTTGCTGTTATATCTGCTCTACAGTGTCCTGGTTGTCTTTGGTTTAAGTCTGTGCTGGGTAGCAGTTTCTGGTACTAGGGTGTGTGGAGTCTCTTCCTCCATTCTCCTTTGGCCCAGTGGTCCCAACATCACTGACACTCCAAGGATACCCTTCTCTCCCCCAGCAAAGGTGCCCAGTGTAGATGGATATTATCCTCTGTGATGTTCTGTGCGGTCTCCAAGAAATATGGTGACACTATTATATGTGAGATGTTAAGCTTGGCTATTCAACAAGTCTGTAAATCCTCAAAAACCTCTAAAGAAATAGACTCCATTATTATGCAGAATTTATGGATAAATAGATTAAGGCTCAAAGTGACTATAAAATTCTCCTGTTATCACACAGGTAATCAGTTGGAAGAATTATGATCTTAAATTATAGTCTGACATTATAATCTATTTTCTTAACCACTGTGTCATACTAATTCCCACAAGAACTTACCTTTATTGAAACTTTTTTTGCTGCTCCTGACTTCTTCTTTTTTTTTTTGCCTTTTCTAGGGCCACTCCTGTGGCATATGGAGGTTCCCAGGCTAGGGGTCTAATCGGAGCTGTAGCCGCCAACCTACGCCAGGGCCACAGCAACGCAGTATCCGAGCCACATCTGCAATCTACACCACAGCTCACAGCAACGCCGGATCTCAACCCACTGATCGAGGGCAGGGATTGAACCCCCAACCTCATGGTTCCTAGTCAGATTTGTTAACCACTGCGCCACGACGGGAACTCCTGCTCCTGACTTCTTAAGGGTTTTTCTTTTTACCTGACATTGGATTTAACTATGTATAATTGTGTGTGCTCACGTACTTACCAGCAGTGCCACCCAGAAAATAAGTGCCTTACCTAGGATATATAAATGTCAGACAACTTTAGTGGTCATTACTGTGGCTAGAAATTTTATTACCTTTATAACCTGGTGGGGGTGATAGTTTGTAACTTTTCCCTAGTTGTCAACTTGCTCTGATTATAAAGTGAATCCTCCATCTTGAGTTTTTCTTCCTTCTTACAACAGAAAGCAGAAGTGTGTATGTGTGTGTGTGTGTGTGTGTGTGTGTGTTGATGGAGCCCAAGGAGGGGTTCGGCTCCAGGAGTCCTTCAAAGGTAACTTTGTCTTCTTGACAGGATGCTCTTGACCAAGGTGAGAACTGTGCTTCCTTTCCCTTTGACCTTTGGTGATTTGGGGCTGACTAGGATTGGAAGTCATCATTGTCACCCTTTGTTAAATCCCTGCCAGCCCTGTTTTCTGGATGGTTCTTTTTAGGGCATCCTTGATATCAGAGGCTCTACATGATGGGATTAAGGATGGAGGTGACCATGGTATAGAAGAGGGACAGCAGAGGGTCAGTGGCGGGATTGTAGCTGACCTTGGGGCAGATGTAGATAAAGATGGCAGTGCCGTAGAAGAGGGAGACCACTACCAGTTGGGAGGAGCAGGTGGAGAAGACCTTGTGGCTGCTGCTAACAGATGGGATTTGGGAGATAGTAGCCAGGATATGCCTGTAGGAGCCCAGGATGAGGCCTAGGGAGCAGAGGATGATTAAGGCAGGAACCAGGATAATCTGCAGTTCACTGAGAGAGGTGTCTCTGCATACCAGCTGCAGGATGGGCTGGATCTCACAGAAGTATGGGATAGTACTGAGGTCACAGAAGGTCAAGGAGAAGATGAAGGAGGTGTAGCTCAGGCCCACTATTGCTCCACATGCCCAAGCCGACCCAGCTGGGCACAGGCATATCTGGTGGCTCAGCAGCATAGGGTAGTGCAGGGTTTTGAATATGGCAGCATAGTGGTCATAGGCCATGGCTGCCAGGAGACAACACTCTGTGGAACTGAAGAAGAGAAAGAAGAATATCTGGAGAACACAGCCAGAGTGAGGGATATGGCGCTGACCAGTGAGGAGGTGGTGGGCAGCAGGGGGATGGTGACAGACGTGTAGCCAGTCTCCAGAGCTGAGAGGACTGGAAGGAAGAAGTACATGGGGGACTGGAGGGTGGCATCAGCTGAGGCCAGCACCACAATGAGGAGGTTGCTGGCCACAGTGAGCACGTAGATGGTAAGAGAGAAAGGAGCAAGCCTTGGAGGTAGCCAGGTGGGAAAAGCTGATGAGAATGAGCTCAGTCACCGTGGAGGTATTTGTGGTCATTCTGCTCACATCCCCTCTGACTGAAGGATAAGAGAAATGTCAAAGGGAGTTCCCCTCGTGGCTCAGCGGGTTAAGAACCCAACTGGTATCCATGAGGATTCGGGTTTGATCCCTGGCCTCCTCAGTGGGTTAAGGATCAAGCATCACCAAAAGCTGCAGTGCAGGTTGCGGATGCGGCTTGGATCCCGAGCTGCTGTGGCTGTGGCCTAGGCCTACAGCTGCAGCTCTGATTCGACCCCTAACCTGGGAACATCCATATGCCATGAGTGTGGCCATAAAAAGAAAATAAAAAAATAATAAAAAAAAGCCATAGCGAGGGACAGTTGCTACTATGGAAGTGTGAAATGGGCAAAGGTGAGCTCTTGTGGCATCTATTCGAAACCTTGGAACTTCCTTTCTTTTAGAATCTCATCATCTTTGAGGCAGACCTTTGCTCACTCTTGGGTGAATATTGCTCTCTGAGCCTCATTTCCTCATCTCATAAGAACATCTTGAATTCTGTTTTCACTTCAAGGATGAGAGTTGGATCATTCTAGCCTGGTTTGCATTCTTTTCTCCCTTCCCCCTCCTTCCCCCAGGGCTTTGGACAGAATTTTCCCTCCCAGCAGATGTTTTCCTGCCTAAAGTCAGATATGTTCCATGTTTAGGGCATGAACAATCCATCCCAATTCGAGAGTGTTTTTTGTCATGTTCTTTTCCCTCTTGAGTCCTACTTCTGTCTTTTTCTTTCCTTCGTTCTCATGTATTTTCTTTCCTTTTTGCTCAACTTTTCTCCTCTGTGACACAATTTTTACCCCTTTCTCCTTTCCCAGCTTCACTTACCAGATCCACTCAATCTGTCTTGATTTTTTTCCATATCACTTTGCCATTAGATAAATTGGGAGCGAAAAAATTGGAAAGATCATCTCTTTAAACTTCCTATAGGCAGTTAAACAGTTTAATTATCCAAAGTAGTGAGGCTCTCTCTAGTTTGTAAAGATAATCAGGAAGGAGATAAAATCTTTCTTGGTTGCTTATTTCTGCATTTTATAGCCTCACAAACTTCATCCCCTTTTACCATAACACATATGCAAAACCCCAAACCACATACATAAACTTCACAAAGCCACACACTAACATATTACACTCCTAAACACAAGCACAGAAAAATAGGCCAATATCCTCAGATTCTAGATTCATCTAAGGTCACAAATAAATCATGTATTGTATACACATACAAATATCATGACAGATAACAATGAATGTGATGACATGGTACTGTACCTAAAAAATCCTAAAGACACTGCAAGAAAACATTTGAGGCTCATCAGTGACTTTGATAAAGTTTCAGGATACAAAATTAATACACAGAAATCAATTGCATTTCTATATACTAACAATGAAAGTACAGAAAGAGAAATTAGGGAAACCATCCTATTTAGCATTGCATCAAAAATAATAAAATATCTAGGAATTAATCTACTTAAAAAGACAAAGGACCTCTATTCTGAAAACTATAAGATGCTGATGAAAGAAATCAAAGATGGCACAAACAGATAGAAATATATACTATGCTCTTGGAATAGAAGAATCAGTATTATCAAAATGACTATACTGCCCAAGGCAATCTACAGGTTCAGTGAAATCCTGTGTATTAGCAATGATATTCTTCACAGAACTGGAAGAAAATATTTAAAGTTTGTATGGAAACGCAAAAGACCCTGTGTAGCCAAAGCACCATTGAAAAGAAAAAATGGAACTGGAGGAATCAGGCTCCCTGACTTAAGACTATGCTTTAAAGCTACAGTCATCAAAACAGTATGGTACTGGCATAGAAACAGAAACATAGATTGGAGTTCCCATTGTGGCGCAGCGGAAACAAATCTGACTAGGAACCATGAGGTTATAGGTTCATTTCCTGGCCTTGCTCAGTGGGTTAAGGATCCAGCATTGCTGTGAGCTGTGGTGTAGGTTGCAGATGTAGCTGTGGCACAGGCCCACAACTGAAGCTCCGATTTGACCCCTAGCCTAGGAACCTCCATATGCCATGAGTGTGGCCCTAAGAAACATAAATCAATAGAACAGGATAGAAAGCTCAGAAATAAACCCAAGAAACTATGGTCAACTAATCCATGACAAAGGAGGCAAGAATATACAGTGGAGGAAAGACAGTTTCTTCAATAAGTGGTGCTGGGAAAACTGGACAGCTGCATGTAAAGAATGAAACTAGAACATTCTCTAACACCATACACAGAAAGAAACTCAAAATGGATTAAAGACATAAATGTAAGGCCAGATACTATAAAACTCCTAGAGGAAAATATAAGCAGAATACTCTTTGACATAAATCACAGCAACATCTTGTTTGATTCATCTCCTAGAATAATGGCAGTAAAGACAAAAATAAACCAATGGGACCTATATAAACTCTAAAGCTTTTGCACAGTAAAGGAAACCATTAAAAAAACGAAATGACAACCCAGAGAATGGGAGAAAATCTTTGCAAACCGGTGTAACCAACAAGGGCTTAATCTCCAAAATATGTAAACAACTCATACAACTCAACAACAAAAAAACAAGCAACCCAATAGAAAAATGGGCAGAAGACCTAAATAGACATTCTCCAAAGAAGATATAGATATGGCCAGTAGGCACATGAAAAAATGCTCAACATCACTAATTATTAGAGAAATGCAAATCAAAACTACAGTGAGGTACTGCCTCACACTGGTCAGAATGAGTATCATTAGCAAGTCAACAAATACCAAGTGCTGGAGAGGATGTGGAGAAAAGGGAACCCTCCTTCACCATTAGTGGGAATGTAAATTGGTATAACCACTATGGAAAATAGTATGGAGGTTCCTCAGAATACTAAATATAAAACTACCATATGATCCAGCAATCCACTCCTGGGCATATATCCAGATAAAACTTTGATTCAAAAAGATACATGCACCTCTATATTCATTAAGTGCTAATCACAGTAGCCAAAACATGGAAACAACCCAAATGTCCATCGACAGACGAATGCATTAAGAAGATGTGGTATATATACACAATGAAATACTACTCAGCCATAAAAAAGAACAAAATAATGCCATTTGCAGCAACATGTATGCAAGTAGAGATTCTTATACTAGGTGAAGTAAGTCAGAAAGAGAAAGACAAATGCCATATGATACAACTTATATTTCAAATCTAAAATATGGCACAAATGAACCTATCTACAAAACTGAAACAGACTCACAGACATAGAGAACAGACTTGTGGTTGCCACGGTGGAGGGGGAAAGAAGAGGGATGGATGAGGAGTTTGGGGGCTGATAGAAGCAAGCTATTACATTCAGAATGGATAAGCAGCGAGGTCCTACTGTATAGCACAGGGAACTTTACCCAGTCTCTTGGAATAGAGCATAACGGAAGATAATATGAGAAAAAGAATGTTTATATATGTATGACTGGATCATTATGCTGTACAGCAGAAATTGACTCAACACTGTAAATGAACTATACTTTAATAAAAAATAAATTAAAAAACCACATTTATAAAACATTAACATATTGCAAGTATGTCCAAGCAGGTTCTAGAATTAAAACAACAAGGATCATGATAATATTTTGTAAATAAATAATTACAGTGAACATATGGAAAATAGGTGTATGTATATATATTTATGGCTGCACCTGTGGCATATGTAATTTCCCGGATCAGGGATTGAATCAATATTAGATCCTTTAACCCACTGTGCCCCAGGCCGGGGATTGGACCTATATACCTCTGCAGCGATGTGAGCTGCTGCAGTTGGGTTCTTAACCCAGTGCAGCATAGTGGAAACTCCTAATATTTTTAAATTGAAGATATTACCAAGATTTTAAAGTATGTTACTAGAATAGATGAAATCTTTATATTCAGGATGAAGAAAAACAATTTTAAATACTATAAAAATATAGTATCCACAAAAGTGAATAATATATGTGACAAAGACTTCTTTGGTGTAGTAATCTGTTTAGCTTGTCAAATTTAAATATTTAGATGAATGCATTAAGAAGATGTGGTATATATGTGACAATACTTAAAACGGTGTTTGCATAGTTGCTTAGTTTCCAGATATAGAGTTAAAGGATTGTTCAAAAGATACTGAAAGCTATTCTGTGCTGACAAGACGTGTGTAAAAGAAATATTCAGTCCCATGGCTCATATACCTTGGAGGCTTCCTCTGGGGGGTGGGGGTGGGAATCAGAAAAATCCCTGAGTTTACTTAGTCCCGGTTGCCTCTACTGAATGAACAGGAATCAACAATTTCCCTGAATATGGAAAAACTGTTAGATAATTGTGTGTTTTCTCATGGACCTTTATATTTTTATGTATTTATGAATAGAGTCCTACTGCCTTAGAACTATCAAATGTGAGACCTTGAGAGCAGTAGGAAGTTCTCAGGTGAGCCCCAACTTCTGCAGCTATAATCCCAGCTTTCCTCCAAGAGGCAAAAGAGTCATTTCTGTGATGAGAAAATAGATCTGTCGTAACCATATCATTCCTGTCATCAGTTAACCACTAGAGCAGTAACTCTCTAGGACTTACAAAAAAGTAATACGTATACACATGCACATATGTATATATTTATTTATTTGTTCATAGAACCTTTACAAAACAGCTGAGAGAGAGGGGGAGAGAGGGGCATAACATAATGATTCTGGAAAGGAAGATTAGAAGGATTTAGAGTAGGTAACTTTAGGATGTCATCAAAAGAAAAGTTCACACCTATTTTATTTAGGAGACTTAGCTGTGATCCTGTACATGAAAGGAGAATCCATAATTGGATGATGTTAATAGTCAGTCCCCAATATCTGAGGGTTTAGACGAGTATACTTCACATTTCTCCCTAACGTGGAACTCTTCTCAGTAATCCTCTTAGCGCCCACTTAACCTCTTTGTTTCTCAAGGTGTAGATCAAAGGATTAAGTGCGGGTGTCACCACAGTGTAGAAGAGGGTGAGGAATTTACTGTGATTCTGTGTGTATTTGCTCTTGGGTTGGATGTACACGGAAATGATGCTTCCAAAGAACAAAACCACAACAAGCAGGTGGGACCCACAGGTCCCACATGCTTTCCTCCTGCCTTGGGCAGATTTTATCCTCAGCACGCTCCTAACAATCCCGCCATAAGAGACCAGAATAAGCCCCAGAGGTACAACAACATAGAGGACACTGGCTACGGCGGCCTCATTTTCCAGGAAGCTTGTGTTCACACAGGCGCTTTTAATCAGGGCCGGCACCTCACACATGAAATCATCCACCCTGTGGTGGCTGCAGAGAGACAACTGGAAAACCAGGATGGTCTGAACTGTGGCCTCCACGAAACCACTGATCCAGGCCAGAGCTGCTAGCTGCTGGAGAAGCTTGGGGTGCATGATAACGTCATAGTGGAGGGGCCGACAGATGGCACTGAAGCGGTCATAGGCCATAACGGCCAGGAGGACGCACTCCGTGGAGCCCAGCCCCAAAGCAACATAGAGCTGGAGCACACAACCAGCATAGCTGATGGTCTTCGCAGGCCCCCTGAGATTCCAAAGCATTTGTGGGACAATACTGGTAGTGAAACAGAGGTCCAGGAAGGAGAGATTGGAGAGGAAGAAATACATGGGTGTGTGGAGTTTGGGGCACAAGTATGAGGCCAGTATGATCACCGTGTTCCCCGTCAGTGTCAGAGTGTACGTGACAGAGACGACCAGAAGGAGAACCATCTCCAGCCGGGGCTGGTCAGAAAAGCCCAGTAAGACGAAACCTGCGGGAGTGCTAAAATTTGTCCCTTTCATTGCTTAATGGTGAATCACCTTTCACAGAAAATCTTGGGCATTCCAATTTTCTTCCTGTGGGAAGGCGATCAGAGGTCATAACCAATGCAAAAATGACAAACTGAGTAAAGTGAGCATTTGGACACTATTTTTATATATAGAGAGAACAGACAAAAGAAAATTATGTGAAATTAAAAAATGTAGTAGCTGGGCCTGTTACAAAGAAGGAGACAAATACAGTCTTGAGAGCATCAAATTCATTGAAAGGAAGTATATAAGCATAGGGTTGACATTAGATCACATACAAAACAGACTTGAGATATATCCCAAACTCTCTGAAGATAAAATACACAGGCCATAGTGTGCAGACTGTGAAAAAGCAAGATACTGAAAATAAGTTGATCATTGCATATATAGATATGATAGACAATAAATACAACAGATAATCTGAAAGATACATCAAATGAACAAGAATCTGAAAGAGAAGTGTATAGAATTGGCGACACAGAGACTAAATAAGAACAGTTAGAATTTTCAAACGGCAACCATCAGATAGGTTTATTTAATATTCATTGTTTTTCTGTGAAGTGAATAATTATAGTGACCTGATGATAAAGGAAAACTTTTGTGATCTCCCTATTTGAGTCATTAGTCTTCCAACTTTATAAATATTGCTCTTTAGAAAAATCTAATTCAGAGCCTCCAGCAAGCAAGCTCTTCTCCCTGGTGGCATCTATAGTCCTTATGCTTTAATATGCTTTACTTACAGGAGTACATGAATTCAGCCACCTAAAATAATCTGTTGACCTTTCATAAAGTAAACTGTGTAGAATTTAGAAGTGTGTTTTAAACTATTAACTTGCAAAGATTAAGGAATGTAGTTATGAAAATTTGTAATTCCTAATAGTCAATTCTGATCTCTCCAAAATGACTATAGTAATTTACCCATGGAATCAAATCTTAACAGATTCCTTAAAAACAAACAACTCCAAACCACCCCCCGCCCAAAACCCTCCATTGGAGTTCTCTTGTGGTGAAACAGGTTATGCTTGGGTCCCTGCTGTGGCACAGATTTGATCCTTGGCCCAGCAACTTCTACATACTGCAGGCATGAATGACCAAAGAAAACCTCCAATGAAAATTTCTCATTGTCCTTTAAATATCTCAACTAGAAAATAAAAATTTAATTCTAAGAACCCACAGCCATTATACCTGGTCTCTGGCAACTATTACATAGTCCAGTTAAAGGGAATAATGGCTTATTTTCTTTGGTATCAATGGTAATAATAGGTTGCATTTTGATTTTTTGCCAAGATGAAACTATTATGTGTTTTGAGTAGAAGATGATATTTTTTCCAGAATTACACTGAGAGAAGGAAACTGATACTGGTAGTCACTTTGGTTGTTAACATTTGTCTATCTGGCCATGTATTTTGCTGGTAAAATAAAAACCCTGGATGTTATGATGCGCCAAACCTGACATTGACCTTACCTTCTACTATTCAGTAAAGAGTAAGGGAACTGTTGAAAGATTCAGTGTCTCCTAGAAAAAAGACAGCACATGAATGGCTTCATTTTGCTTGATATAATTCTACATTTTCACAAGTGTTTCCTTGTGTATTTATGTTGCAAGAATAACAATATTTTCCAAGCAGACACTGCACTGAAACTACTTTCTCCCCCTTTCACATTCCTGTTGTTAATCAAGATGAAGAAAGTGGGACTCATGTCTGTGAAAAGAAGAAGGTAGACAATTTCTGTAATTAAAAATATGGTCAGGAGTTCCCGTCATGGCGCAGTGGTTAACGAATCCGACTAAGAACCATGAGGTTGCGGGTTCGGTCCCTGCCCTTGCTCAGTGGGTTAACGATCTGGCGTTGCCATGAGCTGTGGTGTAGGTTGCAGACGCGGCTCGGATCCCGCGTTGCTGTGGCTCTGGCGTAGGCCAGTGGCTACAGCTGCGATTCAACCCCTAGCCTGGGAACCTCCATATGCCGCGGGAGCGGCCCAAGAAATAGCAACAACAACAACAAAAGACAAAAGACAAAAAAAAAAAAAATATATATATATATATATGGTCAATGTTGGTGTATATATTGAAAAACTGCTTTTGTTCACTTCTAAAGGGAATTAGCTCTGGATTTCCTCAATTTTAAAAATAAATTCCCCTTTCCCCCATAACATGCTAAAGAAAGACCTACCTTATAGAAAGAATGGCAATCCAGCTATAGAGGCTGTTGGTGGCTTTGATGAAAAGTTCCATCACGGTCGCAGATCCAGGACAGGCAGTGGAGGAATCGCAGGTAGGCAGTTTGTCAGCTCACTCTCTCCTGGGATCTCGCGGCTCAGGCTCTCTGCAGATGGATGGTATTAGCTCGCTTCCTCAGCACACACCTCTGGAGTTCTCCTTCCCAAGTACCTTCCCATCTCTGTTTTAGAGAGGGAGCTAGGTCTCTGGAGAGAGAGGCACCACGGAGGCTTGTGCTTCTGTTTCCCCTGGAAGACAGTCAGTGACATACACCTTCTAAGTACACACATGCATGTACACATGCATTTTGTTGTAAAGATATCCAAGTCAGATACCTTCGTGTTGTTACAGGAGATGGCATCTATATGGGATAACAGAAAGGACAATTATAGTTCCAGACTATGAGAACATCCTTACATTCTGCTCATTTGCAAAGCCCATTAAGGTCACTTCACCTACTTTCTATCATATATGCTATTAAAAGTGCCAGTATTATTTAGATAGTATCTTAAGATACTTATTTTATTTATTTTTTGACCACTCCTATAGTATGTGGAAATTCCCAGGTCAGGAACTGAACTCGTGCCACATCAGCAACCCAAGCAGCTGCAGTGACAATGCCAGATCCTTAACCTGCTGCGCCACAATGGAACTCCCTTGAAATACTTGTTTTAAAAAATTAATTCAGGAGTTCCTGTCGTGGCGCAGTGGTTAACGAATCCGACTAGGAACCATGAGGTTGCGAGTTCGGTCCCTGCCCTTGCTCAGTGGGTTAACTATCCGGCATTGCCGTGAGCTGTGGTGTAGATTGCAGACGTGGCTCGAATCCCGCGTTGCTGTGGCTCTGGTGTAGGCCGGTGGCTACAGCTCCGATTCGACCCCTAGCCTGGGAACCTCCATATGCCGCGGGAGTGGCCCAAGAAATAGCAGCAGCAACAACAACAACAACAACGACAAAATTAATTCATTTAACTTTTGTTTGTTTGTTTGTTTGTTTAGGGTCAAACCGGTGGCATATGGAAGTTCTTGGGCTAGGGGTTGAACTGGAGCTGCAGCTGCCAGCCTATACCATGGACACAGCAACACCAAATCCAAGCCGAGTTTACAACCTACAGCAGCTTGTGGAAACGCCTGACCTTAACCTACTGAGCAAGGCCAGGGATTGAACCCAAATCCTCATGGATACTAATCGGGTTCGATTCTGTTGAGCCACAGTGGTAACTCGCTAAACTTTTTTTTTGTTTGCCAAACTCAGTTTTGTGCATGGTGTGCCGACATCTGTATATACCTGCATCAGGTTAATATGCAGTTACTGAGGATCTAAGTAATGACATATAGACTTCGGGGAAATAGGAAATGATGGGGACGAAGTGGACTCTGCTTTCTAGTGTAAAAGGAGAGAGTATTGCAAATTCACCAACTCATTTAATAAGTGGTTAAAAATAATACCTTCATATCAGAAAGAAATTATGATCTACACACAGTATTGTTACCACTTTTAGAAGAATAGAAGAGGTTTTTCTGTAGCTGTCTCTAAAGTAGATGGGGTACATCCCATGAAGTGATGACCCATTGGGGCGTAGTTTATATTTTACAAAGGATATAAATATATTATATAATACATGTGTATAATTTGAAAATAAAAGTGTTCATGTATTGGGTTTGCCTGATCAAAAATGTTTCTGATGAGGGACGTGGTTGTAAACATTAGAAACAACGGACGTACAGACTCTGTCATGTTCTTCCTTCTGTAACCTTTCTCACCACCAAAAGGAGATAGAAATATTTGCGAGGTGTGCCAGTCCTGGGTTTTTTGCCCTCAGCAGGGTCATTCCTTCTCCTTTTCCAACACTGTTCTGTATCATAGGAGGGCTGGTGCCCAAAGGCTGCTTTGCCCAGGCTCCGGTATCAACCAGTTCTCACCTGGGAGACCCTGGCTTGAGACTAAAATGAAAAGAGAAGCCAGGGTATTTCTTCCTTCCACTGGGCTGTGGGAGGCTTTCCTAGCTGGGGTGGCGATCCCTTTTTTGGTTCCAGCTTCCCTGGCAGGCTTACTCTTGTCCCTGCTTCCCCCAGGGGATCCCGGTCCTTTTGCTACTTTTGTTTCTTTTAAGTCCAGCAGTGGTAGTGGCTGCCAGCTGTTTCTAATTTCCAGGTCAACTCACATTCCACTGTTTGGGTTTTCAGCCACCACTTGTGTAACCCATTTATGCATTAGAGTCTCCCTATTGTAAAGGATTCCATTTAATAATTAGTAGCTGGTCCCTCCCTCTGGACGTTTACTCTCTTCCTTTCCAAAAAGTATACTTCTTATGAAATATTTAGTCCAATTCAAATCATATTCTGTTGATAAAAAATCTATTTTCTGGAGTTCCCGTTGTGGTTCAACAGTTAACGAACCCGACTAGAATCCAGGAGGATGCAGGTTTGATCCCTGGCCTCACTCCCTGGGTTAAGGATCTGGCCTTGCCATAAGCTGTGGTGTAGGTTGCAGACACAGCTTGCATCTGGCATTTCTGTGACTGTGATGTGGGCTGGCAGCTGTAGCTTTGATTTGATCCCTGGCCTGGGAAGCTCCATATGCCTTGGGTGCAGCCCTGAAAACCAAAAACAAACAAACAAACAAACAAACCAAAAAAAATCTATTTTCTATTACATATTTTTACAAATTTCCATGGAAGACAAAGCGTTAATCCAAAGCAATAAATTTTCAAGTTCATTTATATAGCATTAAAATAGTTGGCATTACTGGCACCAGTAACAGTTCTTTCTCCCTTGAAAGGCTACTTGAGAAACACTTATTCTGAATATGGAAAATATTGGCCTTCCTTTTGAATCAGGATGAAGAACTCAATTACTGATTTGTGTGATATTTTAGATTACTCCGACATTCATCATCACAACCTAATCTTACACAACACCACAGATGCCTTTGGAAAATTATAGACTGGTTTTAAGATTCCTTTATGTGCTGAGAACAACTGATCAGTATTAAATTAAAAGGCCACAATGGCAACAAATCTAGAGATTGCTTTTCTAGCACTAAACTCTGACTACCTGGAAAGCAACATATCATTCTAATATGTAGTATTTCAACTCTCAGAAAGTGCTACTGGATAACTCGCTTCAATACTATCTTTCAATTAAATATATTTACTTGTGCTTAATCATTAATGTTCAACAACAATAATGATCACCAGAAAACATTTAGTCCTACAAATCAGTGAGGAATTAATATATTATTTAATGGGTCAAATTATGATCCACTAAAATAATGGTAATATTAGATCTCTGGCTAACCAATTTAATGAATATACATAAAAGAATTAACTAGGTAAAGACTTTACTGCAAAATATGGCTCTTGCTTTCATAATTGGAGAAAATACAGATGAATACTTGTACAAACTTAGTATTTGAAAGGTTTATGTAAGGTGAATCAAAAGCCATCGGGATACGTACTTTTTTTTAACCTAGCAGATTATAAGGCAGAATTAATTGTTGAATTGGAATGAGTGGGGGCACTCTTATGCACTGACATTAGAAATATGGATGTTTAGGAGTTCCCGTCGTGGCGCAGTGGTTAACGAATCCGACTAGGAACCAAGAGGTTGCGGGTTCGGTCCCTGGCCTTGCTCAGTGGGTTAAGGATCCGGCGTTGCCGTGAGCTGTGGTGTAGGTTGCAGACGCGGCTCGGATCCTGCGTTGCTGTGGCTCTGGCGTAGGCCGGTGGCTACAGCTCCAATTAGACCCCTAGCCTGGGAACCTCCATATGCCGCGGGAGCGGCCCAAGAAATGGCAAAAAAAAAAAAAAAAAAAAGACAAAAAAAAAGAAATATGTATGTTTTCAGCTCCTTTAAATATAGCAATGTCAGGGGTTCCCATTGCGGCTCAGCGGAAACAAATCTGACTAGAATCCGTGAGGACGCAGGTTCGATCCCTGAACTGGCTTAGTGGGTTAAGGATAAGGCATTGCTGTGAGCTGTGGTGTAGGTTGCAGACATGGCTCAGATCTGGTGTTGCTGTGGCTGTGGCATCGGCCAGCAGCTACAGCTCCGATTTGACCCCTATCCTGGGAACTTCCATAAGCTGTGGGTGCGGCCCTAAAAATAAATAAATAAATAAGGAAACAAAGTTATATCTATAAAGTAATATATGAAAACTTAATTTGAAAGCTTATATTTATTTATAAAAATGTTCATCATACCAGTTTAACTTAAGGTAAAATTATAAACATGTTTAATGGCCAATAATATGGAATTTATTCAGATAATTTGGTGTATTCTTATAGTAAAGTATTACTCAGGGACTTGTGTTATGGTTAATATTAATTGACATTGAAGACTATTTATACTTGTTAATGAAAACCACTGGCTACAAAAGAGAAACAAGTCTCACTTATCCAATTATGTAGCTAAATTCTAATAGCAATGCCATAGGTTTTTTCTTTTCTTAATCCCCAGGAAAGACTATTATAAGAACACATAAATTGGAGGGGCTGGGGTATGAGTGACAGAATTTGTGATATTCTGGTGATTAAACAGATGTCCAGTTGGGAAACGCCTTTCTTCATGCTTCTCTCTTGAGAAAGCCCTGTTCTGGACACTCTACAATGCCAGGTTAATTAGCAACTTGGAGATACAGATCCCCCAGGTCTTAAGCATCTATATCCTATGTGCTTCTGACTTTTTTCTCATTTGATTTTCTCTGAGACTACAGCTCAAGAAACATGTACTTTCATCTAGCTCATAGGCATTGGTCTGTGCTAGCTGCTTCAGGGGAGCAATTGTAACACGCTGAAGTCTTGTCACCACTCTTCTCTTCTGCGTGCTGACCAAGCCAAAGCCAGGGCAGGGGTGACCTAGCGGATGTGAGTAACCTGTCTTGGTTTCTCAGGCCACCGCATCTGTCTCCCTCTTGAGTGGCCTCCGGGTACATTAGTCAGCATGGTGCTCGAATGACTCACTCTGTCTCTCCTGGAGATTCCCTTTCAGGAGTCCTTTCTGAGGTCTGACCTCTATGCATCTGTGTCAAATAGAACCAGTGTTCTCACCATGGAAATGATCAGAAACCTGCATGAGGGAAAGAAAGGTCTGGGACTTTTTGCCCAAAGGAAAAAGATTTTCCTCTAGATGTTTCTTTTTTCCAAATAGCACTTGGTAGCCTTTTTCATGTTTCAGATTTGGAGTGATAGCTGTTTTCAATCCTATTTTGTGGGTTGAAATTTTATATGTATAGTCACATACATCCACTAATCTCTGACTATTCTCCCCAGATTCTATTCAGAAACTCTTTTCAAGCTACACACACACATACACACACACACATATATGCATATATATATATATATATTCAATCCTTAATCTTCGACCACTCTCTCAGATCCTGTTAAAAAACTCTTTTCAAGCTATATGTCTTAGACTTGAATTGGAGAAGGGAAATGCCTACACATCTCACCTTCAGTTTATAAGCTGGTTCTCAGTGGACGGGAGAGAGTATTTTTCAACATAATGGAAGTTAGTATAAAGTAATGACTGGGAATAGAAGGATCCACTTGAAAATTCCTTGTAATCCAAATGTTTTAAAAATATGTCAGAGTATTGTAATAGAAAGATATGAGAGAAATAATTAGATGATTTTGACATCATTTATGACTGACATAATAAATAGTACACTCATAAGCACCTACATTAATGTTATTCTTTTTTGTAAAACTTAAATACCAAGAATTTGTTTCTAGTTGCCTTTGAATCTAACATCCCACTAAAGTGTGTGATTTTGAATTTTGATACTAAGCTAAAAATTGCTAATTCCTGAACTTCCCTTTATGTATGTTGGGAAACATGTAAATTTACTTGGGAAGATATTATATTCTGAAAGTGGTCACTCTTGAGATGAATTCTAAATTTTTAAAAAGAATGTAAAGTATGTTATTTCAGAGGTGATGGGAATAACCTCTTATGCTTGGATTTGATCTGAGTATTTGTTGAAACTACTGAAATATGACTCTTAATGACTAAAGCTACAACTCGTCAGTGTGGAATAGATTAGTATTTTATGTTATATAGAATCAGGAATATGCAGAATGTAGGAATATTTATAGCATGAATTTAAAATTTTCCTAGTAGAACTCTTTATAAACTATGCAAATTTAAATGTTTAGCTCTAAATGAAAAAAAACATTAGCTCCGGAATTTAAAATATTCAAGTTTAGCTGACCTTTATACACTACAGGTGGGAATGTAGAATGGTACCGCCATTCTGGAAAGCAGTATGACAGTTCCTCAAAAAATTAAAAATTGTACTACCGTATGATCCAGCAATCCCAATCCTGGATATATTTGACAATATTGAAATCAGTATTTCAGAGACTGATATATGTATATATAAAGAGACATCTGCACGTCATGTCTATTGCATCATTATTCACAATAGCTAGGATATGGAAATAACCTTAATGTTCTTCACTGGCGGGATGGATAAAGAAAATGAGTTTGATCTATCTGTCTGTCTGTCTGTCTATCTATCTATCTGTCTATCTATCTATCTAGTATTTAGCCATGAGAAAGAAGGATATCCTGCCATTTGCTACAACGTGTATGAAAATACTATATGATATCACTTATGTGGTGAATTAAAAAAAAACAGTTTCAAAGAAATAGAGAATAGAGGATATAACTGAGTTCTGGAGGGTGTGGGGAAGGAGTAAATGGGGAATGTAGGTCAAAGAGTACATATTTTCAGTTAAAAGAAGGAGTTCTGAGGAGCTAACTTAGGGCATGGTAACTTTAGTTAGTAATGTGGTGTGGTATACTTGGAAGTTGCTGAAAGTAGATCAGAAGCATTCTCACCTCACAGAGAGAAAAGAGTTAACTATGTTAATTATGTGAGGGGAGGAGTATGTTAATTTTCTTGATCTTTCTAATTTCTGCAATATATAAATATCAAGTTATCATGTTGTACACTTTAAGTACATATAATTTTGTCAGTTATTCTTCAGTAAAATTAAAAAATAAAATCTCAATATTGTATACATCCTATTTAGTTTTTTTTTCTTTTTCTTTTTAAGGCTGCATCTGTGGCATATGGAAGTTCCTGGGCTGGGGTCAAATCTGAGCTGCAGCTGTTAATTCCACAGGCCCAACAACGAAGGATCCGAGTTGCATCTGTGAACTACCCCACGACTTGCAGCAACACTGGATCGTTAACCCACTGAGTGAGGCCAGGGATCGAACATGCATCCTCACAGACACTAAATTGGGTTCTTAACCCACTGAGCCACAATGGGAACTCCTATATATCCCATTTAAGACAAAATTTTACTTTTTAAAGTATAGCTGAATAAACTGACAAATTTAGCTTTTATTAATCCTAAAAGTAAATGACTCAATAAGATACTGTCATTAGAGCATAAAATTTGGGGACTCAAATGGTGATCTTGTAGAATAATGGTAAGTGAAGAGGTTTGGTGGAATATATTAATAATTCAGATTGGTTTTGTCCTGCAGAGCATAAAATGGGTGACAAAGACATATTTTGCCTTTTCATTAATTTGCCAAATGCCAGTACCTTGTCTTTAAATGGGTGTGTGTGGGTGAGTTTTTGCCTTTTTTATCTAAATTTTTAAAATAAAAAACCAGACAAATGTGTGCATACCTGAGTTTGTGCATCTTTGTTTTTATGTGCATGTATCACAAATATCTTTTTTCCCATCAACTTTGAGATATAGAAACTTACAACAAATCATGTCAGTTGCTAAATAACTTATAAAATTATTTAGTGTCCTTGTATATTGAAATTCACCTGTAGCTGACCCTATGTCACACTCTAATCAGATAATCAGTTGTAAGAAATATTATCATAACCTGCTTTGTGAGTAACAAAAGATGCAAAATATATTCCATTTGTTTTTCTGATCCACTATCTCACTGTTGCCCATTATTTTTGCCTTATAATTTCTGTAGAAACGATCACTCATTATTCATTTCATACCAGGTGTTTATTTTCCTACCCTTTCCCCCTCCCACTTCTACTCACAGAATTATATAGCCACCCAAACTGAAAGCTTCTTTTCTTCTTTAAGAAAATTACCTTTAATAATAACTATCAAAAAAGTGGCAAAAAGGGTGGTTACATGAAAAAAAGGTCAAATATTTATTGAGTCAAGAATCATGACACAAAAGAATGCCTTTATTTTAAAAAATACCTTTAAAAGATAAAAAATTAAAAATACCTTTTTAATCATTGACTTTTTTCGTTTGGAAAAATTCACCAGTAAAAAAAAAAAAATCTAAGCACTTGAAATATTATAAGTAAATAGTAATAGTGCTATTTCCCTCAACTGAATTCCAAGTTCATTTTTCTCTTTTACAAGAACAGACGAATGGAACAAAACAATGAAACCTCTGGGGGAGATTTTATTTTGCTTGGATTCTCAGACCAGCCTCAATTGGAGGTCCTCCTTTTCGTGGTGGTGTTGATATCCTATCTTTTGACCCTCCTGGGCAACACAGCCATCATCCTGGTCTCCTGCCTGGACTGCAGACTTCACACACCTATGTATTTCTTCCTCACAAATCTCTCCTCTCTTGACCTTTGCCTCACCACCAGCATCGTCCCCCAGCTCCTCTGGAACCTGAAGGGACCAGCCAAGACCATCACGCCAGTGGGCTGTGCCATACAACTCTATGTGTCCCTCTCCCTGGGCTCCAATGAGTGTGTTCTCCTTACCATCATGGCATTTGACCGCTATGTGGCAGTCTGCAGACCTCTTAATTACACTAGCATCATGCACCCATCATTTTGCAAGGCCTTAGCAGGAGTAGCATGGCTCAGTGGAGTAGGAAACACTCTCATCCAAGGAACCATCACCCTTCGGCTTCCTCGATGTGGACACCGCCACCTGCACCACTTCTTCTGTGAAGTGCCCGCCATGGTCAAGTTGGCCTGCGTGGACATCCAAGCAAATGAAGTTCAGCTTTTTGTGGCCACGTTAGTCCTCCTTCTTCTTCCTGTGGCATTGATATTGGTCTCCTACGGATTCATTGTCCAAGCCGTGATGAAAATTAAGTCCGTCCAAGCTTGGCGCAAGGCTCTCGGGACCTGTGGTTCCCATCTACTGGTGGTGTTCCTCTTCTTTGGGCCCAGCTCGGCCATATACATTCAACCAAAGAGATCCTATGGCCGAAGTCAGGGCAAGTTCCTTACACTCTTTTATACTGTTGTCACCCCCACACTCAACCCCCTGATATATACTCTGCGGAACAAGGATGTGAAGGGAGCCCTGAGAAGACTGCTGAGAAGAGGACAAAGTTCCTAAGGAAAAATCAGGGAAATAGCGACTTTGTGTTGTGGAAAGTAATTAAAGAGACCTAAGATTAAATCACTCCTCCCAAGTAGAAAGTGTGTGTGTTGCTTACTTCTCTGTCTGTATTTAAGTATAATGTGGCTAACACAATTTAGAAAAAAGCAGCGCGTTTAGATTCAACTTGAACAGCTCATGGAACCTCATGTGTGTATGAGTGCATGTGTGTTATACACATACTCACGCTTCCTTTTATTAAACGTCTTTGAAGGGCTGCAGTACAGGTTCAGATCGGGAGATTCTGTAATCTACCCAATATATATGTGCTTCCATGTCCGACTAGGGAATTAAATAGTGTTTGATATGTAAATAGAAAATTGAGAAGTATATGCTAGTGTGAGGAAATTACAGTAGTATTTTCTTTGTTAGAGAGCCCTGGTATGGTATTATTTAAAACATTTTGTACACAGTATTCCAATTATTTCAAGAAATAAATACATCAAAACTTAAAAATGTGGGCTTTTTTTTAAATAGTAAAGTGAGTTTGAGATCAGTAGATGCAAACTTACATTTAGAATGGATAGACAGCAAGGTCTTACTGTATAGCACAGGGGACTATAGCCAATTTCCTGGGATAGACCATGATGGAAAATAATACCAAAGTGTGTGTGCGTGTGTGTGTGTGTGTGTGTGTGTGTGTGTGTGTGTACACACATATAAAACTGTGTTACTTTGTTGATTAGCAAAAATTGGCACAACATTGTAAATCAACTATATTGTAATAAAATAAATATTAATTTAAAAAAGGAAAAAATAGTAAAGGAACAGATCTATGAATCTAATTAAAATTGAAAAAAGAAAACTGTTGGTTTTTACAAATATTTTATACAGAATTACTTAATAATTTCATGAAATACCTGAAGGTCATATAATCTAGTTTCATATGGACCCAGGGTCTATTAGGCAATCTTATATTCCAACTTATTTGATGCCGTATTTCTTCCCCTGGTGTCTTTGTGATTTACACATGGACTCTGAAGCCAGACTGCCTTACTCTGAAATTTTGCTTTTGTACTCATTAGCTGTATATAATCTTTTGCACTTTACTGACCACTATGTCAGCCCTTAAAAGCAAAACAAGACAAAACAAAACACCAATGAACGTCTTAAACACCTAGCAGTTTCTGAATATTTTTCCTTTTTTTAAAGTTACGCAATTTATACCATATCTCTTTCTCAAAGTCCAGCTTAAATCTCTTCTTTCACAAATGTGTCTTAGTTGCCCAGTTGTATTCTCTTCCTCTGTGTTGCCAGGTCATCTTTCGTGTACTAATATAAACATATAGAAAAAAAGGATCTTAAGGAATTTAAGGAGTCTGTTATAGCCAGAGGAGAGAGAATATATTAGGAAATGAAAGGAGATACAGTTGGAAGACTGAAAAAGGACGAAGTCACAAAGGGACATACATATTATGCTAAGGAGGTTGGACATAGGTTGTACCTATGATCTTTGGGAGAATATTTTGCATTATATAAAGGCATGGACTCTAGAGTCGGGGCAATCTAGGTTCTAATTCCCAGGGCAAATTAACTTCTAGAAGGTAGCATTTCCAAACCTATGACATTCCCAACCTTACAGGGTGGCGAGCAATAAGTAATGCCTGCAGCATGCTTGGCAGACTGTCTGGCACCTAGTAAAACTCAGTTCATATTTACCTACTGATAAAATGAGACTTCTCATGGGGCATGACTAAGACAGAAGAACAATAATTTTATCCCTTTATTCATTCTTTCCATACCATGTAGCAGTTCTTTCCCTGCTTCTGGATTATGTCTTTAGAGTGTGTCATAATATTTTGGGTTATTTTCAAATGGTAAAAAATGTCCACCTTTATTAATAAAGTATTCTCATATAAGTAATTAAAATACCCACCGTCAGCCAACACAATTTACATTTAAAGATTCTGTTCCCCCAGCTTGAGCCTGTACCTGTCTGAGACCCTGCAGTGGGAATCTGAGTGTTGTGAGAGTCTCTACTTTCCATCTTTTGCATCTTCCTCTGTGCCTCTAGCTTGACAAGTACAGTTTCTGGACCTGCCAGGATTAAACTGCAGAGGGAAAAGGAGAATTTGGGCAGTAAAATTTACTTGACTCTGTAGCCAAAGACTGCTTTCTTCAGTTTCTCACATTTATGTATTTTTAGGCAATTATTAGGCAATTGGAAATGTGAAGTAATCTAGTTAACTTCATCAGTTATCAGGGGAGTACAAATTGAAATCATGATATATACCACCAAACTGGCTAAAATTAAAAAGACAGAAAATATGAAGAAATGAGCCAATAGGACATATTTTTAAATATATATGCACTTACATGTATAGATGATATGATTGGAAGAAGCGTGAATATGACAGAAATGAGAAAACAACTCAGTGCTGATTGGTGATGTTGTTTGACCTAGATTGAAACAAAAGTAAACAATCAGAGGGATGAAAGTATCTTTTGGAATCATCTCCTGGGACAGTTCTTCTCTGGATACTACAGAGCCTGATATTCATTGCCATACTGGGAGATCTGTGTCCTTGGGATCTTTCCAGATTCATTGTCTTGGGTCCTCTCCTAGCCTCTCCTGCCTTGCTGATCTTCAGGGAGCTCCATCTCAAATAACAGTCCCTACAACCAGTACGAGGGCCTTAGGCATCAAGTTGGCATTTCAAGGTAATAATAATTTGAACTCTATGGCTTAACGTTCTTTTTCATACTACCATGAAAATCTCAGTCTGCAAAACTGGAAAACTTCCTCTCTTTTAACTTATTCACTTCTATTGATGCCTTGATTTTATATCGGCACCATGCCTATGACTCTTAACTTTTAGGAGTAAATTGAGATTCTGGCTTTAAGTGATGTTCATCTGGGTGAGAAGAGGTCATGTGGTACATGTATGATGATAAATTTTGCATCATAGTGGAATAGAGTCGTTCTGAAAGCCTAAAGTGAACATATTCTTATAATTATCTTATAAATAAGGAACCAGCTCATGACAGAATTGATCTTTCACAGCATTTCTGTTGAAGTATTGTGTGTATACGTGTGTGGGATACTCTTCGTGGTTGTTTTGGCATCATACCTCCTGACTCTGGTGGGAAACACAATCATCATTCTGATCGCTTCCATTGACCCTAATCTCAAAACACCCATGTACTTTTTCCTCACCCACCTCTCCCTAGTTGATATCTGCCTTACCACCAGTATTGTACCCCAGCTGCTGTGGAACCTCAGGGGACCAGCCAAGACCATAACCGCCCTGGGCTGTGCTGTCCAGCTCTATGTCTCCCTGGCTTTGGGCTCCACTGAGTGTGTTCTCCTGGCTGTGATGGCTTTTGACTGCCATGCTGCCGTTTGCAAACCTCTCCACTATGCAGCTGTGATGAACCCACGGCTGTGCCAGGCCCTGGCAGGGGTTGCATGGCTGAGTGGAGTAGGAAACGCTCTCATCCAGAGCACTGTCACCCTCTGGCTGCCTCGCTGTGGACACCGGCGGCTCCATCATTTCTTCTGTGAGGTGCCTTCCATGATTAAGCTTGCGTGTGTGGACATCCACATGTATGAGGTCCAGCTATTCATTGCATCCCTGGTCTTGCTCCTCTTGCCCTTAGCACTGATACTGACGTCCTATGGACACATCGTCAAGGCAGTTACTAGGATCAAGTCAGTCCAGGCCTGGCGCAAAGCCCTGGGGACATGTGGATCCCACGTGATGGTAGTGTCCCTCTTCTATGGGACCATCACCGCAGTGTACATCCAGCCCAACAGCTCTTACGCCCATACTTCTGGGAAATTCATCTCCCTCATCTACACGGTGCTGACTCCAACCCTCAACCCTCTCATCTACACACTGAGGAATAAAGATGTGAAAGGAGCTATGAGAAGACTATTTCGCAGGGACTTGGGCTCATAAAAAACAAAGCAGAGCACACAGTTGTCAGTTTTTTTTTATAGTAAAAAGAAACCAAAGTCATCTGTACACTCCTTCTCTAAAGTACTTTACTAATCTATAAGGAAAACATGTAACCTTCGTAGTCAGCCTTGTTGTCTTTTATTGGCTTCAGAATTATCCGTCCTCTTCATCCTCTTTCCCAGGCTTCTTTTGGGCCTTTGTAAGGCAATATCTCCTCACACTTTTTAAATGTCCATTATTCATATAATTTCTGTTTTTTTTTTTCTTTTTAGGGCTGTACCTTTGGTATATGGAAGTTCCCAGAGCAGGGGTCAAATCACAGCCGTAGGTGCTGGCAATGCCAGATCTAAGCCACGTCTGTTACCTGTACCACAGCTCACAGCAAGGCTGGATCCTTAACCCGCTGAACGAGGCCAGGGATTGAACCTGCATCCTCATGGCTACTAGTCAGGTTTGTTATTGCTGAGCCACAATAAGAACTCCCTCATTTCTGTTTCTTCCCCCCCCCTTATGCTTTTCTTCAGCCTTCCTTCCTTCCATTGCTCCACAGGCCCAGGCCGACCCAGCTGGACACTGGCACATCTGGTGGCTGAGCATATGGTGGTATAGCGGTCATAGGCCATGGCTGCCAGGAGGTAACACTCTGTGGCACCAAAGAAGAGAAAGAAGAACATCTGGAGAGCACAGCCAGAGCGAGCGATGTGGTTCTGACCATTGAGGATAGTGAAACAGTAGGGACACTGTGATAGATGTGTAGCCAATCTCCAGGGCTGACAGGACTGGAAGGAAGAAGTACCTGGGGGACTGGAGGGTGGTGTCAGCTGAGAACAGTACCACGATGAGGAGGTTGCTGGCCATAGTGAGCAGGTAAATGGTGAGAAAGAGAGAAAAAAGCAAGCCCTGGAGGTTGGCCAGGTGGGAGAGACTGATGAGGATGAATTCAGGCATCTCGGAGGTGTTTGTGGTCATCCTGCTCACATCCCTTCTGACTGAAGGATAAGAGAAATGGCAAAGGGAGTTCCTTCTGTGGCTCAGTGGGTTACGAACTTGACTAATATCCATGAAGATGTGGGTCCAATCTTCTGGCCTCACTCAGTGAGTTAAAGATCCAGCGTCACCAAAATCTGCAGTGCAGGTTGCAGATGCAGCTCAGATCCGAGTTGCTGTGGCTGTGGTGTATGCCTACAGCTGGCAGCTCTCATTTCACCCCTAGCCTGGGAACTTCCATATGCCGTGGGTTTGGCCATAAAAAGAAAATACAAAATTAAAAAAAAGCAATAGCTAGGGACAGTTGCAACTGTGGAAATGTGAAGGGGGCAAAGGTGACCTCTTATGGCATCTATTCAAGACTTGGAACTTCCTTTCTTTTAGAATCTCATGGCCTTTGAGGCAGCACAGCCTTGAGTCCATATTAGACCCTGGCTCACTCTTGGGTGAATATTGCTCTCTGAGCCTAATTTCCTCACCTGATAGTCCTGCCTTTCATAAGAACACATTGAATGTTGTTTTCAGTTTCTCCAGGGATGAGAGTTGGATCATTCTAGCCTGATTTTCACTCTTTTCTCCCTTTTACATCCTTCCCACAGGGCTGGGGACCGCATTTTCTCTCCCAGGAGATGTTTTCCTGCTCAAGGCAGATATGTTCCATGTCCAGGGCATGAAAAATCCTATTCCTATTTGAGGGAATTTTCTGTCCTGTTGTTTTGCCTCTTGAGGCCTTCTACTTCTTTCTTTCCTTCTTTCACATATGTTCTCTTTCCTTTTCTCTCAACTTTTCTCCTCTGTGACACAATTTTTACCCCTTTTCCCCTTTCCCAGAGCTTTCTTTGGTTACCAAATCCACTCAACCTTTCTTATTTTTTTTCTATCATTTTGCCATTAGATCATTTTCATGGTTTTCAAAGGGGAGTGAAAAAATTGGAAAGATCATCTCTTTCAACCTCCTGTAGGGAGTTAAACAGTTTAATTATCCAAAGGAGTGAGGCTCTCTCTAGTTTGTAAAGGTAATCAGGAAGGAGATAAGATCTTTCTTGATTGCTTATTTCTGCATTTTACAGCCTCACAAACTTTATCCCCTTTTACCATAACACATATGCAAAACCCCAAACCACATACATAAACTCTACAAAGCCACACACTAACATATTGCATTTCTAATCAGAAGCGCAGAAAAATAGGCCAATATCCTCAGATTCTAGATTCATCTAAGGTCACAAATAAATCATGTATTGTATACACATACGAATATCATTACAGATAACAATGAATGTGATGACATGATACTATACCTAGAAAATCTTGAAAACACTATAAGAAAACTGTTAGAGCTCATCAATGACTTTGATAAAGTTTCAAGATATAAAATTGATACACAGAAATCAATTGCATTTCTATATACTAACAATGAAAGATTAGAAAGAGAAATTAGGGAAACCATCCTATTTAGCATCACATCAAAAAGAATAAAATACCAAGGAATTAACCTACCTAAAGAGACAAAAGACCTGTACTCTGAAAACTATAGGATGCTGATAAAAGAAATCAAAGACGGCACAAACAGATGGAAAGATATACCATGCTCTTGGATTAGAAGAATCACAAAATGACTATACTACCCAAGGCAATCTACAGATTCAGTATACACCCTTTCAAATTACCAATTATATTCTTCACAGAACTAGAACAAAATATTTTAAAATTTGTATGGAAACACAAAAGACCCCGAATAGCCAAAGCAACATTGAAAAGAAAAAATGGAACTGGAGGAATGGGGCTCCCTGAATTCAAAGGGAATTACTATGCTACGCTATACTACAAAGCTACAGTCATCAAGACAGTATGGTACTGGCACAAAACCAGAAACATAGATGAATGAAACAGGATAGAAAGCACAGAAATAAACCCAAGAAACTATGGTCAACTAATCTACGACAAAGAAGGCAAGAGCATACAGTGGGGGAAAGACAGTCTCTTCAATAAGTGGTGCTGGAAACGGACAGCTGCATGTAAAAGAATGAAATTAGAACATTCTCTAATACCATACACAAAAAGAAACTCAAAATGGATTAAAGACATAAATGTAAGGCCAGATACTATAAAACTCCTAGAGGAAAACATAAGCAGAACACTCTTTGACATAAATCACAGCAACATCTTGTCTGATTCACCTCCTAGAATAATGACAATAAAGACAAAAATAAATCAACAGGACCTATATAAACTCTAAAGCTTTTGCACAGTAAAGGAAACTATTAAAAAGATGAAAGATAGGCTACAGAATGGGAGGAAATCTTTGCAAACCGGTGTAACCAACAAGGGCTTAATCTCCAAAATATACAAACAACTCATACAACTCAACAGCAGTTAAAAAAAACCAAGAAACCCAGGTGAAAAATAGACATTCTCCAAAGAAGATATAGATATGGCCAGTAGGCACATGAAAAAATGCTCAACATCACTAATTATTAGAGAAATGCAAATCAAAACTACAGTGAGGTACCACCTTACACTGGTCAGAATGGGTATCATTAGCAAGTCAACAAATACCAAGTGCTGGAGAGGATGTGGAGAAAAGGGAACCCTCCTTCACCATTAGTGGGAATGTAAATTGGTATAACCACTATGGAAAATAGTATGGAGGTTCCTCAGAATACTAAATATAAAACTACCATATGATCCAGCAAACCAACTCCTGGGCATATATCTGGACAAAACTTTCATTCGAAAAATACTATTGAAGCACTATTCGCAATAGCCAAGACCTGGAAACAACCCAAATGTCCATTGACAGATGAATGGGTTAAAAAGATGTATATATACACACAATGGAATGCTACTCACCCATAGAAAGGACAAAATAATGCCACTTGCAGCAACAGAGATGGAGCGAGAGATTCTCATCCTAAGTGACATAAGTCAGAAAGACAAATACAATACGATATCACTTATATGTGGAATCTAAAATATGGCACAAATGATTTTATCTACAAAACAGAAGCAGATGATGTCATGGAGAGCAGGCTTGTGTTTGCCAGGGGGCAGTGGGAGAGATGGGGAGATTGGGGTTGGTAGATGCAAACTGTTACATTTAGAATGGATAAGTAATCAGGTCCTACTGTACAGCACAGGGAATTGGGTACAGTCTCTTGAAACATTGAAGATAGTATGAAAAGAATGTATGTATATATATGTGTGTGTATATGTATGGCTGGGTCACTTCACTATACAGCAGAAATTGAAGAAATATTGTAAATCAACTATACCTTAAAAAATTAAAAAAACCAAACTAGAATGTGAAAACACATTGAACATAAAAATATAAATACACCCAGATATATAATAAATCCAAATTCTGTCAAAAATATAATCATATTCAATAATCCCTCTTCTAAATACAAGCTCACACACTGGAATTCTTTTGCAGCTGTAGAGTCCTTGGTTAGTTCCACCTTAGTGGTTCTTTCAATGTTTCCTAGAGATGTTATCTGAATAATGTCTTTTTATTTGGAGCAATAACCAGTGATAAAGGCAGATGGTCTTTGATGACTTATTTTCTCCTTTCTCTACATGGTGTATCCCTCCTGAGGAAGGTGCTCTTTGATTTGGTGTCTCTTTAATGTCTCTGAGGACTTGAGTCTCCAAGCAAATTTGGCTTTCCAGTGGAGAGAGCTTTTCACATAAGTAATTAATCTGTTGTTTTGAACTCTGTTTCTAAGGTTGCAAAAAGTCTGGGGTGACCTTTCAAAAACATGTCAGAGAAAACGTCCAGAGCAATTGCTTCTCTTAGCTCTCCTGTAATATCTCTGGTTCAGCCATTTTAATTTTCTTCTCCTTTCTCATGAATTTCTTCTTTCTATTACTGTAGATGTTCTAATATTCTTATGAAGGTAATAATGCAATTTTTATTTATCTAATTGCTGTTGACTTCATTCAGTAATCAACTTATTTGATAACCATTCATAGAGTCCTTTATATGTATCAGTTATTCTACAGAGAAGTGTGATATAAAACAGAAATAAACATATTCTTGATCTTGATGAGCAGATAAATGTCATTCAGGTAAATGTCATTTTCTTGGAAAACTTGTCCATAATTTCTCATGCTTTGATCTTTTCATTTCTTTCTTTTTTTTCTTTTTTTTTTTTTTTGTCTTTTTGCCATTTCTTGGGCCGCTCCCGCAGCATATGGAGGTTCCCAGGCTAGGGGTCTAATTGGAGCTGTAGCCACCGGCCTACACCAGAGCCACAGCAACGCGGGATCCAAGCCACATCTGCAACCTACACCACAGCTCACAGCAACGCCGGATCGTTAACCCACTTAGCAAGGGCAGGGATCGAACCTGCAACCTCATGGTTCCTAGTCGGATTCGTTAACCACTGCGCCACGATGGGAACTCCTTCATTTATTTCTTGAGAAGTTTCTCTGCACTATTATCATTTGGATTTTGTTTTGTTTTGTTTTTATTATGTTCTTGTACAGTTTCCTAGATATGATAAAGCTTGTGTATCAGATGTTTTCCTAGCATGTGTAAATAATTACAAGATAAGCATAGAATATCTTTCAGTTGTGTCTTCTTCAGCTTCATTCATCAAGGTCATAATTTTCAATGTACAGGTCTCTTACTTCTTTAGTTAAATTTAATTCCTATGAATCTTATTTTTTTGTGAGGCAATCGTAAATGGGATTGCTTTCTTAATTTTTCTTTCTGATAGTTCATTAGTAGTGCATAAAAATACAACTTTTTGTATATTGACTTTGTATCCTGTGACTTTTCTGAATTCATTTATTCGTTCTAACATCTTTTTTGGTGCAGTCTTTGGGTTTTCTATATATAGTATGTCATCTGCAAATACCTACAGTTTTTTTTTCTTTTTTCTTTTGATTTTTGATTTTTAGGGCCACACCATGGCATATGGAAGTTCCCAGGCTAGGGGTTGAATTGGAGCTACAGCTGCCGGCCTATGCCACAGCCACTTCAATGCAAGATCCCAGCCATGTATGTAACATACACCACAGCTCATGGCAACACTGGATCCCCGACCCACTGAGCGAGGCCAGGGATCGAACTCACATCCTCAGGGATACTAGTCGGATTAATTTCCTCTGCATCACAATGGGAACTCCCAAATAGTGACAGTTTTATTTCTTCCTTTCCAATTTGGATGTCTTTTGCTTCTCTTTCTTGCCTTATGCTCTATTTACGACTTCCAATACTATGTTGAATAAAGTGGCAAGGATGGGCATCTATGTTTTTTTTTTTTACTAATCTTAGAGGAAAAGCTTTTATCTTTTCATAGTTGAGTGTGATGTTAGCTGTGGGCTTGTCATATGTATGTTAACATTATGTTCAGGTATGTTCCATCTCTGCCCACTTCATTGAGAGTTTTTTTTATCATAAGTGGATATTGAATTTTGTCCAGTGTTTTTCATGTGTCTATTGAGATGGTCATATGTTTTTTATCCTTCTTTTGGTTAATGTGGTATATTACATTGTTTGATTTGTGGATGTCGAATGATTCTTGTATCCCTGCAATGAATCCCACGAGATCATAGTGTATGATCCTTTAAATTAATTGTTGAATTCAGTTTGCTAATATTTTCTTCAGGATTTTTGCATCTCTCTTTATCAAAGATACTGGCTTATAATTTTCTTTTCTTGTGGTGTTCTTATCCAGTTTTGGTATTCGAGTAATGCTGGCCTCATAAAATGAGTTTGAAAGTGTTTTCTCCTCTTCTAATTTTTTGGAGTTTGAGAAAGATTAGTAGTGATTCTTCTTTAAGTTTTTGGTAGGATTCTCCTGTGAACCTACTTGTCCTGGACTTATTTTTGGGGACCTATCACTTCATACCTGTCAGAATGGCTATCATTAAAAAAAACCACAAATAACAAATATTGGTATGGATTTGGAGAAAAAGGAACCCTTGTACACTATTGGTAGGAATGTAAATTGGTGTAGACAGCGTGAAGAATAGTCATGCTTGTTTCTCAAAAAACTAAAAATAAAACTAAGAGCAGTTCCGCTTCTGGGTCTATGTTCCCTAACACCTCAAAACACTAATTTGATAAGATACACATTCCCCAGTGTTCATAGCAGCATTATTTACAATTGCCAAGGTATGGAAGCAATGTAAGTGACCATCAAGAGATGAATGGATAAAGGAGATGTGGCGTATATACACAATGGAATACTACTCAGTCATAATAAGAATGAAATTTTGCCCTTTTCGTCAATATGGATGGACTTGGAGGGCATTATAATAATTGAAATAAGTCAGACAGAGAAAGACAAGTACTGTATATCACTTATATGTGGA
Organism: Sus scrofa; assembly: GCF_054392235.1. Classification (NCBI taxonomy): domain Eukaryota; kingdom Metazoa; phylum Chordata; class Mammalia; order Artiodactyla; family Suidae; genus Sus; species Sus scrofa. Next base: position 26,708,944 of record NC_139389.1, on the reverse strand, counting down.
ATCTAAAAAAAATTAACAAACTAGTGAATATAACAAAGAAGAAACAGACTCACAGATATAGAGAACAAACTAGTGGTCGGTCATCAGTGGGGAGAGGGAAGGAGGGAGGGGCAATATTGTTGTAGGGGAGTAAGAGGTACAAACTATTTGGTATAAAATAAGCTACAAGGACATATTATACAACATAGGGAATATAGTCAATATTTTATAATATGATACTCCATTTTATAAATGGAGTATAAACTTAAAAAATTGTGAATCATTATATTGTACACCTGCAACTTACATCATACATCAACTATAATTTAATAAAAGGAAAATAAGATTATTTAAAGTACTTTGTTATAAATTTAAGACACTGATTGTAATCACTAAGTAATCTCATTTTAAAAGAATACAAATTATGTTGGATTGAATCTATCCAAATGGCCTCATTTAACCTTAATCATCTCTTTAAAGACCCTTTCTCCAAATACAGTCACATTCTGAAGCGCTGGACCCTAAAGCTTCAACATATGAATTTTTAGGGGTGGTGGTGCACAGTATAGCTCATTACAGCACTACAAGGCAAGAAAACTACAGACCAATATAATTATATAAGCCAACATTTGTTCATTGCTTAACATGTTACTAGGTCAATTGAACATCAGAACTTCTCTAAGGGAAGTAAAAGGGTTTGATTCTTTGTTCTTTTGTTACCCATGCAGAACTCCTACTAGTTTAGGCTTAACTGATGATAGTGAATGGAGGAGCTGGATTTATAACCCAGATGCATGGCTACAAAGCCTGTGCCATTTCCCTGCGCTTATGTTTACATGAGATTATCCATTCCTCTGGAGAAGCTGAAAAAGTGAAGGCAGCAAAAGGACATACTAGGTGGCAGGAAGAGCAGCTTTTTCATTTAAAATGTGACACAGATGATTTCCCCAAAGCACAATTATAAACCTAATGATTAAAAAAGCTACATTGCACAGGTGAAAATCAGTGGTTAGGAATTATTTTCTGTTGGATATTCCACCAGCTTTGCTTTCTCTGGCTTCTCATGTGGCTCTATCACTTTGTCTCCTTGCTTGGGCAGCAGAATTTTTGCATCCGGGACACCAACACCTTTAGGGCTTCCTTGACATCCTTGTTACGTAGTGTATAGATGAGAGGATTGAGAAGTGGGGTGATGACTGAGTAGAAGATAGCCACAATCTTGTTGATATTTGACTCATATTTTACTGCTGGGCGGACATACATGAATATGAGTGTGCCGAAGTAGATGGTGACCACAGAAAGGTGGGCTGTGCACGTGGAAAAGGTCTTGCGTCGGGCAGCAGCTGAGGCCATGCCAAGAATTGTGGCCAGGATTTGGGCATAGGAAGCCATGGTAAAGACCAGCGTCCCTAGGATAATGACAGTGCTAAAAGCATAGCCCACAGCCTGGATGGCATATGTGTCTGTGCAGGAAAGGCGGAAAATCTGATCGGCATCACAGAAGAAGTGGTTGATCTGGTTGGGGGTACAGAAGGAGGTTTTTGCAAGGAGGAATGAGGGGAACATGGGGCAGAGGAATCCCATAAACCAGCAGACCCCAGCCAGGATACCACAAGTTTGAGGGCTGAGCAGTAGTGGGTAGTGGAGTGGTCGGCAGATGGCAGCATAGTGGTCAAAGGCCATGGTGGTGAGAATGAAGAGCTCCGTGGCAGCCAAAGAGAAGAAGAAGTAGTACTGGGTGATGCAATTGGGAACTGAGATGACCCCTGGGGAACTGAGAAAATTGGCCAGCATTTTGGGCACGGTGACTGTGGTGTACCAGAGCTCTACCGAGGAGAGATTGCAGATAAAGAAGTACATGGGAGTATGGAGGTGCCCATCCAGGGCCACAATGAGCACAATGAGTGCATTGCCCACCAGAGATAAGAGGTAGACCAGGAGGAAGAGGTGGAAAAAGAGCAGCTGGAGATGTGGGGAGTTGGAAAATCTCACGAAGACAAATTGAGTGACCAATGTGCTGTTGGCTCTCTCCATTCAGCCTGGGGGATCAGCCAGGCAAGGAGAAGACACATGGAGATCTTGAGATGTCTTCAGTTATGTGGTTTCCTCTCCAGCTTTATTCCACCATTTGGACTTGCACACCCTCCCCGTATTCCTTTTAATGCACTCTTTGGCTGCTTCTCAGCTTCTCCAAAGCAGAGACTACTTTAAAAGTAGGCTTCCTGAATATTCAAGACTCTCTCTCTCTTTCTCCTCATTTAGTTAGGTCCTAAAATGCCACATTTCTCAGGAATTCTTTTTAGATTGAGTAGAGGAGAGGACTCAGCTTCAGGGGCTCCAGTTAGAGTGAACATGTAGCACACCCTGTCCCCAGGTATGGGTTGAACCCTGTATTATTGTTGATATCAACTTTTTTGACCTCCAAATAGCAATTTTATATTATTTAACAATATTTCTTTTATGAAAAAAGAAGTACAGTCAGTTTACAATGCTGTGTCAATTTCTGCTGTTCAGTGAAGTGATTCAAAACCTAATATTTCTAAGGATTGGTTATTGTGTACCCTTGAGCTTTCCGACCCTAAGATTCTTTAACCTTCAGGTTTGCAGAGGATATGGGATCTTACTTTTCTCCTTCTGTTCTGGACAGTAGCTCTGTCTTATGCCATCAGATCTCAGAAGGTGTGGAGTAGCGGACATGTTTCCCTTTATGCAGATTCCAACCCAAGACTGGAAAGAGGCACTCCATGGAGACTTCTTGATTCTGAGTATCAAAGGCAGAGTAGGAGAGATCGTGCTCAGTGGAGTGTAAGGATGGGAATGCAGTTTATTTTTTTATTTTTTTATTGTCTTTTGTCTTTTGTTGTTGTTGTTGTTGTTGTTGCTATTTCTTGGGCCGATCCCGCGGCATATGGAGGTTCCCAGGCTAGGGGTCGAATCGGAGCTGTAGCCACCGGCCTACGCCAGAGCCACAGCAACGCGGGATCTGAGCCGCGTCTGCAACCTACACCACAGCTCACGGCAACGCCAGATCGTTAACCCACTGAGCAAGGGCAGGGACCGAACCCGCAACCTCATGGTTCCTAGTTGGATTCATTAACCACTGCGCCACGACGGGAACTCCGGGAATGCAGTTTAATGTGAAAAGTGAATGCAGGTTTGGATCCCCAGGTGGGAATTTGGGAATGGGTTAGAATCCTTGAAAGGAGACAACAGTTAATGATATGTGCTTAAACTCAAACTGATCACAAAAGCAAGGCTCAGAGGATAGTAAGGTTTGCACAGTTAAGAGTTAACATTGGGATGGATGAAGATGATGGCATTGATGTTATTGAGACATGAGTTTTACATATTTTTCCAGATCTTGTAGGTTTCTTTTCCCTTGAAGTGCTCTAAAAATAGAAATGTCAAATATATACATCATTAGGAGTAAGGTTAATACACTATACATTAAAATACATGAGAAATTGTTTTGACACAATATAAAGGTATGATGCAAAGTCTAATATTCAGTATGATCTGCTATATATTCCCAAGATATCAGATTACCTGTGATTTTTTTTTTTTTTTTTGTCTGCACCCATGGCACTTGGAAGTTCCTGGGCCACAGCTGTAACCAGAGCCACGCAGTGACAATCCTTGATCCCTAACCTGCTGAGCCATAGGGAACTCCACCAGTGACTTGTTATTTTTTGTTTTTTTTTTCTTTTTACAGCTATACCTGTGGCACATGGAAGTTCCCAGTCTAGGGGTCGAATCAGAGTATGCTGGCCTAGGCTGCAGCCATAGCAAAACTGGATCCTAGCCACATCTGTATGCTGCAGCTTGGGGCAACGCTCGTTCCTTAACCCAATGAGCAAGGCCAGAGATTAAACCTGCATCCCCACAGACACTGTGTCAGGTTCTTAACCCATTGAGCCACAATGGAAACTCCTGACTTTTTGTGTCACCAAGCTCTTTATAATAAATACATTTTAATGTCATGAGGTGGTCTTGTTTTGCTATTAAAATATTTATCTTCATGTTAGAAATACATTGTTAGTAGAGAAAAAGTAGCAAAAATTGACAGGTATTAAGAAAATAAAAGTCGTATGTATATTTTCCATTCAGTGATAAACATTATTTATATTGGAGTGTTACTTATGAACTATTTTTGTATGTATGTATGTATGTATTTATCTTTTCTAGGGCTGCGTCCGTGGCATATGGAGATTCCCAGGCTAGGGGTCTAATCCCGAAGCTGTTGCTGCCGGCTTACGCCAGAGCCACAGCAATGCCACATCTGAGCTGTGTCTGCGACCCACACCACAGCTCACAGCAATGCCGGATCCTTAACCCACTGAGCAAGGCCAGGGATCAAACCCGAAACCTCATGGTTCCTAGTTAGATTCATTTCTGCTGCGCCATGATGGTAAGTTTTGTGTTTGTGTATGTGTGTGTGTTTTGTCTTTAAACAGCACAGATTTAGTTTCTTTTTAAAAAATTTTTATTTATTAATTTTTTATTATGGTTGATTTACAATGTTATGTCAATTTCTGCTGTATAGCAAAGTGACCCAGTTATGCATATATATATATATATACATTCTTTTTCTCATTATCTTCTATAATGTTCTATCACAAGTAATTGGATATAGTTTCCTGTGCTATACAGAAGGACTTTATTGCTTATCAATTCTAAATGTAATAGTTTGCATCTACCAAAAAATATGGAATGCCTCTGAATTTGCATGTCATCCTTGTGCAGGGGCCATGCTAATCCTTTCTGTATTTGTTCCAGTTTTAGTGTACGTGCTGCCCAAGCGAGCATGACTATTTTATTTTCATTCATGTATTTATACACACAGATGCACACACACACACACATACACAGAAAAATGCACACTTGAAACCACAAAGAGCAGGAGGTATGAAATGAAAACTGTGAGGAGTTCCCTAGAGCCACCAGTAAGGGGAGGGCTAGGAGGAAGGGCTGGGTCACTGTAGCAGGGGAGACGGGGCCTGCTTGGACAGACAGGGTATATCCCCATCTCTGACTTCTAATAGTCTTCTTCCCTGAAGGAAAAGGGATGCCTGTAGAGAAAGGAAGACTGACTTCTGATTTCCTAGCTGGATGCTCACAGACCAGCAGATGCTACCCACAGAGTTAGGGAAGGAGGCTTGGGCTGAGGGCTCAACCAGAGAAGAGACAGACCCATCTTGCTTGAATTAGTGATTTCTCAGCGGTAGGAAGATGTGGGTACAGGCTCCAGAATCAGGGCAGATGATTTGGGGGTCATACTGGATCACTGGGCGAAGAGTTTTGGGCATCGGGAATTTAGTATGAGGCCACCAGCTGAGAGTCACCTTGCAAGATGAAGCTGAGTGGGTGGCCAAGGCTACTCACCCCTGTTTAAATTAGTCACACAAAGAGCTAGAGCAGAAGTTACTTCCAACCAAGAAGAGGATGCAACATTACCAGCATATTGTTCCTCTTTTTCATCACCTCCTTGATCCCAGAAAAAGTAGTGGCAGGGGAGATTGGGGGTCTTGTGGGCAGACTAGACTTTCCCTTTTATTCCAAGCTACTTGACAAAATGCAGGACTGGCTGTTGGCTGGGGTTATTTTAAAAGTAGTGTTGATATAAAAATGTGATTGAAATAAAAATAAACAGAACTTTGTGTGCAAAACTTTACCTTAATAGAGGCAAAGGAAAAATAACCAGTCTTAATAACCAGAGAACACTGAAAACTAAACATGACTGACAAATTAAGGAATCCGACTCAAAGTTATTAGGAGGTTGGCTACCCAGCGGAAAGGGCGGGAGTGAGCAGAGTACAGTTTACAGCAGTAACCATAAAAATAAAACCATTGCACATTTGCAATCCATACTTTAAGACTCCTTCATAAACTGTGTATGTATGTGTGTATGTATAGGTATATCATCAGTCACTGATACACATTTAACATTTAGAGACTAATGCTTGGGTGGTTGGGGGCTGTTTTAGGCAGCTTTCCTTTTTTTTTTTTCCTGTCTTTTTGTCTTTTCTAGGGCCACACCCGAAGCACATGGAGGTTCCCAGGCTAGGGGTCGAATCAGAGCTGTTGCTGCCGGCCTATGCCAAAGTCACAGCAACGCCAGATCCGAGCCCAGTCTGTGACCTACACCACAGCTTACGACAGCGTCGGATCCTTAACCCACCGAGCAAGGCCAGGGATCGAACCTGCAACCTCATTGTTCTTAGTCGGATTCATTAACCACTGAGCCACGATGGGAACTCCGGCTTTCCTTATTTTGCTCTGAAATCCTAGGTTCCTTCCTGCCTCAGTGCCTTTGCTCACACCTGGCATCCTCCTCTGTGTTTCGTAAAATAGAACCATTCATTTTTATTTATGAAGCCTTAGCCAAATGTTCTAGTCCAGTGACTGGTGAACTAGTCCTGAGTTCCTATTGCTGAGAGGGCCGTAGTTCAGCAGAATGGCAGTTGAACCTGAAAATTCTTATCCAGTAACCTCATCTACCAGGAGTGCACTGCAGCCCAGGGAGGAGGGTGCAGCTGTGTGTGTGGTAACAGGGAAGCTTTGGATTTTTTAGTTTCCAGGTCCACCCGCTGGTGTGCAGCCTTGTATTTAATTCTCTTGTGAATGACTTTATCTTTCCAGTAGGACTTTGGATTCGGCATCCGTCTCTCACAAGATACTATATCCTTTCGCACATCTATGTTCTCAGCCTGCAGCGGGACCAGGAAGCCAGAGATGGATTTGCACATTAACACTTCCACTTTCCTTCCATTTAAATTTTTTCTACTTCTGTCTATCCACAAACCTTTACGATATTGCTGGTCAGTGAGTCGAGTAGCCATGAAAGTGGGGACGCCAGGTAGTTTTATGGTGAAGAAATGAAAACTCAGCTATATATACAGAGCTCACTCACATAGAGAACTCTATAGATGGAGAGAACTGTAAGCATTTATATCGTCCATTCCTCTTTCACTTTGAGTAAATAAAAAAGTATAGGTGGCTGATAATAATAAACTTGAAAATCTGTACTGCGACTTTCTCATTTCTTGATCACCAGCTTTTGTTCCATGAACTTTATCTGCCTCCAACCCCATTTCCTCCAGTTGCTATTTCAGGGCATTTATACAGCTTTCTGGAGGAGCTCAGGTTAGCAAGTTCTTGGCATTCTCTTTTCTGCAAGGAACAATCTCATCTCATCTATGCTGGATTCTGAACAACAGAACTGATGGGGGCATGCTTATATTTTACTTTTGTACCCTGGAATTGGGGTTTGAAATATTTTTTTTTTATTTTCCCTGTATAAATCCATGATATTCTTCATTTTATTTTGTTTTCCAGGATAGAGGTGAGTGAGACACTGTAGAGAGAGTAAACTAGACTCTCTATGCCTCCATAAATCTTGCTGTCAAATAAGCAGTGGTTCCCTTTCTCTCACTTTGTCCATTCTCCAACACGAGGCTATGCTTATAGCTGCTTGCATCACAATACTTTGGCCTAGAATTTGGGCTAGTAATTAAGAAATGACATTCATCATCTCTCATTTGCTCATTTTACAGAATTCACTTAATTTTCTGAGCCAAATTTCCTTCTGAAACTTTGGACAAATCATCTCTAATCCTAAGTATAAGGACTCTTGAAAAATGTCAAACTACTATAAGTACTTTTCATTTTCTACCTTCATTTATTATTTAGTTTTAAAGCAGGCAAAAGTTTAATTTTATTGAAAATAAATTTTAAGATATCACTGAGATAGAGCCATTTATTGTGTCATTTCCCTTTGTGGAGTTGTGGACAAAGTTGAGTCAGTCCTTAAAAATTTCAGGTAAAGATCAGCTTTCTCTGAGAAGCTGTGGGAGCATAATTCAGAAATGAACAGCTCGACGTACTCCTCCTTCTCCATCTCTCTCCCTATGTCAGCAGCTGATAGAGATTCTTTTCCTCATCCATCACTCCAGACATTTATTCTCTGATTCTAGAGGGGTGGGGAGATTCTTCTGTTTTGTGAAGCTCCAGGTTACTTTTGGTATATTCTATCCTGACTTTCCTGAGTTTAGATCTCTCCCACTCTCCCTCCCTCCCTTCCTTCCCTTCCCCCACACCTTTTCTTTCTGTTTAAAATAGGGGTACTGCAACTCAATCCAGACCTATAAAAGGGCAAGTCTGGCTCATTATCATTAATTACACTCCACCTTTCCATTCCTGATCTTTTTTTACATGATCAAAGACTCTCATTACCTTAGGCATCAGGGCAGAAGTAGATGGCACTCACCAGTGATGGGAAAGAGGACCAGAATGATGCATCAGTTGGCACTGTGGGATAAAGAGGAAGGGTGTAGCTTTTGTCTTAGGAAAAACAATAAGAAAGCCCAATGGAGGAAGATGGTTTTGAAGAGGGGCTCCCCATGTCTTCTTACCCTCCTTTTCAGAAGCATATCTTCCCTAGGGTGTCAGGGTCTCTAGGAGACCAAGGGATCTTCGGAAGCATCCCTCAGTTTATTTTTCATATTTTGAGCCTCTGGGCTCTGAGGTGGTTGCCCTGGGAAGGGAAATGTTGTTGGTATGAGTCTCTTCCCCTTGGGGAACTGAAGTCCCTAAGACCCAGGCCCATAGAGGTGACTCACAGAGATGATTGGTGTCAGGAGCGCAGCAGCCACACTGTTCCCTTAGGATCAAAAAGCCCTGCCAGGAGTTCCCGTCGTGGCGCAGTGGTTAACGAATCCAACTAGGAACCATGAGGTTGCGGGTTTGGTCCCTGCCCTCGTTCAGTGGGTTAACGATCCGGCGTTGCCATGAGCTGTGGTGTAGGTTGCAGATGTGGCTTGGATCCCGCGTTGCTGTGGCTCTGGTATAGGCCAGAGGCACAGCTCCGATTAGACCCCTAGCCTGGGAACCTACATATGCCGTAGGAGCGGCCCAAGAAATGGCAAAAAGACAAAAAAAAAAAAAAAAAAAAAAGCCCTGCTAGAGCAGGCAGTTCTCTGTACAGGGACCACATCTGCCCAGCTATGTAGGGAGCAGGCTGGTGGGGGCCAAGTTTACTCTCTTGCTCTCTGAAATGTCAGCTCCGAGGCTTTGGGTTCTAGAAGTCCTTAAAATGTCATATTTGTCAATCTACAGCCACTGAAGAAGGTCAGTCCCCACACAGGGGCCGGTTCAGTCACTAATGACCATTAGTAATAGGAATTGTAACCAGTGCCCACGGCAGCTGATGTTGAGCACAGAATTTTTTTTTTTTCCAGACTTTAAGGAAGGCCTTCTTCCGTGGGTGTAAAGAGAGTTAGGTAAGACACAGGAAAGATAGCAGCAATTTTCCTGAGTTCACTAATGTGGTCTTGAGGAAGTTCTCCCAGCACAGAGTTTGTGACAGAAGAAGAGTCCCATCAAGTCTGGACAACTATCATTCCAATGAATATGCTATTTTTTTTTCACTTTGAAGATAATCCTTTCAAGTCACTAACTGGAGAGCTGCTTTAGGACCAAACTGTTTTGAAACTGGAAGGTCTGCAAAAACCTGTTTGATGCCTTTTCCTCCTCCTCTTTTCCCTTGTGTGTTTCTTTTCTTATTACATCCTAGGAACTGAATATATAGCAGAGGAGCAGTGAACTGGTCAGGGTTTGATCTTGGTTATATGACTGACCTAGTTTAAATCTCTGTACAAGTCATTTCATTTTCCTGAGGCTCACATTTCTCTCTCTTTTTTTTTGTCTCTCTTTTTTATTTTAGGGCCACACCAGTGGCATATGGAGGTTCCCAGGCTAGGGGTCGAACCGGGGCTGTAGCTGCTGGCCTACGCCACAGCCACAGCAACTCGTGATCTCAGCTGCATCTGTGACCTACACCACAGCTCATGGCAACACCACATCCTTAACCCACTGAGCGAGGACAGGGATCGAACTTGCGTCCTCATGGATGCTAGTCATATTTGTTTTCGCTGAGCTGGGATGGGAACTTCTCATATTTCTCATTTTTAAATTGAGATAGAGCTGATTCTTGTTATTTGCAGTAGTTATATTCTTTCTATAAAGTTGCAGTGAACCACAAAATGGAAGATATCAAATTCTTCGTCTTATTTTGGGTGAAATTCAGAGTTATATGTGTAAGCTTCTGGTCACATTTTTGTCAGCCGATCAACATATAACCTGGTTTTAAGTGTGTTTCTGCTTAAAGACACTTTTTAAAAAGTATGTATTTTGTTCATTCATTAATGCTGAATTCACGGCCAATAGTACTATAACTCATGACTGAAAAATCCTATTTAACTCATGTATTTTCTCTGAAACACACATCATATTTTTGCACCAAGGAAATTAGCACTTGAGCATTGCACTTGGGGACCATTTTAAACAGAGAAATCACCAAAAGCTCCCACCCAACTCAAAATATGAGATACGTGACACTAAGTATGCCATGAAAAGGACAGTTGTTTACAGTATGAGAGCTGAAACAAGAGGGCAGAGTTTCATTTTGTTCAACCTCAGCGGGGAACACGTCCATCACATGACTCTTTTTTTTTTTTTTTTACCATCTGCTCACATTAATGTCCACACATAACTGGGGAAGTGCTGCAAGAATTGATTTGGGGGTTACAAAGAGATGACATCACAAATATTAAATCCACAAATAATGAGGATCGACTCTATTCTAATCTTCTCTGCTGTTGTGATCTTCGGTGTTTTCTTGCCAGTTGACATTGTTTAATGCATTTTCAGAAATCAGAAATTACGAATCAAATGCTCTTTTTTTCCCTATTTGTTCATCCATTCATGCATTTTTCTTCATTCTTTCACTAACCATTTATGAAACAATTACAGTGTACTTGGGCAACAAAGATGAATAGGATATACTACTTGCCCTGGATATTACTTATTTGTAGCTTGTAGTCTAGTAAAGAAGAAAGCTAAATGCAGGAATCTTTGATAGAAACCATGAAAGACCATGATCTGTCTTAGTAGAATCTTGCTGGATAGAATACTATCTCCTTTGTGAAAAATAAATTGCTAATCTTCAAGAAGCTTTGGGAAGTAGGGCTTAGAATAGTATTTCAAGTTAGGGTCATGAAATGCTATTGTTAAAGACTTCTCCTTGGATGCAAGTTTCCCAAGATGCAAGGAAGGGAACCAGGGAATTAATAACCAAATACACTTCCTGGGCTTTGGTTTGTGAAATAGACTGGTGGCATGGGGGGATCCATGAGAACGTGTGCTTTCTTTTCCAAATGGAATTGGTCTGTTAGAAAGAAAGTGGGTCTGAAGTAAGGGTCTGACTCAGAAAGACAATGGCACGACTGAACACATTGCTGAGGATGAGAAGTCAATAGATCAGCCTGATTTCCGTGGAGAATTCTCAGAAGGGAACAGTGGGAGACAAGCTGTCAGGCAGGCATTTGAACATGTAGGATATTGAAATGTCCTTAACCATTTGGATGTTACTTTGTAATAACATGCCAGCTTCCTTCTCCTTAAAGCAGACCTACTATTGGCAGGGCTTTGAAAATCCATATAAAACCCTGGTAGTAAGGGCTGCCTCAATTGAAATAGTTTTCTGGGATGGTGAGAGGGTCTGAAAGCTGGAGGGTGGGGAGAGAGGGCTGAGAGTAGTCTTCTGGGAGGATCACTATGGGGGTAATGGTTTAGGGTTGCTGCTGAGAACTTAGGAGAATTTTGTGATGAGTTCCGGGGAAGAGACTGGGAATTGGGGGATGGGATGCTTGGTGGAGAGCATTAGCCCCCGTGGGGATGGAAGGGTGAGTTCCCATATGACTCTTGGTTTCTGCTCCACTTTTGGTCAAGCCAATAATTGAGGAAGCTCCTCTGGAAAAAGACAAGTATCTCAGGGGGCTGATATTGCTTTTTCATTTAAGGCTGCTCTCCAGTCAATCTGTAATTGGTCCTCAGGGGCCTCTCCCTTCTTGGCAATTGTCATCCCTTCTTTGTGATAAAGGGAAGGACCTACAGTGAGAAGCCAGAAGAATCTAGGAGCTAGAAAAGGAGATAGAGACTGGGGAGATGAGGGAACCAAATGTGACATTTCTATTCAATGTCATACATTATCCCACGATGAGGTCAAGGATGGGGGAGTTGAAGGTGGGAAACTTCAATATTCTGACGTCTTCAGCAAATCTTAGTACATAGCCTGCTCTTCACAGTTTTTTTTTCTCTTTAGAAGTGCTATTTCAGGTGAGTTTCCTATTTTTGTATAATTGTTCACAGCTTAGTTCACAGATCTTATTAAAAAAGCTAAAGAATTGGTCTTTAGGGCGTTTCCTCCTCTCATCAGTTTAACTACATTTCATCTAGCCCAGACAGTAAAAAATGCTCTTTTTTCGAAGGAATTCAAAGAAATCTCACTTAAAAAAGGACAAAAAAAAAAAACTCACAGTATTTCTCTGGAATCCTAGTGTTGTAACATCTTCCATTGAGCCTTTAAGAAGTGGATTTTGAATCCTTCTTGCTGCATCCCAGCTTATTTCATTTCTTTCCTCTCTCCTGGAGATGAACAGTAGATATTCATGAGAATAGTTTTAGTTGGAGTATGTTATGGAGTAGGACACCCTCATAACCATTGTTTTCGTTTTTGTTTTTTACATGGTGGGAATTTATCTTCTTACTTCGTTGCAGGATAACAAAACTTGTGGGATACACTTAAACTCATGCTGTTCTCTTTAAAAATTTCATTAGTGTATCTTTCTGCTTTATTATAGAGTAAATGCCCAAGAGCATTGAAGAGAGGTACTTAAAATGTCAAACTAAATTACAGTTTATTTACTGTTTCTGTTTGTAAAAAGAACCTGTTTAGCAGACACTGCAAAGTATATGAGAGTAATTTTTCTCTCGTTTTTCAAAGGTAAATAAAAGTGAATAATTTGGTATATACTTCTTCAAATATTTTTTCTTGGAATGTTCTTTGAATTTCTTTTGCAGAAATGGTGATAACATTGAGGGCTCACACTATGACTTTTACCTTTTATAAAGTTGTGCCTGTAATTGGTTGCTTTTCAGAAAATAGATATTTTGCACTATTTTCATTTCCCTACCAGTCCGTACAGTCAGTACAGTGATTTTCATTTTGATTTCAGACTCATCCTGCGTTCCTTGGAGTCTTCCTTCTTCATGATTGTCCTTTGTAAGGGAGTGATGGCCACTTAACCCCTGATCGTGGCTGTTGCTACGTCCTTCCCATTCATCTATTCTCCTCACATCCTACTGCCTTCTTTTTACCTTCCTCTTTCTCCCCACTTCCCCAATCCTTGAAAAATAGAGTGGGGAGGAGTTCTCTGGTGGCACAGAGCGTTAAGGATCTGGCATTGTCACTGCTATGGCTTGGGTCATTGCTGTGGTACAGGTTCAATCTCTGGCCTGGGAACTTCTTCCACATGCAGGCACAGCCAAAAAGAAAAAAAAAAAAAAAAAAGAAGGGGGGATGTGGTGGTCTGAAAAGCCAAGATGATGTTATGACTTGACAATAGTTTTCATATGCATGAACTTTTAAAATAGTCCCCAAAACAGTCTTATAGTGGAGATGGCAACTGTACCATACTTTCACAAACTCTGGTAGCAGATTCTGTGATACCACACACACACACACACACACACAAAACAGACACACACACACACATCTGCATTTTTCCTCTAACTTTCTCCTCTGCTTCCAATCATTTGTTGTGTTCTCATTGCTTTTGTTTTCGGTTTTTGTTTTTTTTTTTTTTTTTTGGTGGGGGCATGCCTGGAGCGTGCAGAAGTTCTGGGACCAGGGATTGAACCTGCATGACTGTAATGACAAGGCCAGATCCTTAACCGCTAGGTCATCAGAGAACACTGCTCATTGTTTTTAATATAACACACAGACACACATTGCTTTGTATAGCATATGAGATCTTCCTTGCAGGTACTCAGACCCATTTTTAGCTCTTCGACAACTCAGTACACATCTTTACTTACAGTTGTGTCTCTCCTGCCTGGAATGCGATGCCCACTTTCCTGTCCCTTGCCTGGTCAACTCTTTCTTTCTTTCTTTCTTTTTTTAATTTTTTTGTCTTTTTGCCTTTTTTCTAGGGCCGCTTCTGCGGCATATGGAGGTTCCCAGCCTAGGGGTCGAATCGGAGCTGTAGCTGCTGGTCTATACCACAGCCACAGCAACATGGGATCCGAGCCCTTTCTGTGACCTACACCACAGCTCATGGCAATGCTGGATCCTTAACCCACTGAGCAAGGCCAGGGATCAAACCTGTAACCTCATGGTTCCTAGTCGGATTCGTTTCCGCTGCACCACAACGGGAACTCCCTGGTCAACTCTTCTCTGTCCCTCAGAACTGCCTACAATTTCTTCCCCGGGGAGCCTTCTCTGACCTTATTTCGCACACCTTCCCCCTTTCCTCCACCTTCCAGTCTGGGTTTGATCTTTCTGCCCTCACAGCACCACACTTTCCTCACTCAACATTATTACTTATCACATTTGTACTATACAATTTTGAATGATTTGACGAAACTGGTATTTGAAGAAGATGCTTTTGATGAGGGAGAGGGCAGTCTAGAGACGGGAAGTTTGCACTGAAGGCAGTTGTGCTGAGATAGTCATAAAGAGGTTGTGAGATGAATGGTGGAAGAGTGAAGAGGGAACATAAGAATTTTCCAAGCAACAGCTTTTTGTCTAGTTTTGTAGTTGACCATATGTTTATTTGAGATAAATGTGTTTGAAATAGATGCCCAGGCAATCAAAAGCTTAATATCAGGCCCTTACATTATAATCAAACAAGTTGATAAGATTTCACTGATTGGGGTATGAGGAATGAGAGACAGTGTTACCATAAGGAGGACTATAATACAGCAAGCTTGAGTATCAGGCAGAATTTTCAAACCACTCACATTGGAGCTGGTTGTTGTCAGGGAAGGTAAAAGAGGTTGTTGTTGATCGTGCTGATTTTGAGCTGATGATGGGACATATGAATTTGTATCACCAGACATATGGCTGGTTATACAAATTGGAAAGGTGAGTTTACTGTATCATAATAATATTAGACTGAATTGGCTTAAAGGTCTCTGAAGACTGAAATTATAAGTTTGGATAAAAATCTCTTGAGTCTTGAAGAATATGCACAGTGAAGGAATGTAGGGAAGGATAGGAGTTGAAAAAGGAGTAAGCCGCTAAAAAGGGGGACAGATAGGGACTTGTGTTAATGATTCTTGTTTTGGAGACTCATTTTCATCTCTTCCATTTTAGCTCTACTTATCTCAGGCTTGGTGTAGAAGATACAAAGATGCACTAAAATTTCTCCCTTAATCACTTCCAAGCAGAAACGTGGCTGATGCACATGGAAACTGTCTCCATAGGAAACCAAACTATTACTGAATTTGTCCTTCTTGGTTTCTATGACATAGCCGACTTACATCTCCTCTTCTTTACTGTGTTCACTCTTGTCTACACCTCCATCATCATAGGGAACATGCTAATCATTGTGGCAGTGGTTAGGTCTCAGAAGCTCCACACACCCATGTATTTCTTCCTGGCTAATCTGTCCTTCCTAGAGATCCTCTATACATCCACAGTGGTGCCAAAAATGCTGGAGGGCTTCTTGCAGGAGGCCGCCATCTCTGTGGCTGCTTGCTTGCTCCAGTTCTTTATTTTTGGTTCTCTAGCCACAGCTGAATGCTTCCTGCTGGCTGTCATGGCATATGATCGCTACCTGGCAATCTGCTACCCTCTCTGCTACCCGCTCCTGATGGGGCCCAGATGGTGCCTGGGGTTGGTGCTCATAGCCTGGCTCTCTGGCTTCATGGTAGATGGATTGGTTGTGGCCCTGATGGCCCAGCTGAGGTTCTGTGGCCCCAACCACATTGACCACTTTTACTGTGACTTCATGTCTTTGATGAGCCTGGCCTGCTCAGATCCCAGCATAGCCCATATGACAACGTTCATTCTCTCTGTGGTCTGCCTCACTGTTCCCTTTGGACTGATTCTGACATCTTATGCCTGGATTGTGGTGGCCGTGCTGAGAGTTCCCTCTGGGGCCAGAAGGTGGAAGGCCTTCTCCACGTGCTCCTCCCACCTAGCTGTAGTGTCCACGTTCTATGGCACTCTCATGGTCTTGTACATTGCACCCTCCGCTGTCCACTCCCAGCTCCTCTCCAAGGTCTTTGCCCTGCTCTACACTGTGGTCACCCCGCTCTTCAATCCTGTGATTTACACTCTGAGGAATAGGGAAGTTCATCAGGCACTCCGGAGGCTTAAGCAAACTGAAACAATTGAAGAAGGATGGTGGTAAAGATTTTATTTGGACTTTGGATGTCTCTATTGGTACGCCTTCCAGGATTGGTTGGGGAGGACTAGCTTTGTTCTATTCTGACATTTCTCTCTGTGAAAAGTTTTATAGTTGTCCCACTCATACTGAAAATGAGTATGGTAGAGAAATAATTTTCAAGTGCTAACTTTGAAATTTGCTTTTAACTTTTATTATTTCTTTATAAAATAGACTGATTATTTAATATAAAATAGGTATACATAAATGGCAACATGAAATAAACTTAGGGAGTTCCTGTCATGGCTTAGTGGAAATGAATCCAATTAGTATCCATGAGGATGCAGTTTGTATCCCTGGCCTTGCTCAGTGGGTTAAGGAACTGGCGTTGCTGTGAGCTGTGGTGTAGGTTGCAGACGCAGCTTGGATTTGGCATTGCTGTGGCTGTGGCGTAGGCCAGTGGCTACACCTCTGATTTGACCCCGAGCCTGGGAACCTCCATATGCCATGGGTGCAGCCCTAAAAAGACAAACAAAACAAAACAAAACACCTTAGAACTACTGACAACTTATATATATTAAATATATAATATATATGTATAATAAGTTGAATCATGGAAGTTTGTAATCTGGTTTTTAATTGACTGCTGGGTCTTGAACATCTTTTTATTTTGACAAATACCTACTTATTTATTCTGAGCTTTTTAGTCTAGCTAAACATGATTTTTAAAAATAATCTTCTATTGAGGAAATTTTTAGTTGTGTTCAATTCTTTCACCATTCAAATACAGATCACATCCAGATTTTCGTACAATAAATTCTTAGGAGTTGAATTGCCAGGTCTAAGGATATGCATATTTTTTAAAAATTTAAAGCTGGGCCTTGCACGCTGCCGTCCAGGAGCCTCCTGTGCCAGCCAGCCTTGGTTGGCCCCACCACGTTCTTTGACATCACCCTTGGCAATGAGCCCTTGGGCCGTGTCTCCTTGGAGCTCTTTGCAGATGAAGTTCCAAAAACAGCAGAAAGCTTTTGTGCTCTGAGCACTGGGGAGAAAGGATTTGGTTTTAAAGTTTCCTGCTTTATAAAGGTTCCACAGGATAATTCCAGGATTTATGTGCCAGGGTGGTTTGGTGACTTCACACATCATAATGGCAATGGTGGCAAGCCCATCTTTGGGGAGAAATTTTTTTTTTGGTCTTTTTAGGGCCATACCTGCAGCATACGGAAGTTCCCAGGCTAGATGTCAAATCACAGCTACAGCTGCTGGCTTACTCCACAGCCAGAGTAACGTGGGATCCCAGCCACATCTGTGACCTACACCATAGCTCACAGCAATGCCGGATCCTTAACCCACTGAGGGAGGCCAGGGATGGAACCCACATCCTCATGGATACTAGTTGGGTTCGTTACCACAGAGCCATGATGGGAACTTCCTCAGGAGAAATTTGATGATGAGAATGTCATCCTGGAGCATGAGTCCCAGCATCTCGTCCATGGCAAGTGCTGGCCCCAATACAAACGGTTCTCAGTTCTTCACCTGCATGGCTAAGACTGAGTGGTTGGATGGCAAGCATGTGATCTTTGGCAAAGTGAAAGAGGTCACAAATATTTTGGAAGCTATGGAGTGTTTTGGGGCCAGGAATGGCAAGAGTAGCAAGAAGATCACCATTACTGACTGTGGACAGATCTAATAAATTTGACTTGTGTGTTTTATCTTAACTGTCAGCCCATTCCTTCTGTAGCCCAGGAGAGCACCCCTTCACTTTCATCTGCTTGAAACCGCCTATAATCTTTGTACGTTCACTGCAGTTCTTTGGGTTCCATATTTTCCTTATCCTTCTCCAAGTTTAGCTGGACTGTAAAGTTAAGTTTATGATTATGAAATGAAGGCTAAGCAATAATAAAAAATTTAAAGCTGGATACACTTTAATTTCTTATTTATAACTGTTTATTGTAGAAAATTTCAAACATACACCAAAGTAGATGGAACATTATAGTGATTACCCAGGGAGCCATCATCTAGCTTTAATAGCAACCTTTGCCAATCCTATTTCAACTGCCTAGAGCTCTTTTTTTTTTTTCTGGAAAATGTTAGAGCAAATTTCAGATGTTGTGTAAGTACATGTTGTGTAAGCCGAGTATGTGTGTACACCACATGCAAATACAGTCGATCCTTGAAGAACATGGATATGAACTGTGCAGGTCCGCTTATACACGGATGTCTTTTCTTTTTTCTTTTCTTTTCTTTTCTTTTCTTTTCTTTTCTTTTCTTTTCTTTTCTTTTCTTTTCTTTTCTTTCCTTTCCTTTCCTTTTCTTTTCTTTTCTTTTCCTTTCTTTTCCTTCCCTTCCCTTCCCTTCCCTTCCCTTCCCTTCCCTTCCCTTCCCTTCCCTTCCTTTCCCTTCCCTTCCCTTCTTTTCTTTTTTTGCTTTTTTTAGTGTTGCACGTGCGACATATGAAAATTCCCAGGCAAGGGGTTGAAGTGAAGCTACAGCTGCTGGCCTATGCCACAGCCACAGCCATAGCCATGTGGGATCCGAGCCACATCTTCGACCTACACCATAGCTCATGGCAATGCTGGATCCTTAACAAGGCCAGGCATCAAACCTGCGTCCTCATTGATTGTTAACCGCTGAAGGGAACTCCCCAGATGTTTTTCAGTAGTAAATACTACAGCCGTACAGGATTAGCAGTTGGTTGAATCCATGAATGGGGAACCTCATCTGTACAGAGGAACTGGGTATATGGAGGGCCAATTCTGTTGTAGGTGGATATTCAGCTGTTCAGAAGGTCAGTGCCCCTCACCTTGGTGGTGTTTGACTGTATTCAGTATGCTTTCTGACAAAGGCATTTAAAGAAAGAAACATGCTGACCCTGACATTATAATACTTAATACATATTTCCTTAATGTCATCTAATACACAGGCATGTTCAAATTTTCTCTATCTTTAAGTAAATTCTTTTTTTTTGTTCTAATGATTTTTATTTTTTTCCATTATAGCTAGTTGACAGTGTTCTGTCAATTTTCCACTGCACAGCAAGGTGACCCAGTCACTCACACACACACACACACACACACACACACACACACACACACACACACACATTCTTTTTTCTCACATTATCGAGCTCCTTCATAAGTTACTAGATATAGTTCCCAGTGCTGTACAGCAGGATCTCATTGCTGATCCATTCCAAAGGCAATAGTTTGCATCTATTAATAGTCCCTTATTTCAACAGGTTCTTCTCCCTTTTTTTTCATGGCTTTGGCTTATTGGAAAAATCTGGTTATCTGCCCTGTAGAATGTTCCATATTCTAAATTAGACATACTGCTTATTTATGATTTTGACTTATATTCTTATATCTTGTATTTTCCTTTTTTCTTTCACGTTTTTTTCACTTTTAAAGTTTTTTGAAGTATAGGTGATTTACAGTGTTGTGGTCACTTCTGCCAAACAAAAAGTGATTCAGTTATATATATATACACACACACATATCCATTCTTTTTCAGATTCTTTTTCCATATAGCTTATCACAGAATTTTGGGTGGAGTTCTCTGTGCTATGTGGAAGTTGCCTGTTGGCCAGTCATTCCATATAGTCCCAAATCCCCAGTCCATCCCTCCCCTGTAACTGTCCCCTTTGGTAACCATAGGTTTGTTCGCAAAGTCTCTGAGTCTGTTTCTGTTTGGCAGATAAGTTCATTTGTAACTTTTTAAAAGTTTCCACATATAACTGATATTATATGATGTTTGTCTTTTACTGTCTGACTTACTTCACCTAGTATGATAATCTCTAAGGTCCATCCGTGTTACTGTATATCTTGTATTTTATGTATAATTGTTTGGTATCAGTCTCAGCCTATTGACGGTGTAGTAACACCACCAACTAAGAATGCCTGGGGCGCTTACCTGGGCCTGTACAGCTTGTGGTGGGCCTCCACAGATATTTCCCTGGCCAGAGCCATTGTTGTGGCCGTGCTGACCTTGTGGATCTTATTATGACTGCAAGATGCACCTTAGCAATAATCATCAGGGAACTTTGAAAAAATAAGATTTATTACTCAAAGGTCTTAGAGAATACATGACCTGGGACCACACAGAGATGTCTTTGGCAGAGAGAGAGAGAGCATGGACTTGGGGCCCTGCCTTTATTGGGGCTATGAGTGGGGTGCCTGAAGTTTAATGGGTTCATTCTTTATTGGTGAATATGAAGCATAAGAACCGGAATTAAAGCATGAGAAGGGAAAAGCAGGGTCACTCAAGTAGTCAGTCAATTTAGGTTACTAAAGACTTTCTAAAAAGGGGAACTTCATGGGTGGGGAGACCTGGCTTTTTATCTAGTTTTGTAGTTGACCATATGTTTATTTGAGATAAATGTGTTTGAAATAGATGCCTAGGCAATCACAAGCTTAATATCAGGCACTTACATTATAATCAAACAAGCTAATTATCAGGCACTTACACTATAAAACTGATATTAAGATAGAAGCTTAGGGAGTTCCTTTTGTGGCACAGTGAAAACAAATCCGACTAGTATTCATGAAGATGTGGTTTCAATCCCTGGCCTCGCTCAGTGGGTCGGGGATCTGGTATTGCTGTGAGATGTGGTGCAGATTGCAGACATGGCTTGGATCCTGTGTTGCTGTGGCTGTGGTGTAGGCTGGCAGTTGTAGTTCTGATTCGACCCCTGGCCTGGGAACTTCCATATGTCGTGGGTGTGGCCCTAAAAAGCAAAAAAAAAAAAAAAAAAAAAAAAAAGATAGAAGCCTAATTGGACCATGGTTAGCATTTTAGCAGAATATCCCAAAGTTGCTATGTTACTTCTACTGCAGTTTCTCGTGAGGCACACAATATTTGGTTGTCCCATTTTTAGTGATGCTATTTATATTAATGGCTAGAGGATTCACATGGCATAAGTCTGTAGTATGCAGTTCTCAATCAGCCTTTCACCTGATGTTTTTAGCTTCATTGAGGAAAGTTGATGATTAATGCCTAAATGACTTAATTCTTAGAACACATTTTCTTTTAATATTTTGAGTATATTTGTGGCTATTGTAAAATATTTGTAGATTTCTACATCTGGGCCACATCAAGTCCAGTTTTTATTGATCTCCTTTTCTTTTGAATATTGATCAGATTTTCTCATGTATTTGTATGACTAATAATTTTTTGAATGACTACAGATCATTGTAGAAACTCTGGATCCTATTATTATCTTCTTTAGAAGAAGATTGATTTTTTGTTCTAGCAAACATTTCCTTTTTCTTTCTCTCCTTCTTTTTGGGGGGGGGGATCTTTTTATGGCTACATCCACAGCAAATGGAGGTTCCTGGGCTAGGGGTTGAATCAGAGCCACAGCTGCAGGCCTATGCCACAGTCACAGCAACATGGGATCTGAGCCACATCTGTGACCTACGCTGCAGCTTGAGCCAATGCAGGATCCTTAACCAACTGAACAAGGCCAGGGATTGAACCTGCATCCTCATGGATACAGTGTTGGGTTCTTAACTCATGGAGCCCCAGTAGGAACTCCTAGCAGACATTTCAACTCATGGAATATCATTCTTGAACTTGAGTAAGGTTGGTTTTATGCCTTGGTAGTATGGATTTGTGGAAAGCCCAAGGTGTCTGTCACTCTCTTCCAAATTCTCTCTTCCTAGTGGTTATAGTTAGGGCTTTGGCTTTAGTCTGTGTTCAGGCAGGTCCTAGAGCAGGCTTTATTCAAGGATGTGGTTTTTACTCTTAAGGCTTGAACTTTAAGAGTGCTAGGTAATTAACAAGGGTGTTAATTAGGAGTTAATGAGATTTCACGTTAGTAGGGCCAGAAGAGTACACTTCATATTTCACTGGTGTTACATCATATTGCATCATATTATAATCTGTGAAAATAAGTATAGAAATAGAAAAACTAAATAAATAAATAGATTTTTGAAACATACTTTTCCACGGCCAAAAATTAAGGGAAAATAATATGCCATTGAAGTAGAAATGTATTCTTGAGATTTTTTTTTCAAGTTGCCTCAACTTTTAATAGTATTCTACAATAATCTTTGACAGTTTATCCAGTTGACTTATAAAACAGCTTTGGAATCAGCGTTCACAAAACTTTCTAGATAAACTATTGGTTTCTTTATCTCTGTTAATTAGTACTCACAACATTATTTGTTTTATTTACTTACCTTCCCGCTTGGAGAAAAAGAAATGAATTACTTAAAGACTATCTTTTAAGTCATACTTTTAACATTTACGTTTCCATTTGAGTAACCATGGCTTTAAATTCAAATCTTTAAAATATAACAGCTATGGGGGAAAAAAATGTAATTGTAATGTATACATGTAAGGATAACCTGACCCCCTTGCTGTACAGTGGGAAAATAAAAAAAAAAAAAAGAAAAAAAATATAACAACTAATAATTTTATTGCTCACATTATAATGTTAACTCACAGGAAAGTTAAACAGGACTGAGTACTATCTAACTACACAAGGTGTGGGTGACACAGGTAAATTTCTATATTTGATTTCATTCAAGAATACAAAGGAATAAATAAAAAATCAACTTTATCAACTGATATCTCTCACAAAATTTCAGTATTAAGATTCCATGGATAGTGTATCAGTTGTTCAAGTTTCCCTACATTACCTAGGAATGCATTGTTAACACAACTAGACTGGATTTTCCTATTTATTTTTTCTAAATCCAGTTTTGTCTGTTATATATATGGTAAATGATTTGAGAAGCAATGCAATTTCACATCACAACATTTTATTACCTGTTTATTTATGCTCAGAAGGGTTCTCTAGATCTCTTAAAGTTAAAGCCCATTTCTGAACACCCTCTTCAAGGCCCCCTTTACCTCTTTGTTCCTCAAGGTATAGATCAGTGGGTTTAGTACAGGAGTGACCACACTGTACATAATGGCAATGATCCAGTCCTGGTCCATGGAGCTACTTGAGGCAGGACGAATATAAGTGAAAATAACAGGAGCATAGAGAAGAACAACTACCATGAAGTGGGAGGCACAAGTGGACAGTGCTTTATGAAGCATGCTGCAAGAATGTGTCTTGAAGAAAAGATGGATGATAATGTAGAAATAAGAGAGAAGTGTCAGAAAGAATGGGCCCATGGCAATGGTCCCTGTGACAGTGTTGAGCAGCCACTGGTTAAGCTCAATGTTCCCACAGGCCAGCTTGAGCAAAGGCTTAATATCACAGAAGAAGTGATGGATATGGTTGGAACCACAGAAGTGCAAGCGAGAGGTCATTATGGAGTGCATCAGGGCATGGAAAAAACCAATGATCCAGACAGTGACAGCCATTTGAGTACAGACCCAAGGATTCATGATAAGAGTGTAACGAAGTGGTTTGCAGATAGCCACAAAGCGGTCAAAAGCCATCACGGCCAATAACATGGCCTCTGTGCTGCCGAGGAAGTGGAAGAAGTGAAGCTGGCTTATGCATCCCCAGAAAGAAATTGCTTTGTGTGAGGAGAGGAAGTTCCCCAGCATCTTTGGCAGTGTCACTGTGGAGTAGCAGATATCTAGACAGGACAGGTTTCCCAGGAAGAAATACATAGGAGAATGGAGTCTTGGCTCAGAGATGACAACCATCAGGATGGCTCCATTCCCAGCCACGATGACCAGGTAAACTGCGAGGAAAAGCACGAAGAGCAAAGGCTGCAGTTCTTGGATGTCTGTCACTCCGAGGAGAAGAAATTCAGTGACTGATGTTTGATTGGGCATCACTTAAAAGCAAAGACAGAAGAGTATATGGAATGCTATCTCTTCTGGAAATTAGAGTCCTCTGGCTGAGGATCTTCCCTCCTGGACGACAATATTTTGAGGGAGAGAATTCTGGTTATAAATAGTCCCAGCACAAAGGTTTTACAGGATGTGGACCGTTAGCTTATAAAATGCAAAGGTTATGTGTTGGTTACGAGCTGTTACTCACCTACCTTTTCTTTTTTATTAGATTTATCATAGTATTTTTGTTTCTCCCAGGGATTCAGAGCCTGTTGCCATCCTACCATCTGATGTGACTGCGAACTTGTACTTTCTGATACAAGTTGCCTGTTCTTGTCCTAAGTCAGCACTAACAGAGGGTAAATTTTAACCCACTTCACTTCACCACTGTCTCTTGAAGGGTTTTTACTTAAGAAGAGACAATTGGAGAAAAATAAGGGCTGTAAAGAAATCTGAATCGATATGCAGACATTGGTGTGCTTCCTAATAAGAGGGAATCATTCAAAATTTGGGAAATCCGTGAAAGGAGAAGAAAAAGATTTGATGTGACGAGAGCAAAAGATGTGAACTAGGGAACATACCTGTGGATCCCAGGGGATTCTAGGCTGTATCGCTAGAGAAAAATTTGAGAAACTATTTAGATTCTTTTCCACCTGTGTAAAAGGCTGACTTCAAGGAATTCAGAGAATCTTTCTTGGATAGCAGTGTATATTTTGTATAGTGTTAAAATTTATTACTCCTGTTTAAGACATAAATGTTTGAGATACTTTTTTTTGTTCACTGTCCCACAGCACAAAAATGTATCAAGAATTCACTTGGGGGAAAAACCTTTTCCTAACATTGAAAGCAACTAGCAATCAGATTTCCTGTACTAAATGATTTATTTCACTGCAATGTGAATATTTAGAGATTACGTATTTACTTTGGAGATTATCTAGAGGAATGGCAATAAAAATGTAGGCAGGAAAGAGATTTCATAATGTAGAAGCACAATGAGGAGTTCATCGTAAAATAGAGAACCAGCGCTAAGTCCTGGGCATTTAACTTTAATGCTAGCAAGATGACGGAGAATATGAGTAACTTCCCAGCTTGTCTCCCGTTTCATCCTCATACCTGATTGAGTGGTCAACGTCACAGCTAAGGAATGTTTTCAGGTTTATACTCATGAAAATTAAATAGTAGAAAACTATTTGAAAAGTAGATAGTAGAAAACTCTTTGAAGTGATAGCTTGTATTGGGGTTGCAGCATAAGCTCTTCATCTTCCCCAGCCAATTCTTTCTGAAATTCTGCCTGTCTTTTATGAGCCACAGATCTCTCGACGTGCAAATCTTGAGAGAGCATGTCCCCTGGGTTTGAGAAGATTATTGTAAGAATAAACAAGATCCCTTCCTATATCTGCAGTATAAGAGAATGTTCCTTGGGGAACTCCTATCTTGAGTTCCTTTTTTTTTTTTTTCCATTTTTCTTATGTTTTTTTTCCCCCTAATATGTTTCTTTCTTAGTTTCAGTACCATGGGCAGTACAGTTGTCATTAACCTTATGTTTTCTTAGTATAATTACCTTTCATATGGTATTATATTGTATTTGGCTTTCTTTTTATGACTTACTTACCTACTTTTTATGACTTACTATATCTGGAAAATAATATATGGCACAAAGGAACCTTTCCACAGGAAAGAAAATGTGGACTTGGAGAAGAGACTTGTGGTTGCCACGCGGGAAAGGGATGGAGTTGGAGGGACTGGGAGCTTGGGGAAATAGTTACAGAATGTTGCCTTCAGGTTGGATGAACAATGGGATCCTGCTGTGTAGCACTGGGAACTCTTGTCTAGTCACTTACGATGGAACATGTAATATGAGAAAAAAGAATGTATACATGTAACTGGGTCACCATGCTGTACAGTAGAATAAATACGTATATAAATAAATGATAAAAAAATTACCTTTCATTTCCTGTGACAGGATTGAAAGGTTACACTTTCTCATCTTGGGAATGTCCCCAGAAAAACTCTTTTTTGTTGTAAAAGGGAAAGAAATTGGGCAAAGACAGTTAAGGAATGAGGGCCAATCACATACCATTGATCCACACAAAAAGATGTTTACTCTTCCACTCATTTATTAATGTGGTTCTATGGAAAACAAAGAGGAGGGATAGGGTGAAGTTGTATTGCTTTTGTTCTTTCCAAATCTGATTCTTCACTGCTGGTGATAACACTAAATTGTTTTCTAAGTTTGGGATCCTAAAGCTCACATTTCTCTCCATGAGTATGAGGCTGGTCTCTCCAATGTGTATCTTCAGTTCTTGCCATATCCTTGAGGCAAATTATTTTATCTGCTCCATCCAAGGAATATATATATGCTATCTGATATCTATCTAAGCTTTCTTTTTTTTTTTCATTTACATTGATTTTTATTTTTTCCATTATAGCTGGTTTACAGTGTTCTGTCAATTTTCTGCTATATAGCAAGGTGACCCAGTTACACGTACATGTATACATTGTTTTTTCTCACATTATCATGCTCCATCGTAAGTGATTAGACATCATTCCCAGTGCCATACAGCAGGATTTCATTGTTTATCCATTCCAAAGGCAATAGTTTGCGTCTAAGCTTTCTAATTAGTTATAAATGCCATGTACTTTGTCCATCTTTCTATTGAGGTTCATTCCTTTGGCTTTGCAAACGTTCATTATATATCCATCCCATGAATAATTTCTTGTTACGGAATATGCTATGAATATAATACAAATAACAATTATTCGATGCTGATTTTGTAAATTATTGTTCTGGGTTCTTTAGATTTATTAGTTTATTACTTCTTTCAAGCACCCAGTGAATGAATTATTAAAATCATTCCTACTTTACCTCAAGAAAAATGAGGCTCAGAGAATTTAAGTAAATTTTGCTCCTCCCTCCTAACTCTATTGAGGAACCATTGAAGAAAATAGTTGTATATATTCAACATGTACAATACACTAAATTGGGTGTATAGCCACATATTATCAATTATCGTCATGATTAAATTACCTTATCTTTCAAAAAATTGTGAAAATAGGATTCAAATTGAGCCTTTCTAGTTCTAGATATTACAGCAGTATTCTTCCAAAACCCACTTATCTCATCTACAGATTCCTCAGTTGTCTAGAGATCTATTATTTTGATGATGTCAGGATCAAAGATTTTCCTATTTCATGTTTTATATCTTTGAAGTCTTACTTTCAAATTATTTTGATCCTCAATTCAAAATGACGTTGTCTTAAAAATGTTCTTTTATTACAAGGCATGCTTCATGGGCATGTCACCTGTGCGGTGGCACAAGACCCTTTGTTAACAGGGCCCCTAGCTTGATTTAATGCTTTGTTTTCAACATCTTGAAAATTTTTTTTTTTTTTTGTCTTTTTGCTGTTTCTTTGGGCCACTCCCGCAGCATATGGAGGTTCCCAGGCTAGGGGTCTAAGCGGAGCTGTAGCCACTGGCCTACGCTAGAGCCACAGCAACACGGGATCCAAGCCGCGTCTGCAACCTACACCACAGCTAACGGCAACGCCGGATCATTAACCCACTGAGCAAGGGCAGGGACCAAACCCGCAACCTCATGGTTCCTGGTCAGATTTGTTAACCACTGCGCCACGACGGGAACTCCAACATCTTGAAATTTTTAATAATTTTTGAGTGAAGATACTGCATTTTTATTTTTGGCTGAGCCCAACAAATTATGTAACTCTTCTTGTTTATTGGAGTTAAATTTTATACTTGCTATTTAGAACTACAATTTTATAGATTTCATATTTAAATTTTATACTTGCTATTTAGAACTAGAGTTTTATATAGATTTCATATTTAAATGACCAGATTGGCTCTACTGGTCTTTGTGTAGAAAGACAAACTAGCAATTTTGTCTTCACGGAGTTTTGCATAGAATACCTACTCCATCCCTTGACTTTAGTCTATGTGTTTCCTAAAATGAGTCTCTCGTATGGACCTTATAGTTGGATCTTGGTTTTTAAAATCCATTAAGATGTTCTATAATAATTTAATCCATTTATATTTATAGGATTTATGAATAGGTAAAGACTTACTCTTGCTATTTTGTTAATTATTTTCTGACTGTTTTGAAGTTCTTTTATTCATTGAACAACTAGAAATAACACTGTTAAGAGTTGAAGTATATCTGTATCTACATACCTAAATCTACATCTACATATATTTTTCCCATGGCATTCCTCTCTACTTCCAAACATTGATGTCTTCTCATCGTCTTCAATATAAAACCTACGTCTCTCTAGAGAGTATCCTCTCTACAGGTACACAGACTTACTTTTAGATCTTCAGAAGTGCTGTGCTGAATTGCACATCTTTGCTTTCAAATATGCCTTTCCTGCCTGGAGTGGCCTCCTTCGTCCCCTATCTTTGCCTGACCAATTGTTTCCTCTCCTTTTTTAAATTTTTTTAAATTTTTTAATTTTTAAAATTTTTTTAATTTTCCCACTATACAGCAAGGGGGTCAGGTTATCCTTACATGTATACATTACAATTACATTTTTCCCCCCACCCTTTCTTCTGTTGCAACATGAGTATCTAGACATAGTTCTCAATGCTATTCAGCAGGATCTCCTTGCATATCTATTCTAAGTTGTGTCTGATAAGCCCAAGCTCCCGATCCCTCCCCCTCCCTCCCCCTCCCATCAGGCAGCCACAAGTCTCTTCTCCAAGTCCATGATTTTCTTTTCTGAGGAGATGTTCATTTGTGCTGGATATTAGATTCCAGTTATAAGTGTTTTTTTTTTTTTTTTTCTTGATAGGCAGGAGTCTTGACCCAGACACCTTCTCTGGCGTATGTTCAGCCAGTGATTTTGGATTTTTTTTTTTTTTTTGCTATTTCTTGGGCCGCTCCCGCCGCATACGGAGGTTCCCAGGCTAGGGGTCGAATTGGAGCTGTAGCCACCAGCCTACACCAGAGCCACAGCAACGCGGGATCCGAGCCACGTCTGCAACCTACACCACAGCTCACGGCAACGCCAGATCGTCAACCCACTGAGCAAGGGCAGGGACCGAACCCGCAACCTCATGGTTCTTAGTCGGATTCGTTAACCACTGCGCCATGCCGGGAACTCCTGTTTCCTCTCCTTTAAAACCTAGCCTACCTGCTACCTTCTTAGGAGGCCTTCTATGACCGTGCCCTCCCAACCTTCCCCCCATTCCATCACAAGCCCAGTTCGGGCTATGACTCTCACTGGTCTCACAGCACCTACAGTTCCTTTGACATTATCATTTATCATATTTCTATCATAAACACTTGAATGATCTCGTTAAGACAGTATTTGATAAGGGTGAAGTAAAACTAGAAACTAGGAGTCTACATAGAGGGACATTGTGCTAAGATAGGCATGGGCTAGCAAGGAAGAAATATATAAACATTTTCCAAGGAACTGTTGATAAAATTTTACTGATTGGGGGATGAGGAGAGAAAGAGGTTGTCAAAATAAAGATGACTATGATATCATAAGCTGGCATATTAGGCATATTTTTAAATAATTCTAGTGGTTTACAGTGTGGTTGGGAGGAGATAAAATAGTTTGTGGTTGAACATGCTGGTTTTGAGCTGATGCTGGAACATGTTTAGCAGACATTTGGAGATATTACATTGGGGCTCACAAGGGAGGCTATGGCTGGTGGGGGTTCCTGTGGGCCAAGGAGGAACTGCTTGGGCTTGTCACCCAAGTTCTGGGGGCTCAGCAGCTAAATCCTCCCACCCTGAGAATCTTTCAAGTCCCTGCATTCCATCCAGAGCCCACCCTCATCTCCACGTTCAACAGGATTAGGGGAGAGGGGAAGTCTCAGATGCCCAGGTCACATACCTCTAGAAAGATCTGCAGACCCCAGGCCTTCTCTTACCTCTGCCCTCTTCTTGGCTCCAGCAAACCTTACTCACCTTAGTAGAGGTATTAGAGGGGTCCTGATGGGGAGAAAGGAGGGAGTCATTTCAACTGGCTCCTTTCTATTAAAGTGGGAAAAAGAGGACACGGGCACAGCAGGGGAGCCTTTGAGAGCTAAAGATGGAGTGCCCTGTTAACCCTTCCTGCCCAACCAAGTAGCTGGCAAGAGCCAAAGGGCTCAGCAATAGGACTAATGTTCACAGATACTTGTAGTCCTTCACTTTCTAGTGTTCTGTTCTGCTATGGGCCCTGGGATATGACAGGAAATATTCCCTACATGATTCCCCCTACCCCTTCGGTGTTTTCCTTTCATATAAAATTCATGCATCTTATTTTTAAAAAGTTAATCTTGGACTTCCTGTGGTTGCTTAGCAGTAAAGAACCTGATTAGCATCCATGAGGGCACAGGTTCAATCCCTGGCCTTGCTCAGTGGATTAAGGATCTGGCATTGCTGTGAGCTGTGGTATAGGTCACAGATGAGGGTCGGGTCCATGTTGTTGCTGTGGCTGTGGTATTGGCCGGCAGCTGCAACTCTGATTTGACCCTAGCCTAGGAACTTCTATATGCTGCAGTTGCGGCTCTGAATTGAAATCTGTCAATCAATCAATCAAACCTACATGGGAATAATTTTTAATACTATTAAAAACCAAGGACTATAATTTAAAATCTTACAATTGTTGGCAGTCCTTCAATCTCATCAGTGATGAATAAAATCTCTATAGATATCTTCAAAAATAATGCAAACACACAATTAAACAAAACTTTCTGAAAAAAATGAGGCCTTAAAAGGGGAAGACTCTTTAGGACACTCTCTTATTCATGATGACAACATAATATTGTTGGGAATCGAACCAAAGTTGGTAATTAGTATGGTGATTCTAATGACAACAAAGATGATATTGACTGTAGTAAAGCTGATGGTGAGGCTCTTCATTGTTAAACTGGTGACGCAAATGGCAGTGATGGTCAGAATGGTGCTAATGAGGGCACTAGATGACCAAGTTTCAATAGTATCAGTGTTCCAAGGCAACCGAAAGAACAGCTCATCCAATCCACCCTTCAGGATGTTATATTTTTATAATATATCTTTTTCTATATTATCATGCAAAATATATTTCCTTTGACATATTACTGACATAGTCTTTTGAAATAATAATAATATAATGTATAATACATACACCAAACTCTGGAATGTATAAATAAGCCTGTAGCTTGTGTGGGACTTAGAACCTAGTTTTCCTAATTTCTAGTTAGTATTCTTTCCAATATACCATATTTGCTCTGTGACAGCCTTGCTATTAACTGACTCTGTAAATGTGGTGGTGAAGAGTGGGGATTTTCCCCCAGATGTTTGTTTATGGTCATTTCGTTTATTCCTAATCCCAAGAGCTCTCTATGCCCCAAACCCTTTTTAGTGAACTCTTCACATCCTTATTTCTCAGACTGTAAATAAAAGGATTGAGAGTGGGAGTTACCAGGGTATACATGACAGCAGCAACCAGCTCCCCAGAGGAGTGAGAGGTGGATGGGGGCTTCAGGTAGGTGGCAAAGACCGTGCTGTAGAAGAGGATGACCACGGAGAGGTGGGAGCTGCATGTGGCCAAGGCTTTCTTTTTCCCCTGTGCTGATGGAGCCTTAGCTACAGCATGTAAAATATGGACATAAGAACTTATGGTGCAGAGGAGAGGGCTGATTCCTAAAAGTCCTGCCAGAACCATCATCAGGTTCTCATTGAGGTGGGCATCAGAACAAGAAAGTTGAAAGAGTGGGCCAAAATCACAGAAAAAGTGGGGAATCTCTTGATGAGTATAGAATGCTAGTTGGGATAGCAAGAGGGCATGGACAAGAGAGACAGAGAGGGCCACCCCCCATGACCCACCCACCAGCAGTCCACATCTGCCAAGAGTCATTATGAGTGGATAGTGCAGAGGATGGCAGACGGCAGCATAGCGGTCGATAGCCATGGCAGTCAAAAGCAGGTTGTCCATATCAGCAAAAACAGCAAAGAAATATAATTGTGCCAGACATTCAGAGAATGTGATTGATCCATTGTTGGTCCATAAAGCTTCCAGCATTTTGGGGGCTGTGGTGGTAGTGAAGCAGAGATCGTCCAGAGAGAGCTGACTGAGGAAGAAGTACATGGGGGTGTGGAGGCGGATGTCAGCACCAATAGCCAGCAGAAGTAGCAAGTTTCCCAAGAGACCCAACAAGTAGAGGGCCATGAAGAGACCGAAGAGGAACTGTCGTTTGTCTGGGTCACTCAGCAGCCCTGACAGGACAAAGTCAGGGTTCTTGCTGCAGTTCATTCTGGTCCTGATGTCTAGAAGAAAGGAATCCGCATGAATAGTATTCATTACTCTGAACTCCTGAGATGGACAGCACTTGGATCTTGTCTGTGCTAGTGGGTTCCTTTATACAACTAATGTGAAGAGTGAAGAAAAGAAATTAAAATAGCAGTAAGAGGGACGATATTTGGATTTTTTGAAGGAGGCACAAAGATGAGGGAATGAATGGAACAACAGAAGCTTCCTGGAGTTCTTTATGTGTAAAAGAGGTTTCTTCAACTTTTAATTATTGGATGCTGTCATTACTTGTTTGTGAATCAGTTTTCATTACCAGACATGAGTCTTTCAAGGCACAGACTGCATCTCAGTATTTGGCATAATGCTTGGAACATAGTAGGAACTCAGTAGATGCTCCTACCCATCTACACAGTCTTGAGTCTAGTTTAAGCTGTTGTTAATGACTAGAGTATTGCTAGCTTCCTAAGTGGTTTAATATGTCCACTCTTGCCTCATTTAATGTGTTCTCCACACTGCCACCAGAAAAATCTTTTCAAAGAAGAAAATCTGGTCATGTCTCTTACTTGTTTCAAAACAGGTGTCTGGAGCACCATTGGTCTTATTAAAAAATCCCCGCCATGTCTAACAAAGCTCAATGTGTTTTGACCTTGAGATATCTCAGCAGCCTCATCTTACTCTATAGTCCTCTCATGCTCTGCTCCTCAGCCCCTCTGGCTGCATTCGACCCCCTCCTGGGTGCTGTATTCCTTTTCCTCATCCTGAGCCAACTCCTTGCCAACCCTTTCAGTCTCAGGTCATTTGGTGGCTTTCTTAGGGAAGTTTTCTCTTGCCTTTTGATCAAGTCAAACCTACCTTTTATATAACTATAACTTTTGGAAAATCACTACAGTTGTAATGCGGACCATGTAATTCATATTTATTTTGTTAAAATATTTATTTAAGATTTTTTTTTGGTCTTTTTTTCCTTTTAGGGCCACACCACGGCATATGGAGCTTCCCAGGCTAGGGGCCTAATCAGAGCTGTTGCTGCTGGCCTACACCAGAGCCACAGCAACGCCAGATCTGAGCCACATCTGTGACCTACATACACCTCAGCTCACTGTAATACTGGATCCTTAACCCACTGAGTGAGGCCAGGGATCGAACCCTCAACCTCATGGTTCCTAGTCAGATTCGTTTCTGCTGCACCACAACAGGAACTCTTGTTTAAGATATTTAGTTACCGTTAGACTTCCTGACAAGGCTATGAAGTGCATTATGACAAATATTGCATATAGTTTTCTTCTCCCTTGCATCCTTGGTGTTTGGCATCCATAAGACAATGTTTGTCACAAAATAACTAAACAAATTAATTAATTGAGACTGAAGATAGGAGAGGGCAATATGTTGTCCTCCCCTTGTGCTGAAGTGTCCTTCATTCCATTTCAACAGTTTACGAATAACAGTTTTTCCTCCATATACTCTTCTAATAATATGGGCCAGAAACATTGTTTCATCTTTTTATCTTTTTACTTTGTCCCCTAAAATCCAGACTACTAATATATTGCTTTTTTCCAACAACAAAATGATCCTCATTTTGTCTTTTTCTCACCATTTTCACATTTACCTTCTTTGGAATTTTTCCCATCAACTCACTCCTGGTTTATTTTGTCAGCAGTTTAAGTGGCTTCATTGATTCTCTTTCAACTATTAACATCTGTGCTACAAGCATTTTCCAAAAAATGTACAACTTTCTGCTTTTGGCCTGATTATTCCTTTCTCAAGTATCTCTGATGTCTTATTTTCTTTTTTTGTTTTTTGGGTTTTTTTTGTCTTTTCGGGACACACCCACAACATATGGAGGTTCCCAGGCTAGGGGTCGAATTGGAGCTGTAGCTGCTGGCCTACACCACAGCCACAGTAATGAAGGATCCGAGCTACATCTGCGACCTACACCACAGCTCACGGCAATGCCAGGTCCTTAACCCACTGAGCAGGGCCAGGGATTGAACGTGCATCCTCATGGATGCTAGAGGGATCTGTTTCTGCTGAGCCATGATGACAACTCCTATTGTCTTATTTTCTAATGTGGCACTTATACCTATCTGTGCCTGGTTATCAAGAACTTCTACTTTTTTATTCACCTATCAATAAACATGATTTTCTACTACTCATCACTATTTAATCTCTTCTCTTCTTGGGGCAATCACTTCATAGCTCCATGTATATGATTATTTATGCTTTTACACACTGTTATGTAGATAAGATAATCTAGCCCTTAATTGAATATTGTATTAAGGTGTTTCTAATCTTTATGACATACACGTTTTCTCTTATTAATTATATTATAAATACCTTCAGAGTAGGAATCACATTTTCCTTTTAAAAGTCCTTTAAACTAACAGTCAAAATTTGAGCGTAAGGCCTGTCCAAAACTTACCATCCAATTGCTTCTCTCTAATTATATGGCACAGTTTCCTTTTATTTTTCCATTACATCATACATCTAGTAACTCTTTAAATGTGCCAGTGGATAATTGATTTAGGATAAAGGGAAATAATCTTTTCCCTCTTTATGCAGAGCATTTGTTAATACTTGGGAAAGAGCTTCTCTAACTTTGACCTGGAGAGCCAGTGAAGTTACAGGTTTCTGGGCTCTCTCCCCCATAAAATAGGTTTTAGGAGGATTTTTAAAATTGGAAGCTGGGGGAGTTTCCCTTTTCCTATAAGATTAAGGCTTCTCTTACTTCTTTGTCTCTTAAGAACAATACTTCCTTCAGCTCAGACATAACTGCTTCTCTCCCATTTTTTCATCTTTTCCCAAGTTGGATCTTCTTGATGGTTTTGCTTGAATTATCTTACTGCTGTTGTATCCATCTCCAGGTAATTCACCTGAAAAATAATCACTGATGTTGTGTCTCAGATCAGATGTGGTTAAGAACTGAGGTTTTGTGAATTTTCAGCATCGAAAATATAGGAGGTCTTACCTATGTAAAAGTGTGAAGTCCTAATGTTGTAAAATTTCAGTCTCAAACAGACAATATCCTAATATTTTACTGTGTCTGCCTCAGCCTTCTCCAGCTACTCGTCCACTTCTCTTAAGATATTTCCTACTGCTAGACTGATTTACATACAGATTTGGAAATGGATACAGATCTAGCCCCTGAGTGCAGAACTTCCATCCACTATGTTCCACTCGGAAGTCTGGCCTATTATACTGTTTGTCAAGTGCTACCTTCCACACTTACCTACTAGCTTTCCTAATCTTCATTCCATGAGTGATGGTGTTGGATATATGTATTTTATCCAGTGCTCTTATAAAGCAAGTGGGAGAGTCCAGAGAACCCAGGATCCTTTGCCTACATTTGGTGAGATGACGTCCACAGGTAGTGAAGATCTGAATATTAACAGTCTTCATCTCTCTTAGGATTGGAAGGGGTTGGCTTGCATTAGGAATCTTTTTTGTCCTTGGAGACTGCCACCAGATTTACTCATTAGTGGCAAATCCGGAGGAATTTTCCATTGAGAAAATTGTCTATACATGGTGTTGAGGAATAGAATCGACGGTTAAACAGAAGTCTGCTATTAAGAATGACTTGGGGAGTTTCCATTGTGGCTCAGCGGGTTAAGAACCCCATATAGTGTCCCTGAGGATGTGGGTTTGATCCCTGGCCTTGTTCAGTGTGTTAAGGATTTATCATTGCTGCCAGCTACAGCGTAGGTCACAGATGCGGCTCAGATCTGGCGTTGCTATGGCTGTAGCGTAGGCTGGCAGCTGCAGTACTGATTTGATCCCTGGCCTGGGGACTTCGATATGCCAAAGGTGTGGCCATTAAAAAAATAGAAGGACTTGGAAGTCAAATCAGAAAGATAGTTAAAAATTCACATTCGCTCTGTGGTTACTGCTCTGTCCTTAAGTCAGTTTATCTTGAAGAGGTGCACATGTGGCCATAACATTTCCTAACCCTTAAAGAACATAGGGCTGCTTATATCTTTCTGTATTAGTGTTTTTGTTTTCTTAGGATAGATACCCATAGTGGAATTGCTGGATTATATGGTAGGTTTATTTTTAATTTGGGGCCAGACTTTTATACTGTTTCCATTTTTGTTGTACCCACTATATGAGGGTTCCCTTTTCTTCACATTGTCACTAACATGTTTTATTTGTTGTCTTTTTGGTAATGCTCATTCTGACAGGGATGAAGTGATGTCTCATTGTAGTTTGAATATGCATTTCTCTGATGATTAGTGATGTTGGATATATTCCTGCGTTCGTTGGCTATCTGTATGTCTTTTTTGGAAGAATGTCCATTCAGATCCTCTGCCCATTTTTTAATCAGTTTGGTTGTTTTTTTTTTGTTTTGTTTTGTTTTGTTTTTGATATTTCTTGGGCCGCTCCCGAGGCATATGGAGGTTCCCAGGCTAGGGGTCCAATCGGAGCTGTAGCCACCGGCCTACGCCAGAGCCACAGCAACGCAGAATCCGAGCCGCGTCTGCGACCTACACCACAGCTCACAGCAACGCCGGATCGTTAATCCACTGAGCAAGGGCAGGGATCGAACCCGCAACCTCATGGTTCCCAGTCGGATTCATTAACCACTGCGCCACGACGGGAACTCCATTAATCAGTTTGGTTGTTTTTGATGTTGAGTTATATGACTTCTTTTTCTGTTCTTTTTCTGTTTCTTATGAAAATATCTTCTATTCACTATGTTGTCTTTCATTTTCCTTCACTATATGAAGGTTTTTTTTCAGTGTCATGTAGCCCCACTTAATTATTTTTGCTTTGTTGCCCTGGCCTGAGGTGACATCAAAAAATGTTGTTAAGGAGTTCCTGTCGTGGCGCAGTGGTTAACGAATCCGACTAGGAACCATGAGGTTGCGGGTTCGGTCCCTGCCCTTGCTCAGTGGGTTAACGATCCGGCGTTGCTGTGAGCTGTGGCGTAGGTTGCAGACGTGGCTCGGATCCCACGTTGCTGTGGCTCTGGCGTAGGCCGGTGGCTACAGCTCCGATTTGACCCCTAGCCTGGGAACCTCCATATGCCGCGGGAGCGGCCCAAGAAATAGCAACAACAACAACAACAACAACAAAAAGACAAAAGACAAAAAAAAAAAAAAAATGTTGTTAAGACCAATTCAAAGAGAATACTGCCTATGTTTTCTTCTAAGAGTTTTATGGTTTCAGGTCTTACATTACGTGTTTAATCCATTTTGAGTTAACTTTTAATATAGCATGAGAAAAATGGTCCATTTTGATTCTTTTTCACATAGCTCTCCAGTTTTCCAAGCCCTGTTTCTTGAAGAGGCTGTCTTTTCCCAATTGTATATTCTTGTCTTCTTTGTTATAGATTAATTGACCAAATGAGTGAGGGTTTATTTCTCAGCTCTCTATTCTGTTTCATTGATCTATACATCTGTTTTTATGCCACTATCACATTGTTTTGACTACAGTAGCTGTGTAATATTGTTTGAAATCAGGGTGAGTAATATGTCCAGCTTTGTTCTTGTTTCTTGAGATTGCTTTGGCTATTTGGGGTCTTTTGTGGTTCTATACAAATTTTAGGATTATTAGTTGTAGTTCTGTGAAAAATTCCATTGGTATTTTGGTAGAGATTCCATTGAATCTGTAGATTGCTGGTAATTTCCGTGGGCAGTTGGGTTTGGTGTCAGGGTCTAGTTTTGCAAGAGGCCACTTCCTGAGCTATGAGGTACCAGAGTGGGGAGAGTGTTGCCCTGGCTGAGAAATAGTAGGATAGGACTGCTGGCTTGGTTCTCTTCCCATGTGATGCTGTAAGACCCAGGTCTCTACTGTTGCCTGGGTTCTCTGATCAGGTTTCCTAGACTTTTGGAACTGGGTATTATACTGATCCATAGGCGAGGGTATGAATTAGCTTCTCTGCCCTGGCAGTTCAGCCAAATTGGCCCTAGGGTCTGCACATTTTGTTGTTTGTGTCCTGAATGAGGCAATACTCTGCACTGAATTCCCTGACCAAAGGGTGCCATTGGCTTGCTCTGTAGATGGGGAATGCCATGGGTTGTATTCTTGGTTCAAATCCACTCTAAGCAGGGCTGTTATATGGGCTGCGCAACTTCCCCATAGTCTAGCTAGGTTCCCTAGTTCGGGAAGCTGAAGGGTCTATTAGATAATGGATGTGGCTACCAATCTGTCTCCCTGCCTACATGGAGGTGGGGAACCAGCTCCAAGGCTAGCAAGGCTCTTCATGGACATGACTCAAGCTGACCCATATCCCAGGTTCCCTTACTGATTTCAGAGTCACTGGATTTACTCTGTAAACACTCAGCTCTGCCTTCCAGGCTTTCCACTTGAGCATCAGTGAGATATGAAGCTGTGTTGATGTTCTGGATAGGCTTTCAGTCATGTGGTGCTGGCAGCTCCATTCAGCTGTGCGCTGGGCTATGACTTGGCTCAGTGCTTAGGTGGCAGAGGCAAGCATCCTGGGGTGCATGACTGGAAAGGCTCTTCACTCGAAGATCCCAAATAGGCAGACCTGTGCCCTGACCACTTTTTTTGGACAGACTGTGCCACCTTTTTGTCTCTGAAAATGAGCAAAACTGCTAGCTGGAATTATGATTTGGGTGGTACAGGCAGCACTCTGCTTCCAAGATGCACATGCTAGTTGTTGGAAGCCCCTTCCTCTGCTCCATCACATTCCCATTCCCAGCAGTCAAGCTCTGTAGAGCCCTCTTGCCGTCCCTATGGGGTAAGCCTGAAGTGGGGGTCCCCATGCAGTGATCCACAATACTGGGGGAGTGGGATGTCCACCTTGATCTTTGTTTTCCCCACTGGAGAAACAATGCGCTTGAGGGAGACCTCTCAGTGTGGTGCTGCACTGACCTGGAGGAAAGGCAGTGCAGGCAGCAGGGAGCTCCTCCTCCTCCCCTTCTAATGCCATTTGTCCTGGTCTCTGTGGTGCAGGGGGCTACTTTGGCCTCATCTCTGTGTTCTATCATTTTTTTCTGTGATGCCTTATCTATGAATAGTTGCTGGTTGTTCTCCTTGTGAGGGGGTAGAAGCTGGGAATTATCTATGTTTTCTTCTTGGTGATATCACTCTTCTAGAATAATTTTGAATATTTTATCTTTTAGCTTTTATGTTATATTTAAGGTGATTTAATCACCACCATTATAGTATTATCCTGAATTTGATGGTTATTTTTTATTATAAATTTATCTACTATTTATTGGACAACTTGCAAAGGTCTGTGCAACACATCATACACATTATCTGAATTGTTTTTCAAGGTAAGTGTTGCATCCATGTCTTACATACAAGTTTCAGAAAAAATAAGCACTTGCCCCTGATTACACTGATAGGGAGAAGGTAAACCATAATTTGATTCTAATCTGTCCCTGACCAGCTCAAAAGCAAGGAAAATAAATAAAAGTTTTAAGTTTAAAAAGTAAGAGATGAAACTCTTTATTTATAGAGAAGAATGTGTAATAGAAATTTGAATGACCATGTAAAGATCATTTAGAAGTTACAAGTAAATATGGAAGATGAATGAATATAAAGTTAATGTACAAAAATAAATTGAACTTTTTTTTTTTTTTTTGTCTTTTTGTCATTTCTTGGGCTGTTCCCACAGCATATGAAGATTCCCAGGCTAGGGGTTGAATCGGAGCTGTAGCCACTGGCCTACGCCAGAGCCACAGCAACACAGGATCCGAACCGCGTCTGTAACCTACACCACAGCTCATGGCAATGCCGGATCCTTAACCTACTGAGCAAGGCCAGGGATGGAACCCGCAACCTCATGGTTCCTAGTTGGATTCGTTAACCACTGAGCCACGAAAGGAACTCCAAATTGAATTTCTATATACTGATCACAAAAGTTAGACAATTAAATTTTAATATTACTGTTTACACAATATCAAAATCATAGAAATAAATCAAATCAAAGCTGTATAAATCTCTATATCCAAAATTATGTATCATTTCTGATAGAATTTTTAAGATCCCATATAAAAGCAAAAATTTTCTATTCATAAATTAGAGATACATTCTTTTAAGAAAATAGTTTAGTTTTTTTTCTTATGCTTTAATGGTATATTTTGTAATTAAAGAAGAATGTATGTACCATACTGAGAGGAGCAATAGCATTGAGCCAGTAGACTTAGAAGAAAAGGTTTTGAAATCCTCTGGTAAGTCCAGTGGGGATAAGAAGACAGTTCAGTTTGATTTATGGATTCAGTGTACTGCAGTCAAAATCTTCATAGGTATATTTTAAAAATCAAAAACCTGATTCTAAAACATATGGATAAGCAAAAGATCTGGAGTAGATAAAATATTGAAGAGTAGAATTAGAAAACTCACACTATCCAATATAAAAATGACTGTGTAGCTACAGTAATTAGTAGAACTTGATAGAATAAGTATAAAAACATAGATCAATTGAACACTTGAGAGAACCTCACACACATACAATTCCTAGTTTATTACAAAGGCACCAACTGAAATTTTTTATGGGTAGAAATTTGTTTCCAATTAATTATTGTATTTAATTGGATATCAATGAGTGAAATGACCAATGACACTAATTTTAATTTCCATCATAATGATTATTTTCCAATGGATTATAGAACTGACTATGAAAGGCAAAACAATAAAGCTTCTGAGGTGTAGCATTGGTATTATTTTACAATCACTTTTTCTGTTTAAAAGTTTCTGTTTTTATTATTCTTTAGTTTCAGGATGATTTAACTAAGTTGCGTTCATTTTACATATACTGACCAATTTTTGTGGTTCTCCCCAAACCTGAACATCTGTGTTTTTAAGAATTCTGGGGAAAAAGTCTTAAAAGTTATTTCTCTGGATATTTATTCTCGTACAGTCTCTCAATACATGGACACTGGATCTTTCTCGAACTATTGTTAGACAAATATTAAACTCTGCCCCCCCATCTTCACGACTCCTAAGTCTTTTTCATTAACAAAAAAAAAAATTTCCTTTTTTCTCCATTTTTCTGGGAAGTTCTTGAGTCTGTCAACAAATTGTCTTTTCCTGCATTTTATCTTCTTTTTATTTTATTTATTTATTTATTTATTTATTTATTTATTTATTTATTTTGTTTTTTTGCTATTTCTTGGGCTGCTCCCACGGCATATGGAGATTCCCAGGCTAGGGGTCGAATCAGAGCCGTAGCCACCAGCCTACACCAGAGCCACAGTAACACGGGATCCGAGCCATGTTTGCAACCTATACCACAGCTCACGGCAATGCCGGATCATTAACCCACTGAGCAAGGGCAGGGACTGAACCCACAACTGCATTGTTCCTAGTCGGATTCATTAACCATTTCGCCACGATGGGAACTCCTTATCTTCTGCTTATACTATCCATTAAGTTTTAATTTTGGGTCACTATATATTGTATTTATATCAAATTTTTGTTATTTTTCGTATGTGCCTTTTTTTTTTTTTTTTTTTTTTGTCGTTTTTCCTTTTCTAGGGCTGCACCTGTGGCATGTGGAGGTTCCCAGGCTAGGGGTCTAATCGGAGCTGTAGCTGCCAGCTGTAGCTGCTGAGCCACGTCTGCGACCTACAGCACAGCTCACCACAATGCTGGATCCTTAACGCACTGAGCAAGGCCAGGGATCGAACCCGCAACCTTATGGTTACTAGTTGGATTCATTAACCACTGCGCCACGATTGGAACTCCTCATATATGCCTTTTTAAAACATATTATTTTAGTTATGTTTTTATTTCTTCTTATATACATTCTGTGAGTCACTGATTGTTGTACTATTTAAACTTCTCACTCACATAATACAATTGACATAGTGAGATTTCCCATGGTGACCATTGTGTATTACTAATTAAAGCCCTGCCAGATGAATAGGACAGTAGCTGGATCCTTAAACAGCCAGAGATTGTTGAACCAGGTGCTTCTTCTGTGTGATTAAATGCTATATAATATTCCAAACTTGATTGTAACTCAGGGAAAAAAAAAAGAATTTTCTATACCTTGGTAGAAATGAGGTTAATGTGGTTCAGTGGTTAACGAATCTGACTAGGAGCCATGAGGTTGAGGGTCCGATCCCTGGCCTTGCTCAGTGGGTTAAGGATCCGGCGTTGCTGTGGCTGTGGAGTAGGCTGGCGGCTATAGCTCCATTTTGACCCCTAGCCTGGGAACCTCCATATGCTGTGGGATTGGCCTCAGAAAAGGCAAAAAGGCAAAAAAAAAAAAAGAAAAAAAAGAAAAAAAAAAGGAAATGAGCCAGGAAGGAAAATTAATTTGGGGTCTTTAGAATTAAAGTAATTCACCATTTTACCATACATGGCGTTGTGGGGTGAGATATAAATCTATTGCTTTTAAAAGAGTAATTTTTGTAATAACTCTGTGTCAATGTTTAACTAAAAGACAGTCTATTCGTGTGATTTTCCTCATAACGAGTTCTGTTTGAGCTTTAATTTCTTGATTGACTCTGTTATGTTTTTCCAGTAGATTGTGATTTGTCTCTTAATGAGGAAGGGATAGACGTAACTCAGCAAAAGAGGTAGGCTTTTCTTCTTTTAACAACCCTTTGTAGAGCTGCCTTCATGGCTTTGTTTCTCAGGCTGTAGATCATCGGATTAAGTGTGGGAGGCAGAACAGTATAAAAAAGAGTAAGCGAAAAGTCTAATGCAATTGGAGAGTCAGAATGTGGCTTCAGAAACTCAAAGGCACCAGTAGAGAGAAACAGTGTGACCACAGCTAGATGGGGGAGGCAAGTGGCAAAGGCCTTGGCTCTCCCCTCGGCAGATGGGATCCTCAGCACAGTAGAGAATATGCATGTGTAGGAGAAGCCAATGAAGAGGAAGCAAAGAAGTATCATCAAGGACACGAAGCCCGTGACCCCAAGCTCACTGACATACTCATCAGAACAGGCGAGTTTTAGGAGCTGGGGAACCTCACAGAAGAACTGGTGGATGACGTTGGCACCACAGAAGTGGATGGAGAAAGTAGCAGATGTGTGCATAACTCCAGAGATGACCCCACTGATCCAGACGGCTAGGATTCCGTGAATACAGGTGTTGACATTCATGATGATTTCATAGCGCAGGGGAAAGCAGATGGCCACGTAGCGATCGTAGGACATCACTGTGAGCATGGCCAGCTCAGCAGATGCACAGAGAGTGAAAGCCAGACATTGCAGTATGCATTCCCAGAGGGAAATACTGCTAGTATGCCTGAAAGAGTTACAAATGGACCTTGGTACCGTCACAGAGATATAGCATATATCTAAGAAGGAAAGATGTTTGAGGAAGAAATACATAGGGGAGTAGAGACTGTCATCCATGGAAGTTGCAGCGATAATGAGTGTGTTGCCAGTTAAAGCCACTAAGTATAAGACTAAGAACAGAGAGGCCCATAAGATTTCTAGCTCAGGCTTGGCAGAAAATCCCATGAGAAGAAACCCACTCACTGTAGTGAAATTAGCCATGTTTCTTCTCAGTTTCCAAGAAGGATGCTGACTGCAAGACAAAATTGAAACCAATAGAAATTAAGCTTTGTTATTTAGCAATATAATCCACTTACTCAGGGATGTTAAGGCAGGAAGGCAGGATCACTAGTACATCACTGTAAATGCTATGTAGCTTTGTATACTAATAATTATATTGAACAATTTTAAGTACTCTGGTTTAAGCATAAGAATTAAGTGAAGTAGATTATGAATTTTAATGTCATCCATTCAGGCAAAGGGAAGAAAATATTTTATTATTGGGAAATAATAGTGCATCATAATTTTATGTACACTAAAATTTTCACCATGTTCAGACACAAACTCATATTTATAAATAAGTATTTGATGTGACTATTCTTTCTCATTAGTTATTATATCTATTTGTACCACCATCAACTGATTATTAAATTGCAATTTTTTAGTTTCATTTCATGTAGGAGAGAACAAATTCTCAATGCTTTTTTAAAGAATTCCTTGAGGAGTTCCCGTCGTGGTGCAGTGGTTAACGAATCCGACTAGGAACCATGCAGTTGTGGGTTCAGTCCCTGCCCTTGCTCAGTGGGTTAATGATCTGGTGTTGCGGTGAGCTGTGGTGTAGGTTGCAGATGTGGCTCAGATCCCACGTTGCTGTGGCTCTGGCGTAGGCCAGTGGCTACAGCTCTCATTCGACCCCTAGCCTGGGAACCTCCATATGCCTCGGGAGCGGCCCAAGAAATGGCAAAAAGACAAAAAAAAAAAAAAAAAAAAAAAAAAACACAAAAAAACCCAAAGAATT
Organism: Sus scrofa; assembly: GCF_054392235.1. Classification (NCBI taxonomy): domain Eukaryota; kingdom Metazoa; phylum Chordata; class Mammalia; order Artiodactyla; family Suidae; genus Sus; species Sus scrofa. The sequence goes on along the minus strand of NC_139389.1, from coordinate 26,664,536 downwards.
CCTTGAAAAAATAAGTAATACTAAAAATGAAAAGCACATTTTTATTATTTTCTTATTTGCATTATGATATACAAATGATCGTTACCTTCAACATAAAATACCACATAAATTGATCCAAAAAATTTGAACTTCCTATTAGCAAATGGGAAAAGGCCAGAGTCTTTCTGGTACAATGTTTAAAAGGAAATAAAAGATTGATAAACATCTAAAAATTATTTAATCCTTTGCTTTTTTTTTTTTTTTTGTCTTTTTGCCACCTCTTGAGCTGCTCCTGTGGCATAGGGATGTTCCCAGGCTAGGGGTCTAATCGGAGCTGTAGCCGCTGGCCTACACCAGAGCCACAGCAACACGGGATCCGAGCCGTGTCTGCGATCTACACCACAGCTCATGGCAACGCTGGATTCCCCAACCCACTGAGCCAGACCAGGGACCAAACCCGCAACCTCATAGTTCCTAGTCGGATTCGCTAACCACTGAGCCACGATGGGAACTCCTCATCCTTTGCTCTTAATTAAATAAAAATTAAAGCAAGAATGAGATATAACTATCAGTAATTCAGAAATTATTAGTGATAGAAAAGAGTCACTTTTCTTTAGTGAAATTGCAAAGCTCTTGTAGCTTTCTACTTTCAATGTTGATCCAGAATCTTAATTACTTTTGCTTCTTTGATCTCACTGAGTATGTTTTCTCTGTACCCTACTTTCTGTCTTTTAACAAATGAGGCATTGAAATTCTTATGCTTCTGTCTTGTTTTTAGGTGGACATTAGTGCTTTTAAAACATAACAAAAAGTCTATAGGAAAAATTTAATAATTTATTATTATTTATTTTTGGTTGTGAAATATTTTCTGTATTTCTTTCAAAATATGGACCATGGCTTGTTACTGAATTTTCTAGTATTTCATTGACATCAGAATTTCTCCCTAAGAAATGAAAGAGACTTGAAACCTGGATGACTAGTTGTGACAGTAAGCATTTTTTCACATGCTTCTCACAATCTTTGTGTCCTTAACATTTTTTCTTTCTGGGATCTTTACTGGTCTTTATTTTGTGAAAATGGAAAATATGGTTGTTTTGCTCACATTACAATATTTCGTTATATCCTTGTTTTTTTTTTCATTACTGTTTTAACACTCTGTTTTAATCTCTGATATAGGTGGGATCTCACATTTCTTCTAAGTCACCGTTAGGGTCAGTAAATAACAAGAATAGAAAGATATCAAGTGGTGTCATCCTGAGGTTCATTTATCCCAAATTTATTTGCTGGTTTCAAAAAGGAAGGAATTGCTGAGAAAAGTGCAATATGTTTCTGGAACAAAGAATTTGAATCTCTCTCCTGGATTCCCAATTTTTATTAAAAAGTGCATAGTTGGTAAATTTTTAATTTTACCTTTAAAGAAATAAATGACAATGACTGGTTATATCCCAACCATTCAAATCCTGTTATTCATTTACTTTCTATTATTCAGTATAATCATCCATTTTAGACACCGTGGAAACTCACCAGAGCAAATCCAGGAACTTCCTTTCTAAACTTGGGGAAAATTTCTCAGTTACTACTTAGCAGAAGGTAATTCAGACACTTTTCAGTAAAAATTTTCTGTGGAGAGGAAAATAAGGATTTCCATTCTCATAATTGGAGTTTATGCTCCTCTATATAGCTCCTGTGTCATGAGTGGAGAGATCCTCAGATGCTCTGGGTATTTGGGGCTACTTGAAAATACCCTGGGACTCAAACATGCAATTATATAGAGCTTTCCCGTGGAGTATTTTTCTGTTGATTTAATTTAATGATCACACCTAGTTATCTGGAAATTCTGATTATTTGCATTCATTGGATGAAATTGTTGAAACGCTTAGTAATTTGTGACTTATATTCTGGAAAACCCAACGTTAATGGTTAAATCTATTTTTCAGTTTGTTCATTGCAAAGTAAATGCCTATTCAGGGGAATCATGTTTGCTTTGTGTATCAATGCAAAGTTGAAGTAATTGGTAATAATCTACTGATAGTTATCCTTTTCTCAGCTGTTTTAATAATTTTTATTAGAATATTATTTCCAGGAAACAATGTCTTAATCTAGTTCATCTCTGTGTTACAAACGCTGTCTGGCACTGTGCCTTATCCATAGCAGATCCTGTTAATTATCTGTGGAATCAAATTTAATTAAGTTCTAACATGTTTCTGCTCTGACAGACATACAGAAATTTTTTCTCTCCTAAGAATTTAAGTAATATAAGAACTTTAGTGATCAAATAATCTAAGCAGGAATTTTGAACTCTTAAAACAGTACGTCCAGGATGGAACACTTAGTAGGCATCTTCTGGTTGTCTGTCACTACATAACAAACTAAGTGACTTTAAACAGCAGTTTATTATTTTCTCTCTAGTATGTATGGATAAGCAGTTTTTGCTTGGAATCTCTTATTCAGTTACGGGCAGATTTCAGCTGTGATTATAGTCACCTGAAAACTCAATTCAGATAAAAGTTCAAAATGATTCACTCACATGATGGGCAACTGATGTTGGCTCTTGGCTGAAAAGTCAACAGGGCACCTGCAGCATCTGCTTGTCATCTCTCCTTCTTTGTTGGCTTCTAACAGCACAAGAGTTAGGTTCCATGATTTATTTGTCTCTTCTTATGCTAGTAACCAAGAGCCTTTTAGTTAATGTAGCTTCATGTAGTTGTACTGCTTTTCATTTTTTTACTTATTTTTTGGCTGCACTTTTTGCATGTAGAAGTTACCGTACCGTAGTTGTGACCTGCTCCACTGCTGCAACAATACCAGATCCTTAACCGGCTACAGCATATGGGAACTTCCAGTTGTACTATTTTGTAGATCAAGTCCAATTGTTAAAATTCTTTTGTAAAATCATCTATTTATGAACAGTTAGTCTTTAATATAAATTTTAGAATCAGCAGTTCCCATTGTGGCTCAATGGTAGGAACCCTACTAGTATCTATGAGGATGTGAGTTCAGATCCTGGCCTCACTCAGTGGGTCAGGGATAGCACGTTGCTGTGGCTGTGGTATAGGCTGGAGGCTACAGCTCTGATTTGACCCCTAGCCTGGGAACTTCATAGGCAGCAGGTACAGACCTAAAAAAGAGGAAAATAAATAAATAAATTTTAGAATCAGTATATTGAATTCCTCACAAAATTCCCCTGGAATTTCTTAAAAGTATATTAAGTTCACTTTTGTGTGTATGCAGATACATGTTTATTTTTTTGTCTTTTTTTTTTTTTAATTTAGGGTCACTCCTGCGGCATATGGAGGTTCCAAGGCTAGGGGTGTAATCGGAGCTACAGCTGCCAGCCTACACCACAGCCACAGCAATGCCAGATCCCAGCTGTGTCTGCCACCTACACCACAGCTCATAGCAACGCCAGATCCTTAATCCTTTGAGCAGGGCCAGGGATGGAACCCACAAGTCCATGGATCCTAGTCGGATTCGTTTCTGCTGTCCCACAACTGGAACTCCCAGATTACATGTTTATAATGTTTAATTATCTCGTCTATACATGTGGATGTATTGGTATTTTTATTCAATTTTAATTTAAATCCTTGGTAACATATAAAAATCTTTGAACATTTTATTCATTTTAAAAGTGAATTTGTTTCTATTTTCATTGTATCTTAATTTGTGTATGTTGATCTTGTATCATGCAGCATTTCTTAAGATTCTAATTATGTTTCATTCTTTGTATTGTGGATTTTATGCATTTTGACAAATGTATAATGTCATGCATCCACCATTACTGTATCATACAGAATATAATTACTGCCCTAAGCATTCCCTGTGCATGAGCTCTTTATCTCTCTCTCTCCTCAAATGTCTGGCAACTGCTGATCTTTTTACTGGCTTCAGTTTTTCCTTTCCCAGAATGCCATATTCTTGGAGTCATATAATATGTAGCCTTTCCAAGACGGGCTTCTTTCACTTAACAATATGCCTTTAAGATGGCTTTGTGGATTTTTTGTAGCTTGATAGCTATATTTTTTGAAACTGCTTAATAATTGTCCATTGTATGGATGTACCAGTTTACCCATTTACTTGTTGAAGAATAACTTGTTTGCTACAAGTTTTGGCAGTTATAAATAAACCTAATATAAACATCCATGTGCAGGTTTTTGTATAAACAGAAGTTTTCAACTCATTTGGGTAAATCTACAGGATTTTAAAAATATCCATAATAATGTATTCTTCATTGAATAGTCTTTTTGCCTCTTCCTTTCCTCTTCTTTTATTTACTATGTAGTTTCTTATTTAATTACATTGGTTGAGACCTTCACTTATGGTAGCGGAGATGTGATAGTGGAAAACCTTTATTTTTCTTTCACATCTTGAAGGGATATTTCTAAAGTTTTTCATAGCACATGACATTGGCTATAGTTTTGATAGACAGGATTTTAGTAAGTTTTGCAGCTATCATTTATTAAATTTAGTTGTGTTCCTTATATTTCTAGTGTCCTGAGTGTTTTTATCATAGAAATAATTGAAATTTATCAAGCTTTTTCATGCATCTGTTGTTATACTCATGTAGATTTTTGTTGTCTACAAACCTGTGGCAGAGTCAAGCAAGAAATAAATAACATTGATAGGATATTTTGATTACTCAAGCTACAACAGAATTGCACAGAAAGATGAAAGCACAGTAGATATTAGAAAAGATCAGAAAAAAATGTAGAGTGAATAAATCTTATGAGATAAATCAGAAGTTAGATTTGTCATTATCCAAGATCCATCTGATGTCCTCAAATGATCCTTGTCATTAGATATTTAAAGGGGACATTCATCTTGGCTATCCCTCTCAAAATATGACATTGTTTTTGGTTTAATATCCCAGCCAGATGGACACATTAAAAGTATTTCACTTGGCCTTCTCTAGTATGATAGCTCATTTCTTACTGACCAAGGACATGATGAAGGAGCTTCTAGGTAGTTCATTCCCAATTTTATACCTAATTGCTGCTGAATGACTATTGGATGTGTCTGCAGTACCAAATGATACACTGTAAGTCAGGATTTAATGTGACTCCGCTTATTACCTGATCTCCCCATGCCCTCTCTGTCATGTGGGTCATGATGAGGCAATGAGGTCAAGAAACAGTGACAGTAACTGTGACATTTTACTGGGGAAGATCACAGTTTCTTGCTTCCCACTCTTGCCTTTTAACTGGAGAGTTTAAGCAGTATCCTTGTTGACTGATCCCTGATTTTGCCCCTAGACACACCATAGTATATTAACCATCTCCAGAACTCTCTGTGGGTAAAGGCTTCTTGGCTGCCCCTCTGACCTCACTGTTCGTTATGGAAATTTTAACTGTCTTGATTCTGGTGGTTCACTTCTATCATCTGTCCTCTATTGTTTAAGAACTCCTTTTTCCCTGCACTATTAATGATCCAGCTCTGTAATTATCTCTTCAGTCATCCCCAGTCTACAGAGGAGAGCCTCACCACTGGATTTGGTGATTGTGGTACTCCTCTAGCAGAACATTCCTGATGATCTTGGGGAATGGTATGTCTCCTCTATGCTCTCGCATGGAATGTAAGATTCTGGTGTGTTTTCTTACCTCACATGGCATGTCCACTCCACTTTCCTGAATGTCTTTATCCTTCTCCTGCCTTCTGCCAGGGCAACTCAGTCATTTCCACACTCATCATCTCGACCACTGCCTTATCTAAGCTTTTAAGATCCACATCCCTTGGGTCCTTGCCTAAGAATCCAATGTCCCTGAGGTAAGGGATTCTAACATAAAATCCAACTTTATGCTTCAGTCTCCTAAGCACTCTCAGAATCAAGTTCCACGGTTACTACTGCTAGTATGTGCTAGCTGATACATTTAATTTTACATTTATTCTGTTTCTTCCCTCTGGACATCACAAGTTAGTCTCTGTAGAAATTTGACTCTGGGAATTAGCCTGGAATCCAGGGACAGCATCCATGATTGTCTACTATAATATGGAAGACAGAAAGTGTATCTGTTGTACCCCAAATACCTTTTTTTCTTGAAGTTTTAAAAGTATTCTTTTATTTAGAGAAGTAGAGATATATTATTTGACATTACTTGCATGATTTTTTCTTTATTTGCTTTCTTGTCTCATTCCATTTTTCTTAACTGCTTTACAAGGTTCTTTGTATATAATTACTATCACATGGGAATAAACCTAAGTTAGGATGCAGGAGTCCAAACATCTTGGTTCTTTTTTATTCCCCTATGAGCAATAACCTTAGCAAGTCACCTACCTAGTTTTTTTCCCCCTACAGAAATGAAAAATAAAACTAATAATTTAGTTTGTGAAATAAGTTTAGAATAGGAAAACCAAACAGAAAAGTAGAAAAAATTCTGTAAGTCGAAGCTTTCCATGACTATTAGCTGAGAAATAAAAATAAACCATACAGTGACAGTTTGATCTCTTCTCTTCCTATATGGATGCCTTTGATTTCTTTTGTTTGTCTAATTGCTGTGGCTAGGACTTCCAAAACGATGTTGAAGAGCAGTGGTGAGAGTGGGCATCCCTGTCTTGTTCCAGATTTGAGTGAGAAGGCTTTCAGTTTTTCCCCATTGAGGATTATATTTGCTGTGGGTTTCTCATAAATGGCTTTGATTATATTCAGGAATGTTCCCTCTATACCCACTTTGGCGAGGGTCTTGATCATGAATGGATGTTGAACTTTGTCAAATGCTTTTTCTGCATCTATTGAGATGATCATATGATTTTTGACCTTTTTTTTGTTAATGTGGTGTATGATGCTGATTGATTTGCGTATGTTGAACCATCCTTGTGAACCTGGGATGAACCCAACCTGGTCATGGTGTATAATTTTTTTGATATGTTGTTGGATTCGGTTGGCTAAGATTTTGTTGAGAATTTTTGCATCTATATTCATCAATGATATTGGCCGATAGTTTTCTTTTTTGGTGGTATCTCTGTCTGGTTTTGGAATGAGGGTGATGGTGGCCTCATAGAATGTCTTTGGGAGTATTCCTTCTTCTTCAACCTTTTGAAAGAGTTTCAGGAGGATGGGCACCAATTCCTCTTTATATGTTTGGTAAAATTCACCTGTGAAGCCATCTGGTCCTGGACTTTTATTTGTAGGGAGTGATTTTATGAGCTCTTCAATTTCATTTCTAGTGATGGGTCTGTCCAGTTGGTCTGTTTCTGCTTGATTCAGTTTTGGCAAGCTGTAAGATTCTAGAAAATTGTCCATTTCTTCCAGATTGTCAAACTTGTTGCCATACAGTTGTTCATAGTATTCTCTTATGGTTTTTTGTATTTCTGCAGTATCCGTTGTGATTTCTCCTTTTTCATTTATAATTTTGGTTATTTGGGTTCTTTCTCTCCTCTTTTTAGTGAGTCTGGCCAGGGGTTTGTCAATTTTGTTCACCTTTTCAAAGAACCAGCTCTTGGTTTTATTAATTTTCTCTATTGTTTTTTGGGTCTCTATTTTATTGATTTCTTCTTTGATCTTTATAATTTCCTTCCTTCTGCTGACTTTAGGACTTTTTTGTTCTTCTTTTTCTAATTCGTTTAGGTGGAGGGTTAAGTTGTCAATTTGGGATCTTTCTTCTTTTTTGAGAAAGGCCTGGATTGCTATAAATTTCCCTCTGAGCACTGCTTTCGCAGCATCCCATAGATTTTGAGAGGTTGTGTCTTCATTATCATTTGTTTCAAGGTAGTTTGTAATTTCCTTCTTGATTTCCTCATTGACCCATTGGTTTTTTAGTAGCATGTTGTTGAGTCTCCATGGAGTAGGTTTTTTCTCTTTCCTTTTCCCATGGTTGATTTCTAATTTCGTGGCATTGTGGTCAGAGAAGATACTTGAGATAATTTCTATGCTCCTAAATTTATTGAGATTCGCTTTGTGTCCCAATATGTGGTCGATTCTTGAGAATGTTCCATGAGCATTTGAGAAGAATGTGTATTCTGCTTTTTTTGGATGTAGTGTCCTGAAGATATCAATTAAGTCTAACTTTTCTATTGTTTCCTTTAGGATCTCTGTTGCTTTATTGGTTTTCTGTCTAGAGGATCTGTCCATTGATGTGAGGGGGGTATTTAGGTCTCCTGCTATGATTGTATTCTCATCAATATCTCCCTTTATGTCTGTTAATATTTGTTGTGTGTATCTGGGTGCTCCTGTATTTGGGGCATATATGTTGACAATAGTAACATCCTCTCCTTGGATGGATCCCTTAATCATTAAATAGTGTCCTTCTTTGTCTTTCTTTATGCCTTTTGTTTTAAAGTCTATTTTGTCTGATATGAGTCACTGTATGCAGATGATATGATACTATACCTAGAAAACCCAAAGGACTCAACCCCAAAACTCCTTGAACTGATTAATAAATTCAGCAAAGTGGCAGGATATAAGATTAACATTCAGAAGTCAGTTGCATTTCTGTATACCAGCAATGAAACATTAGAAAAGGAATACAAAAAAATGATACCTTTTAAAATTGTACCTCACAAAATCAAATACCTCGGAATACACCTGACCAAAGAGGTAAAGGACCTATATGCCGAGAACTATAAAACTTTAATCAAAGAAATCCAAGAAGATGTAAAGAAATGGAAAGATATTCCATGCTCCTGGGATGGAAAAATCAAGATTGTGAAAATGGCCATCCTACCCAAAGCAATCTACAGATTCAATGCAATCCCTATCAAATTACCCATGACATTGTTCACAGAACTAGAACAAACAATCCAAACATTTATATGGAACCACAAAAGACCCAGAATCGCCAAAGCAATCCTGAGAAACAAAAACCAAGCAGGAGGCATAACTCTCCCAGACTTCAAGAAATACTACAAAGCCACAGTCATCAAAACAGTGTGGTACTGGTATCAAAACAGACAGACAGACCAATGGAACAGAAGAGAGAATCCGGAAATAAACCCTGACACCTATGGTGAATTAATCTTTGACAAGGGAGGCAAGAACATAAAATGGGAAAAGGAAAGTCTATTCAGCAAGCATTGCTGGGAAACCTGGACAGCTGCATGCAGAGCAATGAAACTAGAACACACCCTCACACCATGCACAAAAATAAACTCCAAATGGCTGAAAGACTTAAATATACGACAGGACACCATCAAACTCCTAGAAGAAAACATAGGCAAAACACTCTCTGACATCAACATCATGAATATTTTCTCAGGTCAGTCTCCCAAAGCAATAGAAATTCGAGCAAACATAAACCCATGGGACCTCATCAAACTGAAAAGCTTTTGCACAGCAAAGGAAACCCAAAAGAAAACAAAAAGACAACTTACAGAATGCGAGAAAATAGTTTCAAATGATGCAACTGACAAGGGCTTAATCTCTAGAATATACAAGCAACTTATACAACTCAACGGCAAAAAAACCAATCAATCAATGGAAAAATGGGCAAAAGACCTGAATAGACATTTCTCCAAGGAAGATATACAGATGGCCAACAAACACATGAAAAAATGCTCAACATTGCTGATTATAAGAGAAATGCAAATCAAAACTACCATGAGATACCACCTCACACCAGTCAGAATGGCCATCATTAATAAATCCACAGATAACAAGTGCTGGAGGGGCTGTGGAGAAAAGGGAACCCTCCTGCACTGCTGGTGGGAATGTCAACTGGTACAGCCACTATGGAGAACAGTTTGGAGATACCTTAGAAATCTATACATAGAACTTCCATATGACCCTGCAATCCCACTCTTGGGCATCTATCCGGACAAAGCTCTACTTAAAAGAGACACATGCACCCGCATGTTCATTGCAGCCCTATTCACAATAGCCAGGACATGGAAACAATCCAAATGTCCATCGACAGATGATTGGATTCGGAAGAAGTGGTATATATACACAATGGAATACTACTCAGCCATAAAAAAGGATGACATAATGCCATTTGCAGCAACATGGATGGAACTAGAGAATCTCATCCTGAGTGAAATGAGCCAGAAAGACAAAGACAAATACCATATGATATCACTTATAACTGGAATCTAATATCCAGCACAAATGAACATCTCCTCAGAAAAGACAATCATGGACTTAGAGAAGAGACTTGTGGTTGCCTGATGGGAGGGGGAGGGAGTGGGAGGGATCGGGAGCTTGGGCTTATCAGACACAGCCTAGAATAGATTTATAAGGAGATCCTGCTGAATAGCATTGAGAACTATGTCTAGATACTCATGTCGCAACAGAAGAAAGGGTGGGGGAAAAAACTGTAACTGCAATGTATACATCTAAGGATGACCTGACCCCCTTGCTGTACAGTGGGAAAATAATAATAAAAAAAAAATAAACCACAAGTAGGATAGAAGGTATTCCTGAGATTTTTTAAAAAATCTCCCTCCACTTTTAATAACATTTCACAATAATCCTTGCCAGTTGGACCATTTGACCTCTTTTTAAGTTTTTAATTCTTAAAAAAATAAAAAAAATTTATTTCCCCAATACATTTTTTTTCCTACCATACAGCATGGTGACCCAGTTAAACATACATGTATACATTCTTTTTTCTCACATTATAATGCTCCATTGTAAGCAACTAGACATAGTTCCCAGTGCTACACAGCAGGATCTCATTGCTAATCCATTCCAAAAGCTACAGTTTAGATCTATTAACCCCAGGCTCCCAATCCATCCCTCCCCCTCCCCCTTGGCAACCACAAATCTAGTCTCCAATTCCATGATTTTCTTTTCTGTGGAAAGTTTCATTTGTGCCCTATATTAGATTTAGATATAAGTAATAGCATATGGTATTTGTCTTTCTCCTTCTGACTTCCTTCACTCAGTATGAGAGTCTCTAGTTCCATCCATGTTGCTGCAAGTGGCATTATTTTGTTCTTTTTCATGGCTTAATAGTATATATACCACATCTTCCTAATCCAATCATCTGTCAATGGACCTTTGGGTTGTTTCCATGTCTTGGCTGTTGCGAATGCTATCTGTAGAAAACCCTAAGTACTCAACCCCAAAACTATTTGAACTGATCAGCAAATTCAGCAAAGCAGTAGGTTATAATATTAGCATTCAGAAATCAGTCACATTTCTGTATACTTACAATGAAATATTAGAAAAGGAATACAAAAATACAATACCTTTTAAAATCGCACCCCAAAACATCAAATACCTGGGAATAAACCTGACCAAGGAGGTAAAATACTTATATACTGAGAACTATAAAATATTAGTCAAGGAAATTAAAGAAGATGTAAAGAAATGGAAAGCTATTCCATGCTCCTGGGTTGGAAAAATTAATGTTGTAAAAATGGCCATACTACCCAAAGCAATCTACAGATGCAATGCAATCCCTGTCAAATTACCCATGACATTTTTCACAGAACTAGAACAAACAATCCAAAAATTTATATGGAACCACAAAAGACCCAGAATTGCCAAAGTAATCCTGAGGAACAAATCCAAGCAGGAGGCATCTCTCTCCCAGACTTCAGGCAATATTACAGAGCCACAGTGATCAAGACAGTGTGGGTACTGGTACCAAAAGAGACATACAGACCAATGGAACAGAATAGAGGACCCAAAAATAAACACAGACACCTATGGTCAATTAATCTTTGACAAAGGAGGCAAGAACATAAAATGGGGAAAAGACAGTCTTTTCAGCAAGTATTGCTGGGAAACCTGGACAGCCACATGCAAATCAATAAAACTAGAACACACCCTCCCACCACACATGAAAATAAACCCAAAATGGCTTGAAGACTTAAATATAAGACAAGACACCATCAAATTCCTGGAAGAGAACATAGGCAAAACATTCCCTGACATCAACTGTAAAAATGTTTTCTTAGGTCATTACCCCAAGGAAACAGAAATAAAGACAAAAATTAAACTGAAGGGACCTAATCAAACTGACAAGCTATAGCACAGCAAAGGAAACCAAAAAGAAAACAAAAAGACAACTTACAGAATGGGGGAAAATAGTGTCAAATGATGCAACTGACAAGGGCTTAATCTCTAAAATATACAAACAACTTATACAACTCGACAGCAAAAAAGCCAACAACCCAATAGAAAAATGGGCAAAAGACCTGAATAGACATTTGTCCAAAGAAGATATACAGATGGCCAATAAGAACATGAAACAATGCTAAACATCACTAATTAACAGAGAAATGCAAATAAAAATCACACCAGTCAGAGTGGCCATCATTAACAAGTCCACAAATAACAAATGCTGGAGAGGGTGTGGAGAAAAGGGAACCCTCCTGCACTGTTGGTGGGAATGTAAGCTGGTACAACCACTAGGGAGAACAGTATGGAGGTACCTTAGAAAACTCTACATAAAACTACCATATGACCCAGCAATCCCACTCTTGGGCGTATATCCAGACAAAACTTTCCTTGAAAAAGATACATCACCTCTATGTTCACTGCAGCACTATTCACAATAGCCAAGACATGGAAACAACTTAAATGTCCATAGACAGAGGAATGGATTAAGAAGATGTGGTATATATACACAATGGAATACTACTCAGCCAAAAAAAAAACAAAAGAATGCCATTAGCAGCAACATGGATGGAACTAGAGACTTTCATCCTGAGTGAAGTTAGAAAATGAAAGGAAAATACCCTATGATATCACTTATATCTGGAATCTAATATATGGCATAAATAAACCTTTCCACAGAAAAGAAACTAAGGTGGACATGGAGAACAGTCTTGTGGTTGCCAAGAGGGAGGGGCAGGGAGCAGCATGGACTGAGAGTTTTGGGTTAATAGATGCAAACTATTTCATTTTGTTGGATAAGCAATGAGATCCTGCTGCTTAGCACAGGGAACTATATTAGTCACTTGTGATGGAACATGATGGAGGATAATGTGAGAAAAAAGAATTTATATGTATATATGTGTTTGACTGGGTCACGTTGCTGTATAGTAGAAATTGACAGAACATGATAAATCAACTATAATGAAAAAAATAAAAATCATTTTTAAAAATGGAAAAAATTAGGGAGTTCCCGTCGTGGCGCAGTGGTTAACGAATCCGACTAGGAACCATGAGGTTGCAGGTTTGATCCCTGCCCTTACTCAGTGGGTTGGGGATCCCACCTTGCCATGAGCCATGGTGTAGGTCACAGACACGGCTCGGATCCCATGTTGCTGTGGCTGTGGCATAGACCAGCGACTACAGCTCCGATTTGACCCCTAGCCTGAGAACCTCCATATGCCATGGGAGTGGCCCAAGAAATGGCAAAAAAAAAGACCAAAAATTTTTTTAAAAAATATTTAAATAACAATAATAAAAATGGAAAAAACTCTGCTAAAACTTAGAAAAAAAAATAACTATGAGGTACTACCTGACACTGGCCAGAATGTCAATCATTAACGAGTCAACAAATAAAAATGTTGGAAAGGGTGTGGAGAAGAGGGTACCCTCCTTCACAGTTGGTGGGAATGTAAACTGGTACTACCACTACGGAAACAGTAAGGTGGTACCTCAGAAAACTACATTTAGAACTACCATAGGATCCAGCAATCCTGGGTATATATCTGGACAAAACTTTCATTGAAAAAGATACATGCACCCCCTATGTTCATTGCAGCACTATTCACAAAAGCAAAGACATGGAAACAACACACAAATCAACCAATGAATGGATTAAGAAGAAGCAGTAATATATACAATGGAATACTATTCAGCCATAAAAAAGAACAAAATAATGCCATTTGCAGAAACATGGATGGAACTAGAGCCTCTCATACTAAGTGAAGTAAGTCAGAAAGACAAAGGCAAATTCCATATGATATCACTTATATCTGGAATCTAATATACAGCACAAAGAACCTATCTTACAGAAAAAAAAAAAAACCTCATGGACTTGGGAAACAGACTTGTGCTTGCCAAGGGGGCAGGGGGAGGGAGTAGGGTGGACTGAAAGTTTGGGGTTAGTAGATATAAACGATTGCAATTGGAGTGGATAAGCAATGAGATCCTGCTGTATAGCACATGGAAATATATCTAGTCACTTGTGATGGAACATGATGGAGGATAATGTGATAAAGAATGTGTACGTATATACATATGTATATATGTATGACTGGGTCACTTTGCTGTACAGCAGAAATTGATAGAACATTGTAAATCAAGTATAATAGAAAAAATAAAAATCTTAATAAAAATTTAAAAAGCAAAACGTATCCAGAGTTCCCATTGTGGTGCAGCAAAAATGAATCCAACTAGGAACCATGAGGTTGTGGGTTCCATCACTGGCCTCGCTCAGTGGGTTAAGGATGCGGCATTGCCGTGAGCTGTGGTGTAGTTTGCAGATGTGGCTTGGATCTGGCATTGCTGTGGCTGTGGCTTAGGCCAGCGGCAACAGCTCCAATTAGACCCCTAGCCTGGGAACATCCATATGCCACGGGTGCGGCCCTAAAAAGACAAAAAAAAAAAAAAAAAAAAAGTGCATCCTTTCAATCCAATGGCAGGAAATGAAAGGTATTTTAACTAAGAAAACATGAGGCTGGTGAGAATTGTACTGTCTATGGTCTGAAATTAAGAAAGAAATATGTTAGGGAAAAAACATAGGAACAATGAAAGCAAAATGGAACTCAAGATAGGAGTTCCCCAAGGAATATTCTCTTAATACAGCAGATATAGGAAGGGATCTTGTTTATTCTTACAATAATCCTCTCAAACCCAGGGGACAAGCTCTCTCAGGCTTTCCATGTCTAGAGATCTGTGGACTACAAAAGACAGGCAGAATTTGAGAAAGAAATAGCTTGGTAAGATGATGAGCTTATGCTGCAAACCCAATACAAGCTATCACCTCAAATATTTTTCTACTATTTACTTTACAAATATTTTTCCCTTTTCACGAGTATAAACCTGAAAAGATTTCATAGCTGTGAATTTGAACACTCAAATCAGGTATGAGAATGAAAACAGGAGACAAGCTGAGAAGTTACTCCTATTCTCTGTCATCTTCCTAGTATTGAAGCTAAATGCCCAGCATTTAGAGCTGCTTTTCTATCTTAGGATGGACTCCTCATTGTGTTTATGGATTAGGAAAATGCTTTACTGCCTACATTTTTATTTCCATTTCTCTATATATTCTCCAAATATGTAATCTCACAATGTTCACACTTCAGTGAAGTAAATGATTTAGTACAGGAAATGTGATTGCTATTTTCTTTAAAGGGTAGGAAATTTTTTCCCCAAGTGATTTTTGATACAATATTGTTTTGTGGGTCAGAGAACAAAATATGTATCTTAAGCATTTATATGTTAAACAGGAGTAATAAATTTTTTAAAATATACAAAATATAAGTGGCCATCAAAGAAAGCTACTCTGAATTCCTTGAAGCCAGACTTTTATAGAAGTGGATTAAAATTTAACTAGTTTCTCAAATTTTTCTCTAGTTATCTATATAGCCTAGAATCCCATGGGATCCCTAGTAATGTTCCCTAATTCATATTTTTATTCTAGTCACATTAAATATTTTTCTTCTCCTTTCAGAGATTTCCCAAATTTTGAATCATTCCCTTTGTATAGGAAGCACACTAATGTCTGCGTATCTTTTCGAATTTTCTTATAGCTTTATTTTTCTCAACTTGTCTCTTCTTAAGTAAAAACCCTTCAGATGGATTCCTACTAGGTCAAGAGATAGCGGTGTAGTGGAGTAGTTTAAAATTTACCCTCTGTTAACAGCTGACTTAGGATAAGAAAAGGCAACTTGTATCAGAAAGTACAAGTTCGCAGTCACATCAGGTGGTAGGATGGCAACAGGCTCTGAATCCCTGGGAGAAACAAAAATACTATGATAAATCTAATGAAGAAAAACAGGGAGGTGAGTAACAGTTCATAACCAATATCTAACCTTTGCATTTTATAAGCTAATGGTCCAAATACTGTAAAAACTTTGTGCTGGGACTATTTATAACAACAATGCTCTCCCTCAAAATGTTGTCCAGGATGGAAAAATCCTCAGCTGGAGGACTCTAATTTCCAGCAGAGATGGTATTCCATATACTCTTCTGTCTTTGCTTTTAAGTGATGCCCAATCAAACATCAGTCACTGAATTTCTTCTCCTCGGAGTGACAGACATCCAAGAACTGCAGCCTTTGCTCTTCGTGCTTTTCCTCGCAATTTACTTGGTCATCATGGCTGGGAACGGAGCCATCCTGATGGTTGTCATCTCTGAGCCAAGACTCCATTCTCCTATGTATTTCTTCCTGGGAAACCTGTCCTGTCTAGATATCTGCTACTCCACAGTGACGCTGCCAAAGATGCTGGGGAACTTCCTCTCCTCACACAAAGCAATTTCTTTCTGGGGATGCATAAGCCAGCTTCACTTCTTCCACTTCCTCGGCAGCACAGAGGCCCTGTTGTTGGCCGTGATGGCTTTTGACTGCTTCGTGGCTATCTGCAAACCACTTCGTTACACTCTTATCATGAATCCTTGGGTCTGTACTCAAATGGCTGTCACTGTCTGGATCACTGGTTTTTTCCATGCCCTGATGCACTCCATAATGACCTCTCGCTTACACTTCTGTGGTTCCAACCATATCCATCACTTCTTCTGTGATATTAAGCCTTTGCTGAAGCTAGCCTGTGGGAACATTGAGCTTAACCAGTGGCTGCTCAACACTGTTACAGGGACTATGGCCATGGGCCCATTCTTTCTAACACTTCTCTCCTATGGCTACATTATCACCCATCTTTCCTTCAAGACCCATTCTTGTAGCATGCTTCATAAAGCACTGTCCACTTGTGCCTCCCACTTCATGGTAGTTTTTCTTTTCTTTGCTCCTGTTGTTTTCACATATATCTGTACTACCTCAGGTGGCTCCATGGACCAGGACAGGATCATTGCCATTATGTACAGTGTGGTCACTCCTGTATTAAATCCACTCATCTATACTTTGAGGAACAAGCAAGTAAAGGGAGCCTTGAGTAAGCTGGTAAAAAGAAGATTCTGACTTGAACAAATCTAGAGAAGTTTTCTGAGGCACCAAAAAACGGCATTAAGAAACTTTAGATGTTGGAGTTCCTGTCATGGCTCAGTGGTTAACCAACCTAAGACCCATGAGGATGCGGGTTCAATCTCTGGCTTCACTCAGTGGGTTAAGGATCCAGCATTGCCATGACCTGTGGTGTCGGTCACAAGCACAGCTCGGATCTAGCATTGCTATGGCTGTGGCATAGGCTGGCAGGTACAGCTCCAATTAGACCCCTAGTCTGGGAACCGCCGTATGCCACGGGTGTGGCCCTAAAAAGACAAAAGACACAAAAAAAAGAAGGTTGAGATAGGAAATTATATTGGTTCTCAAATCATTTACCATATGTATAACAGAGGGAACTAGATAAAGAAAAAATAAATGGGTCTTAGTCAAGTTGTATTGAACAATGCATTCTTATGTAATAGAAAACTGAACAAATGGAACATCAGCCATGGAACTCCACTGCTGAATTTGTTTTTGAGATATCACGTGATAAAATTGATTTGTTACATATTCTAATGTGTTCATCTCTAAATTTACATATGGAAATATGCCTATATTCCCCATGAAGTGTATTATTTTTAAGTCTCTTTATATATATTATCCTTTCAAGTTACTAATTTTAATATATTTTTAAGGATTTTCACTTAGGACTATCATAACAATAAGAAAAATAAATGTTAACTTACATGCTTTAAGAGGAATTTTAAGATGTACTTCATGATTTCTTGTGGTCCAAGCATGGAGGTAAAAAAAGTAATTAAAGAAAATGACACTGTTACCATAACTTGACTGACATAAAATAACCAGTGGCTCATCTAAAGAGTTCAAGAACCATTATTTACAGATGTGTTTTAGAAGTCCATGTCTTGGCTATTGTGAATAGTGCTGCAGTGAACATGCGGGTGCATGTGTCTTTTTTAAGGAAAGTTTTGTCTGGATATACGCCCAAGAGTGGGATTGCTGGGTCATATGGTAGTTTTATGTAGAGTTTTCTAAGGTACCTCCATACTGTTCTCCCTAGTGGTTGTACCAGCTTACATTCCCACCAACAGTGCAGGAGGGTTCCCTTTTCTCCACACCCTCTCCAGCATTTGTTATTTGTGGACTTGTTAATGATGGCCACTCTGACTGGTGTGATTTTTATTTGCATTTCTCTGTTAATTAGTGATGTTTAGCATTGTTTCATGTTCTTATTGGCCATCTGTATATCTTCTTTGGACAAATGTCTATTCAGGTCTTTTGCCCATTTTTCTATTGGGTTGTTGGCTTTTTTGCTGTCGAGTTGTATAAGTTGTTTGTATATTTTAGAGATTAAGCCCTTGTCAGTTGCATCATTTGACACTATTTTCCCCCATTCTGTAAGTTGTCTTTTTGTTTTCTTTTTGGTTTCCTTTGCTGTGCTATAGCTTGTCAGTTTGATTAGGTCCCTTCGGTTTAATTTTTGTCTTTATTTCTGTTTCCTTGGGGTAATGACCTAAGAAAACATTTTTACAGTTGATGTCAGGGAATGTTTTGCCTATGTTCTCTTCCAGGAATTTGATGGTGTCTTGTCTTATATTTAAGTCTTCAAGCCATTTTGGGTTTATTTTCATGTGTGGTGGGAGGGTGTATTCTAGTTTTATTGATTTGCATGTGGCTGTCCAGGTTTCCCAGCAATACTTGCTGAAAAGACTGTCTTTTCCCCATTTTATGTTCTTGCCTCCTTTGTCAAAGATTAATTGACCATAGGTGTCTGTGTTTATTTTTGGGTCCTCTATTCTGTTCCATTGGTCTGTATGTCTCTTTTGGTACCAGTACCCACACTGTCTTGATCACTGTGGCTCTGTAATATTGCCTGAAGTCTGGGAGAGAGATGCCTCCTGCTTGGATTTGTTCCTCAGGATTACTTTGGCAATTCTGGGTGTTTTGTGGTTCCATATAAATTTTTGGATTGTTTGTTCTAGTTCTGTGAAAAATGTCATGGGTAATTTGACAGGGATTGCATTGCATCTGTAGATTGCTTTGGGTAGTATGGCCATTTTTACAACATTAATTTTTCCAACCCAGGAGCATGGAATAGCTTTCCATTTCTTTACATCTTCTTTAATTTCCTTGACTAATATTTTATAGTTCTCAGTATATAAGTATTTTACCTCCTTGGTCAGGTTTATTCCCGGGTATTTGATGTTTTGGGGTGCGATTTTAAAAGGTATTGTATTTTTGTATTCCTTTTCTAATATTTCATTGTAAGTATACAGAAATGTGACTGATTTCTGAATGCTAATATTATAACCTACTGCTTTGCTGAATTTGTTGATCAGTTCGAGTAGTTTTTGTATGGAGTCCTTAGGGTTTTCTATATTTAGTATCATGTCATCTGCATACAATGACAATTTTACTCCTTTTCTTCCAATTTGGATACCTTTTATTTCATTTTTTTGGTCTGATTACTGTGGCTAGGACTTCCGGTACTATGTGGAATAAAAGTGGTGAGAGTGGGCGTCCTTGTCTTGTTCCAGATTTTCGCAGGATGTCTTTCAGCTTTTCTCCATTGAGTATTATATTTGCTGTGGGTTTGTCATAAATGGCTTTTATTATGTTAAAGGTATGTTCCCTCTATAGCTGCTTTTTTTAATCATGTATCGATGTTAGACCTTGTAAATTGCTTTTTCTACATCTATTGAGATGATCACGTGGTTTTTTTACTTTTTTTGTTAAAGTGGTATATGACATTGATTGAGTTGGGTATGATGAACCATCCTTGTGAACCTGAGGTGAATCCCACTTGGTTGTGGTGTATGATCTTTTTTATATGTTGTTGGATTCAGTTGGCTATAAATTTTGTTGAGAATTTTTATGTCTATATTCATCAAAGCTATTGGCTTATAGTTTTCTTTTTTGGTGGTATCTTTGTCTGGTTTTGGTATTGGAATAAAAGTGGTGTCATTTGGGAGTGTTCCTTCTTCTTCAACCTCTTGAAAAAGTTTAAGGAGGATGGGTATCAGTTCCTCTTTGTATGTTTGGTAGAATTCTCTTGTGAAGCCATCTGGTCCTGGACTTTAATTTGTAGGGAGTTTTTTTTTTTTTTTTTTTTTTTTTTTTTTTTTGTCTGTTGTCTTTTTGTCTGTTGTTGTTGTTGTTGCTGTTGTTGCTATTTCTTGGGCTGCTCCCGCGGCATATGGAGGTTCCCAGGCTAGGGGTTGAATCAGAGCTGTAGCCACCGGCCTACGCCAGAGCCACAGCAACACGGGATCCGAGCCGCGTCTGCGACCTACACCACAGCTCACGGCAACGCGGGATCCTCAACCCACTGAGCAAGGGCAGGGACCGAACCCGCGACCTCATGGTTCCTAGTCGGATTCGTTAACCACTGCGCCATGACGGGAACTCCGGGAGTGTTTTTATGACATATTCAATTTCATATCTAGTGATTGGTCTGTTCAGTTGATCTATTTCTTCTTGACTCAGTTTTGAGAGGCTGTAATTCTCTAGAAGGTTATCCATTTTTTTAGGTTGTCAGATTTGTTGGCATACTATTGTAATCTCTTATTTTTTTGTATTTCTGCAGTGTACATTGTGATTTCTCCTTTTTCATTTCTTATTTTGTTTATTTCTGTTCTTTCGCTCCTCTTCGTGAGTCTGGCCAGTCGTTTGTCAGTTTTGTTTACCTTTTCAAAGAACCAGCTCTTCGTTGTATTGATTTATTTTTGTATTGTTTTTTGAATCTCTATTTTACTGATTTCCTCTGTAATTTTTATGATTTCCTTCCTTCTGCTGACTTTGCATTTTGTTTGTTCTTCTTTTTCTAGTTCTTTTAGGTGGTATGTTATATTGTCAATTTGAGGTTTTTATTCTTTTCTGAGGAAGGCCTGTATCACTATTAACTTCCCTCTAGGCACTTCTTTTCTGAAATCTCAGATTTCGAATGATCGTGTTTTGATTATCATTTGGCAATTGTGGTCAGAGAAGTTCCTTGAAATAATTTCTGTACTCTTAAATTTGTTGAGGTTAGTTTTGTGCCCCTTATGTGATTGATCCTTGAAAATGTTCCATGTGCACCTGAGAAGAATGTATATCCTGATTTTTTTGGATATGGTGTCCTGAAAATGTCAGTGAAGTCTAGCTTTTCTATTGTGTCTATTGTGTGGAAGTGGCAGCAGCAGTGTGTGTTCCCGCAGGAGTGGGAGCAGCAACAGGTGGTGCTTGGTTGCAGTGCCCTCTTTTTTTCCGAATTTTGAGGTGACTGGGTCCTCAGGTGGAGCCTGTTCACAGACCCCTAGTTGTGGTGGACCACACCCCCCCTCTGGTTTCTGAGATGAATGCTGTGGTTTTTTCCCCTCCACCCCCCAGTAGATCACAGAAGAGACACCACATGGCACTTAACACCCCCACCCTACTGCCCTTAGCCCACACAAGAGGTGCCCGGCCACCCATAGCCCGCACAAAAGACACCTGGTCTCCTGTAGCCCAAGCAAGTGGTGCCTCACCAACTGTAGCCTGCGCTAGAGGCACCCTGCCCTCTGAGACTCTGTATGTGCTCAGGGAAAGATATTCCTATGGTGGTCTGCCCCTCCTGCTCTCGCCCTCCCAACAATGGCAGCTTGCTTCTCCTATGGGCCCAGACCTCCTCCGAGGTTTCCTCAGCTATGGCGTTCTGCTCCCTGGCCCATGGTGCAATGCTCCCTAGGCCCTCAGGCTGTCTCCACACAGCCAACCCTAGTCCTCTCCTAGGAATTGAACTCAGGAGTGTGAATCTCAGCGCCCAGCCCCTGCTCAAGCATCTCAGTCTGTGGTGTCTGGTGGCAGTGGTGCAGATTGTCTGTGTGGCTCACATCTGCTTTGTCCTCGGTCTAGTTGCTGTGCTTTTCTCGGCAACTTTGAGGTCCCTCCATCCTGGCAAATCTCCCCGTCAATTAGGTGGCTTCCAGGGTGTGGATTCCTTTCTTCTTTCACAGCTCCCTCTCAGGAGTGCCAGTTCCATCCTGATTCCTTTTCTCTCCTTCCCCCCACCTCTTTTTCTTTTGTTCTACCCAGTTATGTGAAGGGTTTCTTGCCCTTTTTGAAGGTTTAAGACCAGCATTCAGTAGATGTTCTGTGCAGATCATTCTACATGTCCATTTTTTTTTGATGTGTTCATGGGAAAAAGTGAGCATCACATCTTATTTCTCCACCATCTTGATCCTTATCCCCTCCAAGCTTTCTAATTAATTATAAATGTTATGTACTTTGTCCATCTTTCTATTGAAGTTCATATTTGTGGCTTTGCATAAGTTCATTATATATTCATCCTATTAATAATCTCTTATGATAGAATATGCTATGAATATAATACAAATAAAAACCAATTATTGTGTGCCGATTGTATAAATTATTGTTCTGAGTTCTTTACATGTATTAGTTTATTACTTCTTTCAAACAACCAGTGAAGGAAGTACTAAAACCATTCCTATATACCTCAAGAAAAGTGAGGCTCAGAGAATTTAAGTAAAATTTGCTTATTTTATTTTTTTATGGCTGCATCTGTGGCATTTGTAAGTTCTTGGGCTAGGCTTCCAGTTGGAGCTGCTGGCCTATGCCACAGCCATGGCAAACCTGGACCTGAGCCGCATCTGCCCGCTACATTGCAGCTGTGGCAACGCTGGATCCTTAACCCACTGAGCAAGGCCAGGGACCGAACCTGCATCCTCATGAACACTATGTCAGGTTCCTAACCTGCTGAGCCACAGCAGGTAACTCTTGTCTGCCTTTTTTCAATCAGTTTGGAGTTTTTTGATGTTGAGTTTTATGAGTTCTTTGTCTATTCTGGAAATTTACTCCTTATCAAATATCTTCTCTTATTCAATAGGCTGTCTTCTATTTTGTTGATGATTTCTTTCACTGTATGAAAGTTTTTCAGTTTGATGTAGTCCCACTTGTTTTGTTTTGTTTTTTTTTTTTTGCTTTTGTTGCCTTTGCCAGAGGTGAAAACATCCAAAAAAATATTGTTAAGATCAATTCAAAGAGTGTATTGTTTATGTTTTCTGCTAAGTGTTTCATGGTTTTGGGTCTTACATTAAGTTTAACCCATTTTGAATTTATTTTCATAGATAGTGTGAGGAAGCAGTCCAGCTTGGTCTTTTGCATGTAGGTGTCCAGTTTCCCAGCACCGATTCATGAAGGTATATTTTTGCCTCCTTTGTTACAGATTAATTGACCACATGAGTGAGGGTTTATTTCTGGGCTCTTTATTCTGTTTCATTGATCTATACACCTGGTTTCATGCCACTATCATATTACTTTGACCATAGCTTTGTAGTATAGCTTTGTGCTATTGCTTGAAATCAGGGAGAGTAATTTGTCCAGCTTTGTTCTTCTTTCTCGAGATTGCTTTGACTATTTGGTGTCTTTTGTAATTATACACAAATCTTAGGATTATTGGTTGTAGTTCTGTGAAAAAGGCCATTGGTATTTTGATAGAGATTCCATTGAATCTGTAGATTGCTGGTAATCTCCTTGAGCAATTGGGCTTGGTGTCAGGGTCTAGTTTTGTGATAGGCTACATCCTGAGCTATGAGGTGGTCAGGGTCTAGTTTTGTGATAGGCTACATCCTGAGCTATGAGGTGGTGGAGGGGAGGAGAGTGTTCCCCTGACTGAGAAATAGTAGAATATGGCTACTGGCTTGGTTCTCTTTCCAGTGTGATGCTGTAGGATGGTCTCTGTGATGCCTTATCCTGGGTTCTCTGGTCATGCTTCCTATACTGATCCATAGGTGAGGGTATGAATTAGCTTCTCTGCCCTGGCAGGGTCTGCACATTTTGTTGTTTGTGTCCTGGATGAGGCAATGCTGTGTACTGATTTCCCTGACTAAATGGGGCCACTGGCTTGCTCTGTAGATGGGGAATGCCATGGGTTGTGTTCTTCGTTCAAATCCACTCTAAGCAGGGCTGCTATATGGGCTGTGAAGCTTCCCCATAGTCTAGCTAGGTTCCCTGGTTGGGAAAGCTGAAGGGTCCATTAGATAATGGATGTGGCTACCAATCTGTCTCCCTGCCTATGTGGAGGGGGAGAACCAGCTCCAAGGCTAGCAGGACTCTTCATGGACATGACTCAAGCTGACCCAAATCCCAAGTTCCCTTACTGATCAGAGTCAGTGGATTTACTGTATAAACAATCAGCTATGCCTTCCAGGCATTCCAGAAGAGCATTAGTGGGCTATGCAGCTGTGTAGGTGTTCTGACCAGGCTTTCTAGTCAGGTGGTGCTGGCAGCTCTATTCAGCTGTGCGCTGGGCTATGACTTGGCTCAGTGCTTAGGTGGCAGAGGCAACATCCCAGGCTGCAGCCCTGGAAAGGCTCTACACTTGAGGGCCCCCAGTAGGCAGACCTGTGCCCTGACCACGTTCCTGGTCAGACTGTGCCACCTTCTTTTCTCTGAAAATGAGCAAAACTGCTAGCTGGGATTATGATTTGGGTGGTACAGGCAGCACTCTGCTTCCAAGATGCAAATGCTAGTTGTTGGAAGCCCCTTCCTCTTCTCCATCACATTCCCATTCCCAGCAGTCAAGCTCTGTAGAGCCCTCTTGCCGTCCCTATGGGGTAAGCCTGAAGTGGGGGTCCCCATGCAGTGATCCGCAATGTTGGGGAGCATGGGATGTCCACCTTGGTCTTTCTTTTCCCTACTGGAGAAACCATAGGCTCAAGGGAGACCTCTCAGTGTGGTGCTGCACTGACCTGGAGGAAAGGCAGTGCAGGCAGCAGGGAGCTCCTCCTCCTCCCCTTCTAATGCCATTTGTCCTGGTCTCTGTGGTGCAGGGGGCTGCTTTGGCCTCATCTCTGTGTTCTGTCATTTTCTCAGTGATGCCTTATCTATGAACAGTTGCTAGTTATTCTTCTTGGGATGGGGAGTGAAGCTGGGAATTATCTATGTTTTCTTCTTGGTGATATCACTCTTCTAGTGTAATTTTAAATAATTTTATCTTTTACCTTTTATATTAAAGTTAAGGTGATTTAATCACCACCATTACAGTATTAGAGTGTTCTGCATTTGAGTATTGTTATTTTTCCTACTAGTATCTACTATTTATTGGGCAACTTGCAACGATCTGTGCAACACATCATACACATTATCTGAATTGTTTTTCAAGGTAGGTGTTGCATCCATGTCTTACATACAAAAGTTCCTGAAAAAATAAGCACTTGCCCCTGATTACACTGATAGGGAGAAGGTAAACCATAATTTGATTCTAATCTGTCCTTGGCCAGCTCAAAAGCAAGGAAAATACGTAACAGTTTTAAGTTATGTGAAATAAGAGATAAAACTCTTTATTTACAGAAAACAATGTGTAATAGAAATTTGAATGCCTCTATAAAGATCTATTAGAAATAATAAGTAAATTTTGGGGATGAATGTATATTAAGTCAATATACAAAAATAAATCGAATTTCTATATAGCGACCACAAAAATTAGACAATTAAATTTTAAAATTCCATGTTATAGTAACATTAGAATTATAGAAATAAATCAAATCAAAGATGTATAAACCACTACTCCAAATTTAGTTATCATTTCTGATAGGGTTTTTAAGAACCTAGATCAATTTAAAAGTTTCTTGGTAATAAATTGGAAAATGCCTCCTTTTAAAGAAGACGGTTCAGTTTTTATCTTTTGCTTTTTACTGGTTTCTATTATGTAATTAAAGAAGAATTTATGTACCATACTGAGATGAGCAATAGCAATGAGCCAGCGGACTTATAAGGAGAGTTTTAAAAATCCTCTGATAAGTCCAGTGGGGTAAGAAGACAGTTCAGTTTGATTTATGGATTCAATGTAATTCAGTCAACATCTTAGTAGATATTTTTTTTCAAATTAAAAACCTGATTCTAAAACATATGGATAAGCAAAAGATCTGGAGCAAATAACAAAATCTGGAAGAACAGAGTTAGAAAACTTACACTATCCAATATAAAATACTACTATATAGCTACAGTAATTAATGGAGCTTGATAGAATAAGCATAAACACAGGGATCAACTGAATAGATGAAAGAACCTCACACACATATAATTTCTAAATTTATTACAAAGGCACCAACTGCAATTTTTTGAGAGAAGTTTATTTCCAATTAATCTGGATATCGATGAGTGAAATGACCAATGACACTTTTTTTATTCCATTGCAATGTTTATTTTCCAATGGATTATAGAACTAAATATGAAAGGTAAAACAGTAAAGCTTCTGGGATATAAGATTGGTTTGTTTTATTTTTATTGTTAATTTTTGTTTTTATATTTCAACAGTTTTATTTTTATAATTTTTATTATGATTGATTTACAGTGTTCTGTCAATTTCTTTTGTATATCAAAGTGACCCGGTCAGTCATACATAAAGTCACTTTTTGTGTTTTAAAATTTTTAAAATTTCCATTTTTATTATTCCACAGTTTCAGGATGGTATAACTACTTTTCCATCCATTTTATATACACTGATCAATTTTTGTTGTGCTTCTCAATCCTGAAGATCTATATTTTTAAGAATTCTGGGGAATTGGCTTCAATGTTGTTTCACTGGATGTTGCCTATTATGCATTCTCTTAATACATGGACACTAATCTTTCTGTAACTATTATTAGACAAATAGTGAACTTTTCCCTCTGTATCTTTGTGACTCCTAAGTCTTCTTCATTAACCAAAAAGTATTTTCCTTTTTTCCTCATTTTCTGGGAAATTCTTGGATCTGTCAGTGAGTGCATTTTTTCTGTCTTTTCTTGAATTTTATCTGCTGCTTGTACTATCCATCAAGTTTTAATTTTTGGTCACTATATATTGTATTTATATCAAGTTTTTGCTATTTTTCAAATGTGACTTTTTAAAACATTATTTTAATTGTGTTTTTATTTCTTCTTGTATTCATTCTCTGATTCACTGACTATTGTTCTACTTAAGCTTCTCACTCACATAAAACAATTGATATAGACTTTTCCATGGTGACCATTGTGTATTACCAATTGAAGCCCTGAAAGATGACTAGAACAGCAGTTGGACCCTTGAATAGCCAGAGAATATTGAACCAGGTGGTTATTCTGCATGCTTAAATACTATATAATATTCCAAACTTGATTGTAACTCAGGGAAAAAAAAGAATTTTCCTTTACCTTGACAGAAACGAACCAGGAAGGAAAATCAATTTGGAGACTTTAGAATGAAAGAAATTCACATTTTCATCAGACTTGACATTGTGGATTAAGATTTAAATCTATTGCACATACCAGTGTAATTTTTGTCTAACTCCATGTCAATGTTATTGTTACTCAAAGATAGTCCATTCCTATGGCTTTCCTCATAAAGACTTCTATTAGAGCTTTAATTTCTTTTTTTTTTTTTTTTGTCTTTTTGCTATTTCTTGGGCCGCTCCCACGGCATATGGAGTTTCCCAGGCTAGGGGTCTAATCGGAGCTGTAGCCTCCGGCCGATACCAGAGCCACAGCAACGCGGGATCCGAGCCGCATCTGCAACCTACACCACAGCTCACGGCAATGCCGGATCGTTAACCCACTGAGCAAAGGCAGGGATCGAACCCGCAACCTCATGGATCCTAGTCGGATTCGTTAACCACTGCGCCACGACGTGAACTCCAGAGCTTTAATTTCTTGATTGACTCTGTTATGTTTTTCCAGTAGATTGTGATTTGTCTCTTTAATGAGGAAGGGATAGACGTGACTCAGCAAAAGAGGTAGGCTTTTCTTCTTTTAACAACCCTTTGTAGAGCTGCCTTCATGGCTTTGTTTCTCAGGCTGTAGATCATCGGATTAAGTGTGGGAGGCAGAACAGTATAAAAAAGAGTAAGCAAAAAGTCTAATGCAGTTGGAGAGTCAGAATGTGGCTTCAGAAACTCAAAGACACCAGTAGAGAGAAAGTGTGACCACAGCTAGATGGGGGAGGCAAGTGGCAAAGGCCTTGGCTCTCCCCTCGGCAGATGGGATCCTCAGCACAGTAGAGAATATGCGTGTGTAGGAGAAGCCAATGGAGAGGAAGCAAAGAAATGCCACCAAGGACAGAAAGCCTGTGACCCCAAGCTCACGGACATACTCATCAGAACAGGCGAGTTTTAGGAGCTGGGGAACCTCACAGAAGAACTGGTGGATGACGTTGGCACCACAGAAGTGGATGGAGAAAGTAGCAGATGTGTGCATAACTCCAGAGATGACCCCACTGATCCAGACGGCTAGGATTCCGTGAATACAGGTGTTGACATTCATGATGATTTCATAGCGCAGGGGAAAGCAGATGGCCACGTAGCGATCGTAGGACATCACTGTGAGCATGGCCAGCTCAGCAGATGCACAGAGAGTGAAAGCCAGACATTGCAGTATGCATTCCCAGAGGGAAATACTGCTAGTATGCCTGAAAGAGTTACAAATGGACCTTGGTACCGTCACAGAGATATAGCATATATCTAAGAAGGAAAGATGTTTGAGGAAGAAATACATAGGGGAGTAGAGACTGTCATCCATGGAAGTTGCAGCGATAATGAGTGTGTTGCCAGTTAAAGCCACTAAGTATAAGACTAAGAACAGAGAGGCCCATAAGACTTCTAGCTCAGGCTTGGCAGAAAATCCCATGAGGAGAAACCCACTCACTGTAGTGAAATTGGCCATGTTCCTTCTCAGTTTCCAAGAAGGATGCTGACTGCAAGACAAAATTGAAACCAATAGAAATGAAGTTTTTTTTTAATTATCAATATAATCCACTTACTCAGGGATGTTAAGGCAGGAAGGCAGGATCACTATTATATCACTGTAAATGCTATGTAGCTTTGTATACTAATAATTATATTGAACAATTTTAAGTACTCTGATTTAAGCATAGGAATTAGGTAAAGTAGATTGTGAATTTTAATGTCATGCATTTCAGGCAAAGGAACAAAAATATTTTATTTTTAGGAAATACAGTGCATCAAAATTTTTTGTACATTAAAATTTCACTCAGTTCAAACACACAAACTCATATTTATAAATTTTTGAGGTGACTTTTTTTCTCATTAGTTTTTTTTTAATGAATTTTGTTTTTCCATCATAGCTGGTTTACAGTGTTCTGTAAGTTTTCTACTGTACAGCAAGGTGACCCAGTCACACATACATGTATATATTCTTTTTCTCACATTATCATGCTCCATCATAAGTTACTAGATATAGTTATTATATCTATTTCTAGCATCAAAATACCCACTGTTTCAATGCAATTTTATAAGTATGTGTCATATATGAGAGAAAAAATTCCCAATGCTTTTTTCTAAGAATTCCTTGAAAAAATAAATAATTCCAAAAATAAAAAGCACATTTTAATTGACATTATCTTATTTGCATTATGATATATAGAGATGATCATTACCTTTAACATAAAATATTAAATAAATTAATTTGAAAATTTTGAAATTCCTTGTAGGATATGGCAAAAGGCCAGCGACTTCCTGGTATAATTTTTGAAAGGAAATAAAAGGTTGATAAACACCTAAAAATTATTTAATCCTTTATTCTTAATTAAAAAATTATAGTAACAATAAGATAAAATTATCAGTGATTCAGAAATAGTGATAGAAAAGAGTCACTTTTCTTTAGTGAAATTACAAAGCTCTTGTAACTTTCTAATTTGAGTGTTGATCCAGAATTTTAATTACTTTTACTTCTTTGATCTCAACTGAGTACTTTTTCTCTGCAACTTAACTCTCTTTTAACAAATGAGGCGTTCAGATCCTCATGTCTTTGTCTTATTTCAAAGTGGATATTAGTGCTTTTAATACATAACAAAAAGTGTATATGAATAATTTAATAATTTGTATCATATATTTCTGATCATGGAATATTTTTTGTATTTCTCTCAAAATATGGAACATGGCTTAATTGTTACTGAATTTTTCTTATATTTCATTGACATCAGAATTTCTCCCTAAGTAATAGAAGAGACTTGAAACCTGGATGACTGGTTGTGACAAGAAGCATATTCTCACAATCTTTGTGGCCTTACAGTCTTTCTCTCTGGGGTCTGTACTGGCCCTTGTTTTGTGAAAATGGAAAATATGGTTGTTTTGCTGCCACTGCAATATTTTGTTACTCAGTTTTTTCATTTTTCTGTACTGTTGGAATACTCTATCTCTGATATAGGTAGGATCTCACATCTCTTCTAAGTCACCGTTAGGGTCAATAAATAACAGGAATAGAAGGATATCAAGTGGTATCATTCCGTGGTTCATTTATCCCAGATTTCTTTGCTAGTTGCAAAAAGGAAGGAATTGCTGAGAAAATGGGAATTACACTGCACAAAATGTTTATGAAACAAACAATTTAAATCTCTCTGCTGAATTTGCAATTTTCATTTAAAAAATCCACATTAAAATGCTTTTTAATTTTGGCATTTATGAAATAAATGGCAATGCCTGGTTTTATCCCACCCACTCAAACCCTGTTATTCACTGACTTTCTGTTATTCAGTATAATCATCCATTTTAGACACCACAGAAACTCACCAGAGCAAATCCAGGAACTTCCTTTCTAAACTTGGGGAAAATTAATCATTTACTACTTAGCCAAAGGTAATTCATCCACTTTCAGTGAAACATTTTCTGTGGAGAGGAAACATAAGGATTTCCATTCTCATGATGCTCATCTATATAGCTCCCGTGTCATGAGTGGAGAGATCCTCAAATGCTGTGGGTATTTGAGGCTCCTTGAAAAATACCCTGGGACCCAAACTTGCAATTATATAGAATTTTCCTGTGGAGTATTTTTCTGTTGATTTGATTTAATGATCACACCTAGTTATCTGGAACTTCTGTTTATTTGTGTTCATTGGATTAAATTATTGAAACACATTGCAATTTGTGGCTCATATTTGTTGGGAAAACCCAACATTAAGGGTTAAATCGATTTTTCAGTTTCTTCATTGCAATGTAAATACCTATTCAGGGAAATCATGTTCCCTCTGTGTATCACTGCCAATTCAAAGTAATTGTCAGTAATCTATTGTTATTTATCCTTTTCTCAACTCTTTTATTAATTTTTATTAGAATGTTATTTCCATGAAACAGTGACTTACTCTGTTTCCATGAAACAGTTCATCTCTGTGTTACAAATGCTGTCTGGTGCTCTGCCTTATCCATAGCAGATCCTGTTAATTACCTGTGAAAATGAATTTAATTAATCTCTAACATATTTTTTCCTCTGGTGACACATAGACAGGAATTTTTTTCTCTCCTAAGAATTTAAGTAATATAAGAACTTTAGTGATCAAATAATCTCAGCAGGAATTTTGAACTCTTACACGGTACGTCCAGGATGGAACACTTAGTGAGCATCTTCTGGTTGTCCATCATTGCATAACAGAGTGACTTAAAAAATTATTATTTTTCTCTAGTATGTGTGGATGAGCAGTTTCTGCTTGAGCTCTCTTATTCAGTTTCAGACAGATTTCAACAGTTGTTATAGACACCTGAAAATTCAATTTAGATGGGAGTCCGAAATGATTTGCTCACATTGCTGAGCAATTAATCATCATCACATTAATGAGCTGTCAAGCATTGGGCAATTGATGTTGGCTCTTGGCTGAAAACGCAACAGGGCAACTGCAGCATCTGCATGTAATCTCTCCTTATGATTTGGCTTCTCACAACACGACAGTTAGGTTATTAGAATTTGTTTACCTCTTCTTATGCTAGTAACTGAGAGCTTTTTAATTAATGTGGCTTCATCTAGTTGTACTGTTTTTCATTTTTTGCTTATTTTTTGGCTGCACCCTTGGCATGTGGAAATTCCTAGGCCAGGGATAGAACCCACGCTGCAGTTGTAACCTGTGCCACGACTGCGACAGCGACAGTTCCTTAACTCACTACACCACATGGGAACTTCCAGTTGTTCTATTATTTAGACCAAGTCCAATCATTAAAATTCTTCTGCAAAATTATCTATTTATGAACATTTATTCTTCAGTATAAATTTTAGAATCAGGTTGTTTAATTCCTCACAAAATTCCCCTGAAATTTCTTTAAAGTATGTTGAATTCATTTTTGTGCATGTGCAAATTACAAGTTTATAATGTTTAATTATCTCATCTATACATGTGTTGTATTTTTATTTTTATTCAGATTTAATTAAAATCTATGGATAGAATTTTTAAATTTTTGCAAATTTTGGAGTTCCCGTCATGGCTCAGCGGAAACGAATCTAAGTAGCATCCATGAGGATTCAGGTTCAATCCCTGCCTTGCTCAGTGGGTTAGGGATCCGGCATTGCTTTGAGCTGTGTTACAGGTTTTGGACGCGGCTGTGATCCCCTGTTGCTATGGCTATGGTGGAAGCCGGCAGTTACAGCTCCAATTAGACCCCTAGCCTGGGAACCTCCATAGGCTGCAGTGCAGCCCTAAAAGAAAGAAAGAAGGAGACAGAGAGAGAGAGAGAGAAAGAAAGAAAATTTTTTTTTTTTGCAAATTTTGTTCATTTTCAAAAGTGAAATTTGTTTCTATTTTCATTGTAGCTTATATCTGATTAAACTTTCTAAATAATTCTTACTGCTGTAGATGAATAATTGGTTTGTATATGTCTGTCTTGTATCAGGCAGCATTACTTAAGATTAGAATTGTTTCCTTCTTTGCCTTGTGCCGTCTATGCATTTTGACAAATGTATATAGTCATGTATTCACTATTACTGTACTGTACAGAATATTTTACTGCTCTAAAAATCCCCTGTGCATGGCCTCTTTATCTCTCCCTCTCCTCAAACCTCTGGCAACCGCTGATCTTTTTACTGGCTTCAGTTTTTCCTTTTCCAGAATGCCATATTCTTGGAGTCATATAGTATGTAGCCTTTTCAAGATTCGCTTTGTTCACTTAAGGATATGCCCTTAAGATGACTTTGTGTCCTTTTGTAGCTTGATACAGGTATATTTTTGTAAACTGTCCATTGTATGGATGTGCTGGTTTACCTATTCACCTATTAAAAGATAACTTGTTTCCTTCCAAGTTTGGGCAGTTATAAACATCCATGTACAGGTTTTTGTATAAACAGAAGTTTTCAACTTATTTGGGTAAATCTACAGGATTTTAAAAATATCCATAATAATGCACTCTTCATTGAATAGGATTTTTGCCTCTTCCTTTCCTCTTCTTTTATTTACTATTTAGTTTCTTATTTAATTACATTGGTTGAGACCTTCAGTTATAGTAGCAGAGATGTGATAGTGGAAAACCTTTGTTTTTCTTTCACATCTTGAAGGGATATTTCTAAAGTTCTTCATAGCACGTGACATTGGCTGTAGTTCTGATAGACAACATTTTAGTAAGTTTCATAGCTATAATTTATTAAATTTAGTTGTGTTCCTTATATTTCTAGTGTCCTGAGAGTTATCATAAAATAAGTGAAATTTATCATCATTTTCATCCATCTGTTATTATACTCTTGTAAATTTTGTGGTTTAGAATTCCGTGGCAGAGTCGAGCAAGAGATAAATAACATTGGCAGGATGTTTTATTTTTTTTATTTTTTTTATTTTCCCACTGTACAGCAAGGGGGTCAGGTTATCCTTAGATGTATACATTGCAGTTACAGTTTTTTTCCCCCACCCTTTCTTCTGTTGCGACATGAGTATCTAGACATAGTTCTCAATGCTATTCAGCAGGATCTCCTTGTAAATCTATTCTAGGTTGTGTCTGATAAGCCCAAGCTCCCGATCCCTCCCACTCCCTCCCCCTCCCATCAGGCAGCCACACATCTTTTCTCCAAGTCCATGATTTTCTTTTCTGAGGAGATGTTCATTTGTGCTGGATATTAGATTCCAGTTATAAGTGATATCATATGGTATTTGTCTTTGTCTTTCTGGCTCATTTCACTCAGTATGAGATTCTCTAGTTCCATCCATGTTGCTGCAAATGGCATTATGTCATTCTTTTTTATGGCTGAGTAGTATTCCATTGTGTATAGATACCACATCTTCCGAATCCAATCATCTGTCGATGGACATTTGGGTTGTTTCCATGTCCTGGCTATTGTGAATAGTGCTGCAATGAACATGCGGGTGCATGTGTCTCTTTTAAGTAGAGCTTTGTCCAGATATATACCCAAGAGTGGGATTGCGGGGTCATATGGAAGTTCTATGTATAGATTTCTAAGGTATCTCCAAACTGTTCTCCATAGTGGCTGTACCAGTTTACATTCCCACCAACAGTGCAGGAGGGTTCCCTGTTCTCCTCAGCCCCGCCAGCACTTGTTATCTGTGGATTTATTAATGATGGCCATTGTGACTGGTGTGAGGTGGTATCTCATGGTAGTTTTGATTTGCATTTCTCTTATAATCAGCAATGTTGAGCATTTTTTCATGTGTTTGTTGGCCATCTGTACATCTTCTTTGGAGAAATGTCTATTCAGGTCTTTTGCCCATTTTTTCATTGATTGATTGGTTTTTTTGCTGTTGAGTTGTATAAGTTGCTTGTATATTCTAGAGATTAAGCCCTTGTCAGTTGCATCATTTGAAACTATTTTCTCGCATTCTGTAAGTTGTCTTTTTGTTTTCTTTTGGGTTTCCTTTGCTGTGCAAAAGCTTTTCAGTTTGACGAGGTCCCATGGGTTTATTTTTGCTCGAATTTCTATTGCTTTGGGAGTCTGACCTGAGAAAATATTCATGATGTTGATGTCAGAGAGTGTTTTGCCTATGTGTTCTTCTAGGAGTTTGATGGTGTTCTGTCATATATTTAAGTCTTTCAGCCATTTGGAGTTTATTTTTGTGCATGGTGTGAGGGTGTGTTCTAGTTTCATTGCTTTGCATGCAGCTGTCCAGGTTTCCCAGCAATGCTTGCTGAATAGACTTTCTTTTTCCCATTTTATGTTCTTGCCTCACTTGTCAAAGATTAATTGACCATAGGTGTCAGGGTTTATTTCCGGATTCTCTCTTCT
The DNA here is from genome assembly GCF_054392235.1 of Sus scrofa. Taxonomy (NCBI): domain Eukaryota; kingdom Metazoa; phylum Chordata; class Mammalia; order Artiodactyla; family Suidae; genus Sus; species Sus scrofa. The sequence goes on along the minus strand of NC_139389.1, from coordinate 26,629,675 downwards.
GTTCCATTGGTCTGTCTGTCTGTTTTGATACCAGTACCACACTGTTTTGATGACTGTGGCTTTGTAGTATTTCTTGAAGTCTGGGAGAGTTATGCCTCCTGCTTGGTTTTTGTTTCTCAGGATTGCTTTGGCGATTCTGGGTGTTTTGTGGTTCCATATAAATGTTTGGATTGTTTGTTCTAGTTCTGTGAAAAATGTCCTGGGTAATTTGATAGGGATTGCATTGAATCTGTAGATTGCTTTGGGTAGGATGGCCATTTTCACAATATTGATTTTTCCAATCCAGGAACATGGAATATCTTTCCATTTCTTTACATCTTCTTGGATTTCTTTGATTAAAGTTTTATAGTTCTTGGTATATAGGTCCTTTACCTCTTTGGTCAGGTGTATTCCAAGGTATTTGATTTTGTGAGGTACAATTTTAAAAGGTATCGTATTTTTGTATTCCTTTTCTAATGTTTCATTGCTGGTATACAGAAATGCAACTGACTTCTGAATGTTAATCTTATATCCTGCCACTTTGCTGAATTTATTAATCAGTTCAAGGAGTTTTGGGGTTGAGTCCTTAGGGTTTTCTAGGTATAGTATCATGTCATCTGCATACAGTGACAGTTTGATCGCTTCTCTTCCTATATGGATGCCTTTGATTTCTTTTGTTTGTCTAATTGCTGTGGCTAAGACTTCCAAAACGATGTTGAAGAGCAGTGGTGAGAGTGGGCATCCCTGTCTTGTTCCAGATTTGAGTGAGAAGGCTTTCAGTTTTTCCCCATTGAGGATTATATTTGCTGTGGGTGTATCATAAATGGCTTTGATTATATTCAGGAATGTTCCCTCTATACGCACTTTGGCGAGGGTCTTGATCATGAATGGATGTTGGACTTTGTCAAATGCTTTTTCTGCGTCTATTGAGATGATCATATGATTTTTGACCTTTTCTTTGTTAATGTGGTGTATGATGCTGATTGATTTGCGTATGTTGAACCATCCTTGTGAACCTGGGATGAACCCAACCTGGTCATGGTGTATAATTTTTTTGGTATGTTGTTGGATTTGGTTGACTAAGATTTTGTTGAGAATTTTTGCATCTATATTCATCAATGATATTGGGCGATAGTTTTCTTTTTTGGTGGTATCTCTGTCTGGTTTTGGAATGAGGGTGATGGTGGCCTCATAGAATGTCTTTGGGAGTATTCCTTCTTCTTCAACCTTTTGAAAGAGTTTCAGGAGGATGGGCACCAATTCCTCTTTATATGTTTGATAAAATTCACCTGTGAAGCCATCTGGTCCTGGGCTTTTATTTGTAGGGAGTGATTTTATGACCTCTTCAATTTCATTTCTAGTGATGGGTCTGTTCAGTTGGTCTGTTTCTGCTTGATTCAGTTTTGGCAGGCTGTAAGATTCTAGAAAATTGTCCATTTCTTCCAGATTGTCAAACTTGTTGCCATACAGTTGTTCATAGTATTCTCTTATGGTTTTTTGTATTTCTGCTGTATCCGTTGTGATTTCTCCTTTTTCATTTATAATTTTGGTGATTTGGGTTCTTTCTCTCCTCTTTTTAGTGAGTCTGGCCAGGGGTTTGTCAATTTTGTTCACCTTTTCAAAGAACCAGCTCTTGGTTTTATTAATTTTCTCTATTGTTTTTTGGGTCTCTATTTTATTGATTTCTTCCTTGATCTTTATAATTTCCTTCCTTCTGCTGACTTTAGGACTTTTTTGTTCTTCTTTTTCTAATTCGTTTAGGTGGAGGGTTAAGTTGTCAATTTGGGATCTTTCTTTGTCGGGAGCCTTAAGGCTGCTCCAGTAAAGAAAGCAAAGCCACAGTCGGCACCTGCATGAGGCTTGTCTGGTTAGCAGAGCTACAGACAAACTGAAGAAAGAAGAAGGATTGCGGATGCGTGAGGCTTGTCTGGTTAGCAGAGCTACAGACTGCTGAAGAAAGAAGAAGGATTGCAGAGCAATCCCTTGAAAGACATCGGCTCCAGGAAAATAAAAATGATATCCCCTAAAAAATATGTTAATCTATTTTTCTGTGTTTATCCTTCCTTTTCTATCGCTATTCACAGCTTTCTTACTGCTAAAGATTTGCCCTGGGTATGTAAAACACTTGAACCAAAACAGAATGAAGTTGTTTAAACAATGTAATGGAAAAAGCCTTTGTTTTGGAGTAACAATTTATGGCACCTATTTTGTGAGAGTATACAGGGGAAATTTATGATTTCAGTCCCTTTACTTAAAAAGAAGTTTGGGGCTGGGAAAATGTTGTTTGGCCTATAAATTGCTATTTTCTATAATAGATATATTTTTAACAGTGTCACTTGTAACTTTCATCCCTTGTGGGGGTATTTGTTAATTTTTGGGTATAATACTCCTTTCTATTTAAATTGGTGGTTTGGAACTTACGTAAATCAGCACAATAGGTTAAATTCTTAGCTTGCTGGCGCCACATAAATCGTGGTTTTAAGAATGCCATGAGCCCAAAGCTTTCATGCGTTTTGTTGACTACATACACCTTTAGTTAAAGAATGTTAGGTATCATAGTTTATTACTTATTAAAGCTTTGTTCTTAATATAGAATAGAATAGCTACTGTTGTTGACCTTTTAAGAAAAATACAGTGTGAAACTTTAAGTTTGTAATCTTGTAGGAAAATCTGAAGTTGAAAGGAACATGTTTTAACTAACCTTTTTTTGTATCTCGGGTGGAGGGAACAAAAGGGCTTATATCAAATGTTAATGTCAAATCTTACACGAAACCTGATTGTGAAATGGTATAAAAACTGATACTTTTCATTTAATAAATTGGGTCATCTGCAGCATGCAGCTGAGGAGTTGGCTCCAATTCTTTCCGCGCCGTTTGTAGCCCATCCTCTCCTTCGGCACTCCCTGGCTGCTGGGGCTGGACCTCGGCATTTCTTCTTTTTTGAGAAAGGCCTGGATTGCTATAAATTTCCCTCTGAGCACTGCTTTCGCAGCATCCCATAGATTTTGAGAGGTTGTGTCTTCATTATCATTTGTTTCAAGGTAGTTTTTAATTTTCTTCTTGATTTCCTCATTGACCCATTGGTTTTTTAGTAGCATATTGTTGAGTCTCCATGGAGTAGGTTTTTTCTCTTTGCTTTTCCCATGGTTGATTTCTAATTTCATGGCATTGTGGTCAGAGAAGATACTTGAGATAATTTCTACGCTCCTAAATTTATTGAGATTCGCTTTGTGTCCCAATATGTGGTCGATTCTTGAGAATGTTCCATGAGCATTTGAGAAGAATGTGTATTCTGCTTTTTTTGGATGTAGTGTCCTGAAGATATCAATTAAGTCTAACTTTTCTATTGTTTCCTTTAGGATCTCTGTTGCTTTATTGGTTTTCTGTCTAGAGGATCTGTCCATTGATGTGAGGGGGGTATTTAGGTCTCCTGCTATGATTGTATTCTCATCAATATCTCCCTTTATGTCTGTTAATATTTGTTGTATGTATCTGGGTGCTCCTATATTTGGGGCATATATGTTGATGATAGTAACATCCTCTCCTTGGATGGATCCTTTAATCATTAAATAGTGTCCTTCTTTGTCTTTCTTTATGTCTTTTGTTTTAAAGTCTATTTTGTCTGATATGAGCGTTGCGACTCCTGCTTTTCTGTCATGTCTATTGGCGTGAAATATTTTTCCCCACCCTTTCACTTTCAACCTATATGTATTTTTTTGTCCTAAGGTGAGTTTCTTGTAGGCAGCATATTGAAGGTTTTTGCCTTTTTATCCACTCAGCCACTCTGTGTCTTTTGATTGGGGCATTCAGTCCATTGACATTTAAGGTGATAATTGATAGATGATTATTTATTGCCATTTGAACCTCGTGTTCCAGTTGATTCTATGGTTCTCCATTCTTCCTTTCTTTTTGTTTTTTTTTGTTTTTTTTGGGTTGGATGGTCTCCTGTTATTATCTGCTTGAGTATATATTTTTTTTTTCATTTTTTGCAAATGCAATATTTGGTTTTGGCTTGTGGTTGCCCTGTTTTTTAAGTATGCTAACCCCTTCCCATAGTTGTGTGTTTTAGCCTGATGGTCCTGTAAGTTCAAACACTTCATTACTATATTAAAATTAAGAAGAGAGACATACATATAAACAAAAAGGGTTATTTACCTCCTGACATCCCTTGCCCACATTTTATGGTTTTGATGACTCTTTTTTATTTTTTTCTTTTTAATTTTATTTTGTTTGAAGCATGTTCATGATTAAATCTGTATGCTGGCTTATTTGAGTGACTGCTCTCTGATTGCGAATTCCTCAGTCCTAGTTCTTCCTCTTCTTCTTCTTCTTTTTTTTCTTTGCTTTTTTCTTCCCTTTCCTTCCTTTCTTTTTGGTTTAGAGAAGCCCTTTCAATATTTCCTTTAACCTGGGTTTTGTGTTGCTGTATTCTTTAAGTTTTTGTTTGTTGGGAAAAATTTTTATTTCCCCTTCTATTTTAAATGATATTCTTGCTGGATAGAGTATTCTAGGTTGCATATTTTTTCCTTTGAGCACTTGAAATATCTCTTGCCATTCCCTCCTGGCCTGTAGTGTTTCTGTAGAGAAATCAGCTGATATTCTTATGGGGGTTCCCTGGTAGGTCACATTCTGTTTTTCTCTTGCTGCCTTAGGATCCTCTCTTTATCACTAACTTTTGCCATTTTTATTATGATGTGTCTTGGTGTGGGTCTGTTTGGGTTCAGTTTGTTTGGGGCCCTCTGTGCTTCTTGTATCTTGAATCCAGTATCCTTTAGATTTGGGAAGTTTCCAGCGATAATTTCTTCAAATATATTTTCCATCCCCTTATCTTTTTCTATTCCTTCTGGAATTCCTATTATGCGTAGATTGGCCCGCTTTATATTATCCCATAGGTCTCTTATATTGCTTTCCAGTTTTTTGATTCGGTTTTCTGTCTGTTGACCAGATTGAGTGATTTCCATTATTCTATCTTCCATATCACTGATTCGTTCTTCTGCATTATTCATTCTGGTTTTTACTGCCCCTAGTTCAGTTTGCATCTCTGCAAATGAATGTTCTAGTTTTTCTTGGCTCCTCCTTATATTTTCTAGCTCCTTTCTGAGGGTATCTGCATTACTGTTCATATCTTCTCTTAATTCCTTCAGTATTTTCACTATTTCTCTTTTGAACTCCAGGTCTGTCAGACTGCTGAGATCTGTTTCATTGTTGACTGTTTTAGGTGAGTTCTCCTGTTGGTTTGACTGGGGGTGGTTTTTCAGCTTCTTCATCTTGCTTGTTGTTTTCTTTCTCCTGAGGGAGTTGTACTCTCCGTTATCAGGCAGTGTTTGCTTTGTCACTGCCGTGGAATATTTCCTGAGGGCTGGCATTGTTGGTCCATCTTTTTTGAGGCAGTGTGGCTTTTCTGGAGTGTTGATGGGGCTAACAGTGTTTCTTTGAAGCAAAGGAGGGCTTCCTGAGGGCAGACAGGACTGGGAGGTCCACCCCACGATGGTAGCAGATTTCACTTGGTCATGCAGAGCTTGCTCTGGTGTTTTTAGGCTGTGGGGTTCTTGCAGGGGGTTGGCGGTGTTGGGCAGCTGCTCTTCAGGAGTGCATCACCCCCTGGGGGCTGGAGCAGCTATCTGGGTCACTGAGAACCTAAGAGGCTCTTCCCTAGGGTAGCCCAACTCAGAAGGACAGCCTGAGAATGTAGGCGGATCTTTTCACAGTCTGGCCGAGCTTGTTGCAGCTTTTCTGGGCTGCAGGGGCTCTTCCAGGGGGCTGGTGGTGCTGAGCAGTTATTTCACGGGAGTGGGGCACCCCCTGGGAGCTTGGGCGGGTAGCAGGGCCATTGGAGACCCAAGAGGCTCCTCCCCAGGGCATCCCAACTCAGAAAAACCATCTGAGATCTTTTCCCAACTCAGCCAGGCTTGTTGCAGCTTTTCTGGGCTGCAGGGGGTCCTGCCTGGAGCTGGCAGTCCTATGCAGCTTGTCCACTAGAGCATCCCCTGGGGGCTTGGGCGGGTAGCAGGGCCGTTGGAAACCTAAGAGCCTCCTCCCCGGGGCAACCCGACTCAGAAAAACCGTCCGAGAATTAGGCCGATCTATTCACAGCCTGGCTAAGCTTGTTCTAGCTTTTCTGGGCTGCAGGCCTTTTCTCGGGGGCTGGTGGTGTTTGGTGCTGCTCTGCGGAAGTGTAGCCCCTCCAAAGGGCAAGCAGGCCTGTGCAGGGACAGCCCCTGCGGTGGTAGGCTTCAGGCAATTGTTGAGGCCAGCCCTCTTGGATGGCAGGCAGCCCCAGGTCTGTGAGAGCGTAGGGCGTGGCGGGGGTGGGGGGAGGGGATGCACTGGGAAGCACAGTTTTCAGCTAGCTAGTGGGCCTGTAAGCTTGCTGTGGCATGGGGGGTATTCTATGGGGACCTACCCCTTCTTCTCTCCCCTCCCCAGCACGGGCGCAGACCAGGCTCTTCTCCCAGGTTCCCTCTGATGTGGTTTTCCACTTCCCCGCCCCTGGAGTATTGCTCCCTTCCTCTTGGACAGCTTTGTTTTCTAGTCTCCCAGGCAGTCTCTGCCGAGTCAAATGGTTTCTAGACCTCCCAAGCAGTTTCCGCTCTGCCCCGCCCCCCTAGCCCGGGGACTAATCTCTGGAGCTGAGGTGTCAGTGCCCAGCCCCCACCCAGGCGGTGCCCCCCGGCACTTTTCGGGGATTAACCTTGGAGGAGAGGTCTCAGTGCCCAGCCCCCACCCAGGCATCTCAATTTTTGGTGACTGTGCCCGTAGTTCAGATGGTCCGTTGGGTTCTTGATCGGCTTTTCTGTACTCCAACTTACTGCTACACTCTTCTCTGCATCTGGAGATTCCTCTGGTTCGTTTGATTTTTCACCCAGTAAGTGACTTTCCAGGGTGCGGGATCCCTTTCTCCTCCGCAGTTCCCTTTAGGGAGCGCCCGTCCCACTCGGATTCACCTTCTCTCACTCTCCTCTTTTCTCCCGTTCTGCCCAATAATGTCATGAATTTCTTGCCATTATTGGAGTTTAGGTTCCTCTGCCAGCGATTGGTTGCTGTTCTGCGTGAGTCATTTATACTGTAGATGTGCTCTTTTTGTTGTGTTTGTGGGAGAGGGCAAGCGTGTCCTCCTACTCCTCCGCCATCTTGTCCTCAGTCCCAGCAGGATGTTTTGGTTACTCAGGCTACAACAGAATTGCACAGAAACAAAGATAAAAGCATAGTAGATATTAGAAAACTTCCGAAAAAATACAACATGAATAAATCTATGAGATAAATAGTAGTTAGATTAGTCATCGTCCAAGATCCATCTGATGTCCTCGAGTGATCTTTGTCATTAGATATTTAAAGGGGACATTCATCTTGGCTATTCCTCTCAGAATATGTTACTGGTTTTAGTTTAATATCCCAGCCAGATGGACACATTCAATGGTGTCCACTTGGTCTTCTTGAATATGATAGCTCATTTCCTACTGACCAAGGACATGCTGAAGGAGCTTCTAGGTAGCTCAATCCCAATTTTATGCCTAATTGCTGGGGGATGACCATTGAAGGTGTCTGCAGTACCAGGAGATACACTGTAAGTTGGGACTTAACCTGATTCCATTTATTACCTGATCTCCCTATGCCCACTCTAACATGTTGATGCCAACTCAGACCAAGTGTCTAATAGTCCTTGAAATATTTTGGTATTTTCATTTTCTCAGTATACAGTTAAATCCAGCAGAAATGGAGATAGTTCCGTTTGGGGAGAAATAGGGGTATCTTTTCAGTTAATGTTTGCCATGGTGTTGCAGGCCACTTCTCCAGGGCCATGATTACGTTTTCAGGCAAGACGGTTAAGAAACAGAGTAGGTAATCCTGACTTTTTACTGGGGAAGAACATCAGTGTCCTGCTTCTCCACTCTTGCCTTTTAACTGTAGAGTTTAAGCAGTATCCCTGTTGACTGCTCCCTAAATTTGCCCCCAGAGATACCATACTCTCTTAACCGTGTTCACAACTCTGTAAGTCAGGGCTTCTTGGCTGCCTTGAAAATTTTATGAAAATTTTAAGTGTCTTGATTCTGGTGGTTCAGTTCTACCATCTGTCCTCTATTGTTTAAGATGCCCCTTTTCTCCATCAGTGTTAATGGTCTAGCTCTGTAATTTTCTCTCCATTATCCCCATTCTACAGGGGAGAGTCACCACTGAACTTCTTGGTAATTCTGATACTCCTCTACCAGAACATTCCTGCTGATTTTGGTGAATGCTATATCTCCTCTATGGTCTCTCGTGGAACATAAGATTCTAGTGTATTTTCTCACCTTACATGATATGTCCACTCCACTTTCCCGAATCTCTCTTATCCTTCTCGTACCATCTGCCACAACAACTCAGGCATTTTCCACACTGATATCATGGAACACTGCCTTGTTTAAGCTTCTCAGGGCCACATTCCTTGGGTCCTTGCCTAAGAATCCAGTGTCCCTGAAGGAAGAGATTCTAACATAAAATCCAATTTTATGTTCAGTCTCTTTCCTAAGCACTCTCAAAATTAAGATCCATGGTTATTCTTGCTAGTATGTGCTAGCTGATACATGCAATTTTTTTTTTAGTTTCTTTTTTTTATTTTTTATTTTCCCACTGAACAGCAAGGGGATCAGGTTATCCTTACATGTATACATTACAATTACATTTTTCCCCCACCCTTTCTTCTGTTGCAGCATGAGTATCTAGACAAAGTTCTCAATGCTATTCAGCAGGATCTCCTTGTAAATCTATTCGAAGTTGTGTCTGATAAGCCCAAGCTCCCGATCCCTCCCACTCCCTCCCCCTCCCATCAGGCAGCCACACATCTTTTCTCCAAGTCCATGATTTTCTTTTCTGAGGAGATGTTCATTTGTGCTGGATATTAGATTCCAGTTATAAGTGATATCATATGGTATTTGTCTTTGTCTTTCTGGCTCATTTCACTCAGTATGAGATTCTCTAGTTCCATCCATGTTGCTGCAAATGGCATTATGTCATTCTTTTTTATGGCTGAGTAGTATTCCATTGTGTATAGATACCACATCTTCCGAATCCAATCATCTGTCGATGGACATTTGGGTTGTTTCCATGTCCTGGCTATTGTGAATAGTGCTGCAATGAATATGCGGGTGCATGATACATGCAATTTTGATCTTAATCTGTCTCTTCCCTTAGCAGCCTCGGGAAATCCCAAGTTAGTTTATGCAGATCTTTAACTGTCATAATTGATCTGGAATTCAAGAAAGGCATACACGGTTGTCTACTATAATATGGAAGACAGAAAGGACATCTGTTGTACCTACGTATCTTTTTTTTTGTAGTTTTAAAAAATACTCTTTTATTTAGTTATTAGACAAGGTATAGTTATCTTTTTTGACATTATCTGTGAGATTTTTTTTTTTATTTACTTTCTTGTTTCATGTCATTGTTTCTTAACTGCTTTACCAGGGTCTTTGTATACAATTACTGTCACATGGGGATAAGCATAAATTAGAATTCAGGACTCCAAACATCTTGGTTCTTTTTCTTCCTCTGTGAACAGTAACCTTTAGCGAGTCATTTACCTAGTTTTTTTTCTTTCTATGTTACTGAAAAATGACACTAATAATTTAGTTTGTTGAAATAAGGGTAGAATAGGAAAACAAAACAAAAAAGTAGAAAAAATTTTGTAAGTCAATGCTCTCCATGACATGAAGCTGAGAATAAAAATAAACCACAAATAGGATAAAAGATATTCTTGGATTTTTTAAAAAACTGTCTCCACTTTTAGTAATATTTCACCATAATCCTTGACAGTTTTGGCTGTTTGACTTGTAAAAAATCTGTGAAAATAATGGTTCCAGAACTTTTTAGATGAATCACTGGTGTGAGGCAAACGTGATAACCACTACACTACGGAAACCTCATTAGATGAATCACTGGTTATTTTATTTCTGTTAATTTATGATTAGAATGTCATTTTCTTTAATTACTTTTTTTGGTACCTGCCTGCTTAGATAACAAGAAATCATGAAGTATGTCTTAATAAATTCTCCTTAAAGCATATAAGTTAACATTTATTTCTCTAATTGAGTAATTATGGTCTTAAATGAAAATCCTTAAAAACATAAAAGCTTGCTGATTTTATTTATCATACTGAAATTGCTAACTTGGAGGGATCCTACAGATAATCAGACCTAAAAACTATCCATCTATACACTTCATGGATAAAATAAGCATATTTGTGTATATAAATTCAGAGGCAAGCACATTAGAATATACAACAAATCAATTTTGTCACATCATAGGTCAAAACCAAATTTAGCATTGGAGTTTGACGCGTAGTGTTCCATGTGCTCAAGTTTCCTTTTTCCTACCTAAGAACACATTGTTTTATACAAGTCAACTAGACTTTCCCATTTATTTTTTATTTATACAGTTTCCTCTGTTATGTATATGGTAAACAATTGAGAAGCAGGTTAATTTCACATCTCAACTTCCTCATTGCCTGTCTATTTATGCTCAGAATAGATCTCTAGATACCTTCAAGTCAGAATCTCCTTCTGATCACCCTCTTCAAATCTGCCTTTACTTGCTTGTTCCTCAAAGTATAGATGAGTGGATTTAATACAGGAGTGACCACACTGTACATAATGGCAATGATCCTGTCCTGGTCCATGGAGCTACCTGAGGTAGGACGAATATATGTGAAAACAACGGGAGCAAAGAAAAGAACAACTACCATGAAGTGGGAGGCACAAGTGGACAGTGCTTTATGAAGCATGCTGCAGGAATGGGTCTTGAAGGAAAGATGGGTGATAATGTAGCCATAGGAGAGAAGTGTTAGAAAGAATGGACCCATGGCAATGGTCCCCGTGACAGTGTTGAGCAGCCACTGGTTAAGCTCAATGTTCCCACAGGCCAGCTTGAGCAAAGGCTTAATATCACAGAAGAAGTGATGGATGTAGTTGGATCCACAGAAGTGTAAGTGAGAGGTCATTACGGAGTGCAGAAGGGCATGGAAAAAACCGATGATCCAGACAGTGACAGCCATTTGGGTACAGACCCGAGGATTCATGATAAGAGTGTAACGAAGTGGTTTGCAGATAGCCACGAAGCGGTCAAAAGCCATCACGGCCAACAACAGGGCCTCTGTGCTGCCGAGGAAGTGGAAGAAATGAAGCTGGCTTATGCATCCCCAGAAAGAAATTGCTTTGTGTGAGGAGAGGAAGTTCTTCAGCATCTTTGGCAGCGTCACTGTGGAGTAGCAGATATCTAGACAGGACAGGTTTCCCAGGAAGAAATACATAGGAGAATGGAGTCTTGGCTCAGAGATGACAACCATCAGGATGGCTCCGTTCCCAGCCATGATGACCAGGTAAATTGTGAGGAAAAGCACGAAGAGCAAAGGCTGCAGTTCTTGGATGTCTGTCACTCCGAGGAGAAGAAATTCAGTGACTGATGTTTGATTGGGCATCACTTAAAAGCAAAGACAGAAGAGTATATGGAATGCTATCTCTACTGGAAATTAGAGTCCTCCAGCTGAGGATCTTCCCTCCTGGACAACAACATTTTGAGGGCGAGCATTGTTGGCGTAAATAGTCCCAGCACAGAGGTTTTACAGTATGTAGACCATTAGCTTATAAAATGGTAAGGTTATATACTGGTTATGAGCTATTATTCAACTACCTTTTTTTCTTTATTAGATTTATTTTTGTTTCTCCCAGGGATTCAGAGCCTGTTGCCATCCTACAATCTGATGTGACTCTGAGCTTCTACTTTCTGATACAAGTTGCCTTTTCTTATCCTAAGTCAGCTGTAACAGAGAGTAAGTTTTAAACTACTCCATTACACCACTATCTCTGACCTAGTAAGAAACTGTCTGAAGTGATTTTTACTTAAGAAGAGATAGTTTGACAAAAATAAAATCTATAAGTACATCTGAATAGATATGCAGAAATTGTTGTTTTTCCTCTAAAACTCTCCCATTCAAAAACTGGAAAATCCCTGAAAGGAGAAGAAAAAAATTTGGTATGAATAAAAAAGAATAAAAATGTGAACTAGGGAACATTTCTAGGGATCTCTAGGCTATATGGCCAGAGAAAAATTTGAGGAACTATTTAAATTTTTTTCCACCTGTATAAAATGCTGGCTTCAAGGAATTCAGAGTAGCTTTCTTTTATAGCCGCATATATTGTGTATATTGTTAAAATTTATTACTCCTGTTTAAGACATATATGTTTAAATACAATTTTTTTTGTCCTCTGACCCACAAATCAATATTATATCAAAAATTCACTTGGAGAAAAAATTTTCCTGACTTTTAAAGAAAATTATAATAAGATTTCCTTTACTAAATGATTTATTTTATTCACCACAATATGAATATTTAGAGATTACATATTTACTTTGCAGACTATCTAGAGAAATGGCGATAAAAATGTAGGCAGTATAGGGATTTCATAATCACAAACACAATGAGGAGTCTATCCTGAGATAGAAAACCAGCTCTAAATTCTGGGCATTTAGCTTTAATACTAGCAAGATGATAGAGAATATGAGTAGCTTCCCAGCTGGTCTCCTGCTTTCATTCTCATACCTGTTGAGTATTCAAATTCACAGCTATGGAATCTGTTCAGGTTTATACTCATGAAGAGGAAATAGTAGAAATATATTTGAAAAGGAAGTAGTAGAAAAATATTTGAAGTGATAGCTTCTATTGGGGGTGCAGCATAAGCTTGTCATCTTCCCCAGCCATTTTTTTCTGAAATTCTGCTTGTCTTTTAAGAGCCACAGATCTCTAGACATGCAAATCCTGAGAGAGAGTATCCCCTGGGTTTGAGAAGATTATTGTAAGAATAAACAAGATCTGTTCCTATATCTACCATCTAGGAGAATTTTCCTTGGGGAACTCCTATCTGGAGTTCCATTTTTATTTTCACTCTGCCTTTGTTTTTTTTTTCCCTAATATGTTTCTTTCTTAGTTTCAGAACCATGGACAGTACAATTCTCGCTAGCCTCCTGTTTTTGTAGTTAAATTACTTTTCATTTCCTGTGACAGGGTTGAAGGATACACTTTCTCATCTTGGGGACTTCCCCAGAAAAACTCTATGTGTAAAATTGAAAGAATTGGGTAATAACAGTTAAAGCATGAAGGCCAATCACATACCATTGATTCATATAGAAAGATGATTATCTTTAGTTTTCTACTCATTTATTAATGTGGCTCTATGGAAAACAAAAGAAGAGGATTACGGAGTAGTATTGCTTTTGTTTCTTCCAAATCTGACTCTTCAATGTTGGTAATGACACTAAATTACTTTCTAAGTTTGGGATCCTAAAGCTCACATTTCTCTCCATGAGAATGAGGCTGGTCTCTCCAATGTGTATCTTCACTTCTTGCTATATCCTTTAGGCAGAATATTTTCTGCTTCATCCAAGGAATATCTGTGTGCTTTCTGACATCTATCCAAGCTTTCTAATTAGTTATGAATGCTGTGTACTTCGTTCATCTTTCTACTGAGGTTCATTTTTGTGGTTTTCCAGAAGTTCATTATATATTCATCCCATGAATAATTTCTTGTTATAGAATATGCTATAAATATAATACAAATAAAAAACAGTTATTGCTTGCTGATTGTGTAAATTATTATTCTGAGTTCTTTACATGTATTAGTCTATTACTTCTTCCAAACACCCAGTGAAGTAAGTACTAAAATCATTTCTATTTTATCTTAAGAAACACGAGTCTCAGGCAACTTAAATAAAATTTGTTCTTCCTTCCTCAACTCTACTGAGGACCAGTTGAAGAAATTAATTGCATATATTCAAGGTGCACAATATGATAAATTGGGTATACAATATCATATTATTAACTATAGTCATCATTAAATTTCCCTGTTTTTTCAACCAATTGTGAAAATAGGATTTAAATTGAGGATTTCTAGTTCTAGAGGGTAATAGCAGTATTCCTCCAATACTGATCATCTCATCTGCAAATTCCTCAATTGTCTAGCAAGCCATCATTTTGATGAAGTCAGGATCAGAGATTTTCCTGTTTCATGTTTGTCTCTTTGAAGTATTACCTACAAATTATTTTTTTCCTCAAGTCAAAATGACCTTGTCTTAAAAATGTTCTTTTATTACAAGGCAAGCTTCATGGGCATATCATCTATACAGTCACTAAGGGATCTGTGTTAACAGGGCCCCATGCTTGATTTAATGCTTTTTTCCCCATAATTTTGAAATTTTTAATAGTTTTGTGTAAAGGGTACTGCATTTTTATTTGACACTGTCCCCAACAAATTGTGTCAACTCTTCTTGTTTATTAGAGATAAGTTTTATACTTGCTATTTAGAACTACAGTTTTATAGAGTTCATATTTAAATGTTTTCATAGAATCATCCAGAATCGGCTCTGTTTTTCTCTGTGTAGACAGACCAGCAAGTTTGTCTTCACAAGGTTTGCATAGAATACCTGTTCCACCCCTTCACTTTTAGTCTGTTCCTTAAAGTGAGTCTCTTGTATGGAGCATATAGATGGATCTCAGTTTTTTTTTTAATCCATTTAGATGTTCTATAACATTTGATTAAATAATTTAATCCATTTATATTTACAGGAATTATGAATAGGCAAAGACTTACTATTACCATTTTATTAATTATTTTCGGACTCTTTTGAAGTTCCTTTATTAATTTGACAACTAGAAATAACAGTGTTAAGAGTGGAAGTATGTATTTATGTAGATACCTAAGTCTACATCTACATATATTTTTCCCATAGCATTCCTGTCTGCTGCCAAACACTGATGTCTTCTCATGGTCTTCAATATAAAACCCACATCTCTCTAGATAGCATCTTCTCTACAGGTACAGACACTCATTTTCAAATCTTTAAAAGTGCTGTGCTGAATTGCACATCTTGACTTTCAAATATACCCCTGCTGCCTGGAATGCCCTTCCTAGTTCCTTGTCCCTTGCCTGACCAACTGTTTCCTCTCCTTTAAAACCTAGCCTACCTGCTACCTTCTTTAGGAGGCTTTCATGCTCTCCCAACCTTCCCCCCATCCCAAGTCCAGTCTGGATTTGATCTCATGCTGGTCTCACAGTACCTACGCTCCCTATGACATTATCATTTATCATATTTCTAACATAAACACTTGACAAACTTAGTTAAGACATATTTAAGAAAGATTGTTTTTATAAGGGTGAGGAAACACTAGAAACTAGGAGGATATATAGAGGGACATTGTGCTAAGATAGGCATGGGGTAGTGAGGAAAAAATATATAAAATTTTTTTTCGAGGAACTCTTGATAAACCTTTACTGAATTGGGGGATGGGGAATGAAAGATGTTGTCAAAATAAAGATAACTATTATGTAGTAAGCTGGTATATAAGGCATAGTTTTTAAATCACTCTATTGGTATACAGTGTGGTTGGGGGAAGATAAAAGGTTTTGTGGTTGAACATGCTGATTTTGAGCTGATGCTGAAACATGTATAGCAGACTTTGGAGATATTACATTGGTGCTCACAAGGGAAGCTATGGCTGGTTATATAAATTAGGCTGGTGGGTGCTTCCAGTGTGCCAAGAAGGAACTGCTCAGGCTTGTCCCCCTAGATTTTGGGGGCTCAGCAGCTAAATCCCCCTACCCTGAGAATCTGGCAAGACCCAGCAGTCTCTCCAGAGCCCACCCTCATCTCCAGTTTCAATGAGATTAGGGGAGAGGGGAAGTCTCAGGCCACATACCTCTAGAAAGATCTGCAGATCCCAAGGCCTTCTCTTCCCTCTCTTCTTTTCATGGCTCCAGCAAACCTTAATCTCCATAGCAGAGATGTTAGAGTAGTCCCAGTGGGGAGAAAGGAGGGAGTCATTTCAACTGGCTCATTTCTTTTGCAGGGGGCACAAGAGGACATGTGCGCATCAAGGGAGGATTTGAGGGCTAAAGATGGAGTTCCCTGTTAACCCTTCCTGCCCAACCAAGTAGCTGGCAAGAGCTCATATGGCTCAGTGTTAAGACTGAGGTTCACAGAATCTTGGAGTCAGCTTTCTGGTGCTCTGTTCTGCTGTGGGCCTGGGAACCAATGGGAAACTCCCTGCCTGTCTCCCCTTCCCCCTTCAGTGTTTTTCTTTCATGTAAAAGTCATGCATCTTATTTTCAAAAAGTAAATCTTAGAGTTCCTATGGTAGCTCAGCAGTAAGGAACCCAAGTAGGATCCAAGAGGATGCGGGTTTGATGTCAGGCCTTTTTCAGTGGGTTAAGGATCTGGCATTGCTGTGAGCTGTGGTATATAGGTCGCAGATGCTGCTCAGATCCCACATGGTGTGGCTGTGGTGCAGGCTGACAGCTGCAGCTCCGATTCCACTCCTAACCTGGGAACTTCCATATGCGATGGGTTCAGCCCTAAAATGACAAAAAAATTAAATCTTATAAAAATATGGATTTGAAAATTGAAAAACACTCTACCGCTGAGAGAGCTCCTTTTCTACTTGTTTAGTTATAACATACTTAACATTAAAAAATACATATAAAGTGGTCACAAATATTTTTGTACTGTAGGCATTTTTTCATGTCATTATTTTAGAGATACTTCATTTTTATGGAGTTCATAATATTTCATTATGGGACCCTATAATTCATTTGGTCCTCTCCTGATAACAATTTAGTCTTATGTTTATGTTTATAATAATCTTTATGTTGTTTTTATTTTAAACTAAAAATATGTGGGTAATTGTAAAAAATAAAGGCATTGGTAGGATTTGGTTTTGGGCTTTGTTAGCTGAATCTTGACTAATATATACTCTAGATTTTACTGTAAAAGCTTGGCCATTTATTGTCTCACCTGGATGGCAGTGTTATTAATGAGGTGTTAATGAGATTTCCCCAGTTCAGATGGGTCAGAAAATGATATTCTCCTGATATTCCTCTTCCCCAAGCCCTACTCCATCCCTAGCGTCCTTTTTATTTCAATTCTATAGCAGTTTGTTCTTTGTTACATCTCAGATAGTTTTTCCCTTCCCATGTATGGCCTTGCCTTCAGTCAAAGCTCACAGGCTCCCCATTCACATGTACCTCTAGGGTCCCAGAGCCATAGCGTCTTCCCTCTAATGCTTTATATCACAGCCTCCAGCTGCTTCATCTGAGTTACTCATACTAAATTAGGGTTCTACCTAATCTATCTAGCTAGAGTGGTTTCCTAGACAGAACTAATCATCCATTATTTCGTCAGATCCTACAATGCACAATGTACCATAACATGAACTACAGGGAGAATCGTAAAGAAACACAATACATATTCTCTGCTTTGATACAGTGCTTAGTATATAGAGACAAGGTGGAGCAGTAGTGAGTAACTTGGAGTACATTCTGTTTAAAATGCAGTAAATCCTTTCTCTGCATCACTTTTTGATAGTCTTTATCAGAAAGAAGAATTCATTTTTTGAGTGATACATAGATAATTTATTTTTACAGAACAAAGTTCATGAATAACACTTATATGGGAAATGTTTTTAATTCTATTAAAAACTCAGGAATATAACCTTAAAATAGGCCAATTGTTGCTAATCTTTCAATATCAGCAGTGATGCCTAGAATCTTTAGACACCTTCAGTATAGCTCAAATACACAATTAGACAAAAGATTCTGAAAAAAATGATGCATTAAGGGGGGAAATGTGCATAGCGCCTGTTTCTGCTCTTAACTCATGATGAAGACTGGTGATATTGATGGGAATGCAATCAAAGATGGTGATCTGTAGGGTGATTCTGATGACAACAAAAATGATATTGACTATATAAAGCTGATGGTGAGGATATTCATTATTGAACTGGTGACAGCAATGGCAGTGATGTTGAAAATGTTGGTAATGCGGGAAGTAGATGATCAAGTTTCAATAATATTAGTGTTCTAAGGCAATTTAGAGAACAGCTCATCCAGTCCACCCTTCAGGATATTATATTTATATAATATACCTATTTCTATATTATCATGCAAAATATATTCCCTTTGACATATAACTGATATAATATTTTGCAATAATGATAGTATAATATATAACACATGTACCTAACTCGGGAATATATAAAATAAGCCTGTACTAGGAGTGGGACTTAGAAGCTAGTTTTCCTAATTTCTATTTAGTGTCATTTCCCATATACCATATATGCTCTGTGACAGCCTTGGTGTTAAGTGACTCTGTAAACGTGGTGGTAAAGAGTGGAGATTTCCTCCCAAATGCTTATTTATGGGCACTTTATTTATTGTTCTTAATCCCAAGATTCTCTATGCTCAGAACCCTTTTTAAAAATTTTATTTATTTGTTTTTACTACTTAATGCATTTTATTACATTTATAGTTGTACGACAATCATTACTACCAAATTTTATAGCATTTCCATCCCAAACCCGCAGTGCATCCCCCCAACCCCCCAGTCTGTCTCATTTGGAAACGGTAAGTTTTTCAAAGGCTGTGAGTCAGTATCTGTCTGCAGAGAGGTTCATTGTATCCTTTTTATAGATTCCACATGTCAGTGATAGCATTTGATGTTGGTGCCTCATTGTCTGACTGACTTTGCTTCGCATGATAATTTCTAGGTCCATCCATGTTGCTGCAAATGCCAGTATTTCATTCCTTTTAATGGCTGAGTAATATTCCATTGTGTATATGTACCACATCTTCTGGATCCACTCCTCTGTTGATGGGCATTTAGGTTGTTTCCATGTCTTGGCTATTGTATATGGTGCTGCAATGAACATTGGAGTACATGTGTCTTTTCGAGTAATGGTTTTCTCTGGAAGATGCCCAGGAGTGGGATTTCTGGATCAAATGGTAATTCTATTTCCAGTTTTCTGTGGAATCTCCATGCTGTTTTCCACAGTGGTTGCAGCAGTTTACATTCCCACCAACAGTGTAATAGGGTTCCTTTTTCTCCATGCCCTCTCCAGCATTTATTGTTTGTAGTCTTTTTGATGATGGCCATATCCCAGGCTGCAGGACTGGAAAGGCTCTTCTTTTGAGGGCCCTTAATAGGCAGTTGTATGCCCTGACCACTTTTCTGGATGGACTGTGCCACTTTCTTGATTCTGAAAATGAGCAAAACTGCTAGCTGGGACTACTGTTGGGTGGTACAGGCAGGGACTCTGCTGCCAAGATGCAGATACTAGTTTTTGGAAGCCCCTTCCTCTTCTCCATCACATTCACATTCCCAGCAGTCAAGCTCTGTAGAGCCCTCTTGCCGTCCCTGTGGTGTAAGCCTGGAGAAGGGGTCCCCACGCAGTGACCTGCAATGCTGGGGAGCGTGGGATGTCCACCTTGATCTTTCTTTTCCCCACTGGAGAAACCATAGGCTCAAGGGAGACCTCTCAGTGTGGTGCTGCACTGACCTGGAGGAAAGGCAATGCAGGCATCAGGGAGCTCCTCCTCCTCCCTTTCTAATGCCATTTGTCCTGGTCTCTGTGGTACAGGGGACTGCTTTGGCCTCACCTCTGTGTTCTGTCATTTTTTCTGTGATGCCTTATCTATGAATAGTTGCTAGTTATTCTCCTTGTGAGGAGGATAGAAGCTGGGAATTATCTATGTTGTCTTCTTGGTGATATCACTCTTCTAGAATAATTTTAAATGATTTTGTCTTTTAGCTTTTATGTTAGATTTAAGGTGATTTAATCAACACCATTACAGAATTTAAGTATTCTATGTTATTTTTCTTACTAGTTTCTGCTGTTTTTTGGATAATTTGCAAAGACCTGTGCAATATATCACGTTCATTATCTCAGTTGTTTTCAGAGTAGGTGTTGCATTCATGTCTTGCCTACAAAAGTTTCAGAAAAAATAAGCTGCTTGCCCTTGATCGCACTGCTAGTGAGAATCTGTACCATAATTTGACCTAGTCTGTCCCTGGCCAGCTCAAAATAAGGAAAATAAATAAAAGTTTTAAGTTTGCAAGTAAGAGATAGAACTCTTTATTTACAGAAAACAATGTGGAATGGAACCTTGAAAGAATCTCTGTAAAGGTCTATTAGAAGTTATAAGTAAATATAGAAGATCAATGAGTATAAATCAGTATACAAGCATAAACTGAATTTTTATATGCTGACCACAAAAATTAGACAATAAATTTTTAAAAATACACTTTATAGTAACATCAGATATAGAGAAATAAATTGAATGAAAAATGTATAAAACCCAGTACTTCCAAAATTATGTATCATTCCTGAATGAATTTTTTAAGAACCTAAAAAATGCAAAAGTATCTTGTTCGTACATTAGTAGGTACAATCTTTTGAAGAAGACAGTTTGGCTTCTTTTTCTTATGCTTTTAACTGGTTTCTATTATTTAATTAAAGGAAGAATGTGTGTACCATACTGAAATGAGCAATAGCAATGAGCCAGTAGACTTATAAGTAAAGGTTTTAAAATCCTCTGGTAAGTCCAGTGGGGGTAAAAGGACAGTTCAGTTTGAGCTATGGATTCAGTGTACTTCAGTGAACATCTTAGTAGATATTTTTTTCAAATTAAAAACCTGATTTAAAACATATAGATAAGCAAAAGATGTGGAGTAGATAACAAAATCTGGAAGAGCAGAGTTAGAAAACTTAACACTATCCAATATAAAATACTACTATATAGCTACAGTAATTAATGGAGCTTGATAGAATAAGCATAAACACATAGATCAGTTGAACAGGTAAGAGACCCTTACATACATACAATTCCTAAATTTATTCCAAATGCACCAACTGCATTCTGTAGGGGGAAAGTTTGTTTCCAAGTAATTATTGTAGTTAATTGGATAACAGTGAGTAAAATGACCAGTAACACCTTATACCATCACAATGGTAAGTTTCCAATGGATTATAGAACTAAACATGAAAGGTAAAACAATAAAGCTTCTGGGATACAATACTGGTATTCTTTTATTTATATTTTTAATTTTTTTACACTTCAACAGTTTTATTTTTATAAATTTTTTATTATGATTGATTTACAATGTTCTGGCAATTTCTTTTATACATCAAAGTGACCCAGTCAGTCATACATAAAATCACTTTTTCTGTTTTAAAATTTAAAAAATTTCCATTTTTATTATTCCATGGTTTCAGGATGCTATAACTACTTTTGCATTCATTTTACGTACACTGACCAGTTTTTATTATGCTTCTCAATCCTGAAGATCTGTGTTTTTAAGAATTCTGGGGAAGTGACTCTTGAGCATATATCCAGACAAAGCTTTCCTTGAAAAAGACACATGACCAAGATGTTCATTGCAGCACTATTCACAACAGCCAAGACATGGAAACAACCCAAATGTCCATTGACAGATGACTGGATTAGGAAGATGTGGTATATATACACAATGGAATACTATTCAGCCATAAAAAAGAACAAAAGAATGCCATTTGCAGCAACATGGATGAAACTAGAGCCTCTCATACTGAGTGAAGTAAATCAGAAAGAGAAAGACAAATATCATGTTATCACTTACATCTGGAATCTAATATATGGCACAAATGAACCTTTCCACAGAAAAGAAACTCATGGACTTGGAGAATAGACTTGTGGTTGCCAAGGGGGAGTGGTAGAAAGTAGGATGGATTGGGAACTTGGGGTTAATAGATGCAGACTATTGCCTTTAGAATGGATAAGCAATGAGATCCTGCTGTGTAGCACTGGGAACTCTGTCTAGTCACTTATGATGGAGCATGATAATGTGAGAAAAAAGAATATATAATATATGTGTAACTGGGTCATCATGCTGTATAGTAGAAAATTGACAGAACACTATACAATAGCTATAATAAAAAACATATATTAAAAAAAAAGAATTCTGGGGAAATGGCGTCAATGTTGTTGCACTGGATGTTGCCTATTATGCATTCTCTTAATACATGGAGATTAGATCTTTCTGAAACTACTGTTAGACAAATATTGAAATTTTCCTCTGTATATTTGTGACTCCAAAGTCTTTTTCATTAACCAAAAAGTATCTTCCTTTTTTCCTCATTTTCTGGGAAATTCTTGGATCTGTCAGTGCATTGTTTCTGTCTTTTCTTGAATATTATCTGCTGCTTGTACTATCCATCAGGTTTTAATTTTTGGTCACTATATATTGTATTTATATCAAGTTTTTGCTGTTTTTCAAATGTGACTTTTTAAAACATTATTTTAATTGTGTTTTTATTTCTTCTTGTATTCATTCTCTGATTCACTGATTGTTGTACTACTTAAGCTTCTCACTCACATAACACAATTGACATAGACTTTTCCATGGTGACCATTGTGCATTACCAATTGAAGCCCTGAAAGATGACTAGAACAGCAGTTGGACCCTTGAATAGCCAGAGAATATTGAACCAGGTGGTTATTCTGCATGCTTCAATACTATGTAATATTTCAAACTTGATTGTAACTCAGGAAAAAAAAAAAAAAAAGAATTTTCCTCTACTTTGATAGAAACGAACCAGGAAGGAAAGTCAATTTGGAGACTTTAGAATGAAAGAAATTCACGTTTTCACCATACTTGACATTGTGGACTAAAATTTAAATCTATTGCACATACTAGTGTAATTTTTGTTTAACTCCATGTCAATGTTTTTGATACTCAAAGATAGTCCATTCCTATGGCTTTGCTCATAATGACTTCTATTAGAGCTTTAATTACTTGATTTACTCTTATTCCAGTATATTGTGATTTGCCTCAGTGAGGAAGGAATAGACTTCCTCATTAAGTTTACAGTGATTCAGCAAAAGAGGTAGCTTTTCTTCTTTTAACAACCCTTTGTAGAGCTGCCTTCATGGCTTTGTTTCTCAGGCTGTAGATCATCGGATTAAGTGTGGGAGGCAGAACAGTATAAAAAAGAGTAAGCAAAAAGTCTAATGCAGTTGGAGAGTCAGAATGTGGCTTCAGAAACTCAAAGACACCAGTAGAGAGAAACAGTGTGACCACAGCTAGATGGGGGAGGCAAGTGGCAAAGGCCTTGGCTCTCCCCTCGGCAGATGGGATCCTCAGCACAGTAGAGAATATGCGTGTGTAGGAGAAGCCAATGGAGAGGAAGCAAAGAAATGCCACCAAGGACAGAAAGCCTGTGACCCCAAGCTCACGGACATACTCATCAGAACAGGCGAGTTTTAGGAGCTGGGGAACCTCACAGAAGAACTGGTGGATGACGTTGGCACCACAGAAGTGGATGGAGAAAGTAGCAGATGTGTGCATAACTCCAGAGACGACCCCACTGATCCAGACGGCTAGGATTCCGTGAATACAGGTGTTGACATTCATGATGATTTCATAGCGCAGGGGAAGGCAGATGGCCACGTAGCGATCGTAGGACATCACTGTGAGCATGGCCAGCTCAGCAGATGCACAGAGAGTGAAAGCCAGACATTGCAGTATGCATTCCCAGAGGGAAATACTGCTAGTATGCCTGAAAGAGTTACAAATGGACCTTGGTACCGTCACAGAGATATAGCATATATCTAAGAAGGAAAGATGTTTGAGGAAGAAATACATAGGGGAGTAGAGACTGTCATCCATGGAAGTTGCAGCGATAATGAGTGTGTTGCCAGTTAAAGCCACTAAGTATAAGACTAAGAACAGAGAGGCCCATAAGACTTCTAGCTCAGGCTTGGCAGAAAATCCCATGAGGAGAAACCCACTCACTGTAGTGAAATTGGCCATATTCCTTCTCAGTTTCCAAGGAGGCTGCTGGCTGCAAGACAGAATGGAGACCTATGGAAATAATGCCAGAATCAACAGTTCATCATTGTAAATGTTATGTAACTTTGTATACTAATAATCATATTGAGTAATTTTAAATAACTTTGACTGAAGCACAAGAGTTAGGTAAATTGGATTAGGAATTTTAATGTCATGTTTTTCAGGCCAAGGAAAGGAAAATATTTTATTATTGGGAAGTATGGTGCATCAAAATTTTATGGATGTTAAAATTTTCACTCAGTTCAAACACATGTTCATATTTATTAATAAGTTTTTGAGGTGACTGTTCTGTCTCATTAGTTATTATATCTATTTGTACCACCACCACACTGATTCTTTCACTGCAGTTTTTAAATTTCCTTTCATGTATGAGAGGACAAATTCCCAATCCATTTTCCTAGTTGTTTTTTGAAAAAATGAATACTGAGAATGAAAAGCACATTTTTATTGACATTTTCTTATTTGCATTATAATATACAAATAATCATTACCTTTAACACAAAATGTTATATAAATTAATGCAAAGTAAGCCAAGTTCCTATTAGGAAGTGGAAAAGGCCAGTAACTTTCTGGTATTATTTTTAAAAGGAAATAAAATGTTGATAAATGGCTAAAATTATTTATCCATTATTTTATTTTATTTTATTTTATTTTATTTTATTTTATTTTATTTTATTTTATTTTATTTTATTTTATTTTATTTTACTTTATTTTATTTTATTTTATTTTATTTTATTTTATTTTATTTTATTTTATTTTATTTTATTTTATTTTATTGTTTTTTCCTTTTTAGGGCTGCATCTGTGGAATATAGAATTTCCTAGGTAAGGTGTCAAATCAGAGCTGCAGCTTCTGGCCTACGCCACAGCCACAGCCACACCCGATCAGAGTCGCATCTTCGACCTACATCACAGCTCATGGCAACTGCAGATCCTAAACCCACTGAGCAAGGCTGTGGCTGAACCCACATCCTCATGGGTATTACTTGGGTTCATCACTGCTGAGCCACAACAGCAACTGCTCATCTTTTATTCTTTTTTTTAACTCAATCATTTTTATTATATTTATAGTTGTATGACTATCATCATGACCTAATTTTATAAGATTTCATTCTCAGACCTATCCTTTATTCTTAATTAAATAAAAATTAAAGCAAGAGTAAGATATATTTATCAGTGATTCAGAAGTTATTAGTGATAGAAAAGAGTCACTTCTTTAGTGAAATTGCTAAGCTTTTGTAGCTTTCTACTTTGAATGTTGATCCAGAATTTTAATTACTTTTTTTTCTCTGATCTCAGTGAGTACTTTTTCTCTGCAACTTGACTCTCTTTTAGCATATGAGGTATTGAAATCCTCATACCTTTATCTTTGGTCTTATTTTTAAGCAGATATTAGTGTTTTTAATACACAGCAAAAAGTGTATATGAATAATTTAATAATTTGTATCATTTATTTCTGGTTGTGAAATATTTTCTGTATTTCTCTCAAAATATGGACCATGCCTTTATCGTTACTGAATATTTTTGTATTTCATTGACGTCAGAATTTCTCCCTAAGACATAGAAGAGACTTGAAACCCAGATGACTGGTTGTGACAGGAACCATATTCTCACATGCTTCTCACAATCTTTGTGTCCTTACAGTCTTTCTCTCTGGGATCTTTACTGGCCCTTGTTTTGTGAAAATGGAAAATGTGGTTGTTTGCGGACATTACAATATTTTGATACATCATCAGCTTTTTCGTTTTTCTGTACTGTTAGAACACTCTATCTCAGATATAGGTAGGATCTCACATCTCTTCTAAGTCCCCGTTAGGGTAAATAAATAATAAGAAGAGAAGGATATCAAGTGATTTCATCCTGTGGTTCATTTATTCTAGATTGCTAGTTGCAAAAAGGAAGGAATTGCTGAGAAAATGGGAATTAAACCGCACAAAATGTATCTGAAATAAACAATTTAAATCTCTCCCTGGATTTTCAGTTTTTATGTAAAAAATTCACAGTTGATAATTTTTAAACTTTCTGTTATGAAGTAAATGACAATGACTGGTTTTATCCCACCCACTCAAACCCTATTATTGAGTATAATCATCCATTTTAGACCCCATAGAAACTCACCAGAGCAAATCTGGGAACTTCCTTTCTAAACTTGGGGAAAATTTGTTAGCTACTACTTAGCAGAAGGTAATTCAGCCACTTTCAGTAAAGCATTGTCTGTGGAGAGGAAAAATAAGGATTTCCATTCTCATTATTGGAGTTTATGCTCCTCTGCATGGCTCCTCTGTCATGAGTGGAGAGATTTTTCAAATGCTCTGGGTATTTGGGGCTCCTTGAAAATACCCTGGGGCCAAAACTTGCAATTATATAGAGTTTTCCTATGGAATATTTTTCTCTTGATTTGAGTTAATGATCATACCTAGTTATCTGGAATTTCTGCTTATTTGTGTTCTTGGGATTAAATTATTGAAACACATTGCAACTTGTGGCATATATTCTGGAAAACCCAACATACTAAGGGTTAAATCTATTTTTCAGTTTGTTCTGCAACGAAAATTCCTATTCAAGGGACTCATGTTCCCTCTGTGTGTCACTGCAAAGTTGAAGTAGGTAATACTCTATAGATATTTATCATTTTCTCAGCTATTTTAATAATTTTATTAGAAAAAATAAAAATTTTATTAGAATGTTATTTCTTTGAAACAATGACTTATCTAGTTCATCTTTTGTTAAAACCTCCATCTTGCACTGTGCCTTATCCACAACAGATCTTCTTAATTATCTGTAGAATTGAATTTAATTAAGCTCTAACATATTTTTTTCCTCTGGTGACAGACATAGAGGAATTTTTTCCTCTCCTAAGAATTTAAGTAATATGAGAACTTTAGTAGTCAAGTAATCTCAGCAAAATTTTTAACTCTTACACAGTACATCCAGGATGGAACACTTAGTGAGCATCTTCCAGTTGTACATCACTGCAGAGCAAACTAAGTGACTTAAAACAACAATTTATTATTTTCTCTCTAGTATGTGTGGATGAAGAGTTTTTGCTTGAGATCGCGTATTCAGTTACAGGCAGATTTTAGCAGTGTTCATAGTCACCTGAATACTCAATTTCAATGAAAGTCTAAAATGATTTGCTCACATGATGAGCAATTGATATTGGCTCTTGGATGAAAACTCAACAGGGCACCTGCAGCATCTGAATGTATTCTCTCCTTGTGTGTTGACTTATCACAGCAAGACAGATAGGGTATATGGATTTATTTACCTCTCCTTTTTTTTTTTTGTCTTTTTGTCTTTTCTAGGGCTGCTCCTGTGGCATATGGAGGTTCCCAGGGTAGGGGTCTAATCAGAGCTGTAGCTGCCAGCCTTCGCCAGAGCCATGGCAACTCGGGATCCCAGCCACATCTGCAACCTACACCACAGCTCACGGCAATGCCAGATCCTTAACCCACTGAGCAAGGGCAGCGACCGAACCCGCAACCTCATGGTTCTTAATCAGATTCGTTAACCACTGAGCCACGATGGGAACTCCTCTTTACCTCTTCTTATGCTAGTAAATGATAGCTTTTTATTAATGTGGGCTCCTTTAGTTGTTCTGTTTTTTTTTTTTTTACTTATTTTTTGGCTGCACCCTTGGAATGTCAAAGATCCCAGGTCAGGGATTGAACCCACACTGCAGTTGTGAACTATGCCACTGCTGTGGCAATGCCAGATCCTTAACCTGCTATGCACATTGGAAATTCCAGTTGCACTATTTTTTAGATCAAGTCCAGTCAGTAAAATTCTTCTGCAAAATTATCTATCTATGACCATTTATTCTTCAAAATAAATTTTATTTTTTATTAAAAAATTTCTTTTGATTGTTATTTCCCCAATACAAATTTTTTTCTACTGTACAGCATGGTGACCCAGTTACTCATACATATATACATTCTTTTTTTCACATTATCATGCTCCACCATAAGTGACTAGATATAGTTCTCAGTGCTACACAGCAGGCTCTCATTGTTAATCCGTTCCAAAAGCAATAGGTTGCATCTATTACCCCCAAGCTCCCCCACCACTCCACTGCCTCCCCCTTCCCCTTGGCAACCACATGTCTATTCTCCAAGTCCATAATTTTCTTTTCTGTGGAAACGTTCATTTTTAACGTATATGAGATTCCAGATATAAGTGATAGCATATGGTATTTGTCTTTGTCTTTCTGACTTACTTCACTCAGGATGAGAGGCTCCAGTTCCATCCATGTTGCTGCAGATAACATTATTTCATTCTTTTTTATGGCTGAGTAGTATTCCATTGTGTACATATACCACATCTTCCTATTCCAGTCATCTGTTGATGGACATTTGTGTTGTTTCCAGCTCTTGGCTATTGTGAATAGTGCTGCAATGAACATAGAGGTGATGTATCTTTTTTAGGACAGTTTTGTCCAGATATATGCCTGGGTCATATGGTAGTTCTAGATATTGTTTTCTAAGGTACTTCCATACTGTTATCCATAGTGGTTCTACCAGCTTACATTCCCACCAACAGTGCAGGAGGGTCCCTTTTCTCCACACCCCTTCTAGCATTTGTTATTTGTGGACTTATTAATGATGGCCATTCTGACTGCTGTGAGGTGGTATCTCATGGTATTTGCATTTCTCTAATAATCAGAGATGTTGAGCATTTTTTCATGTGCTTGTTGGCCATCTGTCTTTCTTCCCTGGAGAAATGTCTATTCAGGTCTTTGGCCCATTTTTCAATTGGGTTGTTGGCTTTTTTCTGTTGAGTTGTATAAGTTGTTTGTATATTTTAGAGATGAAGCCCATGTCAGTTGCATCATTTGACAGTATTTTCTCCCATTCTGTAAGTTGTCTTCTGGTTTTCTTTTTGGTTTCCTTTGCTGTGCAAAAGCTTGTCAGTTTGATTAGATCTCATTCTTCAATATAAATTTTAGAATCAGGTTGTTGAATTCCTCACAAAATTCTCCTGGGATTTATTTATATTAAATTCATTTTTGTGTATATGCAGGATTACAAGTTTATAATGTTTAATGATCTCATCTGTACATGTGGTGTATTAGTATTTTCATTCAGTTTTAATTTAAATATCAATAGAATTTTAAATTTTTTGCACATTTTGTTCATTTTAAAAAGTGTATTTGTTTCTATTTTCATTGTAACTTATATCTGATTAAATTTTCTTCATAATTCTTACTGCTATAGATGAATGATTGATTTGTATATGTTGGTCTTGTATCAGGCAGAATTTCTTAAGATTCTAATTATGTTTCAATCTTTGTGTTGTGCATTCTATGCATTCTGACAAATGTATATAGTCATGTATCCACCACTACTGTATTGTACAGAAGACAATTAGTGCCCTAAAAATATCCTGAGCATGATGACTTTGTCTCTCCCTTTCCTAAAACCTTTGGCAACCACTGATCTTTTTACTAGCTGCAGTTTTTCCTTTCCCAGAATGCCTTATTCTTGGAGTCATACAGTATGTAGCCTTTTAAAGATTGACTTCTTTCACTTGACAATATGCCTTTAAAATGCCTTCCTGTCTTTTTGTAGCTTAATAGTTGTATTTTTTGAAACTGCTGAATAATTGTCCATTGTATGGATGTACCAGTTTACCTATTCACCCTTTGGAGAATATCTTATTTGATTCCAAGATTTGGCAGTTATATGCAGGAATACAAAAAACCATAAGAGAATAGTATGATAAATTATATGCCAACAAACTTGACAACCTAGAAGAAACGGACAACTTTTTAGAGAATTATAGCTTACCAAAACTGAATCAAGAAGAAACAGACCTTGATGAACAGACCTATCATTAGAAGTGAAACTGAGTATGTCATAAAAACATTCCCTACATCAAAAGTCCAGGATGAGATGGCTTCTCAGGTGAATTCTACCAAACATTCAAAGAGGAACTTATACCCATCCTTCTAAAACTTTTCCAAAAAGTTGAAGAAGAAAGAACACTCCCAGAGACACTTTATGGAGCCACCATCACCTAATTTCAAAACCAGATGAAGATACCACCAAAAAAGAAAATTATAGGCCAATATCTTTGATGAATGCAGACACAAAAATTCTCAACAAAATTTTAGCTAACTGATTCCAACAACATATAAAAAAGATCATACACCAAAACCAACTGGGATTCATCCCAGGTTCACAAGGATGGTTCAACATACCCAAATCAATCAACATCATACACCACATTAACAAAAGAAAAGTCAAACCCACATTATCATCTCAATAGATGAAGAGAAAGCATTTGACAAAGTCCAACATCCATTCATGATAAAAACTCTTACCAAAGTGGGTGTAAAGGGAACATATCTTAACATGATAAAGCCATTTATGACAAACTCACGGCCAATATAATATTCAATGGAGAAAAGCTGAAAGACTTCCTGCTAAATCTGAAACAAGACAAGGATGCCCACTCTCACCACTTTTATTCAACATATTATTGGAAGTGCTAGCCACAACAGTCAGACAAACAAGAGAAATAAAATGTATACAAATTGGAAGAGAAGAGGTAAATTGTCACTCTATGCCGTTGACATGATACTATATATAGAAAACCCTAAGGACTCCACACAAAAACTACTTGAATGGATCAATGAATTCAACAATGTAGCAGGATACAAGATTAACATTTAGAAATAGGTTGCATTTCTGCATACTAACAATGAAATATTAGAAAAGGAATATAAAAATACAATGCCTTTTAAAATCACAACTCCAAAAATTAAATACCTAGGAATCAACCTGACTAAGGAGGTAAAAGTCTTATATGCTGAGAACTATAAAACATTAATTAAGGAAATGAAACAGGATTCAAAAAAATGGAAAGATATTCCATGCTTCTGGGTTGGAAAAATTAATATTGTAAAAATGGCCATACTACCCAGAGCAATCTATAGCTTCAATGCAATCCCTGTCAAATTACCCATGACATTTTTCACAGAACTAGAACAAACAATCCAAAAATTTATATGGAATCATAAAAGACCCAGAATTGCCAAAGCAATCCTGAAGAACAAAAACCAAGCAGGAGGCATGACTCTTCCAGACTTCAGGCAATATTACAGAGCCACAGTGATCAAGACATGTAGTACTAGTACCAAAACAGACATACAGACCATTGGAACAGGATAGAAAACTCAGAAATAAACCTAGACACCTATGGCCAATTAATCTTCAACAAAGGAGGCTTTGGGAAAAGAATATAACATGGGGAAAAGACAGTCTTTTCAGCAAGTAGGACCGGGAAACCTGGACAGCTGCATGTAAATCAGTGAAACTGGAACACACTGTCACACCATGCACAAATATAAGCTCAAAATGGCTTAAAAACATAAACATAAGACAAGACACCATCAAACTCCTGGAAGAGAACATAGGCAAAACATTCTCTGACATCAACCTTACAAATGTTTTCTTAGGTCAGTCTCCCAAGGCAACAGAAATAAAAACAAAAATAAACCAATGGGACCTAATCAAACCAAGAAGCTTTTGCACAGCAAAGGAAACCTTAAAAACAACAAACAAAAAGCCTATGGAATGGAGGAAAAGCTTCAAATGATGCAACTGACAAGGGCCTAATCTCTAAAATATACAAACAACTTATACAACTCAACACCAAAAAAGCCAACAACCCAATTAAAAAATGGGCAAGAGACCTGAATAGACATTTCTCCAAAGAAGATATACTGATGGCCAACAAGCACATGAAAAAATGCTCAACATCACTGATTTTTAGAGAAATGCAGATCAAAACTTCTCTGAGGTACCATCTCACACCAATCAGAATGGCCATTATTATTAAGTCCACAAATAACAAATGCTGGAGGGGGTATGGAGAAAAGGGAACCGTCCTGCAATGTTGATGGGAATATCAATTGGTACAACTACTATGCAAAGCATTATGGAGGTACCTCAGAAAACTAAATATAGAACTACCATATGACCCAGCAATCACACTCTTGGGCGTATATCTGGACAAAACTGTTTTTGAAAAAGGCACATGCACCTGTATGTTCATTGCAGCACTATTCACAATAACCAAGACATGGAAACAACCCAAATGTCCATTGACAGATGAATGGATTAAGAAGTTGTGGTATATGTACACAATGGAACACTACTCAGCAATAAAAAAGAACAGAAGAATGCCATTTGCAGCAACAAGGATGGAACTAATGACTCTCATACTGAGTGAAGATTGCCAGAAAGACAAAGACAAATACCATATGCTATCACTTATATCTGGAATCTAATATACGGCACAAATGAACTTTCCCATAGAAAATAAACTCATGGGCTTGGGAGAACAGACTTGTGGTTGCCAAGGGGGTGGGGGAAGGAGTGGGATAGACTGGGAATCTGGGGTTAATAGATGCAAACTATTGCCCTTGGAATGGATAAGCAATGAGATCCTGCCATATAGCACTGGGAACTATATCTAGTCAGTTATGATGGAGCATAATTTGAGAAAAAGAATATATATATATGTGTGTGTGTGTGTGTGTGTGTGTGTGTGTGTGTGTATTACTGGATCAATTTGCTGTACAGTAGAAAATTGACAGAACACTGTAAACCAAGTATAATGGAAAAAATAAAAATCAGTAAAAAAGATTTGGCAGTTACAAATGAAGCTGCTATAAACATCCATGTTTAGATTTTTGTATGAATGGAAAAATTCATTAGGGTACATCTACAAGGTTTTAACAATAATAATAATATAGTCTTCATTTTTAGAATTTTTGCCTCTTACTTTCCTCTTCTTTTATTTACTGTTTAGTTTCTTATATAATTATATTGACTGAGAACTTCAATTATAATAGTAGAAATGTGATAGTGGAAAACATTTGTTTTTCTTTCAAATCTTGAAGGTATATTTCTAAAGTTCCTCACAGCACATGACATTGACTGTAGTTTTGATAGACAATATTTTAGTAAGTTTTTCAGTTGTCATTTATTAAATTTAGTTGCATTCATATTTCTAGTGTTCTGAGACTTATTATCATAAAATAATTGAAATTTATCAAACATTTTCATCCATCTGTTGTTACAGTCATGTAGATTTTGTAGTCAACAAATCTGTGCAATCGTCAAGCAAGAAATAAATATCATTGACAGGAAGTTTTGATTACTCAAGCTGCAAGAGAATTGCACAGAAACAAAGATGAAAGCACAGTAGATATTAGAAAACATCAGAAAAAATGTATCATGAATAAATATTATGAGATTAATCAGTAGTTATATTAGTCATTATCCAAGATCCTTCTGATCTACTCAAGTGATCTTTGTCATTAGACATTTAAAGGGGACATTCATCTTGGCTATCCCACTCATAATGTGATACTGTTTTTGGTTTAATATCCCAGCCAGATGAGATATTCAAAGGCCTCCACTGGGCCTTCTCTAGTATTATAGCTCATTTCCTACTGACTGAGGACATGCTGAAAGAGCTTCTAGGTATTTCAATCCAAATTTTATACCTAATTGCTGGGTAATGACTATTGCATGTGTCTGCAGTACCAGGTGATACACTGTAAGTCATTTAACCTGACTCCATTTATTACTCGATCTCCTTATGCCCACACTCACAGGTGGGCCATGATGATGCTTTGGTTCTTGGAATGTTGATGCCACGTTAGACCACATATCTAATAGTTCTTGAAATATTTTGGTATTTTCCTTTTCTCAGTGTACAGTTAAATGGAACATAAATGGAAATAGTTCTCTTTGGGGAAGAATAGGGGTGTCTTTTCAGGTAATGTTTGTTTGCTATGGTGTTGTAGTCCACTTCTTCTCTGGGGCCATGACTGTGTTTTCAGGCACTGAGGTCAAGAAACAGCACAGGTAATTGTGACCTTTTGCTGGGGAAAATCGCTCAGTGTTCTGCTTCTCCACTCTTGCCTTTTAACTGTAGAGTTTAAGCAGTACCCTTGCTGACTGCCCCCTAATTTTGCCCCTAGAGACACAATATTGTCTTAACCATCTCCATAACTCTCTGTAGGTCAAAGATTCTTGACTGCCCCTCTGACCTCAGTGTTTGTTATGGAAATTTTAACTGTCTCATTTCTGGTGGTTCAGTTCTACCATCTGTGTTCTATTGCTTAAGATCCCCCTTTTCTCCATCACTTTTATTGATCCAGCTCTGTAGTTATCTCTCCAATCATCAGCCCCAGTCTACAGAGGAGAGTCACCACTGAACTTGGTGAGTGTGGTACTCCTCTACCAGAACATTCCTGATGATCTTGGTGAATGGTATGTCTCCTCTAGACTCTCTCATGGAATATAAGATTCTGGTGTATTTTCTCACCTCACAGGATATGTCCACTCCACTTTCCTGAATCTCTTTTATCCTTCTCCTACCTCTCAAGGCAACTCAGGCATTTCTACACTCATCCTCATAGACCACTGCCTTGTCTAGGCTTTGAAGGGCCACATCCCTCGGGTCCTTGCCTATGAGTCCAATGTCCCCATGGTAAGGGATTCTAACACAAAATCCAGTTTTATGCTCCAGTCTCCTAAGCATTCTCAACATCAAATTCCATGTTACTCCTGCTGGTATTTGTTAGCGGATACATGTAATTTTGCATTTATTCTGTTTTGTCCCTTAACAAACTTAGGACATTGCAAGTTAGTCTATGTAGAAATTTAACTCTAAGAATGAGCCTGGAATCCAGGAACAGCATTCACAGTGGCCTAATATGGAAGACCAAAAGGGTATCTATTGTACCCAAAATACCTTTTTTCTTGAAGTTTTAAAAATATTTTTTATTTAGTTATTAGAGAAGATAGAGATATCTTATTTGACATTACTTGTGAGTTTTTTTCTTTATTTACTTTCTTGTTTCATTCCATTTTTCTTACCTGCTTTACCAGGTTCTTTGTATACAATTCATATCACATGGGACTATGCATAAATTAGAATGCAGAAGTGCAGATATCTTCATTCTTTTTTCTTCCTCTATGAACAATAACCTTTAACAAGTCATTTTTATCTAGTTTTTTTTTTTTCTATGGAACTGAAAAATAAAATTAATAATTCAGGTTGTTGAAATAAGTTTAGAGTAGGAAAACCAAACAAAAAAGTAGAAAGAATTCTGCAAGTCAACGCTTTCCATGACCAGAAGCTGAGAAAAAAAAAAAACACACAAATAGTATAGAGTATATATATATATATATATATATATATATATATATATACACATATGTATGTATGTATGTATGTATTTGCCTTTTTCTAGGGTCACACTTGTGGCATATGGAGGTTCCCAGGCTAGGGGTCTAATTGGAACTGTAGCCGCCAGCCTATGCCAGAGCCACAGCAACGAGGGATCTGAGCCACGTCTTTGACCTACACCACAGCTCACAGCAATGCCAGATCCTTAACCCACTGAGTAAAGCCAGGGATTGAACCTGTGACCTCATGGTTCCTAGTCAGATTCATTAACCACTGAGCCACAACGGGAACTCTGAGATACTCTTGAGATGTTATTTAGTCCTGCCTTCATGGACTTGGAGAACAGACTTGTGGCTGCCGTGGGTCGGGGGTGGGGATCAGGAGCTTGGGGTTAACAGATGCAAACTATTGCTCTTGGAATGGATTTACAGTGAGATCCTGCTGTGTAGCATTGAGAACTATGTCTAGATACTTACATCACAACACAACAATGGGAGGAAAAAGTATGCATACGTGTGTGTAACTTGGTCTCCATGCTGTACAGCAGGAAAAAAAAAAAAATCCTGCCTTCATTTTAGTAACATTTCGCAATAATCCTTGACAGTTGAACCATTTGACTTCTAAAATATCCCTAAAAAAAAAAGGTTCCAGAACTCTTTACATGAACCACTGCTTTTATTATTTATGTTAATTTATGATTACAGTGTCTTTCTTTAATTACTTTTTTTTTGCTTCCCTACTTGGATCACACGAAATCATAAGGTTTGTCTTGAAATTCCCATTAAAGGATATAGGTCAATATATATTTTTTAATTGAGTGATTATGGTCCTAAATTAAAATCCTTAAAAATGTTCTAAAATTACCAACTTGGAGGGATCATAGAGATAAACAATTTTTAAAACTATCTATCATACACTTCATGGGCAACACAGGCATATTTCTATATGTAAATACAGAGGTGAATACATTAGAATATATAGCAAATCAGTTTATTCACCTGATATCTCACAAATTCAGAATTAGAGTTCCATGGCTGGTGTTTCATTTGTTCAACTTCCCTTTCTATCACCTAAGAATGCATTGTTTAATACAACTTGAATAGACCTACACATTTATTTTTTATCCAGTGCCCTCTGTTATATATATGGTAAACAATTGAGAAGCAGGTTAATTTCACATCTCAACTTTCTCATTGCCTTTTTTTATGCCTCAGAAGACTTCTCTAGACTCCTTCAAGTCAGAGCCTCCTTCTGATCACCCTCCTTAAGGCTCCTTTTACTTGCTTGTTCCTCAAAGTATAGATGAGTGGATTTAGTACAGGAGTGACCACACTGTACATAATGGCAATGATCCTGTCCTGGTCCATGGAGCTACCTGAGGTAGGACGAATATACGTGAAAACAACGGGAGCAAAGAAAAGAACAACTACCATGAAGTGGGAGGCACAAGTGGACAGTGCTTTATGAAGCATGCTGCAGGAATGGGTCTTGAAGGAAAGATGGGTGATAATGTAGCCATAGGAGAGAAGTGTTAGAAAGAATGGGCCCATGGCAATAGTCCCCGTGACAATGCTGAGCAGCCACTGGTTAAGCTCAATGTTCCCACAGGCTAGCTTCAGCAAAGGCTTAATATCACAGAAGAAGTGATGGATGTAGTTGGAACCACAGAAGTATAAGCGAGAGGTCATTACGGAGTGCAGAAGGGCATAGAGAAAACCAGTGATCCAGACAGTGACAGCCATTTGAGCACAGACCCAAGGATTCATGATAAGAGTGTAACGAAGTGGTTTGCAGATAGCCACGAAGCGGTCAAAAGCCATCACGGCCAACAACAGGGCCTCTGTGCTGCCGAGGAAGTGGAAGAAATGAAGCTGGCTTATGCATCCCCAGAAAGAAATTGCTTTGTGTGAGGAGAGGAAGTTCTTCAGCATCTTTGGCAGCGTCACTGTGGAGTAGCAGATATCTAGACAGGACAGGTTTCCCAGGAAGAAATACATAGGAGAATGGAGTCTTGGCTCAGAGATGACAACCATCAGGATGGCTCCGTTCCCAGCCATGATGACCAGGTAAATTGTGAGGAAAAGCACGAAGAGCAAAGGCTGCAGTTCTTGGATGTCTGTCACTCCGAGGAGAAGAAATTCAGTGACTGATGTTTGATTGGGCATCACTTAAAAGCAAAGGAAAAAGAGTATATGGAATGCTATCTCTGCTGGAAATTAGAGTCCTCCAGCTGAGGATTTTCCCTCCTGGACGACAATATTTTGAGGGAGAGCCTTGTTGTTGTAAGTAGCACAGAGGTTTTACAGTATTTGGACCATTAGCTTTTAAAATGGTTAAGGTGATATACTGGTTATGAACTGTTACTCAACTAGGCTTTTTCTTTATTAGATTTATCATAGTATTTTTCTTTCTCCTAGGGATCAGTGCATATTTCTATCCTACCATTTTATCTTTGAACTTCTATGTTCTGACACAACTTGCCTTTTCTTGTCCTAAGTCAGTTCTAACAGAGGGTAAATTGTAAACTACTCCATTACACCATCTCTTGCCCTAGTAAGAAACCATCTGAAGGGTTTTTATTTAAGAGCAGACATTTAGAGAAAAATAAGGGCTATAAGGAAATCTGAATAAATACACAGACATTGGTGTGCTTTCAATAAAAATGGTACCATTCAAAAACTGGGAAATCACTGAAAGAGAAGAAAAAGATTTAATGTCAATAAAAAGGAATAAAAATGTGAACTAGGGAACATTTCTAGGCATCTCTAGGCTATATAGCTAGGGAAATTTGAGAAACTATTTAAATTTTTTTTCCACCTCTAAAAAGGCTGTCTTCAAAGAACTCAGAGTAGCTTTGTTTGATAGCCACGTATATTTTGTATATTGTTAAAATTTATTACTCCTTTTTAAAATATAAATTCTTAAGATACATTTTTTTAGTTCTCTGACACACGAATCAATATGATATCAAAAATTCACTGGGAAAAGTTTTTGCCTTACATTTAAAGAAAATCATATTCAGATTTCCTATAACAAATGTTTTATTTCATTTAGAAATTACATATTTACTTTGCAGAGTATGTAGAGAAATGGCAAGAAAAATATAGGCAGTACGGAGATTTCATAATCCACAAATACAGTGAAAGTCTATCCTAAGATAGAAAACCAGCTCTAAATCCTGGACATTTAACTTTAATACTAGTAAGATGATAGAGAATATGGGTAACTTCCCAGTTTGTCTCCTATTTCATTTTCCTACCTGATTCAGTATTCAACTTCACAGCTATGGAATCTTTTCAGGTTTATACCTATGAAAATTAAATAGTAAAAATATATTTGAAACTAAATAGTAGAAAAATATTTGAAGTGATAGCTTATATTTGGGTTGCAGCATGAGCTCTTCATCTTGAAAACCATTTCTTTCTGAAATTCTGCCTGTCTTTTATGAGTCACAGATCTCTAGACATTGAAACCCTGAGAGAGAGGGTGTCCCCTGCGTTTGAAAAGATTATTGTAAGAATAAACAGGATCCATTCTTATATCTACAATATAAGAGAATTTTCCTTAGGGAAATTTCATCTTGAGTTCCGTTCTTTCCCCCCATACTTTCCACGATTTTTCCCTAATACGTTTCTTAGTTTCAGAACCATGGACAGTACAATTCTCAGTAGCCTCAAGTTTTCTTCTTCTTCCTTTTTTTTTTTTTGCCTTTTCTTGGGCCACCCCCGTGGCATATGGAGGTTCCCAGGCTAGGGGTCCAATCGGAGCTGCAGCCACCGGCCTACGCCAGAGCCACAGCAACGCGGGATCCGAGCCGCGTCTGCAACCTACACCACAGCTCACGGCAACGCCGGATCCTCAACCCACTGAGCAAGGCCAGGATCGAACCCGCAACCTCATGTTCCTAGTCGGCTTCATCAACCACTGAGCCACGATGGGAATTCCCTCAAGTTTTCTTAAATTACCTTTCATTTCCTGTGACAAGGGTTGAAGGATACACTTTCTCCTCTTGGGGACTTCCCCATAAAAACTCTGTGTGTAAAGTGGAAAAAATTGTGCAATGACAGTTAAGGAATGAGGGCCAATCATATACCATTGATCCATAGAGAAAGATGTTTACTATTTTTACTCATTTATTAATGTGGTCCTATGGAAAACAAAAGAAGAGGAATAGGGAGAAGTAGTATTACTTTTGTTTCTTGCAAATCTGACTCTTCATTGTTGGTAATAACACTAAATTATTTTCTAAGTTTGGGATCCTAAAGTTCACATTTCTCTCCATGAGAATGAGGCTGGTCTCTCCAATGTGTATCTTCACTTCTTGCTATATCTTTTATATAAAATATTTTATATCTTGATTCCAAGGACTGTATATATGCTATCTGACATTTCTTCAAGCCTTCTAATTAGTTATAAATGCCATGTACTTCTTTCATCTTTCTACAGAGGTTCATTTTCTGGGCTTTGCAAAAGTTCATTATCTATTCATCCCATCAATAATTTCTAGCTATGGAATGTGCTATGAATATAATATAAATAATTATTGTGTGCTGACTTTGTAAATTATTGTTCTGGGTTCTTTACATGTGTTAGTTTATTGTTTCTTTCAAACACCCAGTGTAGGAAGTATTAAAATCATTCCTTCTTTACTTCAAGAAAGAAAAGTGAGGCTCAGAAAATTTAAGTATATTTTGCTCTTCCCTCCTAATTCTGTTGAGGAAGAATTGAAGAAAATAGTTGTGTATATTCAAAGTGTACAATACAATAAATTGGGTATACAATATCCTATTATTAACTCTAGTCATCATTAAATTTCCCTGTTTTTCAACAAAGTGTGAAAATAGGGTTCAAATTGGGATTTCTGGTTCTAGAGGTAATAGCAGTATTCTTGCAATACCAATCATCTCATCTACAGATTCCTCAACTATCTAGAGATGCTTCATATTTTTTATTATTTTATTTTCCCACTGTACAGCAAGGAGATCAAGTTATCCTTACATGTATACATTACATTTACATTTTCCCCCCACCCTTTGTTCTGTTGCAACATGAGTATCTAGACAAAGTTCTCAATGCTACTCAGCAGCATCTCCTTTGATGACATCAGGATCAGAGATTTTCCTGTTTCATGTTTGTCTATTTGAAGTATTACTTACAAATTATTTTCTTCCTCAAATCAAAATGAGATTGTCTTTAAAACATTCTTTTATCTCAAGGCATGCATCATGGGCATGTGTTCTATGCAGTCACTCAGGGATCTGTGTTAACAGGGCCCCATGCTTGATTTAATGCTTTGTTTTCAACATCTTGAAATTTTTAATAATTTTCAAAAAAGGATGCCTCTGGAGTTCCCGTTGTGGTGCAGTGTTTAACGAATCCGACTAGGAACCATGAGGTTGCG
Source organism: Sus scrofa (assembly GCF_054392235.1). Classification (NCBI taxonomy): domain Eukaryota; kingdom Metazoa; phylum Chordata; class Mammalia; order Artiodactyla; family Suidae; genus Sus; species Sus scrofa. The sequence continues at coordinate 26,589,401 of NC_139389.1, read as the reverse complement.
GGTTCGATCCCTGCCCTTGCTCAGTGGGTTAATGATCCAGCATTGCTGTGAGCTGTGGTGTGGGTCCAGATGCGGCTTGGATCCTGCGTTGCTGTGGCTCTGATGTAGGCGGGTGTCTACAGCTCCGATTAGACCCCTAGCCTGGGAACCTCCATATGCCGTGGCAGCGGCCCAAGAAATGGCAAAAAGACCAAAAAAAAAAAAAAAAGTTGCCTCATTTTTATTTTTCACTGCCTCAACAATTTGTGTTAAGTCTTATTAAAGTTTTATATTTGCTATTTAGAATTACGTTTTTTTTAGAGTTCATGTTTAAATGCTGCGAGATAATCAGCCAGAATATGCTCTACTTTAGACAGATAAACCATGAATTTTGTCTTCACAGAGTTTTGCAAAGAATACCCTTTCTATCCATTCACTTTTAGTCTATGTGTTTCTTAAAGTGGGTCTCATGTATGGAGAATATAGTTGGTCTCAGTTTTTTAAAATCCATTTAGATGTTCTATATCTTTTGATTAAAAAATTTGATCCATATTTTTATAGGAATTATGAATAGGTGAAGACTTACTGTTGCCATTTTGTTAATTATTTTCTGACTGTTTTGAAGTTCCTTTATTAATTCGACAACTAGAAATAACACTATTAATAGTCGAAGTATATATGTATCTACATACCTAAGTCTACATCTGCATATATTTTTCCCATAGCATTCCTGTCTGCTCCCAAACACTGATGTCTTCTCATCATCTTCAATACAAAACCCACATCTCTATAGGTAGCATCCTCTCTACAAGTACACAGATTCATTTTCAAATCTTCAAAAGTTCTGTGCTGAATTGCATGTCTTCGCTTTCACATATGCCTCTCCTGCCTGGAATGCCCTCCTTAGTCCCCTGTCCTTTGCCTGACAAATTGTTTCCTCTCCTTTAAAACCTAGCCTACCTTCTACCTTCTTGAGGAGGCTTTCTGTGACCTTGCTCTCTCAACCTTCCCCCCATCCCATCACAAGTACAATTTGGGTTTGGTCTCTCACTTGTTTCACAGCATCTACACTTCCTTTGACATTATCGATTATCGTATTTCTACTATAAATACTTGAAGAATCTAGTCAAGACAATATTTAAGAAAGATTGTTTTGATAAGGGTGAAGAAACACTGGAAACTAGGAGGCTACTACATACCTGGACATTGTGCTAAGTGAGGCATAGGGTAGTGAAGAAGAAATATATAAAAAATTTTCCTAGGAACTCTTGATAAACTTTTACTTGATTGGGGGATTGGGAATGAAAGACGTTGTCAAAATAAAGATGACTGTGATATAATAAGCTTGTGTACCAGGCATAGTTTTCAAACCACTCTAGTGGAGCACAGTGTGGTTGGGGAGAGATAAAAGATTTTGTGGTTGAACATGCTGATTTTGAGCTGATAATGGAACTGCGTTTAGCAGGCATTTGGAGATACTACATTGGTGCTCACAAGGGAAGCTATGGCTGGTTATATAAATTAGGCTGATGGGTGTGTCCCATGGGCTCAGGGGGAATTGCTCAGGCTTGTCCCCCTAGTGTTTGGGGGCTCAGGGGCAAATTCCCCCACCCTGAGGGTCTGTCAAGGCTTTGCCATCTCTCCAGAACCCACCCTCACCTCCAGTTTCAATACGATTAGGGCAGAGGGGAAGTCTCAGATGCCCAGGCCACATACCTCTAGCAAGATCTGCAGACCCCAAGGCCTTCTCTTGCCTCTGCCCTCTTCTTGGCCCCAGCAAACCATATTCATCATAGCAGAGGTATTAGACGGGTCTGGATGGGGAGAAAGGAAGGAATCATTTCAGCTGGCTCCTTTCTTTTGCAGGGGGCAAAAGAGGACATGGGCACAGCACGGAAGCCTTTGAGGGCTAAAGATGGGGTGCCCTGTTAGCCCTTCCTGCCCAGAGAAGTAGCTGGCAAGAGCTCAAATGGCTCAGTGATAGAACTGAGGTTCACAGCATCTTAGAGTCCTTCACTTTCTGGTGCTCTGTTCTGCTGTGGGCCTAGGAATCAATGGGAAGCATTCCCTGCCTGTTTTCCTCGCCCCAATTCCAGGGTTTTCTTTCACGCAAAATTCACGCATCTTATTTTTAAAAAAGTAAATCTCGGAGTGCCTGTGGTGGCTCAGCAGTAAGAAACCCAAGTAGTATCCAAGAGGACACGAGTTTGATTCCAGCCCTTGCTCAGTGGGTTAAGGATCTGGCATTGCTGTGAGCTGTGGTGGAGGTTGCATATGCAGCTCAGATCCCGCATTGCTGTGGCTGTAGTGTAAGCCAACAACTGCAGCTCTGACTCAACCCCTAGCCTGGGAACTTCCATATGCCATGGGTTCAGCCCTAATGAATCCGACTAGGAACCATGAGGTTGCGGGTTCGGTCCCTGCCCTTGCTCAGTGCGATAACGATCCGGCGTTGCTGTGAGCTGTGGTGTAGGTTGCAGACGCGGCTCGGATCCCGCGTTGCTGTGGCTCTGGCGTAGGCCGGTGGCTACAGCTCCGATTCGACCCCTAGCCTGGGAACCTCCATATGCCGCCGGAGCGGCCCAAGAAATAGCAAAAAAAAAAAAAAAAAAAAAAGAAAAGAAAAGAAAAGAAAATATGGATTTGAAAATTGAAAACCAGTCATATTTACTGCTGAGATACCTTTTTTTCCTTGTTTGTGACATACCGTTAAATACATATATATATATAATGGTCACACTACACATATCTTTTTGTACTATGTACATTTTTTCATGTCATTATTTTAGAGATTCCTCATTTTTTGGAGTTCATAATAGTCCACAGTTTAAAATGCAGGAAATCCTTTTTCTGCATCACTTTCCGATGGTCTTTATCAAAAAGAAGAATTCATTTTTTGAGTGATACATAGATAATTTATTTTTGCAGTACAAAGGTCATGAATAAAACTTATATGGGAAATATTTTTAATTCTATTAAAAACCCAGGCAATTTTTGTCGGATTTGCAATGAGATCCTGCTGTGTAACACTGGGAACTATGTGTGGTCACTTATGGTGGAGCATGATAATGTGAGAAAAAAGATTGTATACATGCATGTGTAACTGGGTCACCATGCTATACACATTGACAGAACACTCTAAACCCGCTATAATGGAAAAAAATATAATTATATATATTAAAAAAACTCCAGGAATATAACTTTAAAATATTCCAATTGTTGGAAGTCTTTTAATCTCAACAATGATGCATAGAATCTTTTACAGACACATTCAGATATGGGTATCCTATAATTCATTTGGTTCTCTACTGATAAAAATTTAGTCTTATGTTCATGTTTATAATGATCTTTATGTGGGTTTTTATTTTAAAGCACAAATACCTGCTTTTTGTAAAAAAAAAAAAAAAACGCATCGCTGGGATTTGGTTTGGGGCTTTTTTTTTTTTTAAAGCGAATCTAGAGTGTGTATTACTCATGAGTGTGATTTTACTGTAAAAGCTTGGCCATTTACTGTCTAAGCTGGATGGCAGTGGTATTAATGAGGTGTTAATGAGATTTCTCCAGTTCAGCTGGGGCAGAAAATCATATTCTCTGGTACTCCTCTTCCCCAAGCCCCGCTCCATCACTAGCATCATTTTCATTTCAATTCTATAGCCGTTTGTTCTTTGTTACATCTCAAATAGTTTTTCCCTTCATGTGTACAGCCTGGCCTTCAGTCAAAGCTCACAGGCTCCCTATTCAAATGTATCTTCAGGGTCCCAGAGGCACAGCTACCTCTCTCTAATGCTTTCTACACAGCCTCCAGCTCCTTCATCCAAGTTACTCTTACTAAATTAGGGTTCTACCTAATCTATCCAGCTAGAGTTGGTTTTCTAGATAGAATTAATCATCTGTTTTCTAGTCAGACCCTACAATGCACAATGTACCATAAGATGAACTATAGGGAGTATCATAAGGCGCCACAATACATATTCTCTGCTTTGATACAGTGCTTACTATATATAGAGAGAAGGTGGAGCAGTAGTGAGAGACTTAGAGTGCATTCTGTTTAAAATGCAATAAATCCTTTCTCTGCATCACTTTTTGACAGACTTTATCAGAAAGAAGAATTCTTTTTTTTTTTTTTTGAGTGATACATGGATACTTTGTCTTTGAAGAACAAAGGTCATGAAAAAAACTTACATGGGAAATATTTTAAATTCTATTAAAACCCCAGGAATAAAACTTTAAAATATTCCAATTATTGCCAGTGTTTCAATGTCAGCAATGATGCATAGAATCTTTAGAGACACATTCAAATATAGCTCAAACACAGAATTAGACAAAACATTCTGAAAAAAATGAGGCCTTAGGAAGGGAAAAGTGCACAGCAGCAGTTTCTACTCTTATTCCTGATGACACGACTGGTGATATTGATGGGAATACAATCAAAGATGTTACTCTGTATGGTGATTCTGATGACAACAAAAAAGATATTGACTATAATAAAGCTGATGGTGAGGATATTCATTATTGAACTGGCGATAGAAATGGCAGTGATGTTCAAAATGTTGGTAATGAGGGAAATAGATGATGAAGTTTCAATAATATTAGTTTTCCAAGGCAATTTAAAAACAGCTCATCCAATATGTTATATTTATATAATATATCTATTTCTATATTATCTTGCAAAAGATATTCCCTTTCATATATTATTGATATCATATTTTGAAATAATGAATATAATATACATCACATATACCTAACTCTGGAATATATAAAATAAGCCTGTAGCTTGTGTGGGACTTAGAACCTAGTTTTCCTAATTTCTAGTTAGTGTCCTTTCCTATGTACCATATATGCTCTGTGACAGCCTTGCTATTAACTGACTCTGTAAATGTGGTGAAAAGTGGAGATTTTCCCCCAAATGCTTGTTTATGGGCACTTTGTTTATTGTTCCTAATCCCAAGAACTCTCTATGCCCCAAACCCTTTTTAGTGAACTCTTCACATCCTTATTTCTCAGACTCTAAATAAAAGGATTGAGAGTGGGAGTTACCAGGGTATACATGACAGCAGCAACCAGCTCCCCAGAGGAGTGAGAGGTGGATGGGGGCTTCAGGTAGGTGGCAAAGACCATGCTGTAGAAGAGGATGACCATGGATAGGTGGGAGCTGCATGTGACCAGGGCTTTCTTTTTCCCCTGTGCTGATGGAGCCTTAGCTACAGCATGTAAAATATGGACATAAGAACTTACCAAGCAGAGAAGAGGGCTACTTCTGAGGGTTGCCAAAATCAACATCAGGTCCTCACTGAAGGGGGCATCAGAGCAAGAAAGTTGAAAGAGTGGACCAAAATCACAGGATAAGTAGGGAATTTTTTTTTGCATAATGATTTGTATTTTTTTCCATTATGGCTGGTTTACAGTAGTGTTGTATCAATTTTCTACTGTACAGCAAGGTGACCCAGTCACACATGCACATATACATTCTCTTTTCTCACATTGTCATGCTCCATCATAAGTGGCTATAGTTCCCAGTGGTATATATACAGCAGGATCTCATTGCTAATCCATTCCAAAGTCAATAGTCTGCATCTATTAACCCCAAGCACCCAGTCCATCCCATTCCCTCCCCCTCCCCCTTGGCAACCACAAGTCTATTTCCCCAAGTCCATGATTTTCTTTTCTGTGGAAACGTTCATTTTTGCCATATATGAGATTCCAGATATAAGTGATAGCATATGGTATTTGTCTTTCTCTTTCTGACTTACTTCACTCAGGATGAGAGGCTCTAGTTCCATGCATGTTGCTGCAGATAACATTATTTCATTCTTTTTTATGGCTGAGTAGTATTCCATTGTGTATATATACCACATCTTCCTAATCCAATCATCTGTCGATGGACATTTGGATTGTTTCCAGCTCTTGGCTATTGTGAGTAGTGCTGCAATGAATATGCGGGTGCATGTGTCTTTTTTAAGGAAAGTTTTGTCCGGATATATGCCCAAGAGTGGGATTTCTGGGTCATATGGTAGTTCTATGTATAGTTTTCTAAGGTACTTCCATAGCGGTTGTCCATAGTGGTTGTAGCAGCTTACATTTCCACCAACAGTGCAGGAGGGTTCCCTTTTCTCCACACCCTCTCCAGCATTTGTTATTTGTGGACTTATTAATGATGGCCATTCTGACTGGTGTGAGGTGGTATCTGTCTAGTCACTTCTGATGGAACATGTAGTGTGAGAAAAAAGAATGTAAGCAGGTATGTGTAACTGGGTTACCATGCTGTACAGTAGGAAAAAAAATAAAAGGTTAAAAAAAGAATGACTTAGGGAGTTTTTGCTCAGTGGGTTAAGGACCCAACATAGTGTCCCTGAAGATGCAGGTTTGATCCCTGGCTTCCCTCATTAGGTTTAGGGTCCAGCATTGCCGCAATCTGCAGTATAGGTCTCAGATGCGGCTCAGATCTGGTGTTGCTTTGGCTGTAGTGTAGGCCTGCAGCTACAGCTCTGATTTGATTTCTAGCCTGGGGACTTTCATATGCTGCAAGTGTGGACATAAAAAGTAAAAAGACTTGGTAGTCAAATCAGAAAGATAGTTAAAATTCATGGTCGCTCTCTAGTTACTGCTCTGCTTCAGATAATCTTGGAGAGGTGCACCTGCAGCCATAACATTTCATTACCCTTAAAGAACATAGGGCTGCGTATATCTTTTTGAGTTAGTGTTTTCATTTTCTCTGGATGATACCTAGTAGTGGAATTGCTGGATTATATGGTAGATTTATTTTTACTTTTGGGGCAAACATTTATACTGTTGTCATATTGGTTATACCAATTTGCATTCTACCATATGTGGTGAGGGTTCCCTTTTCTTCACATTCTCACCACCATTTGTTATTTGCTGTCTTTTTGATAATGCCCATTCTGACAGGGATGAGGTGATATCTCTTTATTATTTGAATATGCATTTCTCTGATGATTAGTGATGTTGGAAAGATTAATGTTTTGTTGGCCATCTGTGTGTCTTTTTTTTGAAGAATGTGTATTCAGATCTTCTGCCCATTTTTTTGGAACTTACTTTTTTTTGCCCTAATTAGTAGCTTTTTATTAATGATTTTTACTTTTTCCATTAGAGTTGGTTTACAATGTTCTGCCAATTTTCTACTGTACAGCAAAAGTGACCCAGTCTCTCTCTCACACACACACAATGTATATACATTCTTTTTCTCTCATTTATCCTCCATCATGCTCCATCACAAATGATTAGTTATAGTTATCAGTGCTATACAGCAGGATCTTATTGCTTATCCATTCCAAATGCCATAGTTTGCATCTAACAACACAAATGTCCATCAACAGATGATTGGATTAGGAACATGTGGTATATATACACAATGAAATACAACCCCAGATTCCCAGTCCATCCCATTCCTTGCCCATCCCCCTTGGCAACCACAACCTTTTTAATCAGTTTGGTTTTTTAGATGTTGAGTTATGATTCTTTTTCTATTTTGGATATTAAATTTTATGAAATATCTTCTATTCAGTAGGCTATCTTTCGTTTTATTGATGATTTCCTTCAATGTACAAAGGCTTTTTCAGTATGATGACTCCCACTCATTTATTTTTGGTTTTGTTGCCCTTGACTGAGGTGACATGTCAAAAAAAATGTTGTGAAGACCTTAAAAAAGACACATGCACCTGCATGTTCATTGCAGCACTATTCACAATAGCCGAGAGCTGGAAACAATCCAAATGTCCATCGACAGATGATTGGATTAGGAAGATGTGGTATATATACACAATGGAATACTACTAAGCCATAAAAAAACAAAATAATGCCATTTGCAGCAACATGGATGGAACTAGAGACTCTCATCCTGAGTGAAGTAAGTCAGAAAGAGAAAGACAAATACCGTATGATATCACTCATACCTGGTATCTAATATACAGCACAAATGAACCTTCCCACAGCAAAGAAAATCACAGACTTGGAGAATAGTCTAGTGGTTGCCAAGGGGGAGGAGGAGAAAGTGAGGTGGATTGGAAGCTTGGGGTCAACAGATGCAAACTATTGCTTTTGGAATGGATTAACAATGAGATCCTGCTGTGTAGCACTGAGAACTATGTCTAGATACTTACAACGGAGCATGACAATGGGAGAAAAATTATGTAAACATGTATGTGTAACTGAGTCCCCATGGTGTACAGTGGAAAAAAAAATGTGTTGGGGGAAATAACAATAAAAAAAAGAGACCAATTCAAAGATCGTACTGCCTAAGTTTTCTTCTAAGAGTTTTATGGTTTCAGGTCTTACATTAAGTCTTTAATCCATTTTGAGTTTACTTTTATATATAGTGTGAGAAAGCAGTCCGGTTTGATTCTTTTGCCTGTAGCTGTCCAGTTTTCCCAGCGCCATTTCTAAAAGATGCTGCGTATTCCCCATTGTATATTCTTGTCTCCTTTGTTGTAGATGAATTGACCAAATGAGCAAGGGTTTATTTATGGGCTCTCATTTGGAATGTAAACATCAGTTTTTAATGCCATTATCACATTGCTTTGACTACGAAAACTTTGTAATGTTGTTTGAAACAAGGGAGAGTAATATGTCAAGCTTTGTTCTTCTTTCTCACGATTACGTTGGCTATTTTTTTTGTGTGGTTCTACACAAATTTCAGGATTATTGGTTGTAGTTCTGTGAAAAATGCCATTGGTATTTTGATAAAGATTCCACTGAATTGGTAGATTGCTGGTGATGTCCTTGGGCAGTTGGGTTTGGTGTCAGGGTATAGTTTTGCAAGAGGCTACCTCCTGAGCTACCTCCTGGCTGAGAAATAGTAGGATAGGACTGCTGGCTTGGTTCTCTTCCTATGTGATGCTGTAGGATGGTCTCTGCTGTTGCCTGGGTTCTCTGATCAGGCTTCCTAGACAGTTGGGACTGGCTATTATACTAATCCATAGGTGAGGGTATGAATTAGCTTCTCTTCCCTGGCAGGTCAGCCAAATTGGCCCCAGGGTCTGCACATTTTGTTGTTTGTGTCCTGAATGAGGCAATACCGTGCACTGAATTCCCTGCCCAAATAGGGCCACTGGTTTTGCTCTGTAGATGGGGAATGCCATGGGTTGTGTTCTTTGCTGAAGTCCACTTGAAGCACGGCTACGATATGGGCTGTGCAGCTTGCCCATAGTCTCGCTAGGTTCCCTGGTTGGGCAAGCTGAAAGCTGTATTAAATAATGGGTGGGGCTACCAATCTGTCTCCCTGCCTACATGGAGAGGGAGAACCAGCTCCAAGGCTAGCAAGGTTCTTCATGGACTTGACTGAAGCTGACCCATGTCCCGAGTTCCCATACTGATCAGAGTCCCTGGATTTCCTCTATAAACAATCAGCTCTGTCTTCCAGGCTTCCATTTGAGCATCAGTGGCACATGCAATTGTGTAGGTGTTCTGATAAGCCTTTCTGTTCAGATAACGCTGGGAGCTCCACTCAGCAGTGGGCTAGGCTATGACTTGGCTCGGTGCTTAGGTGATAGAGGCAGCATCCCAGGCTGCAGGCCTGGAAAAGGTCTTCATTTGAGGGCCCCAAATAGGCAGACCTGTGCCCTGACCACGTTCCTGGTCAGACTGTGCCATGTTTTTGTCTCTGAAAATGAGCAAAACTGCTACCTGGACTACTATGGGGTAGTACAGGCAGGGACTCCACTGCTAAGATGCAAATACTAGTTATTGGAAGCCCCTTCCTCTTCTCCATCACATTCCCATTCCCAGCAGTCAAGCTCTGTAGAGCCCTCTTGCCGTCCCTGTGGGGTAATCCTGAAGTGGGGGTCCCCACACAGTGACCCACAATGCTGGGGGTGTGGGATGTCCACCTTGATCTTTCATTTCCCCACTGGAGGAACCATGGACTCAAGGGAGACCTCTCAGTGTGGTGCTGCACTGACCTGGAGGAAAGGCAGTGCAGGCAGCAGGGAGCTCCTCCTCCTCCCCTTCTAGTGCCATTTGTCCTGGTCTCTGTGGTGCAGGGGGCTGCTTTGGCCTCACCTCTGTGTTCTGCCATTTTCTCAGTAATGCCTTATCCATGAATAGTTGTTAGTTGTTCTCCTTGTGAGGGGGATAGCAGCTGGTAATCATCTATGTTGTTTTCTTGTTGATATCATTCTTGTAGAATAATTTTAAATGACTTTATCTTTTAGCTTTTATGTTAGAGTTAAGGTGATTTAATCACCATTCTTACAGTACTAGAGCATTCTGAATTTTTCCTAGTATCTACTATTTATTGGACAAATTCCAAAGATCTGTGCAACATATCATACACATTATCTCAAGTATTTTTCAAGGTAGGATTGCATCCATGTCTTACATGCAAAAGTTTCAGAAAAAATAAGCCACTTGCCCCTATTTCATGGATAGGGAGAGATGAACCATAATTTGATCTCAGTCTGTCTCTGGTTAGCTCAAATGGAAGGAAAATAAATAAAAGTTTTAAATTTTGGAAAGTAAGAGAATAAAGCTCTATTTACAGAAAATAATGTGGCATAGAAATTTTAAAGGATGTCTATAAGATCTTGTAGGAGTTCTCATTAAATATGTAAGATCAATGAATATAAGTCAGTATACAAAAGTAAATTGAATTTCTTTATACTGAACACAAACACTAGATGATTAAATTTTAAAAATACACTTTACAGTAACATCAGATACATAGAAATAAACCAAGTCAAAATTGTGCAAAACTACATCCATAATTGAGTATCTGTTCTGATAGAATTCTTAAGAACCTAAAAAATCCAAAGTGCTGTGTTCTTAAATTAAAAGATTTAATGTTTTAAAGAACGAAGTTGTTTCCTTTTCTTATCCTTTTAATTGCTTTCTACTATGTAATTAAAGAAGAATGTATATACCTTACAGAGATGAGCAACAGAAATGAGCCAGTAGAATTATAAGGAAAGGTTTCACAAAATCAAATACCTGGGAACACACCTGACCAGGAGGTAAAGGATTTATATGCTGAGAACTATAAAAGCTTAATCAAGGAAATTAAAGAAGATGTAAAGAAATGGAAAGATAGTCCATGCTCCTGGGTTCGAAAAATCAATATTGTAAAAATGGCCATACTACCCAGAGCAATCTACAGATTCAATGCAATCGCTATCAAATTACCCATGACATTTTTCACAGAACTAGACAAAACAATCCAAAAATTTATATGGAACCACAAAACACCAAGAACTGCCAAAGCAATCCTGAGGAACAAAAACCAAGCAGGAGGCATAACTCTCCCAGACTTCAGGCAATATTGCAAAGCCACGGTCATCAAGACAGTGTAGTACTGGTACCAAAACAGACAGACAGACCAATGGAACGGAACAGAGAACCCAGAAATAAACTCAGACACCTCTGGTCAATTAATCTTGGCAAAGGAGGCAAGAACATAAAATGGGGGAAAGACAGTCTTTTCAGCAAGTATTGCTGGGAAACCCGGACAGCTGCATGCAAAGCAATGAAACTAGAGCACACCCTCACACCATGCACAAAGATAAACTCAGAATGGCTGAAAGACTTCAATATACGACAAGACGTCCTCAAACTCCTGGAAGAGAACATGGGCAAAACATTCTCTGACCTCAACCTTATGAGTATTTTCTCAGGTCAGTCTCCCAAAGCAACAGAAATAAGAGCAAAAATAAACCAGTGGAACCTAAGCCATCTGACAAGCTTTTGCACAGCAAAGAAAACCAAAAAGAAAACAAAAAGACAGCTTACAGAATGAGAGAAAACAGTGTCAAATGATGCAACTGACAAGGGCCTAATCTCTAAAATATACAAACAACTTACACAACTTGACAGCAAAAAAGCCAACAACCCAATAGAAAAATGGGCAAAGGACCTGAAGAGACATTTTTCCAAGGAAGATAGACAGATGGCCAACAAGCACATGAAAAGATGCTCAACATCCCTGACTATTAGAGAAATGCAAATCAAAACTGCCCTGGGATACCACCTCGCACCAGTCAGAATGGCCATCATTAATAAGTCCACAGATACCAAATGCTGGAGGGGGTGTGGAGAAAAGAGAACCCTCCTGCACTGTTGGTAGCAGTGTAAGCTGGTACACTATGGAAAACAGTATGGAGGTACCTTGGAAAACTATACATGCAACTATCATATGACCCCGCAATGCCATTCTTGGGCATAGACCTGGACAAAACTTTCCTTGAAAAAGACACATGCACCCGCAGGTTCATTTCAGCACTATTCACGATAGCCGAGACATGGAAACAACCCAAAAGTCCATTGATAGATGATTGGATTAGGAAGATGTGGTACATATACACAATGGAATACTACTCATCCATAAAAAAGAACGACATAATGCCACTTGCAGCAACGTGGATGGAGCTAGAGCCTCTCATCCTGAGTGAAGTAAGTCAGAAAGAGAAAGACAAATACCATATGATATCACTTATATGGCATCTAATATACGGCACAAATGAACCTTTCCACGGCAAAGAAAATCATGGACTTGGAGAGCAGACTTGTGGTTGCCAAGGAGGTCGGGGGGAGGGAGTGGGAGGGACTGGGAGCTTTGGGTAAATAGATGCATTTACTTTGCCTTCGGGATGGATTAGCAATGAGATCCTGCTGTGTAGCAGTGGGAACTATATCTAGTCACTTATGATGGAGCATGATAATGTGCGAAAATAGAATGTGTACATGTATATTTAACTGGGTTACCATGCTGTACAGTAGATTAAAAAATATGTGTATAAATAAATGATAAAAAAAAAACCTCTGGTGAGTCCAGTGGGGGTAAGAAGACAGTTCAGTTTGATTTATGGATTCAATGTATTTCAGTCAACATCTTCGTAAGTATCTTTTTAAAATCAAAAACCTGATTTTAAGACATGGATAAGCAAAAGATCTGGAGTAGATAAAAAATCTGGAAGAACAGAATTAGAAAACTTACACTATCCATATGACAATGACTGTGTAGCTGAAGTAATTAATGGAGCGTGATATAAGCATGAATACATAGATCAATTGAACAGATGAAAGACCCTCACACACATACAATTCCTAAATTTATTCCAAATGCAGCAATTGCAATTCTTTAGGGAAAAGTTTGTTTCCCATTAAGTATTGTAGTTAATTGGATAACAGTGAGTATAAGGACCAATAACACTTACCTTATACATCACAATAATTACTTTGCAATGAATTATAGAACTAAACATGAAAGGTAAAACATTAAAGCTCATGGGAAGTAACATCGGTATGATTTTAAAATCACTTTTTCTGTTTTGATTTTTTTAATTTCCATTTTAATTATTCTATAGTTTCAGGATGATATAAATACATTTGCATTCATTTTACACACACTGACCAGTTTTTTGTGCTTCTCAAACCTAAGATCTGTGTTTTTAAGAATTCTTTTTAAAATTGCACCTCACAAAATCAAATACCACGGAATACACCTGACCAAGGAGGTAAAGGACCTATATGCCGAGAACTATAAAACTTTAATCAAAGAAATCAAAGAAGATGTAAAGAAATGGAAAGATGGAGTTCCCGTCCTGGCACAGTGGTTAACGAATCCGACTAGAACCATGAGGTTGTGGGTTCGGTCCCTGCCCTTGCTCAGTGGGTTAACGATCCAGCGTTGCCGTGAGCTGTGGTGTAGGTTGCAGACGCGGCTCAGATCCCATGTTGCTGTGGCTCCGGTGTAGGTCGGTGGCTACAGCTCCGATTGAACCCCTAGCCTGGGAACCTCCATATGCCATGGGAGCGGCCCAAGAAATAGCAACAACAACAACAACAACAACAAGACAAAAAGACAAAAAGACAAAAAAAAAAAAAAAAGAAATGGAAAGATATTCCATGTTCCTGGATTGGAAAAATCAATATTGTAAAAATGGCCATACTACCCAAAGCAATCTACAGATTCAATGCAATCCCTATCAAATTACCCATGACATTTTTCACAGAACTAGACAAAACAATCCAAACATTTATATGGAACCACAAAACACCCAGAATCGCTAAAGCAATCCTGAGAAACAAAAACCAAGCAGGAGGCATAACTCTCCCAGACTTCAAGAAATACTACAAAGCCACAGTCATCAAAACAGTGTGGTACTGGTATCAAAACAGACAGACAGACCAATGGAACAGAATAGAGAATCCGGAAATAAACCCTGACACCTATGGTCAATTAATCTTTGACAAGGGAGGCAAGAACATAAAATGGGAAAAAGAAAGTCTATTCAGCAAGCATTGCTGGGAAACCTGGACAGCTGCATGCAAAGTAATGAGACTAGAACACACCCTCACACCATGCACAAAAATAAACTCCAAATGGCTCAAAGACTTAAATATACGACAGGACACCATCAAACTCCTAGAAGAAAACATAGGCAAAACACTCTCTGACATCAACATCCTGAATATTTTCTCAGGTCCGTCTCCCAAAGCAATAGAAACTAGAGCAAAAATAAACCCATGGGACCTCATCAAACTGAAAAGCTTTTGCACAGCAAAGGAAACCCAAAAGAAAACAAAAAGACAACTTACAGAATGCGAGAAAATAGTTTCAAATGATGCAACTGACAAGGGCTTAATCTCTAGAATATATAAACAACTTATACAACCCAACAGCAAAAAAGCCAATCAATCAAGGGAAAAATGGGCAAAATACCTGAATAGACATTTCTCCAAAGAAGATATACAGATAGCCAGCCAACACATGAAAAAATGCTCAACATTGCTGATTATAAGAGAAATGCAAATCAAAACTACCATGAGATATCACCTCACACCCGTCAGAATGGCCATCATTAATAAATCCACAAATAACAAGTGCTGGAGGGGCTGTGGAGAAAAGGGAACCCTCCTGCACTGCTGGTGGGAATGTAAACTGGTACAGCCACTATGGAGAACAGTTTGGAGATACCTTAGAAATCTATACATAGAACTTCTATATGACCCCACAATCCCACCCTTGGGCATCTATCCAGACAAAACTCTACTTAAAAGAGACACATGCACCCGCATGTTCTTTGCAGCACTATTCACAATAGCCAGGACATGGAAACAACCCAAATGTCCATCGACTGATGATTGGATTTGGAAGATGTGGTATATATACACAATGGAATACTACTCAGCCATAAAAAAGAATGACATCATGCCATTTGCAGCAACATGGATGGAACTAGAGAATCTCATACTGAGTGAAATGAGCCAAAAAGACAAAGACAAATACCATATGATATCACTTATAACTGGAATCTAATATCCAGTACAAATGAACATCTCAGAAAAGAAAATCATGGACTTGGAGAAAAGACTTGTGGCTGCCTGATGGGAGAGGGAGGGAGTGGGAGGGATCGGGAGTTTGGGATTATCAGACACAACTTAGAATAGATTTACAAGGAGATCCTGCTGAATAGCATTGAGAACTTTGTCTAGATACTCATGTTGCAAACAGAAGAAAGGGTGGGGGAAAAATGTAATTGTAATGTATACATGTAAGGATAACTTGATCCCCTTGCTGTACAGTGGAAAAAGAAAAAAAAAAGAAAAAAAAGAAATCTGAGGAAAAAAAGGTTAAGCATTATTTCTCTAGATATTTCCTATCATACATTTTCTCTATACATGGACACTAGATCTTTCTGAAACTATTGTTAGACAAATATTAAACATTTCCCGCCTATTTCATGACTCCTAAGTCTTTCTCATTAACAAAAAAACTTTCCGTTTTTCCCCATTT
Source organism: Sus scrofa (assembly GCF_054392235.1). Lineage (NCBI taxonomy): Eukaryota > Metazoa > Chordata > Mammalia > Artiodactyla > Suidae > Sus > Sus scrofa. The sequence goes on along the minus strand of NC_139389.1, from coordinate 26,573,680 downwards.
TCTGAGAAATTCTTGGATCTGTCACTGCAAAATTCTGTGTTTTTTTCTTGTACTTTATCTGCTACTTACACTATCCATTAAGTTTTAAATTTTGAACATTATATACTATATATTAAATTTTCATTATTTTTCAAATGTGCCTTTTTAAAATTTTTATTTTGATTGTGTTATTATTTCTTCTTATAGTCATTCTGTGAGTCACTGATTGTTGTACTATTTAAACTTCTCACTCACATGACACAATTGACATAGTGAGACTTCTCCCTGGTGATCAATAGTATAGTAGCTGACCCTTAAATAGCCAGAGAGTATTTAACCAGGTGGTTCTTCTGTATGCTTCAATACTATATGATATTACAAATTTAATTGTAACTCAGAAAAAAAAATGAGTTATCTTTACCTTGATAGAAACAGGCCAGGAGGGAAAATTAACTTGGAATCTTTAGATTTAAAGAAATTGACATTTTCATCATATTTGACATTGTAGAGTGAGGCTTAAATCTATGGTATCTACTAGAGTAATTTTTGTCTAACTCCATGTCAGTGTTTTTGTTACTCAAAGATAGTCCATTCCTATTACTTTCCTCATAACGAGTTCTGTTTGAGCTTTAATTTCTTGATTGACTCTGTTATGTTTTTCCAGTAGATTGTGATTTGTCTCTTAATGAGCAAGGGATAGACGTGACTCAGCAAAAGAGGTAGGCTTTTCTTCTTTTAACAACCTTTTGTAGAGCTGCCTTCATGGCTTTGTTTCTCAGGCTGTAGATCATCGGATTAAGTGTGGGAGGCAGAACAGTATAAAAAAGAGTAAGCAAAAAGTCTAATGCAGTTGGAGAGTCAGAATGTGGCTTCAGAAACTCAAAGGCACCAGTAGAGAGAAACAGTGTGACCACAGCTAGATGGGGGAGGCAAGTGGCAACGGCCTTGGCTCTCCCCTCGGCAGATGGGATCCTCAGCACAGTAGAGAATATGCGTGTGTAGGAGAAGCCAATGGAGAGGAAGCAAAGAAGTATCATCAAGGACATGAAGTCTGTGACCCCAAGCTCACGGACATACTCATCAGAACAGGCGAGTTTTAGGAGCTGGGGAACCTCACAGAAGAACTGGTGGATGACGTTGGCACCACAGAAGTGGATGGAGAAAGTAGCAGATGTGTGCATAACTCCAGAGACGACCCCACTGATCCAGATGGCTAGGATTCCGTGAATACAGGTGTTGACATTCATGATGATTTCATAGCGCAGGGGAAGGCAGATGGCCACGTAGCGATCGTAGGACATCACTGTGAGCATGGCCAGCTCAGCAGAACCACAGAGAGTGAAAGCCAGACATTGCAGTATGCATTCCCAGAGGGAAATACTGCTAGTATGCCTGAAAGAGTTACAAATGGACCTTGGTACCGTCACAGAGATATAGCATATGTCCAAGAAGGAAAGATGTTTGAGGAAGAAATACATAGGAGAGTAGAGACTGTCATCCATGGAAGTTGCAGCGATAATGAGTGTGTTGCCAGTTAAAGCCACTAAGTATAAGACTAAGAACAGAGAGGCCCATAAGACTTCTAGCTCAGGCTTGGCAGAAAATCCCATGAGGAGAAACCCACTCACTGTAGTGAAATTGGCCATATTCCTTCTCAGTTTCCAAGGAGGCTGCTGGCTGCAAGACAGAATGGAGACCTATAGAAATAATGCCAGAATCAACAGTTCATCATTGTAAATGTTATGTAACTTTGTATACTAATAATCATATTGAGTAATTTTAAATAACTTTGACTGAAGCACAAGAGTTAGGTAAATTGGATTATGAATTTTAATGTCATGTTTTTCAGGCCAAATAAAGGAAAATATTTTATTATTGGGAAGTATGGTACATCAAAATTTTATGGATGTTAAAATTTTCACTCAGTTCAAACACATGTTCATATTTATTAATAAGTTTTTGAGGTGACTGTTCTGTCTCATTAGTTATTATATCTATTTGTACCGCCACCACACTGATTCTTTCACTGCAGTTTTTAAATTTCCTTTCATGGAGTTCCCGTTGTGGCGCAGTGGTTAACAAATCCGACTAGGAACCATGAGGTTGCGGGTTCGGTCCCTGCCCTTGCTCAGTGGGTTAACGATCCAGCGTTGCCGTGAGCTGTGGTGTAGGTTGCAGACGCGGCTCGGATCCTGCGTTGCTGTGGCTCTGGCGTAGGCCGGTGGCTACAGCTCCGATTCAACCCCTGGCCTGGGAACCTCCATATGCCATGGGAGCGGCCCAAGAAATAGCAACAACAACAACAAAAGACCAAAGAAAAAAAAATTCCTTTCATGTATGAAAGAACAAAGTCCCAATCCTTTTCCTAAGATTTTTTTGAAAAAAATGAATAATAATAAAAGTGAAAAGCATTTTACTGACATTATCTTATTTTTATTACAATATACAAATGACCATTACCTTTAACACAAAATGTCATATAAATTAATCCAAAAATTTCAACGTTCTATTAAGAAATGGCAATAGGCCCGAAACTTTCTGGTATAATATTTAAAAGGAAATAAAATGTTGATAAATGTCTAAAATCATCTATATTTTATTTTATTTTATTGTTTTATTTTATTTTATTTTATTTTTTGCTTTTCAGGGTGGCAGCTGTGGCATATGGAAGTTCCCATGCTAGGGGTCAAATTGGAGCTGCAGCTGCCAGCCTATGACACAGCCACAGCAACGCCAGATCTGAGCCACATCGTCAACCTACACCACAACTAATGGCAACGCCATATCCTTAACGCACTAAGCAAGGACAGGAATTGAATCCACATCCTCATGGATAGTAGTTGGTTTTGTTACCACTGAGCCATAACAGTAACTCCTCATCTTTTGTTCCCTTTTTTTTTTTTTTTTTTTTTTTTATTTTCCCACTGTATAGCAAGGGGGTCAGGTTATCCTTACATGTATACATTGCAATTACAGTTTTTTCCCCCATGTTCCCTTTTTTAATGCAATGAATTTTATTATATTTATAGTTGTACAACTATCATCACACCCTAGTTTTACAAGATTTCCATCTCAAACATATCCTTCATTCTTAATTAAATAAAAATTAAAGCAAGAATAAGATATAACTATCAGTGATTCAGAAATTATTAGTGACAGAAATGAGTCACTTTACTGAAATTTCAAAACCCTTGCAGCTTTCGACTTTGGATGTCTATCCAGAATTTTAATTAATTTTGCTTCTTTAATCTCACTGAGTACTTTTTCTCTGCAACCTAACTCTCTCTTTTTAAAATTTATTTATTTATTTATTTATTTTGCTTTTTAAAGACTGCACCTACGGTAAATGGAGGTTCCCAGGCTAGGGGTCAAATGCAACTGCCAGCCTATGCCACAGCCACAGCAACGCAGGTCCAAGCTGCATCTGTGACCTACACCACAGCTCATGGCAATGCCCTATCCTTAACCCACTGAGTGACGCCAGTGATTGAATCTGCAACCTCATGGTTCCTAGTCAAATTCATTTCCTCTGTGCCACAATGGGAACTCTTTAACTCTCTTATAACAAGTGAGGTATTCAAAGCCTCATGCCTTTGTTTTTTGTCTTATTTTTAAGTTGATATTAGTGTTTTTAATACATAACAAAAGGTGTATATGAAGAATTTAATAATTTGTATCATTTATTTCTGGTTGTGAAATATTTTCTGCATTTCTCTCAAAATATGGACATGGTCTTATCATTCCTGAATTTTCTTGTATTTCACTGACATCAGAATTTCTTCCTAAGAAACAGAAGAGACTTGAAACCCAGATGACTGGTTGTGACAAGAAGCATATTCTCACATGCTTCTCACAATCTTTGTGTCCTTACAGTCTTTCTCTCTGGGATCTTTACTGGCCCTTGTTTTGTGAAAATGAAAACTGTGGTTGTTTGCTGACATTACAATATTTTGATACATCATCAGCTTTTTCATCTTTCCGTACTGTTAGAACACTCTATCTCAGATATAGGTAGGATCTCACATCTCTTCTAAGTCCCCGTTAGGGTCAATAAATAATAAGAAGAGAAGGATATCAAGTGATTTCATCCTGTGGTTCATTTATTCTAGATTGCTAGTTGCAAAAAGGAAGGAATTGCGGAGAAAATGGGAATTACATTGCACAATATGTTTCTGAAATAATTTAAATATCTCTGCTAGATTTGCAATTTTTGCTTAAAAATCTATAGTTGATAATTTTTAACTGTAGCATTTATGAAATAAATAACAAAGACTGGTTTTATCCCACCCACGCAAATCCTATTATCCATTGACTTTCTATTTTTCAGTATAAACATCCCTTTTAGACACCATGAAAACTCACCAGAGCAAATCCAGGAACTTCCTTTCTAAACTTAGGGAAAATTTGTTAACTACTACTTAGCAGAAGGTAATTCAGCCACTTTCAGTAAAGCATTGTCTGTGGAGAGGAAAAATAAGGATTTCCATTCTCATTATTGGAGTTTATGCTCCTCTGCATGGCTCCTGTGTCATGAGTGGAGAGATCCTCGAATGCTCTGGGTATTTGGGGCTCCTTGAAAATACCCTGGGGCCAAAACTTGCAATTACATAGAGTTTTCATGCAGAGTATTTTTCTGTTGATTTAATTTAATGATCACACCTAGTTATCTGGAATTTCTGTTTATTTGTGTCCATGGGATTAAACTGTTGAAACACATTGCAACTTGTGACTTATATTCTGGAAAACCCAACATTAAGGGTTAAATCTATTTTTCAGTTTGTTCATTGCCAAGTAAATGCTTATTCAAGGGAATCATGTTCGCTTTGTGTATCACTGTAAAGTCAAAGTAATTGGCAATAATCTATTGATATTTATGCTTTTCTCAGCTATTTTAATGGTTTTTATTAGAATGTTATTTCTTTGAAAGAATGACTTATTTAGTTCATCTTTTTGTTACAACCACCATCTGGCACTGCACCTTATCTATAATAGATCTTCTTAATTATCTGTAAAATTGAATTTAATTAAGCTCTACCATATTTTTATTCTCTGGTGACAGACACAGAGGATTTTTTTTTCTCCTAAGAATTTAAGTAATACAAGAGCTTTAGTGATCAAATAATCTCGGCAGGAATTTTGAACTCTTACACAGTACATCCAGGATGGAACACTTAGTGAACATCTTCTGTTTGTACATCACTGCAGAGCAAACTAACTGACTTAGAACAACAATTTATTATTTTCTCTCTAGTATGTGTGGATGAGCAGTTTTTGCTTGAGGTCGCTTATTCAGTTACAGGCAGATTTCAGCAGTGGTTATCGTCACCTGAAAACTCAATTTCAATGGAAGTCTAAAATGATTTGTTCACATGATGAGCAATTGATATGGGCTCTTGGGTGAAAACTCCACAGGGCAACTGCAACATCTGCATGTATTCTCTCCTTGTGTGTTGACTTCTCACAGCAAGACAGGGTATATGGATTTATTTACCTCTTCTTATGCTAGTAACTGATAGCTTTTTATAAATGTGGGTTCATCTAGCTATAATGCTTTCTATTTTTTCTTATTTTTTGCCTGCGCCCTTGGCATGTGGAAGTTCCCAGGCCAGGGACTGAACCCATGCTGTAGTTGTGAACTGTACCACTGCTGTGGCAACGCCACGTTCTTAACCTGCTACACCACACTGGAACTTCCTGTTGTATTATTTTGTAGATCAAGTCCAATCGATAAAATTCTTCTACAAAGTTATCTATTTATGAACAGTTATTCTTCAGTATAAACTTTAGAATCAGGTTGTTGAGCTCCTCACAATATTTTCTTGGAATTTCTTTAAAGTACTTTAATTTCATTTTGGTGTATATTTAGGTTACAAGTTTATAATGTTTAATTATATCATTTATGCATGTGATGTATTCATATTTCAATTCAGTTTTAATTTAAATCTGGATAGACTTTAAATATTTTTACACATTTTGTTCATTTTTGAAAGTGAATGTTTCTATTTTCATAGTATCTTATGTTTGATTAAATTTTCTTCATAATTCTTACTGCTGTAGGTGAATGATTGATTTGTATATGTTGGTCTTATATGAGGCAGTATTACTTAAGATTCTAATTAGGTTTAATTTTTTGTGTTGCATATCCTATGCATTTTGACAAATGTATAATGTCATGTATCCACCATTTTGGTACCATACAGAATACTTGTACTGCCTTAAAATCCCCTGTGCAAGACCTCTTTATGTCTTCCTCTCCTCAAACCTTTGGCAGCTGATGATCTTTTCAATGACTTCAGTTTTTCCTATCCCAAAATGCCATATTCTTGAAATCATATAGCAATAGCCTTTTCAAAGGCATATTGTTTCACTTGACAATATGCCTTTTAAGATGCCTTTGTGTCTTTTTGTACCTTGCCAGCTGTATTTTTTGAAACTGCTAAATAACTGTCCATTGTATGGATGTACCAGTTTACCCATTCACCTCTTGAAGAATACCTTATTTGCTTCCAAGATTTGGAAGTCATATGCAGAAATACAAAAAAACCCATAAGAGAATACTATGATAAAGTATATGCCAACAAATTTGACAACCTGGAAGAAACGGACAACTTTCTAGAGACTGTCAAATCTGAATCAAGAAGAAATAGATCAACTGAACACACTGATCACTAGAAATTATATTGAATTTGTCATTAAAAACACTCCCTACAAACAAAAGTCCAATACCATATGGCTTCAGGGGAATTCTACCACACATACAAAGAGGTAATGATACCCATACTTCTTTTTTTTTTTTTTCAGACATGCAGAAAAGAATCTCATATCTCTGTTTTTATTTTTTTAATTATTTCCCCAATACTTTTTTTTCCTACTGTACAGCATGGTAACCCAGTTAAATATACATGTACACATTCTATTTTCGCACATTATCATGCTCCATCATAAGTGACTAGATATAGTTCCCACTGCTACACAGCAGGATCTCATTGCTAATCCATCCCGAAGGCAAAGTAAATGCATCTATTTACCCAAAGCTCCCAGTCCCTCCCACTCCCTCCCCCCGACCTCCTTGGCAACCACAAGTCTGCTCTCCAAGTCCATGATTTTCTTTGCTGTGGAAAGGTTCATTTGTGCCGTATATTAGATGCCATATAAGTGATATCATATGGTATTTGTCTTTCTCTTTCTGACTTACTTCACTCAGGATGAGAGGCTCTAGCTCCATCCACGTTGCTGCAAGTGGCATTATGTCGTTCTTTTTTATGGATGAGTAGTATTCCATTGTGTATATGTACCACATCTTCCTAATCCAATCATCTATCAATGGACTTTTGGGTTGTTTCCATGTCTCGGCTATCGTGAATAGTGCTGAAATGAACCTGCGGGTGCATGTGTCTTTTTCAAGGAAAGTTTTGTCCAGGTCTATGCCCAAGAATGGCATTGCGGGGTCATATGATAGTTGCATGTATAGTTTTCCAAGGTACCTCCATACTGTTTTCCATAGTGTACCAGCTTACACTGCTACCAACAGTGCAGGAGGGTTCTCTTTTCTCCACACCCCCTCCAGCATTTGGTATCTGTGGACTTATTAATGATGGCCATTCTGACTGGTGCGAGGTGGTATCCCAGGGCAGTTTTGATTTGCATTTCTCTAATAGTCAGGGATGTTGAGCATCTTTTCATGTGCTTGTTGGCCATCTGTCTATCTTCCTTGGAAAAATGTCTCTTCAGGTCCTTTGCCCATTTTTCTATTGGGTTGTTGGCTTTTTTGCTGTCAAGTTGTGTAAGTTGTTTGTATATTTTAGAGATTAGGCCCTTGTCAGTTGCATCATTTGACACTGTTTTCTCTCATTCTGTAAGCTGTCTTTTTGTTTTCTTTTTGGTTTTCTTTGCTGTGCAAAAGCTTGTCAGATGGCTTAGGTTCCACTGGTTTATTTTTGCTCTTATTTCTGTTGCTTTGGGAGACTGACCTGAGAAAATACTCATAAGGTTGAGGTCAGAGAATGTTTTGCCCATGTTCTCTTCCAGGAGTTTGAGGACGTCTTGTCGTATATTGAAGTCTTTCAGCCATTCTGAGTTTATCTTTGTGCATGGTGTGAGGGTGTGCTCTAGTTTCATTGCTTTGCATGCAGCTGTCCGGGTTTCCCAGCAATACTTGCTGAAAAGACTGTCTTTCCCCCATTTTATGTTCTTGCCTCCTTTGCCAAGATTAATTGACCAGAGGTGTCTGAGTTTATTTCTGGGTTCTCTGTTCCGTTCCATTGGTCTGTCTGTCTGTTTTGGTACCAGTACTACACTGTCTTGATGACCGTGGCTTTGCAATATTGCCTGAAGTCTGGGAGAGTTATGCCTCCTGCTTGGTTTTTGTTCCTCAGGATTGCTTTGGCAGTTCTTGGTGTTTTGTGGTTCCATATAAATTTTTGGATTGTTTTGTCTAGTTCTGTGAAAAATGTCATGGGTAATTTGATAGCGATTGCATTGAATCTGTAGATTGCTCTGGGTAGTATGGCCATTTTTACAATATTGATTTTTCGAACCCAGGAGCATGGACTATCTTTCCATTTCTTTACATCTTCTTTAATTTCCTTGATTAAGCTTTTATAGTTCTCAGCATATAAGTCCTCTACCTCCTGGTCAGGTGTGTTCTCAGGTATTTGATTTTTTGGTTTGCAATTTTAGAAGGCATTGTATTTCTGTATTCCTTTTCTAATATTTCATTGTTAGTATCCAGAAATGTGACTGATTTCTGAATGTTAATCTCATATCCTGCTACTTTGCTGAATTTTTGATCAGTTCAAGTAGTTTTTGGGTTGAGTCCTCAGGTTTTTCTATATATAGTATGATGTCATCTGCATACAGTGACAGTATTTACTTATTGTCTTCCTATTTGGATATCTTTTATTTCTTCTTTTTTTTGGTCTGATTTCTGTGGCTAGGACTTCCAGTACTATGTTGAATGAAAGTGGTGAATGGCCATCCTTGTCTTGTTCCAGATTTTAGTGGGAAGGCTTTCAGCTATTCTCCACTGGGTATTATGTTTGCTGTGAGTTTGTTGTAAGTGGCTTTAATTATGTTAAGGCATGTTACCTGTATACCCACTTTGGTAAGAGTTTTTGTCATAAATGGATGTTGGACTTTGTCAAATGCTTTCTCTGCATCTGTTGAGATGATCATGTGGTTTTTCACTTTTCTTTTGTTAGTGTGGTATATGATGTTGACTGATTTGCATATTTTGAACCATCCTTGTGAATCCCACCTGGTGATGTATGATCTTTTTGTATGTTGGATTTGGTTGGCTAAAATTTTTTGTTGAGCATTTTTGTGTCTATATTCATCAAAGATATTGGCCTGTGGTTTTCTTTTTTGGTGGTATCTTTGTCTGGTTTTGGAGTTAGGGTGATGCTGGTGTCATAGGATGTCTTTGGGAGTGTTCCTTCTTCTTCAACCTTTTGAAAAAGTTTAAGGAGGATGGGTACCAGTTTTTCTATGTATGTTTGGTAGAATTCGCCTGTGAAGCGAAGTCCTGGACTTTTATTTGTAGGGAGTGTTTTTATGACATGTTCAATTTCGTTTCTAGTGATTGGTCTGTTCATTTTATCTATTTATTCTTGATTCAGTTTTGGCAGGCTGTAAGTCTCTAGAAAGTTGTCCATTTCTTCTAGGTTACCAAATTCGTTAGCATATAATTGTTCATAGTATTCTCTCATGGTTTTTTGTATTTCTGTAGTATCATTTGTGACTTCTCCTTTTTCATTTCCTATTTTATTAATTTGGGTTTTTCTCTCCTCTTCTTGGTGAGTCTAGCCAGAGCTTTGACAATTTTATTTACTTTTTCAAAGAACCAGTTCTTGGTTTTATTGATTTTTTTTCTATTGTTTTTCAAATATCTATTTTATTGATTTCTTCTTTGATTTTTATGATTTCCTTCTTTTGCTGACATTAGGTTTTGTTTGTTCTTCTTTTTCTAATTCATTTAGGTGTTGGATTAATTTGTCAATTTGAGATATTTCTTCCTTTTTAAGGAAGGTCTGTTTCGCTATGAATTTCCCTCTGAGGCCTGCTTTTGCAGCATCCCGTAGATTCTGAGTGGTTGTGTCTTCATTATCATTTGTCTCAAGGTAATTTTTAATTTCCTTCCTGATTTCTTCATTAACCCATTGGTTTTTTAGCAGCATGTTGTTTAGTTTCCATGTAGTAAGTTTTTTCTCATTTCTTTTCCTGTGGTTGATTTCTAATTTCATGCCATTGTTGTCAAAGAAGTTCCTTGAAATAATGGCTATACTTTTAAATTTGTTGAGGTTAGATTTGTGCCCCAGTATGTGATCACTTCTTGAGAATGTTCCATGTGCACTTGAGAAGAATATATATTCTGATTTTTTTGGATGTAATGTCCTGAAAACGTCGATTAAGTCTAACATTTTTTATTGTGTCCTTTAGGATCTCTGTTGCTTTATTGATTTTCTGTCTAGAGGATCTGTCCATTGATGTGAGTGGGGTGTTAAAGTTTCCTACTATGATTGTATTCCCATCAATTTCTCCTTTTATGTCTGCTATTATTTGTTGTAGGTGTCTATATTAGGGGCATATGTATTGACAATTGTAATATCCTCTTCTTGAATGGATCCTTTAACCATTAAATAGTGTCCTTCCTTGTTTTTCTTTATGGCCTTCATTTTTTTAAAGTCTATTTTGTCTGATATGAGGATTGCAACTCCTGCTTTCCTGTCTTGTCCATTGTCATGAAATATCTTTTCCCATCCCCTCACTTTCAATCTATATGTGTCCTTTGCCCTAAGGTGAGTTTCTTGTTGGCAGCAGATTGAAGGTTTTTGCTTTTTTATCCAATCTGCCAGTCTGTGTCTTTGCTTGGAGCATTCAGTCCATTACCATTTAACGTGATTATTTTTTTCAATTGTTATTTCCCCAATGCAGTTTTTTCTTTCTACTGTACAGCATGGTGACCCAGTTACACATACATGTACACATTCTGTTTCTTACATATAAGGTGATTATTGATAGATATGTATTTATTGCCATTTTAAACCTTGTTTTTGCAGTTGATTCTGTGTTTCTCTTTGCTTCTGTTCTTTTTTGGGTTGGATGGTTTCCATTTATTTTATGCTCGAGTACTTTTCTTTTCAGTTTTGGCGAATGTAATGTTCAGTTTTCATTTGTTTTTTAACCATGTTAAACCCTTCCTATATCTGCTTTCTTTTGCCTGATAGTAATATAGGCACAAACACATCAATAAATAGAAAAAGAATCTATATTTTCTTACTTTCCTTCCCCAAATTGTATGATTTTGATGTCTTTTTTTTTTTCACATCTTCATGTTTAGATCTGTATGCTGGCTTATTTAAGTGACTCCTTTCCAGTTGTGGTTTCCTCCATCTTAATTCTTCTTTTTCTCTTTTTTTTCCTCTCTCTTTTTTAATTTAGAGAAGCCCTTTCAGTATTTCTTTTAGAATGGGTTTAGTATTGCTGTACTCTTTTAGCTTTTGTTTGTTGAAGAAATTCTTTATTACCCTTCTATTTTAAATGATATTCTTGCTGGATAGAGTATTCTAGGTTGCAAATTTTTTCTTTTCAGCACTTTAAATATATCTTGCCATTCCCCCTGGCCTGTAGTGATTCTGCAGAGAAATCAGCTGATAGCTTATGGGAGTTCCTTTATAATTAACATTTTGTTTTTCTCTTGCTGCCTTTAGAATCCTCTCTTCATCTTTAACTTTTGCCATTTTTATTTTAATATGTCTTTATGTGGGCCTGTTTGGGTTCAACTTGTTTGGGGCCGTCTGTGCTTCCTTTATCTTGATATCAGTATCCTTTAGATTTGGAAAGTTTTCAGCCATAATTTCTTCAAATATATTTTCAATCCCCTTTCCTTTTTATTTTCCTTCTGGAATTCCTATTATGCGTAGATTGGCCCACTTTATGTTATCCCATAGGTCTTCTATATTGCTTTCATGTTTTTTTCATTCGTTTTTCTGTCTGCTGTCCTGATTGGGTGATTTCCATTATTTTATCTTCCACATCACTAAGTCATTCCTTTGCATTATTCATTCTGCTGTTTATTGCCTTTAGCTCCGTTTGTATCTCTGCAAATGAATTTTCTAGTTTTTCTTGCTTCCTCCATGTTTTCTAGTTCCTTTCTAAAGGAATCTGCATTACAGTTCATGTCCTCTCAGTTCCTTCAGTATTTTCACTATCTCCCTTTTGAATTCAATGTCTCTCAGACTGCAGAGGTCTGTTTCATTGTTGACTGCTTTAGGTGAATTCTCCTGTTCGTTTAACTGGGAATGGTTTTTGTGCTTCTTCATTTTGCTTGTGTGTTTCTTTCACTGTGAGTTTGGAGAAGCCAAACTGAAGTCTTGTAAGGCTACTTCTATGCAAGAATACCTCTTTGTATTTTGGGGGGATTAATATTTATTTTTGGCGTGGGAGTTAGAATATTTGCTCTCTCTTTCTTTGGTGTGAGCAGGCTGTTATTCCCAGGATGCTCAGTGTGTTTTCAGGGAGAATAAGGCAATGGTAGGGCCAGGAGTCAGTGTCTGGTCATTGGGCTCTCAACAGCAGCAAGGACCTGCAGGAAGGTGGCACAGGCTACTTCTAGTTACAGGACCCTGGGAAATGGTAATAAGCTGTAGGCAGACCTTCAGAGTGACCAGAGCATTTGGCAGTAGCAACAGCAGGGGGTGTGAGTTCCCAGGGGAGTGAGAGCAAGAACTGCTTGTGTTTGATTGCGTGCAATCCTCTGAGGTTATTGGAACCATAGGTGGTGCCTGTTCAGGGACCCCTATTGGAAGCAGGCCATGACCATCTCTAGAGTCAGTGATAACTGTGGTGGTTTGCCCCTGCCACCAGTAGACCATGCATGAAGCAACCCATCTCACTTAGCCCACGTATGAGATGTTGTAAAGGGTGCTCCTAGTTGCAGGATCCTGGAAGGTGACAGAGATCAGGCATGTGGGTACTGCCCAGAATGTTTGGCAGTGGCAGCAGCAGGGCAGGTATGTTCCTGGGTTGCAAGAGCACTGACAGGTGGTGTTTGGTCACAACTGCCCGCCTCTGTGGTGCCCTTTAGGTGAATGGGGCTGCAAGTGATTTTTGTTCAGGTAACTCCAATGGCAGTGTGCCACACCCACCTCTGGAATCAGGGATAATTGTGGTGGTTTGCCCCTGCCAGCTGCAGACCACGCAAGAAGCACCCTGTCCCACATAGCCCACGCAGCAGGTGCTGCAACAGCTCCTCCTAGTTGTAGGATCTTGGGAAGGGACTGTGACCAAGTGTCTGGCCACCACCCAGAGCGTTTGGCAATGGCAACTGCAAGGTGGGTGTGTTCCCAGAGGAGTGAGGCAACTGTATGGTGCTTGGTTGCAGTGCCCTCTTTTTTTTTCTTTTTTGACAACCCCTGAGGTGACTGAGGTCGCAGGTGGAGCCCACTCACAGGCCCCCAGTAGTGGCAAGTCTCGCCTCCCTCTGGCCTCTGACACGACTGCCATGGTCTGTGCCTGCCACCTGTAGATCGTGTAAGAGGCACCACATCGCACTGAGTTCCCTTATGCCCTTAACACACACAATAGATGCCTGACCACCAGTAGCCTGCACAAGAAGTGCCTAATCTGTCCTAAAGGAGCAAGAGGCTTCTCATCTCACCATAGCCTCTGCAGAGCTGCCCCAACCTCTAAGCTTAAGGGCATGCACATGCTGCAGAGAAGGGAGTCTCCTATGATACCCATACTTCTTAAACTTTTCCAAAAGGTTGAAGAAGAAGGCACACTCCCAAATATAGTCTATGAAACTGCCATCACCTAGTCCCAAAACTTGATGAAGATACTACCACAAAAGAAAACTATAGGCCAATATCTTTGATGAATAAACATGTGAAAATTCTCAACAAAATTTTGAAAACTGAATCCATTAATATATCAGTAGACCATAAACTACAACCAAGTGGGATTCATCCCAGGGTCACAAGGAGGATTCAACATACCCAAATCAATCAGCGTCATACACTACATTACCAAAAGAAAAACTGAAATCCACATGATTGGAGTTCCTGTCATGGCTCAGTAGTTAATGAACCCAACTAGAATCCATGAGTATAAGGGTTCAATCCCTGGCCTTGCTCAGTGATTTAAGGAGCTGGCATTTCTGTTCATGGTGGTGTAGGTTGCAGGTGAGGCTTGGATCCCATGTTGCTGTGGCTGTGGTGTAGGCCCACAACTGTAGCTTAAATTTGACCCCTAGCCTGGGAATCTGCGTATGCCATGGGTGCAGCCCTAAAAAGACAAAACAAAAACAATAAAACATAGGATCATCTCAATAGATGCAGAAAAAGCATTTGACAAAGTCCAACATCCATTCATGTTAAAAACTCTTACCAAAGTGGGTGTGGAGGGAACATACCTTAACATAGTAAAAGCGATTTATGACAAACCCACAGCCAGTATAATACTCAATGGAGAAAAGCTGAAAACCTTCCCACTAAAATCTGGAACAAGACAAGGATGCCCACTCTCACCACTTTTATATAACATAGTATTGGAAGTCCTAACCACAACTATCAAACAGGAGAAATAAAAGGTATCCAAACTGGAAGAGAAGAAGTAAAATTGTCACTCTATGCAGATGAGATGATACTATATATAGAAAACCCTAAGGACTCCACACAAAAACTACTTGAACTGAGCAATAAATTCAGCAAAGTAGCAGCATACAAGATTAGCATTCAGAAATCGGATGCATTTCTGTATACTAACAATGAAATATTAGAAAAGGAATACAGAAATACAATGCCTTTTAAAATCTCACCCCAGAAAATTAAATACCTAGGAATCAACCTGACCAAGAAGGTGACAGACTTATATGCTGAGAACTATAAAAGCTTAATCAAGGAAATTAAAGAGCATCCAAAGAAATGGAAATATATCCCATGTTCCTGGATTGGAAAAATTAATATTGTAAAAATGGCCATACTACCCAAAGCAATCTACAGATTTCAATGCAATCCCTATCAAATTACCCATGACATTTTTCACAGAACTAGACAAAACAATCCAAAAATTTATATGGAACCACAAAAGACCCAGAATTGCCAAAGCAATCCTGAGGAACAAAAGCCAAGCAAGGGGCATAACTCTCCCAGTCTTCAGGCAATATTACAAAGCCACAGTCATCAAAACAGTGTGGTACTGGTATCAAAACAGACAGACCAATGGGATGGAATAGAGAACCCAGAAATAAACCCTGACACCAATGGTCAATTAATCTTTGACAAGAGAGGCAAGAATATAAAATGGGAAAAAGAAAGTCTATTCAGCAAGCACTTCTGGGAAACCTGGACAGCTGCATGCAAAGCAATGAAATTAGAACACACCCTCACACCATGCACAACAATAAACTCAAAATGGCTGAAAGACTTAAATATAAGAAAAGACACCATCAAACTCCTAGAAGAGAACATAGGCAAAACACTTTCTGACATCAACTTCGTGAATATTTTCTGAGGTCAGTCTTTCAAAGCAACAGAAATAAGAACAAAAATAAACCAATGGGACCTCATCAAACTGAAAAGTTTTTGCACAGCAAAGAAAACCAAAACCAAAAACAAAAAGATATCTTACAGAATGAGAGAAAATAATTGCAAATGATGCAACTGACAAGGGCTTAATCTCTAAAATATACAAACAGCTTATACAACTCAACAGCAAAAAGCCAACAACCCAATTAACAAATGGGTAAAAGACCTGAATAGACATTTCTCCAAAGAAGATATACAGATGGCCGACAAGCACATGAAAAAGTGCTCAACATCACTAATTATTACAGAATGAAAATCAAAAGTGCTATGAAATACCACCTCACATCAGTCAGAATGGCCATCATTAATTAGTCCATAAATAGCAAATGCTGGAGGGGGTATGGAGAAAAGGGAACCCTCCTACACTGTTGGTAGCAATGTAAGCTGGTACAAATACTATGGAAAACAGTATGGTGGTACCTCAGAAACATAAATATAGAACTACCATATGACCAAGAAATCCCACTCTTGGGTATTTATCTGGACAAAACTGTCCTTGAGAGACACTTGTACCCATATATCCACTGCAGCACTATCACAATAGCCAGGACATGGAAACAACCTAAATGTCCATCAACAGATGAATGGATTAAGATGTGGTATATATACACAATGGAACACTATTCAGCCATAAAAAGAACAAAATAATGCCATTTGCAGCAACATAGATGGAACTAGAAACTCTCATCCTGAGTGAAGTAAGTCAGAAAGAGAAAGATAAATACCATATGATTTCATTTACATCTGGAATCTGATGAACGTTTCCACAGAAAAGAAACTCATGGATTGGAGAACAGACTTGTAGTTGCCAAGGAAGTGGAGGAGGGTGTGAGATGGACTGGGAATCCAGGGTTAATAGATGCAAACTGTTGCCTCTGGAATTGATAAGCAGTGAGATCTGGTTGTATAGCACTGGGAACTATATCTAGTCACTTATGATGGAGCATGATGGAGGATAATGTGAGAAAAAGAATATATATATATATATATATATATATATTTACGTGACTGGGTCACTTTGTTGTACAGTAGAAAATTGACAAAACACAGGTTAACCAAATATGGAAAAATAAAATTCAGTAAAAAAGAAAAAAAAGATTTGGCAATTATAAATAAAGCTGCTATAAACATCCATATGCAGGTTTTTGTATGAATGGAAGTTTTCAACTCTTGGGTAAATCTACAGGGTTTTAAACATATTGATAATAATGTACTCATCATTATTAGAATTTTTGCCTCTTGCTTTCCTCTTCTTTTATTTACTATTATTTTCTTATTTAATTATATTGGCTGACAACTTCAATTATAATAGTAGAAATGTGATAGTGGAAAACATTTGTTTTTCTTTCAAATCTTGAAGGTATATTTCTAAAGTTCCTCACAGCACATGACATTGACTGTAGTTTTGATAGACAATATTTTAGTAAGTTTTTCAGTTGTCATTTATTAAATTTAGTTGCATTCATATTTCTAGTGTTCTGAGACTTATTATCATAAAATAATTGAAATTTATCAAACATTTTCATCCATCTGTTGTTACAGTCATATAGATTTTGTAGTCTCCAAATCTGTGGAATAGTCAAGCAAGAAATAAATAACTTTGACAGGAAGTTTTGATTACTCAAGCTAAACAGAATTGCCTGAAAACAAAGATGAAAGCACAGTAGATATAAGAAAATATCAGAAAAAATGTATCATGAATATATATTATGAGATAAATCAGTAGTTATATTAGTCATTATCCAAGATTCTTCTGATCTACTCAAATGATCTTTGTCGTTAGACATTTAAAGGGGACATTCATCTTGGCTGTCCCACTCATGTGATACTGTTTTTGGTTTAATATTCCAGCCAGAAGACCTATTCAAAGGCCTCCAATGGGTCTTCTCTAGTATTAAAGCTTATTTCCTACTGACCAAGGACATGCTGAAGAAGTTTCCAGGTAGTTCATTCTCAATTTTACACCTAATTGCTGGGGAATGACTATTGCATGTGTCTGCAGTACCAGGTGATACACTGTAAATAAGGATTTACTCTGACTCCATTTATTACCCATTCTCTTATGCCCCCTCTCACATAGGGCCAGGATGATGCTTTGGTTCTTGGCATGCTGATGCCAACTCAGACCAAGTGTCTGATAGTCCTTGAAATATTTTGGTATTTTCCTTTTCTCAGTGTACAGTTAAATGGAGCATAAATGGAGATAGTTCTCTTTGGGGAAGAATAGGGGTATCTTTTCAGGTAATGTTTGTTTGCCATGGTGTTGCAGTCCACTTCTTCTCTGGGGCCATGACTGAGTTTTCAGGCACTGAGGTCAAGAAACAGCACAGGTAATTGTGACCTTTTGCTGGGGAAGTTCGCTCAGTGTTCTGCTTCTCCACTCTTGCCTTTTAACTGTAGAGTTTAAGCAGCACCCTTGCTGACTGCCCTTTAATTTTGCCCCTAGAGATAGTATATTGTCTTAACCATCTCCACAACTCTCTGTGGGTCCGGGCTTCTTGGCTGCCCCTCTGACCTCACTGTTCATAGTGGAAATTTTAAGTATTCTGGGGGTTCAGTTCTACCATCTGTGTTCTATTGCTTAAGATCCCCCCTTTTCTCCATCACTTTTATTGATCCAGCTCTGTAGTTATCTCTCCAATCATCAGCCCCAGTCTACAGAGGAGAGTCACCACTGAACTTGGTAATTCTGATACTCCTCTACCAGAACATTCCTGATGATCTTGGTGAATGTTATATCTCCTCTATGCTCTCTCATGGAACATGAGATTCTGGTGTATTTTCTCACCTCACAGGATATGTCCACTCCACTTTCCTGAATCTCTTTTATCCTTCTCCTATCATCTGCCAGGGCAACTCAGGCATTTCCACACTCATCATCATGGACCACTGCCTTGTCTAAGCTTCTAAGAGCCACATCCCTTGGGTATTTCCTAAAAGTACAATGTCCCCATGGTAAGGGATTCTAACATAAAATCCAATTTTATGTTCCAGTCTCCTACACATTCTCAAAATCAAGGTCCAGTGTTACTCTGCTGGTATGTGCTAGCTGATACATGTAACTTTGCTTTTATTCTGTTTCTTCTCTAAACAACCTAGGACATCGCCTGTGTTTATTCTGTTTTTTCTCTAAACAACCTAGGACATCGCAAGTTGGTCTATGTAGAAATTTAACTCTAGGAATTAGCATGGAATCCAAAACAGCATCCACAGCTGTCCAATATGGAAGACAGAAAGGGCATCTATTGTACCCAAAATACCTTCATTATTGAAGTTTTAAAAATATTCTTTTATTTAGTTATCAGAGAAGATAGAGGTAATTTATTTGACATTACTTGTGTGATTTTTTTCTTCATTTGCTCTCTTACTTCATTCCATTTTTCTTACCTGGTTTATCAGGTTTTTTGTATACAATTCATATCACATGGGAATATTCATAAATTAGAATTCAAGACTCCAAACATCTTGGTTCTTTTTTCTTCCCTCTATGAATAATAACCTTTAGCAAGTCATTTACCTATTTTTTTTTCCTTTCCACGGAACTGAAAAATAAAACTAATAATTTAGATTGTTGAAGTAAATTTAGAAGAGGAAAACCAAACAAAAAAAGTAGAAAAAATTCTGTAAGTCAACTCTTTCCATGACCAGAAGTTGAGGGGAAAAAACCCCCCACAAATAGTATAGAAGATATTCTTGAGATATTAGTTAATCCTGCCTTCACTTTTAATAACATTTCACAATAATCCTTGACAGTTGAACCATTTGACTTCTAAAACATCTCTGAAAATGATGGTTCCAGAACTCTTTAGATGAACCACTGGTTATATTATTTCTGTTAATTTATGATTACAGGGTCATTTTCCTTAATTACTTTTTTTCCTCCCCACTTGGATCACATGAAATCATGAGGTATGTCTTAAAATTCCCATTAAAGATATAGGTCAATGTTAATTTTTTTAATTGAGTAATTATGGTCCTAAATTAAAATCCTTAAAAATATTACTAAAATTACCAACTTGGAAGGATCATACAAATAAACAGATTTAAAAACTATCCATCATACACTTCATGGGAAACATAGGCATATATATATATGTAAATTTAGAGATGAACAAATCAGAATATATAACAAATCAGTTTATTCACCTGATATCTCACAAACAAATTCAGCATTAGAGTTCCATGGCTGGTGTTTCATTTGTTCAACTTCCCTTTCTACTACCTAAGAACGCATTATTTAATACAACTTGACTAGACTTACCCATTTATTTTTTTATCCAGTACCCTCTGTTATATACATGGCAAATGATTTGAGAAGCAGTATAATTTCACATATCAACTTTCTCATTGCCTTTTTTTATGCCTCAGAAGACTTCTCTAGACTCCTTCAAGTCAGAGCCTCCTTCTGATCACCCTCCTTAAGGCTCCTTTTACTTGCTTGTTCCTCAAAGTATAGATGAGTGGATTTAGTACAGGAGTGACCACACTGTACATAATGGCAATGATCCTGTCCTGGTCCATGGAGCTACCTGAGGTAGGACGAATATACGTGAAAACAACGGGAGCAAAGAAAAGAACAACTACCATGAAGTGGGAGGCACAAGTGGACAGTGCTTTATGAAGCATGCTGCAGGAATGGGTCTTGAAGGAAAGATGGGTGATAATGTAGCCATAGGAGAGAAGTGTTAGAAAGAATGGACCCATGGCAATGGTCCCTGTGACAGTGTTGAGCAGCCACTGGTTAAGCTCAATGTTCCCACAGGCCAGCTTCAGTAATGGCTTAATATCACAGAAGAAGTGATGGATATGGTTGGAACCACAGAAGTTTAAGTGAGAGGTCATTACGGAGTGCAGAAGGGCATAGAGAAAACCAGTGATCCAGACAGTGACAGCCATTTGAGCACAGACCCGAGGATTCATGATAAGAGTGTAACGAAGTGGTTTGCAGATAGCCACGAAGCGGTCAAAAGCCATCACGGCCAACAACAGGGCCTCTGTGCTGCCGAGGAAGTGGAAGAAGTGAAGCTGGCTTATGCATCCCCAGAAAGAAATTTCTTTGTGTGAGGAGAGGAAGTTCCCCAGCATCTTTGGCAGTGTCACTGTGGAGTAGCAGATATCTAGACAGGACAGGTTTCCCAGGAAGAAATACATAGGAGAATGGAGTCTTGGCTCAGAGATGACGACCATCAGGATGGCTCCATTCCCAGCCACGATGACCAGGTAAATTGCGAGGAAAAGCACGAAGAGCAAAGGCTGCAGTTCTTGGATGTCTGTCACTCCGAGGAGAAGAAATTCAGTGACTGATGTTTGATTGGGCATCACTTAAAAGCAAAGGCAAAAGAGTATATGGAATACCATCTCTACTGGACATTAGAGTCCTCCAGCTGAGGATTTTCCCTCCTGGACAACAATATTTTGAGGGCAAGCCTATTGTTTTAATAGTCCCAGCACGGAGGTTTTACAATATGTGGGCCTTTAGCTTACACAATGGTAAGGTTTTGTTGGTTATGAACTGTTACTCACCTACCTGTTTTTCTTCATTAGATTTATCATAGTATTTTTCTTTCTCCCAGGGATTCAGTGCATATTTTCATCCTACCATTTTATTTATGAATTTCTACATTCTGATACCACTTGTCCTTTAAGGTTCTAAGTCAGCTGTTAACAGAGGGTAAATTTTAAACTACTCCACTACACCACTATCTCCTGACCTAATAAGAAACTATCTGAAAATGTTTTTACCTAAGAACATACACAGAGAGAGAAATTAGGGCTATTTGGAGATCTGAAAGTATATGCAAACATTGGTGTGCTTCATATGAAAAGGGAATCATTCAAAATTTGGGAAATCCATGAAAGGAGAAGAAAAAGATTTGATGTGAATAAAAAAGAAAAAAAGAAGTCCCCATCATGGTGCAGTGGAAACAAATCTGACTAGGAAACATGAGGTTGTGGGTTCGATCCCTGGCCTCACTCAGTGTGTTAAGGATCAGGTGTTGTGGTGAACTGTGGTATAGGTCACAGACATGTCTCGGATCTGTCGTTTCTGTTGCTCTGGCACAGGCTGGCAGCAACAGCTCTGATTTGACCCCTAGCTTGGGAACCTCCATATCCCGCCACAGGTGCGTCCCTAAAAAGACAAAATACAAAAAAATAAAAATAAATAAAAAATAAAAATGTGAACTAGGGAACATTTCTAGGGCTCTCTAGACTATATACATAGAGAAATATTTGAGAAACTATTTAAATTTTTTCCACCTGTATAAAATGCTGTCTTCAAGGAACTCAGAGTAGCTTTGTTTGATAGCCACGTATATTTTTTTATATTGTTAAAATTATTACTCCTGTTTAAGATATAAATACTTAAGATACATTTTGTTTTGTTTTGTTTTCTGACCCACAAATCAATATTATATGAAAAATTCACTTGGGGAAAATTCTTTCTTAGAATTTAAAGAAAATTGTAGTCAAATTTCCTATACTAAATGATTTATTTACCACAGTATGGATATTTAAAGATTACATATTTACTTTGCAGACTATCTAGAGAAATGGCAATAAAAATGTAGGCAGTACAGAGATTTCATAATCCACAACACAATGAGGATTCTATCCTAAGATGGAGAACCAGCTCTACATTCTGGGCATTTAACTTTAATACTAGCAAGATGACAGAGAATATGAGTAACTTACAAGCTTGTTTCCTGATTCATTTTCCTACCTGATTCAGTACTCAACTTCACAGCTATGGAATCTTTTCAGGTTTATACTCATGAAAATTAAATAGTAAAAATATATTTTAAAAGTAAATAGTATAAAACTATTTGAAGTGATAGCTTGTATTGGGGTTGCAGCATAAGCTCATCATCTTCCCCAGCCATTTCTTTCTGAAATTCTGCCTGTCTTTTATGAGCCACAGATCTCTAGACATACAAACCCTGAGAGATCGTGTCCCCTGCGTTTGAGAGGATTATTGTAAGAACAAAGAGGATCCATTCCTACATCTACAATATAAGAGAATTTTCCTTAGGGAACTTTCATCTTGAGCTCCTTCATTTTCCCCACACTTTCACATTTTTTCCCTAATATGCTTCTTTCTTTGTTTCAGAACCATGGACAGTACAAGTCTCAGTAGCCTCATGTTCTCTTAAATTACCTTTCATTTCCTGTGACAAGGGTTGAAGGATACACTTTCTCCTCTTGGGGACTTCCCCATAAAAACTCTGTGTGTAAAGTGGAAAAAATTGTGCAAAGACAGTTAAGGAATGAGGGCCAATCATATACCATTGATCCATAGAGAAAGATGTTTACTATTTTTACTCATTTATTAATGTGGTCCTATGGAAAACAAAAGAAGAGGAATAGGGAGAAGTAGTATTACTTTTGTTTCTTGCAAATCTGACTCTTCATTGTTGGTAATAACACTAAATTATTTTCTAAGTTTGGGATCTAAAGGCACATTTCTCTCCATGAGAATGAGGCTGGTCTCTCCAATGTGTATCTTCACTTCTTGCTATATCTTTTATATAAAATATTTTATATCTTGATTCCAAGGACTGTATATATGCTATCTGACATTTCTTCAAGCCTTCTAATTAGTTATAAATGCCATGTACTTCTTTCATCTTTCTACAGAGGTTCATTTTTTGGGCTTTGCAAAAGTTCATTATCTATTCATCCCATCAATAATTTCTAGCTATGGAATGTGCTATGAATATAATATAAATAATTATTGTGTGCTGACTTTGTAAATTATTGTTCTGGGTTCTTTACATGTGTTAGTTTATTGTTTCTTTCAGACACCCAGTGTAGGAAGTATTAAAATCATTCCTTCTTTACTTCAAGAAAGAAAAGTGAGGCTCAGAAAATTTAAGTATATTTTGCTCTTCCCTCCTAATTCTGTTGAGGAAGAATTGAAGAAAATAGTTGTGTATATTCAAAGTGTACAATACAATAAATTGGGTATACAATATCCTATTATTAGCTCTAGTCATCATTAAATTTCCCTGTTTTTCAACAAAGTGTGAAAATAGGGTTCAAATTGGGATTTCTGGTTCTAGAGGTAATAGCAGTATTCTTGCAATACCAATCATCTCATCTACAGATTCCTCAACTATCTAGAGATCCTTCATTTTGATGACATCAGGATCAGAGATTTTCCTGTTTCCTGTTTGTTTCTTTGAGGTCTTACTCACAAATTATTTTCTTCTCAAGTAAAAATGACATTGTCTTTAAAATGTTCTTTTATTACAAAGCATGCTTCATGGGCATGTGTTCTATGCAGTCACTCAGGGATCTGTGTTAACAGGTCCCCATGATTGATTTAATGCTTTGTTTTCAACATCTTGAAACTTTTAATAATTTTCAAAAAAGGATGCTGCATTTTCATTTTTCACTGTCCCCAATAAATTGTGTTAACTCTTCTTGTTTATTAGAGATAAGTTTTATACTTGCTATTTAGAACTACAGTTTTTTAGAGTTCATATTTAAATGCTGCTAGGGAATCAGCCAGAGGCATTAGACGGATCCCAATGAGGAGAAAGGAGGGAGTCATTTCAACTGCCTCCTTTCTTTGCAGGGGGCAAAAGAGGACATGGGTGAAGCAGGGGAGCCTTTGAGGGCTAAAGATGGAGTGCCCTCTTAACACCTCCTGCCCAACCAAGTAGCTGGCAACAGCTCAAATGACTCAACAATAGGACTGAGGTTACAGCATCTTGGAGTCCTTCACGTTCTGGTGCTCTGCTACTTTATCTTTATGTAGACAGATAAACCAGCAATTTTGTCTTCACAGAGGTTTGCATGGAATACCTGTTCCACCCCTTCACTTTTCATCTATGTGTTTCTTAAAGTGAGTCTCTTATATGGAGCATATACTTGGATCTCAGTTTTTAAAAATCCATTTAGATGTTCTATATCTTTTGATTAAATAATTTAATCCATTTATATTTACAGGAATTATGAATAGGTAAAGACTTACTGTTGCCATTTTGTTAATTATATTCTGACTGTTTTGAAGTTCCTTTATCAATTTGACAACTAGAAATAACACTGTTAAGAGTTGAAGTATATATTTATGTACTTACCTAAATCTACATGTACATACCTAAATCTACATGTACATATATTTTTCCCATAGCATTCCGGTTTGCTCCCCAAAACTGATGTCTTCTCATGGTCTTCAATATAAAACCCACATCTCTCTAGACAGCATCCTGTCTACAGGTACACAGATTCATTTTCAAATCTTCAAAAGTACTGTGCTGAATTGCATGGCACATATGCCTCTCCTGCCTGGAATGCCCTCTTTAGTCCCCTGTCCTTTGCCTGACAAATTGTTTCCTCTCCTTTAAAACCTAGCCTACCTTCTACCTTCTTTGGGAGGCTTTCTGTGACCTTGCTCTCCCAACCTTCCCCCCATCCCATCACAAGGCCAGTTAGTATTTGGTCTCTCACTTGTCTTACAGCACCTACACTCCCTTTGACTTTATTTATCATTTGTCATATTTCTACCATAAACACTTGAAAGACCTAGTCATGAAAATAGTTAAGAGAGGTTGTCTTGATAAGGTTGAGGAAACACTGGAAACTAGGAGGCTGCATACCTGGATATTGTGCTAAGATAGGCATGGTTTAGTGAGGAAGAAATACATAAAAAAATTTTCTAGGAACTCTTGATAAACTTTTACTTGATTGGGGGATTGGGAATGAAAGATGTTGTCAAAATATAGATGACTGTGATATAATAAGCTTGTATATCAGGCATAGTTTTAAAACCACTCTAGTGGAGCACAGTGTGGTTGGGGAGAGATAAAAGATTTTGTGGTTGAACATGCTGATTTTGAGCTGATAATGGAACTGTGTTTAGCAGGCATTTGGAGATACTACCTTGGTGCTCACAAGGGAAGCTATGGCTGGTTTTATAAATTAGGCTGATGGGTGGTTCTCATGGGCCAGGGAGGAATTGCTCAGGCTTATCCCCCAAGTGTTTGGGGGCTCAGCAGCTAAATCTCCCAACCCTGAGAATCTTTCAAGGTCTTGCTGACCCTCCAGAACCCACTCTCATTTCGAGTTTCAACAGAATTAGAGGAGAAGTGAAGTCTCAGCCGCATACCTCTAGCAAGATCTGCAGACCCCAAGGCCTTCTCTTGCCTCTGCCCTCTTCTAGGCTCCATCAAACCTTACTCTCCATAACAGAGGTATTAGACGGATCCCAATGAGGAGAAAGGAGGGTTATTTCAACTGCCTCCTTTCTTTTGCAGGAGGCAAAAGAGGACATGGGTGAAGCAGGGGAGCCTTTGAGGGCTAAAGATGGAGTGCCCTCTTAATACCTCCTGCCCAACCAAGTAGCTGGCAACAGCTCAAATGACTCGGCAATAGGAATGAGGTTCACAGAATCTTGCAATCCTTCACTTTGGTGCTCTGTTCTGCTGTGAGCCTGGGAATCTACAGGAAACTTTCCCTGCTGTTTTTCCCCCTCCCCCTTCAGTATTTTTCTTTCATGTAAAATTTATGCCTCTTATTTTTAAAAAAGCAAATACTGGAGTTCTTGTGGTGGCTCAGCAATAAGGAACCCAAGTAGTATCCAAGAGGATGCGAGTTTGATGCCAGCCCTTACCCACTGGGTTAAGGGTCTGGCATTGCTGTGAGCTGTGGTGTGGGTCGCAGATGCAGCTCAGATCCCTCATTGCTGTGTCTCAGATGCAGATGCAGCTCAGATCCCTCAACAGCTTCAGCTCTGATTTGACCCCTAGCCTGGGAACTTCCATATGCCATAGGTTGGGCCCTAAAACAACCCCCCCCCAAAAAAGTAAATCTTAAAAAAATATGGATTTGAAAATTGAAAAACACTCATCTTTACTGCTGAGATAGCTCTTTTTCCCCCTTATTTATTTGTAACATACTTAACATTAAAATATATATATATCAAATGGTCACACCACATATATTTTTGTACTGTGGACATTTTTTCATGTCATTATTTTAGAGACCCCACTTTTTTATGGAGTTCATAATATTCCACAGAGTGCGTTCTGTTTAAAATGCAGTAAATCCTTTCTCTGCATCACTTTTTGATAGTCTTTATCAGAAAGAAGAGTTAATTTTTTTGAGTGATACATGGATAATTTATTTTTTCAGAACGAAGGTCATGAATAAAACTTATTTGGGAAATATTTTTAATTCTATTAAAAAACCTAGGAATATAACTTAAAATATTCCAATTGTTGGCAGTCTTTCAATCTCAACAATGATGCATAGAATCTTTATAGACACCTTCAGATATGGGTATCCTATAATTCATTTGGTTCTCTACTGATAAAAATTTATTCTTAATGTTTATGTTAATAATGATCTTTATTTTGTTTTTATTTGAAACTACAAATACCTGCCTATTGTAAAAAAAAAAAAAAAAAGACATTGTTAGAATTTGGTTTTGGGCTTTCTTAGCAGAATCTAGAATATGTATTACTCCAGAGTGTGATTTTACTGTAAAAGCTTGGCCATTTATTGCCTCACCTGAATGGCAGTGTTATTAATGAGGTATTAATGAGATTTCCCCCATTCAGCTGGGTCAGAAAATCATATTCTCCTGGTACTCCTCTTCCTCAAGTGCTGCTCTATTACTAGCATCCTTCTTATTTCAATTCTGTAGCAGTTTGTTCTTTGTTACATCTCAAATAGTTTTTCCCTTCACATGAACGGCCTTTCCTTCAATCACAGCTTACAGGCTCCCTATTCAAGTGTATCTTCAGAGTCCCAGAGGCACAGCTTCCTCCTTCTAATGCTTTCTACACAGCCTCCAGCTCCTTCATCTGAGTTACTCATACTAAATTTGGGTTCTACCTAACCTATCCAGCTAGAGTGGTTTTCTAGATGGAATTAATCATCCATTATTTTGTCAGATCCTACAATGCACAATGTACAATAAGATGAACTATAGGGAGTATCATAAGGCGACACAATACATATTCTCTGCTTTGATACAGTGCTTACTATATATAGAGAGAAGGTGGAGCAGTGGTAGTGACTTAGAGTTCATCCTGTTTAAAATGCAGTAAATCCTTTTTCTGAATCACTCTTTAATAGTGTTTATCAGAAAGAATAATTAATTTTTTTAGTGATACATGGATAATTTATTGTTATAGAACAAAGTTCATGAATAACAATTATATGGGAAATATTTTTAATTCTATTAAAACCCCAGGAATAAAAACTTAAAATAGGCCAATTGTTGCCAATCTTTCAATCTCAGCAAGGATATGGAGAGTCTTTACAGACAACTTAAATTTATATCAAACACACAATTAGGCAAAAGATTCTGAAAAAGTGATGCATTAAGAGGGGAAAAGTGCACGGCAGCAGTTTCCACTCTTACTCCTGATGAGACGACTGGTGATATTGATGGGAATACAATAAAAGATGGTACTCTGGTGATTCTGATGACAAAAAAAATGATATTGACTACAATAAAGCTGATGGTGAAGATATTCATTATTGAACCGGTGACAGAAATGGCAGTGATGTTCAAAATGTTGGTAATGAGGGAAATAGATGATGAAGTTTCAATAATATTAGTGTTCCAAGGCAATTCAGAGAACAGGTCATCCAATCCACCCTTCAGGATGTTATATTTACATAATACACCTATTTCTATATTATCATGCAAAATATATTCCCTTTGACATATAACTGATATAATATTTTGCAATAATGATAATATAATATATAACACATATACCTAACTCTGGAATATATACAATAAGCCTGTAGCTTGTGTGGGACTTAGAACCTAGTTTTCCTAATTTCTATTTAGTGTTATTTCCAATATACCATATACGCTCTGGGACAGCCTTGGTATTAACTGACTCTGTAAATGTGGTGAAAAGTGGAGATTTTCCCCCAAATGCTTGTTTATGGGCACTTTGTTTATTGTTCCTAATCCAAAGAACTCTCTATGCCCCAAACCCTTTTTAGTGAACTCTTCACATCCTTATTTCTCAGACTGTAAATAAAAGGATTGAGAGTGGGAGTTACCAGGGTATACATGACAGCAGCAACCAGCTCCCCAGAGGAGTGAGAGGTGGATGGGGGCTTCAGGTAGGTGGCAAAGACCGTGCTGTAGAAGAGGATGACCACGGAGAGGTGGGAGTTGCATGTGGCCAAGGCTTTCTTTTTCCCCCTGTGCTGATGGAGCCTTAGCTACAGCATGTAAAATATGAACATAAGAACTTATGGTGCAGAAAGAGGGCTGATTCCTAAAAGTCCTGCCAGAACCAGTCATTAGGTTCTCATTGAGGTGGGCATCAGAACAAGAAAGTTGAAAGAGTGGACCAAAATCACAGGATAAGTAGGGAATTTTAAATTGTTTGTTTGTTTTTTTGTTTTTTGCTTTTTAGGGCCATACCTGGGACCTGTGGATGTTCCCAGTCTAGGGGGCGAATTAGAGCTACAGCCTACACCACAGCCACAGCAATGCAGGATTCAAGCTGAGTCTGTGATATATACCGCTACTCAGGGCAAGACTGGATCCTTAACCCACTGAGCAAGGCCATGGGTCAAACTTGCATCCTCATGGATACTAGTCAGTTTTGTTTCCAATGATCCACAAAGGGAACCCTGGGAATTTCTTATTGAGTATAGAATGATAGGGTAGCCAGAGGGCATGGACCCACCCACCAGCAGTCCACATCCGCCGGGAGTCATTAGGAGTGGATAGTGCAGAGGATGGCAGATGGCAGCATAGCAGTCAATAGCCATGGCAGTCTAAAGCAGGTTGTCTGTATCCACAAGAACCACAAAGAAATATATTTTTGCCAGACATTCAGAGAAAGTGATCGATCCACTCTTTGTCCAAAAAGCCTCCAGCATTTTGGGGGCTGTGGTGGTTGTAAGGCAGGGATCAACCAGAGAGCCAAATGAGGAAGAAGTACATGGGGGTGTGGGGGCGGATGTCAGCACCAATAGTCAGCAGAAGTAGCAAGTTTCCCAAGAGACCCAGCAAGTAGAGCACTAGGAAGAGACCAAAGAGGAACTGTCATTTGTCTGGGTCACTCAACAGCCCTGACAGGACAAAGTCAGGGTTCTTGCTGCAGTTCATTCAGGTCCTGACGTCTAGAAGAAAGGAATTAGCATGAAGAGTATTCACTACTGTGAGCTCCTGAGATGGACAGCACTTGGATCTTGTCTCCACAAGTGGGTTCCTTTATTCCGCTAATGTGAAGAATGAAGAACAGAACTAAAATAGCAATATGAGGGACAAGATTCCTATTTTTTGGAAGATGACCTAAGATGACCTCACAAATATGAGGAATGAATGGAACAACAGAAGCTTCCTGGAATTCTTTATGTGTAAAAGATTTTTCTTCAACTTTTTATTATTGGATGATGGAACTGCTTATGAATCTGTTTTCATTACAATAGTCTTTCTAGGCTGAGATTGCATCTCAGTATTTAGCTTAGTGGTTGGCGCATCATAGGAACTCAGTAAATGCTCCTACCCATCCACACAGTCGTGAGTATAGTCTCAGCTTTTGTTAACGACTAGAGTACTGTTAGCCTCCTAACTGGTTCAATATGCCGACTCTCACCCCAGTCAGTATGTTCTCCACATTGCCACCAGAATGATCTTTTCAAAAAAGAAAATCTGATCATATATTTTACTTGTTTCAAATCAGGTATCTGAAGCACCATTTTTCTTAGGAGAGTATAAAAATCCCCATCCTCTCTAACAAAGCTCAACATATTTTGATCTTAAGATGTCTCTGCAGCCTCATCTTACACTATAGTCCACTCATTCTCTGTTCCCCAGACCTCTGGCTACATTGAAACCTGCCCTGCATCCCATATTCCTTTTCTTCATCCTGAGCCAACTCCTGCTCACCCTTTCAGTCTCAGGTCAATTGGTGACTTTCTTAGGAAAGTTTTCACTTGCCATGTTGCTTAAGTCAAACTTACCTTTTATATGTTGTCATTGTACCTTTGTAGAATTACTACGCTTGTAATGTGGACCATGTAATTTATATTCATTTTGTTAAAATGTTCATTTAAGATATTTAGTTAATGTTGGACTTCTCCTCAAGGTCATGAAGTGCATTATGGGAAATATTTCAGTTAGTTTTCTCTCCCTTGCATCTCTGGTGTTTGGCATCCACTAAACAATATTTGTCACAAAATAAACAAATTAATTAATTGAGACTGAAAACAAGAGAGGGCAATATGTTGTCCTCCACATGTGAAATGTCTTCCATTCCATTTCAAAGGTTTATTAATAAAAGTTTTTCCTCCAAATATTCTCCTAATATATGGGTTGTAAACATAGATTCATCTTTTTATCTTTTTAAAATCCAGATGGTACTGTAACACTTTTTTTAAAAACTATAAAATCATCCTCATTTTTGTCTTTTTTCACCATTTTCACAGTCATTTTCTTTGGATTTTCTTTCATCAACTCTCTCCCAGCTTATTTCATCAAGAGCTTACCTGGCTTCAGTGGTTGCATTCTAATTATTAACATTCATGCTACAAGCATTTTCCAGAAAATGTACAACTTTCTCCTTTTGGCTTGATTATCCCTTGTTCAGATAACTCTAATGTCTTTATCCCTTGTTCAAGTATATCTAATATTTTCTAATGTGGCACTTATACCTATCTGTGCCTGGTTATCAAGAATTTCTACCTTCTTTCCACCTATCAATAAACATGATTTTCCACTTCTCATTGCTGTTTAGTCTGCTTTCTCCTTTGGCCAATCTCTTCATAGCTCCATGAATATGATTATTTATGCTTTCATATACTGATATATACACTGATATATCCTATATATATATAGGATAATCTAGCCCTTGACTGAATATTTTCTTGAGGTGTTTTCTAATTTTTATGACATATACATTTTCTCTTGTTAATTATATTATAAATACCTTTCAGAGTAAGAATCACATTTTCCTTTTAAAAGTCTTTTAAACTAACAGTCAAAATTTGAGCATAAGGTCTGGCCCAATCTTCTTGTCTAATGACTGCTCTCTAATTATGTGGCAGTTTCCTTTCATTTTTCCATAACATCATATATATAGTACTCTTTAAATGTGGCAATGAATAATTGACTTAGAATAAAGGTAAATAATCTTTTCCATCTTTATGCAGAGCATTTGTTAATACTTGGGAAAGACCTCAAACTTTCACCTGGAGAGCTAGTTAAGTCACAGATTTCTACACTCTTTACCTGATAAAATAGGTTTTAGTAGGACTTTTAAAATTGGAAGCTGGGGGCGTTTCCCTTTTCCTATAAGATTAAGGCTTCTCTTTCTTCTTTGTCTCTCATAAACTACACTTCTTTCAGCTCAGGTGTAACTGCTTCTCTCCCCTTTTTATATCTTTTGGATGTAAAATTTGATTTTTTTTCAGGTGATTATTTTATTTTATTTTTTAAATTTTATGTCCCCAATACGTTATTTTTTTTTTCCTACTGTACATCATGGTGACCCATTTAGACATACATGTATACATTCTTTCTTCTCACATCTTCTTTTTTAATTTTTTTTTTACTTTTTTTCCTTTATTTTTTTTATTGTTATTTCCCCACTACAATTTTTTTCTACCTTACAGCATGGTGACCCAGTTACATATACATGTATACATTCCTTTTTCTCCAATTATCATGCTCCATCGTAAGTGACTGGACATAGTTCTCAGTGCTACACAGCAGGATCCCATTGCTAATCCATCCCAAAGGCAATAGTTTGCATCCATTAATCCCAAGCTCCCAATCCACCTCACTTTCTCCTCCTCCCCCTTGGCAACCACAAGTCTATTCTCCAAGTCCTTGATTTTCTTTTCTTTGGGGAGGTTCCTTTGTGCCATATATTAGACTCCAGATATAAATGATAGCATGTGGTATTTGTCTTTCTCTTTCTGACTTACTACCCTCAGTATGAGAGTCTGTAGTTCCATCCATGTTGCTGCAAATGGCATTATTTTGTTCTTTTTATGGCTGAGTAGTATTCCATTGTGTATGTATACCACAACTTCTTAATCCATTCATCTATTGGTGGACATTCAGGTTGATTCCAAGTCTTGGCTATTGTGAATAGTGTTGCAATGAACACATGGGTGCATGTGTCTTTTTTAAGGAAAGTTTTGTCTGGATATATGCCCAAGAGTGGGATTACTGGGTTATATGGTAGTTCTGTGTATAGATTTCTAATGTACTTCCAGCATTGCCACAAGCTGTGGCATAGGTCACAGATGTGGCTCAGATCTGGTGTTGCTGTGGTTGTAGCATAGACCTGCCACTGCAGCTATGATTAGATCTCTAGCCTGGGGACTTCCATATGCTGCAGGCGAGGGCCCTAAAAAATAAAAAAGAAATACTTGGAAGCCATTTATGACAAACCCACAGCCAATATAATACTCAGTGGAGAAAAGCTGAAAGCCTTCCCACTAAAATCTGGAACAAGACAAGGATGCTCACTCTCATCACTTTCATTCAACATAGTATTAGAAGTCCTAGCTACAGCAATCAGACAAACAAAAGAGATAAAAGGCATCGAAATAGGAAGAGAAGAGGTAAAACTGTCACTGTATGTAGATGACATGATACTATATATAGAAAACCCTGAGGACTCAACCTGAAAGCTACTTGAACTAATCAACAAATGAAGCAAGGTAGCAGGATATAAGATTATACTCAGAAATCAATCACATTTCTGGATACTAACAATGAAATATTAGAAAAGGAATACAGAAATATAATACCTTTTAAAATTGCAAACCAAAAAATCAAATACCTGGGAATACACCTTACCAAGGAGGTAAAAAGACTTATATGTCGAGAACTATAAAACATTAATCAAGGAAATGAAAGAAGATGTAAAGAAATGGAAAGATAGTTCATGCTCCTGGGTTGGAAAAATTAATATTGTAAAAATGGCCATACTTCCCAGAGCAATCTACAGATTCAATGCAATCCCTATCAAATTACCCATGACATTTTTCACAGAACTAGACAAAACAATCCAAAAATTTATATGGAACCACAAAACACCCAGAATTGCCAAAGCAATCCTGAGGAACAAAAACCAAGCAGGAGGCATAACTCTCCCAGACTTCAGGCAATATTACAAAGCTGCCACAGTCATCAAGAGAGTGTGATACTGGTACCAAATCAGACATACAGACCAATGCAACAGAGTAGAGGACCCAGAGATAAACCCACACAGCTTTGGCCAATTAATCTTTGACAAAGGAAGCAAGAATATAAAATGGGAAAAAGACAGTGTTTTCAGCAACTGGTGCTGGGAAACCTGGACAGCTGCATGCAAAGCAATGAAACTAGAACACACCCTCACACCATGCACAAAAATAAACTCCAAATGACAGAAAGACTTAAATATAAGACAAGACACCATCAGACTCCTAGAAGAGGACATAGGCAAAACGTTATCTGACCTCAACATGAATATTTTCTCAGGTCAGTCTCCCAAAGCAACAGAAGTAAAAGCAAAAATAAACCAATGGGACCTAATCAAACTGACAAGCTTTTGCACAGCAAAGGAAACCAAAAAGAAAACAAAAAGACAGCTTACAGAATGGGAGAAAATAGTTTCAAATGATGCAACTGACAAGGGCCTAATCTCTAGAATATACAAACAATTTATACAACTCGACAGCAAAAAAGCCAACAACCCAATTGAAAAATGGGCAAAGGACCTGAAGAGAAATTTCTCCAGGGAAGATGTATAGATGGCCAACAAACACTTGAAACAATGCTTGACATCCCTGATTATTAGAGAAATGCAAATTAAAACTACTGTGAGGTACCACCTCACATCAGTCAGAATGGCCATCATTAGTAAGTCCACAAATAACAAATGCTGAAGGGAGTGTGGAGAAAAGGGAACCCTCCTGCACTGTTGGTGGGAATGCAAGCTAGTACAACCACTATGGAGAACAGTATGGAGGTATCTTAGAAAACTATACATAGAACTATCATATGACCCAGCAATCCTACTCTTGGGCATATATCTGGACAAAACTGTCCTTGAAAAAGACACACACACCCGCATGTTCACTGCAGCTCTGTTCACAATAGCCAAGACATCAGAGTTTCCATCGTGGCTCAGTAGTTAATGAATCTAAGTACCATGAGGTTGTGGGTTCGATCCCTGACCTTGCTCACTGGGTTAAGGATCCAACCTTGCCGTGAGCTGTGGTATAGGTTGCAGACGTGGCTTGGATCTTGAGTTGCTGTGGCTGTGGTGTAGGTCGGCAGCTACAGCTCCAATTAGACCCCTGGCCTAGGAATCTCCACATGCCTTGGGAGTGGCCCTAGAAAGGGCAAAAAGACAAAAAGACCAAAAAAAAAAAAAAAAAAAAAGCCAAGGCATGGAATCACCCCAAATGTCCACTGATAGATGATTGGATTAGGAAGATGTGGTATATATACACAACGGAATACTACTCAGCCATTAAAAAGAAGAAAATAAGGCCATTTGCAGCAACATGGATGGAACTAGAGACTCTCATCCTGAGGGAAGTAAGTCAAAAAGAGGAAGACAAATACCATATGTTATCATTTATATCTGGAATCTAATATATGGCACAAGGAACCTCCCCAAAGAAAAGCAAATCATGGAGTTGGAGAATAGACTTGTGGTTGCCAAGGGGGAGGGGGAGGGAGTGGGAGGGACTGGGAGTTTGGGGTAAATAGATGCAGAATGTAGCCTTTGGGATGGATTAGCAATGGGATCCTGCTGTGTAGCACTGGGAACTCTGTCTAGTCACTTATGATGGAACACTTAATGTGAGAAAAAATTATGTATGCATGTGTGTGTAGCTGGGTCACCATGATTTACAGTAGAAAAAATATATACATAAATAAATGATGAAAAAGAAATATTGTTAAAATTCTCAGTCGCTCTCTAGTTTTGCTCTGCTTCAGATAATCTTGGAGAGGTGCACCTGTAGCCATAACATTCATTTCATTACCCTTAAAGAACATAGGGCTGCATGTATCTTTTTGAATTAGTGTTTTAATTTTCTTTGGGGGGATGCCTAGTAGCGAATTGCTGGATTATATGGTGGATTTATTTTTACTTTTGGGGCAAATTTTTATGCTGTTTTCATATTGGTCATACCAATTTGCATTCTACCATATGTGGTGAGGGTTCCCTTTTCTTCACATTCTCACCACCATTTGTTATTTTTTTTTATTTATTTTTTGTTGTTGTTGTTGTTGTTGTTGCTATTTCTTGGGCGGCTCCCGCGGCATATGGAGGTTCCCAGGCTAGGGGTTGAATCCGAGCTGCAGCCACCAGCCTACGTCAGAGCCACAGCAACGCGGGATCCGAGCCGCGTCTGCAGCCTACACCACAGCTCACGGCAATGCCGGATCGTTAACCCACTGAGCAAGGGCAGGGACCGAATCCGCAACCTCATGGTTCCTAGTCGGATTCGTTAACCACTGCGCCATGATGGGAACTACACCATTTGTTATTTGCTGTCTTTTTGATAATGCCCATTCTGACAGGGGTGAGGTGATATCTCATTGTGGTTTGAGTATGCCATTAATATTAATGTGTTTCTTGGCCATCTTGTGTCATTTTTTTTAAAAATGTATATTCAGATCTTCTGTCCCCTTTTTTGGGAACTTGCTTTTTTTTTGCCCTAATTAATAGCTTTTTATTAATGATTTTTACTTTTTCCATTAGAGTTGGTTTACAATGTTCTGCCAATTTTCTACTGTACAGCAAAAGTGACCCAGTCACACACACACATTCTTTTTCTTACACTTATCCTCTATCTTGCTCCAACACAAGTGATTAGATACAGTTCCCAGTGCTATACAGCAGGATCTCATTTTTTATCTATTCTAAATGGGATAGTTTGCATCTATTAACCCCAAAATCCCAGTCCATCCCATTCCCTGCCCTTCCCCCTTCCCAACCATGACATGTTTTTAAATCAGTTTGGTATTTTAAATGTTAAGGTATGTGATTCTTTTTCTATTTTAGATATTAACCTCTTATGAAATATCTTCTCCTATTCAGTAGGCTGTCTTTCTTTTTGTTGATTATTTCCTTCCCTGTATGAAGGTTTTTTCAGTGTGATATAGTCCCACTTATTTATTTTTGCTTTTGTTGCCCTTGCCTGAGGTGACATGTTAAGAAATAATGTTAAGACCAATTCAAGGATCGTACTACCTAAGTTTTCTTCTAAGAGTGTTATGGTTTCAGGTCTTACGTTAAGTCTTTAATCCTTTTTGAGTTTACATTTATTTATAGTGTGAGAAAGTAGTCCGGTTTGATTCTTTAGCTTGTAGCTGTTCAGTTTTCCCAGCGCCATTTCTAAAAGATGCTGCGTATTCCCCATTGTATATTCTTGTCTCCTTTGTTGTAGATGAATTGACTATATGGGCAAGGGTTTATTTCTAGGCTCTCTGTTCAATTTCATTGAATCTGTACATCTGTTTTTAATGCCACTATCCCATTGCTTTGACTATGATAGTTTTGTAGTATTGTTTGAAATCAGGTAGAGTTAATATGTTTTCAGCTTAGTTATTGTTTCTCAAGATTGCTTTGGCTATTTGGGGTCTTTCGTGGTTCTACACAAATTTCAGGATTATTGGTTGTAGTTCTGTGAAAAATGCCATTGGTATTTTGACAGAAAGAACATTGAATCTGTAGATTGCTGGTAATTTCCTTGGGCAGTTGGGCTTGCTTTCAGGGTCTAGTTTTGTAAGAGGCTACGTCCTGACCTGTGAGGTGGCAGAGGGGAGGAGAGTGTACCCCTAGCTGAGAAATAGTAGGATAGGACTGCTGGCTTGGTTCTCTTCCTATGTGATGCTGTAGGATGGTCTCTGCTGTTGCCTGGGTTCTCTGATCAGGCTTCCTAGACAGTTGGGACTGGCTATTATACTAATCCATAGGTGAGGGTATGAATTAGCTTCTCTTCCCTGGCAGGTCAGCCAAATTGGCCCCAGGGTCTGCACATTTTGTTGTTTGTGTCCTGAATGAGGCAATACCGTGCACTGAATTCCCTGCCCAAATAGGGCCACTGGTTTTGCTCTGTAGATGGGGAATGCCATGGGTTGTGTTCTTTGCTGAAGTCCACTTGAAGCACGGCTACGATATGGGCTGTGCAGCTTGCCCATAGTCTCGCTAGGTTCCCTGGTTGGGCAAGCTGAAAGCTGTATTAAATAATGGGTGGGGCTACCAATCTGTCTCCCTGCCTACATGGAGAGGGAGAACCAGCTCCAAGGCTAGCAAGGTTCTTCATGGACTTGACTGAAGCTGACCCATGTCCCGAGTTCCCATACTGATCAGAGTCCCTGGATTTCCTCTATAAACAATCAGCTCTGTCTTCCAGGCTTCCATTTGAGCATCAGTGGCACATGCAATTGTGTAGGTGTTCTGATAAGCCTTTCTGTTCAGATAACGCTGGGAGCTCCACTCAGCAGTGGGCTAGGCTATGACTTGGCTCGGTGCTTAGGTGATAGAGGCAGCATCCCAGGCTGCAGGCCTGGAAAGGGTCTTCATTTGAGGGCCCCAAATAGGCAGACCTGTGCCCTGACCACGTTCCTGGTCAGACTGTGCCATGTTTTTGTCTCTGAAAATGAGCAAAACTGCTACCTGGACTACTATGGGGTAGTACAGGCAGGGACTCCACTGCTAAGATGCAAATACTAGTTATTGGAAGCCCCTTCCTCTTCTCCATCACATTCCCATTCCCAGCAGTCAAGCTCTGTAGAGCCCTCTTGCCGTCCCTGTGGGGTCATCCTGAAGTGGGGGTCCCCAGGCAGTGACCCACAATGCTGGGGGCATGGGATGTCCACCACCTTGATCTTTTTTTCCCCACTGGAGGAATCATGGACTCAAGGGAGATGTCTCAGTGTGGTGCTGCACTGACCTGGAGGAAAGGCAGTGCAGGCAGCAGGGAGCTCCTCCTCCCCTTCTAGTGCCGTTTGTCCTGGTCTCTGTGGTGCAGGGGGCTGCTTTGGCCTCACCTCTGTGTTCTGCCAATTTCTCAGTGATGCCTTATCCATGAATAGTTGCTAGTTATTCTCCTCCTGAGGGGGATAGAACCTGGTAATGATTTATATTGTCTTCTTGGTGATATCACTCATCTAGAATAATTTTGAATGATTTTATCTTTTAGCTTTTATGTTAGAGTTAAGGTGATTTAATTACCCCCATTACAGCATTAGAGTATTGTAAATTTTTATAGTATCTTATTTATTTGAGAAATTGCGAAGATCTGTGCAACACATCTTATACATTATCTCAATTGTTTTTCAGGATAGGTGTTGTATCCATGTGTTAACATAGAAAAGTTTCAGAAAAAAATAAGCCACTTGCCCCTGATTACACTTCTGTGGAGAAGGTGAACAAAATTTGATCTTAATCTGTACCTGACCAGGTCAAAAGCAAGGAAAGTAAATAAATTTTTAAGTTTTGGAAAGTAAGAGATAAAACTCTTTATTTACAGATAACGATGTGTAATAGAAATTTTAATAATATGTATAAAGATCTTTTAGAAGTTATTATTAAATATGGAAGATGAATGAATATAAAGTCAATATACATAGTAAATTGAATTTCTATATACTGACCACAAACATTAGACAATTAAATTTTAAAAATCACTTTACAGTAACATCAGATACGTAGAAATGAATTAAAGTTGTATAAAACTACTGCATCCATAATATGTATCATTTCTGATAGAGTTCTTAAGAACCTAAAAAAAATATCAAGTATTGTATTCTTAAATTGGAAGATGCAATCTTTTAAAGCAGGCAGTTGTTTCTTTTTCTTATGCTTTTAACTGGTTTCTATTATGTAATTAAAGAAGAATGTATGTACCATACTGAAATGAGTAATAGCAATGAGCCAGCAGACTTATAAGGAAAGGTTTTAAAATCCTCTGCTAAGTCCATTGGAGGTAAGAAGACAGTTCATTTTGATCTATGGATTCAATAATGTACCTCAGTCAACATCTTAGTAGGTATCTTTTAAAAATCAAAACCTTAATTGTAAAACATGTGGATAAGCAAAAGACCCAGAGCAGATAACAAAATCTGGAAGCAGAGTTGGAAAACTTACACTATCCAGTATAAAAATGATTATATAGCTCTAGGAATTGATAGAGGTTGGTAGAATAAGCATACATATATAGATCAATTGAACAGATGAGAGACCCTCACAGACATACAATTCCTAAATTTATTTCAATTGCACCAACTGCAATTCTTTAGGGGGAAAATTTGTTTCTAGTTAATTATTGCAGTTAATTGGATATTGGTGAGTAAAATGACCAATAACACTTACCTTATACCATCACGATGATTCATTTCCAATGGATTATAGAACTAAACATGAAAGGTAAAACAATAAAGCTCATGGGAAGTAACACTGGTATGATTTTAAAATCAGTTTTTCTGTTTTAATTTTTTTTTAATTTCAGCTTTTATTATTCTATAGTTTCAGAATAATTTAAATGCATTTGCATTCATTTTACACACGCTGACCAATTCTTTTGTGCTTCTCAAACCTGAAGATCTGTGTTTTTAAGAATTCTGAGGAAAAAGGCTTAAATGTTATTTCTCTAGATATTACTTATCATACATTCTCTCTATACATGGACACTAGATCTTTCTGAAACTATTGTTAGACAAATATTAAACATTTGTCCCCCTATCTTTGTGACTCCTAAGTCTTTCTAATTAACAAAAAAATTTCCTTTTTTCCCCATTTTGTGGGAAATTCCTGGATCTGTCAGTGCAAAATTCTGTCTTTTTTTGCATTTTATCTACTGCTTATACTATCCATTAAATTTTAATTTTTTGGTCAATATATATGACATTCATATTAAACTTTTGTTATTTTTCAAACATACCTTCTTAAAACATTTTAATTGTGTTTTTTTATTTCTTTTTATATTCATTATGTGAGTCCCTGACTGTTGTACCATTCAAACTTCTCACTTACATAACACAACTGACATAGTGAGACTTCCCATGGTGACCATTGTGTATTATTAATTAAAACCCTGCAAGATGAATAGGACAGTAGTTGGATCCTTAAAAAGCCAGAGAGTATTGAACCAGGTGGTTCTTCTATATGCTTCAATACTATATGATATTACAAATTTAATTGTAACTCAGAAAAAAAATGAGTTATCTTTACCTTGATAGAAACAGGTCAGGAAGGAAAATTAATTTGAAGTCTTTAGAATTAAAGAAATTCACATTTTCATCAGACTTGACATTGTGGAGTGAGGTTCAAATCTATGGTATCTACTAGAGTAATTTTTGTCTAACTCCATGTCAGTGTTTTTGTTACTCAAAGATAGTCCATTCCTATGACTTTCCTCATAACGAGTTCTGTTTGAGCTTTAATTTCTTGATTGACTCTGTATTGTTTTTCCAGTAGATTGTGATTTGTCTCTTAATGAGGTGACTCAGCAAAAGAGGTAGGCTTTTCTTCTTTTAACAACCCTTTGTAGAGCTGCCTTCATGGCTTTGTTTCTCAGGCTGTAGATCATCGGATTAAGTGTGGGAGGCAGAACAGTATAAAAAAGAGTAAGCAAAAAGTCTAATGCAGTTGGAGAGTCAGAATGTGGCTTCAGAAACTCAAAGGCACCAGTAGAGAGAAACAGTGTGACCACAGCTAGATGGGGGAGGCAAGTGGCAAAGGCCTTGGCTCTCCCCTCGGCAGATGGGATCCTCAGCACAGTAGAGAATATGCGTGTGTAGGAGAAGCCAATGGAGAGGAAGCAAAGAAGTATCATCAAGGACACGAAGTCTGTGACCCCAAGCTCACGGACATACTCATTAGAACAGGCGAGTTTTAGGAGCTGGGGAACCTCACAGAAGAACTGGTGGATGACGTTGGCACCACAGAAGTGGATGGAGAAAGTAGCAGATGTGTGCATAACTCCAGAGATGACCCCACTGATCCAGACGGCTAGGATTCCGTGAATACAGGTGTTGACATTCATGATGATTTCATAGCGCAGGGGAAGGCAGATGGCCACGTAGCGATCGTAGGACATCACTGTGAGCATGGCCAGCTCAGCAGAACCACAGAGAGTGAAAGCCAGACATTGCAGTATGCATTCCCAGAGGGAAATATTGCTAGTATGCCTGAAAGAGTTACAAATGGACCTTGGTACCGTCACAGAGATATAGCATATGTCCAAGAAGGAAAGATGTTTGAGGAAGAAATACATAGGGGAGTAGAGACTGTCATCCATGGAAGTTGCAGCGATAATGAGTGTGTTGCCAGTTAAAGCCACTAAGTATAAGACTAAGAACAGAGAGGCCCATAAGACTTCTAGCTCAGGCTTGGCAGAAAATCCCATGAGGAGAAACCCACTCACTGTAGTGAAATTGGCCATATTCCTTCTCAGTTTCCAAGGAGGCTGCTGGCTGCAAGACAGAATGGAGACCTATGGAAATAATGCCAGAATCAACAGTTCATCATTGTAAATGTTATGTAACTTTGTATACTAATAATCATATTGAGTAATTTTAAATAACTTTGACTGAAGCACAAGAGTTAGGTAAATTGGATTATGAATTTTAATGTCATGTTTTTCAGGCCAAGGAGAGGAAAATATATTATTTAATTATTGGGAAATATAGTGTATCAAAATTTTATGGATGTTAAAACTTTCA
Source organism: Sus scrofa (assembly GCF_054392235.1). Taxonomy (NCBI): domain Eukaryota; kingdom Metazoa; phylum Chordata; class Mammalia; order Artiodactyla; family Suidae; genus Sus; species Sus scrofa. The sequence goes on along the minus strand of NC_139389.1, from coordinate 26,531,443 downwards.
CTCAGTTCAAACACATATTGGTATATAAGTTTTTGAGGTGACTGTTCTTTCTCATTAGTTACTATATCTATTTGTAGCCCTACCACACTGCTTCTTTCATTGCAGTGTTATACTTTTATTTCATGTATGAAAGAACAAAGCCCCAATCCTTTTTCCTAAGAATTTCCTGAAAATTGAATAATAATAGAAAGTGAAAAGCACATTTTTGTTGACACTGCCTTATTTGCATTATGATAAACAAATGATCATTACCTTTAACACAAAATGTCACATAAATTAATCCAAAAAATACCAAGGTCCTAGGAAATGGCAAAAGGCCAGAAACTTTCTGGTATAATTTTTTTTTGTCTTTTTAGGGCCACACCCACAGCATTTGGAGGTTCCCAGGCTAGGATTCAAATCGGAGCTGTAGGCACAGCCACAGCAACGTGCCAGATCCAAGCTGCGTCTGCAACCTACACCACAGCTCAGGGCAAAGCCAGATCCTTATCCCCCTGACTGAGTCCAGTGATCGAACCCACATCCTCATGGATATTAGTCAGGTTAGCTAACCGCTAAGCCACGATGGGAACTCCCCTGGTATAATATTTTAAAAGGAAATAAAATGTTCATAAATGCCTAAAAATTATTTATCTTTTATTTAATTTAATTTAATTTTACTTTTTAGGGCCACACCTGTGGCATATGGAAGTCCCCAGGCTAGGGGTCGAATCGAAACTACATCTGCTGGCCTACATCACAGCCACAGCAACTCCAGATCCATGCCACGCCTTCAATCTACAGCACAGCTCATGGCAGTGCCAGATCCTTTAGCCAATGAGCATGGCTAGGGGTTGAACCCACATCCTCATGGATAGTATTTGGGTTCATTACCACTGAGCCACAATGCAACTCCTCATCCTTTATCTTTTTTTTTATTAACTCAATGAATTTTTTATATTTATAATTGTACAACTGTCATCACAATTAATTTTACAAGATTTCTATCTCAAACCTATCCTTCATTTTTAATTAACTAAAAATTAAAGCAAGAATAAGATATAATCATCAGTGATTCAGAAATTATTACTGATAGAACAGAGTCACTTTACTGAAATGGCAAAGGTCTTGTAGCATTCTACTTTGAATGTTGATCCAGAATTTTAATTACTTTTGCTTCTTTGATCTCACTGAGTACTATTTATCTGCAACTTAACTCTCTTAACAAATGAGGCATTCAAATCTTCATTCCTTTGCTTATTTTATTTTTTTTATTTTTTTATTTTTTTTTGTCTTTTTTTTTGCTATTTCTTGGGCCGCTCCCACGGCATATGGAGGTTCCCAGGCTAGGGGTCGAATCGGAGCTGTAGCCTCTGGCCTAAGCCAGAGCCACAGCAACGCAGGATCCGAGCCGCGTCTGCAACCTACACCACAGCTCACGGCAACGCCGGATCGTTAACCCACTGAGCAAGGGCAAGGACCGAACCCGCAACCTCATGGTTCCTAGTCGGATTCGTTAACCACTGCGCCACGACGGGAACTCCTCCTTTGCTTATTTTAAAGCAGATATTAGTGCTTTTAATACACAACAAAAGTGTATATGAATAATTTAATAATTTATATCATTTATTTCTTGTTGTGAAATATTTTCTGCATTTCTCTCAAAATATGAACCATGGTCTTATCATTACCAAATTTTCTTATATTTATTTCATTAACATCAGAATTTCTCCCTAAGACATAGAAGAGACTTGAAACCTGGATGACTGGTTGTGACAGGAGGCATATGCTCCCATGCTTCTCATAATCTTTGTGTCCTTATAGTCTTTCTCTTTGGGATCTTTATTGGTCCTTATTTTGTGAACATGGAAAATGTGATTGTTTCGCTGACATTATAATATTTTGATACATCCTTAGTTTTCTCATTTTTCTCTACTGTTAGACCAATATCTCTGATATAGGTAGGATCTCACATCTCTTCTAAGTCACCATTAAGGTCAATAAATAATAAGAATAGAAAAATATCTCATTGCTAATCTACTCCAAAAAAAGTATACATGTGTATATAACTGGGTCACCATGCTGTACAGTGGAAAACTGACAGACCACTGTAAACCAGCTATAATGGGAAAAGATGAAAATCATTTTATATATATATGTATATGTACATATATATATAAAAGAATAGAAGGATATCAGGTTATTTCCTCCTGTGGTTCATTTATCCCAGATTTCATTGCTAGATGAAAAAGGGAGGAATCACTGAGAAACTGGGAATTACACTGCACAATATGTTTCTGAAACAAACAATTTAAATCTCTCCCTGGATTTGCAATTTTTATTTAAAAAATTCACAGTTGAAAACTTTGTAACTTTTGCTTTTATGAAATAAATAACAAAGACTGGTTTTATCCCACCCACGCAAATCCTATTATTCATTGACTTTCTATTTTTCAGTATAAACATCCCTTTTAGACACCATGAAAACTCACCAGAGCAAATTCAGGAACTTCCTTTCTAAACTTAGGGAAAATTTCTCAGTTACTGCTTAGCAGAAGGTAATTCAGCCACTTTCAGTAAAGCATTGTCTGTGGAGAGGAAAAATAAGGATTTCCATTCTCATTATTAGAGTTTATGCTCCTCTGTATGGCTCCTGTGTCATGAGTGGAGAGATCCTCGAATGCTCTGGGTATTTGGGGCTCCTTGAAAATACCCTGGGGCCAAAACTTGCAATTACATAGAGTTTTCATGCGGAGTATTTTTCTGTTGATTTAATTTAATGATCACACCTAGTTATCTGGAATTTCTGTTTATTTGTGTCCATGGGATTAAACTGTTGAAACACATTGCAACTTGTGACTTATATTCTGGAAAACCCAACATTAAGGGTTAAATCTATTTTTCAGTTTGTTCATTGCCAAGTAAATGCTTATTCAAGGGAATCATGTTCGCTTTGTGTATCACTGTAAAGTCAAAGTAATTGGCAATAATCTATTGATATTTATGCTTTTCTCAGCTATTTTAATGGTTTTTATTAGAATGTTATTTCTTTGAAAGAATGACTTATTTAGTTCATCTTTTTGTTACAACCACCATCTGGCACTGCACCTTATCTATAATAGATCTTCTTAATTATCTGTAAAATTGAATTTAATTAAGCTCTACCATATTTTTTTCCTCTCGTGACAGACATACAGGATTTTTTTCTCTCCTAAGAATTTAAGTAATACAAGAGCTTTAGTGATCAAATAATCTCAGCAGGAATTTTGAACTCTTACACAGTACGTCCAGGATGGAACACTTAGTGAACATCTTCTGTTTGTACATCACTGCAGAGCAAACTAACTGACTTAAAACAACAATTTATTATTTTCTCTCTAGTATGTGTGGATGAGCAGTTTTTGCTTGAGGTCGCTTATTCAGTTACAGGCGGATTTCAGCAGTGGTTATCATTGCCTGATGAGCAATTGATGTTGGCTCTTGTGTGAAAACTCAATGGGGCAACTGCCCTACCTGCATGTACTCTCTCCTCGTGTGTTGACTTCTCAAACCAGTTAGGGTATATGGATTTATTTACCTCTTCTTACGCTAGTAATTGATAACTTTTTATTAATGTGGGTTCATGTGGTTGTACTGTTTTCTATTTTTACTTATCTTTTGGCTGCACCCTTGGCATGTGTAAGTTCTCAGGCTGGGGATAGACACCACGCTGCAGTTGTGACCTGTGCCAGTGCTGTAGCAATGCCAGATGCTTAAGCTGCTACACCACATTAGAACTTCCTGTTGTATTATTTTGTAGATCAAGTCCAATCGATAAAATTCTTCTACAAAGTTATCTATTTATGAACATTTATTCTTCAGTATAAACTTTAGAATCAGGTTGTTGAATTCGTCACAAATTCTCTTGGAATTTCTTTAAAGTATATTAAATTCATTTTGGTGTGTATTTAGATTACAATTTTATAATGCTTAATTAATCATCTATACGTGTGATGTATTCATATTTCAATTCAGTTTTAATTTAAATCTGGATATAATTTTAAAATTTTTTGCACATTTTCATTTTTAAAAGTGTATTTGTTTTTATTCTCATTGTATCTTATATCCGATTAAATTTTCTATGTAATTCTTGCAGCTATAGATGAATGATTGATTTGTATATGTTGGTCTTGTATGAGGCAGCATTACTTAAGATTCTAATTATGTTTCACTCTTTATGCTGTTCATTCTATGCATTTTGACAAATGTATAATGTCATGTATCCACCATTACTGTATTGTACAGAATACTTGTTACTGCCCTAAAAATCCCCTGTGCATGACCTCTTTATCTCTCCCTCTCTTCAAACCTTTGGCAACCTCTGATCTTTTTACTGGCTTCAGTTATTCCTTTCCCAGAATGTCATATAGCATGCAGCCCTTCCAACACTGGCTTCTTTCATTTGACAATATTCCTTTAAGCTGCATTTTTGTCTTTTTTTACCTTGATAGCTGTATTTTTTGAAACTGCTAAATAATTGTCCATTGTATTGATATATGAATTTACCCATTCATCTCTTGAAGAATATCTTATTTGCTTCCAAGATTTGGCAGTTATATGCAGAAATACAAAAAACCATCAGAGAATACTATGATACATTATGTGCAACAAATTTGACAACCTAGAAGAAATGGACAACTTTCTAGAGACTTACAGCCTGCCAAAACTTGATCAAGAAGAAAAAGATCAACTGAAAAGACTGATCACTTGAACTGAAATTGAATATGTAATAAAAACACTACCTACAAACAAAAGTTCAGGACCAGATGGCTTCTCAGGCAAATTCTACCAAATATACAAAGAGGAAATTATATCCATCCTTCTTAAACTTTTCCAAAAGGCTGAAGAAGAAGGAAGACTCCCAAAGACATTCTATGAAGACACCATCACCTAATTCCAAAACCAGATGAAGATACCACCAAAAAATAAAATCATAGGCCAATGTCTTTGATGAATAAACATGTGAAAATTCTCAACAAAATTTTTAGCCAACCGAATCCATCAACATATGAAAAAGATCATACGCTACAACCAAGTGGGATTCATCTCATGTTCATAAGGAAGGTTCAACATACCCAAATCAATTAATGTTATATACCCCATTAACAAAAGTCGAAAACCACATTATCATCTCAATAGATGCAGAAAAAGCATTTGACAAAGTCCAACATCTATTCACGATAAATGCTCTTACCAAAGTGGGTGTAGAGGGAACATACCTTAACATAACAAAAGCCACTTTTGAAAAACTCACAGCCAATATAATATTCAACAGAAAAAAGCTGAAAGCCTTCCCACTAAAATCTGGAACAAGACAAGGATGCCCCCTCTCACCACTTTCATTAAACATATTATTGGAAGGCTTAGCCACAATAATCAGACAAAGAAGAGAAATAAAATGTATCCAGATTGGAAGAGAAGAGGTGAAATTGTGACTCTATGCAGATGACATGATGCTATATATAGAAGACCCTAAGGATGCCACCAAAAAACTACTCAAACTGATCAACAAATTCAGCAAGCAGGATACAAGATCAAAATTCAGAAATTGCTTGCATTTCTGTATACTAACAATGAAATATTAGAAAAGGAATACAAAAATATAATACCTTTTAAAATTTCACACAAAAAAATTAAATACGTAGGAATCAACCTGACCAAGAAGATGAAAGACTTATATGCTAAGAACTATAGAGTAATCAAGGAAATGAAAGAGTATTCAAAGAAATGGAAAGATAGTTCATGCTCCTGGGTTGGAAAAATTAATATTGTAAAAATGGCCATACTTCCCAGAGCAATCTACAGATTCAATGCAATCCCTATCAAATTACCCATGACATTTTTCACAGAACTAGACAAAACAATCCAAAAATTTATATGGAACCACAAAACACCCAGAATTGCCAAAGCAATCCTGAGGAACAAAAACCAAGCAGGAGGCATAACTCTCCCAGACTTCAGGCAATATTACAAAGCTGCCACAGTCATCAAGAGAGTGTGATACTGGTACCAAATCAGACATACAGACCAATGCAACAGAGTAGAGGACCCAGAGATAAACCCACACAGCTTTGGCCAATTAATCTTTGACAAAGGAAGCAAGAATATAAAATGGGAAAAAGACAGTGTTTTCAGCAACTGGTGCTGGGAAACCTGGACAGCTGCATGCAAAGCAATGAAACTAGAACACACCCTCACACCATGCACAAAAATAAACTCCAAATGACAGAAAGACTTAAATATAAGACAAGACACCATCAGACTCCTAGAAGAGGACATAGGCAAAACGTTATCTGACCTCAACATGAATATTTTCTCAGGTCAGTCTCCCAAAGCAACAGAAGTAAAAGCAAAAATAAACCAATGGGACCTAATCAAACTGACAAGCTTTTGCACAGCAAAGGAAACCAAAAAGAAAACAAAAAGACAGCTTACAGAATGGGAGAAAATAGTTTCAAATGATGCAACTGACAAGGCCTTAATCTCTAAAATATACAAACAACTTATATAACTCAAGAACAAAAACTCAACAACCCAATTTAAAAATGGGCAAAAAACCTGAATATACATTTTTCCAAAGAAGATATACAGATGGCCAACAAGCACATGAAAAAATGTTCAGGAGTTCCTGTTGTGGCGCAGTGGTTAACGAATCCGACTAGGAACCATGAGGTTGCAGGTTCGGTCCCTGCCCTTGCTCAGTGGGTTAACGATCCAGCGTTGCCTTGAGCTGTGGTGTAGGTTGCAGACGCGGCTCGGATCCCACGTTGTTGTGGCTCTGGCATAGGCCGGTGGCTACAGCTCAGATTAGACCCCTAGCCTGGGAACTTCCATATGCGGTGGGAGCGGCCCAAGAAGTAGCAACAACAACAACAACAACAACAACAAAAAGACAAAAGACAAAAAAAAAAAAAAAAAAGAAAAAAGAAAGAAAAAATGTTCAACATCACTGATTATTAGAGAGATGCAAATCAATGGTACTGTGCAGTACCATCTCACACCTGTCAAAATGACCATCGTTAATAAGTCCATAAACAACAAATGCTGGAGGGGGTGTGGAGAAAAGGGAACCCTCCTGCACTGTTGGCGGGAATATAAATTGGTTTAACCAAAATGGAAAGCAGCATGGAGGTACTTCAGAAAACTAAGTACAGAACTACCTTATGTCCCAGCCATCCGACTTTTGTTCAACTTTCCTTGAACAAAACCTTTCATGAAAAAGACACATGCACCCATATGTTCATTGCAGCACTATTCACAGTAGCCAAGACATGGAAGCAACCTAAATGTCCACCCACAGATGCTTGGATTAAGAAAACGTGGTATATATACACAATGGAATACATTTCAGCCATAAAGAAGATCAAAACAATGCCATTTGTAGCAACATGGATGGAACAGGAGACTCTCATACTAGGTGAAGTAAGTCAGAAAGAGAAAGACAAATACCATATGACATCCCATATCTGGAATCTAATATACAGCACAAACGAACCTTTCCACAGAAAATAAACTAATGGATTTGGAGAAAAACTTGTGGTTGCCAAGGGGGAGGGGGAGGGAATGGGATGGACTGGGAATCTGGGGTTAATAGATGCAAACTATTGCCTTTGGAATGAAAAGCAATGAGATCCTGTTGTATAGCACTGAGAACTATATCCAGTCACTTATGATGGAGCATGATGGAGGATAATGTGAGAAAAGGAGTGTGTAAATATACATATTTGTGTGACTGAGTCACTTTGCTGTACAGTAGAAAATTGACAGAACACTGTAAACTATAATGGAAAAATAAAAATCATTAAAATAAAAAAATTTGGCCTTTATCAGTAAAGCTGCTATAAACATCCATGTGCAGGTTTTTGTATGAATGGAAGTTTTCAACTCATTCGGGTAAATCTACAAGGTTTTAAAAATATAGATAAAAATGTACTCTTCGTTTTTAGAATTTTTGCCTCTTGCTTTCCTCTTCTTTTATCTACTGTTTAGTTTCTATTTAATTATACTGGCTGAGAACTTCAATTATAGTAGCAGAAATGTGATAGTGGAAAACATTTATTTTTCTTTCAAATCTTGAAGGGATATTTCTAAAGTTCCTCACAGCACATGACATTGGCTGTAGTTTTGATAGACAACATTTTAGTAAGTTTTACAGATGTCTTTTATTAAATTTATTTGTGTTCCTCATATTACTAGTGTCCTGAGAGTTATTATCATAAAAATAATTGAAATTTATCAAACATTTTCATTCATCTGTTGTTACAGTCATATAGATTTTGTAGTCTACAAATCTGTGGAATAGTCAAGTGGAAATAAATAACATTGCCAGGACATTTTGATTACTCAAGCTACAACAGAATTGCACAGAAACAGGAGTTCCCATCGTGGCGCAGTGGTTAATGAATCCAACTAGGAACCATGAGGTTGCAGGTTCGGTCCCTGGCCTTGCTCAGTGGGTTAACGATCTCACGTTGCCGTGAGCTGTGATGTAGGTTGCAGACGTGGCTCGGATCCCGAGTTGCTGTGGCTCTGGCATAGGCCGGCGGCTACATCTCAGATTAGACCCCTAGCCTGGGAACCTCCATATGCCGCAGGAGTGGCCCTAGAAATGGCAAAAAAAAAAAAAAAAAAAGAATTGCATAGAAACAAAAGTGAAAGCACAGTAGATATTAGAAAATATCAGAAAAATGCAGCATGGATAAATATTATGAGATAAATCAGTAGTTAGATTAGTCATTATCCAAGATTCTTCTGATCTACTCAAGTGATCTTTGTCATTAGACATTTAAAGGGGGCATTCATCTTGACTGTCCCACTCATAATGTGATACTGTTTTGGGTTTAATATCCCAGCCAGAAGACCTATTCAAAGGCCTCCAATGGGCCCTCTCTAGTATTATAACTCATTTCCTACTGACCAAGGACATGATGAAGGAGCTTTTTTTTTCCCATGATGAAGGAAAAAGGAATTCAATCCCAATTTTACACCTAATTGCTGGGGAATGACTATTGCATGTGTCTGCAGTACTAGGTGATACACTGTAAATAAGGATTTAACCTGACTCCATTTATTACTCGATCTCCTTATGCCCACTCTAACAGGTGGGCCATGAGGATGCTTTGGTTCTTGGCATGTTGATACCAACTCAGATCAAGTGTCGAATAGTCCTTGAAATATTGTGGTATTTTTCTTTTCTCAGTGTACACGTAAAGGGAGCATAAATGGAGTAGTTCCTTTTGCAGAAGAACAGGGGTATCTTTTCAGTAAATATTTGCCATGGTGTTGCAGGCCACTTCTTCTCCAAGGCCATGACTATGTTTTCAGGCACTGAGGTCAAGAAACAGCACAGGTAATTGTGACCTCTTGCTGGGGAAGATCACTCAGTGTCCTGCTTCTCCACTCTTGCCTTTTAACTGTAGAGTTTCAGCAGTATCCTTGTTGACTGTCCTTTAATTTTGCCCCTAGAGATAGTATATTGTCTTAACCATCTCCAAAACTCTCTGTGGGTCAAGGCTTCTTGGCTGTCCCTCTGACCTCACTGTTGGTTATGGAAATTTTAACTGTCTCATTTCTGGTGGTTCAGTTCTTCTATTTGTCTTCTATTGCTTAAGATCCCTTTTCCCCATCACTCTTAATGATCCAAGTCTGTAATTATCTTTCCAATCATCATCTCCAGTCTACAGTGGAGAGTCACCACTGAACTTCTTGGTAATTCTGGTACTCTTAAACCAGAACATTCCTGTTGACCTTGGCAAATGTCATATCTCTTCTATGCTCTCGTGGTACTTAAGATTCCAGTGTATTTTTTCACCTCACAGGATATGTTCACTCCATTTTCCTGAATCTCTTTTATCCTTCTCCTACTGTCTGCAAAGGCAATTCAGGCATTTCCACACTCATCATCATGGACTCGTCTAAGTTTCTAAGGGCCACATCCCTTGGGTCCTTGCCTAAGAATCCAATGTCCTCGAGGTAAGGGATTCTAACATAACATCCAATTTTATGTTCCAGTCTCCTAAGCACTCTCAAAATCAAGTTCCAATGTTACTCCTGCTGGTATGTGCTAGCTGATACACATAAGTTTGCATTTATTCTGTTTCTTCCCTTAACAGACTCAGGACATTGCAAGTTAGTCTATGTGGAAATTAACTCTAGGAATTAGCCTGGAATCTGGGAGTGGCATCCACAGTTATCTAATATGGAAGACAGAATGGATATTTATTATATACAAATTACCCTTTTTCTTGAAGTTTTAAAATTTATTCTTTTATTTAGGTACTAGAGAAGGTAAAGATATCTTATTTGACATTACTTGTGTGATTTTTTTCATTATTTTCTTTCTTGTTTCATTCCATTTTTCTTACATGGTTTATCAGGTTCTTTGTGTACAGTTAATATCACATGGGAATATGCATAAATTAGAATGCAGGAGTCCAAACATCCTGGTTCTTTTTTCTTCCTCTATGAACAATAACCTTTAACAAGTCAATTTTTACCTAGTTTTTTTTTCTACAGAACTGTAAAATAAAAGTACTAATTTAGAGTCTTGAAATAAGGTTAGAATAGGAAAACCAAACAAAAAAATAGAAAAAATTCTGTAAGTCAACTCTTTCCATGACCAGAAGCTGAGAAAAAAAATAAACCACAAATAGTATAGAAGATATTCTTGAAATGTTATTTAATCCTGCCTTCGCTTTTAATAACATTTTACAATAATCCTTGACAGCTGGACCACTGGATTTCTAAAACGTCTCTGAAAACGATGGTTCCAGAACTCTTTAGATGAACCACTGGTTATATTATTTCTGTAAATTAATTAATTAATTACTTTAAAATAATGATTCTGTTAATTTATGATTACAATGTCATTTTCCTTAATTACTTTTTTTTCCTCCCCACTTGGATCACATGAAGTCATGAGGTATGTCTTAAAAATTCCCATTAAAGATATAGGTCAATGTTAATTTTTTTAATTGAGTAATTATGGTCCTAAATTAAAATCCTTAAAAATATTACTAAAATTACCAACTTGGAAGGATCATACAAATAAACAGATTTAAAAACTATCCATCATACACTTCATGGGAAACATAGGCATATATTTCTATGTGTAAATTTAGAAATGAACACTTTAGAATATATAACAAATCAGTTTATTCACCTGATAACTCATAAACAAATTCAGCATTAGAGTTCCATGGCTGGTGTTTCATTTGTTCAACTTCCCTTTCTACTACCTAAGAACGCATTATTTAATACAACTTGACTAGACTTACCCATTTATTTTTTTATCCAGTACCCTCTGTTATATACATGGCAAATGATTTGAGAAACAGTATAATTTCACATATCAACTTTCTCATTGCCTTTTTTTATGCCTCAGAAGACTTCTCTAGACTCCTTCAAGTCAGAGCCTCCTTCTGATCACCCTCCTTAAGGCTCCTTTTACTTGCTTGTTCCTCAGAGTATAGATGAGTGGATTTAGTACAGGAGTGACCACACTGTACATAATGGCAATGATCCTGTCCTGGTCCATGGAGCTACCTGAGGTAGGACGAATATACGTGAAAACAACGGGAGCAAAGAAAAGAACAACTACCATGAAGTGGGAGGCACAAGTGGACAGTGCTTTATGAAGCATGCTGCAAGAATGGGTCTTGAAGGAAAGATGGGTGATAATGTAGCCATAGGAGAGAAGTGTTAGAAAGAATGGACCCATGGCAATGGTCCCTGTGACAGTGTTGAGCAGCCACTGGTTAAGCTCAATGTTCCCACAGGCTAACTCCAGCAAAGGCTTAATATCACAGAAGAAGTGATGGATATGGTTGGAACCACAGAAGTTTAAGTGAGAGGTCATTACGGAGTGCAGAAGGGCATAGAGAAAACCGATGATCCAGACAGTGACAGCCATTTGAGCACAGACCCGAGGATTCATGATAAGAGTGTAACGAAGTGGTTTGCAGATAGCCACGAAGCGGTCAAAAGCCATCACGGCCAACAACAGGGCCTCTGTGCTGCCGAGGAAGTGGAAGAAGTGAAGCTGGCTTATGCATCCCCAGAAAGAAATTTCTTTGTGTGAGGAGAGGAAGTTCCCCAGCATCTTTGGCAGTGTCACTGTGGAGTAGCAGATATCTAGACAGGACAGGTTTCCCAGGAAGAAATACATAGGAGAATGGAGTCTTGGCTCAGAGATGACAACCATCAGGATGGCTCCATTCCCAGCCACGATGACCAAGTAAATTGCGAGGAAAAGCACGAAGAGCAAAGGCTGCAGTTCTTGGATGTCTGTCACTCCGAGGAGAAGAAATTCAGTGACTGATGTTTGATTGGGCATCACTTAAAAGACAAAATAATATGTGGAATACTGTCCATATTGAGAACCAGTCCTTCCATCCCAGGATTTCTTTCCAAGACAAAATGTTTTCAATAATAGTAGTACTGTTCTGGATAATCCCAACCTCAGAAGTGGTATAGCATTTGGGCCATTAGACTGTTGAATATTGAAGATATATATCACTAATGGAGTGTAACAACTCTAACAGGAGGTAGCTTTTTAGGTATTCCACTGAATTGCTATCTCTAGACCTAATAAGCCATCTTAAGGATTTTAACTGTAGAAAATTAGACAGGGATGAACTCATTACAACTATAAAGTCCTTAAAAAAGAAAAGCATATACTCTTTAAAACAGTAGTAATAACGTTTCCTCCTCTTATCTTAGAATGTAACTGGAGCTAGTGGTGTTCTCATTCTGCTTCTCTTACTGACCCACACTCCTTACTAGGGTAAGAAATAAAATCACTTTATCATACATTAGCCTGGGTATATTTGATGAAGAGCTATATGTGATGATGAGCTTAGTTTTTGCCCATGCTCTGAGCCTTATGTTTTTTCAAAATAGGAACTTTAAATGACTACTTTGATGTCAAATATTATTGTGCTTCTATTCTATAGTTGCCATGCGACTCCTTTCTTTTCCTAGATTGCCGAATCCCTGGGTAAGAAAAAATTTCTTCCTCAGATGGGCTCAACATTTCCTTATTTTGCCTTATAATGGCTTCTGTTTGAGAGATGTATGGCTTCTTCAGTACCCTTAAAATGATGTTACTTATGATTTGTTTCCTTAAGTTCTGTTTTTATTTTGCCTTCAGTAAACTGGCACTTTAAATATTAAGGAATATTCTACCTCAGGGGAAATTCACCTTGACTTTTAGCTCCATGAATGTGTCGCTGGCAGTTAGGCTGTCTTTTATGATCCCATAAGTCTATCTGCTTATATCAGCTCTCTCCGAAGTTGTCCCAAATGTCTGTCTTCTTTTATTTGAAAATTGTGTTCTCTCTTTTGACCTTTCTATCAAATAAAATTCTTGCTTTCTACTAAAGGAATGCATTAATTTTCATCTCATTTGCAAAACTGAAATGAGTCTTTTCTTCAGTGAATGCTAAGACTCTTTAGTAATTAATTGCAAGTTAGTCAAGTTTGATATTTGACTAAATTTTCATTATTTATTAATATGTAAGAAAGGGAGTTCCCATCATGGAACAGAGGAAACAAATCTGACTAGGAACTCTGAGGTTGCAGGTTTGATCCCAAGCCTCACTCAGTGGGTTAAGGATCCCCAGTGTTGCCTTGAGCTGTGGTAAGTCGCGGACATGGTTCAGATCTGGTGTTGCTGTGGCTCTGGTGTAGGCCAGTGACTACAGCTCCCATTAGACCCCTAGCCTGGGAACCTTCATATACTGTGGCTGCAGCCCTCAAAAAGACAAAATACCAAAAAAAAAAAAAAAAAAAAGTAAGAAAGCTTTTGAATCTTTTTTCATTATTTGCAAGATACCTGGCTTTTTTTTTTTTTTTCCTTCAGGTACTTTGACAAAAGCAGACATAAGTACATGCAATAGCATCCTATTTGTTCCTTTTATTTGCCTACGCAATGAATTAGCTCTTTTGTATTGGAAGGGAAGTAGCAAGAGTATGTGGGAAACTTACAGATGTGATAGGGACTGAGGAAAGAATAAGAACTATAAGCAAATTTGAACAGAGATGCTGATGTTATAGAGCTTCCTATAAAGAAGGAATAATTCAATTTTGAGAAATCACTGAGGGCAGAGGAAAATAATTTGATGTGACTTGAGTAAAAAAAGTGAATGAACTGGGAACGCTTTGAAAGAAACCGTGGGATTTGAGGCTTTATAGATGAAAGAAATTTTGAGAAAATTATCTAACCTCTACTACACCCCCATAAAGGGCTATTTCAAATAATTCAGGGTAGCTTTTTTGGATAGTCATGTATATTTTGTGTATTTAAATAAATTTACCACTATCATTTAAAACAAAAATGATATGCCAAATATCGTTTTGGTTTTCTGACCCACAAAACAATATCAAAAACTTATTTGGAGTAAAACAAAACAAAACACACATACACGCAAACCTTTCTTAACTTTTAAAGAAAGTCAGCAATCAGATTCCTCTATCCCAAATGTTTCTTTTGATGAAATATCAATATTTAGACATTAAAGACTCACTCTGAAGAACATCTAGAGAAGGAGGCATGTTGAATGAGGAGTGTGATGTAGCAATAAAAATGTGGGAGGTAAAGTGCTTTCATAATCCACAAATGAAATGAGCAGTCTATTGTAAGATAGGAAATCAACTCGAACTTGGCATTTAATTTTAATCCTGGCAAACAGACAGATCAGTCACTAACAGAAAGAAAAATATGGGCGATCTCCCAGCCTGTATTCTATTTTATTTTCTTACCTGATTGAGTGTTCAGACATAGGTAGTAAGAACGCTTTTCAGGTTGACACTCCTAGTGATTATAAACAGTAGAAAAAAATTTGAAAATTTGAAAGTGGAATTCATGTTGTGATTGCAGTATAAGGTCTTTATTTACAAAAGTCTTTTCCTCCCTTTCTGAAAATTTGCCTGCCTTTTTATACTTCACCTACCCCTGGACAAAAAAACCAAAAAAATCTTGAGGGAGAGTGTCTCTGGGGTGCTGAGAATTGTTGTAAGAAGAAGCAATGTTTTGTTTTCACACATACAACATGATGAGGTAGACTTGGGGAATTCCTATGGAGTTTGATTTTATTTTTTCATTTTTTTCTGTTTTCTGTCTTTACTGTCTTTGGCCCTGCTTTCAGAACCATGCATAGCAACAGTGTTTTGCTTGCCTAATTTTACTGTCTATTCAAATGTCTTTTCATTTCCTAGGATAGAGGTATAAGTTCACTTTCTCATTTTGGAAATTACATTGGAAAATACCCTTTTATGCAATGTATATGGTGGAAAGAAAATTGCTAATAACTAATGAATGGGAGTTACATCGGCATCACCACAGAATGAGACATTCTTTTTGTCCCTCCCTTTCAATCTATAACCAGCAAAACATCCACCACTCAACAAAGGTGCCTCTGCCAAACACACCAGGAGGTCAGAGAATTCCACACATCTGTACATATAAAAGAGGGTGAACTGGAACACACAGAGGAGACAGAACTGAGCAGAGGTGGTGCCCACAATCTCCCTCTTCCCCACTGGCTCAATTTTGTCTCCACTGTATGTTCCAGTCCACTCTGCTTTAGCTCTGCACTCTAGTAAGCCTGCAGATGTTAAGCTGGCCTTGCAGCCAGTGAGGCCAGGTCATGGTCTCACACATTAGCACATTCATAGTAGGTGTGGCCTAACCTCTCAGCCAGTGGGGCCAGGGCCATCCTCACCCACTAGAGTGTTTACAGAAGTCCTGACTGGGTCTCTCAGCCAGCCAGCTTGAGGCCCAGTGCCATCCACTAGAGCATCCACAGCAATCATGGCCTGACCAGAACATGAGGGTGCATGCAGCCTACACAGGAATAAACCTGGAGGCTTTTCTCCTAGGACCGAAAACAAGACAGGGGAGCCCATTCTCACCACTTCTGTTTAACATAGTGCTGGAAGTCATAGCCAGAAGAATTAGGCAAGTAAAGAAATAAAAGTTATCCAAATCAGAAAAAAGAAGTTAAGTTTCTTTATTTACAGATGACATGACCTTATATATAGAAAACTCTAAAGACTCGATTAAAACCTGTTGAAACCAATAAACAAATTCAGGAAAGTTTCAGGATATAGTAGCAACCTATAAAAATCAGTTGCATTTATATATACTAATAACAAACTACCTGAAAAATAAATTAAGAAAACAATTCCCAGAGTTCCCATCATGGCTCAGTGGAAACGAATTTGATTAGCGTCCATGAGGATGTGCATTTGATCCCTGGCCTTGATTAGTGGGTTAAGGATCTGTTGTTGCCACGAGCTATGGTGAAGGTTGCAGCTGTGCCTCGGATCTGGCATGTTGCTGTGGCTCTGGCATAGGCTGTTAGCTACAGCTCTGATTCAGCCTCTGGCCTAGGAATCTCCATATGCCATGGGTGAGGCCCTCAAAAGACAAAAAAAAAAAAAAAAAAAAGAAAAAAAAAAAAAGAAAAGAAAGAAGGAAAACAATTCCCTTTTGCATAGCAAAATAAAGAATCAGTAAAATGAAAAGGGAACCTGAGGAATGGGAGGAAATATCTGCCAGCTGTAGGGTATAGACCCTGTCCTGAGTTGTTTCGTACCTAGTCCAAACAAGTGGTTGGGGTATGAGCTAATGGTCTCTGGAGTGTGAGACCCCATAAAAAAGCAGTTGCAGTATGTGCAGTGTGAATAGTGGGGTTCCATAGGCCAAGTGGCTGAGGTGAGAGTTTTTAGCCATGACTTGAAAATTGGGTCAAGACAGCACATATTCATTATAGCATTTGCTCTTTTCCTCTTTGTTTTTCTTGACCTCCTTTTCCACTCCACTGGAGCCCTAGTGCCGTCTTGGACCATGAAGATAAAGAACGTGCTGTGTGAATTTGTAGTTAATTACTGGAAAGAGCACCGATGCCCTACAACCTTGTGAAACAGAGAAGGTTGCTGAACTCAGCATAGACTGCTATCTCCAGAATCTCTTAAAAGAAAAATACACTTCTGTCTTACCTAAAATTACTTTTAATTCAGGTCTGTTACACTTGAAACAACCTGATATAGCCACCATTTTAACAGCAAATTGAATTAAGGGTAAGACACAAATATTGTACATTGAAAATTATGTTTTTCTTAGATAAATTTAAAGTTTCTAGCCTCTTCTTTAAATTAAATTTGTTGGTTTTGGTTCATTATTATTTGACAGTTAAAGATCAGAGAGTAAAAGCAGAGTAAATTCATTTCCAAGATAAGTGTGTCACTTAGAAGTCAGTTTTGTTGTCTATATGGCTTTTGTCTTAGCCTGCAAGTTTTAGTTATCTTTATTTCTCTTTTTCATATCCTGAATTTTGGCATTAAAAAAAATTTGGTTTTTGGCTCTTTGCTTTTATATTTCATGCTATGTAGTCTTCTTTAGTTCTGTCAATCAAACATTACTTTCATTCCAAATAATATGCATGTGTGGAGGATAATGTGAGAAAATGTGTGTGTGTGTGTATGTGTGTGTCTGGGTCACTTTGCTGCACAGCAGAAATTTACGACATTGTGATTCAACTTTTATAACAGAAAAAATAAAAATCTTTTTTTCTTTTTTTAAATTTTAAGTGATTTTTATTTTTTTTCCATCATAGCTGGTTTACAGTGTTCTGTCAGTTTTCTACTGTACAGCATGGTGACCCAGTCACACATACATATACCATTCTTTTTTCTCACATTATCATGCTCCATCATAATTCACTAGATATAGTTCCCAGTGCTATACAGCAAAAAATAAAAATCTTAAAAAAAAACAAATAACATGTATTTGTAAAAAGATTACTTAACTCTTGAGTACCAGTTTAATATTAAAATATTCTTTGGCAGTTCTGCTTGAAAAATAATTATTAATAGTAATAGCTTGCATTTGTTCAGCACTCTTTCTATGATAATCACTGTACTCATGTCTTGCATACTTTTTTTTTTTGCATTTTTGGACTGCAGGTGTGACATATGGAAGAATCTCTTAAAATAAAAATGCACTTCTGTCTTACCTAAAGTTATTAGGGGTTGAATCGGAGCTACAGCTGCTGGCCTATGTCTTAGCCACAGCAACAGCAGATCCAAGCCACATCTGCAAACTATACCACAACTCAGGACAACTCCGGATCTTTACTCCACTGAGCAGGGCCAGGGATCGAACCCGCATCCTTCTGGATACTAGTCAATTTCATTACCACTGACCCACAGCAGGAACTGGCATATGCTTTTTTATTTTTTTGTTTGTTTTTTTCTTTTTTGTTATTATTATTTTTTAAGTAGTTATTTCCCCAATACAATTTTTTTTCTTACTGTACAGCATGGTAACCCAGTTACACATACATGTACACATTCTATTTTTGCACATTATCATGCTCCATCATAAGTGACTAGACATAGTTCCCAGTGCTACACAGCAGGATCTCATTGCTAATCCATTCCAAAAGCAATAGGTTGCATCTATTAACCCCAAGCTCCCCCACCACCCCACTCCCTCCCCCCTGGCAACCACAAGTCTGTTCTCCAAGTCCATGATTTTCTTTTCTGAATGAAAGGTTCATTTTTTGCCATATATGAGATTCCAGATATAAGTGATAGCATATGGTATTTGTCTTTCTCTTTCTGACTTACTTCACTCAGGGTGAGAGTCTCTAGTTCCATCCATGTTGTTGCAAATGGCATTATGTCGTTCTTCTTTTATGGCTGAGTAGTATTCCATTGTATGTATATACCACGTCTTCCTAATCTAATCGTCTGTCAATGGATATTTGGATTGTTTCCATGTCTTGGCTATTGTGAATAGTGCTGCAATGAACATGCAGGTGCATATGTCTCTTTTAAGGAAAATTTTGTCCGGGTATATGCCCAAGAGTGGGATTGCTGGGTCATATGGTAGTTCTATGTATAGTTTTCTAAGGTACCTCCATAGTGGTTGTCCATAGTGGTTTTACCAGCTTACATTCCCACCAACAGTGCAGGAGGGTTCCCTTTTCTCCACACTCCCTTCAGCATTTGTTATTTGTGGACTTATTAATGATGGCCATTCTGACAGGTGTGAGGTGGTATCTCATGGTAGTTGTGATTTGCATTTCTTTAATTTAATCTCAGTCCTCTGATAAAACCTCAAAGCTTGACTCATTTAAAATTCTTTTCGTAGCCAAAATAAACTTTTTCTTTGGGCGTCTTTTTTAGTCAATGTCTTTACTGTTCTTCGAACTTCTTCACCCAAGATTTAACCTTCAGTTCTTTTAAATTTTTCTTTTGCCTATGGCTAAAAAATAAATATGACCCCAAAACTTATCTATTTTTTTTCTTCACAATGATTTTGATTTTTATCCTTTCCTTTTCAATATCATCCCTTCTCTCCCATTAAGTTTCCTAGCTTCATGACAATATCTTTATTTATTTTTAATTATAGTTGATTTTCAATGCTGTGCCAGTTTCTGCTGTACAGCAAAGTGACCAGTCATGCATATATATATATTCTTTTGCTCATATTATCTTCCATCATGGTCTATTCCAAGAGATTGGATATAGTTCCTTGTGCAATATAGTAGCTCATTGCTTATACATTCTAAATGTAATAGTTTGCATCTACTAACCTCTGATGCCCATTGCTTAGAAAATAAACCATAACCTAACCTTAAATCTTATCATCCATGATCTGTATTCATGCAAAGATTAATGAGTATTTACCAGCTAAAGTGAGGATGATATTTCTAATTTGGAGATGAGATACCTGAGTGAGAGTGAAGAGTCCTGGACTTTCATTCCTTGTGACCCTGGAAATGTTCAAAACTTAGGGGGACCTCAGTTTGTTTTCATTGGCAGTTGGATGGTGGTACCAAATTAACATGAATGGAACTGGAATGTCTGAAGACTTAAAGGTCTCTCAAGTCAGTCTCCTTTTGCGGAGAGATTTTATGAAGACTTTTCTATTTTAACAGAAAAGTTTTCCAGAGACTTTTCTGTTTTAACTCCTGAAAGGAGCACGTTCTGCTTCTCTAACTCTCAGAACATTGGCACTCCATTAGGGATGCCTGGGCTCTCATTAAGTATTCCTAATGGTGTAGAAACTCCAGGGGAAATGACTCTGCCATTCGGAGTCCATAAAAGCAGCTCACTGCAGGCTCTGGGAATTTGAATTTCAGCATGTTCTCTTTGCTACCACAGGCAAGTATTTCCTTCTTTCCTTCCTTCCTTCCTTCCTTCCTTCTTTCTTTTTCTTTCTTTCTTTCTTTCTTTCTTTCTTTCTTTCTTTCTTTCTTTCTTTCTTTCTTTCTTTCTTTCTTTCTTTCTTTCTTTCTTTCTTTCTTTCCTTCCTTCTTTCCTTTTTTTTGTTTTCTTCTTCCCATTCTTTCCTTCTTCTGAAGTTCCCCTACTTATTTTAGCTGGTCTCTTAAATTTATGGTTTTCTTAACCGTACTCTTTGGAAAATAGTAGGGAAGTAGTTGGGAAGAAAGGAAGTCAAAGATCTCATGGAGCTCTATTTAAGGGAGGCAATCAACATGTCCATCCTGCCTCTGGGTGTGTGTGGGGAGGCAGCCTAAATATATGTCAACTGTGTAGCTTCCTACCTCATGTAATTTTTTAGCTATAAGAAAGGTGTTTGGCTTTCCCAAGTGTTTGATTCACTTGTTCTCCCAATAATTTGAATTCTTTTAATGAGACAATCCTTTAGTCCATGACAGTGAAAAGATAAAAATCCTACTAGATGATAAAACATATCAGCATGATTTGGTATAAATGCCTGTTGTCAAATCCATATTATGTGAGAAATAGAAATGAGATGGATTTGTTTAGTCCAGAGTCAAAGTTTCATGTAGTAAAATCTTTCATGTAGAAGAGAGAGCAAACTTTACCTGTTATTTTTGGAGGCTAAATATGTCAAATAACAATGATTATGTCTACCATTTCCTGTTATTTTATGACTACAAGCTATATTAAATACCAAAGGCTTTACTTCATTTAGTGCTCACAATTTTCAAATGAGAAAGATATTTTTATTTTCACTTAGGGAGGAAGAGTTTTATATCTTGTTGGTGGTCACACAGCTAGTAAGTGGGTGGAAAAGCTGAATTTTTTAGTATTCATGCAGCTAGTAGGTGAACTTAACCATCCTCCCAGTTATAAAAATTACAGCACATTATGACCAAGCATTTTTCTAATGCTTGGATTTGTTTAAAGATGGAACAGTCTCTCTTTACAGCTTTTGATATCTCCCATCAACACAGTGTTTGATCTTTAGCTGGATTATCACCTAGCAAACAACTGTACAGGGTATTTCAGTGGCTAGACTGGATGACTTTTAAAGGATTCTTCCAACTTGGAGCTACAGATGCCCCATTCTGTACATTCCATAACAGATGGTTGAAGATATATTGTTGAATTTTATGCACCAAGCACCATGCCCTAGACTCAGTAATGCTTACTGATTATATTAACAGCTATGGTTAGCATGGATTTAGTTAGACTTCCGTGTGGGAGAGAGAGCTGGATGATGGTAGTACAGCAGATGAAAGCTTAGAGAACAGGATTTCTCAAGATTTCGCCTTCTTTATGATTTTTCAGTTGACATGTATGATGTTTTCAGTTCTAGAGAATTCTTTGATTAATGGAAGCACTCTATTGTAGAGTTTTTCCTTTGCTTATTCACTTAAACACTATGAAAATACCCATTCAGGGTCAAATAACACTGAACAAACCGCTCTTCAAAATGGAAATTTTCCAAAGTGAGAGTTTCTTATTTGTATATGGGACAAAGCAGTCAGATGATGCACAAGAAAGTTTTTTGTGTAAATGCATTCAGATTAAATCCCTCATTTTAATATTGATAGAAATTCTTAAAGCCAGTTTATATTTTTCCTTAGCTCTAGGCCTGAAATTTCGGGCTTACTATTTTCTTGTCTTCCATTCAATTCTCCACTGAGATGGAATTCAGCCAAGTGCTGCCCCCAGTAGACTAACTCATGAGGGATTTTCTTCATGGAAAGCATATTTTTTTCATGACACTCAAATGATTCATGGCTTCCAGGAAGTTAAGTAGAAATAAAATGATTTATATTGATTAAATGGATTTTTAACTATCCCACAATTTAAAAAAATAAGACTCTCAGTCTTAATTTCTATTCTTTACCTGGCCCATAGTATAAATTTCTATTTATCTAGTACTTTGTGGTGGAAGGGGGGTTGCTTTGTTTTGCTTTGAGTCAAAGATAGCATCACATAGTTTTATAAATACTGTTCTGGGTAGCCACTACGCTTTGATCAGAAGTGACATTCACGATGAAACTTACTTTCCATTCTAGATATTGGGAAGAATACAGGCTGCAGAAGGCTGTTTGAGGCTAAAATGAGACAAAGTATTTGACATGTTTTACTCACCAAACCTGGGACATAAACAATGTCCCTTTTTCTATTCTTAGGTTTTCTCTTCACTGGGGAGTGGTTTCAACAACCAGTACAAGTGATAGCATTCTCATCTTCAAGTCTTAAAGCCATGGTTTATAAGAGTCTGTTCCAGGACTTGCTAGCTAGTCTCAGCTATTATTTATTTTATGGATTTTATCAAAGTACATGGTATCATATTCTGGTACCATATCGTTTTGTGAATTTTCTGTTCCACTTTCATTATCTTAAAATTAACATATTAAAACTATAAAAAGCAGTCCCCAAGAGTGCAAGGAAGACTAGGAGACGTCACAAGGAGAGATTCAAATAGCCCCACAAGTCTTAAACAAGTTGTCTGATGAATTTGTCACCAACCATCTCCAAGACACAACAAGGTGTGAGAGAAGGGCTTGCCACTATCCATCTACATAAATAGCCCTTAGACTGGAGTTCCCTGGTGGCCTAGCTGGTTAAGAATTCAATTGAACTGTGGCACGAGTTCAATCCCTGGCTCAGGAAGTTCTGTATGCCATGGGCGTGACAAAAGAAAAAATAGCCCTTAGACTGCATATAAACTTAAAATATTTCATGTAAAGGTGCTGCCAATGTTCTGTAAGAGATGTAGCCTATAGGAAATATTTAAATGTGTGGGTTTTCAAAATGTGATGATGGTAACACACCACTGTGATGTCATGGATTCTAAATGCCCTAGTGTTTTTCCTCATGTGGATAATGGCTCTTTTCTCTATAAACCTATATTTTCTTGTTTTATAGATGATTGCTATTGTCACACGTGAATACTGCCATTTGTACTGCTTTTTTCTCAGTTCCCAAGAAAAAACATCATGGAAAGAGAAAACAAAACTCTGTCTGAATTTATCATTTTAGGATTCTCTGACTTAAATGATTTGCAGTTTTTACTCTTTACCATATTTCTTATGATCTATCTCTGTACCTTGGGAGGAAATACCTTTATTATTTTGGTAACATTGGCTGATATACGACTAAATACCCCCATGTATTTTTTTCTGAGGAATTTGGCCTTTCTTGACATCTGTTATACCACCACCAACGTCCCGCAGATGATGGCGCATCTCCTATCAGAGAAGAAAAGCATTTCCTATGGGGGCTGTGTGACTCAACTTTTTGCATTCCTTTTCTTTGTGGGAGTAGAGTGTCTTTTGCTGGCAGCAATGGCATATGATCGTTACATTGCGATCTGTAAGCCCTTAAGGTATTCAGTTATTATGAACAAGGCTCTGTATAGCCAGTTAGCAGCCTCATGCTGGGTTAGTGGTTTCCTCAATTCAGCAGTGCACACAGTACTGACCTTCCACCTGCCCTTCTGTGGCAACAACCAGATTAATTATTTCTTCTGTGACATCCCCCCGTTGTTGATTTTGTCTTGTGGGGACACTTCTGTCAATGAGTTGGTGTTACTCTTCATCGGGGTCTTCATTGGATGGGCTCCTTTTCTGGGTATCATCCTTTCCTACCTCTATATTATCTCTACCATCTTGAGGATCCGCTCCTCAGAGGGGAGACAAAAGGCCTTTTCCACCTGTGCCTCCCACCTGGTCATTGTCCTTCTCTATTATGGCAGTTCCATCTTCACATACGTACGGCCCATCTCATCTTACTCACTGACGAAAGACCGGCTGATCTCAGTACTGTACAGTGTTGTCACCCCCATGCTAAACCCCATAATTTACACTTTGAGGAATAAGGACATCAGAAAGGCTCTGAGAGCTGTGGTAGTAAAAGTTGTGGTCTTCAAATGCCATTTTCCTTGAAGTATAGTGTTCATTTTTCTATGATAAATATTAGAAAATTACCTGTCTTGCTGATGCAATCTGGTTTTGTTTCATCATTGTTGTTTTGCCAGCATTAACAGTTTCAATGATAAATGGGCAAAATGTTAACAGTAGATTAATCTGGGAAAACGGTTATTGGATTTTTGGGGAACTCGTTTTATTCCTGAAACACTTCTCTGTGTTCTGTATCTTTGAAATTATTTCTAAATAAAAAGTTAAAAAGTTAATTTGAAGCTTATGAGCATACATGAAAATACGATGTGCTTGTCTCTACATGGTGCATGTTTTTTTGGTTTGTTTTTTAACATCCATGTCAAATATATTCTTCAGTTACTCTGCTGTTCTTTAATTTTGCTTTGTCATATGATAAACTATCTATTAACTTATGTTTCTGTTACTTTCAACGTTTGCCTAAAGGTTTTCCTCCCTTGTCACTTTCCTTCATACATTTACTGTCCTTTCAAAATCGTGAGACTGTTTCCCCCCACAGAATTCAGAAATCCTTCTCCTTGTTTTCAAACACTGACAGTATATATATTTTTTCTATTGAGACTGCCAGAATAATGTTTAGGTTAGTCTACCTTAATTTAGATTCCCTAAAATGATCAGTTCTTTTCCATTTTGGACAGAATTGTAACAAATATTTGAAAGTCCACATTATGCCTGAGGAATATGGACTTCCACAGAAATGACCAAAGGTAAAATGAGTTATCTCAGTGTCAGCTCTGAAGACATTTCAGATTTTTCCAGTAAATAAATGCATAGAACAAATTCAGATACGTTTTTGTCTGGAAAAGGCCATGTCATAATCTCTGCACTCTCTGTTGTGTTCCTCACTTCTTTACATATGTGGCAAAGATCCATCTTTGAGGAGTCTTCTGCTTAACTTTACTTCACAAGTCATGAAGCTTCCGTGCTTCTTAATTCACGCTTTTACAAAAACAGCCTTGAATACACAGTGAAATTCAGAGGGAGGAAAACATCTCAATTTTTCAAGAGATATAAAATATTCAGTTTGCATTCTATTCAAATTTAGAACAAGGAACACAAAGTGCATTTATAAAGAAAGATAAGTACATGGTATTTAATTCTATGCCCACTTTCAGGTTGAAAAAGTAGTGAAATTAATAAGACAAGGAGATTTTTTTGTGGCCCAGTGGTAACAAACCCAACTAGTATCCAGGAGGAAGCGGGTTCAATGCCTGGCCTTACTTAGCAGGTTAAGGATCTGATGTTGTGGTGAGCTGTGGTGCAGACTGAGGATGCGGCTCACATCCCATGTTGTTTGTAGCTGTGACTGTGGGCAGCAGCTCCAATTGGACCCCTAACCTGGGAACCTCTTATGCCAAGGGTGCTACCCTAAAAAGCAAATAAAAAGAAGACAAACAGGAATGGTAAAAGGTAAGAGGGAAAGAGTGTGAGGAGAGGAGAGAAAAAAGAAAGGAGAGGACAAGAGGGCAAGATAAATTCAAGACAGGAAAAAGGACCTGGCGGGAATAGTCCTATAGTTATCCAAAAAGAGAGATAAAGACAGAGGGGGAAAGGCTGACTGTATTGACACAGAAAACAGGAAATATATCATTTCTCTATGTTCAAAAAGGATATTTATTGTAGCAGCACAAATAATAACTTTAGATTCTTTGCAGTATTTCAACAGACCTCCTACATAAAAGGGTGTTTTACTTACTTCTGCCACAGGTCTCCATAAAACACTCAGTACTTCAATGTAAATTAAACAAATTTATTCCCACTGTTCATTCTCTCCTTCCCCCCCCTCAAATCCTTCCCTTTTCTTTATCTGTAAAACCCAGTTTATAATTCATCATTTTTAGTTTTCACTATATTGCTTTAAGTGATATCACCCCCTTTTTTTTTCCTGTATTTACTAGGTGTTAGGCTTTTCAAAGATAAGAGCTATAGGCCTTATCTTTCTTTCATATTCTCATCATTCCCTTTTTCTCATGACCAACAAAGGCTCTACTTCAAATTTATTATTAAAATAATTAATCTAGGAGTCCCTGCTGTGGCACGGTGGCTTAATGATCTGGCTTGTCTCTGTGGAGGCACCAGTTTGATCCCTGGCCTGGTACAGTGGGTTAAGGATCAGGTGGTGCTGCAGCTGGTGGCATAGGTCACAGCTCTGACTCAGATTCCATCTCTGGCTCAGGAACTTCCATATGCTTCGGGCGAGGCCAAAAAAGACAGAAAAAAAAAAAAGTAATCTAGTGGCTTCACTAGCACCCCAAAGAAAGGATAAAGTGACACTTACAGAAGAGAAATATGGGGAGAATAAGTCTTTGGAGAGAAAATCCCAAGACATTAATGCCCAAGATGCCACTGGGGAGGTTTATACAGCATTCAGTCTGTTCTCTGGCCTTAAGAGATGAATTCGCTGAGATTCAGTCTTACACCCAGGTATAAGCTGTTTGCAATAAAATGGGTGTAAGAAGTTTGAACAGCTAGAATTATCTCTCCATTCAAGGAGACAGTAAACACATCTGATCTCTGATTTTTGGATATCCTTTTTAAACCAAAAGTTTATTACAAACTATATAAAGACATGAGGGCAGGGCAAATTGGCTCAGAGTAAGAAAAAAGTGGGCTTAGATTAGACGAAGAATTTTCTAAAGAAAAGGGGATAAGACATCCCAGGCGGGGAACTTCTTTGAATCCAGGCTGTGAAAATGACCAAGTGCAACAGCGGGCAGGCGTGTTAACTAGTAAAGCTTTGAATTTCTTAATCTATTTGTGTGCACATTTTTGCTTTTTTTTTTTTTCTGGTTTTTGTTTGTTTGAATAGACTCTCATTGCAGTCAAGTATAGGTGTCTGTTTTAATTAATGTCTGAGTGCCTACGTCTGTTTTGTGGTGTGTGTGTGTGTAACAAAGAGATAGAGAAAATACAAAGAGAAGAAGAAAGTGAAGGAGAGAGAAAAAACTAGGTGAGTAATCGTTTAATGTATATCAAAATTGGTCATCATAAAAAGGCAAGCTCTAGTTCTAGTGTTTAACAGTATGTTAGTTTGCACCTAGCGTTGCATAATTACATAACTCTGCAGTAGTAGTATTTTTAGTGGAAGAGGGACGATGCTATTATCCAGGAAAAAATAATTTTCAAAACTGTACTGTGAAGTATTTACTTATGTAAATCCCCAAACCCTGATGTGTGCATTGGTCACAATGTCCTTCAACTAATGATTCTTGAGATTAATCCTCTTCCCTCCGTTATCAATAATTCCATTTAGAATATTTCTTCTATATCCGTATTCATGGAATGCAGCTCCTAGACTCTTTTTTTTTGTCTTCTTCCTAGACTTTTTTTTTTGTCTTTTTAGGACCATACCCTTGGCATATGGATGTTCCCAGGTTAGGGGTTGAATAGGAGCTATAGCTGCCGGCCTACATCACAGCCACAGCAGCTCAGGATCTGAGCTGTGTCTGTGACCTACACCACAGCTCACAGCAATGCTGGATCCTTAACCCACTGAGCAAAGCTAGGTATCGAACCCATGTACTCATGGATACTAGTTGGGTTCGTTAACTGTTGAGCCAAGATGGGAACTCCTAGACTTTTGTATTCTTTCACTGATTCTATAATTACTTAAATTTTAAGTACTCTTTATTGATGGTAATTGTAAGAATCACTGGTATCTCTGAAAGCAGTCTATGACAAAAATTAATTGCTAAAGCAACTGGCCCTTTATGGCTAAAAACTGTCTATTTAATCACAAATGTTCATTGCTTCCTTTTGCTGTTGCCATGTCCTCTGGTAAAGTGGAGGAGTGTTTTGTGAATTTAGCATCACATTCAGGGGAATGTTGTGGATAGTTTGTGGGTTAGAGTGCTTAAAAAAAAGATGAGTCTAACCTCTTGAGGGTAGTTTTTGTAGTTGACAAACATTGAACAGGTAATCATTATTCATTAGTTAATTCATTAAAAATAACATAAAAAATATTCCAGATGCCATTTTAGCGCTGGGTTGCAGTAGTGAACAAAATAGACAATGGGTTTTGGTTTTTGTTTGTTTGTTTATTTATTTATTTATTTTTGAGACTGCATTTAAGTAAAAAAAAAAAAAAGATGACATGTATAACAAGGAGTCCCTTCGTGGTTCAGTGGTTTAAGAACCCAACTAGGATACACCAGGATGCAGGTTCAATCCCTGGCCTCACTCAGTGGGTTAAGGATCCAGCGTTGCTGTGAAGTGTGGTGTAGGTCACAGAGGAGGCTTGGATCCCGCATTGCTGTGGCTGTGGTGTAGGCTGGCAGCTGCAGCTCCAATTCAACCCCTTGCCTGCGAACCTCCATATGCCGCTAGTATGGCCCTAAAAAAAAGGCAAAAAAAAAAAAAATGTGTAACAAAATCCAATATACCAGATTGTGTCGTTGATAACAACATAGCAAGAAAGGATAGCACAGGATGCCTTTTTTGTTTTTTGGTTGTTTTTTTTTTTTTTTTTTTTTGTAATTTAACATAAGGCAATCAAATAAATCCACACTGTGGGAGTAGCTTTAGGGTAAAGATCTGGAAGAGATGCGGGAATCAGTCATGTAATTTATCAAGTGTAAGACTGCTTCATATAAGTGGCAAGATGGTGCACAGACCTTGAGATGAGAGTGTAATTAGTATATTCTAGGAATAGCAGAGATCAGTGTGGCTGAGTAATCAAGGCGTAGAGTGGAAGTGGAAGCCTAAAGCATTAGGCTTGTATTTAACAGAATAATCCTGGATGCTGTCTTGAGAATAGTGTGGAAATAAGATCATTCCAATAATCCAAATGAGGAATGATGGTGGTTTGCACAAACAGAATCACATAGGAATTAGTAAGAAAGGGATTTGGGGAGTTCCCATCGTGGTGCAGTGGTTAACGAATCTACTAGGAACCATGAGGTTGTGGGTTCGGTCCCCGCCCTTGCTCAGTGTGTTAAGGATCCGGCGTTGCCGTGAGCTGTGGTGTAGGTTGCAGACGCGGCTCAGATCTTGTGTTGCTGTGGCTCTGGTAGGCCGGCGGCTGCAGCTCCGATTAGACTCCTAGCCTGGGAACCTCCATATGCCACAGGAGCGGCCCAAGAAATAGCAAAAAGACAAAAAAAAAAAAAAAAAAAAAGAAGAAAGGGATTTTGCACCTATATGCCTGAAACAGATTAGTGTGCAACTTTCCTTTCTGTGAAGTCCTGTTGCAGGTGTTGATATCAAGATTGTGCTAACCTTATAAAGGAAGTTGAGAAATATTCTCTTTTTCTTTGTTTAGAAGAATTTGTGTAAGTTACTGTTAGTTCTTTCTTAACTAATTGATAGACTTCACCGGTGAAATCTGGATTTGGTGTTTCCTTTTGGGGATGATTTTAAATAGCAGCTCTAATTTCTTATATAGCTATCAAACTATTCAAATTTTCTTTCCTTTACTGTCAGTTTTAGAAATTTATTTTGGTTTGAAGTAACTGGTAAATTTCATCTAAATTGTTAAATTAATTGGCATAAAGTTGTTCATAATAACCTTCTATCATTTTTAACATTGGTAACATCTATAGTGATAAGACCTTTCAAATTGATAATTTGAGTTCTCTCTCTCCTTAACAGTCTTGCTGGAGTGTATCAGTTTCACCAATATTTTCAAATAACTGAGTTTTGATGTTATTGATTTTTATTTATTGCACTTTCATTTTCTATTTTTCTTTCTTTTGGCCACACCCTCGCATGAAGAAATTCCTGGGCCAAGGATTGAACCCATGCCATGGCACTGAGGGGAGCTGCTGCAGTGACAAAGCTGAATGCTTAACCCACTGTGCCACCAGAGAACTTCCTGGATTTCTCCTTTTATACATGAATTATTTAGATGTGTCTTGCTTCATTTCAAGCATTTAGTGTGTTTCTGGATGTCTTTTTCTTATTGTTTTCTAATTTTACCATAGTCAAATAATATTTTTTGAATAACTCAGGCTTTTGAAATGTTTGCATCTTTCTAAAATTTTTTTGAAGTTTTTTAAAAAAGACAACCTATACTTGATTTTGTAAATGTTCAATGTGTACTTAAAAATAGGAATTCTTTTCTTTTTTCCCATTGACGCATTCTATTCTACATAGTCCTAACATCCACCAATCGTAATCATTATTGCCTCGTAGAGTCATTTTTCACCTTTTTAAAGCATTTTTCCTTGCACATACACAGACACATCCATTCTGGTGGTCTTTGTTTCTTTCTGCAGTTCCATTCTTCTGCTCAGAATCTTTTCCTACTGACTAAAGAACTTCCTTTAGTGTATATTTTTATGTAGTGATAAATTATCTCAATTTGTATGTTCTCTTTTTGTGGGTGTGACTTCTTATTGGATTAAGTGTTTATATATGTAAATCAAATTTGTAAGTTCATATTTTAAAATTCTTAGTAACCTTTTTTGGCTTTTTCTTCTATTAGGCATAGAGAGATGTGTTAAAAATTGCTACTGCGATTGTGGATTTGAATATTTCTTCGTTATTGTTATCAACTCTTGAAGCCATTTTATTGGGAGCTTACATTGGACCATGATATTCTGGACCAATCATTAGCACAGGAATCTTAGCGTGTTCGGGGGCAGGGGGGGGCGGTTATTAGGTAGTTTTTTCAGTTCCTCTGTTCAAGGGCTCCCTCTTCTGTTACTAAGGCGGTGATTATTTTCTTTTACAAATAGCTGGGCTTTGTTCTTCCTACATTTATTATACCTTTTTCTTTCTGTTTTCCTCAATGCTTATGCCTTGTTTTGTTCTAATTCCTCTCTTCCCTCCCCCATGTAGAAGTTTCCATAAAATGTGGGACACTGTTTTCTGGGACTGAAAATTGGGGGAGGTGTTTAAAAAATTCTTCTCCTGTTAGGACTTTTCACCATGTCAAGTTTTTCACAACTATACACACAGCTCCACCACTATGCTGCAATATTGTGACTACTGATCTTAATTACATTGTTTTTACTCCCTCTACTTACACAATATTTGGAGTTTCTGGGTTTTTATGTTTCTTAGTTTTACTGAAGGTTTAGGTTTTTAGGAGGGATATGTTAATTACCTAAGGTTTTAATACCTCTTAGGAGAAAAGAAGAAATCCTCACTAGGCTACATCTATGTTACTGCCAGAAGCTAGAATCATAAGCTGAACGATGAGTAATCTCTTCATGTTTTATTTATTTATTTATTTTTGTCTTTTTGCCTTTTCTAGGGCCGCTCCCGTGGCATATGAAGGTTCCCAGGCTAGGGGTCTAATTAGAGCTGTAGCTGCCGGCCTACACCATAGCCACGCCAGATCTAAGCCGCGTCTGCAACCTACACCACAGCTCATGGCAACACCGGATCCTTAACCCACTGAGCAAGGCCAGGGACTGAACCCTCAACGTCATGGTTCCTAGTCAGATTCGTTAACCACTGAGCCACAATGGGAACTCCTCTTCATGTGTTTTAAATTTGTCTGACCTCTAATTCCTGTAAGTAAGTAATCATCTCCTAAGTAAGATTATAATCATGCTTTAAATGTATACTTTTAAAAAGTGTCCTTTATTGGAGTTCCCTTGTGGTGCAGTGGGTTAAAAAATCCAGCATTGTCACTGCAGTAGCTTGGGTTGGCCCAGGAACTTCTGAATGCTGTGGGTTCAGCCAAAAAACGTGTCCCTTATCTATATCTGATTTGTTCATAATATGCTGCTTTTATTAGTCTAATGTCTTTTGACTGCTTCAGAATTTATTTGATACTGTCTTAGTTTTCATTAATTTTCTGGCAAGTAAATTTAGCTTTACCACTCCTAAATATTCTTCACATTGTAGCTAACTTTTAGACTCTTCCAAATAGCAAACTTGCTTTACTTACCCCCCACAGTGTAAAATTAAAAATTCAAAAAAATTAACTCCTCGTTATTGTTGTATTTGCTCCCCAAAGCAATGGAGAATGTCACCACAGGGAATGAGTTTCTTCTACTTGGCCTGACTGGTGTTCAGATGCTGCGGCCTTTCTTCTTTGTGATTTTCTTGATGGTTTACTTGATAAACTTGGTTGGAAATGGAGCTATATTAGTGATTGCTATTTTGGAACCTAAACTTCATTCTCCTATGTATTTTTTCCTGGGAAACCTTTCCTGTCTGGATATATGCTACTCTTCAGTGACACTGCCCAAAGTCCTTGTAAACCTCCTCTCCACTCACAGGGCCATATCCTTCCTAGGCTGTATCACTCAGCTCCACTTTTTCCACTTTCTGGGCAGCACAGAGGCCATCTTACTGGCCATCATGGCTTTTGATCGTTTTGTGGCCATCTGCAACCCGCTTCGCTACACTGTCATCATGAACCCCCAAATGTGTATTCTCTTGGCAGTGGTGGCCTGGATCACCAGCTTCTTTTATGCACTGATGCATTCTCTCATGACTGCACGCCTGAACTTTTGCCACTCGCACAAACTCAATCACTTCTTCTGCGATGTCAAGCCGCTTTTGGAACTGGCCTGTAATAACACACTGCTCAATCAAAGGCTTCTTTCTGTTGTCACAGGCAGCATATCTATGGGAGCTTTCTTCCTGACTCTTCTCTCCTACTTCTATATTATCTGCTCCCTTCTGTTCAAGAACAAGTCCTGCAGAATCCTCCACAAAGCTTTGTCCACTTGTGCCTCCCATTTCATGGTCGTTTGTCTTTTCTATGGACCCGTAGGCTTCACATACACTCGTCCTGCCTCAGCCACCTCCATGAGTCAGGACCGCATGGTGGCCATCATATACAGTGCAGTCACTCCAGTGCTGAATCCACTGATTTACACTCTTAGGAATAAAGAAGTGATGTTGGCGCTGAAGAAAACCTTTGGGAGCAAGTTGTTTGAATACTGCCAGCAGCACCACTGAGATTAAGAGACTTAAATCTGATTTCCATCAAGATTTTTATCTCTTCACTGTAATAAAAGATTTACTTGATTTCTACTTTTCCTTCAGGAATTTGCAGCACCTATAAATACAGTCTGCACTCAATTGTGCATAATGATTATGTGTTCAGTTTTTATTCATCTAGTCATTTATCGAAGACATAGTCATTGAACATATGTCATGCAGCACAGTAGGTGCAAGAAACACAGGAGTGAGCAAAAAAAAATTCATGATCTCAAGTTCCCTGGTGGTAAGCAGATTAAGGAGCTGGCATTGTCACTGCTGTGGCTTGGGTCACTACTGTAGTATGGGTTTGATCCCTCATCTGGGAACTTCCGCACGCTGGCCTGGGAACTTCCACATGCTGCAGGCATGGCCAAAAAAAGAGAAGAAAAGAAATTTCACAATTTCCTAAAAGTTAAAGTTTAGTGTGATAGGGGACACACAATAAACAAGTTCATAAGTACATTTGTAAGGTTAATTAAGTGCTCTGACGAATAAAAGGAGATCAGAAGGATAGGTAGGGATGAGGGCAGGCACCCACGCTGTAATAAATACCTTATCTGTTCTTTGCCCTGGGTTTGGGGAGTCAAGATTCTAAAATTCTTGGCACTTCCAAAGCTATAGAAGTGTATTTGTTATTCATGAACCACTTGGATTACATCTGAGTTTATGCTCATAAGGTGACTCGTGGTGGGCTCCAGGGTAGCTTCAGGATGGGGCTGGTCATGTTAGAAAAGACCAACCGTATGATCAGAGGTTTGGGATTGCGTTTTGGAGATATCAGCCTGACTCCCAGAGAGAAGGAAGGCTGGGCATTGGATGATACCCCCCAACACTGGTGAAGATGATCTGTCTACTCAGTCTATAGATTCTAATGCTGTCTTTCAGAAACACCCTCACAGACACACCCAGAGAGAAAATTTTATCATCTATCTGAGCATTCCTTGTCCCAGGCAAGCTGATTTAAAATGAACCATCACAGAGTTGCTGTTGTGGCTCAGCAGGTTAAGAACCCAACTAGTATCCATGAGGATGCAGGTTTGATCCCTGTCCTTGCTCAGTGGGTTAAGGATCCAGCATTGCCGTGAGCTATGGTGTAGGTTGCAGACATGGCTCAGATCTCATGTTGCTGTGGCTGTGGCATAGGGCAGCAACTGTAGCTCCGATTCAACCCCTAGCCTGGGAACTTCCACCTGCCCCAGGCATGGCCCTAAAAAAGCAAAAAAAAAAAAAAAAAAAAAAAAAAATTCTGAGACTGATAGTACATGTCTCAGTTGCATCTAGATGCAGGACAATAGGAAGCCAGACTCTCAGGCAGCATCTTTTAATGTCTGCCTATAGACTTCCTCAGGGGAAGTCTGTGAGATAGATGTTTCAGTCTGCTCCTCTTTCACTAAGCCCTGGAGTGGTAGACAGTTAAGAACAGTTTCTTTGCTTGTAACTGTCTGGTAAGACCCTGGCACAAGGCCCTCGGGCCATTAGTGTGTCCTCTGGGGGTCAGCAACAAAAGCCAGGGCACCAGCAGGGTACATGCATTTCTTTCTTAGAAACCAGAGATTTAGGGGAGGGCAGACGTGTAGCATGAAGCTTACATCTGTTGGCCTCCCTGAGCTCTGCAGAGGATTGCAATTGGCCCCTAGGTGTGTGCTAAATTAGAAGCCTGCTTCTCAGGCTGTAGCCTTTAAGAAAAGCAACTAAGGCCCTTTTCTCAGAAAGACTGGTATTTCTGTTTGATGTGTCTGTGCTCTGCCATGGGGGCTAGCCAATTAAGACTGTTTCTTACAGTCTTATGGGACCTATAAATATGAGCCCTGCAGGTCACCAGAGCATGACAATGAAGGAATGTTCCCTGGATGGTGGGATATGCTGGCGAACTGAATGAAGTGGAGAGAGAACCCAAAGATAGTGTCTGCCAGGCCCCCCATCTATGGAGAGTGTGGCATTTGGTCCCTAGATGTGTATTAAATTAGAAGACTGCCATTTAGGAGTTCTCTTGAGGTGCAGGGGATTGAGGATCTGGTGTTCTCACTCTGGCGGCTCAGAGTCACTGCTGTGGCGAGGGTATGATCCCTTGCCCAGGAAATTCCACATGCTGCAGGCATGGCCAAAAAAAAAAAAAAAGAAAAGGACTTCCCGTCAGTCAAACTTTTAAAATAAGCAAATATGCCTCTTTTAGGTAAAGACTGGACATGTAGAGTTCCTGTTGTGTCTCAGTGGGTTAAGAACCTGACATAGCCTCTGCGAGGCTTTGGGTTCAATCCCTGGCCTTACTCAGGGGATTAAGAACTTCCATATGTTGCAGGTGCAGCCCTAAAAAACAAAAACAAAAAACAAAACAAAAAAACAACTGGAGACATTTCAGTCTGCTGTCTGTGCTGAGCCCTCTTTGGGGAGGGGTCAATAGCCACAGTGAGTTCATATGAGCCTTTTAAGAGAACTGACTCTTACTTCTTTATAGCCTTGTGGGTCTCATGGATGCAAGCCCTGTTGGTTTTCAAAGCTAAATGTTTGGGGGCCTGCTCCTCAAGGGGAACTCTTTAGAACTGGGTGCCAGATGTGGCATCCAAACTCTTCACTCCTCAGTGAGGGGCTGAGAGTGGTGAGTCCCCTCCTGCTTGTGAGTTGCCATCCTGAGGAGGTGGAGTGTCTGGCCAGACTGTGTCTCAGCCTCTCTACCTGATTCAATGTGGGATTGGCCTCATTCATCTGATGTGTAGGAGCTGTTCAGCTAGTTCCTGGGTTTCTTTTTCTTTTTCTTTTTCTTTTTCAAGAAGAGCAGATAATTATGAGGTGGGCTTCTTGCTTCTGACTGCTGTGTAGGACAGAAGAGGGGAGAAGAGGGGCCAGGAAAGGACTGTGGGAGTCGACAGGGTCCGTCTGATGTGTGGCACTGGCTTGGCATTGGGTCTCAAGGCATTCCTGAGGGAGGCTGAGCTGGGCAGAGGGTGGGCAGCTGCCATCAGCAATTGCAGGTCTTCAGGCCATGTGATGATCAAAGGGAGGCGAGTCCATCCTTAGAGGAGGTACCTGTGTGAGGCGAGCAGCTGGGGTTGGGGCACCTGGAGAGAGTGTGATGCCTTTGATGCCCAAGGAGCCTGGCTCCATTCATGGCCAGCTTTCTGCTGGGAAAATAATCTGGTTTTCATTTTTCTTTTTATGAAAGTATAGTTGATTTACAGTGTTGTGCCAATTTCTGCTGTACAGTGGAATACTACTTGGCCATAAAATAAGAATGAAATAACCTGGCTTTCTTTTAGAGGGAATTTTTCCCTCTGTAGCTATAGATTAGGTGTGTCCACGGCAGGAAGTGAGTTGAGGACCCTCCAACTTTGCCATCTTGAACCAGATCTTCCCCTATTTGTTTTTTGTTAATTTAGAATCAGCTTGTCAATATCCACGAGAGAAAACATATTTTGAATTTGATAAAAAGTAATCTTTTTGCAAGTGTCATCTGCAATAGAGCTGGAAAAATTCTAGATATGGGACTGAGGTTTCCAGACCATGATTCTTTTTTTCTTTTTACTTTTTAGGGCCACACCTGTGGCACATTTAAGTTTCCAGGCTAGGGGTGGAATCAGGGCTGCAGTTGCTGGCCTATGTAGCACCACAGCAAAGCGGGATCTGAGCCATGCCTGCAGATTACACCACAGCTCACAGCAACGCTGGATCCCCAACCCATTGAGCGAGGCCAGGAATCAAACCCATATCCCCAAGGATATTAGTCAGATTCGTTTCCTCTGTGCCAAAACAGGAACTCCACAGACCATGATTCTCAACATCGCAAGCTTTCTGCTTCTTGCAAAAGGGCTTCATAACCCTTATTCAGAATTCTTTTTAGCCATGATTATCTGTGTGTGTAATCAGTCAGTAAGATTGCTTTCATCATTGTCATCTGTTTACAGATGAGGAAAATTGGGGCCCAGAAAGGATAAGTAACATAACCAAAGTCACACTGCTAGCAGAGCCGGGATTCAAACTCCAGGGGATCTTACTCCAGAGTCTGTGAGTTTCATTGTTTGCATCTATAAACGAATAATTATAAAGAACTTTTTGGCTAAGGCAGATTTTAAGAAAACTCTCTGTCAATTTTTCCTCCATTCACAGCCAGGATCTATTTTGAGTCCAAGAAGATAATGCATCTTTCATTTTTGGTAGATATAAAGCTCCTATTTTATGGTGGTTTTCTTTTTGTATGACATTTCTCAAGTTAAATAATTTACCTTCTTTTGCCAAAATGTTTCAGTTTAAACTTTATCATTTTTTAATTCTTCTTTAAATGATATTTATTTTTTCCATTATCTCTGGTCTACAGTGTTCTGTCAGTTTTCTACAGTACAGCAAAGAGACCCAGTCACACATAACTATATACATGCTTTTTCTCACATTATTCTACATCATGCTCCGTTAGAAGTGACTGAATATAGTTCCTAGTGCTATACAGCAGGATTTCATTGTTTATCCTTAATATATATTTCTCTAGATAATGACATCTATTGTATTCACACACTGTTAAGAGTTTCCACTGGTAGAGTTTCCAACTGTATCTTTTTAAAATTACTATACTTATTATTTTCTTCAGTCTTTTAGTGAAAAACTGGCTCTGAATACTACTTTTCTCCCTCGTTGAAGGTAAAAAAAAAGTTCTCAAAAGGACACCAATTGATCAGATGATTAATTACTAAAAGAGACAAATAGAGAGAATAACCTTTTGAGACGAGATCCCAAGACATCTATGCTGAGAACATCTCCAGGGAGAGTCAGAGGGGATTCATCTTGTTTATTTGTGGTGGGAATGGGGGTGAAGGCCAAGTGTTCTGTGGTTCCTTCCTACACTTAGGTGTACGATGTTTGTCATATAAGACTCTGAGCAGCTAAAAGCTTTCTGTTCATTTTATTCAAATCCTCACAGCTCTGATTTTTGGATTTCCTCATGCACCAAAACCATGTATTTATTCCGGGTAGGTACACAAAGGAGTGAAGGATAGGATGAATGGGCACAGACAGTAGGTAGAACAGATGACTTTCCATTCGATGGAGAAGCATTCTTGTTGTTGTTGTTTTGTTTTTTTGTTTTGTTTTTTTACAGAAGGGGATTGAGTCCATTGGAAGGGCTGAGTGAGAGTAACTGGGGAATCTGAATTTAAGCTGTGGAAATGACAGGATCTGGGGGCAGTGGACTTCTGGCCCAAGTTCTTAGCTGGAAAGCTCTGATTTAATCTGTTGAGTCATGGAACTTTTGTTTAAAGTCGATATGAACGCATGTATGCATTTTTACATGTATCCTTTGGAGTGTTTTTTGTTTGTTTGTTTGATTGCAAGTGACCAAATGCCCTATGTAAAGAGTTGCCTTGTTTCTTTTACTGCTTCTTCTGCAATGAAAATTATTTAACTAGTCCAATATGGTCATTGAGTTTGTTTGCCATCTCTGGTATGGCAATGCTTCAATAAATACCATGGCAAATCCATGATTTTTGACATTTGCCAACACATCTGAATGGCAGTCTAGGAAGTAGAATGGCTAACATAGAGTCTTTGAGATGTTTGTAATTGAGAGTCAGTGCTACATGTCTGTTAGAGGTTAAATCAACCGACACCCCCGTCTGTGTGTGTTTTTGCATCTTCGATAGATACATTGTCTTAAATGTTTTGATCTTTGTCAGAATAACAGATTGTATTTTACTTTGAATTTGGATTTCTGTTTTGGATATTAGTGTATTTTTCTCAATAAAAATTATGTTACAGTTTTTGTTGCTTCAGGTGGGAATGTTGCACGGCAGTTTTTCTGTTTCACTCCAAATATTTTTTCAAGTGAGCTATAGCCGCTTGAGAAATCATGAGAAATCAGGATTTTCTATTTTTCTGTTTTTTTTTTTTTAATTCTGCTTTCATGTGGATGCAGACTTTTTTCCTATTTATTGTTTGTCTATGAATAAGTTGCATTTGGGGGGCACCTTATTAGTAGGATGTTTATATGGGAAGGGGATAGGACGTTTTTCCCCAGATTTTTGGCTCATTGGTCCCCTCCTCTGTTGCAACAGTTTTACTCTCTCTCAGTGTGAGGCACTCTCTTTCTAGGACTGATTATTTTCTCCTGTTTCCAAAATTCTCTTGTTACTGAAACTTCTTAGCATTGGGGGTGGGGGTGGGGGTGGGGTGGGGGTTTTCGTTCTGCATAAATAGCCCTGCTGCTGTGGTGCCCTCTTGTGACTGCAGACACCAATTCTGCTGATTAGTGTTCCCTCTGCCTACACATTATAGGAAGTTTGTGGATTTTAAGAAATGTCTTCTAGTTTCCTGGAGAAGTTCAGGCTGTAGGGAAGGTACTCTGTTTTTTGGTTGTTTTTTTGTTTTTGGTTTTTGGTTTGTTTTTTTTTTTAGAGGCGATTTAGGACTATTGCTGAGCTTCTACCCGTACCCAGAAAGGGGAACATTGCCTATCACATCCATTTATAAATGTTTAAATGTTTACAAATACATCTGACACGACTCTTCTTAGCTACATTAGTTTTAGTGCTACGATGGGGCTAAAATGGAGTCCTGTTCTCTTACTGTATTCACTGCCTATCTGCTTTCTTCTATGTGATCTGCTTTATAGGTTTAACTCAGCATTCTATGTATGCTTCTTAGTTCTATGCAGCGTATAGATCACAGGGTCTCTGAACTGATCCCATATTCTGGTTCCTAAATGACGTTGCAAGTGAATTTAACTCGAGCATTTCCAACCCCTTTGCTCAGCATGGATCACCCTCCTGTATTTCCTGGTGAGGAACTTGCTGCATTTAGCCTGTACAGTCTACTGGAACAGGTTTACTAATCGTCACCGTCGTTAGCCTTCTCAAAGCAATGGAGAATGTCACCACAGTGGATGAGTTTCTTCTGCTGGAACTGACTTCCAATCAGGAGCTGCAACCGATCATCTTCATGACCCTCTTGGTTGTGTACATTATAGATCTGTTTGGAAATGGGTCCATATTAGTGGTCGTCACCTCAGAGCCAAGACTCTACTCTCCCATGTATTTTTTCCTGGGAAATCTTTCTTGTCTGGATATCTGCTATTCTTCAGTGACACTGCCCAGGCTAATGGCAAACCTCTTCTCCACTCACAAGGCCATATCCTTCCTAGGCTGCATCAGTCAGCTCCACTTCTTCCACTTTCTGGGCTGCACTGAGGCCCTTTTGCTGGCCGTGATGGGCTTTGACCGATTCGTGGCCATCTGCTACCCGCTTCGCTACACTGTGATCATGAACCTCCGGGTGTGTATTCTCTTGGCAGCTGTGGCCTGGATCACCAGCTTCTTTTATGCTCTGATGCATTCCGTCATGACCGCACGCCTGAACTTTTGCCACTCTCTGAAACTCAGCTACTTCTTCTGTGATGTGAAGCCCCTCTTAGAGTTGGCCTGTGGTGACATTCGGCTCAATCGATGGCTCATTTTTATTGTCACGGGCAGCTTATCTATGGCAGCGTGTTTTCTCACTCTCCTCTCCTACTTCTACATCATCACCTTTCTTCTCCTCAAGCACCGGTCCTGCCACATGCTCCACAAGGCTCTGTCCACTTGTGCCTCCCATTTCATGGTGGTGTCTCTCTTCTATGGAACTGTGGGGCTCACATACATCCCCCCTGCCTCTGCCACCTCTGTGATTCAAGAGAAGTACGTGGCTGTCATACACACCACTGTGACTTCGGTGCTGAATCCACTGATATACACCCTTAGGAATAAGGAAGTGAAGTTGGCTCTGAGGAGAGTCTTTGGGAGGAAATGGAAGCTGTCTTTCTAAAGAAAATCACTGGCAACACCAGAGGAAATGAGAACTGTGTGCTCTCTTGATGACATTTATTTTCTCATCTAGACTAACTTGGATCCATTTCTTGAATTCTGTTTTCATTTCAGAAATTTGTGCCATGTGTAGGCGTGGTCTTCACACACACGATTCCAATTATCCTTTAGTCATTCACGCAGAGTATTTTTTCAACAGGGAATGTTCACTTTGCAGTGGAAACGATCCCTACGTTTATGACATGAGGACATGGATCTTTTTTCAGCTGAGAAGCTGGGCAAAGAAAAGCTGAAGAAGTAACTGCGTGTCTCTTTCCGAAAGTAAAATGCATGGAGTAAAAGGCAGAATCAGCATGCCCTGGTGGGCACTCTTTTGCAGGGTTGGGTCAATGAAAGCCTGTTTCATAAACACCACTTGACAGAACGTGGAAGGAAATAGTGGAGTGAGTCATGCTGGTATGTGATAGTTTATCTTGATGCAGAAATGACAGTGAATGGAGGAACAATGGTGTAGAGTGTTGGTCTTTTACGGGAGGAATACAGCGTGTCCCACGTGCCTGGAACTCAGTGGGTAGTGAAGAGAGGGGCAGGAGATGAGGGCAGAAAAGCGATGGTAGTCAGGTCTTGGCATCCAGTTGGTCAGCTGAAGGTTCTCCGCACTTACTCTGGGTAATGAGCCTGATAACGGGGCCCTTGAGCAAGGAAGTGACTTCCTACAACTTCTGTGGTGAAAGAATCACAGTGTTACTCTCTTGAGAACAGAGAATAGAGGAACCAAGATGGAATTAGTTAGGATCCCTTATCATCCTTTGGATGAGAATCGAGGGCAGCCTAGATCAGGGTAATGGTGGTGGCGACTGGAGGAGCATCGAGATTCTGGATGTATTTCGAACACTCAACTTTCAATATTTGCCGATAGCTTCGATGTGCAGTAGGAAGATGAGAGGTATCCCAGATGATGATTAATTTTCAATGTCTATGTTAGTGCCCAGAAATGCCTGAAGTACAGTGAGTTTAGGCGATGAACAGAGCAAGGTGTGAAGTAGGTTTTGATTTGCTTTTCTCATAATAGAAATGTTTTGACTTGAGTTCTCCTTCCTACTAATTAATCCTCTTTATGCAAAGTACAGTGTATTTTGAAAACTTAATCTTAAAGACAAAGATAAATGCCATATGATATTATTTATGTGTGGAATCTGAACTATGACACAAGTGGACTATGAAGGAAAAGAATAGGAAAAAGCACACACACACACACACACACACACATATATATATGTATAACTGAATCACTTTGTTGTAGAGCAGAAATTAACACAACTTTGTAAATCAACTATACGTCAATAAAGTTAATTAAAAAGATAAAAATCTGAAGTTGCCTTGTGGCTCAGTGAGTTAAGGATCTGGTGTTGTCACTGCTGTGGCTCTGGTTACTCTAGTGGTGCAGGTTCAATCCTGGCCCAGAACTTCTGCATGCTATAGACATGTCTACAACAAGATAAAAAATAAAAAATAAGTAAAAACATAATCTTAAGATCAGAATGAAAGTTTTACTATCAAAGACAACTTCATATATGACAATTTTTTCTCTCTAGGAATTATTTAATTCAATTTTTCTGGTAATAAAAGCAGTAAGAAATGGAACATAGGTTCAGTGTTAGAGCATTTATACATTGCTAAGAGGAATTAGGTATGTATTTAAACAACCAAATAATGCAGAATATGGCAGCTGAAGAAGACATTCTAAAGGGAATTGGCTTACTGGTACTGCTGTGGTGTGGGTTTGATCCCTGGTCCAGGAACCTTTGCATGCCTGGGATGCGGCGAAGGCAGGGTGTGGGGCAAGTTTAACTGTAGGTAAAAGCTAGGATGAGTAGAAAGTATATGTGTAATAAAGTAGAAGCCATATTTTATTTGATATATGATAAAGTTACCACAAAGTTGTAACAGTTTGTGTGTTGGTTCATAAGATATTAGTGATGTAAAAATAATCATTAATGTTAGGATAAGTGAAAAATTCTCAAAAATTTTCTTTTGATTTCTTTTCCAAAGATGCCAATACAGGTATACCTCAGAGATATTGTGGGCTTGTTTTCAGACCACTGCCATAAATTGGATAGAACAAAAAAGTGAGTCACAAGAATACTTGGTTTTCCAGCGCATAGAAAAGATGTTTATACTCTACTTAATCTCTTAAGTGTACAATAGCACTGTGTCTAAAAAACAATGTATACACCTTAATTAAACATATTTTCTTGCTGAAAAATGCAAACCATCACCTGAGCCTTCAGTGAGTTGTAGTAGTAGCATCAAAGATCACTGATCACAGATCACCATAACCAGTATCATAATACTGAAAAAGTTTGAGGTTTTGGGAGACTACCAAAATGTGACATGAGATTCAAAGTGGCCAAAAGCTGTTAGGAAATTGGCGCTGATAGGCTTGCTCGATGCAGGACTGCCACAGAGCTTCAATGTGTAAAAATCACAGTATCTGTGGAGGGCAGTAAAGTGAAACATCATAAATCAAGGTATGCCTTACCCCAAGGAGAAAAAGGGTG
This sequence comes from Sus scrofa, assembly GCF_054392235.1. Lineage (NCBI taxonomy): Eukaryota > Metazoa > Chordata > Mammalia > Artiodactyla > Suidae > Sus > Sus scrofa. The sequence continues at coordinate 26,488,003 of NC_139389.1, read as the reverse complement.
AAAAGTGCTGGACTCTCCATTCTATACTGCTCTCCTCTTCCAGACCTTGGTCCTACAAAAATCCTCACTGCCTTGTTAGCTCTCTGATGCCTTCAAAAAGATTTTTCCAGAGTTACCATCGTGGTGCAGTGGTTAACGAATCCGACTAGGAACCATGAGGTTGCAGGGTTCGATCCCTGCCCTTGCTCAGTGGGTTGACAATCTGGTGTTGCCGTGATCTGTGGTGTAGGTTGCAGACGCAGCTCGGATCCTGCGTTGCTGTGGCTCAGGCGTAGGCTGGCAGCTACAGCTCCAATTCAACCCCTAGTCTGGGAACCTCCATATGCCTCAGAAGTGGCCCAAGAAATGGCAAAAAGACAAAAAAAAAAAGATTTTTCCTTTTCTGATTTACCTCTGACCCTTTGACCCAGACTTAAAGGGCCCACCTGGAAAAGTTCCCCTATTTTATGGTCAACTGATTTGAGGATCTCATTACATCTGCAATACATATATATACACACACACATCTGTATAATATAATAATATAGTTATGGGAGTGATATCTCATTATGTTCATATATTCTGCCAAAACTCAAAAGGAGATTATACACAAGTCAGGTTCATTAAGTGTTATTGTGGACTTTTGCCTGCCACACACACTCGTCTTTTTTTTTTTTTTTTTTTTTTAAGTCAGACATGACTTTACTAGCTTCACAAGCAGCATTCACAATGGGAAGTCCCATCCATCTTATATACCAGTACAAAACAAAGCTGGCAATGTAGGGTTCTTAACCCACTGAACCATTGTGAACTCCAAATTTATAAGAGCTTTTTTTAAATTACTCAATGAATTTATCATATCTGTAGATGTGTAATGATCATCACAATCCAATTTCACAGGATTTCCATCCCCACACATACCCATCTTAAAAGTTGTTATGTGTCTCAAAGGAGACAAATAGTATAAAAGTACAGTTTTGGACCTACCTTGTGGTACACCTGGTTAAGGATCCAGCTTTGTCACTGCAGTGGTTTGGGTCTCTGCTATGGCACAGGTTCAGTCCCTGGCTCAGGATCTTCCACATGCAGTGGGTGCAGCCAATAAGGAAAAAAGTATATATTTAAAATTTAAATTTCTGTAATTATGTGTTGTTTAAATTTATGTAATTATATAATGAAATTCACATTAACATCATTTAAAATACAATGATAAAAATAAGAGCAATAATGATAACTTTCAGCTATATCCAATATTGAGGATCTAATTTTATGGCTTCTTTTTTGTCTTTGAATGTAGAATATCTTTTTTGGTAGGTTCCAGTCTTTTCTGTTGGTGGTGGTTTAGCAGTTAGTTGTGATTTTGACGTTTTCATGAGAGGGGGTGAGCTCACGTCCTTCTACTCCACCATCTTACCTGATTGCCTGCTTTTTAAAATCATTTTTACAGTTAACTGGGAAATCTTGTAACCCTATGCCAGCTATGTGTGAGTTAGCTCTTTTTTTGTTTCTTTTGTTATCTAGAAGTCTTACTTAACTGCAAATTCCATGTTTCTAAACTGCACCTAAGTACCAATTAGGACTACTTTATTTCTAGAGAAGCTATTTTAGCTTCTGTATTGAGGATCTAATATTATGGAGAATTACAATGGTGATACTATTGTGTGTGTGTGTGTGTGTGTGTGTGTAAAATGATAAGAGCAGTATTATTTTCTTAAAATTTGCCACCCCAGACCATTTTATCATACATCTTAATTAAGACCCAAAGTCCCCAAAGTCTTCATCATTGCTATTTGGAGAAAAGTAATTAGATTTTCACTACACAGTGTGTGCTTTATTAAAGAAATCATATAAATAGGAGGAAAGAAGAGAGCTCCTGTTGTTGGACATGCGAGTTGGAAGAGAGGAGAGGTTGTAGCCATTTCCTGCTACCCTTCGGGTGGTTCCAAACATAAGTGGCAGAGATGGTAGTCCTGCAGAGGAGAATGTCCTTCCTGTTCACATAAGAATATGAAGAGGCTATTCTCTCTTTGTAAGGGTAATATTTTTCTCCACAACAACCCCTGGTTGAACCATTACCACAGCAAATCAAACTAAACCAAACTGGGTAAGTGGGGCTAAAATAAATTATCTTGAAAAAACAAAGAGACTTCCCTGTGAGTCTTCTGCCCAGAGAAGTCAGCCTTGTGAGTTAATTGAAAGGAAACCCAGAAGTTTATCATTGAACACACATGTATTATGTGCCAGAGCCTGTGCTCAATGCTTAGAATGCAACATTAACACTCAGCACATTGCTTTGTAAAACTCAGTATATTCTACTAGGGCAGCAGGCAATACACAATAAGCATACCAAATAGATAAATTATATGGGCTCTCACAAGGTGCTATGTGTCTTGGGGCAATGGAAGATGCATGTGCAGGGGAAACAGAGTGTAGGAGAGCACAGAGAGGCTGGTTGAGGTGACACTCATTGATTTATACCATTTGAGATCAGACTAAAATGAAGTTAGGACTTTTGTCAGATGGACAGTCCTGGGGAAGAACCAAGGCAAAGGGGAACATCAGAGAGGCCAGCGTGAATTGACTGAAGGAGTTAAGGGGCAAAAAGAGGAAATTAGGTTGGAGAAGTAAAAAGAAAAAGGTTTTACAGAGCTTGTAGCCTTTCATAAGAATTTGAATTTACAGTCTGAGCTGGAGTATAGTAGGAGGGTTATGAGTAGAGGCCTAATAGTGGAAAGTGACTTACATATAATTGGCTGCTATATTGAAAGTAGACCATAGGGAGTTCCCTTGTGGCTCAGCAGGTTAAGGACCTGACATTGTCACTCTTGCAGCTCCAGTTGCTGCAGTGGTGTAGGTTTAAGCCCTGGCCTGGGAACTTCCACACACTGTGGGTGTGGCCAAAAAGAAAAAAAATGTGTTAATTCAAAGTAGACCATAATTGAGCAATGTTAGAATATGAGATTCTGTGCATATGGGTCAACATTTCATAATTGACCCAACCACTTTGAATCAAGGGAATATTGAGGTAAAGACCTAATGAAGTAGGTTGAAGAGACACTGGAAAGAATAGGAATGGAGAATGTCAATTTTGACATTGTCTTTGAGAAGTTTTGATGTAAATATCAGAAAAATGGGATGACACTAGTGAAGAAAAATAGTGATAAAGGAAGACATTTTAAATGTTTTATAATAGGAGAAATAATAGCCTGTTCCTTTGCTAAAGAGAATGCTTCAGTAGAGAAAGAAAGAGAAGAATGAGGAGACAATGGCCTTGCTGGAGTCTGCCCTTGATTAAGTGAGTGAACTCTAGGATATGTCTGCTATGATTAATCATGAATTTCCTCTGTATTTTATGGAGCATCCCTCCAAATATACTATCAGTCTCTGGTACCACTATGTCCTTTTCTGTCCTCCTCATCCTCCATAATATATAAAATGTGACTAATTCTACATGAAATCTACAAATGTCAGCCTCCAAAAGTGTGCAGGTCACCATAGTTGATTGGCCCACTAATGACAACTGTCTCCAATAAGCCTCCAAATTACTGTAACTTAGGATGAAAAAGTAGATGAGGACATTCCTTCCTTTCATTAGGCTTTATGGTGCATGTGGCCATTCATGTTTTACTTAAATATTCAAAACTGCTTATGTGTCGATTTTAAAAGATTTGACTGACAGATGAAAGGCTGATAATGTTTCTACTTATGCTGAGTGATAATGCATAGAATTTATTTGTTGTGGGATTGTGCATTTTTACAGGTATATCTAATGGTTTTTGATTAGTTATATTACCTTTTCACCTGTGAAGTTTTTTATTTTCTTGTTTTGTAGCCTGTTTCTGGAGCAGTACAGATTACAGAAATCCTTTGTTCCCAATTGTGAAGGAAAACCGGAATTATATTATGGAAGGAGAAAACCAAACAGTTCTGTTTGAGTTTATCATCTTGGGATTCTCCAACTTAAAAGAGTTACAATTTTTACTTTTCACCATCTTCCTTGTAACTTATATCTGTACTTTGGGAGGAAATAGCTTCATAATTTTGGTAACCATGACTAATCTGCACCTGCACACGCCTATGTATTTTTTTCTGGAAAACTTAGCTTTTCTTGACATCTGCTACACCACCACCAATGTTCCCCAGATGATGGCGCATCTTCTGTCAGAGAAAAAAAGCATTTCCTATTTAGGTTGCATGGCACAACTTTTTGCATTTATTTTTTTTGTGGGATCAGAGTCCCTGCTCCTGGCAGCAATGGCATATGATCGCTACATTGCAATCTGTAAGCCCTTAAGGTATTCAGTTATTATGAACAAGGTTCTGTATAGCCAGTTAGCAGCCTCCTGCTGGTCTGGTGGTTTCCTCAATTCAGCGGTGCACACAGTACTGGCATTCCGCCTGCCCTTCTGTGGCAACAATCAGATTAATTATTTCTTCTGTGATATACCTCCTTTGTTGGTCTTGTCTTGCGGGGACACTTCTGTCAATGAAGTGGCACTACTATCCATTGGGGTGGTCATTGGTTGGACTCCTTTCCTGTGTATTGTCCTTTCCTACCTCTATATTATCTCCACCATCTTGAGGATCCGATCCTCCAAGGGGAGACAAAAGGCCTTTTCCACCTGTGCCTCCCACCTGACCATTGTCCTTCTCTATTATGGCAGCGCCATCTTCACATATGGACGACCCATCTCAACATATTCACTGGAAAAAGACAGGCTGATCTCAGTATTGTATAGTATTGTTACCCCCATGCTAAATCCTATAATCTACTCCTTGAGGAATAAAGATATTCAAGAGGCTATGCAAGTTATGGGGAGAAAGTGGAAGGCTTCAAGCTCCCTCTCTTTTGATGTGTAAGTTTTTCTTTTCTAAGAAGATGACATTACAAAACTGGCCATTTTACTTATAGAGCTGATTTTGGCTAATTACTCTCAAACAAAAGTAAAAGTCAATGCAAATTTTCACATCCAGCACTTTCAGAAACACTCTCGCTAAAAATACTATATGAAATATTTAAATTTTTTCAGAGAGATCAGTTAATGTAAAAGATAGTGAGGAATCACAAATCTAATATTGAACAGAGTTGAAAATACAAAGATGTGAAATTGGCATTAGCGACCCTCTCTTAGAGGACTTCTGATAATCTTGAAGAAGTGTTTGAGGTTCTGAATAGTGTTTTGACATCCTTGTAAGATTAGAGAGCTAAAAATGGAGTCTTGAGCTAGTTAATTGAAACAACTATTATCCTCTATTTTATCTGGTAAACTTATCAATAACTTACGTGCCTAGTGACTACCATATTGGACCATGCATCCATAGAACAGTTCTTTCCTTGCCATTAATAGACAGTGCTTCTCTGAAAGAAGAAGTATTAGATGGGCAGCTTTGCTTTAAGAGATATCACAACCAATTGCAAAATGAAAACAACAGTATGTTAATGGTTCAGTGATAAACTGATCATTGGAATAAACTAGAGAATCCAGAAAAAGTCCCCTGAATAAACATATTTATTTGATTACATGATAGAAGAGGCCAGAAGAGGCATGAAAGAAAAGTTGAATAAGGACAATGTTTTCAATAAAAAGGCAAAAGGGCATATGCTCCTAGCCTTAAATGTTATACAAAAATCAATTCTAGGGTACTGTATACCTTAGTGTGTAAAAGAACAATAAGACTTTTAGAAAGTGATAAAGGCTACCACCGTATCACACGTGGTCTTGTCAGACCCGATCTGGAGCAGAGACCTGATGCCACCCCCACCACTGCCTCTGCTTAGCACCTCTGGCAGGAAGGACAGTGGTCCCCAAGTCCAAAGGCAATGGGCTGGAGAACACGGCCTCTTGGATGGAGCCCACAGCTTTCGTTCAGCCTGGCCCTACGTGGCTAAGGCGCTTGCTCTGTGGTTGATGATCACGGTGGGTGGGGGTTGACCCAGGTTTGCAGGGAATAGTCACTGTGGACGACAAAATGAGATAAGTTGAATAAGTGACAAATAAAGGCAAAGTTTTAGAAGCCAGAAGGGAATTGAAAATTTAAAAATATTAATATATTCCTTTTCACCCTCACTAAAGTCACTCTTACTCAGGCATTGATTTTTTTTCTTTGAATTTTCTTGACTAATGGTATAGCCTCTTGCTGGCCTCCCCTCCCCTCCTTCACCCTACTTTACTAAATCCTGTACATTATGTCTGAATTAATTTCAAAACACATATTTGATAAAAATGAATGAAGCAGAGGGAGAGGAAAGGTGCTTTACATTGTTATTAACTGTATATTAGAAAGTAATAAATTTCTCTTGTCTCAGTCCCTTTTGCTATCAAGTGATCTGTGTATTAGCCCTCTTCGTGGACTTCTCTTTCTCCTCTCCATTGACAGTAAAGGCTGTCATAGTCCTCCATACTGTTGCTTATACCTGTAGCTCATTCAGTTTTCATTGCTGTATAGAATTTCATGGTATGAATATGCCCACAAATGCTTTATTCTTTCAATGAAATTAAACACCTAACAATTGCATGAAACTATTATTTTCACTATTTCTAGGTTAATTTTGGGGGAAAAAGCAGCTAGAATTGTTCAATCTGACATTAAGACTTATTTTAAGACCTATTGGAGTTCCTATTGTGGTTCAGAGGGTTAAGAACCCAACTTGTATCCATGAGAATGCAGGTTTGTTCCCTGGCTTTGCTGGCAGCTGCAGCTCTGATTTGACCCCTAGCCCAGGAACTTCCATATGCCGCAGGTGTGGCCTAAAAAAAAAAAAACCTATTATGACACCTACTAGTGGAAGGTCAAGTTCGTGGTCCAAAAGCAGACAAGATTATCATAGGATAGAGGTCTTAGAGACAGACCCAAATATTTGTATGGTAACCTAATATATAATATGTATGGCACTCCAATAAATGATGGAAATTTAGTAATAGTTTGGAGAAATCAGATCACTAAGTAAAGAAAAATAAATTAGATTTCTAACTTTCACTTTGTGAGAAATGAACTTTAAGTGGATTAAGGAGGAAAATTTGAAATTTAAAAACTGTAAAGTTGATATTAAAGTAAGAGAATAGGGAGTTCCCATCATGGCACAGTGGAAACAAATCCAACTAGGAACCATGAGGTTGGGGGTTTGATCCCTGGCCTTGCTCAGTGGGTTAAGGATCCAGCGTTGCCATGAAATGTGGTATAGGTCACAGACACGGCTTGGACCTGGCATTGCTGTAGCTGTGGTGTAGGCCATCAGCTGTAGCCCAATTAGACCCCTAGCCTGGGAACCTCCATATCAGCCCTAAAAAGCAAAAAAAAAAAAAAAAAAAAAAGTATGAGAATCTATTTGTGGTGAAAAACCTAAACCTCAAAATGCACAACCTATATAACCTGAGAAATTACGGATTTAATCATAAAAAATTTAAGGATTTCCTTTCAATGAATGACATCATAAAGTTAATCACAGATGTCAGATTACTAGAAGTTACTTGCGAAAACTAAAATTTGAAAGTGACTAATGATGTCTTACATAAATAAGGAACTCATAAAGAATAAGAAAAAAACAAGAAACTTAAGAATATGTGCGAAGAACAAACCTAGGCAGATTAGTAGAAGAGGAAACCCGAATGATTGACAAAAAAAAAATCCCCTCATAGAGGAGATGTTCAGAATTGCTAGTAATCTGAATTATGCAGATTTGAACAATAAGGAGCCACCACCTCATTCCCATATGCTGACAAAAATTACAAAGCTAGATAATGCCAAGCAATGTAAGAAACCCTCATGTACCACTGTGAATGGTACAGGTACAATTGGGCAAAATGAGAGAGTTTTGAAGATCAACTTTGTTAATTTAAAATTTATGGAAAATTAATTTTGCTTTGCCCCAACTTTAGTTTGTTTTTGGAGAAGTCCCCTCTGATTCTGAGGCACTTCCAGGCCAGTAGATAGTCATAAAAATATTAGCATTGTCTTTAGCTTCCTAGAGGGATGAACTTTCCAGTACATAATGTGGAATGAATGATGGATGATGGAATTACATTCCGAAATCATCATGGTGGCATTAGGAATTAAACTGTTTGAATACAACTTAAGATCATAACATGTGGGTAAGTAGGGAGAGTATGTTGGTGGTGATGAGAGATGTGGTCTTCAAACATTTTTTTGTTCCTGAATCAGTTTCATTAAAAACAACTGTTTAGAGAATTCCCTTTATGGCTCAGCAGTTAACAAACCCGACTAGGATCCATGAGGATGAGGGTTCGATCCCTGGCCTCTCTCAGTGGGTTAAGGATCCAGCATTGCCATGAGCTGTGGTGTAGGTCACAGATGTGGTTCAGATCCTGCGTTGCTGTGGCTGTGGTGTAGGCTGGCGGCTACAGTTCCGATTAGACCCCCAGACCTGAGAACTTCCATGTGCCGCAGGTGCAGCCCTAAAAAGGAAAAACAAAAAACAAAAAACCCAAAACCACTACCACCGACAAAAAACCCAACTTTTTAGTACCCACACATCAATACATTGCGTGTCTTACAGTTATGTTAAAATATTATGTCTAGGAATTCCCTGGTGGCTCAGGGAATTAAGGATCTGGCATAGTCACCTCTGTGGCTCAGGCTGCTGCTGTGGCATGGGTTTGATCCCTGGCCCAGAAATTTCCACATGTCACAGGTGTGGCCCCCAATAATATATTATGTCTCCATTTTGGTTGATACCTCAAAGGCTACCAGCAAATCTATCCAAAAGCAAAGTTCTAGGTCACTAAATAAATGCCTATGTAGAGAATTGATTCAGTGACTGAGGGGATTTCTTTGGTAAGAACTGGTGTGCTAGGTAAGCCTCACTCAACTCCAGAAGGAAATGAGGGTGCTTCCCCTTAACTTAAGCTGAGAGAGAGAGAAAAGAAAAAATAACAAGTTAAAGAGCCCTGGAATTTTAGAGTCCAAGGACTCATATACTCTGATGTGGCTGAGGAACAAGAAACTAGAAAACTGCTTTTCCTCTGATGATGGGGAAAGGATGCAAGATGTTGCTCTTGGTCAGCAGTGGGCTTACAGGTAGGAGTCCACCTGGGCCTACAGGTAGGAGTCCACCTGGAACCGTTTTGATTCCACAGGAGACTTCCAGAAGCAGAAGCTGTAATGGCAACAGAGCCACTGGAGGACAACCAGATGCTTAGGGACTGAGCCAGGACGCAGAAGGAGGCAGTCTCAGGACCTGTGCTCAGATGTCCCAGAGGTTTGTCTCCAAGGTCCTTAGAAGAGGCCACAAAATGTGGGGACCTTCTGCATCTAGGGAGCATTGTCCTTGCCCACTCTTGTCCCTTGCACTGGCCTTCAGGAACTGATGAGACTCCTGGCCTTCAGGGAGAAGACCCTGAATTCAGACACTCCATCAGCAGCCTCTCCAGGGTCAGTTAATAGCTGTCACTTCCCTGTGTTCATAAAAGCAGCCCTACATTAGGTTGTATGAGTCTGAATGATGATCTCTGCTCTTTGGGTATACTTTTGTTCATAGGTAAGTAGTATTTGTTAATTGCTTAGCTATAGCTCTACCTCTCTTAGAGATTACTTTTCTATGCCTTACTCTTTGGATGAGAGACCAAGTGAGTGGGACAGTGAGGTGTAATGACCTGGGAGGTTTCAAGGGAAGGGGTAATTGAATTGTCTGTCCTGTCCTGTGGGCGACAGGCTTAGTATGTGTGAACCAGGGAGCTTCCGTAATTTCGGGTATTTCAGTATCACTCAGAATGGCCCTCTGCTGGCTTACTGATTCTTTATTATTAAATAAAGAACAGGGAGTTCCCGTTGTGGCTCAGCAGGTTATGAACCCGACTAGTATCCATGAGGATGTCAGTTTGATCCCTGGACTCACTCAGTGAGTTAAGGATCTGGTGTTGCCATGAGCTGTGGTGTAGGTTGCAGATGAATTGCTGTGACTGTGGTGTAGGCTGGCAGCTGCAGCTCTGATTTGACCTCTAGCCTGGGAATTTCCATATGCCGCCAGTGCGGCCCTAAAAAGCAAAAAAAAAAAAAAAAAAGGTATGGTAAAGGTGACTTATAAGTCAAATTGTGTTTTATTTATCATTTTATTTCTAGCACAATCCCCCATGCCTGGCAAAGATAATGTTTTCAAAATATATTTGTCAAATATAGTGAGCAGCATGGATTAGCCTGGTGAATTTGTCTAATTCCTCCTCAAAAGTAGGAAGGAGAGGTTTTTAAAAAAATAGAGATAGAGATTAGTGGTGATAGAAAATACGGATTACAGAGCAGGATCTCTGCTGACAGAATGAAATTCGCACTAGATAACTCTTTGGTTCTGATAATGTGAAATATTACATTACAGGAATTTAACCCTTTATCCAACTTATTTGCTCCTTCTACTGAAAATATCCACAGTAGATCACAGAAGGAAAAGACACCAATTAAAACAAAAACACAAATAAACATCCTTTCAAATTTAGAATTCAAATATATATTTGTGTACCAGTCAGGGCAATCTATGAAGTATATGATTTTCATTCATATATAATATTCACCTTTATTTTTAGAAAGTCATGTTTAATTTATCTCTTTAGCTTCTGTACTTTGCATCAAACTACGAAATCACTTTTTCTCCATGACTTATAACTTGAACATTTTAAACTAAGGGATTCCTGTATTATCACTTTAATTTTATTTGGCATTTTTATTAATTGACCTAAACCAAACCCTAGAGCAGTATCCTCTAATAACACAAACATGAACATTTAATCTATAGCAAGGCCAGAAAATAAACAATTGTACTGGGAAGCAATCGTCCAAAAAATATTCAATTAAAAATCAGATGTTTCATAAGATTTAGATTTAACTATCTAATTTAACTAACAATTAAATTAGATTTAACATTTAACTAAAAAAGAAAGAGAAAAAAAAGAAGTCAAAAATACAAGCTATCAGAGTTTGAAATTAATTTAAATAATCCAACTGTGTGAATTTAAGTTGTACTAAAAGTATTTTTAAAGTGCTTTCTATTGTCATCAATTAAGTTCAACTTTTAGCCACTCAACTGAAACTGTCTTAGTTTGGAAGAGATAAAACTTGACTCTTTTTTTTTCACCTGATGGCTTTATAACTGTGGTTCCCAATGTTTATTTTGTTGAGACTCAGTGTTTTTGTCTGGAAAATGGGAATGATAGCATTACTTATCTCAGAGGCTTTATGTAAAGAGTAAATTAGATGCTGGGTAGAAAGTGCTTAGAGATTTTGAGTGCCCTTCTGTATACAGAACTTAACAAAAATTTGTCCACACAGACACTGAATACTACATTAGCCAAATGGCTCTTGAATTTTCCAGACTGATGACTAGCACCAGCGAATGAATCTAATGATGAGTCTTTTTAAAAGTTTATTAAGGGAGTTCCCGTCATGGCGCAGTGGTTAACGAATCCGACTAGGAACCATGAGGTTGAGGGTTTGATCCCTGCCCTTGCTCAGTGGGTTAACAATCCGGCGTTGCCGTGAGCTGTGTGTTGTAGGTCGCAGACCCTGTGGCTCTGGCGTAGGCTGGCAGCTACAGCTCCAATTAGACCCCTAGCCTGGGAACCTCCCATATGCCGCGGAAGCAGCCCAAGAAATGGAAAAAAGACAAAAAAAAAAAGTTTATTAAAACACAGGAAAATTAATCCCAAATTCAGGAAATTTAATTTAACATGCTTATTATTGAAATCTGCATAACAAAAATAAATAAGCATAACTATCCATTAATAAGGATGAATATATAAAATGTTTGCTGCATTCATATGAAGACTTGTAGAAATTCAAACATGTTTCAGGAGAATATCTATTGCTGTGAGAAATTATCATAATATGTTGCTTAAGGAAAAAGTAGATTAAAACACATACTTTCTGATGCCCATTTTGAATATTTTATGCATGGAAAATTGATTAGCAGAACATATGCCAAACCATTAGTAGAGGTTTTCTCAAATGGAGCTATTAAGGATTTTAATTATTTTATTTTTCTCTAGTTTATAAATATTCTAAAACAAAGATATTAATTTTAATCAGAAAATATAGAAGACATCTTTATGTCTTCTGTTAGAAATTTTTCTATTAAAATTTTAATAGGAAAAATAGAAGAAAATGTCAGAAAACCCTATCTAAAGGTTAAACATTGGGCATGTTCTGTATATATCTTTTAAAATAATTCTACGCTAAAGCACTCTACAGTATGAAAAAAATTCTCCTTGAATGATGATTTGTCTAGCAATTTAAGGACTGGAAAATTCACTAATAAAGAATAAACCAAGGAGTTCCTGTCATGGCACAGCAGAAATGAATCCAACTAGGAACTATGAGGTTGTGGGTTTGATCCCTGGCCTCACTCAGTGGGTTAAGGATCTGGCAGTTGCCGTGAGCTGTGGTGTAGGTCCCAGACCCAGACGTGGCTCAGATATGGCGTGGGCTCTGGCTGTGGCTCTGGTTGGACCCCTAGCCCAGGAACCTCCACATGCTGCAGATGTGCCCTAAAAAGACAAAAGACAAAAAAAAAAAAAAAAAAAAAAAAAAAGAATAAACCAGGAATTTAAATGCAAACTTCAACTTAGGTATTACTGTAGTCGAGATACCAGATAATGTTAAGCTTATGACACTCCTCTATGCTCTCAACTCTTTGGCATTTAACTTATTAAGAAAGTTTAGGGATGTCTTGGTGAAAACATTAATAAGATGTTGATAAATGTTACTGAAGTGAAATGACTAAGGGTTGTTGGACTGGGCACCAACATTGGTTCTTCTCAGTCTTCATGATTGAATAGAAAGATGGCAGGAAAGCCTGGAAATCTCAGAGTTCAGAGCAAGAAGATAGGTATCAGAGGAATATATAGCTAATACCTCATCATGCAAAGTGCAAAGCTGCCTTGTGTGAAACTGTTTCACAAAGCTGTAGGGAAGGGAGTTCCCATTGTGGCGCAGCAGAAATGAATCCAAATAGTATCCATGAGGATGTGGGTTCGATCCCTGGCCTTGCTCAGTGGGTTAAGGATCTGGTGTTGCTGTGAGCTGTGGTGTAGATCACAGACACATCTCGGATCCCACGTTTCTGTGGCTGTGGTGTAGGCCAGCAGCTGTAGCTCCAATTTGATCACTAGCCTGGGGAAGAGGAGAGAGGATAAAGTGTTGTATAGGATGGTGGAGGAAGGAGAGAGGAAGGAAGGAGGGAATGAAAGAGGGAATGAAGGAGGGAGGGAACGAGAGAATTCTGGAAAGTTTTCCAAAAACATGCTCCTGGAAAGGCATCTCTGAAAGCAAAACACATAGTTTTAAGTAAGATTGACAAGTAGAAGGAATACATGATGTCACTATCATTTCCTTGATTCACAGCTGAAATTGCTAAAGATCAGGAAACATTTTTCTGAGTTAGATGGGATCTTATTTGCAAAGCGGTCTTCTGCAAAAGAAGTGGCCTGGGAAATGAGACCTGCTTGCCATTCTAGGTACAAAAAAAAGCTGGAGACATGGATTCAGACATAACTAGGTTCTGTTCCTCTCTACTGCTTACTGTGTGATCTTAAATATACTGCTTAACCTCTCTGAACTTGAAAAACATCATCTGCAAAATGAGGATAAGACCATCGAGAAAAGGAAAGGTCAGAAAGTATGTCATGTATCTTACCGCAAAGTGTAACATCCAGAAAGCTAATATTTTCCCTTTAGTCTAAAAAATTCTCTGTACTTAGGAGAGGTCACAATAAGCCAGGATCCATTTCTAATACCTGATTTTTTTCTGGTCTCACAGATAGGAACCATATGGTATTTGCGCCAGGACACGAAAACCATTTCCTCATTTGATTGACCTGGCAAAAAGAGATAGAAAAGCCTTTCGGTGCCTCTTTATTGCTCATATGTCCTCTTCAACTTCTATAAAATAAAACAAATTAAATTTTATATCAGCATTCAAGCATGGAAAAAGGGAGCAGGAATGACTTTAAAGAACGAATCCCAGAGTTTCACCTACCAACTATTCTGCAGCACACATTCACAACATCACAAGAAGAAAATGCAGGTGGACCTGGACCCAGCCATTATTTTTTTACAATGATTTTTATTTTTTCCATTATGGCTGATTAACAGTGTTCTGTCAATTTTCTACCATACAGTAAGGTGACCCAGTTTCACATACATGTATACATTCTTTTTTGTCACATTATCATGCTCCATCATAAGTGACTAAATAGAGTTCCTAGTGCTATAAAACAGGATCTCATTGCTTATCCATTCCAAAGGCAATAGTTTGCATCAATTAAACCCAAATTCCCAATCCATCCCACTCCCTCCCCCTCCCCCTCTCCCTCGGCTACCACAAGCCTGGTGTCCATGTACATGATTTTCTTTTTTGTGGAAAGGTTCATTTTTGCTGTATATTAGATTATAGATATAAGTGATATCATTAGTATTTGTCTTTCTCTTTCTGACTTACTTCACTTAGTATGAGAGTCTCTAGTGCCATCTATGTTGATGCAAATGGCATTATGTTTTCCTTTTTATGGCTAGCAGTATCCCATTATGTATATATACCACATCTTAATCCAATCATCTGTCAATGGACATTTACATTGTTCCCATGTTGTGACTATTGTGAATAGTGCTGCAATGAACATGTGGTGCATGTGTCTTTTTTAAGGAAAGTTTTGTCTGGATATATGTCCAAGAGTGGGATTGCTGGACCCAGCCATTATTAAGGTGTATCATGCCCTTTTGCCCATTTCTTTCTAATGAAACACTGTCTGTGGTGTATAATTTTAGAGATTTTTATTTACAAGGGAATTCCTGAATGTGCTTACAACTGTGTTCTGTGTTAAGTTTGAGTTATGATTTGCAAAGGGTTGCTGCTTCTCAGGGTTGATATCTCATATAGAGGGCAATAATTTTATTTTTAACACTTTCATTTTCTTGTTTTGAAGACCATTGCTACTGTGCATGTGATTATTTTAATCTGTGCTTCTCTTTGCCCAATTCGCAAAAGAAAACCAGGTAATATCATGGATGGAAAGAATCAAACAGCTCTGTCTGAATTCATCATTTTGGGATTCTCCAATCTAAACGAACTGCAGTTTTTACTCTTCACCATCTTCTTCCTGACCTATATCTGTACTTTAGGAGGAAATACATTCATTATCTTGGTGACTGTGGTTGATCCACGTCTACATACACCCATGTACCATTTCCTAGGGAACCTGGCCTTTCTTGACATCTGCTATACCACCACCAACGTCCCCCAGATGATGGCGCATCTTCTGTCAGAGAAGAAGAGCATTTCTTATGGGGGATGCATGGCTCAACTTTTTGCATTTATTTTCTTTGTGGGATCAGAGTGTCTCCTCCTGGCAGCAATGGCATATGATCGCTACATTGCAATCTGTAAGCCCTTAAGGTATTCAGTTATCATGAACAAGGTTCTGTATAGCCAGTTAGCAGCCTCCTGCTGGTCTGGTGGTTTCCTCAATTCAGTGGTGCACACAGTACTGACATTCTGACTGCCCTTCTGTGGCAACAATCAGATTAATTATTTCTTCTGTGATATACCTCCTTTGTTGGTCTTGTCTTGCGGGGACACTTCTGTCAATGAATTGGCACTACTATCCATTGGGGTGGTCATTGGTTGGACTCCTTTCCTGTGTATTGTCCTTTCCTACCTCTATATTATCTCCACCATCTTGAGGATCCGCTCCTCAGAGGGGAGACAAAAGGCCTTTTCCACCTGTGCCTCCCACCTGACCATTGTCCTTCTCTATTACGGCAGCGCCATCTTCACATACGTACGGCCCATCTCATCTTACTCACTGGAGAAAGACAGACTCATCTCAGTATTGTATAGTGTTGTCACTCCCATGCTAAACCCTATAATTTACACACTGAGGAATAAAGACATCAAAGAAGCTATGAAAGCTGTGGGGAGAAAGTGGCAGCTACCACTTCTTTCTTTCGATGTGTAACCTTCACTTATCTGCTGTCAATTATTTTAACCATATATCAACTGTGGCTTTTTCACCAGCTAGCTGTTGTTAGTGACACTCAGTTGTGTGTGTGTGTGTGTGTGTGTGTCTTTTTTTGTGTATTTTTTTTTTTTTAGGGCTGCACCTGAGGCATATGTAGGTTCCCAGTCTAGGGATCAAATTGGAGCTGCAGCTGCTGACCTACACCACAGCCACAGCAACGCCAGATCCAAGCTGTGTTGTGACCTACAATGCAGCTCACGCCAACGCCAGATCCTTAACCCATTGAGTGAGGCCAGTGATCGAACCTGAGTCCTCATGGATACTAGTTGGGTTCATTAACCACTGAGCCATGAGGTGAACTTCCCAGTGACACTCAGTTTTTAAGTCAATTGCAATGTATGGACAGATAATGAAGAGTTGGCACACTCAACCCTAAGTGTACATATTCTGGAGCTTTTGTTAGTCCTGTGCAAAGCTGTTAATGTTACTCTTTTTAAATATGTCCTCTAGTCGATACTGTCCATTTCTGAATTCTTCATCCCAAAGATGGTGCCCCTTTTCCATGCAAAATTGGTTATAAAGTTTAAGTAATCTTCTCTATTCCCATTTGTTCATCACTTGATCAGATAATTTTAGTCTTCCTGTGTCAGCATTTGTTCCTCATCAAATATTGCAAAAATGGGAAACAGCCAACATTTAATCTTTGATCATATGCTCTTCAATCTCAATGTGGTCTGCCTCTTTCATCTGCCTTCCTTTCTTCTTTTCGTTCTTTCTGTTTCTTTCCTCTCTCTCTTCCCATTCCTTTCCTTACTTCCCTTCTTCTTTCCTTCCTTCCTTTCATTTCTTCTTATTATTTACCTCAATAAGCCTTTTTAAATCTTAAAACAATTATTATTTAAAAATTTTGGGGTCCCTGTCGTGGCTCAGCAGTAATGAACTTGACTAGGATCCATGAGGACGAAGTTTTGATCCCCGGCCTCGCTCCATGGATTAAGGATCTGGCATTGCTGTGAGCTGTGGTGTAGGTCAAGGACGTGGCTCTGACCTTGCATTGCTGTGGTTGTGGTATAGGCTGGCAGCTACAGCTCCAATTTGACCCCTAGCCTGGGAACTTCCCTATGTAGTGGGTGCAGCTCCTAAAAAGTCAAAAAAATTAAATTAAAAAAATAAATAAATGAAAATGTTATTGTGGTAAAAACACAACGTGAGATTTACCTTCTGGACAAAGAAGATGCAGTACATATACACAATGGAATATTACTCAGCCATTAAAAGGAACGAAATACCGGTATTTTTAGCAACATGGATGGAGCTGGAAATTATCATGCTAAGTGAAGTTAGTCAGACAATGAGACACCAACATCAAATGCTATCACTGACATGTGGAATCTGAAAAAAGGACACAATGAACTCCTTTGCAGAGCAGATACCGACTCACAGACTTTGAAAAACTTAATGGTTTCCAAAGGAGACAGCTCAGGGGGTAGGGGGAATGCACTGGGGTTGTGGGATGGAAATCCTATAAAATTGGATTGTGATGATCATTGTACAACTATAAATGTAATAGATTCATTGAGTAATAAAAATAAAATTAAATTAAAAAAGAGATTTACCTTCTTAACAAATTTTTAAGCACACAATAGTGTGGGGAGTTATTGTTCAAAGGATATGCAGTTTCGGTGATGCAAGGTAATATGTAGATCTGCTGTACAACATTGTGACTATAATTAACAATACTGTTATACTGATTAATTATAATCCTATGCCACGGCTCCTCATTTTGTAAATGTACAGCCTTTACTTCTATCCTTAATTCAGCCAAGTCTCATAAGCCCAAGTTTATTGTTTTAATTCAAACTCAATGCTCTTGTCAAAATCATTTTTCATTCTTTAAAAAAAAAAATCAATGCCACTACAAATCCCACATCTAGTTTCTATCTCATTATTTTTCTTCCCTTCCTGATGCTCTTCCGGTAATTAGTTCAGAGCTATGAACAAAAACAGCATTTCAGTAAAGCTGTGGCTGATGATTTTCAATGTACTAAAGAAATTAAGTAAAGTAATATTAAAAAGAAGAAAAATTAAATGCACATAATAAAACCTATGGAAGTAAATCCCAAAACAAATTTCCTGGCATAACACTGGAGAGGTTCACAAGCCATCTGAGATGTTTCTTCTCACAACAAAATAGGAAGGAGAGTAAGAACTGTGGAGAGTGAGAATGAAGAGAAAAGAGAGCCAATAATCAATGATATTATATACCTGAGCAAATGGGAGTGGCTACGACACGGTGCAAGGGCTTACCTCTGTGATAGGAAGGAAAGAGGAGAGGATAAGTACATCCGTGTATTTGGAGGCCAAAAAGTGTTGGAGTTCCTGATCGATGGTTTGTTTCACTTTGTAATGTAAGAAAAAATTATCTACTTAAAGTCTTTTTAAAACCTGTAATGTCACCATTAATTTTTAATTGGGATTTAGTATTTATGCCATAAAATATATAAAACACAATTGTACATTTAGAGAAGATTTGACTGATGCTATCGAATCACTCCAGAAAATTTCCTCCATGCCCTGTCCCAGTCAATTCTCCCACCCACTCCAGAAGTCACTCTTCAGATTTATATTGTCCTGTCTTAATTTGGTCTGTTCTAGAGTTTGATATAAATGAAATCATATGGTATGTGCTATTTTGTGCCTAGTTTATTTTGATTAACATAATACTTCTAAGATTCTTCCATGATTTTGAGCATATCAGTAGTTTGTTCTATTTTATTGCCAAGTGGTATTCCATTATATGAATTTACTGTGATTTATCTTTCAACAGTCAATAGATATTTGGGCTGTTTATAGTTTTGGCTATACAAATAAAATTTTTATGAAAATTAATGTAGGAATCCCTTGACAGATATGTGTCCATTTGTCTTGAATAAATTAGGTAGAGGTGAAATGGCTGAGTCATAAATAATATATTTAACTTTGCTAGAAAATGGCAATAAATATTCCAATGTAGTTGTTTCAATTTATTCTCTCACCAGCAGTATATGAGTTCTAGTCGCTCCATGTCTTTGCCAATGCACTTGATATTGTCAGTTATTTTTAAGCCACAAACATTAATTGGCTCATGTAACAGAAGTCCAGAGGAGAAGGGCTTCAAGTACAGTTTCATCAGGGCTGTGGCCTGATTTGTTTGTCCATCCATGGAGCTTCATTTTCAGGCTCCCTTCCAGCATCATTCAGGGTTACAGGCTCCTTCTATTTCCATGGATAATGTTGGAGCCCTCCCCCTCTCCATTCTAACAAACATTGTAAAAATGGTCTTGGGCTTTGTCTGACTTGATCTTATTGAGCCAGGTCTGGCTCTTGGAGTGTCTGGTTCTAAATGGCTGTTTAGGGAAACCAAGAAGCTGATGAGCATATCTAAGTGACATTTGGGCCTCAGGGCTCAGTGGAGTCTGGAGGAGTTTCTGCCTAGTCATTGAAGGAGGTAATTGAAATGAGGTGACCACTAGATGACTCTCAGGCTGGACCAGGGCAGTCAGAGGCTCCTTACCCCACTCCTTGGAACATCCATTCTGCCCACGGTTCTCACAGTGGGAGCCATATTTGAAGGCTGCAGCTCTGAGAGAGCAATGTATTGCTGAGAAATTGGGATGGCACACATGATCGAACCCAACTAAGGCCTCTGTATAAATTTAATTTTTTTTATTTTTAATTTTTTAATTATAGTTGATTTACAATGTTCTATCAATTTCTACTATATAGCAAAGTGACCCAGTAATCATTTAAGATTCTGGTGGGCAGGGACAGGGATCTTCTCATTTTCTGGGCTCCCAAGAGAAATTTTCTAAGTTCCTTGCTTACCTTTTTTTTTTTTTTTTGTCTTTTTAGGGCCTCACCCTCAGCATATGGAAGTTGTCAGGCTAGGGGTCGAATTGGAGCTGCAGCTGCTGACCTATGCCACAGCCATAGCAACGCAGGATCCCAGCCCCGTCTGTGACCTACACCACAGCTCATGGCAACCCTGGATCCTTACCCACTGAGCAATGCCAGGGATTGAACCCGTGTCCTCATGGATACTAATCGGGTTTATTACCTCTGAGCCCCCATGGGAACTCCATCCTTGCTTACTTCTTTACTACTGCCTACCATCTGGAATCGTCTGCCTCTTTCTTCCATCTCTCCCTGCCCTCCGCTTTAGATTTCACCCAAGGAAGTCCCAAGTTTGCAAACCACCACAGTGCTCTCTGCTCTCTGCTCTGCACAAGTGTCTGATTTTATAAAATAATACAGTTATCTTGGCAGCAGAACACTGGAGCTGGAACTCCCACGCCTGAGCTCTTCAGAGTTCAATATCATATATGGGTCTGTTTGAAGACCCATGAGAGGCCCAGCACTGAGATTTTGGAGGTTATGCTGTACGTCATGGCAAACGCATTTAAACGTGGCTACATCCACCATTCAATATAAGCAAAAGCTGGGAATATTATCTATAAGAAAGCAGCAGTTGGAAGTTCCTTGTGGCACAGGGTTAAGGATCTGGTGTTGCCGCAGCTATAGCGCAGGCTGCCACTGCAGGATAGGTTCGACCCAGCAGGCACCCAAAGTGCTCTTATATGCCTCAGTTAACTTTGTAGCTGCTTTATCTGTGTCTTTTCTTCCAGCATGAATAATGGCAAGGCTGCTGTTCTGCTTTATCAGTTCAAACTCATTTTCACTATTTCTCTCAAAAGTTTTTACTTTTTTGGTTCTGTGATCTATTCATCTACCAATACCACACTGTCAGGTTTATTATAGATCTAGGGTAAGACTTGAAGTAAAGTTATTTAAATACTCAGATGGGTCCTTTTCCAAAATATTTTCAATTATTCTATCTTTGCATTTACAAATAAATTTTAGAATCAACCTCAGTTTCCACTGGAAAGACTGCTGGGTTTTCATACGGATGGCGCTGAAAGTATAGATCAATATGGGGAGAATTTGCATAGATCAATGTTTCCCAATCTTTTAAAATTATCATCCCTCTAAGGAGCTTTTTGACACTTTTTAAAAAAATCATCCTATCCCTACAAAATTTTAATACCCCAGACATCCAATATATACACTTTGGACTACGGCCTTTGGAGGAATGTGAATCATTGTACTATCTAAGATTTTTTGTACCCTGAAAACCAATTTGCACCCTCTTTGGAGCAATATCATCCTGTTGAGGTTTACTTGGTGTAGATTTATATGTTCTATCTCTCCCTTTATCTGTTTTTAAAAATTTCTCTCAGCAATGTTTTGTAGTTTTCAGAGTAAAGCTCCTTCATAGTTTTTGGTGAATATTTTATGGCTTGTTTTTATGCTCTTGCACACGGTATGGTACTCTTTTAAAATTTGATTTCCCAAGTGTTTTTTGCTACTGTGTAGAAATACAGGAGTTCCTGTCATGGCCTAGTGGTTAACGAACCTGACTAGTATCCATGAAGTTGTGGGTTCAATTGCTGGCCTTGCTGGGTGGGTTAAGGATCTGGCGTTGCTGTGAGCTGTGGTGTAGGTCTCAGATGAGGCTCAGATCTGGCGTTACTGTGGCTGTGGAGTAAGCCAGCAGCTGCAGCTCCAATTTGACCCCTACGTGGGAACCTCTATATGCCCCGGGTGCAGCCCTAAAAAGGCAAAAGAGAAGAAGGAAGGAAGGAAGGAAGGAAGGAAGGAAGGAAGGAAGGAAGGAAGGAAGGAAAGAAAGAAAAAGAAAGGAAGAAAGAAAGACAAACGATTTTGTGTGATAATCTTATATACTGCAAAATCTTGTTAATGTTTCTTACTAGTGCCTTTCAAGCAGGTTTTTTTTGTTTTTGTTTTAGATTCTAAAGATATTTTTTATAGAAACATTATATTTGTCAGAATAAAGAGAGTTTTACCCTTGCCTTTCCAGTCTTTTTGTCTCTCTTTTTTACTTGCTTTTTTGCACTAAGACCTTCAGTAAAATGTTGAATGTGAATGATAAAAGCTGAATATTCTTTCTTAATGTTTCCAGTTTGTATCTTCCCTCTGATTTTCTTTGTCAGTATTGCTAAAAGCTTATTATTTTTTCCAAATAATTAATTTTTATCTATATTGGTTTTTTATTTTCAGTTTCCTTGATTACTGTCCTTTATTCTCATTTAACTACATAATTTGGGTTCCTTTCCTATTCTTTTTCTATCTTATTAAGGTTGAAATTGAATTTATCAGTATGAGAACTTTCTTATATTCTAATTGGAACATTGAGTCACTACTTTAGCTACATTTCATGTGTCTTAATATGTTATATTTTGATTCCATTTAAATATGTATTAATTTCCTTTGAGACTTTGTCTTTGATCAGTGCAGTTCTATAAACTTAGGAGGAGAAAGATAATCTACTATCATTACATAGATATTATTATTTCTGTTACTCTATCTTCATTCCTGATTTTACAGTTTCCCCTGTTACTATTTCCCTTCTTTCTGAAGAATTTCATTTAGCAATTTAAAAAAAAATTGAGGTAACATTGAATTATAACATTATAGAAATTTCATGTATGTGACATGATATTTCAACTGCTGTGTACACTGCAGCGTTCTCACCACCAGTCCACCCCCACACTCTTGACCCCTTTAGCCATGTTGACCTCCTTCCACCTCCCTTTCCCTTTGGTCATTGTGACTCTGTTCTCTCTATTTATGTGTTTGGTTTTATTTGGTTTGGTTATTTATTATGCATTTATGTATGTGTCTGTGTTGGTATTTACATATTTATTTTTATATTCTGCATATGAATTGTTTAGCAAAATTCTTCTGGTTGCCACTTCTCTTAGTTTTTCCTCACCGGAGAATATTTATTTCTTTATTTATTTTTAATTTATTTTTTATTGTTATTTCCCCAACACACTTTTTTTTCCCCACTGTACAGCTTGGGGACCCAGTTACCCATACATGTACACATAATTTTTTCTCCCATTGTCGTGCTGCATTGTAAGTATCTAGACATAGTTCTCAGTGCTGCGCAGCAGGATCTCATTGTAAATCCACCCTTGACCCCAAGCTCCCAATCCCTTCCACTCCCTCCCACTTCCCTCGGCAACCACAAGTCTATTCTCCAAGTCTGTGATTTTCTTTTCTGTGGAAAGGTTCATTTGTGCTGTATATTAGATACTAGATATGAGTGATATCATATGAATATTTATTTATTTATTGCCTTTTAGGGACGCACCTGAGGCATATGGAGGTTCCCAGGCTAGGGGTCCAATCAGAGTTACAGCTGCCGGCCTACTCCACAGCCACAGCAATGGGGGATCCAAGCCTCGTCTGCAACCTACACCACAGCTCACAGCAATACCGGATCCCCAACCCACTGAGCAAGACCTGGGATCGAACCTACAACCTCATGGATACTGGTCAGATTCATTTCCACTGTACCATGAAGGGAACTCTGAGAATATTTTTATCTTACATCATTCCTGAAGGATATTTTCACTGGACATTGATTTTTTTCAGCACTATGCAGATGCTGTTTCACTTTCTTCTGGCCTCCATAATTCTAATGAGTAACCAGCCAGCTATTCAAATCACTGGTCTATTGTTAATATATTGTTTTTGTTTGGCCGGTTTTCAAAATTTTCTCTTTAGTTTTCATTATTTTACTTATATGGTTGTAGATATTTGGGGGGTTGTTAATCTTTGGGGTTCTCTCTCAGCTCCTTGAACCTGCAGACATAATTTTTACCATACTTGGGAAGTTTCTCATCATTATTTCTTCCATTTTTTAATATTACACATTTTCTGTTTTCCTATGGGGACTCTCCTGACAGAAATCTTAGGCTTTTGTTATTATCTTATAGAGTCCCAAGGTTCTGTTTTTTTTTTTTTTTTTTTTTCCAATAATTTTTTTCTCTGTTTCTTAGATTGGAAATATTTTGCTAACCTACATTCAAATTTATGCTCTTTGCTTTGCTGTCTCCATTCTGCTACTGAGTCCATCTAATAGTTTTTCTTGGGGGGGAGGTGAGCTCACTGCATGTGGAAGTTCCTGGGCTAGGGATGGAACCTGCACCACAGCAGTGACCCAAGCCGCTGCAGTGATAACACTGGATCCTTAACCTGCCATGCCACAAGAGAACTCCCATCCATATTTTGATGATTGTATTTCAGCTCTAAAATTCTCATTTGCTTTTTGGGTTGTTTTTGTTTTTGTTGTTTTTGCTTTTTAGGACCACACTCATGGCATATGAAAGTTCTCATGCTAGGGGTCAAACTGGAGCTGTAGCTGCTGGTTTACACTACAGCCACAGCGTCATGGGATCTGAGCTGCACCTGTGACCTACACCACAGCTCATGGCAACACCAGATCCCCAACCCACTGAGCAAGGCCAGGGATCGAACCTGCATCCTCACGGATACTATTTGGATTCGTTTCTGCTGTGCCACAACAGGAACTTCTGCTTTTTCTTTGTAATTCTATTTCTTTGCTAAGACTTTCTACATTTTATGAGTATTTTGAATTGCTTGTTCAAGTTTGTTTTTATAAATGCTTTAAATTCTTTTGCCAGATAATCCAACATCGTGTTTTCTCAGTGTTGGCTTGTTTATTTTTTCTTATAAGTTTGAAAATTTTGTTATTCTTTGCACACTCAGTATTTTTGGATTGCATCATAATTGTTTTTAATGTTACAGTATGAGACTCTGGGTCTTGTTTAGATCCTATGGAGTCATTGCCTTTGTTTTGGTCAGCAATTAACTTGAGTTTGAGCATCAGGTTCCAACCTACCTCTTGTGGATTGCAGCTGCAATGTTAGTTCAAGTTTCAAAGCTTTTTGCAGTTCTTGAGATCTGTCTCACTGATTATCCTGTTCAGTAGTCAGTTTGGAACCTGGAAGTTCAGTTTTTGAAGTTTTTGCTATGCTGCTTAATATTGAATTCACACATATGAAACTTGCTCTCTCACTCTTATCTCCCTAGTAGTACCTGGTTTTATGGTCCTCTATCTAGAACCTAGAGCTCTGTCGCAAGACATGTTTCTACAATATTTTCTTAGCCTCTTTGCTGAAAACTCCATCTTGTCTTGCTTTACTTTACCCCATCTTCCTGCTTTAAAAACAGTCGCAGTGCTGGTGAATGACTTAAGCTTAAGCACAAAGACCTAAAGGCATAAGTTATTCATAGGGTGGGCTGAATGAGGACATAATGCTTTGGTCTAGGCATGCAGGACCTGTGCAGATTGGCACGCGGTTTGCACAGCATGATATGTCCTCTTAAGAATAAGAGAAAGAGGAGCCTCATGGCCCCAAGGGGTTTATGAGGGGTCCTTAGCAGGATATGCATTAGCAAGGAGAACTGAGGTGCAAATCTAGGCATGCTGTCTGCAGAAGCACAGTGGTGATTCTCTAGATGCTATGCATAGATAGCTGACGCCAAGCTTCCTCAAATGCTAATGATTGTTAAATGCCTAAAGGTCAGAATAAAAGCTTAATCACCAACAAGGCTATGTGATTTTTAAAATAACTTTAAAAACCCTATATCCTGCACCTACAACCCCCTCCTCACTTGAGTAATCCTCCAGAGCACAATAAAAGCAGTGTGGTTTCTTGAGGCAGTGCTCTTGGTCCCTGAGACCTTGAGTCCCCCGGTTCCCACCTTTACTTAAGATAAATATCTCTGTGTCTTGTTTTATGTTAACGATTTTCCTTAAGTTTCACAGTACCCGTTCTTCAGCCCCATCCTCTGAGCTGGTCTCAGCAGAGCTCTAGCTACCCTGCTCTGCCATGCACTTTCTTAATTGCCCTCAGTCTATAGAGAAGAAGCAGGCAGACGAAAGAGAAAAATCAGTGGGGTTGGTTTTTTTTCATGAAACTGCAGATCCTCAGAATGGAGAGTTGGGTTCCCTTCCAGGAGAGGAAGGTTCTATTCCCACTGCTGTGGACATGAGCTAGATATGAAATAAAAGAGAAAAGAGAAAAAAAAATAGCCAGAATTGATCTGTAACATCAGCTCTTATGTGGGTCTTTAGCCAGAGAGCCTTAAGCCTTGAACAGCAGCACCAGCTCTCCCTGGATCCCCAGCCTGCCAACCCACCTGCAGGTTTTGGACTTACCAGCTTCCATAATCACATAAACCCAATTTCTTAAGTAAATCTCTCAATAGATACACATCCTTTTAGTTCTGTTCTCTAGAGAATCTAGACTAATACAGACTTTGGTATTCCTCATTCCAAGCAATAGGAATTCATTTTCATGCTCCTTGAGCCAGAGACTCTCAGAGGGCTTTTCCCAGAGCTCACTGTGACTGTGGTATGAAGTTAGCCGTGTTACTTTTGTGCTTCTGATTGTGTTAAGCTTGGGCTGGGGTACTGTGGAGGGGAAAAGTGGTAAATATTGCCAGTTTGGTGACAGTATGAATTCTAGTATTCTTCCCCAATCCACCTGCTAATATTTACTTTTTCAGAGCTCGAATAGCTTCTCCTTGCATTCTGTTCATGTTTTATAGCTGCATTTAGTAGAAGAGATAAAGTGAGTGTGTTTACACCATCATCCAGGAAACTAGAATCTGTATTTTGAAATTTGATTGACATTCAGTTAAACAAAATAGTCAAGGCTTATTTCCTCCAGATTGTTAGTTTTCCATATTGTTTTCACCTCTGTCAGTATAGGAGGGAGTTGGAACTATAACAGCGACTGTTGGTGGGTGTAGAAATAGCTGTGAGGTGGTGGAAGCACCACCAGCTTGCAATCAGTAGTCTTGAGTTTGAAGCTGGACATTACTGTTAAATACCAGTGCAATCTGAGTTAAGGCTATTATTCCTTAATTTCAATTTTCTTTTCTGTAAAATGAACATGAGTTTTAAAAACATGAATGCATAATTTTTAAAAACACAAATGTAATTTTTGAAATAAGTAACTGTAGAAAATGACCCATTGTTATTTGGGTGGCAGAATATGAGAGATAACATCTCTTGCATGCTTATTGTGTGTGATACTGTTTAATGCGATTAGTATACATTAACCTGTTTGATATTCATTACAGTCTCATGAGAGAGGTACTATTATTATCTTTTTTACAGATAAACAGCTGACCCACAACATTGCTAACTAGCTTTCCTAAGGTCGCATGTTTACCAACGGGTGGGTTATTGTTCACACTCAGGTACTCTGATTCTAAAAGCTATGTTCTTAACTGCTGTATATACTACATTGAGAATGAGCAGCATGTTTTATTATTTTCATGGAATCGTTAAAAAGAATGAGGACTGAATCAGTCTATTTGGAATATACCATTCGATTATTCCAGCTCATTTCACTACAAAACAAAAGAGAATCTTAAATTTTGGAGTTTGGATTCCTTCTTCTAATATAGTGAATAGGTCACTAGAATAACTTTAGACGCCCCTACAGTACTTCTTTTCTCTCTGAGACTCTAGATCGTGACAGTCACTAATCTGTACTAAATATATGTGCTCTCCACCTTGTACTAAGAAACAATCCATTCATTTCACATGGAGCAGCAGCTGCTTAAAGCAGTTAAAAACTGTCTCCTTGGTAATCGGCTGTTGTCATGCGGGGTTTTGTTCTATCAAGGTCACCAGGGGCCTCATTAGAAAACTTCAGATAATTATATTATTAAAATGTTATGAATGTTTTCACAAAGTCAGTAGGAACATAATTGTTTTAAGTGCCTCAAAACTATTTTCCCCAAAGAGCAAGATGATTTATTGGGGTGAGAAAACCAAATACTTTCAAGGTTGTCTCCAGAGGGCCCAGCTTTGTTAGGCAATCCCTGCTGCTTCCAGCTCAATTTTGCCTCCTGGTTTTAGCAATTTCACAGTTTGACTTCTGCAGGAGGCCTCTGGGAGCAGGTTGCTCAACAAAGAACATTAAAATACACTTCAAAGTTTAATCCCTTACCAGGGAAAAAGGTGGGCAACTGCAAACAACACACCACTCAACTGCAAAGTAAAGTCATTACTATTGAAAAAGGAAGACATTTGAGGAAAGGCCTCAAGGGTGTTTTATTTTCTCCAAGAGCCACTAACTTCAGAATGAATGGGAAATGGACCTTGTTAATATCAACCCTTCATAGATTCATGCAGGCATTCATTCACTTATTTACTCATTTCATTCAATTATTTTGATAACCTAGATCATTGTTTCAGTGCCTTTCTATATTCAAAGTTCTCATTAAACCAAACAGTAATAATTCAGGTAACATATAAATGTGGATGGAAAGTTTTTTCCACTTGATATTTAATTGTAGCATTTTAAATAATTTTGTTTAATTTTGCAATGTTTTCTATAGTTTACTGCTCTTCATGAATCAGTGTATAGATTTTTCACATCTGGACACAATTTACTGTTGAGATTACAGTCTTAGGCCTGATGTTTGTTATCAGATTGTCTACAAATTATTTTTGTTAGGGGCCACATGGGGGCTCATTGTTGCAATGGCTCTTCATGCTGACCCAGGAGAGGGACCGCCTTGCTCAGGCGACATCCTGTTTTCGCCGCTCCTGTCGACTTTCCCAAGACTGCGAGACCCTTCCCCCCTTCACCATGGGACACTACACACCTCCAGCTTTCTCAGGATTAGGAGACCACCCTACCGTGAGACACCTCTGACTTTCTCATGACTAGGTGACCACCAGAGTTCAGGTGCAGGCGAAAGATCGACTGAACTCCCTCTGCCTCAGGGAATCCCATTTCCCACCCGCGGGGTATAAGAAGGGCATGGGGGGGGGCAGGCTGGCTCTTCTCAAGGGTCGGTCACCCTCTCCCCTTCCACTCTAGTAAATTTTCTTCTCTTTGCCTAAACACCCAGCTTGTTCTCTTTTTCTCCGCGCTCGCCTTACAATTTTTATCTAGCTTTGAAAGCTGTATGTGTATTATAAATACATAAGGCTATGTACAGATTACAAACATACACACAATTAAATACATGTAATAAAATTGCATACTTGGAGTATTTCATTAGATTATACCAGCTTGTGAAACATGTATTATCACACTTAAGCATTTACAAAAAGTGGATTCTAAGCTAAGGAAGAATAACTTTAGGTAAAAACAGTCATAATAATTCTGTGAGAAATCATCTCTTACCTCTATAGCTGCATCTTTTCATTCTGAACTCATAATTAAGTTGCCTTGTTCTAGAACTTCTGCTCTGATTACATTAGAAATAAATTAACCAACACTATTCTCTTCCCCCAGGTCCTCTGGTTTTTTTGGTGTGTATTAAATCAACAATAGTGTTTATTTGGATGAAATGGATGGATGTGGTAAAGGGATAAGAGGAATATATTTCATCATATCTTTCATGTGTTTTATTTTCTAAATATGTGAAAGTATCAAAGTATCATCTATTCAATGATACTAAACTACATCCATAATTTTTTTTTGCTTTTTAGGGCCACACCTGGAGCATATGGAGGTTCCCAGGCTAGGGGTCTAGTCGGAGCTGTAGCTGCCGGCCTACACCACAGCCACAGCAACACGGGATCCAAGCCACATCTGTGACCTACACCACAGCTCACAGCAACGCCGTATCCTTAACCCACCGAGCAAGGCCAGGGATCGAACCCACAACCTCATGGTTCCTAGTCTGATTCGTTTACTCTGTACCACAATGGAGACTCCTTACAGCCATTATTAAATAAGTGATTGCATGGAAGAAAGAAGTATATTATGCAAGGGCATTCTCATGTTATTAATTGGCACAGGACATATTTTTTTATCCCTTTCAGAATGGCAGAGAGCACATTTTAAGATGGTGTTAACATCATCTCATTTAATTCAAATGGAAATTATCTGCTTTCCTTTTTTTTTGTCTTTTCCAGGGCCAAACATGTGGCATATGGAGTTCCCGGGCTAGGGGTTGAATTGAAGCTGTAGCTGCCGGACTACACCACAGCCACAGCAACACGGGATCCAAGCCACGTCTGCGACCTACACCACAGCTCATGGCAACACCAGATCCTTAACCCACTGAGCAAGGCCAGGGATCGAACCCGAAACCTCATGGTTTTTAGTCAGATTCATTAACCACTGAGCCACGAAGGGAACTCCTGCTTTCTTAATTTTAATTTGATTTAGTTTAAGAATGGTTAGGTGGTATCTATAATCTGGAGGGAGAATACCAAGTGGAGGACGTAAAACAACCATGTCTTCAAGATCCCACCCAGGCTCCAGACATGATTTCAGCTGATGCAACAAATAGGAAACAGACTCCAGCACAGATGAAGGCCCCAGGACCAAGATCTTTTATGGAGCTGTTGAACCTCAAAATAAACAGAGCCAAAAGGATTGTTAAAATTCACACTTAATGACCTAAATCCTCCTTCCCTGGTTCCCAAGCCCCCTTCCCCCTTCTCCATGAGACTTCGTGACTTAGCATATGAAACCCTAACTATAAAAAAGCCCTTGCTGCAGTAGCAGGAGGCCTGAGTTCTCTCTGCTCAGTGCTTCAGGCCGCTCTGTTGGTCAGCAAACCTGTTTGCCATCTCAGTGCTCCAGTCTTTGTCTCCTTCAACTTCGCCATCCTAACAAGAATCATAAATCAAATTCTTAATGTCTAACTGACCACTGTCTTTCCCCGCTAGTCTCTTGGTGTATACTTTAAGATATAAACAAATTTAAAATTAACCTGAACAAACAAAACAGTAAATATCTTACTGATTTTTATTAATATATTTGAGTAAGTGTGATAGGGATGGAGAAGACACAGGTTGTTGTAGAAGTCCCAGTACAGGATCATGGATAGAGAGGGAAATCTAGGGGACTTTGGGGAGATCACTGTAAGGTAGTAAGTTGCTCCAGAAAAGCCAGCAGAACAAGGCAGGCTTGCTTGACTAGTGGAGGTACAAGAATTGCCTCGGATCATTGGGTCAGGGATGGGATGAGGCCTGCATTCAGATTCAGACCAAGGGCAGGAGTTTGAGGACCACCCTTTTGCTGATTTGAATACACACCTTACTGGACACCAAGGAGGAGAACCACTACTTCCAGAAAAGAAGAAGTGGTCTTTTTTGACCCCCCACTCCCCTTGAATGATAGAACTGTAGCCCAGCGGATCCTCAGGTCAGAGCGTCCGTGCCTGCCTGCTTGGATCTCTCATAAGTGTCCTATCCTAATAAATCTATTTCTTGCCTATCAATTTGTCTCTCGCTGAATTCCTTCTGCACGGAGACATGAAGAACCTGAACCTCAGTGAGTCCAGACACAGGGTGAATGATTCTAATTTAAAACTGTGGGTTTAAGTCCCAATCTGGGTTTTAGGCTGGGTTCGAGTCCTGGCACCTGGGTTCAAGTCCCAATCTGGTTCGGGCCATTAATACTGTCAGTTTCAAGTTTATATATATATGTGTATATGTATATGTGTAAAAATATATATATTATATTTGAGTATATGTATTACACACACACACACACACACACACACACACACACACAGTGATAATGACTAAGAGTTAAATTCTGCTTAATGGCTGACTGGGAAACTTTTTTTCTGTCTTTTTAGGGTCGCGCCTGTGGCGTATGGAAGTTCCCAGGCTATGGGTTGAAATGGAACTGTAGCTGCTGGCCTAGGCCACAGCCATATCAACTGGAGATCCGAGCCTGCATGTTCGACCTACACCACAGCTCACAGCAATGCCGGACCCTTAACCCACTGAGAAAGGCCAGGGATTGAACCTGCATCCTCATGGATGCTCACCAGATTCGTTACTGCTGAGCCACAACAGGAAATCCCGGAAACTATTTTTTTTACTTAAAGCAAAAACTGCTTTTTTCTTTGCAACCCATTCCCATGATTGTCTCATTCTAGCTTCACCCAGGTCCAACTGCAAATTCATATCAGATGAAAATATGTATCAGGTGAAAACATGGGATCATGAATACAGCGAGCATGATTCTGGAGCCACGTAACCTCTGCACTTTCAAACAATGTGATAGAGTAAGGCATTGCAATTTTTAGTTTGAAAATATGATTAAATGAAATTTGAGAGAAGATATTCAAAACACCAGGTCATGTAACCATAATGTTTCTGTCTTGCCTGTTCAAAGGTTGTCTCTTGTAGAAAACCTCAGATTAAACCTCATTTTGGAATACTTATATTACTATGCAACACAAGTTCTAGTGATCTAACTTTAATTTCATCCTGCCGGGTATTCATCCTTTAGTACTTCTCGGGTGAAAATTATTTTTATGATTATGTCAAATATACCTTAGGGGAAAATGATTCCATTTTCTCTGTTAAATTCAGGAAGCACCTAATATGTTCTCCTTTTTCATTTAGCTAAATGATTTCCAAAGGGATATTTTTAATAAGCAGTAGTACTGCAGTGCCTGGCAACCATGACTTGGGATGTAAATAGTTAATACACTGCTTTCCAAAAGTCTATTATGTAAATCCAAGTGAGATTACATGCTCCTCTTACTTGCCAGAGTCATTCTGAAATTTGTCATATCCTTCCAGGTGCTCTCCACGTGTAAAAAGTTTTTATTGTTGTATATTCAGCCCAAAAGATGAGTACATCTTTGAAAAAACAAATTCTTTTCTCTAGGACCAAAATGTATATTTCAGGATGATGAACAAGTGTTTTCATTTATGAACATTCTATACAAAGATGAAAACAGGCATGACATTTTTTTTCACTTCCAATTCTCCCACCTTTTTTTTTTTTTCCAGTCTATTTGTCTTTTTAGGGCAGCACATGTGGCACATGGAGGTTCCCAGGCTAGGGGCTGAATTGGAGCTGTAGCTGCTGGCCACGGCCACAGCAACGCAGGATCAAAGCTGTGCCTGCAACTTACACCACAGCTCCACATGGTTGCCAGGCAACACAGTACTACTGCTTATTAAAAACAGCCCTTTGGAAATCATTACGGCAACTCTGGATCCTTAACCCACTGAGCAAGGCCAGGGATCAAATACGCATCCTCATGGATACTAGTTAGGCTGGTCAACCACTGAGCCAAGACGGGAACTTCTATCCCACCTTTCTTATTTGTCACTGTCAGTTTTACTCTGAATTGAAATGCTTCCTTTTGAATCATTTCAAGGGTAAA
Source organism: Sus scrofa (assembly GCF_054392235.1). Taxonomy (NCBI): domain Eukaryota; kingdom Metazoa; phylum Chordata; class Mammalia; order Artiodactyla; family Suidae; genus Sus; species Sus scrofa. Next base: position 26,455,010 of record NC_139389.1, on the reverse strand, counting down.
GCCTCATTTTGGAAGTGGCATCCTTTAAAATAATGGCTTTAAAACACTGTCTTTTGAAAACCTTGTTGCTGTTTGACCTGTTGGGATTGACAGATGATATCTGCTTCTGGGATAATTCACAAATTTACAACTCTTGGCTTGATCAGACCACAGTGGTGACCAATAGTCTTAATATTCCCTCAGCTTGACTGGAGTTTAGACAGGTTTCTTCCTGACTCTAGCACCTGACTTTCTTTATCATTTCCACATTAGAAAGGAGTTCCCATCGTGGCTCAGTGGTTAATGAACCCAACTAGTATCCATGAGGACGTGGGTTCGATCCCTGGCCTCTATCAGTGGGTTAAGGATCAGGCATTGCCGTGAGATGTGGTGTAGGTGGAAGACACGGCTCAGATCTGGTGTTGCTATGGCTGTGGCATAGGCCAACAGCTGTAGCTCCAATTTGACCCCTAGCCTGGGAACCTCCATATGCCGCAGGTGCGGCCCTAAAAAGACCAAAAAAAAAAAAAAAAAAGAAGAAGAAAGAAAATTTGTAACTCTAAAGTCTTTTTAGGGCCACACCCACAGCATATGGAGGTTCTCAGGCTAGGGGTCCAATCAGAGCTGTAGCCATTGGCCTATACCACAGTCACAGCAATGCCAGATCTGAGCCACATCTGTGAATACACCACAGCTCACAGCAACGCTGGATCCTTAACCCAGTGAGTGAGGCCAGGGATCAAACCTGTGTCCTCATGGATGCTAGTCAGATTCGTTTCTGTTGGACCACGACAGGAACTCCTCTCTCCCCTTTAAGTCATAAATATATTTTACAAGTTCCTTCCAGTTTTATGACCTAGGAATGTCTTTCTCAACCAGCAAGTCACTCCTTTGAAATGTAATCCTCCAAGAAGATACCTTTGCTCTCATCTGGTCTCTGTGGGAGGGGGAGTCTAACCTCCACAGTTGCTTTGCTCCAAGTTCTAAAACTGCCTCCTGTCAAGAAGATACAAAGAGATTACTTTTGTTTTGGGTAGAACCAACTAGCAAACACAGCTGGCCTTCAGTCCCTCTGCCTCAGCTCTCTAAAACTCTCCAACCCTTTTTTTCAGCAAAGCTGAGCTTAGACTGAGTTCTGTCTTTTCTCCTCTATTGCAGCAGCCTTGAATAGTGTCTTCCATCCCTTTTCCTTTGTCCAGAGCAATTTATCCTTGACAGTGATACTCATTGGGTGACTAACCCCCATCTTTGCATCTCCTGTCTGCAGAATTTTCTGTCTGCCATATCTCTTTCAAGCTTACTTGTTCAGTGATTTATCTTCACACCCTGTCATGAGGCCAGAATGGTCCATCTCCAGATTTTCCTTTCAATTGCAGGCACCATGGTGGGCCAGTTAGCAATCAACTCAAGACCAGTGTCGTTTGTTGTTTAAAGGTAGCTCAGGCAACTAAACCCCAGAGGTCCCTGGCTTCTCCCTGAATGGACATGACAAGTTCTTCTCTCAATAATACCCTCAATTTATCCAACCTTTCCCTCTTTAGATTATTCCAGAAAGGGGACATCAGAAAAATGTGGATAATCATGCTGCTATCTTTACTCATCTCATTTCCTTTTTTAGTTAGTTATATCTTGGACTAGAAAGTGAGGAGGACATTTCTCTTTTTCTGTTACATTTCTGAACTCAGCTAAGCCTTAATATGTGCAGTAATCTCTCTGGGCATGAGGAGAACCTCATCTGTTGACTACTACCAGCTTGATTGTTGATTTTCCAAAAGGGAGATAAGACAATAATCAAGTCAATAGACTGATTTAAAAGACTGTCATGTTGGAGTTCCCATCATGGCTCAGAGGAAATGAATCTGACTCGGAACCATGAGGTTGAGGGTTTGATCCCTGGCCTTGCTCAGTGGGTTAAGGATCTGGCTGGCATTGCCATGAGCTGTGGTGTAGGTCGCAGACATGACTCCCATCTGGCGTTGCTGTGGCTGTGGCACAGGCTCGCAGCTATAGCACCTATTAGGCCCCTAGCCTGTGAACCTCCATATGCAGCAGGTGTGGCCCTAAAATGACAAAAGACACACACACACACACACACACAAAGACTGTCGTCTTGCTTCATGATTCAGTTTTTTATCCTTTTTTCTCTATTAAATGTTCTGTTATCACAACAACTATATGGATGTATAGAAAGATTATGAGCAAAGAGAGCTCCTATTTATTAAGAACTTACTAAATATAAAATACTATTCCAAGTGTCTTACGTGTGTTTACATACAGCAAGCTCCACAATACTATAAATTACTATTACTAACCCTATTTTACAGGTAAAAAGACTAAGGCAGAGAGATTAAAAAACCATTAATAGTCATATAACCAGAAAGTAGGGAAGCCTTGGCAATCTCAGTCAAGTCTTTTAACGTCTATAATACTCCCAAGGAAAAATAATTTATTCTTAGGTAAAAAAGAGTAAAACACATTAAAACTTTAAAAATATCACCTCACACAGACACACACTTTGTTTGTAGCAGAGAAGTCCAGATCTACCTTGCTAGTGGAAAGTAGAGTTAACAATTGCAAAATTTTTTAATGCACCTGAGTTTGAGATACTCTTAGTCCACATTGGTCTTATTCTGTATCAACCAGGAGAAGGCCTGGCATAAGACAGATCCTGAACAAATGGCTTTAAATGAATCCTTGAATAATCTTCTGTGTAAAAATTACATGTCTGTGAAGCTCCCTGGTGGCTCAGCGGGTTAAAGACCCCTGTTGGCACTGTGGCTCAGGTCCCAGCTGTGGTGTGGGTTTGATCCCTGGAACTTCCACATGTGGAACATGCAACAACAACAACAAAAAAAAGAATTATATGTTTGAATGATGGATTATTCTGTTTATGAATTTAAAAATAAATAACTCATCTGATTATGTACTTTCATGTTATAATGGAATTGATATAGAAAACACAAAATTTAGAATTATTAGAAATTAATAGTGGCTAAATTTAAATTTAAAATATAAGAATTAGTGTGGTATTCCTTCTTAACAGTTGCAGTTCTCAAATTTCTTAGTTGCAACACATAGAGCCAATCCTAGCTGTATTTAGCTACACCACAGGTTCTCTTGGAAGGCATGATAGTAAAGTTTGGAAAATATGAGCCCAGGGCAGTGAAACTGACCTAGCACAGAGCGCACTGCTGACAGTGCTAGACACAGACTCTGCATTTCCTCCTGTGGGAGTGGGGGAGTAGATTCCAGACTCCACTACTTCTGCTCCCCAAAGCTGAACGCCTCTACCACCAGCTGCGTTAGAAATGGATACCACTTGGTTCCTGCCTCTCATATTGCTTTTCTTTAAGTCAAAGTCTCAGGCTGGAAAATCTAATCTCAGAACCCAAGGTCCCATGCCTGCATTCTAGCCGTAAGGGATACCAGGAAAGGGGGTTTTACTCTGTCTTGGGAGATAGTAGTAGGAGTAGTGCGGGAATTCCTACCCTCTATAACATTGTTCAAAGATGCTCAGTATGTGCAATGCATGTTTAACGAATAGAAAGTGAGTCAGGTTTATAGTAATCACACACACATGAAATCATAAAGTCTATTGAAAATGTGAGCTACTTTTGTAAAGGAGAATTAGCAAAATGTGATTTAGCATAAACAACAAAATTTTTAGTATTTCTTGGTAAAAAGACACTATGTAACAGAGCACATTTTTGAAGTTAATTGATCAATTTTGAAGGATTGAATGCTCTCAAGAACAAACACGGTATTTATTGAAATAAATGAAACGGTTCAAAATAAGAATACAAGGCAATAAAAATATTATATAGATCAAAGAATGGTTCTTTACCTGTCGCTACAGTAGACAATACCATATTACTTAATTAGCTTAAATATATAAAAATACAGATTAATAAAAAACCTGAAGGCATAGAAATAGAGATGAAAATTGACATGGTTTCTCTTTGTAATTCAGCAGGCCCATTACATAATAGGTCAATAGGGGAGTTCCCGTCGTGGCGCAGTGGTTAACGAATCCGACTAGGAACCATGAGGTTGCGGGTTCGGTCCCTGGCCTTGCTCAGTGGGTTAACGATCCGGCGTTGCCGTGAGCTGTGGTGTAGGTTGCAGACGCGGTTCGGATCCCGCGTTGCTGTGGCTCTGGCGTAGGCTGGTGGCTACAGCTCCGATTCAACCCCTAGCCTGGGAACCTCCATATGCCGCGGGAGCGGCCCAAGAAATAGCAACAACAACAAAAGACAAAAAGACAAAAGACAAAAAAAAAAAAAAAAAAAAAAAAAAACATAATAGGTCAATAAAATAAATATTTCATACATTGTGTTAACGTATTTAATTGATGTGCAACTTAGGAAAAAATATAATTTACCCATTATTGCAGATGGATTGAACAGTCTAATAACTGATGAGGAAAAAAGATCTGATTACTAGTCATTTAAGACTATTGCTTGGTGGAGTTCCCACCGTGGCACACTGGGTTAAGAATCTGACTAGAGCAGCTCAGTGGAGGTGCAGGTTGCATTCTCCACCCAGCTCAGTCGATTAAAGGATCCCGTGTTGCCGCAGTTGTGACATAGGTTGCAGCTGTGGCTCAGATTCAGTCCCTGGCCAGGATTCAATATCTGGCCCAGGAACTTCCATATGCCATGGGTATGGCCATAAAATTTAAACAACAAAAAAGACTATCCCTTAGTAATTTATACCTGTTAAGCTTTGTGGCTACAACCTTTGAAAACTCATATTCGGAGTTCCCGTCGTGGTGCAGTGGTTAACGAATCCGACTAGGAACCATGAGGTTGCGGGTTCGGTCCCTGCCCTTGCTCAGTGGGTTAACGATCCGGCATTGCCCGTGAGCTGCGGTGTAGGTCGCAGACGTGGCTCGAATCCTGTGTTGCTGTGGCTCTGGTGTAGGCCGGAGGCTACAGCTCCGATTCGACCCCTAGCCTGGGAACCTCCATATGCGGTGGGAGCAGCCCAAGAAATAGCAACAACAACAACAACAGCATAAGACAAAAAAAAAAAAAAAAAAAAAAAAACAACTCATATTCAACTCATTTGATATAAGATTGTGTAGAAAAAAAATACTTTGAAAAAGCAGAATCAGAAGTTCCTGTGGTGGCACAGTGAAAACAAATCCCACTAGGAACCACGAGGTTGCAAGTTCGATCCCTGGCCTCACTCAGTGGGTTAAGGATCTGGCATTGCCGTGAGCTGTGGTGTAGGTTGCAGATGCAGCTTGGATCCCAAGTTGCTGTGGCTGTGGTGTAGGCCAGCAGCTGTAGCTCCATTTCGACCCCTAGCCTGGGAACCTTCACATGCCTCAGGTGCCTCCCTAAAAAGCAAAAAAAAAAAAAAAAATAGAATCAAAGAGGGACTGAGAAAATGGCTTTACCACTATAAAACATAGATTTCTAGTATTTATAAATCTTTTCACATAATGAATGAAGAATAAAAATTTTTAAATTAAAATAGATAATATGAAAAATAAATAAAAATTGTAAACATCTTTAACCTCTTAATCTACCACATTAAAAATAATTAAAGGTAAAATATTGTAGCTATAAAAATTAAAAATGAAAAATCCCCATAATAGCCAATGCTGTGTGTATTTTATGTACTTTTGCGTTGCAAGCATTTGTTATGGTTTTAACCACCTAACAGAATCTCTATAAATATTTGTTGAATGAATTCATAAATCATGAGAGACATGGAATTGACATGGCTACATGTTGCTAATAGCCACGTAAAGTGATTTAATATTTTTGGAAATAATATAGTCATATATTCAAAACAGCTTAACATGTATACAGTTTGACTCAGCAACCCCATTCCATGGAATTTTGAAGAGCAGAAATTCAATTTTTAGCATAACTTATAAAATAAAATTGGAAATAACATAGGTTACTTGTTATACAAAATAGGTGAATGCGTTAAATGTATTATATGAATTCCACTGAATATTGTGCATTCAATGAAAGAAGAAAATTATAAAAAATTGTAATAGTAAAACTATGTAGGTTTATGTAATAATTGTATATAAGTTTGCACCAATATGCAAAATTGGCATTTATAAAGACAAAAATTAAAATAGACATTTGAAATTAAATGATTGGTTAATGGAGTTGTGGATAAATTGTCACTTTTTACTACCATTATTGTCATATTGTGTATGCAGAGCTTTTCAAAAAGTGTGCTATTTGTGTTGGGTATATCTGTGTATGTGTATGTACCTGTGTGTCTTTGCGTATTGGAAGGAAAAGGAAAGTAGTGGGCCTATATGAAAAGAAAAATGAAAAGATTATATGTAATTTTCTTTTAATTTGAAAGAATAACAAAAAATTGGTTTCAACGACTAATAAAATGAAGATATCAGATGAAGAGTTTCTGTAGTGATGATACTTACAGTGCATGATTTATCAATAGAAAAAAAGTGTTACTTTTCCTTAACATTACTGAACATATATTACAAATATATATTTCATATATATATATATATATATATATATGTATAATGAATTCCAATTATTAAAAAGGTTCCTTGGGTGTAATATTGGCCATCCATCAACAATAGGACAAAAATGTCTTTTTCTTGGTGAATTCACCATCCAACAGTAATTTTCTTAAAGCTTCCCTCATGGTCTTATTCCTCAAGCTGTAGATAATAGGATTCAGTGTTGGGGGCACTACTGTATAAAAGAGAGATATCATAATATCAAAAGCAGTTGGAGAATCTGAAGTTGATTTTAGAAACTCAAAGATGCCTATGGAGAGAAAAAATGACACAACAAAGAGGTGGGGCAGGCAGGTGGAGAAGGCTTTGGAGCGGCCCTCGGCAGAGGGAATTCTTAGAACTGTGGAAAAGATGTGGATGTAGGAGTGGGCAATGGAGATGAAGCAGATGAATGCCAGCACCGTCATGAAGGCCGCCACTCCAATCACTCCCAGGTAATCATTGGAGCAGGAGAGCTTCAGCAACTGGGGGATATCACAGAAGAACTGATGGATGACTTTGGCCCTACAGAAGGTGATGGAGAACGTGGCAGCTGTGTACAGGATCCCAGAGGTGCCTCCACTCAGCCAGACAGCTATCACAGCCCACTCGCAGGCTCTGGGATCCATGATGGCCTCGTAGTGCAGTGGGAGGCAGATGGCTGCATAGCGGTCATAAGACATCACTGTGAGAATGGCCACCTCAGCCCAGGCCAAAGACGTGAAGAAGAAGACCTGCAGCATGCACTGACCGTGGCTGATACAGCCATTGCCTGTCAGTGAAGTGTCAATGGACTGCGGGACCGTGACAGAAATGAAGGCGAGGTCCAGGAAGGAAAGATGCTTCAAGAAGTAATACATTGGGGATTGGAGATGTTGGTCCAGCGTTGTGACGGCAATAATGATGACGTTACCTGCTAAGGCTGACAGGTACATCAGCAAGAAAAGCAATGCAGGTAAGATCTGCAGCTCACGAGTGTTGGAAAATCCCATGAGGAGGAATCCGCACGTTGTGGTTACATTTGCCATAACCATGTTGAAGATACAAATTGGGTTGGCAACTGGAAGATAAAGAGGATAGGGGACATGCAGTAGAGAAATGTTAAAATAAATTATTCATTTATTCATCGTTGCTTCTTTCCACAATTTATTTTTAAGCACCTGTTATTCATCAGTTGTGCCCTAGATGGTGGGAATCCAAAGACGAATATATGTATGTTTCTTGTGTTCATAGCACTTTCAGAAACACTAGTAAACCAGTAGTTACAGCTAGGTGCAAAGTGTGGTTACATCACTGGTCCTGTCATAGAAAAACAGATGCATTTGCACCACTAAAAAACGCTATTCCATTTCCACAAGTGAAACCAATTGCTTTGCTTTAAGTCAAGAACAGAAAGTCAGGGGCGTTCCTGCTGTGGTGTAGTGGGTTAAGGATCCAGCCTTGCCAAAGCTGGATGTAGGTCACAAATGCAGCTTAGATTTGATCCCTGGCCTGGGTACTTCCGTTAAAAAAAAAAAAAAAAAAGAAAGAAAGAAAGAAAGAAAAAAAGCAAAAACTCAGTGATCAGCTCTTGGTTAGAGGTTTCTTAAAACTGGATGGATTTTATTTGTGTATAGTACATTGTTGTATTTTAGAAGATTGAGTGGCCTTTTGGAGGAAATATGGTTAGATGGGTGATACCTAAGGTTCTTTCCTAACCAACAATTCCGTTATAGGGAAAGCCCCTGTAATTATGGAGCCAAGGGCCAAATTATGTAGCGTTATTGCCTTTCCTGTTAAGATTTTATTCTCATTGAAATCAAGGGCAAAAAAATTTATGAAGGGGATACTTCTATTTCACTCAAACATACTGTTTACTATGATTTTATAGAGCTTCTCCAAATATGTAACAAATTTCTCTTTGAAATATTTTAAATCATTAAATGTTTATTCACCTTTTACTACATACAAAGGCACTTGTAAAGAAGAGGAGTCAGTGTGATTGCTCTGAGGTGGTTTTAAATGTGGAAGGAAAACATTCCAATAGCCAATCTAAACTTCAGAAAGGGAATCTGAAGAGGTATAAAATGACCTACAATTCAGAGAAGAGAGAAGTCAAGTTTGAGTTCATCATCCCATCCCGTGTTTGGGGCTTTGCGGGGTGGAAATAAATAAAAGTTCTCTCTTTGTTAAAATGTACATCAGTATATGAGGGTTGATGGGTCACTTAGGAGTGTCTCATATTCCTGCATTTTTTTCCTTCCTCTGTGAGTTCTGGACAACAACTGGGAAAAAACTGCCGAGTGAGACCGTCTCTTTGGGCTTTATTCTAAACCATGTGAAATTTCACCAGAGTTTTTGTGGCTCTCATTAACTCAGGTTCTTAGAAATGATATCTGGAAGAATCTTAAATCTTTAGATCAACGCCCCCTCCCCACCTCTCAGTCTGAGAGGCTTTTGTTAGGCCGTTCAATGGCCTCCCTCATTCTCTTTATTTTTTTCTCTTCTCTAATGTCCATCTCCTGTTCATGGTTCAGGGTTATTCTATCTCCCTCTTGCCCCTTCCATGAAGAATAATCTTGACATTTGCCTCCTCGCCCTTCTACATTGTACTGTCTGGCAGGGGTCAGTAGTTTTAGGTTTATAATAAAAATCCATATTAAATTTAAAATTTTTAAATTTTGTTTTGTCTACCAAATTTAAAAGCCCCCTTTCTCTTTCTCTGTGAATGTGAATCTTGAGGTTAATCTACCTAGAATATCCCCAACTTAATACATTTTTATTAAGGCCTTGCACTGCTAATAAAAAAATAGGAAGTTAATAAAAATTAAGGATATGCTTTCAACATAATTTCAATGTAATTTCTCCCTTTCTGTGTTTTGTTTTTTGTCCCCCTTTTCCTTAAACTGATAAAATAATAAACCACATTATTGTTCACAATTAATTTTGATTTTGGTACATTAAATGTTTTACGGTGACAAAATTATACCAGTAAATTTTTTTTAGGGCCGCACTTACAGTATATGGAAGTTTCAGGCTAGAGGTCGAACCGTAGCTAACAATGCTGGCCAGAGCCAAGCCACAGCAACGCAGGATCTGAGCAGCGTCTCTCACTGCAACACCGGATTCCCCACCACTGAGCAAGGCCAGGGATTGAACCTACATCCGCATTGATACTAGTCGGGTTTGTTACTGCTGCACCACCATGGGAATTCCCATACACCAGTAATTATTAACAGGGAAATTTAAAAACAACAATTTTGAGGATTTTCATGAGATAGACACCATGATAGAGTTTGTCATAAAATATGCCTCATTTAATCCACACAATTTGGTGGATTTTTTAAAAATCTGCTGTGGACTAAGGTTTTTTTTTTTGGCTGTGCCTATGGCATGTGAAAGTTCCCAGGCCAGGGACAGAACCCACACTGCAGCAGCAGCAATGCCAGATCCTTAACCTGCTGTGCCACCAGAAAACTCCAGGCCTAAGCTTTTTTTTTTTTTAAATTTTTTTTTTTAATTTTGCCTTTTAGGGCAGGCCTAAGCATTTTAATATCTATTTTTAAAAGAAAAAAAAAAAAGGTTCAGAAAAATGCTTAAGTAACAGAATTGGGTCTGAATACCAAAATTTTCCTTTGCAATTCATACCATAGCCTTACATCTGAATCTATAAGTATTTATGAAAGACATGAGAAAACACTGGGAGGAAAAAGCCAAAATTATACTGAAGGTTTATCTCTGCAAGGCCTTGTCTTTCACAGTGACATTGGAGACTCTCTGAAGAACCATGTTGCAGTATAGTTACTTTACTGAATATTTACATAAACACATAAAACATTAACCCTTCCTGTGGAATTCCCGTCATGGCTCAGTGGTTAACAAATCCGACTAGGAACCGTGACGTTGCGGGTTCGATCCTTGGCCTTGCTCAGTGGGTTAAGGATACGGCGTTGCCGTGAGATGTGGTGTAGGTTGCAGATGCGGCTCAGATCCCGAGTTGCTGTGGCTCTGGCATAGTCCGGTGGCTACAGCTCCGATTAGACCCCTAGCCTGGGAACCTCCATATGCTGTGGGAGCGGCCCTAGACAAGCCAAAACCCAAAAATAAAAAAAAAAATTTAAAAAAATTAGTACCCTTCTCAATTTACTGGTTTTCCTTAAATTACTCATTTTGTAATATATTAACAGGAATTAAATACATGGTCTTTGTCAATCTGTTTATTTTCCTCATTGAATGAATAGTCTTGCTTTTTCAAACTCAATTTGAAGAACATAACGTTCTGTCAGTTTACATAAGATTTTCTTGTTCCTCATTCAAGATTGGAAAACTTACCACAGCTGCTCTGGTGTGTGTGTAGTTGTCAAAACTGATCATGAAATTCTCACCTTTCTCATCTATAATGACATCTTTTTAAACATGTTGTTTCCCGTGAGAACCCAGAGTTTTTTTGTTTTTTTTTTTCGGTGGTGGTGGTGAGTGTTGTTTTGTTTTTGCCTCTTTGATAATGGAAGCCTGAACTGAATGGCAAAAATATTTCATTTTCTCTGTCTCTCTGTCACCTGCAACTTGGAGCCTTTGAAGTTTTCACACAGAGGGGAAGTGGTTCAGTAAACTCTGAGTTTTTGTGTCCCTCGCTCAGTGGTTCTCCAACTTTAGCATAGCTACCCAAGCCCCACACTCAGTAACTCGGATTCAGGAGGGCTGAGGTGACATCCTGAATTCGAATGCCTAACCAGCTCTCAGATGATGCTGCTGATCTGAGTGCCACATTTGGAGAACCACTGTGAGAGCTAAATCCTGTATTCCAGAAAGGCAAACAAGATTTTAAACATTAAAAGAAATGAATCTTTTAATGTCAGGTGTCTTCAAAAACTAGAAGTCGAGTTGACGGTTATTTTTGTGTTATAAATTGAGATCTCTGCATTGCATCTCAGATTTGAAACAGCTGTTTTGGTCATCCATTATGACCTTTAAAACATAAAACTATCTTCTAAAAGATCCTAGGAGTTCTCTTGTGGTGCAGCAGGTTAAGGATCTGGTGTTGTCATTGCTCAGGTCACTGCTGTGGTGTGGGTTCCATCCCTGGCCTGGAACTTCCATATGCCTCAGGCATAGCCAAAAAAAAAAAAAAAAAAAAAAAAATCCTAAAACAAATTTAGCAACAGTAACAGAATTTAATAAAGAGGGTCAGACCACTAGAATTTATTATTTAAACCTTTGCAACCACTTTATAAGTACTTTGAAATGAATGTAAACCCACAACATTGTTTTGTAACTTCTGAGTTCTCTTACTATCTTTTATATACACTATTAATAAACTTTTAGTAATGATAATATGACCACAAAGTTATTAAATTTATATTGCAGAGATTTCCTCTGAACCTCTAAAGAGGGTTCAGTAAAATATATACTATATTTTATTTTTTTTATTTTTTATTTTTTTGTCTTTTTTTTTTTGCCATTTCTTGGGCCGCTCCCGCACATATGGAGGTTCCCAGGCTAGGGGTCCAATCGGAGCTGTAGCCAGAGCCACAGCAACACAGGATTCGAGCCACGTCTGCGACCTACACCGCAGCTCATGGCAACGCCGGATCCTTAACCCACTGAGCAAGGCCAGGGATCGAACCCACAACCTCATGATTCCTAGTAGGATTTGTTAACCACTGAGCCATGACGGGAACTCCCTATACTATATTTTAAAGGCTGCATAGCATTCTACTTAAAATACTTTTCGTTTACTAATTTAAAACCTCCCAACAAAGTCAAGAACCAAATGGTTTCAATGGTGAATTCTACTAAAAAACTAAAGAATTAATATTAACTCTTCTCAAGTGTTTCCCAAAAATAGAGGACATAGAGGACAAGGGAACACTTTCAAACTCACTTTATAAGATCAGCTATACCCAGATACCAAAGCCAGACAAGTACACTACAAGAAAAGCAACTTACAGCCAATATCCCTGATGAATATAGATACAAAATCCTCAGTATAATATTGGCAACAAAATTCAATAGCACATTAAAAAGAATATACAGGATGATCAAGTGGCATTTATTCCTGGGATGCTTGGATGTTTCAAGACAAATTAATCAATGTGATACACAGTGTATACAGAATGAAGGGTAAAAATCATGTGATCAACTCAATTCAGAAAAATCATCTGACAAAATTAACATCTTTTTATTATAAGAAAAACTCTCAAGAGACTAGGCATAGAAAGAAGGTACCTCAACATAATAAAGGTCATATATGATAAGCCAAGCTAAATATATATATATATGTTTGTGTGTGTATGTATATATATTTAGCTTGGCTATATATATAAAATTCAGCCTTAAAAAAAGAAAGGAAATTCTGCTATTTGCAACAATAATGATGAATCTGGAGGTTGTTATGCTAAAGTGAAATAATCCAGACAGATAAACACAAATACTGCATGGTGTCATTTATATGTGAATCTAAAAAAACAATCAAACTCAGGAAGGGAGAGTAGAATAATTATTACCAGTTGGGATGGGGCAAGGAGAGAGAGAATACCAACTTTCATTTATAAAGTGAATAATTTCTGAGGATCTAATGTATAGCATAGGGACTATAGTTGATAATACTCTATTGTGAAATTGAATTTTGCTAAGAGATGAGATATTATGCATTCTTAACCAGTAAATAAATAAAGGTAACTATAAAAAGGGACGAATGCGTTAAGAATGTGGAGCTCCTTTCACAATGTATATGTATAGCAAATCATGTTATATACTTTAAATATATTACAATTTTATTTGTCAACAGTACCTCAGAAAGCTGGGAAAAAGAAGGAAATAATGAATAGACCCACAAGTTCCTATTCATTAGGCCCTTCCAATGGGACCTCCTAACTGCACTATTTTTATAGTATTTTACTCATATATTCCTTTCCTTTTTTCAATCAAAATGGAGTTGTACTGAAAATTCCTCATATTAAAAACAGCAAAGGATGAAGTTCTCTTATGGTGCAGTAGGGTAAGGATTCGGTGTTGTCACTGCAGCAGCTAGGATTGCTGCTCTGGCGTGGGTTAGATCCCAAGCCAAGGAACTTCCACATGCAGTGGATGTAGCCAAAACCCCTCCAAAACAAACAAAAATCAGCAAAGGAAAAAGGCTCATTGGGGAAATTCAGGAAAAACTAGGCACAAGCTTAGGTGTCCAGATGTCCTCTTTCAGTGGAGTCACATAGATGTGATTAATTTTTCCAGCAAAATGTGTGACATGTACAAAGCATTGTTAACCCAGAAGCACCTGAGCATTGATGCTCAGAGTTTTTACTGGAGGTCAGTCATGTGGGCATGCAGCACCTGTGTGTGTGGCTGACCTCAGCTACTCAGACTCCAGCCCTCTAGCGTCAAAGTAGGTGTTCACTGTAAGTCACCTTGTTGGTATAGACTACCTGATCAAACCTGATGGAATGTGGCCCAAGGCCGCAGGCATTTAAAAAAACCACAAACAGCTCTTACCAGACAGAATATTCCAAAAGACTAGAGCTAAGTCTCCCAGTATCCCATCAAGGCTGAATAGAGGCCGTTTCTGGAATGTGCTGGGTTTGAGCAATACAAGCCAACTAGGTTTCCTGAATCCTTTCATGAATTTTAGTGATTTAATTTATTTGGATATGCTAAAATGCCCAAGGTTCATTGAAACCGTAGAAAAAAAATGTGAAACTATATTCATAGAATGATACCCAATTTTTATTTTAAATACCACACTGTCAATGGGAGGGTGAACATGCAAAATATTGAGGATGTATCATTGAAAACCATGCAATGGTTATAAACAGTGGGCTAGATTAAAAACATTACAACATGTTGGCTCTTAAAATCATTGTGTGAGTGAAAATGAAAATATAAGAAATTCAATACAATTGTAATAAAATACTACTTACACAATAATAACAAATGAACACAATAACGCTAATACAAATAAGACCCCAAAGAGACTTGTAAACAAATATTTTTAAAAGCTTTACTTACAACTCCAAACTGCAAACAGCACAAGTGCCCATGAACCTATGAATGAACAAACAAAATATAGTAGCATATTTACTTAATGGAATACAACTTAGCAATACAATGAAACTTGACAACATGGATAAGTCTCAAAACCATTGTGCTCAGCAAAAGAGGCTGGACACTAAAGCGTGTATATGAGACAACAAAAAGACAACTTACAGAATGGGGGAAAATAGTGTCAAATGATGCAACTGACAAGGGCCTAATATCTAAAATATACAAGCAACTCATACAACTTAACAGCAAAAAAGCCAACAACCCAATTGAAAAATGGGCAAAAGACCTGAATAGACATTTCTCCAAGGAAGATATACATATGGCCAACAAGCACATGAAAAAATGCTCAACATCCCTGATTATTAGAGAAATGCAGATCAAAACTACCATGAGATACCACCTCACACCAGTCAGAATGGCCATCATTAATAAATCCACAAATAACAAATGCTGGAGAAGGTGTGGAGAAAAGGAAACCCTCCTACACTGTTGGTGCGTATGTAAGCTGTTACAGCCACTATGGAGAAGAGTATGAAGGTACCTTAGAAAACTATACATAGAACTACCACATGACCCAGCAATCCCACTCTTGGGCATATACCCAGACAAAACTTTCCTTTACAAAGACACATGCACTCACATGTTCACTGCAGCACTATTCACAACAGCCAAGACATGGAAACAACCCAAATGTCCATTGACAGATGATTGGATTAGGAAGATGTGGTATAGATACACAATGGAATACTACTCAGCCATAAAAAAGAACGAAATAATGCCATTTGCAGCAACATAAATGGAATTAGATACTCTCATACTGAGTGAAATAAGTCAGAAAGAGCAAGACAGATACCCTATGATATCACTTATATCTGGAATCTAATATATGGCACAAATGAACCTTTCCACAGAACAGAAAATCATGGATGTGGAGAATAGACTTGTGGTTGCCTAGGGGGAGAGGGAAGGACTGGAATGGATTGGGAGCTTGGGGTTAATAGATGCAAACTATTGCTTTTAGAATGGATTAGCAATGAGATCCTGCTGTGTAGCCCTGGGAATTATGTCTAGTCACTTTTGGTGGAGCATGATAATGTAAGAATAAAAGACATATACATGTATGTGTAACTGGCCACCATGCTGTACAGTAGAAAAAAAATTGTATTGGGGAAATAACAATAATTTTTTTTTATTTAAAAAAAATAAAAATATAAATAGTAAAAAAAAAATAAAATCTGATATCCAGGAATATCTGGTATAAACTTTAAAAAAAGTGTATATGATTTTATTTATATAAAATTCTAGAAAATGCAAATAAAAATTTAGCGACAAATAGAAAGATCAGCGATTTCTTGAGACAGAAGCCAGGGGGAGAAAAGTCTATAAGATATACAGCATCTGGAGTTCCCTTCGTGGCTCAGTGTTTAACAAATCTGACTAGGAACCATGAGGTTGCGGGTTCGATCCCTAGCAGCTCAGTGGGTTAAGGATCCGGCATTGCCGTGAACTATGGTGTATGTTGCAGATGAGGCTTGGATCCCACATTGCTGTGGCTCTGGTGTAGGCCGGAGGCTACAGCTCCGATTAGACCCCTAGCCTGGGAACCTCCATATGCCGCAGGTGCGGCCCTAGAAAAGACAAAGAGACCAAAACAAACAAACAAACAAAAAAACCCCCAGATATACAGCATCTTTGGGGTTTTGGAAATATTCTGTATCTTGACTGTGGGTGATGACTTAATAAATATATATATAATGATCAATATTCTTTGATTTATACAATTTAAATGGTTGAAATAAACTTTATATAAATTTTACCCAAAATAAGGTTGAGGAAAGTGCAAAAGACAAAAAAAAGTGTATTGTATTCAAAATAGAAGAGTTTTAGGAACCAGTTTTTAGGCTGTTCCAATGCACCAGTCTAAGGTAACATTGCCTGGACCAAAAAGATGGCAGTAGAGATGAAAGGTATAGTCAACAGTACTTTGGTTGGATACAGGGCTGTTGAGTGAAAGAGTATTCACTGACCTAAGGCCAACAACTAGGTGAACAGACCAGTTATTTCCCAAGATGACAAAATTGGGAATCAACAACAACAACAAAAAAAATGAATAAATGAACACAAAGTGAAATGAAGAAACTGCCAACAATAACCTTATTGTTGATGAGTGCAGCCCCTTAAGATTAACCTTATCTTAATTGTCAAAAACTGTAATGTCCATTGTCTGCAAATAGTGTCCTTCCTATTGACTGGCATTCTCTTGGGTGGCTTATCTTGGTTGAATGGGGACATTCTTTACAAACAGTGCATTTTGTTGATCTGAGAGTATTGGTGAGGTTTGCCTTCTAGCTCAAAATGGTCTCACTCAAATAAGAAATTACACAATGGTTTTTTGTTTGTTTGTTTTTTGGGTTTATTTTTGTCTTTTTTAGGGCCGCACCTGAGGCATATGGAAATTCTCAGACTGGGGTCGAATCAGAGCCACAACTGCCAGCCTACACCACAGTCACAGCAAGGTGGGATCTGAGCTGTGTCTGCGAGCCACACCATAGCTCATGGCAACGCCGGATCCTTAACCCACTGAACGAGGCCAGGGATCAGACCCTTGTCTTCATGGATACTAGTCGAGTTCATTACCGCTGAGCCATGAGGGGAACTTTGAAATTACACAATGTTAATTATCTTTGTTTAGGACCATTTCTCTGTCCCTTGAGAATTTTAAAATTTTCTCTGTGAGAGAAAAACACTCCATGTAATAGCATTTTAGTATTAATGCATTTCATGGAAGTTTTTGTGTTTTAGAGGAGACAAAGACCAATGGCCACCAAAGGAGATTCAATGATATATTGAACACATGTAGGAAATGAGAGGATAAAGAAGAGGTAATTCTACTACTGGGCATGTTCCCTAAGATTTAATCATATATCTGTACAAATATGCGCATGAATGAAGATATCCATCAAAGTACTGTTTGAAATAATAGCAATAGGAGTTCCCATTGTGGCTCAGCAGTTAATGAACCCGACTCGTATCCATGAGGATGCGGGTCGATCTCTGGCCTTGCTCAGTGGGTTAAGGATCCTGCATTGCCATGAGCTGTGGCGTAGGTCATAGACACAGCTCAGATCTGGTGGTGCTGTGGCTGTGGAGTAGGCCAGCAGCTACAGCGACCCAAGCCACTGAAGGGACGATGCTGTATCATAACCCACTGCACCACAAAGGAACTCCTGTTTTCTTTCTTTCTTTTTTTTTTTTTTCCAGTCTTTTGTCTTTTGAGGGCCACACCCAGGGCATATGGAGGTCCCCAGGCTAGAGGTCTAATCTCCAAGAGAAACATTTTAAATAGGGGATGAGTTAAACATAGAATACAGCCATTAAAATGATTTTACCTATTGATTTAGAAACATGTTTATGACATTATGCCATAACAAAAGAGTTTATTGGTCATTATGTACCATGACATTGCAACACAAAATAATATCCACACACGCATATACACAAGTTAAATCTGGAAGCACATTCATAAACATCAATTCAATGGATTTTTTTTCTAGTTTTAAATTTTCTTTATCTCCATTTGGAATTTTTTATAAATAATATGCAACCTCTTCAAATAACACATATTTTTTAAATGTGCATATAGAGAAAGAGAAATAGTTGTTGACCAAACCTTGGGACTGCAACATATGGTACAAATAGGAGTTTTATCATCAATTCCAGCTTCATATGGGAAGAGAAGAAATGCATGACCTTTAAAAACAAGCAAAAAAATCTCCTCAGGCGTATGCACATGTAGATATAGACAGAACCATTAATCCCAAATATCTATTTAAATAATGCCCCCCATTACTCAGCAATTGCTCATTTCCACTGTTATTACATGTACTTTGGTTTACTTCAAAATTGAGGGAAGAGTAGTAGAATATTGTCCTCTCGTGACTTAGGAGTCCTTCCTGGAAAAGGTTACATTACTCCCAAATGTGTCAGATCTTCAGAGCTATAAGATCTGTTACTCTTATAGGTTTGTGCTTTTCCTATTTTGCTCACTTTTGTTTTGTTTCACATATCCAGGAGGCATTCCCGCCTAACTCTGTAAAAACTATCTCATCAAACTCTTCTACAGATCGGAAAAGGAAATGAATGAACAAACATCTCCAGTTATGGAAAAGCAGATGTCTTCTGACTACTTCATTAGTGAATAATAATGGAATATGCTTATTTTTAATAGATGATACATGTACACACATACTCACTTTGGGAAACAAAGCATTTGCAATGAATAGAGGCAAAGAGGTGAGTTTAGAATCAGACAAATGTGAGTTTGAATCACATACTACTACTTTTTTTTTGTTTGTTTGTCTATTATCTTTTTAGGGCCACATCTGGGGCATATGGAGGTTCCCAAGCTAGGGATTGAATCAGAGCTACAGCTGCAGGCCTACGCCACAGCCACAGCAGTGCCAGATCTGAGCCATGTCTATGACTTACACCACAGCTCATGGCAATGCCGGATCCTTAACCTACTAACAAGGCCGGGGATCGAACTAACATCCTCATGGATGTTAGTTGGGTGATTTAACCACTGAGCCACAATGGGAACTCCATATATTTACTACTTTTTATTTGATAAATCTCAAGAAAATTAATCTCTCCTAAATTTAGTGTCTCAATTGATAGAAGTGGGATGATATGGCATAGCTAGAAGAATTGTATGTAGAGCTAAAAGAAAAAATGTGGACATTTATTAGAGACTGAATAAACTGCTGTGGGGAAAACTATTATAATACATAATAGCAAGGAAAAATTAATATGGGTACTTAATGCACATAGGAAACTTGGAGGTGAACTGGAAATCACATACATACACCGTGATATACTATCTCGTAAACACAATCAGATCACTTGACAGCAGTCTGGAGTCGATTTGTTAAAAGCCAACTTTAAGTTATAATTGTCAAATCCCAAACTAATTGCCTTTTCCCTTTTAGTTCAGAAAAATTCTCAAAATATGCCTAAAAATACAATTGAACTGATGGGAACAAGGCCAATGTCCTCAGAAGCATAACATCTTAAATTTTGAAGAATTGTATTTCGAGGAGAATATAAAGAATAGAAAGGTTGGAAGGGAGTTCTGGTCTGGGAAGGAGTCAGATTTATCCCTCTTACAATATGAACCATAATAACAATGCTTTTCTCGTATGGTCCTTCAGAGTTGAAAAAGGGCTTTAAAGTACTTCTTTCTCTGAGCAAATTCTTCTTTCGACAGTACCTTCCTCAGCGCTGCCTTCATGGCTTTATTCCGTAAACTATAGATAACGGGATTGAGGGTCGGAGGTACCACAGTATAGAATATGGAGAACATGAAGTCCATAGCTGATTGAGAATCAGAAGGTGGCCTTAGAAACTCAAAGCCCGCAGCTGAGAGAAAGAAAGTGACTACAAGTAGGTGTGGTAGGCAGGTAGAAAAGACCTTGGTCCGGCCCTGGGCTGATGGGATCCGCAGCACTGCGGAGAAGATACGCGTGTAGGAAAGCAGAATAGAGATCAAACAGAAAAAGGCTGTCGAGGTCGTGAATGCAGCCACTGCAATTTCATTAATGAATTCATAAGAACAAGCTAGTTTCAGCATCTGAGGAACATCACAGAAGAATTGGTGAATGACTCTGTCCCCGCAGAGAGGGACAGAGAAGTTAATTGCTGTGTGTGTCAGCCCAGAGAGGCCCCCAGTAACCCACACAGCTATCACGGCTTGCCTACAGGCCCAGGGGTCCATAATGGTTTCATATTGCAGTGGTTGACAGATGGCTACGTACCGGTCATAAGACATCACTGTGAGGATGGCCACTTCTGATGAGGCCAGAGCTATGAAGAAGAAAACCTGAAGAATGCATTGACCGAGAGAAATGTAGCCATTGTTCATAAGTGAATTTGCAATGGACTGGGGGACTGTGACAGAGATGAAACAGAGGTCCAGAAGAGAGAGGTGCTTCAAGAAGTAATACATGGGGGAATGGAGGTGATGGTCCAAGGTAGTGATGGTGATAATGAGGAGGTTGCCTGTCGAGGCCAATAGATATATCACCAAAAACAGCAGTGCATGTAAAATCTGAAGCTTATGGTCATCAGAAAACCCCATGAGGAGGAATCCACTCATCGAGGTCAGGTTGGCCATGGTCACTCTGAAGATAGCAAGTGTGACTCTGTTTAGGAAGCCAAAGAAGAGTGGAAAAAATATATGATAATTAATATATCTGTGACTCAAATAACTAAGTGTACTCAGAGTAGAGCTACTGAAATCAAGATAAATTTATCTTCATGGTAGTCAGTCAGATAATGAGACACCAACATCAAATGCTATCACTTACATGTGGAATCTGAAAAAAGGACATAGTGAACTCCTCTGCAGAACAGATACTGACTCACAGACTTTGAAAAACGTACAGTTTCCAAAGGAGACAGGCTGGGGGGTGGGTGGATGGAAATACTATAAAATTGGATTGAGATGATCATTGTACAATTATAAATGTAATAAATTCATTGAGTAATAAAAATTATCTTCATGGTAATTAGGTAGTATTTAATTCAAAGAAATCTTTAGCCATTATTCAAAAATAAAACTCCTAAATGTGGTTAACATCTTCACATAGGTTGAAAAAAGTTGTGAGAATTTTCTGGAGAAATAATGAACTGATAAAGTCTTGATGGTTGATGAATGTGCAAATAAAAGAGAAGTCATGCTATTCTTTGAAACAGATAATGGTGACAGGGAGATGGCTGGGAGAAGAGATGTGTTTTGATGGGAGAATCCCAGACTGAGGTTTGCCAATCATAAAGTTAGATTTGCGGATTTGGAACTCAGGAGACTATGGCAGTGCTTGAAACATCAGCAGTTCTGTAAGAGTATGCAAACCATGTAGAAAATCAGTTAACTTGGCTCCTTTTAAATAACACTTAAAAGATTTTTTTTTTTTTTCCGTACCCATGACATGCAGAAGTTCCCGGGCCAGGGATCAAACCCATGCCACAGATGTAACCAGAGCCACAGCAGTGACATTGCCTGGTCCTTAACCTGCTAAGCTATGAGGGAAATCCATAAGAATATTTTTAGTTAAAAAGGAAGGACAGAAAAGAAGTGTGAGGACAGGCTTTTAGATACCATCAAGTTTCAACAAATGTGCAGAAGAAGATCCAATCAAAGAGATGGAAAGAATAATCACAGAGGAAAGAGAAAACCCCTGGGAGTGACGTCATAGAACCAGTGGAACCCTGTTTTAAAAGGGAAAAAAATAGTATAATAGATTCATTTATTTAAGAAAGGAAATTTAAAATACAAGAGAAGTATTAATTTACCATCATCAAGGTCATTTGTGGACTTGTTAGAGGCATATGGGAGGACTAACAGATACAGATACATGATAAACATGATTCAAAAAAAAAAAAAAAACTAATAACATGTGAAACTATGGAGCACAGCTGCAAATTTCATAAAATGTGGAGAAGTTTCACTCACCAGAGTTGATCTTACTAGGAACCAATATCATTTAATCCTAAAATTGAATATTTTATTCTAGGATTGAGCTAGTGGCTCGATCTTTGCAGTTTTCATGTAAGGAAAGGACTGAGATGCATTCAGCCAAGACTGAACAGTGATCTTCCCACTAAGCCCATGACACCTGAAGTAAAGCCAGTGCTGCCCTGGCACCTGGGAACAAATCTGTTCAGCGTGGTTGGTGTTTCAGGTAAACACTAGGCGTTCAAGAATGGGACTTGATAGATCTCTCCCTCAAGAATTGCCTCAGTGGAAAGTAGTTAATTATCATCTGGGTCTAACCGAATTGTAGAGTCTGCATCCTAGGGAAAGAAAAATATATATTTTGTAAAATTTATTCTGTAGGAGTTCAGACTTACAGTTTCTCTAGTAAGAATAATCAATTTCAGATTTATCAGTCATCAATACAATTATGCATGGTTGTATGGACTTCATGTAAAAAAGAGAATGTTTACTAATTATTTATATAAATGCATGCAAAATTACAGAATCAAAGGATCTTAGGGTTAAAACAAGACTTAGAGGCCACTGAGTCTAAACTTCATCCAAACACTGGGTCTTTTCTAAAATAACTCTGAACCTGATTATCTAGTCGCCATTTTAACAATCCCATAGATAGGTAATTTTCATCCAAAGATACATGTATTCCATTTTCAAATACTTATGGTTTATGGGAAAGGCATTTTTTATTGTGCTATGAACATTTAACATGTGACCTACCTTTTTAATTATGAAATAAATTTAAAAAAATTTTAATCTTTCATCTATTCCTAAATGTTCAAAATTCAATGTAAATTATATTCTTTTTGGAAACTATTTAAAAATAGCTGTAAGTTCCTTTTTGATTATGTTTAATAAGATATTTTCACATTTTTTAAGGTTAAGAAATTGAATTTCAAAAGTTGCAAACTCAGTTTTGATTCCCAGGGACTAATACAGTGCTGCACAACTATTGTAATACGTATCACACTTGCTTTTACAAGGCTATTATAAGAATAAGGAAGACAGCATAGGAGTGACCAAAAAAAGATATTCTGAGGCTCAGTTTTAAGGAGAGAATTTTCTACTTTAGCATAGTTTTTAAAATTGTTACCTAATAGATAGTTTGATTAAAGCTTTGGATAAAGGTGGTAGGGTATAACCAAAAGAAACTAGAATCAACTTTCTTCATGCTGGTTAAGAGAGAATCCAAAGATTTCAACATTTAAAAGTAGTGAGATAATTAAAAAAAAAAAACTATGTATAGTTCAAATAGAATAATGAATGTATTTCATAAATAAAATTACATAAGATTGGAGAAGTGTGTGTGTTTTTTTGGAGAATGGATACATTTAATCAATACACATGAAAAGCATGCAATGACCACCAAAACAACAGTCAAAAAACCTGTAAAATAATACCTACTTCCCTTATCTGACCAAAATTGAATTAATCATTTCAGAACCGAATGCTTTAGGAAGACTGTAAACAATTGGGTGTGTTTGGAGACAAAAGTGATTAGATATCATTCACTTAAATTACAAAAGCTCAGAAAGGGCCTATAGTTGCAAAATATTAAAATGGTTGTCTTGGAGTTCCCCTCGTGGCTCAGCGGAAATGAATCTGACTAGTATCCATGAGGACGCAGGCTCGATTCCTGGCCTCGCTCAGTGGGTTAAGGATCCAGCATTGCTGTGAGTTGTGGTGTAGGTCACAGATGCAGCTTAGATCTGGCGTTGCTGTGTCTGTGGCATAGGCTAGCAGCTACAGCTGTGATCCAACCCCCAGCCTGGGAACCTCCATATGCCACGGTTTCAGCCCTCAAAAGGTGAAAAACAACAACAAATGGTTCCTTAGTGAAATAAGTTAGATTAAATACTGTATGATCTCACTTACATATGGAATAATAATAATAATAATAAACCTCTTAGTATACAGAGAACAGATTGGTAGTTGACAGAGGTGCTTCGGGGAGTGGGCGAAATGGGTGAAAGTGGGCAAAAGGTACAAATTGCCAGTCATAAGATAAGTTCTGGGAATGTAATGTATGGTTCGGTGACTAAAGTTAACAATACAGTATTGTATATTTGAAGGTTGCTAAGAGAGTAGATCATAAAATTTACACAAGAAAAAAATTATAACTGTGTGGTGATGAATGTTAACTTATTGTGGACATCATTTTGCAATGTATACGTTATATCTAATCATCAGGGGAGTTCCCTGGTGCCCTAGCAATTAAGGATTCAATGTTGTCATGGCTGTGGCTCAGGTTCAATCCCTGGTCAGGGAATTTCCAATGCCGCAGGACCGGCTCCCCCAAAACAATCAGGTTGAATACAATGTTATATGTCACTTATATCAGTGAAAACTGGAAAAAAATAACAGAAAGATAAGTGGAAAATCCCAAAATATGTGGCGATTAAACAACACACTTCTAAATAACACAGGGTCAAAGAAACGATCTAAAGAGAAATTTTAATATGTAATTTTAAATGGTTGTGTTATATGAATCAATTTAAAATTATGATTTATGTACCTGTAATCAAACTAGAAATAGTGGTTAGTAACTATATTCACACAAAGTTTTCTCAAAATAATTTTCAAACCCTGTTCTTAGAGAAAAAATAACCAGTATAAGAAAGCATTTTCATTAAAGCAAGATTCTGATCAACAATTTTATGTAGACCTTTCAGAATTCAGCGAAAAATAGAATTGCAGTATTTTGCAAAATTCTTCTCTTTACTTTCTTTTTCCTTTTTTTTTTTTTTTTTCTTTTTTCTTTTTTAAGGCCACACCTGGGGCATATGGATGTTCCCAGGCTAGGGGGCAAATTGGAGCTACAGTTGGTGGCCTACACACTCAGCCACAGCAACCTGGGATCTGAGCCGTGTCTGAGACCTACACCACAGCTCATGGCAATGCTGGATCCTTTAACCCACTGAGTGAGGCCAGGTATCGAACCAGCATCCTCGTGGATACCAGTCAGATTCACTTCCACTGAGCCACAATGGGAACTCTCCCTTCTCTTTATTTTCTTTCTATATTTTCAATTTCTGACTCATGTTCTACAACTTTAAGATTCCAGCTCTTGATGGCATGCCATGAAGATGTTCTTCTGTGGCTTCCTGAAGCTAGCAGAAAGTCCCAAACTTTTTTTTATTTATAATCCAACTGATACCATTAGCTGGTCTGAAATCACTTAGATGGCTCAGATGGAAAGATTTTCCATTAAAAGTTTAATTCTCACGTTATCTTTGATATCTCTCCATAGTCTACAAAGATAAATGATAAAATGTAACTGAGTCATTACTATATTTCCCCCAATATCAATAATGTTTTTGATTTTCCTTGGAAAATCATGAATTATTAAATTAGAAGTCTGCAGAGAGTTTAGCTAAGTTTCTTTGTAGTATTGGTTCCTTGGTGTTTATTTTGTTCGGCCAAGTGGGGCCAGCAGGGACCTTAAAATGATACTAACCCCTCATGCAAGTACCCCCACAAAGATAGCAGCCCTCCGAGTCATAAGCAAATGTATCTTCCCAGTTTGACTTCCCCAACAGCCCTACTGATCAACAATTTCTCCTCTGCCCCCCTGGGCCTTCCCCTGTGTGCCCCTTAGATAAAACCTGTGTAGAACTTACCAAATTCCCACTCTTTTAGTTTGATGTAATTGATCTGGTCTTACGCTGGGAACCCCAAACCACTCTACCCATGGACCCTAGTAAAGATGTGTGCCCCAGATCTCATCACTCTGTCTGCACTCTGCTCTCTCTTGTGGTCTCTGGTTAAAACACAACCACCCTCCTCTTCTCTGTTTTCTAGAAGAAAATTTGTAGAACTACTGTTATTTCTTCCTTAAATGTTTGGTAGAATTTGCCATCTGGGCTTAGAGATTTTATTTTAGAAAGTTTTCAACTACAAATTTGATTGCCTTAATGATTATATGACTATTCAGCTTATCTATTTTATCAAAAATGAGGTACTTTAGTTTTTGGTTTTTAAGTTGTAGAATATACTTGCATACAATGTTCATAATATTGCATTATTACCCTTTGAGCGTTCAGTCTCTATTGATGTCCTCTCATCCCTGATACCAATAAATTGAATATTCTCTCTCCTATTTTCTTTGTTAGTCATGATGAAATTTCAGCAATTTTATTTTTTTTAATTTTTTATTTTATTTTTTTTTGTCTTTTGTCTATTTTGTTGTTGTTGTTGTTGTTGTTGCTATTTCTTGGGCCGCTCCCGCGGCATATGGAGGTTCCCAGGCTAGAGGTCCAATCGGAGCTGTAGCCATCGGCCTACGCCAGAGCCACAGCAACGTGGGATCCGAGCCGCGTCTGCAACCTACACCACAGCTCACGGCAACGCCGGATCGTTAACCCACTGAGCAAGGGCAGGGACTGAACCCGCAACCTCATGGTTCCTAGTCGGATTCGTTAGCCACTGCGCCACGACGGGAACTCCAAATTTCAGCAATTTTATTGATCTATTCCATGAATCAGATTTTTTTTTTTTTTTTTTTTTTTGGCCATGCCCACAGCATGCAGAAGTTCCCAGGCCAGGGATCGGACCTGAGCCACAGCTGTAACCAGAGCTGCAGCAGTGACAACACCAGATTCTTAATCCTTTGAGCCACTTGGGAACTCCAAGAATCAGATTTTGGTTTAAATGAATTTTCTCTAATATTTTCTATTTTTAGTTTCATGGATTTCTACTCTCTTCTTTATTATTTCCTGGCTTCTACTTAACTTAGGTTGATTTTGTTTTTCTCTTTTAGTTTTTATTTAAGGTGGAATTTTCTACTATTGATTTGAGACCTTTTTTCTTTTTTAACATGAGCATTTAATAATATGCATTGCCCTTTAAGCACTGCTTTAGCAGCATCCCACAACTTTTGATAAACGGCATTTTTACTTTCACTTACTTCCAAATATTATCTAATTTCCTTTGTGGTTTTCTATTTGATCCATGGAGTAGAGGAATATTTAATTTTCAAATGCTTGGATATTTTGTTATTTTTCAGTTGCTGATTTCTAGTTTAACTTCATTATGGTCTGAGGACATGTCAGACCATAGATGAGTGAGGAATTCAAGACCTGATATTTCATTCACCTTCTACTTTCAAGGATTTGTTGATTTAGAGCCTACTGATGTGTGATTGAGAAGAAATATCTAACTCCATTCCCACTGAATGCTACTTTTCATTCCCATTATCCAGGATTAAAGTACTAGAACTCATTTAACAGTTTTCTTTTTTCTTCTGCTACTCCTTAATCTAGAAAATTAAAGTAACCAAGAAGATCGATTCTTATAGAATTACAGTCACAAGAGAGTGGTCCTAAGGCAGTAATCCTATGGTCCAATGGAGTTGTTAACCCCAAATTTTCCCTGGATCTTCTTTATGAAAAAATCAAAGTATTTATAATAAAAAGAGTAGTAGAGTTTTAGTGGAGAAGTTTACATTAAGTACACCATCTTTTTGTACAAATTTAATGAATGTATGAAATATGGCTTTGGCTTGCTCACTGGTTTGTGCTCTTTCTTAAACACATAACACTCTCACCAATCAAGCTGTGACTTTAGAAAGAAATTTAGGGTTTTAAATTTTATACTTCTAAGTCATAAAATCATATGCTGGTTTATGTTTGTAAACATGGCTATTGATGTAAAGGGTAACGCAAACAAAAGCAGCTTACATATCTTTTCTTTTTTCTTTTTCTTTCTCTTTTTTTCCTCATATCACGAAACGCCTATTTAATGACTTACTGATATTATACAATTTACTAATATAACATTTAACAAATTTTGTTTTAGTAATTCTCTCAAGAATATTAAAAAATTTCTTCATAAATCATGTTTTCAACATTGCACTATACTGATCTGCCTGCTTGACAGTACATGAACTATAATTCATTTAATTAGGTATCTAAATTTATAAACTTCTAAAATATCAGGCATCATTCATGTAAAAATATTAATGGCATTTCAAAATTTAAAATTCAGAATTTTTTTTGTTTAAATCTTGGGTTTTTGCTCTGTAAAACAATTGGGATTTGGGAGTGATTTTTTTTACTGTAGCAAAGTCTATGTTCCCTTGCCTAAGTAGAGCATGCATAAAATCCCAAATGTAAGAAATTTTATTATCTAGATATAAA
The DNA here is from genome assembly GCF_054392235.1 of Sus scrofa. NCBI lineage: Eukaryota > Metazoa > Chordata > Mammalia > Artiodactyla > Suidae > Sus > Sus scrofa. The sequence continues at coordinate 26,426,824 of NC_139389.1, read as the reverse complement.
TGTGAAAAATGCTTAAAACTGATATCTGCGGTAAAGATCACAGTTAGGTAAAAGGCCAGTGTTCCCATTCAGGACCATGTAAACTTACATATCTGTACTAGTGACGGCGAATCAAAACACACCCCTAGGGTTCTGAAGACACATGTGGAGCAACCTCCTGTGTCAGCACTAAATGTCTTTGCCGACCCATGTTTTTGTTCGAAAACCTATGCAGCTTCCACAACATAATATATCCATGTTTATTCCAATACAAAATAGTAGCTTCGATGTTCATTTATTTAAATTTCACCTAGACCTTTAAACAAAACTAACAAACCTAAGATTTTTATTTAGTAACTTCAAATGCCCTCTGAGAAGTTCAACCCACAATCTCTGAGAAGTACATTGCTTTAATAGAATGAATAAATGAATACTGTAAACACTTTTACTAATACATATATTAAATATATTATACCATATTGATGTGAGGTCCTATGGAAAAATGAATCATGAATTGTGAGAAACACTGTGATCAAAATATTTTGTTTAGTATCATTTTCGAGATTACAGTAGAATTGAGGAAATCAGGAGTCTAAGGTAACTAGGACTCTTCATTTTTATAAAAGCTGTTTCTTCATATTCTAGCTTCATCTGTCTCCCAACTGGGCCAAAAAAAGTGGAAGCGCTCACTGTACTTAATTGACAGGAAGTAGATTTTTGCAGTGTTCTTTCCAGAAGGAAGAAAGAGTTGCATGGAAAAAAAAGAGAGTCCTTGGGAAAAAAATAGAAGCAGCTCTAGATCCAATTATGTTGGGTATATTTATTGAACATTTATCATGTCCAAAGCATGACAGATAAATCTGCAAAATTACAAATATGAATATTACATGGGTTTGGGAAGGACTTATATTAAAAGCCAATGCACTTGATAAGGTGTTCAAATAAGACCCATCCGAAGGGTGGACACCTCATATGGGTGGGGTAAACCAGTGCTGTCAAAGAAAAATAGTATGCTGAGTAGGAAAACACCAGGATTCATGCTGACACACACAGAGAAAAGAGAAATTCATATGAAATATTCCATTACATGGAGTGATCCCAATTTACTAGAATATTTTATTTTGGGGGGAGATTTTATGCATATTTTATATTATATCCTATCTTCAGTATTTTCAATTCCAAATTTACATGATTTTTGGCAGTGTTGAACTCGTATAGTTTGTTAATGTTCCCAACAATTTACCAATTTAATTCATATCCCAGAATTCATATCATCCAGTGTATTTATTCTTCAAAATTAGGAACCTGATGAAACACACTGATGGATTTTCATAAAATGTGTGTTTATCAAGACCTTAGACCATGTCTTATTAGGGGACTGTGATTCATTGCTTTGAAACAGCTAAAGAACTGAAATAAGTAAAAATGATTAAATGTATTCACGGATAGACTGCACTTTAGAAAGAATAATTTTATAAAGAAAGCTTGAAGATGTGTATTATAAAGGAGAGACTGGCAGAAATTGTACTGATGCCTCAGAATAAGTGCTTTGTTCATAATTTTATAAATCATCAAATAGAAAATGATTTAGAGCTATATGACTTTATAATTAAAATTTTATTATTTAGATTTGCTTTATGGGACACAGCTACAATATTAAATATTAAATTCAATGTTCTATAAGAGAGGCAATTTCATACATCTTTGAATTTTCTGCCTTTTTTTTTTTTTAAAGAGCCACACCCACGGCATATGGAAGTTCCCAAGCTAGGGGTCGAATCAGAACTGCAGCTGCCGGCTTATACCACAGCCACAGCAACGAGGGATCCGAGCAGCATCTGCAACTTATGCCGCAGCTCAGGGCAACGCCAGATCCTCAACTCATTGATGACGATCGAACCGCATCCCCACAGATACTAGTCAGGTTCATTACTGCTGAGCCACAAGGGGAATTCCCCATACATCTTTGAATTAAGGCAAGTGGTAAGATCTCTATTTGGTGACAAAGAAACTATATTCAAAGATAATGAATGGTTTCCCCCAAAAGGCTTTTTTCCCTAGCCATATCTACTTGTTAACTTGGTTTCAGGAGGGGAAACTGGTTTACTAGCTAGAGAAAAGATATTTACAAAGTTTAGAAAATGTAAACTTTAAGATAAGATGCAATATTGTAAAACAGTCTCAAAAATGGGTAAGGAAAAAAAAAGACTAAGTGCTGTCTGGAGATCACTAAGAGCTGATTGTTTCTTTCTTGGTCATGCTCCACTTGAGAACTTTATAACACTTGATACACTTTTCTCTCATGTCTGACAGCTTCTCTGAAAGGCAAACATATCTATCCTTATTTCTTGGGCCTTCTCTTCAGAGCTCACCTTGTCCTGACCCAAAATTCCTTAGTCAGTGCCCTTCTAAGGGCAGCTTTCACATCCTTGTTCCTCAGTGTGTAGATAAATGGATTGAGTGTAGGTGTGACGATTCCATAGAAGAGAGCCATGATCTTCCCCCTGTCATGGGAATAGCTAGAGGGAGGCTGGACATACATACCGATGGCTGTAAAGTAGAAGAGGGACACCACCAGCAAATGGGAAGCACAGGTATTAAAGGCTTTCCAGCGACTTTCAGCAGAGCGGATTCTCATGACTGCCCGAGCAATGAACACATAAGTGCCCAGGATGAGGGTGAGGGGCACCAGAAGTAGCAAAGCCCCTAGCACATTGAGCTCTGCCTCATTCACATGAGTATCAGTACAAGCTAATTTCAAAAGAGCAGGAACTTCACAGAAGAAATGGTCTATCACCCTCTGTCCACATCGTGGGGTCAACACTGTGAAAGTGGACTGCACAAGGGAGTTAGCAAAGCCGCTAATCCAGGTCCCAGTGGCCATGTGGATACAGTGTTTCTGGTTCATGATGACTGGGTAGTGAAGGGGCTTGCAAATAGCAGCATAACGGTCAAAGGCCATGATGGCTAGAAGTATACATTCAGTAGAACCCAAGGCCAAGAAAATATAGAGTTGGGCAACACAACCACCATAGCTAATGGTCTTTTCTGGTCCCTGAAGGTTGACTAGCATCTGTGGGACAGTGCTGCTGGTATAGCAGAGATTCAGAAGGGATAGATTAGAGACAAAAAAGTACATGGGACTGTCAAGCTGGGGATCCAAGTGGGAAACCAGGATAATGGAGATATTTCCAAGTAGGGCAAAGATGTAAGCCACCAGAAAGATGACAAAGAATGGTGTCTCCAGCCAGGGGCGATCAGGGAACCCCAGTAAGATAAAGTCATCTAGTGAGCTCTGATTGTTGATCCACATATTGGCATTGACAGGTGAAATTCCAGCTGAGACCTCTAAATACTCTCTTCTAGATATGGGTATTGATGGTAAAAGGAAGCCACAGAGAATTAAGGACCAGAGATGCTAAGATGAACCTCTCACTTTTGCTATCATCTGCATCTATATCGCAATTATGGTATAATGTTGAGCCAACATTATCAATGTAATATTGAAATATTATTAAGAAAAGAATAAAAAGAATACCAGCAATGTAGTTGAAAAGTTATCCTTACATCATGAATGTCTTCTGTTATTATTCTTTTGGATTTTGATGTCTTCCTTTCTCAGAAGTTTCAATTGAAATACCATCAACTTTATTTGTCATGACTATGTAATGGAAACAATCGAGTGTAGATTAAAACAGATTGGGAGAAGGCAGAGCTTCCCAAACAAGGTTGAACAAAGGACAGCATGAAGAAGGCAGGTGGATCAGCAGTTGAGGGGGAGCCAAGACATCTTGGCATCTTCATCTTTGTCAAATTGACCCTGGTCAGAAACATCATGGGAACTGGAGCACTTCATCAGTTTTGCACAGTGAAAGATGGTGTGTCAGGAGCCCAAGCATTAGTGTTGGTCCTATTAAGAAAATCTTAAATTGGGGGAAAGAGATAAAAAATTCAAACACAATAACATACACACAAAACAAGCCTCAAAACCCTGCTTGCTGTGAAATGCTACTCTAGGGATAGATACATAAGTTTTATGTACTTTTAACCTCTGAGAGAAATCACCAGAAAGAGTTTCAAATATTTGGCTCCTTGAAATTTGATGCTGTACATAATATTTTGAATCCCCAAAGATAATCACTAGCATGTATAAATTTAGACATTTCCCCCTCTCTTTCCCTTCCTTGTTCTGTTTTCTTACTCATTAATTATATTTCTACCATCTGAGATGCCTCTAAGCTGCTCTTCCCCCATCCAAATCACACAATTCCTTTATTATAAAATTTTTTGAAGGATAACTCTAATTTTTCATTCTTTAAAATCCTACATTTCTTTAGGTTTGACTCCCACATTATAGCAAATTCGTCTTGTATTTTGAGTTATTTTATAAAGGCATTTGCCTTCTTTCTTCAAATCCCACTCATTCCTTTCACTAGTTGGGTACTTTGGAAATGTCATTTAATCTTTTAAGCTTCAATCTTCTCTTTAAAATGAGCCTAATTATACCCAGCTCATAGGACTAAATGATATAATGTAAATCATATATATAAAACTCAGTTATGTTCATAGGCTAATAATTCATTAACTGTTAGTAATTATTTCACAAATCAGGAATTTTCTAAAATATTGGCTAGTTCTTATTCTTGTGTATCTATATGTGGCATATAATGGTATTTGTAATAAGTAGACAATTAATAGGTACTGAGGGATAATAAACATGAAGTGACTGCAAGGAAAACAACCAAGGAACCTCCAAGTACTTATTTTTTTGATCCTCTTAGTTGACCTTACATTATATTCTTCTTGTGCTCCTAACTTAGTAGAATTAGTGGATTTAGTTGGCCAGGTCTATTGTTTATGTTGGTGTCATTGATTGTGGAACTAGTGTGGAGAAAGTGAATCACAATGAGAAATGATAGGGAGAAGTCCTTGCTTCACAGCATCAAACCTCAGAATCATTAAATCTAAAATGGAGCTCCATCCCACACTTCTCATTTCTTTGCTTTAGTTTTAAAAATACAATTTTTGATATGCAGAACCTAACAATTATCTTCAAATTACAATTGCCTATGTGCTGTCCTAGTTGTCAAATTAGACCCATTTTTCTTTAACATTGTCTCTTGTATGTATCCATTACATCTACATCTACACAAAAATATTATAACAGACACAAAGAAAACAGTTCAATGCTCCATGGTCTCTAGCTTTCAAGCTAGTCTCCCCACTTGCAATTGCTTTCTCATCTTCACAGCATTCTAACATGCCTGGAGAACAGTCTTCTATTAGTTCAAAGCTGATTATGCACATCTCAGCTCAAAATTCTGCAGTGGATCACTGTGCTGTAAGACATTATATTAAAATGCAAACTTAGATTCACTGCCTCCTACAATAATGGCTCAAACCACTGCAACATCGCCAGACTTTTCCCCCGCTTCCTTATATTTATGCTGATCCAAAACTCCATTGTTGCTCTCCATCCTGTAAGGACTATTTCGAGTACCAAAGTGTTCTTAAGTATTCCCCCCTCCTTAACTAATCCTCCCAAGCTCTTTATCTGTAATTTTCTTACAATACACTCCATAGTTTATCATAATTATATATAAAATGTGTTTCTGTTTCTGTACCTATCCTGTTTCCCTGACCAGATTGATTATATACTCTCCCCTCTTTTTTTTTTCTTTTTTGCTATTTTAGGGCCGCACTCGTGGCATATGGAGGTTCCCAGGCTAGGGGTTGAATTGGAGCTACAGCTGCCAGCCTACGCCACAGCAAAAGGGATCTGAGCTGCCTCTGCAGCCTACACCACAGCTCACAGCAATGCCAGATCCTTAACCCACTGAGAAAAGCCAAGGATTGAAGCTGCATCCTCACGGATCCTAGTCAGGTTGGTTAACCACTGAGCCACAAAGGGCACTCCTGATTATATACTCCTAAAGAGTAAACACAGGACTTGTAGACTTAAACATGATAAGTATTTCCTACATTTTAATTGATTTCAATTCAGTTGAAACCAACAACTCTGAAACTCTTCCCTTTGGTGTTCTCATATGTTAGATTATGTCAGCATCTTGATTTTGTTATTTCTTTTATGACCTCAATCCGTTTCTTGATATTTCATCACAACAGGAACTAGACACATTATTCACATTTCCATTCCAAGCCCAAAAACCAAGGCAGAGTTTAAATATGCCCTCCTTTACTCATAATGCAAACATTTTGAGGGTTTTACTACTAATTCTCAAAATGACATAAGTAATCAACCAATAAATAGATTTATTTTACTTACTGAAATCAATGGATTTTTTTCTTTTGTCTTTTTAGGACCGCACCCACAGCGTATGGAGGCTCCCAGGATAGGGGTCGAATCAGAGCGGGAGCTACTGGCCACCATAGCCAGAGCCACACCGGATCCTTAACCCACTGAGCAAGGCCAGGGATGGAATCTGTGTCCTCATGGATGCTAGTCAGATTCGTTTCTGCTGAGCCACGATGGGAACTCCCCAGAAATCAATGGATTTTTGAAGGTCACTACATACACTTGTGACTAGCTTCGTTCACCTATAGACTAAGAGTCAGAATACTTGCATATAAGCTCCATACTGCTTGCAAGACAATTGGAAAAAGAAAAAAGCTATACAAAATAACATATTGTATTAAGAGAAAAATAACCAGTAGTTGAAATATTAGTAGATCCACTTACATGGTAAAATCACCTAAGAAGTTTTCTGGAAATTTCCAAGTGCCTGTGCTCTTCTGTGGAAAATGAAGTTATTTTCTTGCGACGTCGTCCCCTTTTATAAATCCTATTATTTCTTATATCTAAAATAACACTCTTCATTTAAAATCGATGTTATGCAGGAGTCCCTGATGTGGCACAGTGGGTTAAGAATCCAACTGCGGTGGCTCGGGTTGCTGTGGAGGTGGGGGTTTGATCCCCAGTTTGGTGCAGTGAGTTAAAGGATTTGGCATTGCCACAGCTGTGGCGTAGGTCGCAGCTTTGGTTCAGATTCAATTCCTGGCCTAGAAACTTCCATGTGCCATGGGTGTGGCCATTTAAAAAAAAAAAGAATAAAATAAAATAGGTCTTATCCAATTTCTTTTCTTTTCCCATATTTTATCCTATGGTAGTGAGACTTTAGAAATAGAGCCGTGGAATGTGATTATGTTTTGTATTATATTTTATTCCCAAAGAAATGGACAGATGTCACTGTCAATTGATTAGAGGGTTATTACAGAAATAAAAAATAATATTCTGATTCAACTTTGAGAAACAACTTTATCTTTATACATAATTCCTTAACCCAATTTTGCCTAATCTATTTTGGTCAAAGAAGAAATCACTCCTGTGTTGCAGGATTACCTTACAGAAGGATGGCCCTCATTGAGCATGCAAGAAATTCCTTATCCAATTACAATCATAAAAGAAACAACTGTAGAATTCATCCTATCTGAATTGCTTTCTTACTAAAGACTCAGGATCTCATTATTACTGAGTACCCTGCACTCAGATAACAGTTTTATAAATCTAAAGAAAACTGAAAATTTTCTCCTGACTTTCAAAGATTACTGCCATGAGATTTTCCCAGTCCTTTTTTTTCCCATTACATCTCTCTAAAAGGACCCAGAACATTATTAAATTTCTGAGATAAGCTTGGGACTGTTATGAAGAAAATATATACTTTCTCCCTGGGAACAGTAAAGTTATTATTATTCCATTATCACATACTTACTCCAGAGGAGCAGAAAAGTTATTAAAGATAAATATGTAGCATGTTTTACTGGTTTTCAGAATACATGATAGCATTCCTAGACATTGAAGTTACATAAAAACAGTGACAAAATGAGTGATGATAATGACAGCAATAAATAAACTCTGAAAGTCGAGCTGAGGGGGAAAAAAATAAGGAAAAAAGGAAATGAGAAGAAAAAGAGATAAATACGTAAAGATAGTAATGTTCTTTCTTGCATTTTGTAAATGATTAAATGTGTTAAATTTGTCTTATGAATATGCGGCAATAGAGAGAAAGAGGAAAAAAAAGGATGCAAATACTAAAAGGGTGAGACCAAATCCAGTAATTGTTTATTGACCTGGAAAGGGCTGTGGGGAGTTCTTGCCTTTCTGGTTGTATATGAAAATTATGGGATTAGTAGAGCTTAATTTGTCTAAATAGGAAGTTAAAGAAAATGCTGATGAGTTCCCCAGCAGATGAGAAAATAGAGCTGGGAAGACAGAAGAATTTGTGCTTCTGAAGCAAATGGGACATGCAAAGGAATGAAAAGGCATCAGGAAAGAAGCACCTGAATGGGTGGGTAGCTTAAAGAAACATGGGGACTTTTATTTTAGATTTTACATCCTGATACAGTCTTAACTTTGTAAGTATGATTCTACTATAACATGCTAAGACAAAATAGAAACAATATGTAGGTGGTCTACCTCTGATTCACTTTAGATATTTCTCCTTAATGTTAGTGTCTGAGGATCATTGCTATAATTTCTTTCTTTACATGATTTTTTTCCATTATAGTTGGTTTACAGTGTCCTGTCAATTTTCTACAGTACAGCAAAGTGACCCAGTCTCACACACACACACACACACGCACACGCGCGTGCACACACACACACACACACACATTCTTTTTCTCACATTGTCTTCCATAATGCTCCATCCCTCAAGTGACTAGATACAGTTCCCAGTGCTATACAGCAGGATCTCATTGCTTATCCATTCCAAATGCAACAGTTTGCATCTGTTCACCCCAGACTCCCAGTCCATCCCACTCCCTTCCCTCCCCCTTGGCAACCACAAGTCTGTTCCCCAAGTCCATGTGTTTCTTTTCTGTGGAAATGTTCATTTGTGTCATATATTAGATTCTAGGTATAAGTGATATCATTGGTATTTGTTCCGTCCGTGTTGCTGATCTTTGCTGTAATTTCAATGCCATGCTCTCTGCCTATTGGATTTCTAAATTGTTATAGATTTAAATAATCTTTGATTTGTTTGAGTGGTAAGACTTTTCAGAGTTCAATTGGTTTCTATAGAAAATCAATATTTTTATTACCCACAAACATCATAATGTGGTTTCAATCCAGAGAAGGGGTTAAAAAAAAAAAAAAAGGCACACCTGCAGCAACATGGATGGAACTAGAGACTCTCATACTGAGTGAAGTAAGTAGGAAAGAGAAAGACAAATACCATATGATATCACTTATATCTAGAATCTATTATGCGGCACTAATGAACCTAAAAGAAACTCATGGACATGTGGTTGCCAAGGGGGAGGGAGTGGGATGGACTGGGAGTCTGGGGTTAATAGATGCAAACTATTGCCTTTGGAATGGATAAGCAATGAGATCCTGCTGTATAGCACAGGGAACTATATCTAGTCACTTGTGATGGAACATGATGGAGGATGATGTGAGAAAAAGAATGTGTATATATGTGTGACTTCGTCACTGCTCTACAGTAGAAATTGACAGAACATTGTAAACCAACTATAATGGAAAACATAAAAGTCATTAAAAAATAAAATTTAAAAAATAAAAAAGGCACACCTAAAAATATTTAAATTAAAATACACGATTTCCAAGGAGTTCCCCTCCTGGCTCAGAAGTTAATGGACCTGACTAGGATCCATGAAGATGTGGGTTTGATCCCTGACCTTGCTCAGTGTATTAAGGATCTGGTGTTGCCGTGAGCTATGGTGTAGGTCACAGATGCAGCTCGGATCCTGCGTTGTTGTGGCTGTGGTGTAGGCTGGCAGCTGTGGCTCTGATTAGACCCCCTAGCCTGAGAACTTCCATATGCCACAGGTGCAGTCCTAAAAACCAAAAAAATAAAATATTTCCAAAGGTAAATAGCACTGATAATAAATTTGTATTTTTCCATAGCTTTCCTCATAATAAAATAAAATACACCAAGGATTTAGAAACACCAAAATATTTATAACAAATTTTCATAAACATATTTAACTGTATTTGCTTTTGTACTCATATATAATCATCCTTCCATGCATATTTGTTTTGTTCTCATAATAATCCTCTAAAGCAAAAATGATTTTTTTTAATCTGAGAAGAGAGAAAACTTGGACACCAAGAAGTTATAGGACTTGCCCAAGTATATAAATCTAGAAAATTCAGTAGTTAAGAAGTGAATAATACAGGACTTTGAATCCTAGGTCAGTATACTTTTCATAATTTCATTGTTCTTCTCGCAAACAAATTACATGCAGCAGTGGAATCAAACTTTTTAAATTAAAAAAAAAAAAACAAACTTCATAGTTCTATCCTTGAATGCTTCCTTCATCCCACCTTAAGAAACAACCAGTGACAAAACTAGGTGACCTTTGATTTTTACTATCCTCCCCTCCCCAAATCCCTTCTGCATTTACCAGATACGGGGCTGTAATTCATCCATTGTTTGGCATACGACAGAGAGGGGGAGTTATGGAAGACTGACCTGTGGCTTAAACACAATGTGCACACACTGGTTTCTGCTTGCGTTTCTTCTCCGTTCTGGAGGGCTTCAACCAACCTCTCTCCGGCCTAGTGAAGGGTCAATTTTAAGAAACTAACACCAATTTATGGCTATCCACAGACTTCATAGATCCACAGGGAGCTCTCCCCTGATTTTTCCTGATAGTACGGTTTTGTCCCATCCTTCTATTTAAGCATCTGAGATTCAGCATAATTAACAGCTGCTGCCACCATCATGTCCAGGAGAGAAGAACCAGAGGGACTAAAAGGTGAGACAGCCTACAAAACAATCAGGAAAATGCTTCTAACAAAATACAAACTGCAGGCATGTCAGTTGGGAGAGTCATCTCAGAGGAAACCAAATCAATTTCACTAAGACCTTAATGGTTGCCAAGATGATTTTTATAATACAGATTATTTGATAGGTAAAATCACCCTTTACTATGCTTACTATTATGAGAAAAATAGGACAACTATGTATAGTTGCAAAAGTAATCTTTCTGAAGTATGATTTTTTTCTTTTCTTCTTCTTTTTTTTTTTTTTTTGTCTTTTTGCCTTTTCTAGGGCCACTCCTTTGGCATATGAAGGTTCCCAGGCTAGGGGTCTAATTGGAGCTGTAGCCACCAGCCTACACCAGAGCCACAGCAACGGGGGATCCTTAACCCACTGAGCAAGGCCAGGGATCAAACCCAAAACTTCATGGTTTCTAGTCGGATTTGTTAACCGCTGCGCCATGACGGCAACTCCTGAAGTATGATTTTTTTCATGTTTCCCCCGTAGTCTCCCTTCATTCTCCCCCTACGATTTATTATATAGCTATGTAATAAACAGAAGATATATATTAATTTGATAGTCACTATATAAATTAGGGGAATACATTTTAATAATTCATATTTACCTAACAACAATTCTAAAACTTAGAAAAATCAACTAACTTGTCCAAGATTATAGCCAGGTGCACTAGGAAGAAAACCAATGCTTCCAGGAGTTCCTGGTGTGGAATGGTGGGTTAAGGATCCAATGTTGCTACAGCTATGGAGTAGGTCACAGCTGTGCCTTGGATTTGATCCCTGGCCTAGGAACTTCCATATGCTGTAGGTGCAGCTATAAAAAAACAAAGACAAAAACAAACAAAAAAAGCAGCACTTCCAAATTTGATCTGGCTTTTCTCGCTCCAAGTTATTGAGCATTACTAATCCAGACTCACCCCATTTGGATGTCAACATTAAAATTCAACTTGTTTTTCACTTGGCAGTACAGCAGAAATTGAAGGAACATTGTAAATCAACTATACTTTAATAAAAACTTTAAAAAAATTCAACATGGTTTTATCCAGTAACTCCATTGTATTAGCCTTTCTTTTTTCTTTCAAAATATCCATGGAGTAGTAGGAAAAATAATGGGTATGAAACTGCAATGATTATTTATAAATATTAAATCTGTAATCTTGGACAAATAACTCCTACTGTCAGACTTTGTACTTCTTTATCACAAAAGTCTGGTTATTAAAACTCCTGAATTAACTTGACCTCAAATTATCATAAGAAAGAAATTTTTTGAAAGGATTTTATATTGGGTTTCGGAAATAAATCCAAATGTGCATGAAGGTTTACTTTACAATAAAAGCAAAGTATGTGGTGCAGGCCGGCGGCTACAGCTCCGATTCAGCCCCTAGTCTGGGAACCTCCATGTGCTGCAGGTGCGGCTCTAAAAAGACAAAACAAACAAACAAAATAAATAATAAGCCCAATAGATTATGCTGTATAGTATGTCATAAGCGCTCTGGAGGAAAGAAACTGTGGAGTAGGGTAAGGAGTATCAGGAGGGTGAAGTGGGTAGATGGTGGAATTAAACAGTGGTCAGGAGCGCTCTCCTAGAGAAAATAAGATGTAAACACTTGAGGGATATTGAACTGCAGGAGGTGTTTCTGTATTTTGGAGATTAATCCCTTGTCAGTCACTTCATTTGCAAATATTTTCTCCCATTCCGTGGGTTGTCTTTTGGTTTTGTTTATGGTTTCCTTTGCTGTGCAAAAACTTTTAAGTTGAATTGTCCCACTTGTTTATTTTTGTTTTTATTTTCATTACTCTAGAAGTCAGCTCATGTCAAAAAAAAAAAAAAAAAAAAAAAAACAAACCCAAACAACCCAATCAAAAAATGGGCAGAAGATCTAAATATGCATCTCTTAAAGAAGACATACAGATGAACAAAAACAAAAAACAAAAATAAAACATGAGAAGATGCTCAACATCACTAATTATTAGAGAAATGCAAATCAAAACTACTATAAGTTACCACCTTACATCAGAATGGCCATCATCAAAAATTCTACAAGCAATAAATGCTGGAGAAGATGCGTAGAAAAAGGTTCTGCCTAACCCTCTTACATTAATGGTGGGAATGTAAATTGGTGCAACCACTATGGGAAACAGTAGGGAAGTTCCTCAAAAAACTAAAAATAGAACTACCATAGGACCCAGCAACCCACGCCTAGGCATCGATGTAGAAAACCTTAATCTGAAAAGATACATGCACTGCAATGTTTCTTGCCGCACTGTTTACAACAGCCAAGACATGGAAGCAACCTAAACATCATCGACAGAGCAATGGATAAAGAAGATGTGGTACCTATATGCAATGGAGTATTAGACATAAACAAGAATGACACAATGCCATTTGCAGCATGGATGAACCTAGAGATTGTCATATTAAGTGAAGTTAGATATTGAAAGACAAACATCACATCACTTATACGTGGAATCTAAAAAAAGAAAAGTGACGAGACCTGCTCATCCACTCAGGTCCCAAAGTCAGTGGTGCTGCCGATTTAAGACAGCAGACACAAAGAAATAGAGTGGGGATCAGGGGGCTACTGCCTTCGAGGGGCAATAGCAATCCTGAGCCAAGTCATGATTTTTATTTGCTATTTTCTACTTCCTAGTACGTTCAGAATCACAGGTGTTATTTACAAGGTTACTGATCAAGGCTACAGATATGCAAGGCACAGACCCTTTGTATTCATAGACGCTGTAAATGATTAACCCTCCAGAGAAAGATTATATTGTTTATGCTTACGGCTATTAACGCCCTTTCCTCCAACTCCCTTAGGGTCATGAGAACAAGAACCTCAATGGCTTTCCATGGACAACATCTGGAGTATTTGGCAACTTGATTTCAAGCAGCCACTCATACGGTGTACCTTTCCTGTCTCACTCCCTTTCCCCCAGGGGTCTGGGAAAGTCATATATTTTGCAAGCCTAGATTAGCATCATTCTTCAAGCGCCATCTAGTTTCTTTGCTTCACTATGCCCTGTATACATGCATATCTGGCAAGCCTCCAACAAAAAAGGATACAGACAGATTTACTTGTAGAACAGAAACAGATTCACAGACTTTTAAAAACATATGGTTACCAAAGGGGACAGGTGGGGGTGGGGAAGGATGGACTAGCGGCTTTGGGATGGCATATGCACACTGAGGTAAATGGAATGATTGGCCAACAGGGAACCTGCTGTATAGCACAGAGAACTCCACCCAATATTCTGGGATAAGCTATGTGGGAAAAGAGTATGAAAGAGAATGAATATGTGTACATGTATAACTGAATCAATCTGCTGTATAGAAAAAATTATCACAACATTGTAAATCAACTATACTTCAATACAACTTTTAAAAATCAGGAAAAAATATTTAAAGGAGGGGAAAAGGTTAGCTAAGCAGGTTTCTGGGATAGAGCATTCCAGCCAGAGAAGAGCAAAAGTCTTACAGCAGGAGGATACCTAGTGCCTTTTAATAACAGCATGGGGGCCAAGTAGGGAGTGAGTCAAGAAGGGAATTGGGAGAGATGAGTTCAGGAGAGGCCATTGTACAAATTTAGAGCCATTTGGAGCTTTAGGCAGAGAAAGGAGAAGAGGAAGGATCTGCTTTGAGTTTCAGAAGAATTACTCCATTGTGTTTAGAATTCCCTGTAAGCATGGAAGTGATTACATAACATAGACACTAAAGCAGTAATCTGGCTGAGAGATGATGAGATAATGGACTCAGAGCAGGGTCTTAGCAAAAGAAGTGATAAAATCCTAGAGAGATATATTTATATATACACACACTGCATTTTAGAGCCACACCTGTGCATATGGAAGTTCCTGGGCTAGGGAATGAATGACATCTGCAGCTGCTGGCCTACACCACAGCCACAGCAACCGCCAGATCCAAACCATGTCTGTGACCTACACCACAGCTCACAGCAACTCTGGATCCTTAACTCATTGAGCGAGGCCAGGGATCGAACCCACTTCTGCATGGATGCTAATCGGGTTCATAACCCACTGAACCACAACAGGAACTCCCTGGATATATTCTGAGGTTGGAGATAATAGGATTTCCTGAAGCACTGGATATTGGCTGCTAGTTCTTCATTTTATTTTCCGTTTCACATTGATGTATCAGCTTCCTGCGTTGGAAGATAAGACTTAGACTTGCTTTTGCATAATATTTTATTTCTCCTTTCACACACTCACATAAACACACCTGTTCCCCAAACACCCTAGTATAATTATATCCTAATGTTAGATAATTCAGAGTTTATATTATAGTGATAATAAAGATGGTTTTCACAGCCAAGCTGTGATTAAGTTTTCCTCATGTGTTTTTGGTTGTTCCGAGTTAATAAATGTTTTATGCCTATGTGTAACTTTTTTCTACACTTTGTATTTTAGAGCCCACAAAACTGCCAGGCTCATTTCAGAATGATAGACGATGTCAAATAGTCTGTCAGCTCACTTTTCCTGACGGGCTTTGCCAGAGCATTCGTGCTCCAAACTTGATTCTCCTCATGCATGTCTTCCTGAAATTTCCCCTCACAGCCAGCCTGGCTTAGAGGAAGCACACTCACATTTATCCTCTCAGGGGTCTTTTTGGCTGGGACTGAGAATTAGACGTTGAGATAGGTCCACAGGAGAAAAGCACACACATTTATTTAATACAAGTTCTATGTGACATGGGAACTCTCGCAAAGAGGGAAAGGCAAGAAAATGGTAACATCTCCTTACTTTTACATCAGGAGAGACAGTTGTGGGAAGGGACTGAACTACATGAGGTTGTGGAGGGAGGCTAAAGAAACAGAATTATTTTAACAAGGTCTGTTTGTATAGAATTCTCTCCATCTCACCTTTTCTGATCCTGGGTGATAACTAAGAGTATTATTTTCCTTCAGGTGGAGGCAGGATATCTTTCATATGGGAATTTCATCTCCTGAGGGAAAAAGAAAGATCAGAGTGCTTTTCCTGTACCTGCTGCTTTTCAAGTCCCTCTTAACTCAAGACAGTGACTCGGCCACAGGGGCATATGTCGGGTGGCATGTTCTGAAATCCTTCACTAGCATTTTCTCCCTTGCTTTTCTGCCTCAAATCCCTTGCACGCTGCTCCCCATGCTTTTGACTTTCTCAGACGTTTCCTTCCTTTGGGTAGAGCGTAGCCCTCTGCGGCTTCCTGAGAATACTCAAACAAGAAAAACGAGAGCCCTCATACCTGAAAATTTCGGTAGTCTCTCATCATGTTTCCATGACTGATAGTTTGAGCATAAAATTCTGAGTAAAAAATAAAGTCCCCTTAACACTTTGAAATCATTGCTTTTTTAAGGTCTGCTTTCCAGTATTTTTTGTTGAGTACACAAATGCCATTTTTATTTATCAGTCTTTAACTATAAATTTTCAGCTGTCACCCTATCCCCCCAGTAGCTGTTAGTTTCTTTTCTTGGGTGCTGGTAATTGCAGTCTCATTTTGCTATATTTTTGTGTGGTCTCTTTTCTTCCATTTTGCTGTGCACTTATGAACACCTGATGTAGATAGTTTTCAACCCCTTCTTTTTTACAATGAAAATATGTTCATTAATGATCATAATATTAGGTACTTTAGAATGGTCAGTGTGGGGGCCCATGGAAGGCCACCCCAAAAGGTGCCTCACTGGCATATGGATTATTTTGAATTAACGTGAATTAATAAATGATCAATGCAAGAGGGACACTCTGATCCTGCTTTCTGACTCCCTGCAATTGGGAAGTAAACCTCTCATGTGAAAGGGGCATTCTTGCATCTGGAGGTAAAATGACGCATTTAAGGCTAAGGGGAATCTGGGCTGAGAAGCCTATATAAACAAGCTTTGTTACTTCTTTAATTTACCACCTAGCACCCAAACAGTTTAGATTTTTCACCAATTAAACACCTCAAATCTAAGGTTCTTTGTGCTGTCAGTTTTCATACATTTATTGTTTCTTTGTCTAAAACGCACAAAATGTACCTGCTTTGGCCACTCTTTAAGTCCAATTGCTATGAGATCTCTACATGCACGAATTAAAACTAATTTCTTTTTCTCCTGTTAATCTGTTTTACATTAATTTTGTTATTAGTCCGGCCACAAGAACTCAAGAGGGGTACGGGGGAAATTTCCCTTTCCCCAACACCAGAAGAGAAATATAGTAAAAGAATATATTCTTTCATTGAAGTTTTAATATGTAATTGTTGCAGTAGAAAATAACAACATAAAAAATGAAACATATGACAACTTAAAAAGCGAACATCTGCAAAAGGAACAATTATGCCACTGATGTAATATTTTATTTTCTTCATTTGTTCCTTAGTGTTAAGAAAAACAACTAACAATTAAAATGAAGAAACCTCAATTTTAATTCTAGGAGTCAACTTCAGTCAAATCCTCCCTTATCAAAGATAGTGCATCTTCTGGGGCAGGGGTTGGGATTGGCATATGCACCCTGTGGTGTATGGAGTGACTGGCCAGTGGGGACCTGCTATATAGCACAGGGAATTCTACTCAATATTCTGTGATGATCTAGATGGGAAAAGAATCTGAGAAAGAATGGATGTGTGTGTATATATATATATATATATATATATATAACTGACTCATTTTATCATATAGCAGAAATTATTACGACATTGTAAGTCAACTATACTTCAATGAAACTTTGAAACATGGAAGAGAAAAAAAGATGTTATATCTTCAATTCACATTTGTTTCACTGTTTCACATTTTAAACATAAATAAACACTCTAGGTGTTCTTATCAGGATACAGATGCTCAAGTTTTTGCAATTGCAGTGCTATCGTCATTTATTTCTAATCATCTATTCAAGTGTAGAAATAGACAGCACCTCAGGGACTGGAGGGCCTCAAGCTATTTAAAAGAATTTCAACATTAGAACGTTACTCTTAAATTGGTTTATGTGAGAAGTTGACCATATAGCTGGGAATTCTCTAAATCAACTTCCAGATAGAATGCAATGTTTATTAAAGATAAGCAAGAAAAGTTTGCTAAGTCAAAACTTATTAAAACTAAATAGAAACTGCAGTAGTTTTTTAGATGCAAAAGTTTTTTTTTTTTTGAGCATGTATGTTATCCCTGAATTTGTTTAGAATTGGCAGCACAAGGGTTAATAACAAGCAAATCTACTTCAGTTGATTTTATTACTATCTTAAAATTCTCTACAGATAATTCACCGGCTTTGTGCCTATACAGGGGGCAGACAGCTTGCATTGCCACATGTTGGTAGGGAGCCCTTTAATTTTTATGTTGAAAAAACATTTTCCTTCTCTCAATTCTATTCCTTTCTGCCTGAAGTTCCTGTCCTTCGAATGTTGTCCTTGTATATTCGTCTTCTGGTTTTTCTTGAATTTCTTCTGCTATTTTTTTATCTTGGTTTTTTCCTTCACTCTAGGAAATTTCAAGGTTATGTTTGAATGCTTCTCTCTTTTCAATGTAATTTTACTGTTCTAATATTTTGTTAAGGTAACAGAAACCATTTAACGAATTAGGAAAATAATGTAAACTAGGTCTGTATTGTACTACTCAACAGAAGATAGTATGTTTGGGTTTTTAAAAGCAATTTTTTAAAGTCATTATTAATCCTCATTAAGAGCCTTTGAAACTTTTTTTTAACAGGAGTAGAGTGTCTTTTATTTTTATTATTATTAATAGTAATAATGTTTATTTTTTCCATTATACCTGGTTTAGAGTGTTCTGTCAATTATCTGCTGCACAGCAAGGTGACCCAGTTACACATACATGTGTACATCCTTTTTTCTCACTTTATCATGCTCCATCATAAGTGACTAGATATAGTTCCCAGTGCTATACACAGGATCTCATTGCTTATCCATTCCAAATGTAACAGTTTGCACCTATTAACTCCAGATTCTCAGTCCATCCCACTCCCTCCCCCTCCCCCTTGGCAACCACAAGTCTGTTCTCCATGTCCATGATTTTCTTTTTTGTGGAAAGGTTCATTTTTGCTGTATAATAGATTCCAGATGTAGGTGATATCATATGGTATTTGTCTTTCTCTTTCTGACTTACTTCACTCAGGATGAAAGTCTCTAGATCCATCCATGTTGCTGCAAATGGCATTATTTTGTTCTTTTTTATGGCTGAGTAGTATTCCATTGTGTATATATATACCACATCTTCCGAATCCAATCATCTGTCAGTGGACATTTGGGTTGTTTCCATGTCCTGGCTATTGTGAATAGTGCTGCAATTAATATGTGGGTGCACATGTCTTTTTCAAGGAAAGTTTTGTCTGGGTATATGCCCAAGAGTGCGACTGCTGGGTCATATGGTAGTTCTATGCATAGTTTTCTAAGATACCTCCATACTGTTCTCCATAGTGGTTATACCAGCTTACATTCCCACCAACAGTGCAGGAGGGTTCCCTTTTATCCACACCCTCGCCAGCATTTGTTATTTGTGTACTTATTAATGATGGCCATTCTGACTGGTGTGTGGTGGTATCTCATAGTAATTTCGATTTGCATTTCTCTAATATTCAGGCATGTTGAGCATTTTTTTCATGTGCTTGTTGGCCATCTGTATATCTTCTTTGGAGAAATGTCTATTTAGGTCTTTTGCCCATTTTTCAATTGGGTTGTTGGCTTTTTTACTGTTGAGTTGTATAAGTTGATTGTATATTTTATTTATTTATTTATTTTTGTCTTTTTACCTTTTCTAGAGCTGCTCCCGCAGCATATGGAGGTTCTCAGGCTAGAGGTCTAATCAGAGCTGAAGCCTCTAGTCTACACCAGCGCCACAGCAACACGGGATCCGAGCCACATCTGTGACCTACACCACAGCTCACGGCAACACGGCATCCTTAACCCACTGAGCAAGGCCAGGGACCAAACCTGAAACCTCAGGGTTCCTAGTCGGATTCGTTAACCACTAAGCCACGATGGGAACTCCCTGTATGTTTCAGAGATTAAACCCTGGTCAGTTGCATCATTTGAAACTATTTTCTCCCATTTGGTAAGTCTTTTTGTTTTTTATGGTTTCCTTTGCTGTGCAAAAGCTTGTCACTTTGATTAGGTCCCACGGGTTTATTTTTGCTTTTATTTTTGTTGCTTTGGGAGACTGTTCTAAGTTTTTTTTATTGCTTCTTTCCTTATCATTCTACTTTTAAGTCCTGGGGGTTGGTTGGTTGGTTGGTTGGTTGGTTTGATGAGCCTTCATTAATTATACCAGTTACAAAGATTTTTACTGTTCTTTTATCCTGCATTTTATGTGTCTTTTCTTTCTCTCTCTCTTTTTTCTCTCTGTTTATGTTTGTCTCCCTCTGTTAGAGGACTGACTCAGAGGTGAGGCAATGCCTTCACCCAAAAATTAGTTGGAAATGCTGTGTGCTTGGGGGACGCTTGCTGATGGGATGATCAAGGCTTTCACTGGAATAACTCAAATGTCAGGACACTTTTGGTCGCTTTGTAAAAGCCTTCTACATTCCCCACAGGAACCACTTCTATTTTCCTGCCTAGAGAGTTACAAGGTTCTAAAGCTGACCAGTGTTCTAGGAGCAGAATGAGGAAAAACCAGGGGGAAAGAGGCTGTCCGAAGCACCTAACCAAATACCCTGTTTTGGGGGTGACATTCTACTCAACTCTCTGCCAGGCCTGGGGGTGCTCTCTGACCTAACTCGTCTAAGGGTGACCACTCCTTTTACCAGCTTTTATGTCAGAAGGTCTCTCACCTAGTTGTATGGACTCGGGAGACCTACACTTTTTAGGCAGACTTTTTAATGGTTGTGATTTTAGCCTCACTCTGCAACCTGCCTTCTAAGATCCCCAATGCTCACCTTTCTTAGCACCACTGCTACTCCAAGGCTCTGCAGTACAAATGGCCTTTATTCCTGCTGGGTGCTCCTCTCTGCCTCCCAGTCCTTTCAAGGCATTATTTGTCATCTTTTTTTTTTCCTTTTTTTCCAGTAAGTCATTTACTACCTTCCATCTGCTTCCTATCTTCCAAAAGTTTATTGATTTTTTTCTTGCTCTCAGTTCCTCTCCAGTTCCATTTGTCCTTATAGATACATACAATTTTGTATTTAATATATTTTTATGGTTTTCAGAAAGGAATGGGGATAAATATCTTCATTAAACTTATTATTTACCAGAGCTCTATTTCTAAAAATCTATTTTGGTAGCTGGTTATGGGGATAAAATAATAGAAAATAAGTGTGTTAAGTTTGAAAAAATTCACTTCACTTTTAGTCAGTAATGATTTGTTCAGTTGTTGAAACTTAAGGTGCCATATTATTTCTATTCCCAAAGTATATCATTGGAAACCAGTGATTTCCATCCTTCAAATATGTTGCCCTCTGAGCCTTAGCACATTCAGGACATTCTTACCTGGAAAGCAAATTTCTTGACCCCGCATATGTTTGTAGTTTTAGCTCTTCCTTCAAAGTACTACCCAGTACTCACTAGATTTATGCTTTATTTGAATTTCTCAGACACATAGGCATTCACTATATGTGCTGTCTTATTTTATTGTGCATCTGTTATGACCTTACATTGATTTTTAATTGATTCATAAATCATGAAATATATTTTATAGGAATATTACATACTGTTTGTCAGTTATTCTAGGATGCTCTAATTCTTCACAGGGATAAACATATAGTGGTGCATAGATTATTACTGATTTTGTATGTAATGAATAATTGTTGATATGTTAATTTATGACTTTTCAGTTCTTTGTGTACAGATTTTCATCTTAAGCAAAGTTCTTAAGGAGCAGAGATCACAGGATTGTTCTTTCTTTCTTTGTTTCATCTTTCTTTTTTGGCCACACATGCAGCATATGGAAGTTCCTGGGCCAGGGATGAAATCCAAGGTGAAGCTGCAATCTATGCCACAGCTGTGGCAATGCCAGATCCTTAACCTGTTGTACCACAGTGGGAACTCCAACAGGTTCATTTTCTTTAATATAAATTTCTTATTGCTTTAATTTTGATGTGAGAAATTAAGTAATTTTCTGAAAATTAAGAAGAGTAACTGTGGGAATAATAGGGAGATAGAGACAGCCAGTAGTTAAAAAAGTGAAAAAAATTATGGATAAGCATCCAGTCGAGTGATAGATCATGTTGGTATAGCTTTACAGGAGGACCTTGCCATTCGGGACCTCATCTGATACTGTTATGGTTGGTGAATCCAGCTGGCAGGTTGGGAAGTGAACTGTATGACCAAACATGAGGTGCACTGTAATGTCTGGATAAGGATATCTTTGGTCAGGGTTTACATAGGAAAACTTTTTTCCCCAGACTGTTGGAAATTGGAAATGACAGAAATCAAGGCCAGAATTAGATGCTATAATTGAGTCACAATTATGAGATCACACTAGACTAATTGCTGTTGGCTTGTCAATGAAAAAAAAAAAAAAAGCATGTTTGATGAAATTAACTGACCCACATGTTGGGTTAGATTTCAAAGCGGAACTCATTTGATTATCACCAGTGAACTTAGTAGAATATTAACAATGACTTGTGACAACCCACATAGGTTATGCCTGAAAAGCATGTATTTGTCATCAAGGCCACTCAGTCTGGCACCACGATTATCACCAGGTCAACAGAGTTTGTTAATGATAACTGACACTTACGGACTCCTTCCTATATGCCTTCTCACCATCTCCTAAAATACTTACAACAAAGCTCTGAGGTGGTCCCCGTTTTAGAAATGGAGAAATGAGGGTTGGAAATGTAAGTGATTTACCTGGAGTTATGCAGCTGGGAAATAAATGCTAGAGACAGAACAGAGGCTCTGATCTCTTTGAGTTCAAGTATTCTTTATGACCACACTACAATACCTATCCTTTGGAAATACCAATTTCAACCCTGTTGTCACATTAAAAGCAAAAGTGTCATACTTTTTTACCAAAAAAAGTGAGTGAAGTGAGTGAAGAAAATAAATCATGTTTTTTTTTTTTCCATATTATGAGGGCAAAAGGGGAACTTATTTTTACCATATTTCCCAAGGATTATTTTTTGATTCAGATATAAAATGGTAACAAATTTTCCATTCAGATATAAAATGGTAACTAATTATCGACTAGATAAATTCAATACTGTTGAAAGCGCTAAGCATATATTAGATCAAAATAGGGAGAATACTATGATAGGAAAGTTAGAAGATTGAAAAGATGTTAAATGGAGTTCCTGGGTGGCCTAGCACTTAAAAATCTGGCTTTGTGGCTGTGGAAACTTCTGCATGCCAAGGGTGCAGCCAAAAAAAAGAAGAAGAAAAAAATGTTAATTGACATATATTGATCACTTTTGGCAGCTGCTTTACTTATTGTTTTGTGCTGGTCTCAGCCTATGGATAATCAGTGTTGAGGGTGGATTGGCCCTTGGGGTTCTTACTATGATTGAAAATCTGGGGCTGCACCGTGAGGTCTCAGGTAGAGAGAGAGAGCAGGTCTGGGTTCTGCTTTTATTGGCACCAAAGGTGGGAGCTTGGGGTTTCTGGGTTCCATCTTTAGTGGTGAAAACATAAGAGCAGGAAGAGAAAATCAAGTGGTCCGAATTGTCGGTTACCTAAAATCAACCAAGATCTCTGAAACAAAGGACTCTGAGGGATGGGAGTTGGGGACAGCCTGGCTCTTTATCTCGTCCTGTGGGTGGCAATGGTTCTTTTTGAGATTGTCCCCTTTGAAGCAGATGCCTCCACAATCAAAGCTTAAGTCAGGCACTTGCATTACAAACCAATCACCAAACAAAAACTAGTAAGTTTACACTACACTTACTTTTTGATCTTTTAATCAACGTAATGGTAAAGCTCATTCCTTTTTTCACTTGTAAATAAACATGGATACAAAAACTTCAGTAAAACCTGCACAAGCTCAAAAAGGAACTTTTGGAGTTAAAATCCAAATTCTCAGAGTTCCCGTTGTGATGCAGCAGTAACAAACCTGACTAGGATCCATGAGGACATAGGTTCGATCCCTGGCCCCGCTCAGTGGGTTAAGGATCCAGCATTTCTGTGGGCTGCAGTGTTGGTTTCAGATGTGGCTTGGATCTGGTATTGTTATGGCCAGCAGCTGCAGCTCCAATTTGACCCCTAACCCAGGAACATCCATATGCCACAGGAGTGGCCCTAAAGAGGCAAAAACAAACAAACAAACAAAACAAAAAACAAAAAACAAAAAAACACCCCCCCCCCAAAAAAAACCCAAATTCTCTAGTCTAATCTCTCCACTGTACTCTACAAGGCAAGAAAGCTCTTTCTTGTGATCAACGGGAAATTGGTTTTAGAGAGTTGTTTCCAGGAATTGTTAGACTATTGATGGGAAGGAATAGAATGTAGAAGCAGCCAGGGAAATGATAAGCACATCATAAAAAGAATAACAGGGAGGGAAAGAAGGAAGCAACAAAAAGGAGAGAAAGAAAAGGATAAGAAGGGAAAGGACAAAGGAGAAAAACAGAGTGGACCATGGAAAAAGGAAGGAAGGCGGAAGAAAAACACAGGCAGGGAGGGCAAGAACCAGAAATGATATGAATAATGGACATTTACAGGGTGTGAGGAGACATTGCCTTACGAAGGGCCCCAAAGAAGCCTGGGAAGGAGGATGAAGAGGACGGATAGTTCTGAGGCCAATAAAAGACAACCAGGCAAACCATGAAGATCGCATGTGCTCCTTGTAGAACAGTACATTTCTTTAGCGAAGGATTGTGCAAAATGACTCTTTTAGCCACACACACACACACACACACATACACACACACACACACACACATGCAAGCTGATCCTTGTGGGCTCTGCTTTGTTTTTTATGAGCCCAAGTCCCTATGAAATAGTCTTCTCATAGCGCCTTTCACATCTTTATTCCTCAGTGTGTAGATGAGAGGGTTGAGGGTTGGAGTCAGTACCGTGTAGAAGAGGGAGATGAATTTCCCAGAAGTATGGGCGTAAGAGCTGTTGGGCTGGATGTACACAGCGGTGATGGTCCCATAGAAGAGGGACACTACCATCACGTGGGATCCACATGTCCCCAGGGCTTTGCGCCAGGCCTGGACTGACTTGATCCTAGTAACTGCCTTGACGATGTGTCCATAGGACGTCAGTATCAGTGCTAAGGGCAAGAGGAGCAAGACCAGGGATGCAATGAATAGCTGGACCTCATACATGTGGATGTCCACACACGCAAGCTTAATCATGGAAGGCACCTCACAGAAGAAATGATGGAGCCGCCGGTGTCCACAGCGAGGCAGCCAGAGGGTGACAGTGCTCTGGATGAGAGCGTTTCCTACTCCACTCAGCCATGCAACCCCTGCCAGGGCCTGGCACAGCCGTGGGTTCATCACAGCTGCATAGTGGAGAGGTTTGCAAACGGCAGCATGGCGATCAAAAGCCATCACAGCCAGGAGAACACACTCAGTGGAGCCCAAAGCCAGGGAGACATAGAGCTGGACAGCACAGCCCAGGGCGGTTATGGTCTTGGCTGGTCCCCTGAGGTTCCACAGCAGCTGGGGGACAATACTGGTGGTAAAGCAGATATCAACTAGGGAGAGGTGGGTGAGGAAAAAGTACATGGGTGTTTTGAGATTAGGGTCAATGGAAGCGATCAGAATGATGATTGTGTTTCCCACCAGAGTCAGGAGGTATGATGCCAAAAC
Organism: Sus scrofa; assembly: GCF_054392235.1. NCBI lineage: Eukaryota > Metazoa > Chordata > Mammalia > Artiodactyla > Suidae > Sus > Sus scrofa. The sequence continues at coordinate 26,401,422 of NC_139389.1, read as the reverse complement.
AACCCCGAAGAGTATCTTTTCCAGGCTGGGCTGATCCGAGAAGCCCACCAGGATGATGTTGTCTTCAACAGTGCTACTGTTCGTGCCCATCACCCTGCTCAGAATAAGGAGGAAAACACTGTAGGAATTTAGAGGAAGGATGTAGCTTTGGCCTCTGGCCACAATATCAACCTCTTAAAATTACTCTTTGAAGCACTAACTCTGGGAGAAATTACCGTGCCCGGGAGAATAAATCTCGGCAGTCTCCTTCAGAAGCTGCGGCAAAGGACAGAAGGGCCAGACACTGTACAGAGAGGCACGTGAAGGCTCATGGTAGAAGAAGGAGTTTCCTTTGGAGATAACTCATAGGAAAGTGAGATAAAATTTATCACAGGAAAAAATAAAGGAATAGAGAGAATATCAGAAGAATAAAATGCATTTGATTAATTGAGAGTTCATGGCAAATCATTCACACTAAATGGGGAAAACTCAGGGATACTGATGTGTAATATATGTACATAATATTTGTCAATAACATTTAACTTTTTCAACTATGATTTTGAAGTGAGCATTTTTTCCAGGATTTGCATTATATGCATGACCGTCAACTTCTGGAGAGGCATCATTTTTGGAGAGGTTATTTTTTTTATTTTTTATTATTTTTTTTTAATTTTCCCACTGTACAGCAAGGGGGTCAGGTTATCCTTACATGTATAGATTACAATTACAGTTTTTCCCCCAAGGAGAGGTTATTTTTTGCAATAACTTCTGGAGAGGTTATTTTTCCTGTAAAATGGCAAACATTAGGCTATTGAAAGTAATAATATTAATATTTAGATCTAAATGTTTGGTCATTATAGGCACATAATTTCAAAAACATATTTCCTTTAAGGATTGGTTAACTCACTCAGACCACTGGCTGATTAGTGATGTAAATTCATGCTGTGTGTGGGGAACAAAAGTCCTTGCTTCTTTGGTGAGTGGTGGTGAGGAAGGGTGTCAGCTTTCTTGTCTCACATGTTGAAAGAAGAGGTGGTTGAAGCTGAATGGAGGGAATGAGGCTCTGGGAAAGGAACGCTCTTTGGTGGAGAAAGAAATGGCCTCAATGTACCTCAAGCCCACATCAATTTTTTTACCTTCTGGAAGACTAAACAGGCCACAGTTTTAATGGGTTTGTTAAAAGTCAAACAGCTATAAATGCAAAGGTTTAAAATAAATTCACTGATGCAAAACATTCCCAAAGACTGTAACTGTTTTTCACGTTCAAGACAAATAGGCACCTCTACTTGTCATCCATCGAAATCACTCAGGTTTCCAAATTCTTCCCTAGTAATAACTGCGTACCCTAAAATTGTGATATTACTTGTTGTGAACATGAATTGTGGAATTGAAATAGATTCTCAGTGATCAATAACTTATCATGTAAACAGATATTTAGCAGAACCCAGGGGAAAGAAAATGAAGTCAAAGGACGAGTCAGGTGGGTGGTCTGGACGTGCAACAGCAGCATGAAGTCACTGAGTGATCACTCAAAACAGCGAACGAAAATCACAGTAAAATGAGACTACAAAAGAACTACTAAGGAACAAGCTCATTCACATTATACAGACGTATTTTGCTTATAGACACACTCACAGTGACATGCACAGCTATCCATGCACAAAACCACAACTATGCACATACACGCATAATTTCTTCCGTCCTCTTATTCGGGGTCAATTCCCATCTGTTTAACTACCCAGCGGTGGGGGGAGGTCTGGATCAAGAGACTTGGTTCAATACTCTTCAATCCAGGCTGCAGGTTGCTACCTTACCCTCTCCGTCAAATAAGAATTCCTCCTGTTTAACCCTCTCCCTACCTCCCCCCCCCCCACATAACAATACTTCAACAGAAACGCCATGAAAGATCAATTCACAGTCGTGAACTGGTTCCACATTTACATGGATAATTATAAGAATATGTTCCCTTTAGGCTTGTGGAAGGATTCTATTCCACTATGATGCAAAATTTATCATCGTCCATGCACCATGTGATCTCCTCTCACTTTAAGCTATAATCCCAATTTACTCTTACAAGTTAAGAGTCATAGGCATGGTGTCGATAGAAAATCAGGGCATCAATGGAAATGAACGAGTTAAAAGAGAGGAAGTCTTCCAGATTTTTGTACACTGAGACTCCCACGGTGGTGGGAAAAAGAAGTCATAGAGTTCAAATTATTATTACCTTGAAATGCCAACTCGATGCCTAAGGCCCACGTACTGGTTGGAGGGACTGTTAGTTGAGATGGAGCACCCTGAAGATCAGCAAGGCAGGAGAAGCTAAGAGAGGTCACAGGACAATGAATCTGGGAAGATCCCAAGGACAAACAGCTCCCAATGTGGCAATTAATATCAGGCTCTGTAGTATCCAGAGAAGAGCTGTCCCAGTCCCAGGAGATGCTTCTGAAAGATACTTTCACCCCTCTGATGTTTTTGGTTTCTCTCTAGGTCAAACCACAAAGATATATAAGTTCTGTCCCCATCCCCACCCATCACTGAGTTGTTCTCTCATTTCTGTCATATTCATGGTTTTTCTGATCATATATAATCTATGCATGTAGGTGCATATATATTTACAAATCTATCCTATTAGCTCATATCTTCACATTTTCTATGTTTTTACTTTTAGCCAGTTTGGCGGTATATATATCATGATTTCAATTTGTCCTCCCCTGATAACTGATGACATTAACTAGATTACCTCACATTTTCTAATTGCCTAATAATTGCCTAAAATCACGTGAATGTGAGAAACTAAAGAAAGCAGTCTTTGGCTACAGAGTCAAATAAACGTCACTGCCTACATTCTGCTTTCCTCTCTGCGGAGTTTCACCCTGGCAAATCCAGACACTATCCTTTTCAAGCTAGATGCACACTGAGGAAGATGCACACGATGGAAAGTAGAGGCTCTTAGAACACTCCAGCCCCCACTCCAGGGTCTCAGACAGGAATAGGCTTAAGATTTAAAGATTTACAAGCTTTATTTTTTTATTTATTTTTATTTTTTATTTTTTGGGGGCCATTTCTTGGGGTGCTCCCTGGCATATGGAGATTCCCAGGCTAGGGGTCCAATCAGAAATGTAGCCGCTGGCTAGAGCCACTGCAACACAGGATCCGAGCTGGGTCTGCGACCTATACCACAGTTCACGGCAATGCCAGATCCTCAACCCACTGAGTGAAGCCAGGGATCGAACCAGCAACCTCATGGTTCCTAGTCAGATTCCTTAACCACTGTGCCACAACAGGAACTCTGAAAGATTTACAAGCTTTAAATGTAATTTAAGTGTAGCCTGGCGTGGACATTTTAATTATTTGCACAAGAATGCCTTATTACCACTAAAAGTGAACTTCTTTAACATTTGAAAATGACCCAAAATACTATGGCACTCTCTTATAATCCGGGAGCAGGGAAAGAGCAGTTATTGTTCTTCTGTTTTAATCATGCCCCATGGGTAGTCAGTATTATACCCCTACTGATAATAACATATCAGTAGGCAAATATGAACTGAGTTTTACTAGGTGCCAGACACTCTGCCAAGCATGCTGCAGGCATTAGCTCATTTACTGCCCACCACCCTATGAAGCTGGTACTGTTTGTTAGTCCACTCACTACAGATTTGGAAACTTTACCTTGCAGACGTTAAATAACTTGCTATTCGAATGAGAATCAAGGTTGCCCCAACTCTAGAGTCCATGACTTTATATAAAACAAATACTCTCCCAGAGACCTTAGGTAAGTCCAACCTCCTTAGTATAATACATAAATCCCTTTGTGATTTGGTCCTTTTTTAGTCTTCCATGTGTACCTCCCGTCATTCCCTAATATATTCTCTCTCCCCTGGCTCTAGGAGTACTTGAATTCCTTGAAAGATCCTTTTATTCTCACATGTTTATTGATTAGTGCATGAAAGATGACTTGGCAATGCAGAGCAAAAGAGTACAATTGGGCAACCAGGACACATTTGTGAAAGATGAGACTTAAGTTGGACTTTGAGAAATAGATATGGCATAACTTGCATATGGTATAAATTGTTTAAGTAATAAAAGGAAACACTGTTAGAAACTGCTGAGTGTGTAAGTATTAATTGAACTTAAGATGAATGGTAGCATGTTGGGGAAGATACGCAATGCATTAAATTAAGATGATGGAGACCTGGAATTTTGTGCTCTGCAGACTTAATTTTAAAAAAGAAACAGCAGGTCCGAATGGAGTCACTGTGCTAAGCCCTCAAAAGCAAACCAAGACTTACTTCCTAATCTAATTGCAGTTACGACCCCCTCCAGGAAGGTGGCATTTTCAGCTTAGCACCAATGAGGTAATGTAACCCAGAGTCTCCTTCCACCCCCCACAGGGAGTTTACCTAAACCTGAAGCAATCCACTCTTTTCCCCTTTTGCCCATAAAAGCCTCTGATTTTGTACAGTTCTCCTTTCTATTAGGTAGGTGCCCAATTTATGATTCATTCAATAAAGCCAATTAAACTATCAGATTTGTCAGGTTGAATTCTTATTATTTAAACCTGCTAATCATTTGAAACCATGTAAATGAGCAACGTAGAGCAATACATGGAAAATAATTTGATAGAGTAATTAAACTTGTCATGGAAGAAAACGAAAGTATGAAGAAAACCGTTTGCAGATTTTAGAAATTCGGTCATAGATAGCAACACTTTCCGTGCCTGGGAGCTAGAAGAGGAACTCCATGAGCTCCCTGGGCTGGGGTGAGGAGCTATGGCATGGTAGAGAGCATATCACACAAAGAGATGTGAAGTAAAGAGAGATTTGGGTTGGTCTTAGCACTTCCAGCAAACTGAAAAAGAGGTACAGTGTACAGGAGGATGCAAAGTAAAAGACGGTCACAAACCAACCAACCAAGCACAGGTTAAGGATGATGGAGGAAGAGTGTGAAGAGTCTGGAGGCTGTGGATCATCACACTGTTTCCGAAAGTGTGTTCACAACCTCTGAGACTTACCCGGCAATGACTAGTGCCGCCATGAGTAGTTTTTAAAGAACTCTGCACGAGTGAATTTCTTGAAGTCTTACTGCAAACCCGTCGGGTAATTCAACTGAGGCACAAAGAGGTCAGTAAAGAGCAGAGGATTGTATGTAGCTAGTGAGTACAAAAGCCAAATTGCAAAGCAAGGCAGTCTGGCTTCAGAGCCCATGAATTTTACAATCACAAAGACACCAGGGGAAGAGTTACTGCATCGAATAGGACTGAATGCAAGATTTTGCCTAGTAGACCCTGGGTCCATCTGAAATTATAAAAGTTTTAGGTATCTCATTACATTAGGTAATTCTATATAAAATATTTGTAAAAACAAATATTTTTCTTTTTTCATAATTTTAGGTAGATTCACAGATCTGGTCCTTTACTATTTTTGTTCCTTTTTCCTTTTTTAAAATTAATATTTATTTATTTTATTAAAGTATAGTTGATTTAGAATGTTGTGCCAATGTCTGCTATACTGCTGTACTGCAAAGTGACTGAGTCATAATGTATGTTTATGTGTATTATATATATATATATATTATTTTGTATTATTTTCTATCATGGTCTATCCCAGGAGAGTGGATATAGTTCCCTGTGCTATGTAGTAGGACCTTGCTATTCACTCTAAATGTAATAGTTTGCATCTACTGACCACAAACTCCCTTTACTATTTTAAAAAAGCCCACATTTTTAAGTTTTGTTGTATACATTTCTTGAATTGTGATACCATGTATAAAATATTTTAAATAATATTGTACCAGGGCTCTTTTACAAAGAAAATACTACAGTAGGAGTTTCCCATAGTGGCTCAGTGGTAACAACCCTGCCTAGTATCCATGAGGACGAAGGTATGATCCCTGGCCTCTATCAGTGGGTTAAGGATCCGGCAATGCTGTGAGCTGTGGTGTAGGTTACAGACACAGCTTGGATCTGGTTGCTGTGACTGTGGCATCAGCCAGCAGCTACAGCTCCAATTTGTCCCCTGGCCTGGGAACTTCCATATGCCACAGGAGTGGCACGAAAACGACAAAAAAAGAAAAAAGAAGAAGAAGAAGAAGAAGAAGAAGAAGAAGAAGAAGAAGAAGAAGAAGAAAATACTACAGTAATTTCCTCACACTAGCATATACTTCTCAATTTTCTATTTACATATCAAACACTATTTAATTCCCTAGTCGGACATGTAAGCACATATATATTGGGTAGATTACAGAATCTCCCGATCTGAACCTGTATTGCAGCCCTTCAAAGACGTTTAATAAAAGGAAGCGTGAGTATGTGTATACCACACATGCACTCATACACACATGAGGTTCCATGAGCTGTTCAAGTTGAATCTAAACGTGCTTCTTTTTTCTAAACCGTGTTAGCCACGTTACACTTAAATACAGACAGAGAAGTAAGCAACACACACACTTTCTACTTGGGAGGAGTGATTTAACCTTAGGTCTCTTTAATTACTTTCCACAACACAAAGTCGCTATTTCCCTGATTTTTCCTTAGGAACTTTGTCCTCTTCTCAGCAGTTTTCTCAGGGCTCCCTTCACATCCTTGTTCCGCAGAGTATATATCAGGGGGTTGAGTGTGGGGGTGACAACAGTATAAAAGAGTGTAAGGAGCTTGCCCTGACTTCGGCCATAGGATCTCTTTGGTTGAATGTATATGGCCGAGCTGGGCCCAAAGAAGAGGAACACCACCAGTAGATGGGAACCACAGGTCCCATCTACAGAGCCTTGCGCCAAGCTTGGACGGACTTAATTTTCATCACGGCTTGGACAATGAATCCGTAGGAGACCAATATCAATGCCACAGGAAGAAGAAGGAGGACTAACGTGGCCACAAAAAGCTGGACTTCATTTGCTTGGATGTCCACGCAGGCCAACTTGACCATGGCGGGCACTTCACATAAGAAGTGGTGCAGGTGGCGATGTCCACATCGAGGAAGCCGAAGGGTGATGGTTCCTTGGATGAGAGTGTTTCCTACTCCACTGAGCCATGCTATTCCTGCTAAGGCCTTGCAAAATGATGGGTGCATGATGCTAGTGTAATTAAGAGGTCTGCAGACTGCCACATAGCGGTCAAATGCCATGATGGTAAGGAGAACACACTCAGTGGAGCCCAGGGACAGGGACACATAGAGTTGTATGGCACAGCCCACTGGCGTGATGGTCTTAGCTGGTCCCTTCAGGTTCCAGAGGAGCTGGGGGACGATGCTGGTGGTGAAGCAAAGGTCAAGAGAGGAGAGATTTGTGAGGAAGAAATACATAGGTGTGTGAAGTCTGCAGTCCAGGCAGGAGACCAGGATGATGGCTGTGTTGCCCAGGAGGGTCAAAAGATAGGATATCAACACCACCACGAAAAGGAGGACCTCCAGTTGAGGCTGGTCTGAAAATCCAAGCAAAATAAAATCTCCCCCAGAGGTTTCATTGTTTTGTTCCATTAGTCTGTTCTTGTAAAAGAGAAAAATGGATATGGAATTCAGTTGAGGGAAATAGCACTATTACTATTCACTTATAATATTTCTAGCAAGTGCTTAATTTTTTTTTTTCCTGGTGAATTTTCACAGAGAAAGAAAAAAAAGGCAATTATTAAAAAGGTAAATGTTTTTGGAGTTCCCATCATGGCTCATTGGAAAGAAACCTGACTAATATCCATGAGGATGAAGGTTTGATCCCTGGCTTCACTCCGTGGGTTAAGAACCCGGCATTGCTGTGAGTTGTATTGTAGGTCACAGACTCGGCTCAGTTCCCCATGTTATTATGGCTGTGGTGTAGGCTGGCAGCTGCAGCTCTGATTCTACCCCTAGCCTGGGAACCTCCATATGCCATGGGTGTGGCACTAAAAAGACAAAAAACAAACAAACAAACAAAAAACTAAAAAACAAAAAAAACAAAAAGTATTTTTTAAAGCAAAAGCATTCTTTTGAGTCATCATTCTTGACTCAATAAATATTTGACCTATCCTCATTTTTTTTCATGTGACCCTCCTCTTTTTCCCACTTTTGGATAATTATTATTAAAGGTATTATTTTCAGAGAAAAAAAGAGAAACTTTCAGTTTGGGTGGCTATACAGTTCTGTTAGTAGAAGTAGGAGAGAAAAGGGGGAGGAATGCTAAAGCTTATTTAAACACCCAATATGAAATGGATTATGAGTGATCACAGTTTCTGCAGAAATTACAAGGCAAAAGTAATGGATTACGGTGAGGTAGTGGATCAGAAAAACAAGTGGAAGATATTTTGCATCTTTTGTTACTCACAGACAAAGCAGGTTATGATACTGTTTCTTACAACCACTTCTCTGAGTAGAGTGTGATATAGGGTCAGCTGCAGGTGAATTTCAAGATACAGAGAAGCTAAATAATTTTGTAAGTTATTTAGCAGCTGACATGATTCCTTACCACAAGTTTTGATATCTCAAAGTCGATGGGAAAAAAAGATATTTGTGATACATGCACATGAAACACAGATGCACAAGCTCAGATGTGCACACATTTGTTCAATTTTTGATACAATGTTAACATTTAGGCTTAAAAAGGTAAAAACTCACCATGCATACCCATTCAGACAAGGTACTGGTATTTCATAAATTCCCCAAAAGGCAAAATATGTCTTTACCACCCATTTTATCTTCTGCAGAACGAAGCCAACCTGGATAATAACATATGCCACCAGACCTTCACTTACTGTTTTTCAACAATACTGCCATCTGTACCCACACATTTTATGCTTTATTGTCAGTATTTTATTGAGTCATTTAGCTTTAGGAATAAGAAAAGCTAAATTTGTCAGTTTATTTGGGTATAGCTATACCTTTAAAAAGTAAAAGTGTATCTTAAATGGGATGTATACAATGTTAAGATTTTAGTTTTTTAACTTTATTGAAGAATAATTGACAAATAAAATTATATGTACTTAAAGTGTACAACGTGTTAACTTGTTGTATGTATATACTGCAGAATGATGACCACGATCAGGAACATTAACTTAGGGAAATAGTTACCTCTTTTCTCTGGATGTGGTGAGCATGCTTAGGATCTACTTCCAGCCACTTTCGAGTACGCCATGCCATGTTAATAGCTAAAGTCGCCATGCTGTACATTAGCTCCTCAGAACTTCTTCTTTTCTTTTTCTTTTTTGTCTTTTTAGGGCCACACCCGCAGCATATGGAGGTTCCCAGGCTAGGGGTCCAATTGGAGCTGTAGCCACTGGCTTAGTCCACAGCCACAGCAATGCCAGATCCAAGCCTAGTCTGCAACCTACACCACAGCTCATGGCAATGCCAGATCCTTAACCCACTGACCAAGGCCAGGGATCGAAACTGCATCCTCATGGATGTTGGTCAGATTGGTTTCCACTGAGCCATGATGGGAACTCCCTCAGAACTTATTCTTAACAGTTTGTTAATGATTTTTTTAAGGCTGCACCTGTGGGCTATGGAAGTTCCTGTGCAGCAACGTGGGGATCTGAGCCGCATCTGTGACCTATGCCACAGACACTGTCAAGTTCTTAACCCGCTGAGCCACTGTGAGATCTTCAGCACTTATTCTTGTAACTAAAAATTTGTACCTTTTTACCCACATCCCCCATTTATCCCCCCCATCGCCTCCAGAACCCACAGTTCTATTCTCTATTCTCCTTGTCTATGTACTTATTGTTTTAAATTCACTAGATCAGTGATATCATATAGTGTTTTCATACTTGTTGCAGCAAATGGCAGGATTTCCTTCTTTCTCATGGCTGAATACTAGGTAGACAGATGAGAGATGTTAGATAGATGGATAGATCTCATTTTCTTTAGCCATCCTTCCAGTGAAGAACAGGTGGGTTATTTCCATCTCCTAACTATTGTGAATAATGGTGCAATTGCCATGGTGTGCAGCTGTCTCGTCGAGATACTGATTTCAATATTGTCAAATATATCCAGGAATGGGATTGCTGGATCATAGGGTAGCTCAATTTTTAAATTTTTGAGGAATTGCCATACTGTTTTCCAGAATGGCTGTACCATTTTTCATCCCCACCTATAGTATACAAAGGTCAACTAAATTTTAATATTTTAAAATCTAGAGATAAATGCTTTTTTTTCATTTAAAGCTAAATGTTTAAATTTGCATAGTTCATAAAGAATTCTAAGACAACTTGAAAATCATGCTGTATAGATTCCCACATTCTGCACATTCTATTACATTAATGCTATTTAATGGAAAATACTAATTTATCCCACAGTAAGGAGTTGTAGCTTTAGTCATTAAAAGTCAGATTTCAGATCAAATTCTCAGATCAAATGCAAGCATAAAAAGTTATTCCAGGAATTCCCATTGTGGTTCAGTGGTTACAAACCCAACTAGCATCCATGAGGATGTGCATTCAATCCCTGGCCTCACTCAGTGGCTTAAGAATCCAGCATTGCCATGATCTGTTGTGTAGGTCATGGACGCAGCTAGGGCCCACATTGCTGTGGATGTGCAGCTCCAATTTGGCTCCTAGCCTGGGAACTTCCATATCAAGGATGAAGCCCTAAAAAGAAAAAGAAGAAGAAGGAGAGGAAGAAGAGGAGGAAGAAGAGGAAGAAGAAGGAGGAGGAAAAGAAGGAGAAGGAGAAGAAGAAGAAATTATTCCCATCACCTCAGGAAATAACATACTTTACATTCTTTTTTAAAAATTTAGAATTCAGGAGTTCCCGTCGTGGCACAGTGGTTAACAAATCCGACTAGGAACCATGAGGTTGCGGGTTCGGTCCCTGCCCTTGCTCAGTGGGTTAATGATCTGGCGTTGCCATGAGCTGTGGTGTAGGTTGCAGATGCAGCTGGGGTCCCACGTTGCTGTGGCTCTGGCGTAGGCCGGCGGCTACAGCTCCGATTGGACCCCTAGCCTGGGAACCTCCATATGCTGCGGGAGCGGCCCAAAGAAATAACAAAAAGACAAAAAAAAAAAAAAATTTAGAATTCATCTCATGATTGACCCCTTTCTGGATATGATATCTTTCTAAGAATGAATGTACATGCTTCCCAACACAGATAAAGAGATGTGTAGGAATTACCAGTTTGTAACTCAGTATCAAAATTCAGAATCACATCATTTAATGGAAAGTTAGATTCAAAAGCAACTTGAGAAACAAATTCTTGATTTTTAAGGTTTACAAAGAAGCATAACACGAATGTAGGTGCTTATGAGTGTCCTACTTAGTATGTCAGAGTCAAAAATCATCTAAATATTCCTCCCATACCTTTTTATCACAATATTCGAACATGTTTTTGAAACATTTGGGTCTCAAGGAATTCTTCAAGGGGATTCTCATATTCCCACTCATTTCTTTTACTAACTTTCTACCCTGATTATGTTGAAGAATAACTTCACTCCCTCCCGCCCACTGAGAACCAGCTTATAAATCGAAGGTGAGATGTGCAGACATTTCCCTTCTTCAGTTCAAAGGGAAACACAGCTTGAAAAGAGCCTCTTAACGGGATCTGAGAGAGTGGCTGAAGATTAAGGTTTGACTATACACCTATTGTCTATCTATATAACTGTAGATACATGTGTGCATATTTTGAGTGTATGTTCCTTGAAAGGGGTTTCTGAACAGCATCTGAGGAGAATGATCAGAGGTTAGTGGATGTATGTGACTATACACATAAAATTTCAACCCACAACAAAGGATTGAAAACAGCTATCACTCCAAATCCGAAACATGAAAAAAGGCTACCACGTGCTATTTGGACAAAAGAAATACCTAGAGGAAAATCTTTCTCCTTTGGGCAAAAAGTCCCAGACCTTTCTTTCCCTCATGCAGGTTTCTGATCATTTCCATGGTGAGAACACTGGTTCTATTTGACACAGATGCATAGAGGTCAGACCTCAGAAAGGACTCCTGAAAGGGAATCTCCAGGAGAGACAGAGTGAGTCATTCGAGCACCATGCTGACTAATGTACCCAGAGGCCACTCAAGAGGGAGACAGATGCGGTGGCCTGAGAAACCAAGACAGGTTACTCACATCCGCTAGGTCACCCCTGCCCTGGCTTTGGCTTGGTCAGCACGCAGAAGAGAAGAGTGGTGACAAGACTTCAGCGTGTTACAATTGCTCCCCTGAAGCAGCTAGCACAGACCAATGCCTACGAGCTAGATGAAAGTAAATGTTGCTTGAGCTGTAGTCCTCAGAGAAAATCAAATGAGAAAAAAGTCAGAAGCACATAGGATATAGATGCTTAAGACCTGGGGGATCTGTATCTCCAAGTTGCTAATTAACCTGGCATTGTAGAGTGTCCAGAACAGGGCTTTCTCAAGAGAGAAGCATGAAGAAAGGCGTTTCCCAACTGGACATCTGTTTAATCACCAGAATATCACAAATTCTGTCACTCATACCCCAGCCCCTCCAATTTATGTGTTCTTATAATAGTCTTTCCTGGGGATTAAGAAAAGAAAAAACCTATGGCATTGCTCTCAGAATTTAGCTACATAATTGGATAAGTGAGACTTGCTTCTCTTTTGCAACCAGTGGTTTTCATGAACAAGAATAAATAATTTTCAATGTCAATTGATATTATCCAGGGCACCAGTGCCTGAGGAATACTTTACTACAAGAATACACCAAGTTATCTGAATAAACTCCATAGTAGTGGCCATTAAACATGTTTCTAATTTTACCCCATAAGTTAAACTGCTATGATGAACATTTTTATAACAAAGTGCAGGCTTTACAATGATCTTCTCATACAGTTCTGTACAGATAGAACGCTGCTAAATAGAAAGGAGTTGAAAACGTCCATATGCCTAATAATCTCGGTGCATAAGAGAGCCCCCACTCATCCCAATTCGGTGATTCTTTCTGTCGTAAGATCTGCTAGGTAAAAAAGTACCTACCACGATGGCTTCTGATGTGCCTTATGGAAACCTTCCAAATACTAAGTTTGTGCAAGTGTTCACCTGTATTTTCTCCTATTGTGAGAGTAAGAGTCATATTTTGCAGTCCAATCTTTACCTACTTAATCCTTTTATGTATATTCTCATTAAATTGGTTAGCCAGAGATCTAACGTTATCACTATTTTAGTGGATCATAATTTGACCCATTAAATAATACATTAATTCCTCACTGATTTGGGAGACCCGATATTTTCTGGGGATTGTTATTGCTGCTGAACATGAATGATTAAGCACAAGGAAATATACTTAATTGAGAGACAGTAGTGAAGTCAGTTATCCAGAAGTACTTTTTGAGAGTTGAAACACTACCTCTACGTATTAGAATGATACATTGACTTTCAGGCAGACAGAGCTTAGGGCTAGAAAAGCAATCTGTAGATTTGTTGCCCTTGTGGCCTTTTAATTTAATACTGATCCATTATTGGCAGCACATAAAGGAATCTTAACACCGGTCAATAATTTTCCAAAGGCATTTGCGGCACTGGGTAAAATCAGGTTATGATAATGAATGTCAGAGTAATCTATAATGTCATACAACAGTCATTGAGCTCTTGATCTTGATTCAAAAGGAAGGCCAATATTTTCCATGTTCAGAACAAGTGCTTCTCAAGTAGCCTTTCAAGGGAGAAAGAGCTGTTCCTGGTGCCAGGACCGCCAACCATTTTGATGCTATCTAAATCCAACTTAAAAATCCATTGCTTTGGATTAAGGGTTTGTCTTCCGTGGAAATTCATAAACATGTTTAATAGAAAACAGCTTTTTGAAGTCAACAGATCATGATTTGAATCGGACTACGTATTTCCTAAGAAGTATACTTTTTGGAAGGGAAGAGAGTAAACTTCCAGAGGGAGGGACCGGCTACTAATTATTAAATGGAATCCTTTGCAACAGGGAGACTCTAATGCATAAATGGGTTACACAAGTGATGGCTGAAAACCCAAACAGTGGAATGTGAGTTGACCTGGAAATTAGAAACAGCTGGCAGCCATTACCACTGCTGGACTTAAAACAAGCAAAAGTAGCAAAAGGACCGGGATCCCCTGGGGGAAGCAGGGACAAGAGTAAGCCTGCCAGGGGAGCTGGAACCAAAAAAGGGGATCAGCACCCCAGCTAGGAAAGCCTCCCACAGCCCAGTGGAAGGAAGAAATACCCTGGCTTCTCTTTTCATTTTAGTCTCAAGCCAGGGTCTCCCAGGTGAGAACTGGTTGATACCGGAGCCTGGGCAAAGCAGCCTTTGGGCACCTGCCCTCTTATGATACAGAACAGTGTTGGAAAGGGAGAAGGAACGAATCTGAGGGCAAAAAACCCAGGACTGGCACACCTCGCAAATATCTATCCCCTTTTGGTGGTGCTATAGTTGAGGGAAAAGTTAAAGAAGGAAGAACATGTCAGAGTCTGTACGTCTGTTGTTTCTAATGTTTACAACCACATCCCTCATCAGAAACATTTTTGGACAGGCAACCCCCATACATGAAGACTGTTATTTTCAACATGGGTGCATGTATTATTCCACACGTATGTTTATATCATTAGTAAAACATAAACTACGCCCCCATGGATCATCACTTCAGGGGATGTACTCCACCTACTTTAGAGACAGCTACAGAAAAACCTCATCTATTCTTCTAAAAGTGGTAACAATGCTGTGTGTAGATCATAATTCCTTTCAGATATGAAGGCGGTCTTTTTAACCACTTCCGAAAAGAGTTCTTGAATTTGCAATACTCTCTCCTTTTATACTAGAGGGCAGAGTCCACTTCGTCCCCATCATTTCCTATTTCCCAGAGGTCTATAGGTCATTACTTAGATCTTCAGTAACTGCATATGAACCTGATGCGGGTATATACAGATGTCGGCTCACCATACAAAAAACTGAGTTTTGCTAACAACAACAACAGAAAAGTTTAATGAATTCATTTTTAAAAATAAGTATTTCAAGGGAGTTCCCTTGTGGCCCAGCAGGGTAAGGACCTGGCATTGTTACTGGAGCATCTTGGGTTCAACTCCTGGCCCGGGAATTTCCATATACCATGGGAGTGGTCAAATAAAATAAAGTAAGTATTATAAGATACTATCTAAATAATACTGACACTTTCAGTAGCATGTGTGACAGAAAGTAGGTGAATGACCTTAATTGGCTTTGCAAATGACCAGAATGTAAGGATGTTCTCACAGCCCGAAATTTAGTTGTCCTTTCTGTTATGCCATATAGATGCCATCTCCTGTAACAACACGAAGGTATCTGACTTGCTGTGGCTCTGGCGTAGGCCTGCAGCTACAGCTCCGATTCAACCCCTAGCCTGGGAACCTCCATATGCCACGGGAGCGGCCCAAGAAATGGCAAAAAGACAATAAATAAATAAATAAATAAAACATTGTTTCAAAAAAAAAAAGAAATAAGAAGTTGCTCTACAGTTTATGAGAGTAGTGTAACCTTGATGCATAAACAGACCATGGATGACATAAGAAAATGAAATTATTGGCCAATCTCACCTCTAAATATAAACATAACAATTTTACATAGCTCTTAAAAGACTGGTCCATATAAAAGTAATATTCTGAAAAGAGTACATCACAGACAAATAAAGCTTATTTCAGGAATACAGATATTATTTCAAGTCAGAAAATCTTTTAACACAGTAACTATATAACAGGTTGTAGGAGGAAAACAGTGGAATCATTTCAGTGTTACAAGTGGAGACAATGAGGGTTTTCCAGATTTTAGTTTGGCAAAATTTCTAAATGTTAAATTCTAACTACCTCACTTGTCAAATGGAGGGTAGGCAATGAGTTTTCTCATACAATCTTGGTGGGAGTGTAAATGAATAGTGTTACCCTGTAGAAAAATTTTGTAGTATCGATTAATTTTTTGTGTTTAACGAGCATATCCTTTAAAAGAGCAATTACACTTGTAGTTATCTATTACATAAAATCACCCTCACATAAAAACTAGGATCTAAACAAAAGGTTGTTTGTTGTAGCATTGTTTGAAATATTAAAAAATTTAAAACAATACAGATATCCTTAACTAAACAAAATGTGATATATGTGTGTGATGAAACAATCTGAATATTTAGTTGAATCTATCTATCTATCTATCTATCTATCTATCTATCTATCTATCTATCTATCTATCTAATCTTTGGCCATACCCATGGCATATGGAAGTTTCCAGGCCAGGGACTGAATCCATGTCGAATCCTTTAACACACGGTGTTGGACCAGGGCTTGAACCTGCATCTCCACAGGGGACTGGAGCTGCTGCGTCAGATTCTTAACCCAATATATATATTTTGTATTTTTAGGGCTGTACCCATGGCACATAGAGGCTCCCAAGCTAGGGGTCCAATTGCAGCTACAGCTGGCGGCCTACACCACAGCGATGCAGCATCTGAGCCACATCTGCAATCTGTGCCTCAGCTCATGGCAGCATGGGATCCTTGACCTACTGAGTGAGGCCAGGGATGGAATCTGTGTCCTCATGAATGCTGGTCGAGTTTGTTAACCACTGAACCATGACGGGAACTCCTCCCAATATTTTTAAATTGAAAATATTACCAAGATTTTAAAGTATGTTATTAGAATAGATTTTAAAAAATTATGTTCAGTGTGAAGAAAAACAATTTTATAAATACTATAAAATGATAATATCCACAACAGTGAATAATATATAAATGACAAAGACTTTTTTTTTTGGTAAAGAAATCTGTTTTGCTTGTCAAATTTAAATATTCAGATTAAACAACAATATTTAAAATAGTGTTTGCATCGTTGCTTAGATTCCAGGTATAGAGCTAAATAAATGATTGATCAAAAGATAGTGAGAGCAGTTCTGCACTGACACGACATGGATATAAGAGAAATATTCAGTCCCATGGCTCATATCCCTTGGAGGCTTCCTCTGTAGGTGGGAGAGATCAGAAAAATCCCAGCGTTTACTTAGTCCCAGATGCCTCTGCTGAATGAGCAGGAATCAACAATTCCCCAAATAAGAAAAAACTATTAGATAATTGTGTGTTTTCCAGTGGACCCTTTACACTTGTGTGTAATTATGTGTAATTGTGTGTAACTGTCTGTCGAACTATCAAATGTGAGACCTGGAGAGCAGTAGGAAGTTCTCAGGTGAGCCCCAACTTCTGCAGCTATAATCCCAGCTTTCCCCCAAGAGGCAAAAGAGTCACTTCCGTGATGAGAAAATAGATCTGTCGTAACCGTATCGTTCCTGTCATCAGTTAACCACTAGAGCAGTAACTTCAGGATTTACGAAAATGTAATATGTGTACACAAGCACATACCTTATATGTTGGTTTATTTGTTCATAGAATCTTTACAAAACAGCTGGCGGTGGGGAGAGGGAGATAGATAGCAATTCTGGAGAGAGCAAGTAGAAGGGCTCAGGGTAAGGATTTAAGGATTTAGGATAAGTAACTTTGAGATGTCATTGAAAGAAAATTTCAGGCCATTTTATTTAGGAGATGTAACTGTGATTCTTGTCCATGAAAGGGGAACCCATAATTGGAGGAATTCTCCAATATCTGAGGAATTATGTGAGTATACTTCACATTTCTCCCTAACGTGGAACTCTTCTCAGTAATCCTCTTAGCGCCCACTTAACCTCTTTGTTTCTCAAGGTGTAGATCAAAGGATTAAGTGCGGGTGTCACCACAGTGTAGAAGAGGGTGAGGAATTTACTGTGATTCTGTGTGTATTTGCTCTTGGGTTGGATGTAGACGGAAATGATACTTCCAAAGAACAAAACCACAACAAGCAGGTGGGACCCACAGGTCCCACATGCTTTCCTCCTGCCTTGGGCAGATTTTATCCTCAGCACGCTCCTAACAATCCCGCCATAAGAGACCAGAATAAGCCCCAGAGGTACAACAACATAGAGGACACTGGCTACGGCGAGCTCATTTTCCAGGAAGCTTGTGTTCACACAGGCGCTTTTAATCAAGGCCAGCACCTCAGACATGAAATCATCCACCCTGTGGTGGCTGCAGAGAGACAACTGGAAAACCAGGATGGTCTGAACTGTGGCCTCCACGAAACCACTGATCCAGGCCAGAGCTGCTAGCTGCTGGAGAAGCTTGGGGTGCATGATAACGTCATAGTGGAGGGGCCAACAGATGGCACTGAAGCGGTCATAGGCCATAACGGCCAGGAGGACGCACTCCGTGGAGCCCAGCCCCAAAGCAACGTAGAGCTGGAGCACACAACCAGCGTAGCTGATGGTCTTCGCAGGCCCCCTGAGATTCCAAAGCATTTGTGGGACAATACTGGTAGTGAAACAGAGGTCCAGGAAGGAGAGATTGGAGAGGAAGAAATACATGGGTGTGTGGAGTTTGGGGCACAAGTATGAGGCCAGTATGATCACCGTGTTCCCCGTCAGTGTCAGAGTGTACGTGACAGAGACGACCAGAAGGAGAACCATCTCCAGCCGGGGCTGGTCAGAAAAGCCCAGTAAGATGAAACCTGCGGGAGTGCTAAAATTTGTCCCTTTCATTGCTTAATGGTGAATCACCTTTCACAGAAAATCTTGGGCATTCCGATTTTCTTCCTGTGGGAAGGCGATCAGAGGTCATAACCAATGCAAAAATGACAAACTGAGTAAAGCGAGCATTTGGACACGATTTTTATATATAGAGAGAACAGACAAAAGAAAATTATGTGAAATTAAAAAATGTAGTAGCTGGGCCTGTTACAAAGAAGGAGACAAATACAGTCTTGAGAGCATCAAATTCATTGAAAGGAAATATATAAGCATAGGGTTGACATTAGATCACATACAAAACAGACTTGAGATATATCCCAAACTCTCTGAAGATAAAATACACAGGCCATAGTGTGCAGACTGTGAAAAAGCAAGATGTTGAAAATAAGTTGATCATTGCATATATAGATATGATAGACAATAAATACAACAGATAATCTGAAAGATACATCAAATGATCAAGAATCTGAAAGAGAAGTGTATAGAATTGGAGACACAGAGACTAAATAAGAACAGTTAGAATTTTCAAACAGCGACCATCAGATAGGGTTATTTAATATTCATTGTTTTTCTGTGAAGTGAATAATTATAGTGACCTGATGATAAAGGAAAACTTTTGTGATCTCCCTATTTGAGTCATTAGTCTTCCAACTTTATAAATATTGCTCTTTAGAAAAATCTAATTCAGAGCCTCCAGCAAGCAAGCTCTTCTCCCTGGTGGCATCTATAGTCCTTATGCTTTAATATGCTTTACTTACAGGAGTACATGAATTCAGCCACCTAAAATAATCTGTTGACCTTTCATAAAATAAATTGTGTAGAATTTAGAAGTGTGTTTTAAACTATTAACTTGCAAAGATCAAAGAATGTAGTTATGAAAATTTGTAATTCTGAATAGTCAATTCTGATCTCTCCAAAATGACTATAGTAATTTACCCATGGAATCAAATCTTAGTAGATTCCTTAAAAACAAACAACTCCAAACCACCCCCCGCCCAAAACCCTCCATTGGAGTTCTCTTGTGGTGAAACAGGCTATGCTTGGGTCCCTGCTGTGGCACAGATTTGATCCCTGGCCCAGCAGTTTCTACATACTGCAGGCATGAATGACCAAAGAAAACCTCCAATGAAAATTTCTCATTTTCCTTTAAATATCTCAACTAGAAAATAAAAATTTAATTCTAAGAACCCACAGCCATTACACCTGGTCTCTGGCAACTATTACATAGTCCAGTTAAAGGGAATAATGGCTTATTTTCTTTGGTATCAATGGTAATAATAGGTTGCATTTTGATTTTTTGCCAAGATGAAACTATTATGTGTTTTGAGTAGAAGATAATATTTTTTCCAGAATTACACTGAGAGAAGGAAACTGATACTGGTAGTCACTTTGGTTGTTAACATTTGTCTATCTGGCCATGTATTTTGCTGGTAAAATAAAAGCCCTGGATGTTATGATACACCAAACCTGACATTGACCTTACCTTCTACTATTCAGTAAAGAGTAAGGGAACTGTTGAGAGATTCAGTGTCTCCTAGAAAAAAGACAGCACATGAATGGCTTCATTTTGCTTGATATAATTCTACATTTTCACAAGTGTTTCCTTGGGTATTTATGTTGCAAGAATAACAATATTTTCCAAGCAGACACTGCACTGAAACTACTTTCTCCCCCTTTCACATTCCTGTTGTTAATCAAGATGAAGAAAGTGGGGCTCATGTCTGTGAAAAGAAGAAGGTAGACAATTTCTGTAATTAAAAATATGGTCAGGAGTTCCCGTCGTGGCGCAGTGGTTAACGAATCCGACTAGGAACCATGAGGTTGCAGGTTTGGTCCCTGCCCTTGCTCAGTGGGTTAACGATCTGGCGTTGCCGTGAGCTGTGGTGTAGGTTGCAGACGCGGCTCGGATCCTGCGTTGCTGTGGCTCTGGCGTAGGCGGGTGGCTACAGCTCCGATTCAACCCCTAGCCTGGGAACCTCCATATGCCGTGGGAGCAGCCCAAGAAATAGCAACAACAACAACAAAAGACAAAAGACAAAAAAAAAATATATATATATATATATATATATATGGTCAATGTTGGTGTATATATTGAAAAACTGCTTTTGTTCACTTCTAAAGGGAATTAGCTCTGGATTTCCTCAATTTTAAAAATAAATTCCCCTTTCCGCCATAACATGCTAAAGAAAGACCTACCTTATAGAAAGAATGGCAATCCAGCTATAGAGGCTGTTGGTGGCTTTGATGAAAAGTTCCATCACGGTCACAGATCCAGGACAGGCAGTGGAGGAATCGCAGGTAGGCAGTTTGTCAGCTCACTCTCTCCTGGGATCTCGCGGCTCAGGCTCTCTGCAGATGGATGGTATTAGCTCGTTTCCTCAGCACACACCTCTGGAGTTCTCCTTCCCAAGCACCTTCCCGTCTCTGTTTTAGAGAGGGACCTAGGTCTCTGGAGAGAGAGGCACCACGGAGGCTTGTGCTTCTGTTTCCCCTGGAAGACAGTCAGTGACATACACCTTCTAAGTACACACATGCATGTACACATGCATTTTGTTGTAAAGATATCCAAGTCAGATACCTTCGTGTTGTTACAGGAGATGGCATCTATATGGGATAACAGAAAGGACAATTATAGTTCCAGACTATGAGAACATCCTTACATTCTGCTCATTTGCAAAGCCCATTAAGGTCACTTCACCTACTTTCTATCATATATGCTATTAAAAGTGCCAGTATTATTTAGATAGTATCTTAAGATACTTATTTTATTTATTTTTTGACCACTCCTATAGTATGTGGAAATTCCCAGGTCAGGAACTGAACTCGTGCCACATCAGCAACCCAAGCAGATGCAGTGACAATGCCAGATCCTTAACCTGCTGCGCCACAATGGAACTCCCTTGAAATACTTGTTTTAAAAAATTAATTCATTTAACTTTTGTTTGTTTGTTTGTTTGTTTAGGGTCGAACCGGTGGCATATGGAAGTTCTTGGGCTAGGGGTTGAACTGGAGCTGCAGCTGCCAGCCTATACCATGGACACAGCAACACCAAATCCAAGCCGCGTTTACAACCTACAGCAGCTTGTGGAAACGCCAGACCTTAACCTACTGAGCAAGGCCAGGGATTGAACCCAAATCCTCATGGATACTAATCGGGTTCGATTCTGTTGAGCCACAATGGTAACTCGCTAAACTTTTTTTTTGTTTGCCAAACTCAGTTTTGTGCATGGTGTGCCGACATCTGTATATACCTGCATCAGGTTAATATGCAGTTACTGAGGATCTAAGTAATGACCTATAGACTTCAGGGAAATAGGAAATGATGGGGACGAAGTGGACTCTGCTTTCTAGTGTAAAAGGAGAGAGTATTGCAAATTCACAAACTCATTTAATAAGTGGTTAAACATAATACCTTCATATCAGAAAGAAATTATGATCTACACACAGTATTGTTACCACTTTTAGAAGAATAGAAGAGGTTTTTCTGTAGCTGTCTCTAAAGTAGATGGGGTACATCCCATGAAGTGATGACCCATTGGGGCGTAGTTTATATTTTACAAAGGATATAAATATATTATAGAATAATACATGTGTATAATTTGGAAATAAAAGTGTTCATGTATTGGGTTTGCCTGACCAAAAATGTTTCTGATGAGGGACGTGGTTGTAAACATTAGAAACAACGGACGTACAGACTCTGTCATGTTCTTCCTTCTGTAACCTTTCTCACCACCAAAAGGAGATAGAAATGTTTGCGAGGTGTGCCAGTCCTGGGTTTTTTGCCCTCAGCAGGGTCATTCCTTCTCCTTTTCCAACACTGTTCTGTATCATAGGAGGGCTGGTGCCCAAAGGCTGCTTTGCCCAGGTTTCTGTATCAACCAGTTCTCACCTGGGAGACCCTGGCTTGAGACTAAAATGAAAAGAGAAGCCAGGGTATTTCTTCCTTCCACTGGGCTGTGGGAGGCTTTCCTAGCTGGGGTGCTGATCCCCTTTTTTGGTTCCAGCTCCCCTGGCAGGCTTACTCTTGTCCCTGCTTCCCCCAGGGGATCCCGGTCCTTTTGCTACTTTTGCTTCTTTAAGTCCAGTAGTGGTAACGGCTGCTAGTTGTTTCTAATTTCCGGGTTAACTCACAATCCACTGTTTGAGTTTTCAGCCATCGCTTGTGTAACCCATTTATGCATTAGAGTCTCCCTGTTGTAAAGGATTCCATTTAATAATTAGTAGCTGGTCCCTCCCTCTGGACGTTTACTCTCTTCCTTTCCAAAAAGTATACTTCTTATGAAATACTTGGTCCAATTCAAATCATATTCTGTTGATAAAAAATCTATTTTCTGGAGTTCCCGTTGTGGTTCAACAGTTAACGAACCCGACTAGAATCCAGGAGGATGCAGGTTTGATCCCTGGCCTCACTCCCTGGGTTAAGGATCTGGCCTTGCCATAAGCTGTGGTGTAGGTTGCAGACACAACTTGCATCTGGCAATTCTGTGACTGTGGTGTGGGCTAGCAGCTGTAGCTTTGATTTGACCCCTGGCCTGGGAAGCTCCATGTGCCTTGGGTGCAGCCCTAAAAACCAAAAACAAACAAACAAACCAAAAAAAATCTATTTTCTATTACATATTTTTACAAATTTCCATGGAAGACAAAGCCTTAATCCAAAGCAATAAATTTTCAAGTTCATTTATATAGCATTAAAATAGTTGGCATTACTGGCACCAGTAACAGTTCTTTCTCCCTTGAAAGGCTACTTGAGAAACACTTATTCTGAATATGGAAAATATTGGCCTTCCTTTTGAATCAGGATGAAGAACTCAATTACTGATTTGTGTGATATTTTAGATTACTCCGACATTCATCATCACAACCTAATCTTACACAACACCACAGATGCCTTTGGAAAATTATAGACTGGTTTTAAGATTCCTTTATGTGCTGAGAACAACTGATCAGTATTAAATTAAAAGGCCACAATGGCAACACATCTAGAGATTGCTTTTCTAGCACTAAACTCTGACTACCTGGAAAGCAACATATCATTCTAATATGTAGTATTTCAACTCTCAGAAAGTGCTACTGGATAACTCGCTTCAATACCATCTTTCAATTAAATATATTTACTTGTGCTTAATCATTAATATTCAACAACAATAATGATCACCAGAAAACATTTAGTCCTACAAATCAGTGAGGAATTAATATATTATTTAATGGGTCAAATTATGATCCACTAAAATAATGGTAATATTAGATCTCTGGCTAACCAATTTAATGAATATACATAAAAGAATTAACTAGGTAAAGACTTTACTGCAAAATATGGCTCTTGCTTTCATAATTGGAGAAAATACAGATGAATACTTGTACAAACTTAGTATTTGGAAGGTTTATGTAAGGCGAATCAAAAGCCATCGTGATACGTACTTTTTTTTAACCTAGCAGATTGTAAGGCAGAATTAATTGTTGAATTGGAATGAGTGGGGGCACTCTTATGCACTGACATTAGAAATATGGATGTTTAGGAGTTCCCGTCCTGGCGGAGTGGTTAACGAATCCGACTAGAAACCATGAGGTTGCGGGTTCGGACCCTGGCCTTGCTCAGTGGGTTAAGGATCCGGCATTGCCGTGAGCTGTGGTGTAGGTTGCAGACGCGGCTCGGATCCTGCGTTGCTGTGGCTCTGGCGTAGGCCGGTGGCTACAGCTCCGATTCGACCCCTAGCCTGGGAACCTCCATATGCCGTGGGAGCGGCCCAAGAAATGGCAAAAAAAAAAAAAGACAAAGACAAAAAAAAAAGAAATATGTATGTTTTCAGCTCCTTTAAATATAGCAATGTCAGGGGTTCCCATTGCGGCTCAGCGGAAACAAATCTGACTAGAATCTGTGAGGACGCAGGTTCAATCCCTGAACTGGCTTAGTGGGTTAAGGATAAGGCATTGCCGTGAGCTGTGGTGTAGGTTGCAGACATGGCTCAGATCTGGTGTTGCTGTGGCTGTGGCATCGGCCAGCAGCTACAGCTCCGATTTGACCCCTATCCTGGGAACCTCCATAAGCTGTGGGTGCGGCCCTAAAAATAAATAAATAAATAAGGAAACAAAGTTATATCTATAAAGTAATATATGAAAACTTAATTAGAAAGCTTATATTTATTTATAAAAATGTTCATCATACCAGTTTAACTTAAGGTAAAATTGTAAACATGTTTAATGGCCAATAATATGGAATTTATTCAGATAATTTGGTGTATTCTTATAGTAAAGTATTACTCAGGGACTTGTGTTACGGTTAATATTAATTGACATTGAAGACTATTTATACTTGTTAATGAAAACCACTGGCTACAAAAGAGAAACAAGTCTCACTTATCCAATTATGTAGCTAAATTCTAATAGTAATGCCATAGGTTTTTTCTTTTCTTAATCCCCAGGAAAGACTATTATAAGAACACATAAATTGGAGGGGCTGGGGTGTGAGTGACAGAATTTGTGATATTCTGGTGATTAAACAGATGTCCAGTTGGGAAACGCCTTTCTTCATGCTTCTCTCTTGAGAAAGCCCTGTTCTGGACACTCTGCAATGCCAGGTTAATTAGCAACTTGGAGATACAGATCCCCCAGGTCTTAAGCATCTATATCCTATGTGCTTCTGATTTTTTTCTCATTTGATTTTCTCTGAGGACTACAGCTCAAGAAACATTTACTTTCATCTAGCTCGTAGGCATTGGTCTGTGCTAGCTGCTTCAGGGGAGCAATTGTAACATGCTGAAGTCTTGTCACCACTCTTCTCTTCTGTGTGCTGACCAAGCCAAAGCCAGGGCAGGGGTGACCTAGCGGATGTGAGTAACCTGTCTTGGTTTCTCAGGCCACCGCATCTGTCTCCCTCTTGAGTGGCCTCCGGGTACGTTAGTCAGCATGGTGCTCGAATGACTCACTCTGTCTCTCCTGGAGATTCCCCTTTCAGGAGTCCTTTCTGAGGTCTGACCTCTATGCATCTGTGTCAAATAGAACCAGTGTTCTCACCATGGAAATGATCAGAAACCTGCATGAGGGAAATAAAGGTCTGGGACTTTTTGCCCAAAGGAGAAAGATTTTCCTCTAGGTATTTCTTTTGTCCAAATAGCACGTGGTAGCCTTTTTCATGTTTCAGATTTGGAGTGATAGCTGTTTTCAATCCTATTTTGTGGGTTGAAATTTTATATGTATAGTCACATACATCCACTAATCTCTGACTATTCTCCCCAGATTCTATTCAGAAACTCTTTTCAAGCTACACACACACATACACACACACACATATATGAATATATATATATATACATATATATATTCAATCCTTAATCTTCGACCACTCTCTCAGATCCTGTTAAAAAACTCTTTTCAAGCTATATGTCTTAGACTTGAATTGGAGAAGGGAAATGCCTACACGTCTCACCTTCAGTTTATAAGCTGGTTCTCAGTGGATGGGAGAGAGTATTTTTCAGCATAATGGAAGTTAGTATAAAGTAATGACTGGGAATAGAAGGATCCACTTGAAAATTCCTTGTAATCCGAATGTTTTAAAAATATGTCAGAGTATTGTAATAGAAAGATATGAGAGAAATAATTAGATGATTTTGATATCATTTATGACTGACATAATAAATAGTACACTCATAAGCACCTACATTAATGTTATTCTTTTTTGTAAAAATTAAATACCAAGAATTTGTTTCTAGTTGCCTTTGAATCTAACATCCCACTAAAGTGTGTGATTTTGAATTTTGATACTAAGCTAAAAATTGCTAATTCCTGAACTTCCCTTTATGTATGTTGGGAAACATGTAAATTTACTTGGAAAGATATTATATTCTGAAAGTGGTCACTCTTGAGATGAACTCTAAATTTTTAAAAAGAATGTAAAGTATGTTATTTCAGAGGTGATGGGAATAACTTCTTATGCTTGGATTTGATCTGAGTATTTGTTGAAACTACTGAAATATGACTCTTAATGACTAAAGCTACAACTCATCAGTGTGGAATAGATTAGTATTTTATGTTATATAGAATCAGGAATATGCAGAATGTAGGAATATTTATAGCATGAATTTAAAAATTTCCTAGTAGAACTCTTTATAAACTATGCAAATTTAAATGTTTAGCTCTAAATGAAAAAAAACATTTAGCTCTGGAATTTAAAATATTCAAATTTAGCTGACCTTTATACACTACAGGTGGGAATGTAGAATGGTACCGCTACTCTGGAAAGCAGTATGACAGTTCCTCAAAAAATTAAAAATTGTACTACCGTATGATCCAGCAATCCCAATCCTGGATATATTTGACAATATTGAAATCAGTATTTCAGAGACTGATACATATATATATATGCAGCTGTTAATTCCATATATATATATATATATAAAGAGACATCTGCACATCATGTCTATTGCATCATTATTCACAATAGCTAGGATATGGAAATAACCTTAATGTTCTTCACTGGCGGGATGGATAAAGAAAATGAGTTTGATCTATCTGTCTGTCTATCTATCTATCTATCTATCTATCTGTCTAGTATTTAGCCATGAGAAAGAAGGATATCCTGCCATTTGCTACAACGTGTATGAAAATACTATATGATATCACTTATGTGGTGAATTAAAAAAAAACAGTTTCAAAGAAATAGAGAATAGAGGATATAACTGAGTTCTGGAGGGTGTGGGGAAGGAGTAAATGGGGAATGTAGGTCAAAGAGTACATATTTTCAGTTAAAAGAAGGAGTTCTGAGGAGCTAACTTAGGGCATGGTAACTTTAGTTAGTAATGTGGTGTGGTATAGTTGGAAGTTGCTGAAAGTAGATCAGAAGCATTCTCACCTCACAGAGAGAAAAGAGTTAACTATGTTAATTATGTGAGGGGAGGAGTATGTTAATTTTCCTGATCTTTGTAATTTCTGCAATATATAAATATCAAGTTATCATGTTGTACACTTTAAGTACATATAATTTTGTCAGTTATTCTTCAGTAAAATTAAAAAATAAAATCTCAATATTGTATACATCCTATTTAGTTTTTTTTTCTTTTTCTATTTAAGGCTGCATCTGTGGCATATGGAAGTTCCTGGGCTGGGGTCAAATCTGAGCTGCAGCTGTTAATTCCATAGGCCCAACAACGAAGGATCCGAGCTGCATCTGTGAACTACCCCACGACTTGCAGCAACACTGGATCCTTAACCCACTGAGTGAGGCCAGGGATCGAACATGCATCCTCACAGACACTAAATTGGGTTCTTAACCCATTGAGCCACAATGGGAACTCCTATATATCCCATTTAAGACAAAATTTTACTTTTTAAAGTATAGCTGAATAAACTGACAAATTTAGCTTTTATTATTCCTAAAAGTAAATGACTCAATAAGATACTGTCATTAGAGCATAAAATTTGGGGACTCAAATGGTGATCTTGTAGAATAATGGTAAGTGAAGAGGTTTGGTGGAATGTATTAATAATTCAGATTGGTTTTGTCCTGCAGAGCATAAAATGAGTGACAAAGACATATTTTGCCTTTTCATTAACTTGCCAAATGCCAGTACCTTGTCCTTAAATGGGTGTGTGTGGGTGAGTTTTTACCTTTTTTATCTAAATTTTTAAAATAAAAAGCCAGACAAATGTGTGCATATCTGAGTTTGTGCATCTTTGTTTTTATGTGCATGTATCACAAATATCTTTTTTCCCATCAACTTTGAGATATAGAAACTTACAACAAATCATGTCAGTTGCTAAATAACTTATAAAATTATTTAGTGTCCTTGTATATTGAAATTCACCTGTAGCTGACCCTATGTCACACTCTAATCAGATAATCAGTTGTAAGAAATATTATCATAACCTGCTTTGTGAGTAACAAAAGATGCAAAATATATTCCATTTGTTTTTCTGATCCACTATCTCACTGTTGCCCATTATTTTTGCCTTATAATTTCTGTAGAAACGATCACTCATTATTCATTTCATACCGGGTGTTTATTTTCCTACCCTTTCCCCCTCCCACTTCTACTCACAGAATTATATAGCCACCCAAACTGAAAGCTTCTTTTCTTCTTTAAGAAAATTACCTTTAATAATAACTATCAAAAAAGTGGCAAAAAGGGTGGTTACATGAAAAAAAGGTCAAATATTTATTGAGTCAAGAATCATGACACAAAAGAATGCCTTTATTTTAAAAAATACCTTTAAAAGATAAAAAATAAAAAATACCTTTTTAATCATTGACTTTTTTCCTTTGGAAAAATTCACCAGTAAAAAAAAAAAATCTAAGCACTTGAAATATTATAAGTAAATAGTAATAGTGCTATTTCCCTCAACTGAATTCCATATCCATTTTTCTCTTTTACAAGAACAGACTAATGGAACAAAACAATAAAACCTCTGGGGGAAGTTTTATTTTGCTTGGATTCTCAGACCAGCCTCAATTGGAGGTCCTCCTTTTCGTGGTGGTGTTGATATCCTATCTTTTGACCCTCCTGGGCAACACAGCCATCATCCTGGTCTCCTGCCTGGACTGCAGACTTCACACACCTATGTATTTCTTCCTCACAAATCTCTCCTCTCTTGACCTTTGCCTCACCACCAGCATCGTCCCCCAGCTCCTCTGGAACCTGAAGGGACCAGCTAAGACCATCACGCCAGTGGGCTGTGCCATACAACTCTATGTGTCCCTGTCCCTGGGCTCCACTGAGTGTGTTCTCCTTACCATCATGGCATTTGACCGCTATGTGGCAGTCTGCAGACCTCTTAATTACACTAGCATCATGCACCCATCATTTTGCAAGGCCTTAGCAGGAGTAGCATGGCTCAGTGGAGTAGGAAACACTCTCATCCAAGGAACCATCACCCTTCGGCTTCCTCGATGTGGACATCGCCACCTGCACCACTTCTTCTGTGAAGTGCCCGCCATGATCAAGTTGGCCTGTGTGGCAAATGAAGTCCAGCTTTTTGTGGCCACGTTAGTTCTCCTTCTTCTTCCTGTGGCATTGATATTGGTCTCCTACGGATTCATTGTCCAAGCCGTGATGAAAATTAAGTCCGTCCAAGCTTGGCGCAAGGCTCTCGGGACCTGTGGTTCCCATCTACTGGTGGTGTTCCTCTTCTTTGGGCCCAGCTCAGCCATATACATTCAACCAAAGAGATCCTATGACCGAAGTCAGGGCAAGTTCCTTACACTCTTTTATACTGTTGTCACCCCCACACTCAACCCCCTGATATATACTCTGCGGAACAAGGATGTGAAGGGAGCCCTGAGAAGACTGCTGAGAAGAGGACCAAGTTCCTAAGGAAAAATCAGGGAAATAGTGACTTTCTGTTGTGGAAAGTAATTAAAGAGACCTAAGGTTAAATCACTCCTCCCAAGTAGAAAGTGTGTGTATTGCTTACTTCTCTGTCTGTATTTAAGTGTAACGTGGCTAACACAATTTAGAAAAAAGCAGCGCGTTTAGATTCAACTTGAACAGCTCATGGAACCTTATGTGTGTATGAGTGCATGTGTGGTATACACATACTCACGCTTCCTTTTATTAAACGTCTTTGAAGGGCTGCAATTCAGGTTCAGATCGGGAGATTCTGTAATCTACCCAATATATATGTGCTTACATGTCCGACTAGGGAATTAAATAGTGTTTGATATGTAAATAGAAAATTGAGAAGTATATGCTAGTGTGAGGAAATTACAGTAGTATTTTCTTTGTTAGAGAGCCCTGGTATGGTATTATTTAAAACATTTTGTACACAGTATTCCAATTATTTCAAGAAATAAATACATCAAAACTTAAAAATGTGGGCTTTTTTTTAAATAGTAAAATGAGTTTGAGATCAGTAGATGCAAACTTACATTTAGAATGGATAGACAGCAAGGTCTTACTGTATAGCACAGGGGACTATAGCCAATTTCCTGGGATAGACCATGATGGAAAATAATACCAAAGTGTGTGTGCGTGTGTGTGTGTGTGTGTGTGTGTGTGTGTGTGTGTGTATACACACACATATAAAACTGTGTTACTTTGTTGATTAGCAAAAATTGGCACAACATTGTAAATCAACTATATTGTAATAAAATAAATATTAATTTAAAAAAAGGAAAAAATAGTAAAGGAACAGATCTATGAATCTAATTAAAATTGAAAAAAGAAAACTGTTGGTTTTTACAAATATTCTATACAGAATTACTTAATAATTTAATGAAATACCTGAAGGTCATATAATCTAGTTTCATATGGACCCAGGGTCTATTAGGCAAAATCTTATATTCCAACTTATTTGATGCCGTATTTCTTCCCCTGGTGTCTTTGTGATTTACATATGGACTCTGAAGCCAGACTGCCTTACTCTGAAATTTTGCTTTTGTACTCATTAGCCGTATATAATCTTTTGCACTTTACTGACCACTATGTCAGCCCTTAAAAGCAAAACAAGACAAAACAAAACACCAATGAACGTCTTAAACACCTAGCAGTTTCTGAATATTTTTTCTTTTTTTAAAGTTACGCAATTTATACCATATCTGTTTCTCAAAGTCCAGCTTAAATCTCTTCTTTCACAAATGTGTCTTAGTTGCCCAGTTGTATTCTCTTCCTCTGTGTTGCCAGGTCATCTTTCGTGTACTAATATAAACATATAGAAAAAAAGGATCTTAAGGAATTTAAGGAGTCTGTTATAGCCAGAGGAGAGAGAATATATTAGGAAATGAAAGGAGATACAGTTGGAAGACTGAAAAAGGACCAAGTCACAAAGGGACATATATATTATGCTAAGGAGGTTGGACATAGGTTGTACCTATGATCTTTGGGAGAATATTTTGCATTATATAAAGGCATGGACTCTAGAGTCGGGGAAACCTAGGTTCTAATTCCCAGGGCAAATTAACTTCTAGAAGGTAGCATTTCCAAACCTATGACATTCCCAACCTCACAGGGTGGCGAGCAGTAAGTAATGCCTGCAGCATGCTTGGCAGACTGTCTGGCACCTAGTAAAACTCAGTTCATATTTACCTACTGATAAAATGAGACTTCTCATGGGGCATGACTAAGACAGAAGAACAATAATTTTATCCCTTTATTCATTCTTTCCATACCATGTAGCAGTTCTTTCCCTGCTTCTGGATTATGTCTTTAGAGTGTGTCATAATATTTTGGGTTATTTTCAAATGGTAAAAAATGTCCCCCTATATTAATAAAGTATTCTCATATAAGTAATTAAAATACCCACTGTCAGCCAACACAATTTACATTTAAAGATTCTGTTCCCCCAGCTTGAGCCTGTACCTGTCTGAGACCCTGCAGTGGGAATCTGAGTGTTGTGAGAGTCTCTACTTTCCATCTTTTGCATCTTCCTCTGTGCCTCTAACTTGACAAGTTCAGTTTCTGGACCTGCCAGGATTAAACTGCAGAGGGAAAAGGAGAATTTGGGCAGTAAAATTTACTTGACTCTGTAGCCAAAGACTGCTTTCTTCAGTTTCTCACATTTATGTATTTTTAGGCAATTATTAGGCAATTGGAAATGTGAAGTAATCTAGTTAACTTCATCAGTTATCAGGGGAGTACAAATTGAAATCATGATATATACCACCAAACTGGCTAAAATTAAAAAGACAGAAAATATGAAGAAATGAGCCAATAGGACATATTTTTAAATATATATGCACTTACATGTATAGATTATATGATTTGAAAAAGTGTGAATATGACAGAAATGAGAAAACAACTCAGTGCTGGTTGGTGATGTTGTTTGACTTAGATTGAAACAAAAGTAAACAATCAGAGGGATGAAAGTATCTTTTGGAATCATCTCCTGGGACAGTTCTTCTCTGGATACTACAGAGCCTGATATTCATTGCCATACTGGGAGATCTGTGTCCTTGGGATCTTTCCAGATTCATTGTCCTGTGACCTCTCCTAGCCTCTCCTGCCTTGCTGATCTTCAGGGTGCTCCATCTCAAATAACAGTCCCTACAACCAGTACGAGGGCCTTAGGCATCAAGTTGGCATTTCAAGGTAATAATAATTTGAACTCTATGGCTTAACATTCTTTTTCATACTACCATGAAAATCTCAGTCTGCAAAACTGGAAAACTTCCTCTCTTTTAACTTACTCACTTCTATTGATGCCTTGATTTTATATCGGCACCATGCCTATGACTCTTAACTTTTAGGAGTAAATTGAGATTCTGGCTTTAAGTGATGTTCATCTGGGTGAGAAGAGGTCATGTGGTACATGTATGATGATAAATTTTGCGTCATAGTGGAATAGAGTCGTTCTGAAAGCCTAAAGTGAACATATTCTTATAATTATCTTATAAATAAGGAACCAGCTCATGACTGAGAATTGATCTTTCACAGCATTTCTGTTGAAGTATTGTGTGTATACGTGTGTGGGATACTCTTCGTGGTTGTTTTGGCATCATACCTCCTGACTCTGGTGGGAAACACAATCATCATTCTGATCGCTTCCATTGACCCTAATCTCAAAACACCCATGTACTTTTTCCTCACCCACCTCTCCCTAGTTGATATCTGCCTTACCACCAGTATTGTCCCCCAGCTGCTGTGGAACCTCAGGGGACCAGCCAAGACCATAACCGCCCTGGGCTGTGCTGTCCAGCTCTATGTCTCCCTGGCTTTGGGCTCCACTGAGTGTGTTCTCCTGGCTGTGATGGCTTTTGACCGCCATGCTGCCGTTTGCAAACCTCTCCACTATGCAGCTGTGATGAACCCACGGCTGTGCCAGGCCCTGGCAGGGGTTGCATGGCTGAGTGGAGTAGGAAACGCTCTCATCCAGAGCACTGTCACCCTCTGGCTGCCTCGCTGTGGACACCGGCGGCTCCATCATTTCTTCTGTGAGGTGCCTTCCATGATTAAGCTTGCGTGTGTGGACATCCACATGTATGAGGTCCAGCTATTCATTGCATCCCTGGTCTTGCTCCTCTTGCCCTTAGCACTGATACTGACGTCCTATGGACACATCGTCAAGGCAGTTACTAGGATCAAGTCAGTCCAGGCCTGGCGCAAAGCCCTGGGGACATGTGGATCCCACGTGATGGTAGTGTCCCTCTTCTATGGGACCATCACCGCAGTGTACATCCAGCCCAACAGCTCTTACGCCCATACTTCTGGGAAATTCATCTCCCTCATCTACACGGTGCTGACTCCAACCCTCAACCCTCTCATCTACACACTGAGGAATAAAGATGTGAAAGGAGCTATGAGAAGACTATTTCGCAGGGACTTGGGCTCATAAAAAACAAAGCAGAGCACACAGTTGTCAGTTTTTTTTTATAGTAAAAAGAAACCAAAGTCATCTGTACACTCCTTCTCTAAAGTACTTTACTAATCTATAAGGAAAACATGTAACCTTCGTAGTCAGCCTTGTTGTCTTTTATTGGCTTCAGAATTATCCGTCCTCTTCATCCTCTTTCCCAGGCTTCTTTTGGGCCTTTGTAAGGCAATATCTCCTCACACTTTTTAAATGTCCATTATTCATATAATTTCTGTTTTTTTTTTTCTTTTTAGGGCTGTACCTTTGGTATATGGAAGTTCCCAGAGCAGGGGTCAAATCACAGCCGTAGCTGCCGGCAATGCCAGATCTAAGCCACGTCTGTTACCTGTACCACAGCTCACAGCAAGGCTGGATCCTTAACCTGCTGAATGAGGCCAGGGATTGAACCTGCATCCTCATGGCTACTAGTCAGGTTTGTTATTGCTGAGCCACAATAAAAACTCCCTCATTTCTGTTTCTTACCCTCCCCCCCTTATGCTTTTCTTCAGCCTTCCTTCCTTCCATTGCTCCACAGGCCCAGGCCGACCCAGCTGGACACTGGCACATCTGGTGGCTGAGCATATGGTGGTATAGCGGTCATAGGCCATGGCTGCCAGGAGGTAACACTCTGTGGCACCAAAGAAGAGAAAGAAGAACATCTGGAGAGCACAGCCAGAGCGAGCGATGTGGTTCTGACCATTGAGGATAGTGAAACAGTAGGGACACTGTGATAGATGTGTAGCCAATCTCCAGGGCTGACAGGACTGGAAGGAAGAAGTACCTGGGGGACTGGAGGGTGGTGTCAGCTGAGAACAGTACCACGATGAGGAGGTTGCTGGCCATAGTGAGCAGGTAAATGGTGAGAAAGAGAGAAAAAAGCAAGCCCTGGAGGTTGGCCAGGTGGGAGAGACTGATGAGGATGAATTCAGGCATCTTGGAGGTGTTTGTGGTCATCCTGCTCACACCCCTTCTGACCGAAGGATAAGAGAAATGGCAAAGGGAGTTCCTTCTGTGGCTCAGTGGGTTAAGAACTTGACTAGTATCCATGAAGATGTGGGTCCAATCTTCTGGCCTCACTCAGTGAGTTAAAGATCCAGCGTCACCAAAATCTGCAGGGCAGGTTGCAGATGCAGCTCAGATCCGAGTTGCTGTGGCTGTGGTGTATGCCTACAGCTGGCAGCTCTCATTTCACCCCTGGCCTGGGAACTTCCATATGCCATGGGTTTGGCCATAAAAAGAAAATACAAAATTAAAAAAAAGCAATAGCTAGGGACAGTTGCAACTGTGGAAATGTGAAGGGGGCAAAGGTGACCTCTTATGGCATCTATTCAAGACTTGGAACTTCCTTTCTTTTAGAATCTCATGGCCTTTGAGGCAGCACAGCCTTGAATCCATATTAGACCCTGGCTCACTCTTGGGTGAATATTGCTCTCTGAGCCTCATTTCCTCACCTGATAGTCCTGCCTTTCATAAGAACACATTGAATGTTGTTTTCAGTTTCTCCAGGGATGAGAGTTGGATCATTCTAGCCTGATTTTCACTCTTTTCTCCCTTTTACATCCTTCCCACAGGGCTGGGGACCGCATTTTCTCTCCCAGGAGATGTTTTCCTGCTCAAGGCAGATATGTTCCATGTCCAGGGCATGAAAAATCCTATTCCTATTTGAGGGAATTTTCTGTCCTGTTGTTTTCCCTCTTGAGGCCTTCTACTTGTTTCTTTCCTTCTTTCACATATGTTCTCTTTCCTTTTCTCTCAACTTTTCTCCTCTGTGACACAATTTTTACCCCTTTCCCCCTTTCCCAGAGCTTTCTTTGGTTACCAAATCCACTCAACCTTTCTTATTTTTTTTCTATCATTTTGCCATTAGATCATTTTCATGGTTTTCAAAGGGGAGTGAAAAAATTGGAAAGATCATCTCTTTCAACCTCCTGTAGGGAGTTAAGCAGTTTAATTATCCAAAGGAGTGAGGCTCTCTCTAGTTTGTAAAGGTAATCAGGAAGGAGATAAGATCTTTCTTGGTTGCTTATTTCTGCATTTTACAGCCTCACAAACTTTATCCCCTTTTACCATAACACATATGCAAAACCCCAAACCACATACATAAACTCTACAAAGCCACACACTAACATATTGCATTTCTAATCAGAAGCGCAGAAAAATAGGCCAATATCCTGATTCTAGATTCATCTAAGGTCACAAATAAATCATGTATTTATACACATACAAATATCATTACAGATAACAATGAATGTGATGACATGATACTATACCTAGAAAATCTTGAAAACACTATAAGAAAACTGTTAGAGCTCATCAATGACTTTGATAAAGTTTCAAGATATAAAATTGATACACAGAAATCAATTGCATTTCTATATACTAACAATGAAAGATCAGAAAGAGAAATTAGGGAAACCATCCTATTTAGTATCACATCAAAAAGAATAAAATACCAAGGAATTAACCTACCTAAAGAGACAAAAGACCTGTACTCTGAAAACTATAGGATGCTGATAAAAGAAATCAAAGACGGCACAAACAGATGGAAAGATATACCATGCTCTTGGATTAGAAGAATCACAAAATGACTATACTACCCAAGGCAATCTACAGATTCAGTATACACCCTTTCAAATTACCAATTATATTCTTCACAGAACTAGAACAAAATATTTTAAAATTTGTATGGAAACACAAAAGACCCCGAATAGCCAAAGCAACATTGAAAAGAAAAAATGGAACTGGAGGAATGGGGCTCCCTGAATTCAAAGGGAATTACTATGCTACGCTATACTACAAAGCTACAGTCATCAAGACAGTATGGTACTGGCCCAAAACCAGAAACATAGATGAATGAAACAGGATAGAAAGCACAGAAATAAACCCAAGAAACTATGGTCAACTAATCTACGACAAAGAAGGCAAGAGCATACAGTGGGGGAAAGACAGTCTCTTCAATAAGTGGTGCTGGAAACGGACAGCTGCATGTAAAAGAATGAAATTAGACCATTCTCTAATACCATACACAAAAAGAAACTCAAAATGGATTAAAGACATAAATGTAAGGCCAGATACTATAAAACTCCTAGAGGAAAACATAAGCAGAACACTCTTTGACATAAATCACAGCAACATCTTGTCTGATTCACCTCCTAGAATAATGACAATAAAGACAAAAATAAATCAACAGGACCTATATAAACTCTAAAGCTTTTGCACAGTAAAGGAAACCATTA
Organism: Sus scrofa; assembly: GCF_054392235.1. NCBI lineage: Eukaryota > Metazoa > Chordata > Mammalia > Artiodactyla > Suidae > Sus > Sus scrofa. The sequence continues at coordinate 26,364,492 of NC_139389.1, read as the reverse complement.
AAAAGATGAAAGATAGGCTACAGAATGGGAGGAAATCTTTGCAAACCGGTGTAACCAACAAGGGCTTAATCTCCAAAATATACAAACAACTCATACAACTCAACAGCAGTTAAAAAAAACCAAGAAACCCAGGTGAAAAATAGACATTCTCCAAAGAAGATATAGATATGGCCAGTAGGCACATGAAAAAATGCTCAACATCACTAATTATTAGAGAAATGCAAATCAAAGCTACAGTGAGGTACTGCTTCACACTGGTCAGAATGAGTATCATTAGCAAGTCAACAAATACCAAGTGCTGGAGAGGATGTGGAGAAAAGGGAACCCTCCTTCACCATTAGTGGGAATGTAAATTGGTATAACCACTATGGAAAATAGTATGGAGGTTCCTCAGAATACTAAATATAAAACTACCATATGATCCAGCAAACCAACTCCTGGGCATATATCTGGATAAAATTTTCATTCGAAAAATACTATTGAAGCACTATTCGCAATAGCCAAGACCTGGAAAAAACCCAAATGTCCATTGACAGATGAATGGGTTAAAAAAATGTGTATATACACACAATGGAATGCTACTCACCCATAGAAAGGACAAAATAATGCCACTTGCAGCAACAGAGATGGAGCGAGAGATTCTCATCCTAAGTGACATAAGTCAGAAAGACAAATACAATACGATATCACTTATTTGTGGAATCTAAAATATGGCACAAATGATTTTATCTACAAAACAGAAGCAGATTATGTCATGGAGAGCAGGCTTGTGTTTGCCAGGGGGCAGTGGGAGAGATGGGGAGATTGGGGTTGGTAGATGCAAACTGTTACATTTAGAATGGATAAGTAATCAGGTCCTACTGTACAGCACAGGGAATTGGGTACAGTCTCTTGAAACATTGAAGATAGTATGAAAAGAATGTATGTATATATATGTGTGTGTATATGTATGGCTGGGTCACTTCACTATACAGCAGAAATTGAAGAAATATTGTAAATCAACTATACCTTAAAAAATTAAAAAAACCAAACTAGAATGTGAAAACACATTGAACATAAAAATATAAATACACCCAGATATATAATAAATCTAAATTCTGTCAAAATATAATCATATTCAATAATCCCTCTTCTAAATACAAGCTCACACACTGGAATTCTTTTGCAGCTGTAGAGTCCTTGGTTAGTTCACCTTAGTGGTTCTTTCAATGTTTCCTAGAGATGTTATCTGAATAATGTCTTTTTATTTGGAGCAATAACCAGTGATAAAGGCAGATGGTCTTTGATGACTTATTTTCTCCTTTCTCTACATGGTGTATCCCTCCTGAGGAAGGTGCTCTTTGATTTGGTATCTCTTTAATGTCTCTGAGGACTTGAGTCTCCAAGCAAATTTGGCTTTCCAGTGGAGAGAGCTTTTCACATAAGTAATTAATCTGTTGTTTTGAACTCTGTTTCTAAGGTTGCAAAAAGTCTGGGGTGACCTTTCAAAAACATGTCAGAGAAAACGTTCAGAGCAATTGCTTCTCTTAGCTCTCCTGTAATATCTCTGGTTCAGCCATTTTAATTTTCTTCTCCTTTCTCATGAGTTTCTTCTTTCTATTACTGTAGATGTTCTAATATTCTTATGAAGGTAATAATGCAATTTTTATTTATCTAATTGCTGTTGACTTTGTTCAGTAATCAACTTATTTGATAACCATTCATAGAGTCCTTTATATGTATCAGTTATTCTACAGAGAAGTGTGATATAAAACAGAAATAAACATATTCTTGATCTTGATGAGCAGATAAATGTCATTTTCTTGGAAAACTTGTCCATAATTTCTCATGCTTTGATCTTTTCATTTCTTCCTTTTTCTTCTTTTCTTTTTTTTTCTTTTTTTTTTTTTTTTTTTTTTTTGTCTTTTTGCCATTTCTTGGGCCGCTCCCGCAGCATATGGAGGTTCCCAGGCTAGGGGTCTAATTGGAGCTGTAGCCACCGGCCTACACCAGAGCCACAGCAACGTGGGATCCGAGCCGCATCTGCAACCTACACCACAGCTCACAGCAACGCCGGATCGTTAACCCACTGAGCAAGGGCAGGGATCGAACCTGCAATCTCATGGTTCCTAGTCGGATTCGTTAACCACTGCACCACGATGGGAACTCCTTCATTTATTTCTTGAGAAGTTTCTCTGCACTATTATCATTTGGATTTTGTTTTGTTTTGTTTTTATTATGTTCTTGTACAGTTTCCTAGATATGATAAAGCTTGTGTATCAGGTGTTTTCCTAGCATGTGTAAATAATTACAAGATAAGCATAGAATATCTTTCAGTTGTGTCTTCTTCGGCTTCATTCATCAAAGTCATAATTTTCAATGTACAGGTCTTTTACCTCTTTAGTTAAATTTAATTCCTATGAATCTTATTTTTTTGTGAGGCAATCGTAAATGGGATTGCTTTCTTAATTTTTCTTTCTGATAGTTCATTAGTAGTGCATAAAAATACAACTTTTTGTATATTGACTTTGTATCCTGTGACTTTTCAGAATTCATTTATTCGTTCTAACATCTTTTTTGGTGCAGTCTTTGGGTTTTCTATATATAGTATGTCATCTGCAAATACCTTCAGTTTTTTTTTCTTTTTTCTTTTGATTTTTGATTTTTAGGGCCACACCATGGCATATGGAAGTTCCCAGGCTGGGGGTTGAATTGGAGCTACAGCTGCCGGCCTATGCCACAGCCACTTCAATGCGAGATCCCAGCCATGTATGTAACATACACCACAGCTCATGGCAACACTGGATCCCCGACCCACTGAGCGAGGCCAGGGATCGAACTCACATCCTCAGGGATACTAGTCAGATTAATTTCCTCTGCATCACAATGAGAACTCCCAAATAGTGACAGTTTTATTTCTTCCTTTCCAATTTGGATGTCTTTTGCTTCTCTTTCTTGCCTTATGCTCTATTTACGACTTCCAATACTATGTTGAATAAAGTGGCAAGGATGGGCATCTATGTTTTTTTTTTACTAATCTTAGAGGAAAAGCTTTTATCTTTTCATAGTTGAGTGTGATGTTAGCTGTGGGCTTGTCATATGTATGTTAACATTATGTTCAGGTATGTTCCATCTCTGCCCACTTCATTGAGAGTTTTTTTATCATACGTGGATATTGAATTTTGTCCAGTGTTTTTCATGTGTCTATTGAGATGGTCATATGTTTTTTATCCTTCTTTTGGTTAATGTGGTATATTACATTGTTTGATTTGTGGATGTCGAATGATTCTTGTATCCCTGCAATGAATCCCACGAGATCATAGTGTATGATCCTTTAAATTAATTGTTGAATTCAGTTTGCTAATATTTTCTTCAGGATTTTTGCATCTCTCTTTATCAAAGATACTGGCTTATAATTTTCTTTTCTTGTGGTGTTCTTATCCAGTTTTGGTATTAGAGTAATGCTGGCCTCATAAAATGAGTTTGAAAGTGTTTTCTCCTCTTCTAATTTTTTGGAGTTTGAGAAAGATTAGTAGTGATTCTTCTTTAAGTTTTTGGTAGGATTCTCCTGTGAACCTACTTGTCCTGGACTTATTTTTGGGGACCTATCACTTCATACCTGTCAGAATGACCTATCACTTCATACCTGTCAGAATGACCTATCACTTCATACCTGTCAGAATGGCTATCATTAAAAAAAACCACAAATAACAAATATTGGTATGGATTTGGAGAAAAAGGAACCCTTGTACACTATTGGTAGGAATGTAAATTGGTGTAGACAGCGTGAAGAATAGTCATGCTTGTTTCTCAAAAAACTAAAAATAAAACTAAGAGCAGTTCCGCTTCTGGGTCTATGTTCCCTAACACCTCAAAACACTAATTTGATAAGATACACATTCCCCAGTGTTCATAGCAGCATTATTTACAATTGCCAAGGTATGGAAGCAATGTAAGTGACCATCAAGAGATGAATGGATAAAGGAGATGTGGCGTATATACACAATGGAATACTACTCAGTCATAATAAGAATGAAATTTTGCCCTTTTCGTCAATATGGATGGACTTGGAGGGCATTATAATAATTGAAATAAGTCAGACAGAGAAAGACAAGTACTGTATATCACTTCTATGTGGAATCTAAAAAAAATTAACAAACTAGTGAATATAACAAAGAAGAAACAGACTCACAGATATAGAGAACAAACTAGTGGTCGGTCATCAGTGGGGAGAGGGAAGGAGGGAGGGGCAATATCGTTGTAGGGGAGTAAGAGGTACAAACTATTTGGTATAAAATAAGCTACAAGGACATATTATACAACATAGGGAATATAGTCAATATTTTATAATATGATACTCCATTTTATAAATGGAGTATAAACTTAAAAAATTGTGAATCCGGACCTGGGGCTGCCTGCCATCCAGGAGGGCTGGCCTCAACAATTGCCTGAAGCCTACCACCGCAGGGGCTGTCCCTGCACAGGCCTGCTTGCCCTTTGGAGGGGCTACACTTCCGCAGACCAGCACCAAACAGCACCAGCCCCCGAGAAAAGGCCTGCAGCCTAGAAAAGCTAGAACAAGCTTAGCCAGGCTGTGAATAGATCGGCCTAATTCTCGGTCGGTTTTTCTGAGTCGGGTCGCCCCAGGGAGGAGCCTCTTCGGTTTCCAACGGCCCTGCTACCTGCCCAAGCCCCCCGGGGATGCTCTAGTGGACCAGCTGCATAGGACTGCCAGCTCCAGGCAGGACCCCCTGCAGCCCAGAAAAGCTGCAACAAGCTCAGCCAGACTGTGAAAAGATCCGCCTACATTCTCAGGCTGTCCTTCTGAGTTGGGCTGCCGTAGGGAAGAGCCTCTCAGGTTCTCAGTGCCCCAGATAGCTGCTCCAGCCCCTAGGGGGTGATGCACCCCTAAAAAGCAGCTGCCCAACACCGCCAACCCCCTGCAAGAACCCCACAGCCTAAAAACACCAGAGCAAGCTCTGCATGGCCAAGTGAAATCTGCTACCATCGCGGTGTGGATCTCTCAGTCCTGTCTGCCCTCAGGAAGTCCTACTTTGCTTCAAAGAAACACTGTTAGCCCCATAAACACTCCAGAAAAGCCACACTGCCTCAAAAAAGATTGACCAACAACGCCAGCCCTCAGGAAATATTCCATGGTAGTGACAAGGCAAACACTGCCCGATCACGGAGAGTACAACTCCCTCAGGAGAAAGAAAACAACAAGCAAGATGAAGAAGCTGAGAAACCACCCCCAGTCAAACCAACAGGAGAACTCACCTAAAACAGTCAACAATGAAACAGATCTCGGCAGTCTGACAGACCTGGAGTTCAAAAGAGAAATAGTGAAAATACTGAAGGAATTAAGAGAAGATATGAACAGTAATGCAGATACCCTCAGAAAGGAACTAGAAAATATAAGGAGGAGCCAAGAAAAACTAGAACATTCATTTGCAGAGATGCAAACTGAACTAGGGGCAGTAAAAACCAGAATGAATAATGCAGAAGAACGAATCAGTGATATGGAAGATAGAATAATGGAAATCACTCAATCTGGTCAACAGACAGAAAACCGAATCAAAAAACTGGAAAGCAATATAAGAGACCTATGGGATAATATAAAGCGGGCCAATCTACGCATAATAGGAATTCCAGAAGGAGTAGAAAAAGATAAGGGAATGGAAAATATATTTGAAGAAATTATTGCTGGAAACTTCCCAAATCTAAAGGATACTGGATTCAAGATACAAGAAGCACAGAGGGCCCCAAACAAACTGAACCCAAACAGACCCACACCAAGACACATCATAATAAAAATGGCAAAAGTTAGTGATAAAGAGAGGATCCTCAAGGCAGCAAGAGAAAAACAGAATGTTACCTACAAGGGAACCCCCATAAGAATATCAGCTGATTTCTCTACAGAAACACTACAGGCCAGGAGGGAATGGCAAGAGATATTTAAAGTGCTCAAAGGAAAAAATATGCAACCTAGAATACTCTATCCAGCAAGAATATCATTTAAAATAGAAGGGGAAATAAAAATTTTTCCCAACAAACAAAAACTTAAAGAATACAGCAACACAAAACCCAGGTTAAAGGAAATATTGAAAGGGCTTCTCTAAACCAAAAAGAAAGGAAGGAAAGGGAAGAAAAAAGCAAAGAAAAAAAAAAAAAAGAAGAAGAAGAAGAGGAAGAACTAGGACTGAGGAAATTGCAATCAGAGAGCAGTCACTCAAATAAGCCAGCATACAGATTTAGTCATGAACATGCTTCAAACAAAATAAAATTAAAAAGAAAAAAATAAAAAAGAGTCATCATAACCATAAAATGTGGGCAAGGGATGTCAGGAGGTAAATAACCCTTTTTGTTTGTATGTATGTCTCTCTTCTTAATTTTAATATAGTAATGAAGTGTTTGAACTTACAGGACCATCAGGCTAAAACACACATTTATGGGAAGGGGTTAGCATACTTAAAAAACAGGGCAATCACAAGCCAAAACCAAATATTGCATTTGAAAAAAATGAAAAAAAAAACCACTCAAGCAGATAATAACAGGAGACCATCCAACCAAAAAAAAAAAAAAAAAAAAAATGGAGAACCATAGAATCAACTGGAACACGAGGTTCAAATGGCAATAAATAATCATCTATCAATTATCACCTTAAATGTCAATGGACTGAATGCCCCAATCAAAAGACACAGAGTGGCTGAGTGGATAAAAAGGCAAAAACCTTCAATATGCTGCCTACAAGAAACTCACCTTAGGACAAAAGATACATATAGATTGAAAGTGAAAGGGTGGGGAAAAATGTTTCACGCCAATAGACATGACAGAAAAGCAGGAGTCGCAACGCTCATATCAGACAAAATAGACTTTAAAACAAAAGACATAAAGAAAGACAAAGAAGGACACTACTTAATGATTAAGGGATCCATCCAAGGAGAGGATGTTACTATCTTCAACATATATGCCCCAAATACAGGAGCACCCAGATACATACAACAAATATTAACAGACATAAAGGGAGATATTGATGAGAATATAATCATAGTAGGAGACCTTAATACCCCCCTCACATCAATGGACAGATCCTCTAGGCAGAAAACCAATAAAGCAACAGAGATCCTAAAGGAAACAATAGAAAAGTTAGACTTAATTGATATCTTCAGGACACTACATCCAAAAAAAGCAGAATACACATTCTTCTCAAATGCTCATGGAACATTCTCAAGAATCGACCACATATTGGGACACAAAGCGAATCTCAATAAATTTAGGAGCGTAGAAATTATCTCACGTATCTTCTCTGACCACAATGCCATGAAATTAGAAATCAACCATGGGAAAAGCAAAGAGAAAAAACCTACTCCATGGAGACTCAACAACATGCTACTAAAAAACCAATGGGTCAATGAGGAAATCAAGAAGGAAATTACAAACTATCTTGAAACAAATGATAATGAAGACACAACCTCTCAAAATCTATGGGATGCTGCGAAAGCAGTGCTCAGAGGGAAATTTATGGCAATACAGGCCTTTCTCAAAAAAGAAGAAAGATCCCAAATTGACAACTTAACCCTCCACCTAAACGAATTAGAAAAAGAAGAACAAAATAGTCCTAAAGTCAGCAGAAGGAAGGAAATTATAAAGATCAAAGAAGAAATCAATAAAATAGCGACTCAAAAAACAATAGAGAAAATTAATAAAACCAAGAGCTGGTTCTTTGAAAAGGTGAACAAAATTGACAAACCCCTGGCCAGACTCACTAAAAAGAGGAGAGAAAGAACCCAAATCACCAAAATTATAAATGAAAAAGGAGAAATCACAACGGATACAGCAGAAATACAAAAAACCATAAGAGAATATTATGAACAACTGTATGGCAACAAGTTTGACAATCTGGAAGAAATGGACAATTTTCTAGAATCTTACAGCTTGCCAAAACTGAATCAAGCAGAAACAGACCAACTGAACAGACCGATCACTAGAAATGAAATTGAAGAGGTCATAAAATCACTCCCTACAAATAAAAGTCCAGGACCAGATGGCTTCACAGGTGAATTCTATCAAACATATAAAGAAGAATTGGTGCCCATCCTCCTTAAACTCTTTCAAAAGGTTGAAGAAGAAGGAATACTCCCAAAGACATTCTATGAGGCCACCATCACCCTCATTCCAAAACCAGGCAGAGATACCACCAAAAAAGAAAACTATCGGCCAATATCATTGATGAATATAGATGCAAAAATTCTCAACAAAATCTTAGCCAACCGAATCCAACAACATATCAAAAAAATTATACACCATGACCAGGTTGGGTTTGTCCCAGGTTCACAAGGATGGTTCAATATACGCAAATCAATCAGCATCATACACCACATTAACAAAAAAAAGGTCAAAAATCATATGATCATCTCAATAGACGCAGAAAAAGCATTTGACAAAGTTCAACATCCATTCATGATCAAGACCCTCGCCAAAGTGGGTATAGAGGGAACATTCCTGAATATAATCAAAGCCATTTATGAGAAACCCACAGCAAATATAATCCTCAATGGGGAAAAACTGAAAGCCTTCTCACTCAAATCTGGAACAAGACAGGGATGCCCACTCTCACCACTGCTCTTCAACATCGTTTTGGAAGTCTTAGCCACAGCAATTAGACAAACAAAAGAAATCAAAGGCATCCATATAGGAAGAGAAGAGATCAAACTGTCACTGTATGCAGATGACATGATACTATACCTAGAAAACCCTAAGGACTCAACCCCAAAACTCCTTGAACTGATTAATAAATTCAGCAAAGTGGCAGGATATAAGATTAACATTCAGAAGTCAGTTGCATTTCTGTATACCAGCAATGAAACATTAGAAAAGGAATACAAAAATACGATACCTTTTAAAATTGTACCTCACAAAATCAAATACCTTGGAATACACCTGACCAAAGAGGTAAAGGACCTATATGCCGAGAACTATAAAACTTTAATCAAAGAAATCAAAGAAGATGTAAAGAAATGGAAAGATATTCCATGTTCCTGGATTGGAAAAATCAATATTGTGAAAATGGCCATCCTACCCAAAGCAATCTACAGATTCAATGCAATCCCTATCAAATTACCCATGACATTGTTCACAGAACTAGAACAAACAATCCAAACCTTTATATGGAACCACAAAAGACCCAGAATGGCCAAAGCAATCCTGAGAAACAAAAACCAAGCAGGAGGCATAACTCTCCCAGACTTCAAGAAATACTACAAAGCCACAGTCATCAAAACAGTGTGGTACTGGTATCAAAACAGACAGACAGACCAATGGAACAGAATAGAGAATCCGGAAATAAACCCTGACACCTATGGTCAATTAATCTTTGACAAGGGAGGCAGGAACATCAAATGGGAAAAGGAAAGTCTATTCAGCAAGCATTGCTGGGAAACCTGGACAGCTGTATGCAAAGCAATGAAACTAGAACACACCCTCACACCATGCACAAAAATAAACTCCAAATGGCTGAAAGACTTAAATATACGACAGGACACCATCAAACTCCTAGAAGAAAACATAGGCAAAACACTCTCTGACATCAACATCATGAATATTTTCTCAGGTCAGTCTCCCAAAGCAATAGAAATTAGAGCAAAAATAAACCCATGGGACCTCATCAAACTGAAAAGCTTTTGCACAGCAAAGGAAACCCAAAAGAAAACAAAAAGACAACTTACAGAATGGGAGAAAGTAGTTTCAAATGATGCAACTGACAAGGGCTTAATCTCTAGAATATACAAGCAACTTCTACAACTCAACAGCAAAAAAGCCAATCAATCAATGGAAAAATGGGCAAAAGACCTGAATAGACATTTCTCCAAGGAAGATATACAGATGGCCAGCAAATACATGAAAAAATGCTCAACATCGCTGATTATAAGAGAAATGCAAATCAAAACTACCATGAGATACCACCTCACACCAGTCAGAATGGCCATCATTAATAAATCCACAAATAACAAGTGCTGGAGGGGCTGTGGAGAAAAGGGAACCCTCCTGCACTGCTGGTGGGAATGTAAACTGGTACAGCCACTATGGAGAACAGTTTGGAGATACCTTAGAAATCTATACATAGAACTTCCATATGACCCTGCAATCCCACTCTTGGGCATCTATCCGGACAAAGCTCTACTTAAGAGACACATGCACCCGCATGTTCATTGCAGCCCTATTCACAATAGCCAGGACATGGAAACAACCCAAATGTCCATCGACAGATGATTGGATTCGGAAGATTTGGTATATATATACACAATGGAATACTACTCAGCCATAAAAAAGGATGACATAATGCCATTTGCAGCAACATGGATGGAACTAGAGAATCTCATACTGAGTGAAATGAGCCAGAAAGACAAAGACAAATACCATATGATATCACTTATAACTGGAATCTAATATCCAGCACAAATGAACATCTCCTCAGAAAAGACAATCATGGACTTGGAGAAGAGACTTGTGATTGCCTGATGGGAGGGGGAGGGAGTGGGAGGGATCGGGAGCTTGGGCTTATCAGACACAACCTAGAATAGATTTATAAGGAGATCCTGCTGAATAGCATTGAGAACTATGTCTAGATACTCATGTCGCAACAGAAGAAAGGGTGGGGGAAAAAACTGTAACTGCAATGTATACATCTAAGGATGACCTGACCCCCTTGCTGTACAGTGGGAAAATAATAAAAAAAAAAAAAAAGCAGCTTAAAAAAAAATTGTGAATCATTATATTGTACACCTGCAACTTATATCATACATCAACTATAATTTAATAAAAGGAAAATAAGATTATTTAAAGTACTTTGTTATAAATTTAAGACACTGATTGTAATCACTAAGTAATCTCATCTTAAAAGGATACTAATTATGTTGGATTGAATCCATCCAAATGACCTCATTTAACCTTAATCATCTCTTTAAAGACCCTTTCTCCAAATACAGTCACATTCTGAAGCGCTGGACCCTAAAGCTTCAACATATGAATTTTTAGGGGTGGTGGTGCACAGTATAGCTCATTACAGCACTACAAGGCAAGAAAACTACAGACCAATATAATTATATAAGCCAACATTTGTTCATTGCTTAACATGTTACTAGGTCAATTGAACATCAGAACTTCTCTAAGGGAAGTAAAAGGGTTTGATTCTTTGTTCTTTTGTTACCCATGCAGAACTCCTACTAGTTTATGCTTAACTGATGATAGTGAATGGAGGAGCTGGATTTATAACCCAGATGCATGGCTACAAAGCCTGTGCCATTTCCCTGCGCTTATGTTTACATGAGATTATCCATTCCTCTGGAGAAGCTGAAAAAGTGAAGGCAGCAAAAGGACATACTGGGTGGCAGGAAGAGCAGCTTTTTCATTTAAAATGTGACACAGATGATTTCCCCAAAGCACAATTATAAACCTAATGATTAAAAAAGCTACATTGCACAGGTGAAAATCAGTGGTTAGGAATTATTTTCTGTTGGATATTCCACCAGCTTTGCTTTCTCTGGCTTCTCATGTGGCTCTATCACTTTGTCTCCTTGCTTGGGCAGCAGAATTTTTGCATCCGGGACACCAACACCTTTAGGGCTTCCTTGACATCCTTGTTACGTAGTGTATAGATGAGAGGATTGAGAAGTGGGGTGATGACTGAGTAGAAGATAGCCACAATCTTGTTGATATTTGACTCATATTTTACTGCTGGGCGGACATACATGAATATGAGTGTGCCGAAGTAGATGGTGACCACAGAAAGGTGGGCTGTGCACGTGGAAAAGGTCTTGCGTCGGGCAGCAGCTGAGGCCATGCCAAGAATTGTGGCCAGGATTTGGGCATAGGAAGCCATGGTAAAGACCAGCGTCCCTAGGATAATGACAGTGCTAAAAGCATAGCCCACAGCCTGGATGGCATATGTGTCTGTGCAGGAAAGGCGGAAAATCTGATCGGCATCACAGAAGAAGTGGTTGATCTGGTTGGGGGTACAGAAGGAGGTTTTTGCAAGGAGGAATGAGGGGAACATGGGGCAGAGGAATCCCATAAACCAGCAGACCCCAGCCAGGATACCACAAGTTTGAGGGCTGAGCAGTAGTGGGTAGTGGAGTGGTCGGCAGATGGCAGCATAGCGGTCAAAGGCCATGGTGGTGAGAATGAAGAGCTCCGTGGCAGCCAAAGAGAAGAAGAAGTAGTACTGGGTGATGCAGTTGGGAACTGAGATGACCCCTGGGGAACTGAGAAAATTGGCCAGCATTTTGGGCACGGTGACCGTGGTGTACCAGAGCTCTACCGAGGAGAGATTGCAGATAAAGAAGTACATGGGAGTATGGAGGTGCCCATCCAGGGCCACAATGAGCACAATGAGTGCATTGCCCACCAGAGATAAGAGGTAGACCAGGAGGAAGAGGTGGAAAAAGAGCAGCTGGAGATGTGGGGAGTTGGAAAATCTCACGAAGACAAATTGAGTGACCAACGTGCTGTTGGCTCTCTCCATTCAGCCTGGGGGATCAGCCAGGCAAGGAGAAGACACATGGAGATCTTGAGATGTCCTCAGTTATGTGGTTTCCTCTCCAGCTTTATTCCACCATTTGGACTTGCACACCCTCCCCGTATTCCTTTTAATGCACTCTTTGGCTGCTTCTCAGCTTCTCCAAAGCAGAGACTACTTTAAAAGTAGGCTTACTGAATATTCAAGACTCTCTCTCTCTTTCTCCTCATTTAGTTAGGTCCTAAAATGCCACATTTCTCAGGAATTCTTTTTAGATTGAGTAGAGGAGAGGACTCAGCTTCAGGGGCTCCAGTTAGAGTGAACATGTAGCACACCCTGTCCCCAGGTATGGGTTGAACCCTGTATTATTGTTGATATCAACTTTTTTGACCTCCAAATAGCAATTTTATATTATTTAACAATATTTCTTTTATGAAAAAAGAAGTACAGTCAGTTTACAATGCTGTGTCAATTTCTGCTGTTCAGTGAAGTGATTCAAAACCTAATATTTCTAAGGATTGGTTATTGTGTACCCTTGAGCTTTCCGACCCTAAGATTCTTTAACCTCCAGGTTTGCAGAGGATATGGGATCTTACTTTTCTCCTTCTGTTCTGGACAGTAGCTCTGTCTTATGCCATCAGATCTTAGAAGGTGTGGAGTAGCGGACATGTTTCCCTTTATGCAGATTCCAACCCAAGACTGGAAAGAGGCACTCCATGGAGACTTCTTGATTCTGAGTATCAAAGGCAGAGTAGGAGAGATCGTGCTCAGTGGAGTGTAAGGATAGGAATGCAGTTTATTTTTTTATTTTTTTTTTGTCTTTTGTCTTTTGTTGTTGTTGTTGTTGTTGCTATTTCTTGGGCCGCTCCCGCGGCATATGGAGGTTCCCAGGCTAGGGGTTGAATCGAAGCTGTAGCCACCGGCCTACGCCAGAGCCACAGCAACGCGGGATCTGAGCCGCATCTGCAACCTACACCACAGCTCACGGCAACGCCGGATCGTTAACCCACTGAGCAAGGGCAGGGACCGAACCCGCAACCTCATGGTTCCTAGTTGGATTCATTAACCACTGCGCCACGACGGGAACTCCGGGAATGCAGTTTAATGTGAAAAGTGAATGCAGGTTTGGATCCCCAGGTGGGAATTTGGGAATGGGTTAGAATCCTTGAAAGGAGACAACAGTTAATGATATGTGCTTAAACTGAAACTGATCACAAAAGCAAGGCTCAGAGGATAGTAAGGTTTGCACAGTTAAGAGTTAACATTGGGATGGATGAAGATGATGGCATTGATGTTATTGAGACATGAGTTTTACATATTTTTCCAGATCTTGTAGGTTTCTTTTCCTTTGAAGTGCTCTAAAAATAGAAATGTCAAATATATACATCATTAGGAGTAAGGTTAATACACTATACATTAAAATACATGAGAAATTGTTTTGACACAATATAAAGGTATGATGCAAAGTCTAATATTCAGTATGATCTGCTATATATTCCCAAGATATCAGATTACCTGTGTTTTTTTTTTTTTTGTCTGCACCCGTGGCACTTGGAAGTTCCTGGGCCACAGCTGTAACCAGAGCCACGCAGTGACAATCCTTGATCCCTAACCTGCTGAGCCATAGGGAACTCCACCAGTGACTTGTTATTTTTTGTTTTTTCTTCTTTTTACAGCTATACCTGTGGCACATGGAAGTTCCCAGTCTAGGGGTCGAATCAGAGTATGCTGGCCTAGGCTGCAGCCATAGCAAAACTGGATCCTAGCCACATCTGTATGCTGCAGCTTGGGGCAACGCTCGATCCTTAACCCAATGAGCAAGGCCAGAGATTAAACCTGCATCCCCACAGACACTGTGTCAGGTTCTTAACCCATTGAGCCACAATGGAAACTCCTGACTTTTTGTGTCACCAAGCTCTTTATAATAAATACATTTTAATGTCATGAGGTGGTCTTGTTTTGCTATTAAAATATTTATCTTCATGTTAGAAATACATTGTTAGTAGAGAAAAAGTAGCAAAAATTGACAGGTATTAAGAAAATAAAAGTCGTATGTATATTTTCCATTCAGTGATAAACATTATTTATATTGGAGTGTTACTTATGAACTATTTTTGTATGTATGTATGTATGTATTTATCTTTTCTAGGGCTGCGTCCGTGGCATATGGAGATTCCCAGGCTAGGGGTCTAATCCCGAAGCTGTTGCTGCCGGCTTACGCCAGAGCCACAGCAATGCCACATCTGAGCCGTGTCTGCGACCCACACCACAGCTCACAGCAATGCCGGATCCTTAACCCACTGAGCAAGGCCAGGGATCAAACCCGAAACCTCATGGTTCCTAGTTAGATTCATTTCTGCTGCGCCATGATGGTAAGTTTTGTGTTTGTGTATGTGTGTGTGTTTTGTCTTTAAACAGCACAGATTTATTTTCTTTTTAAAAAATTTTTATTTATTAATTTTTTATTATGGTTGATTTACAATGTTATGTCAATTTCTGCTGTATAGCAAAGTGACCCAGTTATGCATATATATATATACATTCTTTTTCTCATTATCTTCTATAATGTTCTATCACAAGTAATTGGATATAGTTTCCTGTGCTATACAGAAGGACTTTATTGCTTATCAATTCTAAATGTAATAGTTTGCATCTACCAAAAAATATGGAATGCTTCTGAATTTGCATGTCATCCTTGTGCAGGGGCCATGCTAATCCTTTCTGTATTTGTTCCAGTTTTAGTGTACGTGCTGCCCAAGCGAGCATGACTATTTTATTTTCATTCATGTATTTATACACACAGATGCACACACACACACACATACACAGAAAAATGCACACTTGAAACCACAAAGAGCAGGAGGTACGAAATGAAAACTGTGAGGAGTTCCCTAGAGCCACCAGTAAGGGGAGGGCTAGGAGGAAGGGCTGGGTCACTGTAGCAGGGGAGACGGGGCCTGCTTGGACAGACAGGGTATATCCCCATCTCTGACTTCTAATAGTCTTCTTCCCTGAAGGAAAAGGGATGCCTGTAGAGAAAGGGATGCCTGACTTCTGATTTCCTAGCTGGATGCTCACAGACCAGCAGATGCTACCCACAGAGTTAGGGAAGGAGGCTTGGGCTGAGGGCTCAACCAGAGAAGAGACAGACCCATCTTGCTTGAATTAGTGATTTCTCAGTGGTAGGAAGATGTGGGTACAGGCTCCAGAATCAGGGCAGATGATTTGGGGGTCATACTGGATCACTGGGCGAAGAGTTTTGGGCATCGGGAATTTAGTATGAGGCCACCAGCTGAGAGTCACCTTGCAAGATGAAGCTGAGTGGGTGGCCAAGGCTACTCACCCCTGTTTAAATTAGTCACACAAAGAGCTGGAGCAGAAGTTACTTCCAACCAAGAAGAGGATGCAACATTACCAGCATATTGTTCCTCTTTTTCATCACCTCCCTGATCCCAGAAAAAGTAGTGGCAGGGGAGATTGGGGGTCTTGTGGGCAGACTAGACTTTCCCTTTTATTCCAAGCTACTTGACAAAATGCAGGACTGGCTGTTGGCTGGGGTTATTTTAAAAGTAGTGTTGATATAAAAATGTGATTGAAATAAAAATAAACAGAACTTTGTGTGCAAAACTTTACCTTAATAGAGGCAAAGGAAAAATAACCAGTCTTAATAACCAGAGAACACTGAAAACTAAACATGACTGACAAATTAAGGAATCCGACTCAAAGTTATTAGGAGGTTGGCTACCCAGCGGAAAGGGCGGGAGTGAGCAGAGTACAGTTTACAGCAGTAACCATAAAAATAAAACCATTGCACATTTGCAATCCATACTTTAAGACTCCTTCATAAACTGTGTATGTATGTGTGTATGTATAGGTATATCATCAGTCACTGATACACATTTAACATTTAGAGACTAATGCTTGGGTGGTTGGGGGCTGTTTTAGGCAGCTTTCCTTTTTTTTTTTTTCCTGTCTTTTTGTCTTTTCTAGGGCCACACCCGAAGCACATGGAGGTTCCCAGGCTAGGGGTCGAATCAGAGCTGTTGCTGCTGGCCTATGCCAGAGTCACAGCAACGCCAGATCCGAGCCCAGTCTGTGACCTACACCACAGCTTACAACAGCGGCGGATCCTTAACCCACCGAGCAAGGCCAGGGATCGAACCTGCAACCTCATTGTTCTTAGTCGGATTCATTAACCACTGAGCCACGATGGGAACTCCAGCTTTCCTTATTTTGCTCTGAAATCCTAGGTTCCTTCCTGCCTCAGTGCCTTTGCTCACACCTGGCATCCTCCTCTGTGTTTCGTAAAATAGAACCATTCATTTTTATTTATGAAGCCTTAGCCAAATGTTCTAGTCCAGTGACTGGTGAACTAGTCCTGAGTTCCTATTGCTCAGAGGGCCGTAGTTCAGCAGAATGGCAGTTGAACCTGAAAATTCTTATCCAGTAACCTCATCTACCAGGAGTGCACTGCAGCCCAGGGAGGAGGGTGCAGCTGTGTGTGTGGTAACAGGGAAGCTAAAGGCTTTGGATTTTTTAGTTTCCAGGTCCACCTGCTGGTGTGCAGCCTTGTATTTAATTCTCTTGTGAATGACTTTATCTTTCCAGTAGGACTCTGGATTCGGCATCCGTCTCTCACAAGATACTATATCCTTTCGCACATCTATGTTCTCAGCCTGCAGCGGGACCAGGAAGCCAGAGATGGATTTGCACATTAACATTTCCACTTTCCTTCCATTTAAATTTTTTCTACTTCTGTCTATCCACAAACCTTTACGATATCGCTGGTCAGTGAGTCGAGTAGCCATGAAAGTGGGGACGCCAGGTAGTTTTATGGTGAAGAAATGAAAACTCAGCTATATATACTGAGCTCACTCACATAGAGAACTCTATGGATGGAGAGAACTGTAAGCATTTATATCGTCCATTCCTCTTTCACTTTGAGTAAATAAAAAAGTATAGGTGGCTGATAATAATAAACTTGAAAATCTGTACTGCGACTTTCTCATTTCTTGACCACCAGCTTTTGTTCCATGAACTTTATCTGCCTCCAACCCCATTTCCTCCAGTTGCTATTTCAGGGCATTTATACAGCTTTCTGGAGGAGCTCAGGTTAGCAAGTTCTTGGCATTCTCTTTTCTGCAAGGAACAATCTCATCTCTTCTCATCTATGCTGGATTCTGAACAACAGAACTGATGGGGGCATGCTTATATTTTACTTTTGTACCCTGGAATTGGGGTTTGAAATATTTTTTTTAATTTTCCCTGTATAAATCCATGATATTCTTCATTTTATTTTGTTTTCCAGGATAGAGGTGAGTGAGACACTGTAGAGATAGTAAACTAGACTTTCTATGCTTCCATAAATCTTGCTGTCAAATAAGCAGTGGTTCCCTTTCTCTCACTTTGTCCATTCTCCAACACGAGGCTATGCTTATAGCTGCTTGCATCACAATACTTTGGCCTAGAATTTGGGCTAGTAATTAAGAAATGACATTCATCATCTCTCATTTGCTCATTTTACAGAATTCACTTAATTTTCTGAGCCAAATTTCCTTCTGAAACTTTGGACAAATCATCTCTAATCCTAACTATAAGGACTCTTGAAAAATGTCAAACTAGTATAAGTACTTTTCATTTTCTACCTTCATTTATTATTTAGTTTTAAAGCAGGCAAAAGTTTAATTTTATTGAAAATAAATTTTGAGATATCACTGAGATAGAGCCATTTATTGTGTCATTTCCCTTTGTGGAGTTGTGGACAAAGTTGAGTCAGTCCTTAAAAATTTCAGGTAAAGATCAGCTTTCTCTGAGACGCTGTGGGAGCATAATTCAGAAATGAACAGCTCGAGGTACTCACTCCTCCTTCTCCATTTCTCTCCCTATGTCAGCAGCTGATAGAGATTCTTTTCCTCATCCATCACTCCAGGCATTTATTCTCTGATTCTAGAGGGGTGGGGAGATTCTTCTGTTTTGTGAAGCTTCAGGTTACTTTTGGTATATTCTATCCTGACTTTCCTGAGTTTAGATCTCTCCCACTCTCCCTCCCTCCCTTCCTTCCCTTCCCCCACACCTTTTCTTTCTTTTTAAAATAGGGATACTGCAACTCAATCCAGACCTATAAAAGGGCAAGTCTGGCTCATTATCATTAATTACACTCCACCTTTCCATTCCTGATCTTTTTTTACATGATCAAAGACTCTCATTACCTTAGGCATCAGGGCAGAAGTAGATGGCACTCACCAGTGATGGGAAAGAGGACCGGAATGATGCATCAGTTGGCACTGTGGGATAAAGAGGAAGGGTGTAGCTTTTGTCTTAGGAAAAACAATAAGAAAGCCCAATGGAGGAAGATGGTTTTGAAGAGGGGCTCCCCATGTCTTCTTACCCTCCTTTTCAGAAGCATATCTTCCCTAGGGTGTCAGGGTCTCTAGGAGACCAAGGGATCTTCAGAAGCATCCCTCAGTTTATTTTTCAGATTTTGAGCCTCTGGGCTCTGAGGTGGTTGCCCTGGGAAGGGAAATGTTGTTGGTATGAGTCTCTTCCCCTTGGGGAACTGAAGTCCCTAAGACCCAGGCCCATAGAGGTGACTCACAGAGATGATTGGTGTCAGGAGCGCAGCAGCCACACTGTTCCCTTAGGGTCAAAAAGCCCTGCCAGGAGTTCCCGTCGTGGCGCAGTGGTTAACGAATCCGACTAGGAACCATGACGTTGCGGGTTCGGTCCCTGCCCTTGTTCAGTGGGTTAACGATCCGGCGTTGCCATGAGCTGTGGTGTAGGTTGCAGATGCGGCTCGGATCCCGCGTTGCTGTGGCTCTGGTATAGGCCGGAGGCTACAGCTCCGATTCGACCCCTAGCCTGGGAACCTCCATATGCCGCAGGAGCGGCCCAAGAAATAGCAAAAAGACAAAAAAAAAAAAAAAAAAAAAAGCCCTGCTAGAGCAGGCAGTTCTCTGTACAGGGACCACATCTGCCCAGCTATGTAGGGAGCAGGCTGGTGGGGGCCAAGTTTACTCTCTTGCTCTCTGAAATGTCAGCTCCGAGGCTTTGGGTTCTAGAAGTCCTTAAAATGTCATATTTGTCAATCTACAGCCACTGAAGAAGGTCAGTCCCCACACAGGGGCCGGTTCAGTCACTAATGACCATTAGTAATAGGAATTGTAACCAGTGCCCACGTCAGCTGATGTTGAGCACAGAATTTTTTTTTTTTCCAGACTTTAAGGAAGGCCTTCTTCCGTGGGTGTAAAGAGAGTTAGGTAAGACACAGGAAAGATAGCAGCAATTTTCCTGAGTTCAATAATGTGGTCTTGAGGAAGTTCTCCCAGCACAGAGTTTGTGACAGAAGAAGAGTCCCATCAAGTCTGGACAACTATCATTCCAATGAATATGCTATTTTTTTTTTCACTTTGAAGATAATCCTTTCAAGTCACTAACTGGAGACCTGCTTTAGGACCAAACTGTTTTGAAACTGGAAGGTCTGCAAAAACCTGTCTGATGCCTTTTCCTCCTCCTCTTTTCCCTTGTGTGTTTCTTTTCTTATTACATCCTAGGAACTGAATATATAGCAGAGGAGCAGTGAACTGGTCAGGGTTTGATCTTGGTTATATGACTGACCTAGTTTAAATCTCTGTACAAGTCATTTCATTTTCCTGAGGCTCACATTTCTCTCTCTTTTTTTTGTCTCTCTTTTTTATTTTAGGGCCACACCAGTGGCATATGGAGGTTCCCAGGCTAGGGGTCGAACCGCGGCTGTAGCTGCTGGCCTACACCACAGCCACAGCAACTTGTGATCTCAGCTGCATCTGTGACCTACACCACAGCTCATGGCAACACCACATCCTTAACCCACTGAGCGAGGACAGGGATCGAACTTGCGTCCTCATGGATGCTAGTCATATTTGTTTTCGCTGAGCTGGGATGGGAACTTCTCATATTTCTCATTTTTAAATTGAGATAGAGCTGATTCTTGTTATTTGCAGTAGTTATATTCTTTCTATAAAGTTGCAGTGAACCACAAAATGGAAGATATCAAATTCTTCGTCTTATTTTGGGTGAAATTCAGAGTTATATGTGTAAGCTTCTGGTCACATTTTTGTCAGCCGATCAACATATAACCTGGTTTTAAGTGTGTTTCTGCTTAAAGACACTTTTTAAAAAGTATATATTTTGTTCATTCATTAATGCTGAATTCACGGCCAATAGTACTATAACTCATGACTGAAAAATCCTATTTAACTCATGTATTTTCTCTGAAACACACATCATATTTTTGCACCAAGGAAATTAGCACTTGAGCATTGCACTTGGGGACCATTTTAAACAGAGAAATCACCAAAAGCTCCCACCCAACTCAAAATATGAGATACGTGGCACTGAGTATGCCATGAAAAGGACAGTTGTTTACAGTATGAGAGCTGAAACAAGAGGGCAGAGTTTCATTTTGTTCAACCTCAGCGGGGAACACATCCATCACATGACTCTTTTTTTTTTTTTTTTTTTTTTTTACCATCTGCTCACATTAATGTCCACACATAACTGGGGAAGTGCTGCAAGAATTGATTTGGGGGTTACAAAGAGATGACATCACAAATATTAAATCCACAAATAATGAGGATCGACTCTATTCTAATCTTCTCTGCTGTTGTGATCTTCGGTGTTTTCTTGCCAGTTGACATTGTTTAATGCATTTTCAGAAATCAGAAATTACGAATCAAATGCTCTTTTTTTCCCTATTTGTTCATCCATTCATGCATTTTTCTTCATTCTTTCACTAACCATTTATGAAACAATTACAGTGTACTTGGGCAACAAAGATGAATAGGATATACTACTTGCCCTGGATATTACTTATTTGTAGCTTGTAGTCTAGTAAAGAAGAAAGCTAAATGCAGGAATCTTTGATAGAAACCATGAAAGACCATGATCTGTCTTAGTAGAATCTTGCTGGATAGAATACTATCTCCTTTGTGAAAAATAAATTGCTAATCTTCAAGAAGCTTTGGGAAGTAGGGCTTAGAATAGTATTTCAAGTTAGGGTCATGAAATGCTATTGTTAAAGACTTCTCCTTGGATGCAAGTTTCCCAAGATGCAAGGAAGGGAACCAGGGAATTAATAACCAAATACACTTCCTGGGCTTTGGTTTGTGAAATAGACTGGTGGCATGGGGGGATCCATGAGAACGTGTGCTTTCTTTTCCAAATGGAATTGGTCTGTTAGAAAGAAAGTGGGTCTGAAGTAAGGGTCTGACTCAGAAAGACAATGGCACGACTGAACACATTGCTGAGGATGAGAAGTCAATAGATCAGCCTGATTTCCGTGGAGAATTCTCAGAAGGGAACAGTGGGAGACAAGCTGTCAGGCAGGCATTTGAACATGTAGGATATTGAAATGTCCTTAACCATTTGGATGTTACTTTGTAATAACATGCCAGCTTCCTTCTCCTTAAAGCAGACCTACTATTGGCAGGGCTTTGAAAATCCATATAAAACCCTGGTAGTAAGGGCTGCCTCAATTGAAATAGTTTTCTGGGATGGTGAGAGGGTCTGAAAGCTGGAGGGTGGGGAGAGAGGGCTGAGAGTAGTCTTCTGGGAGGTTCACTATGGGGGTAATGGTTTAGGGTTGCTGCTGAGAACTTAGGAGAATTTTGTGATGAGTTCCGGGGAAGAGACTGGGAATTGGGGGATGGGATGCTTGGTGGAGAGCATTAGCCCCCGTGGGGATGGAAGGGTGAGTTCCCATATGACTCTTGGTTTCTGCTCCACTTTTGGTCAAGCCAATAATTGAGGAAGCTCCTCTGGAAAAAGACAAGTATCTCAGGGGGCTGATATTGCTTTTTCATTTAAGGCTGCTCTCCAGTCAATCTGTAATTGGTCCTCAGGGGCCTCTCCCTTCTTGGCAATTGTCATCCCTTCTTTGTGATAAAGGGAAGGACCTACAGTGAGAAGCCAGAAGAATCTAGGAGCTAGAAAAGGAGATAGAGACTGGGGAGATGAGGGAACCAAATGTGACATTTCTATTCAATGTCATACATTATCCCACGATGAGGTCAAGGATGGGGGAGTTGAAGGTGGGAAACTTCAATATTCTGACGTCTTCAGCAAATCTTAGTACATAGCCTGCTCTTCACAGTTTTTTTTTCTCTTTAGAAGTGCTATTTCAGGTGAGTTTCCTATTTTTGTATAATTGTTCACAGCTTAGTTCACAGATCTTATTAAAAAAGCTAAAGAATTGGTCTTTAGGGCGTTTCCTCCTCTCATCAGTTTAACTACATTTCATCTAGCCCAGACAGTAAAAAATGCTCTTTTTTCGAAGGAATTCAAAGAAATCTCACTTAAAAAAGGACAAAAAAAAATCTCATAGTCTTCCTCTGGAATCCTAGTGTTGTAACATCTTCCATTGAGCCTTTAAGAAGTGGATTTTGAATCCTTCTTGCTGCATCCCAGCTTATTTCATTTCTTTCCTCTCTCCTGGAGATGAACAGTAGATATTCATGAGAATAGTTTTAGTTGGAGTATGTTATGGAGTAGGACACCCTCATAACCATTGTTTTCGTTTTTGTTTTTTACATGGTGGGAATTTATCTTCTTACTTCGTTGCAGGACAACAAAACTTGTGGGATACACTTAAACTCATGCTGTTCTCTTTAAAAATTTCATTAGTGTATCTTTCTGCTTTATTATAGAGTAAATGCCCAAGAGCATTGAAGAGAGGTGATTAAAATGTCAAACTAAATTACAGTTTATTTACTGTTTCTGTTTGTAAAAAGAACCTGTTTAGCAGACACTGCAAAGTATATGAGAGTAATTTTTCTCTCGTTTTTCAAAGGTAAATAAAAGTGGATAATTTGGTATATACTTCTTCAAATATTTTTTCTTGGAATTTCTTTTGCAGAAATGGTGATAACATTGAGGGCTCACACTATGACTTTTACCTTTTGTAAAGTTGAGCCTGTAATTGGTTGCTTTTCAGAAAATAGATATTTTGCACTATTTTCATTTCCCTACCAGTCCGTACAGTCAGTACAGTGATTTTCATTTTGATTTCAGACTCATCCTGCGTTCCTTGGAGTCTTCCTTCTTCATGATTGTCCTTTGTAAGGGAGTGATGGCCACTTAACCCCTGATCGTGGCTGTTGCTACGTCCTTCCCATTCATCTATTCTCCTCACATCCTACTGCCTTCTTTTTACCTTCCTCTTTCTCCCCACTTCCCCAATCCTTGAAAAATAGAGTGGGGAGGAGTTCTCTGGTGGCACAGAGCGTTAAGGATCTGGCATTGTCACTGCTATGGCTTGGGTCATTGCTGTGGTACAGGTTCAATCTCTGGCCTGGGAACTTCTTCCACATGCAGGCACAGCCAAAAAGAAAAAAAAAAAAAATAGAAGGGGGGATGTGGTGGTCTGAAAAGCCAAGATGATGTTATGACTTGACAATAGTTTTCATATGCATGAACTTTTAAAATAGTCCCCAAAACAGTCTTATAGTGGAGATGGCAACTGTACCATACTTTCACAAACTCTGGTAGCAGATTCTGTGATACCACACACACACACACACACACACAAAACAGACACACACACACACATCTGCATTTTTCCTCTAACTTTCTCCTCTGCTTCCAATCATTTGTTGTGTTCTCATTGCTTTTGTTTTCGGTTTTTTTTTTTTTTTTTTGGTGGGGGCATGCCTGGAGAGTGCAGAAGTTCTGGGGCCAGGGATTGAACCTGCATGACTGCAATGACAAGGCCAGATCCTTAACCGCTAGGTCATCAGAGAACACTGCTCATTGTTTTTAATATAACACACAGACACACATTGCTTTGTATAGCATATGAGATCTTCCTTGCAGGTACTCAGACCCATTTTTAGCTCTTCGACAACTCAGTACACATCTTTACTTACAGTTGTGTCTCTCCTGCCTGGAATGCGATGCCCACTTTCCTGTCCCTTGCCTGGTCAACTCTTTCTTTCTTTCTTTCTTTTTTAAAATTTTTTGTCTTTTTGCCTTTTTTCTAGGGCCGCTTCTGCGGCATATGGAGGTTCCCAGCCTAGGGGTTGAATCGGAGCTGTAGCTGCTGGTCCATACCACAGCCACAGCAACATGGGATCCGAGCCCTGTCTGTGACCTACACCACAGCTCATGGCAATGCTGGATCCTTAACCCACTGAGCAAGGCCAGGGATCAAACCTGCAACCTCATGGTTCCTAGTTGGATTCGTTTCCGCTGCGCCACAACGGGAACTCCCTGGTCAACTCTTCTCTGTCCCTCAGAACTGCCTACAATTTCTTCCCCGGGGAGCCTTCTCTGACCTTATTTCGCACACCTTCCCCCTTTCCTCCACCTTCCAGTCTGGGTTTGATCTTTCTGCCCTCACAGCACCACACTTTCCTCACTCAACATTATTACTTATCACATTTGTACTATACAATTTTGAATGACTTGATGAAACTGGTATTTGAAGAAGATGCTTTTGATGAGGGAGAGGGCGGTCTAGAGACGGGAAGTTTGCACTGAAGGCAGTTGTGCTGAGATAGTCATAAAGAGGTTGTGAGATGAATGGTGGAAGAGTGAAGAGGGAACATAAGAATTTTCCAAGCAACAGCTTTTTGTCTAGTTTTGTAGTTGACCATATGTTTATTTGAGATAAATGTGTTTGAAATAGATGCCCAGGCAATCAAAAGCTTAATATCAGGCCCTTACATTATAATCAAACAAGTTGATAAGATTTCACTGATTGGGGTATGAGGAATGAGAGACAGTGTTACCATAAGGAGGACTATAATACAGCAAGCTTGAGTATCAGGCAGAATTTTCAAACCACTCACATTGGAGCTGGTTGTTGTCAGGGAAGGTAAAAGAGGTTGTTGTTGATCGTGCTGATTTTGAGCTGATGATGGGACATATGAATTTGTATCACCAGACATATGGCTGGTTATACAAATTGGAAAGGTGAGTTTACTGTATCATAATAATATTAGACTGAATTGGCTTAAAGGTCTCTGAAGACTGAAATTATAAGTTTGGATAAAAATCTCTTGAGTCTTGAAGAATATGCACAGTGAAGGAATGTAGGGAAGGATAGGAGTTGAAAAAGGAGTAAGCCGCTAAAAAGGGGGACAGATAGGGACTTGTGTTAATGATTCTTGTTTTGGAGACTCATTTTCATCTCTTCCATTTTAGCTCTACTTATCTCAGGCTTGGTGTAGAAGATACAAAGATGCACTAAAATTTCTCCCTTAATCACTTCCAAGCAGAAACGTGGCTGATGCACATGGAAACTGTCTCCATAGGAAACCGAACTATTGCTGAATTTGTCCTTCTTGGTTTCTATGACATAGCCGACTTACATCTCCTCTTCTTTACTGTGTTCACTCTTGTCTACACCTCCATCATCATAGGGAACATGCTAATCATTGTGGCAGTGGTTAGGTCTCAGAAGCTCCACACACCCATGTATTTCTTCCTGGCTAATCTGTCCTTCCTAGAGATCCTCTATACATCCACAGTGGTGCCAAAAATGCTGGAGGGCTTCTTGCAGGAGGCCGCCATCTCTGTGGCTGCTTGCTTGCTCCAGTTCTTTATTTTTGGTTCTCTAGCCACAGCTGAATGCTTCCTGCTGGCTGTCATGGCATATGATCGCTACCTGGCAATCTGCTACCCTCTCCGCTACCTGCTCCTGATGGGGCCCAGATGGTGCCTGGGGTTGGTGCTCATAGCCTGGCTCTCTGGCTTCATGGTAGATGGATTGGTTGTGGCCCTGATGGCCCAGCTGAGGTTCTGTGGCCCCAACCACATTGACCACTTTTACTGTGACTTCATGTCTTTGATGAGCCTGGCCTGCTCAGATCCCAGCATAGCCCGTATGACAACGTTCATTCTCTCTGTGGTCTGCCTCACTGTTCCCTTTGGACTGATTCTGACATCTTATGCCTGGATTGTGGTGGCCGTGCTGAGAGTTCCCTCTGGGGCCAGAAGGTGGAAGGCCTTCTCCACGTGCTCCTCCCACCTAACTGTAGTGTCCACATTCTATGGCACTCTCATGGTCTTGTACATTGCACCCTCCGCTGTCCACTCCCAGCTCCTCTCCAAGGTCTTTGCCCTGCTCTACACTGTGGTCACCCCGCTCTTCAATCCTGTGATTTACACTCTGAGGAATAGGGAAGTTCATCAGGCACTCCGGAGGCTTAAGCAAACTGAAACAATTGAAGGAGGTGGTAAAGATTTTATTTGGACTTTGGATGTCTCTATTGGCACGCCTTCCAGGATTGGTTGGGGAGGACTAGCTTTGTTCTATTCTGACATTTCTCTCTGTGAAAAGTTTTATAGTTGTCCCACTCATACTGAAAATGAGTATGGTAGAGAAATAATTTTCAAGTGCTAACTTTGAAATTTGCTTTTAACTTTTATTATTTCTTTATAAAATAGACTGATTATTTAATATAAAATAGGTATACATAAATGGCAACATGAAATAAACTTAGGGAGTTCCTGTCATGGCTTAGTGGAAATGAATCCAATTAGTATCCATGAGGATGCAGTTTGTACCCCTGGCCTTGCTCAGTGGGTTAAGGAACTGGCGTTGCTGTGAGCTGTGGTGTAGGTTGCAGACGCAGCTTGGATCTGGCATTGCTGTGGCTGTGGCGTAGGCCAGTGGCTACACCTCTGATTTGACCCCGAGCCTGGAAACCTCCATATGCCATGGGTGCAGCCCTAAAAAGACAAAACAAAACAAAACAAAACAAAAAACCCTTAGAATTACTGACAACTTATATATATTAAATATATAATATATATGTATAATAAGTTGAATCATGGAAGTTTGTAATCTGGTTTTTAATTGACTGCTGGGTCTTGAACATCTTTTTATTTTGACAAATACCTACTTATTTATTCTGAGCTTTTTAGTCTAGCTAAACATGATTTTTAAAAATAATCTTCTATTGAGGAAATTTTTAGTTGTATTCAGTTCTTTCACCATTCAAATACAGATCACATCCAGATTTTCGTACAATAAATTCTTAGGAGTTGAATTGCCAGGTCTAAGGATATGCATATTTTAAAAAAATTTAAAGCTGGGCCTTGCACGCCGCCGTCCAGGAGCCTCCTGTGTCAGCCAGCCTTGGTTGGCCCCACCGCGTTCTTTGACATCACCCTTGGCAATGAGCCCTTGGGCCGTGTCTCCTTGGAGCTCTTTGCAGATGAAGTTCCAAAAACAGCAGAAAGCTTTTGTGCTCTGAGCACTGGGGAGAAAGGATTTGGTTTTAAAGTTTCCTGCTTTATAAAGGTTCCACAGGATAATTCCAGGATTTATGTGCCAGGGTGGTTTGGTGACTTCACACATCATAATGGCACTGGTGGCAAGCCCATCTTTGGGGAGAAATTTTTTTTGGTCTTTTTAGGGCCATACCTGCAGCATACGGAAGTTCCCAGGCTAGACGTCAAATCACAGCTACAGCTGCTGGCTTACTCCACAGCCAGAGTAACGTGGGATCCCAGCCACATCTGTGACCTACACCATAGCTCACAGCAATGCTGGATCCTTAACCCACTGAGGGAGGCCAGGGATGGAACCCACATCCTCATGGATACTAGTTGGGTTCATTACCACGGAGCCATGATGGGAACTTCCTCAGGAGAAATTTGATGATGAGAATGTCATCCTGGAGCATGAGTCCCAGCATCTCGTCCATGGCAAGTGCTGGCCCCAATACAAACGGTTCTCAGTTCTTCACCTGCATGGCTAAGACTGAGTGGTTGGATGGCAAGCATGTGATCTTTGGCAAAGTGAAAGAGGTCACAAATATTTTGGAAGCTATGGAGTGTTTTGGGGCCAGGAATGGCAAGAGTAGCAAGAAGATCACCATTACTGACTGTGGACAGATCTAATAAATTTGACTTGTGTGTTTTATCTTAACTGTCAGCCCATTCCTTCTGTAGCCCAGGAGAGCACCCCTTCACTTTCATCTGCTTGAAACAGCCTATAATCTTTGTACATTCACTGCAGTTCTTTGGGTTCCATATTTTCCTTATCCTTCTCCAAGTTTAGCTGGACTGTAAAGTTAAGTTTATGATTATGAAATAAAGGCTAAGCAATAATAAAAAATTTAAAGCTGGATACACTTTAATTTCTTATTTATAACTGTTTATTGTAGAAAATTTCAAACATACACCAAAGTAGATGGAACATTATAGTGATTCCCCAGGGAGCCATCATCTAGCTTTAATAGCAACCTTTGCCAATCCTATTTCAACTGCCTAGAGCTCTTTTTTTTTTTTTTTTTTCTGGAAAATGTTAGAGCAAATTTCAGATGTTGTGTAAGTACATGTTGTGTAAGCCGAGTATGTGTGTACACCACATGCAAATACAGTTGATCTTTGAACAACATGGATATGAACTGTGCAGGTCCACTTATACACGGATGTCTTTTCTTTTCTTTTCCTTTCCTTTCCTTTCCTTCTTTTCTTTTTTTGCTTTTTTTAGTGTTGCACGTGCGACATATGAAAATTCCCAGGCAAGGGGTTGAATTGAAGCTACAGCTGCTGGCCTATGCCACAGCCACAGCCATAGCCATGTGGGGTCCGAGCCACATCTTCGATCTAGCTCATGGCAATGCTGAATCCTTAACAAGGCCAGGCATCAAACCTGCGTCCTCATGGATTGTTAACCACTGAAGGGAACTCCCCAGATGTTTTTCAGTAGTAAATACTACAGCGGTACAGGATTAGCAGTTGGTTGAATCCATGAATGGGGAACCTCATCTGTACAGAGGAACTGGGTATATGGAGGACCAGTTCTGTTATAGGTGGATATTCAGCTGCTCAGAAGGTCAGTGCCCCTCGCCTTGGTGGTGTTTGACTGTATTCAGTATGCTTTCTGACAAAGGCATTTAAAGAAAGAAACATGCTGACCCTGACATTATAATACTTAATACATATTTCCTTAATGTCATCTAATACACAGGCATGTTCAAATTTTCTCTATCTTTAAGTAAATTCTTTTTTTTTTTTGTTCTAATGATTTTTTTTTTCCATTATAGCTAGTTGACAGTGTTCTGTCAATTTTCCACTGCACAGCAAGGTGACCCAGTCACTCACACACACACACACACACACACACACACACACACACACACACACATTCTTTTTTCTCACATTATCGAGCTCCTTCATAAGTTACTAGATATAGTTCCCAGTGCTGTACAGCAGGATCTCATTGCTGATCCATTCCAAAGGCAATAGTTTGCATCTATTAATAGTCCCTTATTTCAACAGGTTCTTCTCCCTTTTTTTTTCATGGCTTTGGCTTATTGGAAAAATCTGGTTATCTGCCCTGTAGAATATTCCATATTCTAAATTAGACATACTGCTTATTTATGATTTTGACTTATATTCTTATATCTTGTATTTTCCTTTTTTCTTTCACGTTTTTTTCACTTTTAAAGTTTTTTGAAGTATAGGTGATTTACAGTGTTGTGGTCACTTCTGCCAAACAACAAAGTGATTCAGTTATATATATATACACACACACATATCCATTCTTTTTCAGATTCTTTTTCCATATAGCTTATCACAGAATTTTGGGTGGAGTTCTCTGTGCTATATGGAAGTTGCCTGTTGGCCAGTCATTCCATATAGTCCCAAATCCCCAGTCCATCCCTCCCCTGTAACTGTCCCCTTTGGTAACCATAGGTTTGTTCGCAAAGTCTCTGAGTCTGTTTCTGTTTGGCAGATAAGTTCATTTGTAACTTTTTAAAAGTTTCCACATATAACTGATATTATATGATGTTTGTCTTTTACTGTCTGACTTACTTCACCTAGTATGATAATCTCTAAGGTCCATCCGTGTTGCTGTATATCTTGTATTTTATGTATAATTGTTTGGTGTCAGTCTCAGCCTATTGACGGTGTAGTAACACCACCAACTAAGAATGCCTGGGGCGCTTACCTGGGCCTGTGCAGCTTGTGGTGGGCCTCCACAGATATTTCCCTGGCCAGAGCCATTGTTGTGGCCGGGCTGACCTTGTGGATCTTATTATGACTGCAAGATGCACCTTAGCAATAATCATCAGGGAACTTTGAAAAAATAAGATTTATTACTCAAAGGTCTTAGAGAATACATGACCTGGGACCACACAGAGATGTCTTTGGCAGAGAGAGAGAGAGCATGGACTTGGGGCCCTGCCTTTATTGGGGCTATGAGTGGGGTGCCTGGAGTTTAATGGGTTCATTCTTTATTGGTGAATATAAAACATAAGAGCCGGAATTAAAGCATGAGAAGGGAAAAGCAGGGTCACTCAAGTAGTCAGTCAATTTAGGTTACTAAAGACTTTCTAAAAAGGGGAACTTCATGGGTGGGGAGACCTGGCTTTTTATCTAGTTTTGTAGTTGACCATATGTTTATTTGAGATAAATGTGTTTGAAATAGATGCCTAGGCAATCACAAGCTTAATATCAGGCACTTACATTATAATCAAACAAGCTAATTATCAGGCACTTACACTATAAAACTGATATTAAGATAGAAGCTTAGGGAGTTCCTTTTGTGGCACAGTGAAAACAAATCCGACTAGTATTCATGAAGATGTGGTTTCAATCCCTGGCCTCGCTCAGTGGGTCGGGGATCTGGTATTGCTGTGAGATGTGGTGCAGATTGCAGACATGGCTTGGATCCTGTGTTGCTGTGGCTGTGGTGTAGGCTGGCAGTTGTAGTTCTGATTCGACCCCTGGCCTGGGAACTTCCATATGTCGTGGGTGTGGCCCTAAAAAGCAAAAAAAAAAAAAAAGATAGAAGCCTAATTGGACCATGGTTAGCATTTTAGCAGAATATCCCAAAGTTGCTATGTTACTTCTACTGCAGTTTCTCGTGAGGCACACAATATTTGGTTGTCCCATTTTTAGTGATGCTATTTATATTAATGGCTAGAGGATTCACATGGCATAAGTCTGTAGTATGCAGTTCTCAATCAGCCTTTCACCTGATGTTTTTAGCTTCATTGAGGAAAGTTGATGATTAATGCCTAAATGACTTAATTCTTAGAACACATTTTCTTTTAATATTTTGAGTATATTTGTGGCTATTGTAAAATCTTTGTAGATTTCTACATCTGGGCCACATCAAGTCCAGTTTTTATTGATCTCCTTTTCTTTTGAATATTGATCAGATTTTCTCATGTATTTGTATGACTAATAATTTTTTGAATGACTACAGATCATTGTAGAAACTCTGGATCCTATTATTATCTTCTTTAGAAGAAGATTGATTTTTTGTTCTAGCAAACATTTCCTTTTTCTTTCTCTCCTTTTTTTTTGGGGGGGGGATCTTTTTATGGCTACATCCACAGCAAATGGAGGTTCCTGGGCTAGGGGTTGAATCAGAGCCACAGCTGCAGGCCTATGCCACAGTCACAGCAACATGGGATCTGAGCCACATCTGTGACCTACGCTGCAGCTTGAGCCAATGCAGGATCCTTAACCAACTGAACAAGGCCAGGGATTGAACCTGCATCCTCATGGATACAGTGTTGGGTTCTTAACTTATGGAGCCCCAGTAGGAACTCCTAGCAGACATTTCAACTCATGGAATATCATTCTTGAACTTGAGTAAGGTTGGTTTTATGCCTTGGTAGTATGGATTTGTGGAAAGCCCAAGGTGTCTGTCACTCTCTTCCAAATTCTCTCTTCCTAGTGGTTATAGTTAGGGCTTTGGCTTTAGTCTGTGTTCAGGCAGGTCCTAGAGCAGGCTTTATTCAAGGATGTGGTTTTTACTCTTAAGGCTTGAACTTTAAGAGTGCTAGGTAATTAACAAGGGTGTTAATTAGGAGTTAATGAGATTTCACGTTAGTAGGGCCAGAAGAGTACACTTCATATTTCACTGGTGTTACATCATATTGCATCATATTATAATCTGTGAAAATAAGTATAGAAATAGAAAAACTAAATAAATAAATAGATTTTTGAAACATACTTTTCCACGGCCAAAAATTAAGGGAAAATAATATGCCATTGAAGTAGAAATGTATTCTTGAGATTTTTTTTTCAAGTTGCCTCAACTTTTAATAGTATTCTACAATAATCTTTGACAGTTTATCCAGTTGACTTATAAAACAGCTTTGGAATCAGCGTTCACAAAACTTTCTAGATAAACTATTGGTTTCTTTATCTCTGTTAATTAGTACTCACAACATTATTTGTTTTATTTACTTACCTTCCCGCTTGGAGAAAAAGAAATGAATTACTTAAAGACTATCTTTTAAGTCATACTTTTAACATTTACGTTTCCATTTGAGTAACCATGGCTTTAAATTCAAATCTTTAAAATATAACAGCTATGGGGGAAAAAAATGTAATTGTAATGTATACATGTAAGGATAACCTGACCCCCTTGCTGTACAGTGGGAAAATAAAAAAAAAGAAAGAAAAAAAAATATAACAACTAATAATTTTATTGCTCACATTATAATGTTAACTCACAGGAAAGTTAAACAGGACTGAGTACTATCTAACTACACAAGGTGTGGGTGACACAGGCAAATTTCTATATTTGATTTCATTCAAGAATACAAAGGAATAAATAAAAAATCAACTTTATCAACTGATATCTCTCACAAAAATTCAATATTAAGATTCCATGGATAGTGTATCAGTTGTTCAAGTTTCCCTACATTACCTAGGAATGCATTGTTAACACAACTAGACTGGATTTTCCTATTTATTTTTTCTAAATCCAGTTTTGTCTGTTATATATATGGTAAATGATTTGAGAAGCAATGCAATTTCACATCACAACATTTTATTACCTGTTTATTTATGCTCAGAAGGGTTCTCTAGATCTCTTAAAGTTAAAGCCCATTTCTGAACACCCTCTTCAAGGCCCCCTTTACCTCTTTGTTCCTCAAGGTATAGATCAGTGGGTTTAGTACAGGAGTGACCACACTGTACATAATGGCAATGATCCAGTCCTGGTCCATGGAGCTACTTGAGGCAGGATGAATATAAGTGAAAATAACAGGAGCATAGAGAAGAACAACTACCATGAAGTGGGAGGCACAAGTGGACAGTGCTTTATGAAGCATGCTGCAAGAATGTGTCTTGAAGAAAAGATGGATGATAATGTAGAAATAAGAGAGAAGTGTCAGAAAGAATGGACCCATGGCAATGGTCCCCGTGACAGTGTTGAGCAGCCACTGGTTAAGCTCAGTGTTCCCACAGGCCAGCTTGAGCAAAGGCTTAATATCACAGAAGAAGTGATGGATATGGTTGGAACCACAGAAGTGTAAGCGAGAGGTCATTATGGAGTGCATCAGGGCATGGAAAAAACCAATGATCCAGACAGTGACAGCCATTTGAGTACAGACCCAAGGATTCATGATAAGAGTGTAACGAAGTGGTTTGCAGATAGCCACAAAGCGGTCAAAAGCCATCACGGCCAATAACATGGCCTCTGTGCTGCCCAGGAAGTGGAAGAAGTGAAGCTGGCTTATGCATCCCCAGAAAGAAATTGCTTTGTGTGAGGAGAGGAAGTTCCCCAGCATCTTTGGCAGCGTCACTGTGGAGTAGCAGATATCTAGACAGGACAGGTTTCCCAGGAAGAAATACATAGGAGAATGGAGTCTTGGCTCAGAGATGACAACCATCAGGATGGCTCCATTCCCAGCCACGATGACCAGGTAAACTGCGAGGAAAAGCACGAAGAGCAAAGGCTGCAGTTCTTGGATGTCTGTCACTCCGAGGAGAAGAAATTCAGTGACTGATGTTTGATTGGGCATCACTTAAAAGCAAAGACAGAAGAGTATATGGAATGCTATCTCTGCTGGAAATTAGAGTCCTCTGGCTGAGGATCTTCCCTCCTGGACGACAATATTTTGAGGGAGAGAATTCTGGTTATAAATAGTCCCAGCACAATGGTTTTACAGGATGTGGACCGTTAGCTTATAAAATGCAAAGGTTATGTGTTGGTTATGAGCTCACCTACCTTTTCTTTTTTATTAGATTTATCATAGTATTTTTGTTTCTCCCAGGGATTCAGAGCCTGTTGCCATCCTACCATCTGATGTGACTGCGAACCTGTACTTTCTGATACAAGTTGCCTGTTCTTGTCCTAAGTCAGCACTAACAGAGGGTAAATTTTAACCCACTTCACTTCACCACTGTCTCTTGACCTAGTACGAAACCATCTGAAGGGTTTTTACTTAAGAAGAGACAATTGGAGGAAAATAAGGGCTGTAAAGAAATCTGAATCGATATGCAGACATTGGTGTGCTTCCTAATAAGAGGGAATCATTCAAAATTTGGGAAATCCGTGAAAGGAGAAGAAAAAGATTTGATGTGACGAGAGCAAAAGATGTGAACTAGGGAACATACCTGTGGATCCCAGGGGATTCTAGGCTGTATCGCTAGAGAAAAATTTGAGAAACTATTTAGATTCTTTTCCACCTGTGTAAAAGGCTGGCTTCAAGGAATTCAGAGAATCTTTCTTGGATAGCAGTGTATATTTTGTATAGTGTTAAAATTTATTACTCCTGTTTAAGACATAAATGTTTGAGATACTTTTTTTTGTTCACTGTCCCACAGCACAAAAGTGTATCAAAAATTCACTTGGGGGAAAAACCTTTTCCTAACATTGAAAGCAACTAGCAATCAGATTTCCTGTACTAAATGATTTATTTCACTGCAGTGTAAATATTTAGAGATTACGTATTTACTTTGGAGATTATCTAGAGGAATGGCAATAAAAATGTAGGCAGGAAAGAGATTTCATAATGTAGAAGCACAATGAGGAGTTCATCGTAAAATAGAGAACCAGCGCTAAGTCCTGGGCATTGAACTTTAATGCTAGCAAGATGACAGAGAATATAACTTCCCAGCTTGTCTCCCGTTTCATCCTCATACCTGATTGAGTGGTCAACGTCACAGCTAAGGAATGTTTTCAGGTTTATACTCATGAAAATTAAATAGTAGAAAACTATTTGAAAAGTAGATAGTAGAAAACTCTTTGAAGTGATAGCTTGTACTGGGGTTGCAGCATAAGCTCTTCATCTTCCCCAGCCAATTCTTTCTGAAATTCTGCCTGTCTTTTATGAGCCACAGATCTCTCGACGTGCAAATCTTGAGAGAGCATGTCCCCTGGGTTTGGGAAGATTATTGTAAGAATAAACAAGATCCCTTCCTATATCTGCAGTATAAGAGAATGTTCCTTGGGGAACTCCTATCTTGTGTTCCTTTTTTTTTTCCTTCCATTTTTCTTATGTTTTTTTTCCCCCTAATATGTTTCCTTCTTAGTTTCAGTACCATGGGCAGTACAGTTCTCTTTAACCTTATGTTTTCTTAGTTAAAATACCTTTCGTTTCCTGCGACTGGATTGAAAGGATACACTTTCTTTTTAAAGTTTTCATTAAGGTTATTATTTTTGGTATTATACTTGATTTACACTGTTCTGTCAGTTTCTGCTATATATAGAAAGAATGTATATAGACATTCTTTTATCACATTATCCTCCATCAAGTTCCATCACAAGTGACTAGATATATTTCTCTGTGCCATACAGCAGGATCTTATTGCTTATCCACTGTAAATGCAGTAGTTTATATCTATCCACCCCAAATTTCCAGTCCATCCCACTCCTTCCCCCTCCCTCTTGGCAAGGACAAATCTGTTCTCCAAGTCCATGAGTTTCTTTTCTGTGTAAAGGTTTATTTGTGCTGTATATTAGATTCCAGATACGGAATATATATATAGGTATATATACCACATCTTCTTAATCCATTCATCTGTCAATGGATATTTAGGTTGTTTCCATGTCTTGGCTATT
Organism: Sus scrofa; assembly: GCF_054392235.1. Lineage (NCBI taxonomy): Eukaryota > Metazoa > Chordata > Mammalia > Artiodactyla > Suidae > Sus > Sus scrofa. Next base: position 26,328,193 of record NC_139389.1, on the reverse strand, counting down.
GTGAATAATGCTGTAATGAACATATGGGTGCATGTTTCTTTTTCAAGGAAAGTTTTGTCCAGATATATGCCCAAGTTTGGGACTGCTGGGTCATATGGTAATTCTTTTATTTTTTTTTTCCAACTACCAATCATCTTTTATTGGGTGTTAATTCTCCCTTAGGATAAGAAAGGATTCAGGCAAAGGTCATGGTCAGGAATGCAGAGGGCGCCATCTTCAGTGGTACTTGTGTAGCCACAGCCACAGCAACACAGGATCTGGGCTGCATAGCTCATGACAACGCTGGATCCTTAACCCACTGAGTGAGGCCGGGGATCGAACCCCTGTCCTCGTGGATGCTAATCGGGTTCACTAACTGCTGACCCATGATGGGAACGCCGATATTTGATTTTTTGGAATGCAATTTTAAAAGGTATTGTATTTTTGTATTCCTTTTCAAATATTTTATTGTTAGTATACAGAAATGCAACTCATTTGTGAATGTTAATCTTATATCCTTCTACTTTACTGAATATGTTGAATATTGATCCAGAATTTTAATTACTTTTGCTTCTTTGATTTCACTGAGTACTTTTTCTCTGCACTCTACTTTCTATCTTTTAACAAATGAGGCCTTTAAATCCTCATTCCTTTGTTTATTTTTAGGTAGATACTAGTGCTTTTAAAAGATTACAAAAATCTATATGAAGAATTTAATAGTTTTTTATCATTATTTCTGGTTGTGAAATATTTTCTGTTTTTCTTTTTTTTTTTTTTTTTTGCCTTTTCTAGGGCCGCTGCTGCGGCATGTGGAGGTTCCCAGGCTAGGGGTCCAATCAGAGCTGTAGTCGCCGGCCTACACCAGAGCCACAACAACGCGGGATCCAAGCCGTGTCTGCAACCTATACCACAGCTCACGGCAACGCCAGATCCCCAACCCACTGAGCAAGGCCAGGGATCGAACCCGCAACCTCATGGTTCCTAGTCGGATTCGTTAACCACTGCGCCACGACGGGAACTCCTATTTTCTGTATTTCTTTCAAAATATGGACCATGACTTAATCGATACTGAATTTTCTTATATTTCATTGACATCAGAATTTCTCCCTAAGAAATAGAAGAGACCTGAAACCCGTATGACTGGTTGTGACAGGAAATATGTTCTCACATGCTTCTCACAATCTTTGTGTCCTTGTAATCTTCGTTGGTTCTTATTTTGTGAAAATGGAAATTGTGGTTGATTTGCTGACATTACAATATTTTGATACATCCTCAGATTTTTTCATTTTCCTATACTATTTGAACACTGTTTATCTTTGATACAGGTAGGATCTCACATCTCTTTGAAGTCACCATTAGGGTAGTAAATAATAAGAATAGAAGGATATCGGGTGGTATCATCCCATCCTGTGGTTCATTTATCCCAGATTTATTTGCTAGTTGAAGAAAGGAAGAAATTGCTGAGAAAACACGGATGCGTACAATATGTTTCTGGAACAAAGAAGTTAAATCTTTCTCCTGGATTTGCAATTTTTATTTAAAAAATCCACAGCTGATAACTTTTTAACTTTAGCTGTTATGAAACAAATGACAATGACTGGTTTTATCCCACCCACTCAAACCCTATTATTCATTGACTTTCTATTATTCAGTAAAATCATCCATTTTAGACACCACGGAAACTCACCAGAGCAAATCCAGGAACTTCCTTTCTAAACTTAGGGAAAATTTCTCAGTTACTACCTAGCAGAAGGTAATTCAGTCACTTTCAGTAAAACATTTTCTGTGGAGAGGAAAAATGATTTCCATTCTCATAATTGGAGTTTATGCTCCTCTGTATAGCTCCTGTGTCATGAGTGGAGAGATCCTCAATACTCTAGTATGTATGGCTCCTTGCAAATACCCTGGGAGTAAAAGTTGCAATTATATAGAGTTTTCCTGTGGAGTATTTTTCTGTTGATTTGATTAATGATCATACCTAGTTATATGGAAATTCTGTTTATTTGCATTCATTGGATTAAATTGTTGAAATGCATTGTAATTTGTGGTTTATACTCTGGAAAACCCAACATTAAGGGTTAAATCTACTTTTCATTTTGTTCATTGCAAAGTAAATGCCTATTCAGGGGACTCATGTTGGCTCTGTGTATCATTGCAAAGTCAGAATAATTGGTAATAATCTATTGATTTAAATAATTTTATTAGAATGTTATTTCTTTTAAACAATGACTCATCTACTTCATTTTTGTGTTACAAACACCATCTGGCACTGTGTCTTTTCCATAGTAGATCTTTTTTTTTTTTTAATGATTTTTGTTTTTTCTATTATAGTTAGCTTATTGTAGATCTTCTTAATTATCTGTAGATTTGAATTTAATTAAGTTCCAACATTTTTTCTTCTGGTGACAGATATACAGGATTTTTTTTCTCCTAAGAATTTAAGTATTATAAGAACTTTAGTGATCAAATAACCTCAGCAGCAATTTTGAACTCTTACACAGTATGTCCATGACGGAACACCGAGTGGGCATCTTCTGGTTATCTGTCACTACATAACAAACTAAGTGACTTAAAGCAATAATTTATTATTTTCTCTCTAGTATGTGTGGATGAGCAGTTTCTGCTTGAGATCTCTTATTCAGTTATAGGCAGATTTAAGCAGTGATTATAGTCACCTGAAAACTCAATTTAGATGGAAGTCCAAAAAGATTTCCACACATGACGGGCAAATGATGTTGGCTCTTGGCTAAAAACTCAGCAGGGCAACTGCAGCATTTGCATGTAATCTCTCCTTGTTTGTTGACTTCTCACAGCAAAACGTTAGCATCCACGGATTTATTTATCTCTTCTTACGTTAGTAACTGAGAGCTTTTTAATTAATGTAGCCTCCTATAGTTGTACTATTTTTAATTTTTTAATTTATTTTTTGGCTCACCCTCAGCAATTATTAAGTGCCTGGGCCAGGGATTGAAACCAGTCCACAGTTGTGAGGTGCGCCACCACTGTGGCAATGCCAGATCCTTAACCCACTACGCCACATGGGAACTTCCAGTTGTACTATTTTGTAGATCAAGTCTAATCACTAAAATTCTTCTACAAAATTATCTATTTATGAACATTTATTCTTCAATATAAATTTTAGAATCAGTTGAATTCGTCACAAAATTCCCCTGGAATTTCCTTAAAGTATATTAAATTCATTTTTGTGTGTATGTAGATTACATGTTTATAATGTTTAATTATCTCATCTATACATGTGGATGTATTGGTATTTTTGTTCAATTTTAATTTAAATCCTTGGATAAAATTTAAAAATTTTTGCTCATTTTTAGAAGTGAATTTGTTCATATTTTCATTGTATCTTACATCTGATTAAACTTATTGCAATAGATGCATAATTGATTTGAATATGTTGATCTTGTATCAGGCAGCATTTCTTAAGATTCTAGTTATGTTTCATTCTTTGTTTTGTGCCTTCTATGCATTTTGACAAATGTATAATGTCATATGTCCACCATTACTGTAGATTACTATTACTGTCCTAAACATCCCCTGTGCATGAACTCTTTATCTCTCTCTCTCCTCAAACTTCTGGCAACCGCTGATTTTTTTTTTTTACTGGCTTCAGTTTTTCCGTTCCCAGAATATCATATTCTTGGCGTCATATAGTATGTAGCCTTTTCAAGATTGGCTTCTTTTACTTAACAATATGCCTTTAAGATGCCTTCGTGTCTTTTTGTAGCATGATACAGGTATATTTATATAAACTGTTCGTTGTATGGATGTACCAGTTTACCCATTTGTCTAGTGAAGAATAATGTGTTTGCTTCCACGTTTTGACAGATATAAACATCCATGTGCAGATTTTTGTATTAACTGAAATTTTCAGCTCATTTGGGTAAATCTGTAAGGTTTAAAAAATGTTGATAATAATATACTCTTCATTTAAAAAAATTTTGCCTCTTTGTTTCCTCTTCTTTTATTTACTGTTGAGTTTCTTATTTAATTACATTGTCTGAGACCTTCAATTATAGTAGCGGAGATGTGATAGTAGAAAACATTTATTTTTCTTTCAAATCTTGAAGGGATATTTCTGAAGTTCTTCAGAGCACATGACACTGGCTGTAGTTTTGATAGACAGGATTTTAGTAAGTTTTGCTGATATCATTTACTGAATTTAGTTATGTTCCTTATATTTCTAGTGTCCTGAGAGTTATTATCATAAAATAATTGAAATTGATCGAACGTTTTCATTTATCTGTTGTCATGTAGATATTGTAGTCTACAAACCTGTGGCAGAGTCAAACAAGAAATAAATAACCTTGACAGGACATTTTGATTACTCAAGCTCATTACAAGAGAATTCCACAGAAATAAAGATGAAAGCACGGTAGATATTAGAAAAGATCAGAAAAAATGCAGCATGAATAAATATTATGAGATAAATCAGTAGTTAGATTTGTCATTATCCAAGATCCATCTGAAGTCCTCAAGTGATCTTTGTCATTAGATATTTAAAGGGGACATTCATTTTGGCTGCTCCTCACAAAATATGACATTGTTTTTGGTTTAATATCCCAGCCAGATGAGATATTCACATGTCTCCACTTGGCCTTCTCTGGTATTATAGCTCATTTTTTACTGACCAAGGACATGATGAAGGAGCTTCTAGGTAGTTCAATCCCAATTTTATACCTAATTACTGGGGAATGACTATTGGAGTGTCTGCAGTACCAGGTGATAGACTACAAATCAGGATTTTACCTGACCTGATCTCCATATGTGCATCTTAATAGGTGGGCCATGATGGTGCTTTGGTTCTTGGCATGTTGATGTCAACTCAGATCACCTGTCTAATAGGCCCTGAAATATTTTGGTATTTTCCTTTTTTCAGCATACAGTTAAATCGAGTATAAATGGAGGTAGTTCCCTTTGGGGAAGAATATGGGTATCTTTTCAGTAAATGTTTGCCATTGTATTGCAGCCCACTTCTTCTCTGGGGCCATGACTAACTATGTTTTCAGGCAGTGAGGTCAATAAGTAGTGCAGGTAATTGTGATCTTTTCCTGGGGAAGGATCACTCAGTCTCCTGCTTCTCCACTCTTGCCTTTTAACTGTAAAGTTTAAGCAGTATCCTTGTTGACTGTTCCCTAATTTTGCGGCTAGAGACATCATAATGTTTTAACCATCTCCACAACTATCCGTGGGTCGAGGCTTTTTGTCTGCCCCTCTGACCTCACTGTTTGTTATGGAAATTTTAAGCTGCTTGATTTTGGTGGTTCAGTTCTACCATCACTCCTCTATTGTTTAAGATGCCCTTTTTCTCTGTCAGTGTTAATGATCTAGTTCTGTAATTATCTCTCCAATCATCATCCCCAGTCTACAGAGGAGAGTCATGACTGAACTTCTTGGTAATTCTGGTACTCCTCTACCAGAACGTTCCCAATGATCTTAGTGAATGGTGTGTTTCTTCTAGGCTGTCTCACAGAATATGGGATTCTGGTGTATTTTCTCACCTCACATGATATGTCCCCTCTGCTTTTCTGAATGTCTTTTATCCTTCTTGTACCATCTGCCAGGGCAACTAAGGCATTTCTACACTCATCATAATGGACCACTGCCTTGTCTAAGCTTCTAAGATCCACATCCCTTGGGTCCTGGCCTAAGAATCCAATGTCCTCAAGGTAAGGGATTGTAACATAAAATCCAATTTTATGTTCTAGTCTCCCAAGTACTCTCAAAATCAAGTTCCAGTGTTACTCCTGCTGGTGTGTGCTAGCTGATACATATAACTTTGGGTTTAATCTATTTCTTCTCTTAACAGTCCCAGGATGTTGGAAGTTAGTTTATGTAGAAATTTAACTCTAGGAGCTGGCCTGGAATCCAGGAAAGGCCTCCATAATTGTCTACTATAATATGGAAGACAGAAAGGGTATTTTTTGTATCCACATCTCTTCTTTTTTAAATTTCAAAAGTGGTTTTTATTTAGTTATTAGAAAAGGAACATATGTCTTTTTTTGACATTACTTGTGTGATTTTTTTTTCTTTATTTCTTTTCTCAGTCCATTTTTCTTACCTGCTTTACCAGGCTCTGTGTATACAGTTACTGTCTCATGGGGATAAGCATTAGTTAGAATGTAAGAGTCTAAACATCTTGATTCTCTTTTCTTCCTCTATGAACAGTAACCTTTAGCAAGTCATTTACTTAGTTTTGTCTCTCTATGGAACTGAGGAATAAAACAAATAATTTAGATTGTTTAAATAAGGTTAGAAGAGGAAAACTAAACAAAAAAGCAGAAAAAATTATGTATTCAATGCTTTGCATGATGCAAAGCTGAGAAAAAAAATAAGCCAGAAATAGGATAGAAGATATTCTTGAGATGTTTTTTAAACCTGACTCCACTTTTAATAGCATTTCATAATAGTCCTTTACAGTTGGACCTTTTGACTTCTAGAACATCTCTGAATATAATGGTTCCAGAACTCTTTAGATGATACACTGGTTATTTTTTTCTGTTAATTTATGATTACTGTGTGTTTTTCCTTAATTAATTTTGTTGCCACCTTGCTTGGATAACAAGAAATCATGAAGTACATCTTAAAATTCCCCCTAAACATGTAAGTGAACATTTAAATTGAGTATTTATGGTCCTAAATTAAACATCCTCAAAAATATAAAGCATGTTAACTTTATTTATTGTACTGAAATTGCTAACTTGGAGGGATCATACAGATAAACAGACCTAAAAACTATACATATATATACTTTGTGGGCAATATAGGCATATTTCTATATGTAAATTCAGAGACAAACACATTAGAATATATAACATCTCAGTTTTGTCACATGACAGGTCAAAACCAATTCAGCATTAGAATTCCATGGCTGGTGTTTCATTTGATCAAGTTGCCTTCCTACTACCTAAGAATGCATTGTTTAATACAACTCCATTAGGCTTACCCATTCATTTTTTCTTTATCCAGTTCCCTCTATTATATGTAAGGTAAATGATTTGAGAAGCAGTATAATTTCACATCACAGCTTTCTTGTTGTCTGTTAATTTATGCTTCAGAAGAGTTCTCTAGATTCGTTCAAGTCAGAGGCTCCTTCTGATCACCCTATTCAAAGCTCCCTTTACTTCCTTGTTCCTCAAGGTATAGATCAGTGGGTTTAGTACAGGAGTGACCACACTGTACATAATGGCAATGATCCAGTCCTGGTCCATGGAGCTACTTGAGGCAGGACGAATATAAGTGAAAATAACAGGAGCATAGAGAAGAACAACTACCATGAAGTGGGAGGCACAAGTGGACAGTGCTTTATGAAGCATGCTGCAAGAATGGGTCTTGAAGGAAAGATAGATGATAATGTAGAAATAAGAGAGAATTATTAGAAAGAATGGACCCATGGCAATGGTCCCCGTGACAGTGTTGAGCAGCCACTGGTTAAGCTCAATGTTCCCACAGGCTAGCTTGAGCAAAGGCTTAATATCACAGAAGAAGTGATGGATGTGGTTGGAACCACAGAAGTGTAAGCGAGAGGTCATTATGGAGTGCATCAGGGCATGGAAAAAACCAATGATCCAGACAGTGACAGCCATTTGAGTACAGACCCAAGGATTCATGATAAGAGTGTAACGAAGTGGTTTGCAGATAGCCACGAAGCGGTCAAAAGCTATCATGGCCAACAACAGGGCCTCTGTGCTGCCCAGGAAGTGGAAGAAGTGAAGCTGGCTTATGCATCCCCAGAAAGAAATTGCTTTATGTGAGGAGAGGAAGTTCCCCAGCATCTTTGGCAGTGTCACTGTGGAGTAGCAGATATCTAGACAGGACAGGTTTCCCAGGAAGAAATACATAGGAGAATGGAGTCTTGGCTCAGAGATGACAACCATCAGGATGGCTCCATTCCCAGCCACGATGACCAAGTAAATTGCGAGGAAAAGCACGAAGAGCAAAGGCTGCAGTTCTTGGATGTCTGTCACTCCGAGGAGAAGAAATTCAGTGACTGATGTTTGATTGGGCATCACTTAAAAGCAAAGACAGAAGAGTATATGGAATGCTATCTCTGCTGGAAATTAGAGTCCTCTGGCTGAGGATCTTCCCTCCTGGACGACAATATTTTGAGGGAGAGAATTCTGGTTATAAATAGTCCCAGCACAATGGTTTTACAGGATGTGAACCGTTAGCTTATAAAATGCAAAGGTTATATGTTGGTTATGAGCTGTTACTCACCTACCTTTTCTTTTTTATTAGATTTATCATAGTATTTTTGTTTCTCCCAGGGATTCAGAGCCTGTTGCCATCCTACCATCTGATGTGACTGCGAACCTGTACTTTCTGATACAAGTTGCCTGTTCTTGTCCTAAGTCAGCACTAACAGAGGGTAAATTTTAACCCACTTCACTTCACCACTGTCTCTTGAAGGGTTTTTACTTAAGAAGAGACAATTGGAGGAAAATAAGGGCTGTAAAGAAATCTGAATCGATATGCAGACATTGGTGTGCTTCCTAATAAGAGGGAATCATTCAAAATTTGGGAAATCCGTGAAAGGAGAAGAAAAAGATTTGATGTGACGAGAGCAAAAGATGTGAACTAGGGAACATACCTGTGGATCCCAGGGGATTCTAGGCTGTATCGCTAGAGAAAAATTTGAGAAACTATTTAGATTCTTTTCCACCTGTGTAAAAGGCTGACTTCAAGGAATTCAGAGAATCTTTCTTGGATAGCAGTGTATATTTTGTATAGTGTTAAAATTTATTACTCCTGTTTAAGACATAAATATTTGAGATACTTTTTTTTGTTCACTGTCCCACAGCACAAAAGTGTATCAAAAGTTCACTTGGGGGAAAAACCTTTTCCTAACATTGAAAGCAACTAGCAATCAGATTTCCTGTACTAAATGATTTATTTCACTGCAATGTGAATATTTAGAGATTACGTATTTACTTTGGAGATTATCTAGAGGAATGGCAATAAAAATGTAGGCAGGAAAGAGATTTCATAATGTAGAAGCACAATGAGGAGTTCATCGTAAAATAGAGAACCAGCGCTAAGTCCTGGGCATTTAACTTTAATGCTAGCAAGATGACGGAGAATATGAGTAACTTCCCAGCTTGTCTCCCGTTTCATCCTCATACCTGATTGAGTGGTCAACGTCACAGCTAAGGAATGTTTTCAGGTTTGTACTCATGAAAATTAAATAGTAGAAAACTATTTGAAAAGTAGATAGTAGAAAACTCTTTGAAGTGATAGCTTGTATTGGGGTTGCAGCATAAGCTCTTCATCTTCCCCAGCCAATTCTTTCTGAAATTCTGCCTGTCTTTTATGAGCCACAGATCTCTCGACGTGCAAATCTTGAGAGAGCATGTCCCCTGGGTTTGGGAAGATTATTGTAAGAATAAACAAGATCCCTTCCTATATCTGCAGTATAAGAGAATGTTCCTTGGGGAACTCCTATCTTGTGTTCCTTTTTTTTTTCCTTCCATTTTTCTTATGTTTTTTTCCCCCCTATTATGTTTCCTTCTTAGTTTCAGTACCATGGGCAGTACAGTTCTCATTAACCTTATGTTTTCTTAGTATAATTACCTTTCATATTGTATTATATTGTATTTGTCTTTCTTTTTATGACTTACTTACCTACTTTTTATGACTTACTATATCTGGAAAATAATATATGGCACAAAGGAACCTTTCCACAGGAAAGAAAATGTGGACTTGGAGAAGAGACTTGTGGTTGCCAAGCGGGAAAGGGATGGAGTGGGAGGGACTGGGAGCTTGGGGAAATAGTTACAGAATGTTGCCTTCAGGTTGGATGAACAATGGGATCCTGCTGTGTAGCACTGGGAACTCTTGTCTAGTCACTTACGATGGAACATGTAATATGAGAAAAAAGAATGTATACATGTAACTGGGTCACCATGCTGTACAGTAGAATAAATACGTATATAAATAAATGATAAAAAAATTACCTTTCATTTCCTGTGACAGGATTGAAAGGTTACACTTTCTCATCTTGGGAATGTCCCCAGAAAAACTCTTTTTTTTTTTGTAAAAGGGAAAGAAATTGGGCAAAGACAGTTTTGGAATGAGGGCCAATCACATACCATTGATCCATACAAAAAGATGTTTACTCTTCCACTCATTTATTAATGTGGTTCTATGGAAAACAAAAGAAGAGGGATAGGGAGAAGTTGTATTGCTTTTGTTCTTTCCAAATCTGATTCTTCACTGCTGGTGATAAAACTAAATTGTTTTCTAAGTTTGGGGTCCTAAAGCTCACATTTCTCTCCATGAGTATGAGGCTGGTCTCTCCAATGTGTATCTTCAGTTCTTGCCATATCCTTGAGGCAAATTATTTTATCTGCTCCATCCAAGGAATATATATATGCTATCTGATATCTATCTAAGCTTTCTTTTTTTTTCATTTACATTGATTTTTATTTTTTCCATTACAGCTGGTTTACAGTGTTCTGTCAATTTTCTGCTATATAGCAAGGTGACCCAGTTACACGTACATGTACACATTGTTTTTTCTCACATTATCATGCTCCATCGTAAGTGATTAGACATCATTCCCAGTGCCATACAGCAGGATTTCATTGTTTGTCCATTCCAAAGGCAATAGTTTGCGTCTAAGCTTTCTAATTAGTTATAAATGCCATGTACTTTGTCCATCTTTCTATTGAGGTTCATTCCTTTGGCTTTGCAAAAGTTCATTATATATCCATCCCATGAATAATTTCTTGTTACGGAATATGCTATGAATATAATACAAATAACAATTATTCGATGCTGATTTTGTAAATTATTGTTCTGGGTTCTTTAGATTTATTAGTTTATTACTTCTTTCAAGCACCCAGTGAATGAATTATTAAAATCATTCCTACTTTACCTCAAGAAAAATGAGGCTCAGAGAATTTAAGTAAATTTTGCTCCTCCCTCCTAACTCTATTGAGGAACCATTGAAGAAAATAGTTGTATATATTCAACATGTACAATACACTAAATTGGGTGTATAGCCACATATTATCAATTATCGTCATGATTAAATTACCTTATCTTTCAAAAAATTGTGAAAATAGGATTCAAATTGAGCCTTTCTAGTTCTAGATATTACAGCAGTATTCTTCCAAAACCCACTTATCTCATCTACAGATTCCTCAGTTGTCTAGAGATCTATTATTTTGATGATGTCAGGATCAAAGATTTTCCTATTTCATGTTTTATATCTTTGAAGTCTTACTTTCAAATTATTTTGATCCTCAATTCAAAATGACGTCTTAAAAATGTTCTTTTATTACAAGGCATGCTTCATGGGCATGTCACCTGTGCGGTGGCACAAGACCCTTTGTTAACAGGGCCCCTAGCTTGATTTAATGCTTTGTTTTCAACATCTTGAAAATTTTTTTTGTGTGTGTTTTTGCTATTTCTTTGGGCCGCTCCCACAGCATATGGAGGTTCCCAGGCTAGCGGTCGAATGAGAGCTGTAGCCACTGGCCTACGCTAGAGCCACAGCAACGCGGGATCCAAGCTGCGTCTGCAACCTACACCACAGCTCACGGCAACGCCGGATCATTAACCCACTGAGCAAGGGCAGGGACCAAACCCGCAACCTCATGGTTCCTGGTCAGATTCGTTAACCACTGCGCCACGACGGGAACTCCAACATCTTGAAATTTTTAATAATTTTTGAGTGAAGATACTGCATTTTTATTTTTGGCTGAGCCCAACAAATTATGTAACTCCTCTTGTTTATTGGAGTTAAATTTTATACTTGCTATTTAGAACTACAATTTTATGGATTTCATATTTAAATTTTATACTTGCTATTTAGAACTAGAGTTTTATATAGATTTCATATTTAAATGACCAGATTGGCTCTACTGGTCTTTGTGTAGAAAGACAAACTAGCAATTTTGTCTTCATGGAGTTTTGCATAGAATACCTACTCCATCCCTTGACTTTAGTCTATGTGTTTCCTAAAATGAGTCTCTCGTATGGACCTTATAGTTGGATCTTGGTTTTTAAAATCCATTAAGATGTTCTATAATAATTTAATCCATTTATATTTATAGGATTTATGAATAGGTAAAGACTTACTCTTGCTATTTTGTTAATTATTTTCTGACTGTTTTGAAGTTCTTTTATTCATTGAACAACTAGAAATAACACTACCTCTCTACTTCCAAACATTGATGTCTTCTCATCGTCTTCAATATAAAACCTACGTCTCTCTAGAGAGTATCCTCTCTACAGGTACACAGACTTACTTTTAGATCTTCAGAAGTGCTGTGCTGAATTGCACATCTTTGCTTTCAAAGATGCCTTTCCTGCCTGGAGTGGCCTCCTTCGTCCCCTATCTTTGCCTGACCAATTGTTTCCTCTCCTTTTTTTATTTTTTATTTTTTCTTATTTTTTAATTTTTTTTATTTTCCCACTATACAGCAAGGGGGTCAGGTTATCCTTACATGTATACATTACAATTACATTTTTCCCCCCACCCTTTCTTCTGTTGCAACATGAGTATCTAGACATAGTTCTCAATGCTATTCAGCAGGATCTCCTTGCATATCTATTCTAAGTTGTGTCTGATAAGCCCAAGCTCCCGATCCCTCCCCCTCCCTCCCCCTCCCATCAGGCAGCCACAAGTCTCTTCTCCAAGTCCATGATTTTCTTTTCTGAGGAGATGTTCATTTGTGCTGGATATTAGATTCCAGTTATAAGTGTTTTTTTTTTTTTTTTTTTTTTTTTTCTTGATAGGCAGGAGTCTGGACCCAGACACCTTCTCTGGCGTATGCTCAGCCAGTGATTTTGGATTTTTTTTTTTTTTTTTTGCTATTTCTTGGGCCGCTCCCGCGGCATATGGAGGTTCCCAGGCTAGGAGTCGAATCGGAGCTGTAGCCACCGGCCTACACCAGAGCCACAGCAACGTGGGATCCGAGCCATGTCTGCAACCTACACCACAGCTCACGGCAACGCCGGATCGTCAACCCACTGAGCAAGGGCAGGGACCGAACCCGCAACCTCATGGTTCTTAGTCGGATTCGTTAACCACTGCGCCACGCCGGGAACTCCTGTTTCCTCTCCTTTAAAACCTAGCCTACCTGCTACCTTCTTAGGAGGCCTTCTATGACCTTGCCCTCCCAACCTTCCCCCCATTCCATCACAAGCCCAGTTCGGGCTATGACTCTCACTGGTCTCACAGCACCTACAGTTCCTTTGACATTATCATTTATCATATTTCTATCATAAACACTTGAATGATCTCGTTAAGACAGTATTTGATAAGGGTGAAGTAAAACTAGAAACTAGGAGTCTACATAGAGGGACATTGTGCTAAGATAGGCATGGGCTAGCGAGGAAGAAATATATAAACATTTTCCAAGCAACTGTTGATAAAATTTTACTGATTGGGGGATGAGGAGAGAAAGAGGTTGTCAAAATAAAGATGACTATGATATCATAAGCTGGCATATTAGGCATATTTTTAAATAATTCTAGTGGTTTACAGTGTGGTTGGGAGGAGATAAAATAGTTTGTAGTTGAACATGCTGGTTTTGAGCTGATGCTGGAACATGTTTAGCAGACATTTGGAGATATTACATTGGGGCTCACAAGGGAGGCTATGGCTGGTGGGGGTTCCTGTGGGCCAAGGAGGAACTGCTTGGGCTTGTCACCCAAGTTCTGGGGGCTCAGCAGCTAAATCCTCCCACCCTGAGAATCTTTCAAGTCCCTGCATTCCATCCAGAGCCCACCCTCATCTCCACGTTCAACAGGATTAGGGGAGAGGGGAAGTCTCAGATGCCCAGGTCACATACCTCTAGAAAGATCTGCAGACCCCAGGCCTTCTCTTACCTCTGCCCTCTTCTTGGCTCCAGCAAACCTTACTCACCTTAGTAGAGGTATTAGAGGGGTCCTGATGGGGAGAAAGGAGGGAGTCATTTCAACTGGCTCCTTTCTATTAAAGTGGGAAAAAGAGGACACGGGCACAGCAGGGGAGCCTTTGAGAGCTAAAGATGGAGTGCCCTGTTAACCCTTCCTGCCCAACCAAGTAGCTGGCAAGAGCCAAAGGGCTCAGCAATAGGACTGATGTTCACAGATACTTGTAGTCCTTCACTTTCTAGTGTTCTGTTCTGCTATGGGCCCTGGGATATGACAGGAAATATTCCCTACATGATTCCCCCTACCCCTTCGGTGTTTTCCTTTCATATAAAATTCATGCATCTTATTTTTAAAAAGTTAATCTTGGACTTCCTGTGGTTGCTTAGCAGTAAAGAACCTGATTAGCATCCATGAGGGCACAGGTTCAATCCCTGGCCTTGCTCAGTGGGTTAAGGATCTGGCATTGCTGTGAGCTGTGGTATAGGTCACAGATGAGGGTCGGGTCCATGTTGTTGCTGTGGCTGTGGTATTGACCGGCAGCTGCAACTCTGATTTGACCCTAGCCTAGGAACTTCCATATGCTGCAGTTGCAGCTCTGAATTGAAATCTGTCAATCAATCAATCAAACCTACATGGGAATCATTTTTAATACTATTAAAAACCAAGGACTATAATTTAAAATCTTCCAATTGTTGGCAGTCCTTCAATCTCATCAGTGATGAATAAAATCTCTATAGATATCTTCAAAAATAATGCAAACACACAGTTAAACAAAACTTTCTGAAAAAAATGAGGCCTTAAAAGGGGAAGACTCTTTAGGACACTCTCTTATTCATGATGACAACATAATATTGTTGGGAATTGAACCAAAGTTGGTAATTAGTATGGTGATTCTAATGACAACAAAGATGATATTGACTGTAGTAAAGCTGATGGTGAGGCTCTTCATTGTTAAACTGGTGACGCAAATGGCAGTGATGGTCAGAATGGTGCTAATGAGGGCACTAGATGACCAAGTTTCAATAGTATCAGTGTTCCAAGGCAACCGAAAGAACAGCTCATCCAATCCACCCTTCAGGATGTTATATTTTTATAATATATCTTTTTCTATATTATCATGCAAAATATATTTCCTTTGACATATTACTGACATAGTCTTTTGAAATAATAATAATATAATGTATAATACATACACCAAACTCTGGAATGTATAAATAAGCCTGTAGCTTGTGTGGGACTTAGAACCTAGTTTTCCTAATTTCTAGTTAGTATTCTTTCCAATATACCATATTTGCTCTGTGACAGCCTTGCTATTAACTGACTCTGTAACTGTGGTGGTGAAGAGTGGGGATTCTCCCCCAGATGTTTGTTTATGGTCATTTCGTTTATTGTTCCTAATCCCTTTTTAGTGAACTCTTCACATCCTTATTTCTCAGACTGTAAATAAAAGGATTGAGAGTGGGAGTTACCAGGGTATACATGACAGCAGCAACCAGCTCCCCAGAGGAGTGAGAGGTGGATGGGGGCTTCAGGTAGGTGGCAAAGACCGTGCTGTAGAAGAGGATGACCACGGAGAGGTGGGAGCTGCATGTGACCAGGGCTTTCTTTTTCCCCCTGTGCTGATGGAGCCTTAGCTACAGCATGTAAAATATGGACATAAGAACTTATGGTGCAGAGGAGAGGGCTGATTCCTAAAAGTCCTGCCAGAACCATCATCAGGTTCTCATTGAGGTGGGCATCAGAACAAGAAAGTTGAAAGAGTGGGCCAAAATCACAGAAAAAGTGGGGAATCTCTTGATGAGTATAGAATGCTAGTTGGGATAGCAAGAGGGCATGGACAAGAGAGACAGAGAGGGCCACCCCCCATGACCCACCCACCAGCAGTCCACATCTGCCAAGAGTCATTATGAGTGGATAGTGCAGAGGATGGCAGACGGCAGCATAGCGGTCGATAGCCATGGCAGTCAAAAGCAGGTTGTCCATATCAGCAAAAACAGCAAAGAAATATAATTGTGCCAGACATTCAGAGAATGTGATTGATCCATTGTTGGTCCATAAAGCTTCCAGCATTTTGGGGGCTGTGGTGGTAGTGAAGCAGAGATCGACCAGAGAGAGCTGACTGAGGAAGAAGTACATGGGGGTGTGGAGGCGGATGTCAGCACCAATAGCCAGCAGAAGTAGCAAGTTTCCCAAGAGACCCAACAAGTAGAGGGCCATGAAGAGACCAAAGAGGAACTGTCGTTTGTCTGGGTCACTCAGCAGCCCTGACAGGACAAAGTCAGGGTTCTTGCTGCAGTTCATTCTGGTCCTGATGTCTAGAAGAAAGGAATCCGCATGAATAGTATTCATTACTCTGAACTCCTGAGATGGACAGCACTTGGATCTTGTCTGTGCTAGTGGGTTCCTTTATACAACTAATGTGAAGAGTGAAGAAAAGAAATTAAAATAGCAGTAAGAGGGACGATATTTGGATTTTTTGAAGGAGGCACAAAGATGAGGGAATGAGTGGAACAACAGAAGCTTCCTGGAGTTCTTTATGTGTAAAAGAGGTTTCTTCAACTTTTAATTATTGGATGCTGTCATTACTTGTTTGTGAATCAGTTTTCATTACCAGACATGAGTCTTTCAAGGCACAGACTGCATCTCAGTATTTGGCATAATGCTTGGAACATAGTAGGAACTCAGTAGATGCTCCTACCCATCTACACAGTCTTGAGTCTAGTTTAAGCTGTTGTTAATGACTAGAGTATTGCTAGCTTCCTAAGTGGTTTAATATGTCCACTCTTGCCTCATTTAATGTGTTCTCCACACTGCCACCAGAAAAATCTTTTCAAAGAAGAAAATCTGGTCATGTCTCTTACTTGTTTCAAAACAGGTGTCTGGAGCACCATTGGTCTTATTAAAAAATCCCCGCCATGTCTAACAAAGCTCAATGTGTTTTGACCTTGAGATATCTCAGCAGCCTCATCTTACTCTATAGTCCTCTCATGCTCTGCTCCTCAGCCCCTCTGGCTGCATTCGACCCCCTCCTGGGTGCTGTATTCCTTTTCCTCATCCTGAGCCAACTCCTTGCCAACCCTTTCAGTCTCAGGTCATTTGGTGGCTTTCTTAGGGAAGTTTTCTCTTGCGTTTTGATCAAGTCAAACCTACCTTTTATATAACTTTATAACTTTTGGAAAATCACTGCAGTTGTAATGCAGACCATGTAATTCATATTTATTTTGTTAAAATATTTATTTAAGATTTTTTTTTTTGGTCTTTTTTTCCTTTTAGGGCCACACCACGGCATATGGAGCTTCCCAGGCTAGGGGCTTAATCAGAGCTGTTGCTGCTGGCCTACACCAGAGCCACAGCAACGCCAGATCTGAGCCACATCTGTGACCTATATACACCTCAGCTCACTGTAACACTGGATCCTTAACCCACTGAGTGAGGCCAGGGATCGAACCCTCAACCTCATGGTTCCTAGTCAGATTTGTTTCTGCTGCACCACAACAGGAACTCTTGTTTAAGATATTCAGTTACCGTTAGACTTCCTGACAAGGCTATGAAGTGCATTATGACAAATATTGCATATAGTTTTCTTCTCCCTTGCATCCTTGGTGTTTGGCATCCATAAGACAATGTTTGTCACAAAATAACTAAACAAATTAATTAATTGAGACTGAAGATAGGAGAGGGCAATATGTTGTCCTCCCCTTGTGCTGAAGTGTCCTTCATTCCATTTCAACAGTTTACGAATAACAGTTTTTCCTCCATATACTCTTCTAATAATATGGGCCAGAAACATTGTTTCATCTTTTTATCTTTTTACTTTGTCCCCTAAAATCCAGACTACTAATATATTGCTTTTTTCCAACAACAAAATGATCCTCATTTTGTCTTTTTCTCACCATTTTCACATTTACCTTCTTTGGAATTTTTCCCATCAACTCACTCCTGGTTTATTTTGTCAGCAGTTTAAGTGGCTTCATTGATTCTCTTTCAACTATTAACATCCGTGCTACAAGCATTTTCCAAAAAATGTACAACTTTTTGCTTTTGGCCTGATTATTCCTTTCTCAAGTATCTCTGATGTCTTATTTTCTTTTTTTGTGTTTTGCTTTTTTTTTGTCTTTTCGGGACACACCCACAACATATGGAGGTTCCCAGGCTAGGGGTCGAATTGGAGCTGTAGCTGCTGGCCTACACCACAGCCACAGTAATGAAGGATCCGAGCTACATCTGCGACCTACACCACAGCTCATGGCAATGCCAGGTCCTTAACCCACTGAGCAGGGCCAGGGATTGAAAGTGCATCCTCATGGATGCTAGAGGGATCTGTTTCTGCTGAGCCATGATGACAACTCCTATTGTCTTATTTTCTAATGTGGCACTTATACCTATCTGTGCCTGGTTATCAAGAACTTCTACTTTTTTATTCACCTATCAATAAACATGATTTTCTACTACTCATCACTATTTAATCTCTTCTCTTCTTGGGGCAATCACGTCATAGCTCCATGTATATGATTATTTATGCTTTTATACACTGTTATGTAGATAAGATAATCTAGCCCTTAATTGAATATTGTATTAAGGTGTTTCTAATCTTTATGACATACACGTTTTCTCTTATTAATTATAGTATAAATACCTTCAGAGTAGGAATCACATTTTCCTTTTAAAAGTCCTTTAAACTAACAGTCAAAATTTGAGCGTAAGGTCTGTCCAAAACTTACCATCCAATTGCTTCTCTCTAATTATATGGCACAGTTTCCTTTTATTTTTCCATTACATCATACATCTAGTAACTCTTTAAATGTGCCAGTGGATAATTGATTTAGGATAAAGGGAAATAATCTTTTCCCTCTTTATGCAGAGCATTTGTTAATACTTGGGAAAGAGCTTCTCTAACTTTGACCTGGAGAGCTAGTGAAGTTACAGGTTTCTGGGCTCTCTCCCCCATAAAATAGGTTTTAGGAGGATTTTTAAAATTGGGAGCTGGGGGAGTTTCCCTTTTCCTATAAGATTAAGGCTTCTCTTACTTCTTTGTCTCTTAAGAACAATACTTCCTTCAGCTCAGACATAACTGCTTCTCTCCCATTTTTTCATCTTTTCCCAAGTTGGATCTTCTTGATGGTTTTGCTTGAATTATCTTACTGCTGTTGTATCCATCTCCACGTAATTCACCTGAAAAATAATCACTGATGTTGTGTCTCAGATCAGATGTGGTTAAGAACTGAGGTTTTGTGAATTTTCAGCATCGAAAATATAGGAGGTCTTACCTATGTAAAAGTGTGAAGTCCTAATGTTGTAAAATTTCAGTCTCAAACAGACAATATCCTAATATTTTACTGTGTCTGCCTCAGCCTTCTCCAGCTGCTCGTCCACTTCTCTTAAGATATTTCCTACTGCTAGACTGCTTTACATACAGATTTGGAAATGGATACAGATCTAGCCCCTGAGTGCAGAACTTCCATCCACTATGTTCCACTGGGAAGTCTGGCCTATTATACTGTTTGTCAAGTGCTACCTTTCACACTTACCTACTAGCTTTCCTAATCTTCATTCCATGAGTGATGGTGTTGGATATATGTATTTTATCCAGTGCTCTTATAAAGCAAGTGGGAGAGTCCAGAGAACCCAGGATCCTTTGCCTACATTTGGTGAGATGACGTCCACAGGTAGTGAAGATCTGAATATTAACAGTCTTCATCTCTCTTAGGATTGGAAGGGGTTGGCTTGCATTAGGAATCTTTTTTGTCCTTGGAGACTGCCACCAGATTTACTCATTAGTGGCAAATCCGGAGGAATTTTCCATTGAGAAAATTGTCTATACATGGTGTTGAGGAATAGAATCGACGGTTAAACAGAAGTCTGCTATTAAGAATGACTTGGGGAGTTTCCATTGTGGCTCAGCGGGTTAAGAACCCCATATAGTGTCCCTGAGGATGTGGGTTTGATCCCTTGCCTTGTTCAGTGTGTTAAGGATTTATCATTGCTGCCAGCTACAGCGTAGGTCACAGATGCGGCTCAGATCTGGCGTTGCTATGGCTGTAGCGTAGGCTGGCAGCTGCAGTACTGATTTGATCCCTGGCCTGGGGACTTCGATATGCCAAAGGTGTGGCCATTAAAAAAATAGAAGGACTTGGAAGTCAAATCAGAAAGATAGTTAAAAATTCACATTCGCTCTGTGGTTACTGCTCTGTCCTTAAGTCAGTTTATCTTGAAGAGGTGCACATGTGGCCATAACATTTCCTAACCCTTAAAGAACATAGGGCTGCTTATATCTTTCTGTATTAGTGTTTTTGTTTTCTTAGGATAGATACCCATAGTGGAATTGCTGGATTATATGGTAGGTTTATTTTTAATTTGGGGCCAGACTTTTATACTGTTTCCATTTTTGTTGTACCCACTATATGAGGGTTCCCTTTTCTTCACATTGTCACTAACATGTTTTATTTGTTGTCTTTTTGGTAATGCTCATTCTGACAGGGATGAAGTGATGTCTCATTGTAGTTTGAATACGCATTTCTCTGATGATTAGTGATGTTGGATATATTCCTGCGTTCGTTGGCTATCTGTATGTCTTTTTTGGGAGAATGTCCATTCAGATCCTCTGCCCATTTTTTAATCAGTTTGGTTGTTTTTTTTTGTTTGTTTGTTTTTGTTTTGATATTTCTTGGGCCGCTCCCGAGGCATATGGAGGTTCCCAGGCTAGGGGTCGAATCGGAGCTGTAGCCACCGGCCTACACCAGAGCCACAGCAACGCAGAATCCGAGCGGCGTCTGCGACCTACACCACAGCTCACGGCAACGCCGGATGGTTAACCCACTGAGCAAGGGCAGGGATCGAACCCGCAACCTCATGGTTCCCAGTCGGATTCATTAACCACTGCGCCACGACGCGAACTCCATTAATCAGTTTGGTTGTTTTAGATGTTGAGTTATATGACTTCTTTTTCTGTTCTTTTTCTGTTTCTTATGAAATATCTTCTATTCACTATGTTGTCTTTCATTTTCCTTCACTATATGAAGGTTTTTTTTCAGTGTCATGTAGCCCCACTTAATTATTTTTGCTTTGTTGCCCTGGCCTGAGGTGACATCAAAAAATGTTGTTAAGGAGTTCCTGTCGTGGCACAGTGGTTAACGAATCCGACTAGGAACCATGAGGTTGCGGGTTCGGTCCCTGCCCTTGCTCAGTGGGTTAACCATCCGGCGTTGCTGTGAGCTGTGGCTTAGGTTGCAGACGTGGCTCGGATCCCGCGTTGCTGTGGCTCTGGCGTAGGCCGGTGGCTACAGCTCCGATTGGACCCCTAGCCTGGGAATCTCCATATGCCGCGGGAGCGGCCCAAGAAATAGCAACAACAACAACAACAACAACAAAAAGACAAAAGACAAAAGACAAAAAAAAAAAAATGTTGTTAAGACCAATTCAAAGAGAATACTGCCTATGTTTTCTTCTAAGAGTTTTATGGTTTCAGGTCTTACATTACGTGTTTAATCCATTTTGAGTTAACTTTTATATATAGCATGAGAAAAATGGTCCATTTTGATTCTTTTTCACATAGCTCTCCAGTTTTCCAAGCCCTGTTTCTTGAAGAGGCTGTCTTTTCCCAATTGTATATTCTTGTCTTCTTTGTTATAGATTAATTGACCAAATGAGTGAGGGTTTATTTCTCAGCTCTCTATTCTGTTTCATTGATCTATACATCTGTTTTTATGTCACTATCACATTGTTTTGACTACAGTAGCTTTGTAATATTGTTTGAAATCAGGGAGAGTAATATGTCCAGCTTTGTTCTTGTTTCTTGAGATTGCTTTGGCTATTTGGGGTCTTTTGTGGTTCTATACAAATTTTAGGATTATTAGTTGTAGTTCTGTGAAAAATTCCATTGGTATTTTGGTAGAGATTCCATTGAATCTGTAGATTGCTGGTAATTTCTGTGGGCAGTTGGGTTTGGTGTCACGGTCTAGTTTTTTAAGAGGCCACTTCCTGAGCTATGAGGTACCAGAGTGGGGAGAGTGTTGCCCTGGCTGAGAAATAGTAGGATAGGACTGCTGACTTGGTTCTCTTCCCATGTGATGCTGTAAGACCCAGGTCTCTACTGTTGCCTGGGTTCTCTGATCAGGCTTCCTAGACTTTTGCAACTGGGTATTATACTGATCCATAGGCGAGGGTATGAATTAGCTTCTCTGCCCTGGCAGTTCAGCCAAATTGGCCCTAGGGTCTGCACATTTTGTTGTTTGTGTCCTGAATGAGGCAATACTCTGCACTGAATTCCCTGACCAAAGGGTGCCATTGGCTTGCTCTGTAGATGGGGAATGCCATGGGTTGTATTCTTGGTTCAAATCCACTCTAAGCAGGGCTGTTATATGGGCTGCACAACTTCCCCATAGTCTAGCTAGGTTCCCTAGTTCAGGAAGCTGAAGGGTCTATTAGATAATGGATGTGGCTACCAATCTGTCTCCCTGCCTACATGGAGGGGGAGAACCAGCTCCAAGGCTAGCAAGGCTCTTCATGGACATGACTCAAGCTGACCCATATCCCAGGTTCCCTTACTGATTTCAGAGTCACTGGATTTACTCTGTAAACACTCAGCTCTGCCTTCCAGGCTTTCCACTTGAGCATCAGTGAGATATGCAGCTGTGTTGGTGTTCTGGATAGGCTTTCAGTCATGTGGTGCTGGCAGCTCCATTCAGCTGTGCGCTGGGCTATGACTTGGCTCAGTGCTTAGGTGGCAGAGGCAAGCATCCTGGGGTGCATGACTGGAAAGGCTCTTCACTCGAAGATCCCAAATAGGCAGACCTGTGCCCTGACCACTTTTTTTGGACAGACTGTGCCACCTTTTTGTCTCTGAAAATGAGCAAAACTGCTAGCTGGAATTATGATTTGGGTGGTACAGGCAGCACTCTGCTTCCAAGATGCACATGCTAGTTGTTGGAAGCCCCTTCCTCTGCTCCATCACATTCCCATTCCCAGCAGTCAAGCTCTGTAGAGCCCTCTTGCCGTCCCTATGGGGTAAGCCTGAAGTGGGGGTCCCCATGCTGTGACCCGCAATACTGGGGGAGTGGGATGTCCACCTTGATCTTTGTTTTCCCCACTGGAGAAACCATGAGCTTGAGGGAGACCTCTCAGTGTGGTGCTGCACTGACCTGGAGGAAAGGCAGTGCAGGCAGCAGGGAGCTCCTCCTCCTCCCCTTCTAATGCCATTTGTCCTGGTCTCTGTGGTGCAGGGGGCTGCTTTGGCCTCATCCTGTGTTCTATCATTTTTTTCTGTGATGCCTTATCTATGAATAGTTGCTGGTTGTACTCCTTGTGAGGGGGTAGAAGCTGGGAATTATCTATGTTTTCTTCTTGAATAATTTTGAATTATTTTGTCTTTTAGCTTTTATGTTATATTTAAGGTGATTTAATCACCACCATTACAGTATTATCCTGAATTTGATGGTTATTTTTTATTATAAATTTATCTACTATTTATTGGACAACTTGCAAAGATCTGTGCAACACATCAAACACATTATCTGAATTGTTTTTCAAGGTAAGTGTTGCATCCATGTCTTACATACAAGTTTCAGAAAAAATAAGCACTTGCCCCTGATTACACTGATAGGGAGAAGGTAAACCATAATTTGATTCTAATCTGTCCCTGACCAGCTCAAAAGCAAGGAAAATAAATAAAAGTTTTAAGTTTAAAAAGTAAGAGATAAAACTCTTTATTTACAGAGAAGAATGTGTAATAGAAATTTGAATGACCCTGTAAAGATCATTTAGAAGTTACAAGTAAATATGGAAGATGAATGAATATAAAGTTAATGTACAAAAATAAATTGAACTTTTTTTTTTTTTTTTTTTTGTCTTTTTGTCATTTCTTGGGCTGCTCCCGCAGCATATGAAGATTCCCAGGCTAGGGGTTGAATCGGAGCTGTAGCCACAGGCCTACGCCAGAGCCACAGCAACACAGGATCCGAACCACGTCTGCAACCTGCACCACAGCTCATGGCAATGCCGGATCCTTAACCTACTGAGCAAGGCCAGGGATCGAACCTGCAACCTCATGGTTCCTAGTCGGATTCGTTAACCACTGAGCCACGAAAGGAACTCCAAATTGAATTTCTATATACTGATCACAAAAGTTAGACAATTAAATTTTAATATTACTGTTTACACAATATCAAAATCATAGAAATAAATCAAAGCTGTATAAACCTCTATATCCAAAATTATGTATCATTTCTGATAGAATTTTTAAGATCCCATATAAAAGCAAAAATTTTCTATTCGTAAATTAGAAGATACATTCTTTTAAGAAAACAGTTTAGTTTTTTTTCTTATGCTTTAATGGTATATTTTGTAATTAAAGAAGAATGTATGTACCATACTGAGAGGAGCAATAGCATTGAGTCAGTAGACTTAGAAGAAAAGGTTTTGAAATCCTCTGTTAAGTCCAGTGGGGATAAGAAGACAGTTCAGTTTGATTTATGGATTCAGTGTACTGCAGTCAAAATCTTCATAGGTATATTTTAAAAATCAAAAACCTGATTCTAAAACATATGGATAAGCAAAAGATCTGAAGTAGATAAAATCTTGAAGAATAGAATTAGAAAACTCACACTATCCAACATAAAAATGACTGTGTAGCTACAGTAATTAGTAGAACTTGATAGAATAAGTATAAAAACATAGATCAATTGAACACTTGAGAGAACCTCACACACATACAATTCCTAGTTTATTACAAAGGCACCAACTGAAATTTTTTATGGGTAGAAATTTGTTTCCAATTAATTATTGTATTTAATTGGATATCAATGAGTGAAATGACCAATGACACTAATTTTAATTTCCATCATAATGATTATTTTCCAATGGATTATAGAACTAACTATGAAAGGCAAAACAATAAAGCTTCTGAGGTGTAGCATTGGTATTATTTTACAATCACTTTTTCTGTTTAAAAGTTTCTGTTTTTATTATTCTTTAGTTTCAGGATGATTTAACTAAGTTGCGTTCATTTTACATATACTGACCAATTTTTGTGGTTCTCCCCAAACCTGAACATCTGTGTTTTTAAGAATTCTGGGGAAAAAGTCTTAAAAAGTTATTTCTCTGGATATTTATTCTCATACAGTCTCTCAATACATGGACACTGGATCTTTCTCGAACTATTGTTAGACAAATATTAAACTCTGCCCCCCCATCTTCACGACTCCTAAGTCTTTTTCATTAACAAAAAAAAACATTTCCTTTTTTCTCCATTTTTCTGGGAAGTTCTTGAGTCTGTCAGCAAATTGTCTTTTCCTGCATTTTATCTTCTTTTTATTTTATTTATTTATTTATTTATTTTGTTTTTTTGCTATTTCTTGGGCTGCTCCCACGGCATATGGAGATTCCCAGGCTAGGGGTCGAATCAGAGCCGTAGCCACCAGCCTACACCAGAGCCACAGTAACGCGGGATCCGAGCCGCGTCTGCAACCTATACTACAGCTCACGGCAATGCCGGATCATTAACCCACTGAGCAGGGGCAGGGACTGAACCCACAACTGTATGGTTCCTAGTCGGCTTCATTAACCACTGCGCCACGATGGGAACTCCTTATCTTCTGCTTATACTATCCATTAAGTTTTAATTTTGGGTCACTATATATTGTATTTATATCAAATTTTTGTTATTTTTCATATGTGCTTTTTTTTTTTTGTCTTTTTGCCTTTTCTAGGGCCGCACCTGTGGCATGTGGAGGTTCCAGGCTAGGGGTCTAATCGGAGCTGTAGCTGCCAGCTGTAGCTGCTGAGCCACGTCTGCGACCTACAGCACAGCTCACCACAATGCTGGATCCTTAACGCACTGAGCAAGGCCAGGGATCGAACCCGCAACCTTATGGTTACTAGTTGGATTCATTAACCACTGCGCCATGATTGGAACTCCTCATATATGCCTTTTTAAAACATATTATTTTAGTTATGTTTTTATTTCTTCTTATATACATTCTGTGAGTCACTGATTGTTGTACTATTTAAACTTCTCACTCACATAATACAATTGACATAGTGAGATTTCCCATGGTGACCATTGTGTATTACTAGTTAAAGCCCTGCCAGATGAATAGGACAGTAGCTGGATCCTTAAACAGCCAGAGATTGTTGAACCAGGTGCTTCTTCTGTGTGATTAAATGCTATATAATATTCCAAACTTGATTGTAACTCAGGGAAAAAAAAAAGAATTTTCTATACCTTGGTAGAAATGAGCCAGGAAAGGGGTTCCCATTGGGGTTCAGTGGTTAACGAATCTGACTAGGAGCCATGAGGTTGAGGGTCCGATCCCTGTCCTTGCTCAGTGGGTTAAGGATCCGGCGTTGCTGTGGCTGTGGAGTAGGCTGGCGGCTACAGCTCCATTTTGACCCCTAGCCTGGGAACCGCCATATGCTGTGGGAGTGGCCTCAGAAAAGGCAAAAAGGCAAAAAAAAAAAAGAAAAGAAAAAAAAAAAAAAGGAAATGAGCCAGGAAGGAAAATTAATTTGGGGTCTTTGGAATTAAAGTAATTCACCATTTTACCATACATGGCGTTGTGGGGTGAGATATAAATCTATTGCTTTTAAAAGAGTAATTATTGTAATAACTCTGTGTCAATGTTTTCATTAACTAAAAGACAGTCTATTCGTGTGATTTTCCTCATAACGAGTTCTGTTTGAGCTTTAATTTCTTGATTGACTCTGTATTGTTTTTCCAGTAGATTGTGATTTGTCTCTTAATGAGGAAGGGATAGACGTGACTTAGCAAAAGAGGTAGGCTTTTCTTCTTTTAACAACCCTTTGTAGAGCTGCCTTCATGGCTTTGTTTCTCAGGCTGTAGATCATCGGATTAAGTGTGGGAGGCAGAACAGTATAAAAAAGAGTAAGCAAAAAGTCTAATGCAGTTGGAGAGTCAGAATGTGGCTTCAGAAACTCAAAGACACCAGTAGAGAGAAACAGTGTGACCACAGCTAGATGGGGGAGGCAAGTGGCAAAGGCCTTGGCTCTCCCCTCAGCAGATGGGATCCTCAGCACAGTAGAGAATATGCGTGTGTAGGAGAAGCCAATGGAGAGGAAGCAAAGAAATGCCACCAAGGACACAAAACCCGTGACCCCAAGCTCACGGACATACTCATCAGAACAGGCGAGTTTTAGGAGCTGGGGAACCTCACAGAAGAACTGGTGGATGACGTTGGCACCACAGAAGTGGATGGAGAAAGTAGCAGATGTGTGCATAACTCCAGAGATGACCCCACTGATCCAGACGGCTAGGATTCCGTGAATACAGGTGTTGACATTCATGATGATTTCATAGCGCAGGGGAAAGCAGATGGCCACGTAGCGATCGTAGGACATCACTGTGAGCATGGCCAGCTCAGCAGATGCACAGAGAGTGAAAGCCAGACATTGCAGTATGCATTCCCAGAGGGAAATACTGCTAGTATGCCTGAAAGAGTTACAAATGGACCTTGGTACCGTCACAGAGATATAGCATATATCTAAGAAGGAAAGATGTTTGAGGAAGAAATACATAGGGGAGTAGAGACTGTCATCCATGGAAGTTGCAGCGATAATGAGTGTGTTGCCAGTTAAAGCCACTAAGTATAAGACTAAGAACAGAGAGGCCCATAAGACTTCTAGCTCAGGCTTGGCAGAAAATCCCATGAGGAGAAACCCACTCACTGTAGTGAAATTGGCCATATTCCTTCTCAGTTTCCAAGGAGGCTGCTGGCTGCAAGAGAAAGTGGAAACCTATAGAAATTAAGCTTTGTTATTTAGCAATATAATCCACTTACTCAGGGATGTTAAGGCAGGAAGGCAGGATCATTAGTACATCACTGTAAATGCTATGTAGCTGTGTATACTAATAATTATATTGAACAATTTTAAGTACTCTGATTTAAGCATAAGAATTAAGTGAAGTAGATTATGAATTTTAATGTCATCCATTTCAGGCAAAGGGAAGAAAATATTTTGTTATTGGGAAATAATAGTGCATCATAATTTTATGTACACTAAAATTTTCACCAAGTTCAGACACAAACTCATATTTATAAATAAGTATTTGATGTGACTATTCTTTCTCATTAGTTATTATATCTATTTGTACCACCATCAACTGATTATTAAATTGCAATTTTTTAGTTTCATTTCATGTAGGAGAGAACAAATTCTCAATGCTTTTTTAAAGAATTCTTTGAGGAGTTCCCATCGTGTTGCAGTGGTTAACGAATCTGACTAGGAACCATGCAGTTGTGGGTTCAGTCCCTGCCTTTGCTCAGTGGGTTAATGATCTGGTGTTGCGGTGAGCTGTGGTGTAGGTTGCAGATGTGGCTCGGATCCCACGTTGCTGTGGCTCTGGCGTAGGCCAGCGGCTACAGCTCTGATTCGACCCCTAGCCTGGGAACCTCCATATGCCTCAGGAGCAGCCCAAGAAATGGCAAAAAGACAAAAAACAAAAACAAAAACAAAAAAAACCCCCAAAGAATTCCTTGAAGAAATAAGTAATACTAAAAATGAAAAGCACATTTTTATTGACATTTTCTTATTTGCATTATGATATACAAATGATCGTTACCTTCAACATAAAATACCACATAAATTGATCCAAAAAATTTGAACTTCCTATTAGGAAATGGCAAAAGGCCAGAGTCTTTCTGGTACAATGTTTAAAAGGAAATAAAAGATTGGTAAACATCTAAAAATTATTTAATCCTTTGCTTTTTTTTTTTTTTTTGTCCTTTTGCCACCTCTTGAGCTGCTCCTGCGGCATAGGGAGGTTCCCAGGCTAGGGGTCTAATCAGAGCTGTAGCCACTGGCCTACACCAGAGCCACAGCAACACGGGATCCGAGCCGTGTCTGCGATCTACACCACAGCTTATGGCAATGCCGGATCCCCAACCCACTGAGCCAGACCAGGGACCAAACCCGCAACCTCATAGTTCCTAGTCGGATTCCCTAACCACTGAGCAACGACAGGAACTCCTAATCCTTTGCTCTTAATTACATAAAAATTAAAGCAAGAATGAGATATAATTATCAGTAATTCAGAAATTATTAGTGATAGAAAAGAGTCACTTTTCTTCAGTGAAATTGCAAAGCTCTTGTAGCTTTCTACTTTCAGTGTTGATCCAGAATCTTAATTACTTTTGCTTCTTTGATCTCACTGAGTATGTTTTCTCTGTACCCTACTTTCTGTCTTTTAACAAATGAGGCATTGGAATTCTTATGCTTCTGTCTTGTTTTTAGGTGGACATTAGTGCTTTTAAAACATAACAAAAAGTCTATAGGAAGAATTTAATAATTTATTATTATTTATTTCTGGTTGTGAAATATTTTCTGTATTTCTTTCAAAATATGGACCATGGCTTGTTACTGAATTTTCTAGTATTTCATTGACATCAGAATTTCTCCCTAAGAAATGAAAGAGACTTGAAACCTGGATGACTAGTTGTGACAGTGAGCATTTTTTCACATGCTTCTCACAATCTTTGTGTCCTTAACATTTTTTCTTTCTGGGATCTTTACTGGTCTTTATTTTGTGAAAATGGAAAATATGGTTGTTTTGGTCACATTACAATACTTCGTTATATTCTTGTTTTTTTTTTTTTTCATTACTGTTTTAACACTCTATTTTAATCTCTGATATAGGTGGGATCTCACATTTCTTCTAAGTCACCGTAGGGGTCAGTAAATAACAAGAATAGAAAGATATCAAGTGGTGTCATCCTGAGGTTCATTTATCCCAAATTTATTTGCTGGTTTCAAAAAGGAAGGAATTGCTGAGAAAAGTGCAATATGTTTCTGGAACAAAGAATTTGAATCTCTCTCCTGGATTCCCAATTTTTATTAAAAAGTGCATAGTTGGTAAATTTTTAATTTTACCTTTAAAGAAATAAATGACAATGACTGGTTATATCCCAACCATTCAAATCCTGTTATTCATTTACTTTCTATTATTCAGTATAATCATCCATTTTAGACACCACGGAAACTCACCAGAGCAAATCCAGGAACTTCCTTTCTAAACTTGGGGAAAATTTCTCAGTTACTACTTAGCAGAAGGTAATTCAGATACTTTTCAGTAAAAATTTTCTGTGGAGAGGAAAATAAGGATTTCCATTCTCATAACTGGAGTTTATGCTCCTCTATATAGCTCCTGTGTCATGACTGGAGAGATCCTCAAATGCTCTGGTCATTTGGGGCTACTTGAAAATACCCTGGGACTCAAACATGCAATTATATAGAGCTTTCCCGTGGAGTATTTTTCTGTTGATTTAATTTAATGATCACACCTAGTTATCTGGAAATTCTGATTATTTGAATTCATTGGATGAAATTGTTGAAACGCTTAGTAATTTGTGACTTATATTCTGGAAAACCCAACGTTAATGGTTAAATCTATTTTTCAGTTTGTTCATTGCAAAGTAAATGCCTATTCAGGGGAATCATGTTTGCTTTGTGTATCAATGCAAAGTTGAAGTAATTGGTAATAATCTACTGATATTTATCCTTTTCTCAGCTGTTTTAATAATTTTTATTAGAATATTATTTCCAGGAAACAATGTCTTAATCTAGTTCATCTCTGTGTTACAAACGCTGTCTGGCACTGTGCCTTATCCATAGCAGATCCTGTTAATTATCTGTGGAATCAAATTTAATTAAGTTCTAACATGTTTTTGCTCTGACAGACATACAGGAATTTTTTCTCTCCTAAAAATTTAAGTAATATAAGAACTTTAGTGATCAAATAATCTAAGCAGGAATTTTGAACTCTTAAAACAGTACGTCCAGGATGGAACACTTAGTAGGCATCTTCTGGTTGTCTGTCACTACATAACAAACTAAGTGACTTTAAACAGCAGTTTATTATTTTCTCTCTAGGATGTATGGATAAGAAGTTTTTGCTTGGAATCTCTTATTCAGTTACAGGCAGATTTCAGCTGTGATTATAGTCACCTGAAAACTCAATTCAGATAAAAGTTCAAAATGATTCACTCACATGATGGGCAACTGATGTTGGCTCTTGGCTGAAAAGTCAACAGGGCACCTGCAGCATCTGCTTGTCATCTCTCCTTCTTTGTTGGCTTCTAACAGCACAAGAGTTAGGTTCCATGATTTATTTGTCTCTTCTTATGCTAGTAACCAAGAGCCTTTTAGTTAATGTAGCTTCATGTAGTTGTACTGCTTTTTATTTTTTTACTTATTTTTTGGCTGCACTTTTTGCATGTAGAAGTTACCGTACCGTAGTTGTGACCTGCTCCACTGCTGCAACAATACCAGATCCTTAACCGGCTACAGCATATGGGAACTTCCAGTTGTACTATTTTGTAGATCAAGTCCAATTGTTAAAATTCTTTTGTAAAATCATCTATTTATGAACAGTTAGTCTTTAATATAAATTTTAGAATCAGCAGTTCCCATTGTGGCTCAGTGGTAGGAACCCTACTAGTATCTATGAGGATGTGAGTTCAGATCCTGGCCTCACTCAGTGGGTCAGGGATAGCACGTTGCTGTGGCTGTGGTATAGGCTGGAGGCTACAGCTCTGATTTGACCCCTAGCCTGGGAACTTCATAGGCAGCAGGTACAGACCTAAAAAAGAGGAAAATAAATAAATAAATTTTAGAATCAGTATGTTGAATTCCTCACAAAATTCCCCTGGAATTTCTTAAAAGTATATTAAGTTCACTTTTGTGTGTATGCAGATACATGTTTATTTTTTTGTCTTTTTTTTTTTTTAAATTTAGGGTCACTCCTGTGGCATATGGAGGTTCCAAGGCTAGGGGTGTAATCGGAGTTACAGCTGCCAGCCTACACCACAGCCACAGCAATGCCAGATCCCAGCTGTGTCTGCCACCTACACCACAGCTCATAGCAATGCCAGATCCTTAACCCTTTGAGCAGGGCCAGGGATGGAACCCACAAGTCCATGGGACCTAGTCGGATTCGTTTCTACTGTCCCACGACTGGAACTCCCAGATTACATGTTTATAATGTTTAATTATCTCATCTATACATGTGGATGTATTGGTATTTTTATTCAATTTTAATTTAAATCCTTGGTAACATATAAAAATCTTTGAACATTTTATTCATTTTAAAAGTGAATTTGTTTCTATTTTCATTGTATCTTAATTTGTGTATGTTGATCTTGTATCATGCAGCATTTCTTAAGATTCTAATTATGTTTCATTCTTTGTATTGTGGATTTTATGCATTTTGACAAATGTATAATGTCATGCATCCACCATTACTGTATCATACAGAATATAATTACTGCCCTAAGCATTCCCTGTGCATGAGCTCTTTATCTCTCTCTCTCCTCAAATGTCTGGCAACTGCTGATCTTTTTACTGGCTTCAGTTTTTCCTTTCCCAGAATGCCATATTCTTGGAGTCATATAATATGTAGCCTTTTCAAGACGGGCTTCTTTCACTTAACAATATGCCTTTAAGATGGCTTTGTGTTTTTTTTGTAGCTTGATAGCTATATTTTTTGAAACTGCTTAATAATTGTCCATTGTATGGATGTACCAGTTTACCCATTTACTTGTTGAAGAATAACTTGTTTGCTACAAGTTTTGGCAGTTATAAATAAACCTAATATAAACATCCATGTGCAGGTTTTTGTATAAACAGAAGTTTTCAACTCATTTGGGTAAATCTACAGGATTTTAAAAATATCCATAATAATGTACTCTTCATTGAATAGTCTTTTTGCCTCTTCCTTTCCTCTTCTTTTATTTACTATGTAGTTTCTTATTTAATTACATTGGTTGAGACCTTCACTTATAGTAGCGGAGATGTGATAGTGGAAAACCTTTATTTTTCTTTCAAATCTTGAAGGGGTATTTCTAAAGTTTTTCATAGCACATGACATTGGCTATAGTTTTGATAGACAGGATTTTAGTAAGTTTTGCAGCTATCATTTATTAAATTTAGTTGTGTTCCTTACATTTCGAGTGTCCTGAGTGTTTTTATCATAGAAATAATTGAAATTTATCAAGCTTTTTCATGCATCTGTTGTTATACTCATGTAGATTTTTGTTGTCTACAAACCTGTGGCAGAGTCAAGCAAGAAATAAATAACATTGATAGGATATTTTGATTACTCAAGCTACAACAGAATTGCACAGAAAGATGAAAGCACAGTAGATATTAGAAAAGATCAGAAAAAAATGTAGAGTGAATAAATCTTATGAGATAAATCAGAAGTTAGATATGTCATTATCCAAGATCCATCTGATGTCCTCAAATGATCCTTGTCATTAGATATTTAAAGGGGACATTCATCTTGGCTATCCCTCTCAAAATATGACATTGTTTTTGGTTTAATATCCCAGCCAGATGGGCACATTAAAAGTATTTCACTTGGCCTTCTCTAGTATGATAGCTCATTTCTTACTGACCAAGGACATGATGAAGGAGCTTCTAGGTAGTTCATTCCCAATTTTATACCTAATTGCTGCTGAATGACTATTGGATGTGTCTGCAGTACCAAATGATACACTGTAAGTCAGGATTTAATGTGACTCCGCTTATTACCTGATCTCCCCATGCCCTCTCTGTCATGTGGGTCATGATGAGGCAATGAGGTCAAGAAACAGTGACAGTAACTGTGACATTTTACTGGGGAAGATCACAGTTTCTTGCTTCCCACTCTTGCCTTTTAACTGTAGAGTTTAAGCAGTATCCTTGTTGACTGATCCCTGATTTTGCCCCTAGACACACCATAGTATATTAACCATCTCCAGAACTCTCTGTGGGTAAAGGCTTCTTGGCTGCCCCTCTGACCTCACTGTTCGTTATGGAAATTTTAACTGTCTTGATTCTGGTGGTTCACTTCTATCATCTGTCCTCTATTGTTTAAGAACTCCTTTTCCCCTGCACTATTAATGATCCAGCTCTGTAATTATCTCTTCAGTCATCCCCAGTCTACAGAGGAGAGCCT
The DNA here is from genome assembly GCF_054392235.1 of Sus scrofa. Lineage (NCBI taxonomy): Eukaryota > Metazoa > Chordata > Mammalia > Artiodactyla > Suidae > Sus > Sus scrofa. Next base: position 26,294,388 of record NC_139389.1, on the reverse strand, counting down.
CACCACTGGATTTGGTGATTGTGGTACTCCTCTAGCAGAACATTCCTGATGATCTTGGGAAATGGTATGTCTCCTCTACGCTCTCGCATGGAATGTAAGATTCTGGTGTGTTTTCTTACCTCACATGGCATGTCCACTCCACTTTCCTGAATGTCTTTATCCTTCTCCTGCCTTCTGCCAGGGCAACTCAGTCATTTCCACACTCATCATCTCGACCACTGCCTTATCTAAGCTTTTAAGATCCACATCCCTTGGGTCCTTGCCTAAGAATCCAATGTCCCTGAGGTAAGGGATTCTAACATAAAATCCAACTTTATGCTTCAGTCTCCTAAGCACTCTCAGAATCAAGTTCCACGGTTACTACTGCTAGTATGTGCTAGCTGATACATTTAATTTTACATTTATTCTGTTTCTTCCCTCTGGACATCACAAGTTAGTCTCTGTAGAAATTTGACTCTGGGAATTAGCCTGGAATCCAGGGACAGCATCCATGATTGTCTACTATAATATGGAAGACAGAAAGTGTATCTGTTGTACCCCAAATACCTTTTTTTCTTGAAGTTTTAAAAGTATTATTTTATTTAGAGAAGTAGAGATATATTATTTGACATTACTTGCGTGATTTTTTCTTTATTTGCTTTCTTGTCTCATTCCATTTTTCTTAACTGCTTTACAAGGTTCTTTGTATATAATTACTATCACATGGGAATAAACATAAGTTAGGATGCAGGAGTCCAAACATCTTGGTTCTTTTTTATTCCCCTATGAACAATAACCTTAGCAAGTCACCTACCTAGTTTTTTTCCCCCTACAGAAATGAAAAATAAAACTAATAATTTAGTTTGTGAAATAAGTTTAGAATAGGAAAATCAAACAGAAAAGTAGAAAAAATTCTGTAAGTTGAAGCTTTCCGTGACTATTAGCTGAGAAATAAAAATAAACCACAAGTAGGATAGAAGGTACTCCTGAGACTTTTTTTAAATCTCCCTCCACTTTTAATAACATTTCACAATAATCCTTGCCAGTTGGACCATTTGACTTCTTTTTAAATTTTTAATTCTTAAAAAAAATAAAAAATTTATTTCCCCAATATTTTTTTCCTACCATACAGCATGGTGACCCAGTTAAACATACATGTATACATTCTTTTTTCTCACATTATAATGCTCCATTGTAAGCAACTAGACATAGTTCCCAGTGCTACACAGCAGGATCTCACTGCTAATCCATTCCAAAAGCTACAGTTTGGATCTATTAACCCCAGGCTCCCAATCCATCCCTCCCCCTCCCCCTTGGCAACCACAAGTCTATTCTCCAATTCCATGATTTTCTTTTCTGTGGAAAGTTTTATTTGTGCCCTATATTAGATTTAGATATAAGTAATAGCATATGGTATTTGTCTTTCTCTTTCTGACTTCCTTCACTCAGTATGAGAGTCTCTAGTTCCATCCATGTTGCTGCAAGTGGCATTATTTTGTTCTTTTTCATGGCTTAATAGTATATATACCACATCTTCCTAATCCAATCATCCATCAATGGACCTTTGGGTTGTTTCCATGTCTTGGCTGTTGCGAATGCTATCTGTAGAAAACCCTAAGGACTCCATACAAAAACTACTCGAACTGATCAACAAATTCAGCAAAGCAGTAGGTTATAATATTAGCATTCAGAAATCAGTCACATTTCTGTATACTTACAATGAAATATTAGAAAAGGAATACAAAAATACAATACCTTTTAAAATCGCACCCCAAAACATCAAATACCTGGGAATAAACCTGACCAAGGAGGTAAAATACTTATATACTGAGAACTATAAAATATTAGTCAAGGAAATTAAAGAAGATGTAAAGAAATGGAAAGCTATTCCATGCTCCTGGGTTGGAAAAATTAATGTTGTAAAAATGGCCATACTACCCAAAGCAATCTACAGATGCAATGCAATCCCTGTCAAATTATCCATGACATTTTTCACAGAACTAGAACAAACAATCCAAAAATTTATATGGAACCACAAAAGACCCAGAATTGCCAAAGTAATCCTGAGGAACAAATCCAAGCAGGAGGCATCTCTCTCCCAGACTTCAGGCAATATTACAGAGCCACAGTGATCAAGACAGTGTGGGTACTGGTACCAAAAGAGACATACAGACCAATGGAACAGAACAGAGGACCCAAAAATAAACACAGACACCTATGGTCAATTAATCTTTGACAAAGGAGGCAAGAACATAAAATGGGGAAAAGACAGTCTTTTCAGCAAGTATTGCTGGGAAACCTGGACAGCCACATGCAAATCAATAAAACTAGAACACACCCTCCCACCACACATGAAAATAAACCCAAAATGGCTTGAAGACTTAAATATAAGACAAGACACCATCAAACTCCTGGAAGAGAACATAGGCAAAACATTCCCTGACATCAACTGTAAAAATGTTTTCTTAGGTCATTACCCCAAGGAAACAGAAATAAAAACAAAAATTAAACCGAAGGGACCTAATCAAACTGACAAGCTGGAGTTCCCGTCGTGGCGCAGTGGTTAACGAATCCGACTAGGAACCATGAGGTTGCGCGTTCGGTCCCTGCCCTTGCTCAGTGGGTTAATGATCTGGCGTTGCCGTGAGCTGTGGTGTAGGTTGCAGACGCGGCTCGGATCCCGCGTTGCTGTGGCTCTGGCGTAGGCCGGTGGCTACAGCTCCGATTCGACCCCTAGCCTGGGAACCTCCATATGCCGTGGAAGCGGCTCAAGAGATAGCAACAACTACAACAACAAAAAGACAAAAAAAAAAAAGGACAAAAAGACCAAAAAAAAAAAAAAAAAAAAAAACTGACAAGCTATAGCACAGCAAAGGAAACCAAAAGGAAAACAAAAAGACAACTTACAGAATGGGATAAAATAGTGTCAAATGATGCTACTGACAAGGGCTTAATCTCTAAAATATACAAACAACTTATACAAGTCAACAGCAAAAAAGCCAACAACCCAATGGAAATAGACATTTCGCCAAAGAAGATATACAGAAGGCCAACAAGCACATGAAAAAATGCTCAGCACTGATTATTAGAGAAATGCAAATCAAAACTACCATGAGATACCATCTCACACCAATCAGAGTGGTCATCATTAATAAGTCCACAAATAACAAATGCTGGAGAGGGTGTGGAGAAAAGGGAACCCTCCTGCACTGTTGGTGGGAATGTAAGCTGGTACAACCACTAGGGAGAACAGTATGCAGGTACCTTAGAAAACTCTACATAAAACTACCATATGACCCAGCAATCCCACTCTTGGGCATCTATCCAGACAAAACTTTCCTTAAAAAAGACACATGCACCCGCATGTTCATTGCAGCACTATTCACAATAGCCAAGATATGGACTTCTAAAACACATCTGTAAATAATGGTTCTTGAACTCTTTAGATGAGCCACTGGTTATTTTATGTCAGTCAAGTTATGGTAACAGTGTCATTTTTTTAATTACTTTTTTTACCCCCATGCTTGGACCACAAGAAATCATGAAGTACATGTTAAAATTCCTCTTAAAGCATGTAAGTTAACATTTATTTTTCTTATTGTTATGATAGTCCTAAGTGAAAATCCTTAAAAATATATTAAAATTAGTAACTTGAAAGGATAATATATATAAAGAGACTTAAAAATAATACACTTCATGGGGAATATAGGCATATTTCCATATGTAAATTTAGAGACGAACACATTAGATTATGTAACAAATCAATTTTATCACCTGATATCTCAAAAACAAATTCAGCCGTGGAGTTCCATGGCTGGTGTTCCATTTGTTCAGTTTTCTATTACATAAGAATGCATTGTTCAATACAACTTGACTAAGACCCATTTATTTTTTCTTTATCTAGTTCCCTCTGTTATACATATGGTAAATGATTTGAGGACCAATATACTTTCCTATCTCAACCTTCTTTTTTTTTTTTTGTCTTTTGTCTTTTTAGGGCCACACCCATGGCATATGGCGGTTCCCAGACTAGGGGTCTAATTGGAGCTGTACCTGCCAGCCTATGCCACAGCCATAGCAATGCCAGATCCGAGCTGTGCTTGTGACCGACACCACAGGTCGTGGCAATGCTGGATCCTTAACCCACTGAGTGAAGCCAGAGATTGAACCCGCATCCTCATGGATCTTAGGTTGGTTAACCACTGAGCCATGTCAGGAACTCCAACATCTAAAGTTTCTTAATGCCGTTTTTTTGGTGCCTCAGAAGACTTCTCTAGATTTGTTCAAGTCAGAATCTTCTTTTTACCAGCTTACTCAAGGCTCCCTTTACTTGCTTGTTCCTCAAAGTATAGATGAGTGGATTTAATACAGGAGTGACCACACTGTACATAATGGCAATGATCCTGTCCTGGTCCATGGAGCCACCTGAGGTAGTACAGATATATGTGAAAACAACAGGAGCAAAGAAAAGAAAAACTACCATGAAGTGGGAGGCACAAGTGGACAGTGCTTTATGAAGCATGCTGCAAGAATGGGTCTTGAAGGAAAGATGGGTGATAATGTAGCCATAGGAGAGAAGTGTTAGAAAGAATGGACCCATGGCAATGGTCCCTGTGACAGTGTTGAGCAGCCACTGGTTAAGCTCAATGGCAATAGTCCCCGTGACAATGCTGAGCAGCCACTGGTTAAGCTCAATGTTTCCACAGGCCAGCTTGAGCAAAGGCTTAATATCACAGAAGAAGTGATGGATGTAGTTGGAACCACAGAAGTGTAAGCGAGAGGTCATTACGGAGTGCAGAAGGGCATGGAAAAAACCAATGGCCCAGACAGTGACAGCCATTTGAGCACAGACCTGAGGATTCATGATAAGAGTGTAACGAAGTGGTTTGCAGATAGCCACGAAGTGGTCAAAAGCCATCACGGCCAACAACAGGCCCTCTGTGCTGCCCAGGAAGTGGAAGAAGTGAAGCTGGCTTATGCATCCCCAGAAAGAAATTGCTTTGTGTGAGGAGAGGAAGTTCCCCAGCATCTTTGGCAGCGTCACTGTGGAGTAGCAGATATCTAGACAGGACAGGTTTCCCAGGAAGAAATACATAGGAGAATGGAGTCTTGGCTCAGAGATGACAACCATCAGGATGGCTCCATTCCCAGCCACAATGACCAAGTAAATTGCGAGGAAAAGCACGAAGAGCAAAGGCTGCAGTTCTTGGATGTCTGTCACTCCGAGGAGAAGAAATTCAGTGACTGATGTTTGATTGGGCATCACTTAAAAGCAAAGACAAAAGAGTATATGGAATGCTATCTCTGCTGGAAATTAGAGTCCTCCAGCTGAGGATTTTCCCTCCTGGACAACAACATTTTGAGGGCGAGCATTGTTGTTGTAAATAGTCCCAGCACAAAGGTTTTACAGGATGTGGACCGTTAGCTTATAAACTGCAAAGGTTATGTGTTGGTTATGAGCTGTTACTCACCTACCTGTTTTTCTTCATTAGATTTATCATAGTATTTTTGTTTCTCCCAGGGATTCAGAGCCTGTTGCCATCCTACCACCTGATGTGACTGCGAACTTGTACTTTCTGATACAAGTTGCCTTTTCTTATCCCAAGTCAGCTGTAAGAGAGGGTAAATTTTAAACTACTCCACTACACCGCTATCTCTTGACCTAGTAGGTATCCATCTGAAGGGTTTTTACTTAAGAAGAGACAAGTTGAGAAAAATAAAGCTGTAAGAAAATTCGAATAGATATGCAGACATTAGTGTGCTTCCTATAAAAAGGGAATGATTCAAAATTTGGGAAATCTCTGAAAGGAGAAGAAAAATGTTTAATGTGACTAGAATAAAAATATGAATTAGGGAACATTACTAGGGATCCCATGGGATTCTAGGCTATATAGATAACTAGAGAAAAATTTGAGAAACTAGTTAAATTTTAATCCACTTCTATAAAAGTCTGGCTTCAAGGAATTCAGAGTAGCTTTCTTTGATAGCCACTTATATTTTGTATATTTAAAAAATTTATTACTCCTGTTTAACGTATAAATGCTTAAGATACATATTTTGTTCTCTGACCCACAAAACAATATTGTATCAATAATCACTTGGGGAAAAAATTTCCTACCCTTTAAAGAAAATAGCAATCACATTTCCTGTACTAAATGATTTACTTCACTGAAGTGTGAACATTGTGAGATTACATATTTGGAGAATATATAGAGAAATGGCAATAAAAATGTAGGCAGTAAAGCATTTTCCTAATTCATAAACACAATGAGGAGTCCATCCTAAGATAGAAAAGCAGCTCTAAATGCTGGGCATTTAGCTTCAATACTAGGAAGATGACAGAGAATAGGAGTAACTTCTCAGCTTGTCTCCTGTTTTCATTCTCATACCTGATTTGAGTGTTCAAATTCACAGCTATGAAATCTTTTCAGGTTTATACTCGTGAAAAATAAAGGGAAAAATATTTGTAAAGTAAATAGTAGAAAAATATTTGAGGTGATAGCTTGTATTGGGTTTGCAGCATAAGCTCATCATCTTACCAAGCTATTTCTTTCTCAAATTCTGCCTGTCTTTTATAGTCCACAGATCTCTAGACATGGAAAGCCTGAGAGAGCTTGTCCCCTGGGTTTGAGAGCATTATTGTAAGAATAAACAAGATCCCTTCCTATATCTGCTGTATTAAGAGAATATTCCTTGGGGAATATTTCTTGAGTTCCATTTTGCTTTCATTGTTCCTATGTTTTTTCCCTAACATATTTCTTTCTTAATTTCAGACCATAGACAGTACAATTCTCACCAGCCTCATGTTTTCTTAGTTAAAATACCTTTCATTTCCTGCCATTGGATTGAAAGGATGCACTTTTTTTTTTTTTTTTTTTTTTTTTTTTGTCTTTTTAGGGCCGCACCCGTGGCATATGGATGTTCCCAGGCTAGGGGTCTAATTGGAGCTGTTGCCGCTGGCCTAAGCCACAGCCACAGCAATGCCAGATTCAAGCCACATCTGCAAACTACACCACAGCTCACGGCAATGCCGCATCCTTAACCCACTGAGCGAGGCCAGTGATGGAACCCACAACCTCATGGTTCCTAGTTGGATTCATTTTTGCTGCACCACAATGGGAACTCTGGATACGTTTTGCTTTTTAAATTTTTATTAAGATTTTTATTTTTTCTATTATACTTGATGTACAATGTTCTATCAATTTCTGCTGTACAGCAAAGTGACCCAGTCATACATATATACATATGTATATACGTACACATTCTTTATCACATTATCCTCCATCATGTTCCATCACAAGTGACTAGATATATTTCCATGTGCTATACAGCAGGATCCCGTTGCTTATCCACTCCAATTGCAATCGTTTATATCTACTAACCCCAAACTTTCAGTCCATCCTACTCCCTCCCCCTGCCCCCTTGGCAACCACAAGTCTGTTTCCCAAGTCCATGAGGTTTTTTTTTTTTTCTGTAAGATAGGTTCTTTGTGCTGTATATTAGATTCCAGATATAAGTGATATCATATGGAATTTGTCTTTGTCTTTCTGACTTACTTCACTTAGTATGAGAGGCTCTAGTTCCATCCATGTTTCTGCAAATGGCATTATTTTGTTCTTTTTTTATGGCTGAATAGTATTCCATTGTATATATTACTGCATCTTCTTAATCCATTCATTGGTTGATTTGTGTGTTGTTTCCATGTCTTTGCTTTTGTGAATAGTGCTGCAATGAACATAGGGGGTGCATGTATCTTTTTCAATGAAAGTTTTGTCCAGATATATACCCAGGATTGCTGGATCCTATGGTAGTTCTAAATTTAGTTTTCTGAGGTACCACCTTACTGTTTTCGTAGTGGTAGTACCAGTTTACATTCCCACCAACTGTGAAGGAGGGTACCCTCTTCTCCACACCCTTTCCAACATTTTTATTTGTTGACTCGTTAATGATTGACATTCTGGCCAGTGTCAGGTAGTACCTCATAGTTATTTTTTTTTCTAAGTTTTAGCAGAGTTTTTTCCATTTTTATTATTGTTATTTAAAAATTTTTTTTTAAATTTTTGGTCTTTTTTTTGCCATTTCTTGGGCCACTCCCATGGCATATGGAGGTTCCCAGGCTAGGGGTCAAATCGGAGCTGTAGTCGCTGGTCTATGCCACAGCCACAGCAACATGGGATCCGAGCCATGTCTGTGACCTACACCACGGCTCATGGCAAGGTGGGGTCCCCAACCCACTGAGTAAGGGCAGGGATCGAACCTGCAACCTCATGGTTCCTAGTCGGATTCGTTAACCACTGCGCCACGACGGAAACTCCCTAATTTTTTCCATTTTTAAAAATGATTTTTATTTTTTTCATTATAGTTGATTTACCATGTTCTGTCAATTTCTACTATACAGCAACGTGACCCAGTCAAACACATATATACATATAAATTCTTTTTTCTCACATTATCCTCCATCATGTTCCATCACAAGTGACTAGATATAGTTCCCTGTGCTAAGCAGCAGGATCTCATTGCTTATCCAACAAAATGAAATAGTTTGCATCTATTAACCCAAAACTCTCAGTCCATCCTGCTCCCTGCCCCTCCCTCTTGGCAACCACAAGACTGTTCTCCATGTCCACCTTAGTTTCTTTTCTGTGGAAAGGTTTATTTATGCCATATATTAGATTCCAGATATAAGTGATATCATAGGGTATTTTTCTTTTTCTAACTTCACTTAGGATGAAAGTCTCTAGTTCCATCCATGTTGCTGCTAATGGCATTCTTTTGTTCTTTTTTTTTTGGCTGAATAGTATTCCATTGTGTATATATACCACATCTTCTTAATCCATTCCTCTGTCTATGGCCATTTAAGTTGTTTCCATGTCTTGGCTATTGTGAATAGTGCTGCAGTGAACATAGAGGTGATGTAACTTTTTCAAGGAAAGTTTTGTCGATATACGCCCAAGAGTGGGATTGCTGGGTCATATGGTAATTCTGTATTTGCTTTCCTGAGGTACCTCCATACTGTTTCCCATAGTGGTTGTACCAGTTTACATTGCCACCAACAGTGCAGGAGGGTTCCCTTTTCTCCACACCCTCTCCAGCATTTGTTATTTGTGGACTTATTAATGATGGCCATTTCTGACTGGTGTGAGGTGGTACCTCATAGTAATTTTTATTTGCATTTCTCTGTTAATTAGTGATGTTTAGCATTGTTTCATATTCTTATTGGCCATCTGTATATCTTCTTTGGACAAATGTCTATTCAGGTCTTTTGCCCATTTTTCTATTGGGTTGTTGGCTTTTTTGCTGTTGACTTGTATAAGTTGTTTGTATATTTTAGAGATTAAGCCCTTGTCAGTTGCATCATTTGACACTATTTTCCCCCATTCTGTAAGTTGTCTTTTTGTTTTCTTTTTGGTTTCCTTTGCTGTGCTATAGCTTGTCAGTTTGATTAGGTCCCTTCGGTTTAATTTTTGTTTTTATTTCTGTTTCCTTGGGGTAATGACCTAAGAAAACATTTTTACAGTTGATGTCAGGGAATGTTTTGCCTATGTTCTCTTCCAGGAGTTTGATGGTGTCTTGTCTTATATTTAAGTCTTCAAGCCATTTTGGGTTTATTTTCATGTGTGGTGGGAGGGTGTGTTCTAGTTTTATTGATTTGCATGTGGCTGTCCAGGTTTCCCAGCAATACTTGCTGAAAAGACTGTCTTTTCCCCATTTTATGTTCTTGCCTCCTTTGTCAAAGATTAATTGACCATAGGTGTCTGTGTTTATTTTTGGGTCCTCTGTTCTGTTCCATTGGTCTGTATGTCTCTTTTGGTACCAGTACCCACACTGTCTTGATCACTGTGGCTCTGTAATATTGCCTGAAGTCTGGGAGAGAGATGCCTCCTGCTTGGATTTGTTCCTCAGGATTACTTTGGCAATTCTGGGTCTTTTGTGGTTCCATATAAATTTTTGGATTGTTTGTTCTAGTTCTGTGAAAAATGTCATGGATAATTTGACAGGGATTGCATTGCATCTGTAGATTGCTTTGGGTAGTATGGCCATTTTTACAACATTAATTTTTCCAACCCAGGAGCATGGAATAGCTTTCCATTTCTTTACATCTTCTTTAATTTCCTTGACTAATATTTTATAGTTCTCAGTATATAAGTATTTTACCTCCTTGGTCAGGTTTATTCCCAGGTATTTGATGTTTTGGGGTGCGATTTTAAAAGGTATTGTATTTTTGTATTCCTTTTCTAATATTTCATTGTAAGTATACAGAAATGTGACTGATTTCTGAATGCTAATATTATAACCTACTGCTTTGCTGAATTTGTTGATCAGTTCGAGTAGTTTTTGTATGGAGTCCTTAGGGTTTTCTATATTTAGTATCATGTCATCTGCATACAATGACAATTTTACTCCTTTTCTTCCAATTTGGATACCTTTTATTTCATTTTTTTGGTCTGATTGCTGTGGCTAGGACTTCCGGTACTATGTGGAATAAAAGTGGTGAGAGTGGGCGTCCTTGTCTTGTTCCAGATTTTCGCAGGATGTCTTTCAGCTTTTCTCCATTGAGTATTATATTTGCTGTGGGTTTGTCATAAATGGCTTTTATTATGTTAAAGGTATGTTCCCTCTATAGCCGCTTTTTTTAATCATGTATCGATGTTAGACCTTGTAAATTGCTTTTTCTACATCTATTGAGATGATCACGTGGTTTTTTTACTTTTTTTGTTAAAGTGGTATATGACATTGATTGAGTTGGGTATGATGAACCATCCTTGTGAACCTGAGGTGAATCCCACTTGGTTGTGGTGTATGATCTTTTTTATATGTTGTTGGATTCAGTTGGCTATAAATTTTGTTGAGAATTTTTATGTCTATATTCATCAAAGCTATTGGCTTATAGTTTTCTTTTTTGGTGGTATCTTTGTCTGGTTTTGGTATTGGAATAAAAGTGGTGTCATTTGGGAGTGTTCCTTCTTCTTCAACCTCTTGAAAAAGTTTAAGGAGGATGGGTATCAGTTCCTCTTTGAATGTTTGGTAGAATTCTCTTGTGAAGCCATCTGGTCCTGGACTTTAATTTGTAGGGAGTTTTTTTTTTTTTTTTTTTTTTTTTGTCTGTTGTCTTTTTGTCTGTTGTTGTTGTTGTTGCTGTTGTTGCTATTTCTTGGGCTGCTCCCGCGGCATATGGAGGTTCCCAGGCTAGGGGTTGAATCAGAGCTGTAGCCACCGGCCTACGCCAGAGCCACAGCAACACGGGATCTGAGCCGCATCTGCGACCTACACCACAGCTCACGGCAACGCCGGATCATTAACCCACTGAGCAAGGGCAGGGACCGAACCCGCGACCTCATGGTTCCTAGTCGGATTCGTTAACCACTGCGCCATGACGGGAACTCCGGGAGTGTTTTTATGACATATTCAATTTCATATCTAGTGATTGGTCTGTTCAGTTGATCTATTTCTTCTTGACTCAGTTTTGAGAGGCTGTAATTCTCTAGAAGGTTATCCATTTTTTTAGGTTGTCAAATTTGTTGGCATACTATTGTAATCTCTTATTTTTTTTTGTATTTCTGCAGTGTACATTGTGATTTCTCCTTTTTCATTTCTTATTTTGTTTATTTCTGTTCTTTCGCTCCTCTTCGTGAGTCTGGCCAGTCGTTTGTCAGTTTTGTTTACCTTTTCAAAGAACCAGCTCTTCGTTGTATTGATTTATTTTTGTATTGTTTTTTGAATCTCTATTTTACTGATTTCCTCTGTAATTTTTATGATTTCCTTCCTTCTGCTGACTTTGCATTTTGTTTGTTCTTCTTTTTCTAGTTGTTTTAGGTGGTATGTTATATTGTCAATTTGAGATTTTTATTCTTTTCTGAGGAAGGCCTGTATCACTATTAACTTCCCTCTAGGCACTTCTTTTCTGAAATCTCAGATTTCGAATGGTCGTGTTTTGATTATCATTTGTCAATTGTGGTCAGAGAAGTTACTTGAAATAATTTCTGTACTCTTAAATTTGTTGAGGTTAGTTTTGTGCCCCTTATGTGATTGATCCTTGAAAATGTTCCATGTGCACCTGAGAAGAATGTATATCCTGATTTTTTTGGATATGGTGTCCTGAAAATGTCAGTGAAGTCTAGCTTTTCTATTGTGTCTATTGTGTGGAAGTGGCAGCAGCAGTGTGTGTTCCCGCAGGAGTGGGAGCAGCAACAGGTGGTGCTTGGTTGCAGTGCCCTCTTTTTTTCCGAATTTTGAGGTGACTGGGTCCTCAGGTGGAGCCTGTTCACAGACCCCTAGTTGTGGTGGACCACACCCCCCCTCTGGTTTCTGAGATGAATGCTGTGGTTTTTTCCCCTCCACCCCCCAGTAGATCACAGAAGAGACACCACATGGCACTTAACACCCCCACCCTACTGCCCTTAGCCCACACAAGAGGTGCCTGGCCACCCATAGCCCGCACAAAAGACACCTGGTCTCCTGTAGCCCAAGCAAGTGGTGCCTCGCCAACTGTAGCCTGCGCTAGAGGCACCCTGCCCTCTGAGACTCTGTATGTGCTCAGGGAAAGATATTCCTATGGTGGTCTGCCCCTCCTGCTCTCGCCCTCCCAACAATGGCAGCTTGCTTCTCCTATGGGCCCAGACCTCCTCCGAGGTTTCCTCAGCTATGGCGTTCTGCTCCCTGGCCCATGGTGCAATGCTCCCTAGGCCCTCAGGCTGTCTCCACACAGCCAACCCTAGTCCTCTCCTAGGAATTGAACTCAGGAGTGTGAATCTCAGCGCCCAGCCCCTGCTCAAGCATCTCAGTCTGTGGTGTCTGGTGGCAGTGGTGCAGATTGTCTGTGTGGCTCACATCTACTTTGTCCTCGGTCTAGTTGCTGTGCTTTTCTCGGCAACTTTGAGGTCCCTCCATCCTGGCAAATCTCCCCGTCAATTAGGTGGCTTCCAGGGTGTGGATTCCTTTCTTCTTTCACAGCTCCCTCTCAGGAGTGCCAGTTCCATCCTGATTCCTTTTCTCTCCTTCCCCCCACCTCTTTTTCTTTTGTTCTACCCAGTTATGTGAAGGGTTTCTTGCCCTTTTTGAAGGTTTAAGACCAGCATTCAGTAGATGTTCTGTGCAGATCATTCTGCATGTCAATTTTTTTTGATGTGTTCATGGGAAAAAGTGAGCATCACATCTTATTTCTCCACCATCTTGATCCTTATCCCCTCCAAGCTTTCTAATTAATTATAAATGTTATGTACTTTGTCCATCTTTCTATTGAAGTTCATATTTGTGGCTTTGCATAAGTTCATTATATATTCATCCTATTAATAATCTCTTATGATAGAATATGCTATGAATATAATACAAATAAAAAACAATTATTGTGTGCCGATTGTATAAATTATTGTTCTGAGTTCTTTACATGTATTAGTTTATTACTTCTTTCAAACAACCAGTGAAGGAAGTACTAAAACCATTCCTATATACCTCAAGAAAAGTGAGGCTCAGAGAATTTAAGTAAAATTTGCTTATTTTATTTTTTTATGGCTGCATCTGTGGCATTTGTAAGTTCTTGGGCTAGGCTTCCAGTTGGAGCTGCTGGCCTATGCCACAGCCATGGCAAACCTGGACCTGAGCCGCATCTGCCCGCTACATTGCAGCTGTGGCAACGCTGGATCCTTAACCCACTGAGCAAGGCCAGGGACCGAACCTGCATCCTCATGAACACTATGTCAGGTTCCTAACCTGCTGAGCCACAGCAGGTAACTCTTGTCTGCCTTTTTTCAATCAGTTTGGAGCTTTTGGATGTTGAGTTTTATGAGTTCTTTGTCTATTCTGGAAATTTACTCCTTATCAAATATCTTCTCTTATTCAATAGGCTGTCTTCTATTTTGTTGATGATTTCTTTCACTGTATGAAAGTTTTTCAGTTTGATGTAGTCCCACTTGTTTTGTTTTGTTTTTTTTTTTTGCTTTTGTTGCCTTTGCCAGAGGTGAAAACATCCAAAAAAATATTGTTAAGATCAATTCAAAGAGTGTATTGTTTATGTTTTCTGCTAAGTGTTTCATGGTTTTGGGTCTTACATTAAGTTTAACCCATTTTGAATTTATTTTCATAGATAGTGTGAGGAAGCAGTCCAGCTTGGTCTTTTGCATGTAGGTGTCCAGTTTCCCAGCACCGATTCATGAAGGTATATTTTTGCCTCCTTTGTTACAGATTAATTGACGACATGAGTGAGGGTTTATTTCTGGGCTCTCTATTCTGTTTCATTGATCTATACACCTGGTTTCATGCCACTATCATATTACTTTGACCATAGCTTTGTAGTATAGCTTTGTGCTATTGCTTGAAATCAGGGAGAGTAATTTGTCCAGCTTTGTTCTTCTTTCTCGAGATTGCTTTGACTATTTGGTGTCTTTTGTAATTATACACAAATCTTAGGATTATTGGTTGTAGTTCTGTGAAAAAGGCCATTGGTATTTTGATAGAGATTCCATTGAATCTGTAGATTGCTGGTAATCTCCTTGAGCAATTGGGCTTGGTGTCAGGGTCTAGTTTTGTGATAGGCTACATCCTGAGCTATGAGGTGGTCAGGGTCTAGTTTTGTGATAGGCTACATCCTGAGCTATGAGGTGGTGGAGGGGAGGAGAGTGTTCCCCTGACTGAGAAATAGTAGAATATGGCTACTGGCTTGGTTCTCTTTCCAGTGTGATGCTGTAGGATGGTCTCTGTGATGCCTTATCCTGGGTTCTCTGGTCATGCTTCCTATACTGATCCATAGGTGAGGGTATGAATTAGCTTCTCTGCCCTGGCAGGGTCTGCACATTTTGTTGTTTGTGTCCTGGATGAGGCAATGCTGTGTACTGATTTCCCTGACTAAATGGGGCCACTGGCTTGCTCTGTAGATGGGGAATGCCATGGGTTGTGTTCTTCGTTCAAATCCACTCTAAGCAGGGCTGCTATATGGGCTGTGAAGCTTCCCCATAGTCTAGCTAGGTTCCCTGGTTGGGAAAGCTGAAGGGTCCATTAGATAATGGATGTGGCTACCAATCTGTCTCCCTGCCTATGTGGAGGGGGAGAACCAGCTCCAAGGCTAGCAGGACTCTTCATGGACATGACTCAAGCTGACCCAAATCCCAAGTTCCCTTACTGATCAGAGTCAGTGGATTTACTGTATAAACAATCAGCTATGCCTTCCAGGCATTCCAGAAGAGCATTAGTGGGCTATGCAGCTGTGTAGGTGTTCTGACCAGGCTTTCTAGTCAGGTGGTGCTGGCAGCTCTATTCAGCTGTGCGCTGGGCTATGACTTGGCTCAATGCTTAGGTGGCAGAGGCAACATCCCAGGCTGCAGCCCTGGAAAGGCTCTACACTTGAGGGCCCCCAGTAGGCAGACCTGTGCCCTGACCACGTTCCTGGTCAGACTGTGCCACCTTCTTTTCTCTGAAAATGAGCAAAACTGCTAGCTGGGATTATGATTTGGGTGGTACAGGCAGCACTCTGCTTCCAAGATGCAAATGCTAGTTGTTGGAAGCCCCTTCCTCTTCTCCATCACATTCCCATTCCCAGCAGTCAAGCTCTGTAGAGCCCTCTTGCCGTCCCTATGGGGTAAGCCTGAAGTGGGGGTCCCCATGCAGTGATCCGCAATGTTGGGGAGCATGGGATGTCCACCTTGGTCTTTCTTTTCCCTACTGGAGAAACCATAGGCTCAAGGGAGACCTCTCAGTGTGGTGCTGCACTGACCTGGAGGAAAGGCAGTGCAGGCAGCAGGGAGCTCCTCCTCCTCCCCTTCTAATGCCATTTGTCCTGGTCTCTGTGGTGCAGGGGGCTGCTTTGGCCTCATCTCTGTGTTCTGTCATTTTCTCAGTGATGCCTTATCTATGAACAGTTGCTAGTTATTCTTCTTGGGATGGGGAGTGAAGCTGGGAATTATCTATGTTTTCTTCTTGGTGATATCACTCTTCTAGTGTAATTTTAAATAATTTTATCTTTTACCTTTTATATTAAAGTTAAGGTGATTTAATCACCACCATTACAGTATTAGAGTGTTCTGCATTTGACTATTGTTATTTTTCCTACTAGTATCTACTATTTATTGGGCAACTTGCAACGATCTGTGCAACACATCATACACATTATCTGAATTGTTTTTCAAGGTAGGTGTTGCATCCATGTCTTACATACAAAAGTTCCTGAAAAAATAAGCACTTGCCCCTGATTACACTGATAGGCAGAAGGTAAACCATAATTTGATTCTAATCTGTCCTTGGCCAGCTCAAAAGCAAGGAAAATACGTAACAGTTTTAAGTTATGTGAAATAAGAGATAAAACTCTTTATTTACAGAAAACAATGTGTAATAGAAATTTGAATGCCTCTATAAAGATCTATTAGAAATAATAAGTAAATTTTGGGGATGAATGTATATTAAGTCAATATTCAAAAATAAATTGAATTTCTATATAGCGACCACAAAAATTAGACAATTAAATTTTAAAATTCCATGTTATAGTAACATTAGAATTATAGAAATAAATCAAATCAAAGATGTATAAACCACTACTCCAAATTTAGTTATCATTTCTGATAGGGTTTTTAAGAACCTAGATCAATTTAAAAGTTTCTTGGTAATAAATTGGAAAATGCCTCCTTTTAAAGAAGACGGTTCAGTTTTTATCTTTTGCTTTTTACTGGTTTCTATTATGTAATTAAAGAAGAATTTATGTACCATACTGAGATGAGCAATAGCAATGAGCCAGCGGACTTATAAGGAGAGTTTTAAAAATCCTCTGATAAGTCCAGTGGGGTAAGAAGACAGTTCAGTTTGATTTATGGATTCAATGTAATTCAGTCAACATCTTAGTAGATATTTTTTTTCAAATTAAAAACCTGATTCTAAAACATATGGATAAGCAAAAGATCTGGAGCAAATAACAAAATCTGGAAGAACAGAGTTAGAAAACTTACACTATCCAATATAAAATACTACTATATAGCTACAGTAATTAATGGAGCTTGATAGAATAAGCATAAACACAGGGATCAACTGAATAGATGAAAGAACCTCACACACATATAATTTCTAAATTTATTACAAAGGCACCAACTGCAATTTTTTGAGAGAAGTTTATTTCCAATTAATCTGGATATCGATGAGTGAAATGACCAATGACACTTTTTTTATTCCATTGCAATGTTTATTTTCCAATGGATTATAGAACTAAATATGAAAGGTAAAACAGTAAAGCTTCTGGGATATAAGATTGGTTTGTTTTATTTTTATTGTTAATTTTTGTCTTTATATTTCAACAGTTTTATTTTTATAATTTTTATTATGATTGATTTACAGTGTTCTGTCAATTTCTTTTGTATATCAAAGTGACCCGGTCAGTCATACATAAAGTCACTTTTTGTGTTTTAAAACTTTTAAAATTTCCATTTTTATTATTCCACAGTTTCAGGATGGTATAACTACTTTTCCATCCATTTTATATACACTGACCAATTTTTGTTGTGCTTCTCAATCCTGAAGATCTATATTTTTAAGAATTCTGGGGAATTGGCTTCAATGTTGTTTCACTGGATGTTGCCTATTATGCATTCTCTTAATACATGGACACTAATCTTTCTGTAACTATTATTAGACAAATAGTGAACTTTTCCCTCTGTATCTTTGTGACTCCTAAGTCTTCTTCATTAACCAAAAAGTATTTTCCTTTTTTCCTCATTTTCTGGGAAATTCTTGGATCTGTCAGTGAGTGCATTTTTTCTGTCTTTTCTTGAATTTTATCTGCTGCTTGTACTATCCATCAAGTTTTAATTTTTGGTCACTATATATTGTATTTATATCAAGTTTTTGCTATTTTTCAAATGTGACTTTTTAAAACATTATTTTAATTGTGTTTTTATTTCTTCTTGTATTCATTCTCTGATTCACTGACTATTGTTCTACTTAAGCTTCTCACTCACATAAAACAATTGATATAGACTTTTCCATGGTGACCATTGTGTATTACCAATTGAAGCCCTGAAAGATGACTAGAACAGCAGTTGGACCCTTGAATAGCCAGAGAATATTGAACCAGGTGGTTATTCTGCATGCTTAAATACTATATAATATTCCAAACTTGATTGTAACTCAGGGAAAAAAAAGAATTTTCCTTTACCTTGACAGAAACGAACCAGGAAGGAAAATCAATTTGGAGACTTTAGAATGAAAGAAATTCACATTTTCATCAGACTTGACATTGTGGATTAAGATTTAAATCTATTGCACATACCAGTGTAATTTTTGTCTAACTCCATGTCAATGTTATTGTTACTCAAAGATAGTCCATTCCTATGGCTTTCCTCATAAAGACTTCTATTAGAGCTTTAATTTCTTTTTTTTTTTTTTTGTCTTTTTGCTATTTCTTGGGCCGCTCCCACGGCATATGGAGTTTCCCAGGCTAGGGGTCTAATCGGAGCTGTAGCCTCCGGCCGATACCAGAGCCACAGCAACTCGGGATCCGAGCCGCATCTGCAACCTACACCACAGCTCACGGCAATGCCGGATCGTTAACCCACTGAGCAAAGGCAGGGATCGAACCCGCAACCTCATGGATCCTAGTCGGATTCGTTAACCACTGCGCCACGACGTGAACTCCAGAGCTTTAATTTCTTGATTGACTCTGTTATGTTTTTCCAGTAGATTGTGATTTGTCTCAATCACAAATCACAAATCCTTGAGGAAGGGATAGACATGACTCAGCAAAAGAGGTAGGCTTTTCTTCTTTTAACAACCTTTTGTAGAGCTGCCTTCATGGCTTTGTTTCTCAGGCTGTAGATCATCGGATTAAGTGTGGGAGGCAGAACAGTATAAAAAAGAGTAAGCAAAAAGTCTAATGCAGTTGGAGAGTCAGAATGTGGCTTCAGAAACTCAAAGACACCAGTAGAGAGAAACAGTGTGACCACAGCTAGATGGGGGAGGCAAGTGGCAAAGGCCTTGGCTCTCCCCTCGGCAGATGGCATCCTCAGCACAGTAGAGAATATGCGTGTGTAGGAGAAGCCAATGGAGAGGAAGCAAAGAAATGCCACCAAGGACACAAAGCCCGTGACCCCAAGCTCACTGACATACTCATCAGAACAGGCGAGTTTTAGGAGCTGGGGAACCTCACAGAAGAACTGGTGGATGACGTTGGCACCACAGAAGTGGATGGAGAAAGTAGCAGATGTGTGCATAACTCCAGAGACGACCCCACTGATCCAGACGGCTAGGATTCCGTGAATACAGGTGTTGACATTCATGATGATTTCATAGCGCAGGGGAAGGCAGATGGCCACGTAGCGATCGTAGGACATCACTGTGAGCATGGCCAGCTCAGCAGATGCACAGAGAGTGAAAGCCAGACATTGCAGTATGCATTCCCAGAGGGAAATACTGCTAGTATGCCTGAAAGAGTTACAAATGGACCTTGGTACCATCACAGAAATATAGCATATATCTAAGAAGGAAAGATGTTTGAGGAAGAAATACATAGGGGAGTAGAGACTGTCATCCATGGAAGTTGCAGCGATAATGAGTGTGTTGCCAGTTAAAGCCACTAAGTATAAGACTAAGAACAGAGAGGCCCATAAGACTTCTAGCTCAGGCTTGGCAGAAAATCCCATGAGGAGAAACCCACTCACTGTAGTGAAATTGGCCATGTTCCTTCTCAGTTTCCAAGAAGGATGCTGACTGCAAGACAAAATTGAAACCAATAGAAATGAAGTTTTTTTTTAATTATCAATATAATCCACTTACTCAGGGATGTTAAGGCAGGAAGGCAGGATCACTATTATATCACTGTAAATGCTATGTAGCTTTGTATACTAATAATTATATTGAACAATTTTAAGTACTCTGATTTAAGCATAGGAATTAGGTAAAGTAGATTGTGAATTTTAATGTCATGCATTTCAGGCAAAGGAACAAAAATATATTATTTTATTTTTAGGAAATACAGTGCATCAAAATTTTATGTACATTAAAATTTCACTCAGTTCAAACACACAAACTCATATTTATAAATTTTTGAGGTGACTTTTTTTCTCATTAGTTTTTTTTTAATGAATTTTGTTTTTCCATCATAGCTGGTTTACAGTGTTTTGTAAGTTTTCTACTGTACAGCAAGGTGACCCAGTCACACATACATGTATATATTCTTTTTCTCACATTATCATGCTCCATCATAAGTGACTAGATATAGTTATTATATCTATTTCTAGCATCAAAATACCCACTGTTTCAATGCAATTTTATAAGTATGTGTCATATATGAGAGAAAAAATTCCCAATGCTTTTTTCTAAGAATTCCTTGAAAAAATAAATAATTCCAAAAATAAAAAGCACATTTTAATTGACATTATCTTATTTGCATTATGATATATAGAGATGATCATTACCTTTAACATAAAATATTAAATAAATTAATTTGAAAATTTTGAAATTCCTTGTAGGATATGGCGAAAGGCCAGCGACTTCCTGGTATAATTTTTGAAAGGAAATAAAAGGTTGATAAACACCTAAAAATTATTTAATCCTTTATTCTTAATTAAAAAATTATAGTAACAATAAGATAAAATTATCAGTGATTCAGAAATAGTGATAGAAAAGAGTCACTTTTCTTTAGTGAAATTACAAAGCTCTTGTAACTTTCTAATTTGAGTGTTGATCCAGAATTTTAATTACTTTTACTTCTTTGATCTCAACTGAGTACTTTTTCTCTGCAACTTAACTCTCTTTTAACAAATGAGGCGTTCAGATCCTCATGTCTTTGTCTTATTTCAAAGTGGATATTAGTGCTTTTAATACATAACAAAAAGTGTATATGAATAATTTAATAATTTGTATCATATATTTCTGATCATGGAATATTTTTTGTATTTCTCTCAAAATATGGAACATGGCTTAATTGTTACTGAATTTTTCTTATATTTCATTGACATCAGAATTTCTCCCTAAGTAATAGAAGAGACTTGAAACCTGGATGACTGGTTGTGACAAGAAGCATATTCTCACAATCTTTGTGGCCTTACAGTCTTTCTCTCTGGGGTCTGTACTGGTCCTTGTTTTGTGAAAATGGAAAATATGGTTGTTTTGCTGCCACTGCAATATTTTGTTACTCAGTTTTTTCATTTTTCTGTACTGTTGGAATACTCTATCTCTGATATAGGTAGGATCTCACATCTCTTCTAAGTCACCGTTAGGGTCAATAAATAACAGGAATAGAAGGATATCAAGTGGTATCATTCCGTGGTTCATTTATCCCAGATTTCTTTGCTAGTTGCAAAAAGGAAGGAATTGCTGAGAAAATGGGAATTACACTGCACAAAATGTTTATGAAACAAACAATTTAAATCTCTCTGCTGAATTTGCAATTTTCATTTAAAAAATCCACATTAAAATGCTTTTTAATTTTGGCATTTATGAAATAAATGGCAATGACTGGTTTTATCCCACCCACTCAAACCCTGTTATTCACTGACTTTCTGTTATTCAGTATAATCATCCATTTTAGACACCACAGAAACTCACCAGAGCAAATCCAGGAACTTCCTTTCTAAACTTGGGGAAAATTAATCATTTACTACTTAGCCAAAGGTAATTCATCCACTTTCAGTGAAACATTTTCTGTGGAGAGGAAAAATAAGGATTTCCATTCTCATGATGCTCATCTATATAGCTCCCGTGTCATGAGTGGAGAGATCCTCAAATGCTGTGGGTATTTGAGGCTCCTTGAAAAATACCCTGGGACCCAAACTTGCAATTATATAGAATTTTCCTGTGGAGTATTTTTCTGTTGATTTGATTTAATGATCACACCTAGTTATCTGGAACTTCTGTTTATTTGTGTTCATTGGATTAAATTATTGAAACACATTGCAATTTGTGGCTCATATTTGTTGGGAAAACCCAACATTAAGGGTTAAATCGATTTTTCAGTTTCTTCATTGCAATGTAAATACCTATTCAGGGAAATCATGTTCCCTCTGTGTATCACTGCCAATTCAAAGTAATTGTCAGTAATCTATTGTTATTTATCCTTTTCTCAACTCTTTTATTAATTTTTATTAGAATGTTATTTCCATGAAACAGTGACTTACTCTGTTTCCATGAAACAGTTCATCTCTGTGTTACAAATGCTGTCTGGCGCTCTGCCTTATCCATAGCAGATCCTGTTAATTACCTGTGAAAATGAATTTAATTAATCTCTAACATATTTTTTCCTCTGGTGACACATAGACAGGAATTTTTTTCTCTCCTAAGAATTTAAGTAATATAAGAACTTTAGTGATCAAATAATCTCAGCAGGAATTTTGAACTCTTACACGGTACGTCCAGGATGGAACACTTAGTGAGCATCTTCTGGTTGTCCATCATTGCATAACAGAGTGACTTAAAAAATTATTATTTTTCTCTAGTATGTGTGGATGAGCAGTTTCTGCTTGAGCTCTCTTATTCAGTTTCAGACAGATTTCAACAGTTGTTATAGACACCTGAAAATTCAATTTAGATGGGAGTCCGAAATGATTTGCTCACATTGCTGAGCAATTAATCATCATCACATTGATGAGCTGTCAAGCATTGGGCAATTGATGTTGGCTCTTGGCTGAAAACTCAACAGGGCAACTGCAGCATCTGCATGTAATCTCTCCTTATGATTTGGCTTCTCACAACACGACAGTTAGGTTATTAGAATTTGTTTACCTCTTCTTATGCTAGTAACTGAGAGCTTTTTAATTAATGTGGCTTCATCTAGTTGTACTGTTTTTCATTTTTTGCTTATTTTTTGGCTGCACCCTTGGCATGTGGAAATTCCTAGGCCAGGGATAGAACCCACGCTGCAGTTGTAACCTGTGCCACGACTGCAACAGCGACAGTTCCTTAACTCACTACACCACATGGGAACTTCCAGTTGTTCTGTTATTTAGACCAAGTCCAATCATTAAAATTCTTCTGCAAAATTATCTATTTATGAACATTTATTCTTCAGTATAAATTTTAGAATCAGGTTGTTTAATTCCTCACAAAATTCCCCTGAAATTTCTTTAAAGTATGTTGAATTCATTTTTGTGCATGTGCAAATTACAAGTTTATAATGTTTAATTATCTCATCTATACATGTGTTGTATTTTTATTTTTATTCAGATTTAATTAAAATCTATGGATAGAATTTTTAAATTTTTGCAAATTTTGGAGTTCCCGTCATGGCTCAGCGGAAACGAATCTGAGTAGCATCCATGAGGATTCAGGTTCAATCCCTGCCTTGCTCAGTGGGTTAGGGATCCGGCATTGCTTTGAGCTGTGTTACAGGTTTTGGACGCGGCTGTGATCCCCTGTTGCTATGGCTATGGTGGAAGCCGGCAGTTACAGCTCCAATTAGACCCCTAGCCTGGGAACCTCCATAGGCTGCAGTGAAGCCCTAAAAGAAAGAAAGAAGGAAAGAGAGAGAGGGAGAGAGAAAGAAAGAAAGAAAAAAAAATTTTTTTGCAAATTTTGTTCATTTTCAAAAGTGAAATTTGTTTCTATTTTCATTGTAGCTTATATCTGATTAAACTTTCTAAATAATTCTTACTGCTGTAGATGAATAATTGGTTTGTATATGTCTGTCTTGTATCAGGCAGCATTACTTAAGATTAGAATTGTTTCCTTCTTTGCCTTGTGCCGTCTATGCATTTTGACAAATGTATATAGTCATGTATCCACTATTACTGTACTGTGCAGAATATTTTACTGCTCTAAAAATTCCCTGTGCATGGCCTCTTTATCTCTCCCTCTCCTCAAACCTCTGGCAACCGCTGATCTTTTTACTGGCTTCAGTTTTTCCTTTTCCAGAATGCCATATTCTTGGAGTCATATAGTATGTAGCCTTTTCAAGATTCGCTTTGTTCACTTAAGGATATGCCCTTAAGATGACTTTGTGTCTTTTTGTAGCTTGATACAGGTATATTTTTGTAAACTGTCCATTGTATGGATGTGCTGGTTTACCCATTCACCTATTAAAAGATAACTTGTTTCCTTCCAAGTTTGGGCAGGTATAAACATCCATGTACACGTTTTTGTATAAACAGAAGTTTTCAACTCATTTGGGTAAATCTACAGGATTTTAAAAATATCAATAATAATGTACTCTTCATTGAATAGGATTTTTGCCTCTTCCTTTCCTCTTCTTTTATTTACTATTTAGTTTCTTGTTTAATTACATTGGTTGAGACCTTCAGTTATAGTAGCAGAGATGTGATAGTGGAAAACCTTTGTTTTTCTTTCACATCTTGAAGGGATGTTTCTAAAGTTCTTCATAGCACGTGACATTGGCTGTAGTTCTGATAGACAACATTTTAGTAAGTTTCATAGCTATAATTTATTAAATTTAGTTGTGTTCCTTATATTTCTAGTGTCCTGAGAGTTATCATAAAATAAGTGAAATTTATCATCATTTTCATCCATCTGTTATTATACTCTTGTAAATTTTGTGGTTTAGAATTCCGTGGCAGAGTCGAGCAAGAGATAAATAACATTGGCAGGATGTTTTGATTACTCAGGCTACAACAGAATTGCACAGAAACAAAGATAAAAGCATAGTAGATATTAGAAAACTTCAGAAAAAATACAACATGAATAAATACTATGAGATAAATAGTAGTTAGATTAGTCATCGTCCAAGATCCATCTGATGTCCTCGAGTGATCTTTGTCATTAGATATTTAAAGGGGACATTCATCTTGGCTATTCCTCTCAGAATATGTTACTGGTTTTAGTTTAATATCCCAGCCAGATGGACACATTCAATGGTGTCCACTTGGTCTTCTTGAATATGATAGCTCATTTCCTACTGACCAAGGACACGCTGAAGGAGCTTCTAGGTAGTTCAATCCCAATTTTATGCCTAATTGCTGGGGGATGACCATTGAAGGTGTCTGCAGTACCAGGAGATACACTGTAAGTTGGGACTTAACCTGATTCCATTTATTACCTGATCTCCCTATGCCCACTCTAACATGTTGATGCCAACTCAGACCAAGTGTCTAATAGTCCTTGAAATATTTTGGTATTTTCATTTTCTCAGTATACAGTTAAATCCAGCAGAAATGGAGATAGTTCCGTTTGGGGAGAAATAGGGGTATCTTTTCAGTTAATGTTTGCCATGGTGTTGCAGGCCACTTCTCCAGGGCCATGATTACGTTTTCAGGCAAGAAGGTTAAGAAACAGAGTAGGTAATCCTGACTTTTTACTGGGGAAGAACATCAGTGTCCTGCTTCTCCACTCTTGCCTTTTAACTGTAGAGTTTAAGCAGTATCCCTGTTGACTGCTCCCTAAATTTGCCCCCAGAGATACCATACTCTCTTAACCGTGTCCACAACTCTGTAAGTCAGGGCTTCTTGGCTGCCTTGAAAATTTTATGAAAATTTTAAGTGTCTTGATTCTGGTGGTTCAGTTCTACCATCTGTCCTCTATTGTTTAAGATGCCCCTTTTCTCCATCAGTGTTAATGGACCAGCTCTGTAATTTTCTCTCCAACCATTATCCCCATTCTACAGGGGAGAGTCACCACTGAACTTCTTGGTAATTCTGATACTCCTCTACCAGAACATTCCTGCTGATCTTGGTGAGTGCTATATCTCCTCTATGGTCTCTCGTGGAACATAAGATTCTAGTGTATTTTCTCACCTTACATGATATGTCCACTCCACTTTCCCGAATCTCTCTTATCCTTCTCGTACCATCTGCCACAACAACTCAGGCATTTTCCACACTGATATCATGGAACACTGCCTTGTTTAAGCTTCTCAGGGCCACATTCCTTGGGTCCTTGCCTAAGAATCCAGTGTCCCCGAAGGAAGAGATTCTAACATAAAATCCAATTTTATGTTCAGTCTCTTTCCTAAGCACTCTCAAAATTAAGATCCACGGTTATTCTTGCTAGAATGTGCTAGCTGATACATGCATTTTTTTTTTAGTTTCTTTTTTTATTTTTTTATTTTTTATTTTCCCACTGTACAGCAAGGGGATCAAGTTATCCTTACATGTATACATTACAATTACATTTTTTCCCCCACCCTTTCTTCTGTTGCAACATGAGTATCTAGACAAAGTTCTCAATGCTATTCAGCAGGATCTCCTTGTAAATCTATTTGAAGTTGTGTCTGATAATCCCAAGCTCCCGATCCCTCCCACTCCCTCCCCCTCCCATCAGGCAGCCACAAGTCTTTTCTCCAAGTCCATGATTTTCTTTTCTGAGGAGATGTTCATTTGTGCTGGATGTTAGATTCCAGTTATAAGTGATATCATATGGTATTTGTCTTTGTCTTTCTGGCTCATTTCGGTCAGTATGAGATTCTCTAGTTCCATCCATGTTGCTGCAAATGGCATGATGTCATTCTTTTTTATGGCTGAGTAGTATTCCATTGTGTATAGATACCACATCTTCCGAATCCAATCATCTGTTGATGGGCATTTGGGTTGTTTCCATGTCCTAGCTATTGTGAATAGTGCTGCAATGAATATGCGGGTGCATGATACATGCAACTTTGATCTTAATCTGTCTCTTCCCTTAGCAGCCTTGGGAAATCCCAAGTCAGTTTATGCAGATCTTTAACTCTCATAATTGATCTGGAATTCAAGAAAGGCATACACGGTTGTCTACTATAATATGAAACACAGAAAGGACATCTATTGTACCTACGTATCTTTTTTTTGTAGTTTTAAAAAATACTCTTTTATTTAGTTATTAGACAAGGTATAGTTATCTTTTTTTGACATTATCTGTGAGATTTTTTTCTTTATTTACTTTCTTGTTTCATGTCATTGTTTCTTAACTGCTTTACCAGGGTCTTTGTATACAATTACTGTCACATGGGGATAAGCATAAATTAGAATTCAAGACTCCAAACATCTTTGTTCTTTTTTCTTCCTCTGTGAACAATAACCTTTAGCGAGTCATTTACCTAGTTTTATTTCTTTCTACGTTACTGAAAAATGACAGTAATAATTTAGTTTGTTGAAATAAGGGTAGAATAGGAAAACAAAACAAAAAAGTAGAAAAAATTTTGTAAGTCAATGCTCTCCATGACATGAAGCTGAGAATAAAAATAAACCACAAATAGGATAAAAGATATTCTTGGATTTTTTAAAAAGCTGCCTCCACTTTTAGTAATATTTCACCATAATCCTTGACAGTTTTGGCTGTTTGACTTGTAAAAAATCTGTGAAAATAATGGTTCCAGAACTTTTTAGATGAATCACTGGTTATTTTATTTCTGTTAATTTATGATTACAATGTCATTTTCTTTTTTTTTTTTTTTTTTTTTTTTGTCTTTTGTTGTCGTTGTTGTTGTTGTTGTTGCTATTTCTTGGGCCGCTCCCGCGGCATATGGAGGTTCCCAGGCTAGGGGTTGAATCGGAGCTGTAGACACCGGCCTACGCCAGAGCCACAGCAACGCGGGATCCGAGCCGCGGCTGCAACCTACACCACAGCTCACGGCAACGCCGGATCGTTAACCCACTGAGCAAGCACAGGGACCGAACCCGCAACCTCATGGTTCCTAGTCGGATTCGTTAACCACTGCGCCACGACGGGAACTCCGTCATTTTCTTTAATTACTTTTTTTGGTACCTGCCTGCTTAGATAACAAGAAATCATGAAGTATGTCTTAAAAAATTCTCCTTAAAGCACGTATGTTAACATTTATTTCTCTAATTGAGTAATTATGGTCTTAAATGAAAATCCTTAAAAACATAAAAGCTTGCTGATTTTATTTATCATACTGAAATTGCTAACTTGGAGGGATCGTACAGATAATCAGACCTAAAAACTATCCATCTATACACTTCATGGATAAAATAAGCATATTTGTATATATAAATTCAGAGGTGAGCACATTAGAATATATAACAAGTCAATTTTGTCACATCATAGGTCAAAACTAAATTTAGCATTGGAGTTTGACGGGTAGTGTTCCATGTGCTCAAGTTTCCTTTTTCCTACCTAAGAACACATTGTTTTATACAAGTCAACTAGACTTTCCCATTTATTTTTTATTTATACAGTTTCCTCTGTTATGTATATGGTAAATAATTGAGAAGCAGGTTATTTTCACATCTCAACTTACTCATTGCCTGTCTATTTATACTCAGAATAGTTCTCTAGATTCCTTCAATTCAGAGCCTCCTTCTGATCACCCTCTTCAAAGCTGCCTTTACTTGCTTGTTCCTCAAAGTATAGATGAGTGGATTTAATACAGGAGTGACCACACTGTACATAATGGCAATGATCCTGTCCTGGTCCATGGAGCTACCTGAGGTAGGACGAATATACGTGAAAACAACGGGAGCAAAGAAAAGAACAACTACCATGAAGTGGGAGGCACAAGTGGACAGTGCTTTATGAAGCATGCTGCAAGAATGGGTCTTGAAGGAAAGATGGGTGATAATGTAGCCATAGGAGAGAAGTGTTAAAAAGAATGGGCCCATGGCAATAGTCCCTGTAACAGTGTTGAGCAGCCACTGGTTAAGCTCAATGTTCCCACAGGCCAGCTTGAGCAAAGGCTTAATATCACAGAGGAAGTGATGGATATGGTTGGAACCACAGAAGTGTAAGTGAGAGGTCATTATGGAGTGCATCAGGGCATGGAAAAAACCAATGATCCAGACAGTGACAGCCATTTGAGCACAGACCTGAGGATTCATGATAAGAGTGTAACGAAGTGGTTTGCAGATAGCCACGAAGCGGTCAAAAGCCATCACGGCCAACAACAGGGCCTCTGTGCTGCCCAGGAAGTGGAAGAAGTGAAGCTGGCTTATGCATCCCCAGAAAGAAATTGCTTTGTGTGAGGAGAGGAAGTTCTTCAGCATCTTTGGCAGTGTCACTGTGGAGAAGCAGATATCTAGACAGGACAGGTTTCCCAGGAGGAAATACATAGGAGAATGGAGTCTTGGCTCAGAGATGACAACCATCAGGATGGCTCCATTCCCAGCCACGATGACCAAGTAAATTGCGAGGAAAAGCACGAAGAGCAAAGGCTGCAGTTCTTGGATGTCTGTCACTCCGAGGAGAAGAAATTCAGTGACTGATGTTTGATTGGGCATCACTTAAAAGCAAAGACAAAAGAGTATATGGAATGCTATCTCTGCTGGAAATTAGAGTCCTCTGGCTGAGGATCTTCCCTCCTGGACGACAACATTTTGAGGGAGAGCATTGTTGTTGTAAATAGTCCCAGCATGGAGGTTTTACAGTATTTGGACCATTAGCTTATAAAATGCAAAGGTTAGATATTGGTTATGAACTGTTACTCACCTCCCTGTTTTTCTTCATTAGATTTATCATAGTATTTTTGTTTCTCTCAGGGATTCAGAGCCTGTTGCCATCCTGCCATCTGATGTGACTGCGAACTTGTACTTTCTGATACAAGTTGCCTTTTCTTATCCTAAGTCAGCTGTAACAGAGAGTAAGTTTTAAACTACTCCATTACACCACTATCTCTGACCTAGTAAGAAACTGTCTGAAGTGATTTTTACTTAAGAACAGATAGTTTGACAAAAATAAAATCTATAAGTACATCTGAATAGATATGCAGAAATTGTTGTTTTTCCTCTAAAAATCTCCCATTCAAAAACTGGAAAATCCCTGAAAGGAGAAGAAAAAAATTTGGTATGAATTAAAAAGAAAAAAAATGTGAACTAGGGAACATTTCTAGGGGTCTCTAGGCTATATGGCTAGAGAAAAATTTGAGGAACTATTTAAATTTTTTTCCACCAGTATAAAATGCTGGCTTCAAGGAATTCAGAGTAGCTTTCTTTTATAGCCGCATATATTGTGTATATTGTTAAAATTTATTACTCTTGTTTAAGACGTATATGTTTAAATACAATTTTTTTGTTCTCTGACCCACAAATCAATATTATATCAAAAATTCACTTGGAGAAAAAATTTTCCTGACTTTTAAAGAAAATTATAATAAGATTTCCTTTACTAAATGATTTATTTTATTCACCACATATGAATATTTAGAGATTACATATTTACTTTGCAGACTATCTAGAGAAATGGCAATAAAAATGTAGGCAGTATAGGGATTTCATAATCACCAACACAATGAGGAGTCTATGCTGAGATAGAAAACCAGCTCTAAATTCTGGGCATTTAGCTTTAATACTAGCAAGATGATAGAGAACATGAGTAGCTTCCCAGCTTGTCTCGTGATTCATTCTTATACCTGTTGAGTATTCAAATTCACAGCTATGGAATCTGTTCAGGTTTATACTCATGAAGAGGAAGTAGTAGAAATATATTTGAAAAGGAAGTAGTAGAAAAATATTTGAAGTGATAGCTTCTATTGGGGGTGCAGCATAAGCTTGTCATCTTCCCCAGCCATTTTTTCCTGAAATTCTGCTTGTCTTTTAAGAGCCACAGATCTCTAGACATGCAAACCCTGAGAGAGAGTATCCCCTGGGTTTGAGAAGATTATTGTAAGAATAAACAAGATCTGTTCCTATATCTACCATTTAGGAGAATTTTCCTTGGGGAACTCCTATCTGGAGTTCCATTTTTATTTTCACTCTGCCTCTGTTTTTTTTTTTTTCCCTAATATGTTTCTTTCTTAGGTTCAGAACCGTGGACAGTACAATTCTTACTAGCCTCCTGTTTTTGTAGTTAAATTACTTTTCTAGCCTCCTGTTTTTGTAGTTAAATTACTTTTCATTTCCTGTGACAGGGTTGAAGGATACACTTTCTCATCTTGGGGACTTCCCCAGAAAAACTCTATGTGTAAAATTGAAAGAATTGGGTAATAACAGTTAAAGCATGAAGGCCAATCACATACCATTGATTCAGATAGAAAGATGATTATCTTTAGTTTTCTACTCATTTATTAATGTGGTTCTATGGAAGACAAAAGAAGAGGATTACGGAGTAGTATTGCTTTTGTTTCTTCCAAATCTGACTCTTCAATGTTGGTAATGACACTAAATTACTTTCTAAGTTTGGGATCCTAAAGCTCACATTTCTCTCCATGAGAATGAGGCTGGTCTCTCCAATGTGTATCTTCACTTCTTGCTATATCCTTTAGGCAGAATATTTTCTGCTTCATCCAAGGAATATCTGTGTGCTTTCTGACATCTATCCAAGCTTTCTAATTAGTTGTGAATGCTGCGTACTTCGTTCATCTTTCTACTGAGGTTCATTTTTGTGGTTTTCCAGAAGTTCATTATATATTCATCCCATGAATAATTTCTTGTTATAGAATATGCTATAAATATAATACAAATAAAAAACAGTTATTGCTTGCTGATTGTGTAAATTATTATTCTGAGTTCTTTACATGTATTAGTCTATTACTTCTTCCAAACACCCAGAGAAGTAAGTACTAAAATCATTTCTATTTTATCTTAAGAAACACAAGTCTCAGGCAACTTAAATAAAATTTGTTCTTCCTTCCTCAACTCTATTGAGGACCAGTTGAAGAAATTAATTGCATATATTCAAGGTGCACAATATGATAAATTGGGTATACAATATCATATTATTAACTATAGTCATCATTAAATTTCCCTGTTTTTTCAACAAATTGTGAAAATAGGATTTAAATTGAGGATTTCTAGTTCTAGAGGGTAATAGTATTCCTCCAATACTGATCATCTCATCTGCAGATTCCTCAATTGTCTAGCAAGCCATCATTTTGATGAAGTCAGGATCAGAGATTTTCCTGTTTCATGTTTGTCTCTTTGAAGTATTACTTACAAATTATTTTTTTCCTCAAGTCAAAATGACATTGTCTTAAAAATGTTCTTTTATTACAAGGCAAGCTTCATGGGCATATCATCTATACAGTCACTAAGGGATCTGTGTTAACAGGGCCCCATGCTTGATTTAATGCTTTTTTTCCCCTTCATTTTGAAATTTTTAATAGTTTTTGTGTAAAGGGTACTGCATTTTTATTTGACACTGTCCCCAGCAAATCGTGTCAACTCTTCTTGTTTATTAGAGATAAGTTTTATACTTGCTATTTAGAACTACAGTTTTATAGAGTTCATATTTAAATGTTTTCATAGAATCATCCAGAATTGGCTCTGCCTTTTCTCTGTGTAGACAGACCAGCAAGTTTGTCTTCACAAAGGTTTGCATAGAATACCTGTTCCACCCCTTCACTTTTAGTCCGTTCCTTAAAGTGAGTCTCTTGTATGGAGCATACAGATGGATCTCAGTTTTTTTAAAATCCATTTAGATGTTCTATATCTTTTGATTAAAAAATTTAATCCATTTATATTTACAGGAATTATGAATAGGCAAAGACTTACTATTACCATTTTATTAATTATTTTCGGACTCTTTTGAAGTTCCTTTATTAATTTGACAACTAGAAATAACAGTGTTAAGAGTGGAAGTATGTATTTATGTAGATACCTAAGTCTACATCTACATATATTTTTCCCATAGCATTCCTGTCTGCTCCCAAACACTGATGTCTTCTCATGGTCTTCAATATAAAACCCACATCTCTCTAGATAGCATCTTCTCTACAGGTACAGACACTCATTTTCAAATCTTTAAAAGTGCTGTGCTGAATTGCACATCTTGACTTTCAAATATACCCCTGCTGCCTGGAATGCCCTTCCTAGTTCCTTGTCCCTTGCCTGACCAACTGTTTCCTCTCCTTTAAAACCTAGCCTACCTGCTACCTTCTTTAGGAGGCTTTCATGCTTTCCCAACCTTCCCCCCATCCCAAGTCCAGTCTAGGTTTGATCTCATGCTGGTCTCACAGTACCTATGCTCCCTATGACATTATCATTTATCATATTTATAACATAAACACTTGACAAACCTAGTTAAGACATATTTAAGAAAGATTGTTTTTATAAGGGTGAGGAAACACTAGAAACTAGGAGGATATATAGAGGGACATTGTGCTAAGATAGGCATGGGGTAGTGAGGAAAAAATATATTAAAAATTTTTTTGAGGAACTCTTGATAAACCTTTACTGAATTGGGGGATGGGGAATGAAAGATGTTGTCAAAATAAAGATAACTATTATGTAGTAAGCTGGTATATAAGGCATAGTTTTTAAGTCACTCTATTGGTATACAGTGTGGTTGGGGGAAGATAAAAGGTTTTGTGGTTGAACATGCTGATTTTGAGCTGATGCTGAAACATGTATAGCAGACTTTGGAGATATTACATTGGTGCTCACAAGGGAAGCTATGGCTGGTTATATAAATTAGGCTGGTGGGTGCTTCCAGTGTGCCAAGGAGGAACTGCTCAGGCTTGTCCCCCTAGTTTTTGGGGGCTCAGCAGCTAAATCCCCCCACCCTGAGAATCTGGCAAGACCCAGCAGTCTCTCCAGAGCCCACCCTCATCTCCAGTTTCAATGAGATTAGGGGAGAGGGGAAGTCTCAGGCCACATACCTCTAGAAAGATCTGCAGATCCCAGGGCCTTCTCTTCCCTCTCTTCTTTTCATGGCTCCAGCAAACCTTAATCTCCATAGCAGAGATGTTAGAGTAGTCCCAGTGGGGAGAAAGGAGGGAGTCATTTCAACTGGCTCATTTCTTTTGCAGGGGGCACAAGAGGACATGTGCACATCAAGGGAGGCTTTGAGGGCTAAAGATGGAGTTCCCTGTTAACCCTTCCTGCCCAACCAAGTAGCTGGCAAGAGCTCAAATGGCTCAGTGTTAAGACTGAGGTTCACAGAACCTTGGAGTCAGCTTTCTGGTGCTCTGTTCTGCTGTGGGCCTGGGAACCAATGGGAAACACTCCCTGCCTGTCTCCCCTTCCCCCTTCAGTGTTTTTCTTTCATGTAAAAGTCATGCATCTTATTTTCAAAAAGTAAATCTTAGAGTTCCTATGGTAGCTCAGCAGTAGGAACCCAAGTAGGATCCAAGAGGATGCGGGTTTGATGTCAGGCCTTTTTCAGTGGGTTAAGGATCTGGCATTACTGTGAGCTGTGGTATATAGGTCGCAGACGCTGCTCAGATCCCACATGGTGTGGCTGTGGTGCAGGCTGACAGCTGCAGCTCCGATTCCACTCCTAACCTGGGAACTTCCATATGCGATGGGTTCAGCCCTAAAATGACAAAAAAATTAAATCTTATAAAAATATGGATTTGAAAATTGAAAAACACTCTACCGCTGAGAGAGCTCCTTTTCTACTTGTTTAGTTATAACATACTTAACATTAAAAAATACATATAAAGTGGTCACAAATCTTTTTGTACTGTAGGCATTTTTTCATGTCATTATTTTAGAGATACTTCATTTTTATGGAGTTCATAATATTTCATTATGGGATCCTATAATTCATTTGGTCCTCTCCTGATAACAATTTAGTCTTTATGTTTATAATAATCTTTATGTTGTTTTTATTTTAAACTAAAAATATGTGGGTAATTGTAAAAAATAAAGGCGTTGGTAGGATTTGGTTTTGGGCTTTGTTAGCTGAATCTTGACTAATATATACTCTAGATTTTACTGTAAAAGCTTGGCCATTTATTGTCTCACCTGGATGGCAGTGTTATTAATGAGGTGTTAGTGAGATTTCCCCACTTCAGATAGGTCAGAAAATCATATTCTCCTGATGTTCCTCTTCCCCAAGCCCTACTCCATCCCTAGCGTCCTTTTTATTTCAGTTCTATAGCAGTTTGTTCTTTGTTACATCTCAAATAGTTTTTCCCTTCACATGTATGGCCTTGCCTTCAGTCAAAGCTCACAGGCTCCCCATGCACATGTACCTCTAGGGTCCCAGAGCCATAGCGTCTTCCCTCTAATGCTTTATATCACAGCCTCCAGCTGCTTCATCTGAGTTACTCATACTAAATTAGGGTTCTACCTAATCTATCTAGCTAGAGTGGTTTCCTAGACAGAATTAATCATCCATTATTTCGTCAGATCCTACAATGCACAATGTACCATAACATGAACTACAGGGAGAATCATAAAGAAACACAATACATATTCTCTGCTTTGATACAGTGCTTAGTATATAGAGACAAGGTGGAGCAGTAGTGAGTAACTTGGAGTACATTCTGTTTAAAATGCAGTAAATCCTTTCTCTGCATCACTTTTTGATAGTCTTTATCAGAAAGAAGAATTCTTTTTTTGAGTGATATATAGATAATTTATTTTTACAGAACAAAGTTCATGAATAACACTTATATGGGAAATGTTTTTAATTCTATTAAAAACTCAGGAATATAACCTTAAAATAGGCCAATTGTTGCTAATCTTTCAATATCAGCAGTGATGCCTAGAATCTTTAGACACCTTCAGTATAGCTCAAACACACAATTAGACAAAAGATTCTGAAAAAATGATGCATTAAGGAGGGAAATGTGCATAGCGCCTGTTTCTGCTCTTACTCATGATGAGGACTGGTGATATTGATGGGAATGCAATCAAAGATGGTGATCTGTAGGGTGATTCTGATGACAACAAAAATGATATTGACTATATAAAGCTGATGGTGAGGATATTCATTATTGAACTGGTGACAGAAATGGCAGTGATGTTGAAAATGTTGGTAATGAGGGAAGTAGATGATCAAGTTTCAATAATATTAGTGTTCTAAGGCAATTTAGAGAACAGCTCATCCAGTCCGCACTTCAGGATATTATATTTATATAATATACCTATTTCTATATTATCATGCAAAATATATTCCCTTTGACATATAACTGATATAATATTTTGCAATAATGATAGTATAATATATAACACATGTACCTAACTCGGGAATATATAAAATAAGCCTGTACTAGGAGTGGGACTTAGAAGCTAGTTTTCCTAATTTCTATTTAGTGTCATTTCCCATATACCATATATGCTCTGTGACAGCCTTGGTGTTAAGTGACTCTGTAAACGTGGTGGTAAAGAGTGGAGATTTCCTCCCAAATGCTTATTTATGGGCACTTTATTTATTGTTCTTAATCCCAAGATTCTCTATGCTCAGAACCCTTTTTAAAAATTTTATTTAGGAGTTCCCGTCGTGGCGCAGTGGTTGACGAATCCGACTAGGAACCATGAGGTTGCGGGTTCGGTCCCTGCCCTTGCTCAGTGGGTTAACGATCCGGCGTTGCCGTGAGCTGTGGTGTAGGTCGCAGACGCGGCTCGGATCATGTGTTGCTGTGCCTCTGGCATAGGCCGGTGGCTACAGCTCCGATTCAACCCCTAGCCTGGGAACCTCCATATGCCGCGGGAGCGGCCCAAGAAATAGCAACAACAACAACAACAACAAAAGACAAAAAAAAAAAAAATTTTATTTATTTGTTTTTACTACTTAATGCATTTTATTACATTTATAGTTGTACAACAATCATTACTACCAAATTTTATAACATTTCCATCCCAAACCCGCAGTGCATCCCCCCATCCCCCAGTCTGTCTCATTTGGAAACGGTAAGTTTTTCAAAGGCTGTGAGTCAGTATTTGTCTGCAGAGAGGTTCATTGTATCCTTTTTATAGATTCCACATGTCAGTGATAGCATTTGATGTTGGTGCCTCATTGTCTGACTGACTTTGCTTCGCATGATAATTTCTAGGTCCATCCATGTTGCTGCAAATGCCAGTATTTCGTTCCTTTTAATGGCTGAGTAATATTCCATTGTGTATATGTACCACATCTTCTGGATCCACTCCTCTGTTGATGGGCATTTAGGTTGTTTCCATGTCTTGGCTATTGTATATGGTGCTGCAATGAACATTGGAGTACATGTGTCTTTTCGAGTAATGGTTTTCTCTGGAAGATGCCCAGGAGTGGGATTTCTGGATCAAATGGTAATTCTATTTCCAGTTTTCTGTGGAATCTCCATGCTGTTTTCCACAGTGGTTGCAGCAGTTTACATTCCCACCAACAGTGTAATAGGGTTCCTTTTTCTCCATGCCCTCTCCAGCATTTATTGTTTGTAGTCTTTTTGATGATGGCCATATCCCAGGCTGCAGGACTGGAAAGGCTCTTCTTTTGAGGGCCCTTAATAGGCAGTTGTGTGCCCTGACCACTTTTCTGGATGGACTGTGCCACTTTCTTGATTCTGAAAATGAGCAAAACTGCTAGCTGGGACTACTATTGGGTGGTACAGGCAGGGACTCTGCTGCCAAGATGCAAATACTAGTTTTTGGAAGCCCCTTCCTCTTCTCCATCACATTCACATTCCCAGCAGTCAAGCTCTGTAGAGCCCTCTTGCCGTCCCTGTGGTGTAAGCCTGGAGAAGGGGTCCCCACGCAGTGACCTGCAATGCTGGGGAGCGTGGGATGTCCACCTTGATCTTTCTTTTCCCCACTGGAGAAACCATAGGCTCAAGGGAGACCTCTCAGTGTGGTGCTGCACTGACCTGGGGGAGGGGCAATGCAGGCAGCAGGGAGCTCCTCCTCCTCCCTTTCTAATGCCATTTGTCCTGGTCTCTGTGGTACAGGGGACTGCTTTGGCCTCACCTCTGTGTTCTGTCATTTTTTCTGTGATGCCTTATCTATGAATAGTTGCTAGTTATTCTCCTTGTGAGGAGGATAGAAGCTGGGAATTATCTATGTTGTCTTCTTGGTGATATCACTCTTCTAGAATAATTTTAAATGATTTTGTCTTTTAGCTTTTATGTTAGATTTAAGGTGATTTAATCAACACCATTACAGAATTTAAGTATTCTATGTTATTTTTCTTACTAGTTTCTGCTGTTTTTTGGATAATTTGCAAAGACCTGTGCAATATATCACGTTCATTATCTCAGTTGTTTTCAGAGTAGGTGTTGCATTCATGTCTTGCCTACAAAAGTTTCAGAAAAAATAAGCTGCTTGCCCCTGATTGCACTGCTAGTGAGAATCTGTACCATAATTTGACCTAGTCTGTCCCTGGCCAGCTCAAAATAAGGAAAATAAATAAAAGTTTTAAGTTTGCAAGTAAGAGATAGAACTCTTTATTTACAGAAAACAATGTGGAATGGAAACTTGAAAGAATCTCTGTAAAGGTCTATTAGAAGTTATAAGTAAATATAGAAGATCAATGAGTATAAATCAGTATACAAGCATAAACTGAATTTTTATATGCTGACCACAAAAATTAGACAATAAATTTTTAAAAATACACTTTATAGTAACATCAGATATAGAGAAACAAATTGAATGAAAAATGTATAAAACCCAGTACTTCCAAAATTATGTATCATTCCTGAATGAATTTTTTAAGAACCTAAAAAATGCAAAAGTATCTTGTTCGTACATTAGTAGGTACAATCTTTTGAAGAAGACAGTTTGGCTTCTTTTTCTTATGCTTTTAACTGGTTTCTATTATTTAATTAGAGGAAGAATGTGTGTACCATACTGAAATGAGCAATAGCAATGAGCCAGTAGACTTATAAGTAAAGGTTTTAAAATCCTCTGGTAAGTCCAGTGGGGGTAAAAGGACAGTTCAGTTTGAGCTATGGATTCAGTGTACTTCAGTGAACATCTTAGTAGATATTTTTTTCAAATTAAAAACCTGATTTAAAACATATAGATAAGCAAAAGATGTGGAGTAGATAACAAAATCTGGAAGAGCAGAGTTAGAAAACTTACACTATCCAATATAAAATACTACTATATAGCTACAGTAATTAATGGAGCTTGATAGAATAAGCATAAACACATAGATCAGTTGAACAGGTAAGAGACCCTTACATACATACAATTCCTAAATTTATTCCAAATGCACCAACTGCATTCTGTAGGGGGAAAGTTTGTTTCCAAGTAATTATTGTAGTTAATTGGATAACAGTGAGTAAAATGACCAGTAACACCTTATACCATCACAATGGTAAGTTTCCAATGGATTATAGAACTAAACATGAAAGGTAAAACAATAAAGCTTCTGGGATACAATACTGGTATTCTTTTATTTATATTTTTAATTTTTTTACACTTCAACAGTTTTATTTTTATAAATTTTTATTATGATTGATTTACAATGTTCTGGCAATTTCTTTTATACATCAAAGTGACCCAGTCAGTCATACATAAAATCACTTTTTCTGTTTTAAAATTTAAAAAATTTCCATTTTTATTATTCCATGGTTTCAGGATGCTATAACTACTTTTGCATTCATTTTACGTACACTGACCAGTTTTTATTATGCTTCTCAATCCTGAAGATCTGTGTTTTTAAGAATTCTGGGGAAGTGACTCTTGAGCATATATCCAGACAAAACTTTCCTTGAAAAAGACATGACCAAGATGTTCATTGCAGCACTATTCACAACAGCCAAGACATGGAAACAACCCAAATGTCCATTGACAGATGACTGGATTAGGAAGATGTGGTATATATACACAATGGAATACTATTCAGCCATAAAAAAGAACAAAAGAATGCCATTTGCAGCAACATGGATGAAACTAGAGCCTCTCATACTGAGTGAAGTAAATCAGAAAGAGAAAGATAAATATCATGGTATCACTTACATCTGGAATCTAATATATGGCACAAATGAACCTTTCCACAGAAAAGATACTCATGGACTTGGAGAATAGACTTGTGGTTGCCAAGGGGGAGTGGTAGAAAGTAGGATGGATTGGGAACTTGGGGTTAATAGATGCAGACTATTGCCTTTAGAATGGATAAGCAATGAGATCCTGCTGTGTAGCACTGGGAACTCTGTCTAGTCACTTATGATGGAGCATGATAATGTGAGAAAAAAGAATATATAATATATGTGTAACTGGGTCATCATGCTGTATAGTAGAAAATTGACAGAACACTATACAATAGCTATAATAAAAAACATATTAAAAAAAAAGAATTCTGGGGAAATGGCTTCAATGTTGTTGCACTGGATGTTGCCTATTATGCATTCTCTTAATACATGGAGATTAGATCTTTCTGAAACTATTGTTAGACAAATATTGAACTTTTTCCTCTGTATATTTGTGACTCCAAAGTCTTTTTCATTAACCAAAAAGTATCTTCCTTTTTTCCTCATTTTCTGGGAAATTCTTGGATCTGTCAGTGCATTGTTTCTGTATTTTCTTTTTTCTTTTCTTTTTTTTTTTTTTGTCTTTTTGCCGTTTCTTGGGCCGCTCCTGCGGCATATGGAGGTTCCCGGGCTAGGGGTCGAATCGGAACTGTAGCTGCCAGCCTACGCCAGAGCCACAGCAACGCAGGATCCGAGCAGCGTCTGCGACCTACACCACAGCTCA
Organism: Sus scrofa; assembly: GCF_054392235.1. NCBI lineage: Eukaryota > Metazoa > Chordata > Mammalia > Artiodactyla > Suidae > Sus > Sus scrofa. The sequence goes on along the minus strand of NC_139389.1, from coordinate 26,254,288 downwards.
CGGCAACGCCAGAACCTTGACCCACTGAGCAAGGGCAGGGATCAAACCCGCAACCTCATGGTTCCTAGTCGGATTCGTTAACCAATGCGCCACGACGGGAACTCCTGTTTCTGTCTTTTCTTGAATATTATCTGCTGCTTGTACTATCCATCAGGTTTTAATTTTTGGTCACTATATATTGTATTTATATCAAGTTTTTGCTATTTTTCAAATGTGACTTTTTAAAACATTATTTTAATTGTGTTTTTATTTCTTCTTGTATTCATTCTCTGATTCACTGATTGTTGTACTACTTAAGCTTCTCACTCACATAACACAATTGACATAGACTTTTCCATGGTGACCATTGTGCATTACCAATTGAAACCCTGAAAGATGACTAGAACAGCAGTTGGACGCTTGAATAGCCAGAGAATATTGAACCAGGTGGTTATTCTGCATGCTTCAATACTATATAATATTTCAAACTTGATTGTAACTCAGGAAAAAAAAAAAAGAATTTTCCTCTACTTTGATAGAAATGAACCAGGAAGGGAAATCAATTTGGAGACTTTTGAATGAAAGAAATTCACGTTTTCACCATACTTGACATTGTGGACTAAAATTTAAATCTATTGCACATACTAGTGTAATTTTTGTTTAACTCCATGTCAATGTTTTTGATACTCAAAGATAGTCCATTCCTATGGCTTTGCTCATAATGACTTCTATTAGAGCTTTAATTACTTGATTGACTCTTATTCCAGTATATTGTGATTTGCCTCAGTGAGGAAGGAATAGACTTCCTCATTAAGTTTACAGTGATTCAGCAAAAGAGGTAGCTTTTCTTCTTTTAACAACCTTTTGTAGAGCTGCCTTCATGGCTTTGTTTCTCAGGCTGTAGATCATCGGATTAAGTGTGGGAGGCAGAACAGTATAAAAAAGAGTAAGCAAAAAGTCTAATGCAGTTGGAGAGTCAGAATGTGGCTTCAGAAACTCAAAGGCACCAGTAGAGAGAAACAGTGTGACCACAGCTAGATGGGGGAGGCAAGTGGCAAAGGCCTTGGCTCTCCCCTCGGCAGATGGGATCCTCAGCACAGTAGAGAATATGCGTGTGTAGGAGAATCCAATGGAGAGGAAGCAAAGAAATGCCACCAAGGACAGAAAGCCAGTGACCCCAAGCTCACTGACATACTCATCAGAACAGGCGAGTTTTAGGAGCTGGGGAACCTCACAGTAGAATTGGTGGATGACGTTGGCACCACAGAAGTGGATGGAGAAAGTAGCAGATGTGTGCATAACTCCAGAGATGACCCCACTGATCCAGACGGCTAGGATTCCGTGAATACAGGTGTTGACATTCATGATGATTTCATAGCGCAGGGGAAGGCAGATGGCCACGTAGCGATCGTAGGACATCACTGTGAGCATGGCCAGCTCAGCAGATGCACAGAGAGTGAAAGCTAGACATTGTAGTATGCATTCCCAGAGGGAAATACTGCTAGTATGCCTGAAAGAGTTACAAATGGACCTTGGTACCGTCACAGAGATATAGCATATATCTAAGAAGGAAAGCTGTTTGAGGAAGAAATACATAGGGGAGTAGAGACTGTCATCCATGGAAGTTGCAGCGATAATGAGTGTGTTGCCAGTTAAAGCCACTAAGTATAAGACTAAGAACAGAGAGGCCCATAAGACTTCTAGCTCAGGCTTGGCAGAAAATCCCATGAGGAGAAACCCACTCACTGTAGTGAAATTGGCCATATTCCTTCTCAGTTTCCAAGGAGGCTGCTGGCTGCAAGACAGAATGGAGACCTATGGAAATAATGCCAGAATCAACAGTTCATCATTGTAAATGTTATGTAACTTTGTATACTAATAATCATATTGAGTAATTTTAAATAACTTTGACTGAAGCATAAGAGTTAGGTAAATTGGATTATGAATTTTAATGTCATGTTTTTCAGGTCAAGGAAAGGAAAATATTTTATTATTGGGAAGTATGGTGCATCAAAATTTTATGGATGTTAAAATTTTCACTCAGTTCAAACACATGTTCATATTTATTAATAAGTTTTTGAGGTGACTGTTCTGCCTCATTAGTTATTATATCTATTTGTACCACCACCACACTGATTCTTTCACTGCAGTTTTTAAATTTCCTTTCATGTATGAGAGGACAAATTCCCAATCCATTTTCGTAGTTGTTTTTTGAAAAAATGAATACTGAAAATGAAAATCACATTTTTATTGACATTTTCTTATTTGCATTATAATATACAAATAATCATTACCTTTAACACAAAATGTTATATAAATTAATGCAAAGTAAGCCAAGTTCCTATTAGGAAGTGGAAAAGGCCAGTAACTTTCTGGTATTATTTTTAAAAGGAAATAAAATGTTGATAAATGGCTAAAATTATTTATCCATTATTTTATTTTATTTATTTTATTGATTTTTTGCTTTTTAGGGCTGCATCTGTGGAATATAGAATTTCCTAGGTAAGGTGTCAAATCAGAGCTGCAGCTTCTGGCCTACGCCACAGCCACAGCCACACCAGATCAGAGTCGCATCTTCGACCTACATCACAGCTCATGGCAACTGCAGATCCTAAACCCACTGAGCAAGGCTGTGGTTGAACCCACATCCTCATGGGTATTACTTGGGTTCATTACTGCTGAGCCACAACAGCAACTGCTCATCTTTTATTCTTTTTTTTAACTCAATCAATTTTATTATATTTATAGTTGTATGAGTATCATCATGACCTAATTTTATAAGATTTCATTCTCAGACCTATCCTTTATTCTTAATTAAATAAAAATTAAAGCAAGAGTAAGATATATTTATCAGTGATTCAGAAGTTATTAGTGATAGAAAAGAGTCACTTCTTTAGTGAAATTGCTAAGCTTTTGTAGCTTTCTACTTTGAATGTTGATCCAGAATTTTAATTACTTTTTTTTCTCTGATCTCAGTGAGTACTTTTTCTCTGCAACTTGACTCTCTTTTAGCATATGAGGTATTGAAATCCTCATACCTTTATCTTTGGTCTTATTTTTAAGCAGATATTAGTGTTTTTAATACACAACAAAAAGTGTATATGAATAATTTAATAATTTGTATCATTTATTTCTGGTTGTGAAATATTTTCTGTATTTCCCTCAAAATATGGACCATGCCTTTATCGTTACTGAATATTTTTGTATTTCATTGACATCAGAATTTCTCCCTAAGACATAGAAGAGACTTGAAACCCAGATGACTGGTTGTGACAGGAACCATATTCTCACATGCTTCTCACAATCTTTGTGTCCTTACAGTCTTTCTCTCTGGGATCTTTACTGGCCCTTGTTTTGTGAAAATGGAAAATGTGGTTGTTTGCGGACATTACAATATTTTGATACATCATCAGCTTTTTCGTTTTTCCGTACTGTTAGAACACTCTATCTCAGATATAGGTAAGATCTCACATCTCTTCTAAGTCCCCGTTAGGGTAAATAAATAATAAGAAGAGAAGGATATCAAGTGATTTCATTCTGTGGTTCATTTATTCTAGATTGCTAGTTGCAAAAAGGAAGGAATTGCTGAGAAAATGGGAATTAAACCGCACAAAATGTATCTGAAATAAACAATTTAAATCTCTCCCTGGATTTTCAGTTTTTATGTAAAAAATTCACAGTTGATATTTAAACTTTCTGTTATGAAGTAAATGACAATGACTGGTTTTATCCCACCCACTCAAACCCTATTATTGAGTATAATCATCCATTTTAGACCCCATAGAAACTCACCAGAGCAAATCCAGGAACTTCCTTTCTAAACTTGGGGAAAATTTGTTAGCTACTACTTAGCAGAAGGTAATTCAGCCACTTTCAGTAAAGCATTGTCTGTGGAGAGGAAAAATAAGGATTTCCATTCTCATTATTGGAGTTTATGCTCCTCTATATAGCTCCTCTGTCATGAGTGGAGAGATTTTCAAATGCTCTTGGTATTTGGGGCTCCTTGAAAATACCCTGGGGCCAAAACTTGCAATTATATAGAGTTTTCCTATGGAATATTTTTCTCTTGATTTGAGTTAATGATCATACCTAGTTATCTGGAATTTCTGCTTATTTGTGTTCATGGGATTAAATTATTGAAACACATTGCAACTTGTGGCATATATTCTGGAAAACCCAACATACTAAGGGTTAAATCTATTTTTCAGTTTGTTACTGCAACGAAAATTCCTATTCAAGGGACTCATGTTCCCTCTGTGTGTCACTGCAAAGTTGAAGTAGGTAATACTCTATAGATATTTATCATTTTCTCAGCTATTTTAATAATTTTATTAGAAAAAATAAAAATTTTATTAGAATGTTATTTCTTTGAAACAATGACTTATCTAGTTCATCTTTTTTTACAACCTCCATCTTGCACTGTGCCTTATCCACAACAGATCTTCTTAATTATCTGTAGAATTGAATTTAATTAAGCTCTAACATATTTTTTTCCTCTGGTGACAGACATAGAGGAATTTTTTCCTCTCCTAAGAATTTAAGTAATATGAGAACTTTACTAGTCAAGTAATCTCAGCAAAATTTTTAACTCTTACACAGTACATCCAGGATGGAACACTTAGTGAGCATCTTCCAGTTGTACATCACTGCAGAGCAAACTAAGTGACTTAAAACAACAATTTATTATTTTCTCTCTAGTATGTGTGGATGAAGAGTTTTTGCTTGAGATCGCTTATTCAGTTACAGGCAGATTTTAGCAGTGTTCATAGTCACCTGAATACTCAATTTCAATGAAAGTCTAAAATGATTTGCTCACATGATGAGCAATTGATATTGGCTCTTGGGTGAAAACTCAACAGGGCACCTGCAGCATCTGAATGTATTCTCTCCTTGTGTGTTGACTTCTCACAGCAAGACAGATAGGGTATATGGATTTATTTACCTCTCATTTTTTTTTTTGTCTTTTTGTCTTTTCTAGGGCTGCTCCTGTGGCATATGGAGGTTCCCAGGCTAGGGGTCTAATCAGAGCTATAGCTGCCAGCCTTCGCCAGAGCCATGGCAACTCAGGATCTGAGCCACATCTGCAACCTACACCACAGCTCACGGCAATGCCAGATCCTTAACCCACTGAGCAAGGCCAGGGGTCGAACCCGCAACCTCATGGTTCTTAGTCAGATTTGTTAACCACTGCACCACGATGGGAACTCCTCTTTACCTCTTCTTATGCTAGTAAATGATAGCTTTTTATTAATGTGGGCTCCTTTAGTTGTTCTGTTTTTTATTTTTTACTTATTTTTTGGCTGCACCCTTGGAATGTCAAAGATCCAAGGTCAGGGATTGAACCCACACTGCAGTTGTGAACTATGCCACTGCTGTAGCAATGCCAGATCCTTAACCTGCTATACACATTGGAAATTCCAGTTGCACTATTTTTTAGATCAAGTCCAGTCAGTAAAATTCTTCTGCAAAATTATCTATCTATGACCATTTATTCTTCAAAATAAATTTTATTTTTTATTAAAAAATTTCTTTTGATTGTTATTTCCCCAATACAAATTTTTTTCTACTGTACAGCATGGTGACCCAGTTACTCATACATATATACATTCTTTTTTTCACATTATCATGCTCCACCATAAGTGACTAGATATAGTTCTCAGTGCTACACAGCAGGCTCTCATTGTTAATCCGTTCCAAAAGCAATAGGTTGCATCTATTACCCCCAAGCTCCCCCACCACTCCACTGCCTCCCCCTTCCCCTTGGCAACCACATGTCTATTCTCCAAGTCCATAATTTTCTTTTCTGTGGAAACGTTCATTTTTAACGTATATGAGATTCCAGATATAAGTGATAGCATATGGTATTTGTCTTTGTCTTTCTGACTTACTTCACTCAGGATGAGAGGCTCCAGTTCCATCCATGTTGCTGCAGATAACATTATTTCATTCTTTTTTATGGCTGAGTAGTATTCCATTGTGTACATATACCACATCTTCCTATTCCAGTCATCTGTTGATGGACATTTGTGTTGTTTCCAGCTCTTGGCTATTGTGAATAGTGCTGCAATGAACATAGAGGTGATGTATCTTTTTTAGGACAGTTTTGTCCAGATATATGCCTGGGTCATATGGTAGTTCTAGATATTGTTTTCTGAGGTACTTCCATACTGTTATCCATAGTGGTTCTACCAGCTTACATTCCCACCAACAGTGCAGGAGGGTCCCTTTTCTCCACACCCCTTCTAGCATTTGTTATTTGTGGACTTATTAATGATGGCCATTCTGACTGCTGTGAGGTGGTATCTCATAGTATTTGCATTTCTCTAATAATCAGAGATGTTGAGCATTTTTTCATGTGCTTGTTGGCCATCTGTCTTTCTTCCCTGGAGAAATGTCTATTCAGGTCTTTGGCCCATTTTTCAATTGGGTTGTTGGCTTTTTTCTGTTGAGTTGTATAAGTTGTTTGTATATTTTAGAGATGAAGCCCATGTCAGTTGCATCATTTGACACTATTTTCTCCCATTCTGTAAGTTGTCTTCTTGTTTTCTTTTTGGTTTCCTTTGCTGTGCAAAAGCTTGTCAGTTTGATTAGATCTCATTCTTCAATATAAATTTTAGAATCAGGTTGTTGAATTCCTCACAAAATTCTCCTGGGATTTATTTATATTAAATTCATTTTTGTGTATATGCAGGATTACAAGTTTATAATGTTTAATGATCTCATCTGTACATGTGGTGTATTAGTATTTTTATTCAGTTTTAATTTAAATATCAATAGAATTTTAAATTTTTTGCACATTTTATTCATTTTAAAAAGTGTATTTGTTTCTATTTTCATTGTAACTTATGTCTGATTAAATTTTCTTCATAATTCTTACTGCTATAGATGAATGATTGATTTGTATATGTTGGTCTTGTATCAGGCAGAATTTCTTAAGATTCTAATTATGTTTCAATTTTGTGTTGTGCATTCTATGCATTCTGACAAATGTATATAGTCATGTATCCACCACTACTGTATTGTACAGAAGACAATTAGTGCCCTAAAAATATCCTGAGCATGATGACTTTGTCTCTCCCTCTCCTAAAACCTTTGGCAACCGCTGATCTTTTTACTAGCTTCAGTTTTTCCTTTCCCAGAATGCCATATTCTTGGAGTCATACAGTATGTAGCCTTTTAAAGATTGACTTCTTTCACTTGACAATATGCCTTTAAAATGCCTTCCTGTCTTTTTGTAGCTTAATAGTTGTATTTTTTGAAACTGCTGAATAATTGTCCATTGTGTGGATGTACCAGTTTACCTATTCACCTTTTGGAGAATATCTTATTTGATTCCAAGATTTGGCAGTTATATGCAGGAATACAAAAAACCATAAGAGAATAGTATGATACATTATATGCCAACAAACTTGACAACCTAGAAGAAACGGACAACTTTTTAGAGAATTATAGCTTACCAAAACTGAATCAAGAAGAAACAGACCTTGATGAACAGACCTATCATTAGAAGTGAAACTGAGTATGTCATAAAAACATTCCCTACATCAAAAGTCCAGGATGAGATGGCTTCTCAGGTGAATTCTACCAAACATTCAAAGAGGAACTTATACCCATCCTTCTAAAACTTTTCCAAAAAGTTGAAGAAGAAAGAACACTCCCAGAGACACTTTATGGAGCCACCATCACCTAATTTCAAAACCAGATGAAGATACCACCAAAAAAGAAAATTATAGGCCAATATCTTTGATGAATGCAGACACAAAAATTCTCAACAAAATTTTAGCTAACTGATTCCAACAACATATAAAAAAGATCATACACCAAAACCAACTGGGATTCATCCCAGGTTCACAAAGATGGTTCAACATACCCAAATCAATCAACATCATACACCACATTAACAAAAGAAAAGTCAAACCCACATTATCATCTCAATAGATGAAGAGAAAGCATTTGACAAAGTCCAACATCCATTCATGATAAAAACTCTTACCAAAGTGGGTGTAAAGGGAACATATCTTAACATGATAAAGCCATTTATGACAAACTCACGGCCAATATAATATTCAATGGAGAAAAGCTGAAAGACTTCCTGCTAAACCTGAAACAAGACAAGGATGCCCACTCTCACCACTTTTATTCAACATATTATTGGAAGTGCTAGCCACAACAGTCAGACAAACAAGAGAAATAAAATGTATACAAATTGGAAGAGAAGAGGTAAATTGTCACTCTATGCCGTTGACATGATACTATATATAGAAAACCCTAAGGACTCCACACAAAAACTACTTGAATGGATCAATGAATTCAACAATGTAGCAGGATACAAGATTAACATTCAGAAATAGGTTGCATTTCTGCATACTAACAATGAAATATTAGAAAAGGAATATAAAAATACAATACCTTTTAAAATCACAACTCCAAAAATTAAATACCTAGGAATCAACCTGACTAAGGAGGTAAAAGTCTTATATGCTGAGAACTATAAAACATTAATTAAGGAAATGAAACAGGATTCAAAAAAATGGAAAGATATTCCATGCTTCTGGGTTGGAAAAATTAATATTGTAAAAATGGCCATACTACCCAGAGCAATCTATAGCTTCAATGCAATCCCTGTCAAATTACCCATGACATTTTTCACAGAACTAGAACAAACAATCCAAAAATTTATATGGAATCATAAAAGACCCAGAATTGCCAAAGCAATCCTGAAGAACAAAAACCAAGCAGGAGGCATGACTCTTCCAAACTTCAGGCAATATTACAGAGCCACAGTGATCAAGACATGTAGTACTAGTACCAAAACAGACATACAGACCATGGGAACAGGATAGAAAACTCAGAAATAAACCTAGACACCTATGGCCAATTAATCTTCAACAAAGGAGGCTTTGGGAAAAGAATATAACATGGGAAAAAGACAGTCTTTTCAGCAAGTAGGACTGGGAAACCTGGACAGCTGCATGTAAATCAGTGAAACTGGAACACACTGTCACACCATGCACAAAAATAAGCTCAAAATGGCTTAAAAACATAAACATAAGACAAGACACCATCAAACTCCTGGAAGAGAACATAGGCAAAACATTCTCTGACATCAACCTTACAAATGTTTTCTTAGGTCAGTCTCCCAAGGCAACAGAAATAAAAACAAAAATAAACCAATGGGACCTAATCAAACCAAGAAGCTTTTGCACAGCAAAGGAAACCTTAAAAACAACAAACAAAAAGCCTATGGACTGGAGGAAAGGCTTCAAATGATGCAACTGACAAGGGCCTAATCTCTAAAATATACAAACAACTTATACAACTCAACACCAAAAAAGCCAACAACCCAATTAAAAAATGGGCAAGAGACCTGAATAGACATTTCTCCAAAGAAGATATACTGATGGCCAACAAGCACATGAAAAAATGCTCAACATCACTGATTTTTAGAGAAATGCAGATCAAAACTTCTCTGAGGTACCATCTCACACCAATCAGAATGGCCATTATTATTAAGTCCACAAATAACAAATGCTGTAGGGGCTGTGGAGAAAAGGGAACCGTCCTGCAATGTTGATGGGAATATCAATTGGTACAACTACTATGCAAAGCATTATGGAGGTACCTCAGAAAACTAAATATAGAACTACCATATGACCCAGCAATCACACTCTTGGGCGTATATCTGGACAAAACTGTTTTTGAAAAAGGCACATGCACCTGTATGTTCATTGCAGCACTATTCACAATAGCCAAGACATGGAAACAACCCAAATGTCCATCGACAGATGAATGGATTAAGAAGTTGTGGTATATGTACACAATGGAACACTACTCAGCAATAAAAAAGAACAGAAGAATGCCATTTGCAGCAACAAGGATGGAACTAATGACTCTCATACTGAGTGAAGATTGCCAGAAAGAGAAAGACAAATACCATATGCTATCACTTATATCTGGAATCTAATATACGGCACAAATGAACTTTCCCATAGAAAATAAACTCATGGGCTTGGGAGAACAGACTTGTGGTTGCCAAGGGGGTGGGGGAAGGAGTGGGATAGACTGGGAATCTGGGGTTAATAGATGCAAACTATTGCCCTTGGAATGGATAAGCAATGAGATCCTGCCATATAGCACTGGGAACTATATCTAGTCAGTTATGATGGAGCATAATTTGAGAAAAAGAATATATATGTGTGTGTGTGTGTGTGTATTACTGGATCAATTTGCTGTAGAGTAGAAAATTGACAGAACACTGTAAACCAAATATAATGGAAAAAATAAAAATCAGTAAAAAAGATTTGGCAGTTACAAATGAAGCTGCTATAAACATCCATGTTTATATTTTTGTATGAATGGAAAAATTCATTAGGGTACATCTACAGGGTTTTAACAATAATAATAATATAGTCTTCATTTTTAGAATTTTTGCCTCTTACTTTCCTCTTCTTTTATTTACTGTTTAGTTTCTTATATAATTATATTGACTGAGAACTTCAATTATAATAGTAGAAATGTGATAGTGGAAAACATTTGTTTTTCTTTCAAATCTTGAAGGTATATTTCTAAAGTTCCTCACAGCACATGACATTGACTGTAGTTTTGATAGACAATATTTTAGTAAGTTTTTCAGTTGTCATTTATTAAATTTAGTTGCATTCATATTTCTAGTGTCCTGAGACTTATTATCATAAAATAATTGAAATTTATCAAACATTTTCATCCATCTGTTGTTACAGTCATGTAGATTTTGTAGTCAACAAATCTGTGCAATCGTGAAGCAAGAAATAAATAACATTGACAGGAAGTTTTGATTACTCAAGCTGCAAGAGAATTGCACAGAAACAAAGATGAAAGCACAGTAGATATTAGAAAACATCAGAAAAAATGTATCATGAATAAATATTATGAGATTAATCAGTAGTTATATTAGTCATTATCCAAGATCCTTCTGATCTACTCAAGTGATCTTTGTCATTAGACATTTAAAGGGGACATTCATCTTGGCTATCCCACTCATAATGTGATACTGTTTTTGGTTTAATATCCCAGCCAGATGAGATATTCAAAGGCCTCCACTGGGCCTTCTCTAGTATTATAGCTCATTTCCTACTGACTGAGGACATGCTGAAAGAGCTTCTAGGTATTTCAATCCAAATTTTATACCTAATTGCTGGGTAATGACTATTGCATGTGTCTCAGTACCAGGTGATACACTGTAAGTCATTTAACCTGACTCCATTTATTACTCGATCTCCTTATGCCCACACTCACAGGTGGGCCATGATGATGCTTTGGTTCTTGGAATGTTGATGCCACGTTAGACCACATATCTAATAGTTCTTGAAATATTTTGGTATTTTCCTTTTCTCAGTGTACAGTTAAATGGAACATAAATGGAAATAGTTCTCTTTGGGGAAGAATAGGGGTGTCTTTTCAGGTAATGTTTGTTTGCTATGGTGTTGTAGTCCACTTCTTCTCTGGGGCCATGACTGTGTTTTCAGGCACTGAGGTCAAGAAACAGCACAGGTAATTGTGACCTTTTGCTGGGGAAAATCGCTCGGTGTTCTGCTTCTCCACTCTTGCCTTTTAACTGTAGAGTTTAAGCAGTACCCTTGCTGACTGCCCCCTAATTTTGCCCCTAGAGACACAATATTGTCTTAACCATCTCCATAACTCTCTGTAGGTCAAAGATTCTTGACTGCCCCTCTGACCTCAGTGTTTGTTATGGAAATTTTAACTGTCTCATTTCTGGTGGTTCAGTTCTACCATCTGTGTTCTATTGCTTAAGATCCCCCTTTTCTCCATCACTTTTATTGATCCAGCTCTGTAGTTATCTCTCCAATCATCAGCCCCAGTCTACAGAGGAGAGTCACCACTGAACTTGGTGAGTGTGGTACTCCTCTACCAGAACATTCCTGATGATCTTGGTGAATGGTATGTCTCCTCTAGACTCTCTCATGGAATATAAGATTCTGGTGTATTTTCTCACCTCACAGGATATGTCCACTCCACTTTCCTGAATCTCTTTTATCCTTCTCCTACCTCTCAAGGCAACTCAGGCATTTCCACACTCATCCTCATAGACCACTGCCTTGTCTAGGCTTTGAAGGGCCACATCCCTCGGGTCCTTGCCTATGAGTCCAATGTCCCCATGGTAAGGGATTCTAACACAAAATCCAGTTTTATGCTCTAGTCTCCTAAGCATTCTCAACATCAAATTCCATGTTACTCCTGCTGGTATTTGTTAGCGGATACGTGTAATTTTGCATTTATTCTGTTTTGTCCCTTAACAAACTTAGGACATTGCAAGTTAGTCTATGTAGAAATTTAACTCTAAGAATGAGCCTGGAATCCAGGAACAGCATTCACAGTGGCCTAATATGGAAGACCGAAAGGGTATCTATTGTACCCAAAATACCTTTTTTCTTGAAGTTTTAAAAATATTTTTTATTTAGTTATTAGAGAAGATAGAGATATCTTATTTGACATTACTTGTGAGTTTTTTTCTTTATTTACTTTCTTGTTTCATTCCATTTTTCTTACCTGCTTTACCAGGTTCTTTGTATACAATTCATATCACATGGGACTATGCATAAATTAGAATGCAGAAGTGCAGATATCTTCATTCTTTTTTCTTCCTCTATGAACAATAACCTTTAACAAGTCATTTTTACCTAGTTTTTTTTCTTTCTATGGAACTGAAAAATAAAATTAATAATTCAGGTTGTTGAAATAAGTTTAGAATAGGAAAACCAAACAAAAAAGTAGAAAGAATTCTGCAAGTCAACGCTTTCCATGACCAGAAGCTGAGAAAAAAAAAAAAAACACACAAATAGTATAGAGTATATATATATATATATATATATATATATATATATATATATATGTATGTATGTATGTATTTGCCTTTTTCTAGGGTCACACTTGTGGCATATGGAGGTTCCCAGGCTAGGGGTCTAATTGGAACTGTAGCCGCCAGCCTATGCCAGAGCCACAGCAACGAGGGATCTGAGCCACGTCTTTGACCTACACCACAGCTCACAGCAATGCCAGATCCTTAACCCACTGAGTAAAGCCAGGGATTGAACCTGTGACCTCATGGTTCCTAGTCAGATTCATTAACCACTGAGCCACAACGGGAACTCTGAGATACTCTTGAGATGTTATTTAGTCCTGCCTTCATGGACTTGGAGAACAGACTTGTGGCTGCCGTGGGTCGGGGGTGGGGATCAGGAGCTTGGGGTTAACAGATGCAAACTATTGCTCTTGGAATGGATTTACAGTGAGATCCTGCTGTGTAGCATTGAGAACTATGTCTAGATCCTTACATCACAACACAACAATGGGAGGAAAAAGTATGCATACGTGTGTGTAACTTGGTCTCCATGCTGTACAGCAGGAAAAAAAAAATCCTGCCTTCATTTTAGTAACATTTCGCAATAATCCTTGACAGTTGGACCATTTGACTTCTAAAATATCCCCAAAAAAAAAAAGGTTCCAGAACTCTTTACATGAACCACTGCTTTTATTATTTATGTTAATTTATGATTACAGTGTCTTTCTTTAAGTACTTTTTTTTTGCTTCCCTACTTGGATCACACGAAATCATAAGGTTTGTCTTGAAATTCCCATTAAAGGATATAGGTCAATATATATTTTTTAATTGAGTGATTATGGTCCTAAATTAAAATCCTTAAAAATGTTCTAAAATTACCAACTTGGAGGGATCATAGAGATAAACAATTTTTAAAACTATCTATCATACACTTCATGGGCAACACAGGCATATTTCTATATGTAAATACAGAGGTGAACACATTAGAATATATAGCAAATCAGTTTATTCACCTGATATCTCACAAATTCAGAATTAGAGTTCCATGGCTGGTGTTTCATTTGTTCAACTTCCCTTTCTATCACCTAAGAATGCATTGTTTAATACAACTTGAATAGACCTACACATTTATTTTTTATCCAGTGCCCTCTGTTATATATATGGTAAATTATTTGAGAAGCAGTGTAATTTCACATTTCAACTTTCTCATTGCCTTTTTTTATGCCTCAGAAGACTTCTCTAGACTCCTTCAAGCCAGAGCCTCCTTCTGATCACCCTCCTTAAGGCTCCTTTTACTTGCTTGTTCCTCAAAGTATAGATGAGTGGATTTAGTACAGGAGTGACCACACTGTACATAATGGCAATGATCCTGTCCTGGTCCATGGAGCTACCTGAGGTAGGACGAATATACGTGAAAACAACAGGAGCAAAGAAAAGAACAACTACCATGAAGTGGGAGGCACAAGTGGACAGTGCTTTATGAAGCATGCTGCAAGAATGGGTCTTGAAGGAAAGATGGGTGATAATGTAGCCATAGGAGAGAAGTGTTAGAAAGAATGGGCCCATGGCAATAGTCCCCGTGACAATGCTGAGCAGCCACTGGTTAAGCTCAATGTTCCCACAGGCTAGCTTCAGCAAAGGCTTAATATCACAGAAGAAGTGATGGATGTAGTTGGAACCACAGAAGTATAAGCGAGAGGTCATTACGGAGTGCAGAAGGGCATAGAGAAAACCAGTGATCCAGACAGTGACAGCCATTTGAGCACAGACCCAAGGATTCATGATAAGAGTGTAACGAAGTGGTTTGCAGATAGCCACGAAGCGGTCAAAAGCCATCACGGCCAACAACAGGGCCTCTGTGCTGCCGAGGAAGTGGAAGAAATGAAGCTGGCTTATGCATCCCCAGAAAGAAATTTCTTTGTGTGAGGAGAGGAAGTTCCCCAGCATCTTTGGCAGCGTCACTGTGGAGTAGCAGATATCTAGACAGGACAGGTTTCCCAGGAAGAAATACATAGGAGAATGGAGTCTTGGCTCAGAGATGACAACCATCAGGATGGCTCCGTTCCCAGCCATGATGACCAGGTAAATTGTGAGGAAAAGCACGAAGAGCAAAGGCTGCAGTTCTTGGATGTCTGTCACTCCGAGGAGAAGAAATTCAGTGACTGATGTTTGATTGGGCATCACTTAAAAGCAAAGGAAAAAGAGTATATGGAATGCTATCTCTGCTGGAAATTAGAGTCCTCCAGCTGAGGATTTTCCCTCCTGGACGACAATATTTTGAGGGAGAGCCTTGTTGTTGTAAGTAGCACAGAGGTTTTACAGTATTTGGACCATTAGCTTTTAAAATGGTTAAGGTGATATACTGGTTATGAACTGTTACTCAACTAGGCTTTTTCTTTATTAGATTTATCATAGTATTTTTCTTTCTCCTAGGGATCAGTGCATATTTCTATCCTACCATTTTATCTTTGAACTTCTATGTTCTGACACAACTTGCCTTTTCTTTTCCTAAGTCAGTTCTAACAGAGGGTAAATTGTAAACTACTCCATTACACCATCTCTTGCCCTAGTAAGAAACCATCTGAAGGGTTTTTATTTAAGAACAGACATTTAGAGAAAAATAAGGGCTATAAGGAAATCTGAATAAATACACAGACATTGGTGTGCTTTCAATAAAAATGGTACCATTCAAAAACTGGGAAATCACTGAAAGAGAAGAAAAAGATTTAATGTCAATAAAAAGGAATAAAAATGTGAACTAGGGGACATTTCTAGGCATCTCTAGGCTATATAGCTAGGGAAATTTGAGAAACTATTTAAATTTTTTTTCCACCTCTAAAAAGGCTGTCTTCAAAGAACTCAGAGTAACTTTGTTTGATAGCCACGTATATTTTGTATATTGTTAAAATTTATTACTCCTTTTTAAAATATAAATTCTTAAGATACATTTTTTTAGTTCTCTGACACACGAATCAATATGATATCAAAAATTCACTGGGAAAAGTTTTTGCCTTACATTTAAAGAAAATCATATTCAGATTTCCTATACCAAATGTTTTATTTCATTTAGAAATTACATATTTACTTATAGAGTATGTAGAGAAATGGCAAGAAAAATATAGGCAGTACGGAGATTTCATAATCCACAAATACAGTGAAAGTCTATCCTAAGATAGAAAACCAGCTGTAAATCCTGGACATTTAACTTTAATACTAGTAAGATGATAGAGAATATGGGTAACTTCCCAGTTTGTCTCCTATTTCATTTTCCTACCTGATTCAGTATTCAACTTCACAGCTATGGAATCTTTTCAGGTTTATACCTATGAGAATTAAATAGTAAAAATATATTTGAAACTAAATAGTAGAAAAATAGTTGAAGTGATAGCTTATATTTGGGTTGCAGCATGAGCTCTTCATCTTGAAAACCATTTCTTTCTGAAATTCTGCCTGTCTTTTATGAGTCACAGATCTCTAGACATTGAAACCCTGAGAGAGAGGGTGTCCCCTGCGTTTGAAAAGATTGCTGTAAGAATAAACAGGATCCATTCTTATATCTACAATATAAGAGAATTTTCCTTAGGGAAATTTCATCTTGAGTTCCGTTCTTTCCCCCCATACTTTCCACGATTTTTCCCTAATACGTTTCTTAGTTTCAGAACCATGGACAGTACAATTCTCAGTAGCCTCAAGTTTTCTTCTTCTTCCTTTTTTTTTTTTTGCCTTTTCTTGGGCCACCCCCGTGGCATATGGAGGTTCCCAGGCTAGGGGTCCAATCGGAGCTGCAGCCACCGGCCTACGCCAGAGCCACAGCAACGCGGGATCCGAGCCGCGTCTGCAACCTACACCACAGCTCACGGCAACGCCGGATCCTTAACCCACTGAGCAAGGCCAGGATCGAACCCGCAACCTCATGTTCCTAGTCGGCTTCATCAACCACTGAGCCACGATGGGAATTCCCTCAAGTTTTCTTAAATTACCTTTCATTTCCTGTGACAAGTGTTGAAGGATACACTTTCTCCTCTTGGGGACTTCCCCATAAAAACTCTGTGTGTAAAGTGGAAAAAATTGTGCAATGACAGTTAAGGAATGAGGGCCAATCATATACCATTGATCCATAGAGAAAGATGTTTACTATTTTTACTCATTTATTAATGTGGTCCTATGGAAAACAAAAGAAGAGGAATAGGGAGAAGTAGTATTACTTTTGTTTCTTGCAAATCTGACTCTTCATTGTTGGTAATAACACTAAATTATTTTCTAAGTTTGGGATCCTAAAGTTCACATTTCTCTCCATGAGAATGAGGCTGGTCTCTCCAATGTGTATCTTCACTTCTTGCTATATCTTTTATATAAAATATTTTATATGCTTGATTCCAAGGACTGTATATATGCTATCTGACATTTCTTCAAGCCTTCTAATTAGTTATAAATGCCATGTACTTCTTTCATCTTTC
The DNA here is from genome assembly GCF_054392235.1 of Sus scrofa. Lineage (NCBI taxonomy): Eukaryota > Metazoa > Chordata > Mammalia > Artiodactyla > Suidae > Sus > Sus scrofa. Next base: position 26,237,014 of record NC_139389.1, on the reverse strand, counting down.
TACAGAGGTTCATTTTTTGGGCTTTGCAAAAGTTCATTATCTATTCATCCCATCAATAATTTCTAGCTATGGAATGTGCTATGAATATAATATAAATAATTATTGTGTGCTGACTTTGTAAATTATTGTTCTGGGTTCTTTACATGTGTTAGTTTATTGTTTCTTTCAAACACCCAGTGTAGGAAGTATTAAAATCATTCCTTCTTTACTTCAAGAAAGAAAAGTGAGGCTCAGAAAATTTAAGTATATTTTGCTCTTCCCTCCTAATTCTGTTGAGGAAGAATTGAAGAAAATAGTTGTGTATATTCAAAGTGTACAATACAATAAATTGGGTATACAATATCCTATTATTAACTCTAGTCATCATTAAATTTCCCTGTTTTTCAACAAAGTGTGAAAATAGGGTTCAAATTGGGATTTCTGGTTCTAGAGGTAATAGCAGTATTCTTGCAATACCAATCATCTCATCTACAGATTCCTCAACTATCTAGAGATGCTTCATATTTTTTATTATTTTATTTTCCCACTGTACAGCAAGGAGATCAAGTTATCCTTACATGTATACATTACATTTACATTTTTCCCCCACCCTTTGTTCTGTTGCAACATGAGTATCTAGACAAAGTTCTCAATGCTACTCAGCAGCATCTCCTTTGATGACATCAGGATCAGAGATTTTCCTGTTTCATGTTTGTCTATTTGAAGTATTACTTACAAATTATTTTCTTCCTCAAATCAAAATGAGATTGTCTTTAAAACATTCTTTTATCTCAAGGCATGCATCATGGGCATGTGTTCTATGCAGTCACTCAGGGATCTGTGTTAACAGGGCCCCATGATTGATTTAATGCTTTGTTTTCAACATCTTGAAATTTTTAATAATTTTCAAAAAAGGATGCCTCTGGAGTTCCCGTTGTGGTGCAGTGTTTAACGAATCCGACTAGGAACCATGAGGTTGCGGGTTCGATCCCTGCCCTTGCTCAGTGGGTTAATGATCCAGCATTGCTGTGAGCTGTGGTGTGGGTCGCAGATGCGGCTTGGATCCTGCGTTGCTGTGGCTCTGGCGTAGACTGGCAGCTACAGCTCCGATTAGACCCCTAGCCTGGGAACCTCCATATGCCGTGGCAGCGGCCCAAGAAATGGCAAAAAGACCAAAAAAAAAAAAAGTTGCCTCATTTTTATTTTTCACTGCCTCAACAATTTGTGTTAAGTCTTACTAAAGTTGTATATTTGCTATTTAGAATTACATTTTTTTTAGAGTTCATGTTTAAATGCTGCGAGATAATCAGCCAGAATATGCTCTACTTTAGACAGATAAACCAGGAATTTTGTCTTCACAGAGTTTTGCAAAGAATACCTTTTCTATCCATTCACTTTTAGTCTATGTGTTTCTTAAAGTGGGTCTCATGTATGGAGAATATAGTTGGTCTCAGTTTTTTAAAATCCATTTAGATGTTCTATATCTTTTGATTAAATAATTTGATCCATATTTTTATAGGAATTATGAATAGGTGAAGACTTACTGTTGCCATTTTGTTAATTATTTTCTGACTGTTTTGAAGTTCCTTTATTAATTCGACAACTAGAAATAACACTATTAATAGTCGAAGTATATATGTATCTACATACCTAAGTCTACATCTACATATATTTTTCCCATAGCATTCCTGTCTGCTCCCAAACACTGATGTCTTCTCATCATCTTCAATACAAAACCCACATCTCTATAGGTAGCATCCTCTCTACAAGTACACATATTCATTTTCAAATCTTCAAAAGTTTTGTGCTGAATTGCATGTCTTCGCTTTCACATATGCCTCTCCTGCCTGGAATGCCCTCCTTAGTCCCCTGTCCTTTGCCTGACAAATTGTTTCCTCTCCTTTAAAACCTAGCCTACCTTCTACCTTCTTGAGGAGGCTTTCTGTGACCTTGCTCTCTCAACCTTCCCCCCATCCCATCACAAGTACAATTTGGGTTTGATCTCTCACTTGTTTCACAGCATCTACACTTCCTT